>NC_058524.1:429759778-435434778 GCF_904849725.1 Hordeum vulgare subsp. vulgare
TTTTTGAAATGTTTCTTAGAAAGACGTGTTTCCCGGAAGAATTCTCTGTCATATGTGTATGGGTTAATATGACGTTCTTAATCCTCTTCATTAGGGGGAGCTCATTGCTACTGCGACAACAGACCTTCCGTGGCAACGGCGCCAGGAATCCTTCTGCTACGAGCTACGCCTATAGGGACTTCCTTGGCAAATATGCAAAGGATTTCCCCGCGGCCTTGGAGCCTTGCGTTGGTGTTCCCTTGAGGAGGAAAGGGTGATGTAGCACAACGACGGTAAGTATTTCCCTCAGTTTGAAAACCAAGGTATCAATCCAATAGGAGGATAGAGTCAAGTAACAAGTACCTGCACAAACACAAAGAGCTTGCACCCAACACTATGAAGGGGTTGTCAATCCCTTATAGATTGTTTGCAAAGTGAGAACTGAAAGCAAAAAGTAAACAAAGCAAAGTAAAAGTAAAAGTGGAGACGACAGTTGTGAATAGACCCGGGGGCCATAGTGTTCAGTAGTGGCTTCTCTCATGAAAGCAAGTAGACGGTGGGTGAACGAATTACTGTCGAGCAATTGATAGAACCGCGCAAAGTCGTGACGTTATCTATGGAAATGATCATATCTATAGGCATCACGTCCAAAACAAGTACACCGATACTTTCTGCATCTACTACTATTACTCCACACGTCGACCGCTATCCTGCATGCATCTAGTGTATTGAGTTCAAAAGAACAGAGTAACGCCTTAAGCAAGATGACATGATGTAGATGGACAATCTTAAATCTATGATGAAAGCCCATCTTGTTACCCTTGATGGAAACAACAGGATGCGTGCCTTGCTGCCCCTTCTGTCACTGGGAAAGGTCATCGCACGGTATGAACCCAAAACCAAGCACTTCTCCCATTGCAAGAATCATAGATCTAGTTGGCCAAACAAAACCCAAGACTCGGAGAGACTTACAAGGATATCAAATCATGCATATAAGAAATCAGCAAAGACTCAAATATAATTCATAGATAATCTGATCACAAATCCACAATTCATCGGATCTTGACAAACACACCGCCAAAGAGGACTACATCGGATAGATCTCCATGAAGATCATGGAGAACTTTGTATTGAAGATCCAAGAGAGAGAAGAAGCCATCTAGCTACTAACTACGGACCCGTAGATCTGAAGTGGACTACTCACGAGTCATTGGAGGGGCGATGATGTTGATGTAGAAGCCCTCCAGCTCCAAAGTCCCCTCTGACGGGGCACCGGGAAAGGTCTCCAGATGAGATCTCGCGGAAACGGAAGCTTGCGGCAGCGGAAAAGTGTTTTCGTGGATGCCCTCATTTTTTCTGGGATTTTAGGGAATATATAGGCCAAAGAGCTAGGGCAGGGGAGCGCCAGGGAGGCCCAAAGACTGGTTGCTGCGGGCCCCCTGGCCGCGGCAACAGGGCTTGTGGGCTCCCTGTGGGCCTCCTGCCTTGGCCCTCAAGTCCCCCGATCTCCTTCTGTTCTAGAAAAATTTATTTCGGGTATTTTATTCAGTTTGGACTCTGTTCCAAAATCAGATCTGAAAAGAGTCAAAAACACAGAAAAAACGGGAACTGGCACTTGGCACTGAATTAATAAGTTAGCCCCAAAAAAGATATAAAAGGTATATAAAACATCTAAAGTTGACAAGATAACATCATGAAAACATAAAAAATTATAGATACGTTTGAGACATATCAAGCATCCCCAAGCTTAACTACTGCTTGTCCTCGAGTAGGGAAGTGATAAAGAATGAATTTTTGATGCTTTCATGCTACCTAGCATAGATGACCTTTGTAACTCCTCTTATGTGACGTGAATTTTCAGATCCATTAGATTCAAAACAATAGTTTTCTATTGACGTGGAGACAATAATACTTCAAGCAAACTAGCAAGGTAATCATGAACATTCAAAATAACAAGGCCAAAAGAAAGTTATCCATACAAAATCTTATAGTGTGGCTATGCTCTATCATCCTTGCACAATGAATTTAAATCATGCACAACCTCGGTATTGGCCAAATAATTGTTTTCACACCTTGACTTTCTCAAACTTTTACAACTCTCATGCAATACATGAGCGTGAGCCATGGTTTTAGCACTATAAGTGGAATGGAGTGTGGTGGAGGTTGCAAGGCAAACAAGGAGAAGATGGTCACATCAACTAGGCATATCAATGAGCTATGGAGATGCTCATCAATAGATATCAACGTGAATGAGTAGGGATTGCCATACAAATGATGCACTAGAGCTAAGAGTATGTGAAAGATCTTAAAGAAAACTAGTGGGTGTGCATCCAACTTGCTTGCTCAAGAAGACCTAAGGCAACTTTGAGGAAGCCTATCATTGGAATATAGAAGCCAAGTTATATAATGGAAATTTTCCACTAGCTATATGGTGGTGACAAAATGAGAGACTCTCAATCATGAAGATCATGGTGCTTAATAAGCACAAGTGTGGAAAGATAGTAGCATTTTCCCTTCTCTCTTTTTCTCTCATTTTTTTTGGTGGGCTCTTTGGCCTCTTTTATTTTATTTTTCTTGGTGGGGATATTTTGCCTCTTTTTGTAAATGGGCTTCGCTGGCCTCTTTTATTTCCTCAAATGGATCAATGCTCCATCAATGATGATCATCACACTTACAACTCAAAACTTAGAGCAATGATGACTATATATGGAATGCCTTCGGTAGTGTACCGTGACAATGATCTAGCATGGCATAGACATCAATGGAAACGTCATGCTAGCTATCTTATGATCATGCAATGGCAATGTAGAAGTGGTGGCACATGTCATGGTGGTAGTTGCATGGCAATATATCTCGGAATGGCTTTGAAAAAGCCATAATAGGTAGGTATGGTGGTTGTTTTGAGGGAGGCTAATGGTGGGTTTTATGCACCGGCGAAAGTTGCACGGCACTAAAGAAGATAGTGATGGTGGAAGGTGAAAGTGCATCTAAACCATGGACTCAACATTAGTCATGAAGAACTCATATACTTGTTGCAAAAGTTTTAGTAGTAATCGAAACAAAGCATTCAATGCATAATCCTAGGGGAAGGGTTGGTAGGTATAAACCATCACGCGATCCCGACCGCCACACAAAGGATGACAATCAATAGACTAATCATGCTCAGACTTCATCACATAGCGGTTCACCATACGTGCATGCTACGGGAATCACTAACTTCAACACAAGTACTTCTAGATCCACAACACCTTACTAGTATAACTTCAATATTACCACAACCACAACTCAAAACTAATTGAGATGAATCAAACTTCTCTAACTATCCAATGCACATGAAGGTGGAAGTTTTCATATCCCTTTGGATAACTACCCCTTTTGATACTACTTTCATAGCATAGATCAACTACCAAGCCACGCGCTTCCGTGCTCTAAAAGATATAAGTGAAGCACATAGAGAAAAATCAACTAGCTCTAAAGATATAAGTGAAACACATGTGAGCTGAATTGTCTAACCAAAGGATATAAGTGAAGCTCGACAAAATCACGGTGAGTGCATGTATCTCTCTCTAGGTGTGCAGCAAGGAAGATTGTGACACAACAAAAATAAAATACTCCTACGATACAAGACGCTCCAAGCAAAACACATAACATGTGGTGAATAAAAATATAGCCCCAAGTAACGTTACCGATGGATTGAAGACGAAAGAGGGGATGCCTTCCGGGGGCATCCCCAATCTTAGGCTTATTCGGCATCCTTGAATCAACTTGGGGTGCCTTGGGCATCCCCAAGCTTGAGTTCTTGACACTCTTTATCTCTTTGTCCATAAGAACTTCACCCAAAACATGAAAACTTCACAACACTAAACTTAAACAGAAACTCGTGATAACGTTAGTATAAGAAAGCAAACCACCACTTCCATAGGTACTGTAGCAAACTTAAATTCTACTTATGTTGATGTTGTTTTACTGTATTTTCAATCTTCCATGGCTAATACCCCCGATACTATCCATAGTTTCATCAAAATAAGCAACGAACTAAACAAAAACAGAATCTGTTAATAGCAGACCAGTCGGTAGCAATCTGTATACTTCGTATACTTCAAAAATTCTGAACAATTCACGAGAGTCTGAATAATTTGCATACCAATCAGCAGAAAAAGAATCAACTCAAAAGATCTTACAGAAAAAAATGAAAATTCTTTTCGTGAGCAGAAAGTTTCTGTCTTTTCCAGCATGACCAAACGATCATCCAAAAGACTAATCATAACGGGTTTACTTGGCACAAACGCAAAAGAAACACAAAAAACACAATCATAACAGAATTATGAGAGTGTGGAAAACACAAAACAGAAAGAAAAAGGATAGATTAGTTGGGTTGCCTCCCAACAAGCACTATTGTTTAACGCCCTTAGCTAGGCATAAGGTGATGGAATCACGTATAGTCATCTTTGGTGCTCAAACCATAAGTAGCCCTCATCATAGATTCATAAGGCAATCTTATTTTCTTTCTAGGAAAATGCTCCATGCCCTTCTTTAGAGGAAATTGAAAATCGATGATAGCACCAATAGTCCTTAGGAAAGGTCTACCAAGAATAATGGGACATGAAGGATTGCAAACTATGTCAAGTACAATGAAATCCACGGGTACATAGTTCTTATTTGCAACAATAAGAACATCATCGATCCTTCCCATGGGTTTCTTGACAGTAGAATCCGCAAGATGCAAATTAAGAGAACACTCTTCAATATCATGAAAACCAAGAATATCACATAAAGACTTTGGAATCGCGGAAACACTAGCACCCAAATCACACAAAGCATTGCATTCATAGTTTTTTATTTTGATTTTGATAGTAGGTTCCCTCTCATCATGAAGTTTTCTAGGTATAGAGACTTCTAATTCGAGTTTCTCTTCAAGAGATTTCATCATGGCATCTACGACATGAGCGGTAAAGGCTTTGCTTTGGCTATAAGAATGTGGAGAGTTTGCAATGGATTGCATCAAGGAAATTCATTCAAACAAGGAGTAACTATCATAATTGAATTCCTTGAAATCCAAAGTGGGAGTTTCATTACTACCCAATATTTTGATTTCTTCTACTCCACTCTCCACACCTTTATCATCGAGATAGGTGGACTCCGAATCATTGGGGCGTTTTTTCAACCAAAGTGGATTCATATCCAGCCCCTTCATCAATAGGTTTGATACGCGAAAACAAAGATTCAAGAGGAGTCACACCAAGCACTTTAAGATCTTCGTGATTTGCATCACTAGAACGCACCCTTTTAAACCATTCATGCCTAGCGCGAATTTGGGCAGTTCTTTCTTTGCTCTCATTCATGGAGACACGCATAGCTTTTAAAGTTTCTTCCAAGAGCACATCTAACTTTCAAAGCATCAATATCACAAGACATCCTATCAACGCTCTTAGCCAACTCGTCTATTTTGAGTAGTTTTTCCTGTATGGACGCATGGAAAATCTTTTGAGAGTTGATGAACTCTTTGATATTACTCTCTAAATCAGAGGGTAATTTGTTATGATTTCCATAAGTGTTGTTGTAGGAATTGCCATAATTGTTAGAGGAGTTACTAGGAAAAGGCCTAGGAACATAGTTTCCTCTAAAAGCATTGTTATTGCCAAAATTGTTCCTACCAACAAAATTAACGTCCAAACTAGCGTTGCTACTCTCAATCAAGAAAGATAGTGGCATGTCCTTAGGATCTAAAGGAGCATTTCTAGTAGCAACCAAATTCATTAACTCGTCCATCTTAGCACTAAGCGAGTTAATTTCTTGTATAGCGTGTACCTTTTTGCTAGCAGGTGACCTTTCAGTGTGCCACTGAGAGTAGTTGGTCATGATATTGTCTAGGACTTTTGTAGCTTCTCCTAATGTGATTTCCATGAACTTTCCACCTGAGGCGGAGTCCAAGATATTGCGAGAAGCAAAATTCAAACCAACGTAAAAGATTTGTATAATCATCCACAAACTCAAGCCATGAGCAGGGCAATTTCTAATCATTAACTTCATCCTCTCCCAAGATTGTGCAACGTGTTCATGATCAACTTGCTTGAAATTCATGATATCGTTACGTAGAGAGATAATCTTAGCCGGCGGAAAATACTTGGATATGTAAGCATCTTTGCACTTATTCCAAGAATCGATACAATTTTTAGGCAAAGAAGAAAACCAAGTTTTCGCACGATCTCGCAAAGAGAACGGAAAAAGCTTAAACTTAACAACATCATTATCCACATCTTTTTTTCTTTTGCATATCGCAAAGCTCAATGAAGGTATTGAGATGGGATGCGGTATCTTCACTAGGAATGCTAGAAAATTGCTCTTTCATAACAAGATTCAGCAAGGCAGCGTTGATTTCGTATGATTCCGCACTAGTGGCGGGAGCAATCGAAGTACTAATAAAATCATTATTATTAGTATTCGAGAAGTCGCAAATTTGGTGTTTTCAGCCATGAAGACTTCAACAAACAAACAAGAACACAAGCAAGCAAGAAAACTGGCAAAGGAAAACGGCAAGAGGCAAATGAAAACGGCAAAGGAGAAAGGCAAATGAAAACGGCAAATGTGAAGTGGGGGAGAGGAAAACGAGAGGCAACTGGCAAAAAATGTAAATGCAAGAGATGAGTTTGTGACACGTACTTGGATAGATCTTGACTTGACCTCTCCCCGGCAACGGCGCCAGAAATCCTTCTACTTCTGCGACAAGAGACCTTCCCTGGCAACGACGCCAGGAATCCTTCTGCTACGGGCTACGCCTATAGGGACTTCCTTGGCAAATATGCAAAGGATTTCCTTGCGGCCTTGGAGCCTTGCGTTGGTGTTCCCTCGAGGAGGAAAGGGTGATGTAGCATAGCGGCGGTAAGTATTTCCCTCAGTTTGAGAAGCAAGGTATCAATCCAGCAGGAGGATCGAGCCAAGTCACAAGTACCTGCACAAACACAAAGAGATTGCCGGGGAGCGCGAGGGAGGCCACAAGCCTGGTTGCCGGGGGCCCCCCTGGCCGCGGCAACAGGGCTCGTGGTCTCCCTGTGGGCCTCCTGCCTTGGCCCTCAAGTCCCCCGATCTTCTTCTATTCTGGAAAAATTTATTTCGGGGATTTTATTCCGTTTGGACTCCGTTCCAAAATCAGATCTGAAAAGAGTCAAAAACACAGATAAAACAGGAACTGGCACTTGGCACTGAATTAATTAGTTAGTCCCAAAAAGATATAAATTGTATATAAAACATCCAAAGTTGACAAGATAACAACATGACACCATCAAAAATTATAGATACGTTTGAGACGTATCACTCGTCTAGCATGTGGTGGCACTTCATAAACAACATCGCAACCATCCATATTCTCATTAGTTTGACATACCCACGTTAGATAGAAAACTTGGGTTGCCTGTTGAGCCGTAAAATAGACATCGGGAACATCTAAATGGGTGCTTTGTTTGATTTCGACTAGCCCTATATGTTCGTGAGTCCTTGTAGTCTCCTTCAGCTAGAACCAATAACATTTGAAGACTGCGATGTTCGGTGGGTTTTCACCATAGAATTGAAGTTCATAAATTGCTTCAACTCTTCCATAATACTCGGCCCCCTTCACCGATAGCAGAGACACCACAATTTGTAGATTTCCGGTCGGGCATAGATAGCTCTTTGCCAAAGGTACGAAAGTGATACCTGTTCATGTTGTATTTCTGAAGTGAATGGACCTTATAGTCAAATCCATTAGCGGCTTGTCTCAATTCGGTGTCCATAGACTCTGAATTAGCCTACAAGTTTAATACGAAATGATCATTGCATTAGCCACAAATTAGACCAAGAAATGAAATGGTCCATTATTGATAATTACCATTTGTCTGAACCAAGAGATGAAACTATTATAGCCGCCTTCATGCTTTGCCAGGAGCTCATACTCTTCGACAGAATTATTTTGGATCACTGATCCATCCGAGAATTCGGCGACGTATCGACTGTATCAAACATCCGGGAATAATAGCAGTTCAAAAGAATTAGAAGTTGCGGAAAAATGTATCGAGAACTTACTCGATGTATAGCAGCACTCCTGTTAGGTTGTTGAAGATATACAATGAAATGGTGCGCCATTTTTCGACATCCAGCATTATTGGTTTTGAAGCACCGACTGGTGTGAGCTTCCCATTGAATATGCTAAGGTTTGATCCACCTTTTTTAAGGTCGCCATCATTGTACTCAGGCTTCGAATTATGCAAATGACGATTTCTGGCTTCGTATTGTGCTGTCACAAAGTTTGCCACCTCCTCAGTAATGAATGCCTCGGCCATCGATGCTTCAATTCTACGTTTTTTTTACATTCTGCATGAAGCGTCTTCTGCATCCTCTAAGTTGTAAAGCACGAACGATTTTGCACTAGCCCACCCAATCTTGCCTCGGTCGAGAGATGTAAAATCAAATGCTGCATTGGATTAAAGAAGATCGGTGGGAAGATCTTCTCTAACTTGCAGAGCAACTCCGACGCCAACTCCTCCATGTCATCTACCACGCCAGGGGATAGTTCTTTCACACAAAGAGCATGGAAGAAATAGCTCAGGTCTGCCAATACTAGTCATTCATCCTCGGGGATAAAGCCACGCAACATCACCGGCATTACCCGCTCAAGCCATATGTGCCAATCATGACTCTTGAGACCAAATATTTTCAATTTTTTAAGACTCCTCCCCTCTTTAGATTCGTTGCATACCCATTGGGGAAGATCAAGTGCATTTTGACCCACAAGATAATGTCCCTCATAGGTGGCCTTCTAAGAGTGAACCAGGCCTTTGGCTTCGACCAGTTCTGCTTTCCTTTCGATTGTCGCATGTTTTGTAATGGTCTGTCACTTAGTGTCTGCTGGTCGAATCTAGACTTATTATTATCCTTTGACTTCCCCTCTATGCCGAACAATGTACCAAAAATAGCCTCTTCGATATTCTTTTCAGTGTGCATCATGTCGATGTTGTGTGGAAGAAGGAGGTCTTTGAAGTAACGTAGATCCCACAAGCATGTCTTGTGAATCCAAGTGTGTTCTGAATTATACCCCTTGAAATACCTTGGACGCTCTGGATCAAGCTTGAGAGTGTTTAACTGATCCAGGATCTATTGGCCTATCAAAGCAGGTGGTGTCGAGTTTTTGACAACTTTACCTTTGATAAAGTTCTTCTTGTCTTTTCTAAAGTGATGGCGAGGATCCATGAACTATCTATGCAAGTCAAAGAAAGAATACTTCCAACCCGCGTGCGGCCAATGAAACTGAAGAGTTGCCTTACATGTGGGGCATGCGAAACTTCCATGCACACACCAGCCAGCAAATAGCACATACATCAACAAGTCATGCATCGAGTACATGTACCAGACATGCATTGTGAAGTTTTCTTTTCTAGCGGCATCCCAAGTCTTGAGCCCATTACCCCAAGCTTCTTGAAATTCATCCTTAAGCGGCTGCATGTACACATTCATATTCTTCCCCGGATAGTTGGGCCATGGAATTATCAATGTCAGGAATATGTTCTTTCTTTGCATAATCTGTCCGGCGTATTGAGTGGAATCAAAAATATAGGCCAACTATTGTATTGGGTTGCCGTCATACTAAATGGATTGAACCCATTCGTGGCGACGCAGACTCGAGGATGCCTTGGATCTGCCACTTTATCCGGATGTAATGCATCAAAGTGCTTCCATGCTTCCGCATCCGATGTGTGTACTGATATCTTTTTCGCATTTGCATCTAGTTATGTTCTTTTTCCTAATTTGTGCCATGTCATCTGTCTGGCCGTCTCTTCAACCATGAAAAGACATTGAAGCCTTGGTATGATTGGCATATACCGAAGAACATTAACTCAGCTTTTGGTTTGTCTCTTCTCACCCATACCGTTGTCTACCACAACTTACCTGGAAGACTTGCAAATGGGACAATAGTTCAAGTCCGCATACTCAAGCCTAAATAAGGCACATCCTTTTTCACACGTATGTATCTTCTCATAGGGCATTGCTACTTCTCAAACAACAGCGCCAGAAATTGGCACGTTGGCGGAGACGTGGCTTGCGTTGGTTTTTCCCTTGAAGAGGAAAGGGTGATGCAGCACGGGAGCAGTAAGTATTTCCCTTAGTTTGAGAACCAAGGTATCAATCCAGTAGGAGAATCTCGTCAAGTCCAGAGTACCTGCGCAAACACAAAAGAGCTTGCACCCAACGCTATAAAGGGTTTGTCAATCCCGTCAAGATTGATTGCAAAGTGAGATCTGAAGGCGGAAAGTGCACCGAAGTAAAAGAGTAAGGTTGAAAATATGGTGTGAAGTAGACCCGGGGGCCATAGTGTTCACTAGAGGCTTCTCTCAAAATAGCAAATATTACGGTGGGTGAACAAATTACTGTCGACCAATTGATAGAACCGTGCAAAGTCATGAGATATAGGCATCACGTCCGAGACAAGTAGACCGATACTTTCTGCATCTAGTACTATTACTCCACACATCGACCGCTATCCAGCATGCATCTAGTGTATTGAGTTCATGATGAACAGGGTAACGCCTTAATCAAGATGACATGATGCAGAGGGATAAACTCAAACCAATGATGAAAACCCCATCTTTTTACCCTTGATGGCAACAACACGAAGCGTGCCTCACTACTGTTCGAATTATGCCCTAGAGGCAATAATAAATATAGTTATTACTATAATTTCTGTATCAAGATAATCGTTTATTATCCATGCTATAATTGTATTGAATGAAGACTTATATACATGTGTGGATACATAGACAAAACACTGTCCCTAGCAAGCCTCTAGTTGGCTAGCCAGTTGATCAAAGATAGTCAGGGTCTTCTGACTATGTACAAGGTGTTGTTGCTTGATAACTGGATCACGTCATTAGGAGAATCGCGTGATGGACTAGACCCAAACTAATAGACGTAGCATGTTGATCGTGTCATTTTTTTGCTACTGTTTTCTGCGTGTCAAGTATTTGTTCCTATGACCATGATATCATATAACTCACTGACACTGGAGGAATGCTTTGTGTGTATCAAACGTTGCAACGTAACTGGGTGACTATAAAGAAGCTCTACAGGTATCTCCGAAGGTGTTCGTTGAGTTAGTATGAATCGAGACTGGGATTTGTCACTCCGTGTGACGGAGAGGTATCTTGGGGCCCACTCGGTAATACAACATCACACACAAGCCTTGCAAGCAATGTAACTTAATGTAAGTTGCGGGATCTTGTATAACGGAACGAGTAAAGAGACTTGCCGGTAAACGAGATTGAAATAGGTATGCGGATACTGACGATCGAATCTCGGGCAAGTAACATACTGAAGGACAAACGGAATGACATACGGGGTTGTATGAATCCCTGGCACTGAGGTTCAAACGATAAGATCTTCGTAGAATATGTGGGATCCAATATGGGCATCCATGTCCCGCTATTGGATATTGACCGAGGAGTCACTCGGGTAATGTCTACATAGTTCTCGAACCCGCAGGGTCTTCACACTTAAGGTTCGACGTTGTTTTATGCCTATTTGAGTTATATGGTTGGTTACCGAATGTTGTTCGGAGTCCTGGATGAGATCACGGACGTCACGAGGGTTTCCGGAATGGTCCGGAAACGAAGATTGATATATAGGATGACCTCATTTGATTACCGGGAATGACTTATCGGTTCCGGGTGTTCACCGGGCGGGGGGGCAGCCCACCCCGGGGAAGCCCATAGGCCTTGGGGGTGGCGCACCAGCCCTTGGTGGGCTGGTGGGATAGCCCAAGAAGGCCCTATGCGCCATAGATAGAAAATCAAAGGGAAAAGAAAAAAAAGTAGGTGGGAAGGGAGAGAAGGACTCCACCTTCCAATCCTAGTTGGACTAGGATTGGAGGAGGACTCCTCCTCCCTTGGTGGCGCAGCCCTTGGGGCTCCTTGAGCCTCAAGGCAAGCCTCCCCTCCCCTCCTCCTATATATATGGAGCTATTAGGGCTGATTTGAGACAACTTTTGCCACGGCAGCCCGACCACATACCTCCACGGACTCTAGATCGAATTTCTGCGGAGCTCGGGCGGAGCCCTGCTGAGATAAGATCACCACCAACTTCCGGAGCGCCGTCACGCTGCCGGACAACTCATCTACCTCTTCGTCTCTCTTGCTGGATCAAGAAGGCCGAGATCATCGTCAAGCTGTACGTGTGCTGAACGCGGAGGTGTCGTCCGTTCGGCACTAGATCGTGGGACGGATCGTGGGACGGTTCGTGGGACGGTTCGCGGGGCGGATCAATGGACGTGAGGACGTTCCACTACATCAACCTCGTTCACTAACGCTTCTGCTGTGCGATCTACAAGGGTACGTAGATCGGAAATCCCCTCTCGTAGATGGACATCACCATGATAGGTCTTCGTGCGCGTAGGAAAATTTTTGTTTCCCATGCGACGTTCCCCATCAGTGGCATCATGAACTAGGTTCATGCGTAGATGTAATCTCGAGTAGAACACAAAAGTTTTTGTGGGCGGTGATGTGCGTCTTGCTGCCCTCCTTAGCCTTTTCTTGATTCCGCGGTATTGTTGGATTGAAGCGGCTTGGACCGACATTACTCGTACGCTTACGAGAGACTGGTTTCATCGGTACGAGTAACTCCGTTGCTCAAAGATGACTGGCAAGTGTCGGTTTCTCCAACTTTAGTTGAATCGGATTTGACAGAGGAGGTCCTTGGATAAGGTTAAATAGCAATTCATATATCTCCATTGTGGTGTTTGCGTAAGTAAGATGCGATCCTACTAGATACCAATGGTCACCACGTAAAACATGCAACGACAAATTAGAGAACGTCTAACTTGTTTTTGTAGGGTATGCTTGTGATGTGATATGGCCAACGATGTGATGTGATATATTGGATGTATGAGATGATCATGTTGCAATAGATAATATCGACTTGCACGTCGATGGTACGGCAACCAGCAGGAGCCATAGGGGTGTCTTTAAACTAACGTTTGTGCTTGCAGATGCGTTTACTATATTGCTAGGATGTAGCTTTAGTAGTAATAGCACGAGTAGCACGGCAACCCCGATGGCGACACGTTGATGGAGATCATGGTGTGGCGCCGGTGACAAAGAAGATCATGTCGGTGCTTTGGTGATGGAGATCAAGAAGCACGTGATGATGGCCATATCATGTCAGTTATGAATTGCATGTGATGTTAATCCTTTTATGCACCTTATTTTGCTTAGAACGACGGTAGCATTATGAGGTGATCTCTCACTAAAATTTCAAGACGAAATTGTGTTCTCCACGACTTTGCACAGTTGCTACAGTTCGTCGTTTCGAGACACCACGTGATGATCGGGTGTGATAGACTCAACGTTCACATACAATGGGTGCAAAACAGTTGCACACGCGGAACACTCGGGTTAAGCTTGACGAGCCTAGCATGTGCAGACATGGCCTCGGAACACATGAGACCGAAAGGTCAATCATGAATCATATAGTTGATATGATTAGCATAGGGATGCTTACCACTGAAACTATACTCAACTCACGTGATGATCGGACTTGAGCTAGTGTAAGTGGGTCATGAACCACCCAAATGACTAGAGAGATGTATTTTTTGAGTGGGAGTTTAGCAAGTAATTTGATTAAGTTAAACTCTAATTATCTTGAACATAGTCTAAGTCCACTTTGAATATATATGTGTTGTAGATCATGGCTCACGCGACAGTCACCCTGAATTTTAATATGTTCCTAGAGAAAGCTAAGTTGAAATATGATGGAAGCAACTTTGTAGACTGGGCTCGTAATCTTAAGTTCATCCTACAAGCTGGGAAGAAGGATTATGTCCTTAATGCTACACTAGGAGATGAACCACCCGCTACGGCTGATCAAGATGTTAAGAACGCTTGGTTAACACATAAGGAGGACTACTCAGTAGTTCAATGTGCAGTCTTGTATGGCTTAGAGCCGGGACTTCAACGTCGCTTTGAGCGTCATGGAGCATATGAGATGTTCTAGGAGTTGAAGTTTATCTTTCAGAAGAACGCCCGGATCGAGAGGTATGAGACCTCCGATAAATTCTATGCTTGCAAGATGGAGGAGAATTCGTCTATCAGTGAACATGTGCTCAAACTGTCTGGGTACTCAAACCGTCTAGCTGAGCTGGGGATTGAACTCCCGCAAGAGGTTATCACTGACAGAATTCTTCAATCACTGCCTCCAAGCTATAAGGGCTTTGTGTTGAACTACAACATGCAAGGGGTGAACAAGTCACCCGGCGAGTTGTTTGCGATGCTGAAAGTCGCAGAGTCTGAACTCCATAAAGAGCATCAAGTGTTGATGGTGAATAAGACCACTAGTTTCAAGAGAAACGGCAAAGGGAAGAAGGGTAATTCAAAGAAGAGAGGCAAGCCTGTTGCCAATCCGACGAAGAAACCCAAAGCTGGACCTAAGCCTGAAACAGAGTACTACTATTGCAATGGTATGGGTCACTGGAAGAGCAACTGCCCCAAGTATCTGGCTGATAAGAAGCCGGCCAAAGAAAAATCAGGTATATTTGATATACATGTTATTGATGTGTACTTAACCGGCTCTCGTAGTAGTGCCTGGGTATTCGATACCGGTTCTGTTGCTCATATTTGCAACTCGAAACAGGAACTGAGGAATAGGCGAAGGCTGGCGAAAGATGAAGTGACGATGCGCGTAGGAAATGTTTCCAAGGTTGATGCAATCGCCGTCGGCACAGTTTCACTTCAGTTACCATCAGGATTAGTTATGAACTTGAATAATTGTTATTTAGTGCCTGCGTTGAGCATGAACATTATATCTGGATCTTGTTTATTGCGAGACGGTTACTCTTTTAAGTCAGAGAATAATGGTAGTTCTATTTCTATGAGTAACATCTTTTATGGCCATGCACCCAATGTGAGAGGATTGTTCATATTGAATCTTGATAGTGATAATACACATATACATAACATTGAGACCAAGAGAGTTAGAGTTAACAATGATAGCGCCATATTTTTGTGGCACTGCCGCCTAAGTCATATTGATGTAAAGCGCATGAAGAAACTCCATACCGATGGACTTTTGGAGTCACTTGACTTTGATTCACTTGATATGTGCGAACCATGCCTCCTGGGCAAGATGACTAAAACTTTGTTCTCTGGAACAATGGAGCGTGCCAGTGACTTGTTGGAAATCATACATACCGATGTGTGCGGTCCGATGAGCGTGGAGGCACGCGGCGGATATCGTTATTTTCTCACCTTCCCTGGCGATTTGAGTAGATATGGTTATGTATACTTAATGAAGCACAAGTATAAAAGATTTGAAAAGTTCAAACAATTTCAGAGTGAAGTTGAAAATCAACGTAACAAGAAGATCAAGTTCCTACGGTCTGATCGTGGGTGTGAATATCTGAGTATCGAGTTTGGTGCTCACTTAAGACAATGTGGAATTGTTTCACAGTTGACACCGCCTGGAACACCACAGCGTAATGGTATGTGTGAACGTCGTAATCGTACTTTATTAGAGATGGTGCGATCTATGATGTCTCTTACTGATTTGCCGTTATCGTTTTGGGGTTATGCACTAGACACGGCTGCATTCACTTTAAATAGGGCACCATCAAAATCCGCTGAGATGACACCATACGAACTTTGGTATGGCAAAAGGCCAAAGTTGTTGTTTCTTAAAGTTTGGGGAAGGGATGCTTATGTCAAAAAGCTTCAGCCTGAAAAGCTGGAACCCAAAGCGGAAAAGTGCATCTTCATAGGTTACCCAAAAGAGACAGTTGGGTACACCTTCTATCTCAAATCCGAGGGCAAAGTGTTTGTTGCTAAAAACGGAGATTTTCTCGAGAAGGAGTTTCTCTCGAGAGAATTGAGTGGGAGGAAGATAGAACTTGATGAGGTTGTCGAACCTCTCATCCCTCTGGATGGTGGCACAGGGCAAGGGGAAACCCCTGTCATTGCGACGCCGGTTGAGGAGGAAGTTGATGATGATGATCATGATACTCCGGTTCAAGTTCCTATCGAACCACGCAGGTCGACGAGACCACGTGCTGCTCCAGAGTGGTACGGTAATCCCGTTTTTTCAATCATGTTGTTAGACAACAATGAACCTGCAAATTATGAAGAAGCAATGGTGGGCCCAGATTCCAAAAAATGGATGGAGGCCATGAAGTCCGAGATAGGATCCATGTATGAAAACAAAGTGTGGACTTTGGAAGTACTACCTGAGGGCCGCAAGGCTATTCAGAACAAATGGATCTTTAAGAAGAAGACGGACGCTGACGGCAATGTGACCGTTTATAAAGCTCGACTTGTGGCAAAGGGTTTTTCACATGTTCAAGGAGTTGACTACGATGAGACATTCTCACCCGTAGCGCTGCTTAAGTCCGTCAGAATCATGTTAGCAATAGCTGCATTTTTCGATTATGAAATCTGGCAGATGGATGTCAAAACGGCGTTCCTTAACGGTTTCCTTAAGGAAGAGTTGTATATGATGCAACCCGAAGGTTTTGTCGATCCTAAAAATGCTAACAAGGTGTGCAAGCTCTAGCGATCCATTTATGGACTGGTGCAAGCATCTCGGAGTTGGAACAAACGCTTTGATGAGGTGATCAAAGCATTTGGGTTTATACAAGTGGTTGGAGAATCTTGTATTTACAAGAAAGTGAGTGGGAGCTCTGTCGCGTTTCTAATATTATATGTGGATGACATATTGCTGATTGGAAACAACGTAGAGTTTTTGGAGAGCGTAAAGGATTACTTGAATAAAAGTTTCTCTATGAAGGACCTAGGAGAAGCTACTTACATTCTAGGCATTAAGATCTACAGGGATAGATCGAAACGCCTGATAGGACTTTCACAAAGCACATACCTTGATAAAGTTTTGAAGAGGTTCAAAATGGAACAATCCAAGAAAGGGTTCTTGCCAGTTTTACAAGGTACGAGATTGAGTAAGACTCAGTGCCCAGCAACTGATAAATATAGAGAGCATATGAGCACCGTCCCCTATGCTTCAGCCATAGGATCTATAATGTATGCAATGCTGTGCACTAGACCGGACGTTAGCCTGGCAATAAGTATGGCAGGCAGGTTCCAGAGTAATCCAGGAGTGGATCACTGGACGGCGGTCAAGAATATCCTGAAGTACCTGAAGAGGACTAAGGAGATGTTTCTCGTGTATGGAGGTGACGAAGAGCTCGCCGTAAAGGTTTAGGTCGATGCAAGCTTTGACACAGATCCGGACGACTCTAAGTCGCAGACCGGATACGTATTTATTCTTAATGGGGGTGCGGTAAGCTGGTGCAGTTCCAAGCAAAGCATCGTAGCTGATTCTACATGTGAAGCAGAGTACATGGCTGCCTCGGAGGCGGCTAAGGAGGGTGTCTGGATGAAGCAGTTCATGACGGATCTTGGAGTGGTGCCAAGAGCACTGAATCCAATAACCTTGTTCTCTGACAACACGGGTGCCATTGCCTTAGCAAAGGAACCACGGTTTCACAAGAAGACCAGACACATCAAACGACGCTTCAACCTCATCTGCAACTACGTCGAAGGGGAGGACGCAAATATATGCAAAGTGCACACGGATCTGAATGTAGCAGACCCGCTGACTAAACCTCTTCCACGGGCAAAGCATGATCAACACCAGAACTGTATGGGTGTTAGATTTATGACAATGTAATTCGCATGGTGATGTGAGGGCTAGATTATTGACTCTAGTGCACGTGGGAGACTGTTGGAATTATGCCCTAGAGGCAATAATAAATATAGTTATTATTATAATTCCTATATCAAGATAATCGTTTATTATCCATGCTATAATTGTATTGAATGAAGACTTATATACATGTGTGGATACATAGACAAAACGCTGTCCCTAGCAAGCCTCTAGTTGGCTAGCCAGTTGATCAAAGATAGTCAGGGTCTTCTGACTATGTACAAGGTGTTGTTGCTTGATAACTGGATCACGTCATTAGGAGAATCACGTGATGGACTAGAACCAAACTAATAGACGTAGCATGTTGATCGTGTCAATTTGTTGCTACTGTTTTCTGCGTGTCAAGTATTTGTTCGTATGACCATGAGATCATATAACTCACTGACACCGGAGGAATGCTTTGTATGTATCAAATGTCGCAACGTAACTGGGTGACTATAAAGATGCTCTACAGGTATCTCCGAAGGTGTTCGTTGAGTTAGTATGAATCGAGACTGGGATTTGTCACTCCGTGTGATGGAGATGTATCTTGGGGCGCACTCGGTAATACAACATCACACACAAGCCTTGCAAGCAATGTAACTTAATGTAAGTTGTGGGATCTTGTATAACGGAACGAGTAAAGAGACTTGCCGGTAAACGAGATTGAAATAGGTATGCGGATACTGACGATCGAATCTCGGGCAAGTAACATACCGAAGGACAAAGGGAATGACATATGGGATTGTATGAATCCCTGGCACTGAGGTTCAAACGGTAAGATCTTCGTAGAATATGTGGGATCCAATATGGGCATCCAGGTCCCGCTATTGGATATTGACCGAGGAGTCACTCGGGTCATGTCTACATAGTTCTCGAACCCACAGGGTCTGCACACTTAAGGTTCGACGTTGTTTTATGCGTGTTTGAGTTATATGGTTGGTTACCGAATGTTGTTCGGAGTCCCGGATGAGATCACAGATGTCACGAGGGTTTCCAGAATGGTCCGGAAACGAAGATTGATATATAGGATGACCTCATTTGATTACCGGAAGGTTTTCGGAGTTACAGGGAATGTACCGAGAATGACCAATGGGTTCCGGGTGTTCACCGGGGGGGGGGGGGGGCAGCCCACCTCGGGGAAGCCCATAGGCCTTGGGGGTGGCGCACCAGCCCTTGGTGGGCTGGTGGGACAGCCCAAGAAGGCCCTATGCGCCATAGATTGAAAATCAAAGGGTAAAGAAAAAAAAAGGAGGTGGGAAGGGAGAGAAGGACTCCACCTTCCAATCCTAGTTGGACTAGGATTGGAGGAGGACTCCTCCTCCCTTGGTGGCGCAGCCCTTGGGGCTCCTTGAGCCTCAAGGCAAGCCGCCCCTCCCCTCCTCCTATATATATGGAGCTATTAGGGCTGATTTGAGACAACTTTTGCCACGGTAGCCTGACCACATACCTCCACGGTTTTACCTCTAGGTCGCGTTTCTGCGGAGCTCGGGCGGAGCCCTGCTGAGATTAGATCACCACCAACCTCCGGAGCGCCGTCACGCTGCCAGAGAACTCATCTACCTCTCCGTCTCTCTTGCTGGATCAAGAAGGCCGAGATCATCGTCGAGCTGTACGTGTGCTGAACGCGGAGGTGCCGTCCGTTCGGCACTAGATCGTGGGACGGATCGCGGGACTGGTTCGTGGGATGGTTCACGTGTCGGATCGAGGGACCTGAGGACATGCCACTACATCAACCGCGTTCACTAACGCTTCTGATGTGCGATCTACAAGGGTACGTAGATCGGAAATCCCCTCTCGTAGATGGACATCACCATGATAGGTCTTCGTGCGCGTAGGAAATTCTTTGTTTCCCATGCGACGTTCCCCATCAGCTACCCCTTATGTCACTGGGTGAGGTCACCGCACAGTATGAACCCAAAACCAAGGACTTCTCCCATTGCAAGAATCATAGATCAAGTTGGCCAAACAAAACCCACAACTCGAAAAGAATTACAAGGATATGAAATCATGCATAAGGGAGATCAGAAGAAATTCAAATAAGATTCATAGATAATCTGATCATAAATCCACAATTCATCGGATCTCGACAAACACACCGCAAAGAAGATTACATCAGATAGTTATCCATGAAGATCATGGAGAACTTTGTATTGAAGATCCAAGAGAGAGAAGAAGCCATCTAGCTACTAGCTATGGACCCGAAGGTCTATGGTGAACTACTCACGCATCATCGAAGAGGTCATGGTGTTGATGAAGAAGCCCTCTGTATCCGAATCTCCCCTCCAATAGGGCACCAGAACGTGCCCATATGGGATCTTGCGGAGACAGAAGCTTGCGGCGGCGGAAAAGTATTTTCGTGGATCTCTTGATTTTTTAGGGATTTTAGGGAATTTATAGGCGAAGGAGCTAGGGCAGTGGAGGCCCAGGGAGCCCACAAGCCTGGGAGGCTCGGGCCCCCTCGCCGCGCCATGGGGGCTTGTGGCCTCCCACGGGACTCCGTGTCTTGGTTCCCAAGCTTTCTGCGTATCTTCTGTTTGGGAAAAAATCTTTTTGGAAGTTCTATTCTTTTTGGACTCCGTTTAAAATCCTCCTCTGAAAAGGGTCAAAAACACAGAAAAAACAGGAACTCGCACTTGGCACTGAGTTAATAAGTTAGTCCCAAAAAAATATAAAAGGCATACAAAACATCCAAAGTTTGACAAGATAATAGCATGAAACCATCAAAAATTATAGATACGTTGGAGACGTATCAGGCATCTAAAGTACACAAACTATTTGGTCTGACTAGTACAGGTTTGCAGGCATGACTTGGCCTTTGGGTAGAAAGCATCCAACTAGTGTCACCATCGCGTCGTAGCATTCTCTTACCAAGTTGAATTGAGCCTTCGGAGCTAGTACTTGTGCGATCACATCTAGCCGGCAAAGCTCAGTGTTCTCGTGCAGAGGAATTTTTGAAGACTCCAACATTTCATAGAAGGCCTTTACAGATTCCTCCATCTTATCATTTGAGTCCCAAGCATCATCAAAGTCTTGCACCATGTCTTCGATCCCAGTACCATGCTCGTCGGTGCAACGAAGAACCACCTCAGCTTTGGTGCATTAGGAAGACTCACCATGAAATGTCCACACCGTATAATCAGACGTAAAACCCCTCCTATGCAGGTGTTTACCCATTTCATCATGTGTCCTCTTTCTAAAGTTGTAGCACCCAGAACAGGGGCACCAGGTTGTTCTGTGGCCATTTGCAAATGCGGCTTTCACAAACTCCTTGGTTCTTGTAAACAATTATTTGGTCATCTCTTTCTAACTAGTGTAACCGTTGTACATCCACACACGATCACTCATCTTGCCTAGCTACTAAACACACAAGAAATATATATATAATTCAGCATATATATTCATTAGTTAATCAAGTTTGTTACTTTTATTATGTCCATGCAACCTACACGCTAATAGGTAAAGATAGGTCCTAATCCCACTTGAGTATGTGTAGATTGGGTTCGTTTTCCCATGCTCTGCTCTGGATCCAACGCAAAATTTTGGTAGCATCTCCACGTTGTTCTCCTAATACATGTATCGACAATAAACAGAGACGATGTGTACCCGGAGAAGAATAGGGAGGCATTAACGAACTTATGCATTGGATCCGGAGAACAACATATGGGAAAACGAACCCAATCTACACATACCCGGGTTGTCCATGGATACGTTGGACAATTCGGAAGAATCACGGTTATAAATATATGCAAATGTCTGAAAATTTATAATTGAAAACCTTTGGAAGGAGATACGCATACTGGTCACGCGTACTGAGGATTCACTCTACCTATAGCTTGCAAGTTTCATCGGCACAAAGATCGAAATAGAGCAAATGAAGGGGGAGGAGGAGATGTCATTTGTGCTCACCCACAAACGCAGGGGTGGAGCTCGTCGAACACTAGACCCTCGCAACAAAGAAAACAACTGCACATTGAAATCTAAAGTTGAGTAACACAACATTATTGTTTTTTCTGTCACCTAACTAAATATTTACAAAAGGATGCCACCGCCAAGTTGTAAAAAAAAACTTGCACTGCTCGTTTCGTCCACGCGGAGGCACCGCTACCCTAAATATATGTCATTCAGCGTTCCGTCGACATCGAGGCATCCCTAACCTATATAGATGTCATTTAGCGTTCCATCGATGCCGAGGAACCCCCTAACTTGCTCGTCCCCAACTCCCTCATGTATGGCGACGCACGGCCGATGGGTGAGCACGCCATCTCTTACAGTTCTGGAGACCTCTCCTCTCTGCCTCTCCTCTCCTATCCAAGGACCCTCCTGATGAGGTCCGCCGCCGCCGGCCGCTGGAAGTCCGAAGAGCACCTTTTCGATCAACATGAGGCCAAAGAGGTGTGAGGCTCGGGGGTCGGGGGTCAGTGGCGTCGGGGGCGGCGTATTAACACCAGCGCAAAATTTCATGCCGAGGTGTCGGGATGTCATCTCGGGGTTTTGGCGCGTCGTGTCGGGGTGGCAGGGTGTCGTTTTATTCTTCCTCCTCTTCTTTTTTCGTCTTCTTCCTTTTCTTCTTCCTCCTCTTCTTCCTTATCTTCTTCTTCTTCTACTTCTTCTTCTTGCTATGCTTCTTCTTATTCCTTCCTTCTTTTTCTTTTTCCTCCTCCTCCTCTTCTTCTTCTTCTTCTTCCTTCTTTTCATTTTTCATCTTCTTCCTTCTTCTCCTCTCTCTTCTTCTTCTTCTTCTTCTTCTTCTTCTTCTTCTTTCTTTCTTTCTCCTCTAACTAAGCTAATAAACAACTAAGCTAACTAAGCTAATTAACAATAGTTAATTATTAACTAACCTAACTAAGCTAATTAACTGTCGCTAATTAACAACTAACCTAACTAAGCTAATTAACAACTAACCTAACTAAGCTAATTAACAAATTAAACAAAAAAAGGAAAAGGAGGTACTCATCGGAGGGGGCGACCGGGAAGGAGGGTGTTGGTGGTGGAGGAGGGCCGCGGGGAGGGATCGCATTGGCGGGGGGGGGGACAAGGAGGAGGGAGGGATCGCTTCGGCGGCGGGGCGCAATGGTGGGTTTTGGGGGTGCAGGGAGAGAGGTGGTATGGGGTGGGGGCCGACGATCGTTAGGGCACAATCTTCTTTGTCGTGTGCTAGCCGACGGCAAAGAGGCAGAAGGTAGAAGGCAAAGAGTAGTGGACGGTATCCATGACGTCCTATTGACCAATGGTCCAATGGGCCCCCCACGCGTCTTCCTTCCGTCTCTTTGCCGTTAGCTGGCATACGGCAAATATCTTACTGATGGCAAACTAAATCTTTAACACCAATCAGCTCATTGTCGTATGGTTTTTGGCAGCTGACGGCAAAGACCCTTTTTGCCACGTGCGAGCCGACAACAAAGAACAAGCGGATGACAATGTACCTAATTCAAGTAGTCGTTGTGGCAAACTTGGGGAGGTGCCCGGTATCGTATCACCATCACTCTTATTTTCATTATCCATCTTGGTTTGGTCTTTAGTTATTTTGTAATTTATTCAAGTAAGGTTTTACTTTGATCCATCCTTTTGAGTGTTAGGTTCATGATCTATCTATCTATCGATGTAATCAGTGAGAGTTATATAATAAAGTTTATTTTCCTTTTTGCTTCTTTACTTTCTTGTTGCAGTCAAAATAAAGGAAACTAATGAAAAATATCATATGCAAATCTCATAGTAAGTACTGACATCACGTAAGGAAAAGTATAAATGGTAAATTTTGTTGAAGGTTGACAAACATAGCATTGGTTGGTGATGCAAGACATGAAAGCATCAATGATGGAAGAGAAGATTTACATGCAAATACATTATCCTTGACATCTTTTATGATTGTGAGCCCTTATTAATTACAATATGCTAAAACTGTTGACATTGGACAAGGAAGGGGACGTAATGATTTATGCTTGGTCACATTCACATAGAAGTTATATTGTTATAGATCCTCTAACATGTGCTGCTTGCCCAATACCTTTGCTAGCCAAAACTCCGCACTAAGTAGAGACACTACGTGTGCATCCAAAAACTTAAACCCAAATCCATGTTTTAAGACTCCACCATACATACCTATGGATTGAGTAAGATCTTTCAAGTTAGTTGTCATTGGCGCACAAAGCAACAAAAATTGCTACTAAACATGGTTGATCATTTAGTATAAGGGAATTAAGCATTGTACAAACTTGTGATGGCGATAATAAAAGCGATATACTGCATAATAAAGGTTGCTATGACAAGGGGCAATATAACATAATATTCCTTTGCACTAATAGATTTAGCATACAACCAAAAAGCGCATGACAACCTGTGCTTCCCTCTATGAAGGGCCTATCTTTTACCTTTATGTATTCAGATTTGTGCAAGAGTCAAAGTATTTTCCTCTACTTCCTTTATTTCTCTTTGGCAAGCATCATGTGGTGGGTAAAGATCTAAACATATATATCCAGCTGAATGTGGGTAGTCATGAGTTATCATTGTTGACATCACCCTTGAGGTGAATACGTTGGGAGGCAACACTATAAGCCCCTATCTTTCTATGTGTCCATATGAAACCTTTTGCTCATATATATGTGGTGAGTGTTAGTAATCATAGAAGACTAAATGATGGTTGAGTATGTAGACTGGCTTAAAAGCTCCGCTATGTGACCCTTCTTGAAAGTATGATGAATTGTGTTGCAAAGTTGACTGAAAACATACTTTGTTAGTTTTCAATAGAGTTTATGCTTCATACTTCAATGTTGTGATGAATTGCTACTTGTATATGAGAAGCCTTTATGATAAAAATTATATGATGAAGTATTTTATAAAGTTTTATTTACTGTTACAATAATGAGCATGATGCTGCTATACTCGTATTTTGTTTTTATCGACACCTCTCTCGTAACGCACATGGTCATGGTTTTCGTTATCGGCTTTCGCTTGAGGACCTGCAAGGTCTAAGCTTGGGGGAGTTGATACGTCCATTTTACATCATGTTTTGTTACTGTTATTTATAGTGTTTGATGCATTTTTCCACTTGGGGATTAATTATAATGCCTTTCTCTCATAATATGCAAGGTTTCCATCAAGTGGGAGAATGCCGACAAATTGAATTCTGGACCTGAAAAGGCTACGTTAGAGATAATATTTTGCACGTCTCCAATTCGGCTGAAATTTTTATGGAGATTTTTTGGAATAAATAAAAAATACTTGAACGAAGAAGTACCAGAGAGGGGATACCAGGTGCCCACTAGACACCACGGAGCGCCAACCCCGTGGCGCGACGTGATGTCTAGACTCTAGTGGGCCCACTGGCCCACCTTTAGCAATCATCTTCTCGTATAATTTCCCTTTTACCCTGAAAAATATTCAGAGGATGACTTTCCGGATGAAGTGCCGCTGTCTCGACGTGGAACCTGGGCAGGAGCACTTTTGCCCTCCGGCAGAGCGATTGCGCCGGAGGAATTTCCCTCCCGGAGGGTAAATTGAGGCCATCGTCATCACCAACAACCCTCTCATCTTGGGGATGCCAATCTTCATTAACATCTTCATCAGCACCATCTCCCCTCAAACCCCGAGTTCATCTCTTGTACTCTCAATCTTGTACCAGAACCTTGAATTGGTACATGGGGTGTGACTATTAGTACTGATTACATCTTGTAGTTGATGCTTCATAGTTTATTTGGTGAAAGACCATATGTTCAGATCCAATATGCTATTTAATACCTCTTTGATCATGAACATGTTTATCACTTGTGAGTAGTTACTTTTGTTCTTGAGGCCACCGGAGAAATCATGTTGCAAGTAGACATGTGAAGTTGATATTCATTTGATATTTTGATGATATGAATGTTTTGATTCGCTTAGTGGTGTTATGTGAACGTCGACTACATAACGCTTCACCATATTTGGGCCTAAGGCAATCCATTATGGAGTAGTAATTAGAGGGTGGGTTGCGAGAGTGACAGAAACTTGAACCCCAGTTTATGCACTACTACGTAAGGGGCTGATTTGGATCCCTATGTTTAATAATATGGTGAGAATTTATTCGTAATATTTTTCTTGTAGTTCCGGATGCTTGTGGGAGGGTTAACCATAAGTGGGAGGCTTGTTCAAGTAAGAACAACATCCAGGCACCGATCGACCCACATATCAAATTATCAAAGTACCGAACGCGAATTAATCCAACATCACGAAAGTGACTAGATGAAATTCCCGTGTGCCCTTATGAACACTTTGCTTATTATAAGAAACTGTTCTGGCCTGTCCTTTGCCACAAAAGGATTGGACTACGCTGTTGCACCTATTGTTACTATTGCTACTTGTCACTTGCTACAACTATCTTGCTATGAAACAACTTGTTACCGCTATTTTAGTGCTTGCAGAAATTACCTTGCTGAAAACCGTTTGTCATTTCCTTCGGCTACTGGTTGGGTTCGACACTCTTACTTGTCGAAAGGACTATGATTGACCCCTATACTAGTGACATCCTCAGCTTTTGCTACGGTGATCATTGTAATTAAGCTACATTGATGACCATGATGAGTACCTAATAATTTTGCCAAGCATGGTCGAGTTAAAAATTCATATCTCAATTTAATTTTCACTACAAAAGCCAATTGAATTTTATGGTAATGAAAATAATTCCCCAAACAACATCGGAAAAATGTTGCACAATTGTGGAATAATCCAAAACAGTTATTGTTAAGGAAACAACATCACCTTGATGTTGGTGTGGACCCCACCTAAATACAATTCCACTTTGCAATTTAAAGTGCTATTAAATTCAAATAATAAAATGCCAGCAGTCTCCAAAATTCCTCAAACTTGATATGCCCATGTGGAATATTGCAATATAATTACTCGGCCATGTGGCGCATTTTTGCTAAGGAGAATTATTGCAAAAATAATAGTAATTAATAAACGAAAGTAAAAATAAAATAAAAACAGAAATAAAACTAAAAAGAAATAAAAGAAATAAAAAAACATTGGCCCACACTGGGCCAAAATGGCCCAACTAGCCCATCTAAATTGGGGGGGGTATAAAACCCCCCAAACCCTAACCCGCTACCCCTCTCCCTCCCACTCCTTCCACCTAGCGCGCTAGCCACCCACTCCCATCTATCAATCCACCCACCAGAATTCCATGAGGGAATCCCTCTCCCTCGTTCTCTCCCACAAAGCCCACGAGGGCCGCCCCCCCTCGTTCCCAGACCAAACCAGAACCCCCAGCGCCACACCTGCCCACGAGGGGGACCGAGCCCCTCGTCCCCCCGCTCCCTACCTCGTCCACCTCCTCTCCCTGGCGCCATCCTCCTCCACCTGCGCCACCATCGGTCGACCCTTTTGCTCCCCACTCGCCCCCTCGCTCCGACCCGATCCAGAAGGGATCGGGGCTGAGGGCTGAGCCCCGCATCGGTCGGTGCCGCCGCTCGCCTCGTCGCCGGCCGCCACGCCCCGCGCTGAGCCCACCACCTTCCATCACCGGATTGGCCCCCTCCGCCACCGGCCTCCATGCCGGAGCTCCTCTATCACCGGAACTGCACCACCACCACCGGATCCGGCCTTCCCACCTCGACCACGAGTCGTCTCCTCGCTCCTCCCCGTGAACTCCGGCTACACCGGGCCTTTCCTTTAACGCCGGTGAGCCCTCCATTCAGAATCCTCCCTCCCCTCCACCTCTCCTCCCCTTCAGTCCAGTTCCGACGCCCCGCACCGCGGCCTACGGCGACCTCCATCGCGCCCCCTTCAGGCCCTTCCTGTTAGTCGAGGAGGTTCAACCTCGTGTGAGTTGTTAGCGAAAATAAAAAGAAAATAAAACAAAAATGAAATATGCATGTATATATGCAAAGTTTTATGTATGTATGTATTAATGTGTATATGTATGTATGTATATGTGTGGATGTATGTAAAAAAATGTGTGTATGTGTGAATTGGTGTACAAATGTGTGTGTGTGTGATGTGTGGGTGGCCGATGGGCCACTTACAGGTGGGGCCACCCGTGTAAAAAAATTTAAGAAAAAAGGAAGAAGAGAAGAAAGAAAAGGGAAATATAAATAAATAAATAATCCGTAAATAATTAGTTAAGTTAAGTTAATTAATTAATTAGTGAATTAATTAATTAGGTAATTAGGTATTATTAATATGATTAAGAGTAAATAGACAAATTAAGAATTTTGTTAATTAAGATAGATAAAGTAGCCTAAACTGAGTATGACAAGTGGGTCCCATCCCCCTTATTTAATCAGATTAATATTTAGTCAACCCTAATAATAAATGTGGCTACGACAATGGGGCCCACTGGTCATATTTGACCAGTCAAACCGTGTTGACTCATGATGTCATGCTGACATGACCACTGATGTCATATTTAATTGTCTATTATAATTCAATCTGTTAATTACAAAATATATAATAACACTTCAAAAAAATCTAAAATAAACCGTAAGTCAGATCAAAATATCTTAAACATGGAAGTTGATCAGTAGAACTAGACGAACCCGGATACGCGGTCAATTCGTGTGTCACGCGTCCCTAACATAGCAAATGTGGAACTTTCCCATTCTTTTTGTTTGACCGGTAGTAGCGGGAGACCCGGGAAATATCATCTGATATTTTCCCGATTCGTCTATGACGGATGTTACTGTGTTAGCTCATGTCTAGACCTTCATATTGCTATGTCATGCTTAGTGGTGCACCGTTGCTATTATGTATTCTTTCTTCCCCCTCTTCTTAATGCTAGACCCCAATACTGACGCTGCTGCTGGGTACGACTACACCTATGATGACCAGCCCATTGCCGCAGAGCAACAAGGCAAGCAAACCCCCTCGATCATTCCTATATTGCCCATTTCTTTCTCCCTCATGCTTGCATTAGAATTTTGCTACTGTTGTAGTTAGCTCCTATATCTGATGCATAGCCTAACTTTGATGAACAGCTACTTTCAGTACTGCACCTTAAAACTTCTTAGTATAGGTGTAGCAGTCATCCCCTGTGACCCCTTAGTCCAGTTGCCCCGCTTTATTGTCAAGTCTCGATCCCTGATCGACGAGCCAAGACCCGATACAACACTTACACCCTCCTTAGTTGTACGACGTTGCAGAGCTACTATCGGGTACCGAGGGTGACACCTCGCGAAGTACTCATGATGATATCTGTGGAATGCAGCTAGTCGGTCGTGGTTATCGAGGGTGATTCCTCCTTCACCATTCCCGATGATGACTCTGTCGTGCAACCCCTCAAGTGTGTGACCCTCGAGGGTGATTCCTCTAAGTCCACCTTAACGGTTACATCATTCGGGATCCAACGAGGGTGATACCTCAGATCCCCTGATGTTACAATCAATATTACTTGACTGTGTTACTGGGAACATGGATGAATAAATGTTAGGCGGGTGGATTCCCGCGTGGATGTGTCGATGAGTTAATTAAAATCTTAATGGCTTTGGGTATTTGATCTAGGTTGGTCGGAGACCTTTTTGCACTAACCGGCTACGCGGGAGAAGTTTTGGGTACTCGGTGTCGTGGTATCAGCCAAGCTCTTCAGACGTCAGCAATGGAGCGGCGCGTTCCCGAGTGGTCCGGATATGCATCGCTCTTGTAATAAGGGGTGCTAGGACTGACCTCGGTCGCCCACGCATCATGCAGGAGCACGGAGGGCAAGTGGGCTCACAAACCCTTTGTGCTTAGGATTTAGAACGGCTGGCTGGCCTCTCTGTTGAGCTTAGGTGGGGCTGCGACGTGTCGATATTCCGAGACCGGGAATGACCCAGAAAAGTGTGTCCGACCAGATTGTTATCGGGCGTGACGGGATACTTGGTGCACCCCTGCAGGGATGAAAATTAACTATTCGGATAGTTGTGTCCACGGTTACAGGACGACTTGGAGTTGTCCCTTATCCTATACAACTACAACTGTTACTAAACTAGTATAGTTGCTTTGAGATCACTTCCTCGCAGGGAGTTTAGGGAGGATCTCTGGTCGTGACCTCATATTAATATTGCTGCAACAATATGACTATTAATTGTGTTACCTTGTTCTACTCTCGTCCATTGCAGCAAGACCCTTGAAGATGCTAGTCTTCGATAGGACTAGGCCTTCTCTCTCTTTTCTCGCATTGCTGCAGCTAGTGCACATAAACCCCTTCCTTTAATACTGATGCATAGTTAGCATAGTTCTGATGTCAGTCTTGAGAGTACTTTTGATGAGTACTCACCGTTGCTTTGCTCCCCCCTTTGTCCCCTTGATCTGTTGCTACGACCAGATGATGGAGCCCAGGAGTTGGAGTATCCCGCCGCCGACGACTGCTACCCCGACGGTGCCTACTAATACGTGGAGGCCGCTGAAGACCAGGAGTAGTTTACGAGGCTCCCAGGCAGGAAGCCTCGCCTCGTTCGATCATTGTATCTTTTGTGCTAACCTTCTCTAAGGGACCCCATGTTTAATGTCTGTACTCAGATATTTGTTGCTTCCATTGACTCGTGTGTTTATCGAGCTTCTGTATTCTAGCCCTCGAGGGCCCTAGCTTGTATTTGTTGGAAAGATGCCCTAGAGGCAATAATATATTAGTTATTATTATATTTCTTTGTTCATGATAATCGTTTATTATCCATGCTATAATTGTATTGATTGCAAACACAATACTTGTGTGGATACATACACAAAAACACTGTCCCTAGTAAGCCTCTAGTTGACTAGCTCGTTGATCAAAGATGGTCAAGGTTTCCCGACCATAGGCAAGTGTTGTTACTTGATAACGGGATCACATCATTAGGAGAATCATGTGATGGACAAGACCCAAACTATGAACGTAGCATATTGATTGTGTCGTTTTATTGCTATAGTTTGTTGCGTGTCAAGTATTTGTTCCTATGACCTTGAGATCATATAACTCACTGGCACCGGAGGAATACCTTGTGTGTATCAAACGTCACAATGTAACTGGGTGACTATAAAGATGCTCTACACAATGTCACTCCGTGTGTCGGAGAGGTATCTCGGGGCCCACTCGGTAATACAACATCACACACAAGCCTTGCAAGCAATGTGACTTAGCGTATGTCACGGGATCTTGTATTACGGAACGAGTAAAGAGACTTGCCGGTAAACGAGATTGAAATAGGTATGCGGATACCGACGATCGAATCTCAGGCAAGTAACATACTGAAGGACAAAGGGAATGACATATGGGATTATATGAATCCTTGACACTGAGGTTCAACCGATAAGATCTTCGGAGAATATGTAGGATCCAATATGGGCATCCAGGTCCCGCTATTGGATATTGACCGAGGAGTCTCTCGGGTCATGTATACATAGTTCTCGAACCCGCAGGGTCTGCACACATAAGGTTCGACGATGTTTTATGCGTATTTGAGTTATATGGTTGGTTACCGAATGTTGTTCGGAGTGCCGGATGAGATCACGGATGTCGCGAGGGTTTCCGGAATGGTCCGGAGACGAAGATTGATATATAGGATGACCTCATTTGATTACCGGAAAGTTTTCGGCATTACAGAGAATGTACTGGGAGTGACGAATGGGTTCCGGATGTTCACCGGGGGGGGGGGGGGGGCAGCCCACCCGGGGGAAGCCCATAGGCTTTAGGGGTGCCGCACCAGCCCGTAGTGGGATGATGGGACAGCCCAAGAGGCCCTATGCACTGGAGAGAAGAAAATCAAAGGAAAAATAAAAAAAAGGGGAAGTGGGAAAGTGGAGAAGGACTCCACCTTCCAATCCTAGTTGGACTAGGATTGGAAGGGGAGGACTTCCCCCCTTGCTTCGGCCGACCCCTTGGGGCTCTCTTGAGCCTCAAGGCAGGTCCCTCCCCCTCCCTACTATATATACTGAGGTATTAGGGCTGATTGGAGACAACTTTGCCACGGCAGCCCGACCACATACCTCCACGGTTTTTCCTCTAGATCGTATTTCTGCGGAGCTCGGGCGGAGCCCTGCTGAGATAGATCATCACCAACCTCTGGAGCGTCGTCACACTGCCGGAGAACTCATCTACCTCGCCGTCTCTTTTCCTGGATCAAGAAGGCCTAGATCATCGTCGAGTTGTACGTGTGCTGAACGCGGAGGTGTCGTCCGTTCATGGGACGGTTCATGGGACGGTTCGCGGGGCGGATCGAGGGACGTGAGGACTTTCCACTACATCAACCGCGTTTCTTAACGCTTCCTGCTGTGCGATCTACAAGGCTACGTAGATCGGGAATCCCCTCTCGTAGATGGACATCACCATGATAGGTCTTCGTGCGCGTAGGAAATTTTTTATTTCCCATGCGACGTTCCCCAACAGTGGCATCATGAGCTAGGTTCATGCGTAGATGTTATCTCGAGTAGAACAGAAAAGTTTTTGTGTGCGGTGATGTGCGATTTGCAGCCCTCCTTAGTCTTTTCTTGATTCCGCGGTATTGTTGGATCGAAGCGGCTTAGACCGACATTACTCGTATGCTTATGAGAGACTGGTTTCATTGCTACAAGCAACCCCGTTGCTCAAAGATGACTGGCGAGTGTCGGTTTCTCCAACTTTAGTTGAATCGGATTTGACCGAGGAGGTCCTTGGAGAGAGGTTAAATTGCAATTCATACATCTCCGTTGTGGTGTTTGTGTAAGTAAGATGCGATCCTACTAGATACCCACGGCAACCACGTAAAACATGCAACAACAATTAGAGGACGTCTAACTTGTTTTTGCAGGGTATGCTTGTGATGTGATATGGCCAACGACGTGATGTGATATATTGGATGTATGAGATGATCATGTTGTAATAGTTAATATCGACTTGCACGTCGATGCTACGGCAACCAGCAGGAGCCATAGGGTTGTCTTTAAACTAACATTTGTGTTTGCAGATGCGTTTACTATAATGCTAGTACGTACCTTTAGTAGTAATAGCATAGCATACACGACAACCTCGATGGCGGCACGATGATGGAGATCATGATGATGGGGATCATGGTGTGGTGCCGGTGACAAGAAGATCATACCGGTGCTTTGGTGATGGAGATCAAGGAGCACTTGATGATGGCCATATCATGTCACTTATGAATTGCATGTGATGCTAATCCTTTATGCACCTTATCTTGCTTAGAACGACGGTAGCATTATGAGGTGATCTCTCACTAAAATTTCAAGACAAAATTTTGTTCTCCCCGACTGTGCACCGTTGCGACAGTTCGTCGTTTCGAGATACCACGTGATGATCGGGTGTGATAGACTCAACGTTCACATACAACGGGTGCAAAACAGTTGCACACGCGGAACACACGAGTTAAGCTTGACGAGCCTAGCATGTGCAGACATGGCCTCGGAACACATGAGACCGAAAGGTCGAGCATGAATCGTATAGTTGATATGATTATCATAGAGATGCTTACCACTGAAACTATTCTCAACTCACGTGATGATCGAACTTGAGATAGTGGATTTGGATCATGTACCACTCAAATGACTAGAGAGATGTACATTTTGAGTGGGAGTTCTTAACTAATACGATTAATTGAACTAATTGTCATGAACATAGTCTAATGGTCTTTGCGAATTACGATGTAGCTTGCGCTATAGCTCTACTGTTTTTATATGTTCCTAGAGAAAATTTAGTTGAAAGTTGATAGTAGCAAACTTTGCGGACTGAGTTTGTAAAACTAAGGATTGTCCTCGTTGCTCCGCAGAAGGCTTATGTCCTTAATGCACCACTTGGTGTGCTGCACCTTGAGTGTTGTCTGTGGATGTTGTGAACATCCGACATACACGTTTCTGATGACTACACGATAGTTCAGTGCAAAATACTTAATGGCTTAGAAGCAAGGCGCCGAAGACGTTTTGAAACGTCACGGAACATAAGATATGTTCTAAAGAGATGAAATTGCGATTTCATGCTTGTGCCCTTGTTAAGAGGTATGAGACCTCCGACAAGATTCTTTGTCCACAAAGTAAAGGAGAAAAGCTCAATCGTTGAGTGTGTGCTCAGATTGTCTGAGTACGACAATCGCTTGAATCAAGTGGGAGTTAATCTTCCAGATGAGATAGTGATGGTTCTCCAAAGTCACTGCCACCGATATGTGAGAGCTTCATGATGAACTATAACATAGTTGACACTCCGAAAGTAGAAATCAAAAAGGAGCATCAATAGTTGATGGTTAGTAAAACCACTAAGTTTCAAGAAAGGCAAGGGCTAGAAGGGATACTTCGTGAAACGGCAAAACAGTTGGTGCACTAATGAAGAGACCCAAGATTAAACCCAAACCCGAGACTAAGTGCTTCTGTTATGAGGGGAACGGTCACTAAGGCGGAGCTACCCTAGATGCTTGGTATATAAGAAGGCTGGCAAAGTCGAAAGAAGTGTATTTGATATACATGATGTTGATGTGTACTTTACTAGTACTCCTAGTAGCGCGAGGGTATTGGATACCGGTTTGGTTGCTAAGTTATTAGTAACACGAAATGAAAGCTACGGAATAAACGGAGAGTAGCTAAAGGCGAGGTGACGATACATGTTGGAAGTGTTTCCAAGGTTGATATGATCAAACGTCGCACGCTCCCTCTACCATCGGGGTTGGTGTTAAACCTAAATAATTGTTATTTGGTGCTTGCGTTAAGCATGAACATGATTGGATCATGTTTATTGCAATACGATTATTCATTTAAAGAGAATAATGGTTACTCTATTTGCTTGAATAATCACCTTCAATGGTTTATTGAATCTCGATCGTAGTGTTGCACATGTTCATGATATTGGTGCCAAAAGATACAAGGTAATGATGATAGTACCACTTACTTGTAGCACTGCCGCTTGAGTCATGTTGGTATAAATTACATGAAGAGGCTCCATGCTGATGGATCTTTATACTCACTTGATTTTGAATCACTTGTGACATGCAAATGATAGCACATGAGCAAGGCCTTGTTTTCATTGAGATGAAACAAGATAGTAACTTGTTGGAAGTAATACATTTTGATGTATGCAATCCAATGGGTGCTGAGGCACGCAGTGGATATCATTATGTTCTTACTTCAATGACGATTAGAGTAGATACAGGAGTATTTACTTAATGAATCACAAGTCTGAAATACTAAAAAAGTTCAATTCTGTTTCAGAGTGAAGTTTGTCGTAACAAGAGGATAAACTGTCTACGATATGATCATAGAGATGAATATCTAGTTGCGAGTTTTGGTACACAGTTAAGACAATGTGGAAGTTGTTTCGCAATTCATGCCACCAAGAACACCATGGTGTGATGGTGTCATAGCCGCGACCTATTTGATATGGTCCATACTATGATGTCTCTTATCGAATTACCACTATCATTTATGGGTTATGCATTAGAGACAACCACATTCCCTTTGAATAGGGCACCGCGTTTTTCCGTTGAGATGACACAGTATAGACTATGGTTTGGGGCTGCGATGCTTATGTTTAAAGGTTTCAGTCTGATAAGCTTGAACCCGAAGCAGATAAATGCGTCTTCATAGGATATCCTAAACAGTTGGTACATCTCCTATCTCAGATCTGGAAGCAAAATGTTTGTTTCTAGAAACGGATCCTTTCTCGAGGAAAGGTTTCTCTCGAAAGAATTGAGTGGGAGTGTAATGCCCCAAGTGTGTAACCTTCCCCTTTTGGAACCCTCTTCATGTGGGTCCACCTTGTCAATGACATGAGAGCTCTATGCATGTATGATTTCATGTGTGTCACTTGTTATTCTTCCTTGCATACATGCATGCCATATCATATCATTCCATGTGTCATGTTTTGTTGCTTTGTGGTCATATAATTTCATATGATTCTTGTGATCTTATGTGGTGATGTGAGAGGTGAAGATTGTGTGGAGAGTGCATGTGATAGTAGGAGTTGAACCTTGTGATTGCTTAGGTTTGAAAAACCAGCTTCTCCCCCTCTCTATTTCACCTCAACATCAAGATTCACTTGGTCCTTTTCTGTTTTTAAAATGTTCCTGTTTTAGCTCTTGTTGGTGGTGAAATTGTGATGTGATTTGTTGTTTTAAAAGGTGATGTAGATGGTGCAAGGAATTACAAAACAGACCCTATAATTCTGTTTTGTAAAATATTTACTTGCTCCTAAACTATTATTTCTATTTTTATTAAATAGGTCTTGATTTTACATGTCCAGGGAAGTGCTATTATTTTTTTGCACTTGTAGTTTTCCTTGTGCATATCTTTTCCTCTCTATTTATTTCTGTAAATAGGAAAGCCAGGGAATTCTTTTCCCTCTATCCTGCGCCACCCTGTGGGCTTACTCCCACAGGCCGGCCCATCAATCCTCCTCTTCCTGCGCCAAGCCCACTCCCGCGACCTACTTCCTCCTCTGACGACGTCTCCCCCCCTCTGCCTCCTTTCCGTCCCCATTAGAGAGAGAAGAAGCTGCCGCCGTGAGGGCACAACCGTTGAGGTCCCTCCTATATTTGTGGACGTCCGTGCCTTCCTCGTCCTAGGGTTTCCCTCTCTCCCATCCGCCGCCGCCGCTCCATTCCCCATCTCCCTCCTCTCTGTTTCTCCCACAAAGGTAATTCTCTGTAGCCAGGTTCAGAGAGAGGAGAGAAGCCCCGCCGCCGTCTACCCCCGCCTACGTCGTCGTCCGGCACGGCCGCCATGTCCAGGAGCTTGGGGAGGCTCCTCGCGCCCCATTCCCGACCTCGGTGAGGCCGGGGAACTTCTGCAACGACGGCCAGGAGCTCGTCAACGCGTCTGCTCCAGTGAACTGCTTCTTCTTCCTCGGTACTAAGTCGACCTGCGGCAGCCGATCGCCTTCTTCCACTTCGACTTCCCCTCCAAGCAACTTCGGCTACTCCTCTACCTTCCCTAGATGAGGAACATCGCCCCCTTCCTTCCCCCCTCCTTCTCCTCGTCTAGATCGACTAGGTCGCCGGAGCTTCTCTGTCCCGAGGTGTAGATCGACTAGATGCAGGTGTAGTTGTTGCTCTGGTGGCTCGGTAGAGCTAGATCCAGAGCAGGGGACTTGCTTCCCCTTGCAGCGTGTGCATAGCGTAGATGGCATGCCCCTCGTGGCGCAGCAGCAGCAGCAGCAGAGGCAGCACAGTGTCCTTCTTGTCGCCGGCGACCTCTATGTGCCAAGCATAGCACCAGGTGCTCATGATAGCTTACCTAGATTCAGTCCCCTGTTCTGTCAGACTCCCGTGTCGTAGCAGAGTGGTGTGTGTCTGTGTTTCTTCTCGAGAGGTTCAGGGTTCGAGTCCCAGAGGTGAACCCCCCTTTTGCATTTTTGTTTCGTGCAGTAGCTAGCGCAGCAGGGTAGGGAATAGCCTGTTGGGAACCCCTCTTCTGTCGAACTAGAGCAGGATAGCAGAGTGGTGTGTGGCAGGCGGTGTACCAGGGGATGCAGGGTTCGATTCCCCCCTCACCCCTTTTTATTTTTGTTGCTTTCTTGCTGATTTCTCTTGTGTTTGCTAGATGTGATGCTAAAGTGTTTCAACAACATGTGGTATTTATTTTTCTCCTCTCAGGTGCAGCTTGTGGTGCTATTTCTTGTGCTCCAAGTTAATTATTATGTAGGTGCATGTGCTTGTAGATTCATGTGCTTGCAATCATAGTGTTGAGTGTGTGTGTGAGTGTGTAGGTGTGTGGATGGGATTCCTTTTTATTATTGTTGCTTACATGCTGATTTCTCTTGTGTTTGCTAGATGTGATGCTAAAGTGTTTCAACAACATGTGGTATTTATTTTTCTCCTCTCAGGTGCAGCTTGTGATGCTATTTCTTGTGCTCCAAGTTACTTATTATGTAGGTGCATGTGCTTGTAGATTCATGTGCTTGCAATCATAGTGTTGAGTGTGTGTGTGTGAGTGTGTAGGTGTGTGGATGGGATTCCCCCTCTCCACATACCTTGTGTAAATCTGTGCATAGGTAGTTTATCTTGGTGTGTGTGTGTGGTTGCACTAGTAGTGCATGATAGCTTTATCATGTATATGTGTTCTAGTGGATAAGGGGGCATGTGTAGATGGTGTGGTGTGATGGCACTCATTCAAGTGGTGCTTTGTGGTGCATCTGTGAGTGTGCACCATCACATGCCCATATGTGAGGGTGTGCATACTCTCTTTGTTATGTAGGTGTTATATCTATGTTGTGCTGGTCTCATGTGGTGATGTGGTGGTGTGCCAAGGCACATAGGCTTGAGGTCTACCCCTCATGTACCCCCATTGATGTTGTGGACATGTGCATATGCTTATGTCGGTTTTGCTCTAGTGATTTTTGCACATATGATGTAGCACTATTCACTATATAGGATTCTATGTAGTTTTTCTTTCCTAGTTTGTGCCCACTTGTTCAAAGCAAGTGCATATGTTTTATATATGGTTTTGGGGTAGAATCATCCCAGGAATCCAATGGCGAGATTAGTTTTGCCATTGGAACATTTTCTGGAGATGACATATTTTAGATTTGTTCCATTTTTAGAGTTTGGTTCCATGTGATGTGTTGAGCACAAAGGTTTGCTTCTTGGTTGTGCTAGTAGAGGGTGACCCCCTCTACCACATGTTCGTTTCATTTCATGTTTAGGTATACATATGTGCAAGTTGTGACCAATCAAAGTAGGCATGTGGCTGAAATTCCAGATTAGTGAAAATCTGAGATTTTCACTAAGTCTGAGAATCTGTTTATATTTTCTTCTCCTGTTGATGAGGTTGTGCAGTTCAATGTGTTGTGATTCAGCCTTAGATTTCAACTGGAAAGTTAAAGCTGATATGTTTGTCTAGCTCCCTGTAAATTTACATTCTATTTGGGGTCCTGTAGCTATTGTTTTGGCTGCTATCAAAATGCTTCAGAGCATAAACAAATAGTGAGAATCTGGAATTTTCACTAAGTCCCTGAAATCTGATATTTTGGGCAAGTTTGCAACTGTGTAACTTTCTGTATTTAACTACTTTGTGTGATATTTTTGCTTTTTCTTGTAGTACTCTTGGATAGCTACAGCCACATATCTTATTTGACATTTTTAGGTGGTTGTAGGTGCTTTGCATGTAGCTCACAAAGTGCTATGATGCAGTTTATGGCAGATTGTGTAGTTTTGATGTTTTGATGATTATGAGTGCATAGTTGATGATGTGGTGTTCTTACTTGCTCCACCCCATCCTTGTTGGGTTGTTATATGTCTTGGATACCTGTAAATACCAGAGTTGAGCCATTGGAGTGTGTGGTGATGAATTTGACACGTAGGGCTTCATTTCTTGTTTCGTTGATTCCCGTTGATCCGTAGCTCCGATTGCAATGTTCTTTATATGGTTTTACCTTGTTTTCACGAGACGCATCTGATCATGTCATTCTCATGCATGTCAAGATAGATTAGAATGCAGTTCTGTCCAGGAACATGTATTTACTTCTTATGCTTGTGCTAGTGATAGAAATAGTGATGCATGCTAATATTCATCTCATGCATCATGTGCTTGTTGCATCTTGAGGTGCTGTTGTTCATTGGATGTTATTCTTATGTTGGGTAGCACCGGGATCGGAGAATGAGTACGTGGATTCAGGAGAGTACGTGTAGGACGAACAAGAACCATTCCAAGCTGAGGATATCACAGGCAAGATGACATGACCTTGATTCCATCTCTAGACTTGTTATGCTAGATTACGTTTGTTCCATCATATGCTCGCTGCCTACCGCTGAAATAAATTGTCTCGTGATATGCCATGAAACCAAACACTTATCCCTTCCTAGCAAAACTTGAATGGCTATGTAGGCTTTGCTCAGCTACTAATGTTAGCGTTGCTAGATGCAGGTGCTTGCCTCATGTGATAACATGAGCCTGATATCGTTATGGTAATTCTGTTATTTAACTAATGAACCTATATACTTGGTAAATAACGGAAGGCCTAGCCTTTTGCTGGGTGTTTTGTTCCGTTATTGCCGCCACAGTTACCGGCTACCGGTGTTTGATTCCATAATGATCGCTCCTAACACGTTCGGGGTTGTTATGAGGACCCCCCTCGATAAATCGCTAGTGTTAAGGCTTGTCTGGAAGGACCCAACATTGGTGTTAATTTGCTAATCACTTAAAAATAATCTGCATAGGGAATGGCCAACCCGAGGAATTTGATCAACAACCCGGGCCAGTGCTCCTCATGAGTGTTGGTCCAAACTAGAGCACCGTGCGGGGCCATCCCGGGGCAACTCAGGAGATTTCTCTGGCCACTGTACGCTTCGCTTATCCGGCGTGTCCTGAGACTGAGATACGCGGCTCTTATCAGGGTCGTCGACACATCAGGAGGTCCTACTAGTCTTGTCTTACCTTAGCGATATATCTTGCGTATAGGAATCCTGGTGAAGCTTTGGTTCTCCCCAGAGTTGAGGTTTTCCTCAAAGGAATCCCACGAGATCACGAGATTCGTGATAGAGAATTACTTTGCGGCCCGTGTACGTTTGTGATGGACTAGTTGGAGCACCCCTGCAGGATTTAATCTTTCGGAAAGCCGTGCCCGCGGTTATGTGGCAACTTGGAATATTTGTTCACATCCGGTAATAGATAACTTAAACATAAACTAATAAAATTGCCAACTGTGTGTGTAACCGTGACTGTCCCCCTCGAAGATCTCTCTTCGATCGGGAACACGGTGGGGTTATGATTGACGTAGGTAGGTGTTCAGGATCACTTAGTGATCATCTATTATCGACCGCTAGAATAGACCACCTTCATACAAGTTCTACGTAAGTTAGCCACCATATTAAGCTTAGGATGCTACAACCTAAATACTCCACCTTACCAACATAATAAATTGACTAGTTCTGGCACCGAGGTCATAGATTGTTGAGTCCCCGTGGCTCACAGATTCCTTCACAACACCAACAGGTTCAGGTACCCCCGGGACAGGTGATCCCGGCGGCACGCAGCTGGCGTGGCAGTATGATGAGGATAACAACCGCCTGTACTTGAACTATACAGAAGATTGAGGCGTGGTCGTGATAATGGGCCAGCATGCAGGGTAGCATAGTCATTTCCCGTGTTTTGTAGTCCGTAGCGGAACTACCTTGATTGTATGTGTAATGTACTCTGAAATATTTATGAGATGGCAATTTAATCCCTTATTGTCATCCTGTTGATATTATGTATGTGCTATGTTACCATGTTTGCGAAACGCTTAGATGCGCTCCTTTCCAATTCGGGGCCTCGATCCCCAGATCGGATAGGACCGCATCTTAGTCGTTACAGGGAGGGTGGTGGAACTTGATGAGGTTATTGAACCGTCACTTCAACCAGAGTGTAGCAAGGCGCAGGAAGTTGTTCCTGTGGCGCCTACACCAATTGAAGTGGAAGCTGATGATAGTGATCATTAGAGCTTCGTATCAACTTACTACAAACCTCGTAGGTCGACAAAGGTCGCGTACTACTACAGAGTGGTACAGTAACCTTGTCTTGGAGGTCATGTTGTTGAGCAACAATGAACCTACGAGTTATGGAGAAGCAATGGTGGGCCCGGATTCCGACAAATGGCTGGAGGCCATGAAATCCAAGAGAGGATCCATGTATAATACAAAGTGTAGACTTTGGAAGAACTACTTGATGGTCGTAGGACTATTAAGTAAGGATGGATCTTTATAAGGAAGACAGACGATGATGGTGAAACGTCACCATTAAGAAAATCTTGACTTGTCGCAAGGATGTTTTCCGACAAGTTCAAAGAGTTGAGTATGATGAGACTTTCTCACTCATACCGATGCTAAAGGTCTGTTGGAATTATGTTAGAAGTTACTGCATTATTTATGAAATATTGCACATAGGATGTCAAAACATTGTTTTCCTCGACGGAAAGGTTGTATGTGATACAACCGGAAAGTTTTGTCGATCCTAAAGATGCTAACAAGTATGCAAGCTCCAGCGATCCTTCAATGGACTGGTGCAAGCATCTCAGAGTTGGAATATACACTTTGATGAGATGATCAAAGATTTTCGGTTTGTACAAAGTTTATGAGAAACTTGTATTTCCAAAGAAATGAGTGGGAGCACTATAGAATTTCTAATAAGTATGTGTGGTTGAAATATTGTTGATCAGAAGTAATGTAGAATTTCTGTGAAGCATAAAAGGTTGTTTGAAAGGAGTTTTTCAAAGGAATACCTGGATTGAGCTACTTGAACGTTGAGCATCAAGATCTATGGAGATAGATCGATACACTTAATAGAAGTTTCAACAAGATGCATGCCTTGACAAGTTTTGGAAGGAGTTCAAAATAGATCGGCGAAGAAGGAGTTCTTGACTGTGTTGTAAGGTGTGAATTTGAGTAAGACTCAAAACCCGACCATGGTAGAATAAAGAGAATAGACGAAGGTCGTCTTCTATGCCTTGGCAGTAGACTCTAAAGTATGCCATGCTGAGTACCGCACCTGATGTGTGCCTTGCAGCAAGTCTGTTAAAAGGTACAGAGAGTGATCCGGGATTGAATCACTGATCAGCGATCAAAGTTATCCTTAGTAACTAAATGGACTAAGGAATTTTTCTCGATTATGGAGGTGGTTAAAGAGTTTGTCGTAAAGGGTTACGTCGATGCAAGCTTTGACACTAATCCGAATAACTATGAGTAGTGAAACGGATTCGTATAGTAGAGTAGATATTTGGAGTATTTCCGAATAGCACGTAGTAGCAGCATCTATAAGATGACATAAAGATTTGTAAAGCTCACTCGAATCTGAAAGGGTTCAGAACCATCGACTAAAACCTCTCTCACAAGCAAGACGTGATCAAACCCGAGAACTGTAAGGGTGTTGGATTCGTTAGGATCACATAGTGATGTGGACTAGATTATTGACTCTAGTGCAAGTAGGAGACTGTTGGAAATATGCCCTAGAGGCAATAATAAATTATTTATTATTATATTTCCTTGTTCATTATAATCGTTTATTATCCATGCTATAATTGTATTGATTGGAAACACAATACTTGTGTGGCTACATAGACAAAACATTGTCCCTAGTAAGCCTCTAGTTGACTAGCTCGTTGATCAAAGATGGTCAAGGTTTCCTGACCATAGGCAAGTGTTGTTACTTGATAACGGGATCACATCATTAGGAGAATCATGTGATGGACCAGACCCAAACTATGAACGTAGCATATTGATCGTGTCATTTTATTGCTATATAGTTTTCTGCGTGTCAAGTATTTGTTCCTATGACCATGAGATCATATAACTCATTGGCACCGGAGGAATACCTTGTGTGTATCAAACGTCACAACGTAACTGGGTGACTATAAAGATGCTCTACAGGTATCTCCAAAGGTGTCCGTTGAGTTAGTATGGATCAAGACTGGGATTTGTCACTCTGTGTGACGGAGAGGTATCTCGGGGCCCACTCGGTAATACAACATCACACACAAGCCTTGCAAGCAATGTGACTTAGGGTATGTCACGGGATCTTGAATTACGGAATGAGTAAAGAGACTTGCCGGGAAACGAGATTGAAATAGGTATGCGGATACCGACAATCGAATCTCGGGCAAGTAACATACTGAAGGACAAAGGGAATGACATACGGGATTATATGAATCCTTGACACTAAGGTTCAACCGATAAGATCTTCAGAGAATATGTAGGATCCAATATGGGCATCCAGGTCCCGCTATTGGATATTGTCCGAGGAGTCTCTCGGGTCATGTCTACATATTTCTCCAACCCGCAGGGTCTGCACACTTAAGGTTCGACGATGTTTTATGCGTATTTGAGTTATATCATTGATCATCGAATGTTGTTCGGAGTCCCGGATGAGATCAGGACGTCACGAGGGTTTCCGGAATAGTCCGGAGACGAAGATTGATATATAGGATGACGTCATTTGATTACTGGAAAGTTTTAGGCATTACAGGGAATGTACCGGGAGTGACGAATGGGTTCCGGATGTTCACCGGGGGGGGGGGGGGCAGCCCACCCGGGGGAAGCCCATAGGCCTTAGGGGTGCCACACCATCCCTTAGTGGGCTGATGGGACAGCCCAAGAGGCCCTATACGCAGGAGAGAACAAAATCAAAGGAAAAAAAGGGGAAGTGGGAAAGTGGAGGACTCCACCTTCCAATCCTAGTTGGACTAGGATTGGAAGTGGAGGACTTCCCCCCTTGCTTCGGCCGACCCCTTGGGGCTCTCTTGCGCCTCAAGGCAGGTCCCTCCCCCTCCCTCCTATATATACTGAGGTATTAGGGCTGATTTGAGACAACTTTGCCACGGCAGCCCGACCACATACCTCCACGGTTTTTCCTCTAGATCGTATTTCTACGGAGCTCGGGCGGAGCCCTGCTGAGATAGATCGTCACCAACCTCCGGAGCGCCGTCACGCTGCCGGAGAACTCATCTACGTCTCCGTCTCTCTTGCTGGATCAAGAAGACCGAGATCATCGTCGAGCTGTACGTGTGCTGAACGCGGAGGTGCCGTCCGTTCGGCACTAGATCGGAGCGGATCATGGGACGGATCGCAAGACGGTTCGTGGGACGGTTCACAGGGCGGATCGAGGGACGTGAGGACATTCCACTACATCAAGCGCATTTCTTAACGCTTCCTGCTATGCGATCTACAAGGGTACGTAGATCGGAAATCCCCTCTCGTAGATGGACATCACCATGATAGGTCTTCGTGCACGTAGGAATTTTTTTGTTTCCCATGCGACGTTCCCCTACAGTAATATGAATCTTATTTGTTTTATTTGTGTCTAGAGTTGTGTTGTGATATCTTCTCGTGAGTCCTTGATCTTGGTCCTACGCATTTGCGTGTATGATTAGCGTACGATCAAATCGAGGGCGTCACAAGTTCGTATGAGAGTCAACTGCATGTAGGTAGCCCCCTTTCCAATTCCTTGGCCGAAGTTTAGTCTAGTACTTGAACAACTTACTAACTTTGATGTTGTGGCTTACGGGCCCACATCTCAATTGGGTGGTATTAGTATCTTTTACTCCTTTTCTATACTCTGGGTTCTACTATCTCTTCTCTTTCGGGTTAAAGATTTTGCTAACTCTAACTCTAGGTTCTCGTAAATACTTTCTCCCGAAGAACCCCGCAATTCCGAACTATGACTTAATACCTCAGAAGACTCCGAAGATACTCTTCGATGTTCTCTCGAAAGCTGGTGCTCATCGCTTCTGTGATTTCCCTTCCTCCATCCATCCCTATGAATGACTACATACAAATGTTGTTCATATTTTCCTTCCAGTTGCTCTTGTTATACAAGGTACGACGAATTATCTTATCGGGGATTCGTTTGTCCTCACTTGTTCATGTATTTTCACAAATTCCTTCGAATTACTCTTCGATCTCCCAAAATCCTAAGTATCCTATTGTTCATGACCTTTCTCACTTGCTTGTGTTATGGTTAAAGCCATGTGTCTAGCCGCATTCATTAAAATCCTTTGTGATTTTCCTGTGATCTTATTGATTATGCCTTTGTATGAATGCACACAATCATCTATTGATACTCGTAAATTATCCTTCCGGCTCAGACGTCCTTCGAGACATAGCTGGTTCTCAACAAATCAACCTTGATTGATTATCCGTCTAAGCCCATTCAACTTACCTGTATTTGATCGAAGCATATGATTCTGATACATCAACCTCGAAGTCATAATTTCTTTGGTAATTAAGTATCGATATTCTTCAGATGTTCTATAACCCGATGCATTGCATCCTATCTCCCTTTGATTGATTACCGATACTCACATCAGGTCCTTGGTGGACTACCAGACCCATTGCTGGGTTATTATCCGACGACATCCTTTACATTCAAAAAATTCTTCTGATATTGTTCCCTTGATACATAATGCCATTGGTAAATTGTGTTTTCTCCCTCTCATAAGTTGTATCCTATGCTTTTGGCGGTCATGCTCTATTGTCAAGCATGTCTTAATTACTCTTGAAGTTTGTGGTATATGTTCCTAAGATTCCCCGATGGGTTGAACCTATGCCTTACTAAATCAAGGTGATCCCAAGAGTTTTCATGAGACTTACTCTTCTGGTGTTTTGCCGGATATTCTTTAAAAACTACAACCTGACCAAAGGCGAGGATTAAATGGAAGGTGATGCATTGATGAAGTGGGAGTCGACCTTGAACTTGTGTTCATTCCCATGGAGACGATGTTGATCCTATCATCGAAGCCTCTCGTATCAATAACCATTCATTATATGATTGATCTGGTATATGTGGTGTGGTACTTTGCAACCGTTGTTCCGACCATGATTGTTCTCCTTTGATCTCATATGTAGACTAGTTAAAGTGCTTGTCTTCCATCGATCAAAACACCACTCTAACCTCTATTCTGATCTACCTCCGAGTATTACCCCTCGTATCCCGAGGATATCATAGAGCTATATAACTTCTTATGAGCTCCACATCAACAATGACATTTCACTGATTCCAGTTTCCTCATGTTTTGAGTCGTTGGACGCGGAAGGACACCGATATCTAAATCGAGTATGTACTGTGATTCAACAACTCTTAGTAATCTCCTTTTCTTATGGGTTGGTACTCACTCATGTCTTTCCAAGATATTAGGTTGCATCATCATCGTCATGCTAAAGCTTGACCATGCTATCTATGTCCTCCATCCCTGGAGCACATTTCGAACTGTGCGTTAAGCTCACATCAAGCTTTCCACATCATATTGGTTGTTTTGAAAGGCTATTCCAATACTGAGCTAGCAACCTTATCTGTGTTTCTGACAACCTTTCACTTCACCATTCTCTTGTTTGATGTCGTCGCTGAACGATTACATCTTCATGCAACTTCTCGACAAATGTGTCGTGATCATCATCAGCATTCTGAACTCTTCGAGGGTATCAATCAGATTCTTGATGATAAGAAGTACCATCCTTTCCCCTCGAAGATTGGTTTTATCATCGACAAACCTTATTGCCTTCCCTCCAACACGAACTTGATCATGTTTTGCGTTGTCCCTTAAGTTCCTTGCTATTCAGCTTATGTTATCTTCTACCTTGGAGTATTACTATCTTTTATGTCAATAATGTTGTGAGCATCGTTGCACCTCTTAAGAATTCTTGATATAATGATACTTCTCTCCATTGCCATCTATTTCTTGGTTACGTGTTGTTTCAAACCGGAATACCAACAAGTGAACTTGGATGTGTGATCCCAATACTTCTGGCAACCCTATTTCCTTGAGGTTAACAACTTATTGTTTCATTCTTGGTGTGTTGGTTGTTGACTCACCATTCTAGCAATGGTCGTGCTACTCATTCAGTATTTCCTCATTCAGTGTGCCCTTTGACCAATGTTTAATTGTTGTTGTTCTCTCGAGCATACGACATTATACCATTTGATTTGACAATGCTATATCCTTGATATTATGATTTTGGAAATTCATCCCTGTCAAGGTCTTGAGGGATTGCCGCTGAGCCCATCGGCCACACCCTCAACTTATTCATGATTCGACGACGAAGCTCTTGAGGGCATTATCTTTGTGCCTAGCTCATGAAGAATATGTTTGATTGAAGAAGTGCTTTCCCAAAGTTCATGTTCATTCTTACCGCCGTGAATACAAGAAAGTTTTGTTTCACTTCCTCTCTAGCCATCCCAAATCACTCATGCATGTGCTAAGTGTTATATGTTTTGAAGATTTGCTATATTAACTTCATATAACTTTCTCTTAGCACCCCAATCCACTTACTAATATGATCAAGGGAAAAGAAGTCCTTCATAAGACCTAATTGAGGCTTACACAAGGACCTCGATATCCTTGATGATGGTTCTCAGATTAGAACTCGATTGCATTGTGTTGTAAGAATTCCACGTGGGCACGAATGTCTTGCCATTGTGTTCATGTGTGTTACAACCCAACTCATGATACAATACTTGGTTCCGTAGTTCATATCCCGAGAATCTTGCATTATCATCTCGTCTGTTTTTGTGGTCCCCTTTTCCTCTCAGGCATCCTGAGTCTGAGGTTTCCCGACTCCAATCAGATCTGAATCTTGGAAAGATATGATGGTTGGAACTTTTCCTAATAATTATAACTTTGGTATTTAGGTAAACTGGTACGATTCTATCTTGTCCAACAAACCGGGCCGAAGGACCTATTGTTATGAATTCTTCCATATGTAAGATTCGCCATTCTTCCATGCGGAAACTATATGACTTATTTCATAAGTTGTTCCTCATGGATCCTCTTTGTATACCCATAGGCCTGGCCTTTACCTGATGACCATGTCGATGCTACCCCGAAGCATGGATGTGGTACTTCAAATTCCAACATGACCATTGGAAGCGCAATGCTAAATTGTTCTTGATCAATTATGCAAACCGTATGGTATGGGTAAACATCATGATTCTTCTTGCCTCTTTATCTAAATGGTTATGTACTTGATGACCTATCACCAATACCATACCCTATTTTTCATCGGGAATGGTATACTCAAAAACTTGTGTGTGAACACATTTTCCTCCCCATTGGTCAGTTTGACTTTTCGTGAATCTGAACTCATCTAAGCAGTGTTAATTCCCTGCTTAGGTAAAAATCTCGGTACACAACTCTGTTTGTAAAACCCTGTTACTATTGTGGATAACATTCCGGTAGCCGCTGGTAGACGAGAGCCTTGCCTATTGGTCCGCCTCGTTTTAACGAGCAGGAAAATGGTTCTATTTGTCCCCCGCCCTTGGTATCGACGTTGTCGCCAACATAAGAGACATGCTATCCTCTAACATGTCTTGCTACCAAGATCGTGCAAGATGTCACCCCTCTGCCTACTCTCGGCCCACATGGTGGACTGATAACCCCAACTTCCACAGGATCGAAACCTGACTATCCTCTACATCTTTCACTCCAAAGTATCCTTTACACTTGGCTTCGTATGAAATTTCCGAGCCACCGCCCAATGGAACGATCACTCTTCGGTCCAGATGTTATCCAACATGACAAAGATCAAGTCCGCATTATTCATGAGAATCTGAAGGCTGCTCAGTCTCGTCAGACGAGTCAGTATGACCGTCATCATCAAGATATGGTCTATCAACCTAGCGAAAAGTCTTATCTTCGTGTCACACCAATGAGAGGTGCACACCGTTTTGGGATCAAGGGCAAGTTAGCTCCTCGCTATATTGGTCCTTTCACTGTTCTCGAAAGGCGTGGAAAAGTACCTTATCAATTGGAAGTGCCGGCGAACCTTTCTCAGGTTCACGATGTCTTCCATGTGTCTCAGCTCCGTCGCTGCATAAAAGATCATATTTCGAGCAGTGGATCATGATATACTTGACCTGCAACCAAACCTCTCTTATAAAGAGCATCCGGTCCGCATTCTCGATCAAGCCGAACGTAAGACGCATCGCAAGGTCACCAAGTTCCTTAAAGTGAAGTGGTCAAATCATTCTGAAGATGAAGCCACTTAGGAACGCGATGACCATCTTCGTGATGAATATCCCGAGCTCTTTGCTTCTACCTCTTAAATTCTCAGGACGAGAATTCTTATTAGTAGGACAGAGTTGTGACATCCTCAGCTTTTGCTACAGTGATCATTGTAATTGAGCTAAAGTTATGACCATGAATAGTGCCTAATCATTTTGCTAAGCATGTTCCAGTTAAAAAATCATATCTCAATTTAATTTTCACTTCAAAAGAAAATTGAATTTTATGGTAATAAAAATAATTCCCCAAACAACATCGGAAAAATGTTGCCCAATTGTGGAATAATCCAAAACAGTTATTGTTAAGGAAACAACATCACCTTGATGTTTGTGTGGACCCCACCTAAATACAGCACCCCTTTGCAATTTAAATTGCTATTAAATTCAAATAATAAAATGCAAGCAGTCTCCAAAATTCCTCAAACTTGATATGGCCATGTGGAAAATTGCAATATAATTATTGGGCCATGTGGCAGATTTTTGCTAAGGAGAGTTATTACAAAAATAATAATAATTAATAAATGAAACTAAAAAGATAAAAACAAAAATAAAATGAAAAATAAATAAATAAAGAAACGATTGGCCAAACTGGGCCAAAATGGCCGGCCCACCCAACCTAAATTGGGGGGTGTATAAAACCCCCCAAACCCTAACCCGCTACCCCTCTCCCTCCCACTCTTTCCACCTCGCGCCGCCAGCCACCCACTCCCATCGATCAACCCACCCACCAGAATCCCACGAGGGAATCTCTCTCCCTCGTTCTCTCACACCAAGCCCATGAGGGCCTCCCTCCCCTTATTCCCAGATCAAACCAGAACCCCCAGCGCCACCCCTGCCCACGAGGGGGACCGAGCCCCTCATCCCCCACCCCTCGCTCGCCCCTCGTGCCCCCGCTCCCTGCCTTCTCCACCTCCTCTCCCCGGCGCCACCTCCTCTCCCTGGTGCCATCCTCCTCCACCTGTGCCACCATCGGCCGACCCTTTTCCTCCCCACTCGCCCCCCTCGCTCTCTCCCCACGAGAAGGGATCGGGGCTGGGGGTTGATCCCCGCATCGGTCGGTGCCGCCGCTGGCCTCGTTGTCGGCCAGCACGCCCCGCGTCGAGCCCGTCGCCCACCATCACCGGATTGGCCCCCTCCGCCACCGGCCTCCATGCTGGAGCTCCTCCACCACCGGATTCGGCCTCCCCGCCTCGACCTCGAGTCGTCTCCTCCGCCCCTCCCCGTGAACTTCGGCTACACCGGGTCTTCCCGTCAACGCCGGTGAGCCCTCCATTCGGGCTCCTCCCTCCCCTCCACCTCTCCTCCCCTCCGGTCCCGTTCCGACGCCCCGCACAGCGGCCTCCGGCGACCTCCATCGCTCCCCCTTCGGGCCCTTCCTGTTAGTCCACGAGGTTCAACCTCGTGTCATTTGTTAGACAAAAGAAAAAAGAAAATAAAACAAAAAGGAAATATGCATGTATAGATGCATAGTTTTATATATGTATGTATTAATGTGTATATATATGTATGTATATGTGTGGATGTATGTAAGAAATGTGTGTATGTGTGAACTGGTGTACAGATGTGTGTGTGTGTGATGTGTGGGTGGCCGATGGGCCACTTATAGGTGGGGCCACCCCCGTAAAATGTTTTAAGAAAAAGAAAGAGAACAAGAAAGCAAAGGGAGATATAAATAAATAAATAAATAAATAAATAATTGGCAAATACTTAGTTAAGTTAAGTTAATTAATTAATTAGTGAATTAATTAATTATGTAATTAGGTATTAGTAATATGATTAAGAGTAAATAGATAAATTAAGAATTATGTTAATTAAGATAGGTAAATTAGCCTAAACTGAGTATGACAAGTGGGTCCCATCCCCCTTATTTAATCGGATTGATATTTAGTCAAACCTAATAATAAATGTGGCTATGACAACGGGGGCCCACTAGTCATATTTGACTAGTCAAACCCAGTTGAGTCATGATGTCATGCCGACATCACCACCGATGTCTTATTTAACTATATATTATAATTAAATCTGTTAATTACAAAATAATTAATAAAATTTGAAAAATTTAATATAAAATAAATCGTAAGTCAAATCAAAATATTTTCAACATGAAAGTTGATTAGTAGAACGAGACGAACCCGGATACACGGTCCGTTCGTTTGTCACGCGTCCCTAGTATAGAAAACGTGGAACTTTTCCACTATTTTCATTTGACCAGTAGTAGTGAGAGACCCGGGAAATATCATATGATATTTTCCCGATTCGTCTATGATGGATGTTACTGCGTTAGCTCATGCCTAGACCGGCATATTGCCATGTCATGCTTAGTGTTGCACCGTTGCTATTATCTTTTGTTTCTTCCCCCTCTTCTTACCGGTAGATTCCGAGACTAACGCTGCTGCCCGGTACGACTACGCCTATGACGACCAGCCCTTTGTCGTAGAGCAACAAGGCAAGCAAACCCCCCTGATCATTCCTATATCACCCATTTCTTTCTCCCTCATGCTTGCATTAGAATTTTGCTACTGTTGTAATTAGCTCCTATATCTGATGCATAGCCTAATTTTGATGAACTGCTACTTTCAGTACTGCACCTTAAAACTGCTTAGTATAGGTGGAGCAGTCATTCCCTGTGACCCCTTAGTCCAGTTGCCCCGCTTTATTGTCAAGTCTCGATCCTTGATCGACGAGCCAAAACCTGACGCATGACTTACACCCTCCTTAGTTGTACGCCACTGTAGAGCTACTATCGGGTACCGAGGGTGACACCTCGCGACGTACTCATGATGATATCTCTGAAGTGTAGCTAGTCGGTCGTGGTTATCGAGGGTGATTCCTCCTTCACCATTCCCGACGATGACTCTCTCGTGCAACCCCTCAAGTGTGTGACCCTCGAGGGTGATTCCTCTAAGTTCACCTTGACGGTTACATCGTTCGGGATCCAATGAGGGTGATACCTCGGATCCCCTGATGTTACAACCACACAATTACTTGACCGTCTTACTGGGAACATTGATGAATAAATATTAGGCGGGTGGATTCCCGTGTGGATGTGTCGATGAGTTAATTAAAATGTTAATGGATATGGGTATTTGATCTGGGTTGGTTGGAGACCTTTTCGCACTAACCGGCTACGCGGGAGAAGTTATGGGTACTCGGCGTCGTGATATCAGCCGAAGCTCTTCAGATGTCAGCAGCGGAGCGGCGTGCGCCCGAGTGGTACGGATATGCATCGCGCGTGTAATAAGGGGTGCTAGGACTGACCTCGCCGCCCATGCAAGTAGGCCCATGAACCCTTTGTGCATAGGATTTTGACCGACGGGCTAGCCTCTCTGTTGACCTTAGGTGGGGTTGCGACGTGTCGATATTCCGAGGTCGGGCATGACCCAGAAAAGTGTGTTCGACCAGAGTGTTATCGAGCGTGACGGGAAACTTGGTGCACCCCTGCAGGGATGAAAATTAACTATTTGGATAACCGTGCCACGGTTACAGGATGACTTGGAGATGTGCCCTGATCTTATACAAGTAAAATTGTTACTTAACTTGAATAGTTGCTCCGGGATCACTTCTTCGCAGGGAGTCGAGGGAGGATCTCTGGGCGTGACCTCATATTAATATTGCTGCAACAATATGACTATTAATTGTGTTACCTTGTTCTACTCTCGTCTATTGCTGCAAGACCCTTGAAGATGCTAGTCTTTGATAAGACTAGGCATTCTCTCTCTTTTCTCGCATTGCTACAGTCAGTCCACATAAACCCCTTCCTTTGATACTAATGCATACTTAGCATAGTTCTGATGTCAGTCTTGCGAGTACTTTGTATGAGTACTCACTGTTGCTTTGCTCCCCCCTTTGTCCCCGTTATCTGTTGCTGCGACGAGATGATGGAGCCCAGGAGTTGGAGTATCCTGCCGATGACGACTGCTACTCTGACGGTGCCTACTACTACGTTGAGGCCATTGAAGACTAGGAGTAGTTTTGGAGGCTCCCAGGCAGGAGTCCTCGCCTCGTTCGATCATTGTATGTTTTTTGCTAGCCTTCTCTAAGGCACCCCATGTTTAATGTCTGTACTCAGATATTTGTTGCTTTCGCTGACTCGTGTGTTTATCAAGCTTCTTTATTCTAGCCCTCGAGGCCCCGGGCTTGTAATATGAATCTTGCTTGTTTTATTTGTGTATAGAGTTGTGTTGTGATATCTTCCCGTGAGTCCTTGATCTTGGTCATACGCATTTGCGTGTATGATTAGCTTACAATCAAATCGAGGGCGTCACACATCATTGGACCACGGAGGAGGAGGAAGACAAGACATGAAGGAAGCAAGGGAGTATAGCTTCGAGGAAGAGGAAGATCCACTACCTCAACCCAGAGATATGCATGTGGAATTCAAGAAGTCAAGCCTCCCTAACTAAGGGAACAAACCTAAGGTCCAATTTATCCCTTCTCGTTTTCTGCAGGAGAGCAAGGCTACATTATGCAAAAATATATTAAAGCCAGAAATGGAGAATGAGGATCTGAGAGAGGATAATTTTATCCTGAGACGCAAGTTGGAGAAGAAAAATGCTACACCATAATCATCATCTTCCCCATCAAAGGACACTTGAGTACATGGGTTTTAGAGCATATTTCTCCACATGTGGTTTTGGTAATTGATGGCAATCCCTATGGACTAATAATTGCATTAAGTTATATTCTAAGGATTTGTCCATAGGCACTTCTTGAAGTCCATCTGTTGGTTTCAAGGAGTTTATCTGATGACCAAGGTGGCATGCAAGGTTTTATCCAAAGATTGGTCATAAAGACACAAGGTTGATCAAGAGTAAGGCAAATAGTGAATCAAGTTGATCAACACACAAAGCGTAAAAGATGTACCGAGTGGGATCAAGTGATCCCATGGTATGGTAAGCATTGTCCATTACGCTTTGTGTACTAACAAATGGTCTTCATGGGAGTTCTACGTGGGATTAGGTGTGTTTTCATGGGCTTGTTTCAAGAGGAAAATCTCATACAACCCATGGAGGATGACGTCAAGTGGTGATCGTCATCAAGATTGCGGTGTGCAAGCTCAAGTGGAGCATCACAAAGATATCATGCTTGAATCTTATCGTCCATTGTGGTGGCAATGGACTTGTGAAGATGTGCTGAAGAGTGGCTCACCCATAGTGAGTATATGGGAGCAATCAAGTAGTCTTCATCAAGCCAACGCAATCAAGAAAGGTGGTCCATCTTGTGGATGTCAAGACCGTCATCATCTAACTCAAGTGGACTATGTGCAAGGTATAGGTTTGCGCTTGATAGGTTTTCTATTTTAGGATAGATTGATGTACTATCAAGGGGGGCTCTCCAGTGAGTATCTTGATCGTACCGTTCGTTGAGAGCTCAATTTACATCCTTGCATCATATTTCTTTAATCTTGTTTGGTGGTTCTCTTCGTGAGTTTTAGAGCTTATGGTCATCTTTATGACAAGCTCGAGTTCATTGAAAATAGAGTCCATATGCATCTTCTATAATGTTTCGATATTGGAGTTTTTGTCGGTCTTTTAATCATAGAGGTTTCATATCTCTATATCATCATTGTTGGATAGGTCTTGTCATCTTGAATCCAACAAGCTTGATTTTGCACAATTTGGAGCTCGTATGCGAAAGATATGGTTGTTCTCATATTCATGCTTTTCATTTGTTGCCTCTAGTATACCTGGAATGATCCAAGAGGTAGTACCACTCGAGGGCGGTAGTGTCCCAGTTTGTACCACTGACCAGTACCGCGGTCCTTGTGTTTTGACACTTTTGGTGTCGGACTTTGCGGTAGTACTGGGCGGTAGTACCGCCTATTACTTCCACGCCAGAAATTCTTGGTTCTTTTGGGCTGGCACCACAGGCCATCACTGATGACCCACAAGTGTAGGGGATCTATCGTAGTCCTTTCGATAAGTAAGAGTGTCGAACCCAACGAGGAGCAGAAGGATTTGACAAGTGGTTTTCAGCAAGGTATTCTCTGCAAGCACTGAAATTATCGATAACAAATAGTTGTGTGATAAGATGATTCGTGGCAATTAGCAAGTAACAAAGGTGCAACAACATGACCCAATCCCTTTTGTGGCAAGGGAAAAGCCTGGACAAACTCTTATAGGAGGTGAAGAGCTCCCGAGGACACACGGGAATTTCTGTCAAGCTATTTTAATCATGTTCATATGATTCGTGTTCGCTACTTTGTTAGTTTGATATGTGGGTGGACCGGTGCTTGGGTGCTGCCTTTACTTGGACAAACATCCCACTTATAATTAACCCCTCTCCCAAGCATCCGCAACTACGAAAGAAGAATAAAGACAAAGTCTAACCATAGCATTAAACTAGTGGATCCAAATCAGCCCCTTACGAAGCAACGTATAAACTAGGGTTTAAGCTTCTGTCACTCGAGCAACCCTTCATCTACTTATTACTTCCCAATGCCTTCCTCTAGGCCCAAATAATGGTGAAGTGTTATGTAGTCGACGTTCACATAACACCACTAGAGGAGAGACAACATACAACGCATCAAAATATCGAACGAATACCAAATTCACATGACTACTTATAGCAAGACTTATCCCATGTCCTCATGAACAAAAGTGACTACTCACAAAGCATAATAATATTCATGACCAGAGAGGTATTGAATAGCATCAAGGATTTGAACATATAATCTTCCGCCGAGTAATCCAACTAGCATCAACTACAAAGAGTAATTAACACTAATAGCAACCTTTCAAGTACCAATAGGAGTCGCGAGACGGAGATTGGTCACAAGAGATGAACTAGGGTTTGGAGATGAGATGGTGTTGATGAAGATGTTGATGATGATGAGTCCCCTCTGATGAGAGGAGTGTTAGTGATGACGATGGCGACGATTTCCCCCTCCGAGAGGGAAGTTTCCCCGCCAGGACGACCCTGTCGGAGCTCTAGATTGGTTCTGCTCAAGTTCCGCCTCGTCGTGGCGGCGATTCCTCCCAAAAGCCTCATCCTGATTTTTTCTGGAACGAAACCCTCCTTATAGAAAAAGAGGGGATCCAGAGGCCCAACAGGGAGTCCACAAGCCCCCTAGGCGCGGCCAGGGGGTAGGCCGCGCCTAGCAGGCTTGTGGCCTCCTGGTGGCTCCCCTCTGGTACTTCTTCCGCCCAGTATTTTTTATAAATTCCAAAATAATGTCTCGTTGATTTTCACAGCTTTTGGAGTTGCGCAGAATAGGTATCTCAAACTTGCTCCTTTTTAGGCTAGAATTCTAGGTGCCGGCATTCTCCCTCTTCATGTAAACCTTGCAAAATAAGAGAGAAAAGGCATAAGTATTGTACCATGAAGTGTAATAACAGCCCATAAAGCGATAAATATCAACATAAAAGCATGATGCAAAATGGACGTATGAACTCCCCCAAGCTTAGACTTCGCTTGTCCTCAAGCGAAAACCGAGATCAATAAATATGCCGACATGTTTAGAGAGAGAGGTGTTGACAAAACAAAATACGGACATGCAGACATCATGATCATAATTAGAACAACAATATCATCACATAATCTCTTATGCTAAAGTGATAATTCCTTCACAAAGTAAAGTATAGATCAAGAACCTTATTGAGAATTAACAACCAATAGCCTTTAGTCATTGAAGCAATTGCAATTTATCATAACATCGGAAAGAGTCAAGCAATAGCCTGTAAAGAAAATCCACATACTCAATCATCCTTTCGTCTTCTACAATTGCTACAACTCACATGGTACTCATGAGATCAAAGTTTTAGTTGGACACAGAGAAAGATAGGGGCTTATAGTTTAGCCTCCCAACTACTTACCTCAAGGGTAATGTCAAGAATAATAATTCATGAATACTTACTTCCAAGTTGACATATGAATATAGATCTTTCCCTAGCATATGACGTTAGCCAAGATAAACGCAAAATAAGGGATAGGTGTAGATCACCATGACTCTTTCAAGGGCAAAAAGTAAAGGTACAAGATAGGCCCTTCGCAGAGGGAAGCAGAGGTTGTCATGCGCTTTTGGGGTTTGGATGTGTGTCCTCTTAGTGTGAAGGAACGTCACTTTATATTTCCTCCTGAGATAAAGAACTTTATTATGCAGTTTGTCGCTTTTATGTCTTCCTCATCACAGGTTCGTACAAAGCTTATTTTTCACACACTGATAGATCATACATATTTAGGGAGCAATTTTTATTGCTTGCACCAATGACAACTTACTTGAGGGATCTTATTCAATCCATAGGTAGGTATGGTGGACTCTCATGGCAAAACTGGGTTGAAGGTTTAAGGATGCACAAGTTGTATCTCTACTTAGTGCGGAAGTTTTGGCTGATATGAGGTGGAAGAAATCGTCACATGCTAAGGGATCTCTAGTCATATAAAATTGTTCGGAACCAAGCAAACATAATTCATTATGTTGTCTTCCTTGTCCAACATCTACTTCTAAGCATGTAATAGTTTGATGAGTGTTCACAATCATAGATGGTGTCCAAGATGATATATTTATATGTGAACCTCTCTTTCTTTATTAATTGCAACAATGACCAAGGTCTACGTTTGTCCACCTACAACAAGTTTCAATCAACATTCTTTTTATATGTGAAGCCATCACTTCCCATAAGATCATTAGATGATCTTTCATGCTTTTGTTCTTTTATCATTATTTTCTTTAGATCATGGCATGAAGCAAGGCCCTTAACTAAAACACTCTTTATTATATGAATCACCAACTCGAATACATAGGGGGTGGAACAAAGCAAAACTCAAGCCTAAAACACTAAGAACTTTATTCTACTAGAGAAAGATAAAACCAAAAAGGATCGAACTAAGAAAAGGTAAAGGCAAAATATGTGATGGTGATATGATACCGGGGCAACTCCCCCAAGCTTGGCACAAGCCAAGGGGATTGCCCATACCCGTGCTTAATTTTCTTCCTTCGGAGGTGATGGTGGTGGAGTTGTCTTGTCTTTTGATTCCAAGAGGGCCATCAATCTTTGATTTATACCTTGGAGTTCTGTCATATGTTTCTCCAGCAAAACAACTTCACGGGTAAGATAAGTATTACAAACATGAGTTATTTCACATAACCTCAAGAGCTCGATCAAGGATGGAGGTAAAAGGTGGAGGTAGGGTTGAAGAAAATCCTCTTCCTGAGCTTCTTCCTTGTTGAGCACAGATTGCCCTTCGTCCAATGCCGGATTCTTCTCCTTATTTTTGCCCTTAGTTTCTTCAGGTAAACTTCCCTTGGCCTCCATGACCTCCATTCTTTTCAGATCAGCATTTACTTCTTCATAGACTTGAGGGAGATCGTTCTCCCCTATAGATTCCTGAGACGACATCTTGCTCTAAATCTGTGGCACAACCAGGCTCGAAACGAAAACAAAGGAAATTTGCGCGATACGAGGGTCAGACCTTTCGGGAGAATATATAATGATTTTTTCCCGACCAGAAGGAGTACTCTGCAAGAAAACGGAGTCCGGGAGGCACACGAGGTGGTCACAAGCCCCCCAGGCGCATCCAGGGGGTGGCCCGCGCCTGGCAGGCTTGTCGCCTCCTCGTGCCCTTTATGGACTACTTTAAATTTTTCTATTTTTCTAAAAATTCCAAAACGGAGAAAAATTCCTACTGGAAAAGTTTTGGAGTCGGTTTACTTACCGATTCACATACCTCTTCGTTTTCGGAGTCTGAAACAGGCTGATAAATATCCTTTATCTACTCCTCCGGAGTTATGGTATTGATAATATTGCTTTCAACATTTATGGGAGTACCTGAGATATAATGGTTGATTCTTTGCCCATTTACCACTCTTGTAAAATTACATTCCGTGTTGTTGATCTTGATGGCACCGGAACGATATACTTCCTCAACAATGTAAGGACCTTCCCATTTAGAGAGAAGCTTGCCTGCAAAAAACCTTAAACGAGAATTATATAGCAAGACATAATCACCTACATTGAACTCACGTTTTTGTATCCTTTTATCATGCCACCTCTTAACCTTTTCTTTAAACAACTTGGCATTTTCATATGCCTGAGCTCTCCATTCATCAAGCGAGCTAATATCAAATAACCTCTTCTCACCAGCAAGTTTGAAATCAAAGTTGATCTCTTTGATTCCCCAATAAGCCTTATGCTCTAGCTCAAGAGGTAAATGACATGCTTTACCGTAAACCATGGGATTCTTTTAAGCAGTTCAATAAGCCCACAGTGCATCATTGAGCTTCTTAGACCAATTATTTCTAGACCTATTGGCAGTGTTTTGCAGAATTAGTTTAATCTCTCTATTACTTAGCTCTACTTGACCACTGGACTAATGGTGATAGGGAGATGCAACTCTATGGTTGACATCATACTTAGCAAGCGTTTTACGGAAAGCACCATGAATAAAATGTGAACCACCATCAGTCATTAGATATCTAGGGACTCCAAATCTAGGGAAAATAACTTATTTAAGCATCCTGATAGAGGTGTTGTGATCAGCAGTACTAGTTGGAATAGCTTCTACCCACTTAGTAACGTAGTCAACAACAACTAGGATATGAGTATACTCGTTGGACTTTCGAAAAGGTCCCATATAATCAAAACCCCAAACATCAAATAGTTCAATGAAAAGTGAATAATTCATAGGCATTTCCTGACGTTTACTAATATTACCTATTCTTTGACATTCGTCACAAGATAGGACAAACTTACGGGCATCCTTAAAGAGAGTGGGCCAATAGAAACCTGATTGCAATACCTTGTGTGCAGTTCTATCTACCGCATGGTGTCCTCCGTAAGCCTGACACTTCTGTAGGATCTGTCCCTGTTCCTGTTCAGTTACACAACGTCTAATAACACCATCAACTCCATCCTTATAAAGGTGAGGATCATCCCAAAAGTAATACCTCAAATCAAAGAAGAATTTCTTCTTTTGCTGGTATGTGAAACTAGGTGGTATATATTTGGCAATGATATAATTTGCATAATCAGCATACCACGGTTTACCACATGAAGTATTGATGACATTCAATAGCTCGTCAGGAAAGCTATCATCAATAGGTTGTGGGTAATCAAGAACATTCTCCAACCTAGACAAGTTATCTGTTATGGGGTTCTCAGCAACCTTCCTATCGACAACATGCAAATCAAATTCTTGTAGCAACAGATCCCATCTGATAAGTCTAGGTTTAGCATCTTTCTTTTCCATGAGATACTTAATAGCAGTGTGATTAGTGTGAATAGTGACTTTGGAATCTGCTATATAAGATCTGAACTTTTCACATGCAAACAGGACTACTAAAAATTCCTTTTCAGTAGTAGCATAGTTTCTTTGGGCACTGTCTAGAGTTTTACTAGCATAATGAATAACATTCAACTTCTTATCAACTCTTTGTCCTAGGACAGCACTGATATGTCTCAGACGTATCTATAATTTTTTATGGTTTCACGTTGTTATCTTGTCAACTTTGGATGTTTTGTTTACCTTTGATATATTTTTTGGGACTAACTTATTAACTCAGTGCCAGGTGCCAGTTCCTGTTTTTTCTATGTTTTTGACTCTTTTCAGATCTGATTTTGTAATGGAGTCCAAACGGAATAAAATCCCCAAAATGATTTTTGGGATCGGGAGGCTTGAGGGCCAAGCAAGTGGGCCCACAGGGAGCCGACAAGACCTGTTGCTACGGCGAGGGGGAGACCGCGGCAACCAAGCTTGTGGCCTCCCTGGCGCCCCCCTGCCCTAGGTCTTTGGCCTATAAATTCCCTAAAAATCCAGAAAAAATCAGGGTGTCCACGAAAACACTTTTCCGCCACCGCAAGCTTCCGTTTCCGCGAGATCTCATCTGGAGACCCTTCCCGGTGCCCGGCCGAAGGGGACTTTGGAGTTGGAGGGCTTCTACATCAACATCATCGCCCCTCCAATGACTCGTGAGTAGTTCACTTCAGACCTACGGGTCCATAGTTAGTAGCTAGATGGCTTCTTCTCTCTCTTGGATCTTGAATACAAAGTTCTCCATGATCTTCATGGAGATCTATCCGATGTAATCCTCTTTGGCGGTGTGTTTGTCGAGATCCGATGAATTTTGGATTTGTGATCAGATTATCTGTGATATACATTTGAGTCTTTGCTGATTTCTTATATGCATGATTTGATATCCTTGTAAGTCTCTCCGAGTCTTGGGTTTTGTTTGGCCAACTAGATCTATGATTCTTGCAATGGGAGAAGTGCTTGGTTTTGGGTTCTTACCGTGTGGTGACCTTTCCCAGTGATAGTAGGGGCAGTAAGACACACATTGTGTAGTTGCCATCAAGGGTAACAAGATGGGCTTTGTCGTAGATATGAGATTGTCCATCTACATCATGTCATCTTGCTTAAGGCGTTACTCTGTTCTTTTGGACTTAATACACCAGATGCATGCTGGATAGCGGTCGACATGTGGAGTAATAGTAGTAGATGCAGAAAGTATCGGTCTACTTGTTTTGGACGTGTTGCCTATAGATATAATCATTGTCATAGATATTGTCACGAATTTGCGCGGTTCTATAAATTGCTCGACTGTAATTCGTTCACCCACCGTCTACTTGCTTTCATGAGAGAAGCGAGTAGTGAACACTACGGCCCCTGGGTTTATTCACACCTATCGTTTCCACTTTTGCTTTTACTTTGCTTTGTTACTTTGTTTCTTTGAGTCCTCACTGGGCAAACAATCTATAAGGGATTGACAACCCCTTCATAGCATTGGGAGCAAGCTCTCTGTGTTTTGCAGGCATTGGGAGCATTGGGAGCAAACAATCTATAAGGGATTGATCCTTCACTGGATCGATACCTTGGTTCTCAAAAGTGAGGGAAATACTTACCGCCGCTGTACTACATCACCCTTTCCACGTCGAGGGAACACCAACGCAAGGCTCCAAGGCCACGGGGGAATCCTTTGCATATTTGCCTAGGAAGTCCCTAAAGGCGTAGCCGTAGTAGAAGGATTCCTGGTGCCGCAGTACGCTTGTTTCTGGCACCGTTGGAAGGTCTTTTGTTGCAGTAGCAAGAAGAATTTCTGGCGCCGTTGCCGGGGAAGGAGATATCTATCCAAGTAGGTCTCACAAACTCATCTCTTGCATTTACCTTTTTTGCCAGTTGCCTCTCGTTTTCCTCTCCCCCACTTCACATTTGCCGTTTTCATTTGCCTTTCTCCCTTGCCATTTTCATTTGCCTTTTTTCGTTTCCCTTTTTCGTTTGCCCTTTTCTGTCGCTTGCTTTCTATTCGCTTGTGTGCCATGTGCCTTCAATATGCTTGCATCTTCGCTTGCTGAAAATCTAGTGATATTGATCGTCATCCGCTTGCTAATCTCTTTAAGAGATCCAATTATGTTGATCCAACTGCTAGTAAGTTGAGTGCACTTGACTATCTTTATGGAGTTTTGCTTGTGATGCGTGAATCTGAAAATTGTGAGGAAGAAATTTATGAAGTGATTCACGAGGGCTCCTTGGATGAAAAACATGATTGCAATGGTTTCACTATAAATTCTATTAGTGACAATCATGCTAAAAATATGCAAAACCCTAAGCTTGGGGATGCTAGTTTTGCTTTGTCCACTGCTTGTTGCAATAATCATGATTGGGGTGATGATCTTTCTTATGATCTTGAAAATTCGTTCAAATCTCATGATGAATATGATAGAAGTCATGACTTTAGTTGATGATAATCCCACTATTTTTGAAGAGCGTCAACTTTGCATGCATGTGGATCACGAAAAGAATATCCTATGTGATAGTTACATTGTTGAATTCGAATATGATCCCACATGTAATTGCTATAAGAGAGGAAAATATTGTGGTAGGAACTTTCATGTTACCAAATTACCTCTCGTTATGTGGAAATTGATATTGTCTCTTTCTTATTCCTTGCATATGGTAACCATTGGTTGTCTTGACAATCTGTTTTCCTATAAAATGCCTATGCATAGGAAGTATGTTAGACTTAGATTCCATCACCTTTTCCCTATCTAAGGGCGTTAAACAATATCGCTTGTTGGGAGGCAACCCAACGAATCTATCGTTTTTCGTTTTGTTTTGTGTTTTCCACACTTTCATAATTATGTTATGATTGTGTTTTTTGTGTTTCTTTTTTCGTTTGTGCCTAGCAAAACCGTTATGATTAGTCTTGGGGATGATCGTTTGGTCATGGTGGAAAAGACAGAAACTTTCAGCTCACGAAAAGAATTTTCATTTTGTTTCTGTAAGAGCTTTTGAGTTGATTCTTTTTTATCTTGATTGCTACGCAGAGTCTTTAGACTCTCGTAATTTTTCAGAACTTTTTACGTAACAAAAGTAAACGAAGTATACAGATTGCTACAGACTGGTCTGCTGTTAACAGATTCTGTTTTTGTTGTGTTGGTTGCTTATTTTGATGAAACTAAGGATAGTATCGGGGGTTATTAGCCATGGAAGATTGAAAATACAGTAACCCAACATCAACATAAATAGAATTTAAGTTTGCTATAGTACCTAAGGAAGTGGTGGTTTGCTTTCTTATACTAATGTAATCACGAGTGTCTGTTTAAGTTTCGTTTTGTGAAGTTTTCAAGTTTTGGGTGAAGTTCTTATGCACAATAAGATAAAGAGTGGAAAGAGCTTGGGGATGCCCAAGGCACCCCCAAGTTGATTCAAGGATGTCGTAAAAGCCTAAGCTTGGGGATACCCCGGGAAGGCATCCCCTCTTTAGTCTTCAATCCATCGGTAACGTTACTTGGGGCTATATTTTTATTCACCACATGTGATGTATTTTGCTTAGAGCGTCTTGTATCGTAGGAGTCTTTTATTTTTGTTTTGTCACAATCATCCTTGCTGCACACCTAGAGAGGGAGACATGCACTCACCATGATTTTGTCGAGCTTCACTTATATCCTTTGGTTAGACAATTCAGCTCACATGTGCTTCACTTATATCTTTTGAGCTAGTTGCTTTTGCTCTTTGTGCTTCACTTGTATCTTTTAGAACTTGTATCTTTTAGAGCACGGCGGTACGTGCCTTGGTAGTTGATCTATGCTATGAAAGTAGTCTCAAAAGGGGTAGTTATCCAAAGGGATATGAAAACTTCCACCTTCATGTGCATTGAATAGTTAGAGAAGTTTGATTCATCTCAACTAGTATTGAGTTGTGGTTATGGTAATATTGAAGTTATGCTAGTAAGGTGTTGTGGATATAGAAATACTTGTGTTGAAGTTAGTGATTCCCGTAGCATGCACGTATGGTGAACCGCTATGTGATGTGTTGGAATTATGCCCTAGAGGCAATAATAAATATAGTTATTATTATAATTCCTGTATCAAGATAATCGTTTATTATCCATGCTATAATTGTATTGAATGAAGACTCATTTACATGTGTGGATACATAGACGAAACACCGTCCCTAGCAAGCCTCTAGTTGGCTAGCCAGTTGATCAAAGATAGTCAGTGTCTTCTGATTATGAACAAGGTGTTGTTGCTTGATAACTAGATCACGTCATTAGGAGAATCACGTGATGGACTAGACCCAAACTAATAGACGTAGCATGTTGATCGTGTCACTTTGTTTCTACTGTTTTCTGCGTGTCAAGTATTTATTCCTATGACCATGAGATAATATAACTCACTGACACCAGAGGAATGCTTTGTGTGTATCAAACGTCACAACGTAACTGGGTGCTATAGAGATGCTCTACAGGTATCTCCGAAGGTGTTAGTTGAGTTAGTATGGATCAATACTGGGATTTGTCACTCCGTGTGACGGAGAGGTATCTCGGGGCCCACTCGGTAATACAACATCACACACAAGCCTTGCAAGCAATGTGACTTAGTGTAAGTTGCGGGATCTTGTATTACGGAATGAGTAAAGAGACTTGCCGGTAAACGAGATTGAAATAGGTATGCGGATACTGACGATCAAATCTCGGGCAAGTAACATACCGAAGGACAAAGGGAATGACATACGGGATTATATGAATCCTTGGCACTGAGGTTCAAACGATAAGATCTTCGTAGAATATGTAGGATCCAATATGGGCATCCAGGTCCCGCTATTGGATATTGACCGAGGAGTCTCTCGGGTCATGTCTACATAGTTCTCGAACCCGCAGGGTCTGCACACTTAAGATTCGACGTTGTTTTATGCGTATTTGAGTTATATGGTTGGTTACCGAATGTTGTTCGGAGTCCCGGATGAGATCACGGACCTCGCGAGGGTTTCCGGAATGGTCCGGAAACGAAGATTGATATATAGGATGACCTCATTTGATTACCGGAAGGTTTTCGGAGTTACCGGGAATGTACCGGGAATGACGAATGGGTTCCGGGAGTTCACCGGGGGGGCAACCCACCCCGGGGAAGCCCATAGGCCTTGAGGGTGGCGCAGCAGCCCTTAGTGGGCTGGTGGGACAGCCCAAAAGGGCCCTATGCGCCTAGCAAAGAAAATCAAAGAGAAAAAAAAAGAGGAGGTGGGAAGGGAAGGAAGGACTCCCACCCACCAAACCAAGTCCAACTCGGTTTGGGGGGGGAGCCTTCCCACTTGGCTCGGCCGACCCCCTTGGGGCTCCTTGAGCCCCAAGGCAAGGTCCCCTCCCTCCCACCTATATATACGGAGGTTTTAGGGCTGATTTGAGATGACTTTTCCACGGCAGCCCGACCACATACCTCCACGGTTTTTCCTCTAGATCGCGTTTCTGCGGAGCTCGGGTGGAGCCCTGCTGAGACAATGTCATCATCAACCTCCGGAGCGCCGTCATGCTGCCGGAGAACTCTTCTACCTCTCCGTCTCTCTTGCTGGATCAAGAAGGCCGAGATCATCGTCGAGCTGTACGTGTGCTGAACGCGGAGGTGCCGTCCGTTCGGTACTAGATCGTGGACTGATCGCGGGATTGTTCGCGGGGCGGATCGAGGGACGTGAGGACGTTCCACTACATCAACCGCGTTCACTAACGCTTCTGCTGTACGGTCTACAAGGGTACGTAGATCACTCATCCCCTCTCGTAGATGGACATCACCATGATAGGTCTTCGTGCGCGTAGGAAAATTTTTGTTTCCCATGCGACGTTCCCCAACAGTGGCATCATGAGCTAGGTTCATGCATAGATGTCTTCTCGAGTAGAACACAAAAGTTTTTTTGGGCGGTGATGTGCGTTTTGCTGCCATCCTTAGTCTTTTCTTGATTCCGCGGTATTGTTGGATTGAAGCGGCTTGGACCGACATTACTCGTACGCTTACGAGAGACTGGTTTCATCGCTACGAGTAACCCCGTTGCTCAAAGATGACTGGCAAGTGTCGGTTTCTCCAACTTTAGTTGAATCGGATTTGACCGAGGAGGTCCTTGGATGAGGTTAAATAGCAACTCATATATCTCCGTTGTGGTGTTTGCGTAAGTAAGATGCGATCCTACTAGATACCCGTGGTCACCACGTAAAACATGCAACAACAAAATTAGACGACGTCTAACTTGTTTTTGCAGGGTATGATTGTGATGTGATATGGCCAACGATGTGATGTGATATATTGGATGTATGAGATGATCATGTTGTAATAGTTAATATCGACTTGCACGTCGATGGTACGGCAACCGGCAGGAGCCATAGGGTTGTCTTTATACTAACGTTTGCGCTTGCAGATGCGTTTACTATTTTGCTAGGATGTAGCTTTAGTAGTAATAGCATGAGTAGCACGACAACCCCGATGGCGACACGTTGATGGAGATCATGGTGCGGCACCGGTGACAAGAAGATCGTGCCGGTGCTTTGGTGATGGAGATCAAGGAGCACGAGATGATGGCCATATCATGTCACTTATGAATTGCATGTGCTGTTAATCCTTTTGTGCACCTTATTTTGCTTAGAACGACGGTAGCATTATGAGGTGATCTCTCACTAAAATTTCAAGATGAAATTGTGTTCTCCCCGACTGTGCACCGTTGCTACAGTTCGTCGTTTCGAGACACCACGTGATGATCGGGTGATATAGACTCAACGTTCACATACAACGGGTGCAAAACAGTTGCGCACGTGGAACACTCGGGTTAAGCTTGATGAGCCTAGCATGTGCAGACATGGCCTCGGAACACATGAGACCGAAAGGTCGATCATGAATCATATAGATGATATGATTAGCATAGGGATGCTTACCACTGAAACTATACTCGACTCACGTGATGATCGGACTTGAATTAGTGTAAGTGGATCATGAACCACTCAAATGATTGGAGAGATATACTTTTTGAGTGGGAGTTTAGCGAATAATTTGATTAAGTTAAACTCTAATTATCTTGAACATAGTCTAAGTCCACTTTGAATATATTTGTGTTGTAGATCATGGCTCACGCGTCAGTCACCCTGAATTTTAATACGTTCCTAGAGAAAGCTAAGTTGAAAGATGATGGAAGCAACTTTGTAGACTGGGCTCGTAATCTTAAGCTAATCTTACAAGCTGGGAAGAAGGATTATGTCCTTAATGCTGCGCTAGGAGATGAACCACCCGCTACGGCTGATCAGGATGTTAGGAACGCTTGGTTAGCACGCAAGGAGGACTACTCATTAGTTCAATGTGCAGTCTTGTATGGCTTAGAACCGGGACTTCAACGTCGCTTTGAGCGTCATGGAGCATTTGAGATGTTCCAGGACTTGAAGTTTATCTTTTAGAAGAACGCCCGGATCGAGAGGTATGAGACCTGCAATAAATTCTATGCTTGCAAGATGGAGGAGAACTCGTCTGTCAGTGAACATGTGCTCAAAATGTCTGGGTACTCAAACCGTCTAGCTGATCTAGGGATTGAACTCCCGCAAGAAGCTATCACTGACAGAATCCTTCAATCACTGTCGCCAAGCTATAAAGGCTTTGTGTTGAACTACAACATGCAAGGGATGAACAAGTCTCCCGGCGAGTTGTTTGCGATGCTGAAAGTCGCAGAGTCTGAACTCCGGAAAGAGCATCAAGTGTTGATGGTGAATAAGACCACTAGTTTCAAGAGAAACGGCAAAGGCAAGAAGGGTAATTCAAAGAAGAGCGGCAAGCCTATTGCTAATCCAACGAAGAAACCCAAAGCTGGACCTAACAGAGTGTTACTATTGCAAGGGTATGGGTCAGTGGAAGCGCAATTGCCCCAAGTATCTGGCAGATAAGAAGGAGGCCAAAGAAAAATCAGGTATATTTGATATACAAGTTATTGATGCGTACTTAACCGGCTCTCGTAGTAGTGCCTGGGTATTCGATACCGGTTCTGTTGCTCATATTTGCAACTCGAAACAGGAACTGCGGAATAGACGAAGGCTGGCGAAAGATGAAGTGACGATGCGCGTAGGAAATGGTTCCAACGTTGATGCAATCGCCGTCGGCACAGTTTCACTTCAGTTACCATCAGGATTAGCGATGAACTAAATCATTGTTATTTAGTGCCTGCGTTGAGCATGAACATTATATCTGGATCTTGTTTATTGCGAGACGGTTACTCTTTTAAGTCAGAGAATAATGGTTGTTCTATTTCTATGAGTAACAACTTTTATGGCCATGCACCCAATGTGAGAGGATTGTTCATATTGAATCTTGATAGCAATACACACATACATAACATTGAGACCAAAAGAGTTAGAGTTAACAATGATAGCGCCATATTTTTGTGGCACTGCCGCTTAGGTCATATTGGTGTAAAGCGCATGAAGAAACTCCATGCTGATGGACTTTTGGAGTCACTTGACTTGGATTCACTTGACACGTGCGAACCATGCCTCATGGGCAAGATGACTAAAACTCCATTCTCCGGAACAATGGAGCGTGCAAGTGACTTGTTGGAAATCATACATACCGATGTGTGTGGTCCGATGAGCGTAGAGGCGCGCGGCGGATATCGTTATTTTCTCACCTTCACTGATGATTTGAGTAGATATGGTTATGTCTACTTAATGAAGAACAAGTCTGAAACATTTGAAAAGTTCAAGCAATTTCAGAGTGAAGTTGAAAATCATCGTAACAAGAAGATCATGTTCCTACGGTCTGATCGTGGGGGTGAATATCTGAGTTTCGAGTTTGGTGCTCACTTAAGACAATGTGGAATTGTTTCACAGTTGACACCGCCTGGAACACCATAGCGTAATGGTGTGTCCGAACGTCATAATCGTACTTTATTAGAGATGGTGCGGTCTATGATGTCTCTTACCGATTTGCCGTTATCGTTTTGGGGTTATGCATTAGAAACAGCTGCATTCACTTTAAATAGGGCACCATCAAAATCCGTTGAGACGACACCATATGAACTGTGGTATGGCAAAAGGCCAAAGTTGTCGTTTCTTAAAGTTTGGGGATGTGATGCTTATGTCAAAAAGCTTCAGCCTGAAAAGCTGGAACCCAAAGCGGAAAAGTGCATCTTCATAGGCTACCCAAAAGAGACAGTTGGGTACACCTTCTATCTCAAATCCGAGGGCAAAGTGTTTGTTGCTAAAAACGGAGCTTTTCTCAAGAAAGAGTTTCTCTCGAGAGAATTGAGTGGGAGGAAGATAGAACTTGACGAGGTTGTCGAACCTCTCATCCCTCTGGATGGTGGCGCAGGGCAAGGGGAAACCTCTGTCATTGCGACGCCGGTTGAGGAGGTAGTTAATGATGTTGATCATGAAACTCCAGTTCAAGTTTCTGTCGAACCACGCAGGTCGACGAGATCACGTGCTACTCCAGAGTGGTACGGTAATCCCGTCTTAACGATCTTGTTGTTAGACAACAATGAACCTGCAAAATTATGAAGAAGCAATGGTGGGCCCAGATTCCAACAAATGGCTAGAAGCCATGGAGTCCGAGATAGGATCCATGTATGAGAACAAAGTATGGACTTTGGAGGTACTACCTGAGGGCCGCAAGGCTATTCAGAACAAATGGATTTTTAAGAAGAAGACGGACGCTGACGGCAATGTGACCGTTTATAAAGCTCGACTTGTGGCAAAAGGTTTTTCGCAAGTTCAAGGAATTGACTAGGATGAGACATTCTCACCCGTAGCGATGCTTAATTCCGTCATAATCATGTTAGCAATAGCTGCATTTTTCGATTATGAAATCTGGCAGATGGATGTCAAAACGGCGTTCCTTAACGGTTTCCTTAAGGAAGAGTTGTATATGATGCAGCCCGAAGGTTTTGTCGATCCTAAGAATGCTAACAAGGTGTGCAAGCTCCAGCGATCCATTTATGGACTGGTGCAAGCATCTCGGAGTTGGAACAAGCGCTTTGATGAGGTGATCAAAGCGTTTGGGTTTATACAAGTGGTTGGAGAATCTTGTATTTACAAGAAAGTGAGTGGGAGCTCTGTGGCATTTCTAATATTATATGTGGATGACATATTGCTGATTGGAAACAACGTAGAGCTTTTGGAGAGCATAAAGGGTTACTTAAATAAAAGTTTCTCTATGGACCTGGGAGAAGCTGCTTACATTCTAGGCATTAAGATCTACAGGGATAGATCAAAACACCTGATAGGACTTTCACAAAGCACATACCTTGATAATTTTTGAAAAGATTCAAAATGGAACAGTCCAAGAAGGGGTTCTTGCCAGTTTTACAAGGTACGAGATTGAGTAAGACTCGGTGCCCAGCAACTGATGAAGATAGAGAGCATATGCTCTCCGTCCCCTATGCTTCAGCCATAGGTTCTATCATGTATGCAATGTTGTGCACTAGACCGGATGTTAGCCTGGCCATAAGCATGACAGGTAGATTCCAGAGTAATCCAGGAGTGGATCACTGGACAGCGGTCAAGAATATCCTGAAGTACCTGAAAAGGACTAAGGAGATGTTTCTCGTGTATGGAGGTGACGAAGAGCTCGCCGTAAAAGGTTACGTCGATGCAAGCTTTGACACAGATCCGGGCGACTCTAAGTTGCAAACCGGATACGTATTTATTCTTAATGGGGGTGCGGTAAGCTGGTGCAGTTCCAAGCAAAGCGTCGTAGCAGATTCTACATGTGAAGCGGAGTACATGGCTGCCTCGGAAGCGGCCAAGGAGGGTGTCTGGATGAAGCAGTTCATGACGGATCTTGGAGTGGTGCCAAGCTCACTGAATCCAATAACCTTGTTCTATGACAACACGGGTGCCATTGCCTTAGCAAAGGAACCACGGTTTCACAAGAAGACCAGACACATCAAACGACGCTTCAACCTCATCCGCGACTACGTCGAAGAGGAGGACGTGAATATATGCAAAGTGCACACGGATCTGAATGTAGCAGACCCGCTGACTAAGCCTCTTCCACGGGCAAAGCATGATCAACACCAGAACAATATGGGTGTTAGATTTATTACAATGTAATTCGCATGATGATGTGAGGGATAGATTATTGACTCTAGTGCAAGTGGGAGACTGTTGGAATTATGCCCTAGAGGCAATAATAAATATAGTTATTATTATAATTCCTGTATCAAGATAATCGTTTATTATCCATGCTATAATTGTATTGAATGAAGACTCATTTACATGTGTGGATACATAGACAAAACACCGTCCCTAGCAAGCCTCTAGTTGGCTAGCCAGTTGATCAAAGATAGTCAGTGTCTTCTGATTATGAACAAGGTGTTGTTGCTTGATAACTGGATCACGTCATTAGGAGAATCACGTGATGGACTAGACCCAAACTAATAGACGTAGCATGTTGATCGTGTCATTTTGTTGCTACTGTTTTCTGCGTGTCAAGTATTTATTCCTATGACCATGAGATCATATAACTCACTGACACCGGAGGAATGCTTTGTGTGTATCAAACGTCACAACATAACTAGGTGACTATAAAGATGCTCTACAGGTATCTCCGAAGGTGTTAGTTGAGTTAGTATGGATCAAGACTGGGATTTGTCACTCCGTGTGACGGAGAGGTATCTCGGGGCCCACTCGGTAATACAACATCACACACAAGCCTTGCAAGCAATATGACTTAGTGTAAGTTGCGGGATCTTGTATTACGGAACGAGTAAAGAGACTTGCCGGTAAACGAGATTGAAATAGGTATGCGGATAATGACGATCAAATCTCGGGCAAGTAACATACCGAAGGACAAAGGGAATGACATACGGGATTATATGAATCCTTGGCACTGAGGTTCAAACGATAAGATCTTCGTAGAATATGTAGGATCCAATATGGGCATCCAGGTCCCACTATTGGATATTGACCGAGGAGTCTCTCGGGTCATGTCTACATAGTTCTCGAACCCGCAGGGTCTGCACACTTAAGGTTCGACGTTGTTTTATGCGTATTTGAGTTATATGGTTGGTTACCGAATGTTGTTCGGAGTCCCGGATGAGATCACGGACGTCACGAGGGTTTCCGGAATGGTCCAGAAACGAAGATTGATATATAGGATGACCTCATTTGATTACCGGAAGGTTTTTGGAGTTACCGGGAATGTACCGGGAATGACGAATGGGTTCCGGGAGTTCACCGGGGGGGCAACCCACCCCGGGGAAGCCCATAGGCCTTGAGGGTGGCGCACCAGCCCTTAGTGGGCTGGTGGGATAACCCAAAAGGGCCCTATGCGCCTAGGAAAGAAAATCAAAGAGAAAAAAAAGAGGAGGTGGGAAGGGAAGGAAGGACTCCCACCCACGAAACCAAGTCCAACTCGGTTTTGGGGGGGAGCCTTCCCCCCTTGGCTCGGCCGACCCCCTTGGGGCTCCTTGAGCCCCAAGGCAAGGTCCCCTCCCTCCCACCTATATATACGGAGGTTTTAGGGCTGATTTGAGACGACTTTTCCATGCCAGCCCGACCACATACCTCCACGGTTTTTCCTCTAGATCGTGTTTCTGCGGAGCTCGGGCGGAGCCCTGCTGAGACAATGTCATCACCAACCTCCGGAGCGCCGTCATGCTGCCGGAGAACTCTTCTACCTCTCCGTCTCTCTTGCTGGATTAAGAAGGCCGAGATCATCGTCGAGCTGTACGTGTGCTGAACGCGGAGGTGCCGTCCGTTCGGTACTAGATCGTGGACTGATCGCGGGATTGTTCGCGGGGCGGATCGAGGGACGTGAGGACGTTCCACTACATCAACCGCGTTCACTAACGCTTCTGCTGTACGGTCTACAAGGGTACGTAGATCACTCATCCCCTCTCGTAGATGGACATCACCATGATAGGTCTTCGTGCGCGTAGGAAAATTTTTGTTTCCCATGCGACGTTCCCCAACATGATGAAGTCTGAGCATGATTAGTCTATTGATTGTCATCCTTTGTGTGGCGGTCGGGATCGCGCGATGGTTTATACCTACCAACCCTTCCCCTAGGAGTATGCGTTGAATGCTTTGTTTCGATTACTAATAAAACTTTTGCAACAAGTATATCAGTTCTTCATGACTAATGTTGAGTCCATGGTTTAGATGCACTTTCACCTTCCACCATCACTATCTTCTTTAGTGCCGTTAAACTTTCGCCGGTTCACAAAACCCACCATTAGCCTCCCTCAAAACAGCCACCATACCTATATACTATTGCTTTTTCAAAGTCATTCCGAGATATATTGCCATGCAACTACCACCATGACATGTGCCACCACGTCTACATTGCCATTGCATGATCGTAAGATAGCTAGCATGATGTTTCCATTAATGTCCATGCCATGCTAGATCATTGTCACGGTACACTACCGAAGGCATTCCATATAGAGTCATCGTTGCTCTAAGTTTTGAGTTGTAAGTGTGATGCTCATCATTGATGGAGCATTGTCCCATGTGAGGAAATAAAAGAGGCCAAATATGCCCACCAAAATAAATAAATAAATAAAGAGGCCAAAGAGCCCATCCAAAAAAAATCAGAGAAAAAGAGAGAAGGGACAATGCTACCACTTTTCCAAACTTATGCATATTAAGCACCATGATCTTCGAGATTGAGAGTCTCTCGTTTTGTCACCACCATATAGCTAGTGGGAAATTTTCATTATATAACTTGGCTTGTATATTCCAATGATAGGTTTCCTCAAATTTGCCTTAGGTCTTCATGGGAAAGCAAGTTGGATGCACACCCACTAGTTTTCTTTAAGACCTTTCACATACCCTTAGCTCTAGTGCATCATTTGTATGGCAATCCCTACTCATTCACATTAATATCCATTGTTTCTTGCACCCTCCACCACACTCCACACCACTTATAGTGCTAAAACCATGGCTCACGCTCATGTATTGCATGAGAGTTGAAAAAGTTTGAGAAAGTAAAGGTGTGAAAACAATTACTTGGCCAATACCGGGGTTGTGCATGATTTAAATTCGTTGTGCAATGATGATAGAGCATAGCCAGACTATGTGATTTTGTAGGGATAACTTTCTTTTGGCCTTGTTATTTTGAAAGTTCATGATTACTTTGCTAGTTTGCTTGAAGTATTATTGTTTCCACGTCAATAGCAAGCTATTGTTTTGAATCTAATGGATCTGAACATTCACGTCACATAAGAGTTACAAAGGACATCTATGCTAGGTAGCATGAAAGCATCAAAAATTCATTCTTTATCACTTCCCTACTCGAGGACGAGCATGAGTTAAGCTTGGCGATGCTTGATACGTCTCAAACGTGTTTATAATTTTTGATGGTTTCACGCTGTTATCTTGTCAACTTTGGCTGTTTTGTTTACCTTTTATATCTTTTTTGGGACTAACTTATTAACTCAGTGCCAAGTGTCAGTTCCTGTTTTTTCTGTGTTTTTGACTCTTTTCAGATCTGATTTTGGAACGGAGTCCAAACAGAATAAAATCCCCAAAATGATTTTTTCCTGAACGGAAGAAGATCGGGAGGCTTGACGGCCAAGCAAGTGGGCCCACAGGGAGCCCACAAGCCCTGGTGCCGCGGCCAGGGGGGAGGCCGCGACAACCAAGCTTGTGGCCTCCCTGGCGCCCCCCTGCCCTAGGTCTTTGGCCTATAAATTTCCTACAAATCCGGAAAAAAATCAGGGCGTCCACGAAAACACTTTTCCGCCGCCGCAAGCTTCCGTTTCCGTGAGATCTCATTTGGAGACCCTTCCCGGTGCCCTGTCGGAGGGGACTTTGGAGTTGGAGGGCTTCTACATCAACATCATCGCCCCTCCAATGACTCGTGAGTAGTTCACTTCAGACCTACAGGTCCGTAGTTAGTAGCTAGATGGCTTCTTCTCTCTCTTGGATCTTCAATCCAAAGTTATCCATGATCTTCATGGGGATCGATATGATGTAATCCTTTTTGGCGGTGTGCTTGTCGAGATCCGATGAATTGTGGATTTGTGATCAGATTATCTATGATATATATTTGAGTCTTTGCTGATTTCTTATATGCATGATTTGATATCCTTGTAAGTCTCTCCGAGTCTTGGGTTTTGTTTGGCCAACTAGATCTATGATTCTTGCAATGGGAGAAGTGCTTGGTTTTGGGTTCTTACCGTGTGGTGACCTTTCCCAGTGACAGTAGGGGAAGCAAGGCCCACATCATGTAGTTGCCATCAAGGGTAACAAGATGGGCTTTGTCGTAGATATGAGATTGTCCATCTACATCATGTCATCTTGCTTAAGGCGTTACTCTGTTCTTTTGGACTTAATACACTAGATGCATGCTGGATAGCGGTCGACGTCTGGAGTAATAGTAGTAGATGCAGAAAGTATCGGTCTACTTGTTTTGGACGTGATGCCTATAGATATAATCATTGCCATAGATATCGTCACGACTTTGCGCAGTTCTATCAATTGCTCGACAGTAATTCGTTCACCCACCGTCTACTTGCTTTCATGAGAGAAGCCACTAGTGAACACTACGGCCCCCGGGTCTATTCACACCTATCGTTTCCAGTTTCGCTTTTACTTTGCTTTGTTACTTTGTTGCTTTCAGTTCTCACTTGGGAAACAATCTATAAGGGATTGAGAACCCCCTTCATAGCATTGGAAGCAAGCTCTTTGTGTTTGTGCAGGCACTTGTGATACTCCTTCACTGGATCGATACCTTGTTCTCAAAACTGAGGGAAATACTTACCGCCGCTGTACTACATCACCCTTTCGCTTTGAGGGAACACCAACGCAAGGGTCCAAGGCCATGGGGGAATCCTTTGCATATTTTCCTAGGAAGTCCCTAAAGGCATAGCCGTAGCAGAAGGATTCTTGGTGCCGTAGTACGCTTGTTTCTGGCACCGTTGGAAGGTCTTCTGTTGCAGTAGCAAGCACCCACAACATAATCACTAGCATCACACATGATTTCAAAAGGTAAGTTCCAATCAGGTGGTTGAACAATAGGTGCACTTACCAAGGCCTTTTTAAGTATTTTGAAGGCTTCCTCATAATCATCGTTAAAAACAAAAGGAATATCCTTTTGCAAGAGATTGGTAAGAAGCCTAGAAATCTTAGAAAATTCCTTAATGAACCTTCTATAGAAACCAACATGACCAAGGAAACTTCTTATACCTTTGATATCTGTAGGGCATGGCATTTTCTCGATCGCATCAACCTTAGCCTTATCGACTTCAATACCTCTTTCAGAAATTTTATGTCCTAAGATGATGCCTTCATTAACCATAAAGTGTCACTTCTCCCAATTCAAGACAAGATTGGTATCTTTGCATCTCTACAAGACTCGATCAAGGTTGCCGAGGCAATCATCAAAAGAAGACCCGTAAACGGAGAAGTCATCCGCGAAAACCTCAACAATCTTTTCACAGAAGTCAGAGAATATAGCCATCATACATCTTTGAAAGGTAGCAGGTGCATTACATAAGCCAAAAGGCATACGTTTGTAAGCAAAGGTACCGAAAGGGCAGGTGAAAGTGGTTTTCTCCTGATCATATTGTGCAACAGATAATTGGGAGAAACCAGAATAACCATCTAGAAAGCAGAAGTGTGTGTGTTTAGAAAGTCTTTCTAGCATTTGGTCGATAAAAGGCAAAGGGTAATGATCTTTCCTAGTGGCTTTATTCAATTTCCTAAAATCAATCACGATCCTATAGCCAGTAATAATACTCTGTGGGATCAATTCATCCTTATCATTAGGGACAACGGTAATACCTCCCTTCTTAGGGACGTAGTGCACCAAACTTACCCAATCACTATGAGCAACAGGATAGATAATACCTGCTTCCAGGAGCTTTAGTATTTCTTTTCTTACTACCTCTTTCATCTTAGGATTTAATCTCCGTTGATGATCGGCAACTGGTTTGGAATCAGCATCAGTTTTAATTTTGTGCAGGCATAGAGTGGGACTAATGCCCTTAAGATCGTCAATAGTATATCCAATAGCAACACGGTGCTTCCTTAGAGTTTTTAGCAACTTCTTTTATTCATGCTCTCAGAGGCTAGCACTAGTTATAACAGGATATATCTCTTTTTCATCGAGATAAGCATACTTAAGAGTATCAGGTAATTTCTTAAGTTCAAACACAGGATCACCCTTTGGTGGGGGTGGATCTCCAAGCAGTTCAACAGGCAAATTATTCTTAAGGATAGGATGTTGTTTAAAGATTACTCTATCTATCTTATTCCTTTCATCCATATGCATATCATTTTCATGCTCAAGCAAGTATTGCTCTAAGGATCAGTAGGAGGCACAACAATAGAAGCTTGCGCAATAATTTCATCCTTACTAGGCAACTCTTTTTCATGAGGTTGTCTACCAAACTTGGAGAAATTGAACTCATGTGACACACCTTCAAAGCCAACAGTGACAGTTTGCTTCTCACGATCAATATGAGCATTGACAGTATTGAGGAAAGGTCTGCCAAATATGATGGGACAAAAGCTATCTTGTGTGGTAAAAAGAACGAGAAAATCAGCAGGATACTTTGTTTTACCACACAAGACTTCAACATCTCTAACAATTCCCAAAGGGCAGATAGTATCTCTATTGGCAAGCTGATTAGTGACGTCAATAGGTTCCATCTCAACAGGTCCAATCTCGTCTTTAATTTCATCATACAAAGATTGAGGTATTGCACTAACACTAGCACCCATGTCACATAAACCATGATAAAAATGATCTCCTATCTTAACAGACACAACAGGCATGCCAACAACATGCCTATGTTTGTATCTAGCATGGGGTTTAGCAATTCTAGCGGCATCTTCACAGAAGTGAGTATCATAGCCATCAACATTGTCGGACATGAGATCTTTGATAATAGCAATGCTAGGTTCAACTCTAATTTTCTCACGGGGTGTAGGTGTTCTAATGAGCCCCTACGTATCACAGTTGAAGCTCTAGAATGATCCTTTATTCTAACAGGGAAAGGTGGTTTCTCACTGTAAGCACTGGGAACAATAGGATCATTATAAGCGATGACTTTCTCTTCAACTGGATTGGGTTTAACTACATTGAGTTATAAGGGAGGATGATATTTAAACCACTTCTCTTTAGGGAGATAAATATGAGCAGAAAATGATTCACACAATGAAGCTACTATCTCAGAGTCAAGTCCATATTTAGCGCTAAAATCACAAAAAGTATTTGTTTCAACAAAGGATTTAACGCAATCAAACTTGAAATTCATACCTGACTCTTTACCTTCAACAAACTCCCAATCTTCAGAGTTGCGTTTAATTCTTTCCAATCCATTTCATTTGAAGTCAATATCTCTCTTCATAAAAGAACCGGTACAAGAAGTGCCAAGTATGGTGCGATTATCATGAGAAAGCCGAGCATAGAAGTTCTGAATGATAATTTCTCTCGAGGGCTCATGGTTGGGGCATGAATATAACATTGATTTAAGCCTCCCCCAAGCTTGAGCTATACTTTCTCTGTCACGAGGCCAAAAATTATAAATATAATTCCGATCACGATGTACCAAATGCATAGGATAAAACCTTTGATGAAATTCCAATTTCAATCGGTTGTAGTTCCATGAACCAGTATCATCACATAGCATATACCATGTTAATGCTTTATCCCTCAAAGATAAGGGAAAGATCTTCTTCTTGACCTCATCCTCGGGAAAACGTGCAAGCTTAAATAAACCACAAACTTCATCTACATAGATTAGATGCAAGTCGGGATGTGATGTTCCCTGTCCTGTAAAATAATTGGCCAGCAGTTTCTCAAGCATACCCGAAGGAAATTAATAGCAAATATTTTCAGTAGGTGTAGCAGGTTGAGGAGCAATTCCTTGTACTTCCGTTCGAGGTGAAGATACAACGAACAAGCTCCTCAAAGGATTAGTTTCCATAGTGACAAGTGACAATAAATTTCAGCACACTATATAAATGCTTCCTTACCAAATTCCACTTACCAAAGGCGCTTCACTCCCCGACAACGGCGCCAGAAAAGAGTCTTGATGACCCACAAGTGTAGGGGATCTATCGTAGTCCTTTCGATAAGTAAGAGTGTCGAACCCAACGAGGAGCAGAAGGATTTGACAAGTGGTTTTCAGCAAGGTATTCTCTGCAAGCACTGAAATTATCGATAACAGATAGTTGTGTGATAAGATGATTCGTGGCAAGTAGCAAGTAACAAAGGTGCAGCAAGATGGCCCAGTCCCTTTTGTAGAAAGGGACAAGCCTGGACAAAATCTTATAGGATGTGAAGCGCTCCCGAGGACACACGGGATTTTTTGTCCAGCTAGTTTTCATCATGTTCATATGATTCGCGTTCGCTACTTTGATAGTTTGATATGTGGGTGGACCGGTGCTTGGGTGCTGCCCTTACTTGAACAAACATCCCACTTATGATTAACCCCTATCGCAAGCATCCGCAACTACGAAAGAAGAATTAAGACAAAGTCTAACCATAGCATTAAACTAGTGGATCCAAATCAGCCCCTTACGAAGCAGCGCATAAACTAAGGTTTAAGCTTCTGTCACTCTAGTTACCCATCATTTACTTATTACTTCCCAATGCCTTCCTCTAGACCCAAATAATGGTGAAGTGTTATGTAGTCTATGTTCACATAACACCACTAAAGGAGAGACAACATACAACGCATCAAAATATCGAACGAATACCAAATTCAGATGACTACTTATAGCAAGACTTCTCCCATGTCCTCAGGAACAAAAGTGACTACTCACAAAGCATAATAATATTCATGACCAGAGAGGTATTGAATAGAATCAAGTATCTGAACATATAATCTTCCACCGAGTAATCCAACTAGCATCAACTACAAAGAGTAATTAACACTACTAGCAACCTTACAAGTACCAATCGGAGTCGCGAGACGGAGATTGGTCACAAGAGATGAACTAGGGTTTGGAGATGAGATGGTGCTGATAAATATGTTGATGGTGATGAGTCCCCTCCGATGAGAGGAGTGTTGGTGATGACGTTGGCGACGATTTCCCCCTTTGGGAGGGATGTTTTCCCGCCAGGACGACCCTGCCGGAGCTCTAGATTGGTTCTGCTCAAGTTCCACCTCGTGGCAGCGGCGATTCCTCCCGGAAGCCTCCTCCTGATTTTTTTTCTGGAACAGAACCCTCCTTATAGCAAAAGAGGGGAGCCAGAGGCCCAACAGGGAGCCCACAAGCCCCCTAGGCGCGGCCAGGGTGGTAGGTGGCGCCTAGCAGGCTTGTGGCCTCCTTGTGGCTCCCCTGTGGTACTTCTTCCGTCCAGTATTTTTTATAAATTCCAAAATAATTCCTTGTTGATTTTCACGGCTTTTGGAGTTGCGTAGAATAGGTATCTCAAATTTGCTCCTTTTTCAGGCCAGAATTCCAACTGCCGGCATTCTCCCTCTTCATGTAAACCTTGCAAAATAAGAGAGAAAAGGCATAAGTATTGTACCGTGAAGTGTAATAACAGCCCATAAAGCGATAAATATCAACATAAAAGCATGATGCAAAATGGACGTATCAATCACCGAGTGGATGTAGGAGGCAGTACTACCTCTTATAAGCAGTAGTACCACTCGTGGGAGCGGTAGTACCGCTCGGGCTGTACTACCAGCCCGTGCCCTCCAATGCGATTAGCTACCCTCTGCCTGAGTGGTAGAACTGCTCTCTCTCTAGAGCGGTACTACCTCTTATCTTCGGTAGTACCACTCCCACAATTGGTAGTGTTGCTCTGGTGCGGGCAGAACTAGTGGGTAACGTGCAAATTCTTTTCCCCACTATATAAAGGGGTTCTTCTTCCCCATTGAACCCCATGCTTTGAGCTCGTATTTGCCCCCCATTGTTGACCTTCTTCGAGCTTGCTAACTCTCAATCCCTCCAATGATTCTGGCTAGTTCTTGAGGGAAAAGAGCGAGGAGATCTAGATTCACATGTCCACCAATCACTTTCTCCTCTATGTGAGGGGAACCCCTTGGATCTAGATCTTTGGAGTTCTTCATGTTCTTGTTCGTTCTGCCTCTCATTTTCTTCCATAGCATTAGTTTTTGTGGAGGGATTTGGGAGAGAAGGACTTGGGCACTCCATGTGCCCTTGTCATTGCATTTGGTGCATAGGTTTGAGTTCTCCACAGTGATACGAGGAAGTGAAGTTTGAGAAGCTTATTACTCTTGGGCGCTTGGTACTCTAATACATGTTCTTCTTGGGTGCTTTGGCATCCTAGAAACTTGGTGGTACCTTAGAGCTCAATCATTGTGGGGTAAAGCTCCGGTCAAGCGTCGGGGTCTCCAATTAGGTTGTGCAGGTTGCCCCGAGCACTTGAGGTTACATCGAAGTCATATTCCATTGTGGTGAAGCTCCGTGGTGTTGTTGGGATCCTTCAATTAAGCTGTGGAGATTGCCCAAACTTGTTTGTATGGGTTCGGTGACCGCCCTCAAGGGTCCCTTAGTGGAATCACGACATCTTGCATTGTGTGAGGGCGTGAGGAGATTATGGTGGCCTTAGTGGCATCTTGCGGAGCATTATGCCTTCATACCGCTCCAAACAGAGATCAGCATCCGCAAGGGTGTGAACTTCGGGATACATCGTCGTCTCCGCGTGCCTCTGTTATCTCTTACCGTGCCTTTTACTTATGCACTTTACTTTGTGATAGCCATATGGTTTCTTGTTATATATCTTCCTATCACTTAGTTGTTTATCTTGATTAGCATAAGTTGTTGATGCACATAGGTGAGCCTAGTTGTTTTAGGTTTTGTGCTTGAGTAATTAAATGTTAGTTTTATTCCGCATTTGTTCAAGCCTAAACCATAATTATTTTAAAGCGACTATTCAACCCCCCCTCTAGGCAACATCCACGTCCTTACGACGGGTATGGGCACTCCCCTTGTCTTGTGCCAAGCTTGGGGGAGGTGCTCCGATATCGTATCACCATAACCTTTTTATTATCTTTTTTCCATCTTAGTTCGATCCCTAGTTATTTCGTGATTTAGTCAAATAAAAGTTTAGTTAGATCCTTCTTTTGAGTGCTAGTTTCGTGATCTATCCATCTACGAAATTGAGTGAGAGTTATATAATAAAGTTTAGTTTGAGTTTTTTGCTTCTTTACTTTCTTGTTGCAATCAAAATAAAAGAAAATAATGAAAAATATCATATGCTAATATTATAGTAAGTAGTGACATTACATAAGGAAAAGTATAAGTGGTAAAATTTGTTGAAGGTTGACAGACATAGCATTGGTCAGCGATGCAACGCATGAGAGAATTAATAAGGGAAGAGAATATTTACATGCAAATACACCATCCATGATATCTTTTTTAATTGTGAGCCCCCATTAATTATAATATGCCAAAATTGTTGACATTGGACAAGGAAGAAAACGTAATTATTTATGTTTGTTATAAATCCTCTAACATGTGGTGCTTGCCCAATATCTTTGCTAGCCAAAATTCCACACTAAGTAGAGATACTACTTGTGCATCCAAAACCTTAAACCCAAATCCAAGTTTTAAGAGTCCACCATACCTACCTATGGATTGAGTAAGATCCTTCAAGTAAGTTGTCATCGGTGCAAAAAGGCAATAAAAATTTCTTCTAAATGTGTTTAATCATTGAGTGTAAGGGAAATTAAGCATTGTACGAACTTGTGATGGTGATTATAAAAGCGATAGACCACATAATAAAGGTTTCTATCATAAGGAGCAATATAACGTAACGTTCCTTTGCACTAAGGGATTTGGCATACAACCAAAAAGCACATGACAACCTATGCTTCCCTCTGCGAAGGGCTTATATTTTATTTTTATGTATTTACTCTTATGAAAATGTCAAAGTATTCTTCTCTATTCCTTTTTATTTTCTCTTTTGCAAATATCATATGGTGGGGAAAGATCTAGGCATATATATCCAGTTGAATGTGGGTGGTAATGAGTTATTATTGTCGGCATCACCCTTGAGGTTAATACGTTCGGAGGCGAAATAATAAGCCCCTATCTTTCTATGTATCGAGTTGAAACCTTTTTCTCATATGTAGGAGGTGAGTGTTAGCAATCATAGAAGACGGAATGCTGGCTGAGTATGTGGACTTGCCTAAAGGCTCCAATACGAGACCCTTCCTGAAAATGTGATGAATTGTGTTGCAAAGTTGAGTGAGAACATAGTTTGTTAGTTTTCAATAGAGTTTATGCTTCATAATTTGATGTTGTGATGATTTTTTACTTGTTTATGAGAAGTTATATGATGAAATTTATATGATAAAGCTTTGTGATGAAGTATTTGATGATGTTTAATTGTTGTTATAATAATGAGGATGATGCTACTATTTCCATATTTTTTCGATATCGATTCTCTCTAAAAACATGTGGTCATGATTTTCGATATCGGCTTTCGCTTGAGGACAAGCGAGGTCTAAGCTTGGGGAGTTGATACATCCATGTTCCATCATGTTTTTATACTGTTATTTATAGTTTTTATACATTATATCACTTTATGGAGTAATTCTAATGCCTTTTTTATCATAATATGGAAGCTTTACACAAAGAGGGAGAATGTCGGCATATGGAATTCTGGACTCAAAAAAGCTACGTCACGGATACCTATTCTGCACATCACCAAATGGGCTGAAACATCACGAAGAATATTTTTTGAATAAATAAAAAATACTGGAAGAAAGAAGTACCAGAGGGGGGGTTGCGAGATGCCCACTAGGCACCAGGGCGCGCTAGCCCCCTGTTGTGCGCCCAGGTGGGTAGTGGGCCACCCGGCCCACTACTAGCAACCATCATCTGGTATACATTTAGATTTAATCTAGAAAAAGAAAGACATGACTTTCATGACAGACTGCCACCGTCTCAAGGTGGAAGTTGGGCAGGAGCACCTTTGCCCTCCGGTGGAGCGAATCTGCTAGGGGAACTTCCCTCCTAGAGGGGGAAATTGAGGCCATCGTATTCACCAACAACCCTCTCATCTTGGGCATGCCAATCTTCATCAACAATTTCAACATCACCATCTCCTCTCAAAACCCTAGTTCATCTCGTGTGCTCAGTCTTGTATCGAAACCTCAAATTGGTACCTCGGGGGTGACTAGTAGTGTTGATTACATCATGTAGTTGATGCTTTATGGTTTATTTGGCGGAAGATCATATGTTCAGATCCAATATTCTATTTAATACCCTTCTAATCATGAGCATGTTCATCACTTGTGAGTAGTTACTTCTGTTCTTGAGGCCATGGGAGAAGTCATGTTGCAAGTAGTCATGTGAAGTTGATATTCGTTCGATATTTTCATGGTATGAATGTCGTGATTCCCTTACTGGTGTTATTTGAACATCGACTGCATGACACATCACCATATTTGGGCCTAAGGGAATGCATTGTGGAGTAGTTATTAGATGATGGGTTGCGCGAGTGACAGAAACTTAAAACTTAGTTTATGTGATATTCCGTAAGGGGCTGATTTAGATCCCTATGTTTAATGCTATGGTTAGAATTTCTTCTTAATACTTTTCTCGTAGTTGTGGATGCTTGCGAGGGGGTTAATCATAAGTGGTTGGTTTGTTTAAGTAAGAACAACACCCAAGCACTAGTCCACCAACATATCAAATTATCAAAGTATCGAAGGCGAATTAATCCAACATGACAAAAGTGACTAAATGAAATTCTCGTGTGCCCTCAAGAACGCTTTGCCAATTATAAAAAACCGTTCTGATCTGTCCTTTGCCACAAAAGGACTGGGCTACCTTGCTGCACTTATTTTTACCATTGCTACTCGTTACTTGTTACAATTATCTTGCTATCAAACAACTTGGTACCGCTATTTCAGTGCTTGCACAAATTACCTTGCTAGAAACCGCCTGTCATTTCCTTCTGCTTCTAGTTGGGTTCGACACTCTTACTTATCGAAAGGACTACGGTTGATTCCCTATACTTGTGGGTCATCAGCGAGCCACTCAACAATTTCATCGTGGTCATCTCCTTTCAATGACTCAACAACACAAAAGAAATTCAAAGAAACACACAGAAATATTTTTGGACTTTTTAGCTTTTCTGAAGAAAGCAAATAAACAAAAAGATAAACTAGAATGAGAAAAACTATTTATGCCGGAAATATCCCAACAAGAAAAAGAAATCTTTTTGGGTTTTCTTTTAATACTACGAACTAATAAAACCAGAAAGAAAAACGAAAAGAAGCGTCAAATAATTTTTGGATTTTCGAAGTTTTGCAAACACACAAGTAGAAGGTGAGAATAAAACTAACATGGATATACAATGAAAAATGATGGACACCTATAATTTAAATTATATGTGTGATCATGAATGTAATGTTGGTGAGAAATACGTACTCCCCCAAGCTTTGGCTTTTAGCCTAGCTTGGGAATCACCATTGCTGATTTGGATAATACTCAAAATGATAACTCGTGAGGGAATTTGTGCCTCCTCCTCAGCCAGACGAGCAGCTTGTATTGTTTCATTGTACTAGTGTGCCTCCTCCTCATAGATATAATATCTCCAATTGTACTGAAAGTCAAAGAGAGTATGCGTAGGCCAAATAGCAAAGACAACACAGTGTTTATCAAATGTTAAGTTGTAATCATAATTTTGATCTCTATCCCTAATAAAATCATGGTGTTGAATTGCCCTAAAGTCCAAATATTGATGAGGTGAGATAGTATCATTAGGAAGAGGTGAGACCCTTAGCTTCACAGTTAAGTGGGAGGCGTAAATTCCTCCATATAAATCGCCATTACCTGAATTACAGTGCATCCTATGTGCAACATTTGCCCAAGGATTATATCGCTTCTTGCTAGTTAAGGTAGTATGAATAATGCTTAGATCCGGGGCACAAAGCACACTGCAATCTTGCTTACCAACAATACATTTCCCATTAAACAATGCAAAGTAACGAATAGAGGGGAACTAAATGATTTTTATTCTAGCTTGCATGACTCCCCTATCCTCAACATAGCAAAGACTACTAAGGAACATACCATAATCACATTTTTGCGGTTCATCAAGCGAACTCCAACATGGAAGTTTGCATGCATCACAAAATTCTTCTAGAGACATACCATAAGATTTATCATAGAGACGAAACGTAACTTTAGAATTACGAGAGTGATACTGAAAACCTTGTGTAAACGAGTGGGTGAGTTTATAATATTGAGTGCACTTATGTGCGAGGAAATTGTCGAGGTCGGTATTATAAATATACTGATCAAACCCCTCCTTAATACCAACACCTATCATGCACTCATTGCTTGGTCACCGACATGATTTTGCATCGGCCATTCTCACTGAACTTGTCTTGGGTTCCACAAATTCTTGTTGCACCGACCACTGACCCGATGATTGTCCAGAGGACTTCCTCCTTGAAGAGATCCTCCTAAATATGTTCATTTTCCTAAGAATTTTTTGGACCAGAAAATTATGTCAACAAAACTGTATAAGATTGATAGCAACTACTCATATGAATATCTAGAGGCTATAACAAGCATTCAAACTACATGGAACTTAAAGAGTTCAACATGCAATCTCATTTTCAGTAGCACCAAGAGTAGCAAAATATAATCTACCAAAAAAACTAATTGGAGTAATGGAGGAGTCACATACCAAGGGGATATCTTCAAAACAGTTTCACAAAGGGAGCTCCAAGCAAAGAGATTGAAAATCTCAGGTTTGGAAGCAAGAACACGAGTGAGAGGGCAGCCATGATTTTTTTTCTAAATGTCAGAGATGAAGTGGGCTGAAGGGATAAGTGAGAGGGACTGTGTGGGCCCTCCAAGATATCAGGGCGCGCCCTGGGGGTGCCCTGTTGGCTTGGCAGCAATAGGTGAACCCCATGGGGTGTTTTTAGCTCCAAAAGTTATGAAATATTCAAGAAAGAATCATGTAAATTTTTGCGACATTGTGAGCACTTTTATTTTTGGTACATTTTTTATTGTATGGATAATTCAGAAAATAGGACAATCATGACATTTTATTTTATTAAACTATAAGTATCCGACAGTATACTATGAGTACAGAAAGTGATGCTTACTAAATTCATCATACACATGCCACTAAAAAAGGATCCATGAATAAGATTGATCAAGTCTTATTAACAACCATTTTTGATTCACATGAAACCGAATTTTTTCCAGATAACACTAAGTTGCCTCAATGGGGATTTGCATCTCCCAAACAATGAGAATATCATATTTCATCTTGGTTGTAGGAAGAGGAAATTTAAACCCCCCAATAGTAACTTTTGCAACTTGCTCAATGGTATTAATACTATTCACCGAAGCTTGTTTCTTCTCAAAGTGCACTATATATTGTTTAGCAACTTTGCTCTTGTTGCAATCAATAACAGCCCTGCAATATTTAGAAAGGGTCTACCAAAGATATTCGATATGTTGTCGTCCTTGGGCATATCAAAAAGAACAAAGTCTATTAAGATAGTACCATTTGCAACCAGAAAATGGACATTCTCACAAATTCCAATAAGTAAAGAAGTTGATTTATCATCCATTTGCAAATATATTTTAGTACATGTAAGATTATTCAAATAAATTCTTTAATATAAAGAGAAATGCATAACACTAACACCGACTCCTAGATCACATAACATAGTTTTAACATAACTTCATTTAATGGAGCATGGTATTGTGGGTATACCAGGATCTCCAAACTTCTTAGGCACTCCACGATCAAAAGAATAAATGGAAAGCATGGTGTAAATTTAAGTTTCAGGTTTCTTTCTTTCATTACTGACAATATCTTTCCTATACTTAGCATAGGGAGGCAACTTCAAAATATAAGTCAAACGAATGCGCAAAAAGACAGGTCTAATCATTTCAGAAAAACGCTCAAAATTCTCCTTGTCCTCACTCTTAGAAGTCTTACGAGGGAATGGATGGGTTTCTGAACCCAAGGCTCTCTTTCTTTACCATTTTTTCTACAACCAAACTATCTCTTATCATAATGTTTATTTTTAGGATCTGGGTTAGCAAGATCTTTAGGAGCTTCTATTTCCACATCATTATTATGTTCTTTATCATTAGCTTGTTTAGCATCTATGTGACCATCATTATTATCATTATCATTATCACTAGGTCAATGTTCACTAACATGTTGTGTCTCGGCATCAGAAATAGAAATATCATTATGATTCTCAATAGATTTTTCTGTAATAGGTTCACTAGAAGTATACAAGGTCCTATCATTTTTTTAAATGGACTAGGTGCATCATCATTAATTTTCTGGGAATCTTCTTCAATTCTTTAGGGTGAACATCAGGGAAGAGAGGTTCCTAGGTCATTCTACCCCCTTTAGTCATCAATCTAACAACATGATCATTCATGTTATCATTCATTTCAGCAAGCAAATCATTTTGTGACTTAGCAACTTGGTCTAGTTGGGTATGAGCCATGGAAGCATGTTACCTAGACATTTAAAATCATTAGCAATTCTAAACATAAGTCACTCAAACGATCAATCATCGTATCATTTCATTGTAATTGAACTTTAACATAACTATTAAGATGTTCTTGCTGAACAATGTAATTATCAAATTCATCCATGCATTGACTAGGAGTTTTAGTGTAAGGTATATCACTTTCATTCAATCTATAGAGATAATTTACCTTTACTACCTGTGTCGGGATATCAAGTCCATGTACCTCTTGAATAGGCGGTAAATTCTTGACATCTTCAGATTTAATACCTTTTACTTTCACAAATCTCTTGGCTTCTTGCATATCTTCTGGATTGAGGAATAGAATACCTCTCTTCTTTTCGATATGTTCCGGCGGTGGTTTAGGAAGTTTCCAATCATTAGCATTCTTCAATATACAATTTAATAGTTCTTCAGCTTGTCCAATAGATGTTCCCTGAAAACACAACCAACGCAACTATCTAGGTAGTCCCTAGAAGCATTGGTTAGTCCATCATAAAAGATTTCAAGTATTTCATTTTTCTTAAGAGGATGATCATGCAGAGGTTTAAGTAGCTGGAGAAGCCTCCCCCAAGCTTGAGGGATATTCTCTTCTTTAATTTAGACAAACTTAAATGTTTCCTGTAAGACTGTTTGCTTCTTATCAGCAGGAAAATATCTTTGTGAGAAGTAACGAATCATGTCCTGGAGGATACGCACACAACCATGAGCAAGGGTATGAAACCATTTATTAGCATCACCTTTTAGTGAGAAAAGAAAAAACGCTCAAGTATATAGTACTAGCGCATCTTTTCCTCATGAGGAAACAAGGTAGCAATATCATGTAACTTGGTAAGGTGTGTCATACCTGTTTCAATTTCATACACATGAAAATATTAGATTCTACTAAGGTAATTAACTCAAGATCAATAGAGAATTCATAATCCTTATCAGTAACACATATAAGATAAGTAGCAAATTCAGGATCATGTTTCATTTTCACCATCATAGATATTTCTTTGAGTTTCATATCAACTTTCTCAAATCATCTCTATCATTGCAAGCTAATTCAAAATAGTAGGTGAATCAAAAGCAGAGCTATATGGAAGTTACTTACCTCTCCTCGTCTTAGAGGGTAAGATCTTGGTTCTAATATATTTCATATTCTTCATAGTGACAACTGGATATCCTTAAGTGAACACAATAAATAAAGCTATGCTCCCTGGCAATGACGCAAGAAAAAGGTCTTGATAGCCCACAAGTGTAGGGGTTCACGACAGTCTTCATGGGTAGTATTACACCCTAATTTATTGATTCGACACAGGGGAAGCCAAACAATATTTATTGGTCTTAGAAGTTGAGTTGTCAATTCAACCACACCTGGGATATCTCTCTGTAGTGGAAGTTTTAGTAGCATGGAAAAATAGTAGTAGTAATAACAACAACTGTTTTGTATTGACGTAACAGTAGCAGTACCAATAGTAACTTAGCAAGGATCAATGTTTGAAAAACTTAGGCATTTGGATAGGTGATGGATAAGTATATTTATTGGATGGCATTCATTATGTAACAGTTACACACTAGAGCGACATAGAACTAGCTCCAATTCATCTATGCAATGTATGCATGTATTTCGTATATAGTCATGCGTACTACTAAGAAGAACTTGCATGACATGTTTTGTCCTACCCCCTTGCATCGGGGCCATAAGTAAAGTAAGGAATATTAGGGCCTTCTATTAATAAATAACCAGAACAAAGCATTAACAGATAATGAATACATGAACAAGTCAAACTAAAGCAATCACCGGAAAGAATCCCAATTATTGTCACCTTGGGGTATACAGATCATGAAACACAATAGGTGCATACAACATGCAAGATATAATCCAAAACACTCTCATATTCATGGAAACATAAAAGGTTCACATCTGAAATTATGGCACTTGGGCCCTAGTGACAAGCATTAAGCATAGCAAATTCATATAAACATCTATCTCAGAATATAGTGGATACTAGGGACCAAGCCCTATCAAAATAACTAAATTACATGACAAATCTCATCCAATCCCATCATCGTCCAGCAAGACTACAAAGGAATTGCTCACTCCCAGTGGTGAGCATCATGATGGTGCTGATGGAGAAAGGTTGGTGATGACAACGACGATGAATCCCCCTCTATGGAGCCTCAAATGGACTCCAGATTAGCCATCCCTAGGAAGAACATGAAGTGGCGGTGGCTCCGTCCCGTAAAACACGACGAAAACTTCTCTCCCCTTTTTTCACCCAAAATAGGAATTTATAGGACTGGAATTATTGTCTGCGAAGCCACCAGGTGGCCGCAAGCCATCAGGGTGTGCCCTAGGGGGTGGGAGCGCCCTGTTGCCTTGGTAGTAGTAGGTGGCCCCCTTCCGGTGGATCTTTGCTACAATATTTTTTATATATTTGAAAAAAAATCTCCAAAAAATTTCGTCCAATTCCAAGAACTTTTATTTCTACACAACAACAACACCATGATAGTTCTGCCAAAAACAACGTCAGTCCGGATTAATTTCATTCAAATCATCCAAATTAAAGTCCAAAACAAAAGCAAAAGTGTTCGGAAAAGTAGATACGTTGGAGACGAATCACCTTACAATGAATTGACTGTTATGTAGCATTCTCTTGCTCAACTGCCTCAATCAACAAATCTTCGTTCTTGGGGATATGCGGGGATGCCAAATAATTATTTATCTATGAAGATGTACAAGTAACTCATCGGAACCTATGAATGTCACATCATATTCAAGTGCCTCTCTACCATACTTGGACATTAGTTTATGTTAAATTATAGTCTTGGATAGATGTTTTTATTTTATTAGTTTATTTTACTTATATTTATTTTATATTAATAAGAAAATAATGTAGAAAAATTGTTCTTCTAGTCCAAAAGTAATGGTTAATTTAAAGTTGGGCTATAAATGGGGTCCTTATACCACTATCACAACTGAATTTAGGTAAGTTGTTATTGTTTTATACTCACTTATTTTTTATATATTTTGAGACTTCATAACACATATTTTTTACGTTTGGTAGACCAATCATATAACAATTCTAGGTGCACATGTTATGTTGTCTATGGCACCGACGCACCCTATAACGTCTAAGATGCGACACTTTCCTTATTTGGGGGCGATGCCTCAAAATGGGGAAATAGTCGCATCTAAGCGTTTCGCAAGCAGGATAAACATTGCAATACATAAAAGATGGAAGAGTAATAAGATTTGGCTTACACTCGCTACAAGCTAAATTACAAATCCACACAGTCATTCATTATTCGGATAGAAAACACGGTCCGACTACGGACAAGATAAATGACAAAAGCTAATGCTATCCCGCCTTGATACGCCCACAATCACGACCATGTGCCTCTAGTCCTCGGGGTTCCTCACGTACAGTTGGCCATTTTCCTCGTCAAATTCCCACTTCAGTTGGGTATCCTCGGAAGCATCTATATCTGGGGTACATGTAGATGTGGGTGGTTGTATTAATCTATGAGCCACAAGGACTCAGCAACCTCATGACCTTGGTATCGAATCTAACTAAGTCATTAGGTGAGAATGGGGTATGTGTTTGGGTTTGCAGCAACCTAAGCATTTATAGTGGCTAACTTACATTGAACAATCATTAAAGATATGGTGGTCTACGCATGATGTTCGTTAACTAAGAATAATCACTAAGTGATCCTAAACACCTACTTACGTCAGTCATAACCCACCATGTTCTCGATCAGAGAGGGAACTCTGAAGGAGACAGACACGGTTAGGCACACAGTTGGTAGGTATTAATTAAGTTACTTCAAGTTATCTAGAACCGGATGTTAACAAAGTTTCCATGTTTGCCACATAACCACGGGCATGACTTTCTGAAAGATTTAACCCTATAGGAGTGCTCCAACTAATCCATCAGAAATTACCACAGGCCGCATAGAAATCCTCGATCATGAACCTCGCGACCTCATCGGATTCCTTAGCGAAAAACCTCAACTCTCAGAAGACCCAAAGTCTCACCGGAATTAGGATGCACAGGATATATCGTTAAGGTAAGACAAGTCTAGCAAAACCGCCCGACGTGTCGACGAACCCGATAAGAGCCGCATATCTCGTTCTCAGGACATGATGGATGAGCTATGGTTACCACGCCAAAACACCGAGTTACCCCGGGGAGTGTTAATAAGCTGCTCTCGGTTGGACGAACACTCATGAGGAGCACTGGCCCGGGTTGTTCATTAAGTCCATCGCGGTAGCTATTCCCTATGATTTAATTATTAAGTTGTTAGCAAATTTAACAACAAAATTGGGTCTTGCCAGACAAGCCTTAGACTAAACAATTTACCAAGGGGGTCCCCATAACAACCCCGAACGTGCTAGGAGCACTGAGTTACGGAATAAAACACCGGTAGCCGAAACTAAGGCGGGAAAAGCGGAACAAATCACCTACCAAAAGGCCAGGCCTTCCTCCTTTTACCAAGTATATATGTGCATTAATTAAATTGCATTTAAATAATATGATAATCAAATTTCCCATGTTATCACATGGGCGAGCTTGCCCCTGCAACTAGCAATTCTATGACATGGTTCAGCAAGCATTAACTTAGCCAAACAATATTTGCTAGGAGGGGAAGGGTTAGAGGTTTCATGGCAATGTTTGGAGGCTATATATCAGGTAGTAGGAAGCGATGAATAACGATGGAAACGATTCAACTAGGCATAACAAAGCTAGAAACGGTGTCAAGGCCATGATCATCTTCCCTATGAGATCTTCAGACTAGAACCGCTCTTGATCTTCCTGAACATACTCAACGGAATCCTTGAACTCATTCTAAGCACTCGGTGCTACCCAGAAGAAATAAAAAAAATGAACACCAGCAAGTGACAATGCAACAAGCAATATGATGCATGTGTGGCATGAAAGGAACCATGGAATTTCTAGACTAGTCATCTTTCATGCATTACTTGAGTTATTACTATTGTGGACAGAACCTCAAATTAACTTATTTAGACATGCATGACCATGGCAGGCATGGATGCAACATGTGAAGACGGTGCAAAAACATATAAAGAAAGTTGAGAACTGAGTTACGTAGCTCCCGCAAACTACAAAACAAGATATGAGGGACTACAAAGACATAACAGCCAAATGCTAGTAGCTATGGACATCCACTTGGCATTCCAAAGTCACCACTGGAACAAGCATAAATTCCAGGTGGAATAGATATAAATAAAACTCAAATCCATCAATCATAGCTCACACATGCCCAAAACAATATAGCACACAATCTGTCCACAACAGCCTATTACCACTTTACTCACAAGAATTAAAGTATCTACAGCCAATCCTAAGGCATGAAATTTAACAGAGTTGTAGACGAACACAAATGCTAGCAATCACTAGTTCATTTCTTGGGCTAAAAGCCCATAGAAAACTTAATAGGAACAGATCAACATGGCATGAAAATAATAGCAGAAACTCACACTTAGTGAAATCTCAGATTTTCACTTACTACCATTTTCAACAAAGTGGCAACTTTGACATGGAAATAAACCATGATGCAAAGTCCTATGAACATACTCGAGGCATCATGATGTACAGGGGTTCAACCACTACAATTCATGTCATTGATGCCGCTACCAAAGGTCAACACATCCGTGGTAACCATGCTCACAACAGGGGAAGAAAATAATGGTCCCGATACATAGAAATATTCCTAGCTACCCAAACAACAATATTTTCAACCCTTGAAAACAGCAAAGAATCCACTAATTCACAAGAGTATCATGCTAGACAACAAAGCCAGGCCCTAGTAAACATAAAATTCTAGAACTTTCATGTTCACACAAACTTCATAGCATGCATAGGATTAATCCTACAAAAATGACAAAATGCCACCTCATCACAAAATGACATTTTTGCCAACTTGCTCAAAAGTAAAATCTAATGCTAGTATTGGATTCCTTGGTTTTATACCCCAAATCCATATATCACACTCATATACTTGCATGTATAAAACTACACAAAACACAAAAGAAACATACACTACAAATCACATAGCACTTATAAGTCAAATCAAGCTAGATTTGGCATATTCCAAATATGGCATATTCCACTTATGCACTTATTCCAAAAATGGAATATCATACCACAGTAAATAACTTGACAAGGGGGGCCCATTGGTCATAGACACCAGGGCTCCCTAGTGCATCACATGTGGGCCATGTGGCCCACTTGTTAGTGGCACACTACACAGCACACAGGTACAAGCAGGGAAAATTAGAAGGGGGAGAGGGGGGACTCGAACCCACAACCTCCTGATTCCACCTCTGGATAGATACCACTAGGATACACTCTGGTACTTGCTAGAACAAGGGTGCACAAAAACATAAACACACGCAGCTAGCTAGTGCACTCGAAAGAAATCAACACAAAAGGGGTTGCACACGAGAAGGGGGTCGAACCCGCAATCTCTGGAACTCGCCACGTATGCGCTACCACTGGGCTACACTCGCTCCCATGTTCAATGTGTGGGTTTCACTCCTCTTGAACAGGCCGCGTAACAGAACTGACAGAGCGAAGGAAAACCCCATCTACACTGCATCTGCTTTCCAACTATGTAGATCGATCTACTGCCTTGGCGCGCGGGACAACGGCATGCACTAGCGCTAGCACTGGTGGGTTGGATGTGCTGGCCATGCAGGCACATATAGGACGTGTCTCTACGGCATGGTGCAGCAACGATCGGGCTCCGAGGCCGAAGCTTTGTGAGGCCACGGCTGAACTTGTCGGTCTCGATGGAGCTCTACAGCACGAGGATATGGGCGGGAGCGTGCATGAGGGGCGGAAGGGGAGGAGAAACTCTCACCAAGGGGTTGTTGCTGCAGCGTGACAGCACGTAGTGGCCGAAGGCACGGTTGGGGTGGCGCTCGATGGTCGCAGCTCGGTGCGGCGAGGTCCAGGTCCGCGAGGAGGATGTTGAAGAGGCTGCCGGCCTGGTGACGCTCTCCTTCACCTAGCTCTAGTAGTGGATCGATGGCGATGACATGGATCCCGAGGGCATCCTTGAAGGAGCGGAGGACCCTACTAGAGACGAAGACGACGATGATGGCGGGCTACTGCACCCTGATCTCTCTCTAAACTCTCTCTGCACCCTCCTTCTCTTTCCCGACGAAGAAGAAGGGGGCGATGGAGAAGGGTGGCGGCGGCGCGATGGAAGGGGGGGACCCTAAGTCTGGCCTGGACATCGAGGGGGTATTAAAGGGACTGGCGGACGGAGATGCCCTCGACGTCCGTGAACTTTACGACATCGACGAGCTGGCGCACACTCGGTCTCTCTATGAACCTGACGGAGGAGGGGGTAACGGGGCAGGTTGCCGTCGCGAGGGGTGAGTGGGTCGCGCGTTGGGGTTGGGTTGGTGCTGCGCTAGTGCTAGGGGTAGCTATGCGCCTAGGCTTGGGGGAGGAGAGAGGACCATCAGTTCTCTCTCACATAGGAAAACTAGCAAGGGTTTTCCCTTTCGCTTTAAAAGCTGTTGTACATAATTCCAATCCCTCTGGTTTGAAAAGAGTTTGAGAAAAGAAAAAATAAATTTGATCACACAAAAATGGCCTCTGTTTTATAAAATTTGTTTGTCCATCTTTGAACCAATAGAAATAAATACCCATAAGTGTCCAAAGGCCCTGGTTTTATATAAAAACCAATAGAAGGAAACCCCAGACAGACTAATTAATTCAAGCACAAAATCAAACAGAAAATCTAGTGGAGATCCAACATTTTTAATGGAGAAAAAATAGAAACTTGAACACATGTTAATAATAATTGGGAAAAGAAGGGTTTTGCACTATTTGGAGGAAGAGGTTGAGAAGAAGAACTTGTTGGATCCAAACGCACAATTCACCCACATGGCACAAGTCACTAGCACTTCACACATTCAAACAACCAAGATGCAACACAAAACACAAGATGAAATGATATGATGCCATTATACCACAAGTGATGAACCAAACATAAGCTCTTAGTCAAACTCAACATGCCAACATAGGAAGGTGCCATCCAAGGAAAGACATTAAAAGAAGGGGAAGGTATTGCATTGGGGCTCTTACACGCCCAATCATGCATGCAAGGGCAAATATGTGATATCATAACACATATGTGAACACCCATTTCTTGTTACATCTATCTTCTTTTCGAAAATATGGGTCTTCCTTGTCTCTGCATTGAATAATGCATGCATGCATATATTGTTACAAAGTTCAATCTGCCCTCTTTGGTTCAAAGGATTTCTAAAGAACTTTTGGAGGATTCCGGTTCTTAGGATTCTTGCTACATGTGTTCTTTGACTCACATGATCAAAATCATTAGGAGTATTTTTTAAAAGATTTGTTTGTACTAGATTTCATAGGAATATTTTTCATCCAATTCAACTTCATGTGAAGAATCATACTCCCTCCGATCTAAAATAAGTATCATGGTTTTGAACTAACCTTGAACAAAAATTTGATCAAAACTACGACACTTGTTATGGATCATGGGGTGTATTATTTTTGGACAGTCAAATATCCATCTTATTGTGTAGGATTAAATATGACATGGCACTTTGTTCCCGTGTTTTTCTTACTCCGACATTTCAGGAATCTTGCAAATCAATGAAGCCATAAAAGTCAGAAGGTTAGAGCAACCACAATAGAGATTACTTTCCACACTTACTCTGCCAACTCCTATTGTTAGACCACCATGCATAATGGCCGAGCATAGTTTGTTCTACCATCTCCGAGTGGGTACACCTAGAGGCTAGAGCCTCTCAGGCATTCACATGTTGCAGTGAGCACCACATGTGGATCTACTGTATGGCTAACCCACAAGAAGTTGAAAACTCTAATTTTGTTAAACCAAACGTCATGGCAGTCAATAACTCAAGATAAAATGCACACCCCATCTAGATTCAAGTCTTAAGTTTAACCCCTTACCAGGCAATCCCCAAACATACCTGATAAAACTAGTTGGTAAACTAGTAAAGGTAAATTAAAAGCAACATCAGCCTGCCACAATTGGCACACAAAGTGGATACAAGATGAATATGTTGAATTGATTCCTTCTCGTCACAATAGCAACAACTATATATTACTTCCGTCCTATGATCCTAGTTATGCTTTGCCAACTTAGCCTAGTTCTAGCATCCACTACATGTTTACAACACAAACTCTTTCTTATGTTTCCCCGTGCTAAAATTACAGGTAAGACAAAACGAGATTTGAAAAATCATGCAAGAGAACTTTGAGCTCATCTACATAATCCAGACAAAGAATGTACTTTCACCATAACATTAAAAGTAGTTCTCTTCTAGAAAAATCCATCAAACGCCGAAGGATCTCACGGGGCAAAATGGTTTCAATTCATGGAGAACCATAGCCATAAAACTGCATTTGGTGTGCCTATTTATCTGCCAAATGCATCCCCAATAGAAAGGACATGGTGTCCCTAACAATGTTTATTTCTTGGATCATTTGGGATGAATACGATGCCTCTATTTTTCTTCATAAGAGCGCCCCTCCGAGTGGCGGAGCCAGGATTTGGATATGGCCGCTGATAGGGGGTCCAAATACATATGTACTAGCTCATATCAGTCAAATATACACTATATACTTCAGGTTTTATCGATCGTTGGGGGGGGGGGGGGACAGGCCCCTGCTCGTCCCCCCGTCTCCACCCCTAGCCCCTCCTCCAATCCTTCTCAACAAACTTGTGTCGCCACAAGAGCCAAGAAACTAGGGATATAATACTGGGAGAGTGCTGATTTTTGTATTAAGGGGCATATGTCTTTATGTGCATGTGTAAACCGAACTATTTTTTTTCTTAATTAACGGATGAGATGAATCTTACACCTTCGTTTTAAAAAACAAAATGCATTCATGGCAACAAAAAGTGAGTAATTTGTTAGGTAAACAAATCATAATTACCAAAAGATACTTCTGGAAAATCCATTTTTTTAGAAAAATAATAGTCAAGTGTGTTGTGTGAAGTTGGAAGAGCTTCATAGATTTGGTTCCTAAACGTGAGTTAAACGATATGGTCTCATGACCAAAATGCTCCCACAAACGTATGACCCGATGCTAGGATAATATTTTCCTAACATGCATGTGTAGGAGATGCTCCATGGTGTGTGAGTGTTGTGGTGTGTGATATGTGCGCTTCTTCCTTCACTTTCACCGAATAATAATGAATAAATAAACTGTACTAGTCAACGCACGCAACAACATGATCCATTGGGTGCCTATCTAAATTGATTATCCCAAGAAATCACACGCCATTAGTTCTCTGCCTAGCATTCTACATGGTGCGGAGTCCAATCGATGAGCAGCACCCGGATAGCTCATCACACCGCATTCAGATCATCAGAACTAGCTAGTGCTAGTGATGTTGCAGCAAGCAACAAGCTAGTGATTATGCCACTATGCGGAGCACAAACTTGTGGACCAAATGTTAGTTCCTTGCCGTACTTGCCTTGTGCATTCCGTATGCCAAGTGAAATATTGCTGGGTGACGCACGCACATGCTCCGGTGCGGCAAGTGTTCGTCCAGCATGCTCCGGCGCCACTGGCCGGCCGGTCGGCTGGAAGAAGATCGCATGGCGGTTACAGGATTTTCCATGGCGCTAGGGCGCGCGTGCGGGAAACTCAGCGGAGTGGTCCACTCCCCCCTCGCGATGGTGACGGCCGGCGCCGGGAGGGTGCCCCAGTTTGCACGATCGATCATGGATACCGGCTGCTGCCGATGCATGCACTCACCATCTTCCTACCCAAGTTGCGTTCCGTCGAAGTCCCTTCGATGTCGATTGTTCTTCTCCTCTCACTCTTCTTAGTGGCGGTACACACGTCATCTTACCATCTGGGGCAGCGTATATACGTAGTATTTTAAGATTTGACCATCAACCTACATAAATTTATCAACATCGGCTCCAAGTGTTTGGCGTGCCCAAGTCATTCCAAAGACTTTGTCGGGAAATAAGTCATTCCTAAGAGCATCTATAATCAGAAGTAGCAAATGTGAGGCCCCTATATATGCCCAAGGACAGCGCTGGATAGGTCCCATTTGCCTCCATACGCAACCACATTCTTCATATCTGAATACTACCTAAATCGATCTAGATTCGCTGCCTTTGCATGGCTAAGGTAGCGATGCTACAGTTCTGCCTTTGTCATGCGTGAGCCGTAGGATCTTGGATCAACACTTCAGATCAATGCTACAGCTAAGCATCTACACGAGCAAATAGTGAACATGTGCATCTATAGATAGTACGCGTGCAACAATGCGTTAATTGTTGGCTTTTGAACATGCGTATGCAGCTGTACACGCGTGCCTACGCGATTCTTGCTTTCGCCGGCTACTTGACGGAACTTGCGTAACTAGCGACACGAATAAAACTGATCGATGGATTTGATGGCTAAAGGCCCGTGTCGAGCCTTTGCTTTGTATTGCTTTTCGTTTTTCTGGTGTTACAATCAACACCCCTAGGGTGTCTTTTCTACACGTCCACAAGGGACTATGGAAATAGACTAGGACTAGGAATCCTAATACTACTAGGACTCGGTTTGGCTTTCTTTCCTAATCCTACATGAGCAACATGATTAACATCTACATTCACCTCCTTAATCTTGTTGCTTGACTTCACTTCTTGCACTCCGACTTTCCTCCTCATCTCGATGAGCTTCTGTCGACCGAGGGACTTGGTGAAAATATCGGCAAGCTGGTCCTTCGTATTCACGTGCAGAACTTCTATCATCCCTTCCTCAACGCACTCCCGGATATGATGGAACCGGGTATCTATGTGCTTGCTCCTTTCGTGATGAACCGGATTTTTGCACAATGAGATTGCAGCTTGGTTGTCAATCTTTAATGACACCTTCTGCACCTCCCGCTTTGCAAGAATAGCTAGGAGTCTTCTCAGCCACACTGCTTGACAAGCCGCCGTGCTTGCCGCTATGTATTCTGCCTCGCATGAAGACAGTGCCACCACCTTTTGCTTCTGAGAATTCCAGCTAATCGGGTTCGGGCCAAGGTAGAAAACCATGCCCGTTGTGCTCTTTCGGTCATCAACATCACCTGCCATGTCACTATCTGAATATCCACGAAGGATCAATCCTTCCTTTCCCTTTCTGTACGTGCAGCCAAGATTAATTGTGCCTTTCACATAGCGTAGAATTTGATTGACCGCGCTCATGTGTTCGGTTGTCGGTTTCTCCATGAAACGACTCACGATCCCGACTGAATAAGCCAAGTCAGGTCGGGTATGCACCAAGTATCTTAGGCTACCCACAACGCTTCGATACATTGTGGTGTCCACCGACGGATTTGAGCTACGCTTGCTCAACTTGTGACGTTGGTCCATTGGAACTTGTGTCGCGTAGCAATCTGACATGCCACACTTGTCCAATAACTTGACCGCGTAAGCCGATTGACATAGGGAAATCTCTCCGGAGCTTTGCTTCACTTCGATGCCCAAGTAATAGCTGAGTAATCCCAGATCACTCATGCTAAACTTGTTCTTCATTTGCGCCTTGAAACGTTCAATTTCTTGTACGCTATCTCCGGTGATAATCAGATCGTCGACATAAACTCCAACTAGCAGGTTTGAGCCTTTGGAGTTCTTTGTATAGACTGCGTGCTCGAGGGGACATCTCTTGAACCCGAGCGAGACCAGACTTCGGTCTAACTTTGAGTTCCAAGCTCTTGGCGCTTGCTTCAACCCGTAAAGTGCCTTCTTGAGCTTGTAAACTTTCCCTTCTTCGCCTTTCTTCTCGTAGCCGAGGGGTTGTTCCACGTACACTTCTTCTGTGAGATCTCCGTTGAGGAAAGCGGATTTAACATCCATATGATGAACCTTCGAATCCTCTTGTGCTGCCAAAGCTAGGAGCACTCTCACCGTCTCGATTCGAGCAACCGGTGCAAACACCTCATCATAGTCAACTCCTTGACGTTGAACGTAGCCCTTTGCAACGAGTCTTGCCTTGTACTTCACAATGGCACCCTCCGTGTCCTTCTTTAACTTGTAAACCCACTTCAAACCTATCGTCTTTTTGTTTGGAGGTCGGGTTATCAAAGTCCACGTGCCATTGCTCTCAATTGCCTTCATCTCCTCATCCATGGCGTGCGTCCAGCTAGGACTTTTTCTCGCCTCTACGAAGTTCGCCGGCTCCTCAACTCCGAACAGACATAGTCCGGAGTACTCGAGCGTAACTGGCTTTGTGTACTTGTAGACTTTCTTGAGGGTCTTGTAGCGACGAGGCCCTGAGGAGTCCGTTGTGGCTTGCGAAGGAGGCGACACAAATTGTGTCGGTGTTGATGCACTTGAGGAAGACGGCTGAGACCCTGGTGTGTCATCGACATCCGTGTCGTCGGCGTAGTCGTCGTGACCGTGACCATCATCTTGATTGTCGTCGTCACTATGCGCCTCGTTGTCGATGTTGTCGTCGAGATCTCCGCCTGTGTCGTGCGCGGCGTTGTCGCTATCTCCTTGCGACCTATGCGCGTCGTCGTCGGCGTCGGCACCATGATGATCACTACCATTGTGGTCACCTTGGTTGGGCGTCTTGCCAACCACCTGGACATCCTCCCCTGCATCATCATCAGTTGGAAATTCAACTACAAATATGTTACTGTTTGGAGCATCGTCGGCTGCGGCGCTCCAATTCCACGCTTGGTTTTCTTCAAACACGACGTCGCGTGAAATCCGTAGACGCTTGATTTTTGGATCATAGAAGCGGTATGCCTTGGCACCGGAACTTCTCTCGTATCCGATGAACACCATCTTGGTGCTACGATCGGCAAGCTTTGAGAGGTGCGGCTCCGCCGTCTTCACATGTGCCACGCACCCGAATGTCCGTAGATGAGACACATTTGGCTTACGTCCGTAAATTGCTTCATATGGAGTCTTGCCGATCACCGCCTTCGTTGGAGCCCGGTTGAGAAGATAGACCGCCGTCGAGACAGCTTCTCCCCAAAAAGTCCCTGGCAGGTTCTTGCTCTTGAGTAAACTCCTTGCCATGTCAACGACGGTTCGATTGCGCCTTTCAATGACCCCATTCTGCTGCGGCGTGTAAGGTTCCGTGAGGAACCTCTTTATGCCAATCTTCTCGCAGTAGTCGTTGAACTCATTCGACGTAAACTCTCCGCCGCGATCTGTCCGTAGAGCGCGAACCTTCAGCTTGTGTTCCATCTCTGTTGCAGCCTTTAATTTCTTGAACGCTTCAAACGCCTCATCTTTAGATCGTAGGAGAATGACCCACATATATCTCTAGTAGTCGTCTACCACAAGGAAGAAATACTTCTTTCCAGCGTGAGTTGCCAGGGTGATAGGGCCACATAGATCACCATGGTGCAACTCGAGTGCATCACTTGCACGATAGGTAGACTGAGCAGGGAATGGCCTGCGGTGCTGTTTTCCAACCAAGCACCCGTCACATACTCGATCAACATGGTCGATAACTGGCATCCCGGATACCATCTGCATCTTTGACATCTTCTTCAAGGCGTAGAAGTTAACGTGTCCAAATCTAGCATGCCATAACCACGAATCATCATCACTCTTGGCAAGCCAACACTCCGGTTGAGATTGATCAAGGTTGAGGATATAGAGCCTATTCCGTGTGCGATTAACACGAGCTAGCACGTTTCGGAGGTTGTCGAAGATCGTCATCACCCCGCTCTCTATATTCACCTTGCATCCATTCTCGTCAAGCTTCCCAATAGAGATGATGTTGTTGCGCAGCCGTGGGATGTAGTACACTCCGGTGAGTATGCGATGTTCGCCTGTGAGACACTCAAAGAGGACAGATCCTTGCCCGCAAATTTCCACAGCTGAACCATCACCGAACTTGACCGAGCCTTCAACATCGTATTTCAGCTCGAGGAATTTCTCCTTGCACCCCGTCATGTGGTTACTGGCACCCGTGTCGAGATACCACGACACGTTCTGATCACCGGATAACTTTGGTGTCACTTTTTCCTCATGAAGTAGCACCTTCCGGCTTGGTTTTACAACCACCGTTTCAGCGAGATCACAAACTTCGGCCATCAGAAGACCTGGACCTTCGTCTTCCTGCTTTGCCAAATTTGCCTTGATCTCCCGCTTGTTAGGCTTTGGACAATCCTTCGCAAAGTGACCCATCTTATTGCAGTTATAGCACTTGACCTCGGACAAGTCCAAGTTCCGTGGTTTCTGCTCTTTAGATTGGCCCGCCTTACCACGACCTTGTGGTTTGCCTTTTCCTTTGCCTTTTCCAGTTTGTCCATCGCTCTTCGTGTTGCTTGAGCCTTCGCCACCGTCACGCCTTCCTTTGCTACTTGGGGCCTCCCAATCTGCGCGTGAGTACATGAGTTGGTCACTACCTCCTCCTTTGCCTTTTCGACAGCCACGAGCATTCTCTTCCCACGTCCGCAGGCGTCCGATCGCCTCCGTTATGGTCATGTCGTCGATGTCGTAAAGCTGCTCGAGCGTGCCGATGATGTACGTGAATTTGTCAGTCACTGAACTGAAAAATTTCTCCACAATCTCGGTCTCCTCGAGCTTTGCACCAAGCGCGCGGATCTCTCCCACCAAAGTAGTAAGACGCATGGCATAGTCGTTCACCGATTCAGTTTCCTCCATCTGCAACTTGTGAAATTGGCGCTTCAGCACTTGTGCCCGTGCCTTGGTGACGCGATCTTCTCCGATCCTCATCTCCTTGAGTGCGTTCCACGCGCTCTCTTGCCGTCTCGAACTCCGCCAATGTCATCAGCACGGAATCCGGCACAGACTGGGCTATGGCGGCCATGGCACCTTCGTCGGACTCGTCATCGACGTCGTCATCCGTGATTGCCTGCCACACTCGAAGGGTTCGGAGAACAATCTTCATCTTCACCGCCCACACGCCATAGTTGGCGTCGGTGAGCATCGGGTACTGGATGGGGATGTTGCGATGCGCCTGGACGTTGGCGCCGCTCGTTCCTCCACCACTGGTTGCTGACTTGACGCCCTTCTTCACCTTGTCGCCGTTCTTGTTCGCCTTGGCACCGCCACTGCCGGACTTGACCGACTCAGCGTCGCTGTCCGTCACCGTAGATCGTAGATCGTCGAGGCTCTAGATACCAATTGTTGGCTTTTGAACGTGCGTATGCAGCTGTACACACGTGCCTACGCGATTCTTGCTTTCGCCGGCTACTTGAGGGAACTTGCGTAACTAGCGACACGAATAAAACTGATCGATGGATTTGATGGCTAAAGGCCCGTGTCAAGCCTTTGCTTTGTATTGCTTTTCGTTTTTCTGGTGTTACAATCAACACCCCTAGGGTGTCTTTTATACACGTCCACAAGGGACTATGGAAATAGACTAGGACTAGGAATCCTAATACTACTAGGACTCGGTTTGGCTTTCTTTCCTAATCCTACATGAGCAACATGATTAACATCTACATTAATATGCCATTGGTTTTTTATCGGACGATTTGCATAGGCTATGTAGGCTACTGTAGCACTAGACTTAGCCACGCAAAGGTAGCAAACCCAGATTCTACCTAAACCCATGCGTATTCATGGCATGCACGTCAATCACATAGTACATATTCTTCACGACTTCACTAATACAAAGAGAGTGTAGGCCCAATGAATTCATTACATGTTAAAATAGAACTCAATAATTCATACATATAGATAAGTAATACATGAATGAATCAATGACTTCAACTCTAGCGGTAATTGATCCTCTTATTTATGTGGAGCAACCATTTCTTCCGTTCATCCTCCAAGGGGGTGATGTCCTGCAACATGACACTCGACTCCTCCGCCTCTCTCACAAGCCGCAACTTCTCTTTCTCGAGATCAAGACCACACATTGTCACCGTTTGTTCAAGCTCCCATTTCGCAACCTTCTCTTGCATCTCCAATTCAACTTTGTTCTTCTCCAAGATCAGTCTCTCACGGTCAAGCTCCATCTTCTTCCTTTGCACATCGATGCACATCTTGTACCTTTCCTCCTTCTTCACCCCCCAAGGCAGAAAAAATGCCCTTCCAAGTGGCGGACATTTTGCTTGTCGCGCTTTCACGCGTCACCTCTCCTTATTCGACTTGTTCCCGTTCACTTATCGATTTATCCTTGGCATGGCTGCTTGCATGTCTTCCCCATCATTTTCTTATTCCTCGACATCCAATCCAATTGATTGAGCAGAGTTCGATCCATCGAATTCTTCACCACCCTCATCCAATCCATTGATTGAGCGGAGCTTGACTAATTTCTTGCAAGGAACCACCAGACCAAGGAGCCCGACCGATTCCTTCGAGACATCATCCATGACCATGGCGACGGACATGGGAGTCGGCGATGAGGACAGGGATGGCAAGCAAGGGAGGAGGTGGGCGGCTGTGCGAAGGAAGGAGGGTTTCGATCAAAGAGGAGAAGGGGAAGTCAATTTTGAGAGGATTTGGAATGGGTCCGATTTGTCGGAGCAGACGTGGCAGATTTGTCCGGACACGTCCGGGCGTCCACGTATCCACTATGACGAAGCGTAGAACCCTTTGTCTCGGGCCGCAATATATTTATATGGGCAATGCCTTGAAGTACAAGTTGAGATTATCTCAAGAGGTTACATGAGATAAGGGAGAGATAGGAAGAGATAGAAACAAATTTAAACAACTTTCCTTATCCTATACAACTCTTACCCTAACACTCCCCCTCAATCTAAACCCTATTTAGCAAGGTTGAGATTGTACTTAAAATCATCTAACCTTCTCATTGTGAGAGGCTTGGTGAATCCATCAGCAAGTTGATCACCTATTGGAATAAACCTTATATCAAGTAGTTTGCGTGTCACTCTTTCTCTAACAAAGTGAAAATCAACCTCAATATGTTTTGTTCGTGCATGAAAAACAGGATTAGCTGAAAGATAGGTTGCACCAAGGTTGTCACACCATAATCTTGCAGCCTGAGGAACTTTGACTCCAAGTTCATGTAACAATGTCTGAATCCACATTACCTCAGCTGTTGCATTTGCGAAAGCTTTGTACTCAGCCTCAGTGCTGGACCTTGAGACTGTTGCCCGTTTTCTTGCACTCCATGACACAAGATTTGTTCCCAGAAACACAGCAAAACCACCTGTTGACCTTCTGTCATCAGCACACCCTGCCCAATCTGCATCAGAGTAGGCTGACACAAGCAGAGATGGAGACTTAACAATTTGAAGACCAAGTCCTTCTGTAAACTTGAGATACCTCAAAATTCTTTTTACTGTTGTCCAATGAGAAGTAGTAGGAGCATGCAAGTATTGACATGCTTTGTTAACAAAATATAAAATAGCAGGTCGTGTGAGAGTCAAGTAGTGTAATGCACCTACAATGCTTCTATAATTTGTTGCATCATCTGACCCAAGTGCTTCTCCACTTTCAACAGTAAGTTTTTCTGAAGTAGAGATAGGTGTACTAACTGGCTTACATTTTTCATACCTATCCTTCTAAGAATATCAGTGGTATATCTTTCTTGTGTAAGAAGTATGCCATCCTTTACCTTCTTGACCTCAATTCCAAAAAGATAATGAAGATCTCCTAGATCTTTAAGAGCAAACTCCAGTTTTAAATCCTTAAGCAAACAAGTTGTAGCATCTGGGGTTGAGCTGGCAACAATTATATCATCAACATAAGCAAGAACAAATATAGTAACATTGTTCTTACTGTAGAAGAATAATGAGGTATCTGCCTTTGATGGTGTGAACCCAAGTTTTTGTAACTGTGTACTTAGCCTTGAGTACCAGGCTCTTGGGGCCTGTTTTAACCCATACAAACCTTTGTCCAACTTACAAACATAATGTGGTGTGTTCTTGTTTTCATATCCTGGTGGTTGCCGCATGAACACTTCTTCCTCAAGAACACCATGAAGAAACGCGTTCTGGACGTCTAGCTGTCGTAGGCTCCAACCTCTGGAAATAGCAATAGACAATACAAGTCGAATAGTAGCTGATTTAATAACAGTACTAAAGGTATCCTCATAATCAATACCAAACCTTTGTTTAAACCCTTTTGCGACCAGTCTAGCTTTGTATCCGTCTATACTACCATCAGCTCTCTTCTTAATTTTATATACCCATTTGCAGTCGATCACATTTGCATCCCTCTTTGGTGGAACTAACCGCCAAGTTTTATTTTGAATCAGTGCATCATATTCATCATCCATAGCTTTCTTCCAATCCTTGTGAGCAAGGGCATCATGCAAATTTATCGGTTCACCATTACTTGTGAGAAAAGCACGTTTAAGTGTGTCATACCTGATTGTGCCATCAGTATATTTCTTCTCCTTGACAACACCTGACCAAGACCGTGTATGACGAGGAGGAACTGGCGTTGCTGCAGGTCTAGCCACAAAAGATCCTGAAGCATCTAATTCTGCAGCAAAAAATTCATCTGGAGAAGATCCGGTCGATCCGATCGGGCTCTCCCCCTCGCCAGCGGCGTCGGGAGACGTGGAACGGGCCGACCCGCTGTCAGCCTCCGCGCCCGGGAAGCCATCGAAGGAGGCGCCAGCGCTGGTGGGCTCCGCACTTGAAGGGTTGTCGGTCACGGGTTGCCTGGTGCGAGGCTGTCGACTGGCGCGGGAGTATCCTCCTCGGGGGCTGTGTTTGGCAGACTGCGCCGAAAATCAGCCTCGGATCGTGCACCTGCAGCAGCTGGCGGATCTGCATGGAATCCCGCACCAGTCTTGGTTGCATCTGTGCACATGAAATGACGCCCTGTAGCTGCACATTCAACACCGGATTCAAAGTTTTCCATGGAATTTTCCACATGATCAGTCCTAATTAATTCACCCCCCGTGATTAGAAGATGACATAGGCTCGGAAAGAAGGGAGATTTCGGCACGCAAAAGAGCTCCCGCATTAGGATGGAGTTTAGCAAAAGGAAACAAAGTCTCATCAAAAATGACACCACGAGAAATATAAATACGGTCGGATGAGATTTCTAGACACTTGTAACCTTTATGTAGATTGCTATAGCCAAGAAACACACATTTTGTGGACCGATACTCAAGTTTATGATGATTATAGGGACGCAAATTTGGGTAACAAGCACACCCAAAAATTTGAGAGAGCTTTAGTCTGGTTTTTGATGAAACAAACGTTCCAAGGGAGTAGTGTTGCCAATGAGTCGACTAGGTAAGCGATTTATGAGATAAGTGGCCGTGATAAAAACCTCATCCCAATATTTGAGTGGGATTGATGCATGAGCTAGGAGTGAGAGGCCAACTTCCACAATATGACGATGTTTACATTCGGCTAAACCGTTTTGTTGATGTGCATGGGGAAAAGAGACATGATGAACAATGCCAATGCTACGAAAGAAGGAGTTGAGTTTCTCATACTCTCCTCCCCAGTCACTTTGGACTGTAAGGATCTTTTTGTCAAATTGTCTCTCAACAAGTTTTTGGAACTCTTGTAAAACAGAAAAGACTTCAGACTTGAATTTGAGCAAATATATCCATGTGAATTTGCTATAATCATCGATAAAAATGACATAGAATTTTTTCTACCAAAATAATCTCTTGCATGACCCCATACATCACTGGAAATTAGCTCTAAAGGAGCATGAGACACACTATTTGACAAAGGATAGGGAAGTTGGTGACTCTTGGCACATTGACAAGCTTCACAGACGGACTCTCTTTCGAAACTATGTGACAACTCAAGGTTGCCTTTATTGACTACTTGCTTGACTATATTTGAAGAAGGATGCCCTAATCTTTGGTGCCATTTGGCTAATGAGGGCTTAATAGCAGAATCAACTTGGCGACGACGCTTTCGATCAAAGACTCTTGATGTGATGGGGTATAGTCCTCCAATGCATCTACCGTGGTGGATGAGCTCCCTCGTTGCCCGATCCTTGATGAAAAATAGGTAGGATAAGTTTCAAAGAAAATATTATTGTCTGATGTCAAACGGGACATGGAAGCTAGATTTTTATCGGCTTGTGGAACATGAAGAACATCTTTAAGGACAAGATCACGTTTAAGGCTAGGGGAATTAATAGAGGATTGACCAATGTGAAGAATGTCCATACCTCCACCGCTTGCGGTGTGAATCTGATCATTGTCGTGGTACCTCTCTCGGAGGGCAAGCTTCTCTAGCTCGTTCATGACATGATCTATAGCACCAGAGTCGGCGTACCAGACCGTCTCGCCGTCAGCTCCACCATGTTCTCGGGTGGCTGCAGCAGCATGCCGTGTGTCGGGCATGAAGTCCTCATCATACCGGTGCCAGCAGTCAATGACTTCATGGCCCGGTTTCTTGCACAGGTGACATCTTGGTCGACGTTTGTTGTTGTAGCCGCCGCCGTTGTAGCCGTTGTTGTAGCCAACGTCGCGATCACCGCCGTCGCGGTCACCACCACCAGGGAGAGCCTGACCCTGGTTGCCAGCACGCCCGCCGCTGCTGATGTGTCCGCGTCCGCGTCCCTGCTGTCCACGCCCACGGCCACGTCAGCGTGAAGCAGCGTTGACAGAGGACTGGCGCAGATTGGCTCCTTGCAGCATGCTGAGACGGGCGTCGAAGCTCAGAAGCTGGTTGTACATCTCCTGAACCGTAACCGGTTCAACTCGCACAGCCAGAGCCGAGATCACGGGGTTGTAGTCGATGTCGAGGCCGTCTATGACGTGGGAGATGATCTCAGCGTCCTCGAGCGGTGCACCGGCGCATGCAACTTCATCTGTAAGGGTTTTAATCTTCCCAAGGTATTCTGCCATGGTTGGCTTACCTTTTTGCAGATTGGTGAGCGCCATTCTTGTGTTGATATTCTGGGCTTGTGTTTGCACAGCAAACATGGCATGGATGGAGGTCCATACCTCGGCCGGCGTCTGAAGCATTACAACTTGAGGGAGGACCTCTCGAGGCAGAGATCCCATGAGATATCCTTGTACCTGTTGTTGCTGCGCATACCAGATTGATCTGGCGTAGTTGAAGACCTGCTCTTCCTTCCCATCCTTGGTGATGGCAATGGTGGCAGGGGGCGCCGGGCTTGCGGCGTCGAGGAAGTGTTCCATTTGTGCTCCCTTGATCTGGGTTAGCATGACAACCTTCCAGAGAAGGAAGTTTGTCCTTGTGAGCTTCTCCGATGGAGGTGGACCGAGAGAGGGCGAGGTGCTGGAGGAGAATGCGGTCGTGGTGGATGCGAGCGGGGTGGATGTAGCGGTGGAGAGCGTGGTGCGTGACATGATTGCCTCTCTACACGATCGATGGGATTGTTTTCTTCTCGGTAGCTAGACGTCAAGAGGAAGGGCTCTCATGACCATATGACGAAGCGTAGAACCCTTTGTCTCGGGCCGCAATATATTTATATGGGCAATGCCTTGAAGTACAAGTTGAGATTATCTCAAGAGGTTACATGAGATAAGGGAGAGAGGGGAAGAGATAGAAACAAGTTTAAACAACTTTCCTTATCCTATACAACTCGTATCCTAACATCCACCACATATATAGGCATGTATTGGAGAGTCTGTCAATCCAAGCATTTGGGATAGATTTACGAGGTCCGGTTGGGTACGGTTATTGTGTCCGCTCAGTGACCCGACAACCCGACGAATGTTCGGGACGGGTATGGGGTCCAATTGTAGATGCCCTAAGAGAAATTGCCTTGGTCATGGTTATATCACACAAGGTTTTCATCGGTGATCATCATTGTTGAGGAAATTGCTAACTGGTAACTGCTCGGTTGGATGGTGAGTAGGGGATTAATGGGCTAATCGGCAAGTTAATCGGCCATTTAATCCATTAATCGGCCGATTTATCAGTTAATCGGCTACTCGTTGACCCTGCGAGTAGGGATTAATAGGCAAGTTAACTGGTTAACTAGACGAATTCTTGAACACGGGTGATCATAAGGAATGGCTAGAACCTACAAAGTTGCCATTATCACCGTGTAGAAATCCAGCGGAAGCACTGTTTTCCTCGGTGATGTTGAAGGTTCTATCAACACTAAATTTCACATAATCAATCAAGGGTTTCAATCAACCAACTCTTTTAATACGCATTCTTTTCTTCTTTACTCTCACATAGTTAAGAGAGTGAGTTGGCATGGTGTAATAACAACTTGGAAGAGTGAACTGGTGGATTGCCACGATCCACAACTACACAAATGATTATATCACACAAGGTTTTCCACACTGTAAGAACCGCCACACTACAACACACATGATAACCCACGACTGTAGATGTTGCTCCTCAGTCTCTGGAAACCAAACACATCAGAAATGTAAGCTTAGTACTGGTATGCCAAAATGGGCATTATGGCGGGGGGGGGGGGGGGGGGGAGCTCGGCACACACCACTAATATCACATACACTAGTGGAGTGCTCAACATTGGCACATCACCAAGTTTTTCTCAAATTATTTTTAGAAAAAGATAATTGTTTTCTATTGGTGGCGTATGTTGACTCGTCCACATATTTCTAATGGGATATTAATGAACAATCTACGAATATTAAAGGCAGAAATTAGACACACACATGAAACTCTAGATACATGGGCAAGTTTGGAATAATGTTAACACAACCATAATGTAATGTATACGCATAAGAACACCAATACATTCACTCTAATTTTGCATAGCACTTCAGTTGTACTAGAAACTATAATGGCGAATGTTAGGTGTCGAGTTGAAGAACAGCGAGATGTCATCGGCATGTCCCTTTAAGCGATCCTTTGCCCCTTCAAACTTGTTACGCCAATGTTTAATATACCGTTGGCATCAATGACATCCTCATTTATGATGTTCGAATAATTCAGTTGGATGCATCTGAAATCATCTCTGCCACCTCCATTAGAGGTTTTCTTGCATTCTTTTCTCCCAGATGATGATCTCAACTTGATTTTCGGAAGGTGATCACCCCCATGAGTACTACTACATGTGGTGGATGATGTAGTACTTGCCTGTCACATTTGTTTTGGTTGTTGTATGCAACAAAAATCGGTTTTGTGGCTGAAGCATGCATGTCATTTTTGTTGTTTTTTACACGTCCTTGGTCGATGGTTCTTCCTTTAAATGTTAGTTCACAGAACATCCCCGAGGTTGGTATACTCTTTCTTCATGCTCCTTGTCCAATCCAAGAAATATGTCTCGGCCCTGTTGAGGTATGCAATGATGAGGATGAAGTGGTTCATGTGGAAACAGTTCAACACACTAATTATCCTCATATTAACCTTGGAACGTGCAAGCATAGTGAAATTTACGAATTCATATTATTGCTAGCAAGTAATTTACTTAGGGCTGTAGGGCATGAGAAGGCACTCCTTTTCCCTATTGGCAACCATGAAGGCTTGTGATGAGCTTTCACATTTATCTAGGAGTATTTGTCAACTGTAGTGTCATGCATGTTGTAGATAATAAACAAGTGAGGGTTTTGATACACAAGGGAAGATTATCTCCAATAGGATCTTTCATAGTACGGCAATATTGCCAGAATTAATCTCAAACTTTCTTTTCCACCCATATAATAGTCCTTAACTTTAAGGATAACTTCCCAAATAGGGGAATCGCCAAATGTTTCTTTCACATTTACAACAATATCTCTTCTCATGTACTTGGAAAAAGTGATATCCTACCAAAGCCTTTTTGAGTGTCAAGTTTCAATCACCATTGTACAAGGAGGCTGATATTTCGCTTCTTTAACTCCTTATGCAAACTTTGCAGCTTAGATTACCGAGTCTAGAACCATTTGACTAGATAATATCATTTCCCCCCTCTCCAACCCCACCAAAATAAGTGTCTACTATGTTTATCAAGCTTTCAATGAAGGTTTTTGAAAATAGAAACATCAACATATGGTATGAAATACTAGACATGGAAGAATTGAGAAGTATATAAGTCTACCACTTGTAGAGGTTGCATTTCATATTCAGGATTCATACATGTTCGTTTCTAAGAGTAGTGTAGCTAACAAGAATCCCAAGTATTTCTTCAGGAAGTGAAAAAATTCACAGTTGAAAGGATAACCGCAGAATGTAAGGATATCAATACTGCCCCAACACATAATATTTCAGTTTTCAAATAATTGATTTAAGCTCAGATATGAGTCCAAACATACACAATAAAAGTTTCAAGTTGACAGCCTTGACTGAAGCATGATTGATACAAAGCACAGTATCACATGTGCAATGCCATGCTTAATAAAATCAGGTGCCAAGACAATAAGGGGGTTCTATTTTTGAGCATTGATCACCATTTTAGATAAACATCCAACAACCATATTGAATAAAAAGGGAGACAATGGATATCCTTGGCGCAAGCCCTTTTGGCTTTGAAAATATGCACGAATTACATTATTCAACTGAAGTGACTATGCCTTTGTACAACATTTTCCTGATCCATTCACACCAAGAAAGTTAAATCCATGCATTTTGTGATAATCAAGGAGGATTCCCAGTTAACTTTGTTGATTTCGAAATAAGTTTGACTATTATGCCCACTTTTTGAGCCTCGTATGATGTATTCCCATGGAGAAACACATACCACCCATAATGTTCCTATTTTAATAAAGGCATTTTAATGCATACTCCCCTGAGAGGATATTGCTTCGTCTCACACATGCGTTGGTTTACCTCCAAGCTTAAAGGGTGATGTAGCACATCGACGACAAGTATTTCTCTAGTTTAGAAACCAAGGTATAATTCCAGTAGGAAGATCCAAAAGACTATGCAAGCAGCTCCAGCACACAAATAGTAAATCCTCGCAACCCAACGTGTGGAGGGGTTGTCAATCCCTGGTGGGTAAAGTAAGGATAGATTAATATATGAAAATAAGAGTGATAGCAAATAGAACACAACAAGGTATTTGTTTTTTTGATAATATAGATCTGATAACAAAAGTGCAAACAAACTTCAAACGCAAATAGCAAAGTAGAGATTTGCTACGGTAACAAAAGTCCTTCCTTGGCGCTAGGAATTCTTCTTGCTACTTCTCTTGTTTGTGTCGGTTTTTCCTTGAAGAGGAAAGGGTGATGCAGCACAGGAGTAGTAAGTATTTCCCTCAGTTTGAGAACCAAGGTATCAATCGAGAAGGAGGGTCTCGTCAAGTAGAAAGTACGTGCGCAAACACAAACAAGCTTGCACCCAACGCTTCAAAGGGGTTGTCAATCCCTTCAAGATTGTTTGCAAAGTGAGATCTGAAGGCGGAAAGTGCAACGAAGTAAAAAGTGTAAGGCTTAAAATATGGTGTGGAGTAGACCCGGGGGCCATAGTGTTCACTAGAGGCTTCTCTCAAAATAGCAAATATCACGGTGGGTGAACAAATTACCGTCGAGCAATTGATAGAACCGCGCAAAGTCATGACGATATCTAAGGCAATGATCATACATATAGGCATCACGTCCGAGACAAGTAGACCGATACTTTCTGCATCTACAACTATTACTCCGCACATCGACCGCTATCTAGCATGCATCTAGTGTATTGAGTTCATGACGAACAGAGTAACGCCTTAAGCAAGATGACATGATGTAGAGGGATAATCTCAAACCAATGATGAAAACCTCATCTTTTTACCCTTGATGGCAACAACACGATGCGTGCCTCGCTACCCCTTCTGTCACTGGGTGAGGTCACCGCACGGTATGAACCCAAAACCAAGCACTTCTCCCATTGCAAGAATCATAGATCTAGTTGGCCAGACAAAACCCACAACTCGAAGAGAATTACAAGGATATGAAATCATGCATAAGAGAGATCAGAAGAAACTCAAATAAGATTCATAGATAATCTGATCATAAATCCACAATTCATCGGATCTCGACAAACACACCGCAAAAGAAGATTACATCGGATAGATCTCCATGAAGATCATGGAGAACTTTGTATTGAAGATCCATGAGAGAGAAGAAGCCATCTAGTTACTAGCTATGGACCCGTAGGTCTATGATGAACTACTCACGCATCATCGGAGCGGTCATGGTGTTGATAAAGAAGCCCTCCGTGTCTGAATCCCCCCTCCGGTAGGGCACCAGAACGTGCCCCAGATGGGATCTTGCGGAGACAGAAGCTTGCGTCGGCAGAAAAGTACTTTCGATGATGTCCTGATTGTTTTGGGATTTTTAGGGAATATATAGGCGCAACCCCTAGGGCAGAGGGTGACCAGGGGGCCAACAAGCCTGTGGGTTGCGGCCTCCCCCCTGGCCGCGGGGTGGGGGCTTGTGAATCCCCTGAGGCTCCCTTGCCTTGGCTCTCAAGCTTCCCGATTTTCTTCCGTTACGGAAAAAATATTTTCGGGGATTTTCTTCCGTTTGGACTCTGTTTCAAAATCTCCTCCGAAAGGGATCAAAAACACGGAAAAAACAGGAACTGGCACTTGGCACTAGTCCCAAAAAATATATAAAAGGCATGCAAAACATCCAAAGTTTGACAAGATAATAGCATGAAACCATCAAAAATTATAGATACGTTGGAGACGTATCAAGATTGCAAATAGATGATGTGAAGTAGACCCGAGGGCCATAGGTTTCACTCTAGGCTTCTCTCGAGAAATAGCAAACGGTGGGTAGACAAATTAATGCTGGGAAATTGATATGGTGGTGACAAAGCAAGAAGCTCTCAATCATGAAGAACATGGTGCTATTATGAAGCACAAGTGTGGAAAAAGATAGTAGCATTGTCCCTTCTCTCTTTTTCTCTCTTTTCTTTTTTTGCATTTGGGCTCTTAGGCCTCCTTTTTTCTCTTTTCTTTTATTTTCTCCTTTTTTTGTTTTTGGGCTCTTTGGGCTCTTTTTTTTATTTCCTCACATGGGACAATGCTCTAATAATGATGATCATCACACTTTTATTTACTCACAGCTCAAAACTCACAATGATGACTCAATAGGAAATGCCTCCGGCAGTGTACCGGGATGTGCAACGATCTAGCATGGCGTATGACGTTGAAACATCTCGCTAGCTATCTTACGATCATCCAATGGAAATATGAGAGTGACGGCACAAGTCATGAGACGGAACGGTGGGGGTGCATGGCAATATATCTCGGAATGGCTATGAAAATGCCATAGTAGGTAGGTATGGTAGCTGTTTTGAGGAAGGAATATGCTGGGTTTGTGCACCGGCGATAATTCCATGGCACTAGAGAGGCTAGGAATGGTGGATGTTGAAAGTGCATCTATACCATGGACTCACATTAGTCATGAAGAACTCACATACTTGTTGTGAAAGTTTTTATTAGTAATCGAAACAAAGTGCTAAATGCATACTGCTAGGGGAAGGGTTGGTAGGTGCTAACGATCGCGCGATCCTGACTTCAACACAAAGGATGACAATCAATAGATGAATTATGCTCCGACTTCCTAACATAGCGGTTCACCATACGTGCATGCTACGGGAATCACTAACTTCAACCCAAGTATTTCTAGATTCACGACACCCTACTAACATAGCTCTTAATATTACCAAGTCCACGTCTCAAAACTAATTGAGAGGAATCAAAACTTCTCTTTCTACTCAATGCACATGAAGATGGAGGTTTTTGCATCCTATTTGGGTACCTATCACATTTGGGACTACTTTCATAGCATAAGCCAACTACCAAATCACGCACCAGCGTGCTCTAAAGATATAAGTAAAGCACTAGAGCAAAAATATCTTGCTCAAAATATATAAGTGAAGCACTATGAGCAAGAGTATCTAGCTCAAAAGATATAAGTGAAGCACTATGAGCAAAAGTATCTAGCTCAAAAGATATAAGTGGAGCACTATGAGCATTCTAGCAAAATCACGATGAGTGCATGTCTCTCTCTCAAAAAGGTGTGCAGCAAGGATGATTGTGACACAACAAAAGGAAAAGACTCCTACAATACAAGACGCTCCAAGCAAAACACATATCATGTGGTGAATAAAAATATAGCTCCAAGTAATATTACCGATGGATTGAAGACGAAAGAGGGGATGTTACCGATGGATTGTAGACAAGATTTATTCATGTAGGAAGAGACCCCATCGTTTTATCCTTGATAGCAACGATACATGCGTGTCATGTATCTTTCTGTCACTGAGACCGAGCACCGCAAGATCGAACCCATCACAAAGCACCTCTTCCCATTGGAAGATAAAAGATCAAGTTGGCCACACAAAAACAAATTTCGGAGAAGAAATACAAGGCTATAATAATAAAGCATGAATATATTTTCATAGATCTGATCTTAAACTCATCGAATCCCAACAAACACACCGCAAAAGAAAGAGTTACACCATATGGATCTCCAAGAGACCATTGTATTGAGAAACAAAACGAGAGAGAAAGCCATGAAGATACTGCCTACGGACCCGTGGGTATGATATGAACTACTCACGCATCATCGAACGAGCACCAATGAGGATGATGAACCCCTCCGTGATTGTGTTCCTCTCCGGAACGTGCTCCAGACTGGATATCATGGCTTTGGAACTTGCGGCGATTGAAACATTTTTTCGTCGACTCCTCTATGGTTTTCTAAATGTTGGGGTATTTATAGAGCTCAGAGGCGGTGGAGGAGGTGCCGAGGGGACCTACTAGACACCAGACCACGCCAGGGGCCTCTGGTGCGCCCTGATGTCTAGGTGGCCCCCTGTGCCTCATCTGTTGCTCATTCTTGGCTCCCAAGTTTCCTTCTGGTCCAAAAAAATCTCTGTAATGTTTGGTGGCAATTGGACCTCATCTGATATGAATTTTCTGCAAAGGAAAAAACAACAAAAAACAGCAACTAGCACTAGGCACTATGTCAGTAGATTAGTCCCAAAAATGGTATAAAGTTGCTATAAAATGATCATGAAACATCCAAGAATGATAATATAGCAGCATGGAACAATCAAAACTAAGTCTTTATAATAAGCGGTAGCATGGTTTAACAGGTTTTCAGTACCTTCTATAACAATATCACCATTAGTAAAAAAGAATGTATAGTGTTTTTCCGCTTTCTCCCATTAGAAATTATGTGGAACTAAGTGACATTTTAGACTCCAGGAAGAAGATATGGCTCATTAGATTGTTGCAGCCAAAAAATCTCATCATTTACATGGATCTCATTAAGCTCAACACATAAGGAAGCCCTCTTAATATAAAGTTGAGGAATTAACGGCTAGTTCTTCTTTGATCTCATCCTTCCTTTTTTAGCATGACAAAAATAGTTAAACCCCCAACCTTCGAAATACTTACTTAATCTTATCAGTTTGGTGTACAAAATGTTAATAGGATGAGTGGATCCATCAGGTTTGCTCCAAGTATTTTTAACTAAAGGAATAAAATCCTCATTTTTTATCCAGCTCATCTCAAACCCGAATTATCTTTTCTTAGCATGCTTGTGTCTACTGATGTCAGAAGACAACAAAAAAGGATTGTGGTCAGAAACATCTTTGATAAGCTTTCTAACAGCTACAAGGGAAAACGACTTACCACTCACTTCTCATAATAACTCTATCAAGATTTGTAAGTATACGGTGATATTGATTGTTAGTCGAAGTGCACATGCCTCCATTTATATGGATTTCTCTTAAGTTCATAGAACTAAAAACATCATAAAAAATCAACATATTAAGAATGCTATATTTTTATTTTTCTCACCACTATGCACGTGGATGTTAAAATATCTACCTACAATGTAGGATATAGTCATATGACTACAAAAATATGCTAGAGGAATTAAGAATTTGTCTTTATTGTCATCATGTGTAGCGCCATACATAGTTAGGAGACCCCAAACACAATTTTGTCAACATAAAACATATTAGTAACTTGTAAGATATACTTGTCGGTAAGCCACGAGATAATTTACAACTTTCTTTCTTAATACAATAAAGGATTCCACCAGCTACCCTAGAAGAAGCGATCCAAATCCAATAAAACAAGTCATGGGGGTCATTTTTCTGAAATATCTACGAGAGAAGTTTTTGCATGGTTTCTTGCAATCCTAAAGGGGAAAGGGAATGATCTTTAATAATATCAGAGAGATAGGTATTCATTCCTTTTTACCCCATACAATTCCATAACAGATCATTCATCTAATAGCAGTCAATTTATAACTTCTCGTAACCCTGGTAGGAGGCTAAGCAGGATTACCGCAACTTTAGAGGGTGTTGTTACATTTTTTTTATTCATAGTCATAGGTCTAGATACAACAACATGGATTTCTCTATCCTTTTTCTTTCTAGAAAAAACAATGGTATATTTGTCATAATCAAGCTCAACAATGACACCACAACTTAAATCTTCTAGTTTTCCCTACTTCTCTAAGTATATCCAGACTAGTAAAATCATTGTCGAGCATATCAGCATCCATCTTAACAACTTTAAAGATCAATTGAGGATTGGAAAGTACATCAAAGGCATTAGAGCTAGATGGGATATCTTAAAGGTTTGTTTTGTTTTTAACAAGTACAACTCTATCGTGAATCCTCTCCAGGTTAGTCTACATGTTCCTCAAACTAAATCAAATATTTTCCTTAGATACAAGAGGGGGAGTACGAATTACCTCAGCAGTAACTTCTGTAGAGGAGGCTCGTTAGATATCTTGAGATCACTATTGTGGATCTCCTCCACTTGCATAACCCAAGGAACATTTTTTACAACATCCAAAAAAGACCTTATATTAGGACCTCAACATCCAAAAACATTAATATGAGACTTCTCAGTAGCTTGTACATGTTCACTTATATTATGAGGATTATTGTTTTTTCTCACAATGAATAATATGTTTGTTAGGACTACGAGCATCGCCATGCAAGTTTTTCTCCTGGGTCATAGTGTTGAATAACAACTTATTTCCATGAGTATCCTCATATTCATCTGATTCAGTTGACTCGAAGATAGTACTACAAGTTTTATCCTAGACAACTATGGGTGTTTTGCCTCAAGTGCCTATAGAGGATATGCCATTTTATTCTCGACAGCCCCATGAGTTTTCTGCTTTTTAGAAATAGGACCATTAGGATTAGTATCAACTTGAACTGGAGTTTTGATCCTCTTAGGATCTCTAACCAAAACTTATTATACTTCAAAAATAAGTTGTACAAATGCCCTCCTCAAATAGCCTCGACAACAGGAGGGATCTCATCAGTATTTCTACAACCAAGTTTAACTTTCGCTGAGTTAGGATGGCGTATGGTAGCAATGTCAATTTTTAAGGAGACACCACTAAATAGGAAATATAATCCAGATTTATTTCACTTATTTTTTCATGTGGCACATTTCCAACTTTAACTCAAGAAATTTTAATCACACCCTTAGATCCAATAGCAGTGAATGGTTGCCTCGATTCAACCCGCCCTCTCATGTTTGTGCTTGCTCCTACGTAAGACTAGTTGGGTAACCCCCAATTATAAGGTTGAGTAACTTAACAATAAGTATTTCTATTGATTTGAGAATCAAGGTTTATCGAATTATAAGGAGTTCTTCCAGTAAACAAAGTCACGGGGTACGAGGACACAAACCACAACACACACACACTTGTCCCTAGCGTATCAAGAAGGTTGTCAAGCTTCTTATTCTGCTAGTAACAAGGGTACATTCCACACCATTGTAGGAATTGATAGATATATAAAATAAAATAAACGATGCATCAAAAAATAATATTTTTGTAGATATTTTCATTTATGGAAAGTAGACTCCCGGAGCCAAGGGTTCACTAGTGGCATCTCTCCAATCAGATAAGTGTGGTTTGGTGAACAAATTACAGTTGGACAGTGATTAAATCATAGTATTTATTTTTATGACTATGATTATTCATGGTGTAATCTTGTGCAGCCATTATGTCCGCGATATGTGGACCATTATTCAATTGTGTCTACAACTAATACTCCATCCCAACACCGCTATCTAGCATGCATCTTAAAATATTAAATTCATGACAAAGAGAGTATTACGATAAGCATGATGACATAATGTAGACTATAAAAATATTATCTAAATTTTATAAAGACACCATCATTAATCCTTTGTGGCAACAATATTATACGTTCTCAATCCTTTATTTTCACTCAGATCAAATTCGCCGCAAGATTCAACCCACTACTACACACCACTTATTGGGAAGAATTGCCTATCTATCTTGGTGAGAGACGACAAATAGATCAAAAATCACAAATAGCTACTCAATTATACAAGAAATAAAATTCAAAATACTCAATATACTTCAATGAAAAATTTGAACATAAAGTGACAATTCTTCATATTCCAACAAAAACAAACATCGATTACATCATATTGATCCTGATCATGTGAGGTAACTCGGAGGAACTTTGTATTGAATTACAAGGGAGAGAAGATGTCATCTAGCTACTGCTCTCGACCCTAACATCCTAAGGAAAGTACACACGCATGACCTTAGGGGCAGAAAGGTTCGACAGGATTGCTTAGAGATGGATTCCACCTTTGGCAAGGTGTCGAACAAGCTCCAGATGATCTCCCCGAAACAGGAGTTTGCGGCGACGGAAAAAATCACGAAGAAATGATACTAAGGGTTTCTAGATTTTTTGGATTTATCGGCAAAAGAATGGCCATAAGGTGGTACCAGGAGGCCCACGGGCCTAGCCATGTGGTGCCCCTGGTCGTGCCACTAGAGCAGGTGAAAATTATATTAATATGTTAGTCTAGAAAAATAATATTAATATGTTATAAAAGTATTCAAAAGTCATATTAATATGAAAATTATATTATATGTTATTCTAGAAAAATAATATAAATTGCTATGAAAGTATTCAAAATTCATATTATACTAATAGAAAACTATTAAAAATTATAAATGCATTTAAGACGTATTAGTCTGTCACCGCTGATTCTTAAGAAAGAGGGGGAGATGCAGCGATATCTGCCAAGGATACGGGGTGGACTCTAAGAGCATCTTCATCCATTTGGCTCCCAGTCTTCCCGGCGGTAGCCTTTTTAGCATTTCATCGGTGCTATTCTCGGCCTGGGGGCGAGCGAGTTTCCAGCCGCGCCCCCAGGTTTCGGTCCCCAAACGCCAATGTTCCCAAATTGCTCTTTCCCACTGCCCAGAAACACGTCGCGACTTCGGCGATCGTCCCGCCACAAGTCAGTGATCAGTGCCATAGTTCGGCGATCAAACACACCAACAATTCGGTGATCAAAAGAAAAGGATAAAACGGATCACACGGCCGACTCACCGGGGTGCGGCTCCTCTACGCGGGACTAGCTGGGGTCATCATCACCGTAGTCGAGCTCATCATCGGCGTCGTCGGGCTGTTGGTCGTCGGCTAAGTCGGGCTCGCGGTCGGTGTGCGCTCTGTGTGGATCGACACCGTTGTGGTCCCCGTTGCATTCGCGGTTGTGGTCACCGTGGTCTCCGTGGTGGTCGCTATCGGTGTTGGCATCTGACTTAAGATGAGGTCGCGTTGTACTATGTACCAAGCCTTCACCTTCTCGTCCATCGTCGATGTGTGTGCCACCATCAAGAACTCCACATCAGTGTTCCTCTTCTTCGCAGTGATGTTGATCATCAACACCGACCACCACGTGTCGGATTCCTCCTCCCTCCTGGCAGCACTGCACTTGACGTCGGTGATACATTGCTCGATCGAAGCCTACAGCCGTTGGGAAGCGGGCGCCGTGTCCCTCGCCGCCCTCGCTTTTTTGTGCCATCTGGGCTCCCTTTTGCCGCAGCTGGGGTAAGCGCATCTAAGTTGTAGGTCTCCTTGTCCTTGTCGAGAGCGAGCCAAACTTCCCTCCACTTCTCGCACGAGTCGATCCTCGAGAACACGTGAAGGAACCTGAACTCTTGGTCCTCGTTGTCGGTGCGGTACATGGCGAACATCCGATGCATCTGCACAAAACAGCAGACGAAATATGTGGGCAAAGCACATGGTGATGCGACAAACTAGGACCGGCGAACTATGGGCATACGTGACCCTTGACGTTGGCTCCGCTTTCCGGGAGAGCTGCGACCTCTTCGACAATGCCATGGCACTTGTTGCAGGCCTTCTGGATCGTCGACCAGCGGTTCACCATGGCCTTTTTGCCACGGTCCATGTGGATGCTAGCGAAGTCAGGGTCGACCATGTTGCGTTCGTCGAACGTCATTTTGATTCTCACCTAGTATGTGTCGTTGTTCTGATTCGTGTCGCTGATCGGGTCGATGCTGACAGTCTTCCATGCTTCGGTAAGGCACTCGCCTTCCTTGGATGTCCACTTGATGCAGGGTTCGGCTGGCTTGGTGTTCGCCGCCCGCTTTCTCTTCCTTCCCTTCTTCTGTGGCATTGGTTCCGGTTCCACCTCGACCGCCTCTTCCCTCCCTCCTCTTCCTCTGCATCGTCGAGCTCGTCGTCAATGTCACCGGTGGTGTCCATTTTTTCATCTTGCATGCCGAACTCCGGGTGCGACGCGGCGACGACGGAGCCTCTGGTGATGATCTCGCCCATGTCGGCGTAGTTGAACTATATCAATGAAGTGTGTGCGAATGGAAGGACGCCACGACACAGAGACGACGCAGGCGAGGCTACTGATGAGTACTCCGGTGGCAAGTAGTTGTACTAGGTGTTGAGGCCGGCGCTGAACGTGGGCGAGGGAGTACGAGGGTCGTGGCCAAACCGGGCGGGGAGGAACGCTGCGGTGCGCCATGCGGGAAGGTGGTGTTAGGATTGAAGCCGCCATGCGCGTCACCATTGGAGTAGCTAGGCGAATGCACCTACGCCTTGGGCAACATTATCGGTGAATGGGTGGCCGGCGCAACGCCATGGAGACCCCTCCAGGCGGCCTGCGGGTTGCGGCCATGCAGTTTCATCATCACCGCGTGGAACACCTCTTCCTGATCGACCGCGGTCGCTGCCGCCTCCGCCACGTCCCTGATCTTCTTCACGTCGAGCCTCCTCCGCCGGTCTGTTGTGACCACCTCCCGGCGCTGGACATCCGCCCTCCACTCGGCATCTGAAATGCCCGCCGGCCTGGGCATCGAATTTCTTTGCTACGGCTGGCTGGACTCGAAGTGGTGGCGGGGCGTGGGAAGGTGTACTTTTTCTTCGGCGGCATGGCGGCCGGATGGCTGGAGCGGGAGAAGAATGGCGGAACGGGTGGGAAAATGGAGGGGAAGGGAGGAGGAAGGGGAGAAAACGGCGGGAAAGACTCGGTTGCGGCCGACAAAGCGGGCGCGCTTGGCTTTTCGCTTCTCCCGGCGCTCTCATGCACCCCCCGGGGAGCTTGATTTGGCTCGGGTTCGCCAGCTGTTATTTTGGCCCAAACCGGCGAGAAACGAGGAGTTTGGGCATGACTGGGCCAATTTCGCACCACCGACGGTAAAAAAGTTGCCCGGAGGACGTGTTGGGGGGGAGGGGGCGAGTGGAGATGCTCTAACCTTTCCTTCCCACCACTAGAAGGAAGGAACAAGACTATATCGAGGCATTTTTTGCACCTCCAAAAATGGAAGAGAGCCGTCTCTAGGTCAAGAATGGGGTGGGTGAAGGATTTTATACTCTGACCGGGCCGCTCGCATCCCCTTTTTGCAAGGATTCGAAATGAGCTCCCCACGGAGGCACTCGAGCTAGCTCGTGGCTCATCTCTGGTCGCCGTTGTTCGGTACTAGGATGGCCGCTGCCGGGGGCCGCGGGCCATCTCTCTGCTTCTCGCGCTTGTCGTCGTCGTGGGCGAACTGGGCGGAGGAGGAGGGGGATGGTCCAATGGAACATCTGGTGTCGCTGGCGCCACCGCGGTTGGGCGATTTCTGGGATGCGGCCCGCCCTGCTCATCGGAAGGGGAAGTCGGCGGCACGTCGGGGTTGACTACCTGACCATCCTCCGCTTCGTCATCCGGCCTGAGTAGTTCGCCCCGCCTCCGTCGTGGCTCGGCCTGCCGCACCACCCAGGTTATCCCCCGTGGTGGCACCCGGTTCCCGAGCCGGAGGAGGGCTGCTCGTGGGTGCTACTGGTGCCGGCCCCAGAGTGGATGGCTCGCCGCTGCCTGCCGTGCCGGCAACATGCGTCCTGTGGTCGGGTCCCGCGCGGGCGGCGCAGCTGCGGGGATCTTCCCCTAGCGCCGCAATGGGGATGGCTGGCGCCTAGGCCGGCTGTCGCCCTAATGGGTCGCAGGCGGTTGGGCTGGGACCCTTCTCGGCCGAGGAGGTGGAGGAGGCCGCTAGAAGGGCCCAGGAGGCTGTGGGCTTAATCAACCAGACCTGGGGCCTGGCCCACGCGTACCCTACCCGTTGGATTTGGATCCAACGTTGCGGTGCCGACCCGTGGGCTGGCTGGCCTGCTACGTGGGGCGAGGTAGGTCGTTGGGGTAGGGCTCCCCATCGGCTCCCTCATTCCCTCGTCACCTCCTGTGCTGCGCCGCCACCCTCCTCTACGCCCTTGCTCCCGCTTCCCATCCCCGCTTCCCCTCCCTCCGCCTCTGCGCCGACACCGCCGCGCTCATCCTGGAAGCGCTGATGACCCGCGTGGAAGGGGATGGCCAGGCGCGGCAAAGCGGCCCCTGCCTCGGCTGGTGCCGCTGGTGCTTCCTCTCGCTCCCCCGGGGAGAGGCAGCCCGGCCGGCGCGTTCCTTGGAGTTCTACCCGGGAACTTTGCTGCGATGTCCTCGGCCCCCCAGAGACCCGGCCAGAGACCCACGTCTCCCGTTCTCTGGCTCGCTAGGAGATGGTCGCCGCCGGGAGGCCGAGCGGCTGCGGCGGGACAATGTGGACCATGAGGGCTCTCTCCGGGCGGAGCTGGTGGCTCGCCAGCCTATGGTGGCTCGAGACATGGAGTCCCAGGCTCCTCGGGCGCCGGCTACTCGTTATTCGGTCACTCGGACCTCAGAGAAGGACTGGAATCGGGGTCGGGGGGACACTGCGCGTGATCACCACCGGGATGATGGGGCCCATGGGTCCAGTGATCCTGCTCATGTGTGTGATGAGGACCGACGGCTGTCGTGTGAGGATGGCCGTCGGGATGATCTTCGTCCATCCCAGGCGGATGGCCCGGCTTGGTGTCGGGATGACCCGCTTCCCGGGCGGAGATCCCCTAGGCGCCGGTCTGTTGAGGCGCATGTGGTGCCGCCCCGACTAAGGAGAATAAGAAGCATAAGAAGCATAAGAATAAGAAGGCGGCTTTGGCGGACCCTGGGATGGCCATTTGTCCTGCTCCGACGGGGGCTCCTGAGCAGGCGGCTCCGGAGCTTCCCTCTCGGGTCGGCCGACCCATGACTCGCGAAGAGACGATCTGCATCGACTACGGTTGCACGGGACACTTCTGCTCGGAGTGTGAGGCCCCTCCCCGATGCCCCTCGGCCCCTGCCTACCTCGAGTACGGGACTGAGGGGGTAGTTTCTATTATGTGGATGCTGAGATTGAGGAGCAGGCGGTTCGGCCGCACCTGGCGACGGTCACTCTGGCCCTCGAGCAGGACTTGCCATCTCGGGTGGTGATCTCGGCCGACCTCATCTAGGTCGAGCTTGCCGCCTACATCGGCGACTTCCGCGACTCCGACTTCACTTGGGAGGTGACCGAGATGGCTCCCCTTGTCTTCTTGGTCCCCTTTCCCTTTGGAGAGCTTCTCCGTGTGTGTTCTCACGAGCTCATCCGCTGCCCCATCAACAAGTTCATGATCTCCCTTCGTGCTGTTGCGGCGGAGCCTGATCCTGTGCCTCCTCTAGAAAAGGTGTGGGTCCTTGTGTACGGCTTGCCTAGAGGTGGCAGGTCGGCACCACGGGGTGGCAAGCTTGCACACATCCTCAAGGCAATCTCTGAGCCGATGGGAAAGCTGGTGACTGCTATCCCACAGACAACAGCACAAGAAGTTGACAGGTTGACAAAGGCTAGGCTTGCGTTGGTTCTTCCCTTGAAGAGGAAAGGGTGATGCAGCACATGAGCAGTAAGTATTTCCCTCAGTTTGAGAACCAAGGTATCGATCCAGAAGGAGGGTCTCGTCAAGTCCACAGTACCTGCGCAAACACAAACAAGCTTGCACCCAACGCTTCAAAGGGGTTCTCAATCCCTTCAAGATTGTTTGCAAAGTGAGATCTGAAGGCGGAAAGTGCAATGAAGAAAAAGTGTAAGGCTGAAAATATGGTGTGGAGTAGACCCTGGGGGCCATAGTGTTCACTAGAGGCTTTTCTCAAAATAGCAAGTATTACGGTGGGTGAACAAATTACTAGCAAGCAATTGATAGAACCGCGCAAAGACATGACGATATCTAAGGCAATGATCAAGCATATAGGCATCACGTCCGAGACAAGTAGACCGATACTTTCTGCATCTACTACTATTACTCCACACATCGACCGCTATCCAACATGCATCTGGTGTATTGAGTTCATGATAAACAGAGTAACGCTTTAAGCAAGATGACATGATGTAGAGGGATAATCTCAAACCAATGATGAAAACCTCATCTTTTTACCCTTGATGGCAACAACACGATGTGTGCCTCGCTACCCCTTCTGTCATTGAGTGAGGTCACCGCACGGTATGAACCCAAAACCAAGCACTTCTCCCATTGCAAGAATCATAGATCTAGTTGGCCAGACAAAACCCACAACTCGAAGAGAATTACAAGGATATGAAATCATTCATAAGAGAGATCAGAAGAAACTTGATACGTCCATTTTGCATCATGTTTTCATGTTGATATTTATTGCTTTATGGGCTGTTATATTACTTTGTGGAACCATATTTATGCCTTTTCTCTCTTATTTTGCAAGGTTTATTTGAAGAGGGAGAATTCAGGCAGCTGGAATTCTGGACTGGAAAAGGAGCAAATCTTAGTCCACTATTCAGCACATCTCCAAGTGCCGTGAAAATTTACGTGGAATTTTTTGGGATTATATAAAAAATACTGGGCGAAAGAAGTACTAGAGGGGGGCTACCAGGGCGCAACAAGCCCTGCGACCGCCACCCCCTGGTGGCGGATGTCAAGCTTGTGGGCTCCCTCACGGCTCACTAGCCCCCCTCTTTTGCTATATGAAAGGTTTCGTTCCAGAAAAAATCAATAGGGAGCTTTTTCGTGGTTTCGCCGCCGCCACGAGGCGGAACTTGAGCAGATCCAATCTAGAGCTCCGGCAGGACGGTCCTGCGTGGGAAACTTCCCTCCCGGAGGGGGAAATCGTCGCCATCGTCATCACCAACACTCCTCCCGTCGAAGGGGAGGCATCTTCATCAACATCTTCATCAGCACCATCTCCTCTCCAATACCTAGTTCATCTCTTGTAACCAATCTCCATCTCACGACTCCGATTGGTACTTGTAAGGTTGCTAGTAGTGTTGATTACTCTTTGTAGTTGATGCTAGTTGGATTACTTGGTGGAAGAGTTTATGTTCAGATCCTTGATGCTATTCATTACACCTCTGATCATGATTATGATTATGCTTTGTGAGTAGTTACTTTTTTTCCTGAGGACATGGGATAAGTCATGTTAATAATAGTCATGTGAATTTGATATCCGTTCGGTATTTTGATATGATGTATGTTGTCTTTTCCTCTAGTGGTGTTATGTGAACATCGACTACATAACACTTCACCATATTTGGGCCTAGAGGAAGTCATTGGGGAGTAGTAAGTAGATGATGGGTTGCTGGAGTGACAGAAGCTTAAACCCTAGTCTATGCGTTGCTTCGTAAGGGGTTGATTTGGATCCACTAGTTTAATGCTATGGTTAGACGTTGTCTTAATTCTTCTTTCGTAGTTGCGGATGCTTGCGAGAGGTGTTAATCATAAGTGGGATGCTTGTCCAAGTAAGGGCAATACCCAAGCGCCGGTCCACCCACATATCAAACTATCAAAGTAACGAACGCGAATCATATGAACATGATGAAACTAGCATGACAGAAATTCCCGTGTGTCCTCGGGAGCGTTTTTCCCCTATAAGACTTTGTTCAGGCTTGTCCCTTGCTACAAAAGGGATTGGGCCACTTGCTGCACCATTGCTACTACTTGTTACTTGTTACTCTTTGCTTGCTACGTTTCACCTCGCTACACCATCACTTGTTACCGCTACTTTCAGTGCTTGCATTTATTACCTTGCTGAAAACCATTTATGAGAGCCTTCTGCTCCTCGTTTGGTTCGACACTCTTACTTATGGAAAGGACTACGATTGATCCCCTATACTTGTGGGTCATCAAGACTCTTTTCTGGCGCCGTTGCCGGGGAGTGAGGCGCCTTTGGTAAGTGGAAATTGGTGTGGAAACATTTTTATACTGTGCTGAAATTTATTGTCACTTGTCACTATGGAAACTGTTCCTTTGAGGAGTTTGTTCGGGGTATCTTCACCACGAACAGAAGCACGAGGAGTTGTTCCTCAACCTGAGGTACCTACTGAAAATGTCTTTTATGAAATTCCTTTGGGTATGCTTCAGAAACTGCTGGCTAATTCTTTTACAGCGGATGGATCTTCACATCCAGACTTGCATCTAATCTATGTAGATGAAGTTTGTGGTTTATTTAAGCTTGCAGGTTTGCCCGGGGATGAGGTAAAGAATAAAGTCTTTCCTTTATCTTTGAAGGATAAGGCGTTAACATGGTATAGGCTATGTGATGATACTGGATCATGGGACTACAATCGGTTGAAATTGGAATTTCATCAAAAGTTTTATCCTATGCATTTAGTACATTGTGATCGGAACTTTATTTATAACTTTTGGCCTTGTGACAGGGAAATCATAGCTCAAGCTTGGGGAGGCTTAAATCAATGCTATATTCATGCCCCAATCATGAGCTCTCGAGAGAAATCATCACTCAAAACTTTTATGCTCGGCTTTCTCATGAAGATCGTACCATGCTTGACACTTCTTGTATCGGTTCTTTTATGAAGAAGGATATTGATCACAAGTGGAATTTATTGGAAAGAATCAAACGCAACTCTAAATATTGGGAGCTGGAGGAAAGTAAGGAGTCAGGTATGAATTTCCAGTTTGATTGCGTTAAATCTTTTGTTGAGACAGACACTTCTAGAGATTTTAGCGCTAAGTATGGACTTGACTCTAAGATAGTAGCTTCTCTTTGAGAATATTTTGCTGCTCATGTTGATCTTCCCAAAGAGTAGTGGTTTAACTATCATCCTCCTGTAGAAAGCAACATAGCCAAAACCAATCTAGTTGAGGAGAAAGTCATTGCTTTTAGTGATCCTGTTATTCCTTGTGCTTACACTGAGAAACCACCATACCCTGCTAGGATAAAGGATTATTCTAAAGCTCCAACTGTGATACGTAGGGGTTACATTAGACCACTTGCACCCCCTGAGGAGATTAGAGTTGAACCTAGTGTTGCTATTATCAAAGATCTCTTAACCGAAGACGTAGACGAGCATGTTATCAAATTCTGTGAGGACTCTGCTAGAATTGCTAAACCTCACGTGAAAGACAAATACGGACCTGTAGTTGGCCTGCCCGTTGTTTCTGTCAAGATAGGAGATCACTATTACCATGGTTTATGTGATATGGGAGCTAGTGTTAGTGAAATACCCCGTTCCTTATATGATGAAATCAAAGATGAGATTGCACCTGCTGAGCTAGAACCCGTTGATGTCACTATTATGCTAGCTAATAGAGACACTATCTGCCCTCTGGGAATTGTGAGAGACGTAGAAGTCATGTGTGGTAAGACGAAGTATCCTACTGATTTCCTCGTCCTTGGTACTGCACAAGTTAGCTTTTGTCCCATCATATTTGGTAGACCCTTTCTCAACACTGTCAATGCTCACATTGATTGCACTAAGCAGACCGTCACTGTTAGTTTTGAGGGTGTGGCTCATGAATTTAACTTCTCCAAGTTTGGAAGACAACCCCATTAAAGAGAGTCGTCTCGAAGGGATGAAATCATTGCTCTTGCCTCTATTGCCGTACCTCCTATGGATCCTTTAGAGCAATATCTGCTTGAGCATGAAAATGATATGCATATGGAGGAGAGAGATGAGATAGATAAAATTATCTTAGAACAATATCCTATTCTCAAGAATAATCTGCCTGTTGAACTGCTTGGGGATCCTCCCACACCAAAGGGTGATCCTGTGTTCGAGCTTAAACAGTTGCGTGATACTCTTAAGTATGCCTATCTTGATGAGAAGGAGATATATCCTGTTATTATTAGTGCTCTCCTCTCAGAGCACGAAGAGAAAAGGTTACTAAAAACTCTAAGGAAGCACCGTGCTGCTATTGAATATACTCTTGATGATCTTAAGGGTATTAGACCTACACTATGTCAGCACAAGATTAAAACTGATCCTGACTTCAAACCAGTTGCTGATCATCAAAGGAGATTGAATCATAAGATGAAAGAGGTCGTTAGAAAGGAAATATTAAAGCTTCTGGAAGCAGGAATCATTTATCCTGTTGCTCATAGTGATTGGGTAAGTCTAGTACATTGCGTACCTAAGAAGGGAGGTATCACCGTCGTTCCTAATGATAAGGATGAACTAATCCCACAAAGGATTATTACCGTCTATAGGATGGTGATAGACTTCCGGAAACTGAACAAGGCAACCAGGAAAGATCATTATCCTTTGCCGTTTATCGACCAAAAGCTAGAAAGGCTATCAAAACACACACACTTCTGCTTTCTAGACGGTTATTCAGGTTTCTCGCAAATACATGTTGCACAATCTGATCAGGAGAAAACCACTTTCACCTGCCCCTTCGGTACCTTTGCTTATAGATTTATGCCTTTTGGCTTATGCAATGCACCTGCCACCTTTCAAAGATGTATGATGGCTATATTCTTTGACTTTTGTGAAAAGATTGTTGAGGTTTTCATGGATGACTTCTCCGTTTACGGGTCTTCCTTTGATGATTGCCTCAGCAACCTTGATCGAGTCTTACAGAGATGCGAAGATACCAACCTCGTCTTGAATTGGGAGAAGTGCCACTTTATGGTTAATGAAGGCATCGTCTTAGGACACAAAATCTCTGAAAGAGGCATTGAAGTTGACAAGGCTAAGGTTGATGCAATTGAGAAAATGCCTTGCCCCACAGATATCAGAGGTATACGAAGTTTCCTAGGTCATGTTGGTTTCTATAGAAGGTTCATTAAAGACTTCTCTAAGATTTCTAGGCCTCTTACCAACCTCTTGCAGAAGGATGTTTCTTTTGTTTTTGATGAGGATTGTGAGGAAGCTTTTGAAATACTTAAGAAGGCTTTGATAACCGCACCTATGTTCAACCACCTGACTGGAACTTGCCCTTTGAAATCATGTGCGATGCTAATGATTTTGCTGTTGGTGCTGTTCTAGGACAAAGAGTTGACAAGAAGTTGAATGTTATTCACTACGCTAGTAAAACTCTAGACGGTGCCCAAAGAAACTATGCCACTACGGAAAAGGAGTTTTTAGCAGTCGTGTTTGCATGTGAAAAGTTTAGATCTTACATAGTTGACTCCAAAGTCACTATTCACTCTGATCATGCTGCTATTAAGTACCTTATGGAGAAGAAGGACGCTAAGCCTAGGCTGATCAGATGGGTCCTCCTGCTACAGGAATTTGATTTGCACGTTGTTGACCGAAAGGATGCTGATAATCCTATAGCAGATAACCTGTCCAGGCTAGAGAATGTCCTTGATTACCCACGACCTATTGATGACAGCTTTCCTGATGAGCAATTGAATGTCATCCGCACTTCACATAGTGCATCGTGGTATGCCGATTATGCAAATTATATCGTAGCCAAATACATACCACCCAGTTTCACCTATCAGCAAAAGAAGAAATTCTTCTTTGATTTGAGACACTACTTTTGGGATGATCCTCACCTTTATAAGGAAGGGGTAGATGGTGTTATTAGGCGTTGTGTGACTGAACATGAACAGGGACAGATCTTGCAGAAGTGTCATTCCGAAGCCTACGGAGGACACCACGCTGGAGATAGAACTGCCCACAAGGTATTGCAATCAAGTTTCTATTGGCCCACTCTCTTCAAGGATGCCCGTAAGTTTTTCTTGTCTTGTGACGAATGCCAAAGAATAGGGAACATCAGTAAGCTTCAGGAAATGCCTATGAACTATTCACTTGTCATTGAACCATTTGATGTCTGGGGCTTTGATTATATGGGACCCTTCCTGAGTTCCAATGGGTACACTCACATCTTAGTTGCTGTGGATTACCGTCACTAAGTGGGTAGAAGCTATCCCCACTAAAAATGTTGATCACCACACGTCCATTAAGATGCTTAAAGAAGTCATTTTCCCAAGATTTGGAGTCCCTAGATATTTGATGACTGATGGCGGTTCACACTTCATTCATGGTGTTTTCCGCAAGATGCTCGCTAAGTATGATGTCAACCATAGAGTTGCATCTCCTTATCATCCTCAGTCTAGTGGTCAAGTGGAGTTGAGTAATAGGGAGATCAAATTGATCCTACAAAAGACCGTCAATAAATCTCGAAAGAATTGGTCTAGCAAACTTGACGATGCACTATGGGCTTATAGGACTGCCTATTAGAATCCCATGGGCATGTCACCGTATAAAATGGTTTATGGTAAGGCCTGTCATTTACCTCTTGAGCTGGAACACAAAGCTTATTAGGCAATCAAAGAGCTCAAGTTTGATTTCAAACTTGCCGGTGAGAAGCGGTTGTTTGATATCAGCTCATTAGATGAATGGAGGGCCCAGGCATATGAGAATGCCAAGTTGTTCAAGGAAAAGGTTAAGAGATGGCACGACAAACGAATACAGAAACGAGAGTTCAATGTAGGTGATTATGTCCTGCTATACAATTCTCGTTTGAGATTCTTTGCAGGCAAGCTTCTCTCTAAATGGGAAGGTCCTTACGTTATCGAGGAATTATATCGTTCCGGTGCCATCAAAATCAATAACACGGAAGGAAATTTTCCTAGAGTGGTAAATGGGCAAAGAATCAAGCATTACATCTCTGGTACTCCCATAAATGTTGAGACCAATATCATCAATGTCATAACTCCAGAGGAGTACATAAGGGATGTTTATCAACCTGTTTCAGACCCTGAAAACGAAGAGGTATCTGTTTCGGTAAGAAATTGGACTCCGATGCTTTTCCAATAGGAAAGTTCCTCCGTTTTGGAATTTTTGGAAAATTAGAAAAATAAAAAGCAGTCCGGAGAGCGCACGAGGCGGCCACAATCTTGGAAGCCGCCACCTACCCCCCCTGGTGGCGGAGGGAGGACTTGTGGGAACCTCGTGTGCCTCCCGGACTCCATTTTCTTGCGGAGGACTCCTTCTGGTCTAGAAAAAATCAATATATATTCGCCTGAAGGTTTTGATCTCCGTATCGCGCAGTTTTCCTCTGTTTTCGTTTCGAGCTTGTTTCTGCCGCAGATCTAGGTCAAGATGTCTTCTCAGGATTCAGAGGGGGAGAGCTATGTGGCTGACTATCTTGCTAACCCCAAGGTCTATAGGGACTTGGAACCATATGGCTGGACCACTGATGAGGAAGAGGACTATGAGCCCAAAGGGAAGGAACAAACGAGTTCCGATGAAGAGGAGGCTCCTCTACCTCAACCTGCAAACACCCATGTGGAGTTCAAGAAGTCAAGCCTCCCCAACTCCAGGAAGAAGCCTAAGACCGTGTTTGTCCCCTCTCGTTTCTTGCAGGAGAGTAAGCAGGAGCTTTGCCATAGAGTGTTGAAACTTGAGGAGGAAAATGACGATCTAAGGGAGCAGAACTTTTTGCTCAAGTGGAAATTAGACAAGCTCAAGACTGCTCCAACAACTCCACCACCATCACCGCCAAAGGAAGACAACTAAGCATTGGTATGGGCAATCCCCATGGCTTCTGCCAGTCTTGGAGGAGTTGCCCTGGTATCGTATTGTTGGAAATATGCCCTAGAGGCAATAATAAATTAGTTATTATTATATTTCTTAGTTCATGATAATCGTTTATTATCCATGCTATAATTGTATTGATTGGAAACACAATACTTGTGTGGATACATAGACAAAACACTGTCCCTAGTAAGCCTCTAGTTGACTAGCTCGTTGATCAAAGATGGTCAAGGTTTCCTGGCCATAGGCAAGTGTTGTCACTTGATAACGGGATCACATCATTAGGAGAATCATGTGATGGACTAGACCCAAACTAATAGACGTAGCATGTTGATCGTGTCATTTTGTTGCTACTGTTTTCTGCGTGTCAAGTATTTATTCCTATGACCATGAGATCATATAACTTACTAACACCGGAGGAATACTTTGTGTGTATCAAACGTCGCAACGTAACTGGGTGACTATAAAGATGCTCTACAGGTATCTCCGAAGGTGTTCGTTGAGTTAGTATGGATCAAGACTGGGATTTGTCACTCCGTGTGACGGAGAGGTATCTCGGGGCCCACTCGGTAATACAACATCACACACAAGCCTTGCAAGCATTGTAACTTAATGTAAGTTGCGGGATCTTGTATTACGGAACGAGTAAAGAGACTTGCCGGTAAACGAGATTGAAATAGGTATGCGGATACTAACGATCGAATCTCGGGCAAGTAACATAGCGAAGGACAAAGGGAATGACATACGGGATTATATGAATCCTTGGCACTGAGGTTCAAACGATAAGATCTTCGTAGAATATGTAGGATCCAATATGGGCATCCAGGTCCCGCTATTGGATATTGACCGAGGAGTCTCTCGGGTCATGTCTACATAGTTCTCGAACCCGCAGGGTCTGCACACTTAAGGTTCGACGTTGTTTTATGCGTATTTGAGTTATATGGTTGGTTACCGAATGTTGTTCGGAGTCCCGGATGAGATCACGGACGTCACGAGGGTCTCCGGAATGGTCCGGAAACGAATATTGATATATAGGATGACCTCATTTGGTTACCGGAAGGTTTTCGTGCATTACCGGAAAGGTTTCGGGCTCATCGGTAGTGTACCGGGAGTGCCGGGAGGGGTGCCGGGGACCATCGGGAGGGGTGTCACGCCCCAAGGGGTCTCATGGGCTATGGGAAGAGATAAACCAGCCCCTAGTGGGCTGGAATAAGTTCCCACTAAGGCCCATAAGGTTTGAGAAGGAAAAAACACAAGGTGGAAAGAGTTTCCAAGTGGGAAGGTGGAATCCTACTCCAAGTAGGATTGGAGTAGGACTCCTCCACCTCCAATTTCGGCCAACCCTTGAGGGTTTGAGGCTGCCTCTTCCCTCCCCCTCCATCCTATATATACTAAGGTATTAGGGCTGATTTGAGACGACTTTCTCACGGCTGCCCGACCACATACCTCCATAGTTTTTCCTCTAGATCGCGTTTCTGCGGAGCTCGGGCGGAGCCCTGCTGAGACGAGATCATCACCAACCTCCGGAGCGCCGTCACGCTGCCGGAGAACTCTTCTACCTCTCCGTCTCTCTTGCTGGATCAAGAAGGCCGAGATCATCGTCGAGCTGTACGTGTGCTGAACGCGGAGGTGCCGTCCGTTCGGTACTAGATCGTGGGACTGATCGCGGGATTGTTCGCGGGGCGGATCGAGGGACGTGAGGACGTTCCACTACATCAACCGCGTTCTCTAACGCTTCTGCTGTACGATCTACAAGGGTACGTAGATCACTCATCCCCCCTCGTAGATGGACATCACCATGATAGGTCTTCGTGCGCGTAGGAAAATTTTGTTTCCCATGCGATGTTCCCCAACAGTGGTATCAGAGCTAGGTTCATGCGTAGATGTCTTCTCGAGTAGAACACAAAAGTTTTTGTGGGCGGTGATGTGCGTTTTGCTGCCCTCCTTAGTCTTTTCTTGATTCCACGGTATTGTTGGATTGAAGCGGCTTGGACCGACATTACTCGTACGCTTACGAGAGACTGGTTTCATCGTTACGAGTAACCCCCTTTGCTCAAAGATGACTGGCAAGTGACTGTTTCTCCAACTTTAGTTGAATCGGATTTGACCGAGGAGGTCCTTGGATGAGGTTAAATAGCAACTCATATATCTCCGTTGTGGTGTTTGCGTAAGTAAGATGCGATCCTACTAGATACCCTCGGTCACCACGTAAAACATGCAACAACAAAATTAGAGGACGTCTAACTTGTTTTTGCAGGGTATGATTGTGATGTGATATGGCCAACGATGTGATGTGATATATTGGATGTATGAGATGATCATGTTGTAATAGAAATATCGACTTGCACGTCGATGGTACGGCAACCGGCAGGAGCCATAGGGTTGTCTTTATACTAACGTTTGTGCTTGCAGATGCGTTTACTATTTTGCTAGGATGTAGCTTTAGTAGTAATAGCATAAGTAGCACGACAACCCCGATGGCAACACGTTGATGGATGATCATGGTGTGGCGCCGGTGACAAGAAGATCGTGCCGGTGCTTTGGTGATGGAGATCAAGAAGCACGTGATGATGGCCATATCATGTCACTTATGAATTGCATGTGATGTTAATCCTTTTATGCACCTTATTTTGCTTAGAACGACGGTAGCATTATGAGGTGATCTCTCACTAAAATTTCAAGACGAAATTGTGTTCTCCCCGACTGTGCACCGTTGCGACAGTTCTTCGTTTCGAGACACCACGTGATGATCGGGTGTGATAGACTCAACGTTCACATACAACGGGTGCAAAACAGTTGCACACGCAGAACACTCGGGTTAAGCTTGACGAGCCTAGCATGTGCAGACATGGCCTCGGAACACATGAGACCGAAAGGTCGAGCATGAATCGTATAGTTGATATGATTAGCATAGAGATGCTTACCACTGAAACTATTCTCGACTCACGTGATGATCGGACTTGAGATAGTGGATTTGGATCATGTACCACTCAAATGACTAGAGAGATGTACTTTTTGAGTGGGAGTTCTTAAGTAATATGATTAATTGAACTAATTGTCATGAACATAGTCTAATGGTCTTTGCGAATTACGATGTAGCTTGCGCTATAGCTCTACTGTTTTTATATGTTCCTAGAGAAAATTTAGTTGAAAGTTGATAGTAGCAAACTTTGCAGAGGATTGTCCTCGTTGCTGCGCAGAAGGCTTATGTCCTTAATGCACCACTTGGTGTGCTGCACCTCGAGCGTCGTCTGTGGATGCTGTGAACATCCGACATACACGTTTCTGATGACTACATGATAGTTCAGTGCAAAATACTTAATGGCTCAGAAGCAAGGCGCCGAAGACGTTTTGAAACGTCACGGAACATAAGTGATGTTCTAAAGAGATGAAATTGTGATTTCATGCTTGTGCCCTTGTTAAGAGGTACGAGACCTCCAACAAGATTCTTTGTCCACAAAGTAAATGAGAAAAGCTCAATCGTTGAGCGTGTGCTCAGATTGTCTGAGTACGACAAACACTTGAATCAAGTGGGAGTTAATCTTCCAGATGACATAGTGATGGTTCTCCAAAAGTCACTGCCACCAAGCTGTGAGAGCTTCGTGATGAACTATAACATATCAAGGATAGATACAATGATCCTTGAGCGATTCGTGATGTTTGACACTGCGAAAGTAGAAATCAAGAAGGAGCGTCAATAGTTGATGGTTTGTAAAACCACTAAGTTTCAAGAAAGGCAAGGGCTAGAAGGGATACTTCGTGAAACGGCAAAACAGTTGCTGCACTAATGAAGAGACCCAAGATTAAACCCAAACCCGAGACTAAGTGCTTCTGTAATGAGGGGAACAGTCACTGAGGCGGAGCAACTCTAGATACTTGGTAGTTAAGAAGGCTGGCAAAAGTCGAAAGAAGTGTATTTGATATACATGATGTTGATGTGTACTTTACTAGTACTCCTAGTAGCATGAGGGTATTGGATACCGGTTCGGTTGCTAAGTGATTAGTAACACGAAATGAAAGCTACGGCATAAACGGAGACTAGCTAAAGGCGAGGTGACGATACGTGTTGGAAGTGTTTCCAAGGTTGATATGATCAAACGTCGCACGCTCCCTCTACCATCGGGATTGGTGTTAAACCTAAATAATTGTTATTTGGTGCTTGCGTTAAGCATGAACATGATTGTATCGTGTTTATTGCAATACGATTATTCATTTAAGGAGAATAATGGTTACTCTATTTTCTTGAATATTCACCTTCAATGGTTTATTGAATCTCGATCGTAGTGTTACACATGTTCATGATATTGGTGCCAAAAGATACGAGTTAATGATGATAGTACCACTTACTTGTGGCACTGCCGCTTGAGTCATGTTAGTATAAATTGCATGAAGAGGCTCCATGCTGATGGATCTTTGTACTCACCTGATTTCGAATCACTAGTGACATGCAAATCATACCACATGAGCAAGGCCTTGTTTTCATTGAGATGAAATAAGATAGTAACTTGTTGGAAGTGATACATTTTGATGTATGCAGTCCAATGGGTGCTGAGGCACGCAGTGGATATCATTATGTTCTTACTTCACTGACGATTTGAGTAGATACAGGAGTATTTACTTAATGAATCACAAGTCTGAAATGTTGAAAAGTTCAATTCCGTTTCAGAGTGAAGTTCATCGTAACAAGAGGATAAACTGTCTACGATATGATCATGGAAATGAAAATCTGAGTTACGGGTTTTTGGTACGCAGTTAAGACAATGTGGAAATTGTTTCGCAGTTCATGCCACCTGGAACATCATAGTGTGATGATGTGTCTGAACGTCATAGCCACGCACTATTTGGTATGGTGCATACTATGATGTCTCTTATCGAATTACCACTATCGTTTATGGGTTTTGCATTAGAGACAACCGCACTCACTTTAAATAGGGCACCGCGTATTTCCGTTGAGATGACACAGTATAGACTGAGGTTTAGAGAAATCTAAACTGTCGTTTCCTGAAAGTTTGGGGTTTCGACACTTATGTGAAAAAGTTTCAGTCTGATAAGCTCGAACCCAAAGCGGATAAATGCTTCTTCATAGGGTATCCAAAACAGTTGGGTACATCTCCTATCTCAGATCCGAAAGCAAAGTGTTTGTTTCTAGAAACGGATCCTTTCTCGAGGAAAGGTTTCTCTCGAAAGAATTGAGTGGGAGGGTAGTAGAACTTGATGAGGTTATTGAACCATCACTTCAACCAGTGTGTAGCAGGGCGCAGGAAGTTGTTCCTGTGGCGCCTACACCAATTGAAGTGGAAGATGATGATGGTGATCATTGAGCTTCGAATCAAGTTACTACAAACCTCGTAGGTCGACAAGGTCGCGTACTGCTGGAGAGTAGTACGGTAACCCTGTCTTGGAGGTCATGTTGTTGAGCAACAATGAACCTACGAGTTATGGAGAAAGCGATGGTGGGCCCAGATTCCGACAAATGGCTGGAAGCCATGAAATCCGAGAGAGGATCCATGTATGAAAACAAAGTGTAGACTTTGGAAGAATTACTTGATGGTCATAGGACTATTGAGTAAAGATGGATCTTTAAAGGAAAACAGACGATGATGGTGATAAGTCACTATTAAGAAAAGCTCGACTTGTCACAAAGATGTTTTCGACAAGATCAAACAGTTGACTATGATGAGACTTTCTCACTCGTAGCGATGCTAAAGGTCTGTTATAATTATGTTAGTTGTTGATGCATTATTTATGAAATATTGCACGTAGGATGTCAAAACATTGTTTCCTCGACGGTTTCCTTGAGCAAACATTGTATGTGATACAACCAGAAGTTTTTGTCGATCCTAAAGATGCTAGCAAGTATGCAAGCTCCAGTGATCCTTCAATGGACTGGTGCAAGCATCTCGGAGTTGGAATAAGCACTTTGATGAGATGATCAAAGATTTTGGGTATGTACAAGGTTTATGAGAAACTTGTATTTCCAAAGAAGTGAGTGGGAGCACTGTAGAATTTCTGATAGGTATATGTGGTTGACATATTGTGGATCAGAAGTAATGTAGAATTTCTGTAAAGCATACAAGGTTATTTGAAAGAAGTTTTCAAAGGAGTACCTGGATTACGCTACTTGAACGTTGAGCATCAAAGATCTATGGAGATAGATCGAAAGCGCTTAATAGAAGTTTCAACAAGATGCATGCCTTGACAAGTTTTTGAAAGAGTTCAAAATAGACCAGCAAAGAAGGAGTTCTTGGTTGCGTTGTGAGGTGTGAATTTGAGTAAGACTCAAAAACCGACCACGGCAGAATAAAGAGAATAGACGAAGGTTGTCTTCTATGCCTTAGCCGTAGAAATCTAAAGTATGCCATGCTGTGTACCGCACCTGAAGTGTGCCTTGACTCAAAGTATGTTGAGAGGTACAGAGAGTGATCCATGATTGAATCACTAGCAGCGGTCGAAATTTATCCTTAGTAACTAATGGACTATGGAATTTTTCTCGATTATGGAGGTGGTTAAAGAGTTTGTCGTAAAGGGTTACGTCAATGCAAGCTTTGACACTAATCCGGATAACTATGAGTAGTGAAACGGATTCGTATAGTAGAGTAGATATTTGGAGCATTTCCGAATAGCACGTAGTAGCAGCATCTATAAGATGACATAAAGATTTGTAGAGAACGCACGAATCTGAAAGTTTCAGAACCGTTGACTAAAACCTCTCTCACGAGCAAGACGTGATCAGACCCCATAACTATATGGGTGTTGGATTCGTTGGAATCACATGGTGATGTGAACTAGATTATTGACTCTAGTGCAAGTGGGAGACTGTTGGAAATATGCCCTAGAGGCAATAATAAATTAGTTATTATTATATTTCTTAGTTCATGATAATCGTTTATTATCCATGCTATAATTGTATTGATTGGAAACACAATACTTGTGTGGATACATAGACAAAACACTGTCCCTAGTAAGCCTCTAGTTGACTAGCTCGTTGATCAAAGATGGTCAAGGTTTCCTGGCCATAGGCAAGTGTTGTCACTTGATAACGGGATCACATCATTAGGAGAATCATGTGATGGACTAGACCCAAACTAATAGACGTAGCATGTTGATCGTGTCATTTTGTTGCTACTGTTTTCTGCGTGTCAAGTATTTATTCCTATGACCATGAGATCATATAACTTACTAACACCGGAGGAATACTTTGTGTGTATCAAACGTCGCAACGTAACTGGGTGACTATAAAGATGCTCTACAGGTATCTCCGAAGGTGTTCGTTGAGTTAGTATGGATCAAGACTGGGATTTGTCACTCCGTGTGACGGAGAGGTATCTCGGGGCCCACTCGGTAATACAACATCACACACAAGCCTTGCAAGCATTGTAACTTAATGTAAGTTGCGGGATCTTGTATTACGGAACGAGTAAAGAGACTTGCCGGTAAACGAGATTGAAATAGGTATGCGGATACTAACGATCGAATCTCGGGCAAGTAACATAGCGAAGGACAAAGGGAATGACATACGGGATTATATGAATCCTTGGCACTGAGGTTCAAACGATAAGATCTTCGTAGAATATGTAGGATCCAATATGGGCATCCAGGTCCCGCTATTGGATATTGACCGAGGAGTCTCTCGGGTCATGTCTACATAGTTCTCGAACCCGCAGGGTCTGCACACTTAAGGTTCGACGTTGTTTTATGCGTATTTGAGTTATATGGTTGGTTACCGAATGTTGTTCGGAGTCCCGGATGAGATCACGGACGTCACGAGGGTCTCCGGAATGGTCCGGAAACGAAGATTGATATATAGGATGACCTCATTTGGTTACCGGAAGGTTTTCGTGCATTACCGGAGACTCCTCCACCTCCAATTTCGGCCAACCCTTGAGGGTTTGAGGCTGCCTCTTCCCTCCCCCTCCATCCTATATATACTAAGGTATTAGGGCTGATTTGAGACGACTTTCTCACGGCTGCCCGACCACATACCTCCATAGTTTTTCCTCTAGATCGCGTTTCTGCGGAGCTCGGGCGGAGCCCTGCTGAGACGAGATCATCACCAACCTCCGGAGCGCCGTCACGCTGCCGGAGAACTCTTCTACCTCTCCGTCTCTCTTGCTGGATCAAGAAGGCCGAGATCATCGTCAAGCTGTACGTGTGCTGAACGCGGAGGTGCCGTCCGTTCGGTACTAGATCGTGGGACTGATCGCGGGATTGTTCGCGGGGCGGATCGAGGGACGTGAGGACGTTCCACTACATCAACCGCGTTCTCTAACGTTTCTGCTGTACGATCTACAAGGGTACGTAGATCACTCATCCCCCCTCGTAGATGGACATCACCATGATAGGTCTTCGTGCGCGTAGGAAAATTTTGTTTCCCATGCGACGTTCCCCAACACGTATCACCTTTATATCTTTTGCTTTTACCTTTGTTTTAGTTCTTTCCTTTTCAGTTTTTATTTCTTCTCTTAGAGGAATAAGTCTTTAGTGTTTGGCTTGAGTCTTTTGCTTTGTCTCTCCCCCGATGTATTCGATCTCGTGAGCTATATAATAAAGAGTATCTTAGTCAAGGGCTTTGCTTTGTGCCATGATCAAAAGTATGAAAAGAACGATAGCATGAAAGATCATGAGACGATCTTATGGAAAGTGATAACTTCACATATGACACGTATGATGATTGAAAGTCGTTGAGAATAAATCAACATAGACCTCAGTCATTGTTGCAATTAATAGGAAGTAATAAGGAAAGAGAGGTGCACATATAAATATATCATCTTAGACACTTTTTACAATTGTGAGCACTCACCAAACTATTACATGCTTAGGAGTAGATGTTGGACAAGGAAGACAACATAATGAATTGTGTTTGCTTGGTTCCAAACAATGTTATATGATTAGAGATCCCTTAGCATGTGACGATTGCTTCCACCTCATGTTAGCCAAAACTCCTGCATCAAGTAGAGATACTACTTGTGCATCCGTGAACCTTCAACCTAGTTTTGCCATGAGAGTCCACCATACTTACCTATGGATTGAATAAGATCCTTCAAGTAAGTTATCATCGGTGCAAGCAATAAAGATTGCTCTCTAATATGTATGATCTATTAGTGTGTGGAAAATAAGCTTTCTACGAACCTGTGATGAGGAAGACATAAAAGAGACAGACTGCATAATAAAGTTCTTTATCACAGGAGGCAATATAAAGTGACATTCCTCCGCACTAAGAGGACACGCATTCAAACCTCAAAAGCGCATGACAACCTCTGCTTCCCTTTGCGAAGGGCCTATCTTGTACCTTTACTTTTTGCCCTTGTAAGAGTCATGGTGATCTTCACCAATTCCCTATTTTTGCCTTTGTCTTGGCTACCGTCACATGCTTGGGAAAGATCTATATTCATATATCAACTTGGAGTTGAGTACTTATGCTTTATTATTGTTGACTTTACCCTTGAGGTAAATCGTCGGGAGGCAAAACTATAAGCTCCTATCTTCCTCTGTGTCCAGCTGAAACTTAGACACCATGAGTACAACGTTAGTTGTAACAATTGTGGAAAACAAAAGAGATGATTGAGTATGTGGGTTTGCCTTACAAGCTCTTATTTGACTCTTTTTGATGTTGTGATAAATTGCAATTGCTTCAGTGACTTTGGACTGTTGTTGGTTACTTCTCGGTAAGGTTTTTGCTTCATGCTTTGCTTTGTGAAGGAATTGTTACTTTCCCATAAGAATCTTTATGATATATTGTTGTTCTATGTGTGATCATGATGCCCTCATGTCCGTATTATGTTTTATCGACACCTTCATCCCTAAACATGTGTACATGTTTATGGAACTTGGTTTTCGCTTGAGGACAAGCGAGGTCTAAGCTTGGGGGAGTTGATACGTCCATTTTGCATCATGCTTTCATGTTGATATTTATTGCTTTATGGGTTGTTATATTACTCTGTGGAACCATATTTATGCCTTTTCTCTCTTATTTTGCAAGGTTTATTTGAAGAGGGAGAATTCACGCAGCTGGAATTCTGGACTGGAAAAGGAGCAAATCTTTGTCCACTATTCTGCACATCTCCAAATGCCGTGAAAATTTACGTGGAATTTTTTGGGATTATATAAAAAAATATTGGGCGAAAGAAGTACCAAAGGGGGGCTACCAGGGCGCCACAAGCCCTGCCACCGCCACGCCCCTGGTGGCGGATGTCAAGCTTGTGGGCTCCCTGACGGCCCACTAGCCCCCCTCTTTTGCTATATGAAGGGTTTCGTTCCAGAAAAAATCAATAGGGAGCTTTTTCATGGTTTCTCCACCGCCACGAGACGGAACTTGAGCAGATCCAATCTAGAGCTCCAGCAGGACGATCCTCCCGGGGAAACTTCCCTCCCTGAGGGGGAAATCGTCGCCATCGTCGTCACCAACACTCCTCATGTCGGAGGGGAGGCATCTTCATCAACATCTTCATCAGCACCATCTCCTCTCCAATCCCTAGTTCATCTCTTGTAACCAATCTCCGTCTCACGACTACGATTGGTACTTGTAAGGTTGCTAGTAGTGTTGATTACTCTTTGTAGTTGATGCTAGTTGGATTACTTGGTGGAAGAGTTTATGTTCAGATCCTTGATGCTATTCATTACACCTCTGATCATGATTATGATTATGCTTTGTGAGTAGTTACTTTTGTTCCTGAGGACATGGGATAAGTCATGTTAATAATAGTCATGTGAATTCGATATCCGTTCGGTATTTTGATATGTTGTATGTTGTCTTTTCCTCTAGTGGTGTTATGTGAACGTCGACTACATAACACTTCACCATATTTGGGCCTAGAGGAAGGCATTGGGGAGTAGTAAGTAGATGATGGGTTGCTGGAGTGACAGAAGCTTAAACCCGAGTCTATGCGTTGCTTCGTAAGGGGCTGATTTGGATCCACTAGTTTAATGCTATGGTTAGACGTTGTCTTAATACTTCTTTCGTAGTTGCAGATGCTTGCGAGAGGGGTTAATCATAAGTGGGATGCTTGTCCAAGTAAGGGCAGTACCCAAGCGCTGGTCCACCCACATATCAAACTATCAAAGTAACGAACGCGAATCATATGAACATGATGAAACTAGCATGACAGAAATTCCCGTGTGTCCTCGGGAGCGTTTTTCCCCCTATAAGACTTTTTTCAGGCTTTTCCCTTGCTACAAAAGGGATTGGGACACTTGGTGCACCATTGCTACTACTTGTTACTTGTTACTCTTCGCTTGCTACGTTTCACCTCACTACACCATCACTTGTTACTGCTACTTTCAGTGCTTGCAGTTATTACCTTGCTGAAAACCGTTTATCAGAGCCTTCTGCTCCTCGTTGGGTTCGACACTCTTACTTATCGAAAGGACTATGATTGATCCCCTATACTTGTGGGTCATCAAGACTCAAAAAAGATTCATAGATAAGCTGATCATAAATCCACAAGTCATCGGATCTCGACAAACACACCGCAAAAGAAGATTACATCAGATAGATCTCCATGAAGATCATGGAGAACTTTGTATTGAAGATCCAAGAGAGAGAAGAAGCCATCTAGTTACTAGCTATGGACCCGTAGGTCTATAGTGAACTACTCACGCATCATCAGAGAGGTCATGGTGTTGATGGAGAAGCCCTCCGTGTCCGAATCCCCCTCCGGCAGGGCACCAGGACGTGCCCCAGAAGGGATCTTGCGGAGACAGAAGCTTGCGGCGGCGGAAAAGCGATTGCGATGACCTCTTGATTTTTTCTGGAATTTATGGGATTATATAGGTGAAAGACCTAGGTCAGGGGACCTCCAGGGGGCCCACAAGCCTGGATGGCGCAGCCCCCCTGGCAGCGGGGTGGGGGCTTGTGGGGCTCCCCTGCCTTGGCTCCCAAGTTCTCCGATCTTCTTCCGTTCCAAAAAAAATCTTTTCGGGGATTTTCTTCCGTTTGGACTCCATTTCAAAATCTCCCCTCAAAGGGGTCAAAAACATGGAAAAAACAGGAACTGGCGCTTGGCACTGAGTTAATAAGTTAGTCCCAAAAAATATATAAAAGGCGTGCAAAACATCCAAAATTGACAAGATAATAGCATGAAACCATCAAAAAGTATAGATACGTTGGAGACGTATCAAGCATCCCCAAGCTTAACTCCTGCTCGTCCTCGAGTAGGAAGTGATAAAGAATGAATTTTTGATGTAGAATGCTACCTAGCATAGTTGTCCTTTGCAACTTCTTTCACGTGACATGAATGTTCAGATCCGTAAGATTCAAAAGATATAAGTGAAGCACTATGAGCATTCTAGCAAAATCACGATGAGTGCATGTCTCTCTCTCTCAAAAAGGTGTGCAGCAAGGACTATTGTGACACAACAAAAAGAAAAGACTCCTAAGATACAAGACTCTCCAAGCAAAACACATATCATGTGGTGAATAAAAATATAGCTCCAAGTAAGGTTACCGATGGATTGAAGACGAAAGAGGGGATGCCTTCCCGGGGCATCCCCAAGCTTAGGCTTTTTGGTGTCCTTGAATTTGGCTTGGGATGCCTTGGGCATCCCCAAGCTTGAGCTCTTTCCACTCCTTATATCTTTGTCCATGGGAACATCACCCAAAACTTGAAAACTTCACAACACAAAACTTAAACAGAAACTTGTGATAACATTAGTACAAGAAAACAAACTACCACTTCTTTTAGTACTGTAGGAAACTTGAATTCTATCTATATTGATGGTGGGATACTGTATTCTCACTTTCCCATGGCTAGTACCCCCCCGATACTAACCATAGTTTCCACAAAACAAGTAACCAACTCAACAAAAACAGAATCTGTCAAAAACAGACCACTCTGTAGCAATCTGTTTACTTCGTATACATCTGGTACTTCAAAAAATCTGAAAAATTACGAAGTGATAGGAAAAAAGCATATCAATAAGCAGCAAAAAGAATCAACTCATAATCTATTTCTGAATAAAAATGAAAAATCATCTCGTAAGCGAAAAGTTTCTGACTTTTTCCAGCAAGATCAAACAACCATTACCAAGACTAGTCATAAATGCTTTGCTTGGCTCGAACACAAAAAACACAATCACAACAGAAATATGAAAGTGTGAATGCAACAAAACAGAAAATAAAAAGATAAATTCATTGGGTTGCCTCCCAACAAGCGCTATTGTTTAACGCCCTTAGCTAGGCATTGAAAATTCAATGATGCTCACACAAAAGACAAGAATTGAAGCACAACGAGAGCATCATAAAGCATGTGAAAATAACATCTAAGTTTAACATACTTCCTATGCATAGGCATTTTATAGGAAAATAGATTGTCAAGACAACCAATAGTTACCATATGCAAGGAAGAAGAAAGAGACAATAGCAATTTCCATATAACGAGAGGTAATTGGGTAACATGAAAGTTTCTACCACAATATTTTCCTCTCTCAAAGCAATTACATGTGGGATCAAAATCAAATTCAACAATATAGCTATCACAAAGGATATTCTTTTCATGATCCACATGCATGCAAAGTTGACGCTCTTCAAAAATAGTGGGATTATCATCAACTAAAGTCATGACTTCTCCAAACCCACTTTCAATAATATTGCAAATATCATATTCATCATGAGGCTTAAACAAATTTTCAAGATCATAAGAAAAATCATCACCCCACTCATGATCATTGCAACAAGTAGTGGACATAGCAAAACTAGCATCCCCAAGCTTAGGGTTTTGCATATTTTTAGCATGATTGTAAATAATAGAATTTATAGTCAAACCATTGCAATCATGCTTTTCATCCAAGGAGCCCTCGTGATTCACTTCATAAATTTATTCCTCACAATTTTCAGATTCACGCATCTCAAGAAAAACTCCATAAAGATAGTCAAGTGCACTCAACTCACTAGCAATTGGATCAACATAATTGGATCTCTTAAAGAGATTAGCAAGTGGATGAGGATCCATATCACTAGATTTTCAGCAAGCGAAGATGCAAGCATATTGAAGGAAAATTGGTGAAGTGGGGGAGAGGAAAACGAGAGGCAGCTTGCAAACAAAGTAAATGCAAGAGATGAGTTTGCGATACCTACCTGGATGAGTTTTTGACTTGATCTTCCTCCCCGGCAACGGCGCCAAAAATTCTTCTGCTATCCCACACACAACAGTGCCAGAAGTTAACACGTTGATAGAGGATGGGCTTGCGTTGGTTCTTCCCTTGAAGAGGAAAGGGTGATGCAGCACAGGAGCAGTAAGTATTTCCCTCAGTTTGAGAACCAAGGTATCGATCCATAAGGAGGGTCTCATCAAGTCCAGAGTACCTGCGCAAACACAAACAAGCTTGCACCCAACGCTTCAAAGGGGTTGTCAATCCCTTCAAGATTGTTTGCAAAGTGAGATATGAAGGCGGAAAGTGCAACGAAGTAAAAAGTGTAAGGCTGAAAATATGGTGTGGTGTAGACCCTGGGGGCGTAGTGTTCACTAGAGGCTTCTCTCAAAATAGCAAGTATTACGGTGGGTGAACAAATTACTGTCGAGCAATTGATAGAACCGCGCAAAGTCATGACAATATCTAAGGCAATAATCAAGCATATAGGCGTCACGTCCGAGACAAGTAGACCGATACTTTCTGCATCTACTACTATTACTCCACACATCAACCGCTATCCAGCATGCATCTAGTGTATTGAGTTCATGACGAACAGAGTAACGCTTTAAGCAAGATGACAAGATGTAGAGGGATAATCTCAAACTAATGATGAAAACCCCATCTTTTTACCCTTGATGGCAACAACACGATGCATGCCTTGCTACCCCTTCTGTCATTGAGTGAGGTCACCGCACGGTATGAACCCAAAACCAAGCACTTCTCCCATTGCAAGAATCATAGATCTAGTTGGCTAGACAAAACCCACAACTCGAAGAGAATTACAAGGGTATGAAATCATGCATAAGAGAGATCAGAAGACACTCAAATAAGATCCATAGATAATCTGATCATAAATCCACAATTCATCGGATCTCGACAAACACACCGCAAAAGAAGATTACATTGGATAGATCTCCATGAAGATCATGGAGAACTTTGTATTGAAGATCCAAGAGAGAGAAGAAGCCATCTAGTTACTAGCTACGGACCCGTAGGTCTATGGTGAACTACTCACGCATCATCAGAGAGGTCATGGTGTTGATGGAGAAGCCCTCCGTGTCCGAATCCCCCCTCCGGCAGGGCACCAGGACGTGCCCCAGATGGGATCTTGCGGAGACAGAAGCTTGCGGCGGCGGAAAAGCGATTGCGTTGATCTCTTGATTTTTTTTGGAATTTATGGGAATATATAGGCGAAAGACCTAGGTCAGGGGACCTCCAGGGGGCCCACAAGCCTGGATGGCGCCCCCCTGGCCGCGGGGTGGGGGCTTGTGGGGCCCCTGGGGCTCCCCTGCCTTGGCTCCCAAGTTCTCCGATCTTCTTCCGTTCCAAAAAAAATATTTTCGGGGATTTTCTTCCGTTTGGACTCCGTTTCAAAATCTCCTTTGAAAGGGGTAAAAACATGGAAAAAACAGGAACTGGCGCTTGGCACTGAGTTAATAAGTTAGTCCCAAAAAATATATAAAAGGCATACAAAACATCCAAAGTTTGACAAGATAATAGCATGAAACCATAAAAAATTATAGATACGTTGGAGACGTATCAGTGACCGCTAACTTGGCGTCCTTTGAGGGTGATGGCCCCGCCCGCATAGAGATCCTCTGCCCCGCTCCGGCAGAGATTGATGGTATGTCCCTTATATTTTATTTTGGCTCTAAGGGGAGGCATCTCACCTTTGAGCTCGAGTCTTCGGTTCCTGAGGATCTGCTTAGGCCGGCCCCCGCTGCCAATTTTCCTCGCGTGGATGATGGGAAAGATGGGGATGGGGGCTCGTCTGGGAGGAGCTCCTTTTGTGAGGAGGAGGGTGATAATGTCGGGGTTCCTCCGGCTCCATCTGATGGGCGGCGTAGCCCGGTTTCTACTGGTGGTGGCTCTTCCTGTCATGTCGGGACGGCCTCTCGGGTGGCGTCTGGGGTTGATATTGTGGCCGTGGCAGGCCCTCCCCCTGTCACAACCCGAGTGGCTGATCTGGAGGTTGTGGAGGTGGACGTGGTGAGTGTGGGGATGAAGGTGCACCCTCCATCGTCGTCGCGCTCACCTGGGGTGGTCTGCTACTCGTGTTCGTCGGGGTCCCCCCTTCCCCTGCCTTGGGGTCCCCGGACCGGGAGCCGCCTCCGCCCTTGGACCTGGCAGCGGTGACACCTACCGCGGTCAGCCCCAAGTTTCGGGGCGGGGCTTCCTCGCTGGTGGCCGCGCGCCAAAGTGCAAGGCTGAGCCAGTCTCGGGTTATCCTGGATGGCCGTGTCCCGGCGATCCAGAAGACGGCCGCCCTGCGGGCGGCTGCTCGCGACTTGTCTTCACGTACCCCCATCATCTGGCAGAGCCGTTGATTTTCTGTGCTTGGTTGCGAGCTGTTGTCTCATCTGGCAGAGGTGGCCACTCATAGTGGCATTGTGTTCCGTGGCGAGAAGGGGCCCATCCTTGAGCAGATTTCTGCTATTTGCGCCAAGGAGAGGCTCGATGGGGCGTTGGCTGAAGCACGTGCTTGTGTTGCGCGTGGTGAACCTAGCACCCCATCGCACACTGACCCTGGTCATAGAGAGACCAGGGATGGTGCGGCGCCCCCGGTGGAGACTGTGGCTAAGACGCCCTTGGCAGTTCCCCCCTCGGTGAGGGTGCTACGTGGGCGTCCCCCCCCCCCCCACGTATCAATCCCACTGAACACCGAACAAAGGTGTGTGGGTCTAGCTCTAGCCCTGTTTCTGTCGGACCGGAGGCTCCCGATGCCCCCCTACGCGGGGGTGACGTGGCCGTCCGGTGAAGGCTCTCCCCCGACCCTCTATTGACGGGCGGGCTAGCTCGTCCCCGCTTGCGGGGCCTAGGGATTCCACCGAGGTTATTAAATGAAGCTCCTATGTTGGAACATTAGGGGCTTAGGCCTCAATGGTCGGCGACGGCGGCTCATCGAGTATTTGCGACAGGAAGAGATTGACATTGTGGGGCTTGAGGAGACGATTCGCCAGGATTTTAGTATGCATGAGCTCCACGGGCTATCCTATCAACAGTTTGCCTCGCAGTGGTTGCCTGCTACGGGTCAATTTGGGGGCATCTTGCTTGGAGTCAGGGAGGATGCTTTCTCGGTTGAGTATATGGACCGAGGGGAATTCTTCGTGAGCATGACCGTCACCGACCGACAAGTCCACCTTAGTTGGGAGGTGATTATCGTCTATGGTCTTGTGGATCATGGCCACTCTGCCGACCTCCTCGCCGAGCTGAAAAATAAGGTGGAGGGGTGCACCACGCCGGTGGTGGTGGCCGGAGACTTCAACCTCATTAGGTGGGATTCTAACAAAAGCTCTCCTAATGTGGATCGGGTCCGCATGCGCCTCTTCAACGACTGCATTGCGGACCTTGCGCTCCGTGAGATAGCCCGCGTAGGGGCTAGGTTCACGTGGTCGAATAAGCAGGCGGACCCCATCCGGAGTGTTTTGGATCGGGTCATTGTGTCGGCCCAGTGGGAAGTGATGTTCCCACTGTTCTCCCTCAAGGTGGTCACTCGTATTGGCTCCGACCATACCCCCCTACTTTTCTCGTCGGGGGAGGAGCCCCCCCTAGGACCCGTCACTTCCTCTTTGAGATGTTCTGGCTGGAGCAACCGGGTTTCTTTGAGCTGGTTCGCGACCACTGGCTTGAGGCGGTCTTGTCCCCGCCTCATGTGTTTTGTGCGCTGGATGTCTAGCACCACTGTGCTAAGTTGGCTCGTCGGGCCATGAAGGGCTGGGAGCGAACCTGGGCGCTGATCTCCGGGCCCGTAAAGGGGCTTTGCTGGATCGGATTAAGGTGTTGGATGGCCGGGCGTACGGGCCGGGCCTGTCTCCTGATGACTGGCTCAGGAGATACTCCCTCTAGGCCTCGCTCATCAGCATCTACAAGAGAGAGGAGTTGTTCTTGCAGTGTCGAGGGGGCCAGAACTGGCTCCTTAAGGGGGATGCGAACACTGCCTACTTTCAGGAGATTGCTAATGGCCGTAAGCGGAAATGTTCTATTCCTTTCCTCCGGGATGGGGATGTTCTCCTGGAAAGCCCAGATGACATGTCCACTGATATTTACTCCTTTTATAAGGATTTGTTCTCGGCGGAGCCGCGTGGATGCATCTCCCTCTGTGCTGGCTTCTGGCCGCTTGTTGCCCAGGTTTCCGAGGCGGAGAATGCAGAGTTTACTATCCCGTTCTCCCTTGAGGAGGTGGGTCGGCCGATTGCTTCTATGAAAGCTTGCTCGGCCCCGGGGACGGATGGTCTCCCGGTAGTTCTCTTCCAAAAAATTCTGGGAGATCTTGCGTCCGGTCATCATGCCCATGTTCCATGAGTTCTATATCGGAATCCTGGACATGGCTAGGATTAACTTTGGCGTCATTGCTCTTATCCCCAAAGTAGTTGGGGCATCGGATATTCGGCAATTCCGCCGTATCACGGTGATCAACGTGGTGGAGCGAATCTTTGTGAAGGTTTGCGCGACTCGTTTATCCCCAGTGGCGGAAAGGATTGCCCACCCCCTTCAGTCCGCGTTCCTGAAGGGCAGGTGGATCCATGATGGGATTCTTACCCTTCATGAGATTGTCCACGAGGTGGCGTCGAAGGGGCTTAAGGGGGTCTTCCTCAAGTTGGAATTCCAGAAATTGTATGACCGTCCCGGTTGGTCCTTTTTGAGGTTGGTGATGCAGCGACGAGGATTTGATGAGAGGTGGTGTTCCTGGATCATGCAACTGGTTAGATCTGGTAACACGACGATCAACATCAATGGCAAAGTGGGACCCTTTTTTCAGGCTTCCAGGGGGGTAAAGCAAGGGGATCCGGTATCCCCCTTGCTTTTCAACCTTGCAGTCGATGCCCTTGCCGGCATCCTGGATAAGGGCAAGCTAGCCGGTCACCTTCAGGGTGTGGTTGGCCACCTCATTCCAGATGGTGGAGTTACCCACTTGCAGTATGCGCACGACACCATGATCATGGTTGAAGGCTCAGATTCGGACATTGTTCATCTTAAGTTCCTTCTGCTCTGCTTTGAGGAAATGTCTGCACTTAAGATTAACTTTGATAAAAGCGAGGTTGTGGTTCTTGGCTACTCCGAGGCTGAGCAGCAAAAGATCGCGGATAACCTCAATTGCAGGTTGGCTTCCTTCCCCATTTCTTACTTGGGGATGCCCCTGGCTGATTCCATGATCTTGATGAGCGGGTTTGATCCGCTTGTGGGACGAGTAGCGTCCCGTGCGGAGCCCTGGTGCGGTAGGTTCACTTCTAAGGGAAGCAAGACCATCCTTAGTAGCTCTAACCTTGCCAGCCTCCCCATGTATATGATGGGGATGTACATCTTGCCCAAAGGTGTGCATAGTGCCTTTGACAAGGAGCTGGCTAGGTTCTTCTAGCAGGCAGGGGATAGTCGACCTAAATACCATATGGTGAAGTGGGTTGACATCTGCCTGCCGAAGGACCGATGGGGGTTGGGCATCCCTGTGTCTCGCCGTATGAACGTTGCCCACATGCTCCGATGGGTGTGGCGGATCCTGTGGAGAGATGGTGGTTTGTGGCTGCAACTGATTTAGTCCAAGTACGTGCAGGGTAAGCCCCTCTTGGCCTGCTCGCACTCGGCTGGGTCCTAGTTTTGAAAATCTATCCAGGCCATCAAGGATGATATTAGGTTGGGTTTGCGGTTCTCGGTTTGCAATGGGTGTGGGACCCAGTTTTGGTTGAATCCCTGGCTTGCTAGAGAGCCTCCGCGCTTGCAGTTTCCGAGGCTAGAGAGCCTCTGCGCTTGCGGTTTCCGAGGCTCTTTGCTATTTTTGACGACCCGGGTGTTCTTGTATCCGCGGTTGCTTTGGAGGACGGATTGCATTTTGCGTTCCGCTGCTCCTTCGGACCAACCGAGGTACAGGAATGGAATGTCTTGAAGGAAGTAGTACCTCTTCCGGTCTCATCGGACACTGACACTGTTTCTTGGAGTCTTTCTCCTTTGACAGAATTCTCCGTTAGTTCAGCTTATGAGGCGCTTTGCCGGTTGCCGGTTCTTCCGTGGCTATCCCCACTTTGGAAGGCCCCGATGTCCGTGAAGAACAAGATTTTTGTTTGGCAGCTTCTCCGAGACTGTTTACCTTCGGGGACCGAGGTGTTGAAACGCCACGGTCCAGGCAACGGCCTATGTCCCCTGTGCCGCGTACCGGAAACGGAAGCACACATTTTGTTCTCTTGCGTAGCAGCGCACGCACTTTGGTGTTTTGTGCATGAGGCTCTAGGACCGGAGTGGGAGGCTCATGACCTTGCAGAGTTTCTGCAGGTCAGGAGCACTCAGGCTGGCCGTAAGCGTCGACTGGCTTGTCTTCGCAGCTATGATGTGGACTCTTTGGACTACTTGCAATAAAATGGTGATTGAGAGGTTGTTCCAGGGGCGTGCCTCTGACTCGTTCTTCAAATTTCTTGCCTTCTTGCAGCACTGGCATCCGCTCGTTAGGCTCCGAGACCGTGACCGGCTTCAGCTTTATTTGGACGCGCTGCTGACGTCCGCCGCCGACGGCTCTCCGTCCGTTCGCCTGCTTCTTAGCTTGCTCTTAGCCTTTTTATGTTTCCTTTTCTTTCATTTGAGCGTGACTGTGTTGTGGCCTCAACAACTTTCTTTTTCTTCACTATGTTGGGTTGTGGTTGTTTGGATGCTGGAATATTTACCTTATCTATAAAACGGAGCGAAAGCCTGTTTCGAGACCCGGCCGCTCGATGATCCATGATGGAGAGGATATCCCTCCACGTGTCGAACATCCGCCTCGCGCACCTCACTTGGTTTTGGGCCCGCAACAAGGATCCCATGAGCAGAGGTCCGGACCCAAGCATCGTTCGCGTGTACCGCCCTCTGGAAATTGGTAGTACTAGAATACCCTAGCCGTGAAGAAATGACTCTTTTCTCAAGAAAAATATCAGGCAACATTGAAGGATAGCTAAAGCAAAGAAGATTTGGTTATTACTCTGCCGTCTTGTTCAAGAGCCTATCTACAGAACATTGCGATAACAAATAATTTGTTATTCTGTGTTTTTATGAAGTACCCTATAAATGTCTAAAACTTGTTATATAAAGTTCCGCTAGATGTTTGGATTCGGGTAGATGTAGAAACTGGACAGTATTATACTTCGTACACTAACACATGCATGGTGAATATTGGTGATTGGTTGATGTGGCGTTGTCTTCAACGTCGTGGTGAAGGAGGAAGGTTTTGTCGTCTAGAAATTACACGGAGACGGCTGTCTACGTAAGTGACAACTGGTTTGTAGTTAATGGTTGACAGTTCTGGTTTCCTTCTCCAGTTCGATGACGTGTTGAGGGACCTGTTCTCCCGGTCTTGTTCTTTCAACGATAATGTTTTTGCTTCTGTCAAACTACTTTGAAGGTACATCAAGCTGCAGATCAGCAATGGAGCCGCATTGAGTTCGGGTAAAGAGATGATTTGTCTTCTTTTTCTTTGGTGGTCACTTCAATGGTAATTTGTGTAGGATTATCCTATTTTTTCAGTTTCGTAAGATCGGTGTTTACGTGTTTGTAACTTAAATTTATTTTATAAATGAGACACGTATTATCATGAAAAAAAACTGAGATTTTTTAGACTTGGACAGACCCATCGCACTATTCTTGGTAGTGCCCTGTTTTTGGGTTCATTCATGTACTGCACTAGCACTATGCGCCATTACATACGTTAACAAATAGTGCTACTCTAGGTCACACACAACCCAATCAATCACGCACGTACATGCATGCTTACGGCGCGGCTATAAATACCGGCTCACGCTGCACTTCCACAGCATGTGTGCTCAGCGCTCACTCGTCGTCTTCTTCTTGTACCTGTCATCGATCACTCGAGGACGGTACTTAGCAAGTTAGTGTCGATCACTGAACCAGTCAAGATGGGTGCTGTCAAGAACCTTGTGAAGCTCTTGATCCTAGTCGAGGTGGCCGTGGCCCTGGCGGGGCCCGGCGTCGCCGCGCTCAGCATGAACTACTACGGCATGAACTGCCCGTTCGCCCAGTACATCGTCCAGAGCGTCGTGAGGGATGCCGTCATGGACGACCCCACCCTCGCCGCCGGCCTCCTTCGGCTCCACTTCCATGACTGCTTCGTCCAGGTACGTATTGCTCGATCTCATGGTGCATGATTCATCTATGCTAACTGACTAGCTGTCCACTTAACTAATTTGATGGTTCATCGATCCATGGCGTATATATAGGGATGCGACGCGTCAGTGCTTCTGGACTCGACGCCGGGCAGCAAGGCGGAGAAGGAGGCGCAGGCGAACAAGAGCCTGCGCGGGTTCGAGGTGATCGACAAGATCAAGGACACCCTCGAGGCTCAGTGCCCCGGCGTCGTCACCTGCGCGGACATCCTCGCACTGGCCGCCAGGGACGCCGTGCTCATGGTCGGGGGCCCCTACTACGACGTTCCCCAGGGCCGGCGCGACGGGAGACGCTCCGTCGACACAGACACGCTGACCGCGCTCCCGTCGCCGTTCCTGAACGCATCGGCGCTCATAACCCTCTTCGGCACCCACGGCTTCAACGTGCAGGACATGGTGGCGCTCTCCGGCGGGCACACTCTGGGCGTGGCGCACTGCCCGGCGTTCACGCCCCGCCTCAAGTTCGAGGCGTCCACGCTGGACGCCGGGTTTGCGTCGTCCCTGGCGGCGACGTGCAGCAAGGGCGGGGACTCGGCGACGGCGACGTTCGACCGGACGAGCACGGCCTTCGACGGCGTGTACTTCAAGGAGCTGCAGCAGCGGAGGGGCCTGCTGAGCTCGGACCAGACGCTGTACGAGTCGCCGGAGACGCAGCGGCTGGTGAACATGTTCGCCATGAACCAGGGCTACTTCTTCTACGCGTTCACGCAGGGGATGGGCAAGATGGGGCAGATCGACCTCAAGGAGGGTGACCGCGGCGAGGTCAGGAAATCCTGCAGGGTCGTCAACAAACCCAGCTGGTAAATTAAACTAAGCATGCACATGCGTCAACGCCGTAAAGAATCAAATCAGATCCACAGAAATGGCACAATATATAACTACAGGAACACGGTACTAACTAGTGTATTAACTGTCGTGTGTGTAACAGTACTTCTATAACTTGTGAAGGTGTTGCGTTGCGAGATTTGCCAATAAATGTGCATGGCAGTATGCACTAACATGCCCAGCATGTAATAAGGTGAAATTAAGCGAATATATGCTGTAATACAGGACATTTAATGTAGTAGCTCATGTACGCAGTCGTGTAATACAATACATATCACACAATATATGTAATCACATATGCAACCATGAGTTTTGGAGGCAAGTTCTTTTTTATTCTGTTCAAGACAAAGGGGCAAACTTTTATCTTTGTTTTTGTACAACTATATTTGGAGGTATTGTTACAAAACCATGTCGATCACCAAGCTACACATGCCTACCAAAATCAAGATACAAAGAAAATTTAGTTGAATTACCGGCTTCGAAATTTCTACGGCTATTCTCATAGATAAACCGGCATTCTTCAAAATCGTTCTTTCTCGCATTCAACTCCTTAATCACATTTTAAAAAAGAATGAATTCCAGTTTTTACCTTTTACTTTAACATTTTTGACACTAATTACCTCATTTAACAAACTTTCATCAGATTACACCATTTAGTAAAAGTTTTATCAGTTTTTACCTCAGTAATTCTTTTCAAAGCGATCTGCCAACTAACTCCCTACCATTAGATTCCTCTTGGCGTTTTTTCCAATCCCCGAACCAGTCATTTGGTTTAGCCACACTTGTTTTTTTTTTCTCATAGCTGTCAGATGGATGTGTGCACCACATCGCAAGAAAGAGAACAGTTATCTTGAACGGTCAAGTACGTTCAATTTTGCATTGTATGGGTTATGGTTCGTAAATTAATTGTGATGATATTTTAGTTTTCTTCCTCGATACAAAACATCAGAGGAAGCATTTAATTTATGCTTTGGTAAATCATTAAATAAAAACTTCACATTCTATTTTACAAATCTGCAGTGCTATTGTCGAACATGTGTTTTTTAGTATAGAGCTCCAATGATGTGTGTTTATTTAAAATCAGTACTACAAGTTATTAACATAATAGGATGTGATTTTTCTCTTCAATAGAATTATATTCTTGGCCCTTAGTCTTGACTCTCGAGTAAAACATGATTGTTGCAAGAAGGCTCTAAAAATTAAAAGGGATAAAAACAGTTAAAATTGTCATTAAATGGGGGTAATCTGGATGAAAATTTATTAAATGGAGTAACTAATGTTAAAAATGCTAAATTAGCGGATAAAAACAGGAATTCACTCTTTAAAACAAAACTCCTTCATCACAGCTGCATGAACTTCTTCGAGATCTTTCTTCAAAAGAAAAACTCCTTCGAGATGGCTTCAATGTATAACTGACCTGCTGTCAAAAGAAGTTAGAACGTGGGTCGTCATTAGATCAGAATCTAAAGCATGAGCTTCGCGGCATTATATAGCCTCGAGAAGTGACTCCATTGAGAGTGATATAAACATGCTTCTCGTCCACCATCCATCGTGCGTGCTGAATGAACCATTTAAAAGCATCTCCAACAGCCGTCCATCGCGCGACGCGTTAAAATTAAATTTGTGACGCGTCCTTTGTCCGTTTTGGCGCGGCGGTCATCGCTGGCTCCAGCAGGCGCCGAAAAATGAAGTGTGCACGCTATCATTCCAAACAACATATGCACTCCAAAACTATAAAAAAAATCAAAGACAAACAAAATAAATCAACATAAATAGTTCAATTTCATTAAACTCAAACAAATAGTTTATTACAACTCAAACAAATAGTTTCTTAAAACACAAATAAATAGTTTATCGTTCAAATACAACAAATAGTTCAACAATACAACATCAAATGCACAAATCATGATGCTCTTTGTCGTCCATTCCATGCCCATCATTCCTCGATGAGATCGTTCTGAAGATCAACATGCGTTTCGTGATGCCGAATGACATGATAAGAGGCAACAAAACGGGCCATCCTTTTAGCCATCCGCCGCACTCACACAGGATGTCCCAAGAGCTCATAGTGAGAGTAGTCTAAATCTTGGCCACGTTCATTCTTGATGATCATGTTGTGCATGATCACACAAGCTTACATGATGTACCCAAGCATCTTTTGATCCCAAAATCTAGTAGGTCCTATCAGAATAGCAAATTGGGCTTGTAAAATTCCAAAAGCTCTCTCCACATCTTTTCTAGACGCCGCCTGAGCATTATGGAAATCAAGTTTTTTCTTACCTTCCGGCTTTTTCAACGGCTTCACAAATGTTTGTCACTTTGGTTAGATGTCGTTCACAAGATAGTAGCCATAGTTGTATGTAAGCCATTTGCTACAAACTGCACTAGTGGGAGTTCCCCATTTGCAATCTTATTCAACAGTGGTGACCGATTGACAACGTTGATGTCATTCAAAGATTCAGGCATTCTAAAAAAAAGCATGTCAAATCCAAGTCTCTTGATCCGCCACCGCTTCAATGATTATAGCGAAACCCTTTTTTTGGTCGTTGAATTGCCCGTGCCATGCCTTAGGACAATTCTTCCAACACCAATGCATGCAATCTATTGAGCCAAGCATACTTGGAAAGCCACGAGCTTTGTTCATCTCCAATAGCCTTGCAGCGTCTTCGGCATTGGGAGATCTCAAATACTCTGGGCCAAACACTTGCACAATTCCGATTGCGAAGCGCTTGACACACATGATGGCTTGACTCTCACCCATAGCCAAGTGATCATCAACTAGATCAGCGGGGATATCATATGCCAACATACGCAAAGCGGCTGTCACCTTCTGAAAGGTACTATGCCCGAGCTCTCCGGTGACATTTCTTCTTTGCTGAAATAACCGGTCATGGCTCGCTAGTTTCTCTGCAATGCGCTTGAACAACTCGGTGCTCATCCTAAACCAACGCCGGAAGTACGACTCGGGATATACGGGATTATCCGTAAAATACTGCCTGATCAATCTATTGTGAGCATCGATCCTATTCCTCCCAAAAAATTATCGACCCATAACCGAACCACCGTGCTTCGGTTTTTTATTTATGTGCATAGCTAGGATCATTGCAAGATCCTCGTCCTCTTCCATACAAATTCTTCTTCGGAAGAATCATATGAGGAACTCATCTACAATGCGTAATTTAAACTAAGCTATAAAACTACAAACAACATGCATCAAATTTATGTAAAAATGTGTAGTTGAATCCAGTACATACCTTGCGGGCGTTTTGCCGAACACCTTGCGGGTGTCAAGCGGCAGTGGGTGCCCGGGCGTTGTTCGTCGGACGACTGCTGCGCGCGAGGGGCGGCGGTGACTAGAGAGAGAAGGACGAAGCAGCGGCGGCGCGGGGATAGGCCAGGAAAGCGCCGGAACGGTCGCCGGAAGAAATGGGATGGCGCGGACGGCGGCGGCACCGCGGCTTGATGGGTAGGTGGAGCTGCGAGCTAGCGTTCGAGTATGAAGCACGTCGAAGCGGACGCAACCAAATAAACGGCGAGATGGCGTTTTCGTCCGCGCGCTGAACTGGTTTTGCAGCGCGCGCAATTTTGATGCCTCTGCTGGAGCAATTTTCTTATTGCGCGCGCTTAAAAAGACGATTTTTGCAGCACGACGCTGTTTTAGCGCGGTGTTGAAGATGCTTTAATGAAATCATGAGGCAGGGGAAATCATGACAAACACCGAGATTCAAGTTTAGTAGTAGTGGGTCTCCTTTACTTCTTTGGATTTTGATAATGATCACTTTTATTTTTAGCTAATTTTTTTTATTCTTTGCTAATTTGTTGTTGCCTCAAGGTTCGATTCACTATTTAAGAGACCTTCTCCCCAACGTCTTCATCGCCCACGCGTGGCTAAATGGTCTGTGGCCCGATAGTGTCCATCCGCTTGCTCGCTCCCTCGGCGGTGAACATGCATCCTGACAACTGACCGCTAACCTTTTACTTCTAAAAACCAATGATTTTTTCTACAAAAAATGAATTTTAAATAATTTAATAAAAATGTTCATTAAGTTGGAATATGTTCATACATTTTGAAAAAAAAAATACTTGAATTTGAACACGACTCGTGGATTTGCAAACATTTATGAATTTAGAAAAAGTTGACAAATTTGAAAAAGATTCAAACATTTGCAACAAAACTCATAAATTGTTTAAGTATTTGAAAATTGTGTAATTTGAAAAACAAATCATGGTTTGAAAACGTTCAAAAAACTTGAAGAAAAAAATACGGATTTTTAAAAGGTTCTGCAAAAACATCATAAAATTTCAAATAAAAAATAAAAGGAAAAAAGGAAAACCCGAACCCAAAAAAAATGAAGGGAATACAGCACCAAAAAACCAGTGGAACCATGTAGTTTTGGAAGGTTCCCAAAATCAGTGGAAACAAATTTAAATTGGTCGGCCCATAAGAACTACCTATATGTTTGGGGGATGTGTTAAGGCCGGTTCAAACGGAACCATGGAATTGTCTGCTCAAAATGTAAACCTATCAAAATCCTTGGTTTTCTTTAGCAAAGATTGTCCTAACAATTTTGAAAATGAAGTGAAGCAAATATTACGTGTTCCCAATGAATCTTTGTGTGAGAGATACTCGGGGACGCCATCTCATGTTGGCAATAGTAAGAATGGGGCTTTTAAATTTTTGAAGGACGGAGTATGGAATAAATTTTTGAAGGGTGGATGGAAATAATTCGGAGAGCATCGGAGGCTGGGCCCATCAACCAGGCGGCCTCCTGGCGCGGCCTAGGAGGGCGCGCCAGCAGGTCGCCTGGGTGACCTGTGGCCCCCCTCCGGCTCTTCTTTGGCCTCTCTTCGGGACCTGTTCGGAAACTTCTTCCCTCAAAATTTCAGAGCAATTGGAGATGTTCTGATATTGCAACTCTTCGTGCTATTTTCTCTGCTGAATCCTGCGTCTGCTGTTTCGGCACCAGAAAGTTGTAATCTGTGTAAAATAAACCAAAACACTATAAGTACATCATCATAAAGTGAAATATATCAATCAATAGAGACAAATTATGATTCGAAATAGTGATGCATTTTGGACGTATCAACTCCCCCAAGCTTAGACCTCGCTTGTACCCAAGCGAATACTGAGCCCGGTAAACCTGTCCACAAGTTTAGAGAGTGAAGCGTCGATAAATAAGAATACGGACAGGAAGCATCATAATTTCTCTACTAAACTCAACTATCCTCAACAGCAATCTCAACTCATAAGGCCCTTATGAAAGAGTAATATCAATTACAATCAAAAGTAGAGCTAAGAAAACTCATCAAACCATGGCAAACATGTCCTTGGTCAAAGAATAACTAATAACTTTTAACTTTTGCTCTTCCTCTTATATTTTGATGAGATCAATTGAAGCTTTTTGCAAGAACATGTTATTAGTCAAGAAGTGAAAATGCTAACACAAAGGAAGATGTTTGTTTTAGCTAAGCTTTAACAAACAACTTAATTATCTTAATGATAATGTCAACAAAGGTGTCATATGGCAATTCTCAATGAAACAATATAAATGCATGCATCTTTGTCAACATAAAGTGTCTGCTCTTTTCAGGATATAAAGAAGTGGGTTTACTGACTCAACATAAAAGTAAAAGATTGTCCCTTTGCAGTGGGAAGTAGGGAAAACTCATGTGCTAGAGCTTTTTAGAGAACAACAAGATTGTAAAACAAGCTTTTGAGAGCTGCATGATTTGTCAACGAATGCTAGTAGATAACCCAATACTTCTCATGTTGGACAAGTTTTGAGGAACGGCTCCCAAAGTGGGGATGATCACATCCCCTTAGTCTCCTTTGTTTATCACTACCAAAGATTTCTGATTTCTCATCAACAAAGCGTGAAGGAGGTTTTGTTTGTTGTTATTATCTTTTACGAGCTGGGCGCGCTCACACCAGTCCCTTCTGGTGTTAGGGGTTTGCAGATTAGACATGCAAACCCAAGATAAAACTTATCATGTATGAGAAGACCATGAATTACCTACTACTTCCTCACGAGCTAAAGCAGAGGCACAAAGCAGGGAGTAATATTTGAAGGTTTAAAGATAGCACATGAGATATAATTTAGGAGTGGCGGTGAAATACCACGTAGGGAAGATATGGTGGACTCTTGGGAAGGTTGAGGTTTCAGGGTATGGATGCACAAGCAGTATTCCCGCTTAGTGCAAGGGTTGGCTAGCAAGGTCTTTTAAGAGCAGACAAATAATTTTGACTTGGATACAACACAATATAAAGTTTAACATAAAGGATTAGCATAGAACATCAAGTTGTCTTCCTTGTTAGCATAACTCTTCAAACATAAGAACATAAAGGTTTTGGCTATATCGCTCCTAGAAAAACTCATACTTGTAGTTATGACCAATGCTATATTTTCCAAGATTAAATAAAGTTTTCAAAGCCATACCTGATGTGTAAGATAAATACTCCCATAAGAATCAAGATATGAGATCGATTGCATGAAGAGAATACCAAGTGCAGCAAAGAAACCAATAGAATTCTCATTAATATTCCATCATAGGCACTGCACGCTCACGGATACAAACTCTCCACAAAGGAGTGATAGACCTCAATGCAAACACCTATTTCATAAGATAACTTCCCTAGACATGATACGACACTAAACTTGACCAAGAAAGATAAAGGATAAAAATAAAGATACCGGGCACTCCCGCAAGCTTGGAACAAGCTAAGGGAATGCCATTACCCATGAAGATTTCACTTTTCACCCTACTTGTTGTTCTTCAAGTCCGCTATTATGCGCCGAAGGGTTTTGTTTTCAGCTTCCAATATGGCCACCTGTACTTTAAGAACACGGAAGTCTTCACAGAATTGGTTAGTGATTCTGTAAGCTTCGGATACAGTAGATGGCACAGGTGGAGCTCCTGGTGGAGGGGCAGTTTCTGAAAGGTTTAGAGAAAGATCATGTTGAGGGTTAATAAACCCCACGAGGATGGGGTTGTTGGAGCTGGATCCTCGTGACAAAGGATCTCATTCTTGCTGGGTGGTGACCATCTTGACTTCCTCTCTCATGAAGCACTCCATCTCCGCTTGCCTTGCGGCTATCTCTTCATTGGTAGCCCATCCAGTGACCTTCCCTTGGTTGATATCCTGCTGGACACGGCGGAGACGACGACATGTGTAGTTTTCCCCGCTTGAGTCGCAAGAAGATATCTCGAACAATAGCTTCTTAGCCTGACAGAAAAAGATCGAAAGAGAAAATGCACGGAAACGCAAGATACAAAGCCGGGACGATCTGGGAAAATATACAGGAAACATTTCTTCACCAAAAGGAAAGTAACAAGCCAAAGTGGAGTCGGAGACGGATTCCAGGTTGTCCAGGCGGCCTCCTGGCGCAGCCAGGGTTTAGCCCGCACCAGTAGGTCGCCTGGGTGACCTGGAGATCCTCTCCGGCTCCGCTTCGGCTCGGAATTTTCCTAATTTTGCAAAAACGCATAAAACGGAACTTTTATTGATGTTCGCGAAGTTTCCTTACCGTATTTCATACCTTTTCTTATTCTGCTTCTGCCGGTGTCTGATACAGTGTTGCAATATGTTCTTCGTGAGTGGCTACCTGTATCACATCCACCTCTACATTGATGGGGTCTCCAGCCATGTAATGCTTGAGTCTTTGCCCATTCACAACATGTGGTTTTGTGCCTTCAAAATTATTAATCTTGATTGCATCGGAGCAATAGACTTCTTCGATATGGTACGGTCCTTCCCATTTGGAAAGTAATTTACCTAGAGAAAATCCGAAACGAGATCTATACAACAAAACTTTGTCACCAACATTAAATTCATGTTTCAAAATTCTCTTGTCATGCCACTTCTTTACCTTCTCTTTGAACATTTTTGCGCTCTCGTAAGCTTCACTTCTCCACCCATATAGAGAAGTCAAGTTAATGAGACGCTTTTCACCAGCAAGCTTTGGATCAACATTAAGCTCTCTAACAACCTAGAAAGCTTCGTGTTCTAACTCTAGAGGTAGATGGCATGCCTTGCCATAAACCATCTTATACGGAGACATCCCCATGGGATTTTTCTAAGCAGCTCTATACGCCCACAAAGCATCTCCTAGCTTATTGGACCAATCCTTTCTAGAAGTGTTCATTGTCTTTTGCAAGATCAACTTGATCTCTCTATTTGTGAGCTCAACTTGCACACTTGTTTGAGGGTGGTAAGGTGAAGCAATTCTATGATTAACATCATATTTGGCTAGGGCTTTTCCAAAAGCACCGTGTGTAAAATGTGATCCTCCGTCGGTCATGAGGTACCTAGGTACACCAAACCTAGGGAAGATTACATCCTTGGGCATTTTCAAAGATGCCTTGTGATCGGCACTTTCCGTGGGGATTGCTTCAACCCACTTGGTCACATAGTCTACAGCTACTAAGATGTGAGTGTATTTGTGTGAAGGAGGGAAAGGACCCATAAGATCAAAACCCCAACAATCAAAGGGCTCAATGACTAGCGAATAATTCATAGGCATCTCATTCCTCCTACTAATATTACCAACTCTCTCACACTTATCACAGGATAAAATGTAACTTCTAGCATATTTGAAGAGAGTAGGCTAGTAAAAACCTGATTGGAGAACCTTGTGTGCGGTCCTCTCACCACATGATGTCCTCCATAAGGACTGCTATGACATTGTCTCAAGATACCCTTCTGCTCATGCTCCGGTATGCATATCCTCACAATTCCATCGGGACCTTCTCTAAAGAGATGTGGGTCATCCCAAAAGTAATACCTCAAGTCGTGGAAGAACTTCTTCTGTTGCTGGAATGTTAAACCTGGAGGCAAAAACTTCGCAACAATAATGTTAGCATAATCTGCATACCATGGATCTGAATTAGATTTCACATGTAAAACAGCTAACTGTTCGTCAAGAAAACTATCATTGACTCGAATGGGATCGTGTGGTATGTCCTCCATCCTGGAAAGGTTGTCTCCTACAGGGTTGTCTGCTCCTTTCCTATCAACAATCTGCAAATCAAATTCTTGAAGAAGATGGACCCATCTGATGAGCCTTGGTTTGGCATCCTTCTTTTCCAGAAGATACTTAATAGCAGCATGATCAGTATGAATAATAACTTTAGAATCAACAATGTAAGGCCTAAACTTATCACAAGCAAACACTACCGCTAAAATTTCTTTCTCAATAGTAGTATAGTTCTTTTGAGCAATGTCGAGGGTTTTGCTAGCGTAATGGATAGCATTCAATTTCTTATCAACCCTTTGTCCTAACACAGCTCTAACAGCAAAATCACTAGCATCACACATGATTTCAAAAGGCAAATTACAATCAGGTGGTTGGACTATAGGGGCAGTTATCAAGGCTTTCTTAAGAACTTCGAAGGCTTCCTTACAATCTTCATCAAACACAAAAATAATATCCTTCTGGAGAAGATTGGTAAGGGGTTTTAAAGTTTTAGAAAAGTCTTTAATAAATCTCCTATAGAAACCAGCATGACCGAGAAAACTACGAATACCTCTAATGTCTTTTGGATAAGGCATTCTCTCGATTGCTTCAACCTTTGCCCTGTCCACCTCGATTCCTCTTTCAGAAATCTTGTGACCAAGAACAATTCCCTCAATGACCATGAAGTGGCACTCCTCCTAGTTGAGTACCAAGTTCGTCTCCTCACATCTCTGCAAAACTTTATTAAGGTTGTGGAGACAATGGTCAAAAGAGGTTCCATAGAAAGAGAAATCGTCCATCAAGACCTCCACAATTTCCTCACAAAAACCACGAAAGATAGCGGACATACACCTTTTAAAAGTAGCAGGAGCATTGGATAAACCAAAAGGCATACGTCTATAAGTATAAGTACCAAAGGGACAAGTAAAAGTGGTCTTCTCTTGATCGGCAGTGTTAACATGAATTTGAGAGAGGCCGGAGTACCCATCAAGATAGCCAAAGTGAGTGTTTTTGGATAACCTTTCAAGCATTTGTTCGATGAACGATAGCGGGTAGTGGTCCTTCCTGGTTTCCTTGTTCAGCTTCCTGTAATCAATACACATACACATTCTATATCCAATAATAATTCTTTGAGGTATTAGTTCATTCTTATCATTAGGAACCACAGTCGTGCCTCCTTTCTTGGGAACACAATGTACTGGACTTACCCGCTTACTATCACCTATAGGGTAGATAATACCTGAGGCCAGAAGCTTGAGGATTTCGGTCCTCACAACATCCTTCATCTTCAGGTTTAACCGTCGTTGATGATCAACAACCGGTTTAGCATCAAGCTCGATATTGATAGTATTCTGACAAATAGATGGACTAATCCCCTTAAGATCATCAAGGGTATAGCCAATAGCACCTCGGTGTTTACGAAGGACTTCCAATAATCGCTCTTCTTCATATCCTGAAAGGTTAGAATTGATAATAACAGGATATACTTTCTTTTCATCTAAATAAGCATACTTGAGCGTACTAGGAAGATGTTTAAGGTCAAACACCGGGACTTCTTTTGGTTTTGATAAAAATTCCCAAAGGCTCAACCAGAAGGTTGTGCTTCTGAAAAGACCTCGGTGACGCCTAGAGGGGGGTGAATAGGCTATTTAAAAACTTCTTCGGATTTGGCTTGAAGCTAATGCGGAAATAAACTAAGAGGGTACTTGTCAAGCACAAATCCTAAATGCACTAGGCACTGCAACGTGTATCAAACAACACGATCTACCAAGATGGACACAATACAGTTACTAACAAACACAAGTTACACAAACTTACTTGAGCTATATCACACGACAAGTAGGTGAACAACACATGATACTAGATCACACTATATCACACGATATATCAAAGGCTGCAAGTATGAACATGTGGATATAGAGGGTATGCTTGAATGATTAATCTTGTACAAGAAATAGCCAACACAATATAATGAGCACAAAAAATATGCAATGTATGTACGCTCAAGTAACACAAGTAAACCACAAGTAAGGAGTTAGGGTTAAGGATAACCAAGGTCACTGAGACGAAGATGTATCCCGATGTTCACTTCCTTGGAGGGAAGCTAGTCACCGTTAGAGAGGTGGATGTTACCACGAAGGCACACGAACGCCACGAAGGCTCACCCTATTCTCCCTTTGAGATAACACCACGAAGGCGTTTCTCAACCACTAGTGGTAAGCCTTTGATGTGGCTTCCAAACCCTCACAAACTTTTCTGGGGGGTAATCACACGGATTGATTCCTCTCCGAAGAACTCCTACTGCCTAGGAGTCTCCAACCTCCAAGAGTAACAAGATCACGGGGAATGCTCAAAACTTGCTCAAATCTCAAATAGCTTGGGTTGAGAGGAGGAGAGGGAGACGATCTATCTTTTGATTGGAACAACTCTCAAAGGGGCTCACAAATGCTCTTGGGATCTAAGATTTGGTGTGAGCAAATGTGTGTGAGGTAGAAGTGTGTTCTTATGAGGATAAGTCTATGTTGGACCCCCTCTCACGAAGTGGGAGAGGGGTATTTATAGTGGGGAGAGAAAAACAGTCGTTGGGGACACTTTAAGTCACACAGGGTCCGGACGTCCGGCAGTTCTCGGAAGTCCGGGCGTTTGCAAGGGGTCGGACGTCTGACAAGGGTCGGTCGTCCAAGGGCTGTAGCTATGATTGGAAACACTGTGAATTGAACAGCGACCGGACGTCCGGAGAAGGCCGGAAATCCGAGTTATTCGACTCAACTTCTTCTGGTGGGAGGTTCCGGATTTCCGAAAGGGGACGGACGTCCGGTCCTCGGACGTCCGGAGGGAGCCAGAAATCCGAGTTATAGAGCTCATGTTCTTCTGGTGCAGGGCTCCGGATTTCCGCAGCCTGTCGGTCGTCCGACCCTTGACCGGCCCTCGGACGTCCGGAGGGAGACGGAAGTCCGAGTTATATGGCTCAAGTTTCTCTGGTGCATAGTTCCGGAATTCCGAAGCTGGTCGTATATCCGGGCCTCGGGCTTCCGGAGGGAGCCGGAAGTCCGAGTTATATGGCTCAAGTTTCTCTCGTGCATAGTTCCGGAATTCTGAAGCTGGTCGGATATCCAAGCCTCGGACGTCCGGAGGGAGCCGGAAGTCCGAGTTATATGGCTCTAATTTCTCTGGTATAGGATTCCAGATTTCCGAAGCACTCGGTCGTCCGGCCCTCGGACGTCCGGACGAAGCCGGATGACCGAGGCACTGGTTCTGTTTTCAGATAACAGCAGAGCAGTGGAGATGTGGTCTGAGCAGAATAGTGGAGATGTAGTTTGAGAAAGTTCATCGCAAAACCTGTGATCCCCTCTTAATAGTGCGGGATCCCTAAAGACTCAAGAATCATAAAAGGGGTACTGATGATCCATGCTTGAGTGTATACTTTTATTCGCTGATCATCACTCCGCACAACTAACGTCAAAGGAACTGATACCTTTGAGTTAGCCCTTTCACTTGAGCTTGATGTTGTTGTTCCTTCTTGGCTCAAGTTGAAAGCAAGACATGATGAATTCTTCAAGTAGCTCTCCCATACACAATGTGGAAAGCCTAGCTTATGTATTCATCTTCATTTGTCCACCATGTGAACATCCACAAGAATCAAGCATGTAGTGCTCAGGAATGCTTATCTTGATCTTGTCCTTGTTAGCACATGAGCTTGTCCTTATCAACACATGATCATTAACAATAGTTTCAATGATATATTCGTGATGATCCACTTGAACTTGCACACCACAATCTTGATGACGATCGCCACTTGACGTCATCCTTCATGGGTTGTATGAGATTTTCCTTTTGACGCAAGCCCATGGAAGCACACCTAACCCCCACATAGGACTCTCACAAAGACCATGGGTTAGTACACAAACACGTAATGGACAATGCTTACCATACCATGGGATCACTTGATCCCTCTCGGTACATCTTATACGCTTTGTGTGTTGATCATCTTGATTTACTCTTTGTCTGAGATCTTGATCAACCTAGTGTCTCTATGACCATTCTTTGGATAATACCCTGAATACCATCTTGGTCATCATATAAACTCCTTGAACCCAACAGATGGACTTCAAGAAGTGCCTATGGACAAATCCTATAAATATAACTTAAGGCAACCATTAGTCCATAGGAATTGTCATCAATTATCAAAACCACATATGGAGATATACGCTCTAACAATCTCCCCCATTTTGGTAATTGAAGACAACCACTTCAAGAGAGTTTATATAAGGAAATAAGCATAACCAAGCGCACACATACAAGGTAATAATGCATGCGTGCAAGATGTATGCTTACGCAATAAAAGCAAAACCCTCTAAACATATCCAAAGTAAACTCTCTAAACTTCTCCCCCATTGGCATCGATCGCCAAAATGGAAAAAAAGTTTAGAAAGCCAATATAGTAGGTGGTCCTCCAAAAGGTGTGTACTTCTCAGCAAATGAGTGCAGAGAAATACACTAATACAATGATAAGTAGTTGGAGGAAAACAAAGTATATTGAGGACCCAAAGATTGCAAATAAAAGGATCGTATGCCACAAAGACATACAAAAATAGAGGCAAGCAATCAAAAGATTCCAGATGGAACAAACAAGCATATGATCCTTAGAACCACATGAATAAAAGATATTATGATAAAGGCAACAGAGTGTTTTATCAAAAACTAGAGAAGCTCCCCATGATTTGTGCACAAATACGAGGTTGTTGTATTTGATACAAGTGCACAAAATATGGTCGTTGCTCCCCCACAATTAATAAAAACACACAACGAGTGCAAGAAGATAGATGAGACAATAAGCATATCAATTGCACAAAACAAATGGTTGAGCAACATGTAAAAGAAGCAGCTTAAGAATAGGCTCAACCAAAGTAATGTGTGTGAGTCATGACAAAGCACTTGAGAACACTAAGATAAGGATGAGCATTACTCATCAACATAGTCTTGATGAAATAAGATACAAAGTGCAAAACATATCATTCCCACACACACATACTAGAAAATGGGTTCACAAGCTTACTAATAAACAAAATAAGAACCAACGCTTGTGGCAACCCATTGTGAAGATAGGAAGTAAGAACCTTATCAAGAGGAGGGATACTAATTGAAATGGCAAAACCCTCATCAAGACAAGCATGAGGAAAAATAATCTTCACGACCAAAGAGTGCATCAAGATGTAGGAAAATAAGATACACACTCAAAACAAATCTTTTCACAAAGCCACCAAAAACTGAAAAAGGAAATGTAACGATGGACGTGAAATAAAAGACGATATCAATTAGAGATGTAACTTCTCTTATGTGTAAAAGATTCTAAGTAGAAGACAATCATGATGATATATATCCACAAAGAAGGATATACACACAAAATGGATACAAGAAGGAACAAACTAGATATCCAAAAAGGAAGTCATAAATATATCAATGAGATATTTTGCTTGGAAGCATAGCACATGGCCTAATATTTTCTTATTGTATAATATGAACTTCCAACATACGAACATCAAAGACATCCCAACTAGTAGTAAGACATCATCGTTCGGATGCTTTGAGAAAGCAAACAAGTACTACAAGAACGAATCAAGAGATTCATGCTATGATGCAACCTGGAAAAGAAAAGACAGGTTGGGGCCTTTGCAAGAAAAGAATGCATGAAGTGGATACTTGTTACCGAGACAACATTGGATTGATGTAGTAGATAGTTGTTCTTTGATCATCCTAACTTGGCTCCAATAATCACATGGTCTCAACACCTTCCTTATAGGTGAGCCGAGCATCCAATGCATCTCCAGTTGTTCCTGGAACAGCAAAACAAACAAAATGGTGCCCAAACTCATTGGGACCAAAGAGTTAGAAAACCAGCAATACATAGGACAAACTCCACATACATATGTGCATATAGATATGAATTTGAATTTCATGCACACTTTAGCCAATTTATGACAAGGTGGAGTTTCCCCTATATATTGGGTCAAAGAAGGAAAGCAAGCAAAAGAAGTTGTATATAGTAGCTAGATACGCATGCTCAAGACTCTCAAGAATCAACTCAACACAAAGTTGATAAGTCACCAAAAGACATGGTATCAAGTGATAATAAGATCCTAAAACAAAAAGAACTATCACTTGAAGGATATCAATTAAAAGATACCTCAAGGAATGAGATATCTATTGACACATGCCAAATAGAAGGCAACAAGAAACCAATTGAAGGAAAACAAACACGAGATATCTAGTTTCCAAAAGAGAGCTAGGTTCCAACAAACCAAGCCCTCGACAAATTTTCATGATGGCACAAAGCATCATAAAGAGCAATACTTGCCTCCCATCAACACACACTTGATGGGGATCAAAAGATTTTATGATGGGTGAATAAAGAGAGTGTTCTAAAGAAAATAGGATAGCTCCCCCAAGGGACGTGCATTATATAGAATTTGCATTTGAATACAAAATGCACACGATGGGATCATCACTTTCTCTATATCTATAAAAACACTAGACATGTTAAAATAGATTCATGAGAGGCAAGGAAGACAAACGAAACACAAAATCCAATGTAAAGATGATTAGCAATTCCTATCACATGATGGGAATACCAATTGTCAAGGACAAGAAGTATTTTCGAAGTGATACTCATTGGTAGATCACAAATATATCCAAGATCATCTTTACACATAAAACGCAAGCAAATGACACTTGTAGAGCTAACATGCCACCTAGGAACAAGATAATTTACAATATCAACACTAAGTGGCAACACGTCAAATGTACACATTTTCTAGGTTTGTAATATGCACATAGCATATTACTCCCCCATAATGTGATAAACCAACAACATTAACAAGTGGCAAATTAAAACCAACAAGAGATACTTAATGGACCATATAGAATTTGAATTTCTCATGAGTAAGACATACCACATAGAAACTAGATAATCTTGAAGTATCAAAACTAAGTGGTATTCCCCATGTATACACACTTATAGGATTGTGAGGTGTGCAAAGCACATCACTCCCCCACAATGGTATAATCCATTAATCTCTCACAAGAGCCAACAAAAAAATATAAAAAGATGCAAAAAGGCTCAATACAAGACTCACATGTACATGATATGCAAACCAACATACCCATACTGGATTACTCAAGATAAGCAAGTTGGAAGCACAACATATACAAACGCATGCAAGGTACAAAACCACAACATGCAAAGGGGCGAGCACCTAACAATGTAAACAGTTTAAGTATAAGACACCGTAAGGAGGCACATTGGATATAAGATAGAAACTCGATAATCCAAATGACTTGGCTTGAGATAATATGAATGATGAAGACCCCTTAATTCTTCATTATGTATCCAAGTCTCTAATGTCCTCCATAGTCACCTATTGATCAAGTTTGAGCTTGTTGGTCCCCAACTACGTTGGGTCCTAAGAGGTTAATCACAATAGGCTTGGCAACCCAAATTGTTCTTTTCTTGACACCATTTTGAGTACCAACAAACTTGGCAAACACATTGCCAACCTTATCCTTCCCAAGGGAATAGATATCATCAATAGTGATTGGGTTGGATAAGTTACCTCTCGTGCAAGACGAAGTGACGCGACCCTTCTCACGACATAAGTAGCAACATCTACCCTTTGTTTTCTTCCCAGTTGATTTCTCACCTCGGGGAGTGTTGGCTTGGGTCTTATTGGGAAGAGGCCTTCCTTCAACTTGTAGTTGAACATGTGATTGAGTTTGTGGCCGCTTCCCTTGATGCTTGTGACTTTGAGACTTCGTCTTCAGAGGGCAAGATCTAACATGGTGCCCTTTAACTTTGCAGTTGAAGCAAATGATTTTGGCCGAATTCTTGACTTGTTCTAGGCCCCTCTTGTTCTTGTTTGAGTTTACTCCAATATCATTTTTGTCATTCGGAGATGTTTGCTCACACAGGACGTTGTTGAGTGTGGACATCCCTTCATGACACTGTTCCAAGTCTTTCTTCAAAGAAGTGACTTGGGCCTTGAGCTCTTCGATTTCCTCTGCACGGTTAGTATCAATGCAAGTACTAGAGGAAGTGTAAGCTTCAATGTTAGAGCAACAAGGCAAGGAAAGTAATTCATCACACGAGGTAGCAATATTATGAGTTGACGAATTATGAGGACTAGCACATGGAAATATAGTACTTTGACTAGAAGTAGTGCCATTGTCCACATAAGGCTCACTTGATGTTAGCTTGGTGATGATAGCCTCATGAGCTAACCTTTGCACATTATAGGATGTTAGAAGATCGGCATGAGAGCTTGTGAGCATTACATGGTTTTCTTCCAACTTCCCATAATTGCTAGTTAGTAAATCAAGTTGAGCACGTAGCTCAATATTCTCCTTCAATGTTGATACTTCAAATGAGGTAGAGTTAGATGTACACGTATCATCAACAATATGAGAGGAGTAAGTAGCCAATAGAGACTTCTCATGAGTAGATTGAAGCTCCTCATAGATCTTAGAGGTTTTGATGAGCTCTCCCTTGACATTATTGCATTCAAGGAGAAGGACCTCAAAATCCTTTTTAAGTTTATCATGAGTAACTTCAATCTCTCCTTCTGAAGATCTTAAGTCTCTACATGCTTGATGACTCTTCTCAAGTTCATGTTCAAGTTGTTCACTTTTAGCTTATTCATGATTAAGTGAATCATTACAATTTTCAAAGTAAGCAAGAACATCTTGGAATCTTTGAAGAGCGTTATTTTTAGCTTTGTGAAGAATTTTACTGATCACATAGATATTTTCAGTAAAGTCATCATCATCATCCTCATCGCAAATATCATCGTTATTGCACAGGGAAGATGATACCTCATTATTACCTCTTGCCATGAGGCACATGTGAACTGGAGGAGTTGATGATGATTATTTTGGTGAATCAGATTCTTCATTAGTCAAAAGTACTTCATATTTCTTGATTTCCCCTAAATGATTAGTCATAGAGCAACTAGGGAGAAACAAGATATTTTGATCAAGAGGACACGAGGAAGCAGGCATATCACCACAGACATTTGTCGAGGGATCTTTAGGTGAAATGCATGACCTATCATCACAATAATTTACACTATGTGTGGTGGTAGATATGCTCGTGTCCATAGAGGCTATGACATTTTCATCAACATATATTTATTCACTCACCATGTCATTACCTTGTGAGATTGAAGATGCTGAGGTGTGCAAGCAATCGGATATGGAAGTAGTGGTGGACTCTTTAAGATCGAAAAGAGTGAAGAGCTCATGCACCAAATCCTTCATCATAATACCGTCTTCATCAAGATTGGACCCACCATATATATCTTAAAGTTTAGTCCAAACTTCATGAGCTGACTTGCAAGTCGAGATAGACTTAAACACTTCAGGACTTATGGTTTGATGAATGGCAAGAAAAGCCTCACAATCAAGATACATTTCATTAGTAGATGAAGATGCATCATCCTTTTTGTCGGCAATCCCTACAAGAACAATTCGTAAAGTATTTGGGCCCATGGCCCGAAAGTGATGAAGCATACGGATTCTCCATAAGGTATAATTTGTGCCATCAAAGTCAAAGGTGCCATTGTGCACTAATCCAATAATCGACATCGATACTCTCTAGGTCGTGAAACCTAATTAAAGAGAGACCTAGCTCTGATACCAGTTGAAAAGACCTCGATGACGCCTAGAGGGGGGGGGGGTGTGAATAGGCTATTTAAAAACTTCTTCGGATTTGGCTTGAAGCTAATGCAGAAATAAACTAAGAGGGTACTTGTCAAGCACAAATCCTAAATGCACTAGGCACTGCAACGTGTATCAAACAACACGATCTACCAAGATGGACACAATACAGTTACTAACAAGCACAAGTAAGTTACACAACTTACTTGAGCTATATCACACGACAAGTAGGTGAACAACACATGATACTAGATCACACTATATCACACGATATATCAAAGGCTGCAAGTATGAACGTGCGGATATAGAGGGTATGCTTGAATGATTAATCTTGTACAAGAAATAGCCAACACAATATAATGAGCACAAACAATATGCAATGTATGTATGCTCAAGTAACACAAGTAAACCACAAGTAAGGAGTTAGGGTTAAGGATAACCAAGGTCACTGAGACGAAGATGTATCCCAATGTTCACTTCCTTGGAGGGAAGCTAGTCACCGTTAGAGAGGTGGATGTTACCACGAAGGCACACGAACGCCACGAAGGCTCACCCTATTCTCCCTTTGAGATAACACCACGAAGGCGTTTCTCAACCACTAGTGGTAAGCCTTTGAGGTGGCTTCCAAACCCTCACAAACTTTCCTGGGGGGGGGGGGGTAATCACAAGGATTGTTTCCTCCCGAAGAACTCCTACCGCCTAGGAGTCTCCAACCTCCAAGAGTAACAAGATCACGGGGAATGCTCAAAACTTGCTCAAATCTCAAATAGCTTGGGTTGAGAGGAGGAGAGGGAGACGATCTATCTTTTGATTGGAACAACTCTCAAAGGGGCTCACAAATGCTCTTGGGATCTAAGATTTGGTGTGAGCAAATGTGTGTGAGGTAGAAGTGTGTTCTTATGAGGATAAGGCTGTGTTGGACCCCCTCTCACGAAGTGGGAGAGGGGTATTTATAGTGGGGAGAGAAAAACAACCGTTGGGGACACTTTAAGTCACACAGGGTCCGGACGTCCGGCAGTTCTCGGAAGTCCGGGCGTTCGCAAGGGGTCGGACGTCCGACAAGGGTCGGTCGTCCGAGGGCTGTAGCTATGACTGGAAACACTGTGAATTGAACAGCGACCGGACGTCCGGAGAAGGCCGGAAATCCGAGTTATTCGACTCAACTTCTTCTGGTGGGAGGTTCCGGATTTCCGAAAGGGGACGGACGTCCGGTCCTCGGACGTCCGGAGGGAGCCAGAAATCCGAGTTATAGAGCTCATGTTCTTCTGGTGCAGGGCTCCGGATTTCCGCAGCCTGTCGGTCGTCCGACCCTTGACCGGCCCTCGGACGTCCGGAGGGAGACGGAAGTCCGAGTTATATGGCTCAAGTTTCTCTGGTGCATAGTTCCGGAATTCCGAAGCTGGTCGTATATCCGGGCCTCGGGCTTCCGGAGGGAGCCGGAAGTCCGAGTTATATGGCTCAAGTTTCTCTCGTGCATAGTTCCGGAATTCTGAAGCTGGTCGGATATCCAAGCCTCGGACGTCCGGAGGGAGCCGGAAGTCCGAGTTATATGGCTCTAATTTCTCTGGTATAGGATTCCAGATTTCCGAAGCACTCGGTCGTCCGGCCCTCAGACGTCCGGACGAAGCCGGATGACCGAGGCACTGGTTCTGTTTTCAGATAACAGCAGAGCAGTGGAGATGTGGTCTGAGCAGAATAGTGGAGATGTAGTTTGAGAAAGTTCATCGCAAAACCTGTGATCCCCTCTTAATAGTGCGGGATCCCTAAAGACTCAAGAATCATAAAAGGGGTACTGATGATCCATGCTTGAGTGTATACTTTTATTCGCTGATCATCACTCCGCACAACTAACGTCAAAGGAACTGATACCTTTGAGTTAGCCCTTTCACTTGAGCTTGATGTTGTTGTTCCTTCTTGGCTCAAGTTGAAAGCAAGACATGATGAATTCTTCAAGTAGCTCTCCCATACACAATGTGGAAAGCCTAGCTTATGTATTCATCTTCATTTGTCCACCATGTGAACATCCACAAGAATCAAGCATGTAGTGCTCAGGAATGCTTATCTTGATCTTGTCCTTGTTAGCACATGAGCTTGTCCTTATCAACACATGATCATTAACAATAGTTTCAATGATATATTCGTGATGATCCACTTGAACTTGCACACCACAATCTTGATGACGATCGCCACTTGACGTCATCCTTCATGGGTTGTATGAGATCTTCCTTTTGACGCAAGCCCATGGAAGCACACCTAACCCCCACATAGGACTCTCACAAAGACCATGGGTTAGTACACAAACACGTAATGGACAACGCTTACCATACCATGGGATCACTTGATCCCTCTCGGTACATCTTATACGCTTTGTGTGTTGATCATCTTGATTTACTCTTTGTTTGAGATCTTGATCAACCTAGTGTCTCTATGACTGGATAATACCCTGAATACCATCTTGGTCATGATATAAACTCCTTGAACCCAACAGATGGACTTCAAGAGGCGCCTATGGACAAATCCTATAAATATAACTTAAGGCAACCATTAGTCCATAGGAATTGTCATCAATTACCAAAACCACATATGGAGATATATGCTCTGACAGCTTCAGGATAGCACGTTGTCTCAAGAATATGTCATCTAGCTCATTCCTTTCCTCCATATGCATATCATTCTCGTGGTTTTCCATAAATTGCTGCAAAGGATTGTTAGGAGGAATAGCAATAGAAGCAATCTCTTCAATAATTTTATCATTACTAGGTAGATCTGTACCACGAGTTTTCTTCAAGAATTTAGAAAATTTAAATTCATATGGCTCACCATTAAATTCAACAGATACTTTTCCTTTCCTGCAATCTATAATAGCTCCACAAGTTTTGAGAAAGGGCCTACCAAAGATAATAGGGGAAAAACTATCTTGTACTGAACCAAGTACTAGAAAGTCGGTAGGATATTTTACCTTTCCACATAGAACTTTAACATCTCGCACAATTCCAATAGGAGAGATAGTTTCTTTATTTGCAAGATGAATAGTAACATCGACTTCTTCAATTTCACATGGTAGAATCTCATTCATGATCTCTTGATAAAGTGAAAAAGGAATAGCACTAGCACTAGATCCCAAATCACATAGTCCATAATAATTATGATCTCCTATTTTAACAGATACAACTGGAGTACCTGAAATTGGGCCTCTATTCTTGGCTGTAACAAGGTTAGTGGAAACAACACAAAAATTTATATTGGAATCCTAAATATTACGAGTAACAAGATCCTTGACTAATGCAACTTTAGGATCGACTTTAATGAGCTCCTCATGCTCATCGGTCGTTCTTTAACTTTTATTCAGGATGTGTGTGACAAAAGAATGCTCCCTCATCCTTGCGGGAAAAGGGGGCTTTTCATATTCAACTCTAGGCAAGATAGGGTCAACAACATTAATATCAAAAGGTAATTCCTTAAAAGGTTTATGGTGTTGATCCTCCTTCTTCTCAGAAGAGTCAATATGAGAGGCAAAGTCTTTGCAAAAATCAATTCGAAGCTGGGAATTAAGACCAATCTTAGCAAAGAAGGTATTGAAGTAATCAGTTTTCACATAACGCTCAATGTAATCACGCTCATAATTTATAACGGGGTTCAATACCTTTATCAATCTCCGAGTCTTCAGTGTTCTTCTGGATCCTTTCAATAAGATCCCACTTAGCTTTAGTGCTTTTATTGGAGAATGCCCCACTAGAGGAAGCATCAAGCATCTCTTTATCTTGATGAGAAAGCCTTGCATAAAAATTTGTTAGAATAATTTCTTTGGAGAGCTCATGATTGGGACATTTGAGCATTAAGGATTTCAATCTCCCCCAAGCTTGAGCGATGGTTTCTCCGTCACGAGACCAAAAGTTATAAATATAATTCCTGTCTCGATGTATTTCATGAAGAGGACAAAACTTTGCATAGAAGAGAGGCATAAGATCTTGCCAATTTAGTAAATGATAGTCATCGAGAAGCCTATACCAATCCAAAGCCTTATCTTTTAATGATAGAGAGAATAGCTTTCTCATAAAAAAATCCATTGATATACCTACAAGCTTAAATAAGGAGCATCGTTGTGAAAGATATAGCAAGTGTTCACCTGAATGTCTATCTCCTTCAAATCGATTAGCCAAAACACAATCAATAATACCAGTTGGTATTTTAAAAGGCACAATTTCAGTAGGTGGGGGAGGCTTCTCCACCACAATAGCATTGGGGCGGTTCCCCACAAGCAACAAACCAAGAGGAGAGTGGTCCATAGGGACAAAAAGATTTCCTTACCAATTTCACTTACCAATAGCGCTACACTCCACGACAACGGTGCCAGAAAATGGTCATCATGACCCAAAAGTGTAGGGGATCTATCGTAGCCTTTTCGATAAGTAAGAGTGTCGAACCCAACGAGGAGCAGAAGGTATTGACAAGTGATCTTGAGCAAGGAATAACTACAAGTACTGAAAGGTAACTTTTTATGGGTTTTCTAATATAAACTACAAGGAAATAAATGCAAGTAAAGTAAATCGTGTCGAGGTGCAGCAAGTGACCCAATCCTTTTGAACACAAAGGATATGTCGAGGGACTAAACTTATAAAGACTAAGGCGTTCCTGAGGACACACGGAAAGATAGTCAAGTGCTTTCGCCATACTCTGTCTAGTACTATGTTTTGTATTGATAAGTGTTATGTGGGTGGATCTTAACTAGTGCACCGTCTAGGCTAATACAAGCACACTCTTATGATTAATCCCTCTTCAAAGCATCCGCAAATACAAGACAGAAGTTAAGTCAAAGTCTAATCATAGCAATAAGCTTTAGGATCCAATACTACCTCATGCAAAAGTGTGCGAACTGGGGTTCAGGTTTCTATCACTCCGGTGCTGCCTCTTGAGCTTGCGTTGTTTTTTTCCCTTGAAGTGGAAAGGGTGATGCAGCACAGGAGCAGTAAGTATTTCCCTCAGTCTGAGAACCAAGGTATCAATCCAGTAGGAGAATCGCACCAAGTCCAGAGTACCTGCGCAAACACAAAAGAGCTTGCACCCAACGCTATAAAGGAGTTGTCAATCCCCTCAAGATTGATTGCAAAGTGAGATCTGAACGCGGAAAGTGCAACGAAGTAAAAGTGTAAGGCTGCAAATATGGTGTGAAGTAGACCCGGGGGCCATAGTGTTCACTAGAGGCTTCTCTCAAAATAGCAAATAATACGGTGGGTGAACAAATTACTGTCGAGCAATTGGTAGAACCGCGCAAAGTCATGACGATATCTAAGGCAATGATCATACATATAGGCATCACGTCTGAGACAAGTAGACCGATACTTTCTGCATCTACTACTATTACTCCACACATCGACCGCTATCCAGCATGCATCTAGTGTATTGAGTTCATGACGAAGAGAGTAACGCCTTAATCAAGATGACATGATGTAGAGGGATAAACTCAAACCAATGATGAAAACCCCATCTTTTTACCCTTGATGGCAACAACACGATGTGTGCCTCGCTGCCCCTTCTGTCACTGGGAGAGGTCACCGCACGGTATGAACCCAAAACCAAGCACTTCTCCCATTGCAAGAATCATAGATCAAATTAACCAAACAAAACCAACAACTCGAAGAGAATTACAAGGATATGAAATCATGAATATAAGAGATTAGAAGAAACTCAAATAAGATTCATAGATAATCTGATCACAAATCCACAATTCATCGGATCACGACAGACACACCGCAAAGAAGATTACATCGGATAGATCTCCATGAAGATCATGGAGAGCTTTTTATTGAAGATCGAAGAGAGAGAAGAAGCCATCTAGCTACTAGCTATGGACCCGAAGGTCTATGGTGAACTACTCACGCATCATCGGAGAGGTCATGGTGTTGATGAAGAAGCCCTCCGTATCCGAGTACCCCCTCCGGCAGGGCACCAGAACGTGTCCCAGATGGTGATCTTGCGGAGACAGAAGCTTGCGGCGGCGGAAAAGTATTTTCATGGATCTCTCTCGTAGTTTTGGAATTTTTCTGAATTTATAGGCGGAAGAGGTAGGGCAGACGAGCCACAGGGGGCTCACAAGCCTGCTAGGAGCGGCCCCCCCTGGCCGCGCCTAGGGGGCTTGTGGGGTCCCCTGGGGCCCCCTGCCTTTGTTCTCAAGTCTCGTGCGTATCTTCTGTTCCAGAAAAAATCTTTTCGGAAGTTTTATTCCGTTTGGGCACCGTTTAAAATCCTCCTCTGAAAACGGTAAAAGCACGGAAAAAACAGGAACTGGCACTTGGCACTAAGTTAATAAGTTAGTCCCAAAAAAGATATAAAAGGCATACAAAACATCCAAAGTTTGACAAGATAATAGCATGGAACCATAAAAAATTATAGATACGTTGGAGACGTATCATCCGGCAACCCACCATAAGCATTCTTTATACACCATGCATTTCCCTAGGTCCTTAAAAAGGTGAAGTGTTATGTAGTCGACGTTCACATAACACCACTAGAAGAATGACACCATAACTTAAATATCAATCAACACATATTACTTCAACATCATATGACTACTAACATCTAGACTTTTCTCCTGTCCTCAAGAACTAACAGAACTACTCACAAGACATAAAAGAGATCATGATCAGAGGTGATGAAAATATGATTAACAATCTGGTAATAACAATAATTCTCCAACAAAACTCAATAGCATTCACAACAAAAGAGTAATCAACACTGGTAGAGTAGAGGGGATGAATAGTGCAAGTTACAACTCCGATCGCAATGGTGAAGTAGATGGGATGAAGGTGGAGATGTTGCTGGTGTTGGTGATGATGATGATGATGATCTCAATGATGCCCGTGACGATGGTGATGACGATGAAGATGATCTCCCCTTCCGGGAGGAGTTCTCCCTGGTGAAATATGCCCGCCGGAAAGGTCTTTTCTTCTGTGTAGGTTTCTGCCTCGGAGCGGCGGCGGAATCGTGAAAACACTTTGTCTCCAGAATTTTTAGGTCAAGAGGGACATATAGGCCAAAGGAGAGCACCGGAGCCTGGGCCCATCACCCAGGCGGCCTCCTGGCGCAGCCTAGGGGGCGCGCCAGCAGGTCGCCTGGGAGACCTGTGGGCCCCCTCCGGCTCTTCTTTGGGTCCTGTTCGAAAACTTCTTCCCTCCAAATTTCAGCGCAATTGGAGATTTACTGATATTGCAATTCTTCATGCTATTTTCTCTCCTGAATCCTGCGTCTGCTGTTTTGGCACCGGAAAGTTGTAAATTGTGTAAAATAAGCCAAAACACTATAAGTACATCATCATAAAGTGAAATATATCAATGAATAGAGACAAATTATGATACAAAATAGTGATGCATTTTGGATGTATCAGTGGCCGGCTGAAGTTATCGCCCACCACAACTATAGTCTCTATATGCCACGGTTGTGTGCGCTACCAGTTGTAGGCACCTTCGAGCCCGTCGTTGGTAGTGATGTTGACATATAGAAAAATTGTTGTCGTGTAAGCATTTCAATGGCAATGAAGCAGTATTTTGCACTCAATCATCCCATTGCATTCAAACAATCATATTACAATGGTGTTACAATAATTAAGATTATTAATGAAGCAAACATAGAGTATAAGAATGTAGGGAAATAAATAAATATTTAGAATTCTCATCTTCTAAAATGAACAACGAATCAAGATGTTTTGAAGCACTATATCGCTCGCAAACGACTACCCCAATATGTCTTCGACTCGGTGAAGTCGTTCTTCATCCTATTCTAGGTGGCAGTGAAACTTTCCATATGCATTTACAACCTCTTTGTTGACTATTCTGACCAAAACCTTCTGTAGGCGGCTATGCTCTGTTACTAGTTCCCCTATGTCCATGTCCCTCTCCATCTCTTCGGAGGCTATAGTTATCTAAATATTTGCTTTTCTTAAAAAAGTCGTCCATGATAGCCATGGCACAGTATCCACACCTTTGAGAGGTTTCCACATTTTGTTCTTGATAGCAATAAGCGTTAGTGAAGAACTTGAGTTCTGAATGTCCTGTTATAGTCGCTCTAAAGTTCTTACAATTGGCGATAGCATCATTTAGAACCTTCTTCAATCTGGTCCATTGCTTTTGGAGGTGTCTCTTTGAATCGAAGAAGTAAGCCAAGCCCTGTGTCGGCAATATTGCGATTACGATCCAATGTCCGTCGCTGCCCAAAAAATGAAGAAAAAAACATTAATGAGATCAAACCACAAGACCATTTATATGTTTCAAAGTAAATTACTGAACGTTAGCGACTTACTTGTTGCAACATGGCACTACAAAGGTGTCCGCATGTGGATGATTTACAATAAAGAACGGGAACACGTAGTGCGAGATGACTTGGTGGCCTTCCGTGGTTTCTAGGTTGTGGCAATGTAGGTAAAAAGGATCAGGTAAGGACACGTTACCACGCGGCAGTAGGGGATTTGTAGCTCGATGAAGTACACACAGCCTCGTTAACCCTGGGGAGAATGCGCTGACAGAGAAGATATTTGCATGGATGACCTCATTAAATGCCAAATAAATTATGTGTAATGGAGACTCCTCGACAAAACCATAACCTTCTATCACCTTGGACGTGTACCCATGCTGACCTTTTTTGATTTATCTACCACAATGGCGTGTAGAATTTGAAGATCAATTGAGACGTTCCCCAACATAGAGTCTGATAGCCGTGCTTCGGGGATGACAACCGTCACGTGCATTCTTCTCCTCTGAATGTGGATTATCTGGAACTACGTTTGTGATGCCGTCATACCCTGGGGAATCTCCTCTATATCATTCATTGGCCACTTAAGCTGGTAGCTCTAGGTCACTTGCCATAACATAGTGACACCATCTTCTAGGGGGTGAGGCAATGACCAAGTTTCAAAGTCCGTCAATACCTCGTGCACCTGCACCCTTATCATGCCAAGTGGCAGGACGACCCCGTGCATCATTCTCCTACCATCAGTAAACGGGATGACTTGACCCTTGGCAACTCTTGTCTTCACCCTGTCCATGTTGGCTTGCAACCATCATGGAATAAAGTGAGATGCACGTGGCTGATGGGTGATAATAGGTGTATGTTATTGGCTGGGACTTGGTGTTGGAAATATGCCCTAGAGGCAATAATAAAATAGTTATTATTATATTTCTTGTTTCAAGATAATCGTTTATTATCCATGCTATAACTGTATTGAATGGAAACGTAAATGCATGTGTGGATATATAGACAAAACAATGTCCCTAGCAAGTCTCTAGTTGACTATCCTGTTGGTCAAGGATGGTTAAGGTTTCCTAGCCATAGACAAGTGTTGTCACTTTATGACGGGATCACATCATTAGGAGAATGATGTGATGGACAAGACCCAAAATATAAACATAGCATATGATCGTGTCATTTTGTTGCTATTGTTTTCTGCATGTCAAGAATTCATTCCTATGACCATGAGATCATGTAACTCACTGACACCGGAGGAATGCCTTGTGTGTATCAAACAATGCAACGTTACTGGGTGACTATAAAGGTACTCTACAGGCATCTCCAAAGGTGTTCGTTGAGTTAGCATGGATCAAGACTGGGATTTCTCACTACGTGTGACGGAGAGGTATCTCGGGGCCCACTCGGTAATACAACATCACAAACAAGCCTTGCAAGCAACGTGACTAAAGAGTTAGTCACGAGATCTTGTATTACGGAACGAGTAAAGAGACTTGCTGGTAACGAGATTGAAATAGGTATGGAGATACCGACGATCGAATCTCGGGCAAGTAACATACCGAAGGACAAAGGGAATGATATACGGGATTGTGTGAATCCTTGACATAGAGGTTCAACCTATAAGATCTTCATAGAATATGTAGGATCCAATATGGACGTCCAGGTCCCTCTATTGGATATTGACCACAGAGTGTCTCTGTCATGTCTACATAGTTCTCGAACCCGCAGTGTGTGCACACTTAAGGTTTGGTGACGTTTTCGGTATAGTTGAATTATTGATGTTGGCAACCAAATGTTGTTTGGAGTCCTGGATGAGATCCTGGACGTCCTGAGTGTCTCCGGAATGGTCCGGAAACGAAGATTGATATATAGGATTGTTGCATTTGTCTTCTGGAAAGATTTCGGGCATTACCAGTAAAGTATCGGGAGTGACGAATGGGTTCCGGGGTTTTACCGGGAGGGGACACCCACCCGGGAGAGAACCTAATAGAATCATGGGTGGCGCACCAGCCCTTAGTGGGCTGGTGAGGCCAGCCCAATAGGGCTATTTCGGCTAAGAAAACAATAAAGGAAAAAGAAAGGAAAAAAGAGAGGAGGTGGGAAAGAAGGAAAGGACTCCTCCTCCAAACCGAATTGGAGGAGGATTCCTTCCTCCTTGGCTCGGCCGACCCCTCCTACTTGGATTAGGAGGCAAGGTCACCACCCCTTGGTTCCTCCTATATATAGTGGAGGTTTGAGAGTGTTTTTGCACCTCAAGCCTTTGTGCAAACCTCTCTCCCTCCACTACTTCGTGACATATCGTAGCTAGATCGATACGGCATGGCGAAGCCCTACCGGAGTAGCTCCACCACCATCACCGCCAGGCCTTCGTTCTGCCGGAGAATTCATCTACCTCTTCGTCTCTCTTGATGTATCAAGAAGGCGGAGATCGTCATCGAGTTGTACGTGTGATGAACGTGGAGGTGTCGTTCGTTCGGTGCTAAATCGGGACGGATCGTGGGGCGCGACGATATGGACCATGAAGGCGTTCCACTACATCAACAACGTTTCTCGACTATTGCATCTACTACTGCATCTAACTTAGTTTTGTTTATGGACTTCCTTCTGTATTTTTTTAGTTCTTTGGTTTCGGGGTAGGCGTCATCCCACAACATCTTACCCCCTCCCTACGCATGACTAGTCTTGGGATTCGTGTTAACCTCAAAACCCATGTTCAGTGTCTAGGTAAGACGGCCATCATACCTATAGCCATGGCGAGATTCTTGAGGACCCGGTCCAAATTTCTCCTTTATTTTTCTCTATAAAAAATACATATGTTTTGGTAAATAATTAGTATGGAACGCAATAAATAAGTTGTGGGGACTAAATTATTAGTGGTGGTTGACGTTACCAAGTTCTCCTCCGTCGAGTGAAGTGGCTACGTCGGTAGGAGAAACTTCTTGACATTAGGTGGAAATTCATAATTACGGTTTAACACTAGTAGTAGATTCACCTTGTGCCCGACCAAATCCTTGCTACGGATTCGGTCAGTTTTTCGCAAGATGCAACCTAGCATTTTGCTATACCTTTTTGCTGTGTCCTCCGGGATGACCGGCTCGCCACCCGGGCCATCTGCGGTAATTGCAATTATACTTTCGTGAAGCTTGTTTGGATCCCTTGCCTTTCGTTTGCTCTTCTTTGTGGCTGTCGTGCTGGATGAAGTACCGTCAGTGTTGCTCATGTCCCCTTCCTCGGTGGTCCGTTCTACCTGTTGGTCACTGCCCATCTCAACGTCCGGGATGGTCGAATCATCCATGTCAGGGGCACTCATCTCTATATCAGGGTTGGTGCACTGAGATTTATTTTGAGATGACATTCCGACGTCGGGATTCATTTGTCCAACTACAATACTGTAGCAAAAAGTTAAGACTCAACATAGAATGAAAATTGCGACTGGAAATAGGCATGACCTTTGCTAAAAGTAGTGCATATTGAGTACCACAAATTTGACAAAACAGAAACGAATCAACGTTTCATCAAAACATCGGCACTCATATTAAGTCCCGCAAATCAAACACACCCATCTAATTATACATCTATCGAAATCGGGGAGCCGCTGTGACAATCCGAGACCGACGCTCCAGAAACTTCCCCTTTTATTCTGTTGTCGTCGTGTTGTTAGATTGTTTGTCGCATTCATGATCACATCATGCGCATCATCTGCATTGCATCAACACTCCATTGCCGCCAGTTTTCAAAACTTGCATCCGTTATTAGTTGGCGGTTCTCTCCGTTTTTGTCGTTGACCATTTTGAGACCAACCACACACGCACGCGCCCGCGAAATCGATGAAATATTTGTTTTTAAAGGTGTCTAAAAAATATTTTCGGATTGGGTCGAAACTTGGCGTGCGGTCTTATTTTCATGTAGGTAGGTCGCCTCCCCAATTTCGTCGCAATCGGAGTCTGTTTGATACCCGAACAGTCGACCGTAGCGGCACCGTCATCGATTTATCGTCACACGTTTTTTTCGGTGTTTAAAATCTTGTGTCGGGCCGATTATTTCTCTCTCATCCCAAGCCCATGGACATCTACACATCCCACTAGTCCCACTCCGCTTCCGGACCGTTCGGTCGAGATCCGACGGTCCGAAAACGGGGAAAACCCTCTCCTAGTCATCCCTGCCTATAAATAGATGTCCCTCTCATCCAAATCGGGTAAACCCTAACCCTCCCCTCGAAATTCGCTCCGCCGGCAGCCTCCCCCACTCCTCCATCTGCCACAGCCCCTCCTCGCGCCCCGGGCCTGCCAAGCCCAGATCCGGCCCACCCGAGCACGAGGGGAGCCGCCGCCGCCTTGCCCGAGCTCCGCGTGCCATATCCGGTCGGTGCCAAGGTGCCCCTCGCTGGAGAGACTCGCCGACCCCTCGTCGAACCTTCGGCAGGCTAGCAGCCGCGCGCCCCAAGTCTATCCGCCGTGCCCGACCTCGACCCCGTCACCGGAGCAGCCACCGCTCCTGGCGCCGGTGCCCGAGCCGCAGCTAGCCAGCTCAGTCGGCCTCCCCGACCCATCCACGTGCAGCGCGCCTTGGATCTCCAACCGAGCAGCCCATCGTCGGTGCCCTAGCCGACGGGATCCAAGCCACCGACCATCCTCACCGTCCACCTCGTCGGTCGCCGTCTGCCATCGCCCATGGCGCGAGTACCGCCGCACCGATGTGGGATCTGGATCGCCAGATCCGCTTGCCCCCGTTGACCTGTTGTCGTCGCAGCCATGGGTCGCACCACGCTCCAACACCGCAAGCCGTCGCTTGTGGGCCGGTTCCCCGCGTGGGCCAGCCTTCGGCCTGCCCTAGCCTCTCCAGAATGCCGGCCCGAGGCCGAGATGAGTGCCCCGCTGCATATTCCCCGCCCCGCGCGCCTTTTAGCTATGTGTCGCCCGCGCATATTTCGTCCCATTTAGGTTTTTTAGGTTTGTGAATTTAGTATTTCAGAAAGAAAGCATGATTTTGAAATGCCCGTATCTTTTAATCCATGCGTCGGATTACGACAAGTTATATATGTAACTTGGCTAGAATTTGGACAGAATTAGAATGTAACGCATGGGGTCATTTCGGAGATGCTATTTGTCGTCTCCGGCCTTATCTAAAATGCCTAGATAGGTAGTTTAATTGTGCTTCACCCCCTTGCCATGTTGTGACATCCTCGACTTTTGCTACAGTAATTATTGTAATTAAGCTACAATGATCACCCGCTAATGATGCCACATCACCGAGAATTCCCATCTCAGACCCGCGTCGATACAAGTCTATCCAGATTCAAAATTTGAAAACAAAAGAAAAATACTTTATAAGTTCATTACAAATATTAAAAGGATAAATATAAAAAGGAAAGTATTAAAAATAATAATGATAAAATAAAGTATAAAGAAAAAGAAAGTATTTAAAAAGAAAAATCAAATAGTAAAATAAATAGTGAAAGAAAGAAAAAAAAGAGAAACAAACCAACCGGCCCAACTGGGCCAAATGGCCCAGCCGGCCACCCCACCCCTCCAAACCCTAGCGCCCCCCCTCGCGAGGGAGCCTCTGGCTCGCTCCCTCTCCCTCCCCTTAGCGCCGCCACCCCCCCCCACCCACGCTCCCCCTCTCGGTCCCACCCCTCCCACCGACACCTCCCCACGAGGGGCTCCCTCTCTCTCTCGTGATCCTCTCCCACCCCACGCCAGATCCCCCATCTCCCTCCCCCACGACCCTCCTCTCCTCCCGTCGCCCCCCCTAGGTCCACTCCCTCCCTGGCCGGCGAGCCTCCTCCTGCCGGCGAGCCCCTGCCCCACGGCCTCCTCCTCCTGCCGGCGAGTCCCCCCCCCCACGGCCTCATCCTCCCGCCGGCGAGTCCCCCCCCACGGCCTCATCCTCCCGCCGACGAGCCCCGCCCCCCCCCTCGGCCCTCCACCCCGCCGGAAGGAGCCCCGGCTACCTCGGCCCTCCATCCCGTCGGCGGCCCCCAGGAGCCCCGCCGGCCGAGCCCCTCCCCGTCGGCGGCTCCATCCCGGGGGCCCTCCTCATCAGGGCCCCTCTCGGCAAGACCTCGCCGGCACGACTTCTCCGGCGACTGTCCTACCGGCATCACCACCGGAACCGCGCCGTAACCGTCACCGTCACCGCCTCGTCCGCCTCCACGCCGTCTCCTCCGCCCCTTCCCGCGAACTCCGGCTTCACCGGCCCCTCCCGTCAACGTCGGTGAGCCCCTCCTCGGGCTCCTCCCACCATGTCGTTCTCCTCGCCGTCCCGGTTCCGTTTCGGCAAACGAGGCTTCGATCCGTCGATGGTAGACTCCGGTAGGAAGGATTGAACATTTGGTTCTTCTATGTTGAGTTAGCAGAGAGTTGTGTTCTCTGTTGTTGTTGATAGAGAGAGATGAGAGTGTGTTGAGTTAAAAGAAAAATAAATGATGTATTAGACGCGTATGTATGTATGTATGTATGAGATGCGGTGTATGTATTTGCGTATATGGATATCTAGAGGAATACGATATTTGCACGGTTAGGTATCTATAATAAAATGAGTAAATAGCCTTAGGCCACTTACCGGTGGGGCCAATGCACCCGCTGTCTATGACAGGGAGGCCCCACGCGATAGTTAAAATAAAAATAAAAATAATGTTTTTATTAAATAAATAAATAAATAGATATAATAATTAATTAATGAGTTAATGAATTAGTTAAATAAATATATAAGTTAATCTATTAATTAGAATAATTAATTAACATAATGAGAGAATGCCACGTGGGTCCCCCACTAAATTAATCTGATTAATTAATATTTAATCTTAATTAAAACTTGTGCCTATGACGTTCGGGACCCGCTAGTCAGTTGACCAGTCAACTGTTGATGTCAGCATGACATCATGCTGATGTCATAATAGCTTTCTATTAAATCATTTAAATCTGTTTTTAATTCCTAATTATTAAATAAAACTTTAAAAATTAATATTAAATAAGTCAGATCAAATTATTTTCAACATGAAAGTTGATCAGCAGATCGAGACGAACCCGGATACACGGTCCATTCGTCTGTCACGCGTCCCTAGCATATCAAACATGGAACTTTTCCAACGTTTCTATTATAACCGGTAGTAGCCCGAGACCCGGAAAATATCGTCACATATTCTTCCGACCCGTCTATGACGGATGTTGCTGCGTTAGCTCATGTCTAGCCTGCATCTTTCCATGTCATGCTTTGTGTTGCATCGGTGCTATTATTTATTGTTTCTTCCCCCTCTTCTTACCGGTAGACCCCGAGACTGACGCTGCTGCCAGGTACATCTACGACCCTGCCGATCAGTCCTTTGCCGCAGAGCAGCAAGGCAAGCAAATTCCCCTTGATCATTCCTATATCGCCAATGTCTTTCTTTCTACTGCTTACATTAGTATTTTGCTACTGTTGTAGTTAGCTCCTATATCTGATGCATAGCCTGTTTTTGTTGAACTGCTACTTTCAGTCATGTACCTTTAATCTGCTTAGTATAGGTGGAGCAGTCATCCCCTCTGACCCCGTAGATCAGTTGCCCCGCTTGTTTTCAAATCTCGATCTCTGATCGACGAGCCAGACCCGACACGACACTTTCACCTCCTTCGTTGTACGACGCTACAGAGGTACTATCGGGTACCGAGGGTGACACTTCGCTTAGTACTCCTGATGATATCTCTGTAGTATAGCTAGTCGGTCGTGGTTATCGAGGGTGATTCCTCTTTCACCATTCCCGATGACGCCCCTGTCGTGCAACCCCTCAAGTGTGGGACCCTCAAGTGTGATTCCTCTAAGCCCACCTTGACGGGTACATCATTCGGAATCCAACGAGGGTGATACCTCGGGTTCCACCCGATGTTACAACCACACAGTTACTCGACCATGTTACTGGGATCATTGGTGATTAGTTGTAAGACGGGTGGATTCCCGTGAGACCGTGTTGCTGGCCTAATTAAAATGCTAATGGATTTGGGTATTTGATCTGGGTTGGTCGGAGACCTTTTCGCACTAACCGGCTACGCGGGAAGAATTATGGGTACTCGGCGTCGCGGTATCAGCCGAAGCTTTTCAGATGCCAGCAATGTAGCGGCGCGCGCCCGAGTGGTCCCGAGATGCATCGCACTTGTGATTAAGGGATGCTAGGACTGACGTCGGCCGCCCACGCCACGTGCAGGAGCGTGAAGGGGAACTGGGCCCACGAACCCTGTGTGCTTAGGATTTAGACCGGTGGGCTGGCCTCTCTGATTAGTCTTAGGTGGGGCTGCGACGTGTCGATATTCCGAGGCCGGGCAGGACCCAGAAAAGTATGTCCGGCCAGAGTGTTATCGAGCGTGACGGGACATGTGGTGCACCCCTGCAGGGATGAAAATTAACTATTCGGATAGCCGTGTCCACGGTTACAGGACGACTTGGAGTTGTGCCCCGATCTTTTACAACTATAATTGTTACTTAACTGGAATTACTTTGCCTCGGGATTGCTTCCTCGCAGGGAGTCGAGGGAGGATCTTTAGGCGTGACCTCACTTTAATATTGCTGCAACAATATGACTATTAATGTTACCCCTGTTCTACTCTCGTCTATTGCTGCAAGACCCTGAAGATGCTAGTCTTCGATAGGACTAGGCCTTCTCTCTCTATTCTCGCATTGCTGCAGTCAGTCCACATATAACCCCCCTTCTTTGATACTGATGCATAATTAGGATAGTTCTGATGTAAGACTTGCGAGTACTTTGGATGAGTACTCACCACTGCTTTGCTCCCCCCTTGTCCCCTTGATTCGTTTGCTGCGACCAGATGATGGAGCCCAGGAGATGGAGGTCCCCGCCGCCGACGACTGATAGCCCGACGGTGCCTACTACTACGTGGAGGCCGCTGATGATCAGGAGTAGTTAGGAGGTTCCCAGGCAGGAGGCCTCGCCTCGTTCGATCGTTGTATCTTTTGTGCTAGCCTTCTCTAAGGCACCCCATGTTGTTTTATGTCTGTACTCAGATATTTGTTGCTTCCGCTGACTCGTGTGTTTATCGAGCTTTCATATTCTAGCCCTCGAGGCCCCTGGCTTGTAATATGAAGCTGATGTTATTTTATTTGTGTCTAGAGTTGTGTTGTGATATCTTCCCGTGAGTCCTTGGGTTTGATCGTACGCATTTGCGTGTATGGTTAGCGTACGATTAAATCGAGGGCGTCACAAGTTGGTATCAAAGCCAACTGCCTGTAGGTAGCCCCCTTTCCAACTCCTTGGCTGAAGTTGAGTCTAGTGTTTGAAAAACTTTACTAACACTGATGTTGTGGCTTCTTGGGTTGTTATTTCACTTCACGGTACAATTCTTATGCCTTTTCTCTCTTATTTTGCAAGGTTTACATGAAGAGGGAGAATGCCGACAGCTGGAAGTCGGGCCTAAAAGTGGAGCAAAGTTGAGATACCTATTCTGTGCAACTCCAAACGCCGTAAAAATCAACGAGGATATTTCCGGATTTATAAAATTTGGGCCGAAGAAGTGCCACAGGGGCGCGTGTAGGTGGCCACAAGCCTGCCGGCGCGGCCACCCCCCCAGGCTGCGCGATGAGGGCTTGTGGACAGCCTGCTGGCCCACTGGCCCCCTCTTCTGCTATATGAAGGGTTTCGTCCAGAAAAAAATCAAGGTGTAGCTTTTTCGTGGTTTCGCCGCCGCCACGAGGCGGAACTTGAGCAGAACCAATATAGAGCTCCGGCAGGACGATCCTGCGAGGGAAACTTCCCTCCCGGAGGGGGAAATCGTCACCATCGTCATCACCAACACTCCTCTCATCGGAGGGGACTCATCACCATCAACATCATCATCATCACCATCTCATCTCCAAACCCTAGTTCATCACTTGTAACCAATCTCCATCTCGCGACTCCGATTGGTACTTGTAAGGTTGCTAGTAGTGTTGATTACTCTTTGTAGTTGATGCTAGTTGGATTATTTGGTGGAAGAGTTTATGTTTAGATCCTTGATGCTACTCATTACCCCTGTGGTCATGAATACGATTATGCTTTGTGAGTAGTTACTTTTGTTCCTGAGGACATGGGATAAGTCATGCTAATAGTAGTCATGTGAATTTGGTATTCATTCGGTAGTTTGATATGTTGTATGTTGTTTTTCCTCTAGTGGTGTTATGTGAACGTCGACTACATAACACTTCACCATTATTTGGGCCTAGAGGAAGGCATTGGGAAGTAGTAAGTAGATGATGGGTTGCTAGAGTGACAAAAGCTTAAACCCTAGTTTATGTGTTGCTTCGTAAGGGGCTGATTTGGATCCACTAGTTTAATGCTATGGTTAGACTTTGTCTTAATTCTTCTTTCGTTGTCGCGGATGCTTGCGAGAGGGGGGTTAATCATAAGTGGGATGCTTGTCCAAGTAAGGGCAGTACCCAAGCGCCGGTCCACCCACATATCAAACTATCAAAGTAACGAACGCGAATCATATGAACATGATGAAAACTAGCATGACAGAAATTCCCGTGTGTCCTCGGGACCGTTTTTCCTCCTATAATACTTTGTCCAGGCTTGTCCCTTGCTACAAAAGGGATTCGGCCACTTTGCTGCACCGTTGCTACTTTTGTTACTTGTTGCTTGCTACGAATCATCTCACCACACAATCACTTGTTACCGACAATTTTTGTGCTTGTAGATTTTACCTTGCTGAAAACCACTTGTCAGATCCTTCTGCTCCTCGTTGGGTTCGACACTCTTACTTATCGAAAGGACTACGATTGATCCCCTATACTTGTGGGTCATCAACCCCCTTGATTGATTGAACTTGGCCGACTTGAGTCTAGTGAAAAATTACTTTGAGTCTAGTTATATATATCGGAGAGTTGGATTCTTTTTTCTCCTCTTCTATGCTCCAGTGAGGAATCTTGACATAATAATTTAATCCCACTCCTCTTCTCACTCAAAAAATTTTAGGATCACGCGAATATTTTTGGAATCTATATGATGTCGATGTGACGGAGTTCAGACTTGGTGCCTCTTGCTGTGTTGATTTTATTCCGGGGAGTTGAGCTCCAGGGGATTCTTGAGCACATCGCTATCATTCAGATTTCTTAGTATCTTAGAACGGAGGATGTTTGAAATTGCTTCAATACTAGTAGTGGCAAGATAACCCCGGCATCCCCAGTACTGTTGCAGAGAGTTCGAGATTACTGCCATACTTAGTATCGTGGTGTTTTCAAGTGTCTGAGATAGATGAGTTTCTGAGATCTCTAGTTATGTGTTGAGGATGTGATACACTGGACGGGTAGCGTTATTGCTATGAGTTGAGTGATGGATTTTACTCCTTGTATCCGTGGACCCGATTGCATGACCAGAAATTTTGGGAGTTCTTAGGTGCGAATTCAAGTAGTTACTTATAGGACAATCTTCCAACAGGTGCATGATGTGAGGTTGGGGTTCGACATCTAGTGGATTCATTTGTTGACGGTCGTCTTGCAGTGGTTCTCTTTGTGTCTTAAAGAGTCCTTGTAGCTTGCTACGACTCAGGAACGCTTCGTATGTCGCGTGCACTGCCTTGTACATGATGGCTACTGTAGGATAGAGCTCGTGTGATCCTATCCATGAAAATATGGGACGAAATCTCTGTCATGAATTTGTTCTGGCTTGTTTCGTAAGCCTCATCCTTTGTTTTGTTGGAGTATGGTAATTCGAGTTGCTTGGATGTCAAGTGGTGAATCCATATCTTTCCAAGAGGTGTTCTCATATTTTTATGGGAATGCAAATTATGTTGCTCAATCAAGTTGTCTTTTCAATTCTCAACCGGTGTCCTTCTCTTCAAGTGAATTCAATCTTCTCCAATATTTGCAAGATCAATCTCTCATTTTTGTAGAGTTCATCTCATCTGTCCCAAGTTGTCTTTGTTTTTTTCCCGCCCTCTCGCCCTTTTCTTTAGTGATTAGATTATCATCCTAGTGCCTTTCTTTTCAGTGTTGCTTCCGCCATCTTATCTTCTGTGTTGTTTCCGGTGATTCTGGGTGAAGACTCTCAGGAGTTTTGAGTTCATCTTTCTTCATTCTTGTTGTCTCTCTGATGAATTCAATTCAAGCTCTTTGTGTCCATCATATGCTTTTCTTCCGCTGATAATTTCTGTGTTGGGAATTCTTATCAAGACTCTCTTGTTATTCATTCATCTCTGTTCCATTCGGAGTGTTGAAGATATCTCTGTTCCCAACGTCATCAAGTTTTCAATTATATCGGTGCAATATCTCTCTTTCAAATCAATTGTTTCGACGGTGGTTTCTTTTGAGTGGGCCCATAACCCACACGTTCTTTCCCAGGATCTTATCTGGCTCTTGTAATCTTTCCTGATTTGTGTAATTCTTGTCAACTATCACGTAAGTATGAATTTCATCAGTTATATCCCTTCTCCAAGATCTATTCGAATTTATTTTTCATCATTGGATCAACTTTTCCTTGTTCATCATTCCAGAGTCTCTCAGTAATTCTTGATGGTGCTTCTTACGAGCGTTCTCAGCTTGGAAGACCGAAGGGGTGTTTCTCTCAAATCTTGTCCATTCTTTTGAAGATTGTCATCTTAGCTCGTGTTATTCTTGTCAATTGTTGTCTCATGAGTAATTCCTTCCATATATATCCGGTTCATTTCCAAATTGTTTTGTTTTCCTGATCCTCCAAAGGCCATCATTTCAGAAGATTTCTTCATTCTTAGCTTTCAGCTTTCAATCTCAAATTCTTCTCAATTGTTGTCTCTTTGTTCGTCTCTCAATTATTCTGGTGCCTCATTCATGTTTTCTGTTAGGCAGCTCAAGATCTCTTCATTCTCATGTTCTCCACTCATTTCTTATATCCTCGTTTGTTCTAAATCTTGATGTTCATCATGATCTCTTCGTTCCGATGTATATTCATTCATTATCGGTGTTCCCATTCAATTGTGAATTCTTACCGGTGCTTCCTTAAATTATGCTTCAAGTGGTGCATATCTCACTCTCTCTTCAAGTTTCTTTTCAAGAAGAATAAGTGGTATGCTAAATCTGTTGCTTGTCATCAATTTAACTTGATGAAGGGTAAGCATAACATAATTCTTATTCTTGTTCCATCAAGTGATTTCAATTTTTCTTCTGGAGTGGCTCATGATATCAAATTCTTTTTATCAAGTGTTCTTCAAGATTCTTGTTGGAGAACCTCAAGTGTTCCTTCTCTTGCATTTCAAAGTGCAATTTTTCCTTTGTTATCCTTTGAGGTGGTGTATAGCGTTCTTGTTAGTGGAGGAGTCTTGAAGAGAAGTTATTTGAAGAATGAGATATTTAAACCCACCTATTCTTTGATCATGGGATGTTTTCAATCCATGGTTTCTTCATTGAGTTATCTTGGATTAAATTTCAACTAAATCATTTCCTAAGGATTGTGGCTATTATGGTGATTATTGTTGATACAAATTCTCAATATATCCTCTAGGTGTAAGAAGTTTGCCTTTCTTGTTGCATCCAATCAATCCTTGTTTCTGTTAGTGGATGGTTGTCACCTCATTATTTTGGATTGGTTTCCATAAGCCCACTACAAGCTTTTTCTTTTAGTTGTTGGTTTGCCAACAACTCCGTTCTATCCTTCTTGTAAGATGCTCATCAAATTCAATTATGGTGGAAGTTGTCATTTTCTTCTCCATTCTCTTCTTACCAATGGTCTAGTTTATATACTCTTGTTCCGGAGTTGTTGTGATGTTGCTCTCTTTTATCCATTATCTAGTTTTGTCAAGATCATGTTCTTTCCTTTCTTATTCATTTAACCAGAGTGTTGTGTATTCTTTCATGCTCTTTCCTTGGATATCAATTTAGTTGGATTGTTTTGAATCTTGTCAAGTTCTTTCCATATTATCAAATTTTTGTCCTCGGTTTCCTACCGATATCATGCCGAAATTTTGTTTGAATTCTTGCTTGTTTCTCATGTCATTCTTCATCTCTTCCAACCTTCAAGATTCATTGTTTTCACTCGTTTGTCAAAGAAGCGACTAAGTTTTACCTTTTTCTTTTGTCTTCCTCTTCCCCTTTCATTCTTAGATCTTGGGACGAGATCTCTTGTTAGTGTAGGAGTGTTGTGACAGCCCGAGACCGACACTCCAGAAGATTCCCCTTTTATTCTGTTGTCGCCGTGTTGTTAGACTGTCTGTCGCATTCATCATCGCATCACGCGCATCATCTGCATTGCATCGGCACTTTGTTGCCACCAGTTCTCAAAACTTGCATCCGTTATTAGTTGGCGGTTCTCTCCCTTTTCGTCGTCGACCGTTTTGAGACCAACCACACATGCACGCACCCGCGACATCGATAAAATATTTGTTTTTAACGGTGTCTGAAAAATATTCTCGAATTGGGTCAAACTTGGCGTGTGGTCTTATTTGGATGTAGATAGGTCGCCTGCCAAATTTCGTCGCAATCGGAGTCCGTTTGATACCCGAACGGTCGACCATAGCGGCACCATCATCAGTTTATCGTCGGACGTTTTTTCGGTGTTTAAAATCTTGTGTCGGGCCGCTTATTTCCCTCTCGTCCCAAGCCCATGGACACCTACACATACCACTAGTCCCCCTCCGCCTCCGTACCGTCCGATCGAGATCCGACGGTTCGAAAACGGGAAAAAACCCTCTCCTAGTCATCCCTGTCTATAAATAGACGACCCTCTCGTCCAAATCGGGTAAACACTAACCCTCCCTCGAAATTCGCACCGCCTCTAGCCTCCCCCACTACTCCAGCCGCCACAGCCCCTCCTCCCACCCCGGGCCCGCCAGGCCCAAATCCGGCCCGCCCGGGCCCGAGGGGAGCCACCGCCGCCTTGCCCGAGCTCCCCGTGCCACAACTGGTCGCTGCACATGTGCCCCTCGCTGGAGAGCCTCGCCGGACCTCCGACAGGCTAGCAGCCGCGTGCCCCAGGTCTAGCCGCCGCGCACAACCTCGACCCCGTCGTCGGTGCTGGCCACCTCAGTCGGCCTACCCGGCCCAACCCCGTGCAGCGCGCGTTAGAGCTCCGCCCGAGCAGCCCATTGCGGGTGCCCTAGCCGCTAGGATCCAAGCCACCGACCGTCCTCGCTGTCCACCTCGCCGGTCGCTGTCTACCGTCGTCCATCGTGCGAGTAGTGCCGCATCGATGCGGCATCTGGATCGCCTGATCATCTCGCCCCCGTTGACGTGTGGCCGCCGTAGCCATTACTATCATTTCCCTAGATACCATTACTATCATTGCCATGCTAGTTGTTTCGTTTCTATCGCTATGTCTCGCTGCCTACCACCTGTTAAATACGAGCCTCCCAACATTGCCATGAAAACCTGCAACCTGTCTACAACCTACCAAACCACTGATTGGCTATGTTACCGCTAGCTTAACCATTTGGATAGCGTTGCGAGGTACAGGTAACGAGTCCTTTACGTGAGTGTGATGATTGTTCATTTGGAGTTTCTTCTTCTTCTTTGTCGATCTAGGATGGGTTCCAGGCCGACAACCGTGGATAGCAAGGATGGACGTCGTTGTTTTATCGTTTGTTTTCGTTCGTAGACGGACCCTGCTCTTCTTCATGATGATTGTATGTATTGTACTAACGTGACTCTCATGTAGCTTGTGGCGAGTGTAAGACAACTCCTTATTCCCATCTTTTCACTACATGTACTTGTTAAAATATCCATTCTTGCGAAGCAACGAGATGCCTTTCTATCCCTATCGAGACCCTCGCACAAAAATAAGGATAGGATCGCATCTTGGGCGTTACACCCACAAACCCAAGGAAAGGTTCGAACACTAGGATGTGATCGCTCTCCAACCCTGTTCAACCTCACGGCGTCACGGCGACTCTCCGGTGGAAATGAACTAGGATACAAGCTAGAAAACATGATAGTTTACCCAGGTTCGGGCCACCTTGCGGTGTAAAACCCTACTCCTGCTTGCGGTGGAATTGCTTGAGGTGGAAGACAAGTACAAAGGTGGGTTCTTGCCCTAGCCGGCGGATGAGGTTGGGTCCCTTCTACGGAGGTCGAGCCTCTCCTATATACTGGCCCTGGTCCTCTTCCCCCAAAAACATTAGCGGGATGGGTTGACACAACGACCATTTTCGAAAGGGGACCGGATTGCAGTCCGCCCTGACAAAGGTGGTCTTCGTCTGCAAAAGATTCTCTCCATGACGCACTGGTGGGCTCGGGGATGACCTCCATCATGCAGAGCCTCCGGCTTTAGTCTCTTTGCACCGAACGGGAAACCTTTGGGAGTCACTTCGGGAGCACGCTAGCTGTCCCAGCTTACTTAGCACGGAAGGGGAAACCTTCCCGATACGCGCCCGCTGGCATCGCTCCTGCACCGCGTGCACAACCTGCCTCATCCATGTGAAGGAGCTGGGTCATGGGACCCTGCCAAGTCCTCCTCGGTGGGCCCGCTCCGCGATGGCCTCAAGGGAAACCTTGCGATGGACTCCCTCTTGAGGCCCTTGGCGATGATCTTCAAGTGCTCGCCTCTCAACACGAGGGCCCTCGCGAGGGTCCTCCTTGCCGGGCTCACCGATGGGTCGAACCAGGCTTATCCTGCCGCATCACGCCCGGGTCCGCAAGCCGACGGGCCTGGTACCCCCGGTCCTAGGGGCCTGATAGTACCCCCCCGGGCCCGCGTTGTGCATGACCCCACCCGACTAGGGGACGAAGTGATGTGGGGCCCAACCACTTGCAGGCCAGGCTCGACGAGCGGCACCTGACGCAACATGGGACCCTTCTTCGCCGCAACACCTCGGGAACCGCTCCAAGTGACTTGACATGATGTTTGTGTGTAGTGCCGATCATTATTTCTCCTTCGACCGGAGCTACCCATTTGCACCACCCGTCTCGCGCAAGTTTGCACCCTGGGCCCGCGACACGCACGAGGCAGATCATTGGTGGAATGGGGAGGCGTGAGCCCCCGCTGCACTTGGGCTAGGCCTGACGCACGGCGCCCAACCGGGCATTCATCGCCTCTAGCCCATGCAGCGCCACACGGACCGTGGTTTTGCTTATAAAACCCACAACGCGCCCTCGGGTGGATCCACCACTTCACCGCTCCTTGGCTTCCTTCTTCCTCTTCTCCTCGCCGCCCTCGACCAAACTTTGCCTTCACTCTTTCCATGGCGTCCAGCAGAGATATTACGAGCGCCGGAGCACGGGCAGGGCTCTCAGCGGGGGCGGCGAGGTTCGGATCACGAGGTCAGTCCCGGCACGCGGGCACAGGGTCGCCAGCGATGAGTAAGTGTGCCATCATTATCGCCTGCCCTCGGATATCCTGATCTGACAAATCTCATCGCCGATCTTTTAGGGCGCCTGCGTCTAAGATGCCCAGAGGCTCTGCGCAGGGGGCGCTCCTCCGTGTGCCACCGGTCGGCGAAGCTTCTTCTTTGGCACCTGGCCTGGCGGGGCCATGGGCCCTCGATCCCAGTCGAGGCGACAACGGAACCCCGGGAGCGCACGACCGTGGGTGCCATGCTTGCCCTTTACAGCCTCTGGCGCAGGGCGGACCTCACCCTCAGGGAAACAGCCGTCATCTAGTGGGAGGCGATCGTATCCCGTCGCGAGTGGGAGGCCACCCAGATCGCCCATAACCAGGAGGTGAAGCATGAGCTCCTCGAGGACTTGGACAGGTGCCTCCTCGCCGACGAGGCCATCCTCATGGCGGCGTGTGAGGAGGCATTAGCCGACGCAAACACGACGGTGGCTCGCGAGCAGGCGGCTGCCCTGGAGGAGTACCACAACGATCTCACCTGATCGGAGGCCTTCTTCCAACTTATGTACGACGTGCTCCAAGAGGAGGCAAGCGCGCTCAGGGCTAACCTGCAAGGGGCCCAAGCTGTCGTGGAGGGCGCCTCCAGAATTGAGGGGGAGGCCAAGAAGGAGCTGAAGTTGCTCCTAGCCCAAGTTGGTGAAGCCGCTGACGTTGCGAAGATGGCCAAGGACGACGCGGCGCACGCACGGTGCACGAAGGCACATGTGCACCACATGAAGGAGCAGTGCGCCGAGCAGTCCCAGGAGGTGGCTGTGCGCGTGAGCGTCGCGCTTCACTGGTTTGTGGCGGACGCCCCTTCGTGTCGCGAGCCTATGGTGATGGGGGCCACCCCGACTTTCTCCTCATGGTGGTGGAGATGCTGTTGTTAGGCTCTTCCAAGGTGTAGGAGGACGTCACGTCCGGCGCACGTGGCCTGTTGGGCAACGCACTGACGCGCGACTTCTCTAAAAAACTACGCCGCCACAATCGCACAATCGACCTTTCTCGAGCGATGGATCTAGTGCGTGCGGAGTTTCAGAGCCCCCTCAAGGACAAGGTGCGCGGGCACGTGGAGTCCTTGGTCAGGTGGTTCGCCAGACGGTGCCTCCAAGGATGGCGGCGACCTCAGAGCCACAGCCCACAAGGACCACAGCAAGGACGGCGCCTCCTACGCTTGAGCTTGCTTAGCCTTTATCTGCCGCACCAAAGAACCCTTAGCCCTGTGAAGGAGTTAGAAACTTTGTAACTTACTTTTGTTCCGAGTAACGGTTGTTTGTTGTGCTTGGGGCGTCCTTGTTTCTTCTGCAACATTCTCCCTTTTTCCCATGCGTCGCCTGCGCCCCGGCCGATGAGAGCCCGTTACACATATCTCTTGAGGCCTCACTCCTGGTGCACACCCGGGCGCGAATCGGCAGCCCCCGAGCGCTATCCATCTTTGTGTTCCCTCGACTGCGGTTGTTCACGCGAATCTCACTAGGGTGATACTCTCACAAGGGCCCCGGCCGGGCTGCTGGACGGGGGTGCTTCGGGAACTCGGTTCCCCCTTCCTTCGCGTCACCTCCTCTCGCGGCCGCATCGATGCATCGTGGCGCCAGGTTTCAGCCCCCGAGCACGAGATTGAGGGCCCCTGAAGCGCGACTCTCACGGACTCACGCTGTGGCGGTTGCTCGCGAGACCCGCCTCGTGAGACCCCTCATGGGAAGTCTTGCACAGAGAAAAACACCAAGTCTCGGCGGCGTGCACTTGCTTGCTCGCATTTGGGTGTCCCCACATGCAGATGGGTGTGGTAAGAGAACAAGAACCAAAGGAGCTCCATAGAAACCATAAAAACAAGACCTCCGCCAGAAAATTCGAAGCTAGATTGTTCGTGAGCCCGAAATGGAGAGGCGTGGCTGCCGCGCTCAGTGCAGGCCAGCCCGGCGAGCTCGTTTGCAAGTCAAAAACAGGGACGAATAAAAGCGGTCGTCGTCTCTAGCACGGGCAAACCTGAAAAAATGCGAACCCTGGGGTGTTTCCTTCATCTTCTTCCCTAGCGCGGAGCATGAGGACTGCAACTAAGATGTGGGAGGGGCCCCCACCACAACCACGATGCGGCTCGTCGTGGGGTTACACATAAGAGACCCCCGGAGTATACAACCCACTTGTTATTACGTGAGAGTGTCATAGGCTTCTTCCCTAGTGCCGACCATGAGGACTTCCACTAATACGTGGGAGGGGGCCCCTACCGAAGCCACGACATGGCTTGTTGTGGGGTTACGCTCGAGAGAACCCCGGGCATATACAACCCACTCATTATTACGTGAGAGTGTCACGGTTTGGCCTCCGGTGCTTGGCTCCAAGATCCCACCTCCTGTCCCCACGCAAGTGGCGCGCGGCCTGGGGACACATACGGTCTTCTGGGGGCCCCCACCCTCACACCCCACGCACATGGCATCTCGCCAGGGGCTATGGGAGATTCTGATGGGGCCCCCATCCTTCATTTCCAGGCGCGCAACGTCCAACCTGGACACATGGGTGCCCCTGGGGGGTCCTTCCCCAGGGGATTCATCTCCAATGCTTCCCGCCACTCGGCGAGGAAGCGCGTAAGCTAGCTCATCGCTCCCTTCACTCTCACGTGCGGGCCGTCATGCTCCATACGACCTAAAGACTCCAATCGCAAGACGACAGCTTGGCACTAAAGCTTAACATTTAAGGCAAACAACACCATTTCAAGTGAAAGTCAATCAAGTTCTTTACATATTCAGGAAACACTCATTCGAGCCAGTACAAAATACCACAAACCATTTTAACCCGATCGGTCCGAAAACCACCAGACAGCCCGATCGTTATGGGTCGTGAGGCTGCTCACCCTTGGAGCTTCTCGAGCCCATGGGATCCCCACACTTCGCGAGGCGCGGATGCCCCACATCCCTTGCAACCTTGACGAGTTCCTGAACGGAGGACTCCCATGACCTTGGCGCTCGATGCAACTCCCCTGGCCCGCAGGGGTGCGCGTCGGGGCGCGCCCTGGTGGGCCCCCCGGGCGCCTTCCCATCGCTCCGGCCGTTTCCGGCAGCTCGAGGCTGGAGCCCCCGAGCCCGACCCGACGGTGGCGCCCGACGTAGCCCCTATGTCGGGGGGATCACGTGCCTTCTTCGGGTGTGTAGGCCGCGGCGCCAGCGCCCGGTGCGACACCCCTCTTGCCCGAGGGTTCTGGGTGCGGCGACAAGGCGACATCATCCGAGTGGCGCACGTTGTTGGGGGACCCGAGCCAAGCGTCATCTTGGGGATGGCCGCTTCCACCGTTGTCGCGGGGTCGGCGGACATGGTGACCGATGTCTCCTCCGCGGGACGACACAGTCTTGGTGCCAAGCGGCACGCTTGCTATTGAGGATCTTGATCGCTTGGTAGTCCTCCGTGTTGTCGGTGTGCATGTTGTGGTGGGCGCAGAACTTGCTGCCGACCTCGTGAGGTGCGCTACTGTGGGGGACCGGTGGAGGTCCGAGGCCGGTCACCGGGACCTTCAGGAGTAGGAGCATGACATGAGGCGGGGCCTGCTCGGGCCCCTCTGGCTACGGGTTGAGCAAGCCGCCATGCGGGAGTGGCTCGCTGCTCGAGACCCCTACCTCCGACAACGATGGTCCAAGCGGGGCTTAGGGCGCCAAGGCCCTCCTGGCGAGAGCGACGAGTTGGTGACATGGTCCGCCCACGCATCGTATCCTTCATCCGTTGGTCGGTGGCGAAGTAGTTCGCTCGTCATGAGCAGCGCTTCCTGCATGTTCAGGTCCCCCACGCGAACTCAGGTCGAGTAAAAGGCCGCGGGGGACACAACAGGGAAACTTCCTTGATGTGTTGGTGGCTACAGGAAGCCCTGTTTCCCATGTGTGGCGGGGGAGAAGACGGTGGTGGACAACGCTGGTAGGCCGGTAACGGTCGTCCGACGCCGAGCTTCTAGGGTGCATGCGATGAGCGTCAGCTATAGGGTCCGTGAAGCTGGGATAAAACACGAGCGGGAGAGCGGCTGAACACCCCTACATGGCGCGCCAAATGTCGAAATCGGGGTTCTGTGGACCCAAGGAAAGGTTCGAACACTGGGTGTGCTTGCTCTCCAACCCTATTCAACCTCACAGCCTCACGGCGACTTCGGTGGCACAAACTAGGAGACGAGCTAGAACACACGACAGTTTACCCAGGTTCGGACCACATTGCAGTGTAAAACCCTACTCCTCGTTGCAGTGGGATTGCTTGAGGTGGAAGACAAGTACACAGGTGGGTTCTTGACCTAGCCAGGGGATGAGGTTGGGTCCCTTGTACGGATGCCGGGCCTCTCCTATATGCTAGCATTGGTCCTCTTCTCCCGAAAACATTGACGGGAAGGATTGCCACAACAGCCATTTTCGAAAGGGGACAGGACTACAGTCCGTCCTAACAAAGGTGGTCTTCGCCTACAAAAGCTTCTCTCCATGTCGCGCCGGTGGACTCGGGGATGACATTCATCCTGCGAAGCCTCCGGATTTAGTCTCCTTGCACCGAACGGGAAACCATTGGGAGTCGCTTCGGGAGCACGACAGCTGTCCTAGCTTACTTAGCACGGAAGGGGAAACCCTCCCCGTCGTGCCCGATGGCATCGCACCTGCGCCGCATGCATAGCCTGCCTCATTCACGTGAAGGAGTTGGGTCATGGGACCCTGCCAAGTCCCCCTCGGAGGGCCCGCTCCACGAAGTCCTCAAAGGAAACCTCGTGACGGACGCCCTCCCTTGGCGACAATATTCAAGTCCTCGCCTCGCGAGGAGAGGGCCCTCGCGAGGGTCCTCCTTGTCGGGCTCACCGATGGGCCGAACCAGGCTTATCCTCCCGCATCGCGCCCGGGGCTGCAGGCTGAAGGGCCTGGGTACCCCCGGTCCTAGGGGCCCGACAACGTCGAACACCACCACGCAATCCACGTGTTTGTACACGTAAATCTAAGAACATATAAGATCTAAATCTTTGTGTGGCATTTCATCGAACACGTTGCAATCATCTATAGTAGTGGAACATATGGAAGTGAAATGTAGTGAATTTATACCTTGACACAGATGTGAATCAGAAATTTGCGACACCAACGACGGTGTTAACGAGACGATCGGATTTGTTGTGACAGCCGTGAGGTTGCTGAGGTGCCGGCCAACGGGATCCCACAGGGAGAAAACTGTAGGTGCGGTGGCCACGGAGCACGAGGACCGGCGACGCCTCTGGCTAACGACCGGACCGTGGGATAGTAGGGAGAGGTGCATGGCACAGAACTGTAGCACTAGAGAGTAGGGAGAGGTGCGCGATGGCGAACCATAGCACTTGAGAGTTGGGAGAGGTGTGCGACGGCTAATGGTGATAGGGATGGACTTGCGCGAGAGGTGGGAGAAGAGCGGAACATATTAGGTAAGTTTCATAACTATGTGCGGGGTCTCGGTGAATATACGGCCGATAGTACATCGAACCCACCACTACAAATGTTTGCAACGACGCGTGGGCTCTACCACCCGCCAGCTCTCATATTTAAAATATATTTTTCACATATATTCGTTGCGTAATAGCTTGACAGCGCACCTTCACATATTTTGGATTTGAATTTTTTTACATTTGTAATATACGCCATGAGAAGTCCCGCCCTACAATCTTACAATTTTTTTAGTTCGTTTTTTATTTTCACAGCACTAAGTGAATTTTCGGCAAGTAAAATAGACAAGACAAACATTGGGAGTGCTAACTAGGCTGGAATTGTTTGAAATTTTCCATGGCGTCTTTATTGAACACCTGTATAGTATGATAAAAATTAAAAATCGTTACGATCAAAATCTAGTACACATCATGTGTAAACAAGACACTCTTCCGTCAAGTGTATATAGGGTTTTGAAACGACTAGTTCACACACAGAAATTATTTTTTAAACATATTTAAGAATTGATTTTTTTGCATGTGTAATATATGCCAAGCCCCATGCTATAATTTGACATTTTTTTAGTTGGTTTGCTATTTTCGCCATACTAACTGAATTTTTGATAAATAAAAAAGACAAAACAAACTTTGACCGTACTAATAAGGTTGGAAATGTTTGAAACTCTTCATGGCGTCTTCATTGAACATCTATAGGGCGTGATAAAAATTCGAGATCGTTACAACCAAAATCTGATGCACATCGTGTGCAAAGAGGACACTCTTCCGTCAAGTGTACAGGGTTTCGAAACGACCACCTCACACATAGAACTCAAATTTTTAAACATATTTTGGACTTGAATTGTTTTGCATGTGTAATATACACCATTAGAAGTCCCATGCTGCAATTTGACAACTTTCGGAGATGGTTTTCTATTTATGCGGCATTAACTGAATTCCACGCAAGCCAAAAAAAAGGAATGATAAAGATTTATGGCGGTCAGTACAGGACGTTCGCCACTTCTGACTTCCTGACTTATTGTAGCAGGTGGACGCAGTGCATTAGTCGCGAGTACATATGCTTCCCTCCAATGCCAACATCTTGATATGAAAAAATAAAAATTCGAGAGGGTCACCCCACTATACCTGTGACGGGCGAACTACCTGATCGCCACTGTAAGACGAAGTAGCAATGGGGAGTGAGAAGCAGCACCCTCCAGTAGAAGGTTTTAACGTGGGAGGAAATTTTACGAGTCTAGGAGTGGCGGTCGACACGGCTGTCACACCCCAGTTTTTGGCCTTCCTGACTAATTAACTTATTTCAAAAATTAGGACCAATTAAAATTTTTGTGAATGCTTGTGATGCTTGAAGTGACTATTGTTTGCCTTGCTTGTTGCATGATTGTGTTTGATACCTAATGGATCTTGTCACTCTCCTAATCACCTCCTTACTCCATGATCTCCTGCCTAATGATCGTGCCATGTGTCTAGAACAAATATCTATTTCTATCAAATATTATTTTCACCAAAAAGCTTTTCTTTGAAGTAAACTTTCAAACCCCTGAGATGAGGTTTGTACTACAAGTCCTCAAATTAGGGAATTTCTTTTGCACCAATACTTTTATTTAAAACCTATTATCAAAATGTCTTCCAAAAACCATCATGTTATTATTTTAAAAGTTATTTTATTATTTTATTTAAAAGCCCTTCTATGAGGTCAGAAATGGTCTCTTATGAAGGAAAGTTATTTCTATTGCTTTCCAAATATTTAAGAAAATTTAGGGAAACTCAGTGGATATATTTACTCCATATTTATGAGTTTCAACACATGGTCATGTTCAAAATATTGGGCAAACCCCTTCAAAACCATTCCTACCTATTTCAAGCTTTTGGAATATTTCTATAAGAAATATTCTCAATAAATTCTAGTAAAATTCTAGCATGTCATCTATGATATTCTTGATGATCTTGCCAAGTTTCATTTCAATCGAAGTTGATTTGACTCCCCTAATCACTCTAAAACCCTATCTGTCCAGAATCAAATTTGAGCAACTCTACATTGTGAAGTGCCCCAATTATGCTCAAATTTGGTGGACATGTTCCAGTACTCCAATGAGGCATCCACACCAAGTGGTACACCAAGGAGAATAGAGGAACTTGTCCTAAGACCCTCAAAACCCTCTCTGTTGATTTCTGACGTTGACAAACTTTACATTATAAAGTTTGTCCAATTGACCTCAAACTTTTTGTGCATGCCTTAATACCGAAATAATGCCCCTACACCAAATATTGGATTTGTGGGAATTTATTTGAATGGGGTTCTAAGCACAAACCCATTTTTGCCCCTTTCTAGAGTTTTTCAAGTCTACATTGGAAAACTTCTCCAACAAATCCCAAATTTGGTGTGCAAACCTATTTTCATCTATTATTTGATCCTGTTAAGTTTCACAGCCATTGGAATCCATCTGATAGCCTAACCACAGATCAAACACCTTGTGTGCACTCACTAAATTGGCTTCTATTGCCCCTTCCACTTTATCCCTTGAGCTCAACATTCTACCACATCCCCAACTAGTTACATTTCACCTCTAGTAACTTTCCTATGACCACTGGTCAAATTAATTGAGAAGGACCTTTTGTAACTTCTCTCATTTTCACCCAGGGGATCACTGTTTTTACCCTCTTGTTTCACTTCTGCTTAACCCAAGACCCCCAATTCTTTCCAGAGCCTCCCTTGTGTGCCAAGGCTTCATTTACATCAAAGATATAGCATGATCATGTGGAGAAAATGAGCAGCACCTCCTGAAGTTCATTTCTGGCTGAAATGTGGCTTTGTACAGCAAGTACTAGCTACACTTGTTTTCTTGAGCTGCAACTTTGCAGTCTTGTAGTCCTCCTATAAACAAGAGTGCTAGACATGTTTTTATTCCATTATCTCTCAAGTTAGTGCCCTATCTACCCACCTTAAGTTTGCTGTTGCAAACTTAACAACAGTCAAACCCATCTTTAACCAGCCTCGAATGCTTCCAAACTCCAGAGTCACTTTCCTACGTGTGTGCCTTGAGTGCTGGACAGGTTTTGCTGGCCATTTGGACCCTATAGACACAGGTGCCCGTGGTGACCACCACTCCAGCGTGCAGTATTGGTGCTCTGCACCCTCTTCTCCTTCTGCAGCTTGGTCCCCTCCTTGGCAGCATGCCCCACGCGTGCCAGAACGCTCCCCTTGACCAGTCCAACGACTCCCCGACGCCAGCTTGCCTCCAAAACCCTTCTGGCATGCTTGTCTACCCCGTGCTCTCAGAGCTCCAGAGAGTCCCGAGCTCTCTCGGCCTCTCTCTCCCTGTCTCCCTCCTCCTCTATCATTACCTCCTCCTCCCCTTGACCATTCAAGCACCCCCACCCACGGGCTAGCTTCCAAAGTCCCTCTGGGACGTGTGGCACCCATGCCCACGGGTGCACCCGAGAGCTTCCAAGCTCTCCTCCCTCCTCCTCCTCTCTTATCTCTTCTTTCCAGAGCCTCTCGAGCTCCCCAAGACCCTCCTCCTCTCCTCCTAGGGAGCCCCTCGTGCCTCCTCTCCTCTCGGGCTCCCTCCTCTTCCCATGGCCACGGGGTAGAGCTCCGACCCCCACTCGAGCTGGCCTGCCCAGAGCTTTTCCCCGCCTCCTTCCGCCTTGCCGGCAACCCCCCAGGCCACCACAACTCCTTCCCAACGCTCCTACCCTCTCCTTTCGCTCCTGGTGCCGAAGCCAGGTGGTAGACGGCCTCCCAGCATCCTCCATCACCAGTGCCCTTGCGGCCCTCCCCTGCAGGCGCCGAGCAGGGGGACGGGGGCGGCCACCTCCCCCGAGCCTGCTGGTGGTCGGGGCACAGCCTAGGGTGGCTGCGACCGCCGGAGAATGCCCCAGCGCCAGCCGGCTCCCGTCCCTCTGTGTCCAGCGAGGAAGGTAGAAGAAGGGCCCGTGGGCCCCACGCGTCGGCCGGTGGGTGAAGCCGCCAGGTAGGCCGCGCCACTTAAGTGGCAGCGCCCCCACCCTTGTCGTCTCCCTGCATGGAAGGCGTATTCCTCGCTAGGGCGCCTCCTGCGTGGCTTAGCTGGCCAGCTAGCGCAGCTGGGCCGGCCTGGAAGCCTACCAAGCGCCAGTGCGCAGGATAGCCCCAAAGCTAAGCTTTTCCCTTTTTCAGATTTGCTTCAACTTCAAAAATCTATATCAAATTCATACTAACTCCAAATCACTTGATTCAAATTCCTGCAGGATCCTAAAATCAAGGACTATCTGAATATGTGCCTTGTACATTTTTCCAAGAAACCTTTCTGTGGTATTATTATTCAAATGCAGATTTGAATATATTTAGCCCACCTTTGTAAAATCCTATAGGGTTCATATCAACTCCAATTGGAGTGATTAAATTTCCAGAACCTTCTTAAATCATTTCCTAATTTTAGAGCCTTTGTCAACATTTGTATCAAACTTCATTCTGTTGCTTAAAATAAATAGCTTCCTATTGCTATTTATTCCACATTAGAAAATTCCTAGTATATTCATACCACCTCCAAATCCAGTGAAACCGCTTCCTAAATATTTCTAAAATCCTTCTCTGTTAAATGGGTGCCTCCACTCATTTTTAACAGAATTATTTCTGTTGGCTTCTTCAATAATAACCTATCCCTCCTTTCCTTCCATCTAGACACCCCTGATGATTCAAACCCCTTGGCAAGGATTCAGGTATTTTTTTATCATGACCAGAGAGGTCCAAGAAAAATATAACTTCTATTTATTGAACACTTTTATTCTGTTGGATGTGTGGCTTACTATGGCTATTTCCGACGTAGTTGACGGTAGACGGAGTATTCGGGGATGGAGCGGAAGACCTCGAAGACCCCGAGGACTTACGTGATCAAGGCAAGCAGCCCTTTGACCATGACTTAAGCATATGAAATGATGCATGTTCGTATAGCAAGTACTTTCCGTTGCATGCGATCAAAGTGCTGGTTCATCATTGATGTGATGGTACCGAAGGCTTCTTCGAAGCACTTGCATGATAGTAATGTTATTCACCTGGCTCCTCGGAGCACAAACATGATGAGCTGACCCTACTGTCCATGAGGATCATGCTACTGTCATGTTGATTAGTAAAGTTATAAGATCATTGCATTGAGCTTGACCCTACCCCGTGAAGGTCATGTTATTACCATGTTGACAAGTAAAGATAGAGCATTTATTATGAGCATGATGTTGATTTAAATAAAGAGTTTATGAAAACCCCGTCGGGTGGCACTAATGCCCGAGGGTGATGATGAGTTGGTGATCACTTTTGGTGAAGTGATGCATCGGTGTTTTTGTGTGAGTATGGTTTTGGAAATGGGATTAGATTTATGATGTGACGACCGTCCCAACCTTACCAGTACGACCATGATACCCCTTTATGGGACGGGGCTTTGTTCATTACTCTGGTCGGTACTAGCAAAGAGCCACATTACTAGTGGCGGGAGTGATCGGTGTCACTCTCGTGATGGGGTCGTGCCAGGTAGGACGACTATGCCATTATTATGAGTTCCAGGCACACCGTTGGTCCCTGCATGGTTCTTACAGTCCAGAGTCGGTGCTCGTAAGACGTACAACATGTGGGCTGGGTACCAATCGGGTGGATCTCTTTGTCTAGTATCGTCAGGGGAAAGATTATGATCGGGTACTTACCTCGGGTATATGTGATATACCGCGAGTCGTGGATGACACGGAAGTTTCCCGTTTCTCATGGGTCCAGCGTACTACCTCTGTAGAGTGTCAAACTATTCGAATAGCCGTGTCCACGGTCAAGGACAGTTGGGTGGTGCTGCTTAAACTATGTCCAGTGTTTCCACATAAACCAAGAGTGTGTGTGTGTGGTGTTAAAAAGGTGTTGTTACCATAATCACTATAATATGATCAAGTTCGGTGACTTGACATATAGGGTAAACCCGGATGGTTTAGCCCTCAGTTGATACGTTGAGATTATGACAAGTCCGATGACTTGGCATATAGGGTAAACCCGGATGGTTTAGCCCTCATTAATACATTGAGGTTATGACGAGTCCGACGACTTGGCATATAGGGTGAACCCGGATGGTTCAACCCGTTGCAGATATGTTGATATTTCTAACTGTTCCTTAAGAGTAGCTCTTTAACTTGTTGCATATACCTGATCATTCCACCGAGATGAGTTACACTAAAGATGCATGATACTGTTATCCTTCACTTTCATTGTTTGTATCATGGACTGTTTGCGAGTACATTCAAAGTACTCATTGGCTTGCCACTGGTTATTTCATTGACCAGGTGTGAAAGACAGGATACGGTGAAGATTAACTCGGTGACGTTCTTGTGAGCTAGGACGCTTCCCAGTTAGAATGCCTGTAGGTTAAGGCTGATGGCATGGGTTCATGCTTTCAACCAATAATTCCGCTATTGGTCTAGTTTGGTGCTTTGGCCTTTAAGGCCCTATGTATGTAAGACTCGACCGAAGTGGTCATTTATTGTATCAAACGGTATGTATGGATGTAAGACTCTATTATTCAGTATCTGTGTTCAGTGAGCATTGATCCTTGGGATCACTGGGCACGACGATCTCGACTTACCAGTCGGGGTCCCCACAGAGCTGGTATCAGAGCCATCCTGACTATAGGAAGCCCTAAGTTTGCATGGACGTTAGTCAGGATAAAACTGCTTTCCAGACCCTTCAAAATACTTACAAAACTTATATATTTTCTCAACTCTCCTAAAACTTCAAAGAAATTGAAGGTTATGCTCTAGCCTTCCACTCTTATTTTCTTGACACTCCTCGTCTACTTCTTCAAAACTTGCTAATGGTCGCTAGAACCTTATGCCCTTCTGACCACGGGATAAATTGAAATCCTCGTGGGCAGCCCGGAAGGAAGTAACCTTTCCAGGAAAACACCTGTGCTGAAGGACAGAGAAGACAACTCTACGACCATACGACACCAACAGAAGTACCTCTAAGAGGAACGAGGACATCGAGGCTTAGAAGATGGTGAAACCCTGGGCACTGTTCCAGAGTGATGCCACTTTCGCCTACGATAATATGGACATAATATATGCAAACCTTGAACTGCATCACTAGTAGAGCGACCCTGTCAGTTATAAGTAATTGTGTCGACCACCACCGGTGGATGAGAACTTTGCCATTTGGTCCACCTCACCTTAGTGAGCAGGAAAACAGTTCTCTTCATCCCCCGCTCTAGGTGTCGATATCGCAATTAGTATGATTGACAGTTCACAACTCTATCATGTCATGCGAATATTGGTGCATGAAGATGTCCACTTGAGACCCTCGAAGCCTCAGAAGACAAGAAGACGCTCATAAGATCATGAAGTCAACAGAAGACCCTGTCAGTGACAGCTATGAAGAACCACCTTCGTCAGCAACTTCCCAGACGAGAAGATAACAAGAGTTCCTTACAACTCAAGTGAATCGCTTCGGCAAGGAACAACCAGAGGCGTGACAACACCATGAGAAGGTCCAGAAGACTTAGCGGACTCCTCTCCGGAGCAAGAAGCAAGCACGACTGTCGAGTTCCAGAACCTAGGATATGATGAGTCGTGAATCCCCTATGCAAAGTCGAGTCCGTGAAATGGTTCGGATGGACCATGTTGTGTGTTGTTTGTTTTGTTGTTTGTGCTTTGATATAAGTCGCACTTTTTCTTAGGCAACAAGCATGCGGTTATATCACTTGTCTTATTTTGATGTTCAAAATAATTTTAGCACTTGTTTGAGTTGATTTTTCAACACTTTTTTGATTGCAATAAAACCCTTAGACACTCCCCTGTGTGCTCACTTTCTCTCACCCCTCTCGGCAACTGAAGACAGCAAGGCAAGATGCGCCAAGGATCCGCTTCGAAGGACGGCTGACGTTGAAGACGCTGACTGTGCCACGCTTAACCACACGCAACCCATAGGAGTGTGTTTTCCCCTCGACCACACTAGACCAGACTAACCTCCACAAGCCTTTTCGGCTCAAATTTTCTGGTCACGTGTCTAGTACACGTACTTGCCAGAACGCGTGTAGGTCCCCGATAAACCCCGCTAAGCACCGGGTTCCTTCTGGAACGAGTGATCACCGTGAACAAGTATCCTTCCATCTCAAGCTAGCACTGTAACCTTGATGCCATAAGAGGACCGATCTCCGATATGAGAGCATTAGGCTAAGATTGTTGTGATGATGATAGTTGTCTTGAGGATATAGCTAGACTATTTTGGTGGAACAAGTTGATACAGTAGTATAATCTTCATAATCTGGAGTAAGATTGGATTTAGTAGGATGATTATGATTGCGAACATTATTCTTGGTGGTATACATGACTTTAGCAAGTAGTTGGCATGGTTTGGAGATAATTACCATAATGACTTGGAGTATCAAGCAGACTTCTTATTGGAATTGAGTCTTGGATTTAAATAGGTAATCTTAATAGAATATTGAGGATGACAAAGACCACATGGTTCGGAGTAAATTGGATTGAGCTCGTTAATCTCGGTCATGATACCATGTTTTCTCGGTGGATATAGAGTGCGTATACTTGGAGTTGTCAATTGATTTACAACCTATGTAGTTGGCCTTGGAGATTAGATGGCCATGTTTATTGAAGTTGGTGGATATACTATGACGTAATTCTTGCAGTATTATGTGAATTATGGGGACTTTAAGAGGCTATGTAGAACCTCGTCAATGTTGGATTTGTAGGAGTGGTGAGTCTAGTCATGGTTGGTCGGATTGATGGATTACTTGATCGGATTCATAGGAAGGAAACAAAATATTGGATTGGTCTACTACGTGTTTCCTTAATATAGTAGTGTAGTACCCTGTCCATTGGATGGCTTAGGTGGACAATTGGATTGTTGTGCCTCAAATTCAATCGTGGTAGATGTATGTCTCCCCAAGGTCCTTGCATAGTAATGCATGTACAGTTGGGGGCTACGCCATACTTGTAAGTGTTTGGGTTTAGTTCTTCCCTCAACCCGGAGTTGACTAGCATGAGCGGTGTGGAGTTGACCCACGTAGGGTGATATCCTTGATGAGATGAGGTGATGTTGTCTCAAGTTAGCGGTCGAACTATTGGCATCTAAGGAATGTGCTTAGAGATAAGATGATAACTGTTCGCCCACATCCTAAGTTCCTTAAGACCCTAAAACTTTGCTGAGCCACAACATGAATGGACTATGACCATAGAAGACGACTCTAAGTCGTTGGAATGTGGCCAGTACCCACCCATAGCAAGTCCCGTTCTCCTCACCTGACTTTTGAGCACTGTTCTTATGTCGTGATTGGGAAGGTAGGTTGTCATCCTCACTGATGACACACTTACTCACCCAGTAAGAGGAAGAACACCTTAGTCGTGTTTGGTCGAGCCCAGGAACGCCGATTGTTATGCCTCTCGAAGGTACCGTGATATCTCGAGAAGGTGGACTTCTCGAAACAATCCAAAGACGACGGAAGTCTGTCCTACTCAAGTCAAGACGAAGAACTTCCATGACAAGGAAGCCACGCCAATGACGATGAAGCAAAAGAAGTCAACCACCGACCGCGCACCGACTACATCAACGACGTCAAGAAACCTCGACTATTCAAGATGATGAAACCCTTCGACAAGCGAAAGGATCAGACGACCTCTCCTTGGTCCAAATCAAGGACGAGAGTACTAGTGAGTCGTGGTGGGAACCTGCTAAAGGCGATTCACCCACCCGCGGAGTCGCAGACTTTGGGAATGGAAGACTGGCCTATACTCTTCGGTAGCCAGCTTATCCAGAAACCCTCGCAACTCCCAAGATGGCAGGACCTGTTCGGGACCCGAGCCTCCGAGTTTAGACTCGTAGGTGAGACCCAACCCGGACCCTTTCACGAGAAGCCTACGAAGACTATTTGCGACCATAGCTTGACTACTGAAAGGAAGTCAAGGACTTCCGCATAAGCGGGAAGCCATGCGAAGACTTTGGTAGTGCATTCTAACACGAGACATCTTGATGTCACTAACCGGCATGCGAAACCCCAGGACCAGATCCTAGACACACTATCTTGCCACGTATTCTCACTTGGAATACACTCGCGAGCCAGAACCTTGCACGGACTTAGCTCACCAAGCCCTTGACCTTGGTCAAGCCTAACTTATTGCCAGATCCTGCTCACAATCAGTCATGGACGTGCGGACAATCGAAGTTGTATCATCAAGCACCTCAAGACCACCACAGCAACATGGGGACATGAAGACTACCTCCAACTCAAGATTTTGTATCTCTCCAACCCCTAGCCCAGGAATCTCGGGGACGCGATTCTCTTAAGAGAGTAAGGTCTGTCACACCCCAGTTTTTGGCCTTCCTGACTAATTAACTTATTTCAAAAAACTAGGACCAATTAAAATTTTTGTCAATGCTTGTGATGCTTGAAGTGACTATTGTTTGCCTTGCTTGTTGCATGATTGTGTTTGATACCTAATGGATCCTGTCACTCTCCTAATCACCTCCTTACTCCATGATCTCCTGCCTAATGATCATGCCATGTGTCTAGAACAAATATCTATTTCTATCAAATATTATTTTCACCAAAAAGCTTTTCTTTGAATTAAACTTTCAAACCCGTGAGATGAGGTTTGTACTACAAGTCCTCAAATTAGGGAATTTCTTTTGCACCAATACTTTTATTTAAAACCTATTATCAAAATGTCTTCCAAAAACCATCATGTTATTATTTTAAAAGTTATTTTATTATTTTATTTAAAAGCCCTTCTATGAGGCCAGAAATGGTCTCTTATGAAGGAAAGTTATTTTTATTGCTTTCAAAATATTTAAGAAAATTTAGGGAAACTCAGTGGATATATTTACTCCATATTTATGAGTTTCAACACATGGTCATGTTCAAAATATTGGGCAAACACCTTCAAAACCATTCCTGCCTATTTCAAGCTTTTGGAATATTTCCATAAGAAATATTCTCACTAAATTCCAGTAAAATTCTAGCATGTCATCTATGATATTCTTGATGATCTTGCCAAGTTTCATTTCAATCCAAGTTGATTTGACTCCCCTAATCACTCTAAAACCCTATCTATCCAGAATCAGATTTGAGCAACTCTACATTGTGAAGTGTCTCCAATTATGCTCAAATTTGGTGGACATGTTCAAGTACTCCAATGAGGCATCCACACCAAGTAGTACACCAAGGAGAATAGAGGAACTTGTCCTAAGACCCTCAAAACCCTCTTTGTTGATTTCTGACTTTGACAAACTTTACATTATAAAGTTTGTCCAATTGACCTCAAACTTTTTGTGCATGCCTTAATACCCAAATAATGCCCCTACACCAAATATTTGATTTGTGGGAATTTATTTGAATGGGGTTCTAAGCAGAAACCCATTTTGCCCCTTTCTAGAGTTTTTCAAGTCTACATTGGAAAACTTCTCCAGCAAATCCCAAATTTGGTGTGCAAACCTATTTTCATCTATTATTTGATCCTGTTAAGTTTCACAGCCATTGGAATCCATCTGATAGCCTAACCACAGATCAAACACCTTGTGTGGACTCACTAAATTGGCTTCTATTGCCCCTTCCACTTTATTCCTTGAGCTCAACTTTCTACCACAGCCCCAACTAGTTACACTTCACCTCCAGTAACTTTCCTATGACCACTGGTCAAATTAATTGAGAAGGACCCTTTGTAACTTCTCTCATTTTCACCCATGGGATCACTGTTTTTACCCTCTTGTTTCACTTCTGCTTAACCCAAGACCCCCAATTCTTTCCAGAGCCTCCCTTGTGTGCCGAGGCTTCATTTAGATCAAAGATATAGCATGCTCATGTGGAGAAAATGAGCAGAACCTCCTCAAGTTCATTTCTGGCTGAAATGTGGCTTTGTACAACAAGTACTAGCTACACTTGTTTTCTTGAGCTGCAACTTTGCAGTCTTGTAGTGCTCCTATAAACAAGAGTGCTAGACATGTTTTTATTCCATTATCTCTCAAGTTAGTGCCCTATCTACCCACCTTAAGTTTGCTGTTGCAAACTTAACAGCAGTCAAACCCATCTTTAACCAGCCTCAAATGCTTCCAAACTCCAGAGTCACTCTCCTGCGTGTGTGCCTTGAGTGTTGGACATGTTTTGCTGGCCATTTGGACCCTGTAGACACAGGTGCCCGTGGTGACCACCACTCCAGCATGCAGTATTGGTGCTCTGCACCCTCTTCTCCTTCTGCAGCTCGGTCCCCTCCTTGGCAGCATGCCCCAGCGCGCCAGAACGATCCCCTTGACCAGTCCAACGACTCCCCGACGCGAGGTTGCCTCCAAAACCCTTCTGGCATGCTTGTCTACCCCGTGCTCTCAGAGCTCCAGAGAGTCCCGAGCTCTCTCGGCCTCTCTCTCCCTGTCTCCCTCCTCCTCTATATTTACCTCCTCCTCCCCTTGACCATTCAAGCACCCCCACCCACGGGCTAGCTTCCAAAGTCCCTCTGGGACGTGTGGCACCCATGCCCACGGGTGCACCTGAGAGCTTCCAAGCTCTCCTCCCTCCTCCTCCTCTCTTATCTCTTCTTTCCAGAGCCTCTCGGGCTCCCCAAGACCCTCCTCCTCTCCTCCCAGGGAGCCCCTCGTGCCTCCTCTCCTCTCGGGCTCCCTCCTCTTCCCATGGCCGCGGGGTAGAGCTCCGGCCCCCGCTCAGGCTGGCCTGCCCAGAGCTTTTTCCCGCCTCCTTCTGCCTTGCCGGTAACCCCCCAGGCCACCGCAACTCCTTCCCAACGCTCCTACCCTCTCCTTTCGCTCCTGGTGCCGAAGCCAGGTGGTAGACGACCTCCCAGCATCGTCCATCGCCGGCGCCCTTGCGGCCCTCCCCTGCAGGCGCCAGGCAGGGGGACGGGGGCGACCACCTCCCCTGAGCCTGCTGGTGGTCGGGGCACAGCCTAGGGTGGCTGCGGCCGCCGGAGAATGCCCCAGCGCCGGCCGACTCCCATTCCGGTGCTCCCTCTGTGTCCAGCGAGGAAGGTAGAAGAAGGGCCCATGGGCCCCACGCATCGGCCAGTGGGTGCAGCCGCCAGGTGGGCCACGCCACTTAAGTGGCAGCGCCCCCACCCTTGTCGTCTCCCTGCGTGAAAGGCGTATTCCTCGCTAGGGCGCCTCCTGCGTGGCTTAGCTGGCCAGCTAGCGCAGCTGGGCCGGCCTGGACGCTTACCAAGCGCCTGTGCGCAGGATAGCCCCAAAGCTAAGCTTTTCCATTTTTCAGATTTTCTTCAACTTCAAAAATCTATATCAAATTCATACTAACTCCAAATCACTTGATTCAAATTCCTACAGGATCCTAAAATCAAGGACTATCCGAATATGTGCCTTGCACATTTTTCCAAGAAACCTTTTTGTGGTATTATTATTCAAATGCAGATTTGAATATATTTAGCCCATCTTTGTAAAATCCTATAGGGTTCATATCAACTCCAATTGGAGTGATTCAAATTTCGAGAACCTTCTTAAATCATTTCCTAATTTTAGAGCCTTTGTCAACATTTTGATCAAACTTCATTCTGTTGCTTAAAATAAATAGCTTCCTATTGCTATTTATTCCACATTAGAAAATTCCTAGTATATTCATACCACCTCCAAATCCAGTGAAACCACTTCCTAAATATTTCGAAAATCCTTCTCTGTTAAATGGGTGCCTCCACTCATTTTTAACAGAATTATTTTTGTTGGCTTCTTCAATAATAACCTATCCCTCCTTTCCTTCCATCTAGACACCCCTGATGATTCAAACCCCTTGGCAAGGATTCAGGTATTTTTTCTCATGACCATAGAGGTCCAAGAAAAATATAACTTCTATTTATAGAACACTTTTATTCTGCTGGATGTGTGGCTTACTATGGTTATTTCCGACGTAGTTGACGGTAGATGGAGTATTCGGGGACGGAGTGGAACACCTCGAAGACCCCAAGGACTTACGTGAGCAAGGCAAGCAGCCCTTTGACCATGACTTAAGCATATGAAATGATGCAGGTTAGTATAGGAAGTACTTTCCGTTGCATGCGATCACAATGTCGGTTCATCATTGATGTGATGGTACCGAAGGCTTCTTCGAAGCACTTGCGTGATAGTAATGTTATTCACCTGGCTCCTCGGAGCACAAACATGATGAGCTGACCCTACTGTCCATGAGGATCATGCTACTGTCATGTTGATTAGTAAAGTTATAAGATCATTGCATTGAGCTTGACCCTACCCCGTGAGGGTCATGTTATTACCATGTTGACAAGTCAAGATAGAGCATTTGTCATGAGCATGATGTTGAGTTAAATAAATAGTTTATGAAAACCCCGTCGGGTGGCACTAATGCCCGAGGGTGATGATGAGTTGGTGATCACTTTTGGTGAAGTGATGCACCGGTGTTTTTGTGTGAGTATGGTTTCGGAAATGGGATTAGATTTATGATGTGTCGACCGTCCCAACCTTACCAGTACGACCACGATACCCCTTTATCGGACGGGGCTTTGTTGATTACTCTGGTCGGTACTAGCAAAGAGCCACATTACTAGTGGCGGGAGTGATCGGTGTCACTCTCGTGATGGGGTCGTGCCAGGTAGGACGACTATGCCATTATTATGAGTTCCAGGCACACCGTTGGTCCCTGCATGGTTCTTACAGTCCAGAGTCGGTGCTCGTAAGACGTACAACATGTGGGCTGGGTACCAATCGAGTGGACCTCTTTGTCTAGTATCGTCAGGGGAAAGATGATGATCGGGTACTTACCTCGGGTATATGTGATATACCGCGAGTCGTGGATGACACGGAAGTTTCCCGTTTCTCGTGGGTGCAGCGTACTACCTCTGCAGAGTGTCAAACTATTCGAATAGCCGTGTCCACGGTCAAGGGCAGTTGGGTGGTGCTTCTTAAACTATGTCCAATGTTTCCGCATAAACCAAGAGTGTGTGTGTGTGGTGTTAAAAAGGTGTTGTTATGATAATCACTATAATATGATCAAGTTCGGTGACTTGACATATAGGGTAAACCCGGATGGTTTAGCCCTCGGTTGATACATTGAGATTATGACAAGTCCGATGACTTGGCATATAGGGTAAACCCGGATGGTTTAGCCCTCATTAATACATTGAGGTTATGACGAGTCCGACGACTTGGCATATAGGGTGAACCCGGATGGTTCAACCCTTTGCAGATGTGTTGATATCTGTAACTGTTCCTTAAGAGTAGCTCTTTAACTTGTTGCATATACCTGATCATTCCACCGAGATGAGTTACACTAAAGATGCATGATACTGTTATCCTTCACTTTCATTGTTCGTATCATGGACTGTTTGCGAGTACTTTCAAAGTACTCATTGGCTTGCCACTAGTTATTTCATTGACCAGGTGTGAAAGACAGGATACGGTGAAGATTAACTCGGTGACGTTCTTGCGAGCTAGGACGCTTCCCAGTCAGAATGCCTGTAGGTTAAGGCTGATGGCATGGGTTCACACATTCAACCAATAATTCCGCTATTGGTCTAGTTTGGTGCTTTGGCCTTTAAGGCCCTATGTATGTAAGACCCGACCGAAGTGGTCATTTATTGTATCAAACGGTATGTATGGATGTAAGACTCTATTATTCATTATCTGTGTTCAGTGAGCATTGATCCTTGGGATCAGTGGGCACGGCGATCTCAACTTACCAGTCGGGGTCCCCACAACGGCAGGCCCGCCACTACTAGCCAACCAACACTAGCGGGTCCATCATGTCACCCACCACTGCTGGCTTTCAATACTAGCACTGGCGAGTGCCCTGGAGTGCCCGTCACTTATTGTGGTTCATCTATAAGCCTTTTGCTAGTAGAGATTATGTGAGCATATTAATTCTCTCATTCACAAGTTTTGATGGGGAAGCAAGGAAGGGAAGAGAAAACAAGCCAGATATCCTTGAGTGTAATGATAAGACCAAAGAGTTATACTGGCCTCAGTTTTTGTGATATTGAACTTTTTAACAACGCTCTTTTGGCGCGTCGGGCTTGGAGGGTGTTGATTGAGCCTACTTATTGTAGTGCACGTATACTAAAGGCAAAATATTTCCCCTCATGTGACTTCTTGCACGGTAAACTAGGAAGCTCACTATCTGGAGATCTATTCTGGATGATAGAGATACATTGACTTAGGGACTTGTTAGGAGGATTGGAGATGGGAAAACCACGCATATTTGAAATCACAATTGTCTACCTCGATACTTCAACATGCGGCCTATTGTGAGCTTACATGCAAACCCGCCAGTATACGTGGGAATAGTTTCATACTTGAACAATACTTGAATCGTACCCACACATTTATCTCTCAAAACCTTACTTGAACCGTACCAATTTAATGTCATTTTCATCCCAATCAAAACTGAACCCATTATTTTTTTCACCCAAACCAATTAAAACCCAATACATAACCATGTGTTTTAACCCGGTACATAACTATAGATTTGCTTCAATGTACATATGATTGCACAAATTGAGATGTTAAAAAGCAAACGAGATAGAAAAGGCATAAGTTCATCTACAAGAGTTTGGGAACAAAGTTACCCTTGAGATACAGTCAACACAGAGCAAGAGGCAAAAAGAAAATGCCCATGGCTGAAACGCTCACTAACAAGTGTATTAAAACCAAATTGCATAGCCAAAGCACAAGCAAACACTTCCGATTTTTATGTGGTGTTTTCCCATAATACATAATTACATAGTGCATTACAGTGTGCACGCGGATCAAATATACTCATTCTCGGTGGTCATTGGTTATTGCATATAACCAATGCCTAGAAACCGTTTTAAACCCATAGTTTATAACCACTAATAACCAAACTGTTTAAACCCATAACCAACTATACCCAAACTAGTATCTCCACATACCCAAACCAAAACCAAACTAAAAAAGCTCAACCCAATAAAACCTGAACCAATCAAACCCAAAGAAAGAACTGAACCATTACACCCGGTTTTTTAATGACCATTCTCAGGTTTGAGTAGGACACAGACCTTGCCAACTGATGCCGAGACCATAGGCTCCATACCACCGTGCACTAGACAGATAGACGACTTGTGGTATTGGATCTATGAGAGGAATGACACCTTCTCCGTCCGCACATGTAAAATTATTTTGTTGTGCACATGTAAAATTATTTTGATGTGCCCTTGTTAGGCGTTTAACCTTAACTAGAATTGTCAGTTTCACTGACACGGCGTACGACGCGATGGCCCTGGCGACGGCGCTACAGTACTCCTCGACGTTGGGCACGACGGCGGTCCAGTACGCGGCGGCCTCGACCTCGCCGCGCACCCCATCGGCCAGCCCCTCGCTGCCGGCGATGGAGTGGGCGGAGAACCTGGTGTAGGCGGCGAGCAGGATGTCGAGGCGCGGGTCGGTGACGGAGAGCGTGAGGCCGTAGTGGAGCGGGTCGGGGGCCGGGTCGTCGGGGGAGGCGGGGAAGGCGAAGAAGAAGGAGTAGTGGAGGGGGTCGAGCTTGACGGCCGCGACGTCGCGGGCCAGCGGCCACTGGACGGCGCCGAGGGCCGGGATGGCGGCCAGGGGGTGTCTCCGGCCCGGATGCGGTGGAGGGAGAGGTCGCCGGCGGCCAGCGGGTGGCTGCGCTGGGGGACTCGCAGCAGCACGTCCTCCGACGGCGTCGGCGCGTCGGGGGTGGCCGGGGACCGCGGGATCTCGACCGGCGGCAGCGGCGTTGGCGATGAGGAACTGCTCAGCGTGGAGAGGACGGATCTGGGGCGACAGGTGGGGGAGACTGGGAGAGGGACGTGTGACGTGGGAGGAGGAGGTCGACGAACTTTTTTTTTTCTTAGCGTTTTTCTTTACGTGGGCGTGGGAAGAGGAGGTCGAACGAAGGAAAGGTGGGATCGTACGATCGCTCGGAGGTCGAACCATCGCGGAGGTTGAACCATCACGACGGCACATCCTGCTTTAATAGTAGAGATGCGTGGAGTCGGTGGATGATGTACTGTATTTGATGTGATATGCTACTGAAATGAAATACATTTTATCTACAATCTTTTATTCTGTTGTACTTATTTTTAATGGGCTTATCCTGAGATATGCGTGCTTCTAGCAAAAAAAATGCTTCAACCCAAACAAGTCACACATTTTCAATAGTAAAATAGGCATTGGGCCAGGCCCATGTAGCTAGATTGGTGGACATGGATCTGAAATTTATGATGATTCCATTTGGTCACTAGCAATGCCACGTCAGCTTGGCCACGTCAGATCCTACGTGGCTCACACAAATGGGTAATGCCCAAACCAAAATTTTGGTTGACAGAGACCTGCGATCAAAATTTTAGAAAGGTCATGTTTGTTCATTCTTGACGGCCAACTGTTGACGTTGTAAATTTGATAAAAAAAAGTCAATAAACAACAATAATGATGAATCAGTGACCAATATAGGGAGTTATAATTGACCTTATTTCCTGTAGTGACAGCATATAAAATGCTCGTGTCCAAAAAAATACGCCATGAAGCGTGGCTGGAGGGAGGTGCGGGCTCCTCAAATTTGGAAGGTGACATGAAATTATGGACTAAAATGTGGAATAACAACGTTCCAGTAAAAATCAAAAATTTCCTCCGGAGATTTGCACAACACTCGCTACCTACCAGAGACGTGTTGCTCCATCGGAAGATGGCTACCAAGGATTGTTGTGGTATTTGCCTATCCGTCGACTCATGGCACCATTCGTTGCTTGAATGCAACATGACGAGGTGCGTTTGGCCCTCGAGGACCAGGACCAGGCGAATGTTGTGTTTGACAACCACGAACCTGATGCAAAGAGATGATTTTTTTTTTTTGCACTAATGGATCTTCTACTGCATGCTGATTTCACTACTGCTTTGGTTTCCCTTTAGGCAATTTGGCACGCTCGGAGGAAACCTTTGCATGAACGAGAATTTCAGACACCGTACCTCACGCAACCCACCATTTTGTTCATAGCAACATCAAAGAACTACAAGCATGTAGACCATAGAAGGGTATTGCTCCGCCCACCGCACATACTGTAGTTGATAGGGGTCGATGGATCCCCCTGAGCTAGGTTTTCCAAGATCAAGGTTGATGGGGCTATGGCCCGAAACAGTAATAAAGGATCTTTTGGCGTAGTTTGCAGGATGATTCACGTACATACTTAGGTGCCTTGGCTTCCAAATGTTTTGGATCTTAGAGCCGACAATTCTTGAAGCTTTGGCTTGTCGTAAGGCCCTATCTCTTGTCCTGGATCTCTCTCTCTCTCACACACACATGCGATTGTAGCCCAAGATTGCAAGTGTGTGGTGGATGACTTGGAGAAAAGCACGGGAAACCAATATGCAAGCATAATCAAGGAGATTATAGTAACATCAAGGCAATATGAAAGATACTCCTTCATCTTCGAAGGATGTGACACCTATATTGAGGCACATAGTCTCGCTAAGCACCTTCTAGGACTTTCTTGCAAACAACATTTGTGGCTCATTAATACTCCAAATATAAATTGCATCCCTATGAACCTTGTTTATTATCATCAATAAAGAGTGTGGTTAGACTCAAAATACTTCCCCGATTCCTATTTGGGAGCTCCTATGCAGGCGCCAACTCCCCTAGCTTGCGCCCACACCCGCGTGCTCGTGGGCTAACCCATGTGGCGAGCACTCCTCTAGTTTCTCAATCGTTGACTTTCTTGAAAATATCCAATACTCAAAAGAAAATGTGAAATACAAAAAAGTTTGTGAAAGTGAAAAGGAGTTCATAAATTTTGAACAAAAGTTCACGGTGATCTCAAAAAGGTTAACAGATGTTTGAAAAGTTCATGAATTTTGAAACGAAGTTCACAAATCTAAAAAAGAGGTGCATAATATTTTTTAAGTTCACAAACTTGAAAAAGTCATTGATTTTGACAAAAAATCATTGATTTTCAAAATAATTCATTGTTTTTAAAAAATTCATGAAATTTGAAAAAAATAGTTGATCGATTCAAAAAAGTTGACAAACTGAAAATTGGTTCATTGACTTTACAAAAAAAAGCTAAATTGAAAAAACTTGTATATTTATCATTTATCAAAAAGTGTAAGAATAAAGAAAGAAAAAAATGTAAAAAGAACAAACCGAACAAAAATCATTCAGAAAATAGTAAGTAAATTGTCCGAAGGAGGTGGCTGGGTGGTTATTGCGGTGTACTTGCTGTTGGGAAACCGGGCCGGTCCAAGAGGCCTCGCGCGGCTCAGGTTGGCTGGCTAGCGTGGGAGGCACGCAGACAGCCCCTCTCGTTTCCTAAACTCACGTTAGATGGGTACTAATCCCTTCATCCCATACCCCAATATAAACAGAGGAGAGGCCATCATTGTAACAGAGACTTGATGATTAATAAAGTTTTGTTCCTCTCTCTATTTCCTGGTGTTATTTGACTCTATGTTCGACTACTTCGACTACTTCGCCTATGCCGCTCTCGCTCCGCAACCTTGGACCGGACTCGTCAGCAGGAGTTGTGGAACACTTGCAACCATCAGGTTGCTGGTTAGAATCCCAACTTTTCCTTGTATTTTGCAATTTAACAAAATGGGAAAAAACAAATGGACTAGCCCAGGTCAAGGGAGGTGGTGTGCGCGGCAGACGCGACTTAACGAAATGCACCGCGTTTGCAGCACCAAATAAAATTTTCCTTCCTATTTAGGGTCCATGGCGCACATTTCTGGATTTGCTTTCACGAGAGGTACGGATTTGCTTTCGCGAGAGACGCGGCCGTGTCTCTCAGAAACGAAAAAACGTATTTCTATTTTGTTTTTTTTTGCGGGAGGCACAACTTTTTTCATTCAATTTTTTCTGTGATTTTTTTTAGCAAAGTCTATCAACATGGGATCTTGATTTGAAGATCTCGACGCGAGGAATCCAATGATTAAAAAGATTTAAGATTTGAATGCACTATTTAAGATATAAAACATTTTGAAAATAACAGATCTACAAAAAAGGAAAACACTTCGAGGTTGCAACAAGCGGTAGATATGAAATACGCCACTTGTCGCAACCTAGGGAAATGAGAGCGGTCTTTGAAAAGGGTAACCCTCAATTAGTGATTTCGTGAAAGCTCTCCCGCTAACTTGCCAGACCGAACCTAGTTTTTGAAGCTTCCATGGCCGGTTTGTTTTCTAGTTTTTCAGGAACGTGGTTTGCGTAGTATTTTTTGTCCTTTCTATTGTGTCCATTTTCCTTTTTATTTTCTTTATTCCTTTTTTATTTTACGAGGTGACACTTTTAAAATAAGTACAAATTCATGAAATTTTTTCAAATTCATAAAATGTTTATCCAGATTTACGAACATTCATTTAAACTCATAAACTTTTTCAAATTCTCAAACCATTTTAAAAATAATTCTAAACTTTTCTTTGTCCTTGATTTTTTTAAATCGATGACTCAAATGCGTGCACTTTTTGTATTTCGTGAATTGTTTATTTTCCTGTAAAACATCAAATTCATAAACATTTTTATGTTCGCAAACTTTTTTAAATGCGTGAACTTTTTGGTATTTCATAACTTTTTATAGGTTGATGAACTTTTTTCAATTCGTGAACTTATTTATCAAATTCTTATATATATTTGAAAATTCCTGATTTGTTGCCATTTTTTGAAAATTATCGATCAATATGGCAAACGGTTAGTTTTCAAGGGTCAACCTCTCAACGAATGACCAAGCCAGCAAGAAAATCGAGCAAGCGAACCTATCAACAATGGAGAGTGATCCAGCAAGCGTTTTGCTTTAATGGCCCGGGCCAATTGACCATGTGTGTGGGCTAACAAGCTCAACCGATGCCAAAGGAGGTACAAGAGCTCTCGAAGAGCAACTACGTCGTCATCACATGTCGTGTGTTGGCGCTCCTTCGAATTTCAGTTCTTTTATGTTTTCATGTGTGTTTTTGAAAACTTATGGTTTTGGTTGTTCGGCTTATTCCTGTTTTTCCTGTGTGTTTGATGAAAACATAGTTTTTTGCAAAACACAACTGTGGTTCTTAAAAATGAAAAGCATTGTGCTACCACAAGAAGCACGGATTTGCTTCTCATGGTGCTTGTGAGAAGAAAAATAAGCATTCACTAGGAGCACATATTTGCCTTCGCGATAAGCACAACTATACCTCTAAAAGGAGGCAAAAAATTTAAGTGCTTTCACCAAAAGCATAGATTTGCTCTCAGGAATGCACATATTTGCTTCGGCAAGAAGCAAATATATGCTTTTTGAAAAGAGAAAAAAATCAAAAACCGAAACCGTGCTTTGGGGCTTTGATTTTGTCTTCCTCTTTTGTTGGTTTATTTTTTGTATTATTCCGGTTGTTGATTTTGTTTGATCGTTTTTTTTTTCTGTTTTTTGTTTTTTTGTAAAAATAAAGTCCGTTGAAACATATTAACATGTGGTCTAGTTTTAAAGACCTTGACGTCAGAAATTCAACAATGAAAACGGTTCAGAATTTGAACGCACGGTTCAAGAGATAAAACGTTTTGACTAAACGAATACGAAATAAATGAACTCAAAGGTTGCGATAAATGACGCAGATGGAGTGTGTCACTCCTTAGCGCGTGAGAAGGTGTGAAGTTAACTTTGTAAGGATAACTCTTAACTAGTGACTTCAGAGCTCTTTTCTACTTAACTGGCGGATCAAGCACCAAATAGGAATCGGCCCTCCGTAAGGCCAATTCCAACATGCGGAGCCAAATTGACACATATTTTTTTCTTTTTATTCGTTTGGGTCAGCTCGAGGCGCGTCGTCTGTCCAAGTCTAGCCAATGTGCCTAACAGGTCAATCCGTTTCATTTGGTTGGCCGATTTTTTTGCAACAAGCATATATTTTTCACAATTATTCAGGGTGATGACCATAGTTCATGACGACATACATGTCAGCCTACAAAAAAATCAGCATTTTTAATGTCAGCACACATGTTAGCACATAAAAAAGGCGATAGTTCATGCATGTTAACCAGAGTTCATGTCGGCACACATGTCTGCATACAAAATGATCTCGCCCCGGTTGTAGTTCACTCATACAACTCGAGCATTGTCACATCCCTAGCTACCATTTGATAATTAGCAAGAATGTGCTCATGTTTTATTCTTACATTAAAAATGAAAATAGAAATCTAAGATAAAACCTAGCACTTCCATATTCAACCCAATTCAAACTTGTGATAAATCAATGAACCCAAAATGGCCTTCATAAAAGCCTACCTTTTTTGATAAATATTGGAAACAATATTTCAGGGATGGAACTTATTTTGAAAATACATTTGGCATTTTATTTAAATCATAAAAGCTACTGAAATCACCCAAATATGTGATTTTAAATATTCCAGAATATCATAAAATGTTGAATCTTTTATATGGGCTTGGAAATATTCCAAATAACACCCCAGAGTTCTATTCACTATTTATAGAAATAGTTTGGAGCCAAAATAAAATCAAACAAATGTCAGAAATGATTTAACAGAAATGAGAAAAGAAAGAGAAGTCGAAAAATATTACCTGACGCTCACCTTGGCCCAACCCATCTGCTCGTGTCATCTTCCTCCTCGCCAGTCGGCAGCAGGAGGTGGACGCCTCTTCCTCCGGCGCGGCCACGCACCTGGGTGCCTGCCTGGCCTCCCCGTCGCGCTGGCCGCGAAGGGATAAGCCCCCGCAACCCATTCCAATCGTCTCCCCCTCCCCATTCGCTCTCCTGCGCCACCTCTTCTCGGCCGCCATTAGAGCCGAGCTCAAGCTCGAGCTAGCCGTCGCTTCTGGCCACCGCAAGCCTCCCCGAGCACGCCTTCCTCTCCACCTCGTCGAGCACGTCGTCCCCGCCAAAGGAAACGAGCCCCCGAGCCCTACATTGCCTCAACGCTGTCGTCTTCTTCCTCGGATCACCGAAGTTTGCCGCCATCGTTCTTCCTCTCCAGGCCATCCGCGAGCCCGCTCTCGACGCCTCTACAACCCCCGTGAGCTCAGGGTGCCTTTCCCACTCTTTTCCCCTTCGATTCCGAGCTCTAGGCCCTGATTCCATCGGAGCCCGACGAGATCCGTCGCGGGAGCTCGTCGTCGGTGACACTCCGGTGATCGGCTGGTCATTCTGAGGCCACCATCGGCTCGAACTAGTCGTGTAGGTGTCGTAGGAGCCCAGCCCCGCGCATGTTGAGCCCCGTAGCAGTGATCCCGACGAGGCCCGATCTTCGGCCGCCACCAAGCTCGTCGCCGACGTCGATTCCGGCCACCCCAGCCCCTGGGGTTTGCTCCATTGTGCGCGCCATTGAGTGGCCGTTCTCCTAGTACACTCCGTCGCTCGTTTGGTCATCGTAGACGCGTTTCCAACGCTCTCCGCCGTCCCTGGTGCTTCCGGAGGCTCACCGCCGGCGAGATCGACCTCGTCGCCGGTGGGATCAACCCCCTTGAGCCTATGACAGGTGGGGGCCAGCCCCTTGTTAAACAAAACTAACCTAAACAAAATTAAGGAAAATATTAATTACTAATCAGTCACTCACATGTGGGCCAACCACTGTTAATTAGCTGATTAACTTAAAGTTTAACTAAAAACTAACCGGAGTCACTGACCAGTGGGTCCCACTGGTCAGGTTTGACTTTCAACGGCCAGATTGACCCACTGATGTCATGCTGATGCAGTAATGCTATTTTTTTTATAATAATTCTAGAATAAGTGCAAAACTTTGAAAATTCATAGAGAATTAAATATAACTCCCAATTTCACAAATAATATATGTAAAATGATCAGAAAAATTCAATGAACACAATGGTGCTATTTTCATGCATGACAAAAAAAGTTATGAAACAGCATCAGGTCAAATCAATTAAATGAATTTGATAAATATCTTACTTTAATTAATATTTGAATTTTGAATTCAAATCAGATTCATACTAAGGTTTTGATAGCCACACTAGCTCATGCTACATTTCATTTCGTGCCATGATCATGCATCATATTGTTGCATATGAATGATATTGATTGTCGTTATTATTTTGGTAGGCTCTGCCCTTCCGGATATGTCCGAATATCCGACTAACGGATTTAACCCTTCTGCTGAGCAACAAGGCAAGCACCCTTTTGATCATCCCGATATTATCCCATGTTCCTGCTCCTGCTCCCACTTATTGCATTAGGACAAAATATTTCAAATGCTTTACTTCGGTAGCTGAACCTATTCCTTTGCATGACCTGTCATTGTCATAGTAAATAGCCAAACATGCAACCTAGCATACCTGGTAGTTGCTTGAGCCATGATGTGTCTTATTCCGCTATGCTTGCTATGCCTAGAGTTGTGTCAGGTCTGTTTCATGTGGGTGATGAACAGGAATGGATGAATGTGTTCTAGTGATAAAGAATAAGTGTGGAACCTGATTTGGTAAAGGTACCGATGAAAGGCTATGTAGGAGTACATGGCGGGTTGTTTCATTGGAACCATCCTTAGGGACTGAGTTCCGCGTATGTAATCCAAGACTAGTTACTACCACATGCTGGGCCCTCAAATATGACCCCGCTTGACTTATTAATCGCCTAGTACTTGGTCCATGAGTTGCAAGTAGTTTCTGGTGTTTATAGTCATGCTGGAGGCCGTGCAAAGTGATGACCTTAGAGGTGGGCTATTATGCGGTAGGCAGTGGCACGGTGTACCAAGTGGGACCCGGATGGTGGGCTTGGGAACCCTGCGCACATCGTTTGGGGCCGTGGCGGAAACCTCGGCCGGACTTCCGTGCGGGTTCACCCTGAAATAGGTGATAAACCCAGACTAGGTATTAGCGTGGTTAACGGTCGTGGCCGACTCCCTCGCTGGGCTTCCGCTTGAAGGTTGCTGAGGTGCATGACGTGCACATGGCCATAAGTGGCGAGAGCGTGTGTGAAGAAGTACACCCCTGCAGGGTTATGATCTATTCGAATAGCCGCGTCCGCGGATATGGACTACTTGGAGACATATGTTGTTCATAGATAACTTTAATGGCTACTCATAAAAGTATCAAGATAAGTGTGAGTATCATGTATGGCATTTACGTAGGGAGACGGAAAGGAATCCATGATAGTGTATTGTTGTGGTGGTAGTGGAGTCGTGTACGACTTATCAAAGTTGTTAAAAACCAAATAAATTGTAGTTTGGTCTAGCCAAGATTCAAAGCTGGCTTGCTGCATGTAACCCCCCAACCCCCTTTATTGATACATGTGCATGAATAGATAGATCTGTTCTAAAGTCTTGCTGAGTACTTTTGTACTCATGTTTGCTTAATAAATGTTGCAGAGGATACCCACGAGCAACAGGTGGGCTCTATCTAGACCTCGATGATGACGAGTAGATGGTGTCCCAGCTACGACCTGGCCCCTTTCAAAAGGGATCTGTAGATAGTCAGGGTTTATGCCTTTTCCTTTTAACTGTCTGTACTCATCCGCTTGGTTTGTATGACTCTGCTTGTATGACTTGAGTGTCGGGTCATGTGACCCCTACCTGTATGAACATATTATGTAAGACTCTTCCGAGTCTTCTAAATAAATGTTGTCATGTTGTATGGTTATGTTGTGATGCCATTGTTGTATCTATGCATATCGAGTATGTCACGCGTACTTGTGATGCACTGTGATATGTATGGGATCCGACACCTAGTCGTATTCCCTTAGTAGACCTGTATACAGAAAATGCCCCTTTGTGTTTCCACCGAGCCTTGGTAGTTCGCTACTGCTCCGGACACATTGGTTGACCGACATGTATCCTTCTTAGTTGTTGTGCCTGTCCCTACGGGGAAATGTCACGCGGTGTAATGGAGTCCTTGTAGCTTGCTAAGACTCGTCTACACTCGATGATGACCGACAGTTGCTTTGCTGGGTTATGTATGCATGTCTCTCTACACTTGAGCCACTTGATTTCATGACTAGTTATGTCGACCCGGGTTCTTTGACATTGGAATGCTAGCGACACAAATGCATACGTGAGTCAAAAGGCGCAAATGGTCCCGGCTAAGGTAAGGTGGCAGCCGCGGGGTTAACCGTGCGTGAGACCGCAAAGGGATGCAATGTGTTACAGGCTGGATTCTTATGGCTTAGGATCGGTGTCCCGACAACGTTGGTATCAGAGCCTGACTGACTCTAGGATTACCAAGCCAAACTGGTCGAAGTTGAGTCTAGAAATGATTTAGTTATATATAAGGGAATTTTTTGCGGAAGGGAACGTAAGGCTCTTGCTTCTCTTCTCAAGTCATTCTATTCTAGTCATCCTCGTCTTTTCTACGGGGATTAAGAACTAGGTTACTTATCTATCTCTCAGGATCGCGTGTTACTATTCGGTAGATTGTAGGAAAACGGTTCGAGAGTTAATCCGAGTTTCTTTGGTTCCAAGGAAAAGAAAATAAGTATTTGATGACCATGGAATTGAACTTGATAGTTGAGTGGTTATGCTATCCTATCTTTTGTGGGTTGTCTCAAAATTGTTTTTGAGCATTTACAGCCGTCATGCTGCCCAATTTTATCTCCAGAGCTCTAATGCCTTTTGCATTACTCTCTATTTCAGATGCCTGGCCATCCTTCTTGTCAGGTGGTCCGTTTGACTAGGTGCATTGATGTGCTGGGTCACACGACCATGCTGGTCAGGATGATGTCAATAGCCGGTTACCGCTAGTACCCAGAGTATATAGTGGAGGAGCAGTATCGGGATTTCAACCAGAGTCAGTACCTGTACACTATTAGTGTATTCCCAGATTACCCTGGAGCCGAGGAGCCGATCCATTGGTCTTATGGATTGCGGGTTACCGTTGACATGGAGGTACAAGATGCCGCCTATTCAATGTTGACCATCATGAGAGCCAGACATGCACTGCTGCAGAATTCAGAGTTCTGTTATGTTCCCGCTTCTCAGCCAGGAGAAGAAGGATGTCTCAGTGGGGTCTACTTTGATTCCTCTTTGGAGCATTCGCTGTTGCAGACTACCACTAAGATGTTAGAGAATAGAGACAGAGATGCTCGTGCCCTTCGTATGGAGCTCTATGCTACTCGTGCCCGTTTGTGGACAGCCTTGGCATAGCTGGCACCTGTGGTCCAGACAGGTTATGGGGATATGGAGATGTTAAACCCCGTTAGGACTCATCTTCCAGCTCATGTTGACTAGCCTCCTATCGGAGGTGTTACCCCTTTTCATGGACCTCTACTACCACCAGTCGGGGGACCAACGCCACACCCGTGTCCTTATGGTTCCGAGGGGTCTCAGGCTCGAGTATTTGCTGATCTGCAGGTTCAGCTCCCAGGCCATGGAGGCAACCTTTATGAGATGTTTTATGTGGATGCTTGAACCCGTGAGTGGAAGAGTAGTATGGTAGTAGTTGTACTTCCACAGTCCCGTGTGTCTTGTGGAGTATGACTATGTTGTGAGATGAGTTCCGGAGGCATAGATAAATAATGTATATGAAGCTTGGAAATCCTCTGATGAGTAGTATCATCTTATTAGTACTTTTCACTTAAGTTGAGGTTGTACTGAACTATGTAATGGTGTGTATGAACCATGGTGTGTATATAGCAGTTTGCTTGTTACCATGATGTTTGGATGTTCATTTCCGCATTCCATTTGTTCAGTGCATTCTTAATCCATAGTTAGTATTGATGTTGATCTAGTCTAAGCTGTGAGTTTGATTGCCAGGATGGTGTTTACCAGGCAGAACCGTGCCCCTAGCCATGAGCAGGGAGAAGGTAGTCACGCAACACAGGAGGAACTTCCTCACCCGCCTTCTCTGGCATAGGTTATGCTTGAGGCGGAAAGAAACAAGCGAGAGACCAACCGTCTGCTAGAACGTATTGAAAAAAATACGGCTCGTGAACCGCGAAATGACGCAGTGTCCCTCAATGACTTTGTGAAGCTAAATCCCCCGAAGTTCCATCACTCCGTCGATCCTCTCGACGCTGATGAATCGTTGTGCAGTATATCGTGCAAGATACGCTCTGCCAATGTTTCTGAGGCTGACAAGGTGACCTTCGCTGCGTACTTTCTGGAAGGCCCCGCCAATCTGTGGTGGGAGAATTTTGAAGCTATGCGTCCTGCCGGACCAACAGCCACATGGGCAGATTTCAGTGCAGCTTTCCGTCTGCACCACATTCCAGAGGGTCTGATGGACTCTAAGAGAGAGGAATTATGTGCCTTCACTCAGGGAAAGTTGTCTGTGGATGCTTATAGTCGCGAGTTCGGTAATCTCGCTCTCTACACAACTGAAGAGGTGTCAACTCATGCCAAGAAGCAAGCAAGATTCCGCAAGGGTCTGAGCCCCGAACTTCAACGCGACCTGCGCCTTCATGAATGTACAAGCTTTCAAGCTCTTGTCAACAAGGTGATCAGTGCCATGACTGGTCATACCGACTATGAAGCCACGAAGAAGCACTCCCGCGATTCTGGATCCTCATCCGGTTCCGCGTTTCCATAGCGCCGGGTGTGGGTCCCGAATAGCTCTCTGCCGCCAAGATATACCCCGAGGCCATCCTATGTGCGCCTTAGGAAAACCAGACCAATCCCCCAGCAAAGACCTATGGTGGTCCAGCTAGCAATATTGCACCACGTGCCAATCAGGTGATCTGTTACAAGTGTGGAGAACAAGGGCACTATTCACGAGAGTGTCCGAGCAACCTGGGAAGTCTGTTGGGCAAGGCAAGTCGGGCAAAGCATATTATGTGAAGCCAACTCCTGCGCGTGGCCGCGTGAATTATGTTTCAGTAGAAGAAGCTGCACAGGATCCCGGCGTCATTTTGGGTACACTCCTTGTCAACCATCAGCGAGCGTCTGTTCTTTTTGACACTGGGTCATCTCATTCCTTCATTTCCGATAGTTATGCGCAGTTGCATAACATGTCCTTTTGTGATATGCCAATCCCATTAGTTGTCCAAACCCCTGGTAGTAAATGGCAAACTTCTAGGATAAGTTATGACAATGAAATTCTACTAGACAGGCTAGTTTTTCTAGCATCATTGATGGCCCTCAAATCCTCAGATATCAATATCATCTTGGGTATGGACTGGATGTCAGCTCATTACGCCAAGATTGATACCAATACTAGGAATGTTCAGCTTACCCATCCCTTGGGTGAGATAGTTAATGTCTCCACTCGAGTTTCCAATTGCCAACTCTATTCCCTCAATGCTAGTCCTCTCCCAGAACTTGAAGACATTCCGGTAGTCTGTGACTTTGCGGATGTTTTTCCAGAAGAACTGCCAGGAATTCCACCTGACAGGGATGTAGAGTTTGTGATAGATCTCGTTCCAGGAACTGTTCCAATGGCCAGAAGACCCTATAAGATGGCACCCTTGGAGCTAGCCGAAATTAAGAAACAATTAGATGAGGCCTTGAACAAAGGTTTCATTCGTCCTAGCTCTTCTCCTTGGGCTTGTCCCGTTCTCTTCGTCAAGAAGAAGGATGGAACGGACCGGATGGTTGTAGATTATCGACCAGTTAATCTGGTCACCATAAAGAACAAGTATCCGCTCCCCAGGATCAACGATCTGTATGATCAGCTCGCTGGATCCTCAGTCTGATCCAAAATGGATTTGAGGTTGGGTTACCATCAAGTCAAGATTAAGATCGGGGACATTCCAAAAACGGCCTTCATCACTCGTTATGGCCAATACGAGTACACCGTTATGTCCTTCAGTTTAACCAATGCCCCAACCACCTTCTCTCGCTTGATGAATTCAATCTTCATGGACTATTTGGATAAATTCGTCGTGGTATACCTCGATGATATTCTCATCTACTCGAAGAACGAACAAGAACATGCCGAGCATCTAAGGCTGGTATTGATGAAACTTCGAGAGCATCGCCTTTATGCCAAGTTTTCAAAATGTGAATTTTGGTTACCAAAAGTAACCTATCTAGGACACGTAATCTCTGTTAAGGGTATTGCTGTCAATCCCGAGAGAGTTCAAGCTGTCCTTGATTGGACTCAACCTGAATCAGTTAAGCAAGTTATGAGTTTTCTTGGTCTAGTGAGCTATTGCCTCCGCTTTGTCGAAAACTTCTCCAAGGTTGCAAAGCCTCTAACTCAACTCCTCAAGAAAGATAAAAAGTTCGAGTGGACACCACACTTCGAGCATAGCTTTCAGGAACTGAAAAGATGCCTAACTTCCGCACGTGTGTTGCTACCACCAGATTTTTCTAAGGACTTTGTTATCTATTGCGACGCCTCGCGACAAGGATTAGGTTGCATTCTCATGCAGGATTGTCATGTGATTGCATACGCATCTCGACAATTGCGTCCACATGAGGATAATTATCCCACACATGATCTTGAGCTTGCAGCTATAGTCCATGCACTAAAAAAGTGGGGACATTACCTTCTTGGTAATGGTTGCGAAATGTTCACTGATCACCAAAGTCTGAAATATATCTTCACCCAGCCAGATTTGAATCTTAGGCAAAGACGGTGGTTTGAGTTGATCACAAATTACGACTTAGGGATAACTTACACCCCACGGAAGGCCAATGTCATGGCTGATGCACTAAGTCGTAAGTCTTACTGTAACAATCTGATGTTACAACGAGGTCAACCACGTCTCTATGAGGAATTTCGGAAGTTAAACCTCCACATTGTTCCTCAAGGATTCCTTTCTACCCTGGTGGCCAAACCTACTCTTAGGGATCAAGTCATAGCTGGCCAAAAGCGTGATAAGGGTATATCACGGATCAAGGAGAATATTACTAGCAGAAACGGTAAGGAATTCTCTATGAATGATCAAGATGTTGTGTTCTTCCAGAACCGTCTAGTGGTTCCTAAGAATCCACGTCTGAGGCAGTTGATCCTTAAGGAGGCTCATGATTCTCCTCTCAGCATGCATCCTGGTAGTACTAAGATGTATCAGGACCTACGCCAGAGGTTCTCGTGGACTAGGATGAAGAGAGAAATTGCTGAGTTCGTTGCTAACTGCGATGTTTGTCGTCGAGTTTGTAAGTGCATCTAGTGCCCCTTAGTGATTTTGGTGGTTTGAAGACTTATAGGTTAAGTATCTAATGTGTTCTTGAGTGTACACATGATCTATAAGTCGCCGAGGAGTTTGAAATAATCGATGAATATCGACCCCTAAAAATGTATATCTTCAGTTGAAGAAATTGGTCTGAAGATGAAGAATTGAATCGTGAAGAATTTGCGATGAAATTGATATTCCTCATTAAGATATTGAAATTGAGGAATTCGGTGTGTCCTGAAGAAAACCAATCTGAAGACTTTGAAGCATGAAGATTTATCCTTTCTGTTTTATTTTCTTCACACTTGAGTAATAGGAACACCGTACTGTTAAAGGGGGTCGAGGTAACACATTGGAATGAATTTTGTCATGATGCTCAACCCAAGCCTAATCCTACCAAAAGCCTCAAGTGAGGAATATGAGAGACATGAGGACTCTCAGAGTTGAGGGTTCCGACCGTTATCAATAGCCTCGCCACATCATTGGTCTTATCCACACCAACGGTCATATTATTTAAGGGCATTAATGTCAAATCATCTCAGGATGCTTCCAGGCTATAAATAGCCACCCCCACAACCTTTAGCTGGTTGGCTGCTCCGTTAGAATCTGACACTTGTCATAAGAGCAACCCAAATTCCTTAGAGTCTTCGAGAGTAATTCATCAGTGAGGAAATACCCCAAATACCAAACCACAAACCGAAACCAAGTGATTGAGCATCACTGAAGAAGTTGTTCCTGTGTGGGACTGAAGCCTTTTACCTTTGAGGACTGTGCATCCTCCAGACGGTTAGGCGTCATGGTCTAGAGCAATCCAGCAGTCAATTGTGGATTGCCAGGTGACCAAGTTTGTGAGGGTTTGGAAGTCTGCCCTGAAGACTTACCACGAGTGTTGGGCGAGGACTGTGTGTTCTTAGCCCAAGGAGAATACGGTAGGGACTGTGTGTCTCGGTGCTATGTGTCCTTTGGTTTCAATACCAAGCCGCTCCAAACCAGATGTACAACTGTCACAGCAGTTGGAACTGGGTCATCAACCATTGTCTTCACTGTGAAACGGGTTCTATTTCCTCAACTCTTTATATTCCTCAGATTGTGTGTTATTGATTTTCACTGTCACTGTTTCAAGAATTTCCTGAAGACTTTCTCTGAAATTCCTCAACCCCAAATTCTTCACGCAAGTTAATCCTCATCTGTTTTCTGCGTGCCTGCATACTGTGCAAACTGTTTTCATATTCTTCATGCCGAAAAACTGTTGTTGTGAAACTTTGCACTCCTGATCCTTTACTGTTTCCGCTGTAAGTTAGTCATCAGTGAGGAATTTCCTCAATAGGAATTTCCTGAGTGATGAAATTCTGAAAATCTCCTATTCACCCCCCTCTAGTCGATATAACGCACTTTCATTTGGATCAGAGCAAGGTACTCCCTTGTTCTGTGTGATTTTGGTTTAACCACCTGGAGTTTTAATTATGTCGACTGCAGGCATGATTAAGGTTACTGCAGCATGTCCTACTTTCGAAGGAAAGGACTTTCCCTTCTGGAAGACCAAGATGCAGATACATCTACAAGCTATTGACAATGATCTCTGGTATATTGTGGAACATGGCGTCCCCATCATCTTTGCTTCTATCTCTGCTACTGATGTGAAGAAATTCAAGCAACGTGATTCTCAAGCGAAGAATATCATCTGTGGCCATCTGAGCAAAGGCCAGTATGGCAGAGTGAGTGCTTTGGGCTCAGCGAAACTTATCTGGCAAAGGCTGTCCAAAGTTAATGAAGGAGTATCAACCCAACATGATTCTCGTGTTGATGTTCTTCGCAATCTCTTCAATTGCTTCAAGAGGTTTGACAATGAAAGCTGCCAAGATACCTTTGATCGCCTCATTGACATATCAAATGAACTGCAAGCACTGGGAGCTCGAGACATTACTGATCACGAAGTTGTGAAGAAACTGCTGAGATCTTTGGATTCTTCATTTGATACTTTAGTTCTGATGGTTCAAGAAAGACCAGACTACAAGATGCTTGATCCATCTGATATACTCGAAAGACTCAATACTCATGAATTCCAACAAGAAGAAAAGAGAGATCTATATGGACCAAGCTATTCTAGACCATGTGCATTGAAGGCCAAAGCAATTTCCTCATCTGAAGAAGAAGACTCGGATGGTAGCATTGGTGATCCTGAAGAATTTGGACAGGAGCTTGCAATGCTCGTGAGGAAATTCCAAAGGTTTACACGACATGGCTAGTTCGGTAAATCTTCAAGAAGAGATATGAGGAAATCAGAATCTTCATCTGAGGACTACAAGAAAAGAACCTGCCACAAATGCAAGAAATCAGGCCACTACATTGCTGATTGTCCTCGTTGGGGAAAGGAATCAAAGAAGAAGAAATACAAGGATGAAAGTTCTGATGACTCGAAGAAAAAGAAGAAACCTTCAAAATCCTCATCATCAAAGTCCTCATCGTACAAGAAGACTAGTTTCAGAAAGGCTCGGGCACTTATTGACAATGAAATGGATTCCGAGGCAGAATCCGAGGAATGTGATGAAGAGGAGGGTTCTGATGAAGACTTAGAATCCGGACAGGCTAGTCTTGCACTTGCAACCACATTCGTGAGCAAGTCAATCTACAACCTTGAAGAAAATGATAACACCATCCACACTGATGACTATGCTGATGACTTCGCTCCAACCTATTGCTTCATGGCAAAAGGTTCAAAGGTACCGAATCATGCTTCCTCCTCTGATTCAAGTGACTGTGAACCTGATGATTATAAAAAACACAGTTACAGTAAACTTGCTCTCATTGCCACTAAACAACAAACTGCCTTGGAAAAGCTTCAGAAACTGCTAGATAGAAGCGATGATCTGTTGAATGATGAAATGAATCTTACCCAAATCCTCACTGAAGATATGAAAAGTCTTCAGTCTAGATTTGATAATCTTCAAGATCGTCATGATACACTCCTCGCTGATCATGAGAAACTTTCCTATGAATTTCTTCAAAGGAAGCTTGATCTAGAGAAGTTGAGGATTTCTCATGATGATCTTCGTATGGAAAATGATTCATTACTAGCTCAACAGATCAGCGCTGCTCAAGCTGAATTCATTCCTCCATGTCTTAAATGCATTGAACGTGAAACTGCTAATTCTTCACCAGAATCATCAAATGATTCAATTGCTACAAATTCTTCAACTACTCCAGTAGTGTCAAATTCCTCACTTGAGGAAAACACAAATGTCAGTGATGAAAATGGAGGGCTGAAGGAATTTTATGTGACAAACATATACAAAAGTCTCAAAGGACATCAAACCCTTTGTGATGTGCTCAAAAAGCAGATCTTGAACAGGAACCCGAGGAAAGAAGGAATTGCCTTTGAGAGGAAATTGAATGCTGATGGATCTTATTGGAAACCTAAGCACTATCCCAAAACCTCATGGGTTGTTGCTACTGGGCCTCCTTTTGATCCATCCAATCTAACAGGCTTTTCATGTGAATTATCCTATTCCTCAGATGAGTCATTTGACTCCAACTATAAACTGTTCAAAAATCAATCTGGTGAAGTATTTGCTCGATATGTTGGAACTAACTGCAGGAATGGCCCTCCCGTGAGTAAAATCTGGGTTCCCAAAATTTGTCTTGAAAATCTTCAGGTGAATGTCCTCATGACACCACCGATGAAGAATTTGAACCCTAGATCAAATTCCTCTGGAGGACCAAAGTCTTCAAGAGGATCAAAATCCTCAACTGGTCAAAACTATGCTCGTACCCGTGCTAATGCTTCTAACATGCAGGGAAACTATAAGGAATATGAATATGAGCGTTATTCTTCAAATCATTATGTTCATAAATCCTCAAACCAGTTCTCTGCATATTCATATGAGTACTTTAACCCCCCTACTGTTAAGAGAAGTGCATTAGCTTCAATTCCCCCTTTCTCATATGGTGCTCGCAGGATGATGAGTGCTTTACCACCCCTTCAGATGTGGGTGGTGAAGAAATTTAACTAATCACTTCTGCAGGTCAGGTCTCCAGATGAAAATCATCATCTGAAGAATTTGCTAGAGAGATGAGGAGAATGCTTGATAGGACGCAAGCTAATATTGATGAGATAGAAATATTTCACAAGTCCTTATAATTTTGTTATGATGAAATTCCTATGTGATGAAATTGAAATCATATTCTTCAAGTCTGAAGCATATGAGATGGTAAGCTGTACTAATTCATCTGCAGGATGACAAACCCAAGAGTACTGAGTGGGTTCTTGATAGTGGCTGCACACATCACATGTGTCGGGACCCCGATCCTAGGTCATAGGAATCCAACATGTAACACATCGCATCTCTTTGCGGTCTCACGCACGGTTATCCCCACGGCTGCAGCCTTACCTTAGCCGGGACTGTTTGCGCTTTCTGACTCGCGTATGCAATTGTGTCGCTAGCAATCCAGTGACAGAGAACCCAGATCGACATGTCTAGTCATAAACCAAAGCGGCAGTTCCACACAGGGACATGCATACATGACCCAGCAAAGCAGGTGTCGGTCACCAACGAATGTAGACGAGTCGTAGCAAGCTATAGGGACTCCATTACATCGCGTGACATTTCCCCAAAGGGGACAGACACAAGAGCTAAGAAGGACACATGCCGGTCAACCAATGTGTCCGGAGCAGTAGCGAACTACCATGGCTCGTTGGATCACAAAGGGGCATTTCCCTGTAAGGAATGCTGCTAAAGCCTACGGCTAGGTAATCAAACCCCATACATATCAAGTATGACACACATACGCATGGCATACAAATATGTATAGATACATCGATGGCATCACAACATAACCATAAACATACAAGCTTTATTTAAAAGGCTCGAAAGAGCCTCACACATAATATTACACAGTAGGGGTCTCACGACCCATCATAACAGTCACTCAAGTTAGAAGCCAGCGGAAGTAGATAAACCGTCTGAGTACAGACAAATGAAACTAAAAGGCACATGGCGTGACTATACTACAGACCCAACCTAGGGCCACATCGTAGCTGGGATACAAGCTACTCGTCGTTGTCTATGTCTATGAAGAACCGTCCATTAGGGTCATTAACAACCTCTGCAACAAATATTAAGCAAACATGAGTACGGAGGTACCCAGCAAGACTTTAGGATAACTATCTACTCATGCAATGTATCAATAAGGAATTGTGGGGTTTCGTGCGGAAAGCTAGCATTTGACTCGTGGCTAGACAACTTGCATTTTAAAATAATTTTTGACAACTTGATTTCTTGCACACGAGTCCACTAACACCACAACAATACTCCATCGTGGAATCATTCCGTCTCCATACGGAAATGCCGTCCACGACACTCACGCTTATCTTGACAATTTAATGAGAAGCCATTGAAGTTATCTATGAACAACATATGTCTCCAAGTAGTCCATATCCGCGGACGCGGCTATTCGAATAAATCATAACCCTGCAGGGGTGTACTTCTTCACACACGCTCTCGCCACTTATCGCCATGTGCACGTCATGCACCTCGGCAACCTTCAAGCGGAAGCCGAGCGAGGGAGTCGGCCACGACCGTTAACCACATTAATACTTAGTCCAGGTCTATCGCCTATCTGAGGGTAGCCGCACGGAAGTTCGGCCGAGGTTTCCGCCACGGCCCCAAACGATGCGCGGAGCGTTCCCAAGCCCACCATCCGGGTGCCACTTGATACACCATGCCACTGCCTACCGCATCACAGCCCACCTCTCAGGTTAGCGCTATGCACGGCCTCCAGCATGACTATAAACAACAGAAACTACTTGCAACTCCTGGACCGAGTACTAAGCGATTAATAAGTCGAGCGGGGTCATATTTCAGGACCCAGCATGTGGTAGTATCTCATCTTGGATTACGCGGGGTCATACACGGAACTCTGTTCCTAAGGACGGTTCCAATGAAACAACCCGCCATGTACTCCTACATAGCCTTTCACCGGTACCTTTACCAACTCAGATTCAACACACAACCTTTACTTACTAAACACATTCTCACAATTCTGTTCATCTCCCAGATGACAGACCATACACAACTCTAAGCATAGCATGCATAGCAGAATAAGGCACATCATGGCTCAAGCAACTACCAGGTATGCTAGGTTGCAAGGTTCAGCTATTTACTGTGACAAGGACATGTCATGCAAAGGAAGTGGGTTCAACTAACATGGCAAAAGCATTTGAAGCAATTGATCCTAATGCAATAAGTAAGTGCAGGAGCGAGAACATGGGATTTATCGGGATGATCAAAATGGTTGCTTGCCTTGTTGCTTAGAGGAGGGACAATATCCGTCAGTCGGATATTCAGTGGAATCCGGAGGAGCGGAGCCAACCGAAAGAAATGACAACAATCAATAACAATCATATGCAACAAGATGATGCATGAGCATGGCATGAGGATGCAAGGTGGTATGCTAATACAGCTAACATTTATTAGGTTTGAAGTTGATTTGAATCAGATTCAAATATCACTTCAAACGAGGTATTCTCGAATACCATTTTAATTGATTCGACCTGATGCTAAGATCAACTTGTTTTTAACATGCATGGAAATGATATGGTAAGTCGCTGGTTGTGATTGAACAATGTTTGATCATAGCAATTTAAGTGGAATTCAAATGATTTTCAAATTCCATCTCCATAGCATTTATAAAATTTAACTTATTCATTATTCTACATGTTTGGTCCAGTAACATTTTCAAAGATGTTTTAAAATGACCTATTCAGATTGCTTGGATTTTTCTGATACTTTTTCATATATAAATTATTTTCATTGGAGTTACAGATTGATTTCTATGATTTTTAGAAGTTTTGGCATTTTTTGGAATTGTTTTAAATCAGAAATCCACTTATTGTGTCAGCATGGCATCAGCAGGTCCAACTGGCCGTTGAAAGTCAAACCTGACTAGTGGGACCCACTGGTCAGTGACTCTAGTCAATTTTAGATTAGTTTTAAACTTAATTAGTTAATTAACAACACTGGACCCACATGTCAGTGACTTATTACTTTAATTGGTTTTATTTTTATTAATCCAAAACATCCAGAGGCTGGCCCCACGCGTCAGTGGTTCAGGTCGGCTGAGATCCACCGGCGGCGAGGTCGTCCTTGCCGGCGGTGAGCCTCCGACGACCACCAGTACGGCGGTGGGACTCGGAAACGGCGCACAGGCGGCCAAACTCTGCGTGGAGTGCACCAGAGGAACGACACGACTCCTGCATGATCAGTTTTGCACTTAGCCGGGGCTGATCTGGCCGGAGATGACGCCGGCGACGAGCTTGGCGGTGGCCAAAGTTCGGGCGTCATCGGGGTCATCGAAACGGAGGGAGCTATGCACGGGACTGAGCTCCTACGGCATCGACGCGACGGCCTAAAGCTGCTGGTGGCCTCAGAAGGACGAGCTGTTCACCGATGGGCTACGGCGACGAGCTCCCGCGACGGATCTCGTCGGGCTCCGGTGAAATCAGGGCTAGAGGAAGGGATCGGAGGGGGAAACTTGGGGGAAAGCTGCGCAAGCTCACGGGGAGTGCAATGGTGGCTCTAGCTTGCTCGGGGACGGTCTGGAGAGGGAGAACGCCGGCGATGTACTTCGGTGACCCGAGGAAGAAGACGACTGCGACTTGTCGTTTCACTGGGTCTCGGCGTCGGGCTCGTGGCTAGGAAGCTTCAGGGATTTGCGGTGGTTCTATTGCGTGGCTTAGGAGGGAAAGAGGTAGGCTAGAACGACGGCGAGCTCGAGCTCTGCTCGGGCTCCAATGGCGGCAGTGGGGAACGAAGCAGAGGGGGAGAATGAGGAGAGGATGAGCTCGGGCACGCCTCGGGAGGGTTATCCCCTCGCGTGCCAGCGCAAAGCGGCGGCCAGGCAGGCACACAAGTGCGTGGCCGCGCCAGAGTACGCGGCGGCCACCTCCTGCTGCCCACTGGCGGGGGAGGAAGACGACAGGGAAGAAGCTGGGCCGGGCCAGGTGAGCGACACGTAAGTGTTTCTTCCTTTTTTTCTGTTTTGTTTTCTGTTTTACTAACTATTTTGGTTTGCTATTTATTTCCGCTCCAAAATAGTTTACCAAAAATATTTTGAAGACACCAGAATATTTGTTGGAATATATCCAACCATTCCTGAAGTTTTCAGCATTTTTTGAAAACTTAAAGTTTTTGAATTCAAATTTAAACTTGAATCCATTAGCTTTTTGCATTTATATAAAATGTCAAATGTGCTATGAAAATAGTTTTCTTCACTGCTTACTTGCTTCCATGAATTATCAGAAAAGTTGAACTTTTCTTGAGGCCATTTTGGGTTCATTGATTTGAACAAGTTTATAATTTCTTTGAATTTGAGAAGTGGCTAGGATTTTTTGAGTTTTGCTGCACCACTTGCTTTGATATTGTTCCAATTTCCTTTGATGAAATGCAAAGAAGATATGAGCACTATGCTATACTTGATTAGGGTTCCAGGGATGTGACAACTCACCCCCCACTCAAAAGAATCTCGTCCCGAGATTTAGAAGTCGTCGGGAATAACGCAGGATACTCAAGTCGGAGACGATCCTCTCTTTCCCAAGTGGCATCCTTCTCAGAATGATTTGACCATTGAACTTTAAGAAACTTGAGGTTTCGACATCGAGTGGTACGCTCAGCTTGATCAAGAATACCCATGGGGTATTCTCGGTATGAAAGGTTATCTTGGAGATCAAGCATTTCGTGGTCCACTTCACGGATAGGATCTGAAAAGCAACGCCTGAGTTGCGAGACGTGGAAGACATCATGAACCTTGGAAAGATGCAGAGGAAGTTCCAACTGGTAGGCAACTTCTCCTCGTTTGGCAAGAATGCGAAAAGGACCTATGTAACGAGGAGCCAACTTGCCCTTGATACCGAATCGATGGGTACCCTACAAAGGTGTAACCCGAAGGTAAGCCTTCTCGTCAACTTCAAAGTTCACAGCCTTATGATGATGATCATATTGGCTCTTTTGACGAGACAGGGCAGTTTTCAATTTTTCACGAATAATGCGAACCTGCTCTTCTGCATCCTGGATCATATCCGGGCCAAAGAGTTGCCTCTCTCCGGTTTCTGACAAATCAAGAGGTGTTCGACATCTTCGCCCATAGAGAACTCCAAAAGGGGATTTCCCCAAGCTTGATTGATAACTATTGTTATAAGCAAATTCGGCGAATGGAAGGCACTTCTCCCAATTCATACCGAACGATATAACACAAGCTCGGAGCATATCTTCTAGGATTTGATTCACTCTTTCTACTTGACCACTTGACTGAGGATGGAAGGCAGTGCTAAAAGATAAGTGAGTCTCCATAGCATTCTGAAAACTTTCCCAGAAGCGAGAAGTAAAGATACTCCCACGGTCTGAGTTAATCTCCAGGGGAACACCATGAAGAGAGACTATTCGAGAGACATATAACTCTGCTAGCTGGCTAGCTGTTATAGTCTCATGAACTGGAAGAAAATGAGCTACTTTGGAGAGACGGTCAATGACCACAAAGATAGCATTATTTCCTTTCTTTGTCTTGGAAAATCCGGTAATGAAATCCATACTAACTTTATCGCATTTCCATTCAGGAATAGCTAAAGGTTGAAGGGTGCCAGCAGGCCGTTGATGTTCTGCCTTAACTCGACGACAAACATCGCAGTTAGCAACGAACTCAACAATTTCTCTCTTCATCCTAGTCCACCAAAACCTCTGGCGTAGGTCCTGATACATCTTAGTGCTTCCGGGATGAATGGTGAGAGGAGAATCATGATCCTCCTTAAGGATTAACTGCCTTAGATGTGGGTTCTTAGGAACCACTAGATGGTTCTGGAAGAACACAACACCTTGATCATTCATGGAGAATTCATTAGCGTTTCCGCTAATAGTATTCTCCTTGATCCGTGATATCCCCTTATCACGCTTTTGGCCAGCTATAATTTGATCCCTAAGGGTAGGCTTCGCCACCAGGGTAGAAAGGAATCCTTGAGGAACAATATGAAGATTCAACTTCTGAAATTCCTCATAGAGATGTGCTTGACCTTGTTGTAGCATCAAGTTGTTACAATAAGATTTATGACTTAGTGCATCAGCCATAACATTGGCCTTTCCCGGGATGTAAGTTATCCCTAAGTCGTAATCCGAGATCAACTCAACCAACCGTCTTTGCCTGAGATTCAAATCCGGCTGGGTGAAGATATATTTCAGACTTTGGTGATCAGTGAATATTTCGCAACGATTACCCAGAAGGTAATGTCGCCAGGTTTTTAGTGCATGGACTACAGCTGCAAGCTCAAGATCATGTGTGGGATAATTATCCTCATGTGGACGCAACTGTCGAGATGCGTATGCAATCACATGACGATCTTGCATGAGAATGCAACCTAATCCTTGCCGCGAGGCGTCGCAACAGATAACAAAGTCCTTAGAAAAATCTGGTGGTAGCAACACAGGTGCAGAAGTCAGGCGTCTTTTCAGTTCCTGAAAACTATGCTCACACTGTGGTGTCCACGCGAACCTTTTATCCTTCTTGAGGAGTTCAGTTAGAGGCTTTGCAACCTTGGAGAAATTCTCGATAAAGCGGCGACAATAGCTCGCTAGACCAAGAAAACTCCTAACTTGGTTAACCGATTCAGGTTGAGTCCAATCATGGACGGCTTGAACTCTCTCGGGATTGACAGCAATACCCTTACCAGAGATTACATGACCTAGATAGGTCACTTGTGGTAACCAAAATTCACATTTTGAAAACTTGGCATAAAGGCGATGCTCTCGAAGTTTCATCAATACCAGCCTTAGATGCTCGGCATGTTCCCGTCCGTTCTTCGAGTAGATGAGAATATCATCGAGGTATACCACGACGAATTTATCCATATACTCCATGAAGATTGAATTCATCAGACGAGAGAAGGTGGCTGGGGCATTGGTTAAACCGAAGGACATGACGGTGTACTCGTATTGGCCATAACGAGTAACAAAAGCCGTTTTTGGAATGTGCCCGTTCTTGATCTTGATTTGATGGTATCCCAACCTCAAATCCATTTTTCAGAAGATTGAGGATCCAGCGAGCTGATCATACAGGTCGTTGATCCTGGGGAGCGGATACTTGTTCTTTATGGTGACCATATTAACTGGTCGGTAATCTACAACCATCCGATCCGTTCCATCTTTCTTCTTGACGAAGAGGACGGGGCAAGCCCAAGGAGAAGAGCTAGGACGAATGAAACCTTTATTCAAGGCCTCATCTAGTTGCTTCTTAAGTTCGGCTAGCTCCAGGGGTGCCATCTTATATGGTCTTCTGGCTATTGGAACAGTTCCCGGAACAAGATCTATTACGAACTCTACATCTCTGTCAGGTGGAATTCCTGGCAGTTCCTGTGGAAAAACATCCGAGAAGTCACGGACTACCGGAATGTCTTCAAGTTCCGGAAGGGGGTTGGCATTGAGGGAATAGAGTTGGCATTTGGCAACTCGAGTAGAGACATTGACTATCTCACCCGAGGGATGGGTAAGCTGAACATTTCTAGAATGAGTATCAATCTTGGCATAGTGAGCTGACATCCAGTCCATACCCAAGATGATATTAATATCCGAAGATTTCAGGGCTATCAATGAGGCTAGAAAAACTAGCCTGTCTACTAGAATTTCATTGTCATAGGTTATCCTAGAGGTTTGCCACTTACTACCAGGAGTTTGGACAACCAATGGAATTGGCATATCACAGAAAGACATGTTTTGCAACTGTGCATAACTTTCTGAAATGAAAGAATGAGAAGACCTAGTGTCAAAAAGAAAAGACGATGGGTGATGATTAACAAGAAGCGTACCCAGTATGACGTCGGGATCCTCTGCAGCTTCTTCTGCTGAGACATAGTTCACACGGCCACGCGCAGGAGTTGGCTTCACATAGTAAGCTTTGCTCGACATGCCTTACCCGACGGACTTTCCGGGTTGCTTGGCACCCACATTCTAAGGACACTCACGGGAATAGTTCCCTGGTTCTCCACACTTGTAGCATATCACTTGGTTGGCACGTGGTGCAGCATTGCTAGCTGGACCACCATAGGTTTTTGCTGGAGGGTTGGTCTGGTTCGTTTGAGGCGCCACATAGGATGGCCTCGGAGTGTATCTTGGCGGCAGAGAACTGTTTGGAACCCACAACCTGCGTTTTGGAAACGCGGAACCAGATGACAAGCCAAAGTCACGGGAGTGCTTCTTTGTGGATTCGAAGTCGGTATGACCAGTCTCGGCACTGATCGCCTTGTTGACCAGGGCTTGGAAGCTTGTACACTCGTGGAGGCGCAAATCACGACGAAACTCAGGGCTCAGACCCTTACGGTATCTTGCTTGCTTCTTGGCATCAGTAGACACCTCCTCCATTGCTTAGCGGGCGAGGTTACCGAACTCGCGGCTATAGGCATCCACGGTCAACTTGCCCTGGGTGAATGAACATAACTCCTCTCTCTTTTTGTCCATCACGCCCTATGGAATATGGTGCAGACAAAATACTGCACTAAAGTCTGCCCACGTGGCTGTTGGTTCAGCAGGACGCATAGCCTCAAATTTCTCCCACCATAGATTGGCGGGTCCTTCCAGAAAATACGCCGCAAAGGTCACCTTGTCGGCCTCAGAAACATTCGCAGAGCGAATCTTACGTGAAATACTGCACGACCAATCATCAGCGTCGAGGGGATCGACGGAGTGATGGAACTTTAGAGGATTCAGCTTCACAAAGTCATTGAGGGACACCGCAGCATTCCTATGCCGACGAGCCGTATTCTGCTCAATACGCTCTAACAGTCGGTTGGTCTCCCTTTTGTTTCTCTCTGCCTCAAGCATCACTTCCGCCAGAGAGGGCGGGTGAGGCAGGTCTTCCTGCGACGCTTGACTACCCTCGCCTTGCTCATGAGCAGGGGCACGGTTCAACCTGGTGAACACCATCCTGACAAACAAACTCACAGCTTAGACCAATATCATCATCAATACTGGCTTTGGATTAAGAATGCAGTGAACACATGGAATGCGGAATTGAATATCCGAACAACATGGTAACAAGCAACTGCTATATATAAACCATGGTTCATACACACCCTTACATAGTTCAGTACAACCTTAACCGAAGAGCAAACTACTGAAATTATGAAACTACTCATCAGAGGCTTACAAACTTTCTATACATTATTTATTACGCCTCCGGAATTCATTCCACATCACAAGCATACTTCACAAGTCACACAGGACTGTGAACGTACAACTACTACCATACTATCCTTCCACTCACAGCTCAGGCATCCGCATAGAACATCTCATAAAGATTGCCTCCATGGCCTGGAAGGTCAACCTCCGGATCAGGAAATACCCTAGCCTGAGATCCCTGGGACCCGTAAGGACACGGATGTGGCCTTGGCCCCCTGACTGGTGGTAGTAGGGGTCCCCGAAGAGGGGTGACTCCTCCTATAGCGGGCCAGTCAACATGGGCCGGAAGATGGGTTCTAACAGGGTTCAGTATCTCCATATCTCCATACCCTATCTGGACTACCGGTGCCAGCTGCGTCAAAGCTGTCCACAGACGGGCACGTGTAGCATAAAGCTCCATGCGGAGGGCACGAGCATCCCTGTCTCTGTTCTCTAGCATCTCAGCAGTGGACTGCAATAGCGGATCCTCCATAGAGGAATAAAAATAGACCCCACTAAGGTATCCCTCTTCACCTGGCTGAGAGGCAGGAACATAGCAGAACTCTGAGTTCTGCAGCAGTGCATGTCTCGCCCTCATAATGGTTAGCATTGAATAGGCAGCATCTTGTACTGCCATGTCAACAGTGACTCCCAATCCATAGGACCAATGGATTGGCTCCTCAGCTCCAGGGTAGTCTAGAAATACCCTAACAGTGCAGATATACTGGCTCTAGTTGAAGTCTCGGTACTGTTCCTCCACTGTGTACTCTGGGTACCAGCGGTAACCGCACACCGACATCACCCTGACCAGCATGGTCGTATGACCCGGCACATCAATGCACCTGGTCAGACGAACCACCTGACGAGAAGGACGGCCAGGCATCTAAAAATAGAGAGTAATGCAAAAGCATTAGAGCTCTGAATGCAAAATTGGGCAGCATAACGGCTGTAAATGCTCAAAAACAATTTAGAGACAACCCCAAAATAGGATAGCGTAACCACTCAACTATCAAGTTCAATTCTCTGATCATCAAACATACTTCCTTTTCCTAGGAATAAAAGAAACCCAAAATAACTCTCGACCCGTAGTCTTATAAACTACCGATCAGAAACACGAGCCTAGAAGAAGATGAGTAACCTAGTCCTTAATTCCCGCAGAAAAGACAAGGATGACCAGAATAGAATAACTTGAGAAGAAAACAAAAGTCTTACGTTCCCTTCCACAAACAATTCCCTTATATATAACTAAAGCAATTCTAGACTCAACTTCGACCAGTTTGGCTTAGTAATCCTACAGTCAGTCAGGCTCTGATACCAACGCTGTCGGGACACCGATCCTAGGTCATAGGAATCCAGCCTGTAACACATCGCATCTCTTTGCGGTCTCACGCACGGTTATCCCCACGGCTGCAGCCTTACCTTAGCCGGGACCGTTTGTGCCTTTTGACTCGCGTATGCAATTGTGTCGCTAGCAATCCAGTGATAGAGAACCCGGATCGACATGTCTAGTCATAAACCAAAGCGGCAGTTCCACAAAGGGACATGCATACATGACCCAACAAAGCAGATGTCGGTCACCAGCGAATGCAGACGAGTCGTAGCAAGCTACAGGACTCCATTACATCGCGTGACATTTCCCCAAAGGGGACAGACACAGCAGCTAAGAAGGACACATGCCGGTCAACCAATGTATCCACAGCAGTAGCGAACTACCATGGCTCGTTGGATCACAAAGGGGCATTTCCCTGTAAGGAATGCTGCTAAAGCCTACGGCTAGGTAATCGAACCCCATACATATCAAGTATGACACACATACGCATGGCATACTAATATGTATAGATACATCGATGGCATCACAACATAACCATGAACATACCAGCTTTATTTAAAAGGCTCGGAAGAGCCTCACACATAATGTTACACAGTAGGGATCTCACGACCCATCATAACAGTCACTCAAGTTACAAGCCAGCGGAAGTAGATAAACTGTCTGAGTACAGACAGATGAAACTAAAAGGCACATGGCCTGACTATACTACTGATCCACCCTAGGGCCAGATCGTAGCTGGGATACCAGCTACTCATCGTCGTCGATGTCTATGAAGAACCCTCCATTATCTTGACAATTTTATGAGCTACCATTGAAGTTATCTATGAACAACATATGTCTCCAAGTAGTCCATATCCGCGGACGCGGCTATTCGAATAGATCATAACCATGCAGGTGTGTACTTCTTCACACACGCTCTCGCCACTTATCGCCATGTGCACGTCATGCACCTCGGCAACCTTCAAGCAGAAGCCGAGCAAGGGAGTCGGCCACGACCGTTAACCACATTAATACTTAGTCCATGTCTATCGCCTATCTCAGGGTAGCCGCACGGAAGTTCGGCCGAGGTTTCCGCCACGGCCCCAAACGATGTGCGCAGCGTTCCCAAGCCCACCATCCGGGTGCCACTTGATACACCATGCCATTGCCTACCGCATCACAGCCCACCTCTCAGGTTAGCGCTATGCACGGCCTCCAGCATGACTATAAACAACAGAAACTACTTGCAACTCCTGGACCGAGTACTAAGCGATTAATAAGTCGAGCGGGGTCATATTTCAGGACCCAGCATGTGGTAGTATCTCATCTTGGATTACATACACGGAACTCAGTTCGTAAGGACGGTTCCAATGAAACAACCCGCCATGTACTCCTACATAGCCTTTCACCGATACCTTTACCAACTCAGATTCAACACACAACCTTTACTTACTGAACACATCCTCACAATTCTGTTCATCTCCCAGATGACAGACCATACACAACTCTAAGCATAGCATGCATAGAAGGATATGGCACATCATGGCTCAAGAAACTACCAGGTATGCTAGGTTGCAAGGTCTATTTACTGTGACAAGGACAGGTCATGCAAAGGAAGTGGGTTCAACTAACGTGGCAAAAGCATTTGAAGCAATCGATCCTAATGCAATAAGTAAGTGCAGGAGCGAGAACATGGGATTTATCGGGATGATCAAAATGGTTGCTTGCCTTGTTGCTCAGAGGAGGGACAATATCCGTCAGTCGGATATTCAGTGGAATCCGGAGGAGCGGAGCCTACTGAAAGAAATGACAACAATCAATAACAATCATATGCAACAAGATGATGCATGAGCATGGCATGAGGATGCAAGGGGGTATGCTAATATAGCTAACATTTATTAGGTTTGAAGTTGATTTGAATCAGATTCAAATATCACTTCAAACGAGGTATTCTCGAATAACATTTTAATTGATTCGACCTGATGCTTAGATCAACTTGTTTTTAACATGCATGGAAATGATATGGTAAGTTGCTGGTTGTGATTGAACAATGTTTGATCATAGCAATTGAAGTGGAATTCAAATGATTTTCAAATTCCATCTCCATAGCATTTGTAAAATCTAACTTATTCATTATTCTACATGTTTGGTGCAGTAACATTTTCAAACATGTTTGGAAATGACATATTCAGATTCCTTGGATTTTTCTGATACTTTTTCATATATAAATTATTTTCATTGGAGTTATAGATTGATTTCTATGATTTTTAGAAGTTTTGGCATTTTTCTGGAATTCGTTTAAATCAGAAATCCACTTATTGCGTCAGCATGGCATCAGCAGGTCCAACTGGCCGTCGAAAGTCAATCCTGACCAGTCGGACCCACTGGTCAGTGACTCTGGTCAGTTTTAGATTAGTTTTAAACTTAATTAGTTAATTAACAGCACTGGACCCACATGCCAGTGACTTATTAGTTTAATTGATTTTATTTTTATTAATCCAAAACATCCAGAGGCTGGCCCCACGCGTCAGTGGCTCAGGCCGGCTGAGATCCACCGGCGGCGAGGTCGTCCTCGCCAGCGGTGAGCCTCCGACGACGACTAGTACGGCGGTGAGGCTCGGAAACGGCGCATAGGCGGCCAAACTCTGCGCGGAGTGCACCAGAGGAACGACACGACTCCCGCAGGTTCATTTTTGCACTTAGCCGTGGCTGATCTGGCCGGAGATGACACCGGTGACGAGCTTGGCGGCGTCCAAAGTTCGGGCGTCATCGGGGTCATCGAAACAGAGGGAGCTACGCACGAGACTGAGCTCCTACGACATCTACGCGACGGCCTGAAGCTGCTGGTGGCCTCAGAAGGACGAGCTGTTCACCAGAGGGCTAACGGCGACGAGCTCCCGCGGCGGATCTCGTCGGGCTCCGGTGAAATCAAGGCTAGAGGAAGGGATCGAAGGGGGAAACTTGGGGGAAAGCTACGCAAGCTCACGGGGAGTGCAGTGGTGGCGCTAGCTTGCTCGGGGACGGCCTGGAGAGGGAGAACACCGGCGATGAACTTCGGTGACCCGAGGAAGAAGACGACTGCGACTCGTCGTTTCACTGCGTCTCGGCGTCAGGCTCGTGGCTAGGAAGCTTCAGGGAGCTGCGGCGGTTCTATTGCACGGCTTAGGAGGGAAAGAGGTAGGCTAGAACAAGGCGAGCTCGAGCTCTGCTCGGGCTCCAATGGCGGCAGGGGGGAAGGAAGCAGAGGGGGAGAATGAGGAGAGGATGAGCTCGGGCACGCCTCGAGAGGGTTATCCCCTCACGTGCCAGCGCAAAGTGGCGACCAGGCAGGCGCACACGTGCGTGGCCGCGCCGGAGTACGCGGCGGCCACCTCCTGCTGCCCACTGGCGGGGGAGGAAGACGACAGGGAAGAAGCTGGGCCGAGCCAGGTGAGCGACAAGTAAGTGTTTCTTCCTTTTTTTGTGTTTTGTTTTCTGTTTTACTAACTATTTTGGTTTGCTATTTATTTCAGCTCCAAAATAGTTTACCAAAAATATTTTGAACACACGAGAATATTTGTTGGAATATATCCAACCATTCCTGAAGTTTTTAGCATTTTTGAAAACTTAAAGTTTTTGAATTCAAATTTAAACTTGAATCCAGTAGCTTTTTGCATTTAAATAAAATGCCAAATGTGTTATGAAAATAGTTTTCTTCACTGCTTACTTGCTTCCATGAATTATTAGAAAAGTTGAACTTTTCTTGAGGCCATTTTGGGTTCATTGATTTGAACAAGTTTATAATTTCTTTGAATTTGAGAAGTGGCTAGGGTTTTTTGAGTTTTGCTTCACCACTTGCTTTGATATTGTTGCAATTTCCGTTGATGCAATGCAAAGAAGATATGAGCACAATGCTATACTTTATTAGGGTTCCAGGGATGTGACAACATGACTGGTGATAAAAGCTTGCTGATGAATATGCCACTAATTCCATCACCCCTGAAGCAAATCACATATGCTAACAAAGGTAAAAGCAAGGTATCGGGACTTGGCAAAGTGGCTATTTCCAAGGATAGGCATATGGACAAAGTGATGCGTGTTGAATACCTTGGATTTAACCTCATGTCAGTCTCGATGCTTTGTGATCTTCATATGATTGTTATCTTTGGTAGATATAGATGTGTTGTCATCATGGAATCTGACAGATCCAAAGTCTTCGAAGGTGTCACAAAATGGGATTTGTACATTGTTGATTTCTCTACAGGTCCTCAACAGCCACTTGCTTACTAGCAAAAGCCTCAGAAGGGTGGCTGTGGCATCGAAGACTCGGTCATGCAGGCATGAGGAATTTGCACACGCTCGCGAAGAAGAAGCATGTCATTGGCATCAAATCGGTCAAATTCCTCATGGATCACCTCTGCGGTGCCTGTGAATCTGGGAAAATGACCAGATCCAAGCATCCCTCGAAGACTATCATGACCACTACTCGTCCATTTGAATTGCTTCACATGGATCTATTTGGACCTACTCATTATGCCACACTAACAAATGCAACATCTTTATATGGCTTCATCATAGTTGATGATTATTCCAGATATACATGGGTGCATATCATTTTATATAAAACTGAAGTGCAGGAAGTCTTCAAACGATTTTCTTCAAGGGCGTCGACGAACTTCAGCATCAAGATCAAACACATCAGGAGTGATAATGAACAAAGTTCAAAAACACTCGTCTTGATAATTATCTTGATGAACTTGGTATTACTCACGAATTGTCTGCCCCTTATACTCCTCAACAGAATGGTGTCGTTGAAAGGAAGAATAGGACTCTGGTTCAGATGGCAAGAACCATGCTTGAAGAATATCAGACTCCTCGACGCTTTTGGCCTAAATCAATCAACACTGCATGCCATATCATCAACAAGGTATATCTTCACAAATTCCTCAAGAAAACCTCATATGAACTCCTCACTGACAAGAAACCCAATGTAAGTTATTTCAAAGTCTTCGGTGCAAAATGTTGGATTAGAAATCCTCACCATAGCTCAAAATTTGCACCTAAGGCACATGAGGGTTTTATGCTCGGTTATGGAAAGGACTCGCACACCTACAGAGTCTTCAACAACTATCACAACAATGTTGTTGAGACTGTAGATGTGCGGTTCGATGAAACTAATGGCTCGCAAAGAGAGCAATTGCCTTCTGATCCAGATAAGCTGTCTCCTGAGGAAGTAATAAAGCTCAAAGCTACTGAAGACATTGTTCCCACTGAGGAAATTGATGAAGAAATCATTCCCATCACTGATGAAAATCAAGAAGATGCTCCTGAGGAAATTGCTCCAGAACCAATTCCTCAGCCGAGACGAAATCCTCAACCAGCTCATCCGAGGATTGCAAATGAAGTAGAACTTGACAAAATCCTCAATGACATCAACACGTCAGGTTCTCTCACTCGCTCAAAATCTTCACACTTAGTTAACTTTTGTGGGAATTTCTCCTTTGTATCTATCACAGAACCTTCAAAAGTTGCTGAGGCTTTTCTGGAACCGGAGTGGGTCCAAGCAATGCAAGACGAACTTCTTCAATTCAAGCTGAATGACTTATGGGAGCTCGTCAAATGACCAGATCCTCGCAAACACAATATCATCGGAACCAAGTGGATTTTCCGAAACAAGCATCATGAGGATGGTCAAGTGGTGAGGAATAAAGCACGACTTGTAGCCCAAGGCTACACACAGGTTGAAGGAATAGATTTCGATGAAACTTTTGCACCTGTTGCTAGACTTGAAGCTATTCGAATACTACTTGCTTATGCTAATCATGATAACATCATCTTATATCAAATGGATGTGAAAAGTTCATTCCTCAATGGTAAGCTTGAGGAAGAAGTATATGTTGCTCAGCCCCCAGGTTTTGAGGATCCACAGAATCCAGACAAAGTCTTCAGACTCAAAAAGGCACTCTATGGTCTCAAGCAAGCCCCTCGGGCATGGTATGATACCTTGAAGGAATTCCTCATGAAGAAAGGCTTCAAACCTGGTTCACTCGATCCAACTCTTTTCACTAAATCCTATGATAATGAGCTATTGTGTGCCAGATATATGTCGATGACATTATGTTTGGCTGTACCGAAAAACGATACAATGATGAATTTGCTTACATGATGAGTGAAGAATATCAGATGTCTATGATGGGGGAGGTGAAATTCTTCTTAGGTCTCCAAATTCATCAACAACGCAATGGAATCTTCATATCACAGGAGAAAGACCTCAAGGATGTTCTGAGGAAATTCGACATGCATGAATGCAAAGGTGCCAAGACTCCAATGCCTACCAACGACCACCTCTGCACTGACGAAAATGGTAAAGAATTCGATCAGCAGGTATAACGCTCTATGATTGGTTCTTTACTGTATTTATGTGCATCTAGGCCAGATATAATGCTTAGTGTTTGCATGTGTGCACGTTTTCAAGCAAAACCGAAGGAATCACACCATAAGGTTGTGAAGCATATTCTTCGGTACTTAGCTCACACACCAATACTAGGATTATGGTACCCCAAGGGCTCAAATCTTCATCTTGTGGGATATTCTGATTCTGACTATGCTGGTGACCGTATGGATCGCAAGTCAACCTCTAGCACATGTCATTTCCTCGGAAGATCACTAGTCTGCTAGTCCTCAAAGAAGCAGAACTCTGTTTCACTCTCCACTGCCGAAGCTGAGTACATTGCTGCTGGTTCATGCTGTGCTCAATTGCTATGGATGAAGCAAACCCTGAACGACTACGGCATCAACATGCAAAATGTGCCTCTCTACTGCGACAATGAGAGTGCAACCAAGATTGCATACAACCCAGTGCAGCACTCGAAGACCAAGCACATCCAGATTCGTCATCATTTTCTTCGGGACCATGTCCTCAAGGGCAATATCCTCATCGACCATGTGAAGAGTGATGATCAACTGGCAGATATCTTCACTAAGCCCTTGGATGAGAAAAGGTTTTGCAAGTTGCGGTGTGAGCTAAATATCTTAGAATCTTCAAATGTTTTGTAAAAACATGTACACATCCTAACACTTATGCAAAATTGATGACTTAGATGTGCAACACATGATGAATCGATTTTCTTCAACTAATGAAGAATATCACTCTGAGTGTGAAGAACTCAACGAAGAAATTGATTTTCAGGGCCCTACGACAATTGTACGCGGCGTCTGTAATCAACATTCTTATATGCTGGGTCACGCCACCGCCCAACGTGAAATTCCTCAAGTTGAATTTCTTCAAAGCTGCATTTCTTCAAAATTTGATTTTCTTCAAAATAGTTGCTCTTCAAAATCGTTTTTCTTCAAAACTAAAATTCATCATCATGACGCTTTATCACAAAATCCTCAAGTCATTCAAATCTTCAAAAACACTTGATGATTTTCGTTTACCTAGATAGACTGTGATTGCAAGTCCTCAGCATCATTCACTTATAGCTATTTCCTTAATTTGATATTTCATCTAAGTGAATGTGATCGGACCCTACTTTCCCTCTATGCTACTCTCACCCAGTCTATTCAATTCTTCATATGCGTTCTACTTGAAACTTTGTTCGAAATCCTCACTGCGTCCTTGTCAGCTGATGATTTTGTAACAAAATCCTCAAATCTTCAAAAATGTTTTTAATACACAGTAACTCAACCCCACTTTCCTCATTCGGATAACCACGATCTCCACTGCTTCTCTCGTGAGCTACACGTGTCCTGCGGAGCCGTAGAGACACGGGCTATTTGGTCTGATATTTTCGCGCCAACAGTTACCGCCTAGTTATAAATATGTCGCCATCTCCCTCGGTAAAATCTTCTTCGTTCCATCGCCCTCCTGCTATAGCAAAGCTCCAAGCCCTAGTGCCACCGCTAGAAGTCTCGACGCCAGCGAAGAAGAGCTTGACTGCCTCGACCTCTCCGTCGTCGAAACCATGCCAGAACCGGACCATCTTCGTCCATCGCCGCCGTAGCCGTCCTCTGCTGTCGAGTTAGGGCGCATTAAACTCGCCCCGAAAGAGCATCTACTGCTACCTCTTCTCTGATCGTCGTGCGCGCCATCTAGGGTAAATAAAAACCCTATTTTTACAGCCAGTTTGATCTACTATTTTACCTTTGAGATGTGAAATCTGTTTTTCCTCAAGAATCCATCACTTTCTTTTCCTCAAACACTGCTGAAAAGGACGTGGATGTCGCCTAGAGGGGGGGGGGGTGAATAGGCGCTTTAAAATAGATAAGGTTAAGGCTTGAACAAATGCGGAATAAACTAACGTTTAATATGTCAAGCACAAAACCTACAAACAACTAGGCTCACCTATGTGCACCAACAACTTATGCTAAGCAAGATAAACAACTAAGTGATAGCAAGATATATTACAATAAGCAATATGTCTATCACAAAGTAAAGTGCATAAGTAAAGGGTTCGGGTAAGAGATAACCGAGGCACGGGGAGACGATGATGTATCCCGAAGTTCACACCCTTGCGGATGCTAATCTCCGTTAGAGCGGTGTGGAGGCACAATGCTCCCCAAGATGCCACTAAGGCCACCGTAATCTCCTCACGCCCTCGCACAATGCAAGATGCCATGATTCCACTAAGGGACCCTTGAGGGCGGTCACCGAACCCGTACAAATGGCAACCCTTGGGGGCGGTCACCGAACCCGTACAAATGGCAACCCTTGGGGGCGGTCACCGAACCCGTACACGTGGCAACCCTTGGGGGCGGTTACCGGTACCCGTACAAATTGCTCGGGGCAATCTCCACAACCTTATTGGAGACCCCGACGCTTCCCGGAGCTTCACACCACAATGATTGAGCTCCGAGACACCACCAAGCTTCTAGGACGCCAAAGCATCCACGAAGAACAATATCTAGGGTACTAAGTACCAAAGGTAGTAAGCTTCTCAAACTTCACTTCCACGTATCACCGTGGATAACTCAAACCGAGGAAACTAATGCAATGGCAAGAACACACGAAGTGGTCAAGTCCCTCACACTCAAATCCCTCCACAACAACAAAAGCTATGGAGAAATATGAGAGGAAGAACAAGGAGCTCACAAAGAACTCCAAGATCAAGATCCAAGGGGTTCCCCTCACAGAGGATAAAGTGATTGGTGGAGATGTGGATCTAGATCTCCTCTCTCTTTTCCCTCAAGAACAAGCAAGAATCATTGGAGGGATTGAGAGTAATCAAGCTCTAAGAATGTCAACAATGGAGATAGAACAAGAGCTCAACGGATGGATAAGACCAAGGGGGAAGAAGACCCCCTTTATATAGTGGTGGAAGGAATCAGACCGTTACCCCCACTTTCTGCCTGAGCTCCAGCGGTACTACCGCTGGCTGCAGCGGTACTACCGCTGGCACTCCAGCGGTACTACCGCTAGCTAGCGGTACTACCGCTGGCACTCCAGCGGTACTACCGCTGGGCCCCTGGTAGTGCAACGGCACTACCACCGCCAAGAAAGTCTTCGCAAAAAGGTCCGTCCACGAACAACCGCTAGGCAGGCGGTACTAAGCTCCTGGAGCGGTACTACCGCTGACCAGGGGCGGTACTACCGCCAGCCAGCGGTACTACCGCTAGGGCCAGCGGTACTACCGCCAACTCCAGCGGTACTACCGCTAGGTCCAGCGGTACTACCGCTCGCCACTGAAACAGCCATAACTTTCGCATACGAGCTCTGAATCGAGCAAACTCAAGCTTGTTGGAAATCTTAAGACCATGCGGTTATGAATATGCCAAAGATATAGAGATGTGAGATCTCTATGAATGAAGAACCGGCAAAAACTCCAACATCGAAAACATCATAGTAGATGCATATGGACTCCGTTTTCGATGAACTCGAGCTTGTCATGAAGATGACCATAAGCTCTAAAACTCACAAAGAGAAACACTAACTAAGAACCAAGAAGTATGATGCAAGGATGCAAATGGTTTGAGCTCTCAACGAGCGATACGATCAAGCTACTCACTTGAGAGCCCCCCTTGATAGAACAACAATCTATCCTAACCAGAAAACCTATCAAGGGCAAACCTATACCTTGCACCTCATCCTCTTGAGCTAGATGATGATGATCTTGGCTTCCTCAAGATGGACCACCTTTCTTGATTGTGTTGGCTTGATGAATACTAGTTGATTGCTCCCCCATACTCACTATGGGTGAGCCACTCTTCAGCATATCTTCACAAGTCCATTGCCACCATAATGGACGGCAAGCTTCAAGCATGCTATCTTCGTGCTGATCCAATTGAACTTGCACGTCGCAATCTTGATGACGATCACAACTTGACGTCATACTCCATGGGTTGTATGAGATCTTCCCTTTGACGCAAGCTCATGGAAACGCACCTAACCCCCACATAGAACTCTCACGAAGACCATGGGTTAGTACACAAACACGTAATGGACAATGCTTACCATACCATGGGATCACTTGATCCCTCTCGGTACATCTTGTACGCTTTGTGTGTTGATCATCTTGGTTTACTCTTTGTCTGAGATCTTGATCAACCATTGATGATGATCACAACTTTACGTCATACTCCATGGGTTGTATGAGATCTTCCTTTTGACGCAAGCCCATGTAAACACACCTAACCCCCACATAGAACTCTCACGAAGATCATGGGTTAGTACACAAACACGTAATGGACAATGCTTACCATACCATGGGATCACTTGATCCCTCTCGGTACATCTTGTACGCTTTGTGTGTTGATCATCTTGATTTACTCTTTGTCTGAGATCTTGATCAACCATGTCTCTCTCTATGACCATTCTTTGGATAATACCTTGGATACCATCTTGGTCATCATATAAACTCCTTGAACCCAACATATGGACTTCAAGAAGTGCCTATGGACAAATCCATACCATGGGATCACTTGATCCCTCTCGGTACATCTTGTAGGCTTTGTGTGTTGATCATCTTGATTTACTCTTTGTCTGAGATCTTGATCAACCATGCGTCTCTATGACCATTCTTTGGATAATACCTTGAATACCATCTTGGTCATCATATAAACTCCTTGAACCCAACAGATGGACTTCGAGAAGTGCCTATGGACAAATCCTATAAATGTAACTTAAGGCAACCATTAGTCCATAGGAATTGTCATCAAGTACCAAAACCACATATGGAGATATATGCTCAATATATGCTCCAACAACTGCCTATCACCAAACTATTGATGAACTTCACTAAGAATCTAAGATTTTCACGAGATTCCTCAGTTGTGTGAATTTTCGGATCTGTACAACTCTGGAACCCAAGAACAGTATTGTTAGACGAATCCCTCAACCACTAGTCAAATTCCTCAACTATAAAAAAAATTCATTTCATCAATTCTGAGAACGCATATGACCTCTCCAAATTCCTCGCAACTATACTCTGGTCACATGTACAAACATGTCAGCTGATGAATCTCTCGGTTCTCATCAAATTAACTCATTTGCAACGTTTCTTGAAGAAAATCTGCAAGTCTCATCAGAATCCTCAAGAGTTCAATCTCATCAGCAAAAGCCTCAGCTGAAGAAAATGGAGGATGAAAGGAAGCAAAAGGGAGGCAAGAAACTCGAGCAGAACACTGCCGCAGATATCCCTGAGGATGTATACCTGGATTACTGCACTCCTGATGAACATGAATCTATGCCCAAGAGAAATATCAGGCTTCAAAAGATAGAACGCCGATGGGCTAAGGAGTGGAAGGAGTACAAATTCGTCACTCCCAAATACGCGAAGAAACTCGCTCTGAAGCCTCCTCGCAAACGGGCTCCACTTGAGGATTATCATGAAGCACACCCCTCAAGCCTCAGACAATTGATGACTATCCTGAGGAAAAGTCTTAACACTTGTGAAAGCTTCAGAAGCAAGCAGAGGCTGCTGTGAGGAAGTTCAATGAAGAATCTGCTGCTGCTGCAACTGCCGCTACTTCCTCTACAGCTGAGACTTCTGGTACGACAATTCCTCAACTGAAGTTTGTACCACCAAATCAAAGTGTCACGCCCAAGATGCGACCCTATCCTCAATCTGGCACGAAGGCCTCGTCAGGGATAGAAGCGTATCTCGTTGTCTCACAAGAATGGATATCGTTAGAAGTACATGTACTGAAAAGAAGAGATATATATAGAATTGGCTTACACTCGCCACAAGCTACATCAGAGTCACATCAATACATTACATAATGATCAAGAGTAAGAGCAGGGTCCGACTACGGATGAAAACAAACGACAAAAGAAGAACGACGTCCATCCTTGCTATCCCAGGCTGCCGGCCTGGAACCCATCCTAGATCGATGAAGAAGAAGAAGAAGAAGCAACTCCAAATGAACAATCAACGCGCTCGCGTCAAGTAACCTTTACCTGTACCTGCAACTGGTGTTGTAGTAATCTGTGAGCCAGAGGGGACTCAGCAATCTCATTTCCAAAGGTATCAAGACTAGCAAAGCTTAATGGGTGAGGCATGGTTAAGTGGTGAGGTTGCAGCAGCGGCTAAGCATATATTTGGTGGCTAAACTTACAAGTACCAGAAATAAGAGGGGGAAGATCTACGCATAGCGGATGTGAACTACTGATTATCAAATGAATGATCCTGAACACCTACCTACATCAGTCATAACCCCACCGTGTCCTCGATCGGAGAAGGAACTCATGAAAGAGACAGTCACGGTTATGCACACAATTGGCAAGTTTTAATTAAGTTAACTTCAAGTTATCTAGAACCCGTGTTAAACAAAGTTTCCATGTTGCCACATAACCGCGGGCACGACTTTCCGAAAAGATTTAACCCTGCAGGGGTGCTCCAACTAGTCCATCAAAAATTACCACAAGCCGCATAGAAATCCTCAATCACGAAGCTCGTGATCTCGACGGATTCCCTAGTGGAAAACCGCAACTCTGAGATTACCCATAGCATCACCGGAATCCCGATGCACAAGATATTCCATCAAAGGTAAAACTAATCCAGCAAAGCTGCCCGGCGTGTCGACGATCCCGATAGGAGCCGCTTATCTCGTTCTCAGGACACGACGGATAAGCACAGCGTACGGTGACCTGATAGAAATCTCCCGAGTTGCCCCGGGTTGGCCCCGCAAACGGCTCTAGTTTTGGACCAGCACCAACAGCACTGCCCCCCTGTATTATGTGAAATTACTCCTCGGGTTCATGACGCCCTATGCTTTCAGTATTATCAAAGTTATTATGTTGGGAAAATGTAGTACCAATGTTGGGCCTTGCCACACCAGCTTTAATCTAAAACGAATTATCAAGGGGGTCCCCATAACAACCCCGAACGTGTTAGGAGCGCTCGTATATGGAACATAACACCGGTAGCCGAAACTGAGGGGCAAAGTTGGAACAAAACACCAGGCTAGAAAGGCCGAGCCTTCCACCTTTTACCAAATATATAGGTGCATTAAATTAAATAGCATTTAATATGGTGATATAACAAGGAACCCATGTTTTCACATGGAAGCAACTGCACCTGCAACTAGCAACACTAACAATATGGTTAAGCAAGCGGTAACATAGCCAATCAGTGGTTTGCTAGGTCGAACAGGTTGAAGGTTATCATCGCATGATTGAGAGGCTGATAGTTAACATGTGGTAGGCAACGAGACATAATCGGTAGAAACGGTAAAAATAGCATGGCAATGATAGTGATGGTATCTGGGGAAATGGTCATCTTGTCTGAGATCCCGCTTGGAAGAAGAATGCCTCCGTGAAGCAGACGAACCAACGTAGTCGAACGGATCCTCACATTTCCGACACGCTTGCGGAACTCTAACGAGACGAAGCAAATGGAAACACGAATCAACACACGATATTCACCACAACACATGCACAACAGGATGCACTACCCAATATGATGTATGGATGCTCGATCGCAACTATGCACTTTCACCAGCCTACAAAGGTAAACAAGTGCCACCTCATCACCAAGTGACACTTCTACTGAACTGTTCAAAACTGGAACCCAGTGCAACCATTGGATTCCTTGGGTGTGCTACCCAAAATCCATATATCATACTGCCCAAGTTACATGCAGAAAAACACCACAAACAGTAAAAGAAAAATAACACAGGATCAAACTACAACATAGTCAAGAACATGAACTGTTCCTGAGCCTGCCCAATTTGGGATATACTAGATCAGGCCATTCCATTTCTGGTATTTTTCCAAATAAGGAGATATCACACAAGTCACAAATATATCACCACTAAAATGTAAACGGACACGGGGCCTACTGGTCATAGTCACCAGTGCCACTAGTGTATGGAAGGTGGGCCCTGGGACCACCTATCAGTGGCACACAGAGCCCACATCACATAAAAGGAAAATATGAGAGAGGTGGGAGTCGAACCCAGCATCTGCCTGGTGGAGTGCACGGTCACCACCAGTGGGCTAGCCACATGCAGCTAAACTACTATGGGAAGATATGCAGACATACCATGCCTAACTACTGAGCCACAACAGGAAATACAAAACAGCAAAGCGGGGCGACATGGGGAATCGAACCCAAGACGCTGCGAAGGAAAATAAGCTCGATGCCACTGCGCTACCGTGGGGGTTCTTGCCTAAGAAGGAAGCAAAACAAAACTAAAAGAAAACATGGGGCGTCGCTGGAGCAGGGAGACGCCGGCGACGACGACGATTGCCAGAGCCACGCACCTGCATGCGCACAAACGGCGCACATCCACGCTACGCGCTACGCCCCTCGCGGCACTACGCAGCAGGCGCTGAATCTAAGCCTATAAGGACACATGCACACAGAGCTGCGACAATTAGCGCATCCTGCCGGTGCAACTCCGGCAGGGCGGCAACCACGCGCAACAACGACGACCTGCTGCAGCGAGGGAAACGGAGGGGGGGGGCAGAGCTGCGCTCACCCAGGGTGCATAGAGAGGGGCTCCCGGGAGGAGATACACGTCGGCGCGACGACGACCTGCTGCAGAGAACTCGCCAGAGAGGAAGAAGAAGCACCATCCACCGAGAAGGTTGGGGCCGTCGTCCTTGGCGTTTGCTGCTCGCGGGAACGGAACCCCATGGGCGCCCGCAAGCTTCTGGTCCAGGAGGGGGAAGGAGAGGGTGTCGGGCTACCACGCATCGGGCACTTCCCCTATCCGGCCATGGTGCGGTGGAGCTCGGGAACTCGCCCCGACGGCGCTAGGAGGGAGAGGAGGAGGGGAAAACGGCGAGGGTTAGGGTTACAGAGGGTCCGGGGGTGCTAAGTATCTCGCACCACCTGCTCGGGGCCATCTGATCTAGGGAAGAAACGATCTATGGTGGTCAGGGGGTTCGTACGTGCTGACGTGATCGAGGAGGAAGAAGCTGCCGCCAGCCAGGCCTGGGCTGATTGCACTCACCTGGGCCTGGTCCTCCCTCTCTCACTAAGAAGGCCTTCCCAATAAAACATTACAGCGAAAATCAAATCATAGGGGCTAAAGGAAAATAGTTTTGGTGGAAACAAAAATATAACTGGGCTTTTAAAATGTTGCCACTGCTTATAAAAATAAGTGGAACATTTTTAGAAGTCCAAAATTATATTCATCTAATTTAAATGGGCTCTGATTTTTAAATAATATAAAAAGGAAAATAAAGTAGAAACCAGAGGGGTTGCCTCCACAAAATGAAAATGATTTTTTTAGGGAAAGATGAACATTTTTTTAAAGGGGAGAAACAAAGCCTTTTAAACCTGCCACAAATTAAGAGAGAGAGAGAGAGAAGGTTTTGCCCTATGGAGCAACTTGTGGGTATTTACAAGCACTTGTTGTCCCCCACATCTAAACAAGCACAAAGCACATCCACACAACACTTGCACATCACAACAAGGACACCCACATCAACACAACCACAACAAAAAGAAAAAATGCAATGTAAGAAGGCATGATGTACATGAAATGATGACACTATGTTAGGCTCACCCCACAAAACATCAACATGCCAAGGTTTCCATACAAGAAAGATACAAAAGGGGAGGGGAGATGCATCTGGGCTGTCACAACACTCCAACACTACAAGAGGATCTCGCCCCGAGATCCAAGAATGAAAGGGGAAGGGGATGAGAAATAACAAGAGGTAAAACTTAGTCACTTCTTTGACAAACGAGTGACACCAACAATCCTTGAAGGTTGGAAAGAGATGAGAACTGACATGAGAAAGAAGCAAGAATTCACGGAAAATTTCGGCAGCACTTCGGTAGGAAAATGGGACAAAACATTCGAAAAGATAGGAGAATTAGATAATATTCATAACAAACAAGTAAATAGAGCAAGTGAACACCATGATCTTGACAGGACAAGATGCTAGACCCAAAAGAGCAACATCACAATGCCTCCGGAACAAGAGAATATGAACTAGCTCAAGCGGAAGAAGAGAATGAAGAAAGAATGCCAACTATCATCACAATAGAATTGAAGAGCCTCCGGACGGAGATTAACGTAGTAGTTGGAAAACCAACAACGAAGAGCAAGATAGTAGTGGGTTTATGAAAATCATCTCAACAAATATGAGGTGACAACCAACCACTAAAAGAAACAAGGATAGATGAAAGCAAAGATATCAACACTTCTTACACCGAGGGTGCATTGAGAACTGGGATCAATGACAAGCACCATGATAGCATAATCCATAGGAAAAGCTTTAGGTGAAGTCCAAACCAAGATAGCTCAATGGAGAAATCATGGGTTGCAAATATCTCATGATCATAGAATTGGTGGATTTAATTATCTCATTCTTGAAAGGAAATCTCTTCGAGGCTCCTACACTAACAAGAATTCTATAATACCACCTCAAAGGATAAAGGAAGAACAAATGCACTTGGGAATGCAAGAGAACGGATACTTGAGGTTCTCCAACAAGAATCTTGAAGAACACTTGAGAAAGAATTGAAACCTTGAAGAACCACCAAGAAGGACCTCCGTATACAAATGAATGATGCAAGGATATGAAGGTAGAAAAGAATAAGATTATGACCTTGCCAAGATTTAGATGAATCCTCACAAAGAGATTCTTGAGAAAACTTGGAACTCCGGAAAAGAAAAGATAATAACAGTTGAGAAAAAGGAATTGATATCATGAGCCACTCCGGAAGAAGAATTGAGATTACTATGAACAAGAATAAGAATTATGTTATGCTTATCCTTCACCAAGTTAAATTGATGACAAGCAATGAATTTAGCATACAACTAATTATTCTTGAAAGAAACTTGAAGAGAGAGATAGGTAAGCACCACTTGAAGTATAATTCAAAGAAGGACCGGTAAGAATTCACATTGAATCGGAAAACCAAGAATTAATGGAGATACATGAGAATGAAGAGATCATGATCCACCTGAAAGAAAACTTGAATAAGGCGCCGGAATAAACGAGAGACGAACGAAGAGACAACAATGGAGAAGAGTTAAGGATGAAAGCAGAAAGCTGAGAATGAAGATTCTTCTGGAATGATGGCCTTTGGAGGATCGAGAATGAAAACAATTCAGAAAAGCATCGGATAGCACGGAAGGAATTACTCGTGATTGACAACAATTAAGATAATGGCACAAAGATGAAATGATGAATCTCCAAGAGAATGAACCAAGATCGAGAGAAATACTCCTTCGGTCTTCCAAACTGAAAATGATGAGGAGAACACCACCAACAATAACTGAGACACTCCGGAATAAGGACAAGGAAAAGTTGATCCAATGACGAAAATAAATTTGCAACGATCTTGAAGAAGGAATAAGACTGATGAAATTCATACTTACGTCACAGGTGAAAAAATTAGAGATCTCCGGGAAAACAAAATACAAGAGCTGCACTAAGATCCTGGGAAAGAACTTGTGGGTTATGGGCCCACTCAAAGAAACCACCGTTGAAAAGATTGCTTAGAAGAGAGATATTGCACCGGTATGAAGAGAACTAGATGAGGTTAGCACCTCGAAATAATTGAAAAGATTGGAAAGAAAGACTTCTGAAATATCTTTAACACTCCGGATAGAAAGAGAGAGGAATTAATAACAAGATAGGCTCATAAGAATTCCCAACATAGGAAAGATTTACAGGGATGAATAGGATATAGTGAATACGGATAGCTTGAACTGAATTCACCGGAAAAGATGACAAGAATGAATAAATATTACATGAATCTTCTGAGAATCTTCACAATGAATCGCTGGACAAGAGAGAAAAGAACAGACAGCAGAAGCACAAAGAAAAGAAACTCTTGGATGAAAAATTGAATCACCGAAGAAAAAGGGTGGGAGGGCGGGGAAAACAAAGACAACTTGGGACAAATGAGATGAACTCTGGAATAAAATGAGAGAATGATCTTGCAAAAATTGGAGAGGATTGAATCCACTTGAAGAGAAACACACCGGTTGAATGGAATTGATACGATGACTCCGGTTGAAAAGAATTGATAAGACAATTGATAGAGCAAAAGAATTAATACTCTCATAAAAATATGAGAACACCTCTTAGAAAAGATCTGAAATCACCACTTGACATCGAAGCAACACAAATTACCAAACTCCAACCAAACAAAGGATGCGACTTGCAATTAGCCAGAACAAACTCATGAGAAAGATTTCGTCCGATATTTTCGTGGACAGGAATCCACTAGATGTCGAACCCCAATCTAACATCATGCATTTGTTGGAGATTGTCCTATAAGAAACTACTTGAATTCCCACCTATGAATTCCCGAAATATTTGGTCATGCAATCTGGTACACGTATACAAGGAGTAATAATCACACAACTCCTATACTAACCCGTCACCTGTATCACATCCGTCAACACATGACCAGAATCTCGGACCTTCATCTACAAGAGACCCTCGTGATCACAACGATACAAAGTGTGGCAGTACTCCCGAACAATCTGCACCAGTACTGGGGACATCGGGGTTATCTCGCCACTACTAGTATTGAAGCAATTACGAACATCCTTCGTTCTGAGATACTAAGAAATCTAAATGATAACGATGTGCTCAAGAATCCCCTGGAGCTCAACTCCCCTGAAACTCAAAGCAGATAGGAGGCACCAAGACAGAACTCCGTCACATCGGCATCATATAGATCCCAAGAATATCCGCGTGATCCTAAAAAAAATTCGAGTGAGAAGAGGAGTAGAATAAATTATTACGTCAAGATTCCTCACCAGAGCATAGAAGAGGAGAAAAAAGAATCCTACTCTCTGATATATAACTAGACTCAAAGCAGTTTTTCACTAGACTCGACTCGTCCAAGTTCGATCAATCAAGGGGGCTCCTAGGTCGGTACTTCTCTGATACCAACTTGACATGCCCAAGATGCGACCCTATCCTCAATTTGGCACGAAGGCCTCGTCAGGGATTGAAGCATATCTCGTTGTCTCACAAGAATGGATATCGTTACAAGTACATGTACTGAAAAGAAGATATATATATATATATATATATAATTGGCTTACAATCGCCACAAGCTACATCAGAGTCACATCAGTACATTACATAATCATCAAGAGTAAGAGCAGGGTCCGACTACGGATGAAAACAAACGACAAAAGAAGAACGACGTCCATCCTTGCTATCCCAGGTTGCTGGCCTGGAACCCATCCTAGATCGATGAAGAATAAGAAGAAGAAGAAGCCACTCCAAATGAACAATCAACGCGCTCGTGTCAAGTAACCTTTACGTGTACCTGCAACTGGTGTTGTAGTAATCTGTGAGCCACAGGGGACTCAGCAATCTCATTTCCAAAGGTATCAAGACTAGCAAAGCTTAATGGGTGAGGCATGGTTAAGTGGTGAGGTTGCAACAGCGGCTAAGCATACATTTGGTGTCTAAACTTACGAGTACCAGAAATAAGAGGGGGAAGATCTACGCATAGCGGACGTGAACTACTGATGATCAAATGAATGATCCTCAAAACCTACCTACGTCAGTCATAACCCCACCGTGTCCTCGATCGGAGAAGGAACTCACGAAAGAGACAGTCACGGTTACGCACAAAGTTGGCAAGTTTTAATTAAGTTAACTTCAAGTTATCTAGAACCCGTGTTAAACAAAGTTTCCAAGTTGCCACATATCCGCGGGCACGGCTTTCCGAAAAGATTTAACCCTGCAGGGGTGCTCCAACTAGTCCATCACAAATTACCACAAGCCGCATAGAAATCCTCAATCACGAAGCTCCTGATCTCGTCGGATTCCCTAGTGGAAAACCTCAACTCTGAGATTACCCAAAGCATCACCGGAATCCTGATAAACAAGATATTTCGTCAAAGGTAAAACTAATCCAGCAAAGCCGCCCGGCGTGTCGACGATCCCGATAGGAGCCCCGTATCTCATTCTCAGGACACGACGGATAAGCATAGCGTACGGTGGCCTGATAGAAATCTCCCGAGTTGCCCTGGGTTGGCCCCGCAAACGGCTCTAGTTTTGGACCAGCACCAACAGCACTGGCCCACCTGTATTATGTGAAATTACTCCTCGGGTTCATGACGCCGTATGCTTTCAGTATTATCAAAGTTATTATGTTGGGCAAATGTAGTACCAATGTTGGGCCTTGCTAGACCAGCTTTAATCTAAAACGAATTATCTAGGGGGTCCCCATAACAACCCCGAACGTGTTAGGAGCGCTCGTATATGGAACATAACACCGGTAGCCGAAACTAAGGGGGCAATGGTGGAACGAAACACCAGGCTAGAAAGGCCGAGCCTTCCACCTTTTACCAAGTATATAGGTGCATTAAATTAAATAGCATTTAATATGGTGATATAACAAGGAACCCATGTTTTCACATGGAAGAAACTACACCTGCAACTAGCAACACTAACAATATGGTTAAGCAAGTGGTAACATAGACAATCAGTGGTTTGCTAGGTCGAACAGGTTGAAGGTTATCATCGCATGATTGAGAGGCTGATAGTTAACATGTGGTAGGCAACGAGACATAATCGGTAGAAACGGTAAAACTAGCATGGCAATGATAGTAGTGGTATCTGGGGAAATGGTCATCTTGCCTGAGATCCCGCTTGGAAGAAGAATGCCTCCGTGAAGCAGATGAACCAACGTAGTCGAACGGATCCTCACATTTCCGACACGCTTGCGGAACTCTAACGAGACGAAGCAAATGGAAACACGAATCAACACATGATATTCACCAGAACACATGCACAACAGGATGCACTACCCAATATGATGCATGGATGCTCGATCCCAACTATGCACTTTCACCAGCGTACAATGGTAACCAAGTGCCACCACATCACCAAGTGACACTTCTACAGAACTGTTCAAAACTGGAATCCAATGCAACCATTGGATTCCTTGGGTTCTGCTACCCCAAATACATATATCATACTGCCCAAGTTACATGCAGAAAAACACCACAAACAGTAAAAGAAAAATAACACAGGATCAAACTACAACATACTCAAGAACAGGAACTGTTCCTGAGCCTGCCCAATTTTGGATATACTAGATCAGGCCATTCCATTTCTGGTATTTTTCCAAATAAGGAGATATCACACAAGTCACAAATATATCACCACTAAAATGTAAACTGACACGGGGCCTACTGGTCATAGTCATCAGGACCACTAGTGCATGACAGGTGGGCCCTGGGACCACGTGTCAGTGGCACACACAGCCCACATCACATAAAAGGAAAATATGAGAGAGGTGGGAGTCGAACCCACCATCTCCCTGGTGGAGTGCACGGTCACCACCAGTGGGCTAGCCACATGCAGCTGAACTAGTATGGCAAGATATGCAGACATACCATGCCTAACTACTGAGCCACAACAGGAAATACAAAACAGCAAAACGGGGCGACATGGGGACTCGAACCCAAGACGTTGCGAAGGAAAATAAGCTCGATGCCACTGCGCTACCGTGGGGGTTTTTGCCTAAGAAGGAAGCAAAACAAAACTAAAAGAAAACATGGGGCGTCGCTGGAGCAGGGAGACGCCAGCGACGACAACGCTCGCCAGAGCCACACACCTGCATGCGCACAAACGGCGCACATCCACGCTACGCGCTACGCCCCTCGCGGCACTACGCAGCAGGCGCTGAATCTAAGCCTATAAGGACACATGCACATAGAGCGGCGACAATTAGCGCATCCTGCCGGTGCAACTCCGGCAGGGCGGCGACCACGCGCAACAACGACGACCTGCTGCAGCGAGGGAAACGGAGGAGGGCAGAGCTGCGCTCACCAAGGGTGCAGAGAGAGGGGCTCGCGGGAGGAGAGACACGTCGGCGCGACGACGACCTGCTGCACAGAACTCGCCGGAGAGGAAGAAGACCATCCGCCGAGAAGGTCAGGGCCATCGTCCTTGGCGCTTGCTGCTCGCGGGAACGGAACCCCATGGGCGCCCGCAAGCTTCTGGTCCAGGAGGGGGAAGGAGAGGGTGTCGGGCTACCACGCATCGGGCACTTCCCCTAGCCGGCCATGGTGCGGTGGAGCTCGGGAACTCGCCCCGACGGCGCTAGGAGGGAGAGGAGGAGGGGAAAACGGCGAGGGTTAGGGTTACAGAGGGTCCGGGGGTGCTAAGTATCTCGCACCACCCGCTCGGGGCCGTCTAATCGAGGGAAGAAACGATCTATGGTGGTCAGGGGGTTCTTACGTGCTGACGTGATCGAGGAGGAAGAAGCTGCTGCCAGCCAGGCCTGGGCCGATTGCACTCACCTGGGACTGGTGCTCCCTATCTCCCTGAGAAGGCCTTCCCAATAAAACATTACAGCGAAAATCAAATCACAGGGGCTAAAGGAAAATATTTTTGGTGGAAACAAAAATATAACTGGCTTTTAAAATGTTGCCACTGCTTATAAAAATAAGTGGAACATTTTTAGAAGTCCAAAATTATATTCATCTAATTTAAATGGGCTCTGATTTTTAAATAATATAAAAAGGAAAAGAAAGTAGAAACCAGAGGGGTTGCCTCCACAAAATGAAAAGGATTTTTTTAGGGAAAGATGAACATTTTTTTAAAGGGGAGAAACAAAGCCTTTTAAACCTGCCACAAATTAAGAGAGAGAGAGAGAGAAGGTTTTTCCCTATGGAGCAACTTGTGGATATCTACAAGCACTTGTTGTCCCCCACACCTAAACAAACACAAAGCACATCCACACAACACTTGCACATCGCAACAAGGACACCCACATCAACACAACCACAACAAAAAGAAAAAAAATGCAATGCAAGAAGGCATGATGCACATGAAATGATGACACTATGTTAGGCTCACCCCACAAAACATCAACATGCCAAGGTTGCCATACAAGAAAGATACAAAAGGGGAGGGGAGATGCATCTAGGTTGTCACACAAAGGCTTCAAAGCCTCAAGAGAAAAACTGCTCCAGCATCAACACCAAAACCTTCATCACCAAAACCCTCAGCTCCGAAGGCTTCAAAGCGTGAACAGAAGCCGATAGTGAAGCAACTGCCCGCTGTCTCCAGCTCCTCAGTCCCATCTGCAACAAGCTCAGAGACAAAGTCTTCACCAACTCCTCTGAAGACTAAAGTGACTGCTGGGAGAGGAACAATACCAAGCCCAAGCAAAATCATCAAGGTCCCTTCTGCATCAGAAGGTAGTGATGAATTTGATGATGACACTCTGCAAGCCATCATCAAAAACAAGCAAGAGAGGGTATCTCAAGCTTCTGGCAGCTGCATTCCTCTAGCCATGGACCCAAAAGTCCTCCTCGACTACATCAACATCTGGTATGAGGACCCCAACACTCCACTTGATGATTTGAAGCTTCCCCCAGGCATCAGCCACATGGTGGCCACATTCATCAACGAGACCAAGTGGAAGGAGAAGCAAGCCAAACAGGCCAAGGTTGCCAAGCTCAAAAAGGAGAAATTCCTTAGGCAGAATCTCCTCAACCTGACGCCTAATGCACTTGTGTCAACACATGCTGAATGGAAGACTTTGATAGATAAGTACTGTAAGCTCTCTGACCATCAAAGTCTCAAAAGAAATTTCATCAAATTTGCCACTAAAGCTGTTGACAACTACAACAAGAAGGTTGCCCCTCCAGTACCAACTCCTCAGCCTCTGATTGAAGAACCAGCTGATGAAACTGCTCATGCTGAGGAAATCCCTCAAGGAAGCCGTGCGGATGAACCGGCGATTGAGGAAATCACCAAGGAAAATCCAGCTGATGACTTTGCTACAGCTGGTGAGACCGACCCTGCTCCAGTTGATGCTTCAAAGCCAGCTCATGACTCTGCTCCATCTGGTGCTTCAAAGCCAGCTGATGAAAATGTCTCTGCTGAAAAAACACCTTCACCAAAAGCTTCAAAGGTGAAGAAAATGATTCCGTCTGCATCAGACGTGAAAAAGACCAGGGCTGCTGAAAAGGAAGCCAAGAAAAGAAAAGCTTCATCAGCAGAAGAAATTCACTGAGGCCAAGCGCCTCAAAGCACTTGAACAAAATGCTCCTCTGGATCTTGTGCCTCTTAACAGCACTCCATCATATGAGACGATTCCCTTCGCAAGCGAAGACCAGGAGCAAGGGGCAGATGAGGAAATGAAGAATGCTGAATCTGAGGAACATACTGATGAGGAAATTCTCATTCATGACAGTCCTCAACCCTCCATTCCTCATGAAGAAACTGCACAAGGATCAGCTGCACGAGCTGATGAATCTGGCTCCGTCACCAAGCAAGCTGAGGAAGAACAAAGTGAAAATCCTCAGTCTGATGAAAGTCACAGTCCTGAGCAAAATCCTCAACCTGAGGATTAGGCTGACCCAACTCCTCCTCCTCCTGAGCAAAACCCTCAAGCTGAGGCTCGGGATGAACCTATTCCTCCTTCAGAGCAAAACAGGATGCTGCCGTTGACGACATTCCTTAGCCTGAAGCTCAACCAGAGCATGTTCCTCATCCTGTAGCTCAAGCTGATGAAATTCCTCACCCTGAGGACCATGCTGAGGAAAATGCACGAGACCCAGACAATGCCTTTGTCGACCTCAACCCAGATTCTACAATAGTTGTCTCCCCTCAAGTCCAGCCGCAAAATCTTCAGTCAATGCAACGTCAGCCGTTCTCCAAGTGGCCAAAGTTTCAAAAGGAGTCCTTCTTTGAAGAACGCATGTTCTTCATCGGAGAAAATCCCTATGACAAGCCTCGCATCAGGCATCTGAAGTTTTGGACAAGGACACAGCTCAACTACTATGCCTCTGTGTTGTGTGGAAGAAACAAGATTTTCCAGCACAGGCATATTCCTCACGTTGAGCTTGAAGAAATACCATGCTTTGCTCCAGTCCTCAACGTCCTTTTTGAAGCTGGACTCCTCCCAATGTGCTCGGATATCTATGATTGGAATAGTGAGCTTATTCTTCAATTTTATGCAACTCTTCACATCTCAGGAGATCCAACAAACATCAACACATGGGTGCTAGACTGGATGACGCAAACCACACACTTCAAAGCTCCTGCCAATGAGCTACTGCGTGAACTACCAATATCAATTCCCTCAGAGCAGGCCGTGAAGCTTTATGATGAACGTGTGCTGTCTAACAAGCTGATGGATGTCCTCATGAAGCCTTTGGCTAAGGGGCAACCACCAAGAACAACCTTCCCGATCCATGAGCTCAAATATGAACCCAGGACCGTTTACAGAATCCTCTGCAGCGTTCTTGCGCCAATCAAGGGCCATGATGATGAAGAAGATGTCGTAGGCATCATGAAGAATATCCTCTTCAACATCATACATGGTATTACCATCAACATTCATGATTTCTTCTTGAGGACTTTGGCCGAGAATGCAATGTATCCTTTTGACCACAAGATATATGCTCCATGGATCATGAGATTCATTAGAACAAGGTCAGGCATCAATTATCACACTGATTTCAACAACCATGTCGGTTATATGCCTCCTATAAGGGTCAACAAGAAGACTTTCGAGCTTGTTGAAGGAAAAGGCAAGTCCGTCATTGATGAAGGCAGTCGGCCCCTTGATGGCCAGTTCAGAGATCCCGAAGCTTATTCTTCATGGGATGACACTGAAACCCATCCTCGAAGTCTTGTTGCTCCTCGGGTGATGAATACCAAAGAGCTTCTTCTCAGTCTTCAACAGAAGGTGGATCGGAATCACAAGTGGGTCAAACGCCAGTTCGCCGCCATTGTGAAAACCCTCAATGAAACGCAGAATGCTGTGAAGCTTAACCATTATTATCTTCATGAGGTTTTTGATCGCACCTGGGCTACACTGGCTCATTTGAAGACTCCAGCAGAACTTGAAGAATTGGAGTTTGTGCGGGACTTCGACTGGTCGTGGCCACCAAAGAAGAAATTCAGGCCAATTCCAGTTCCAGACCTTGAGGACGGTTCTTTTTCTTCATTCCGCACTTCTAAATCTGATGAAGAACAACAAGACACTACCACCGGTCCAAGGAGGAAGTGTGCTCCCAAGAATCCTCACGCGTCTTCCTCAACTGCCAAGGAGTGAAAGTCTTCACGGACGTTAGTCGTCAGTTTGTCCCTTTTTGTCACTTGATGACAAAGGGGGAGAAACTTGAGAGTTAGTCTTCACACGGGATATTTTGGGGGCTTATAAACTTTATTTAAGTTACAAACTCTTGGCTCTTCTGAAGTGTTTTATGTGATGAGTTGTAACTTAAGCCCGATGGTACTCTGACGCTTTTGAACGTTTTTCTTCGCATGCTTATTCCTCAAAATTTTAATGCACGCATGTTGGAATTTGTCAGATACCATTTGTCATCATGCATCCTCAATGTCTTCATACTATATGTCATATGTATGCATGATTTACAAGACTCAGGGGGATATCTCCATGATATAAATCATCAATGTGCATTTGCTGTGAAAAGCAAAATCCTCAAGATATGCACATCTTCACGGGGAGTCTCTCTGAATCTTGATTTCAAATTCCTAAAATGAGTATTTACACTTCATATGCTTATTCCCGTTGAAGACTTAACCTAATTGTCATCAACCACCAAAAAGGGGGAGATTGTAAGTGCATCTAGTGCCCCTTAGTGATTTTGGTGGTTTGAAGACTTATAGGTTAAGTATATAATGTGTTCTTGAGTGTACACAGGATCTATAAGTCACTGAGGAGTTTGAAATAATCGATGAATATCGACCCCTAAAAATGTATATCTTTAGTTGAAGAAATTGGTCTGAAGCTGAAAAATTAAATCGTGAAGAATTTGCGATGAAATTGATATTCCTCATGAAGATATTGAAATTGAGGAATTCGATGTGTCCTGAAGAAAATCAATCCGAAGACTTTAAAGCATGAATATTTATCCTTTCTGTTTTATTTTCTTCACACTTGAGTAATAGGAACGCGCGTACTGTTAAAGGGGATCGAGGTAACACATTGGAATGAATTTCCTCATGATGCTCAACCCAAGCCTAATCCTACCAAAAGCCTCAAATGAGGAATATGAGAGACATGAGGACTCTCACAGTTGAGGGTTCCCGACCGTTATCGATAGCCTCGCCACATCATTGGTCTTATCCACACCAACGGTCATATTATTTAAGGGCATTAATATCAAATCATGTCGGAATGCTCCCAGGCTATAAATAGCCACCCCCACAACCATTAGCTGGTTGGCTGCTCCGTTAGAAACTGACACTTGTCATAAGAGCAACCCAAATTCCTCAAAGTCTTCGAGAGTAATTCATCAGTGAGGAAATACCCCAAACACCAAACCACAAACCGAAACCAAGTGATTGAGCATCACTAAAGAAGTTGTTCCTGTGTGGGACTAAAGCCTTTTACCTTTGAGGACTGTGCATCCTTCAGAAGGTGAGGCGTCATGGTCTAGAGCAATCCAACAGTCAATTGTGGATCGCCAGGTGACCAAGTTTGTGAGGGTTTGGAAGTCTGCCCTGAAGACTTACCACGAGTGTTGGGCGAGGACTGTGTGTTCTTAGCCCAAGGAGAATACGGTAGGGACAATGTGTCCCGGGACTGTGTGTCCTTTGGTTTCAATACCAAGCCGCTCCAAACGAGATGTACAACTGTCACAACAGTTGGAACTGGGTCATCAACCACTATCTTCACTGTGAAACAGGTTCTATTTCATCAACTCTTTATATTCCTCAGATTGTGTGTTGATGATTTTCACTATCACTGTTTGAAGAATTTGCTGAAGACTTTCTCTGAAATTCCTCAAACCCAAATTTTTCACGCAAGTTAATCCGCATCTGTTTTCTGCGTGCCTGCATACTGTGCGAACTGTTTTCGTATTCTTCATCCTGAAAAACTGCCGTTGTCAAACTTTGCACTCCTGAGCCTTTACTGTTTCCGCTGTAAGTTAGTCATCACTGAGGAATTTCCTCAATAGGAATTTCCTCAGTGATGAAATTCTAAAAATCTCCTATTCACCCCCCTCTAGTCGATATAATGCACTTTCAGAGTTAAAGCAGAACATGAAAGGCATGCTGGCACCCTTCAACCTTTAGCTATTCCTGAATGGAAATGGGATAAAGTTAGTACGGATTTCATCACTGGATTTTCCAGGACCAAGAAAGGAAATAATGCTATCTTTGTGGTCATTGACCGTCTTTCCAAAGTAGCACAATTTCTTCCAGTTCGTGAGAGTATAATAGCTAGCCAGCTAGCAGAGTTATATCTCTCTCGAATAGTGTCTCTTCATGGTGTTCCTCTAGAGATTAACTCATACCATGGAAGTATTTTTACTTCTCGTTTCTGAGAAAGTTTTCAGAATGCCATGGGGACTCATCTATCTTTTAGCACTGCTTTCCATCCTCAATCAAGTGGGCAAGTAGAAAGAGTGAATCAAATCCTAGAGGATATGCTCCGAGCTTGTGTTATATCATTCGGTATGAATTGGGAGAAGTGCCTTCCATTCACCGAATTTGCTTATAACAATAGTTATCAATCAAGCTTGGGTAAAGCCCCTTTTGAAGTTCTCTATGGACGAAGATGTCGAACACCTCTTAACTGGTCAGAAACCAGAGAGAGGCAACTCTTTGGTCCGGATATGATCCAGGAAGCAGAAGAGCAAGTTCACATTATTCGTGAAAAGTTGAAAACATCCCAATCTCGTCAAAAGAGCCAATACGACCGTCATCATAAGGGTGTGACCTTCGAAGTTGACGAGAAGGCTTAACTTCGGGCTACATGTTTGAAGGGTACCCATCGCTTCGGTATCAAAGGCAAATTGGCTCCTCGTTACATTGGTCCTTTTCACATTCTTGCCAAACAAGGAGAGGTTGCCTACCAGTAGGAACTTCCTCCGCATCTTTCCAAGGTTCATGATGTTTTCCATGTCTCGCAACTCAGGGGTTGCTTCTCGGATCCTATCCATGAAGTGGACCACGAAACGCTTGATCTCCAAGATAACCTTTCGTACCGAGAATACCCTGTTTGTATTCTTGATCAAGCTGAGCGTACCACTCAACGTCGAAACCTCAAGTTTCTTAAAGTTCAATGGTCAAATCATTCTGAAAAAGAAGCAACATGGGAAACAAAGGACCATCTCCGACTTGAGTATCCCGCGCTATTCCCGACGACTTCCAAATCTCAGGACGAGATTCTTTTGAGTGGGGGTGAGTTGCCACATCCCTAGCTACCATTTGATGATTAGCAAGAATGTGCTCATGTTTTATTCTTGCATTAAAATGAAAATAGAAATCAAAGATAAAACCTAGCACTTCCATATTCAACCCAATTCAAAGTTGTGAAAAATCAATGAACCCAAAATGGCCTTCATAAAAGCCCACCTTTTTTGATAAATATTGGAAACAATATTTCAGGGGTGAAACTTATTTTTAAAATACATTTGGCATTTTATTTAAATCATAAAAGCTACTGAAATCACCCAAATATGTGATTTTAAATATTCCAGAATAGCATAAAATGTTGAATCTTTTATATGGGCTTGGAGATATTCCAAATAACACCCCAGAGTTTTATTCACTATTTATAGAAATAGTTTGGAGCCAAAATAAAATAAACAAATGTCAGAAATGATTTAACAGAAATTAGAAATGAAAGCAAAATGGAAAAATCTTACCTGATGCTCACCTTGACCTAGCCCATCTGCTCGTGTGGTCTTCCTCCTTGCAAGTCGGCAGCAGGAGGTGGCCGCCGCTTCCTTCGGCACGGCCACACACCTGGGTGCCTGCCTGGCCTCCCCGTCGTGCTGGCCGCGAAGGGATGAGCCCCCGCAACCCATTCCAATCCTCCCCCCTCCTGATTCGCTCTCCTGCGCCCCCTCCTCTTGATCGACATTAGAGCCGATCTCAAGCTCGAGCTAGCCATCGCTTCCGGACACCACAAGCCTCCCCGAGCATGCCTTCCTCTCCGCCGCGTCGAGCACGTCGTCCCCGCCAAAGGAAACGAGCCCCCGAGCCCTACATCGCCTCAACACAGTCGTCTTCTTACTCGGATCACCGTAGTTCGTCGTTGTCGTTCTTCCTCTCCAGGCCATCCCCGAGCCCGCTCTCGACGCCTCTGCAACCCCCGTGAGCTCAGGGTGTTGAGCCTTGTAGCAGTGATCCTTACAAGGCCCGTGCTTCGGCCGCCGCCAAGCTCATCGCCGACGTCGATTCCGGCCACCCGAGAACCTGGGGTTTGCTCCATCGTGCGCGCCATCGAGTGGTCGTTCTCCCAGTACCCTCCGCCGCTTGTTTGGTCATCGGAGTCGCGTTTCCGACGCTCTGCGCCGTCCCTGGTGCTGCCGGAGGCTCACCGCCGACGAGATCGACCTCGTCGCGGGTGGGATCAACCCCCTGAGCCTATGACAGGTGGGGCCAGCCCTTGGTTAAATAAAACTAACCTAAACAGAATTAAAGAAAATATTAATTACTAATCAGTCACTAACATGTGGGCCAGCCACTGTTAATTAGCTAACCAGAGTCACTGACCAGTGGGTCCCACTGGTGAGGTTTGACTTTCAACGGCCAGATTGACCCGCTGATGTCATGCTGATGTAGTAATGCTATTTCTGTTTTATAATAATTCCAGAATAAGTGCAAAAGTTTGGAAATTCATAGAAAATTAAATATAACTCCAAATTTGACAAATAATATATGTAAAATGATCAGAAAAATTTAATGAACACAATGGTGCTATTTTCATGCATGACAAAAAAGTAATGAAACAGCATCAGGCAAATCAATTAAATGAATTTGATAAATATCTTACTTCAATTAATATTTGAATTTTGAATTCAAATCGGATTCATACTAAGGTTTTCATAGCCACAGTAGCTCATGCTACATTTCATTTCATGCCATGATCATGCGTCATATTGTTGCATATGAATGATATTGATTGTCGTCATTATTTCGGTAGGATCTGCCCTTCCGAATACGTCCGAATATCCGACTGACGGATTTAACCCTTCTGCTGAGCAGCAAGGCAAGCACCCTTTTGATCATCCCGATATAATCCCATGTTCCTGCTCCTGCTCCCACTTATTGCATTACGACAAAATATTTCAAATGCTTTACTTCGGTAGCTGAACCTATTCCTTTGCATGACCTGTCATTGTCACAGTAAATAGCCAAACCTTGCAACCTAGCATACCTAGTAGTAGCTTGAGACATGATGTGTCTTATTCCGCTATGCTTGCTATGCCTAGAGTTGTGTCAGGTCTGTTTCGTCTGGGTGATGAACAGGAATGGATGAATGTGTTCTAGTGACAAAGAATAAGTGTGGAACCTAATTTGGTAAAGGTATCGATGAAAGGGTATGTAAGAGTACATGGCGGGTTGTTTCATTGGAACCGTCCTTAGGAACTGAGTTCCGTGTATGTAATCCAAGACTAGTTACTACCACATGATGGGACCTGAAATATGACCCCGCTCGACTTATTAATCGCCTAGTACTCGGTCCAGGAATTGCAAGTATTTTATGGTGTTTATAGCCATGCTGGAGGCCGTGCATAGTGATGACCCTAGAGGTGGGCTATGATGCTGTCACATCCCTGAATCCCAAATAGAGTATAGAAAGTTTGTCCTCATGTCTTCTTCTTTGCATCCAAGTAAATGAAATAAAATCAAAATCAAAGCAAAGAAAACAAAAGCAAACCCTAGCAACTCTATATTCAAAAGCAATTCAAATTTGGTGGCAACTAAAGAATCCAAGATGGCCATTAGAAAAGTTCATCATTTCTGATAAATGTTGAAAACAAAATATCAGGGGTGAAATATATTTTCAAAATGCTTTTGGCATTTTATTTTAAAGTTAAAATTTACTGAAACCAACTATATAATTTATTTCTAATATTCCAAAGTTTCCAAAAATGCTGAAACTTTTATATATGTTTGGAAATATTCCAAATAACATCTCAGCATGTTTCAAACTATTTTAGAATTAGTTTGGAGCTAACAAGAAAATGAAACTAATGCCAGAAAGTTTAAAACAGGAATAGAAATGGATAGAAAAGGTGGAGAAGCTTACCTAACGCTCACCCTGGCCCAGGCCCATGTCCTCCCCTTCTTTCGTCTTCCTCCTTCGCCATTCGGAGCACGAGCTGGCCGCCGCTTCTCCCGGCGCACCCACGCACCTATATGTGTGCCTGGCTCGCCCGGATGAGCTGGAGAGGGAGGATAAGCCTCCCCGAGCTCGTTCCCATCCATTCCCTCTCCTCACTCGCCCCCTGTGTCTCCCCCTCTCGGCCGCCATTGCTGCGAGCTCGAGCTTGAGCTAGCCATTGCTCCGGTCTTTCTCCCTCGCATCTGAGTTTGCTGTTCGCTCCGCCTCGACAAGCTGGTTGTCCCTGCCAAAGGAGAAGGGCCCCCGAGCCCTGCATCGCCCTCGTCACCGTCGTCTTCAACCTTCGGCCGCCAGCAAGCCATCGTCAATTCGCCGGATCCAGTGCCTCCCCGAGAAGCCTGAGCATCCCCTCGTCACCGCGGTGAGCTCCGGAGTGTTTCCCCCATCTTCCCCTCTCTTTTCCGAGCTCTAGGCCCAGTTTCACCGTAGCCCGACAAGGACCGCCACTATAGCTCGTCGCCGGTGACCCTACGGTGACCGGTTGGTCCATCCGAGGCTTGCAACACCTCCAGTTCGTCCTGTACGTGCTTTAGGAGCCCAGCCCCGTGCGTTTTGCCCCCGTTTACGATGACCTCGACGATGGTCGAGCTTTGGCCGCCGCCAAGCTTGTCGCCGGCGTCGATTCCAGCCACACCAGCCCCTGGGGTTTGCTCCATCCTGCACGCCATTGAGTGGCCGTTCTCCCTGTGCCTTCTGCCGCTCGAATGGTAATCGGAGACGCGTTTCCGACGCCCTCCGCCGTCTCTGGTGCTGCCGAAGGTTCACCGCCGGCTAGATCGACCTCGTCGCCGGTGGGTTCAACCTCCGTGAGCCTATGACAGGTGGGGCCAGCCCCAGACTAATTAAATTTAGTTAAAATTAAAAATAAAAGTTTTATTAAAAGTTAAATAGTCACTGACCAATGGGTCACACTGGTCAGGTTTGACTTTCAACGGCCAGCTGACCTGGTGATGCAATAAATCCAATTCTGGTTTTAATATAATTCCAGAATAATTTCAAAACTTTGGAAATTCATAGAAATTTGATTATAACTACAAATCAGACAAATAATATATGCAAATTGATCAGAACAATTCAATGAACCCAATGGTGCTACTTTAATGCATGAAAAACAAAGTTATGAAACAGCATCAGGTCAAATCAATTAAATGCTTAAGATAAATATGCATTTCAAATGATATTTGAATTTGGATTTCAAACCAGATGCAAACCAAGGTTTCACCAACCACATTGAAACATATCACCCTTCATTTCATGTCATGTTCATGCATCATGATTGTTGCATATGATTGTTATTAATTGTATGTTGTTATTCGGTAGGCCCCGCCCCTCCGGATATGACTGATTATCCGACTGACGGATATCGCCCCTCTGCTCAGAAACAAGGAAAGCAACAATTTTGATCATCACGATAAATCCCATGTTCTCGCTCCTGCTCTTATTTATTGCATTAGGTCAAAATGCTTCAAATGCTTTTACCACATTAGTTGAACCCATTCCTTTGCATGACCTGTCTTTGTCACAGTAATTAGCTAAACTGTGCAACCTAGCATACGTGGTAGATGCTTGAGCCATGTTGCGTCTTATCCTGCTATGTATGATATGCTTAGAGTTGTGTCTGGTCTATCATTTGGGTGATGAACAGGATCGTGAGAATGTGTTCAGTTAATAAAGGTTGTGTGTTGAACCTGATTTGGTAAAGGTAACAGTGAAAGGCTATATAGGAGTACATGGCGGGTTGTTTCATTGGAACCGTCCTTAGGAACTGAGTTCCGTGTATGTAATCCAAGACTAGATACTACCACACATTGGGATACCTAATTGGCCCTCTCGACTTATTAATCGCCTAGTACTAGGTCCAGGAGTTGCAAGTAATTTCTGGTGTTTATAGTCATGCTGGAGGCCGTGCATACTGCTGACCTTAGAGGTGGGCTATGATGCGGTAGGCAGTGTCACGGTGTACCAAGTGACACCCGGATGGTGGGCTTGGGAACCCTGCGCACATCGTTTGGGGCCATGGTGGAAACCTCAGCCGGACTTCCATGCGGGTTACCCTCAAATAGGCGATAAACCTGGACTAGGTATTAGTGTGGTTAACGGTCGTGGCCGACTCCCTCGCTGGGCTTCCGCTTGAAGGTTGCCGAGGTGCATGACGTGCACATAGCAATAAGTGGCGAGAGCGTGTGTGAAGAAGTACACCCCTGCAGGGTTATGATCTATTCGAATAGTCGCGTCCGCGGATATGGACAACTTGGAAACATATGTTGTTCATAGACAACTATAATGGCTACTCATAAAAATGTCAAGATAAGTGTGAGTGTCGTGGATGGCATTTCCGTAGGGAGACGGAATGATTCCACGATGGTGTATTGTTGTGGAGTTAGTGGAATTGTGTGCGAGAAAACAAAGTTGTCAAAACTATTTAAAAATGTAGTTTGTCTAGCCAAGAGTCAAAGCTAGCATTCTGCATGAAACCCCACAACTCCTTGTTGATACATTGCATGAGTAGATAGATTATTCTAAAGTCTTGTTGAGTACTTTTGTACTCACGTTTGCTAGATAATTTGTTGCACAGGTTGTTAATAACCCTAATGGTGGGTTCTATCTAAACGTTGACGACGACGAGTAGCTGGTGTCCGAGCTACGATCTGGCCCTAGGTTGGGTTTGTGGATAGTCAGGCCATGTGCCTTTTACCTTTCCATCTGTCTGTACTCAGACAGTTTTAATCTTCCGCTGGCTTGTAAGACTTGTTTGAATGACTTGTGATGGTGGGTCGTGAGACCCCTATCTGCGTAATATTACGTGTAAGGCTCTTCTAAGCCTTCTAAATAAAGTTTTTATGTTTATGGTTTTGTTGTGATGCCATCGATGTAGCTATGCATATTGGGTATGTCATGTGTACGTGTTTTGTACTTGATATGTATGGTGTTTGAACACCTAGTTGTATGCCTTAGTAGCATTCCTTACGGGGAAATGCCCCTTTGTGTTTCCACCGAGCCATGGTACTTCGCTACTGCTCCGGACACATTGGTTGACCGGCATGTGTCCTTCTTAGCTGATGTGTCTGTCCCTTTGGGGAAATGTCACGGGGTGTAATAGAGTCCTTGTAGCTTGCTACGACTCGTCTACACTCGCTGTTGACCGACACCTACTTTGTTGGGTCATGTATGCATGTCCGTGTATGGAACTGCCACTTGAGTTTATGACTAGACATGTCAACCCGGGTTCTTTGACATCGGAATTCTAGCGACACAATTGCATACGCGAGTCAAAAGACGCAAATGGTTCTAGCTAAGGTAAGGCTGCAGCCGTGGGGATAACCGTGCGTGAGACCGCAAAGGGATGTGATGTGTTACAGGCTGGATTCCTATGGCTTAGGATAGGGGTCCCAACAGCGTTGGTATCAGAGCCTGACTGACTGTAGGATTACCAAGCCAAACTAGTCGAAGTTGAGTCTAGAATTGCTTTAGTTATATATAAGGGAATTGTTTGTGGAAGGGAACGTAAGATTCTTGCTTCTCTTCTTAAATTATTCTATTCTGGTCATCCTCATCTTTTCTGCGGGGATTAAGAACTGGATTATTTATCTTTGTCTCAGGTTCGTGTACTCTGATCGGTAGATTATAGGATGACCAGTCGAGAGTTACTCCGAGTTTCTTTTATTCCAAAGGAAAGAAAGTAAGTTTTGATGACCATGGAATTGAACTTGATAGTTGAGTGTTTATGCTATCCTATCTTTTCTGGGTTGTCTCAAAATTGTTTTTCGGCATTTACAGCCATTAGGCTACCCAATTTTGTCTCCAGAGCTCTAATGCCTTTGCATTACTCTCTATTTTCAGATGCCTAGCCGTCCTTCTCGTCAGGTGGTCCGTCTGACTAGGTGCATTGATGTGCCGGTTCACACGGCTATGTTAGTAAGGATGATGTCAGTAGCCGGTTACCGCTGGTACCCAGAGTATACAGTGGAGGAGCAGTACCGGGATTTTAATCAGAATCAGTACCTGTGCACTGTTAGGGTATTCCCAGATTACCCTGGAGCTGAGGAGCCGATCCATTGGTCTTATGGATTGGGGGTTACTATTGACATGGCACTACAGGATGCTGCCTATTCAATGTTGACCATCATGAGAGCCAGACATGCAGTGCTGCAGAATCCAGAGTTCTGCTATGTTCCCGCTTCTCAGCCAGGAGAAGAAGGATACCTCAGTGGGGTCTACTTTGATTCCTCTCTGGAGGATCCGCTTCTGCAGTCCACCGCTGAGATGTTAGAAAATAGAGACAGGGATGCTCATGCCCTTCGCATGGAGCTCTATGCTACACATGCCCGTCTGTGGACGGCTTTGACATAGCTGGCACCTGTAATCCAGCCAGGGTATGGAGATATGGAGATGTTGAACCCTGGTAGGACCCATCTTCCGGCTCATGGTGACTAGCCTGGTATAGGAGGAGTCACCCCTCTTCGGGTACCTCTACTACCACTAGTCAGGGGACCAAGGCCACACCCGTGTCCTTACGGTTCCCAGGGGTCTCAAGCTCGAGTATTTCCTGATCCGCAGGTTGATCTTCCAGGCCATGGAGGCAATCTCTATGAGATGTTTTATGCGAATGCCTGAACCCGTGAGTGGAAGAGTAGTATAGTAGTAGTTGTACTTCCACAGTCCTGTGTGTCTTGTGGAGTATGCTTATGTCGTGAGATGAATTCCGGAGGCATAGATAAATAATGTATAGGAACCTTGGACAGCCTTTGATGACTAGTATCATCTTTTTAGTAGTTTGCTCTTCGGTTAAGGTTGTACTGAACTATGTAATGGTGTGTATGAACCATGGTGTATATATAGCAGTTGCCTGTTACCATGTTGTTCAGATGTTCATTTGCGCATTCCATGTGTTCAGTGCATTATTAATCCATAGCTAGTATTGATACTGATATTAGTCTAAGTTGTGAGTCTGTTTGCCAGGATGGTGTTCACCAGGCTGAACTGTGCCCCTACCCATGAGCAGGGAGAAGGTAGTCAAGCATCACAGATGGAACTGCCTCACCCGCCTTCTGTGGCGGAAGTTATGCTTGAGGCGGAAAGAAACAAGCGAGAGGCTAACTGCTTGCTAGAGCATATTGAGCAAAATACGGCTCGTCATCCGCGAAATGACGTAGTGTCCCTCAATGACTTCGTAAAGCTGAATCCCCCGAAGTTCCATCACTCCATCGATCCTCTCGACGCTGATGACTGGTTGTGCAGTATATCGCGCAAGATACGCTCTGTCAATGTTTCTGAGGCCGACAAGGTGACCTTTGCTGCGTACTTTCTGGAAGGCCCCGCCAATCTATGGTGGGAGAATTTTAAAGCTATGCGTCCTGTCGGACCAGCAGCCACATGGGCAGATTTCAGTGTAGTCTTCCGTCTGCACCACATTCCAGAGGGTCTCATGGACCGTAAGAGAGAGGAATTATGTGTCTTCACCCAGGGAAAGTTGACCGCGGATGCTTATAGCCGCGAGTTCCGTAATCTCGCTTGCTACGCAACTGAAGAGGTGTCAACTGATGCCAAGAAGCAAGCAAGATTCCGCAAGGGTCTGAGTCCTGAACTTCGTCATCACCTGCACCTCCATGAATGTACAGGTTTTCAAGCTCTTGCCAACCAGGCGATCAGTGCCGAGACTGGTCATATCGACTATGAAGCCACGAAGAAGCACTCCCGTGACTCTCACTCCTCATATGGCTCCGAGTTCCCAAAATGCAGGTTGTGGGTTCCAAATAGCTCTCTGTCGCCCAGATATACCCCGAGGCCATCCTATGTGGCGCCCCAGGCGAATCAGACCAACCCTCCAGCAAAAACCTATGGTGGTCCAGCTAGCAATGCTGCACCACGTGTCAATCAGGTGATCTCTTACAAGTGTGGAGAACTAGGGCACTACTCACGAGAGTGTCCTTAGAATATGGGTGCCAAGCAACCTGGAAAGTCTGTTGGGCAAGGCAAGTCGGGCAAAGCTTACTATGTGAAGCCAACTCCTGCACGTGGCCACATGAACTATGTTTCAGCAAAAGAAGCTGCAGAGGATCCCGGCGTCATATTGGGTATGCTCCTTGTCAATCATCACCCAGCGTCTGTTCTTTTTGACACTGGGTCATCTCATTCCTTCATTTCAGAAAGTTATGCACAGTTGCATAGCATGTCCTGTTGTGATATGCTAATCCCATTGGTTGTCCAAACCCCTGGTAGTAAGTGGCAAACCTCCAGGATAACCTATGACAATGAAATTCTAGTGGACATGCTAGTTTTTCTAGCATCTTTGATAGCCTTGAAATCTTCGGATATCAATATCATCTTGGGTATGGACTGGATGTCAGCCCATTATGCCAAGATTGATACTCATTCTAGAAATGTTCAGCTTACCCATCCCTCGGGTGAGATAGTTAATGTCTATACTCGAGTTGCCAAATGCCAACTCTATTCCCTCAATGCCAGCCCTCTTCCAGAACTTGAAGACATTCCGGTAGTCCGTGACTTTCCGGATGTTTTTCCAAAAGAACTACCAGGAATTCCACCTGACAAGGATGTAGAGTTTGTGATAGACCTTGTTTCGGGAACTGTTCCAATAGCCAGAAGACCTTATAAGATGGCACCCCTGGAGCTAGCCGAACTTAAGAAGCAACTAGATGATGCCTTGAATAAAGGTTTCAATCATCCTAGCTCTTCACCTTGAGCTTGTCCCGTCCTCTTCGTCAACAAGAAAGACGGAACGGATCAGATGGTTGTAGATTATTCACCAATTAACCTGGTCACCATAAAGAACAAGTATTCGCTCCCCAGGATCAACGATCTGTATGATCAGCTTGCTGGATCCTCAGTCTTCTCCAAAATGGATTTGAGGTTGGGTTACCATAAAATCAAGATCAAGAACGGGGACATTCCAAAAACAGCTTTTGTCATTCGTTATGGCCAATACAAGTACACCGTCATGTCCTTCGGCTTAACCAATGCCCCAGCCACCTTCTCTTTGTTGATGAATTCAATCTTCATGGAGTATTTGGATAAATTCGTTGCAGTATACCTCGATGATATCCTCATCTACTCAAAGAACGAACAAGAACATGCCGAGCATCTAAGGCTGGTGTCGTGGTTTTGTCACGTGAAAGGACTTAGTGTTGGAGCCATCGCACCTTGGTCGCGACTCAAAGGGGTTGATCGAGAGCGGGACAGAGATTTACCCAGGTTTGGCCCCTCGTGAGGAGGTAAAAGCCTACATCCTCCTTTGTGTTGTATTGATGGTGTTTCGATTACAAGGAGGGCGTAAGTCGCCTGACTTAGCACTCGATGATTTCTAACCTAATCTCTCCTTTCTCAGGACTCACCTTTATATACAGGTCGAGCCCTTAGGGTTTACAAGAGTCCTTGCCATTACGCAGGTCAGGATTCTTTCTATCTCTAAGTCGCCGTGCTTTCCAAGACTCGAAGACCTTCCCAATGATCGACTCTTCCCCAGGATCTTGAACCGCCATCTAGCTCCTCGGCTTTATTGGGCCAAAGCTAGAATCGCCAATGGATGAGTCGCCCGCTTGGTGACCCGGCCCAACCAGGGCGGGTCACACAACAGATAATATCCCCAACAGGTGGTATTGATGAAACTTCGAGAGCATCGCCTTTATGCCAAGTTTTCAAAATGTGAATTTTGGTTACCAGAAGTGACCTATCTAGGCCACGTAATCTCTGGTAAGGGTATTGCTGTCAATCCCGATAGAATTCAAGCCATCCTTGATTGGTCCCAACCTGAATCGGTTAAGCAAGTTAGGAGTTTTCTTGGTCTAGCGAGCTATTGTCGCCACTTTGTCGAGAATTTCTCCAAGGTTGCAAAGCCTCTAACTGAACTCCTCAAGAAAGATAAAATTTCGAGTGGACACCATAGTGTGAGAATAGTTTTTAGGAACTGAAAAGACGCCTGACTTCCGCACTTGTGTTGCTACCACCAGATTTTTCTAAGGACTTTGTTATCTATTGCGATGCCTTGCGACAAGGATTAGGTTGCATTCTCATGCAGGATCATCATGTGATTGCATACGCATCTTGACAGTTGCGTCCACATGAGGATAATTATCCCACACATGATCTTCAGCTTGCAGCTGTAGTCCATGCACTTAAAACCTGGCGACATTACCTTCTTGGTAATCGTTGCGAAATATTCACTGATCACCAAAGTCCGAAATATATCTTCACCCAGCCGGATTTGAATCTCAGGTAAAGACGGTGGGTTGAGTTGATCACAGATTACGACTTAGGGATAACTTACACCCCGGGGAAGGCAATGTTATGGCTGATGCACTAAGTCGTAAGTCTTATTGTAACAACCTGATGTTACAACGAGGTCAACCACATCTCTATGAGGAATTTCAAAAGTTAAACCTTCACATTGTTCCTCAAGGATTCCTTTCTAACCTGGTGGTGAAACCTACTCTTGGGGATCAAATCATAGCCGTGCAGACATATGATAAGGGTATATCCCGGATCAAGGAGAACATTGCTAGCGGAAACGCTAGGGACTTCTCTATTAATGAGCAAGGTGTCGTGTTCTTCTAGAACCGTCTAGTGGTTCCTAAGAGCAAACGTTTGCGGTAGTTGATCCTTCTCGTGATTCTCCTCTTACTATTCATCCTGGTAGTACTAAGATGTATCAGGACCAATGCCAGAGGCTTTGGTGGACAAGGATGAAGAGAGAAATTTCTGAGTTCGTTGCTAACTACGACGTTTGTCGTCGAGTTAAGGCAGAACATCAAAGGCCTGCTGGCACCCTTCAAACTTTAACTATTCCTGAACGGAAATGGGATAAAGTCAGTATGGATTTCATCACTGGATTTCCCAAGACTAAGAAAGCAAATAATGTTATCTTTGTGATCATTGACCGTCTTTCCAAAGTAGCTCATTTTCTTCCAGTTCGTGAGAGTATAACACCTAGCCAGCTAGCAGAGTTATGTATCTCCCGAATAGTGTCTCTTCATGGTGTTCCTATGGAGATTAACTCAGACCGTGGAAGTATTGTTACTTCTCGCTTCTAGGAGAGTTTTCAGAATGCCATAGGGACTCACTTATCTTTTAGCACTGCTTTCCATCCTCAATCAAGTGGTCAAGTAGAAAGAGTGAATCAAATCCTAGAAGATATGCTCCAAGCTTGTATTATATCATTCGGTATGAATTGGGAGATGTGCCTTCCATTCAACAAATTTGCTTATAACAATAGTTATCAATCAAGCTTGGGCAAAGCTCCTTTTGAAGTTCTCCATGGACGAAGATGTCGAACACCTCTTAATTGGTCAGAAACCGGAGAGAGGCAACTCTTTGGTCCGGATTTGATCCAGGATGCAGAAGAGCAAGTTCACATTATTCATGAAAAGTTGAAAACAGCCCAGTCTCATCAAAAGAGCCAATATGATCATCATTATAAGGTTGTGACCTTTGAAATTGACGAGAAGGCTTACCTTCGGGTTACACCTTTGAAGGGTACCCATCGTTTCGGTATCAATGGCAAGTTGGCTCCTTGTTATATCGGTCCTTTTCGCATTCTTGCCAAATGAGGAGAAGTTGCCTCCAATTGGAACTTCCTCCGCATCTTTCCAACGTTCGTGATGTATTCCATGTCTCGCAACTCAGGCGTTGTTTTTGGATCCTATCCGTGAGGTGGACCACGAAACGCTTGATCTCCAAGATAACCTTTCTTGCCGAGAATACCATGTTTGCAATCTTGATCAAGCTGAGCGTACCACTCGACGTCGAAACCTCAAGTTTCTTAAAGTTCAATGGTCAAATCATTCTGAAAAAGAGGCAACATGGGAAAGAGAGGATCGTCTACGACTTGAGTATCCCGCGCTATTCCCGACGACTTCCAAATCTCGGGACGAGATTCTTTTGAGTGGGGGTGAGTTATCACATCCCTGAATCCCTAATAGAGTATAGCAAGGTTGTGCTCATGTCTTCTTATTTGCATCCAAGTAAATGAAATAAAATCAAAAGCAAAGCAAAGAAAAAAAAAAGCAAACCCTAGCAACTCTATATTCAAAAGCAATTCAAATTTGGTGGCAAATTAAAGAATCCAAAATGGCGATTAAAAAAGTTCATCATTTCTCATAAATGTTGAAAACAAAATATCAGGGGTGAAATATATTTTCAAAATGCTTTTGGCATTTTATTTTAAAGTTAAAAGTTACTGAAATCAACTATATAATTGATTTCAAATATTCCAAAGTTTCCAAAAATGGTGAAACTTTTATATATGTTTGGAAATATTCCAAATAACATTTCAACATGTTTCAAACTATTTTATAATTAGTTTGGAGCTAACAAGAAAATGAAACTAAAGCCAGAAAGTTTAAAACAGAAATAGAAATGAAACAAAAGGTGGAGAAGCTTACCTGACGCTCACCCTGGCCCAGGCACATCTCCTCCCCTTCTGTCGTCTTCCTCCTTCGACAGTCGGAGCAGGAGTTGGTCGCCGCTTCTCCCGACGCGCCCACGCACCTATGTGCGTGCCTCGCTCGCCCTGATGAGCTGGAGAGGGAGGATAAGCCTCCCCGAGCTCGTTCCCACCCTCTCCCCCTCCTCACTCGCCCCCTGTATCTCTCCCCCTCTCGGCCGCCATTGCTGCGAGCTGGAGCTCGAGCTAGCCATCGCTCCGGCTGTCCTCCCTCGCATCTGAGTGCGTCGTTCGCTCCGCCTCGTCAAGCTGGTCGTCCCAGACAAAGGAGAAGAGCCCCCGAGCCCTGCATCGCCCTCGTCATCGCCGTCTTCAACCTTTGGCCGTCGTCGATTCGCCGGATCGAGTGCCTCCCCGAGCAGCCCGAGCATCCCCTCGTCACCGCGGTGAGCTCCAGAGAGTTTCCCCCATCTTCCCCTCTCTTTCCCGAGCTCTAGGCCCAGTTTCACCGGAGCCCGACGAGGACCGCCGCTGTAGCTCGTCGCCGGTGACCCTATGGTGACCAGTTGATCCGTTCGAGGCCTCCAACAACTCCAATTCGTCGTGTAGGTGCTTTAGGAGCCCTGCCCCATCCGTTTTGCCCCCGTTTTCGATGACCTCGACGATGGCCGAGCTTCGGCCGCCGCTAAGCTCGTCGGCGGCGTCGATTCCGGCCACCCCAGCCCCTGGGGTTTGCTCCATCATGCACGCCATCGAGTGGTCATTATCCCTGTTGAAACTTCATGTTATGCCCCTAATCGACCTTTGGTGTTAATCACAACACATACATAGGAAACTAATCCTATTTGTTGAGTGTATCTCAGGATGGCAAGTACTTTAGTAGATTGAGAATTATGTGCCAAAGGTGGTCTGAGAAGATTGGGATTTATATTTCGAGAAGGCTCGGGATTAAGAAAAGATGATGTAGACTATTCTTTTGAGTTTACTGATATTGAGTATAGTGATCCCGCACTATTAAGAGGGGATCACAGGTATTGCGATGAACTTGCTCGTACCACATCTTCACTGTCATACCCAATACCACATATTCTCCACTCTGTTCTTATCTCAAAACAGGTCTATTGCCTCGGACGTCCGGCTACCTGCGGACGTCCGAGGGCCACACGACCGGCAGGCTTCAGAAATCCGGAGCCCTCCACCAGAAGTTTGTGAGTCATATAACTCGGATTTCCGGCTCCCTCCGGACATCCGAGGGCCGGACGTCCGACCAGCCCCGGAAATCCGAAGCCCTGCACCAGAAGAACATGAGCTCTATAACTCAGATTTCCGGCTCTCTCCCGACGTCCGAGGGCCGGACGTCCGTTCCCCTTCGGAAATCCGGAGCCTCCCACCAGAAGAAGTTGAGTCGAATAACTCGGATTTCCGGTCCTCTCCGGACGTCCGGTCGCTGTTCAATTCACAGTATTTTCAGTCATATCTACAGGCCTCGGACGACCGAGCCCTGTCGGACGTCCGACCCCTAGTGGACGCCCGGACTTCCGGCAACTGTCGGACGTCCGGACCCTGTGTGACTTAAAGTGTCCCCAACGGCTGGTTTTCACTCCCCACTATATATACTCTTCTCCCACCACGTGAAAGGGCGTTCAACATAGCTAGAATACATCCAACAACACCTTTCTTCTCACTCACTCTTGTCTACACCAAATCCTAGATCCCAAGAGCATTTGTGAGTCCCTTTGAGTGTTGTTCCAATCAAAAGATAGATCGTCTCCCTCTCCTCCTTCCCACCAAAGTGATTTGTGATTTGAGCAAGTTTTGAGCAATCCCCGTGATCTTGTTACTCTTGGAGGTTGGAGACTCCAAGGCGGTAGGAGTCTTCGGAGAGGAATCAAACCATTGTGATTTCCCCCGGAAAGTTTGTGAAGGTTTGGAAGCCACCTCAAGGCTTACCACTAGTGGTTGAGAAACGCCTTCGTGGAGTTATCTCAAAGGGAGAATAGGGTGAGCCTTCGTGGCGTTGGTATGCCTTCGTGGTAACATCCGCCTCTCTAACGGTGACATAGCTTCCCTCCAAGGAAGTGAACATCGGGATACATCCTTGTCTCTCTTGGAGTTTCGGTTATCCCTAACCCTAACTCTCTACTTGTGTTAATCCTTATTACGTACTTGTATTTGATTATTGTTTACCGCTTGTCTTACTTCACTCTAAATAGCTTTCTCCTTGTCGTAGCAATTATTAGGCCTACACTCATATTCCGCACTTTTGCCTAAAATTTCTAAGTAATTATTAAAATTTGGATTTGTACCTATTCACCCCCCTCTGGGTCCATCTCGATCCTTTTCACCTGTGCCTTCTGCCGCTCGAATGGTCATCGGAGACGAGTTTCCGACGCCCTCCGCCGTCTCTGGTGCTGCCGGAGGTTCACCGCCGCCGAGGTCGACCTCGTCGCCGGTGGGTTCAACCTCCGTGAGCCTATGAGAGGTGGGGCCAGCCCCAGACTAATTAGATTTAGTTAAAATTAAAAATAAAAGTTTTATTAAAAATTAAATAGTCACTGACCAGTGGGTCCCACTGGTCAAGTTTGACTTTCAACGGCCAGCTGACCTGGTGATGCAATAAATCCAATTCTGGTTTTAATATAATTCCAAAATAATTGAAAAACTTTGGAAATTGATAGAAATTTTATTATAACTCCAAATCAGACAAATAATATATGCAAATAGATCAGAAAAATTCAATGAACCCAATGGTGCTACTTTAGTGCATGAAAAAACAAAGTTATGAAACAACATCAGGTCAAATCAATTAAATGCTTAAGACAAATATGCCATTTCAAATGATATTTGAATTTGGATTTCAAACCAGATGCAAACCAAGGTTTCACCAACCACATTGAAACATATCACCCTTCATTTCATGTCATGTTCATGCATCATGATTGTTGCATATGATTGTTATTAATTGTATGTTGTTATTCGGTAGGCCCTGCCGCTCCGGATACGACTGATTATCCGACTCACGGATATCACCCCTCTGCTGAGCAACAAGGCAAGCAACAATTTTGATCATGCCGATAAATCACATGTTCTCGCTCCTGCTCTTATTTATTCCATTAGGTCAAAATGCTTCAAATGCTTTTACCACGTTAGTTGAACCCATTCCTTTGCATGACCTGTCTTTGTCACAGTAATTAGCTAAATCGTGCAACCTAGCATACCTGGTAGATGCTTGAGCCATGATGCGTCTTATCCTGCTGTGCATGCTATGCTTAGATTTGTGTCTGATCTATCATATGGGTGATGAACATGATCATGAGAATGTGTTTACTTAATAAAGGTTGTGTGTTGAACCTGATTTGGTAAAGGTACCGGTGAAAGCCTGTGTAGGAGTACATGGCGGGTTGTTTCATTGGAACCGTCCTTAGGAACTGAGTTCCATGTATGTAATCCAAGACTAGTTACTAACACATGTTGGGATACTTAATTGACCCTCTCGACTTATTAATCGCCTAGTACTCGGTCCAGGAGTTGCAAGTAGTTTCTGATGTTTATAATCATGATGGAGGCCGTGCATAGTGCTGACCTTTGAGGTGGGCTATGATGCGGTAGGCAGTGGCATGGGGTACCAAGTGGCACCCGGATGGTGGGCTTCGGAACCCTGCGCACATCGTTTGGGGCGATGGCGGAAACCTCGGTCGGACTTCCATGCAGGTTACCCTCACATAGGCGATAAACCTGGACTAGGTATTAGCGCGGTTAACGGTCATGGCCGACTGCCTCGCTGGGCTTCCGCTTGAAGGTTGCCGAGGTGCATGACGTGCACATAGTGATAAGTGGCGAGAGTGTGTGTGCAGAAGTACACCCCTGCAGGGTTATGATCTATTCGAATAGCCGCGTCCGTGGATATGGACTACTTGGAAACATATGTTGTTCATAGACAACTATAATGGCTACTCATAAAAATGTCAAGATAAGTGTGAGTGACATGGATGGCATTTCTGTAGGAAGGCGGAATGATTCCACGATGGTGTATTGTTGTGGACTTAGTGGACTCGTGTGCGAGAAAACAAAGTTATCAAAACTATTTAAAAATGTAGTTTGTCTAGCCAAGAGTCAAAGGTGGCTTTCTGCATGAAACCCCACAACTCCTTGTTGATACATTGCATGAGCAGATAGATTATTCTAAAGTCTTGCTGAGTACTTTTGTACTCACGTTCGCTTAATAGTTTGTTGCAGAGGTTGTTAATGACCCTAATGGTAGGTTCTATCTAGACGTTAATGACGACGAGTAGCTGGTGTCCCAGCTACGATCTGGCCCTAGGTTGGGTCTGTAGATAGTCAAGACATGTGCCTTCTACCTTTCCATTTGTGTTTACTCAGACAGTTATAATCTTCCGCTGGCTTGTAAGACTTGTTTGAATGACTTGTGATGATGGGTCGTGAGACCCCTATCTGCGTAATATTATGTGTAAGGCTCTTCCGAGCCTTCTAAATAAAGTTTGTATGTTTTTGGTTATGTTGTGATGCCATCGATGTATCCATGCATATCGGGTATGCCATGCGTACGTGTGTTGTACTTGATATGTATGGCGTTCGAACACCTAGTCGTATGCCTTAGTAGCATTCCTTACGGGGAAATGCCCTTTGTGTTTCCACCGAACCATGGTAGTTCGCTACTGCTCCGGACACATTGGTTGACCGGCATGTGTCCTTCTTAGCTGTTGTGTCTGTCCCTTTGGGGAAATTCCACGCGGTGTAATGGAGTCCTTGTAGCTTGCTACGACTCGTGTACACTCGATGTTGACCGACACATGCTTTGTTGGGTCATGCATGCATGTCCCTGTACGGAAATGCCACTTGAGTTTATGACTAGACATGTTGACCCGACTTCTTTGACATCGGAATGCTAGCGACACAATTGCATACGCGAGTCAAAACGCGCAAACGGTCCCGGCTAAGGTAAGGCTGCAGCCGTGGGGATAAGCGTGCGTGAGACCGCAAAGGGATGTGACGTGTTACATGTTGGATTCCTATGGCTTAGGATCGGGGTCCCGACAGTGCGGTAGGCAGTGGCACGGTGTACCAAGTGGCACCCGGATGGTGGGCTTGGGAACCCTGTGCACATCGTTTGGCGCCGTGGCGGAAACCTCGGCCGGACTTCCATGCGGGTTCACCCTCAAATAGGCGATAAACCTAGACTATGTATTAGCGTGGTTAACGGTCGTGGTCGACTCCCTCGCTGGGCCTCCAGTTGAAGGTTGCCGAGGTGCAGGACGTGCACATGGTGTTAAGTGGCGAGAGCGTGTGTGAAGAAGTACACCCCTGCAGGGTTATGATCTATTCGAATAGCCGCGTCCGCAAATATGGACTACTTGGAGGCATATGTTGTTCATAGATAACTTTAATGGCTACTCATAAAAGTATCAAGATAAGTGTGAGTATCATGTATGGCATTTCCGTAGGGAGACGGAAAGGAATCCATGATAGTGTATTGTTGTGGTGGTAGTGGACTCATGTACGACTTATCAACGTTGTTAAAAACCATTTAAAATTGTAGTTTGGTCTAGCCAAGAGTCAAAGCTGGCTTGCTGCATGTAACCCCCCAACCCCCTTTATTGATACATGTGCATGAATAGATAGATCTGTTCTAAAGTCTTGCTAAGTACTTTTGTACTCATGTTTTCTTAATAAATGTTGCAGAGGATACCCATGAGCCAACAGGTAGGTTCTATCTAGACCTCGATGATGACGAGTAGCTGGTGTCCCAGCTACGACCTGGCCTCTTTCAAAAGGGATCTGTAGATAGTCAGATTGTATGCCTTTTCATTCAACTGTCTGTACTCAGACAACTTTAATGCTTCCGCTTGGTTTGTATGACTCTGCTTGTATGACTTGAGTGTCAGGTCATGTGACCCCTACCTGTATTAACATATTATGCAAGACTCTTCCGAGTCTTCTAAATAAATGTTGTGATGTTGTATGGTTATGTTGTGATGCCATTTTTTGTATCTATGCATATCGACTATGTCATGCGTACGTGTGATGCACTGTGATATGTATGGGATTCGACACCTAGTCGTATGCCCTTAGTAGCTCTCTATAAAGAGAAATGCCCCTTTGTGTTTCCATCGAGCCTTGGTAGTTCGCTACTGCTCCGGAAACATTGCTTGACCGGAATGTATCCTTCTTAGTTGTTGTGTCTGTCCCTACGGGGAAATGTCATGCGGTGTAATGGAGTCCTCGTAGCTTGCTACGACTCGTGTACACTCGCTCATGACCGACACCTGCTTTGCGGGGTTATGTATGTGTGTCTCTGTACACTTGAGCCACTTGAGTTTATGACTAGTTATCTCGACCCGGGTTCTTTGACATTGGAATGCTAGCGACACAAATGCATACGTGAGTGAAAAGGCGCAAACGGTCCCGGCTAAGGTAAGGTGGCAGCGGTGGGGTTAACCGTGCGTGAGACCGCAAAGGGATGCGATGTGTTACATGTTGGATTCTTATGGCTTAGGATCAGGGTCCCGACAAGCATCTCCGTTTACCTCTTCTCGAACCAAACCCTACTTCCTAGGGACACCTTGATCAAGTCGACTATCATGATCTCCACTTCCTTCATCCTTAGTGGGAGCCTCACCTTGTTATTTTTGTCTCTGCAATGCTCACCTTGATCTCGAGCTTCTTCATTTGGACATTCTCCTTGATCTCGAGCTTCTTATTTTGTATCTTGATGTAGGCCTTTATTTGATCATCCTTCTCTTGCCTCTTTCTCTCCTCCCTTGCTTCCTTTTGGGTCATGAAGCCCTTCAAAGTTTCTTGCAAGGCAATTGTCCCCGCATCATGCTTTTCATCCACCTTGGAGTTGCTTTTTCCGCTCGGACGCTTCTCACCTTCACCATGATCAATGACCTCCGTTGACCCTCCATTCTTCCTTTGGGCGACATGTTGCTTCCTAAACTTTAGTCAATCACAAATCATCTTCCAACAATGGGTGAGGGTGAATGGTTTGTCCCCATGTTGGGCCTTGAAGGCTTGCAAATCTTGGAATCCTACAAATGAAAATGAAGGCAACAATATACATTCAAATGAAATGGAGATGAAAGCATCAGTCAACAAGATACACACATATGATATGGGAAGGAGTGGAGTACTATGTATTTGACGCCTAGGCCACTCCCGAGACGACCTTCGATTCTCTCGAGGGCGACACAAGAGTTGTTCTCTTGTCGGATGAACTCCCACCTCTTTGTGATTGACACATTGCCATGATTTCTCACAAAGTTGTAGGGTGAGAACTTCCTACGTTCATTTAAGTACGTACGGACCCTCACCTAAAATGTTGATCCTTTTTTCTCGGTACTCTTCATGGGATCTTGTCCAATTTCATTCAAATCTTTGAATATTAACTTGTCCTCATCCTTTGTGTATGCTCATGTCTGAAATCTTTTCTGTCTCGGATGTGCATTGCCTTCTTGAGTGAGCTCATCATGAAACAATTGCTCCCTCTCAATGTCCACATCATCTTCTTCCTCTTGGTCGTTTGTTTCTTAGGGCCATTGGTCACCTTCGTCGGCATTGTCTTCTTGGTTGTCATGGTCGTCCATTTGTTCTTGGCCTTGCATGAAATGGTTTTAGTCGTCTTAGCTTTGGGTCTCGTCGGTAGCATAGTCATGGACACCATTGAAATGATTTCGCCATGAAATCACTGTAGTAGGTCGAGTTATCATGTGTCGGCATGTGTAGCGTTTCTGATATGTATCCAACATATAGATAATTCATGAAGTATTCATGCCATGTTTACCTATGTTTACAATACTTTATATGGTTTTGATGCACTTTATATGATTTATTTAGAACTAACCCGGACTGACGCTGTTTTCAGTACAATTACCATGGTGTTGTTTTTGCACACATAATGAAAGGTCTCGGAATCACCCGAAACTTTTATATATTTTTGTCTGGAGAAAAAAAGAAATATTCGAGCAAAGAACCACCGGAGGGGAGCCACGAGTGGGCCACAAGCCAACAGGGCATGAGCCCCCTAGGTCGTGCCCTCATAGCTTTCGGGGCCCACGTGGCTTCGTTTGGTGTGATTCCAACGCTGAAAAATCCTATATATACCAAAAACTCCAGAAGAAAAAAAAAACTTCCACTCCACCATCGCAACTCCGTGTATCGATAAAAAACCAATCTAGATGCATTCCAGTACCCTGCCAGAGAGAGGAAATCGTCTCCGGTGGCCATCTTCATCATCCCGGCGGACACCACGACGAGGAGGGAGTAGTTCACCCTAGGGGCTGAGGTTTTGTACCAGTAGCTATGTGTTTAATCTCTCTCCCATGTTCTTGAGATGTCATTATCTATATGTATCACCGACTTTGTTAAATAGTTGGATCATATGATGTTTGTCCCTTGCTATTGTTGCGATGAATTGTATCATTCACTTTAAGATCTCGTTATTGTTGGGGAACGTTGCATGCGAAACAAAAAAAATTCCTACGCACACGTAGACCAATTATGGTGATGTTCATCTACGAGAGGGAGATTGGATCCACATACCCTTGTAGATCGCTAAGCGGAAGCGTTATTAAACGTGGTTGATGTAGTGGTACGTCTTCATGATCCGTCCCACGAACTGTCCCACGATATGTCCCACGAACCGTCTCGCGATCCATCCCACGACCCGTCTCGGTCAAGTGCCGAACGGATAGCACCTCCACGTCCCGCACACGTACATCTCGATGATGATCTCCGCCTTCTTGATCCAGCAAAAGGAGCGGGGACGTAGATGAGTTCTCCAGCAGCGTGACGGCGCGCCGGTGATGGTGATGATCTATTCCTGTAGGGCTCCGCCCGTGCTCCGCAGAAAACCGATCGAGAGGTAGAACTATGAGGTATAAGTTTGAGTTGCACGTGGCAAAGTTGTGTCTCAAAAAGCCCTAAACCTCTAGTATATAAAGGAGGAGGGAGGGGGCAGCCTTGGCGCCACAAGGGAGGCTCCCTTCTGTCGAGGGAGGAGTCCTCCTCCAACTCCACTTGGATTAGGACTCCTTCCTTAATTTCCCACTTCGTTTGGATTTTCCACTTTTTCCTCATGGGCTTTCCTTGGATGACTTTGTCAGCCCATTATGCCTTATTGTGCATCCAATAAACACACGTGGACCCCTTGGGGCGTGGTGGGCCCATCCAATGGGCCCCAGAACCCCTTCGTCACTCCGAGTACACTACCGGCAATGCCCGAAAACCTTCTGCAATCCAAACACCAACTTCCTATATATCAATTTTCGTTTCCATACCATTCCGTAAACCCTCGTGACATCTGTGATCTCATCTGGTACTCCTAACAACCTTCAGTCACCAACACATAAAACTCAACTATACTAAAATGTCACCAAACCTTAAGTGTGCAGACCCTACAGGTTCGAGAACTATGCGGACATGACCTGAGACACTCTCCGGTTAATAACCAATAGCGGGACCTGGATGTCCATATTGACACCCACATATTCTACGAAGATCTCTATCGGTTGAACCTCTATGTCAAGGATTCATATAATCTCGTATACTATTCCCTTTGTCCTTCGGTATGTTACTTTCCCGAGATTCGATCGTCGGTATCTCTATACCTAGTTCAATCTCGTTACCGACAAGTCTCTTTACTCGTTCCATAATACAATATCCCGTAATTAACTCCTTAGTCAAATTGCTTGCAAGGCTTGTTGTGATGTTGTATTACCGAGTGGGCCCCAAGATACCTCTCCGTCACACGGAGTGACAAATTCCAATCTTGATCCATGCCAACCCAACAGACACCTTCGGAGATACCTGTAGAGCACCCTTATAGTCACCCAATTACATTGCGATGTTTGATAACCCACAGGGTATTCCTCCGGTGTCCGGGAGTTGCATGATTTCATGGTCATAGGAACAAATACATTGACATGCAGAAAACAGTACCAATAAACTGACATGATCATATGCTACGTTTATAGTTTGGGTCTTGTCCATCACATCATTCTCCTAATGATGTGATCCCGTTATCAAGTGACAACAGTTGTCTATGATTAGGAAACCTTAACCATCTTTGATCAACGAGCTAGTCAACTAGAGGCTTACTAGGGATAGTGTTTTGTCTATGTATCCACACATGTATTTGTGTTTCCAATCAATACAATTATAGCATGGATAATAAACGATTATTATGAACAAGGAAATATAATAATAACTAATTCATTATTGCCTCTAGGGCATATTTCCAATAGTCTCCCACTTGCACTAGAGTCAATAATCTAGTTCACATCACTATGTGATTGTAATGAATCTAACACCCATACAGTTCTGGGGTTCGATTATGTGTTGCTTGTGAGAGAGGTTTTAGTCAACGATTCTGAACCTTTCAGATCCGTGTGTGCTTTACAAATCTTTATGTCATCTTATAGATGTTGCTACTATGTGCTATTCGAAAATATTCCAAATATCTACTCTACTATACGAATCCGTTTTACTAGTAAGAGTTATTCGAATTAGTGTCAAAGCTTGCATCGACGTAACCCTATACGACGAACTCTATAATCACCTCCATAATCGAGAAAAATTCCTTAGTCCACTAGTTACTAAGGATAACTCTGACCGATGTTTTAGTGATTCAATCTTGGATCACTCTTTGTACCCCTTGACAGACTCATGGCAAGGCACACATGAGGTGCGGTACACAAGATGGCATACTTTAGAGTCTACGACTAAGGCATAGGTGTGACAGCCCAAGACCGACATTCTAGAAGATTCCCCCTTTAGTCCGTGGTTGCCGTGTGTTTATTTTATTTGTCGCACTCATCATCGCATCATGCGCATCATCTGCATTGCATCGGCATCCCGTTGCCGCCAGTTTTCAAACTTGCATCCATTATTTAGTTGCCGGTTCTCTCTGTTATCGTTGTTGCCTGTTTTGACCCAGACCACACTCGCACGCGCCCGCGGTATCGTTTAAATCTTTTTTTCAAAAGTGTGTATAAAACTTTCTCTGATTGGGTTGAAACTTGGTGTGCGTTCTTATTTAGATATAGGTAGGCCGCCTCTCAAATTTCTTCGCAATCAAAGTCCGTCTGGTACCCGAACGGTCGTCCGTAGCGGCACCGTCTTTGGTTATTCGTCGGACGTTTTTTGGGGTTTTAAATATCGTTGTCGGGTCGCCCATTTCCCACTCATCCCTACATAGCCCATCTACACAGCCCATCAAACCCATCTAGCAATTTCCTCCATTCGTGGTCGTCGGATCGCGATCGGACGGACGAGGTCCACCCCACCATAGCCCAACCCTATATAAGACCACCCCATGGAGAGACCTCTCTCACTTCACTAGGTTTCCCCCTAGTCATTTTTGCAGCCAGCCCCCTAGAAAACCCCACCTGCTAGCCCACATCCTTCAAATCCCGCAGCCCTTAGCTCCATAGCCATTCTCAACCATCGGATCTGAGATCTGGGGCTCAGATTCGCCCAGTTTCCCACCTACCGGACATGTACGCGCCTCCAACCGGACACGTCCAGCGTCCACACAGCCAAAGAGAGCAGCCCCGACATCGACCTCGCCGGATCCGCCGTTCCCCAGCCTCTTCGCAGCCTCCACGTCACCCCAGTCAACGCCGGCGACCAGGCCAGCCCGTCCCCGTCGGACCCTCACAGGAGGAGCCGGCCCGCTCCTCGCCGCCCATGCCGGATCCCGGGCGGATCCCGCCGCCACCTCGGCCGCCCCGGCCGCCTGCAGCGCTCCCTCCCCGGAGCCCCAATCCCGGTTGCCGCCAGGGCTCCCGCTCGGGAGGACGAGCGAGGCAGCACCTCCCGCTCGCCCGCGTTGGCCAGGTGGGTCGCCGCCTAGTGCGACCGCACCGGCCCAGGCGGTCGCCCCTCCAGGCCGGCCTCGCCCTGGCCTGCCTCCCCTCTAGCTGGGCCTTGGCCCGCGAGGTGAGCCTCTATTCCCCGCCCCCAGCATAGTTTAGTTAAGTTGCGCGCGCCCGTGTGTAGGCCATTAGAAATAGATTTGGCCCGTGTAGGATTTATTAATTTTCGGTGATTTAATTCTTTTTCAGGAAATGCTTGATTTTGAAATGACCGTAGTTTCTAAACCGAGCATCGGATCGAATGATCTATATATGTATCTTGTGTAGTTTTCGGCGTAGATTAATAATTTCCAACTCGCATGGATGTTTGAAGTGGTTTGACCCGCTGTTTGCCTACAAATGCATGCTGTCCTAATAGGAGGTCATCCCGTGTTTATTTTCGTGCGTGTCCGGATTTCTCAAACCCCATAGATAAAATGCTCATGTTTTTAGGGACCTTTTGTCATGTATTTTAGTGTAGTTGTTTGTATTTTTGTATGTAGGATTCCGTAGCTAGTTTGCTATACCGTGTTTAGGATATATTCCCGCATATATGTGTGGCGTTGTTTTTATTTTCATGACATTTGGAGTCTTGTAGCATATGGTTTTGCTTCTGTCAATATGCCTTCAGATCGAAAACTGCACTTTCATAAACTGTGGTTTTCACCAAGTCTGAAACTGCGTGTGAGCAACTATTTTGTGAGTTCTTTTCCTAGTGGTCCATGCTTCCATGCTAGATGTTATTAGTTGTATGTGGTAGTGCATATTGCCCTCCATTGCCTCATTCCTTGGTTGAGCATATTGGATTTGTGTAGCTCGTAGTTGTGGGGTGTAGAAAATGCTATGTGGCTGATTTTGGCAGATTGTAGTGATTTCTTGTTTAGCTTGTAGTTGTTGAACCGTTGCTCCGATTTGATCGTGGCCTATATGAAACTTGCTTAGAATCTCATGTAGTTTCATATTATCTTGCTAGTTGTATGTTTTGAATTGTTGTGGGTGCCATTTGCACACATATTGCCTTCATGTCATCATATCTTGCGGTGTTCGTATCTTTTGATCCGTAGCTCCGTTGGAGATGTTCTCAATATGTAAATTGCTTGTAACGACGCGTAGAATCACGCGAACCTATTTTTTGCTGTTTAAAAAACATTTAAAAGTGTTAGTCCAGATCTGGACAGAATTATAAATTAACGTATGAGGTCATCTCGGAGATGCTATATGTCATTTTCGACCTCATATGAAGTGCCTAGATAGGTAGTTTAATTACGATTCACCTCTTGCCATGTTTAACCATATTTAATATTGTCGTGTACCTAATAGACAGTGAACTAAATAATCCTTATGTAGAGTTTCGTCAATATGCAACTCGTTGCATATTGAACTTCACTTAATGTGTAGTGTTTGGTTGGTGTGAATCGCCAAGCTTGTCTTGCATATATCCAACCGATCATGCATCATATGTGTTGTGCATCGTGTGGTGTATATCATGTGTTGATGCTTGTTTCCGGTTTCCTTCGTCTCGATAGAGTTCCGCAAGCGTGTCAGATTGTGAGGACCCGTTCGACTACATCGGTTCGTCTGCTCCATGGAGTCATTCTTCTTCCAAACGGGATCTCAGGAAAGATGACCATTTCCCCAGATATCATTACTATCATTGCCATGCTTGTATTCTCGTTTCTGTCGCTATGTCTCGTTGCCTATCACATGTTAAATATCAGCCTCCCAACATTGCCATGAAAACCTTCAACCTGTTCACAACCTAGCAAACCACTGATTGGCTATGTTACCGCTGGCTTAACCATGTGTTAGCGTTGCTAGTTGCAGGTGTAGTTGCTTCCATGTGATAACATGGGTTCCTTGTTATATCACCATATTAAATGCTATTTAATTTGATGCGCCTATATACTTGGTAAAAGGTGGAAGGCTCGGCCTTTCTAGCCTGGTGTTTTGTTCCACCTTTCCCCCTTAGTTTCGGCTACCGGTGTTATGTTCCATAATTAAGCGCTCATAACACGATCGGGGTTCTTATGGGGACCCCCTTGATAATTCATTTTAGATTAAGACTGGTCTGGCAAGGCCCAACTTTGGTACTACATTTGCCTAATAACCAATTAATGCATAGGGACTCGTCGGCAGCCGCGGATAATTAATCAATCCCCCGGGCCAGTGCTCTGCATGAGTGTTGGTCCAAACTGGCGGACTATAGGGCACCGCGGGGCAACCCGAGGTTTGGTTTCTCCTAGTGCGACCCATCCGTCGTGTCGTGAGAACGTGATACGCGGCTGTTATCGGGTTCGTCTACACGTCGGGCGGCCTTGCTGGATTATTTTTACCTTTGACGAAATATCTTGTCCATCGGGATTCCGGTGATGCTTTGGGTAATCTCAGAGTTGAGGTTTTCCACTAAGGAGTTCGACAAGATTGCGAGCTTCGTGATCGAGGATTTCTATGCGGCTTGTGGTAATTTGTGATGGACTAGTTGGAGCACCCCTGCAGGGCTAAATCTTTCTGGAAAGCCGTGCCCACGGTTATGTGGCAACGTGGAAACTTTGTTTAACACTGGTTCTAGACAACTTTAAGTTAACTAAATTAAAACTTGCCAACTGAGTGCGTAACCGTGACTGTCTCTTTCGCGAGCTCCTTCTCCGATCGAGGACACGGTGGGGTTATGTTTGACGTAAGTAGGTGTTCAGGATCATTCATTTGATCATCAATAGTTCACGTCCACTATGCGTAGATCCTCCCCCTCTTTATTCTTGTAATCGTAAGTTAGACACCTTATATATGCTCAGTCGCTTGCTGCAGCCTCACCACTTAACCATACCACACCTATTAAGCTTTGCTAGTCTTGATACCTTTGGAAATGAGATTACTGAGTCCGATGTGGCTCAGAGATTACTACAACACCACTTGCAGGTACAGGTAAGGGTTACTTGACGCGAGCGCGTTGATTGTTCACTTGGAGTTGCTTCTTCTTCTTCTTCATCGATCTAGGATGGGTTCCAGGACGGCAGCCTGGGATACCAAGGATGGACGTCGTTCTTTTCTCGTTTGTTTTCGTCAGTAGTCGGACCCTGCTCTTCTCCATGATATTTGTGTATTGTACTGATGTGACTCGGATGTAGCTTGTGGCGAGTGTAAGCCAATTCCATAAATCACATCTTTCCAGTATATGTACTTGTAACGATATCCATTCTTGCGAAACGACGAGATGCGCTGCTATCCCTGACGAGGCCCTCACGCCAAATTGAGGATAGGATCGCATCTGGGCGTTACAAGTTGGTATCAGAGCAGTACCGACCTAGTAGCCCCCTTGATTGATCGAACTTGGCTGAGTCGAGTCTAGTAAAACTACGTTGAGTCTAGTTATATATCGGAGAGTAGGTTTCTTTTTTCTCCTCATCTATGCTCTTGTGAGGTTCACGACTTAGGAATTTTAATTCTACTCCTCTTCTCACTCAAAAAAATTTAGGATCACGCGGATATTTTTGGAATCTATATGATGTCGATGTGACGGAGTTCTGTCTTGGTGCCTCCTGTCTGACTTGATTTCTTCCGGGGAGTTGAGCTCCAGGGGATTCTTGAGCACATCGTTATCATTCAGATTTCTTAGTATGTCATGACGAAGGATGTTCTAAATTGCATCAATACTAGTAGTGGCGAGAGGAGTCCGGCTTCCCCAGTACTGCTGCAGAGAGTTCCATATGTATCGCCATACTTTGTGTCGTTGTGATTACGAGTGTCTGATATAGATGAAGTTCCGAGATTCTGGTTATGTGTTGACGGATGTGATACACTGGACGGGTTAGTATAGGAGTTGTGTGATATATTACTCCTCGTATTCGTGGACCAGATTGCATGACCAGATAATTTCGGTAGTTCTTAGGTGGGAATTCAAGTAGTTACTTACAGGAAAATCTTCCAACAAATGCATGTTGTTAGGTTGGGGTTCGACATCTAGTGGATTCGTTTGTTCACGATTGTCTTACAGCGGTTCTCGTTGTGTCTTAAAGAGTCCTTGTAGCTTGCTACGACTCGAGGATGCTTCGTATGTCGTGTGCACCACCTTTACATGATGGCTACTATAAGGATCGAGCCCGTGCGATCCTATCCACGAAAATATTGGACGAAATCTCTCTCATGAATTTGTTCTGGCTTTTTTCGTAAGCCGCATCCTTTGTTTTGTTATGGTAATTCGTGTTGCTTCGATGTCAAGTGGTGATTTCATATCTTTTCTAAGCAGTGTTCTCATATTCATATGAGAGTGCTAATCCTTTTGCTTAATCAATTGTCTTATCATTTCTTGTCAACCGGAGCCATCATGTTAATTCCTTTCCAACCGGTGTGCTTCTCTTCAAGTGAATTCAATCCTCTCCAATTTTGCAAGTTCAATCTCTCATTTCTTTCCCGAGTTCTTCTCATCCGTCCCAAGTTGTCTTTGTTTTTGCCCACCCTCCCGCCCTTTTCTTCAATGATTCATTATCATCCAAGTGCCTTTCTTTTCACCAATGCTTCTGCTATCTGTTCTTTTCTCTCTTAGCCGGTGATTCATTGTGAAGATTCTTAGGAGCTTCGTGTTCATCTTTCTTAAGTCTTGTTATCTTTTCCGGTGAATTCAATTCAAGCTATCCGTGTTCGTCATATCCTTTTATTCCTTTAAATTATTTCCTGTGTTGGAAATTCTTATCAATCTTCTTGTTGTCATTTCTCTCTATTCTATTCGGAGCGTTGAAGTTATCTCAATCTTTCTTGGTTTCAATTCTTTTAATTATTTTGAGGGCCTCACATCATCAAGTTTTCATTTGTATCGGTGCAATATCTCCCTTTCTGAGTAATCTTTTCAACGATGGTTTCTTTGAGAGGGCCCATAACACACACGTTCTTTCCCAGGATCTTATCTGGATCTTGTAATCTTTCTGGAGTTCTCTTATTCTTTTCAACTATGACGTAAGTATGAATTTCATCATTCATATTCCTTCTTCAAGATCGCTTCAAATTTATTCTCATATTTGGCTCAACCTTTCATTCTTCATTATTCCTGAGTGTTTCAGTTATTCCTGGTGGTGTTCTCATCATTTTCATCTTGGAAGACCGAAGGAGTGTTTCTCTCAAATCTTGGTCCATTCTCTTGGAGATTCATCATTTCAGTTTTGTGCCCTCATCTAGATTTGTTCCCAGTCATGAGTGATCCCTTTCTTGCTATCCGGTGCATTTCTGAATTGTTTTCATTCTTGATCCTCCGAAGGCCATCATTTTAGAAGATTCTTCGTTCTCAGCTTTCACCTTTATCCTCAATTCTTCTCAATTGTTGTCTCTTCGTTCGTCTCTCAATTATTCCGGGGCCTTGTTCTAGTTTTCTCTCAGGTGGATCATAATCTCTTCATTCTCATGTGTCTCCACGAATTCTTGGTATCCATTTCGCTTGCATTCTTACCGGTGCTTTGTTGAAGACTTCTTCAAGTTTGTGCTCATATATCTCCTCAATCACTTCTAGAAGAATAAGTGGTCCGCTAAATCCATTGCTTGTCATCAATTAAACTTCATGAAGGATAGGCATAACATAATTCCTATTCTTGTTCATAGTGATCTGAATTCTTCTTCCGGAGTGGCTCATGATATCAATTATTTGTCTCAAGGTGTTCTTCAAGATTCTGGTGGTAGTAGTTCTCATTGTTCTTCTTCATTCTTTTTGTGCCAAGATCTAGTTTCAATTTATTTCTAACGGAAGCTTTGCGTTGTTGCTCTCTTCAATATATCATTTCGTATTTTCAAGATCATGGTGTTCCCTTGTTCTATTTAATTGTTTGTTGTGAATCTTGTCTAGCTCTCCCATCTTATCGAATTTTTGTCCCCTTTTCCTACTGAAGTGTTGCCGAAATGTTCTTTGAATTCTTTCTTGTTTCTCATATCATTCCTCATATCTTTGAAACCTTTAAGGATTGTTGGTTTCAATCGTTTGTCAAAGAAGCGACTAGGATTTACCTCTTGGTTTCTCATCCTCTTCCCCGTTCATTCTTGGATCTCGGGTCGAGATCCTCTTGTAGTGTAGGAGAGTTGTGACAGCCCGAGAACGAAGTTTCAGAAGATTCCCCCTTTAGTCCACGGTTGCCGTGTGTTTATTTTATTTGTCGCACTCATCATCGCATCATGCGCATCATCTGCATTGCATTGGCATCCCGTTGCCGCCAGATTTCAAACTTGCATCCGTTATTTAGTTGACGGTTCTCTTAGTTATCGTAGTTGCCTGTTTTGAGCCACACCACACTCGCACGCACCCACGGCATCGTTTAAATCTTGTTTTCAAAAGTGTGTATAAAACTTTCTCTGATTGGGTTGAAACTTGGCATGTGGTGTTATTTAGATATAGGTAGGCCGTCTGTCAAATTTCGTCGCAATTCGAGTCCGTGTGGTACGTGAACGGTCGTCCATAGAGGCATCGCCTTCGGTTATTCATCGTACGTTTTTCGGGGTTTTAAATATCGTTGTTGGGTCGCCCATTTCCCTCTCATCCCTACATAGCCCATCTACACAGCCCATCAAACCCATCTAGCCATTTCCTCCATTCGTGGTCGTCGGATCACGATCGGACGGACGAGGTCCACCCCACCATAGCCCAACCCTATATAAGACCACCCCATGGAGAGACCTCTCTCACTTCACTAGGTTTCCCCTTAGTCATATTTGCAGCCACCCCCCTAGAAAACACACCTGCTAGCCCACACCATTCAAATCCCGCAGCCCTAAGCTCCATAGCCATACTCAACCATCGGATCTGAGATCTGGGGCACAGGTTCGCCCAGTTTCCCACGTACCGGACATGTCCGCGCCTCCAACCGGACACGTCCGGCGTCCACATGGCCAAAGAGAGCAGCCCCGAGCCTCCCATGGTTGCCCCGTCGATCTGCGCAGCCGCAAGATTCTTGTCGCCGCCGGCCCGCCTCCGGCCAGGATCCGGCCGCCCCGGCATCGACCTCCCCGGATCCGCCAATCCCCAGCCTCTTCGCGGGCTCCACGTCACCCGAGACAACCCCGGTTGCGAGGCCAGCCTCGTCCCCGTCGGACCCTCACAGGAGGAGACGGCCCGCTCCTCGTCGCCCACGCCGGATCTCGGGCGGATCCTGCCGCCACCTCGGCGGCATCGACCGTGTGCAGCGCTCCCTCGCCGGAGCCCCCATCCTGGCTGCCGCCACGGCTCCCGCTCGGGAGGACGAGCGAGGCAACACCTCCCACTCGCCCGCGTTGGCCAGGTGGGCCGCCGCCCAGTGCGACCGCACCGGCCCAGGCGCTCGCCCCACCAGGCCGGCCTCGCCCTGGCCTGCCTCCCCTCCAGCTGGGCCTTGGCCGCGAGGTGAGCCTCTATTCCCTCCACCCAGCATAGTTTAGTTAAGTTGTGCGCGCCCTTGTGTAGTCCATTAGAAATAGATTTGGCCCGTGTAGGATTTATTAATTTTCGGCGATTTAATTCTTTTTCAGGAAATGCTTGATTTTGAAATGACCGTAGTTTCTAAACCGAGCGTCGGATCGAGATGATCTATATATGTATCTTGTGTAGTATTCCGCGTAGATTAATAATTTGCAACTCGCATGCATGTTTGAAGTGGTTTGACCCGCTGTTTGCCTAGAAATGCGTGTTGTCCAAACAGGAGATTATCCCGTGTTTATTTTCGTGCGTGTCCGGATTGCTCAAACCCCGTAGATAAAATGCTCATGTTTTTAGGGACCTTTTGTCATGTATTTGAGATTAGTTGTTTGTATTTTTGTATGTAGGATTCTGTAGCTAGTTTGCTATACCGTGTTTAGGACATATTCCCGCATATACGTGTGGCGTTGTTTTTATTTTTTACAACCCCTCATGTTATATATGTTTTCGGGGTAGAAAAATCCATAGAATTTAACTATGCATTTAATTTTAGCTTTTGAGCAAGTTAATGCGCGTGCTATTTTGCCAAGTTGCCCTTTTGTTTATTTTGTGGGATTTAATCCATGCATGATTTGAATGAGTTGTCAACTAGAGACTTGTCCTTGGATGTGTAGGCTAGCCTCTGGTAATTTTGGTTGCAATAGAAATCCATGTTTAGCTGTGATTTGCTTGCTCTCAACATGCTAGAAAATAGTGCTGATTTGGAGATGCTGAAATATTTCTAAGTCAGAAATCTGTTATATTTTGTTGTTGTCTTGTCATGAGTTTATCTGGTGATCTATAGCTCTTTTGAGGTTGGTACCATGGAGTTAGTTGTAGACTTTAAGATTGACTAGCATGCTGTCAATTTTCATGACATTTGGAGTCCTGTAGATTATGGTTTTCCTGCTGTCAATATGCCTTCAGATCGAAAACTGCACTTTCATAAACTGTGGTTTTCACTAAGTGTGAAACTGCGTGTGAGCAACCATTTTGTGAGTTATTTTCCTAGTGATCCATGCTTCCATGCTAGATGTTATTAGTTGTATGTGGTAGTGCATCTTGCCCTCTATTGCCTCATGCCTTGGTTGAGCATATTGGATTTGTGTAGCTCGTAGTTGTGTGGTGTAGAAAATGCTATGTGGCTGATTTTGGCAGATTGTAGTGATTTCTTGTTTAGCTCGTAGTTGTTGAACCGTTGCTCCGATTTGATCGTGACCTATATGAAACTTGCTTAGAATCTCGTGTAGTTTCATATTATCTTGCTGGTTGTGTGTTTTGAATTGTTGTGGATGCCATTTGCGCACATATTGCATTCATGTCGTCATATCTTGCGATGTTCGTATCTTTTGATCTGTAGTTCCGTTGGAGATGTTCTCTATATGTAAATTTCTGGTAGCGACGCGTAGAATCACATGAACCTATTCTTTTTGCTGTTTAACAAATATTTGAAAGTGTTAGTTCAGATCTGGACAGAATTATAAATTACCGTATGAGGTCATCTTGGAGATGTTATATGTCATTTTCGACCTCATTTAAAGTGCCTAGATAGGTAGTTTAATTACGCTTCACCTCTTGCCATGTTTAATCACATTTAATATTGCCATGTACCTAATCGATAGTGAACTAAATAATCCGTATGTGGAGTTTCGTCAATATGCAACTCGTGGCATGTTGAACTTCACTTAATGTGTAGTGTTTGGTTGTTGTGAATCGCCAAGCTTGTCTTGCATATATCCAAGCGATCATGCATCATATGTGTTGTGCATCGTGTGGTGTATATCGTGTGTTGATGCTTGTTTCCGGTTTCCTTCATCTCGATAGAGTTCCGCAAGCGTGTCGGATTGTGAGGACCCGTTCGACTACATCGGTTCGTCTGCTCCACGGAGTCATTCTTCTACCAAGCGGGATCTCAGGCAAGATGACCATTTCCCCAGATATCATTACTATCATTGCCATGCTAGTATTATCGTTTTTGTCGCTATGTCTGGTTGCCTACCACACGTTAAATATCAGCCTCCCAACATTGCCATGAAAACCTTCAACCTGTTCACAACCTAGCAAACCACTGATTGGCTATGTTACCGCTGGCTTAACCATGTGTTAGCGTTGCTAGTTGTAGGTGCAGTTGCTTCCATGTGATAACATGAGCGGGGCAACCCGAGGTTTGGTTTCTCCTAGTGTGACCCATCCGTCGTGTCCTAAGAACGAGATACGCGGCTCCTATCGGGTTCGTCGACACGTCGGGCGACCTTGCTGGATTAGTTTTACCTTTGACGAAATATCTTGTGCATCAGGATTCTGGTGATGCTTTGGGTAATCTCAGAGTTGAGGTTTTCCACTAAGGAGTCCGACGAGATTGCGAGCTTCGTGATAGAGGATTTCTATGCGGCTTGTGGTAATTTTTGATGGACTAGTTGGAGCACCCGTGCAGGGTTAAATCTTTTCGAAAAGCCGTGCCCGCGGTTATGTGGCAACGTGGAAACTTTGTTTAACACTAGTTCTAGACAACTTGAAGTTAACTAAATTAAAACATGCCAACTGAGTGCGTAACCGTGATTGTCTCTTTCGTGAGCTCCTTCTCCTATCGAAGACACGGTGGGGTTATGTTTGACGTAAGTAGGTGTTCAGGATCATTCATTTGATCATCAATAGTTCACGTCCGCTATGCGTAGATCTTCCACCTCTTTATTCTTGTACTCGTAAGTTAGCCACCTTATATATGCTCAGTCGCTTGCTGTAGCCTCACCACTTAACCATACCAAACCTATTTAGCTTTGCTAGTCTTGATACCTTTGGAAATGAGATTGTTGAGTCCCCTGTGGCTCACAGATTACTACAACACCAGTTGCAGGTACAAGTAAAGGTTACATGACGTGAGCGCATTGATTGTTCATTTGGAGTTGCTTCTTCTTCTTCTTCTTCACTGATCTAGGATGGGTTCCAGGCCGGCACCCTGGGATAGCAAGGATGGACGTCGTTCTTTTCTCGTTTGTTTTCGTCCGTAGTCGGACCCTACTCTTCTCCGTGATATCTGTGTATTGTACTGATGTGACTCTGATGTAGCTTGTGGCGAGTGTAAGCCAATTCCATATATCTCATCTTTTCAATACATGTACTTGTAACGTTATCCATTCTTGCGAAACGACGAGATACGCTGCTATCCCTGACGAGGCCCTTGCGCCAAATTGAGGATAGGATCGCATCTGGGCGTTACAATAGGCGACGACTTTCGTCCTTTCTCTTTCTTCTGCCGTGGTCGGGCTTTGAGTCTTACTCAAATTCACACCTTACAACACAGCCAAGAACTCCTTCTTTGCTGATCTATTTTTGAACTCTCTCAAAAACCTGTCAAGGCATGCATTTCATTGAAAGTTCTATTTAGCGTTTTGATCCATCTCTATAGATCTTGATGCTGAATGTTCAAGTAGCTCTATCCAGGTCTTCCTTTGAAAACCTCCTTTCAAACAACCCTTTATGCTTTACAGAAATTCTATATAAATTCCGATCAACAATATGTCAACCACATATACTTATAAGAAATTCTACAATGCTCCCACTCACTTCTTTGGAAATACAAGCTTCTCATAAACCTTGTATAAACCCAAAAGCTTTGATCATCTCATCAAAGCGTATATTCCAACTCCGAGATGCTTGCACCAGTCCATAAAAGGATCGCTGGAGTTTGCATACTTGTTAGCATCCTTAGGATCGACAAAACCTTCTGGTTGTATAACATACAACTTTTCCTCAAGGAAACCGTCGACGAAACCATGCTTTGACATCTTATGTGCAATATTTCATAAATAATGCAACAACTACTAACATAATTCCAACAGACATTTTGCATCGCTACGAATGAGAAAGTCTCATCATAGTCAACTCTTTGAACTTGTCGGAAACATCTTTGCGACAAGTCGAGCATTTCTTCATGGTGACTTTTCACCATCATCGTCTGTCTTTATTTTAAAGATCCATATTTACTCAATAGTCTTACGACCATCAAGTAGTTCTTCCAAAGTATACACTTTGTTTTCATACATGTAACCTCTCTCGGATTTCATGGCCTCCAGCCATTTGCCGGAATCCGGGCCCATCATCGCTTCTCCATAGCTCATAGGTTCATTATTGTTCAACAACATGACTCCAAGAGAGGGTTACCGTACCACTCTGTAGTAGCACGCGACCTTGTCAACCTACGAGGTTTTTAGTAACTTGATCCGGAAGCTTAATGATCACCATCATCAGCTTCCACTTCAATTGGTGTAGGCGCCACAGGAACAACTTCCTCCACCCTGCTACACACTGGTTGAAGTGACGGTTCAATAACCTCATCAAGTACCACCACCCTCCCACTCAATTTTTTCGAGAGAAACCTTTCCTCGAGAAAGGACCTGTTTCTAGAAACAAACACTTTGCTTCTGGATCTCAGATAGGAGATGCACCCAACTGTTTTGGATATCCTATGAAGATGCATTTATCCGCTTTGGGTTCGAGATTATCTGACTAAAACTTTTACATATAAGTGTCGTAGCCCCAAACTTTCAAGAAATGACAGCTCAGGTTTCTCCAAACCGTATTTCATACTGTGTCATCTCAACGGAAATACGCGGTGCCCTATTGTAATGCCCCAAGATTGTACCTTGCCATATTTGGAACCTTCTCTATGTGGGTCCACCTTGTCATGGCAATGAGAGCCTATGCATGTGTTATTTCATGTGTCACCTTGTTTTGTTCTCCCTTTGTATGCATGCATTCCATCCATCTCTTGTCTTTGTGTTTGTTGCCTTGTGATATAATGTGATGGTGTGATCCATGTGATGTGGTGGTGTGATGTTGGAGGTGTGAATGAAGTGGGTGTTGCTTGTAGTAGGAAGTATCTAAGTTGGTTTGCACTAGGGTTTCAAAACCTCTCCCTCTCTTTTATCTCAAGCCCAAATATTCTTTTGCTTCTTCCCTGTTTTAAAATATCCATGATTTAGTATATTTTGTGGTGATTGTGAGGATGTGAAGTTGCTATTTTGAACCAAGTTTAAAAGGTCCAAATATTCACAAAACAGATCAAATATATTATGTTTTGTAAATATTTACTTGCTCCTAAAATCCCTTTTTCATTTTATTCAAATAGGTCATAATTTCTTATGACCAGGGGTATTATTGATTTATTTTTAGCTTTGTCTATTTAGCTTGTGCATTTGTTTCTTTTTCTGGTCTTGGTTTAGTTAATAAACCCGAGAGGTTTATTTTCCCTCTTAATTGGCGCCACTGGTGGGCTTCCTCCCCCTGTGTGGCCCATCTCCTTCTCTGTTCCAGCGAGAGCCCACCTTGCGTGCTCCTTGTTCTTCTTCACGACAACCGAGAGAGAGAGAGAGTGAGGCTTGACGGCGTCGTCCCGTCGAGGCCTCATATAAACCTTGGCGTCCCTGCCTTCTTTCCCTACGGTTCCGCGCCTCCCCTCTCTGCGCCGCCACCATCTCCCTCCATCTCCTCCTTCCCCAGGTAAGAGCTGTGTAGTTTAGGGTTCAGAGAGAGTGCAGAGAAGTGTGCCGCCGTTGATCCCACGCGTTCGTCGTCTCTGGCGCCGGCAGCCATGTCCGGGAGCTCGGGGAAGGTGCCCGCGCTCCATTCCCACCGTCGTTGAGGTCCGGGAGCGACCGCAGCGACGGGCAGGAGCTCGTCTTCGGCGCGTTCCCGACGATCTCCCTCCCTGCTTCGGTTCTGCATCCAGTTCATCGTCAGGGCGTCTTCGTTCTTCTCCAGGCGCCTCCTTCTTCCCGATCGACCCCCTTCTTCTTCCCTAGGTGAGCCTAGCTCCTTTACCCTTCCCCCTCGGTAGATGCGGTGTAGAGATCGTTGTCGTAATTCTCTGATCAGGGAAGAGAACGACAGAGGCCATGGATGTTCTTGTGTGTGGTGTCGTCGGCTCGACAGGTGCTCAGGGCCTTCCAACACGTGGTAGAAGAGCAGGCGTAGGTGTACTCCCCCTCGCGCAGCAGTAGGAGTAGCAGACATGCTCCGGCGAGTCTCTGTCGTCGTTGCGGTGCGGTAGTAGAGCAGGTCATCCGCGTGTATTTACCTTGTTATAAACCTCTGTTCTGTTGAGATCTATAGCGTATCCCGGTGGTTTGCAGTGCATGTGTGGTATGTGTGTTGGCCTGAGGGTGCTGGGTTCGAGTCCTGCAGCGGCCACCCCCCTTTTTGTGTTTATTTTCTCTCGTCACGGTAGTGTAAGCAGCAGCAGAGCAGTTTAACCTGCTTCCCTCATTGTTGCTGTCGAGCAGAGAGGCAGTAGTAGAGTGGTTTGCCAGTTTGTTGTAGATCCAAAGGGGCTTGGGTTCGAACCCCCCCCCCCCCCCCCCAAGCCCTTTATTTTTGTCCTTCCCTTACTTTTCTTTTGCTGTGTACTGTTGCTGCAATGTTGTGTTGCAGCTGCTTGAGAAGCAAGGTTGCTTGCCAGATTTATTTCCAGTGTTGCCTAGTCATGTTATTGCTAGCATGTGAAGTGTTGATGGAGTAGGCTTGTGTGCATGAGTGTAGGTATGAGCTACACCATATATGTGAGTGTGTAGTATGTGTATTTGCACTAGTATGTGTAGGTGCATTTGTGTATGTGCAAGATTCAGGATGGGTGTGTGTGTGTATTAGCTTGTGATTGCACTAGAAGAGTTATGCATGTGTAGTGATATGTGTGTAGTATGCATGTGTAGGTTTGAATGCAAGTAGATTGATGAGCTTGAGCACTAGTGGTGCAAGAGTTGTTGGTGTGTGTGTGTGGGTTTACCCCCACACACTTGTGATTCTTGTTGTGCTTATGTTTTGTATTCTATGAGGTGCTCCTCCTATGCATGTGTGCTTGCGTGGTGCAAACACCCAAGGAGTGTGTAGGTGATGGAGTAGATGTGCTTGGGGTATGTATGCGAGTGGTGTTGCTTGAGGATGTGTGAGAGTGGTGATGTGCTATGGCAAACCTACATGAGGTATAAACCCTCATGTCACCATTGGGCTTGTGAGAGTGAGCAAGTGGAGGTGTAGGTGATAATACAGTGAGAAGCACATGTGATGATGCACTATTCACTCTATGTGATTCCATGTAGATTTTCTTTTCAAGTTTGTGCCCATTTATTCTATGCAAGTGCCCATGTATTATATATGTTTTTGGGGTAGAATCATCCCAGGAATCCATTGGTGGAGTCAGTTTTGCCTTTGGAACAATTTCTAGGAATGTCATATTTCAGATTTGTTCTATGTTTGGAGCTTGGTTCCATGAGATGTGGTGAGCCCAAGAGGTTGATTCCTTGTTGTGGCATTAGAGGGTGACCCCCTCTATGGCATGTTAGTTTTATTGCATGCTTAGTAGTTCATATGTGCAAGTTCTGCCTAGTCAAAGTAGGCATGTGGCTGAAATTCCAGTTTTGTGAAAATCTCAAGTGAGAATCTGTTTATATTTTCTTCTCCTGTTGTTGTGCTTGTAGGGGTCCATGTGTTGGGAATCAGCCTTAGCTATCAATAGGAAAGTTGTAGCTTTTGTGTTTTCCTAGCTCTGTATAAATTTTCATTCCATTTGGATCCCTGTAGATATTGTTTTGGGTGCTGTCAAAATGCTTCAGAGCATAAACAGCTAGTGAGAATCTGGAATTTTCACGAAGTCCCTGAAAACTGATATTTTTGTCCAACTTAGCAGCTGTGTAACTTTCTGTGTGAAACTCCTTTGCTTTATCTTTTTGCTTGTGCTTGTATTACTCTTGGATAGCTTCTGTCGCATATCTTATTTGGCATATTTGGGTGGATGTAGGTGCTTTGCATGTAGCCCTCAAACTGCTATGATGCTGTTTATGGCAGTATGTATAGTTTTGATGATTTGATGCTTGTGAGTGCATAGATGATGTTGTGGTGATATTTCTTTGCACCACCCCATCCATACTTGGTTGTTTTGTGTCTTGGCAACCTGGGAATACCAAGGGTATGCCATTGGAGTGTGTTGTGATGATCTTGTTACGTAGGACTTCATTTCTTATTTCGTTGTTTCCCGTTGATCCTTAGCTCCGGTCGTTACATTCTTTACATGCTTTTGCATCGTTTTTGCGTGATGCATCTGTTCATGTCATCCTCATGCATGTCAAGATAGCTTAGAGTGCAGTTCTGTCCAGTAGCTTGTATATTCGTCTCATGTTTGTGCAAGTAGCTAGAATAGAGATGCATGTTCATTTTCATCTCATGCATCATGTGCTTGTTGCATCTTGAGGTGTTGTTGTTCATTGGATGCTATTTTTTTGGTGGGTAGCACCAGGATCAGAGAACAAGTACGTGGATCCGGGAGACTACGTGTAGGACGAACAAGAGCAGTTCCAAGTTGAGGACATCACAGGCAAGATGATATGACCTTGATTCCATCTCTAGACTTGTTATGCTAGATTACGTTTCTTTCGTCATATGCTCGCTGCCTACTACTAAAATAATTGCCTCCTGATATTGCCATGAAACCCAAAGACTTTCCCCTCCTAGCAAATCTTGAATGGCTAAGTTTGCTTTGCTCAGCTACTAATGTTAGCGTTGCTAGTTGCAGGTGCTATGTCTCATGTGATAACATGAGTTTGATATCACTATGTTAAATCAGTTATTTAATTAATGCACCTATATACTTGGTAAATAACGGAAGGCTTAGCCTTTTGCCGGGTCTTTTGTTCTGTTGTTGCCGCCATAGTTACCGGTTACCGGTGTTTGATTCCATAACTGATCGCTCCTAACACGTTCGGGATTGTTATGGGGACCCCCTTGATAAATCGCGTAGTGTTAAGACTTGTCCGGTAGGACCCAATCTTGGTGTTAATTGCTATTTACTTAATAATAATCTGCATAGGGAATGGCCTCCCCGAGGAATTTAATCAACAACCCGGGCCAGTGCTCCTCATGAGTGTTTGTCCAAACTAGAGCACTGTGCGGGGCCAACTCAGGGCAACTTGAGAGATTTCTATCAGGCCACTGTACGCGTCGCTCATCCGTCGTGTCCTGAGACTGAGATACTCGCCTCTTATCGGGGTCATCGACACGACGGGAGGTCCTGCTAGTCTTGTCTTACCTTAGCGATATATCTTGGGTATAGGAATCTCGGTGAAGCTTTGGTTCTCCCCAGAGTTGAGGTTTTCCTCTAAGGAATCCGACGAGATCACGAGATTCGTCATAGAGGATTACTTTGCGGCCCGTGACCGTTTGTGATGGACTAGTTGGAGCACCCCTGCAGGGTTTAATCTTTCAGAAAGCCGTGCCCGTGGTTATGTGGCAACTTGGAATATTTGTGAACATCCGGTTATAGATAACTTGAAAATTATCTAATAAAAATGCCAACTGTGTGCGTAACCGTGACTGTCCCCTTCGAAGACCTCTCTTCGCTCGGGAACACGGTGGGGTATGATTGACGTAAGTAGGTGTTTAGGATCACTTAGAGATCAGCTAATCATCGATCGCTAGTATAGACCACCTTCAATACATGTTCTCCGTAAGTTAGCCACCACATATGCTTAGGATGCTGCAACCTAAATACTCCACCTTTCTTACCTAATAACTTGACTAGTTCTCGCACCGAGGTCATAGATTGCTGAGTCCCTGTGGCTCACAGATTACTTCAACACACCAACAGGTACAGGTACCCCCGAGATAGGTGATCCCGACGGCACGCAGCTGGCATGGCAGTACGATGAGGAGAACGACCGCCTGTACGTGAACTATCCAGAAGACTGAGGCGTGGTCGTGATCGTGGGCAAGCGTGCAGGGTAGCATAGCCATTTCTCATGTTTTGTAGTCCGTAGCGGAACTACCTTGTTTGGATGTGTGATGTAAACTCTGATATATTTATGAGATGGCAGTTGAATCCTTAATTTTCATTCTACTATTATTATGTATGTGCTATGTTACCGTGCTTGCGAAACGCTTAGATGCGCTTCTTTCCAATTCGGGGCCTCGTTCCCTAAATCGGAAAAGACCGCATCTTAGTCGTTACACCTATTTAAAGTGAATGCGGTTGTCTCTAATGCATAACCCATAAAATATAGTGGTAATTCGATAAGAGACATCATGGTATGCACCATATCAAATAGGGCGCAGCTATGACGTTCAGACACACCATCACACTATGGTGTTCTAGGTGGCATGAATTGCCAAACAATTTCCACATTGTCTTCATTGTGTACCAAAACTCGCACCTCAGATATTCATCTCGATGATCATATGGTAGACAGTTCATCCTCTTGTCACGACGATCTTCACTCTGAAATAGTTTTGAACTTTTCAATATTTCAGACTTGTGATTCATCAAGTAAATACTCCTATATCTACTCAAGTTGTCAGTGAAGTAAGAACATAACGATCTCCACTGTGTGCCTCAGCACTCATTGGACTGCACACATCAAAAATGTATTACTTCCAACAAGTTACTTTCTTGTTCCATGTATTATGATTTGCATGCCTCAAGTGATTCAAAATCAAGTGAGTCCAAACGATCCATCTGCATGGAGTTTCTTCACGCGTTTATACCAACAGGTATTGTTTGCATGTCTCAAACGATTCAAAAATGGGTGAGTACAAAGATCCATCAGCATGGAGCTTCTTCATGCATTTTACACCAACATGACACAAGTGGCAGTGCCACAAGTAAGTGGTACTATCATTATTACTTTGTATCTTTTGGCATCAATATTATGAACATGTGTAGCACTACGATCGAGATTCAATAAACCATTGAAGGTAATTATTCAAGCAAATAGAATAAACATTATTCTCTTTAAATGAATAATCTTATTGCAATAAACACGATCCAATCATGTTCATGCTCAACGCAAACACCAAAAAACAATTATTTAGGTTTAACACCAATCCCGATGGTAGAGGGAGCGTGCGATGTTTGATCACATCAACCTTGGAAACACTTCCAACACGTATCATCACCTTGCCTTTAGCTAGTCTCAGTTTATTCCGTAGCTTTTATTTCGAGTTACTAGTCACTTAGCAACCGAACCGGTATCTAATACCCTCGTGCTACTAGGAGTACTAGTAAAGTACACATCAATATCATGTATATCAAATATACTTTTGTTTACTTTGCTAGCCTTCTCATCTACCAAGTATCTAGGGTAGCTCCGCCTCGGTGACCGTTCCCCTCGTAACTGAAGCACTTAGTCCCGGGTTTGGATTCAATCTTGGGTTTCTTGATTAGAGCAGCAACTGGTTTGCCGTTTCATGAAGTATCCCTTCTAGCCCTTGCCCTTCTTCAAACTAGTGGTTTTACTAACCATCAACAATTGATGCTCCTTCTTGATTTCTACTTTCACGGTGTCAAAACATTGCGAGTCGCTCAAGGATCATCATATCTATCCTTGATATGTTATAGTTCATCATGAAGTTCTAGCAGCTTGGTGGCAATGACTTTGGAGAACCATCACTATCTCATCTGGAAGATTAACTCCCACTTGATTCTAGCGATTGTTGTGCTCAGACAATATGAGCACATGCTCAACGATTGAGCTTTTCTCCTTTACTTTGTAGACAAAGAATCTTGTCGGAGGTCTCATACCTCTCAACAAGGGCATGAGCATGAAATCTCAATTTCACCTCTTAGAACATCTCTTATGTTCCGTGACGTTTCAAAATGTCCTCGGTGCCTTGCTTCTAAGCCATTAAGTATTACATACTGAACTATCACGTAGTCATCAAAAACGTGTATGTCAGATGTTCGCAACATCCACAGACGACGCTCGAGGTGCAGCACATCGAGTGGTGCATTAAGGACATAAGACTTCTGCGCAGCAATGAGGACAATCCTCAGTTTTACGGACACAGTCCGCAAACTCGCTACTATCATCTTTCAACTAAATTTTCTGTAGGAACATATAAAAACAGTAGAGCTATAGCGCAAGCTACATCATAATTCGCAAAGACCTTTTGACTATGTTCATGGTAATTAGTTCAATTAATCATATTACTAAAGAACTCTCACTCAAAAAATACATCCCTATAGTTATTTGAGTGACGCATGATCCAAATCCACTAACTCAAGTCCGATCATCATGTGAGTTGAGTAGTTTCAGTGGTAAACATCTCTATGCTAATCATATCAAGTGTATGATTCATGCTCTACCTTTCGGTCTCTTGTGTTCCGAGGCCATGTATGCACATGCTAGGCTCGTCAAGTTTAACCTGAGTGTTCCGCGTGTGCAACTATTTTGCACCCGTTATATGTGAATGTTGAGTCTATCACACCCGATCATCACCTGGTGTCTCAAAACGACAAACTGTCACAACGGTGCACACTCGGGGAGAACACAATTTTATCTTGAAATTTTAGTGAGGGTTCACCTTATAATGCTACCATCGTTCTAAGCAAGATAGGGTGCATAAAAGGATTAACATCACATGCAATTCATAAGTGACATGATATGGCCATGATCTTGTGCTTCTTGATCTCCATCACCAAAGCACCGACATGATCTTCATCGTCACCCGCGCCACACCATGATCTCCATCATCATGATCTCCATCATCGTTCCGCCATCGAGGTTGTCCTGCTATCTATGGTATTACTACTAAAGCTACAACCTAGCATTATAGTAAACGCATCTGCAAACACAAACGTTAGTTTAAAGACAACCCTATGGCTCCTGTCGGTTGCCGTAGCATCGACGTGCAAGTCGATATTAACTATTAAAACATGATCATCTCATACATCCAATATATGACATCATGCCTTTGGCCATATCAGATCACAAGCATACCATACAAAAACAAGTTAGACGTCCTCTAATTTGTTGTTGTATGTATTACGTGGCTGCTATGGGTATCTAGTATGATTCCATCTTACTTACGCAAAACCACAACGAAGATGTGCAAATTGCTTAACCTCTCTCCAAGGACCGTCTCGGTCAAATCCAATTCAACTAAAGTTGAAGAAACAGGCACCCGCCAGTCATCTTTATGCAACGAGTTGCATGTTAGTCGATGAAACCGGTCTCTCATAAGCGTACGACTAATGTTGGTCCGGGCTGCTTCAATCCAACAGTACCGCCGAATAGAGAATCGACTAAGGAGGGAAGAAAATCGAACATCAACGCCCACAAAACTTTTTGTGTTCTACTTGAGATAACATATACGCCTGAACCTAGCTCATGATGCCACTGTTGGGGAACGTTGCATGGGAAACAAAAAAATTCCTACGCACACGTAGACCTATCATGGTGATGTTCATCTATGAGAGGGAGATTGGATCCACATACCCTTGTAGACCACTAAGCGGAAGCGTTATTAAACGTGGTTGATGTAGTGGTACGTCTTCATGATTCGTCCCACAAACCGTCCCCCGATCCGTCCCACGAACCGTCTCGCGATCCGTCCCATGATCCGTCATGATCAAGTGCCGAACGGACGGCACCTCCGCGTCCCGCACACGTATAGCTCGATGATGATCTTCACCTTCTTGATCAAGCAAGAGGAGCGGGGAAGTAGAGGAGTTCTCTGGCAGTGTGATGGCGCGCCGGTGATGGTGATGATCTATTCCTGGAGGGCTCCGCCCGAGCTCCGCGGAAAACCGATCTAGAGGTAGAACTACGAGGTATAGGTTTGAGTTGCACGTGGCAAAGTTGTGTCTCAAAAATCCCTAAACCTCTAGTATATATAGGAGGAGGGAGGGGGCAGCCTTGGCGCCACAAGGGAGGCTCCCTTGTGTTGGCCGAACTAGAGGAGGGAGGAGTCCTCCTCCAACTCCACTTGGATAAGGACTCCTTCCTTAATTTCCCACCTCTTTTGGATTTTCCACTTTTTCCTCATGGGCTATCCTTGGATGACTTTGTCAGCCCATTATGCCTTATTGTGCATCAGATAAACCCACGTGGACCCCTTGGGGCATGGTGGGCCCACCCAGTGGGCCCCTACAACCCATTCGTCACTCCCGGTACACTACCGGCAATGCCCGAAAACCTTCTGGACCATTCTGGAAACCAACTTCCTATATATCAATCTTCGTTTCCGGACCATTTTGGAAACCCTCGTGAGGTCCGTGATCTCATTCGGGAATCCGAACAACCTTCGCTCACCAACACATATAACTCAACTATACTAAAACGTCACCGAACCTTAAGTGTGCATACCATGCGGGTTCGAGAACTATGCAGACATGACCTGAGACACTCTTTGGTCAATAACCAATTGCGGGGCCTGGATGTCCATATTGACTCCCACATATTATATGAAGATCTCTATCGGTTGAACCTCTATGCCAAGGATTCATATAATCCCGTATACTATTCCCTTTGTCCTTCGGTATGTTACTTGCCCGAGATTCCATCGTCGGTATCTCTTTACCTAGTTCAATCTCGTTACCGGCAAGTCTCTTTACAAATTCCGTAATACAAGATCTCGTAACAATCTCCTTAGTCACATTGCTTGCAAGGCTTGTTGTGATGTTGTACTACCGAGTGGGCCCCGAGATACCTCTCCGTCACACGGAGTGACAAATCCCAGTCTTTATCCATGCCAACCCAACAGACACCTTTGGAGATACCTATACAGAACCTTTATAGTCACCCAGTTACGTTGCGACGTTTGATAACCCACAAGGTATTCCTCCGGTGTCCGGGAGTTGCATGATTTCATGGTCATAGGAACAGATATATTGACATGCAGAAAACAGTAACAATAAAGTGACACGATCATATGTTACATTTATAGCTTGGGTCTTGTCCATCACATTATTCTCCTAATGATGCGATCTCGTTATCAAGTAACAACACTTGTCTATGGTTAGGAAACCTTAACCATCTTTGATCAACGAGCTAGTTAATTAGATGCTTACTAGGGACAGTGTTTTGTCTATGTATCCACACATGTTTTGTGTTTCCAATCAATACAATTATAGCATGGATAATAAACGATTATTATGAACAAGAAAATATAATAATAACTAATTTATTATTGCCTCTGGGGCATATTTCCAACAGTTATGTTGGATTGAATATTTAGGTTTGAGAACACATGATGTCTGTCTTGCATGCTAATACCCATAGTGACATTGGGGTATCAATTGATTCACTTGATATATTTTATGGCATCAACTTGCGGATTCCAGTGACCTTGGGATTCTATGCATAGAGGTTCATTGCACGTTTTCATACTATGTTCTCCGATACAAATCTTGGGGTTCTCCTTGAATTTCTTTGTGTTGTATTGAATATGAAAGATATTAAATTGTTTGATGCATGTCATCTAATAAGCCCATGCATACTTGAGGTGGCATTGGAGAATCTAGGTGACATTAGGGTTGATTGATATGTATCATGGGTGTTATTCTGGCGCGAACTCTAGGACTGTTTGTGACACTTATAGGAATACTTCAAAAGATTGATCAGAAAGAATAATTTTAGGTGGTTCTACTACCTACACCAATTTCATCTTATTGTTCTCCGCCAGATAGGATCGTTGGAGTGATTCTTTGTTGCACGTTGAGAGATGATCATATGATTCTACTATGTTAGAATTGTTGAGAGATTGCACTAGTGAAAGTATGAATACTAGGCCTTATTTCCAAGCATTTATACAATGTTTTTCTTGTTTTTTACACATTCTACCTTTCTGTTTTTTATTTTCAGATTACAAAATCCTATATCTATTATCCATACTTCACTTGTATCACCATCTCTTCACCGAACTAGTGCACCTATACAATTTGCCATTGTATTGGATGTGTTGGGGACACAAGAAATTTTTTGTATTTGATTGCCGGGTTTTTAGAGAGAGGCCATATTTTTCCTCCACCTCCCACGGATTGATAAACCTTAGGTCATCCACTTGAGAGAAAATTGCTACTGTCCTATAAAACTCTCCGCTTGGAGGCCCAACATAGTCTACAAGAATAAAGTTGTGTAGTACACATCAGGCTATTTTCTGGCGCTGTTGCCGGGGAGGTGAGTCCTTGAAGGTATATCTTTAGATCTTACAATTAAATATTTTAGTGTCTTGTTTTTCACTAGTTTGGTTTTATAAAAGAAAACTACAAAAAATGGAATTTAGGTTGCCTCATTAGCTGTGTCTCTATAATGTCTTTCGTGAAAATGATGATTCGGAAAATTGTGCTCAATTGCTAGAGGAAGAATTTATGAAAATGCTTAATGTGAAATGCTTGAATGATGAACATGATAGCAAAATTATTGGTATGAATTCTCTCAATATCCATGATACTAATGATGTGCTATTTTTGATGAAGATGTTATTTTTAGTCCCCCAAGTTTTGATGAGCAAATTTATTGTGGTGAAATCAAGCCTCCTATCTATAATGATTATTGTGATTACATTTATGCTATAAATAATATGGATAACCATGAAACTTGTCATCGTGATTTTAACTTTCACATGGATTATATCAATCAAGTATGTCATGATAGTTATTTTGTTGAGTTTGCTCCCACTACTATGAATGATAAAAATGTTGCTTGTGTGGGTAGTAATAAAGATTATATGCTTGTGCATCATGAAAATAATGATTTATGTGATAGTTATATTGTTAAATTCCTTCATGATGCTACTGAAAATTATTATGAGGGAGGAACATATGCTTGTAGGAATTGCAATAATATCGAGGTTCCTCCCTATGTGTTCAAAGTTTTGAAGTCATGCTTGTTTTTCCTTCCTATGCAAGGTGATTATTGCTACAATAAATTATTTGATTGCAAAATCCCTATGAATAGGAAGTGGGTTAGACTTAACTGTACTTGTCATCTGCTTCATGATGCTCTCTTGCATGTTTCAATTACTACTTTTTATGTGAGCATCTTTGAAATCATTAGCCTAGCTAAAAGGCATTAAAGAGAAGCTCTAGTTGGGAGACAACCCAATATTTACCCTTTATATTTTTGAGTGTTAAAATGATTAATCTATTGTATTAATCCTGTTTATAGCTTTTATTTCAATGAAGTGCCAAGTAAAGCCTTTGGGATAGTGTGTATATTTGTTTCTTTGATTCTGTGCAAAAGCAGAAACGTTCACGTCCAGTGCAGAATTTCTTTGTTACCTACTTATCCTAGAGTTTTCATGGCTTATATTAGTGGATATAAATTGTGGAAATCATTGTATACAGTGACTAATGTTTGAAAATTATTATGAAACTTGTCTTGGCAGTACATGAAGTGTTGATTTATTCGTATGTGTACTAACATATCTCACGAGTTATTTCCAAGTTTTGTGTGGATGAAGTTTTTGGGACTTAGGTGAAACAGGAATATGAGAGGATTGAAAGAAATACAAAAGCTCAATCTTGGGGATGCCCAAGGCACCCCAAGTAAATATTACAATAATTCTCAATCATCTAAGCTTGGGGAAGCTACGCATCCCACCTCTCTTCGGCAACAATTATCGGTTAGCCTATGATGATCCTAAGTGTTTATTCGTCCACATGATATGTGTTATTCTTGGATTGTATTTTTGTTTCCTTTGTTGTTTGAAATAAAATATCACATCTGAAAATCTTATTGAGAGAGGGTCATCACATAGCTACTTAATTGTTTAACTACTCATTGATCTTCACTTATATCTTTTTGAGAGTAGTTTGACATCTGGATTATAAACTTATAGCCTAAGAGGGTCATCACATAGCTACTTAATTGTTTATTCTTGTGCTTCACTTATAGCCTAAGAGTAAATTATGAATGAATGAAATATCATAAATATTAAATTATCAATGTGATTTATGCTTAGTAGTAGCTTCACATCTCGATTATAAACTAAAATCTATAGGAGTTTGACAATCATCAAATTGGTCATACAAGCAATTCATGAATGATCAGTATAAGAAAGAGAACTTTCACATACAAATATATTATCTTGGATATTTTTTATGATTGTGAATACACATTGATTATTTTCAAACTTGATCAAATAGTTGAAGTTGGACAAGGAAGGAAACGTAATGGTTATGTTTGGGTATATTTGATGATTGTCAAACTCCTATAGATCCTCCAACGTGTGGTGCTTGTTTAGAACCTTTTGCTACCCAAAACTTCATACTAAGTAGAGATACTACTTTGCATCCAAATCCTTAAGCCAAATTTATTCCATTAGAGTCCACCATACCTACCTATATGTGGTATTTCACTACCATTCCAAGTAAATTTGCATGTGCCACCTCTAAAACCTTGAAATAAACAAACGTTTTGAGTGCTTGTACCGCTCATGGAGCGACGGGGCGGTCATTATCTTCCATGCTAAGAGAGTTATTCTCATGATGAGTGTTTATTCTCTTGTCATTGCATGAGAGAGACTGGTAAAAAGGATTCCCAGTCCTACATAACACAAAAATAAATAAACAAGAACTCTCCTAGAAAGATGATTATTTGGAGGGCACCCGTGGATACGGCTAGCCATGGAATGTATTTGAATGGTTGAGGGGGAGTAAATTTCAATTCTATTTGGGAACCACAAATAATGTGATTAGCATGGAAGATATTGAAAACTCTGTTGTGACGTTTACAGGATAGGCACACCACTCAAAAATATATCCATCTATGTTTTAAACAATGAGCTCTGTCTCCTATGCAAATCCTTGCTTCCCTCTGCGAATGGAAAATTTATTTACTTTCATGTTATTTACTTTTCATGTTGAGTCAACTTCCTATTCCAACCTTAATCTATTAGTTGGCAAGCACCATGTGGTGGAGAAAGATCCAAACATATATATCCACTCAAATATATTTGATCATGATTCATCATTATTGACAACAATCTTTATGATAAATATGTTGGTAGGCAAACCATTAAGCCCTATCTTTCTCTGTGTTTGATGGATGTCATTTGTTCAACAAAATATGCTTTGGGTATTAGCAACATGGAAGACTATATGATATTTGAGTATGTGGAGCTATTACTTAGACTTGATGGTGCATTGAAATTGTTTGATGACTAAGAACATATGATGTTGAGTTTCAAGAGAATGCATTATTTGAACCATGAAATGTGAATTGATTTCTACTCAACCATGATAATTTTTATGAAAAACGTTGCTGGTTATGATGCTAGAAAAAGTGACTGAAATTATCAATGATCAAAATTATTCACTGTGCTAGCATTCACACTTCATAAATTATTTCTTTTATCATTTACCTACTCGAGAACGAGTAGGAATTAAGCTTGGGGATGTTGATATGTCTCGAGAGTATCGATAATTTATGAATTACCCATGCCATGTTTGTCTATGTTTACTATAATTTTATATGGTTTTTATTCACTTTCTATTATTTTTTTAGAACTAACCCGGACTGACCTTGTTATCAGTAGAATTACCATGGTGTTGTTTTTGTGCAGAAAATGAAACTTCTCGAAATTGCACGAAACTTATATATATTTTTGTGGAGGAAGTAAGCAATATTGGAGCGAAGAACCACCGGAGGGGAGCCACCAGTGGGCCACAAGCCAACAGGGCATGACCCCCCCCCCTAGGTCACGCCGTGATTACTTCTAGGGACCACGTGGCTCCGTTTGGCGTGATTCCAATGCTGAAAAATCATATATATACCAGAAAGTCCACAAGTAAAAAAGAGAAGTTCCGCTCCACCGCTTCAATTCTATATATCAACAAAAAAACCAATCTAGAGACGTTCGAGTACTCTACCGGAGCGGGGTAATCATATCAGATGGCCATCTTCATCATTCCGGCGGAGGCCAAGACGAGGAGGGAGTAGTTCACCCTCGAGGCTGAGGTTTTGTAACAGTAGCTATGTGTTTAATCTCATATCTCATGTTCTTGAGATGTCATGATCTTGATGTACCACGGGCTTTGTTAGTTTCCCATTTCGAGGATCGGTGCATAATTCGCCGGTGCATCCAAACCCCATGACATGATATGCTCTGTTTCATGTAAGCCACCTTATATCTTCCTCACAACAGGCACTATACCTACCTATCATGGCATTTCCATAGCCATTCTGAGATATATTGCCATGCAACTTCCACCGTCACAACATATGCCCTGTACACCCATTGTCATATTGCTTTGCATGATCATGTAGCTCACATAGTATTTGTGGCAAAGCCATCGTTCATCATAATCATACGTGTTACCCTATATCATTGCACATCCTGGTACACTACCATAGGCATTCATATGGAGTCATACTATAGTGTTTCATATCGAGTTGTAAGTAAATAAAAGTGTAATGATGATCATTCTTTGGCCACTGTCTCACTGAGGAAAGGATGATGGAGACAATGATTCCCCCACAAGTAGAGATGAGACTCGGAATGAAAAATAGAAGAAAAAAAGAAAGTAAAAAGGAAAAGAAGAAAAAAAATGAGACAAAGAGAGGAGGAATAGTGCTAGTACCTCTTTTACCACACTTGTGCCTCAAAGTGGCACCATGTTCTTTACATAGAGAGTCTCTTGTTTTGTCACTTCCATATGCTAGTGGAAATTTTTCATTATAGAACTTGGCTTGTATATTCCGATGATGGGTTTCCTCAAATGCCCGAGGTTTTCATGAGCAAGCAAGTTTGATGCACACCCACTTAGCTTCAGCTGAGCTTTCATACATTTATAGCTCTAGTGCATCCATTGTATGGCAATCCCTACTCTTCGCATTGATATCTATTAATGGGCATGTCCATAGCTCGTGGATACGCCAAGTTGATGCAAGACTTTCTTCTCCACTTTTACCCCTTTGAAACCTACCACCATATTATAATCCACCTATATGTTATATCCATGGTTCATGCTCATGTATTGAGTGGGTAATTAAAAATTGAAGCGTGTTAAAAAGTACGGTCCAATTGCGTGACTTAACACCATGGTGCTTTACATTTGTATTTATATGGTGAAAACGGAGCCACGTCATACTAATATGATAAAATGAATAGGAGGTAAACAATCTTTAAGGATCGTATATTTTGAAACTTGATGATTATGTTACCTAAGTTTATGAATTTCACTATGTTAATGTTTATTCTTTCATCATTTGTCAATGATCGTACCTGCAATAGATTACATGTTGGGTAGCATGTCACATCACAAATTTGGTTTTTTATCATTTACCTACTCGAGGACGAGCATGAATTAAACTTGAGGACACTGATACATCTCCAATGTGTGTATAATTTTTTATTGTTCCATGCTACAATATTATCATTCTAAAATACTTGTTGGGCATTTATTTGTTGATTCATATTATTTTTAGCACTAACCTATTGACCTAGTGTCTAGTACGGGTTGTTGTTTTCTGCACAATTTTGGATTTTTAGGTTTACACTACCAAACAAAGTCCAATTGGCACGAAATTTTTTGACAATTTTGATGGACCAATAGAAGACCTGGAAGCTTCGGGATGAGACCGGAGGCCGCACGAGGGAGGCAGCAGATATGAGAACGTGTTGTGACAGGCCGAGACCAACGCTCCAGAAGATTCCCCTCTTATTCCATTGTTGTCGTGTGATTAGATGGACTGTCGCATTCATCATCGCATCATGCACATCATCCGCGTTGCATCGGCACTCCGTTGCCACCGGTTTTCAAAACTGCATCCGTTATTAGTTGCCGGTTCTCCATGTGTTTGTCGTTGACCATTTTGACCCCGACCACACACGCACGCGCCCGCGACATGAGTTAAATATTGTTTTGAAAGGTGACCGAAAAATATTATCAGATTGGATTGAAACTTGGTGTGCGGTCTTATTTTATTGTAGGTAGGCCACGCGCCAAATTTCGTCACAATCGGAGACGGTTTGATAACCGAATGGTCGACCGTAGCGGCACCGTCATCAGTTTATCGTCGGATGTTTTTTGGTGTTTAAAAATCTCATTGTCGGGCCGCAAACTTCCCTCTCTTCCCCACCTAGCCTATTCTACACAACCCACCTAGCCTAAAGCCGCGACCTGAGCCATCCGATAGCGATCATGCGGTCCGAATTCGGACGAAATCTGCTAAACCTAGCCCCCTTTCCTATTTAAACAACCCCACCTACCTAATTTGGACGTAACCCTAGCCTTGCCTCGAAATTCATGCCCACCCGCCACCTCCCACCTATCTCTCCCATAAGCCGCCACCGAGGCCCGCAGTGGTCCAGATTGGGCCCTCCCAAGCCCGAATCGCCGGCACCCGCTCCACACCCCGGCTCCTCCAGATTTGTTGATCCTCCGGAGCCCCAGCCACTCGAAGCTGCCGCCTTGCCTCCCGTCGTCTCGCTGGTCCCTAGCACCCTCGCCGATCCGATCCAAATTGGGGAGGCTGAGAGTTGACCGCCAGCTGCCTCATCGTGGGCCTGAGACCTCGCCCCGGCCCAGCTTGCTCCCTCCACCTCGCCCGGCCGGCCCATTGCCCCAGCCGGCCTCCTCAGCGTGCCGATCTAGGCCGCACACCGCGAGGCGAGAAGCCCCTATTCCCCGCCCCCGAGTGTTTTTGTTATCTTCCGCTTGCCCCTATTAGGCCCATTAGGTCAGTTCGGCCTGAGTAGATTTTTTTACGTCGTGCGAATTTTTCCAATTACGAGGGCTTTCAGAAAACACATATTTTTAAAACGCCCGAAGTTTTTAAACCGTGCGTCGGATCGGAACAGGTTACATATGTAAAACGTGTAGAATTTCTTGTAGAATAATATTTTCCAACTCTCATGCATAATTAAAGTTGTTGAGAGTGTTGTTTGCATTGGTTTGCGTGTTGACGTGATAGAAACGGTTTAGTTCGTAGATATTTAAACTTGCTTCGTTGGAGATGAGCCATATATGTAAATGAACTAGAATCACGTGAAATACTTTGTTTTGCAATTTTACAAACATAAAATGTGGTTAGGAGAAATCTGGACAGATTACAAAGTTAGTGCATGGGGTAAGTTCGGAGATGTTATATGTTGTTTCCGACCTCATTTAAAATGCCTAGATAGGTAGTTTAATATGTGCTACACCTCTTTACATGTTTATAAACATTTAAAATTGTCGCGTAAATAATGGGAGTGAACTAAATAATTAAATGTGGAGGTCTGTCAATATGCAACGAGTTGCATATTGAGCTTCACTTAATGTGTAGTGTTTGCGTGAGGTGAATTGCCATGCCATGTGTGACAGCCCGATGCCGACGTTCCAGAAGATTCCCCTCTCTTTTCGTTTTCGTCTGGTGTCTATTTTCTTTTCTCGCATCATCATCGCATCATGCACATCATATGCATTGCATCGGCATCTCCATTATCGCCCGTTTTCAAAACTTGCATCGTTAGTTGCCGGTTCGCTTCATTGTCCGTTCTGAGCCCGACCGCACACGCACGCGCCCGCGGCTTCTTCGAACCCTGTTATAAAAGTGTGCGTAAAACATTCTGTGATCGAGGTGAAACTTGGCATGCTGTCGTGATTAGTTATAGCTAGGCCGCCTATCGAATTTCATCACAATCGGAGTCCGTCTGGTACCAGAACGGTCGAACGTAGCGGCACCGTATTCGGTCTACCGTCGGACGTTTTTTGTTGTTTTAAAAACTCGATGCCGCGCCGCCCGTTCTCCCTCTCGTCCCCGGATATCCCCTCTACGCGGCCGCGTACCCATTCCCGCATTCGGAATCGTCCGAGTCCGACCCCGTGGTTGGATCCGGAACGCGATTCCGGTTAACCGAGCCCCTCTTTTCTCTATAAATACCCCTCCACCATAATTTTTAGACAACCCCTCTTCCCTGCCTCGAAAACCGTGCCAACCCCGAAACCCTAATCATCCCGCAGCCTCCTCCCACCTCCTCCTCGCGCCGCCGGGCTTGCGAGCCCACGGCTGGCCCGCCAGGCCCGAAATCGCCGCCAGCCGCCGCCTCCCGTGCACCCCGCACCTCCTGCCGCAGCCGCGCGCCGCCGGCCTCCCGAGCGCCTCGCCGCCCTCTAGCGCCTCGCCTCGCCGCTCCGCCCTACTGCCGCCGGCACGAGTGCCACCCCAGGCCGGAGCCGCGCATCCAACCGCTAGTCGCCGCCTGCCTTCGTCTTCGTTCCGCCAGGAAGCCGCCGGCCGCAACCGCCGCCGCTCGTCACGCTCCCCTAGTGCAGTGCCGCCAGCAGCACGTCGAAGACCTGCAACACCCCACGAGCCGCCAGCGCCCAGCCCCGCGCCAGTTCCCGGCTTCCTCGCCGCGGCAGTTGCTCGCGCCGGCCAGCCGCCCCTCGAGCGCGCCGCCTCCTCCCGTGATCTGGTTCGCCAGATCGATCGGGCCTTGCCCCGTTGACCGCTGGAGCCGTGGGCCGCCTCCAGTGCAGCGCGAGCAGCCAGGCCCAGCAGCTAGCCGAGCCGAGGCCCAGCTCCTGCCTCCTTCTACAGGCCGCCCCACCTGGGCCGCGCCCCGCGCTGGGCCAGCACCGCGCTGCAGCGCCCTTCGGCCCACGAGCACGTCGACCTCCCCAGCTGTCTTCGCCCAAACCACGCCGAGGCCTTCGCTCCAACAGGCCGGCCCAAGAGGCCCAGGTATACAGCAGCCCCCAAGCCTTCTAAATTGCGCCCCTGCGCTGTGTTAGTTATTTTGCGCCCTAGTTTCGGCCCTTGTAGGGTAAATTCGGCCCAGTAGTTAATTTAGGATTTAATCCGAATTTATTCTTTTTCAGAAAATAGGCAATATTTCAAATGACCGTAGATTATAAACCGTATATCGGATCGCGACGAGTAGCATATGCATCTCGTGTAGTTTTGCGCGTAGAATCCGTTTATAAAACTTGCATTGTTGTTTGAGGTCGTTTAGCGTGTCGTATGCCTAGAAACACGTGTTCTCCTATTATGTTTCCGACCCGTATAATTTCTCGTGCGTGTCCGGACTGCCCGTATACCGTAGATTAAATGTCCACGTTTTAGGAATCATTTTTGCATGTATTTTAGTGCAGTCAATTGTATTTTTACGTGTAGGGATTTGTCGGTAATTTATTTTCCCGCGTATAGGCTATTTTGTCTCGCATTTATGTGCGGCATTATTATGTGTTGCAAACCCCACATATTTTATATGTTTCCGGGGTAGAAAAATCCCAAGGATTTTTCTGTGCAATTAGTTTTAGCTTTTGAGGAAGTTAGTTCACGAGATATTTTGCCATGTTGCCCTTTTGATTAATTCGTAGGATTTATCCCGTGCCTCGTTTGAATTAGTTTTCAACTAGGGAATTGTTCTTGGGTGTTTAGTATAGCCCCTGGTAATTTTGTTTGCAATAGAAATGCATGTTTAGGTGTTGTTTGCTAGCTCTCAAGTTGCTAGAAATAGTGTTGATTTGGAGGAGCTGAAATATTTCTATGTCTGGAATCTGTTATATTTTGTTGCTGTCTTGTCTTGCTTGCATCTTGTGATCTGTAGCTCTTTTGAGGTCGGTCCAATGGAGTTAGTTGTACCCCTTGTGTTTCTCTAGCATGCTGTAAAGTTTAATGCCATTTGGAGTCCTGTAGCTTAGGACTTTTCTGCTGTCAATATTGCTTCAGATCGGAAAGTGCACTTTCCTGAGGTGTAATTTTCACTAAGTCTGAAACAGTGTGTGAGATGCCATTTTGTGTCTTCTTTTCCTAGTGCTCCTTGCTGCCTTGCTAGTTGTTGTTAGTTGTTTGTAGTAGTGCACCTTGCCCTCTTCCATGCCATGCCTTGCTTGAGTTTGTCGGAGTTGTGTAGCTCGTAGTTGTGGGGTGTAGAAAATGCTATGTGGCTGATTTTGGCAGATTGTAGTCATTTCTTGTTTTGCTCGTAGTTGTTGAACCGTAGCTCCGATTTGATCGTGTCCTATATGAAACTTGCTTAGAATCTCATGTAGTTTCATGTTCTCTTGCTGTTTGTATGTTTTGAAGTGCTCGTGACCGTCGTTGCACACATATTGCATTCATGCCATCATATCTTGCGGTGCTTTTATCTTTTGATCCGTAGCTCCGTTGGAGATGATCTTTATGTGTAGGTTGCTTGAAATGACGCGTAGAATCACGTGAACATATTTGTTTTGCTGTTTAACAACTAATAAAAGGTGTTAATTCAGATCTGGACAGAATTGTAAATTAACATGTGAGGTCGTTTCGGGGGTGCTATATGACATTTCCGACCTCATTTAAAATGCCTAGATAGGTAGTTTAATTACACTTCACCTCTTGCCATGTTTAATAACATTTAATATTGTCGTGTATTTAATCGGGATAGAAAAAAATAATTAACATGGAGTTTCGTCAATATGCAACCCGTTGCATATTGAACTTCACTTAATGTGTAGTGTTTGATTGTGTGAATTGTCATGCCGTGTCTTGCATGTATCCAGCTGCTCATGCATCATTTGTGTTGTGCATCATGTGGTGAATTCCGTGTGTTGATTTGTGTTTCCGGTTTGCTTCGTCTCGATAGAGTTCCGCAAGCGTGTCGGATGTGAGGACCCGTTCGACTACGTCGGTTCGTCTGCTTCACGGAGGCATTCTTCTTCCAAGCGGGATCTCAGGCAATATGATCATTTCTCCAGATACCATTACTATCATTGCCATGCTAGTATACCGTTCCTATCGATTATGTCTCGTTGCCTACCACATGTTAAATATCAGCCTCTCAACAATGCCATGATTACCTTCAACCTGTTCGACCTAGCAAACCACTGATTGGCTATGTTACTGCTTGCTTAACCCTGTTGATAGCGTTGCTAGTTGAAGGTGCGGATGCTTCCATGTGAAAACACGGGTTCCTTGTTATATCACCATATTAATTGCTATTTAAACTTAATGCACCTATACACTTGGTAAAAGGTGGAAGGCTCGGCCTTTCTAGCCTGGTGTTTTGTTCCACCTTTGCCCCCTTAGTTTCCGGCTACCGGTGTTCTGTTCCATAAATGAGCGCTCCTAACACGATCGGGGTTGTTATGGGGACTCCCTTGATAATTCGTTTTAGATTAAGACTGGTCTGGCAAGGCCCAACTTTGGTACTACATTTGCCTAATCACCTAATAAAATTGCATAGGGACTTCCCGGGCCCCGAGGATAATTTAATCAACCCCCGGGCCAGTGCTCCTCATGAGTGTTGGTCCAAATTGGCAGACTACGGGGCCACCGCGGGGCAACCCGAGGTTTGGTTCTCCTAGTGTGACCCATCCGTCGTGTCCTGAGAACGAGGTACGCGACTCCTATCGGGATCGTCGACACGTCGGGCGGCCTTGCTGGGTTAGTTTTACCTTTCACGAAATATCTTGTGCATCGGGATTCCGGTGATGCTTTGGGTAATCTCAGAGTTGAGGTTTCCCACTAGGGAATCCGACGAGATCGCGAGCTTCGTGATTGAGGATTTCTATGCGGCTTGTGGTAATTTGTGATGGACTAGTTGGAGCACCCCTGCAGGGTTAAATCTTTCGAAAAGCCGTGCCCGCGGTTATATGGCAATGTGGAAGCTTTGTTTAACACTGGTTCTAGATAAGTTGAAGTTAACTTAATTAAAACTTGCCAACGGTGTGCGTAACCGTGACTGTCTCTTTCGTGAGTTCCTTCTCCGATCGAGGACACGGTGGGGTTATGACTGACGTAGGTAGGTGTTCAGAATCATTCATATGATCATCAGTAGCTCTTGTCCATTATGCATAGATCTTCCCCCTCTTATACTCTTGTACTCGTAAGCTTAGCCACCAAATATATGATTAGCCGCTGCTGCAACCTCACCACTTAACCATACCTCGCCCATTAAGCTTTGCTAGTCTTGATACCTTTGGAAATGAGATTGCTGAGTCCCCTGTGGCTCATAGATTACTACAACACTAGTTGCAGGTACAGGTAAAGGTTACTTGACGCGAGCGCGTTGAATGTTCATTTGGAGTTGCTTCTTCTTATTCCTCTTCTTCGATCTAAGATGGGTTCCAGGCCGGCAGCCTGGGATAACAAGGATGGACGTCGTTCTTCTTTTGTCGTTTGTTTTCGTCCGTAGTCGGACCCTGCTCTTGCTCTTGATGTTTATGTAATGTACTGATGTGACTCTGATGTAGCTTGTGGCGAGTGTAAGCCAATTCTATGTATCTTTTCTTTTCAGTACATGTACTTGTCACGATATCCATTCTTGCGACACGACGAGATGCGCTTCTATCCCTGACGAGGCCCCCGTGCCAAATTGAGGATAGGGTCGCATCTTGGGCGTGACAAGTTTGTATCAGAGCCGTACCGACCTAGGAGCCCCCTTGATTGATCGAACTTGGCCGAGTCGAATCTAGTAAAAAATACTTTGAGTCTAGTTATATATCGGAGAGTAGGATTCTTTTTCTCCTCTTCTATGCTCTGGTGAGGAATCTTGACGTAATAATTTACTCTACTCCTCTTCCCACTCAATAAAAAATTTAGGATCACGCGGATATTCTTGGAATCTATGTGATGCCGATGTGACGGAGTTCTGTCTTGGTGCCTCCTATCTGCTTTAAGTCTCAGGGGAGTTGAGCTCCAGGGGATTCTTGAGCACATCGTTATCATTCAGATTTCTTAATATCCCAGAATGAAGGATGTTCGTAATTGCTTCAATACTAGTAGTGGCGAGATAACCCCGATGTCCCCAGTACTGGTGCAGATTGTTCGGGAGTACTACCATACTTTGTATCGTTGTGATCACGAGGGTCTGTTGTAGATGAAGGTCCGAGATTCTGGTTGTGTGTTGACAGATGTGATACAGGTGACGGGTTAGTATAGGAGTTGTGTGATTATTACTCCTTGTATCCGTGTACCAGATTGCATGACCAGATATTTCGGGAATTCATAGGTGGGAATTCTAGTAGTTGCTTATAGGACAATCTTCCAACAAATACATGATGTTAGGTTGGGGTTCGACATCTAGTGGATTCGTTTGTTCACGGTCGACTTACAGCGGTACACGTTGTGTCTTAAAGAGTCCTTGTAGCTTGCTACGACTCGGGGATACTTCTTATGTCGGGTGCACTGCTTTGCACTTGATGGCTACTATAAAATCGAGCCCGTGCGATCCTGTCCATGAAAATAACGGACGAAATCTTTCTCATGAGTTTGTTCTGGCTTGTTTCATAAGCCTCGCCCTTTGTTTTGTTGGAATATGGTAATTTGAGTTGCTTCGATGTCAAGTGGTGATTTCAGATCTTTCCTAAGAGGTGTTCTCCTATTTTTATGTGAATGCTAATTCTCTTGCTCAATCAATTGTCATATCAAATCTTGTCAACCGGAGTCATCGTATCAATTCCATTCAACCGGTGTGTTTCTCTTCAAGTAATTCTATCCTCTCCAATTTTGCAAGATCATTCTCTCAATTCTTACCGGAGTTTGTCTCATCTGTCCCAAGTCATCTTTGTTTTCCCCGCTTCAGTGACTCAATTTTCATCCAAGAGTTTTCTCTTATTTGTGCTTCCGCTGTCTGTTCTTTTCCCTCTTACCCGGTGAATTTAATTCAGTTGTCTGTGTCATCATATCCTTTTCATCCTTGTAATTCTTTCCTATGTCGGAGATTTTATCAGCCTATCTTGTTTATTCATCTCTTCTCTATCCGGAGTGTTAAAGATATTTCAGTAGTTCTGGTTTTCAATCCTTCAGTTATTTCGAGGTGCTAACCTCATCTAGTTTTCTTGTACCGGTGCAATATCTCTCGTTCCAGCAATCTTTTCAACGGTGGTTTCTTCGAGTGGGCCCATAACCCACAGGTTTTTCCCAGGATCTTTTAGCTCTTGTAATCCTCCGGAAATCTTTAATTCTTTGCAACTATGATGTAAGTATGAATTTCATCAGTCATATCCCTTCTCCAAGGCCTATTTGAATTAATTGTCTTATTTGGCTCAGCCTTTCATTCTTCATTATTTCGGAGTGTCTCAGTAATTCTTCGGGCTGTTTCTCGTCATCATTCTCAGCTTGCAATTTCGAAGGGGTGTTTCTCTCAAATCTTGGTGCCATCATCTTAATTGTTCCAATCACGAGTAATCCCTTTCTTCCTATCCGATGCTTCTCTGAGTTGTTTTTTATTTCTCGTCCTCCGAAGGCCATCATTTTAGAAGAATCTTCGTTCTCAGCTTTCAGCTTTCATCCTCAATTCATCTCAATTGTTGTCTCTTCGTTCGTCTCTCGATTATCCTGTGCCTTATTCAAGTTTTCTCTCAGGTGGCTCATGATCTCATCATTCTCATGTATCTCCATTAATTCTTGGTTTTCCCATTCAATTGTGAATTCTTACCGGTGCTTCCTTCAATTTTGCCTCAAGTGGTGCTTTCCTCTCTGTTTCTCCAAGATTCATTTCTAGTAGAATAAGTGATATGCTAAATCCATTGATTGTCATCAATTTAACTTGGTGAAGGATTAGCATAACATAATTCTTATTCTTGTTCTTCCTTCTTCCAAGATATTTCAATTCTTCTTCCGGAGTGGCTCATGATATCGATTCGTTTCTCTTGTGCTTGTCTTTCTTTCCGGAGTTCCAAGTTCTTTTAAGTATCTCCTTGTGATGATTCATCTAAATCTTGACAAGGTCGTAATCTTATTCTTTCTTCCTTCATATCTTTGCATCATTCATTTGTATACAGAGGTCCTTCATGGTTGTTCATCGTGATATCAATTCATTCTCAAAGTGTTCTTCATGATTCGATTGGAGAACCTCAAGTTTTCTTACCTTGAATTTCCAAGTGCATTTGTTCTCCCTTTATCCTTTGAGGTGGTATTATAACATTCTTGTTAGTGTAGGAGCCTCGAAGAGTTTTCCTTTCAAGAATGAGATAATTAAACCCACCAATTCTATGATCATGAGACATTTTTTTTCAACCAATGATTTCTTCATTCAGTTATTTTGGTTTGGATTTCACCTAAAGCTTTTCCTTTGGATTGTTGCTATCATGGTGCTTGTCATTAATCCAAGTTCTCAATGTTTCCTCTTGGTGTAAGTAATTATTCATATCTTGTTTCTCGTAATCTATCCTTGGTTCTTTTAGTGGTTGTTTGTCACCTCATATTTGTTGAGACGATTCTCATAAGCCCACTACTATCTTGTTCTTTTCGTTGTGGGTTTTCCAACTACTCCATCTATTCTTCTATCCGGAGGCTCTTCAATTCTATCGTGATGATAGTTGTCATTCCTTTCTTCATTCTCTTCTTCCGCTTGAGCTAGTTCCTATTCTATTGTTCCGGAGGCATTGTGATGTTGCTCATTTGGGTCAATCTTGTTGTTCTATCAAGATTATGGTGTTCCCCTGCTCTATTTAGTTGTTGTTATGAATATTGTCTATTTCTTCCATCTTTTCGAATTTTTTGTCCCATTTTCCTACCGAAGTGCTGCCGAAATTTTCCGTGAATTCTGGCTTCTATCTCATGTCATTCCTCATCACCTTGCAACCTTCAAGGATCATTGGTTTCACTCGTTTGTCAAGAAGCGACTAAAGTTTACCTTGTTCTTTCTCATCCTCTCCCCCTTTCATTCTTGGATCTCGGGGCGAGATCCTCTTGTAGTGTAGGAGAGTTGTGACAGCCCGATGCCGACGTTCCAGAAGATTCCCCTCTCTTTCCGTTTTCGTCGTGTGTCTATTTTCTTTTGTCGCATCATCATCGCATCATGCACATCATCTTCATTGCATCGGCATCTCCATTGCCGCCCGTTTTCAAAACTTGCATCGTTAGTTGCCGGTTCGCTTCGTTGTCCGTTCTGAGCCCGATCGCACACGCACGCGCCCGCGGCTTCGTTCGAACCCTGTTTTAAAAGTGTGCGTAAAACTTTCTCTAATCGAGGTGAAACTTGGCATGCGGTCGTGATTAGTTATAGCTAGGTCGCATGTCGAATTTTGTCACAATCGAAGTCCGTCTGGTACCAGAACGGTCGAACGTAGCGGCACCGTATTCGGTCTACCGTCGGACGTTTTTCGTTGTTTTAAAAACTCGATGCCGCGCCGCCCATTCTCCCTCTCGTCCCCGGATATCCCCTCTACGCGGCCGCGTACCCATTCCCGCGTTCGGAATCGTCCGAATCCGACCCGGCGGTTGGATCCGAAACGCGATTCCGGTTAACCGAGCCCCTCTTTTCTCTATAAATACCCCTCCACCATAATTTTTAGACAACCCATCTTCCCTGCCTCGAAAACCGTGCCAACCCCGAAACCCTAATCCTCCCGCAGCCTCCTCCCACCTCCTCCTCGCGCCGCCGGGCCCGCGAGCCCACGGCTGGCCCGCCGGGCCCGAAATCGCCGCCAGCCACCGCCTCCCGTGCACCCCGCACCTCCTGCCCGGAGACACGCGCCGCCGGCCTTCCGAGCGCCATGCCACCCTCTTGCGCATCGCCTCGCCGCTCCGCCCTGCTGCCGTCGGCCCGAGTGCCACCCCAGGCCGGAGCCGCGCATCCAACCGCTGGCCGCCGCCTGCCTTCGTCTCCGTTCCGCCAGGAAGCCGCCGGCCGCAACCGCCGCCACTCGTCGCGCTCCCCCAGTGCAGCGCCGCCAGCAGCACGTCGAAGACATACAACACCCCAGGAGCCACCGGCGCCCAGCCCCGCGCCAGTTCCCGGCGTCCTCGCCGCAGCAGTTGCTCGCGCCGGCCAGCCGCCCCCTCGAGCGCGCCGCCTCCTCCCATGATCTAGCTCGCTAGATCGATCGGGCCCTGGCCCCGTTGACCGCTGGAGCCGTGGGCCGCCTCCAGTGCAAAACCAGCAGCCAGGCCCAGCAGCTAGCCGAGCCGAGGCCCAGCTCCTGCCTCCTTCTACAGGCCGCCTCACCTGGGCCGCGCCCCGCGCTGGCCCAGCACCGCGCTGCAGCGCCCTTCGGCCCACGAGCACGTCGACCGCCCCAGTTGTCTTCGCCCAAGCCAGGCCGAGGCCTCCGCTCCACCAGGCCGGCCCAAGAGGCCCAGGTATACAGCAGCCCCCAAGCCTTCTAAATTGCGCCCCTGCGATGTGTTAGTTATTTTGCGCCCTAGTTTCGGCCCGTGTAGGGTAAATTCGGCCCAGTAGTTAATTTAGAATTTAATCCGAATTTATTCTTTTTTAGAAAATAGGCAATATTTCAAATGACCGTAGATTCTAAACCGTATATCGGATCGCGACGAGTAGCATATGCATCTCGTGTAGTTTTGTGCATAGAATCCATTTATAAAACTTGCATAGTTGTTTGAGGTCGTTTAGCATGTCGTATGCCTAGAAACACGTGTTGTCCTATTATGTTTCCGACCCGCATAATTTCTCGTGCGTGTCCGGACTGCCCGTATACCGTAGATTAAATGTCCATGTTTTAGGAATCATTTTTGCATGTATTTTAGTGCGGTCAATTGTATTTTTACATGTAGGGATTTGCCGGTAATTTATTTTCTCGCGTATAGGCTATTTTGTCTCGCATTTATGTGTGGCATTATTTTGTGTTGCAAACCCCACATATTTCATATGTTTCCGGGGTAGAAAAATCCCAAGGATTTTTCTGTGCAATTAGTTTTAGCTTCTGAGGAAGTTAGTTCGCGAGATATTTTGCCATGTTGCCCTTTTGATTAATTCGTAGGATTTATCTCGTGCCTCGTTTGAATTTGTTGTCAACTCGGGAATTGTTCTTGGGTGTTTAGTATAGCCCCTGGTAATTTTGGTTGCAATAGAAATGCATGTTTAGGTGTTGTTTGCTAGCTCTCAAGTTGCTAGAAATAGTGTTGATTTGGAGGAGCTGAAATATTTCTAAGTCTGGAATCTGTTATATTTTGTTGCTGTGTTGTCTTGCTTGCATCTTGTGATCTGTAGCTCTTTTGAGGTGGGTCCAATGGAGTTAGTTGTACCCCTTGTGTTTCTCTTGCATGCTGTAAAGTTTCATGCCATTTGGAGTCCTGTAGCTTAGGATTTTGCTGCTGTCTATATTGCTTCAGATCGAAAACTGCACTTTCATGAGGTGTAATTTTCACTAAGTCTGAAATAGTGTGTGAGAAGCCATTTTGTGTCTTCTTTTCCTAGTGCTCCTTGTTGCCTTGCTAGTTGTTATTAGTTGTTTGTAGTAGTGCGTCTTGCCCTCTTTCATGCCATGCCTTGCTTGTGTTTGTCGGAGTTGTGTAGCTCGTAGTTGTGGGGTGTAGAAAATGCTATGTCGCTGATTTTGACAGATTGTAGTCATTTTTTGTTTTTCTCGTAGTTGTTGAACCGTAGCTCCGATTTGATCGTGTCCTATATGAAACTTTCTTAGAATCTCATGTAGTTTCATGTTCTCTTTCTGTTTGTATGTTTTGAAGTGCTCGTGACCGTCGTTGCACACATATTGCATTCATGCCATCATATCTTGCGGTGCTTGTATCTTTTGATCCGTAGCTCCGTTGGAGATGATCTTTATGTGTAGGTTGCTTGAAATGACGCGTAGAATCACGTGAACCTATTTGTTTTTCTGTTTAACAACTAATAAAAGGTGTTAATTCAGATCTGGACAGAATTGTAAATTAACATGTGAGGTCGTTTCGTGGGTGCTATATGACATTTCCGACCTCATTTAAAATGCCTAGATAGGTAGTTTAATTACAATTCACCTCTTGCCATGTTTAATCACATTTAATATTTCTGTGTATTTAATCGGGATAGAACTAAATAATTAACATGGAGTTTCATCAATATGCAACCCATTGCATATTGAACTTCACTTAATGTGTAGTGTTTGATTGTGTGAATTGTCATGCCGTGTATTGCATGTATCCAGCTGCTCATGCATCATTTGTGTTGTGCATCGTGTGGTGAATTACGTGTGTTGATTTTTGTTTCCAGTTTGCTTCGTCTCGATAGAGTTCCGCAAGCGTGTCGGATGTGAGGACCCGTTCGACTACGTCGGTTCGTCTGCTTCACGGAGGCATTCTTCTTCCAAGCGGGATCTCAGGCAAGATGATCATTTCTCCAGATACCATTACTATCATTGCCATGCTAGTATACCGTTTCTATCGATTATGTCTCGTTGCCTACCACCTGTTAAATATCAGCCTCTCAACAATGCCATGATTACCTTCAACCTGTTCGACCTAGCAAACCACTGCTTGGCTATGTTACTGCTTGCTTAACCCTGTTGATAGCGTTGCTAGTTGTAGGTGCGGATGCTTCCATGTGAAAACACGGGTTCCTTGTTATATCACCATATGAATTGCTATTTAAACTTAATGCACCTATACACTTGGTAAAAGGTGGAAGGCTCAGCCTTTCTAGCCTGGTGTTTTGTTCCACCTTTGCCCCCTTAGTTTCCGGCTACCGGTGTTCTGTTCCATAAATGAGCGCTCCTAACACGATCGGGGTTGTTATGGGGACTCCCTTGATAATTTGTTTTAGATTAAGACTGGTCTGGCAAGGCCCAACTTTGGTACTACATTTGCCTAATCACCTAATAAAATTGCATAGGGACTTCCCGGGCCCCAAGGATAATTTAATCAACCCCCGGGCCAGTGCTCCTCATGAGTGTTGGTCCAAATTGGCAGACTACGGGGCCACCGCGGGGCAACCCGAGGTTTGGTTCTCCTAGTGTGACCCATCCGTCGTGTCCTGAAAACGAGGTACGCGACTCCTATCAGGATCGTCGACACATCGGGTGGCCTTGCTAGGTTAGTTTTACCTTTGACGAAATATCTTGTGCATCGGGATTCCGGTGATGCTTTTGGTAATCTCAGAGTTGAGGTTTTCCACTAGGGAATCCGACGAGATCGCAAGCTTCGTGATTGAGGATTTCTATGCGGCTTGTGGTAATTTGTGATGGACTAGTTGGAGCACCCCTGCAGGGTTAAATCTTTCGGAAAGTCGTCCCGCGGTTATGTGGAAACGTGGAAGCTTTGTTTAACACTGGTTCTAGATAACTTGAAGTTAACTTAATTAAAACTTGCCAACGGTGTGCGTAACCGTGACTGTCTCTTTCGTGAGTTCCTTCTCCGATCGAGGACACGGTGGGGTTATGACTGACATAGGTAGGTGTTCAGGATCATTCATATGATCATCAGTAGCTCTCGTCCGTTATGCCTAGATCTTCCCCCTCTTATTCTCTTGTACTCTAAGCTTAGCCACCAAATATATGCTTAGCCACTGCTGCAACCTCACCACTTAACCATACCTCACCCATTAAGCTTTGCTAGTCTTGATACCTTTGGAAATGAGATTGTTGAGTCCCATGCGGCTCATAGATTACTACAACACCAGTTGCAGGTACAGGTAAAGGTTACTTGACGCGAGCGTGTTGAATGTTCATTTGGAGTTGCTTCTTCTTCTTCCTCTTCTTCGATCTAGGATGGGGTTGTTATGAAGACCCCCTAGATTCTCATTTTGGGATAAACAACGTCTGGCAAGGCCCAATTGGTACTATATTTGCCCAACATAATAATTTTGTTAATACTGAAAAACATAGGGTGTCATGAACGAGAGGAGTAATTCAACATATTACAGGGAAGGTCAGTGTTGATCCAAAACATAGCACTTGCGGAGCCAACCCGGGGCAACTCGGGTGATGTCTATCTGGCCATGTACACTAGCTTATCCGTCATGTCCTGAGAACGAGATACGCGACTCCTATCGGGATCGTCGTCACGCCGGCGGCCTAGCTAGACTTGGTTTACCTTTCTCAAGCATCTTGTGCGAGGGATTCTGAGGATTCTTTGGGTTATCTTGAGGTTAAAGTATTCCAATAGGAACCCGAGGAGTTCATGGGTTTAGCTCATCGAGGTTATTACGGCGCTGCGTGTGGTAGTTTGTGATGGACAAGTTGGAGCACCCCTGCAGGGTTAAATCTTTCAGAAAGCCGTGCACGCGGTTATGTGGCAACTTGGAAACTTTGTTTAACGTTCGGTTCTAGATAACTTCAAGTAAACTTAACTAAAACTTGCCAACTGAGTGCGTAACTGTGACTGTCTCTTTCATGAGCTCCTTCTCCGATCGAGGACACGGTGGGGTTATGTCTGACGTAAGTAGGTGTTCGGGATCATTCATTTGATCATCGGTAGTTCATGTCCGCTATGTGTCGGGGATATACCACGCAGTGTAACCCGGCTTGAAGTATGACCCGCCAAGGATTTGGCGACTCACCGGCGCCTGAGGACTGACATAGCGGGCGGCTCATAGATTACCCCGTAGGCGACTCGGACAAATGACGAAGGCCCAAGGCTTGGCGTACACTCTGGCATAAGGCGACTCAGAGAGAGGCCAGGAGGGCCGACTCACAAGAGAAGGCCCAAGAAGAGGAGAGACTCCCTCACAAAGGAAACAAGACCCGGATTAGGATTCAAGAGAGACCAGTCCTATTCCTACTCCTAATAGGACTGTACATGTAAACTTACCCTTCCACCTATATAAGGAGGCGTAAGGCGCCCCAAGAGGGACAAGATTCGGAACTTATGTTTAGACAAGAAAATCATGAGATAGACAAATTAGACACCCACGAGATTAGAGGTGGCGAGTCTGCACACTTGTAATCAAGATCATCATCTTCATTAATGAAACACAAGCAGGACGTAGGCTTTTACCTCCATCGAAGGGACCAAACCTGGGTAAATCCGCGTCTCTCGATTCCGACCAACCCCTCTCAAGCCGCCACATAGCTGCAATGGCCTCACACCTAAGTTCTCTCACGAGAACATCTGCCGTAACAAACCACGACACTTAGCGCCCACCATGAAACAGATTGTATGGTGGAATTGTGTTCTTGAAGGGATCTATCCTAGGGATCGAGAAGCTTATGACCCGCCGGATGAAGAAGAGCGAGCAAAGAAGAATCACATCTTTGACGAAAAGCCACAAACAACAACAAAATTAGGGTTACACAATGGAGTCGCTGCCATAGGATGAAGAAGGACCGGTTAAAATCATGATACACCAAGACCGTAATCGTGCCGGCTCCGCCGGGACCGAGAGCAACTCACCAATTTTTCACATCACCGGGTTGCACAGACGGATGATTTCTCCACTACTATTTGTTTGGTTGATTGGATACACACGCGTTGCCCCGTCCGTGTTAAAATTCCAAGCCAGATCGATTTCGGTGCTTAGCCGCAAGACGCCTGAACCAAGAAGGTTCGAGTTCCAATTAAGAAACAAGAAAATTCGCCAAATTGACAAGACCGACTGACGGTCCAATCCAAAGACGGGTCGATTCCTCGGCGCACTGTAGCGCGTGACCGAGACCGACTCGATTTATGTCACACGCAGCCAAAAGATTCAGCAGCACGGCACACATCTATGGCCCTGTTTGGATACTCTAACCGGGTTAGAGGTTAGAGTTAGATTCTAACCCTCAACTAACCCTGAACTAACTCTAACCCAAGAGGTGTTTGGATGAGAGGGTTAGATTGACAATAAATGCCCTTTCTCAATCATTTGGTTACTTTTGTCCATATTCACTGCCGGATTTGGTGTGGCCGATCGTTGTGTGGTCGGCGGCGGGGCGGGGCGGGGCGGGCCGCGGCAGACGGCTGGGGCGGCCGGCGGCAGGGCGCGGCGGGTCGGGGCGGGGCGGGGCGGGCCGCGGCAGACGGCTCGGGCGGCCGGCGGCAGGGCGCGGCGGGGCGGGGCGGGCCGCGGCAGACGGCTGGGCGTGCGGGGCGGCCCGGTGGCAGGGCGGGGCGGGGCGGCCGGCGGCAGGGCGCGGCGGGGCGGGGCGGCAGACGACTGGGCATGCGGGGCGGCATGCGGGGCGGGCCGCGGTAGACGGCTGGGCGTGCGGGGCGGCCGGCTGTAGGGCGCGGCAGGGCGGGAGGGCGCGGCGGGCGGGGCGGGGCGGGCCGTGGCAGGGCGCGGCGGCGGGGCGGGCCGTGGCAGGGCGCGGCGGCCGGCGGCTGGGACGGTGAGGAGGGAGGGCGACGGGAGGGACGGGGGGTAGGTGGGAGGATCTGGTGCGGGCTGGATGCGGTAGCAAGTGATTTTTTTTCCTTTTTTTGTCCCCACCTAACTCTAACCCAAAAAAGCACCTCTTGGGTGGGTTAGAGTTTTTGGGTGGGTTAGATGCATCTAACCCAATCTAACCCTACCTGTTTGGATTTTTGAGGGTTAGATAGCTCAACTCTAACCCAATCTAACTCTAACCCTAGGATCCAAACACGGCCTATGATCCACACCAGCCATGCTACAGGAACGGTTCAAGTCCCAAGGAAGCGCTGGCAGAAAGAGAAGGAAGGGAGCTCCACCACGTTGCTATTTTGGCACAATTATCAAAATTGGATGAGCACTAAGAGCATCTCTAGTGGATCCTCTATATGGAGCATCTCTAGTGGATCTTCTATATGGAGGTGTATAGCAGATATATACCATCCCAGCAACATTTTACCCCCCAGCGGCTCGTGAAAAATGACGTGTCAAACATCCACGTCCATCCACGACGGTAGGAGGCGTGGAAGTAAACACGACCCAGCCACGCTCATGCAGCTCGCGTCGTCCCAACGTCTCGCAAGGTAAATCGCTAGATCTGGCATGACGCTGTGCGGGATGCGGCGGGCTGCGGGCGACAGGGTGCGGCGGGATGCGGCGGCGCGCTGTAGGGCGGGGTGCGGGGCGGGGTGCGGGCGGCGCGTTGTGCGGGATGCGGCGGGCTGCGGGCGGCGCGCCGTGCGGCGGGGTGCGGGGCGGGGTGCGGGCGGCGCGCTGTGCGGCGGGGTGCGGCGCGCGCTGTGGGGCGGGGTGCGGGCGGCGCGCTGTGCGGGCGGGGTGCGGGGCGCGCTGTGGGGCGGGATCCGGCGGCGCACTGTGGGGCGAGATGCAGGGCAGCGACGGGAGGACTGTACACGTCCTAATTTACACGTTCCACTAAAAAATTGTGACGTGTATAATTTAACAACGTGTATATGAACGTGTAAATGAAGATATACACGTTTAAATTTAGACCATCCACTAGAGATGCTCTAAGGCTACTACTCCATAAAGAGATTCACCTACAGCTATTAAGAAACGGCTTGGGCAAACTCCGGCCACACATGTCTCCTATCTAGAACCAAAAATTATCAATGGATAGCAGGCTCGTGTCCAAACTATGTTCGGAAGTATAAACGTTCGCGTACGAGTCATGAATGTTTCTGTCAACAAAAATCACCAGGTGCTATTTACTCAATATTTTATGCTTACATTGCAAATTAATTCCATCAATAATTTTTCTACTCTTTCGTATTATTTTGTCCTTGCAGATCTATCCTGGCAAGGGGTTATTTTCTGGCGTTCGTTGAGCCATAAACAGCATGGATAATATGTTCTGATGGGGATTTGTGGTCTACCTCACATCCAGTTTTGCGATGAAGTACCGAGACTCGCACAAGAATCAAATTCAGTTGAACGAAAGATGTTACCATGCCGTAGACGTACCACACCAAATTACAACTCCGCGGCCAACTCTCATGTCCGCGCGACCAAGACGACTTACAATGACGCGGCGAACTCTCACGTCACACGATCAAGATGGCTTACAATGACGCAGACAGTTCTCATGTCCGCGTGAGCAAGATGGCTTACAACGCCGCAACCGATTCTCGTCTTCGTATCAAATCGCCAGATGGCTCTCACATTCAACTCAATCCGTTGGTGCAGTACTCACATGTACGAGCCGCCCAACAGATGGATGCAAGACGTCACCCTCATGGTCCGGAGCACATCAACCCGCCGGTGCAGTGCTCTCTTATATGAGCCGCCCAACAGACACGCATAAGCCGCTGTCCCCACGGTCCAATCTACATCAACACATCAGAGATGGAGCGGGTACCAGTATCTTTTCTCCGTCGGCTTATGCCACAGTAAAATATGAAGATTCTCAAGCCACCTCCTTGAGTCGACTTAAGACTCGGGGGCTACACAGACATGGCTCGCCAGATCCAACCAGGTTGAATAAATTCAAGAACTCCGGGTCATTGCAGGGAAGATAACCCGACCCCAAGGGCTATTACCTCATTGGCGGGCATTTTAAAGTCGCTCAAGAGGACGAGTCGCCACGACGTGCCATTCAAACATGGGTGCCCTGCTTCATTTGCGGGCATTTTTAAAGTCACTCAAGAGGACGAGTCGCCACGTCGCGTCGTTCAAACATGGGTGCCCTGCTTCATTGACAGGCATTTTAAAATCGCTCAAGAGGACGAGTCGTCACGATGCACAGTTCAAACATGGGTGCCCGGCTTAATGCCAAGAATTCATGGTTAAACCTGCATGTTTGCATGATGCTACTCCGAATCTCGTGTACTCCGATTCATGACAAGTCAATCCATATGGACCGTGAACTTATCCGGGTTCAAACATCAATTGGTCGTGAGTGTCGGCTTACACAAAGTGAGGATACTCCATCTGCCATTAAGCCGCCTTCTTGGTCAAACCTTCTTGTCTGCATGATGCTACTCCGAATCCCTTTACTCTCGATATGTCAATCCAGTTGGACCCTGAACTATCCAGTTTAAAACATCGATTGGTCGTGAGTGTCGGCTTACAGAAAGCGAGGATATTCCATGGGCTATTAAGTCACCTTCTTTGAAACTTGGTTAAACCTGCATGTCTGCATGATGCTACTCCGAACCCCATGTACTCTTTATAAGTCATCCATTTGGCCCTGACTTCCAGGTTAAAACATGGATTGGTCATGAGTGCCGGCTTACAGAGAGCGAGGATAAACCAATGGTTGTCAAGCTAGTTTCATTGAAGTAAGATTCAAGTCTCATAAACCATCACTATTCTGTCATATACATGCATCATCTTGCATTGCATCATACATCATACATACATATCATGCCGGTCTTCAAACCGGGTCAAAGCATAAATTCTTGCAGGTACAAATAAATCTTTGAATAGCCAATTTGCCTGGATTTTCATTATGGTTTATCATAACCAGTGTTAAATGATTGGGGTTTTAAAGCCAGCTCGAAAGAATTGACTATTTTCGAAGAGCCGCCCTATTACATATAATGTCGGGTCATCTAATTGACCGGCCCTTGGATTTCTTCAACTTGTGCTCTGTATTAAACTACAACACTTATGGATTTATCAAACATATGGATTTCTCAAGGATATATTTGTCGGGTTACCACGATCAAGGATTTCTTTTACCACAAAGGCACCATCAGCTCACGGAGTGGATATGATTTTATTCTACAACGGAAGGAACAGTCCCGAGTCTTTGCAGGCACACGACCCGGCACTTGGGGGCTACAATATTCAAATCAAGATTACATCAAAGTATGAAAGTCCCATGTCGCTGCAAGCATGCACCATGACACTTGGGGGGCCAATGCAAACTGCTCTTTCAAATCATAACATCATCATCAGACCCGGCTACCTCAAGGAGATAAGTCGGCCCAGGGGGGTTACATATCGCTCTTTATTCAAGTATTGATTCAAGGAAGCACCGGTTCATCATTTTTATAATGACCCGATCCTTGGGGGCTACACATTGCTGCTCAAGGGTACATCATCAGATTTACAAAGTCCCTGCTCATTATTGCATAATGACCCGGCCCTTGGGTGCTACATCATATGATGTTTTATTTTCAAAGGAGAAGAACGTGGAAGTCCCGAGTCGCCGCATAAATCGACCCGTCACTTGGGGGCTACACTATTTAGATCATAATTTCTAAAGTCCCAGGTTGCCGCAGGCAAGACAACCCGGCACTTGGGGGCTACAACACTAAGTTGTTTCGCAGATCATGAGGTTCAAATTGAAGACCCGACCCATCACACACTGATGACCCGACCCTTAGGGGCTACAGGTAATATGGATATATCAAAAAATTGAAGAGCGCATTTCATTTCGTCATGGAGGTGAAGTATTGGGAGACCGGTTCAACATATTTTTATCTAGTTGAAGCATTGAAAGACCGGCTCAACATCACACGGATTTCTTTATCCCCAATAATTGGATATAGTCAATTGGAGTTTAGTTGTTCGACGGGGCACCACCAATAATCATGACCCGCCATTAGCAATCATGACCCGCCATTGTCAATCATAACCCGCCGAAGCAAGAGAAGCTGGTTCAACATTCTGTGGATTTCTTATTCCCCAAATTTTCATCAAGCCAAAGCATTGGAGGCTGACTCAATGGCATATGTATTTTATTGCAAAGGACACGTACCAACAAGATAATTGTGAAGACGGCTCGTTAATATGAAGAAGAAACCCGGATTTTTCGAGGAGCCACTTTAGTACATCAAGCCGGCCAGAGGAGCAAGCCGGTCCCTTAATATATTTCTTATTCTTATTTCAGGAGCTTACCATGAATAAATTCAAGCTAACCTAGGGGCTAATTTCGGTGATATACCACGCAGTGTAGCCCGACTTGAAGTATGACCCGCCAAGGATTTTGCGGCTCACCGCCAGAGGAGCAAGCTAACCTAGCGGGTGGCTCACAGATTACCCCGTAGGCGACTCGGACAAATAACGAAGGCCCAAGGCCCGGCGTACACTCTGGCATAAGGAAACTCATAGAGAGGCCCGGAGGGCCGACTCACAAGAGAAGGCCCAAGAAGAGGAGAGACTCCCTCACAAAGGAAACAAGACCCGGTTTAGGATTCAAGAGAGACTAGTCCTATTCCTACTCCTAGTAGGAATCTACATGTAAACTTACCCCTTCCACCTATATAAGGAGGGGTAAGGCGCCCCAAGAGGGACAAGATTCACAACTTAGGTCTAGACAAGACAAGTCATGAGATGGACAGATTAGACACCCACGAGATTAGAGGTGGCGAGTCTGCACACTTGTAATCGAGATCATCGTCTTCATCAATGAAACACAAGCAGGACGTAGGCTTTTACCTCCATCGGAGGGGCCGAACTTGGGTAAATCCGCGTCTCTCGATTCCGACCAACCCTTCTCAAGCCGCCACATAGCTGTGATGGCCTCACACCTAAGTTCTCTCACGAGGACATCTGTCGTGACAAAACCACGACACTATGCGTAGATCATCCCCCTCTTATTCTAGTACTCGTAAGTTAGCCACCCCAAGTAAATGCTTAGTCGCTTGCTGCAGCCTCACCACTTAATCATACATCACGGATTAATCTTTGCTAGTCTTGATACCTTTGGAAATGAGATTGCCGAGTCCCCTGTGGCTCACAGATTACTACAACACCAGTTGCAGGTACAGGTAAAGAGTTACTTTGACGTGAGCGTGATGGTTGTGATTTTGGAGTTTCTTCTTCTTCTTCTTCGATCTAGGATGGGTTCCACGCGGGGATCCTAGGATAGCAAGGATGGACATCGTTCTTTTATCGTTTGTTTTCGTCCATAGTCGGACCCTGCTCTTCTTCATGATGACTATATATTGTTGTATTGATGTGACTCTCATGCAGCTTGTGGCAAGTGTAAGCCAACTCCCTATACTCATATTTTCGGTACATGTACTTGTAACGATATCCATTCTTGTGAAACGACGAGATGCGTTTCTATCCCTGTCGAGGCCCTCGTGCCAAAATAAGGATAGGTCCGCATCTTGGGCGTTAGAAGTTGGTATCTGAGCAGTACCAACCTAGGAGCCCCCTTGATTGATCAAACTTGGTCGAGTCGAGTCTAGTGAAAAACTACTTTCAGTCTAGTTATATATCGGAGAGTAGGATTCTTTTTCTCCTCTTCTATGCTCTATTGAGGAATCTTGACATGATAATTTTAATTCTACTCCTCTTCTCACTCAAAAAAATTTAGGATCACGCAGATATTTTTGGAATCTATATGATGTCGATGTGACGGAGTTCTGATTTGGTGCCTCCTGCTGTGTTGATTTTATTCCGGGGAGTTGAGCTCCAAGAGATTCTTGAGCACATCATTATCATTCAGATTTTTTAGTATCTTAGGACGAAAGATGTTCGAAATTGCTTCAATACTAGTAGTGGCGAGAGGAGTCCAGCTTCCTCAGTATTGGTGCAGACACGTCCGGATGTATCGCCATACTTAGTATCGTTGTGATTACGAGGATCTGAGATAGATGTGTTTCCGAGGTCTCTCGTTACGTGTTGACGGATGTGATACACTAGACGGGTTAGATGCTAGGAGTTGACTGATGAATTTCTCCTTGTATCCGTGGTCCCGATTGCATGACTAGAAATTTTGGAATTCTTAGGTGGGAATTCAAGTAGTTACTTATAGGACAATCTTCCGACAGATGCATGATGTGAGGTTGGTGTTCGACATCTAGTGGATTCTTTTATTCACGGTCATCTTACAGCGGTTCTCGTTGTGTCTTAAAGAGTCCTTGTAGCTTGCTACTACTCGGGGACGCTTCGTATGTCGTGTACACTGACTTGTACATGATGGCTACTGTAGGATAGAGCCCGCGCGATCCTATCCACGAAAATATCGAGGGAAATCTCTGTCATGAATTTGTTCCTACTTGTTTCGTAAGCTTCATCCTTTGTTTTGTTGGAGTATGGTAATTCGAGTTGCTTCGATGTCAAATGGTGATTTCATATCTTTCTAAGAGGTGTTCTCATCTTTGTATGGGAATGCTGATTCTTTTGCTCAGTCAAGTTGTGTTTTAAATTCCTTTCAATCGAAGTCGTCATGGTGATTCTTTATCATCCGGTGTGCTTCTCTCCAATTCAATTCTATCATTTTCAAGATTTGCAAGATTAATCTCTCATTTCTTTCCGGACTTCATCTCATCTGTCCCAAGTTGTCTTTGTTTTTCCCGCCCTCCCGCCCTTTTCTTCAGTGGTTGTATTTCATCCAAGTGCATTTCTTTTCATGATGCTTCCGCTATCTTCTCTTGTGTGTTCTACCCAGAGTGTTGAAGATATCTCAGAAGTTTCTTGTTTTCAATCCTTTCAATAATTTCAGGTGCGCAACCTCATCAAGTTATCATTTGCACCGATGCAATATCTTTGTTCCAAGCAATCTTTTCAACATTGGTTTCTTTGAGTGGGCCCATAACCCATAGGTTCTTTCACAATATCTTACCTGGCTCTTCTATTCTTCTCCCGGAGATCTCCAATTCTTTTAAAATATGATGTAAGAATGGATTCCATCAGTCATGTTCATTCTCCAAGATCGCTTTGAATTATTTTTCATCATTGGCTCAACTTTTCGAATTCTTATATCGGAGTGTCTTAATTATCCTTGGTGGTGTTTCTTGCCATCGTTCTCAGCTTGTGAAGATTGAAGGAGTGTTTCTCTCAAATCTTGTCCATTCTTTTGAAGATTGGCATATAGCCTCATCCTATCTTCTCAATTGTCCCCAATCATGAGAATTCTTTCCGTATCTACCCGGTGCATTTCAATTTGTTTTCATTCTCGATCCTCCGAGGGCCATCATTTCAGAAGATCTCTTCCTTCTTAGTTTTCAGCTTTCATTCTCAATTCTTCTCAATTTTGTCTCTTCGTTCGTCTCTTAATTATTCCAGTGCCTTGTTGAAGTTTTCTGTTAGGCGGATCATGGTCTCTTCATTCTCAAGGTATTCCTCAAGATTCGTCGGTAGTACCTCAAGTATTCTATCTCTTGCATTTCAAAGTGCAATTCTCCATCCTTTATCCTTTGAGGTGGTGTTATAGTGTTCTTGTTAGTGGAGGAGTCGCGAAGAGAAGTTGTTTCAAGAATGACATATGTAAATCCACCAATTCCTTGATCATGAGATATTTCGACCCATGGGTTCTTCATTGAGTTATCCTGGATTAGATTTCACCTAAAACTTTTCCTAATATTGTTGCTATTATGGTGATTATCGTTGATCCAAGTTTTCAATGTATCCTCTTGGTGTAGAAGTTTTGCCTTTCTTGTTTCATCCAGTCAATCCTTGTTTCTGTTAGTGGCTGGTTGTCCCCTCATTATTTGGGATTGTTTCATAAGTCCACTACAAGCTAGTTCTTTTCGTTGTTGTTTTTCCAACAGCCCCGTTCAATTCTTCTTGTAAGGATGCTTGTCAAATTCAATTGTGTTAGTAGTTGTCATTTTCTTCTTCATTCTTTCTTCTCAATGATCTAGTTTCTATTCACTTGTTCAGGAGTTGTTGTGATGTTGCTCTTGTTATATCAATCATCTCGGGTTGTCAAGATCATGTTCTTTCCTTGCTTATCAATTTAGTTGGTTTGTTGTGAATCTTGTCAAGATCTTTCCATCTTATGAAATTTTTGTCCCCTTTTCCTACCGAAGTGGTGCCGAAATTTTGTGTGAATTCTTGCATGTTTCTCATGTCATTCTTCACCTCTTAGCAACCTTCAAGGATCATTGGTTTCACTCGTTTGTCCAAGAAGCGACTAAGTTTTACCTGTTGCTCTTTCTCTTCCTCTTCCCCTTCCATTCTTAGATCTTAGGACGGGATCTCTTGTTAGTGTAGGACAGTTGTGACAGCCCGAGACCAACGCTCCAGAAGATTCCCCTCTTATTCCGTTGCCGCCATGTCATTAGATGGTTTGCCGCATTCATCATCGCATCATGTGCATCATCCGCATTGTATGGGCACTCCGTTGCCACCAGTTTTCAAAACTGCATCGGTTATTAGTTGTCGGTTCTCCCAGTATTCATCGTTGACTGTTTTGACATCGACCACACACGCAAGCCCCCGCGACATGAGTTAAATATTGTTTTTAAAGGTGTGTGAAAAATATTCTCGGATTGGGTTGAAACTTGGCGTGTGGTCTTATTTTACTGTAGGTCAGCTGCCTACCAAATTTCATCGCAACCGGAGACCATTTGATAATCGAACGTTCGACCGTAGCGGCACCATCATGGGTTTATCGTCGGACGTTTTTCGGTGTTTAAAAATCTCATTGTCGGGCCGCAAACTTCCCTCTCTTCCCCACCTAGCCTATTCTACACAGCCCACCTATCTAGAAGTCGCGACCAGAGCCGTGCGATCGCGATCTTGCGGTCCGAATTCAGACGAAATCTGCTAACCCTAGCCCCCCTTTCCTATTTAAACATCCCCACCTACCTAATTTAGATCTAACCCTAGCCTTGCCTCGAAATCCGTGCCCAGCTGCCACTTCCCACCTCTCTCTCCCACCAACCGCCGCTGAGGCCCGGATCGGGCACTCTCGGCCCGAATCGCCGGCAGCCGCTACACACCCCGGCTCCTCCCGAGCTGTTGCTCCTCCCACAACCTCTATGCCTCGTCGCCGCCTTGTGCGCCCCCGTCGGCCGGAGCCCCAACCACTCGAAGTCGCTACCCCGCCTCCCGTTGTATCGCAGGTCGACAGCACCCTCACCGATCCGATCCAGATCGGGGAGGCTGAGCGTTGACCGCCAGCTGCCTCGTCGTGGGCCTCCGACCTCGCCCCGGCCCAGCTCGCTCCCTCCATCTCGCCCGGCCGGCACATCGCCCTAGCCGGCCTCTTCTGGGTCGCAGACCGCGAGGTGAGCAGCCCTTTTCCCCGCCATGTGCGTGTTTTTGTTATCTTGCGCTTGCCCCTATTAGGCCCATTAGGTCAGTTCGGCCCGAGTAGATTTTTCTACGTCCTGCGAATTTTTCCAATTACTAGGGATTTCAGAAAACACATATGTTTTAAACGCCCGTAGTTTTTAAACCGTGTGTCGGATCAGAATAAATTAGATATGTAAAACGTGTAGAATTTCACGTACAATGATATTTTCTAACTCTCATGCATAATTAAAGCTGTTTAGCATCATGTTTGCATTGGTTTGCGTGTCGACATGATAGAAATGGTTTAGTTCGTAGTTATTTAACCGTAGCTCCGTTGGAGATGAGCCATATATGTAATGGACTAGAATGATGACTAGAATCACATGAACCACTTTTTTCTATTTTACAAACATAAAATGTGGTTAGGACAAATCTGGACAGATTATAAAGTTAATGCATGGGGTCAGTTCGGAGATGCTATATGTCGTTTCCAGTCCCATTTAAAATGCCTAGATAGGTAGTTTAATTTGTGCTTCACCCCTTGCCATGTTTAACAACGTTTAATATTTCCGTGTAAATAAATGGGAGTGAACTAAATAATTAAATGTGGAGTTCCATCAATATGCAACGAGTTGCATATTGACCTTCACTTAATGTGTAGTGTTTGCGAGAGGTGAATTGCCATGCCATGCCTTGCATATTTGAAACTGATCATGCATCATATCATGCAAGTGCCGTGGTGAATATAGTGTGTTGATTCTTGTTTCCGGTTGCTTCGTCTTGATAGAGTTCCGCAAGCGTGTCCGGATGTGAGGATTTGTTCGACTACGTCGGTTCGTGTGCTTGACAGAGGCGTTCTTCTTTCAAGCGGGATCACAGGCAAGATGACCATTTCCCTAGATACCATAACTATCTGTGCCATGCTAGTTATATCGTTTCTACCGCTATGTATGGTTGCCTACCACCTGTTATATATCAGCCTCTCAACATTGCCATGAAACCTTCAACCTGGTCACAACCTAGCAAACCACTGATTGGCTATGTTACTGCTTGCTTAACCATTGGATAGTGTTGCTAGTTGCAGGTGTAGTTGCTTCCATGTGATAACATGGGTTCCTTGATATATCATCATATTATTGTTAATTAATTTAATGCACATATATACTTGGTAAAAGGTGGAAGGCTTGGCCTTCTAGCCTGGTGTTTTGTTCCACCTTTGCCGCCCTTAGTTTCGGCTACCGGTGTTATGTTCCATAAAGGAGCGCTCCTAACATGCTTGGGGTTGTTATGGGGACCCCCTAGATTCTCGTTTTGGGATAAAGCTCACCTAGCAAGGCCCAACATTGGTACTAAATTTGCCAAGCATAATAATTTTGTTAATACTGAAGAACATAGGGCGTCATGAATCTGAGGAGTAATTCAACATAATACAAGGAAGGCCAGTGTTGGTCCAAAATAGAGCACTGTGAGGGTCCAACCTAGGCAACTCGGGTGATGTCTATCAGGCCCTGTACACTAGCTTATCCGTCGTGTCCTGAGAACGAGATACGCGACTCCTATCGGGATCGTCGACATGTCGGGCGGCCTTGCTGGACTTGTTTTACCTTTCTCGGGTGCCTTGTGTGAGGGATTCCGAGGATGCTTTGGGTTATCTCGAGGTTGAGGTTTTCCAATGGGAACCCGAGGAGATCACGGGTTTCCCTGATCGAGGTTATTCTGGTGCAGCATGTGGTAGTTTGTGATGGACTAGTTGGAGCACCCCTGTAGGGTAAAATCTTTCGGAAAGCCATCCTCGCGGTTATGTGGCAACGTGGAAACTTTTTTTAACATCAGATTCTAGATAACTTGAAGTAAACCTAACTAAAACTTGCCACTGAGTGCGTAATCGTGATTGTCTCTTTCGTGACATCCTTCTCCGATGGAGGACATGGTGGGGTTATGTCTGACGTAAATAGGTGTTCACGATGATTCATTTCATCATTAGTAGTTCACGTCCTCTATGCGTAGATCAGCCCCCTCTTATTCTTGTACTCGTAAGTTAGACACCCCAAATAAATGCTTAGTCGCTTGCTGGAGCCTCGCCACTTAACCATACCTCACCCATTAAGCTTTGCTAGTCTTGATACCGTTGGAAATAAGATTGTTGAGTTCCTTATGGCTCAGAGATTACTACAACACTAGTTGCAGGTACATGTAAAGAGTTACTTTGTTGTGAGCTAGTTGATTGTACTATTTGGAGTTTCTTCTTCTTCTTCATCGATCTAGGATGGGTTCCAGTCCGGCAGCCTCGGATAGCAAGGATGGACGTTGTTCTTTTATCATTTGTTTTCGTCTGTAATCGGACCCTACTCTTCTTCATGATGACTGTATATTGTTGTATTGATGTGACTCTAATGTAGCTTGTGGCGAGTGTAATCCAACTCCTCAAACTCATATTTTCAGTGCATGTACTTTAATGATAACCATTCTTGTGAAATGACGAGATGCATTTCTATCCATGTCGAGGTCCTCGCACTAAAATAAGGATAGGACCGCATCTTGGGCGTTACACGCGCTAGGGGGTGGTCACACCTTGTTGTGTGTTGGCTCCCCCTGGCGTATCCAAATGCCCCTTTTTTCCCTATAAATTCCAATATATCCCAAAAACCCTAGGGAGCATCCAAAAACATTTTTTTTCGCGGCCGCAAGTCTCTAATTCGTCGTGTGTCCATCTGGGACCCTGTTCTGGTGCGCTACTAGAGGGCGTCGATCATGGAGGGCCTCTACATCAACCTTGTTGCTCCCATGGTGATGCGTGAGTAGTTCACCTTAGACCTACGGGTCCGTAGCTAGTAACTAGATGGCTATCTCTCTCTCTTTCTTGATCTTCAGTACAAAGTTCACCGCATCTGGGTGGTGATCTATTCGATGTAATCACTTTATGTGGTGCCTTTGTTGGGATTCGATGAAATGTGGGTTTTTGTTCAGATTATTCATGATAATATATTTGAGTCTTCTCTTAATTATATGATTCTTATTTCCATGATCATGATAGCTTCGTAAATCTCTCTTGTCTATTGATGCAGTTTGTCCAACTAGATTAATCTTCTTAAGTGAGAGGGGTGAGTTGTAGTGGGTTTAATCTGGTGGTGCTCTATATCCCAATGACAGAAAGGAACAATACAAGTCTTTGTATTTGCCACTAAGGATAAAACGATGGGGCTGATTCATATTAATTGAGTTATCTTTGTCTACATCATGTCATTGTTCTCCAAGCATTACTCTGTTTTACTTAATACTCTAGATGCATGATGGATAGAGGTGATGGGAGGAGTAATAGTAATATGTGTAGGTAGGATTTGGCCTATTTGCTTCCGTACGTGATGCCTATATACACATGATCATTGTCGTGAATAAGAATTGCATAACTATGCGCTTTTCTATCAACTGTCCAACGGTAATCTGTTTACCCAATGTATGCCTACTACATGAGAGATGCCATTAGAGAAAACTATGAACCCCAGGTCTATCCACTATATATTTGCAAAAGATCTATTTTCTCGCTTCATTTATTTACATTTTATTTATTTTGCAATTATCAACTATCATCTACACACTTCATTTTCTTGCAAGTAACGAGTCCAAGGGGATTGACAACCCTCTTGCCCGCGTTGGGTGCAAGTGTTTTCTTCTTTGTGTGTCGTCGCTAGAGATGGGGCTTGAGTGCTACTCCTATTGGTTCAATAACCTTGGTTCTTACTATGGGAAATACTTATCTATAATGTGCTGCATCACCCACTCCTCTTCACGGAAAACCCAACACAGATCACAAGTATCATCACTGAAGAACACCAATTGTTAAGCTCGAAGAATTTGAAAATTTTGAGGAATTGGCAAAATTGAGGAATTTAAAAATTTGAAGAATTTGCGAAAATGATGAAAAGTTTAATTTGAAGAATTTCAACTATGGTTGGTGGCGTGACCCACCATATAAGAATTATGATGATTTTAGACACCACGTACAATTTTTGTACGGTTCTGATAATCAAATTATTCATTGATTTCTTCACACTTAGAGCGTTAGTCTTCAATGATTAAATAAAAACGTTACTTCGTGTGTTGCACATCTAAGTCATAAATTTTGCATAAGTGTTAGGGTGTGTGTCCTTTCAAAGAACATTTGAAGATTCTAAGATATTTAGCTAACATCGGAACTTGCAAAATCTCTTTTCGTCCAAGGGCTTAGTGAAGATATCAGCCAACCGTCCTTTAGTCTTCGCGTGGTGGATGAAGATGTCACCCTTCAACACATGGTCACAAAGAAAATGATGACAAATATGAATGTGCTTTGTTTTTTAGTGTTGAACTGGGTTGTGAGCAATCTTGATGGTTGATACGTCTCCAATGTATCTATAATTTCTTAATGTTTCATGCTATTTTGTTATCATTTTAGAACACTTTTTAGGAACTTATCTAGCAATTTGTATTATTTTTTAACACTAACCTATTGACCCAGTGCCGAGTGCCAATTCTTGTTTTGTGCATGTTTTTCCACTTTTCAAGGTTGGGTACCAAACGAAGCCCAATTGACCTGAAAAATTTTGTGAATTTTTTTGGACCAAAAGAAGACCGTGGAGCATCGAAATGAGGCCAAGAGGCACACAAGGCCCCCACAAACCATCAGACCACGGCCTCACGGGGCGCGACCTAATGGCTTGTGGCCGCCTCGTGGCTCTCCCGACCCCGTTCTGTGGCTTATAAATTCCTAGTTACCCTAAAAAGTCCAGAGGAGGTCCCGAAACACTTTTTACGTCGCCGTAAGTCTCCATTCCGACGGGAGGCCATCTAGAGCCCCGTTACGGCAGCCTGATGGAGGGGGATTGATTACGGAGGGCTTCATCATCAACCTTGCTTCTCTCATGATGGTGTGTGAGTAGTTCACCACATACATACGGGTCCATAGTAGTACCTAGATGGCATACCTATCTCTCTTTGATCTTCAATACAATGATCATCGCATCTTCGCTTTGACCCATATGATGTAACACTTTTGTACGGTGCGTTTGTTGGGATCCGATGAATTGTGGGTTTATGTTCAGATTATTCATGACAATATTTGAGTCGCCTCTGATATATAATATGAATCTTATGTGCATGATTATGATAGCTTCATAATTCTCTCTGATCTATTGAAATAGTTTGGCCAACTAGAATGATATTTCTTCAGTGAGAGAGGTGCGTTGTAGTAGGTTCAACCTGGAAAGTTTCTATATCCCAGTGAGAGAAGGGCATGTCATCTTACTCCAAACATTACTTGGTTCGTCATGAACATAATATGAAGAGAGGCAAGCACAGAAGCGCTCTTGAAGTGAAGTAATAGTAATAGGTGCAAGCAGGAGTCGACCTATTTGTTTATGGATGTGGTGCCTATATTTACATGATCATTGCTATGAAAGTCGCATAACTATCTGCTCTTCTATCAATTGCCCAACAGTAATTTGTTTACCCACTATATGCTTATTTTCATGACAGATGCCACTAGGGAAAGCTATGGCCCCGGGTCTATTCACAACATATTGCTAAAACCTCCAATACCTTGATGCCATTTATTTGATTTTATTTTATTTTGCATTTTACAATTATATACACAGCTCATAAGCTTGCAAATAACGAGACCAAGGGGATTGACAACCCTCTTGAATGCGTTGGGTGCAAGATGTTTGTTCTTTTGTGTGCAGTCGTTGAAGACTATTGTGGATTGATATTCTTATTGGTTCGATAAACCTCAGTTTCATAACTCGGTGAAATACTTACCCACTTTTTGTTGCGATTACCTGTTAATCTTCGCGGAAAACCCAACAAGATCACGAGTATCAATGGCACTCTCATTGTCACACTAGAGAGGAACATTCTTCACGTTGATGTCGTAGTCCTTGAGGGTTTTCTTCATCCATATCTATTGAGTGCAACAGGAATGAGTACCAATATACTCAACTTCACCAATAGATAGCGACACGCAGTTCTGCTTCTTCAAGGACCAACAGACTAGGGATCGTGTGAGGACATGGCATGTGCGTAATGTTGACTTGCGATCCACACAATCTCCACCAAAGTGAGAGTCAGAATATCCAACAAGATCAAGATCCGGGCGCTTGGGGAACCACAATCCAAGCGTTCGTGTGTGAGCTAGATATCGAATAATATGCTTCACAACCTTACGGTGTGATTCCTTCGGTGTTGCTTGGGAATGGGAACACATGCAAACACGAAGCATAATATTTGGCCTGGATGCACATAGATACAATAAAGAGCCAATCATGGAGTGATATACCTTCTGATCAAAATCTTTACCATTTTCGTCAGTGCAGAGGTGGTCGTTTGTGGGCATAGGAGTCTTGGCACCTTTGCATTCTTGCATGCCAAATTTCTTCATGGCATCCTTAAGGTATTTCTATTGAGAGATGAAGATGACATTGTGTTGTTGACGAATTTGAAGGCCTAAGAAGAATTTCAGTTCGCCCATCATAGACATTTGATATTTTTCACTCATCATGTAGGAAAATTCGTCACTCTAACATTTTCTAGTACATGCAAATATAATATCGTCCACATATATTTGGCACACAAATAATTCATCATCATAAGATTCTGTGAAAAGAGTTGGGTCAAGTGAATCGGGTTTGAAGCCTTTCTTCATGAGGAATTCCTTCAGAGTGTCATACCATGCCCGAGGGGCCTGCTTGAGGCTATAGAGGACCTTGTTGAGTGTGAAGAATTTGTCAAGATGCTTAGGATCTTCAAAACCTGGGGGTTGAGCAACATATACTTCTACCTCAAGCTTAATATTGAGGAATGCACTTTTCACATGCATTTGATATAAGATCATATTGTGATGGTTAGCATAAGCAAGCAATGTGTGAATAGCTTCAAGTCTAACAACGGGTGCAAAAGTTTCATCAAAGTCAATTCCCTCAATCTATGTGTAGCCCTGTACTATAAGACGGGCCTTATTCCTCACCACTTGACAATTTTAGTCTTGCTTGTTGTGGTAGATCCACTTGGTACCTATAATGTTATGCTTGCGAGGATCTGGCCGCTTGAAAAGTTCCCACACATAGTTGAGTTCGAATTGATGTGATTCCTCTTAAATTGCTTGAATCCACTTTGGATCCATAAATGATTCATTTACCTTGGTGGTCTGTGAGATAGAGATAAAAGCAAAATGCCCACAAAATTTAGTCAAGTGTGAAGCTTTTGAGCGAGTGAGGGGACCTGGTGCATTGATGTTGTCGAGGATTTTTTTTCATTCTGCACTTCATTTTCCACTCTAGGATGAGCAGGTTGACGACTTTGTTGGGGTTGAGGCTTTTCTTCAGCACCACTTTCCTTAGGTGCAGCAGCATGAATGTCTTAATTGTTCGGGATGACTTTATCAGATGGTAGAGGTTCTTCAGTGGGTATGATATCTTCAGTAGCCTTGAACCTAATGGATTCCTTAGGAGGTATTTCATCTAGCGTAGGAGGTAGGTGATCTCTTTGTGAGCCGTTAGTTTCATCAAACCACACATCTATAGTTTCAACAACCTTGTTGAGATAGGTGTTGAACACTCTATACGTGTATGAGTCCTTTCCGTAACCAAGCATAAAACCTTCATGTGCTTTCGGTGCAAACTTAGACGTGTGATGAGGATCTCTAACCCAGCATTTAGCATCGCAGACTATGAAATAACCCACATTGGATTTCTTGTTAGTGAGGAGACCATATGAAGTATTCTTGAGAAATTTGTGAAGATATACCTTGTTAATGATGTGCCAGGTAGTATTAACAACCTCACTCTAGAAGCAACAAGGGGTCTTGTATTCATCAAGCATGGTGTAAGCCATCTCAATAAGAGCCATGTTCTTGCCCTCCACGACGCCCTTTTGCTGAGGAGTATATGGGGCAAATAGCTCATGAGTAATTCCAAGATCATCAAGATAGCCATCAATACGAGTGATCTTTAACGCGGTCCCATTATCACTCCTAATATGCTTGAACTTGACATCGAAGTTCATCAAGGTCCTTGAGGAAAATTATCTGAAGACTTCCTGCACTTTAGTTTTGAACTAGATAATATGCACCCAAGTGTAATGAGAGAAGTCATCAGCAATGACAAAGCCATATAATGATGCAACATTAGTTAGTGTGGCATAATGAGTGGGACCAAAGAGATTCATGTGAAGCAATTCAAAAGGACGAGTGGTAGTCATGATAGTCTTGGAGGGATGCTTGGACCTGGTCATGTTTCCAGACTCACAAGCCTTGCACGGGTGATCCTTGAGGAATTTGACACCCTCAATGCCAATGACGTGTCTCACGTTCCTCATGCCACCATGTCAAAGTCTTCGATGCCATAGCTAGCCTTCTGAAGCTTTTGCAAGTAGGCATGTGAGAGCTCTGGACCTGTAGAGAAATCAACAATATACAAGTCTCCTCTCCTAAAGCCTTCAGATACTTAGGATTTGTCAAATTCCATGATGACTACACAACTATATTTAGCAAAGAAGACAACCATATAAAGATCAAAAAGCATTGATACTGAAATGAGGTTGAATCCGAGGGATTCGACAAGCATCACTTCATCCATGTGTCGATCCTTCCAGATTGCAACCCTACCTAGACCCAATACCTTGCTTTTTCCTTTGTCAGCGTAGGTGATATGCTTCAGATATGATGGAGCAAGTGACGAATGCATCAAGAGGCTCTTGTCACCAGTCATGTGATTAGTGCATCCACTGTCAAGGACCCACTCAGTGGCTTTAGGTCGTTCATCCTGAAGATGAATTAGTGCAACTTACGAACTCATATACCTAAATGTAAAGAATATTCTATCAAATTTGTTCAGATAGAATTTCATCAAACAGTAGGGTGGTTAAAGTAACACAAGGACGAGATAAATGAGAGATTCATTTATTCATGATTAGCTTGCGTCCTTTCAAGCGATTTTCAGGTCTCCAACAAATTCTTTAGATGTTTCATTTTGCATCGAGACCTGACCTTGCATAAGATATTAGTTCTTTTTCTTCGCCACCTGCATTTGGAGGGGTGGCAAAGAGTTCATAATTCTGCAAGCTCCATGCGAGAGAGGTGGCATGAAAGCTAGTGCACTTCGCCTCATAGTAGGGGGTTAGAATACCCATATGAATCAAGGGTTGGTGATGTCAGTGGCACCAAGAGCATGGAGCTCATTGGAGATATTAGTGAGGAAATTAAAGGTTTGGTGAACATTTCTTTGTCTAGTCTTTTCAAGTGGTTGAAGAGATTGCGAATAAGATCAACCAGAGAGTTACATTGAGTTGAGACTCCTTCGTTCACTTTAGACAGCTTGTCCCAGATGAGCTTTATAGATTCGAAAGCACTTACTCTACCATATTGACCTTTTCTCAGATAGGCACATATCATATTCTTCGCTTGAGAGTCAATTTTCTTGAATTTCTTTACATCAGCAACGTTGATTGTGGGAGTGATGGAGGGAACACCATTTTCCACAATATACCAAAGATTGTTGTCAATCGCTTCAAGATGCAAGAGCATCTTGTTTTTCCATTAGGGGTAGTCCATCCCATTGAACCTAGGATAACCCGCAAAGACATTGATCATACCTGTAGTCAACATAACTAAAACTCTAGGTGGTTAAACCAAAATCACATAGAACAAGGGACTACCTTGCTCTCATAGCAATTGACAGTGCGTTATATGGACTAGAGAGGGGTGAATAGGTAACTTTTACAAATATGTCACTAAGGAATTTCTACTTGAGGAATTTGCTAAGTGATGAACTATGAGCAGCGGATAAAGTACTCAAGGGCATGCATAACTTGGCAGTAGCATAGTCATCATGATGAAATGTAACATACAAAGGGCACAACTAGTGCGTACATAGGATAAGTAGGCGAAAGACAAGGTGCTTGAAGAATTTGGGTTGAGGAATTTGAGAAAGTCTTCACTCAAACTCTTCAAACAGTGACGATCAATTTCATCAACAAGTAATCTAGGAAATGGAAGGGTTGAGGAAATAGAACCACTTGCTTGGTGACGACAATGATTTGATAACCCAATTCAAACTATTCTGATAAGTCGTACGGCTGGTTGGAGCGGCTTGGTATTTAAACGAAAGGACACACGGTCCTTATTGTATTCTCCTTGAGCTAAGTTCACACAGACTTCGCCCAATCACTCGTGATAAGTCTTCAAGATAGACTTCCAAACCTTCACAAACTCGGTCACCCAGCAATCCACAATTTCCTCTTGGCTGCACTAGACCATGATGCCTAACCATCTAGAAGATGCATAGTCTTCAAAGGTACAAGCGTCGGTTTCACACGGGAACAATCTTTGTAGTGATGCTCAATCACATTGGATTTTAGGTGTTGGGGTTTTGGGTTTTTCCATACGAACAATTTTCTTTCAAAGTCCTCAGAGGATGGGTTGCTCTCAAGTGACGCTTGTCAATTTCTCTCTCAGAGCAGCCAACCAGCTAGTGGTTGTGGGGGCGACTATTTGTAGCCAAGGTGCAACCTCACATGATAAGACATAAATGCCCCTAATTATATGATTGTTTTAGGGATAAGATCCCTAGGGACACCTGGCACTAAGCATAGCAACGACCGTAATTCAAACTCTCAAATTCCTTAGGGCTATCATATTCCTCACAATAGGCAATTCGCACTGGCAAAATCCTAACTCCTCGGTGAGATCGATTTCCTTAGAGAAAAACATCGTCTTTGTCACTCAAGAACTTGACTGAGTTGCAAGAGATTTTCAAAGGCTTCACTCGTAGGATTGGGTATATGTAGGCTTTTGAGATGAGCATCACTTGGAAATTTTTCCTTAGTATTACCTCGACCCCCTTTAATAGTACGGTGTTCCCTATGACTCAAAGGAAGGAAATGAAGCTATGAAAACAAAGTACTTCAAGCTTCATAATCCCCGTATCAATATCTTCAAGGTCACACCAATTTCCTCATTTTAAAAGTGTTCACGAAAACATCAAAGTCTTTAGTTGAAGACATTCATTTTTAGGGGTCAACATTCCTCGGATACATCAAACTCCTCAACGACATATAAAACATGTGTACACTCATAAACACATTAGTCCGTTAACCTATAATTCTTCAATACGCCAAAATCACTAAGGGGCACAAGATGCACTCACAACGTCTCCGATGTATCAATAATTGTTTTTATTATTCTATGCTATAAAAATATCAATCTTGGATATTACATATGCAATAATATGCTATTTATATCATTTGTATGAACTGCCCTATTAACCCAGTGCCTAGTGTATGTTGTTGTTTTTTGCTTGTTTTTGGTTTTCGAGGAAATTAGTGTTAAACAAAGTCCAAACGCTACTAAAAAATTTAACGATTAATTTCTAGGAAAAATATACCCTCCAAGATTCGGAAGGAGACCAAAATACACATGACAAGATGGAAGGCAACAAGCCACATTGAGGGGGTAGGCACGCCCTGATGCCTTGTGGGCCCCTCATGGCCCCGTCGGACCTAATTCCACCTCCATAAATTATTGAAAATCGGGAAGCCAATAGGGAGCCACCAGAATAACTTTTCCCGCTTTCCCTGATGTTTACTGCACAAATTTATTCCTATAGACACTATTGGGCCTCCAAGCGCATAGTTTTGTAGGACGGTAGCAATTTTCCATCAAGTGAATGGCCTAAGATTTATCAATTTGTGGGAGGTGTAGGATGAAGAGGGTCTCTCTCAAACAACACAGCAATCAAATACAATAATTCTCTTATGTCCCCAACACACCCAATACAATGGAAAATTGTATAGGTACAATAGTTCGGTGAAGAGATGGTGATACACGTGTAGTATGGATAGTAGGTATAGGTTTTTGTAATCTAAAAATATTAAAATAGGAAGGTAACGAGTAATAAAAGTAAGCATAAACGGTATTGCAATGCTTGTAAATAAGGCTAGGTTTCATAAATTCACTAGTGCAATCTCTCAACAATGCTAACATAATATAATCATATGATCATCCCTCAACGTGCGACAAAGAATCACTCCAAATTTTATATCTAGGGGAGAACATAAGATGAAATTGTTGTAGGTAGTAGAACCACCTCAAAGCTATTCTTTTCGATATATCTGTTGAGCTATTCCTATAAGTTTCACACACAACCCTAGAGTTCATATTACAATAACATCTATGATACACGTTAATCAACCCTAATGTCACCTAGATACTCCAATGCCGCCTGAAGTATAAGCGGGTTAATTATTAGACATGCATAAAAAAATTTCAGACTCATCATATTCAGTCCTACACAAAGAACTTGAAAGAGTGCCCCAAGGTTTCTATCTTGAAAAGTAGGACAAGAACCTGTACCAATCCATATGCATAGATTACCTCATTGTCACCACGAGAATCTGCAAGTTGTGTACCAAAACATATATCAAGTAAATTAGTAGAATACCCCATTGTCACCATGGGTATCCACATGCAATACATACATCAAGTGATCTCAAATCCAATATTCAATGTGCATAACAAAATCTCAAAGGGAAAGATTCAATTCATCACATCAATTTAGCAAGAGACGAACACCATATGATCCAAGCATATTAACAATGCTCGTGATACATCAAGATCATGAAATCTCAAGAACATGAGAGAGAGAGAGATCAAACACATAGCTACTGGTACATAGCCTAAGCCCCGAGGGTCAATTACTACCTCTTCATCATGGATACCACCGGGATGATGAGGATTGCCTCTAGTGATGATTGCCCCCTTGGAAAGGGTGCCGGAATAGAGCTTCGAATGAGTATTCTTTGGTACATAGGCTTGCGCCGGCGGAGCGGAAGTTCTGGGTTAACTTCTGGGGGTTTGGGGATTTATAGGATATTTAAGCGTTGGAATCACGCTAAACGGAGCCACGAGGTGGTCCCAAACCATCAGGGTGCGGCCACCCCCCTGGGCACGCCCTGTTGGCTTGGGGGCACCTGCTGGACCCCCTATGGTGGTTCTTCAAGTCCAGTATTTCCTATTTGTTCCAGAAAAATCCATCAAAAAGTTTTGGGTGATTCCGAGGACATCTATTTTCGTAAAAACAGTGTTCGTTTGAGTTAGTTTCAATTAAATCATATAAAGTGCATCAAAACCATATAAAAGTATTATAAACATAGGTAAATATCGCATAAATACTTCATAAACTATCGTTATGTTGGAGATGTATCAGCATCCCCAAGCTTAATTCCTACTCGTCCTCGAGTAGGTAAATTATAGAAGAAGTAATTTTTGAAGTGTGAATGCTAGCATAGTATACAAGTTTGATCAATGATAATTCCAATCACTCTTTCTAGCATCATAAAAAACAACTCGTTTCTCATAAAACTTCTCATGATCAAGTAGAAAGCTATTCACATGTCAAAGTATAGACCATAAACTTTCGTGAAAACCAGCAAACAATGTTCTTAGTCATCAAACAATTACAATTCATCTTATTTTTGGGAAGGGTTTTTGTAAGAGTTTTTATTTGGTAAATTTCACGTATTCAACTATCCTTTAGTCTTCCTTGATTTTTCACAGTCAAAGCATGCTTTTAGAACAAACAGTTTCAGTCAAACACATACAAATATAGGGGCTTAATGTTTCACCTCCCAACTTATTTATCTCAGGGATAATGCCAATAATAATGAATCATGATCACCTATATTCAACTAGATATATGTGTCTAGATCTTTCCCTACAACATGATGCTTGCCTACTAAAGAATAAATTGAGCAAAATAGGAATGAACATCATTTACTCTTGTATAAAAGTAAATACAGAAATGTAAAATATAGGCCCTTCACAGAGGGAAGTAGGGGTTGTCATGCACATTTATTTTTGGATGTGGAAACTCTTAATGGAAAGGAATGTCACTTTATGTTGTCGTTTGTGATCGCAACCTTTATTATGCAGTTCGTTGCTTTTATTTCTTCACCATCACAAGTTCGTACAAAGCCTATTTTCCCTTCCAATAAAATATCATACATATTTAGGAGCATTTTTATAGCTTTTTACACCGATGAGAACTTACTTGAAAGATCTTATTCAATCCATAGGTAGATATGGTGGACTCCCATTGCAAGAAACTGGGTTTATGGCTCATTTGATGGGCAAGTAGTATCTCTACTTAGTACAAATTTTTGGCTAGCAAAATATACTAAGTAGGCACCACATGTTAGAGGATCCATGACAATATAACTTATATGTGAATATAAAAAATAACCATTACATTGTATTCCTTGTTGAGCGTCAACTACTTGATCAACTTTGAAAATAATTAATGGGGGCTCAAAATCATAGAAGATGTCCAACATAGTATATTGATATGTGAAATATCTGTTCCTTCAGTATTATTACATGAATTGTTCAAGTGACCAATGTTATGTTTGCTAACTTTCAATAATTTTTACCGCTTATACTTCTAGTGCGAAGTCATTACTCCCCATGGGACAAGCATATGAAGTGTATATGATTTATTTATGACATTCAATTCGTTGTAATGGTTCAATCTTCAATACCGGTGACTAAAAGGGACATGCCACTTATTTCTATTGTTTCCATTAAGTATAAACTATGGGGTATGAACATATTGCTTGTCTTACTTTGTATATATCATGTCATCTTGCTCCAAGCATTACTCTACTTTATACATAATACTTTAGATGCATGTTGATAGCGGTTGATGAGTGGAGTAATAGTAGTACATGGAGTCAGGATTTGGGCCACTTGTTTATGGACGTTATGACTATATACATGATCAATGTCATGAATAACATGTCATAACTATGTGTTATTTTGGCGATTTCCCAACAGTAATTTGTTTACCAACCGTATGCTATGTTCAAGACGGAAACCTCTAGGAAAAAATATGGCCCCAGGGTCTACTTAAACATATTTACTAAAACTCAGTTTACCTTGCTATAATTTATTTACTTTTATATTTATTGTATCTATCTATCAATATTTAATCCTTGCAAATAACGAGTTCAAGGGGCTTGACAACCCTCTTGCCCGCGTTGGGTACAGGGGTTTGGTTAATGTGTGTAGGTGCTGCAAAAAGGGAGTTTGTGTGAGTTCTCACCGAGGGAAATACTTATCTCTACTGTACTGCATCTCCCCTCCTCTTCGGGAAAGACCAACACATTTTACAAGTAGCAGGAATAATTTATGGTGCCGTTGTCGGGGATACATCATCAAATTCTCATTAGGTTCCTTCACACAATTGTCATTCACTTATTCTATTTTATATTTGCTTCCTCAAAAATATTAAAAATACGAAATTGTTTAATTTGCTAGTTTACTTGTTTTGCTTGTTAGTTTGCTTGCTTTGTCACTATGTCTCAAGAAAATACCAAATGTGTGATTTCTCAAATACTAATAATAATGATTTTATTAGTAATCCTATACTCGCCACTAGTGTGGAGTTTTATGATATTAATGTTGAAAAGATAAATCTTGTTATGAAAGAAAAATTTGCTAGAAGTCCTAATGAGGATATAGCTGCACATCTTCATACCTTTATTGAATTATGTGATATGCAAACAAAAAAGGATATGGATAATGATGTGGTTAAGGTGAAATTACTTCCTTCCTCACTAAGAGATAAAGCTAAAGCATGGTTTTCATCCTTGCCACGTAATAGTATTGGAACATGGGATAAGTGTAAGGATGCTTTTATTGCTAAGTATTTTCCTCCTCGTAATACTATTTCTCTCAAAAAATAAATTGTGAACTTTAAATAAAATTAGCAATAATATGTTGCACAATCATGGTAGAGAATGAAATTGATGATTAGAAATTGTCCCACTCATGGCTTAAGTTTATGGATGCTAATACAATATTTATATGTGGGACTAAATGTGTCGAGAAATCTTCTAGATTCTACTGCAGGTGGTACACTCTGGAAGTTACAATGGGAGAAGCTACAAAACTACTAGACAATATCATGACAAATTATTCTCAATGGCATACTGAGCGAGTTCCAAGTGGTAAGAAAGTAAACTTTGTCAAACAAATTGCTACCTTGAGTGATAAAATGGATGCTCTTATGAATATGGTTGCCAATAAAAAATGCTCATGTTGATCCCAATGATGTGCCATTGTCTAATTTCTCTGAACAAAAGAATGATGCTATTTATGTGAATTTTGTCTCTCGAAATAATTTTAGCAATAGTGCTTATATAGGAAATTTCAATCTTTTACCGTATCCCGGTAATTACTCTAATAATTATGGTAATTCCAATGGAAATTCTTCTTCTAATAATAATAGGATACCCTATGATCTTGAGAACACCATTAAAGAATGTATTAGTTCTCAAAATATTTTCAACACTACGGTAGAACAAAAACTACATAAAGTTGATGATATTGCTAGAAACATGGATAGGGTGCTCTTGATGTGGGTGCTCTTAAAAGTAGAGTTTTTTCACCTAAACATGATATTAATGAGTCCATCAAATCTATTCAAATATATATTAACGAAAGTAAGCGGAGGATCTCTAGGTCGAGAGCTAAGTAAGAATTCCTAGAAAAGGCTCTTCCACCCGGTTTTTACCTAATCGTGATGAAGATATTAAAATTGTTGGGGAACGTTGCATGGGAAACAAACATTTTCCTACGCACACGAAGACCTATCATGGTGATGTCCATCTACGAGAAGGAGATCAGATCCACATACCCTTGTAGATCGCTAAGCGGGAAGCTTTAAGAAACGCGGTTGATGTAGTGGTACTTCTTCACGGTCTGTCCCACGAACAGTCTCACGATTCGTCCCACGATACGTTCCGATCTAGCGCCGAACGGACGGCACCTCCGCGTGCAGCACACGTACATCTCGATGACGATCTCCGCCTTCTTGATCCAGCAAGAGAGACGGGGAAGTAGATGAGTTCTCCAGCAGAGTGACGGTGCGCCGGTGATGGTGATGATCTATTCCTGCATGGCTCCTCCCGAGCTCCGCAGAAATCCGATCCAGAGGAAGAACTACGAGGTATAGGTTTGAGTTGCATGTGGCAAGTTGTGTCTCAAAAACCTCTCACATTGGGTGCATGACCATAGAACATATTACTCATAAAACTAGAACAGCCATTATTCTCTTACTTAAATGAGTAACCGTCTCGCAATAAACAAGATCCAGATATAATGTGCATGCTTAGCGCAGGCACTAAATCAAAATTATTTAAGTTCATAACTAACCCTGATGGTAACTGAAGTGAGACTATGCCAACGGCGATTGCATCCACCTTGGAACCATTTCCCACGCACGTCGTCACTTCATCCTTCGCGAGCCTTCGTTTATTCCGCAGTTCCTGTTTCGAGTTGCAAATATGAGCAATAGAACCGGTATCAAATACCCAGGCACTACCACGAGAGTTGGTTAAGTACACATCAATAACATGTATATCACATATACCTGATTTTTCTTTGGCCGCCTTCTTATCAGCCAAATACTTGGGGCAGTTGCGCTTCCAGTGACCCATCCCCTTGCAATAATAACACTCTGTTTCCGGCTTAGGTCCAGCCTTGGGTTTCTTCGTCGGATTGGTAATAGTTTTGCCACTTTTCTTGGAGTTAATCTTCTTGCCTTTGTCGTTTCTCTTGAAACCAGTGTCCTTATTGACCATCAACACTTTATGCTCTTTCCGGAGTTCTAACTCTATGACTTTCAGCATCGCGAATAACTCGCCGGGTGACTTGTTCATCCCTTGCATGTTATAATTCAACACAAAGCTCTTATAGCTAGGTGGAAGTGATCGAAGAATTCTGTCAGTGATAGCCTCTTGCGGGAATTCAATCCCCGGCTCAGCTAGACGGTTTGAGTACCCAGACATTTTGAGCACATGTTCACTGACAAACGAATTCTCCTCCATCTTGCAAGAATAGAATTTATCGGAGGTCTCATACCTCTCGATCCAGGCATTCTTCTGAAATATAAACTTCAACTCCTGGAACATCTCATATGCTCCATGACGCTCAAAACATCGTTGAAGTCCTGGTTCTAAGCCATACAAGACTGCACATTGAACTTCTGAGTAGTCCTACTTGCGTGATTGCCAAGCGTTCAAAACATCTTGGTCAGACATTGCGGGTGGTTCATCTCCTAGCGCACCATCAAGGACATAATTATTTTTCCCATCTTGTAGGATGAGCCTAATATTACGTGCCCATTCTACAAAGTTACTTCCATCATCTTTCAACTTAGCTTTCTCTAGGAACGTATTGAAATTTAGGGTTGCTACTCCATGAGCCATTGATGTAAACATAAAATATTGCAAAGTGGACCTAGACTATGTTCAAGACAATTAGAGTTTAACTAATCAAATTACTAATAAACTCCCACTCAAATAGACATCCCTCTAGTTACTTGAGTGCGGCATGATCCAAATTCACTAACTCAAGTCCGATCATCATGTGAGTTGAGCGTAGTTTCAGTGCTAAACATGTCTATGCTAATCATATCAACTATACGATTCATGCTCGACCTTTCGGTCTCTTGTGTTCTGAGGCCATGTCTGCACATGCTAGGCTCGTCAAGTTTAAACCAAGTGTTCCTCGTCTGCAACTGTTTTGCACCCGTTGTATGTGAACGTTGTGTCTATCACACCCGATCATCACATGGTGTCTCGAAATGACGAACTGTCGCAACGGTGCACAGTCGGGGAGAACACAATTTTATCTTGAAATTTTAGTGAGGGATCACCTTATAATGCTACCGTCGTTCCAAGCAAGATAAGGTGCATAAAAGGATTAACATCACATGCAATTCATAAGTGACATGATATGGCCATGATCTTGTGCTTCTTGATCTCCATCACCAAAGCATCGGCATGATCTTCTTGTCACCGGTGCCACACCATGATATCCATCATCATGATCTCCATCATCGTGCTGCCATCGAGGTTGTCGTTCTATCTATGCTATTACTACTAAAGCTACTACCTAGCAATATAGTAAACGCATCTGCAAACACAAATGTTAGATTAAAGACAACCCTATGGCTCCTGCCGGTTGCCGTAGCATCGACGTGCAAGTCGATATTAACTATTACAACATGATCATCTCATACATCCAATATATCACATCATGTCTTTGGCCATATCACATCACAAGCATACCCTGCAAAAACAAGTTAGACGTCCTCTAATTTGTTGTTGCATGTTTTACGTGGCTGCTATGGGTATCTAGTATGATCGCATCTTACTTATGCAAAAACCACAACGGATATGTGCATATTGCTATTTAACCTCTCTCCAAGATCCGCCTCGGTCAAATCCAATTCAACTAAAGTTGAAGAAACCGACACCCGCCAGTCATCTCTATGCAACGAGTTGCATGTTGGTCGATGAAACCAGTCTCTCGTAAGCGTACGAGTAATGTCGGTCTGGGCCGCTTCAATCCAACAATACTGCCGAATCGAGAAAAGACTAAGGAGGGTAGCAAATCGAACATCAACGCCCACAAAAACTTTTGTGTTCTACTCGAGATTACATCTACGCATGAACCTAGCTCATGATGCCACTATTGGGGAATGTTGCATGGGAAACAAAAAACTTCCTACGCACACGAAGACCTATCATGGTGATGTCCATCTACGAGAAGGAGATCGGATCCACATACCCTTGTAGATCTCCACGCGGGAAGCGTTGAGAAACGCGGTTGATGTAGTGCTAATTCTTCACAATCCGTCCCACGAACCGTCTCACTATGTGTCCCACGATCCGTTCCGATCTAGCACCGAACGGATGGCACCTCAGCATACGTACAGGTCGATGACAATCTCCTCCTTCTTGATCCAGCAAGAGATACGAGGAAGTAGATGAGTTCTCCGGCAGCGTGACGGCGCGCCGGTGATGGTGATGATCTATTCCTGCAGGGCTCCGCCCGAGCTCCGCAGAAATCCGATCAAGAGGAAGAACTACGAGGTATAGGTTTGAGTTGCATGTGGCAAGTTGTGTCTCAAAAACCCTAAAACCACCAATATATATAGGAGGATGGGAGGGGCTAGCCTTGGGGCTCAAGGGATACCCAAGGGCGCCGGCCGAAGGGAGGAGGAGCACTCCCACTCCAATTTGGTTTGGGAAGGAGGAGTCCTCCTCTTCCTTCCCACCTCCCTCTTTTTTTTGGTTTTTCTCCATGTGGAGCCATAGCCCACTTGTGCTGGCCTCCCCAGCCCACTAAGGGTTGGTGCGCCACCCTAGTGCTATTGGGATCACTCCCGGGTGGGTGGGCCCCTCCTGATGAATACTCGGAACCCATTCGTCACACCCAATACACTGCCGGTAATGCCCGAAATCTTTACGGTGACCAAATGAAACCATCCTATATATCAATCTTCATTTCCGGACCACTCCAGAAACCCTCGTGATGTGTGTGATCTCATCTGGGACTCCGAACAACCTTAGGTCACCAACACATATAACTCAACTATACTCAAACGTCATCGAACCTTAAGTGTGCAGACCCTGCGGGTTCGAGAATTATGTAGACATGACCCGAGACACTCGTCGGTCAATATCCAATAGCGGGACCTGGATGTCCATATTGGATCCTACATATTCTACGAATATCTTATCGGTTGAACCTTTGTGCTAAGGATTCATATAATGTCACGCCCAAGATGCGACCCTATCCTCAATTTGGCACGAGGGTCGCGTCAGGGATAGAAGCGCATCTCGTCGTGTCGCAAGAATGGATATCATTACAGGTACATGTACTGAAAAGAAGAGATATATATAGAATTGGCTTACACTCGCCACAAGCTACATCAGAGTCACAGCAGTACAGTAGATAATCATCATGAATAAGAGCAGGGTCCGACTACGGACGAAAACAAACGAGAAAAGAAGAACGACGTCCATCCTTGCTATCCCAGGCTACTGGCCTGGAACCCATCCTAGATCGATGAAGAAGAAGAAGAATCAGCTCCGAATGAACAATCAACGCGCTCGCGTCGAGTAACCTTTACTTGTACCTGGAACTGGTGTTGTAGTAATCTGTGAGCCACAGGGGACTCAGCAATCTCATTTCCAAAGGTATCAAGACTAGCAAAGCTTAATGGGTGAGGTATGGTTAAGTGGTGAGGTTGCAGCAGCGGCTAAGCATATATTTGGTGGCTAAACTTACAAGTACAAGAAATAAGAGGGGGAAGATCTACGCATAGCGGGCGTGACTACTGATGATCAAATAAATGATCCTGAACACCTACCTACGCCAGACATAACCCCACCGTGTCCTCGATCGGAGAAGGAACTCACGAAAGAGACAATCACGGTTAGGCACATAGTTGGCAAGTTTTAATTAAGTTATCTTCAAGTTATCTAGAACCAGTGTTAAACAAAGTTTACACGTTGCCACTTAACCGCGAGCACGGCTTTCCGAAAGATTTAACCCTGTAGGGGTGCTCCAACTAGTCCATCACAAATTACCACAAGCCGCATAGAAATCCTCGATCACGACACTCGCAATCTCGTCGGATTCCTTAGTGGAATACCTCAACTCTAAGATTACCCAAAGCATCACCGGAATCCCGATGCACAAGATATCTCGTCAAAGGTAAAACTAATCCAGCAAGGCCGCCCGACGTGTCGACAATCCCGATAGGAGCCGCGTATCTCGTTCTCAGGAGACGACGGATGAGCTAGACGTCGGGATTGCTAAACCTCTGGGTGACCAGAGGGGCACCGGACATCGCTCAGGTTGGACCAACACTCATGAGGAGCACTGGCCCGGGGGTTGATTAATTATCCTCGGGGTTCGGAAAGTCCCTATGCAATTTTATTAGGTTATAAGCAAATGTAGTACCAAAGTTGGGCCTTGCCAGACCAGCTTTAATCTAAAACGAATTATCAAGGGGGTCCCCATAACAACCCCGATCGTGTTAGGAGCGCTCAATTATGGAACATAACACCGGTAGCCGAAAACTAAGGGGGCAAAGGTGGAACAAAACACCAAGCTAGAAAGGCCAAGCCTTCCACCTTTTACCAAGTATATAGGTGCATTAAATTAAATAGCATTAATAGGGTGATATGACAAGGAACCCATGTTATCCCATGGAAGCAACTGCACCTGCAATTAGCAACGCTAACAACATGGTTAAGCAAGCAGTAACACAGTGAATCAGTGGTTTGCTAGGTTGAACAGGTTGAAGGTTTTCATGGCATTGCTGAGAGGCTGACATTTAACATGTGGTAGGCAACGAGACATAAACGATAGAAGCGATAAAACTAGCATGGCAATGATAGTAATGGTATCTGGGGAAATGGTCATCTTGCCTGAGATCCCGCTTGGAAGAAGAATGACTCCGTGAAGCACACGAACCGATGTAGTCGAACGGGTCCTCACATCTGACACGCTTGCGGAGCTCTATCGGGACGGGGAAACCGGAAACAAGCATCAACAAACGATATACACCACACGATGCACAACACAAATGATGCATGAGCAGCTGAAAACATGCAAGACACGGCATGACAACTCACAACAACCATATACTACACAATAAGTGAAGTTCAATATGCAACGAGTTGCATATTGATGAAACTCCACATATGAATTATTTAGTTCTATCCCGATTAGGTACTCGGCAATATTAAATGTGATTAAACATGGCAACAGGTGAAGCGCAATTAATCTACCTATCTAGGCATTTTAAATGAGGTCGGAAATGACATATAGCATCTCCGAGACGACCTCACATGTTAATTTATAATTCTGTCCAGATCTGAACTAACACATTTAATTAGTTGTTAAACAGCAAAAGAAATAGGTTCACGTGATTCTACGCATCCTTACAAGCAATTTACACATAGAGAACATCTTCAACACAGCTACGGTTCAAAAGATACAAGCACCGCAAGATATGATGGCATGAATGTAGTATGTGAGCAACGACGGTCACGAGCACTTCAAAACATACAGCCAGCAAGATAAAATGAAAATACATGATATTCTAAGAAATTTTCATGTAGGACACGATCAAAACGGAGCTACGGATCAACAACTACGAGCAAAATAAGAAATCACTACAATCTGCCAAAATCAGCCACATAGCACTTTCTACACCCCACATCTACGGGCTACACAAATCCAAATGGCTCCAACAAGGCATGAGACGAAAGAGGGAAAGAAGCACTACAACAAACAACTAACAACAACTAGCATGGCATCATGGATCACTAGAAAAAGAAGTCACAAAATGGCTTCTCACACACAGTTTCAGACTTAGTGAAAATTACACTTCATGGAAGTGCAGTTTTTGATCTGAAGCCATATTGACAACAGCAAAACCAATAGCTACAGGACTCCAAATTGCATGAAAATTAATAGCATGCTAGAGAAACATAAATTCTACAACTAACTACATTGCACCAACCTCAAAAGAGTTACAGATCACAAGGTAGAAGGAAGACAAGACAGCAACAAAATATAACAGATTCCAGACTTAGAAATATTTCAGCATCTCCAAATCAGCACTATTTCTAGCAACTTGAGAGCAAGCAAACCACACCTAAACATGCATTTCTATTGCAACCAAAAATACCAGGGCTAGACTAAACATCAAACAACAACTCCCGAGTTGACAACTCCTTCAAACGAAGCACGGAATAAATCCTACGAAATAGACAAGAGGGCAACATAGCAAAATATCTCGCGAACTAACTTTCTCAAAGCTACAAATAATTACACAGAAAAATCCATAGGATTTTTCTACCCCGAAAACATATAACACATGTGGGGTTGCAACACAAAATATTGCCACACGTAAATGCGAGATAATGCCCTAAGCATGGAAAATAAACTAGCGGTAAATCCCTACACGCAAAAATACGAACGACCGATCTAAAATACATGGCAAGAGGGTTCCTAAAACATGGACATTTCTACTACGGCATCCGAGCAACCCGGACACGCGCAAAAAACAACTACGGAATGAATCATATTCGACCAGCACGTAAATCTTTGCATATGGCATCTCAAACTACGTCAAACAACTATGCAAGTTGCAAAAAAGGATTCTACGCGCAAAACTACACGAAATCCATATGCTACACGCCTCGTTCCGACAAACGGTTAAAAAGTTACGGGAGTTTTATTAAACGTCTAATTTCTGGAATTTATTATAATTCTGAAAATTCCTAATAAACCTATTGGGCCGAACCCATCTACGGTCCTAAACAGAGGCAGCGCAAGGTAGCAATTGCTCGCCTGGGGTGAGGGAAAGAGGCAGGGGGAGACCTCACCTTGGGCCGGTCGGGGATCTGCTAGAGATGGGCCGGTTGGTAGGCTGCAGCAGACTCGGCCGGGGAGGAGGCCCACGCGGCCAGGCGAGGCAGGCCTGGTCGGGCGAGGCGGCCCAGGCAAGGCGCTACGCCCGGTCATCGCCTGGTTCCTCGATCAGGAGCCCATGGCAGCGCTGGTTAGCGGCAGGAGCCGAGGAGGCACACGCGAGGGGATTGCCAGGCCGTGGCAGCCGGCGAGGGCATCCGGCCTCGAGCTGCCCGGATCTGCGCGGGGTGGCTGTGGCGGCCACCGAGGAGACTCCCGGCAAGGCTGGATCCGGCGAGTAGAAGGGGCGCGGCGGAAGGAACGGGGTCGGCGACGAGGCTGCGAGGAGGCCGGCGGGCAGCCGGATGCGGCGGCGAGGTGTTGCGGCTCGCTCTCCGGCGAGCTGCTGCGGCTGCAGGGCATAGGGAGCTTGGGGCGACGCGGCAGGGAGTGGCGGCTCGCCACCAGGGCACAGGAGCACGGGGGTTGCGGGAGTTCGGGCTCGGCGGGCCCCGGATGGGCTTGTGCGGGCCGGCCGCTGGGGGAGGAGGGAGACCAGGTGGCGGCGGCTGGGTTGGTGGGTGCGGAAATCGAGGCAACCAGCTAGGGTTTGCCAAAAATGGCAGGGAGGGCATCTATTTATAGGAAGGGGCTAGGTTAGAGGGTATCTGGGGGTTTTTCGACCCTCCGATCGCGATCGTGCGGTCTGATCGGAGAGGTGGGTTAGCGTTGGCTGTGTAGAGTGGCATTGGCTAAGATGAGAGGGAAGACGGGCGACCCGGCAATGTATTTTAAAACACCGACAGACGTCCGGCGATAGACCGAATACGGTGCCGCTACGGTCGAACATTCGGGTACCAGACGGACTCCGATCGCGGCGAAATTTGACAGGAAGCCCATCTATAAGTAATTACGACCACATACCAAGTTTTACCCCGATCAGAGAAAGTTTTCAACACACTTTTAAAACAGGGTTTTGACGATGTCGTGGGCGCGTGCGTGTGTGAACGGGCTCGGAACGAATAACGACGAGAACCGGCAACTTTTGAAAACGGGCGGCAATGGGGTGCTGATGCAATGCTGATGATGCCTATGATGGAATGATGATGCGACAAAAGAAAATAGACACACGACGAAAACGGAATAGAAGGGGAATCTTCTGGAACGTCGGCATCGGGTTGTCACATATAATCTCGTATAACATTCCCTTTGTCCTTCGCTATGTTACTTGCCCGAGATTTGATCGTCGGTATCACTATACCTATTTCAATCTCGTTACCAGCAAGTCTCTTTACTCGTTCCGTAATACAAGATCCCGTGACTTACACTTGAGTCACATTTCTTGCAAGGCTTATATGTGATGTTGTATTACCGAGTCGGCCCCGAGATACCTCTCCGTCACACGGAGTGACAAATCCCAGTCTTGATCCATGCTAACTCAACGGACACCTTCGGAGATACCTGTAGAGCACCTTTATAGTCACCCAGTAACGTTGTGTCATTTGATACACACAAGGTATTCCTCCGGTGTCACTGAGTTACATGATCTCATGGTCATAGGAATGAATACTTGACACACGGAAAACAATAGCAACGAAATGACATGATCACATGCTACATTTATAATTTGGGTCTTGGCCATCACATCATTCTCCTAATGATGTGATCCAGTTATCAAGTGGCAACACTTGCATATGGTCAGAAAACCTTAACCATCCTTGATCAACTGGCTAGCCAACTAGAGGCTTACTAGGTACATTGTTTTGTCTACATATCCACACATGTATCTATGCATTCATTCAATACAATTAAAGCATGGATAATAAATGATTATCTTGAAACAGAAATATAATAATAACTATTTTATCATTGCCTCTAGGGCATATTTCCAACAGTCTCCCACTTGCACTAGAGTCAATAATCTAGTCTCACATTGCTATGCGATTTACATTGGAATGAATCTAACACCCATACAGTTCTGATGTTGATCATGCTTCGCTCGTGTAAGAGGTTTAGTCAGCGGATCTGCTACATTCAGATCCGTGTGCACTTTGCAAATATTTACGCCCTCTCTTTCAACATAGTCGCGGAGGAGGTTGAAGCATCGTTTGATGGGTCTAGTCTTCTTGTGAAACCTTGGTTCCTTTGCTAAAGCAATGGCACCAGTGTTGTCATAGAACAGAGTTATTGGATTTAGTGCGCTCGACACAACTCCAAGATCCGTCATGAACTGCTTCATCCAGACACCCTCCTTAGCTGCCTCCGAGGCAGCCATGTACTCTGCCTCACATGTAGAATCTGCTACGACGCTCTGTTTGGAACTGCACCAGCTTACCACACCCCCATTAAGAATAAATATGTATCCGGTTTGAGACTTGGAGTCATCCGGATCAGTGTCAAAGCTTGCATCGACATAACCCTTTACGACGAGCTCTTCGTCACCACCATAAACGAGAAACATTTCCTTAGTCCTTTTAAGGTACTTCAGAATATTCTTGACCGCCGTCCAGTGATCCACTCCTGGATTACTTTGAAACCTGCCTGCCATACTTATCGCCAGGCTGACGTCCGGTCTGGTGCACGGCATTGCATACATGATAGACCCTATGGCTGAAGCATAGGGGACGGTACTCATCTTTTCTTTATCTTCCGTAGTTACAGGACACTGAGTCTTACTCAATTTTATACCTTGTAATACTCGCAAGAACCCCTTCTTGGACTGCTCCATTTTGAACTTGTTCAAAACTTTATCAAGGTATGTGCTTTGTGAAAGTCCTATTAGGCGCCATGATTTATCCCTATAGATCTTAATGCCTAATATGTAAGCAGCTTCTCCTAGGTCCTTCATTAAAAAAACATTTGTTCAAGTAATCTTTTACGCTCTCTAAAAACTCCACATTGTTTCCAATCAGCAATATGTCATCCACATATAATATTAGAAATGCCATAGAGCTCCCACTCACTTTCTTGTAAATACAAGATTCTCCAACAACTTGTATAAACCAAAATGCTTTGATCACCTCATCAAAGCGCTTATTCCAACTCCGAGATGCTTGCACCAGTCCATAAATGGATCGCTGGAGCTTGCATACTTTGTTAGCATTCTTTGGATCGACAAAACCTTTGGGTTGCATCATATACAACTCTTCCGTAAGACAAATGTTAAGGAACTCCGTTTTGACATCCATCTGCCAGATTTCATAATCGAAAAATGCAGCTATTGCTAACATGATTCGAACGGACTTAAGCATCACTACCGGTGAGAACGTCTCATCATAGTCAACTCCTTGAACTTTATAAACGATCACATTACCGTCCATGTCCGTCTTCTTCTTAATGATCCATTTGTTCTAAATAGCCTTGCGACCTTTAAATAATACTTCCAAAGTCCACACTTTGTTTTCATACAAAGATCCTATCTCATACTTCATGGCCTCCAGCCATTTGTTGGAATCCGGGCCCACCATTGCTTCTTCATAATTCGCAGGTTCATTGTTGTGTAACAACATGATAGATAAGACAGGATTACCGTACCGCTCAGGAGCAGTACGTGATCTTGTCGACCTGCGAGGTCCGATAGTAACTTGATCCGAAGCTTCATGATCATCATCATTAGCTTCCTCCTCAACCAGCATCACTTCGACATAGGTTTCCCCCTGCCCTGCTCCACCTTCTAGAGGGAGCAGAGGTTCTACAACCTCATCAAGTTCTATCTTCCTCCCACTCAATTCTTTCGAGAGAAACTCCTTCTCAAGAAAAGCTCTGTTCTTAGCAACAAACACTTTGCCCTCGGATCTGAGATAGAAGGTATACCCAACTGTCTCCTTTGGGTAACCTATGAAGACGCACTTTTTCGCTTTGGATTCCATCTTTTCAGGCTGAAGCTTTTTTGCATAAGCATCGCATCCCCAAACTTTAAGAAACAACAACTTCGGCCTCTTGCCATACCATAGCTCATATGGTGTCGTCTCAATGGATTTTGACGATGCCCTATTTAAAGTGAATGCAGTTGTCTGTAATGCATAACCCCAAAATCATAACGGCAAATCGGTAAGAGACATCATAGATTGCACCATATCTAACAAAGTACGATTACGACGTTTGGACACGCCATTACGCTGTGGTGTTCCAGGCGGTGTCAACTATGAAACAATTCCACATTGTCTTAAGTGAGCACCAAACTCGAAACTCAGATATTCGCCCCCTCGATCGGATCATAGGAACTTGATCTTCCTGTTACGATGATTTTCAACTTCATTCTGAATTTGCTTGAACTTCTCAAACGTTTCAGACTTGTGCTTCATAAAGTAGATATATCCATACCTACTCAAATCATCAGTGAAGGTGCGAAAATAACGATATCCGGCGGGCGCTTCCACACTCATCGGATCGCATACATCAGTATGTATGATCTCCAACAAGTCACTTGCACGCTCCATTGTTCCAGAGAACGGAGTCTTAGTCATCTTGCCCATGAGGCATGGTTTGCACGTGTCAAGTGATTCAAAATCAAGTGACTCCAAAATCCCATCGGTATGGAGTTTCTTCGTGCGCTTTACTCCAATATGACCTAAGCGGCAGTGCCACAAGAACGTGGCACTATCATTGTTAACTCTACATCTTTTGGTCTCAATGTTATGTGTATGTGTGTCATCACAATCAAGATTCAATATGAACAAACCTCTCGCATTGGGTGCATGACCATAAAAGATATTACTCATAAAAATAGAACAGACATTATTCTCTAACTTAAATGAGTAACCGTCTCGCAATAAACAAGATCCAGATATAATGTTCATGCTTAATGCAGGCACTAAATAAAAAATATTTAAGTTCATCAATAATCTTGATGGTAACTGAAGTGAGACTGTGCCAACGACGATTGCATCAACCCTGGAACCATTTCCCACGCGCATCGTCACTTCACCCTTCGCCGGTCTTCGTTTATTCCGCAGTTCCTGTTTCGAGTTGCAAATATGAGCAACAGAACCGGTATCAAATACCCAGGCACTACTACGAGAGTTGGTTAAGTACACATCAATAACATGTATATCACATATACCTGATTTTTCTTTGGTCGCCTTCTTATCAGCCAAATACTTGGGGTAGTTGCGCCTCTAGTGACCCATCCCCTTGCAATAATAACACTTTGTTTCCGGCTTAGATCCAGCCTTGGGTATCTTCGTCGGATTGGCAATAGTTTTGCCGCTCTTGTTGGAGTTACCCTTCTTGCCTTTGTCGTTTCTCTTGAAACCAGTGGCCTTATTGACCATCAACACTTGATGCTCTTTCCGGAGTTCTGACTCTGCGACTTTCAGCATTGCGAATAACTCGCCGGGTGACTTGTTCATCCCTTGCATGTTATAATTCAACACAAAGCTCTTATAGCTAGGTGGCAGTGATCAAAGAATTCTGTCAGTGATAGCCTCTTGCGGGAGTTCAATCCCCAGCTCAGCTAGACGGTTTGAGTACCCAGACATTTTGAGCACATGTTCACTGACAAACGAATTCTTCTCCATCTTGCAAGCATAGAATTTATCGGAGGTCTCATACCTCTCGATCCGAGCATTCTTCTGAAATATAAACTTCCACTCCTGGAACATCTCATATGCTCCATGGTGCACCCGTCTGATGTCTACTACGCAACCTTCTCCTTGTAGACGTTGTTGGGCCTCCAAGTGTAGAGGTTTGTAGGACACTAGCAATTTTCCCTCAAGTGGGTGACCTAAGGTTTATCAATCCGCGGGAGACGTAGGATTAAGATGATCGCTCTCAAGCAACCCTGCAACCAAATAGCAAAGAGTCTCTTGTGTCCCCAACACACCCAATACAAATGGTAAGTTGTATAGGTGCACTAGTTCGGCGAAGAGATGGTCATACAAGTGCAAAAAGGATGGTAGATATAGGTTTTTGTAATCTGAAATTACAAAAACAGCAAGGTAACTATTAACAAAAGTGAGCACGAACGGTATTGCAATGCGTGGAAACAAGACCTAGGGTTCATACTTTCACTAGTGAAGTTCTCTCAACAATGATAACATAATTGGATCATATAACTAGCCCTCAACATGCAACAAAGAGTCACTCCAAAGTCACTAATAGCGGAGAACAAACGAAGGGATTATTGTCGGGTACGAAACCACCACAAATTTATTCTTTCTGATCGATCTATTCAAGAGTCCATAGTAAAATAACACGAAGCTATTCTTTCCGTTCGATCCATCATAGAGTTCGTACTAGAATAACACCTTAAGATACATATCAACCAAGACCCTAATGTCACCTAGATACTCCATTGTCACCTCAAGTATCCGTGGGCATGATTGTACGATATGCATAACACATTCTCAGAATCATCCATTCAACCAACACATGGAACTTCAAAGAGTGCCCCGAAGTTTCTACCAGAGAGTCAAAACGTGTGCCAACCCATATGCATAGGTTCCCAATGTCACAAAACCCGCAAGTTGATCACAAAAATATACATCGAGTACTCACATGAATATCCAAACGTGTGCCGACCCATATGCATAGGTTCCCAATGTCACAAACCCGCAAGTTGATCACCAAAGATAGACACGTGCAAGACATACATCAAGTGTTCTCAAAGACTCAATCCGATAAGATAACTTCAAAGGGGAAACTCAATTCATTACAAGAAGGGAGAGGGGGAAGAACATCATAAGATCCAACTATAGTAGCAAAGCCCGCGGTACATCGAGATCAAGACATCTCAAGAACACGAGAGAGAGAGAGAGATCAAACACATAGCTACTGGTACATACCCTCAGCCCCGAGGGTGGACTACTCCATCCTCGTCATGGAGATCGTCGGGATGATGAAGATGGCCACCGGAGATGGATTCCCCCTCCGGCAGGGTGCCGGAACGGGCTCCGGATTGGTTTTTCGTGGCTACAGAGGCTTGCGACGGCGGAACTCCCGATCTAGGTTTCTTTTGTGGGATTTCTGAATTTATAGGAATTTATGGCGGTGCAATTACGTCGGTTGGGCCCACGAGGAGGTCACAAGCCTGGTAGGTGCGGCCTAGGGGGGTCGCGCCTCCCGGGCTTGTGACTCCCTCGTGGCTCTTCTGGCCTTCTTCCAAACCTTCGGGGTTTCTTTTGGTCCAAAAAAATCATCGTAAAGTTTTATTCCATTTGGACTCCGTCTGAAAAAGGGTCAAAAACACGGAAAAAACAGAAACTGGCACTTGGCACTGAGTTAATAGGTTAGTCCTAAAAAAGATATAAAATAGAATATTCATGCATATAAAACATCCAAAGTTGACAAGATAATAGCATGGAACCATCAAAAATTATAGATACATTGGAGACGTATCACTGTTGTATGTGAACGTTGAGTCTATCCCACCCGATCATCACGTGGTGTCTCGAAACGACGAACTATTGCAACAGTCGGGAAGAGCACAATTTTATCTTGAAATTTAAGTGAAGGATCACCTTATAATGCTACCGTCGTTCTAATCAAGATAAGGTGCATAAAAGGATTAACATCACATGTAGTTCATAAGTGACATGATATGGCCATGATCTTGTGCTTCTTGATCTCCATCACCAAAGCACCGGCATGATCTTCTTGTCACCGGCGCCACACCATGATATCCATCATCATGATCTCCATCATCGTGCCACCATCGAAGTTGTCGCTCTATCTATGCTATTACTACTAAAGCTACTACCTAGCAATATAGTAAACACATCTGCAAACACAAAAAATAGTTTAAAGACAACCCTATGGCTCCTGTCGGTTGCCGTAGCATCACCGTGCAAGTCGATATTAACTATTAAAACATGATCATCTCATACATCCAATATATCACATCTTGTCTTTGGCCATATCACATCACAAGCATACCCTGCAAAAACAAGTTAGACGTCCTCTGATTTGTTGTTGCATGTTTTACGTGGCTGCTATGGGTATCTAGTATGATCGCATCTTACTTACGCAAAAACCACAACGGAGATGTGCAAATTTCTATTTAACCTCTCTCCAAGGACTGACTTGGTCAAATCCAATTCAACTAAAGTTGAAGAAACCGACACCCGCCAGTCATCTTTATGCAACGAGTTGCATGTTGGTTGATGAAACGAGTCTCTCGTAAGCGTACGAGTAATGTCGGTCTGGGCCGCTTCAGTCCATCAATACCGCCAAATCGAGAGAAGACTAAGGAGGGCAGCCAATCGAACATCAACGCCCACAAAAACTTTTGTGTTCTACTCGAGATTACATCTACGCATGAAGCTAGCTCATGATGCCACTTTTGGGGAACGTTGCATGGGAAACAAAAAATTTCCTACGCACACGAAGACCTATCATGGTGATGTCCATCTACGAGAAGGGGATCGGATCCACATACCCTTGTAGATCGCTAAGCGGGAAGTGTTAAGAAACGCGGTTGATGTAGTGGTACTTCTTCACGATCCGTCCCACGAACCGTCTCATGATCCGGCCCACGATCTGTTCCGATCTAGCGCCGAACGGACGGCACCTCTGCGTTCAGCATACGTACAGCTCGATGACGATCTCCGTCTTCTTGATCTAGCAAGAGAGACGGGGAAGTAGATGTTCTCCGGCAACGTGACGGTGCGCCGGTGATGGTGATGGTCTATTCCTGCAAAGCTCCGCAGAAATCCGATCCAGAGGAAGAACTACAAGGTATAGGTTTGAGTTGCACGTGGCAAAGTTGTGTCTCAAAAACCCTAAAACCACCGATATATATAGGAGAAGGGGAGGAGCTAGCCTTGAGGCTCCAGGGAGCCCCAAGGGCGCCGGCCGAAGGGATGAGGAGGACTCCCACTCCAATTTGGTTTGGGAAGGAGGAGGCCTCCTCTTCCTTCCCACCTCCCTCTTTTTTTTATTTTGGTTTTTCTCCTTCTAGCGCCATAGCCTAGTGGGCTGGTGCGCCACCCTAGTGCTATTGGGCTCACTCCCGCGTGGGTGGGCCCCTCCCAGTGAAAACCCGGAACCCATTCGTCACTCCCGGTACACTGCCGGTAATGCCCGAAATCTTTTCGGTGACCAAATGAAACCATCCAATATATCAATCTTCATTTCAGGACCACTCCGGAAACCCTCGTGACGTCCGTGATATCATCCAGGACTACGAACAACCTTCGGTCGCCAACACATATAACTCAACTATACTAAAACGTCATCGAACCTTAAGTGTGCAGACCCTGCGGGTTCGAGAACTATGTAGACATGACCCGAGACACTCGTCGGTCAATATACAATAGCGGGACCTGGATGTCCATATTGGATCCTACATATTCTACGAAGACCTTATCGGTTGAACTTCTGTGCTAAGGATTCATCTAATCCTGTATAACATTCCCTTTGTCCTTCGGTATGTTACTTGCCCGAGATTTGATCGTCGGTATCTCTATACCTATTTCAATCTCGTTACCGGCAAGTCTCTTTACTCATTCTGTAATACAAGATCCTGTGACTTACACTTGAGTCACATTTCTTGCAAGGCTTATATGTGATGTTGTATTACCGAGTGGGCCCCGAGATACCTCTCCGTCACACGGAGTGACAAATCCCAGTCTTGATCCATGCTAACTCAACGGACACCTTCGGAGATACCTGTAGAGCACCTTTATAGTCACCCAATAACGTTCTGACGTTTGATACACACAAGGTATTCCTCCGGTGTCAGTGAGTTACATGATCTCATGGTCATAGAAATGAATACTTGACACGCAGAAAACAATAGCAACAAAATAACACGATCACATGCTACGTTTATAATTTGGGCCTTGTCCATCGCATCATTCTCCTAATGATGTGATCCAGTTATCAAGTGACAACACTTGCATATGGTCAGAAAACCTTAACCATCCTTGATCAACTAGCTAGCCAACTAGAGGCTTACTAGGGACATTGTTTTGTCTACATATCCACACGTGTATCTATGCTTTCATTTAATACAATTATAGCATGGATAATAAACGATTATCTTGAAACGGTAAATATAATAATAACTATTTTATCATTGCCTCTAGGGCATATTTCAAACAAAATGATCGATGTTTATCCTATTGAATCTTTATTTACTAATCTGAAAATTGATGAAAATGGACTCGAGATGTGTCAGCTTTATCTAGAAGTCGTCCCGCTTGTTCGGAGCTTGATGGTCTGAATGATAAAAATGAAAAAAAAAGGGTTTGGAGAGGCCAAAATTTAACTCGTGATTTGCCCACTACTTTGGATTACAAGGATTTTAATTATGAAATTTGGACTTTATTTGAATGTATTTCCTTGTTGCAATCCATGATTAGCTCACCTAATGCTTATGAATGAAATAAATCTTTTACTAAACATATCGTAGAAGCTATGGTAAAAGCATATGGGGAGAAACTTGAACTAGAGGTTTCAATACCTAGAAAAATGCATGGTAAATTGGGAACCTACAATTAAAATTAAGCTTAAAGATTATGAATGTAATGCTATGTGTGACCGTTGTTCTAGTGTTTCTACTATAACTAAATCTCTTTGTGATGTGCTAGGTCTCACTGATATAAATGAATGTTCCCTTAACCTGCATTTAGTTATGGGTAAACAAATTAATGTTGGGCAATTCACAGAATAATGCATGGTTATGACATGTTATTCATGGAAATGATCATGTATATAGGAATCACGTCGATAAACCAGTAGAGCAACTGCTTCCTGCATCTACTACTATTACTCCACTCATCAACCGCTATCCAATATGCATCTAGAGTATTAAGTATAAAACAGAATAACGCTTGGAGCAAGATGACATGATGTTGACAAAGTAAGACAAGCAATATGTTCATACCCCGTCATTTTATCCTTAGTAGCAACAATACAAATATGTGTCTTGTACCCTTTTGTCACTAGGATATAGAGCACTGCAAGATTGAACCCACTACAACGCACCACTCCCGCTAAAGATAAATCTATCTAGTCGACCAAACCAAACGGATGGATGAGAGAGCAATATGAATCTATAATAATCATGCATAATAGAATTCATACAAGACTCAATTAATCTTCATGAATAATTTGATCATACACCCACAATTCATGGGATCCCAACAAACACACCGCAAAAAAAAGGATTACATCTAGTTACTAGATATGGACCCATAGGTCTGTCGTGGACTAATCACACATCATCATGGAGACACCAAGGTTAATGTAGATGGCCTCCGTGAATGATTCCCCCTCCGGTAGGGCACAGGAAAAGGTCTCCACGGGGATCACAGCGGAACGCGGACTTACGGTAGAAGAAAAAGTGTTTCTGGTGGCTCTCTACTTGTTTCCTTATTTTAGAGAATTTATGGAGGTGGTATTAGGTCAGACACAACCATGTGGGGGCCACAAGGCATCAAGGCATGCCATGTTGTCTTGCCGTCACCTAGCTTCTCGTCTGGTCTCCTCGAGAACCTCCTATACTCTCTTATGTCAAGAAAAAAATGTTAAAAAGTTCTGTAGCGTTTGGACTCAGTTTGGTACTGATTTCTTGGAAAACTAAAACCAAGCAAAAAAAAGCAACTGGCACTAGGCACTTGGTTAAGAGGTTAGTTCCCAAAAATGATATAAAATATAATATTATTACATATAAAGTGTCCAAGATTGGTAATATAATAGCATGGAACAATGAAAAAATATTGATAAGTTGGAGACATATCATCATCCCCAAGTTTAATTGATGCTCCTCCTCGAGTAAGTAAATGATAAAAAACAGAATATTTTATGAGACATCCTACCCAACATGTAATCTCTTTTAGGTATGATCTTTCACAAATGGTGAACTAATTGATATCAACATACTAATATCCATAAACATAAGAAGCAGAATGATTCATATTCAAAATATACAATCCTTAAAGAATATTATTTGCTAGTCATTTTATCATGCTAGCATGGCATGACTCTGTCTTCACCGCATATGTCGGGACCCCGATCCTGAGTCATAAGAACCCAGCCTGTAACACATCACATCACTTTGCGGCCTCACGCACGGTAAACTCCACGGCTGCCACCTTACCTTGGCCGGGACCGTTTGCGTCTTTTGGTTCACGTATATGAATATGTTGCTAGCGTTCAAACGACAAAGAACCCGGGTCAACATGGCTAGTTATAAACCCAAGCGGTACATCCGTACAGGGACAGGCATACATAACCCAGCAAAGCAGGTGTCAATCAACAGCGTGTGTGGACGAGTCGTAGCAAGCTACAAGGACTCCATTACACCGCGTGACATTTCCCCGAGGGGACAAACACAGCAGCAAAGAAGGATACACGCCGGTCAATCAATGTGTCTAGAGCAGTAGCAAGCTACCAAGGCTCGATAGAAGCACAAAGAGGAATTTTCCTATAAAGAGTACTACTAAAGGCACACAACTAGGTGTCGAATCCCACACATATAATGCATTTCATAACATACACACAATATGCACAATATGTGTAGATACAACATGGCATCACAACATAACTCTATGACTCAAGCTTTTATTAAGGACTCATAAGAATCAACATAGTGTGTTATTACAAACAGGGGTCCCGTGACCCGACACTCAAGTCATACAAACAACAAGCGGAAGCAAATCATGTCTGGGTACAGACATCTACTAAAAGTAGCTGGAAGAGCCTGAAAAGCTACTACGACCCTACCAATGGAGCCAGACCTCTGTCTGGGATTCCCAAGCTATTCCGGTCAACATCGAACACATCGTGTAGAACCTTTTAATGAGTCTAAGTCTTCTCTGCAAAAACATAAATAAAGCAAGCGTGAGTACAAAGGTACTCAGCAAGTCTTACATCAGAACTATCTACATATGCATCATGTTTCAATGAAAGGATTGTGGGGTTTGATTGCAGCAAGCCAGCTTTGGCTCTTGGCTAACCTGTACTACGACTACAAGTTCTTTCTTTGAGGTGGGATAGTGCAGACGAGTCCACATATTCACCAATTCAATACACCACTATGGATCCACTCTCATCTCCCTACGAGAAGGCCTTCCATAGCACTCACACTTATCTTGCATGTTTTAGAGTATCCATTTAAGTTTTCTATGTACCACGTAATGCTTCCAAGTAGTCTATATCCGAGGACGCGGCTATTCGAATAGATTAAATCACCATACAGGGGTATACTTATTCACACATGCTCTCACCACTTCTCACCATGTGCACGTCATGCATCTCGGCAACCTTCAAGCGGAAGCACTGGCGTGGGTGTCGGCCACGACCGTTAACCACACAAGACCCTAGTCCAGGTTTATCGCCTATTTGAGACTGAACCCGCAAGGAAGTCCGGCCGAGGTTTCCTCTACGGCCCCAAACGATGTGCGCAGGGTTCCCAAGCCCACCATCCGGGTGCCACTTGGTACACCGTGCCACTGTGTATCTACCGTGGAGAAGCCTACCCCGTCGGGCAGAGCTAAACACGGCCGCCAACACTTTTCCTACAAACACCAGAAACTAGTTGCAACTCCTGGACAGAGATCTAGGCGATTAATAAGCCAAGAGGGTCAATTAAGTATCCCAATGTGTGGTGGTATCTTGTCTTGGATAACATACACAGAACTCAGTTCTTAGGGACGGTCCCAATGAGACAACCCACCATGTACTCCTACATGGCCTCTCATCGCTACCTTTACCAAATCGGATTCACACTTTTACTCTCACACTGGAGGACATGATCACAACCATTCCGATTCATCATCCAGATGGATCAGATCCGTCACGACTCTAAGCATAGCAGGCATTGTAAACAAACATGAGTAAGCACAACAAGGCTCAAGTAGTTGCTACTCATGCTAAGTCGTTTCAACTATTTACTGTGACAAAATCAGGTCATGCACAGGAATGGGTTGAACTACCGATAACATGTACAGTTGAATCGTGTTTGTCCTAATGCAGTAAAAGAGAGCAGGAGCGAGAAAGTGGGTTTATATCAATATGCTCAAGGGGGGTTGCTTGCCTGACACGTCTGAAGATAGCAATGAGTCTTCATCAATGTCAACGATCACATCGTCAGAACCATCGTCTACGAGAGGGAACAACACCGGCAAACAAGAAAGGAACAACAATTACTTCACGGAAATGCAACAGTATGATGCATGATCAAGAAATGGAGATGAAATGTGGCAGGGCCAATATAGCTACCATTTCTTAGGTTGAAGCTGGATTTGAATCAGGATTCGAACATCACTTCAACAAGGTATTTTCCGGATACCCTTATAATTGATTCGACCTGATGCTCATGCATAATTTGTTTTAACATGCATGAGGATGGAAATTTGAGGTACTAGTTTTGCTAGCTCAATGTTTGAATATAGTAATTCAAGTGGGATTCAAATAGGAACCAAATTCCAACTCCAAACTATTTATTAAATTTACCCTATTCATTATTTTGCCTATTTGGTGTTGTTAACCTTCTCCAACCAGCATGAAAATACCATAATCAGATTCTTTGGATTTTTTTATCCTTTTTCATATATAAATTATTTCCATCCGAGTTATATTTTAATTTCTATGATTTTTACAAGTTTTAGCAATTTCCTGGATTTAATTTAAATCAGAAAAACTATTACTACGTCACTGTGATGTCATCACTGTGTCAGCAGGACAACCAGCCGGTCCAGGTCAAACTGTGACCAGTGGGGCCCACTGGTCAGTGACCTAGAGGCTAACCCCGCGCTGACCAACCCCTAATTGGGGTTTGACCAGGCGTGGGGCCCTCTATCAGCGACAAGGGGGGGTTAGCATTGGCTAATGATTGGCCACGTCGGCCCCCACCGAAGGGTGGTTGCCGGCGACCATAGCTGCGGCGGACGGCTCGCCGGAGTTGGCCTAAAACGCGCTACAAGTGACTATTTGCGACGCTGTTTACGGCTATGGGACGCTGGCGAAGCGCTCGTTCTGGCAGGGGGTAGCACGAGGGCTAGGGTGGCCGGAGAGGGTGCCAGCGACGAGCGCGCGCGGTGGCCGGAAGTCAGGCTCACTGGGGAGGAGCTCTAGAGGGAGTTTTCACGCGGGGGAGAGAGGGGAAAGGCTCGAGGGCTCACGGCGGCTCCATTTCTGGCATCGGCGACGAAGGAGAGCCTTGGAGCAGGCCGAATCGACGGCGGCGGATCCCGGTGACCGGAGGAAGAAACGGCGACGATGGTGACGCTGGAGGGGCTCGGGTGCTCGGATGATTTGATGGAGAGAAGCAGCTCATTAGGCGGAGGTGTAGAGCGTGACAGGGAAGAGAAGGGTGGCCGGAGGCGCGCTGGAGGTGAGCTCGGGCAGACCGGCAATGGCGGCGTGTCACGCCCAAGATGCGATCCTATCCTCAATTTGGCACGAAGGCCTCGTCAGGGATAGAAGCGCATCTCGTCGTGTCGCAAGAATGGATATCGTTACAAGTCCATATACTGAAAAGAAGAGATAGATATACAGAGTTGGCTTACACTCGCCACAAGCTACATCAGAGTCACATTAGTACATTACATAACCATCAAGAGAAAGAGCAGGGTCCGACTACGGACGGAAACAAACGACAAAAGAAGAACGACGTCCATCCTTGCTATCCCAGGCTGCCGGCCTGGAACCCATCCTAGATCGAAGAAGAAGAAGACGAAGAAGACGCAACTCCAAATGAACAAACAACGCGCTCGCGTCAAGTAGCCTTTACCTGTACCTGCAACTGGTGTTGTAGTAATCTGTGAGCCACAGGGGACTCAGCAATCTCATTTCCAAAGGTATCAAGACTAGCAAAGCTTAATGGGTGAGGTATGGTTAAGTGTTGAGGTTGCAGCAGCAGCTAAGCATATATTTGGTGGCTACAACTTACGAGTACCAGAAATAAGAGAGGGAAGATCTACGCATAGCGGGCGTGAACTACAGATGATCAAATGAATGATCCTGAACACCTACCTACGTCAGACATAACCCCACCGTGTCCTCGATCGGAGAAGGAACTCACGACAGAGACAGTCACGGTTACGCACACGGTTGGCAAGTTTTAATTAATTAACTTCAAGTTATCTAGAACCAGTGTTAAACAAAGCTTCCACGTTGCCACATAACCGCCGGCACGGCTTTCCGAAAGATTTAACCCTGCAGGGGTGCTCCAACTAGTCCATCACAAATTACCACAAGCCGCATAGAAATCCTCAATCACAAAGCTCGCGATCTCGTCGGATTCCCTAGTGGAAAACCTCAACTCTGAGATTACCCAAAGCATCACCGGAATCCCGATGCACAAGATATCTCGTCAAAGGTAAAACTAATCCAGCAAGGCCGCCCGACGTGTCGACGAACCCGATAGGAGCCGCCTATCTCGTTCTCAGGACACGACGGATGGAACTAGCTACAGGTGCCAAACCTCGAGTTTCCTCGCGGTGGCCCCGCAGGCAGACCGTTTGGGACCAACACCATCAGCACTGGGCCCCCCTGTTTATGTAAAATTACTCCTCGGGTAGCACTAACTCCCTATGCATTTCAATTTATCAAAATTATTATGTTGGGCAAATGTAGAAACAAAGTTGGGCCTTGCCAGACCAGCTTTAATCTGAAACGAATTATCAAGGGGGTCCCCATAACAACCCCGATCGTGTTAGGAACGCTCAATTATGGAACATAACACCGGTAGCCGAAACTAAGGGGGCAAAGGTGGAACAAAACACCAGGCTAGAAAGGCCGAGCCTTCCACCTTTTACCAAGTATATAGGTGCATTAAATTAAATAGCATTAAATATGGTGATATGACAAGGAACCCATGTTTTCACATGGAAGCATCTGCACCTGCAACTAGCAACGCTATCAACAGGGTTAAGCAAGCGGTAACATAGCCAATCAGTGGTTTGCTAGGTCGAACAGGTTGAAGGTTTCATGGCATTGTTGAGAGGCTGACATTTAACATGTGGTAGGCAACGAGACATCATCGATAGAAGCGATAAAACTAGCATGGCAATGATAGTAATGGTATCTGGGGAAATGATCATCTTGCTTGAGATCCTGCTTGGAAGAAGAATGCCTCCGTGAAGCAGACAAACCGACGTAGTCGAACGGGTCCTCACATCCGACACGCTTGCGGAACTCTATCGAGACGGGGGAAACGGAAACAAGCATCAACACACGACATTCACCACACGATGCACAACACATATGATGCATGAGCTACTGAATTCGTGCAAGTCACGGCATGACAAATCACACAATCACACCTACACATTAAGTGAAGTTCAATATGCACGAGTTGCATATTGATGAAACTCCACGTTAATTATTTAGTTCACTCCCGGTTATTTACACGTCAATGTTAATGTTGTTAAACATGCAAGAGGTGAAGCGGGAATTAAACTACCTATCTAGACATTTTAAGTGAGGTCGGAAATGACATATAGCACCTCCGAAACGACCTCACATGTTAATTTACAATTCTGTCCAGATCTGCATTAATGCATTCAATTGGTTGTTAAACAGCAAAACAAATAGTTTCACGTGATTCTACGCATCAAGGCAAGCAATCTACACATGAAGAACATCTCCAACGGAGCTACGGATCAAAAGATGCAAGCACCGCAAGATATGATGGCATGAATGCAACATGTGTGCAACGACGGTCACGAGCACTTCAAAACATACAAACAGCAAGAGAAAATGAAACTACACGAGATTCTAAGGAAGTTTCATGTAGGGCACGATCAAATCGGAGCTACGGTTCCCCATCTACGAACAAAACGAGAAAACACTACAATGTCCCAAAATCAGCCACATAGCACTTTCTACGCCCCACAACTACGACTACACCACTCCGATAAACTCAAGCAAGGCGTGGCACGGAAGAGGGAAAGAAGCCCTACTATGAACAACTAACAACAACTAGCATGGCAGCAAGGAGCACTAGGAAAAGAAGACACAAAACGGCATCTCACACACTATTTCAGACTTAGTGAAAATAACACCTCCTGAAAGTGCAGTTTTCAGCCTGAAGCAATATTGACAGCAGCAAAACCTATAGGTACAGGACTCCAAATGGCATGAAACTTAACATCATGCTAGAGAAACATAAGGGGTACAACTAACTCCATTGGACCAACCTCAAAAGGGCTACAGATCACAAGATGCAAGCAAGACAAGACAGCAACAAAAAAATAACAGATTCCAGACTTAGAAATATTTCAGCTCCTCTAAAACAGCACTATTTCTAGCAACTTGAGGGAAATCAAAACCGAAAAGGTAAAAACCCTAAATATCTAATGGGCCGAAACTGGTGGCGCAACATAGTTAATACACGCCCAGGGCGAGTGATAGGGCTTGCTGGGCTCACCTGCGTGGCCGATTGGGCCGGCGGGACTGGCGAGTTGGGCCGGCCGCGGGGATGGGCCAGGGAGACGGAGGAGCTAGCGTGCCCGGGGCCGGGGCGCTTGCTGGGCCGAGGGAGCCAGCGGGCGGAGCTGGGCCACCGAGGCCTCGGGTAGGCCGCGGTTGGTGGGAGTGCCTGGGCCGGTCAACGGGGCGCCGGCGGGATCGAGTCCCCGATCTGGAATGCACCGACGGCGGCTTCTCCTCCCGCGGCGGCGACCCGCGGTGCACGGCGACGGGAGCACACGGGACTCGACGGGGCCGGCCGGACCGGCGGGACTGAGGCGGCGACGGGACAACGCAGGCGACGGCGGCTTGCGGCGGCGCGGCAAGGGCGAGCTGCGGGGCGCGGCTCGGGCGGCTGGAGAGGCGGCGCGCATGGCGGCAGCGGCGAGGGGGCGCACCGCCGGCGGGGATTGCGGGGAACGGCGCAAGGGGAACCCCGGCTGGCGGGCGGCGGCGCTAGCTCCGGCGAGCACCCAGCAGGCGGTCGTCGGCGAAGGCGGCGGCTGGAGGCGGCTCGGGCTCGCGAGCGCAGGAGGCTCCGGTCGTGCTCGGGCAGGAGCTCAGGCCATGGCGGCGGCGGCTCGGGCTCGGGCGGGCCTGCGATGGGCTTTGCGGGCCCGGCGGCGCTGGCAGGGGAGAGAGAGGTGGGGCGGCGCGGCTAGGGTTAGGTTTAGGCTGCGCGGAAAACGAGGAGGAGAGAGGTAGCTGTCCCAAAATAATAAGAGGGTCTATATATAGACAAACGGGGGGCTCGGTTAACCGGAATCGCGTTCCGGATCCAACCGCGGGGTCGGATTCGGACGATTCCGAACGTGGGACATGCTAAGTGACCGTTTTGTGTAGAGGTCTGGAGACGAGAGGGAGAACGGGCGGCGCGGCAACGATTTAAAACCACCGACAGACGTCCGACGAATAACCGAAGACGGTACCGCTACGGGCGACCGTTCGGGTACCAGACGGTCTCCGATTGCGACGAAATTCGACAGGCGGCCTAGCTACATCTAATCGCGACCGCGTGCCAAGTTTCACCTCGATCAGAGGAAGTTTTAAACGCACTTTAAAAACAGGGTTTCGACGGTGCCGCGGGCGCGTCCGAGTGCGGTCGGGCTCAGAACGGGCGACGACGCGAACCAGCAACTTCTAACGAATGCAAGTTTGAAAACGGGCGGCAACGGAGATGTCGATGCAATGCTGATGATGCGCATGACGCGATGACGACACGACAATTAAAATAAGCCACACGACGAAAACGGAAAGAGAGGGGAAGCTTCTAGAACGTCGGCATCGGGCTGTCACACGGCGAGAGGAGGAAGAAAACAGGGAAATAGAGGAGGGGAATGGAGAGAGGGGAGGAGATAAGGGAGAGGGAGAGCTTGTCGTGCTGGCGCGAGGAGGCAGGGGAGAGCTACACGCGAAGCAGGAGGTGGCGAGGGGCGCACTGTGCCTTCCTTCTCCTGTGCCTTCTGGCACGAGGAGGAAGACGACAGGGGAGACCCCCTGGTGGGCTGGGCCAGCAGGTGAGCGTAAGGTAAGGTTTTCTCCTCTCTTTTCTGTTTTTTTACTTCATTTCTTTCGTGACATTTAGGTTTAGGATTTTAATAAAACATTTAATCATTTATAAAACCCTAAAATAGTATTATGTGACAGTGATAAAAATAATCAATGCCACAAAATAGTTTCAACAGTTTTGAAACTTTTATTTTAAAAGAAAACAAAATAACTCCATTCCAAACAGTTATTTAATCCAATCAAAAATCCTTTTCATAAGTTCCTGTGACTTAGAAATTTGGTTTGACAAATTTATTCCCTGTCACTATTTTCCCAAATATTTGGAACATTTTTCTGGTTCGTGTTAAGGTAATATTTTTATTGCCTTTCTATCAATTTCAACTCATTTGGCTTGATCATTTCCATTTTCAGATTCAATGCAATTTGAATGCATGCATGAAATGCAATGGCAAGCAAGGCAAACTTGGGCTGTGACAGCTCACCCCCACTAAACAAGAATCTCGTCCCCATATTCAGGCTTAGTCGGGAAGAGGAAGAGGGGACACTAAACTATCACAATCTTGACGATCCATTTGCTCCTCTCGAGGATATTGATTCATCGCATCATGTTGATCGTGACATCTTTGTCTTTGAGGTCTTCATCTAGCTCGACGACAAAAGAACAGGGAGACTCTACAAGATTCGATCTCCTCAAAGATCGAGCAACTGAAAATCAACTCATAAAATGAGACATAGGAACGTCCCTTGAGTTGAGACACAACACACATAACACGGATGAAGAAATGGGACATATAATAGAGGTTCAATTGGTAGGCAACCAATCCATGCTTAAGACAAATGGTCACGAGTTTTGTCAAAGTAGTGAGGATTAAATTGCCCTTCATACCATAGCGGGGCACCATAGGAGGGTGACTCATAGGGTTATTCCCTTAAGTGGCAAAAAGAATTACTTTTGATCCTAAGATCATTGAAACTCTTCATACCAGAGTAAGGCAATTCACAAATGATTGTTTGAAGGAATTTGAAAGAATGGCATACTCAGGTTGGAAAGAAACTAGGGTTATAGAACAACTCGGCGAACGGAAGGCACATTCCAAGTATTACAGAGGATATAACCTAGTGTCTGAGCGTGCTCTCAAGAACTTGAACATTTTCATATTCATCGAAGTTTTACCAATATCCGTGCCAAGATCTTGGTGACACAACATACTACCATGATGAACAGTGATGGAGGATGTAGATACAAAGGAAGACAACACTTCCTTAGATTTCACCTTAGCTGTGCCAAGGGAACGAAATCTGGTTGATCGACCGAGAGACATTTAGCACTCCGCTTCTAATGTTCTCCTTGATGTACTAGCACAACCCAATTATAGGTCATGCTTTATATCTAGCACATCAAATATAGGTCGGACTTCGGGGCTTAAATAGAGTCCATGAGGAACAACTTCCAAAATAAGTCATACAAATCCTCACGGGGCTATGGCTAAGATTGCTGATACAAGTTATAATATCAAATCTTCCGGCTAGGTGTTTTTGCCACAACATCACTTTATCGGGTTACATAGAGACCAATATTATAATTCTTGGGGAAAGTTCCAACCATTTGAAGTGTGTGAGATTCAGCTCTGGTTGGTGACACGATGCTTCAGACTCAGCATGTCTGAAAAGAAAGTTTGCAACACAAATCGACGGGATAACGTTGCAAGATTCTCAGGAAATGAACTACGAAAGCCAACTCCAAAACATGAGCTGGGTTGCAAGACACATGCGAACACACTGCCCAAGACAATGATGACCACATGAAAAGTCTTACAACAAAACACTACCGAGTTCTGGATGGGAACCATTATTGCGGATGACGGAGCCATGTGCAAGTCCGTCTGGTACCTTCGGGAATGGCACTTGACTTCTTTTCCTTGAACAAATTAATCAGTGGCTTGGTGTGCTAGGAAATACATATGGAGAGAGAGGTTGCAAAGCTATCAAACCACAGCATACTTCGCACATGCATGACTAATTTGGGATGATTCCGAAGATAACAGAACAGCTTATCTCGAATTCACGGCGACAACTTACATCAAATACACGTGAACTAGAGGAAGTCACTCCTTAGACCTAACATATACTTCATGAATAGACATGAAGACAGTGTCTTAAAAGTTTCCAACACTAACTTAATGTCCAACAATAGTTATGGAGAAGACAAAGGTGTTGCTAATGGGCTCAACAACAGTTCATCAAAATATCCATATAGATGGAATTCCACAACTATGTGAGCAATATAATAGCATTGGTTAGGTCAAAGAATATAATAGTGTAGGCTCAAGGAAAACCCTGAGTAAGACACTGTTACGAAAATCTTTGGTTCTGAGTTTGATTTGACAATAGCCCATACTCAAATCAAAATTGAACAAGATAATATATGCAACAATTGATCACACGAATCAACCGATGAAAACATCATCTTCTTCAGACTCACACAACAAGAAAGATATCCCTTTTAAATGAGCTAAGTTTAGGCGAAGCTTTTATCTTCCAACTCTCCAAGTTGTTGTTTAGCTTAACCAACTAGCTCGGGGTATCCAACACGGATTCTTGGAGAAGATGGCTTATCAAGAAACCAACTTGATCACGATCTCTATCATAAAATTCAGGAAACAACCTAGTAATACTTCCAGAAGATATTCGGAAAATCACGAACCGCCGATATTTTATTAAGCTCGGGTACAATCTCGCTTTTCAGGGCAAGATGATGTGATCAATAGAGCGAGGGATTGACACAATCCTAACCCATCGATCAAAAAGTGCACCATGAAATATGGACTAGGTAGCACACTCAATCTTAGGATGATGATTCAATCACCATCACCATAAGAGTGAAATTATTGTCCATTAGCTACCAAGCAATAACATTGCTAGGAGTATTCATTTCACACATCATGGTTCACTTGTCGATATTCCGGTTTCAACCAACACGAAAACCGAGGAATGAACACTGATAGCAGAAAGTATCTCTACATCAAGAACTCATAAGAGATGGTGCAATTCGCACGACATTCTTGACAACAAGAGGGTAATACTCCCAGATAGAACAGAACAAAAGCTGGTTAGCATTTCGATCTGCGGAATACAACTACTTTGACCCAATCCAAGAAATGAATGAGGTACTGGAGTTGGCTTCTCCCAGTCATTCGAGAATAGAACAGTTTGACAGACCACGGGAATAAAAGACATTGATGACACAAATGCACAATTACTCTTAACAATCCTCTCAATGATGAAGGTCAAAATACAACTAGATAGGGCCAACTCAAGAGCACATGATTTCTTGAGTTATGGATGCATGGATTAGACTGTCGAACGAGTTCAACATAATTCTTCCAGATAACCCATGCAGAAGGGCGGGGTAGGCAGAATCACAATATGGAGTAGAGAACTCATCACGAGCACTCTTGTTATGATCTTTAATTCACGGAGAACTTCTGCCAAAGATGATTCATGGTGTTGGAAGAATGATATACCATGAACCTTGGGAGCTACAACAAGGTTACTAATCATTCTAAAGGAACTAGCAACACTATCAACAGAGATGAGCAGAATGATCCTTGGATTCAAAGACCCAGAAATAGAATAACTAAAAACTAAATAACATCATGAGATGTTTCCGGAAATGATGGCCAGAACTATCGCACTGGAAGACATAGCACACATCTAGACTATTGGGTAGTTTTCGGAGTAACATGTTTTCCTAATACTTCAACAAAACGTCGAGGTAATAGAGTACCTCAACACAGTGATTAGTGTGCTTTGTCTGGCCAAAAGACATTAGAAATAAGAGGAAGGAAGTTGCAATTGCAACAGATTATTTAGGAACTTTGGAAAACTCGGACAGCATAACGGCTGTGCGGGCATGAAACATAAGGCAACCTGCAAGAAAACTGACATTATAACAATGAATTCTTACGAAGACACAGATCCAGGAAGACAACAACTTTTCTATAAGTCTCCAGCATAGTAACTCGTCATCCTAATGAATAGATGAGAAAGCCTAATTCTTAAACCCCGTAGAATAAAGAAGAGGGTGACTCAGAATAAGAATGACACAAGGAAAGGAGTAAAAAGAGCCTTACGTTCCCTTCCACAAACAATTCCCTTATATAACTAAAGAGTTGCTAGACTCAACATCGACCAGTTTGACTTGGTTATCCTACAGGCAGTCAAGCTCTGATACCAAAGCTGTTGGGACCCCGATCCTGAGTCATAAGAACCCCGCCTGTAACACATCACATCACTTTGCGGCCTCACGCACGGTAAACTCCACGGCTGCCACCTTACCTTGGCCGGGACCGTTTGCGTCTTTTGGCTCACGTGTATGAATATGTTGCTAGCGTTCAAACGACAAAGAACCCGGGTCGACATGACTAGTTATAAACCCAAGCGGTACATCCGTACAGGGACAGGCATACATAACCGAGCAAAGCAGGTGTCGATCAAAGCAAGCTACAAGGACTCCATTACACCACGTGACATTTCCCCGAGGGGACAGACACAACAGCAAACAGGGATACACGTCGGTCAAACAATGTGTCTAGAGCAGTAGCAAGCTACCAAGGCTCGATAGAAGCACAAAGAGGCATTTCCCCGTAAAGAGTACTACTAAAGGCACACAACTAGGTGTCGAATCCCTCACATATAATGCATTTCATAACATCCACACAATATGCACGATATGTGTAGATACAACATGGCAACACAACATAACTCTATGACTCAAGCTTTTATTAAGGACTCATAAGAATCAACATAGCGTGTTATTACAAACAGGGGTCCCGTGACCCGACACTCAAGTCATACAAACAACAAGCGGAAGCAAATCATGTCTGGGTACAGACATCTACTAAAAGTGGCTGGAAGAGCCTGAAAAGCTACTACGACCCTACCAAAGGAGCCAGATCTCTGTCTGGGATTCCCAAGCTATTCCAGTCAACATCCAACACATCGCATAGAACCTTTTAATGAGTCTAAGTATTCTCTACAAAAAAAAAGCAACCGTGAGTACAAAGGTACTCCGCAAGTCTTACATCAGAACTATCTACATATGCATCATGTTTCAATGAAAGGATTGTGGGGTTTGATTGCAGCAAGCCAGCTTTGACTCTTGGCTAACCTGTACTACGACTACAAGTTCTTTCTTTGAGGTGGGATAGCGCACACGAGTCCACATATTCACCAATTCAATACACCACTATGGATCCACTCTCGTCTCCCTACGAGAAGGCCTTCCATAGCACTCACACTTATCTTGCATGTTTTAGAGTATCCATTTAAGTTGTCTATGTACCTCGTAATGCTTCCAAGTAGTCCATATCCGAGGACACGGCTATTCGAACAGATTAAATCACCCTGCAGGGGTATACTTCTTCACACATGCTCTCACCACTTATCACCATGTGCACGTCATGCATCTCGGCAACCTTCAAGCGGAAGCACTGGCGTGGGTGTCGGCCACGATGGTTAACCACACAAGAGCCTAGTCCAGGTTTATCCCCTATTTGAGACTGAACCTGCAAGGAAGTCCGGTCGAGGTTTCCTCTATGGCCCCAAACGATTTGTGCAGGGTTCCCAAGCCCACCATCCGGGTGCCACTTGGTACACCATGCCACTGTGTATCTACCGTAGAGAATACTACCCCGTTGGGCAGAGCTAAACACGGCCGCCAACACTTTCCCTACAAACACCAGAAACTAGTTGCAACTCCTCGACAGATATCTAGGCGATTAATAAGCCAGGAGGGTCAATTAAGTATCCAATTTGTGGTGGTATCTTATCTTGGGTAACATACACAGAACTCAGTTCTTAGGGACGGTCCCAATGAGACAACCCACCATGTACTCCTACATGGCCTCTCATCGCTACCTTTACCAAATCGGATTCACACTTTTACTCTCACATTGGAGGACATGATCACAACCATTCCGATTCATCATCTAGATGGATCAGACCCGTCACGATTCTAAGCATAGCATGCATTGTAAACAAACATGGATGAGTAAGCACAACAAGGCTCAAGCAGTCGCTACTCATGCTAAGTGGTTTCAACTATTTACTGTGACAAAATCAGGTCATGCAGAGGAATGGATTGAACTACCGATAACATGTACATTTGAATCGTGTTTGTCCTAATGCAGTAAAAGAGAGCAGGAGCGAGAAAGTGGGTTTATATCAATATGCTCAAGGGGGGGTTGCTTGCCTGACACGTCTGAAGATAGCAATGAGTCTTCATCAATGTCAACGATCACATCGTCGGAACCATCTTCTACCGAGAGGGAACAACACCGGCAAACAAGAGAGGAACAACAATTACTTCATGGAAATGCAACACTATGATGCATGATCAAGAAATGGAGATGAAATGTGACAGGGCCAATATAGCTACCATTTCTTAGGTTGAAGCTGGATTTGAATCAGGATTCGAACATCACTTCAACAAGGTATTTTCCGGATACCCTTATAATTGATTCGACCTGATGCTCATGCATAATTTGTTTTAACATGCATGAGGATGGCAATTTGAGGTACTGGTTTTGCTAGCTCAATGTTTGGATATAGTAACTGAAGTGGAATTCAAATAGGAATCAAATTCCAACTCCAAACTATTTATTAAATTTACCCTATTCATTATTTTGCCTATTTGGTGTTGTTAACCTTCTCCAACGAGCATGAAAATACCATAATCAGATTCTTTTGATTTTTTTTTATCCTTTTTCATATATAAATTATTTCCATCCGAGTTATATTTTAATTTCTATGATTTTTACAAGTTTTAGAAATTTCCTGGATTTAATTTAAATCAAAAAACTATTACAGCGTCACTGTGATGTCATCACTGCATTAGCAGGTCAACCAGCCGGTCCAGGTCAAACTGTGACCAGTGGGGCCCACTGGTCAGTGACCCAGAGGCTAACCCCGCGCTGACCGGCCCCTTATTGGGGTTTGACCATGCGTGGGGCCCTCTGTCAGCGACTAGGGGGGTTAGCACTGGCTAATGATTGGCCACGTCGCCCCCCACCGGAGGGTGGTCGCCGGCGACCATAGCCGCGGCGGAGGGCTCGCCGGTGTTGGCCTAAAACGCGCTACAAGTGACTATTTGCGACGCGGTTTGCGGCTACGGACGCTGGCGAAGCGCCCGTTCTGGCAGGGGGTAGCAGGAGGGCTAGGGTGGCCGGAGAGCGTGCCAGCGATGAGCGTGCGCGGTGGCCGGAAGTCGGGCTCGTTGGGGAGGAGCTCTGGAGGGAGTTTTCACGCGGGAGAGAGAGGGGAAAGGCCCGAGGGCTCACGGCGGCTCCATTTCTCGCATCGGTGACGAAGGAGAGGCTCGGAGCAGGCCGAATCGACGACGGCGGATCCGGGTGACCGGAGGAAGAAACGGCGACGATGGCGACGCTGCAGGGGCTCGGGTGCTCGGACGAGTTGATGGAGAGAAGCAGCTTGTTGAGGCGGAGGTGTAGAGCGTGACAGGGAAGCGAGGTGTGGCTGGAGACGCGCTGGAGGTGAGCTCGGGCACACCGGCAATGGCGGCGAGAGGAGGAAGAAAACAGGGAAAGAGAGGAGGGGAATGGAGAGAGGGGAGGAGATAAGGGAGAGGGATAGCTTGTCGTGCTCGCGCGAGGAGGTAGGGGAGAGCTCCACCCGAAGCAGGAGGTGGCGAGGGGCGCACCGTGCCTTTCTTCTCCTCTGCCTTCTGGCACGAGGAGGAAGACGACAAGGGCACAAACCCCTGGTGGGCTGGGCCAGCAGGTCAGCGTAAGGTAAGGTTTTCTCCTCTCTTTTCTGTTTTTTTACTTCATTTCTTTCCTGACATTTAGGTTTAGGATTTTAATAAAATATTTAATCATTTTATAAAACCCTAAAATAGTATTATGTGACAGTGATAAAAATAATCAATGCCACAAAATAGTTTCAACATTTTGAAACTTTTATTTTAAAAGAAAACAAAATAACTCCATTCCAAACAGTTATTCAATCCAATCAAAAATCATTTTCATAAGTTCCTGTGATTTAGAAATTTGGTTTGACAAATTTATTCCCTGTCACTATTTTCATAAATATTTGGAACATTTTTCTGGTTCCTTTTAAGGTAATACTTTTATTGCCTTTTTGTCAATTTCAACTCATTTGGCTTGATCACTTCCATTTTCAGATTCAATGCAATTTGAATGCATGCATGAAATGCAATGGCAAGCAAGGAAAACTTGGGCTGTGACAGCATAAGGATAAATCATGAGCACCTCGGTGTCAAGTGAGGCAATGAGATCATATTTCTAAAGCGCTTTAGCATTTTCTACTCTACTCAATACATGAATGTGAACCATGAATATAACATATGGGCGGAATAGAGTATGGTAATAGATATCAAAAGGAATCAAAATAAAAAAGAAAGTCTTGCATCAACTAGGTGGATCAACGGGATATGGAGATGACCATCATCGATGTCAATCCAAGGAGTAGGGATTGTCATGCAACGGATGCACTACAGATATATGTTGGGGAACGTCGCATGGGAAACAAAATTTTCCTACGCGCACGAAGACCTATCATGGTGATGTCCATCCACGAGAGGGGATGAGTGGTCTACATACCCTTGTAGACCGTACAGCAGAAGCGTTAGTGAACGCGGTTGATGTAGTGGAACGTCCTCACGTCCCTCGATCCGCCCCGCTAACAATCCCGCGATCAGTCCCACGATCTAGTACCGAACGGACGGCACCTCCGCGTTCAGCACACGTACAGCTCGACGATGATCTCGGCCTTCTTGATCCAGCAAGAGAGACGGAGAGGTAGAAGAGTTCTCCGGCAGCGTGACGGCGCTCCGGAGGTTGGTGATGACCTTGTCTCAGCAGGGCTCCGCCCGAGCTCCGCAGAAACGCGATCTAGAGGAAAAACCGTGCAGGTATGTGGTCGGGCTGCCGTGGAAAAGTCGTCTCAAATCAGCCCTAAAACCTCCGTATATATAGGTGGGAGGGAGGGGACCTTGCCTTGGGTCTCAAGGATCCCAAAGGGGGTCGGCCGAGTCCAAGGGGGAAGGTCCCCCCCCCAAACCGAGTTGGACTTGGTTTGGTGGGAGGGAGTCCTTCCTTCCCTTCCCACCTCCTCTTTTTTTTCTCCTTGATTTTCTTCTCTAGGCGCATAGGGCCCTCTTGGGCTGTCCCACCAGCCCACTAAGGGCTGGTGTGCCACCCTCAAGGCCTATGGGCTTCCCCAGGGTGGGTTGCCCCCCCCCCCCCCCCGGTGAGCTCCCGGGACCCATTCGTCATTCCCGGTACATTCCCGGTAACTCCGAAAACCTTCCGGTAATCAAATGAGGTCATCCTATATATCAATCTTCGTTTCAGGACCATTCCGGAAACCCCCGTGACGTCCGTGATCTCATCCGGGACTCCGAACAACATTCGGTAACCAACCATATAACTCAAATACGCATAAAACAACGTCGAACCTTAAGTGTGCAGACCCTGCGGGTTCGAGCACTATGTAGACATGACCCGAGAGACTCCTCGGTCAATATCCAATAGCGGGACCTGGATGCCCATATTGGATCCTACATATTCTACGAAGATCTTATCGTTTGAACCTAAGTGCCAAGGATTCATATAATCCCGTATGTCATTCCCTTTGTCCTTCGGTATGTTACTTGCCCGAGATTCGATCGTCAGTATCCGTATACCTATTTCAATCTCATTTACCGGCAAGTCTCTTTACTCGTTCCGTAATACAAGATCCCGCAACTTACACTAAGTTACATTGCTTGCAAGGCTTGTGTGTGATGTTGTATTACCGAGTGGGCCCCGAGATACCTCTCCGTCACACGGAGTGACAAATCCCAGTCTTGATCCATACTAACTCAACTAACACCTTCGGAGATACCTGTAGAGCATCTTTATAGTCACCCAGTTACGTTGCGACGTTTGATACACACAAAGCATTCCTCCGGTGTCAGTGAGTTATATGATCTCATGGTCATAGGAATAAATACTTGACATGCAGAAAACAGTAGCAACAAAATGACACGATCAACATGCTACGTCTATTAGTTTGGGTCTAGTCCATCACGTGATTCTCCTAATGACGTGATCCAGTTATCAAGCAACAACACTTTGTTCATAATCAGAAGACACTGACTATCTTTGATCAACTCGCTAGCCAACTAGAGGCTTGCTAGGGACGGTGTTTTGTCTATGTATCCACACATGTAAATGAGTCTTCATTCAATACAATTATAGCATGGATAATAAACGATTATCTTGATACAGGAATTATAATAATAACTATATGTATTATTGCCTCTAGGGCATAATTCCAACAGTCTCCCACTTGCACTAGAGTCAATAATCTAGCCCTCACATCATCATGTGAATTACATTGTAATAAATCTAACACCCATACAGTTCCTGTGTTGATCATGCTTTGGCCGTGGAAGAGGTTTAGTCAGCGGGTCTGCTATATTCAGATCCGTGTGCACTTTGCATATATTTACGTCCTCTCCCTCGACGTAGTCGCGGATGAGGTTGAAGCGTCGTTTGATGTGTCTGGTCTTCTTGTGAAACCGTGGTTCCCTTGCTAAGGCAATGGCACCCGTGTTGTCACAGAACAAGGTTATTGGATTCAGTGCGCTTGGCACCACTCCAAGACCCGTCATGAACTGCTTCATCCAGACACCCTCCTTAGCCGCCTTCGAGGCAGCCATGTACTCCGCTTCACATGTAGAATCTGCTACGACGCTTTGCTTGGAACTGCACCAGCTTACCGCACCCCCATTAAGAATAAATACGTATCCGCTTTGCGACTTAGAGTCGTCCGGATCTGTGTCAAAGCTTGCATCGACGTAACCTTTTACGGCGAGCTCTTCGTCACCTCCATACACGAGAAACATCTCCTTAGTACTTTTCAGGTACTTCAGGATATTCTTGACCGCTGTCCAGTGATCCACTCCTGGATTACTCTGGAACCTACCCGCCATACTTATGGCGAGGCTAACATCTGGTCTAGTGCACAGCATTGCATACATGATAGAACCTATGGCTGAAGCATAGGGGACGGAGCGCATATGCTCTCTATCTTCATCAGTTGCTGGGCACTGAGTCTTACTCAATTTAGTACATGTAAAACTGGCAAGAACCCTTTCTTGGACTGTTCCATTTTGAACCTCTTCAAAATTTTATCAAGGTATGTGCTTTGTGAAAGTCCTATCAGGTGTTTTGATCTATCCCTATAGATCTTAATGCCTAGAATGTAAGCAGCTTCTCCTAGGTCCTTCATAGAGAAACTTTTATTCAAGTAATCCTTTATGCTCTCCAAAAACTCCACGTTGTTTCCAATCAGCAATATGTCATCCACATATAATATTAGAAACGCCACAGAGCTCCCACTCACTTTCTTGTAAATACGAGATTCTCCAACCACTTGTATAAACCCAAATGCTTTGATCACCTCATCAAAACATTTGTTCCAACTCCGAGATGCTTGCACCAGTTCATAAATGGATCGCTGGAGCTTGCACACCTTGTTAGCATTCTTAGGATCGACAAAACCTTCGGGTTGTAACATATACAACTCTTCCTTAAGGAAACCGTTAAGGAACGCCGTTTTGACATCCATCTGCTAGATTTCATAATCGAAAAATGCAGCTATTGCTAACATGATTCTGACGGACTTAAGCATTGCCACGGGTGAGAATGTCTCATCGTAGTCAACTCCTTGAACTTGTGAAAAACCCTTTGCCACAAGTCGAGCTTTATAAACGGTCACATTGTCGTCAGCGTCTGTCTTCCTCTTAAAGATCCATTTGTTCTGAATAGCCTTGCGGCCCTCAGGTAGTACCTCCAAAGTCCACACTTTGTTCTCATACATGGATCCTATCTCGGACTTCATGGCTTCTAGCCATTTGTTGGAATCTGGGCCCACCATTGCTTCTTCATAATTTGCAGGTTCATTGTTGTCTAACAACATGATTGATAAGATGGGATTACCGTACCACTCTGGAGCAGCACGTGGTCTCGTCGACCTGCGTGGTTCGGTAGAAACTTGAACCGGAGTTTCATGATCATCATCATTAACTTCCTCCTCAACCGGCGTCGCAACGACAGAGGTTTCCCCTTGCCCTGCGCCACCATCCAGAGGGATGAGAGGTTCGACAACCTCGTCAAGTTCTATCTTCCTCCCACTCAATTCTCTTGAGAGGAACTCCTTCTCGAGAAAAGCTTCGTTTTTAGCAACAAACACTTTGCCCTCGGATTTGAGATAGAAGGTGTACCCAACAGTCTCTTTTGGGTAACCTATGAAGATGCACTTTTCCGCTTTGGGTTCCAGCTTTTCAGGCTGAAGCTTTTTGACATAAGCATCACATCCCCAAACTTTAAGAAACGACAATTTTGGCCTTTTGCCATAACACAGTTCGTATGGTGTCGTCTCAACGGATTTTGATGGTGCCCTATTTAAAGTGAATGCAGCTGTTTCTAATGCATAACCCCAAAACGATAACGGCAAATCAGTAAGAGACATCATAGATCGCACCATCTCTAATAGAGTACGATTACGACGTTCGGACACACCATTACGCTGTGGTGTTCCAGGCGGTGTTAACTGTGAAACAATTCCACATTGTCTTAAGTGAGCACCAAACTCGAAACTCAGATATTCACCCCCACGATCAGACCGTAGGAACTTGATCTTCTTGTTATGATGATTTTCCACTTCACTCTGAAATTGCTTGAACTTTTCAAATGTTTCAGACTTGTGCTTCATCAAGTAGACATAACCATATCTACTCAAATCGTCAGTGAAGGTGAGAAAATAACGATATCCGCTGCGTGCCTCTACGCTCATCGGACCACACACATCGGTATGTATGATTTCCAACAAGTCACTTGCACGCTCCATTGTTCCGGAGAACGGAGTCTTAGTCATCTTGCCCATGAGGCATGGTTCGCACGTGTCAAGTGAAACAAAGTCAAGTGACTCCAAAAGTCCATCAGCATGGAGTTTCTTCATGCGCTTTACACCAATATGACCTAAGCGGCAGTGCCACAAAAATATGGCGCTATCATTGTTAACTCTAACTCTTTTGGTCTCAATGTTATGTATATGCATGTCGCTATCAAGATTCAATATGAATAATCCTCTCACATTAGGTGCATGACCATAAAAGATGTTACTCATAGAAATAGAACAACCATTATTCTCTGACTTAAAAGAGTAACCGTCTCGCAATAAACAAGATCCAGATATGATGTTCATGCTCAACGCAGGCACTAAATAACAATGATTTAAGTTCATCACTAATCCTGATGGTAACTGAAGTGAAACTGTGCCGACGGCGATTGCATCAACCTTGGAACCATTTCCTACGCGCATCGTCACTTCATCTTTCGCCAGCCTTCGTCTATTCCGCAGTTCCTGTTTCGAGTTGCAAATATGAGCAACAGAACCGGTATCGAATACCCAGGCACTACTACGAGAGCCAGTTAAATACACATCAATAACATGTATATCAAATATACCTGATTTTTCTTTGGCCGCCTTCTTATCTGCCAGATACTTGGGGCAATTGCGCTTCCAGTGACCCATACCCTTGCAATAGTAACACTCCGTTTCAGGCTTAGGTCCAGCTTTGGGTTTCTTCGTCGGATTGGCAACAGGCTTGCCGCTCTTCTTCGAATTACCCTTCTTTCCTTTGCCGTTTCTCTTGAAACTAGTGGTCTTATTCACCATCAACACTTGATGCTCTTTACGGAGTTCAGACTCTGCGACTTTCAGCATCGCAAACAACTCGCCGGGAGACTTGTTCATCCCTTGCATGTTGTAGTTCAACACAAAGCCTTTATAGCTTGGCGGCAGTGATTGAAGGATTCTGTCAGTGATAGCCTCTTGCGGGAGTTCAATCCCCAGCTCAGCTAGACGGTTTGAGTACCCAGACATTTTGAGCACATGTTCACTGACAGACGAGTTTTCCTCCATCTTGCAAGCATAGAATTTATCGGAGGTCTCATACCTCTCGATCCGGGCGTTCTTCTGAAAGAAAAACTTCAACTCCTGGAACATCTCAAATGCTCCATGACGCTCAAAGCGACGTTGAAGTCCCGGTTCTAAGACATACAAGACTGCACATTGAACTATTGAGTAGTCCTCCTTACGTGCTAACCAAGCGTTCTTAACATCCTGATCAGCCATAGCGGGTGGTTCATCTCCTAGCGCAGCATTAAGGACATAATCCTTGTTCCCAGCTTGTAAGATTAGCTTAAGATTATGAGCCCAGTCTACAAAGTTGCTTCCATCATCTTTCAACTTAGCTTTCTCTAGGAACGTATTAAAATTCAGGGTGACTATCGCGTGAGCCATGATCTACAACACAAATATATTCAAAGTGGACTTAGACTATGTTCAAGATAATTTAGAGTTTAACTTAATCAAATTATTTGCTAAACTCCCACTCAAAAAGTACATCTCTCTAGTCATTTGAGTGGTTCATGATCCACTTACACTAGCTCAAGTCCGATCATCACGTGAGTTGAGTATAGTTTCAGTGATAAGCATCCCTATGCTAATCATATCATCTATATGATTCATGATCGACCTTTCGGTCTCATGTGTTCCGAGGCCATGTCTGCACATGCTAGGCTCGTCAAGCTTAACCCGAGTGTTCCGCGTGCGCAACTGTTTTGCACCCGTTGTATGTGAACGTTGAGTCTATCACACCCGATCATCACGTGGTGTCTCGAAACGACGAATTGTAGCGACGGCGCACAGTCGGGGAGAACACAATTTTGTCTTGAAATTTTAGTGAGAGATCACCTCATAATGCTACCGTCGTTCTAAGCAAAATAAGGTGCATAAAAGGATTAACATCACATGCAATTCATAAGTGACATGATATGGCCATCAGCACGTGCTTCTTGATCTCCATCACCAAAGCACCGGCACGATCTTCTTGTCACCGGCGCCACACCATGATCTCCATCAACGTGTTGCCATCGGGGTTGTCATGCTACTCATTCTATTACTACTAAAGCTACATCCTAGCAAAATAGTAAACGCATCTGCAAGCACAAACGTTAGTATAAAGACAACCCTATGGCTCCTGCCGGTTGCCGTACCATCGACGTGCAAGTCGATATTTTCTATTACAACATGATCATCTCATACATCCAGTATATCACATCACATCGTTGGCCATATCACATCACAAGCATACCCTGCAATAACAAGTTAGACGTCCTCTAATTTTGTTGTTGCATGTTTTACGTGGTGACCATGGGTATCTAGTAGGATCGCATCTTACTTACGCAAACACCACAACGGAGATATATGAGTTGCTATTTAACCTCATCCAAGGACCTCCTCGGTCAAATCTGATTCAACTAAAGTTGGAGAAACCGACACTTGCCAGTCATCTTTGAGCAACGGAGTTACTCGCAACGATGAAACCAGTCTCTCGTAAGCGTACGAGTAATGTCGGTCCAAGCCGCTTCAATCCAACAATACCGCGGAATCAAGAAAAGAGTAAGGAGGGCAGCAAAATGCACATAACCGCCCACAAAAACTTTTGTGTTCTACTCGAGAAGACATCTACGCATGAACCTAGCTCATGATGCCACTGTTGGGGAACGTCGCATGGGAAACAAAATTTTCCTACGCGCACGAAGACCTATCATGGTGATGTCCATCTACGAGAGGGGATGAGTGATCTACGTACCCTTGAAGACCGTACAGCAGAAGCGTTAGTGAACGCGGTTGATGTAGTGGAACGTCCTCACGTCCCTCGATCCGCCCCGCGAACAATCCCGCGATCAGTCCCACGATCTAGTACCGAACGGACGGCACCTCCGCGTTCAGCACACGTACAGCTCGACGATGATCTCAGCCTTCTTGATCCAGCAAGAGAGACGGAGAGGTAGAAGAGTTCTCTGGCAACGTGATGGCGCTCCGGAGGGTGGTGATGACCTTGTCTCAGCAGGGCTCCGCCCGAGCTCCGCAGAAACGCGATCTAGAGGAAAAACCGTGGAGGTATGTGGTCGGGCTGCCGTGGAAAAGTCGTCTCAAATCAGCCCTAAAACCTCCGTATATATAGGTGGGAGGGAGGGGACCTTGCCTTGGGGCTCAAGGAGCCCCAAGGGGGTCGGCCGAGTCCAAGGGGGAAGGTTCCCCCCCCCCAAACCGAGTTGGACTTGGTTTGGTGGGAGGGAGTCCTTCCTTCCCTTCCCACCTCCTCTTTTTTTTCTCCTTGATTTTCTTCTCTAGGCGCATAGGGCCCTCTTGGGCTGTCCCACCAGCCCACTAAGGGCTGGTGTGCCACCCTCAAGGCCTATGGGCTTCCCCGGGGTGGGTTCCCCCCCCCCCCCCGGTGAACTCCCGGAACCCATTCGTCATTCCCGGTACATTCCCGGTAACTCCGAAAACCTTCCGGTAATCAAATGAGGTCATCCTATACATCAATCTTCGTTTCCGGACCATTTCGGAAACCCTCGGGACGTCCGTGATCTCATCCGGGACTCCGAACAACATTCGGTAACCAACCATATAAATCAAATACGCATAAAACAACGTCGAAGCTTAAGTGTGCAGACCCTGCGGGTTCGAGAACTATGTAGACATTACCCGAGAGACTCCTCGGTCAATATCCAATAGCGGGACCTGGATGCCCATATTGGATCCTACATATTCTACAAAGATCTTATCGTTTGAACCTCAGTGCCAAGTGTTCATATAATCCCGTATGTCATTCCCTTTGTCCTTTGGTATGTTACTTGCCCGAGATTCGATCGTCAGTATCCGTATACCTATTTCAATCTCGTTTACCGGCAAGTCTCTTTACTCGTTTCGTAATACAAGATCCCGCAACTTACACTAAGTTACATTGCTTGCAAGGCTTGTGTGTGATGTTGTATTACCGAGTGGGCCCCGAGATACCTCTCCGTCACACTGAGTGACAAATCCCAGTCTTGATCCATACTAACTCAACTAACACCTTCGGAGATACCTGTAGAGCATCTTTATAGTCACCCAGTTACGTTGCGACATTTGATACACACAAAGCATTCCTCCGGTGTCAGCGAGTTATATGATCTCATGGTAATAGGAATAAATACTTGACACGCAGAAAACAGTAGCAACAAAATGACACGATCAACATGCTACGTCTATTAGTTTGGGTCTAGTCCATCACGTGATTCTCCTAATGACGTGATCCAGTTATCAAGCAACAACACTTTGTTCATAATCAGAAGACACTGACTATCTTTGATCAACTGGCTAGCCAACTAGAGGCTTGCTAGGGACGGTGTTTTGTCTATGTATCCACACATGTAAATGAGTCTTCATTCAATACAATTATAGCATGGATAATAAACGATTATCTTGATACAGGAAATATAATAATAACTATATGTATTATTGCCTCTAGGGCATAACTCCAACAATATAAGTGTATGAAAGCACAACTAAAGCTAAGTGGGTGTGTATCCAAGTTGATTGGTCATGAAGACCTCAGGCATTTGAGGAAGCGCGTCATCGAAATATACAAGCCAAGTTTTGTAACGAAACATTCTCACTAGCATATCAAAATGACAACTTAGGAGACTCTCTATATGAAGAACATGGTGCTCCCTCTAAGAACAAGTGTGAAAAAAAGATAGTAACACTGCCCCCTTCTCTATTTTCTCTTTTTTTTCTTTTTTTCTTTTTTTTCTCCTTTTTTTTCTTGCTCTTCTTTATTTTATTTTTCATCTGGAGTCTCATCTTGACTTGTGGGGGAATCATAGTCTCCATCATCCTTTCCAATAGGACAGTGCTCTAATAATGACGATCATCACACGTTTATATACTTACAACTTGATATGATAAACTATACAGGATGACTCTATATGAATGCCTCTGACAGTGTACCAGGATATGCAATGTTCTAGCATAATATAAAGGTACGACGAATGGTGGTTGTGACACAAATACTATGCCGGCTTCATAATCATGCAAAGCAATATGATGATGAACACACAAGCCATGTGACGGAACGGTGGAAGTTGCATGGCAATATATCATAGAATGGCTATGGAAATGCCGTGATAGGTCGGTATGGTGCCTGTTTTGAGGTAGATATAGGGTGGCTTATGTGCGATAGAGCATATCATATCGCGGGGTTTGGATGTACCGGTGAAGGTTGCACTGACTCTCGAGGTGAGAATGGGCAATGCACGGTGCCGAAGAAGCTAGCAAATTATGGAAAGGTGAGAGTGCGTATATCCATGGATTCACACTAGTCATAAAGAACTCACATACCTATTGTAAATCCTTATTAGCTCTCTTGAAGAAAATAACTACCGCATGCCTCTAGGAAGGAGGTTGGTAGGAGTTAACCATCACGCGGTTCCGACCTGAACAACACGATAGGATTTCAATCACATATAAGAACGATCATACTCATCACCATTCCATAACCAATATTTGGATGAGTCAAAAATAACAACCTTTACTTCCGATATTTCTACTAACCAATGGTCATGTACTCATGCCCATTCATATTACTACATCAATATAATTAACCCACACTTCTCTTTTATGATGAGCTACTTAACGGTTTTATTATATCCCCTTGAATACCTATCATTTTAGGACTGGTCTTATAACATGTGCATATTATCGTTCCTATTTCTTAGACTCTCAAAAAGATTTTTAGTGAAGCATGAGAGTACAATTATTTCTCTAAATTCTGAAAATCTTCATGCTCTAAAAGATATAAATGAAGCGGCAGAGCAACTGCCTAGCTCAAAAGATATAAGTGAAGCAGAGAGTATTCTAACAAATTATGATGAACATATGTCTCTCTCAAATATGTGTTTCCTGCAAATGATGATTATTGCAAACTAAAACAAAAGGAGCTTATAGTACACAACGCTCCAAGTAAAACTCATATCATGTGATGAAAAAAATATAGCTCCAATTTACATACTCATAGAATGGAGACGAAAGAGGGGATGACATCCGGGGCATCCACAAGCTTAGTGTCGACACCAGTTTTTTGCATGGCCAAAAACATAATTAAGATGGCCTCAAATGGAAAAATATTCAACATAAAAAATCTTTGTCTAGTTAAAATGGTCAATTTTGATATAAAATCATCCTAATTCGACAAATATCGTCCTAATCCAGCCAATATACATGCTACGGAACATGGCTGGGTCATCCGGGTGGGGAGCCGGATAATCATGATGATGGTCGGACGAGCATCCCGAACGTATGGGCTATTATACGAAAAGGCAACATAAGGCTGAAGCTGAAGCCAGATGTCTGGTATAGGTCCCTGGATGATCCGAATAATCATCCGGATTGGAGTCCAGATGTCTGCACGACTTTTTCTGCTTCAGATGTTAGAAAACATCACGAAATTCCCTCAAGATGGCCTCATATCGAAAAGGACACAGTAGCAAACTTGTTTGTTTCATGGAACCGGTCGATTTTGATACAATAATTATCTTTATATGTAGTCATATGGAAAAGTTATAGAACGATCAATGTGCTGCTGGTAGAAATTTGGGCTTGGCCGGATCATCCGGGCCTCCAGCCGGACATCCGGTCCGGACGTCGTGGAGAATACATAGTTGGTTAGTTTTTTTGTGATTTGGACAGAAAGGCAAATCCTTTTCTTGTACAAGAAGGACATCCCCCTCTTATATAGATAAGACGTGACGGTCGATTAAACAACAACCCACAATTGAACCCATCTACTACTCTTTACCCTAGTTTTTACATCTCTCCCTTGTTCTTCACTCTCATCCTTCATTCGTTCTTCGTGTCGTAGAGCAGCGATCCTCGAGGCTATAGGCCGGGTGAACCGACCTAGGGTAGCCCATAGCCGCCGCGCGTCCGGACAGGGTCCCTCTCGGGCGTGTGGGTTTCAGGTCATCAAAAGCATCCGTTTTTTTGTGCTTCCGGTCGGGTCTCCTTCGACGCGAGCTATGGTGCATCACCAGAGGTGAAGCCAGGATAAAAGGTCATCGGGGTCAACACGAACAAGTATCACTAATGTATTCCTTCAAAACAAAGTAGCAGTAATATATGGCTAAACAATATGTAGCTCGTATTAAGTAATAAGCATGCCTATAATTTATGTTAGTAACCCCACACAAATAAGAAGTCATAGTTGTCGATGTTTCATAACAAAACAAGCTCCAATTAAAAAGTAGTCACCTCTTTCTTTTTGTTGACATCTACAATCTTTCATCTTCAAAAAGTAAGCTATCACATCATGATCACGATCATTGATTACAGGTGGTGGTAATTTTCTATTTAAATTCAGAAAACACTTTGTTATATTATTATTACCTGCAATTTAAATTAGAAAATAATAAGAGGTCGTTAGTAAACATAGAGAAATTACACTACAAAGAGACTACAAATCCTTCTTGCAATCTTACCTGACATTATGACAAGATGTGAATTGGGGCCTAGTCTAGATTGTGTAATCTACACGATTAGACCAACCAAGACCTTCAAGAAATTATAAAAAACAAAAATAAATACATCAAATAAATATATAATGGGATAATATGAATTTTAGATAGCATGGGAATAACGATTAGACAAATTAAACGGCTTTACTCCACTTACATATGGAATTTCCATAACGAATCTTGAAAGGGGAGTGGAGATTGAGATCAGCCAGCGATGGCGGTTGTAGTGAACGGAGGTGTTGAGCGACAAACGAAGAAAGAAAAGAAGGGGCAAAAGGAGGGCGTGCAGCTGTGAACATCGATCCTTTTTCTATGATCGATTAATTCTTTTTCCTTAGGCACTAGAAATATTGATACAGTAGCTAGTGGGCCAGGCAGGCAGCCCCTACGTGCCGTTTGGGCTGCTTGCTGCCCACCCTCCTTTCTGGACACATTCTAGCTCACGTGTGGCTACTGAGGCCTTTTTGGACTGGGGTCATTTTGTTTCACCGTGTCAAAAAAACCATAAGATGTATGTATGTGATACGTCCATTTTGCATGATAAATCTTTACTGATATTTGTCTTATTATTGTGCATTATTCCATGTTATTATGTAATTATTATGCCCATTTTCTCTGAATATTCAAGGTACATAACAAAGAGGGAAGTATGTGGAAACTGGAATTTTGGACCGAGAAAAGGCACAAAAATGAAGTTGCTCCAAATGACGTGAAACTTCACGGAGAATTTTTTGGAACATATAAGAATTATTGGGGTAAAAATACATCACACAAGAGCATCCAGCTGGGCTCAAGCCAATAGCGCACCCCCCCCCTCAAGGTCACGCCCTGATGGCTTGTGGGGCCCCTGCTGGTCCTCTAACGCCCCTTTTCTCCTATATGGCGTGTTTTACCCTACAAAAAAATCAAAAGATAACTTTGGGACGAAGTGTCACCGTCTCGAGGCGGAAACCTGGGCAAAGGCCCTTTTGCTCTCTGGCATAGTGATTCTACACGAGGAATTCCTCTCCGTGAGGGGTAAATCAAAGCCATCATCATCACCAACGGTTCCTCCTTCGTGGGAGGACCAATTTTCACTAGCACCATCTCATCTCAAACCCTAGTTGATCTCGAGTATTCCATCTTTGCCTCAAAACCTCGGATTGGTACATGTGGGTTGCTAGTTGTGTTAATTACATCTTGTAGTTAATGCTAGTTGGATTACTAAGAGGAAGACATTATGTTAAAATACTTAATCATTATTATTATACATCTGATGTTGAACATGTTGATTAGGTGTGAGTAGTTACTATTGTTCCTGAGGACATAGGAGAAGTCTGGTTATGAGTAATCATATAAAGTTGGTATTTGTTCCATGTTTTGATGATATGTATGTTGTTACTTCCTTTAGTGGTGTCATGCGAACGTCAACTACATGACACTTCACCATGTTATGGGCCTAAGGGAATTCATTCCAAGACTCAGTTAATATTCATGAAAAATTTGATCATACACCCACAATTCATGGGATCCCAACAAACACACCGCAAAAAAGGATTACATCAGATAGATCACCACGGGAATCAAGGCAAACATTGTATTGAAGATCGTACAGAGAGAAGAATCCATCTAGTTACTAGTTATGGACCCATAGGTCTATCATGGACTAATCACACATCGTCAAGGAGGCACCAAGGTTGATGTAGATGGCCTCCGTGATCGATTCCCCCTCCGGTAGGGCACCGGAAAAGGTCTCCATGTGGATCATGGCAGAACGCAGACTTACAGTAGCACAAAAAGTGTTTCTAGTGGCTCTCTATTGGTTTCCTTATTTTAGAGAATTTATGGAGGTGGTATTAGCTCATACACAACCACGTGGGGGGCACAAGGCATCAAGGCATGCCATGTTGTCTTGCCGTCTCCTCGTTTCTCGTCTAGTCTCCTCCAGAAACTCCTAGGGTCTCTTTTGTCAAGAAAAAAATCGTTAAAAAGTTTTGTAGCGTTTGGACTCAATTTGGTACTGATTTCCTCGAAAACCAAAAAGAAGCAAAAAAACAGCAAGTGGCACTAGGCACTTGGTTAAGAGGTTAGTTCCTAAAAATCATATAAAATAGAATATTATTGCATACAAAGTGTCCAAGATTGATAATATAATAGCATGGAACAATAAAAAATTATGGATAAGTTGGAGACATATCATCATCCCCAAGTTTAATTGATGCTCGTCCTCGAGTAGGTAAATGATAAAAAACAGAATATTTTATGAGACCTGCTACCCAACATGTAATATCTTTTAGGTATGATCTTTCAAAAACGGTGATATGGAGATGACCATCATCGATATCAATGCAAGGAGTAGGGTTTGCCATGAAACGGATGCACTAGAGATATAAGTGTATGAAAGCTCAACTAAAGCTAAGTGGGTGTGTATCCAACTTGCTTGCTCATGAAGACCTCAGGAATTTGAGGAAGCGCGTCATCGAAATACACAAGCCAAGTTTTGTAACGAAAAATTCTCACTAGCATATGAAAATGACAACTTAGGAGACTCTCTATATGAAGAACATGGTGCTCCCTCTAAGCACAAGTGTGAAAAAAAGATAGTAACACTGCCCCCTTCTCTATTTTCTCTTTTTTTCTCCTTTTTCTTTTTTTCTTTTTCTCCTTTTTTTATTTCTTGCTCTTCTTTATTTTATTTTTCGTCTGTAGTCTCATCTTGACTTGTGGGGGAATCATAGTATCCATCATCATTTCCACTAGGACAGTGCTCTAATAATGACGATCATCACACTTTTATATACTTACAACTCGATATGATAAACTATACAGGATGACTCTATATGAATGCCTCTGACAGTGTACCAGGATGTGCAATGTTCTAGCATAATATAAAGGTACGACGAATGGTGGTTGTGACACAAATACTATGTCGGGTTCATAATCATGCAAAGCAATATGATGATGAACACACAAGCCATGTGACAGAACGGTGGAAGTTGCATGGCAATATATCATAAAATGGCTATAGAAATGCCATGATAGGTCGGTATGGTGTCTGTTTTGAGGTAGATATAGGGTGGCTTATGTGAGATAGAGCATATCATATCACGGGTTTGGATGTATCGGTGAAGGTTGCACTGACTCTCGAGGTGAGAACGGGCAATGCACGGTACCGAAGAGGCTAGCAAATTATGGAAAGGTGAGAGTGCGTATATCCATGGATTCACATTAGTCATAAAGAACTCACATACTTATTGTAAATCCTTGTTAGCTCTCTTGAAGAAAAGAACTACAGCATGCCTCTAGGGAGGAGGTTGGTAGGAGTTAACCATCACGTGGCTCCGACCCGAACAACACGATAGGATTTCAACACAGGGTCCCTCTCGGGCGTGTGGGTTTCGGGTCATCAAAAGCATCCGTCGGATTGCTTGCGTACCATGCTTCCGGTCGGGTCTCCTTCGACGTGAGCTATGGTGCATCACTAGAGGTGAAGCCAGGATAAAAATTCATCGGGGTCAACACGAACAAGTATCACTAATGTATTCCTTCAAAACAAAGTAGCACTAATATATGGCTAAACAATACGTAGCTCGTATTAAGTAATAAGGATGCCTATAATTTATGTTAGTAACCCCACACAAATAAGAAATCATAGTTGCCGATGTTTCATAACAAAACAAGCTCCAATTAAAAAATTAGTTACCTCTTTCTTTTTGTTGACATCTACAATCTTTCATCTTCAAAAAGTAATCTATCACATCATGATCATGATCATTGATTACAGGTGGTGGTAATTTTCTATTTAAATTCAGAAAACACTCTATTATATTCTTATTACCTGCAATTTAAAATTAGCAAATAATAAGAGGTCGTTAGTAAACATAGAGAAATTATACTATAAAGAGACTACAAATCCTTCTTGCAAGCTTACCTCGCATTATGACAATATATGAATTGGAGCCTAGTCTAGATTGTGTAATCCACATAATTAGACCCACCAAGACCTTCAAGAAATTATGAAAAACAAAAAACAAATATATCAATAAATATATAACGGGATAATACGAATTTTAGATAGCATGGGAATAACAATTAGACAAATTAAATGGCTTTACTCCACTTACAAATGGAATCTCCATAATGAATCTTGAAAGGGGAGTGGAGATTGAGATCAGCCAGCGATGGTGGTTATAGCGAACGGGGGTGTTGAGCAACACACAAAGAAATAAAAGATGGGGCAAAAGGAGGGCGTGAAGCTGTGAACATCGATCCTTCTTCTATGATCGATTAATTCTTTTTCTTTAGGCACTAGAAATATCGATACAGTAGCTAGTGGGCCAGGCAGGCAGCCCCTACGTGACGTTTGGGTTGCTTGCTGCACACCCGCCTTTCTGGACATATTCTAGCTCACGTGTGGATACTAAGGCCTTTTTGGACTAGGGTCATTTTGTTTCACTATGTCAAAAAAATTCATAAGATGTATGTATGTGATACGTCCATTTTGCATCATAAATTTTGAGTGATATTTGTCTTATTATTGTCCATAATTCCATGTTATTTTATAATTCTTATGCCCTTTTTCTCTGAATATGCAAGGTACATAACAAAGAGGGAAGTATGTGGAAGCTGGAATTTTGGACCGAGAAAAGGCAAAAAAATCAAGTTGCTCCAAATGACTTGAAACTTGATGGACAATTTTTCTGGAAGATATAAGAATTATTGGGACAAAAATACATCACACAGGGGCAGCCAGTTGGGCACAAGCCAACAGCCCCCCCAAGGTCGTGCCCTGATGGCTTGTGGGGCCCCTGCTGGCCCTCTAACGCCCCTCTTCTCCTATATGGCGTGTTTTACCCTAAAAATCAAAACATAACTTTCGGTACGAACCGTCGCCGTCTCGAGGCAGAAACCTGGGCAGAGGCCCTTTTGCTCTCCGGCATAGAGATTCTGCAGGAGGAATTCCTCTCCGGGAGGGGTAAATCAAAGCCATCGTCATCACCAACGCTTCCTCCTTCGTGGGAGGACCAATCTTCACTAGCACCATCTCATGTCAAACCCTAGTTCATCTCGTGTATTCGATCGTTGTGGTAATTACATCTTGTAGTTAATGCTAGTTGGAGTACTGAGTGGAAGACATTATGTTCGGATCCTTAATCATTATTATTATACCTCTGATGTTGAGCATGTTGATTAGGTGTGAGTAGTTACTATTGTTCCTGAGGACATGGGAGAAATCTGGTTATAAGTAATCATATAAAGTTGGTATTCGTTCCATATTTTGATGATATGTATGATGTTACTTCCTTTAGTGGTGTCATGCGAACGTCAACTACATGACACTTCACCATGTTATGGGCCTAAGGGAAGTCATTGTGGAGTAACAAGTAGATGATGGGTTGCGAGAGTGACAGAAGCTTAAACCCCAGTCTATGAGTTGCCTCATAAGGGGTTAATTTGGATTCTCATGTTTCATGTTATGGTTAGATTTATATAAGTTCTTCTTTCGTAGTTGCAGATGCTTGCGAGAGGGGTTAATCATAATTATGTTGTTAGTTCAAGTAAGAACAATACCTTAGCACCGGTCCACCCACATATCAAATTATCAAAGTAGTGAACACGAATCAACTCCATATGATGAACATCACTAGATAGATATTCCCATGTGTCCTCAGGAGCACTTGCTTAATTGTATAAGAGTACTTTCAGGCCTGTCCTATGCTACAAAAAGGATTGAGCTACCTTGCTTCACCTTTGCTACTATTGTTACTTGTCACTTGTTACGAATTATCTTGCTAGAAAACTATCTATCACTATTACTTACAGCACTTGTAGAGAATTCCTTGCTGAAAACTACTTATCATTTCCTTTTGTTCCTCATTGGGTTCGACACTCTTACTTATTGAAAGGATTATGATTGATCTCCTATACTTGTGGGTCATCAGTATGCAACAAGCTTGGGTTAAGGTTGTCAGGGCCAATTGACCCCGGCCCGACACTCTAGCTTCGCCCATGTGCATCACCCTTAGTGTTAGAGGTACAGGGTGACGTGTTCGTGTGTGAATACTTTAGACACTTGGGTCTTCCTTGAATATTACCTTGGGGTGCCATGGGCATCCCCAAGATTAGGGTCTTGCCACTCCGTATTCCTTCATCCATCGTAATCTCACCCAAACCCTGAAAACTTCAGCACACAAAACTGAACAGAAACCTCGCGAGATCCGTTAGTATAGTAGGCAAATCATAGACTTAAGTTACTGTTGTAAATTGGTTCATATTTACTTATTGCATAAGGTATTGTATTCTAACTTCTCCATGACTTATACCCCCTCATATAATCTGTAGCATCATCAAAACAAGTAAACTATGCAAGCAAAAACAGTATATGTCTAAAAGAGAACAGTCTATAATGATCAGAACCAAAATCATACTTCTCTAACTCCAAAAATTATGAAAAAATAGGACAGCCTGGGCAATTTGTATACCAATTTTTTTATAAAATTCAAATCAAAAATATGTTCCAGTAAAATCAAAGAAATTTTGCACCGGATGTAAAAAATTCCTATTTTTGCACAAGATCAATTCTACTATAAATCCAAATCATCCCAAAGGCTTTACTTGGCATAAACACTAATTGAAACATAAAACACAATCATTACCGTAGTAATAATCATGTCAACACACTAAAATAGAAAGTAAAACAAAAAAATAAAGATAACTATTGGGTTGCCTCCCAACAAGCGTTGTTTCTTTATACCCTTAGCTAGCCATAATGCATAGTATCAAGTTATCATCCTTCTTCCTCATTTCCATTACTTGCTTATACATAATATCGTCATGAGAACTTCCAATTAACTCTCTTCCTTCAGCAATAGATTTTCTACAATAGGGATGTTGGAAATATGCCCTAGAGGCAATGATAAATAGTTATTATTATATTTCCTTTTTAAAGATAATCGTTTATTATTCGTGTTATAATTGTATTGAATGAAAACATAGATACATGTGTGGATACATAGACAAAACAATGTCCCTAGCAAGCCTCTAGTTGGCTAGCCAGTTGATCAATGATAGTCAAGGTTTTCTGGCTATATGCAAGTGTTGTCACTTGATAACTGGATCACATCATTAGGAGAAGCATGTGATGGCCTAGACCCAAACTATGAACGTAGCATATTGATCGTGTCGTTTTATTGCTATTGTTTTCTGTGTGTCAAGTATTTGTTCCTATGACCATGAGATCATATAACTCACTGGCACCGGAGGAATACCTTGTGTGTATCAAACGTCACAACGTAACTGGGTGACTATAAAGGTGTTCTACAGGTATCTCTGAAGGTGTCCGTTGAGTTAGTATGAATCAAGACTGAGATTTTTCACTCCGTGTGACGGAGAGGTATCTCGGGGCCCACTCGGTAATACAACATCACACACAAGCCTTGCAAGCAATGTGACTAAGTGTAAGTCACAAGATCTTGTATTACGGAACAAGTAAAGTGACTTGTCGGTAACGAGATTGAAATAGGTATGCGGATACCGACGATCGGATCTCGGGCAAGTAACATACCGAAAGACAAAGGGGATGACGTACGGGATTATATGAATCCTTGACACTTAGGTTCAACCGATAAGATCTTCGGAGAATATGTAGGATCCAATATGGGCATCCAGGTCCCGCTATTGGATATTGACTGAGGAGTGCCTCGAGGCATGTCTACATAGTTCTCGAACCCGCAGGGTCTGCACACTTAAGGTTCGGCGATGTTTTAGTATACTTGAGTTATATGTGTGGTTACCGAATGTTTTTCGGAGTCCCAGATGAGATCTCGGAGGTCACGAGGGTTTCCGGAATGTTCCGGAAACGAAGATTGATATATAGGATGGTTTCATTTGGTAACCGGAAAGTTTCACGCAATTCCGGTAGTGTACCCGGAGTGACGAATGGGTTCCGGGAGTTCACCGGGAGGGGCCCACCCACCCGGGAGTGAGCCCAAGGCTATAGGGTGGCGCCACAAGTCCCTAGTGGGCTGGTGGAGTCAGCCCAAGGGGCCCATGGCGCCACATAAAGAAATTCTAAAAGAAAAGAAAAAGAAAAAGGGAAAAGGGGAGGTGGGAATGAAGAGGAGGACTCCTCCTTCCCCAAACCGAATTGAAGGACGAGTCCTCCTCCTCCTAGCGCTAGCGCACCCGCCCTCAAGGCAAGCCCCTCCCCCTCCCTCCTATATATAGTGGTAATTTAGGGCTGATTTGGGACAACTTTTGCCACGTGCAACTCAACCCTAGACCACATAGTTTTACCTCTAGATCGGATTTCTGCAGAGCTCGGGCGGAGCCTGCAGGAGTAGATCATCACCACCACCGGAGCGTCGTCACGCTGCCGGGCTACTCATCTACTTCTCTGTCTTGCTTGCTGGATCAAGAAGGCCGAGATCGTCGTTGAGCTGTACATGTGCTGAACGCGGAGCTGCCATCCATTCGGCACTAGATCGGAACGGATCGTGGGACGGATCGCGGGGCGGTTCATGGGACGGTTCGTGGGGCAGTTCGAGGGACGTGAAGACGTTCCACTATATCAACTGCGTTTCTTCACGCTTCCTGTTGTGCGATCTACAAGGGTACGTAGATCCAAATCTCCACTCGTAGATGGACATCACCATGATAGGTCTTTGTGTGCATAGGAAAATTTTTGTTTCCCATGCAACGTTCCCCAACAGTGGCATCATGAGCCAGGTTCATGCGTAGATGTTATCTTGAGTAGAACACAAAAGGTTTTGTGGACGGTGATGTTCGATTTTCTGCCCTCCTTAGTCTTTTCTCGATTCGGCGGTATTTTTGGATTGACGCGGCCCGAACCGATATTAGTCGTACGCTTACGAGAGACTGGTTTCATCGACTAACATGCAACCTCGTTGCATAAAGATGACTGGCGGGTGTCGGTTTCTTCAACTTTAGTTGAATTGGTTTTGACCGAGGCGGTCCTTGGGAGGTTAAATAGCAATTTGCACATCTCCGTTGTGGTTTTTGCGTAAGTAAGATGCGATCATACTAAATACCCATAGCAGCCACATAAAACATGCAACAACAAATTAGAGGACGTCTAACTTGTTTTTGCAGGGTATGCTTGTGATATGATATGGACAATGACGTGATGTGATATATTGGACGTATGAGATGATTATGTTGTAATAGTTAATATCGACTTGCACGTCGATGCTACGGCAACCAGCAGGATCCATAGGGTTGTCTTTAAACTAACGCTTGTGTTTGCAATTGCGTTTACTATATTGCTAGGACGTAGCTTTAGTAGTAATAGCATAAGTAGCACGACAACCTCGATGGCGACACATTGATGGAGATCATGATGATGGAGATCATGATGATGGAGATCATGATGATGGAGATCATGGTGTGGCACCGGTGACAAGAAGATCCTGCCAATGCTTTGGTGATGGAGATCAAGAAGCACAAGATGATGGCCATATCATGTCACTTGTGAATTGCATGTGATGTTAATCCTTTTATGCACCTTATTTTGCTTAGAACGACGGTAGAATTATGAGGTGATCTCTCAATAAAATTTCAAGACGAAATTGTGTTCTCCCCGACTGTGCACCGTTGCTACAATTCGTCGTTTCGAGACACCACGTGGTGATCGGGTGTGATAGACTCAACATTCACATACAACGGGTGCAAACAGTTGCACACGGGGAACACTCAGGTTAAGCTTGACGAGCCTAGCATGTGCATACATGGCCTCAGAACACATGAGACCGAAAGGACAAGCATGAATCGTATAGTTGATATGATTAGCATAGAGATTCTTACCACTGAAACTATTCTCAACTCACGTGATGATCCGACTAGAGTTAGTGAATTTGGATCATGTACCACTCAAATAGCTAGAGAGATGTACTTTTTGAGTGAGAGTTTAGAAAGTAACTTGATTAGTTAAACTCTAATTATCTTGAACATAGTCTAAGTCCACTTTGAAATATTTGTGTTGTAGATCAATGGCTCACGTGACAGTCACCCTGAATTTTAATACGTTCCTAGAGAAAGCTAAGTTGAAAGATGATGGAAGCAACTTTGTAGACTGGGCTCGTAATCTTAAGTTGCTCCTGCAGATTATGTCCTTAATGTTGCACTAGGAGATGAACCACCCGCTACGGCTGACCAAGATGTTAAGAACGCTTGGTTAACACGTAAGGAACACTACTCAGTAGTTCAATGTGCAGTCTTGTATGGCTTAGAGCCGGGACTTCAACGTTGCTTTGAGCGTCATGGAGCATTTAAGATGTTCCAGGAGTTGAAGTTTATCTTTCATAAGAACGCCCGGATCGAGAGGTATGAGACCTCCGATAAATTCTATGCTTGCAAGATGGAGGAGAATTCGTTTGTTTGTGAACATGTGCTCAAAATGTCTGGGTACTGAAACCATCTAGCTGAGCTGAGGATTGAACTCCTGCAAGAGGCTATCGCTGACAGAATTCTTCAATCACTGCCACCAAGCTACAAGAGCTTTGTGTTGAACTATAACATGCAAGGGATGAACAAGTCACCCCGCGAGTTATTCGTGATGCTGAAAGTCACAGAGTCAGAACTCCGTAAACAGCATCAAGTGTTGATGGTGAATAAGACCACTAGTTTCAAGAGAAACGGCAAAGGCAAGAAGGGTAAATACAAGAATAGCGGCAAACCTGTTGCCAATCCGACGAAGAAACCCAAGGCTGGACCTAAGCCTGAAACAGAGTGTTATTATTGCAAGGGACTGGGTCACTGGAAACGCAACTGCCCCAAGTACTTGGCTGATAAGAAGGCGGCCAAGGAAAAATCAGGTATATTCGATATACATGTTATTGATGTGTACTTAACCAGCTCTCATAGTAGTGCCTGGGTATTCGATATCGGTTTTGTTGCTCATATTTGCACCTCAAAACAGGAACTACGGAATAAGTGAAGGCTGGCAAAGGATGAAGTGACGATGCGCGTGGGAAATGGTTCCAAGGTTGATGCAATCGTCGTCGGCACAGTTTCACTTCAGTTACCATCAGGATTAGTTATGAACTTAAATAATTGTTATTTAGTGCTTGCGTTAAGCATGAACATTATATCGGGATCTTGTTTATTGCGAGACGGTTACTCGTTTAAGTCAGAGGAATAATGGTTGTTCTATTTCTATGAGTAATATCTTTTATGGTCATGCACCCAATGTGAGACGATTGTTCATACTAAATCTTGATAGCGATGATACACATATACATAACATTGAGACCAAAAGAGTTAGAGTTAACAATGATAGCGCCATGTTTTTGTGGCACTGCTGCTTAGGTCATATTGGTGTAAAGCGCATGAAGAAACTCCATTCCGATGGACTTTTGGAGTCACTTGACTTTGATTCACTTGACACGTGCGAACCATGCCTCATGGGCAAGAAGACAAAGACTCCGTTCTCCGGAACAATGGAGCGTGCGAGTGACTTATTGGAAATCATACATACCGATGTGTGCGGTCCGATGAGTGTGGAGGCGCGCGGCGGATATCGTTATTTTCTCACCTTCACTGACGATTTAAGTAGATATGGTTATGTGTACTTGATGAAGCACAAGTATGAAACGTTTGAGAAGTTCAAGCAATTTCAGAGTGAAGTTGAAAATCATCGTAACAAGAAGATCAAGTTCCTACGGTCTGATCGTGGGGTGAATATCTGAGTTTCGAGTTTGGTGCTCACTTAAGACAATGTGGAATTGTTTCATAGTTGACACTGCCTGGAACACCACATCATAATGGTGTGTCCGAACGTCGTAATCGTACTTTATTAGAGATGGTGCGATCTATGATGTCTCTTACCGATTTGTCATTATCGTTTTGGGGTTATGCATTAGAGACAGATGCATTCACTTTAAATAGGGCACCATCAAAATCCGTTGAGACGACACCATACGAACTGTGGTATGGCAAAAGACCAAAATTGTCGTTTCTTAAAGTTTGGGGATGTGATGCTTATGTCAAAAAGCTTCAGCCTGAAAATCTGGAACCCAAAGCGGAAAGTGCGTCTTCATAGATTACCCAAAAGAGACAGTTGGGTATACCTTCTATCTCAAATCCAAGTGCAAAGTGTTTGTTGCTAAAAACACAACTTTTCTTGAGAAGGAGTTTCTCTCGAAAGAATTGAGTGGGGGGAAGATAGAACTTGATGAGGTTGTCGAACCTCTAATCCCTCTAGATGGTGGCGCAGGGCAAGGGGAAACCCCTATCGTTGCGACGTCGGTTGAGGATGAAGTTAACGATGATGATCATGAAACTTCGGATCAAGTTCTTATCGGACCTTGCAGGTCGACAAGATCATGTACTGCTCCTGAGTGGTACGGTAATCATGTCTTATCAATTATGTTGTTAGCCAACAATGAACCTACGAATTATGAAGAAGCAAGGTGGGCCCGGATTCCAACAAATGGCTGGAGGCCATGAAGTCCGAGATAGGATCCATGTACGAGAACAAAGTGTGGACTTTGGAAGTACTACCTGAAGGCCTCAAGGCTATTCAGAACAAATGGATCTTTAAGAAGAAGACGGACGCAGACGGTAATGTGACCGTTTATAAAGCTCGACTTGTGGCAAAGGGTTTTTCACAAGTTCAAGGAGTTGACTACGATGAGACATTCTCACCGGTAGCGATGCTGAAGTCCGTCTGAATCATGTTAGCAATAGCTGCATTTTTCGATTATGAAATCTGGCAGATGGATGTCAAAACGGTGTTCCTTAACTGTAGTGCCCCAGATGTAAACCTTCCCTACTTGGAACCTATTGCAAGTGGGTCCACCTTGTCAGAGATTATGATGTCATAGTTGGTACCATGGTTTCATGTGTGTTCCCTACTACTTCCTTCTCATGCATGCATGCATAACATATCTTGTCTTGGCCATGTCTTGTGTTCTCGTAATATGGTCATAGCATTTCATGTGGTGGTTGTGATCTTGTGGTTAGGTACCTTGTGATGCTTGTGATCTTGTGAGTTCATGTGGGATGCTCATGAGATGTTGGAGTGAGTAGAATTGTTGTGGTGGTTGTCTACTTCAAGCCCTTCTCTAAATCAAAGAACCTTTTCTCTCTTTTGTTCTCAATCTCAAATTCTACTTGCTCCTAAGCTGGTTTTTTTCTAAAAGTATTTTATTTAGGAAATATTGTGGGTATATTTGGGGTGCTAAATTTGGTGTTTTGAAAAGTGTTTTGAAGGTGCAAATAAACACAAAACAGTATATATAATGATGTTTTGTATTTATTTCATATGCCCCAAAAATCATTCTATTATATTATTTAATTAGCTAGCTATTTTTCAGGCCCATGAACATTTTTGTTTTTAATTTATCTTCTTTCTTTTTCTCTGTGGCCTTTTCCCTTTTCTCTGTGGTTTTATCTAATAGGAATTTGCACGGAGGGCCTTTTTCTTTTAAGTGATGCTCTGGTGGGCTTCCTCCCACCAGAGAGGCCCATCTCTCCCAGTAGCGCAACAGTAGCCCACCTTACCGTCGCTCGTCTTCCTCCTGGCGACGTCACGCCTGTATGAACCTCGCTCCACCTCTCGATCGCCTTCCCCCCTGATCCAGCGGCTCAAGATCGTTCCCCGAGGTGAATAAAGCCCCAGGTCTTCCTCCTCCTCCGTAGGGTTCCCTCTCCCCCTCCAGTTTGCCGCCACCTTCCCCATTTCTCTTCCTCCCCGCAGGTAAGCTGTTGTAGGAGTTAAGCAGAGAGAGGAGAAGGACCGCTGCCGTCTATCCCCGTCTACACCGTCAAGAAGCGCCACCACCATTTCCAGGAGCTCGGGAAGACTCCCCGCGTCCCATTCCCGACCTCGCTGAGGCCGGGGAGCGCCATCCTCGATGGCCAGGAGCTCGTCACCGCATCGTCCACGGTGAACTTCTTCCTCCCCATCGACCTGCAGCAGGGAGCTTCTTCCACGCCGGTCTGCTTCCTCTCCGTCGCCTCTTCCTCCGTTTGGTACTCTCCTTCCTTCCCCAAGGTGAGGTACCTTCCCCCTTCCCTCTTCTCCCGTAGATCGGTCGGATACGAGGTAGAGTTCACCGTGTTCTTCTCTCATGTAGGGTAGACCAGAGCCGTAGCGATGCATGTGTGCGTGTATCTTCTTTGCCAGGCTTGTGTGCGGTAGGGAGCGGCATAGCAAGGGCTCCTCCCTCCCCTGGTAGCGATCAGTTGTAGGGCCGCCTCTCTGTCATGGCGCAGCAGCAGTAGCAGCTCGACGAGGAGCCGACGTTCCTTCCTATCGAGGTGCGTCTCTATACGTGCAGGGCAGAGCTCGCGGTAGGAGAAGTTTGCCTTGCCAAACTATCCTCCTTTGTCAGGTTCCCAGTCGTAGCGTAGTGGAGCGCGTCTGTGTGTTGATGCATCAGGTCGTGGGTTCGAATCCCAGGGTTGATCCCCCCTTTTTTTGGTTTATTGCGATGCAGTAGTATGCTAGCGCAGCAGATCAGCTTATCCTTGCAGCGGGTCTGTTTCTGTCGAACACAAGGCTCTAGCAGGGTGGTATGCACCAGATGACAGTACCAGAGGGTTCTGGGTTCGAATCCCAGGGTGCCCTCCTTTTGTTTCTCCTTTTTGCTGTAATTTTTTTGTTGTTGCTGTTCTTGTGACAAAGCCATAGGTGCCAATGGCATTTCTTTTATTTTTCCTTTGCTGTTATATTTGTGCTAGGTGATGTGGTGTGTGTAGGTGTGCTTGTGAGAGGTGCATGTGTGTGTGAGGGCTTACATATGGTGTTAGCTATACATGGTTGTGTGTGTATGGTGGTGATTCCTAGTAGTTGATCCTAGAATATGATAGCAAGTGTAGTTGTAGCTTGTCTAGGTTCTTCATTGTTGTAGGTACTAGCACTTGTTGGTTGCACTAGGTTGTGGGTGTATAAATATATTAGATCTTGTTCTAGTGTTGGTTGCTTTGATAACATGTGTAAGTGTGTGGTGTTGGTCTTGAGCATGTTGTGCTTGTGGGTGAAGTGGAGTAGATGTGTGTGTGAGAAGCCACCCACCTTTGCAAGCAAGCCTTGCACCTCCACATGACCATATGTGAGAGGGCATGGTATGTTGTTTGTGTGGGAAGCTTAGTAGTAGGGTTGTGAAGTTGATGTGCATGACACAAACATGGGGTTCAAACCCCCATGTCACTCTGTCATTGTGCACATGAGCTCAGCCTTTGTAGTTGATGATATAGTGGAACTACATGAAATGATGCCCTATTCCCTAGGCATGATTTGAAGTAGTTTTCTCTTCCTTAATTTGTGGTCACTTGTTCCAAGTAAATGCACACAAATTATATATGATTTTGGGGTAAAATCTCCCAAGGAATCCAGTGGTGAAGTTAGTTTTGCCATTGGGATACTTTATGGAGTTGACATAATCAGCTTTCTTGCAAGTTTGCTCTTTGTTTCCATGGAATAGGTAGAGCCCAAGGGCATGAGTTTTTGTGTGATAGTAGTAGGGGTTTCGCTCTACACCATACTGGTGTCATTTATCACTTGGTGTTATTTGTGTGCAAACTATGCCTAGACAAAGTGGGCATGTGGCTGAAAAAGTCCAGCTTAGTGAAATCTGGCAATTTCACTAAGTCTGAGAATCTGGAAACATTTTCTTCTCCTATAGATGAGGTTGTGCTGGTCATTGTGTTGTGAACTAGCCTTAGTTAAGTGCTAGGATGTTGAACCTGATATGTTTGTGAATCTCCCTTTAAAATTTCATCTCATTTGGAGTCCTGTAGGTTATGTTTTGCTTGCTGTCCAAAAGCTTCAGAACTAATACAGAAAGTCAGGTGCAGGAATTTTCACTAAGTCCCTGAGATCTGATGGTTTTGGGAAAGTTTGTGGCCTTGTATCTTCTAGAGTTTAATTCCTTTTGCAGTGATTCTTGTTGGTGCTTGTAGTGTTCTTGGTTGGCTACAGCCACATATATTATTTGTCATATTTGGAGGGTTGTAGCTATGTTGCATGTAGCTCACAAAGAGCTAAGATGCAGATTATGGCAGATTGTGTAGTATAGTCATTTTGATGATTGTGGGTGCTTAGTTGATGTTGTGGTGTTCTTCCTTGCTCCAATCCATTCGTGTTGGGTTGTTATATGTCTTGGCAACCTGGGAATACCAGATTTGTGCCAATTGAGTGTGTGGTGTTGATTCTTCCACGTAGGGCTTCATATCTTGTTTCGTTGATTCCCGTCGATCCGTAGCTCCGATTGTAATGTTCTTTATATGGTTTTGCATTGATTTCACGAGACGCATCTGATCATGTCATCCTCATGCATGTAAAAATATCCTAGTGTACAGTTCTGTCCAGAAACTTATAGTAGATTCTTTTGCTTGTGCTAGTGATAGAAATAGTGATGCATGCTCATTTTTCATCTCATGCATCATGTGTTTGTTGCATCTTGTGGTGCTGCTGTTCATTGGTTGTTATTCTTATGTTGGGTAGCACCGGGATTGGAGAACAAATACGTGGAGTCAGGAGAGTACGTGCAGGACGAACCAGAACCATTCCAAGCTGAGGATATCACAGGCAAGATGATATGACCTTGATTCCATCTCTAGACTTGTTATGCTAGTTTGCGTTTCCATGTCATATTGCTCGCTGCCTACCACTGAATTAAGTTGCCTCTTGATATGCCATGAACCCATACACTGATCCTTCCTAGCAAAACTTGAATGGCTAAGTAGGCTTTTGCTCAGCTACTAATGTTAGCGTTGCTAGATGCAGGTGCTTTGACTCATGTGATAACATGAGCTTGATATCATTATCTTAAATTCTGTTATTTAATTAATGCACCTATGTACTTGGTAAATGACGGAAGGCCTAGCCTTTTGCCGGGTGCTTTGTTCTGTTATTGCCGCCTTAGTTACCGGTTATCGGTGTTTGATTCCATAATGATCGCTCCTAACACGTTCGGGGTTGTTATGGGGACCCCCTCGATAAATCGCTTAGTGCTAAGGCTTGTCCGGCAGGACCCAACATTGGTGTTATTTTGCTAATCACTTAATAATAATCTGCATAGGGAGTAGCTACCCCGAGGACTTTAATCAACACCCCGGGCCAGTGTTCCTCATGAGTGTTGGTCCAACCCAGAGCAGCTTATTACGCTCCCCGGGGCAACTCGGTGTTTTGGCGTGGTAACCATCGCTCATCCGGCGTGTCCTGAGACTGAGATACGCGGCTCTTATCAGGGTTGTCGACACGTCGGGAGGTCCTGCTAGCCTTGCCTTACCTTAGCGGTATATCTTGCGTATAGGAATCCCAGTGAAGCTTTGGTTTCCCCCAGAGTTGAGGTTTTCCTCTAAGGAATCCAAGGAGATCACGAGATTCATGATAGAGGATGCCTTTGCGGCTTGTGTACGTTTGTGATGGACTAGTTGGAGCACCCCTGCAGGGTTTAATCTTTCAGAAAGTCGTGCCCGCGGTTATGTGGCAACTTGGAATATTTTGTTAACATCCTCTATTAGAGAACTTAAACATAAGCTAATAAAATTTGCCAACTGTGTGTGTAACCGTGACTGTCCCCACGAAGTTCTCTCTTCGATCGGGAACACGGTGGGGTTATGAATGCCGTATGTAGGTGTTCAGGATCACTTAGTGATCAAGTACTCACGATCGCTAGTGTAGACCACCTTCATAATTGTTTTACGTAAGTTAGCCACTAAATCAAGCTTAGGATGTTGCAGCCTTCTACAGTTCACCCTTACCCTACCTAATAACATGACTCGTTCTGGCACCAAGGTCTTAGATTGCTGAGTCCCCATGGCTCACGGATTCCTCCGAAACTCCCAACAGGTATAGGTACCCCAGAGACAGATGATCCCGACGGCACCCAGCTGGCATGGCAGTACGATGAGGAGACAGACCGCCTCTACGTGAACTATCCAGAGGACTGAGGCGTGGTCATGATCGTGGGCCTGCAGGCACGATAGCATAGCATTTCCATGTTTTGTAGTCTGTAACGGAACTACCTTGATTGTATCTGTGATGTACTCTGAGTTATTAATGAGAAGACAGTTGAATCCCGAATTGTCTACTTTTATTATTATTTGTGCTATGTTACTTGCTTGCGAAACGCTTAGATGCGCTTATTTCCTATTCGGGGGCCTCGACCCCCAGATCGGAAAGAACCGCATCTTGGTCGTTACAAGTTGGTAATTAGAGCCTTACGACCATAGGAGCCTTTGTGTGATCGTACTTGGCCGAGTCGATTCTAGAAAATGTTTTGAGCCTTAGTTATATCGAAGAGTAGGATTCTTTTTTCTCCTCTTCTATGCTCTGGTGAGGTTCCCGTCTTAGGAAATCTTTAACTCTACTCCTTTTCTCGCTCAAAATTTTTTTTAGGATCACGCGGGTATTTGTGAAATCTATATGATTTTGATGTGACGGAATCCTGTCTTGGTGCCTCCTATCTGCTCTAAGTATCAGGGGAGTTGAGCTCCAGGGGATTCTTGCGCACATCGCCATCATTCAGATTTCTGAGTATCTAAGAACGGAGGGTGTTCGTTATTGCTTCAATACTGGTAGTGGTGAGATAACCCCGATGTCCCAGTACTGGTGTAGATTGTTTGGGGGTATTACCACACTTGGTATCGTTGTGATCACGGGGATCTGTTGTAGATGAAGGTCTGAGATGCTGGTTGTGTGTTGAAGGATGTGATACAAGTGACGGGTTAGTTTAGGAGTTGTGTGAAATACTCCTTGTATCCGTGTACCAGATTGCATGACCAGTTATTTCGGGAATTCATAGGTGGGATATCTAGTAGTATCTTATAGGACTATCTTCCTACACACGCTTGATTGAGGTTTGGGAAATCTCGGTCATATGTTTGTTCCGAGCAGTTCTAGCTCACACTTGTTTGTAGTGGTCCTTATCGGAATTTTGTCGTCTGTTACTTTGAGGATGCACTCTTGCTATGTTGTTCGAGTGCAATGCTAAACTCTGTTCAGATATTCTGTCTTTTGATTCAGCAATATCTTCAATTATTCTGTGGACTAATATGTTGTCCGTCTTCAGGATGGCTCCACCGACTCGTCAGACCCCAGGGCGTGAGGATATGCCGCCTCCACCACCTCCTCCTCCGCCGCCGCCTCCTCCTGCAGAGGCCTGGCAGGCGATGATGGCAGCTACTAATGCAAACACTCAGATGTTGCTGCAGTTGATCCAGGAGAGAGCCAATCATCAGTAGGGCAATTTCCAGCAGGGTGGCAATCACTTCGCCAATCTGAGTCAGTTCCTGTCAAACCAGCCTAAGACGTTCACTTCTTGCGACCAGCCTTTTGATGCAGAAGATTGGATCTGTGATATGAACAAACACTTTGAGTGTAGCAATGTGCGTCCGGAGGACTATGTCAAGTTTGCAACGTTTCAGTTGAAGGGACAGGCTTCTATATGGTGGCAGCAGCTCAAGGATTCCAGAGGCGACAGGGTGATGTCTTGGGACGAGTTTTGTCGTGACTTCAGGTCCCAATACATCCCTTCCAGTTTTGTGGAGGAGATGCGTGAGAAGTTCAGGCGTTTGAAGCAGGGCAGCAATTCTGTGTACAAGTACAATGTCGAGTTCCACGAGCTGGCCCGTTACGCGCTGCAGGATGTCCCGGATCAAAAGAGCAAGACCTACCAGTTCAGGGGTGGCTTGAAGGAAGACTTGCAGTTAGCTCTTGCATTGTACGACCCTGAGGAGTTTGACAAGTTCTACAACCTAGCTCTCAGAGCAGAGGCAGCCTTGCTCAGGGTCGAAAACTCCAAGAAGCGCTTCAGAGATTCTAGCTCTTCCTCGACTCAGGTGGTTTAGAAGCAATAGAGGTTTTGGGTTTCTCCTCCTCCTCCTCGGCACTCACAGCAGCTGAAGCACTCAGGTGGACGTGGTTCTTCCCACCCACCCAACCCTGGCTTCCAGCAGAGATACCAGCATCAGAAGCAAGGTCCTCCTCAGACTCAGTTCCGGCAGCCAGCAGATGTCACTTGTCACAAATGTGGGCAGAAGGGTCACTATGCCAAAAAATGTACTTCTCAGCTCCGTCTGCCGCCTCCTCCTCCAGGCAAACCTCCAAGCAACGCTCTTGTCAAATTCAACCCCAGATCAGCTCGAGTCAACATGGTGAACGCAGCTGAAGCAGACAACTCCTCTGATGTGATCATGGGTAACCTCCTTGTCAATGATATTCCTGCTAAAGTGTTATTTGATTCTGGTGCTTCGCATTGCTTCATCTCCAAGCCTTTCATAGCTAAGCATGACATTCCTGCAATTCATTTGGATAGTCCCTTTCGTGTGGTTTCTCCGGGCATGCGCATGAGTTCGTACATGAGGGTTCCGGATGCTTCTGTCAAGATAGGCAGTTATTCTTTTCCGGCGTCTCCTATTGTCTTGGGCAATTCCGACATCGACTTGATTCTTGGTATGGACTGGTTGGCCATGAACAAGGCGTCAATTGATTGTGAAGCCAAAGAAGTCAAGCTTACCCACTCTTCGGAGGATGTGATTATATTCGCAGCGCGCGATGATACAATCTGTCTGTTCTCCTTGAACGAAAAGGGTGAGATCAATCCTATTGAGCAAGTCCCAGTGGTCTGCGAATATCAAGATGTGTTTCCTGAAGAGCTGCCAGGCATGCCTCCGCACCGTGAAGTTGAGTTTGTCATTGAGCTTGAGCCAGGCACAGAGCCAGTGTGCAAACGGCCGTACAAGTTGGGTCCAGAAGAATTGAAGGAACTTAAGAGGCAACTCGATGAGCAGGAGCGTTTGGGTTTGATCAGACCAAGCTCGTCTCCGTGGGGATGTGGTGTTCTATTTGTCAAGAAGAAGGATGGTTCGGACCGGCTGTGTGTCGATTACCGCCCATTGAACAAGAAGACAATCAAGAAAAAATATCCACTTCCGAACATAACTCAGTTGTTCGAACAGTTGAAAGGTGCTAAAGTATTCTCCAAGCTTGATCTCAGAATGGGCTATCATCAGATTCGCATTCGCGAGGAAGACATTCTGAAGACGGCATTCGAGACTAGTTTTGGCTCGTATGAGTATACGGTCATGTCTTTTGGTCTGGCTAATGCTCCTCCGACATTTTGTCGATTGATGAACTATATTTTCTCCCCATACAAGAATGAATTTGTCTTGCTCTATCTCGATGACATTCTGGTCTTTTCTGAGACTGAGGAAGAACATGAGAAGCATCTCAGGTTGGTGCTTGATAAACTGAGAGAGTACAAGCTGTATGCCAAGTTTTCCAAGTGCGAGTTCTGGCTGAAAGAAGTGGTTTATCATGGGCATATTATCTCTGCCGAGGGCATTAAGGTTGACCCGTCCAAGGTTCAAGCCATTGTTGAATGGGAGCCTCTGCAGAATGTGAAGCAGCTTCGAAGCTTTCTCGGGCTTGCTGGATATTGCAGAAGGTTCGTTGAGAACTTCTCCAAAATCGCCAAGCCACTCTCTAGTCTTCTTCAGAAGGGTGTTAAGTATGTTTGGTCTCAAGAGTGTCAACTGGCTTTCGATACACTCAAAGATAAGCTTATATCCACTCCGGTGTTGGCCCCTCCGGATGATTCCAAGCTGTACCAGGTCTTTTGCGATGCTTCTCTCCAGGGTCTTGGTGCAGTCTTGATGCAAGATAGGAAGGTGGTTGCTTATACCTCCAGGCAGTTGAAGCTTGCGGAGAAGAACTATCCTGTGCACAATCTCGAGCTAGCAGCTGTTGTGCATGCCTTGATGACTTGGAGACACCTCTTGTTGGAACGTAAGGTTGAAGTTTTCACCGATCACAAGAGTCTCAAGTATATCTTCACTTAGCCTAACTTGAATCTTCGGAAAACACGTTGGGTGGAAATGCTCCAGGATTTTAATCCGAGTGTTGAGTACACGCCAGGCAAGGCAAATGTTGTGGCAGATGCATTGAGCAGGAAGGCATATTGCAACAGTCTGATTCTGCAACCTCTCCAGCCGGGTCTTTCTGAGTCTTTCAGGAAGCTCAATCTTCAGCTAGTTCCTCAGGGTTTTCTTGCGAACCTTCAGATCTCTCCTACCTTGGAAGATTAGGTCAGAGCAGCTCAGCTTCTTGACGCTATGGTGAAGAAGGTCAAGATTGGCGTGGGAAAGAGTCTCCCCAAGTATAAGTGCTTCACTGTTGATGCCAGGGACACGTTGTTTTTCGAGGATCGCCTTGTCGTCCCGAAAGGTGATCTCAGGAAGGTGATCATGGAAGAAGCTCATAACTCTCTGCTCTCTATTCATCCTGGAAGCTCCAAAATGTACCATGACTTGAAGCAGACATTCTGGTGGACTCGTATGAAACGTGAAATTGCTCAGTTCATAAACGAGTGTGATGTATGTCGAAGGGTGAAAGCAGAACATCAACGCCCAGCAGGTCTCTTGCAGCCTTTGTCGATTCCCGAGTGGAAGTTTGATCACATTGAGATGGATTTCGTCACCGAGTTTCCGAAGTCCAAGAAGGGCAATGATGCTATCTTCGTCGTCATCGACAAATTGAGTAAAGTGGCACATTTCCTTCCAGTCAAGGAGTCCATTTCAGAAGCTCAGCTGGCAGAGTTGTACACCTCCAGGATTGTCTCTTTGCACGGCGTACCTATGATGACCTCGTCAGATCACGGAAGTATCTTCACGTCCAAGTTCTGGGACTCCTTCCAGTCTGCTATGGGCACGAAGATCTGCTTTAGCACAGCGTTCCATCCTCAGACTAGTGGTCAAGTGGAGAGAGTGAATGAAGTTCTTGAGGATATGTTGAGAGCCTGTGTTATCTCTTTTGGCATGAAGTGGGAAGATTGTCTGCCTTTCGCGGAGTTCTCGTATAACAACAGTTACCAAGCTAGTTCTGGCAAGGCTCCTTTTGAAATTCTCTATGGCAGGAAGTGTCGTACTCCGCTTAACTGGTCCGAGACCGGCGAGTGTCAGATCATTGGCAATGATATGATAGAAGAAGCTGAGGAGATGTGTCAGATCATTCGCGACAACCTCAGATCAGCTCAGTCCCGTCAGAAGAGCTATTACGATAGCAAGCACCGCGACATGTCTTATGAGCTTGATGACTTTGTCTATCTCAAGGTGTCGCCTATGAAGGGTATGCAGCGTTTTGGCATCAAAGGCAAGCTTGCGCCTCATTTCGTTGGTCCGTTCAGAGTGGTTGGCAAGAGGGGCGACCTTGCGTACCAGCTCAAGCTTCCGTCAACCTTTGCAAATTTCCACGATGTGTTCCATGTTTCTCAGCTTCGGAGGTGTTTCAAGACCTCCGAGGGCATTGTGCATCTTCAAGATATCGACCTTCAGCCTGACCTTTCTTATCGTGAGCATCCATTTGCGATTCTCGAGGCGACTGAGCGCAAGACCCATAACAAGACTGTCAAGTTTCTCAAAGTGCAGTGGTCTCACCATTCCGATAAAGAGGCTACGTGGGAACGCGAGGACCACCTCCATTCCGAATTTCCCGATTTCTTTCAGTCTTAGATCTCGAGGGCGAGATCTTCTTTGTAGTGTGGGAGAGTTTGTAGTGCCCCAGATGTAAACCTTCCCTACTTGGAACCTATTGCAAGTGGGTCCACCTTGTCAGAGATTATGATGTTATAGTTGGTACCATGGTTTCATGTGTGTTCCCTACTACTTCCTTCTCATGCATACATGCATAACATATCTTGTCTTGGCCATGTCTTGCGTTGTTGTAATATGGTCATAGCATTTCATGTGGTGGTTGTGATCTTGTGGTTAGGTACCTTGTGATCTTGTGAATTCATGTGGGATGCTCATGAGATGTTCGAGTGAGTAGAATTGTTGTGGTGGTTGTCTACTTCAAGCCCTTCTCTAAATCAAAAGAACCTTTTCTCTCTTTTGTTCTGAAGTTCAAATTCTACTTGCTCCTAAGCTGTTTTTAAAAAAAAAGTCTTTTATTTAGGAAATATTGTGGGTATATTTGGGGTGCTAAATTTGGTGTTTTGAAAAGTGTTTTGAAGGTGCAAATAAACACAAAACAGTATATATAATGTTGTTTTGTATTTATTTCATATGCCCCAAAAATCATTCTATTATATTATTTAATTAGCTAGCTATTTTTCAGGCCCATGAACATTTTTGTTTTTAATTTATCTTCTTTCTTTTTCTCTGTGGCCTTTTCCCTTTTCTCTGTGGTTTTATCTAATAGGAATTTGCAGGGAGGGCCTTTTTCTTTTAAGTGATGCTCTGGTGGGCTTCCTCCCACCAGAGAGGCCCATCTCTCCCAGTAGCGCAGCAGTAGCCCACCTTACCGTCGCTCGTCTTCCTCCTGGCGACGTCACGCCTGTATGAACCTCGCTCCACCTCCCGATCGCCTTCCCCCCCCCCCCCGATCCAGCGGCTCAAGATCGTTCCCCGAGGTGGATAAAGCCCCAGGTCTTCCTCCTCCTCCGTAGGGTTCCCTCTCCCCCTCCAGTTCGCCGCCACCTTCCCCATTTCTCTTCCTCCCCGCAGGTAAGCTGATGTAGGAGTTAAGCAGAGAGAGAGCAGAAGGACTGCTGCCGTCTATCCCCATCTACACCGTCGAGCAGCGCCACCACCATGTCCAGGAGCTCGGGAAGACTCCCTGTGTCCCATTCCCGACCTCGCTGAGGCCGGGGAGCGCCCTCCTCGACGGCCAGGAGCTCGTCACCGCGTCGTCCGCGGTGAACTTCTTCCTCCCCATCGACCTGCAGCAGGGAGCTTCTTCCACGCCGGTCTGCTTCCTCTCCGTCGCCTCTTCCTCCGTTTGGTCCTCTCCTTCCTTCCCCAAGGTGAGGTACTTTCCCCCTTCCTTCTTCCCCCGTAGATCGGTCGGATACGAGGTAGAGTTCGCCGTGTTCTTCTCTGATGCAGGGTAGACCAGAGCCGTAGCGATGCATGTGTGTGTGTATATTCTCTGTCAGGCTTGTGTGCGGTAGGGAGCGGCATAGCAGGGGCTCCTCCCTCCCCTGGTAGCGATCAGTTGTAGGGCCGCCTCTCTGTCATGGCGCAGCAGCAGTAGCAACTCGATGAGGAGCCGGCGTTCCTTCGTGTCGAGGCGTGTCTCTATACGTGCAGGGCAGAGATCGCGGTAGGAGAAGTTTACCTTGCCAAACTATCCTCCTTTGTTAGGTTTCCAGTCGTAGCGTAGTGGAGCGCGTCTGTGTGTTGATGCATCAGGTCGTGGGTTCGAATCCCAGGGTTGATCCCCCCTTTTTTTTGGTTTATTGCGATCTAGTAGTATGCTAGCGCAGCAGATCAGCTTATCCTCGCAGCGGGTCTGTTTCTGTCGAACACAGGGCTCTAGCAGGGTGGTATGCACCACATGACAGTACTAGAGGGTTCTGGGTTCGAATCCCAGGGTGCCCTCCCTTTGTTTCTCCTTTTTGCTGTAATTGTTTTGTTGTTGTTGTTCTTGTGACAAAGCCATAAGTGCCAATGGCATTTCTTTTATTTTTCCTTTGCTGTTATATTTGTGCTAGGTGATGTGGTGTGTGTAGGTGTGCTTGTGAGAGGTGCATGTGTGTGTGAGGGCTTACATATGGGGTTAGCTATACATGGTTGTGTGTATGGTGGTGATTCCTTGTAGTTGATCCTAGAATATGATAGCAAGTGTAGTTGTAGCTTGTGTAGGTTCTTCATTGTTGTAGGTACTAGCACTTGTTGGTTGCACTAGGTTGTGGGTGTATAAATATATTAGATCTTGTTCTAGTGTTGGTTGCTTTGATAACATGTGTAAGTGTGTGGTGTTGGTCTTGAGCATGTTGTGCTTGTGGGTGTAGTGGAGTAGATGTGTGTGTGAGAAGCCACCCACCTTTGCAAGCAAGCCTTGCACCTCCACATGACCATATGTGAGAGGGCATGGTATGTTGTTTGTGTGGGAAGCTTAGTAGTAGGGTTGTGAAGTTGATGTGAATGACACAAACATGGGGTTCAAACCCCCATGTCACTTTGTCATTGTGCACATGAGCTCAACCTTTGTAGTTGATGATATGTTGGAACTACATGAAATGATGCCCTATTCCCTAGGCATGATTTGAAGTAGTTTCCTCTTCCTTAATTTGTGGTCACTTGTTCCAAGTAAGTGCGCACATATTATATATGATTTTGGGATAGAATCTCCCAAGGAGTCCAGTGGTGAAGTTAGTTTTGCCATTGGGATACTTTATGGAGTTGACATAATCAGATTTGTTGCAAGTTTGCTCTTTGTTTCCATCGAATAGGTGGAGCCCAAGGGCATGAGTTTTTGTGTGATAGTAGTATGGGTTTTGATCTACACCATAGTGGTGTCATTTATCACTTGGTGTTATTTTTGTGCAAACTATGCCTAGACAAAGTGGGCATGTGGCTGAAAAAGTCCAGCTTAGTGAAATCTGGAAATTTCACTAAGTCTGAGAATCTGGAAACATTTTCTTCTCCTATAGATGAGGTTGTGCTGGTCATTGTGTTGTGAACTATCCTTAGTTCAGTGCTAGGATTTTGAACCTGATGTGTTTGTGAACCTCCCTGTCAAATTTCATCTCATTTGGAGTCCTTTAGGTTAAGTTTTGCTGGCTGTCAAAAAGCTTCAGAACTAAGACAGAAAGTCAGGTGCAGGAACTTTCACTAAGTCCCTGAGATCTGATGGTTTTGGGAAAGTTTGTGGCCTTGTGTCTTCTAGAGTTTAATTCCTTTTGCAGTGATTCTTGCTGGTGCTTGTAGTGTTCTTGGTTGGCTACAGCCACATATATTATTTGTCATATTTGGAGGGCTGTAGCTATGTTGCATGTAGCTCACAAAGAGGTAAGATGCAGATTATGGCAGATTGTGTAGTATAGTCATTTTGATGATTGTGGGTGCTTAGTTGATGTTGTGGTGTTCTTCCTTGCTCCAATCCATTCGTTTTGGGTTTTTATATGTCTTGGCAACCTGGGAATACCAGATTTGTGCCAATTGAGTGTGTGGTGTTGATTCTCCCACGTAGGGCTCCATATCTTGTTTCGTTGATTCCCGTCGATCCGTAGCTCCGATTGTAATGTTATTTATATGGTTTTGCATTGATTTCACGAGACGCATCTGATCATGTCATCCTAATGCATGTCAAAATATCCTAGTGTACAGTTCTGTCCAGAAACTTATAGTAGATTCTTTTGCTTGTGCTAGTGATAGAAATAGTGATGCATGCTCATTTTTCATCTCATGCATCATGTGTTTGTTGCATCTTGTGGTGCTGCTGTTCATTGGTTGTTATTCTTATGTTGGGTAGCACCGGGATCGGAGAACAAATACGTGGAGTCAGGAGAGTACGTGCAGGACGAACCAGAACCATTCCAAGCTGAGGATATCACAGGCAAGATGATATGACCTTGATTCCATCTCTAGACTTGTTATGCTAGTTTGCGTTTCCATGTCATATTGCTCGCTGCCTATCACTGAATTAAATTGCCTCTTGATATGCCATGAACCCATACACTGATCCTTCCTAGCAAAACTTGAATGGCTAAGTAGGCTTTTGCTCAGCTACTAATGTTAGCGTTGCTAGATGCAGGTGCTTTGACTCATGTGATAACATGAGCTTGATATCATTATCTTAAATTATGTTATTTAATTAATGCACCTATATACTTGGTAAATGACGGAAGGCCTAGCCTTTTGTCGGGTGCTTTGTTCCGTTATTGCCGCCTTAGTTACCGGTTACCGGTGTTTGATTCCATAATGATCGCTCCTAACACGCTCGGGGTTGTTATGGGGACCCCCTCGATAAATCGCTTAGTGCTAAGGCTTGTCTGGCAGGACCCAACATTGGTGTTATTTTGCTAATCACTTAATAATAATCTGCATAGGGAGTAGCTACCACGAGGACTTTAATCAACAACCCGGGCCAGTGTTCCTCATGAGTGTTGGTCCAACCCAGAGCAGCTTATTACGCTCCCCGGGGCAACTCGGTGTTTTGGCGTGGTAACCATCGCTCATCCGGCGTGTCCTGAGATTGAGATACGCGACTCTTATCAGGGTCGTCGACACGTCGGGAGGTCCTGCTAGCCTTGCCTTACCTTAGCGGTATATCTTGCGTATAGGAATCCCAGTGAAGCTTTGGTTTCCCCCAGAGTTGAGGTTTTCCTCTAAGGAATCCTACGAGATCACGAGATTCGTGATAGAGGATGCCTTTGCGGCCTGTGTACGTTTGTGATGGACTAGTTGGAGCACCCCTGCAGGGTTTAATCTTTCGGAAAGCCGTGCCCGCGGTTATGTGGAAATTTGGAATATTTTGTTAACATCTGGTATTAGAGAACTTAAACATAAGCTAATAAAATTTGCCAACTGTGTGCGTAACCGTGACTGTCCCCACGAAGTTCTCTCTTCGATCGGGAACACGGTGGGGTTATGAATGCCGTACGTAGGTGTTCAGGATCACTTAGTGATCAAGTACTCACGACCGCTAGTGTAGACCACCTTCATAATTGTTTTACGTAAGTTAGCCACTAAATCAAGCTTAGGATGCTGCAGCCTTATACACTTCACCCTTACCCTACCTAATAACATGACTAGTTCTGGCACCAATGTCTTAGATTGCTGAGTCCCCATGGCTCACGGATTCCTCCGAAACTCCCAACAGGTACAGGTACCCCAGAGACAGATGATCCAGACGGCACCCAGCTGGCGTGGCAGTACGAGGAGGAGACAGACCGCCTCTACGTGAACTATCCAGAGGACTGGGGCGTGGTCGTGATCGTGGGCCTGCAGGCAGGGTAGCATAGCATTTCCATGTTTTGTAGTCCGTAGCGGAACTACCTTGATTGTATGTGTGATGTACTCTGAGTTATTGATGAGAAGACAGTTGAATCCCGAATTGTCTACTTTTATTATTATTTGTGCTATGTTACTTGCTTGCTAAACGCTTAGATGCGCTTCTTTCCTATTCGGGGGCCTCGACCCCCAGATCGGAAAGAACCGCATCTTGGTCGTTACATTAATGGTTTTCTTAAGGAAGAATTGTATATGATGCAACCCGAAGGTTTTGTCGATCCAAAGAATGCTAACAAAGTGGGCAAGCTCCAGCGATCCATTTATGGACTGGTACAAGCATCTCGGAGTTGGAATAAGCACTTTGATGAGGTGATCAAAGCATTTGGGTTTATACAAGTGGTTGGAGAATCTTGTATTTACAAGAAAGTGAGTGGGAGCTCTGTGACATTTCTAATATTATATGTGGATGACACATTGCTGATTGAAAACAACGTGGAGCTTTTGGAGAGCATAAAGGATTACTTGAATAAAAGTTTCTCTATGAAGGACCTAGGAGAAGTTGTTTACATTCTAGGCATTAAGATCTATAGGGATAGATCGAGACGCCTGATAGGACTTTCACAAAGCACATACCTTGATAAAGTTTTGAAGAAGTTCAAAATGGATCAGTCCAAGAAAGGGTTCTTGCCAGTATTACAAGGTATAAAATTGAGTAAGATTCAGTGTCCAGCAACTGCGGAAGATAGAGAACAAATGAGTTGCGTCCCCTACACTTCAGCCGTAGGTTCTATCATGTATGCAGTTTTGTGCACTAGACTAGACATCAGCTTGGCCATAAGTATGGCAAGCAAGTTTCAGAGTAATCCACAAGTGGATCACTGGACAGCGGTCAAGAATATTCTGAAGTACCTGAAAAGGACTAAGGAAATGTTTCTCGTTTATGGAGGTGACAAAGAGCTCGTCGTAAAAGGTTACGTCGACGCAAGTTTTGACACCGATCCGGATGACTCTAAATCGCAAAGCGGATACGTATTTATTCTTAATGGGGGTGCGGTAAGCTGGTGCAGTTCCAAGCAAAGCGTCGTAGCAGATTTTACATGTGAAGCGGAGTACATGGTTGCCTTGGAGGCAGCTAAGGAGGGTGTCTGGATGAAGCAGCTCATGACAGATCTTAGAGTTGTGCCGAGCGCACTAAATCCAATAACTCTGTTATGTGACAACACTGGTGCCATTGCCTTAGAAAAGGAACCAAGGTTTCACAAGAAGACCAAACACATCAAACGACGCTTCAACCTCATCCGCGACTACGTCAAAGGAGAGGACGTGAATATTTGCAAAGTGCACACGGATCTGAATGTAGCACACCTGCTAACTAAACCTCTTCCACGGGCAAAACATGATCAACACCAGAACTGTATGGGTGTTCGATTTATTACAATGTAAATCGCATGGCGATGTGAGGACTAGATTATTGACTCTAGTACAAGTGGGAGACTGTTGGAAATATGCCCTAGAGGCAATGATAAATAGTTATTATTATATTTCCTGTCTAAAGATAATCGTTTATTATCCATGCTATAATTGTATTGAATGGAAACATAGATACATGTGTGGATACATAGACAAAACAATGTCCCTAGCAAGCCTCTAGTTGGCTAGCCAGTTGATCAATGATAGTCAAGGTTTTCTGGCTATATGCAAGTGTTGTCACTTGATAACTTGATCACATCATTAGGAGAATCATGTGATGGACTAGACCCAAACTATGAACGTAGCATATTGATCGTCTCGTTTTATTGCTATTGTTTTCTGCGTGTCAAGTATTTGTTCCTATGACCATGAGTTCATATAACTCACTGGCACCGAAGGAATACCTTGTGTGCATCAAATGTCATAACGTAACTGGGTGACTATAAATGTGTTCTACATGTATCTCCGAAGGTGTCCGTTGAGTTAGTATGAATCAAGATTGGGATTTGTCACTCCGTGTGACGGAGGGGTATCTCGGGGCCCACTCGGTAATACAACATCACACACAAGCCTTGCAAGCAATGTGACTAAGTATAAGTCACGGGATCTTGTATTACGGAACGAGTAAAGAGACTTGCCGGTAACGAGATTGAAATAGGTATGCGGATACCGACGATCGAATCTCGGGCAAGTAACATACCAAAGGACAAAGGGAATGACATACAGGATTATATGAATCCTTGACACTGAGGTTCAACCGATAAGATCTTCGGAGAATATGTAGGATCCAATATGGGCATCCAGGTCCCGCTATTGGATATTGACCGAGGAATGCCTCGGGGCATGTCTACATAGTTCTCGAACCCGCAGGGTCTGCACACTTAAGGTTTGGTGATGTTTTAGTATACTTGAGTTATATGTGTGGTTACCGAATGTTGTTCAAGTCCCGGATGAGATCACGGACGTCACGAGGTTTTCCGGAATGGTCCAGAAACGAAGATTGATATATAGGATGGTTTCATTTGGTCACCGGAAAGTTTCACGCAATTTCGGCAGTGTACCGGGAGTGACGAATGGGTTCCGGGAGTTCACCGGGAGGAGCCCACCCACCCGGGAGTGAGCCCAAGCCTATAGGGTGGCGCCACAAGTCCCTAGTGGGCTGGTGGAGTCAGCCCAAGAGGCCCATGGAGCCACATAAAGAAATTCCAAAAGAAAAGAAAAAGAAAAAGGGGAAAGGGGAGGTGGGAAGGAAGAGGAGGACTCCTCCTTCCCCAAACCGAATTGGAGGAGGAGTCCTCCTCCTCCTAGCGCCGGCGCACCCCTTGAGGGCTTGGCCCTCAAGGCAAGCCTCTCCCCCTCCCTCCTATATACACTCGTGATTTAGGGCTGATTTGAGACAACTTTTGCCATGTGCAACTCAACCCTAGACCACATAGTTTTACCTCTAGATCGGATTTCTACGGAGCTTGGGCAGAGCCCTGCAGGAGTATATCATCACCACCACCGGAGCGCCGTCACGCTGCCGGAGAAATCATCTACTTCTCCATCTTGCTTGTCGGATCAAGAAGCCGAGATCATCGTCGAGCTGTACGTGTGCTGAACGTGGAGGTGATATCCGTTCGGCACTAGATCGGAACGGATCGTGGGACGGATCGCGTGACGGTTCGTGGGACGGTTCGTGGGGCGGTTCGAGGGACGTGAAGACGTTCCACTACATCAACCGCGTTTCTTAAAGCTTCCTGTTGTGCGGTCTACAAGGGTACGTAGATCCAAATCTCCTCTCCTAGATGGACATCACCATGATAGGTCTTTGTGTGCGTAGGAAAAATTTTGTTTCCCATGCAACGTTCCCCAATGAGGGACTCAAATAATGGAAGAGTCTATCCTTTGTAACTTCTATATCTTCCAATTTCAGTTAGAAGTAAAGTTGTTCTCAAGCCGATTTTCATAGGTGATAGTAAATTCATCTTCTATAAGGGTTATAACCTTACCACAACAATCTTCATCAAACCCAACTTTGTTAGTTTTTATGATCCAATAATATTGACTATTGGTGCTATTAAATATTTGTTGGATTAAACGTAGATGTGGTACTTCTTTCTTAGAATTCTCCTTGAAAGTATGAGCATCCCTAGACATGTATCTTCTCATGAGATCTTCATCATAAAGAATCTCATCTATCATTGGACACTCATAATTCACACCATAATGGTGAAATATTTCCCTAGCTTCTCGAACTATATGATCAGATTCATTCATGAGAGCAATGGTAGCAAACTTTTTAACTCTAGGATCATTTATAATAGGCAACTCATAAAACAACCTTTGCAAAGTGGGGTGAGTACGCACAAAACATCTTTCCAATTTAATAATGAGAGATTAAATAGCTTGAGCATAATTGTTGGTTCTTTTAAGAATTGGCTCATCATTATTAACCAAAGCTCCCGTACAACTAAAGAATTCTTGAATAACACTTTTTCCGATAATATTCCCACTTCCAGTTACAAAAGCTTTAGTGTCCAAGTTCATGGGGGATATATTGTAAATGGTCTTAGAGCCCTCGCTATCCTCTTTAGTTATCAAAAATTCAGACATGATAGCAACTAACAAGCAAAACGAATAAACTATCGAAGTAGTTATTTTAGTGTTTTTGATATTTTTAAGCAAGCAGATATAAAAGCAAATAAAAAGTAGAATAAGTAAATGGCAATTTGTATGAAGGAACCTGATGAGAATTTGATGATGTCTCCCCAACAATAGTGCGAGAAATTCATCCTCCTACTTGTATATCACCTACACATACAAAACCAAACACTTGTATACAACACGGGCAAGAGGGTTGTCAAGCCACTTGAACTCGTTACTTGCAAGGATTAATTTTGATAGATAGATAATATAAATAACAAAAGTAAATAAAGTGCAACAATGTAAATTGAGTTTTTAACAATAAAATTAATTAGACTCGGGGGGGCATAGTTTTCACTAGAGACTTCTCTCTCGAACATAGCACACGGTGGGTAAACAAATTACTTTTGGGCAATTCACAGAATAGCGCATAGTTATGACATATTATTCACGACAATGATTATGTGTATATAGGCATCATGTCCATAAACAGGTAGATCGACTCATGTCTGCATCTACTACTATCATTCCACTTCGAGAGCCCTTCTATGCTTGATGACGGTGGCCCGCGAGAGAGGACGAGACACCTGTTTTGAACGCTGGCGACTCCCATGTTTTACTTTTCCTTGGTGTTGACATCGAACAGAAATGCGCTCGCCATGGACTCATCAAGCTCCGCGTAGCAAGCTTCTTTCTCCATCAACCGAGTGCGGTTCCGCCAGCGTTGATGGGGGGTGGCATGGCGTGTAGCCTCGTCCATTCCAGCCATGATGTCCGCTCCATCGTGCTCCCCGCGTGCATGTGTGGAACAAATCGCCACTCCTCCGCGGACTGGCTTGAAGCGGCGAGTTGTTGAACCACGTGTCGGCGTTAAGCGACAACTTGCTCCATCGGGCTAGACAAGGGAGGTGGAACCGCGAGTTGCCAGGCTCGTATCTGGCGGGCTCGATGGGCCACCCAGCCAACTTTTATGATGGAGAACTACTCCCCCTACTCGTTGGATGCCATCGAAAGGGTGAAGAAACTAGTGGAAGGAGGAGATGGGAGCAGAGGAGTGGTGCAATTCTCGCCCTTCGTTTGGCCTCCTTTAAATAGCGAGCCGGCACGAGAAGCTTGCTCAACTTTGTGTTTAATGCCAAACGGCTCACGAATGGACGTGTGGCACGAGTAGGTTTATCGGCACACGCACGGATTTAATTGATGAAGGTGTTTAAATGCGGCGAGGAGACGTGTTTATTCGGGCGTGCAACGGGCGGCGCCCTCGTAGCCAGTGAGAGGTCGCGTCCGCTTAGGGCCGGCTTTAATGTGGAACGGTCGTTCCACACCGGCATGAATGCGTGTAGCTGGTGCCGGGCGAAAATGCGTGCGAACGAGGGAGGAGAGTTTTGGGTGGGTAAGGCCGGTCAAAAGCGGGTGTGGGTGTTGTCGAAACGTCCACGGTAAATGACTTTCGTGGTATAAACGTAGGCGGACGGTTTAAAGGTCGGCGTTAGGATGTCCGAAGAATGTGAAAAAATCGGATGCTCAACATCGAAAATGGAAGAAACAAGATACTCTTTGTCTTTTGCAACTTTTCCAAGATAGCATGAAGATGACATAGCATACACGCAACCATATGAGCATAACCATCATTTGAATTCCATTTTCTTTCCCAGGAATCGGAACACCTAAAGTCCACGACGTTTGTGGATGATGATCCATCATCCGCACATTATTGTTGCCGATGAAATGGACTTGAACCATGAAATGGACTTGAACCTAAGATCTGTATGCTCATCCACTCACTAAAGATGGGAGAATCACATTCTGTAAACACTGTTTCGAGTGGAGATTCCCCGCAAAGAAACAAATAAATTCATTCCATGGAAAAGATTCCCAATCCAGCGAACGTGTGGAGAATCATCGGCCGCCATTTATAATTCCTTGCTGGGTAAATTAGTCAGGCTCGTCCGGTAACTCTAACCGATCCCTAAAACTTAGTGAAGTAAAAGGCTTAAGTTTTCGCTGGACCTAACCAATCCCCTAATTGTAACTAAGTAAATTTTATTTTTCTAAATTTTACAATTCTAGTATAAATTACAACTACATATTAGCAGACATATAGAAAGTAAACATGAATGGACTTTTATAATAGGCAAGAACGATCCTTACTTCATTCTAATTATATATATGCATGCATTAGAATAAGTAAAAAAATTACGTGCATTTCTTCCCCTAATTACATGCATATATGCACGAGAGGATGAAACATTGATGTCATCTTAGATTCTTTTTCTTCAACCTTCAAAATGTTTTGTATCTCAAACCGTCGTTTCGATTGAAAAAATGTTTTCACAGAAAATATCCTTCTCGACAAGATCTTCAATACTAGATCTGATGTTGATATGTTCGAATGACTTTTTTATGGGTCAAAAAGTTACCACATCTGGGCTACGCAAGTTATCATGTGTGTCAGACATAAGTTATCATCCCATTTACACATAAGTTATCGGGGTATGTTTTTGACAAACTTTTATCCTGGGTCAAAAAGTGATTATGGTGTATGCAGTGAGTTATCAGCTTTGGTGTGTATATTATCATGTTGCACAAAAATTATCAAGGTATGTTTTCCAACAATTTTTATTCCCACGGTCAAAAATTACCGCGATATTTGTATATGAGTTATGAGCCCTCATGTGCATGTATTATCATGTTGTTTACACATGAGTTATTGGAAGGTATTTTTTAACAACGTATTCCCTGGTTAAAAGGTTACCAACTCTATTGTATGTACACTATCATGTTATTTACACATAATTTATCAGGGTATGTTTTTCAACAAACTTTTATCCTGAGGTCAGAAGTTACCGTGGGGTATGTTTTTCATTAAAAAAATCCCTTCGGGTAAAAATATTATCGTGGTGTTTTTACATGAGTTATCATCTATGTGGAGGGTATATTATCATGATATTTACACATTGGTTATCCCGGATGTTTGTCAACACCATTTTTCCTCGGATTAGAAAGTTACCGCGCCTAGACTGAGTAAGTTATCAGCCCTATTGTGTGTATGTCATCATGTTATTTACATAAAGTTATTGAGGTATGTTTTTCAACATACTGTTATCCTAGATCAACACTTATGGTGGTCTACCAAGCGACCATGGTTCGAATCCCATGTTACACATGCGCTTTTGTCGCTTGAAAAATATTTCCTGCATGAGTCCCTGGCTAATGTTATATTACGAGTTTTAAGTAAAAAATATTTTGGTGTCTGTATGTAAGATACAAGTTTGCGGTGCTTATATTACCATGCTATCCACATAGATATTACCGGGTTGTGAAGTTTTTTTCCTCAAGCTAATGTTATCATGATGATGGTACATAAGTTATCAAGTCCACGATCATAAAAATATCATTCCATTCACATACAAAAACTAGATTATGTTTCAACAACTTTTTTATGACACGATAAAGAAATCTTCTTGTAACAATGAAAAGACAACTGATGAAAATAGAATTTTTTTCTGAAAAGAAATGAATAAAAAAAGGCATGTTACACTGTTCATGACCCGTGACAAGATCGAAAAAATGAAAAATCAAATCCCGCCTGCTGCATAAATTGCACTAGTGGCATTCATCAAAATAAAAAAGGCACTTATCCTATATCTAATCACTAGCAGGCTATTAGCCCAAATGGCTAGCGAGTGTAGAGCTAGGCCACCAGGTCTGAGATTATTCCCACTCTTCTCTTTTTTGCGAGAAAAATCATAGCAAAGAAAAAAAAAGCAGGGAGTGTGCATCGCTCGATGGTCGGGTCGTTCGTATCTGTCGCTAACGTTTGGAAGTTACATTTACCCCACATAAATTTGAATGTTCAACCAAATTACGAATATAGTTTACAAACGAATTCAAAGTTTATAAACCAAATTATGTAAATTTAAACATGAGGAATGTTTCAAATGTAGCAAATAGCATTTCATAGAACAACTAGGACTCGCTTAGACGTTGCCAATGATGCTCAACAAGATCTTGTTGGAGCTGAGTACGAACTTGACGGTTCTCGATCTTGCGATGCTCCTCATGGAATGTCGGAGTCCTGTTGGTGATGTATCGAAAGTTCTTAGACATATTTCTCTTGTCTTCAATGATCATGTTGTGCAATGTGATGCAACATGTCATGATTCGCCATAGGACCTTGGAGTTCTAGTACTCGACAAGGCCACGAACAATTGCAAAGCACTTCTGAAGCACACCGAAGGCTCTTTCCACATCTTTCCTTGAAGCTTCTTGACATTAAGAAAAGTGAGTTTTTTTGTTACCTTTTGGGCCCGGAATTGTTTTGACCAAAGTGGCCCATGATGGATAGATGTCATCCGCCAGGTAGTAACCCATCGAGTAGTTGTGCATGTTGACCGAATAGTCGCAAGCGGGAGCTTCACCTTGTATAAGCCTGGAAAACATAGGTGATCTTGATAGCACATTCAAGTCATTGTGGAAGCCAGAGAGACCAAATAATGAATGACATATCCAAAGATCCTTCGATGCAAGTGCCTCAAGAATTATCATTGGATTGTTGATGTGGCATTTCTACTCACCCTTCCACCCTGGGGGACAATTATTCCATCTCCAGTGCATACAATCAAGTGATCCTAGCATCCGTGGCCATCATCTTGCTTCTCTCTCAATCATCAGCCTCTGAGTGTCTTCCTCGGTTGGTGCTCTTAAGTACTCCGAACCAAATATAGCGATCACTGCTTTTGTGAACCTTCGAACAACCTTCAAGATTGTGTCTTCGCCAATGCGTACATATTCATCAATTGCATCGACGGATCACCCATATGCCAAGAACAGCTGCAATGCATTTTATCAGAGGGCTTGCACTGATCTCTCCACATGCATTTCTCCGGAGCATGAACCAGTCACCATATCTCTCAAAAGCTTTTGCAATGGTCAGAAAAAGACTTGTGTGCATCCGAAAGCGTTGCCGAAAGTACTTCTCCGGATAGGTTGGGTTTGGATCAAAGTAATCTTTCATGATCTTGGCATGACCCTCCGCTCTATCACAACTGATGTGTATGCGGCTAAATTATGGTCCACTCCTCGACCACCGAACATCATCATTGAAAATCATGCCTAAAACGATGTCAAAGTCATCATCGTCTTCTTCCTCCTCTTTGGATGACGACGAGTCCTCTAACACCATCTCCCTCAACCTCTTCATCTACAATCCAAATTGTTCGGTTCAATCCAAATTGTTCGGTTCAATCCAAATGGCTCGGTTCAAAGAGAAACAAACAAAAAAACTCACCTAGGCGATTCTTTGAACACTTGGGGTGCGGTGGTGGTGCAAAAGTCGGTCGGCGTGGTGTAGACTGAACCAACGAACGACGGATGGCATGCAACGGTGCGTAAGCAAGGTGAGATGTGATGACCGTTAGAAAAAGAAGAAACTCGAAAGAAATCGAACGATACAACAATGGACGACGACGACTGACGTTTCACCTTGATTCCAATGACGGCGACAGAGGTCGAATGAGATGATTGATGGACAGAACGACGGCAAAAGGCAAAGGATGGAACGAGGTAGCGGCGGGGGAACGGCAGGAGGCACACCGGCGAAGATGCAGCGGCGATGCGGACGCAAGAGAGAGGCGCAACGTTTTACTCAACCGCCAATCGGTGAAGTAAAATTCCGATTATAAAGGATCGATTAGAAATGCGATGAGATCGGCTGATCCAGTACCCTTTACTATCAAAAAAGATGGTGACCCTCCATGATCTGAATTTCAGATACAAAATAATTGTGCTGCACCGGTAGGTCGAGATCGATTATGGCGATATCGTTTGGTGCTAACCACCGAGCTAACTTGGAACCCACAACATCGAATTAAAGCGGCACCTTTTCCTGCCAAAAAAAAAATTACGTAAATAGTAACACGTCCAGGTCCAGCCCAGATCTCGAGGCACGCTAGAAAAGTACAACAGCTGGTTCTTGTCGCACCAAGAAGTGTTAAACCTACGTGCTCCGTCGGTTTTTGCGTCCCAATTCCACCTTGGAGGCAGCGTATTTGTTTTCCAGTGGAGTAGAAAAATCGGACGCTGCCAAGTGCCAAGCAAGTGGGCTTAAGCCTGCATGCAGGCATACATCACATGGACGGCCCCACCCAGCAGCGTCTCTGCGAACTGCATGCACCTGATCCATGATCCTTCTCAGCCGTTCGTCCGTTTCTGTTCCTGAGAGAGGTCACCTACGTACTTCGGTTAGTTGGTTGTGGGTCCAAATACGTTTCAGGTTGGCTCCGAAATCTAAGGGGGCTCCGTTACGATCGGGTTGACTCGCACCAAAGCCAGTACTCCTACTTGTGTGGAGATTGGAGGAGAAGAGATAACTCATAATCACAGTTGGTGGATAATTACTCCTCGGATCGGAGTAGAATTAGATCACGACCCGGTTTACTCGCCCGGTAAGCATTGCCACGCCAACGAACACTGGGCCCGTGCACCAGCAAAACCTCATCCAACCCGTTACGAGCGGACCCCAAACCCGTTCATAGATCCACACAGATACGGGCCCGGTCCATCCTCGTCCCCACGCGTCAGTGGAAGAAGAGGCAGCTACTAGCGGAGCCATGATTGATTATCCAACGCCCGAACGGATTACCGCGATTGCAGCCGGACGCGGATAGAATTTGATAATAATCACCGTAGCCCCCTCCGCCAGCCAGCACCCTTTATAAGCCCGCCCTCCCGGCTCCCAAACCCACCCACCACCACCAGCTTTCCTCTGGAGCTCGAGCGATCGAATCCAAGCTTCCGTCGCGTTCGGCGTCCTCGTTTCGTCTCGTTCGTTTAGCCAAGAGCCCCCAATGGCGCCTCTCGGTGACGCTGTTGCCCCCGCAGCCGCCGCAGCCCCCGGCCTCGTCGTCTCCTTCGGCGAGATGCTGATCGACTTCGTCCCCGACGTGGCCGGCGTCTCGCTCGCCGAGTCCGGCGGCTTCGTCAAGGCGCCCGGAGGCGCGCCCGCCAACGTCGCCTGCGCCGTCTCCAAGCTCGGCGGCTCCTCCGCCTTCGTCGGCAAGGTACGCACCCACGTAACATGTGATCGCCGTCCGTGCGCGCGCGTCTAGATCCGGCATTTGGTAGGCTCGGATCTGGCGCGCTCCCGTCAGGATCTCGTCGCCGTCCGTCCGATCGTCGGCGGGGATCGGGCGTTGACTTGCTTATGCAGGGTTGTTGGTTCTGTGCAGCGTTTTCTCGGCCTTGAATGCGATCTATTTCCGGGTAGGAAATCTCAGCTGCCGCATAGGACCAGAGGCAAAAGTGGCAGCAACGGCAATTATCACTAGCGCTGGCCTTCCAGCAGTGCGTGCGAGTGGAAGTGGGTGGCGCGAGACAAACGAGCGATTTGTCCTCACGTGAACTCACCTCGCTTTTCCCACGTATTATAATCTCGTTTGCATCGTCAGTTTTGTTCTCGCCTGGAAATTGCTTAATTGTTGATTGCTTTAATATTGAAAAATCAGTCGCGCTCTTAGGCTCCATCGATAATTTTTGGCATTATACAATTGTTTAATATATAATAGAATAAAAATGGATGCTTTGGCCCCGTCGGTGTCGGCTAGCCGCTGGTTGATGCCACTGTTGTTGGCCTTTCGGATCACGTGTAGTCTAGCATAAATGCATAATCCCACTCCCGCGCTTCCATGGTGGGGCCCTGCTGACTCGGATCTGGCGGCTATTATTACCTGCACCGCAGGTCATTGATCAGTCCAAATCTAACACCAATCCACTCTGACACAAGAAGCAACTTTTTAATGCTGCATGAGATGTTTTTCAAAGGTTTAATCTTTTCTTTTGTTTAACATTTGGTTTATCTTGATGGTCGGTCCAATCAAGATTAGCTTTTCTAATACGAGATGATGGGCTCTTTTTTTCTGCAGTTTGGCGACGACGAGTTCGGCCACATGCTGGTGGAGATCCTGAAGCAGAACGGCGTCAACGCCGAGGGCTGCCTGTTCGACCAGCACGCGCGCACGGCCCTGGCCTTCGTCACGCTCAAGGCCAACGGCGAGCGCGAGTTCATGTTCTACCGCAACCCGTCGGCCGACATGCTGCTCACGGAGGCCGAGCTCAACCTGGACCTCATCCGCCGAGCCCGCATCTTCCACTACGGCTCCATCTCGCTCATCACCGAGCCCTGCCGCTCGGCGCACGTCGCCGCCATGCGCGCTGCCAAGTCGGCCGGCATCCTCTGCTCGTACGACCCCAACGTGCGCCTCCCGCTCTGGCCCTCGGCCCAGGCCGCCCGCGACGGCATCATGAGCATCTGGAAGGAGGCCGACTTCATCAAGGTGAGCGACGATGAGGTGGCCTTCCTCACCCAGGGCGACGCCAACGACGAGAAGAACGTGCTCTCCCTCTGGTTCGAGGGCCTCAAGCTGCTCATCGTCACCGACGGCGAGAAGGGATGCAGGTACTTCACCAAGGACTTCAAGGGCTCCGTGCCCGGCTACTCTGTCAACACCGTCGACACCACCGGCGCCGGCGACGCCTTCGTCGGCTCCCTCCTCGTCAATGTCTCCAAGGACGACTCCATCTTCTACGTAAGAAACTAATCATCACCAATACAAAAAGAGTTGCTGTATCAATCATCCGATTGAATTGCTGCATTACGATATGAGTGCGTTGCTGATGTTGCTGTTTTCTTTTGATTGGACAGAATGAGGCCAAGCTGAGGGAGGTGCTGCAGTTCTCGAACGCTTGTGGTGCCATCTGCACCACCAAGAAGGGAGCCATCCCGGCGCTGCCCACCACCGCCACCGCCCTGGAGCTCATCAGCATGGGCAGCAACTAGAGACGCCTTGTGTCGCGCCGTCGGGGTTGAATCTTAGGGGAGTTTAGCTGCACTTTTATTATTAGGTATGAGTTGAGTTTTAGTTCTTGTGTCAGTGTGTGACCTCGTGGGCGCTTAATAAAAAGCAAGCATGTGTGGTGATTTTGGTTACTGTCTTTGTGTAAGGAGGCTAATGGTTGTTGTAGCCTTCACCCAGAATTTATCAGAGTCTTATGAATGGACAAGTTTATCAAAATTTATCAAAATCTTGTTCTGTTAGCTTGAGTTTGTTTCTAATGCGGTGGTCTCTACTTTGCTCGAACCATGCTCCTCTTTTTGATCTTTAAGTTTCTAATAGTAACTTTTTTTTAACACAGTAAGTTCCTAATAGTAACGACTTGCTAGACAAGATACACGATGTACAGAGCCTGCCTATGCGCCTTGGCACAAAAGAAATACAGTATGATCTTGCGCAGTCTGTTATTAATCAGTAGGAGATCTCTTCTTACCTTCCCTTTGCATCCATTCGTGTCAAACTTTCCATGAAACCAAATCCTCCCTTTCCTTATAACCAACCGGCCGGAGATCGCAGTATCATCACTAGAATCGGATATCATCATCGTCGTCAATGGGGTCAGCGGGAAGCAGAGGAGCGACGAAGCGATCTGCGGCAGCCAACGCGCTGGTAACCTGACCAACTCGGCGTGGGATGTACCTGGCGCCGGTGGCATTCGGGGTGGCGAGGAGCCTCTACAAGCACCTCCGGCGGCGGCTGGGACGGCACGTCCCGTCCGTCGACCCCTTCGTCACCGTCGACGTCGTCGCCAGGCCGGGGGACCCGCACCCCTACCACTCCTCCTACCACGACGTGGAGGCCAGGTCGAGCGACGCCTACGCGGAGGTGCTGGCCTACCTGAGCGCCGCGTGCTCGCGGGAGGCCCGGAAGCTCCGCGCCGAGGGCCACGGCTTCGTGCTCGGCCTCCGCGACGGCCAGGAAGTGGCCGACGAGTTCAAGGGCGTCACCGTGTGGTGGTCCGCGGTGCCGCCGTCCCCGGCCGACGGCAGGAGGTGCTGCCGCCTCACGTTCCACGAGTCCCACCGGAGGCTCGTCGTCGATGAGTACCTGCCCCACGTCCGCCGCACCGCACAAGAGCTAACTAATCATGGTGTCCTTCTGTTTTGTTTCTTTGGGAAATTGGCAGCACTCCACTGAGCGCGGCTACCTCCTCAACGCGCCGCCACCCGCCAGGCACGCGCAAGTCCTCCATGATTGCCGCCATGGCCAACTACCTCAACTACGACGTCTACGACGTCGAGCTCGCCTCGCTGCAGACCAACAGCGACCTCCGCAGGCTCTTCGCCGGGACCACGCGCAGGTCCATCATCGTCATCGAGAACGTTGACCGCTCCCTCGACAACCCGCAAAGGGACGACGGGGTGGTGACGCTGCCGGGCCTGCTGGACTTGATCGACGGGCTGTGGTCGGCGCACGGCGGCGAGCGGATGTCGTGGTCACCACCGACCAGCCCCGCGCGCTCGACCCGGCGCTGATCCGGCGGGGGCGGATGGACGTGCACGTCGAGATGAGCTACTGCGAGTTTGGGGCGTTCATGACGCTCGCCAAGAACTACCTCGGCATGAACGCGCACCCTCTCTTCTACGCTGTGGAGGAGCTGCTGCGGGTGGCGGACATGACGCCCGCCGACGTCGCCGAGTGCCTGGTGACGCGCTCTGAGAGCGCCGCCCGCCGCGATGCGGATGCATGCCTCGCGCGCTTGGTGGACGAACTCAGGAAGAGGGCCGACGAGGGCAAGATGGCGGTCAAGGAGAAACTTGTGCTGCCGGAAAAGGAGAAGAGTGTGGAGAATCACGCGGCTGTGAAAAAAAAACGGTGGGGAAGCCACGGCCGACGGAACAACTAGCTAGTCGTGCATTCATTTGATAGCAAGTCCTGCAAGTCTACACTTTAAACACATTGTTTAGATACACTCTGTTGAAAATAATAGTCCTCTCATTATGTGTCCTGAGAAATGTTCTTCCTCTTGCGGGCATCTTGTTCTTCAGTTATCCATGTGTATGTGGCTACTTGTACGTGTGCACCACTGTCCACTAAAAACCGACATCGACCGCACAGCGCCCTGGCAAGCCGCGCTGCAAGGTGTTGGAACAACGGCCCAATAGATTCCTAGCGCTCTAGGACATGACGTTGGGTACAGGTTTCCGGCGACGTTGCCTCTCCCTTGGATTTCTACCACGACCAAGTCGTCTATGAAATGGCCATGGCGCTTATGGATGCCTCTTATGAATACCAGCCCCGGTTTGATCTTGAACACCTAGTTTCTACCTAGCGGCTTTGGATTGATTGGTTTGGCCCTATGGCCACACATCGTGCACCACAACAGAAATAACGAATGGTGCCTGCTAGCCGTGCATAGTGCCTGGCTCAAAACAGAATTGCACTACCATGAATGAATAATGTGCCAAACGGCTGACATCAGAGTGATCAAGGAACTAGGAGTGCAACTTCTGCAGTCGAGATTTCTCGTGCCAAAAGGAGAACACAGTAAAACAGTACTCCCTCCAATCCAAAAAAAGTGTCGTGGTTTTAATTCAAAATAAACCACAACACTTATTTTGGGTCGGAGGAAGTAGGAATTTCATGCGCCCATAGGATAACACAGTAAAACAGTAGGAGCCGGTTAAAGGTCAAGTTAACACTTCATTATATTCATTCATTCATTCATTCGAGATGCGGGGAGGTAGGTTCCACAGGGAGATGCAAGGTAGAGAGGTCCTTGGTGGGACGTGAAGATACCGACCAACTAACCTGCCTACGAACATCACTTCTTAAGCAACAGGTTTCTGAACTCATCATTCGACTTCAGCTCTTCCGCAGCAACATCTGGTTTCTCATCTTTCTTGTTCCATCCAAGTGGTTTAACCAAAGCCCGCGGCGCGAATAATGTGTTCTTGCCTGTGATTTTCGTCTCGCCTTTGGGCATTTCCTTCCCTGAACTACCTTCAACTGGCGCGTTTTCACCATGTTCACCTCCAGAGGGCAATTTATCTGTAGAAACGAATTCAGATAAATCAGATTGGTCAGAATCTTAAGCTACAAGGATGTAATCCATGGAAAGGTCAAGTGGAGGTCACTAATAGTCTATGCTCAGTCATGTAAGGCATAACAATTTATTGTGGGAAAATGGTTCATGTCACATGCCCTAAGGAAAAACGGAAAATATAAATCACACGAGGCACGATTAAATTTACGTGCATTTCTACAATAGACAAGGTTTAGGGCGCACTGCATTTATTCCTAACAGCTAGTTAGTACTCCGTTGTACTACTTCTATATGCATGCGTAGTGTGAATGCTATTTTCGGCCCATCTCACAGCCAATCAATAACCACTTAGGTTCCAGAGAATTTCCAAGCACGCCTTCTAAACCGTGACGGAGGGAGTATAAAAGTAGCCACATGTGCATCGGAGTAAACATGCAAAAGGACATACAATATTACTGCAGCAATAAGTGTAAAGCACATGTTTGATGCTAACAGGTTTCAGACGCCAGTCATAATTGGCTTGACCCAGTTACTTTTACATGTGGGTTGACCCCCAGTTCCCCACTTTCAAGTGAGATAGTCATAGGTTCTTACCAAACCGCGGTGCATGACCATCAAATAGCATACCAAACACACTACCACTAGTTTGCTTGTCACAACGATGTTCGATGTTTGCCAGTATCTGATTAAGAATTGAGGATGTCTAGCATAGATTGATGTTTGCCAGCTGTAGTTATAGGCTTTAAGTTTATATATGACTTTCCAATGTGAAAACACCACGATTCTGCTATTAACAGGAGAAGATGTGCGGCGTCAGCCAAAGAACATACCCTGGCCTTTGGCGGAAGTGCCTGCTTCACGGTTCTTCTTACTCTTGCTTGGATCTGAAGGAGCAATACTTACTTTCTTACTGAGCAACTTTTGCTTGTTCTTTCTAATGGCTGCCTCAAGATGATCCTTGTCTGAAAAGTCCACATACGCCAACCCCTGCAAAAAACATACATAGAAAAACAAATGAACATGAGAGATTAAATGTTTTGAGGATGCACTCCACAAAATTTACGACTTAAGAATTCTTTCTGTTTAACAAATTATAAGAGATGGGCATGAACAGAAGCAAGATTATAGAACCCATTGTTTTTCTTAAATTTTGCAAACATGCTAAGCACGGAAACCTATTGAAGGGAAACATGCTTTAATAACAGTTCGGGATTCTAGTAACCATGATACCAGAATGGTAAAATATAGGAACTTTCTAGAGCTGGTTGAAGACAGTGGTTAACTGAATAATTGACGGCAACTAGATACAACCTAGAAGAGCAATTGGAGGGCATAAATGATATACCACTTCAAGAAGTTTAGTTGGCACAAAAAGCTTCAGAAAAGTAACTTCCCGGAAAACATGTACACCCATTTAACCAACTCAGATATACAAATGAACTACTGGAATATCTGCCATGATTATAAGGGAGATATTTTTTCGGTGGCAGTTTTAAACCAAAAAAAAAACTTCTTCTGAAGAAATTGCCATCCCCTCACAACTAAAACTGCCAGCAAAATCATTTGAAATGCTACCCCCTCCCAGCGAACGTTCGCCAGCTAAGAGGATCCTGTTTTTTACGTCTTGACACTGCTGTAAAGTTATGTATATATATGTACCGCTCAGAATACATGTGCATCTCAACATAACATTGTACAAATCTACCAGGAATAGGAACTAGCAGGAAGCCAGCAAATTTGCCTTGTTTCAGAGTGGAGAAATGCTTTGGTGCAGAAATTTTTTGAAGTAAAAAAAAAAGATGAGGCCAAAAGGGGAAAGGCCGCTTTGGCATATTTATAAGCGGTGGTGAACTGAGAATTCAAACCCAGGTTGGTTAACCAGCTGCCACTGGAAACTTCTCACATGTGCAAAAATTGATAAGTAAGCACATCATTGGATGCTAGAGGCAAATGTTGAACACGTACCCTTGATTTTTTCGTGAATCTGTCCCTCAGTAACCTTATGTCTACCACGCCACCAATGTCAGAAAAGAAACCGCGGATGTGCAGCTCAGTGGCCTATAGAAAGAGTAGATGGTTAGTTTATTCTTCATTGAAGTTCAGGAGCTAAGTGCAGGTAAAGAAACAGAGGCATACTTTTAAGTCTATATTTGACATGTAGGCAGTGCATTTGTCACTGTAGACGTACGGCTTCGGTTGATTTGAACTTGTATTTCCTCCTTTGCTGTCACCTTCAACTTTCATTTCCACAGGCGCCTCGGCCTTCCCCCTGCTGACCTCTCCTGCTTCTTGACGACGACTGTCTGCGCTTTGTTCCTTCAATCTGTGGTCATCTGATGATACAGTCTTTTTAGGTGGATTATCTTTCCTTTTTTTAGCAGGAGGCTGCACTTTACTGGTCATTTGACTTGGCTTTCTTTTCTGAGAGGAATCATTTGCATAAGAAGTTTCTTTGGGGGCTGAGGACGGGTCCGATTTAGCCTCCTGCTGAGCCTTGAACATTATAAGCTCCTTCAAACGAGGGGTCACCTGGTCAAGTAGCATGATTGAACAAGTTAAGCAACTACAGTTTACACAATAACCTGCTACGCACTTCCCGCAAAAACAAAAACAAAAAAACCCTGCTACACACTAATCTACTCCCTCCGTCCAATAATATAAGAGCGTTTTTTACACTAGTGTAGTGTCAAAAATGCTCTTACATTATGGGACGGAGGGAGTAAGTCACAAAGTTAAATTATAAATCACTTTGACTTGCGGCATATTGTAACCCCTTTCAGAATAATTACAAATGCAACAGATCTAACTAATCTTTGCACTGAGGACTTGTCTTGCATGTAAGCCTTTATGGTATCAAAAAATGTAGCAAATGGTCAAACTTTAGGCACACAGGGCCAGAACCATTCAGAAACTTGGGGCAATATCATATTATAGGGAATAATCAAGCAGGATAGCAGATCTTATGAGTTGCTCTATAGGATAGTGCATTGAACAGGTGTTTCATACATATTTATACCAATCCAAGGAGCATTCACTCACATAGTGTTCGGAGGGACATGAACGGTGCAACAGACAAATTAAACATTTATTCACCAGAAAGGTCCAGTTTTTAATGGGACAAAGAAGAAAAATGATGTACTTGTCAAACACTAGATGATACCCCAACGCTACGCCGCAGGACACTACTTGGAAATAACCAACAACAACAACAAGCCTTTAGTCCCAAACAAGTTGGGGTAGGCTAGAGGTGAAACCCATAAGATCTCGCGACTAACTCATGGTTCTGGCACATTTCTTCTCAGTGGTTTATTTCCAACTACTTGGAAATAACCACTGAGAAGAAATGGTCCACACAAGGCAAAAAAAAAAAAGATACAGGATAATGGTGGCTAGTGGTAAATTAACATTTGTTACAACTATATTCCTTACATATTTTATCTAGGAAAATTAATGATTTCGTCAAATTATTGTTCTCCCATTGAAATAAGTTCATAATGCCATTGTCCCAAACTCCCAAACAAAATGTCTGAACACAAAATGATGGAAGATAAACCCACCAATCCGTGAGGTGATATAACAGGGTTATCCAAGAAGATGCAAAAAAGAGAGGCACGGTACAAATAACCCAAAGGAGAGATAGTCAGATAGTTTTGAGGATCTAGGAACTGCATCTAACAATGTCTCTCAAATAGATATGTAAACTGCATGTATCTTATACTGTGGACGAAATAGTACATAGAAGTGTAGAACCTACATCCAACAACGTCTCTCGAATTATTGGGTACTTTAAGACCTCAACATATCAAAATATTATGGTAATTATTTTTCAACATGTATACTGGATGACTTGTCTCTATCTACAAAGAAGATGGTTATTATTGGAAGAACAAAACAATGCCAACCATCATTCAAGGGACCAAACAAAAGCATACCATATTTCTCATTGGAGGATGGTTTCACTTATGTCAACAATTCAACACAACACACAGTATGAGTTAATACCCAGTAGGACTAGATCTACTCCCTCCGTATCAAAATATAAGAATTTTTTTTGTAGGCTATAGTCTAGCCTACAAAAACGTCTTATATTTTGGTACAGAGGTGGTAGTATATAAATCCTAGCGTGCAAAATGTCAAGTATATATGTCAAACATACGTTAAATATATAACCGAACACCAATTCGCACTCCACAAATAAACATAGGTAAATATGAGTGCAGAACTGAAAGCAAACAGATGAGAGAGAGAGAGAGAGAGAGAGGGGGGGGGAGACCGGCAAGCGTAGGCTGGGATCTAGCTGGGGCTGGGACTGCGGTCACCGCAGGGGATTTAAATCCATAATTTGTCAGAATTAAATGCAGAAATTTGCAGGTAAAGGGAGCTGGGTAGCATGAGGGAGTGGTAGGGGAAGGGTCTAATGGCGCTGCTGACCAGGGGAGTCGAGTCGAAACAGGCGGTGCAAGTAGAACTTTAAGGTAGAGAAGGAGATGAGGAAATCGGGATGGGGACAGGCGATCAGGTAGTTGCAACTTGCATGGAAGGGAGAAGAGGAATAGAGGATGAACCAATGTCTGCAATGGTTAAGGGGTTGCTGACATGGGAGCATGCATGCAGTGGGCCAAGAGTGATGTGAATGAAGGAGAGTGCAAGAAAAATAGTAGTGGGGATGAATATCTTAGTTATATAGGATTACAACCACTGTTATCCATTTATCACTTCACTGTCTCAAATGCTTATTAAAAAATGAAACCAGGTTCATGACGAACTGATAAGAGGCACACATCTAAATGCCCAGCCAGATAACTCCCTATTCAGAAGACAATAGTTAAGCGGTTAAAAGAACTAGCAAGGCACCTGCCCACTACCGTAGCTGATGTGGCTTAAAATTCAATCGAAAAAAAAATGATACGGACCTAAGAGAAAAATAACAGGTGAAAAAAATGAGGATATACACCCAAAAAATCGTTCAGCGGCATACCTTTTTTATAGCAAGGTCATAATCATCCAAGGTGCCATGCTCCCTTTCAAATCTTATCCACGCATGACATACAGCCTAGTGAGTTGCAGTCATCATTATTCATTGCCTTTGCCAAAGACAAAACATAAATGACAATGGAAATAGAAGGAACTATGGCAATTAAGATGACGGTTTCAAGTAATGCAGTTCATTTGCAGTAACTATGAGCCAAGGTTCTTTTGGCAATACAAGTATCACTAAATACAAAGAAGATTATAACTGAAATGAAGTTTCAAGTATTAAATTGTCTTACTTGGCCCCTAAGCAAACCCTAAGACTAACGGGCCCAGGCCCATCACGTACTCTAACATAAATACTATTCAGTAAGAAAAGGTTCAAAAGCAAGGAAAACTATCAATTTGGGGATCATGCCATGGTGTTCATCTTTGGTGTATAGTTCAAGTCCACCAGAATGGCCCATTTGTCAGGATGGCCCATTTGTCAGAATGGGGTTGTAAGCCGGATATGAACCATACAACAAAAGAGTTCCCAACTTCTCATGTCATACCGCGCCTGGAACTCTGAACTTTATCTATTTGAATATAGTCCAAATTAAATAAGTGGGCTACTCATTCAGCTCTAATACTTATTCTCCCATTATTATGGCATGACATGCTTTTGGATATATAACATCTCACAACATTCCATTATTGTAGAGCCAAATAGATCAAGTAGCGCAGTACACAGGAAATTTCGCTAGCAGGTTGGTTTACAGACCAAGCAGGAGAGACATTCTAGTAGATGCTCAAGAAGAGCTTACCTCTGATCCAGACCCAGTAAACTTTTTGCTATAACAACGCTTGTAAAGTGATCTTGCCTCATGGGTATGTCCCATTTCTATCTCCATTGAAATATAGTGCTGCCAAACCTCCAAAACAGACCCGCTGGAAGTAAACAGATGCAACTTAGTGACAGTAATGAGAAAATTGTATGAACTTGCACAAACATAATAATAAACCTTTTCTTGAGAACATTTTCCCAAACTCCACGTGCTGCAGCTATATCTTTGCCAATATTACACTCTAATTTGGCCCGGTATGCATGCAAGAGTAATAGCTCCTCAATACCTAGTTGTGGTGAGAGAAACTCAGCAGCATCCTGATATTATATACTCAAAGTTAACTCTCCTTCGAAACAAAAATAATAATTAACTCTAGTACAAATAAAATAAAATAAATGCGCGTACACAGCAAGCTCGTAGAGAACTTACCACGAATGTCTGCCTAATCAGTTCAAAATCCAAGCCAGTTGGCATTCTCCGTCTTAAACTATCAACTCGAGTAAGATAAATATTGAGGTACTGCAAAAATGCAATCATCCAAATGAAAGGTGTAGACTTTACTAGATCAGTTGACAGAAAATTACAGGCCATTGGGCAAGAGTCCTCAAAAAGAACATGCTAGGTTATCCAGGAAATTACAGCTATTGTCGGGCTGATCAAAACAAGCAGATCTACAAACTACAATCACTGTCCCAGTAAGAAACAGTGACTTCCAAGATGCAACGAAATGTGGCATCTTTGCACGCTCACGCACATGTGTGTGTGTGGTGGGGGTGGGGGTGAGATGGAGGATGCAAGTGCAGATAAATCACCTCGTTCATGCTTGGAAAAGAACATTGAATGGCCAATTCAAAGACCTGCAAACAAGACGTGGATATATGTTGGAATTTGCTAATATATATATAAAATAAAATAAAGGCAAGACAAACAATAATCTTCTGCAATGAAGGCAACAAAAGAGTACAGTGAACACAATAGCATTTCATGGCATGCACCAGTATTCTAATAAGGTGCTTGTTGCTTTAAGATGTTATCTACCAACTATGGAACAAACTAGGTACCAAACAGTGGCACCTTATTTTGGACACAGAATTATGCCATTTCCATTACATACAAATACGATTTTAAGTTCTTGAAATATAAAACCCCCGACTACATACCAACAGAGAGACCCAAGGAACTTACATGTCGCAGTTCGTCTTCAGATGCACGAATGCGCTCCAAAGACAGCAAGTAGCAGACCCATAGATCACTAACCCATGTACAATTTCTCGTCGCTCTGTGGTAAACACTTTTTAGTATAGCAGGTACCTGCAAGAGAAATCAGAAAATAAGCAATTATTGCCACTTAAAAGAAAACATCATCATCATTATTTCATTAGATCTACAGATCTAGATGTATTTTCAGCATCGGACATCACAGTTTCAAAGACTACCTTCAGGGTTCTGTCCAGGTAACTCGTGTATCCCATCCATAGGTCACTTGAAACGGGAAGCTCTGAAACGGCCCGTTCATACAAAACTTGGACACGAGCAGGGTCACCAAAAGACTCCTCAAATTTGATGTATTTCTGTTTCATCACCAACAAACAACCAACAGTGAGTTTACTGAAAACCAAGATTTCGTAAAGAAAAACACCGCCATACCAGGAATATTTGCAGTTTGTTAGCCTCGGATTCAGCCGCGTCGCTTAGTTGATCCTCGTATTGCTTCCGTGCAGTGTACATCTCGCTGGCCTTTTTGTAAGCAGATAAAACATTTGGGGGAACATCATCAATCTGGGAATCTGGGTCCCTTGTATTGCCTTCTTCAGCTTCCCAACTCTTATGCGCAGCAAGTGTTGATTCAATATCAGCCAAAGGCACAGATAACTGGCGGTGGAAAAGCGCGCGTACACGTTGAACCTGCTTTGCCTTCTCCTCATCATTACCATCACTTATGGTCAAAATAGCCATCTCATATTCCCTATAGGCTTCCCATAGTTTGCTGCCTTCAGTCACGTGTAGACCCCCTGCAGTGATTGCACGCTCATACAAATCCCTCATTTTTGAGAGACCAGATTGCGAACACTGTGACACTGACTGATCATGCTCTTCAACATAATCAAGGTAATCCCGCCATAACTTAATACTCTGCAATAACATGATCATCATGATAAGTTAGCACTCCACACACTCAGTAGTCTAAACTCAAAACCACAAAAAACAGTTTGACATACCAGATATTCTTGCACTCCACGTTCATAGAGTTTTTCAGTATCATCAAAAGATCCACGACTGTAACAGAGAGTATATATGTTTTAGTGCCAATAACATAAATATTTCAGGAGATTACTTCAAGAGAAAAGAATCACAAACCCAGAGCTCAATGAGATCTCGTCCTTTGCCCACTCCTGCCACATTTTTGGTGTGAGAGGGAAGTACTTGTTCATCTCCTCCCTTGCAGCACGAAGCTTCTCGATATTCCCAGATTTTCTCAAGCATTGTATGAGCTACCAAAAAACAATATGGAACAGTAATACATCATCAACATTAAGCTAGTAATACAATAGCACTTATCAATCAACAATATCCACTTTAAAGGCAGCCAAAGCATCCCAATTACTATTAAAAGATCCATCCTCTTAACAAAGCTCAGCGGTGCTGAAAATTTCATCCTAATGGCCAAATCTAGTGTATGAATTGTGCAGATGCAGAGGAGCGCGCCCTAAGCAGATAACTTAGCACCCAGAAACCACTGCAGATGCATTCTGGTTCTTGATATTCCCTGATGACCTCGAGGATTATGTGTACAGCAAAAATCAAAGGCGAAACAGCAAAATATCCATCAAACATAAGCTAGTCACACGTGATGAGAGCATATCAATGTCCACCCACGGCGGCCAAGGTTCAGCTACTGACATAAGAAAGACGCAGGTGGACATAGGAATCAAGAGTATATTTAATATTTCTACCAAAATGAGCCACACTGAAATCGTTGTCCAATGGCAAAACCAGCGCCACAAAGGTCCATATGCGTAAGAGCGTGTCCTGAGTCGAAAACCTAGTCGACGCTGTGGAGAGCGTGCCCTGAGGCGAAAACCTAGACGACGCTGTGGGGCTCGCATCAACCCGTGAGCGTCACAAAACCCGCTCAAAGCCCTAGTTAGTCGTCGAGAGACTACGCATGGAGACGCGAGAGAGGATGCGGAGGACGGTAGTACCTGAACGTGGGATTCGTAGTCGAGAGGCTGCTCCAGGAGAGCGCGCTCCAGGGCCTGGATGCGGAGCTCGTCGCCGGCGTCCCCTTCGTCGTCGGAGTCCGAAGAGTCTGATTCCGATTCCATGGGCGGCGCGTCGGGCTTATCCCCGTCTTTCGCGCCTCCTCCGGCGACGTCCGCGGGCGGCGCCGCCGCCACCTCCAGCGGGTCCTCTTCCATGGGCGTCGCCATGTGTTTGTGTCTCTCGGTGTCTCGGGCTTGGGCTCGATGCGGGCGGGCAGTGTTATTTGGGCATTTTTACTTGCGCTGACCCCCGCGTTTACAGTTCAATCAAAGATATGTTTTGCGGAGACGATTGTACGCTCCATAATACATCTCGTATATAAAATTATATAATTTGAAAAAAGTTCTCACATAAAAAATTATAACCACATTGATCATTCATACTTCATCACGTACTGCATGATCATACGAGAAGGACGTTGCAGAGACCGGGCTCCAGTAAGCCCGGTATTTCAAAACAAAAGCTTTGAAAAATACCATTTTTTTATATAAATACATATACATGATAGTTAAGTATGTAAAAAGTTTCATCAGGTAATTCGGTTGTTTGCGTTGTACACAGAAAAGATAAAAATTTGATCCAAATACAACAAAAATAATGCCTATTTTAATCTGTGTGTTTGTCTTTTTTGTATATGCTACATAAAAGCATAAATATTAGTGGAAATTTATACATGTATATTACAAATATGTATCTATGTATGTATTTTTTCAGATTTTTTTAGTATGTGAAAATGGTATTTTGGTAATAACGGCCTCACTCGAGCCCGTGTGCCGTTGTGCTTTTTCGATGATCATACATACTACATTCTACTACTACTACTAAAGGGGGTGGGAGATCTCGCTGCAACGAGGCCGAGGTCGATGTACCAAAATGGACGAGCTCGCGGTGGAGGAACTTAGTCCTCCTCGTCGGAGTTGACGAAGTCGATGAACTTCTCCCTCTGCTCCTTGCGGATGCGCCGCCACTCGTCGTCCTTGTCCTTCGCGGCGAGGTTGGCCGCGACCGCTTGCTTGAACAAGAGTTCTTCGAGCCACTCGTCCTGGTGGCGGCGCTCCGCCTCCTGCGCAAGCTCCGTTCGGCAATGGCGGCCGCGACCGCGTCAACATCGTCGCCAAAGTAATCTTCGGGCCCGATGATGCCTCGGCGCGCGATCTACTTCGGCTCCTGCTTGACGGCGACAAGCTCGCGGTCCTCCGGCTCATCCGCGCACTCCCTCTTCACGGGGAGAAGCGTGGCGCCGGAAGGGCCCCCCACGATGGAGGAAGAGCCCGCGATCGAGGAGGGCGTCTGCCCGTGCCGGCGGTCGTACTCCTCCGTCTCGTGACGGAGGAGGCTTGACGGCGGCTCGAGGCCTTGGTCCGTTCAACTACTCGCCGCGCGCTTCCTCGCGTCGTCTGCGCAGACACACCGCTCGCGCTCCAGGTCGTCGCCCCCGCGAGAGCTGCGGTTGGAGCTCCACATATAGCCCCCACATGGCGTTTGGAGGCGAAAGAGGGCTCACCGGCGACGAGAAATGCGAGGGAGAGAGTGGGGAATCACGACGAAACACGGTGGGGGGATAGGGTTTCGACCCGTTTCTGCCCCGCAAATCCATAAATATACGGCTTCGGGGGTGAGGTTTGCAGGCCGCGGTAAAAAAATTAGGGGTCGGACGAGTATACAGGCTCTGTTCTAGCCAGAATTATACGGGTTCATGCGTTATACGGGGTCTGCTAGAGATGCTCTTAACAAGAGCCAATAGACAAACTACCACTAGTGAAAACCACATGTGCCAAAATACCATTATGAAAAGACAAAGTGCGAAAATAGCACTCACTTGAGAAAATTCATGCCAAAATACCATTATGAACTAACTGGGCTTAAGAGCATCTCTAACAGATGCCCTATATAGGGCAGTCTCTTTTCAATTATGGGTCAGGCAAAATCGGAATTTGGGGCAGCAAAACAACATTCACTTTACCAACAACCCAACATAGGGCACCTCTTTCCCAGCAGCTGCCCTATATAGGGCACTAGCGCACAAAACTTTCTTCATGTTTTCTACATCTTTGCACATATATCTCATAACCTTTTTGATAAATAAGGTAAAATAAAATTCAAACAAATAATAATTCAATAGTACTAATTATTACAACAATAGTTCATCAAATGGTTCACGAAGTTGCTCACAAAATCATCACACAATAGCAAGTTTCATCACATACAAGCACATAATAATCAAGTGCACAGCATTGCCCTTTGACGTCCATACCATGTCCACCATTCTTCCATAAGATCTTTCCGAAGATCTATGTGCACATCGGCATCACGGATGTCATGGTAGGCATCCAAGAAGCGCTCAACTCGGTCTCCACCTCTCGTGGGATGCACCGGACGTCCCATCAACTCATACGTACTATAGACCACATTCTGGCCACGCTCATCTTGAGTAATCATGTTATGCAAGATTATACATGCAGTCATGATGTACCAAAGCATCTCCTGGTCCAAAAATCTTGTCGGTCCCGTGACAATAGCAAATTGGGCTTGCAGAATCCCAAATGCCCTCTCCACGCTTGGGCTTCTTCCTCTTGTGCAATAGCAAAATCAAAGCAATGCCTTCTTCATCCTCCAAATCGTACTCCTCATCGGATGAATCCTCAATCAAAACCATATACAAACAAACTACACTGTATTAAAAGTGTAATCCTAAAACTACAACTAAAAACATGAAAAAAGAATGACAACACATTACCTCGAACACCTTGCGGGCGGCGGGCCGGTGGGTGGCAGCTGCGTGCCGGAGCAAGCCACTCCTAGGTGTTGTTGTCACCGTGGGGTGTCGCAGGCGGCTTAGGGGATGCGTAGGAGCGGCGGTGGGGTCGCGGCGGCGACAGAATTGGCGTCGGTGTCTCGCAGTCCAACAGCGGCTGCGGTGGCAGCAGATCGGCGATTCCGGCGACGGCAGCGATATTCCGATGACAACGAGGTGCGGGAGGGTCCGGTGGTGGACGTACGGTGTTTTTTGGGTGGGGGCACGGCCTACGGGCAGAGGAATCGCGCTGGCGGCGGTGCGGTAGTTCGGCGGGGTCGAGTGCGGGAGCAGGGATGAAGCTTCCGGATGGCAGTTGGGCTACGCGTGCGCGTGGTTTCAGATTTGGGGCAGGCACGCAAGTGTTGCAAATATGCCACAGTTGACCCAAATTTGAGGCAGTGTTGTAAAAAATTTGGGGCAGTTGATGAAGATGGGGCAGCCGTTGGAGCTTGTGTTTTGGGCCAAAACTGCCCCATTTGATAGTTTTTATGCAGCACTGCCCTATATACGACAGCTGTTAGAGATGCTCTAAGATCAGTAAAAGTATTGCGTGTGCTAGCGGCGCTAGTGGTTGGATGATACGTCTCAAACGTATCTATAATTTTTGATGGTTTCATGCTGCTATCTTGTCAACTTTAGATGTTTTGTATACCTTTTATATCTTTTTGGGGACTAACTTATTAATTCAGTGCCAAGTGCCAGTTCCTGTTTTTTCTGTGTTTTTGACTCTTTTCAGATCTGATTTTGGAACGGAGTTCAAACGGAATAAAATCCCCGAAATGAATTTTTCGAGAACAGAAGAAGATCGGGGGACTTGAGGGCCAAGGCAGGAGGCCCACAGGGAGCCCACAAGCCCTGTAGCCGCGGCCAGGGGGGCCCGCGGCTACCAGGCTTGTGGCCCCCCTGGAGCTCCCATTTCCTAGCTCTTTCGCCTATATATTCCCTAAAATCCCAGAAAAAATCAGGGCGTCCACGAGACCACTTTTCCGCCGCCGCAAGCTTCCGTTTCCGCGAGATGTCATTTGGAGACCCTTCCCGGTGCCCTACCGGAGGGGACTTTGGAGCCGGAGGGCTTCTACATCAACATCATTGCCTCTCCAATGACTCTGAGTAGTCTACTTCAGACCTATGGGTCCGTAGTTAGTAGCTAGTTGGCTTCTTCTCTCTCTTGGATCTTCAATACAAAGTTCTCCATGATCTTCATGGAGATCTATCCGATGTAATCCTCTTTGGCGGTGTGTTTGTCGAGATCCGATGAATTGTGGATTTGTCATCAGATTATCTATGAATTATATTTGAGTCTTTGCTAATTTCTTATATGCATGATTTGATATCCTTGTAAGTCTCTTCGAGTCTTGGGTTTTGTTTGGCCAACTAGATCTATGATTCTTGCAATGGGAGAAGTGCTTGGTTTTGGGTTCATACCGAGCGGTGACATTTCCCAGTGACAGAAGGGGCAGCAAGGCACGCATCATGTTGTTGCCATCAAGGGTAACAAGATGGGCTTTCATCATAGATTTGAGATTGTCTATCTACATCATGTCATCTTGCTTAAGGCGTTACTCTATTCTTATGAACTCAATACACTAGATGCATGTTGGATAGCGGTTGACGTGTGGAGTAATAGTAGTAGATGCAGAAAGTATCGGTCTACTTGTTTTGTTCGTGATGCCTATATGTATGATCATTGTCATAGATAACGTCATGACTTTGCGCGATTCTATCAATTGCTCGACAGTAATTCGTTCACCCACCGTCTACTTGCTTTCATGAGAGAAGCCACTAGTGAACACTACGGCCCCCGGGTCTACTCACAATTATCATCTCAGCTTTTACTTTTACTTTGCTTTGTTTACTTTTTGCTTTCAGTTCTCACTTTGCAAACAATTTATAAGGGATTGACAACCCCTTCATAGCGTTGGGTGCAAGCTCTTTGTGTTTGTGCATGTACTTGTGACTTGACGCGATCCTCCTACTGGATTGATACCTTGGTTCTCAAACTGAGGGAAATACTTACCGCCGCTGTGCTACATCACCCTTTCCTCTTCAAGGGAACACCAACGCAAGGCTCCAAGGCCGCGACGGAATCCTTTGCATACTTGCCAAGGAAATCCCTATAGGCGTAGCCATCAGCAGAAGGATTTCTGACGCCGTTGCCGGGGAGGGATCAAGTCAAGAACTCATCCAAGTAAGTGTCGCAAAATCATCTCTTGCATTTACTTTGTTTGCCAGTTGCCTCTCGTTTTCCTCTCCTCCACTTCACCAATTTGCCTTTTTCGTTTGCCTTTTTCGTTCGCCCTTTTCTCTCGCTTGCTTTCTGTTCGCTTGTGTGCCTTGTGCCTTCAATATGCTTGCATCTTCGCTTGCTAAAAATCTAGTGATATGGATCCTCACCCACTAGCTAATCTCTTTAAGAGATCCACTTATGTGGAACCAATTGCTAGTGAGTTGAGTGCACTTGACTTTCTCTATGGAGCTTTGCTTGAGATGCGTGAATCTGAAAATCGTGATGAAGAAATTTATGAAATGATTCATGAGGGCTCCTTGAATGAAAAGCATGATTGCAATGATTTCATTATAAATTCTATTAATGACAATCATGCTAAAGATATGCAAAAACCTAAGCTTGGGGATGCTAGTTTTGCTATGTCCACTACTTGTTGCAATGATATTTGCAATAATATTGAAAGTGGGTTTGGAGAAGTCATGACTTTAGTTGATGATAATCCCACTATTTTTGAAGAGCGTCAACTTTGCATGATGTGGATCATGAAAAGAATATCCTTTGTGATAGCTATTTTTTTGAATTTGATTATGATCCCACATGTAATTGCTATGAGAGAGGAAAATATTGTGGTAGAAACTTTCATGTTACCAAATTACCTCTCGTTATGTTGAGATTGATATTATCTCTTTCTTCTTCATTGCATTTGGTAACTATTGGTTGTCTTGCCAATTTGTTCTCCTATAAAATGCCTATGCATAGGAAGTATGTTAGACTTAGATGTGATTTTCACATGCTTTATGATACTCTCGTTGTGCTTCAATTCTTGTCTTTTGTGTGAGCATCATTGATTTATCAATGCCTAGCTAAGGGCGTTAAACAATAGCGCTTGTTGGGAGGCAACCCAATGAATTTATCTTTTTCTTTCTGTTTTGTTGCGTCCACACTTTCACAATTCTGTTGTGATTGTGTTTTTTGTGTTTCTTTTTGTGTTTGAGCCAAGCAAAACCTTTATGACTAGTCTTGGTAATGGTTGTTTGATCCTGCTGGAAAAAGACAGAAACTTTTCGCTCACGAGATGATTTTTCATTTTTAGTCAGAAAGATCTTTTGAGTTGATTCTTTTTTATGCTGATTGATATGCTTTTGCCTAGGCCGTCGTAATTTTTCAGATTGTTTGAGGTACCAGAAGTATACGAAGTATACAGATTTCTACAGACTGGTCTGTTTTTGACAGTTTCTATTTTTGTTGAGTTGGTTGCTTGTTTTGATGAAACTATGGTTAGTATCGGGGGGTATTAGCCATGGAAGATTGAAAATACAGTAACCCAACATCAACATAAGTAGAATTTAAGTTTGCTACAGTACCTAAGGAAGCGGTGATTTGCTTTCTTATACTAATGATATCACGAGTTTCTGTTTAAGTTTCGTGTTGTGAAGTTTTCAAGTTTTGGGTGAAGTTCTTATGGACAAAGAGATAAAGAGTGGCAAGAGCTCAAGCTTGGGGATGCCCAAGGCACCCCAAGTTGATTCAAGGATGCCAAAAAACCCTAAGCTTGGGGATGCCCCGGGAAGGCATCCCCTCTTTCGTCTTCAATCCATCGGTAACGTTACTTGGGGCTATATTTTTATTCACCACATGTTATGTGTTTTGCTTGGAGTGTCTTGTATCGTAGGAGTCTTTTATTTTTGTTGTGTCACAATCTTCCTTGCTGCACACCTAGAGAGAGAGACATGCACTCACCGTGATTTTGTCGAGCTTCACTTATATCCTTTGGTTAGGCAATTTAGCTCACATGTGTTTCACTTATATCTTTTGAACTAGTTGATTTTGCTCTATGTGTTTCACTTCTATCTTTTAGAGCACGGAAGTGTGTGGCGTGGTAGTTGATCTATGCTATGAAAGTAGTCTCAAAAGGGGTAGTTATCCAAAGGGATATGAAAACTTCCACCTTCATGTGCATTGAGTAGTTAGAGAAGTTTGATTCATCTCAATTAGTTTTGAGTTGTGGTTGTGGTAATATTGAAGTTATACTAGTAAGGTGTTGTGGATCTAGAAATACTTGTGTTGAAGTTAGTGATTCCCGTAGCATGCACGTATGGTGAACCGCTATGTGATGAAGTCCGAGCATGATTAATTTATTGATTGTCATCCTTTGTGTAGCGGTCGGGATCACGCGATGGTTTATACCTACCAACCCTCCCCCTAGGAGTATGCGTTGAATGCTTTGTTTCGATTACTACTAAAACTTTTGCAACAAGTATATGAGTTCTTCATGACTAATGTTGAGTCCATGGTTTAGATGCACTTTCACCTTCCACCATCACTATCTTCTTTAGTGTTGTGCAACTTTCACCGGTGCATAAAACCACCATTAGCCTCCCTCAAAACAGCCATCATACCTACATGCTATGGCATTTTCAAAGCCATTCCGAGATATATTGCCATGCAACTACCACCATGACATGTGCCACCACTTCTACATTGCCATTGCATGATCATAAGATAACTAGCATGATGTTTCCATTGATGTCTATGCCATGCTAGATCATTGTCACGGTACACTACCGAAGGCATTTCATATAGAGTCATCATTGCTCTAAGTTTTGAGTTGTAAGTGTGATGATCATCATTGATGGAGCATTGTCCCATGTGAGGAAATAAAAGAGGCCAGCGAAGCCCATTTACAAAAAGAGGCCAAAGATGCCCACAAAAAAAGAGAGGCCAAAGAGCCCACCAAAAAATGAGAGAAAAAGAGAGAAGGGACAATGCTACCATCTTTCCACACTTGTGCTTATTAAGCACCATGATCTTCATGATTGAGAGTCTCTCGTTTTGTCACCACCATATAGCTATTTGGGGAATTTTCATTATATAACTTGGCTTGTATATTCCAATGATGGGCTTCCTCAAAATTGCCTTAGGTCTTGGTGAGCAAGCAAGTTGGATGCACACCCACCAGTTTTCTCTAAGAGCTTTCACATACTCTTAGCTCTAGTGCATCATTTGTATGGCAATCCCTACTCATTCACATTGATATCTATTGATGAGCATCTCCATAGCTCATTGATATGCCTAGTCAATGTGACCATCTTCTCCTTGTTTGCCTTGCAACCTCCACCACACTCCATTCCACTTATAGTGCTAAAACCATGGCTCACGCTCATGTATTGCGTGAGAGTTGAAAAAGTTTGAGAAAGTAAATGTGTGAAAACAATTACTTGGCCAATACCGAGGTTGTGCATGATTTAAATTCGTTGTGCAAGGATGATAGAGCATAGCTAGACTATATGATTTTGTAGGGATAACTTTCTTTTGGCCTTGTTATTTTGAAAGTTCATGATTACCTTGCTAGTTTGCTTGAAGTATTATTGTCTCCATGTCAATAGCAAACTATTGTATTGAATCTAATGGATATGAACATTCACGTCACATAAGAGGAGTTACAAAGGACATCTATGCTAGGTAGCATGAAAGCATCAAAAATTCATTCTTTATCACTTCCCTACTCGAGGACGAGCAGGAGTTAAGCTTGGGGATGCTTGATACGTCTCAAACGTATCTATAATTTTTGATGGTTCATGCTTGGGGATGCTTGATACGTCTCAAACGTATCTATAATTTTTTATGGTTTCATGTTGTTATCTTGTCAACTTTGGATGTTTTATATACCTTTTATATCTTTTTTGGGACTAACTTATTAATTCAGTGCCAAGTGCCAATTCCTGTTTTTTCTGTGTTTTTGACTCTTTTCAGATCTGATTTTGGAACGGAGTCCAAACGGAATAAAATCCCCGAAATGAATTTTTCCGGAACAGAAGAAGATCGGGGGACTTGAGGGCCAAGGCAGGAGGCCCACAGGGAGCCCACAAGCCCTTTAGCCGCGGCCAGGGGGGCCTGCGGCTACGAGGCTTGTGGCCCCCTCGGAGATCCCCTGCCCTAGCTCTTTCGCCTATATATTCCCTAAAATCCCAGAAAAAATCAGGGCGTCCACGAAACCACTTTTCCGCCGCCGCAAGCTTCCGTTTCCGCGAGATGTCATCTGGAGACCCTTCCTGGTGCCCTGTCGGCGGGGACTTTGGAGCTCGAGGGCTTCTACATCAACACCATTGCCTCTCCAATGACTCGTGAGTAGTCTACTTCAGACCTACGGGTCTGTAGTTAGTAGCTAGATGGCTTCTTCTCTCTCCTGGATCTTCAATACAAAGTTCTCCATGATCTTCATGGAGATCTATCCAATGTAATCCTCTTTGACAGTGTGTTTGTCGAGATCCGATGAATTGTGGATTTGTGATCAGATTATCTATGAATTATATTTGAGTCTTTGCTGATTTCTTATATGCATGATTGATATCCTTGTAAGTCTCTCTGAGTCTTGGGTTTTGTTTGGCCAACTAGATCAATGATTCTTGCAATGGGAGAAGTGCTTGGTTTTGGGTTCATACCGTGCGGTGACCTTTCCCAGTGACAGAAGGGGCAGCAAGGCACGCATCGTGTTGTTGCCATCAAGGGTAACAAGATGGGCTTTCATCATAGATTTGAGATTGTCCATCTACATCATGTCATCTTGCTTAAGGCTTTACTCTATTCTTATGAACTCGATACACTAGATGCATGATGGATAGCGGTCGACGTGTGGAGTAATAGTAGTAGATGCAGAAAGTATCGGTCTACTTGTTTTGGATGTGATGACTATATGTATGATCATTGCCATAGATAACGTCATGACTTTGTGCGGTTCTATCAATTGCTCGACAGTAATTCGTTCACCCACCGTCTACTTGCTTTCATGAGAGAAGCCACTAGTGAGCACTACGACCCCCGGGTCTACTCACAATTATCATCTCACCTTTTACTTTTACTTTGCTTTGTTTACTTTTTGCTTTCAATTCTCACTTTGCAAACAATCTATAAGGGATTGACAACCCCTTCATAGCGTTGGGTGCAAGCTCTTTGTGTTTGTGCAGGTACTTGTGACTTGACGCGATCCTCCTACTGGATTGATACCTTAGTTCTCAAACCGAGGGAAATACTTACCGCCGCTGTGCTACATCACCCTTTCCTCTTCAAGGGAACACCAACGCAAGGCTCCAAGGCCGCGGGGGAATCCTTTGCATACTTGCCAAGGAAATCCATATAGGCGTAGCGAGCAGCACTGGACAAGGGCAAGAGGCCAGCCGGCCAGAGACACGAAGTACTCCTTCGCATTGTGAGGCACAAGAGCACCAGCGAGCCGTCCATACATGCCTCAGCTCACCCGCCTGCTACCGGCGCCACCTCCGTCCATCCATGGACTTCCCTAGCCGACGCGCCACCCACCTTCATGCGCTGCTCCGCTCTTGGCCCTTGCCATTTGGACGTTGCCACCGCACCCTCGCGCAGGCTGCTCCACTCGCGTGGCCGAGCAAGGCCTCCGTGAGTGAGTGTCGTGTGCTGCTCCGCAACCGCCGCCCAGTCGCACATGTTGTCATGTCGTGCCCAATGCCACCAAAGGCGCATCAGAGGTGTGGCGGAGTAGGGACGATGATTGGGACTCAGGAGGGGGCAGCTAGAGGGGTCCCGCTGGGAGCTAGTGTCGACGCTGCGCAGGGGTGACTGGGCGCGCCGCCATGGATGGGATTTGACGGGGATGGAGACGGAGAAGGGATCAAGTTGGGTTGGCCTAGGTTTAGATGGGAGGGGCAATTTTGGAATTTTGAGAAATCTGGCAAGCACTTAATAGTTTGACTGACGGAGATAGTTTGACATCTCACGACAGAGTTGATTTGGCTTCAAAAACAGAAATTGTCATGGTATTTTGGCAACCTCGGTTTTTGAAGTGCTATTTTGGTAACATCGGTTTTTACTAGTGCATAGTGGCAATTCTCTCACTTGACAACAAGGAGCATATTTTTCTTTTTTCCTTCTTTTTTATAAAGCTATAAAGGAAGACATCTTTGTTTTTGTTTTTTGAGAAAAGAACACGTCTCTATTTGGTTTTGACAAATGTACTCCCTATGTTCCAAATAAATTAAATTTCTGAGTTTGTTCTAAGTTAAACTAAATTCAAGTTTGACCAAATTTGTAGAAAAAATATATCATATCTAGAACTTCAAATTAACCTTGTAGGCCTTGTTGTATTTAACTTTATTGTATTAGAACACCAAATATGTGGAATATCTAGAACATCAAATATATCAAGATGTAGAACATCAAATTAAGCTTCTTCACTAGAAGCTTTGTTGTACTGTGTATATATTTAACTTTGTAGATCTTAACATATTTCCTATAAATCTTCTCAAATTTAAACAAGTTTCACTTTTAACAAAGGTAGAACTCCATTTAATTTGGGACAAAGGGAGCACTTCAGACAATTTTTCACTGGTCTTACTCTCCTTTTTTCTTGTATATTTTATTGGAAAAGCACCATAGGAACCTCGGGATTTATAAACATCCCATGCATATGCTTTCGTGTATGCTTTTTTTGATGGACTCCTGCTAACAAACCCCATGGATCTTGTGTATGGTAAATGAATCATGAACCTTTTTAGTTCAATGGGGAGGGCATGGCATAGTATGTTTGTGTAGATTACGCTTTCTCTCCTTAGGGTTTGTTTGGTTGTGCGGGCAACATACCCAAGGCAACAAGATTTCTCTCTAATACATGTAGTCATTTGGTAAGAAAGGGTGGGGGGAAACTGATTAGTTCGTAACGTTGATTCACAAAATAGAGGCAGACCATCGGAGGACGCTGCTACCTCTTGAGCTTGCGTTGTTTTTTCCCTTGAAGAGGAAAGGGTGATGCAGCACAGTAGCAGTAAGTATTTCCCTCAGTTTGAGAACCAAGGTATCAATCCAGTAGGAGTATCAAGTCAAGTCTCCAAAGTACCTGCGCAAAAACAAACATACTTGCACCCAACGCTATAAAGGGGTTGTCAATCCCTTCACGATAGATTGCAAGGTGAGATCTGAAGGCGGAAACTGCAACAAAGTGGAAGTGTAGAGCTGAAAATATGATGTGAAGTAGACCCGGGGGCCATAGTGTTCACTAGGGGCTTCTCTCATGATAGCAAGTATTACGGTGGCTGAACGAATTACTGTCGAGCAATTGATAGAACCACGCAAAGTCATGATGATATCTAAGGCAATGATCATACATATAGGCATCACGTCCGAGACAAGTAGACCGATACTGTCTGCATCTACTACTATTACTCCACACATCGACCGCTATCCAACATGCATCTAGTGTATTAAGTTCATAACAAACGGAGTAACGCCTTAAGCAAGATGACATGATGTAGAGGGATAAATTCATGCAATAGATATAAACCCCATCATTTTACCCTTGATGGCAACAACACGATGCGTGCCTCGCTACCCCTTCTGTCACTGGGTGAGGACACCGCACGGTATGAACCCAAAACCAAGCACTTCTCCCATTGCAAGAATTGTAGATCAATTTGGCCAAACAAAACCCACAACTCGAAGAGAATTACAAGGATACGAAATCATGCATATAAGAGATCACAGGAAACTCGAATAACATTCATAGATAACCTGATCATAAATCCACAATTCAACGGATCTCGACAAACACACCGCAAAATAAGATTACGTCGGATAGATCTCCATGAAGATCATGGAGAACTTTGTATTGAAGATCCAAGAGAGAGAAGAAGCCATCTAGCTACTAGCTATGGACCCGAAGGTCTGTGGTGAACTACTCACGCATCATCAGAGAGGCAATGGTGTTGATGAAGAAGCCCTCCGTGTCCGAATCCCCCCTCCGACAGGGCACCAGAATGTGCCCGAGATGGGATCTTGCGGAGACACAAGCTTGCAGCGGTGGAAAAGTATTTTCGTGGCTCTCTTCCATGGTTTCACATTTTTAGGGAATTTATAGACGGAAGAAGTAGGGCAGGGGAGCCACAGGGGCCCCACAAACCTGCTAGGCCCGCCCCCTAGGCCGGGCCTGGGTGGCTTGTGACCTCCTCCGAGATCCCCTACCTTGGTTCTCAAGTTTCCTGCGTGTCTTCTGTTATGGAAAAAATCATTCCGCGGGTTTTATTCTGTTTGGACTCCATTTAATATTCTCCTCTGAAAAGGTCAAAAACACGGAAAAAACAGGAACTGACACTTGGCACTGAGTTAATAGGTTAGTCCCAAAAAATATAAAATAGCATATTCATGCATACAAAACATCCAAAGTTGACAAGATAATAGCATGGAACCATAAAAAATTATAGATACGTTGGAGACGTATCAAGCATCCCCAAGCTTAACTCGTGCTCGTCCTCGAGTAGGGAAGTGATAAAGACTGAATTTTTGATGTGGAATGCTACCTAACATGTGTGTCCTTTGTAACTTCTTTCTTGTGGCATGAATGTTCAGATATGTAAGATTCAAAACAATAGTTTGCTATTGACATGAAAACAATAATACTTCAAGCAAACTAGCAAGGTAATCATGAACTTTCGAAATAACAAGGTCAAAGAAACTTATCCCTACAAAATCATATAGTCTGGCTATGCTCCATCATCCCCACACAATGAATTTAAATCATGCACAACGAAGGTATTGGCCAAGTAATTGTTTTCACACTCTTACTTTCTCAAACTTTTTCAACTCTCACGCAATACATGAGCGTGAGCCATGGATATAGCAATATAGGTGGAATAGAGTGTGGTGGAGGTTGTGAGGCAAAAAGGAGGAGATGGTCACATTGACTCGGCGTATTAATGGGCTATGGAGATGCCCATCAATAGATATCAATGTGAATGAGTAGGGATTACCATGCAACGGATGCACGCGAGCTATAAGTGTGTGAAAGCTCAAAAGGAGAACTAGTGGGTGTGCACCCAACTTGCTTGCTCACGAAGACCTAGGGCAGTTTTGAGGAAGCCCATCGTTGGAATATACAAGCCAAGTTATATAATGAAGATTCCCACTAGTATATGGAAGTGTCAAAACAAGAGACTCTCAATCATGAAGAACATGGTGCTATTTTGAAGCACAAGTGTGGAAAAAGATAGTAGCATTGTCCCTTCTCTCTTTCTCTTTTTTTTTGTTTGGGCTCTTTAGCCTCTTTACATTTTTATTTTTTTGGTGGGCAACATTGGCCCCTTTTCAATTTTCCTCACATGGGACAATGCTCTAATAATGATGATCATCACACCTTTATTTAGATGACTCTACGGGAAATGCCTTCGGCAGTGTACCGGGATGTGCAACGATCTAGCTTAGCGTATGACGTTGGAACATCTCGCTAGCTATCTTACGATCATGCAAAGGCAATATGAAAGTGACGACACAAGTCATGAGACGGAACGGTGGGAGTTGCATGCCAATATATCTCGGAATGGTTATGAAAATGCCATAATATGTAGGTATGGTGACTGTTTTGAGGAAGGTATATGGTGTGTTTGTGCACCGACAAAAGTTGCGCGGCACTAGAGAGGCTAGCAATGGTGGAAGGTGAAAGTGCATCTATACCATGGACTCACATTAGTCATGAAGAACTCATATACTTATTGCGAAAGTTTTATTAGTAATCAAAACAAAGTGCTAAACGCATACTCCTAGGGGAAGGGTTGGTAGGTGTTAACCATCGCGCGATCCCGACCGCCACACAAAGGATGACAATCAATAAATCAATTATGCTCCGACTTCCTAACATAGCGGTTCACCATACGTGCATGCTACGGGAATCACTAACTTCAACACAAGTATTTCTAGATTCACAACACCCTACTAACATAACTCTAATATTACCAAATCCATGTCTCAAAACTAATTGAGAGGAATCAAACTTCTCTTTATAATCAATCCACATGAATATGGAAGTTTTTATTATATCCTCTTTGGATGCCTATCATATTTAGGACTACTTTCATAGCACAAGCCAATTACCAAGTTACTCGGAGAGAGCACCCTCAAAAAGATATAAGTGAAGATCGAGAGTTTTCATTTCTCCAAAATATGACACCGCCGTGCTCTATAAAGATCTAAGTGAAGCACTAGAGCAAAGTTATCTAGCTCAAAAGATATAAGTGAAGCACATGCGAGCTAAATTGCCTAACTCAAAAGATATAAGCGAAGCTCAATGAGTATTCTAGCAAAATCACGATGAGTGCATGTCTCTCTCAAAAAGGTGTGCAGCAAGGATGATTGTGACACAACAAAAAGAAAATACTCCTATAATACACGACGCTCCAAGCAAAACACATATCATGTGGTGAATAAAAATATAGCTCCAAGTAACGTTACCGATGGATTGAAGACGAAAGAGGGGATGCCTTCCCGGGGCATCGCCAAGCTTAGGCTTTTCGGTGTCCTTGAATTTGGCTTGTGATGCCTTGGGCATCCCCAAGCTTGATCTCTTTCCACTCTTTATCCCATTGTCCATGAGAACATCACCCAAAACTTGAAAACTTCACAACACAAAACTTAAACAGAAACTCGTGATATCATTAGCATAAGAAAACAAACCACCACTCTTTAGGTACTATAGCAAACTTGATTTCTATTTATATCGGTGTTAGATTACTGTATTCTCACTTTTCCATGGCTAGCACCCCCCGATACTATCTATATTTCATCAAAATAAGCAATCAACACAACAAAAACAGAATCTGTCAAAAACAGACTAGTCTGTAGCAATTTGTATACTTCGTATACTTCTGGTATCCCAAAAATTCAGAAAAATTATGACAATTAGGGCAATTGGCATATCAACCAGAAAAAAAAAGAATCAACTCAAAAGCTCTTTCTGGATAGGAATTAAAAATAATTTCATGAGCACAAAGTTTCTGTCTTTTTCAGCAAGATCAAACAACCATCACCAAAACTAGTCATAAAGGTTTTACTTGGCACAAACACAAAAAGAAACACAAAAAACACAATCATAACAGAATTATGATGGTGTGGACACAACAAAACAACAAGCAAAAGGCAAAGATAAATTCATTGGGTTGCCTCCCAACAAGCGCTATCGTTTAATGCCCTTAGCTAGGCATTGATAATTCAATGATGCTGACACAAAAGACAAGAATTGAAGCACAACGAGAGCATCATAAAGCATGTGAAAATCACATTTAAGTCTAACATACTGTCACACCCAAGATGCGACCCTATCCTCAATTTGGCACGAAGGCCTCGTCAGGGATAGAAGCGCATCTCGTCGTGTCGCAAGAATGGATATCCTTACAAGTACATGTACTGAAAAGAAGAGATATATAATAGAAATGGCTTACACTCGCCACAAGCTACATCAGAGTCAAATCAGTACATTTCATAATCATCAAGAGTAAGAGGAGGGTCCGACTATGGACGAAAACAAACGAGAAAAAGAAGAACGACGTCCATCCTTGCTATCCCAGGCTGCCGACCTGGAACCCATTCTAGATCAATGAAGAAGAAGAAGAAGAAGCAACTCCAAATGAACAATCAACGCGCTCGCGTCGAGTAACCTTTACGTGTACCTGCAACTGGTGGTGTAGTAATCTGTGAGCCACACGGGACTCATCAATCTCATTTCCAAAGGTAACAAGACTAGCAAAGCTTAATGGGTGAGATCAGGTTAAGTGGTGAGGTTGTAGCAGCGGCTAAGCACATATTTGGTGGCTAAACTTACGAGTACAAGAAATAAGAGGGGGCAGATCTACGCATAGCGGACGTGAACTACGGATAATCAAACGAATGATCCTGAACACCTACCTACGTCAAACATAACCCCACCGTGTCCTCGATCAGAGTAAGAACTCACGAAAAAGAGACAGTCACGGTTACACACTCAGTTGACATATTTTAATTAAGTTAACTTCAAGTTATCTAGAACCAGTGTTAAACAAAGTTTCCACGTTGCCACATAACCATGGGCACGGCTTTCCGAAAGATTTAACCCTGCAAGGGTGCTCCAACTAGTCCATCACAAATTACCACAAGCCGCATAGAAATCCTCAATCACGAAGCTCGCGATCTCGTCGGATTCCCTAGTGGAAAACCTCAACTCTGAGATTACCCAAAGCATCACCGGAATCCCGATGCACAAGATATCTCGTCAAAGGTAAAACTAATCTAGCAAGGCCACCCGGCGTGTCGACGATCCCGATAGGAGCCGCGTATCTCGTTCTCAGGACACGACAGATAAGCACAACGTACGGTGGCCTGATAGAAATCTCCCGAGTTGCCCTGGGTTGGCCCCGCAAACGGCTCTAGTTTTGGACCAGCACCAACAGCACTGCCCCCCCTGTATTATGTGAAATTACTCCTCGGGTTCATGACGCCCTATGCTTTCAGTATTAACAAGTTATTATGTTGGGCAAATGTAGTACCAATGTTGGGCCTTGCCGGACCAGCTTTAATCTAAAACGAATTATCAAGGGGGTCCCCATAACAACCCCGATCGTGTTAGGAGCGCTCGTTTATGGAACATAACACCGGTAGCCGAAACTACGGGGGCAAAGGTGGAACAAAACACCAGGCTAGAAAAGGCCGAGCCTTCCACCTTTTACCAAGTATATAGGTGCATTAAATTAAATATCATTTAAATATGGTGATATGACAAGGGACCCATGTTATCACATGGAAGCAAGTGCACCTGCAACTAGCAACGCTAACAACATGGTTAAGCAAGCGATAACATAGCCAATCAGTGGTTTGCTAGGTCGAACAGGTTGAAGGTAATCATGACATTGTTGAGAGGCTGATATTTAACATGTGGTAGGCAACGAGACATAATCGATAGAAGCCATAAAACTAGCATGGCAATGATAGTAATGGTATCTGGGGAAATGGTCATCTTGCCTGAGATCCCGCTTGTGAGAAGAATGACTCCATGAAGCAGACGAACCGACGTAGTCGAACGGATCCTCACTTTTCCGACACGCTTGCGGAACTCTAACGAGACGAAGCAAATGGAAACAAGAATCAACACACAATATTCACCACAGCACATGCACAACCGGATGCACTACCCAATATGATGCATGGATGCCCAACCCCTAATGATGCACTTAAACCATCCTACATCGGTAAACAAGTGCCACCCCATCATGAATTGACACTTCAGCAGGACTGCCCAAAACTGGAAACTACTACCTCCATTGGATTCACTGGGTTCTTCTACCGCAAATCCATATATTACACTGCTATATATGCATGCAGAAACCACCAGTAACATCAAAGGAAAAACTACACAATATCAAACTCCGCTAATAACAAGAACATGGGTTGTTCTTGATATGCCAGACTTGGCGTATTCCTCTTCTGGAATATTCCTGATTTGGATATACAACACAAAACTAAACAAACAAAATTCATTTAAACCTCCGGGGGTCCCACTGGTCATACACACTAGGGCCCCTAGTATGGCATGTGGGCTCTGAACCCACTGAGAGCGGCACACTACAACAAGCAACTAAAAACACAAGGGAAAAATAACATGGGAGTAGGGGGACTCGAATCCACTACCTACTTGTAACACAACAGTGCAATCACCACTGAGCTAGGCTTGGTTCACTGCCCTAACAAGGGGAGTAACCTACCTATATCCTATGCAGGCAATGCAACAGCTTTTAATAAAACCCAAATAAAAAGGGGCGCGCGAAGGCTCGAACCCTCGACCTACTGGCACTGCAGTGGCTCGGTTGCCACTACGATGGTGAAGTGCTACTGCTATAACACGGGAAAAATGCACATATGTAGACTGTGCTAGCTAGCACAAGAGAATAAAAATCGCAGAGATTAAAAATAGGGGGGCGCTGGGTCTCGAACCCGAGACCTCGCAGTCTGTGCGCGACTCTCAAACCAGTCGGACTAGGTGGGGGATTCTGAACAGAAACAGGTTCTGCTCGAAATAAGCTAACAACACGGGCACCCTTCTTCTACCTCCAGACTGGAAGTACAAAGGAGAAGAGATCGACGCCCGCGAGCAGTGAGGCAACAACGGCGGCGAGGAACTACAAACGGGGGTGCGGGAACCCTAGGGGGTTCCATTCCCGGGGCTACGAGGCTCTAAGGAGCTGGGCACGGCGGAGGCGTCGAGCTCGAGCAGGGCTCGCTCCTAACCTGTGATGCAAGGCATCTACAATGACTACCGGCGAGGACTACGCACATGCATACACGCACGGGGAAGGGGAGGGCTCACCGAAGGGATCGGAGAGGAGATCGGGCGAGGAGGCCGATCTACTCGAGCTCGAGTCGCAGGGGAGCGGCTGCCGGCGCGGGCGGAGACGAGGTAGAGGCCGAGGCGTTGAAGGTGCTCTGACCACCCTAGGGCGGGAATGGAACGGCGCAGACGCCCTCGAGCACCTGGCCAGACCATCACGACCAGTCCCCACCACGTCGCGAGGGGGGAGGCTCTGAACCTCCGACCCTTCTCTGAACCTCACGCCTACCTACCTGACGAAGAAGAAGATCGAGGATAAGGGGGAAAATGGAGGGGAGAGGGAGATGGCGGCGGAGAGGAGGAAAGGGAGGAAGCTAGGGTTGCACGGGCGCCCTAGGGGGGTGGCTAAGAGGAGGAAGGGGCGGTACGACAACAATCAGAATGGAGCCAAGGAGATCAGACGGTTCTCCATGGGTTCGTACAAGGAGGTGACGTAAGAAGAAGAAGGGGTGGTGGGCTTAATGGGCTGAGATCAACCAGGTAAGAGTGGGCCTGCTCTATTATATATTCCTAGCCATTAATTCAATGAACAGATTTGGAGAAAAAGAAAACGAGAGGTAGAGAGAGAAATAGTGTTGGGGAAATATTTTTGAGGACCCATACAAATATACTCTATTTTATAAAACCGGTTTGGAGATTTTTACAGGAAACAAATTTAAACAAGTTTGATTTAAACTCATGCTTGCCTGAATTTAAAACCTAACCAAACCAATTTCAAAAGGGATGAAATTTAGGAGGGTCACCCTACATAATAAATATGATTTATGGGAACAAGATGAACATTTCTGAAGGAAGTAAATAAATACCAAACATAATGAATTAAATTCGTTATGCTTGAGTTCAAACTCCCTTTTAAATGAACTATGGATGGGGAATTTAAGAGGGTGGCTGGACCTTAAGCAAAAGAATTATGGGCAAAGTTGAAGGCGAGAATTAAGATAGAAAAGAATGGAGTTAAATTGCAAGTGTGTTATGATTATAATATTTCATTATAGCACCCTAATGATATTGGGAGCATATGGTATATAGAGAAATCACCATGTGAATTCCCTTGATTTAAATGGACCAAGAATCCGTACCATTTATGCATTTGGGTTGCAAAAAAACGACGTGATGGCATGATGACATGATGAATGCAACAAACAATATAAAACACATGGTGACAAGGGAATAAAAGGGGAATCTTCTGGAGCGTCGGTCTCGGGCTGTCACAACTCTCCTACAGTACAAGAGGATCTCACCCCGAGATCCAAGAATGAAAGGGGGTGAGGATGAGAAAGACACGAGGTAAAACTTAGTCGCTTCTTTGACAAACGAGTGAAACCAACAATCCTTGAAAGTTGCAAAGAGATGAGGAATGATATGTGAAACAAGCAAGAATTCACGGAAAATTTCGGCAGCACTTCGGTAGGAAAATGGGACAAAAAATTTTGATACGAAGAGAGAATTAGACAATATTCACAACAAACAAGTAAATAGAACAAGGGAACACCATGATCTTGATAGAACAACATAATAGACCCAAAAGAGCAACATCACAATGCCTCCGGAACAAGAGAATATGAACTAGCTCAAGCGGAAGAAGAGAATGAAGAAAGAATGCCAACTATCATCACAATAGAATTGAAGAGCCTCCGGACAGAGAATTGACGTAGTAGTTGGAAAACCAACAACGAAGAGCAAGATGGTAGTGGGTTTATGAAAATCATCTCAACAAATATGAGGTGACAACCAACCACTAAAATAAACAAGGATAGTTGAAAGCAAGAAATCAAAACTTTTTACACCAAGAGGGTGCATTGAGAACTAGGATCAATGATAAGCACCATAATAGCAACATCCTTAGACAAGATTTAGGTGAAGTTCAAACCAAGATAGCTCAAAGAAGAAATCATGGGTTGAAATATCTCATGATCAAAGAATTGGTGGATTTAATTATCTCATTCTTGAAAGGAAATCTCTTCGAGGCTCCTACACTAACAAGAATGCTATAATACCACCTCAAATAATAAAGGAAGAACAATTGCACATATAAATGCAAGAGAAAGGATACTTGAGGTTCTCCAACAAGAATCTTGAAGAACACTTTGAGGAAAATCACATGCTTGAAGAACCACCATGACAGGCCTCCGTATCAAAAGAATGATGCAAAGATAAGAAGGTAGAAAAGAATAAGATGGAAGCCTTGCAAAGTCTTCGATGAAGCTTCACGAAGAGATACTTGAGAAAACTTGGAACTCCGGAAAAGAAAAGATAAGAACACTTGAGAAAAAGGAATTGATATCATGAGCCACTCCGGACGAAGAATTGGGATCACTTGATGAAACAAGAATAAGAATTATGTTATGCTAGTCCTTCATCAAGTTTAATTGATGACAAGCAACGAATTTAGCATACCACTTATTTCTCTTGAAAGAATCTTGAAGAGATAGGGAGATAAGCACCACTTGAGGCAAAATTGAAGGAAGCACCGGTAATAATTCACAGTTGAATGGGAATACCTAGAATTAATGGAGATACATGAGAATGAAGAGATCATGAGCCAGCTGAGGGAAAAACTAGAACAAGGCACTGGTATAATTGAGAGACGAATGAAGAGACAACAATTGAGAAGAATTGAGGATGAAAGCTGAAAGCTGAGAACGAAGAATCTTCTAAAATGATGGCCTTCGGAGGATCGAGAATGAAAACAACTCAGAAAAGCACTGGAAAGCAAGAAATAGATACGCATGATTGGAACAATTCAAGATGATAACACAACGCTGAAATAACGAATCTGCAAGAGGATGAACCAAGATTTGAGAGAAAAACTCCTTCGGTCTTCAAAGCTGAAATGACGAGGATAACACCACCAAGAATAACTGAGATACTCCGGAATAGTGAAGAATGAAAGGTTGAGCCAAATAAGAGAATTAATTCAAATTGATCTTGAAGAAGGGGTATGACTGATGAAATTCATACTTATCTCATAGTTGAAAAGATTTAGAGATCTCCGGAAAAAGATTAAAAGCGCTAGGAAAGATCCTGGGAAAGAACCTGTGGGTTATGGGCCCACTCAAAGAAACCACCGTTAGAAAAGATTGCTAGAAAGATTGATATTGCACCGGTATGAAGAGAACTAGATGAGGTTAGCACCTCGAAATAATTAAAAGAATTGAATACGAGAAACTACTGAAATATCTTTAACACTCCGGATAGAAAAGAGAGGAATGAATAACAAGAAGACTGATAAGAATTTCCAACATGGGAAAGAATTACAAGGACGAAAAGGATATGATGTACCCGGACAATTGCATTGAATTCACCGGAAAAGATAACAAGACTGAATAAAGATGAACACGAAGCTCGTGAGAATCTTCACAAGAATCACCGGATAAGAGAGAAAAGAACAGACAACGGAAGCACAATGAAAAGAAAACTATTGGATGAAAATTGAATCACTGAGAAAAAGGGCGGGAGGGTGGGGAAAAACAAAGACAACTTGGGCTAGATGAGATGAACTCTGGAATAAAATGAGAGAATGATCTTGCAAAAATTAAAGAGGATTGAATTCACCGAAGAGAAGCACACCGGTTGAATGGAATTGATACGATGACTCCTGTTGAAAAGAATTGATAATACATTTGATTAAGCAAAGAATTAATACTCTCATAAAAATATGAGAACACCTCTTAGAAAAGATCTGAAATCACCACTTGACATCGAAGCAACACGAATTTGTTGGAAGATCGTCCTATAAGTAACTACTTGAATTCCCACCTATGAATTCCCGAAATATCTGGTCACGCAATCTGGTACACAGATACAAGGAGTAATGTCACACAACTCCTATACTAACCCGTCACCTGTATCACATCCGTCAACACACAACCAGAATCTCGGACCTTCATCTACAACAGACCCTCGTGATCACAACGATACAAAGTATGGCAGTACTCCCGAACAATCTGCACCAGTACTGGGGACATCGGGGTTATCTCGCCACTACCAGTATTGAAGCAATTACGAACATCCTTCGTACTGAGATACTAAGAAACCTGAATGATAACGATGTGCTCGAGAATCCCCTAGAGCTCAACTCCCCTGAAACTCAAAGCAGATAGGAGGCACCAAGACAGAACTCCGTCACATCGGCATCATATAGATTCCAAAAATATCCGCGTGATCCTAATTTTTTTTTGAGTGAGAACAGGAGTAGAATTAAATTATTACGTCAAGATTCCTCACCAGAGCATAGAAGAGGAGAAAAAAGAATCCTACTCTCTGATATATAACTAGAATCAAAGCAGTTTTTCACTAGACTCGACTCGGCCAAGTTCGATCAATCAAGGGGGATCCTAGGTCGGTACTGCTCTGATACCAACTTGTCACACCCAAGATGCGACCCTATCCTCAATTTGGCACGAAGGCCTCGTCAGGGATAGAAGCACATCTCGTCGTGTCGCAAGAATGGATATCGTTACAAGTACATGTACTGAAAAGAAGAGATATATAATAGAAATGGCTTACACTCGCCATAAGCTACATCAGAGTCACATCAGTACATTTCATAATCATCAAGAGTAAGAGCAGGGTCCGCCTACGGACGAAAACAAACGAGAAAAAGAAGAACCACGTCCATCCTTGCTATCCCAGGCTGCCGGCCTGGAACCCATCCTAGATCGATGAAGAAGAAGAAGAAGAAGAAGCAACTCCAAATGAACAATCAACGCGCTCGCGTCGAGTAACCTTTACCTGCACCTGCAACTGGTGTTGTAGTAATCTGTGAGCCACAGGGGACTCAGCAATCTCATTTCCAAAGGTAACAAGACTAGCAAAGCTTAATGGGTGAGATCAGGTTAAGTGGTGAGGTTGCATCAGCGGTTAAGCACATATTTGGTGGCTAAACTTACGAGTACAAGAAATAAGAGGGGGCAGATCTACGCATAGCGGACGTGAACTACGGATGATCAAATGAATGATCCTGAACACCTACCTATGTCAAACATAACCCGACCGTGTCCTCGATCGCAGTAAGAACTCACGAAAAAGAGACAGTCACGGTTACGCACTCAGTTGGCATATTTTAATTAAGTTAACTTCAAGTTATCTAGAACCAGTGTTAAACAAAGTTTCCACGTTGCCACATAACCGTGGGCACGGCTTTCCGAAAGATTTAACCCTGCAGGGGTGCTCCAACTAGTCCATCACAAATTACGACAAGCCGCATAGAAATCCTCAATCACGAAGCTCGCGATCTCGTCGGATTCCCTAGTGGATAACCTCAACTCTGAGATTACCCAAAGCATCACCGGAATCCCGATGCACAAGATATCTCGTCAAAGGTAAAACTAATCCAGCAAGGCCGCCCGGCGTGTCGACGATCCCGATAGGAGCCGCGTATCTCGTTCTCAGGACACGACGGATAAGCACAGCGTACGGTGGCCTGATAGAAATCTCCCGAGTTGCCCCGGGTTGGCCCCGCAAACGGCTCTAGTTTTGGACCAGCACCAACAACACTGCCCCCCTTGTATTATGTGAAATTACTCCTCGGGTTCATGACGCCCTATGCTTTCAGTATTAACAAGTTATTATGTTGGGCAAATGTAGTACCAATGTTGGGCCTTGCCGTACCAACTTTAATCTAAAACGACTTATCAAGGGGGTCCCCATAACAACCCCAATCGTGTTAGGAGCGCTCGTTTATGGAACATCACACCGATAGCCGAAACTACGGGGGCAAAGGTGGAACAAAACACCAGGCTAGAAAAGGCCGAGCCTTCCACCTTTTACAAAGTATATAGGTGCATTAAATTAAATATCATTTAAATATGGTGATATGACAAGGGACCCATGTTATCACATGGAAGCAACTGCACCTGCAACTAGCAACACTAACAACATGGTTAAGCAAGCAGTAACATAGCCAATCAGTGGTTTGCTAGGTCGAATAGGTTGAAGGTAATCATGGCATTGTTGAGAGGCTGATATTTAACATGTGGTAGGCAACGAGACATAATCGATAGAAGCGATAAAATTAGCATGACAATGATAGTAATGGTATCTGGGGAAATGGTCATCTTGCCTGAGATCCCGCTTGTGAGAAGAATGACTCCGTGAAGCAGACGAACCGACGTAGTCGAACGGATCCTCACTTTTCTGACACGCTTGCGGAACTCTAAAGAGACGAAGCAAATGGAAACAAGAATCAACACACAATATTCACCGCAGCACATGCACAACCGGATGCACTACCCAATATGATGCATGGATGCCCAACCCCTAATGATGCACTTAAACCATCCTACATCGGTAAACAAGTGCGACCCCATCATGAATTGACACTTCAGCAGGACTGCCCAAAACTGGAAACTACTACCTCCATTGGATTCACTGGGTTCTTCTACCCCAAATCCATATATTACACTGCTATATATGCATGCAGAAAACACCAGTAACATCAAAGGAAAAACTACACAAGATCAAACTCCGCTAATAACAAGAACATTGGTTGTTCTTGATATGCCAGACTTGGCATATTCCTCTTCTGGAAAATTCCAGATTTGGATATACAACACAAAACTAAACAAAAAAATTCATTTAAATCTCAGGGGGTCCCACTGGTCATACACACCAGGGCCCCTAGTATGGCATGTGGGCTCTGGACCCACTAACAGTGGCACACTACAGCAAGCAACTAAAAACACAAGGGAAAAATAACATGGGAGTAGGGGGACTCGAACCCACTACCTACTTGCAACACAACAGGGTAATCACCACTGAGCTAGTCTTGGTTCACTGCCCTAACATGGGGAGTAACCTACCTATATCCTATGCAGGCAACGCAACAGCTTTTAATAAAACCCAAATAAAAAGGGGCGCGCGAAGGCTCGAACCCTTGACCTACTGGCGCTGCAGTGGCTCGGTTGCCACTACGATGGTGAAGTGCTACTGCTAGAACAGGGGAAGAAATGCACATATGTAGACTCTGCTAGCTAGCGTAGGAGAACAAAAATCGCAGAGATCAAAAAAAGGGGGGCGCTGGGTCTCGAACCCGAGACCTCGCAGTCTCTGCGCGGCGCTCAAACCAGTCGGACTAGGTGGGGGATTCTGAACAGAAACAGGTTTTGCTCGGAATAAGCTAACAACATGGGCACCCTTCTTCTACCTCCAGACTTGAAGTACAGAGGAGAAGAGATCGACGCCGGCGAGCAATGAAGCAACAACGGCGGCGAGGAACTACGGACGGGGGTGCGGGAACCCTAGGGGGTTCCATTCCCGGGGCTACGAGGCTCTAAGGAGCTGGGGACGGCGGAGGCGTCGAGCTCAAGCAGGGCTCGCTCCTAACCTGTGATGAGAGGCATCTACACTGACTACCGGTGAGGACTACGCACAGGCATACACACACGGGGAAGGGGAGGGCTCACCGAAGGGATCGGAGAGGAGATCGGGGAGGAGGCCGATCTACTCGAGCTCGAGTCGCAGGGGAGCGGCTGCCGGCGCGGGCAGAGACGAGGTAGAGGCCGAGGGGTTGAAGGTGCTCTGGCCACCCTAGGGCGGGAATGGAACGGCAGACGCCCTCGAGCACCTGGCCAGTCCATCACGACCAGTCCCCACCACGTCGCGAGGGGGGGAGGCTCTGAACCTCCGACTCTTCTCTGAACCTCACGCCTACCTACCTGACAAAGAAGAAGATCGAGGAGAAGGGCGAAATGGAGGGGAGAGGGAGATGGCGGCGGAGAGGAGGAAAGGGAGGAAGCTAGGGTTGCACGGGCGCCCTAGGGGGGTGGCTAAGAGGAGGAAGGGGCGGTACGGCAACAATCAGAACGGAGCCAAGGAGATCAAACGGTTCTCCATGGGTTCGTACAAGGAGGTGACGTAGGAAGAAGAAGGGGTGGTGGGCTTAATGGGCTGAGATCAACTAGGTAAGAGTGGGTCTGCTCTGTTATATATTCCTAGCCATTAATTCAAAGAACGGATTTGGAGAAAAAGAAAACGAGAGGTAGAGAGAGAAATAGAGTTGGGGAAATATTTTTGAGGACCCATAAAAATATACTCTATTTTATAAAATCGGTTTGGAGATCTTTACAGGAAACAAATTTAAACAAGTTTGATTTAAACTCATGCTTGCCTGAATTTAAAACCTAACCAAACCAATTTCAAAAGGGATGAAATTTAGGAGGGTCACCCTACATAATAAATATGATTTATGGGAACAAGATGAACATTTCTGAAGGAAGTAAAAAAATACCAAACATAATGAATTAAATTCGTTATGCTTGAGTTCAAACTCCCTTTTAAATGAACTATGGATGGGGAATTTAAGAGGGTGGCTGGACCTTAAGCAAAAGAAGTATGGGAAAATTTGAAGGCAAGAATTAAGATAGAAAAGAATGGAGTTAAATTGCAAGTGTGTTATGATTATAATATTTCATTATAGCCCCCTAATGATATTGGGAGGATATGTTATATAGAGAAATCACCATGTGAATTCCCTTGATTTAAATGGACCAAGGATCCGTACCATTTATGCATTTGGGTTGCAAAAAAAACGACGTGATGGCATGATGACATGATGAATGCAACAAACAAAATAAAACACATGGTGACAAGGGAATAAAAGGGGAATCTTCTGGAGCGTCGGTCTCAGACTGTCACACATACTTCCTATGCATAGGCATTTTATTGGAAAATAAATTATCAAGACAAGCAATAACTACCATATGCAAGGAAGAAGAAAGAGACAATATCAATCTCAACATAACAAGCGGTAAAATAGTAACATGAAAATTTCTACAACCATATTTTCCTCTCTCATAATAATTACAAGTGGGATCATATTCAAATTCAACAATATAGCTATCACATAGGATATTCTTTTCATGATCCACATGCATGCAAAGTTGACGCTCTTAAAAAATAGTGGGATTATCATCAACTAAAGTCATGACTTCTTCAAACCCACTTTCAATATTATTGCAAATATCATATTCATCATGAGGCTTTAACAAATTTTCAAGATCAATAGAAAAATTATCACCCCAATCACGATCATTGCAACAAGTAGTGGACATAGCAAAACTAGCATCCCCAAGCTTAGGGTTGTGCATATTTTTAGCATGATTGCCATTAATAGAATTCATAGTGAAACCATTGCAATCATGCTTTTCATTCAAGGAGCCCTCGTGAATCACTTCATAAATTTCTTCATCACAATTTTCAAATTCACGCATCTCAAGCAAAACTTCATAAAGATAATCTAGTGCACAAAACTCACTAGCAATTGGATCAACATAATTGGATCTCTTAAAGAGATTAGCAAGTGTATGAGGATCCATATCAATAGATTTTCAGCAAGCGAAGATGCAAGCATATTGAAGGCACATAGCACACAAGCAAAGGAAAGGCAAACGGAAAAGGCAAATATTTTTTTGTAAATTTTCTTTTTTCAGAAGTGGGGGAGAGGAAAACGAGAGGCAAAAGGCAAAAAAGTAAATGCAAGAGATGAGTTCGCGACAGTTACTTGGATAAGCTTCACTTAGAATAGTCCCTGGTGCCAGAAATTGACACGTTAAAGGAAGACTATTCTTGACTTGATACTCCACAACAACGGCGCAAGAAATTGTTCGTGCTACCTCTTGAGCTTGCGTTGGTTTTTCCCTTGAAGAGGAAAGGGTGATGCAGTACAGTAGCAGTAAGTATTTCCCTCAGTTTGAGAACCAAGGTATCAATACAGTAGGAGTATCAGGGCAAGTCTCCAAAGTACCTGCGCAAAAACAAACAAACTTGCACCCAACACTATAAAGGGGTTCTCAATCCCTTCACGATTGATTGCAAGGTGAGATCTGAAGGCGGAAAGTGCAACAAAGTTAAAGTGTAGAGCTGAAAATATGATGTGAAGTAGACCTGGGGGGCCATAGTGTTCACTAGAGGCTTCTCTCATGATAGCAAGTATTATGGTGCGTGAACGAATTACTGTCGAGCAATTGATAGAACCGCGCAAAGTCATGATCATATCTAAGGCAATGATCATACATATAGGCATCACGTCCGAGACAAGTAGACCGATACTGTCTGCATCTACTACTGTTACTCCACACATAGGCCGCTATCCAGCATGCATCTAGTGTATTAAGTTCATAACAAACGGAGTAACGCCTTAAGCAAGATGACATGATGTAGAGGGATAAATTCATGCAATAGATATAAACCCCATCTTTTTACCCTTGATGGCAACAACACGATGCGTGCCTCGCTACCCCTTCTGTCACTGGGTGAGGACACCGCACGGTATGAACCCAAAACCAAGCACTTCTCCCATTGCAAGAATTGTAGATCATGTTTGCCAAACAAAACGCACAACTCGAAGAGAATTCCAAGGATACGAAATCATGCATATAAGAGATCAGAGGAAACTCGAATAACATTCATAGATAATCTGATCAGAAATCCACAATTCAACGGATCTGGACAAAGACACCGCAAAATAAAGTTACATCGGATAGATCTCCATGAAGATCATGGAGAACTTTGTATTGAAGATCAAGAGAGAGAAGAAACCATCTAGCTACTAGCTATGGACCCGAAGGTCTGTGGTGAACTAGTCATGCATCATTGGAGAGGCAATGGTGTTGATGAAGAAGCCCTCCGTGTCCGAATCCCCCTTTCGGTAGGGCACCAGAACGTGCCCCAGATGGGATCTTGCGGAGACAGAAGCTTGCGGCGGCGGAAAAGTATTTTCGTGGCTCTCTTCCATGGTTTCAGATTTTTAGGGAATTTAGAGGCGAAAGAAGTAGGGCAGGGGAGCCACAGGGGGCCCACAAGCCTGCTAGGCCCGCCCCCTAGGTCGGGCCTGGGTGGCTTGTAACCTCCTCCGAGGTCCCGTGCCTTGGTTCTCAAGTTTCCTGCGTGTCTTTTGTTATGGAAAAAATCATTCCGCAGGTTTTATTCCATTTGGACTCCGTTTAATATTCTCCTGTGAAAAAGGTCAAAAACACGGAAAAACAGGAACTGACACTTGGCACTGAGTTAATAGTTTAGTCCCAAAAAAAATATAAAATAACATATTCATGCATACAAAACATCCAAAGTTGACAAGATAATAGCATGGAACCATAAAAAATTATAGATACGTTGGAGACGTATCAGACGCTAGTCATTGCTAGCATAGATGGAGGAGGTCATGATACAGAGTAGGCATGAGGGCGACTAAGGTTGTGCAACACATGCATAAAGGAGGCAGGGGAATAGGGGATGAGGCGGAGGGGTGATACGTCTCCAACATATCGATAATTTATGAAGTATTCATGTCATATTTACCTATGTTTATAATATTTTTATATGGTCTTGATGGACTTTATATGATTTAATTATAACTAACTCGGACTGACACTGTTTTTAGTAGAATTACTGTGGTGTTGTTTTTTGTGCAGAAAATAAAAGTTATCGGAATTGCCCAAAACTTTTTGATAATCTTTTTTGGAATAAATAAGAAATATTAGAGTGAATAACCACCGAAGGGGGGCATGGGGTGCCCCCGAGACAATAGGGCACGACCACCCCCTTTGGGCGCCCCCTGGTGGCTTGGGACCACCTCATAGCTCCGGTTGACGTGATTCCAATGGTGAAAATCCCTATATATACAGAAACCCTCAAAAATAAACCTATAACCCCCGCTCCGCCCTCCCATGCTCTGTACCAAAGAAAACTCATCCGGAGCCATGTTCTGGCACCCTGCAGGAGGGGGTAATCATCACCGGAGGCCATCTTCGTCATCCCGACGGTGTCCATGACGAGGAGGGAGTAGTTCACCCTCGAGGCTGACGGTATGTACCATATCTATGTGTTTGATCTCTCTCGTGTTCTTGAGATGTCACGATCTTGATGTCTCACGAGCTTTGTTAATATAGTTGGATCATATGGTGTTTGTCCCTTGCTATATTGATGTGATGAATTGAATCTTTCCCTTTGAGATTTCTTTCCCTTTGAGATTTTGTTATGTCGGATTGAATATTGGATTTGAGATCACTTGATGTATGTCTTGCATGTGGATACTGTAACGCCCCGGACATACCTGCCGACGATCGTTACTCCTGGCGGGATCTAGACTGGCCTCACATATCAATACTAGTCTTTTCTGCGCACTTTGTCCTCACTCATGCGCACCCGGGATCAACTTCCCGGTCGGTCACCCATCCTATAACTACTTTAAGCCGAGCACGCTTGACCCAGGAGTCTGGTTCGAATGGGCTCCCAAAAAAGAAGGAATTCCTTATTGATATGAGTAGTCTATCATCCCTAATAAGCCAGGCTATCACAGATACCCATGGTGAAAATGGGGTGTTCTATTGATTCACTTGATATATGTTTTGGTACTCAACTTGTGGATTCATGTGGTGACAATGGGGTAATCTACGCATATGGGTTGATACACATTCTTGTCCTACTTTCTCCGATAGAAATCTTGGGGTACTCTTTGAAATTCTTTGTGTTGAATTGAATATGATGAATCTAAAATTGTTTGATGCATGTCGAATAATTAACCCACACATACTTCAGGTGACATTGGAGTATCTAGGTGACATTAGGGTTGATCAATTTGTATCATAGGTGTTATTCTAGTATGAACTCTAGGGTTGTTTGTGACACTTATAGAAATAGCTCAATAGATTGATCGGAAAGAATAGCTTTGAGGTGGTTCTACTACCTATAACAATTTCATCTTATGTTCTCCGCTAGATATGAAGTTTGGAATGATTCTTTGTTGCACGTTGAGGGATGATCATATGATTCCATTATGTTAGCGTTGTTGAGAGATCAGACTAGTGAAAGTATGAACCCTAGGCCTTATTTCCAAGCATTGCAACACCGTTTATGCTCACGTTTACTACTTGTTATCTTGCTATTTTTTATTTTCATATTACAAAAACCTATAACTACTATCCATTGCACTTCTATCACCATCTCTTCATCAAACCATTGCACTTATACAATTCGTCATTGTATAGGGTGTGTTGGGGACACAAGAGATTTCTTGTATTTGATTGCATGGTTGTTTGAGAGAGATCATTTTCTGTCACACCCTGTTTTTCATCACAAGTATTTTATGATGCAAAAATCAGAGCTTGTTAAAACTTTTTCAAATAATGTTGTGAGTGCAATGTCAGCCCTTGTATGAGTGAATGCTTGCTTGCTTGATGACTCAAACCCATGAAAAACTTATTATTTTGCTCTCTTCAAAAACCCTTTTTCCTTTATATCAAGATCACCTTCATCATGTTGGGATACACTACTAGCTCATGAAGCCAAGTGGCACTTCCAACCAAAGTTAGTGATCTGATCCAGATATTATTTTCATTCATTAAAAACATTAATTGGTGATTTAAAATATTATTTTCCTATTTTATATTTATGTCTGTTTCTAAGGCCAGGAATGATATTCCCACAAGGAAAATTGCTTTCCTGCCTTAGAAAATTCTGAGTAAATTCATGGAAGCTCAGAAGGACATATATTTTCCATATATAAGATTTTCAACCCTATTTTATATTAATATTATTTGAGTAAAACCCTGAAAACCATTTCTGTCTGTTTTAGCTTTTTGAGATGTTTCCAAAGGAAATGATCTCAATAAATTCCCATAAAATTATAGGAGCCCTCCCAAGCCATATTAGGTGCTCACATAAAATCTCACCTTGATCCAAGGTGGGGAAGTGCACCTAATGAGCCCAAAACCCTCTCTGTCCAGAGAAGAGTTGGAACAACTCTACATTGCAAAGTTTCTCCAATGGAGCTGAAACTTCGAACAGCTACTGACAGGAAGGTAAAAACCCTCCTAGCCACTATTTTACCCAATGTCAAAGCCCCAAACTTGGTGAGTTAGAGCCCCAGAACACCCTAAGCACCCAGTCAACCAGCCCCTCCCCAACTCCAAGCATTAGTGACAAGATCTTCAATTTGAGCCGCAGGCCAGTACTGGTAACACTGGGTTCCTTGCCTCCTTTGACCAGCTCGTGCTCCCACTAGCACACAACGGCTAGGCACACTCCCAGCAACACTCAAGACATGGAGGACACATCCAAAGGGCCCCAGAGCGCGCCAGCATGCCGTGGCATGCCAAAACCGCGCTCTGGACGCGCTACAGAGAACCTCCAGCAAGGGGACGTCGCCCCGACCAGTTCCAACCACCCCAGTAATGTCCAAACGCTTCCCCGACACCCACTTTGTGCAAAGCTACCATCAGGGGCCCCCTCTCCTCGCGCAAGAGCGCAGGCGACGCGTGCCCGCGCGCACCCGACGCGGCCGAGCATGCACGGTCGCTGCGGTTCGACCCCACTCGCTTTCCCTCTACGGCCGATGCACCAAGAGGTCCTAAACCATGTCCCGAACCCGTGGTTTCGCGGCCAGCACCTCACTGTGCTCGCACGCGCGGCACGGTGAGTCACCGGCGCGCCCGAGTCGGCTCACCGCCGCTGGCTTATAAATAGGTCCCCCGGCACCCCAGCACCCCCAGGCAGCTTCAGCACAACCACTAGACTCCGCCTAGCCGCCCAGTCGAGCTCGCAGAGCCCCGGTGCTCGAGATCGACCGAGGCCCCTCCGCCTCGGAGCTCCGGTCGATCTCCGGCTACACGCCGGCTCCTGCGCCGCCCGACCTCCCATTGCACTCCCCTTGACGGCAGGAACATTTCCCCCAACTTCCCCGAGCGAATCCGTGCCCCTAGCCACTAGCTCGACGCCAACCCGAAACCTTTCCGCCACGATCACCTCGTTGCCGGCGACCCAGACCACCTCCGATGACGTCCCGACCATGAGGAGGTAGGCGAAGGAATGAGGGACCCATTCCCGCTCCTAGATTGGCCTAAGGGCAACGGTAGCCTCGCCGGCGTCCATCTCCACCTCTCTGGCTGGAGGTAGGAGAAGGACCCGACAGGTGGAGCCCACTTGTCGGTGTCCTGGGGCAGCCAGCGCGCACAACCGCTGACACTGACCCCAGGGGCCCGCAGGTCAGGTTTGAACCTGGCCCGCGCGCGCCTGGTGGCCGGTCTGCTGGCTGGGCCGACTGGGTCTCCCCCTGGCCTTTTTCTTTTATTTTTAAACTGCAGCTTAAATGATTTTTATAAAAATATTTAGCAAGTAGAAAAATATGATTCTTCCACCAACAATTTTCTAAAAATGTGTAGTAATTGATTCTGTAGAGTTTGACATTTATCAAAAACAGAATCTGTTTTGGTATAATAAAATGATATTAAAAGCATTTGTTTGCTCCTGTTTGCTTTAAAATAAATATGCTTAGCTAATAAAAACCATAGGAAACATTTTCCAAAATAATAAACTGAATTTATTCAAGCTTTGCAACATTTTTAAAAGCACCTTGTGATTTGTTTTGGTGTGAGCTATTATTTATTTATTCCTTTGTCGACGGTAGAGTTACCGAGTGACGGAGGATCCAGAGCGGAAGACCTCGAAGACCCCGGATACCTAGCTGACCAAGGCAAGCAACCCTTTGACCATGACTTGAGCACAAACATTGTTGCATGCTAGTATAGTTGGTATTTTCCCGTTGCATGTGATCACGATGCCGGTTCATCATTGTGGTGATGGCACCGGAGGCTTCTTCAAAGCCCTTGCATGTTGATGATTTTACTCATATGTCCCCTTGGAGCACAAGCATGATGAGCTTGACCCTACCATCTATTAGGATCATGCTACTGTCATACTGACTAATAGAGTAAGATCATTGCACTGAGCTTGACCCTACCCCTTGAGGGTCATGTTATTACCATGTTGACAAGTAAAGATAGAAGCATATTATCACAAGCATGATGATGAGTTAAATAAAGAGTTTATGAAAACCCCGTCGGCTGCCACTAATGCCCGAGGGTGATGATGAGTTGGTGATCACTTTTGGTGAAGTGATGCACCGGTGTTTTTGTGTGAGTATGGTTTCGGAAATGGGATTAGATTTATGATGTGTCGACCGTCCCAACCTTACCAGTACGACCATGTTACCCCTTTATGGGACGGGGCTTTGTTGATTACTCTGGTCGGTACTAGCAAAGAGCCACATTACTAGTGGCGGGAGTGACCGGTGTCACTCTCGTGATGGGGTCGTGCCAGGTAGGACGACTATGCCATTATTATGAGTTCCAGGCACACCGTTGGTCCCCGCATGGTTGGTATTGTCCAGAGTCGGTGCTCGTAAGACGTACAACATGTGGGCTGGGTACCAATCGAGTGGACCTCTTTGTCTAGTATCGTCAGGGGAAAGATGATGATCGGGTACTTACCTTGGGTATATGTCATATACCGCGAGTCGTGGATGACACGGAAGTTTCCCGTTTCTCGTGGGTCCAGCGTACTACCTCTGCAGAGTGTCAAACTATTCGAATAGTCGTGTCCATGGTCAAGGACAGTTGGGTGATGCTTCTTAAACTACGTCCAGCGTTTCCGCATAAACTAAGAGTGTGTGTGTGTGGTGTTAAAAAGGTGTTGTTATGAGAGTAATAATATGACCAAGTTCGGTGACTTGGCATATAGGGTAAACCCAGATGGTTTAGCCCTCATTAATACATTGAGGTTATGACAAGTTCGATGACTTGGCATATAGGGTGAACCCGGATGGTTCAACCCTTAGCAGATATGTTGATATCTGTAACATGTTCTTCAAGAGTAGTTCTTTAACTTGTTGCATATGCCTGCATTCCACCAAATTGCATTCCACCAAAGATACATGTTACCGTTATTCTTCACTATAAATGTTCATATCATGGGCTGTTTGCGAGTACATTCAAAGTACTCATTGGCTTGCCACTGGTTATATTATTGACCAGACATGGAAGGACCGGAGTTTGGCGACGAGTACGCCGTCGAAGACGAACCTGCGATCTAGGACGCTTCCAAGTCAGAATGCCTGTCGGTGTAGGCTTGATGGCATGGGCACCGCTTAGCCCTTACGAGTTTCCGCTACTCGATGTATCTGTTTAATTTGGCTTTAGGCCTCGCTCTTGAACCCGACCTTCTGGTCGTTTGATGTAATAATTTCGGTACTTGGATGTAAGACTCTATTATTCAGCATCCGTGTTTAGTGAACATTGATCCTTGGGGTCACTGGGCACGACGATCTCGACTTGCTAGTCGGGGTCCCCACATAACTGGTATCAGAGCCATCCTAACTATAGGAAGCCTTAGATAGCATGGACGTTAGCCGAGAACGTTAGAACGCCAGCCTTGCACAAAACTTTTGCACATACAACCTTCTGACCTCTCTCATATGCCTTGTAGATGGCTGCCGTATGTGAGACGCTTCTGGAGACCGGCTTTCCACTACTCCTGGTGGATTGTCTCGAGAAGTGCCACGTACATCGCACGCCCATCTTCCTCTACCATGAGCACTGGGTCAACGCCGACACTAAGGAATATCACGTGGACGTGATAGTGAAGGCTAATGACTCCCCGTCTAGTTGGTTCTTCGAAGGACCACAGATGGGAGAGCTGATGTTGGGAGTGGAGACGGCCGCACGAGAGGCGCTCGTGCGTCTCCGCAGCATCCTCCCTGAGATGGCTAATGAGCCTGTCACTCATCACCTATCTTTCATTAAGGAAGGAGTGGATGGGAGTTGGACACTCACCCCAGCCACGGAGGATGGGATGCCATTAAGGTTTCAGACCTACTTCAGCCTCTCGTCGGACACCCTGACGCACTTCCTGGTTAAGGAATCAGCCAAGCTTCGCCAAGAGCTGCACCTAGTCAAGGGCCTGCTCCACACTGAGAAGATGCAGAATCGGAAAGTAAAGAAGGCAGGCGCACCTGAAGGGAGGACAACTGTTGCTACTAGGGGTGGTGTGTTACCCATCCAGGCAGTCCCTCTTCGGAGTCGCCACCTGACAGCGGAAGAGTACATTGAGATCTTCGCCGCCTCGCCTAAGAGACGCCGTGATGTGCGGATTATTTCTTCCACTCCTATAAAGGAAGAAGATGTTGATGAAGACGAGGACAAAGATGAGGATCCTGTTGAATCCGCCTTTGAGACTGAGCAGTCCGCCGCGTAGGATTTAGCATAGGCAAATAGGAGTACCCCGAGCATAGGGTATCCATGTATCCGTTTCTAATTTACGCATGCGTGCATGATGTAAGTCACCTATTGCCTTAGGCAGCCTGTAAGTGACTACATCACCTAGTTTTTATGAATGCAATTTCCGTTTGTCAAAAACTTTGGTTTTGAAAACTTGGCACTTGCACGTATTGGACCCCCTCTTACTAGGAACGAATCCTTGTATTCCCGAACAAGGTGGCATTTTGACCTGTCTGTTTCTATGACAGGATGGTGAACGCAACCCGCAACAGCACCTTCGGCAACCCCGGCGCCGGCTCCTCAGGGACGCCGCAGGGAACCGAAGGAGAAGCTCATGCTGGAGGTCACCACAAGCAGCCTAGAGACCTTCCGCCACCACCTCCTCCTGAGAACTTGACGATGGCTCAGTTCCTTCAAGCTCTTCGGGAGGAGCGTCAAGCCAGCAATGCCGCTATTCAGCAACTGACTCAAGTCCTGGTGGACAACCCGCCGTGGAATGGGAATGGCGGTGTCTGCTCTACTCTTTCTGAGTTCATGCGAACTATGCCCCCCATATTCACGGAGATGACTGAACCACTGGACGCCGATGATTGGATCCGCACCATTGAAGACCTCCTTGCGCTGGTCAAGTGCACCGACGATCATGAGAAGGTCCTTTATGCTTCTCACTGTCTCGGAGGCACCGCCAGGGCATGGTGGGATGGATTTCAGATCATGCGGATAGGGCAAGTCATCACTTGGGTGATGTTCAAGGAAGGATTTCGCGCGGCTCACATTCCACCTGGATTGATGACCATTAAGAAGCGGGAATTCCGAGCCTTGAGGCAGGGCAGTGGAACTGTTAAGGAGTACCTGCAGAAGTTTAACCTCTTGTCGAGGTACGCGCCCGAAGATGTTAACACTGAGGCCGCTAAGGTGGAACGCTTCATGGAAGGGTTACAACAGTCCCTGCAATACCAGCTGGTGGTTTGCGACTGCCACACTTTCAGCGAGTTGGTTAACAAGGCGCTTATGCTGGAAGACAAGCGTCGTGCGATGGACGACACCCGCAAGCGCAAACTGATAGGCAGTGGAGGACCCAGTAGCGCAAGACCAAGACCATGGCAGTCAGCACCTGCAAGACCCAACTTTCAGCAGCAGTAGTATAAGCACCCGGTGTTCCGCCAGAATTATCAGCCTCAGCAGCAAGCCAAGCCAGTAGTCAACCCGCCGAACAACGGTGGAGTCAAGACCAACCCTCCGGGGCAGGTCACCTGCTTTGGGAGTGGTCAGACCGGGCACTATTCCAGGCAGTGTCCCAACAAGAAGCCCGACGCACCGCGTCCCAATGCACCCAACCCCGGTCAAGGTGCACTAGGAAGGAACCAGGCCCCCCGTAACCAGTAGTTCAATGGCAGGGGCCGGATCAATCACATCACTGCAGAAGAGGCGCAGGAAGACCCGGACTGCATTTTGGGTACGTTCCTCGTCAACTCAACTCCAGCAACAGTGTTGTTTGATTGTGGTGCCTCGCATTCTTTTGTTACTCAAAGGTTTGCGGAGAAGTGTGGTTTAAAACCCACTCTACTCCGTGGACAGATGGCAATTCAAACCCCGGGAGCAGTATTGAGGACCAACCTAGGGTGTAGAAGGGTCGAGATAGTTATCAATGGGACGAGTTTCTTGGCAGACCTCATTGTGCTTAAATCGCAAGGTGTAGAAGTAATCCTCGGCATGGATTGGTTGGCCAAGCACCAGAGTCTTTTGGACTGTGCCAACAGGGCCATTACCATGACAAGCAACCAAGGGGTCAAGGTCAAGTTTGTCTCCGAGCTAGTATCGGCTCAAGTGCCTCGAGTCAACAGTCTATCCGAGGTAGAGCTTGATCAAGTGCCTGTAGTCTGTGAATACCCGGACGTATTTCCTGACGAGCTACCCGGAATGCCTCCCGACCGAGACATCGAGTTCATCATCGAGCTCACGCCCGGATCAAGGCCTATATATAAAAAGCCTTACATGATGGGTTCCGAAGAGCTGGCAGAGCTGAAGAAGCAGCTGGATGAGCAACTCAGGAAAGGGTTCATCCGTCCGAGTGCATCACCTTGGGGATCACCTATTCTATTTGTTTCAAATAAGGATGGTACCATTCGACTCTGCGTCGATTACCGTTCTCTTAATGAAGTCACAATTAAGAACAAGTACCGGCTTCCCAAGATCGAAGACCTGTTTGACCAGTTAAACGGGGCCAGGGTATTTCCCAAGATCGATCTTCGATCGGGATATTACCAGTTGAAGATTCGACCCGAAGATATACCCAAGACTGCATTCGTGACCCGATGCGGTCTATATGAATGCACTGTCATGCCCTTCGGTTTGACAAATGCCCCAGCCTACTTCATGTACCTCATGAACAAGGTCTTCATGGAATATTTGGACAAGTTTGTCGTCGTGTTCATCGATGACATATTAATCTTCTCCAAGTACGAAGAGGAGCATGAGCAACACCTGAGGTTAGTTTTGGGAAAGCTTTGAGAGCACCAGCTTTATGCCAAATTCAGCAAGTGTCAGTTCTGGCTGAACGAAGTTGGATTTCTTGGTCATACCCTGACGGCAAGCGGTTTGGCCGTAGATCAGTCCAAGATTACTACAGTGACCAACTGGGAATCACCAAAGGACGTGAAGGATGTCAGGAGTTTCCTCGGGCTCGCGGGATACTACCGCAAGTTTGTAGAAGGTTTCTCCAGCATCGCTCGACTATGACTCAGCTCTTGAAGAAAGGCCGAAAGTTCGAGTGGACACCGGTATGTGAAGCAAGTTTCCAGGAGTTGAAGAAGAGGCTAACTACCGCCCCGGTATTGGCTACCCCAGACATCAACAAGGAATTCGTAATATATTGTGATGCCTGTGGAACCGGGCTCGGTGGAGTCCTGATGCAAGATGGCAGGGTCGTGGCGTACTTGTCACGGCAACTGCGACCGCATGAGGAGAACTACGCCACCCATGATCTCGAGCTAGCAGCTGTAGTGCATGCTCTGAAGACGTGGCGACATTACCTTCTGGGAAAGCGATGTGAGATATATACAGACCAAAAAAGTCTGAAATATATCTTCACTCAAAGGGAGCTGAATATGAGGCAGCAGAGATGGCTTGAGTTAATCAAGGATTACGACCTCAGCATTCAATATCATCCCGGCAAGGCGAACGTGGTAGCCGATGCCTTAAGCCGGAAGGCATGCTCCTTGAACGTCACGCTCAAGGAAAGGTTACCCGTCTTGTATGAACAGATGGAGAGCTTCGGGCTTGAGATAGTCGAACCAGGATACCTGGCCAACCTCGAAGTCAAGCCTACTCTAGCAGACGACATCAAGGAAGCCCAGAAGGGACACAAGAGTATTGAAGGCCTCAAGAGGAAGGTGCGAGAAGGCAAAGCCCCAGGATTCTCGATTGATGAGCAAGGAGTACTGTGGTACGGGAAGCGCTTATGCGTACCTAACAAGGCCAAACTTAAGGACTTGATCCTACAAGAGGCTCATGACACACCGTACTCTATCCATCCAGGTGGTACCAAGATGTACCAAGACCTCCGAGAACGATTCTGGTGGCATGGCATGAAGAGGGAAATTGGCTACTATGTCGCTAAATGCGATGTATGCCAGTGAGTCAAGGCTGAACACCAGCGACCTGCTGGATTGGTGCAACCTCTTCAAGTGCCGGAATGGAAGTGGGATAAAGTCGGCATGGACTTCATCACCGGGTTGCCCCGGTCGAATAAGGGTCATAACTCCATTTGGGTCATAGTCGATCATTTGACCAAGGTGGCCCATTTCATCCCCATTAACACCACCTATGATGGCAGCCAGCTGGCCAGTCTATACATTCATCGAGTGGTGAGTCTCCATGGAGTTCCCAAGGATATCGTGTCCGACCGGGACACGCAATTCACCTCAAGATTCTGGAAGAAGTTTTAAGAAGCTCTCGGAACCAAACTCTCCTTCAGTACGGCTTTCCACCCGCAAACGGGCGGACAGACCGAGAGGGTAAACCAGATACTTGAGGACATGCTCCGCGCCTGTGTTTTGGCTCATGGTGCCAAGTGGGAAGATTGCCTGCCATTTGCTGAGTTTTCTTACAACAACAGCTACCAGTATAGTCTTCAGATGGCCCCATTCGAAGCGTTATATGGGCGGAAGTGCCGCACCCCGCTCAATTGGTCTGAAACCGGTGAAGGACTAGTTTTCGGACCAGAAGCACTGCAGGAAGCAGGGGACAAGGTTCAGCTTGTCCGAGAGAACTTGGAGGCAGCTAAGTCAAGGCAGAAGAGCTATGCGGACCCTCGCCGTAGAGATGTGGAGTTTGTTCCCGGAGACCAGGTGTACTTGCGAGTCACGCCTCTCAAGGGGACCAAGCGTTTCCACGTCAAGGGGAAGCTAGCTCCCATGTTCATTGGACCCTTCAAGATCATGACAAGGCGCGGGGAAGTAGCTTACCAGTTGGAGCTACCTCCTGAGCTTTCGGGTGTGCACAACGTGTTTCACGTGTCACAGCTCCGGAAGTGTTTACAAGTGCCGAACCATCCCGATCTTTACAAGGACATTGATCATCAAGCTATTGACCTTCAACCGGACCTTACCTACCGCGAGAAACCGATCCACATTTTGGATGAAGCCGAACGTTGCACCAGAAGCCGCACCATCAAGTTTTTCAAGGTTCAGTGGAGCAACCATACCGAAGCAGAAGCCACGTGGGAACGTGAAGACTATCTCCGATCAGAATTTCCCGAGCTATTTAACGCTTAGCTTAGGAATCTCGGGGACGAGATTCTTGTAAGAGGGATAGGTCTGTCACACCCTGTTTTTCATCACAAGTATTTTATGTTGCAAAAATCATAGCTTGTTAAAACTTTTTCAAATAATGTTGTGAGTGCAATGTCAGCCCTTGTATGAGTGAATGCTTGCTTGCTTGATGACTCAAACCCATGAAAAACTTATTATTTTGCTCTCTTCAAAAACCCTTTTTCCTTTATATCAAGATCACCTTCATCATGTTGGGATACACTACTAGCTCATGAAGCTAAGTGGCACTTCCAACCAAAGTTGGTGATCTGATCCAGATATTATTTTCATTCATTAAAAACATTAATTGGTGATTTAAAATATCATTTTCCTATTTTATATTTATGTCTGTTTCTAAGGCCAGGAATGATATTCCCACAAGGAAAATTGCTTTCCTGCCTTAGAAAATTCTGAGTAAATTCATGGAAGCTCAGAAGGACATATATTTTCCATATATAAGATTTTTAACCCTATTTTATATTAATATTATTTGAGTAAAACCCTGAAAACCATTTCTGTCTGTTTTAGCTTTTTGAGATGTTTCCAAAGGAAATGATCTCAATAAATTCCCATAAAATTACAGGAGCCCTCCCAAGCCATATTAGGTGCTCACATAAAATCTCACCTTGATACAAGGTGGGGAAGTGCACCTAATGAGCCCAAAACCCTCTCTGTCCAGAGAAGAGTTGGAACAACTCTACATAGTAAAGTTTCTCCAATGGAGCTGAAACTTTGCAGAGGTGTTTGACACCCCAAATGAGGACTCCACACCAAAGATGGGATTTGTGAGACTCTGATTGGCCACACTTCCTTTGTAAAGGACAGTACTGGTCATTTTGAGGCATTTTCAAGTTTACAAAGCTAAACTTGTTCAATGGAGCTCAAATTTGGTGAAACCCCATGTTTTTACCCCAAGACCAAACCTGTTAAGTTTCAGTTCCAGTGGTGGAGTGGAAGCACCCCAAATCAGTGTCGAACACCTACTGACAGGAAGGTAAAAACCCTCCTAGCCACTATTTTACCCAATGTCAAAGCCCCAAACTTGGTGAGTTAGAGCTCCAGAACACCCTCAGCACCCAGTCAACCAGCCCCTCCCCAACTCCAAGCACTAGTGACAAGATCTTCAATTTGAGCCGCAGGCCAGTACTGGCAACACTGGGTTCCTTGCCTCCTTTGACCAGCTCGTGCTCCCACTAGCACACAACGGCTAGGCACACTCCCAGCAACACTCAGGACATGGAGGACACGTCCAAAGGGCCCAAGAGCGCGCCAGCATGCCGTGGCATGCCAAAACCGCGCTCTGGACGCGCTACAGAGAACCTCCAGCAAGGGGACGTCGCCCCGGCCAGTTCCAACCCCCCTAGTAATGTCCAAACGCTTCCCCGACACCCACTCTGTGCAAAGCTACCATCACGGACCCCCTCTCCTCGCGCAAGAGCTCAGGCGACGCGTGCCCCCGCGCGCCCGACGCGGCCGAGCATGCACGGTCGCTGCGGTTCGACCCCACTCGCTTTCCCTCTGCGGCCGATGCACCAGGAGGTCTTAAACCACGTCCCGAACCCGTGGTTTCGCGGCAAGCACCTCACTGAGCTCGCACGCGTGCCACGGTGAGTCACCGGCGCGCCCGAGTCGGCTCACCGCCGCTGGCCTATAAATAGGTCCCCCCGGCACCCCAGCACCCCCCAGGCAGCTTCAGCACAACCACTAGACTCCCCCTAGCCGCCCAGTCGAGCTCGCAGAGCCCCGGTGCTCGAGATCGACCGAGGCCCCTTCGCCTCGGAGCTCCGGTCGATCTCCGGCTACACGCTGGCTCCTGCGCCGCCCGACCTCCCATTGCACTCCCCTTGACGCCAGGAACATTTCCCCCAACTTCCCCGAGCGAATCCGTGCCCCTAGCCACTAGCTCGACGCCAACCCAAAACCTTTTCGCCACGATCACCTCGTCGCCGGCGACCCAGACCACCTCCGGTGACGTCCCGACCACGAGCAGGTAGGCGGAGGAACAAGGGACCCATTCCCGCTCCTACATTGGCCTGAGGGCAACGGTAGCCTCGCCGGTGTCCGTCTCCACCTCTCTGGCTGGAGGTAGGAGAAGGACCCGACAGGTGGAGCCCACCTGTCGGTGTCCTGGGGCAGCCAGCGCGCGCAGCCGCTGACACTGACCCTAGGGGCCCGCAGGTCAGGTTTGAACCTGGCCCGCGCGCGCGTGGTGGTCGGTCTGCTGGCTGGGCCGACTGGGTCTCCCCCTGGCCTTTTTATTTTATTTTTAACCTGCAGCTTAAATGATTTTTATAAAAATATTTAGCCAGTAGAAAAATATGATTCTTCCACCAACAATTTTCTCAAAATGTGTAGTAATTGATTCTGTAGAGTTTGACATTTATCAAAAACAGAATCTGTTTTGGTATAATAAAATGATATTAAAAGCATTTGTTTGCTCCTGTTTGCTTTAAAATAAATATGCTTAGCTAATAAAAACCATAGGAAACATTTTCCAAAATAATAAACTGAATTTATTCAAGCTTTGCAACATTTTTAAAAGCACCTTGTGATCTGTTTTGGTGTGAGCTATTATTTATTTATTCCTTTCTCGACGGTAGAGTTACCGAGTGACGGAGGATCCGGAGCGGAAGACCTCGAAGACCCCGGATACCTAGCTGACCAAGGCAAGCAGCCCTTTGACCATGACTTGAGCACAAACATTGTTGCATGCTAGTATAGTTGGTATTTTCCCGTTGCATGTGATCACGATGCCGGTTCATCATTGTGGTGATGGCACCGGAGGCTTCTTCAAAGCCCTTGCATGTTGATGATGTTATTCATGTGGCCCCCGGAGTACAAGAATGATGAGCTTGACCCTACCATCTATTAGGAACATGCTACTGTCATGCTGACTAGTAGAGTAAGATCATTGCACTGAGCTTGACCCTACCCCTTGAGGGTCATGTTATTACCATGTTGACAAGTAAAGATAGAAGCATATTATCACAAACATGATGATGAGTTAAATAAAGAGTTTATGAAAACCCCGTCGGCTGCCACTAATGCCCGAGGGTGATGATGAGTTGGTGATCACTTTTGGTGAAGTGATGCACCGGTGTTTTTGTGTGAGTATGGTTTCGGAAATGGGATTAGATTTATGATGTGTCGACCGTCCCAACCTTACTAGTACGCCACGTTACCCCTTTATGGGACGGGGCTTTGTTGATTACTCTGGTCGGTACTAGCAAAGAGCCACATTACTAGTGGAGGGAGTGATCGGTGTCACTCTCGTGATGGGGTCGTGCCAGGTAGGACGACTATGCCATTATTATGAGTTCCAGGCACACCGTTGGTCCCCGCATGGTTGATACTGTCCAGAGTCGGTGCTCGTAAGACGTACAACATGTGGGGTGGGTACCAATTGAGTGGACCTCTTTGTCTAGTATCGTCAGGGGAAAGATGATGATCGGGTACTTACCTCGGGTATATGTGATATACCGCGAGTCGTGGATGACACGGAAGTTTCCCGTTTCTCGTGGGTCCAGCGTACTACCTCTGCAGAGTGTCAAATTATCCGAATAGCCGTGTCCACGGTCAAGGACAGTTGGGTGGTGCTGCTTAAACTACGTCCAACGTTTCCGCATAAACTAAGAGTGTGTGTGTGTGGTGTTAAAAAGGTGTTGTTATGAGAGTAATAATATGACCAAGTTTGGTGACTTGGCATATAGGATAAACCTGGATGGTTTAGCCCTCATTAATACATTGAGGTTATGACAAGTCCGATGATTTGGCATATAGGGTGAACCCGGATGGTTCAACCTTAGCAGATATGTTGATATATGTAACCTGTTCTTCAAGAGTAGTTCTTTAACTTGTTGCATATGCCTGCATTCCACCAAATTGCATTCCACCAAAGATACATGTTACTGTTATTCTTCACTATAAATGTTCATATCATGGGCTGTTTGCGAGTACATTCAAAGTACTCATTGGCTTGCCACTGGTTATATTATTGACCAGACATGGAAGGACCGGAGTTTGGCGACGAGTACGCCGTCGGAGACGAACCTGCGATCTAGGACGCTTCCAAGTCATAATGCCTGTCGGTGTAGGCTTGATGGCATGGGCACCGCTTAGCCCTTACGAGTATCCGCTACTCGATGTATCTGTTTAATTTGGCTTTAGGCCTCGCTCTTGAACCCGACCTTCTGGTCGTTTGATGTAATAATTTCGGTACTTGGATGTAAGACTCTATTATTCAGTATCTGTGTTCAGTGAACATTGATCCTTGGGGTCACTGGGCACAGCGATCTCGACTTGCTAGTTGGGGTCCCCACATTTTCACCCTACACCTCCCATGGATTGATAAACCTTAGATCATGCACTTGAGGGGAAATTGCTACTGTCCTATAAAACTGTGCGCTCGGAGGCCCAAAAAGTCTACGAGAATAAAGTTGCGTAGTAGACATCAAGCTCTTTTCTGGCGCAGTTGCCAGGAAGGTGAGTGCTTAAAGGTATATCTTTAGATCTTGCAATTAAATATTTTAGTTTCTTGTTTTTCACTAGTTTGGTTTTATAAAACAAAACTACAAAAACAATGGAATTTAGGTTGACTCAATTGCTTTGCCTTTATAATGCCTTTCGTGAAAATGATGGTTCGAAAAATTGTGCTCAATTGTTAGAAGAAGAATTTATAAAAATGGTTAATGTGACATCCTTGAATGATGAGCATGATAGAAATATTATTAGTATGAATTCTCTGAATATCCATGATGCTAATGATGATTGCACTAGTCATGATTAAAAGTTTCTTATAAGCATGCCAATTTTTGTGGAGTTAATAAAATTTGTGAAGACATGCCATATAGGGATGATAGATTTTGTACAAAGCATAAACATGATAAAACCAATTCATGGCTTAAAGTGATAGTTGAATTTGCCACAAGATTATGCTCTCTTCATCACATTACTTGTGAACTTGACAATAGGGTTGGTCATCTTAATTTGCAATGCATGCATTTTCATGATCGAACCGTTTCCAAATACTGTGATAATTTGATCTCCCATGAACTATATAATGAACTTTTTTATTTTTGGGGTGTGAAAATTGTCACATAAAAATGATTGGTTTGATATATTACTTATCACTAATGATAATGAAACTAATATATAGGAAATCTATATGTTTGGCGTAGTAAATTTCATTGAGAATGCTTATATTGCCAACTATGGAAAGATGGGAAAACCAACAGAATGTATAAGGAACACTAATGAAAGGGTAAAGTTCTCCCAATACCCTCCTATTGTTTCTCCTAATGAATCAGGTTGCAAGGAGGAGCTTCCCATCGAACCAATCTCTTCAATAAGAAGCTCGGAAAAATTGATTAAACCCATGCATGGTGTGGTGGAGAAGAAGAAAACAAGAAAAAGTAAAGGTAAAAAGGTATCTCTCTCAAATAATGAGAATGAATCCTATAATATTGAGGACGATGATACACTTGATGATGTTGTTATGCCTTTTACTTGTCAGGATAATTATGATTGGGAAGATAATGATACTTCTTATAATCTTGAAAATCTTTTTGGCACCAACTTGGAAAATTATGATGATAATAATTGTCATACTATTGGTTCCATTATTACTATTGATCATAAGAGTGATTATGCTAATGATATGCAAACCCACAAGATTGGGGATGCTATGCTTGATGAATATGATCTATTTAGTCCCACTACTTCGAATGATCAAATTTGTTTTGATGGTTGCATGCCTCCTACTTATGATGATTATTGTGATGACGCTTATGTTATAAAAATTAGTGATTATTATTGTAAAACTTGGCATAATTATGAACACCCTTTTTCTATACATTATTCTTTTAATGTGGAAATGATTTATAGTATTCGAGTCTCCTATATGATACTTCCACTATCATGTATGAGAAGTTCTCTTATGGGGAGAGTAATAAATTTTCTATGCTTGTGGATCATGAATATAATGCTTTGTAAGATATTTATATTGTTTAATTCCTTAATGATCCTACTGAAAAATATTATGAGAAAGGAACATATGTTTGTAGGCATTGCAACAATATCAAGTTTCCTCTCTATATGTTCAAAGTTTTGAAGTCATGCTTGTTTTGCCTTCCTATGCAAGTTGATTCTTGCTACAATTAATTTTTTTCTTGCAAAATCCCTATGCATAGGAAGTGGGTTAGACTTAAATGTGCTTGCCATGTGATCCATGATGCTCTCTTGCATGTTTCAGTTACTACTTTTTAAGTGAGCATCATTGAAATCAACATCCCTAGCTAGAAGACATTAAAGAAGACCGCTTGTTGGGAGACAACCCAACACTTTTAATTTATGTTTTTTTTGTGTTAACATGATTAATATATTGTAGTAATCATGTTTTGCGCCTTTTATTTCAATAATCTGTCAAGTAAAGCCTTTGGGGTAGTGTGGATACTTGTTGATTTTATTCTATGCAAAAAACATAAGCTTTTGCCTCTAGTATATGAATTACCAGATTTCAATGGAGCGTCAAAAAATTCTGAAATTTTAACACAGTTTTTCTATGCAAATTCCCTGTGTTTTCCAAATTTTTGAGAATTTATAGAGATAGGTAATTTTGGTTTAAGTTCAATTTTTTACATATTGTTCTGTTTTTGACATATTCTATTTTGCATGCATGGTTTGCTTGTTTTAATGTTTCCATATCTTATATTTAGTGATATAAATTATGGTAATGATAGAATATAGTAGGTATTATGTGATAACAATTATGAATCTTGTCTTGGCAGTATCTAAGTGAATGATCTATCTTTACTACACTAACCCATCTCGCAAAGTTCCGTTAAGTTTTGTGTTATTGAAGTTTTCAAGTTTGGGGTTCGATACCGATATGAGGAGAATAAGTAGTGTTAAGACCCTAATCTTGGGGATTCTCAAGGAATCCCCAAGGTAATAGCCAAGGAATACTCAAGCGTCTAAGCTTGGGGATGCCCCGGAAGGCATCCCCTCTCTCGTCTTCAACACTATCAGTATATCTTGCTTGGAGTTATATTTTTATTTGTCACATGATATGTGTTTTTCTTGGAGCATCATTTTTTGTTAGTATTTATTTGATGCTATTTATAATCATGTTTTTCAATAAAGAGTTGCCTTTAGAATGCTTGAACTACACGTGTGATGTGTGTTGTACAAATATAGAAACTTCTGTTGTGGTATTTAAACTATGAGATTTTACTGGAACATGGAAAGTTTCTAAAATTTTACATAGTACTGTCATACAAATTCTTTAGCATGTCCTAAATTTTCAGAATTTTGGAGTTACAAAAGTATACCTTTTAAATTTATTACTACAGATTGTTCTGTTTGGACATTTTGTTGTCATAGTTTTGTTGTTTACTTATCCTAGTATTTTCATGGATTATATTGGTAGATATAAAATGTGGAAATGATAGTATACGGTACCTAGTGTTTGAAAATTATTATGCAACTTGTCTTGGTAGTACATGAAGTGTTGATTTATTCTTATGTGTACTAACCTATCCCACGAGTTCTTTTCAAGTTTTCTGTGGATGAAGTTTTTGTGACTTAGGTGAAACCAGGATATGAGAGGATTGAACGAGATACAAAAGCTAAAACTTGGGGATGCCCAAGGCACCCCAAGTAAATATTACAAGAAGTCTCAAGAATCTAAGCTTGGGATGCTATGCATCCCACATCTCTTCGTTAACAAATATCGGTTAGCCTATGTTGAGCCTAAGTTTTTATTTGTCCACATGCTATGTGCTATCCTTGGAGTGCATTTTTTAGTTTTCTATTTGAATAAAATTCTCAGATCTGAAAATCTTTATTTAGAGAGAGTCCTCACATATCTACCTAATTATTTGACTACTCATTGATCTTCACTTATATCTGTGTCGAGTAGTTTGATGTTTACTCTTGTGCTTCACTTATATCTTGAGAGTAAATTGTGAATGAATGAATCTAAAATTATCAATGTTCTTTATGCTTAGTAGTAGTTTCACTTTCGGTTTATAAAATAAAATCTATTGAAGTTTTCCAATCACAATATTGGTCATACAAGCAATTCATGAATGATTAGTATAAGAAAGAGAACTTTCACATACAAATATATTATCTTGGACCTCTTGTATGATTGTGAATACCCATTAATTGTTTGCAACGTTGATCAAATTGTTCAAGTTGGACAAGGAAGACAACGTAATAGTTGTGTTTGGGTATATTTGCAAGAAGTTATATTGTTATGGATCCTCCAACATGTGGTGCTTATATAGAACCTTTGCTAGCCAAAACCTCGTACCAAGTAGAGATACTACATGTGCATCCAAATCCTTAAGCCAAGTTTCTTACATGAGAGTCCATCATACCTACCTATATATGTTATTTTATTATCATTCCAAGTAAATTTGCATGTGCCGGCTCTAAAACCTTAAAATAAACGTTCATTTTGTGTGTCCGTACCGCTCATGGAGTAATCGGGGCGGTCAATATCTTTCATGCTAAGCGTGATATTTTCATGACGAGTGTTTATTCACTTGTCATTAAATGAGAGAGGCTCGTAAAAATGATTTCCAATGCTTCGTAATACAAAATAAATAAACAAGAACTCCCCCTAGAAATTTGATTGTTTGGAGGGCACTTGTGGATACGGCTAGCCATGGAGAGTGTTTGAATGGTTGAGGGGGGGGGGGTAAAAAATTCAATTATGTTTGGGAACTGCCAATAATGTGATTAACATGGAATATATTGAAATCCCTTGTTGTAACATCGACAGGAAAGGCACCCCAACCAAAATATATTCGTCTATGTTTTAAGCAATGAGCTCTCGCACCTCTGCAAATCCCTGCTTACCTTTGCGAAGGGGCAATATATTTATTTTTGTGTTATTTACTTTCATGCTATTTACTTTCCAAGTTGAGTCAACTTCTTATTCCAACCTCAGTCTATTAGTTGGCAAGCACCATGTGGTGGGGAAAGATCCAAACACATATATCCACTCAAATATATTTGATCATGATTCATTATTGTTGAAAATTATCTTTATGATAAGGGCATTTGCATTTCTGTCCCTAACACGAACCACCTACTCATATTTACCCCTAATATTGAAGTGTGATCAAATTTGCCCCACTACCATTAGTTCCCCTTATAGAAATGCCCTTGTGTCATTACCGTCCAGTCAAAGGGCTTTGACCGTCAGTAGGATGTTTGCTCGACATTTTGACCCTATCTTCATGTGTCACTTACAGGTGGTCCCAGTTATCCATAGATTTTTTTAAAAAGGAAATAACTTTCTCTCCTCTCAATTTCACTTATGGGTAGGCTCTATGAACCATAAAAAAGGAAAGTAAAAAAACATATCCATAGTGTATGACTAGTGGGCCAACGGGGGATTCGGCCCACTTGTCATTACCTATCATAACTAATGTAGGTCAAAAACAGAATAGTACCTAAGCTAAGTCAAAAATAGAAAAGAATACCTATCTATTATGACCATGTGGCAGTGGGTCCCACTGTCACTGTCACAGCTTGGGCCCACATGTCAGTGAAGCTGGTGGCATTTTGAACAGCGGCGTGCGCTTCGGTGACCAAAAGCACGATGGCGACGACCGGAGTCACAGCTCTGGCGAGCATTTTGTGAGCCAAGGGTCCCATTCAAACAAGTTCGACGAGGCGTATTCACTAGTACCAGCGGTGCATGTAGGGGTGGCCGAAATCAACTAGAGTGATGTGCTGGGCGGCAGCCGACGGCGGTGGTCAACGAATTCGAGAAGGCGGGCGTGGATCCAGTAGTTTAGGGGACTGGACGACATCATAGGGGCACCATGAGCATGACTGCAACATTTTTTTATGTCTTAGCAGCACATGGGCGATGTTGTCTTTTTGTCACGGCAGATGTCCTCGTGAAAGGACTTAGGGGTTAGGCCATTGCATCTAGGTGGCGGCTTGAATGGGATTGATCGAAATCAAGAGACACGAGTTTACCCACGTTCGTCCCTCTGATGGAGGTAAAAACCTACGCCCTCCTTCTGGTGTTTATTGATGATGATCTCGATTACAAGGGTGCGAAATCGCTAACCTAGATCTCGAGGATTTCTAACTTGTCCCTTCTACCTCACGGGCTCCCCTTTATATATAGGTAGAGGCCCTGAGATTACAAGAGAGTCTGGGTCGTAACACAACCCGTGACTTATTCATTCTCCTACTAACTTGGGCGAGGGGAATCCTCGTGTCTTTCCTCGTGATACAACCCACCACGCGATGGGCCATGAGCCGGCCTATACCTTGAGACGCCTCCTCGTCCTTCCTATTTAAGGGCCTCCAACCCAAGTTATACCACAGGCGGGTTACCTGTTGGGCGGGTTAACCTAAGGGGTATATCGCCAACATTATCCCCAATTTATTTTGGATTCATCCATGTTAAACTCCATCCTGAAAAAATAGAGAAAGAATACACCTCGAAAGTGAAAGTTTAGAGTCATTTTCGCTCTTGAGCCGGTGATCTTCTTCGTGAAAAAACTTCACCCGGGTCAACATTTTGCCGGGTTATTTGCCTTGTTTGGGACTTGGTACTTTTTCAACCCTTGTTGTCATGACGTCATAATCCTGTCACTAACGCCATCCATTCATCAGGGCAAATCTTTTTTAAACAATTCCTAAATCCCCGTCAGGCGCCAAAATCGAGGCATCTTCTTAGCCCCTAGTGCCCGTTTCAGTCTTTACTACGCCGCTTCGGGGTTCATCTCATTATAAATAGCCCCGAGCCCTTTCTGTTTTAACCTTTTCATTCTTATTCTTCCTCTCGCCTCTAGTGCCTCTCCCGAGCTTTGCCGATGTTGTCTCCTCACCGGTGATTTCGTCCTTGTGTTGTTGCCGCCAGAGTTCATTTTCATCGGCTGCAGAATCTTCCCGAAGTGTGGCCATCACCAACTCACCTCTCCTCGAGTTGTGTAAGTCCTCATTACTACCCTAGATTATCTCCATTTGTCCATCGTTCATTGGTAGTTCATCTCCTGCTCTATAGATCATATTCATAGATATGTCACTTCTCACATCATCATGTGTATATTGCATGATTTTACCATCGTTGTTGCCTAGGCATTTTAATAGATCCATAGCAGATTAATCCTGAATCCTTGTCGATGTTTTTGTTTCGGTAGCTCTGCTAGTTAGGGCGTACTTTTCTTCGCTTTTTCGAGCATTATTTAGATCCGTTTGTTCTGCCACTTTGTCAGAAAGTTGTTGTTTCTCACGAATTTCGCTAAGTCCCTTTGGCCCTAGGCTTTTACTCGTTTAGCCAACTCTAGCTGATAGCTCATCTCATTACCGGCCCAACTCCTCTTTCATCCCTTTAGCCGGCTTCTCTTTGTATTCCGACTTATTTTTATGATTCTTCGCAGTGCTGCTGTCAATCATAATGGACCCTAAGACCAGTAAAGCCGTCGGCTGGGTCAAATCTGGAATAACCATGCTTACCTTGGAAGAACTTGTAGCCCAGGGGTTATTGTCGGCTCAAAGTGAAATCGAGTGGAGAGTCCCCGAAGAGGAAATTACCCCACAACCCACTGAGGATAAGTCGTCGTTTTTGGCAATCATGTGCTTAGGGTTTTTCGTCCATGTGTGTCAAAATTCTTTAGAGACTTGCTCCACTTTTACCAACTCGGCTCCCAAGACCTTGGTCCCAACTCTATGACCAACATTTGTCAGTTCCAAGTGCTTTGTGAGGTTTATATTCAAATGAAGCCAACCCTTGATTTATTCAGACATTTTTTCTACCTTAATCATCAAACTGAGGTGAAAATGGCCCCAAGTGTGGAGCTTGGTGGAGTTACAATAAAGAAGAGAAAAAATAGTCCTTTTCGTGAATCCAAATTGGCGAGTCATCCCAAGGGTTGGTTTTCCACTTGCTTTTAGTGTAAAGATACTTCTCCAAAAGGTCAACATCCTTTGCCGGGTTATATAGCTAATTGACTTAACGCCGCGATTGAATTTTCGGGTTGGCCAAGTGAGGAAGAGCAAAAACTGGTGGCACCAATGATATTGAGATCCAAAGCTTTATTCATTCATGGGCTCACTGGAATTGATCTAGCCCGTGTTGGTTAACCTGGAGAATTCAACCACTTAGCTTAAGGGGTGATTTGATGTGTAACTATGCTCGCGATTCAAAGGACGCCCAACGCTTCAGTGAAAAAGACTTGCCTGCCAAAGAAATCAATGAAGCCACCAAGTAGATGTTTGGAGACTCAAAAGAAAAATGTAGTGTTACCAGCTTAGCTCCATTCTATGAGGGTATCCAGGTTCCACCAGTAAGTGTTCTTTGCAAGTTTGCCTACTTCCTTTACTTTAACCTTTTTTAGTATTCACACTTTATTAAGCTAGCTTATTTTTGTTTACACGCAAACTCGGATTTCTGGAACGTTAGGGCCAGAACCCTTGTTCCTCCTCCTTCTGGTCAAGTGGATGACCAGGCGCCTGAAGCCTCCTCAGATGGAGAATATGTGGTAGAACTTGACTCCCTTGGACGCCTCTTTATCGAGCTTGCTAACTCCTCTTTCCTCGAGGATGATATTGGAAATAGTCAAGCCGACGACATTGAGGTAATTTTGATCTCTTCCAGTTCTTCAGAATCATATGTTGTGAAGAAGACAAGGCAAGTCATCAGAAAGGTTAAGTTTTCACATCCAGCTGCTCACTTAGATCCAAACTTTCTTTTGAAGCGATATCAACACGCCGCTTAGTCAAAATGCAAGACCCTAAGTTGATCCGGGGATTTGTCCGCCGGCTTAGAGCCATCTGCCTGTAGGCGACGTCATAAGGTGCCACACAGCCTAATCATTTCTCATCCTCAAGCGGGTCTCTGTAAACAACCCCTTAGTCTATATAATTCACTTTATTACTAGGAATCACTGTCCTCATTTGGTGACTCCACTGCAACCCAACTTCCTGCTTTCACCATGAACCATGGGTAAGCGTTTAATTTAAGTCGCCATTTGTTGACCATGCCATGACATGTCGTTCCTTTGACTTAATAAACTTGTTTTTATGATTTGTAGAGCCAAAGCCTTTATTAGGAAGAAGGTGGGTGAATGTTATTCCGCTACGGGGGAAGATATCATTCAAAATCCTTTTTCACCTGAAGGTCAGAATCACAGTGAGCTGTATGTTCAAGTTGAGTCGAACTTGGGAGATGAACCGCTCATGATATAGAAATGACTCATGCCGAGGAACCAAATGTCATGGGAACATATGGTGATAATCAAGGCGAACCTAATGAGCCTGCCTTTCATCCTCCACGCCCCGCTGCTCCTTCAATCCCTACACCTTGTATGGATAATGTTACTCCATCAACCGACATGGATGACACGGAAGTGGCTGTTATTGAAGGGTCTTGTCAATCTCCTGGCCCTTCAACTATTTTAACCAAAATTCTGTCCAAGGATGAGCCCACGCATGTGGATAAAGGAAAAGCCAAACTAGAGCTTCCAAGACTTGAGGATCTTGATATCCAAGGGTTGTATGAGCAATATGTGACCCGGTTGTCTAAGAGTCGAGATTTTTAACTAAATCTGGTTAACATCATGAAAACCAAATATGAGGTAAAAAACACTCCTTATTTATTGTACATACCTCCGTAGCCCTCAAGAGCTAATTTAGTACGGATAAGTAGTGAATTGGGTCTTTACAAATATCTGAAGAACCATGTGTAGCCCTCAAGGACGAGGTCTTTGTAGTAATAATGAGCCGGTATTGTTGTAAGTTATTTGATAATAAAATGCCATTCCTATCCCTCAAGGATCGGGTCATAATGAAAATAATGAGCCGATACTTCTTTGATTCCTTAAGGTGTAATTTTTTTTCCAACCATAGCCCCAAAGTCTGGCTTATATTCCTGAGATAGGCGGGTCTTTTCATAAAAACCTCCAAGTGTAGCTCCCAAGGGCCGGCTTTTCTCTTTCACACAGTCGGGTCTTCCTGTTGTAGAGCAAAGAAAGTGTTGCATTAGCCCCCAAGTGCCATGTGGATTGCTTGCAACTGCATGGGACTTTGTCAATTTGATTCAATTTTTAGAATCATGTAGCCCCCAAGTGTCGGGTCATCTTATTTAGGCGGCTCGGGACTTGTACTTATAATTTCTATGCTTGTGCAGGAATCATCGGAGAATTCTGAGTCTGCTACAGTCAACCTTTAAAGGTGACTTGCTGATGAGAAGAAAATAAAGATCAATGCAGATCAAAAAGTGACTCGGCTTGAGGATGAAAAGAAACAAGCATATGATCTCCTTGATCAAACCAAGGCTCATTTTGATAAGGAGAAAGCCGTCCTTGTAAAATGCATCGAAGATGCACAGAAAAAGTTTGAGCGTGTCACACAAGAGCTGTAGACTCTTAAAAAGTAAATCAATGATATGATTGCTGCAATCTTTGGTATGATGTTTTGAACTTTCTGTCATTTGAATTCCGAGTGAGATGATGTGTCAGCTTATTTAGGACGAAAGAATGAAAATCTTGTCCAGACGCCTATTGTGAAGGTGGAGGCCATCTTTACTTATATAGAGCAGCTATTCACATGATGTGTTTTTGCTATTAAGGCGGCGAAAAATTTGCAGGGTCCTCCGAGGAATATCAAAGACATGCTCAAATAGTTATCAACGGTTCCACAATGGATTGAAGAATTCAACATATGGACGACTCGTATGGGAGCGAATATGGCTCTTGCTTGTGCGAAAGCTTATGTACCATAATTTGACCTTCAGGCAGAGTTGGTGGGTTTCCGGAACTGAAAGCACATGACTCTGTATTTTCAAAGGAAGATTTCACCAAGTGTGTGAAGGAGACCCGCCCGCTTGCAATTCTTCTTGTAGACGAGCTAATTATGAATAAGTATCAATGTGCTTATTCCATGGAAAATCATCGCATAAATCCACCCAAGGACTAGCCTTTTGAGCTTATTCCTCCTCGTCATAAGCAACCCTTTGCTCCTGATGTTTACTCGTCCGTTATTGTTCTTGGTCCTTCCAATTTTTAATCTCTGAATACAATTGAGTGGATACACAAGGACAAACAGATTGACAAGGACGAGCCAGCTAAAGTGGATCCTCACGCGGTCAACGTTGAAGACCAACAAAGGCGAGCTGAGGTAGAAGATGCATGAGCCGTCGACCAAGAGTAATCTTAAGTGCTTTTAGGCAAAAACCTTGAATATTTTTGTGGTTCCTGAGATGAGGCTGTAATAGGGGTTCTGAATTTGACCCGTCTGTCGTGCCATCATGCATGTAATACTTTGACCTTGGGTCAATCATGACTTTGTCAATATATTTGCTCTTTGCTTCTTGCTTGTCTGATAAGTCACCCCCTTTTTCATATGGGATATCTCGTCAAAACGAGATTATACTTTCAACATAAAGACTCCTTGATATCTTGATCAGGAAAATAGCTGGTTATCTTGTGACCGAATAAGATAACCCGGTGGTCCATGTATGACCCTGTGATGCCCTCGGTTTGATCGTACGCTAATCATACACACAAATGCGTATGACCAAGCTCAAGGACTCACATGGAGATATCACAACACAACTCTAGACACAACTAAAAGATACAAGCTTCATATTACAAGCCAGGGGCCTCGAGGGCTAGAATACAGAAGCTCGATAAACACACGAGTCAGCGGAAGCAACAATTATCTGAGTACAAACATTAAACATGAGGTGCCTTAGAGAAGGCTAACACAAAAGATACAACGATCGAACGAGGCGAGGCCTCCTGCGTGGGAGCCTCCTAACTACTCTTGGTCTTCAGCGGCCTCCACTTAGTAGCAGGCCCGTCGGGGTAGCAGCCGTCGGCGGCGGGATACTCCATCTCCTGGGCTCCATCATCTGGTCGCAGCAACGGATCAAGGGGAAAAGGGGGATCAAAGCAACGACGAGTAATCATCCAAAGTACTCGCAAGACTGACATCAGAACTAAGCAATGCGAGAAAGAGGGAGAAGGCCTAGTCCTATCGAAGACTAGCATCTTCAGGGGTTTTGCAGCAATACATGAGAGTAGAACATGTAACACAAATAATAGTCATATTGTTGCAGCAATATTAATATGAGGTCACGCCCACAGATTCTCCCTCGTCTCCTTGCGAGGAAGCAATCCCGGAGCAAACATTCCAGTTAAGTAACATTTGTAGTTGTATAAGATCGGGGCACAACTCCAAGTCGTCCTGTAACCATGGACACATCTATTCGAATAGTTAATTTTCATCCCTGTAGGGGTGCACCAAGTTTCCCGTCACACCCGATAAACTCTGGATGGACACACTTTTCTAGGTCATGCTCGGCCTTGGAACATCGACACGTCGCATCCCCACCTAGACTCAACAAAGAGGCCAGCCCACCGGTCTAAATCCTAAGCGTGCAGGGGTCATTGGCCCATCGCCCATTGCGCTCCCGCGCATTGCATGGGCGGACGAGGTGAATCCTCGCAACTCTTATACAAGAACGGTGATAATGCACACCACTCGGGCGCGCGCCGCTCCATTGCTGACGTCTGACAAGGTTCCGCTGATACCACGACGTCGAGTACCCATAACTTCTCCCGCGTAGCCGGTTAGTGCGAAAAGGTCTCCGACCAACCCAGATTAAATACCCAAATCCATTAACATTTTAATTAACTCATCGACACATCCACGCGGGAATCCACTCACCTAACATTTATTCATCAATGTTCCAAGTAACATGGTCAAGTAATTGTGTGGTTGTAACATCAGGGGGATGAAAGGTATCACCCTCGTTGGATTCCGGACGATGTAACCGTCAAGGTGAACTTAGAGGAATCACCCTCGAGGGTCTCACACTTGAGGGATTGCACGACAGAGTCATCGTCGGGAGTGGTGAAGGAGGAATCACCCTCGATAACCATGACTGACTAGCTGCACTACAGAGATAGCATCATGAGTACTTGGCGAGGTGTCACCCTCGGTACCCAATAGTAGTTGTGCAACGTCGTACAACTAAGGGGGGTGTGAGTGTTGTGTCAGTTCTTGGCTCGTCGATCAGGGATCAAGACTTGACGATAAAGCGGGGGCAACTAGACTAAGGGTCGGAGGATATGATTGCTCCACCTATACTAAACAATTTTAAGGTGAAGTAGAATAATGTAGCAGTTCATCAAAAACAGGCTATGCATCAGAATAGGATCTATCTATAAGAGTAGCAAAATTCTAATGCAAGCATGAGGGAGAAAGAAATAGGTGATATAGAAATGATCAAGGGGGTTTGCTTGCCTTGTTGCTCTGCGGCAAAGGGCTGATCGTCAGGAGGGTAGATGTACCCGGCAGCAGCGTCGGTCTCGGGGTCTACCGGTAGAAGAGGGGGAAGAAACAATAAATATAACACCGATGCAAATACTAAGCATGGCATGGCAATATGCACGTCTAGGTATGAGCTAACGCAGTGCCATCCATCATAGACCGGTCGAGAAAATATCACATGATATTTCCCGGGTGTGTGCCTACTATCGGTCAATTGAAAACGATGAAATAGTTCCACGTTCGCTATGCTAGGAGCGCGTGATAGACGAACGGATAACGTATTCGGGTTTGTCTCGTTTTGCAGATAAACTTTCATGTTTAAAAGATTTTCATGTGACTTATGGTTTATTTTATATTAATTTTTCAATTTTTATTATTTTTTAGGAATTAAATAGATTTAAACAATTTTGATATTTAAATATGACATCAATGTGATGTCATCATGACATCAGCACTCAACTATGACCAATGGGTCCCATGTTTCATAGGCACATTTATTTTAAAGGTTTAATAATTATTTAATCACGTCAATTAGTGGGATGGGACCCAGCTGTCATACACTGCTTAGGTTGATTAATTAACATATTTAAATTAACAGTTTTATTTAATTAATTTACCTAGTCTTTAAACATTATAATTAACTAAATACTTATTTATTTATTTATTGTATTTAATCCTAAATATTCAAAACAATAATCACTGCTTAACTAAATAATTAATCTAATTAATTAGTTTTATTAATATTAAACATTTATAAAATTATATTATTATTGTTATTATTTTCTATTTATTTTAGTTTTTCTATTTTAGGGGCGTGGCCCCGCATGTCATTGGGAGAGCGAGCATCACATACACTAAACACACAAATCATGTACATAATTTTAATTATACATACATACATATATATAGACATGCATTGCGGTAATCTTCTTGTGAGCACATGCTCAGCTCCTCCCGCTCAGAAAAAATACTAGAAAAATTCAAAAAAATCCAATTTGCTTTTGTGTGGTAGACAATTTGATGCGTCGGGTCCGCCTCAAATTTCATCTCATTTGGACATCTAAGCAACTCTAAACAAAAAAGACAAATCGGGTCAAAAAAATTATGAACAATCAATCTTTTTCACAGACCCAAATTTTGTCTTTTTGCCGAGAGCTGCTCAGATGTCCAAATAAGATGAAATTTGGAGCGGACCTCACGCATAAAATTGTCTACCACACAAAAAAATGTTTTTTTTTAATTTTTCCAGTATTTCTTTTTATTTTTTTCATGAGCCCGGGTGGAGATGCACCCGGGTGCTAAAACGGCCTGCCCCATGCATTGCACATACACTCACATACATACATATTCACATACATACATACATACATACATATATATATATATATATATATATATATATGTTCTTTTTTATAAACAATACACTAATGACAGGGGTTATCTCCCCTGCCTAACAGGGAGATGGCCAGAGTGCACGCAAGCACGGGGCTGACGGCTCGCCGGAGTGCGGGGACAGAGGAAGGGGAGGGAGGAGCTCACCGAGACCTGTAGGTGTGCAACATGGGCTTGAGGGGGGCTCGGTGGAGCGAATCGACGACGGTGAGCGACGGTGCGGTGGTGCAGTCCGGCGAGGTGGTGGTCGGGGCGCGACGATGGATCTTGTCAAACTTTGGATGTTTTGCATGCTTTTTATTTATTTTCTGGGACTAACTTATTAACTCAGTGCAAAGTGTCAGTTTCTGTTTTTTTCCATGTTTTTGACTCCTTTCAAAGGAGATTTCGAAACGGAGTCCAAACGGAAGAAAATCCCCGAAAAGATTTTTTCTGGAACGGAAGAAGATCGGAGGACTTGGGGGCCCAGCCAGAGGAGCACCAGGGTCCCCACAAGCCCCCACCCCACAGCCGGGGGGGGGCATACAGGCTTGTGGGCCCCCTAGAGGTCCCCTAACTTAAAACTTGCGCCTATATATTCCCAAATATTCCCAAAAAATCAAGAGACGATCGCAATCACTTTTCCGCCGCCGCAAGCCTCTGTCTCCGCAAGATCCCATCTGGGGCACGTCCTGGTGCCCTGCCGGAGGGGGGATTCGGACACGGAGGGCTTCTTCACCAACACCATGACCTCTCCGATGATGCGTGAGTTGTTCACCATAGACCTACGGGTCCATAGATAGTAACTAGATGGCTTCTTCTCTCTCTTGGATCTTCAATACAAAGTTCTCCATGATCTTCATGGAGATCTATCCGATGTAATCTTCTTTTGCGGGGTGTTTGTCGAGATTCGATGAATTATGGATTTATGATCAGATTATCTATGAATCTTATTTGAGTTTCTTCTGATCTCTCTTATGCATGATTTCATATCCTTGTAATTCTCTTCGAGTTGTGGGTTTTGTTTGGCCAACTAGATCTATGATTCTTGCAATGGGATAAGTGCTTGGTTTTGGGTTCATACCGTGCGGTGACCTCACCCAATGACAGAAGGGGTAGCGAGGCACGTATCGTGTTGTTGCCATCAAGGGTAAAAAGATGGGGTTTTCATCATTGGTTTGAGATTACCCCTCTACATCATGTCATCTTGCTTAAGGCGTTACTCTGTTCGTCATGAACTCAATACACTAGATGCATGCTGGATAGCGGTCGATGTGTGGAGTAATAGTAGTAGATGCAGAAAGTATCGGTCTACTTGTCTCGGGCGTGATGCCTATATGTATGATCATTGCCTTAGATATCGTCATGACTTTGCACGGTTCTATCAATTGCTCGACAATAATTTGTTCACCCAACATGATATTTGCTATTTTGAGAGAAGCCTCTAGTGAACACTATGGCCCCCAGGGTCTACTCCACACCATATTTTCAGCCTTACACTTTTTAGTTCGTTGCACTTTTCGCCTTCAGATCTCACTTTGCAAACAATCTTGAAGGGATTGACAACCCTTTTGAAGCGTTGGGTGCAAGCTTGTTTGTGTTTGCACAGGTACTCTGGACTTGACGAGACCCTCCTTTTAGATCGATACCTTGGTTCTCAAACTGAGGGAAATACTTACTGCTCCTGTGCTGCATCACCCTTTCCTTTTCAAGGGAAAAACCAACGCAAGCCGAGTCTCCGTCGACGTGTCAATTCTGGCATTGTTGTTTGAGAAGTAGCAGAAGGATTTCTGACGCCGTTGCCGGGGAGGGATCAAGTCAAGAACTCATCCAAGTAAGTGTCGCAAAATCATCTCTTGCATTTACTTTGTTTGCCAGTTGCCTCTCGTTTTCCTCTCCTCCACTTCACCAATTTGCCTTTTTCGTTTGCCTTTTTCGTTCGCCCTTTTCTCTCGCTTGCTTTCTGTTCGCTTGTGTGCCTTGTGCCTTCAATATGCTTGCATCTTCGCTTGCTAAAAATCTAGTGATATGGATCCTCACCCACTAGCTAATCTCTTTAAGAGATCCACTTATGTGGAACCAATTGCTAGTGAGTTGAGTGCACTTGACTTTCTCTATGGAGCTTTGCTTGAGATGCGTGAATCTGAAAATCGTGATGAAGAAATTTATGAAATGATTCATGAGGGCTCCTTGAATGAAAAGCATGATTGCAATGATTTCATTATAAATTCTATTAATGACAATCATGCTAAAGATATGCAAAAACCTAAGCTTGGGGATGCTAGTTTTGCTATGTCCACTACTTGTTGCAATGATATTTGCAATAATATTGAAAGTGGGTTTGGAGAAGTCATGACTTTAGTTGATGATAATCCCAATATTTTTGAAGAGCGTCAACTTTGCATGCATGTGGATCATGAAAAGAATATCCTTTGTGATAGCTATTTTGTTGAATTTGATTATGATCCCACATGTAATTGCTATGAGAGAGGAAAATATTGTGGTAGAAACTTTCATGTTACCAAATTACCTCTCGTTATGTTGAGATTGATGTTGTCTCTTTCTTCTTCCTTGCATTTGGTAACTATTGGTTGTCTTGACAATCTGTTTTCCTATAAAATGCCTATGCATAGGAAGTACGTTAAACTTAGATGTGATTTTCACATGTTTTATGATGCTCTCGTTGTGCTTCAATTCTTGTCTTTTGTGTGAGCATCATTGATTTATCAATGCCTAGCTAAGGGCGTTAAACAATAGCGTTTGTTGGGAGGCAACCCAATTAATTTATCTTTTTCTTTCTGTTTTTTGTTGCGTCCACACCATCACGATTCTGTTGTGATTGTGTTTTTTGTGTTTCTTTTTGTGTTTGAGCCAAGCAAAACCTTTATGACCAGTCTTGGTAATGGTTGTTTGATCCTGCTGGAAAAAAGACAGAAACTTTTCGCTCACAAGATGATTTTTCATTTTTATTCAGAAAGAGATTTTGAGTTGATTCTTTTCGCTGCTGATTGATATGCTTTTTCGCCAGACCGTCGTAATTTTTCAGATTTTTTAAGGTACCAGAAGTATACGAAGTATACAGATTGCTACAGACTGGTCTGTTTTTGACAGATTCTATTTTTGTTGGGTTGGTTGTTTGTTTTGATGAAACTATGGTTAGTATCGGGGGGTACTAGACATGGAAAAGTGAGAATACAGTAGCCCATCATCAATATAGATGGAATTCAAGTTTTCTGCAGTACCAAAAGAAGTGGTAGTTTGTTTTCTTGTACAAATGTTATCACAAGTTTCTGTTTAAGTTTTGTGTTGTGAAGTTTTCAAGTTTTGGGTGACTTTCTCGTGGACAAAGAGATAAGGAGTGGAAAGAGCTCAAGCTTGGGGATGCCCAAGGCATCCCTAGCCGAATTCAAGGACACAAAAAAAAGCCTAAGCTTGGGGATGCCCTGGGAAGGCATCCCCTCTTTCATCTTCAATCCATCGGTAACATTACTTGGAGCTATATTTTTATTCACCACATGATATGTGTTTTGCTTGGAGCGTCTTGTATCTTAGGAGTCTTTTCTTTTTGTTGTGTGACAATCATCCTTGCTGCACACCTTTTCGAGAGAGAGAGACATGCACTCATCGTGATTTTGCTAGAATGCTCATAGTGCTTCACTTATATCTTTTGAGCTAGATACTTTTGCTCTAGTGCTTCACTTATATCTTTTGAGCTAGATACTTTTGCTTTAGTGCTTCACTTATATCTTTAGAGCACGGCGGTGCGTGATTTGGTAGTTGGCTTATGCTATGAAAGTAGTCCCAAATGTGCTAGGTACCCAAAGAGGATGAAAAAACCTCCATCTTCATGTGCATTGAGTAGAAAGAGAAGTTTTGATTCCTCTCAATTAGTTTTGAGACGTGGATTCGGTAATATTAAAAGTTATGTTAGTAGGGTGTTGTGAATCTAGAAATACTTGTGTTGAAGTTAGTGATTCCCGTAGCATGCACGTATGGTGAACCGCTATGTTAGGAAGTCGGAGCATAATTGATCTATTGATTGTCATCCTTTGTGTTGAGGTCGGGATCGCGCGATGGTTTACACTTACCAACCCTTCCCCTCGGAGTATGCATTTAGCACTTTGTTTCGATTACTAATAAAAACTTTCGCAATAAGTATGTGAGTTCTTCATGACTAATGTGAGCCCATGGTATAGATGCACTTTCACCTTCCACCATTGCTAGCCTCTCTAGTGCCGCGCAATTCTCGCCGGTACTCAAACCCACCAAATTCCTTCCTTAAAACAGCCACCATACCTACCTACTATGGCATTTTCAAAGCCATTCCGAGATATATTGCCATGCAACTCCCACCGTTCCGTCTCATGACTTGCGCCGTCACTCTCATATTGCCATTGCATGATCGTAAGATAGCTAGCGAGATGTTTCAACGTCATACGCCATGCTAGATCGTTGCACATCCCGGTACACTACCGGAGGCATTTTCTATGGAGTCATCATCATTGTGATCTTTGAGCTGTGAGTAAATAAAAGTGTGATGATCATCATTATTAGAGCATTGTCCCATGTGAGGAAATAAAAAAAGAGAGGCCAAAGAGCCCAAAAATAAAAAAAAAGAGAAAAGAAAAAAAAAGAAAAAAAAAGAGGCCTAAGAGCCCAAATAAAAAAAAGAGAAAAAGAGAGAAGGGACAATGCTACTATCTTTTTCCACACTTGTGCTTCATGTAGCACCATGTTCTTCATGATTGAGAGCTTCTTGGTTTGTCACTACCTTATTCTAGTGGGAATCTTCATTATATAACTTGGCTTGTATATTCCAATGATGGTCTTCCTCAAAATTGCCCTAGGTCTTCGTGAGCAAGCAAGTTGGATGCACACCCACTAGTTTTCCTCTTGAGATTTCACATACTTATAGCTCTAGTGCATCTCTTGTATGGCAATCCCTACTCATTCACATTGATATCTATTAATGGGCATCTTCATAGCCTATTGATACGCCGAGTCAGTGTGACCATCTCCTCCTTTTTGTCTCACAACCACCACCATACTCTATTCCACCTATAGTGCTATATCCATGGCTCGCGCTCATGTATTGCGTGATAGTTATAAAAAGTTTGAGAAAGTAAGAGTGCGAAAACAATTACTTGGCCAATTCTGGGGTTGTGCATGATTTACATTAGTTGTGTGAGGATGACGGAGCATAGCCACACTATATGATTTTGTTGGGATAACTTTCTTTGGCCTTGTTATTTTGAAAGTTCATGATTACTTTGCTAGTTTGCTTGAAGTATTACTGTTTTCATGCCAATAGAAAACTATTGTTTTGAATCTTATGGATCTGAACATTCATGTCACGTGAAATAACTTGCAAATGAAAACTATGCTAGGTAGCATTCGACCTCAAAAATTCATTCTTTATCACTTCCCTACTTGAGGACGAGCAGGAGTTAAGCTTGGGGATGCTTGATACGTCTCCAACGTATCTATAATTTTTGATGGTTTCATGCTATTATCTTGTCAAACTTTGGATGTTTTGCATGCTTTTTATATATTTTCTAGGACTAACTTATTAACTCAGTGCCAAGTGCCAGTTCCTGTTTTTTCCATGTTTTTGACCCCTTTCAGAGGAGATTTTGAAACGGAGTCCAAACGGAAGAAAATCCCCGAAAGGATTTTTTCTGGAACGGAAGAAGATCGGAGGACTTGGGTGCCAAGCCAGAGGAGCACTAGGGGCCCCACAAGCCCCCACCCCGCGGCCACGGGGCCGCGCTATCCAGGCTTGTGGGCCCCTGGAGGTCCCCTGACCGAAAACTTGCGCATATATATTCCCAAATATTCCCAAAAATATCAAGAGACGATCGCAATCACTTTTCCGCCGCCGCAAGCTTCTGTCTCCGCAAGATCCCATCTGGGGCACGTTCTGGTGCCCTGCCGGAGGGGGGATTCAGACACGGAGAGCTTCTTCATCAACACCATGACCTCTCCGATGATGCGTGAGTAGTTCACCGTAGACCTACGGGTCCATAGCTAGTAACTAGATGGCTTCTTCTTCTCTTGGATCTTCAATACAAAGTTCTCCATGATCTTCATGGAGATCTATCCGATGTAATCTTCTTTTGCGGTGTGTTTGTCGAGATCCGATGAATTGTGGATTTATGATCACATTATCTATGAATCTTATTTGAGTTTCTTGTGATCTCTCTTATGCATGATTTCATCTCCTTGTAATTCTCTTCGAGTTGTGGGTTTTGTTTGGCCAACTAGATCTATGATTCTTGCAATGGGAGAAGTGCTTGCTTTTGGGTTTATACCGTGCGGTGACCTCACCGAGTGACAGAAGGGGTAGCGAGGCACGTATCGTGTAGTTGCCATCAAGGGTAAAAAGATGGGGTTTTCATCATTGGTTTGAGATTATCCCTCTACATCATGTCATCTTGCTTAAGGCGTTACTTGATGACCCACAAGTATAGGGGATCAATCGTAGTCCTTTCGATAATTAAGAGTGTCGAACCCAACGAGGAGCACAAGGCTATGATAAATGGTTTTCAGCAAGGTAATAACTACAAGCACTGAAAGTAGCGGTAACAAGTGATGGTGTACTGAGGTGAAACGTAGCAGGTGAAAAGTAACAAGTAACAAGTAATAGCAACGGTGCAGCAAAGTGTCCCAATCCCTTTTGTAGCAAGGGACAAGCTTGAACAAAGTCTTATAGGAGGAAAAACGCTCCCGAGGACACACAGGAATTTCTGTCATGCTAGTTTCATCATGTTCATGTGATTCACGTTCATTACTTTGATAGTTTGATATGTGGGTGGACCGGCGCTTGGGTACTGCCCTTACTTGGATAAGCATCCCACTTATGATTAACCCCTCTCGCAAGTATCCGCAACTACGAAAGAAGAATTAAGACAACGTCTAACCATAGCATTAAACTAGTGGATCCAAATCAGCCCCTTATGAAGCAACGCATAGACTCGGGTATAAGATTTTGTCACTCTAGCAACCCATCATCTACTTACTACTCCCCAATGCCTTCCTCTAGGCCCAAATATGGTGAAGTGTTATGTAGTCGACGTTCACATAACACCACTAGAGGAAAAGACAACATACAACATATCAAAATACCGAACGAATACCAAATTCACATGACTACTATTAGCATGACTTATCCCATGTCCTCAGGAACAAAAGTAACTACTCACAAAGCATAATCATATTCATGACCAGAGAGGTAATGAGTAGCATCAAGGATTTGAACATAAACTCTTCCACCAAGTAATCCAACTAGCATCAACTACAAAGAGTAATCAACACTACTAGCAACCTTACAAGTACCAATCGGAGTCGCGAGACGGAGATTGGTTACAAGTGATGAACTAGGGTTTGGAGATGAGATGGTGCTGATGAAGATGTTGATGGAGACGAGTCCCCTCCGATGAGAGGAGTGTTGGTGATGACGATGGCGACGATTTCCCTCTCCGAGAGGGAAGTTTCCCCGGCAGGATCGTCCTGCCGGAGCTCTAGATTGGTTCTGCTCAAGTTCTGCCTCGTGGCGGTGGCGCCTCCTCGAAAAAGCTCCGCTCTGAATTTTTTTCCATACGAAACCCTTCATATAATAGAAGAGGGGGCCAGTGGGCCAGCAGGGTGCCCACAAGCCCTGTAGCCGCGGCCAGGGGGGCAGGCCGCGGCCACCAGGCTTGTGGGCCCCTGGCAGCTCCCCTCTGGCACTTCTTTCGCCCAATATTTTTTATATATATCCCCAAAAAATTCCACGTTGATTTTCAGGGCATTTGGAGTTGCGCAGAATAGAGGACTCAGACTTGCTCCTTTTCCAGTCCAGAATTCCAGCTGCCGGTATTCTCCCTCTTCAAATAAACCTTGCAAAATAAGAGAGAAAAGGCATAGGTAAGGTACCACAAAGTATAATAACAATCCATAAAGCGATAAATATCAACATGAAAGCATGATGCAAAATGGATGTATCAACTCCCCTAAGCTTAGACCTCGCTTGTCCTCAAGCGAAAACCAAGATCCATTAACATGTCCACATGTTTAGGGAGGAAGGTGTCGATAAAACATAACACGGACATGAGGGCATCATTATCACACATAGAACATGAATACATCATAAAGATTCTTATGGGAAAGTAACAATTGCTTCACAAAGCAAAGTATGAAACAAAAACCTTACCGAGAAGTAGCCAACAACAGTCCATAGTCATTGAAGCAATTGCAATTTATCATAACATCAGAAAGAGCCAAGTAAGAGCTTGTAAAGCAAATCCACATATTCAATCATCTCTTTTGTTTTCCACAATTGTTACAACTCACATGGTACTCATGGTGTCAAAGTTTCAGTTGGACACAGAGAAAGATAGGGGCTTAAAATTTTGCCTCCCAACCATTTACCTGAAGGGTAAAGTCAACAATAATAAAGCATAAGTACTCATCTCCAAGTTGATAAATGAATATAGATCTTTCCCTACCATATGATGTTCACCAAGATGAAGACGGAATAGGGAATTGGTGTTGATCACCATGACTTTCACAAGGACAAAAGTAAAGGTACAAGATAGGCCCTTCGCAGAGGGAAGCAGAGGTTGCCATGCGCTTTTAAGGTTTGGATGTACGACCTCTTTAGTGTAAAGGAACATCACTTTTTATTGCCCCGTGTGATAAAGAACTTTATTATGCAGTTTGTCGCTTTTATGTCTTCCTCATCACACGTTCGTACAAAGCTTATTTTCCATACACTAATAAATCATACATACTTTAGATAGCAACTTTTTATTGCTTGCACCGATGACAACTTACTTGAAGGATCTTACGCAATCCATAGGTAGGTATGGTGGACTCTCATGGCAAAACTGGGTTGAAGGTTTATGGATGCACAAGTAGTATTTCTACTTAGTACGGAAGTTTTGGCTAATATGAGGTGGAAGCAATCGTCACATGCTAAGGGATCTCTAGACATATAACATTGTTTGGAACCGAGCAAACACAATTCATTATGTTGTCTTCCTTGTCCAACATCTACTTCTAAGCATGTAATAGTTTGGTGAGTGCTCACAATTATAGAAAGTGTCTAAGATGATATATTTATATGTGAACCTCTCTTTCCTTATTACTTCTTATTAATTGCAACAATGACTGGGGTCTATGTTGGTCTATTCTCAACAAGTTTCAATCATCATACTTGTTATATGTGAAGCTATCATTTTCCATAAGATCATCTCATGATCTTTCATGCTATCGTTCTTTTCATACTTTTGATCACGACACAAAACAAAGCCCTTGACTAAGATACTCTTTATTATATAGCTCGCAAGCTCGAATACATCGGGGGAGACACAAGGCAAAAGAATCAAACTAAACACTAAAGACTTAACCCACTAAGAGAAGAAAGTAAAAACTGAAAAAGAAAGAACTAAAACAAAGGTAAAAGCAAAATATATAAAGGTGATACGATACCAGGGCAACTCCCCCAAGCTTGGCACAAGCCAAGGGAGTTTCCCATACCAATGCTTAGTTGTCTTCCTTTGGTAGTGATGGTGGTGGAGTCTTTGCCTTTGATTCCAAGAGACCTATCAATCTTTGATTTATACCTTGGAGATCTGCGACATGATTCTCCAGCAAAACAACTTCACGAGAAAGGGAAATATTGCAAGCACGAGTTGTTTCTCAAAACCTTAAGACTTCAATCAAGGATGCATACAACATGTGGAGTAAGGGTTGGAGAAAATCCACTCCTTCAACGTCTTCAATGTTGAACATAGGTTGAACTTCCTCCCTAGATTGGGTTTTCTCCTTAGCTTTGTCCCTCGCTTCCGTGCCTTCTACTCTTTTCAGATTAGCATCTACTTCTTCATGAACTTGAGGGAGATTATTCTCCCCAATAGATTCCTGAGACATCTTTGCTCTAAATCTGCGGCAGGCAATAGGCTCGAAACGAAAAACAGAGGAAAACTGCGCGATACGGAGATCAAAACCCTCGGGCGTATATATAATGATTTTTTCTGGACCAGAAGGAGTGCTCCGTAAGAAAACAGAGTCCGGGAGGCACACGAGGTGCCCACAAGCCCTGTAGCCACGGCCAGGGGGGAGGCCGCGGCTACCAAGCTTGTGGCCGCCTCGTGCGCTCTCCGGACTGCTTTTTATTTTTCTATTTTTTCATAAATTCCAAAACGAAGAAAATTTCCTACTGGAAAAGTTTTGGAGTCCAATTACTTACCGAAACACATACCTCTTTGTTTTCAGAGTCTGAAACGGGCTGATAAACATCCCTTATGTACTCCTCTGGAGTTATGATATTGATGATATTGCTCTCAACATTTATGGGAGTACCAGAGATATAATGCTTGATTCTTTGCCCATTTACCACTCTAGGGAAATTATCTTCCATGTTATTGATTTTGATGGCACCGGAACGATATACTTCCTCGACAACATAGAGACCTTCCCATTTAGAGAGAAGCTTGCCTGCGAAGAATCTTAAGCAAGAATTGTATAGCAGGACATAATCACCTACATTGAACTCATGTTTTTGTATTCTTTTATCGTGCCATCTCTTAACCTTTTCCTTGAACAACTTGGCATTCTCATATGCCTGGGCCCTCCATTCATCTAATGAGCTGATATCAAACAACCGCTTCTGACCGGCAAGTTAGAAATCGAAGTTGAGCTCTTTGATTTCCCAATAAGCTTTGTGTTCTAGCTCAAGAGGTAAATGACAGGCCTTACCGTAAACCATTTTATACGGCGATATGCCCATGGGATTCTTATAAGCAATCCTATAAGCCCATAGTGCATCGTCAAGTTTGCTAGACCAATTCTTTCGAGATCTATTGACAGTCTTTTGTAAGATCAATTTGATCTCCCTATTACTCAACTCCACTTGACCACTAGACTGAGGATGATAAGGAGATGCAACTCTATGGTTGACATCATACTTAGCGAGCATCTTGCGGAAAATACCATGAATGAAGTGTGAACCGCCATCAGTCATCAAATATCTAGGGACTCCAAATCTTGGGAAAATGACTTCTTTAAGCATCTTAATAGAGGTGTGGTGATCAACATTTCTATTGAGGATAGCTTCTACCCACTTAGTGACGTAATCAATAGCAACTAAGATGTGAGTATACCCATTGGAACTCAGGAAGGGTCCCATATAATCAAAGCCCCAGACATCAAATGGTTCAATGACAAGTGAATAGTTCATAGGCATTTCCTGACGTTTACTGATGTTCCCTATTCTTTGGCATTAGTCACAAGACAAGACAAACTTACGGGTATCCTTGAAGAGAGTGGACCAATAGAAACCTGATTGCAATACCTTATGAGCAGTTCTATCTCCAGCATGGTGTCCTCCGTAGGCTTCAGAATGACACTTCTGCAGGATCTGTTCCTGTTCATGTTCAGGCACACAACGTCTAATAACACCATCTACTCCTTCCTTATAAAGGTGAGGATCATCCCAAAAGTAGTGTCTCAAATCAAAGAAGAATTTCTTCTTTTGCTGGAAGGTGAAACTGGGTGGTATGTATTTGGCTACGATATAGTTTGCGTAATCAGCATACCACGGTGCACTATGTGAAGTACGGATGACATTCAATTTCTCATCAGGAAAGCAGTCATCAATAGGCCGTGGGTCATCAAGGACATTCTCTAGCCTGGACAAGTTATCTGCTACAGGGTTATCAGCACCCTTTCGGTCAACAACGTGCAAATCAAATTCCTGTAGCAGGAGAACCCATCTGATTAGCCTAGGTTTAGCGTCCTTCTTCTCCATAAGGTACTTAATAGCAGCATGATCAGAGTGAATAATGACTTTGGAGTCAACTATATAAGATCTTAACTTTTCACATGCAAACACGACTGCTAAAAATTCCTTCTCCGTAGTGGCATAGTTTCTTTGGGCACTGTCTAGAGTTTTACTAGCGTAGTGAATAACATTCAAGTTCTTGTCAACTCTTTGTCCTAGAACAACACCAACAACATAATCACCAGCGTCGCACATGATTTCAAAGGGCAAGTTCCAATCAGGTGGTTAAACAATAGGTGCGGTTATCAAGGCCTTCTTAAGTATTTCGAAAGCTTCCTCACAATCCTCATCAAAAACAAAAGGAACATCCTTCTGCAAGAGGTTGGTAAGAGGCCTAGAAATCTTAGAGAAGTCTTTAATGAACCTTCTATATAAACCAGCATGACCTAGGAAACTTCATATACCTCTGATATCTGTGGGGCAAGGCATTTTCTCATTTGCATCAACCTTAGCCTTATCAACTTCAATGCCTTTCTCAGAGATTTTGTGTCCTAAGACGATGCCTTCATTAACCATGAAGTGGCACTTCTCCCAGTTCAAGACGAGGTTGGTATCTTTGCATCTCTGTAAGACTCAATCAAGGTTGCTGAGGCAATCGTCAAAGGAAGAACCGTAAACGGAGAAATCATCCATGAAAACCTCAACAACCTTTTCACAAAAGTTAGAGAATATTGCCATCATACATCTTTGAAAGGTGGCAGGTGCATTGCATAAGCCAATAGGCATACGTCTATAAGCAAAGGTACCAAAGGGGCAGGTGAAAGTGGTTTTCTCCTGATCAGATTGTGCAACAGGTATTTGCGATAAACCTGAATAACCATCTAGAAAGCAGAAATGTGTGTGTTTAGATAGCCTTTCTAGCATTTGGTCGATAAATGGCAAAGGATAATGGTCTTTCCTGGTTGCCTTGTTCAGTTTCCGGAAGTCTATCACCATCCTATAGCCAGTAATAATCCCCTATGAGATTAGTTCATTCTTATCATTAGGAACGACGGTGATACCTCCCTTCTTGGGTACGCAATGCACTGGACTTACCCAATCGCTATGAGCAATAGTATAAATGATTCCTGCCTCTAGAAGCTTTAATATTTCTTTTCTCACGACCTCTTTCATCCTAGGATTTAATCTCCGTTGATGATCAGCAACTGGCTTAGAATCAGGATCGGTTTTAATCTTGTGCTGACATAGAGTGGGACTAATATCCTTAAGATCATCAAGAGTATATCCAATAGCAGCACGGTGCTTCCTCAAAGTTTTTAATAACTTCTTCTCTTCGTGATTCGAGAGGTGAGCACTAATAATAATAGGATATATCTCCTTCTCATCAAGATAGGCATACTTAAGAGTATCTGGTAACTGTTTTAGCTCGAACACAGGATCACCCTTTGGTGGGGGAGGATCCCCAAGCAGTTCAACAGGCAGATTATTCTTAAGAATAGGATATTGTTCTAAAATAATTTTATCTATCTCATCTCTGTCATCCATATGCATATCATTTTCATGCTCAAGCAGATATTGCTCTAAAGGATCCGTAGGAGGTACGTTAATAGAGTCAAGAGCAATGATTTCATCCCTACCAGACAACTCTTTTTCATGGGGTTGTCTTCCGAACTTGGAGAAGTTAAATTCATGAGACACACCCTCGAAACTAACAGTGACAGTCTGTTTAATGCAATCAATATGAGCATTGACAGTGTTGAGAAAGGTTCTACCAAATATGATGGGACAAAAGCTATCTTGTGCAGTAGCAAGGACGAGGAAATCAGTAGGATACTTCGTCTTACCACACAGGACTTCTACGTCTCTCACAATTCCCACAGGGCAGATAGTGTCTCTATTAGCTAGCTAATAGTGACATCAATGGGTTCTAACTCAGCAGGTGCAATCTCATCTTTGATTTCATCATAAAGGGACCGGGGTATTGCACTAACACTAGCACCCATATCACATAAACCATGATAACAGTGATCTCCTATCTTGACAGAAACAACGGGCAGGCCAACTACAGGTCCGTATTTGTCTTTCGCATGAGGTTTAGCAATTCTAGCGGAGTCCTCACAGAATTTGATAACATGCCCGTCTATGTCTTCGGCTAAGAGATCTTTGATAATAGCAACACTAGGTTCAACTCTAATTTCCTCAGGGGGTGAAGCGGTCTAATGTAACCCCTACGTATCATAGTCGGAGCTTTAGAATAATCCTTTTTCCTAGCAGGGTAAGGTGGTTTCTCAGTGTAGGCACAAGGAACAATAGGATCATTATAGGCAATGACTTTCTCTTCAACTAGATTGGGTTTAACTATGTTGACTTCTACAGGAGGATGATACTTAAACCACTTCTCTTTGGGAAGATCAATATGAGCAACAAAAAATTCACACAGAGAAGCTACTATCTCAGAGTCAAGTCCATACTTAGTGCTAAAATCTCTAGAAGTGTTTGTTTCAACAAAAGATTTAACGCAATCAAACTGGAAATTCATACCTGACTCCTTACCTTCTTCAAGCTCCCAATCTTCAGAGTTACATTTGATTCTTTCCAATAAATTCCACTTGTGGTCAATATCCTTCTTCATAAAAGAACCAGTACAAGAAGTGTCAAGCATGGTACGATCTTCATGAGAAAGCCGAGCATAAAAGTTTTGAGTGATAATTTCTCTTGAGAGCTCATGATTGGGGCATGAATGTAGCATTGATTTAATCCTCCCCAAGCTTGAGCTATGCTTTCCCTGTCACGAGGCCAAAAGTTATAAATATAATTCCGATCATGATGTACTAAATGCATAGGATAAAACTTTTGATGAAATTCCAATTTCAACCGATTGTAGTCCCATGATCCAGTATCATCACATAGCCTATACCATGTCAACGCCTTATCCTTCAAAGATAAAGGAAAGACTTTATTCTTTACCTCATCCTTGGGCAAACCTGCAAGCTTAAATAAACCACAAACTTCATCTACATAGATTAGATGCAAGTTTGGATGTGATGATCCATCTCGTGTAAAAGGATTAGCCAGCAGTTTCTCAAGCATACCCGAAGGAATTTCATAAAAGATATTTTCAGTAGGTACCTTAGGTTGAGGAGAAACTCCTCGTGCTTCCGTTCATGGTGAAGATACCTCAAACAAATTCCTCAAAGGAACAATTTCCATAGTGACAAGTGACAATAAATTTCAGCACAGTATATAAATGTTTCCTTACCAAATTCAACTTACCAAAGGCGCTTCACTCCCTGACAACGGCGCCAGAAAAGAGTCTTGATGACCCACAAGTATAGGGGATCAATCGTAGTCCTTTCGATAAGTAAGAGTGTCGAACCCTACGAGGAGCAGAAGGCTCTGATAAATGGTTTTCAGCAAGGTAATAACTGCAAGCACTGAAAGTAGCGGTAACAAGTGATTGTGTAGTTAGGTGAAACGTAGCAGGTGAAAAGTAACAAGTAAAAAGTAATAGCAACGGTGCAGAAAAGTGGCCCAATCCCTTTTGTAGCAAGGGACAAGCCTGAACAAAGTCCTATAGGAGGAAAAACGCTCCCAAGGACACACGGGAATTTCTGTCATGGTAGTTTCATCATGTTCATATGATTCGCGTTTGTTACTTTGATAGTTTGATATGTGGGTGGACCGGCACTTGGGTACTGCCCTTACTTGGACAAGCATCCCACTTATGATTAACCCCTCTCGCAAGCATCCGCAACTACGAAAGAAGAATTAAGACAACGTCTAACCATAGCATTAAACTAGTGGATCCAAATCAGCCCCTTACGAAGCAACACATAGACTGGGGTTTAAGCTTCTGTCACTCTAGCAACCCATCATCTACTTACTACTCCCCAATGCCTTCCTCTAGGCCCAAATATGGTGAAGTTTTATGTAGTCGACGTTCACATAACACCACTAGAGGAAAAGACAACATACAACATATCAAAATACCGAACGAATACCAAATTCACATGACTACTATTAGCATGACTTATCCCATGTCCTCAGGAACAAAAGTAACTACTCACAAAGCATAATAATATTCATGATCAGAGAGGTAATGAGTAGCATCAAGGATCTGAACATAAACTCTTCCACCAAGTAATCCAACTAGCATCAACTACAAAGAGTAATCAACACTACTAACAACCTTACAAGTACCAATCGGAGTCGCGAGACGGAGATTGGTTACAAGTGATGAACTAGGGTTTGGAGATGAGATGGTGCTGATGAAGATGTTGATGGAGACGAGTCCCCTCCGATGATAGGAGTGTTGGTGATGACGATGGCGATGATTTCCCCCTCCGGGAGGGAAGTTTCCCCGGCAGGATCGTCCTGCCGGAGCTCTAGATTTGTTCTGCTCAAGTTCCGCCTCATAGCGGCGGCGCCTCCTCGAAAAATCTACGCTCTGATTTTTTCCGGACGAAACCCTTCATATAGCAGAAGAGGGGGCCAGTGAGCCACTAGGGTGCCCACAAGCCGTGTAGCCGTGGCCAGGGGGCAGGCCGCGACCACCAGGCTTGTGGGCCCATGGCAGCTCCCCTCTGGCACTTCTTTCGCCCAATATTTTTTATATATTCCCAAAAAATTCCGCGTTGATTTTCAGGGCATTTGCAGTTGCGCAGAATAGAGGACTCAGACTTGCTCCTTTTCTAGTCCAGAATTCCAGCTGCCGGTATTCTCCCTCTTCAAATAAACCTTGCAAAATAAGAGAGAAAAGGCATAAGTAAGGTACCACAAAGTATAATAACAGTCCATAAAGCGATAAATATCAACATGAAAGCATGATGCAAAATGGACGTATCATTACTCTGTTCGTCAAGAACTCAATACACTAGATGCATGCTGGATAGCGGTCGATGTGTGGAGTAATTGTAGTAGATGCAGAAAGTATCGGTCTACTTGTCTCGGACGTGATGCCTATATGTATGATCATTGCCTTAGATATCGTCATGACTTTGCGCGGTTCTATCAATTGCTCGACACTAATTTGTTCACCCACCGTGATATTTGCTATTTTGAGAGAAGCCTCTAGTGAGTATGGCCCCCAGGGTCTACTCCACACCATATTTTCAACCTTACACTTTTTACTTCATTGCACTTTCCGCCTTCACATCTCACTTTGCAAACAATCTTGAAGGGATTGACAACCCCTTTGAAGCGTTGGGTGCAAGCTTGTTTGTGTTTGCGCAGGTACTCTGGACTTGACGAGACCCTCCTTCTGGATCGATACCTTGGTTCTCAAACTGAGGGAAATACTTACTTGTAGCGACCCGACTCAAAACGAGTCAAGCCTCTGTGTTTCTGTGCCATCCCTGGATCAGTATGCCGGCACACACAGTACATCAATGTATATATCAAAGTGCAATCACATGTAAATAGCATAAAACTGATATATACCTTAAATATCTCAGCGGAAGCGGTCAAGGGAGTGGAGTCCCAATAAACACCAACGGCAAGTTGAGTGTAGACCGTAACCCTGAATCGTACTCTTACTCGTCGAAGAAAAATATCTGCAACATAAGACGTTGCAGCCGTGTAGGTCAGCATATTGAATATGCCGGCAAGTCACATAAGAGAGGGGAGAAAAGTAATCATCTATACTATATGCATATATGGCAGGTGTGGCTATAAGTTTTTAGCGAAAAGCAAGTTTTCTCCTACAACAAGGGGGGGCTAAAAGCAAAATGTTACTACTTTGTTGGTTGTTAACGAGATGGTTCCGCCAACCAGTTCTCGTACCCGAGTTGTCAATAATTACCCTTATCAAATATATTTAATGGTGTTGAGAAATCCAGATAACTTCAGTTCCTTTGGCTCAAGTTGTCCATGACCGTGGACACGGCTAATCGATTAGGTTTGAGTACTCTGCAGAGTTTTGTACACGTTCCCCACAAGATTTGATCGCCTCCGAGTATGTCCTCGCACTTCAGGGTGTTTGAAGACCGGATGATCAAAACATGGTCTTTCAACGGGTCCCTCTGAATCCCTGTCGGTGCCCATCCATTCCTACCGTTCGTCTACATCTGCTAGCACCGCCTGTCCAGAGTCGCCGCGTTGTCCAACCAAGCCAGAGCCCATAATGACTTGTGGCTGTGCAGGTAAGCCTTGGGTCTTGAAAATATCCGTCCGTCTCTATGAGCCTGGGTGAAGCTTTCCGCAGGATGTCATGGCCATCCCCAGCATCCCGGGTCATCACTGGGTTCTCCAGGGAGCCGATCAACCGTCCTTCACCCAGTGTTGCATTTCGTCCGAGGTCTTGAAAATCTTGTCTTAACCGGTCTTGATTATTTAATCAACCTCGCATCACTCGTGTTATGCACTCAACTGAAATCTCGTCTACTCAAGCATAGCAATATGAAATTTGTTGTCCCGGGGCCAAGTGTCGGGGTGTTGTGTTCCTACCACATGATACTATTCTTACACTAAAGTTTCCAAGTACCTAGGCAGCATGCAAATTGGGCAAAGAAGGTGATCTACTATACATCGAAAACATAGGTAAAATAACATGATCAAAGTGACTTGCCTGTGATGTTGACGAAGAAGAATTTCTCGGGAAAAATAACTTGATAGACTACTCGTCACTCTTCGATGAAATCTATATAGAAAACACATTCATTCACATAAGCACTCATACTAGCAATCATTCTAGCAATCAAAACAAAAGAGAGAGCGAATAGGAATCCAAAAGAAACTTCAAATAAGACTAGGGAGTCTTCTAGTACGTCAAACACTAAATAGTTTTTGCCTAACAGAAAATAATAACAAGGAACTAAGATATAAATTTTTCTAGGATAAAATAAAGTACTTTTCACAAAACTTTTTTCAAAGTATTTTCCAAACGGGTTTTGAAACAGTGGTGAAACCAATTGCAAGTTACTAAGGAACTAGAATTGATTTCATGATAACAAATAAAAATAAAATAAAAACTTGTTGCAAAACTACTGTTTAACTAACATAAACAAAACAATAATCTTTCTGAATTAATAAATAAAATATTTTAAAACAAAAATAGAAAATGAATTAGCCGAAATCCTAAAAGAGGTGAAACAAAAATTGTTTCCCATGAAATAGTGAGCTAAAATACTCAAAAACATCTGAATTTTTTACCACTGATAAATAAGATCACTAGTGATCAGTACCAAAAGGAATCAAATTAAAAGCTATTTTTAAACTCCTGGAATAGGCAAAACAAGGTTTAAACTAAATCTGATCTAACTTAATTTTTATAAATCCAAACATAGACAAACTATATATATACAGAAACTATATAAAATTTGTGATCCAACGCAAAAAGAATCACCTAATTCGGAGTTATAGACTAATAGATATGAATTTTCTAAAATTGCAATTTTCTGAAAAAACTGCAATACGGGATTTCGTGAATCTCACCATGGGTGAAAGAGAGGAAGAACTCCGGCGAGGTAGCTGCTCCGGCGAGGTGGGGAGGTCGCTGGCGGGGAGGGGGAACGGCAGAGGGGGTCCTGGAGGCGAGGAAGGGGGCGTCAGGGGCTCCTGGGCGTTCTTCTGTTAGGCTCCTTGCAGGAACAACAATGGTGGGGGCGTCGTGGCTACGGGCAGGGAGAGGGGGTTGGGAAAGGGGAAAAACGGAGAGAGGAGGACGGTGGGAATTTATAGGCGGTCTCGGATGGCGTCCGGAAGGAAGGAGGAGGAAGATCGGGAAGGAGGGGATTCCTTCCTCCATGGATGGAAAGCTAGTGTCACGTGAGAGAGAGAGGAGGAAGAAGATGATCTCCTGTTGGGCTAGAATAGGGAAGTCTTAATGGGCCAGCTCTTATTCCTAATAAAAGTGATTTCCTTCCTATTTTCAAAACTAGGAAACTAAAACGTTAAAAAGGAGATCAAATCAATTCGGAATAAAGAGTTTTTATATACTAAAATTATCAGAAAAATAAAATATAGATGATGGGCATTTTTTCCACGGCAAAAATAAAAACTTCAGAAAAATTTATTTTTCCAAAAATCCCTAAAAGCATTATTTCTTTTTGCAAATAATTTTCAAATGATCCTCTAAGTTTTAGGGTTCAAATAACTTTCAAAATGCCCGTGGGTTTGAGGGTCATGTTCCTCCTCTCTAGAATGTATTTCCCGGCATTTCTTGCACGAAGAAAACGAATGGAAATGCAAAAGAATTCAAATGCAAATATCTCCGTTCAAATTCTTTATAGTTGAAGAAGTCATGTCATCTTCTCTCATTGCTTTTAAAAGATTGAATTTGAATTCACCGGAGAAGGGGAAAGTCATTTTATTCCCTCTCATTCAAAAGTTTTTGAAAAGTTTCAAATTTCACACAAGTTTCAATCACTCAAGCAAACAAACAAACAAACTAATAATTAACGTTCCAAAATTTATAATTTTGGGATGTTACATTACTACTCCTGTGCTGCAACACCCTTTCCTCTTCAAGGGAAAACCAACGCAAGCCGAGTCTCCGTCGACGTGTCAATTCTGGCACTGTTGTTTGAGAAGTAGCAGCCGGCGAGGACGCGAGCCGGCTAGTGTAGCGGTGGAGAGGAACCGATGGTGAGGAGGGGGCGGTGGGGAGGATATGGCCGGCTGGGTCGTGGCGGCCGGAGCAGAGGTGGTGCGCGACGGAGGCGGAGGAGGGCTGGAGGATGCACCGACCGGTGGTGGCTGGCGAGAGGAGGGCCGGAGGAGGAGGCTGCGTTGGAGGAGGCCGGCGGCGTGGCAGGATCGACCGGAGGAGGGGAAGGAGTACCGACCTGTGAGGGGCTTGGCCTCCCCAGCGAGGGGAGAGGGAGAGCTGACGAGGGAGAGGGGCTCGCTCGGTGGGGGTTGGTGGGGGAACGAGGGGGTTTTGTGGTGGGTGGGGGAGAATAAGGTGTGGCCTCGTGGGGGTTCGTGTGAGGCGTTGGGGAAGGAACGAGGGGCTGGTTCCCCTCGTAACTGGTGGCTGGCGGCTGGGAGTGAGGGAGTGAGGGAGGCTGCAGGGTGGGTTAGGGTTCACGTGGGGTTAAATACCCGTGGGTGGGTGGGCCAGTTTGGGTAGGATTAGATGGGCCGGTTGGCCCAGCTCGGGTGTTTTTTTTTCAGTTTTTGTTTTCTATTTTATTTTAGTGAACTCAAATATCTTCAAAAATAATGAGCCTTAAAGGGCAATTTCCTATGTAATATTTTACACACACCGAACATTTTTATTTTGACATTGAAAACCTTTTTCCGTTTGATTTTATTACAAATTTAAGTTTGAATAGGGTTTGAACCAACACGAGTTTAACAACAGTAATCACGGTGACGTGACATCATTAGCATAAGATTATTGTAGCTTAATTACAGAGATCATTGTAGCAAAAGCTGAGGATGTCACAACTCTCCCCTACTAACAAGAATTGTCGTGTCGATAATTAAGAGGTAGAAGGAAAGAGCTCAGGGTATTCATCCCGAAGATGATCCTCGCGTTCCCAAGTGGCTTCATCTTCAGAATGATTTGACCACTTCAGCTTAAGGAACTTGTTGACTTTGCGATGAGTCTAACGTTCAGCCTGATCGAGAATGCGGACCGGATGCCCTTTATAAGAGAGGTCTTGTTGTAGCTCAAGCATACCATGATCCACTGCTTGAATAGGATCCCTGAAGCAGCGACGGAGCTAAGACACATGGAAGACATCGTGAACGTGAGAAAGGTTCGCCGACAGTTCCAATTGATAAGCTATTTTTTCACGCCTTTCAAGAACAGTGAAAGGACCAATTTAGCGAAGAGCTAACTTGCCCTTGATCCCAAAACGGTGTGCACCTCTCATTGGTGTGACACGGAGATAAGCCTTTTCGCCACATTGATAGACCATATCTCGATGATGACGACCATACTAACTAATCTGACGAGACTAAGCAGCCTTCACATTGTCATGAATAATGCAGACTTGATCTTTAGTATGTTGGATAATATCTGGACCGAAGGGTGATCGTTCCATTGGACGGTGGCTCTGGAATTTCATACGAAGCCAAATGTAAAGGATACTTTGGACTCAAGGATGTCCAGGAGAGTCAGGTTTTGATCCTGTGGAACATTGGGTTATGGGTCCACCATGCGGGCCAAGGGTAGGCAGAGCGGTGACATCTTATATGGTCTTGGTAGCAAGACATGTCAGAGGATAGTGTGTCAGTTATGTTGGCAACAACGTCGGTACCAAGGGCGGGGAACGAGTAGAACCAGTTTCCTGCTCGTTGGAATGAGGTGGACCAATAGGCAAAGTTCTCGTCCACCGGCGGCTACCAGAATGTTATCCACAATAGTAATAGGGTCTTACTGACAGAGTTGTATACTGAGGTTTTTACCTAAGCAGGGGATTACCACTGCTCAGATAGGTTATGCCATAAGAAAGGTCAAACATACCAATGGAAAGGAAAATGTGTTCACACACACAAGTATTAAAGTATACCATTCCCGAGGAAAAATAGGGTATGGTATATGTGCTAGGTCATCAAGTACCTAACCATCTTGATAAAAGGTAAAGAAGAATCATGATGTTTACCCATACCATATGGTTTGGATAATTGATCAGGAACAATTTAGCATTGTGCTTCTAATGTTCTCGTTGAAATTTGACTTACCACATTCGTGCTTCGGGGTATCATCAACATGGTCATCCCATAAAGGTTGGACTTTGGGTACACACAGGATCCATGAGGAACAACTTATAAAACTAAGTCTTACAATTCCCTCGTGGTAGAATGGCTAACCTTAAATATGGAAGAATTTATAACAATAGGACCTTCGGTCCGGGGTGCCACGCAAGACATCACCGTACCAGGTTAAATAAAGACCAAAGTTATAATTATTGGGAAATGTTCCAACCATTATATCTGCCCAAGATTCAGATCTGATTGGTGTTAGGGCATGCTAACGGCAGTCCCCGACAACGACACTAGAATAATGTTGTTGACGAGTCCCTGACTTGATGCCTTCACGACAATAGAGCCAGAACTGCTCCCAGTTGCTCAACAATTAGCAATTGTCTTGCAATGGCCCACCAGCGCGTGGGTTCGCGACAGTTTTCGAGGGTAGAGTATTCGACCCAAATTTGTTGGTACGCCAGTCAGGAGGTGAGAGAATACTCTCGAGTATTACCAGCTGAATGTGTCACATTCAACGACACCTGAAAGATTAGTATCTGCAAGCAAAGTATCAACAGCAAAGTAGGATGATAAAAATGGTGTCAGAAACGATCTGTTGACGGCAGGCTATTCCTAACTGTCGTATCAATGGCACCAGAAGTTGCCCGTTGACAGAAATTGTCTTTCCCCGTCAACGCCGAGCGAACCAGAATTGTAGCAGGTAGCAGCAGTGTAACGAGTAACAGCAGTGGCAAGGAACAACAGTAGTAATAGAAGTAGCAGCAGCAGAGCAAAACAAATAACAACAGCTGTGGGACAAACTCGTAGGAATGGGTCGGTGATTCGTTTGGATGATATTCATCATGCAACAGTTATAACACGGAGAGATATGTGGTTAGCTCCCGTTCGTCAATGTGATGTAGGCATGCATTCTGTGTGTAGTCATACGTGCGTAGGGAAAAGAACTTGCATGACATCTATTGTCCATCCCTCCCGTGGCAGCGGGGTTAAAAAGGATACTATGAGATATTAAGGTTCTCCTTTAATAGAGAACCAGAACAACGCATTAGCACTTGGTGAACACATAAACTCTTCAAACTATGGTCATCACCGGGAGTGGTTCCAGTTATTGTCACTCAGGGGTTGCCGGGTCATAACACATAGTAGGTAACTACAACTTGCAAGATCGGATCTAAGACACACATATATTGGTGACAACATAATAATTTCAGATCTGAAATCATGGCACTCGGGCCCTAGTGACAAGCATTAAGCATGGCAAAGTAGTAGCAACATCAATCTCACAACATAGTGGATACTAGGGATCAATCCCCGTCAAAACTAACTCGATTACATGATAGATCTCATCCTACTCGTCACCGCCCAGCGAGCCTACGAATAGATTACTCACGAACGATGAAGAGGTTCATGGAATTGGAGAGGGAAGAAGGTTGATGATGACGATGGCGACGATTTCCCCTCTCCGGAGCCCAAAACGGACTACAGATCTGTCTTCCAAACGAAGAAAAGGATGTGGCGGCGCCTCCGTATCGCGAACGCGACGAAATCTTCTCTTTTGATTTTTTTCTGGGCGAAAGTGAATTTATAGAGCTGAGTTTGGGGGCGACAGAGCCACGTGGGCCCCATAAGCTTGGTTGCCGCGGCCAGGGGGGAGGCCGCGGCAACAGGGCTTGTGGCCCACTGGCCCATCCCCTCTGGTGGATCTTTGCGCAGGTATTTTTCATATTTTCCAGAAAAATTCTCCGTAAATTTTCAGGACGTTCCGAGAACTTTCATTTCTGCACAAAAACAACACCATGGCAATTCTGCTGAAAACAGCGCCAGTCCGGGTTAGTTCCATTCAAATCATGCAAATTAGAGTCCAAAACAAGGGCAAAAGAGTTTGGAAAAGTAGATACGATGGAGATGTATCAACTCCCCCAAGCTTAAAACCTTGCTTTTCCTCAAGCAACTCAGTTGACAAACTGGAAGAGAAAAAAAAACTTTGACAAACTCTGTTTGATCTTGTTGTTGCAACTATGTCTAACTCGTAACCAGAATTTCAGCAAGATCACAAGTTAACCACATAAGCAAGTGACACAAAGGTCTCACGGTAAACTAATATTAATGGCATAATCAGCTAGCGAGCAAATAATAATGAGTTTTAGACACCAACAATTCAATCAAAACAGGCATGAAGCAATATGAATAGGTGGTATCTCGCTAGCTCTTTCTGAGACCGCAAAACATAAATGCAGAGCACTTTCAAAGATCAAGGGCTGACTAAACATTGTAATTCGTAGCAGTGAAGATCTAGTCATAGTCATACTCAATATCAATCAAAAGCAAAGCATAAAAATGACAGAGGTGCTCTCTAATTGGTGCTTACATAAGAAGAGGATGACTCAACAGGAAAATAAATAGACAGGCCCTTCGCAGAGGGAAGCATTGATTTGCAGAGGTGCCAGAGCTCAAGCTTTGAAAACAGAGATAATAATTTTGGGTGGCATGCTTTCATTGTCAACGCAATGACCAAGAGTTCTCAATATCTTCCACGCTATTCATGCTATAGGCGGTTCCCAAACAGAAAAGTAAAGTTTTAACTCCCCCACCACCAATCAATCACACTCCACGGCTAGCCGAATCCTCGGGTACCATCCATACTAACATCAATCGGGGGGGGGGGAGTCTTGTTTTACAGTTATGTTTTCGATTTAAGCGTGGAACTGGGCATTCCAATTACCGGCCCCTTTCTCGTGAATGACAGTGAATAAACACATGTCGAGGATAACACGCCTAACATGGAAGATACCAATAGCCCTCTGTCACCACATGAGCGGTTCGGGCATGCAAACCAGATTATTTCTTGAAGGTTTAGAGAATGGCACATGCAAATTTACTTGGAACGGCAGGTAGATAACGCAAATAGGTAGGTATGGTGGACTCTCATGGAAATAAATTTGGGTTTATGGAAGTGGATGCACAAGCAGTATTCCGCTTAGTACAAGTGAAGGCTAGCAAAAGACTGGGGAGCGACCAACTAGAGAGTGACAACAGTCATCAAGATGCAATGAGTTTGACTAACATGGAATGCAAGAATGAACATGATATAAATCACCATGAAAACGAATATCATAGAGGCTATGTTGATTTTGTTTCAACTACATGCATGGACATGCGCCAAGTCAAGCCACTTGAATCATTCAAAGGAGAATACCATCCTATCATACTACATCATAGTCATCTCAAAATCTATGTTGGCATTCAAGACAAACTATTATAAGCTCCTAGCTAAATAAGCATGGCATCAGAAACTATGATCTCTAAGTTGTCATTGCAAACATGGTTCTCTCACAACAAAGCTGAATCTGGGATGAAAAGCTAGTCATGTTTACAAACACAAAATAGATAGAGTTCATACCAGCTTTTCCAGTCTTAGTCACTTCATCACACTGTTCAAGAATTCATCCGATTAATCAGTTAATGGGCCAGTTAATCGCTACTCATTGGGTGGCCGATTCGAATAACACATATTCATCACGTTAACTTGTCGGGTCGATTAAATGGCTTGTCAGGCCGATTAAATGGCATGTTAGACTGATTAATAGGTTGTCACGCCGATTTATCTTAGTTGGCCTACTAACTCGTGGGCCGAAAAGACCTCTCCCATCCTCCTCTCGCTCCTCAATAGCTAGGATTTGATCAAACAATACCCTATTGTGGTATATATCATAGCTGAGAGGATGAGAGTAGGGTATAATATGTCCACAGGTTCCTATTTAATCTACCGATTAATGGCCGACCGACTAATCCAGTTAATAGGACGATTCACCGATTAATCGCTACTCCCAAGCCGGCCGAGCAGCTACCAGTTACCGATTTCCTTAACAATGCTTCATCATATATCGTCATTATTGCCTTTCACTTGCATGATCGAATAATGTGAACAATAATAAGAGTGCTCGTGCATTGGACTAAGCTGAAATTCCCCCAAGCTTAGGCATTTGGCCTAGCTTGGTCTACTCCCAAGGAGGGAAATAACCAGCTCCGGGATACTCCAGAGCGGACTGTGGATGCCACTGCTGTGTGAGCTCCTCTGGCTCCCACTGATAAACTGGCGTCTGGTACTCGACTGGCGGCTCGGGCACGGGCACCTGTGGTTGGGCTAAGCTCCAATATGCGTAGATGTGATGTAGGCATGCATTCCGTGTGTAGTCATACGTGCTTAGGGAAAAGAACTTGCATGACATTTATTGTCCATCCCTCCCGTGGCAGCGGGGTCCAAAAGGATACTACGGTATATTAAGGTTCTCCTTTTAATAAAGAACCGGAACCACGCATTCGCACTTGGTGAACACATGACCTCCTCAAACTATGGTCATCCCCGGGAGTGGTTCCGGTTATTGTCACTCCAGGGTTGCCGGATCATAACACATAGTAGGTAACTACAACTTGCAAGATCGGATCTGAAACACACATATATTGGTGACAACATAATAATTTCAGATCTGAAATCATGGCACTCAGGCCCTAGTGACAAGCATTAAGCATGGCAAAGTAGTAGCAACATCAATCTCAGAACATAGTAGATACTAGGGATCAATCCCCGTCAAAACTAACTCGATTACATGATAGATCTCATCCTACTCATCACCGCCCAGCGAGCCTACGAATAGATTACTCACGAATGATGAAGAGCTTCATGGAATTGGAGAGGGAGGAAGGTTGATGATGACGATGGCGACGATTTCCCCTCTTCGGAGCCCAAAACGGACTCCAGATGTGTCCTCCAGATGAAGAACAGGATGTGGCGGCGCCTCCGTATCGCAAACGCGACGAAATCTTCTCTTTTGATTTTTTTCTGGGCGAAAGTAAATTTATAGAGCTGAGTTTGGGGGCGGTAGAGCCATGTGGGCCCCACAAGCTTGGTTGCCGCGGCCAGGGGGGAGGCCGCGACAACAGGGCTTGTGGCCCACTGGCCCATCCCCTGCGGTGGATCTTTGCGTAGGATTTTTCATATTTTCCATAAAAATTCTCCGTAAATTTTCAGGACGTTCCGAGAACTTCCATTTCTGCACAAAAACAACACCATGGCAATTCTGCTGAAAACAACATCAGTCCGAGTTAGTTCCATTCAAATCATGCAAATTAGAGTCCAAAACAAGGGCAAAAGAGTTTGGAAAAGTAGATACGATGGAGATGTATCAGGGCACCTTAGACTCAAGATGCCCAAGAAGAAAAGATGATGATGCCATACCCTTAGGATATGAACTACACAAGCAAGTATTGGATCGTGAGTTGGATTGTAAGACACATGAACACAATGTCAAGACATTCGTGCCCACGTGGAGTTCTTACAACACAATGCAACCGAGTTTTGATTTAAGAACCATCATTGAGGATATCAAGGCCCTTTTGCAAGCCTCGACTATCTCTTATGAGAGAACTTAATTTCCTTGATCAAATCAGTCAGTGGCTTGGGGTGCTAAGAGAAATTATATTAAGTGAAGATAGTAAGTCTTCAAAACATATAACACTTCGCACATGTGTGAATGATTTGGGATGACCGGAGAGGAAGCAAAACAAGACTTTCTCATATTCACGGCGACAAGATTGCACGTAAACTTTGGGAAAACATTTCTTTTATCAAACATATTCTTCATGAGCTAGGCACAAGGATAATGCCTTCAAAAGCTCCATCATGAACCATGGAGAAGTCGAGGGTGTGGCCGATGGGCTCAGCAACAATCCCTCAAGATTTCGACGGGGATGAATTTCCAAAATTATAAGAACAAGGAGATAGCATTTGTTAGATCAAATGATATGATGACGTATGCTCGAGGGAACATCAACAATTAAACATTGGTCGAAGGGTGCACTCGAAAATACAGAATGATTAGCTCGACCAATGCTAGAATGGTGAGTCAATAACCAACACACTAAGAATGAAACAATCAGTTATTAACTTCAAAGCAATAGGGCTGCTAGAAGTATTGGAATCACGCAACAAAGTCCACTTGTTGGTATTTCATTTAGAAACAACACGGGAACCAAGAATGAATGGTGATGGTCAGAAGTATCACTATATCAAGAATCCTTAAGAGGTGCAATGATGCTCACAACATTCTTGACATAAAAGATGGTAATACTCCAAGGTAGAAGATAACATAAGTTGGATAACAAGGAACTCAAGGGAACAACACAAAACATGATCAAGTTTGTGTTGAGGGAAGGCAATAAGGTTTGTCGATGATAACACAATTCATCGAGGTGAAAGGATGGTATTTCTCATCATGCATTCGATTGATACCCTCCAAGAGATCGGAGTGTTGATGATGATCACGACACATTTGTCGAGAAGGTTCACGAAGATGTAATCGGTCAGCGAAGACATCAAGCAAAGGAATGGTGAAGCTAAAGGTTGTCAGAACCACAAATAAGATTGCTAGCTCAGAGTCGAAATTGACTTTTAAGACAACAAACATGATGTTGAAAGCTCTATTTAAGCTTAATTCGCTGTTGTAAATGTGTTTGAGGGATGGAGGACATAGATAGCATGGTCAAGCTTTAGCGTTATGATGACGATGTATCTTAACAACTTGGAATGACATGATCAAGTACAAAATCATCAACAAGGAAGATTACTAAAAGGTGTTTGAATCGCAATCTGTACTCAATTTAGTTACCGATGTCTTTGAGTGTCCAACAACTCAGAACACGAGGAAAACTGGAATCAGCAAAATATCATATTGATGAGGAGCTCATAAGAAGTTATGTAGCTCCGTGATATTCTCGGGATACGAGGGATAATACTCGGAGGTATATCAACATTAAGGCTTGGACTGATGTATTGATATTAAAAAGATAAGTATTTTAACTTGTCTACATATGGGATCAAAAGAAGAACAACCCTGGTCGGAACCACGATTGCAAAGGACAAGTTCACAGATACCAGATCAAATTATACCAAGGGAATCTTATTGTTACGAGAAGCTTCTATGATAGGATCAACGTCGTTTCCATGGGCATGAACACAAAGTTCAAGGTCGACTCCCACTTCATCAATGCATCACCTGCCATTTACTCCTCGCCTTTGATGAGGTTGTAGCTTGGAAAGATTATCTGGCAAAACACCAGAAGAGTAAGACTCGTGAAACTCTTGAGACCACATAGATTTAGGAAGGCATAGGTTCAACCCATCGGGACATCTTAGGAACATATACCACAAACTTCAAGAGTAATTAACACATGGTTGACAACACAACATGGTTGACAAAGGCATAGGATACAACCTTTCAGAGGGGGAAGACACAATTTACCAATGGCATTATGTATAAGGGGAATAATATGTCACAACCCAAGTGTGCCTTGCTTGCCAAGCATTCATGCAACCATATTTAAACTCTTTTGTTTTTGTTTTGGGAAGTGATCAAGCCCAATGAATTGAAATTTGACAAAAAGGCAATAAAAATATTACCTTAAAATGAACCACGAAAATGTTCCAAATATTCGGGAAAATAGTAACAGGGAATAAATTTGTCAAACCAAAATTTAAGTCACAGGAACATTTTGAAAAGGATTTTTGATTTGATCAAATAACTCTTTGGAATGGAGTTATTTTGTTTTCTTTTAAAATAAAAGTTTCAAAAATGTTGAAACTATTTTGTGGCATTGATTATTTTTATCAGTGTCACATAACACTAATTTAGGGTTTTATAAATATTGAAACATTTTATTTTAAAACCTAAACCTAAATGCCAGAAAGAAATAAAACAGAAAAAGGAAAAGAGAGAGAAAGAACTAACCTGTGCTCCTGGCCAAGCCCAGCCCACCAAGGGCACCACTGTGTTCTTCCTCCTGGCAGGAGGAGAAGCAGCTATGTGCCCGACGTATTGCCGGGCACGGCCACGTCCCCTGGCCACCTCCTGCTTGCCCGAGCCACATAGACGGCGGGGATGAGTACCCCGTGCACGCCTCTCCCTTCTCCACCGCTCACTGGCTCCTCCCCGTCACTCTCTCGCTCTCTCCGACCATGCCGAGCACTGCTCAACGCCGCCGATTGTCGTAGCCGTGGCCACTGGCCCTCTCTAACCCAGCTGATGTGTGCCAGTGCTCCGCCGTGCTCCTCACCGTCTCCTGGAAGAAATAATCAAGCCCGGAGGCCCCCTATCGTCGACATCGCCGCCATCTTCTCCACCTCCGGCCGCCGGACCTCTTCCGTCGATTCGCTCCCTCCGGCGCACCCCGAGCCCTCCAAAAGAACCATCGGAACCGCCATGAGCTCGTCATCATTTCCCCTCTCATCCCATGCTTTTCCGTGCCCCGTAGCCTCGTTCTCCACCATGGCTGAGATCCCCTCACCGTCGTTGCCGTCGTTGCCGTCGCTGTGGTCTGCCACCGACGCATCTGAGCCCTGGAACGAGCTCCTCGAGATCCATGGATGCTGTCAAGCCCCTCACCTGCCCTTCCCGTGCCCTGCAACCACCACCCGCACAAGGCCGAGCTCCGGCCGCCGCCTCTGCCGTCGTTGCCGTCAGCTCCGGCCACCCGAGTGCCTCTAAACCGTCGGAATGGATGCGGCGCTCTTCCAGCTTCCCGTAGAACCCAACCGCGTGCAAATCCGAAGCCTGTAGCGCGAGATCGAGAAATTTCGGCGAGCCTCCGCCGCGGTTTTGGTCGCCGCCGGCCACATTCCGGTGAGCGTCGACGTGGCCTGGTGATTAGCGCCTATTTAGCCCCCCCGAGTCACTGCCAGAGGGCCCCACACGTGGGTCAAACCCCACTTAGTGCGGGTTAACACGGGATTAGCCCCTGGGTCACTAACCAGTGCATCCAACTGGTCAGGATTGACCTGACCCAGGTGCTGTTGACTGATGACGCCAGTCTGACGTCACAACGACGCAATAAAGCTTTTCTAGTTTTAATTAATTCCAGAAAATGCCTAAAACTTCTAAAAATCATAGAAAATAATCTGCAAGTCCAATGGAAATAATTTATATATGAAAAATGATCAGAAAAATCCAAAGAATCTGATTATGGCATTTTCATGCTGGTTTGAGAAAGTTAACATCACCAAAATAGGCAAAATGATGATTAGGGTAAATTTAATAAATAGTTTGGAGTTGGAATTTGATTCCTATTTGAATTCCACTTCAATTACTATGATCAAACATTGAGCTAGGAAAACGAGTACCTCAAATTGCCATCTTCATGCATGATATAACAAGTTATACCTGAGCAACAGGTCAAATCAATTAAAAGGGTATCCGGAAAATACCTTGCTTGAAGTGGTATTTGAATTCTAATTCAAATCCAGCTTCAACCTAAGAAATGGTAGCTATATTGGCCCTGCCACTTTTCATTTCCCTTTCTTGATCAGGTATCATGGTGTTGCATTTCCGTGCAGTAATTGTTGTTCCTTTCTTGTTTGCCGGTGCTGTTCCCTCTCGGTAGACAATGGTTCTGACGATGTGATCGTTGACACTGATGAAGACTCATGGCTATCTTCAGAGGTGTCAGGCAAGCAAACCCCCTTGAGCATACTGATATAAAACCACTCTTTCGCTCCTGCTCTCTTTTATTGCATTAGGACAAACACGATGCAACTGTTACATGTTGTCGGTAGTGGAACCCATTCCTCTGCATGACCTGATTTTGCCACAGTAAATAGTTGAAAGCACTTAGCATGAGTAGCAACTTCCTGAGCCTTGTTGTGCTTACTCATTCATGCTAGCTTACTGTGCCTGCTATGCTTAGAGTCGTGTCGGGTTTGATCCATCTGGATGATGAATCAGAATGGTTGGGTTATGTCCTACAGTGTGAGAGTAAAAGTGTGAATCCAATTTGGTAAAGGTAGCGATGAGAGGCCATGTAGGAGTACATGGTGGGTTGTCTCATTGGGACCGTCCTTAAGAACTGAGTTCTGTGTATGTTATCCAAGACAAGATACTACCACACATTGGGATACTTAATTGACCCTCTTGGCTTATTAATCGCCTAGATCTCTGTCCAGGAGTTGCAATTAGTTTCTGGTGTTTGTAGGAAAAGTGTTGGTGGCCGTGTTTAGCTCTGCCCGACGGGGTAGACTTCTTTGCGGTAGATACACAGTGGCACAGTGTACCAAGTGGCACTCGGATGGTGGGCTTGCGAACCCTGCGCACATCATTTGGGGCCGTTAAGGAAACTTCGGCCGGACTTCCTTGCGAGTTCAGTCTCAAATAGACGATAAACCTGGACTAGGGTCTTGTGTGGTTAACGGTCGTGGCCGACACCCACGCCAGTGCTTCTGCTTGAAGGTTGCCGAGATGCATGACGTGCATATGGTGCTAAGTGGTGAGAGCGTGTCTGAAGAAGTATACCCCTGCAGGGTGAATCAATCTGTTCGAGTAGCCGCGTCCTCGGATATGGACTACTTGGAAACATTACGTGGTACATAGACAATTTAAATGGATACTCTGAAACATGCAAGATAAGTGTGAGTGCTATGGAAGGCCTTCTCGTAGGGAGAGGAGAGTGGATCCATAGTGGTGTATTGCATTGGTGAATATATGGACTCGTGTGCACTATCCCACGTCAGAGAAAGAACTTGTAGTCGTAGTACACGTTAGCCAAGAGTCAAAGCTGGCTTGCTGCAATCAAACCCCACAATCCTTCATTCAAACATGATGCATATGTAGATAGTTCTGATGTAAGTCTTGCTGAGTACCTTTGTACTCACGGTTGCTTTATTTATGTTTTTGCAGAGAAGATTTAGACTCATTAAAAGGTTCTACGCGATGTGTTCAATGTTGACCGGAATAGCTTGGGAATCCCAGACAGAGGTCTGGTTCCTTTGGTAGTGTCGTTGTAGCTTTTTAGGCTCTTCCATCCACTTTTAGTAGATGTCTGTAGCCAGACATGTTTTGCTTCCGCTTCTCGTTTGTATGACTTGAGTGTCGGGTCACGGGACCCCTGTTTGTAATATCATACTATGTTGATTCTTATGAGTCCTTAATAAAAGCTTGAGTCATAGAGTTACGTTGTGATGCCATGTTGTATCTACACATATCGTGCATATTGTATGTATGTTATGAAATGCATTATATGTGTGGGATTTGACACCTAGTTGTGTGCCTTTAGTAGTACTCTTTACAGGGAAATGCATCTTTGTGCTTCTATCGAGCCTTGGTAGCTTACTACTGCTCTAGACACATTGATTGACCGGCATGTATCCTTCTTTGCTGCTGTGTGTGTCCCCTCGGGGAAATGTCACGCGGTGTAATGGAGCCCATGTAGCTTGCTACGACTCGTCTACACACGCTGTTGATCGACACCTGCCTTGCTGGGTTATTTATGCCTGTCCCTGTACGGATGTATCTCTTGGGTTTATAACTAGTCATGTCGACCCGGGTTTTTTGTCGTTTGAACGCTAGCAACATATTCATATACGTGAGCCAAAAGACGCAAATGGTCCCAACCAAGGTAAGGTGGCAGCCGTGGAGTTTACCGTGCGTGAGGCCGCAAAGTGATGTGATGTGTTACAGGCTGGGTTCTTATGACTCAGGATCAGGGTCCCGACAGCTTAAGAGAGAGAAAGAACTAACCTGTGCTCCTGGCCCAGCCCAGCCCACCAGCGGCATGCTACTGCAACAAAAGACCTTCCAACGGCGCCAGAAACAAGCGTGCTGATGGGAGACTATTCTTGTCTTGATTCTCCTCAGCAACGGCACCAGGAATCCTTCTGCTACGGCTACGCCTTTAGGGACTTCCTAGGCAAATATGCAAAGGATTCCCCCGTGGCCTTGGAGCCTTGCGTTGGTGTTCCCTCAAAGCGGAAAGGGCGATGTAGCATAGCGGTGGTAAGTATTTCCCTCAGTTTTGAGAACCAATGTATCGATCCAGTGAAGGAGTATCACAAGTACCCGCACAAACACAAAGAGCTTGCTCCCAATGCTATGCAGGGGTTGTCAATCCCTTATAGATTATTTGCCAAGTGAGAACTGAAAGCAACAAAGTAACAAAGCAAAGTAAAAGCGAAGGTGGAAACGATAGGTGTGAATAGACCCGGGGGCCGTAGTGTTTACTAGTGGCTTCTCTCATGAAAGCAAGTAGACGGTGGGTGAACGAATTACTGTCGAGCAATTGATAGAACCGCGCAAAGTCGTGACGTTATCTATGGCAATGATTATATCTATAGGCATCACGTCCAAAACAAGTAGACCGATACTTTCTGCATCTACTACTATTACTCCACACGTCGACCGCTATCCAGCATGCATCTAGTGTATTAAGTCCAAAAGAACAGAGTAACGCCTTAAGCAAGATGACATGATGTAGATGGACAAACTCATATCTACGACAACGCCCATCTTGTTACCCTTGATGGCAACAACACGATGTGTGCCTTGCTGCCCCTACTGTCACTGGGAATGGTCACCACACGGTATGAACCCAAAACCAAGCACTTCTCCCATTGCAAGAATCATAGATCTAGTTGGCCAAACAAAACCCAAGACTCGGAGAGACTTACAAGGATATAAAATAATGCATATAAGAAATCAGCAAAGACTCAGATATATATCATAGATAATCTGATCACAAATCCACAATTCATCGGATCTCGACAAACACACCGCCAAAGAGGATTACATCGCATAGATCTCCATGAAGATCATGGAGAACTTTGTATTGAAGATCCAAGAGATAGAAGAAGCCATCTAGCTACTAACTACGGACCCGTAGGTCTGAAGTGAACTACTCACGAGTCACTGGAGGGGCGATGATGTTGATGAAGCAGCCCTCCAACTCCAAAGTCCCCTCCGACAGGGCACCGGGAATGGTCTCTCGATGAGATCTTGTGGAAACGGAAGCTTGCGACGGCGGAAAAGTGTTTTCGTGGACGCCTGATTTTTTCTGGATTTTTAGGGAATTTATAGGCCAAAGAGCTAGGGCATGGGAGCGCTAGGGGGGCCACAAGCTTGGTTGCCATGGCCTCCCCCCTGGCCGCGGCAACAGGGCTTGTGGGCTCCCTTTGGGCCTACTTGCTTGGCCCTCAAGCCTCCCGATCTTCTTCCATTCTGGAAAAAATCATTTTGGGGATTTTATTCCGTTTGGACTCCGTTCCAAAATCAGATCTGAAAAGAGTCAAAAACACAGAAAAACAGGAACTGGCACTTGGCACTGAGTTAATAAGTTAGTCCCAAAAAAGATATAAAAGGTAAACAAAACATCCAAAGTTGACAAGATAACAGCGTGAAACCATCAAAAATTATAGATACGTTTGAGACGTATCAGGGCACCACTGTCTTCTTCCTCCTGCCAGGAGGAGAAGCAGCTGCATGCCCGACGCATCGCCGGGCAAGGCCACGTCCCCTGGCCACCTCCTGCTTGCCCGAGCCATGCAGACGGCGGCGATGAGTACCCCGTGCACGCCTCTCCCATCTCCACCCCTCTCTGGCTCCTCTCCATCACTCTCTCGCTCTCTCCCACCATGGCCGAGCACTGCTCGACGCCGCCGATCGTCGTAGCCGTGGCCACCGGCCCTCTCTAGCCCAACTGATGTGTCCCAGTGCTCCGCCGTGCTCCTCACCGTCTCCTGGAAGAAAGAATCAAGCCCGGAGGCCCCCTGTCGTCGACATCGCCGCCACCTTCTCCACCTCCGCCCGCCGGACCTCTTCCATCGATTCGCTCCCTCCGACGCACCCCTGAGCCCTCCAACAACACCATCGGAACCGCCGTGAGCTCGTCATCATTTCCCCTCTCATCCCACGTTCTTTCGTGCCCCGTAGCCTCGTTCCCCACCATGGTCGAGATCCCGTCGGCGTCGTTTCCGTCGTTTCTGTCGCTGTGGTCCGCCACCGACACATCTAAGCCCTGGAACGAGCTCCTAGAGCTGTGTGGATGCTGTCAAGCCCCTCACCTGCCCTTCCCGTGCCCTGCACCCACCACCCACACAAGGCCGAGCTCCGCCCGCCACCTCTGCCATCGTTGCCGTCAACTCCGGCCACCCCAATGCCTCAAACCCATCGGAATGGATGCGGCACTCTGCCAGCTTCCCGTAGAACCCAACCGCGTGCAAATCCGAAGCCTGTAGCGCGAGATCGAGAAATTCCGGCGAGCCTCCGCCGTGGTTTTGGTCGCCGACGGCCACATTCCGCTGAGCGTCGATGTGGCGTGGTGATTAGCGCCTATTTAGCCCCCCAGTCACTGCCAGAGGGCCCCACGCATGGGTCAAACCCCACTTAGTGCGGGTCAACATGGGATTAGCCCCTGGGTCACTGACCAATGGACCCCACTGGTCAGGTTTGACCTGACCCAGGTGCTGTTGACTGATGATGCCAGTCTGACGTCATAGTGACACAATAAAGCTTTTCTGATTTTAATTAATTCCAGAAAATGCCTAAAACTTCTAAAAATCATAGAAAATAATCTATAAGTCCAATGGAAATAATTTATATATGAAAAATGATTAGAAAATCCAAAGAATCTGATTATGGCACTTTCATGCTGGTTTGAGAAAGTTAACATCACCAAAATAGGCAAAATGATGATTAGGGTAAATTTAATAAATAGTTTGGAGTTGGAATTTGATTCCTATTTGAATTCCACTTCAATTACTATGATCAAACATTGAGCTAGGAAAACCAGTACCTCAAATTGGCATCTTCATGCATGATAAAACAAGTTATACCTGAGCATCAGGTCGAATCAATTAAAAGGGTATCCGGAAAATACCTTGCTTGAAGTGGTATTTGAATTCTAATTCAAATCCAGCTTCGACCTAAGAAATGGTAGCTATATTGGCCCTGCCACTTTTCATTTCCATTTCTCAATCATGTATCATAGTGTTGCATTTTGGTGAAGTAATTGTTGTTCCTTTCTTGTTTGCCGGTGTTGTTCCCTCTCGGTAGACGATGGTTCCGACGATGTGATCATTGACACAGATGAAGACTCATGGCTATCTTCAGACGTGTTAGGCAAGAAAACCCCCTTGAGCATATTGATATAAAACCACTCTTTCGCTCCTGCTCTCTTTTATTGCATTAGGACAAACACGATGCAACTGTTACATGTTGTCGGTAGTGGAACCCATTCCTCTGCATGACCTGATTTTGCCACAATAAATAGTTGAAACCACCTAGCATGAGTAGCAACTGCTTGAGCCTTGTTGTGCTTACTCATTCATGCATGCTTACTGTGCCTGCTATGCTTAGAGTCGTGTTGGGTTTGATCCATCTGGATGATGAATCGGAATGGTTGGGTTATGTCCTATAGTGTGAGAGTAAAAGTGTGAATCCGATTTGGTAAAGGTAGCGATGAGAGGCCATGTAGGAGTACATGGTGGGTTGTCTCATTGGGACCGTCCTTAAAAACTGAGTTCTTTGTATGTTATCCAAGACAAGATACTACCACACATTGGGATACTTAATTGACCCTCTTGGCTTATTAATCGCCTAGATCTCTGTCCAGGAGTTGCAATTAGTTTTGGTGTTTGTAGGAAAAGTGTTGGTGGCTGTGTTTAGCTCCGCCCGACGGGGTAGGCTTCTTTGCGGTAGATACACAGTGGCACGGTGTACCAATTGGCACCCGGATGGTGGGCTTGGGAACCCTGCGCACATCGTTTGGAGCCGTTAAGGAAACTTCGTCCGGACTTCCTTGCGGGTTCAGTCTCAAATAGACGATAAACCTGGACTAGGGTCTTGTGTGGTTAACGGTCGTGGCCGACACCCACGCCAGTGCTTCTGCTTTAAGGTTGCCGAGATGCATGATGTGCACATGGTGCTAAGTGGTGAGAGCGTGTGTGATGAAGTATACCCCTACAGGGTGAATCAATCTGTTCGAATAGCCGCGTCCTCGGATATGGACTACTTGGAAACATTACGTGGTACATAGACAATTTAAATGGATACTCCAAAACATGCAAGATAAGTGTGAGTGCTATGGAAGGCCTTCTCGTAGGGAGCCAAGAGTCAAAGCTGGCTTGCTGCAATCAAACCCCACAATCCTTCATTGAAACATGATGCATATGTAGATAGTTCTGATGTAAGTCTTGCTGAGTACCTTTGTACTCACGGTTGCTTTATTTATGTTTTTTGCAGAGAAGATTCAGACACACTAAAAGATTCTACGCGATGTGTTTGATGTTGACCTGAATAGCTTGGGAACCCCAGACAGAGGTCTGGTTCCTTTGGTAGGGTCGTTGTAGCTTTTCAGGCTCTTCCAGCCAGTCTTAGTAGATGTCTGTACCGAGACATGTTTCGCTTCCGCTTGTCGGTTGTATGACTTGAGTGTCGGGTCACGGGACCCCTGTTTGTAATATCATACTATGTTGATTCTTATGAGTCCTTAATAAAAGCTTGAGTCATAGAGTTATGTTGTGATGCCATGTTGTATCTACAGATATCGTGCATATTGTGTGTATGTTATGAAATGCATTATATGTGTGGGATTCGACACCTAGTTGTGTGCCTTTAGTAGTACTCTTTACAGGGAAATGCCTCTTTGAGCTTCTATCGAGCCTTGGTAGCTTGCTACTGCTCTAGACACATTGATTGACTGGCATGTATCCTTCTTTGCTGCTGTGTCTGTCCCCTCGGGGAAATGTCACTCGGTGTAATGGAGTCCTTGTAGCTTGCTACGACTCGTCTACACACGCTGTTGATCGACACCTGCCTTGCTAGGTTATGTATGCATGTCCCTGTACGGATGTACCGCTTGGGTTTATTGTTGGAAATATGCCCTAGAGGCAATAATAAAATGGTTATTATCATATTTCCTTGTTCATGATAATCGTCTGTTGTTCATGCTGTAATTGTATTAACAGGAAACAGTAATACATGTGTGACTAAATAGATCACAATGTGTCCCTAGCAAGCCTCTAGTTGGCTAGCTCGTTGATCAATAGATGATCATGGTTTCCTGATCATTGGCGTTAGATGTCATTGATAACGGGATCACATCATTGGGAGAATGATGTGATGGACAAGACCTAATCCTAAGCATAGCACTAGATCGTATTGTTCGTATGCTAAAGCTTTTCTAATGTCAAGTGTCTTTTTCTTCGACCATGAGATTCTGCCAATCCTAGATACCGTAGGAGTGCTTTGGGTAGCAAACGTCACAACGTAACTGGGTGACTATAAAGGTGCACTACGGGTACCTCTGAAAGTGTCTGTTGAGTTGGTACGAATTGAGATCGGGATTTGTCACTCAGCATGACGGAGAGGTATCTCTGGGCCCACTCGGTAGAACATCATCATGAGCTCAATGTAACTAAGAAGTTAGTCACATGATGACGTGCTACGGAACGAGTAAAGAGACTTACCGGTAACGAGATTGAACAAGGTATAGGTATATCGACGATCGAATCTTGGGCAAGTTCTATACCGACAGACAAAGGGAATTGTATACGGGATTGATTGAATCCTTGACATCATGGTTCATCCGATGAGATCATCATGGAGCAAGTGAGAGCCACCATGGGTATCCAGACCCCGCTGATGGTTATTGGCCGGAGAGGTGTCTCTGTCATGTCTGCCTGTCTCCCGAACCCATAGGGTCTACACACTTAAGGTTCGATGACGCTAGGGTTATAGGGAATTGTTATACGAGGTTACCGAAAGTTGTTCGAAGTCCCGGATGAGATCCTGGGCGTCACGAGGAGCTCCGTAATGGTCCGGAGGTAAAGATTGTATATAGGATGGATGGTTTTGGACACCGGAAATGTTTCGGGCGTCACCGGTAATGTACCGGGACCACCGGTAATGGTCCCGGGGGTCCACTAGCCCCAAGAGGTAGCATGGGCCAAAAGAGGGAGGGCAACCAGCCCAAAGTGGGCTGGTGCGCCTCCCACAAGGAGGCCCAAGGCGCAGGAGGTGGAGAGGGGGGAAACCCTAGGCGCTCGTGGGCCTAAGGCCCACCTTGGGGTGCGCCACCCCCTCCCCCTGCCCTGGCCGCCGCACCTCCCATCTGACAGGGCTGCCGCACCACCTAGGGTGGGAACCCTAGGGGTGGCACCCCCCCTCCCCTCCTCCTATATATAGTGGGGGTTTTGGGGCTGTTTTACACACAGTTTTCCATCTCCCTCGGCGCAGCCCTGCCCCCCTTCTTTCTCCTCTCCCACGGTGCTTGGCGAAGCCCTGTCGGGAGACCTCGTCTCTCCATCGACACCACGCCGTCGTGCTGCCGGAGATCTTCCCCAACCTCTCCCTCCTCTTTGCTGGATCAAGGTGCAGGAGTCGTCACTGGGCTGCACGTGTGTTAAACGCGGAGGTGCCGTGGTTCAGCACTAGATCGGAATCACACCGCGATCTGAATCGCCGTGAGTACGACTCCATCAACAGCGTTCTAGCAACGCTTCCGCTTAGAGATCTTCAAAGGTATGAAGATGCACTCACCCCTCTCTCGTTGCTGGTCTCTCCATAGGAAGATCTGAATATGGCGTAGGAATTTTTTTGAATTTATGTTACGTTACCCAACAGTGGTATCAGAGCGAGGTTTTCTATGCATAGATTCTATGCACGAGTAGAACACAAAAGGTTGTGGGCGATGATTTGTCAATTGCTTGCCGCTACTAGTCTTACTCTTTTCCAGCGGTATTGTGGGATGAAGCGGCCCGGACCGACATTACACGTACGCTTACATGAGACTGGTTCCACCGACAGACATGCACACCGTGCATAAACGTGGCTAGGGGGTGTCTGTCTCTCCTACTCTAGTCGGATTGGATTTGATGAAAAGGGTCCTTATGAAGGGTAAATATCTTTGGCATATCATCGTTGTGGCTGTCACGTAGGTAAGAAAGCGTTCTTGCTAGAAACCCAAATCAGCCACGTAAAACTTGCAACAACAATTAGAGGACGTCTAACTTGTTTTTGCAGGGTTTGACATGTGATGTGATGTGGCCAAAGTTGTGATGTTGCATGTATGATGTATGAGATGATCATGTTATTGTAATAGGTTTCACGACTTGCATGTCGATGAGTATGAAAACCGGCAGGAGCCATATGAGTTGTCTTAATTTATTGTATGAGATGCAACACCATGTGCTTACTACTTTTACTTCATTGCTAACAGTTAGCTATAGTAGTAGTGATAGTAGTAGTTGGCATGACAACTTCACGGAGATACGATGATGGAGATCATGGTGTCACGCCGGTGACAATGATGATCATGCGATGCCTGAAGATGGAGATCGAAAGAGCAAAGATGATAATGGCCATATCATGTCACTATATGATTGCATTGTGATGTTTATCATGTTTTTCATCTTATTGCTTAGAATGATGGTAGCATAATAAGATGACCCCTCTTAAAATTTCGAGAACATATTCCCCTAAGTGTGCACCGTTGCGAAGGATCATTGTCTCGAAGCACCACGTGACGATCGGGTGTGATAGATTCTAACGTTCGCATACAACGGGTGTAAGCCAGATTTACACACGCGAAACACCTAGGTTGACTCGACGAGCTTAGCATGTACATACATGACCTCGAATACAACAGACCGAAAGGTCGAACATGATTCATATGGTTGAATACGATCAACATGAAGTTGCTCACCATGGTGACTAGTCCGTCTCACGTGATGATCGGACACGGGTTAGTCAACATAGATCATGTATCACTTAGATGACTAGAGGGATGTCGATTTAAGTGGGAGTTCATACTTAATTTGATTAAATGAACTTAATTGTCATGAACTTAGTATAAAAGTTGTCTTTATAAATATTGTAGATGGCCAACGTCAACCTCAATTTCAACGCATTCCTAGGGAAAAACAACCTGAAAGATGATGGTAGAAACTATGCGGACTGGGTTCGCAACTTGAAGCTCATCCTTGAAGCAGCTAAAAAGGCTTATGTCCTTGATGCGCCGCTGGGTGACCCTCCCGCTCCCTCAGCAGCCAAGGACATTCTAAACGTCTGGCAAATGCGGAGTGATGACTACTCTCTGGTTAGGTGTGGCATGTTAAACAGTTTGGAAACGGGGCTCCAAAGGCGTTTTGAGAAACACGGTGCATATGAGATGTTCCAAGAGCTAAAGCTAGTTTTTCAAGCTCATGCCCGTGTTGAGAGATATGAAGTCTCCGACAAGTTCTTTAGGTGTAAGATGGAGGAGAACAGTTCTGTCAGTGAGCACATACTCAAAATGTCTGGGTTACACGGTCGTCTGACTTCACTTGGAGTCGAACTTCCGGATGATGCTATAATTGACAGAATCCTCCAGTCTCTCCCTGTAGCGACCCGACTCAAGACGAGTCAAGCCTCTGGTGTTTCTGTACCATCCCAAGATCATGCTGGTACACACACAGTACATAATGTATATATTCAAGAGTGCAATCACACAGCTTTATTAATCGAAATCTCATAAAGAGTACTTTATTACAATAAAGGATTACAATAAAGTGGCTGAAGGCCAACTCATGAGATTATCAAACGAAGACTAGCGGAAGCGTCAGGTAGACGAGTCCATCCGACTCCAAGGGCATGTCGCTGAGCGTAGAATCGTAGCCTCACTCCTGGTCGGAAAAGTACTCTGCAACATGATACGTTGCAGCCGTGTAGGTCAGCATATTGAATATGCCGGCAAATCATCAAAGAGAGGGGTAAAATAATAATCAACTATCTCTACATGCATATTTGGCCGGTGGAGCTAAGTTTTGCGTAAAGCCAGTTTTATCCTACAACAAAAGGGGTTGAAAGCAAAATTTACTACAAGGTTTGTTGTTAACGAGATGGTTCCGCCAACCAGTTCTCGTACCCGAATAGTTGTTAACACCCACATCATTATTAAGTTGTGTCGAGAGTTCAGGGGAAATTCAATGCCTTCGGCTCAAGTTGTCCATGACCGTGGACACGGCTAATCGATTAGGTTGAGTACTCTGCAGAGTTTTGCACACGTTCCCCACAAGATTTGATCGCCTCCGGGTTTGTCCTTGCACTTCAGGGTGTTTGAAGACCGGATGATCAAAAACATGGTCTTTCAACGGGTCCCTCTGAATCCCTGTCGGTGCCCATCCATTCCTACCGTTCGTCTACATCTGCTAGCACCGCCTGTCCAGAGTCGCCGTGTTGTCCAACCAAGCCAGAGCCCATAATGACTTGTGGCTGTGCTGGTAAGCCTTGAGTCTTGAAGTCGCCGTCCGTCTCTTCGAGCCATGATGACATGGCCTCTCTAGCATCCCGGGCATCCACTGGGTTTTCCAGGGAGCCGATCAACCGTCCTTCACCTAGAGTTGCATTGCGTCCGAGGTCTTGAAAATCTTGTCTTAGTCCGGTCTTGATTATTATATCAATCTCGCATCACTTGTGGTATAGACTCAACCGATAACCCGTCTACTCAAGCATAGCATTAAGAAATTGTCGTCCCGGGGCCAAGTGTCGGGGATGTTGTGTTCCTACCACATGATACTACTCTTACACTAAAGTTTCCAAGTACCTAGGCAGCATGCAATTGGGCAAAGAAGGTGATCTACTATGCATTGAAACATAGGTAAAATAACATGATCAAAGATGACTTGCCTTGACGATAGTTGTCCTACTCGAGCATCTCTAAGTAACACACCTCGCACTCCGGATGATCTACCAATACAAACACAAAGCACACCATAAGCAATTCAATCATGCCACAAGTAAAAATAACATCACATGCAATGATTTGCAAAAGACTATGCAAAAGAATTTATCGCGCGCCAGTATGGCAGAAACTTGTTTCTGTTGAAAACACCAGTAAAAGTACTTTAAAAATTCTGAAACTTCTACCACAGTAAGATTTTATCACTAGAAAACAGTAGCAAAAATAATCAACTCAAAATCATTTTCCAAACTCCTGGAATAAGCAAAACAGTGTTTAAACTAAATATTCTCTAACTTATATCTAAAAATTTCAAACATAGACAAATTATATGTTTTTAGAAACCACAGGCAATTTGTGAGCTACTGGAAAAAGAATCAATGTCATTGGACTTAGGGATAAAAAGTTGTGGCCAAAACAAAACAGAAAGTTTCTGTTTTTGTAATCAGGCACAGAAATACAAAACTACTAGTGCTAAAAGAGATGTACATGTGGCAGGTTTCTAATGGCTGCGTAGGGTGTTTGTTTCATGACTTCGGGCAAACGGCCGAAGACTAGCAAGTCTGCTGGTTAATTCATAAGTGACTAAAAGAACCTACTGGTTTTCTAAGATAAACCGAAAGGTTAACTAGATCTAATCTAAACCGTTGCATGAAGATCTAAGGGCTAGGATATAATGCATGAAATATATAGAGAGAAGAGAGATAGCTACCTGCTGGGCAGTGAGTTGCACCGGCGAGGGGCTGGCCGGCGAGGGAGGAGAGGTCTCCGGGGCGGTGGAGGGCTTCGGGGAGGCGACGGCGGTGTGCTCCTCCGAGGGGGAGGCGCGGGGAAGCGAAGGGGGCTCGACGGGGCTGTTTCCCAGGGCGAGCCGTGGGTGCAGTAGCTTGCAGCTGCTGCTGCACCGGCGAGGGCTCGTGGCGGCGGCAGCTCGTGGAGGCGGCGGTGCTAGGGTTGGGAAGGGGTGGCCGAGGTGGGGGGGGTATATATAGGCTGGGAGGGGTGAGGTATAAGGAAGGAGGAGAGGGAGTAATGGGGAAAGAGATCGCGGCTCCTGCTCGGGCTCGGTTTCGGTGGAGCAGAGAGATGGAAGGAGAGGAGAGAAGGAGAAAGGAAGGTGACGGGGTAGGAGAGGGTTCGGCCAGGTGGGGGGTGGTCCACGAAAGAGAGAGGGGGAGGCAAGGCAGGAGAGGGAGAGAAAAATCGGGGAGGGAGGAGCAACTCGGTCTCGGCTCGGGAGTAGGGAATAGGAAAGAGGGGGAGGAAGGAAGAAGAAGGTGACGTGGGGGGTGGGGGCTCGGGCGGGACCCGCAGGTAAGTGAGAGGGGGTAGAGGGGGGGTCGGTTAGTAGGGGATTTAATCCGAGGACGGTGGGGAGATTCGGCCCATTGGCTACAAGGCGCCCAAGGCGGCGGTTTTAAGGAAAAAAATATTTCCTAATTAAAACCTTTCCAAAAGAGAAAATATAAACGTTAAAAAAGAAAATAAATCAAAATATTCATATATGGTATTATATATCAAATAAACAGAAAAAAAATCTCTACCCGAATAACATTTTATTAAAGCCAAAATAAAAACTTAAAAAAATGTTTTTTTTTTCAGAAATTCCCAAATTTGCTTTTATTTATTTTTGCAATTATTTTTGCAAAAGAACTTTGGGTTTTCTTGGCTCCAACATTTCAAAAATTGCCCGCACTTTTGGAGTGTCATTTTCCTCCGCTCTCTCTCTTGCGTGCAAGAGAGTTTTCTCCGGGCATTTCTCGCGCGGGAAAAATAAAAATGCAAATCGAAAAGACGGAAGAAAATTACGAGCTAAATTTATTTCAATCACTTATGCATAGATGCTTAGCTACAATGTAAACATTCCCAATTAGGGAAATTGGGATGTTACAAACCTACCCACCTTAAGATGAATCTCGCCCTCGAGATTTGGGTTGGCTAGAAAATAGGTGCGGGTGGTCTCGACGAAGACCCTCTTCTCGTTCCCAGGTGGCTTCTTCCTCGGTGTGGTGGCTCCACAACACCTTGCAGAACTTGATGATCTTGCTGCGGGTAACTCTGTTGGCAGTCTCGAGAATCCTCACGGGTTTCTCCTCATACCTCAGATCACTGTCAAGCTGTATGGCCTCTAAGGGCACTGTATTTCTCAACGGAACATCGGCCATCTCAGCGTGGCATTTCTTCAACTGGGAAACATGGAAGACATCATGAACTCCGGATAATCCTTCCGGCAGTTCTAGTTTGTATGCAACTTCGCCTCTACGTTCAAGAATTTTGTAGGGGCCAATAAAACGTGGTGCTAATTTTCCTTTCACACCGAATCTCTTGATTCCTCGAAGTGGAGACACCCGAAGATATGCTCGGTCTCCTACTTCGTACGTTACTTCCTTGCGTTTGCTGTCGGCATAACTCTTCTGCCTGGACTGAGCTATCTTGAGTCGGTCACGAATAAGCTTGACCTTCTCTTCAGAATCTCGGATGAGGTCGGGACCAAAAAGTTGTCGGTCTGCAACTCCATCCCACATCAACGGTGTTCTGCACCTTCTTCCGTATAGAGCTTCGAAAGGGGCCATCTTCAGACTGGTCTGGTAGCTGTTGTTGTATGAGAACTCGGCATACGGTAAATTGTCATCCCAACTAGACCCATAGTCTAGTGCGCAAGCTCTCAACATGTCCTCCAGAATCTGATTGACTCTCTCGGTCTGTCCATTTGTCTGCGGGTGAAAAGTTGTACTGAATTCCAATCTTGTTCCCAAGGTTTCATGCAGTTGGTGCCAAAATTTTGATGTGAACTGAGTCCCTCTATCGGACACAATGCTCTTCGGTACTCCGTGCAGACATACGATCCTCGTCATATATATCTTGGCCAGCTTGGCACTCGTGTAAGTAGTCTTCACCGGAATGAAGTGAGCTACCTTGGTCAAACGATCGACCACAACCAAATAGAATCATAGCCAGAACGGGTCCGAGGTAATCCTGTGATGAAGTCCATACCAAGCTTTTCCCATTTCCATTCGGGTATCGGCAGAGGTTGGAGCAAACCTGCTGGCTTCTCATGCTCGGCTTTTACTCGCTGACAAACATCGCATATCGCTACGAACTCGGCAATGTCTTTCTTCAATCCTGTCCACCAGAAACTTTCTTTCAGATCCAGATACATCTTAGTGTTACCGGGGTGTATCGAGTACGGGGAATCATGAGCTTCCTGAAGTATCAACTTCCTGAGTTCGGGATCATTGGGCACATAGATGCGATCCTCAAACCATAAAGTTCCGTGTTCATCCTCACGAAAACCTTTAGCTTTCCCGTCTTCCATTTTCTGCTTAATCTCAGCTATCTCCTTGTCAGCTTTCTGTGCTTCACGGATCTTTTCCGTCAATGTAGACTGAATTTCCAAAGTGGAAACAAATCCTCTTGGAACTATCTCCAATTTGAGCTCTCGGAGGTCATCGACTAACTCCTGGGGTAATCCTCCCGCTGTGAGCGTGTTCACATAACTCTTGCGGCTCAGCACATCGGCTACAACATTTGCCTTGCCTGGGTGATAATGCAATCTCATGTCATAGTCCTTGATCAACGCTAGCCATCGCTTCTGTCTGAGGTTCAACTCCTTCTGCGTGAAGATATATTTCAGGCTCTTGTGATCAGTGTAAACATCGCAACTATTTCCGATCAGGAAATGTCTCCAGGTCTTGAGAGCGTGCACTACGGCTGCTAGTTCCAAGTCATGTGTGGCATAATTCAACTCATGAGGTCTGAACTGTCTGGATGCATAGGCTACAACTTTTCCTTCTTGCATGAGAACTCCTCCGAGTCCTTGACGAGAAGCGTCACAGTAAACCTGGAAATCCTTCCGAATGTTCGACAATATCAGCACTGGGGCTATAACAAGACGTTTCTTCAGCTCTTGAAAACTGGTTTCACATTCCTAAGTCCAAACATACTTGGATTCCTTCTTCAATAACTGTGTCATGGGCTTGGCAATCTTTGAGAAAATCTCAATGAACCTCTGTAATATCCGGCAAGTCCGAGGAAACTGCGGATCTCCTTGACCGAAGTGGGTGCTACCCATTCGGTGACTGCTGCGACCTTGGCAGGGTCCACTGCTATTCCTTCTCCTGAGATGACGTGTACGAGAAATCTGACTTCCTTCAACCAAAACTCACATTTGCTAAACTTTGCATATAGCTTATGCTCTCGGAGCTTCTCCAGAACTAGACGCAGATGTTCCTTGTGTTCCTCGTCGTTCTTGGAGAATATCAGTATGTCATCGATGAACACCACGACAAACTTGTCCAAGTATTCCATAAATACCTTGTTCATCAGTTTCATAAAGTATGCCGGAGCATTAGTCAGTCCAAATGACATGACCGTGTACTCATACAAGCCGTACCGAGTGGTGAAGGCTGTCTTGGGTATATCCTGTTCACGAATTTTCAACTGATGATACCCGGATCGAAGATCGATCTTTGAGAATACGCGAGCTCCAACTAACTGATCAAACAGATCATTGATCATCGGCAAGGGGTACTTGTTCTTGATGGTCACATCGTTTAATGCACGATAATCGACAACCATCCTCAAGGACTTGTCCTTCTTTTCAACCAAGAGTACCGGGGCTCCCCAAGGTGAAGAACTTGGGCGAATATACCCTTTGTCCAATAACTCCTTAATTTTCTTCTTGATTTCTATCAAGTCATTTGCGGGCATCCGATAAGGTCTCTTGGATATCGGGGCTGTTCCGGGTAATAGTTCAATCAAGAACTCAATCTCTCTATCGGGTGGCATGCCCAGCAATTCCTCCGGAAATACATCTGGGTACTCCTGTACAATCGGTACTTCCTCCTGGACTACTCCCGTGAGAGAGTTTACTCGCTTACTCCGTGTCGGACGCTGAGACACGTACTTAATCCGTTTCTGCTCGGGGGTGGTGAGCAAAATAGACTTAAGGGCACAATCAATATTCCCTTCATACTTGGCCAACCAATCCATGCCTAGGATTACATCCAATCCCTGGGACTCTAATACGATGAGGTCGGTGGAAAATTATGGTTCCTGATGTTGAGACTCAAAGCATGGCATCCTATCCCGGCTGTCATCATGCCTCCTGGGGAACTGACCTTAATAGGTTGGCTGAGGGTTCTAGTTGGCAAACTATACTTTTCCACAACTACCCTTGATATGAATGAATGCGTTGCACCAGAATCAAAAAGTACCAATACTGGATGTGAATTTAGCAAAAACTTACCAACCACAGTATCGGGGTGATCATAGACCTCTTCAACATCAATGTGGTTCACCTGAGCTCGAGGAAAAGGATTGGGCTTCATTGCTGCAGAGTTGCCGTTGCCGTTGCCATTTCCATTTCCCTGCTTGTTCTGGGGACAATCAGTGGCATAGTGTCCCGTCTTCTGACACTTGAAGCAAGTGATGTGAGTCAGATCCTTCTGAGCTGGAGCTGAATGCTGCTGAGTGCCAGTACCTCCATTCTTGAAGTTGTTGTTGTTGCGGTGGTTCCCATTTCCTCCGTGGTTGTGGCCTCCATGGTTGTGCACTGGGTGGTTATGCTGCACGTGTCCTCCAAACTTACCGGATCCAGTCCCGGTATTCCCTGGATAAGGGGTGTAGCGAGGCTTCAGCTGAGTGCCGGAGTTGAACTTTCCAACCCCATACTTTCGCTTGCGGTTCTCCATCTGCTGATGTTTCCCCTCCAAGATGAGGGCCTTATCAACCAGCTCCTGGTAGTTGTTGAAGGTGGCTACCGTCAACTGAATGCTCAGCTCATCATTCAGTCCTTCCAAGAACTTTTCCTGCTTGGCCGCATAATCGGCCACATCTCCAGGTGCATAACAGGCGAGCATGCTGAATTCATCGACGTACTGGGCCACAGAGCGATTCCCCTGGCGTAAGTTGCGAAACTCACGCTTCTTCAGACTCATTGCACGAGCTGAGACATGCGCGGTGCGGAAGTCTTGCTTGAATTGCTCCCAAGTGACTCCAGCAATGGGATAAGTGGTGGTGTAGTTCTCCCACCAAGCAGTTGCAGGGCCTTCAAGTTGGTGCGCGGCAAAACGCACCTTCTCAGCTTCAGTACAACCAGCAGTGATAAGTTCACGCTCCATCTTGCGGAGCCAATCATCTGCCACAATGGGCTCAATGCTGCTGGAGAAAGTCGGAGGGTTCAACCTCAAAAAACGGGTGAGATTGTCAGCCTGGGGTGGATGATGGTTGTTGTTGTTGTTCTGGTTCTGGATGATCAGCTGCATCAGGGTGTTTTGTTGCTGGATCAACTGGGTGAGTTCGGGCGGAAAGTTGGACTCAGGGGCGCGTCTCGGAGCCATCTGATGTTTGTAGAGGGGTGAGATTAGCATAGAACAATGGTCTAGGAGGAATTACACTACCCATATGAATGCAACACACAAGTATCACACCACACATTTTATTCAATCATCACAAAGGTTCACACGAGGATACAAAATTCGATAATCCTAAACATCGGCCTAAAACGTATAACGATAAAGTAAATTTGGTGGTCTAGTCTAAGTGTCCTCCTCAGAATAGCATGGTGTCGGGTCCTTCGGTGGAGCTTTCTTCATAGTCCTCGTCGTTGCTGATCAAGGGGGCTACGTCTCCTTCGGGATGAAGGTTCTCGCCCATGTCCAGTTCCTCCTCCAGGTATGCAACTCGAGTCTTCAGCTTCTCGATCGCTCCATAAAGTCCTTCACTTCTAGTTCATGTTCGTAGTGGGCTTCCCGGGCTGCATCTTCAAGTTCAAGCTCACGGAGTGAAAGTTGCTTGATCTTCCTGGTGTCCTTGATCGCGTGATACTCCAGAGTTCCGCTGTGCTTCTCCAAGGTCTGGGCATAAGACAAGAGAGCGTCCTTGGTTTTGCTTGAGATGATATCTCCGTCTTCGTTCCTCGGGGATACGACGGATAGGTCTGAAGAAATAGGACAGCCTTTGTATTCATCCTTGATACGTCCGAGTGCACAATGGATCGCCATGTCCCTTCCGAGAATCCAGTTGGGTGCGATGAAATTGAAATCCATCGGCTCAGTGCGCGGCTCGAATGTCCTTCCGGGAATATGCACCTCGATCCTGTAGCGTGAATCCTCCGGGTAAGACGAAGTTGGCTTCCCTGTGATAGTCGGCAGAGCAATCCTCAAGTCCTTGGTGATCTGCACCAGCTCTTTTCCGAACGACATAGTGGTGTCGGGCTGGCAAAACTCCGTGAACTTAACAGGGATGAAGGTGGCCATCTAAACATTGGAAAATCGGAGAGAAGTCAGAAATGATCAGAAGAGGAAATAGAAGATTTAGACATAAGAGAAAATAGTTTTCTTCCTAAGGCTTTTCCATTCCTAGAGGTTACGACTTAAGGTCAGCGTGTGCTCTGATACCATTTCTGTAGCGACCCGACTCAAGACGAGTCAAGCCTCTGGTGTTTCTGTACCATCCCAAGATCATGCTGGTACACACACAGTACATAATGTATATATTCAAGAGTGCAATCACACAGCTTTATTAATCGAAATCTCATAAAGAGTACTTTATTACAATAAAGGATTACAATAAAGTGGCTGAAGGCCAACTCATGAGATTATCTAACGAAGACTAGCGGAAGCGTCAGGTAGACGAGTCCATCCGACTCCAAGGGCATGTCGCTGAGCGTAGAATCGTAGCCACACTCCTGGTCGGAAAAGTACTCTACAACATGATATGTTGCAGCCGTGTAGGTCAACATATTGAATATGCCGGCAAATCATCAAAGAGAGGGGTAAAATAATAATCAACTATCTCTACATGCATATTTGGCCGGTGGAGCTAAGTTTTGCGTAAAGCCAGTTTTATCCTACAACAAAAGGGGTTGAAAGCAAAATTTACTACAAGGTTTGTTGTTAACGAGATGGTTCCGCCAACCAGTTCTCGTACCCGAATAGTTGTTAACACCCACATCATTATTAAGTTGTGTCGAGAGTTCAGGGGAAATTCAATGCCTTCGGCTCAAGTTTTCCATGACCGTGGACACGACCAATCGATTAGGTTGAGTACTCTGCTGAGTTTTGCACACGTTCCCCACAAGATTTGATCGCCTCCGGGTTTGTCCTCGCACTTCAGGGTGTTTGAAGACCGGATGATCAAAACATGGTCTTTCAATGGGTCCCTCTGAATCCCTGTTGGTGCCCATCCATTCCTACCGTTCGTCTACATCTGCTAGCACCGCCTGTCCAGAGTTGCCGCATTGTCCAAGCAAGCCAGAGCCCATAATGACTTGTGGCTGTGCAGGTAAGCCTTGAGTCTTGAAGTCTCCGTCCGTCTCTTCGAGCCTGGGTGAAGCTTTCCACAGGATGACATGGCCTCTCCAGCATCCCGGGCATCCACTGGGTTTTCCAGGGAGCCGATCAACCGTCCTTCACCCAGAGTTGCATTGTGTCCGAGGTCTTGAAAATCTTGTCTTAGTCCGGTCTTGAGTATTATATCAATCTCGCATCACTCGTGGTATACACTCAACCGATAACCCGTCTACTCAAGCATAGCATTAAGAAATTGTCATCCCGGGGCCAAGTGTCGGGGATGTTGTGTTCCTACCACATGATACTACTCTTACACTAAAGTTTCCAAGTACCTAGGCAGCATGCAATTGGGCAAAGAAGGTGATCTACTATGCATTGAAACATAGGTAAAATAACATGATCAAAGATGACTTGCCTTGACGATAGTTGTCCTGCTCGAGCATCTCTAAGTAACACGACTCGCACTCCGGATGATCTACCGATACAAACACAAAGCACACCATAAGCAATTCAATCATGCCACAAGTAAAAATAACATCACATGCAATGATTTGCAAAAGACTACGCAAAAGAATTTAGCGCGCGCCGGTATGGCAGAAACTTGTTTCTGTTGAAAACACCAGTAAAAGTACCTTAAAAATTCTGAAACTTCTACCACAGTAAGATTTTATCACTAGAAAACAGTAGCAAAAATAATAAACTCAAAATCATTTTCCAAACTCCTGGAATAAGCAAAACAGTGTTTAAACTAAATCTGCTCTAACTTATATTTAAAAATTTCAAACATAGACAAATTATATATTTTTAAAAACTACAGGCAATTTGTGAGCTACTGGAAAAATAATCAATGTCATTGGACTTAGGGATAAAAAGTGGTGGCCAAAACAAAACAGAAAGTTTCTGTTTTTGTAATCAGGCAGAGAAATACAAAACTACTAGTGCTAAAAGAGATGTACACGTGGCAGGTTTCTAATGGCTGCGTAGGGTGTTTGTTTCATGACTTCGGGCAAACGGCCGAAGACTAGCAAGTCTGCTGGTTAATTCATAAGTGACTAAAAGAACCTACTGGTTTTCTAAGATAAACCGAAAGGTTAACTAGATCTAATCTAAACCGTTGCATGAAGATCTAAGGGCTAGGATAGAATGCATGAAATATATAGAGAGAAGAGAGATAGCTACCTGCTGGGCAGTGAGTTGCACCGGCGAGGGGCTGGCCGGCGAGGGAGGAGAGGTCTCCGGGGCGGTGGAGGGCTTCAGGGAGGCGACGGCGGTGTGCTCCTCCTTGGGGGAGGCGCGGGGAAGCGAAGGGGGCTCGACGGGGCTGTTTCCCAGGGCGAGCCATGGGTGCAGTAGCTTGCAGCTGCTACTGCACCGGCGAGGGCTCGTGGCGACGGCGGCTCGTGGAGGCGGCGGGGCTAGGGTTGGGAAGGGGTGGCCGAGGTGGGGGGGTATATATAGGCTGGGAGGGGTGAGGTATAAGGAAGGAGGAGAGGGAGTACTTGGGAAAGAGATCGCGGCTCCTGCTCGGGCTCGGTTTCGGTGGAGCAGAGAGATGGAAGGAGAGGAGAGAAGGAGAAAGGAAGGTGACGGGGTAGGAGAGGGTTCGGCCAGGTGGGGGGTGGTCCATGACAGAGAGAGGGGGAGGCAAGGCAGGAGAGGGAGAGAAAAATCGGGGAGGGAGGAGCGACTCGGTCTTGGCTCGGGAGCAGGGAATAGGAAAGAGGGGGAGGAAGGAAGAAGAAGGTGACGTGGGGGGTGGGGGCTCTGGCGGGACCCGCAGGTAAGTGAGAGGGGGTAGAGGGGGGTCGGTTAGTAGGGGATTTAATCCCAGGACGGTGGGTAGATTCGGCCCATTGGCTACAAGGCGCCGAGGGCGGCGGTTTTAAGGAAAAAAATATTTCTTAATTAAAACCTTTCCAAAACAGAAAATATAAACGTTAAAAAAGAAAATAAATCAAAATATTCATATATGGTATTATATATCAAAAAAACAGAAAAAAAATCTCTACCCGAATAACATTTTATTAAAGCCAAAATAAAAACTTAAAAAAAATGTTTTTTTTCAGAAATTCCCAAATTTGCTTTTATTTCTTTTTGCAATTAGTTTTGCAAAAGAACTTTGGGTTTTCTTGGCTCCAACATTTCAAAAATTGCCCGCACTTTTGGAGTGTCATTTTCCTCCGCTCTCTCTCTTGCGTGCAAGAGAGTTTTCTCCGGGCATTTCTCGCGCGGGAAAAATAAAAATGCAAATCGAAAAGACGAAAGAAAATCACGAGCTAAATTTATTTCAATCACTTATGCATAGATGCTTAGCTACAATGTAAACATTCCCAATTAGGGAAATTGGGATGTTACACTCCCAACAAGCTACAAAGGTTTTGTGCTGAACTACAACATGCAAGGGATGGAGAAGACCATTCCCGAGTTGTACTCGATGCTCAAGTCTGCAGAAGTAGAAATCAAGAAAGAGCATCAAGTGTTGATGGTCAACAAGACCACTAGTTTCAAGAAGGGCAAGGGTAAGAAGAACTTCAAGAAAGACGGCAAAGCCGTTGCCGCGCCCGGTAAGCCAGATGCCGGGAAGAAGAAAAAGAATGGACCCAAGCCTGAGACTGAGTGCTTCTATTGCAAGGGAAAAGGTCACTAGAAGCGGAACTGCCCCCAAATACTTAGCGGACAAGAAGGCCAGCAACGTTAAAGGTATATGTGATATACATGTTATTGATGTGTACCTTACCAGCGCTCGTAGTAGCTCATGGGTATTTGATACCGGTGCTGTTGCTCACATTAGCAACTCAAAGCAGGAACTGCGGAATAAGCGAAGACTAGCTAAGGATGAGGTGACGATGCGCGTCGGGAATGGCTCCAAGGTCGATGTGATCGCCGTCGGCACTCTACCTCTACATCTACCGTCGGGATTAGTTTTAAACCTTAATAATTGTTATTTAGTACCAGCTTTGAGCATGAATATTGAATGATGGTCTTTCTTAATGCGAGACGGCTACTCATTTAAGTCAAAGAATAATGGTTGTTCTATTTATATGAGCGATATGTTTTATGGTCATGCTCCGCTGGTGAATAGTTTATTCTTGATGAATCTCGATCGTGATGTTACACATATTCATAGTGTGAGTACCAAAAGATGTAAAGTTGATAATGATAGTCCCACATACTTGTGGCACTGCCTCCTTGGTCATATCGGTATTAAGCGCATGAAGAAGCTCCATACTGATGGACTATTAGAGTCTCTTGACTTTGAATCATTTGACACATGCGAACCGTGCCTCATGGGCAAGATGACTAGGACTCCATTCTCAGGAATAATGGAGAGAGCAACTGAATTATTGGAAATAATACATACTGATGTGTGTGGTCCAATGAACGTTGAAGCTCGCGGTGGCTATCGTTATGTTCTCACTCTCACCGATGATTTGAGTAGGTATGGGTATATCTACTTGATGAAGCACAAATCTGAGACGTTTGAAAAGTTCAAGGAATTTTAGAGTGAGGTCGAGAATCAACGTGACAGAAAAATTAAGTGTCTATGATCTGATCGTGGAGGAGAATATTTGAGTCACGAGTTTGGCACACACCTAAGGAAGTGTGGAATCGTTTCACAACTGATGCTGCCTGGCACACCGCAACGCAACGGAGTGTCTGAATGTCGTAATCGCACTTTATTAGATATGGTACGATCTATGATGTCTCTTACGGACTTACCGCTATCATTTTGGGGATACGCATTAGAAACTGCAGCATTGACTTTAAATAGGGCACCGTCTAAATCTGTTGAGACGACACCGTATGAACTATGGTTTGGCAAGAAACCTAAGTTGTTGTTTCTTAAAGTTTGGGGCTGCGATTCTTATGTGAAGAAGCTTCAACCAAAAAAGCTCGAACTCAAAGCGGAGAAATGCGTATTCATAGGATACCCTAAGGAAACTATTGGGTATACCTTCTATCTTAGATCCGAAGGTAAAACCTTTGTTGCCAAGAACGGATCCTTTCTAGAGAAAGAGTTTCTCTCGAAAGAAGTAAGTGGGAGGAAGGTAGAACTTGATGAGGTAATTACACCCCCTCTAGAACAGGAAAGTAGCGCAGCGCGGGAAATTTTTCCTATGGTGTCTTCACCAACTGAAGAGGAAGTTAAAGATAATGATCATGAAGCTTCGGATCAAGTTACTACTGAACCGCGAAGGTCCACAAGGGCACGCTCCGCACCAGAGTGGTATGGCAACCCTGTGATGGAAATCATGTTGTTAGACAACGGTGAACCTTCGAACTATGAAGAAGCGATGGTGGGCCCGGATTCCAACAAATGGCTTGAAGCTATGAAATTCGAGATAGGATCCATGTATGAGAACAAAGTAAGGACTTTGGTGGACTTGCCCGATGATCGGCGAGCCATAGAAAATAAATGGATCTTCAAGAAGAAGACTGATGCAAACGGTAATGTAACCGTTTATAAAGCTCGACTTGTCGGAAAAGGTTTTCGACAAATTCAAGGAATTGACTACGAAGAGACTTTCTCTCTCGTAGCGAAGCTGAAATCAGTCCGAATCATGTTAGCAATTGCCGCCTTTTATGATTATGAAATTTGGCAAATGGACGTCAAAACAGCATTCCTTAACGGGAACCTTAAGGAAGAGTTGTATATGATGCAACCAGAAGGTTTTGTCGACCCTAAGGGTGCTAACAAAGTGTGCAAGCTCCAGCGCTCCATCTATGGGCTGGTGCAGGCATCTCGGAGTTGGAACATTCGCTTTAATGAGGTGATTAAAGTGTTTGGGTTCATACAGGTTTATGGAGAAGCCTGTCTGTACAAGAAAGTGAGTGGGAGCTGTGTAGCTTTCCTCATACTGTATGTGGATGACATATTATTGATGGGGAATAATATAGAGATGTTGGAGAGCATAAAGGCCTATTTGAACAAGAGTTTTTCAATGAAGGACCTTGGAGAAGTTGCATACATATTAGGCATCAAGATCTATAGAGATAGATCGAGACGCCTCGTAGGTTTTTCGCAAAGTACATACCTTGACAAGATATTGAAGAAGTTCAATATGGAAAACTCAAAGAAAGGGTTCTTGCCAATTTTGCAAGGTATGAGATTGAGTAAGACTCAGTCACCGACCACGACAGCAGATAGAGAGAAGATGAGTACTGTCCCCTACACTTCAGCCGTAGGCTCTCTAATGTATGCCATGCCGTGTACTAGAACTGATATAAACCTTGCCATAAGTTTGGTAGGGAGGTACCAAAGTGATCCCGGTATGGAACACTGGACAGCGGTCAAGAATATCCTTAAGTACTTGAAGAGAACTAAGGAAATGTTTCTCGTTTATGGAGGTGACGAAGAGCTCGTCGTAAAGGGTTACGTCGATGCTAGCTTCGACACAGATCCGGATGACTTTAAGTCACAGACCGGATACATATATGTTTTGAATGGTCGGGCAGTGAGCTGGTGCAGCAGCAAGCAAGAAGTCGTGGCAACATCTACATGTGAAGCAGAGTACATAGCTGCTTCAGAAGCGGCTCATGAAGGAATTTGGATGAAGGAGCTCATCACCGACCTTGGAGTGGTTCCAAGCGCGTCGGGTCCAATGGCGCTCTTCCGTGATAACACTGGGGCCATTGCCATAGCCGAGGAGCCCAGGTTTCACCGGAAGACCAAGCACATCAAACGCCGCTACAACTCCCTCCAGGACCATGTCCAGAGTGGAGTAATAGAGATTTGTAAAGTACATACGGATCTGAATGTCGCAGACCCGTTGACTAAACCTCCTCCTCGAGCAAAACATGATGAACACCATAATGCTATGGGTGTTCGATACAACACAATGTAACTAGATTATTGACTCTAGTGCAAGTGGGAGACTGTTGGAAATATGCCCTAGAGGCAATAATAAAATGGTTATTATCATATTTCCTTGTTCATGATAATCGTCTATTGTTCATGCTATAATTGTATTAACAGGAAATAGTAATACATGTGTGAATAAATAGATCACAATGGTACCCTAGCAAGCCTCTAGTTGCCTAGCTTGTTGATCAATAGATGATCATGGTTTCCTGATCATGGGCATTAGATGTCATTGATAACGGGATCACATCATTGGGAGAATGATGTGATGGACAAGATCTAATCCTAAGCATAGCACTAGATCGTATTGTTCGTATGCTAAAGCTTTTCTAATGTCAAGTGTCTTTTCCTTCGACCGTGAGATTGTGCAACTCCCGGATACCGTAGGAGTGCTTTGGGTGTATCAAACGTCACAACGTAACTGGGTGACTATAAAGGTGCACTACGGGTACCTCTGAAAGTGTCTGTTGGGTTGGTACGAATCGAGATCGGGATTTGTCACTCCATGTGATGGAGAGGTATCTCTGGGCCCACTCGGTAGAACATCATCATGAGCTCAATGTGACTAAGAAGTTAGTCACATGATGACGTGCTACAGAACAAGTAAAGAGACTTACCGGTAACGAGATTGAACAAGGTATAGGTATACCGACGATCGAATCTCGGGCAAGTTCTATACCGACAAACAAATGGAATTGTATACGGGATTGATTGAATCCTTGACATTGTGGTTCATCCGATGAGATCATCGGGGAGAAAGTGGGAGCCACCATGGGTATCCAGACCTCGCTCATGGTTATTGGCCGGAGAGGTGTCTCGGTCATGTTTGCATGTCTCCCGAACCCGTAGGGTCTACACACTTAAGGTTCGATGAAGCTAGGGTTATAGGGAATTGTTATACGAGGTTAGCAAAAGTTGTTCGGAGTCCCAGATGAGATCCCGGGCATCACGAGGAGCTCCGGAATGGTCCGGAGGTAAAGATTGATATATAGGATGGATGGTTTTGGACACCGTAAATGTTTCGGGCGTCACGAGTAATGTACCGGGACCACCGGGACCATCGGTAATGGTCCCGGGGGTCCACCGGATGGGGCCACCAGCCCCAAGAGTTAGCATGGGCCAAAAGAGGGAGGGCAACCAGCCCAAAGTGGGCTGGTGCGCCTCTCACAAGGAGGCCCAAGGCGCAGGAGGTGGAGAGGGGGGAAACCCTAGGCGCTGGTGGGCCTAAGGCCCACCTAGGGGTGCGCCACCCCCTCCCCCTGCCCTGGCCGCTGCACCTCCCATCTGGGGGGGCTGCTGCACCACCTAGGGTGGGAACCCTAGGGGTGGCACCTACCTCCCCTCCTCCTATATATAGTGGGGGTTTTGGGGCTGTTTTACACATAGTTTTCCATCTCCCTTGGCGCAGCCCTGCCCCATTCTTCCTCCTCTCCGACGGTGCTTGGCGAAGCTGTGCCGGGAGAACTCGTCTCTCCATTGACACCATGCCATCGTGCTGCCGGAGATCTTCCCCAACCTGTCCCTCCTCCTTGCTGGATCAAGGTGCGGGAGACGTCACCGGGCTGCACGTGTGTTGAACGCGGAGGTGCCGTGGTTCGGCACTAGATCGGAATCACACCGCGATCAGAATCGCCGCGAGTACGACTCCATCAACCGCGTTCTAGCAACGGTTCTGCTTAGCAATCTTCAAAGGTATGAAGATGCGCTCACCCCTCTCTCGTTGCTGGTCTCTCCATAGGAAGATCTGAATATGGCATAGGAATTTTTTTGAATTTATGCTACGTTACCCAACATTTATAACTAGTCATGTCGACCCGGGTTCTTTGTCGTTTGAACGCTAGCAACATATTCATATACGTGAGCCAAAAGACGCAAACGGTCCCGACCAAGGTAAGGTGGCAGCCGTGGAGTTTACCGTGCGTGAGGCCGCAAAGTGATGTGATGTGTTACATGCTGGGTTCTTATGACTCAGGATCGGGGTCCCGGCAGCTTAAGAGAGAGAAAGAACTAACCTGTGCTCCTGGCCCAGCCCAGCCCACCAGGGGCACCACTATCTTCTTCCTCCTGCCAGGAGGAGAAGCAGCTGCGTGCCCGACGCATCGTCAGGCACGACCACGTCCCCTGGCCACCTCCTGCTTGCCCGAGCCACGCAGGCGTCGGGGATGAATACCCCGTGCACGCCTCTCCCTTCTCCACCCCTCTCTGGCTCCTCTCTGTCACTCCCTCGCTCTCTCCCACCATGGCCGAGCACTGCTCGATGCCGCCGATCATCGTAGCCGTGGCCACCGGCCCTCTCTAGCCCAGATGATGTGTCCCAGTGCTCCGCCGTGCTCCTCACCGTCTCATGGAAGAAAGAATCAAGACCCGAGGCCCCCTGTCATCGACATCGCCGCCATCTTCTCGACCTCCGGCTGCTGGATCTCTTTCGTCGATTCACTCCCTCCGGCGCACCCCCGATCCCTCCAACAACACCATCGAAACCGCCGTGAGCTCGTCATCATTTCCACTCTCATCCCACGCTCTTCCGTGCCCCGTAGCCTCGTTCCCCACCATGGCCGAGATCCCCTCGCCGCCATTGCCGTCGTTGCCGTCGCTGTGGTCCGCCACCGACGCATCTGAGCCCTGGAACGAGCTCCTGGAGCTCCTTGGATGCTGTCAAGCTCCTCACCTACCCTTCCCTTACCCTGCAGCCACCACCCGCACAAGGCCGAGCTCCGGCTGCCGCCTCTGCCGTCGTTACCGTCAGCTCCAGCCACCCCATGGCCTCAAACCCGTCGGAATGGATGCGGCGCTCTGCCAGCTTCCCGTATAACCCAACCGCGTGCAAATCCGAAGCGTGTAGCGCGAGATCAAGAAATTCCGGCGAGCCTCCGCCGCGGTTTTGGTCGCCGCCGGCCACATTCCGGTGAGCGTCGACGTGGCCTGGTGATTAGCGCCTATTTAGCCCCCCAGTCACTTCTTGAGGGCCCCACGCGTGGGTCAAACCCCACTTAGTGCGGGTCAACACGGGATTAGCCCCTGGGTCACTGACCAGTCGACCCCACTGGTCAGGTTTGACCTGACTCACGTGCTGTTGATTGATGACGCCAGTCTGACGTCACAGTGACGCAATAAAGCTTTTCTGATTTTGATTAATTCTAGAAAATGCCTAAAACTTCTAAAAATCATAGAAAATAATCTGTAAGTCCAATGGAAATAATTTATATATAAAAATGATCAGAAAAATCCAAAGAATCTGATTATGGCATTTTCATGCTGGTTTGAGAAAGTTAACATCACCAAAATAGGCAAAATGATGATTAGGGTAAATTTAATAAATAGTTTGGAGTTGGAATTTGATTCCTATTTGAATTCCACTTCAATTACTATGATCAAACATTGAGCTAGGAAAACCAGTACCTCAAATTGCCATCTTCATGCATGATAAAACAAGTTATACCTGAGCATCAGGTCGAATCAATTAAAAGGGTATCCGAAAAATACCATGCTTGAAGTGGTATTTGAATTCTAATTCAAATCCAGCTTCAACCAAAGAAATGTTTGTTGGAAATATACCCTAGAGGCAGTAATAAATTCGTTACTATTATATTTCTTAGTTCATGATAATCGTTTATTATCCATGCTATAATTGTATTGATTGGAAACACAATACTTGTGTGGATACATAGACAAAACACTGTCCCTAGTAAGCCTCTAGTTGACTAGCTCGTTGATCAAAGATGGTCAAGGTTTCCTGGCCATAGGCAAGTGTTGTTACTTGAGAACGGGATCACATCATTAGGAGAATCATGTGATGGACTCGACCAAAAACTAATAGACGTAGAATGTTGATCGTGTCATTTTGTTGCTACTGTTTTCTGCGTGTCAAGTATTTGTTCCTATGACCATGAGAGCATATAACTCACTAACACCGGAGGAATGCTTTGTGTGTATCAAACATCGCAACGTAACTGGGTGACTATAAAGATGCTCTACAGGTATCTCCGAAGGTGTTCGTTGAGTTAGTATGGGTCGAGACTGGGATTTGTCACTCCGTGTGACGGAGAGGTATCTCGGGGCCCACTCGGTAATACAACATCACACACAAGCCTTGCAAGCAATGTGACTTAGTGTAAGTTGCGGGATCTTGTATTACGGAACGAGTAAGAAGACTTGCCGGTAAACGAGATTGAAATAGGTATGCGGATACTTACGATCGAATCTCGGGCAAGTAACATACCGAAGGACAAAGGGAATGACATACGGGATTATATGAATCCTTGGCACTGAGGTTCAAACGATAAGATCTTCATAGAATATGTAGGATCCAATATGGGCATCCAGGTCCCGCTATTGGATATTGACCGACGGCAGCCCGACCACATACCTCCACGGTTTTACCTCTAGATCGCGTTTCTGCGGAGCTCGGCCGGAGCCCTGCTGAGATTAGATCTCCACCAACCTCCGGAGCGCCGTCACGCTGCCGGAGAACTCATCTACCTCTCCGTCTCTCTTTCTGGATCAAGAAGGCCGAGATCATCGTCGAGCTGTACGTGTGCTGAACGCGGAGGTGCCGTCCGTTCGGCACTAGATCGTGGGACGGATCACGGGACGGTTCGTGGGACGGTTCGCGGGGCGGATCGCGGGACGTGAGGAAGTTCCACTACATCAACCGCGTTTCTTAACGCTTCTGCTGTGGATCTACAAGGGTACGTAGATTGGAAATCCCCTCTCCTAGATGGACATCACCATGATAGGTCTTCGTGCGCGTAGGAAATTTTTTGTTTCCCATGCGATGTTCCCCAACAGTGGCATCATGAGCTAGGTTCATGCGTAGATGTCTTCTCGAGTAGAACACAAAAGTTTTTGTGGGCGGTGATGTGCGTTTTGCTGCCCTCCTTAGTCTTTTCTTATTTCCGCGGCATTGTTGGATCGAAGCGGCTCGGACCGACATTACTCGTACGCTTACGAGAGACTGGTTTCATCGCTACGAGTAACTCCGTTGCTCAAAGATGACTGGCGGGTGTCGGTTTCTCCAACTTTAGGGTAATCGGATTTGACCGAGGAGGTCCTTGGATGAGGTTAAATAGCAATTCATACATCTCCGTTGTGGTGTTTGCATAAGTAAGATGCGATCCTACTAGATACCCATGGTCACCACGTAAAACATGCAACAACAATTAGAGGACGTCTAACTTTTTTTTGTAGGGTATGCTTGTGATGTGATATGGCCAATGATGTGATGTGATATATTGGATGTATGAGATGATCATGTTGTAATAGTTAATATCGACTTGCACGTCGATGGTACGGCAACCGGCAGGAGCCATAGGGTTGTCTTTAAACTAACATTTGTGCTTGCACATGCGTTTACTATATTGCTAGGACGTAGCTTTAGTAGTAATAGCATGAGTAGCACGACAACCCCGATGGCGACACGTTGATGGAGCTCATGGTGTGATGCCGGTGACAAGAAGATCGTGCCGGTGCTTTGGTGATGGAGATCAAGAAGCACATGATGATGGCCATATCATGTCACTTATGAATTGCATGTGATGTTAATCCTTTATGCACCTTATCTTGCTTAGAATGACGGTAGCATTATGAGGTGATATCTCACTAAAATTTCAAGACGAAATTGTGTTCTCCCCGACTGTGCACCGTTGCGACAGTTCTTCGTTTCGAGACACCACGTGATGATCGGGTGTGATAGACTCAACGTTCACATACAACGGGTGCAAAATAGTTGCACACGCGGAACACTCGGGTTAAGCTTGACGAGCCTAGCATGTGCAAACATGGCCTCGGAACACATGAGACCGAAAGGTCGAGCATGAATCATATAGTTGATATGATTAGCATAGAGATGCTTACCACTGAAGCTATTCTAGACTCACGTGATGATCGGACTTAGATAGTGGATTTGGATCGTGTACCACTCAAATGACTAGAGAGATGTACTTTTTGAGTGGGAGTTCTTAAGTAATATGATTAATTGAACTAATTGTCATGAATATAGTGTAATGGTCTTTGCGAGTTACGATGTAGCTTGCGCTATAGCTCTACTGTTTTTATATGTTCCTAGAGAAAATTTAGTTGAAAGTTGATAGTAGCAAACTTTGCAGACTGAGTCTGTAAAGCCGAGGATTGTCCTCGTTGCTGCGCAGAAGGCTTATGTCCTTAATGCACCACTCGGTGTGCTGCACCTCGAGCGTCGTCTGTAGATGTTATGAACATCCGACATACACCTTTCTGATGACTACACGATAGTTCAGTACAAAATACTTAATGGCTTAGAAGCAAGGCGCCGAAGACGTTTTGAAACGTCACGAAACATAAGAGATGTTCTAAAGAGATGAAATTGTGATTTCATGCTTGTGCCCTTGTTAAGAGGTAAGACCTCCGACAAGATTCTTTGTCCACGAAGTTGAGGAGAAATGCTCAAACATTGAGCGTGTGCTCAGATTATCTGAGTACGACAATCGCTTGAATCAAGTGGGAGTTGATCTTCCAGATAAGATAGTGATGGTTCTCCAAAGTCACTACCACCAAGCTGTGAGAGCTTCGTGATGAACTATAACATATCAAGGATAGATACAATGATCCTTGAGCGATTCACGATGTTTGACACTGCGAAAGTAGAAATCAAGAAGGAGCATCAATAGTTGATGGTTAGTAAAACCACTAAGTTTCGAGAAAGGCAAGGGCTAGAAGGGATACTTCGTGAAACGACAAAGCAGTTGCTGCACTAATAAAGAGACCCCAGATTAAACCCAAGCCCGGGACTAAGTGCTTCTGTTATGAGGGGAACGGTCACTGAGGTGGAGCAACTCTAGATACTTGGTAGATAAGAAGGCTGGCAAAAGTCGAAAGAAGTATATTTGATATACATGATGTTGATGTGTACTTTACTAGTACTCCTAGTAGCACGAGGGTATTGGATACCGGTTCGGTTGCTAAGTGATTAGTAACACGAAATGAAAGCTACGACATAAACGGGGACTAGCTAAAGGCGAGGTGACGATACGTGTTGGAAGTGTTTCCAAGGTTGATATGATCAAACATCGCACACTCCCTCTACCATCGGGATTGGTATTAAACCTAAATAATTGTTATTTGGTGCTTGCGTTAAGCATGAACATGATTGGATCGTGTTTACTGCAATACGATTATTCATTTAAAGAGAATAATGGTTACTCTATTTACTTGAATAATCACCTTCAATGGTTTATTGAATCTCGATCGTAGTGTTACATATGTTCATGATATTGGTACCAAAAGATACGAGGTAATGATGATAGTACCACTTACTTGTGGCACTGCCGCTTGAGTCATGTTGGTATAAATTGCATGAAGAGGCTCCATGCTGATGGATCTTTATACTCACTTGATTTTGAATCACTAGTGACATGCAAATCATACCACATGAGCAAGGCCTTGTTTTCATTGAGATGAAACAAGATAGTAACTTGTTGGAAGTGATACATTTTGATGTATGCAGTCCAATGGGTGCTGAGGCACGCAGTGGATATCATTATGTTCTTACTTCAATGACGATTTGAGTAGATACAAGAGTATTTACGTAAGGAATCACAGGTCTGAAATATTGAAAAGTTCAATTCTGTTTCAGGAGTGAAGTTCGTCGTAACAAGAGGATAAACTGTCTACGATATGATCATAGAAATGAATATCTGAGTTACGAGTTTCGGTACGTAGTTAAGACAATGTGGAAATTGTTTCGCAGTTCATGCCACCTGGAACATCATAGTGTGATGATGTGTCTGAACGTCATAGCCACGCACTATTTGGTATGATGCATGCTATGATGTCTCTTATCGAATTACCACTATCGTTTATGGGTTATGCATTAGAGACAACCGCATTCACTTTAAATAGGGCACCCCGTATTTCCGTTGAGATGACACAGTATAGACTGAGGTTTAGAGAAATCTAAACTGTCGTTTCTTGAAAGTGTGGGGCTTCGAAACTTATGTGAAAAAGTTTCAGTCTGATCAGCTCGAACCCAAAGCGGATAAATGCATCTTCATAGGATATCCAAAACAGTTGGGTACATCTCCTATCTCAGATCCGAAAGCAAAGTGTTTGTTTCTAGAAACGGATCCTTTCTCGAGGAAAGGTTTCTCTCGAAAGAATTGAGTGGGAGGGTGGTAGAACTTGATAAGGTTATTGAACCATCACTTCAACCAGTGTGTAGCAGGGCGCAGGAAGTTGTTCCTGTGGCGCCTACACCAATTGAAGTGAAAGCTGATGATGGTGATCATCGAGCATCAAATCAAGTTACTATAAATCTCGTAGGTTGTCAAGGTCGCGTACTACTGCAGAGTGGTACGGTAACCCTGTCTTGGAGGTCATGTTGTTGAGCAACAATGAACCTACGAGTTATGGAGAAAGCAATGGTGGGCCCGGATTCCGACAAATGGCTGGAGGCCATGAAATCCGAGAGAGGATCCATGTATGAAAACAAAGCGTAGACTTTGGAAGAACTACTTGATGGTCATAGGACTATTGAGTAAAGGTAGATCTTTAAAAGGAAGACAGACGATGATGGTGATAAGTCACTATTAAGAAAAGCTCGACTTGTCGCAAAGATGTTTCCGACAAGATCAAACAGTTGACTATGATGAGACTTTCTTACTCGTAGCGATGCTAAAAGTCTGTTAGAATTATGTTAGTAGTTGCTTCATTATTTATGAAAATATTGCACATAGGATGTCAACACATTGCTTCCTCGACGGTTTCCTTGAGCAAACATTGTATGTGATACAACCAGGAGGTTTTGTCGATCCTAAAGATACTAGCAAGTATGCAAGCTCCAGCGATCCTTCAATGGACTGGTGCAAGCATCTCGGAGTTGGAATATACACTTTGATGAGATGATCAAAGATTTTGGGTTTGTACAAGGTTTATGAGAAACTTGTATTTCCAAAGAAGTGAGTGGGAGCACTATAGAATTTCTGATAAGTCTATGTGGTTGACATATTGTGGATCAGAAGTAATGTAGAATTTCTGTAAAGCATACAAGGTTGTTTGAAAGGAGTTTTCAAAGGAATACCGGGATTGCGCTACTTGAACGTTGAGCATCAAAGATCTATGAAGATAGATCAAAAGCGCTTAATAGAAGTTTCAACAAGATGCATGCCTTGACAAGTTTTTGAAGGAGTTCAAAATTGATCAGCAAAGAAGGAGTTCTTGGTTGCATTGTGAGGTGTGAATTTGAGTAAGACTTAAAACCCGACCCCGGCAGAATAAAGAGAATAGACGAAGGTCGTCTTCTATGCCTTGGCCGTAGAATCTGAAGTATGCCATGCTGGGTACCGCACCTGATGAGTGCCTTGACTCAAAGTCAGTTGAGAGGTACAGAGAGTGATCCATGATTGAATCACTAGAAGCGGTCAAAATTTATCCTTAGTAACTGATGGACTAAGGAATTTTTCTCGATTATGGAGGTGGTTAAAGAGTTCGTCGTAAAGGGTTACGTCGATGCAAGCTTTGACACTAATGTGAATAACTATGAGTAGTGAAACGGATTTGTATAGTAGAGTAGATATTTGGAGTATTTCCGAATAGCACATAGTAGCAACATCTATAAAATGACATAAAGATTTGTAAAGAACACACGGATCTGAAAGTTTCAGAACCTTTGACTAAAACCTCTCTCACGAGCAAAACGTGATCAGACCCCATAACTATATGGGTGTTGGATTCGTTGGAATCACATGGTGATGTGAACTAGATTATTGACTCTAGTGCAAGTGGGAGACTGTTGGAAATATGCCCTAGAGGCAATAATAAATTAGTTACTATTATATTTCTTAGTTCATGATAATCGTTTATTATCCATGCTATAATTGTATTGATCGGAAACACAATACTTGTGTGGATACATAGACAAAACACTGTCCCTAGTAAGCCTCTAGTTGACTAGCTCGTTGATCAAAGATGGTCAAGGTTTCCTAGCCATAGGCAAGTGTTGTTACTTGATAACGGGATCACATCATTAGGAGAATCATGTGATGGACTAGACCCAAAACTAATAGACGTACCATGTTGGTCGTGTCATTTTGTTGCTACTGTTTTCTGCGTGTCAAGTATTTGTTCCTATGACCATGAGAGCATATAACTCACTGACACCGGAGGAATGCTTTGTGTGTATCAATCGTCGCAACGTAACTGGGTGATTATAAAGATGCTCTACAGGTATCTCCGAATATGTTCGTTGAGTTAGTATGGATCGAGACTGGGATTTGTCACTCCTGTTGGAAATATGCCCTAGAGGCAATAATAAATTAGTTATTATTATATGTCTTTGTTCATGATAATCGTTTATTATCCATGCTATAATTGTATTGATTGGAAACACAGTGCATGTGTGGATACATAGACAAAACACTATCCCTAGTAAGCCTCTAGTTGACTAGCTCGTTGATCAAAGATGGTCAAGGTTTCCTGACCATAGGCAAGTGTTGTCACTTGATAACGGGATCACATCATTAGGAGAATCATGTGATGGACTAGACCCAAACTAATAGACGTAGCATGTTGATCGTGTCATTTTGTTGCTACTGTTTTCTGCGTGTCAAGTATTTGTTCCTATGACCATGAGATCATATAACTCACTGACACCGGAGGAATGCTTTGTGTGTATCAAACATCGCAACGTAACTGGGTGACTATAAAGATGCTCTACAGGTATCTCCGAAGGTGTTCATTGAGTTAGTATGGATCGAGACTGGGATTTGTCACTCCGTGTGACGGAGAGGTATCTCGGGGCCCACTCGGTAATACAACATCACACACAAGCCTTGCAAGCAATGTGACTTAGTGTAAGTTGCGGGATCTTGTATTACGGAACGAGTAAAGAGACTTGCCCATAAACGAGATTGAAATAGGTATGCGGATACTGATGATCGAATCTCGGGCAAGTAACATACCGAAGGACAAAGGGAATGACATACGGGATTATATGAATCCTTGGCACTGAGGTTCAAACGATAAGATCTTCGTAGAATATGTAGGATCCAATATGGGCATCCAGGTCCCGCTATTGGATATTGAGCGAGGAGTCTCTCGGGTCATGTCTACATAGTTCTCGAACCCGCAGGGTCTGCACACTTAAGGTTCGACGTTGTTTTATGCGTATTTGAGTTATATGGTTGGTTACCGAATGTTGTTCGGAGTCCCGGATGAGATCACGGACGTCACGAGGGTTTCCGGAATGGTCCGGAAACGAATATTGATATATAGGATGACCTCATTTGCTTACCGGAAGGTTTTCGGAGTTACCGGGAATGTACTGGGAATGACGAATGGGTTCCGGGTGTTCACCGGGGGGGGGGGGGGCAACCCACCCCGGGGAAGCCCATAGACCTTGGGGGTGGCGCACCAGCCCTTATTGGGCGGGTGGGACAGCCTAAGAAGGCCCTATGCACCATAGGAAGAAAATCAAAGAGAAAAGAAAAAAAAAGAGGAGGTGGAAAAAAGGGGAAGGACTCCTCCTTCCAAACCTAGTTGGATTCGGTTTGGAAGGGGAGGACTCCCCCCCTTGGCTCGGCCGACCCCCTTGAGGGTCCTTGGACCCCAAGGAAAGGCTCCCCCTCTTCCCCCCTATATATACGGACGTTTTAGGGCTGATTTGAGACAACTTTGCCACGGCAGCCCGACCACATATCTCCACGGTTTTACCTCTAGATCCCGTTTCTGCGGAGCTCAGGCGGAGCCCTGCTGAGATAAGATCATCACCAACCTCCGGAGCACCGTCACGCTGCCGGAGAACTCATCTACCTCTCTGTCTCTCTTGCTGGATCAAGAAGGCCGAGATCATGGTCAAGCTGTACGTGTGCTCAACGCGGAGGTGCCGTCCGTTCGGCACTAGATCGTGGGACTGATCGCGGGACGGTTCGCGGGGCGGATCGAGGGACGTGAGGACGTTCCACTACATCAACCGCGTTCACTAACGCTTCTGCTGTGCGGTCTACAAGGGTACGTAGATCGAATACCCCCTCTCGTAGATGGACATCACCATGATAGGTCTTCGTGCGCGTAGGAAATTTTTTGTTTCCCATGCGACGTTCCCCAACAGTGGCATCATGAGCTAGGTTCATGCGTAGATGTCTTCTCGAGTAGAACACAAAAGTTTTTGTGGGCGGTGATGTGCGTTTTGCTGCCCTCCTTAGTCTTTTCTTATTTCCGCGGCATTGTTGGATCGAAGCGGCTTGGACCGACATTACTCGTACGTTTACGAGAGACTGGTTTCATCGCTACGAGTAACCCCGTTGCTCAAAGATGACTGGCAAGTGTCAGTTTCTCCAACTTTAGTTGAATCGGATTTGACCGAGGAGGTCCTTGTATAAGGTCAAATAGCAATTCATATATCTCCGTTGTGGTATTTGCGTAAGTAAGATGCGATCCTACTAGATACCCATGGTCACCACGTAAAACATGCAACAACAAAATTAGAGGACGTCTAACTTGTTTTTGCACGGTATGCTTGTGATGTGATATGGACAATGATGTGATGTGATATATTGGATGTATGAGATGATCATGTTGTAATAGATAATATCGACTTGCACGTCGATGGTACGGCAACCGGCAGGAGCCATAGGGTTGTCTTTAAACTAACGTTTGTGCTTGCAGATGCGTTTACTATTTTGCTAGGATGTAGCTTTAGTAGTAATAGCATGAGTAGCACGACAACCCCGATGGCGACACGTTGATGGAGATCATGGTGTGACGCCGGTGACAAGAAGATCGTGCCGGCGCTTTGGTGATGGAGATCAAGAAGCACGTGATGATGGCCATATCATGTCACTTATGAATCGCATGTGATGTTAATCCTTTTTGCACATTATCTTGCTTAGAACGATGGTAGCATTATGAGGTGATCTCTCACTAAAATTTCAAGATGAAATTGTGTTCTCCCCGACTATGCACCGTTGCGACAGTTCTTCGTTTCGAGACACCACGTGATGATCGGGTGTGATAGACTCAATGTTCACATACAACGGGTGCAAAACAGTTGCACACACGGAACACTCGGGTTAAGCTTGACGAGCCTAGCATGTGCAGACATGGCCTCGGAACACATGAGACCGAAAGGTCGAGCATGAATCGTATAGTTGATATGATTAGCATAGAGATGCTTACCACTGAAACTATTCTCGACTCACATGATGATCGGATTTGAGATAGTGGATTTGGATCATGTACCACTCAAATGACTGGAGAGATGTACTTTTTGAGTGGGAGTTCTTAAGTAATATGATTAATTGAACTAATTGTCATGAACATAGTCTAATGGTCTTTGCGAATTACGATGTAGCTTGCGCTATAGCTCTACTGTTTTTATATGTTCCTAGAGAAAATTTAGTTGAAAGTTGATAGTAGCAAACTTTGCAGACTAAGTCTGTAAAACCGAGGATTGTCCTTGTTGCTGCGCAGAATGCTTATGTCCTTAATGCACCACTCGGTGTGCTGCACCTCGAGCGTCGTCTATGGATGTTGTGAACATCCTACATACACGTTTGTGATGACTACACGATAGTTCAGTACAAAATACTTAATGGCTTAGAAGCAAGGCGCCGAAGACGTTTTGAAACGTCACAGAACATAAGTGATGTTCTAAAGAGATGAAATTGTGATTTCATGCTTGTGCCCTTGTTAAGAGGTACGAGACCTCCAACAAGATTCTTTGTCCACAAAGTAAAGGAGAAAACCTCAATCGTTGAGCGTGTGCTCAGATTGTCTCAGTACGACAATCGCTTGAATCAAGGGGAGTTAATCATCTAGATGAGATAGTGATAGTTCTCCAAAGTCACTGCCACCAAGCTGTGAGAGCTTCGTGATGAACTATAACATGTCAAGGATAGATACAATGATCCTTGAGCGATTCGCGATGTTTGACACTGCGAAAGTAGAAATCAAGGAGCATCAATAGTTGATGGTTTGTAAAACCGCTGAGTTTCAAGAAAGGCAAGGGCTAGAGGGATACTTCGTGAAACGGCAAAACAATTGCTGCACTAATGAAGAGACCCAAGATTAAACCCAAACCCGAGACTAAGTGCTTCTGTAATGAGGGGAACAGTCACTGAGGCGGAGCAACTCTAGATACTTGGTAGATAAGAAGGCTGGCAAAAGTCGAAAGAAGTATATTTGATATACATGATGTTGATGTGTACTTTACTAGTACTCCTAGTAGCATGAGGGTATTGGATACCGGTTCGGTTTCTAAGTGATTAGTAACACGAAAAGATAGCTACGGCATAAACGGAGACTAGCTAAAGGCGAGGTGACGATACGTGTTGGAAGTGTTTCCAATATTGATATGATCAAAACGTCGCACGCTCCCTCTACCATCGGGATTGGTGTTAAACCTAAATAATTGTTATTTGGTGCTTGCGTTAAGCATGAACATGATTGGATCGTGTTTATTGCAATACGATTATTCGTTTAAGGAGAATAATGGTTACTCTATTTGCTTGAATAATCACCTTCAATGGTTTATTGAATCTCGATCGTAGTGTTACACATGTTCATGATATTGGTTCCAAAAGATTCGAGGTAATGATGATAGTACCACTTACTTGTGGCACTGCCGCTTGAGTCATGTTGGTATAAATTGCATGAAGAGGCTCCATGCTGATGGATCTTTATACTCACTTGATTTTGATTCACTAGTGACATGCAAATCATACCACATGAGCAAGGCCTTGTGTTCATTGAGAGGAAACAAGATAGTAACTTGTTGGAAGTGATACATTTTGATGTATGCAGTCCAATGGGTGCTGAGGCACGCAGTGGATATCATGATGTTCTTACTTCAAATGACGATTTGAGTAGATACAAGAGTATTTACTTAATGAATCACAAGTCTGAAATATTGAAAAGTTCAATACTGTTTCGGAGTGAAGTTCATCGTAACAAGAGGATAAACTGTATACGATATGATCATAGAAATGAATATCTGAGTTACGAGTTTTGGTACGCAGTTAAGACAATGTGGAAATTGTTTCGCAGTTCATTCCACCTGGAACATCATAGTGTGATGATGTGTCTGAACGTCATAGCCACGTATTATTTGGTATGGTGCATGCTGTGATGTCTCTTATCGAATTACCACTATCGTTTATGGGTTATGCATTAGAGACAACCGCATTCACTTTAAATAGGGCACCGCGTATTTCCGTTGAGATGACATAGTATAGACTGAGGATTAGAGAAATCTAAACTGTCGTTTCTTGAAACTTTGGGGCTTCGACACTTATGTGGAAAAGTTTCAGTCTGATAAGCTCGAACCCAAAGCGGATAAATGCATCTTCATAGGATATCCAAAATAGTTGGGTACATCTCCTATCTCAGATCCGGAAGCAAAGTGTTTGTTTCTAGAAACGGATCCTTTCTCGAGGAATGGTTTCTCTCGAAAGAATTGAGTGGGAGGGTGATAGAACTTGATGAGGTTATTGAACCATCACTTCGACTAGTGTGTAGCAGGGCACAGGAAAGTTGTTCATGTGGCGCCTACACCAATTGAAGTGGAAGCTGATGATGGTGATCATTGAGCTTCGGATCAAGTTACTACAAACCTCGTAGGTTGACAAGGTCACGTACTACTACAGAGTGGTATGATAACCCTATCTTGGAGGTCATGTTGTTGAACAATAATGAACCTACGAGTTGTGGAGAAGCGATGGTGGGCCCGGATTCCGACAAATGGCTGGAGGCCATGAAATCCGAGAGAGGATCCATGTATGAAAACAAAGTGTAGACTTTGGAAGAACCACTTGATGGTCATAGGACTATTGAGTAAAGATGGATCTTTAAAAGGAAGACAGACGATGATGGTGATAAGTCACTATTAAGAAAAGCTCGACTTGTCGCAAAGATGTTTCTGACAAGATCAAACATTTGACTATGATGAGACTTTCTCACTCGTAGCGATGCTGAAAGTCTGTTAGAATTATGTTAGTAGTTGCTGCATTATTTATGAAATATTGCACATAGGATGTCAAAACATTGTTTCCTCGACGGTTTCCTTGAGCAAACATTGTATGTGATACAACCAGGAGGTTTGGTCGATCCTAAAGATACTAGCAAGTATGCAAGCTCCAACGATCCTTCAATGGACTGGTGCAAGCATCTCGGAGTTGGAATATACACTTTGATGAGATGATCAAAGATTTTGGGTTTGTACAAGGTTTATGAGAAACTTGTATTTCCAAAGAAGTGAGTGGGAGTATGATAGAATTTCTGATAAGTATATGTGGTTGACATATTGTGGATCAGAAGTAATGTAGAATTTCTGTAAAGCATACAAGGTTGTTTGAAAGGAGTTTTCAAAGGAATACCTGGATTGCGCTACTTGAATGTTGAGCATCAAAGATCTATGGAGATAGATCGAAAGCGCTTAATAGAAGTTTCAACAAGATGCATGCCTTGACAAGTTTTTGAAGAAGTTCAAAATGGATCAACAAAGAAGGAGTTCTTGGTTGCGTTGTGAGGTGTGAATTTGAGTAAGACTCAAAACCTGACCCCGACAGAATAAAGAGAAAAGACAAAGGTCGTCTTCTATGCCTTGGCCGTAGAATCTGAGGTATGCCATGTGTTGTACCGCACCTTATGTGTGCCTTGACTCAAAGTCAGTTGAGAGGTACAGAGAGTGATCCATGATTGAATCACTAGCAGCGGTCAAAATTTATCCTTAGTAACTGATGGACTAAGGAATTTTTTCTCGATTATGGAGGTGGTTAAAGAGTTCGCCGTAAAGGGTTACGTCGATGCAAGCTTTGACACTAATCCAAATAACTGTGAGTAGTGAAACGGATTCGTATAGTAGAGTAGATATTTGGAGTATTTCCGAATAGCACATAGTAGCAGCATCTATAAGATGACATAAAGATTTGTAAAGAACACACAGATCTGAAAGTTTCAGAACCGTTGACTAAAACCTCTCTCACGAGCAAGACGTGATCACACCCCATAACTATATGGGTGTTGGATTCGCTGGAATCACATGGTGACGTGAACTAGATTATTGACTCTAGTGCAAGTGGGAGACTGTTGGAAATATGCCCTAGAAGCAATAATAAATTAGTTATTATTATATTTCTTTGTTCATGATAATCGTTTATTATCCATGCTATAACTGTATTGATTGGAAACACAGTGCATGTGTGGATACATAGACAAAACACTGTCCCTAGTAAGCCTCTAGTTGACTAGCTCGTTGATCAAAGATGGTCAAGGTTTCCTGACCATAGGCAAGTGTTGTCACATGATAACGAGATCACATCATTAGGAGAATCATGTGATGGACTAGACCCAAACTAATAGACGTAGGATGTTGATCGTGTCATTTTTTTCCTACTGTTTTCTGCGTGTCAAGTATTTATTCCTATGACCATGAGATCATATAACTCACTGACACCGGAGGAATGCTTTCTGTGTATCAAACGTCGCAACGTAACTGGGTGACTATAAAAATGCACTACAGGTATCTCCGAAGGTGTTCGTTGAGTTAGTATGGATCGAGACTGGGATTTGTCACTCCGTGTGACGGAGAGGTATCCCGGGGCCCACTCGGTAATACAACATCACACACAAGCCTTGCAAGCAGTGTGACTTAATGTAAGTTGCGGGATCTTGTATTACGGAACGAGTAAAGAGACTTGCCGGTAAACGAGATTGAAATAGGTATGCGGATACTGACGATCGAATCTCGGGCAAGTAACATACCGAAGGACAAAGGGAATGACATACGGGATTATATGAATCCTTGGCACTGAGGTTCAAACGATAAGATCTTCATAGAATATGTAGGATCCAATATGGGCATCCAGGTCCCGCTATTGGATATTGACCGAGGAGTCTCTCGGGTCATGTCTACATAGTTCTCGAACCCGCAGGGTGTGCACACTTAAGGTTCGACGTTGTTTTATGCGTATTTGAGTTATATGGTTGGTTACCGAATGTTGTTCGGAGTCCCGGATGAGATCACAGACGTCACGAGGGTTTCCGGAATGGTCCGGAAATGAAGATTGATATATAGGATGACCTCATTTGATTACCGGAAGGTTTTCGGAGTTACCGGGAATGACGAATGGGTTCCGGGTGTTCAATGGGGGGGGCAACCCACCCCGGGGAAGCCCATAGGCCTTGGGGGTGGCACACCAGCCCTTAGTGGGCTCGTGGGACAGCCCAAGAAGGCCCTATGCGCCATAGGAAGAAAATCAAAGAGAAAAGGAAAAAAAGGAGGAGGTGGGAAAGGAGAGAAGGACTCCTCCTTCCAAACCTAGTTGGACTCGGTTTGGAAGGGGAGGGTTGCCCCCCTTGGCTCGGCCGAACCCCTTGGTGGTCCTTGGACCCCAAGGCAAGGCTCCCCCTCTTGCCCCTATATATACGGAGGTTTTAGGGCTGATTTGAGACAAGTTTGCCACGGCAGCCCGACCACATATCTCCACGGTTTTACCTCTAGATCGCGTTTCTGCGAAGCTCGGGCGGAGCCCTGCTGAGATAAGATCATCACCAACCTCCAGAGCGCCACCACGCTGCCGGAGAACTCATCTACCTCTCCGTCTCTCTTGCTGGATCAAGAAGGCCGAGATCATCGTCGAGCTGTACGTGTGCTGAACGCGGAGGTGCCTTCCGTTCAGCACTAGATCGTGGGACTGATCGCGGGACGGTTCGCGGGGCGGATCGAGGGACATGAGGACGTTCCACTACATCAACCGCGTTCACTAACGCTTCTGCTGTGCGGTCTTCAAGGGTTCATAGATCGAATACCCCCTCTCGTAGATGGACATCACCATGATAGGTCTTCGTGCGCGTAGGAATTTTTTTGTTTCCCATGCGATGTTCCCCAACAACTCCGTGTCACGGAGAGGTATCTTGGGGCCCACTCGGTAATACAACATCACACACAAGCCTTGCAAGCAATGTGACTTAGTGTAAGTTGCGGGATCTTGTATTACGGAACGAGTAAAGAGACTTGCCGGTAAACGAGATTGAAATAGGTATGCGGATACTGACGATCGAATCTCGGGCAAGTAACATACCGAAGGACAAAGGGAATGACATACGAGATTATATGAATCCTTGGCACTGAGGTTCAAACGATAAGATCTTCGTAGAATATGTAGGATCCAATATGGGCATCCAGGTCCCGCTATTGGATATTGACCAAGGAGTCACTCGGGTCATGTCTACATAGTTCTCGAACCCGCAGGGTCTGCACACTTAAGGTTCGACGTTGTTTTATGCATATTTGAGTTATATGGTTGGTTACCGAATGTTGTTCGGAGTCCCGGATGAGATCACGGACGTCACGAGGGTTTCCAGAATGGTCCGGAAACGAAGATTGATATATAGGATGACCTCATTTGATTACTGGAAGGTTTTCGGAGTTACCGGGAATGTACCGGGAATGACGAATGGGTTCCGGGTGTTCACAGGGGGGGGGGTGGGCAGCCAACCCCGGGGAAGCCTATAGGCCTTGGGGGTGGCGCACCAGCCCTTGGTGGGCTGGTGGGACAGCACAAGAAGGCCCTATGCGCTAAAGATAGAAAATCAAAGAGAAAAGGAAAAAAAAAGAGGTGGGAAAGGAGAGAAGGACTCCACCTTCCAATCCTAGTTGGACTAGGATTGGAGGAGGACTCCTCCTCCCTTGGTGGAGCAGCCCTTGGGGATCCCTGAGCCTCAAGGCAAGCCTCCCCTCCCTCCTCCTATATATATGGAGCAATTAGGACTGATTTGAGACAACTTTTTCCATGACAGCCCGACCACATACCTCCACGGTTTTACCTCTAGATCGCGTTTCTACGGAGCTCGGGCGGAGCCCTCCTGATATTAGATCACCATCAACCTCCGGATCGCCGTCACGCTGCCAGAGAACTCATCTACCTCTCTGTCTCTCTTGCTGGATCAAGAAGGCCGAGATCATCGTCGAGCTGTACGTGTGCTGGACGCGGAGGTGCCGTCCGTTCGGCACTAGATCGTGGGACGGATCGCGGGACGGTTCGTGGGACGGTTCGCGGGGCGGATCAAGGGATGTGAGGACGTTCCACTACATCAACTGCGTTTCTTAACGCTTCTGCTGTGCGATCTACAAGTGTACGTAGATCGGAAATCCCCTCTCGTAGATGGACATCACCATGATAGGTCTTCGTGCGCATAGGAAATTTTTTGTTTCCCATGCGACGTTCCCCAACAATGTTAGCTATATTGGCCCTGCCACTTTTCATTTCCATTTCTTGATCATGCATCATAGTGTTGCATTTCCGTGAAGTAATTGTTGTTCCTTTCTTGTTTCCCGGTGTTGTTCCCTCTCGATAGACGATGGTTCCGACGATGTGATCGTTGACACTGATGAAGACTCATGGCTATCTTTAGACGTGTCAGGCAAGCAAACCCCCTTGAGCATACTGATATAAACCACTCTTTCGCTCCTGCTCTCTTTTATTGCATTAGGACAAACATGATGCAACTGTTACATGTTGTCGGTAGTGGAACCCATTCCTCTGCATGACCTGATTTTGCCACAGTAAATAGTAGAAACCACTTAGCATGAGTAGCAACTGCTTGCACCTTGTTGTGCTTACTCATTCATGCTTGCTTACTATGCCTGCTATGCTTAGAGTGAAGTCGGGTTTGATCCATCCGGATGATGAATCGGAATGGTTGGGTTATGTCCTACAGTGTGAGAGTAAAAGTGTGAATCCGATTTGGTAAAGGTAGCGATGAGAGGCCATGTAGGAGTACATGGTGGGTTGTCTCATTGGGACCGTCCTTAAGAACTGAGTTCTGTGTATGTTATCCAAGACAAGATACTACCACACATTGGGATACTTAATTGACCCTCTTGGCTTATTAAACGCCTAGATCTCTGTCCAGGAGTTGCAATTAGTTTCTGGTGTTTGTAGGAAAAGTGTTGGTGGCCGTGTTTAGCTCTGCCCGACGGGGTAGGCTTCTGTGCGGTAGATACACAGTGACATGGTGTACCAAGTGGCACCCGAATGGTGGGCTTGGGAACCCTGCGCACATCGTTTGGGGCCGTTAAGGAAACTTCGGTCGGACTTCCTTGCGGGTTCAGTCTCAAATAGGCGATAAACCTGGACTAGGGTCTTGTGTCGTTAACGGTCGTGGCCGACACCCACGCCAGTGCTTCCGCTTGAAGGTTGCTGAGATGCATGACGTGCATATGGTGCTAAGTGGCGAGAGCATGTGTGAAGAAGTATACCCCTGCAGGGTGAATCAATCTGTTCGAATAGCCGCGTCCTCGGATATGGACTACTTGGAAACATTACGTGGTACATAGACAATTTAAATGGATACTCTAAAACATGCAAGATAAGTGTGAGTGCTATGGAAGGCCTTCTCGTAGGGAGACGAGAGTGGATCCATAGTGGTGGATTGCATTGGTGAATATGTGGACTCGAGTGCGCTATCCCACCTCAGAGAAAGAACTTGTAGTCGTAGTACAGGTTAGCCAAGAGTCAAAGCTGGCTTGCTGCAATCAAACCCCACAATCCTTCATTGAAACATCATGCATATGTAGATAGTTATGATGTAAGTCTTGCTGAGTACCTTTGTACTCATGGTTCCTTTATTTATGTTTTTGCAGAGAAGATTTAGACTCATTAAAAGGTTCTACGCGATGTGTTCGATGTTGACCGGAATAGCTTGGGAATCCCAGACAGAGGTCTGGTTCCTTTGGTAGGGTCGTTGTAGCTTTTCAGGCTCTTCCAGCCACTTTTAATAGATGTCTGCACCCAGACATGTTTCGCTTCCGCTTATCGTTTGTATGACTTGAGTGTCGGGTCACGGGACCCCTGTTTGTAATATCATACTATGTTGATTCTTATGAGTCCTTAATAAAAGCTTGAGTCATAGAGTTATGTTGTGATGCCATGTTGTATCTACACATATCGTGCATATTGTGTGTATGTTATGAAATGCATTATATGTGTGGGATTCGACACCTAGTTGTGTGCCTTTAGTAGTACTCTTTACAGGGAAATGCCTCTTTGTGCTTCTATCGAGCCTTGGTAGCTTTCTACTGCTCTAGACACATTGATTGACCGGCGTGTATCCTTCTTTGCTGTTGTGTCTGTCCCCTCGGGGAAATGTCACGCGGTGTAATGGAGTCCTTGTAGCTTGCTACGACTCGTCTACACACGCTGTTGATCGACACCTGCCTTGCTGGGTTATGTATGCCTGTCCCTGTACGGATGTACCGCTTGGGTTTATAAGTAGTCATGTCGACCCGGGTTCTTTGTCGTTTGAACGCTAGCAACATATTCATATACGTGAGCCAAAAGACGCAAACGGTCCCGGCCAAGGTAAGGTGGCAGCCGTGGAGTTTACCGTGCGTGAGGCCGCAAAGTGATGTGATGTGTTATAGGCTGGATTCTTATTACTAAGGATCGGGGTCCCGACAGCTTTGGTATCAGAGCTTGACTGCATGTAGGATAACCAAGCCAAACTGGTCGATGTTGAGTCTAGCCACTCTTTAGTTATATAAGGGAATTATTTGTGGAAGGGAACATAATGCTCTTTTTACTCCTTTCCTTGTGTCATTCTTATTCTGAGTCCTCCTCTTCCTTATTCTACGGGGTTTAAAAATTAGGCTTTCTCATCTATTCATTAGGATGACGAGTTACTATGCTGGAGGCCTATAGGAAAGTTGTTGTCTTCAAGGATCAGTGTCTCCATAAGAATTCAATTGTTATGTTGTTAGTTTTCTTGCAGGTTGCCTCATATTTCATGCCCGTACAACCATTATGTTGTCCGAGTTTTCCAAAATTCCCAAACAATCTGATGCAATTGCAATTTCCTTCCTCTTTTCCCAATGTCTTTTCGCCGGACAAAGCACACTAATTATTATGTTGAGGTACTCTATTACCTCGATGTTTTGTTGAAGTATTAGGAAAACATGTTACTCCGAAAACTACCCAATAGTCTAGATGTTTCCAGTGTGATAGTTCTGGCCATCATTTTCGAAAACATCTCGTGATGTTAATTAGTTTGTAGGTATTCTATTTCTGGGTCTTTGAATCCAAGGATCATTCTGCTCACTTCTGTTGATAGTGTTGCTAGTTCCTTTAGAATGATTAGTAACCTTGTTGTAGTTTCCAAGGTTTGTGGTATATCATTCTTCCAACACCATGGATCATCTTTGGTATATGTTCTTCATGAACTAAAGATCATAACAAGAGTGCTCGTGATGAGTTCTCTACTCCATATTGTGATTCTACCTACTTCGCCCTTCTGCATGGGTTATCTGGAAGAATTATGTTGAACTTGTTCGACATGCTAATCTATGCATCCACAACTCAAGAAATCATGTGCTCTTGAGTTGGCCCTATCTAGTTGTATTTTGACCTTCATCCATGAGAGGATAGTCAAGAGTAGTTGTGCATTTGTGTCATCGATGTCTGTTATTCATGTAGTGTGTCAAGTTGTTCTATTTTCGAATGACCGAGAGAAGCAAACTCCAGTAGCTCATTCATTTCTTGGATTGGGTCAAAGCAGCTGTACTCTGTAGATCGAAATGCTAACCCAACTTTTGTTCGGTTCTATCTGGGAGTATTAATGTCTTTTTGTCAAGAGTGTCGTGAGAATTGCACCATCTCTTATGAACTCTTGATGTAGTGAAAATTTTCGCTATCATTGTTCATCACTCGGTTTCCGTGTTGGATGTAACTGGAATATCGACAAGTGAACCATGATGTGAGAAACAATACTTCTAGCAATGTTATTGCTTGGTAGCTAATGGACAATAATTTCACTCTTATGGTGATGGTGATTGAATCGTCATCCTAAGATTGACCGTGCTACCTAGTCCATGTTTCATGGTGCACTTTTCGATCAATGGGTTAGGATTGTGTCCATCCTTCGCTCTTTGATCACATCATCTTGCCCTGAAAAGCGAGATTGTTCCGGAGCTTAACAACATATCGGTGGTTCGTGATTTTCCGAATATCTTCTCAGAAGTATTACCAGGTTGTTTCCTGACTGTTATGATAGAGCTCGTGATCTAGTTGGTTTCTCTATAAGCTATCTTCTCCAAGAATCCGTGTTGGATACCCCGAGCTAGTTGGTTAAGCTTGGAGAGTTGGAAGATAAAAGCTTCACCTAAACTTAGCTCATTTAAAAAGGATATTTTTTCTGTTGTGTGAGTCTGAAGAAGATGATACTGTCATCGGTTGTAGCATATATTATCTTGTCCAATTTTGATTTGAGTATGGGCTATTGTCAAATCAAACTCAGAATCAAAGATTTTCGTAACGGTGTCTTACTCATGGATTTCTCTGAGCATACACCATTATATTCTTTGATCTGACCAATGCTTTTATCTTGCTCACATAATTATGGAAATCCATTTATATGGGTATCTTGATGAATTGTTGTTGAGACCATCGACAACATTTTCATTTGTTCCATGATTTATGTTGGACATTAAGCTAGTGCTGGAAACTTTGTAGACATTGTCTTTGTGTCTCGAGCACGAGGTATATGTTAGGTGTAAGAAGTGACTTCCTCTAATTCATGTGCATCTGATGCAAGTTGCCGCCGTGAATTCGAAAAAAGTTAATTGTTTCTTCGGAATCATCCCAAGTCAATCATGCATGTGCGAAGTATTCTATGGTTTGATAGACTAATCATCTTCACTCCATATGTATCTCCTAGCACACCAAGCCACTGATTGATTTGTTTAAGAAAAAGGAGTTCCCTCCTAAGAGCTAATCCGGACTTATGTAAGGACTTGTTACCCGCAATGATGATTTCCACCCAGAACTCGGTAGTGTTTTGTTGTAGGATTTATATGTGTTCACATTTGTCTTGGACACCGTGTTCACGTGGGTCTTGCAATCCAGCTGATGTTTTGGAGCTGTCTTCCATAGTTCATTTCCTGAGAATCTCGCAACGTTATCTCGTCTATTTGTGTTGCAAACCTTCTTTTCAGACGTGCTGAGTCTGAAGCATCGTGTCACCAACCGGAGCTGAATCTCAGGCAGTTATAATGGTTGGAACTTTCCCAAGAATTATAATATTGGTCTCTATGTAACCCGGTAAAGTGATGTAATGTCTAACACACCTAGTCGAAAGACTTGATATTATAATATCTTGCATTAGCAACCTTAGCCATCTTCCCGTGAGGTTTTTGTATGACTTATTTTGGAAGTTGTTCCTCATGGATCCCCTTTGAGCCCCGAAGTCTGACCTATACTTGATGTGCTAGATATCAAGCATGACCTATAATTGGGTTGTGTTAGTACATCAAGGAGAACATTAGAAGCGGAGTGCTAAATGTCTCTCGGTCGATTAACCAGATTTCGTTCTTTGGCATCGCTAAGGTGAAATCTGAGCAAGTGTTATCTTCTTTTGCATCTGCAGCCTCCACCACTATTCATCATGGTAGTATGATGTGTTGCCAGGATCCTTGGCACGGATGTTGGTAAACCTTGATGAATATGGAAATGCTCAAGTTCTTCAGAGCATGCTCAGGCACTAGGTTATATCCTCGGTAGTAACTGGATTGTGCCTTCCGTTCGCCGAGTTGTTCTGTAACCCTAGTTCCATTCCAAACTGAGTATACCATTCTTTCAAATTCCTTCAAACAATCATCTGTGAATTGCCTTACTCTGGTAGGAAGAGTTTTAATGATATTGTATCAAAAGTTATTCTTTTTGCCACTTAAGGGAATAACCCTACGAGTCACCCTCCTAAGGTGCCCCGTTATGGTATGAAGGGAAACTTAACTTCTCTCTACTTTGAAACCTCGTCCCCATATATTTTAAGCGTGGAATTGTTGCCTACCAATTGAACCTCTCTCATATGTATCATTTCCTCATCCATGTTACGTGTGTTGTGTCTCAGCTCAAGGGACGTTCCTACATTTCATTATATGAGTTGATCTTGAGTTGCTCGATCTTGAGGAGATCGAATCTTGTTGATTCTTCCTGTTCTTTTGTCGTCAAGCTAGATGAAGACCTCAAAGACAAAGATGCCAAGATCAACATGATGCAATGAATCAATATCTCCGAGAAGGGCAATTGGATCGTGAAGATTGCGATAGTTTAGTGTCCCCTCTTCCTCTTCCCGACCACGCTTGAATCTCGGGACGAGATTCTTGTTTAGTGGGGGTGAGTTGTCATAGCCCAAGTGTGCCTTGCTTGCCAAGCATTCATGCATGCATATTTAAACTCTTTTGTTTTTGTTTTGGGAAGAGATCAAGCCCAATGAATTGAAATTTGACAAAAAGGCAATAAAAATATTACCTTAAAATGAACCAGGAAAATGTTCCAAATATTTGGGAAAATAGTGACAGGGAATAAATTTGTCAAACCAAAATTTGAAGCCACAGGAACATTTTGAAAAGGATTTTTGATTTGATCAAATAACTCTTTGGAATGGAGTTATTTTGTTTTCTTTTAAAATAAAAGTTTCAAAAATGTTGAAACTATTTTGTGCCATTGATTATTTTTATCACTGTCACATAACACTAATTTAGGGTTTTATTAATATTTAAACATTTTATTTCAAAACCTGAACCTAAATGCCAGAAAGAAATAAAACAGGAAAAGGAAAAGAGAGAGAAAGAACCAACCTGTGCTCCTGGCCCAGTCCAGCCCACCAGGGGCACCACTGTCTTCTTCCTCCTGCGAGGAGGAGAAGCAGCTTCGTGCCCGACGGATCGCCGGGTACGGCCACGTCCCGTGGACACCTCCTGCTTGCCCAAGCCACGCAGACGGCGGGGATGAGTACCCCATGCACGCCTCTCCCTTCTCAACCCATCTCTGGCTCCTCTCCGTCACTCTTTCGCTCTGTCCCACCATGGCTGAGCACTGCTCGACGCCGCCGATCGTCGTAGCCGTGGCCACCGGCCCTCTCTAGCCCAGCTGATGTGTCCCAGTGCTCCGCCGTGCTCCTCACCATCTCCTGGAAGAAAGAATCACGCCCGGAGGCCCCCTGTCGTCGACATCGCCGCCATCTTCTCCACCTCCGGCCGCCGGACCTCTTCCATTGATTCGCTCCCTCCAGCGCACCCCCGAGCCCTCCAACAACACCATCGGAACCTCCGTGAGCTCGTCATCATTTCCCCTCTCATCCCATGCTCTTCCGTGCCCCGTAGCCTCGTTCCCCACCATGGCTGAGATCCCCTCGCCGCCGTTGCCGTCGTTGTCGTCGCTATGGTCCGCCACCGACACATCTGAGCCCTGGAATGGGCTCCTGGAGGTCCACGGATGCTGTCAAGCCCCTCACCTGCCCTTCTCGTGCCCTGCAGCCACCACCTGCACAAGGCCGACCTCCGGCCGCCGCCTCTGCCGTCGTTGCCGTCAGCTCCGGCCACCCCAGTGCCTCAAACCCGTCGGAATGGATGCGACGCTCTGCCAGCTTCCCGTAGAACCCAACCACGTGCAAATCCGAAGCCTGTAGCCCGAGATCGAGAAATACCGGCGAGCCTCGGCCGCTGTTTTGGTCGCCGCTGGCCACATTCCGGTGAGCGTCGATGTGGCCTGGTGATTAGCGCCTATTTAGCCCCCCAGTCACTGCCACAGGGCCCCACGCGTGGGTCAAACCCCACTTAGTGCGGGTCAACACGGGATTAGCCCGTGGGTCACTGACTAGTGGACCCCACTGGTCAGGTTTGACCTGACCCAGGTGCTGTTGACTGATGACGCCAGTCTGTCGTCGCAGTGACGCAATAAAGCTTTTCTGATTTTAATTAATTCCAGAAAATGCCTAAAACTTCAAGAAATCATAGAAAATAATCTGTAAGTCCAATGGAAATAATTTATATATGAAAAATGATCAGAAAAATCCAAAGAATCTGATTATAGCATTTTCATGCTGGTTTGAGAAAGCTAACATCACGAAAATAGGCAAAATGATGATTAGGGTAAATTTAATAAATAGTTTGGAGTTGGAATTTGATTCCTATTTGAATTCCACTTCAATTACTATGATCAAACATTGAGCTAGGAAAACCAGTACCTCAAATTGCCATCTTCATGCATGATAAAACAAGTTACACCTGAGCATCAGGTCGAATCAATTGAAAGGGTATCCAGAGAATATCTTGCTTGAAGTGGTATTTGAATTCTAATTCAAATCCAGCTTCAACCTAAGAAATGGTAGCTATATTGGCCCTGCCACTTTTCATTTCCATTTCTTGATCATGCATCATAGTGTTGCATTTCCATGAAGTAATTGTTGTTCCTTTCTTGTTTGCCGGTGCTGTTCCCTCTCGGTAGACGATGGTTCTGACGATGTGATTGTTGACACTGATGAAGACTCATGGCTATCTTCAGACGTGTCAGGCAAGCAAACCCCCTTGAGCATACTGATATAAAACCACTCTTTCGCTCCTGCTCTCTTTTATTGCATCAGGACAAACACGATGCAACTGTTACATGTTGTCGGTAGTGGAACCCATTCCTCTGCATGACCTGATTTTGCCACAGTAAATAGTTGAAACCACTTAGCATGAGTAGCAACTGCTTGCACCTTGTTGTGCTTACTCATTCATGCTTGCTTACTATGCCTGCTATGCTTAGAGTGAAGTCGGGTTTGATCCATCCGGATGATGAATCGGAATGGTTGGGTTATGTCCTATAGTGTGAGAGTAAAAGTGTGAATCCGATTTGGTAAAGGTAGCGATGAGAGGCCATGTAGGAGTACATGGTGGGTTGCCTCATTGGGACCGTCCTTAAGAACTGAGTTCTGTGTATGTTATCCAAGACAAAATACTACCACACATTGGGATACTTAATTGACCCTCTTTGCTTATTAATCGCCTAGATCTCTGTCCAGGAGTTGCAATTAGTTTCTGGTGTTTGTAGGAAAAGTGTTGGTGGCCGTGTTTAGCTCTGCCCGACGGGGTAGGCTTCTGTGCGGTAGATACACAGTGGCACGGTGTACCAAGTGGCACCCGGATGGAGGGCTTGGGAACCCTGCACACATCGTGTGGGGCCGTTAAGGAAACTTCGGCCGGACTTCCTTGCGGGTTCAGTCTCAAATAGGCGATAAACCTGAACTAGGGTCTTGTGTGGTTAACGGTCGTGTCCGACACCCACGCCAGTGCTTCCGCTTGAAGGTTGCCGACATGCATGACGTGCATATGGTGCTAAGTGGTGAGAGCGTGTGCGAAGAAGTATACCCCTGCAGGGTGAATCAATCTGTTCGAATAGCCACGTCCTCGGATATGGACTACTTGGAAACATTACGTGGTACATAGACAATTTAAATGGATACTCTAAAACATGCAATATAAGTGTGAGTGCTATGGAAGGCCTTCTCGTAGGGAGACGAGAGTGGATCCATAGTGGTGTATTGCATTGGAGAATATGTGGACTCGTGTGCGCTATCCCACCTCAGAGAAAGAACTTGTAGTCGTAGTACAGGTTAGCCAAGAGTCAAAGCTGGCTTACTGCAATCAAACCCCACAATCCTTCATTGAAACACAATGCATATGTAGATAGTTCTAATGTAAGTCTTGCTGAGTACCTTTGTACTCATGGTTGCTTTATTTATGTTTTTGCAGAGAAGATTTAGACTTATTAAAAGGTTCTACGCGATGTGTTCGATGTTGACCGGAATAGCTTGGGAATCCCAGACAGAGGTCTGGTTCCTTTGGTAGGGTCGTTGTAGCTTTTCAGGCTCTTCCAGCCACTTTTAGTAGATGTCCGTACCCAGACATGTTTTGCTTCCGCTTGGCGTTTGTATGACTTGAGTGTTGGGTCACGGGACCCCTGTTTGTAATATCATACTATGTTGATTCTTATGAGTCCTTAATAAAAGCATGAGTCATAGAGTTATGTTGTGATGCCATGTTGTATCTACACATATCGTGCATATTGTGTGTATGTTATGAAATTCATTATATGTGTGGGATTCAACACCTAGTTGTGTGTCTTTAGTAGTACTCTTTACAGGGAAATGCCTCTTTGTGCTTCTATCGAGCCTTGGTAGCTTGCTACTACTCTACACACATTGATTGATCGACGTGTGTCCTTCTTTGCTGCTGTGTCTGTCCCTAATGTTGGAATTATGCCCTAGAGGCAATAATAAATGTATAGTTATTATTATAATTCCTGTATCAAGATAATAGTTTATTATCCATGCTATAATTGTATTAAATGAAGACTCATTTACATGTGTGGATACATAGACAAAACACCGTCCCTAGCATGCCTCTAGTTGGCTAGCCAGTTGATCAATGATAGTCAGTGTCTTCTGATTATGAACAAGGTGTTGTTGCTTGATAACTGGATCACGTCATTGGGAGAATCACGTGATGGACTAGACCCAAACTAATAGACGTAGCATGTTGATCGTGTCATTTTGTTGCTACTGTTTTCTGCGTGTCAAGTATTTATTCCTATGACCATGAGATCATATAACTTACTGACACCGAAGGAATGCTTTGTGTGTATCAAACGTCGCAACGTAACTGGGTGACTATAAAGATGCTCTACAGGTATCTCCGAAGGTGTTAGTTGAGTTAGTATGGATCAAGACTGGGATTTGTCACTCCGTGTGACGGAGAGGTATCTCGGGGCCCACTCGGTAATGCAACATCACACACAAGCCTTGCAAGCAATCTAACTTAGTGTAAGTTGCGGGATCTTGTATTACGGAACGAGTAAAGAGACTTGCCGGTAAACGAGATTGAAATAGGTATGCGGATACTGACGATCGAATCTCGGGCAAGTAACATACCGAAGGACAAAGGGAATGACATACGGGATTATACGAATCCTTGGCACTGAGGTTCAAACGATAAGATCTTTGGAGAATATGTAGGATCCAATATGGGCATCCAGGTCCCGCTATTGGATATTGACCGAGGTGTCTCTCGGGTCATGTCTACATAGTTCTCGAACCCGCAGGGTCTGCACACTTAAGGTTCGACGTTGTTTTATGCGTATTTGAGTTATATGGTTGGTTACCGAATGTTGTTCGGAGTCCCGGATGAGATCACAGACGTCACGAGGGTTTCCGGAATGGTCCGGAAACGAAGATTGATATATAGGATGACCTCATTTGATTAACGGAAGGTTTTCGGAGTTACCGGGAATGTACCGGGAATGACGAATGGGTTCCGGGAGTTCACCGGGGGGGGGGGGGCAACCCACCCCGGGGAAGCCCATAGGTATTTGGGGAGCCACACCAGCCCTTAGTGGGCTGGTGGGACAGCCCACAAGTGCCCAATGCGCCAAGAGAAGAAAAATCAAGAGGAAAGAAAAAAAAAAGGAAGGAGGTGGGAAGGGAGGGGGACTCCTCCCACCAAACCAAGTCCAACTCGGTTTGGGGGGGGGGAGTCCTCCCCCCCTTGGCTCGGCCGACTCCTTGGGGGTCCTTGGACCCCAAGGCAAGGCCCCCCCTCCCTCCTCCTATATATATGGAGCAATTAGGGCTGATTTGAGACGACTTTCTCACGGCTGCCCGACCACATACCTCCACAGTTTTTCCTCTAGATCGCGTTTCTGCGGAGCTCGGGCGGAGCCCTGCTGAGACAAGGTCATCACCAACCTCCGGAGCGCCGTCACGCTGCTGGAGAACTCTTCTACCTCTCCGTCTCTCTTGCTGGATCAAGAAGGCCGAGATCATCGTCGAGTTGTACGTGTGCTGAACGCGGAGGTGCCGTCCGTTCGGTACTAGATCGTGGGACTGATCGTGGGATTGTTCGCGGGGCGGATCGAGGGACGTGAGGACGTTCCACTACATCAACCACGTTCTCTAACGCTTCTGCTGTACGATCTACAAGGGTACGTAGATCACTCATCCCCTCTCGTAGATGGACATCACCATGATAGGTCTTCGTGCGCGTAGGAAAACTTTTGTTTCCCATGCGACGTTCCCCAACACCTAAGCACGTATGACTACACATGGAATGCATGCCTACATCACATCGACGAACGGGAGCTAGTCACATATCTCTCCGTATTATAACTGTTGCATGATGAATGTCATCCAACAAATCACCGATCCATTGCCTACGAGTTTGTCCCACTCCGACTGTTACTTGCTGCTATTGTTACTTGCTTTGTCCTCCTCCTGCTGCCACTACTGTTGCTACTACTGTTACTTGCTGTTGCTGTAACTTGCAACTGCTGCTACTTGCTACTGCTGTCACTATTGTTGTTCCTTGCCACTGTTGTTACTCGTTGCACAACTACTACGTGCTACAATACTTTTCTGGTGCCATTGATAGTTCAGTTAGGAATAATCTGCCATCAACAGATTCTTTCCTAGCACCGTTGCTATCACACTACCTTTGTTGTTTATACCCTGCTTGCAGATACTAATCTTTCAGGTGTGGTTGAGCCAACAACTCAACTGCTAATACTGGAGAATATCCTTTCACTCCCATCGTGTCGAACCAACAAATTTGGGTTGAATACTCTACCCTCGAAAACTGTCGCGATCCCACACGCTGGTGGGCCATTGCAAGACAATTGCTAATTGTTGAGCAACTCGGAACAGCTCTTTTCTCGCTCCGTTGCCGGGGAGGCATCAAGTCAGGAATAGTTGCACGTCAACAGGTACAACTCCAAGTCGTCCTGTAACCATGGACACGCTATTCGAATAATTAATTTTCATCCCTGTAGGGGTGCACCAAGTTTCGCGTTACGCTCGATAAATTCTGGTCGGACACACTTTCCTGGGTCATGCCCGGCCTTGGAACATCGACACGTCGCAGCCCCACCTAGACTCAACAGAGAGGCCTACCCAGCAATCTAAATCCTACGCACGCAGGGGCCATGGGCCCATCGCCCATTGTGCTCCTGCATGTTGCGTGGGCGGCCGAGGTCATTCCTGGCACCTCTTATACAAGAACGGTGATAATGCAGACCACTCGGGCGCGCGCCACTCCATTGCTTACGTCTGAAGAGGTTCGCTTGATACCACGATGCCGAGTACCCATAACTTCTCCTGCGTAGCCGGTTAGTGCGGAAAGGTCTCCGACCAACCCAGATCAAATACCCAAATCCGTTCACATTTTAATTAACTCATCAACATATCCACGCGGGAATCCACCCGCCTAACACTTATTCATCAATGTTCCCAGTAACATGGTCAAGTAACTGTGTGGTTGTAACATCAGGTGGATCCGAGGTATCACTCTCGTTGGATTCCGAATGATGTAACCGTCAAGGTGGACTTAGAGGAATCACCCTCGAGGGTCTCACACTTGAGGGATTGCACGACAGAGTCATCGTCAGGAATGGTGAAGGAGGAATCACCCTCGATAACCACGACCGACTAGCTATACTATAGAGATAGCATCATGAGTACTTCGCGAGGTGTCACCCTCGGTACCCGATAGTAGCTCTACAGCATCGTACAACTAAGAGGGTGTGAGTGCCGTGTCGGGTCTTGGCTCATCGATCAGGGATCGAGACTTGACGATAAAGCGGGGGCAACTGGACTAAGGGTCGGAGGGGATGACTACTCCACCTATACTAAAAAGTTTTAAGGTGCAGTAGAATAATGTAGCAGTTCATAAAAAACAGGCTATGCATCAGAATAGGATCTATCTACAACAATAGCAAAATTATAATGCAAGCATGAGGGAGAAAGAAATAGGCGATATAGGAATAATCAAGGGGGTTTGCTTTCGTTGTTTCTCCGCATCAAAGGGTTGGTCATCAGGAGGGTAGATGTACCCGGCAGCAGCGTGAGTCTCGGGGTCTACCGGTAAGAAGATGGGGGAAGAAACAATAAATATGACACCGATGCAAACACTAAGCATGACATGGCAATATGTAGGTAAAGGCATGAGCAAACGTAGTGCTATCCGTCATAGACAGGTCGGGAAAATATCAGATGATATTTCCCGGGTCTTTGCCTACTACCGGTTAGATGAAAACGGTGAAAAAGTTCCACGTTCGCTATGCTAGGGGCACGAGACACACGAACGGATAGCGTATCCGGGTTCGTCTCGTTTTGCACATGAACGTTCATGTTTAAAATATTTTCATTTGACTTACGATTTATTTTATATTATTTTTTAAAGTTTCATTATTTATTAGGAATTAAATATATTTAAACAATTTTGATATTTAAATATGACATCAATGTGATGTCATCATGACATGAGGAGTCAACAAGGATTGACTGGTCAACTATGACCAGTGGGTCCCATGTGTCATAGACACATTTATTTTAAAAGTTTAATAATTATTTAATCAGGTTAATTAGTGGGGTGGAACCCAGATGTCATACACTGCTTAGGTTGATTAATTAACAGATTTAAATTAACAGGTTTATCTATACTTCTATACTTATACTAATTATAGACTCTCTAGAAATTACCATAATAATTAGAAATTACCGGCCGTTCATCTATGTGGGGCCGAATTATTACAGTTTAGATTAACCCTTATAATTTCACAAGAAAAAAACACACAGACCATTCTTTTACGGGTAAACCACACAAAATTTTCACAGGTTATAGGATGCAAAAGTACGAGCCGCTGATGTGATGGGTCCACATGAACCTCCACGTTTTATCCTGAAAAGTTAATATCACATATGGTAGCTATTAGATTCAATCTTTTTTTTCTTCAAACGTCCTAGGTCTTTTTTAATCTAATCGTGCTTAGATCACCTAGCAGTCCACGTTGCCCCAGCTCTCCCGTTTCTTTCCATGAAACACTACCTCCTTCCTCTATCCTGTTTTGGGCTGCTCCGCCGACTCTCCCGATGGTGAAGGATTGACTATGATGGCTAGGTCTCCTACGACGTGTTGGCAATGCTCCTGCTCAAGGTACTCACCGTCTACACCCTCCATCTATCACCATTGACTGAACAGCTGATTGGTCTAGCAGTATTTCCCCATACATTACTATAGTTCTGATCACGTTTCCAATAGCTTTCACGCACGACATCTCCGGCCATTATTCCGTTTTGCTGTATGTGTCTCCTTTTCATGCGAGGCTACAATTACAGCAAAGGCTCGGCTCCTAGAAAACTTTTGTTGTAAACCTAGGTATTTGATTCCAATTGTTTTGTCTCAAAATAGGATAATAACTTTTTCCTTCCATTAGGATTATATTTTAATAATTATTTAATGAAAAATGGTGGCAGTAGTCTACCTATGATCCAATCATTTAACTTTGACCTTTCCTGCAATCTAAGGATTGTTGTTATATGTTGATGGCAGTCCAATTGAAATTGTTTCTGACAGCTTTGTTGCTACTTTGCAATTACTAATATTGAATTCAAGGCCTTTGTTGATCAATATGATAGTGATTTATGTTTATTTATATCAATTTTTTCTCTTACTCTGGGCATTCACTACAGATCAAACTTGAATTAAAAATCTGCTAATTAATAGGCATGTGCTTGGATGTCATTCTATGTATCACGTACATGTTCGAATGATAAGACGAATGACATGGCCCCCTGAGTGAGCTGATGATGTGTGTTGGAATAGTGACATGTGGTTGTGGGCTTCAGGGTCCAAGGATGGTAGTCAGCATTACATGAAGATGTCTTACTGAATCTGCATGCGTACTTGATTAGTTTAAGTACCATCATAAGTAATTAATTATTTATACTTATTTTTCACCGTATAATGACCTACCACCGCGAGGTTTACTCTATCCAAATTGCATGTTTTGGAGTTTACATTTTAAACTCCACATTCTCTTGACGTCTTGGAAGTTAGTCATGTGATTTCTTCTTAATTTCTTATTTGATGGAGAATTAACGTTTCTGTAGTTTTGCGCTAAAAATAATCATTTGACAGATGGAGAGTATTCGTCAAAGCTAGCAGTACATTCTATGGGTCAGAACAGTGGTAAGGTTTACATGGTTGTCAATAAGAGTTTTATTTATACTGCTAGCTGTGCGTGTAAGATATGGTTAAAGGTATTGTGTGTTCTCTATTTCTGGACGCTCTTTTAGGTGATTAGAATGGTAAACTGTCTAGAATCATTTACAAGAGTGGGTTTACATGCGGGCTTACATACCAAGTAAAACTGGGTGCTACCTTCTTGATGCAAACACGTAAATTTCTTTTCTTACATTCAAATTTTCAATTGGACTCCACAGTCTGTTCATATCCTTAAAGTTGGTCATGTTTTCTCTAAGGTCTTTATTGAAAAATGTTATCTCTATTGTTTTACCCTCATGCTCCCTCTACTGATTATTCTAAATATATTATTTCAGGGAGCCTTAAATTCCCAATTTTTTAGTTCCAAATAACCATTTTACTGATGGGGAGTATAGGGCATGAACAGGGGTACATTATGTGCATGAGAACAATTATAATATTTCCAAGGTCATAAACGAGAGTGCAATTTATAATAATACAAGTGTTTAACTCTGTACAATAAAATTAAAGGTATTATTGCTGTGTTGTCTATTTTCGTAGGATCTTTGAACGATTGATAAGATATCCAGTGTCATCGACAAGAGCAGGATTGATAATACTACAATTGTTGAACTCCATAAGGTAATTAGATTTTCTCCGAAGTATTTATTTATTCATCTTTTTTTGTAGGCTTACTCCCAGTTTTCTTCTTCACTGGGGAATTTTGCTCATGACTAAACAGGCGAACAGTAAATTTTCCAAAACCACATTGAATACAAATATGCATCTTTGTTGTCGAGTTATTGCCTAGAAATATTTTCAGCTCCGGAAATCTTCGAGTTATTGCCTAGAAATATTTTATTCAAATTGCATGTTTTCAATTTCACATGCATGCCTCCGTACCTCTTAAAATAAAGTGGTCCAAAGAAATTCGGGAGCAACTCATGGAATGATTTATGTTGTTGGCATTTCAGTCTTATCAGAGCATCTCTTGATGTCTTGAGAGTTTGTTAACTGTTCTTAGATGCTCAATAAATAATATGGTTGATCAAAACCTTGCCGCACTCATGCTTGGTGACGATGGGGCGATGCTAATCTTCTTTGTTCCTGTCGGACCTTTTATGTTCCATCGCATTCCCCTACAAATAATCATCATACCAAGTGTCTATGTCGATCTCATTTCTAGAATTCCAGTTCTCCTATGTTTGCAATTTTACTCGGTCAACAATATGATGGAATTCAAGTATTTGATAAAGATAAAGATACATGTTGTAGTTTAGGAAAATGGTAGGTTGTGAACATGATCCTGATTTAGTCTACTATTTCTTTAACTATATAATATATTCTTAGAACTAGAAGTATTATATATTTTTCCTCTATTTTTTAGTCCCACTCTTATCTTTTATTTGCTTTTTTACCATGGATTTAATCTCACGACGAAATTGACAAAAGGTAAATCCTCTAAAACAATACATAGTATAGATATGCATGTTAGTTTAGTTTGTGGTTGCTAAAATACATCTTTCTCTTACCTCTCAAGAAGACATTTGTTTGTCTCGAGCAATTCAAAGGCTTGCTTTTCCTATTTATATTCTTCTTTTATTAAGATTTATTTCATGACCTCATTTTACATATTATATGTGTAATTATTTGATTATGTTCGAAGAAATCAGAGTAATTAAAAAATTATAGATAAAGAGTGTTTTGTTTACTTAGTATTCATATATCAGGGTCATGTTTCTGATTGTCACACATGCATGTTCTGACTTGGCACATGGCCCTTATTCATTAACCTGGACGGTCTAAACTTCTACGGAGTTGCCTTTATAAGCGCACACGGTCGTGGATGAATACTTTGAGAAGTGCCCCATTGTTGAAACAAACAGAAAAGTGATCCTATTGCAAGTTGCAGATACGTACGTTGGAGTTAAAACTAGCAAAAAGATTTGAACTTCTGTCTCCAAGTGGGTTCCATCTAATGGACATGTCTAGCATCGATGTTCGTACATATTTTTCTCCACAGGAAATATATTGTTACCTTATTCCCATGGGTTATGACCCTATATATACCAATTGGTAGAGCTGCCGGACTATGTAGCAATGTTTGTGCACCTCGATCATGTGCATGTGGATAGTTCTACCATATATAGTGCCTTTGGTACCTTTTCATTCTAAATTTAGTAGACATCACTTAAACTTCCAAGTTATTCATTTTTTAAATATAGCCCGTGCGAATGCACGGGTTGACGACTAGTTTAATTAATTTACCTAATCGATAAACATTATAATTAACTAAATATTTATTTATTTATTTGTTATATTAAATCCTAAATATCCAAAAAATTAATTATTGCTTAACTAAATAATTAATCCAATTAATTAGTTTTATTAATATTAAACATTTATAAAACCATATTATTATTATTTTCTATTTATTTTAGTTTTTCTGTTTTAGGGGCGTGGCCCCGCACGTCAATGGGACAACGAGCACCACATACACTAAACGCACACATCCTCTACACAATTTTAATTATACATACATACATATATGTACACATGCATTGCACATACACTCACATACATACATATTCACATAGATACGTACATACATACATATATATCTTTTTCTGTTCTTTTTCATACACAATACACTAATCACACGGGTTATCCCCCGTGTCTAACAGGGAGATGGCTGGAGTGCACGCGAGCACGGGGCCGGCGGCTTACCGGAGTGCGGGAAGATAGGAAGGGGAGGGAGGATCTCACCGAGCCCTGTAGGTGTGCAACGTGGGCTCGAGGGGGGCTCGGTGGAGTGAATCGACGACAGCGAGCGGCGGTGCGGTGGTGCAGTTCGGCGAGGTGGTGGTCGGGGCGCGGCAACGGACGAGCAGACGAGGAGGCGAGCAGGCCAGTGGAGCGGTGGAGAAGAACTGGTGGTGAGGAGGGGGGCGGCCGGTGGGGAGGAGATGGCTGGTCGGGTCGTGGCGGCCGTAGCGGAGGTGGTGCGCTACGGAGGCGGAGGAGGGCCGGAGGAGGCACGTGCCAGTGGTGGCTGGCGAGAGGAGGGCCGAAGGAGGAGGCGGCGTTGGAGGAGGTCGGCGGCGTGGCGGGGCCGGCCGGAGGAGGGGAAGGAGGGTCGGCCGATGAGGGGCTCGGCCTCCCTAGCGAGGGGAGAGGGAGAGCTGACGAGGGAAAGGGCTCGCTCGGTGGGGGTTGGTGGGCGATCGAGGGGGGTTCTGTGGTGGGTGGGGAGAACGAGGCGTGTCCTCGTGAGGGCTTGTGGGAGGCGCTAGGGAAGGAACGAGGGGCTGGTTCCCCTCGTAACTGGTGGCTAGCGGCTGGGAGTGAGGGAGTGAGGGTGGCTACAGGGTGGGTTAGGGTTCAGGTGGGGTTAAATACCCCTGGGTAGGTGGGCCGGTTTGGGTAGGATTAGATGGGCCGGTTGGCCCAGCTAGGGTGTTTTTTTTTTGTTTTTTCCGTTTCTGTTTTCTATTTTATTTTAACAAACTCAAATATCTTGAAAAATAATGATTCTTAAAGGGCAATTTCCTACATAATATTTGACACACATCGAACATTTTTATTTTGACATTGAAAAAGTTTTATGGTTTGATTCTATTTTAAATTTGAATTTAAACGAGGTTTGAACCAACGCGAGTTTAACAACAGTAATTACAGTGATGTGGCATTATTAGCATAAGATTACCGTAGCTTAATTACATAGATCAATGTAGCAAAAGTTGAGGATGCCACAGACCCGATAAAATTTTGGTCCAAGAAAATAGATGGTCATCTTGTAAGCTAGCATGATAACTTGGTGGTCATTTGTATGATTTGATAAATAAAAATTGGAATTTCCTGCAAATTAATATAGGAAAATGCAGGATAAGACATGTTTATGAGTCGGCGTTTAAGCTTCACAATTTAGACCGACTTTTTAAAGCTCAAGTCTTGCTTTCATGAAGCTGGCTTAATCGTCCATGGAGTATCCTCGCTTTTTTAAGCCGACTCACACGTGACCAACACTAGTGTTTTTACCTGGATAAGTTCAGGGTGCATAGGGATTGACTTATAGAAAGTACACGGGGTCACTTTGTGCGGATAAGCATCTTGCGGACATGCATGTTTAACCATAGTTTTTTGTTGTATTTGGCTTTTTTAGCCGGGTCAAGAGGGAAATTATGACTGACTAACTTGTTGAGTTGGGAGACCCCAAGTGACGTGTGTTCAAAGAATAAAGACTCTTGCACTTCTATAGCAGAAACGACAGATACCCCGGGTTCCGGGGGTGCCGACTTTATTATATTGAACACAAAGGTATATACGTAGTATGTACAATGATTTGGAGCCGGTGGCTCTAAGTGAAGTAAGGCTGAAGATGCGCAATGTTCCAGGGCCTGGTAGTTTCCTCTTCACAAGTTTGAGATTTCTATTGTTCTCGTATATTAACCTGATGATATGACCCATTGTTGAGTTTTTTGTTGATGAAAAAAGGCCCATCCCAAGGTGGTGAAGTTTATGCATGCCTATTTGGTCCTATCGGAGCACTAAGTCTCCTTCTTGGAAAGTTCGACTATGAATTCTACGGCTAATATAGCTCCATAGATCTTGTCGATATATAGCTGATCTAGAAGTTGCGAGATCACGTTCCTCCTAAAGTGCATCTAGGGAACATTGACGAGCTTGTTGATTATCAGCCTCGACATAAGTAGTGACTTGATACATCCATTTTGCATCATGTTTGCATGTTGATATTTATCGCTTCTTGGGCTGTTATTTCACTTCACGGTACAATACTTATGCCTTTTCTCTCTTATTTTGCAAGGTTTATATGAAGAGGGAGAATGCCGACAGCTAGAATTATGGCCTGAAAAAGGAGCAAAGTAGAGATACCTATTCTGCGCAACTCCAAACGCCGTAAAAATCAACGAGGATTTTTTTCCGGATTTATAAAAAATACTGGGCCGAAGAAGTGCCACAAGAGCGCAACCAGGGAGCCACAAGCCTGGTAGGCGCGGCCACCCCCCTGGCCACGCCTAGGGGGCTTGTGGGCTCCCTGCTGGCCCACTGGCCCCCCTCTACTGCTATATGAAGGGTTTCGTCCGGGAAAAAAAATCAAGAGGAGGCTGTTTCGTGGATTCGCCGCCACCACGAGGCGAAACTTGAGCAGAACCAATCTAAAGCTCCGGCAGGACGATCCTGCCAGGGAAACTTCCCTCCCGGAGGGGGAAATCGTCGCCATTGTCATCACCAACACTCCTCTCATCGGAGGGGACTCATCACCATCAACATCTTCATCAGCACCATCTCATGTCCAAACTCTAGTTCATCTCTTGTAACCAATCTCCGTCTCGCGACTCCGATTGGTACTTGTAAGGTTGCTAGTAGTGTTAATTACTCTTTCTAGTTGATGCTAGTTGGATTACTTGGTGGAAGAGTTTATGTTCAGATCCTTGATGCTACTCATTACCTCTTTGGTCATGAATATGATTATGCTTTGTGAGTAGTTAATTTTGTTCCTGAGGACATGGGATAAGTCATGCTAATAGTAGTCATGTGAATTTGGTATTCGTTCAGTATTTTGATGTGTTGTATGTTGTTTTTCCTCTAGTGGTGTTATGTGAACGTCGACTACATAACACTTCACCATTATTTGGGCCTAGAGGAAGGCATTGGGAAGTAGTAAGTAGATGATGGGTTGCTAGAGTGATACAAGCTTAAACCCTAGTTTATGCATTGCTTCGTAAGGGGCTGATTTGGATCCACTGGTTTAATGCCATGGTTAGACTTTGTCTTAATTCTTCTTTCGTAGTTGCGGATGCTTGCGAGAGGGGTTAATCATAAGTTGGATGCTTGTCCAAGTAAAGGCAGTACCCAAGCGCCGGTCCACCCACATATCAAACTATCGAAGTAACGAACGCGAATCATATGAACATGATGAAAACTAGCATGACAGAAATTCCCGTGTGTCCTCGGGAGCGTTTTTCCTCCTATAAGACTTTGTTTAGGCTTGTCCCTTGCTACAAAAGGGATTGGGCCACTTTGCTGCACCGTTTCTACTTTTGTTACTTTTTCCTTGCTACGAATCATCTCACCACACAATCACTCTTGTTACCGATAATTTCAGTGCTTGCAGAATTTTCCTTGCTGAAAACCACTTGTGAGATCCTTCTGCTCCTCGTTGGGTTCGACACTCTTACTTATCGAAAGGACTACGATTGATCCCCTATACTTGTGGGTCATCAAGACTCTTTTCTGGCGCCGTTGCCGGGGAGTGAAGCGCCTTTGGTAAGTAGAACTTGGTAAGGAAACATTCATATAGTGTGCTTAAATTTATTGTCACTTGTCACTATGGATACTAATCCTGTGAGGGGCTTGTTTGGGGTATCTTCACCTCGAACGGAAGCATAAAGAGTTGCTCCTCAACCTGCTGCACCTACTGAAAATATTTTCTTTGAATTTCCTTCGGGTATGCTTGAGAAACTACTAGCTAATCCTTTTACAGGAGATGGAACATCACATCCAAACTTGCATCTAATCTATGTAGATGAAGTTTGTGGTTTATTTAAGCTTGCAGGTTTGCCCGAGGATGAGGTCAAGAAGAAGGTCTTTCCTTTATCTTTGAAGGATAAGGCGTTGACATGGTATAGGCTATGTGATGATACTGGATCATGGGACTACAATCGGTTGAAATTGGAATTTCATCAAAAGTTTTATCCTATGCATTTAGTACATCGTGGTCGGAATTATATTTATAATTTTTGACCTCATGATAGAGAAAGCATCGCTCAAGCTTGGGGGAGGCTTAAATCAATGTTATATTCATGCCCCAATCATGAGCTCTCGAGAGAAATTATCATTCAGAACTTCTGTGCTCGGCTTTCTCATGATGATCGCACCATGCTTGACACTTCTTGTACCGGTTCTTTTATGAAGAGAGATATTGACTTCAAATGGAATTTATTGGAGAGAATTAAATGCAGATCTGAAGATTGGGAGCTTGAAGAAGGTAAGGAGTCATGTATGAATTTTAAGTTTGATTGCATTAAATCCTTTGTTGAAACAAATACTTTTTGTGACTTTAGCGCTAAGTATGGACTTGACTCTGAGATAGTAGCTTCATTGTGTGGATCTTTTGCTGCTCATATTGATATCCCCAAAGAGAAGTGGTTTAAATATCATCCTTCTTTAGAAGTCAATGTAGTTAAACCCAATCCAGTTGAAGAGAGAGTCATTGCCTATAATGATCCTGTTGTTCCCAGTGCTTACATTGAGAAACCACCTTTCCCTGTTAGGATAAAGGATCATTCTAAAGCTTCATCTGTGATACGTAGAGGCTACATTAGAACACCTACACCCCCTCAGCAAATTAGAGTTGAACCTAGCATTGCTATTATCAAAGATCTCCTGTCCGACGATGTTGAGGGACATAATATTCACTTCTGTGAAGATGCTACTAGAATTGCTAAACCTCACGCTAGAGACAAACATAGGCGTGTTGTTGGCACGCCTGTTGTTTCTGTTAATATAGGAGATCATTGTTATCATGGTTTATGTGACATGGTGATACGTCTCCAACGTATCTATATTTTTTGATGGTTTCATGCTATTATGTTGTCAAACTTTGGATGTTTTGCATGCCTTTTATATATTTTTTGGGACTAACTTATTGACCCAGTGCCAAGTGCCAGTTCCTATTTTTTTCCATGTTTTTGACCCCTTTCAGAGGAGATTTTGAAACGGAGTCCAAACGGAAGAAAATCCCCAAAAAGATTTTTTTCATAACGGAAGAAGATCGGGAAGCTTGGGAGCCAAGGCAGGGGAGCCTCAGGGGCCCCACAAGCCCCCACCCCGCGGCCAGGGGGGTAGGTGGCGGCCCACAGGCTTGTGGGCCCCCTTGGCGCCCTCTGCCCTAGGGGTTCCGCCTATATATTCCCTAAAAATCCAAAAACAATCAGGAGGCCATTGAAATCACTTTCCCGCCGCCGCAAGCTTCTGTCTCTACAAGATCCCATCTGGGGCATGTTCTGGTGCCCTGCCGGAGGGGGATTCGGACACGGAGGGCTTCCTCATCAACACCATGACCTCTCCGATGATGCGTGAGGAGTTCACCATAGACCTACGGGTCCATAGTTAGTATCTAGATGGCTTCTTCTCTCTCTTGGATCTTCAATACAAAGTTCTCCATGATCTTCATGGAGATCTATCCGATGTAATCTTCTTTTGCGGTGTGTTTGTCGAGATCCGATGAATTGTGCATTTACGATCAGATTATCTATGAATCTTATTTGAGTTTCTTCTAATCTCTCTTATGCATGATTTCATATCCTGTAATTCTCTTCGAGTTGTAGGTTTTGTCTGGCCAACTAGATCTATGATTCTTGCAATGGGAGAAGTGCTTGGTTTTGGGTTCATACCGTGCGGTGACCTCACACAGTGGCAGAAAGGGTAGCGAGGCACGCATCGTGTTGTTGCCATCAAGGTTAAAAAGATGGGGTTTTCATCATTGGTTTGAGATTATCCCTCTACATCACGTCATCTTGCTTAAGGCGTTACTCTGTTCGTCATGAACTCAATACACTAGATGCATGCTGGATAGCGGTCGATGTCTGGAGTAATATTAGTAGATACAGAAAGTATTGGTCTACTTGTCTCGATGTGATGCCTATATGTATGATCATTGCCTTAGATATCGTCATGACTTTGCACGGTTCTATCAATTGCTCGACAGTAATTTGGTCACCCACCATGATATTTGCTATTTTGAGAGAAGCCTCTAGTGAACACTATGGCCCCCGGGTCTACTCCACACCATATTTTCAGCCTTACACTTTTTACTACGTTGCACTTTCCGCCTTCAGATCTCACTTTACAAACAATCTTGAAGGGATTGACAACCCCTTTGAAGCGTTATGTGCAAGCTTGTTTGTGTTTGCGCAGGTACTCTGGACTTGACGAGACCCTCCTTCTGGATCGATACCTTGGTTCTCAAAACTGAGAGACATACTTACTGCTCCTTGATGACCCACAAGTATAGGGGATCAATCGTAGTCCTTTCGATAAGTAAGAGTGTCGAACCCAACGAGGAGCAGAAGGATCTGACAAGTGGTTTTCCGCAAGGTAAAATCTGCACGCAGTGAAATTGTCGGTAACAAGTGATTGTGTGGTGAGATGATTCGTAGCAAGCAACAAGTAACAAAAGTAGCAACGGTGCAGCAAAGTGGCCCAATCCCTTTTGTAGCAAGGGGACAAGCCTGGACAGAGTCTTATAGGAGGAAAAACGCTCGCGAGGACACACGGGAATTTCTGTCATGCTAGTTTTCATCATGTTCATATGATTCGCGTTCTTTACTTTGATAGTTTGATATGTGGGTGGACCGGCGCTTGGGTACTGCCCTTACTTGGACAAGCATCCCACTTATGATTAAACCCTCTCGCAAGCATACGCAACTACGAAAGAAGAATTAAAACAAAGTCTAACCATATCATTAAACTAGTGGATCCAAATCAGCCCCTCACGAAGTAACGCATAAACTAGGGTTTAAGCTTCTGTCACTCTAGCAACCCATCATCTACTTACTACTTACTAATGCCTTCCTCTAGGCCCAAATAATGGTGAAGTGTTATGTAGTCAACGTTCACATAACACTGTTGGAAATATGCCCTAGAGGCAATAATACATTAATTATTATTATATTTCTTTGTTCATGATAATCGTTTATTATCCATGCTATAACTGTATTGATTGGAAACACAGTGCATGTGTGGATACATAGACAAAACACTGTCCCTAGTAAGCTTCTAGTTGACTAGCTCGTTGATCAAAGATGGTCAAGGTTTCCTGACCATAGGCAAGTGTTGTCACTTGATAACGGGATCACATCATTGGGAGAATCATGTGATGGACTAGACCCAAACTAATAGACGTAGCATGTTGATCGTGTAATTTTGTTGCTACTGTTTTCTGCGTGTCAAGTATTTGTTCCTATGACCATGAGATCATATAACTCACTGACACCGGAGGAATGCTTTGTGTGTATCAAACGTCGCAGCGTAACTGGGTGACTATAAAGATGCTCTACAAGTATCTCCGAAGGTGTTCGTTGAGTTAGTATGGATCGAGACTGGGATTTGTCACTCCGTGTGACGGAGAGGTATCTCGGGGCCCACTCGGTAATACAACATCACACACAAGCCTTGCAAGCAATGTGACTTAGTGTAAGTTGCGGGATCTTGTATTACGGAACGAGTAAAGAGACTTGCCGGTAAACGAGATTGAAATAGGTATGCGGATACTGATGATCGAATCTCGGGCAAGTAACATACCGAAGGACAAAGGGAATGACATACGGGATTATATGAATCCTTGGCATTGAGGTTCAAATGATAAGATCTTCGTAGAATATGTATGATCCAATATGGGCATCCAGGTCCCGCTATTGGATATTGATCGAGGAGTCACTCGGGTCATGTCTACATAGTTCTCGAACCCGCAGGGTCTGCACACTTAAGGTTCGACGTTGTTTTATGCATATTTGAGTTATATGGTTGGTTACCGAATGTTGTTCGGAGTCCCGGATGAGATCACGGACGTCACGAGGGTTTCCGGAATGGTCCGGAAACGAGGATTGATATATAGGATGACTTCATTTGGTTACCGGAAGGTTTTCGGGCATTACGTGTAATGTACCGGGAATGACGAATTGGTTGCGGATCTTCACCGGGAGGCGGGACCACCCACCCGGGAGGGCCCAAGGACCTTGGGGGTGGCGCACCAAGTAGGTGGGGTCAGCCCAAGGTTGTCTTGCGCAAGAGAGAAAGAAAAACTAAAAGAAGAGAAAGAAAAAAAAGGGAAAGGTGGGAAAGAAGAGAAGGACTCCACCTTCCAATCCTAGTTGGACTAGGATTGGAGGAGGACTCCTCCTCCCCTTGGTGGCGCAGCCCTTGGGGCTCCTTGAGCCTCAAGGCAAGCCTCCCCTCCCCTCCTCCTATATATATGGAGCTATTAGGGCTGATTTGGGACAACTTTTGCCACGACAGCCCGACCACATACCTCCACGGTTTTTCCTCCAGATCGCGTTTCTGCGGAGCACGGGCGGAGCCCTGCTGAGATTAGATCACCACCAACCTCCGGAGCGCCGTCACGCTGCCAGAGAACTTATCTACCTCTCCGTCTCTCTTGCTGGAGCAAGAAGGCCGAGATCATCGTCGAGCTGTACGTGTGCTGAACGCGAAGGTGCCGTCCGCTTGGCACTAGATCGGAGCGGATCATGGGACGGATCGCGGGACGGTTCGTGGGACGGTTCGCGGGGCGGATCGAGGGACGTGAGGACGTTCCACTACATCAACCGCGTTTCTTAACGCTTCTGCTGTGCGATCTACAAGGGTACGTAGATCTGAAATCCCCTCTCGTAGATGGACATCACCATGATAGGTCTTCGTGCGCGTAGGAATTTTTTTTGTTTCCCATGCGACGTTCCCCTACAAACACCACTAGAGGAAAAAACATACAACATATCAAATTACCGAACGAATACCAAATTCACATGACTACTATTAGCATGACTTATCCCACGTCCTCAGGAACAAAAGTAACTACTCACAAAGCATAATTATATTCATGACGAGAGAGGTAATGAGTAGCATCAAGGATCTGAACATAAACTATTCCACCAAGTAATCCAACTAGCATCAACTACAAAGAGTAATCAACACTACTAGCAACCTTACAAGTACCAATCGGAGTCGCGAGACGGAGATTGGTTACAAGTGATGAACTAGGGTTTGGAGATGAGATGGTGCTGATGAAGATGTTGATGGTGATGAGTCCCCTTCGATGAGAGGAGTGTTGGAGATGACGATGGTGACGATTTCCCCCTCCGGAGGGAAGTTTCCCCGGCAGGATCGTCCTGCCGGAGCTCTAGATTGGTTCTGCTCAAGTTCCGCCTCGTGGCGGCGGCGAATCCATGAAAAAGCTCCTCCTTGATTTTTTTTCCTAGACGAAACCCTTCATATAGCAAAAGAGGGGGGCAAGTGGGCCAGCAGGGTGCCCACAAGCCCCCATGGCGCGACCTGGGGGGGGGGGGGGGCTGGCCGCAAAGTGCAGGCTTGTGGCCACCCCCTGGCGCCCCTGTGGCACTTCTTCGGCCCAGTATTTTTGATAAATCAGGAAAAAAAATCCTCGTTGATTTTTACGGCGTTTGGAGTTGCGCAGAATAGGTATCTCAACTTTGCTCCACTTTCAGGCCAGAATTCCAGTTGCCGGCATTCTCCCTTTTCATGTAAACCTTGCAAAATAAGAGAGAAAGGGCATAAGAATTGTACTGTGAAGTGAAATAACAGCCCAAGAAGCGATGAATATCAACATGAAAACATGATGCAAAATGGACGTATCAACTCCCCCAAGCTTAGACCTCGCTTGTCCTCAAGCGAAAGCCTAGCTCAATAAATATGTCCACAAGATTAGGGAGAGAGGTCTCGACAAAACAAGATACGAACATGCATTTATCATGATCATGATCAGAACAACAATACCAACATATAATTTCTCATGCTAAAGTTATAATTCCTTTACAAAGTAAAGCATGGATCAAGAACCTTACCGAGAAGTAACAACCGATAGCCTTTAGTCATTGAAGCAATCGCAATTTATCACAACATCAGAAAGAGTCAAATAAGAGCTTGTACAGCAAATCCACATAGTCAATCATTCTTTCGTTCTCTAAAATTGCTACAACTCACGTGGTACTCATGAGATCAAAGTTTTAGCTGGACACGGAGAAAGACAGGGGCTTACAGTTTTGCCACCCAACTACTTACCTCAAGGGTAATGTCAACAATAATAATTCATGAATGCCTACTTCCAAGTTGACATATGAATATAGATCTTTCCCAAGCATATGACGTTAGCCAAGATATAGGCGAAATAGGAATTGGTGAAGATCACCATGACTCTTTCAAGGGCAAAAAGTAAAGGTACAAGATATGCCCTTCGCAGAGGGAAGCAGAGGTTGTCATGCGCTTTTGAGGTTTGGATGCGTGTCCTCTTAGTGCGGAGGAATGTCACTCTATATTGCCTCCTGTGATAAAGAATTTTATTATGAAGTCTGTCGTTTTTATGTCTTCCTCATCACAAGTTCGTATAAAGCTTATTTTCCACACACTAATAGATCATACATATTAGAGAGCAATTTTTATTGCTTGCACCGAAGACAACTTACTTGAGGGATCTTATTCAATCCATAGGTAGGTATGGTGGACACTCATGGGAAAACTAGTTTGATGGTTTATGGATGCACAAGTAGTATCTCTACTTAGTGCGGGACGTTTGGCTAATAGTGAGGTGGAAGCAATCGTCACATGCTAAGGGATATTTAATCATATAACATTGTTCGGAGCCAAGCAAACACAATTCATTATGTTGTCTTCCTTGTCCAACATCTACTTCTAGGCATGCAATTGTTTAGTGAGTGTTCACAATCATAGATGGTGTCAGAGATGATATATTTATATGTGAATCTCTCCTTCTTTATCACTTCCTATTAATAGCAACCATGACCAAGGTCTACGTTTTCCTACCCTCAACAAGTTTCAATCCTCATTCTATTTATATGTGAAGCCATCACTTCCCATAAGATCACTACATGATCTTTCATGCTTTTGTTCTATTCTCACTCTTTTGATCATGGCAAGAGGCAAAGTCCTCCAACTAAGACACTCTTTATTATATGGGTCACGAGCTCGAATACCACAGGGGTGACACAAATAAAAACTCAAGACTAAAACACTAAGACTTTTAAATCTACTAGAGAAAAAGAAAACTGAAAAGGAAAACTAAAACAAAGGTAAAGGCAAAAGATATGATGGTGATACTGTTGGGTAACGTAGCATAAATTCAAAATTTTCCTATGCATATTCAGATCTTCCTATGGAGGGACCATCAATGAGAGAGGGGTAAGAGCATCTTCATACCTTTGAAGATCGCTAAGCGGAAGCGTTGCTAGAACGCGGTTGATGGAGTCGTACTCGCGATTCCGATCTAGTGCCGAACTACGACACCTTCGCATTCAACACAGATGCAGCCCGGTGACGTCTCCCGCACCTTGATCCAGAAAGGAGGAGGGAGACGTTGGGGAAGAACTCCAGCAGCACGACAACGTGGTGTGGATGGAGAGACGAGGTGTCCCGGCAGGGCTTCGCCAAGCACCGGTAGAGACGAGGAGGAAGAAGGGCAGGGCTGCGCCGAGGGAGAGGGAGAAGTCTATCTCCCAAGGGCCAAAACCCCTCTCTATTTATAGGAGGAGGGGGAGGGGGGTGCGCCACCCCTAGGGTTCCCCCCTAGGTGGTGCGGCAGCCACCAGATGGGAAAGGGGGGCTGCGGCTAGGGTGGGAGGGGGTGGCGCACCACCTGGTGGGCCTAAGGCCCACCTGTGCCTAGGGTTGCCCCCTCTCCCCACCACTTGCGCATTGGGCTGGGAGTGGGAGGCGCACCAGACCAGCTAGGAGCTACTTCCCTCCCGCACTAGGGCCATCTAGCCTTTTGGGGTCATTGCCCCCCTTCGGTGGACCCCCGGGGCCACCTCCGGTGGTCCCGGTACGTTACGGGTGACGCCTGAAACACTTCCGGTGTCCAAAACCATCCGTCCTATATATCAATCTTTACCTCCGGACCATTCCGGAGCTCCTCGTGACGTCCGGGATATCATCCGGGACTCCGAACAACTTTCCGTAACCTCGTATAACAATTCCCTATAACCCTAGCGTCATCGAACCTTAAGTGTGTTGACCCTACGGGTTTGGGAACAGACAGACATGACCGAGACGCCTCTCCGGCCAATAATCACCAGCGGGATCTGGATACCCATGGTGGCTCCCACTTGCTCCACGATGATCTCATCGGATGAACCACGATGTTAAGGATTCAATTAATCCCGTATACGATTCCCCTTGTCTGTCGGTATAGAACTTGCCCGAGATTCGATCGTCGGTATACCTATACCTTGTTCAATCTCGTTATCGGTAAGTCTCTTTACTCGTTCCATAGCACGTCATCGTGTGACGAACTCCTTAGTCACATTGAGCTCATGATAATGTTCTACCGAGTGGGCCCAGAGATACCTCTCCGTCACACGGAGCGACAAATCTCGATCTCGATTCGTACCAACCCAACAGACACTTTCGGAGATACCCGTAGTGCACCTTTATAGTCACCCAGTTATGTTGTGACATTTGATACAACCAAAGCACTCATATGGTATCCTGGAGTTGCACAATCTCACGGTCGAACGAAAAGACACTTGACATTAGAAAAGCTTTAGCATACGAACAATACGATCTAGTGCTATGCTTAGGATTGGGTCTTGTCCATCACATCATTCTCCCAATGATGTGATCCCGTTATCAATGACATCCAATGCCCATGATCAGGAAGCCATGATCATCTATTGACTAACGAGCTAGCCAACTAGAGGCTTGCTAGGGACACATTGTGATCTATTTATTCACACATGTATTACTGTTTCCTGTTAATACAATTATAGCATGAACAATAGACGATTATCACGAACAAGGAAATATGATAATAACCATTTTATTATTGCCTCTAGGGCATATTTCCAACAATCTCCCACTTGCACTAGAGTCAATAATCTAGTTACATTGTGATGTATCGAACACCCATAGCATTATGGTGTTGATCATGTTTTGCTCGTGGAAGAGGTTTAGTCAACGGGTCTGCAATATTCAGATCCGTGTGTACTTTTTAAATATCTATTACTCCACTCTGGACATGGTCCTGGATGGAGTTGTAGCGGGGTTTGATGTGCTTCGTCTTCTGGTGAAACCTGGGCTCCTTGGCTATGGCAATGGCCCCAGTGTTATCACAGAAGAGTGTCATTGGACCCGACGCGCTTGGAACCACTCCAAGGTCGGTGATGAGCTCCTTCATCCAAATTCCTTCATGAGCCTCTTCTGAAGCAGCTATGTACTCCGCTTCACATGTAGATGCTGTCACGACTTCTTGCTTGCTGATGCACCAGCTCACTGCCCCACCATTCAACACATATATGTATCCGGTGTGTGACTTAGAGTCATCGGGATCTGTGTCGAAGCTAGCGTCGACATCACCCTTTACGACGAGCTCTTCGTCACCTCCATAAACGAGAAACACTTACCTTAGTCCTTTTCAGGTACTTAAGGATATTCTTGACTGCTGTCTAGTGTTCCATACCGGGATCACTTTGGTACCTCCCTACCAAACTTATGGCAAGGTTTATATCAGGTCTGGTACACTGCATGGCATACATTAGAGAGCCCACGGCTGAAGCGTAGGGGACATAACTCATCTTCTCTCTATCTGCTGCCGTGGTCGGCGACTGAGTCTTACTCAATCTCATACCTTGCAAAACTGGCAAGAACCCTTTCTTTGAGTTTTCCATATTGAACTTCTTCAATATCTTGTCAAGGTATGTACTTTGCGAAAGACCTATGAGGCGTCTCGATCTATCTCTATAGATCTTGATGCCTAATATGTATGCAACTTCTCCAAGGTCCTTCATTGAAAAACTCTTGTTCAAATAGGCCTTTATGCACTCCAACATCTCTATATTATTCCCCATCAATAATATGTCATCCACATACAGTATGAGGAAAGCTACAGAGCTCCCACTCACTTTCTTGTACAGAAAGGCTTCTCCGTAAACCTGTATGAACCCAAACGCTTTAATCACCTCATTAAAGCGATTTTTCCAACTCCGAGATGCTTGCACCAGCCCATAGATGGAGCGCTGGAGCTTGCACACTTTGTTAGCACCCTTAGGGTCGACAAAACCTTCTGGTTGCATCATATACAACTCTTCCTTAAGGTTCCCATTAAGGAACGCTGTTTTGATGTCCATTTGCCAAATTTCATAATCATAAAAGGCGGCAATTGCTAACATGATTCGGACTGATTTCAGCTTCGCTACGGGAGAGAAAGTCTCTTCGTAGTCAACTCCTTGAATTTGTCGAAAACCCTTTGCGACAAGTCAAGCTTTGTAAACGGTTACATTACCGTTTGCATCAGTCTTCTTCTTGAAGATCCATTTATTTTCTATGGCTCGCCGGTCATCGGGAAAGTCCATCAAAGTCCATATTTTGTTCTCATACATGGATCCTATCTCGGATTTCATAGCCTCAAGCCATTTGTTGGAAGCCGGGCCCGCCATCGCTTCTTCATAGTTCGAAGGTTCACCGTTGTCTAACAACATGATTTTCATCACAGGGTTGCCGTACCACTCTGGTGCGGAGCATGCCCTTGTGGACCTTCGCGGTTCAGTAGTAACTTGATCCGAAGCTTCATGATCATCATCATTAACTTCCTCTTCAGGTTGTGTAGGCGCCACAGGAACAACTTCCCGCACTGCTCTACTGTCCTGTTCGAGAGGGGGTGTAATTACCTCATCAAGTTCTACCTTCCTCCCACTTACTTCTTTCGAGAGAAACTCCTTCTCTAGAAAGGATTCGGTCTTGGCAACAAAGGTTTTACCTTCGGATCTAAGATAGAAGGTATACCCAATAGTTTCCTTAGGGTATCCTATGAATACACATTTCTCCGCTTTGGGTTCGAGCTTTTCTGGTTGAAGTTTCTTCACATAAGCATCGCAGCCCCAAACTTTAAGAAACAACGACTTAGGTTTCTTGCCAAACCATAGTTCATACGGTGTCGTCTCAACGGATTTAGACGGTGCCCTATTTAAAGTGAATGCTGCAGTTTCTAATGCGTATCCCCAAAATGATAGCGGTAAGTCGGTAAGAGACATCATAGATCGTACCATATCTAATAAAGTGCGATTACGACGTTCAGACACTCCGTTGCGTTGCGGGGTGCTAGGCGGCGTCAGTTGTGAAACGATTCCACACTTCCTTAGGTGTGTGCCAAACTGGTGACTCAAATATTCTCCTCCACGATCAGATCGTAGACACTTAATTTTTCTGTCATGTTGATTCACAACCTCACTCTGAAATTCCTTGAACTTTTCAAATGTCTCAGACTTGTGCTTCATAAAGTAGATATACCCATACCTACTCAAATCATCGGTGAGAGTGAGAACATAACGATAGCCACCGCGAGCTTCAACGTTCATTGGACCACACACATCAGTATGTATTATTTCCAATAAGTCGGTTGCTCTCTCCATTATTCCTAAGAATGGAGTCTTAGTCATCTTGCCCATGAGGCATGGTTCGCATGTGTCAAATGATTCAAAATCAAGAGACTCTAATAGTCCATCAGTATGGAGCTTCTTCATGCGCTTAACGCCGATATGACCAAGGCGGAAGTGCCACAAGTATGTGGGACTATCGTTATCAACTTTACATCCTTTGTTACTCACACTATGAATATGTGTAACATCACGATCGAGATTCATCAATAATAAACCATTCACCAGCGGAGCATGACCATAAAACATATCACTCATATAAATAGAACAACCATTATTCTCTGACTTGATTAGTAGCCGTGTCGCATTAGGCAAAACCCTGATACAATGTTCATGCTTAAAGCTGGTACTAAATAACAATTATTAAGGTTTAAAACTAATCCCGATGGTAGATGTAGAGGTAGCGTGCCGACGGCGATCACATCGACCTTTGAACCATTCCCGACGCGCATCGTCACCTCGTCCTTGGCCAGTCTCCGCTTATTCCGCAGTTCCTACTTTGAGTTGCAAATGTGAGCAACAACACCGGTATCAAATACACAGGAGCTACTATGAGCGCTGGTAAGGTACACATCAATAACATGTATATCACATATACCTTTAACGTTGCCGGCCTTCTTGTCCGCTAAGTATTTGGGGCAGTTCCGCTTCCAGTGACCCTTTCCCTTGCAATAGAAGCACTCAGTCTCAGGCTTGTGTCCGTTCTTTTTCTTCTTCCCGACATCTGGCTTACCGGGAGCGGCAACAGCTTTGCCATCTTTCTGGAAGTTCTTCTTACCCTTGGCTTTCTTGAAACTAGTGGTCTTGTTGACCATCAACACTTGATGCTCTTTCTTGATTTCTACTTCTGCAGACTTGAGCATCGAGTACAACTCAGGAATGGTCTTCTCTATCCCTTGCATGTTGTAGTTAAGCACAAAGCCTTTGTAGCTTGGTGGGAGAGACTCGAGGATTCTGTCAATTATAGCATCATCCGGAAGTTCGACTCCAAGTGAAGTTAGACGACCGTGTAACCCAGACATTTTGAGTATGTGCTCACTGACAGAACTGTTCTCCTCCATCTTACAGCTAAAGAACTTGTCGGAGACTTCATATCTCTCTACACGGGCATGAGCTTGAAAAACTAGCTTCAGCTCCTGGAACATCTCATATGCCCCGTGTTTCTCAAAACGCCTTTGGAGCCCCGTTTCTAAACTGTATAACATGACACACCTAACCAGAGAGTAGTCATCACTCCGCGTTTGCCAGATGTTCAGAATGTCTTGGGCTGCTGCGGGAGCGGGAGGGTCACCTAGCGGCGCATCAAGGACATAAGCCTTTTTAGCTGCTTCAAGGATGAGCTTCAAGTTGCGAACCCAGTCCGCATAGTTGCTACCATCATCTTTCAGCTTGTTTTTCTCTAGGAATGCGTTGAAATTGAGGTTGACGTTGGCCATCTACAATATTTATAAAGACAACTTTTAGACTAAGTTCATGACAATTAAGTTCATTTAATCAAATTAAGTATGAACTCCCACTTAAATGGACATCCCTCTAGTCATCTAAGTGATACATGATCCATGTTGACTAACCCGTGTCCGATCATCACGTGAGACGGACTAGTCACCATGGTGAGCAACTTCTTGCTGATCATATTCAACCATATGACTCATGTTCGACCTTTAGATCTCTTGTATTCGAGGTCATGTCTGTACATGCTAAGCGCGTCGAGTCAACCTAGGTGTTTCGCGTGTGTAAATCCGGCTTACACCCGTTGTATGCGAACGTTAGAATCTATCACACCCAATCATCACGTGGTGCTTCGAGACAACGATCCTTCGCAACAGTGCACACTTAGGGGAATACGTTTTTGAAATTCTAAGAGGGATCATCTTATTATGCTACCGTCGTTCTAAGGAATAAGATGAAAAACATGATAAACATCACAATGCAATCATATAGTGACATGATATGGCCATTATCATCTTTGCCCTTTGGATCTCCATCTTCAGGCACCGCATGATCATCATCGTCACCGGTGTGACACCATGATCTCCATCATCATGATCTCCATCATCGTGTCTCCGTGAAATCGTCACGCCAACTACTACTGTCACTACTACTATAGCTAACCGTTAGCAATGAAGTAAAAGTAGTAAGCACATGGCGTTTCATCTCATACAATAAATTAGGACAACTCCTATGGATCCTGCCGGTTGTCATACTCATCGACATGCAAGTCGTGAAACCTATTACAATAACATGATCATCTCATACATCATACATGCAACATCACAACTTTGGCCATATCACATCACATGTCAAACCCTGCAAAAACAAGTTAGACGTCCTCTAATTGTTGTTGCAAGTTTTACGTGGCTGATTTGGATTTCTAGCAAGAACGCCTTCTTACCTACGTGACAGACACAACCATAATATGCCAAAGCTATTTACCCTTCATAAGGACCCTTTTCATCAAATCCAATCCGACTAGAGTAGGAGAGACAGACACCCGCTATCCACCTTTATGCACGGTGTGCATGTCTGTCGGTGGAACCAGTCTCACGTAAGCGTACGTGTAAAGTCGGTCCGGGCCGCTTCATCCCACAATACCGCCAGAAAAGAATAAGACTAGTAGTGGCAAGCAAATTAACAAATCATCGCCCACAACTTTTGTGTTCTACTCGTGCATAGAATCTACGCATAGAAAACCTGGCTCGGATGCCACTGTTGGGTAACGTAGCATAAATTCAAAATTTTCCTACGCATATTCAAATCTTCCTATGGAGAGACGAGCAACGAGAGAGGGGTAAGAGCATCTTCATACCTTTGAATATCGCTAAGCGGAAGCGTTGCTAGAACGCGGTTGATTGAGTCGTACTCGCAGCGATTCCGATCTAGTGCCGAACTACGGCACCTCCGCGTTGAACACACGTGCAGCCCGGTGACGTCTCCCGCACCTTGATCCAGCAAGGAGGAGGGAGAGGTTGGGGAAGAACTCCAGCAGCACGACGGCGTGGTGTCGATGGAGAGACGAGGTCTCCCGGCAGGGCTTCGCCAAGCACCGGCACAGAGGAGGAGGAAGAAGGGCAGGGCTACGCCGAGGGAGAGGGAGAAGTCTATCTCCCAAGGGCCAAAACCCCTCTCTATTTATAGGAGGAGGGGGAGGGGGGTGCACCACCCCTAGGGTTCCCCCCTAGGTGGTGCGGCAGCCACCAGATGGGAAAGTGGGGCAGCGGCTAGGGTGGGAGGGGGTGGCGCACCACCTGGTGGGCCTAAGGCCCACCTGTGCCTAGGGTTGCCCCCTCTCCTCACCACTTGCGCATTGGGCTGGGTTTGGGAGGCGCACCAGCCCACCTAGGGGCTGGTTCCCTCTCGCACTAGGCCCATCTAGCCTTTTGGGGTCGTTCCCCCCTTCGGTGGACCCCCGGGGCCACCTCCGGTGGTCCCGGTGGTCCCGGTACGTTACCGGCGATGCCCGAAACACTTCCGGTGTCCAAAACCATCCGTCCTATATATCAATCTTTACCTCCGGACCATTCCAGAGCTCCTCGTGATGTCCGAGATCTCATCCGGGACTCTGAACAACTTTCGGTAACCTCGTATAACAATTCCCTATAACCCTAGCGTCATCGAACCTTAAGTGTGTAGACCCTACGGGTTCGGGAGACAGGTAGACATGACCGAGACGCCTCTCCAGCCAATAACCATAAGCGGGGTCTGGATACCCATGGTGGCTCCCACTTGCTCCACGATGATCTCATCGGATGAACCACGATGTCAAGGATTCAATTAATCTCGTATACGATTCCTTTTGTCTGTCGGTATAGAACTTGCCCGAGATTAGATCGTCGGTATACCTATACCTTGTTCAATGTCGTTACCGGTAAGTCTCTTTACTCGTTCCGTGGCACGTCATCGTGTGACTAACTCCTTAGTCACATTGAGCTCATGATGATGTTCTACCGAGTGGGCCCAGAGATACCTCTCCGTCACACAGAGCGACAAATCCCGATCTCGATTCGTACCAACCCAACAGACACTTTCGGAGATACCCGTAGTGCACCTTTATAGTCACCCAGTTACGTTGTGACGTTTGATACACCCAAAGCACTCCTACGGTATCCGGGAGTTGCACAATCTCACGGTCGAAGGAAAAGACACTTGACATTAGAAAAGCTTTAGCATACGAACAATACGATCTAGTGCTATGCTTAGGATTGGGTCTTGTCCATCACATCATTCTCCCAATGATGTATCAATGACATCCAATGCCCATGATCAGGAAAGCTTGATCATCTATTGACAAACGAGCTAGCCAACTAGAGGCTTGCTAAGGACACATTGTGATCTATTTATTCACACATGTATTACAGTTTCCTGTTAATACAATTATAGCATGAAAAATAGACGATTATCATGAACAAGGAAATATGATAATAAGCATTTTATTATTGCCTCTAGGGCATATTTCCAACAGATACGATACCGGGGCAACTCCCCCAAGCTTGGCAAAAGCCAAGGGGATTGCCCATACCAATGCTCAGTTGTCTTCCTTTGGTGGTGATGGTGATGGAGTTGTTGCAATCTTTGACTCCAAGAGGGCCATTAATCTTTGATTTATACCTTGGAGATATGCGATATGTTTTTCCAGCAAAACAACTTCATGAGTGAGACAAGTATTGCGAGCACGAGTTGTTTCTCAAAACCTCAAGAGGTCAATCAAAGATGGAGATAGTAGGTGGAGGTAGGGTTGGAGGAAATCCACTTATTCAACTTCTTCCTTGTTGAGCACAGATTGCACTTCGTCCCATGCCTGATTCTTCTCCTTAGCTCTGCCCTTGGTTTCTTTAGGTAGCCCTTCCTTAGCCTCCATGACCTCCATCCTTTTCAGATCAGCATGTACTTCTCCATAGACTTGCGGGAGATTGTTCTCCCCCATAGATTCCTGAGACTACATCTTGCTCTAAATCTGCGGCAGAAAACAGGCTCGAAACGAAAAACAGAGGAAATCTACATGATGCAGGGGTCAGACCAAACAGAAGTATATATAATGATTTTTTCCAGACCATATGGAGTACCCTGCACGAAAACGGAGTCCGGGAGGCGCACGAGGTGGCCACAAGCCCTCACGGCGCGACCAGGGGGTGGGCCCGCACCGTGCAGGCTTGTCGCCTCCTCCGCACTTTCCGGACTACTTCCTATTTTTGTATTTTTTCAAACATTCCAAAAGAGAGAAAATTTCCTACTGGAAAAGTTTTGGACTCTATTTTCTTATCAAAACACATACCTCTTCGTTTTCGGAGTCTGAAATAGGCTGGTAAATATCCCTTAGGTATTATTCCGGAGTTATGGTATTGATGATATTGCTTTCAACATTTATGGGAGTACCTGAGATATAATGCTTGATTCTCTGCCCATTTACAACTCTCGGTCAATTACCTTCCGTGTTGTTGATCTTGATAGCACTGGAACGATATACTTCCTCAACAACATAGGGACCTTCCCATTTAGAGAGAAGCTTGCCTGCAAAGAATCTTAAACGAGAGTTATATAGCAAGACATAATCACCTACGTTGAACTCACGCTTTTGTATCCTCTTATGAGGCCACCTCTTAACCTTCTCTTTGAATAGCTTGGCATTCTCATATGCCTGAGTTCTCCATTCATCAAGCGAGCTAATGTCAAATAACCTCTTCTCGCCGGCAAGTTTGAAATCAAAGTTGAGCTCTTTGATTGCCCAATAAGCTTTATGCTCTAGCTCAAGAGGTAAGTGACATGTTTTCCCATACACCATTTTGTACGGAGACATGCCCATGGGATCCTTATAGGCGGTTCTATAAGCCCAAAGTGCATCATCGAGCTTCTTAGACCAATTCTTTCTAGACGTGTTGACAGTCTTTTGCAGAATTAGTTTAATCTCTCTATTGGTTAGCTCTACTTGACCACTGGACCGAGGGTGATAGGGAGATGCAATTCTATGGTTGACATCGTACTTAGCAAGAGTTTTACGGAAAGCACCATGAATGAAGTGTGAACCACCGTCGGTCATTAGATATCTAGGGACTCCAAATCTAGGGAAGATAACTTCTTTCAGCATCCTGATAGAGGTGTTGTGATCAACACTACTAGTGGGGATAGCTTCTACCCACTTAGTGACGTAATCAACAACAAATAGGGTATGAGTATACCCGTTGGTTGTTGGAAAAGGTCCCATATAATCAAATCCCCAAACATCAAATGGTTCAATGACAAGTGAATAGTTCATAGGCATTTCCTGACGTTTGCTAATATTATGTATTCTTTGACATTCGTCACAAGACAAGACAAACTTACGGGGATCCTTGAAGAGAGTGGGCCAATAGAAACCTGATTGCAATACCTTGTGTGCAATTCTATCTCCCGCATGGTGTCCTCCATAGGCCTTGGAGTGACACTTCTGTAGGATCTGTCCCTGTTCATGTTCAGGTACACAACGTCTAATAACACCATCTACTCCTTCCTTATAAAGGTGAGGATCATCCCAAAAGTAGTGTCTCAAGTCAAAGAAGAATTTCTTCTTTTGCTGGTACGTGAAACCAGGTGGTATATATTTGGCAACGATATAGTTTGCATAATCAGCATACCACGGTGCACTACGTGAAGCACTGATGACATTCAATTGCTCGTCGGGAAAGCTATCATCAATAGGTTGTGGGTCATCAAGAACGTTCTCCAACCTAGAGAAGTTATCTGCTACTGGGTTATCAGCACCCTTTCTGTCGACAATGTGCAAATCAAATTCTTCTAGCAAGAGAACCCATCTGATAAGTCTAGGTTTAGCATCCTTCTTCTCCATGAGGTACTCAATACCAGCATGATCAGTGTGAATAGTGACTTTGGAATCAACTATGTAAGACCTGAACTTTTCACATGCAAACACAACTGCTAAAAATTCCTTCTCCGTAGTAGCATAGTTTCTCTGGGCACTATCTAGAGTTTTACTAGCGTAGTGAATAACATTCAACTTCTTATCGACTCTTTGCCCTAGAACAACACCAACAACATAATCACTAGCATCACACATGATCTCAAAAGGCAAGTTCCAATCAGGTGGTTGAACAATAGGTGCAGTTATCAAAGCCCTCTTAAGTATTTCGAAGGCTTCCTCACAATCATCGTCAAAAACAAAAGGAATATCCTTTTGCAAGAGATTGGTAAGAGGCCTAGAAATCTTAGAGAAGTCTTTAATGAACCTTCTATAGAAACCAACATGACCTAGGAAACTTTTTATACCTTTGATATCTGTGGGGTCTGGCATTTTCTCGATGGCATCAACCTTAGCCTTATCAACTTCAATACCTCTTTCAGAAATTTATGTCCTAAGACGATGCCTTCATTGACCATAAAGTGGCACTTCTCCCAATTCAAGACAAGATTGGTGTCTTTACATCTCTGTAAGACTCGATCAAGGTTGCTGAGGCAATCATCAAAAGAAGACACGTAAACGGAGAAATCATCCATGAAAACCTCAACTATCTTTTCACAAAAGTCAGAGAATATAGACATCATACAACTTTGAAAGGTGGCACGTGCATTACATAAGCCAAAAGGCATACGTCTATAAGCAAATGTACCGAAAGGGCAGGTGAAAGTGGTTTTCTCCTAATCGGATTGTGCAACTGGTATTTGGGAGAAACCAAAATAACCGTCTAGAAAGCAGAAGTGTGTGTGTTTAGACAGCCTTTCTAGCATTTGGTCGATAAAAGACAGAGGTTACTGATCTTTCCTAGTGGCCTTATTCAACTTCCTAAAATCGGTCACCATCCTATAGCCAGTAATAATCCTTTGTGGGATCAATTCATCCTTATCATTAGGGACAACGGTAATTCCTCCCTTCTTAGGGACGCAATGAAACGGATTCACCCAATCGCTTTGAGCAACAGGATAGATAATACCCGCTGCCAGGAGCTTTAGTATTTCTTTTCTTACTACTTCTTTCATCTTAGGATTCAATCTCCTTTGATGATCAGAAACTGGTTTGAAATCAGGATCGGTTTTTATCTTGTGCTGGCATAAAGGGGGACTAATTCCCTTAAGATCATCAAGAGTATATCCAATAGAAGCACGGTGCTTCCTCATAGTTTTTAGTAACTTTTTTTCTTCATGCTCTGAGAGGCTAGCACTAATAATAACATGATATATCTCCTTTTCATCAAGATAGGCATACTTAAGAGTATCAGGCAACTGTTTAAGCTCGAACACAAGATCACCCTTTGGTGGAGGTGGATCCCCAAGCAGTTCGACAGGCAAGTTATTCTTAAGGATAGGATATTGTTCTAAGACAACTCTATCTATTTCATCCCTTTCATCCATGTGCATATCATTTTCATGCTCAAGCAAGTATTGCTCTAAGGGATCAGTAGGAGGCATGACAATAGAAGCTAAGGCAATAGTTTCATCCCTACTAGGAAACTCCTTTTCATGAGGTTGTCTACCAAACTTGGAGAAATTGAACTCATGTGACACACCTTCAAAGCCAACAGTGACAGTTTGCTTCTCGCAGTCAATATGAGCATTGACGGTATTGAGAAAAGGTCTACTAAATATGATGGGACAAAAGCTATCTTGTGCGGTAGCAAGAACGAGGAAATCAGCAGGATACTTCATTTTACCACACAAGACTTCAACATCCCTAACAATTCCCACAACGCAGATAGTATCTCTATTGGCAAGCTGAATAGTGACATCAATATGCTCTATCTCAACAGGTGCAATCTCATCTTTGATTTCATCGTATAAGGATTGAGGTATTGCACTAACACTAGCACCCACGTCACATAAACCATGATAACAATGATCTCCTATCTCAATAGAAACCATAGGCATGCCAACAACAGGCCTATGTTTGTCTCTAACGTGAGGTTTAGCAATTCTAGCAGCATCTTCACACAAGTGAATATTATGTCCCTCAACTTCTTCAGACAGAAGATCTTTGATAATAGCAATGCTAGGTTCAACTCTAATTTGCTCAGGGGGTGTAGGTGTTCTAATGTAGCCTCTACGTATCACAGTTGAAGCTTTGGAATGATCCTTTATCCTAACAGGGAAAGGTGGTTTCTCAATGTAAGCACTGGGAACCACAAGATCATTATAGGCAATGACTTTCTCTTCAACTGGAGTGGATTTAACTACATTGACTTCTAAGGGAGAATGATATTTAAACCACTTCTTTTTGGGGAGATCAATATGAGCAGCAAAGGATACACACAATGAAGCTACTATCTCAGAGTCAAGTCCATACTTAGCGCTAAAGTCACAAAAAGTATTTATCTCAACAAAGGATTTAACGCAATCAAAAGTGAAATTCATACCTGACTCCTTACCTTCTTCAAGCTCCAAATCTTCAGAGTTGTGATTAATTCTATCCAATAAATTCCATTTGAAGTCAATATCTCTCTTCATAAAAGAACCGGTACAAGAAGTGTCAAGCATGGTGCGATCATCATGAGAAAGCCGAGCATAGAAGTTCTGAATGATAATTTCTCTCGAGAGCTCATGATTGGGGCATGAACATAGCATTGATTTAAGCCTCCCCCAAGATTGAGCGATGCTTTCTCTGTCACGAGGCCAAAAATTATAAATATAATTCCGATCACGATATACTAAATGCATAGGATAAAACTTTTGATGAAATTCCAATTTCAACCGATTGTAGTCCCATGATCGAGTGTCATCACATAGCCTATACCATGTCAACGCCTTATCCTTCAAAGATAAAGGAAAGAACTTCTTCTTGGCCTCATCCTCGAGCACACCTGCAAGCTTAAATAAACCACAAACCTCATCTACATAGATTAGATGCAAGTCTGGATGTGATGTTCCATCTCCTGTAAAAGGATTAGCTAGCAGTTTCTCAAGCATACCCGAAGGAAACTCAGAAAATATATTCAGTAGGTGCAGCAGGTTGAGGAGCAACTCTTTGTGCTTCCGTTCGAGGTGAAGATACCCCGAACAAGCCCCTCAAAGGATTAGTATCCATAGTGACAAGTGACAACAAATTTCAGCACACTATATGAATGTTTCCTTACCAAGTTCCACTTACCAAAGGCGCTTCACTCCCCGGCAACGGCGCCAAAAAAGAGTCTTGATGACCCACAAGTATAGGGGATCAATCGTAGTCCTGTCGATAAGTAAGAGTGTCGAACCCAACGAGGAGCAGAAGGATCTGACAAGTGGTTTTCAGCAAGGTGAAATCTGTACGCACTGAAATTGTCGGTAGCAAGTGATTGTGTGGTGAGATGATTCGTAGCAAGCAACAAGTAACAAAAGTAGCAACGGTGCAGCAAAGTGGCCCAATACCTTTTGTAGCAAGGGTACAAGCCTAGACAAAGTCTTATAGGAGGAAAAACGCTACCGAGGACACACGGGAATTTCTGTCATGCTAGTTTTCATCATGTTCATATGATTCACGTTCGTTACTTTGATAGTTTGATATGTGGGTGGACCGGTGCTTGGGTACTTCCCTTACTTGGACAAGCATCCCACTTATGATTAACTCCTATCGCAAGCATCCGTAACTACGAAAGAAGAATCAAGACAAAGTCTAACCATAGCATTAAACTAGTGGATCCAAATCAGCCCTTACGAAGCAACGCATAAACTAGGGTTTAAGCTTCTGTCACTCTAGCAACCCATCATCTACTTACTACTTCCTAATGCCTTCCTCTAGGGCCAAATAACGGTGAAGTGTTATGTAGTCGACGTTCACATAACACCACTAGAGGAAAAACAACATAGAACATATCAAATTACCGAACGAATACCAAATTCACATGACTACTATTAACATGACTTATCCCATGTCCTCAGGAACAAAAGTAACTACTCACAAAGCATAATCATATTCATGACCAGAGAGGTAATGAGTAGCATCAAGGATCTGAACATAAACTCTTCCACCAAGTAATCCAACTAGCATCAACTACAAAGAGTAATCAACACTACTAGCAACCTTACAAGTACCAATCAGAGTCGCGAGACGGAGATTGGTTACAAGTGATGAACTAGGGTTTGGAGATGAGATGGTGCTGATGAAGATGTTGATGGTGATGAGTCCCTCCGATGAGAGGAGTGTTGGTGATGACGCTGGCGATGATTTCCCCCTCCGGAGGGAAGTTTCCCTGGCAGGATCGTCCTGCCGGAGCTCTAGATTGGTTCTGCTCAATATCCGCCTCGTGGCGGCGGCGAATCCATGAAAAAGCTCCTCCTTGATTTTTTCCTGGACGGAACCCTTCATATAGCAAAAGAGGGGGGCAAGTGGGCCAGCAGGGTGCCCACAAGCACCCATGGCGCGGCCTGGGGGGGTGGCCGCGCCGTGCAGGCTTGTGGCCAACCCGTGGCGCCTCTCTGGCACTTCTTCGGCCCAGTATTTTTTATAAATCAGGAAAAAAATCCTCGTTGATTTTTACGGCGTGTGGAGTTGCGCAGAATAGGTATCTCAACTACCGTCCTGCTTCGCAGTTTTATGTGGGTGTTTCTCCTTGGAATAGGTATATTCTTGACACCATCGTAGGTGGAAATTTCTTGTGTAGCCATACCGTTGATTCTTACGGCGCCATAATAAATTTGGTAGGCTCACCCCCACTCATGGTTAATGGAACTACCTTAACTATGGAACATGTGATGCGTAGGCTGGACGTCATTGAAAATCAAGTTGCTGCAATAGAACTCATCGAGACTTTGGATAAAAAGATCCACAATTAAATCACTCAGTAGGATCCAAGATGGGAATGGTTTTGAAAAATTTAAAGGAGAAGGAACCCACAGTTAACGAAAAGCTAGGTCATGATTCCGCTTGGATTGGCAAACTAGAGGACGTTATAACCAACTTGGGTTCCGCTTTTGCCGTTGTGCAGAATACTCCAAACTTTGCCCACAATAAGGTCACCAAGTCTGTTTTTGTTCCCAAAAATAGTGGTGAATCATCTAGCAAGAAAGATGAAAACCTTAAGATGATAAGCGATCACGCTACTTATGGTTTTAGCACCAAAGACGACGATACGTGATTCTATCACTTTTATGCCTAGCTAAGGGCGTTAAACAATAGCGCTTGTTGGGAGCCAACCCAATGAATTTATCTTTTTTCTTTCTTTTTTGTTGCGTCCACACCATCACAATTCTGTTGTGATTGTGTTTTTTGTATTTATTTTTGTGTTTGAGCCAAGCAAAACCTTTATGACTAGTCTTGATGACGGTTGTTTGATCCTGCTGGAAAAAGACAGAAACTTTTCGCTCACGAGATGATTTTTCATTTTTATTCGGAAAGAGGTTTTGAGTTGATTCTTTTTGCTGCTGGTTGATATGCTTTTTTCCCAGGCCTTCATAATTCTTCAGATTTTTTGAGGTACCAGAAGTATACGAAGTATACGGATTGCTACAGACTAGTCTATTTTTGACAGATTCTGTTTTTGTTGAGTTGCTTGCTTGTTTTGATGAAACTATGGTTAGTATCGGGGGGCATTAGCCATGGAAAAGTGAGAATACAGTAGCCCAACACAAATATAGATGTAATTCAAGTTTTCTACAGTAAAAAAAGAAGTGGTAGTTTGTTTTCTTGTACTAATGTTATCACGAGTTTCTGTTTAAGTTTTGTGTTGTGAAGTTTCCAAGTTTTGGGTGATGTTCTCATGGACGATGAGATAAGGAGTGGAAAGAGCTCAAGCTTGGGGATGCCCAAGGTATCCCAAGCTCAATTCAAGGACACCAAAAAGCCTAAGCTTGGGGATGCCCCGGGAAGGCATCCCCTCTTTCGTCTTCAATCCATCGGTAACATTACTTGGAGCTATATTTTTATTCACCACATGATATGTGTTTTTCTTGGATCGTCTTGTATCGTAGGAGTCTTTTCTTTTTGTTGTGTCACAGTCATCCTTGCTGCACACCTTTTTGAGAGAGAGAGACATGCACTCATCGTGATTTTCCTAGAATGCTCGTAGTGCTTCACTTATATCTTTTGACCTAGATACTTTTGCTCTAGTGCTTCACTTATATCTTTTAGAGCACGGCGGTGCGTGATTTGGTAGTTGGCTTATGCTATGAAAGTAGTCCCAAATGTGATAGGTACCCAAAGAGGATGCAAAAACCTCTATCTTCATGTGCATTGAGTAGAAAGAGAAGTTTCGATTCCTCTCAATTAGTTTTGAGACGTGGATTCGGTAATATTGAGAGCTATGTTAGTAGGGTGTTGTGAATCTAGAGATACTTGTGTTGAAGTTAGTGATTCCCGTAGCATGCACGTATGGTGAACCGTTATGTTAGGAAGTAGGAGCATAATTGATCTATTGATTGTCATCCTTTGTGTTGAGGTCGGGATCGCGCGATGGTTAACACCTACCAACCCTTCCCCTCGGAGTATGCATTTAGCACTTTGTTTCGATTACTAATAAAAACTTTCGCAACAAGTATGTAAGTTCTTCATGACTAATGTGAGTCCATGGTATAGATGCACTTCCACCTTCCACCATTGCTAGCCTCTTTAGTGCCACGCAATTCTCGCCGGTACACAAACCCACCATATATGCCTTCCTCAAAACAGCCACCATGCCTACCTACTATGTCATTTTCATAGCTATTCCGAGATATATTGCCATGCAACTCCCACCGATCTGTCTCATGACTTGTGCCGTCACTCTCATATTGCTATTGCATGATCGTAAGATAGCTAGCGGGATGTTTTCAGCGTCATACGCCATGCTAGATCATTTCACATCCCGGTATACTGCCGAAGGCATTTCCTTTAGAGTCATCATCATTCTGAGCTGTGAGTAAATAAAAGTGTGATGATCATCATTATTAGAGCATTGTCCCATGTGAGAAAATAAAAAAAAAAGAGGCCAAAGAGCCCAAAAACAAAAAGAAGGGAGAAAAAAGAAAAAGAGAGAGATCTAAGAGCCCAAATGAAAAAAAGAGAGAGAAAGAGAGAAGGGACAATGCTACTATCTTTTTCCACACTTGTGCTACATAATAGCACCATGTTCTTCATGATTGAGAGCTTCTTGCTTCGGCACTACCATATGTTAGTGGGAATCTTCATTATATAACTTGTCTTGTATATTCCAATGATGGGCTTCCTCAAAATTGCCCTAGGTCTTCATGAGCAAGCAAGTTGGATGCACACCCACTAGTTTTCCTTTTGAGCTTTCACATACTTATAGCTCTAGTGCATCTCTTGTATGGCAATCCCTACTCATTCACATTGATATCTATTAATGGGCATATCCATAGCCCTTTGATATGCTGAGTCAATGTGACCATCTCCTCCTTTTTGTCTCGCAACCACCACCACACTCTATTCCACTTATAGTGCTATATCCATGGCTCACGTTCATGTATTGCGTGATAGTTATAAAAAGTTTGAGAAAGTAAGAGTGCGAAAACAATTACTTGGCCAATACCGGGGTTGTGCACGATTTACATTAGTTGTGTGAGGATGATGGAGCATAGCCAGACTATATGATTTTGTAGGGATAACTTTCCTTGGCCTTGTTATTTTGAAAGTTCATGATTACCTTGCTTGTTTGCTTGAAGTATTATTGTTTTCATGTTAATAGCAAACTATAGTTTTGAATCTTACGGATCTTAACATTCATGTCACATGAAAGAAGTTGCAAAGGACAACTATGCTAGGTAGCATTCCACATCAAAAATTCATTCTTTGTCACTTCCCTACTCGAGGACGAGCAGGAGTTAAGCTTGGAGATCCTTGATACGTCTCCAACGTATCTATAATTTTTGATGGTTTCATGCTATTGTCTTGTCAAACTTTGGATGTTTTGCATGCCTTTTATATATTTTTTGGGACTAACTTATTGACTCAGTGCCAAGTGCCAGTTCCTGTTTTTTTTCATGTTTTTGACCCCTTTCAGAGGAGATTTTGAAACGGGGTCCAAACGGAAGAAAATCCCCGAAAAGATTTTTTTCATAATGGAAGAAGATCAGGAAGCTTGGGAGCCAAGGTAGGGGAGCCTTAGGGGCCCCACAAGTCACCGTGGCCCACTGGCTTGTGGGCCCCCTAGGGGCCCTCTGCCCTAGGGGTTGCGCCTATATATTCCCTAAAAATCCCAAAAAAATCAGGAGATCATCGAAATCACTTTTTCGCCGCCGCAAGCTTCTGTCTCCGCAAGATCCCATCTGGGGCACGTTCTGGTGCCCTGCCGGAGGGGGGATTCGGACACGGAGGGCTTCTTCATCAACACCATGACCTCTCCGATGATGCGTGAGTAGTTCACCATAGACCTACGGGTCCATAGTTATTATCTAGATGGCTTCTTCTCTCTCTTGGATCTTCAATACAAAGTTCTCCATGATCTTCATGGAGATCTATCCGATGTAATCTTCTTTTGCGTTGTGTTTGTCGATATCCGATGAATTGTGGATTTATGGTCAGATTATCTATGAATCTAATTTGAGTTTCTTCTGATCTCTCTTATGCATGATTTCATATCCTCGTAATTCTCTTCGAGTTGTGGGTTTTGTTTGGCTAACTAGATCTATGATTCTTGCAATGGGAGAAGTGCTTGGTTTTGGGTTCATACCGTGCGGTGACCTCACCTAGTGACAGAAGGGGTAGTGAGGCACGCATCATGTTGTTTCCATCAAGGGTAAAGAGATGGGGTTTTCATCATTGGTTTGAGATTATCCCTCTACATCATGTCATCTTGCTTAAGGCGTTACTCTGTTCGTCATGAACTCAATACACTAGATGCATGCTGGATAGCGGTCGATGTGTGGAGTAATAGTAGTAGATGCAGAAAGTGTCGGTCTAGTTGTCTCGGACGTGATGCCTATATGTATGATCATTGCCTTAGATATCGTCATGACTTTGTGCGGTTCTATCAATTGCTCGACAGTAATTTGTTCACCCACCGTGATATTTTCTATTTTGAGAGAAGCCTCTAGTGAACACTATGGCCCCGGGTCTACTCCACACCGTATTTTCAGCCTTACCCTTTTTACTTCGTTGCACTTTCCGTCTTCAGATCTCACTTTGCAAACAATCTTGAAGGGATTGACAACCCCTTTGAAGTGTTGGGTGCAAGCTTGTTTGTGTTTGCGCAGGTACTCTGGACTTGACGAGACCCTCCTTCTGGATCGATACCTTGGTTCTCCAAACTGAGGGAAATACTTATTGCTCCTGTGCTGCATCACGCTTTCCTCTTCAAGGGAAAAACCGACGCAAACAAGAGAAGTAGCAAGAAGAATTCCTCGCGTTCCTTGGGAAGGACTTTTGTTGCCGTAGCACGTGGGTGCTAGTGTTAGTGCAACACCTCAATACTTATATGATGAAATCAAAGATGAGATTGCACCTATTGAGATAGAGCCTATTGATGTCACTATTCAGCTTGCCAATAGAGATACTATCTGCTGTGTGGGAATTGTTAGGGATGTTGAAGTCTTGTGTGGTAAAACGAAGTATCCTGCAGATTTCCTCGTTCTTGCTACCGCACAAGATAGCTTTTGCCCCATCATATTTGGCAGAACCTTCCTCAATACCGTCAATGCTAATATTGACTGTGAGAAGCAAACTGTCACTGTTGGATTTGAAGGTGTGTCACATGAGTTCAATTTCTCCAAGTTTGGTACACAACCTCATGAAAAGGAGTTGCCTAGTATGGATGAAACCATTGCCTTAGCCTCTATTGCCGTGCCTCCAACTGATCCCTTAGAGCAATACTTGCTTGAGCATGAAAATGATATGCATATGGATGAAAGGGATGAAATAGATAGAGTTGTCTTAGAATAATATTCCTATCCTTAAGAATAATCTGCCTGTTGAACTGCTTGGGGATCCACCCCCACCAAAGGGTGATCCTGTGTTCGAGCTTAAACAGTTGCCTGATACTCTTAAGTATGCTTATCTTGATGAAAAAGAGATATATCATGTTATTATTAGTGCTAGCCTCTCAGAGCATGAAGAAAAGAAGTTACTAAAAAATCCGAGGAAGCACCGTGCTGCTATTGGATATACTCTAGATGATCTCAAGGGCATTAGTGCCAATCTATGCTAGCATAAGACTAAAATTGATCCTGACTCCAAACCAGTTGCTGATCATCACAGGAGATTGAATCCTAAGATGAAAGAGGTAGTAAGAAAAGAAATACTAAAGCTCCTGGAAGCGGGTATTATCTATCCTATTGCTCATAGTGATTGGGTGAGTCCGGTGCATTGCGTCCCTAAGAAGGGAGGTATTACCGTTGTCCCTAATGATAAGGATGAATTGATCCTACAGAGGATTATTACTGGCTATAGGATGGTGATCGATTTTAGGAAATTGAATAAAGCCAATAGGAAAGATCATTACCCTTTGCCTTTTATCAACCAAATGCTAGAAAGGATGTCTAAGCATACACACTTCTGCTTTCTAGATGGTTATTCTGGTTTCTTCCAAATACCAGTTGCACAATCTGATCGGGAGAAAACCACTTTCACCTGCCCTTTCGGTACCTTTGCTTATAGACGTATGCCTCTTGGTTTATGTAATGCACCTGACACCTTTCAAAGATGTATGATGGCTATATTCTCTGACTTTTGTGAAAATATTGTTGAGATTTTCATGGATGACTTCTCCGTTTACGGGTCTTCTTTTGATGATTGCCTCAGCAACCTTGATCGCGTCTTGCAGAGATGTAAAGATACCAATCTTGTCTTGAATTGGGAGAAGTGCCACTTTATGATTAATGAAGGCATCATCTTAGGACATAAAATTTCTGAAAGAGGTATTGAAGTCGATAAGGCTAAGGTTGATGCAATCGAGAAAATGCCATAATCCACAGATATCAAAGGTATAAGAAGTTTCCTTGGTCATGCTGGTTTCTATAGGAGCTTTATTAAAGACTTCTCTAAGATTTCTAGGCCTCTTACCAATCTCTTGCAAAAGGATATTCCTTTTTTTTGACGATGATTGTGAGGAAGCCTTCGAAATACTTAAGAAGGCTTTGATAACTGCACCTATTATTCAACGACCTGATTGGAACCTACCTTTTGAGATCATGTGTGATGCTAGTGATTATGCTGTTGGTGCTGTCTTAGGGGAAAGAGTTGATAAGAAGTGATGGCTGCTGTGTATCCCTTGCAACGGCGCCAGAAATAGTTGCGTCGATGGCACGAGGAATCCTTCAGTTGCAGCTACGCCTTAAGGGACTTCCTAGGCAAGTATGCAAAGGATTCCCCCCGTGGCCTTGGAGCCTTGCGTTGGTGTTCCCTCGAAGCGGAAAGGGTGATGTAGCACAGCGACGGTAAGCATTTCCCTCAGTTTGAGAACCAAGGTATCAGTCCGGCGGAAGAGTATCTCAAGATCCTGCACAAACACAAAAAGCTTGCACCCAACACTATGAAGGGGTTGTCAATTCCTTATAGATTGTTTGCCAAGTGAGAACTGAAAGCAACAAAGTAACAAAGCAAAGTAAAAGCGGAGTTGTAAACGATGGATGTGAATAGACCCCGGGGCCGTAGTGTTTATTAGTGGCTTCTCTCATGAAAGCAAGTAGACGGTGGGTGAACAAATTACTGTCGAGCAATTGATAGAACTGTGCAGAGTCGTGACGATATCTATGCAATTATTATTAATATAGGCATCACGTCCGAACAAGTAGACCGATACTTTCTGTATCTACTACTATTACTCCACACGTCGACCGCTATCCATCATGCATCTAGTGTATTAAGTCCATAATAACAGAGTAACGCCTTAAGCAAGATGACATGATGTAGAGGGATAATCTCAAACCAATGATAAAAACCCCATCTTTTTACCCTTGATGGCAAGTGCTTGATGTGTGCCTTGCTTCCCCTACTGTCACTTGGAAAGGTCATCACATGGCAGAACCCAAAACCAAGCACTTCTCCAATTGCAAGAATCATAGATCTAGTTGGCCAAACAAAACCCAAGACTCGGAGAGACTTACAAGGATATCAAATCATGCATATAAGAATCAGCAAAGACTCAAATATATATCATAGATAATCTGATCACAAGTCCACAATTCATCGGATCTCGACAAACACACCGCCAAAGAAGATTACATCGGATAGATCTCCATGAAGATCATGGAGAACTTTGTATTGAAGATCCAAGAGAGAGAAGAAGCCATCTAGCTACTAACTACAGACCCGTAGGTCTGAAGTGAACTACCCACGAGTCATTGGAGGGGCGATGATGATGATGAAAAAGCCCTCCACCTCCAAAGTCCCCTCCGGCAGGGTGCCGGGAAGGGTCTCCAGATGATATCTCATGGAAACGAAAGCTTGCGGCGGCGGAAAAGTATTTTCGAGGTTCCTCGATTTTTTGCGGAATATTTGGGAATTTATAGGCCAAAGATCTAGGTCAGGGGGCGGCCAGGGAGGCCACAAGCCTGCCGACCGCCGCCTCCCCCCGGTGGCGGAGTGGGGGCTTGTGGGCTCCCTGGAGCCCACCTGGCTTGGCACAAAAGCCCCCTGGACTTCTTCCGTTCGGGAAAAAAATTATTTCGGGGTTTTTCTTCCGTTTGGACTCCGTTCCAAAATCAGATCTGAAAAGAGTCAAAAACACGAAAAAACAGGAACTAGCACTTGGTACTGAATCAATAATTTAGTCCCAAAAAGATATAAAAAGGTACATAAAACATACAAAGAAGGCAAGATAACAGCGTGAAACCATCAAAAATTATAGATACGTTGGAGACGTATCAAGCATCCCCAAGCTTAACTCCTGCTCCTCCTCGAGTAGGGAAGTGATAAGAATGAATTTTTGATGCTTTCATGCTACCTAGCATAGGTGTCCTTTGTAATTCCTCTTATGTGACGTGAATGTTCAGATCCATTAGATTCAAAACAATAGTTTGCTATTGACGTGGAGACAATAATAATTCAAGCAAACTAGCAAAGTAATCATGAACTTTCAAAATAACAAGGCCAAAAGAAAGTTATCCCTACAAAAGCATATAGTGTGGCTATGCTCTATCATCATTGCACAACGAATTTTAATCATGCACAACCCCGATATTGGCCAAGTAATTGTTTCACACCTTTACTTTCTCAAACATTTTCAGCCCTCACACAATACATGAGCGTGAGCCATGGTTATAGCACTATAGATGGTGTGGAATGTGGTGGAGGTTGCAAGAAAAAAAGGAGAAGATAGTCACATTAACTAGGCATATCAATGAGTTGTGGAGATGCTCATCAATAGATATCAATGTGAATGAGTAGGGATTTCCATACAAATGATGCACTAGAGCTACAAGTATGTGAAAGCTCTTAAAGAAAACTAGTGGGTGTGCATCCAACTTGCTTGCTCACGAAGACCTAAGGCAATTTTGAGGAAGTCTATCATTGGAATATACAAGCCAAGTTATGTAATGAGAATTTCCCACTAGTTATATGGTGGTGACAAAACGAGAGACTCTCAATCATGAAGATCATGGTGCTCAAAATGCACAAGTGTGGAAAAAGTGGTAGCATTGTCCCTTCTCTCTTTTTCTCTCATTTTTTTTGGGTGGGCTCTTTGGCCTCTTTTTTATGGGCTTCTTTGGACTCTTTTATTTCCTCACAAGGGACAATGCTCCAATAATGATGATCATCACACTTTCAACTCAAAACTTAGAGCAACTATGACTCTATATGGAATGCCTTAGGTAGTGTACCGTGGCAATGATCTAGCATGGCATAGACATCAATGGAAACGTCATGCTAGCTATCTTACGATCATGCAATGGCAATGTAGACGTGGTGGCACATGTCATGGTGGTAGTTGCATGGCAATATATCTCGGAATGACTTTGCAAAAGCCATAATAGGTAGGTATGGTGGCTGTTTTGAGGGAGGCTAATGGTGGGTTTTGTGCACCGGCGAAAGTTGCGCAACACTAAGAAGATAGTGATGGTGGAAGGTGAAAGTGCATCTAAACCATGGACTCAACATTAGTAATGAAGAACTCATATACTTGTTTCAAAAGTTTTATTAGTAATCGAAACAAAGCATTCAACGCATACTTCTAGGGGAAGGTTTGGTAGGTATAAACCATCGCGCGATCCCGACCGCCACGCAAAGGATGATAATCAATATACTAATCATGCTCAGACTTCATCACATAACGGTTTACCATATGTGCATGCTACGGGAATCACTAACTTCGACACAAGTACTTCTAGATCCACAACACCTTACTAGCATGACTTCAATATTACCATAACCACAACTCAAAACTAATTGAGATGAATCAAACTTCTCTAACTATTCAATGCACATGAAGGTGGAAGTTTTCGTATCCCTTTGGATAACTACCCATTTTGATACTACTTTCAAAGCATAGATCAACTACCAAGCCACGCACCGCTGCGCTCTAAAAGATATAAGTGAAGCACATAGAGCAAAAGTATCTAGCTCAAAAGATATAAGTGAAGCACATGTGAGCTGAATTGTCTACCAAAAGATATAAGTGAAGCTCGACAAAATCACGGTGTGTGCATGTATCTCTATCTAGGTGTGAAGCAAGGATGATTGTGACACAACAAAAATAAAAGACTCCTACGATACAAGACGCTCCAAGAAAAAACACATAACATGTGGTGAATAAAAATATAGCCCCAAGTAATGTTATCGATGGATTGAAGACGAGAGAGGAGATGCCTTCCCGGGGCATCCCCAAGCTTTGGCTTTTACGGCATCCTTGAATCTCTTGGGGTGCTTTGGGCATCCCCAAGCTTGAGCTATTTCCACTCTTTATCTTTTCGTCCATAAGAACTTCACCCAAAACTTGAAAACTTCACAACACGAAACTTAAACAGAAACTCGTGATATCATTAGTACAAGAAAGCAAACCTCCACTTCTTTAGGTACTGTAGCAAACTCAAATTCTACTTGTTCTGATGTTGGGTTACTGTACTTTCAATCTTCCATGGCTAATACCCCCCGATACTATCCATAGTTTCATAAAAATAAACAACCAACACAACAAAAACATAATCTGTTAACAGTAGACCAGTCTATAGAAATCTGTATGTTTCGTATACCTGTGGTACTTCAAAAATTCTTTAACTATTACAACAGTCTGGTGAATTTTGGTAGCAATCAGCAGCAAAACGAATCAACTCAAAAGCTCTTATAGAAAAAAAATGAAAATTCTTTTCCTGAGCAGAAAGGTTCTGTCTTTTCCAGCATGACCAAACGATCATCCTCAAGACTAATCATAACGGTTTTGCTTGGCACAAACGCAAAAAGAAACACAAAAAACACAATCATAAAAAAATTATGAAAGTGTGGAAAACACAATACAGAAAGAAAAAGGATAGATTCATTGGGTTGCCTCCCAACAAGCGCTTTTGTTTAACGCTTGGCGAAAGTGATGGAATCAATAAGTTAGTCCCAAAAAGATATAAAAAGGTACATAAAACATACAAAGAAGGCAAGATAACAGCGTGAAACCATCAAAAATTATAGATACGTTGGAGACGTATCAAGCATCCCCAAGCTTAACTCCTGCTTGTCCTCGAGTAGGGAAGTGATAAGAATGAATTTTTGATGCTTTCATGCTACCTAGCATAGGTGTCCTTTGTAATTCCTCTTATGTGACGTGAATGTTCAGATCCATTAGATTCAAAACAAGATAACAACGTGAAACCATCAAAAATTATAGATACGGTTGAGGCGTATCAAGAAGTTGAATGTTATTCACTATGCTAGTAAAACTCTAGACAGTGCCCAAAGAAACTATGCTACTACGAAGAAGGAATTTTTAGCAGTCGTGTTTGCATGTGAAAAGTTCAGGTCTTGCATAGTTGATTCCAAAGTCACTATTCACACTGATCATGCTGCTATTAAGTACCTCATGGAGAAGAAAGACGCTAAACCTAGACTTTTCCGATGGGTTCTCTTGCTACAAGAATTTGATATGCACGTTGTTGACAGAAAGGGTGCTGATAACCCAGTAGCAGATAACTTGTCTAGGTTGGAGAACGTTCTTGATGACCAACAACCTATTGATGATAGCTTTCCCGATGAGCAATTGAATGTCATCAATGCTTCACGTAGTGCATCGTGGTATGCTGATTATGCAAACTATATCGTTGCCAAATATATACCACCTAGTTTCACATACCAGCAAAAAAAGAAATTCTTCTTTGACTTGAGACATTACTTCTGGGACGACCCTCACCTTTATAAGGAAGGAGTAGATGGTGTTATTAAACGTTGTGTACCTGAACATGAACAGGGACAGATCCTATAGAAGTGTCACTCCGAGGCCTACGAAGGACACCATGCGGGAGATAGAACTGCACACAAGGTATTGCAATCAGGTTTCTATTGGCCCACTCTCTTCAAGGATGCCCGTAAGTTTGTCTAGTCTTGTGACGAATGTCAAAGAATAGGTAATATTAGCAAACGCCAGGAAATGCCTATGAACTATTCACTTGTCATTGAACCATTTGATGTTTGGGGCTTTGATTATATGGGACCTTTTCCAAAATCCAATGGGTATACTCACATCCTAGTTGCTATTGATTACGTCACTAATTGGGTAGAAGCTATCCCCACTAGTAGTGCTGATCACAACAGCTCTATCATGATGCTTAAAGAAGTTATTTTCCCTAGATTTGGAGTCCCTAGATATCTAATGACCGATGGTGGTTCACATTTCATTCATGGTGCTTTCCGTAAAACGCTTGCTAAGTACGATGTCAACCATAGAATTGCGTCTCCCTATCACCCTCAATCCAGTGGTCAAGTAGAGCTAAGCAACAGAGAAATTAAACAAATTCTGCAAAAGACTGTCAACAGGTTTAGAAAGAATTGGTCTGAGAAGCTCGATGATGCACTGTGGGCTTATAGAACTGCCTATAAGAATCCCATGGGCATGTCTCCATACAAAATGGTGTATGGTAAAGCATGCCGTTTACCTCTTGAGTTAGAGCATAAAGCTTATTGGGCAATCAAAGAGCTCAACTTTGACTTCAAACTTGCTGGCGAGAAAAGGTTATTTGATATTGGCTCGCTTGATGAATGGAGAACTTAGGCATATGAAAATGCCAAGTTGTTCAAAGAGAAGGTTAAGAGGTGGCATGATAAGAGGATACAAAAGTGTGAGTTCAATGTAGGTGATTATGTCTTGCTATATAACTCTCGGTTAAGATTCTTTGCCGGCAAGCTTCTCTCTAAATGGGAAGGTCCCTATGTTGTTGAGGAAGTATATCGTTTCGGTGTTATCAAAATCAACAACACGGAAGGTAATTGTCCGAGAGTTGTAAATGGGCAGAGAATCAAGAATTATATCTCAGGTACTCCCATAAATGTTGAAAGCAATATCATCAATACCATAACTCTGGAAGAATACCTAAGGGACATTTATCACCGTGTTTGAGACTCCAAAAACGAAGAGGTATGTGATTCGGTAAGAAAACAGACTCCAAAACTTTTCCAGTAGGAATTTTTCTGTGTTTTGTAATATTTGAAAAAAATAGAAAAATTGGAAGAAGTCCGGAAAGCGAGCGAGGAGGCGACAAGCCTGCCAGGCGCGGGCCCACCCCCTGGCCGCGCGTGGTGGGCTTGTGGCCACCTCGTACGCCTCCTGGACTCCGTTTTCGTGCGGAGTAGTCCTTCTGGTCTGGAAAAAAATCATTATATATTGTCCCGTGAGGTCTGACCCCTGTATCACGCAGATTACCTCTATTTTCGTTTCGAGCCTGTTTCTGCTGCAGATCTAGATCACTATGACGTCCCCAAAAGCTCCGAAGGACAAGATCTTCGAGAAGGTCATCAATGCCTACCTCACGAGAGTGCTGCAACACCCTCAATCTATCGAGATGAGTGAGGGGATGTTGCACATCCGTGATGTTGAGGGGCCCAAGAAGACCGGAAGCATGGATACGAGGCTCGAAGCAATGGAGCAACAAGTCTTCAAGTGCCAAGGGATGGTGGAGCATGGACTCAACGCCAACCACACGATGATCACGGAGTTTACCTACAAGCACATGATTGATGCCAATGACATTGGGAAGCACCTCTCCAAGCTCTATGACAGGATTGATCAACTCCAGGCCCAAATCTATGAGCTGCAGAACCAAAACCGTGAGTATGTGTATAGATTTAAATCAATACGGTTGGCTGCAGATTTGAGGATTCCGAAGACTCGTTCATCTTTCCATGATGGAGCACCTATGCCTTGGAAGATGGAGGATCAAGCCCATGTTGCAACAACTCCACCCCCATCACCACCAAAGGAAGACAACTGAGCATGGGTATGGGCAATCGCCTTGGCTTGTGCCAAGCTTGGGGGAGTTGCCCCGGTATTGTATCACCATCACATCTTTTGCCTTTACCTTTGTTTTAGTTTTCCTTTTCAGTTTTCTCTTTCTCTAGCAGACTAAAAGTCTTAGTGTTTTAGTCTTGAGTTTTCCTTTGTGTCACCCCCGATGTATTCGAGCTCGTGATCTTTATAATAAAGAGTGTCTTAGTTGAAGGGCTTTGCCTCTTGCCATGATCAAAAGAGTGAGAAAAGAACAAAAGCATGAAAGATCATGTAATGATCTTATGGGAAGTGATGGCTTCACATATAAAAAGAATGATGATTGAAACTTGTTGAGGGTAGACAAACATAGAGCTTGGTCATTGTTGCAATTAATAGGAAGTGATAAAGAAGGAGAGGTTCACATATAAATATATCATGTTTGACACCATCTATGATTGTGAACACTCACTAAACTATTGCATGCCTAGAAGTAGATGTTGGACAAGGAAGACAACATAATGAATTGTGTTTGCTTGTTTCCGAACAATGTTATATGATTAGAGATCCCTTAGCATGTGACGATTGCTTCCACCTCATATTAGCCAAAACTCCCGCACCAAGTAGAGATACTACTTGTGCATCCATAAACCTTCAACCCAGTTTTGCCATGAGTGTCCACCATACCTGCCTATGGATTGAATAAGATCCCTCAAGTAAGTTGTCATCGGTGCAAGCAAAAAAATTGCTCTCTAATATGTATGATCTATTAGTGTGTGGAAAATAAGCTTTGTACGAACCTGTGATGATAAAGACATAAAAGCGACAGACTGCATAAAAAAGTTCTTTATCACAAGAGGCAATATAAAGTGACGTTCCTCCACACTAAGAGGACACACATCCAAACCTCAAAAGCGCATGACAACCTCTCCTTCCCTCTGCGAAAGGCCTATCTTGTACCTTTACTTTTTGCCCTTGAAAGAGTCATGGTGATCTTCGCCAATTCCTTGTTTTGCCTTTTTCTTGGCTAACGTCATATGCTTGGGAAAGATCTATATTCATATGTCAACTTGGAAGTAAGTATTCATGAATTATTATTGTTGACATTACCCTTGAGGTAAGGAGCTGGGAGGCAAAACTATAAGCCCCTATCTTTCTCTGTGTCCAGCTAAAACTTTGATCTCATGAGCACCATGTGAGTTGTAGCAATTGTAGAGAATGAAAAGATGATTGAGTATGTGGATTTGCTTTACAAGCTCTTACTTGACTATTTCTGATGTTGTGATAAATTGCAATTGCTTCAATGACTAAAGGCTATTGGTTGTTACTTCTCGGTAAGGTTCTTGATCCATGCTTTACTTTGTGAAGGAATTATCACTTTAGCATGAGAGATTATATGTTGGTATTGCTGTTCTAATCATGATCATTATGCATGCATGTTCGTATCTTGTTTTGTCGACACCTCTCTCCCTAAACATGTGGACATATTTATTGAGCTAGGCTTTCACTTGAGGACAAGCGAGGTCTAAGCTTGGGGGAGTTGATACGTCCATTTTGCATCATGTTTTCATGTTGATATCTATCGCTTCTTGGGCTGTTATTTCACTTCACGGTACAATACTTATGCCTTTTCTCTCTTATTTTGCAAGGTTTACATGAAGAGGGACAATGCTGGCAGCTGGAATTCTGGCCTCAAAAAGGAGCAATGTTGAGATACCTATTCTGCGCAACTCCAAATGCCGTAAAAATCAACGAGGATTTTTTTCCGGATTTATAAAAAATACTGGGGCGAAGAAGTGCGAGAGGAGCGCAACCAGGGAGCCACAAGCCTGGTAGGCGTGGCCACCCCCTGGCCGCGCCAAGGGGGCTTGTGGGCTCCCTGCTGGCCCACTGGCCCCCCTCTTCTTCTATATGAAGGGTTTCGTCCGGGAAAAAATCATGAGGAGGCTTTTTCGTGGATTCGCCGCCGCCATGAGGCGGAACTTGAGAAAAACCAATCTAGAGCTCCGGCAGGACAATCCTGCCGGGGAAACTTCCCTCCCGAAGGGGGAAATCGTCGCCATCATCATCTCCAACACTCCTTTCATAGGAGGGGACTCATCACCATCAACATCTTCATCAGCACCATCTCATCTCCAAACCCTAGTTCATCTCTTGTAACCAATCTCCGTCTCGCGACTCCGATTGGTACTTGTAAGGATGCTAGTAGTGTTAATTACTCTTTGTAGTTGATGCTAGTTGGATTACTTGGTGGAAGAGTTTATGTTCAGATCCTTGATGCCACTCATTACCTCTCTGGTCATGAATATGATTATGCTTTGTGAGTAGTTACTTTTCTTCCTCAGGACATGGGATAAGTTATGCTCATAGTAGTCATGTGAATTTGGTATTCGTTCGGTATTTTGATGTGTTGTATGTTGTTTTTCCTCTAGAGGTGTTATGTGAACGTCGACTACATAACACTTTACCATTATTTGGGCCTAGGGGAAGGCATTGGGAAGTAGTAAGTAGATGATGGGTTGCTAGAGTGACAGAAGCTTAAACCCTAGTTTATGCGTTGCTTCGTAAGGGGCTGATTTGGATCCACTAGTTTAATGCTATGGTTAGACTTTGTCTTAATTCTTCTTTCGTAGTTGCGGATGCTTGCGAGAGGGGTTAATCATAAGTGGGATGCTTGTCCAAGTAAGGGAAGTACCCAAGCGCCGGTCCGCCCACATATCAAACTATCAAAGTAACGAACGCGAATCGTATGAACATGATGAAAACTAGCATGACAGAAATTCCCGTGTGTCCTCGGGAGCGTTTTTCCTCCTATAAGAATTTGTTCAGGCTTGTCCCTTGCTACAAAAGGGATTGGGCCACTTTGCTGCACCGTTGCTCCTTTTGTTACTTCTTGCTTGCTACGAATCATCTCACCACACAATCACTTGTTACCGATAGTTTCAGTGGTTGCAGATTTTACCTTGCTGAAAACCACTTGTCAGATCCTTCTGCTCCTCGTTGGGTTCGACACTCTTACTTATCGAAAGGACTACGATTGATCCCCTATACTTGTGGGTCATCATGACTCTGGGGGAATTGTGTTTGATATCACTTGGTAAAAGAACTTCTCCTCCATAGACAAGAAAAAATGGTGTATAGCCTATGGATCTGTTCGGGGTGGTCCTTGCTACGACAACAAATGACCTTCCCCGGCAATGGTGCGAGAGATCCTTCTGTCATCTCTTGAGCTTGCGTTGGTTTTACCCTTGAAGAGGAAAGGGTGAAGCAGCACATGAGCAGTAAGTATTTCCCTCAGTTTGAGAACCAAGGTATCAATCCAGTAGGAGAATCTCGTCAAGTCCAGAGTACCTGCGCAAACACAAAAGAGCTTGCACCCAACGCTTTAAAGGGGTTGTCAATCCCTTCAAGATTGATTGCAAAGTGAGATCTGAAGGCGTAAAGTGCAACGAACAAAAAGTGTAAGGCTGAAAATATGGTGTGGAGTAGACCCGGGGGCCATAGTGTTCACTAGAGGCTTCTATCAAAATAGCAAATATCACGGTGGGTGAACAAATTATCGTCGAGCAATTGATAGAACTACGCAAAGTCATGACGATATCTTAGGCAATGATCAGACATATAAGCATCACGTCCGAGATAAGTAGACTAATACTTTCTGCATCTACTACTATTACTCCACACATCGATCACTATCCAGCATGCATCTAGTGTATTGAGTTGATGACGAATAGAGTAACGCCTTAAGCCAGAGGACATGATGTAGAGGGATAAACTCAAACCAATGATGAAAACCCCATATTTTTACCCATGACGGAAACAACATGATGCGTGCCTCGCTACACCTTCTGTCACTGGGTGAGGTCACCGCACGGTATGAACCCAAAACCAAGCACATCTCCCATTGCAAGAATCATAGATCTAGTTGGCCAAACAAAACGCACAACTCGAAGAGAATTACAAGGATATGAAATCATGCATAAGAGAGATCACAAGAAACTCGAATAAGATTCATAGATAATCTGATCATCAATTCACAATTCATCGGATCTCGACAAACACACCACAAAAGAAGATTACAACGGATAGATCTCCATGAAGATCATGGAGAACTTTGTATTGAAGATCCAAGAGAGAGAAGAAGCCATCTAGCTACTAGCTATGTACCCGTAGGTCTATGGTGAACTATTCACGCATCATCAGAGAGGTCATGGTGTTGATGAAGAAGCCCTCCGTATCCGAATCCCCCCTCCGGCAGGGCACCAGAACGTGCCCCAGATGGGATCTTGTGGAGATAGAAGCTTGCGGCGGCGGAAAAGTACTTTCGATGATCTCCTGATTTTTTCTGGGATTTAAGGGAATTTATGGGCAAAAGTCCTAGGGCAGAGGTGGCCCAGGGAGCCCACAAGCCAGGGAGGCGCGGCCCCCCTGGCTGCGGCTAGGGGGCTTGTGGGGTCCGTGCAGGCCCCCTGCCCTGATTCTCCGGCTTCCTGATCTTTTTCTGTTTCGGAAAAAATCTTTTTGGCAGTTTTATTCCGTTTGGACTTCGTTCAAAATCCCTCTGAAAGGGGTCAAAAACATGGAAAAAACAGCAACTGGCACTTGGTAGTGAGTTAATAAGTTAGTCCCAAAAAATATATAATAGGCATACAAAACATCCAAAGTTTGACAAGATAATAGTATGAAACCATCAAAAATTATAGATACGTTGGTGACCTATCAAGCATCCCCAATCTTAACTCATGCTCGTCCTCGAGTAGGGAAGTGATAAAGACTGAATTTTTGATGTGGAATGCTACCTAGCATAGTTGTCCTTTGCAACTTGTTTCACGTGACATGAATGTTCAGATCGATAAGATTCAAAACAATAATTTGCTATTGACATGAAAACAATAATACTTCAAGCAAACTAGCAAGGTAATCATGAACTTTCAAAATAACAAGGCCAAGGAAAGTTATCCCTACAAAATCATATAGTCTGGCTGTGCTCCATCATCCTCACACAACTAATGTTAATCAAGCACAACCCTGGTATTGTCCAAGTAATTTTATTTGAACTCTTACTTTCTCAAACCTTTTATAACTATCACGCAATACATGAGCGTGAGCCATGGATATAGCACTATAGGTGGAATAGAGTGTGGTGGTGGTTGTGAGACAAAAAAGGAGGAGACGGTCACATTGACTCGGCGTATCAAAGGGCTATGGAGATGCCCATTAATATATATCAATGTGAATGAGTAGGGATTGCCATATAAGGGATGCACTAGAGCAATAAGTATGTGAAAGCTCAAAAGGAGAACTAGTGGGTGTGCATCCAACTTGCTTGCTCACGAAGACCTAGGGCAATTTTGAGGAAGCCCATCATTGGAATATACAAGCCAAGTTATATAATGAAGATTCCCACTAGCATATGGTAGTGACAAAGCAAGAAGCTCTCAATCATGAAGAACATGGTGCTATTATGAAGCACAAGTGTGGAAAAAGATAGTAGCATTGTCCCTTCTCTCTTTTTCTCTCTCTCTTTTTTTGGGGCTCTTTGGCCTCTTTCCATATCTCTTTTTTTTGTTTGGGCTCTTTGGCCTCTTTTTTTATTTCCTCACACGGGACAATGCTCTAATAATGATGATCATCACACTTTTATTTACTCACAGCTCAAAGCTCAGAATGATGATGACTCTATAGGAAATGCCTCCGCCAGTGTACCGAGATGTGCAACGATCTAGCATGGCGTATGACGTTGAAACATCTCGCTAGCTATCTTACGATCATGCAATGTCAATATGAGAGTGACGGCACAAGTCATGAGACGGAACGGTGGGAGTTGCATGGCAATATATCTCAGAATGGCTATGAAAATGCCATAGTAGGTAGGTATGGTGGCTGTTTTGAGGAAGGCATAGGGTGGGTTTGTGTACCGATGAGAATTGTGTGGCACTAGAGAGGCTAGCAATGGTGAAAGGTGAAAGTGCATCTATACCTTGGACTCACATTAGTCATGAAGAACTTACATACTTGTTGCGAAAGTTTTTATTAGTAATCGAAACAAAGTGCTAAACGCATACTCCTAGGGGAAGGGTTGGTAGGTGTTAACCATCGCGCAATCCCAACCTCAACACAAAGAATGACAATCAATAGATCAATTATGCTCCGACTTCCTAACATAGCGGTTCACCATACGTGCATGCTACGGGAATCACTAACTTCAACACAAGTATTTCTAGATTCACAACACCCTACTAACATAGCTCTTAATATTACCAAATCCACATCTCAAAACTAATTGAGAAGAATCTTATCTTTCTACTCAATGCACATGAAGATGGAGGTTTTTGTATCCTCTTTGGATACCTATCACCCTTGGGACTACTTTCATAGCATAAGACAACTACCATGTCATGCACCGCCGTGCTCTAAAAGATGTAAGTGAAGCACATAGAGCAAAATTATCTAGCTCAAAAGATATAAGTGAAGCACTATGAGCATTCTAGCAAAATCACGAGGAGTGCATGTATCTCTCTAAAGGTGTGCATCAAGGATGATTGTGACACAACAAAAAGAAAAGACTCCTACGATACATGATGCTTCAAGCAAAACACATATCATGTGGTGAATAAAAATATAGCTCCAAGTAATGTTACCGATGGATTGAAGACGAAAGAGGGGATGCCTTCCCGGGGCCTCCCCAAGCTTAGGCTTTTTGGTGTCCTTGAATTTGGCTTGGGATGCCTTGGGCATCCCCAAGATTGAGCTCTTTCCACTCCTTATCTCTTTGTCCATGAGAACATCACCCAAAACTTGAAAACTTCACAACACTAAACTTAAACAGAAACTCGTGATAACATTAGCTCAAGAAAACAAACTACCACCTCATTTGGTACTGTAGAAAACTTTAATTCTATCTATATTGGTGTTGGGCTACTGTATTCTCACTTTTCCATGGCTAGTACCCCCCCCCCTCCCGATACTATACATAGTTTCATCAAAACAAGCAACTAACTCAACAAAAACATAATCTGTCAAAAACAGACCAGTCTGTAGAAATCTTTATACTTCGTATACTTCTGGTACCTCAAAAATTCTGAAACATTACGACTGCCTGGGCAAAAGGCATAGAAACCAGAAGCAAAAGAATCAACTCAAAAGATCTTTCTGAATAAAAATGAAAAATCATCTCGTGAGCGAAAAGTTTCTGTCTTTTTCCAGCAGGATCAAACAACCATTACCAAGACTAGTCATAAAGGTTTTTCTTGGCTCAAACACAAAAAGAAACACAAAAAACACAACCACGACAGAATTATGATGGTGTGGACGCAACAAAATAGAAAGAAAAAGATAAATTCATTGGGTCGCCTCCCAACAAGCGCTATTGTTTAACGCCCTTAGCTAGGCATAAAAGCGATAGAATCACGTATCGTCGTCTTTGGTGCTCAAACCATAAGTGGCCCTCATCATGGATTCATAAGGCAATCTTATTTTCTTTCTAGGAAAGTGCTCCATGCCCTTCTTTAAAGGAAATTGGAATCTAATATTCCCTTCCTTCATATCGTTGCTAGCACCGATAGTCCTTAGGAAAGGTCTACCAAGAATAATAGGGCATGCAGGATTGCAATCAATGTCAAGCACAATGAAATCCACGGGTACATAGTTCCTATTTGCAATAATAAGAACATCATTGATCCTTCCCATGGGTTTCTTGACAGTAGAATGCGCAAGATGCAAATTAAGAGAACACTCTTCAATCTCATTAAAATCGAGAACATCACATAAAGACTTTGGAATCGCGGAAACACTAGCACCCAAATCACACAAAGCATTGCATTCATAGTTTTTGATTTTGATTTTGATAGTAGGTTCCCACTCATCATGAAGCTTTCTAGGGATAGAGACTTCCAATTCAAGTTTCTCTTCAAGAGATTTTATCATAGCTTCGACGATATGATCGGTAAAGGCCTTGTTTTGGCTATAAGCGTGTGGAGAGTTTAACATGGATTGCATCAAGGAAATGCATTAAATCAAGGAGAAACTATCATAATTGAATTCCTTGAAATCCATAAAAGTAACTTCATTACTACTCAAAGCCTTAATATCTTCTACTCCACTTTCAATGCTTTTAGCATCAAGATAGATGGACTCCGAATCATTGGGGCGCTTTTCAACCAAAGTGGATTCATATGCAGCCCCATAATTATTAGGTTTGTCACAATAAAACAAATATTCAATGGGAGTCACACCAAGCACTTTAAGATCTTCGTGATTCTTATCACGAGAACACGCCTTTTTAAGCCATTCATGTCTAGCACGAATTTGGGCGGTTCTTTCTTTGCTCTCAATCATGGAAACACGCATAGCTTTCAAATTTTCATCCATATTGATCTTGGGAGGAGCACATCTAATTTTCAAAGCATCAATATCACTAGACATTCTATCAACGCTCTTAGCCAAATCGTCAATTTTGAGTAGTTTTTCCTCTATGGACGCATTGAAAATATTTTGTGAGTTGATAAACTCTTTGATATTACTCTCTAGATTAGAGGGTAATCTATTGTAATTTCCATGAGTATTGTTGTAGGAGTTGCCAAAGTTATTAGAGGAGTTACTAGGAAAAGGCCTAGGAACATAGTTTCCTCTAAAAGCATTGTTGTTGCCAAAATTATTCCTACCAACAAAATTAACGTCCAAGCTAGCGTTGCTACTCTCAATCAAGAAAGACAAAGGCATACCATTAGGATCTAAAGGAGCACTTCTACTAGCAACCAAATTCATTAACTCATCCATCTTAGCACTCAACGAGTTAATTTCTTCTATAGCGTGTACCTTCTTACTAGTAGGTGACCTTTCAGTGTGCCACTGAGAGTAGTTCGTCATGATATTGTCTAGGAGTTTTGTGGCTTCTCCTAACGTGATTTACATGAACGTTCCACCTGAGGCGGAGTCCAAGATATTTCTAGAAGCGAAATTCAAGCCAGCGTAAAAGATTAGTATAGTCATCCAAAGACTCAAGCCATGAGCGGGACAATTTCTAATCATCAATTTCATTCTCTCCCAAGATTGTGCAACATGTTCATGATCAAGTTGCTTGAAATTCATGATATCGTTACGGAGAGAGATAATCTTAGTCGGTGGAAAATACTTGGATAAATAAGCATCTTTGCACTTATCCCAAGAATCGATACTATTTTTGGGCAAAGACAAAAACCAAGTTTTTGCGCGATCTCGCAATGAGAAAGGAAAAAGCTTCAATTTGATCACATCATTATCCACATATTTCTTCTTTTGCATATCGCAAAGCTAAATGAAGGTGTTAAGATGTGATGCGGCATCTTCACTAGGAAGGTCGAAGAATTGCTCTTTCATAACAAGATTCAGCAAAGCGGCATTGATTTCGTATGACTCCGCACTAGTGGCGGGAGCAATCGGAGTACTAATAAAATCATTATTATTAGTATTTGAGAAGTCACAAAGTTTGGTGTTTTCATTCATGGTGACTTCAGCAAGCAAACAAGCACACAAGCGAACAAAGAGGAAGCGAGAGAAAAGGGCGAACGAAAAGTCAAACGAAAAAGGCAAAGTTGTGAAGTGGGGGAGAGGAAAATGAGAGGCAACTGGAAAACAAAGTAAATGCAAGAGATGATTTTGCGACACCAACTTGGATGAGTTCTTGACTTGATCCTCCCCGGCAACGGCGCCAGAAATCTTTCTGCTACGGCAACAAAAGTCCTTCCCCGGCAATGGTGCCAGAGATCCTTCTGTCGTCTCTTGAGCTTGCGTTGGTTTTTCCCTTGAAGAGGAAAGGGTGATGAAACACAGGAGCAGTAAGTATTTACCTCAGTTTGAGAACCAAGTTATCAATCCAGTAGGAGAATCTCGCCAAGTCCAGAGTACCTGCGCAAACACAAAAGAGCTTGCACCCAACGCTTTAAAGGGGTTGTCAATCCCTTCAAGATTGATTGCAAAGTGAGATCTGAAGGCGGAAAGTGCAATGAAGAAAAAGTGTAAGGCTGAAAATATGGTGTGGAGTAGACCCGGGGGCAATAGTGTTCACTAGAGGCTTCTCTCAAAATAGCAAATATCACGGTGGGTGAACAAATTACTGTCGAGCAATTGATAGAACCGCGCAAAGTCATGACGATATCTAAGGCAATGATCAGACATATAGGCATCACGTCCGACACAAGTAGACCGATACTTTCTGCATCTACTACTATTACTCCACACATCGACCGCTATCCAGCATGCATTTAGTCTATTGAGTTGATGATGAACAGAGTAACGCCTTAAGCAAGATGACATGATGTAGAGGGATAAACTCAAACCAATGATGAAAACCCCATCTTTTTACCCTTGACGGCAACAACACGATGCGTGCCTCGCTACCCTTCGGTCACTGGGTGAGGTCATCGCACAGTATGAACCCAAAACCAAGCACTTGTCCATTGAAAGAATCATAGATCTAGTTGGGCAAACAAAACCCACAACTCGAAGAGAATTACAAGGATATGAAATAATGCATAAGAGAGATCACAAGAAACTCAAATAAGATTCATAGATAATCTTATCGTAAATCCACAATTCATCGGATCTCAACAAACACACCGCAAAAGAAGATTACATCGGATAGATCTCCATGAAGATCATGGAGAACTTTGTATTGAAGATCCAAGAGAGAGAAGAAGCCATCTAGCTACTAGCTATGGACCCGTAGGTCTATGGTGAACTACTCACGCATCATCAGAGAGGTCATGGTGTTGATGAAGAAGCCCTCCGTATTCGAATCCCCCTCCGGCAGGGCAGCAGAACGTGCCCCAGATGGGATCTTGTGGAGACAGAAGCTTGCGGCGGCGGAAAAGTACTTTCGATGATCTCCTGATTTTTTCTGGGATTTTAGGGAATTTATAGGCGAAAGTCCTAGGGCAGAGGTGGCCCACGGAGCCCACAAGCCAGGGAGGCGCAGGACCCCTGGCCGCAGCTAGGGGGCTTGTGGGGTCCGTGCACGCCCCCTGCCCTGATTCTCCGGCTTCCCCATCTTTTTCTGTTTCGGAAAAAATCTTTTTTTGGCAGTTTTATTCCGTTTGGACTCCGTTCAAAATCCCTCTGAAAGGGGTCAAAAACATGGAAAAAACAAGAACTGGCACTTGGCACTGAGTTAATAAGTTAGTCCCAAAAAATATATAAAAGGCATACAAAACATCCAAAGTTTGACAAGATAATAGCATGAAACCATCAAAAATTATAGATACGTTGGAGACGTATCAGTCCTTATGCTCCGTAGTACCGTGGCGAGTTCTTCAACCCAATAGCCGGGAGTTCTCTGAAGAGGTACCATAAGTCGGGGCTTGATTCCATGCAATATCTGCTCGTTAGCTCGCTCACCTTGTCCATTCGACTTTGGATGTGTAACAGAGGCTAAATCAAACCTGATGTGCTGTTGCTGACAAATTTTTTCCATATAGCCCTTGGATAGATTGGTGCCATTATCTATGATGATGTTGTGTGGATTTCAAAAACAACAAATCACCCTTTTCAAGAATTTAACTGCAATTTCAGCATCACAATTGTTGTTTGGCTCTGCAACCAAAAGGTGTGTCTTTATCCACTGCAACCAAAAGGTGTGTCTTTTTATCGGACGACATTCTAAACGGTCCCACCATGTCAAGCCCCCGGACTGCAAATGACCAAGTAATTGGAATCATCCATAAATCTTGAGCTGGCACATGAGCTTGTCTTGTAAATTTTTGGCAACCATCGCACTTTCACACAATGTCTTCTGCATCAGCGCGAGCGGTAAGCCAATAAAAACCATGATGCTAGGACTTGGCAACCAAAGACCTTGAGTCGCCATGGTTACCATAGTCTCCAACATGAATCTGATTAATGATTTCTCGGCCTTCGGCAAGAGAAACACACAGTTGAAATACGCGAGTGACACTTTGATGTCTACTACGCAACCTTCTCCTTGTAGACGTTGTTGGGCCTCCAAGTGCAGAGGTTTGTAGGACAGTAGCAAATTTCCCTCAAGTGGGTGACCTAAGGTTTATCAATCCACGGGAGGCGTAGGATGAAGATGGTCTCTCTCAAGCAACCCTGGAACCAAATAACAAAGAGTCTCTTGTGTCCCCAACACACCCAATACAATGGTAAGTTGTATAGGTGCACTAGTTCGGCGAAGTGATGGTGAAACAAGTGCAATATGGATGTTAGATATAGGTTTTTGTAATATGAAATTACAAAAACAGCAAGGTAACTAGTAACAAAAGTGAGCACGAACGGTATTGCAATGAGTGGAAACAAGACCTAGGGTTCATACTTCCACTAGTGAAGTTCTCTCAACAATGATAACATAATTGGATCATATAACTAGCCCTCAACATGCAACAAAGAGTCACTCCAAAGTCACTAATAGCGGAGAACAAACGAAGCGATTATTGTCGGGTACGAAACCACCACAAAGTTATTCTTTCTGATCGATCCATCATAGAGTTCATACTAGAATAACACCTTAAGATACATATCAACCAAGACCCTAATGTCACCTAGATACTCCATTGTCACCTCAAGTATCCGTGGGCATGATTATACGATATGCATCACATAATCTCAAAATCATCTATTCAACCAACACATAGAACTTCAAAGAGTGCCCCAAAGTTTATACCGGAGAGTCAAAACGTGTGCCAATCCCTACGCATAGGTTCCCAATGTCACGAACCCTCAAGTTGATCACCAAAACATACATCGAGTACTCACATGAATCCACGTGTGCCAACCCATATGCATAGGTTCCCAATTGTCACAAACCCGCAAGTTGATCACAACAGATAGACACGTGCAAGACATACATCAAGTGTTCTCAAAGACTCAATCCGATAAGATAACTTCAAAGAGGAAACTCAATTCATTACAAGAAGGGAGAGGGGGAAGAACATCATAAGATCCAACTATAGTAGCAAAGCCCACGGTACATCGAGATCAAGACATCTCAAGAACACGAGAGAGAGAGAGAGAGATCAAACACATAGCTACTAGTACATACCCTCAACCCCGAGGGAGAACTACTCCCTCCTCGTCATGGAGATCGCCGGGATGATGAAGATGGCCACCGGAGACGGATTCCCCCTCCGACAGAGTGCCAGAACAGGCTCCAGGTTGGTTTTTGGTGGCTACAGAGGCTTGTGGCGGCGGAACTCCCGATCTAGGTTTCTTTCTGGAGGTTTCTGAATTTATAGGAATTTATGGCGGTGGAATTGCGTCAGTTGGGCCCATGAGGAGGTCACAAGCCCGCACGGTGCGACCAGGGGGGTAGGTCGCGCCCCATGGGCTTGTGACTCCCTCGTGGCTCTTCTGGCCTTCTTCCAAAGCATCGGGGGTCTCTTTTGGTCGAAACAAATCAACGTAAAGTTTCATTCCATTTGGACTCCGTGTGAAAAAGGGTCAAAAACACGGAAAAGCAGAAACTGGCACTTGGCACTGAGTTAATAGGTTAGTCCAAAAAAAGATATAAAATAGCATATTCATGCATATAAAACATCCAAAGTTGACAAGATAATAGCATGGAACCATAAAAAATTATAGATACGTTGGAGACGTATCAAGCATCCCCAAGCTTAACTCCTGCTCGTCCTCGAGTAGGGAAGTGATAAAGAATGAATTTTTGATGTGGAATGCTACCTAGCAGTTGTCCTTTGCAACTTCTTTCATGTGACATGAATGTTCAGATCTGTAAGATTCAAAACAATAGTTTTCTATTGACATGAAAACAATAATACTTCAAGCAAACTAGCAAGGTAATCATGAACTTTCAAAATAACAAGGCCAAAGAAAGTTATCCCTACAAAATCATATAGTCTGGCTATGCTCCATCATCCTCACACAACTAATGTAAATCATGCACAACCCCAGAATTGGGCAAGTAATTGTTTTCGCACTCTTACTTTCTCAAACTTTTTATAACTATCACGCAATACATGAGCGCGAGCCATGGATATATCACTATAGGTGGAATAGAGTGTGGTGGTGGTTGTGAGACAAAAAGGAGGAGATGGTGACACTGACTCGGCGTATCAATAGGCTATGGATATGCCCATTAATAGATATCAATGTGAAGGAGTAGGGATTTCCATACAAAGGATGCACTAGAGCTATAAGTATGTGAAAGCTCAAAAGGAAAACTAGTGGGTGTGCATCCAACTTGCTTGCTCACGAAGACCTAGGGCAATTTTGAGGAAGCCCATCATTGGAATATACAAGCCGAGTTATATAATGAAGATTCCCACTAGTGTATATGGTGGTGACAAAACGAGAGGCTCTCAATCATGAAGAACATGGTTCTTATTATGAAGCACAAGTGCGGAAAAAGATAGTAGCATTGTCCCTTCTCTCTTTTTCTCTCCTTTTTTAATTTGGGCTCTTAGGCCTCTTTTTTTTCTTTATTTTGGGCTCTTTGGCCTCTTTTTTTTATTTCCTCACATAGGACAATGCTCTAATAATGATGATCATCACACTTTTATTTACTCACAGCTCAAAGTTCACAATGATGATGACTCCATAGGAAATGCCTCCGGCAGTGTACCGGGATGTGCAACGATCTAGCATGGCGTATGACGTTGAAACATCTCGCTAGCTATCTTACGATCATGCAATGGCAATATGAGAGTGACGAGACAAGTCATGAGACGGAATGGTGGGAGTTTCATGGCAATATATCTCGGAATGGCTATGAAAATGCCATAGTAGGTAGGTATGGTGGCTGTTTTGAGGAAGGAATTTGGTGGGTTTGTGTACCGGCGAGAATTGCGCGGCACTAGAGAGGCTAGCAATGGTGGAAGGTGAAAGTGCATCTATACCATGGGCTCACATTAGTCATGAAGAACTCACAAACTTACTGCGAAAGTTTTTAGTAGTAATCAAAACAAAGTGCTAAACGCATACTCTGAGGGGAAGGGTTGGTAGGTGTAAACCATCGCGCGATCCCGATCTCAACACAAAGGATGACAATCAATAGATCAATTATGCTCCGAGTTCCTAACATAGCGGTTCACCATACGTGCATGCTACGGGAATCACTAACTTCAACACAAGTATTTCTAGATTCACAACACCCTACTAACATAACTCTCAATATTCCGAATCCTCGTCTCAAAACTAATTGAGAGGAATTGAAACTTCTCTTTCTACTCAATGCACATGAAGATGGAGGTTTTTGCATCCTCTTTGGGTACCTAGCACATTTGGGACTACTTTCATAGCATAAGCTAACTACAAAATCATGCACCTCCATGCTCTAAAGATATACGTGAAGCACAAGAGCAAAAGTATCTAGCTCAAAAGATATAAGTGAAGCACTATGAGCATTCTAGCAAAATCACGATGAGTCCATGTCTCTCTCTCTAAAAAGGGTGTGCAGCAAGGATTATTGTGACACAAAATAAAGACTCCTAAGATACAAGACGCTCCAACCAAAATACATATTATGTGGTGAATAAAAATATAGCTCCAAGTAATGTTACCGATGGATTGAAGACGAATGAGGGGATGCCTTCCCGGGGCATCCCCAAGCTTAGGCTTTTTGGTGTCCTTGAATTTGTCTTGGGATGCCTTCCCGGGGCATCCCCAAGCTTAGGATTTTTGGTGTCCTTGAATTTGTCACAAACCCGCAAGTTGATCAGAGCAGATAGACACATGCAAGACATACATCAAGTGTTCTCAAAGACACAATCCGATAAGATAGCTTCAAAGGGGAAACTCAATTCATTACAAGAAGGGAGAGGAGGAAGAACATCATAAGATCCAACTATAGTAGCAAAGCCCACGGTACATCAAGATCAAGACATCTGAAGAACACGAGAGAGAGAGATCAAACACATAGCTATTGGTACATACCCTCAGCCTCGAGGGAGAACTACTCCCTCCTCGTCATGGAGATCGCTGGGATGATGAAGATAGCCACTTGAGATGGATTCCCCCTCCGGCAGAGTGCCGGAACGGGCTCTAGATTGGTTTTTGGTGGCTACAGAGGCTTGCGGCGGCGGAACTCCCGATCTAGGTTTCTTTCTGGAGGTTTCTGAATTTATAGGAATTTATGGCGGTAGAATTGCGTCAGTTGGGCCCACGAGGAGGTCACAAGCCCGCACGGTGCAACTAGGGGTGTAGGCCGTGCCCCATGGGCTTGTGACTCCCTCGTGGCTCTTTTGGCCTTCTTCCAAAGCTTCGGGGTTCTCTTTTGGTCCAAAAAAATCATCGTAAAGTTTCATTCCATTTGGACTCCGTCTGAAAAAGGGTCAAAAACACGGAAAAAACAGAAACTGGCACTTGGCACTGAGTTAATAGGTTAGTCCCCAAAAAGATATAAAATAGCATATTCATGCATATAAAATATCCAAAGTTGACAAGATAATAGCATGGAACCATGAAAAATTATAGATACATTGGAGACATATCACACTTCTATAGTGTAACTCGCCATTGACTATTGTCATGGACTTGCAGCGTTTGATAATTTGTCACGCAATGATTTCCTCGCCAGGGAGCTCACATCGGGTTAAATAAGCCAAATAATGCATCGCCCAATCAGGGGTTGCATGAAGATCCAACACGAGCTGTGCTTCTGGATCTGGAATAGCTATATCCTCCTCTAACTATAGCTTGACTCAAGGATTGTGCAGTACGTCAAGGAAAACATTGGGTGGGACTGGCTTGCGCTGAGAGCCGAGTCTCGACAAGGCATCAGCAACCTCGTTGAGTTGAGGATCAATGTGATCCACTTGGTAACCTTGGAAATGACCCGCAATAACTCTAACTGCATGTCGAAAAGCAACCATGAGGGGGTCCTTGGAATCCCAAGTCCCTGGTACTTGTTGAGCCACCAAATCCGAGTCGCCCAAACATCTGACCTAACTAAGGTTCATATCCTTGGCTATGCGAAGTCCATGAAGAAGATCTTCATATTCAGCTGCATTGTTAGTGTGAGGAAACATGAGTCGTAGGACGTAACAAAACTTGTCACCTCGTGGGGAAGATAAAATTACTCCAGCCCTCGAGCCCTCTAGCTGTCTTGACCCGTCGAAGTGTACGGTCTAGTATGTGTTATCTGGATTTTCTTCGGGGAGTTGTAACTCAATCGAGTCATTAATAAAGTCCAGCATGGTTTGAGACCTGATGGCAGTCCTAGGCACATACTTCACCTGGTGTGGTCCAAGCTCGATTACCCACTTAGCAATCCGGCATGTGGCCTCTCTATTTTGTATGATATCTCCAAGAGGGACTGAACTAACCACGGTGATCGAATGTTCTTAGAAGTAGTGTTTGAGCTTACGACTAGCCATGAAGACGCCAAAAACTATCTTCTATCAATGTGGATATCTCTATTTTGATAAGGTCAAAACTTCACTCACATAATGAACGAGCCTTTGCACTAGATACTCTTTCACTGCTTCCTTGCGCTCAACCACCATTGCCATGGTCACTGCTTTATTATTAGCAACAATGTACAGGAGCATAGGTTCTTTGTAAATTGGGACGGCTAAAACTGGCGGTTCAACCAACTGTTTCTTGAGCGTTTCAAACACTTTGTTAGCAGCATCTGTCCAGACAAAGTTATCGGTCTTTTTTAATAGCTGATAAAAAGGAATCGCCTTCTCACCAAGGTAGCTTACAAACCGACTCAAAGCCACAATGTGACCCGCCATCTGCTGGACATCATTAATGTGGGCCGGCTTAGCAACAAAGGTCACTGCTTTGATTTTTTCTGGGTTGGCCTCAATACCATGTTCCGAGACCAAGAAACCTAGTAACTTGGTGATACGTCCCAAACATATCTATAATTTCTGCTTGCTCCATCATGTTTTGCGTGACATTGTTATATGTTTTTCTACACTTTTATATTATTTTACACATATTTGGACTAACCTACTAACTCAGCGCATCTAGTGCTAGTTTCTATCTGCTGATCTCTATTTTGCCGGGACTTTTACCCAATTTTCTGAAGCCCGAAAAATTCCAGGAAAAATATATAAAAAATCAGCAAAACAAAAGCTTCCACATCACCGAAGATGGGCCAGAGGGGGGCCAGGAGCTGCCCAGGCGACCTGCTGGCGCGACCAGGCCCTAGGCCGCGCCGGGAGGCCGCCTGGGTGGGCACCACCCCCTCTTGTGCCCTCCTTTGGCCTGTATTTAGAGTTCCGAGAGGAAACCCTTCAACAACTTCTAGAATCGTGAATTTCTCCATCGTTCCGCCGCCGTAGCGCTTCCGAGATCGGGAGCGTCAGGAGACCTCTTCCTGGCACCCTGCTGGAGGGAGGATTGACCTCCGGGAGCTTCTCCACCGCCATGGACGCTTCCCGGACATGCCGTGAGTAGTCCTCCTTGGACCATGGGTCCATGACCAGTAGCTATGTGATGTATTCTCTCCAATCTTGTGCTTCAATGGTTAGTCCTTGTGAGCTGCCCTACACGACCAATGCATCTATGTAATATTCTTGCTATTGCCATGCTCAGTTTGTTGGGATTCGATGGATTATGAGATTATGTTCAGATTGTTATGAGTTATATATTTGATTATCCTTGTATATTATGTTCCTTAGTGATTCATGCATGTTCTCCGTTGCTATTTATTGCTTTGGCCGAGTAGTAGATTCTAACTTCAAGAGGGAGCGTTATGCATGATTGTGGGTTCATGCCCCTCGATGTCTAGCTTGAGTGACAGAAAAATGAGACTAGGGGATGTGTTGTTGCCACCAGGGATAAAACAACGGTGCTTGTGACAACGGTTGCAAGGATTGTTTACCTTACGCATAGTTCGTTAATGCACTTGTCCGTTGCTTTTAGTTTACACTTCGGGTGGGGCTCACAACTTAATACCAGAGAGATGTTCTGGATAGATATCTCAAGGTGGATGATTAGTAAGTAGATGATGATGAATAAACGGTCTACTTGTCTTGGCGTACTGCCCATTACGATTGAACCTCTAACTATCAAGTAGCATAATTAGCATTGCGGTACGTTCATAATTCTGTCAATTGCCCAACTGTGATTTGTTTACCCAAGCATAGTTGTTTATCGTATTTTGGGAGAGAGATATCACTAGTGAACATCATGTGACTCCGGTCCATATCACCATCATTGTTTACACCTCCATCATGTACCACTTTCATTTACTTTTCCGTTGCAATCACTATTACTTTCCCGCTTGTGTTTTGATCCTTTGCAAACTAGAAGGCCGGAGAAATTGACAACCTCTCTGTACTCGTTGGGAGCAAAGTTAATTGTTGTGTGTGTAGGTCCACTTCTTCTGCTAGCGCCAGGGTGGAAAACACCTACTTGTTGATCCTAGGATTCCTCCTGGTTCGATAAACCTTACAGTTCCCATGTGAGGGAAAACTTGCTGCTGACTACATCTCAATCTTCCCCTTGGGGTAACCAACGGGGTGTGAGAAGTATATACATCGTCTCGTCATCACTTGTCTACAGGAACTCCAAAAACGCACTTAGCCGGGTTAGGCTTCATCCCGTACACGTGAAGGTTGTCAAATGTTTCCTTGAGGCCATCCAACAGAGTTTCCTTCTTCTTTGATTTGACTACAATGTCGTCAACATAAGCATGAACATTGCATCCAATATGGTTATGTAAACAGTTCTAAACACACTGTTGATATGTAGCTCCTGCACTCTTAAGACCAAAGGGCATCGAGACGTAATGGAAATCACCAAAGTGGGTGATGAAAGTCGTCTTCTCCCGATCCTCAACAACCATCTTGATCTGATGATAACCAGAATAAGCGTCCAGGAAGCAAAGACATTCACATCCACCTGTTGAGTCAATGATCTGGTAAATGCAAGGAAGAGCAAACGGATCCTTGGGACAAGCTTTGTTAACATTTGTGTAATCAACACATATCCGCCATGTGCCATTTTTCTTCAGAACCAACACTCGATTTGCCAACCACTCAGGGTGAAACACTTCAACGATGAACCCACCAGCTAGGAGCTGAGCCACTTCTTCACCAATGGCCTTACATCTCTCCTCATTAAAACGACGAAGGAATTGTCGAACTGGTTTCATTTTAGGATCCACATTAAGGTGGTGCTCAACAAGTTCCCTTGGTACTCCATGCATGTCAGAAGGTTCCTGTGCAAAGATGTCCCAATTCTCACAGATGAACTCGATGAGTGCACTTTCCTATTTAGGACCCATGCTTGTCCCAATAGTGAACTGCTGGGAGGAATCACCAGGAGTAAAGTCTACCTGTTTAGTGTCCTCGATAGGCTTAAAATTCAGGTCTGGTTTAGATTCTATGGTGGGCTTCTTAAGGGAAGTCATGTCGGCTGGGTCAACATTGGCTGTGTACAATTTCAGCTCTTTCGCTGCGCAGGCTGACTCGGCATATGCTGCATCTCCTTCCTCACATTCGTGAGCTATCTTTCGACTTCCATCCAGTGTGATGGTACCGTTCTTCCCCAACATCTTAAGTTTAAGATAAATATAGCAAGGTTGAGCAAGAAATTGAGCGTAAGCTGGTCTCCCAAAAAGAGCAGGATATGGGCTCTTAATTTTGACCACGTCAAACATCAAAGATTCATATTTGTAGTTGAACTCCGAGCCAAATGCAACGTCAAGCTTGATCCAACCAATTGGGTATGCTGATTTACCAGGGACGATCCCATGAAAGACTCTGGAGGATGGGTGCAACTTATCCGCCGAAAGGTTCATGCGTTGGAAAGTTTCATATTATAAAATGTTAATGCTGCTGCCTTCATCCATGAGACCCTTGTTGAGAGTATAACCACCAACTTGAGGTGCCACCAACAGAGCAAGACTGATGACCCACAAGTGTAGGGGATCTATCGTAGCCTTTTCGATAAGTAAGAGTGTCGAACCCAACAAGGAGCAGAAGGTACTCACAAGCGATCTTGAGCAAGGAATAACTATAAGTACTGAAAGGTAACTTTTTATGGGTTTTCTGGTATAAGCAACAAGGAAATAAATGCAAGGAAAGTAAATGGTGCCGAGGTGCAGCAAGTGGCCCAATCATTTTGAACACAAGGATAAGCTGAGGGACTAAACTTATAAAGACTAAGTCGTTCCCGAGGACACACGGGAGAGATAGTCAAGTGCTTTCACCATATTTTGTCTAGTACTTTGTTTTGTATTGATAAATGTTATGTGGGTGGATCTTAACTAGTGCACCATCTAGGCTAACACAAGTACACTCTTATGATTAATCCCCCTTGCAAGCTTCCGGAAATACAAGAGATAAATTAAGGCAAAGCCTAACCATAGCAATAAGCTTTAGGATCCAATACTCCCTCGTGCAAAAATATGCAAACTCGGGTTTAGGTTTCTGTCACTCCGGCAACCCACCATAAGCATTCTTTATACACGATGCATTACCCTAGGTCCTTAAAAAGGCGAAGTGTTATGTAGTAGGCGTTCACATGACAACGCTAGAAGAATAACACCATAACTTAAATATCAATCAACACATATTACTTCAACATCATATGACTTCTAGCAACTAGACTTCTCCCATGTCCTCAAGAACTAAAGTAACTACTCACAAGACATAACAGAGATCATGATCAGAGGTGATGAAAATATGATGAACAATCTGGTCATAACAATAATTCTCCAACAAAACTCAATAGCATTCACCACAAAAGAGTAATCAACGCCGGTAGAGTAGAGGAGATGAATAGTGCAAGGTACAACTCCGATTGCAATGGTAAAGTAAGATGGGGTGAAGATGGAGACGGTGCTGGTGTTGAGGGTGATGGTGATGATGATCTCGATGATGCCCTTGACGATGGTGATGACGATGATGATGATCTCCCCCTCCGGGAGGAGTTCTCCCTGGCGGAATCTGCCCGCCGAAAAGTTCTTTTCCTCTCTGTAGGTTTCCACCCAGGAGCGGCGGCGAAACTCCGGAAAAGCTTCCGTTCCCGTAACTTTTAGGTCAAGGGGATGATATAGGCCAAAGGAGAGCACCGGCGGTGGGACTGATGACCCACGAGTATAGGGGATCAATCGTAGTCCTTTCGATAAGTAAGAGTGTCGAACCCAACGAGGAGCAGAAGGATCTGACAAGTGGTTTTCAGCAAGGTAAAATCTGCACGCACTGAAATTGTCGGTAACAAGTGATTGTGTGGTGAGATGATTTGTAGCAAGCAACAAGTAACAAAAAGTTACAACCGTGCAGCAAAGTGTCCCAATCCCTTTTGTAGCAAGGGACAAGCCTGGACAAAGTCTTATAGGAGGAAAAACGCTCCCAAGGACAAACGGGAATTTCTGTCATGCTAGTTTCATCATGTTCATATGATTCGCGTTCGTTACTTTGATAGTTTGATATGTGGGTGGAACGGTGCTTGGGTACTTCCCTTACTTGGACAACCATCCCACTTATGATTAACCCCTCTCGCAAGCATCCGCAACTACGAAAGAAGAACTAAGACAAAGTCTAACCATAGCATTAAACTAGTGGATCCAAATCAGCCCCTTACGAAGTAACGCATAAACTAGGGTTTAAGCTTCTGTCACTCTAGCAACCCATCATCTACTTACTACTTCCAATGCCTTCCTCTAGGCCCACATAATGGTGAAGTGTTATGTCGACGTTCACATAACACCACTAGAGGAAAAACAACATACAACATATCAAAATACCGAACGAATACCAAATTCACATGAGTATTCTTAGCATGACTTATCCCATGTCCTCAGGAACAAAAGTAACTACTCACAAAGCATAATCATAATCATGATCAGAGAGGTAATGAGTACCATCAAGGATCTGAACATAAACTCCTCCACCAAACAATCCAACTAGGATCAACTACAAAGAGTAATCAACACTACTAGCAACCTTACAAGTACCAATCGGAGTCGCGAGACGGTGATTGGTTACAAGAGATGAACTAGGGTTTGGAGATGAGATGGTGCTGATGAAGATGTTGATGGTGACGAGTTCCCTCTGATGAGAGGAGTGTTGGTGATGACGAAGGCGATGATTTCCCCCTCCGGGAGGGAAGTTTCCCCGGCAGGATCGTCCTGCCGAAGCTCTATATTGGTTCTGCTCAAGTTCCGCCTCGTGGCGGCGGCGAAACCACGAAAAAGCTCCTCTATGATTTTTTCCTCGACGAAACCATCCATATAGCAAAAGAGGGGGCCAGTGGGCCAGTGGGCTGCCCTCAAGCCCCCATGGCGCGGCCTGGGGGGTGGCCGCGCCGTGCAGGCTTGTGGGCACCCCCTGGTGCCCCTCTAGCACATCTTCGGCCTAGTATTTTTGATAAATTGGGAAAAAAATCCTCGTTGATTTTCACGGCGTTTGGACTTGCGCAGAATAGGTATCTCAACTTTGCTCCACTTTCAGGCCAGAATTCCAGTTGCCGGTATTCTCCCTCTTCATGTAAACCTTGCTAAATAAGAGAGAGAAGTCAGAAGAATAGTACCGTGAAGTGAAATAACAGCCAAAGAAGCGATAAATATCAACGTGAAAACATGATGCAAAATGGACGTATCAACTCCCCCAAGCTTAGACCTCGCTTGTCCTCAAGTGTAAGCCTAGCTCAATAAATATGTCCACATGATTAGGGAGAGAGGTGTCGACAAAACAAGATACAAACATGCATGCATCGTGATCATGATTAGAACAGCAATACCAACATATAATCTCTCATGCTAAAGTGATAATTCCTTCACAAAGTAAAGCATGGATCAAGAACCTTACCGATAAGTAACAACCGATAGCCTTTAGTCATTGAAGCAATTGCAATTTATCACAACATCAGAAAGAGTCAAATAAGAGCTTGTAAATCAATTCCACATACTTAATCATCCTTTCGTTCTCTACAATTGCTACAACTCACGTGGTACTCATGAGATCAAAGTTTCAGCTCGACACAGAGAAAGATAGGGGCTTACAATTTTGCCTCCCAACTGCTTACCTCAAGGGTAATGTCAAAAATAATAATTCATGAATACTTACCTCCAAGTTGACATATGAATATAGATCTTTCCCAAGCATGTGACGGTAGCCAAGACAAATGCAAAATAAGGAATTGGTGACAATCACCATGACTCTTTCAAGGGCAAAAAGTAAAGGTACAAGATAGGCCCTTCGTAGAGGGAAGTAGAGGTTGTCATGCACTTTTGAGGTTTGATGCATGTCCTCTTCGTGCGGAGGAACGTCACTTTATATTGCACCGTGTGATAAAGAACTTTATTATGCAGTCTGTCGCTTTTATGTCTTCCTCATCACAGGTTCATATAAAGCTTATTTTCCACACACTAATAGATCATACATATTACAGAGCAATTTTTATTGCTTGCACCGATCACAACTTACTTGAGGGATCTTGTTCAATCCATAGGTAGGTATGGTGGACACTCAAGGCAAAACTGGTTTGAAGGTTTATGGATGCACAAGTAGTATCTCCACTTGGTGCGGGAGTTTTGGCTATTGTGAGGTGGAAGCAATCGTCACATGCTAAGGGATCTCTAATCATATAACATTGTTCAGAGCCAAGCACACACAATTCATTACGTTGTCTTCCTTGTCCAACATCTACTTCTAGGCATGCAATAGTTTAGTGAGTGTTCACAATCATAGATGGTGTCACAGATGATATATTTATATGTGAACCTCTCCTTCTTTATCAATTCCTATTAATTGCAACAATCACCAAGGTTTACGTTTGCCTACCCTCAACAAGTTTCAATCCTCATTCTTTTTATATGTGAAGCCATCACTTCCCATAGGATCATTACATGATCTTTCATGCTTTTGTTCTACTTTCACTCTTTCGATCATGGCAAGAGGCAAAGCCCTTCAACTAAGACACTCTTTATTATATGGCTCACGAGCAAGAATACATCGGGGGTGACATAAAGCAAAACTCAAGGCTGAAACACTAAGACTTTTACTCTACTAGAAAAAGAGAAAACTGAAAAAGGAAAGCTAAAACAAAGGTAAAGGCAAAAGATGTGATGGTGATACGATACCGGGGCAACTCCCCCAAGCTTGGCGAAAGCCAATGGGATTGCCCATACCAATGCTCAGTTGTCTTCCTTTGGTGGTGACGGAGGTGTTGTTGCAGAGGTCTTGAGCTTGTCTAATTTCCACTTGAGCATAAAGTTCTGCTCCCTTAGATCAGTATTTTCCTCCTCAAGCTTCAACACCCTTTGGCATAATTCCTGCTTACTCTCCTGCAAGAAACGAGAAGGAATAAACAAGGTCTTAGGCTTCTTCCTTGAGTCAGGGAGGCTTGACTTCCTGAACTCCACATGAGTGTGTCCAGGTTGAGGTAGAGGAGCCTCCTCTTCATCGGAACTCGTTGGTTCCTTCCCCTTAGGATCATAGTCTTCTTCCTCATTAGTGGTCCAGGCATATGGTTCCAAGTCCCCATAGACCTTGGGGTTAGCAAGGTAATCTGCCACATAGCTCCCCCCCTCTGAATCCTGAGAAGACATCTTGACCTAGATGTGCGGCAGAAAACAGGCTCGAAATGAAAAACAGAGGAAATCTGCGTGATGCAGGGGTCAGACCAAACGGAAGTATATATAATGATTTTTTTCCACACCAGAAGGAGCCCCCTGCACGGAAACGGAGTCCGGGAGGCGCACGAGGTGGCCACAAGCCCTCACGGCGCGGCCAGGGGGTGTGCCCGCGCCGTGCACGCTCGTCGCCTCCTCGCGCACTTTCCGGACTACTTCAAATTTTTGTATTTTTTCAAATATTCCAAAATGGAGAAAATTTCCTATTGGAAAAGTTTTGGACTCTGTTTTCTTACCGAATCACATACCTCTTCGTTTTCGGAGTCTGAAAGAGGCTGATAAACATCCCTTAGGTATTCCTCCGTTATTATGGTATTGATGATATTGCTTTCAACATTTATGGGAGTACCTGGGACATAATGCTTGACTCTCTGCCCATTTACCACTCTCGGATAATTACCTTCCGTGTTATTGATCTTGATAGCACCGGAACGATATACTTCCTCAACAACATAGGGACCTTCCCATTTAGAGAGAAGCTTGCCTGCAAAGAATCTTAAACGAGAGTTATATAGCAAGACATAATCACCTACATTGAACTCACGCTTTTGTATCCTCTTATCATGCCACCTCTTAACCTTCTCTTTGAACAGCTTGGCATTCTCATATGCCTGAGTTCTCCACTCATCAAGCAAGCTAATATCAAATAACCTCTTCTCGCCGGCAAGATTGAAATCAAAGTTGAGCTCTTTGATTGCCCAATAAGCTTTATGCTCTAGCTCAAGAGGTAAGTGACATGCTTTACCGTACACCATTTTGTACGGAGACATGCCCATGGGATTCTTATAGGCAGTTCTATAAGCCCATAGTGCATCATCGAGCTTCTTAGACTAATTCTTTCTAGACCTGTTGACAGTCTTTTGCAGAATTAGTTTAATCTCCCTATTGCTTAGCTCTACTTGACCACTGGACTGAGGGTGATAGGGAGACGCAATTCTATGGTTGACATCATACTTAGCAAGCGTTTTACGGAAAGCACCATGAATGAAGTGTGAACCACCGTCAGTCATTAGATATATAGGGACTCCAAATCTAGGGAAGATAACTTCTTTCAGCATCGTGATAGAGGTGTTGTGATCAGCACTACTACTGGGATAGCTTCTACCCACTTAGTGATATAATCAACAGCAACTAAGATGTGAGTATACCCGTTGGATTTTAGAAAAGGTCCCATATAGTCCAAGCCCCACACATCAAATGGTTCAATGACAAGTGAATAGTTCATAGGCATTTCCTGACGTTTGCTAATATTACCTATACTTTGACATTTGTCACAAGACAAGACAAACTTACGGGCATCCTTGAAGAGAGTGGGCCAATAGAAACCTGATTGCATTACCTTGTGTGAAGTTCTATCTCCCGCATTGTGCCCTCCGTAGGCCTCGGAGTGACACTTCTGTCGGATCCGTCCCTGTTCATGTTCAGGTACACAACGTCTAATAACACCAACTACTCCTTCCTTATAAAAGTGAGGATCATCCCAAAATTAGTGTCTCAAGTCAAAGAAGAACTTCATCTTTTGCTGGTATGTCAAACTAGGTGGTATGTATTTGGCAACGATATAGTTTGCATAATCAGCATACCACGATGCACTACGTGAAGCATTGATGACCTTCAATTGCTCATTGGGAAAGCTATCATCAATAGGTTGTGGGTCATCAAGAACATTCTCCAACCTAGACAAGTTATCTGCTACTGGGTTATCAGCACCCTTTCTATTGACAACGTGCAAATCAAATTCTTGTAGCAAGAGAACCCATCTCATAAGTCTAGGTTTAGCGTCCTTCTTCTCCATGAGGTACTTAATAACAGCATGATCAGTGTGAATAGTGAATTTGGAATCAACTATGTAAGACCTGAACTTTTCACAAGCAAACACGACTGCTAAAAATTCCTTCTCCGTAGTAGCATAGTGTCTCTGGGCACTGTCTAGAGTTTTACTAGCATAGTGAATAACATTCAACTTCTTATCAACTCTTTGCCCTAGAACAACACCAACATCATAATCACTAGCATCACACATGATCTCAAAAGGCAAGTTCCAATCAGGTGGTTGAACAATAGGTGCAGTTATCAAAGCCCTCTTAAGTGTGAATAGTGACTCTGGAATCAACTATGTAAGACCTAATTAAACTTTTCACAAGAAAACACGACTGCTAAAAAATCCTTCTCCGTAGTAGCATAGTTTCTCTGGGCACTGTCTAGAGTTTTACTAGCATAGTGAATAACATTCAACTTCTTATCAACTCTTTGCCCTAGAACAACACCAACAGCATAATCACTAGCATCACACATGATCTCAAAAGGCAAGTTCCAATCAGGTGGTTCAACAATAGGTGCAGTTATCAAAGCCCTCTTAAGTATTTCGAAGGCTTCCTCACAATCATCGTCAAAAACAAAAGGAATATCCTTTCGCAAGAGATTGGTAAGAGGCCAAGAAATCTTAGAGAATTCTTTGATGAACCTTCTATAGAAACCAGCATGACCAAGGAAACTTATTATACCTTTGATATCTGTGGGGTATGGCATTTTCTCGATTGCATCAACCTTAGCCCTATCGACTTCAATACCTCTCTCAGAAATTTTATGTCCTAAGACGATGCCTTCATTAACCATAAAGTGGCACTTCTCCCAATTGCAGACAAGGTTGGTGTCTTTACATCTTTGCAAGACTCGATCAAGGTTGCTAAGGCAATCATCAAAGGAAGACCCGTAAACGGAGAAGTCATCCAAGAACACCTCAACAATCTTTTCACAAAAGTTAGAGAATATAGCCATCATACATCTTTGAAAGGTGGCGGGTGCGTTACATAAGACAGAAGGCATACGTCTATAAGCAAAGGTACCGAAAGGGCAGGTGAATGTGGTTTTCTCCTGATCAGATTGTGCAACTGGTATTTGGGAGAAACCAGAATAACCGTCTAGAAAGCAGAAGTGTGTGTGTTTAGACAGCCTTTCTAGCATTTGGTCGATAAAAAGGCAAAGGGTAATGATCTTTCCTAGTGGCTTTATTCAACTTCCTAAAATCAATCACCATCCTATAGCCAGTAACACTCCTATGTGGGATCAACTCATCCTTATCATTAGGGACAACGGTAATGCCTCCCTTCTTAGGAACGCAATGCACCGGACTCACCCAATCGCTATGAGCAACAGGATAGATAATACCTGCTTCTAGGAGCTTTAGTATTTATTTTCTCATTACTTATTTCATCTTAGGATTTAATCTCCTTTGATGATCAACAACTGGTTTGAATTCAGGATCAGTTTTGATCTTGTGCTAGCATAGAGTAGGGCTAATGCCCTTAAGATCATCAAGAGTATATCTGATAGCAGCACGGTGCTTCCTCTGAGTTTTTAGTAACTTCTTTTCTTCATGCTCTGAGAGGCTAGAACTAATAATGACAGGATATATCTCTTTTTCATCCAGATAAGCATACTTAAGAGTATTAGGCAACTGTTTAAGCTCGAACACAGGATCACCCTTTGGTGGGGGTGGATCCCCAAGCAGTTCAACAGGCAGATTATTCTTAAGGATAGGATATTGTTCTAAGACAACTCTATCTATTTCATCCCTTTCATTCATATGCATATCATTTTCATGATCAAGAAGTATTGCTCTAATGGATCAGTAGGAGGCACGACAATAGAAGCTAAGGCAATAGTTTCATCCCTACTAGGCAACTCTTTTTCATGAGGTTGTCTACCGAACTTGGAGAAATTGAACTCATGTGACACACCTTCAAAGCCAACAGTCAATATGAGCATTGACAGTATTGAGGAAGGGTCTGCCAAATATGATGGGACAAAAGCTATCTTGTGTGGTAGCAAGAACGAGGAAATAAGCAGGATACTTCGTTTTACCACACAAGACTTCAACATCCCTAACAATTACCACATGGCAGATAGTATCTCTATTGGCAAGCTGAATAGAGACATCAATAGGCTCTATCGCAATAGGTGCAATCTCATCTTTGATTTCATCATATAAGGATTGAGGTATTGCACTAACACTAGCACCCACGTCACATAAACCATGATAACAATGATCTCCTATCTTAACAGAAACCACATGCATGCCAACAACAGGCCTATATTTGTCTCTAACGTGAGGTTGAGCAATTCTAGCAGCATCTTCACAGAAGTGAATATTATGTCCCTCAACTTCTTCAGACAGAAGATTTTCGTTAATAGCAATGCTAGGTTCAACTCTAATTTGCTCAGGGGCTGTAGGTGTTCTAATATAGCCTCTACGTATCACAGTTGAAGCTTTAGAATGATCCTTTATCCTAACAGGGAAAGGTGGTTTCTCAATGTAAGCACTTGGAACCACATGATCATTATAAGCAATGACTCTCTCTTCAACTGGAGTGGGTTTATCTACATTGACTTATAAAGGAGGATGATATTTAAACCACTTCTCTTTGGGTAGGTCAATATGGGCAGCAAAGGATTCACACAATGAAGCTACTATCTCATAGTCAAGTCCATACTTAGCGCTAAAGTCACAAAAAGTATTTGTCTCAACAAAGGATTTAACGCAATCAAAAGTGAAATTCATACCCGACTCCTTACCTTCTTCAAGCTCCCAATCTTCAGAGTTTCATTTAATTCTCTCCGATAAATTCCATTTGAAGTCAATATCTCTCTTCATAAAAGAACCGGTACAAGAAGTGTCAAGCATGGTGCGATCATCTTGAGAAAGCCGAGCCTAGAAGTTCTGAATGATAATTTCTCTCGAGAGCTCATGATTGGGGCATGAATATAACATTGATTTAAGCCTCCCCCAAGCTTGAGTGATGCTTTCTCTGTCACGAGGCCAAAAATTATAAATATAATTCCGATCACGATGTACTAAATGCATAGGATAAAACTTTGGATGAAATTCCAATTTCAACCGATTATAGTCCCATGATCCAGTATCATCACATAGCCTATACCATGTCAATGCCTTATCCTTCAAAGATAAAGGAAAGACCTTCTTCTTGACCTCATCCTCGGGCACACCTGCAAGCTTAAATAAACCACAAACCTCATCTACATAGATCAGATGCAAGTCTGGATGTGATGTTCCATCTCCTGTAAAAGGATTAGCCAGCAGTTTCTCAAGCATACCCGAAGGAAATTCAAAGAAAATATTTTCAGTAGGTGCAACAGGTTGAGGAGCAACTCTTTGTGCTCCCGTTGGAGGTGAAGATACCCCGAACAAGCCCCTCAAAGGATTAATATCCATAGTGACAAGTGAAAACAAATTTCAGCACACTATATGAATGTTTCCTTACCAATTTCCACTTACCAAAGGCGCTTCACTCCCCGGCAACGGCACCAGAAAAGAGTCTTGATGACCCACAAGTATAGGGGATCAATCGTAGTCCTTTCTATAAGTAAGAGTGTCGAACCCAACGAGGAGCAGAAGGATGTGACAAGTGGTTTTGAGCAAGGTAAAATCTGCACGCACTGAAATTGTCGGTAACAAGTGATTGTGTGGTGAGATGATTCGTAGCAAGCAACAAGTAACAAAAAGTAGCAACAGTGCAGCAAAGTGTCCCAGTCCCTTTGAAGGGACAAGCCTGGACAAAGTCTTATAGGAGGAAAAACGCTCCCGAGGACACACGGTTATTTCTGTCATGCTAGTTTCATCATGTTCATATGATTCGCGTTCGTTACTTTGATAGTTTGATATGTGGGTGGACCGGCGCTTGGGTACTGCCCTTACTTGGACAAGCATCCCACTTATGATTAACCCCTCTTGCAAGCATCCGCAACTACGAAAGAAGAATTAAGACAAAGTCTAACCATAGCATTAAACTAGTGGAAGCAAATCAGCCCCTTATGAAGTAACGCATAAACTAGGGTTTAAGCTTCTGTCACTCTAGCAACCCATCATCTACTTACTACTTCCCAATGCCTTCCTCTAGGCCCAAATAATGGTGAAGTCTTATATAGTCGACGTTCACATAACACCACTAGAGGAAAAACAACATACAACATATCAAAATACCGAACGAATACCAAATTCACATGACTATTATTAGCATGACTTATCCCATGTCCTCAGGAACAAAAGTAACTACTCACAAAGCATAATCATAATCATGATCAGAGAGGTAATGAGTATCATCAAGGATCTCAACATAAACTCTTACACCAAACAATCCAACTAGCATAAACTACAAAGAGTAATCAACAATACTAGCAACCTTACACGTACCAATCGGAGTCGCGAGACGGAGATTGGTTACAAGAGATGAACTAGGGTTTGGAGATGAGATGGTGCTGATGAAGTTGTTGATGGTGACGAGTCCCCTACTATGAGAGGAGTGTTGGTGATGACGATGGCGACGATTTCCCCCACCGGGAGGGAAGTTTCCCCGGCAGGATCGTCGTGCCGGAGCTCTAGATTGGTTATACTCAAGTTCCGCCTCGTGGCGGTGGCGAAACCACGAAAAAGCTCCTCTGTGATTTTTTCCTGGACGAAACCCTCCATATAGCAAAAGAGGGGGCTAGTGGGCCAGTGGGCTGCCCACAAGCCCCCATGGCGCGGCCTAGGGGGTGGCTTCGTCGTGCAGGCTTGTGGGCACCCCTTGGTGCCCCTCTAGCACTTCTTCGGCCTAGTATTTTTGATAAATTGGGAAAAAATCCCCGTTGATTTTCACGGCGTTTGGAGTTGTGCAGAATAGGTATCTCAACTTTGCTCCACTTTCAGGCCAGAATTCCAGTTGCCGTTATTCTCCCTCTTCATGTAAACCTTGGAAAATAAGAGAGAAAAGGCATAAGAATAGTACCGTGAAGTGAAATAACAGTCAAAGAAGCGATAAATATCAACGTGAAAACATGATGTGAAATGGACGTATCAGGGACCCACCACCCAGGCGGCCTCTAGGCGCGGCCTAGGGGTGCTCCGCGCCAGCAGGTCACTTGGGTGACCTGTGGCCCCCCTCCGGCCCTCCTTCGGCCTGTCTTCGTGATTAGTTCGGAAACTGCTTACTCTCCTGCAAAAGATGAGAAGGGGTAAACAAAATCTTAGGTTTCTTCCGTGAGTCTGGGAGGCTCGACTTCTTGAACTCCACATGTATGTCTCCAGGTTGGGGTAGAGGAGCCTCCTCTTCATCGGAACTTGTTCCTTCCTTCCCCTTGGGATCATAATCTTCTTCCTCATCAGTGGTACAACCATAAGGATCCAAGTCCCCATAGACCTTGGGGTTAGCAAGGTAATCGGCCACATAGCTCTCCCCCTCTAAATCTTGAGAAGACATCTTGATTTATATTTGCGGCAGAAACAGGCTCGAAATGAAAACAGAGGATATTTGCATGATACGAGGGCCAGACCTTTTGGGAGATTATATAATGAATTTTTACCGACCATAAGGAGTATTCCACAAGAAAACGGAGTCCGGGAGACACACGAGGTGCTCACGAGCCCCCAGGCACGCCCGAGGGGGGGGGCGCCTGGCAGGCTTGTCACCTCCTCGTGTGCTTTCCGGACTACTTTAATTTTTCTGTTTTTCTAAATATTCCAAAACGGGTAAAATTTGCTATTGGAAAAGTTTTGGAGTCGGTTTACTTACCGTATCACATACCTCTTCGTTTTTGGAGTCTAAAACAAGCTGGTAAATATCCCTTATGTACTCCTCCGGAGTTATGGTATTAATAATATTGCTTTCAACATTTATGGGAGTACTTGAGATATAATGCTTGATTCTTTGCCCACTTACAACTCTCAGAAAATAACCTTCCGCGTTGTTGACTTTTATGGCACCGGAACGATATACTTCCTCAACAATGTAAGGACCTTCCCATTTAGAGAGAAGCTTGCCTGCAAAAAATCTTAAACGAGAATTGTATAGCAAGACATAATCACCTACATTGGACTCACGTTTTTTGTATCCTTTTATCATGCCACCTCTTAAGTTTTTCTTTAAACAACTTGGCATTTTCATATGCATGAGTTCTCCATTCATCAAGTGAGCTAATATCAAATAACCTCTTCTCAGCAGCAAGTTTGAAATCAAAGTTGAGCTCTTTGATTGCCCAATAAGCCTTATGCTCTAGCTCAAGAGGTAGATGCCATGCTTTACCATAAACCATTTTATACGGAGACATGCCCATGGGATTCTTATAAGCAGTTCTATAAGCCCACAATGCATCATCAAGTTTATTAGACCAATTCTTTCTAGACCTATTAACAGTCTTTTGCATAATTAATTTAATTTCTCTATTACTTAACTCTACTTGACCACTAGACTGAGGATGATAAGGAGATGCAATTCTATGCTTGACATCATACTTAGCAAGCATTTTACGGAAAGCACCATGAATAAAATGTGAACCACCATTAGTCATTAAATATCTAGGGACTCCAAATCTAGGAAAATAACTTCTTTAAGCATCTTAATAGATGTGTTATGATCAACACTACTAGTTGGAATAGCTTCTACCCACTTAGTAACGTAATCAACAACAATTAGAATATGAGTATACTCGTTGGACTTTGGAAAAGGTCCCATATAATCAAAACCCCAAACATCAAATGGTTCAATAACAAGTGAATAATTCATAGGCATTTCCCGATGTTTACTGATATTACCTATTCTTTGACATTCATCACAAGACAAGACAAACTTACGAGCATCCTTGAAGAGAGTAGGCCAATAAAAGCCGGATTGCAATACCTTGTGTGTAGTTCTATCTCCCGCATGGTGTCCTCCGTAAGCCTCGGAGCGACACTTCTATAGGATCTGTCCTTGTTCATGCTCAGGTACACAATGTCTAATGACACCATCTACTTCTTCTTTGAAAGGTAGCAGGTGCATTACATAAACCAAAAGGCATACGTCTATAAGCAAAGGTACTGAAAGGGCAAGTAAAAGTGGTTTTCTCCTGATCAGATTGTGAAACAGGTATTTGGGAGAAACCAGAATAACCATCTAGAAAGCAAAAGTGTGTATGTTTTGACAATCTTTCTAGCATTTGGTCGATAAAAGGCAAATGGTAATGGTCTTTCCTAGTAGCTTTATTCAGTTTCCTAAAATCGATCACCATCCTATATCCTGTAATAATCCTGTGTGGGATCAATTCATCCTTATCATTAGGGACAACGGTAATGCCTCCCTTCTTAGGGACGCAATGCACCGGACTCACCCAATCGCTATGAGCAACAGGATAGATAATACTCGCTTCCAGGAGCTTTAGTATTTCTTTTCTTACTACTTCTTTCATCTTAGGATTCAATCTCCTTTGATGATTAGCAACTGGTTTGAAATCAGGATTGGTTTTAATCTTGTGCTGGCATAGAGTAGGACTAATGCCCTTAAGATCATCAAGTGTATATCCAATAGCAGCACAGTGCTTCCTCAGAGTTTTTAGCAACTTCTTTTCTTCACGCTCTGAGAGGCTAGCACTAATTATGACAAGATATATCTCTTTTTCATCAAGATAAGCATACTTAAGAGTATCTGGCAACTGTTTAAGCTCGAACACATGATCACCCTTTGGTGGGGGTGGATCCCCAAGCAATTCAACAGGCAAGTTATTCTTAAGGATAGGATATTGTTCTAAGACAACTCTATCTATCTCATCCCTTTCATCCATATGCATATCATTTAAATGCTCAAGCAAGTATTGCTCTAAGGGATCAGTAGGAGGCACGGCAATAGAAGCTAAGGCAATAGTTTCATCCTTACTAGGCAACTCCTTTTCATGAGGTTGTCTACCAAACTTGGAGAATTGAACTCATGTGACACACCTTCAAAGCCAACGGTGACAGTTTGCTTCTCACAATCAATATGAGCATTGACGTTATTGAGGAAGGGTCTGCCAAATATGATGGGACAAAAGCTATCTTGTGCGGTAGAAAGAATGAGGAAATCAGCAGGATACTTCATTTTACCACACAAGACTTCAACATCTCTAATAATTCCCACAGGGCAGATAGTATCTCTATTAGCAAGTTTAATAGTGACATCAATAGGCTCTATCTCAACAGGTGCAATGTCATCTTTAATTTCATTATATAAAGATTGAGGTATTGCACTAACAATAGCACCCATGTCATGTAAACCATGATAACAATGATCTCCTATCTTAACAGAAACAAGAGGCATGCCAACAACAGGTTTATGTTTGTCTCGAGCATGAGGTTTAGCAATTCTAGCAGCATCTTCACAGAATTGAATAACATGCCCATCAACATTATCGGCCAAGAGATCTTTAATAATAGCAATGCTAGTTTCAACTTTAATTTGCTCAGGGGGTGTAGGTGTTCTAATGTAGCCCTTACGTATCACAGTTGAATCTTTAGCATGATCCTTTATTCTAACAGGGAAAGGTGGTTTCTCAATGTAAGCACTGGGAACAACATGATCATTATAGGCAATGACTCTCTCTTCAGCTGGATTGGGTTTTACTACATTGACTTCTATGGGAGGATGATATTTTGTAACACCCCAGTTTTGGGCCTTCCTGATTAATTAACTTATTTCAAAATTTAGGACCAATTAATTTTTTTTGTGAATGGTTGTGATGCTTGGAGTGACTAATGTTTGTTGTTTGCTTGAATGCATGTGATTGCTCCCAACTAAATTCTTTCCATCCTCCTAATCACCTTCTCATTCCATGATCTCCTGCCTAATGGTCATGCCATGTGTTTAGGATAAATATCTATTTTCACCAAATATTATTTTCACCAAAAAGCATTTCCTTGAATTAAAACTTCAAAACCCTAAGATGAGGTTTGTACTACAAGTCCTCAAATTAGGGAATTTCTTTTGCACCAATTATTTTATTTAAAACCTATTATCAAAATGTCTTCCAAAAAGCATCATATTATTATTTTAAAATTTAATTTATTATTTTATTTAAAAGCCTTTCTGTGAGGCCAGAAATGGTCTCCTATGAAGGAAAGTTATTTTTATTGCTTTCAAAATATCTAAGGAAATTTAGGGAAACTAAGTGGATATATTTATTCCATATTTATGAGTTTCAACACATGGTCATGTTCAAAATATTGGGAAAATCCCTCCAAAACCATTCCTGCCTATTTCAAGCTTTTGGAATATTTCTATTAGAAATATTCTCAATAAATTCCAGTAAAATTCTAGCTTGTCATCTATGATATCATTGATGATCTTGCCAAGTTTCATTTCAATCCAAGTTGATTTGACTCCCCTAATCACTCTAAAACCCTATCTGTCCAGAATCAAATTTGAGCAACTTTACATTGTGAAGTGTCTCCACTTGAGCTCAAATTTGGTAGACATCTTCTAATACTCCAATAAGGCATCCACACCAAGTGGTATACCAAGGAGAATAGAAGAACTTGTATAAGACCGTCAAAACCCTCTGTGTTGATTTGTGACTTTGACAAATTTTACATTATAAAGTTTGTCCAATTGACCTCAAACTTTTTGTGCATGTCTTAATGCTCAAATAATGCCCCTACACCAAATATTGGATTTGTGGCAATTTATTGGAATAGGGTTCTAAGCAGAAACCCATTTCTGCCCATTTCTAGGGTTTTTCAAGTCTACATTGGATAACTTTTCCACCAAATACCAAATTTGGTGTGCAAGCCTATTTTCATCTATTATTTGACCCTGTTAAGTTTCATAGCCATTGGAATTCATCTGGTAGCCCAACCACAGATCAAACACCTTGTGTGCACTCACTAATTTGGCTTCTTTTGCCCCTTCCCCTTTTACCCTTGAGCTCAACTTTCTACCACAGCCTCACATAGTCATATTACCTCCAGTAACTTTCCCATGGCCACTGGTCAATTATTGGAGAAGGAACCTTTGTAAGTTTCTCTCATTTTCACCCTTGGCAACACTCTTTTACCTCTCTTCTCATGCTTCTGCTTATGCTATCACCCCCAATTCTTTCCAGGGCCTCTCTAGGGTGTCAATGCATCATTTCAAACCAATAGATGGCCTGCTCATGTGGGGAAAATGAGCAGCGCCTCTTCAAAGTAGATTTCTGGCTGAAATGTAGCTTGTACAGCAAGTAGTAGCTACCCTCCTTTGTTTGAGCTGAAACTTTGCAGAAATGAAGTCCTTCCATGCCTAAGAATGCTGGACATGCTTTTCTTCCAATATCTCTCATGTTAGTGCCCTCATTAGTAGCACTAAGTTTGCTGCTGCAAACTAAATCAAAGTCAGCAGCCATTCAAACCACCTTCACTAGTTGCCAAACTCCAGAGTTCCTTTGCTGTAGGTGTGCCCTATGTGCTAGACATGTTGGACTGGCCATTTGGACCATGTAGACATGGGATGCCCTGGTGACCACGCTCACAGCCTGGAATAATGGTGATCTACCCCCTTGTCCTCTTGCTGCAGCTTGGTTCCAACCGTTGCAGCATGTCTCGGAGCACCAGGGAGCCCCATTTGACTGGTCCAACCTCTCCCCGACGCCAGCTTACCTCCAAAATGCCTCTGGCACGCATGTCTACCCCGTGCTCTCAGAGCTCCAGAGAGTCCTGAGCTCTCTCCCTCCTCTTCCTCTATCACCTCCTCCTCCCCTTGAGCATTAGCCACCAGGGGTAGCTTTCCCTCTCTCCCTGGAGCCCTCTCCTCCTCCTTGCTCTTTCCCCAAGCCTTCCCCTCCTCCTGCCATAGCCATGGTCGAACGGTAGAGCTCCGTCCTCCGCACGGGTTGGCATGCACAGGGCCACCCCTCGCCTCCTTCCGCCCTGTTGGAGACCCCCAGGCCACCACATCTCCTCCCTCTAGCACCTCCGGACCCTCCCCCCTTGTTGCTGGTGCCGAGAGCAGTAGAGTCGTCGGCCTCCCGCAACCACCGCCGTCGGCTTCCCCCGCGGTCCCTATGCGGACACCCTGTGTGGGAATGGGGAGCTGCGAGGTCCCTGAGCTCGCTAGTGCCCTTCCCTTGGTCAGGGGACGGCCGGAGGCACGGCACCGCACGGCTTCCTTCCCCTCTCCCGCGGTTCCTCTGCTCCAGCGTGAGGAGGAAGAGGACCAGCAGGGATGAACCCCTAGGCTGACGCGGCTCCCTCCCCCAAGCGCCCTGGTGGCCGGAGCGGCGCCAGATGCCGCCCGAGCCGCCGGAAGCAGCGTCGGATCCCGGCCCTGTTCTGCCTCCCCTCTCTCCCGTCTTGAGCGGGAGGTTGGGGACGAAGCTGACGGGCGGGGCCCATCGTCAGCCCCTCACTGGTTGGCCCCCGCTTTAAGTGGCGGCGCCCTGGCCGATTGGCGCCTCCCGCGCGTGAAGGCGCATTTGCAGGGTTACGCCTTCGACGTCAGCAACCTCCCAGGCGGTCTGCGCAACCGGGCCGGTCCATCTCCTTCTCTAGCGCCTAGTGTGCAAGATAGCCCCCCCCACAGGCTGAGTTCCTCATTTTTCCTTTTCCTTAGATCTTTTAAAATCCATTATAAAATCATTCTAACTCAAAATCACTTGGTTCAAATTTCTGCAGGTTCCTAAATTCAAACTCTATTCACCCATGTGCTTTGCACATTTTTCCAAGGCATGTTTCTCTGCTATGTTAACTAAAATCCAAATCTAGATATTATTAACCCCATCTTCCAAAAATTCCATAGGCTTCAAATCTACTCCAATTGGAGTGATTCAAATTGCCAGAGGCTTCTTAAATCATTCCCTATTTTTAGAACCCTAGTCAACATTTTTTTGTGACTTATTTTCTTTTGCAATAAATAAATAGCTCCTATTGCTATTTATTCCACATTGTAAAATCTCTAGAATATTCGTACCAACTCCAAATCCAGTGAAACCACTTCCTATATATTTCTAAAATCATTCTCTGTTAAATGGGTGCCTTCACTCATTTTTAACAGAATGATTTTTGTTGGCTCCTTTAATCACCTATTGCTCCTTTCACCTATTCAAAAATCCTTGAGGATCCAAATCTCCTATGAAATGATTCAGGTATTTTTCTTATGACCAGAGAGGTCCAAGCAAAATATAACTTCTATTTATAAAACACTTTTATTCTGCTTGCTATGTGGCTCACTATGGTTGTTTCCGATGATAGTTGACGGTAGACAGAGTATTCGGAGTTGGAGCGGAAGACCTCGAAGACCCCGAGGACTTACCTGAGCAAGGCAAGCAGCCCTTTGATCATGACTTAAGCATATGAATTGATGCATGCTAGAATAGCAAGTACTTTTCCGTTGCATGTGATCATAGTGCCGGTTCATCATTGGTGTGATGGTACCGAAGGCTTCTTAGAAGCACTTGCATGATGGTGATGTTATACATATGGCTCCTCGGAGCACAAGCATGATGAGCTTGACCCTACCATCTATGAGGATCATGCTACTGTCATGTTGACTAGTAGAGTTAGAGAACCATTGCATTGAGCTTGACCCTACCCCTTGAGGGTCATGCTAACACCATGTTGACAAGTAAAGTATATTAACATGAGCATGTTGTTGTCATAAAATATGAGTTGGTGGTCACTTTTGGTGAAGTGATGCACCGGTGATTTGTGTGAGTATGGTTTCGGAAATGGGATTACATTTATGATGTGTCGACCGTCCCAACCTTACCAGTATGACCACGTTACCCCTTTATGGGACAGGGCTTTGTTGATTACTCTGGTCGGTACTAGCAAAGAGCCACATTACTAGTGGCGGGAGTGATTGTCGTCACTCTCGTGACGGGGTTGTGCCAGGTAGGACGACTATGCCATTATTATGAGTTCCAGGCACACCGTTGGTCCCCGCATGGTTGATACTGTCCAGAGTCGGTGCTCGTAAGATGTACAAAATGTGGGCTGGGTACCAATCGAGTGGACCTCTTTGTCTAGTATCGTCAGGGGAAAGATGATGATCAGGTACTTACCTCGGTTATATGTGATTATACCGCGAGTCGTGGATGACACGGAAGTTTCCCGGATATCGTGGGTCCAGCGTACTACCTGTGCAGAGTGTCAAACTATTTGAATAGCCGTGTCCACGGTCAAGGACAGTTGGTTAATCCTGCTTAAACTACGTCCTGATATTTCCGCATAAACCAAGTGTGAGTGTGTGTGTGTGGTGTTAAAAGGTGTTGTTATGGAAATAATAATATGACCAAGTTTGGTGACTTGGCATATAGGATGAACCCGGATGGTTTAGCCCTTAGCAGATATGTTGATATTTGTAACCTGTTCTTCAAAAGTAATTCTTTAACTTGATGCATATTCATGATCATTCCACCCAGATGAGTTATACTAGAAATGCATGATATTGCTATCCTTCACTTTTGTTGTTCATATCGTGGGCTGTTTGCGAGTACATTCAAAATACTCATTGGCTTGCCACTGGTTATTTCATTGAGCAGATGTGAAAGACAAGATATGGTGAAGATTAACTCGGTACGTTCATGCGAGCTAGGATGTTTCCCAGTCAGAATGCCTGTAGGTTAAGGTTGATGGCATGGGTTCACACTTTCAACCGATAATTCCGCTATTGGTCCAGTTTGTTGTGTTGGCCTATAAGGCCCTATATATGTAAGACTCGACCGAAGTGGTCATTTATTGTATCAAACGGTATGTATGGATGTAAGACTCTTTTATTCGGTATCTGTGTTCGGTGAGCATTGATCTCTAGGATCACTAAGCACGACGATTCTCGACTAGTAAGTCGGGGTCCCCACATATTTAAACCACTTCTCCTTAGGGAGATTAATATGAGCAGCAAATGATTGACATAATGAAGCTACTATCTCAGAGTCAAGTCCATGTTTAGCGCTAAAATCACGAAAAGTATTTGTTTCAGCGAAGGATTTAATGCAATCGAACTTAAGATTCATACCTGACTCCTTACCTTCATAAAACTCCCAATCTTTATAGTTGCATTTAATTCTTTCCAATAATCCCATTTGAAGTCAATATCTCTCTTCACAAAAGAACCGGTACAAGAAGTGTCAAGCATGGTACGATCATCATGAGAAAGCTGAGCATAGAAGTTCTGAATGATAATTTCTCTTGAGAGCTCATGGTTGGGGCATGAATATAACATTGATTTAAGCCTGCCCCAAGCTTGAGCGATGCTTCCTCTGTCACGAGGCCAAAAATTTTAAATATAATTCCGATCACAATGTACTAAATGCATAGGATAAAACTTTTGATGAAATTCCAATTTCAACCGATTGTAGTCCCATGATCCAGTATCATCACATAGCCTATACCATGTCAACGCCTTATCCTTCAAAGATAAAGGAAAGACCTTCTTCTTGACCTCATCCTCGGGCAGACCTGCAAGCTTAAATAAACCACAAACTTCATCTACATAGATTAGATGCAAGTCTGGATGTGATGTTCCATCTCCTGTAAAGGGATTAGCCAACAGTTTCTCAAGCATACCCGAAGGAAATTCAAAGAAAATATTGTCAGTAGGTGCAGCAGGTTGAGGAGCAACTCTGTATGCTTCCGTTCGAGGTGAAGATACCTCGAACAAGACCCTCAAAGGATTAGTATCCGTAGTGACAAGTGACAACAAATTTCAACACACTATATGAATGTTTCCTTACCAAGTTCCACTTACCAAAGGCGCTTCACTCCCCAGCAACGGCGCCAGAAAAGAGTCTTGATGACCCACAAGTATAGGGGATCAATCATAGTCCTTTGGATAAGTAAGAGTGTCGAACCCAACGAGGAGCAGAAGGATCTGACAGGTGGTTTTCAGCAAGGTAAAATCTGCACGCACTGAAATTGTCGGTAACAAGTGATTGTGTGGCGAGATAATTCATAGCCAGCAACAAGTAGCAAACGTAGAAACGGTGCAGCAAAGTGGCCCAATCCCTTTTGTAGCAAGGGACAAGCCTGGACAACGTCTTATAGGAGGAAAAACCCTCCCGAGGACACACGGGAATTTCAGTCATGCTAGTTTTCATCATGTTCATATGATTCGCGTTCGTTACTTTCATAGTTTGATATGTGGGTGGACCGGCGCTTGGGTACTGCCCTTACTTGGACAAGCATCCCACTTATGATTAACCCGTCTCGCAAGCATCCGCAACTACGAAAGAAGAATTAAGACAAAGTCTAACCATAGCATTAAACTAGTGGATCCAAATCAGCCCCTTACGAAGTAACACATAAACTAGGGTTTAAGCTTCTGTCACTCTAGCAAGCCATCATCTACTTAATACTTCCCAATGCCTTCCTCTAGGCCCAAATAATGGTGAAGTGTTATGTCGTCGACGTTCACATAACACTACTAGAGGAAAAACAACATACAACACATCAAAATATCGAACGAATACCAAATTCACAAGACTACTATTAGCATGACTTATCCCGTGTCCTCAGGAACAAAAGTAACTACTCACAAAGTATAATCATATTCATGACTAGAGAGGTAATGAGTAGCATCAAGGATCTGAACATAAACTCTTCCACCAAGTAATCCAACTAGCATCAACTACAAAGAGTAATCAACACTACTATCAACCTTACAAGTACCAATCGGAGTCGCGAGATGGAGATTGGTTACAAGTGATGAATTAGGGTTTGGATATGAGATGGTGCTGATGAAGATGTTGGTGGTGACGAGTCCCCTCCGATGAGAGGAGTGTTGGTGATGACGATGGCGACGATTTCCCCCTCCAGGAGGGAAGTTTCCCCGACAGGATCGTGGCAGGATCGTCCTGCTGGAGCTCTAGATTGGTTCTGTTCAAGTTCCGCCTCGTGGCGGCGGCGAATCCACGAAAAAGCTCCTCCTTTATTTTTTTCTGGACGAAACCCTTCATATAGCAGAAGAGGGGGGCCAGTGGGCCAGCATGCTGCCCACAAGCCCCCTGGGCGCGGCCAGATGGGTGGCCGCACCAAGCAGGCTTGTGGCCACCTGCTGGCGCCCCTCTGGCGCTTCTTCGACCCACTATTTTTTATAAATCTGGAAAAAAAACCTCGTTGATTTTTACGGCGTTCGGAGTTGAGCAGAATAGGTATCTCAACTTTGCTCCTTTTCAGGCCAGAATTCCAGCTGCTGGCATTCTCCCTCTTCATGTAAACCTTGCAAGATAAGAGAGAAAAGGCATAAGTATTGTACCGTGAAGTGAAATAGCAGCCCAAGAAGCGATAAATATCAATATGAAAACATGATGCAAAATGGACGTATCAACTACTTATAGCAAGACTTATCCCATGTCCTCGGGAACAAACATAACTACCCACAAAGCATAATTATGTTCATGATTAGAGAGGTGTTGAATAGCATTAAGGATCTGAACATATGGTCTTCCACCGAGTAAACCAACTAGCATCAACTACAAGGAGTAATTAACACTACTAGCAACCTTACAAGTACCAATCGGAGTCGCGAGACGGAGATTGGGTACAAGAGATGAACTAGGGTTTGGTGATGAAGATGTTGATGGATATGAGTCCCCTTCGTTGAGAGGAGTGTTGGTGATGACGATGGCGACGATTCCCCCTCCGGGAGGGAAGTTTCCCCGGCAGGACGGCCCTGCCGGAGCTCTAGATTGGTTCTGCTCAACTTCCGCATCTTGGCAGCGGCGTTTCTTCCGGAAAGCTCTCTCTTTATTTTTTCTGGGATGAAACCCTTCTTATAGTAGAAGGTGGGAGCCGAGGGGTAACACGGGGCCCATGAGCCCCCCACGCACGCCTAGGGGGGTGGGGTGCACCTGGCACGCTCGTGACCTCCTGGTGGCTCCCTCCAGTATTTCTTCCGCCCAGTATTTTTTTTCCAAAATAATTCCTCGCTGATTTTCATGGCTTTTGGAGTTGTGCAGAATAGGTATCTCAATCTTTCTCCTTTTTCGGCCTAGAATTCCAGCTGCCGGCAGGCATTCTCCCTCTTCATGTAAACCTTATAAAAATAAGAGGGAAAAGGCATAAGTACTGTACCATAATGTGTAATAATAGCCCATAATGCGATAAATATCAATATAAAAGCATGATGCAAAATGGACGTATTAGGGCCCAAGGTTAAAATCTTCGCGGTGCCATACCATGTGACTCAAACATAGGTGGCTTCAGCCACTGCCCCTTTCGGATGAGGTATTTGCTGTAACATGCAAGGTCACTCCAAGATTTATTTTTATTCTGTTTGAACTCTTTTGAATTGGAGTGCCTTCTTTTGACCTTAGAAGTGTTTGCTTTTCATCCTTCTCTCCACTACATAGTCAGATAGGTATTGTTTTGTTGGTTTTGTGGTTGTCTTTTTGGTCGTAGGCGGTACTACCGCTCCCAAGCCAGTACTACCATGCAGTGCAGCAGTACTACTGCCTCGGGGAGTTCCTCGATGGTTCAAGTAGTGGGCAGGGGGAGTTCTAACTCCCCCATACCCATTCACTTCCTCTCCCCTCGACTCTCCCTCTGTGGCGACCAAGAACACCACTCGAGGCCAACTCCGGATCTCCCATTCTGTACCGCCCTCCACTTTTTCTTTTGATGGGATCACTCCCCCCCCCCATCTCCCTCCTGCTATGGACTCCAATACTGCCCTCGATCCCCTGTCTTTGTGGTGTTATTTTCTGGATCTTTATCTAGTCCATTGCATGAGGATTCCATGTTTATTTCGCTTTTTCGTGGCATGAGAGGGACGTGTGATCGATACTGGTTGCAATAGAATAGGTAAAGGTATTCTGACACTGCCATCCCTCTTGCCATGGATGTTTTCTACCATCCGGGAGGTACTACCACCCGTGCACGACCGGTACTACCGCTGCGGCGGAAGTACTGCTCATGCACCGGAGGTACTACCACCGAGGCATCAGAACCCAGTTTTTCCTGTGCATCTATCAATTTTATTTTGTTTGATTCTTTGACTTATGTAGTCCTTTTACAGATGTTTTTCCTTACAATATTCTTGTGAGTTCTAGGTGTTGGTAGCTATCCTTGTCACATCCCTAACCCTTAAGCAAGTTAGTCTTGTGCTCATGTCTTCTTTGCATTTGCATCTAAGATTTCCAACAAGATCAAGAAAGTGGCAAAGGAAAAACTCAAAACCCTAGCCACTACTTCAAATAAAGAAAATCTCAAACTAGTTAAAATCAATGAACCCAAAATGGCGTCAAGAAATGTTCAAACTTTCTGATAAATCATGAAAGTGAATGAGCATTGGAGAAAACTATTTTCATGACACTTTAAGCATTTTATTTTAATGCAAAAGCCACTCGTTTCAAATTTTAAATTTGAAATCAGAAACTATAAATTTTCAAAAATGTTGAAAACTTTGGAAATGGTTGGGAATATTATAACAAATATTCAAGTGTGTTTAAAATAGTTTTTGCAATTTGTTTTGGAGCTGAAATAAATAGCAAAATAATGAAGAAGCTAAAACAGAAACAAAAATAGAAAAAAAATGGGAAATTCTTACCTGTCGCCTAGCCTGGCCCGGCCCATCCCAGCTCATGTCGTCTCCCTCGCGCCAGTAGGAGCAGGAGTTGGCCGTCGCCTCCTCCGGCGCGGCCACGCACCTGTGCGCCTGCCTGGCCGCCGCCTCGTGCTGGCAATGCCAGGGATAAGCTCGCCGAGGTCTCCTCTATCCATTCCCAGCGTCGGCTCTCTCCCTCCTCCCGGATCTCTTCCTCCTCCCTGCTGCCGCCATTGGAGCCGAGCAAAGCTCGAGCTGCCCGTGCCCCTAGCCATAGGATCCCCTCTTAGAGCACGCCATTAGCTCCACCTCGTCGGTCTGGTCCTCTCTGCAGAAGCCGAAGCTTCTCCGAGCTCTGCATCGCCCCCCAACGCCATCGTCTTCCACCTCCGGCCGCCGGACCTCTCCCGTCGATTCGCTCCCTCCGGCGCACCCCCGAGCCCTTCAACAACACCATCGTAACCGTCGTGAGCTCGTCATCGTTTCCCCTCTCGCCCCACGCTCTCCCGTGCATCGTAGCCCCGTTCCCCACCAAGGCCAAGAGCTCCTCGCCGCCGGTCATGTCGTCGTCGTCGCTGTGGTGTCTGATCCACGCGCTCGAGCTAGGGATCGAGCTCCTGGAGCCTCCAGGAGCGTGATGAGCCCACCAGCTGCCCTCCCCGTGCCCTAGAGCCATCTCTCATAGAAGGCCGAGCTTCGGCCGCCGCTTCGGCTCATCTCCGGTGCCCCTCCCGGCGACCCTAGCTTCCCCTGATGCCCCCGCTAGATGCGGCGTTGCACCAGCTATCCGTAGCTGCTTTCTGCGCCCAAAACCGACGGCCGATGCGCAGTCTAGCTTCCTCCGGCGAGCCCTCCGCCGCGCCCGTGGTCGCCGCCGGCCATGCTCCGGTGGGGGTCGACGTGGCAAAGCTAACCCAGTAGATTAGGAGCTTAATCTCTCGCTGACAGTGGGCCCAAGGCCAAGTCAACTCGGTTTAGGGACTGGTCACCGCGGGATTAGTCCCAGAGAGGCTGACCAGTGGGTCCCCCTTGTCAGGTTTGACCTGAACAGGCCGGCTGACCTGCTGACGTCAGTCTGATGCAATAAAGAGAATTATCAGTATAGAAATAATTCCAGGAAATTGCTAAAACTTGTAAAAATCATAGAAATTAATCTGTAACTCCAATGAAAATAATTTATATATGAAAAAGTATCAGAAAAATTCAAGGATTCTGATTATGCTATTTTCAACCATGTTTGAAAAAGTTACAGAACCCTAACATGTATAATAAGGAATAATTCAATTCTTATAATCACTTTATAAATGGAATTTGGAAAATATTCAAATTACAATATGGTTGCCATGATCACACACTGTCCTAATTACAAATCAGTACATTAACATGACTTTTCATGCATGCTAACATCAAGTTGATCTGAGCATCAGGTCGAATCAATTAAACCGGTATCCGAGAATACCCCGTCTGAATTGCATTCAAATCAACTCTAAACCTAATACATGTTGAGAATAATAACTTATCACTTTGCATTCTCATGCCATGCTCATGCATCATTTTGATTGCATATGATTGTTATTGAATGTTACCATTCTTTTCGGTAGGCTCCGCACCCCCGGATTCCACCGAATATCCGTCTGACGGATATCGTTCCTCCTCTGAGCAACAAGGCAAGCAACCCTTTTGATCATCCCGATAATTCCCATGTTCTTGCTCCTGCACTTATTTATTGCATTAGGATCAAATGCTTTAACTGCTTTTGCCACGTTAGTTGAACCCACTTCCTTTGCATGACTTAACCTTGTCACAGTAAATAGCCGAACCTTGCAACCTAGCATACCTGATAGTTGCTTGAGCTATGATGTGCCTTATCCTGCTATGCATGCTATGCTTAGAGTTGTGTATGGTTTGTCATCTGGGAGATGAACAGAATTGTGAGAACGTGTTCGGTGAGCAAAGGTTGTGTGTTGAACTTGATTTGGTAAAGGTACCGGCGAAAGGCTGTGTAGGAGTACATGGCGGGTTGTTTCATTGGAACCGTCCTTCGGAACTGAGTTCCGTGTATGTAATCCAAGACTAGATACTACCACATGCTGGGCCCTGAAATATGACCCCGCTCGGCCTATTAATCGCGTAGTACTCGGTCCAGGAGTTGCAAGTAGTTTCTGGTGTTTATAGTAATGCTGGAGGCCGTGCATGGTGCTGACCTGAGAGGTGGGCCGTGATGCGGTAGGCAGTGGCACGGTGTACAAAGTGGCACCCGGATGGTGGGCTTGGGAACCCTGCGCACATCGTTTGAGGCCGTGGCGGAAACCTCGGCCGGACTTCCGTACGGGTTACCCTCAGATAGGCGATAAGCCTGGACTAGGTACTAGTGTGGTTAACGGTCGTGGCCGACTCCCTCGCTGGGCTTCCGCTTGAAGGTTGCCGAGGTGCATGACGTGCACATGGCGATAAGTGGCGAGAGCGTGTGTGACAAAGTACACCCCTGCAGGGTTATGATCTATTCGAATAGCCGCGCCCGCAGATATGGACTACTTGGAGACATATGTTGTTCATAGATAACTTCAATGACTACTCATAAAATTGCCAAGATAAGCGTGAGTGTCGTGGACGGCATTTTCGTGCGGAGACGGAATGATTCCATGATAGAGTATTGTTGTGGTGTTAGTGGATTCGTGTGCGAGAAATCAAGTTGTCAAAATTATTTAAAAATGCAAATTGTCTAGCCACGAGTCAAATGCTGGCTTTCCGCATAAAACCCCACAATACCTTTTGATACCTTGCATGAGTAGTTAGTTATCCTAAAGTCTTGCTAAGTACCTTCATACTCATGTTTGCTTAATACATGTTGCAGAGGTTGCTAATGACCCTAATGGAGGATTCTTCGTAGACATCGACGACGACGAGTAGCTGGTGTCCCAGCTACGATCTGGCCCTACGTTGGATCTGTAGTATAGTCAGGCCATGTGCCTTCTAGTTGTCCTGTCTGTACTCAGACAGTTTAAACTCTTCCGCTGGCTTGTAATTGAATGACTGCTATTATGGGTCGTGAGACCCTTAATGTGTAATATTATGTGTGTGGCTCTTCCGAGCCTCTTAAATAAAGTTTGTATGTTTATGGTTATGTTGTGATGCCATCGATGTATCTATACATATCTGTATGCCATGCGTACGTGTGTCGTACTTGATATGTATGGGGTTCGATTACCTAGTCGTGAACTTTAGTAGCACTCCTTACGAGGAAATGCCCCTTTGTGATCCAATGAGCCTTGGTAGTTCGCTACTGCTCCGGACACATTGGTTGACTGGCATGTGTCCTTCTTAGCTGCTGTGTGTGTCCTCTTTGGGGAAATGTCACGCGATGTAATGGAGTCCTTGTAGCTTGCTACGACTCATCTACATTCGCTGATGACCGACACCTGCTTTGTTGGGTCATGTATGCCTGTCATTGTGCGGTACGGCCACTTTGGTTTATGACTAGACATGTCGATCCGGGTTCTTTGACATGGGAATGCTAGCGACACTATTCCATACGTGAGTCAAAAGACGCAAACGGTTCCGGCTAAGGTAAGGCTGCAGCCGAGGAGTTAACCGTGCGTGAGACCGCAAAGGGATGCGATGTGTTACAGGCTAGATTCCTATGGCTTAGGATCGGGGTCCCGACAGCGTTGGTATCACAGCCTGACTGACTGTAGGATTACTAAGCCAAACTGGTCGAAGTTGAGTCTAGAATTGCTTTAGTTATATATAAGGGAATTGTTTGTGGAAGGGAACGTAAGACTCTTGTTCTCTTCTCAAGTTATTCTATTCTGGTCATCCTCGTCTTTTCTGCGGGAATTAAGGACTAGGTTACTCATCTTCTTCTAGGCTCGTGTTTCTGATCGGTAGATTATAGGACTATGGGTCAAGAGACATTGGGTTTCTTCTATTCCTAGGAAAAAGGGAAGTAAGTTTGATGATCAGAGAGTTGAACCTGATAGTTGAGTGGTTACGCTATTCCATTTTGGGTTGTCTCAAAATTTGTTTTTGAGCATTTACAGCCGTTATGCTGCCCAATTTTTCATTCAGAGCTCTAATGCTTTTGCATTACTCTCTATTTACATATGCCTGGCCGTCCTTCTCGTCAGGTGGTACGTCTGACCAGGTGCATTGATGTACCGGGTCATACGGCCATGCTGGTCAGGGTGATGTCGGTGTGCGGTTACCGCTGGTACCCCGAGTACACAGTGGAGGAACAGTACCGAGACTTCAACCAGAGCCAGTACATCTGCACTGTTCGGGTATTTCCAGATTACCCTGGAGCGGAGAAGCCAATCCATTGGTCCTATGGGTTGGGGGTCACTGTTGACATGGCAGTACAAGATGCTGCCTATTCAATGCTGACCATTATGAGAGCGAGACATGCACTGCTGCAGAATTCAGAGTTCTGTTATGTTCCGGCCTCTCAGCCTGGTGAAGAGGGATACCTAAGTGGAGTCTATTTTGATTCTTCTATGGAGGATCCACTTCTGCAGTCCACTGTTGAGATGCTAGAGAACAGAGACAGGGATGCTCGTGCTCTCCGTATGGAGCTTTATGCTACCCGTGCCTGTCCGTGGACAGCCTTAACGCAGCTGGCACCGGTAGTCAAGACAGGGTATGGAGAGATGGAGATGCTGAACCCTGTTAGGACCCATCTTCCGGCCCACGTTGACTGGCCAGCTATAGGAGGAGTCACACCTCTTCGGGGACCCCTCTTACCACCAGTCAGGGGACCAAGGCCACATCCGTGTCCTTATGGATCCCAGGGATCTCAGGCTAGAGTGTTTCCTGATCCGCAGGTTGAGCTTCCAGGCCATGGAGGTAATCTCTACGAGATGTTCTATGCGGATGCATGAGCTGTGAGCGGAAGGATAGTATGGTAGTAGTCGTACGTTCACAGTCCTGCGTGACTTGTGAAGTATGTATGTAATGTGAAATGAATTCCAGAGGCCTAGATAAATAATGTATAGGCAGCTTGTAAGCCTCCGATGAGTAGTTTCACAATTTCAGTAGTTTGCTCTTCGGTTAAGGGTGTACTGGACTATGTAAGGGTGTGCATGAACCATGGTGTATATATAGCAGTTGCTTGTTACCATGCTGTTCGGATATTCATTTCCGCATTCCGTGTGTTCAGTACATTCTTAATCCATAGTTAGTATTGATATGATATTGGTCTAAGCTATGAGTTTGTTTGTCAGGATGGTGTTCACCAGGTTGAAACGTGCTCCTGCTCATGAGCAAGGTGAGGGTAGTCAAGCGTCGCAGGAAGACCTGCCTCACCCGCCTTCTCTGGTGGAAGTGATGCTTGAGGCAGAAAGAAACAAAAGGGAGACCAATCGACTACTAGAGCGTATTGAGCAGAATACGGCTCGACAGCCTAGGAATGCCGTAGTGTCCCTCAGTGACTTTGTGAAGCTGAATCCTCCAAAGTTTCATCATTCCGTCGATCCCCTCGACGCTGATGACTGGCTGTGTAGCATCTCACGCAAGATTCGCTCTGAGAATGTGTCTAAGGCCGACAAGGTGACCTTTGCGGCATATTTCCTGGAAGGACCCGTCAATCTGTGGTGGGAGAATTTTGAAGCTATGCGTCCCGCTGAACCAGTGGCCACATGGGCAGACTTCAGTGCAGCCTTCCGTCTGCACCGTATTCCAGAGGGCCTGATGGACAGAAAGAGAGAGGAGTTATGTGCCTTCACTCAGGGCAAGTTGTCTGTGGATGCCTATAGCCGCGAGTTCGGTAACCTCGCCCGCTATGCAACAGAGGAGGTGTCTACTGACGCCAAGAAGCAAGCAAGGTTTCGTAAGGGTCTGAGCCGTGAGCTCTGTCGTGATCTGCGCCTCCATGAGTGTGCAAGTTTTCAAGCCCTAGTCAACAAAGCGATCAGTGCCGAGACTGGTCATACTGACTTCGAAGCCACAAGGAAGCATTCCCGTGAATTTGGCTCGTCTTCTGGTTCCGCGTTCCCAAAACGCAGGCTGTGGGTTCCAAACAGTTCTCTGCCGCCAAGATACACTCCGAGGCCATCCTACGTGGCGCCGCAGACGAATCAGGCCAACCTTCCAGCAAAAGCTTATGGTGGTCCAGCTAGCAATGCTGCACCACGTGCCAACCGGGTGATATGCTACAAGTGTGGAGAACCAGGGCACTATTCCCGTGAGTGTCCTCAGAATGTGGGTGCCAAGCAACCCGGAAAGTCCGTCGGGCAAGCCAAGTCGGGCAAAGCTTATTATGTGAAGCCAATTCCTGCACGTGGCCGTGTGAACTATGTGTCAGCAGAAGAAGCTGCAGAGGATCCCGACGTCATGCTAGGTACGCTTCTTGTGAATCATCACCGAGCGTCCGTTCTCTTTGACACTGGGTCTTATCATTCCTTCATTTCAGAAAGTTATGCATAGTTGCATAACATGTCTTTTTGTGATATGCCAATCCCATTGGTTGTCCAAACCCCTGGTAGTAAATGGCAAACCTCTAGGATAACCTATGACAATGAAATTCTAGTAGATAGGCTAGTTTTTCTAGCCTCATTGATAGCCTTGAAATCTTCGGATATTAATATCATCTTGGGCATGGACTGGATGTCAGCTCACTATGCCAAGATTGATACTCATTCTAGAAATGTCCAGCTTACCCATCCCTCGGGTGAGATAGTAAATGTCTCCACTCGAGTTGCCAAATGCCAACTCTATTCCCTAAATGCCAACCCTCTTCCGGAACTTGAAGACATTCCAGTAGTTCGTGACTTCCTGGATGTTTTTCCAGAAACTGCCAGGAATTCCACCTGACAGAGAAGTAGAGTTTGTAATAGATCTTGTTCCGGGAACTGTCCCAATAGCCAGAAGACCATATAAGATGGCACCCCTGGAGCTAGCCGAACTTAAGAAGCAATTAGATGAGGCTTTGAACAAAGGTTTCATTCGTCCTAGCTCTTCTCCTTGGGCTTGTCCCGTCCTCTTCGTCAAGAAGAAAGACGGAACGGATCGGATGGTTGTAGATTACCGACCAGTTAATCTGGTCACCATTAAGAACAAGTATCCGCTCCCCAGGATCAACGACCTGTACGATCTGCTCGCTGGATCCTCAGTCTTCTCCAAAATGGATTTGAGGTTGGGATACCATCAAATCAAGATTAAGAACGGGGACATTCCAAAAACGGCTTTTGTTACTCGTTATGGCCAATATGAGTACACCGTTATGTCCTTCGGTTTAACCAATGCTCCAGCCACCTTCTCTCGTCTGATGAATTCAATCTTCATGGAGTATTTGGATAAATTCGTCGTGGTATACCTCGATGATATTCTCATCTACTCGAAGAATGAACAAGAACATGCCGAGCATCTAAGGCTGGTATTGATGAAACTTCGAGAGCATCGCCTTTATGCCAAATTTTCAAAATGTGAATTCTGGTTACCAGAAGTGACCTATCTAGGCCACGTAATCTCTGGTAAGGGTATTGCTGTCAATCCCGAAAGAGTTCAAGCTGTCCTTGATTGGACTCAACCTGAATCGGTTAAGCAAGTTAGGAGTTTTCTTGGTCTAGCGAGCTATTGTCGCCGCTTTGTCAAGAATTTCTCCAAGGTTGCAAAGCCTCTAACTGAACTCCTCAAGAAGGATAAAAAGTTCGAGTGGACACCACAATGTGAGCATAGTTTTCAGGAACTGAAAAGACGCCTGACTTCCGCACCTGTGTTGCTACCACCAGATTTTTCTAAGGACTTTGTTATCTATTGCGACGCCTCGCGACAAGGATTAGGTTGCATTCTGATGCAAGATCGTCATGTGATCGCATATGCATCTCGACAATTGCGTCCACACGAGGATAATTATCCCACACATGACCTTGAGCTTGCAGCTGTGGTCCATGCACTAAAAACCTGGCGACATTACCTTCTGGGTAATCGTTGCGAAATATTCACTGATCACCAAAGTCTGAAATATATTTTCACCCAGCCGGATTCGAATCTCAGGCAAAGACGGTGGGTTGAGTTGATCTCGGATTACGACTTAGGGATAACTTACACCCCGGGGAAGGCCAATGTTATGGCCGATGCGCTAAGTCGTAAATCTTATTGTAACAATTTGATGCTACAACAAGGTCAACCACATCTCCATGAGGACTTTCGGAAGTTAAATCTTCATATTGTTCCTCAAGGATTCCTTTCTACCCTGGTGGCGAAGCCTACTCTTAAAGATCAAATTATAGCTGGCCAAAAGCGTGACAAGGGTATCTCACGGATCAAGGAGAATATTTTTAGCGGAAACGCTAAGGAATTTTCCATGAATGATCAAGGTGTTGTGTTCTTCTAGAATCGTCTAGTGGTTCCTAAGAACCCACATCTAAGGCAGTTAATCCTTAAGGAGGCTCATGATTCTCCTCTGACCATTCATCCCGGTAGTACTAAGATGTATCAGGACCTACGCCAGAGGTTCTGGTGGACTAGGATGAAGAGAGAAATTGCTGAGTTCGTTGCTAACTGCGACGTTTGTCGTCGAGTTAAGGCAGAACATCAAAGGCCTGCTGGCACCCTTCAACCTCTAGCTATTCCTGAATGGAAATGGATAAAGTTAGCATGGATTTCGTTACCGGATTTCCCAAGACCAAGAAAGGAAATAATGCTATCTTTGTGGTCATTGACCGTCTTTCCAAAGTGGCTCATTTTCTCCCTGTTCGTGAGAGTATAACAGCTAGCCAGCTAGCAGAGTTATATATCTCTCGAATAGTGTCTCTTCATCGTGTTCCCCTGGAAATTAACTCAGACCGTGGAAGTATCTTTGCTTCTCGCTTCTGGGAAAGTTTTCAGAATGCCATGGGGACTCACCTATCTTTTAGCACTGCTTTCCATCCCCAATCAAGTGGTCAAGTAGAAAGAGTGAATCAAATTCTAGAAGATATGCTCCGAGCTTGTGTTATATCGTTTGGTATGAATTGGGAGAAGTGTCTTCCATTCACCGAATTCGCTTATAACAATAGTTACCAATCAAGCTTGGGCAAAGCCCCTTTTGAAGTTCTCTATGGACGAAGATGTCGAACACCTCTTAATTGGTCAGAAACCGGAGAGAGGCAACTCTTTGGCCCGGATATGATCCAGGATGCAGAAGAGCAGGTTCGCATTATTCGAAAAGTTGAAAACATCCCAGTCTCGTCAAAAGAGCTAATATGATCATCATCATAAGGCTGTGACCTTTGAAGTTGACGAGAAGGCTTACCTTCGGGTTACACCTTTGAAGGGTACCCATCGTTCCGGTATCAAGGGCAAATTGGCTCCTCGTTACATTGGTCCTTTTCGCATTCTTGCCAAACAAGGAGAAGTTGCCTACCAGTTGGAACTTCCTCCGCATCTTTCCAAGGTTCATGATGTTTTCCACGTCTCGCAACTCAGGCGTTGCTTTTCGGATCCTATCCGTGAAGTGGACCACGAAACGCTTGATCTCCAGGATAACCTTTCATACCGAGAATACCCCGTGCGTATTCTTGATCAAGCTGAGCGTACCACTCGACGTCGAAACCTCAAGTTTCTTAAAGTTCAATGGTCAAACCATTCTGAAAAGGAGGCAACTTGGGAAAGAGAGGATCGTCTCCGACTTGAATATCCTGCGTTATTCCCGACGACTTCTAAATCTCGGGACGAGATTCTTTTGAGTGGGGGTGAGTTGTCACATCCATAACCCTTAAGCAAGTTAGTCTTGTGCTCATGTCTTCTTTGCATTTGCATCTAAGATTTCCAACAAGATCAAGAAAGTGGCAAAGGAAAAACTCAAAACCCTAGCCACTACTTCAAATAAAGAAAATCTCAAACTAGTTAAAATCAATGAACCCAAAATGGCGTCAAGAAATGTTCAAACTTTCTGATAAATCATGAAAGTAAATGAGCATTGGAGAAAACTTTTTTCTTGACACTTTAAGCATTTTATTTTAATGCAAAAGCCACTCGTTTCAAATTTTAAATTTGAAATCAGAAACTATAAATTTTCAAAAATGTTGAAAACTTTGGAAATGGTTGGGAATATTATAACAAATATTCAGGTGTGTTTAAAATAGTTTTTGCAATTTGTTTTGGAGCTGAAATAAATAGCAAAATATTGAAGAAGCTAAAACAGAAACAAAAATAGAAAAAAAATGGGAAATTCTTACCTGTCGCCTAGCCTGCCCGGCCCATCCCGGCTCCTGTCGTCTCCCTCGCGCCAGTAGGAGCAGGAGGTGGCCGCCGCCTCCTCTGGCACGGCCACGCACCTGTGCGCCTGCCTGGCCGCCGCCTCGTGCTGGCAATGCCAGGGATAAGCTCGCCGAGGTCTCCTCTATCCATTCCCAGCGTCGGCTCTCTCCCTCCTCCCGGATCTCTTCCTCCTCCCTGCTGCCGCCATTGGAGCCGAGCAAAGCTCGAGCTGTCCGTGCCCCTAGCCATAGGATCCCGTCTCATAGCACGCCATTAGCTCCGCCTCGTCGGTCTGGTCCTCTCTGCAGAAGCCGAAGCTTCTCCGAGCTCTGCATCGCCCCCCAACGCCATCGTCTTCCACCTCCGGCCGCCGGACCTCTCCCGTCGATTCGCTCCCTCCGGCGCACCCCCGAGCCCTTCAACAACACCATCGTAACCGCCGTGAGCTCGTCATCGTTTCCCCTCTCGCCCCACGCTCTCTCGTGCATCGTAGCCCCATTCCCCACCAAGGCCGAGAGCTCCTCGCCGCCGGTCATGTCGTCGCCGTCGCTGTGGTGTCTGATCCACGCGCTCGAGCTAGGGATCGAGCTCCTGGAGCCTCCAGGAGCGTGATGAGCCCTCCAGCTGCCCTCCTCGTGCCCTAGAGCCATCTCTCATAGAAGGCCGAGCTTCGGCCGCCGCTTCGGCTCGTCGCCGGCGCCCCTCCCGGCGACCCTAGCTTCCCCTGATGCCCCCGCTAGATGCGGCGTTGCACCAGCTATCCGTAGCTGCTTTCTGCGCCCAAAACCGACGGCCGATGCGCAGTCTAGCTTCCTCCGGCGAGCCCTCCGCCGCGCCCGTGGTCGCCGCCGGCCATGCTCCGGTGGGGGTCGACGTGGCAAAGCTAACCCAGTAGATTAGGAGCTTAATCTCTCGCTGACAGTGGGCCCAAGGCCAAGTCAACTCGGTTTAGGGACTGGTCAGCGCGGGATTAGTCCCAGAGAGGCTGACCAGTGGGTCCCCCTTGTCAGGTTTGACCTGAACAGGTCGGCTGACCTGCTGACGTCAGTCTGATGCAATAAAGAGAATTATCAGTATAGAAATAATTCCAGGAAATTGCTAAAACTTGTAAAAATCATAGAAATTAATCTGTAACTCCAATGAAAATAATTTATATATGAAAAAGTATCAGAAAAATTCAAGGTTTCTGATTATGCTATTTTCAACCATGTTTGAAAAAGTTACAGAACCCTAACATGTATAATAAGGAATAATTCAATTCTTATAATCACTTTATAAATGGAATTTGGAAAATATTCAAATTACAATATGGTTGCCATGATCACACACTGTCCTAATTACAAATCAGTACATTAACATGACTTTTCATGCATGCTAACATCAAGTTGATCTGAGCATCAGGTCGAATCAATTACACCGGTATCCGAGAATACCCCGTTTGAGTTGCTATTCGAATGTGATTCAAATCAACTCTAAACCTAATACATGTTGAAAATAATAACTTATCACTTTGCATTCTCATGCCATGCTCATGCATCATTTTGATTGCATATGATTGTTATTGAATGTTACCATTCTTTTCGGTAGGCTCCGCACCCCCGGATTCCACCGAATATCCGTCTGACGAATATCGTTCCTCCTCTGAGCAACAAGGCAAGCAACCCTTTTGATCATCCCGATAATTCCCATGTTCTTGCTCCTGCACTTATTTATTGCATTAGGATCAAATGCTTTAAGTGCTTTTGCCACGTTAGTTGAACCCACTTCCTTTCCATGACCTAACCTTGTCACATTAAATAGCCGAACCTTGCAACCTAGCATACCTGATAGTTGCTTGAGCTATGATGTGCCTTATCCTGCTATGCATGCTATGCTTAGAGTTGTGTATGGTCTGTCATCTGGGAGATGAACAGAATTGTGAGAATGTGTTCGGTGAGCAAAGGTTGTGTGTTGAACTTGATTTGGTAAAGGTACCGCTGAAAGGCTGTGTAGGAGTACATGGAGGGTTGTTTCATTGGAACCGTACTTAGGAACTGAGTTCCGTGTATGTAATCCAAGACTAGATACTACCACATGCTGGGACCTGAAATATGACCCCGTTCGGCCTATTAATCGCGTAGTACTCGGTCCAGGAGTTGCAAGTAGTTTCTGGTGTTTATAGTAATGCTGGAGGCCGTGCATGGTGCTGACCTGAGAGGTGGGCCGTGATGCGGTAGGCAGTGGCACGGTGTACCAAGTGGCACCCGGATGGTGGGCTTGGGAACCCTACGAACATCGTTTGAGGCCGTGGCGGAAACCTCGGCCGGACTTCCGTACGGGTTACCCTCAGATAGGCGATAAACCTGGACTAGGTACTAGTGTGGTTAACGGTCGTGGCCGACTCCCTCGCTGGGCTTCCGCTTGAAGGTTGCCGAGGTGCATGACGTGCACATGGCGATAAGTGGCGAGACCGTGTGTGACGAAGTACACCCCTGCAGGGTTATGATCTATTCGAATAGCCGCGTCCGCGGATATGGACTACTTGGAGACATATGTTGTTCATAGATAACTTCAATGACTACTCATAAAATTGCCAAGATAAGCGTGAGTGTCGTGGACGGCATTTCCGTACGGAGACGGAATGATTCCACGATAGAGTATTGTTGTGGTGTTAGTGGACTCGTGTGAGAGAAATCAAGTTGTCAAAATTATTTAAAAATGCAAATTGTCTAGCCACGAGTCAAATGTTGGCTTTCCGCATAAAACCCCACAATACCTTTTGATACCTTGCATGAGTAGTTAGTTATCCTAAAGTCTTGCTGAGTACCTTCGTACTCATGTTTGCTTAATACATGTTGCAGAGGTTGCTAATGACCCTAATGGAGGGTTCTTCGTAGACATCGACGACGACGAGTAGCTGGTGTCCCAGCTACGATCTGGCCGTACGTTGGATCTGTAGTATAGTCAGGCCATGTGCCTTCTAGTTGTCCTGTCTGTACTCAGACAGTTTAAACTCTTCCGCTGGCTTGTAATTGAATGAATGCTATTATGGGTCGTGAGACCCTTAATGTGTAATATTATGTGTGTGGCTCTTCCGAGCCTCTTAAATAAAGCTTGTATGTTTATGGTTATGTTGTGATGCCATCGATGTATCTATACATATCGGTATGCCATGCATACGTGTGTCGTACTTGATATGTATGGGGTTCGATTACCTAGTCGTGATCTTTAGTAGCACTCCATACGAGGAAATGCCCCTTTGTGATCCAATGAGCCTTGGTAGTTCGCTACTGCTCCGGACACATTGGTTGACCGGCATGTGTCCTTCTTAGCTGCTGTGTCTGTCCTCTTTGGGGAAATGTCACGCGATGTAATGGAGTCCTTGTAGCTTGCTACGACTCGTCTACATTCGCTGATGACCGACACCTGCTTTGTTGGGTCATGTATGCCTGTCCTTGTGCGGTACGGCCACTTTGGTTTATGACTAGACATGTCGATCCGGGTTCTTTGACATGGGAATGCTAGCGACACTATTGCATACGTGAGTCAAAAGATGCAAACGGTTCCGGCTAAGGTAAGGCTGCAGCCGAGGAGTTAACCGTGCGTGAGACCGCACAGGGATGCGATGTGTTACAGGCTAGATTCCTATGGCTTAGGATCGGGGTCCCGACAATCCTCGGGTTACTCGTCGCGTGAAGCGTCGCCATGGCCCCAAGCGCCCACACACTTCTGATGAGGCAGCGGCTGGTTCTAGTACTCAACCGCATATGCAGTGTGTGAAGAAGACTATCAGCAAGAAGAAGGGTCCCAACACTACAGGAATCACCTTCTTTGCCGTCTGCCATCACAGACGGCAAAGACAATATCCTGGACGGCAAAGAGAATACCACAGACGGCAAAGATTGTCACGGCCGGCAAAATTTCTGCGTCAGCCTACAATGGCATAGGACCTTCTTTGCCATTTGCCCCACCAAAGCGGACGTCAAAGATCTTTGCCGTCAGGTTTCCTTAGGAGCAGTCAGCAAAGCCTTCGAGACGGCAGCCGACAGGCGTTGCCTCCGTTAGGGGTTAACGGAGCCTTTGCCGTCTGCCTCCCCGTGAATCTTTGCCGTCTACCTCCCCGTCGATCTTTGCCGTCTGCCTTCTCCTCCCCTCCCCTCCCCTCCATCTTTGTCGTCTGCCTCCAGGACAATCTTTGCCGTCTGCCGGGTCCTCCCCTCCCCCCTCTCTCCACTCTTTGCCATCTGCCTCCTCCTCTGTGCCCTCTTCTTTGCCGTCTGCCCCCCAGGAAGCTGACGGCAAAGAGACTATATGGCCAGCTGCTACTGCCCAGGCTGCACAGCTGGGCGCCACGTGGCACCTTTGCCGTCGGCTGGCTGACGGCAAAGGCCTTTGCCATCAGCTGACAGACGGCAAAGAGCCTATATTGTCACATTTTTATTTATTTTTTGTATTTCACAGCACATATACATATAATTCATAGCACATATATCATGAATAGATCACAACACATATATGATATACATATAAAGCTCATCAATGCCATTTGTTCATCAACGAACATCCCATATATCAAAAGAACCAACACATACAAAGTTTCATCCATATATACATACATATAGTTGCACATATATTGTTCATCAACACATACAAAGAACCAACACATTGTTCATCAACTCAAATAAAAACGGAAACTAAAGCACTCCAACGCCAGCTTCCATGCATGCAGTACATCCAATCTGCAAAATGGGAATAAGAAAGTTAGAAGAAGAAGAAGAACAACATATATATGACAAATAAGCTAAATTGAAGAAGAAAGAGAAGAAGCAAGAAGAGAACAAGGAGAAGAAAAGCAAGAAGGAGGAGGAGGAGGGGAAGGGGAAGGAGAAGGAGAAGGAGGAGGAGAAGAAGAAAAAAGAAGAGAAGAAGAAGGAGAAGAAGGAGGAGAAGAAGGAGAATAAGGAGGTCTCCTTCTCCTTCTTCTTCTCCTCCTTCTTCTTCTTCTCTTCTTCTCCTCCTCCTTCTTATTCTTCTCCTTCTCCTTCTTCTCTTCTTCTTCTTCTTCTTCTTCCTTCTCCTTCTTTTTGAGCTAAATATTCCAATTATGTCATTTTAGAGGAAAACAAGCTAAGTATATAATATTCATGAGCTAACCAAGGTTCTTGTGCCATTTTGAGCTTATTATGGTATTTTGGAGCTAAATGGGCTAATTATGTCATTGTTGGGTTAATTAAAGCAAGGATAATATGAAAGAGGATAAGAAAGCGGAGGAGGATGAGGAGAAGAAGAAGAAATCAAGAAGAAGGAGGAGGAGGAGAAGGAGGAGGAGGAGAAGGATAGAAGGTCCTTGGCCTTCTCCTCCTCCTCCTCCTCCTCCTCCTCCTCCTTCTCCTTCTTCTCTTCTTCTTCTTCTTCTTCTTCTTCTTTCTTTTCATTTTGCCTATTTCTTCTCCTCTTCTCCTCTTGTTGGAGCTAAAATACCTAATTATGTCTTTTTTGAGCTAAATGGGCTAACTATCCCATTTTAGAGGAAAACAAGCTAAGTATATAATATTAATGAGCTAACCAAGGTTCTTATGCCATTTTGAGCTTATTATGGTATTTTGGAGCTAAATGGACTAATTATGTCATTGTTGGGGAAATTAAAGCAATTGCAAGGATAATATGAAAGAGGAGAAGAAAGAGGAGGAGGAGGAGGAGAAGAAGAAGAAATCAAGGAGGAGGAGGAGGAGAAGGAGGAGGAGGAGAAGGACTAGAAGGTCCTTGGCCTTCTCATCCTCCTCCTCCTCCTCCTCCTCCTTCTCCTTCTTCTCTTCTTCTTCTTCTCTTCTTCTTCTTCTTCTATCTTTTCATTTTGCCTATTTCTTCTCCTCTTCTCCTCTTGTTGGAGCCAAATTACCTAATTATGTCTTTTTTGAGCTAAATGTTCCAATTATGTCATTTTAGAGGAAAACAAGCTAAGTATATACTATTCATGAGCTAACCAAGGTTCTTGTGCCATTTTGAGCTTATTATGGTATTTTGGAGCTAAATGGGCTAATTATGTCATTGTTGGGTTAATTAAAGAAAGGATAATATGAAAGAGGAGAATAAAGAGGAGGACGAGAAGAAGAAGAAGAAGAAATAAAGAAGAAGGAGGAGGAGGAGGAGGAGGAGAAGGCCAAGGACCTTCTGGCCTTCTCCTCCTCCTCCTCCTCCTCCTTCTTCTTCTTCTTTCTTTTCATTTTACCTATTTCTTCTCCTCTTGTTGGAGCTAAATTACCTAATTATGTCTTCTTCGAGCTAAATGCGCTAATTATCTCATTTTAGAGGAAAACAAGCTAAGTTTGGAGGAGAAACTTACCGTAGTGGTCATCAAGGAGGAGAAACACCACGGTTGCTCGCGCCGGCTTCGTTTGGAGACGGTTGCCCTGGAGAAGGGTCGTGCGATGCCGCTCGGGAGTTATTCTGCAGAAAAGATATTTTGCAATGTCTCAGTTACCATGATGACACTCAATTATTAATACTAGTTTATAATAATTCTCACCGTGCCAATCGAAGAGAAGACGGGCATCGGCGGAGGGACTTGACCGCTCTTCTCGCACAGACCCTGAAGAGTGGGTCGTATTAGTTAGTATTGAAACAGACATTACACACATGATTTGGCTAATGTGAAAAAAAACATACCACAAAAACCTCGTACAAGGCCCGTTGACCCGCCTCATTCCGGGCCCTCTCCTCCTCAAGCAATTGTGTCGTGGTCTGGTCCCTCTCATGAAGACCAGCCTGAAGAGCTGTCTGGCTTGCCAATCTCTCTTTCTCAAGAGCAGCCTGGTTTGCCGCTCTCTCTTTTTGAAGAGCAGCCTGAAAAACCATTCCTCGTTACCACAGTAATGATCTATGGTGACACACATAATGAAATGGATGAAAGTGTTCTTAGTCCGTACAACTAACCTCGATGGCAAGTTCGACTGGCCGTGGACGAGGCGTTATCTTAGGACATCTCATCGACTGGCGCGCCTTGATCTCCGGAAGAGTGAGTGGACAACGTATTATCCCATCTCCAATGGCTATCGAGCCATGGGGCCTCCCGCCACCAGATATCATCACCAGCTCTGGATCCAAAGGTTCCTGGCTAGGGTTAAAGTCATTCCCTTTCATAGCCTTCCCTGCGTCCCTGTATGCCACGAGCTTCTGGTGGGATGATATGTTGGTGAAGTTACTGGGATCATCCAGGTCAGACTCAGAGAATGCATTTGCCTTCCTGTACGAAGCAGTATGGGCCATGCCATAATGGTCGTACAAGTGTGGCATCTCAGTCTTATTGTGATTCGCCTAAAAGAGAGGAACAAAATATTAGCATCAAGAATGAATTGCATGAAGCATGAAGCAAATCACATACCCAGTTTCGTCCAAACTGAAGTAAGTTGGCGCTGCCTTGATGGTGTGGCACACCAACCATTTGGCTACGCCGATCCTTCGCATTCTCATGGACGGCTCGCCAGCTGCCTGTGCACCACTCATCAACCAACGCCTCCCAACAATCCATCTTATCCGCACACCATCTCGGGGGCACCTGTAAGTTATTAGAAAGAATTTTCAGCGCTACGCCTATGAATGAAATCAAGAAAACTACGTAGAAGGACTTAAGAATAGGTAATTACCTTCATGTATTGCTCCTTCTTCAGAAACTTTCCGCGGCAATCCTTCTTCTCCTTCTTAATACCACGCGTGGCGTAGTAATCTCGAATAGCCTGCGGCCGAGCCTCGTGGCGCAAGTTCTGTAGTAACCGCCTACACTCGACCTCGAGAACCCTGGCCGCCTCCTCCTCATATCCATCCTCACACCTATAGAAGGTCTGCAATCAAACGTGAAAACACCGATTAGTACAATAATTAGGTATATTGTTAATTTTAGATTCTGTAAAAGGATAATTTACCCAAAAGCTCCTGATCACCATCTCGGCCCTCGTGTGGCACAAGACACCATCTATAGTCTCCTCCGGCGGGGCCTGCGCAGCCTGGTAGTGCTCCCAGGTAAATCCTAGTGTAGGAACCTGACCCTCACCAGGCAACGTGACAAACTGTTGGAATTATGCCCTAGAGGCAATAATAAATTTATAGTTATTATTATAATTCCTGTATCAAGATAATAGTTTATTATCCATGCTATAATTGTATTGAATGAAGACTCATTTACATGTGTGGATACATAGACAAAACACCGTCCCTAGCATGCCTCTAGTTGGCTAGCCAGTTGATCGATGATAGTCAGTGTCTTCTGATTATGAACAAGGTGTTGTTGCTTGATAACTGGATCACGTCATTGGGAGAATCACGTGATGGACTAGACCCAAACTAATAGACTTAGCATGTTGATCGTGTCATTTTGTTGCTACTGTTTTCTGCATGTCAAGTATTTATTCCTATGACCATGAGATCATATAACTCACTGACACCGGAGGAATGCTTTGTGTGTATCAAGCGTCGCAACGTAACTGGGTGACTATAAAGATGCTCTACAGGTATCTCCGAAGGTGTTAGTTGAGTTAGTATGGATGAAGACTGGGATTTGTCACTCCGTGTGACAAAGAGGTATCTCGGGGCCCACTCGGTAATACAACATCACACACAAGCCTTGCAATCAATGTAACTTAGTGTAAGTTGCGGGATCTTGTATTACGGAACGAGTAAAGATACTTGCCGGTAAACGAGATTGAAATAGGTATGCGGATACTGACGATCGAATCTCGGGCAAGTAACATACCGAAGGACAAAGGGAATGACATACGGGATTATACGAATCCTTGGCACTGAGGTTCAAACGATAAGATCATCGTAGAATATGTAGGATCCAATATGGGCATCCAAGTCATGCTATTGGATATTGACCGAGGAGTCTCTCAGGTCATGTCTACATAGTTCTCGAACCCGCAGGGTCTGCACACTTAAGGTTCGACGTTGTTTTATGCGTATTTGAGTTATATGGTTGGTTACCGAATGTTGTTCGGAGTCCCGTATGAGATCACGGACGTCACGAGGGTTTCCGGAATGGTCCGGAAACGAAGATTGATATATAGGATGACCTCATTTGATTACCGGAAGGTTTTGGAGTTACCGGGAATGTACCGGGAATGACGAATGGGTTCCGGGAGTTCACCGGGGGGGGGGGGCAACCCACCCCGGGGAAGCCCATAGGCTTTGGGGAGACACACCAGCCCTTAGTGGGCTGGTGGGACAGCCCTGAAGGGGCCTATGCTCCAAGAGAAGGAAATCAAAGAAAAAAAAAGAGGGAGGAAGTGGGAAGGGAGGGGGACTCCTCCCACCAAACCAAGTCCAACTCGGTTTGGGGGGGGGGAGTCCTCCCCCCCTTGGCTCGGCCGACCCCTTGAGGGTCCCTTGGACCCCAAGGCAAGGTCCCCCTCCCTCCTCCTATATATATGGAGCTTTTAGGGCAGATTTGAGACGACTTTCTCATGGTTGCCCGACCACATATCTCCATAGTTTTTCCTCTAGATCGCGTTTCTGCGGAGCTCGGGCGGAGCCCTGCTGAGACAAGGTCATCACCAACCTCCGGAGCGCCGTCACGCTGCCGGAGAACTCTTCTACCTCTCCGTCTCTCTTGCTGGATCAAGAAGGCCGAGATCATCGTCGAGCTGTACGTGTGCTGAACGCGGAGGTGTCGTCCGTTCGGTACTAGATCGTGGGACTGATCGCGGGATTGTTCGCGGGGCGGATCAAGGGACGTGAGGACGTTCCACTACATCAACCGCGTTCTCTAATGCTTCTGCTGGAGGATCTACAAGGGTATGTAGATCACTCATCCCCTCTCGTAGATGGACATCACCATGATAGGTCTTCGTGCGCGTAGGAAAATTTTTGTTTCCCATGCGACGTTCCCCAACAGTGGCATCATGAGCTAGGTTCATGGGTAGATGTCTTCTCGAGTAGAACACAAAAGGTTTTGTGGGCGGTGATGTGCGTTTTTCTGCCCTCCTTAGTCTTTTCTTGATTCCGCGGTATTGTTGGATTGAAGCGGCTTGGACCGACATTACTCGTACGCTTACGAGAGACTGGTTTCATCGTTACGAGTAACCCCCTTTGCTCAAAGATGACTGGCAAGTGACGGTTTCTCCAACTTTAGTTGAATTGGATTTGACCGAGGAGGTCCTTGGATGAGGTTAAATAGCAACTCATATATCTCCGTTGTGGTGTTTGCGTAAGTAAGATGCGATCCTACTAGATACCCTTGGTCACCACGTAAAACATGCAACAACAAAATTAGAGGACGTCTAACTTGTTTTTGCAGGGTATGATTGTGATGTGATATGGCCAACGATGTGATGTGATATATTGGATGTATGAGATGATCATGTTGTAATAGAAATATCAACTTGCACGTCGATTGTACGGCAACCGGCAGGAGCCATAGGGTTGTCTTTATACTAACATATGTGCTTGCAGATGCGTTTACTATTTTGCTAGGATGTAGCTTTAGTAGTAATAGCATAAGTAGCACGACAACCCCGATGGCAACACGTTGATGGATGATCATGGTGTGGCGCCGGTGACAAGAAGATCGTGCCGGTGCTTTGGTGATGGAGATCAAGAAGCACGTGATGATGGCCATATCATGTCACTTATGAATTGCATGTGATGTTAATCCTTTTATGCACCTTATTTTGCTTAGAACGACGGTAGCATTATGAGGTGATCTCTCACTAAAATTTCAAGACGAAATTGTGTTCTCCCCGACTGTGCACCGTTGCTACAGTTCGTCGTTTCGAGACACCACGTGATGATCGGGTGTGATAGACTCAACGTTCACATACAACGGGTGCAAAACAGTTGCGCACGCGGAACACTCGGGTTAAGCTTGACGAGCCTAGCATGTGCAGACATGGCCTCGGAACACATGAGACCGAAAGGTCGATCATGAATCATATAGTTGATATGATTAGCATAGGGATGCTTACCACTGAAACTATACTCAACTCACGTGATGATCGGACTTGGGATAGTGTAAGTGGATCATGAACCACTCAAATGACTAGGGAGATGTACTTTTTGAGTGGGAGTTTAGCATATAATTTGATTAAGTTGAACTCTAATTATCTTGAACATAGTCTAAGTCCACTTTGAATATATTTGTGTTGTAGATCATGGCTCACGCAAGTGTCATCCTGAATTTTAATACGTTCCTAGAGAAAGCTAAGTTGAAAGATGATGGAAGCAACTTTGTAGACTGGGCTCGTAATCTTAAGCTAATCTTACAAGCTGGAAAGAAGGATTATGTCCTTAATGCTGCGCTAGGAGATGAACCACCCGCTACGGCTGATCAGGATGTTAAGAACGCTTGGTTAGCGCGTAAGGAGGACTACTCAATAGTTCAGTGTGCAGTCTTGTATGGCTTAGAACCGGGACTTCAACGTCGCTTTGAGCGTCATGGAGCATTTGAAATGTTCCAGGAGTTGAAGTTTATCTTTCAGAAGAATGCCCGGATCGAGAGGTATGAGACCTCCGATAAATTCTATGCTTGCAAGATGGAGGAAAACTCGTCTGTCAGTGAACATGTGCTCAAAATGTCTGGGTACTCAAACCGTCTAGCTGAACTGGGGATTGAACTCCCGCAAGAAGCTATCACTGACAGAATCCTTCAATCACTGCCGCCAAGCTATAAAGGCTTTGTGTTGAACTACGACATGCAAGGGATGAACAAGTCTCCCGACGAGTTGTTTGCGATGCTGAAAGTCGCAGAGTCTTAACTCCGTAAAGAGCATCAAGTGTTGATGGTAAGCAAGACCACTAGTTTCAAGAGAAACGGCAAAGGAAAGAAGGGCAATTCGAAGAAGAGCAGCAAGCCTGTTGCCAATCCGCCGAAGAAGCCCAAAGCTGGACCTAAGCCTGAAACAGAGTGCTTCTATTGCAAGGGTATGGGTCACTGGAAGCTCAATTCCCCAAGTATCTGGCAGATAAGAAGCCGGGCAAAGAAAAATCAGGTATATTTGATATACATGTTATTGATGTGTACTTAACCGGCTCTCGTAGTAGTGCCTGGGTATTCGATACCGGTTCTGTTGCTCACATTTGCAACTCGAAGCAGGAACTGCGGAATAGACGAAGGCTGGCGAAAGACGAAGTGACGATGCGCGTAGGAAACGGTTCCAAGGTTGATGCAATCGCCGTCGGCACAGTGTCACTTCAACTACCATCGGGATTAGTGATGAACTTAAATCATTGTTATTTAGTGCCTGCGTTGAGCATGAACATTATATCTGGATCTTGTTTATTGCGAGACGGTTACTCTTTTAAGTCTGAGAATAATGGTTGTTCTATTTCTATGAGTAACATCTTTTATGGTCATGCACCGAATGTGAGAGGATTGTTCATATTGAATCTTGATAGCGATACGCATATACATAACATTGAGACCAAAAGAGTTAGAGTAAACAATGATAGCGCCATATTTTTGTGGCACTGCCGCTTGGGTCATATTGGTGTAAAGCGCATGAAGAAACTCCATGCTGATGGACTTTTGGAGTCACTTGACTTTGATTCACTTGACACGTGCGAACCATGCCTCATGGGAAAGATGACTAAGACTCCGTTCTCCGGAACAATGGAGCGTGCGAGTGACTTGTTGGAGATCATACATACCGATGTGTGTGGTCCAATGAGCGTGGAGGCACGCGGCGGATATCGTTATTTTTTCACCTTCACTGACGATTTAAGTAGATATGGTTATGTCTACTTGATGAAGCACAAGTCTGAAACATTTGAAAAGTTCAAGCAATTTCAGAGTGAAGTGGAAAATCATCGTAACAAGAAGATCAAGTTCCTGCGGTCTGATCGTGGGGGTGAATATCTGAGTTTCGAGTTTGGTGCTCACTTAAGACAATGTGGAATTGTTTCGCAGTTAACACCGCCTGGAACACCACAGCGTAATGGTGTGTCCGAACGTCGTAATCGTACTTTGTTAGAGATGGTGCGATCTATGATGTCTCTTACTGATTTGCCGTTATCATTTTGGGGTTATGCATTAGAAACAGCTGCATTCACTTTAAATAGGGCACCATCAAAATCCGTTGAGACGACACCATACGAACTGTGGTATGGCAAAAGTCCAAAGTTGTCATTTCTTAAAGTTTGGGGATGTGATGCTTATGTCAAAAAGCTTCAGCCTGAAAAGCTGGAACCCAAAGCGGAAAAATGCGTCTTCATAGGTTACCCAAAAGAGACAGTTGGGTACACCTTCTATCTCAAATCCGAGGGCAAAGTGTTTGTTGCTAAGAATGGAACTTTTCTCGAGAAGGAGTTTCTCTCGAGAGAATTGAGTGGGAGGAAGATAGAACTTGATGAGGTTGTCGAACCTCTCATCCCTCTGGATGGTGGCGCAGGGCAAGGGGAATCCTCTGTCTTTGCGACGCCGGTTGAGGAGGAAGTTAATGATGATGATCATGAAACTCCAGTTCAAGTTTCTGTTGAACCACGCAGGTCGACGAGATCACGCGCTGCTCCAGAGTGGTACGGTAATCCCGTCTTATCAATCATGTTGTTAGACAACAATGAACCTGCAAATTATGAAGAAGCAATGGTGGGCCCAGATTCCAACAAATGGCTAGAAGCCATGAAATCCGAGATAGGATCCATGTATGAGAACAAAGTGTGGACTTTGTAGATACTACCTGAGGGCCGCAAGGCTATTCAGAACAAATGGATCTTTAAGAAGAAGACGGACGCTGACGGCAATGTGACCGTTTATAAAGCTCGACTTGTGGCAAAGGGTTTTTCACAAGTTCCAGGAGTTGACTACGATGAGACCTTCTCACCCGTAGCGATGCTTAAGTCCGTCAGAATCATGTTAGCAATAGCTGTATTTTTCGATTATGAAATCTGGCAGATGGATGTCAAAACGGCGTTCCTTAACGGTTTCCTTAAGGAAGAGTTGTATATGATGCAACCCGAAGGTTTTGTCGATCCTAAAAATGCTGACAAGGTGTGCAAGCTCCAGCGATCCATTTATGGACTGGTGCAAGCATCTCGGAGTTGGAACAAACGCTTTGATGAGGTGATCAAAGCATTTGGGTTTATACAAGTGGTTGGGCAATCTTGTATTTACAAGAAAGTGAGTGGGAGCTCTGTGGCGTTTCTAATATTATATGTGGATGACATATTACTGATTGGAAACAACGTGGAGCTTTCGGAGAGCATAAAAGGTTACTTGAATAAAAGTTTCTCTATGAAGGACCTAGGAGAAGCTGATTACATTCTAGGCATTAAGATCTATAGGGATAGATCGAAACGCTTGATAGGACTTTCACAAAGCACATACCTTGATAAAGTTTTGAAGAGGTTCAAAATGGAACAGTCCAAGAAAGGGTTCTTGCCAGTTTTACAAGGTACGAGATTGAGTAAGACTCAGTGCCCAGCAACTGATGAAGATAGAGAGCATATGCGCTCCGTCCCCTATGCTTCAGCCATAGGTTCTATCATGTATGCGATGCTGTGCACTAGACCGGATATTAGCCTGGCCATAAGTATGGTAGGTAGGTTCCAGAGTAATCCAGGAGTGGATCACTGGACAGCGGTCAAGAATATCCTGAAGTACCTGAAAAGGACTAAGGAGATGTTTCTCGTGTATGGAGGTGACGAAGAGCTCGCCGTAAAAGGTTACGTCGATGCAAGCTTTGACACAAATCCGGACGACTCTAAGTCGCAAACCGGATACGTATTTATTCTTAATGGGGGTGCAGTAAGCTGGTGCAGTTCCAAGCAAAGCGTCGTAGTAGATTCTACATGTGAAGCGGAGTACATGGCTGCCTCGGAGGCGGCTAAGGAGGGTGTCTCGATGAAGCAGTTCATGACGGATCTTGGAGTGGTGCCAAGTGCACTGGATCCGATAACCTTGTTCTGTGACAACACTGGTGCCATTGCCTTAGCAAAGGAACCAAGGTTTCACAAGAAGACCAGACACATCAAACGACGCTTCAACCTCATCCGCGACTACGTCGAGGAGGAGGACGTAAATATATGCAAAGTGCACACGGATCTGAATGTAGCAGACCCGCTGACTAAACCTCTTCCACGGCCAAAACATGATCGACACCAGAACTGTATGGGTGTTAGATTTATTACAATGTAATTCACATGGTGATGTGAGGGCTAGATTATTGACTCTAGTGCAAGTGGGAGACTGTTGGAATTATGCCCTAGAGGCAATAATAAATGTATAGTTATTATAATAATTCCTGTATCAAGATAATAGTTTATTATCCATGCTATAATTGTATTGAATGAAGACTCATTTACATGTGTGGATACATAGACAAAACACCGTCCCTAGCATGCCTCTAGTTGGCTAACCAGTTGATCGATGATAGTCAGTGTCTTCTGATTATGAACAAGGTGTTGTTGCTTGATAACTGGATCACGTCATTGGGAGAATCACGTGATGGACTAGACCCAAACTAATAGACGTAGCATGTTGATCGTGTCATTTTGTTGCTACTGTTTTCTGCGTGTCAAGTATTTATTCCTATGACCATGAGATCATATAACTCACTGACACCGGAGGAATGCTTTGTGTGTATCAAACGTCGCAACGTAACTGGGTGACTATAAAGATGCTCTACAGGTATCTCCGAAGGTGTTAGTTGAGTTAGTATGGATCAAGACTGGGATTTGTCACTCCGTGTGATGGAGAGGTATCTCGGGGCCCACTCGGTAATACAACATCACACACAAGCCTTGCAAGCAATGTAACTTAGTGTAAGTTGCGGGATCTTGTATTACGGAACGAGTAAAGAGACTTGCCGGTAAACGAGATTGAAATAGGTATGCGGATACTGACGATCGAATCTCGGGCAAGTAACATACCGAAGGACAAAGGGAATGACATACGGGATTATACGAATCCTTGGCACTGAGGTTCAAACGATAAGATCTTCGTAGAATATGTAGGCTCCAATATGGGCATCCAGGTCCCGCTATTGGATATTGACCGAGGAGTCTCTCGGGTCATGTCTACATAGTTCTCGAACCCGCAGGGTCTGCACACTTAAGGTTCGACGTTGTTTTATGCGTATTTGAGTTATATGGTTGGTTACCGAATGTTGTTTGGAGTCCCGGATGAGATCACGGACGTCACGAGGGTTTCCGGAATGGTCCGGAAACGAAGATTGATATATAGGATGACCTCATTTGATTACCGGAAGGTTTTCGGAGTTACCGGGAATGTACCGGGAATGACGAATGGGTTCCGGGAGTTCACCGGGGGGGCAACCCACCCCGGGGAAGCCCATAGGCTTTGGGGAGACACACCAGCCCTTAGTGGGCTGGTGGGACAGCCCCAAAGGGGCCTATGCGCCAAGAGAAGGAAATCAAAGGAAAAGAAAAAAAGAGAGGGAGGAAGTGGGAAGGGAGGGGGACTCCTCCCACCAAACCAAGTCCAACTCGGTTTGGGGGGGGAGTCCTCCCCCCCTTGGCTCGGCCGACCCCTTGAGGGTCCCTTGGACCCCAAGGCAAGGTCTCCCTCCCTCGTCCTATATATATGGAGCATTTAGGGCAGATTTGAGACGACTTTCTCACGGTTGCCCGACCACATATCTCCATAGTTTTTCCTCTAGATTGTCCCCCTCCCTCCTCCTATATATATGGAGCTTTTAGGGCAGATTTGAGACGACTTTCTCACGGTTGCCCGACCACATATCTCCATAGTTTTTCCTCTAGATCGCGTTTCTGCGGAGCTCGGGCGGAGCCCTGCTGAGACAAGATCATCAACAACCTCCGGAGCGCCGTCACGCTGCCGGAGAACTCTTCTACCTCTCCGTCTCTCTTGCTGGATCAAGAAGGCCGAGATCATCGTCGAGCTGTACGTGTGCTGAACGCGGAGGTGCCGTCCGTTCGGTACTAGATCGTGGGACTGATCGCGGGATTGTTCGCGGGGCGGATCGAGGGACGTGAGGACGTTCCACTACATCAACCGTGTTCTCTAACGCTTGTGCTGTACGATCTACAAGGGTATGTAGATCACTCATCCCCTCTCGTAGATGGACATCACCATGATAGGTCTTCGTGCGCGTAGGAAAATTTTTGTTTCCCATGCGACGTTCCCAACACAAACCCCGGGAAATTTGTCCGGCAAAGCACACCAAGGACGGAGTTCGGCCTGCGGACTCCAAGAGGGTGTACCCATCCCCTGTAGTATGATAAGGTGAGCGCATTAGATATTTGAACAAACTTGAAGGCAAAAGCTAAAAAAAGGGTAAATGTACTTACCTATCTCCTTCAGGTTTAATCACCGGCCTCTGCTCGCGGGTAGCCGGGGCGACCGGGAGACGTGTACTACCAGGCTTGTACACGGTGGCCCCGTCCACCTGCACATCGCCCTCACTATTCGTAAGCTCATCCCCGCCATCCCCGCCCCCTGAGCCACCCGGACCCTCGGTCCAATCCGGCAACTCGGTACGATCCGGCCAAGGCTCCCATCCGGCCCTCTCCACGTCGGGTGAAGCCTCCGGAACCGTAATATCCTCCGGCTGCTCCTGGGCTGAATGCACCTCGACCCGAGGCTGCTCCTGGACCGGAGTCTCATGGGACGAATGCCCGTGAACACCAGTCTCCTGGACCGGAGTCCCCGTAGCCTCCTCCGCAAACGGGTTGACCATACTAGTCCTATGCTCGGGTGAATGAGCTGGTGGTGGTGGCGAGGACGGCTCAACAGTCCTCCTGGATCTTCCGCGGCCACCACCTCTCCCTGTACCCTTCCCTTCCTCCCTACCCGACCAACACCTCTCCCAGTGGGCAATGCCGCCGATGAAGAAGAACCCCCGGCTGGTGTCAAAAGACTGTCTGCCAAGGCTCTACGGAGAGATAGGGGTGGAAGGGAAGTACCACCCCTCGTGCGGGGCGCCTGGGAAGAACCCGTCGAGCGCTCTGGACCCGCGCCCACCATGTTTCAACACCTGCCATGATAAAGATTAAAAGAAATTAGTACAACATAAAAAATTGAATGACTGACATGAATAATAATATGTACATGAATAATAAAGATTAAAATATATATAATTTAAGTTGTGAATCTTACAAACTAATAATCATCATCAATAAATGCATCATCATCATCACTATCACGCATGTCTTCATGAATGACGAGCTCATCGGGTTCAACGGCGTGAAGTTGTGAAAGGCCTTCCCTTAATCGTTGAAGCATTGACAGGTCATCCGCATCAGTAACCTCTACGAGTTCCAGGTCTTCTAGTTCCGGCTTAGGGCTGGAGTCGGATTCATTGTCGCTGTCTACTTCCATGTTCTTCGATGAAGCATGGCGGTTCTTGAAACGTTTCTTGGAAAGACGTGCTTCTTGGAAGAATTCTCCATCATATGTGTCTGGGTTAATCTGAGGTTCATAATCCTGTTCATTTGGGAGAGGTGGTCTGACATGTGGCGGCACTTCATAAACAACATACCAACCTTCCAGATTCTTATCCGTTTGGCATGCCCACGGTAGATAGAAAACTTGGGTCGCCTGTTGAGCCGTAATATAGACATCAGGAACATCTAAATGGGTGTTTGGATTGATTTCGACTAGTCCTATATGTTCATGAGTCCTTCTAGTCTTTTTCGGCTGGAACCAATAACATTTGAAGACTACGACGTTCGGTGGGTTTTCACCATAGAATTGAAGTTCATAAATTGCTTCAACTCTTCCATAATACTCGATAACACCTTCGCCGATAGCAGAGACACCACAATTTGTAGATTTCCGGTCGGGCATAGATAGCTCTTTGCCAAAGGTACGAAAGAGATACCCGTTGATGTTGTATTTCTCAAATGAACGGACCTTATAGTCAAAACCATTAGCGACTTGTCTCAATTCGGCGTCCATAGACTCCGAATTAGCCTACAAGCTTAATACGAAACGGTTGTTGCATTAGCCGCAAGTTAGACCAAGAATGAAATGGTCCATTATTGATAATTACCGTTTGTTTGAACCAAGAGATGAAACCGGGATAGCCGCCTCCTGTCTTTGACAGAAGCTCATACTCTTCGACGGAATCATTTTCGATCACCGCTCCATCCGAGAATTTGAAGACGTAACGGCTGTTTGAAATATCCGAGAATAAGAACAGTTCAAATGAATTAGAAGTTACGGGAAAATGTGCCGAGAACTCACTCGATGTACGGCCGCACTTCTGTTAGGTTGTTGAAGATATACAACGAAATGTTCCGCCATTCTTCGATATCCAACGTTATTGGTTTCGAAGCACCGGCTGGTGCGAGCTTCCCTTTGAATAGGCTGAGGTTGGACCCACCTTTTTTAGGGTCTCCATCATTGTGCCGAGGCTTCGGATTATGCAAATGATGATTTTTGGCTTCGTAGTGTGTTGTCACAAAGTTTGCCACCTCCTCAGTAATGAATGCCTTAGCCATCGATGCTTCAATTCTACACTTATTTTTACATTTAGCTCGAAGGGTCTTCTGCATCCTCTCAGTTGCATAGCACCAACGATCTTGCACGGGCCCACCCAATCTTGCCTCGGTCGGTAGATGTAAAATCAAATGCTGCATTGGATTAAAGAAGCCCGGTGGAAAGATCTTCTCTAACTTGCACAACAACTCCGGTGCAAACTCCTCCATGTCTTCTACCACGCCGGGCGACAATTCTTTCGCACAAAGAACACGGAAGAAATAGCTCAGCTCCGCCAGTACTAGCCATTCATCCTCAGGAATAAAGCCACGTAACATCACCGGCATTACCCGCTCTAGCCATATGTGCCAGTCATGACTCTTGAGACCAAAGATTTTTATTTTTTCAAGACTCGCTCCCCTCTTTAGATTCGTTGCATTCCCATCGGGGAACATCAAGTGCATTTTGACCCACAAGATAATTTCCCTCATAGCTGGCCTTCCAAGATTGAACCACGCCTTCGGCTTCGACCACTTCTGCTTTCCTTTGCCTTCTCGCATGTTTTGTAACGGTCTATGACATAGTGTCTCTTGATCGACTCTAGCCTTAATATTATCCTTTGTCTTCCCATCTATGTCGAACAATGTACCAAAAATAGCCTCTCCGATATTCTTTTCAGTGTGCATCATGTCGATATTGTGTGGAAGAAGGAGGTCTTTGAAGTAAGGCAGATCCCACAAGCATGGCTTGTGAGTCCAGGCATGTTTTGAATTATACCCCTTGAAATACCCTGGACGCTCTGGATTAGGCTCGAGGGCGTTTAACTGATCCAGGATCTGTTGGCCTATGAACGCAGGTGGTGCCATGTTTTTGACAACTTTACCTTTGGTAAAGTTCTTCTTGTCTTTTCTGAACTGATGGTCAGGATCCAGGAACTGTCTATGCAAGTCAAAGCAAGAATACTTCCGACCCTCCTGCAACCAATGAAACTGAAGAGCTGCCTTGCATTGGGGGCACGGGAACCTTCCATGCACACACCATCCAGAGAATAGCGCATACGCTGGCAAGTCATGCATAGAGTATATGTACCACACATGCATTTTGAAGTTTTCTTTTCTAGCGGCATCGTATGTCTTGACCCCATTTTCCCAAGCTTCTTCCAATTCATCCTTAAGCGGTTGCAGGTACACATTCATATTCTTCCCCGGATAGTTGGGCCCTGGAATTATCAACGTCAGAAATATGTTCTTTCTTTGCATAATCTACCCGGGGGGGAGATTGAGTGGAATGACAAATACAGGCCAAAACTTGTATTGGGTTGCCGTCATGCCGAAGGGATTAAAACCATCCGTGGTGGCGCAGACTCGAGGATTCCTTGGATCTGCCGCTTTATCCTGATGCAATCCATCGAAATGTTTCCACGCTTCCCCATCCGATGTGTGTACCATCATATTATTCCATCCGCATCTAGTTCGGTTCTTTTGCCCAATTTGTGCCATGTCATCTGTCTGGCTGTCTCTTCGACCATGAAAAGATGTTGAACTCTTGGTACGATTGGCATATACCGAAGAACACTAACTGCGATTTTGGTCTGCCTCTTCTCACCCATACCGTTGTCTACGAGAAGATACCTGCAAGACTCGCAATTGGGACAATAGTCCAAGTGTGCATACTCCTTCCTAAATAAGACACATCCTTTCTCACATGCATCTATCTTCTCATAGGGCATCTTAAGTACACGAAGTATTTTGTCCGACTGGTACAGGTTTGCAGGCATGACATGGCCTTTGGGTAGGAAACGTCCAAATAGTGTCATCATCACGTCGTAGCATTCTCTTCCCAAGTTGAACTGAGCCTTCAGAGCCATTACTTGTGCAATTGCATCCAGCTGACAGAGCTCAGTGTGCCCATGGAGAGGACGTTTTGAAGACTCCAACATTTCATAAAAGGCCTTTGCAGATTCCTCCATCTCATCTTCCGAATCCCGAGCATCATCAAAGTCTTGCACCATGTCTTCGATCCCAGTACCATGCTCGTCCGTGCGACGATGGACCACCTCAGCTCTTGTGCATTGTATAGACTCACCATGAAATGTCCACACCGTATAATTAGGCTTAAAACACCTCCTCTGCAGGTGTTTAATCATTACAGCCTCTGTCGTCTTTTTATAGTTGTCGCATCCAGGACAGGGGCAATAATTTCTTTCCTGGCCATTTGCGAATGCGGCTTTCACAAATTCCTTTGTTTTTAAAAACCATTCTTTCGTCATCTCTTTCTGACTAGGGTGACCGGTATACATCCACGCACGATCACTCATCTTGTGTAGCTACTAAAGACAGAAGAAGTATATTTATATATAATTTAGCATTTATATTCATCGGTTAATCAGGTTCGCCATTTTTATTACGTCCAGGCAACCTACACGCTAATAGGTAAAGATAGGTCCTAATCCCACCCGAGTATGTGTAGATTGGGTTCGTTTTCCCATGCTCTGCTCCGGATCCAACGCAAAATTTCGGCAGCACCTCCCCGCTATTCTCCTGATACACGTCTCCGCAATAAACAGAGACGATGTGCATCCGGAGAACAACAGGGAGGCACTGACGAAATTCCGCATCGGATCCAGAGCACAACATACGGGAAAATTAACCCAATCTACACATACTCGGGCTGTCCATGGATAATGTTGGACAATTCGAAAGGATGGCGGTTATAAATATGCAAAGACATGCATATTTATAGATGACGCCCTTTCGAACGGGAGACGCATACTGGTCACGCATACTGATAAATTAATTCAATTACCTAAATCTAGAAAGTTTCATCCGGAGACCGAGCCACGGTAAATGAAGGGGGGCGGGGAGGAGATGAAATTTGTACTGACCCACGAATGCAGGGGCGGAGCTCGTACAACGCACGGGCAGGTCTTCGCACAGCAGACTTCACAGCGACGAGACAACTATCACATGTAAATCCTTTGATCAACACAAATATTCCAATTATGTCATTTTAGAGGAAAACAAGCTAAGTATATAATATTCATGACCTAACCAAGGTTCTTGTGCCATTTTGAGCTTATTGTGGTATTTTGGAGCTAAATGGGCTAATTATGTCATTGTTGGGTTAATTAAAGCAAGGATAATATGAAAGAGGATAAGAAAGAGGAGGAGGAGGAGGAGAAGAATAAGAAATCAAGAAGAAGGAGGAGGAGGAGGAGAAGGAGGAGGAGGAGAAGGATAGAAGGTCCTTGGCCTTCTCCTCCTCCTCCTCCTCCTCCTTCTCCTTCTTCTCTTCTTCTTCTTCTTCTTCTTCTTTCTTTTCATTTTGCCTATTTCTTCTCCTCTTCTCCTCTTGTTGTAGCTAAATTACCTAATTATGTCTTTTTTGAGCTAAATGGGCTAATTATCCCATTTTAGAGGAACACAAGCTAAGTATATAATACTAATGAGCTAACCAAGGTTCTTATGCCATTTTGAGCTTATTATGGTATTTTGGAGCTAAATGGACTAATTATGTCATTGTTGGGGAAATTAATGCAATTGCAAGGATAATATGAAAGAGGAGAAGAAAGAGGAGGAGGAGGAGAAGAAGAAGAAATCAAGGAGGAGGAGGAGCAGAAGGACTAGAAGGTCCTTGGCCTTCTCATCCTCCTCCTCCTCCTCCTCCTCCTCCTCCTCCTCCTTCTCCTTCTTCTCTTCTTCTTCTTCTCTTCTTCTTCTTCTTCTATCTTTTCATTTTGCCTATTTCTTCTCCTCTTTCCTCTTGTTGGAGCTAAATTACCTAATTATGTATTTTTGAGCTAAATGTTCCAATTATGTCATTTTAGAGGAAAACAAGCTAAATATATAATTTTCATGAGCTAAGCAAGGTTCTTGTGCCATTTTGAGCTTATTATGGTATTTTGGAGCTAAATGGGCTAATTATGTCATTGTTAGGTTAATTAAAGCAAGGATAATATGAAAGAGGAGAAGAAAGAGGAGGAGGAGGAGAAGAAGAAGAAATCAAGAAGAAGGAGGAGGAGGAGAAGGCCAAGGACCTTCTGGCCTTCTCCTCCTCCTCCTCCTCCTTCTTCTCTTCTTCTTCTTCTTCTTCTTCTTCTTCTTTCTTTTCATTTTTCCTATTTCTTCTCCTCTTCTCCTCTTGTTGGAGCTAAATTACCTAATTATGTCTTTTTTGAGCTAAATGGGCTAATTATCCCATTTTAGAGGAAAACAAGCTAAGTATATAATATTAATGAGCTAACCAAGGTTCTTATGCCATTTTGAGCTTATTATGGTATTTTGGAGCTAAATGGACTAATTAATTCCAAAAAACTAAATACCAAACATGTGATCTTCTTTTTGTCTTCTCCTCCTCCTATTCTTCTTCTTCTTCTTCCTATTCTTATTCTTCTTCTTCTCCTCCTCCTCCTCCTCTTCTCCTCTTCTCCTCCTCCTCCTCTTCTTCTTCTTCTTCCTATTCTTCTTCTCCTCTTCTCCTCCTCCTTCTCCTCTTCTTCTCCTCCTCCTATTCTTCTTCTCCTTCTTCTCCTCCTCCTCCTCCTCTTCTCCTCTTCTCCTCCTCCTCCTCTTCTTCTACTTCCTATTCTTTCTAGTAAGCTAACTAACTAACTAACCTAACTAACCAAGCTAACTAAACCTATCGCTAAACCTAGATAGCACTAAACAGCAAAAAAAAAAAACAGAATCTACCACTAAGTAACTAAAAAATAATCTAGCTACCACTAAATAACAAAGCAAAATCTACCACTAAACTACCAACTAAATCTACTAATTAACTAACTAAATCTACCAACTAACTAAACTACCACTAAAACTACTAATTAACTAACCTACCAACTAAACTATATATGCCACAACAACTACAATAACAACAACAACTACAATAACAAGAACAACTACTACAACAACAATAAAAAATCATGCCGGTAGTTATAATCTAATTCCAAAGAACTAAATACCAAAAAATAAAAAATCAAGGGGGCGGGGGTGGATGGGCTTACCGGCAGTGGGGCTGCGGGGGCGGCGCCGAGGCCTGCGGGGCAGTGGCTGGGCCGGCGGCGCCGGCGGTGGGGCTGCGGCGGCGGCACCAGGGGCCCCGGGGGTGGGGCAGCGGGGGCGCACCAGGGGCACCACGGGGCGCCGGCGGTGGGGCTTGAGGGGCGGCACCAGGGGGCGCCGGGGGGGTTGTGGGGCTTCGGGGCGGCACCAGGGGTGGCCGGGCGACAGTGCTGGCGGCGTTGGGCATCGGGGGAGGAGAGAGAGAGGGAGGAGTCGTTTGAGAGAGAGAGAGAGAGAGGGCCACGATGGGGGCAGGACATCCATTACTAGATTCAAGATCTTTGCCGTCTGCTGGCACACGGCAAAGGGGTCTATACTCTTTGCCGTCTGCTGGCAGACGGCAAAGAAGGCGCTAGGAGACGGCAAATAAGGGAGTAGGTTGACCTAAGGTTCCCCCGGCCAGATCTGCTTCTTTGCCTTCTGCTGGCGCCTTCTTTGCCGTTTGCCGCGGACGGCAAAGAGCTGACTGCTGGCAAAGACCTTCTTTGCCATCAGCGAGTTCTTTGCCGTCAGTTTTGCTGAAGCTGATGGCAAAGAATAGGCAGACGGGAAAATCTCTGATTCCAGTAGTGCAAAGAGCCTCAAGATATGACTCAAGAAGAGTTTGTAGTTTTTCGTAAACAGGATCCCTATTGCTTTCCACAAGATGAGACTCTTGGACAAGGCTAAATCACTCATTAATACCAAGATCATCATGAAAAGGATCAATCTCTTTCTGGATGCCAAGAGTATTTATACATGGCACATGACTTCCTATCCTCGCACTACATATTTTGCTGAAGCTCACACTCTCTGTCAGTAGTGGGGTCTTGGTCATCTCATCAGCTTCAACAAGGACTTTGACAGCGAGATTGTGGCTCAATTTTATGCCACTGTTCACTTTCACGAGGATGAGGTGAGGCGCGTGACATGGATGACTCGTGGTCGTGTGCTGCACTCCGACTAGAAGACCTTCATAAACTCTGTGGGCTACGCTGATCGTGGCCCGGATGAGCCTATTGGACTGAGGCCACACACTCTGGGTGTTGCTGCTATTCACAAGTCCAAGCTTATTCGTAACTCTAGGATTGTGAAGACTACCAAGGGTGATCGCACTGAGCTCATTCCCTTTCTTGACATCATGCAAAGGATTTTCCGCAACACTCTGTTTCCTCGTGTTGGAAACAAAGACCAGGTGCATTCTTATCTTGTGAACCTATTACTTCTCTGCATTAAGGAGCAAGGCAGCCAGCCCACTTTGGATGTTTCCCACATTATGTGGATGGAGCTGCGTTCAGCCGTTCTTGACAAGAAGAAAGTGCCATCTATGGCCCGTATCTGTACAAGCTGATTGAGGATGCATGGCATGCTGCCTTTCCTACTGAGCTTTTAGTGACTCGCCGCATGGTTCACCACGGTGTACTCAAGCTCCATGTGAAGTAAAATTGGGGGAGTCCTGTGACAGCCCGGTGCCGACGTTCCCGAAGATTCCCCTTCTATTCCGTTTTCGTCATGTGTCTATTTTATTTTGTTGCATCATCATCGCATCATGCGCATCATCAGCTTTGCATCAGCATCTCCGTTGCCGCCAGTTTTCAAATCTTGCATCCGTTGTTAGTTGCCGGTTTTCGTCGTTGTCCGTTCTGAGCCCGACCGCACTCGCAAGCGCTCGCGGCATCGTTCGAATATTGTTTCTAAAGTGTGCGTAAAACTTTCTCTGATCCGGGTGACACTTGGCATGCGGTCGTGATTAGTTATAGCCAGGCCGCATGTCGACTTTCGTCGCGATCGGAGTTCGTCTGCTACCCGAACGGTCGACTGTAGCGGCACCGTATTCGGTCTACCATCGGATGTTTTGCGTTCTTTTAAACTCTGTTGCCGGGTTGCCTATTTTCCCTCTCATCTCTGCCTAGCCCCTTTGCACAGTGCACAGAACCTTCGCGCAACCTAGCCCGAAACTCCCCCCGGAACCCGAACCGGGCGGTCGTGACCGCTGGATCCGAATCAACCCTGTTTTACCGCAAACCGTCATCGGTTTGTCCATTGGTCTCCCTAACCTCATTATTTTGGTCGTCCGATCTAAATCGGAGAGCCTAAATAACCCCTAACCCTAGTCCTATTCCCTATATATAGATCACCTAGACCTATTTTGAGGAACCCTAGAAAACCTCCCCGTTGTCCCATCATGCGCCGCCAGCCAATTCCCTCGGGATGGCCTCCCGATCCGCGTCCTCGGGAGACCGCTGAATCTAGCCAGCCTACCCAATCCCTCCCTCATCTCCACAGTTGGATCACGGATGGACGGCCAGGGGAGCCTCCCAGCCCCCACGTTCGCTCCTGCACGCGCCTCCCGTCATAGAGCTCGATCCCTGGATCGGGAGAGCCGTCGCCGCCTTCTCCTCTCCACCGGGCGCCGGCGAGCGCCGCCACTAAACCTGCATCGTCGGAGACTAGCCCCTTCCGATGCGCCGCCGCCTTCTACCCCCGAACAGGTCGCCGCCCCTCGTTCCTGCATCGCCCCGCTGCCATGGCCGATGTCGTGAAGCTCCTCCGCAGCCGGTATCTTCCTCGCCGCCGTTCCGTTCCCCGTCGTCCTCGCCGCGTCCCGGGCCCCCTCCGCGCCGTGGCGTCCTCGCCGCCGTCCGCTGCAGGCGCCAACCGCCGCCACCGGTCCTGGTCCTCGATTCGCTCACCCGAGCGCGTCGATCCGCGGCTGGGCAGCGCCCTGACCAGGCCAGCCTGAGCCGGCCCAGCTCCCTACGCCCCTAGGCCCAGCCCGCGCCAGCCTCGGCCCAGTGCCCAGGCGCCTCCGAGCAGGCCTGCCTCCTCCTCCAGATCTGGGCCAAGCCCATGGGTGAGCGGCTCCTCCCACATGCTATCTAGCGCCCGTGTACCATATTACTTTCTTGCGCCCCTGTTAGGGCCGTTAGTAATTTAGGATTTTTTCCTTTTCGGAATTAAATAAAATTCCAGAAAATAGCTAAATATTAGATCGTCCGTAGTTTTTAATCCGTTAGTCGGATCGCGATGAATTACATATGTTTTTCATGTAGTTTTGCGCATAGAATCCGTTTATAAAACTTGCATAATTATTTGACGTTGTTTGACGTGTTGACTGCATAGATTAGCGTGTTGTTCCAATAGGATATAGCCCGTAGCTATTTTTCGCGCGTGTCCAGGTTGCTCGTATGCCATAGATAAAATGCCCATGTTTTAGGAACCATTATTCCATGTATTTTAGAGCGGTCACTCGTATTTTTGCGTGTAGGGATTGCCGCTAGTTTATTTCCCGTGTATAGGTTATTATCTCGCATTTATGTGTGCCTTTATTTTTGTTGTGCAACCCCACATATTTTATATGTTTTTGGGGTAGAAAAATCCATGAGATTTTTCTGTGCATTTAGTTTAGCATTAGAGCAAGTTAGTTCGCGTGATATTTTGCCGTGATGCCCTTTTGTTTAATTCGTAGGATTTATTCCGTGCTTCGTTTGAAGGATTTGTCAACTAGAGAGTTGATCTTGGATGTTTTGTCTAGCCCCTCGTATTTTTCGTTGCAATAGATATGCATGTTTAGGTCTGGTTTGATTTCCCTCAAGTTGCTAGAAATAGTGCTGATTTGGAGGTGCTGAAATATTTCTAAGTCGGGAATCTGTTATATTTTGTTGTTGTCTTGTCCTTCTTGTATCTTGTGATCTGTAGCTCTTTTGAGGTTGGTCCAATGGGGTTAGTTGTAGCCCTTGTGTTTCTCTAGCATGCTGTGAATTTTCATGCCATTTGGAGACCTGTAGCTTATGGTTTTTCTGCTGTCAATATGCCTTCAGATCGAAAACTGCAGCTTCAAAAACTGCTATTTTCACTAAGTCTGAAATAGTGTGTGGGAAGCCATTTTGTGACTTCTTTTCCTAGTGTTCCTTGCTGCCATGCTAGTTGTTGTTAGTTGTTTGTGGTAGTGCTTCTTGACCTCTTTCGTTTCATGCCTTGTTTGAGTTTATCAGAGTAGTGTAGCCCGTAGTTGTGGGGTGTAGAAAATGCTATGTGGCTGATTTTGGCAGATTGTAGTGATTTCTTGTTTTGCTCGTAGTTGTTGAACGGTAGCTCCGATTTGATCGTGTCCTACATGAAAGCTGCTTCGAATCTCGTGTAGTTTCATTTTTCTTGGTGGTTGGATGTTTCGAAGTGCTCGTGACCGTCGTTGCACATATATTGCATTCATGCCATCATATCTTGAAGTGGTTGTAACTTTTGATCCGTAGCTCCGTTGGAAATGATCTCCATGGGTAAATTGCTTGTCGCGACGCATAGAATGTGAACCTACTTGTTTTGCTGTTTAACAACAAATTAAATGCATTAGTTCAGATTTGAACAGAATTGTAAATTAACATGTGAGGTCGTTTCGGAGGTGCTATATGACATTTCCGACCTCATTTAAAATGTCTAGATAGATAGTTTAATTTCCGCTTCACCTCTTGCAAGTTTGACAACATTAATATTGCCGTGTAGATAACCAGGAGTGAACTAAATAATTCCTATGTGGAGTTTTGTCAATATGCAACTCGTTGCATATTGAACTTCACTTAATGTCTAGTGTTTGTTTGTGTGATTTGCCATGCCGTGACTTGTATGTATTCAGCTGCTCATGCATCATTTGTGTTGTTGCACCATGTGGTGAATATTGTGTGTTGATTTGTGTTTCCGGTTTGCTTCGTCTCGATAGAGTTCCGCAGCGTGCCGGATTGTGAGTTCCCGTTCGACTACGTCGGTTCGTCTGCTTCACGGAGGCATTCTTCTTCCAAGCGGGATCTCAGGCAAGATGGCCATTTCCCCAGATACCATTACTACCATTGCCATGCTAGGATTACCGTTTCTATCGATTATGTCTCGTTGCCTACCACATGTTAAATATCAGCCTCTCAACAATGCCATGAAAACCTTCAACCTGTTCGACCTAGCAAACCACTGATTGGCTATGTTACTGCTTGCTTAACCCTGTGTAGCATTGCTAGTTGCAGGTGCAGTTGCTTCCATGTGTTAACATGGGTTCCTTGTTATATCACCATATTAATTTCTATTAATTTAATGCACCTATATACTTGGTAAATTATAGAAGGCTCGGCCTTTCTAGCCTGGTGTTTTATTCCACCTTTGCCTCCTTAGTTTCGGCTACCGGTGTTATGTTCCATAGTTGAGCGCTCTTAACACGATCGGGGTTGTTATGGGGACCCCCTTGATAATTCGTTTTAGATTAAAGCTGGTCCGGCAAGGCCCAACATTGGTTTTACATTTGCCCAACATAATAATTTGATAATACTGAAATGCATAGGGAGTTAGCGCTACCCGAGGAGTAATTTTACATAAACAAGGGGGGCCAGTGCTGATGGTGTTGGTCCCAAGCGGTCTGCCTGCGGGGCCACCGCGAGGAAACTCGAGGTTTGGCACTCGTAGCTAGTTCCATCCGTCGTGTCCTGAGAACGAGATACGCGGCTCCTATCGGGTACGTCGACACGTCGGGCGGCCTTTCTCGATTAGTTTTACCTTTGACGAGATATCTTGTGCATCGGGATTCCGATGATGCTTTGGGTAATCTCAGAGTTGAGGTTTTCCACTAAGGAATCCGATGAGATCGCGAGTGTCGTGATCAAGGATTTCTATGCGGCTTGTGGTAATTTGTGATGGACTAGTTGGAGCACCCCTGCAGGGTTAAATCTTTTCAGAAAGTTGTGCCCGCGGTTATGTGGAAACATGGAAACTTTGTTTAACACTGGTTCTAGATAACTTGAAGTTAACTTATATAAAATATGCCAATTGTGTGTGTAACCGTGACCGTCTCTTTCGTGAGTTCCTTCTCCGATTGAGGACACGGTGGGGTTATGTCTGACGTAGGTAGGTGTTCAGAATCATTCATTTGATCATCAGTAGTTCACGTCCGTTATGCGTAGTTCTTCCCCCTCTTATTTCTTGTACTCGTAAGTTAGCCACCAAATATATGCTTAGCCGCTGCTGCGACCTCACCACTTAACCATACCTCACCTAGTAAGCTTTGCTAGTCTTGATACCTTTGGAAATGAGATTGTTGAGTCCCCTGTGGCTCACAGATTACTACAACACCAGTTGCAGGTACAGGTAAAGGTTACTTGACGCGAGCGCGTTGATTGTTCATTTGGAGTAGCTTCTTCTTCTTCTTCATCATCGATCTAGGATGGGTTCCTAGCCGGCAGCCTGGGATAGCAAGGATGGACGTCGTTCTTCTTTTCTCGTTTGTTTTCGTCCGTAGTCGAACCCTGCTCTTACTCTTGATGATTATGTAATGTACTGATGTGACTGTGATGTAGCTTGTGGCGAGTGTAAGCCAATTCTATATATCTCTTCTTTTCAGTACATGTACTTGTAACGATATCCATTCTTGCGACACGACGAGATGCGCTTCTATCCCTGACGAGGCCTTCATGCCAAATTGAGGATAGGGTCGCATCTTGGGCGTGACAAGTTAGTATCAGAGCAGTACCGACCTAGGAGCCCCCTTGATTGATCGAACTTGGCCGAGTCGAGTCTAGTGAAAAATTTCATTGAGTCTAGTTATATATCGGAGAGTAGGATTCTTTTTTCTCCTCTTCTATGCTCTGGTGAGGAATCTTGACGTAATATTTTAATTCTACTCCTCTTCTCACTCAAATTTTTTTTAGGATCACGCGGATATTCTTGGGATCTATATGATGCCGATGTGACGGAGTTCTGTCTTGGTGCCTCCTATGTGCTTTGAGTTTTAGGGGAGTTGAGCTCCAGGGGATTCTCGAGCACATCGTTATCATTCAGATTTCTTAGTATCTCAGAACGAAGGATGTTCGTAATTGCTTCAATACTAGTAGTGGCGAGATAACCCCGATGTCCCCAGTACTAGTGCAGATTGTTCGGGAGTACTGCCATACTTTGTATCGTTGTGGTCATGAGGGTCTGTTGTAGATGAAGGTCCGAGATTCTGGTCGTGTGTTGACGGATGTGATACAGGTGAGGGGTTAGTATAGGAGTTGTGTGATATTGCTCCTTGTATCCGTGTACCAGATTGCATGACCAGATAATTTCGGGAATTCATAGGTGGGAATTCAAGTAGTTGCTTATAGGACAATCTTCCAACAAATGCATGCTGTTAGGTTGGGGTTCGACTTCTAGTGGATTCCTGTCCACGAAAATATCGGACGAAATCTTTCTCATGAGTTTGTTCTGGCTTGTTTCATAAGCCTCACTCTTTGTTTTGTTGGAATATGGTAATTTGTGTTGCTTCGATGTCAAGTGGTGATTTCATATTTTCTCTAAGCGGTGTTCTCATATTTTTATGAGAGTACTAATTCTTTTGCTCAAATCAGATTGTCATTTCAATTCCTTGTCAACTGGAGCCGTCATGTTAATTCTTTTCAACCGGTGTGCTTCTCTTCAGTGTACTCAATCCTCTCCAATTGTTGTTGATCATTCTCTCAATTCTTTCCGGAGTTATCTCATCTGTCCCGAGTTGTCTTTGTTTTTCCCCGCCCTCCCACCCTTTTTCTTGAGTGATTCAATTTTCATCCAAGTGCATTCATTGCATTGTGCTTCCGCTGTTTGTTCTTTTCTCTCTTACCCGGTGATTCATTGTGAAGATTCTCACGAGCTTCGTGTTCATCTTTATTCATTCTTGTCATCCTTTCTGGTGAATTTAATTCAGTCGTCTGTGTTCATCATATCCTTTTCATCCTTGTAAATTCTTCCCCATGTTGGAGATTCTTATCAGCCTTTCTTGTTGTCATTTCTCTCTATTCTACCCGGAGCGTTGAAGTTATCCCAGAAGTTTCTTGTTTTCAATTCTTTTAATTATTCGAGGTGCTAACCTCATCTAGTTCTCTTCATACCAGTGCAATATCTCTCTTCTAAGCAATCTTTGCTAACGGTGGTTTCTTCGAGTGGGCCCATAACCCACAGGTTTTCCCAGGATCTGTTATAGCTCTTGTAATCTTCCGGAGATCTTTAATTCTTTTCAACTATGACGTAAGTATGAATTTCATCAGTCATATCCCTTCTCCAAGATCTATTGGAATTTATTCTCATATTTGGCTCAACCTTGCATTCTTCTTTATTCCGGAGTGTCTCAGTTATTCTTGGTGGTGTTCTTCTCGTCATTTTCCAATTTGAAGACAAAAGGGGTGTTTTTCTAAAATCTTGGTTCATTATCTAGGAGATTCATCATTTCAGCTTGGTGCCATCATCTTAATTGTTGTCAATCATGCGTAATCCCTTTTCTTGCTATTCGGTGCATTTCTGAGTTGTTTTTATTTCTCGTTCCTCCGAAGGCCATCATTTCAGAAGAATTCTTCGTTCTCAGCTTGCAGCTTTCGTTCTCTAATTCTTCTCAATTGTTGTCCCCTCGTTCTTCTCTCGATTATCCAGTGCCTTGTGCTAGTTGCTCTCAGGTGGCTCATGATCTCTTCATTCTCATGTATCTCCGTTCATTCATGGTTGCCTCGTTCATTTCAATTCTCACTGGTGTTTTTTTGCAACAATTCTTCTAGTTTGTGCTCATATCTCTCCTCAATCATTTCTAGAGGAATAAGTTGTATGCTAGATCCATTGCTTGTCATGAATTTAATTTGATGAAGGATGAGCATAACAATAATTCTTATTAGTGTCCTTCCTTCTTCCAAGAGATTTCAACTCTTCTTCCGGAGTGGCTCATGATATCAATTCTTTTCTCAAGTGTTATTATCTTTTCTTTTCCGGAGTTCCAAGTTTTCTCAAGTGTCTCATCGTGAAGCTTCATCGAACTCTTTGCAAGGCTTCAATCTTATTCGTTCATCCTTCATATCTTTGCATCATTCATTAGTATACGGAGGTCCTACATGGTGGTTCGTCATGATATCAGTTCATTCTCAAGTGTTCTTCAAGATTCTTGTTGGAGAACCTCAAGTTTTTCTTCTCTTGCATTTCCAAGTGCATTTGTTCTTCCTTCAGCCTTTGAGGTGGTATTATAGCATTCTTGTTAGTGTAGGAGCCTCGAAGAGTTTTCCTCTCAAGTATGACATAATTAAACCCACCAATTCTATGATCATGAGATATTTCAACCCATGATTTCTTCATTGAGCTATCTTGGTTTGGATTTCACCTAGAGCTTTTCCTATGGATTGTTTCTATCATGGTGCTTGTCATTAATCTAAGTTCTCAAATTATCCTCTTGGTGTAAGAAATTGTTCATATCTTGTTTCTCCCAATCAATCCTTGCTTCTGTTAGTGGCTGGTTGTCACTTCATTAGTTTGAAAAGGTTTCCATAAGCCCACTACTATCTTGTTCTTTTCGTTGTTGTTTTTCCAACAACTCCGTCCAATTCTTCTTGCAAGGATGCTTGCCAAGTTCATTGGAGTTAATAGTTGTCATTCTCTCTTCATTCTCTTCTTCCATATGAGCTAGTTCCTATTCTATTGTTACGGAGGCATTGTGTTGTTGCTCTTTTGGGTCAATCTTGTTGTTCTATCAATATCATGGTGTTCCCTTGCTCTATTTACTTGTTTGTTATGAATATTGTTTAATTCTCCTATCTTTTCGAAAAAAATTGTCCCTTTTTCCTACCGAAGTGCTGCCGAAATTTTCCGTGAATTTTTGCTTGTTTCTCATATCATTCCTCATCGCTTTGCAACCTTCAAGGATCGTTGGTTTCACTCATTTGTCAAAGAAGCAATTAATTTTTTCGTGTTGTTCGTTCTCATCCTCTCCCCCTTTCATTCTTGGATCTCGGGGTGAGATCCTCTTGTAGTGTAGGAGAGTTGTGACAGCCCGGTGCCGACGTTCCAGAAGATTCCCCTTCTATTCCGTTTTCGTCATGTGTCTATTTTATTTTGTCGCATCATCATCGCATCATGCGCATCATAAGCTTTGCATCGGCATCTCCGTTTCCGCCAGTTTTCAAATCTTGCATCTATTGTTAGTTGCCAGTTTTCGTCGTTGTCCGTTCTGAACCCGACAGCACTCGCAAGCGCCCGCGGCATCGTTCAAATCTTGTTTTTAAAGTGTGCGTAAAACTTTCTCTCATCGGGATGAAACTTGGCATGCGGTCGTGATTAGTTATAGCCAGGCCGCTTGTCGAATTTCGTCGCGATCGGAGTTCGTCTGGTACCCGAACGGTCGACCATAGCGGCACCGTATTCGGTCTACCTCGGATGTTTTGCGTTGTTTTAAACTCTCTTGCCGGGTTGCCTGTTTTCCCTCTCATCTCTGCCTAGCCCCTTTGCACAGTGCACACAACCTTCACGCAACCTAGCCCGAAACTCCCCCCGGAACCCGAACCGGGCGGTCGTGACCACTGGATCCGAATCAACCCCTTTCTACCGCAAACCATCATCGGTTTGTCCATTGGTCTCCCTAACCTCATTATTTTGGTCATCCGATCTAAATTGGAGAGCCTAAATAACCCCTAACCCTAGTCATATTCCCTATATATAGATCACCTAGACCTATTTTAAGAAACCCTAGAAAACCTCCCCGTTGTCCCATCATGCGCCGCCAGCCAATTCCCTCGGGATCGCCTCCCGATCCGCGTCCTCGGGAGACCACTGAATCTAGCCAGCCTACCCAATCCCTCCCTCATCTCCACCGTTGGATCACGGATGGACGGCCAGGGGAACCTCCCAGCCCCCACGTTTGCTCCTGCACGCCCCTCCCGTCATGGAGCTCGATCCCTGGATCGGGAGAGCCGTTGTTGCCTTCTCCTTTCCACCGGGCGCCGGCGAGCGCCGCCACTAGACCTGCATCGTCGGAGACTAGCCCCTATCGATGCGCCTTCGCCTTCTACCCCCGAGAAGGACGCCGCCCCTCGTTCCTGCATCGCCCCGCTGCCATGGCCGATGTCGCGAAGCTCCTCCGCAGCCGGTATCTTCCTCGCCGTCGTTCCGTTCCTCGTCGTCCTCGCCGCGTCCCGGGCCCCCTCCGTGTCGTGGCGTCCTCGCCGCCATCCGCTGCAGGCGCCAGCCGCCGCCGCCGGTCGTGGTCCTTGATCCAGCGGGATCGGGAGGCACCAGCCCCGCTCGTCCGAGCGCATCGATCCGCTGCTGGGCAGTGCCCTGACCAGGCCAGCCTGAGCCGACCCAGCTCCCTTCGCCCCTAGGCCCAGCCGGCGCCAGCCTCGGCCCAGTGCCCAGGCGCCTCCGAGCAGGCCTGCCTCCTCCTCCAGATCTGGGCCAAGCCCATGGGTGAGCAGCTCCTCCCTCATGCTATCTAGCGCCCGTGTACCATGTTGCTTTGTTGCGCCCCTGTTAGGCCCGTTAGTAATTTAGGATTTTTTTTCCTTTTTCTTTTTGGAATTTAATAAAATTCTAGAAATAGCATAATATTAGATCGTCCGTAGTTTTTAATCCGTTAGTCGGATCGTGATGAATTATATATGTTTTTCATGTAGTTTTGTGCGTAGAATCTGTTTATAAAACTTGGATAATTATTTGACGCTGTTTGATGTGTTGAATGCATAGATTAGTGTGCTGTTCCAATAGGATATTGCCCGTAGCTGTTTTTCGGGCGTGTCCGGGTAGCTCCTATGCCATAGATAAAATGCCCATGTTTTAGGAACCATTATTCCATGTATTTTAGAGCGGTCACTCGTATTTCTGCGTGTAGGGATTGCCGCTAGTTTATTTTCCCGTGTATAGGTTATTATCTCGCATTTATGTGTGCCTTTATTTTTGTTGTGCAACCCCACATATTTTATATGTTTTCGGGGTAGAAAAATCCATGAGATTTTTCTGTTCAATTAGTTTAGCATTAGAGAAAGTTAGTTCACGCGATATTTTGCCGTGATGCCCTTTTGTTTAATTCGTAGGATTTATTCCGTGCTTCCTTTGAAGGAGTTGTCAACTAGAGAGTTGATCTTGGATGTTTTGTCTAGCCCCTGGTATTTTTCGTTGCCATAGATATGCATGTTTAGGTGTGGTTTGATTGCCCTCAAGTTGCTAGAAATAGTGCTGATTTGGAGGTGCTGAATTATTTCTAAGTCTGGAATCTGTTATATTTTGTTGATGTCTTGTCTTGCTTGTATCTTGTGATCTGTAGCTCTTTTGAGGTTGGTCCAATGGATTTAGTTGTCGCCATTTGGAGACCTGTAGCTTACGGTTTTGCTGCTGTCAATATGCCTTCAGATCAAAAACTGCAGCTTCAAAAACTGCTATTTTCACAAAGTGTGAAATAGTGTGTGGGAAGCCATTTTGTGACTTCTTTTCCTATGTTCCTTGCTGACATGCTAGTTGTTGTTTGTTGTTTGTGGTAGTGCTTCTTGCCCTCTTTCGTGTCATGCCTTGTTTGAGTTTATCGGAGTTGTGTAGCCCGTAGTTGTGGGGTGTAGAAAATGATATGTGGCTGATTTTGGCAGATTGTAGTGATTTCTTGTTTTGCTCGTAGTTGTTGAACCGTAGCTCCGATTTGATCGTGTCCTACAAGAAAGCTGCTTAGAATCTCATGTAGTTTCATTTTTCTTGCTGGATGTATATTTTCAAGTGCTCGTGACCGTCGTTGCACACATATTGCATTCATGCCATCATATCTTGCGGTGCTTGTAACTTTTGATCCATAGCTCCGTTGGAGATGATCTCCATGTGTAAATTGCTTGTCGCGACGCGTAGAATGTGAACCTATTTGTTTTGCTGTTTAACAACTAATTAAATGCATTAGTTCAGATCTGGACAGAATTGTAAATTAACATGTGAGGTCGTTTCGGAGGTGCTATATGACATTTTCGACCTCATTTAAAATGTCTAGATAGATAGTTTAATTTCCGCTTCACCTCTTGCAAGTTTGACAACATTAATATTTTCGTGTAGATAACCGGGAGTGAACTAAATAATTCCTATGTGGAGTTTCGTCATTATGCAACTCGTTGCATATTGAACTTCACTTACTGTGTAGTGTTTGTTTGTGTGATTTGTCATGCCGTGACTTGTATGTATTCAGCTGCTCATGCATCATTTGTGTTGTTGCACCGTGTGGTGAATTCCGTGTGTTGATTTGTGTTTCCATTTGCTTCGTCTCGATAGAGTTCCGCAGCGTGCCGGATTGTCAGGACCCGTTCGACTACGTCAGTTCGTCTGCTTCACGGAGGCATTCTTCTTCCAAGCGGGATCTGAGGCAAGATGACCATTTCCCTAGATACCATTACTACCATTGCCATGCTAGTATTACCGTTTCTATCGATTATGTCTCGTTGCCTACCACATGTTAAATATCAGCCTCTCAACAATGCCATGAAAACCTTCAACCTGTTCGACCTAGCAAACCACTGATTGGCTATGTCACCGCTTGCTTAACCCTGTGTAGCGTTGCTAGTTGCAGGTGCAGTTGCTTCCATGTGTTAACATCGGTTCCTTGTTATATCACCATATTAATTGCTATTAATTTAATGCACCTATATACTTGGTAAAATGTAGAAGGCTCGGCCTTTCTAGCCTGGTGTTTTGTTCCACCTTTGCCCCCTTAGTTTCGGCTACCGGTGTTATGTTCCATAATTGAGCGCCCCGAACACGATCGGGGTTGTTATGGGGACCCCCTTGATAATTAGTTTTAGATTAAAGCTGGTCCGGCAAGGCCCAACATTGGTTTTACATTTGCCCAACATAATAATTTGATAATACTGAAATACATAGGGAGTTAGCGCTACCCGGGGAGTAATTTTACATAAACAGGAGGGCCCAGTGTTGATGGTGTTGGTCCCAAACGGTCTGCCTGCGGGGCCACCGCGAGGAAACTCGAGGTTTGGCACTCATAGCTAGTTCCATCCGTCGTGTCCTGAGAACGAGATATGCGGCTCCTATCGGGTACATCGATACGTCGGGCGGCCTTGCTGTATTAGTTTTACCTTTGACAAGATATCTTGTGCATCGGGATTCCGGTGATGCTTTGGGTAATCTTAGAGTTGAGGTTTTCCACTAAGGAATCCGACGAGATCGCGAGTGTCGTGATCGAGGATTTCTATGCGGCTTGTGGTAATTTGTGATGGACTAGTTGGATCACCCCTGCAGGGTTTAATCTATTTGGAAAGCCGTGCCCGCGGTTATGTGGCAATGTGGAAACTTTGTTTAACACTGGTTCTAGATAACTTGAAGTTAACTTATATAAAATATGCCAACTGTGTGTGTAACCGTGACTGTCTCTTTCATGAGTTCCTTCTCCGATCGAGGACACGGTGGGGTTATGTCTGACGTAGGTAGGTGTTCAGGATCATTCATTTGATCATCAGTAGTTCACGTCAGTTATGCGTAGTTCTTCCCCCTCTTATTTCTTGTACTCGTAAGTTAGCCAATGAATATATGCTTAGACGCTGTTGCAACCTCACCACTTAACCATACCTCACCCAGTAAGCTTTGCTAGTCTTGATACCTTTGGAAATGAGATTGCCGAGTCCCCTGTGGCTCACAGATTACTACAACACCAGTTGCAGGTACATGTAAAGGTTACTTGACGCGAGCACGTTGATTGTTCATTTGGAGTTGCTTCTTCTTCTTCTTCATCGATCTAGGATGGGTTCCAGGCCGGCAGCCTGGGATAGCAAGGATGGACGTCGTTCTTCTTTTCTCGTTTGTTTTCATCCGTAGTCGGACCCTGCTCTTACTCTTGATGATTATGTAATGTACTGATGTGACTCTAATGTAGCTTGTGGCGAGTGTAAGCCAATTCTATATATCTCTTCTTTTCAGTACATGTACTTGTAACGATATCCATTCTTGCGACACGATGAGATGCGCTTCTATCCCTGACGAGGCCTTCATGCCAAGTTGAGGATAGGGTCGCATCTTGGGCGTGACAATTCCTCCTGCAGGTCCTGAGATTTCTCCCACATACTCGGATGATAATCCCGAGCCTCACTATGAGTTTGTACCCAGGTCTGAGACTGAACCATCTTGGGCATGCAAGCTTAGGAAGAAGATGAAGGATCTCTTCTGCTTGCAGCCTAAGGGATAGTATAAGGGACATGTTGACACCTAGAAGGCACGTAGTCGCGACAAGGTGATCATGAGGAATATTGGCCTTGATGTCTAGAGAGGGTCAAAGGACAAGCTCACTCATGAGGAGTACTGGATCAAGGTGCACTACCAGTGGACTGAGTCCGAGGAGGAGGTGTCAGCTGCTTCACATGAGTCAGAGGGTGATGATGAAGAGGAGGACTGACCTCACCATCACGTTTGCTTGTTTCCATCCTATTTCCCCCTTTTTGGTGTCTCGATGACAAAGGGGAGATAATGTTTAGGCTAGATTTGTCGAGTCACGAGTGTTTTATCGTTTATTTGCTATCTCCTCTCGTGAACATTTTTAATTTGCTTGATTTGGTTTGTGCTACCGAGACTTATGTGAACTAAAGTATCGTGTAAGACATATGCTATCTCTCCTATTATATTATGTCTACTTTAGATATTATGTGAGATCATATTTCCTATACATGCATCCATGCTTAACTCATTTTCAGGTTATGCAAGTATATGGCCATGTCTATAAAATACAGGGGGTGTTGATCCTAGTGTGTGCTTTTTGCATTCCAATAACATATTCAAATAGAGCACACATCTAGGGGGAGCTTGTCTATATTTTCTATATTTTGGGATTGCCTAAAAGTATTTGTATTTATTCATGTTATGGCAAATCCCGAATTGTCATCAACCCACCAAAAAGGGGTAGACTGTAAGAGCACAGTTTATCCTAAGTAGTTTTGGTGGTCGATGGTGATGCCCCTTGAGGACTAATCGTGTGCATTAAACTTGCAAAAAATTATCAGATGGCACGAGACGGTTATTTCCCCTCAGTGGTTGAAAGAGAAGATGGTGCTTAGCTATCAATTTACTGTTGGTGTACTTGATTCATAGGTAAACCCGTACTATCAAGAGGGGATCCGCATATGGAAAGGTTGGTCAGAAAAAATGACACACACTTGCACCCATCCGATTGCAAGAGCAATGGGGCCTCCTTTCTGCCTCTAGGTGCCGAGAAGTTGTATAAGCGGAAGTACCGCTCCAACAATACTGCCACCCTCCAGGGTTAGCCACTCTTCCACTTGTATTTTTCTTCTTGCATCTTCGGGGTCCTTTTTCATTTTGAGCGGAAGTACCGCTTGGGGAGGAGCGGTAGTACCGCTCCACCGGTATTGCCTCCCTCCCCTACTGTTATTTCTTTTGCTTATCTTATTCTTGTGGTGTCATTGGTCCCTATCGTCAATATTGAGCGGAAGTACCCCTTGGAGCTGGGCGGTAGTACCGCTCTGGCGGAACTATTTCCCCCTCCGCATGTGTTCTGTTACCTGTGGTGGCCGATACTTCCATGCAAGTGGAAGTACCGCTCCCCTCCGCGGTACTACCGCTTAGTTGCAACTTTGGGCGGAATAATGACTAGCTTTCTTCCCACTATAAATAGAGGTCTTCTTCCCCAAAGAGACTTCACCTTTTCCCTCTCCAACCTCAATTGTTGCTCCTAAGCTCAAACTTGCCGAATCTCTCTCCCTAGCCATCGGTTCTTGTTGATGCTTTAGGGTTTGGAGGAGAAGGCCTTGATCCACACTTCCACCAAGAGAAAAGTTGTTCCCCCATTAATCCCTCGTGGATCTTGTTACCCTTGGGTGTTTGAGCACCCTAGACAGAATAGATCACCTCGAAGCCATAGTCCATTGTGGTGAAGCTTCACGGTTTAGTTGGGAACCTACAATTCAATTGTGGAGATTGCCCCAACCTTGTTTGTAAATGTTAGGTCGCCGCCTTCAAGGGAACCACTAGTGGAATCACGACATCTCGCATTGTCTGAGGGCATGAGAAGAATACGGTGGCCTTAGTGGCATCTTGGGGAGCATTATGTCTCCACACCGCTCCAACGGAGACATACTTCCCCTTAAAGGGGAGGTACTTCGGAAACACATCCTCGTCTTCATCGATTCCACTTGTGGTTACTTCTTACCATTACTTGTATTAGCTACTTGTTTGTTATTGTTGTTGCTAGCATCATATAGGTTGCTCACTTAGTTGCATATCTAGACAACCTTTTTGTTGCTAAACTTAATTTATTAAAGAAAAGCTTAAAATTGTTAGTTGCCTATTCACTCCCCTCTAGTCAACCATATCGATCCTTTCACCAGTGCAGTTGTTGTTTTCTATGTGTTTTTGACTTTGTAGGTTTTCCATACCAAACAAGGTACAATTGTCTTGAAACTTTTTGGTGATTTTTTCTGGACCAAAATAAGACCAACGAGCATCGAAAGAAGGTTTGAGGCCTCATGAGGGGCCCACAAGCCAACAGGGTGCGACTTGTGCGGGGTCCCCTGATGGCTTGTGCCTCCCTCGTGGCCCTATCGACTCTGTTATTTGGCTTATAAATTCTCGTCTACCCTAAAAACACGAGAGGGAGTCCTCAAACACTTTTTACGCCGTCGCAAGTCTCTATTCCGACAAGAGGCCATCTGGAGCTCCGTTCCGGCACCCTGCCGGAAGGGGGATTGATTATGGAGGGTTTCTTCATAAATCTAGCTACCCTCACGATGATGTGTGAGTAGTTGAACACAGGCCTACGTGTCCATAGTCAGTACCTAGATGGCAATCTCTCTCTCTCTCTTTGATCTTCAATACAATGATCATCGCATCTTCGCTTTGATCCTTATGATGTAATTCCTTTTATGTAGTGGTTTGTTGGGATCCGATGGATTGTGGGTTTATGTTCATATTTTTTATGATAAATACTTGAGTCACCTTTGAATACTTATATGATTCTTATGTGCATGATTTTTATAGCTTCGTAATTCTCTCCGATCTATTGAAATAGTTTGGCCAACTATATCAATATTTCTCTGGTGATGTTGTCCATCGCAAGCCCTATTATTTGTTAGTATCCCCTTTTCCCGTCCCCTCGCGTCGCTCCGAGGCGACGCTAGGGGAACCCTTAGCATCGCAGTCGCTCTAGCGCCTCTCGCTCCTCCCGTTTGCCACCACTACCGCCGACCTTCGTAGCGGTGGAAGCGGGCCCCGCTGCCGAATGTGTCGGGGGCGCTCTCTCCCTCTCCCAGGGAGACATTGGAGGCCGACCCTGTTGACTCTAACGGTGGCGGCAGGCGGACCAGCTCGAGGAGGTGGGGGCGACGGCCTCGGGACGAGCTGGCCGGCGCATGGTGGCTCGGGTGGTCCATGCTCGACGAAGGCGACGACTTCGGCCACTAGGGTGGTACGGCCTTGCTGGATTTGGGCTCGGGCTCCTAAATCTGTGTATGGGACACTGGTGCTGTGTGGCGGTGGTCGCGGGCAGCTGGTGGCACGCTGGTATGCTGGTGGGGCGCGGGTCCGCAGTTTCTGGTGGGGTGCGGCTGCAGGTTCGGGGCGGCTCGGGTGTGGAGCATCGCTGGAGGTGTTACAGGCAGAGGCTGCGGCTTGAGGGGGCTTCCCTCCCGTCTGGTTTGGCTCGGCCTAAGGCGGACATCGGCTGGGGGAGGCGGGTGGCTGCTCGCATCTCGCCGGGTTGGTCTCATGCGGAGATGTGGAGGATAGAAATGCAGCGGCGCTGCAAGTGGTGGCTGGAGTGGGGCGGCTACGACGACGTGAGGTACCGTGGTGGTTTTTGCTCGCCGTGTGTGACTAGTGGTTGGCGGCGGTAGGATCTCTGGTGCGTCATGATTGTTGCGAGGGACGTTAGTGGGCTGCGGTGGCAATGGGTTTGGTGAGCTCCGGGCGAAAGCCAAGCATGACCTCGGCTGATGTTGGCGGCGACATCGTCTTTGGATGTCGTTTCCCTCCTTGGAGGCATCATTGTGTGGAGCCCCTTCACCTCCCTTGTCGCCTCACTCGAATTTTGAGTGAAAACCTTAGCTTTGGCCTTGGTCCAGCGAGCATTAATGCGTTTGGTCACTTCCTCCTTGGGGCAATGCCTTTGGAGGTCCGGTCCCTTGTAACCTTCGGTGACTTTGGAGTTTTGTCGTTGGCCAGGTGTGTGCGTGGCCTCAAGGCCGGTGTGGAATTCGGAGCGGCGGCTCCAAATATTTTCTTTGCGTCTAGTGTTCCCTTTGGTTGCTTGGGCGGAAAAGCCATCAGCTTGGCTGGATCGTGGCCTCGGGGCTAGTGTGGATGTCGGAGTAGCGGCTCCGGAGATGGTTGTAGGGTGTCGGATTCGGTTGCTTGGGTGATGAAGCGGGCAACTCGCCTGGAGCACAACCTTGGGGTCAGCGTGTGTTCTTGTTGGTTGTAAGTCGGAGTGGCTGCTCCGGAAAAGGGTTGTAGGGTAACGATTTCGGTTGCTAGGGCGACGGAGTTGGCGGCCCGTCAGATGCGCTGCCTCAGGGTCGGTGTGTGGGTCGTTGTTATATCGGTTTTTGGTCTGTTTTCCTTATTAACAGACCGATTCTTCTTATTCTATATGAAAAGATAGAGCTCCTGCTGGTTCCTAAAAAAATAGATCGATATTTCTTCGGTGAAAGAGGTGCGTTGTGGTAGGTTGAACCTGGCGAATTTTTATATCCTAGTGATAGAAGTAGACAATATGTGTCTTTGTGTTGTTGCTACAAAAGATAAAACGACGGGGTTTATTCATATTACTTGAATTTACTTTGTCTACATCATGTCATTGTTCTCCATGCATTACTCTGTTTTACTTAATACTCTAGATGCATGCTGGATAGCGGTCGATGAGTGGAGAAATAGTAATAGGTGCAGGCAGGAGTCGGCCTATTTGTTTATGGGCGTGATGCCTATATACACATGATCATTGCCATGAATATCACATAACTATCCGCTTTTCTGTCAATTGCCCAACAGTAATTTGTTCACCCATCGTATGCTATTTTTCATGAGAGATGCCATTAGGGAAAGCTATGGCCCCGGGGTCTATTCACAACATATTGATAAAACCTTTATTACCTTGCTATTATTTACTTGTTTTGATTTTCTCTTGCTATCTACAATTATATACACACCTTACTTGCTTGCAAATAACAAGACAAGAGGATTGGCAACTCTCTTTCTCGTGTTAGGTGCAAGTTGTTTGTTATTTTGTGTGCAGCTGGTGAAGACGGTTGTGGTTGATATTTCTATTGGTTCGGTAAACCTTGGTTTCATAACTAAGGGAAATACTTACCCCCTTTGTGCCGCGATAACCCGTTCCTCTTCGCGGAAAACCCAACGTAAATCACGAGTATGAGGGGCATGCGAGTAGTATTTGCTTCGAGAGAGCTAATAAAATCTTGCAATAAGAATGTGAGTTCTTTATGACTAATGTGTATCCATGGATGTACGCACTCTCACCTCCTCATATTTGTTAGCCTCTTTAGTACCGTGCATTTCCTATTCTCACCTCGAGGATTGGTGCAAACTTCGCTGGTGCATCCAAACCCCGTGACCTGATACACTCTCTTGAACATAAGCTACCTTATATCTTCCTCAAATCAGCCACCATACCTACTTATCATGGCATTTCAACTTACATTGTTACATCATATATTGATACATATTGCCATTCCGAGATATATTGACATGCAACTTACATTGTTACATCATATGACTAGTTCACTTATTGTCATGTTGCTTTGCATGATCATGTAGTAGACATCGTATTTGTGGCAAAGCCACCGTTCATCATTGTTATAAATGTTACGCTAGATCACTCCACATCCTGATACATGGTGAGAGGCATTCATTTAGAGTCATATTGTTTAGTAGTTTTTTATATCAAGTTATAAGTAAATACAAGTGTGATGCTTTTTATTATGGGAAAGTCTTACCTTCCACCGGTGGATCTGTGCGATCCATCCGCCGCCTCCTCATCCGTTGATTTTTTCATCCTGCGACCAACGTTTTCCTGAAACTGGGCAGTTGTTTCAGAAACTGCCCAGTCCGTTGTCAGCCTACCGCGGCTCCGCACACACACCGTCACCGGCCTACCGCCGCCCTCCAACGTCGGCCTATGCGCTGCCCCACCGCCCTCCACCGTCGGCACGCCCCTCACCAGATCCCCACCTCGCCGACCCCGAGCAGAAGGCGCTCGCCCAGATCAAGGAGCTCATCGCCGTCGCGCTCGCCGGCGGGGAGTTCGACCTGCCCCCGCCGCCACGTTCTGCAACTCGATCTTTGTTGCAAAAAGTTTCCTGCAACACGACATTTGTTGCAAAAAATTCTTCCGTAAAAATACCTGTGTTACAGAAAGACGAAGAAAAAAAATTCTGCTACAAGCAAATTTTTTCTGAAACTCGACCGTTGTTTCAGGAATTGACGGATCCAAAGTTTACTTTTTGCAACAAAGCGAAAGTTTCTACAACTCGAGCAACGTTTCAGGAATTGCGTCCACAGCGGATCGGACGGCTACACGCGCAAGATCGAACGGCTGTCGAGGTGGTGGATATTTAATAAATATCCACCGGTAGATGCGTAGCAGTCCCCATTTTTATTATTAGGGCATTGTCTCAGTGAGGAAAGGATGATGGAGACAATGATTCCCACACAAGTCGGGATGAGACTCCGGACGAAAAAAGAAAAGGGAGAAAGAAAAAAGGGAAAGAAAAAAGAAAAAACAGAAAAAATGAGAGAAAAGAGAGAATGGACAGTGCTAGTACCTCCGTTCCACACTTGTGCTTCAAAGTAAGAATGTCGAACCCAACGAGGAGTAGCAAGAAATGCTAAGAATTTTTCATCAAGGTAGTCTGTGCAAATGTTATAAGTGACAGTGATAGGCAGTTTTGTAGCAAGATAATTCGTAACAAGTGACAAGTAACAATAATACATGCCTGAAAGTACTCTTATATGAAGCAAAGCGCTCACGAGGACACATGGGAATTTCCGTCTAGTCATGTTCATCATGTTGAATTGATTCACATTCAATACTTTGATAATTTGATATGTGGGTGGACCTGTGTTAAGGTTATGTTCTTACTTGAATAAGCAACCCACTTATGATTACCCCCTCTCACAAGCATTCACAACTACGAAAGAAGAATTAAGATAAATCTAACCATATCATAAAACGTGTGGATCCAAATCGGCCCCTTATGAAATAAAGCATAAACTAGGGTTCAAGATTTTTTCACTCTAGCAACCCATCATCTACCTATTACTCCACAATTCCTTCCCTTTGGCCCATAACATGGTGAAGTTTCATGTACTCGACGTTGACACGACACAACTAAGAGAAGCACCAACATACATATCATCAAAATATTGAACGAACACCAATTTCACATGATTACTTATAACAGGGCTTCTCCCATGTCCCCAAGAACAAAAGTAACTACTCGCAAATCATCACCATGTTCAAGATCATAGGTGTAAACCAACTATCATCAACTACATGATCTTCCACCAAACAAACCAACTATCATCAACTACAAGATCTAATCAACACTACTAGTAACCCACATGTACCAATATGAGGTTTTGAGAGAAAGATTGAATACAAGTTATGAACTAGGGTTTGAGACGATATGATGTTGGGGAAGATGTTGTTGAAGATTGGTCCCCCCCCCCGAAGGAGTAAGCATTGGTGATGGCGATAGCTTTGAGTTCCACCTCCGAAAGGAAAGTTTCCACGACATAATCATTGTGCCAAAGAGAAAACGGCATGTGCCTAGGTTTCCCCCTCGACACGATGGAGCTTTGTCCCAAAAGTTCCTTCTTGTTTTTTCTAGGTCAAAAGCCGTCTTATAGCAGAATAGGGAGGCTAGTGCACCTGGGAGGTGGCCCCAAGCCATCTGGATGCGCCTAGGGGGGTGGGCGTGCCCTGTTGGCTTGGCACCAACAGGTGGCCCCCTCTGATCTATTTTTTCTCCATAAATTCCCATATATTCCACAAAAATTCTCTAAGAAGTTTCAGGTCATTTGGAGTCTAGAGAATTTTTAGCCTTTTTCTTGGTTTTCACGTATAGAATTATAGTGTTCGGCAATTTCCCTCTTTGAGATATGACTTGTAAATTCAGAGAGGAAAGGCATAAGAATTGTATCATAATATGGAATAATGACAAATAATAACATAAATATCTATAGGAAATCATGATGCAAAATGGACGTATCAGCTCCCCCAAGCTTAGACTTCTCTTGTCATCAAGCGAAAGCCGAACTCAATAATAATGACCACATAATTCGAGAGAGCGGTCTTGATAGAAACAGAATACGGACATGAGAGCATCATGAATATTAACATAGCAACAAGTTTTATAGCATAAGACTTCTCATAAAAAAGTAACAATGTATCCACAGTTATTGAAGTATGAAGCATAAACTTTATTGACAGTCAACAAACTATGTTCTTAGTCATCGAGACAATCACCATATTTCAGAGAAGAGTCTATGTAAGAGTTTTCATTTTAGCAAGTTCACATACTCAACTATCATTTAGTATTGTATGATTGCTGACACTCATTGCATATTTTTTGAGCTAATGCTTCCATCAGACACATAGGAAGATAGTGGCTTTAATGTTTTCGCCACCCAATTTTTTTACCTGAAGGATAATGTAAACAATAATGACTCATGATCACCTACATCCAACTGGATATATATATTTGGATCTTTCCCCAACACATGATGCTTGCCAACTAGAGAATTAATAGGTAGGGATAGGGATAAACATTGTTGACTCTTGCATTAAAGTAAATACATGAAAGTAAAAGATAGGCCCTTCGCAGAGGGAAGCAAAGGTTATCATGTGCTTTTTAATTTAGGATCTGCAAATTCTTAATGTAAAGTAACGTCACTTTATGTTCCCCTTATGATAAAAAACTTCATTATGTTGTATACCGCTTTTATTCCTTTGCCATCACAAGATCGTACAAAGCTTATTTTTGTTGGAAATATGCCCTAGAGGCAATAATAAATTAGTTATTATTATATTTATTTGTTCATGATAATCTTTTATTATCCATGCTATAATTGTATTGATTGGAAACACAGTGCATGTGTGGATACATACACAAAACAATGTCCCTAGTAAGCCTCTAGTTGACTAGCTCGTTGATCAAAGATGGTCAAGGTTTCCGGACCATAGGCAAGTGTTGTCACTTGATAACGGGATCACATCATTAGGAGAATCATGTGATGGACTAGACCCAAACTAATAGACGTACCATGTTGATCGTGTCATTTTGTTGCTACTATTTTCTGCGTGTCAAGTATTTGTTCCTATGACCATGAAATCATATAACTCACTGACACCGGAGGAATGCTTTGTGTGTATCAAACGTCGCAATGTAACTGGGTGACTATAAAGATGCTCTACAGGTATCTCCGAAGGTGTTCGTTGAGTTAGTATGGATCGAGACTGGGATTTGTCACTCCGTGTGACGGAGAGGTATCTCGGGGCCCACTCGGTAATACAACATCACACAAAAGCTTGCAAGCAATGTGACTTAGTGTAAGTTGCGGGATCTTGTATTACGGAACGAGTAAAGAGACTTGCCGGTAAACGAGATTGAAATAGGTATGCGGATACTGACGATCGAATCTCGGGCAAGTAACATACCGAAGGACAAAGGGAATAACATACGGATTATATGAATCCTTGGCACTAAGGTTCAAACGATAAGATCTTCGTTGAATATGTAGGATCCAATATGGGCATCCAGGTCCCGCTATTGGATATTGACCGAGGAGTCACTCGGGTCATGTCTACATAGTTCTCGAACCCGCAGGGTCTGCACACTTAAGGTTCGACGTTGTTTTATGCGTATTTGAGTTATATGGTTGGTTACCGAAAGTTGTTCGGAGTCCCGGATGAGATCACGGACGTCACGAGGGGTTCCGGAATGGTCCGGAAACGAAGATTGATATATAGGATGACTTCATTTGGTTACCGGAAGGTTTTCGGGCATTACCGGTAATGTACCGGGAATGACGAATGGGTTCCGGATCTTCACCGGGAGGGGGGACCACCCACCCGTGAGGGCCCAAGGACCTTGGGGGTGGCGCACCAAGTAGGTGGGGTCAGCCCAAGGCTATCTTGCGCAAGAGAAAGAAAAACCAAAAGAAGAGAAAGAAAAAAAAAGGAAAGGTGGGAAAAGAGAGAAGGACTCCACCTTCCAATCCTAGTTGGACTAGGATTGGAGGAGGACTCCTCCCCTTGGTGGCACAGCCCTTGGGGCTCCTTGAGCCTCAAGGAAAGCCTCCCCTCCCTCCTCCTATATATATGGAGCAATTAGGGCTGATTTGAGACAACTTTTCAAGGCAGCCCGACCACATACCTCGACGGTTTTACCTCTAGATCGCGTTTCTGCGGAGCTCAAGCGGAGCCCTGCCGAGATTAGATCACCACCAACCTCCGGAGCGCCGTCACGCTGCCAGCGAACTCATCTACCTCTCCGTCTCTCGTGCTGGATCAAGAAGGCCGAGATCATCGTCGAGCTGTACGTGTGTTGAACGTGGAGGTGCCGTCCGTTCGGCACTAGATCGTGGGACGGATCGCGGGACGGCTCGTGGGACGGTTCGCGGGGCGGATCGAGGGATGTGAGGACGTTCCACTACATCAACCGCGTTCACTAACGCTTCTGCTGTGCAATCTACAAGGGTACGTAGATCTAAAATCCCCTCTCGTAGATGGACATCACCATGATAGGTCTTCGTGCGCGTAGGAAATTTTTTGTTTCCCATGCGACGTTCTCCAACAGTGGCATCATGAGATAGGTTCATGCGTAGATGTAATCTCGAGTAGAACACAAAAGTTTTTGTGGGCGGTGATGTGTGTTTTGCTGCCCTCCTTAGTCTTTTCTTGATTCCGCGGTATTGTTGGATCGAAGCGGCTCGGACCGACATTACTCGTACACTTACGAGAGACTGGTTTCATCGCTATGAGTAACTCCGTTGCTCAAAGATGACCGACGAGTGTCGGTTTTTCCAACTTTAGTTGAATCGGATTTGACCGAGGAGGTCCTTGGATGAGGTTAAATAGCAATTCATATATCTCCATTGTGGTGTTTGCGTAAGTAAGATGCGATCCTACTAGATACCCATGGTCACCACGTAAAACATGTAACAACAATTAGAGGACGTCTAACTTGTTTTTGCAGGGTATGCTTGTGATGTGATATGGCCAATGATGTGATGTGATATATTGGATGTATGAGATGATCATGTTGTAATAGTTAATATCGACTTGCACGTCGATGGTACGGCAACCGGCAGGAGCCATAGGGTTGTCTTTAAACTAACGTTTGTGCTTGCAGATGCGTTTACTATATTGCTAGGACGTAGCTTTAGTAGTAATAGCATGAGTAGCACGACAACCCCGATGGTGACACGTTGATGGAGATCATGATGATGGAGATCATGGTGTGACGCCGGTGACAAGAAGATCGTGACGGTGCTTTGGTGATGGAGATCAAGAAGCACATGATGATGGCCATATCATGTCACTTATGAATTGCATGTGATGTTAATCCTTTATGCACCTTATCTTGCTTAGAACGACGGTAGCATTATGAGGTGATCTCTCACTAAAATTTCAAGACGAAATTGTGTTTTCCCCGACTGTGCACCGTTGCGACAGTTCTTCGTTTCGAGACACGACGTGATGATCGGGTGTGATAGACTCAACGTTCACATACAACGGGTGCAAAACAGTTGCACACGCGGAACACTCGGGTTAAGGTTGACGAGCCTAGCATGTGCAGACATGGCCTCGGAACACATGAGACCGAAAGGTCGAGCATGAATCGTATAGTTGATATGATTAGCATAGAGATGCTTACCACTGAAACTATTCTCGACTCACGTGATGATCGGACTTGAGATAGTGGATTTGGATCATGTACCACTCAAATGACTAGAGAGATGTACTTTTTGAGTGGGAGTTCTTAAGTAATATGATTAATTGAACTAATTGTCATGAACATAGTCTAATGGTCTTTGCGAATTACGATGTAGCTTGCGCTATAGCTCTACTGTTTTTATATGTTCCTAGAGAAAATTTAGTTGAAAGTTGATAGTAGTAAACTTTGCAGAGGATTGTCCTTGTTGCCGCGCAGAAGGCTTATGTCCTTAATGCAACACTCGGTGTGCTGCACCTCGAGCGTCGTCTGTAGATGTTATGAACATCCGACATACACGTTTCTGATGACTACATGATAGTTCAGTGCAAAATACTTAATGGCTTAGAAGCAAGGCGCCGAAGACGTTTTGAAACGTCACGGAACATAAGTGATATTCTAAAGAGATGAAATTGTGATTTCATGCTTGTGCCCTTGTTAAGAGGTACGAGACCTCCGACAAGATTCTTTGTCCACAAAGTAAAGGAGAAAAGCTCAATCGTTGAGCATGTGCTCAGATTGTCTGAGTACGACAATCGCTTGAATCAAGTGGGAGTTAATCTTCCAGATGAGATAGTGATGGTTCTCCAAAGTCACTGCCACCAAGTTGTGAGAGCTTCGTGATGAACTATAACATATCAAGGACAGATACAATGATCCTTGAGCGATTCGCGATGTTTGACACTGCGAAAGTAGAAATCAAGAAGGAGCATCAATAGTTGATGGTTAGTAAAACCACTAAGTTTCAAGAAAGGCAAGGGCTAGAAGGGATACTTCGTGAAACGGCAAAACAGTTGTTGCACTAATGAAGAGACCCAAGATTAAACCCAAACCCGAGACTAAGTGCTTCTGTAATGAGGGGAACAGTCACTCAGGCGGAGCAACTCTAGATACTTGGTAGATAAGAAGGCTGGCAAAAGTCGAAAGAAGTATATTTGATATACATGATGTTGATGTGTACTTTACTAGTACTCCTAGTAGCACGAGGGTATTAGATACCGGTTCGGTTGCTAAGTGATTAGTGACACGAAATGAAAGCTACGGCATAAACGGAGACTAGCTAAAGGCGAGGTGACGATACGTGTTGGAAGTGTTTCCAAGGTTGATATGATCAAACGTCGCACACTCCATCTACCATCAGGATTGGTGTTAAACCTAAAAAATTGTTATTTGCTACTTGCGTTAAGCATGAACATGATTGGATCGTGTTTATTGCAATACGATTATTCATTTAAAGAGAATAATGGTTACTCTATTTGCTTGAATAATCACCTTCAATGGTTTATTGAATCTCGATCGTAGTGTTACACATATTCATAATATTGGTGCCAAAAGGGACGAGGTAATGATGATAGTACCACTTACTTGTGGCACTGCCGCTTGAGTCATGTTGGTATAAATTGCATGAAGAGGCTCCATGCTGATGGATCTTTATACTCACTTGATTTTGAATCACTAGTGACATGCAAATAATACCACATGAGCAAGGCCTTGTTTTCATTGAGATGAAACAATATAGTAACTTGTTGGAAGTGATACATTTTGATGTATGCAGTCCAATGGGTGCTGAGGCATGCAGTGGATATCATTATGTTCTTACTTCAATGACGATTTGAGTAGATACAAGAGTATTTACTTAATGAATCACAAGTCTGAAATATTGAAAGGTTCAATTCTGTTTCAGGAGTGAAGTTCGTCGTAACAAGAGGATAAACTGTCTACGATATGATCATAGAAATGAATATCTGAGTTACGAGTTTTGGTACGCAGTTAAGACAATGTGGAAATTGTTTCGCAGTTCATGCCACCTGGAACATCATAGTGTGATGATGTTTCTGAACGTCATAGCCACGCACTATTTGGTATGGTGCATGCTATGATGTCTCTTATCGAATTACCACTATCGTTTATGGGTTATGCATTAGAGACAACCACATTCACCTCAAATAGGGCACCGCGTATTTCCGTTGAGATGACACAGTAAAGACTGAGGTTTAGAGAAATCTAAACTGTCGTTTCTTGAAAGTTTGGGGCTTCGACACTTGTGTGAAAAAGTTTCAGTCGAATAAGCTCAAACCCAAAGCGGATAAATGCATCTTCATAGGATATCCAAAACAGTTGGGTACATCTCCTTTCTCAGATCCGAAAGCAAAGTGTTTGTTTCTAGAAACGGATCCTTTCTCGAGGAAAGGTTTCTCTCGAAAGAATTGAGTGGGAAGGTGGTAGAACTTAATGAGGTTATTGACCCATCACTTCAACCAGTGTGTAGCAGGGCACAGGAAGTTATTCCTGTGGCGCCTACGCCAATTGAAGTGAAAGCTGATGATGGTGATCATCGAGCATCGGATCAAGTTAATACAAGCCTCGTAGGTTGAAAAGGTCGCGTACTACTGCAGAGTGGTACGGTAACCCTGTCTTGGAGGTCATGTTGTTGAGCAACAGTGAACCTACGAGTTATGGAGAAAGCAATGGTGGGCCCGGATTCCGACAAATGGCTGGAAGCCATGAAATCAGAGAGAGGATCCATGTATGAAAACAAAGTGTAGACTTTGGAAGAACTACTTGATGGTCATAGGACTGTTGAGTAAAGATGGATCTTTAAAAGGAAGACAGACGATGATGGTGATAAGTCACTATTAAGAAAAGCTCGACTTGTCGCAAAGATGTTTCCGACAAGATCAAACAGTTGACTATGATGAGACTTTCTCACTCGTAGCGATGCTAAAAGTCTGTTAGAATTATGTTAGTAGTTGTTGCATTATTTATGAAATATTGCACATACGATGTCAAAACATTGTTTCCTCGACGGTTTCCTTGAGCAAACATTGTATGTGATACAACCAGGAGGTTTTGTCGATCCTAAAGATACTAGCAAGTATGTAAGCTCCAGCGATCCTTCAATGGACTGGTGCTAGCATCTCGGAGTTGGAATATACACTTTGATGAGATGATCAAAGATTTTCGGTTTGTACAAGGTTTATGAGAAACTTGTATTTCCAAAGAAGTGAGTGGGAGCACTATAGAATTTCTCATATGTATATGTGGTTGACATATTGTGGATCAGAAGTAATATAGAATTTCTTTGAAAGGAGTTTTCAAAGGAGTACCTGGATTGCGCTACTTGAACGTTGAGCATCAAAGATCTATGGAGATAGATCGAAAGCGCTTAATGGAAGTTTCAACAAGATCCATGCCTTGACAAGTTTTTGAAGGAGTTCAAAATAGATCAGCAAAGAAGGAGTTCTTGGTTGCGTTGTGATGTGTGAATTTGAGTAAGACTCAAAACCCGACCCCGGCAGAATAAAGAGAATAGACGAAGGTCGTCTTCTATGCCTTGGTCGTAGAATCTGAAGTATGCCATGCTGGGTACAGCACTTGATGTGTGCCTTGACTCAAAATCTGTTGAGAGGTACAGAGAGTGATCGATGATTGAATCACTAGCAGCGGTCAAAATTTATCCTTAGTAACTGATGGACTAAGGAATTTTTCTCGATTATGGAGGTGGTTAAAGAGTTCGTCGTAAAGGGTTACGTCGATGCAAGCTTTGACACTAATCCGAATAACTATGAGTAGTGAAACGGATTCGTATAGTAGAGTAGATATTTGGAGTATTTCCGAATAGCACACAGTAGCAGCATCTATAGGATGACATAAAGATTTGTAAAGAACACACGGGTCTGAAAGTTTCAGAACCGTTGACTAAAACCGCTCTCACGAGCAAGACGTGATCAGACCCCATGACTATATGGGTGTTGGATTCGTTGGAATCACATGGTGATGTGAACTAGATTATTGACTCTAGTGCAAGTGAGAGACTGTTGGAAATATGCCCCAGAGGCAATAATAAATTAGTTATTATTATATTTCTTTGTTCATGATAATCGTTTATTATCCATGCTATAATTGTATTGATTGGAAACACAGTGCATGTGTGGATACATAGACAAAACACTGTCCCTAGTAAGCCTCTAGTTGACTAGCTCGTTGATCAAAGATGGTCAAGGTTTCCTGACCATAGGCAAGTGTTGTCACTTGATAACGGGATCACATCATTAGGAGAATCATGTGATGGACTAGACCCAAACTAATAGACGTAGCATATTGATCGTGTCATTTTGTTGCTACTGTTTTCTGCGTGTCAAGTATTTGTTCCTATGACCATGAGATCATATAACTCACTGACACCGGAGGAATGCTTTGTGTGTATAAAACGTCGCAACGTAACTGGGTGACTATAAAGATGCTCTACAGGTATCTCCTAAGGTGTTCGTTGAGTTAGTATGGATGGAGACTGGGATTTGTCACTCCGTGTGACGGAGAGGTATCTCGGGGCCCACTCGGTAATACAACACACACACAAGCCTTGCAAGCAATGTGACTTAGTGTAAGTTGCGGGATCTTGTATTACGGAACGAGTAAAGAGACTTGCCGGTAAACAAGATTGAAATAGGTATGCGGATACTAACGATCGAATCTCGGGCAAGTAACATACCGAAGGACAAAGGGAATGACATACGGGATTATATGAATCCTTGGCACTGAGGTTCAAACGATAAGATCTTCGTAGAATATGTAGGATCCAATATGGGCATCCAGGTCCCACTATTGGATATTGACCGAGGAGTCACTCAGGTCATGTCTACATAGTTCTCGAACCCGCAGGGTCTGCACACTTAAGGTTCGACGTTGTTTTATGCGTATTTGAGTTATATGGTTGGTTATGGAAAGTTGTTCGGAGTCCCGGATGAGATCACGGACATCACGAGGGGTTCCGGAATGGTTCGGAAACGAAGATTGATATATAGGATGACTTCATTTGGTTACCGGAAGGTTTTCGGGCATTACCGGTAATGTACCGGGAATGACGAATGGGTTCCGGATCTTCACCGGGAGGGGGGACCACCCACCCGGGAGGGCCCAAGGACCTTGGGGGTGGCGCACCAAGTAGGTGGGGTCAGCCCAAGGCTGTCTTGCGCAAGAGAAAGAAAAACCAAAAGAAGAGAAAGAAAAAAAAGGAAAGGTGGGAAAAGAGAGAAGGACTCCACCTTCCAATCCTAGTTGGACTAGGATTGGAGGAGGAATCCTCCCCTTGGTGGCACAGCCCTTGGGGCTCCTTGAGCCTCAAGGAAAGCCTCCCCTCCCTCCTCCTATATATATGGAGCAATTAGGGCTGATTTGAGACAACTTTTCAAGGCAGCCCGGCCACATACCTCCACGGTTTTACCTCTAGATCGCGTTTCTGCGGAGCTCACGCGGAGCCCTGCCGAGATTAGATCACCACCAACCTCCGGAGCGCCGTCACGCTGCCAGAGAACTCATCTACCTCTCCGTCTCTCTTGCTGGATCAAGAAGGCCGAGATCATCGTCGAGCTATACGTGTGTTGAACGCGGAGGTGCCGTCCGTTCGGCACTAGATCGTGGGACGGATCGCGGGACGGCTCGTGGGACGGTTCGCGGGGCGGATCGAGGGACGTGAGGACGTTCCACTACATCAACCGCGTTCACTAACGCTTCTGCTGTGCGATCTACAAGGGTACGTAGATCTAAAATCCCCTCTCGTAGATGGACATCACCATGATAGGTCTTCGTGCGCGTAGGAAAAATTTTGTTTCCCATGCGACGTTCTCCAACAATTTTCCCTTACAGTAAAAGATCATACAAGTTCAAGAGAAATTTTTATTGCTTTATGCACCGATGACAACTTACTTGAAGGATCTTAATCAATTCATAGGTAGGTACGGTGGACTCTCATGGCAAGAAACTGGGTTTAAGGGTTATGGATGCACAAGTAGTATCTCTACTTACTTCGAATTTTTGGGCTAGCAAAGGATCCTAAGCAAGCACAATATGTTAGAGGATCCATGACAATGTAACTTCTATATGATTGTAAACAAACATAACTCATTATGTTGTCTTCCTTGTCCAACATCAACACTTCGATCATTATATAATATTTGGTGGGGGATCACAATCGTAAAAGATGTCCAAGATAGTATATTTACTTGTGAATCTCCTATCCTCTACCATAATTTTGCATGGATTGTGTCAATGACTAATGCCATGTCTATTCACTCCCAACAACTTTTATCTATCATACTTTTTATATGTGAAGTCATTACCCCCCATGGAATTAGCATACAATTTGTCTATTTTTTATTTCATTGCTATGATTGATGCATGAGAGTAAATCAAGCAAATTCAAACTAATATTTATTATATAACTCTCACACTCAATTACAAGGATAGATAGATCTCAAAGCAAACAATCTAAGCAAAGCAATACTACAATTTTATTTCTCTAAATCACGACATAACTAAAGATCGAACTAAGATAGATGATAATGGTGAAAGTGATGGTGATATGATACCAGGGCACCTCCCACAAGACTGGAACAAGCTAAGGGTAGTGTCGATACCCATGTACTCAGGTGTCCTTCTTGGGTGATGATGGTGGTGACTGGTGAGGTAGTAGGCTTATTCTTCACAATGGATAGTAGAATAGCTTTTAACTCTTTCATCTCATGAAGTAATTGTCGAATCATTGGAGTATTCCTTTTCACCTCCACCATAATATGTTTGTTTTGCAGTATCCAAGATATTTTCTATACATCACTTTCACTTCGACGAGATATGTCCCAACTGGATGGTATATGCGAGCGAGCAATATTCTGAACACCATAATTATGAATCAAATTATGGAAGTTATTTGCATGTAAACTGCCGAGGGGTCTTCTCAAAGTGGATTCACCTTGTGCTTCTCGATCTAGCTAAGCTCTTCTTCCCATTGGTGGACAAGGGTTAGGGGAAGTACAGATGGCTGCTAGCGTACCATGCTCCGGGATAGGGTATGCACTTCCATGGAATCCATAGGTTCTTCTCCCGTGAAGATTTCTCCTTTTCTTCTCATCCGAGCTCCGTATGTAGTAGCCAAGCCTCGTCCTCGATGTTGTTGGAGGAGGACGACGACATAGCTTCCATACCTCAAAAAATATGTGAGAAAAACAGCCTGAAACAAGAACAAAGGAGAAACTTGTGATGCGGTGGTCAAAATAGACGAGTGTAAATATAATGAATTTTTCTCGTTCAGAATACGTGTCTAGGAAGTAAACAAAGTTCGGGAGGCACACGAGGTCCTCCCAAGGCATTAGGGTGCGCCCAGGGGGAGGTCGCGCCTTGTTGGCTTGGGAGTCCCTCGTGGGTCACCTTGGCTAGTTTTTATTTTTATATTTTTTCTAAAATACGAAAACCAACAGAAAATATTTTTATGGAATTTTCAGAGTAGGTTTACTTACCGTATCACATACCTACCTTTTTTCAGCTTTCTAGAGTGTTCCGGAAGGTCTCTCTTATGTGTTCTTCCAGTGTCATCACCTGAATAATATTAGTTTCAACATTAATGGTCATACTTGAGATGTAATGTCTAATTCTTTGCCCATTTACCACTCTCGGAGTGATAGACTTCTTCGACGATATAAGGTCCTCTCCATTTGGAGAGAAGCTTACGTGCAAAAAATCTGAAACGAGAATTGTACAAAAGAACAAGGTCTCCTACATTGAAATCTTATTTTTGGATTCTCTTGTCATGCCATATTTTAACTTTTTCTTTGAACAACTTGGCATTTTCATAATCTTGTGTCCTCCATTCATCTAATGAGCTAATATCAAATAACATATTTCCACTGACAAGTTTGAAATCATAATTAAGTTCTTTGATTGCCTAATAAGCTTTATGTTCTAACTCAAGAGGTAAATGTCGTGATTTTCCATAGAACATTTTATATGGGGTCATTCCCATAGCATTTCTATAAGCCCATCAAGCATCATCAAGTTTCTTAGACCAATTCTTTCTACATCTATTAACAGTCTTTTGCAAGATCAACTTTATTTCTTGGTTACTCACCTCAGCTTGACCGCTAGACTGAGGATGATAAGGTGATGCAATTCTATGGTTAACACCATATTTAGCTAGAAGTTTACGAAAAGCACGATAATAAAGTGTGAACCACCATGAGTCATTCAATATCTAGGGACTCCAAACCTCGGGAAAATAACATCTTTCAGCATTTTCATAGAAGTGTTGTGATCAACACTACTAGTTGGAGTAGCTTATACCCACTTAGTAACGTAATTAACAACAATTAAAAGATGAGTATACCCGTTAGAGGAAGGAAAATGTCCCATAAAATCAAACCCCCAAACATCAAATGGTTCAATACCAAGTGAATAATTCATAGGCATTTCCTAACGTCTACAATGTTACCAATTTTTTGACATTTGTCACATGAGAGGACATACTTACTGTTGGAATTATGCCCTAGAGGCAATAATAAATGTATAGTTATTATTATAATTCCTGTATCAAGATAATAGTTTATTATCCATGCTATAATTGTATTGAATGAAGACTCATTTATATGTGTGGATACATAGACAAAACACCGTCCCTAGCATGCCTCTAGTTGGCTAGCCAGTTGATCGATGATAGTCAGTGTCTTCTGATTATGAACAAGGTGTTATTGCTTGAAAACTGGATCACGTCATTGGGAGAATCACGTGATGGACTAGACCCAAACTAATAGACGTAGCATGTTGATCGTGTCATTTTGTTGCTACTGTTTTCTGCGTGTCAAGTATTTATTCCTATAACCATGAGATCATATAACTCACTGACACCGGAGGAATACTTTGTGTGTATCAAACGTCGCAACGTAACTGGGTGACTATAAAGATGCTCTACAGGTATCTCCGAAGGTGTTAGTTGAGTTAGTGTGGATCAAGACTGGGATTTGTCACTCCGTGTGACGGAGAGGTATCTCGGGGCCCACTCGGTAATACAACATCACACACAAGCCTTGCAAGCAATGTAACTTAGTGTAAGTTGCGGGATCTTGTGTTAAGGAACGAGTAAAGAGACTTGCCGGTAAACGAGATTGAAATAGGTATGCGGATACTGACGATCGAATCTCGGGCAAGTAACATACCGAAGGACAAAGGGAATGACATACGGGATTATACGAATCCTTGGCACTGAGGTTCAAACGATAAGATCTTCGTAGAATATGTAGGATCCATTATGGGCATCCAGGTCCCGCTATTGGATATTGACCGAGGAGTCTCTCGGGTCATGTCTACATAGTTCTCGAACCCGCAGGGTCTGCACACTTAAGGTTCGACGTTGTTTTATGCGTATTTGAGTTATATGGTTGGTTACCGAATGTTGTTCGGAGTCCCGGATAAGATCACGGACGTCACGAGGGTTTCCGGAATGGTCCGGAAACGAAGATTGATATATAGGATGACCTCATTTGATTACCGGAAGGTTTTCGGAGTTACCGGGAATGTACCGGGAATGACAAATGGGTTCCGGGAGTTCACCGGGGGGGGCAACCCACCCCGGGGAAGCCCATAGGCTTTGGGGAGACACACCAGCCCTTAGTGGGCTGGTGGGACAGCCCCAAGGGGGCCTATGCGCCAAGAGAAAGAAATCAAAGGAAAAGAAAAAAAAGGAGGGAAGAAGTGGGAAGGGAGGGGGACTCCTCCCACCAAACCAAGTCCAACTCGGTTTGGGGGGGGAGTCCTCCCCCCCTTGGCTCGGCCGACTCCTTGGGAGTCCCTTGGACCCCAAGGCAAGGTCCCCCTCCCTCCTCCTATATATATGGGGCTTTTAGGGCAGATTTGAGACGACTTTCTCACGGCTGCCCGACCACATACCTCCATAGTTTTTCCTCTAGATCGCGTTTCTGCGGAGCTCGGGCGGAGCCCTGCTGAGACGAGATCATCACCAACCTCCGGAGCGCCGTCACGCTGCCGGAGAACTATTCTACCTCTCCGTCTCTCTTGCTGGATCAAGAAGGCTGAGATCATTGTCGAGCTGTACGTGTGCTGAACGCGGAGGTGCCGTCCGTTCGGTACTAGATCGTGGGACTGATCGCGGGATTGTTCGCGGGGCGGATTGAGGGACGTGAGGACGTTCCACTACATCAACCGCGTTCTCTAAACGCTTCTGCTGTACGATCTACAAGGGTAAGTAGATCACTCATCCCCTCTCGTAGATGGACATCACCATGATAGGTCTTCGTGCGCGTAGGAAAATTTTTGTTTCCCATGCGACGTTCCCCGACAGTGGCATCATGAGCTAGGTTCATGCGTAGATGTCTTCTCGAGTAGAACACAAAAGGTTTTGTGGGCGGTGATGTGCGTTTTGCTGCCCTCCTTAGTCTTTTCTTGATTCCGCGGTATTGTTGGATTGAAGCGGCATGGACCGACATTACTCGTACGCTTACGAGAGACTGGTTTCATCGTTACGAGTAACCCCCTTTGCTCAAAGATGACTGGCAAGTGTCGGTTTCTCCAACTTTAGTTGAATCGGATTTGACCGAGGAGGTCCTTGGATGAGGTTAAATAGCAACTCATATCTCTCCGTTGTGGTGTTTGCGTAAGTAAGATGCAATCCTACTAGATACCCTTGGTCACCACGTAAAACTTGCAACAACAAAATTAGAGGACGTCTAACTTGTTTTTGCAGGGTATGATTGTGATATGATATGGCCAACGATGTGATGTGATATATTGGATGTATGAGATGATCATGTTGTAATAGAAATATCGACTTGCACGTCGATGGTACGGCAACCGGCAGGAGCCATAGGGTTGTCTTTATACTAACATATGTGCTTGCAGATGCGTATACTATTTTGCTAGGATGTAGCTATAGTAGTAATAGCATAAGTAGCACGACAACCACGATGGCAACACGTTGATGGATGATCATGGTGTGGCGCCGGTGACAAGAAGATCGTGCCGGTGCTTTGGTGATGGAGATCAAGAAGCACGTGATGATGGCCATATCATGTCACTTATGAATTGCATGTGATGTTAATCCTTTTATGCACCTTATTTTGCTTAGAACGACGGTAGCATTATGAGGTGATCTCTCACTAAAATTTCAAGACGAAATTGTGTTCTCCCTGACTGTGCACCGTTGCTACAGTTCGTCGTTTCGAGACACCACGTGATGATCGGGTGTGATAGACTCAACGTTCACATACAACGGGTGCAAAAAAGTTGCGCACGCGGAACACTCGGGTTAAGCTTGACGAGCCTAGCATGTGCAGACATGGCCTCGGAACACATGAGACCGAAAGGTCGATCATGAATCATATAGTTGATATGATTAGCATAGGGATGCTTACCACTGAAACTATACTCAACTCACGTGATGATCGGACTTGGGATAGTGTAAGTGGATCATGAACCACTCAAATGACTAGAGAGATGTACTTTTTGAGTGACAGTTTAGCATATAATTTGATTAAGTTGAACTCTAATTATCTTGAACATAGTCTAAGTCCACTTTGAATATATTTGTGTTGTAGATCATGGCTCACGCAAGTGTCATCCTGAATTTTAATACGTTCCTAGAGAAAGCTAAGTTGAAAGATGATGGAAGCAACTTTGTAGACTGGGCTCGTAATCTTAAGCTAATCTTACAAGCTGGAAAGAAGGATTATGTCCTTAATGCTGCGCTAGGAGATGAACCACCCGCTACGGCTGATCAGGATGTTAAGAACGCTTGGTTAGCATGTAAGGAGGACTACTCAATAGTTCAATGTGCAGTCTTGTATGGCTTAGAACCGGGACTTCAACGTCGCTTTGAGCGTCATGGAGCATTTGAGATGTTCCAGGAGTTGAAGTTTATCTTTCAGAAGAACGCCCGGATCGAGAGGTATGAGACCTCTGATAAATTCTATGCTTGCAAGATGGAGGAAAACTCGTCTGTCAGTGAACATGTGCTCAAAATGTCTGGGTACTCAAACCGTCTAGCTGAACTGGGGATTGAACTCCCGCAAGAATCTATCACTGACAGAATCCTTCAATCACTGCCGCCAAGCTATAAAGGCTTTGTGTTGAACTACAACATGCAAGGGATGAACAAGTCTCCGGGCGAGTTGTTTGCGATGCTGAAAGTCGCAGAGTCTGAACTCCGTAAAGAGCATCAAGTGTTGATGGTGAGCAAGACCACTAGTTTCAAGAGAAACGGCAAAGGCAAGAAGGGCAATTCGAAGAAGAGCAGCAAGCCTGTTGCCAATCCGCCGAAGAAACCCAAGGCTGGACCTAAGCCTGAAACAGAGTGCTTCTATTGCAAGGGTATGGGTCACTGGAAGCGCAATTGCCCCAAGTATCTGGCAGATAAGAAGGCGGGCAAAGAAAAATCAGGTATATTTGATATACATGTTATTGATGTGTACTTAACCGGCTCTCGTAGTAGTGCCTGGGTATTCGATACCGGTTCTGTTGCTCACATTTGCAACTCGAAGCAGGAACTACGGAATAGACGAAGGCTGGCGAAAGACGAAGTGACGATGCGCGTAGGAAACGGTTCCAAGGTTGATACAATCGCCGTCGGCACAGTGTCACTTCAACTACCATCGGGATTAGTGATGAACTTAAATCATTGTTATTTAGTGCCTGCGTTGAGCATGAACATTATATCTGGATCTTGTTTATTGCGAGACGGTTACTCTTTTAAGTCTGAGAATAATGGTTGTTCTATTTCTATGAGTAACATCTTTTATGGTCATGCACCGAATGTGAGAGGATTGTTCATATTGAATCTTGATAGCGATACGCATATACATAACATTGAGACCAAAAGAGTTAGAGTAAACAATGATAGCGCCATATTTTTGTGGCACTGCCGCTTGGGTCATATTGGTGTAAAGCGCATGAAGAAACTCCATGCTGATGGACTTTTGGAGTCACTTGACTTTGATTCACTTGACACGTGCGAACCATGCCTCATGGGCAAGATGACTAAGACTCCGTTCTCCGGAACAATGGAGCGTGCAAGTGACTTGTTGGAAATCATACATACCGATGTGTGTGGTCCAATGAGCGTGGAGGCACGCGGCGGATATCGTTATTTTCTCACCTTCACTGACGATTTAAGTAGATATGGTTATGTCTACTTGATGAAGCACAAGTCTGAAACATTTGAAAAGTTCAAGCAATTTCAGAGTGAAGTGGAAAATCATCGTAACAAAAAGATCAAGTTCCTACGGTCTGATCGTGGGGGTGAATATCTGAGTTTCGAGTTTGGTACTCACTTAAGACAATGTGGAATTGTTTCGCAGTTAACACCGCCTGGAACACCACAGCGTAATGGTGTGTCCGAACGTCGTAATCGTACTTTGTTAGAGATGGTGCGATCTATGATGTCTCTTACTGATTTGCCGTTATCATTCTGGGGTTATGCATTAGAAACAGCTGCATTCACTTTAAATAGGGCACCATCGAAATCCGTTGAGACGACACCATACGAACTGTGGTATGGCAAAAGGCCAAAGTTGTCGTTTCTTAAAGTTAGGGGATGCGATGCTTATGTCAAAAAGCTTCAGCCTGAAAAGCTGGAACCCAAAGCGGAAAAGTGCGTCTTCATAGGTTACCCAAAAGAGACAGTTGGGTACACCTTCTATCTCAAATCCGAGGGCAAAGTGTTTGTTGCTAAGAACGGAACTTTTCTCGAGAAGGAGTTTCTCTCGAGAGAATTGAGTGGGAGGAAGATAGAACTTGACGAGGTTGTCGAACCTCTCATCCCTCTGAATGGTGGCGCAGGGCAAGGGGAAACCTCTGTCGTTGCGACGCCGGTTGAGGAGGAAGTTAATGATGATGATCATGAAACTCCAGTTCAAGTTTCTGTTGAACCACGCAGGTCGACGAGATCACGCGCTGCTCCAGAGTGGTACGGTAATCCCGTCTTGTCAATCATGTTGTTAGACAACAATGAACCTGCAAATTATGAAGAAGCAATGGTGGGCCCGGATTCCCACAAATGGCTAGAAGCCATGAAATCCGAGATAGGATCCATGTATGAGAACAAAGTGTGGACTTTGGAGATACTACCTGAGGGCCGCAAGGCTATTCAGAACAAATGGATCTTTAAGAAGAAGACGGACGCTGACGGTAATGTGACCGTTTATAAAGCTCGACTTGTGGCAAAGGGTTTTTCACAAGTTCCAGGAGTTGACTACGATGAGACCTTCTCACCCGTAGCGATGCTTAAGTCCGTCAGAATCATGTTAGCAATAGCTGCATTTTTCGATTATGAAATCTGGCAGATGGATGTCAAAACGGCGTTCCTTAACGGTTTCCTTAAGGAAGAGTTGTATATGATGCAACCCGAAGGTTTTGTCGATCCTAAAAATGCTGACAAGGTGTGCAAGCTCCAGCGATCCATTTATGGACTGGTGCAAGCATCTCAGAGTTGGAACAAACGCTTTGATGAGGTGATCAAAGCATTTGGGTTTATACAAGTGGTTGGAGAATCTTGTATTTACAAGAAAGTGAGTGGGAGCTCTGTGGCGTTTCTAATATTATATGTGGATGACATATTACTGATTGGAAACAACGTAGAGCTTTTGGAGAGCATAAAAGGTTACTTGAATAAAAGTTTCTCTATGAAGGACCTAGGAGAAGCTGCTTACATTCTAGGCATTAAGATCTATAGGGATAGATCAAAACGCCTGATAGGACTTTCACAAAGCACATACCTTGATAAAGTTTTGAAGAGGTTCAAAATGGAACAGTCCAAGAAAGGGTTCTTGCCAGTGTTACAAGGTACGAGATTGAGTAAGACTCAGTGCCCAGCAACTGATGAAGATAGAGAGCATATGCGCTCCGTCCCCTATGCTTCAGCCATAGGCTCTATCATGTATGCAATGCTGTGCACTAGACCGGATGTTAGCCTGGCAATAAGTATGGCAGGTAGGTTCCAGAGTAATCCAGGAGTGGATCACTGGACGGCGGTCAAGAATATCCTGAAGTACCTGAAAAGGACTAAGGAGATGTTTCTCGTGTATGGAGGTGACGAACAGCTCGCCGTAAAAGGTTACGTCGATGCAAGCTTTGACACAGATCCGGACGACTCTAAGTCGCAAACCGGATACGTATTTATTCTTAATGGGGGTGCAGTAAGCTGGTGCAATTCCAAGCAAAGCGTCGTAGCAGATTCTACATGTGAAGCGGAGTACATGGCTGCCTCGGAGGCGGCTAAGGAGGGTGTCTGGATGAAGCAGTTCATGACGGATCTTGGAGTGGTGCCAAGTGCACTGGATCCAATAACCTTGTTCTGTGACAACACTGGTGCCATTGCCTTAGCAAAGGAACCAAGGTTTCACAAGAAGACCAGACACATCAAACGACGCTTCAACCTCATCCGCGACTACGTCGAGGAGGAGGACGTAAATATATGCAAAGTGCACACGGATCTGAATGTAGCAGACCCGCTGACTAAACCTCTTCCACGGCCAAAACATGATCAAAACCAGAACTGTATGGGTGTTAGATTTATTACAATGTAATTCACATGGTGATGTGAGGGCTAGATTATTGACTCTAGGGCAAGTGGGAGACTGTTGGAATTATGCCCTAGAGGCAATAATAAATGTATAGTTATTATTATAATTCCTGTATCAAGATAATAGTTTATTATCCATGCTATAATTGTATTGAATGAAGACTCATTTACATGTGTGGATACATAGACAAAACACCGTCCCTAGCATGCCTCTAGTTGGCTAGCCAGTTGATCGATGATAGTCAGTGTCTTCTGATTATGAACAAGGTGTTGTTGCTTGAAAACTGGATCACGTCATTGGGAGAATCACGTGATGGACTAGACCCAAACTAATAGACGTAGCATGTTGATCGTGTCATTTTGTTGCTACTATTTTCTGCGTGTCAAGTATTAATCCTATGACCATGAGATCATATAACTCACTGACACCGGAGGAATACTTTGTGTGTATCAAACGTCGCAACGTAACTGGGTGACTATAAAGATGCTCTACAGGTATCTCCGAAGGTGTTAATTGAGTTAGTATGGATCAAGACTGGGATTTGTCACTCCGTGTGACGGAGAGGTATCTCGGGGCCCACTCGGTAATACAACATCACACACAAGCCTTGCAAGGAATGTAACTTAGTGTAAGTTGCGGGATCTTGTGTTACGGAACGAGTAAAGAGACTTGCCGGTAAACGAGATTGAAATAGGTATGCGGATACTGACGATCGAATCTCGGGCAAGTAACATACCGAAGGACAAAGGGAATGACATACGGGATTATACGAATCCTTGGCACTGAGGTTCAAACGATAAGATCTTCGTAGAATATGCAGGATCCATTATGGGCATCCAGGTCCCGCTATTGGATATTGACCGAGGAGTCTCTCGGGTCATGTCTACATAGTTCTCGAACCCGCAGGGTCTGCACACTTAAGGTTCGACGTTGTTTTATGCGTATTTGAGTTATATGGTTGGTTACCGAATGTTGTGCTGAGTCCCGGATAAGATCACGGATGTCACGAGGGTTTCCGGAATGGTCCGGAAACGAAGATTGATATATAGGATGACCTCATTTGATAACCGGAAGGTTTTCGGAGTTACCGGGAATGTACCGGGAATGACGAATGGGTTCCGGGAGTTCACCGGGGGGGCAACCCACCCCGGGGAAGCCCATAGGCTTTGGGGAGACACACCAGCCCTTAGTGGGCTGGTGGGACAGCCCCAAGGGGGCCTATGCGCCAAGAGAAAGAAATCAAAGGAAAAGAAAAAAAAAGGAGGGAAGAAGTGGGAAGGGAGGGGGACTCCTCCCACCAAACCAAGTCCAACTCGGTTTGGGGGGGGAGTCCTCCCCCCCCCTTGGCTCGGCCGACTCCTTGGGAGTCCCTTGGACCCCAAGGCAAGGTCCTCCTCCCTCCTCCTATATATATGGGCCTTTTAGGGCAGATTTGAGACGACTTTCTCACGGCTGCCCGACCACATACCTCCATAGTTTTTCCTCTAGATCGCGTTTCTGCGGAGCTCGGGCGAAGCCATGCTGAGACGAGATCATCACCAACCTCCGGAGCGCCGTCATGCTGCCGGAGAACTATTCTACCTCTCCGTCTATCTTGCTGGATCAAGAAGGCCGAGATCATTGTCGAGTTGTACGTGTGCTGAACGCGGAGGTGTCGTCCGTTCGGTACTAGATCGTGGGACTGATCGCGGGATTGTTCGCGGGGCGGATCGAGGGGCGTGAGGACGTTCCACTACATCAACCGCGTTCTCTAAACGCTTCTGCTGTACGATCTACAAGGGTACGTAGATCACTCATCCCCTCTCGTAGATGGACATCACCATGATAGGTCTTCGTGCGCGTAGGAAAATTTTTGTTTCCCATGCGACGTTCCCCAACACTTACGAGCATCTTTGAAAATAGTAGACCAATCAAATCCATATTGTAATACCTTGTGTGCGGTTCTGTCACCAGGGTGGCGCCCTCCGTAGGCTTTGGAATGACACTTCCAAATGATCTATTTCTATTCATGCTCAGGCACACAATGTCTGATAACACCATATACTCCTTCTTTATAAAGATGTGGGTCATCCCAAAAGTAATGTCTCAAATCATAAAAGAAAATTTTCTTTGATGGTATGTAAAGCTGGGTGTTATGCATTTGGCAACAATATAATTAGCATAATCGGCATACCCAGTAGTACTACGGGAAGCATTTAGAACATCTAGTTGCTCATCAGGAAAATTATCATCAATTGGTAGTGGGTCATCAAGAACATTTTCCATCCTAGAAAAATTATCTTCTACCGGGTTTTCAGCTCCCTTTCTATCAAAAATATGCAAATCAAACTCTTGAAGTAAAAGCACCCATCTAATATGTCTAGGCTTAGCATCTTTCTTTTCCATAAGGTATTCAATAGCGGCATGATCTGTGTGAATAGTAACTTTGGAATCAACAATATAATGTCTAAACTTATCACATGCAAACACAACTACTAAAACTTCCTTCTTAGTGGTAGCATAATTTCTTTCGGCACTGTCTAGAGTTTTACTAGCATAATTGATAACATTCAATTTCTTGTCTACTCTTTGCCCTAGAACAACACCAACAACATAATCACTAGCATCACACATAATTTCAAATGGTAAATTCCAATCAAGCGGTTGAATAATAGGTGTAGAATTTTAAGATTTCTTAAGTATTTCAAAGGCTTCTACACAATCATCATAAAAAACAAATGGAATATCTTTTGAAGAAGATTAGTTAATGGCCTAGAAATCTTTATGGAAACGCCTATATAAACCATCATGAACAAGAAAACTTCTTATACCTTTCACATCTTTAGGACATGTCATTTTCTCTAGTGCATCAACTTTAGCTTTGTCTACGTCAATACCTCGTTCAGAAATTTTATGCCTAACTACTATACCTTCATTCACCATAAAGTGGCACTTCTCTCAGTTCAAGATAAGATTAGTTTCTTCACATCTCTGCAAAACTTGATGAAGGTTGCTCAGGAAATCATCAAAAGATGTCTCGTAAACAAAAAAAATCATCCATCAATACGTGAACAATCTTTTCACGGAAGTCAAAGAATATAGGAGTCATACATCTTTGAAAGGTAGCAGGTGCATTGCATAAACCAAAATGCATACGTCTATAAGCATAAGTTCCAAAGGGGCATGTGAAAATATTTTTCTCTTGGTATTCCTTTGACACATGTATTTGAGAAAAAACCAGGATATCCATCAAGAAAGCAAAAGTGTGCGTGCTTGGATAATCTTTCTAACATTTGAACAATAACGATAATTGGTAATGATATTTTTGTAGCTTTGTTTAATTTCCTGAAATCAAATACCATCCTATAACCAGTCATAATTCTTCATGGGATAAGTTCATTTTTATCATTAGGAACAATTATACCTCCTTTCTTAGGAACACAATGAACACGACTTACCCATCTACTGTCAGAAATATGACAAATTATATCTTCCTCGAGAAGCTTTAGTATTCCAGTTCTTACTACTTCCTTCATCTTAGGATTTAAGCGATGTTGATGATCAACGACAGGTTTAACATCTGGTTCCATATTAATCTTGTGCTGACATAGTGTGGAACTGATTCCCTTAAGATCATCAAGAGTATATCCAATAGCATCTCGGTGCTTCCTCAGAGTTTTAAGTAATCTCTTTTCTTCATGCTCTGAAAGGTTAGCACTAATAATGACAAGATATATCTTTTTTCATCAAGATAAGCATATTTCAAAGTATCGAGTAATTTCTCTAGCTCAAACATGAGATCTCCCTTAGGTGGAGCAGGATCCCCTAAAATATCTCCCTTATGTGTAAGGAATATTTCATCTATTTCATTTCTCTCATTCATATGCATATCATTCTCATGGTCTAGCAGATATTGTTATAATGGATTAGTAGGGAGCACAACAATAGAAGCAAGACCAATAATTTCATCTTTACTAGATAATTATTTCTCATGTGGTTGTCTACCAAACTTAGAGAAATTAAATTCACGAGACACATCACGAAAGCATACTTTAACCTTCTCAGTAACACAATTAATTTTAGCATTAACAGTATTCAAGAAAAGCCTACCAAATCTAATGGGACAAAAATTATCTTGTTGTGAACCAAGTACTAAGAAATCAGTGGGGTACTTAATTTTTCCACACAAGACTTCAACGTCTCTAACAATCCCAAGTGGTGAAATAGTGTCTCTGTTTGCATGTTTAATAGTAACATCAATATCTTCAATCCCAGAGGGTGTTATTGTCACGCCCAAGATGCGACCCTATCCTCAATTTGGCACGAAGGCCTCTTCAGGGATAGAAGCGCATCTCATCGTGTCGCAAGAATGGATATCGTTACAAGTACATGTACTGAAAAGAAGAGATAAATACAGAGTTGGCTTACACTCGCCACAAGCTACATCAGAGTCACATCAGTACGTTACATAATCATCAAGAGTAAGAGCAGGGTCCGACTACGGACGAAAATAAACGAGAAAATAGGAACGACGTCCATCCTTGCTATCCCAGGCTGCCGGCCTGGAACCCATCCTGGATAGATGAAGAAGAAGAAGAAGAACTCCAAATGAACAATCAACGCGCTCGCGTCAAGTAACCTTTACATGTACCTGCAACTGGTGTTGTAGTAATCTGTGAGCCACAGGGGACTCAGCAATCTCATTTCGAAAGGTATCAAGACTAGCAAAGCTTAATGGGTGAGGCATGGTTAAGTGGTGAGGTTGCAGCAGCGGCTAGGCATATATTTATGATGGCTAACTTACGAGTACAAGAAGTAAGACAGGGAAGATCTACGCATAACGGGCGTGAACTACTGATGAAGAATGATCCTGAACACCTACCTACGTCAGGCATAACCCCACCGTGTCCTCGATCGGAGTAAGAACTCACGAAGGAGACAGTCACGATTACGCACATAGTTGGCAAGTTTTAATTAAGTTAACTTCAAGTTATCTAGAACCAGTGTTAAACAAAGCTTCCACGTTGCCACATAACCGCGGGCACGGCTTTCCGAAAGATTTAACCCTGCAGGGGTGCTCCAACTAGTCCATCACAAATTACCACAAGCCGCATAGAAATCCTCCATCACGAAGCTCGCGATCTCGTCGGATTCCCTAGTGGAAAACCTCAACTCTGAGATTACCCAAAGCATCACCGGAATCCAGATGCACATGATATTCCGTCAAAGGTAAAACTAATCCAACAAGGCCGCCCGACGTGTCGACGATCCCGATAGGAGTCCCGTACCTCGTTCTCAGGACACGACGGATGGGTCACACTAGGAGATACCAAACCTCGGGTTGCCCCGCGGTGGCCCCGTAGTCTGCCAGTTGGGACCAACACTCATGAGGAGCACTGGCCCGGGGGTTGATTAAATTAAACTCGGGGCCCGGGAAGTCCCTATGCAATTTTATTAGGTGTTTAGGCAAATGTAGTACCAAAGTTGGGCCTTGCCAGACCAGTCTTAATCTAAAACGAATTATCAAGGGGGTCCCCATAACAACCCCGATCGTGTTAGGAGCGCTCATTTATGGAACATAACACCGGTAGCCGGAAACTAAGGGGGCAAAGGTGGAACAAAACACTTGGCTAGAAAGGCCGAGCCTTCCACCTTTTACCAAGTATATAGGTGCATTAAATTAAATAGCATTTAATATGGTGATATAACAAGGAACCCATGCTTTCACATGGAAGCAGCTGCACCTGCAACTAGCAACGCTATCAACAGGGTTAAGCAAGCAGTAACATAGCCAATCAGTGGTTTGCTAGGTTGAACAGGTTGAAGGTTTCATGGCATTGTTGAGAGGCTAATATTTAACATGTGGTAGGCAACGAGACATAAACGGTAGCAACAGTAAAACTAGCATGGCAATGATAGTAATGGTATCTGGGGAAATGGTCATCTTGCATGAGATCCCGCTTGGAAGAAGAATGCCTCCGTGAAGCAGACGAACCGACATAGTCGAACGGGTCCTCACAATCCGTCACGCTGCGGAACTCTATCGAGACGAAGCAAACCGGAAACACAAATCAACACACGGAATTCACCACACGATGCACAACACAAATGATGCATGAGCAGCTGAATACATGCAAGTCACGGCATGACAATTCACACAAACAGACACTACACATTAAGTGAAGTTCAATATGCAACGAGTTGCATATTGACAAAACTCCACGTTAATTATTCAGTTCTATCCCGATTAGTTACATGACAATATTAAATGTGGTTAAACATGGCAAGAGGTGAAGCGTAATTAATCTACCTATCTAGGCATTTTAAATGAGGTCGGAGATGACATATAGCATCTCCGAAACGACCTCACATGTTAATTTACAATTCTGTCCAGATCTGAACTAACACATCTAATTAGTTGTTAAACAGCAAAACTTATAGGTTCAAGTGATTCAACGCATCAAGGCAAGCAATTTACACATAAAGAACATCTCCAACGGAGCTACGGATCAAAAGATACAAGCACCACAAGATATGATGGCATGAATGCAATATGTGTGCAACGATGCCTACGAGCACTTCAAAACATACAACCAGCAAGAGAAAATGAAACTACACGAGATTCTAAGCAAGTTCCATATAGGACACGACCAAATCGGAGCTACGGATCAAAAACTACGAGCAAAACAAGAAATCACTACAATCTGCCAAAATCAGCCACATAGCATTTTCTACGCCCCACAACTATGCCTACACAAATCCGATATGCCCAAGCAAGGCATGGCACGGAAGAGGGCAAGAATCACTACTACAAACAACTATCAACAACTAGCATGGCAGCAAGGATCACTAGACAAAGAAGTCACAAAATGGCATCCCACACACTATTTCAGACTTAGTGAAAATTACACCTCATGAAAGTGCAGTTTTCGATCTGAAGCAATATTGACAGCAGAAAAACCTATAGTTACAAGCCTCCAAATGGAATGACAATTTACAGCATGCTAGAGAAACACAAGGGGTACAACTAACTCCATTGGACCCACCTCAAAAGAGCTACAGATCACAAGATGCAAGCAAGACAAGACAGCAACAAAATATAACAGATTCCAGACTTAGAAATATTTCAGCTCCTCCAAATCAACACTATTTCTAGCAACTTGGGAGCAAGCAAACAACTCCTAAACATGCATTTCTATTGCAACCAGAAATACCAGGGGCTAAACAAAACATCCAAGATTAACTCTCTAGTTGACAACCCCGTCAATCGACGCACGGAATAAATCCTACGAATTAAACAAAAGGGCAACATAGCAAAATATCTCGCGAACTAACTTCCTCAAAAGCTAAAACTAATTGCACAGAAACATCCTTGGGATTTTTCTACCCCGGAAACATATAAAATATGTGGGGTTTGCAACACAAAATAATGCCGCACATAAATGCGAGAAAAATAGCCTATACGCGGGAAAATAAATTACCGGCAAATCCCTACACGTAAAAATACAATTAACCGCACTAAAATACATGCAAAAATGATTCCTAAAACGTGGACATTTAATCTAAGGTATACGGGCAGTCCGGACACGCACGAGAAATTATACGGGTCGGAAACATAATAGGACAGCAAGTGTTTCTAGGCATACGGCATGCTAAACGACCTCAAACAACAATGCAAGTTTTATAAATGGAATCTACGCACAAAACTACATGAAAACCCTATGCTACATGTCGCGATCCGACTTACAGTTTAAAATATACGGTCGATCTAATATATGTCTATTTCTGCAATATTCCTAATTCGAAAAAAAAATCCTAATTATCTAATGGGCCGCACACACAGGCGCTACATAATTAAAAAATGCACGCGGTGAGGGTTAGGCTCGGGGAAGGCTCACCCGCGGCCATGGGCCGAATGTGGAGGCGGTGCGCGCTGCCGAGCTGGGCCGGCCCGAGGCGAGGAGCTAGTGGGCCGCGCGACGGTTGGGGTAGCCCACCGATGCCTCTTCCTCCTCACGTCGCGAGGCTGTAGAGGAACCGGCGGCGGTGCTACTGGCGGGGCCTCGGCGGCGGAGCAGGGGCGACGGCCGGCCTAGGGCGCACGGCGGAAGCGTGGGGAGGAGGGCCCAGACCAGATCTGGTCGATGGGGCCTTGAGGCGGCGGCGAGGGCACCGGCGAGGTCCGGCCTCTGTTGGAGGCGAGGCCGAGGAGCCTCTGCCATGGGAAGCACAGCTCCGACCCGGGAGCTAGGCGCGACGGCGAGGTGGTCCCTGGCCAAGGTAGGACGGCCCGGTGGCCGACGAGCCCTAGCGGCGCGGGAGGCAACGCGGCGAGGGAGCAGCGCGGGGAGGCGAGGCCGGGAGTTGGCCGGCGTGCTGGGTGCTGGTTGCCGCGGCTCCGGTCACCTGCAGCGGCCGCGAGGAAGGAGCTCCAGCGAGCGAGCTCGGCTAGCTGCCGGCAGTGCGCGCGAGGAGAGGCGGCGTGCTAGGGCACGGGAGGCAGGGCGGCGCGGCGAGGGGCTGGCCGGACACACGGCTCGGGCAGGTGGCGGCAGATCCGGGCCCGGCGGGCCTTGGATTGGCTCGGGCGGGCCCAAGGCGGCTGGAGGCTGGTGGGAGGAGAGAGAGAGGTGGTAGGCTGGGTAGGTGGGCGCTGCTTACGAGGTAGATGGCTAGGGTTTGCTGTCTAAATGCTTGGGGAGGTCTATTTATAACAAATGAGGGGGCTAGGTTAGCCGGAATTTCGTTCCGGATCCAACCGCGCGGTCGGATTCGACTAATTCCGAATGCTGGAACGGTTACAAGGCCGTGTAGAGGGGATGTCCAGAGACGAGAGGAAGAACGGGCGGCGCGGCACGAATTTTAAAAACACCGACAAACGTCCGACGAATAACCGGAGACGGTGCCGCTACGGTCGACCGTTCGGGTACCAGACGAACTCCGATCGCGACGAAATTCGACAGGCGGCCTGGCTATATTAAAATAAGACCGCACGTCAAATCTCAACCCGATCAGAGAAAGTTTTACACACACTTTTAAAACAGGGTTTCGACGATGCCGCGAGCGCGTGCATGTGCGGTCGGGCTCAGAACGGACAACGACGAGAACCGGCAACTAACAATGGATGCAAGTTTTGAAAGCTGGCGGCACAGAGATGTCGATGCAATGCATATGATGCGCGTGATGCCATGATGATGCGACAAAAGAAAATAGACACACGACGAAAACGGAAAGAACGGGGAATCTTCTGGAACGTCGGCATCGGGCCGTCACAGTTATGTCATCATAATTTCTTAATATAAGGTAAAAGATATAGGACTAACACTAGCACCCACGTCACATAAGCCATGATAAAAATGATCTACAATCTTAACAGAAACAATATGCATGCCAATAACTAGTTTATTTTTATCTAACTCATCCTACTTATTTCTAACAGGTTTTGCAATTCTAGCAGCTTCATTACAAAAGTAATAACCTGTCCATCAATACTATCAGCTAGGAGATCTTTAACCAAAGCAATATTTGGTTCCACTTTTATTTGTTTAGAAGGTTTAGGTGTCCTAACATGCCTTTTGTTGACCACAGTTGTAGCTTTAGCATGTTCCTTAATCCTAACAGGAAAAGGTGGTTTCTCAATATAACCAGTAGGCACAACTCAATCAACATGGTAAACAATAGTTTCCTCTTCAACTTTAATGGGTTCCACTAATAAATTTTCAATAGGTGGATGAAATTATAACCATTTCTCCTTAGGGCTTATTCGGTTAATCCCTTCCACGAGGGGATCAGAGAGGATTGGAGGGGATTGAGGTTGAATTTGACTTGTAGGGGATTTAATCCCTCCCAATCCCCTCCAAACCCCTTCGAATCTAAAGAAACCGAACAAGGCTTTAGGGACATCAACATGAGTAGCAAATGATTCACAAAAACAAGCTACTATCTCAGAGTCAAGTCCATATTTATTGCTAAACTTATGAAAAGTATCAGTTTCTATAAAAGATTTAACACAATCAAACTCAAGATTTATACCTCGACTCTTTAACGTCATCGAGTTCCCAATCTTCAAAGTTGTGATTAATTCTTTAGAGAAGATCTCATTTGAATTCAATAGTATGAGTCAGTGGAAGAAGAATCAAGTACTAATTGATCATCATGCGAAGGTGGAGCATAAAATTTTTGTATAATCATTTTTCTTGAGATCTCATTGTTGGGGAAAGTGTGCATCATATATGTAAGCCTCCTTGAAGATTGAACGATGCTTTCTCCTTCACGAGGCCAGGAATTTGATATATAGTTTCGATCTAGATGAACTAGATGCATATGATAAAACTTCTTATGAAATTCCAGCTTTAAGCGATTCGAGTCCCATGATCCAATATCATCCAATAGCCTATATCACATCATTGATTTTCCCTCCAAATATAAAGGGAAAACCTTCTTCCTGACTTTATCCTTGGATAAACCCGCAAGTTTAAATAATCCATAAATCTCATCTACATATATCAAGTGGTAATCATGATCAAATGTACCGTCTCCTCCATAAGGATTAGCTCGCAGTTTCTCTAACATACCGAAGGAATATCATAATAAATATTTTCAGAAATTTCAGTAGGTCAAGGGGCAACGTTTTCCACTTTTGGTCGGGGTGAAGATCCCCCAAACAGGCCCTTCAAAGAATTACTATCCATAGTAACAAGTAACAGTAAATTTTAGCATGTAGCAACAATGTTTCCTTACCAAATTCCACTTACCAAAGGTGCTTCATTCCCCGGCAACGGCGCCTGAATAGAGTTTTGATGACCCAGAAGTATAGGGGATCAATCATAGTCCTTTCGATAAGTAAGAGTGTTGAACTCAACGAGGAGCAGAATGAAATGATAAGCATTTTTCAGCAAGGTATTTTCTGCAAATGTTATAAGTGACACTGGCATGTAGTTTTGTAGCAAGATAATTCGTAACAAGTGACAAGTAAAAATAGTAAAAAGTGTGCAGCAAGATAGCCCAATCCTTTTTGTAGCAAAGGACAAGCCTAAAAGTACTCTTATATGAACCAGAGAGCTCCCGAGGACACATGTGAATTTCCATCTAGTTATGTTCATCATGTTGAATTGGTTCACGTTCGTTACTTTGATAATTTGATATGTGGGTGTGATACGTCTCAAATGGATCTATAATTTTTTATTGTTCCATGCTATTATATTATCATTCTTGGATAGTTTTGGTGTTTATTTACCAATTAACATCATTTTTGAACACTAACCTATTAACCCAGTGCCCAATGCCACTTGTTGTTTTCTGCATGTTTTTGGTTTTTTCAGGTTTATAGTACCAAATGAAGTCCAATTGTCCCAAAACTTTAATATGATTTTTCTGGACCAAAAGAAGACCTGGAAGCTTCGGGAGGAGCCCGGGGATCCATGAGGGAGGCACCACACAATAGGGCGCACCCTAGGGGTGGGTCGCGCCCTGTTGGCTTGTGCCCTCCTCGGGCGTCCCCCGGTGCCCTTCTTTGCTCTATAAATATTTTAAAATCCCAAAACCCTAGGGAGACACCAGAAACACGTTTTCCATCGTTGCAAGTCTCTGTTTTGCCGTGTGCCCATCTGGAGCCCAGTTCCGGTGCCCTGGCGGAGGGTGGATTGATCACGAAGGGCCTCTACATCATCCTTGTCGCTCCCATGGTGATGTGTGAGTAGTTCACCATAGACCTACGATTCCGTAGTTAGTACCTAGATGTCTATATGTCTATCTTGATCTTCAATACAATGATCATCACATCTTTGCTTTGATCTATGTGATGTAATTCTTTTAGGCGGCCCGTTTGTTGGGATACATTGAATTGTGGATCTATGTTCAGATTATTCATGATAAATTGTATCACAGGTGGTCCCCCTTCGGTATATTTTTCCTCCATAAATTCTCATATATTCCACAAAACTTGTTTGGGAAGTTTCATTTCATTTGGAGTCTAGTGAATTTTCAGCCTTTTTCTTGGTTTTCAGGTCGAGAATTCCAGTTTTTGGCAATTTCCCTCTTTGTGATGTACCTTGTTAATTCAGAGAGGAAAGATATACGAATTGTATCATAATGTGGAATAACGAAAAATAATAACACAAATATCAATAGGAAATCATGATGCAAAATGGGCGTATCACACGCCCACTTAGCTTGAGTTGAGCTTTCATACACTTATAGCTCTAGCGCACCTGTTGCATGGAAATCGCTACTCCTCGCGTTGATATCGATTGATGGACATATCCATAGCCCATTGATCCACCTAGTTAGCGAGACTTTCTTCTCCACTTTTACCCCTTTGAAACTCACCACCATATTCTATTCCACCTATATGTTATGTCCATGGTTCACGCTCATGTATTGACTGAGTAATAAAAAAGTTGAAGCGCATTAAAAAGTACGATCCAATTTTCAGGCTTAACACCCTGGTGCTTGACATTGTATTTATGTGGTGAAGAATGAGCCATGTCGTGCTAATATGATAAAATGAATGGGGGGGTAAACATTCTTTAAGGATCGTATATTTTGAAGATTGATGATTATGTTACTTATGTTCATGGATACCACTATGTTGATTCTTGTTAATTCATCATTTGTCAATGAACATACCTACAAGGGATTGCAGGTTGGGTAGCATGGAACATCAATAATTTTGTTTTTATCATCTACCGACTCGAGGATTAGCAAGAATTAAGCTTGGGGATGATGATATGTCTCCAATGTATCTATAATTTTTTATTGTTCCATGCTATTATATTACCATTCTAGGATGCTTTTTAGGCATTTACTTGCTGATTTATATTATTTTTGAGCACTAACCTATTAACGCAGTGCCAAGTGCAAGTCGTTTTTTTTGCATGTTTTTGGCTTTTCAGGAATACTGTACCAAACGAAGTCCAAATATCCCGAAACATTTTGATGATTTTTTCTGGACAAAATAAAAACTTGGAAGCTTCAGAGGGAGACCGGAGGCCCCAAGGGGTGGCGCCAAGCCAACATGGCACACCTACGGGGATGGTTGTGCCTTGATGGCTTGGGGACACCTCCCTCGGCCTTTAGCCCTCCTCTTTGTCCTATAAATTCACATATTACCCAAAAACCCAAAGGAGCCTCCTGAAACACTTTTTCCACCATCGCATCTTCAGTTCCACCGAGTGCCCATATCTAGCCGTGTTTCGGTGCCCTGCCAGAAGGGGGATCGATCATGGAGGGCCTCTATATCAACCTTGATTCTCCCATGGTGATGTGTGAGTAGTTCACCACAAACCTACATGTTTGTAGTTAGTACCTAGATTGCCATCTCTCTATATATTCTTCGTTGCCATGACCACCGCGATTCCCGTGGTGATCTATCTTATGTAATCACTCTTGTGCAGTGTGTTTGTTGGGATCCGATGAATTGTGGGTTTATGTTCATATTATTCATGAGATTATATTGAGTTCCTTGCTGGTCTTTTCATATATATGCATGATTATGATAGCTTTGTAATTCTTTTCAATCTATTGATTTGGTTTGGCTAACTGTATTGATTTATCGTCAGCGGGAGAGGTGCGTTGTAGTCGGTTCCATCTTGTGGTGCTCAATCCGAGGGACTGGGAGGGACATGACATGTATTGTATTGCTTCCACTAAGGGTAAAACTATGGGGTTGATTCATATTAATTCGAGTTGCTTTGTCTACATCATGTCATTGTTCTCCAAGCATTACTCCATTTTCACTTAATTATCTAGATGCATGTTGGATAACATTCGATGGGTGGAGTCATAGTAGTAGATGTATGATACGTCTTCGTCGTATCTACTTCTCCAAACTCTTTTGCCCTTGTTTTGGACTCTAATTTGCATGATTTGAATGAAACTAACCCGGACTAACGATGTTTTCATCAGAATTGCCATGGTGTTGTTTTTGCGCAGAAATAAAAGTTCTCGGAATGACCTGGAAATTTACAGGGATTTTTTGTGGAATATATGAAAAATACTGGCGCAAGAATCAACCGGAGGGGTGGAGCTGAGAGCCCACAAGCCCACCAGGCACGCCCCCCCTGGCCGTGCCTGGCACGCTTGTGGGGCCCACGTTGCTCCACCGCCTCCAATCTCAGCTCTATTTAGTCCCTTTCGTCCAGAAAAAAATCAAGGAGAAGAGTTCATCGTGTTTTACGATACGGAGGCGCCGCCACCTCCTGTTCTTCCTCTCGAGGGCAGATCGGGAGTCCGTTCTGGGCTCCTGAGAGGGGAGATCGTCGCCATCGTCATCACCAACTACCTTCATCGCCAATTCCATGATGCTCTTCACCGTTCATGAGTAATATCATCGTAGGCTTGCTGGACCATGATGGGTTGGATGAGATCTATCATGTAATCGAGTTAGTTTTGACGGGGATTGATCCCTAGTATCCACTATGTTGTGATATTGATGTTGCTGCTACTTTGCCGTGCTTAATGCTTGTCACTAGGGCCCGAGTGCCGTGATTTCAAATCTGAACCTATTATGTTCTCATCAATATATGTGTGTTCTTGATCCTATCTTGCAAGTTGTAGTCACCTACTATGTGTTATGACCCGGCAACCCCAGAGTGACAATAGCCGGAACCACTCCCGGAGATGACCATAGTATGAGGAGTTCATGTATTCACTAAGTGTTAATGCGTTGGTCCAGTTCTTTATTAAAAGGAGAACCTTAATATCCCGTAGTTTCCATTAGGACCCCGCTGCCATGGGAGGGATGGACAATATATGTCATGCAAGTTCTTTTCCCTAAGCACGTATGACTACATACGGAATACATGCCTACATTACATTGACGAACTGGAGCTAGTTACATATCTCTCCGTGTTATAACTGTTGCATGATGAATAGCATCCGGCATAATCACCCATCAAAGATCCAATGCCTACGAGTTTTTCCTACTGGTCCTTGCTACGTTACTTTGTCACTACTGCTGTCACTGTTGCTACTGTTACTCTGTTGCTACTGCTGTCACTTTGCTACTACTGGTTACTGTTGCTACTGTTACTATCACACTACCTTGCTACTAATACTTTTCTGCAGATACTAAATCGTTCAGGTGTGGTTGAATTGAAAACTCAAACGCTGACACTTGAGAATATTCTTTGGCTTCCCCGTGTGTCGAATCAATAAATTTGGGTTGCATACTCTACCCTCGAAAACTGTTGCGATCCCCTATACTTGTGGGTTATCAAGACTATTTTCTGGCGCCGTTGCCGGGGAAGCTTAGCAATATTCTCTGAGTCACTTGGAATTTACGTCTGCTGATCACTATGAGGAATCCGAAAGATCCAAGAACTAAATTCTTGCCCTCAACTACGAGGACAGGTAAGGAACTGCCATCTAGCTCTGCACTTGATTCACCTTCACTTATGAGTAAGTTTGCGACACCACCTCCTGCTAGAAATTTTGATGTGTCGCATGTGCTTGATGATACTACTTCTGCTGTCCATGATGCTTATGATGATGCTATGCTTGATACTGCTTTGCCACTAGGTGCATTCCTTGATGCACAAATTGCTAGAGTTGCTGCTAGATGTGATGATACTTCTGAAACTGCTGAGATTATTGAAGTAGAACCTGCTATTTTGCCTGTTAGAACTAGCTTTCCTAGATATGAATTGCCTGATATGCCTAAGGGTTATGTTATGGAGGGAGAGATAGCTGAGGACTTTCTTGCTTGTAAGGATAGCTATGATGTTAAGAAATTACTGCTCAAGTGGAAAGAAAAATCTTTGAACGCTAGGATGAAATACGACCCGAAGTTTGCTACTTCGCCTATCTTTGTGACCGATAAGGATTATGAATTCTCTCTCGACCTTGAGTTAATCACTTTGGTCGAATCTGATCCTTTTCACGGTTATGAGTCTGAAACGGTTGTAGCCCATCTTACAAAATTGCACGATATAGCCACCCTATTCACGAGTGAGGAAAAGATCTGCCACTACTATATCCTTAAGTTGTTTCCTTTCTCGCTAAAGGATGATGTTAAGACTTGGTTCACTTCTCTTGCTCCTGGTTGTGTGCGTAGACCCAAGGATATGATCTACTACTTCTCTGAGAAATATTTCCCTGCCCATAAGAAGCAAGGTGCCTTCCAGGAAATATACAACTTTGCGCAAGTTGAAGAAGAGAGTCTCCCACAAGCTTGGGGAAGGCTCGTCGAGTTACTGAATGCTTTGCCTGATCACCCTCTTGAGAAGAATGAAATACTTGATATCTTCTATAATGGACTAACCGATGCTTCTAAAGACCACCGTAGAACAAGCTGAGATCCTATTGAATAACATCTTGTGCAATGAGAATGCTTGGACTATTCCCGAACCACCTCCGAAGCCAACTCCAAAGAAAAGAGGTATCCTATTCCTCAGTCCTGAATATATGCAAGAAGCTAAGAAATCTATGAAAGAGAAAGGCATTAAATCTAAAGATGTCAAAAATCTACCACCTATCGAAGAGATCCATGGTCTTGATAACCCGATACAGGTAGTAGAAGTAAATTCTCTGTGTAGATTCAATGAGAGTGATATTCCTTTTGATAAACCTGCTAGCTTATGCCTGGATGAATTTGATAACTTTGTTGCCAAACAACAAAGTTTCAATGATTATGTTAGCAGACATTTGGAACAGAATGCTCGTATGCTTAGTCATTTGAGTGCTTGTGTAGACAGAAATGTCAATGATCTTAAGCTTTTGAGTAAACATGCCTCTATGGTTACTACCCAGGTAGAACAAGTACTTAAAGCTCGGAATGACTTGCTCAATGAGATGAATGACAATTCTGTCAAAGTCGTCACTAGAGGCGGTAGAATGACCCAGGAACCTTTGTATCCTGAGGGTCATCCTAACAGAATTGGACAAGATTCTCAAGGAGTTAGCACTGATGAACCTAGTCATCCTAGGAAGAAGAAAGATGATAGGAACTTGCACGCCAGCAACCCTGTTGCTGCTACACCTGAGAGTACAAACGATGTCTCTGTCCCTGATGCCGAAACACAATCTGGTGATGAACATGAGCATAATGATAATATAGATAGTGATGTTCATGTTGATGCTCAACCTAGCAACGATAAGGATGTGGAGATTGAACCAGTTGATCTTGATAACCCACAGCCTAAGAATAGAAGATACGATAAGAACGACTTCACTGCTAAGAAGCATGGTAAAGAAAGGGAACCATGGGTTCAGAAACCCATGCCCTTTCCTCCCAAATCATCCAAGAAAAAGGATGATTAGGATTTTGAGCGCTTTGTTGAAATGATTAGACCTATCTTTCTGCAAATGCGTTTGACAGATATGCTCAAAATGTCTCCGTATGCTAAGTACATGAAAGATATTGTGACTAATAAGAGGAGGATACCTGAGGTTGAGATTTCCACCATCCTCGCTAATTATACCTTAAAGGGTGGAACTCCTAAGAAACTAGGTGATCCCGGAGTGCCCACTATACCTTGCTCCATTAAAGGCAACTACGTTGGAACTGCTTTATGCGACCTTGGAGCCGGTGTTAGTGTTATGCCTCTCTCTCTCTCTCTCTTTATCGTAGGCTTGAACTGGATAAGTTGACACCCACTGAAATCTCTCTGCAAATGGCCGACAAATCAACTGCTTTCCATATCGGCATTTGCGAGGATGTGCTTGTTGTGGTTGCTAATTTACTATCTTAACGGACTTTGTTATCCTGGATATTCCCGAGGATGATGCCATGGCGGTCATCCTTGGAAGATCCTTTTTAAACACTGCAGGGGCTGTTATATATTGCCACAAAGGCAATGTCACTTTCCATGTCAACGGTAATGAGCATATGGTGCACTTTCCGAAGAAACAATATCGAGTACTACAAGGAATATGCTAGTACACGACGCTATTTTTTCGTCGCTACATCGTCACAGTTTTTAATTTACGACGATCGTACGACGAAAAACCAAGCGTCGGAAACGGAGCGTCAGAAATGAACAGCAACGACGTTTTGATCAAAATCGTCGTAACTTTACGACGATTCTTGGATAGTCGTAACCTTTACGACGATCCTAAATCATCGTTGACAATCAAACCCAGTCCTATGTGGCAGTCCTACGTGGCAAAATTACGACGAAATCAAAACGTCATGGCTGAAATTAGCCCAACCCATTTCAATTGATCACATGGGCTGGTTTTAGTTTTTTGGGCTTTTTCTTATTGGGCTTCTTTTTGGGCCTTAGCCTATTTACAGCCACTTCTAGTATTTTTTTCGAATTTTTTATATTATTATAATTTGGGCCCTGGCCTTTTAGTGCCCAAATACATTTGGTCCAGATTCAGTTTTTGACCTTTTCATTTTGGAATTCAGCAACTTTTTGTTCCAGAATTTGGATTCATTTCTATTTGTTGGGCATTTTCAACCAAATTATTTATCCAGTATTAAATCCAACACTATTTCATATTCAAATCAAAAATACTCCAAGTCGAATTGAAATCATCCATCATATAACATCACAAAATACATATCCCAGGTTTACATAACACAGTAAATCATCTCATGAATACATTTTCTCACACAGGAATATAGCAAAAACGAACAAAATTGCACAATAGAATAATGGCACGTCTGCTACTGTTCCCAACAGTACAGTGGACTTCATTTTGCTCTCCTATGAGGCATGCTCGAAATGCCACAACTTGTCAACCTACAAGAACATTACACGGCACATGAATCAATCAAAAGGAAACAAATATAAAAAATATTAGAAATAAAAAGATTTTGTGTTCATCCTGAAGATGATGTTAAAAATCCTGAGATATAAATTCTGGAGTATAATTAGTCCAACCTAAACAGGTCACAGAAACTGAAAATTAAACTTCAAACTATCTAAGATTGTTCCAGAAAATTCTGGACAAAGGAAATGCAGACAAGCAAACTCAATATGTTTATGGTATTTTTGCTTTACTGGAGGAATTTAAGCACTGACACAAGCAGGATCAATGACACAATAATTAGGAGACATGTAAGATAATACAAAACAAGCTACTCCACATTACTGTGATAACCAAGTGCAAACCAGGGTGTAAGAATATTAGCCCAAAAAATCCTTTCGGCAACATACATCACTAAATTACGCTATCAATAAGTGCACCAAAGACTCTAATTTATTACCTTCAGAATTTTTAGATCGAATCAAATGAAAACATGAAAAAGGGACTACCAAAGAGCATTATTGATTTAGATAGAGCTTGATGCTGAGTTGATTTCTGGTGTCAACTAGGGGAATTCTTTAGCCTGATTGGAGAAAGGAAACCTGACTAGCACTCAAAATATTAACCAGAAGACAATAGTAAAACATAAAAGATGGACCAGATTTCTGGCTTGGAATCCTGATGGGATTACATTTGCGCATTGTATAGTCATAGTCGATAATTTGGGGAAAGTATCCTCAGGTCCATATAATCCAAAGAAAAGAGCAATTGATCATCACAGTAAGTGCAGAAATGTGGTATGGATATGATATCATCACTTCTCACAGCAAACAAAAAATGGTGTAGGAGTTTCTATTTATTTAAGACAAGACAACTATACAGCATCCATGACACAATGTGTTGCTTATTAGACATTCAGAATAAGCAGGAGGAAATTATCATCAAATAGATCACAAACTGTGTGTCTTAATGTCAAAAACAGTTATATTTGAAAACAGAAAAATAACAAATAAATGAATTAATGCTCTCTCGGACAAATGCCTCGATTGTCAACATGGTTTAATAGAATGGATTACATCAGACTCATCATCTGTTTTCATCATCACAGAGAGAACCAACTAAAAAAATTAAGAGTGGGTAGAGATACAAAAACATGACTTCAGATGCCAAATATGCACAGCTTAATAATATACTGTATCATAAGACACCTAACAAGTGTTGATCATCATTGATGAATCAACCACAGAAACCAGCTGCAGAAAGAACAATATAGTTGATATGTGTAAACGGGGGTATAGTAACAGGAAGCTCCTTGTATGAGAGCAGCCAGTGTCGCAAAAACCCGTTTCCTTCTCGATGTCTGCCAATCTAATGAGAAACAAGGCCATGAAAGCAGACCAAGCATCAGATACCTCATGGCATCCCAAATACCACTATCGGAACAATATTCAGTTCAGTGCTAAGATATGTATGGACAAGTTGAATGCAAAAACCATCTCAAAGAATGGTTCCTGCTAGTATCTTAACCCAAAGTATCTCTAGGCAACGTACAACGCTGAATTACGCTACAAGATAAGCTATCCATATAACTTTCATGTCTGATCTGCTTGGAATATATAAAGGAAGTGTATGTACTTTCTGTCCTATTTCTGAATCAAATATGTATCATTGCATTTTCAGCCCATGCATGTGAATGCTTAGGAAGACACAACATACATAGTTTAGTTTTGTTGTTGTTCAATGCTATTTACAGAAACAGGCCCACACATAAATTCAATTTTATTTACTAACACTTCTCTATTGAGAATGCTTTCCATTAATTTGTCTCCTTGATAATTTATTTTCCCCTTGGCATCGATCCACCTGATGGACTCTGATAAATGAATCTTGGCTATCAATCTATATGATGTAATCCATGAAGGACATGGCATTAGTAGGAGACAACAAACTATGTGAACGGTGAGCAAAACCGTATATTTTCAAATATTTCTTCTTTTGGTGCAGTGCTGCTCAATGAATCATCGGTTTTGTTTCAATATTGTTACAACCAGCCCTCGGTGCTGAAGATAGTTTCTGAATCTAAACTCAAGCAGCATGCATCAATTGTAAGAGGGGGCGAGCAATTCAAAGCCACACAGACAGAACACAAGTAAACATAATGGATAAAAACTTCTCCGGAAGTAGAGAACAAAAGTAAGTCACAATTGATGCAATGTACAACACAATGGAATTTTAATCTTCTTACAGAGCAAACATTTAAAATTCCATGTTCAGGTATAGACCAATTGTGTGAACTGATGATGTTGCATCATTCATAGGCTATTCAGAGATGGAAGGAAACATAGCAAAATAACGATAATCACCTTGAGCTCCTCAAGGGTGAAGCCTCTGCCAGCCCTCGCCTTCATGTTGTACTTGCGGGTCTGGCATTGCACGATGGGGCGAAGAGGTCGAGAGGTAGGGTGGGGGAAGATCTTCACATCCTTCTTTTGGCGAGCTGTATACAAAAAGAACAGAATGTAAGATGACAGTGAGTCAAACAAACACCACAACAACACAAACATGTTGTCGGACGATTGGATGGTAGTGTATCAGTAAATCCATAATGAAACCAATGGTGATACATCTACTCTGCCCTGCTGTAGCAAACATGTACTTAACTCCCTATTTTATCAGCTCACAATGCATGGTTTTGTGTTTGCCTGATTACTCAAATCGCGGCCATGCGTTACAATAGGATTAAACAAATAACAGAAAATTAAATACTCAGAGGTCGACTCTACTATGATTACTCAAATTTGGCTTGCTTAGTATAAATAATTTTGTAGGTAGATATTTTAGATGTGTTTTGTTCTGTTAGAAGGGTGTGGGGATAAAAACATTCATTGTGAGGCACATGAGGGGATTGTGAAAGCAGCATACCCTAACTGTGATAATGAAGCTCATCATCTGAGATTGATTGTGTTCGTTGTGAATAGATGGACAACATGACCACGATGGCAAAGAGAGTGGTAGCACAAATGGATCGTCTGGAACGTGCGAGGATTTATTTTTCCCGTTGCAACGCACGGGCACATGTGCTAGTATAGAAACAATATAAGAGAAAACAAAAGTAGTTTGTCCTAGTAAAATGTGTTGAGGGAAGAAAATCATAGCATATAAATCAATGAGTTTTAACAACTGACATCATGAACATTCAGTGATCAGTTTTTTATGTATATGAAGCTGAATGAGCTTAACTAAGAAGAGATCCTATGGTCTCATCATCAGAATATGTGCCTTGCGAAGCCTCTTGATGCCGTGATTTACTCCGTGAAAGGTCCACTGAAGGCGGCTCCTTATTTTTGGTTCTGCCATAGATAAAGAGAAACACTCAATATGTCAAAATAGACAAAGACACAGCATAAAACTATTTCACATATCTGTGGCATGTTCACTCTCAAATTTATACTAGCTCTAATATAAAATTGTAATTATTTTGGGACGGAGGGAGTACATCAAAACACCAAGACATAAGAATCTCATCCCAAACCTATAAGAACAGGGGAATACCTGAATGTTAGGAGCAAAACCACCTTCATCTCCGACATTGGTGGCATCCTGCCCATACTTCTTCTTGATAACAGACTGTTACAGAAAATGACAGTTTCAGTCAATTTATTTATTTACAAGATGATAAAGCTAGGGTGTGTCTCCATCCATAGAGTTCCAGATCGGTTGCACTTGCACACATGACATAATGACCAGTAACAATATGTACTCTCATCTACCGATCTACGGCTGATGCACGAGCAGGACACACCGTGTGTACACTCTACGTGCAGATGATATCTGCATCCATATCATTGTACTACTATTTATTTTGCATCTGGAGGAAACTTCAAGGAAGCACAGGACATTTTTAGGAGAGCGTGGAAAATGCATCCTTCATGCACCTACAGCTTTGGGTCTCTCATCACATTCATGGTGCAATGCATATGCTAATTTATTTATATCAACTGAAATTTCTCTTCCATTTTTTTTCAGGTGGAACATTCAGATGCCTACAATAATCTTTCACTTATTTACAAGATGATAAAGAGACAAAAAAAGCCTAGTATGAACCATTTACGAACTCAGATTCAGATCTAAATGTCGTGAGCATAGCTTGCAAAGAGTAAGTAAGTGGTACTGGTACTACCCGTTGATGTGGACCGGACGAGGCCGTTCTCGTTGCAGCCTGTGCAGGTGCAGAACACACCGCCGCCCTTGAGGTTGTATCGCTTGTGGCGCCTATCGCAGCTGCCGCACAGGACGCACCGCTCGCCGCCGCACCGGCCGTAGGCAGTGAGGGACGTGGCGCCGGCCGTGACGCGTCGGAGCTCGCCCGACTCATGCAAGTGGCAGAGCTCCTCGGCGCTGCTGAGGTGGCGGCCCCCGACGAATACCTACGGGAACGTGATCCGGCGGGCGCGCGGGAGGAGCGTCGTGAGCTCCTCGAGGTAGCAGGCATCCATGGCAAGGTCGCGCTTGTCGACGGAGGCGCGGAGCCCACGCGGGATGGCGCGCGCGGCGCGGCAGTCCTCGTAGGTGCCCCAGATGACGTCGAGGGAGGTGTAGTAGGGCAGGACGCGGTGGTCGGTCTCGGCGGTGGGTGGTGGCGCCTGGACCCTGGAGGGTGCGGAGCGCGCGGAGGGCAGAGGCAGCCACGCGGACGCGGTGGAAGATGCGGGCGGCGGAGGGGGATGGGGAGGAGGTGGTGGCGGCGAGAGGAGGGGGATGGGGAGGAGGAGGGTTCGATGAGATCTGACTTAGGGTTTGGTTAGTTTGGCTGCGGGTGGGGGTTTCCCTTTTCTTTTTTCCTTTTTTTCTATATATAGATGGATGTGAGATGGATGGATGGATGGATGGGTGGATGGCCATGTCATCGATCCGTGTGACAACTAATTCCACCAATGAGAATAAAACGTATGAATTGTATTTTTTATTTTGTTTTTATTTTATAATTTCACGTGAAAATTACAAAGAAATGATGTCTTATTATATACACGGGTGCATATTAGAATGACAAACCATGTTTTTAAAGGGAGCTTTCATTTTCTTTGCACGAAAATTTCGTTTTTCATTTTCCGAATGCCCAAAATGAGTTTTGGGCACATTAAGGCACTATAAAAATTCATGAGATAATGATTTGGATAGAAAAAAGTGTCCAAAAAATATGAGGGTAATCAAAGAAATAGAAATAGCACTTTCTTGACAAAGTGCTATTCTGAATAGAATAGGAAAATGAATATTGTTGAATTATTTTTGAACTATGGAAGGAAGGTTTTCACATATTTGAGGAATATATGATCCAAAGTATTTATGAGATTTTTTAGAGATTTTTTGGAATGACAGAATAGCAGGTTGCTTCACAAACTAGGATGAGGTGGGATAAAATGGACCCACGAGTGACATGTCAACATAGTTAGAACATGTTACGACATTTTTATAATCATCATAAAAGTTATGACAATCTCATCTTATGCGGTTACGACGTTTTGACTCACATCGTCGTAATTTATATGTAGATTTGATCCCCTCAAACGGTTTACGACGATCTCGGATGAAATCGTCATAGATTTATGATGAATTCATCAATGACATTTTTAAAAACATCACATATGAGCATATTTCTTGTAGTGTATACATTGCATCAATGCTATCGAAAAAACTTCATCGATTCTTATTGGGAGCTTTGAATGCCCTATACCTACTATTAATATTAAGTATGACTTGATTGTTGGGGATATGCACATCCCCATTGAGGTAACTGCTACTTCTCAAACAACAGCGCCAGAATTTGACACGTTGAGGGAGACTTGCTTGCGTTGGTTTTTCCCTTGAAGAGGAAAGGGTGATGCAGCACAGGAGCAGTAAGTATTTCCCTCAGTTGAGAACCAAGGTATCAATCCAGTAGGAGATTCTCGTCAAGTCCAGAGTACCTGCACAAACACAAAAGAGCTTGCACCCAATGCTGTAAAGGGGTTGTCAATCCCTTCAAGATTGACTGCAAAGTGAGATATGAAGGCGGAAAGTGCAACGAACAAAAAGAGTAAGGCTAAAAATATAGTGTGGAGTATATCCAGGGGCCATAGTGTTCACTAGAGGCTTCTCTCAAAATAGCAAGTAATACGGTGGGTGAACAAATTACTGTCGAGCAATTGATAGAACCGCGCAAAGTCATGACGATATCTAAGGCAATGATCATACATATAGGCATCACGTCCGAGACAAGTAGACCGATACTTTCTGCATCTACTACTATTACTCCCCACATCGACCGCTATCCAGCATGCATCTAGTGTATTGAGATCATGACGAACAGAGTAACGCCTTAAGAAAGATGACATGATGTAGAGGGATAATCTCAAACCAATGATGAAAACCCCATCTTTTTACCCTTGATGGAAACAACACGATATGTCCCTCGCTACTCCTTCTATCACTGGGTGAGGTCACCGCATGGTATGAACCCAAAACCAAGCACTTCTCCCATTGCAAGAATCAAGCTGGCCAAACAAAGCCCACAACTCAAAGAGAATTACAAGGATATGAAATCATGCATAAGAGATATCAGAAGAAACTCAAATAAGATTCATAGATAATATGATCATAAATCCACAATTCATCGAATCTCGACCCGCAAAAGAAGATTACATCGGATAGATCTCCATGAAGATCATGGAGAACTTTGTATTGAAGATCCAAGAGAGAGAAGAAGCCATCTAGCTACTAGCGATGGACCCGTAGGTCTATGGTGAACTACTCACGCATCATCAGAGAGGTCATGGTGTTGATGAAGAAGCCCTCCGTATCCGAATCCCCCTCCGGCAAGGCACTAGAACGTGCCCCAGATGGGATCTTGCGGAGACAGAAGATTGCACGACGATCTCGTGATTTTTCTGAGATTTTAGGGAATATATAGGCGGAAAACCTAGGGCAGGGGAGCCACGGGGAGCTCACAAGCCTACTAGCCCCCCCCCCTAGGCCGGGCCTGGTGGGCTTATGACCTCCTCCGAGGTCCCCTGCCTTGGTTCTCAAGTCTCCCGCGTGTCTTCTGTTATGGAGAAAATCATTCCGCAGATTTTATGTCGTTTGGACTCCGTTTAAAATTCTCCTGTGAAAAGGGTCAAAAACACGGAAAAAACAGGAACTGACACTTGGCACTGAGTTAATATGTTTGTCCCAAAAAGGATATAAAAGGCATACAAAACGTCCAAAGTTTGACAAGATAATAGCATGAAACCATCAAAAATTATAGATATGTTGGAGACGTATCAAGCATCCCCAAGCTTAACTCCTGCTCATCCTCGAGTAGGGAAGCGATAAAGACTGATTTTTTGATGTGGAATGCTACATAGCATAGTTGTCCTTTGTAACTTCTTTCATGTGACATGAATGTTCAGATCCGTGAGATTCAAAACAATAGTTTTCTATTGACATGAAAACAATAATACTTCAAGCAATCTAGCAAGGTAATCATGAACGTTCAAAATAACAAGGACAAAGAAAGTTATCCCTACAAAATCATATAGTCTCGCCATGCTCCATCATCCTCACACAACTAATTTAAATCATGCACAACCTCGGTATTAGCGAAGTAATTGTTTTCGCACTCTTACTTTCTCAAACTTTTTATAACTATCATGCAATACATGAGCGTGAGCCATGGATATAACACTATAGGTGGAATAGAGTGTGATGGTGGTTGTGAGACAAAAAGGAGGAGATGGTCACATTGACTTGGCGTATCAAAGGGCTATGGAGATGCCCATTAATAGATATCAATGTGAATGAGTAGGGATTGCCATAAAAATGATGCACTAGAGCTATAAGTATGCGAAAGCTCAAAAGGATGACTAGTGGGTGTGCATCCAACTTGCTTGCTCACGAAGACCTAGGGCAGTTTTGAGGAAGCCCATCGTTGGACTATACAAGCCAAGTTATATAATAAAGATTCCCACTAGCATATGGTGGTGACGAAACGAGAGGCTCTCAATCATGAAGAAGATGGTGCTATTATGAAGTACAAGTGTGGAAAAAGATAGTAGCATTGTCCCTTCTCTCTTTTTCTCTCTTCTCTTTTTTTTGGGCTCTTGGCCTCTACTTTTTTTTTGGGCTCATTGGCCTCTTTTTTTTATTTCCTCACATGGGACAATGCTCCAATAATGATGATCATCACACTTTTATTTACTCACAGCTCAAAGCTTAGACCGATGATGACTCTATAGGAAATGCCTCCGGCAGTGTACCGGGATGTGCAAAGATCTAGCTTGGCGTATGACGTTGAAACATCTCGCCAACTATCTTACGATCATGCAATGGCAATATGAGAGTGACGGCACAAGTCATGAGACGGAACGGTGGGAGTTGCATGGCAATATATCTCGGAATGGCTATGAAAATGCCATAGTGGGTAGGTATGGTGGCTGTTTTGAGGAAGGCATATGGTGGGTTTGTGCACCGTCGAGAATTGCGTGGTACTAGAGAGGATAGCAATGGTGGAAGGTGAAAGTGCATCTATATCATGGACTCACATTAGTCACGAAGAACTCACATACTTGTTGCGTAAGTTTTTATTAGTAATCGAAACAAAGTGCTAAACGCATACTCCTAGGGGAAGGGTTGGTAGGTGTTAACCATCGCGCGATCCCGACCGCAACACAAAGGATGACAATCAATAGATCAATTATGCTCCGACTTCCTAACATAGCGGTTCACCATACGTGCATGCTACGGGAATCACTAACTTCAACACAAGTATTTCTAGATTCACAACACCCTACTAACATAACTCTTAATATTACCAAATCCATGTCTCAAAACTAATTGAGAGGAATCAAGACTTCTCTTTCTACTCAATGCACATGAAGATGGAGATTTTTGTATCCTATTTGGGTACCTATCACCTTTGGGACTACTTTCATAGCATAAGCCAACTACCAAGTCACGCACCGTCGTGCTCTAAAAGATCTAAGTGAAGCACAAAGAGCAAAATTATCTAGCTCAAAAGATATAAGTGAAGCACGATGAGCATTCTAGCAAAATTATGATGAGTGCATGTCTCTCTCAAAAGGTGTGCAGAAAGGATGATTGTGACACAACAAAAAGAAAAGGCTCCTAAGATACAAGACGCTCCAAGCAAAACACATATCATGTGGTGAATAAAAATATAGCTCCAAGTAATGTTACACATGGATTGAAGACGAAAGAGGGGATGCCTTCCCGGGGCATCCCCAAGCTTAGGCTTTTTGGTGTCCTTCAATTTGGCTTGGGATGCCTTGGGAATCCCCAAGATTTAGCTCTCTCCACTCCTTATCTCTTTTTCCATGAGAACATCACCCAAAACTTGAAAACTTCCAACACAAAACTTAAACAGAAACTCGTGATAACATTAGCACAAGAAAACAAACTACCACCTCTTTAGGTACTGTAGCAATCTTGAATTCTATTTATATTGGTGTTAGGCTACTGTATTCTCACTTTTTCATGGCCAGTACCCCCCGATACTATCCATAGTTTCATCAAAACAAGCAACCAACTCAAAAAAAACAGAATGTGTCAAAAACAGACCAGTCTGTAGAAATCTATATACTTCGTATACTTCTGTTACCTCAAAAATTATGAAAACTTACGACTGCCTGGAAAAAAGACATATAAACTAGCAGCAAAAATAATCAAATCAAAATATCTTTCTGAATAAAAATGAAAAATCATCTCGTGAGCGAAAAGTTTCTGTCTTTTTCCAGCGGGATCAAACAACCATCACCGAGACTAGTCATAAAGGTTTTGCTTGGCTCAAACACGAAAATAAACACAAAAGACACAATCATAACAGAATTATGATGGTGTGGAAGCAACAAAACAAAAAGAAAAAGATAAATTCATTGGGTTGCCTCCTAACAAGCGCTATTGTTTAACGCCCTTAGCTAGGCAAAAAGCGATAGAATCACGTATCGTCGTCTTTGGTGCTCAAACCATAAGTAGCCCTCATCATGGATTCATAAGGCAATCTTATTTTCTTTCTAGGAAAGTGCTCCATGCCCTTTTTTAAAGGAAATTTAAATCTAATATTGCCTTCCTTCATATCGATGATAGCACCGATAGTTCTTAGGAAAGGTCTACCAAGAATAATAGGGCATATAGGATTGCAATCAATGTCAAGCACAATGAAATCCACGGGTACATAGTTACTATTTTCAATAATAAGAACATCATTGATCCTTTCCATGGGTTTCTTGACAGTAGAATCCGCAAGATGCAAATTAAGAGAACACACTTCAATCTCATTAAAACCCAGAACATCACATAAAGACTTTGGAATCGCGGGAACACTAGCACCCAAATCACACAAAGCATTGCATTCATAGTTTTTTATTTTGATTTTGATAGTAGGTTCCCACTCATCATGAAGCTTTCTAGGTATAAAGACTTCCATTTCAAGTTTCTCTTCCAGATATTTTATCATAGCTTCAACGATATGATCGGTAAAGGCCTTGTTTTGGCTATAAGCATCTGGAGAGTTTAACATGGATTGCATCAAGGAAATGCATTCAATCAAGGAGAAACTATCATAATTGAATTCCTTGAAATCCAAAGTAGTAATTTCATTACTACTCAAAGTTTTAATATCTTCTCCTCCACTTTCAACGTTTTTAGGATCAATATAGATGGACTCCGAATCATTGGGGCGTTTTTCAACCAAAGTGGATTCATATCCAGCCACATAAACATCAGGTTTGACACAAGAAAACAAAAGATTCAATGGGAGTCACACCAAGCACTTTAAGATCTTCGTGATTCTTATCACGAGAACATGCCTTTTTAAGCCATTCATGTGTAGCACGAATTTGGGCGGTTCTTTCTTTGCTCTCAATCATGGAAACACGCATAGCTTTCACAGTTTCATCCATATTGATCTTGGGAGGAGCACATCTAACTTTCAAGGCATCAATATCAATAGACATTCTATCAACGCTCTTAGCCAAATTGTCAATTTTGAGTAATTTTTCCTCTATGGACGCATTGAATTTTTTTTGCAAGTTGATAAACTCTTTGATATTACTCTCTAGATCAGAGGGTAATCTATTGTAATTTCCATGAGTGTTGTTGTAGGAGTTGCCAAAGTTATTAGAGGAGTTACTAGGAAAAGGCCTAGGAACATAGTTTCCTCTAAAAGCATTGTTGTTGCCAAAGTTATTCCTACTAACAAAATTAACGTCCAAGCTAGCGTTGCTACTCTCAATCAAGGAAGACAAGGGCATATCATTAGGATCTAAAGGAGCACTTCTACTAGCAACCAAATTCATTAACTCATCCATCTTAGCACTTAACGAGTTAATTTCTTCTATAGTGTGTACCTTCTTACTAGTACGTGACCTTTCAGTGTGCCACTGAGAGTAGTTCGTCATGATATTGTCTAGGAGTTTTGTGGCTTCTCCTAACGTGATTTCCATGAACATTCCACCTGAGGTGGAGTCCAAGATATTTCTAGAAGCGAAATTCAAGCCAGCGTAGAAGATTTGTATAATCATCCAAAGACTCAAGCCATGAGCGGGACACTTTCTAATCATCAATTTCATTCTCTCCCAAGATTGTGCAACATGTTCATGATCAAGTTGCTTAAAATTCATGATATCATTACGGAGAGAGATAATCTTAGCCAGCAGAAAATACTTGGATATATAAGCATCTTTGCACTTATCCCAAGAATCGGTACTATTTTTGGGCAAAGACGAAAACCAAGTTTTTGCTCGATCTCGCAACGAGAAAGAAAAAGTTTCAATTTAATCACATCATTATCCACATCTTTCTTCATTTGCATATCGCAAAGCTTAATGAAGGTATTAAGATGGGATGCGGCATCTTCACTAGGAAGGCCGGAAAATTGCTCTTTCATAAAAAGATTCAGCAAAGCGGCATTGATTTTGTACGACTCCGCACTAGTGGCGGGAGCAATCGGAGTACTAATAAAATCATTATTATTAGTATTCGAGAAGTCACAAAGTTTGGTGTTTTCAGTCATGGTGACTTCGGCAAGCAAGCAAGCACACAAGCGAACAATGAGCGAGCGAGAGAAAAGGGCAAACGAAAAGGCAAACGAAAAAGGAAAATCATTTGGTAAATTTTTGTTTTTCAGAAGTGGGGGAGAGGAAAACGAGAGGCAAAAAAGTAAATGCAAGAGATGAGTTTGCAACACTTACTTGGATGAGTTCTTGACTTGATCCTCCCCGGCAACGGTGCCAGAAATCCTTCTCCTACTTCTCAAATAACAGCGCCAGAATTTGACACGTTGACGGAGACTTGCTTGCGTTGGTTTTTCCCTTGAAGAGGAAAGGGTGATGCAGCACAGGAGTAGTAAGTATTTCCCTCAGTTTAGAACCAAGGTATCAATCCAGTAGGAGAATCTCGTCAAGTCCAGAGTACCTGCACAAACACAAAAGTGCTTGCACCCAACGCTATAAAGGGGTTGTCAATCCCTTCAAGATTGATTGCAAAGTGAGATCTGAAGGCGGAAAGTGCAACGAAGAAAAAGAGTAAGGCTGAAAATATAGTGTGGAGTGGACCCGGGGGCCATAGTGTTCACTAGAGGCTTCTCTCAAAATAGCAAGTAATATGGTGGGTGAACAAATTACTATCGAGCAATTGATAGAACCGCGCAAAGTCATGACGATATCTAAGGCAATGATCATACATATAGGCATCACGTCCGAGACAAGTAGACCGATACTTTCTGCATCTACTACTATTACTCCACACATCGACCGCTATCCAGCATGCATCTAGTGTATTGAGTTCATGACGAATAGAGTAACGCCTTAAGCAAGATGACATGATGTAGAGGGATAATCTCAAACCAATGATGAAAACCCCATCTTTTTACCCTTGATGGCAACAACACGATACGTGCCTCGCTACCCCTTCGGTCACTGGGTGAGGTCACCGCACGGTATGAACCCAAAACCAAGCACTTCTCCCATTGCAAGGATCATAGATCAAGCTGGCCAAACAAAACCCACAACTCGAAGAGAATTACAAGGATATGAAATCATGCATAAGATAGATCAGAAGAAACTCAAATAAGATTCATAGATAATCTGATCATAAATCCACAATTCATCGGATCTCGACAAACACACTGCAAAAGAAGATTACATCGGATAGATCTCCATGAAGATCATGGAGAACTTTGTATTGAAGATCCAAGAGAAAGAATAAGCTATCTAGCTACTAGCTAATGACCCGTAGGTCTATGGTGAACTACTCACGCATCATCGGAGAGGTCATGGTGTTGATGAAGAAGCCCTCCGTATCTGAATCCCCCCTTCGGCAGGGCACCAGAGCGTGCCCGAGATGGGATCTTGCGCAGAAGATTGTGGCGGCGGAAAAGTACTTCCGATGATCTCCTGATTTTTTCTGGGATTTTAGGGAACATATAGGCGGAAAACCTAGGGCAGGGCAGCCACGGGGAGCTCACAAGCCTGCTAGGCCCCCCCCCCCTTGGCCGGGCTTGGTGGGCTTGTGACCTCCTCCGAGGTCCCCTCCCTTGGTTCTCAAGTCTCCCGCGTGTCTTCTGTTATGGAAAAAATCATTTCGCGGATTTTATTCCGTTTGGACTCCTTTTAAAATTCTCCTCTGAAAAGGGTCAAAAACAAGGAAAAAACAGGAACTGGCACTTGGCACTGAGTTAATAAGTTAGTCCCAAAAAAGATATAAAAGGCATACAAAACGTCCAAAGTTTGACAAGATAATAGCAAGAAAGCATCAAAAATTATAAATACGTTGGAGACGTATCAGTAACCTAGTGACTATTCGAAAATTCTCCGTTCCTTTTTATGCGATTCGAAAAAGTTTGTCAAGGAGACTTGATCAACCTCATTGACGGATTTTTTTTCGATGACCATGAGATGGATGAATCGAGGAGTCACAAACCTCTGTTCCAAGCTTTCACCTTCGGTTGCTTAGAAGAAAAATGATACATTTAGTTTAGTTTTCCCTGTTTTCTGCTTTTAGCGTCCCGTAGAAAAGTACCTCGAAAATAAAAGTTCTCCGAATGCCGGGAAAATCAAGTATGATTTTTTCTGGAATTTTTGAAAATTACTAAGACGAAGAGCTAGTCAGGGGGCTGCACCAGTGGGCCAAAAGCCCTGGAGGCGCGGGCACCCCCCTGGCCATGCCTACCAGGCTTGTGGGGCCCATGTGCACCCCCTTCACTTATTCTATCTCCCATCTGCTTCTCCTACCTCCAGAAAAAAATCATTTCGCAGCTCAAACCCGTGTTCTTGCCCTTCTTGCTGCGATTTTTGATCTCCTTGTGCAAAGCACCATTCACCAAGCTGTTTTGGGGAAATTGCTCCTTGGTATGTGACTCCTCCATTGGTCCAATTAGTTTTTGCTCTAGTGCCCTATACGTCGCGTATTTTTGCTGCATTGGTGACCCTGTTCTTGACCTTTGCATGCTAATTTTAGCTGGTCCCAAGTAGTTTTGATGCGTGATATCGCTTCTAGGCACTTGATGGAGTAGTTGATATGAGTTTTGTTGAGCCTTGTTCACTTTTCCTTTGAGTCACTGAAAATTTCATAAAAGGAAGATGTTCAGGAGAAATTATCATGGTGGTTCCTCTAGCAAGAGGGGTCCCCGTCTCGCGATTCGGGAGCCCGATCCTTACCAACCAAGGAACGCACAGGTACAACCATGTGAATGGCCTTCTGATGAATTCATGATTGAGGCAGGTTTCAAAGACGAGTTTGATACACTTGTTCACAATGTTGGACTTGAAGAATTCATATCCGATAAATGTGAACAGTATACTACTCTCACTGCCTCTTTTGTTCGTAGATTCAAATTTTCAGCTCGCCGTGACACATATCTCTATGACAAATCGTATACCATGGATTTAGAGGATTTCAATAGAATTTGCAAGATACCTTATTGGGGTAGTCTCAACGATCCTCCTAAATCTTCGGTTAGAGATTTTTTTCTCTAGTATAACTGTTGGAGAAACTAGAGATATTATGCAGGCTACCATGGGGAGCATTCATTTTCCTGCCTTGCATTACTTTGCCCTCTTCATAGGTAGATGCATCAACGGCAAGATTGAGCATTGTCACCTCTGCACACCTGACCTTAGTATTCTTAAGAGCGCGGTAACAGGTGATAGAAGTTTCAACATGGGAGCTATAATAGCAAGGAGGCTAAATAATAATGCTAATGAAGGGGATTTCTTTGGTGGGATCTATGCCACTCGCATAGCAAATTTTCTTGGAGTACCCATCCGCGAAGGAGATCCCCCGCTCCATACAGCTTTCCTTGGTCGCGCCGCTATGACACGCTATTAGTTCCTTGAGAGGGATGATGAATCCCTCCTATACAAGTTAATATTTAACCGGCAGCGTGTTTTCCATATTACCCTTCCTGCTCCTGCCTTCTTTGACTTTCAAGTAAAATGGAGATATTACATAACCAGAGGAGAGGCACAGGAGTATGAGAGGGAGGCAAAGGCTGCTCGTCTCCGTGAGGCAGCTATTCAGGCAGTGGCTGCAACGCTCCTGTATAACCCCCATTATGATTTTGGGTATCGCCCGGACCATCATTGGGAGTAGACCAACTTAGGCCAAAAGCCAAAGCTTGGGGGAGTACGTGTTTCTCACCAACTTTATATTCTTGCTTACGCTTTCACTTTGATAGTCGGTGTTCACACTTTGCCACTGTATCATCCATGCTAGTTTATTTCTTTTTTCTCGTTTTCTTTTCGTGTGTTTTTCTAGTTTGAGAAAAACCCAAAAAGATTTTCTTGTTCTTCTTTTTCTTGTTGGGAGCTTTCCCGTGTAAATAGTTTTCTTTTTCTTTGGGTCAAGGTAGAAGACCATGGTTACAATGTTTAGTGGCTCTCGCATGCATATCTGTTTATCGGTCAAAGAGCCATATTACTTTGTCTTCTCCTTTGTGTTTGCTTGCAGATTCCAGCTTAGTCTAATGCACGGGCACTCTTATTATTGTTCACATCATTCAGTCGTGCAAGTGAAAGGCAACAATGATGATATATGATGAAGTGACTAAGCCTGGAAAAGCTGGTATGAACTCGATCTATTTTTTTTTTGTAAATATGACTAGCTCATCGTTCCGGATTCAGCTTTGTTGGGAGAGAAACATGTTTGCAATGACAACTTAGAGATCATAGTTTCTGATGCCATGCTTAATTAGCTAGGAGCTTATAATGGTTTGCCTTGGATGCCAACATAAATTTTGAGATGACTATGATGTAGTATGATAGGATGGTATCCTCCTTTGAATGATTCAAGTGGCTTGACTTGGCGCATGTTTACGCATGTAGTTGAAACAAAATAAACATAGCCTCTATGATATTCATGTTCATGGTGATTTATGTCCTACTCATGCTTGCACTCAATGTTGGTTAATCTCAATGCATTTTGATGACTATTGTCGCTCTCTAGTTGGTCGCTTCCCGGTATTTTGCTAGCCTTCACTTGTACTAAGCGGGAATACTGCTTGTGCATCCACTTCCATAAACCCAAAGTTGTTCCATATGAGTCCACCATACCTACCTATATGTGGTATCTACCTGCCGTTCCAAGTAAATTTTCATGTGCCACTCTCTAAATCTTCAAGAAATAATCTGTTTTGCTTGCCCGAACCGCTCATGTGGTGACAAGGGGCGATCAGTATCTTCCATGCTAAGCGTGTTATCCTCGATATGTGTTTATTCACTATCACTCGCGAGAAAGGGGTCGGTAATTGGAATGCCCAGTTCCATGCTCAAATCGAAAAGATAATTGCAATCAAAACTCCCCCTGGATTGATGTTGGTATGGACAGCACCCGAGTATTTGGCTAGTCGTGGAGTGTGATTGATCGGTGGTGGGGGAGTCAAAACTTTACTTTTCTGTTTGGGAACCGCCTATAGCATGTGTAGTGTGGAAGATGGTGAAAACTCTTCGTCATTGCGTTGACAATGAAAGCATGCCACCCAAAATTATTATCTTTGTTTTCAAAGCTTGAGCTCTGGCACCTCTGCAAATCAATGCTTCCCTCTGCGAAAGGCCTATCTATTTATCTTCCTGTTGAGTCATCTTCTTCTTATAAAAGCACCAATTAGAGAGAACCTCTGTCATTTTTATGCTTTGCTTTTAACTGATACTGAGTATGACTATGACTGGATCTTCTTTGCCATGAATTACAATGTTTAGTCAGCCCTTGGTCTTTGAAGGTGCTCTGCATTTATGTTTTGCGGTCTCAGAAAGAGCTAGCAAGATACCACCTGTTCGTACTGCTTCATGATTGTTTTGATTGAAGTGTTGAAGTTTCAAACTTATTATTATTTGCTCGCTAGTTGATTATGCCATTGATATGAGTTTCCCTTTCGTCAGGAAAAAAATCAAGGAGAAGAGTTCATCGCGTTTTACGATACGGAGGCGCCGCCACCTCCTGTTCTTCCTCTGGAGGGCAGATCTGGAGTCCGTTCTGGGCTCCAGAGAGGGGAGATCGTCGCCATTGTCATCACCAACCTTCCTTCATCGCCAATTCCATGATGCTCTTCACCATTCGTGAGTAATCTCATCGTAGGCTTGCTGGATGGTGATGGGTTGGATGAGATCTATCATATAATCGAGTTAGTTTTGACGGGGATTGATCCCTAGTATCCACTATGTTCTGAGATTGATGTTGCTACTACTTTGCCATGCTTAATGCTTGTCACTAGAGCCTGGGTGCCATGATTTCAGATCTGAACCTATTATGTTATCGTCAATATATGTGTGTTCTTGATCCTATCTTGCGAGTTGTAGTCACCTACTACGTGTTATGACCCGGCAACCCCGGAGTGACAATAGCCGGAACCACTCCCGGAGATGACCATACTATGAGGAGTTCATGTATTCACTAAGTGTTAATGTGTTGGTCCGGTTCTTTATTAAGAGGAGAACCTTAATATCTCGTAGTTTCCATTAGGACCCCGCTGCCACGGGAGGGATGGACAATAGATGTCATGCAAGTTCTTTTCCCTAAGCATGTATGACTACATACGGAATACATGCCTACATTACATTGACGAACTGGATCTAGTTACATATCTCTTCGTGTTATAACTGTTGCATGATGAATAGCATCCGGCATAATCATCCATCATCGATCCAATGCCTACGAGTTTTTCCTACTGGTCCTTGCTACGTTACTTTGTCGCTACTGCTGTCACTGCTGCTATTGTTACTCTTTTGCTACAGCTGTCACTTTGCTACTATTGGTTACTGTTGCTACTGTTGCTATCACACTACCTTGCTACTGATTTTTTTCTACAGATACTAAATCTTTCAGGTGTTGTTGAATTGACAACTCAACTTCTAATACTTGAGAATATTCTTTGGCTTCCCCTTGTGTCGAATCAATAAATTTGGGTTGAATACTCTACCCTCGAAAACTGTTGCGATCCCCTATACTTGTGGGTTATCAATGTACGCAGGAGTTGGTCTACTTGATTACAGATGTGATGCCTATATGTAATGATCATTTCCATGAATAAATATTTCATAACTATGTTATTTTCTATCAATTGGCCATCAATAATTTGTTTACCCAACGTATGCTCTCTACAAGAGAGAAGCCTCTAGCGAAAACTATGGCCCTAGGGCTATTCACAATTATAAATAAAAACTCAAAATACCTTGATGCCATTATTTAATGTTCATTTATTTTATATTTTATATTAATCAAACTATCCAACTACACTATTTATTGCTTGCAAGTAACAAGTTCAAGGGGATTGACAACCCTCTTGCCCGTGTTGGGTGCAACTGTGTGTGCTCTTTTGTGTGTAGGCACTGAAGATCAGAAATTGTGTGGTTCTTCTATTAGTTTGATAACATTGGTTCTCACTGAGGGAAATACTTGTCTATATTGTGTTGCATCATCCCCTCCACTTTGGAGAAAAACCCAACGCGGTTCCCAAATATCATGATCTCTTTTGTTCGAATAGTTTATGATTTTTCCAGATTACGTGGGTATTCTTTCTCAGTGACAAGTCGCGGGTACAATAGATGTTCAAGAACTTTGCCCACAAGTCTCAAAACCAATTTGAAGTGAAGATCAAGAAAGTTCGGAGCGCCAATGGATCGGAGTTAAAGAACACTATGTGGATTTCTTGATAGAGAAGGGATCCCACGTTAGTTCTCGGCTACGTACAGGCCTCAACAAAATGGAGTTGTTTGACAGGAAGAACCACACTCTCATAAATATGGCGAGAACGATGCTCGATGAGTATAAAACTCGAAGACACTTTTGGGAGGAAGCGGTGGAAAAATATTTTCATGCCACGAACCGGGTCTATCTTCACAAGCTTCTTGGTAAAATGACATACGAGCTACTCACTAATGTCTACCACACAACCTTATTCTTGTAGACTCGTGTTGGACCTCCAAGCGCAGAGTATTGTAGGACAGTAGCAAATTTCCCTCAAGTGGATGGCCAAAGGTTTATCAATCCGTGGGAGGCATATGATGAAGATGGTCTCTCTCAAGAAACTCTGCAATCAAATAACAAAGAGTCTCTTGTGTCCCCAACACACCCAGTACAATGATAAATTGTATAGGTGCACTAGTTCAGCGAAGAGATGGTGATACAAGTGTAATATGGATGGTAGATATAGGTTTTTGTAATCTGAAAATATAAAAACAGCAAGGTAACAAATAGTAAACAACGAGAAAAACGTTCTATAAATGCTTGGAAATAAGGCCTAGGGTCCATACTTTCACTCGTGCAAGTTCTCTCAGCAATACTAACATAGTTGAATCATATATAAATCCCTCACGTGCGACAAAGAGTTCACTCGAAAGTCACAAATAGCGGAGAACAAACGAAGAAATTATTCTAGGGTACGAAACCACCTCAAAGTTATCTTTTCTGATCAATCTTATGAGCTATCCCTACAATTGTCACGAACAACCCTAGAGTTCGTATTAAAATAACACCTTAAGATACACATCAATCAAAACCCTAATGTCACCTAGATACTCCAATGTCACCACAAGTACCCATGGACATGATTATACGATATGCATCACTTAATTTCAGATTCATCATGCTCAGTCCAACACAAAGAACTTCAAAAAGTGCCCCAAAGTTACTACTGGAAAGTCAAGACAAAAACATGTGCCAACCCCTATGCATAGATTTCCAAGGTCACGGAACCCGCAAGTTGATCACCAAAACATACATCAAGTGGATCAATAGAACATCCCATTGTCACCACGGATATCCCATCAAAAGACATATATCAAGTGTTCTCAAATCCCTAAAGACTCAATCCGATAAGAAAATTTCAAAGGGAAAACTCAATTCATCACAAGAAGACAGAGAGGGGAAAACTCCATATGATTCATCTATATTAATAAAGTTCGCGATACATCAAGATCGTGCCATCTCAAGAACAAGAGAGAGATAGATTGAACACATAGCTACTAGTACATACCCTCAGCCCCGAGGAGGATTACTCACACATTATCATGGTGAGAAAGAGAGATTTGTTGATGGACAGGTGCAACCCCAAAGAGATGGAGGCGATGGCGGCCACGACACCGGCGACGGGCGGCGGCGGTGGCGACGAGAGGAGGCCCCTTGCCCCTCCTTCTTCCTTAGTCTTGGTGGTGCAATGGAGGAACCTCTCCCCTTTTGGCGGCTGCCAAGGGAGAGGCAAATTCGTGGCTCTTGGTGGCTCTACCAAAATTAGGGGTTTCCTCTCCTTATATGTGCCTTTGTCGTGCCCTCCGATGGATAGACCCTTGATCCAATGGCTCTCGGGCACCTCTAGAACCTTCCTAGAGGCTCCTCACAACCCTCACGAGTCTCCAATGTCGTTGCTTGGTCGAATATATCAGATATGTTAAGAGTTGGACTCAATCACGTCAACAATTCTCGTGATCCTGTAATCTGATATTTTCCTTCAGTAAAACGGGTCTCCAGACCGCATACGAATTTCGTTTTGGACGAATTTGTGGTTCATAATTATTGCCATAAAATTCCCCACACGTTTAGAGTTTTAGCTTTTTTCCATTTGACGCTGTCTTGCGGGTCAAACTGACGATCTCTAAAAACTGTTTGTGGATAGATTTCAGGAGAGTGAGGGTTCTCCTCCAACAAGGGTTCTTTTTTGCGTTTTTTCGACAATTTGAAATTGATTCGTACAAATCAAAGTGTGAAACAAGAACTTGTGCAATTTTTCAACCATTAATAGATAAGTCCCAAAAAATAATATGAAGTTATAGGAAAATGTTTGTAAAGCACCCAAGAATGATAATATAACAACATGGAACAAGCAAAAATTATAGATACGTTGGAGACGTAACAACATCCCTAAGCTTAATTCCTGCTCGTCCTTGAGTAGGTAAATGATAAAGGCAGAATTTTTGATGTGGAATGCTGCGTAACATGTTCATCAAATTCTTTTCTTCTTTCTTTAGCATGGACATTTGGACTTGTAAGTGATTCAAAGCAATAGTCTAGTTTTAACATAATGACTTCAATACTCAAGCATGTCAACAAGCAACAATGTCTTCCAAAATACCAGCAGTAAAGAAAGCTATCCCTAGCCCATCATGCTCAATCATCGATCCATTCATGAAACACACTCATATATATGCTATGCACAATGCTCAAGTAGAATCATAATGTTCCCTAGTTGGTGCTTATAAGAGAAGATGGAGACTCAAAGCAAAAATAAAAATTGCATAAAGTAAATAGATAGGCCCATAGCAGAGGGAAGTAGGGATTTATAGAGGTGCCAGAGCTAAAGGTTTAAATTGAGAGAGAGAAATTATTTTGAGTAGCATGTTTTTCCTATCAACGAAAATGACAAAGTAGCTCATAATACTTTCCATGCTAGATACATTATAGGCGGTTCCCAAACAGAATGGTAAAGTTTTTACTTTCCCTCCACCAATCAATCACACTTCACGGTGACCCGAATCCACGGGTACCATCCATACCAACACATTCCTGGGGGAGTTTTGTTTCATTATATTTGATTTGATTTTTGAGCATGGAACTGGGCATCTCGAATACCAGCCACTTTCTCATGAATGATAGTGAATCAACACATATCATGAGAATAACCCACCTAGCATGGAAAAATATTGGATACTCCCCACCGTTTCATGAGTGGTACGTGCACACAAAAGAGCAAATTTATTTTGAAAGTTTAGATATGGCACACACAAATTTGCTTGGAACGACATGGGAATACCGCATATAGGTAGGTATGGTGAACTCATGAGGCAAAACTTGATTTAAGGATTTTGGATGCACACGTAGTATTTCTACTTAGTACAAATGAAGACTAGCAAATAGATTGGGAAGCAATCAAACCAAGAAACGAAAATTCACATAAGTCAGCATTGAGTCATAACTAACACCGAATAATGCACCACAGTAGGATGTAACTTCATTGCATAACTATTGACTTTCGTGCATGCATATGGAATCACAAATCTTAACACCAATATTCCTACTTAAAGCATAATTATTCCCTAACATGACTCACATATTACTATCATCATGTTTCAAAACTATTACAAAGAATCAAGTTTAATTTGTCCCATGATCTTCATGAAAGTTTTTATTATATTCCTCTTGGATATCTATTACTTTGGGACTAGTTTCATATATTTCTATTGCCCTTTCTACATGCTCAAACCAATTTAATGTAAGCACAAGAGCATAAAAATTTCATCCCTCAAAAAGGTATAAGTGAAGCATTAGAGGAAATGGCAAGCTACTCACAAAAGATATAAGTGAAGATCAATGAGTAGTCAAACAATTAAGGAGCTATGTGAGGACTCTCTCTCCCTCAAAAAAATATTTTTAGATCAGAGTATTTAATTTAAACAGAAAACAAAAGAAAATTAGCACTCCAAGAATAGGATGCATCATGTGAACGAATAAAAATTTAGGCTCAACATAGGCTAACCGATAGTTGACAAAGAGAGGTGGGATGCGTAGCATCCCCAAGCTTGGATGCTTGAGAGTTCTTGAAATATTTACTTGGAGTGCCTTGAGCATCCCCAAGCTTGAGCTTTTATATCTTTTTCAATCCTCTCGTATCCCGGTTTCACCTATTCTCAGAAACTTCATCCACACAAAACATGAAAAGACCTCGTAAGATAGGTTAGTGCACATAATAATAAATAAACTATTTATGTACTGCCAAGACAAGTTGCATAATAATTTCAAACATCATCTACTATTCACTATCATTTCCACAATTTATATCTATCAATATAGGCTATGGAAACTATAGGATAAGTAGATAACAAAACTATGACAGCAATATGTCCAAACAGAACAGTCTGTAGAAATTTATGAAAACAATGTGCTTATGTAACTCAATTGTTTTTGAAAATTTAGAACATGCTACAAAATTTGTATTAAAACCCTGTCTAAAAATTTCAGAAACTTTCCATGTTCCAGTAAAATATGAAAATTCAAACAGTACAACACCAGTTTCTGTTTTTACACATCACCAATCAAAGTATGCAATGCAAGCATCCTAATGCAATTCTTGGAACTATTTATTGAAAAACAAGATTATAAATAACACCTAACATAGAACAACAAAATAAAATGATGTTCCAAGAAAAACCCATATTATATGATGAATAAAAATATAGCTCCAAGTAGTATATACCGATAATGTTGAAGACGAAAAGGGGATGCCTTCCGGGGCATCCCCAAGCTTAGGCGCTTGAGTCTTCCTTGGATTTTACCTTGGGGTCCCTTAGGCATCCCCAAGCTTGGGTTCTTGTCACTCCTTATTCTCCTATATCGGTGTTTGGCCCAAAACTTGAAAACTTCAATCACACAAAACTTAACGGAACTTCGTGAGATGGGTTAGTATAATAAATAATGATCATTCACTTAGGTACTGTCAATACAAGATTCATATTGTTCAAATATGATACCTACTGTATCATACTATTCACATAATTTATATCACTGAATATAAGCTATGGGAACACTAAAACAAGCAAACTATGCATGCAAAACAGTATCGATCAAAAATAGAACAGTCTATGAAGATTTGTAGTTTAACCATACTTCCCTGTCTCTAAAGATTCTGAAAAATTAGGACAATCCAGGAAATTTGTATACCAATAATGTAAAAAATTCAGATCAAAATCACGTTCCAGTGAATTTACAAAATTCCAGGACTGAGGGCAAATTTTTCTGTTTTTGCATAGAATCAAGTCAACTATCATCCACACTATCACAAAGGCTTTACTTGGCAGTTTATTTAAATAAAAGACATAAAACATGATAGCTTAATCATGTGAACACCAAAAAAATAGAAAGTAAATTTATGGGTTGTCTCCCAACAAGCGTTTTACTTCAAATCCTTTTAGCTAGGAATGATGGTTTCAATGATGCTCACATAGGAATAATAATTATAACATGCAAAAGAGCATCATGAATCTCATGACAAGCACACTTAAGTCTAAACCACTTCCTATGCATAGGGATTTTGTGATCAAACAATTTATGGGATCAAGAATCAACTACATAGAAAGGCAAAACAAGCATAACTTCAAAACTTTGAACACATAGAGAGGAAACTTGATATTATTGCAATTCCTACAAGCATATGTTCCTCCCTCATAATAATTTTCACTAGCATCATGAAGGAATTCCACAATATAACCAGCACATAAAGCATTATTTTCATGATCTATAAGCATAGAAATTTTACTACTCACCACATAAGAAACTTTATTCACATCAATAGTAGTGGGAGCAAACTCAACAAAATAACTATCATGTGAAGCATAATCCAACTGGAAATTAAAATTATGATGACAAGTTTCATGGTTATCATTATTTTGCATAGCATACATGTCATCACAATAATCATCATAAATAGGAGGCATGCTTTCATCATAATGAATTTTCTCATCGAAACTTGGGGGACTAAACATATCATCTTCATCAAATATAGCATCCCCAAGCTTAAGGCTTTGTATATCATTAGCATCATCAATATTCAAGGAATTCATACTAACAACATTGCAACCATGACCATCATACAAATATTTAGTAACAAACATCTTAATAACTTCTTCTTCTAACACTTGAGCACAATTTTCCTTTCCATCGTTTTCATGAAAGACATTGAAAAGATGAAGCATATGAGGCAACCTCAATTCCATTTTTCTGTAGTTTTCTTTTATAAAACCAAACTAGTGAAAAACAAGAAAATAGAAGATTTAATTGCAAGATCTAAAGATATACCTTCAAGCACTCACCTCCCAACAACGGCGCCAGAAAAGAGTTCGTTGACGGGATGTGAGTGCCGCTTACCTAGCCTCCCCGGCAACGGCGCCAGAAAAGAGCTTGATGTCTACTACACAGCCTTACTCTTGTAGGCTCGTGTTGGGCCTCCAAGCGCAGAGTTGTGTAGGACAATAGAAAATTTCCCTCAAGTGGATGACCTAAGGTTTATCAATCCGTAGGAGGCGTAGGATGAAGATGGTCTCTCTCAAGAAACCCTGCAATCAGATAACAAAGAGTATCTTATCTCCCCAACACACCCAATACAATGGTAAATTGTATAGGTGCACTAGTTCAGCGAAGAGATGGTGATACAAGTGTAATATGGATGGTATATATAGGTTTTTGTAATCTGAAAATATAAAAACAGCAAGGTAACAAATAGTAAACAACGAGCAAAACGTTGTATAAATGCTTGGAAACAAGGCCTAGGGTCCATACTTTCACTAGTGCAAGTTCTCTCAACAATACTACCATAGTTGAATCCATATAAATCCCTCACGTGCGACAAAGAGTTCACTCCAAAGTCACAAATAGCGGGGAATAAACGAAGAAATTATTGTAGGGTACGAAACCACCTCAAAATTATCTTTTCTGATCAATCTTATGAGCTATTCCTAGAAGTGTCACGAACAGTCCTAGAGTTCGTACTAAAATAACACCTTAAGATACACATCAACCAAAACCCTAATGTCACCTAGATACTCCAATGTCACCACAAGTACCCATGGGCATGATTATACGATATGCATCACATAATTTGAGATTCATCATGTTCAATCCAACACAAAGAACTTCAAAGAGTGCCCCAAAGTTTCTACCGAAAGTCAAGATGAAAACATGTACCAACCCCTAAGCATAGATTTCCAAGGTCACGAAACCCGCAAGTTGATCACCACAACATACATCAAGTGGATCAATAGAAAATAGCATTGTCACCACAGATATCCCATCGCAAGACATATATCAAGTGTTCTCAAATCCTGAAAGACTCAATCTGATAAGAAAACTTCAAAGGGAAAACTCAATCCATCACAAGAAGATAGAGAGGGGAAAACTCCATATGATTCATCTATATTAATAAAGCTCGCGATACATCAAGATCGTGCCATCTCAAGAACACGAGAGAGAGAGATTGAACACATAGCTTCCATTATTTACTTTTCATTTATTTTAACTTTATATTTATCAAACTATCCAACTACACTATGTATTTCTTGCAAGTAACAAGTTCAAGGGGATTGACAACCCTCTTGCACGTGTTGGGTGCAACTGTGTGTGCTCTTTTGTGTGTAGGCACTGTAGATCAAAAATTGTGTGGTTCTTCTATTAGTTTGATAACATTGGTTCTCACTAAGGGAAATACTTGTCTATATTGTGTTGCATCATCCCCTCCTCTTCAGGGAAAAACCCAACGCAGTTCACAAGTATCATGATCTCTTTTGTTCGAATAGTTTATGATTTTTCCAGATTGCATGGGTATTCATTCTCAGTGACAAGCCACGGGTACAATAGATGTTCAAGAACTTTGCCCAGAAGTCTCAAAACCAATTTGAAGTGAAGATCAAGAAAGTTCGGAGCGCCAATGGATCGGAGTTAAAGAACACTAATGTGGATTTCTTGACAAAGAAGGGATCCCATGTTAGTTCTCGGCTACGTACAGGCCTCAACAAAATGGAGTTGTTTGACAGGAAGAACCACACTCTCAAAGAGATGGCGAGAACAATGATCGATGAGTATAAAAGTCGCACACACTTTTGGGAGGAAGCGGTGGAAACATATTTTCGTGCCACGTATTGGGTCTATATTCACAAGATTCTTGGTAAAACGACATACGATCTACTCACTGATGTCTACTACACAACCTTATTCTTGTAGACTCGTGTTGGGCCTCCAAGCGCAGAGTTTTGTAGGATGATACGTCTCAAACGTATCTATAATTTTTGATGGTTTCACGCTGTTATCTTGTCATCTTTGGATGTTTTATGTACCTTTTATATCTTTTTTGGGACTAACTTATTAATTCAGTGCCAAGTGCCAGTTCCTGTTTTTTCTGTGTTTTTGGCTCTTTTCAGATCTGATTTTGGAACGGAGTCCAAACGGAATAAAATCCCCGAAATGATTTTTTCCCGAACAAAAGAAGATCAGGGGGCTATGGGCCAAGCCAGGAGGGCTACAGGGAGCCCACAAGCCCCCACTCCGCCACCAGGGGGAGGCGGCGGTGGGCAGGCTTGTGGCCTCCCTGGCGCCCCCTGACCTAGATCTTGCGCCTATATATTCCCTAAAAATTAGAAAAAAATCAAGGGAGCCTCGAAAATACTTTTCCGCCGCCACAAGCTCCCGTTTCCGCGACATCTCATCTGGAGACCCTTCTTGGCGCCCTGCCGGAGGGGACTTTGGAGTTCGAGGGCTTCTTCATCATCATCATCGCCCCTCCAATTACTCGTGAGTAGTTCACTTCAGACCTACGGGTCCGTAGTTAGTAGCTAGATGGCTTCTTCTCTCTCTTGCATCTTCAATACAAAGTTCTCCATGATCTTCATGGAGATCTATCCAATGTAATCTTCTTTGGTGGTGTGTTTGTCGAGATCCGATGAATTGTGAATTTGTGATCAGATTATCTGTGATATATATTTGAGTATTTCCTGATTTCTTATATGCATGATTTGATATCCTTGTAAGTCTCTTCGAGTCTTGGGTTTTGTTTGGCCAACTAGATCTATGATTCTTGCAATGGGAGAAGTGCTTTGTTTTGGGTTCTTACCATGTGGTGACCTTTCCCAGTGACAGTAGGGGCAGCAAGGCACACATCGTGTGTTTGCCATCAAGGGTAACAAGGTGGGCTCTGTCGTAGATAGGATATTGTCCATCTACATCATGTCATCTTGCTTAAGGCGTTACTCTGTTCTTTTGGACTTAATACACTAGATGCATGCTGGATAGCGGTCGACGTGTGGAGTAATAGTAGTAGATGCAGAAAGTATCGGTCTACTTTTTTTGGACGTGATGCCTATAGATATAATCATTGTCATAGATATCGTCACGACTTTGCGTGGTTCTATCAATTGCTCGACAGTAATTTGTTCACCCACCGTCTACTTGCTTTCATGAGAGAAGCCACTAGTAAACAATACGGCCCCCGGGTCTATTCGCATCTATCGTTTCCACTTTCGCTTTTACTTTGCTTTGTTATGCTTTTAGTTCTCACTTGGCAAACAATCTATAAGGGATTGACAACCCCTTCATAGCGTTGGGAGCAAGCATTTTGTGTTTGTGCAGACTCTTGTGATACTCCTTCACTGGATCGATACCTGGATTCTCAAATTGAGGGAAATACTTACCACCGCTGTGTTACATCACCCTTTCTGCTTCGAGGGAATACCAACGCAAGGCTCCAAGGCCACATGGGAAATCCTTTGCATATTTTCCTAGGAAGTCCCTTAAGGCGTAGCCGTAGCAGAAGGATTCCTGGTGCCGTCGAGACATCTATTTCTGGCGCCGTTGGAAGGTCTTTTGTTGCAGTAGTAGAAGTATTTCTGGCGCCATTGTCGGGGAAGGAGAGATCTATCCAAGTAGGTCTCACAAACTCATCTCTTGCATTTAACTTTTTTTGCCAGTTGCCTCTCGTTTTCCTCTCCCCCACATCACCAATTTTCCATTTTCATTTGCCTTTCTCCTTTGTCGTTTTATTTTGCCTTTTGCCGTTTCCCTTCGCCGGTTTTCTTGCTTGCTTGTGTGCCATGTGCCTTCAATATGCTTGCATCTTCGCTTGCTGAAAATCTAGTGATATGGATCCTCATCCACTAGCTAATCTCTTTAAGAGACCCACTTATGTGGAATGAATTGCTAGTGAGTTGAGGGCACTTGACTTCTTTATGGAGTTTTGCTTCAGATGCGTGAATCTGAAAATCGGGATGAAGAAATTCATGAAGTGATTCACGAGGGCTCCTTGGATGAAAAGCATGATTGCAATGGTTTCACTATAAATTCTATTAGTGACAATCATGCTAAGAATATGAAAAACCCTAAGCTTGGGGATGCTAGTTTTGCTTTGTCCACTACTTGTTGCAATAATCAAGATTGGGGTGATGATCTTTCCTATGATCTTGAAAATTTGTTCAAACCTCATGATGAATATGATATTTGTAACAATTCTGAAAGTGGGATTGGAGAAGTCATGACTTTAGTTGATGATAATCCCACTATTTTTGAAGAGCGTCAACTTTGCATGCATGTGGATCATGAAAAGAATATCCTATGTGATAGTTACATTGTTGAATTTGATTATGATCCCACATGTAATTGCTATGAGAGAGGAAAATATTGTGGTAGAAACTCTCATATTACCAAATTACCTCTCGTTATGTTGAGATTGATATTGTCTCTTTCTTCTTCCTTGCATTTGGTAACTATTGGTTGTCTTGCCAATTTGTTTTCCTATAAAATTCCTATTCATAGGAAGTATGTTAGACTTAGATGTGATTTTCACATGCTTTATGATGCTCTCATTGTGCTTCGACTCTTGTCTTTTGTGTGAGCATCATTGATGCCTAGCTAAGGGCGTTAAACAATAGTGCTTGTTGGGAGGCAACCCAACAAATCTATCCTTTTTCTTTCTGTTTTGTGTTTTCCACACTTTCATAATTCTTTTATGATTGTGTTTTTTGTGTTTCTTTTTGCGTTTGTGCCAAGTAAAACCGTTATGATTAGTCTTGGGGATGATCGTTTGGTCATGCTGGAAAAGACGGAAACTTTCTGCTCACGAAAAGAATTTTAATTTCTTTTATGTAAGAGCTTTTGAGTTGATTATTTTTTATGCTGATTGCAAAGCAAATTCTTCAGACTGTCATAATTGTTCAGAATTTTTGGAGTACCATAAGTATACGAAATATACAGATTGCTACAGACTGGTCTTCTGTAGACAGATTCTGTTTTTGTTGTGTTGGTTGCTTATTTTGATGAAACTATGGATATTATCGGGGGGTATTAGCCATGGAAGATTGAAAATACAGTAACCCAACATCAGCACAAGTAGAATTTAAGTTTTCTACAGTACCTAAGGAAGTGGTGGTTTGCTTTCTTGTACTAATGTTATCACGAGTTTCTGTTTAAGTTTCGTGTTGTGAAGTTTTCAAGTTTTGGGTGAAGTTCTTATGGACAAAGAGATAAAGAGTGGCAAGAGCTCAAGCTTGGGGATGCCCAAGGCACCCAAAGAGATTCAAGGATGTCATAAAATCCTAAGCTTGGGGATGCCCCGGGAAGGCATCCCCTCTCTCGTCTTCAATCCATCGGTAACGTTACTTGGGGCTATATTTCTATTCACCATATGTTATGTGTTTTTGCTTGGAGCGTGTTGTATCGTAGGAGTCTTTTTTTGTCACAGTCATCCTTGCTGCACACCTAGAGAGAGAGACATGCACTCACTGTGATTTTGTCGAGCTTCACTTATATCCTTTGGTAGACAATTCAGCTCACATGTGCTTCACTTATATCTTTTGAGCTAGATACTTTTGCTCTATGTGCTTCACTTATAGCTTTTAGAGCACAGTGGTGCGTGGCATGGTAGTTGATCTATGCTTTTAAAGTAGTCTCAAAAGGGGTAGTTATCCAAAGGGATACGAAAACTTCCACCTTCATGTGCATTGAATAGTTAGAGAAGTTTGATTCCTCTCAATTAGTTTTGAGTTGTGGTTATGGTAATATTGAAGTTATGCTAGTAAGGTGTTGTGGATCTAGAAATACTTGTGTTGAAGTTAGTGATTCCCGTAGCATGCACGTATGGTGAACCGCTATGTGATGAAGTCTGAGCATGATTAGTCTATTGATTGTCATCCTTTGCGTGGTGGTCGGGATCGCGCGATGGTTTATACCTACAAACCCTTCCCCTAGGAGTATGCGTTGAATGCTTTGTTTCGATTACTAATAAAACTTTTGCAACAAGTATATGAGTTCTTCATGACTAATGTTGAGTCCATGGTTTAGATGCACTTTCACCTTCCACCATTACTATCTTCTTAGTGCCGTGCAACTTTCGCCGGTGCATAAAACCCACCATTAGCCTCCCTCAAAACAGCCACCACACCTACCTACTATGGCTTTTTCAAAGTCATTCCGAGATATATTGCCATGCAACTACTACCATGACATGTGCCATCACGTCTACATTGCCATTGCATGATCATAAGATAGCTAGCATGATGTTTCCATTAATGTCTATGCAATGCTAGATCATTGTCACGGTACACTACCGAAGGCATTCCATATAGAGTCATCGTTGCACTAAGTTTTGAGTTGAAAGCGTGATGACCATCATTAATGGAGCATTGTACCATGTGAGGAAATAAAAGAGGCCAAAGATGCCCACCAAAAAAAGAGGCCAAAGAGCCCACCAAAAAAATGTGAGAAAAAGAGAGAAGGGACAATGCTACCACTTTTCCACACTTGTGCATATTAAGCACCATGATCTTCATGATTGAGAGTCTCTCGTTTTATCACCACCATATAGCTAGTGGGAAATTTGCATTATATAACTTGGCTTGTATATTCCAATGATAGGCTTCCTCAAAATTTCCTTAGGTCTTCATGAGCAAGCAAGTTGGATGCACACCCACTAGTTTTCCTTCAGAGCTTTCACATACTCTTAGCTCTAGTGCATCATTTGTATGGCAATCCCTACTCAATCACATTGATATCTATTGATGAGCATCTCCACAGCTCATTGATATGCCTAGTTAATGTGACTATCTTCTCCTTGTTTTGTCTTACAACCTCCACCACACTCCACACCATCTATAGTGTTATAACCATGGCTCACGCTCATGTATTGCGTGAGAGTTGAAAAGGTTTGAGAAAGTAAAGGTGTGAAACAATTACTTGGCCAATACCGGGGTTGTGCATGATTTAAATCCGTTGTGCAATGATGATAGAGCATAGACAGACTATATGCTTTTGTAGGGATAACTTTCTTTTGGCCTTGTTATTTTGAAAGTTCATGATTACCTTGCTAATTTGCTTGAATTATTATTGTTTCCATGTCAATAGCAAACTATTGTTTTGAATCTAATGGATCTGAACATTCACGTCACATAAGAGGAGTTACAAAGGACATCTATGCTAGGTAGCATGAAAGCATCAAAAATTCATTCTTTATCACTTCCCTACTCGAGGACGAGCGGGAGTTAAGCTTGGGGATGCTTTATACGTCTCAAACGTATCTATAATTTTTGATGGTTTCACGCTGTTATCTTGTCATCTTTGGATGTTTTATGTACCTTTTATATCTTTTTTGGGACTAACTTATTAATTCAGTGCCTAGTGCCAGTTCCTGTTTTTTCTGTGTTTTTGGCTCTTTTCAGATCTTATTTTGGAACGGAGTCCAAACGGAATAAAATCCCCGAAATGATTTTTTCCGAACGAAAGAAGATCAGGGGGCATGTGGGCCAAGCCAGGAGGGCTATAGGGAGCCCACAAGCCCCCACTCTGCCACCAGGGGGAGGCGGCGGTGGGCAGGCTTGTGGCCTCCCTGGCGCCCCCTGACCTAGATCTTGAGCCTATATATTCCCTAAAAATCAGAAAAAAAATCAAGGGAGCCTCGAAAATACTTTTCCGCCGCCGCAAGCTTCCGTTTCTGCGAGATCTCATCTGGAGACCCTTCCCGGCGCCCTACCGGAGGGGACTTTGGAGTTGGAGGGCTTCTTCTTCATCATCATCGCCCCTCCAATGACTCGTGAGTAGTTCACTTCAGACCTACGGGTTCGTAGTTAGTAGCTAGATGGCTTCTTCTCTCTCTTGGATCTTCAATACAAAGTTCTCCATGATCTTCATGGAGATCTATCCGATGTAATCTTCTTTGGCGGTGTGTTTGTCGAGATCCGATGAATTCTGGATTTTTGATCAGATTATCTATGATATATATTTGAGTCTTTGCTGATTTCTTATATGCATGATTTGATATCCTTGTAAGTCTCTCCGAGTCTTGGGTTTTGTTTGGCCAACTAGATCTATCATTCTTGCAATGGGAGAAGTGCTTGGTTTTGGGTTCTTACCATGTGGTGACCTTTCCCAGTGACAGTAGGGGCAGCAAGGCACACATCGTGTGGTTGCCATCAAGGGTATCAAGGTGGGCTATGTCGTAGATACGAGATTGTCCATCTACATCATGTCATCTTGCTTAAGGCGTTACTTTGTTCTTTTGTACTTAATACACTAGATGCATGCTGGATAGCGGTCGACGTGTGGAGTAATAGTAGTAGATGCAGAAAGTATCGGTCTACTTGTTTTGGACGTGATGCCTATAGATATAATCATTGCCATAGATATCGTCACGACTTTGCGCGGTTCTATCAATTGCTCGACAGTAATTTGTTCACCCACCGTCTACTTGCTTTCATGAGAGAAGCCACTAGTAAACACTACGGCCCTCGGGTCTATTCACATCTATTGTTTCCACTTTTGCTTTTACTTTGCTTTGTTACTTTGTTGCTTTCAGTTCTCACTTGGCAAACAATCTATAAGGGATTGACAACCACTTCATAGCGTTGGGAGCAAGCTTTTTGTGTTTGTGCAGGATCTTGTGATACTCCTTCACTGGATCGATACCTTGGTTCTCAAACTAAGGGTAATACTTACCACCGCTGTGCTACATCACTCTTTCCGCTTCGAGGGAACACCAACGCAAGGCTCCAAGGCCACGGGGGAAATCCTTTGCATATTTGCCTAGGAATTCCCTTAAGGCGTAGCCGTAGCAGAAGGATTCCTGGTGCCGTCGACACATCTATTTCTGGCGTCGTTGGAAGGTCTTTTGTTGCAGTAGCATAGGACAGTAAAAAAATTCTCTCAAGTGGATGACCAAAGGTTTATCAATCCGTGGGAGGCATATAATGACGATGGTCTCTCTCAAGAAACCCTGCAATCAAATAACAAAGAGTCTCTTGTGTCCCCAACACACCCAATACAATGGTAAATTGTATAGGTGCACTAGTTCGGCGAAGAGATGGTGATACAAGTGTAACATGGATGGTAGATGTAGGTTTTTGTAATCTGAAAATATAAAAACAGCAAGGTAACAAATAGTAAACAACGCGAAAAAGTTGTATAAATGCTTGGAAATAAGGCCTAGGGTCCATACTTTCACTAGTGCAAGTTCTCTCACCAATACTAACATAGTTGAATCATATATAAATCCCTCACGTGCGACAAATAATTCACTCGAAATTCACAAATAGCGGAGAACAAACGAAGAAATTATTGTAGGGTACAAAACCACCTCAAAGTTATCTTTTCTGATCAATCTTATGAGCTATCCCTACAAGTGTCACGAACAATCCTAGAGTTCGTACTAAAATAACACCTTAAGATACACATCAATCAAAACCCTAATGTCACCTAGATACTCCAATGTCACCACAAGTACCCATGGGCATGATTATACGATATGCATCACATAATTTCAGATTCAACATTTTCAATCCAACACAAAGAACTTCAAAGAGTGCCCCAAAGTTACTACCAGAAAGTCAAGATGAAAACATGTGCCAACCCCTATGCATAGATTTCCAACGTCACGGAACCCGCAAGTTGATCACCAAAACATACATCAAGTGGATCAATAGAACATCCCATTGTAACCACGGATATCCCATCGCAATACATACATCAAGTGTTCTCAAATCCTTAAAGACTCAATTCGATAAGAAAATTTCAAAGGGAAAACTCAATTCATCACAAGAAGACAGAGAGGGGAAAACTCCATATGATTCATCTATATTAATAAAGCTCGCGATACATTAAGATCGTGCCATCTCAAGAACACGAGAGAGAGAGAGAGAAAGATTGAACACATAGCTACTAGTACATATCCTCAGCCCCGAGGAGGATTACTCACACATTATCATGGTGAGAAAGAGAGATTTGTTGATGGAGAGGTGCAACCCCGAAGAGATGGAGGCGATGGCGGCCACGACACCGGCGACAGGCGGTGGCGGCCACATGCCCCTCCTTCTTCCTTGGTCTTGGTGCTGCAATGGAGGAGCCTCTCCCCTTTCTGGCGGCTGCCAAGGGAGAGGCAAATTCGTGGCTCTCGGTGGCTCTACCAAAATTAGGGTTTTTCGCTCCTTATATGTGCCTCTGTGGTGCTCTATGGCCCTCCGATGGATGAACCCTTAATCAAATGGCTCCCAGGCACCTCTAGAACCTTCCTAGGGGCTCCTCACATCCCTCATTAATCTCCAAAGTCGTGGCTTGGCCGAATATATCAGATATGTTAAGATTTGGACTCAATCACGTCAACAATTCTCGTGATCCCGTAATCAGTTATTTTCCTTCAGTAAAATGGGTCTCCAGATCGCATACAGACTCGTTTTTGGACGAGTTTGTAGTCCGCAATCATTGCATGAAATTCCCCACACTTTGCGATTTTTAGCTTTTTCCATTTGATGCTGTCTTCGGGGTTCAAACTTACGATCTCTAAAAACTATTTCTGGACAGATTTCACGAGAGTGAGAGTCCTCCTCCAACAAGGGTTCTTTTTGCGTTTTTTCGACAATTTGTGATTAATTCTTACAAATCAAAGTGTGAAGACTTGTGAAATTTTGCAACCATTAATAGGTTAGTCCCAAAAAACAACATAAAGTTGTTGTAAAATGATTGTAAAACATCCAAGAATGATAATATAACAGCATGAAACAAGCAAAAAATTATAGATACGTTGGGGACGTATAACTCCCCGGTCTCAAACCCCAAGTTGGATAATGTTTGGGATATACCCAATGGAATGACCCGCCCAAAGTATGAACTGGCTTATTGATGACAACCCATAATTGGGGCCATTGCTTGGGCTACGGAAAACCAAAAGCACAAGGTCCACGAGGCGGCTCATCGAAGGCCGGCTCATGGGCCCGCACTTGGCAGGCCGGCTCATGAAGGAAGTCATAAGGAGTTTCCCTTACCCAAGAAACAAGATGAGTAGGAAGTAGACTAGGTCACACGTTGTATTATGACGCCATCCCTATTGTAGTCTCACGGCCTCAACCTTTGTATAAAGAAGAGTCCTTGAGATAGAAAGATCAAGTAAGAAATCCTCGGGAGCTAGGTTAGCAATTCCACATCCGTGTAATCAAGATCATCATCAATAACACACAAAGCAGGATGTAGGCTGCTACTGCAACAAAAGACCTTCCAACGGCGCCAGAAATAGATGTGTCGACGGCACCAGGAATCCTTCTGCTACGGCTACGCCTTAAGGGACTTCCTAGGCAAATATGCAAAGGATTTCCCCCGTGGCCTTGGAGCCTTGCGTTGGTGTTCCCTCGAAGCGGAAAGGGTGATGTAGCACAGCGGTGGTAAGTATTTCCTTCAGTTTGAGAACCAAGGTATCGATCCAGTGAAGGAGTATCACAAGAGCCTGCACAAACACAAAAGGCTTGCTCCCAACCCTATGAAGGGGTTGTCAATCCCTTATAGATTGTTTGCCAAGTGAGAACTGAAAGCAACAAAGTAACAAAGCAAAGTAAAAGCGAAAGTGGAAACGATAGATGTGAAAAGACCCGGGGGCCATAGTGCTTACTAGTGGCTTCTCTCATGAAAGCAAGTAGACGATGGGTGAACAAATTACTGTCGATCAATTGATAGAATCGCGCAAAGTCGTGACGATATCTATGGCAATGATTATATATATAGGCATCACATCCAAAACAAGTAGACCGATACTTTCTGCATCTACTACTATTACTCCACACGTCGACCACTATCCAGCATGCATCTAGTGTATTGAGTACAAAAGAACAGAGTAACGCCTTAAGCAAGATGACATGATGTAGATGGACAATCTCATATCTACGACAGAGCCCACCTTGTTACCCTTGATGGCAACCACACGATGTGTGCCTTGCTGCCCCTACTATCACTGGGAAAGGTCAACACACGGTAAGAACCCAAAGCAAAGCACTTTCCCATTGCAAGAATCAGAGATCTAGTTGGCCAAACAAAACCCAAGACTCGGAGAGACTTACAAGGATATCAAATCATGCATATAAGAAATCAGCAAAGACTCAAATATATATCATAGATAATCTGATCACAAATCCACAATTCATCGGATCTCGACAAACACACCGCCAAAGAAGATTACATCGGATAGATCTCCATGAAGATCATGGAGAACTTTGTATTGAAGATCCAAGAGAGAGAAGAAGCCATCTAGCTACTAACTACGGACCCATAGGTCTGAAGTGAACTACTCACGAGTCATTGGAGGGGTGATGATGATGATGAAGAAGCCCTCCAACTCCAAAGTCCCCTCCGGCAGGGCACCGGGAAGGGTCTCCAGATGAGATCTCGCGGAAACGGAAGCTTGCGGCGGCGGAAAAGTATTTTCGAGGCTCCCTTGTTTTTTTTCTGATTTTTAGGGAATATATAGGCGCAAGATCTAGGTCAGGGGGCGCCAGGGAGGCCACAAGCCTGCCCACCGCCGCCTCCCCTGATGGCGGAGTGGGGGCTTGTGGGCTCCCTGTAGCCCTCCTAGCTTGGCCCACAGGCCCCCTGATCTTCTTTCGTTCGGGAAAAAATCATTTCGGGGATTTTATTCCGTTTGGACTCCGTTCCAAAATCATATCTGAAAAGAGCCAAAAACACAGAAAAGACAGGAACTGACACTTGGCACTGAATTAATAAGTTAGTCCCAAAAGAGATATAAAAGGTACATAAAACATCCAAAGATGACAAGATAACAGCGTGAAACCTTCAAAAATTATAGATACGTTTGAGACGTGTCATAGGCTTTTACCTCCATCCGAGGGGCCAAATATGGGTAAACCCTTGTGTTTTTTTCCCAACCAACCCCATCCAAGCAACCACCTAGTTGCGATGGCTCCTAGACTTAGTCCTGTCGCTAGAACATCTGTCATAACAAAACCATGATAGTTGGCGCCAACTATGAGGCAAGTGCACGGTAGTGTTGGATTCTTGGAGGAGCTCTCCCAGGGATCGAGGGATACACAATCGTTCGGATGATCAAGAGTCGTCGCGGCAAGCTCTACATCAACGATTCAGCCTGGGGTCCCGAGGCTGTCTCAATTGAGTATGGGTATAATGACCCACAAGTATAGGGGATCTATTGTAGTCCTTTCGATAAGTAAGAGTGTCGAACCCAACGAGGAGCAGATGGATCTGACAAGTGGTTTTCAGCAAGGTAATATCTGCAAGCGTTGAACATATCGGTAACAAGTGGTTGTATGGTGAGGGTGATTCGTAGCAAGCAACAAGTAACAAAAGTAGCAACGGTGCAGCAAAGTGGCCCAATCCCTTTTGTAGCAAGGGACAAGCCTGGACAAAGTCTTATAGGAGGAAAAACGCTCCCGAGGACACACGGGAATTTCTGTCATGCTAGTTTTCATCATGTTCATATGATTCGCGTTCGTTACTTTGATAATTTGATATGTGGGTGGACCGGCACTTGGGTACTGCCCTTACTTGGACAAGCATCCCACTTATGATTAACCCCTCTCGCAAGCATCCGTAAATATGAAAGAAGAATAAAGACAAAGTCTAACCATAGCATTAAACTAGTGTATCCAAATCAGCCCCTTGTGAAGCAACGCATAAACTAGGGTTTAAGCTTCTGTCACTCTAACAACCCATCATCTACTTACTACTTCCCAATGCCTTCCTCTAGGCCCAAATAATGGTGAAGTGTTATGTAGTCGACGTTCACATAACACCACTAGAGGAAAAACAACATACAACACATCAAAATATCGAACGAATACCAAATTCACATGACTACTATTACCATGACTTATCCCATGTCCCCAGGAACAAAAGTAACTACTCACAAAGCATAATCATATTCATGACCAGAGAGGTAATGAGTAGCATCAAGGATCTGAACATAAACTCTTCCACCAAATAATCCAACTAGCATCAACTACAAGGAGTAATTAACACTACTAGCAACCTTACAAGTACCAATCGGAGTCGTGAGACGGAGATTGGTTACAAGTGATGAACTACGGTTTGGAGATGAGATGGTGTTGACGAAGATGTTGATGGTGATGAGACCCTTTGATGAGAGGAGTGTTGGTGATGAAGATGGCGACAATTTCCCCCTCTGGGAGGGAAGTTTCCCCGGCAGGATCGTCCTGCTGGAGCTCTAGATTGGTTCTGCTCAAGTTCCGCCTCGTGGCAGCGGCGGCTCCTCCTGAAAGCTTCCTTCTGAATTTTTTTGGAACGAAACCCTTCAAATAGCAAAAGATGAGCGCCGGAGAGGCAACAGGGGGCCCACAAGCCCCCCAGGCCCAGCCAGGGGGGTAGGTCGGGCCTGGCAGGCTTGTGGCCTCCTGGTGGCGCCCCTCTGGCACTTCTTCCGCCCAATATTGTTCATTAAATCCAAAATAATTCCCCATTGATTTTCACGGCTTTTGGAGTTGCGCAACATAGGTATCTCAAACTTGCTCCTTTTTCAGGCCAGAATTCCAGTTGCCAATGTTCTCCCTCTTCATGTAAACCTTGCAAAATAAGAGAGAAAATGCATAAGGTTTGTACCGTGAAGTGAAATAACAGCCCAAAAAGCGATAAATAACAACATTAAAGCATGATGCAAAATGGACGTATCAGGGTACTGGGTCCCCTTTGGCAATATCCATGTTTTCATCGATAAGATCAGTGCGTCAGGACCCGATCCAGACATCTGCACCGACATCATCGAGCCGGCTCGGCGCACCCGACCCGGCCGGAGTCCTATCTTCATTGGGGCTTCTCCACACAGTCCTATCTTCTCCACACAATTCATGCGTCCATCGGCTCTTAATGCATATCTATGTCTCACCCTACCTATCCCAATATCTACATGCTATGATTCAAGGGGAGAGGAAATCTTACATATTCATTCTTAGGGGAGAAAGTTCTAAATATTCTTCGCGACATATCTATCATCAAATCCTATTTTCAATATGTCTTCAATATCTTGGTACTTTTGAAGCTCTTTGCATATTTACAATAGTATACTCTTGTGTTATCTCACATTTGTTTTCCCAAGTGTACTCCTACCACTAAGATGCTCAAGAACCTCAAGGTAAGTATATGCATCATATCCTTGTTCAAGATGATCTCTTGTCTCTTGCACATATTGTTTGCAAGAGTGAGTCTTGAACATAGAAACCTTTCATTCACATAATGTTCGATGCATATAGCCATGATTCGCATGAATTTTCTTGTCCCTTCTACTATGTGTGTGCTCATGCAGTCCAAAGCAAACATCTCTTAATAGGGATTGCACACATTTAGGAGGAGCTTGTATTAGTCATGTATCTCTCAAAGCTATCATATTCTACTACTTATCTTTATTTCAAGCTTTGATTATATGTTGTCATCAATTACCAAAAAGTGGGAGATTGAAAGCACATATGCTCCCTTGCTGGTTTTGATAATTCATGACAACATACATGTCTCTTGGACTAACACTTTTAGCTAGTATATTTCAGGTATAGTCCGTAATATGCATTAGCTAAGGATTGTGTGGAGAAGACCCAATGAAGGAAAGGAACAGGATTGTCCAAGCTTCAAGCAAGAGGTATCTACATTTTATATTTGTGAGAAATCATTTTTGAGTCTGTAGGATTCGAAGTATGTCTACACGGGAGTGATTAGACTACTTGACCAAATAAAAACTTAGCCTTTTCCCATTTTTAGTTGTGGGCCAAATTTAGCAATTTTGACAAGTCAAGTTCACCCTACACATCCATATCTAGGAGTATAGCAGCGAAAAGTAAAGACATGCAAATGTAATGTAGAGGGTAGGGAAGGAAGATCAAACTCAAAGGTTGACGGGATGATTTTTGGCGTGCTTCTGATAGGTGGTGCTATCGTACGTCCATGTTAGTGGAGACTTCAACCCATGGAGGGTTACGACTGTCAGAGTCCGTGGAGGACTCCACGCGCAAGTGGCCCACGAAGAAGCGGTCTTGTCTATTCCACCATGGTTTAAGTCCACACGTGACTAGCCTTACTCACGATAGATTTTTCATGAAGTAGGCGATCTACTTGCCCTTACAAACTTCTTGGTTCAACTCCACAACACGAAGTAGGAGGCTCCCAAGCGACACCTAAACAATCTAGGAGGCACCACCCTCCAAAAGGTAATAGATGCGGTAGAATGATTAAATCCTTGCTCTTGTGCTTCAAAAGATAGTCTCCTCAACAATCAATCACTCTCTCACAGATTTGGCATGGGTACGAGAGATTGATTTTGTGGAAAGCAACTTGGGGAGGCTAGAGATCAATTTTCAAATGGTTGGATTGAAATCTCTTGATCTCAACACATGAGTATGTGTCTCTCTCTAAAAAAATGGATCTCACAAGTGTGTGTGTGTTCCGAGTGCTTCCTAGAGAGAAGAGGAGGTGGAGGGGTATATATAGGCATCCCCCAAAATCCAACCGTTACAACATTATTGCTCGACTTGGCGATGCTGAAAAGAATCTCGATGGTACCGAGTTTGCACTAAATGTGGAAACTTTTGAATTCCCGGTGAGACCGATATATGAATCTCGGTTGTACCGATATGATGACCTAGGCCAGTTTCCAAATCTCGGTGGTACCGTTTTCAATCTTGGAAATTCCAATTCTTCAAATCGAGACAACAGAAAGTTGGTCACTATCTTTCGGTGGCACCGATGTGAAACTTGCTCGTACCGAGAGATCATGTTTGGCAAAGGATCTATCTGTGGGAAAATCAGTAGGGACGAGTGGGAAAACTTGGTGGCACTGATTTTGCTGGTTTGGCTTGGGACACAGATATTTGTGGGAGAATGACTGATTATTTTTTATGGCTATCTCTAAGCACTTGAGCAACCAATTCATCATAATACCTCACCCCCTTTTAATAGTATTGGTTTTCCTATGGACTCAAAAGTGGTTTCTCACAAATGTAAAATGTAGAGTCCTCTTGCTTGCAACTTTGAGCCAATCCTATTCCTTTCCTTGCATCATGGGCTTTCTCCTCGCAATCCTTTAGTCAATGCATCTTTGAACTTTTCTAAAATATACTTGGATAAGATAATTAGTTCAATGATACATATGTTGTTATTAATTACCAAAACCACCTTAGGGAGCAATTGTGCTTTCAATCTCCCCCTTTTTGGTAATTGATGGCAACATATAGATCAAAGCTTCGACAAAGTATAATCAATGATTAGCATCATCACTTTGAGAATTATGTGAAAATCAAGAGCTCCCCCTAAATTTGTGCATTATTTGAATTTGCGTTTGAATGCAAATGCACAATCAATTAGGATCAAGGGTGACTCTACCATGTAACATACATCTTGGTGGTGCACATAAATGATATGAATGAATAGTAATGCACATAACACCAAACAAATAAGTGAATGATCATCATGTGGATAGCTCAAAGCTATAACATAATAGCATCAACAATCAAATCATATGATCAAACACAAGGAAGTTCAAGTCATCCAAAAGACCAAAAGTTTTGTAAAACGAACGAGAGCAAATAAAAAAAAGCAAAGCTCTCTCTCTTGAAGCTCTAATTGATCTATACCCTTCTACCCCTTTGGCAACAAGTTACCAAAAAGTTCAAAGGTCTAGAACTAAGCGTTGCTCTCGGCTCGATCTCTTCCGGTAGCAGTCGACAGAGTGGAGAGAAGAGCGTTGACGAAGGCTTCTGTGGATGTCCCTGGAGCTGGAGGTGTAGACACTCGAGGTGCAGGAACGGGAGCTGAAGATGAAGGCGCTAATGCTTGAGTTGATGAAGTTGGTATTTCTTCCGTCACTGGCACAGCTACTGACCTAGACTGGGTCTTGAACTAAGTAGTCGTAGGAAGAGGCGACTCTTCATCATCACTGCTCAAGCAGGGAATCTGCAGTGAATCAACTTCATGCTGGAGCTGCTCAACAGTGGTAGTCAACTGTGTCACTATGACATCCAGGTCATGGAATTTTGTCTCCATGGTCCTCTCAAGGCTCTTAGGTTCAACAAGATCTCTGAAATACTCTTCTCCATCCCTTGGATGGTGCTGACAAGAAAAGACATATGCTCTGCTATAGTTCTAAGCTGTGAGCTGGTGCATCTCTAGTTGCCTCTGCCTGTGCTGCCTCTGCTGCCTCACGCATTGAAGCTGAGCTGGGATGGCTCGGGTCCATCACAACTTCATTATCCTCAAAGTCTGGCTGTAGTGGTAGGTGCCTACGATCAAGTTGATATGCATGCTTGTCAATATTGGCATTGATGAGCATCTGAATGTATGGTGCATACCCACAAGATCTCTTCTGATGTGCAACATTCCTCCTGACAGTCTCAACTTTCAAGTCTGTCACTCTAATCTGGGTGTGGGTGTCTAAGTGGTGCAACGTGTTAATGGAATAACCCCTGATCATCTTATCATCTCCTGACTTGGGCATCATGGTATATCTCATAATGGTGTTTGATGTAGGTATTCCTGCTTGCAGAAAATAGGCAGAGCCAAAATTGTGTGTCTCACGATACTGATGGGGTATCGAATTGTACTTGTTTGCCATTGTGTTGTGTTTCATCTTGGGTTCTGAGTACACATCCAAATATCCCTCTTGTGCCACAGGGGCACCAATGATAGTGGCCCACTCATCTATGGTAGACTCATACCGGTGACCTTCCATCTAGATAAAATGAGCAGTTGAATAGAATTGCATGATCATCTCATTTTTCCAAGCTATCATCTCTCTACCAACAAAATCTTCAATATCAAGCAGCCTAAAATTCTCTCTCACATGAGGAAAGCAGTCCTCATTGTCCTTGATGTAGTCCCAATCCACATATCGCATGACACTGACTACAGGGTTCTTGTCTAGCAATACTATCTCATAAAAATCTTGTTGCTCCTTAGTGTGAAAACGAGGATCAACAACAGTTCTTCTCCTGGTAGCATATGGATCTTTAGTCCTCCACTGCCTCAATACTTTGTCCCTTCTATTCTTCATGTCTTCAGCAACATGATGGGCATCGTTGTGCAATGGCAAATGAGCTCGCAACTCTCTTAACACAGATATATCTTTTTCCCCCTCTGCAATAGCCTCTCTAAATGCAGAGCCTTTGTGCTTCTCCGCTATAGGTATGTCCTTAGCAGCCCTCTTGGGAGCTACTGGCTTCTTAGGTGTTGAAGGTTTGGGTGCAACCTTTTTGGGCATAGCATCCGACATGAGCTTCTTCTTCTTAACAGGAGGGTTCTCAGCTGGAATTTCTTCCTCCTCTTCATCGGCAGCTTCTGCTGGATCTTCATACATAGAAGTTGGCCTTTCAACAACATGCACTACTTTCTTCCTAACTCTTTTCTGACCTGGCTTCTTAGCTTGACTGAAATAAGGGTCTCGAAGGGTGAGCTTCAATCCTCTCTGAGTAGCCTCTAGAACTTTCACTTAATCTGGTATGGCATACTCTTTTCTCATAGTCTTTTTGAAAGTTGCTCTCTCCTTCTTATTGTGGGGAATGCTTTCATCTGGGATAAAATTAGCATCCTCCTTGTCAGAATTGAGCTTCTTCCTTGACCTGGTAGTTGCCTTTGGCATATCATGAGAACTAGGTGTGCCTGGGTCAGAAATTGTCCTCTCGGGACTAGTGCCTGAATCCATCTTGGCACTTGGCTCTCTAAAATCATTCTGACTCTCTTCTGAGCTTGGCATACTCACAATCACCAAGCAAACAAGCTCACCCCGTAAAAAGAATTAGAAGAGCTGGAGTGGATGAGAATCACAAGAAATCAGAAGTTTCTGCAAGTTTGAACTCAGAAAAAATTAAGTCTAACTCCCAGCAGAAAGGTAATTTGGTTCCATCGAGACAAAAATTCGGAGCCACCCACACTGACATTCTCTTTAACAGAAATTTGGCAACCTTTTTGGTTTCACCAAAAAGGAAACTCAGTTTCATTGAAACTCTTCACACTAGCCCAAAACCAAAATCAGTAGGACCAATTTTTATGACTCGGTGACACCGAGATTCGGTTTTGCAGATGGTTAGCCCTAAATATTCCTTCGATCTCTAATCTAGTCTAAGTATATTCTGGATAGAAAGATCTCAATCGCAGACTGAATATAGGCAGACCTATTTGCGCGAGATTCGGAATTTGGAGCGAAAATAGGGGTTGGATCCATACCCTAGTGCGGTGAAGGATCCGCTACGGCGACGGCGGCGGCGTTGATTCTCGTCAACAGCGAGGACTCCAGTGGCGAGGGTGCACGGAGAAACAAGGTGATGTCCTGAGGACTAGGGCACAACAACGAGGAGGTGCTGGAAGCGAGGTTTGAAGAAGTATTTTCAAATGTCGGGTCGATAGAATATATACTCCCTGGCTGTTGGTGACACCGAGTTGGATTTTTCGGTGCCACCGAGTTCCATAACTGTCAGTTGACGGTGAAACCCACTGAGGCCAGAACGATCCTATCGGTGGTGCCGAGAATGAAAAATCTGATCAACCCTAGGCTTTGATGGGACCGAGTTTTTGAGGTTGGTCACACTGATATGCTTTTGGGAGGTTTTGGAAGTCATCCCTTGTCGATATGGATCTCCGAATGCTCCTCACACAGTGTCCCTGAAGTGCTTGCTCAGTTTTTTGTGATGTAGCATGAATAGAATTTGAGACAAGAAAGCATAGATAGCTAGAGAGAGGTACTTAGGCATTCTTGTACATCCAATTGGCCAAATAAAATGGAAAGCCAAATAATAACAATTGGATATCCTTGAGTGAGAAAAATATGCATACCAACATGGTCACACGACAAGATGTCAAATAAAACATGGTGAACATGCACAAACACTCTAGTATCTACCAAGCACTTTGACGATGACGAAGTCATCTATATTGAGTATATTGACTTAGAAGCCAAGCAAGAGTGCTTGATCATAGGTCATACTCATCGTTTAAGCACAAGTGGGGTTTCCACTTTTACATAAATCTTTCAATGTGTTCACATCTTTAAGAGATGCTTATACTCAGGACTTAGAGTAAAGCCCCCCTTGGTGTGACATCCCCCCTAAGAGGGATAAAGTAACCTTGGGTTTTGTCATAGAAGACTTCATGTAGGTGTAGTAGTCGTGGATTCTCATTCTTGAAGAAGATCATCTTGAGTTGGGAGCAATCCTTGTAGTTTCTTACTCTTCTCACCTACATGGGTTAGTCCCAAAGCACAAGGAACATATGGAATGATATCTATGGACATGGAATGAAATGCATGTGATATGATGTCCAAAGGTACATTAATTACCATGTCCCTTTCTTACCTTTGAGGGAACGTGTGACTCCTTGAATTAATGCATAAGGTTGGAGTTGATTGCATATAGTTCTTGCCAAAATGAATAAGAGTGAATTTCATTGGCGGTGTCACCCCTCAAGAACTTCTCTAGTTCTTCTTCTTGGGGACCCACATCAACTTGGTGGGTATCCTTGGAGTTGTGGTAGCACTAGATGAAGTAGAGCTAGTAGTGTCCTTGGGAATCCACTTGACCTTGGCTTGGGGTTCTTCCTCAAATGAGTCAATCTCCTCTTGAAGCTTGTCCTTGCCCTTGTGGTCTTGTGGTAGAAGGTCATCTTGAGAGCTTGTTCGCTTGGGGAGAGCAGGATCATACTTCTCCTTTTGAGGAACAAACTTTGGGATGGGATATTGACCTTCTTCCCATTCAAGTCCGTTGGCATTGAAGTAGCCAACACCTTGCGCACAATTTCCTCGAATTGCTTACTTCCAAAAAGACTCTCGAAGACACCTCTCTCTATAATTCCTTTCAATAAATCGTTTTCTTTCTCAAGTGTAACTTGGCTAAGAGAATCATTACTGGAATCAAGAGAGCGACTAACAACAACATCATTTGATTTAACTTTAGATTGTTGTTACTAGATGAAGAAACTTTCTTGCCTTTGTTACTAGTGTTCTTATGTTTAACTTGTGGAACAAAAGTAGACAAGGGTAATCGTTTGGCTAGATAATAAGAACTCTTCTTTTGAAGATCATCATTGATTCCTTTTAGAAACTCATGATCTTGCTCTAATTTTAGCTTCTCTAAGCTTAGCTTCTCATGAGTTCTTGCAAGCTCTCTATGATCTTTCTAGAGTAGTTTCATGAGCTAACTAAGGAGTGTTTAATTCTTTAGTTAGTCGTTCAATCTCTTTATTATCATCATCATTCGAGTTCTCTTAACTAGCATGATTATTATAGAGTTCATTTTCAATGTTATCACTAGTCTTGTCAAAGAGCAAGTCATCTTCTCCTAACAAGTCATCCTGAGGGATGGATTTAGGGGGCGAGGGGGAGAGACCCCCCAACGACCATTTATTCCTTTGACAACGATCAGTTATTCCCTATTTTTTCCGTGCACGCACTTGTCTGTGGATTGCATCGCCCCTCCTGACCATTAGGACTTTGTCATTGACGTGAAGTCTCAACCCATTTACAGCCCATTGCAGGCTAAAAGCATAAAATTCAGAAAAGAAAATGCCAAGCAGCCCATCGTATGAGACAAAGAGGCATGTTAGTAGCAGTAGTCAGCCACGAGCCCACAACTTGACGATGCACATACAGATCCTAATCTCTTTGTTTCCAAGCCGACATTGTCATCAAGACTGAATCCTGGCTGCTGCAGTCGGATCTCTGGTTAGGGCAGTTCTACCTAACAACTTCTAGCCCCAAGACTAAGATTATCGATTGTCGAAGGTACAAAGGGGATTCAGAGATTGCCCAGATGGAAGGAAAGTTGGCCAGCCGGCTGCCACAACTAGCACAGTCGACAATGAGGGAAGGAAAACCTAACAAAGGACGAGGTTACTATTGTTTCTCATTATCATTACTTTATCATTGGCTAGCTTTTATAATTAGACTATTCCATGCCTTTACAAGCAAAGAATTAGCACCCATAAATTGCAATCACAGAGCTCGTATTCATGACATGTCAGATGAGGTTTTGCATTGTTTATCTTGTGAATTGCTTTTGCATTTGCTTACATAAATCGTAGTATAAATATTTAGGTGGTTAACTCGTGAACTGCTTTTGCATTTGCTTTATCACAAAATTTAGTAAAAATTGAATTGTTCAAAGTATCTGTAAGTTTTCCTCCGATGAGGATTTTATTTCATTAATTAGCTACAAAAGTCTCTCCACTATTTTTCTTCAAAAAAGTCTCCACACAAGAGGCAGAACCTCGCGCCCCCTATGCTAAAATCAAGGCTCCATCCCTGGTCATCCTCAACACTATCAAAATCAAAGTACTCGGGGTGTGATACCTTGGGGCCTTTTGCCATGAAGCAGTTTCCAATCCTTCATCTTAGGAGTTGGAGAAAATGAGTGCAAGACCGACAACACCTTCATCTTGACTATAGTCAGAGTTGGAGTGGTAGCTTCTCTTGGATTGGTTGTCAGACTCGAAAGCGGATACCCATTCACCAACATGAGATTGATGCCATCTTCTTGAGCTGCTATTGGTGTATTTGTCCTTCTTCTCTAATTTCTTGCTTCTCCCGAAGTGTCTTCGTTCATAATGATCTTCTCTTCGCCTTCTCTCTCTATGAGGTGACTCATTTCTTGAGCTTCGTCTTCTAGATGACATTTCTCTTCATTTGTGGGGAGCCGAGCACTCATTGGAATAGTGTCCGGGCTTTCCACAATTGTAACAGTTTCGATCACAACTATATGAAACGTTCTCTTCATATCTTGAGCTTAAGCTTCTCTCTTTGCCTCTACTCTTGTAGAACTTGTTGAATTTTCTGACCATGAGGCTTATCGCTTCATTAGTAACAAAGTTGTCATTTGAAGTAGCGGGAGTAACACTTGAAGCTTTGTAAGCACCGGTTGACTTGTTTTGCAACTCATCTTTGTCCTTGAGTGACATTTCATGAGACACAATCCTTCCATTGACTTCCGTTGGCTTGAGATCCTTGTAGTTTAGCATCAACTGGATCAATGTGCACACGGTATCATATCATCCATCCAAGGCTCTAAGTATCTTCTTGATGATGAATTTGTCGGTCATCACATCGCTTCCTAAGCCCACAATCTCATTTGTGATGAGAGCTAGCCTAGAGTACATCTCAGCGACTCCTTCAGCATCCTTCATCTTGAACTTATCAATCCGACTTTGTAGCACATCCAACTTAGATTCTGCAATAGATTCAGTACCTTCGCGCATATCAACCGAAGTATCTCGAATTTCCTTTGCATTCTCAAGGCGGCTCATTTTGTTGAATTCTTCGGGGCACAAGCAGTTGAATAGAATGTTACAGGCTTGAACATTGTATTGCAACAACTTCAATTTTTCCGTTGTCGCATTGCGATCCGGTTCTCTTCCTTCTTCGAAGAAATCACCTTGCACACCATCACGAACAACAGCCCAAACGACAGGGCTATGACCAGGAATATGCATTTTCATCTTATGCTTCCAACTAGCAAAGTTTGTACCATAAAAATATGGACCTCTACGATGATAATTTCCCTCACTAGATGCCATACTCTCCTAGGTTGTCAAACCACTGCAATGGAGACCAAAGCTCTGATATCACTTGTAGGATCTGAATTATGTCTAAATGGGGGGTGATTAGACTACTTGACCAAACAAAAACTTTGCCTTTTCCTAATTTTAGTTATGGGTCAGTTTTAGCAATTATGACAAGTCAAGTTCACCCTACACGTGCATAACTAAGAGTATAACAGTAGAAGGTCAAGACATGCAAATGTAATGTAGAGGGTAGGGAAGGAATATCAAATGCAAAGGTTGACACGACAATTTTTGGCGTCGTTTCAATAGGTGGCGCTATCGTACGCCCACGTTAGTGGAGACTTCAACCCGAAGAGGGTAACGGCTGTGAGAGTCCATGAAGGGCTCCACTCACAAGGGGTCCATATAAAAGCGGCCTTGTCTATTCCACCATGGCTTACGTCCACACAGGACTAGACTCACTCACGGTATATCTTCATGAAGTAGGCGATCTCCTTGACCTGACAAACTTCTTGGTTCAACTCCACAACACGAAGTAGGAGGCTCCCAAGTGACACCAAACCAATCCAGGAGGAACCACCCTCCAAAAGGTAATAGATGCGGTAGAACGATGAACTCCTTGCTCTTGTGCTTCAAACGATAGTCTCCTCAACACTCAATCACTCTCTCAAAGATTTGGCATGGGTAGGAGAGATTATTTTTTTGTAAAGCAACTTGAGGAGGCTAGAGATCAAGTTTCAAATGGTTGGATTGGAATCTCTTGATCTCAACACATTAGTAGGTGGCTCTCTCTCAGAAAATTGGATCTGGCAAGTGTGTGTGTGTGTGTGTGTGTGTGTTTTGAGTGCTTCCTCTGCAAATGGGAGGAGGGGGAGGGGTATTGTAATGCCCCGGACACACCCGCCGGTGGTCGTTACTCCTGGCGGGATCTAGACTGGCCACACATATCAATACTAGTCTTTTCTGCGCACTTTGTCCTCACTCATGCGCACCCGGGATGAACTTCCGAGTCGGTCACCCATCCTAGAACTACTCCAAGCCGAGTATGCTTAATCTGGGAGTTCTGTTTGAATGGGCTCCCAGAAAAGAAGGAATTCCTTATTGATAGGAGTAGTCTATCATCCCTAATAAGCCAGGCTATCACAGGTATATATAGAAATCCCCCAAAATCCAACCATTACAACATTATTGCCCAACTCGGTGACACTGAAAAGAATCTCGATGGTACCGAGTTGCACTAAATGTGGCAACTTTTGAATTCCTGGTGAGACGATATATGAATATCAGTGGTACCGATACGATGACCTAGGGCAGTTTCCAAATCTTGGTTGTACCGATTTCAATCTCAGAAATTCCGATTCTTGATAATGAGACAGCAGAAAGTTCGTCACTGTCTTTCGGTGGCACCGATGTGAAACTTGGTGGTACCGAGAGGTTAGGGTTTGGCAAAGGATATGTCTCTAGGAAAATCGATAGGGCCAAGTGGGAAAACTTGGTTGCACCGATTTTGCTGGTTTGGCTTGGGACACAGATATTTGTGGGGGAATGATTGAATATTTTTGGTGGCTATCTCTAAGCACTTGAGCAACCAATTCATCATAATGCCTCACCCCCCTTTAATAGTATTGGCTTTCCTATGGACTCAAAAGTGATTTCTCATAAATGTGAAATGTAGAGTCATCTTGCTTAAAGCTTTGAGCCAATACTATTCCTTTCCTTGCATCAAGGGTTTTCTCCTCACAATCCTTTAGCCAATGCATCTTTGAACTTTTCTGAAATATACTTGGATAAGATAATTAGTTCAATGATACATATGTTGTTATTAATTACCAAAACGACCTGAGGGAGCAACTATGCTTTTAGAGTCCATAGGAAAGCTAATACTATTAAAAGGGGGTGAGGTATCTATGATGAATTTGTTGCTCAAATGCTTAGGAATAACCACCCAAAATATTCAATCATTCTCCCACAAAACTCTCTGTCCAAAGCCTAACCATCAAAATCAGTGCCATCAACAATTTCCACTCGGCCCTATCGATTTTTCCAGAGACAGATCCTTTGTGAAACCCTAGAATCTCGGTACCACCAACTTTCACTTCGGCACCATCGAAAATCAGTGAACAACTTTCTGGTCTGTCGATTTCATGATTCGCAATTTTTTAGTTTTCAAATCGGTCTCACCAAGATTTAGAAACTTCCCTAGGTCACCACATCGGTACCACCAAGATTCCTATATCAGTCTCGCCAAAATTTTGAAAGTTGCCAGATTTAGTGCAACTCGGGACCACCGTGATTCATGTCGGTCTCACCGAGTTGGCAATAATGGTGTGATGGTTGGGTTTTGGAGATGCCTATATATACCCGTTGTTAGAGCATATTTCTCCATATGTGGTTTTGGTAATTGATGACAATCCCTATGGACTAATGGTTGCCTTAAGTTATATTTGTAGGATTTGTCCATAGGCACTTCATGAAGTCCATTTGTTGGTTTCATGGAATTTATATGATGCCCCAGGTGGCATTCAAATTTTTATCCAGATATTGGTCATAAAAACACAAGTATGATCAACACTAAGTCAAAGAGCGAATCAAGTTGATCAACACAGAAAGTGTACAATATGTACCGAGAGGGATCAAGTGATACCATGGTATGGTAATCATTGTCCATTACGCTTGGTGTACTAACCCATGTCTTCGTGAGAGTTGTATGTGGGGTTAGTTGTGTTTCCATGTGCTTGTGTCAAGAGGAATATATCATACAACCCATGGAGGATGACGTCAAGTGGTGATCATCATCAAGATTGCGGTGTGCAAGTTCAAGTGGAGCATCACGAAGATATCATGCTTGAAGCATGTCGTCCATTGTGGTGGCAATGGACTTGTGAAGATGTGTTGAAGAGTGGCTCACCCATAGTGATTATGGGGGAGCAATCAACTAGTCTTTATCAAGCCAACGCAATCCATAAAGGTGGTCCATCTTGAGGAAGTCAAGATCGTCATCTTCTAGCTCAAGTGAACTATGTGCAAGGTATAGGTTTGCCCTTGATAGGTTTTTCTATTTTAGGATAGATTGTCGTACTGTCAAGGGGGGCTCTCAAGTGAGTAGCTTGATCGTATCGTTCGTTGAGAGCTCAAACCATTTGCATACTTGCATAATATTTCTTGGTTCTTGTTTGGTGATTCTCTTTGCGAGTTTTAGAGCTTATGGTCATCTTTATGACAAGCCCAAGTTCATCGAAAATGGAGTTCGTGTGCATCTTCTATGATGTTTTCGATGTTGGAGTTTTTGCCGGTTCTTCATTCATAGAGGTTTCACATCTCTATATAATTGGCATTTTTCACAACTTCCTCTTCCTAAGATTTCCTGAATCCAACAAGCTTGAGTTTGCTCAATTCGGAGCTCATTTGTAGAAGTTATGGCAGTTCTCGTATTTCCTATTTTCTTCCAGCACTTGTACCGCCCGCCCCTTGGGCGGTTGAACAGGCCCAGCACCGGTCCACAACTGGACACAGTTCTTATGTATTGCGGTGGTTGGGTGGTGGTGGCCCGGTTGTACCGCTATATTAGTATAGCTGGTACTCACGGTGTTCTTATCGGTTGTACTGCTTGGGACTTAGCCGTGCCCAGCAGTCGTGGCAGGTGGAACCGCTGGCCAACCTTCTATTATGGTCCGGTTGTTGGGCGGTGGCTGGGCAGTTCTACCGCTAAAATAGGCAGCCTATTTGTACCACCCTGGCAACCGGTTGTACCACCCGTGTGTAATTTTGCACATAACAGGCAGATTTTTGGGGGGCTATTTAAGGGGGTCTTCTTCCCCAATGGTTCCCTACCCTTCCAGCTTGTGTTTGCCCCCCATTGTTGACCTTCTTAGAGCTTGCTAACTCTCAATCCCACCAATGATTCTTGCTAGTTCTTGAGGGAAAAGAGAGGAGATCTAGATCCACATCTCAACCAATCACTTTCTCCTCTGTGAGGGGAACCCCTTGGATCTTGATCTTGGAGTTCTTGGTGATCTTCTTGTTCTTCCTCTCATATTCCTCCATAGCTTTTTGTGTTCTGGAGGGATCTGAGTGTGAGGGACTTGACCACTTCGTGTGTTCTTGCCATTTCATTAGTTGCATCAGTTTGAGTTATCCACGGTGATACGTGGAAATGAAGTTTCAGAAGCTTATTAGCCTTGGGTACTTGGTACCCTAGAAATTGATCTTCGTGGATGCTTTGGCGTCCTAGTAGTTTGGTGGTGCCTCTGAGGTCAATCATTGTGGTGTAAAGCTCCGGGCAAGCGATGGTGTCTGCAATTAAGTTGTGGAGATTGCCCCGAGCATTTAAGGTCACCTCAAAGCCATATGCCATTGTAGTGAAGCTTTGTGGTGTTGTTAGGAGCCTCCAATTAAGTTGTGGAGATTGCCACAACCTTGTTTTTACGGGTTCGGTGACCGCCCTCAAGAGTCCCTTAGCGGAATCACAACATCTTGCATTGTGCGAGGGCGTGAGAAGATTATGGTGGCCTTAGTGGCATCTTGGGGAGCAATGTGCCTCCACACCGCTCCAAACGGATATTAGCATCTGCAAGGGTGTGAACTTTGGGATACATCGTCGTCTCCACGTGCCTCGGTTATCTCTTTCCCGAGCCCTTTACTTATGCAATTTACTTTGTGATAGCCATATTGTTTCATGCTATATTTCTTGTTATCACATAGTTGTTTATCTTGCTTAGCATAAGTTGTTGGTGCACATAGGTGAGCCTAGTTGTTTTAGGTTTTGTGCTTGACAAATTAAATGTTAGTTTTATTCCACATTTGTTCAAGCCTAAACCATAATTATTTTAAAGTGCATATTCACCCCCTCTAGGCGACATCCACGTCCTTTCACCCGTCCACCACCTCTCATTCCCACAGGAAGCACTCAGAACACACACACTTGCTAGATTCATTTTCCTGAGAGAGAGTCACCTACTCATGTGTTGACATCAATATATTCCAATCCATCCACTAGAAACTTGATGTCCGGCCTCCCCAAGTTGCTTTCCACCCAATTAATCTCTTCTACCCATGCCAAATCTATGAGAGAGCGATTGAGTGTAAGAGTGTTAAGGAGACTATATTTTGAAGCACAAGAGCAAGGAGTTCATCGTTCTACCGCATATGTTACCTTTTGGAGGGTGGTGCCTCCTATTGCCTTTTGGAGGGTGGTGCCTCCTACATTGGTTAGGTGTCGCTTGGGAGCCTCCTAGTTCATGTTGTGAAGTTGAACCAAGAAGTTTGTACACGCAAGGAGATCGCCTACTTCATGAAGATCTGTTGGAAATATGCCCTAGAGGCAATCATAAAGTGGTTATTATTATATTTCCTAGTTCATGATAATTGTCTATTGTTCATGCTATAATTGTATTAATCGGAAACCGTAATACATGTGTGAATATATAGATTACAATGTGTCCCTAGTGAGCCTCTAGTTGGCTAGCTCGTTGATCAATAGATGATCATGCTTTCCAGATCATGGACATTGGATGTCATTGATAACGGGATCACATCATTGGGGCATGATGTGATGGACAAGACCCAATCCTAAACATAGCACTAGATCGTGTTGTTCGTCTGCTAAAGTTTTTATAATGTCAAGTATCATTTCCTTAGACCATGAGATTGTGCAACTCCCAGATACCGTAGGAGTGCTTTGGGTGTATCAAACGTCACAACATAACTGGGTGATTATAAAGGTGCACTACAGGTATCTCCAAAAGTATCTGTTGGGTTGTATGAATCGAGACTATGATTTGTCACTCCGTGTGACGGAGAGGTATCTCTGGGCCCACTCAGTAATCCATCATCATATAGAGCTCAGTGTGACTAAAGAGTTAGCCACGGGATGATGTGTTACAGAACGAGTAAAGAGACTAGCCGGTAACGAGATTGGACAAGGTATAGAGATACCGACGTTCGAATCTCGGGCAAGTATCATATCGGTAGAGAAAGGGAATTGCATACGGGATTGATAGAATCCCTGACATCGTGGTTCATCCGATGAGATCATCGTTGAACATGTGGGAACCAGCATGGATATCCAGACCCTGATGTTGGTTATTGATTGGAGAGGTGTCTCGGTCATGTTTGCATGCTTCCCGAACCCGTAGGGTCTACACACTTAAGGTTCGGTGACGCTAGGGTTATAGGGGAATAGTGTACGTGGTTACCAAAGGTTGTTCGGAGTCCCCAGTGAGATCCCGGACGTCACGAGGAGTTCCGGAATGGCGCGGAGGTAAGATTCATATATAGGAAGTGAGTATTTGGTCACCGAAAGTGTTTCGCGCGACACCGGTAATGTACCGGGAGCACCTGAAGGGTTTCGGGGGTCCACCGGGAAGGGCCACTGTCACACCCTGTTTTCACTACCACTTTTTCTCTAATTCAAAAATCTGGGTTCATTAAAACTTTTTCAAAACTAATGTTGTGAATGCCATGATTGTCATTGTATGCTTGTATGCTTGATCATGTGATATTAAAAAGCACATTTCTCATTAATTAATTATTTCCAAAACCCTTTTTATTATTTCTGGTTAAAGCAAAACCCTGCCTTGGGTTGCACTACAAGTCCTTGATGGCAAGGAGTGTTCTTACCCAATGTTGGTGATCTCGTTCTAGCACCATTCTAGAGCACCAAAACCATATAATAATTATTTTATGAACTGCTTTCTTCATTTATTTGCATGTCCATTTTTGAGGCCAGAAATGGTATTCCTATATGGAAAAATACTTTTCTACCTTAGAAAAATCTGAGAAATTTGGAGATGATCAGAAGGACATATATTTTCCATGCATAAGATTTTAAACCCCTATTTATATTATTATTATTTGAGTAAAACCCTGAAAACCCTTTCTGTCTATTTTGACCTTTTGAAATATTTCCAAAGGAAATGTTCCCAATAAATTCCTAGAAAATTCGAGTGGTATCCCTAAGCCATATTTGGTGCCCATGCAAAATTTCACCTTGATCCAAGATGATTAAGGGCACCAAATAATTGCAAACCCCCTTCTGTCTAGATTGAAGTTAGAGCAACTCTATATAGCAAAGTTTGTCCAATGGAGTTGAAACTTTGAGGAGTGCCTAATACCTCAAATGAGGGTTCCATACCAAAAAAGGGATTTGTGGGACTTAATTTTCCCACACTCTCTTTGGAAGGAATAGATCTGGTCATTTGGTGATGTTTTCAAGTTTATAAAGCTAAACTTGTCCAATGGAGCTCAAACTTGGTGAAACCCCTTGTTTTAGCACCAAACCCAATCATGTTAAGTTGCATAGCCAGTGGTGGGGTGTAGCCACCCCAAACTACTGTCGAGCACCTTCTGACAGTTGGGTAAAACCCCTACTAACCTTAGCTAAACCCCAACCCTTTCTCCCAAACTCTCAAATTAGGTGGCTAGCACCAATGCCTAACTCCAGTCAAGTGGACCCTCTCTGGTTCAAAGTAGATAAGCCAAAATCCCCAATTTGATCTTCAGCCCAAGGCTGACAGCACCTATTTCTTGTCCCCCTTTGACCATATGAGACTTCCACGGGGTTCAAACGGCTAGGCATCTCCAAGCCAGTGCCCAGGACAAGCTAGACACGTCCAAGGCACTCCAGGGTGCAACAGGATGTTGTGGCATGCCAAAACTGCGCTCTGGGCGCGCTACAGAGAGCAATCGAGGTGGGCGCGACTCCCTCGGCCACTTCCAGCCTCCCCACGGTGTCTCCCCTCTCCCCCGACAACCCCTCTGCATATGACGACCATCAGGGCCCCTTCTCTCCCGCGCTAAGAGCGGGTGCGACGCGTGTCCGCGCGCACCAGAACCGGCCAGAGATGCGCGGCCACGGTAGCTCGCCTCTCCTCTCTCTCCCTCCCTCGCAGTGAGCCCTGGCAGTCCAAAACCACGTCCTGAGACCGTGGTTTCGACCCCAGCTCCTCTCTGCACCCCCATGCGCGCCACGGTGAATCACCGGCGCTCCCGAGCCGTCTCACCTCAGCGGGCCTATAAATAGCCCCTCCCCTCGCTCCAGAACCCATCGCTCCACCTCGCCAAGACCCCAATCACCTCCCTAGCTACCCTAGTAAGCCAGCAGAGCCCCGGTGCTCGAGATCGACCGAGGCCCCTCCGTCTCGGAGCTCCGGTCAATCTCTGGCTACACGTCGGCTCCTGCGTTCCTCTGCCCCCCCCCCCCCCCGAAACCACTCCCCGTGACCTCAGGAAGCTTTCCCCTCTCTTCTCTAAGCAAATCCGTGCCCTAGCTATCACCTCCACCTTCGCCCGAAACCCCTCTGTCACGGCTACCTCGTCGCCGGTGAACCTGAGCCCCTTCGCCGTCATCTCGACCATCATCACGTAGGCAACAACGAGCCGGACCCATTCCCGTCATCGTTAGGGCCCGAGGACGTCGGTAGCCACGCCGGCATGCTCCTCCTCCTCTCTGGTCAGAGGTAGGAGACGACCCCGACAGGTGTGCCCCACATGTCGGCGGCCCATCTCTCTCTCCCTCGCTGCCCGCAGCCACTGACGGCACGGGCCCGCGCGTCAGGTTCAAACCTGACGGCGCGCACGCCTGGGCAGGCTGTTGGCTCGCCTTTGGGCTGACCCAGTCCCAGGCCAAGCCAGGCCAGGATCTGTAGCTTTTTCTTTTTGATTTTAAACCTGAGTTTAAATGATTTTTATAAAAATATTTAACCAGCGTAAAAATATAATTTTTCCACTGTTATTCTTCTGAAATGTGTAGTATTTAACAGAACCATTGGTTGAATTTTTGCAGCAACTATTTTGCTTTATAATAATAAAAAGGATTAAATTGGAATAGTTTGCTTCTCCTGAGTTGATTTTAAAATAAATTATTTCTCTAAAACGAGAAGCAATCATTTTTAAAATAACAACTTGGATTTATCAGAAATAACCAACATTTTTAAAACGACTTTGTGATCTGTTTTGGAGTGAGTTGCTTATTATTTTTATCTTTATACGGCGATAGAAAACCCGTGTGATGAAGGAGTCGGAGCAGAAGACCTGGAAGACCCCGGATACCTAGCTGACTAAGGCAACCAGCCCTTTGACCATGTTTGAGCATATGTTATGGTGCATGCTAGTGTGGCCAATATTTCCGTTGCATATGATCATAAGTACCGGTAAATCATTGAAGTGATGTTACCGATTGCTCCTCCGGAGCACATGCATTGAGCTTGATCCTACCACCTTTGAGGGTCATGCTAATCTCATGTTGACAAGTAAAGATAGAATAGTATTAGCATGAGCATGATGATGACATAAATCAAAGGTTTACGAAAACCCCGTCGGGTGCCACTATTGCCTCAGGGTGATGATGAGTTAGGTGGCCACTTTCGAAGAAGTGGTGCAGCAGGTATTTTGAGTGAGTATGGTTTCAGAAATGGGATTAGATTTATGATGTGTCGACCGTCCCAACCTTACATGTACGACCACGTTACCCCTTTATGGGACGGGGCTTTGTTGATTACTCTGGTCGGTGCTAGCAAAGAGCCACATTACTAGTGGCGGGAGTGACCTGTGGTCACTCTCGTGATGGGGACGTGCCAGGTCGGCCTGGGCATAAAAACCGACGAACCAAAGACCGAACTGATACCAAAACCGAAATAACCGAATTTTCGGTTTTTGTCACTGCTACAGTAAAATTTGGTTTTTGAGTATACAAATCGAATTTAATTTGGACAGTTCGGTTTTACACCGATAACCGGAACTGAAACCAAAGCACAAGCTTGAGCATGCAATATCCCAGCGCCCAGGTCATGTGTGTGGCCGCATGTGCGAGTCAGTGGCGGCTTTGTATCTCTCATGGGCCTTTCACGTACATGCAATGATGCAGCTAGCCAAGGCCCACACTTTGCAGAATAGTACTCTCAGGTAGTACGGTACTACGGTTGCTAAAAAAAGGTAACACGGTACGTCTGTTCCCTTGGATTTATCCCACCTCGGCTAGCTACAGGGGATAAGAAAGTGAGCTTGGCTACTTAAGAGGACAGAGTATGATATGTACAGCACACACAAAAGTTAGCTCGCGTAGAGGAAATACCTAACCTAGTGTGGCTTTGAGCTTATTGTTTGTACTGTAAAATTATGTTTTTTGTACATGGTCCCTAGTTCGGTTAAAACTGAAAACCGAACCAAAAAAATGGTTAACCGACCTTTCGGTTAGTTGTTTTTCTATGTCTATTTCGGTTTACTTTGACTAACCGAATTCATTAAAAAACCGAACAGTAGAAACCGAATTTTTGGTTTCTACGGAACGCCCAGGCCTAGTGACAGGTAGGGCGACTATGTCGTTTTTACGTGTTCTAGGCACACTGTTGGTCCCCGCATGGTTGATACTGTCCAGAGTCGGTGCTCGTCAGACGTACAACATGTGGGCTGGGTACCAATCGAGTGGACCTCTTTGTCAAGTATCGTCAGGGGAAAGGCATTGATCGTGTACTTACCTCGGGTATGTTATATACCGTGAGTCGTGGATGACACGGAAGTTTCCCGGATCTCGTGGGTCCAGCGTACTACCTCTGCAAAGTGTAAAACTATTCGAATAGCCGTGTCCACGGTCAAGGACAGTTGGGTAATCCTGCTTAAACTACGTCCAGTCGTTTCCGCATAAACCAAGTGTGTGTGAGTGTGTGGTAAATGGAATTAACATGAAAGAGTTGATATGATCAAGTTTGGTGACTTGGCATATAGGGTGAACCCGGAGTGTTCAGCCCTCGACAGATATATTGGTATATGTAACATGTTCTTCAAGTAACATTTAGCTTATGTTGCACATCCATGATCATGTTTATTACAACCAAGTTGTTGTCTACTAAGATGCATATTATTATTATCCTTCACTTGCATTGTTCATATCATGGGCTGTTTGCGAGTACATTCAAAAGTACTCATTGCCTTGCCACTGGTTATATTATTGACCAGACATGGAAGGACCAGAGTTTGGAGAAGAGTACGTCTTGGGAGACGCCCCTGCCAAATAGGACGCTTCCCAGTCAGAATGCTTGTTGGTGTAGGCTGATGGCATGGGCACCCGCTTAGCCCTAAGATTTCCGCTACTAGTTGTATCCTGTGATTTGGCCTTACTAGCCCTACCTTGTGAACTTGACCAGTCGATCACGTGATGTAATAAATTGGTATTTGGATGTAAGACTGTTAATATTCAGTATTTGTGTGTTCGGTGAGCATTGATCTCTGGGATCACTGAGCACGTTCATTCGGCGATCTCGACTCGTAAATCGGGGTCCCCACATCCACCAGCCCCGAAGGGGTATATGGGCCTAAAGGTGGTTGGGAATCAGCCCATATGTGGGCTCGTGTGCCACAACAACCAGCCCAAGGCGAAAGAAGAGGGGAGGTGGGTTAACAATAGGCGTGGTGGGCTAGCCCACCCTAGGGCGCCACTCCCTCCACCCTTGGTCGCCATCCCAAGGTCCATCTAGGGCTGCCGCACCCTTTGGGGTGGAAACCCTAAAGGGTGGGCACCCTCCTCCCTCTCCTCCTATATATAGTGAGAGTTTTGGGGCTGTTTGAGACAACAATCTCTCTCTCTCTCTCTCAACGTAGCCCTACTCATCCTCCTCCTCGTCCTTCGTAGTGCTTGGTGAAGCCGTGTCGGATTGCCACGTAGCTCCACCGTCATCACGCCATCGTGCTGCCGGAGTTCTCCCTCAACCTCTCCTCCCTCCTTGCTGGATCAAGGCGTTGGAGACGACACTAGGCTGCACGTGTGTTGAACGAGGAGGCACCGTCGTTCGGCACATAGATCGGAATCCACCGCGATCTGAATCGTTGCGAGTACGACTACATCAACCGCATTCTATCAATGCTTCCGCTTAGCGATCTTCAAAGGTATGGAGATGCTATACTCCTTTTCTCGTTGATGGTTTCTCCATAGATAGATCCTTGCTTGACGTAGGATAATTTTGAAATTACTACGTTCCCCGACAGTGATATCAGAGCCAAGGTTCTATGTGTAGATTCTATACACCAGTAGAACACAAAGGTTGTGGGCGCTGATTTGTCAATTGCTTGCCGTTACTAGTGTCATCTTGATTCGGCGATGATACAACCCAAACATATCTATAATTTCTACTTGTTCCATGATCTTTTGGCTGACATTGTTATATGTTTTGCAACACTTTTATATTATTTTACACATATTTGGACTAACCTACTAACTCAGTGCACCCGTTGCCAGTTTCTGTCTGCTGATGTCTATTTTGCAGGGGCTTTTACCCAATTTTCTGAAGCCCAAAAAATTTCAGGAAATATATATAAAAAATAAGCGAAACAGAAACTTCCGGATCACCAAAGATGGGCCACATGGGGGCCATGGGCTGCCCACACGACCTGCTCGTGCGGCCAGGCCCAAGGCCGCGCCAGGAGGCCGCCTGGGTGGGCCCCACCTCCTCCGGTGCCCTCCTTTGGCATATTTTTAGAGTCCCTAGAGGAAACCCTTCCACAACTTCAAGAATCGCGAATTTCTCCATCATTCCGCCGCCGCAACGCTTTCGAGATTGGGAGCGTCAGGAGACCTCTTTTCGGCACCTTGCCGGAGGGAGGAATGACCTCCGGGAGCTTCTCCACCGCCATGGACACTTCCCGGATGTGCCGTGAGTAGTCCTCCTTGTACCATTGGTCCATGACCAGTAGCTATGTGAGGTCCTCTCTCCAATCTTGTGCTTCAATGGTTAGTCCTTGTGAGTTGCCCTACATGATCAAGGCATCTATGTAATTCTCTTGCTATTGCTATGCTCGGTTTGTTGGGATCTGATGGATTATGAGATTATGTTCAGATTGTTATGAGTTATATATTTGATTATCCTTTTATATTATGTTCCTTAGTGACTCATGCATGTTCTCCGTTGCTATTTATTGTTTTGGCCGAGTAGTAGATTGTAACTCCAAGAGGGAGCATTATGCATGATTGTGGGTCCATGCCCCTCGATGTCTAGCTTGAGTGACAGAAACATGAGACTAGGGGATGTGATGTTGCCACCAGGGAGAAAACAAAGGTGCTTGTGACCACGGTTGCAAGGATTGTTTACCTTACGCATAATTAATGCAGTTGTCCATTGCTTTGAGTTTACACTTTGGGTGGGGCTCGCAACTTAATATCGGCGAGATGTTCTGGATAGATATCTCAAGGTGGATGATTAGTAAGTAGATGCTGATGAATAAACGATCTACTTGTCTTGTCCTACTGCCCATTACTATTGAACCTCTAACTATCAAGTAGCATAATTAGCATTGTGGTGCGTTCATAATTCTGTCAATTTCCCAACTGTGATTTGTTTACCCAAGCATAGTTGTTTATCGTATTTTGGGAGAGAGACATCACTAGTGAACATCATGTGACTCCGGTCCATATCACCATCATTGTTTACACCTCCATCATTTACCACTTTCATTTACTTTTCCATTGCAATCACTATTACTTTCCCGCTTGTGTTTTGATCCTTTGCAAACTACAAGGCCGGAGAGATTGAGAACCTCTTTGTACTCGTTGGGAGCAAAGTTATTTGTTGTGTGTGCATGTCCACGTCTTCTGCTAGTGCCAGGGTGGAAGACACCTACTTGTTGATCCTAGGAGTCCTCCTGGTTCGATAAAGCTTACAGTTCCCGTGTGAGGGAAAACTTGTTGCTGACTACCTCTCAACCTTCCACTTGGGGTAACCAACGGGGTGCGAGAAGTATATACATCATCTCGTCATCAAGCAAAGTTTTCTGGTGCCATTGGCGGGGACTCTAGTCTTCAAGATAGGGGAGTTGCACACTATCCTTTATCTTTGCTTTTTAGTCTTGTTAGTTTGCTTTCTAGTTTTTGCTTTAGAGTCCTATACCAAAAACCACAAAAAATTAGTTGCTTTGTTCTTGCTCGTTGCCGCTGCTATGGGTTCCACTCAAAACACCATGTTGGGTGACTTCACTAGTCACAACAACAATGATTATACCTTCTCTTCTATTGCTCCAGTTACCACTAAGGGTCTTTTTACAAGTAAACCTTGTGACTATACTAGTCATTATAGAGAATTATGCCCTTGGCATGATTGCATCGGGAAGCCACAAGATCTTTGGTTTGAAGTTGCTCCTAAACGTCCCCAAACTTGGGAAGAGGTCCAAACTATTATAATAGAGAGCAAATCAAACATAGAGGATGACACTATAATTTTACTTAATAGCAATAATATTGATTTTGACAATTGTAGTCTTTCCGAAGTTATCAACTTTTTGCAAAGAATGGCTAAAGACTCCCACACTAGTACACTCAATATTGCCTTCACCGAGCATATTACCAATGCTCTTATCAAAGCTAGGGAGGAGAAGCTCAAGCTAGAAACTTCTATTCCTAGGAAACTAAAAGATGCTTGGGATCCTATGGTCAAAACTAAATTGAATAATATCTCTTGCTTTGCATGTGTGATGTTGGAGCTAGTGCTTCCGTTATGCCCAAAAGAATGTATGATATGCTTGATTGGAAACATTATGATCCATGTTCTTTTGGTGTTCGTCTTGTTGATTCTTCCATAAAGAACCCGTTAGGGAGAATTGACGATGTGCTTATTATTTTCAATGATAATTATGTGCCCGTTGATTTTCTTATTATGGACATTGAATGTGATCCTTCATGTCCAATTATTTTGGGACGTCCTTTTCTCCGCACCATTGGTGCTATCATTGACATGAAAGAGGGAATTATTAAATTCCAATTTCCTCTTAAAAAGGGAATGGAACACTTCCCTAAAAATAAGATTAAGTTACCTTATGAGTTCGTTACTCGGGAAAGTTATTCTATTGGAGTTGATAACACTTGATCTTCTTGCATTATGCCTAGCTCAAAGGCATAAAAGAAAGCGTTTGTTGGGAGGCAACCCAATTTGTTTTTACTTTCAGTTTTAGTGGTCTTGATGTGTTTTACTACTGTATAAACATCATTGTATCTTTATTTTTAAGCTTTGTGCCAAGTTATAGCCTCTGATTGCAAGAAAGTTCAAAAGTTGTGACATGCTGTCCAGAAACAGATTTTGTCTGCCTCACGGAAAAATTCGCCAAAAATCACGAGATCATATTTTTGATCTGAATTTTTTTACAGCATGATATATATAATTGCCTTTCTATCATCTGTTCTGATTTTATTGATTTGAGTTGCATAAGTGCCCCGAATAAACTATTTACTACGTGTTGTTCTGTTTTTCATAGATTCTGCCATATTTTGCGTTTTCATCATTTTGCAAATCCTAAGGTTACTTTTTTATTTGCGAAAACCTTTTGGCAATCATAAGAAAAAATATATTTTCATGAAAATATTTATTTCCAGTAGGTAATGAATTATTTTATTAAGGGTACTAACCATTCTAATCAGCTTATGATGAGTTTCGTATGAAGGAAGTATTCAAGTATGCGATGGGAGAAGAAGAAAGAAGATACATGAGTGTCAAGCGCTCAAGCTTGGGGATGACCCCATGCACCCCAAGAAATATTCAAAGGAGACTCAAGCGTCTAAGCTTGGGGATGCCCCCGTGCATCCCCTACTCTATCAACGCTCATCAGTTCGTCCATCTCCATGCTATATTTTTATCACTTCATATGTTATGTGCTATACTTGGAGCGTCCCGCTCTTTACTTTTTAGTTTGTTTTAGTTTTTCTTGCTGGTCATAACAATTCAGAACCTAGCCTACCTTGTTTGGGAGAAAAACACGCTCCATTCCACTCTAGAACACAACATAGGTTTTCATGCTTATCATTTTGTGTGTTCATCATCTTTTCGTAGCTATTGTCATGCTTAGCTCTTAGTTTTCATGCTTATCTTCTGAAGAGCTATTATTTAGGTTGCTTTTGGAACTCTCTTGAGTTATCATGCTTATCTTGTTTAGAGAGTTGGCTTGTTGCACTGAGTTGTGTGTCTTGCATGAGTAGGTAACTGAGGTTGCTATTTAAGTATAGTAGTAACTTGCAATGGTTTTGAGATATTGAGTTGAGTAATGTTTGGACTATTGGTGCCAAGAGCTTGAGCCTAATAGTGATAGGTGTCATATTTTGGGAAATTCGTGTGTTTTTCAAAAACTAAAAATTAGTTCAGAACTCTAGCTACTAAATTGATCACTAACCTCTGGAGGGGTTGGAATATATAGAGTACCCTCACGTTACCATGAGTCGAGGATGCACAAGGATAACCAAACCCCCAAACACTCCTCCTCGGGGTACTTGTCTCTTTGTGAATTTACTAACTAGATACAGAGTTACCGATAATAAGTGTATGAGTTCTTCGGACTAATGTGAGTATTCGATTGTTGGCACTTCCACCATCCATATTTTGCTAGCCTCCTCGGTACCGTGCATTGCCCTTTCTCACATTGAGAGTTGGTGCAAACTTCGCCGGTGCATCCAAACCCATGACATGATACGCTCTGTCATAAATAAGCCTCATTATATCTTTCCTAAAAACAACCACCATACCTACCTATTAAGGCATTTCCATAGCCTTTCCAAGATACATTGCCATGCAACATCCACCATCTCACGACTTGATCTTCATGTCATACATGCTTTTGCTTGATCGTAGAGACGCATTATAGTTGGTCCTTGCCCTTATTACTGCTACATGTCGCGCTAGTATGATTGCATATCCTGGTACACTGGCAGAGGCATACAGTTGCATACATCATGGTAGTTTTCACTTGTCTTTATGTTGAGTATTTCTTATAAAGTGTGATGATTTTTCTTTTTGTTCTTGTAAAACATAGAGTGTTGCCTTTAAGAGAGGAAAAGATCCCAAAGAGGACAAATCAAAAGATCCCAAAGAGGACAAATGAGAGATAAAAAGAAAGAGCCAAAGAGGCCACAAAAAAATAAAAAAAGAGAAAAAATATATAAATAAAAAGAGATAAGGGGGCAACACTACTATTCCTTTTGAAAGATCCACACTCGTACTCCATTGCTATATTGGTACTACATAGAGATTATCATTCATGCATAACTATGTGGGGACCCTTACACTATAGAACTTGGTTTTCATATTCCAATGATGAGCCTTCTCAAATGAGCTCTAGCTCTTCATGAGCAAACAAGTTGGATGCACACCCACTAGTTCCATTGGAGAGCTTACCTTAGCTCATATGTGCATCCGTTACATGGCAATCCCTACTCCTCACATCATATCTATCATTTGGCTTTCTCTCGCCTATGGTTGTCCTCATTGATGTGAGCTTTACACACCTTTTTGTATTCCTTCCCCATCATTATTCTATTTGACATCCGAAGTGCCAACATATCTTGCTTACGCTCATCCATTGCATGAGTGCTCAAAGTCGAAAGGGAGAGGATCGTTTTAACTTGTGCCTGACTTGTGATCTGGGGATGAGTCAAAATAAGATTCCAAAGGAGACCAAGTGTGAAATTTTAGTAGATTGAGTTCTCAATTAAAAAATATTTTATGATCTCAACCCATCTCCCACTTCTTGCACGCAAACACCATTTGGAGACATTCGAGTCACGGACAGCGAGAGCTCTTGCACCTTTATGTTCTTACTTTGCTAAACTCAATACTAAATATAGACTCTTGCTTGTTATTGTCTTGACTTGAATTTCATATCTCACTTGCTTTACTTTGAAGTTCTTATATGTGTGTTAGCATGTCACCATAGAAATTATTGTGTTATCATTTATCTACTCAAGGACGAGCAGAAATTAAGCTTGGGGATGTTGATACGTCCCAAACGTATCTATAATTTCTGCATGTTCCATGATCTTTTGAGTGACATTGTTATATGTTTTGCTACACTTTTATATCATTTTACACATATTTGGACTAACCTACTAACTCAGTGCACCTAGTGCCGGTTTCTTTCTGCTGATGTCTATTTTGCAGGGGCTTTTACCCAATTTTCCAAAGCCCGAAAAATTCGAGAAAAAATATATAGAAAATCAGCAAAACAGAAGCTTCCGGATCACCAAAGATGGGCCACACGGGGCGAGGGGCTGCCCAGGCGACCTGCTGGCGCGGCCGGGCCCTAGGCCATGTCAGGAGGCCTCCTGGGTGGGCCCCACCTCCTCCGGTGCCCTCCTTTGGCCTATATTTAGAGTCCCGAGAGGAAACCCTTCCACAACTTCCAGAATCGCGAATTTCTCCATTGTTCCGCCACCACAGCGCTTTCGAGATCGGGAGCGTCAGGAGACCTCTTCCCGGCACCCTGTCGGAGGAAGGATTGACCTCTGGGAGCTTCTCCACCGCCATAGACACTTCCCGGGCGTGTCATGAGTAGTTCTCCTTGGACCATGGGTTCATGACCAGTAGCTATGTGATGTCTTCTATCCAATCTTGTGCTTCAATGGTTAGTCCTTGTGAGCTTCCCTACATGATCAAGGCATCTATGTAATTCTCTTGCTATTGCTATGCTCGGTTTGTTGGGATCCGATGGATTATGAGATTATGTTCAGATTGTTATGAGTTATATATACGATTATCCTTTTATATTATGTTCTGTAGTGATTCATGCATGTTCTCCGTTGCTATTTATTGCTTTGGCCGAGTAGTAGATTATAACTCCAAGAGGGAGCGTTATGCATGATTGTAGGTTCATGCCCCTCGATGTCTAGCTTGAGTGACAGAAACATGAGACTAGGGGATGTGTTGTTGCCACCAGGGAGAAAACAACGGTGCTTGTGACCACGGTTGCAAGGATTGTTTACCTTACGCATAGTTCGTTAATGCATTTGTCTATTTTTTTGAGTTTATATTTTGGGTGGGGATCGCAACTTAATATCGGTGAGATGTTCTGGATAGATATATCAAGGTGGATGATTAGTAAGTAGATGTTGATGAATAAACGGTCTACTTGTCTTGGCGTACTGCCCATTACTATTGAACCTCTAACTATCAAGTAGCATAATTAGCATTGCGGTGCGTTCATAATTTTGTCAATTGCCCAACTGTGATTTGTTTACCCAAGCATAGTTGTTTATCGTCTTTTGGGAGAGAGACATCACTAGTGAACATCATGTGACTCCGGTCCATATCACAATCATTGTTTGCACCTCCATCATTTACCGCTTTCATTTACTTTTCTGTTGCAGTCACTATTCCTTTTCCGCTTGTGTTTTGATCCTTTGCAAACTACAAGGCCGGAGAGATTGACAACCTCTCTGTACTTGTTGGGAGCAAAGTTATTTGTTGTGTGTGCAGGTTCATGTCTTCTGCTAGCGCCAGGGTGGAAGACACCTACTTGTTGATCGTAGGAGTCCTTCTGGTTCGATAAACCTTACAGTTATCATGTGAGGGAAAAATGCTACTGACTACATCTCAACCTTCCACTTGGGGAAACCAACGGGGTGCGAGAAGTATATACATCATCTCGTCATTAGGCGTCATCGTGGGATGAAGCGGCTCGGACCGACTTTACACGTACTCTTACGTGAGACTAGTTCCACCGACCGACATGCACTTGTTGCATAAGGTGGCTAGCGGGTGTCTGTCTCTCCCACTTTAGTCGGATCGGATTCGATGAAGAGGGTCCTTATGAAGGGTAAATAGCATTAGCATATCAGCGTTGTGGCTGTCACGTAGGTAAGAAGCGTTCTTGCTAGAAACCGTAATCAGCCACGTAAAACTTGCAACAACAATTAGAGGACATCTAACTTGTTGTTGCAGGTTATGCTATGTGATGTGATATGGCCAAAAGGATGAGATGTTACATATGTGATGTATGATATTGATCATGTTCTTGTAATAGGATTCACGACTTGCATGTCGATGAGTATGACAACTGGCAGGAGCCATAGGAGTTGTCTTAGTTTATTGTATGAGATGCAACGCCATGTGATTACTTTACTTTATTACTAAACGTTAGATGTAGTAGTAGAAGTGATAGTTGGCGTGACGACTTCATGGAGACACAATGATGGAGATCATGGTGTCATGCCGGTGACAATGATGATCATGGTGCCCCAAAGATGGAGATCAAAGGAGCAAGATGATATTGGCCATATCATGTCACTGTATGATTGCATGTGATGTTTATCATGTTTTTCATCTTATTGCTTATAACGATGGTAGCAAAGATAAGATGATCCCTCGTTAAAATTTTGAGATATGTATTCCCCTAAGTGTGCACCGTTGCGAAGGATTCTTGTCTCGAAGCACCACGTGATGATCGGGTGTGATAGATTCTAACGTTCGCATACAACGGGTGTAAGCTAGTTTACACATGCAAAACACTTAGGTTGACTCGACAAGCCTAACATGTACAGACATGGCCTCGAATACGGGATACCTAAAGGTCGAACATGGGTCGTATGGTTGATACGATCATCATGGAGATGCTCACCATCGATGACTAGTCCGTCTCACATGATGATCGGACACGGGCTAGTCGACGTGGATCATGTAACACTTGGATGACTAGAGGGATGTCGATCTAAGTGGGAGTTCATTAGTAATTTGATTAGATGAACTTAATTATCATGAACTTAGTCTAAAATGTCTTTACAAATATTGTAGATCCAATGGCCAATGCAAATGTCTCATTCAACTTCAACGCGTTCCTAGAGAAAACCAAGCCGAAAGATGATGGGGGCAACTATGCGGATTGGGCTCGTAACTTAAAGCTCATCCTCACTACTTCCAAGAAGGCATATGTCCTTAATGCACCGCTAGGTGATCCTCCGGTTCCCGCGGCAACTGAGGACGTTAGAAATGCCTGGCAGTCGCGGAGTGATGACTACTCTCTGGTTCAGTGCGACATGCTTTACAGTTTAGAACTGGGGCTCCAAAGGCGTTTTGAGCAACACAGAGCATATGAGATGTTCGAGGAGCTGAAACTTGTTTTTCAAGCTCATGCCCGGGTCGAGAGATATGAAGTCTCCGACAAGTTCTTTAGCTGTAAGATGGAGGAGAATAGTTCTGTCAGTGAGCACATACTCAGAATGTATGGATTGCACAACCGCTTGACTCAGCTGGGAGTTGAACTTCCGGATGATGCAGTCATTGACAGAGTCCTCCAGTCGCTTCCACCTATCTATAAAGGCTTTGCGATGAATTACGACATGCAAGGGATGGAAAAGACTATTCCCGAGTTGTATTCAATGCTGAAATCTGCGGAGGTAGAAATCAACAAAGAACATCAAGTGTTGATGGTGAATAAGACCACCAGTTTCAAGAAAGGCAAGGGTAAAAAGAACTTCAAGAAGGACGGCAAAACATTTGCCGCTCCCGGTAAACCAGTTGACGGGAAGAAGCCGAAGAAAGGACCCAAGCCTGAGACTGAGTGTTATTACTGCAAGGGAAGCAGTCACCGGAAGCGGAATTGCCATAAGTACTTAGTGTTGGGGAACGTCGCAAGAGAAACAAAAAATTTCCTACGCGCACGAAGACCTATCATGGTGATGTCCATCTACGAGAGGGGATGAGTGATCTACGTACCCTTGTAGATCATACAGCAGAAGCGTTAGTGAACGCGGTTGATGTAGTGGAACGTCCTCACGTCCCTCGATCCGCCCCGCGAACAATCCCGCGATCAGTCCCACGATCTAGTACCGAACGGACGGCACCTCCGCGTTCAGCACACGTACAGCTCGACGATGATCTCGGCCTTCTTGATCCAGCAAGAGAGACGGAGAGGTAGAAGAGTTCTCCGGCAGCGTGACGGCGCTCCGGAGGTTGGTGATGACCTTGTCTCAGCAGGGCTCCGCCCGAGCTCCGCAGAAACGCGATCTAGAGGAAAAACCGTGGAGGTATGTGGTCGGGCTGCCGTGGAAAAGTCGTCTCAAATCAGCCCTAAAACCTCCGTATAAATAGGTGGGAGGGAGGGGAGGAGGCAGCCTCAAAACCTAAAGGTTTGGCCGAAATTGGAGGTGGAGGAGTCCTACTCCAATCCTACTTGGAGTAGGATTCCACCTTCCCACTTGGAAACTCTTTCCACCTTGTGTTTTTTCCTTCTCAAACCTTATGGGCCTTAGTGGGAACTTATTCCAGCCCACTAGGGGCTGGTTTATCTCTTCCCATAGCCCATGAGACCCCTTGGGGCGTGACACCCCTCCCGATGGTCCCCGGCACCCCTCCCGGCACTCCCGGTACACTACCGATGAGCCCGAAACTTTTCCGGTAATGCACGAAAACCTTCCGGTAACCAAATGAGGTCATCCTATATATCAATCTTCGTTTCCGGACCATTCCGGAAACCCTCGTGACGTCCATGATCTCATCCGGGACTCCGAACAACATTCGGTAACCAACCATATAACTCAAATACGCATAAAACAACGTCAAACCTTAAGTGTGCAGACCCTGCGGGTTCGAGAACTATGTAGACATGACCCGAGAGACTCCTCGGTCAATATCCAATAGCGGGACCTGGATGCCCATATTGGATCCTACATATTCTACGAAGATCTTATCGTTTGAACCTCAGTGCCAAGGATTCATATAATCCCGTATGTCATTCCCTTTGTCCTTCGGTATGTTACTTGCCCGAGATTCGATCGTTAGTATCCGCATACCTATTTCAATCTCGTTTACCGGCAAGTCTCTTTACTCGTTCCGTAATACAAGATCCCGCAACTTACATTAAGTTACATTGCTTGCAAGGCTTGTGTGTGATGTTGTATTACCGAGTGGGCCCCGAGATACCTCTCCGTCACACGGAGTGACAAATCCCAGTCTCGATCTATACTAACTCAACGAACACCTTCGGAGATACCTGTAGAGCATCTTTATAGTCACCCAGTTACGTTGCGACGTTTGATACACACAAAGCATTCCTCCGGTGTCCGTGAGTTATATGATCTCATGGTCATAGGAACAAATACTTGACACGCAGAAAACAGTAGCAACAAAATGACACGATCAACATGCTACGTCTATTAGTTTGGGTCTAGTCCATCACATGATTCTCCTAATGATGTGATCCCGTTATCAAGTGACAACACTTGCCTATGGCCAGGAAACCTTGACCATCTTTGATCAACGAGCTAGTCAACTAGAGGCTTACTAGGGACAGTGTTTTGCCTATGTATCCACACAAGTATTGTGTTTCCAATCAATACAATTATAGCATGGATAATAAACGATTATCATGAACTAAGAAATATAATAATAACTAATTTATTATTGCCTCTAGGGCATATTTCCAACAGTCTCCCACTTGCACTAGAGTCAATAATCTAGTTCACATCACCATGTGATTCCAACGAATCCAACACCCATATAGTTATGGGGTCTGATCACGTCTTGCTCGTGAGAGAGGTTTTAGTCAACGGTTCTGAAACTTTCAGATTCGTGCGTTCTTTACAAATCTTTATGTCATCTTATAGATGCTACTACTACGTGCTATTCGGAAATGCTCCAAATATCTACTCTAATATACGAATCCGTTTCACTACTCATAGTTATCCGGATTAGTGTCGAAGCTTGCATTGACGTAACCCTTTACGACAAACTCTTTAACCACCTCCATAATCGAGAAAAATTCCTTAGTCCATTTGTTACTAAGGATAAATTTTTGACCGCTGCTAGTGATTCAATCATGGATCATTCTGTGTACCTCTCAACAGACTTTGAGTCAAGGCACACATCAGGTGCGGTACACAGCATGGCATACTTTAGATTCTACGGCTAAGGCATAGAAGACGACCTTCGTCTATTCTCTTTATTCTGCCGTGGTCGGGTTTTGAGTCTTACTCAAATTCACACCTCACAACACAACCAAGAACTCCTTCTTTGCTGGTCTATTTTGAACTCTTTTAAAAACTTGTCAAGGCATGCATCTTGTTGAAACTTCTATTAAGCGCTTTCGATCTATCTCCATAGATCTTTGATGCTCAACGTTCAAGTAGCGTAATCCAGGTACTCCTTTGAAAACTTCTTTCAAACAACCTTGTATGCTTTACAGAAATTCTACATTACTTCTGATCCACAATATGTCAACCACATATACCTATCAGAAATTCTATAGTGCTCCCACTCACTTCTTTGGAAATACAAGTTTCTCATAAACCTTGTACAAACCCAAAATCTTTGATCATCTCATCAAAGTGTATATTCCAACTCCGAGATGCTTGCACCAGTCCATTGAAGGATCACTGGAGCTTGCATACTTGCTAGTATCTTTAGGATCGACAAAACCTTCTGGTTGTATCACATACAATGTTTGCTCAAGGAAACCGTCGAGAAAACAATGTTTTGACATCCTACGTGCAATATTTCATAAATAATGCATCAACAACTAACATAATTCTAACAGAATTTTAGCATCGCTATGAGTGAGAAAGTCTAATCATAGTCAACTGTTTGAACTTATCGAAAACATCTTTGCGACAAGTCGAGCTTTTCTTAATAGTGACTTATCACCATCATCGTCTGTCTTCTTTTAAAGATCCATTTTTACTCAATAGTCCTATGACCATCAAGTAGTTCTACCAAAGTCTACACTTTGTTTTCACACATGGATCCTCTCGTATTTCATGGCTTCCAGCCATTTGTCGGAATCTGGGCCCACCATCGCTTTCTCCATAACTCGTAGGTTCACTGTTGCTCAACAACATGACCTCCAAGACAGGGTTACCGTACTACTCTGCAGCAGTACGCGACCTTGTCGACCTACGAGGTTTGTAGTAACTTGATTCGAAGCTCAATGATCATCATCATCAGCTTCCACTTCAATTGGTGTAGGCGCCACATGAACAACTTCCTGTGCCCTGTTACACACTGGTTGAAGTGATGGTTCAATAACCTCATGAAGTTCTACTACCCTCCCACTCAATTCTTTTGAGAGAAACCTTTCCTCGAGAAAGGATCCGTTTCTAGAAACAAACACTTTGCTTTCGGATCTGAGATAGGAGATGTACCCAACTGTTTTGGATATCCTATGAAGATGCATTTATCCGCTTTGGGTTCGAGCTTATCAGACTGAAACTTTTTCACATAAGTGTCGAAACCCCAAACTTTCAAGAAACGACAGTTTAGATTTCTCTAAACCTCAGTCTATACTGTGTCATCTCAACGGAAATACGCGGTGCCCTATTTAAAGTGAGTGCGGTTGTCTCTAATGCATAACCCATAAACGATAGTGGTAATTCGATAAGAGACATCATAGTATGCACCATACCAAATAGTACGTGGCTATGACGTTCAGACACATCATCACACTATGATGTTCCAGGTGGCATGAACTACGAAACAATTTCCACATTGTCTTAACTGCGTACCAAAACTCGTAACTCAGATATTCATTTCCATGATCATATCGTAGACAGTTTATCCTCTTGTTACGACGAACTTCACTCTGAAACGGAATTGAACTTTTCAACATTTCAGACTTGTGATTCATTAAGTAAATACTCCTGTATCTACTCAAATCGTCAGTGAAGTAAGAACATAATGATATCCACTGCGTGCCTCAGCACCCATTGGACTGCATACATCAAAATGCATCACTTCCAACAAGTTACTATCTTATTTCATCTCAATGAAAACAAGGCCTTGCTCATGTGGTATGATTTGCATGTCACTAGTGATTCGAAATCAGGTGAGTACAAAGATCCATCAGCATGGAGCCTCTTCATGCAATTTATACTAACATGACTCAAGCGGCAGTGCCACAAGTAAGTGGTACTATCATCATCAACTCGTATCTTTTGGCACCAATATCATGAACATGTGTAAAACTACGATCGAGATTCAATAAACCATTGAAGGTGATTATTCAAGAAAATAGAGTAACCATTATTCTCTTTAAATGAATAATCGTATTGCAATAAACACGATCCAATCATGTTCATGCTTAACGCAAGCACCAAATAACAATTATTTAGGTTTAACACCAATCCCGATGGTAGAGGGAGCGTGCGACGTTTGATCATATCAATCTTGGAAACACTTCCAACACGTATCGTCACCTCGCCTTTAGCTAGTCTCCGTTTATGCCGTAGCTTTCATTTCGCGTCACTAATCACTTAGCAACCGAACCGGTATCCAATACCCTCGTGCTACTAGGAGTACTAGTAAAGTACACATCAACATCATGTATATCAAATACACTTTTTTCGACTTTTGCCAGCCTTCTTATCTACCAAGTATCTTGAGTTGCTTCGCCTCAGTGATTGTTCCCCTCATTACAGAAGCACTTAGTCTCGGGTTTGGGTTTAATCTTGGGTCTCTTCATTAGTGCAGCAACTGTTTTGCCGTTTCACGAAGTATCCCTTCTAGCCCTTGCCTTTCTTGAAACTTAGTGGTTTTACAAACCATCAACTATTGATGCTCCTTCTTGATTTCTACTTTCGCAGTGTCAAACATCGCGAATCGCTCAAGGATCATTGTATGTATCCTTGATATGTTATAGTTCATCACGAAGCTCTCACAGCTTGGTGGCAGTGACTTTGGAGAACTATCACTATCTCATCTGGAAGATTAACTCCCACTTGATTCAAGCGATTGTCGTACTCAGACAATCTAAGCACATGCTCAACGATTGAGCCTTTTCTCCTGTGCTTTGTGGACAAAGAATCTTGTCGTAGGTCTCGTACCTCTTAACAAGGGCACAAGCATGAAATCACAATTTCATCTCTTTAGAACATCACTTATGTTCCGTGACGTTTTACAACGTTTTCGGCGCCTTGCTTCTAAGCCATTAAGTATTTTTGTACTGAACTATCGTGTAGTCATTAGAAACGTGTACGGATGTTCACAGCATCCACAGACGACGCTCGAGGTGCAGCACACCGAGTGGTGCATTAAGGACATAAGCCTTCAGTGCAGCAACGAGGACAATCCTCGGTTTTACAGACTCAGTATGCAAAGTTTGCTACTATCAACTTTCAACTAAATTTTCTCTAGGAACATATAAAACAGTAGAGCTATAGCACAAGCTACATCGTAATTCGCAAAGACCATTAGACTATGTTCATGACAATTAGTTCAATTAATCATATTACTTAAGAACTCCCACTCAAAAAGTACATCTCTCTAGTCATTTGAGTGGTACATGATCCAAATCCACTATCTCAAGTCCGATCATCACGTGAGTCGAGAATAGTTTCAGTGGTAAGCATCTCTATGCTAATCATATCAACTATACGATTCATGCTCGACCTTTCGGTCTCATGTGTTCCGAGGCCATGTCTGCACATGCTAGGCTCGTCAAGCTTAACCCGAGTGTTCCGCGTGCGCAACTGTTTTGCACCCGTTGTATGTGAACGTTGAGTCTATCACACCCGATCATCACGTGGTGTCTCGAAACGACGAACTGTAGCAACGGTGCACAGTCGGGGAGAACACAATTCCGTCTTGAAATTTTAGTGAGAGATCACCTCATAATGCTACCGTCGTTCTAAGCAAAATAAGGTGCATAAAAGGATTAACATCACATGCAATTTATAAGTGACATGATATGGCCATCATCACGTGCTTCTTGATCTCCATCACCAAAGCACCGGCACGATCTTCTTGTCACCGGCGTCACACCATGATCTCCATCATCATGATCTCCATCAACGTGTCGCCATCGGGGTTGTCGTGCTACTCATGCTATTACTACTAAAGCTACGTCCTAGCAAAATAGTAAACGCATCTGCAAGCACAAACGTTAGTTAAAAAGACAACCCTATGGCTCCTGCCGGTTGCCGTACCATCGACGTGCAAGTTGATATTATCTATTACAACATGATCATCTCATACATCCAATATATCACATCACATCGTTGGCCATATCACATCACAAGCATACCCTGCAAAAACAAGTTAGACGTCCTCTAATTTTGTTGTTGCATGTTTTACGTGGTGACCATGGGTATCTAGTAGGATCGCATCTTACTTACGCAAACACCACAACGGAGATATATGAGTTGCTATTTAACCTCATCCAAGGACCTCCTCGGTCAAATCCGATTCAACTAAAGTTGGAGAAACCGACACTTGCCAGTCATCTTTGAGCAACGGGGTTACTCGTAGCGATGAAACCAGTCTCTCGTAAGCGTACGAGTAATGTCGGTCCAAGCCGCTTCAATCCAACAATACCGCGGAATCAAGAAAAGACTAAGGAGGGCAGCAAAACGCACATCACCGCCCACAAAAACTTTTGTGTTCTACTCGAGAAGACATCTACGCATGAACCTAGCTCATGATGCCACTGTTGGGGAACGTCGCAAGGGAAACAAAAATTTTCCTACGCGCACGAAGACCTATCATGGTGATGTCCATCTACGAGAGGGGATGAGTGATCTACGTACCCTTGTAGATCGTACAGCAGAAGCGTTAGTGAACGCGGTTGATGTAGTGGAACGTCCTCACGTCCCTCGATCCGCCCCGCGAACAATCCCGCGATCAGTCCCACGATCTAGTACCGAACGGACGGCACCTCCGCGTTCAGCACACGTACAGCTCGACGATGATCTCGGCCTTCTTGATCCAGCAAGAGAGACGGAGAGGTAGAAGAGTTCTCCGGCAGCGTGACGGCGCTCCGGAGGTTGGTGATGACCTTGTCTCAGCAGGGCTCCGCCCGAGCTCCGCAGAAACGCGATCTAGAGGAAAAACCGTGGAGGTATGTGGTCGGGCTGCCGTGGAAAAGTCGTCTCAAATCAGCCCTAAAACCTCCGTATAAATAGGTGGGAGGGAGGGGAGGAGGCAGCCTCAAAACCTAAAGGTTTGGCCGAAATTGGAGGTGGAGGAGTCCTACTCCAATCTTACTTGGAGTAGGATTCCACCTTCCCACTTGGAAACTCTTTCCACCTTGTGTTTTTTCCTTCTCAAACCTTATGGGCCTTAGTGGGAACTTATTCCAGCCCACTAGGGGCTGGTTTATCTCTTCCCATAGCCCATGAGACCCCTTGGGGCGTGACACCCCTCCCGATGGTCCCCGGCACCCCTCCCGGCACTCCCGGTACACTACCGATGAGCCCGAAACTTTTCCGGTAATGCACGAAAACCTTCCGGTAACCAAATGAGGTCATCCTATATATCAATCTTCGTTTCCGGACCATTCCGGAAACCCTCGTGACGTCCATGATCTCATCCGGGACTCCGAACAACATTCGGTAACCAACCATATAACTCAAATACGCATAAAACAACGTCGAACCTTAAGTGTGCAGACCCTGCGGGTTCGAGAACTATGTAGACATGACCCGAGAGACTCCTCGGTCAATATCCAATAGCGGGACCTGGATGCCCATATTGGATCCTACATATTCTACGAAGATCTTATCGTTTGAACCTCAGTGCCAAGGATTCATATAATCCCGTATGTCATTCCCTTTGTCCTTCGGTATGTTACTTGCCCGAGATTCGATCGTTAGTATCCGCATACCTATTTCAATCTCGTTTACCGGCAAGTCTCTTTACTCGTTCCGTAATACAAGATCCCGCAACTTACATTAAGTTACATTTCTTGCAAGGCTTGTGTGTGATGTTGTATTACCGAGTGGGCCCCGAGATACCTCTCCGTCACACGGAGTGACAAATCCCAGTCTCGATCTATACTAACTCAACGAACACCTTCGGAGATACCTGTAGAGCATCTTTATAGTCACCCAGTTACGTTGCGACGTTTGATACACACAAAGCATTCCTCCGGTGTCCGTGAGTTATATGATCTCATGGTCATAGGAACAAATACTTGACACGCAGAAAACAGTAGCAACAAAATGACACGATCAACATGCTACGTCTATTAGTTTGGGTCTAGTCCATCACATGATTCTCCTAATGATGTGATCCCGTTATCAAGTGACAACACTTGCCTATGGCCAGGAAACCTTGACCATCTTTGATCAACGAGCTAGTCAACTAGAGGCTTACTAGGGACAGTGTTTTGCCTATGTATCCACACAAGTATTGTGTTTCCAATCAATACAATTATAGCATGGATAATAAACGATTATCATGAACTAAGAAATATAATAATAATTAATTTATTATTGCCTCTAGGGCATATTTCCAACACTTAGCGGACAAGAAGGCCGGCAACGCCAAAGGTATATGTGATATACTTGTTATTGATGCATACCTTACCAGCGCTCGTAGTAGATCCTGGGTATTTGATACCGGTGTTGTTGCTAACATTTGCAACTCTAAGCGGGAACTGCGGAACAAGCGTAGGCTGGCTAAGGACGAGGTGACGATGCACGTCGAGAATGGTTCCAAGGTCGATGTGATCGCATTCGGCACGCTACCTCTACATCTACCTTCGGGATTAGTTTTAAACCTTAATAATTGTTATTTAGTACCAGCTTTGAGCATGAACATTGTATCGGGATCTCCCTTGATGCAAGATGGCTACTCATTTAAATCTGACAATAATGGTTGTTCTATTTATATGAGTGGTATGCTTTATGGTCATGCCCCACTGGTCAATGGTTTATTCCTGATGAATCTCGATTGTGATGTTACACATATTCATAGTGTGAGTACCAAAAGATGTAAGGTTGATAATGATAATCCCAGATACTTGTGGCACTGCCGCCTTGGTCATATCGGCGTAAAGCGCATGAAGAAACTCCATACAGATGGACTTTTGGAGTCACTTGATTTTGAATCATTTGACACATGTGAACTGTGCCTCATGGGCAAGATGAGCAAGACTCTGTTCTCCGGAACAATGGAGCCAGCAACCAACTTCTTGGAAATAATACATACTGATGTATGCGGTCCAATGAGCGTTGAAGCTCGCGGTGGCTATCGTTATGTTCTCACCCTCACTGATGATTTAAGTAGATATGGGTATGTCTACTTAATGAAGCACAAGTCTGAAACCTTTGAAAGGTTCAAGGAATTTTTGAGTGAGGTGGAGAATCAACGTGACAAGAAAATAAAGTTCTTACGATCTGATCGTGGAGGAGAATATTTGAGTCACGAGTTTGGCACGCACCTAAGGAAATTTGGAATTGTTTTACAACTCACGCCGTCTGGCACACCGCAGCGTAACGGTGTGTCTAAACATCGTAATCACACTTTATTGGATATGGTGCGATCTATGATGTCTCTTACCGATTTATCGCTATCATTTTCAGGATATGTGCTACTTCTCAAACAACAGTGCCAGAATTGACACGTCGACGGAGATTGGGCTTGCGTTGGTTTTTCCCTTGAAGAGGAAAGGGTGATGCAGCACAGGAGCAGTAAGTATTTCCCTCAGTTTGAGAACCAAGATATCGATCCAGAAGGAGGGTCTCGTCAAGTCCAAAGTACCTGCGCAAACACAAACAAGCTTGCACCCAACGCTTCAAAGGGGTTGTCAATCCCTTCAAGATTGTTTGCAAAGTGAGATCTGAAGGCGGAAAGTGCAACGAAGTAAAAAGTGTAAGGCTGAAAATATGGTGTGGGGTAGACCCTGGAGGCCATAGTGTTCACTAGAGGCTTCTCTCAAAATAGCAAATATCACGATGGGTGAACAAATTACTGTCGAGCAATTGATAGAACCGCGCAAAGTCATGACGATATCTAAGGCAATGATCTAGCATATAGGCATCACGTCCGAGACAAGTAGACCGATACTTTCTGCATCTACTACTATTACTCCACACGTCGACCGCTATCCAGCATGCATCTAGTGTATTGAGTTCATGACGAACAGAGTAACGCTTTAAGCAAGATGACATGATGTAGAGGGATAATCTCAAACCAATGATGAAACCCCATCTTTTTACCCTTGATGGCAACAACACGATACGTGCCTCGCTACCCCTTCTGTCACTGGTGAGGTCACCGCACGGTATGAGCCCAAAACCAAGCACTTCTCCCATGGCAAGAATCATAGATCTAGTTGGCCAAACAAAACCCACAACTCGAAGAGAATTACAAGGATATGAAATCATGCATAAGAGAGATCAGAAGAAACTCAAATAAGATTCATAGATAATCTGATCATAAATCCACAATTCATCGGATCTCGACAAACACACCGCAAAAGAAGATTACATCGGATAGATCTCCATGAAGATCATGGAGAACTTTGTATTGAAGATCCAAAAGAGAGAAGAAGTCATCTAGTTACTAGCTATGGACCCATAGGTCTATGGTGAACTACTCACGCATCATCGGGGAGGTCATGGTGTTGATGGAGAAGCCTTCCGTGTCCGAATCCCCCCTCCGGCAGGGCACCAGGACGTGCCCCAGATGGGATCTTGCGGAGACAGAAGCTAGCGGTGGCGGAAAAGTGATTACGATGCTCCCGTGATTTTTTTGGGAATATTTGGGAATTTATAGGCGCAAGATCTAGGTCAGGAGACCTCCAGGGGGGCCACAAGCCTGGATGGCGCGGCCCCCCTGGCTGCAGGGTGGGGGCTTGTGGGGCCCCTGTGGCACTTCTGGCTTGGCTCCCAAGTCCCCCAATCTTCTTCCATTCTAGAAAAAAAAAAATTCGGGGATTTTATGCCGTTTGGACTCTGTTTCAAAATCTCCTCTGAAAGGGGTCAAAAACATGGAAAAAACAGGAACTGGCACTTGGCACTAAATTAATAAGTTAGTCCCAGAAAATAAATAAAAGGCATGCAACACATCCAAGGGTTGACAAGATAATAGCATGAAACCATCAAAAATTATAGATACGTTGGAGACGTATCAAGCATCCCCAAGCTTAACTCTTGCTCGTCCTCGAGTAGGGAAGTGAAAAAGAATGAATTTTTGATGTGGAATGCTACCTAGCATAGTTCTCCTTTGCAACTTCTTTCACGTGACATGAATGTTCAGATCCGTAAGATTCAAAACAATAGTTTGCTATTGACATGAAAACAGTAATACTTCAAGCAAACTAGCAAAGTAATCATGAACTTTCAAAATAACAAGGCCAAAGAAAGTTATCCCAACAAAATCATATAGTATGGCTATGCTCCATCATCCTCACACAACTAATGTAAATCATGCACAACCCCGGAATTGGCCAAGTAATTGTTTTTGCACTCTTACTTTCTCAAACTGTTTATAACTATCACGCAATACATGAGCGTGAGCCATGGATATAGCACTATAGGTGGAATAGAGTGTGGTGGTGGTTGTGAGACAAAAAAGGAGGAGAATGTCACACTAACTCAGCGTATCAATAGGCTATGGAGATGCCCATTAATAGATATCAATGTGAATGAGTAGGGATTGCCATACAAGAGATACACTAGAGCTATAAGTATGTGAAAGCTCAAGAGGAAAACTAGTGGGTGTGCATCCAACTTGCTTGCTCACGAAGACCTAGGGCAATTTTGAGGAAGCCCATCATTAGAATATACAAGCCAAGTTATAAAACGAAGATTTCCACTAGCATATGGTAGTGACAAAGCAAGAAGCTCTCAATCATGAAGAACATGGTGCTAACATGAAGCACAAGTGTGGAAAAAGATAGTAGCATTATATCTTCTCTCTTTTTCTCTCTTTTTTTTATTTGGGCTCTTAGGCCTCTCTTTTTTTCTTTTCTCTCTTTTTGTTTTTGATTTTGGGCTCTTTGGCCTCTTTTTTTATTTTTTTTTATTTCCTCACATGGGACAATGCTCTAATAATGATGATCATCACACTTTTTAGTTACTCATAGCTCAAAGATCACAATGATGATGACTCCATAGGAAATGCCACCGGCAGTGTACCGAGATGTGCAATGATCTAGTATGATCATATAATGGCAATATGAGAGTGACGACACAAGTCATGAGACGGAACGGTGGTAGTTGCATGGCAATATATCTCAGAATGGCTATGAAAATGCCATAGTAGGTAGGTATGGTGGCTGTTTTGAGGAAGGAATTTGGTGGGTTTAAGTACCGGCGAGAATTGCACGGCACTAGAGAGGCTAGCAAAGGTGGCAGGTGAAAGTGCATCTATACCATGGGCTCACATTAGTCATGAAGAACTCACATACTTATTGCGAAAGTTTTTATTAGTAATCGAAACAAAGTGCTAAATGCATACTCCGAGGGGAAGGGTTGGTAGGTGTAAACCATCGCGCGATCCCGACCTCAACACAAATGATGAGAATCAATAGATCAATTATGCTCCGACTTCCTAACATAGCGGTTCACCATACGTGCATGCTACAGGAATCACTAACTTCAACACAAGTATTTCTAGATTCACAAAACCCTACTAACATAAATTTTAATATTATCGAATCCACGTCTCAAAACTAATTGGGAGGAATCAAAACTTCTCTTTCTACTTAATGCACATGAAGATGGAGGTTTTTGCATCCTCTTTGGGTACCTAGCACATTTGTGACTACTTTCATAGCATAAGCCAACTACCAAATCACGCACCGCCGTGCTCTAAAGATATAAGTGAAGCACAAGAGCAAAAGTATCTAGCTCAAAAGATATAAGTGAAGCACTAGAGCAAAAGTATCTAGCTCAAAAGATATAAGTGAAGCACAATGAGCATTCTAGCAAAATCACGATGAGTGCATGTCTCTCTCTCTCAAAAAAGGTGTGTAGCAAGGATGATTGCGACGCAACAAAAAGAAAAGACTCCTAAGATACAAGACGCTCCAAGCAAAACACATATCATGTGGTGAATAAAAATATAGCTCCAAGTAATGTTACCGATGGATTGAAGACGAAAGATGGGATGCCTTCCCGGGGCAACCCCAAGCTTAGGCTTTTTGGTGCCCTTGAATTTGGCTTGGGGGGCCTTGGGCATCCCCAAGCTTGAGCTCTTTCCACTCCTTATCTCTTTGTCCATGAGAACGTCATCCAAAATTTGAAAACTTCACAACACAAAACTTAAACAGAAACTTGTGATAACATTAGTACAAGAAAACAAACTACCACTTCTTTTGGTACTGTAGCAAACTTGAATTCCATCTATATTGATGATGGGTTACTGTATTCTCACTTTTCCATGGCTAGTACCCCCGATACTAACCATAGTTTCATCAAAACAAGCAAATAACCCGACAAAAACAGAATCTGTCAAAAACAGACCAGTCTCTAGCAATCTGTATACTTCGTATACTTCTGTACCTCAAAAAATCTGAAAAATTAAGACGGTCTGGGTAAAAAGCATATCAATCAGCAGCAAAAAGAATCAACTCAAAATCTCTTTCTTAATAAAAATTAAAAATCATCTCGTGAGCAAAAAGTTTCTGTCTTTTTCGAGCAGGATCAAACAACCATTACCGAGACTAGTCATAAAGGTTTTGCTTGGATCAAACACAAAAATAAACACAAAAAACACAATCACAACAGAATTGTGAAAGTTTGGACGCAACAAAACAGAAAGAAAAAGATAAATTCATTGGGTTGCCTCCCAACAAGCGCTATTGTTTAACGCGCTTAGCTAGGCATAGGAGCGATAGAATCACGTATCGTCGTCTTTGGTGCTCAAACCATAAGTGGCGTGATCACTTATCATCTTGAGGTTTTCATCTTTCTTGCTAGATGATTCACCACTACTTTTAGGAACAAAGACAGACTTGGTGATTTTATTGTGGGCAAAATTTGGAGTATTCTGCACAGCGGCAAAAGTGGAACCAAGTTGGTTATAACATCCTCTAGTTTGCCAATCCTAGCGGAATCATGACCTAGCTTTTCGTTAACTGTGGGTTCCTTCTCCTTTAAATTTTTCAAAACCATTCCCACCTTGGATCCGTACTGAGTAATTTGATTGTGGATCTTTTTATCCAAATTCTCAATGAGTTCAATCGTAGCAACTTTATTTTCAATAGCATCCAGTCTACGCATCACATGTTCCAGAGTTAAGGTAGTTCCATTAACCATGAGTGGGGGTGAGCCTACCAAATTTATCACAACACCGTAAGAATCAACGGTATGGCTACCCAAAAAATTTCCACCTACAATGGTGTCAAGAATATACCTATTCCAAGGAGAAATACCCACATAAAAACTGCGAAGCAAGACGGTAGTGGATTGCTTATGAGTAGATCTACTCTAAGCATTGCAAATCCTATACCAAGCGTCCTTTAAGTTTTCTCCCTCAATTTGTTTGAAATTGAGAACTTCGCTCTCGGGAGTATCGTTTGAAGTGGTGGATCTAGCCATCAGGATAGACTATCCCACATAGACGAGCAGAAAGCAAGCGAGAAAAAAAAGGAGAACGAAAAAGGCAAATTGGTGAAGTGGGGGAGAGGAAAACGAGAGGCAACTGGAAAACAAAGTAAATGCAAGAGATGAGTTTGCGACACCTACTTGGATGAGTTCTTGACTTGATCTTCCTCCCCGATAACGGCGCAAGAAATCCTTCTGCTACTTCTCAGACAACAGTGCCAAAATTGACACGTCGACGGAGATTGAGCTTGCGTTGGTTTTTCCCTTGAAGAGGAAAGGGTGATGCAGCACAAGAGCAGTAAGTATTTCCCTCAGTTTGAGAACCAAGGTATCGATCCAGAAGGAGGGTCTCGTCAAGTCCAAAGTACCTGCGCAAACACAAACAAGCTTGCACCCAATGCTTCAAAGGGGTTGTCAATCCCTTCAAGATTGTTTGCAAAGTGAGATCTGAAGGCGGAAAGTGCAACGAAGTAAAAAGTGTAAAGCTGAAAATATGGTGTGGAGTAGACCCTGGGGGCCATAGTGTTCACTAGAGGCTTCTCTCAAAATAGCAAATATCATGGTGGGTGAACAAATTACTGTCGAGCAATTGATAGAACCGCGCAAAGTCATGACGATATCTAAGGCAATGATCTAGCATATAGGCATCACGTCCGAGACAAGTAGACCGATACTTTCTGCATCTACTACTATTACTCCACACATCGACCGCTATCCAGCATGCATCTAGTGTATTGAGTTCATGACGAACAGAGTAACGCTTTAAGCAAGATGACATGACGTAGAGGGATAATCTCAAACCAATGATGAAAACCCCGTCTTTTTACCCTTGATGGCAACAACACGATACGTGCCTCAATACCCCTTTTGTCACTGGGTGAGGTCACCGCACGGTATGAACCCAAAACCAAGCACTTCTCCCATGGCAAGAATCATAGATCTAGTTGGCCAAACAAAACCCACAACTCGAAGAGAATTACAAGGATATGAAATCATGCATAAGAGAGATCAGAAGAAACTCAAATAAGATTCATAGATAATCCGATCATAAATCCACAATTCATTGGATCTCGACAAACACACCGCAAAGAAGATTACATCAGATAGATCTCCATGAAGATCATGAAGAACTTTGTATTGAAGATCCAAAAGAGAGAAGAAGCCATCTAGTTACTAGCTATGGACCCGTAGGTCTATGGTGAACTACTCACGCATCATCGGAGAGGTCATGGTGTTGATGGAGAAGCCTTCCATGTCTGAATCCCCCTCAGGCAGGGCACCAGGATGTGCCCCAGATGGGATCTTGCAGAGACAGAAGCTTGTGGCGGCGGAAAAGTGATTACGATGCTCCCCTGATTTTTTTGGGAATATTTGGGAATTTATAGGCGCAAGATCTAGGTCAAGAGACCTCCAGGGGGCCCACAAGCCTGGATGGCGCGGTCCCCCTGGCCGCGGGGTGGGGGCTTGTGGGGCCCCTGGGGCTCTTCTGGCTTGGCTCCCAAGTCCCCCGATCTTCTTCCGTTCCAGAAAAAATCTTTTCGGGGATTTTCTTCCGTTTGGACCCAGTTTCAAAATCTCCTCTGAAAGGGGTCAAAAACATGGAAAAAACAGGAACTGGCACTTGGCACTGAATTAATAAGTTAATCCCAGAAACTAAATAAAAGGCATGCAAAACATCCAAAGTTTGACAAGATAATAGCATGAAACCATCAAAAATTATAGATACGTTAGAGACGTATCAATATGCATTGGAAACTACCGCATTTACTTTAAATAGGACACCATCTTAATCCGTTGAGACGTCACCGTATGAATTATGGTTTGGCAAGAAACCTAAGCAGTCGTTTCTCAAAGTTTGGGGTTGCGATGCTTATGTGAAGAAACTTCAAACACAGAAGCTCGAAGCCAAAGCGGGAAAATGCATCTTCATAAGATACCCTAAGGAAACTATTGGGTAGACCTTCTATCTTAGATCCGAAGGCAAAATGTTTGTAGCCAAGAACGGATCCTTTCTAGAGAAAGTGTTTCTCTCGAAAGAAGTAGGTGGGAGGAAAATAGAACTTGATGAGGTAATTGTACCTCCTCTCGAACCGGAGAGTAGCACAGCGCAAGAAAATGTTTCTGAGGCGCCTGCACCGGCTAGAGACGAAGTTAATGATGATGATCATGAAACTTTAGATCAAGTTGCTATTGAACCTCGAAGGTCCACAAGGGTACGTTCCACACCAGAGTGGTACGACAACCCTGTCATGGAAATCATGTTGTTAGATAAGAGTGAACCTTCGAAGTATGAAGAAGCGATGGCGGGCCTGGATTCCAACAAATGGCTTGAGTCCATGAAATCCAAGATAGGATCCATGTATGAGAACAAAGTATGGACTTTGGTGGACTTGCCCGATGATCGGCGAGCCATAGAAAATAAATGGATCTTTAAGAAGAAGACTGACGCGGATGGTAATGTGACCATCTATAAGGCTCGACTTGTCGCTAAGGGTTATCGACAAGTTCAAGGGATTGACTACGATGAGACCTTCTCACCCGTAGCAATGCTGAAGTCGGTCCGAATCATGTTAGCAATTGCCGCATTTTATGATTATGAAATCTGGCAAATGGACGTCAAAACAGCATTCCTGAACGGATTTCTTAAAGAAGAATTGTATATGATACGGCCGGAAGGTTTTGTCGATCCTAGCAATGCCAACAAGGTATGGAAGCTCCATCGCTCCATCTATGGGCTGGTGCAAGCATCTCGGAGTTGGAACATTCGCTTTGATGAGGTGATCAAAGCGTTTGGGTTTGTACAGACATATGGAGAAGCCTGTATTTACAAGAAAGTGAGTGGGAGCTCTGTAGCATTTCTCATATTATACGTGGATGACATATTGTTGATGGGAAATGATATAGAACTATAGGAAAGCATCAAGGCCTATTTGAATAAGAGTTTTTCAATGAAGGACCTTGGAGAAGCTGCTTACATATTAGGCATCAAGGTCTATAGAGATAGATCGAGACGCCTCATAGGTCTTTCACAAAGCACATACCTTGACAAGATATTGAAGAAGTTCAATATGGATAAGGCTAAGAAGGGATTCTTGCCTGTATTACAAGGTGTGAGGTTGAGTACGACTCAACGCCCGACCACGACAAAAGATAGAGAAAAGATGAGTACCGTCCCCTATGTTTCAGCCATAGGCTCTATTATGTATGCCATGATGTGTACCAGACCTGATGTGAACCTTGCCATAAGTTTGGTAGGGAGGTAACCGGATACATGTATATTTTGAATAATAGGGCAGTTAGCTGGTGCAGTTGCAAGCAAAGCATCGTGGCGACATCTACATGTGAAGCGGAGTACATAGCTGCTTCAAAAGCAGCACAAGAAGGAGTCTGGATGAAGGAGTTCATCACCGACCTAGGAGTGATTCCCAGTGCGTCGGGTCTAATGACTCTCTTCTATGACAACACTGGAGCTATTGCCATAGCAAAGGAGCCCAAGTTTCACAAGAAGACCAAGCACATCAAGCGCCGCTTCAACTCCATACATGGATACATCCATGATGGAGATATAGATATTTGTAAAGTACATACAAATCAGAATGTCGCGGATCCGTTGACAAAACCTCTTCCACGAGCGTAACATGATCAACACTAGAACTCTATGGGTTTTCGATTCATCACAATGTAACTAGATTATTGACTCTAGTGCAAGTGGGAAACTGTTGGAAATATGCCCTACAGGCAATAATTAAGTGGTTATTATTATATTTCCTAGTTCATGATAATTGTCTATTATTCATGCTATAATTATATTAACGAGAAACCATAATACATGTGTGAATATATAGATCACAATGTGTCCCTAGTGAGCCTCTAGTTGGCTAGCTCATTGATCAATAGATGATCATGGTTTCCTCATCATGGACATTGGATGTCATTGATAACGGGATCACATCATTGGGGAATGATGTGATGGACAACACCCAATCCTAAGCATAGCACTAGATCGTGTTGTTCGTCTGCTAAAGCTTTTCTAATGTCAAGTATCATTTCCTTAGACCATGAGATTGTGCAACTCCCGGATACGGTAGGACTGCTTTGGGTGTATCAAACGTCACAACGTAACTGGGTGATTATAAAGGTGCACTACAGGTATCTCCGAAAGTATCTATTGGGTTTTACGAATCGAGACTGAGATTTGTCACTCCGTGTGACGGAGAGGTATCTCTGGGCCCACTCGGTAATTCATCATCATATTGAGCTCAGTGTGACTAAGGAGTTAGTCACGGGATGATTTGTTACAGAACGAGTAAAGAGACTTGCCAGTAACGAGATTGAACAAGGTATAGGGATGCCGACGATCGAATCTCGGACAAGTATCACACCGTTAGACAAAGGGAATTGCATACAAGATTGATTGAATCCCCGACATCGTGGTTCACCCGATGAGATCATCGTGGTACATGTGGGAACCAACATGGATATCCAGACCCCGCTGTTGGTTATTGACCGGAGAGGTGTCTCGGTCATGTCTGCATGCTTCCCGAACCCGTAGGGTCTACACACTTAAGGTTCGATGATGCTAGGGTTATAGGGGAATAGTGTACGTGGTTACCGAAGGTTGTTCGAAGTCCCGGATGAGATCCCGAACGTCATGAGGAGTTCCGTAATGCTACGGAGGTAAAGATTCATATATAGGAAGTGAGGATTTGGTCACCGGAAGTGTTTCGGGCGACAACGGTAATGTACCGGGTCCATCAGAAGGGTTCCAGGGGTCCACCGGGAAGGGCCACCAGCCCCGAAGGTGTATATGGTCCTAAAGGTGGATGGGAATCAGCCCATATGTGGGCTGGTGCGCCACCACAACCAGCCCAAGGCGCAAGAAGAGAGGCGATGGGCTAACCCTAGGCGTGGTGGGCTAGCCCACCCTAGGGCGCCACTCCCTCCACCCTTGGCCGCCGCCCCAAGGGCCATCTAGGGCTGCCGCACCCTCCTCCCTCTCCTCCTATATATAGTGAGGGTTTTGGGGCTGTTTGAGACAACAATCTCTCTCTCTCTCTCTCTCTCTCTCTCTCTCTCGACACAGACCTACTTATCCTCCTCCTCGTCCTTCGTAGTGCTTGGTGAAGCCGTGTCGGAGTGCCACGTAGCTCCACCGTCATCACGCCGTTGTGCTGTCGGAGTTCTCCCTCAACCTCTCCTCCCTCCTTGTTGGATCAAGGCGTTGGAGACGTCACCGGGCTGCACGTGTGTTGAACACGGAGGCGACGTCGTTCGGCGCATAGATCGGAATCCACCGCGATCTGAATCGTTGCGAGTACGACTCCATCAACCGCGTTCTAGCAACGCTTCCGCTTAGTGATCTTCAAAGGTATGAAGATGCTCTACTCCTTTGCTCGTTGTTGGTTTCTTCATAGATAGATCCTTGTTTGACGTAGGAAAATTTTGAAATTACTACGTTCCCCCGACAAGATCTACCTCAAGTGAGGCTAGTCCTGTATGGACTTAAGTCATGGTGGAATAGACAAGCTCGCTTCTTCGTAGATCCCTTGTGGATGGAGTCCTTCGTGGACTCTCGCAACCGTTATCCTTCGTGGGTTGAAGTGTCCACTAACGTGAACGTACGATAGCACCACCTATCGCAACAACGTCAAAAATCATCGTTTCCATCCTTGCGTTTGATCTTTCTAAACTCTACTTCTTATTTACATGTGCAATGTCTTTACTTTCCGTTGCTATATATGTTGACTAGCATGTGTAGGATGCACTAAACCAGTGGCGGAGCCACCTCCCGGCGACCCCGGGCAGCTGCCCGGGCTCTGCTCACGAATCACCATTCAAATTCCAGCATTAAATGTGAAGTGATTAGCTTTTTCTATGGGCAAATGGCCGCTGGCTGGGTGCCTTTGTGCTGATGCCCGGGCTGTACCGGTGAGCTGGCTCCGCCACTGCACTAAACTAATTAGAATTACTAAAATCCGATAACAATTAAATTTAGAAAAAGACTAGATTTTAATTTATGCAAGTAGTCTATTTACCATCTCTATAGACACCCCTTGTAGTGATTCCATAGTGTCATTTTTATCACTTGGGTAACATCATCATCAACTTGGATAGTGCGTAGCCTCGTCGATGACATGTGCGTGTATCACATACGTATCTTTTTTGATCAGCTTTCTTGTAAACTGATCAATTCCTTTGTTCTTAATAAAAAGAATAATTCATCTATTTTTTTTACATTGATTATGTGTACTGTAAACTTAGTATTCCTTTGTCCCAAATTTTTAACTTAGATTTATCTAGATATTATGTAGACACATGTAAGATAAGAATTACTACGTAAGATAGGTTGTAATTTAGGTAGTAACTTAGAGCATCTCCAACAGACGTCCAAATAGTGCCCCGCGCGTTAAAAGATTCGTTTTTTGGACGTCGGATAGCTTCAGCAGACGCTGCAAAACAGTGCGCGCGTTAAAAACTTTTGTGCGCGCGCAGTATATTTGGTGCGTCGACTTGCGCGCGCAGCAAACTCTGTGGTGCTGCCGGTGAGATCGCTGGATTAGGCGCCCCACTAGCGCGCATCTATTGAAGATACTCTGGTCCACCCGCTTTAAAGTGCTAAAGTAACACGTTAAATTTTTTATTTACCCGATATTTTTGTGCTGCTGTTGGAGATGCTTTTAGTAGATTTCTAAAAAAGCAGTACCAATTTATTATAATCATAATTTTTATCGAATAACAAATATTTTGTCCAATTTTCCAACGAGGGTACCCGCGAAGGCGAGCCATAGCGTTCTGAATTTCAGCCCTCGGTAGTCAAATGCAAGGGCCTCCGCGCAAAAACGCACCCCATGTTTTCCTCGTCTCGCGTTCGGGGGATCGATACAAATTCGAAAGGGGAAGAAGCCTCGAGGCGCACGCGACGATTTTTCCAGAACCAAATCTCCCCCCCATTCTCCCACCCATCCGCCAACCCCGTTCCCTCCTCGCCGGCACGAAGCGACGGCCGCCGGAGATGTCGCCGGCGGCGGACAGCGCGGCGGGATCGAAGCGGCAGGCGGAGCTGCTCAAGCAGGAGGGCAACACCTTCTTCAAGAAGGACCGCATCAGCGCCGCCATCGACGCCTACACCGGGGTAAGCAGGGGTTGCTCGCGGTCGCCGCCGCGCGGCTAGCTTATCTCCGCGCCCCGATTTTTTGCTGGATTGGAGTCTCTAGGCTCCATTTGCTTCAGATGAATCCGTGTGCCGCGGGATGGTTTAGCGGTGTGGAGCCCATTCAGCCGAGGATCGTGGTTAGTTTTGGGCCGTCGTTGTGATCAACCATCTGCAATTCCTGCCGAATGCTCCCGATTGCTTCCGAGTACCAACTGTAGCTTTGCTGAATTATCTGACATGGAAGGCTGTGCCATTACCTATATGTGTGTGCTTTTACCTGTGAGCAGTTAGGTGGTGTGATCAGTGATTACACATATTCTTGCATCTTTGTTAGCTGAGAGGAGCTACTTAACAGAACACCATTATGGCATTGTGCAGGTAAGAAATGCAGGATGAGTTACATTTAAGCATCTTGGGTATTCATTTTCAATGCCGATGCTTATCTTGGGTATTCATTTTCAATGCCGATGCTTTGTTAAAGCCTGCCCGGACCCCGGAGAAGAGAGAACAGAGAAAATGTGGTTTCTGTACCATGGTTTACTTCTGCACCCGGGCATAGAAATTATAAACTAGTCACATATCTCTAGAAGTGTTGCATATGTGAAGTCTACAAATTATAACTTTTGCTATGGTCACAAGAAAGATGGAATGTCGGGGCAAGTCATACATGTTTGCAATCCAGCTAAGGTTCTAGTTGCTTGGGAACTCTTCTTGTTTTGCTTCTTCAAATCATGAGCTCTTTTAAGATGTTCCAACTTACGCTCTATGAGTTAAGAGAAGTGAATACCTCCGAACCATTCATTTGCTAAAAAATAGGTGAAATTATATGACCATGTGCACTATATAAGGCTATAGCTGATGCCTTTCATCTTGTAAGATGCAAGGCTATTTAATTTTCCTCGTATCTGACTATACAGAAGGTCAATAATTATTGTCTTTTAGAGAACAAAATGAAATGAATCACAAATGTGCTTAACTTGGAAACCTGTGACACAAATGGAAATAGACATAATGTGGTCTACATGTTATACTTTCAAGCAGGTGCATGCCGCAACCATATTTTATTTCATGAAAATAAAACTACAAATTCATCAAATATAAACAGTAGTACATTGTCAAAATCAACATAGAAATGATATCAGGCTTACGTACGCCTTATTATAGCAGTAATACATTGTTAAGACTTCTTTTCGATCGATCATACACATGTATGCATGTAGTACACTGCTGAGACACGTATGTGTTGTCACGTACATGTTACATGTTTTCTCATGTTAACGCATACGAGATGCATACATATGCTATAGACCTTCCAAATATATTATCTCCGTTGATGCACAGTATACCAAATACAAAAGATATTGATGCCTATTTGGTAGTTAAGGGTGATCTATTACCCCCTAGGAGGTAATAGGCAGCGCCGGTTTGGATTTCAGGGGTCCTGGGGCGAAACTAAAGCCCAAGGCCCCTTAGTAATTGAAAACTAGTGCAAAGCTATAGCTATAGGCTTATAGCCATTTCTCTCTGTTATTATGTTAAGTTTGTGATCTTAACTTCTATGTTTGCCCAAACACGCCCAAAAAGATGAATTACATCCTAGACATAAGCTGAACCTGGAGAAGGAAAAATAGTACTCCTGCAGAAACTGAGGTTGTCGATCGACATATCTCCTACATTATTAGTTGTGACAACGTAAGGAATTGTGATCAGGCTTTTAGGCAAAGCCTGTGCGGATGTTGTTTTCGTACACCTGGGTCCTAGATGTGCGTGCTCCCTTTATTTTAGAACAAATAAGGAATGAATTGAAAAATCAAAAACCAAAAGAAATGATGCACTTAGTAATAGGACGAATTATGTATCTTCAAGTTCATGTGAAAAAATAGTGATTGAAGTATGCATGAGAAAGAGAAAATGAGGAGCTAGAAACCCAGTCTCGGGTGCTTTAAGTTCGATTTTGGTGCACATGTGACAGAAAGTGCTACAGAACTTAAAGTTGTACACATATTACCAAGCCCAGTATTTTTTTTAAGTTAGAAGAATGCAAAATATTGTTTTTAGAACCAGGAGTATTTCTTATGCATTTTACCGAGGCCAGTGCAAGCTATAATTTGGAAAGAGAAGAGCAAGAATGAGGTGGCCTTTGTTTTGTATGAGCAAAACTATTGCTGCGAATGCATTGCTCTGGAGTAAATAGTTTTTTAGCTAGCTAGAGTAAAATGGCACTCCATCCATCAAGCGAACAAAGGATGCACATGGGCCGCCGCTGCCTGTACAAGAGTTTATTGGATGTTTGCCATTTATCGATTTGGTTGGACACTTAAGGGCTTGGGATCTAAAAATTATTACCGGCTTAGCTGGGCCGACCCTTGAGAGGCTTAGGGGCCCAGGGCGGTTGCCCTGGCTGCCCTGTCCAAGGGCTGGGCCTGGTAATAGGTCACCCAGAAAGTTTGGGAGCGTCTTAAATTTCTCTTCATGGTGTCATTTGTAGAAATAGTTATTCTGTCAACTGTTGTGCCCTTCTATTTAGAATTCCTGCATTATTTACACCTTCCTGGCTAACTTTAGTATTTTATGGGTTAACAGGCTATAGCTCTCTGCCAAAATGTTGCAGTATACCGGACCAACCGAGCACTGTGCTATAAGAAGCGGAAGTATGTGCAACTCCTATTTTCATTTGTTTGTTGCGTCTTATTCATCAATTTGATGCACGGTCCAAGGTTTATATTGTACTGTGTTGCTATTGAATTTGACAGTGAGTGGGCTAAGGTTGAGGAAGATTGTAGAATGGCTATCCATTATGACAGCCACTCCGTTAAGGTGAGTTTGTGTCTTGAGCTTTATTTAGTAGTTAACCTCTTTAAGTGCTTTGTTTATTTATTCCAAGGTCATGCTGCACATCATACTAAATAATCAAAAGGTGTAATCCACTTTACTATTTTCAGGGAATTTTTCTGTAGTGAAAATAAATAGCATTTTCCGTTTTAACCAAAGGTGTAATGGATTGGATCTTTTACCCTGTTTGAGAAACTCAGTGTAGCATGAATCCACACTCTAGTTAAGTTAGGCTTTATTCGGTATTACAGGATCTTTTTGTGTGTACTCTATTCCTCAATTGGAAACTGGACCTAGACATATGAACAGTTTGAGGTTGCATGGCGCTGACCTCTCAGTTGTAAGGTTACTTGAAATATGTAGCTATGTAATTGTGCTCATTGTTAACTCAATATCGAGCCAGCTTGTGTTTTGTTTGGTTCATTTGGCTAAGATTGAATTTTTGAGAGACCTGATTTGCCAAATCATTTAAGAAGTCTTGTATTATTTTATTTTTGGCTCTAGTGCAGCCAAATGACCTTGAATGTATTGTGACATTCATCATCACTAGAAGTCTAAGTATGAACCTCCTGAATCTGTAAGTAAACCTATTAGTGTTCCTGCTTTAGGTAATTTATATATGCTTCAAATACCCTTGGTAAATGTTTTTTTTGACGCATTTCAAGATTATTCAGCTTCTTCTTAAAAGAGAGAAAGTAAGAGATGATTGCTTCAGATCTGGACATTTTGAGATTGGCTTGAACGCCGCTGTTCCAACTTGATGTTACACTGCATGTGACATAGTTTTCCTTTTGTTGAAAAAGCATCATTGTAATATTTTCCTTGCAATGTTAGTATGTTTATTCTCCTGTCTAGTGATAATAATCTTTTACTCTATTGGTAGGCACATTACATGCTTGGGCTTGCACTTCTCAACAGGCAAGAACTGGCTGGAGGAATAAAAGCACTAGAAAAGGTTCCTCTTGTAAAAGCTCTTTATTACTCCAACTATCAATATGGATCTGATTATTTGTAGAAAATATTGACTTACCATTAACGTTAGTTACCCACTTATGGGCGATGGTTTAACTGCGACTTTTTTTTGAGGGAGTTTAACTGTGCCTTACTGGCATTCTTTCCTGCCTTTTCCTCTTACATATGCTCTAATGCTGTCTTTGGATATCTGTATTGGACTCCCGAATTGGATTTGGTATTCGTTAGGTACCAATTCGGCTTTTTCAGAGACACAATAATATTGATTGGGAGCACATCTTACTAACATCCACCTGCCCTATCTTTTGTCCACTCATTTTGATAATTTGCAAATGTGATATTAATCTGAGTTTAAAAAAAGTTGTTGTGGTGAGTTAATCATGCGTATAGTACTAACTACCAACACAAACAGGAAAGTACGATGCCAAATGCCATCATTGTTGTTGTTTGCTGTTTTGATGATGTTATTTTAGTTGCACAACAACTATGTTTATGCTATTTTTACTGATGGACCAAACTATGCAAAATTAGTCTTTGGAGCTTGGAAGGGGTGCACATCCTGCAAGCTATATGGTTGAAGAGATATGGCAAGAGCTTTCTAAAGCAAAATACATTGAATGGGAAGGCCTATCAAAAATGCGATTCTCTCAATTGAATAAACTGAAGTGCGTAACTAATATTTTTTCCAATTAGTATCAGTGGATGTATTGCAGTTCCCGCCTAATGTATCATTTGTCCTTTTGCAGCACAACATGTAAAAAAGCTCTGAAGAGTTATAACAGCCTTGATAGTCCAACTGCAGACGTTTCTGAAGAGCATATAAATGAGCTAGATGAAGTTTTCAGGAAAGCTGCAAAGGCTGATACTCCAACAGAAGTAGGAAACCCCCTTACAAAATACAACCTCCGTCGGGTATTAACCGTCGCGGAAATGAGTGTATCTGGATGCGTTTTAGTGTGTAGATTCACTCATTTCAGCGATAGTTAATTCTGTGCGGAGGGAGTATTTAATTATATTGGCTTGCCTGGTTTAATAATCAAACATGCATTTTGTGCAGGTTCCTGACCATCTGTGCTGCAAAATTACACTTGATATCTTCAGGGATCCAGTGATCACTCCAAGCGGAATTACTTATGAGAGGGCTGTGATTCTTGACCATTTAAATAGGGTAAGCGAGAAACGTAAAATAAACATAAATCTCTTAAGATATACTTGGCCACTCGTGTTTTGCTTGCTTACCAAACTCATGAGACTTTCAAATTCGTAGGTGGGGAAATTTGACCCTGTGACCCGTGAAGCACTGGAACCACACCAACTAATATCAAACCTCGCCGTCAAGGAGGCTGTAGATGTATTTTTGAATGAACATGGTTGGGCTTACAAGATCAGGTGATTGATTTGTACAATTGAATTGGTAGGGTACACCTTGTTTGGAAGTAAGATTGGCAGTACATGGTTCTGTTGTTTTCTTGTTGACATCAAGGAAGTTGTACATACTGTGAGTGTTGTTAAATTGGATTGGATCATGCATAGAATTTGTCATGGGTACATGTGTAAGGAAGTAGGCATGTGGGTTTAGCAAGTTCAGTTGCTGATATCTTGACATCCTTTGGCTAATTGTGTTCCTAAACGTTTTCAGAGCACTACTAGCTTCTATAATGTACTCCCTCTGTCTCCCAAAAGAAGGCCTATAAATTATGTCTAGTCAAACGTTCGAGTTTGTGGAGAAAAACATCAATAATCCGTTGCGCCATTTGGCTTGTGACAAGATTTTGTGGGCTTTCTTTTTGAAGATGGAGGGAGTTTGGATTCGGGACTTTGCTTTAGGAATATCGAGCAAAATCCTAAGGATTTGAATTCACTTACAATGCTTAGCTAAACTGTTTTAGACCTTGTATGATGCAAGGTGTTTAGAAAAATAAACTAGTTTTTTCTTAAGCACGGGCGCTTATTTATAGAAGATAGACGTTTATTTAGGCAACTCCCTTGTAGAAATAAGCATCGAATGTTTAAGAAAAACTTGATTTATTTTACCAAGCACTTGTCTAAACACCTTGCATTGTGCTACTTCAAAGATCCGCGTCCAGTGCTCGGCTAAACTGCGTTTGGTACTTCAGAGCTCAGGATAACTACTGTAGTACTAGTAAACTTGAATCTGATGCGAAGTCAGAATAGTACGAAAAGAAAACGCATGATGCAATTGTTCTGTTTTCGGATTGAAGTTACAATGTTCTCACTTCTCAGACTGCTCAGTACTTTGGTTGCGAAAAAATAATCAATTCAGCCTCCAGATACAGTTTGTTTAGTTCAGGTTCTTGCCTAACCCAGTCTCCTAGTAGTCATCATGTCATGGGCTTCTGGAGCAGCGCCGATAGGTACCACTCGTTCTTCTCCACTCCTCCGTCCGGCTTCCGGCCGGCGTTCCACCGCAGCCTCTTGAACCCCACGCGGTGAAGCATTGGAGCGTACGTTGCGTTCAGCTGCGCGCCGGGGAAGACGAAGTGGTCGAGCCAGAACAGCCCCCCGGGCCTGAGAACCCTGTAGACGTCGAACAGCGCGAACTCGAGCGCCACGCCGTCGCCGGGCACCATCCAGCCGCCCGCCAGTTCGCGCCACACGTGTACGACGTCGAGCGTGCCGTCGAAGAAGGGCAGGCGGCGCGCCGGGCCGACGTGCAGTGGTACGAGCCCCCGCGACGCGACGAAGCTGCCGAACGGCGCGCCCGCGTTGGTGGTCGCGGTCACTACGGTCACCCCGCGCTCGCGCATCCGGGCCGCGAATGTGCCGCCCCCGCCGCCGATGTCGAGCCCGATGCGCACCGCGCCCTTGGCCTTGGGCTTGGCCGCGAGCGCCGTGTCGACGGAGTAGGCGAGCGCGCCGTCGTCGCGCGTCCACAGGCCCTTCTCGCGGCGTCCGCGGAGGTCGAAGCCCAAGCCGCGGCTCGCCATGCACGAGTAGTTCTTGCACGGGTGGTACGCGTCCCAGACGACGCTGGCGTCCGCCGGCATTGACCACAGGCTCTTCGGCAGCGGCGCCGGCTCCACGTACCCTGCCGGTGACCGCGGCCGGCAACGCCGCCGGGGCAGCGGCTCGCAGCCCCCGCGCATGAGCAGGTGCTCGAGCGCCGCGTCGGACGGGCACTCGCCGCCGGGCATATAGTCCATGTACCGCTCGAGCTCATCCTGGAGGCGTCCGCACGCGTGGCCCAGAGCCGCCTCGCCGGCGCTGGCGTTCCCGACAGCCAGCTTGAGCTCGCCGGCGAGCTCGCGTGCCCACCACCCAGTTCCGGACGCGGGTGCATCCTCCTTCTGCTGATCATCGCCGCCGCGCGCTTCGGCGAGGAGGGTCTGGAGGAGCGCGGTGGCGGTGCCGAGGCGCGCGTGGAGGCCGGCGAGCTCGACGCGGCTGGACTGCAGCGCGGACCGCGTGGCATTGAGGTCGGCGAGGAGGGCGGCGGAGTCGTCCCAGAGGCGGACGGCGGCGGGCTCGTAGCGGCGGACGACCGAGGCGCCGGCGCCGGAGGAGAGGAGGATGGAGGCGGTGTTGGTGACCAGGAAGAGCAGCAGCGTCACCGTGGTCGTGCTGCACCTGCACCAGCGCCTCCTGTTGGGCGGGCTGAGCTGCTTCTTCCCCAGCAGTTCGCCGCCCTCCATTTGATTCTCCAGCTCCCAAACTGTATCTATCTAGCTATGCAGGCCTCGGTTTAATTCCTCGCGCGCGCGAGTCGCGGCCTGCATGTGTTTGCTAATCGGAAGTGCCAAGTTCTAACGACCTAGGCAGGAGTTAGCGTGGTAATGATAGTTTAGAGTGGAGGATCGATCGATCGATCGATCGAGCTTGATTCAATCGCGTTGCGTAGGACGTGGAAAGGAGGGGAGCAAGACGCTTGCAGATCCATACTCCTGCAACGTTAATGCACGTTCATGTTGCTTAGTCCGAAGTGAGTGAATCTGGAGGTCGTTTAGTGTCCATTAGCGAAATGCGAGAAGTGAACCCAGGTCCGCCGTTGCCTTCTCTACAAGCCAGGTTAGAGAAATGATAACCATGGTTGCTTAGAGATCCATGCCATGTTTTGAACTCTCTCCGTTATTAAATACTCCCTCCGTAAACTAATACAAGAGCGTTTACAACACCACTTTAGTAATCTAAATGCTCTTATATTAGTTTACAAAGAGACTACTCCCTTCGTTTCAAAATAGTAAATGTTTTAAGCTTAATATAATTTTATGGAGACTGCTATGCATCTACCGGTGGATATTTATTAAATATCCACCACCTGGACAGCCGTTCGATCTCGCGCGTGTAGTCGTCCGATCCGCTGCGTCTGATCCGCTCTGGACGCAATTCCTGAAACGATGCTCGAGTTGCAGAAACTTTCGCTTTGTTGCAAAAAATAAACTTTGAATCCGTTAATTCCTGAAACAACGGTCGAGTTTCAGAAACAATTTACTTGTTGCAGATTTTTTTTTCTTCGTCTTTCTGTAACATAGGTATTTTTACGGAAGAATTTTTTTGCAACAAATGTCATGTTGCAGGAAACTTTTTGCAACAAAGGTCGAGTTGCAGAACGCGGCGGCGGGGGCAGGTCGAACTCCCCGCCGGCGAGCGCGGCGGCGACGAGCTCCTTGATCTGGGCGAGCGCCTTCTGCTCGGGGTCGGCGAGGTCGGCGACAAGGTTGCTCTCCTCCTTGAAGGACGCGGTGGTGCCCTCGATGACCGCCCCGGCCTCCGCCTCCGCCTTCTCCATCTTCTTCTCCTCCTCGTCCTCCGCTGCCGCCTCGTCAGCCTTCCCGTACACCACCTCCACGGCCTTCTCCTCCACCACCTTGCTCCAAGGCCGAGGGAGCCGGGGCTGGCCATGGTTGTTGCGACGGGAGCTCGCCGGCGTCCGCGCCCCACACCTCCTCGTTCGCCGCGCGAGGTGGGGATCCGGCGATCCGGCAAGGTGGGGATCTGGTGAGGGGCGGGCCGACGGTGGAGGGCGGCGGGGCAGCGCACAGGCCGATGGCGGAGGGCGGCGGAGCAGGGGCGGCGGTAGGCCGGTGACGGCGTGCGTGCGGAGCCGCGGTAGGCGGACGAGGACTGGGCAGTTTCTGAAACAACTGTCCAGTTTCAGGAAAACGTTGGGCACGAGATGGGGAAAAAACAACGGATGAGGAGGCGGCGGATGGATCGCACAGATCCACCGGTGGAAGGTAAGACTTTCCCTAATTTTATACTAAAATTAATATAAATTTAAGACATTTATTTTAAAATGTAGGAAATATAAGTCTTTAAAGACTTCATTATGAACTACGTATGGAATAACATAAATAATTTTAATTCCATAGTGAAATATCTACAAAGACTTATAACTAAGAACGGAGGGAATAATAGTTTATGATTCTTTTTTGTCACATATTATTACATAATATTTCATCAATTTTTTTCTTGCACTTCATGGGACACAAAAATATATTATGACATGCTTTAGAACAAGGGAAAAAAATTCATGAAACATCATATAGTATGGGCAACGCTACGCATCCACCGGCGGATTATTTCCAATGATCCGCCACCTTCACAACTGTTTGATTTGGTGCATCCAGCCGATCTCATCCATCCGATCCGCACGAGGGGCTTTGGCCTAATTCCTGAAACGATGCTCGAGTTTCTAAAACAATCGCTTTGTTGCAGTTTTTTTTCTTCGCGCGCGCTTCGGGTGGGCACCCGGTAATTCCTAAAACAACGCTCGAGTTTCTGACACAATCACTTTGTTATAGTTTTTTTTTCGCGCGCGCTTCATGTGCACCGGGTAATTCCTGAAACGATGCTCGAGTTTCTGAAACAATCGCTTTGTTGCAGTTTTTTTTCTTCGCGCGCGCTTCGGCTGGGCACCCGGTAATTCCTGAAACAATGCTCGAGTTTCTGAAACAATCGCTTTGTTGTAGTTTTTTTTCTTCGCGCGCGCTTCGTGGGCACCGGGTAATTCCTCAAACAACGCTTGAGTTTCTGAAACAATCTCTTTCTTGCAGTTTTTTCTTGGAGCGGCAAAGAAGAGAAAGAAGACCGGGCGGAGCATGGCCGGCAGCGAGTCGGAGCCGAGGAACCTCTGGTACAGCGTGACGAACAACACGAGTAGTGCACGGTGCCGATGACGAACATGGCCACGGCGCCCTCGTGCCACCCCATCTTTGCCGCCACCCTCGCCGTCATCAGGTTTGCGATCATCGTCATGTAGCTGGCCGGGTTGGCCACCTTGGACAGGAACTTCCTGCCACGCGTGAACCACTGGCCGTAGACCTTGACGTCCAGGACAAGGATGGGCAGTGAGATGGCCCACCACAGCATGTGGTAGGATGGCGCGTCCGGGCGCAGGAATGGCGTGGCCTGAAGCAGCACGAGCCACGAGATCCAGGGCGCGAATAGGTAGTTCATGCCGACGTGGTGCCGGAACTCGGCGCGCACGGCGGGGAGCTGGAGCATGCAGCGCGCCAAGTAGAGCATGCACAACGCGAACAGGGTGAGCAGCGCGAGCGACCAGAGCAGCACAAACGCCGCTGACGGCAGGGATCGATCGAGATCCGGACTGGCACAGGGAGGCAGGGCCGACGCGGGTCGGCCGGCGGCAGGAATGGTACGGCAATAGTGGCTGCGCCGATGGTAGTAAGGTATGCTTGTCGCAAGGGATGAGGGAAAACCATGGCTGCTTGCTGCTAGGAGCAGCAAAAGCACGTTGGTGGCTTGACTGCTAGGAGCGACCGGGAGATATTTTTGGGGAGAGGATGAAGCTTCGAGTTCTCTAGATGGGCAACGCTACGCATCCACCGACGGATTATTTCCATTGATCCGCCACCTTCACAACTGTTTGATTTGGTGCATCCAGCCGATCTCATCCATCCGATCCGCACGTGGGGCTTTGGCCTAATTCTTGAAACGATGCTTGAGTTTCATAAACAATCGCTTTGTCGCAGTTTTTTTCTTCGCGCGCGCTTCGGCTGGGCACCTGGTAATTCCTGAAACAACGCTCGAGTTTCTGGAGCAATCACTTTGTTACAGTTTTTTTTTCGCGCGCGCTTCGTGGGCACCGGGTAATTCCTGAAACGATGCTCTAGTTTCTGAAACAATCGCTTTGTTGCAGTTTTTTTCTTCGCGCGTGCTTCGGCTGGGCACCCGGTAATTCCTGAAACAACGCTCGAGTTTCTGAAACAATCGCTTTGTTGCAGTTTTTTTTCTTCGCGCGCGCTTCGTGGGCACCGGGTAATTCCTGAAACAACGCTCGAGTTTCTGAAACAATCGCTTTGTTGCAGTTTTTTCTTGGAGCGGCGAAGAAGAGAAAGAAGACCGGGCGGAGCATGGCCGGCAGCGAGTCGGAGCCGAGAACCTCTGGTACAGCGTGACGAACAACACGAGGTAGTGCACGGTGCCGACGGGCGAACATGGCCACGGCGCCCTCGTGCCACCCCATCTTTGCCACCACCCTTGCCGTCATCAGGTTCGCGATCATCGTCATGTGGCTGGCCGGGTTGGCCACCATGGACAGGAACTTCTGCCACGCGTGAACCACTGGCCGTAGACCTTGACGTCCAGGACAAGGATGGGCAGTGAGATGGCCCACCACAGCATGTGGTAGGATGGCGCGTTCGGGCGCAGGAATGGCATGGCCTAAAGCAGCACGAGCCACGAGATCCAGGGCGCGAACAGGTAGTTCATGCCGACGTGGTGCCGGAACTCGACGCGCACGGCGGGGAGCCGGAGCACGCGGCGCGCCAAGTAGAGCATGCACAGCGCGAACAGGGTGAGCAGCGCAAGCTACCAGAGCAGCACAAACGCCGCTGACGGCACGCATCAATCCAGATCCGGTTTGGCACAGGGAGGCAGGGCCGACGCGGGTCGACCGGCGGCAGGAATGGGACGGCGATGGTGGCTGCGCCGATGGTAGTAAGGTCTGCTTGTTGCAAGGGATGAGGGGAAACCATGGCTGCTTGCTGCTAGGAGCAGCAAAAGCGCGTTGGTGGCTTGACTGCTAGTAGCCACCGGGAGATATTTTTGGGGAGAGGATGAAACTTCGAGTTCTCTAGATGGGCAACGCTACGCATCCACCGGCGGATTATTTCCAATGATCCGCCACCTTCACAACTGTTTGATTTGGTGCATCCAGCCGATCTCATCCATCTGATCCGCACGAGGGGCTTTGGCCTAATTCCTGAAACGATGCTCGAGTTTCTGAAAGAATCGCTTTGTTGCAGTTTTTTTTCTTCGCACGCGCTTCGGATGGGCACCCGGTAATTCCTGAAACAATGCTCGAGTTTCTGAAACAATCACTTTGTTACAGTTTTTTTTCACGCGCGCTTCGTGGGCACCGGGTAATTCCTAAAACGATGCTCGAGTTTCTGAAACAATCGCTTTGTTGCATTTTTTTTCTTCGCGCGCGCTTTGTGTGGGCACCCGGTAATTCCTGAAACAACGCTCCAGTTTCTAAAACAATCGCTTTGTTGCAGTTTTTTTTCTTCGCGCGCGCTTCGTGGGCACCGGGTAATTCCCGAAACAACGCTCGAGTTTCTGAAACAATCGCTTTGTTGCAGTTTTTTCTTGGAGCGGCGAAGAAGAGAAAGAAGACCGGGCGGAGCATGGCCGGCAGCGAGTCGGAGCCGAGGAACCTCTGGTACAGCGTGACGAACAACACGAGGTAGTGCACGGTGCCGACGGGCGAACATGGCCACGGCGCCCTCGTGCCACCCCATCTTTGCCGCCACCCTCGCCGTCATCAGGTTCGCGATCATCGTCATGTGGCTGGCCGGGTTGGCCACCATGGACAGGAACTTCCTGCCACGCGTGAACCACTGGCCGTACACCTTGACGTCTAGGACAAGGATGGGCAGTGAGATGGCCCACCACAACATGTGGTAGGATGGCGCGTCCGGGCGCAGGAATGGCGTGGCCTGAAGCAGCACGAGCCACGAGATCCAGGGCGCGAACAGGTAGTTCATGCCGACGTGGTGCCGGAACTCGGCGCGCACGGCGGGGAGCCGGAGCATGCAGCGCGCCAAGTAGAGCACGCACATCGCGAACAGGGTGAGCAGCGCGAGCGACCAGAGCAGCACAAACGCCGCTGACGGCAGGGATCGATCCAGATCCCGTTTGGCACATGGAGGCAGGGCCGACGCGGGCGGCCGGCGGCAGGAATGTGACGGCGATGGTGGCTGCGCCGATGGCAGTAAGGTCTGCTTGTTGCAAAGGATGAGGGAAAACCATGGCTGCTTGCTGCTAGGAGCAGCAAAAGCGCGTTGGTGGCTTGACTACTAGGAGCGACCGGGAGATATTTTTGGGGAGAGGGTGAAGCTTCGAGTTCTCTAGATAGGATAAATCGAGAAGAAAACATGGGCCATGGTGACACGTGGCACATAGTCAAGGCGGTTGATGCTCATGGTAGATCCACCGGCGGAAAGGAAACGTTTTCCTTGGAACAAGGGAAAAAAATTCATGAAACATCATATAGTATGGGCAACGCTACGCATCCACCGGCGGATTATTTCCAATGATCCGCCACCTTCACAACTATTCGATTTGGTGCATCCAACCGATCTCACCCATCCGATCCGCACGAGGGGCTTTGGCCTAATTCCTGAAACGATGCTCGAGTTTCTGAAACAATCGCTTTGGTGCAGTTTTTTTTCTTCGTGCGCGCTTCGGTTGGGCACCCGGTAATTCCTGAAACAACGCTCGAGTTTCTGAAACAATCACTTTGTTACCGTTTTTTTTTCGCGCGCGCTTCGTGGGCACCGGGTAATTCCTGAAACGATGCTCGAGTTTCTGAAACAATCGCTTTGTTGTAGTTTTTTTTCTTCGCGCGCGCTTAGGCTGGGCACCCGGTAATTCCTGAAACAACGCTCGAGTTTCTGAAACAATCGCTTTGTTGCGGTTTTTTTTCTTCGCGCGCGCTTCGTGGGCACCGGGTAATTCCTGAAACAACCCTCGAGTTTTTGAAACAATCGCTTTGTTGCAGTTTTTTCTTGGAGCGGCGAAGAAGAGAAAGAAGACCGGGCGGAGCATGGCCGGCAGCGAGTCGGAGCCGAGGAACCTCTGGTACAGCGTGACGAACAACATGAGGTAGTGCACGGTGCCGACGGGCGAACATGGCCACGGCGCCCTCGTGCCACCCCATCTTTGCCGCCACCCTCGCCGTCATCAGGTTCGCTATCATCGTCATGTGGCTGGGCAGGTTGGCCACCATGGACAGGAACTTCCTGCCACGCGTGAACCACTGGCCGTAGACCTTGACGTCCAGGACAAGGATGGGCAGTGAGACGGCCCACCACAGCATGTGGTAGGATGGCGCGTCCGGGCGCAGGAATGGTGTGGCCTGAAGCAGCACGAGCCACGAGATCCAGGGCGCGAACAGGTAGTTCATGCCGACGTGGTGCCGGAACTCAGCGCGCACGGCGGGGAGCCGGAGCATGAAGCGCCCCAAGTAGAGCACGCACATCGCGAACACGGTGAGCAGCGCGAGCGACCAGAGCAGCACAAATGCCGCTGACGGCAGGGATCGATCCAGATCCGGTCTGGCACAGGGAGGCAGGGCCGACGCGGGTCGGCCGATGGCAGGAATGGGACGGCGATGGTGGCTGCGCTGATGGCAGTAAGGTCTGCTTGTTGCAAGGGATGAGGGAAAACCATTGCTGCTTGCTGCTAGGAGCAGCAAAAGCGCGTTGGTGGCTTGACTGCTAGGAGCGACCGGGAGATATTTTTGGGGAGAGGATGAAGCTTCGAGTTCTCTAGATAGGATAAATCGAGAAGAAAACGTGGGCCATGGTGACACGTGGCACATAGTCAAGGCGGTTGATGCTCATGGTAGATCCACCGACGGAAAGGAAACGTTTTCCTCTCTAGATAGGATAAATCGAGAAAAAAACGTGGGCCATGGTGACACGTGACACATAGTCAAGGCGGTTGATGCTCATGGTAGATCCACCGGCGAAAAGGAAACGTTTTCCATATAGTATTCTGAAAGTAGACCAACTGTTTTTACAAACATTTTTTCTTAATAAAGAGTGCTTCCTCTCGGATTTCCTTTATAAGAACAGAAACGTTAGCTGGCGACCACCCGCTATGAGAGTTTTCGCAGTGACCCCATTCTCCGGTCGGATTCGTTTGCACGAATACTGGCGTAGGGTCCAAGCCACATCCGGTTTTCCAAACTAGTTCGTTGTACGAAACAAGCCAGTGAACTTTTTCTTTTTTGGAAAATAACAGTGAACTATTTTTTCAAAACACATGAGACAGCGCGCTGGCTAGCAGCGCGTCCCTCCACCTGGTACACCTGGGTTTGAATTCCAGTCTACCACCCTTTTCAACATATGGCATTCTCTCTAGGAAAACTCAACACGGTAATTTTATATAATTTCAAACTATTTCACATGATATCCTCTAATTATAAGAGATGTCATTTTTTAATTAAGAGGTGGCATTTCTATTTATTTAAGGGATGCCATTTTTGGGTCCCGACATTCATCACACGCGTGACATATTAAACATCCGTCCACATACCGTGTGTGGCATACCCAAGAGACAACCCACACGGTCATGTGTGCGAACATTTAAACTGCTCACATGTATGAGCGGAGCTACTTCGTGCCACATGTCCAACAACTACTACTCATCCCCATCTCATGCGTGTGGCATGAAGTAAAATCTTTCCACACGTCCTGGCGTAACAACTTTAGTCACCTGTAGGATGACAGCTTTAGTTACCCGAGCGGTGACAACTTTCGTTACCCGGGATGGCAACGATAATTGTAAGGCATGGAAACGTTTCTCTTTTGGTTAACTATAGTTGCCATGTCCAATTAACCATGGTTACCGAGTGTAATCAAATCATAGTTGTCATGTGTGGTTAACTACTTGCCACATGTGTGATAAACTAGTTGTCACGTGTGGTCCAACCATAGTTGCCATGTGTGATTAACTGCTTGCCACATGTGATCAAACAATAGTTGTCATGTGTGATAAACTAGTTGTCACGTGTGGTCCAACCATAATTTTCATGTATGATTAATCATAGTTGCCATGTGTGATTATCTAGTTGCCGCATATGCATAACTGTAGTTGCCATCTAGCACCGTACGAGTGTCTTGTGGGCAAAGAGCAGTTCACCCACACACGTGTAGACTGAATGGTGAGTGTGTTGGCAGGAACTGGTTCGCCTATACGGCACAACTGGCAACCGTGCACTACTGGTCGTGTGGACGAGCGCTCTAACGCTCACACAACACGCTATGCCTACGTGACATTGAAATTCTAACATATTCCTTCAAGATTTGTGCAAAACAAAATAGACGAACATAAATGCGTATGGATATTATCATTTGGGATTTTTTTATTAAGAGATGACATTTTTATATTAAGAGATGGTATTTTGCATTATTAAGAGATGACATTTTTTCATTATTGAGAGATGTCATTTTTATTATTAAGAGGTGAATTTTTTTTCATTATTAAGAGTTGACATCTTTTATTATTAACAAATGACTTTTTTTTTATTAGGAGATGTCATTTTTATTATTAAGAGATGGCATTTAATTCTAGTTAAGAGGTGGCATTTTTATATTAAAAGAATGGAACTTTTATTATTAAGATATCGTATTTCTTAGGAGGTGACATTTTTATTATTAAGAGATGACATTTTGGTCTTTTTAGATAGCATTTTTTGTTTTATTAAGATGGAACTCTTTTGATCATGGCATTTTTTCCCTTTCTTTGTGTTCAAATGCCATGTGTTTGTTCATGGCATTTTAGCCCGAGGATGGGAGTTTTAAAGGTTTAGCATGTCATGTTTCGTTTTTCGTAGTTCACATAACTTTTTTCAACCATACTCATTTCATTTAGAATTTTTTTACAAAATAGCATGGTTTTTTTTCATAAGTTATATTTTGGCCATTTATGGTCCTTTTTGCTGATCACATTTTCCCAAAATTATATAAATTAAACTAGGCCTCTGTCCCAATGCAGGTTCGCCTGGTGGCCTCCTCTTGTCGATCGATCAAGGATGGCCGAATCATTCAAGAGATGATCCCGTGAGCGAATGAAGTAGTTCGCTGGAGTTGTTCATCTGACTAACGGACGCAAGGAACCACATTTTGTTACATCTGCGAGTGGAAAAACCGAAAACATAGGACGAATCTCAACAACTAGTGGATACGTGCATTGTATATCTAAATTTGATAATATTTTCATACTTGAATCATACCCGTATATGTATCTCTCAAAACCATACTTGAAGCATACCCGTTAATTGTCTTTTTCAGCCCAACCAAAACTGAATCCACATTTTTTTCACCCAAACCAAGTTAAACCCAATACATAACCGTGGGTTTAAACCTAATATATAACTATGGGTTTGCTTCAATGTACAAATGATTGAACAAATTTACATGTTAAGAAGAAAATGAGATAGGCATAAGTGCATCTACAACAGTTTGGAAACAAGGTTATCCTTGAGATAGATTCAACACAAAGCAAGAGGCAAAAAGACAATGTCCACAGATGGAAAGCTCAGTGACAAGTGTATTAAAGCCGATTGCTTAGCCAAAGCACAAGCAAACACTTTCAATTTGCATGTGTTATTTCCCTATAATACAAAATTACATACTGCATCGCATCATGCATGCGGATCAAAGATACTTGTTGTCGGTGCGTCATATGTTATTGCACATAACCAATGCCGAGAAACCGATTTGGAACCATAGCTTGTAGCCGCTAAAAACCAAACTGTTTAAACACATAACCAACTATACCCAAACCAAAACGAAACTAAGAAAGTCTTAGCCCAATAAAACCTGAACCAATCAAACCCAAAGTAAGAAACGAACCGTTTCACCCGGTTTTTTAATAACCCTTCTCAGGTTTATGTATATCCGATGCATGGTGGAAAAGTCACTCGAAACACAGATTATGCACTACTGCAGGAAGGTCCTAAGGCGACATATGCATTAGAGCTCCTTCGACCAAACTGTGTGTGTTTCATGAATCACAAACGATATAGTTCAAGTTCCATTGTCAATAACACGAACTATGTGTGATGGCGGATCCATCAAATACGATTGAGAAAAGAATTATGTATGCGATCTGTGGCATACACTTGATCCGGACAAACTGTTTGCGACCGATGATCCAAAATAACGCAAATGGTTAACTGCGTAAAGATGTGTGCGATGTATGACATACAATTCACCGAAGGAACTGTTTGCAATGAGCCAAAATAATACAAACGATTCAACGTCTGAAGTTCTGTGTGATATCCGGTAAACAGGTCGTTCGGACAAATTGTTTGCGACGATCAAAACACAAATGATTCGGCATAACAAGATGTGTGTGATAATCGACAAACATGTCAGTAATCGTGTGGGAAAGACCGATAAAAATACAGAAGATTCCTGATAATAAGTTGTTGGTGCTGTGGGCAAGCACTTGCTCGCATCCAATTGCGTTTGATTGTTGAAATCATCACCGACGTGTTCCTTTGTTTAATTGTAAGCGATGTTATTTGCGCTGTCTGCACAACATCTGGGCTCTATCTACAGAACAACAACATGATTTCATAACCAAAATAAACATCCAATTACATTACTCACTACAGATAACATTTACACATATCAGTTAACAAGCACGTGCATACTAAACTAGTAGCAACAATCATCAAATCATCTATACTTCTTATGACGAGGGCAGGACGGAGGCACTTCCTCGTGTCAACGATCCATCTGCACAACTCGTAGCTTACGTACGCGTCCTTGGTTGCGGACTTGACGTGATTTTCATCTAGTTTTCGAATCCACGCCTGTTGTCAGGCAACCTTCTTCTGCTTGGAGACATCCTTCCTGCCTTTGTAGTAGGGGTCGATGATGGCCATGGAAAGGTAAACTAGGGAGTCCTTCTGCTTCTCCTCGTCGCCCAAGGCCTTGTACTGGCATTGGATGTCGACAAGATTTCGGTAGTCCAAGCCAGTGGTCTTGAGCACATTTTCATCGTTGGTGGTTGATGTCTATGCACGCTTCTATTCTTGTAGACTATGTTGGGCCTCCAAGCGCAGATGTTTGTAGGACAGCAGCAATTTTCGTCAAGTGGATGACCTAAGGTTTATCGAACTCACGGAAGTAGAGGTTGAAGATGGTCCCTCTCAAGCAACCCTGCAATTAAGAAACAAGAAGTCTCTTGTGTCCCCAACACACCTAATACAATGGTAAATTGTATAGGTGCACTAGTTCAGCGAAGAGATGGTAAAATATGGGTGATAGGTGTGGCAAAGCAAGGTAATATAAATCTGTAATAAAAATTACAGCAAGGTAGCAAGTGACAAAAGTGAGCATAAACGGTGTAAAAATGGTGAGAAAAAGGCCTAGGCTTCATACTTTCACTAGTGGCAACTCCCAACAACATTAACATAGTCTAATCACATGATATTTCTACTAAAACATGCAATGGTGACGTACTCAGAGGTCATTCCTTTGTGATCAAGAGAGGACGAGAATTATGTAGGGCTACAAAAGCACACCTCAGAGTTCGTAGTTCTCTTCTATGGATTTCCCAATGTCATCGCGGCCATCCAAAGAGAGTACCACAATCACCACAACGTATCTCAAGGATAGTCAAAGACAAGCACCAAGAGACTCTCAATCTTCAATCAATTCACAAAAGAGGAAATCACTCATGAAAATATTCTTCTAATCCATGTCCAATAGACCGCTGTCACCATGGTCTCGGGGATTATACTAGATAAGATCAAGTGAGTACATCAATCCAATACATAGAAGAAGGGGAAACATCATGGGATCACCCTAGGTTAACATAGCCTATGATCACAATCAAGATCACATCATGGGAGAGAGAATTAACCACATAGCTACTGTAGAAAACCTCAGCCGAGAGGGGGAACTACTCCTGCTTCATGGAGGGAGGAAGCAACGTCGATGGAGATGAATCCGGGGGCACTTCCCCGTCTCAGCAGGGTGCCGACACAGGAATTCTGGTCCCCCGAAACTTGTTGGCGATAGCGGCGGAGATTTGAATTGCTTCTGGAGAAAAGAGTTTCAGAATCAAGGTTTCCTCCACGGGGGTAAAAATAGGAGCCAAGGTAGGGCACCAGAGGGGGTGGTCCCCACCCAGGCGGCCTCCTCGCACAACTAGGGTGCAGGCCGCGCCACCAGGGCACCTGAGGGCAGTACAAGAAATATGCTCATACATGACGTTTTTTAAGATGTCGTTGATGAGTTCGTCATAAATCTATGACGATTTCATCCGAGATCGTCGTAAACCGTTTGAGGGGATCAAATCTACATATAAATTACGACGATGTGAGTCAAAAACGTCGTAACCGCATAAGATCAGATCGTCATAACTTTTACGATGGTTATAAAAATGTCGTAACATATTCTAACTATGTTGACATGTCACTCGTGGGTCCATTCTATCCCACCTCATCCTAGTTTGTGAAGCAACCTACTATTCTACCATTCCAAAAATTCTCGAAAAATTCTCATACGCTAGGGATTCCCAGAGGTAGAGGACGCTCGGAGATGGAGGGCGGCGGGTAGATGGGATCGGGGGGGAGGGGGCGGCATGCGGCGACGGAGGGTTAGGCCGGCGGCGCACTGTGAGGCGGGGCGTGGAGGTGGAGATAGGATTAGGAGCGTCGTGCGGATGTTTTTTATTCGCCCGTACCGGTTCGGTTGACTTATTTCAAGGGTTGCCGGTTGATTTTGATAAAACACATGGAACTTTTTGTAAAATCACCACGGCGGGTTTTCCGATAGAAATAGTAGCCGCTTTATTATTAGGTAGAGATTTACAAGTTTATTTGAAAAATTCTAGAGACTAGGTCCAATTTTTAGATATATGAGGACCTCACGGAGGATAAGAAGAGCCAGCCAACCAATGAAACGCGAGGAACCTCCTCCAAGCGGATCACCCCACCAGACGCGATCTGAGCCATCCATCACGCGCCCATCCAACGGTGGAGCATCTCCCAAAAACCCAAACCCTAACTATGCGATCGAGACACCCCCACCCCTCACACACAGCCACACACTCCTCCCTCGTCCCCATCTCTCTCCCGCACGAACTCCTCTTGCCGCCGCCACCGCCAACGACGCCTTGATCCAGGCGACCTCCGGTGGGGATAGACAGTGCCAAGCACACAACATGGATCCCCTTGCTCCGCTCCTCCCCTATCCCGTGCTTCTTCCCACCCACGCACCCGAGCCAAACCCTACCGCGCGTGCGATCCCGCGTCCGCCCCGATCTACGAGATGTAGGGCGGCTGAGCACACACACACAATGACGCGCAGGGGAAGAGGAGGTTTCCCCCGATCCGGCGCGTGACAGGGAGCCCGCCGCCTGACGCGGGGCAGACCTTCCTGCATGCCGGGGCGGCCCGCCGGCACCCAGATCTGAGATGGCCGACGGCGGCGCCCAGGGGCTTCTCGAGGCGCAGGGGCGTGGTGCAGGAAGAACCTCATGATGGTGGCACCTTCCACCATGGTCGCCGAATTACGGATTGGGATCAAGCACTGGTAACCTCTTCACACAACTTTCCCGTAGCATTTCCAGCACCGAGAGTGCCACCTTTTTTGTGAACAATACCTTTAGCCGCATCTTTTTTAAATACTGTATACTAGTAGCCGGCGCGATGTGGGAGACAATCCACCCCATCCAATTCCTTTCCTGTAGTCGGATGCCCCGTCACAACCCACAATGCCACCGTCCTAGCACAATAACTTATGGCCAACAAGCGTACGATATAGGTGACTGGAAAATAGAAGGCATTACAGGCCATACCACAAGCATACGTACGTACACGCTAGCTAAAAAATGTTTCTGGTGGTATCTATCTTCTTACATTTGCTTAACGTCTACGGGGAAGCTTCTTAGTCTAGTGCAGTATTTAATTAGGTGGTGCTACATGTGGATTATGATATGACATCTTCTCCAACTGGGTATAGGTGGAAAAAAGCACCTATGCTTATCTGAATGAGCCGGCAGTGACGTCATTGGTGGATATATCCCATTTCTTGCAGAATTCTTCAAGGTACATATATTGCAATTCTCTGGAGTCTTATGATATTATCCATAACGCCTTCGCCCGTTTCATCCTTGATTGGCTCTGATTCTTCTCGGTCGGCGTCTTGCAGATGTGGCAGCTCAAGGGCGAGGTTGGCGTCATCTCCAGAACCGACGGCTCGGCGCTCTTCGAGATGGGCAACACCAGGGTCATCGCCGCCGTTTACGGCCCCCGAAAGGTGCGTCCATGTCCCTCCTGTAAAATTCAGTTTAAAGATGAGCTCGATGTTAGGCTAACAAGGGCCTGAGTCAAGCCGGTCATATGCTGAAATAGATTAGGGATGGTGGTTTCTTTGTTGGCCCATAACTCATATCAATCGAACTGGTGTGGTGGTTAATGTAGAAATAACACAGCGAAAATAGTTTCCAGAAATGTTGCATCGTTGTACTCTCCTCTTTCCTGTTAATGTTTTCTTTTTAAAAAATAAATCCTTTTAATGTTGCTGTACCCATCCCCAAACGCCAACTATACTATTTGCACATCTTGTAGGTTGAGTTCCTCCATAGACTAGCGCTTAACAAATCAGCATCTCATACTAGCTAGGAGGCCACTGATTGCACCATCTTTTAAAATGTTTTAATGTCCAATGAACTTGCAGGCCTTTGTTATTTTGTGATCTGCTAGTTGCTGGTAGGCTGAATATTTTTTTTCCGTGATGTGTTCTGTTACCTCTGTCGACCTGTTCATCAAGCATAAATGTTTATTTTCTGAACTGATAAGTGCTTGCCAAACACTAATGATCTAATCATGTTTTGATTGCAGCGAACAGACGGTCTGCCGTAGGTTGGTCCTTGAAGGCGGGTCTATGGGACTCTCTCAAATCTGGGTAAAGTACATTATGTACCCTTTTAAAATTTTGTGTGATGTTCATGTTTAAAAAATATCTACATATTAGAACATCTATGTACTATTGTTAAAGAAACACTATTTCGAGAGCTTCCCACCTTGATGAAAAAGGTTAAACCATTAAACAAGTTCGAGTTTCCCACATTATCTTGGCTAGGACAAAAGTTTTCTTGGATCAATTATTCGGTGTGAGATTCATCTCTGTATGTTACTAAGATGGACAGGAGAACGATTGAGATATTTGCGAATCATAAGCTTTATTTCGTGCAGATTGGTTTCAGCCAGTGGTTAGGCAGTGGGCATTTTGTTTCGCTCACCCTATCAACTGTGATTTAGGATTATGATGATTATTGATGTAGCCAACATAAAATTCTGCGTGCACATTTTGAAGCACGACTCCTGTGATGATTTATACTGCACTCTGTTTGTGTTTTATCTTGAAATTTAAGCTTACTGTACCCTGAGTATAAGATGTTATAGTGTTGGTACCTTCACTTATGTCTTAATAAGTGGTAGTTTAATGTCTAGTGCACTAAACACCTAGCTAGTCTTTTTTCTACCACTATGTTGCAGCCACCAGCATTCTTGTAGTTGTTGCTTAGTTAAGTTTGGTTCACATGATTGCATTCTACGCTTTGATATTTTGTTCCTCATGGTTGTTACTGTTATCCATGGCCTCATGCTTCAGGATTGACTCCTAACTGCTTGAGCTCTTTAGTCCTTCCAAAACAAGGTCTTGATGTCCCCCTTACAGAAAAATGTTCATATATGTTCCTGCATGATGCGTGTATGTATGTTGGATGGTCACGTTCTAGTTTACTAGCTAGCTAGTAAGCATTGTTTGGTTAGTGCTCTCCTGCTTGGTTGGCTAAACATATTCGTTTGTTTGATTTGGCTTCACAGTTACATATTTTGATTTGAACTTAGTCTATGTTTATGCCTAGTTTCTGTTAATTATCTTGAATGGTGTGGTATCGTGTCTATGCGCGCACAACTTCCTCTCACAAAAAAAACTAAGTGCATGTCTCTCTCACTTTTGTTCGCATTTCTTTTAACATCATCTTCAGGATGAACACAAATATTCTTATTTCTAATATTTTTATATTTATTTCGTTTTGATTGATTCATGTGCAGTGTAATGTTCTTGTAGGATGACAAGTTGTCGCATCTCGAGCATGTCTCATAGGAGAGTGGAATGAAGTCCATTGTATTGTTGGGATAGTAGCAGATGTGCCATTGTTCTATTGTGCAATTTTGTCCGTTCTTGCTATATTCTTGTGTAAGGAAATGTATTCATGAGGTGAGTTATTGTGTTATGTAAACCTGGGAGATGTATTATGTGATGTTATATGATGGATGGTTTTAATTCGACTTGGAGTTTTCTTGGTTTGAATATGAAATAGTGTTGGATTTAATATTGGAAAAATAATTGTGTTAAAAAGTGCCAACAAATAGAAATGAAACCAAGTTCTGGAACAAAAAGTTGCTAAATTCAAAAATAAAAAAGGCCAAAATTAAAACTGGACACAATATATTTGGGAACTAAAAAGGCCAGGGCCCAAATTATAGTGATACAAAAAAATTCGAAAAAACTAGAAGTGGCTGTAAATAGGCTAAGGCCCAATAAGAAAAAGCTCAAAAAAAATAAAACCAGCCCATATGATCAATTGAAATGGGTTGGGCTGATTTCAACCATGACGTTTTGATTTCATCGTAATTTTGACACGTAGGACTGCCACGTAGGACTGGGTTAGATTGCCAATGACGATTTAGGATAGTCGTAAAGGTTACGACGATTCAGGAATCGTCGTAAAAGTTACGATGATTTCGATCAAAACGTCGCTGCTGTTCATTTGTGACGCTCCGTTTTCGACGCTTGGTTTTTCGTCGTGAGATCGTCGTAAATTAAAAACCGTGACGATGTAGCAACGAAAAACTAGCGTCGTGTATTAGCTTATTCCTTGTAGTGGGGCCTGGTGACCCCCCTCTGGCCCTCCTTCGTCCGTCTGGAGTCTTCTGGAACGCTGATTTTTTTTATATTTCTTGTGGAATTTTTCGGGCACTATAAATATGGGTATAAACCCGCAATTCACAGACATCAGCAGGCAGAAACTGGCACTGGATGCACTGAGTTAGTAGGTTAGTCCAAATATGTTGAAAAAGGTATGAAAGTGTACAAAACACATAGCAATATCACCCAAAACTTGCTTGGAGCATGCATAAATTATAGATACGTTTGGGAGGTATCAGTGGTGTCCACCGTACTGAATATGTAGTCGTGGTTGCTGACAAACCGGATGATACAGTCGCAAGGTCTTATGGCCAGGCAGTGGTGGTAGAGGAGGATGTGATGGCCCATGCATAGCTAGGCGACGACAACCTTCTGATCATACTCGACACGACGCCGGTGTACTCGAGGTCGAAGCCGACCATTTTGTACTTGTCCTCGTCAAGCAACTCTTCCATGGTGTGGATGGAGTTCTCCATCCAAACCGGGTCGTTCGTGTACACAACCGAGAGGACTTTGAACCTTATGTGGGTGTCCACATAGGCATGAATGGTGAAGCTGATCGTCGTCGGCAGCCGCTGGGAGCGCTGCCATTGGAGCCGAGCATGATATCCTCTTTGTATTTGGCGTCGTGGGTGTGCTTCTTGCATTGTGGGGAAATGTTTGAAGAGAGACAAGAGGTTAAATGACCGCTGGAGTAAATGGGAGTTGAACGGGCTGTAATTGAAACGTCTTGTCACCGGGTTCACGGTCGAGGATTGCAGTGCAAGCTTGACCAACGCGCACACATACGTTTCAGTTGGCCACGCGCTGGATCAAATAGGCGCCAACGTATCCTTGGTGAGCCCGTTCCTTCGCAACCGCATGAAGCTTCCCCTCCTGGCTCATTTGACCATGAGTCGGCTGGAAGAAGCTCCCATTATTATGGGCGTTAAATGGCAAATGGTTGGTAAAAATGAAGTGTGTGCAATGACTTAAAGTAGTGCACACAACATGTGTGATGAGGTGAAAGTTTCACATATGAGTAATGAATGACAGTCGTGTGCGATAATGTGAATGATCGCTATCGGTTCCATAATATAGATCGTTTGTGATGAGATAGACAAGGTAAACACAAGCCAGAATGCTAATTAAATCAAGTCGGTTACATGTTAAGGTCTAGATATCAATCATTCATTACACATTAAAGTCAAAATAGTATTGTCAAAATACGAGTCTCATACGATGCTGGTTCATAGACTGTATTACAAATGGCAAAAATATGACAAGGCTTAGATTCAATGATGACAAGGTTCAAGCTAATATTGGAAATGAAATTCAGCTTATGTAGAACCTTTGTCATGCACCTCAGACGTCCACACTAATTTGCTGAAAATGGACATATGAAAGGTACAAACTGATATTTACAACCAGTCTCGCAAGTTCATTATTTTTGCAAGGGAATCGGCCACTCACAAGTCATATTAGGGGCTTGACATACCGGCTTCCTATTACTTTGTCACCCGAACTTCGAAAATATAACTCGTCTTTTGCAGAGCTTTTTTCCATTCCACTAAAGACAATAACACTGATAAGCCAACCATTCTTTTTTGCGCACTAAATGTACGCCCAACGTCATTATGTTTAGCACACTTTCTTTCACAACAAAGAACCAATCAAATTTAATCTCCAGTAAGGTCCCTAGGTAGGAGTTCAAAGTAATTTCGGAGAGATGGAGATCAAGGCATTCGATGGGAATGCCGTAATATTGTGTCACATTATCCGCTCCTTGGCCTAATCGTATCTGCAAAAGAGAAGAGGACATGTTAGTGTCTAGATGCAGTTTTGAACACTACGAGACTCTTTGATTTGTAGGGTTTATAAATAAACCAATAGAGTGGCATGCCATCTTTGATCCGATATGGTTAACATGGCGTTTGATTACTCTCTAGGAAATCATAGGATTCTTCAGAACGGGTTGTAGTGGATGGAAACTTTGCAATGAAAACTAGTAGAAATGAATCCAAGGAGAAATACCTACGGATGTAATCATATGAATCAAGCAACCACTATAGAAAAAACATATATTTATTGAAATCCTCCAAAAAATTACTTTAGAAATCGCAGTACATTTTTCATTGTAAACTGGAAAAAGGTTACCAAAAATTTAAATATGTTGTGGTTAACATTTAACAGGATAGAAACATCACCTCTATATATAGCTTCTCCACACATGGAAAGCATTTCAGGAATCTAGCAACTTGATCCAAGCCGGGGCTGGTAGATTCTAGTTCCAAGACCTTCAGTGTACACAAAGAATGGGTCAATCTTGACAGAATTATTTTCTGGATGAAAGACGAACATACATGTTAAAAATCTGGAAATTTTTATTTGAAGGAGGAGGAGAGGAAAAATAGTGTACATGAGAGGTTATGTATCCAGTAAAAAATTTGGAGAATTTGCCAAACAAGTAGCCCAACACTATCAATTCCGGCGCATAAATGACATTGATTCTTGTTTGACCTTGTTGATCAACTACAACCAATCTGTCAAGTAAAGGCGCATCCTTAATGACCATATCATGATACACCTTTACAGATCTCGTGTTGGACCACCAACAACACACATAAATTGTCCAGAGTTTCGTGGAGGCGATGTTTAGGCTACTAAACCCATTGACAACCTCAAGACAAAGGTACTGGACCGCACTATAGCCACGGAGCAGGCGCTCCATGTCCTCCTTGGGGATGAAGACACCAAAGAATATGAGCATCTTTAGTCGAGGGAGAACAAGAGCCGGTGCGTCGTTAATATGAGGGAAAATGCAGTTCATGAAACAGGTGCATCGCAACGTGGGCGCGACGCGGAGCGCGAACCTTGGCAGCGAGTGCATATGTTCATAATTAAACTTGAACTACTCAATATGACCCATGGATAGGGATAGGAACCAGTCGTTAAGCTTGGCTTGGACCTTGCCATTAGAATGGAACTTGCCAATTTTAAGGACTCTGATTGGGCCATGGTGCGCGTCGAGGATATTGGACAATATGTCAATGCGTTTGCGATAGTTACAACTGAAGTCCTAGTCATCGATGAGGTTGAGGGGGCAGGTGCGCCATAGGGGGTGCCACCATCGGGATAGGACGATTGTCCGCGCGCCATTTTTTATTGTGAGGAGGGAGATGATGACTATCAACATATCATCAGGGAGGCTCCTGCTGATGTCTAGGACCACCAAAGCCTCTTGTGGTTCTAGCTCGACCCGCCTAAGCTTGTTGGTAGCCTCATCCTCCACCTCTGCAGGTGGCGATAAAGGCAACTCCGTAGTCTCGTAGGTGATGATGCTTTCTGATATGAGTGGAGGAGTGGGAGTATATGAATTATTTAGTTAGAACAAGGCACAAGAATAGTGCATTGTTAATTATAAGGTACTGGGTAGGAATATTCTTAACAGAGTCAGGAAATGAAGTCACAATTGGTTGCTTAAATATTACACAACTACTGCAACGTTGGTACTTACATAAACATGCAGATACTTGAAAGAACACTTACTTCGAACAAAATCTGGATGGATGATGTAGTCGGGGAAGATAACATCTATGGCATGTCGAGGCACCTTTAGGTGCAGTATAATTTTTGTGCCGACTTTCAGTATACAAAACTTAGAAATGTCTCCACAAAATCCCGCACGAAAATAGCAGTGACCATCTCGATCAAGTTGTATAGGAACAACAATTGTTAATGCATGGTTACGGGCAAATATGATATCCCTCGAGTCTTCATTTTTTACATGACTTGTTCATTACATATAATGGTCCTGATCTCATCAGGATACACATGAAACCAACTAGATTCAACATTATATTGTGCAGATTTTGCAAGGACATGGGCTGCCTCAATACAACAACGTTTTACAGGATTAAAATCACAAGATAAAAACTTAGTAGCAGCAGACTTAATATCCCAAACAATGGCACCTATAGGGGATCTGTCTAGGTTTGTACCTTGCAGCTTGTTGAAAAGCGTGAGGCAATCATAGGCTACCCGAACCTTCTGAAGCCCATCATTTTTAGAAAGTACTAGGTCCTGACGAACAACAAGAGCTTCAACCACTTTGGGACGTTGGGTATGATCAAACAAACCTCGAAATGCCACCACAAGTACTCCTAGATGATCTCGAACTACAACTCCATACCCAGATCGTCGCGAGTGGGAGAAGATAGCAGTGTCGACGTTGATCATCCACCAACCTTCTAGCAACGGAGACCATTTTTGATTTGATGTAGAGGTCTCACGCCTGTAGGAGTTTGGTGGGTTGTCATTAAAAAAACTTATGAATTCAATATAAGCCTTGATTTTCCCTGCCACACAAAGAGGGGTAAGCAGTGCTTCAGCATTACGATGATTGTTCATGTTCGCCCATATATGCCACATAGCCACCGCCAGAATAGTAGAATTAAAGGATTGTGCTTAAGCTATCTAGTCGAGCAACCATTGCCTAATATGAATAATTATTTTAACTTTTAGGAAAACTCCACAATTTATTTTTAATTCCCTCTAGATTTCCTTTACATGTTGGCAATGTAAAAAACAATGTTAATGTTTCCCTCTTGTCTACAGAAACAACAATCATACCTTGTGGGTATTGAAGGCACCTCGAGCTGGGATCGTGTAGGTAGGCAGTTCTGTGCTATTGTCCATAGCACAATCTTCATCTTGTTTTGGCATCGAATGGTCCAAAGTTTCTTCCAAACCTTCTACATGTGATCCTATTTTGAAGATGAGCCAGTACCTCAAAGGATTCGGTTAATCCAAAACTTGTGAGATTTAATTAAGTTATATGCTGATGTAACAGTATAAGAACCACTTTTGGAGTAAGGCCAAGATGCAAAATCATTACAACCAGCTGTGCTAATAGGAATACTTAAGATTTTCTCTGATATTTCTCGGGGAAAAGGTTCCTTATCAAATTTATATTCCACCTATGATCATTCTCCAACATCAAATAATTGACTGTTCTATCCTCTAGACCAGACGTGTAGGCTGTTAAAATGGCAGGTATAATACCTGGGATCCAATGTTCCTTGAGAATGTTGATGTGCTTGATAACCCATATTAAAGGGGGAGAACATTCAGTGAACCGTTACCTACTATCTAAGGGGGAGTTAAATTCAAGGATCCCTTATCAAAGAGGAGAATTGAGGATCCCTTTCTCTCAATGAGCCCTTACACTCTGACATTTTTGGCAATTAATGCCAAAGAGGGCAAAATATCAAAGCTTCCAATGAACCTATATAAAGGGGAGAAACATCACCAATAAGCTTACAAAAAAGTGGGAGAAATATCAATAGGGGGAGATATATGTTCCTAAAGGAAGGTCTATCTAAGGGGAGATTTACCTCAGGGGAGATGTATCAAACCTTACATATTAAAGGGGAGAGAGATAAAATTGTTTGAGATATACTAGTTTCGGCTATCTTTAGTTAGAACTTGTTTCACCCTACCCACTCCCAATATCTACATGCTATGATTCAGGGGGAGAGGAAATTCTTTCATATTCATTCTTAGGGGAGAAAGTTCTAAATATTCTTGGAGACATATCTATTATCAAATCACATTTTCTCATATGATCTCCATATCTTGGTACTTTTGAAGCTCTTTGCATCTTTACAATAGAATACTCTTGTGTCATCTAACAATTGTTTTCTCAAGTGTACTCCTACTTCTAAGATGCTCGAGAACCTCAAGGTAAGTATATGCATCATATCCTTGTTCATGGTGATCTCTTGTTTCTTGCACATATTGTTTGCAAGAGTGAGTCATGAACATGGAAGTTCTTCATTCACACATGCTTGATGCATATAGCCAAGATTTATATGACTTGTCCTGTACTTCTACCATGCGTGTTCCCATGCAATCCAAAGCAACTAACCTTTAAAAGGGATTGCACACATTTAGGGGGAGCCTGTACTAGTCATATATCTTTCAAAGCTATCATATTCTAATGACTATCTTTATTTGAATCTTTGATTGTATGTTGTCACCAATTACCAAAAAGGGGAGACTAAAAAGCACATATGATCCCTTGGTGGTTTTGATAATTCATGACAACATACATTGTCTCTTGGACTAACACTTTTACCTAGTATATTTCAGGTATAGTCCACAAAGAGCTTTGGCTATAGGATTGTGTGGAGATGCCCCTTTGATGCAAGGAAGGAATAGGATTGGGGCTCAAGCTTCAAGCTAGAAGACTCTTCATTTTACATTTGTGAGAAATCACTTTTGAGTCCATAGGAAAGACAATACTATTAAAAGGGGATGAGGTATTAAGATGAATTGGTTGCTCAAGTGCTCAAAGATAGCCACCAAGAATACTGAGCCATTGTCCCATATATCACTTCTGTCTCAAGCCAAATATCCAAAATTTGTGTCACCAAGTTTTCAGATTCGGCCTTAACAATTTTCATCCACACAAAAACCTAGCCAAACCCTACCATTTCGGTACAACCGATTCTGCATCGGTGCTACTGAGTTTAGGTGACCAACCTTCTGTTGCCTCGGTACACAAAATCATAATTTCCGAGTTTGAGTATCGGTGCCACTGAGTTGTGTCATCTGACCGTTAGTCACCTTTTCGGTTCTACCGAGTTGTGTATATCGGTTCCACCGAGATTCAAAAGTTGCTACCTTTTGAGAAAGTCAGTGCCACCGAGTTGGTCAATTATGGTGTAACGGTTGGATTTTGGGGGTTGCCTATATATACCCCTCCACCTACCTCTCTTTCGTAGAGGAAGCACTCAGAACACACTTACACTTGCTAGATCCATTTTTCTGAGAGAGAGCTACCTACTCAACTGTTGAGATCAAGAGATTCCAATCCTACCATTTGAAACTTGATCTCTAGCCTCCCCAAGTTGCTTTCCATCAAATCAATCTCTCCTACCCATGCCAAATCCGTGATAGAGTGATTGAGTGTTGAGGAGACTATCTTTTGAAGCACAAGAGCAAGGAGTTCATCGTTCTGTCGCATCTATTACCTTTTGGAGGGTGGTGCCTCCTAGATTAGTTAGGTGTCACTTGGGAGCCTCCTACTTCGTGTTGTGGAGTTGAACCAATATTTTTGTATGGGCAAGGAGATCGCCTACTTTGTGAAGATCTACCATGAGTGAGGCTAGTCCTTCGTGGGAGGAAGCCATGGTGGAAGGCCGCTTCTTCATGGAACCCTTGTGGGTGGAGCCCTCCATGGACTCTCGCAGCCGTTACCATTCGTGAGTCGAAGTCTCCACTAACATGAATGTACGATAGCACGACCTATCGGAACCATGCCGAAAATCGCCGTGTCAACTTCTTCGCAATTGATCTCCCTAAACTCTACTCCTTACTACATGTGCAAAGTCTTTACTTTCCACTGCTATATTTGTTGACTAGCATGTTTAGGGTGCATTAGACTTGTTAGAATCGCTAAAATCTACCTACCATTAAATTAGGAAAAGGCTATTATTTTAATTTGGTCAAGTAGTATATTCACCCCCCATCTAGACATACCTTCTGTCGATTCCTCACTTGGCCTCCTCCCTAGCTGGGAAGAGGGTTTCTCCTATAGTCCATGGCCTCCATGGCACCCGGAGGGCAGCAGCCCCTGCGGGATTCAATCTCTCTCTCTGTTTTTCTCCTGTTTCCGCGACCTGTTTTCGAGCCTTTCACCATTTTTTAAATATCCGGAGATCTCTAACTCTGATCGGGATGAAAGTTTGAGGGGATTATTTTCCGAAAATTATCTTTCTTGCGGCCAAAGGAGAGCTCCAATCGACTTAAGGGGTGGGCACAAGCCATGAGTGTGCGACCCCCCTGGGCCATGCCCTGTTGGCTTGTGCCTCCCTCAGGTACCGTGTTGCGTTGATTCCGACTCCCAAAATTCACATATATTCCAAAAAAATCATCCGTAAATTTTTATCGCTTTTGGAGTCCGTTTGATATGGAATTTCTGTGAAACAAAACACACACAAAAACATGAACTGGCATTGGGCATTGGGTCAATAGGTTAGTGCTAAAAAATAATATAAATTGGTAAATAATTACTCAAAAAGTATCCTAGAATGATAATATAATAGCATGGAAAAATAAAAAAAAATATGGATACATTGGAGACGTATCAAGCACCCCCAAGCTTAATTCCTGCTCGTCCTCGAGTAGGTAAATGATAAAAACAGAACTTGTGATGTGACATTCTACCCAATATGTAATATTTTGCATGTATGATCATTGAGAAACGATAAATTAATAAGAATTGACATAGTAATACTAATAAGCACTAGCAACAAAATCATCAATCTTTCAAAGTATACGATCCTCAAAGAATGTTTACCCCTATTCATCTTATTATATCAGCAAGGCATGGCTCTGTCTTCACCACATTAATACAAATGTCAAGCACCACTGTGCCCACGTCAGACAATTGGACCGTACTTTTTCAATATGCATCAACTTTTTATTTTTCACGCAATACATGAGTGTGAACCATGGACATAGCATATAGGTGGAATAGAATGTGCTGGTAGGTTTCAAATGAATATACAAGCCAAGTTCTAAAATGAAAAATTCCCACTAGCAAATGGAAGTGACAAAACAAGAAACTCCCTATATGAAGAACATGGTGCCACTTTGAGGCACAAGTGTGGTAAAGGATAGTAGAAAAGTCCCTTCCCTCTTTTTCTCTAATTTATTTATTTTTTGTTTTTTTTTCATGGTGGGCTTTTTTTCTTTTCTTTTTTTGCCTCCCCCATTTTTTTGATGGTGGGCTCATCTAGCCTCCCCCATTTTATTTCCTCACTTGGACAATGCTCTAATAATGATGTTCATCACACGTTTATTTACTTACAACTCGATATGAAAAACTAATAGGAAGATATCAATCTATATGAATGCCTCTGGTAGTGTACCAGGATGTGAAATGATCTATTGTAGAAAAATATAAAAAAATTGGACAAGGCATGGAAATATCATGCTAGCTATCTTATGATCATGCAAAGAAATATGAAGTGACGGTGAAGTTGCATGGCAATATATCTCGGAATGGCTATGGAAATGCCATGATAGGTAGATATGGTGGCTGTTTTGAGGAAGATATAGGGTGGCTTATGTGCAACAGAGCGTATCATATCACGCGGTTTGGATGCATCGATGAAAGTTCTACCAATCCTCGAGGTGATAATGGGAAATGCACGGTACCAACGAAGCTATCAAATATGTTGAGGTGAGATTGCGTATTTCCATGGTGTCACATTAGTCGTAAAGAACTCATATACTTATTGCAAAGTTTTATTAGTTTTATCACAATTCTATGTTCTACTCGCATGCCTCGAGGGAGAGGGTTGGGAGGAATTAACCATCGCGCAACTCCGACTCGAAACAACACTAGGATTTCAATAAGGAATGGAAATGTTCACACATCATCACCATGCCCTTTTATTTTTTAGATGAACAAGAAGTTTAACACCTCTTAATACTGAAACTTCTATGAATCAAAAATGATGCACTCACACCCTTTCATATTACCACATCAATATCATTAACCCACAATTCCTCTTTAATGTGCTACATGAAGGTTTTGATTATCATTCCATGAATACCTATTATTTTTCAACTAGTCTTATAACCCATGCAAATTACCGTCACTGTTTATTAACTCTCAAACAAATATAAGTGAAGAACGGAGTTTATTATTTCTACGAAAGACCTGGACATGCCCTAATAAAGATGAATGAAGCATGAGAGCATTCTACAAATAATGGTTGTCTATATGTAGAGAAATAGGCATCCAACTTCAAATGGTATAAGTGAAGCACATGAAGCATTCTATAAAGCCATACTCAAAAGATATAAGTAAAGTAGAAAGAACATTCTCTAAATCAACCATGGACTTTACCATACCAGCATGGCGCTTTGCTAAAATAAAAATAAAAGGAACACGACGCTCCAAGAATTTACGCATATCATGTGAAACAAAAAACAAGACATACCGATAATTGTTGAAGAAGAAAGATGGGATGCCTTCCGAGGCATCCCCAAGCTTAGACGCTTGAGTCTCCTTGAATATTTACTTGGGGTGCCTTGGGAATTCCCAATTTGAACTCTTGTCTCTTCTTATTCTTCTCATATCAATGCCACCTCGATCTTCGAACACTTCATTCACACAAAACTTAGCAGAATTTTTATTAGAGAGGTTAGTTCATATAACATCAAATCTCATCATGTAATGCCTTAAAATTATTGTATAATTATAATAAAATATTACACTATGTATTATATCACAATTCTATGGCTGCCAAGTCAAACGGGCCCAACAAGAATTCAAAACATATGCACTCAAAGCAACTATAATAGCAATCTATTTAAAACAGGACAGTTTGGAAAGATGCAGGCAAAACATATACTTACGCAACTTAGAAAATTCTGAAAAATTATTACGTCGTAAATAATTTATATAGAAGTACTGTGTAAAAATTTCTGATTTTGTTGATGTTACAGTAAAATACGAAAAAGCAAACACTACAACCAAAGTTTCTGTTTTTGCACAACACATATCAAACAAGCAAATTAAACACCGTAAAGGTAATTCTTGGAACTTTTTTTATTAAAAACAAGATTATGAATAACATATAACAGAGAACAGCAAAATCAAATGACGCTCCAAGAAAAAGACATATTATGTGATGAATACAAATATAGCTCCAAGTAAGATATACTGATAGTGTTGAAGACGAAAGAGGGGATGCCTTCCGGGGCATCCGCAAGCTTAGACGCGTGAGTATTACTTGGATATTACCTTGTGGGTGCCTTGAAAATTCCCAATCTTGGGTTCTTGCTTCTCCTTATTCTCCACATACCGATATCTCACTCAAAACTTCAAAACCTCAATCACACAAAACTTAACAGAAACCTCCTGAGATCCGTTAGTATAATAGACAAATCATAAACTTTGGATACTGTTATAAATTAATTCATATTTAATTATTGTATAAGGTACTGTATTCTAACTTATAAATGGCTTATACCCTCCGATACAATCCATAGCGTCATCAAAACAAGAAAACCGTGCAAGAAAAAAAACAGAATCCGTCTAAAACATAATAGTCTGTAATGATCACCACAAATACCAAACTTCTATAACTCAAAAGATTCTGAAAAATTAGGAGGACCTGGGAAATTTTGTATTAATGCTATGTAAGAAATTCATCTCAAAAATACATTCCAGTAATATCACAGAAATTCTGCACTGGACGTCAAAGTTTTTGTCTTTGCACAAGATGAAATCTACTATTACCTAAATCATCCCAAAGGCTTTACTTGACACGTTATTTTTATAGTGCAATGGATTTGTACAAGGGGACAATTATTTTTGTTTAATTTTTTCTATAATCAAGATTCACAAAGTTTCCATGGGCATGAACAAAGTTCAAGGCTATCCCCCACTTCAACGGTGCTCGTCCTTCTCACTTTCACTTTTCTTTTTGATAAAAGTTTTAGGTTGCCCACTTTATTTTTTAAATGTTTTAAAAGCACACAAGAGAAACAAATGACTCTCTAAAACTTCTGGGTTGTCTCCCTCGAAGCACTTTCTTTAAAGCCCTTAAGCTAGGCATATGGTGCTCAAGTAATTGATCCACCTGGTTCCCAAGGTATATCAAAGCCAATTTTATTTAACAATGATTTGTAATTTAGTAATGAGCACAAAGTGATATATAGCATGTAACAACGAAGTCTAACTCTCTTCCTATGCATTGGCATGTCATAAAAGAACAATTCATTCACACAAAATAAAGGCCAGTACATAACATAAGTAGTTTCTTGCAATTTTATCGTATTCGAAACATAGAGAGGTGAAGATTTGGTTTCTCTCTCATAATAATTGCAAGTAGGAGTAGCAAGCACATGCATATTATATTCATGAAAATCAGCATGTGTAGTGGTAAAATACAACCCATCAATATAATCCTTAATAAGTGCAAACTTCTCTGATATAGTGTAGTTGGGAGAATTCAAAAAGATAATAGTAGTATCATGTGTGGGTGCAATAGCAACAATTTCATGCTTAACATAAGGAACTAAAGCAAGTTCATCTTCATAAGCATAATTCATATTGGCATTATGGCCACAAGCGTAGCAAACATCAAGTTCATCAAAACATGATATTTCAAACGAATCCAAGGGATCATAGCAATTATCATAGCATTCATCCTTTGGTATGTGCGAATGGAAATTAAACAACGTATGAGTTGAAGAGTTACTCTCATAAGAAGGTGGGGATGGGTAGCTAATCCACTCTTCCTCCTTTTGTTCTTCGCTTTCCTCCTCATCTTTTTCATCTAGTGAGCTCACAATTTCAGAAATTTTCTTCTTCCATAGATTCCTGCAAAATATTAGTTTCTTCCAAGGCAGCCATCATTTTTCAATAAATTCACTAATATGGGCATTGTATTCATAATTGTCATAGCAATATTTAAGTATGACAAAAAATTAGATTTGTAAAGACTAGCATCATACTTTTCAATCAGAGAAGCAATTTCATAAGCACCCTTGAAAGCAAAAAAATTCTTCTATTTGTTCCACATCATAGTAATCATATAAACCATTAGCGTAAGAAGACACGATTTCTTCATCATTAAATTCACAATGAAAGGGAAGGTGTGAAGTATCCATCTTAGAGCAACAAGTATAATCACACCTCAAGCATAATTTCGAAGCATACCAACGCAACATTTTAATTTGATCCCATAAGTGTTTCCCTTTTTGAGTCAAGTTGCTAAGTCACAAAATGATTTTCTTGCTGAATTAAAAGATAACGTGAATGACCATGGTATTGGAGTAATGACAAGAGGAGGTAGAATGACTTAGGAACCTCTTTATCCTGAAGGTCACCCTAAAAGAATAGAACAAGATTCTCAGAGAATTAACGAAGATGCACCTAGTCCAACTAAAAAGAAAAAGAAAAGGAAAGAAGGATAGGACTATGCATGCTTCTAGTGAACCTGTTATAGAAAAACCTGCTGAGAGTCATAATGATGTTTCCATTTCTGATGCCGAGACACAATCTGGTAGTGAACATTCACCTAGTGATTGTTAGAAATATGACCTAGAGGCAATAATAAAGTAGTTATTATCGTATTTCCTTGTTCATGATAATTGATTATTATCCATATTATAATTGTATTGATTTGGAACTCAAATACATGTGTGGGTACATAGACAACAAAGTGTCCCCAGTATGCCTCTACTAGACTAGCTCGTTGATCAAAGATGGCTAATGTTTACTAGCCATATACACGAGTTGTCATTCGATAATGGGATGACATCATTAGGAGAATGATGTGATGGGCAATACCCAAACCTTAAGCATAGCATTTGATCGTATCTAGTTTACTGCTATTTCTTTCTGCATGTCAATATATCTGTTCCTATGACCATGAGATCATGCAACTCATTGACACCGAAGGAATGCCTTGTGTGTATCAAACATCGCAACATAACTAGGTGACAATAAATATACTCTACAAGTATCTCCAAGGGTGTCTACGGAGTTGGCATGGATCAAGACTGGGATTTTTCACTCCGTATGACACAGAGATATTTTGGGGCCCACTCGGTAACACAACATCACAATAAGCTTGAAAGCAATGTGGCTAAAGAGCAAGTCACGTGATCTTGTATTACACAATGAGTAAATAGACTTGTCGCTAACGACATTGAACTAGGTATGGGGATACCGATGATCAAATCTCGGGCAAGTAACATATGGATGGACAAAGGGAAAAACATACGGGATTAGCTGAATTCTTGACATCGTTGGTTCGACCAATATAGATCTTCGTAGAATATGTAGGAACCAATATGGGCATCTATGTCCCGCTATTGGTTATTGACCATAGAGGTATCCCGGTCATGTATGCATATTTCTCGAACCCGCACGGTCTATACACTTAATGTTTGGTGACGATATAGATATAGATGAGTTATTATGTTGGTAGCTGAAGGTTGTTCGGAGTCTAGGATAAGATCTCGAACACGAAGAGGAGCTTTGGAATGGCCCGAAGGTAAAGATTCATATATAGGAACTTCCGTTTTGGTCACCGTAAATATTTCGGGCATCCCCGCTAGTGTACCGGGTATGCCGGAAGGGTTCCGGGGTCCACTGGAAGGGGCATACCAACCCCGAAGGGACCACATGGGCTGATAGGGATGCACACCAGCCCTTGGTGGGCTGGGCGCCCCTCCCACTTAGTCCCGTGTTGCTGGATGGTGTAGGCCAAGCCCATAGGGGTGGCGCCACCCTAACATGGGTGGCAAGCCACCACCTTGGCCGCCGCCCACACCCTAGGGGAAACCCTAGGCCGGCCCTCCTCCATCCCTCCTCCTTTATATATGAGAGGAGAGGGACGCAACCAACACACAAGTCCTTGGCGACGCCCTCCCTCTCTCTCTCTCGTAGCACTTCTCCACTGTCGTGATCGCGACAACGCTTGGCGAAGCCCTGCCAATATCGCACCACCACCATCGTCGCCACACCGTCGTGCTTCCAGAGAACTTAACTGCTACTTCACCCACACCCGCTTCATCGAGGTGGCGAAGGCACCATCGAGCTGTACATGTGCTGAACACGGAGGTGCCGTCTGTTCGACACTTGATCGAGACGTTCTTGATTGGATCGCGGGATGGATCGTGATTGGATCGCGAAGAGGTTCGACTACATCAAACGCATTTCTCAACACTTCTACTTAGAAATCTACAAGGGTATGTACATGCACTCTCCATCTCATAGATGTTGATCTCCATAGTTTGATCTTGGTGAGTGTAGGAAAGTTTTTGTTTCCCATGCGATGTTCCCCAACAACGGCATCAGGAGCTAGGTCTGTGCGTATATAACATGCACGAGTAGAACACAAAGCGTTTGTGCGTGTTGATGTTCATATTGCTTACTTCCTTAGTATTATTTTGGTTCGATGGTATTGTGGGATGAAGCAGCACGGACCAACTTTACTCGTCCATGTACGAGAGACCGGTTTCATCGACTGACATGCAACTTGTTACATAAATATGGCTGGCGGGTGTTTGTCCCTCCCACTGTAGTTGAATCGGATTAGATAGAGGCGGTCCTTGTAGAAGGTTAAATAGCAACTAGAATATCACCGTTGTGGCTTTACGTAGGTAAGAATGGTTCTTTCTAGTTACCCATAGATGCCACGTAAAACATGCAACAACAAAGTAGAGGACGTCTAACTTGTTTTTGTAGCGTATGTTGTGATATGATATGGCCAAGGACATGATGAGATATATGTAATGTATGATATGATCATGTTTTGTATAGATTATCACGACTTGCATGTCGATGTGTACGGCAACCGGTAGGAGCCATAGGGTTGTGTTTAAGTAACTTTGCCTTTTTTGCTTTACTTCACCGCTATGAGTTAGCAATAGTGGTGGAAGCATAGTTGGCGCAACAACCCCAATGGCGACATGATGATGGAGATCATGGTGTCATGCCGGTGACGATGGAGATCATGCCGGTGCTTTGGAGATGGAGATCAAAAGCACTAGATGATTATGGTCATATCATGTCACTATTATGATTTGCATGTGATGTTAATCCTTTTATGCATCTTATGATGCCTGACTAAAGTATCAAGATAAATTTGTGTTCTCCTCAACTATGCATCATTGCGATGGTTCGTCGTTTCGAAGCACCACATGATGATCGGGTGTGATAGACTCTACGTTCGCATACAACGAGTGTAAGCTAGTTTTGCACACACGAAACACTTGGGGTTAAACTTGACGAGCCTAGCATGAACAGACATGGCCTTGGAACAGAGGAGTCCGAAAGGTCGAACATGAGTCATATAATAGATATGATCAACATGGAGATGTTCACCATTGAAACCACCTCATCTCACGTGTTGATCAGACTTGGGTTGGTGGATTTGGATCATGTAACACTCGAACAAGCAGAGGGATGTTGAGTTGAGTGGGAGTTCTTAAGTAATATGATTAATTGAACCCTTTATCATGAACACAATCTAAGTTGTTGTAAGTGCATCTAGTGCCCCTTAGTGATTTTTGTGTATTGAAGACTTATAGGTTAAGGGACTAATTTGTTTGTGAGTGTACACATGCTCTATAAGTCATCGAGGAGTTTGAAATAACAGAATAAAGTCAACCCCTAAAAATGAATGTCTTCAACTAAAGACTTTGATACTTTCGTGAAGATTTTGAATGTGAGCAAATTGGTGTGTCCTTGAATATATTGATGCAAGGATTTTGAATTGTGAAGACTTTTGTTTTCATAGTTTCATTACCTTTCTTTTGATTCATAGGAACACCATACTGTTAAAGGGGGTCGAGGTAAAACTAAGGAAAAGTATCTAAGTGATGCTCATCTCAAACCCTACAAAACCCCAATCCTTTGAGTGAAGCCTTTGGAAATCTTTTACATTTCAGCCAATTTCTCCACGAATTGCCTACAAGTGAGGATCATGATATATCTAAGGATTTTCATGGTTCGAAAATTCCGACCGTTGCTGTGCTTTGCGCCAGCTGTCCCCAAAACCTTATCCACATAACAGTCATATCAGGGGACATTTATGTCATCTCTGATACGTCCATTTTCTATCACGCTTTTATATCGATATTTATTGCATTATGGGCTGTTAAAACACATTATGGTACAATACTTACGCCTTTTTTTCTCTTATTTTACAAGGTTTACATGAAGAGGGAGAATGCCACCAGTTGGAATTCTGGACTCGAAAAGGAGAAAATCTAAGAGACCTATTCTGCACAACTCCAAAGTCCTGAAAATTACGAAGATTTATTTTGGAATATATCAAAAAATATTGGGTGAAAGAAATACATCAGGGGACCCACCAGGTGGCCACAAGCTAGGGGCACGACCTACCCCCTGGGCGCGCCCTACAGGCTTGTGGGCCCCTTAGCAGGCCTCTGATACCCATCTTCTCCTATATGAAAAGTTTTGACCTGGAAAAAATCATATCAGAACTTTTGGGACGAAGGGTCGCCGTCCCGAGGAGGAACTTCGACATAACCAATCTAGAGCTTGGCGGAGCTATTCTGCCGGGGAACCTTCCTTCCCGGAGGGGGAAATCGAATCCATCATCATCACCAACGATCCTCTCATCGAGAAGGGGTCAATCTCCATAAACATCTTCATCAACACCATCTCCTCTCCAAAACCTAGTTCATCTCTTGTATCCGATCTTTGTCTCAAACCTCAGATTGGTACCTGTGGGTTGCTAGTAGTGTTGATTACTCCTTGTAGTTGATGCTAGTTGGTTTACTTGGTGTAAGATTATATGTTTAGATCCTTAATGATTATTAATACTCCTCTGATTATGAACATGAATATGCTTTGTGAGTAATTACATTTGTTCCTCAGGACATGGGATAAGTCTTGCTATAAGTAATCATGTGAATTTTGTATTCGTTCGATATTTTGATGAGATGTATGTTGTCTCTCCTCCAGTGGTGTCATGTGAACGTTGACTACATGACACTTCACCATTAATTGGGCCTAGGGGAAGGCATTGGGAAGTAATAATTAGATGATGGGTTGCTAGAGTGACAGAAGCTTAAACCCTAGTTTATGCGTTGCTTCGTAAGGGGCTGATTTGGATCCATATGTTTCATGCTATGGTTATATTTATCTTAACTCTTCTTTCATAGTTGCGGATGCTTGCGAGAGATGTTAATCATAAGTGGGAGGGTTGTCCAAGTAAGGGCAGCACCCAAGCATCGGTCCACCCACATACAAAATTATCAAAGTAACGAACGCGAATCATATGAGCATGATGAAAACTAGTTTGACACAAATTCCCATGTGTCCTCGAGAGCGTTTTGCTTTATATAAGAGTTTGTCCAGGCTTTCCCTTTTCTATAAAAAGGATTGGGACACCTTTCCGCACCTTTGTAAGATTTGTTACTTGCTACCCGTTACGTATTACCTTATCACAAAACTATCTCTTACCGATAATTTAAGTGCTTGCAGAGAATACCTTACTAAAAACCGCTTGTCATTTCCTTCTGCTCCTCGTTGGGTTCGACACTCTTATTTATCGAAATGACTATGATAGATCCCCTATACTTGTGGGTCATCAAGACTCTTTTCTGGCGCCGTTGCCGGGGAGTGAAGCGCCTTTGGTGAGTGGAACTTGGTAAGGAAAAATTTATATACTATGCTGAAATTTACTGTCACGTGTCACTATGGAACATAATTCCTTTGAGGGTTTGTTCGAGGTATCTTCACCCCGACCGGAAGCACAAAGAGATGCTCCTCAACCTGCTCAACGTACTGAAAATATTTATTATGAAATTCCTTCGGGTATGATAGAAAAACTGCTAGCTAATCCTTATGCAGGAGATGGAATACTAATTCCTAATTTGCATCTAATCTATGTGGATGAAGTTTGTGGATTATTTAAGCTTGCAGGTCTGCCCGAGGATGACATGAAGAAGAAAGTTCTTCCTTTATCTTTGAAGGAAAATGTGTTGACGTGGTATAGGCTATGTGATGATATTGGACCATGGAACTACAACCGATTGAAATTGGAATTTCATGAGAAGTTGTACTAGAACACTAATACCTCGTGAACATATTAAAACTAAACCTAATATTTCTATGGTTAAAGATCTCTTGGTTGATAATATTGATGGGCATGCCATTCATTTCTGTGATGAAGCTGCTAGAATTGCTAGGCCTGATACTAAAGGTAAACATAGATCTATTGTTGGCGTGCGTGTTGTTTATGTTAAAATAGGAGATCATTGTTGTCATGGCTTATGTGATGTGGGTGCTAGTGTGAGTGCAATTCCCTTTACCTTATACCAAGAAATTATGAATGATATTGCACCAGCTGAATTAGAAGAAATTGATGTTACCATCAAGCTTGCTAATAGAGATACTATTGCACCAATTGGGATTGTTGGAGATGTTGAAGTCTTGTGTGGGAAAATAAAGTATCCGACTGATTTTCTTGTTCTTGGTTCCCCACAAGATGATTTTTGTCCCATTATATTCGGCAGACCCTTCTTGAATACTGTTAATGCTAAGATTGATTGTGAGAAAGAAACGGCTACTATAAGTTTTGGGGATGTGTCTCATGAGTTCAATTTCCCTAAATTTCGTAGACAACCCCATGACAAAGAATTGCCTAGTAAAGATGAAACTATTGGTGTCGCTTCTATCACTGTGCCTTCTCTGATCCCTTAGGACAATATTTGCTAGACCATGAAAATGATATGCATATGAATGAAAGGAATGAAATAGATAAGATTTTCTTTGATCAGCAGCCTATTTTGAAACAAAACCTGCCCGTTGAAATACTTGGGGATCCTCCTCCACCCAAGGGTGATGCCGTGTTTGAGCTTAAACAATCATGATACTCCGAAGTATGCTTATCTTGATGAAAAAGAGATATATCCTGTTATTATTAGTGCTAACCTTTCAGAGCATGATGAAAAGAGATTACTGAAAACTTTGAGGAAGCACAATGCCGCTATTGGATATATTCTTGATGATCTTGAGGGCATTAGTCCCACACTATGTGAGCACAAAATCAATATGGAGCCTGATGCTAAAACAGTTGTTGATCACCAACGACGATTAAATCCTAAAATGAAGGAAGTGGTAAGGAATGAAATATTAAAGCTTCTGGAGGTAGGTATAATTTATCCTATTGCTGATAGTAGATGGGTTAGTCCCGTTCATTGTGTCCCTAAAAAGGGAGGTATTACCGTTGTTCCTAATGATAAAAATGAAATTGTTCCCCCAAAGAATCGTTATAGGATATAGAATGGTAATTTATTTTAGGAAATTAAATAAAGCTACTAGGAAAGATCATTACCCGCTACCTTTTATTGATCAAATGCTAGGAAGACTATCCAAACATACACATTTTTGCTTTCCAGACAATTATTCTTGTTTCTCTCAAATACCCGTGTCAAAAGATGATCAAGAGAAGACCACGTTTACTTGCCCTTTCAGTACCTTTGCTTATAGACGTATTCCTTTTGGTTTATACAATGCACCTGCTATCTTTCAAAGATGTATGATGGCTATATTCTCTAACTTTTGTGAAAATATTGTGGAGGTTTTCATGGATAATTTTTCTATTTATGGAACTTCTTTTGATGATTGCTTGAGCAACCTTAATTGAGTTTTGCAGACATGTGAAGAAACTAATCTTGTCTTGAATTAGGAGAAGTGCCACTTTATGGTTAATGAAGGCATTGTCTTGGGACACAAAATCTCCAAAAGAGGTATTGAAGTTGATAAAGCTAAAGTTGATGCTATTGAAAAAATGTCGTGTCCAACATATATCCAAGGTATAAGAAGTTTCCTTGGTAATGATGGTTTCTATAGGAGGTTTATTAAAGACTTCTATAAGGTTTCTAAGCCTATCACTAATATTATGCAAAAGGATGTTCCATTCGTTTTTGAGGATGATTGTGTAGAAATATTTGAAATTCTTAAGAGAGCCTTGATCACTGCACGTGTTATTCAACCACCTGATTGGAACCTACCCTTTGAAATTATGTGTGATGCCAGTGATTATGTTGTTGGTGCTGTTCTAGGGCAAATAGTTGATAAGAAATTAAATGTCATCCATTATGCTAGTAAAACTCTAGACAGTACTCAAAGAAACTACGCTACCACTGAAAAAGAATTTTGAGCAGTTGTGTTTGCTTGTGATAAGTTTAGACCTTATATTGTTGATTCCAAAGTAACTGTTCACACTGATCACGCTGCTATTAAATACCTTATGGAAAAGAAAGATGCTAAACCTAGACTTATTAGATGGGTTCTTCTGCTACAAGAATTTGATGTGCATATTATTGATAGAAAGGGTGCTCATAACCCCGTAGCACATAACTTGTCTAGACTAGAGAATGTTCTTGATGACTCACTACCTATTGATGATAGCTTTCCTAATGAAAAATTAGCTGTCATAAATGCTTCGCGTAGTGATCCTTGGTATGCTGATTATACTAACTACATTGTTGCTAAATTTATACCACCTAGTTTCACATACCAACAAAAGAAAAAGTTCTTCTATGATTTAAGACATTACTTTTTGACGATCCACACCTTTATAAAGAAGGACTAGATGGTATTATTAGACGTTGTGTACCTGAGCATGAACATGGACAGATCCTATATAAGTGTCACTTCAGGGCCTACGGAGGACATCACGCTGGATATAGAACTACACACAAGGTATTGCAGTCTGATTTTTATTGGCCTACTCTCTTCAAGGATGGTCATAAGTTTGTCTTTCCTTGTGATGAATGTCAAAGAATTGGTAATATTAGTAGACGTCGGGAAATGCCTATGAATTACTCTCTTGTTATAGAACCATGTGATGTTTGGAGTTTTGATTATATGGGACATTTTCCAAAGTCCAATGGGTATACTCATATTCTAGTTGCTGTTGATTATGTTACTAGGTGGGTAGAAGCGAATCCAACTAGTAGTGCTGAATATAACACTTCTATTAAAATGCTGAAAGAAGTTATTTTCCCTAGATTTGGAGTCCCTAGATATTTGATGACTGATGGTGGTTCACAGTTTATTCATGGTGATTTCCGTGAATTGCTTGCTAGGTATGATGTTAATCATAAAATTGCATCTCCTTATCATCCTCAGTCTAGTGGTCAAGTAGAATTGAGCAATAGAGAAATTAAATTGATCTTGCAAAAGACCGTTAATATATCTAGAAAGAAATGGTCTAAGAAACTTGATGATGCATTATGGGCTTATAGACCGCTTACAAAAACCCTATGGGTCTGTCTCTGCATAAAACGGTTTATGGTAAAACATGTCACTTACCTCTAGAGCTAGAACATAAAGCTTATTGGTCAATTAAAGAGCTTAACTATGATTTAAGATTTGCTGGTGAGAAGAGGTTATTTAACATTATCTCACTTGATGAATGGAGAACCTAGGCCTATGAGAATGCTAAGTTGTTTAAAGAAAAGGTTAAGATATGTCATGATAGAAGGATACAAAAGCATGAATTCAATGTAGGTGATCATGTCTTGTTATACAACTCTCATTTAAGTTTTTTTACAGGAAAACTTCTCTCTAAATGGGAAGGGCCTTACATTATCGAGGAGGTAATATCGTTCCGGTGCCATCAAGATCAACAACGGCGAAGGAACAAATCTGAAGGTGGTAAATGGGCAAAGAATCAAACATTATATCTGAGGTACTCCCATAAATGTTGAAACCAATATTATCAATACCATAACTCTAGAGGAGTACATTAGGGAGTCCTATCAGAACGTTTCAGACTCCTAAAAGGAATAGGCATGTGTTACGATAAGCAAACCAACTCCAAAACTTTTCCAATGGAAATTTTTATCAGTTTTGGAATATTTAAAAAATTAGGAAAATTCAAAGTAGTCTGAAAAGTGCACGAGGAGGCGATAAGCCAGGGGGCGCGACCTACCCACTGGGCGCGCCCTGCAGGCTTGTGGCCACCTCGTGTACCCTTCGGACTCCGTTTTCTTGTGGTATACTCCTTCGGATCAGAAACAATTCATTATATAATCTCCCGAAGATTTTGACCTTCGTATCACGACAATATCTCCTGTTTTCAGTTTTGAGTTGTTTCTGCAGCAGATTTAGATCAACATAACGTCTTCAAGTGCTTTGAAGGACAAGTTCTTTGATAGGGTCATCAACCCCTACCTTGCGGAGGTGCCACAACACCCTCAAACCATTGAGATGGATGAGGGGGTGCTACACATCCATGATGTTGAGGGGCCAAAGAAGACTGGAAGCATGGAGACAAGGCTCGAAGCAATGGAGCAACAAGTCTTCAAGTACCAAGGGATGATGGAACGAGGACTCAATGCCAATCACGTGATGATCACGAAGTTTACCCATAAGCACAAGCTAGACTCCAAGGACATCTAGGATCACGTCTTCAAGATTTACGAGAAAACTGAGCATCTCCAAGCCCAGATCTATGACCCGCAAAACCAAAACTATGAGTATGAATACAGATTTAAGAAAATGAGTTTGGCTGCAGGCTTGAGGATCCCGGAGACTCGTTCATCTTTTTACGATGGTGAGCCCATGCCTTGGAAGATGGAGGACAAGACTTCAACCTCACCAAGAACTCCAACATCACCACCTCCGAAGAAAGACAACTAAACACATGGGTATAGGGCACCCCCCTTGGCTTGTGCCAAGCTTGGGGGAGGTGCCCTGGTATCGTATCACCATCACATCTTTTACTTTCTTCGTTTTTCTTTGTTCGATACTTTTGGTTATATCTTGATCTTGTAGAATAAATTTTTAGTGTGATCTAGTTTTGAGTTTTGCCTTATGCCCCCCTATGTAAGCAAGTCCGAGAGTTATATAATAAAGAGTAGTTTTGAGTTGAGTGCTTTGCTTGCTTGGTGTGATCTTGAGAAATAGAAATACAAAGAACTTTATAATACAAGGAAAAGAGTATATATATTGATCTTATGGGGAGTGATGACTTCACATATAAAAAGTATGTCGATTGAAATTTTTTGAGAGTTGACAAACAAAGCTATTGGTCATTGTTCCAGTTAAAAGTAAGTACTAAAGAAAGAGAGGTTCACATATAAATATATTATCTTATACATCTTTTGTGATTATGAGCACTCATTAAAATATTATATGTTAAGAAGTTGATGTTGGATAAGGAAGACAACATAATGAGTTATGTTTGCTTATTTCCGAATATAATTTATATGGTTATAGATCCTTCAACATGTGCCTCTTGCTTCCAACCCATATCAACCCAAAACTTCTGCACCAAGTAGAGATACTACTTGTGCATCCAAACACCTTTAACCCAGTTTTGCCTTGAGAGTCCACCACACCTACCTATGGATTGAGTAAGATTCCTCAAGTAAGTTGTCATCGGTGCAAGCAATAAAAATTGCTCTTTAAATGTGTGTGATTTATTACTGTGAGGAAAATAAAATTTATACTAACTTGTGATATAGAAGAAATAAAAGCGACATACTTCATAATAAAGTTCTTTATCACATGGGGCAATATAAAGTGACGTTATTTTGCATTAAGGGATTGCGCATCCAACTATAAAAGCGCATGAAAACCTCTGCTTCCCTCTGCGAAGGGCCTATCTGTTACCTTTACTTTCTAGTACTTACCTTTCAGTAAGAGTCGTGGTGATCTTCACCATTTCCTTTATTTTGCCTTTATCTTTTGGCAAGCGTCATGTGTTGGGGAATGATCTAGACAAATATATCCACTCGGATGTGGGTGATCATGAGTTATTATTGTTGACATTACTCTTGAGGTAAATAGTTGGGAGGCAAAACTATAAGCCCCTATCTTTCTGTGTGTTCGATTGAAGCTTTGACCTCATAGGTACCGCGTGAGTGTTAGCAATTATGAACGACTATTAGATGATTGGGTATGTGGATTTGCTTTACAAGATCTTATATTGACTCTTTCCTACGTTATGATAAATTGGATTTGATTCAATGACTGAGATCATAGTTTGTTAGTGCTCAATAGAGTTCTTGATTCATATTTTACCTTGTGAATGAATTGTTACTCTAGCATAAGAAATTATATGTCAATATGTGTTATTTTTCTAAAGATAACCATGATGCCTTCATGTATGTATTTTATTTTATCGACACCTCTATCCCTAAACATGTGGCCATATTTATCGATCTCGGCTTTCGCTTGAGGACAAGCAAGGTCTAAGCTTGGGGGAGTTGATACGTAATGTTTGTATCATGCTTTTATATCGATATTTATTGAATTATGGGTTGTCAAGACACATTATGGTACACTACTTATGCCTTTTCTCTTATTTTACAAGGTTTACATGAAGAGGGACTGGAAAAGGAGCAAATCTGAGAGACCTATTCTGCACAACTCCAAAAGTCCTGAAAACTTACGAAGCATTATTTTGGAATATGTAAAAAATATTGGGTGAAAGAAATACACTAGGGGACCCACCAGATGGCCACAAGCCAGGGGCATGACCTACCCCCTCGGGGCGCACCCTGCAGGCTTGTGCCCCCCTAGCAGGCCTCCGGTGCCCATCTTCTACTATACGAAGTGTTTTGACCTGGAAAAATCATATCAGAACTTTCGGGACGAAGCACCGCCGTCTCGAGGCGGAATTTCGGCTGAACCAATATAGAGCTTCGGCGGAGCTATTCTGTCGGGAAAACTTCCCTCCAGGAGGGGAATATCAAAGCGATAATGATCACCAATGATCCTCTCATCGAGAGGAGGTCAATCTCCATCAACATCTTCATCAGCACCATCTCGTATCCAAAGCCTAGTTCATCTCTTGTATCCGATCTTTGTCTCAAACACTAGATTGGTACTTGTGAGTTGCTCGTAGTGTTGATTACTCCTTGTAGTTGATGCTAGTTGGTTTACTTGGTGGAAGATTATATGTTCAGATCCTTAATGATTATTAATACTCCTCTGGTTATGAACATGAATATGCTTTGTGAGTAATTACGTTTGTTCCAGAGGACATGGTATAAGTCTTGCTATAAGTAATCATGTGAATTTGGTATTCGTTCGATATTTTGATGAGATGTATGTTGTTTCTCCTCTAGTGGTTTCATGTGAATGTCGGCTACATGACACTTCACCATTAATTGGGCCTGGGGGAAGGCATTGGGAAGTAATACGTAGATGATGGGTTTCTAGAGTGACAGAAGCTTAAACCCTAGTTTATGCGTTGCTTCGTATGGGGATGATTTGGATCCATATGTTTCATGCTATGGTTATATTTATCTTAATTCTTCTTTTGTAGTTGCGGATGCTTGCGAGAGAGGTTAATCATAAGTCGGAGGTTTGTCCAAGTAAGGGCATTACCCAAGCACCGGTCCAACCACATACCAAATTATCAAAGTAACGAACGCGAATCATATGAGCATGATGAAAACTAGTTTGACAGAAATTCCCATGTGTCCTCGGGAGTGCTTTGCTTTATATAAGAGTTTGTCAAGGCTTGTCCTTTTCTATAAAAAGGATTGGGCCACCTTTCTGCACCTTTGTTACATTTGTTACTTGCTACCCGTTACGAATTCCCTTATCACAAAACTATCTGTTACCGATAATTTCAGTGCTTTCAGAGAATACCTTACTGAAAACCGCTTGTCATTTCCTTCTGATCCTCGTTGGGTTCGACACTCTTACTTATCGAAAGGACTATGATAGATCCCCTATACTTGTGGGTCATCAATATCATGTAGGGATTGCTCTCTAGCTATAAATAGCCACCCCCTACAACCACTGGCTGGTTGGCTGCTCCAAGAGAGAACTTGACACTTATCATTTGAGAGCATCCCATCCTCTGAGGACTTTGAGAGAAAATCGTGAGCGAGGTAAAACCCAAAACCCAAACCAAAACCAAAAACCCAAAGTGATTTAGCATCACTGAAGAGATTGTTCCTGTGTGGAACCGATGTTTGTTACCTTTGAAGAGTGTGTGTCTTCGAGACGGTAAGGCATCAATGGTTTAGAGCACCAAGCAATAAATTGTGGATTGCCAGGTGACTGAGTTTGTGAGGGTTTGGAAGTCTGCTGTAAAGACTTACCACGAGTGTTGGGCGAGGTCTGTGTGATCTTATCTCAAGGATAATACGGTAAGGACTGTGTGTCCTGAGACTATGTGTCATTTGGTTTAAATACCAAGGCGCTCCAAATGAGACCTACGAATTTCACAATAGTTGGAACTGGGTCATCAAATCACTGCCTTCACCGAGTGCCTGGTTCTATTTCCTCAACCCTTGTATTTCCTCATTTACGTGTTGATGAAATTGATAGTTACTGTTTGAAGAATTTGACTGAAGAATTTCTCAATTTCCTCATCTCAAATTCTTCAGCCAACATGTTCTTCACTTGCTTATCCTCTTCATGCTACTTGCAATATTTGTTTGTTTTATTCCATCATGATGACCATGCTTTTGCCATGTTACACTTGCACCTGAGTGCTTCTTCTGCTGCACGTAGTTCGTTACTTAGCAATTCCTCAAATGGAATTTCCTCAAAAATGACTTCATAAAAATAGCATATTCACCCCCTCTAGTTGATATAACGCACTTTCAATTTGTATCAAAGCAAGTTACTCCCTTGTACTATGTGATTTTGTGTTTAACCACCTGGAGTTTTAGTTAGGTTGACTGCAGGTATGATCAAAGTCACTGCAGGTAGTCCTACCTTCGAAGGGATGGACTACCCCTAGTGGAAGAACAAGATGCGCATGCATCTTGAAGCAATTGACAATGATCTCTGGAACATTGTGGAAAATGGTGTTCCCACTGTATCTGAAGCTATCAATATTGCTGATGTGAAGAGATTCAAGCAACTGGACTCTAAAGTGAAGAATATCATATGTGTCCATCTGAGAAAAGGTCAGTATGACAGAGTAAGTGCTTTGGGACTTTCAAAACTCATCTCAGATAGGCTGTCCAAAGTCAACGAAGGAATCTCTACTCAACGTGACTCTCGGGTTAATATTCTTCGCAATTTCATCAACTACTTCAAAAGACTCGATAATGAAAATTTTCAACATACCTTCGATCGCCTCACTGATATATCCAATGAGCTACAGGCTCTTGGGGCCACTGACATCATCGACCATGAGGTAGTGAAGAAATTGCTGAGATCTCTTGATTCCTCATTCGATACACAGATTCTGATGATTCAAGGGCATGGATACTAAAATTCACTTTATCTTGCTGATATTCCCGAGAGACTCAATATTCATGAATTCCAACAATCTGAGAAGAGAGATCTCTATGGTCCAAGCTATGGAAGATCTCGTGCGTTGAAGGCAAAGGCTGTTTCCTCATCTGAAGAAGGAGAATCTGATTGCAGTCTTGGTGATCCTGAAGAACTTGGTCAGGAACTTGCAATGCTTGTGAGGAAATTCCAAAAGTTCTCCAAACAAGGTCAGTTTGGAAAATCTTCAAGAAGAGATGTGAGGAAATTAGAATCTTCATCTGAGGACTACAAGAAAAGAACCTGCCACAAATGCAAGAAGTCTGGTGACTACATTGCTGATTGTCCTCGCTCGGTAAATGAGTCAAAGAATAAGAAGTACAAGGATGATAGTTGTGATGACTTTAAGGAAAAGAATAAATCTTCAAAATCCTCATCATCAAAGTCTACATCGCACAAGAAGAACAGTTTCAGAAAGACTCGGGCTCTTATTGGCAAGGAAATGGATTCCAAGGAAGAATCTGAGGAATGTGATGAAGAGGAAGGATCTAAGGAGGAGTCAGAGTCTGCTATGGCAAGTCTAGCCCTTGCTACCACATTCATCACCAAGTCCATCTTCAACCTCAAATAGAATGACTACATCACACCAACGACTGTGATGACGAATTTGGTGCCACCTATTGCTTCATGGAAAAAGGTGACAAGGCCCCCAAACAGACTTCCTCTTCCGACTCAAGTGACAGTGAACCCGATGATTATCAGAAACCTAGTTACGACAAAATTGCTAATATTGCCACTAAGCAATATAATGCACTTGAAAAACTTCAGAAACTGCTAGACAAAACGATGACATGTTGAACAAGGAAATTGATTCATGATATTCTGACTCAAATTCTGACTCATGATATTCAAAGAATTCAGTCTAAATTTGATAGTCTTCAAGAATGTCATGACACTCTCTTGGCTAATCATGAGAATCTTTCTTATGAATTTCTTCAAAGAAAGCAAGATCTTGAGAAACTAAGAGCGTCTTATGAGGATCTTCTAAGTTAAAAAGATTCTTTGCTCGCTCAACAGATCAGTTTCGCTCAGGAAGAATTCATTCCACCATGCATGAAATGTATCGAACGTGAATCTTCTAATTCTCCACCTGAAAGTTCAAATGCTTCTATTGCTACAAATTCTTCAACTATATTTGTGGTCATAAATTCCTCACTTGAGGAACCCACAAATGTCATTGACAAAGAATGCAGGGTTGAAGGAATTGTATGTGACAGGCATATACAAAAGTCTCGAAGGGCATCAAACTCTTTGCAATGTGCTCAAAAAGTAGATTCTAAATAGAAACCCTAGGAAAGAGGGTATTGCATTTGAGAGGAAATTGAATGTTGATGGATCATACTAGAAACCTGAGTAGTATCCCAAAACCTCATGGGTTGCTATGAAAGGACCTCCCGTAGATCCATCTACATTATCAGGCTTTACATGTGAAACTTCATATTCCTCTCATGAGTCACTTGACTCCAACTATAAACCATTTAAAAATCAAAATGGTGAATTATTTGCTAGATATGTTGGAACTAACTTCACGAATGTACCACCCTTGAGGAAAATCTGGGTTACTAGAAGCAGCTTGCAAAATCTTCAGTTTAATGCCCTCATGACACCGCCCATGAAGAACAGGAACCCCATATCAAATTCCACAAGTGGACCAAAGTCTTCACAAGGATTAAGTTCCTCATATGGTCAAAATTCTTCTCATTCTCATGCTAATGCTTCTGTTATGTAGGGAAACTACAAGGATCATGAATGTGTGCATTATTCTTCAAATCATTATGTTCATAAATCCTTGAAGAATTTCTGTGCATATGCATTTGAGTACACTAACACCATGCTATGAAATGAAGTACATTAGCTTCAATGCCTAAGTTTTCATATGGTGCTCGTAGAATGATGAACTCTTTGCCACCTCTTCACATGTGGGTGGTGAAGAAATTGAACTAACCATTTATGCAGGTTAGGTCTCTAGACAAACTTAATTGTTTGAAGAATTTGCTAGAGACTTGAGGAAATGCTTGGAAGGACGCAAGCTAATCATAATAAAATGAGAAAATCGTTTAACACGGCCTCATGTTAACTCAACTCTACACTGTTTGAAGAAATTCAAGTTTGATGCATTTGATATCATATTCTTCACTCTGAAGCATATGAGATGGTAAGCTGTACTAATTCATCTGCAAGATAATACCCCTAAAGCCACTGAGTGGGTTGTCAACAGTGGATGTACTAATCACATGACTAGTGACAAGAACCTATTGATGGACATTCCATTAACTCGATCGCACCTGAAGCATATCACCTATGCAGACAAAGGAAAAAAAAGTAAGGTATTGGGTCTTGATAAGGTTGCAATCTCTAAGGACCGACACATGGACAAAGTCATGCTTGTCAAATCCCTTGGTTTCAACCTCATGTCATTCTCAATGCTTTGTGGCCTTGATATGGTTGTCACCTTTGGCAAATATCATTGCTTAGTCATCAGGGAATCTGACAAATAGAAAGTCTTCGAAGGCTTTAGGAAAGGAGACTTGTATATTCTTGATTTCTCTACAGGTCCACAACCGGCCACATGTCTACTTGCAAAAGCCTCAGTGGGCTGGCCATGGCATCGATGACTTGGTCATGCTGGCATGAGGAACCTGCACACCCTCGTGAAGAAGAAGCATGTCATTGGCATCAAGGGTGTCAAATTCCTCAAGGATCATCTCTATGTGGCATGTGAGTCTGGAAAGATGACCAGATCCAAGCATCCCTCAAGACTATCATGACTACTACTCATCCTTTTTAATTGCTTCACATGGACAATTTTGTCCCTACTCATTATGACACATTAACCAATGCAGCATTTCTATATCGCTTTGTCATTGTTCATGATTATTCACGTTACACTTGGGTGCATATTTTATGTTACAAAACTGAAGTGTAGGAAGTCTTCAAAAGATTTTGCTCAAGGGTCTCGACAAACTTTGGTGTCGATATCAAGCACATCAGGAGTGATAATGGGACTGAGTTCAAAAACACTGGTCTTGTTGATTATCTTGATGAACTTGGTATTACTCATGAGCTATATGCCTCATATATTCCTCAGCAGAATGACATCGTGGAGCACAATAATAGGACTCTTGTTGAGACGGCTTGCACTATGCTAGAAGAATATCAGACCCCTCGTCGTTTCTGGCCCGAGGCAATCAACACTGCTAGCCACATCATCAACAGGGTATATCTTAACATATTCCTCAAGAAGACTTCATATGAACTCCTCAATGAAAAGAAACCCAATGTAAGTTATTTCGAAGTCTTCGGTGCAAGATGCTGGATTAGAGACCCTCACCATAGTTCTAAATTTGCACGGAAAGCACATGACGGTTTTATGCTTGGTTACGAAAAGGATTGCATACCTATAGAGTTTTCAATAACTACCAAAACAAAGTTGTTGAAATTGTAGATGTGTGGTTCGGTGAAACTAACAGCTCGCAAAGAGAGCATCTATGTCGGGACCCTGATCCTAAGCCGTAAGAAACTTGCATGTAGCATATCACATCACTTTGCGGTCTCATACATAGTTATCCCCACGACTGCCACCTTACCTTGGCTGGGACCATTTTCATCTTTTGACTCATGTATGTGAATATGTCGCTAACATTCAAATATCAGAGAACCCGGGTCGACATGACTAGTTATAAAACCAAGTGGTACATCCATACAGGGACATGCATAGATAACCCAGCAATGCAGGTGTCGATCATAGACTATGTGTAGACGAGTCACAACAAGCTACAAGGACTCCATTACACCGTGAGACATTACTGTCATCAACTGCGTGTAGACGATTCATAGCAAGCTACATGGGCTCGATTACACCATGTGACATTTCCCCGAGGGGACAGACACAACAACAAAGAAGGATACATGTCGGTTAACCAATGTATCTAGGGCAGTAGCAAGCTACCAAGGCTCAGTGGAAGCACAAGGAGTCATTTCCCTGTAAAGATTACTACTAAAGGATCACAACTAGGTGTCGAATCCTATACATACCATTGCACATCACACGTACGCACAACATCCCCGATATGCATAGATACAACAATGTTATCACAACATAACCATACAACATCACAACATTTATTTAGAAGGCTCAGAAGAGACTTGCATAATAGGTTCATACAAGTAGGGGTCACATAACCCGACACACAAGTCATAAAAACAAATCTTACAAACCACGTGGAAGCAAAAAGCCATCTCAGTACACACAAGTGAAAGCATAAAAAGGCATACAACCTGACTATCTACAACCCTTCCCAAGGGTGCCGGACCACAGTTTGGATACCAGCTACTCAGCTTCATTGACATCTAGATAAAACCCACCAGGAGGACTTTGAGTTTCCTTTGCAACAATTATTCAGCAAACATGAGTACGGAAGTACTCAACAAGTATTTAAATCAGATCTAACTACTCATTCATATGTATCAACAAAGGGGGGTTGTGTGGTTTCATGCAGCAAGCCAGCTTTGACTCTTGGCTAACATGTACTACTAGTACTTTGAACAAGTTTGAGAAAGCATCCATGAGTCCACTAACACCACAACAATACACTACCATGGATTCTCTCCCATCTTCCTACGAGAATGCCATCCACGATACTCACACATGTCTTGATACGAGTAACCATTAAAGTTATCTATGAACACCATATGTTACCAAGTGGTCCATATCCGAGGACACGTCTATTCGAATAGATTCATATCCCTACATGGGTGTAATTCTTCACACACGCTCTTGCCACTTATCGCCATGTGCATATCATGCACCTCGGCAACCTTCAAGTGGAAGCTCAGCGAGGGAGTCGGCCACGACCATTAACCACACAAGCACCTAGTTCAGGTTTATCTCCTATTTGAGACTGAACCCGCACGGATGTCCGGCCGAAGCTTTCGCTACGACCTCAAACGATGTGCACAGGGTTCCCCAACCCATTGTTTGGGTACCACTTGATACACCGTGCCATGTGCCTACCATGTCATAGCCCACCCCTAAGGTCAGTGCTATGCACGACCCCAACATAAGCTACAAACACCACAAACTACTTGCAACTCTTGGACATAGTACTAGGCGATTAATAACTCGAGAGGGGTTCAGTGACCGGAACCCAATGTGTGGTAGTAGCTAATCTTGGATCACATACACGAAACTCGGTTCCTAAGAGCGTTTCCAAGGAGATAACCCACGATGTACTCCTGCACATCCTCTCATCGATGCCTTTACCAAATCAGGTTCAACATTTAACTTTTGTAACCGGAACACATTCATTTCACTCTGGTTCATCACCCATGCGAATCAGACCTGACACAACTCTAAGCATATCAAGCATAGCAGATTAAAGGCACATCATGGCTCAGGCATCTACCAGGTATAATAGGTTGCTTGGTTTAGCTATTTACTGTGACAACAGCATGTCCTACTGGGTTCAACTACCGAAACAAGTAATAATTGAAATGGTGTGTCCTAATGCAATAATTGAGAGCAAGAGAGAGAGCATATGATTGTATCAGAATGTTCAAAAGGGGTGTTTGCCTTGATGATCAACGGTGGAAAACTCTCCTTCCTTTGGATACTCGTAGGTATCCTTCGGAGCAGAGCCTACCGTAATACAAATAAAGTAACAATCAATACACAACAAGTGCGACAATATGATGCATGATTATGGCATGACAATATGAGTTGGATGAGATAATGCAACTAGCATTAGGTTTAAATGAAGTTGGTTTGAACCTAGGGTTCAAATTCAAACTCCACATATGACATATCATATACCATTTAGTTGATTTGTCCTGATAAGCAGGTATAACTCGTTCTAACATGCATGATAATATCGCCAATAGATTATTTGAGTTTTTCTGATAATTTTTCATATCTAATTTATTCCAGTCTGAGTTATAGATTAATTTCTAAGATTTTTAAAAGTTTTATCTGTTTTGTGGAATTTCCTGAATTGTTTTAATAACAAAAAATGAATTAGCACTGCATTAGCAGGTCAACGGACCGTTGCCAGGTCAAACTTGATTAATGGGGTCCAGTTGTCAGTGACCCATGGCTGGTTAGTGTCACTCGTAGGTGGGACCCGGCTGTTATTGTCTTTGGTTAATTTCCGAGTTGACCCTAGCTTTCACCCTTGCCAGGGCCTAGCGTCAGTGGCTGTTAGATATTTTAATCAGCTGGATTAGTCACTAATGAACGCCATGCCATGGCGTCACTTGAATCTCACCGATGGTGACCAAAACAATGGCGGCTCTTCATCGGAAACGCACTACACGCGATGGCTGGATGCGCAGAGACCACCAAAGTGTAGACCTAGCTTGACCACATATATCCAGGGGTCAGATGGCTCTAGGGGTGTCGGAATCCTCACTGACGTCGAGGTCCGTGGCGGCCGGTAATCGGGCATCGTCGGAAACGACGTTGCTGTGCGCATCTGAGCCCCAGCTAGCTACCTACGAAACCTTCAAGACCTCACAAAGCTACGGTGGTGTGATATGTCTCCAACGTATCTATAATTTTTGATGGTTCCATGCTATTATCTTGTCAAACTTTGGATGTTTTGTGTGTCCTTTATATCTTTTTTGGGACTAACTTATTAACTCACTGCCAAGTGCCACTTCTGTTTTTTCCGTGTATTTGAACTTTTTCAGAGGAGGATTTTGAACGGTGTCCAAACGGAATAAAACTTCCGAAAAGATTTTTCCAGAACAGAAGATATGCACCAGACTTGGGAACCAAGGCAGGGGCCACCAGGTGACCCCACAAGCCCCCTAGGCGCGGCCAGGGGGCCCCACGCCGAGCAGGCTTGTGGGCCCCCTGTGGCTCATCTGCCCTACCTCTTCCGCCTATAAATTCAGAAAAATTCCAAAACTGACGGGGAGATCCACGAAAATACTTTTCCGCCGCCGCAAGCTTCTGTCTCCGCAAGATCCCATCTGGGGCACGTTCTGGTGCCCTGCCGGAGGTGGGATTCGGATACGGAGGGCTTCTTCATTAACACTATGACCTCTCCGATGATTCGTGAGTAGTTCAACATAGACCTTCGGGTCCATAGCTAGTAGCTAGATGGGTTCTTCTCTCTCTTGGATCTTCAATACAAAGTTCTCCAAGATCTTCATGGAGATCTATCCGATGTAATCTTCTTTTGCGGCGTGTTTGTCAAGATCCGATGAATTGTGGATTTATGATGAGATTATCTATGAATCTTATTTGAGTTTCTTCTGATCTCTTATATGCATGATTTCATATCCTTGTAATTCTCTTCGAGTTGTGGGTTTTGTTTGGCCAGCTTGATCTATGATTCTTGCATTGGGAGAAGTGCTTGGTTTTGGGTTCATACCGTGCGGTGCCCTCACCCAGTGACAGAAGGGGTAGCGAGGCACGCATCGTGTTGTTGCCATCAAGGGTAAAAAGATGGGGTTTTCATCATTGGTTTGAGTTTATCCGTCTACATCATGTCATCTTGCTTAAAGCGTTACTTGATGATCCACAAGTATAGAGGATCAATCATAGTCCTTTCGATAAGTATGAGTGTCGAACCCAACGAGGAGCAGAAGGATCTGACAAGTGGTTTTCAGCAAGGTAAAATCTGCGGGCACTGAAATTGTCGGTAACAAGTGATTGTGTAGTGAGATGATTCGTAGCAAGCAACAAGTAACAAAATTAGCAACGGTGCAGCAAAGTGGCCCAATCCCTTTTGTAGCAAGGGACAAACCTGGACAAAGTCTTATAGGAGGAAAAACGCTCCTGAGGACACACGGGAATTTCTGTCATGCTAGTTTCATCATGTTCATATGATTCACGTTCGTTACTTTGATAGTTTGATATGTGGGTCGACCGGCGCTTGGGTACTGCCCTTACTTGGACAAGCATCCCTCTTATGATTAACCCCTCTCGCAAGCATCCGCAACTACGAAAGAAGAATTAAGACAAAGTCTAACCATAGCATTAAACTAGTGGATCCAAATCAGACCCTTACGAAGCAACGCATAAAGTATGGTTTAAGCTTCTGTCACTCCAGCAACCCATCATCTACTTACTACTTCCCAATGCCTTCCTCTAGGCCCAAATAATGGTGAAGTGGTATGTAGTCGACGTTCACATAACACCACTATAGGAAAAACAACGTACAACATATCAAAATACCGAACGAATACCAAATTCACATGACTATTATTAGCATGACTTATCCCATGTCCTCAGGAACAAAAGTAACTACTCACAAAGCATAACCATACTCATGATCAGAGAGGTAATGAGTAGAATCAAGGATCTGAACATAAACTCTTCCACCAAATAATCCAACTAGCATCAACTACAAAGAGTAATCAACACTACTAGCAACCTTACAAGTACCAATCGGAGTCGCGAGACGGAGATTGGTTACAAGTGATGAACTAGGGTTTGGAGATGAGATGGTGCTGATGAAGATGTTGATGGTGATGAGTCCCCTTCGATGAGAGGAGTGCTGGTGATGACGATGGCGACGATTTCCCCCTCCGAGAGGGAAGTTTCCCCGGCAGGATCGTCCTGCCGGAGCTCTAGATTGGTTTTGCTCAAGTTCCGCCTTGTGGCGGCGGCGAAACCACGAAGAAGCTCCTCTCTCATTTTTTTTTTCTGGACGAAACCCTCCATATAGCAAAAGAGGGGGGGCAGTGGGCCAGTGGGCTGCCCACAAGCCCCCATGGCGCGGCCTCGGGGGTGGCCGCACCGTGCAGGCTTGTGGGCACCCCCTGATGCCCCTCTGGCACTTCTTTGGCCTAGTATTTTTGATAAATTCGGAAAAAAATCCCCGTTGATTTTCACGGCGTTTGGAGTTGCGCAGAATAGGTATCTCAACTTTGCTCCACTTTCAGGCCAGAATTCCGGTTGCCGGTATTCTCCCTCTTCATGTAAACCTTGCAAAATAAGAGAGAAAAGGCATAAGAATAGTACCGTGAAGTGAAATAACAACCAAAGAAGTGATTAATATCACATGAAAATATGTTGCAAAATGGACGTATCAACTCCCCCAAGCTTAGATCTCGCTTGTCCTCAAGCGAAAGCCGAGCTCAATAAATATGTCCACATGTTTAGGGGGAGATGTGTCGACAAGACAAGATACGAACATGCATGCATCATGATCAAGCTCAGAACAATAATACCAACATATAATCTCTCATGCTAAAGTGATAATTCCTTCACAAGATAAAGCAGGGATCAAGAACCTTACCGAGAAGTAACAACCGATAACCTTTAGTCATTCAAGCAATTGCAATTTATCACAATATCAGAAAGAGTCAAATAAGAGCTGATACGTCCATTTTGCATCATGCTTTCATGTTGATATTTATTGCTTTTTGGGCTGTTATATTACTTGTGGTACCGTATTTATGCCTTTTCTCTTATTTTGCAAGGTTTATTTGAAGAGGGAGAATTCAGGCAGCTGGAATTCTGGACTGGAAAAGGAGCAAATCCTAGTCCACTATTCTGCACATCTCCAAATGCCCTGAAAATTTACGTGGATTTTTTCTAGAATATATTAAAAATACTGGGCGAAAGAACTACCGGAGGGGGGGCCACGAGCGCCCCACAAGCTTGCCCACCGCCACCACCCCCCTGGTGGCGCAGGGCAGGCTTGTGGGCTGCCTGAAGGTCCACTAGCCCCCCTCTTTTGCTATATGAAGCGTCCTGGTCTGGAAAAAATCGATAGGGAGCTTTTTCGTGGTTTCGCCGCCGCCACGAGGCGGAACTTGAGCATATCCAATCAAGAGCTCCGGCAGGACGATCCTGCCGGGAAATTTCCCTCCCGGAGGGGGAAATCGTCGCCATCGTCATCACCAACACTCCTCTCGTCGGAGGGGAGGCATCTTCATCAACATCTTCATCAGCACCATCTCCTCTCCAATCCCTAGTTCATCTCTTGTAACCAATCTTCGTCTCGCGACTCCGATTGGTGCTTGTAAGGTTGCTAGTAGTGTTGATTACTCTTTGTAGTTGATGCTAGTTGGATTACTTGGTGGAAGAGTTTATGTTCAGATCTTTGATGCTATTCATTACACCTCTGGTCATGATTATGATTATGTCTTGTGAGTAGTTACTTTTGTTCCTGAGGACCTGGGATAAGTCATGCTGATAATAGTCATGCGAATTTGATATTCGTTCGGTATTTTAATATGATGTATGTTGTCTTTTCCTCTAGTGGTGTTATGTGAACGTCGACTACATAAGACTTCACCATATTTGGGCCTAGAGGAAGGCATTGGGAAGTAGTAAGTAGATGATGGGTTGTTGGAGTGACAGAAGCTTAAACCCCAGTCTATGCGTTGCTTCGTGAGGGGCTGATTTGGATCCACTAGTTTAATGCTATGGTTAGACTTTGTCTTAATTCTTCTTTTGTAGTTGCGGATGCTTGCGAGAGAGGTTAATCATAAGTGGGATGCTTGTCCAAGTAAGGGCAGTACCCAAGCGCCGGTCCACCCACATATCAAACTATCAAAGTAACGAACGCGAATCATATGAACATGATGAAACTAGCATGATAGAAATTCCCGTGTGTCCTCGGGAGCGTTTTTCCTCCTATAAGACTTTGATCAGGCTTGTCCCTTGCTACAAAAGGGATTGGGTCACTTGCTGCAACATTTCTACTACTTGTTACTTGTTACTTTTTGCTTGCTACGTTTCACCTCGCTACACAATCACTTGTTACCGCTACTTTCAGTGCTTGCAGTTATTAGCTTGCTGAAATCCATTTACCAGAGCCTTCTTCTCCTCGTTGGGTTCGACACTCTTACTTATCGAAAGGACTATGATTGATCCTCTATACTTGTGGTTCATCAAGACTCTTTTCTCGCGCTGTTACCGGGGAGTGAAGTGCCTTTGGTAAGTGGAAATTGGTAAGGAAACATTTATATACTGTGCTGAAATTTATTGTCACTTGTAACTATGGAAACTCTTCCTTTGAGGAATTTGTTCGGGGTATCTTCACCACGAACGGAAGCACGAGGAGTTGCTCCTCAACCTGAGGTACCTACTGAAAATATCTTTTATGGAATTCCTTTGGGTATGCTTGAGAAGCTGCTGGCTAATCCTTTTACAGGAGATGGATCTTCAGATCCAGACTTTCATCTAATCTATGTAGATGAAGTTTGTGGTTTATTTAAGCTTGCAGGTTTGCCCGAGGATGAGGTAAACAAGAAAGTCTTTCCTTTATCTTTGAAGGATAAGGCGTTGACATGGTATAGGCTATGTGATGATGCTGGATCATGGGGCTACAATCGGTTGAAATTGGAATTTCATCAAAAGTTCTATCCTATGCATTTAGTACATCGTGATCAGAACTTTATTTATAACTTTTGGCCTCATGACAGGGAAAGCATAGCTCAAGCTTGGGGGAGGCTTAAATCAATGCTATATTCATGCCCCAATCATGAGCTCTCGAGAGAAATCATCACTCAAAACTTTTATGCTCGGCTTTCTCATGAAGATTGTACCATGCTTGACACTTCTTGTGCCGGTTCTTTTATGAAGAAGGACATTGATCACAAGTGGAATTTATTGGAGAGAATCAAACGCAACTCTGAAGATTGGGAGCTGGAGGAAGGTAAGGAGTCAGCTATGAATTTCCAGTTTGATTGCGTTAAATCTTTTGTTGAGACAAACACCTCTAGAGATTTTAGCGCTAAGTATGGACTTGACTCTGAGATAGTAGCTTCTCTATGTTAATATTTTGCTACTCATGTTGATCTTCCCAAAGAGAAGTGGTTTAAATATCATCCTCCTGTAGAAAGAAACATAGCCAAAACCAATCTAGTTGAGGAGAAAATCATAGCTTTTAGTGATCCTGTTGTTCCTTGTGCTTACACTGAGAAACCACCATACCCTGCTAGGATGAAGGATTATTCTAAAGCTCCAACTGTGATACGTAGGGGTTACATTAGACCACTTGCACCCCCTGAGGAGATTAGAGTTGAACCTAGTGTTGCTATTATCAAAGATCTCTTAGCCGAAGACATAGATGGGCATGTTATCAAATTCTGTGAGGACTCCGCTAGAATTGCTAAACCTCACGCGAAAGACAAGCACAGACCTGTAGTTGGCCTGCCCGTTGTTTCTGTTAAGAAAGGAGATCACCGTTACCATGGTTTATGTGATATGGGAGCTAGTGTTAGTGCAATACCCCGTTCTCTATATGATGAAATCAAGGATGAGATTGCACCTGCTGAGTTAGAACCCATTGATGTCACTATTACGCTAGCTAATAGAGACACTATCTGCCCTCTGATTGTGAGAGACGTAGAAGTCCTGTGTGGTAAGACGAAGTATCCTACTGATTTCCTCGTCCTTGGTACTGCACAAGATAGCTTTTGTCCCATCATATTCGGTAGACCCTTTCTCAACACTGTCAATGCTCACATTGATTGCATTAAGCAGACCGTCACAGTAAGTTTAGATGGTGTGTCTCATGAATTTAACTTCTCCAAGTTTGGAAGACAACCCCATGAAAGAGGGTCGCCTGGTAGAGATGAAATCATTGCTCTTGCCTCTATTGCCGTACCTCCGACGGATCCTTTAGAGCAATATCTGCTTGAGCATGAAAATGATATGCATATGGAGGAGAGAGATGAGATAGATAGAATTGTCTTAGAACAACATCCTATTCTCAAGAATAATTTGCCTGTTGAACTGCTTGGGGATCCTCCCCCACCAAAGGGTGATCCTGGGTTCGAGGTTAAAAAGTTGCCTGATACTCTTAAGTATGCCTATCGTGATGAGAAGGAGATATATCCTGTCATTATTAGTGCTCTCCTCTCAGAGCGCGAAGAGAAGAAGTTACTAAAAACTCCGAGGAAGCACCGCACTGCTATTGTATATACTCTTGATGATCTTAAGGGTATTAGTCCTACTCTATGTCAGCACAAGATTAAAACTGATCCTAACTTTAAACCAGTTGCTGATCATCAAAGGAGATTAAATCCTAAGATGAAAGAGGTCATTACAAAAGGAATATTAAAGCTTCTCGAAGCAGGAATCATTTATCCTGTTGCTCATAGTGATTGGGTAAGTCCAGTACATTGCGTACCTAAGAAGGGAGGTATCACCGTCATTCCTAATGATAAGGATGAATTAATCCCACAAAGGATTATTACCGGCTATAGAATGGTGATAGACTTCCGGAAACTGAACAAGGCAACAAGGAGAGATCATTATCCTTTGCCGTTTATCGACCAAATGCTAGAAAGGCTATGAAAGCACACCCACTTCTGGTTTCTAGACGGTTATTCAGGTTTCTTGCAAATACCTGTTGCACAATCCGATCAAGAGAAAACCACTTTCACCTGCCCTTTTGGTACCTTTGCCTATAGACGTATGCCTTTTGGCTTATGCAATGCACCTGCCACCTTCCAAAGATGTATGATGGCTATATTCTCTTACTTTTGTGAAAAGATTGTCGAGGTTTTCATGGACGACTTCTCCGTTTACGGGTCTTCCTTTGATGATTGCCTCAACAACCTTGATCGAGTCTTACAGAGATGCGAAGAAACCAACCTCGTCTTGAATTGGGAGAAGTGCCACTTTATGGTTAATGAAGGTGTCGTCTTAGGACACAAAATTTCTGAGAGAGGCATTGAAGTTGATAAGGCTAAGGTTGATGCAATTGAGAAAATGCCTTGCCCCAGAGATATCAGAGGCATACGAAGTTTCCTAGGTCATGCTGGTTTCTATAGAAGGTTCACTAAAGACATCTCTAAGATTTCTAGGCCTCTTACTAACCTCTTGTAGAAGGATGTTCCTTCTGTTTTTGATGAGGATTGTGAGAAAGCCTTTGAAATACTTAAGAAGGCTTTGATAACCGCACCTATTGTTCAACCACCTGACTGGAACTTGCCCTTTGAAATCATGTGTGACGCTAGTGATTATGCTGTTGGTGCTGTTCTAGGACAAAGAGTTGACAAGAAGTTGAATGTCATTCACTATGCTAGTAAAACTCTAGACAGTGCCCAAAGAAACTATGCCACTACGGAGAAGGAATTTCTAGCAGTCGTGTTTGCATGTGAAAAGTTTAGATTTTACATAGTTGACTCCAAAGTCACTATTCACTCTGATCATGCTACTATTAAGTACCTCATGCAGAAGAAGGACGCTAAGCCTAGGCTGATCAGATGGGTTCTCCTGCTACAGGAATTTGATTTGCACGTCGTTGACCGAAAGGGTGCTGATAACCCTGCAGCGGATAACTTGTCTAGGCGAGAGAATGTCCTTGATGACCCAGTACCTATTGATGACAGCTTTCCTGATGAGCAATTAAATGTCATCCGCACTTCCCTTAGTGCACCGTGGTATGCCGATTATGCAAACTATATTGTAGCCAAATACATACCACCCAGTTTCACCTATCAACAAAAGAAGAAATTCTTCTTCGATTTGAGACACTACTTTTGGGATGATCCTCACCTTTATAAGGAAGGAGTAGATAGTGTTATTAGACGTTGTGTGCCTAAACATGAACAGGGACAGATCCTGCAGAAGTGTCATTCCGAAGCCTACAGAGGACACCATGCTGGAGATAGAACTGCCCATAAGGTATTGCAATCATGTTTCTATTGGCCCACTCTCTTCAAGGATGCCGGTAAGTTTGTCTTGTCTTGTGACGAATGCCAAAGGATAGGGAACATCAGTAAGCGTCAGGAGATGCCTATGAACTATTCACTTGTCATTGAACCATTTGATGTTTGGGGCTTTGATTATATGGGACCCTTCCCGAGTTCCAATGGGTACACTCACATCTTAGTTGCTATGGATTATGTTACTAAGTGGGTAGAAGCTATCCCCACTAAAAATGCTGATCACCACACCTCTATTAAGATGCTTAAAGAAGTCATATTTCCAAGATTTGGAGTCCCTAGATACATGATGACTGATGGCGGTTCACACTTCATTCATGGTGTTTTCCGCAAGATGCTAGCTAAGTATGATGTCAACCATAGAGTTGCATCTCCTTATCATCCTTAGTCTAGTGGTCAAGTTGAGTTGAGTAATAGGGAGATCAAGTTGATCCTACAAAAGACCGTCAATAGATATCGAAAGAACTGGTCAAGCAAACTTGACGATGCATTATGGGCTTATGGGACTGCTTATAAGAATCCCATGGGCATGTCACCGTATAAAATGGTTTACGGTAAGGCCTGTCATTTACCTCTTGAGCTGGAACAAAAAGCTTATTGGGCAATCAAAGAGCTCAACTTTGATTTCAAACTTGCCGGTGCGAAGCGGTTGTTTGATATCATGTTGTTAGATGAATGGAGAGCCCAGGCATATGAGAATGCCAGGTTGTTCAAGGAAAAGGTTAAGAGATGGCACGACAAACGAATACAAAAACAAGAGTTCAATGTAGGTGATTATGTCCTGCTATACAATTCTCGTTTGAGATTCTTTGCAGGCAAGCTTCTCTCTAAATGGGAAGGTCCCTGTGTTGTCGAGGAAGTATATCGTTCCGGTGCCATCAAAATCAATAACACGGAAGGAAATTTTCCTAGAGTGGTAAATGGGCAAAGAATCAAGCATTACATCTCTGGTACTCCCATAAATGTTGAGACCAATATCATCAATGTCATAACTCCACAAGAGTACATAAGGGATGTTTATCAGCCTGTTTCAGACCTTGAAAATGAAGATGTATCTGTTTCGGCAAGAAATTGGACTCCGATGCTTTTCCAATAGGAAATTTCCTCAGTTTTGGAATTTTTGGAAAATTAGAAAAATAAAAAGCAGTCCAGAGAGCAAACGAGGCAGCCACAAGGGCCAATCCGCCACCACCCCCCTGGTGGCGGTGGGCAAGCTTGTGGGCACCTTGTGTGCCTCCCGGACTCTGTTTTCTTGTGAAGGACTCCTTCTGGCCCAGAAAAAAAAAATCAATATATAGTCGCCCGAAGGTTTTGATCTCCGTATCGCATAGTTTTCCTGTGTTTTCTTTTCGAGCTTGTTGTCTGTCGCAGATTAGAGCAAAGATGTCTTAGGAATCTGTTGGGGAGAATGATCTTCACCAAGTTCATGAGGAAATAGATGCTGATCTGAAAAGAGTAGAAGTCACGAAAGCCTGGGACCAAGCTAAGGAGAAAACCCAAGCTAGGGAGGAAGTTCAACCTGTGTTCAACATTGAAGATGTTGCAGGAGTAGATTTTCTCCAACCCTTCCTCCACGTGCTGTCTCCATCCTTGATTGAACTCTTGAGGTTTTGCGAAACAACTCGTGCTCGCAATATTTCTCTTTCTCATGAAGTTGTTTTGCTGGAAAACCATGTCACAGATCTCAAAGGTATAAATCAAAGAATGATAGCTCTCTTGGAATCAAAGGCGACAACAACACCACCATCACCACCAAAGGAAGACAACTAAGCATTGGTATGGGCAATCCCCTTGGCTTCTGGTATCGTATCACCTTTATATCTTTTGCTTTTACCTTTGTTTTAGTTCTTTCCTTTCCAGTTTTTATTTCTTCTTTTAGATGAATAAGTCTTTAGTTTTTAGTTTGAGTCTTTTGCTTTTGTATCTCCCCCGATGTATTCGATCTTACGAGCTATATAATAAAGAGTGTCTTAGTAAAGGGCTTTTATTTGTGCCATGATCAAAAAGTATGAAAAGAACGATAGCATGAAAGATCATGAGACGATCTTATGGAAAGTGATAACTTTACTTATGACACGTATGATGATTGAAACTTGTTGAGAATAAATCAACATAGACCTCAGTCATTGTTGCAATTAATAAGAAGTAATAAGGAAAGAGAGGTTCACATATAAATATATCATCTTAGACACTTTTTACAATTGTGAGCACTCACCAAACTATTACATGCCTAGGAGTAGATGTTGGACAAGGAAGACAACATAATGAATTGTGTTTGCTTGCTTCCAAACAATGTTATATGATTAGAGATCCCTTAGCATGTGACGATTGCTTCCACCTCATATTAGCCAAAACTCCCGCACCAAGTAGAGATACTAGTTGTGCATCCATAAACCTTCAACCAAGTTTTGCCATGAGAGTCCACCATACCTACCTATGGATTGAATAAGATCCTTTAAGTAAGTTGTCATCGGTGCAAGCAATAAAAATTGCTCTCTAATATGTATGATCTATTAGTGTGTGGAAAATAAGCTTTGTAAGAACCTGTGATGAGGAAGACATAAAAGCGACAGACTGCATAATAAAGTTCTTTGTCACAGGAGGCAATATAAAGTGACGTTCCTCCGCACTAAGAGGACACACATTCAAACCTCAAAAGCGCATGACAACCTCTGCTTCCCTCTGCGAAGGGCCTATCTTGTACCTTTACTTTTTACCCTTGTAAGAGTCATGGTGATCATCACCAATTCCCTTTTTGCCTTTGTCTTGGCTACCGTCACATGCTTGGGAAATATCTATATTCATATGTCAACTTGGAGTTGAGTACTCATGCTTTATTGTTGTTGACTTTACCCTTGAGGTAAACCGTTGGGAGGCAAAACTATAAGCCCCTATCTTCCTCTGTGTCCAGCTGAAACTTTGACACCATGAGTACCACGTGAGTTATAACAATTGTGGAAAACAAAAGAGATGATTGAGTATGTGGGTTTGCCTTACAAGCTCTTATTTGACGCTTTCTGATGTTGTGATAAATTGCAATTGCTTCAATGACTATGGACTATTGTTGGTTACTTCTCGGTAAGGTTTTTGCTTCATGCTTTGCTTTGTGAAGGAATTGTAACTTTCCCAAAAGAATCTTTATGATGTATTGCTATTCTATGTGTGATCATGATGCCCTCATGTCCGTATAATGTTTTATCGACACCTTCGTCCCCAAACATGTGGACAAGTTTATGGAACTTGGTTTTCGCTTGAGGACAAGCGAGGTCTAAGCTTGGGGGAGTTGATACGTACATTTTGCATCATGGTTTCATGTTGATATTTATTGCTTTTTGGGTTGTTATATTACTTGTGGTACCATATTTATGCCTTTTCTATCTTATTTTGCAAGGTTTATTTTAAGAGGGAGAATTCAGGCAGCTGGAATTCTGGACTGGAAAAGGAGCAAATCCTAGTCCACTATTCTGCACATCTCCAAATGCCATGAAAATTTACGTGGATTTTTTGTGGAATATATTAAAAATATTGGGCGAAAGAACTACCGGAGGGGGCCACCAGGGCCCCACAAGCTTGCCCACCGCCACCACCCCCCTGGTGGCGCAGGCAGGCTTGTGGGCTGCCTGAAGGCCACTAGCCCCCCTCTTTTTCTATATGAAGCATCCTGGTCTCGAAAAAAATCGATAGTGAGCTTTTTCGTGGTTTCGTCGCCGCCACGAGGTGGAACTTGAGCAGATACAATCTAGATCTCTGGCAGGACGATCCTGCCAGGGAAATTTCCCTCCCGGAGGGGGAAATCGTCGCCATCGTCATCACCAACACTCCTCTCGTCGGAGTGGAGGCATCTTCATCAACATCTTCATCAACACCATCTCCTCTCCAATCCCTAGTTCATCTCTTGTAACCAATCTTCGTCTCGCGACTTCGATTGGTGCTTGTAAGGTTGCTAGTAGTGTTGATTACTCTTTGTAATTGATGCTAGTTGGATTACTTGGTGGAAGAGTTTATGTTCAGATCTTTGATGCTATTCATTACACCTCTGGTCATGATTATGATTATGTCTTGTGAGTAGTTACTTTTGTTCCTGAGGACCTGGGATAAGTCATGCTGATAATAGTCATGTGAATTTGATATTCGTTCGGTATTTTGATATGATGTATGTTGACTTTTCCTCTAGTGGTGTTATGTGAGCGTCGACTACATAACACTTCACCATATTTGGGCCTAGAGGAAGGCATTGGGAAGTAGTAAGTAGATGATGGGTTGCTGGAGTGACAGAAGCTTAAACCCCAGTCTATGCGTTGCTTCGTAAGGGGCTGATTTGGATCCACTAGTTTAATGCTATGGTTAGACTTTGTCTTAATTCTTCTTTAGTAGTTGCGGATGCTTGCGAGAGAGGTTAATCATAAGTGGGATGCTTGTCCAAGTAAGGGCAGTACCCAAGCGCCGGTCCACACACATATCAAACTATCAAAGTAACGAACGCGAATCATATGAACATGATGAAACTAGCATGACAGAAATTCCCGTGTGTCCTCGGGAGCGTTTTTCCTCCTATAAGACTTTGATCAGGCTTGTACCTTGCTACAAAAGGGATTGGACAGCTTGCTGCACCATTGCTATTACTTGTTACTTGTTACTTTTTGCTCGTTACGTTTCACCTCGCTACACAATCACTTGTTACCGCTACTTTCAGAGCTTGCAGTTATTACCTTGCTGAAATCCGTGTATCAGAGCCTTCTGGTCCTAGTTGGGTTTGACACTCTTACTTATCGAAAGGACTATGATTGATCCCCTATACTTGTGGGTCATCAAGATCTTGTAAAGCAAATCCACATACTCAATCATTCTTTCGTTCTCTACAATTGCTACAACTCACGTGGTACTCACGATATCAAAGTTTCAACTGAACACAGAGAAAGATAGGGGCTTATAGTATTGCCTCCCAACTACTTACCTCAAGTGTAATGTCAACAATAATAATTGATGAATGCCTACCTGCAAGTTGACATATGAATATAGATCTTTCCCAAGCATGTGACGGTAGCCAAGACAAAGGGAAAATAAGGAATTGGTGAAGATCACCATGACTCTTTCAAGGAAATAAAGTAAAGGTACAAGATAGGCCCTTCGCAGAGGGAAGCAGAGGTTGTCATGCGCTTTTGAGGTTTGGATGCGTGTCCTCTTAGTGCGGAGGAACGTCACTTTATATTGCCTCCTGTGATAAAGAACTTTATTATGCAGTCTGTCGCTTTTATGTCTTCCTCATCACATGTTCGTATAAAGCTTATTTTCCACACACTAATAGATCATACATATTAGAGACCAATTTTTATTGCTTGCACCGATGACAACTTACTTGAGGGATCTTATTCAATCCATAGGTAGGTATGGTGGACACTCATGGCAAAACTGGTTTGAAGGTTTATGGATGCACAAGTAGTATCTCTACTTCGTGCGGGAGTTTTGGCTAATATGAGGTGGAAGCAGTCATCACATGCTAAGGAATCTCTAATCATATAACATTGTTCATAGCCAAGCAAACACAATTCATTACGTTGTCTTCCTTGTCCAACATCTACTTCTAGGCATGCAATAGTTTAGTGAGTGTTCACAATCATAGATGGTGTCAGAGATGATATATTTATATGTGAACCTCTCCTTCTTTATCACTTCCTATTAATTGCAACAATGACCAAGGTCTACGTTTGCCTACCCTCAATAAGTTTCAATCGTCATTCTTTTTATATGCGAAGCCATCACTTCCCATAAGATCATTAAATGATCTTTCATGCTTTTGTTCTATTCTCACTCTTTTGATCATGGCAAGAGGCAAAGCCCTTCAACTAAGACACTCTTTATTATATGTCTCATGAGCAAGAATACATCGGGGGTGACACAAAGCAAAACTCAAGACTAAAACACTAAGACTTTTAAACTACTAGAGAAAAAGAAAACTGAAAAGGAAAACTAGAAAAAAGGTAAAGGAAAAAGATGTGATGGTGATATGATACCGGGGCAACTCCCCCAAGCTTGGCAAAAGCCAAGGGGATTGCCCATACCAATGCTCAGTTATCTTCCTTCGGTGGTGATGGTGGTGGAGTTGTTGACGAGGTCTTGAGCTTGTTTAATTTCCACTTGAGCATAAAATTCTGCTCCCTCAGATCATCATTTTCCTCTTCAAGCTTCAACACCCTTTGGCATAATTCCTGCTTACTCTCCTGCAAGAAACGAGAAGGGATAAACAAGGTCTTAGGCTTCTTCCTTGAGTCAGAGAGGCTCGACTTCTTGAACTCCACATGCGTGCGTCCAGGTTGAGGAAGAGGAGCCTCCTCTTCCTTGGAACTCATTTGTTCCTTCTCCTTGGGATCATAATCTTCTTCCTCATCACAGATCCATCCATAAGGATCAAAGTCCCCATAGACCTTGGGGTTAGCAAGGTAATCGGACACATAGCTCTTCCCCTCTGAATCCTGAGAAGACATCTTGACGTAGATCTGCGGCAGAAAACAGGCTCGAAACGAAAAACAGAAGAAACTGCGTGATGTAGGGGTCAGACCAAACGGGAGTATATATAATGATTTTTTCCAAACCAGAAGGAGTATCCCGCACGAAAACGGAGTCCGGGAGGAGCACGAGGTGGCCACAAGCCCTCACGGTGCGGCCAGGGGTGGGCCCGTGCCGTGCAGGCTTGTCGCCACCTCGCGCACTTTCCGGACTACTTCCAATTTTTGTATTTTTTCTAATATTCCAAAACGGAGAAAATTTCCTATTGGGAAAGTTTTGGACTCTGTTTTCTTACCGAATCACATACCTCTTCGTTTTCGAAGTCTGAAACAGGCTGATAAATGTCCCTTAGGTATTCTTCCGGAGCTATGCTATTGATGATATTGCTTTCAACATTTATGGGAGTACCTGAGATATAATGCTTGATTCTCTGCCCATTTACCACTCTTGGACAATTACCTTTCGTGTTGTTGATTTTGATAGCACCGGAACGATATACTTCCTCAACAACATAGGGACCTTCCTATTTAGAGAGAAGCTTGCCTGCAAAGAAACTTAAACGAGAGTTATATAGCAAGACATAATCACCTACATTGAACTCATGCTTTTGTATCCTCTTATCATGCCACCTCTTAACCTTATCTTTGAACAACTTGGCATTCTCATATGCCAGAGTTCTCCACTCATCAAGTGAGCTAATATCAAATAACCTCTTCTCACCGGCAAGTTTGAAATCAAAGTTGAGCTCTTTGATTTCCCCATAAGCTTTATGCTCTAGCTCAAGAGGTAAATGACATATTTTCCCATACACCATTTTGTACGGAGACATGCCCATGGGATTCTTATAGGCAGTTCTATAAGCCCACAGTGCATCATCGAGCTTCTTAGACCAATTCTTTCTAGACCTGTTGACAGTCTTTTCCAGAATCAGTTTAATCTCTCTATTGCTTAGCTCTACTTGACCACTGGACTGAGGGTGATAGGGAGACGCAATTCTATGGTTGACGTCGTACTTAGCAAGCGTTTTACGGAAAGCACCATGAATGAAGTGTGAACCACCGTCGGTCATTAGATATCTAGGGACTCCAAATCTAGGGAAGATAACTTCTTTCAGCATCTTGATAGAAGTGTTGTGATCAACACTACTAGTGGGGATAGCTTCTACCCACTTAGTGACGTAATCAACAACAAATAGGATATGAGTATACCCGTTGGATTTTGGAAAAGGTCCCATATAATCAAAGCCCCAGACATCAAATGGTTCAATGACAAGTGAATAGTTCATAGGCATTTCCTGACGTTTGCTAATATTACCTATTTTTTGACATTCGTCACAAGACAAGACAAACTTACGGGCATCCTTGAAGAGAGTGGGCCAATAGAAACCTGATTGCAATACCTTGTGTGCAGTTCTATCTCCCGCATGGTGTCCTCCGTAGGCATCAGAGTGACACTTCTGTAGGATCTGTCCCTATTCATGTTCAGGTACACAATGTCTAATAACACCATCTACTCCTTCCTTATAAAGGTGAGGATCATCCTAAAAGTAGTGTCTCAAGTCAAAGAAGAATTTCTTCTTTTCCTGGTATGTGAAACTAGGTGGTATATATTTGGCAACGATATAGTTTGCATAATCAGCATACCACGGTGCACTACGTGAAGCATTGATGACATTCAGTTGCTCATCGGGAAAGCTATCATCGATAGGTTGTGGGTCATCAAGAACGTTTTCCAACCTAGACAAGTTATCTGCTACTGGGTTATCAGCACCCTTTCGTTCGACAACGTGCAAATCAAATTCTTGTAGCAAGCGAACCCATCTGATAAGTCTAGGTTTAGTGTCCTTCTTCTCCATGAGGTACTTAATAGCAGCATGATCAGTGTGAATAGTGACTTTGGAATCAACTATGTAAGACCTGAACTTTTCACATGCAAACACGACTGCTAAAAATTCCTTCTCCATAGTGGCATAGTTTCTCTGGGCACTGTCTAGAATTTTACTAGCGTAGTGAATGACATTCAACTTCTTATCAACTCTTTGCCCTAGGACAGCACCAACAACATAATCGCTAGCATCACACATGATCTGAAAAGGTAAGTTCCAATCAGGTGGTTGAACAATAGGTGCAGTTATCAAAGCCCTCTTAAGTATTTCGAAGGCTTCCTCACAATCATCATAAAAAACAAAAGGAATATCCTTTTGTAAGAGACTGGTAAGAGGCCTAGAAATCTTAGAGAAGTCTTTGATGAACCTTCTGTAGAAACCAACAAGACCAAGGAAACTTCTTATCCCTTTGATATCTATGGGGTATGGCATTTTCTTGATTGCATCAACCTTAGCCTTATCGACTTCAATACCTCTTTCAGAAATTTTATGTCCCAAGACGATGCCTTCATTAACCATAAAGTGGCACTTCTCCCAATTCAAGACAAGATTGGTTTCTTTACATCTCTGTAAGACTCGATCAAGGTTGCTGAGGCAATCATCAAATGAAGACCAGTAAATGGAGAAGTCATCCATGAAAACCTCAACAATCTTTTCACAAAAGTCAGACAATATAGCCATCATACATCTTTGAAATTTGGCAGGTGCATTACATAAGCCAAAAGGCATACGTCTATAAGCAAAGGTACCGAAAGGGCAGGTGAAAGTGGTTTTCTCCTGATCAAATTGTGCAACTGGTATTTGGGAGAAACCAGAATAACCGTCTAGAAAGCAGAAGTGTGTGTGTTTGGACAACCTTTCTAGCATTTGGTCGATAAAAGGCAAAGGATAATGATCCTTCCTAGTGGCTTTATTCAGTTTCCTAAAATCGATCACCATCCTATAGCCAGTAATAATCCTCTGTGGGATCAGTTCATCCTTATCATTAGGGACAACGGTAATGCCTCCCTTCTTAGGAACGCAATGCACCGGACTCACCCAATCGCTGTGAGAAACAGGATAAATGATACCTGCTTCCAGGAGCTTTAGTATTTCTTTTCTCACTACTTCTTTCATCTTAGGATTTAATATCCTTTGATGATCAACAACTGGTTTGAAGTCAGGATCAGTTTTAATCCTGTGCTGGCATAGAGTAGGACTAATGCCCTTAAGATCATCAAGAGTATATCCAATAGCAGCACAGTGCTTCCTCAGAGTTTTTAGTAACTTCTTTTCTTCATGCTCTGAGAGGCTAGCACTAATAATAATAGGATATATCTCCTTTTCATCAAGATAGGCATACTTAAGAGTATCCGGCAACTGTTTAAGCTTGAACACAGGATCAACCTTTGGTGGGGGTGGATCCCCAAGCAGTTCAACAAGCAAGTTATTCTTAAGGATAGGATATTGTTCTAAGACAACTCTATCTATCTCATCCCTTTCATCCATATGCATATCATTTTCATGCTCAAGCAAGTATTGCTCTAAGGGATCAGTAGGAGGCATGACAATAGAGGCTAAGGCAATAGGTTCATCCCTACTAGGCAACTCCTTTTCATGAGGTTTTCTACCAAACTTAGAGAAATTGAACTCATGTGACACACCTTCAAAGCCAACAGTGACAGTTTGCTTCTCACAATCAATATGAGCATTGACGGTATTGAGGAAGGGTCTGCCAAATATGATGGGACAAAAGCTATCTTGTGTGGTAGCAAGAACGAGGAAATCAGCAGGATACTTCGTTTTACCACACAAGGCTTCAACGTCCCTAACAATTCCCACAGGGCAGATAGTATCTCTATTGGCAAGCTGAATAGTGACATCAATGGGCTCTATCTCAACAGGTGCAATCTCATCTTTGATTTCATCATATAAGGATTGAGGTATCGCACTAACACTAGCACCCACGTCACATAAGCCATGATAACAATGATCTCCTATCTTAATAGAAACCACATGCATGCCAACAACATGCCTATGTTTGTCTCTAACGTGAGGTTTAGCAATTCTAGCAGCATCTTCACAGAAGTGAATATTATGTCCCTCAACTTCTCCAGACAAAAAATCTTTGATAATAGCAATGCTAGGTTCAACTCTAATTTTCTCAGGGGGTGTAGGTGTTCTAATATAGCCTCTACGTATCATAGTTGAAGCTTTAGAATGATCCTTTAACCTAATAGGGAAAGGTGGTTTCTCAATGTAAGCACTGGGAACAACATGATCATTATAGGTAATGACTTTCCCTTTAACTGGAGTGAGTTTAACTACATTGACTTCTAAAGGAGGATGATATTTAAACCACTTCTCTTTGGGGAGATCAATATGAGCAACAAAGGATTCACACAGTCAAGCTACTATCTCAGAGTCAAGTCCATACTTAGCGCTAAAATCACTAAAGGTATTTGTGTCAACAAAGGATTTAATGCAATGAAACGTGAAATTCATACCCGACTCCTTACCTTCTTGAAGCTCCCAATCTTCAGAGTTGCATTTAATTCTCTCCAATAAATTCCATTTGAAGTCAATATCTCTCTTCCTAAAAGAGCCGGGACAAGAAGTGTCAAGCATGGTGCGATCTTCATGAGAAAGCCGAGCATAGAAGTTCTGAATGATAATTTCTCTCGAGAGCTCATGATTGAGGCATGAATATAGCATTGATTTAAGCCTCCCCGAAGCTTGAGCGATGCTTTCTATGTCACGAGGCCAAAAAATGTAAATATAATTTCGATCCCGATGTACTAAATGCACAGGATAAAACTTTTGATGAAATTCCAATTTCAACCGATTGTAGTCCCATGATCCAGTATCATCACATAGCCTATACCATGTCAACGCCTTATCCTTCAAAGATAAAGAAAATACCTTCTTCTTGACCTCATCCTCGGGCACACCTGCAAAGTTAAATAAACCACAAACTTCATCTACATAGATCAGATGCAAGTCTGGATGTGATGTTCCATCTCCTGTAAAAGGATTAGCCAGCAGTTTCTCAAGCATACACGAAGGAAATTGAAAGCAAATATTTTCAGTAGGTGCAGCAGGTTGAGGAGCAACCATTCGTGCTTCCGTTCGAGGTGAAGATACCCCGAACAAGCCCCTCAAAGTATTAGTATCCATAGTGACAAGTGACAATAAATTTCAGCACACTATATGAATGTTTCCTTACCAAGTTCCACTTACCAAAGGCGCTTCACTCCCCGGAAACGGCGCCAGAAAAGAGTCTTGATGACCCACAAGTATAGGGGATCAATCGTAGTCCTTTCGATAAGTAAGAGTGTCGAACCCAACGAGGAGCAGAAGGATCTGACAAGTGGTTTTCAGCAAGGTAAAATCTGCAGGCACTGAAATTGTCGGTAACAAGTGATTGTGTAGTGAGATGATTCATAGAAAGCAACAAGTAACAAAAGTAGCAACGGTGCAGCAAAGTGTCCCAATCCCTTTTGTAGCAAGGGACAAGCCTGGACAAAGTCTTATAGGAGGAAAAACGCTCCCGAGGACACACGGGAATTTCTGTCATGCTAGTTTCATCATGTTCATATGATTCGCGTTCGTTACTTTGATAGTTTGATATGTGGGTGGACCGGCGCTTGGATACTGCCCTTACTTGGGCAAGCATCCCACTTATGATTAACCTCTCTCGCAAGCATCCGCAACTACGAAAGAAGAATTAAGACAAAGTCTAACCATAGCATTAAACTAGTGGATCCAAAACAGCCCCTTACGAAGCAACACATAAAGTAGGGTTTAAGCTTCTGTCACTCTAGCAACCCATCATCTACTTACTACTTCCCAATGCCTTCCTCTAGGCCCAAATAATGGTGAATTTTTATGTAGTCTACGATCACATAACACCACTAGAGGAAAAACAACATACAACATATCAAAATACCGAACGAATACCAAATTCACATGACTATTATTAGCATGACTTATCCCATGTCCTTAGGAACAAAAGTAACTACTCACAAAGCATAATATTACTCATGATCAGAGAGGTAATAACTAGTATCAAGGATCTGAACATAAACTCTTCCACCAAATAATCCAACTAGCATCAACTACAAAGAGTAATCAACACTACTAGCAACCTTACAAGTACCAATCGGAGTCGCGAGACGGAGATTGGTTACAAGTGATGAACTAGGGATTGGAGATGAGATGGTGCTGATGAAGATGTTGATGGTGACGAGTCCCTTCCGATGTGAGGAGTGTTGGTGATGACGATGGCGACGATTTCCCCCTCCGGGAGGGAAGTTTTCTCGGCAGGATCGTCCTGTTGGAGATCTAGATTGGTTCTGCTCAAGTTCCGCCTCGTGGCGGCGGCGAAACCACGAAAAAACTCCTCTCTCATTTTTTCTGGACGAAACGCTCCATATAGCAAAACAGGGGGCCAGTGGGCCAGTGGGCTGCCCACAAGCCCCCATGGCGCGGCCTGGGGGGGGGGGGTGGCCGCGCCATGCAGGCTTGTAGGCACCCCCTGGTGCCCCTCTGGCACTTCTTCGGCCCAGTATTTTTGATAAATTGGGAAAAAAATCCCCGTTGATTTTCACGGCGTTTGGAGTTGCGCAGAATAGGTATCTCAACTTTGCTCCACTTTCAGGCCAGAATTGCAGTTGCCGGTATTCTCCCTCTTCATGTAAACCTTGCAAAATAAGAGAGAAAAGACATAAGAATAGTACCGTGAAGTGAAATAATAGCCAAAGAAGCGATAAATATCAACATGAAAACATGATGCAAAATGGACGTATCATTACTCTATTCGTCATGAACTCAATACACTAGATGCATGCTGGATAGCGGTCGATGTGTGGAGTAATAGTAGTAGATGTAGAAAGTATCTATCTACTTGTCTCGGACGTGATGCCTATATGTATGATCATTGCCTTTGATATCGTCATGACTTTGCACGGTTCTATCAATTGCTCGACAGTAATTTGTTCACCCACCGTATTATTTTCTATTTTGAGAGAAGCCTCTAGTGAACACTATGGCCCCCGGGTCAACTTCACACCATATTTTCAGCCTTACAATTTTACTTCGTTGCACTTTCTGCCTTCAGATCTCACTTTGCAATCAATCTTGAAGGGATCGACAACCCCTTTATAGCGTTCGGTGCAAGCTCTTTTGTGTTTGCCAGGTACTCTGGACTTGGCGCGATTCTCCTACTGGATTGATACCTTGGTTCTCAAACTGAGGGAAATACTTACTGCTCCTGTGCTGCATCGCCCTTTCCTCTTCAAGGGAACAACCAATGCAAGCTCAAGAGGTAGCAGAAGGATTTTGCCGCCGTAGCATGGTGCCAGGAGGACTAGAGGAGCACCAGAACATCACCAGCGATGAGCTCACGTGGCGGAGCTCATCAAATATCGAAGCAATCCGTGGCTACGACGCCTAATAAGCTGTGAGAAGAGGGGGAATGTGTCCAGGGGCTCATGGTGAGGGCGTAGGCATCGAGTGCTGGCTCAGGGATGGCCTGGAGTGGTCGAACGGCGAACGCGATCTGCGGCGGCCGGAGGTTGAAGAAGGCCTGGGGGCGGCGTTCTGCGGCTTCTGGTGATGGCTGGCTTGGCAGAGAGGATCAACAACTCAAGGAGGAGCTCGAGAGCTAGGCATAAGGTGAGGGGGTGACACCGGCTAGGTGTGCGGCAGCGGCGAGCAAGGCAGTCAGCCATGTCGACAGAGGCGAGGGTGAGAGAGCAGGGGCGAACGGGGGAGAGTCCGATCTAGACGGCAACGGGGTGCTTATCCCCGACGTCGCTCTGGCGGGGGAGGGGACAGGCACGCAGCTTCGTGCCGGGGTGCACGCGCGTCGTGGCCAGCTTCTCCTCTGCCTACTAGGAGGAGGAAGAAGATGCCCTTGCCCTTGGTGAGCTGAGCTCGGCTGGCGAGGTGAGCGGCAGGTAAGCTCCCCCTCCTTTTCCTTTTGTTTTTTTCTTTCTGTTTTTCTAATTTGTGCATTGTGTTTTATTTATTTGGGAAATAATATCTAGCACAAAAATACTGAAATTATTTCTGAGATATAGTTGGAATATTTTCAAGCTCCAAAAAAAGTTTCAGCATTTTTGGAACAACAAAAATATTTATACTACTTTATTTGTAAATTGCAGCAACTTTGCTGGATTATTCAAAATGCAAAAATTGTTGTGAAAATAAAATGCACCCGTCATATGTTGTTTCCAACATTTACGAGGCATGGTGGACATTTTTGAAGGCCATTTTGGATTCATTGAAAATCACAAGTATTTAAATTGGTTTATCAAATGAAGTGCTAGGGTTTGTTGATCCCCATTTCAAGTTCAATAAAAATTTAAACATGATGCATCACTAAAGCTAGCAGAAAACAAGATAGTAACTAGGGATGTGACAACTCACCCCACTCAAAAGAATCTTGTCCCGAGATTTAGGAGTCGTCGGGAGGAGCGCAAGGTACTATAGGATCAAAAGCATGTCTAGAGGGGGGGGGGTGATTAGACTACTTGACAAGATAAAAACTTAGCCTTTTCCAATTTTAGTTGTGGGCCGGTTTTAGGAATTGTGACTAGTCAAGTTCACCCTACACATGCACATCTAAGAGTATAGCTGAAAAAATTAAAGACATGCAAATGTAATGTAGAGGGTAAGGTAGGAAGATCAAACACAAAGTTTGACACGGTGATTTTTGGCGTGGTTCCACTAGGTGGTGCTATTGTACGTCCACGTTAGTGGAGACTTCAACCCACTAAGGATAATGACTGTGAGAGTCCACGGAGGGCTCCACCCACAACGGGTCCATGAAGAAGCGGCTTTGTCTATTCCACCATGGTTTCCGTCCACACATGACTAGCCTCATTCATGGTAGATCTTCAGCAAGTAGGCGATCTCCTTGCACTTACAAACTTCTTGGTTCAACTCCACAACACGAAGTAGGAGGCAGCCAAGCGACACCTAACCAATCTAGGAGGCACCACACTCCAAAAGGTAATAGATGTGGTAGAATAATGAAATCCTTGCTCTTGTGATTCAAAAGATAGTCTCCTCAACACTCAGTCACTCTCTCACAAATTTGGCATGGGTTGGAGAGATTGATCTTCTGGAAAGCAACTTGGGGAGGCTAGAGATCAACTTTCAAATGGTTGGATTGGAATGTCTTGATCTGAACACATGAGTAGGTGCCTCTCTCTCTGAAAAATGGATCTCGCAAGTGTAAGTGTGTTCTGAGTGCTTCCTCTACGAATGAGAGGAGGTGGATGGGGTATATAGGCATCTCCGAAAATCCAACCGTTACAACAATATTTCCCAACTCGGTGACACCAAAATGAATCTCAGTGGTACCAAGTTCCACTAAATGTGGCAACTTTTGAGTTCTCGATGAGATCGATATATGAATCTCGGTGGTATGGATACGATGACTTAGACCAGTTTCCAAATCTCGGTGAGATCGATTTCAAACTCAAAAATTCCAATTCTTGAGATCTTCTCAACAGAAAGTTGGTCACTGAATCTTGGTGGCACCGATGTGAAAGTTGGTGGTAATGAGATGGTAGGGTTCGACATAGGATCTTTATGGTGGAAAATCAGTAGGGTTGAGTGGAAATTGTTGGTGGCACTGATTTTCTGGTTTATCTTTGGACAGAGATATCTTGTGGGAGAGTGAGTGAATATTTTTGGTGTCTACGTCTAAGCACTTGAGCAACCAATTCATCATAATACCTCACCCCCTTTTAATAGTATTGTCTTTCCTATGGACTCAAAGTGATTTTTCACGAATGTAAAATATAGAGTCTTCTGGCTTGAAGCTTGAGCCAATCCTATTGTTTTCCTTGCATTAAGGGACTTCTCCTCACAATCCTATAGCCAAGGAATCTTTGAACTTTTCTGAAATATACTTGAATAAGATCATTAGTCCAATGATGCATATGTTGTGATCAATTATCAAAACCACCTTAGGGAGCAATTGTGCTATCAATCTCCCCCTTTTTGGTAATTGTTGACAAATATAGATCAAAGCTACGGCAAAAGATATAATCAATGATTTACATTGACGCTTCGAGAAGTATGTGAAAAGAAAGGGCTCCCGTAAATTTGTGCATTATTATAAATTTGCATTTCAATGCAAATGCACAATCGATTAGGATCATGGGTCACTCTTCCATGTCACATACAACTTGGTGGTGCGCATGAATGATATGAATGAATATATGCACATAACACCAAACAAGAAAGTGAATGATCATTCCAGTAAAAAAAGTGAATGATCATCATGTAGATAGCTCAAAGGTAATAATGTGGTAGCAGCAATCAAACAAAGTATATGATCTAACCCTTCTCCCAAACAGATAAAGTCATCCAAAAGACCAAAAGTGTTTGGAAAAACCAAATGAGAGCAAATAAAATGCAAAGCTCTCCCTCTTGAAGCCTATTTGATCGATACACTCCCCCTCTTTGGCAACAAGTTACCAAAAATTTCAAAGGCCTATAACTAATCGTCTATCTAGGCTCGATCTCCTCCTGTAGCAGATGATGGAGTGGATAGGAGAGCATCGAGGAAGGCTTCTGCACATGTCCCTGAAGGTGGAGGTGTAGACAGTGGAGGTGCATGAGCAGGAGATGAAGGTGCTGAAGCTTGAGCTCATGAAGATGGTCTTGCTTTCGGAACTAGTAAAGCTGTTGACCTAGTCTGGGCCGTGAACTGTGTAGTAATAGGAAGAGGCGACTCTTCATCATCACTGCTGGATCTGGATATATGCACTGAATCAACTTCATGCTGGAGCTGCTCAACAGTGGTATCCAACTCCATTACCTTAATATCCGGGTCATGGAATTTTGTCTCTATGATCCTCTCGAGGCTCTTCTGGTTCAGCAAGATATCCGAAATTTTCTTCTCCATCCCTTGGATGGTGCTGACCAAGAATGACATCTGCTAATCTCTAGTTCTGAGATGTGGGGTTGGAGCTGGAGCATTCCTAGCATCCTCTGCCTATGTTGCCTTAGCTGCCTCTCGAGCTGTAGCTGAGCTAGGATGGCTTGAGTCCATCACAACTTCATTGTCTTCAAACTCTGGCTGAATTGGCAGTTGGGAACGATCAAGTATACATGCATGCTTTCCAATCTTTGCATTGATGAGCATGTGAATATATGGAGCATATGCACAAGATCTCTTCTGATCTGCAGTAGTCCTCCTGACAGTCTAAACTATCAAGTCCATCACTCTGAACCGGGTGTGGGTGTCTAAATGATGCAACATGTTGATGGAATAGCCTCTAATCATCTTCTCATCTCTTGATTTTGGCACCATGGTGTATCTCATAATGGTGTTTGTAGTAGGTATCCCTGCTTGCAAAAAGTAGACAAAGCCAAACTTGTGCGTCTGCACATACTTATGGGGCACTGGATTGTACATGTTGGCCATGGAGTTGTGATTATCTGAATTATGAATACACATCCAAATCTCCTTCTTGTGCCTTTGGAGCACCAATGATAGTGGCCAACTCATCAATTGTAGACTCATACCGGTGACCTTGAGTCATCCATACAGCCCTTCCATTAGAATAGAAATGATCGGTGGAATAGAATTGCATGATCATCTCATCATTCCATGCAATCATATATTTGCCAACAAAATCTTCAATATCAACTAGCCTAAAATTTTCTCTCACATGGGGAAATAATGTTCATTGGCCTTGATATATTCCCAATCGACATATCTCATGTCGCTGACTGTAGGACTCTTATCAAGCAACACAGTCTCATAGAAATCTTGTTGCTCCTTTGTGTGAAAACGGGGATCAAAAATAGTTCTCCTTGTCACACCATTTGGATCAACTAATATCCACTTCCTCAGTCCTTGATCTCTTCTCCTTTTCATGTTCTCAACAGCTGGATGAGTAGCATCGTGAGATGGCAGATGAGCTCTCAGCATCATTAGCATAGGGGCATCCTCTTCTTCCTCTGTAGCAAAATCTCTGGATGCAGAGCCTTTGTTCTTCTCTGCTGTAGGAATGTCCTTGGTAGTCCTCTTGGGAGCTATAAACTTATTAGCCTTAGGTGCTAAAGGCTTGGGGCCAGTATTTTTAGGCATAGTATCATCCATCCGCTTTTTCTTCTTAGGAGGAGGGACCTCAGCTGGAATTTCTTCCTACATTGAGGTTGGCCTACCAACAGCATGGACAATTCTCTTTCTGGCTCTCTTCAGACCTGGCTTCTTTCCAAGCCAAGCTTCTGGAGCTTTAATGTATGTAGGTCTGGCATATTCCTTTCTCATAGTCTTCCTGGGTGTGGTCTTCCCTTTCTGCTTCTGGGGAACAGATTCGTCTGGGATTAACTCAACATCTTCTTCATCAGAATTGATCTTCCTTCTAGACGTGGTAGCTGCCTTGGGCAAGCCATGTGAGCTAGGTGTCCCTGGGTCAGAAGGTGTCCTCCCAGGACTACTGCCTGAGTCCATGTCAGCACTGGGCTCATGAAGTTGTTGTGACTATCCTCTGATCCTAACATCTGTCAAATAGCCAAGGAGACAAGCAGACAAGTAGACCCTGTGAAGAGATATAGAAGAGGTGGAAGGGATGAGCATCACAAAAATCAGAAGTTTTGAAAAGTTTGAGCTATGAAAAGTTAGGTTTAACATTCAGAAAAAGGGATTTCAGTTCCACTGAGTCAAAAAAATTGGAGCCACCGAGACTGACATTCTCATTAACAAAAACTTGGCACCATTTCCAGTTTCACCGAAAAGTAGAACTCGGTTCCACCGAGAAAATTCTCGGTAACCCTAAAGCCAAATCGGTAAGACTGACTTTTATAAATCGATGACACCGAGATTCAATTTTGCGGACTGCTAACCCTAAAATTTCAATTGTTCTCTAAACCATGGGAACATTCTTCTGGATAGGATGAGTGCAGAAGTGGACAGAAATCATCAAAGCCTATTTGCGTAAGAAATAGAACTGGGAGCACAAAGAGGGGCCGAATTCATACCCTAACTTGGTGGTGAATACGCTACGACAACGACGTCGGTGAATATTCCCGCCAACGACGAAGACTTCCGTGGCAAGGGAGCATGGGAGAATCAAGGCGATGTCTAGGGGACTAGGGCGCGCCAGCGGGGAGGTGCGGGAGGCAATGTTTGAAGAGTTGTTTCAACCATCGGGTCCGCGACATATATATAGCCCCGACTATCGTTGACACCAAGATGGAGTTTTCTGTGCTACCGAGTTCCTTAACTGTCAGCTGATAGAGAAACTCGGTGAGGCCGAAAAGAACAACTCGGTGGTACCAAGATAGGAAAACCTGATCAACCCTAGGCTTCAATGGGACCAAGATTTTGAGGTTGGTCACATCGAGATGCACTTTGGGAGGTTATGGAATTAATGCCGTGTCGAGATGGATCTTTGAGTGCTCCTGACACAGAGTGTCCCTAAAGCGCTTGCTCAAATTTTTTCATGTAGCATGAATAGAATTTGAGACTAGAAAGCATAGATAGCTAGATAGAGGTACTTAGGCATTCTTGTATAACCAATTGGCCAAATGAAAATAGAAAGCCAAATAACAACAATTGGATATCCTCGAATGAACAAAATAAGCATACCAACATGCTCACACAATAAGATGTCAAATAAAACATGGTGAAAATGCACAAACATTCTAGCATCTATTAAGCACTTTAGCGATGACGAATTCATCTATATATGAGTATATTGACATCGGAGCCAAGTAAGAATACTTGATCGTAGGTCATACTCATCGATTAAGCACAAGTGGGGTTACCACTTTTACATAAAGCATTAATGTGTTCATATTGTTTAGGAGACACTTATACTCAAGTCTTAGAGTAAAGCTCCCCCTAGATGTGACATCCCCCCTAAGAGGGATAAACTAACCTTGGGTTTTGTCGTAGAAGACTTCAAGTAGGTGTAGTAGTGGTGGATGCTCATTGTTGATGAAGATCATCTTGAGTTGGGAGAAATCCTTGTTGTTTCTTACTCTTCTCATCTATATGGGTTAGTCCCATAGCACAAGAAACATATGCAAGAATATCTATGTACATAGAATGAAATACATGAAAGGTGATGTCTAAAGATGCGTTAATTACCTTGTCCCTTGCTTACCTTTGAGGGAATGTGTGACTCCTTGAACTAATGCATATGGTTGGAGTTGACTACATATAGTTCTTGCCAAAATGAATAAGAGTGAATTGCATTGGCGGAGTCACACCTCTAGAACTTTCTAGTTCTTCCTCTTGGGGACACACATCAACTTGATGGGGATCCTTGGAGTTGTGGTAGCACTAGATGAGGTAGTACTAGTTGTGTCCTTGGGAACCCACTCGACCTTGGCTTGGGGCTCTTCCTCAAATGATTCAATATCCTCTTGAAGCTTTCCCTTGCCCTTGTGATCTTGTGGTGGAAGGTCATCTTGAGAGTTTGTTCCCTTGGGAGGAATAGAATCATACTTTTCCTCTTGAGGAAGGAACTTCGGGATGGGATATGGACCTTCTTCCCTTTCATCTCCGTTAGCATTGAAGTAGACAACACCTTGCTTCTTTCGATGTCCTCCTTGCTTGTGCACAATTTCCTCAAATTGCTTACTTCAGGCAAGACTCTTGAAGACACATCTCTCTATAATTCCTTTCAATAAGTCATTTTCTTGCTCAAGTGTAACTTGCCTAAGAGAATCATTAGTGGAATCAAGAGAGCTACTAGCAACAACATCATTTGATCTAACTTTAGCAATGTTGTTACTAGATGAGGGACCTTTGTTGCCTTTGTTACTAGTGTTCTTAGGTTTAAGTTGTGGAACAAAGGTAGACAAGAGTAATCGTTTGGCTAGATAATAGGAACTCTTCTTTCGATGATCATCATTGATTGCTTTTAGAAACTCATGCTCTTGCTCTAAATTTAGCTTCTCGAAGCGTAGCTTCTCATGAGTTCTTGCAAGCTCTCTATGATCTTCTAGAGTAGTTTCATGAGCTAACTTAAGAGTGTTTAATTTTAAAGTTATTGTTAAATCTCTTTCTCCTCATCATCATACGACTTCTATTGACTAGGATGATTATTTTCAAGTTCATTTTCAATGTTGTCACCACCCTTATCAAAGAGCAAGTCATCTTCTCCTAACAAGTCATCGTCATCGCTATCAAAGTCCAAGTACTTGGGGTGTGATACCTTGGGGACTTTGCCATGAAGCAGTTTCCAATCCCTTCATCTGGCGAATCAAATAAGTCATAGGAGTTGGAGGAAACGAGTGCAAGATCGGAAACACCTTCATCTTGACTGTAGTCGAAGCTGGAGTGGTAGCTTCTCTCAGATTGGTTGTCAGACTCAGAGCCGGAAACCCATTCACCAACGTGAGCTTGATGTATTGTTCTTGAGCTGCTCCTGGTGTACTTGTCCTTCTTCTCCGATTCATTTCCTCTTCGGGTGTGTCTTCATTAATAATGATCTTTTCTACTCCTTCTCTCTCTGCAAGGTGACTCATCTCTAGAGCTTCGTATTCTAGGTGACTCTTCTCTTCTTTTGTGGGGAGCCGAGCAATCATTGGAATAGAGTCCAGGCTTTCCATAGTTGTAGCAGTTTTGGTCATGACTAGACGAACACTTCTCATCATATCTTGAACTTGAGCTTCTCTCTTTGCCTCTACTCTTGTACAACGTGTTGAATTTTCTGACCATGAGGCTGATCTTTTCATTGGTAACAAGGTTGTCATTTGAAGTAGCGGGAGTATAACTTGAAGCTTTGTAAGCATCACTTGACTTGTTGTGCAACTCATCTTTGTCCTTGAGTGACATTTCATGAGCAACAGTCCTTCCAATGACTTCAGTAGGCTTGAGATCCTTGTAGTTTGGCATCATTTAAATTAATGTGCACACGGTGTGGGATCTTCCATCCAAGGCTCTAAGTATCTTCTTGGTGATGAATTTGTCGGTCATCTCTTCACTTCCTAAGCCCAACAATCTCATTTCTAATGAGAGCAAGCATAGAGTACATCTCGGTGACTCCATCACTATCCTTCATCTTGAACTTGTCAAACTGATTTTGAAGCACATCCAACTTAGATTCCCTGACTGAATCAGTACCGTCGATCATATCAATCAAAGTATCCCAAATTTCCTTTGCATTCTCAAGGCGACTGATTTTGTTGAATTCTTATGGACACAAACAATTGAATAAGATATCACAGGCTTGAGCATTGCATTGTAGTATCTTGAACTCATCCACTATCGCATCACGATCCGGTTCTCTTCCTTCTCCTAAGAAATCACCTTGCACACCAACACGAAAAATAGCCCAAATGACACAATTATGACCAAGAAAATGCATTTTTATCATATGCGTCCAACTAGCAAAGTTTTTACCATGAAAATATGGACCTCTACAATGATAATTTCCCTTAATAGACGCCATACTCTCATAGGTTGTGAAACCAATGCAATGGATACCAAAGCTGTGATACCACTTGTAGCATCGAAAGTATGTCTAGAGGGGGGGTGATTAAACTACTTGACAAGATAAAAACTTAGCCTTTTCCCAATTTTAGTTGTGGGCCAGTTTTAGCAATTATGACTAGTCAAGTTCACCCTATACATGCATATCTAAGAGTATAGTAGCGGAAAGTAAAGACATGCAAATGTAATGTAGAGTGTAAGGTAGGAAGATCAAACGCAAAGGTTGACACGATGATTTTTGGCATGGTTCCGATAGGTGGTGCTATGGTACGTCCATGTTAGTGGAGACTTCAACCCACAGAGGGTAACGACTACGAGAGTCCATGGAGAGCCCCACCCACAAGGGGTCCACAGAGAAGCGGCCTTGTCTATTCCACCATGGCTTCCGGCCACACAGGACTAACCTCATACACGATAGATCTTCACGAAGTAGGCGATCTCCTTGCCCTTAAAAACTTCTTGGATCAACTCCAGAACATGAAGTAAGAGGCTCCCAAGAAATACCTAACCAATCTAGGAGGCACCACCCACCAAAAGGTAATAGATGCGTACAAAGATGAACTTCTTGCTCTTGTGCTTCAAAAGATAGTCCCCTCAACACTCAATCACTCTCTCACATATTTGGCATGGGTAGGAGAGATTGATCTTGTGCAAAGAAACTTGGGGAGGCTAGAGATCAAGTTTCAAATGTTTGGATTAGAATGTCTTGATCTGAACACATTAGTAGGTGGCTCTCTATAAAAAAAATGGATCTGGCAAGTGTAAGTGTGTTCTGAGTGCTTCCGCTACGAATGAGAGGAGGTGGATGGCCTATATATAGGCATCTCCCAAAATCCAACCATTACAACATTATTGCCCAACTCGTAACACCGAAATGAATCTCGATGGTACTAAGTTGCACTAAGTCTGGCAACTTATGAATTCTCGGTGAGACCGATATATGGATCTCGATGGTAGCGAAACGATGACCTAGACCAGTTCCCAAATCTCGGTGAGACCGATTTCAAACATGGACATTCCAATTCTTGAAATCTTCTCAATAGAAAGTTGGTCACTGAATCTCGATGGCAGTGATGTGAAAGTTGGTGGTACCGAGATGGTAGGGTTTGTCATTGGATTTGTCTGGTGGAAAATCGGTAGGGCTGAGTGGCATTAGTTGGTGGCACCAATTTTGCTGGTTATATTTTGAAAGAGATATCTTGTGGGAGAATGAGTGAATATTTTTGGTGGCTACCTCAAAATACTTGAGCAACTAATTCGTCATAATACCTCACCCCCTTTTAATAGTATTGGCTTACCTATGGAATCAAAGTTATTTCTCACAAATGTAAAATGTAGAGTCTTCCTCGTTGAAGCTTGAGCCAATCCTATTGCTTTCCTTGCATCAAGGGGCTTCTCCTCACAATCCTATAGCCAAGGCATCTTTGAATTTTCTGAAATATACTTGAATAACATCATTAGTCCAATGATGCATATGTTGTGATAAATTATCAAAACCACCTTAGGGAGCAATTGTGCTTTCAATCTCCCCCTTTTTGGTAATTGATGACAACATATAGACCAAAGCATCGACAAAAAATATAATTAATGATTAGCATCGATGCTTTGAGAAGTATGTGAAAAGAAAGAGCTCCCCCGAAAATTGTGCATTATTTTTAATTTTCGTTTGAATGCAAATGCACAATTGATTAGGATCATGGGCCACTCTTCCATGTCACATACAACTTGGTGGTGCTCATGAATGATATTAATGAATAGTAATGCACAAAACACCTGAAAGGAAAGCGAATGATCATCATGTAGATAGCTAAAAGGTAATAATGTGGTATCATCAGTCAAACACTTCTCCCAAACGGATAAAGTCATCCAAAGGACCAAAAGTGTTTTGAAAAACTAAATGAGAGCAAATAAAATGCAAAGCTCTCCCTCTCGAAGCCTATTTGATCTATACACTTCTCCCCCTAAGTTCAAAGGTCTAGAACTAATCGTCTCTCTAGGCTCGATCTCCTCCGGTAGCTGACGATGGAGTGGACAAGAGAGCATCGACGAAGGCTTCTTTAGATGTCCCTGAAGGTGGAGGTGTAGACACTGGAGGTGCAGGAGGAGGAGTTGAAGGTGATGAAGCTTTAGCTGATGAAGATGGTCTTGCTTCCGGAACTGGCACAACTGCTGACCTAGTCTGGGTCGTGAAATGAGTAGTAGTAGGAATAGGCGACTCTTCATCATCACTGTTGGAGCGGGATATATGCACTGATACAACTTCAGGTTGGAGCTGCTCAACAGTGGAAGTCAACTCCGTTACCTTAACATCTAGGTCATGGAATTTTGTCTCCACGATCTTCTCAAAGCTCTTCTGGTTGAGCAAGATTTCATAAATTTTCTTCTCTATCCCTTGGATGGTGCTGACCAAGAATGTCATCTTCTCGTCTCTGGTTTTGAGCTATGGTTTTGGAGCTGGAGCATTCTTAACAACCTCTACCTCTGGTGCCTGTGCTGCCTCTCAAACAGTAGATAAGCTGGGATGGCTTGAGTACATCACAACTTCATTGTTTTCAAACTCTGGCTGAAGTGGCAGGTGGGGACGATCAAGTAGATATGCATGCTTGCCAATCTTGGTATTGATGAGCATCTGAATATATGGAGCATATCTACATGATCTCTTCTGATCTGCTGTAGTCCTCCTAACAGTCTCAACTATGAAGTCCATCACTCTGAACTGGGTGTGGGTGTCTAAAGGACGCAGAATGTTAATGTAATAGCCTTATGATGGCGAAACCCGAAGGTAAGCCTTCTCGTTAACTTCATAGGTCACACCCTTCTAATGGCGATCATATTTGCTCTTTTGACGAGATTAGGCTGTTTTCAACTTTTCACAAATAATGCGAAAATGCTCTTCTGCCTCCTGAATCATATCCTCGCCAAATAGTGCCTCTCGCCGGTGTCTGACCAATTAAGAGGTGTTTGAGACCTTCGTGCATAGAGAACTTCAAAAGGAGCGTTGCCCAAGCTTGATTGATAACCATTGGTATAAGCAAATTCGGCGAATGGAATACATTTCTCCCAATTCATGCTGAAAGAGATAACACAAGCTCTAAGCATGTCTTCCAAGATTTGATTGACTGATTCTACTTGACCACTTGACTACGTATGGAAGGCAGTGCTAAAGAGAGATGAGTCCCCATAGCATTTTGGAAGCTTTCCTATAAACAAGAAGTAAAGATACTTCCACAATCTCAGTTAATATCCAAAGGAATACCATGAAGAGACACTATTTGGGAAATATATAACTCCGCTAGCTGGCTAGTAGTTATACTCTCTCGAACAGGAAGAAAATGAGCCACTTTGGAAACTCGGTCAATGACCACAAAGATAGCATTATTCCCTTTCTTGGTCCTGGGAAATCCGGTGATGAAATCCATACCGACTTTATCCCATTTCAATTCAGGAATAGCTAAAGGTTGAAGGGTGGAAGCAGGCGTTTGATGTTCTGCTTTAACATGGCGACAAACATCACATTTAGCAATGAATTGAGCAATTTGTCTTTTCATCCTAGTCCACGACAACCTCTGGCATAGGTCCTGATACATCTTGGTACTACTAGGATGAATAGTGAGAGGAGATTCACAAGCCTCCTTAAGGATCATGTGCCGCAAATGTTGTTTCTTGGGAACCACCAAGCGATTCTCCAAGAAGACAATACCCGGATCATCTACCGAGAAGCATCTAACATTTCCACCTTTAACATTCTTCTTGATCCAGGAAACACTAGTATCATGTTTCAGGGCTTCTATGATTTGATCCACAAGGTTAGGCTTCAGCAACAAGGTAGAAGGAATCCTTGAGGAATAATGTGAAGGTTTAGCTTCTGAAATTCCTCATGGATGAGTGGTTGTGTTTGTTGTAACATCATATTGTTACAATAAGACTTACGACTTAGTGCATTAGCCATGACATTGGCTTTCCCCAGGGTGTAAGTTATCTCTAAGTTGTAATCTGTAATCAACTCAACAAACCAGCTTTGCGTGAGATTCAAATATGGTTGGGTGAAGATATATTTCAGACTTTGGTGATTAGTGTAAATTTTGCAACGATTACCTAGAAGGTAATGCCGCCATGTTTTTAGTGCATGGACTACACCTACAAGCTCCAGATCTTGTGTTGGATAATTATCCTCATGTGGACGCAACTGTCGAGATGCATATGCAATCACATGAAGATCCTGCATGAGAATGCAACCTAATCCTTGTCGCGAGGCATCACAATAGATAACAAAGTCCTTAGAAAAATCTGGTGGCACCAATACGAGAGCAGAAGTCACGCGTCTTTTCAGTTCCTAAAAACCGTGATCGCATTGTGGGGTCCACTCAAACTTTTTATCTTTTTTGTGGAGTTCAGTTAGAGGCTTTGCAACAGAAGTTCTCGACAAAGTAGTGACAATAGCTCGCTAGACCAAGAACAACTTGAACTTAACTTGCTTAACCAATTCAAGTTGAGTCCAATTAAGGACAACTTGAACTCTCTCAGGATTGACAACAATACCCTTACCAGAGATTACGTGGCCTAGATAGGTCACTTCTGGCAACCAGAATTCACATTTAGGGAATTTGGCATAAAGACGGTGCTCTCGAAGTTTCATCAATACTAGCCTTAGGTGGTTAGTGCCGCTTCTTGAGTTTGTGTTGGTTTTTCCCTTGAAGAGGAAAGGGTGATGCAGCACAGGAGTAGTAAGTATTTCCCTCAGTTTGAGAACCAAGATATCAATCTAGTAGGAGAATCGCGCCAAGTCCAGAGTACCTGCGCAAACACAAAAGAGCTTGCACCCAACGCTATAAAGGGGTTGTCAATCCCTTCAAGATTGATTGCAAAGTGAGATCTCAAGGCGGAAAGTGCAACGAAGTAAAAGTGTAAGGCTGAAAATATGCTGTGAAGTAGACCCGGGAGCCATAGTGTTTGCTAGAGGCTTCTCTCAACATAGCAAATAATACGGTGGGTGAACAAATTACTGTCGAGCAATTGATAGAACTGCGCAAAGTGGTGACGATATCTAAGGCAATGATCATACATATAGGCATTACGTCCGAGACAAGTAGACCGATACTTTCTGCATCTACTACTATTACTCCACACATCGACCGCTATCCAACATGCATCTAGTGTATTGAGTTCATGACGAACAGAGTAACGCCTTAAGAAAGATGACAAGACGTAGAGGGATAAACTCAAACCAATGATGAAAACCCCATCTTTTTACCCTTGATGGCAACAACACGATGCATGCCTCCTTGCCCCTTCTGTCATTGGGAGAGGTCACCGCACGGTATGAACCCAAAAGCAAGCACTTCTCCCATTGCAAGAATCATAGATCAAGTAGGCCAAACAAAACCCACAACTCAAAGAGAATTACAATGATATGAAATCATGCATATAAGAGATCAGAAGAAACTCAAATAAGATTCATAGATAATCTGATCATAAATCCACAATTCACCGGATCTCGGCAAACACACCGCAAAAGAAGATTAGATCGGATAGATCTCCATGAAGATCATGGAGAACTTTGTATTGAAGATCCAAGAGAGAGAATAAGCCATCTAGCTACTAGCTATGGACCCGAAGGTCTATGGTGAACTACTCACGCATCATCAGAGAGGTCATGGTGTTGATGAAGAAGCCCTCCATATCCGAATCCCCCCTCCGGTAGGGCACCAGAACGTGCCCCAGATGGGATCTTGCGGAGACAGAACCGTGCGGCGGCGGAAAAGTATTTTCGTGGATCTCTCTTGCAGTTTTGGAATTTTTCTGAATTTATAGGCAGAAGAGGTAGGGCAGACGAGCCACAGGGGGCCCACAAGCCTGCTAGGCACGGCCCCCCTGCCGCGCCTAGGGGGCTTGTGGGGTCCCCTGGTGGCCCTTGCCTTGGTTCTCAAGTCTCGTGCGTATCTTCTGTTCCGGAAAAAATCTTTTTGGAAGTTTTATTCTGTTTGGACACCGTTTAAAATCCTCCTCTGAAAAGGGTCAAAAACACGAAAAAACAGGAACTGTCACTTGGAACTGAGTTAATAAGTTAGTCCCAAAAATATATAAAAGGCATACAAAACATCCAAAGTTTGACAAGATAATAGCATGGAACCATAAAAAATTATAGATAAGTTGGAGACGTATCAAGCATCCCCAAGCTTAACTCCTGCTCGTCCTCGAGTAGGGAAGTGATAAAGACTGAATTTTTGATGTGGAATGCTACCTAGCATAGTTGTCCTTTGTAACTTCCTTCATGTGACATGAATGTTTAGATCCGTAAGATTCAAAACAATAGTTTTCTATTCACATGAAAACAATAATACTTCCAGCAAACTAGCAAGGTAATCATGAACTTTTGAAATAACAAGGCCAAAGAAAGTTATCCCTACAAAATCATATAGTCTGGCTATGCTCCATCATCCTCACACAACTAATTTAAATCATGCACAACCCCGGTATTGGCCAAGTAATTCTTTTCGCACTCTTGCTTTCTCACACCTTTTTCAACTCTCACGCAATACATGAGCGTGAGCCATGGATATAACACTATAGGTGGAATAGAGTGTGGTGGTGGTTGTGAGACAAAAAGGAGGAGATGGTCACATTGACTCGGCGTATCAAAGGGCTATGGAGATACCCATTAATAGATATCAATGTGAATGAGTAGGGATTGCCATACAAAGCATGCACTAGAGCTATAAGTATGTGAAAGCTCAAAAGTAGAACTAGTGGGTGTGCATCCAACTTGCTTGCTCACGAAGACCTATGGCAATTTGAGGAAGCCCATCATTGGAATATTCAAGCCAAGTTATAAAATAAAGATTCCCACTAGTATATGGTGGTGAAAAAAAAGAGGCTCTCAATCATGAAGAACATGGTGCTATTATGAAGCACAAGTGTGGAAAAAGATAGTAGCATTGTCCCTTCTTTCTTTTTCTCTCTTTTTTTATTTGGGCTCTTTGGCCCCTTTTTTTCTTTCCTTTTTTTGTTTGGGCTCTTTGGCCTCTTTTTTTTATTTTTATTTCCTCACATGGGACAATGCTCTAATAATGACGATCATCACACTTTTATTTACTCATAGCTCAAAGCTTAGAACGATGATGACTCTATAGGAAATGCCTCCGGCAGTGTACCGGGATGTGCAACGATCTAGCTTGGCGTATGATGTTGAAACATCTCACTAGTTATCTTACGATCATGCAATGGAAATGAGAGTGACCACACAAGTCACGAGATGAAACGGTGGGAGTTGCATGGCAATATATCTCGGAATGGCTATGAAAATGCCATAGTAGGTAGGTATGGTGGCTGTTTTGAGGAAGTCATATGGTGGGTTTGTGCATCGACGAAAATTGTGCGGTACTAGAGAGGCTAGCAATGGTGGAAGGTGAAAGTGCATCTATACCATGGACTCACATTAGTCATGAAGAACTCACATACTTGTTGCGAAATTTTTTATTAGTAATCGAAACAAAGGGCTAAACGGATACTCCTAGGGGAAGGGTTGGTAGGTGTTAACCATCGCGCAATCCCGACCGCAACACAAAGGATGAAAATCAATATATCATTTATGCTCCGACTTCCTAACATAGCGGTTCACCATACGTGCATGTTACGGGAATCACTAACTTCAACACAAGTATTTCTAGATTCACAACACCCTACTAACATAACTCCTAATATTACCGAATCCACGTCTCAAAACTAATTGAGAGGAATCAAACTTCTCTTTCTACTCAATGCACATGAAGATGGAAGTTTTATTGTATCCACTTTGGGTACCTATCACCTTTGGGACTACTTTCATGGCACAAACCAACTACGAAGTCATGCACCACCGTGCTCTAAAATATCTAAGTGAAGCACATAGAGCAAAATTATCTAGCTCAAAAGATATAAGTGAAGCACGATGAGCATTCTAGGAAATTTATGATGAGCGCATGTCTCTCTCAAAAGGTGTGCAGCAAGGATGATTGTGACACAACAAAACTAAAAGACTCCTACGATACAAGACGCTCCAAGTAAAACAAAAATCATGTGGTGAATAAAAATATAGATCCAAATAATGTTACCGATGGATTGAAGACGAAAGAGGGGATGCCTTCCCGGGGCATCCCCAAGCTTAAGCTTTTTGGTGTCCTTCAATTTGGCTTGGGATTCCTTGGGCATCCACAAGCTTGAGCTCTTTCCACTCTTTATCCATTTGTCCATGAGAACATCACCCAAAACTTGAAAACCTCACAACACAAAACTTAAACAGAAACTCGTGATATCATTAGCACAAGAAAACAAACTACCACCTCTTTAGGTACTGTAGCAATCTTGATTTATATTTATATTGGTGTTATATTACTGTATTCTAACTTTTCCATGGCTAGTACCCCCTGATACTATCCATAGTTTCATCAAAACAAGCAACCAACTCAACAAAAACAAAATCTGTCAAAAACAGACCAGTCTGTAGCAATCTGTATACTTCGTATACTTCTGGTACCTCAAAATTCTGAAACCCTACGACTGCCTGGGTAAAAGGCATATCAACCATCATCGAAAAGAATCAACTCAAAAGCTCTTTCTGAATAAGAATGAAAAATAATCTAGTGAGTGAAAAGTTTTTGTCTTTCTCCAGCAGGATCAAACAACCATCACCAATGCTAGTCATAAAGGTTTTGCTTGGCTCAAACACAAAAAGAAACACAAAATACACAATCATAATAGAATTATGATAGTGTGGAAGCAACAAAACAGAAATAAAAATATAAATTCATTGGGTTCCCTCCCAACAAGCGCAATTGTTTAACGCCCTTAGCTAGGCATAAGGCGACAGAATCACGTATCGTCGTGTTTGGTGCTCAAACCATAAGTAGCCCTCATCATAGATTAATAAGGCAATCTTATTTTCTTTCTAGGGAAATGCTCCATGCCCTTCTTTAAAGGAAATTGAAATCTAATATTCCCTTCCTTCATATCGATGATAACACCGATAGTCCTTAGAAAAGGTCTACCAAGAATAATAGGGCATGTAGGATTGCAATCAATGTCACGCACAATGAAATCCATGGGTACATAGTTCCTATTTGCAATAATAAAAACTTCGTTGATCCTTCGCATGGGGTTCTTGACAGTAGAATCCGCAAGATGCAAATTAAGAGAACACTCCTCAATCTCATTAGAACCCAGAACATCACATAAAGACTTTGGAATCGCGGAAACACTAGCACCCAAATCATACAAAGCATTGGATTCATAGTTTTTGATTTTGATTTTTATAGTAGGTTCCCACTCATAATGAAGCTTTCTAGGGATAGAAACTTCCAATTCAAGTTTCTCTTCAAGAGATTTTATCATAGCATCGACGATATGATCGGTAAAGGCCTTGTTTTGGTTATAAGCGTGTGGAGAGTTTAGCATGGATTGCGTCAAGGAAATGCATTCAATCAAGGAGCAACTATCATAATTGAATTCCTTGAAATCCAAAGTAGTATTTTCATTACTACTCAAGGTTTTAATATCTTCTACTCCACTTTCAATGCTTTTAGAATCAAGATAGATGGACTCCGAATCATTGGAGCGTTTTTCAACCAAAGTGGATTCATATGCAGCCCCATCATCATTAGGTTTGATACAAGAAAACAAAGATTCATTGGGAGTCACACCAAGCACTTTAAGATCTTCATGATTCTTATCACGAGAACATGCCTTTTTAAGGCATTCATGTCTAGCACGAATTTGGGAGGTTCTTTCTTTGCTCTCACTCATGGAAACACGCATAGCTTTCAAAGTTTCATCCATATTGATCTTGAGAGGAGCACATCTAACTTTCAAAGCATCAATATCACTATACATTCTATCAACGCTCCTAGCCAAATCGTCAATTTGGAGTAGTTTTTCCTCTATGGACGCATTGAGAACATTTTGCGAGTTGATAAACTCTTTGATATTACTCTCTAGATGAGAGGGTAATCTATTGTAATTTCCTTGAGTATTGTTGTAGGAGTTGCCAAAGTTATTAGAGGGGTTACTAGGAAAAGGCCTAGGAACATAGTTTCCTCTAAAAGCATTGTTGTTGCCAAAATTATTCCTACCACCAAAATTAACGTCCAAGCTAGCGTTTCTACTCTCAATCAAGGAAGACAAGGGCATGTCATTAGGATCTAAAGGAGCACTTGTACTAGCAACCAACGAGTTAATTTCTTCTATAGCTTGTACTTTCTTACTAGTAGGTGACCTTTCAGTGTGCCACTGAGAGTAGTTTGTCATGATATTGTCTAGGAGTTTTGTGGCTTCTCCTAACGCGATTTCCATGAATGTTCCACCTGAGGCGGAGTCCAAGATATTTCTAGAAGCGAAATTCAAGCCAGCGTAGAAGATTTGTATAATCATCCAAAGACTCAAGCCATGAGCGGGACAATTTCTAATCATCAATTTCATTCTCTCCCAAGATTGTGCAACATGTTCGTGATCAAGTTTCTTAAAATTCATGATATCATTACGGAGAGAGATAATCTTAGCCGGCGGAAAATACTTGGACATTATAAGCATCTTTGCACTTGTTCCAAGAATCAATACTATTTCTGGGCAAAGACGAAAACCAAGTTTTTGCTCGATCTCGCAACGAGAACGGAAAATGCTTCAATTTAATCACATAATTATCCACATCTTTTTTCTTTTGCACATCGCAAAGCTCAATGAATGTATTAAGATGGGATGCGGTATCTTCACTAGGAAGGCCGGAGAAATGCTCTTTCATAACAAGATTCAGCAAAGCAACATTGATTTCGTATGATTCCGCACTAGTGGCGGGAGCAATCAGAGTACTAATAAAATCATTATTATTAGTATTCGAGAAGTCACAAAGTTTGGTGTTTTCAGTCATGGTGACTTCAGCAAGCAAACAAGCACACAAGCGAACATAAAGCAAGAGAGAGAAAAGGGCGAACGAAAAAGGCAAACGAAAAAAGGAAAATATTTTGTAAATTTTTGTTTTTCACAAGTGGGGGAGAGGAAAACGAGAGGAAAAAAAGTAAATGCAAGCGATGAGTTTGCGAACTTACTTGGATGTGTTCTTGACTTCATCCTCCCCGGTAACGGCGCCAGAAATCGGCACGTTGACGGGAGACTATTCTTGACTTGATCCTCCCCGGCAACGGCGCCACTAATCCTTCTGCTGCCTCTTGAGCTTGCGTTGGTTTTTTCCTTGAAGAGGAAAGGGTGATGCAGCACAGGAGCAGTAAGTATTTTCCTCAGTTTGAGAATCAAGGTATCAATCCAGTAGGAGAATCGCGCCAAGTCCAGAGTACGTGCGCAAACACAAAAGAGCTTGCACCCAACGCTATAAAGGGGTTGTCAATCCCTTCAAGTTTGATTGCAAAGTGAAATCTGAAGGAGGAAAGTGCAACGAAGTAAAAGTGTAAGGCTGAAAATATGGTGTGAAGTAGACCCGGGGGCCATAGTGTTCACTAGAGGCTTCTCTCAAAATAGCAAATAATACAGTGGGTGAACAAATTACCGTCGAGCAATTGATAGAACCGCGCAAAGTCATGACGATATTTAAGGCAATGATCATACATATAGGCATCACGTCCGAGACAAGTAGACCGATACTTTCTTCATCTACTACTATTTCTCCACACATCGACCGCTATCCAGCATGCATCTAGTGTATTGAGTTCATGACGAACAGAGTAACGCCTTAAGCAAGATGACATGATGTAGAGGGATAAACTCAAACCAATGATGAAAACCCCATCTTGTTACCCTTGATGGAAAGAACACGATCCGTGCCTTGCTGCCCCTTCTATCACTGGGAGAGGTCACCGCACGGTATGAACCCAAAAGCAAGCACTTCTCCCATTGCAAGACTCATAGATCAAGTTGGCCAAACAAAACCCACAACTCGAAAAGAATTACAAGGATATGAAATCATGCATATAAGAGATCAGAAGAAACTCAAATAAGATTCATAGATAATCTGATCATAAATCCACAATTCATCGGATCTCGACAAACACACCGCAAAAGAACATTACATTAGATAGATCTCAATGAAGATCATGGAGAAATTTGTATTGAAGATCCAAGAGAGAGAAGAAGCCATCTAGCTACTAGCTATGGACCCGAAGGTCTATGGTGAACTACTCACGGATCATCGGAGAGGTCATGGTGGTGATGAAGAAGCCCTCCGTTTCCGAATCCCCCTCCGGTAGGGCACCAGAACATGCCCGAGATGGGATCTTGCAGAGACAGAAGCTTGCGGCGGCGGAAAAGTATTTTCCTGGATCTCTCTTGCAGTTTTGGATTTTTTCTGAATTTATAGGCGGAAGAGGTAGGGCAGATGAGCCACAGGGGGCCCACAAGCCTGCTAGGCGCGGGCTCCCCTGGCCGCGCCTAGGGGGCTTGTGGGGTCCCCTGGTGGCCCCTGCCTTGGTTCTCAAGTCTCGTGCGTATCTTCTGTTCCGAAAAAAATCTTTTCGGAAGTTTTATTCCTTGTTGGACACCGTTTAAAATCCTCCTCTGAAAAGGGTCAAAACACGGAAAAAATAGGAACTGACACTTGGCACTGAGTTAATAAGTTAGTCCCAAAAAAGATATAAGAGGCATACAAAACATCCAAAGTTTGACAAGATAATAGCATGGAACCATCAAAAGTTAATGATACGTTGGAGACGTATCAGTTAGCATGTTCTTTTTCATTCTTCGAGTAAATGTGTATATCGTCAATGTAAACCAAGACGAATTTATCCAAGTACTCCATGAAGATCGAATTCATCAAGTGAGAGAAGGTGGTTGGGGCATTGGTTAAACCGAAGGACACTCTTCGAGTAAATGTGTATATCATCAATATTGGCCATAACGAGTAACAAATGCCGTTTTTGGAATGTCCCCGTTCTTCATTTTTATTTGAGGGTAGCCCAGCCTCAAATCTATGTTGGAAAATACTGAGGATCCAACGAGCTGATCATACATGTCGTTGATCCTGGGGAGAGGATACTTGTTATTTATGGTGACCAGGTTGAATGGTCGATAATCTACAACTATCCGATCTGTTCCATCCTTCTTCGTAACGAAGAGTACGGGACAAGCCCAAGGAGAAGAACTAGGATGGATGAAACCCTTATTAAAGGCCTCCTCGAGTTGTTTCTTAAGTTAGGCTAGCTCTAAGGGTGCCATCTTATAGGGTCTTCTGGCTATTGGGACAGTTCCTTGGACAAGATCTGTCACAAACTCTACATCTCTCTCAGGTGGAATACCTGGCGGTTCTTATGGAAAGACATCCGAAAGACACGGACTACCGGAATTTCTTCAAGCTCTCAAAGAGGACTAGCATTGAGAGAATAGACATGGTGCTTGGAAACTCGAGTTGAGACATTAACTATCTCACTCGATGGATGTGTAAGCTGAACATTCCTAGTGTGAATATCAATCTTGGCTTAATGAGCTGACATCGAGTCCATAACAAAGATGATATTGATATTGAAGACTTAAGGGCTATCAAAGAAGCTGGGAAGACTAGCGTGTCCACAAGAATTCCATTTTCATGGTTCACTCTAGAAGTTGCCGTTTAAATCCACGAGTCCGAACTACTAATGGAGTAGGCATATCACAAAATGACATGTTATGCAACTGTGCATAAATTTTAGAAATGAAAGAATCAGATGCCCCAGTAACGAAAAGAACAGATGTTGGATGACAATGGACAAGAAGCATACCAAGAATGATGTTAGGATCATCAGAAGCTTCTTCGGCGAAGACGTGATTCACACGTCCACATGAAGGGTTTGGCTTCACATAGAAAACTTTGCCTGGTTTTCCATAGCGAGCAGACTTCCCAGATTGGTTGGAAGCATTGTTCTATGGGAACTCACGGGAGTAGTCCTGGCTCCCCACACTAGTAACATATCACTGTCTTGGTATGTGGTGCAACATTGGCAGATGGACCACCATAGGCGTTGGTTGGATGGTTGGTCTGATTTTCACGAAGTGCCTCATAGGATGGCCTCACAGTATACTTTGATGGTAGAGTAGTGTTCGGAACCCACACCCCGCGCTTTTGAGATCCAGAGCTGGATGAGGTGCTAAAGTCATGAGAGTTCTTCTTGGTTGCTTCATAATTAGACTGTCCGGTTTCAGCATTGAAAGCTTTGTTGACAAGAGCCTAAAAACTGGCACACTCATGCAGACGCAAGTCACGACGGAGCGCAGGGCTTAGTCCCTTACGGAACCTTGCCTGCTTCTTGGCGTGAGTGGACAACTCTAGAGGTGCATAGCGGGTGAGGTTTCCAAACTTGCGGCTGTAAGCATCCATAGTTAACTTGCCCTGGGTGAAAGGACAAAAATCCTCTGTTTTACGGTCCATCAGACCTTCTGGAAAATGGTGAGTGTGGAAGGCTTCACTGAAATCAGCTTAGGTGGCTGTGGGACCAGCAGGACGCATGGCCTCATAATTATTCCACCACAGGTTGGCGGGGCCTTCAAAGCAATATCCAGCAAAGGTCACCTTGTCAGCTTCAGCTACATTGGCAGAGCGAATCTTCCGAGCCATGCTAGATAGCTAGTCGTCTGCATCGAGAGGATCAACGGAATGGTGGAGCTTTGGCGGATACAACTTCACAAAGTCATTCAGAGACACTGCGTCATTGCGCTGCTATCATATAGTATTCTACTCAATACGCTCGAGTAGGCGATTAGTCTCTCTCTTGTTCCATTCTGCCTCAAGCATCACTTCCGCCAAAGATGGCGGATGAGGAAGGTTCTCCTGTCTTGCTTGGCTGCCCTCGCCCTGTTCATAAGCAGGACCATGGTTGTTCCTGGTGGAGACCATCCCGATAGACAAAACTCATGGCTTAGACAACAAAGACATCAACTCTGAAAAAGGAGTTACGGAATGCACTAAACATTATGGAATCAGGGATAAACATCCGAACAACATGGTAACAAGAAACTACCATATACACCATGGTTCATACACACCATAATATAGTTCAGTACAAGCCCAAGGTGAAGAACAAACTACTGAAAAGAATATACAACTCGAGAGGCATTCCAAGCTTCCTATACATTATATAACTACGCCTCCGGAACTCAACACACACCTCAGTCATATTCCACAAGACATGCAGGACTATGGCGAATACAACTGCTACAAAGTTACTACAACAACTCACGAAATCAAGCATCTGCGTAGACCATCTCATACAGGTTACCCCCGTCACCCGGGAGCTGAAATTGAGGGTCCCGAAACACGCTAGCCTGAGATCCCTGTGAACTGTAGGGACATGAATGTTGCCTATGTCCCAAGCTGGTGGCAACAAAGGTCCACGAAGAGGAGTGATGCCTCCAACATCGGGCTATTCTACATGAGTTGGCAGATAAGTCTACAATGGGTTCAACATCCCCATGTCTCCATATCCTGTGTGGACGACACATGCTAGCTGCATCAGTGCTGTTGAAATACGATCATGAGTCACATAAATCTCCAAACGAAGTGCTCGGACATCACAGTCCCTGTTGTCCAACATGTGAGCAGTAACCTGCTGTCTCGAATCCTCGTAAGAAGAATCATACTAGGCTTGACTAAGATATCCTTCTTCTCCTGGTAGAGATGCTGAGATATAACAAAACTCCGTGTTCTGCAGCAATCCAGGATTGGCTCTCATAATGGTCAGCATCGAATATGCGGCTTCCAGAACCGCCATATCGATGGTAACCCCTAATCCATATGAACAATGAAGCGGCTCCGCAGCTCCAGGGTACGATGGATATATCGTAACAGTACAAAGGTACTGGCTCTGGTTGAAATCACAGTACTGGTCCTCCACTATGTACTCGGGGTACCAACGATAGCCGGCCTCCAATATGACTCTGACCAACATAGCTGTGTGACTCGGTACATCAATGCACATGGTCAGACGGACCACCTGACGGGAGGAACGAGGAGGCATCTGAAATAGCGAATAATGCAAATGCATTAGAGATCCTAGCAAAAACCTGGCAGCATAACGGCTGAAAATGCTCAAAAACAATTTTGAGATATCTTGCAAAATATTTGATAGCATAACCACTCAACTTTCTTGTTTCAAGGCTCCATGTCCAACTAATGTTTCACACACATAGGTACTTGAAAACTGGAGTTGATTCTCAAACAATTTTCCCTATAAGTCTACGGAGTAGTAACTCATGATTGTGAGAGATAGATAAGAAGCCTAGTTCTTAATCCCTATACAAAAGATGAGGGTGACTCGGAATATAATGACTCGAGAAGAGAAGTAAAAAGAGCCTTACGTTCCCTTCCACAATCAATTCCCTTACATAGCTAAAGCATTTCTAGACTCGACTTCGACCAGTTTTGCTTGGTAAACCTACAGGCAGTCATGCTCTGATACCAACGCTGTCGGGACCCCGATCCTAAGCCATAGGAATCTAGCATGTAACATAGCCCCACAGTTGCCACCTTACCTTGGTCGGGACCGTTTGAGTCTTTTGACTCATGTATGTGAGTATGTCGCTAGCATTCAAATGTTAGAGAACCCGACTCGACATGATTAGTTATAAACCCAAGTGGCACATCTGTACAAGGACAGACATACATAACCCAACAATGCAGGTGTCGGTCACCAACTGCGTGTAGATGAGTCATAGCAAGCTACAGGGACTCCATTAGACCGTGAGACATTACTGTCATCACTCCATTGCACCTTGTGACATTTCTCCAAGGGGACAAACACAACAACAAAGAAGGATACATGCCAGTCAATCAATGTGTCCAGAGTAGTAGCAAGCTACCAAGGCTCAGTGGAAGCACTAAGAGGCATTTCTGTGTAAAGAGTACTACTAAAGGCACACAACTAGGTGTCGAGTCCCATACATATCATTGCACGTCACACGTATGCACGACATGCCCGATATGCATAGATACAACAATGGCATCACAACATAACTATAATGCCCCGGACACACCCGCTGTCGGCTGTTACTCCTAGCGGGATCTAGACTGGCCCCACACCCGATATGCATAGATACAACAATGGCATCACAACATAACTGTAATGCCCCGGACACACCCGCCGGCGGCCGTTACTCCTGGCGGGATCTAGACTGGCCCCACATAACAATACTAGTGTTTTCTGCGCATTTTGTCCTCACTCATGTGTACCCGGGATTAACTTCTGGGTTGGTCACCAATCCTAGAACTACTCCAAGCCGAGCACGCTTAACCTGGGAGTTCTGTTCGAATGGGCTCCCAAAAAAGAAGGCATTCCTTATTGATATGAGTTGTCTATCATCCCTAATAAGCTAGGATATCACATACACCACCACTGAGAGGAACCAACGTCCTCGTCGGGCGACAGGAGCGTTCCATCTTGGCACAAATGTCTATGCATCCAATCCAGTACATGTGACATGCCTTGTGCCACGAGGGTCACAAACATCATGAACAACATGACCGTACACTTGTCCGCAAACATCCATGTAACCGCGAGGGTCGGCTCTAATACACATACCCGCCGGTGGTCGTTACTCCTGGAGGGATATAGGATGGCCCCACATATCAATACTAGTCTTTTATGCGCACTTTGTCCTCACTTATGCACACCCGGGAGCAACTTCCCGGTTGGTCATCCATCCTATAACTACTACAAGCTGGTCACACTTAACCTAGGAGTTCTATTTGAATGGGTTCCCGGAAAAGAAGGAATTCCTTATTGATATGAGTAGTCTATCATCCCTAATAAGCAAGGCTATCACAATAAGCATACAACATCACAACATTTATTTAGAAGGTTGAGAAGAGCCTTGCATAATAGGTTCATACTGGTAGGGGTCACATGACCCGACACACAAGTCATACAAACAAGTCTTACAAACCATGCGGAAGCGAAAAGTTGTATAAGTACGGACAGGTGAAAGCATAAAAACGCATACACCCTGACTATCTACAACCCTTCCCAAGGGTGTCAAACCGCAGCTCGGTTACCAGCTACTCAGCTTCATCGACATCTAGATAAAACCCACTAGCAGGATGGTGGGTTTCCTGTGCAACAATTATTAAGCAAACCTGAGTACGAAAGTACTTAGCAAGTCTTTAAATCAGATCTAACTACTCATGCATATGTATAAACAAAGGGGGTTGTGGGGGTTTCATGCAGCAAGCTAGCTTTGACTCTTGGCTAACCTATACTACGACTACTAGTACTTTGAACAAGTTTGAGAAAGCGTACATGAGTCCACTAACACTACAACAATACACTACCATGGATTCTCTCCCGTCTTCCTACGAGAGTGCCATCCACGGTACTCACACTTATCTTGATACTTATACAAGTAACCATTAAAGTTATCTCTGAACAACATATGTTTCCAAGTAGTCCATATCCGAGGACACGGCTATTCGAATAGATTCATAAGCCCCCAGGTGTGTACTTCTTCACACACGCTCTCGCCACTTATCGCCATGTGCACATCATGCACCTCGGCAATTTTGAAGGGGAAACCCAGCAAGGGAGACGGCCACGACCATTAACCACACAAGCACTTAGTCCAGGTTTATCACCTATTTGAGTCTAGACCCGCACGGAAATCCGACGAAAGTTTCTGCTACGGCCTCAAATGATGTGCGCACGGTTCCCACGTCCACTGTTCGGGTGCCACTTGGTACATTGTGCCATGTGCCTACCGCGTTATAGCCCGCCCCTAAGGTCAGCGAATTGCACGACCCCCAGCATAAGCTGCAAATACCAGAAACTACTTGCAACTCCTGGACAGAGTACTAGGCGATTAATAAGCTACGAGGGGTCAGGTTACCAAAATCCAATGTGTGGTACTAGTTAATCCTGGATCGCATACACGAAACTCGGTTCCGAAGAGCGGTTCCAATTAGACAACCCGCCATGTACTCCTACACAACCTCTCATCGATGCCTTTACCAAATCAGGTTCAACATTTAACTTTTATCACTAGAACATATTAATTTCAGTCCGGTTCATCACCCAGATGAATCAGACCTGACACAACTCTAAGCATAGAAAACATAGGAGAGTAATGGCACATCATGGCTCAAGCATCTACCATGTATGCTAGGTTGCTTGGTTTAGCTATTTACTATGAGAATGACATGTCATGAAGAGGAATGGGTTCAACTACCGAAACAAGTAACCGTTGAAACGTGGTGTCCCAATGTAATAAATGAGCGTAAGAGTGAGAGCAAGGGATTGTATCGGAATGTTCAAAAGGGGTGCTTGCCTTGATGATCAATGGTAGAAAACTCTCCTTTGGTTGGATACTATAGGTATCCTATGGAGGAGAGCCTACCGCAATACAAATAAAGTAACAACCAATACACAACAAGTGTGACAATCTTATGCATGATCCTTGTATGACAGTATGAGCTCGATGAGATAATGGAACTAGCATTAGGTTTAAATGAAGTTGGTTTGAACCTGGGGTTCAAATTCAAACTCCACATATGGCATTTCATATACCATTTAATAGATTTGACCTGATGAGCAGGTATAACTTGCTCCAACATGCATGATAATAGCACCAATGTATTCTTTGGACTTTTATGATAAATTTTCATACATAATTTAGTTCAATCTGAGTTCCAGATTAATTTCTATGATTTTTCAAAGTTTTATCTATTTTGTGGAATTTCCTGAATTGTTTTAATAACAGAAAATGAATTAATGCATTGTTGACCCACAAGTATAGGGGTACAATCGTTGTCCTTTCGATAAGTAAGAGTGTCAAACCCAACGAAGAGTGAAAGGAAACGACAAGCAGTTTTCAACAAGGTAATTTATGCAAGCACTGAAATAGCGGTAACAAGTTGTTTGATAGAAGATAAGTGTAACAAGTGACAAGTAGAAATAGTAACGATAGGTGCAACAAGGCAGCCCAATCCTTTTGTGGCAAAGGACAGGCCAAAACAATTTCTTATAATAGGTAAAGAGTCCTTGAGGGCACACGGGAATTTCATCTAGTCACTTTCTTCATGTTGGGTTAATTTGCGTTTGGTATTTTGATAATTTGATATGTGAGTAGACCGGTGCTTGGGTTCTGTTCTTACTTGAAAAAACCTCCCACTTATGATTAACCCTCCCGCAAGCATCCACAACTACGAGAAAACTATTAAGAATAAGTTCTAGCCATAGCATTAAACATAGGGGGTCCAAATCAGCCCCTTACGAAGTAGTGCATACACTGGGGTTTAAGTTTATGTCTCTCTCGGAACCCACCCTCTAATGAGTACTCCACAATGCGCTCCCTTAGGCCCAAAGATGGTGAAGTTTCATGTAGTCGACGTTCACATAACACCACTAAAGGAATCACAACACTCATATCATCAAAATATCGAAAGAATATCAACTTCACATGAATACTTGCAACATGATTTCTCCTATGGCCTCAAGAACAAAAGAAACTACTCACAAGTGAGAAACATGTTCATGATCAGAGAGGTATTAAATAGCATAATGCATCTAAACATATGATCTTACACCAAATAAACCATAAAGCATCTACTACAAGACGTAATCAACACCACTAGTCAAACCCCAGGTACCAATCCGAGATTCCGGTACAAGATTGAGTACAAGAGATGAACTAGGGTTTTGAGACGAGATGGTGCTGATGAAGATGTTGATAAAGATTGGCCTCCCTAAGATGAGAGGGTTGTTGGTGATGACGATGGCCTCGATTTCCCCCTTTGGGAGGGAAGTTCTTCAGGCGGAATCGCTCTACCGGAGGGCAAAAGTGCTCATGCTCAGGTTCCGCCTCAAGACGGCCGACCTTCATACAGAAAGTCCTCCTCTTATTTGTTTCAAGGTAAAAGGGATTTTATAACAGAAAATGATCGCCCGAGGTGGGCCATGTGGCCCACTTGACACCATGCCGCGCTAGGGGGCCTAGCATGCCCTAGTGTCTAGTGGGCGCCCCGCAGCCCCCCTCCAGTACTTCTTTGATCCAGTATTTATTATTTTTTATAAAATAAATCTCCGTAAATTTTCAGACCAATTGGAGATGTGCAGAATAGGTATCTCTGACGTAGATTTTTCAGGTCCAGAATTCCATCTCTCGGCATTCTCCGACTTGATGCAAACCTTGCATATTATGAGAGAAAAGGCACTAGAATTGCTCCACCAAGTGGCAAAGTGCATAAAAAACACTATCAATAACAGTATCAAAACATGATGCAAAATGGATGTACCATGCGTCAACTCGGCATCAACATGGTTTCAGTAGGTTAACTGACAGTTTCGAGGTCAAACTTGACTAGTGGGTCCACTCTTTAGTGATCTAGGGCTCGTTAGTGTCACTAGGAGGTGGGACGCGCCTGTCATTGGCTCCGGTTAATTTCTGAGTTGACCCAAGTTTTGACCCACTGTCACTAGCTGTTAGATGTTTTAAATAGCTGGATTAGTCACTAATGACGGCCACGTCAGGGCGTTGTCGGAGTCTCGGCCACGATGACCAGCATGATGGCGGATCTTTGCTAGAAATGCGCTACAGGCGATGGTTGGACGTGTGGAGACCACCAAAGCCTAGCCCTGGCTCGACCACATCTATCTAGGGGTCAGCTAGCTGCGGGGGCGCCGGAATCCTCACGGACATCGAGGTCCACGGTGCCCGGCGATCGAGCATCGTCTGAAATGACGTTGCTGCGCACATCCGAGCCCTAGCTAGCTACCTACGGAATCTACAAGACCTCACAAAGCTATCGGTGGTGCCAGGAGGACAGGAGGAGCACCAGAACGTCACCAGCAATGAGGTCATGCGGCGGAGCTCCTCGGTCTCGATGTAATCCGAGGTTACGACGCCTAATCAGCTACGGGAGGAGGATGAATGGGTACATGGGCTCACGACAAGGGCATAGGCATCGAGTGCTGGCTTTGGGACGACCTGGGTGGTCCGACTGTGGCGGTGATCTACGATGGCCGGAGGTTGAAGAAGGCCTCGGGGTGGCGTTCAATGGCTTCCGGCGATGGTTGGCTTGGCAGAGAGGATCAACAGCTCATGGCGGAGCTTGAGATCTAGGCAGCAGGCGAGGGGGAGGCACTAGCTAGGACTGCGATGGCGGCTAGCTAGCCAGGCAGTCGACCATGGTGATACGTCCATTTTCCATCATGCTTTCATGTTGATATTTATCGCTTTTTGGGCTGTTATTACACTTCACGGAACAATACTTATTGCCTTTTCTCTCTTATTTTGCAAGGTTTACATGAAGAGGGAGAATGCCGCCAGCTAGAATTCTGGCCTGAAAAAGGAGCAAGTTTGAGATACCTATTCTGCGCAACTCCAAAAGCCATGAAAATCAACGAGGATTTTTTTTGGGATTTATAAAAAATATTGGGCCGAAGAAGTACCAGAGGGGCACCAACAAGAGGCCACAAGCCTGCTAGGCGCGTGCCCCCTGGCCACGCCTAGGGGGCTTGTGAGCTCCCTACTGGCCCACTGGCTCCCCCCCTTTTGCTACAAGAAGGGTTTCGGTCTGGAAAAAATCAAGAGGAGGCTTTTCGGAGGATTCACCGCCGCCTTGAGGCGGAACTTGAGCAGAACCAATCTAGAGCTCCGGCAGGACGATCCTGCCGGGAAACTTCCCTCCCGGAGGGGGAAATCGTTGCCATCGTCATCACCAACACGCCTCTCATCGGAGGGGACTCATTACCATCAACATCTCCATCAGCACCATCTCATCTGCAAACCCTAGTTCATCTCTTGTAACCAATCTCCGTCTCGCGACTCCGATTGGTACTTGTAAGGTTGCTAGTAGTGTTAATTACTCTTTGTAGTTGATGCTAGTTGCATTACTTGGTGGAGTATTATATGTTCAGATCTTTGATGCTACTCATTACCTCTCTGGTCATGATTATGATTATGCTTTGTGAGTAGTTACTTTTGTTCCTGAGGACATGTGATAAGTCTTGCTATAAATAGTCATGTGAATGTGGTATTCGTTCGATAATTTGATGTGTTGTATGTTGTTTTTCCTCTAGTGGTGTTATGTGAACGTCGACTACATAACACTTCACCATTATTTGGGCCTAGAGGAAGGCATTGGGAAGTAGTAAGTATATTATGGGTTGCTAGAGTGACAGAAGCTTAAACCCTAGTTTATGCGTTGCTTCATAAGGGGCTGATTTGGATCCACTAGTTTAATGCTATGGTTAGACTTTGTCTTAATTCTTCTTTCGTAGTTGCGGATGCTTGCGAGAGGGGTTAATCATAAGTTGGGATGCTTGTCCAAGTGAGGGCAGTACCCAAGCGCCGGTCCACCCACATATCAAACTATCAAAGTAGCAAACGCGAATCATACGAACATCATGAAAACTAGCTTGACAGAAATTCCCATGTGTCCTCGGGAGCATTTTACCTCCTATAAGAGTTTGTCCAGGCTTGTCCCTTGCTACAAAAGGGATTGGGCAACTTTTCTGCACCGTTGTTACTTTTGTTACTTGCTACTTTCTACGAATCATCTCACCACACAACTACTTGTTACCGATAATTTTTGTGCTTGCAAATATTACCTTGCTGAAAACCACTTGTCAGATCCTTCTGCTCCTCGTTGGGTTCGACACTCTTACTTATCGAAAGGACTACGATAGACCCCCTATACTTGTGGGTCATCAAGACTCTTTTCTGGCGCCGTTGCCGGGGAGTGAAGCGCCTTTGGTAAGGAAACATTTATATAGTGTGCTGAAATTTATTGTCACTTGTCACTATGGAAACTAATCCTTTGAGAGGCTTGTTCAGGGTATCTTCACCTCGAACGGAAGCACAAAGAGTTGCTCCTCAACCTGCTGCACCTACTGAAAATATTTGCTATGAATTTCCTTCGGGTATGCTTGAGAAACTGCTGGCTAATCCTTTTACAGGAGATGTAACATCACATCTAGACTTGCATCTAATATATGTAGATGAAGTTTGTGGTTTATTTAAGCTTGCAGGCTTGCCCGAGGATGAGGTGAAGAAGAAGGTCTTTCCCTTATCTCTAAGGGATAAGGCGTTGACATGGTATAGTCTATGTGATGATACTGGATCATGGAACTACAATCGGTTGAAATTGGAATTTCATCAAAAGTTTTATCCTATGCATCTAGTACATCGTGATCAGAATTATATTTATAATTTTTGGCCTTGTGATAGAGAAAGCATCGCTCAAGCTTGGGGGAGGCTTAAATCAATGTTATATTCATGCCCCAACCATGAGCTCTCGAGAGAAATTATCATTCAGAACTTCTATGCTCGGCTTTCTCATGATGATCGCACCATGCTTGACACTTCTTGTACCGGTTCTTTTATGAAGAGAGATATTGACTTCAGATGGAATTTATTGGAAAGAATTAAACGCAACTCTGAAGATTGGGAGCTTTATGAAGGTAAGGAGTCAGGTATGAATTTCAAGTTTGATTGCGTTAAATCCTTTGTTGAAACAAATACCTTTTGTGATTCTAGCGCTAAGTACGGACTTGACTCTGAGATAGTAGCTTCATTGTGTGAATCATTTGCTACTCATGTTGATCTCCCCAAAGGGAAGTGGTTTAAATATCATCCTCCCTTAGAAGTCAATGTAGTTAAACCCAATCTAGTTGAAGAGAAAGTCATTGCCTATAATGATCCTATTGTTCCCAGTGCTTACATTGAGAAACCACCTTTCCCTGTTAGGATAAAGGATCATTCTAAAGCTTCAACTGTGATACGTAGGGGACACATTAGAACACCTACAGCCCCTGAGCAAATTAGAGTTGAACCTAGCATTGCTATTATCAAATATCTCCTGCCCGACAATGTTGATGGCCATAATATTCACTTCTGTGAAGATGCTGCTAGAATTGCTAAACCACATGCTAGAGACAAACATAGGCCTGTTGTTGGCACGCCTGTTGTTTCTGTTAAGATAGGAGATCATTGTTATCATGGTTTATGTGATGTGGGTACCAGTGTTAGTGCAATACCTCAATCCTTATATGATGAAAGTAAAGACGAGATTGCACCTGTCGAGATAGAACCCATTGATGTCACTATTCAGCTTGCCAATAGAGATACTATCTGCCCTGTGGGAATTGTTAGGGATGTTGAAGTCTTGTGTGGTAAAACGAAGTATCCTGCTGATTTCCTCGTTCTTGCTACCACACAAGATAGCTTTTGTCCCATCATATTTGGTATACCTTTTCTCAATACCGTCAATGCTCATATTGACTGTGAGAAGCAAACTGTCATTGTTGGCTTTGAAGGTGTGTCACACGAGTTCAATTTCTACAAGTTTGGTAGACAACCTCATGAAAAAGAGTTGCCTAGTAAGGATGAAACTATTGCCTTAACTTCTATATTCGTGCCTCCTACTGATCCTTTATAGCAATACTTGCTTGAGCATGAAAATGATATGCATATGGATGAAAGGGATGAGATAGATAGTTTTGTCTTAGAACAATATCCTATCCTTAAGAATAATTTGCCTGTTGAACTGCTTGGGGATCCACCCCCACCAAAGGGTGATCCTGTGTTCGAGCTTAAACAGTTGCCTGATACTCTTAAGTATGCTTATCTTGATGAAAAAGAGATATATCATGTTATAATTAGTGCAAGGCTCTCAGAGCATGAAGAAAAGAAGTTACTAAAAACTCTGAGGAAGCATCGTGCTGCTATTGGATATACTCTTGATGATCTTAAGGGCATTAGTCCCACTCTATGCCAGCACAAGATTAAAACTGATCCTGATTTCAAGCCAGTTGTTGATCATCAACGGAGATTAAATCCTAAGATGAAAGAGGTGGTAAGAAAAGAAATACTAAAGCTCCTGGAAGCGGGTATTATCTATCATGTTGCTCATAGTGATTGGGTGAGTCCGGTGCATTGCGTCCCTAAGAAGGGAGGCATTACCGTTGTCCCTAATGATAAAGATGAATTGATCCCACAGAGGATTATCACTGGCTATAGGATGGTGATCGATTTTAGGAAATTGAATAAATCCACTAGGAAAGATCATTACCCTTTGCCTTTTATCGACCAAATGCTAGAAAGACTGTCTAAACACACACACTTCTGCTTTTTAGTCGGTTATTCTGGTTTCTCCCAAATACCAGTTGCACAAGGTGATCAGGAGAAAACCACTTTTACCTGCCCTTTCGGTACCTTTTCTTACAGACGTATGCCTTTTGGCTTATGTAATGCACTTGCTACCTTTCAAAGATGTATGATGGCTATATTCTCTGACTTTTGTGAAAAGATTATTGAGGTTTTCATGGATGATTCTCCGTTTATGGGTCTTCTTTTGATGATTGCCTCAGCAACCTTGATCGAGTCTTGCAGAGATGTAAAGATACCAATCTTGTCTTGAATAGGGAGAAGTGACACTTTATGGTTAATGAAGGCATCGTATTAGGACATCAAATTTCTGAAAGAGGTATTGAAGTCGATAAGGCTAAGGTTGATGCAATCGAGAAAATGCCATGCCCCACAGATATCAAAGGCATAAGAAGTTTCCTTGCTCATGTTGGTTTCTATAGAAGGTTCATTAAAGACTTCTCTAAGATTTCTAGGCCTGTTAGCAATCTCTTGCAAAAGGATATTCCTTTTGTTTTTGACGATGATTGTGAGGAAGCCTTCAAAATACTTAAGAAGGCCTTGATAACTGCACCTATTGTTCAACCACCTGATTGGAACCTACCTTTTGAAATCATGTGTGATGCTAGTTATTATGCTGTTGGTGCTCTCCTAGGGAAAAGAGTTGATAAGAAGTTGAATGTTATTCACTATGATAGTAAAACTCTAGACAGTGCCCAAAGAAACTATGCTACTACGGAAAAGGAATTTTTAGCAGTCGTGTTTGCACGTGAAAAGTTCAGATCTTACATAGTTGATTCCAAAGTCACTATTCACACTGATCACGCTGCTATTAAGTACCTCATGGAAAAGAAAGACGCTAAACCTAGACTTATTAGATGGGTTCTCTTGCTACAAGAATTTGATTTGCATGTTGTCGACAGGAAGGGTGCTCATAACCTAGTAGCAGATAACTTGTCTAAGTTGGAGGATGTTCTTGATGACCCACAACCTATTGATGATAGCTTTCCTAATGAGCAATTGAATGTCATCAATGCCTCACGTAGTACACCGTGGTATGCTGATTATGCAAACTATATCGTTGCCAAATATATACCACCTAGTTTCACATACCTGCAAAAGAAGAAATTCTTCTTTGACTTGAGACATTACTTTTGGGATGATCCTCACCTTTATAAGGAAGGAGTAGATGGTGTTATTAGACGTTGTGTACCTGAACATGAACAGGGACAGATCCTATAGAAGTGTCACTCCGTGGCCTACGGAGGACACCATGCGGGAGATAGAACTGCACACAAGGTATTGCAATCAAGTTTCTATTGGCCCACTCTCTTCAAGGATGCCCGTAAGTTTGTCTTGTCTTGTGATGAATGTCAAAGAATAGGTAATATCGGTAAACGTCAGGAAATGCCTATGAAATATTCACTTTTCATTGAACCCTTTGATGTTTGGGGCTTTGATTATATGGGACCTTTTCCAAAATCCAACGGGTATACTCATATCCTAGTTGCGGTTGATTATGTTACTAAGTGGGTAGAAGCTATCCCGACTAGTAGTGCTAATCACAACACCTCTATCAGGATGCTTAAAGAAGTTATTTTCCCGGGATTTGGAGTCCCTAGATATATGATGACCGATAGTGGTTCACATTTCATTCATGGTGCTTTCCGTAAAACGCTTGCTAAGTACAATGTCAACCATAGAATTGCGTCTCCCTATCATCCTCAGTCCAGTGGTTAAGTAAAGCTAAGCAATAGAGAGATTAAACTAATTCTGCAAAAGACTGTCAATAGGTCTAGAAAGAATTGGTCTAAGAAGCTCGATGATGCATTGTGGGCTTATAGAACTGCCTATAAGAATCCCATGGGCATGTCTCCGTACAGAATGGTGTACGGTAAAGCATGTCATTTACCTCTTGAGCTAGAGCATAAGGCTTATTGGGCAATCAAAGAGCTCAACTTTGATTTCAAACTTGCTGGTGAGAAGAGGTTATTTGACATTAGCTCGCTTATGAATGGAGAGCTCAGGCATATGAAAATGCCAAGCTGTTCAAAGAAAAGGTTAAGAGGTGGCATGATAAAAGGATACAAAAGCGTGAGTTCAATGTAGGTGATTATGTCTTGCTATATAATTATCGTTTAAGATTTTTTGCAGGCAAGCTTCTCTCTAAATGGGACGGTCCTTACATTGTTGAGGAAGTATATCGTTCCGGTGCCATCAAGATCAACAACATGGAAGGTAATTTTCCGAGAGTGGTAAATAGGCAAAGAATCAAGCATTATATCCCAGGTACTCCCATAAATGTTGAAAGCAATATTATCAATACCATAACTCCGGAGGAGTACCTAAGGGATATTTATCAGCCTGTTCCAGACTCCGAAAATGAGGAGGTATGTGATTCGGTAAGTAAACAGACTCCAAAACTTTTCCAGTAGGATTTTTCCTCCGTTTTGGAATATTTAGAAAAATAGAAAAAATTTAAGTAATCCGGAAAGCGCACGAGGAGGAGACAAGCCTGCCAGGCGCGGGCCACCCCCTGGCCGCGCCTGGGGGGCTTGTGGCCACCTCGTGTGCCTCCCGGATTCCGTTTTCTTGCGGAGTACTCCTTCTGGTCTGGAAAAAATCATTATATATTCTCCCGTAAGGTCTGACCCTCGTATCACGCAGATTTCCTCTGTTTTCGTTTCGAGCCTGTTTTCTACCACAGATTTAGGGCAAGATGTCTTCTCAAGATTCAGAGGGGAGAGCTATGTGGCCGATTACCTTGCTAACCCCAAGGTCTATGGGGACTTGGATCCTTATGGCTGGACCACTGATGAGGAAGAAGATTATGATCCCAAGGGGAAGGAACAAACAAGTTCTGATGAGGAGGAGGCTCCTCTAGCTCAACTTGGACACACACATGTGGAGTTCAAGAAGTCGAGCCTCCCTGACTCAAGGAAGAAGCCTAAGACTTTGTTTATCCTTTCTCATTTCTTTCAGGAGAGTAAGCAGGAATTATACCAAATGGTGTTGAGGCTTGAAGAGGAAAATGATGATCTGAGGGAGCATAATTTTATGATCACGTGGAAATTAAACAAGTTCAAGACCTCTGAAACAACTCCACCACCATCACCTCCAAAGGAAGACAACTAATCATGGGTATGGGCAATCCCCTTTGCTTGTCCCCAGTTTGGGGGAGTTGCCCCGGTATCGTATCACCATCACATCTTTTGCCTTTACCTTTGTTTTAGTTTGTTCCTCTTTGGTTTTATCTTTCTCTAGTAGATTAAAGGTCTTAGTGTTTTAGGCTTGAGTTTTGCTTTGTGTCACCCCCGATGTATTAGAGCTTGTGAGACATATAATAAAGAGTGTATTAGTTAAGGGCCTTGCCTCATGCCATGATCAAAAGAATGAAAAAGAACAAAAGCATGAAATATCATGCAATGATCTTATGGGAAGTGATGGCTTCACATATAAAAAGTATGATGATTGAAACTTGTTGAGGGTAGACAAACATAGACCTTGGTCATTGTTGCAATTAGTAGGAAGTGATAAGGAAGGAGAGGTTCACATACAAATATATCATCTTTGACACCATCTATGACTGTGAAAACTCACTAAAGTATTGCATGCCTAGAAGTAGATGTTGGACAAGGAAGACAACTTAATGAATTGTGTTTGCATGGTTCCGAACAATGTTATATGACTAGAGATCCCTTAGCATGTGACGATTGCTTCCACCTCATATCAGCCAAAACTCCCGCACCAAGTAGAGATACTACTTGTGCATCCATAAACCTTCAACCCAGTTTTGCCATGAGAGTCCACCATACCTACCTACGGATTGAATAAGATCCTTCAAGTAAGTTTTCATCGGTTCAAGAAATAAAAATTGCTCCCTAATATGTATGATCTATTAGTGTGTGGAAAATAAGCTTTGTACGAACCTGTGATGAGGAAGACATAAAAGCGACAGACTTCATAATAAAGTTCTTTATCACATGAGGCAATATAAAGTGACGTTCCTCCACACTAAGAGGACACACATCCAAACCTCAAAAGCGCATGACAACCTCTGCTTCCCTCTGTGAAGGGCCTATCTTGTACCTTTACTTTTTGCCCTTGAAAGAGTCATGGTGATCTACACCAATTCCTTATTTCGCCTTTATCTTGGCTAACGTCATATGCTAGGGAAAGATCTATATTCATATGTCAACTTGGAAGTAAGTATTCATGAATTATTATTATTGACATTACTCTTGAGGTAAATAGTTGGGAGGCGAAACTATAAGCCCCTATCTTTCTCTGTGTTTGACTGAAATTTCGATCTCATGAGTACCACGTGAGTTGTAGCAATTGTAGAGAACGAAAAGATGATTGAGTATGTGGATGTGCTTTACAAGCTCTTATTTGACTCTTTCCGATGTTGTGATTAATTGCAATTGCTTCAATGACTAAAGGCTATCGGTTGTTAATTCTCGGTAAGGTTCATGATCCATGCTTTACTTTGTGAAGGAATTGTCACTTTAGCATAAGATATGATATGATGGTATTGCTGTTCTGACTACGATCATGATGCCTGCATGTTCGTATCTTGTTTTGTCGACATCTCTCTCCCTAAACATGTGGGCATATTTATTGATCTAGGCTTTCGCTTGAGGACAAGCGAGGTCTAAGCTTGCATATTTATCGCTTTTTGGGCTGTTATTACACTTCACAGTACAATACTTATTGCCTTTTCTCTTTTATTTTGCAAGGTTTACATGAAGAGGGAGAATGCCGACAGTTGGAATTCTGGCCTAAAAAATGAGCAAGTTTGAGATACCTATTCTGCGCAACTCCAAAGCCATGAAAATCAACGAGGATTTTTTTTGGGATTTATAAAAAATACTGGGCCGTAGAAGTACCAGAGGGGCGCCAGCAGGAGGCCACAAGCCTGCTAGGTGCGGGTCCCCTGGCCGCGCCTAGGGGGCTTGTGAGCTCCCTGCTGGCCCACTGGCTCCCCCCTTTTTCTATAAGAAGGGTTTCGGTCTGAAAAAATCAAGAAGAGGCTTTTCGGAGGATTCGCCGCCGCCACGAGGCGGAACTTGAGCAGAACCAATCTAGAGCTTCGGCAGGACGATCCTGCCGGGGAAACTTCCCTCCCGGAGGGGGAAATAGTCGCCATCGTCATCACCAACACTCCTCTCATCGGAGGGGACTTGTCACCATCAACATCTTCATCAACGCCATCTCATCTCCAAACCCTAGTTCATCTCTTGTAACCAATCTCCGTCTCGAGACTCCGATTGGTACTTGTAAGGTTGCTAGTAGTGTTAATTACTCTTTGTAGTTGATGCTAGTTGGATTACTTGGTGGAAGATTATATGTTCAGATCTGTGATGCTACTCATTACCTCTCTGGTCATGATTATGATTATGCTTTGTGAGAAGTTACTTTTGTTCCTGAGGACATGGGATAAGTCTTGCTATAAATAGTCATGTGAATTTGGTATTCGTTCGATAATTTGATGTGTTGTATGTTGTTTTTCCTCTAGTGGTGTCATGTGAACGTCGACTACATAATACTTCACCATTATTTAGGCCTAGAGGAAGGCATTGGGAAGTAGTAAGTAGATTATGGGTTGCTAGAGTGACAGAAGCTTAAACCCTAGTTTATGCGTTGCTTCGTAAGGGGCTGATTTGGATCCACTAGTTTAATGCGATGGTTAGACTTTGTCTTGATTCTTCTTTCGTAATTGCGGATGCTTGCGAGAGGGGTTGACCATAAGTGGGATGCTTGTGCAAGTAAGGGCAGTACCCAAGCGCTGGTTCACCCACATATCAAACTATCAAAGTAGCGAACGCGAATCATATGAATATGATGAAAACTAGTTGACTGAAATTCCCGTGTGTCCTCGGGAGCGTTTTACCTCCTATAATAGTTTGTCCAGGCTTGTCCCTTGCTACAAAAGGGATTGGGCCACTTTGCTGCACCGTTATTACTTTTGTTACTTGCTACTTGCTACGAATCATCTCACCACACAACTACTTGTTACCGATAATTTCAGTGCTTGCAGATATGACCTTGCTGAAAACCACTTGTCAGATCCTTCTGTTCCTCGTTGGGTTCAACACTCTTACTTATCAAAAGGACTACGATAGATCCCCTATACTTGTTGGTCATCACATGGCGACAGAGGCGAGGGGGAGGGAGCAGGGGGCGAATGGGGGAGATCCCGATCCAAACGGCAACAAGGTGCTTATCACTGATGTCGCGGTGGCGGGGGGAGGGGGCAGGGAGGCAGCTACATGCCGACATGCGCGTGCACCGTGGCCATCTTCTGCTGTGCCTACTCAAAGGAGGAAGAAGACGCCCTTCCCTTGGTGGGCTGGGCTCGGCTCGCGAGGTGAGCGCCACGTAAGCTCCCTCTCTTTTTCCTTGTATTTTGTTTCTGTTTTTCTAATTTCCGCTTTATTTATTTGGGCTAAAATCCCTGGCACAAAAGTACTGAAATTATTTCTAAGATATAGAGGGAACATTTCCAAGGTCCACACAAAGTTTCAGCATTTCTGGAACAACTAAAATATTTATAGTACTTTATTTATAAATTGCAGCAACTTTGCCGTATTATTTGAAACGCCAAAATTGTTGTGAAAATAAAATGAACCTCTGATAATTTGTTGCCAACATTTATCAGGCATGGTGGATATTTTTAAGGCCATTTTGGTGTCATTGAAAATCACAATTATTTAAATTGGTTTATCAATTGAAGTGCTAGGGTTTCTTGATCCCCATTTCAAGTTTAATAAAAATTTAAACATGATGCGTCACTCTAGCTAGCACAACACAAGAGAGTAACTAGGTTTGTGACAACTCACCCCCACTCAAAAGAATCTCATCACGAGATTTAGGAGTCATTGGGAAGAGCGCGGGCTACTCTAGTCGGTGACGGTTGCTACTGCAACAAAAGACCTTCCAACGGCGCCAGAAATAGGTGTGTCGACGGCACGAGGAATCCTTCTGCTACGGCTACGCCTTAAGGGACTTCCTAGGAAAATATGCAAAGGATTTCCCCCGTGGCCTTGGAGCCTTGCGTTGGTGTTCCCTCGAGGTGGAAAGGGTGATGTAGCGTAGCGGTGGTAAGTATTTCCCTCAGTTTGTGAACCAAGGTATCGATCCAGTGAAGGAGTATCACAAGAGCCTGCACAAACACAAAAAGCTTGCTACCAACGCTATGAAGGAGTTGTCAATCCCTTATAGATTGTTTGCCAAGTAAGAACTAAAAGCAACAAAGTAACAAAGCAAAGTAAAAGCGAAAGTAAAACGATAGATGTGAATAGACCCAGGGGCCGTAGTGTTTACTAGTGGCTTCTCTCATGAAAGCAAGTAGACGGTCGGTGAACAAATTACTGTCGAGCAATTAATAGAACCACGCAAAGTCGTGACGTCATCTATGGCAATGATTATATCTATAGGCATCACATCCAAAACAAGTAGACCGATACTTTCTGCATCTACTACTATTACTCCACACGTCGACCCCTATCCAGATGCATCTAGTGTATTAAGTCCGAAAGAACGGAGTAACGCCTTAAGCAAGATGACATGATGTAGATGGACAATCTCATATCTACGACAGAGCCCACCTTGTTACCCTTGATGGAAACTACACAATGTGTGCCTTGCTGCCCCTACTATCACTGGGAAAGGTCACCACACGGTAAGAACCCAAAACCAAGCAATTCGCCCATTGCAAGAATCATAGATCTAGTTGGCAAAACAAAACCAAAGACTCGGAGAGACTTACAAGGATATCAAATCATGCATATAAGAAATCAGCAAAGACTCAAATATATATCATAGATAATCTGATCACAAATCCACAATTCATCGAATCTCGACAAACACACCGCCAAAGAAGATTACATTGTATAGATCTCTATGAAGATCATGGATAACTTTGTATTGAAGATCCAAGAGAGAGAAGAAGTCCTCTAGCTACTAACTATGGACCCGTAGGTCTGAAGTGAACTACTCACGAGTCATTGGAGGGGCGATGATGATGATGAAGAAGCCCTCCAACTCCAAAGTCCCCTCCGGCAAGGCACCAGGAAGGGTATCCAGATGAGATCTCGCAGAAACGGAAGCTTGCGGCGGCGGAGAAGTATTTTCGTGGATCCCTTGATTTTTTTTTCTGATTTTTAAGGAATATATAGGCGCAAGATCTAGGTTAGGGAGGCGCCAAGGAGGCCACAAGCCTGCCCACCGCCGCCTCCCCCTGGTGGCGGAGTGGGGGCTTGCGGGCTCCCTGGAGCCCTATTGGCTTGGCCCACAAGCCCTCTGATCTTCTTCCGTTCAGGAAAAAATAATTTCGGGGATTTTATTCCGTTTGAACTCCGTTCCAAAATCAGATATGAAAAGAGCCAAAAACACAGAAAAAACAGGAAGTGGCACTTGGCACTGAATTAATAAGTTAGTCCCAAAAAAGATATAAAAGGTACATAAAACATCCAAAGTTGACAAGATGACAACGTGAAACCATCAAAAATTATAGATACGTTTGAGACGTATCAGGCAATATCCCCAAGCTTAACTCCTGCTCGTCCTCGAGTAGGGAAGTGATAAAGAATGAAATTTTGATGCTTTCATGCTACCTAGCATAGATGTCCTTTGTAACTCCTCTTATGTGACGTGAATGTTCAGACCCATTAGATTCAAAATAATAGTTTGCTATTGACGTGGAAACAATAAAAATTCAAGCAAACTAGCAAGGTAATCATGAACTTTCAAAATAACAATGCCAAAAGAAAGTTATCCCTACAAAAGCATATAGTCTGGCTATGCTCTATCATCATTGCACAACGAATTTAAATCATGCACAACCCCGGTATTGGCCAAGTAATTGTTTCACACCTTTACTTTCTCAAACCTTTTCAACTCTCACGCAATACATGAGCGTGAGCCATGGTTATAGCACTGTAGATGGTGCAAGACAAAAAAGGAGAAGATGGTCACGTTAACTAGGCATATGAATGAGCTGTGGAGATGCTCCTCAATAGATATCAATGTGAATGAGTAGGGATTGCCATACAAATGATGCACTAGAGCTACGAGTATGTGAAAGATCTAAAAGAAAACTAGTGGGTGTGCATCCAACTTGCTTGCTCACGAAGACCTAAGGCAATTTTGAGGAAGCCTATCATTGGAATATACAAGCCAAGTTATATAATGAAAATTTCCCACTAGCTATATGGTGGTGACAAAACGAGAGACTCTCAATCATGAAGATCATGGTGCTTAATATGCACAAGTGTGGAAAAGTGGTAACATTGTCCCTTCTCTCTTTTTCTCTCATTTATTTGGTGGGCTCTTTGGCCTCTTTTTTTTATTTTGGTGGGCTTCTTTGGCCTCTTTTATTTCCTCACATGGGATAATGCTCCATTAATGATGATCATCACACTTTCAACTCAAAACTTAGAGCAACTATGACTCTATATGGAATGCCTTCGGTAGTGTACCGTGGCAATGATCTAGCATGGCATAAACATTTAATAGAAACATCACGCTAGCTATCTTACGATCATGCAATGGCAATGTAGACCTGATGGCACATGTCATGGTGGTAGTTGCATGGCAATATATCTCGGAATGACTTTGAAAAAGCCATAGTAGGTAGGTATGGTGGCTGTTTTGAGGGAGGCTAATGGTGGGTTTTGTGCACCGGCGAAAGTTGCACGGCACTAAGAAGATAGTGAGGGTGGAAGGTGAAAGTGAATCTAAACCATGGACTCAACATTAGTCATGAATGACTCATATACTTGTTGCAAAAGTTTTATTAGTAATCGAAACAAAGCATTTAACGCATACTCCTAGGGGAAGGGTTGGTAGGTATAAACCATCGTGCGATCCCGACCGCCATGCAAAGGATGACAATAAATAGACTAATCATGCTCAGATTTCATCACATAGCAGTTCACCATACGTGCATGCTACGGGAATCACTAACTTCAACACAAGTATTTCTAGATCCACAACACCTTACTAGCATGACTTCAATATTACCAAAACCACAACTCAAAACTAGTTGAGATAAATCAAACTTCTCTAACTATTCAATGCACATGAAGGTGGAAGTTTTCGTATCCCTTTGGATAACTACCCCTTTTGAGACTACTTTCAAAGCATAGATCAACTACCAACCATGCACCGTTGTGCTCTAAAAGATATAAGTGAAGCACATAGAACAAAAGTAATTAGCTCAAAAGATATAAGTGAAGCACATGTGAGCTGAATTGTCTACCAAAAGATATAAGTGAAGCTCGACAAAATCACAGTGAGTGCATGTCTCTCTCTCTAGGTGTGCAGAAAGGATGATTGTGACACAGCAAAAATAAAAGACTCCTACGATACAAGACGCTCCAAGCAAAAACACATAACATGTGGTGAATAAAAATATAGCCCCAAGTAACGTTACCGATGGATTGAAGACGAGAGAAGACGAGAGAGGGGATGCCTTCCCGGGGAATCCCCAAGCTTAGGCTTTTACGCATCCTTGAATCTCTTGGGGTGCCTTGGGAATCCCCAAGATTGAGCTCTTGCCACTCTTTATCTCTTTGTCCATAAGAACTTCACCCAAAACTTGAAAACTTCACAACACGAAACTTAAACAGAAACTCGTGATACCATTAGTATGAGAAAGCAAACCACCACTTCCTTAGGTACTGTAGAAAACTTAAATTCTACTTATCTTGATGTTGCGTTACTGTATTTTCAATCTTCCATGGCTAATACCCCCCGATACTATCCATAGTTTCATCAAAATAAGCAACCAACACAATAAAAACAGAATCAGTTAACACCAGACCAGTCTGTAGCAATATGTATATTTCGTATACTTATGGTACTCCAAAAATTCTGAAAAGTTACGTCCGTCTGAATAATTTGAGTAGCAATCAGAAGAAAAAAGAATCAACTCAAAATCTCTTACCGAAAAAGAATGAAAATTCTTTTCGTAAGAGAAAGTTTCTGTCTTTTCCAGCATGACCAAACGATCATCCCCAAGACTAATCATAACGGTTTTGCTTGGCACAAACGCAAAAAGAAACACAAAACACACAATCATAACATAATTATGAAAGTGTGGAAAACACAAAACAGAAAGAAAAAGGATAGATTCGTGTGGTTGTCTCCCAACAAGCGCTTTTGTTTAACGCCCTTAGCTAGGCAAAAGGTGATGGAATCACGTATAGTCATCTTTGGTGCTCAAACCATAAGTAGCCCTCATCATAGATTCATAATGCAATCTTATTTTCTTTCTAGGAAAGTGCTCCATGCCCTTCTTTAAAGGAAATTGAAATCTAATATTCCCTTCCTTCATATCGATGATAGCACCAATAGTCCTTAGGAAAGGTCTACCAAGAATAATGGGACATGAAGGATTGCAATCTATGTCAAGTACAATGAAATCCATGGGTACATAGTTCTTATTTGCAACAATAAGAACATCATCGATACTCCCCATGGGTTTCTTGACAGTAGAATCCGCAAGATGCAAATTAAGAGAACACTCTTCAATCTCATGAAAACCAAGAATATCACATAAAGACTTTGGAATCGCGGAAACACTAGCACCCAAATCACGCAAAGCATTGCACTCATAGTTTTTTATCCTGACTTTGTTAGTAGGTTCCCACTCATCATGAAGTTTTCTAGGTATGGAGTCTTCTAGTTCGAGCTTCTCTTCAAGAGATTTCATCATAGCATCTACGATATGCGCGGTAAAGGCTTTGCTTTGGCTATAAGCGTGTGGAGAGTTTGCAATGGATTGCATCAACGAAATGCATTCAAACAAGGAGCAATTATCATAATTGAATTACTTGAAATCCAAAGTGGGAGTTTCATCACTACCCATAATTTTGATTTCTTCTACTCCACTCTCCACACCTTTATCATCAAGATGGGTGGACTCCGAATCATTGGGGCATTTTTCAACCAAAGTGGATTCATATACAGGCCCTCCATAAACAGGTTTGACACGCGAAAACAAAGATTCAAGAGGAGACACACCAAGCACTTTAAGATCTTCGTGATTTGCATCACTAGAACGCACCCTTTTAAACCATTCATGCCTAGCGTGAATTTGGGCGGTTCTTTCTTTGCTCTCATTCATGGAGACACGCATAGCTTTCAAAGTTTCATCCAAGTTGACCTTGGGAGGAGCGCATCTAACTTTCATAGGATCAATATCAGAAGACATCCTATCAACGCTCTTAGCCAAATCGTCAATTTTGAGTAGTTTTTCCTCTATGGACGCATTGAAAATCATTTGAGAGTTGATGAACTCGTTGATATTACTCTCTAAATCAGAGGGTAATTTGTTGTGATTTCCATAAGTGTTGTTGTAGGAATTGCCATAGTTGTTAGAGGGGTTACTAGGAAAAGGCCTAGGAACATAGTTTCCTCTAAAAGCATTGTTGTTGCCAAAATTGTTCCTACCATCAAAATTCACGTCCAAACTAGCGTTGCTACTCTCAATCAAAGAAGATAGTGGCATGTCATTAGGATCTACAATAGCGTTTCTACTAGCAACCAAATTCATCAACTCGTCCATCTTAGCACTAAGCGAGTTAATCTCTTCTATAGCGTGTACCTTTTTGCTAGCAGGTGAGAGTACTTGGTCATGATATTGTCTAGGAGTTTTGTAGCGTCTCCTAACGTGATTTCCACGAACGTTCCACCTGAGGCAGAGTCCAAGATATTGCGAGAAGCGAAATTCAAACCAGAGTAAAAGATTTGTATAATCATCCACAAACTCAAGCCATGAGCGGGACAATTTCTAATCATAAGCTTCATCCTCTCCCAAGATTGTTCAACGTGTTCATGATCAAGTTGCTTGAAATTCGTGATATCGTTACGTAAGGAGATGATCTTAGCCGACGGAAAATACTTGGATATGTAAGCATCTTTGCACTTATCCCAAGAATCGATACTATTTTTAGGCAAAGAATAAAACCAAGTTTTTGCGCGATCTCGCAACGAGAAAGGAAAAAGTTTCAACTTAATCACGTCATTATCCACATCTCTCTTCTTTTGCATATCACAAAGCTCAATGAAGGTATTGAGATGGGATGCGGCATATTCACTAGGAAGGCCAGAGAATTGCTCTTTCATAACAAGATTCAGCAAAGCTGCGTTGATTTCATACAATTCCAAACTAGTGGCGGGAGCAATCGGAGTACTAATAAAATCATTATTATTAGTGCTCGAGAAGTCGCAAAGTTTGGTGTTTTCAGCCATGATGACTTCAACAAACAAACAAGCACACAAGCAAGCAAGAAAACCGGCAAAGGAAAACGGCAAAGGCAAAAGAAAACGGCAAAGGAGAAAGGCAAATGAAAACGGCAAATGTGAAGTGAGGGACAAGAAAACGGGAGGCAACTGGCAAAAAAGTAAATGCAGGAGATGAGTTTGAGAGACCTACTTGGATAGATCTCTCCTTCCCCGGCAACGGCGCCAGAAATACTTCTGCTACTGCAACAAAAGACCTTCCAACGGCACCAGAAATAGGTGTGTCGACGACACCAGGAATCCTTCTGCTATGGCTACGCCTTAAGGGACTTCCTAGGCAAATATGCAAAGGATTTCCCCCGTGGCCTTGGAGCCTTGTGTTGGTGTTCCCTCGAAGCGGAATGGGTGTTGTAGCGTAGCGGTGGTAAGTATTTCCCTTAGTTTGAGAACCAAGGTATCGATCCAGTGAAGGAGTATCACAAGAGCCTGCACAAACACAAAAAGCTTGCTCCCAACACTATGAAGGGGTTGTCAATCCCTTATAGATTGTTCGCCAAGTGAGAACTGAAAGCAACAAAGTAACAAAGCAAAGTAAAAGCGAAAGTGAAACGATAGATCTGAATAGACCCAGGGGCCGTAGTGTTTACTAGTGGCTTCCCTCATAAAAGCAAGTAGATGGTGGGTGAACAAATTACTGTCAAGCAATTGATAGAACCGCGCAAAGTCGTGACGTCATCTATGGCAATGATTATATCTATAGGCATCACGTCCAAAACAAGTAGACCGATACTATCTGCATCTACTACTATTACTCCACACGTCGACCACTATCCAGCATGCATCTAGTGTATTAAGTCCAAAAGAACAGAGTAACTCCTTAAGCAAGATGACATGATGTAGATGGACAATCTCATATCTACGACAGAGCCAACCTTGTTACCCTTGATGGAAACTACACAATGTGTGCCTTGCTGCCCCTACTGTCACTAGGAAAGCTCATCACACAGTAAGAACCCAAAACCAAGCACTTCTCCCATTGCAAGAATCATAGATCTAGTTTGCCAAACAAAACCCAAGACTCAGAGAGACTTACAAGGATATCAAATCATGCATATAAGAAATCAGCAAAGACTCAAATATATATCATAGATAATATGATCACAAATCCACAATTCATTGGATCTCGACAAACACACCGCCAAAGAAGATTACATCTGATAGATCTCCATGAAGATCATGGTGAACTTTGTATTGAAGATCCAAGAGAGAGAAAAAGCCATCTAGCTACTAACTACGGACCCGTAGGTCTGAAGTGAACTACTCACGAGTCATTGGAGGGGCGATGATGATGATGAAGAAGCCCCCAACTACAAAGTACCCTCCGGCAGGGCACCGAGAAGGGTCTCCAGATGAGATCTCGCGGAAAAGGAAGCTTGCGGCGGCGGAAAAGTATTCTCGTGGATCCCTTGATTTTTTTTCTGATTTTTAGGGAATATATAGGCGCAAGATCTAGGTCACGGGGGCGCCAGGGAGGCCACAAGCCTGTCCACCACCGCCTCCCCCTGGTGGCGGAGTGGGGCCTTGTAGGCTCCCTGGAGCCCTCCTGGCTTGGCCCACAAGCCCTCTGATCTTCTTCCGTTCGGGAAAAAAATCATTTCGGGGTTTTATTCCGGTTGGACTCCATTCCAAAATCAGATCTGAAAAGAGCCAAAAACACAGAAAAAACAGGAACTGGCACTTGGCACTGAATTAATAAGTTAGTCCCAAAAAAAGATATAAAAGGTACATAAAACATCCAGAGTTGACAAGATAACATCGTGAAACCATCAAAAAATATAGATTCGTTTGAGACGTATCAACGGTCCTCCTTTTCCCATGTTGCTTCATTTTTTGAATGATTTGACCACTGAATCTTGAGAAACTTGATGTTTCAATGTCGAGTGGTATGGTCAATTTGATCAAGAGTACACACAGGGTATTCTCGATATGTAAAGTTATCCTGGAGATCAAGTGTTTCGTGTTCCACTTCACAAATAAAATCCGAGAAGCAACGCCTGAGTTGTGAGACGTGGAAAACATGATGGACGTTGGAAAGATGCGGCAGAAGTTCCAATTGGTCGGCAACCTCTCATCATTTGGCAAGAATGCGAAAGGTACCAATGTAATGAGGAGCCCACTTTCCCTTGATACCGAATCGAAGGGTACACTTCACAGGTGTAACCCGAAGGTAAGCCTTCACGTAAACTTCATAGGTCACACCCTTATGATGGCGATCTTATTGGCTCTTTCGATGAGATTGGCCTGTTTTCAACTTTTCACAAATAGTGTGAACGTCCCCTTCTGCCTCGCGAAACATATCCAGGCAAAGAATGCCTCTCTCTGGTTTCTGACCAAATAGGAGGTGTTTGACACCTTTGTCCATAGAGAACTTCAAAATGAGCCTTGCCCAAGCTTGATTGATAACTATTGTCATAAGCAAATTCATCGAATGGAAGACATTTCCCCCAATTCATGCTGAAAGAGATAACACAACCTCTAAGCATGTCTTCCGAGATTTGATTGACTCGCTCTACTTGACCACTTGACTACAGATGGAAAGCAGTGCTAAAGGAGAGATGAGTCCCCATGGCATTTTGGAAGCTTTCCCGGAAACAAGAAGTAAAGATACTTCCATGATCTGAGTTAATATCCAAAGGAACACGAAGAGACACTATTTGAGAAATATATAACTCCACTAGATGGCTTGTAGTTGTACTCTCTCGAACAGGTATAAAATGAGAAACTTTGGAAAGATGGTCAATGACCACAAAGATAACATTATTCCCTTTCTTGGTCTTGGGAAATCCGTTGTTGAAATCCATACCAATTTATCCCATTTCCATTCAGGAATAGCTAAAAGTTGAAGGGAGCCAGCATGCCTTTGATGTTCTGCTTTAACACGATGACAAACATCACAGTTAGCAACGAACTGAAAAATTTCTCTCTTCATCCTAGTCCAGCAGAACCTCTGGCATAGGTCCTCATGCATCTTGGTACGAACAGGGTGAACCGTCAGAGGAGATTCATGAGCCTCATTAAGGATCAACTGCTGCAAATGCTGTTTGTTGGGAACCACCAAGCGATTCTCAAAGAAGACAACACCCATATCATCTACCGGGAAGCATCTAACATTTCCCCCTTTAACATTCTTCCTAATCCAGGAAATCTCGGTATCATGTTTCTGGGCTTCTATAATTTGATCCACATGGTTCGGCTTCGCCACCAAGGTAGAAATGAATCCTTGAGGAACAATGTGAAGATTTAGCTTCCGGAATTCCTCATGGAGAAGTGGTTGATTTGTTGTAACATCAGATTATTACAATAAGACTTACGACTTAGTGCATCAGCCATGCCATTGGCTTTCCCTGGGGTGTAATTTATCCCGAAGTCGTAATGTGTAATCAACACAACCCACCGTGTTTACCTGAGATTCAAATCCAATTGGGTGAAGATATATTTCAGCCTTTGGTATTAGTGTAAATTTCACAACGATTACCCAGAAGGTAATGTGGCTAGGTTTTCAGTCCATGGACTACACCTACAAGCTCTAGATCATGTGTTGGATAATTATCCTCATGTGGACGCAACTCTCGAGATGCATATACAATCACATGACGATCCTGCATGATAATGAAACCTAATCCTTGTCTCTAGGTGTCGCAATAGATAACAAAGTACTTAGAAAAATGTGGTGGCACCAATACGGGAGCAGAAGCCATGCGTCTTTTGAGTTCCTAAAAACTATGCTTGCATTGTGGGGTCCCTGCTACTTCTCAAACAACAACGCCAGAAATTGACACGTTGACGGAGACTGGGCTTGCGTTGGTTTTTCCGTTGAAGAGGAAAGGGTGATGCAACACAAGAGCAGTAAGTATTTCCCTCAGTTTGAGAACCAAGGTATCAATCCAGAAGGAGGGTCTCGTCAAGTCCAGAGTACCTGCGCAAACACAAACAAGCTTGCACCCAACGCTTCAAAGGGGTTGTCAATCCCTTCAAGATTGTTTGCAAAGTGAGATCTGAAGGCGGAAAGTGCAACGAAGTAAAAAGTGTAAGGGTGAAAATATGGTGTGGAGTAGACCCTGGGGGCCATAGTGTTCACTAGAGGCTTCTCTCAAAATAGCCAATATCATGATGGGTGAACAAATTACTGTCGAGCAATTGATAGAACCGCGCAAAGTCATGACGATATCTAAGGCAATGATCATACATATAGGCATCACGTCCGAGATAAGTAGACCGATACTTTCTGCATCTACTACTAATACTCCACACATCGACCGCTATGCAGCATGCATCTAGTGTATTGAGTTCATGACGAACAGAGTAACACCTTAAGCAAGATGACATGATGTAGAGGGATAATCTCAAACCAATGATGAAAACCCCATCTTTTTAACCTTGATGGCAACAACATGATGCGTGCCTCGCTACCCCTTCTGTCACTGGGTGAGGCCACCGCACGGTATGAACCCAAAACCAAGCACTTCTCCCATTGCAAGAATCATAGATCTAGTTGGCCAGACAAAACCCACAACTCGGAGAGAATTACAAGGATATGAAATCATGCATAAGAGAGATCAGAACAGAGTCAAATAAGATTCATAGATAATCTGATCATCAATCCACAATTCATCGGATCTCGACAAACACACCGCAAAGGAAGATTACATCGGATAGATCTCCATGAAGATCATGAAGAACTTTGTATTGAAGATCCAAGAGAGAGAAGAAGCCATCTAGTTAGTAGCTATGGACCCGTAGGTCTATGGTGAACTACTCACGCATCATCGGAGAGGTCATGGTGTCGATGAAGAAGCCCTCCGTATCCGAATCTCCCCTCCGGCAGGGCACCAGAACTTGCCCCATATGGGATCTTGCGAAGACAGAAGCTTGCGGCGGCAGAAAAGTAATTTCGATGATCTCCTGATTTTTTGGGATTTTTATGGAATTTATGGGCGCAACCCCTAGGTCAGAGGACGCCCAGGGGGCCCACAAGCCTGTGGGCCGCGGCCTCCCCCCTGGCCGCGGGGTGGGGGCTTGTGGTGGCCCCTGAGGCTCCCCTGCCTTGGCTCTCAAGCTTCCCGATCTTTTTCCGTTCCGGAAAAAATCTTTTCAGGGATTTTCTTCCGTTTGGACTCCATTTCAAAATCTCCTCTGAAATGGGTCAAAAACGTGGAAAAACAGGAACTGGCACTTGGCACTGAGTTAATAAGTTAGTCCCAAAAAATATATAAAAGGCATGCATAACATCCAAAGTTTGACAAGATAATAGCATGAAACCATCAAAAATTATACATACGTTGGAGACGTATCAAGCATCCCCAAGCTTAACTCCCGCTCGTCCTCGAGTAGGGAAGTGATAAAGAATGAATTTTTGATGTGGAATGCTACCTAGCATAGTTGTCCTTTGCAACTTCTTTCACGTGACATGAATGCTCAGATCCTTAAGATTCAAAAAAATAGTTTGCTATTGACATGAAAACAGTAATACTTCAAGCAAACTAGCAAGGTAATCATGAACTTTGAAAATAACAAGGCCAAGGAAAGTTATCCCTACAAAATCATATAGTCTGGCTATGCTCCATCATCCTCACACAACTAATGTAAATCATGCACAACCCCAGTTTTGGCCAAGTAATTGTTTTCGCACTCTTACTTTCTCAAACTTTTTATAACTATCACGCAATACATGAGCGTGAGCCATGGATATAGCACTATAGGTCGAATAGATTGTGGTGGTGGTTGTGAGACAAAAAGGAGGAGATGGTTACATGGACTCGGCGTATCAAAAGGCTATGGAGATGCCCATTAATAGATATCAATGTGAATGAGTAGGCATTCCCATACAAAAGATGCACTAGAGCTATAAGTATGTGAAAGCTCAAAAGTAGAACTAGTGGGTGTGCATCCAACTTTCTTGCTCACGAAGACCTAGGGCAATTTTGAGGAAGCCCATCATTGGAGTATACAAGCCAAGTTATATAATGAAGATTCCCACTAGCATATGGTGGTGACAAAACGAGAGGCTCTCAATCATGAAGAACATGGTGCTATTATGAAGCACAAGTGTGAAAATGATAGTAGCATTGTCCCTTCTACCTTTTTCTCTTTTTTTTGGCTCTTAGGCCTCTTTTTTTTATTGGGCACTTTGGCCTCCTTTTTTTATTTCCTCACATGGGACAATGCTCTAATAATGATGATCATCACACTTTTATTTACTCACAGCTCAAAGCTTAAAACGATGATGACTCTATAGGAAATGCCTCCCGCAGTGTACCGGGATGTGCAACGATCTAGCTTGGCGTATGACGTTGAAACATCTCGCTAGCTATCTTACGATCATGCAATGGCAATATGAGAGTGACGACACAAGTCAAGAGACGGAACGGTGGGAGTTGCATGGCAATATATCTCGTAATGGCTATGAAAATGCCATAGTAGGTAGGTATGGTGGCTGTTTTGAGGAAGGCATATGGTGGGTTTGTGTACGGGCGAAAGTTGCACGACACTAGAGAGGCTAGCAAAGGCGAAAGGTGAAAGTGCATCTATACCATGGACACACATTAGTCATGAAGAACTCACATACTTGTTGCGAAAGTTTTTATTAGTAGTCGAAACAAAGTGCTAAACGCATACTCCGAGGGGAAGGGTTGGAAGGTGTTAACCATCGCGCGATCCCGACCTCAACAGAAAGGAGGACAATCGATAGATCAATTATGCTCCGACTTCCTAACATAGCGGTTCACCATACGTGCATACTACGGGAATCACTAACTTCAACACAAGTATTTCTAGATTCACAACACCCTACTAACATAACTCTTAATATTACCGAATCCACGTCTCAAAACTAATTGAGAGGAATCAATACTTCTCTTTCTACTCAATGCACATGAAGATGGAGGTTTTTGTATCCTCTTGGGGTTCCTATCAACTTTGGGACTACTTTCATAGCATAAGCCAACTACCAAGTCACACACCGCCGTGCTCTAAAAGATATAAGTGAAGCACATAGAGCAAAATTATCTAGCTCAAAAGATATAAGTGAAGCACTATGAGCATTCTAGCAAAATCACGATGAGTGCATGTCCCTCTCTCTCAAAAAGGTGTGCAGAAAGGATGATTGTGACACAACAAAAAGAAAAGACTCCTACAATACAAGACGCTCCAAGCAAAACACATATCATGTGGTGAATAAAAATATAGCTCCAAGTAATGTTACCGATGGATTGAAGATGAAAAAGGGGATGCCTTCCCGGGGCATCCCCAAGCTTAGGCTTTTTGGTGTCCTTGAATTTGGCTTGGGATGCCTAGGGCATCCCCAAGCTTGAGCTCTTTCCACTCCTTATCTCTTTGTCCATGAGAACATCACCCAAAACTTGAAAACTTCACAACACAAAACTTAAACACAAACTCGTGATAACATTAGCACTAGAAAACAAACTAACACCTCTTTAGGTATTGTAGCAATCTTGATTTATATTTATATTGGTGTTGGTCTACTATATTCTCACTTCTCCATGGCTAGTACCCCCCGATACTAACCATAGTTTCATCAAAACAAGCAACCAACTCAACAAAAACAGAATCTATCAAAAACAGACCAGTCTGTAGCAATCTGTATACTTCGTATACTTCTGGTACCTCAAAAATTCTGAAACATTACGAATGCCTGGGCAAAAGGCATATAAACCAGCAGAAAAAAAAGAATCAACTCAAAAGCTCTTTATGAATAAACATGAAAAATCATCTCGTGAGCGAAACGTTTCTGTCTTTCGCAGGAAGGTCAAACAACCATTACCAAGACTAGTCATAAAGATTTTGATTGGCTCAAACACAAAAAGAATCACAAAAGACACAATAATAACAGAATTATTATAGTGTGGACGCAACAAAACAGAAATAAAAAAGGAATAAATTCATTGGGTTGCCTCCCAACAAGCGCTATTGTTTAACGCCCTTAGCTAGGCATTGATAAATCAACGATGCTCACACAAAAGACAAGAATTGAAGCACAACGAGAGTATCATAAAGCATGTGAAAATCACATCTAAGTCTAACATACTTCCTATGCATAGGCATTTTATAGGAAAACAGATTGTCAAGACAACCAATAGTTTCCATATGCAAGGAAGAAGAAATAGATAATAGCAATCTCCACATAACGAGAGGTAATTTGGTGACATGAAAGTTTCTACTACAATATTTTCCTCTCTCATAGCAATTACATGTGGGATCATAATCAAATTCAACAAAATATCTATCACAAATGATATTCTTTTCATGATCCACATGCATGAAAAGTTGACGCTCTTCAAAAATAGTGGGATTATCATGAACTAAAGTCATGACTTCTCCAAACCCACTTTCAATATTATTGCAAATATCATTGCAACAAGTAGTGGACATAGCAAAACTAGCATCCCCAAGCTTAGGGTTTTGCATATTTTTAGCATGATTGTCACTAATAGAATTTATAGTGAAACCATTGTAATCATGCTTTTCATCCAAGGAGCCCTCGTGAATCACTTAATAAATTTCTTCCTCACAATTTTCAGATTCAAGCATCGCAAGCAAAACTCCAAAAAGATAGTCAAGGGCACTCAACTCACTAGCAATTGGATCAATATAATTGGATCTCTTAAAGAGATTAGCAAGTGGATGAGGATCCATATCACTAGATTTCCAGCAAGGGCAGATGCAAGAATTTTGAAGGCACATGGCACACAAGCGAACATAAAGCAAGCGAGAGAAAAGGGCGAACGAAAAGGCAAACGAAAAAGGGCAAATTGGTGAAGTGGGGGAGAGGAAAACGAGAGGCATCTGGAAACAAAGTAAATGCAAGAGATGAGTTTGCAACACTTACTTGGATGAGTTCTTGACTTGATCCTCCCCGACAACGGCGCCAGAAATCCTTCTCCTACTTCTCAAACAAGGCGCCAAAAATTGACACGTTGACACAGACTGGGCTTGCGTTCATTTTTCCCTTGAAGAGGAAAGGGTGATGCAGCACATGAGCAGTAAGTATTTCCCTCATTTTGAGAACCAAGGTATCGATCCAGAAGGAGGGTCTCGTCAAGTCCAGAGTACCTGCGCAAACACAAACAAGCTTGCACACAACGTTTCAAAGGGGATGTCAATCCCTTCAAGATTGTTTGCAGAGTGAGATCTGAAGGCGGAAAGTGCAACGAAGTAAAAAGTGTAAGGCTGAAAATATGGTGTGGAGTAGACCCTGGGGGCCATAGTTTTCACTAGAGGTTTCTCTCAAAATAGCAAATATCACGATGGGTGAACAAATTACTGTCGAGAAATTTATAGAACCACGCAAAGTCATGACGATATCTAAGGCAATGATCATACATATAGGCATGACGTCCGAGACAAGTAGACCGATACTTTCTGCATCTACTACTATTAGTCCACACATCGACCGCTATCCAGCATGCATCTAGTGTATTGAGTTCATGACGAACAGAGTAACGCCTTAGGCAAGATGACATGATGTAGAGGGATAATCTCAAACCAATGATGAAAACCCCATCTTTTTACCCTTGATGGAAACAATAAGATGCGTGCCTTGCTACCCCTTCTGTCACTGGGTGAGGTCACCGCTAGTATGAACCCAAAACCAAGCACTTCTCCCATTGCAAGAATCATAGATTTAGTTGGCCAGACAAAACCCACAACTCGAAGAGAATTACAAGGATACGAAATCATGCATAAGAGAGATCAGAAGAAACTCAAATAAGATTCATAGATAATCTGATCATAAATCCACAATTCATCGGATCTCGACAAACACACCGCAAAAGATGATTACATCGGATAGATCTCCATGAAGAACATGGAGAACTTTGTAATGAAGATCTAAGAGAGAGAAGAAGCCATCTAGTTACTAGCTATGGACCCGTAGGTCTATGGTGAACTACTCAGGCATCATCGGAGAGGTCATGGTCTTGATGAAGAAGCCCTCCGTATCCGAATCTCCCCTCCGACAGTGCACCAGAACGTGCCCCAGATGGGATCTTGCGGAGACAGAAGCTTGCGGCGGCGAAAAAGTACTTTCGATGATCTCCTGATTTTTTTGGGATTTTTAGGGAATTTATAGGCGCAACCCCTAGGTCAGAGGACACCGAGGGGGCCCACAAGCCTATGGGCCGCGGCCTCCCCCTGGCCGCGGGGTGGGGGCTTGTGGGGCCCCTGAGGCTCCCATGCCTTGGCTCTCAAGCTTCCCGATGTTCTTCCGTTCCGGGAAAAAATCTTTTCGTTGATTTTCTTCCGTTCGGACCCCGTTTCAAAATCTCCTCTGAAAGGGGTCAAAAACATGGAAAAGGAGGAACTGGCACTTGGCACTGAGTTAATAAGTTAGTCCCGAAAAATATATAAGAGGCATGCATAACATGCAATGTTTGACAAGATAATAGCATGAAACCATAAAAAATTACAGATATGTTGGTGACGTATCAGTCCCCTCAAACATTTTTATCTTTCTTGCGGAGTTCAGTTAGAGGCTTTGAAACCTTGGAGAAGTTCTCGACAAAGCGGCGACAATAGCTCGCTAGAACAAGAAAACTCCTAACTTGCTTAACCGATTCAGGTTGAGTCCAATCAAGGATAACTTGAACTCTCTCGGTATTGACAACAATACCCATACTAGAGATTACATGTCCTAGATAGGTCACTTCTGGCAACCATAATTCACATTTAGAGAATTTTGCATGAAGGTGTTGCTCTTGAAGTTTCATCAATACCAGCCTTAGATGCTCATCATGGTCTTGTTCATTCATCGACTAAATGATTATATCATCGATGTAAACTACAAATTTATCCAAGTACTCCATGAATATCGAATTCATCAAGCGAGAGAAGGTGGTTGGGGCATAACGAGTGACAAAGGTCATTTTTGGAATGTCCCCGTTATTGATTTTGATTTGGTGGTAGCCCAACCACAAATCCATTTTGGAAAAGGTTGAGGATCCGGTGAGCTGATCATATAGGTCGTTCATCCCGGGGAGCAGATACTTGTTATTTATGGTGACCAGGTTGACTAGTCGATAATATACAACCATCCGATCCGTTCCATCCTTATTCTTGACGAAGAAGACGGGACAAGCCCAAGGAGAATAACTAGGACAGATGAAACCCTTATTAAAGGCCTCCTTGGTACGTCTCCAACGTATCTACAATTTTTGATGGTTTCATGCTATTATCTTGTCAAACTTTGGATGTTTTACATGCCTTTTATATATTTTTTGGGACTAACTTATTAACTTAGTGCCAAGTGCCAGTTCGTGTTTTTTTCCATGTTTTTGAACCCTTTCAGAGGAGATTTTGAAACGGAGTCCTAACGGAAGAAAATCCCCGAAAAGATTTTTACTGGAATGGAAGAAGATCGAGAAGCTTGGGAGCCAAGGCAGGGGAGCCTCAGGGGCCCCACAAGCCCCCACCCCGCGGCCAGGGGGGAGGCCGTGCCATCCAGGCTTGTCGGCCCCTTGGATGCCCTTTGCCCTAGGTCTTTCGCCTATATATTCCCATAAATTCCAGAAAAAATCAGGAGATCATCGAAAGTACTTTTCCGCCGCCGCAAGTTTCTGTCTCCGCAAGATCCCATCTGGGGCACGTTTTGGTGCCCTGCCGGAGGGGGGATTCGGATACAGAGGGCTTCTCCATCAACACCATTCCCAGTCCGATGATGCGTGAGTAGTTCACCATAGACCTACGGGTTCATAGTTAGTAACTAGATGGCTTCTTCTCTCTCTTGGATCTTCAATACAAAGTTCTCCATGGTCTTCATGGAGATCTATCCAATGTAATCTTCTTTTGCGGTGTGTTTGGCGAGAACCGTTGAATTGTGGATTTATGATCAAATTATCTATCAATCTTATTTGAGTTTCTTTTGATCTCTCTTATGCATGATTTCATATCCTTGTAATTCTCTTCGAGTTGTGGGTTCTGTCTGGCCAACTAGATCTCTGATTTTTGCAATGGGAGAAGTTCTTGGTTTTGGGTTCATACCGTGCGGTGACCTCACCCAGTGATAGAAGGGGTAGGGAGGCACGCATCGTGTTGTTGCCATCAAGGGTAAAAAGATGGGGTTTTCGTCATTGGTTTGAGATTATCCCTCTACATCATGTCATCTTGCTTAAAGCGTTACTCTGTTCGTCATGAACTCAATACACTAGATGCATGCTGGATAGCGGTCGATGTGTGGAGTAATAGTAGTAGATGCAGAAAGTATCGGTCTACTTGTCTCGGACGTGGTGTCTATATGTATGATCATTACCTTAGATATGGTCATGACTTTGCGTGGTTCTATCAATTGCTCGGCAGTAATTTGTTCACCCACCGTAACACTTGCTATTTTGAGAGAAGCCTCTAGTGAACAATATGGCCCCTAGGGTCTACTCCACACCATATTTTCAGCATTACACTTTTTTACTTCATTGCACTTTCCGCCTTCAGATCTCACTTTGCAAACAATCTTGAAGGGATTGACAACCCCTTTGAAGCGTTGGGTGCAAGCTTGTTTGTGTTTGCGCAGGTACTCTGGACTTGACGAGACCCTCCTTCTGGATCGATACCTTGGTTCTCAAACTAAGGGAAATACTTACTGCTCCTGTGCTGCATCACCCTTTCCTCTTCAAGGGAAAAACCAACGCAAGCCCAGCCTCTGTCAACGTGTCAATTTCTGGCGTTGTTGTCTGTGGGGTAACAGAAGAATTTCTGGCGCCGTTGCCGGGGAGGAAGATCAAGTCAAGAACTCTTCCAAGTAGGTGTCGCAAACTCATCTCTTGCATTTACTTTGTTAGCCAGTTGCCTCTCGTTTTCCTCTCCACCACTTCACCAATTTGACTTTTCGTTCGCCTTTTCGTTCGCCCTTTCGTTCGCCCTTTTCTCTCGCTTGCTTTGTGCTCGTCTGCGTGGGATAGTCTATCCTGATGGCTAGATCCACCAATTCAAACAATACTCCTGAGAGCGAAGTCCTCAATCTCAAACAAATTGAGGAAGAAAATTTAAAGGACACTTGGTATAGGATTTGCAACGCTTAGAGTAGATCTACTCATAAGCAATCCAATACCGTCCTGCTTCGCAGTTTTTATGTGGGTGTTTCTCCTTGGAATAGGTATATTCTTGACACCATCGTAGGTGGAAATTTCTTGGGTAGCCATACCGTTGATTCTTACAGTGTTGTGATAAATCTGGTAGGCTCACCCCCACTCATGGTTAATGGAACTACCTTAACTATGGAACATGTGATGCATAGGCTGGATGTCATTGAAAATAAAGATGCTACTATTGAACTGATTGAGAATTTTGATAAAAGGATCCACAATCAAATCACTCAGTACGGATCCAAGGTGGGGATGGTTTTGAAAAATTTAAAGGAGAAGGAACCCATAGTTAACGAAAAGCTAGGTCATGATTCCGCTAGGATTGGCAAACTGGAGGATGTTATAACCAACTTGGGTTCCGCTTTTTCCACTGTGTAGAATACTCCAAATTTTGCCCACAATAAAATCACCAAGTCTGTTTTTGTTCCTAAAAGTAGTGGTGAATCTTCTAGCAAGAAATATGAAAACCTTAAGATGATGAGGGCCACTTATGGTTTGAGCACCAAAGACGACGATACGTGATTCTATCACTTCTATGCCTAGCTAAGGGCGTTAAACAATAGCGCTTGTTGGGAGGCAATCCAGTGAATTTATCTTTTTCTTTATGTTTTGTTGCGTCCACACTTTCATAATTCTGTTTCGATTGTGTTTTTTGTGTTTCTTTTTGTGTTTGAGCCAAGCAAAGCCTTTATGACTAGTCTTGGTAATGGTTGTTTGATCCTGCTAGAAAAAGACAGAAACATTTCGCTCATGAGATGATTTTTCATTTATATTCAGAAAGAGATTTTGAGTTGATTATTTTTTTTGCTGATTGATATGATTTTTTCCCAGGCCGTAGTAATTTTTCAGATTTTTTGAGGTACCAGAAATATACGAAGTATACAGATTGCTACAGACTGGTCTGCTTTTGACAGATTCTGTTTTTGTTGAGTTGCTTGCTTGTTTTGATGAAACTATGGTTAGTATCGGGGGGTACTAGCCATGGAAAAGTGAGAATATAGTAGCCCGTCATCAATATATATGGAATTCAAGTTTGCTACAATACCAAAAGAAGTGGTAGTTTGTTTTCTTGTACTAATGTTATTGCAAGTTTCTGTTTAAGTTTTGTGTTCTGAAGTTTTCAAGTTTTGGGTGATGTTCTCATGGACAAAGAGATAAGGAGTGGAAAGAGCTCAAGCTTGGGGATGCCCAAGGCACCCCAAGCCAAATTCAAGGACACCAAAAAGCCTAAGGTTGGGGATGCCTCCAGAAAGCATCCCCTCTTTCGTCTTCAATCCATCGGTAACATTACTTGGAGCTATATTTTTATTCACCACATGATATGTGTTTTGCTTGGAGCGTCTTGTATCATAGGAGTCTTCTCTTTTTGTTTGGTCAAAATCATCCTTGCTGCACACCTTTTTGAGAGAGAGATACACGCACTCATCGTGAATTTGCTAGAATGCTCATAGTGCTTCACTTATATATTTTGAGCTAGATACTTTTGCTCTTATGCTTCACTTATATCTTTTGAGCTTGATACTTTTGCTCTTGTGCTTCACTTATATCTTTAGAGCACGGCGGTGCGTGATTTGGTAGTTGGCTTATGCTATGAAAGTAGTCCCAAATGTGCTAGGTACCCAATGAGGATGCAAAAACCTCCATCTTCATGTGCATTGAGTAGAAAGAGAAGTTTTGACTCCTCTCAATTAGTTTTGAGACATGGATTTAGTAATATTGAGAGTTATGTTAGTAGGGTGTTGTGAATCTAGATATACTTGTGTTGGAGTTAGTGATTCCCGTAGCATGCACGTATGGTGAACCGCTATGTTAGGAAGTGAGAGCATAATTGATCTATTGATTGTCATCCTTTGTGTTGAGGTCGGGATCGCGCGATGGTTTACACCTACCAACCCTTCCCCTAGGAGTATGCGTTTAGCACTTTGTTTCGATTACTAATAAAAACTTTCGCAATAAGTATGTGAGTTCTTCATGACTAATGTGAGCCCATGGTATAGATGCACTTTCACCTTCCTCCATTGCTAGCCTCTCTAGTGCCGCGCAATTCTCGCCGGTGCACAAACCCACCAAATTCCTTCCTCAAAACAGCCAGCATATCTACCTACTATGGCATTTTCATAGCCATTCCGAGATATATTGCCATGCAAATCCCACCGTTCCATCTCATGACTCGTGTCATCACTCTCATATTTCCATTTCATGATCGTAAGATAGCTAGCAAGATGTTTCAACGGCATACGCCATGGTAGATTGTTGCATATCCGGTACACTGTCGGAGGCATTTCCTATGGAGTCATCATCATTGTGATCTTTGAGCTGTGAGTAAATAAAAGTGTCATGATCATCATTATTAGACATTGTCCCATGTGAGGAAATAAAAAAAAGAGGCCAAAGAGCCCAAAAAAAAGAGAGAAAAAAAGAAAAAAAAGAGGCCTAAGAGCCCAAATGAAAAAAAGAAAAGAGAGAAAAAGAGAGAAGGGACAATGCTACTATCTTTTTCCACACTTGTGCTTCATGTTAGCACCATGTTCTTCATGATTGAGAGCTTCTTGCTTTGTAATTACCATATTCTAGTGGGAATCTTCATTTTATAACTTGGCTTGTATATTCCAATGATGGGCTTCATCAAAATTGCCCTAGGTCTTCGTGAGCAAGCAAGTTGGATGCACACCCACTAGTTTTCCTTTTGAGCTTTCACATACTTATAGCTCTAGTGCATCCTTTGTATGTCAATCCCTACTCATTCACATTGATATCTATTAATGGGCATCTCCATAGCCTATTGATATGCCAAGTCAGTGTGACCATCTCCTCCTTTTTGTCTCACAACCACCACCACACTCTATTCCACCTATAGTGCTATATCCATGGCTTGCGCTCATGTACTGCGTGATAGTTATAAAAAGTTTGAGAAAGTAAGAGTGCGAAAACAATTGCTTGGCCAATTCCGGGGTTGTGCATGATTTACATTAGTTGTGTGACGATGATGGAGCATAGCCAGACTATATGATTTTGTAGGGATAACTTTCTTTGGCCTTGTTATTTTGAAAGTTCATGATTACTTTGCTAGTTTGCTTGAAGTATTACTGTTTTCATGTCAATAGCAAACTATTGTTTTGAATCTTACGGATCTGAACATACATGTCAGGTGACAGAAGTTGCAAAGGACAACTATGCTAGGTAGCATTCCACATCAAAAATTCATTCTTTATCACTTCCCTACTCGAAGACGAGCAGGAGTTAAGCTTGGGGATTCTTGATGCGTCTCCAACGTATCTATAATTTTTGATGGTTTCATGCTATTATCTTGTCTTGGATGTTTTGCATGCTTTTTATATATTTTTTGGGACAAACTTATTAACTTAGTGCCAAGTGCCAGTTCCTGTTTTTTTCCATGTTTTTGACCCCTTTCAGAGGTGATTTTGAAACGGAGTCCAAATGGAAGAAATCCCCGAAAAGATTTTTTCTGGAACGGAAGAAGATCGGGAAGCTTAGGAGCCAAGGCAGGGGAGCCTCAGGGGTCCCACAAGCCCCCACCCCGCGGTCAGGGGGGAGGCCGCGCCATCCAAGCTTGTGGCCCCCCCCTGGACGCCCTTTGCCCTAGGTCTTTCACCTATATATTCCCATAAATTCTAGAAAAAATCAGGAAATCATCGAAAGTACTTTTCTGCCGCCGCAAGCTTCTGTCTCCACAAGATCCCCTTTGGGGCACATTCTGGTGCCCTACCGGAGGTGGATTCGGACACGGAGGGCTTCTCCATCGACACCATGACCTATCCGATGATGTGTGAGCAGTTCACCATAGACCTATGGGTCCATAGTTAGTAACTAGATGGCTTCTTCTCTCTCTTGGATCTTCAATACAAAGTTCTCCATGATCTTCGTGGAGATTTATCCGATGTAATCTTCTTTTGCTGTGTGTTTGTTGAGATCCGATGAATTGTGGATTTATGATCGGATTATCTATGAATCTTATTTGAGTTTCTTCTGATCTCTCTTATGCATGATTTCATATCCTTGTAATTCTCTTCGAGTTGTGGGTTTTGTCTGGCCAACTAGATCTATGATTCCTGCAATGGGAGAAGTGCTTGGTTTTGGGTTCATACCGTGAGGTGACCTCACCCAGTGACAGAAGGGGTAGCGAGGCACGCATCATGTTGTTGCCATCAAGTGTAAAAAGATGGGGTTTTCATCATTGGTTTGAGATTATCCCTCTACATCATGTCATCTTGCTTAAAGCGTTACTCTGTTCGTCATGAACTCAATACACTAGATGCATGCTGGATAACGGTCGATGTGTAGAGTAATAGTAGTAGAGGCAGAAAGTATCGGTCTACTTGCCTCGGACGTGATGCCTATATGTATGATCATTGCCTTAGATATAGTCATGACTTTGCGCGGTTCTATCAATTGCTCGGCAGTAATTTGTTCACCCACCGTAACACTTGCTATTTTGAGAGAAGCCTCTAGTGAGCACTATGGCCCGCAGGGTCTACTCCACACCATATTTTTAGCTTTACACTTTTTACTTCGTTGCACTTTTCGCCTTCAGATCTCACTTTTCAAACAATCTTGAAGGGATTGACAACCCCTTTGAAGCGTTGGGTGCAAGCTTGTTTGTGTTTGCGCAGGTACTCTGGACTTGACGAGATCCTCCTTCTCGATCGATACCTTGGTTCTCAAACTAAGGGAAATACTTACTGCTCCTGTGCTGCATCACCCTTTCCTCTTCAAGGGAAAAACCAACGCAAGCCCAGCCTCTGTCAACGTGTCAATTTCTGGTGCTGTTGTCTGTGGGATAGCACTCCGCGACTTGTTTCTTAAGTTAGGCTAGCTCTAAGGGTGTCATCTTATAGGGTCTTCTAGCTATTGGGATAGTCCCTGGGACAAGATCTATCACAAACTCTACATCTCTGTCAGGTGGTATACCTGGCAGTTCTTATGGAAAGACAGCCGAAAGACATTGAGTTCCATAATATCTTCAAGCTCTCGAAGAGGACTAGCATTGAGAGAATAGATATGGTGCTTGTCAACTCGAGTTGAGACATTAACTATCTCACTCAATGGATGTGTAAGTTGAACATTCCTAGTTTGAATATGAATCTTGGCTTAATGAGGTGACATCTAGTCCATACCGAAGATGATATTGATATCTGAAGACTTAAGGGCTATCAAAGAAGCTGGGAAGACTAGCCTTCCCAGAAAAATTTCATTTTCATGGCTCACTCTAGAAGTTTGCCATTTAAATCCACGAGTGTGAACTACTAATGGAGTGGGCATATCACAAAATGAGATGTTATGCAATTGTGCATAAATTTCAGAAATGAAAGAATCAGATGCCCTAGTATGGAACATAATAGATGCTGGATGACAATTGATAAGAAGTGTACCCAGAATGACGTCAGGATCATCAGAAGCTTTTTCGGCTAAGATGTGATTCACACGTCCACTTGCAGGGTTTGGCTTCACATAGAATGCTTTGCTTGTTTTTCCACGGCGAGCAGACTTCCCAGATTGGTTGGAAGCATTGTTCTGCGGGCACTCACGAGAGTAGTGTCCTGGCTCCCCACACTTGTAACATATCACTAGGTTGGTACATGCTGCAACATTGGCAGCTGGACCACTATAGGTCTTGGTTGGATGGTTGGTCTGATTTGGACGAGGCGCCTCATAGAATGGCCTTGCATTATACCTTCACGAGAGAGTAGTTGTCGGAATCGGGGCTCCGCGGACCGGGAAAATGTTCGAACTCTAGGGTGCGCTCGCTGTCCAAGCCTGTTCTACCTCTCGACTTCACGACGACTCTTCGACAACCTGATCTAGGGAAAGCGAACGAGAACACACAACAGTTTATCTGGGTTGGGGCCACCTTAAGATGTAAGACCTACTCCTCCTTGTCTCGATTGCTTTATGTGGAAGACGAGTACAAAGGTGGGTTCTTTCCTTAGTGGAGACGACGAGGGTCGGATTATCCTGCTTATACACGTCGGGACACTCTTTTATACTAGCCTTGGTCCTCTTCCCCCTGAAAACTTTGGCGGGAAGGGTTAACGGAACGACCATTTCAAAAGGAGACACGAATGTTGTCCTTCCTAACAAAGGTGGTCTTCGCTTGCAAAATGTTGTGTTCTTGACGTGCTGGTGGGCTCGGGGGTGACTTCCGTCCCGCCGAGCCCCCAGCCTTTGTCTTCTTTCACCATTTGGGAGGCCTTTGGCAGTTGCTTTTGGAGCCTGCCTGCTGGCCCGACTCCCTTAGTACGGAAGTGGAAATCTTCCCTATCCATGCCTGCTTGCATCGCTCCCGCGCCACCTGCGCGGCCTGCATCACCCGGAGGCGTAGAACCGTGGGGCCTTGCTACGTCGCCATCGACAAGCCCGCCTCGTGAGAGCCTCAGGGGTGGCCTCACGATGCACCCTTGCACCGAGCGACTCCTCGCGATCCTCAACGATGATCCCTAGACGTTTGCCTCATGAGGCAGGGGACCACGCGAGGGTCTTCCTTGCCGAGCTTGCCGATGGGCCAAACCAGGCTTGCCCAGCCGCCTCGTGCCCGGGGCCACATGCGAACGGGCCTGGGTACCCCCGGTCCCAGAGGACCGACTGTATCGCCCAGGCCCATGTTGTGCACGGCTCCACCCGGTGAGGATTGAAGCAATGCGGTCCCAAATTGGCTGCGGGCCAGGCTCGATGCGGGAACCGCTCCAAGTGAATTGACGCAAAGCATATGTGCAGCACCCACCATTATTTCTCTCTTGACTAGCGCCACCCACTTGCGCCATCCTTCTCCTATAAGATTGCCTCTAGGCCCACGACATGCGTGGGGCATCCCATTTGAGTAACATGGACGTGCGAGACCCCATTGTTCGTGGGCTTGACTTGACACATGGCGCTCAATAGGGCATGCGTCGCCTCCACCCCCTCTGATTCATCGGGCACTGGGGCCGTGCCTACAAAACCACCGCGCCCAAAGGGTGGAACTGCCACCACACTGCTCCTCCGTCTGTCTTCTTCCTGTGCTTCTTTGCCAACCTTGCGCTGAATCAACCCTCTCCCCTTCCATGGAGGCTAGTGGGGATGCCACGAGCGTCGAAGCGCGGGCGGGGCCCTTGGCACCACCGTCATCCCTCGGGGGCAACGAGGTCCGACCACTAAGGCCAACCCGAGTGTGCGGGCACTAGGTCGCCAACGATGAGTAAGTGCGTCCTTGTTATCGCCTTCCCTTGCATATTCTGCCTGATCACTGAGCTTTTCATGGTGGCCGATCCAAGAGGCCCAGGGATGCCTCACCGAGGGCGCTCCCTTGTGTGCCACCGGTTGGTGAGGCCTCTTCCCCTGCACTTGGTCTAGCAGGGACCAGGGGGTTCGCGGTCCCAACTTGGGCAGCGGTGGAGCCCGGGAGCGCGCGTCCGAGGATGCGATGTTCGTCCTACGGGGTCTGGGCTTGGGGCGGACCTGACCCTTAGGGAAACCGCCGTGATCCAGTGGGAGGAAATCGTAGCCCTCCGCGAGTGGGAGGCCACCCAGACCGCCCGCAACCAAGAGGCGGAGCGCGAGCACCTCGAGGCCCTGAAGAAGAGTGTTCTTGCTGGCGAGGCCACCCTTGCGGCGACGCACGAGGAGGACCTTGCCGATGCAAACACGAGGGTAGCTCGAGAGTGGGCGACCGCCATGGAGGAGTACCACTTTGGGCTCACCCGGCGAGAGAAATTCCTCCAGTTCAAGTACGACGCGCTCGAAGAGGAGGTGAGCGCGCTCAGGATCCATCTGCACGGCACTCAGGACGCCTTGGAGGCCGCATCCAAGAGCAAGGGGGAGGCCAAGGTGGAGCTAAAGTTGCTCTTGGCCCAGGTTCGTGAAGCCACCGATGCCGCGCAACCATCCAAGGATGACGCGACGAACGCACGAGGCATGGTGGCGCACACATGACGCATGGAGGCGCAGTGCACCCACCGATCCCGGGAACTGGCCCTGCATGCGGGCACAACACTCCACCGCTTTATTAGGGACGCCCCCGTGCCTCTACGAGCTCATGGTGAAGGAGGCCACCCCGATTTCCTCCTTACGGTGGTGGAGGCGATGGAGTAGGGCACTTCCAAGGTGGAGGAAGACATCGATTCCGACGCGCGCGACCTCGTGGGCAACGCGCTGATGTGCCTTTTCTCCAACATGCGCTACCACAATCATGCGTTCGACCTCTCCCGCGTGATGGAGCCAGTGCCCTCGGAGCTCCAGAGCCCTCTCACGGACGAGCTACACGGGCACGTGGAGTCTTTGGTCGGGCAGTTCGCCCAGATGGTGCCTCTCGAAGAGGACGGTAGCCTCGATGCCGCAGCCTCCGAGGGCTACGGCAATGACGACGCCTTCTCTGCTTGAGCTTCCTCAACCTTTACCTATTGCAGCAAAGAACTCTTGGCCCGTGGGGGTGTCAGACATTGTAACTTACTTTTGCTTCGAGTAACAGTTGCCTGTTATGCTTGGGGTGACTTCATTTTTTCTGCGACGTCTTCTATTTTTCTCCATGTGTTTCCTGCGCTCTGGCTGATGAGGGCCCATAACGCGCAGCTCCCGAAGCCCCACTCCCGACGTGCGTCCGGGCTGCGAGCAAACAGCCCCCATGCGCTGCGCAGCTTCACGTTTCCTCGACCACAATTTCCCGCAAGGTCCTCGAGGGCAGCCCCTCGACATGGGCCTGCAGACGTGCCGCGAAGTCCCCATCAACAGTTGTTCGTGTGAATCTCACGGGGCTCATACTCTCGTGAGGGCTCCATCCGAGTGGTGGCGGTGCTTCAGGAACTCGACCCCCCTTCTTTCACGTCGCCTTCTTTTTCCTGCAATGCAACATGCTGACTCTGTGGGGGTGTGAAAAAGGGGTCATGTCCTTCATGCTCCAAACTCATTCGAATGCTATTTTGGGTCGAAAATAAACTCCTCCCTGGTACCCCCTATTCAGCTTGCACCTCCTCCACGGTCGTTCCGATCCCTCGCGATGCTAGGGCCCATCTCCCAAGCGTGGGTGCGAGGGCTCCCGAGGTGGACCGCTCACGGGCTCACCTTCTTCGCGCGAACGGCTCGCGTAAGCGGCTGCTGCTTAAGAGGTCCGCCTCGCGAGGCCCCTAGATGGAAGTCCTGCACTGAGAACACCTTGTTTTGATGGTGCGCACTTGCCCGCTTTCATTTGGGCGTGTCCGTTTTCATTTGGGCGTGGTAAGAGGACAGAAAACCGAGGAACCTCCACGAAAACCATAAAACCAAGACTATCGCTAGAAAATCCAAAGCTAGCTTGCTTGCGATCCCAAAAAGGAGAGGTGTGGCTGCCGTACCCAACTCGGGCCAGGCCGGTGAGCTCATTCGCAAGTCGAAGACAAGAAAGAGTGAAAGCGGCCACCACATCGAGCACGGGTCAACCTAGAAAAAATGCGGCTGCCGTATCCAGCATGGATCAACCCAAAAGAAGTGTTAGTTGTGGCCCATAGAATATCTTCTTCGACCATTCCCCACGCACGATGCAAGGGGCTTCCACTAAGGCGTGGGCACAGTAGTGGTTCAACAGTCATTCCGCCAACGCTGAGCATAGGGACTTCCACTTGGGCGTGGGAGGGGCCCTCCACCTAGGCCACGATGCGGCTCGTCGTGGGCTTCCACTTAGGAGGCCTCGGGCGTATACATCCCACTCATTATTCAGTGAGGTTGTCATGGTTAGGCCTCTGGGCATTTGACTCCAAGTCCCCACCCTCCGTCTCCAGGCAAGCGGCGTGGGGCATAGAGACATGGGTGGTCTTGAGGGGACCCCCACCCTCTGTCTCGAGGCGCACGACGTATGGCCTGGGGATATGGGCGAATATGAAGTGGCCCCCACCTCGCGTCTCCAGGAGCCCGATGTCAAACCTGGAGACACGGGTACCTCGGGGGGGGGGGGGGGGTCCACCAACACAGTGTTCGTCTCTGACGTTTCCTCGCACTTCGGTGAGGAACACGTACGTTGGCACAACACTCCCGTGGCCCAAGCATAAGAGCCATGATGCCCCATACAGCCTGAAGAGCCCGGTTGCATGGCGGATGCTTGACATTAAATCTTAGGATCAAGGTAAACGACACCATCTCCAATGAAGGTTAATCAAGTTCATTACATGTTCAGGAAGCATCTACTTGGGGCGATATAGAACACTAGGAATTTCTTGATCCGAACAATCCAAAAAGTCACCTGGCGGCCCAACCTTTGCGGGCGCATCAAGCCGCCTGTAGTTACGTACTACGGGGTTCTACCGCTCTCGTGGGGGACAGCTGAGTCCTGAGGTTGTTGGCCCCTAAAGCTTCACGAGTCCGCGGGATCTCAACACCTCACGAGGTGCGTGCGACGTACACTCCTTGCAGCTGGTCGATCTACTAAATGGCGAACTCCAATGCTCTTGGCGCCTGGCGCCATTCTTCCGTCCCGCGGGGGAACGCATCGGGGAGTGCCTCCATGGGTCCCCAGGCACCCCCTCGTCGCACCGTCCATACCCGGCGGCCCAGGATAGTGCCTCCGAGCCCATTCGACGGGGGCGCCCGATGTAACCCCTTACACCAAGGGAGAGCAAGCACCGACTTGGAGCGTTAGGCCTGTGAAACCAGCGCGTGATGTGACACCCCTCTCCCCCCGGGGGGCATGGTCATGGAGGCAAGGTCCTGGTGGCGCATGCCATGGGAGTACTCGCGCCAAGTGTTATTTTGGGGCGATCCCCTTCCGTCGTCGCCGCGACATTGGTGGAAGAGGTCACCGAGATCGCCTCTTCCCCCGCTGTCGCGGTCACCTCCACGGTTGACGACAAGATTGCGGTCCCGGAGTCGAGCAGCGTGCTTGTTGTGGGGGGTCCCAACCACCTCGCAATCCTTTGTGTTGTGGGTGTGCACGTTGTGCTGGGTGCAAAACATCCCGCCGGCCTCTCGAGGCATGCCACCGCTGGGGTCCGGCGGTGGCCCAAAGCCGGTCACTGGAACCCGAAGGAGCATGAGCGCAAAGTAAGGTGGGACATGCTCGGGCCCCTCGGGCTGTGGATCGAGCGAGCCACCATGCGGGGGCAAGGGCGGCTGATGTCTCCTAGAACTACGTCGGTATTTCGCCAAAGAGGAAGGGATGATGCAGTATAGCGACGGTAGGTATTCCTTTCAGTGATGAGACCAAGGTTATCGAACTAGTAGGAGAACCTCCTGACACCACACCAACAACACCTGCACACAAATAACAAATACTCGCAACCCGACGTGTTAAAGGGGTTGTCAATCCCTTTTGGGTACGGTGCCTAAAATTGGCATGCTCGCGGGAGACTATCTTGACTTGATCTTCCCCGGCAACAGCGCCACAAATTGCGTTCGGGTACGACACCTCTAGATAGGCAAATAACTTGAGGTAAAAGTGGTAGATAGGATAAATAGATCGCAGAACAAATAAATTTCAGCAAGGTAGTTTTATATTTTGGTTTAATAGATCTTAAAATAAAAGCAAAGGGAAGTAGATTGCAATGGCAAATATGATGAAAGGAGACCCGGGGGCCGTAGGTTTCACTAGTGGCTTCTCTCGAGAAAAATAGCAAACGGTGGGAAACCAATTACTATTGGAAATTGATATAACTTCAAATAATCATGACCATATCCAGGCAATGATCATTATATAGGCATCACGTCCAAGATTAGTAGATCGACTCCTTCTTGCATCTACTACTATTACTCCACACTTCGACCGCTATCCAGCATGCATCTAGTGTATTAAGTTCATGGAAAAATGGAGTAATGCAATAAGAATAATGACATGATGTAGACAAGATCTATTTATGTGGAAATAGACCCCATCTTGCTACCCTTAATAGAAACGATACATACGCGTCGTTTCCCTTTTTGTCACTGGGATCAAGCACCGTAAGATCGAACCCATGACAAAGCACATCTTCCCATTGCAAGATAAATAGATCAAGTTTGCCAAAAAAACCCAAATATCAGAGAAGAAATACGAGGCTATAATCAATCATGCATATAAGAGATCATAGAATACTCAAATAACTTTCATGGATAAAAACATAGATCTGATCACAAACTCAAAGTTCATTAGATCCGAACAAACACACCACAAAAAGACATACATCATATGGATCTCCAAGAGACCATTGTATTGATAACCAAGAGAGAGAGAGAGGAAGCCATCTAGCTACCAACTACGGATCCGTAGGTCTACAAAGCACTACTCACACATCATCGGAGAGGCACCAATGGACATGATGAACCCCTCCGTGATGGTGTCTAGATTGGATCTGTCATTTCTGGACTCTGCGACGGCTGGAATTAATTTTTCGTCCACCCTCCTAAGGTTTATGAAATATTGGGGTATTTATAGATCAAAGAGGCGGTGCAGGTGGCCAATGAGGAGGACACAACCCACCAGGGAGCGCATGGCCCCCCAGGCGCACCCTGGTGGGTTGTGCTCCCATAGGAGCTCCCTTGAGGTGCGTTCCTGGCCCACTGGATGTCTTCTGGTCCAAAGAAAACCTTCAAAAAGTTTTGTTGCATTTGGACTCCGTTTGGTATTGATTTCCTGCAACGTAAAAAACATGCAGAAAATAGCAACTGGTACTGGGCACTATGTCAATGGGTTAGTACCAAAAAATGATAAAAAATGACAAAAATGATTGTAAAACATCCAAGAATGATAATATATAAGCATGGAACAATCAAGAATTATAGATACATTGGAGATGTATCAGCATCCCCAAGCTTAATTCCTGCTCGTCCCTATCCCAATCAACACTAAAGCAAGTTATAAGCTACACCCAATGCCATTATGCTCAATCATTGATCCATTCATGAAACACACTCAAATATAAGCTACACCCAATGCTCAAATATGATCATAGTGCCCCTTAGTTGGTGCTTTATGAGAGAAGATGGAGACTCAAATTGAAAATAAAAATTGCATAAGTAAAAGAAAGGCCCTTCGCAGTGGGAAGTAGGGATTTGTAGAGGTGCCATATATCAAAGCGAAAATTGAGAGATAAAAACATTTTGGGAGGCATACTTTACCCACCAACGGAAACGACTTAGAGCTCCCAACAATTTTCATGCTAGATACATCATAGGCGGTCCCCAAACAAAAAATAAAGTATATTTATTTTTCCACCATTACTTTCACTTTCCATGGCTTGTCCGTATCCACGGGTGCCCTCCATACAACCACTTTCCAAGGAATTTATTATTTCACAAGAAAAAGTAGATTCATTTTTTTCATTTCGGGACTGGGCCTCTCTAATACCTTTGTTGTACTCTCATGCAATGACAAGTGAATAAACACTCATCGTGAGAATAACACATCTAGCATGGAAAATATTGGCCACCCCTCACCGCCGGTAGAGCACACAAAAGAGAAATTTATTTTGAAAATTAGAGATGGCACATGCAAATATGCTTAGAATGGCATGGAAATACCGCATATGGAAAAACTAGTTTAAAGGGTTTTGGATGCACAAGTAGCGATCATACTTAGTGCAAAATGAAGGCTAGCAAAAAGACTGAGAAGCGACCAACCAAGAAACGAAAAAATCTTGTACCCAAGAATTAAGCATAAGTAAGACCAAGTAATGCACCACAAGTAGGATATACATTTCATTGCATAACTATTGACTTTCGTGCTTGCATAGGGAATCACAAACCTTAACATCAATATTGTAAAACACAATTACTCATCAGCATGACTCACACATCATATCGTCATATCTCAAAACCATTACTAAGAATCAAGTTTATTTTGTCGAATGATCTTCATTAAAGTTTTTATTATATCCTCCTTGGATATCTATCACTTTGGGACTATTTTCATATGTTGCTTTTGATAAGCTCAAACAAATTTAAGTGAAGAACTTGAGCATAATTTTTCTTTCTCTCAAAATAATCTAAGTGAAGAAAGAAAGAATTTCTTAAAAAATTTACTAACTCCAAAATAAATCTAAGTGCAGCATGAGAGCATTTCTTCAAAAATAACAAAGCATGCCGTGCTCAAAAATATATAAGTGAAGTACTAGAGCAAATCCATGGCTCTAAAAATTTAAGTGAAGCATAGGAGCAAGCATAGCATAATTTTTGGCTCTCTCAAAAAGGTGTGTCCAGCAAAGATTCAAGACTTAAAACACAAAGCAAAACAAGAAAAGACTCGTATCATACAAGACGCTCCAAGCAAAACTCATAATTTGTGACGAATAAAAATATAGTTTAAAGTAAAATACGGATGGTTGTTAGAAGAAAGAGGGGGTGCCACTCGGGGGCATCCCCAAGCTTAGTAGCTTGATACTTCTTGAATATTATATTGGGGTGCCTCGGGCATACCCAAACTTACCCTTTTGCTAATCCTTATTCCTTCATCCATCGTAAGATCACCCAAAACTTGAAAACTTCAATCACACAAAACTCAACAAAACCTTCGTGAGGTCCGTTATTATAAGAAAGCAAACCACTCCTATAAGTACTGTTGCAAATCTATTCCTATTTTATTTTTGCATTATATCTACTTTGTTCCAACTTTTCTATGGCACAAACGCATCAAAGAAAACCATAGAATCATCAAAACAAGCACACAACGCAAAGAAAATAGAATCTGTGAAAAACAGAACAGTCTGTAGCAATATGACTACTTTGGATACTTCTGTAACTCCACAAATTCCGAAAACTTAGGAAGACGTGAATAATGTGTTTATTAATCTTCTGCAAAAAGAATCAACTCAAAATCACTCTTATGTTAAAAATGAAAAATAATTTCGTGAGCGCAAAAGTTTCTGTTTTTCAACAAGATTAAATCAACTTTCACGCAAATCATCCCAAAGGCCTTGCTTGGCACAAACACTAATTTAAACCACAAAAACATCATTTGGCATGTAATTTTATTTGAAACAGAAAATAAAAATATTGGTTTGTCTGCCAACAAGCACTTTTTTGAAAACCTTTTAGCTAGGCATTGATAATTTTAATGATGCTCTCACGAAAGACAAGAATTGAAGCACAAAGAGAGCATCATATGGCATGTCAAAATCACATTTAAGTCTAACATAATTCCTATGCATAGGCATTTTATAAGCAAATAAATTATCAAGGCAAACAAAAACTAGCATATGCAAGGGAGAAGAATAAATGATTGACAATCTCAACATAACGAGAGGTAAATTAGTAATATGAAAATTTCTAGGACCATATTTTTCTCTCTCATAATAATTGCATGTAAGATCATACTCAAATTCAATAGTATAGCTATCACATAAAATTTTCTCTTCATGATCGACATGCATGCAAAGTTGACACTCTTCCAAAATAGTGGGATTATCATTAAATAAAGTCATGACCTCTCCAAACCCACTTCTATAAAACAATTCATAAGATTGAACACTCTCCAAAATAGTGGGATCAATAAAGCCTAAAGTTGACACTCTTCCAAACCCACTTTCAATATCATATTCATGAAGAGCATTAAATAAATTATCAAGATCATAGGAAGCATTATCACACAAATCATGATCATTGCAATAAGTAGCGGTCATGGCGAACTCATCAAATATAGCATCCCCAAGCTTGTGGGTTTGCATATCATTAGCACAACTGATATTCATAGAATTTATAATAATATCATTGCAATCATGATTTTCATTCAAGGAAACATCGTGAATCACTTCGTCACAATTTTCTGATTCACGAATCTCAAGCAAAACTTCATAGAGATATTCAAGTACACTCAACTCACTAGCAATTGGTTCATCATAATAAGATCTCTTGAAAATATTAGCAAGTGGATGAGGATCCATATCAATAGATTTTTAGCAAGCAAATAGAAGTCACTTGGCAAAATAAGCAAATATAGCAAACAAGAAAAAAAGGCAAACGGAAAAGAGGGCGAACACAACAACAATTGTTTTGTGAAGTTGGGGAGAGGAAAACGAAAGGCAAATGGAAAATAATGTAAATTGCGAGGAGATGAGATTTGTGATTAGGAACCTGGTTGATGTTGAAGATCCTCCCCGACAACGGCGCCATAAATTCCTTTTGATGTCTGCTAGAACTACGTCGGTATTTCCCCAAAGAGGAAGGGATGATGCAGTATAGAGAGGGTAGGTATTTCCTTTAGTGATGAGACCAAGGTTATCGAACTTGTAGGAGAACCTCCTCACACCACGTAAATAGCACCTGCACACAAATAAGAAATACTCGCAACCCACGTGTTACAGGGGTTGTCAATCCCTTTCTGGTATGGCGCCTGAAGTTGGCACGTTGGCGGGAGACTATCTTGATTTGATCTTCCCCAGCAACGGCGCCAGAAATTCCCTTCTGGTACGACGCCTCAAGATAGGCAAATGACGTGAGGTAAAAGTGGTAGATAGGATAGATAGATCGGAGAACAAATAAATTGCAGCAAGGTATTTTTGTATTTTTGGTTTAATAGATCTGAAAATAAAAGCGAAGGAAAGTAGATCACAAAGGCAAAAATGGTGAAAAGAGACCAGGGGGCCATTGGTTTCACTAGTTGATTCTCTCGAGATAAATAGCAGACCGTGGGAAAACAATTAGTGTTGGGCAATTGATAGAACTTCAAATAATCATGACGATATCCAGGCAATGATTATTATATACGCATCACGTCCAAGACTATTAGACCGACTCCTGCGTGTATCTACTACTATTACTCCACACATCGACTGCTATCCAGCATGCATCTAGTGTATTAAGTTCATGGAAAAATGGATTAATGCAATAAGAACGATGACATGATGTAGAAAAGATCTATTTATGTAGAAATAGACCCAGTCTCGTTATCCTTAATAGCAACAATACATACGTGTCGTTTCCCTTTTTGTCACTGGGATCAAGCATGGTAAGATCGAACCCATCACAAACCACCTTTTCCCATTGCAAGATAAATAGATCAAGTTGGCTAAACAAAACCAAAATATCGGAGAAGAAATACAAGACTATAATCAATCACACATATAAGAGATCAAAGAAGACTCAAATAACTTTCATTGATAAAAACATAGATCTGATCATAAACTCAAAGTTCATCGAATACCAATAAACACACCGCAAAAAGACTTACATCACATGGATCTCCAAGAGACCATTGTATTGATAATCAAGAGAGAGAGAGGAAGCCATCTAGCTTCTAACCACAGACCCGTAGGTCTACAAAGAACTACTCACGCATCGTCGGAGAGGCATCAATGGACATGATGAACCCCTCCGTGATGGTGTCTAGATTGGATCTGGCGATTCTGGACTCTGTGGCGCCTGGAATTGATTTTTAGTCCCCCCTCCTAGGGTTTCTGGAATATTGCGGTATTTATAGAGCAAAGAGGCAGTGCGGGAGGCCAACGAGGAGGGCACTACCCACCGGGACGCGCCTGGGCCCCCAAGGGCGACCTGGTGGGTATTTCTCCCATCGGAGCTCCCCTTAGGTGCGTTCCTGGCCCACCGGATGTCTTCTGGCCCAAAAAAAATCCAAAAAAGTTTCACTGCGTTTGGACTCCGTTTGGTATTGATTTCCTACGATGTAAAAAACATGCAAAAACAACAACTCACACTGAGCACTATGTCAATAGGTTAGTACCAAAAAATGATATAAAATGACTATAAAATGATTGTAAAACATCCAAGAATGATAATATAACAACATGGAACAATAAAAAATTATAGGGCTTGCTGGACAAGCCCGTTGCCCCCGGCCCCGGGGGCCGGAGCTGGGCGTAGGGCGCCAAGGTCTTCCTAGTGATGGTGATGAGTCTCGCAATGTGGTCCGCCCAGGCGTGCTACCCTCCGCCTGTCGAGCGGTGGTGAAGCAGTTCGCTCGCCAAGAGTAGTGTGTCTTGCGTGTTTAGGTCCCACACGTGAACGCAAGCTGAGAGAGATGCCCCACGGGACGTAGCAGACCGGGCATCTTAATAGGCCGGCGGCCACAAGAAGACCAGTCGCCTATGGGCGAAGGGGGAAAAGATGGTGGTGGCCACGATGCTGGCGAGTCGTTAACGGGCGCTCGTCACCATGTACTCGAGGTGTGTGCAGTGAGCGTCGGCCATGGGGTCGGTGAAGTCGGAAGCGAAAGTGGACGTGAAGAGCGGCTAGGCACCCCTACTTGGCGCGCAAAATGTCGGAATCGGGGGTCCGTGGAGTCGGAAAAGGTTTGAACTCTCGGGTGCACTCGCTCTCCAACCATGTTCTACCTCTTGACTTCACGACGACTCTCCAGTACTCGATCTAGGGAAAGCGAATGGGAACACACATCAGTTTACCGTAGTTCGGGTCACCTTGTAGTGTAAGACCCTACGCCTGTTTGTCTGGATTGCTTGAGGTGGAGACGAATACAAAGGTGGGTTCTTGCCCTAGTGGAGACGACAGGGGTCGGATTATCTTCCTTACTAAAGAGGTGGTCCTCTCTTTTATATTGGCCTTGTTCCTCTTCCCCCCGAAAACATTGGTGGGAAGGGTTACCACAACGACCATTTTGAAAGGGGACATGACTGTAGTCTGTCTTGAGAAAGGTGGTCTTCGCCTGCAAAAGCGTGTCTTCGTAACGCGCTGGTGGGCTCGGGGGTGACCTCCATCCTGCCGTGCCCCGAGCCTTCGTCTTCTTGCACTGATTAGGAAACTGAAAGCACAATTGCTTTGTAGGGTGGTTTTATAATTGATCACAACATATGCATCATTGGACTAATGTGTTTTCCAAGTATATTTCAGAAAAGTTCAAAATATGCTATGGCTTAAGGTTTATGTGAAGATGCCCCTGGATGCAAGAAAGGAATAATATTGTCTCAAGCTTCAAGCTAGAATACTCTTCATTTTATATTTGTGAGAAATCACTTTTGAGTCCATAGGAAAGCCAATACTATTAAAAGGGGCTGAGGTAGTAAAATGAACTGATTTCTCAAATGCTCAAAGTTAGCCACCAAAACACTCAGCCATTTTTCCCACATATCCGCTCTGTCAAGTTCCACATACACAAATTCGGTGTCACCAACATTGCCACATCAGACCCACCGAGTTTGAACCTAAGAAGGAACCCTAGCCATTCCCACCAAATCGGTGGAACCGAAACGGCATCGGTGCTACCGAGTTCAGTGCGACCAACATTTTGTTGCCAATATGCACAAAATCGGAATTTCCGAGTTTGAGTATCGGTTCCACCGAGTTTTTCCATCTGACCGTTAGTCACCTTTCTGGTGCCACCGAGTTCTATATATCGGTCTCACCGAGATTCAGAGTTCACACATGTAGTACTAGTCGGTACCACCGAGTTGTCCACTTTGGTGTCACCGATTTTGCACTTTTGTGCGTAACGGTTGGATTTTCGCTGCTACCTATATATACCCCTTCACCCACCTCTCATTTGTGGGAGAAGCACTCAGAACACACACTTCATTTCCAGATCCATTTTCTGAGAGAGAACCACCTACTCATGTGTTGAGACGAAGATATTCCAATCCAATCATTTGAAACTTGATCTCTGGCCTCCCCAAACTGCTTTCCACCAAATCAACCTCTCCTACCCATGCATATTCTGTGAGAGAGAGAGAGATATGTGTTGAGGAGACTATCTTTAGAAGCACAAGAGAAAGGAGTTCATTGATCTACCCCATCTATTACCTTTTGGAGGGTGGTACCCCCTAGATTGGTTTGGTGTTGCTTGGGAGCCTCCTACTTCGTGTTGTGGAGTTGAACCAAGATGTTTATAAGGGAAAGGAGATTGCCTACTTCGTGAAGATCTACCATGAGTAAGGCTAGTCCTCCGTGGATGGAAGCCGTGGTGGGATAGACCAGGCCGCTTCTTTGTGGACCCTCCGTGGGTGGAGCCCTCCGTGGACTCTAGCAGCCGTTACCCTCCGTGGGTTGAAGTCTCCACTAACATGGACGTACGATAGCGCCACCTATCGGAACCATGCCAAAAATCGTCGTGTCAATCTCATGCGTTTGATCTCCCTACCTTACTCCTCTATTTACACTTGCATGTTTTACCTTCCGCTGCAATACTATTAGAAATGCATGTGTAGGGTGTACTTGACCATTCATAATTGCCATAGCTACCTCTCAAGTAAAATTGGGAAAAGGCACAAAATTTATCTTGTCAAGTAGTCTTATCACCCCCCTTCTAGACATACTTTCAATCCTACAGAAACCTTTGGTAGTTGCTTTGGGAGCCCGGCAGCTAGTCCCACTCCCTTAGCACGGAAGTGGGAATCCTCCCTATCTGCGCCTGCTGGCACCACTCCTGCACCACGTGTGCAGCCTGCATCACCCATGCAGAGGCGCAAGACCATGAGGCCCTGCCACGTCACCCTCGACGAGCCCGCCTCGCGAGAGCCTCACGGGTGGCATCGGGACACGTCCTTGTAGCGGGAGACCACTCGCGATCCTCGACGATGATCCCTAGACACTTGCCTTGCGAGGGTCTTCCTTTCCGAGCTTGTCGATGGGCCAAACCAGTCCCCCCAGCCACGTCGCGCCAGGGATCGCAAGCCAATGGGTACCCCCAGTCCCAGAGACCCGACAACAGTGTTCGGAACACACACCCGCCACTTTTGATATCTAGAGCCGGATGAGGAGTGGAAGTCACGAGAGTGCTTCTTGGTTGCTTCATAATTAGGCTGTCCGGTCTCAGCACACTAATGCCTGGAAACTGGCACACTAATGCCGATGCAAGTCACGACGGAGCTCAAGGCTTAGTCCCTTGCGAAACCTTGCTTGCTTCTTGGCGTTAGTGGACACCTCTTGAGGTGCATGCGGGCGAGGTTTCCAAACTCACGACTATAAGCTTCAATGGTTATCTTGCCCTGGGTGAAAGAACAAAACTCCTCCCTTTTACTGTCCATCAGACCTTCTGGAATATGGCGAGTGTGGAAGGATTCAATGAAATCAGCCCAGGTGGCTGCGGGACCAGTAGGACGCATGACCTCATAATTCTCCACCGGCAGGCTGGCGGGTCCTTGAAGGAAATATGTAGCAAAGGTCACCTTGTCACCTTCATCTACATTAGCAGAGCGAATATTGCGAGCCATGCTATATAGCTAGTCGTGTGCATCGCCAGGAACGACAGATTGGTGGAACTTTGGCGGATATAGCTTCACAAAATCATTCAGAGACACTGCCTCATTGCGCTGCCTTCGTGCAGTATTCCACTCAATATGCTCAAGTAGGCAATTAGTCTCTCTTTTGTTCCTTTCTGCCTCAAGCATCACTTCGTCCAAAGAGGGCGGGTGAGGTAGGTTCTCGTGTCTTGCTTGGCTGCCCTCACCCTGCTCACAAGCAGGATCGGGATTGTTCCTGGTGGACACCATCCTGATAGACAAAACGCATGGCTTAGACAACAAAGACATCAACTCTAACAAAGGAGTTATGGAATGCAAGGATAAACGACCGAACTACATGGTAATAAGCAAACTGCCATATATACACCATGGTTCATACACAGCATAATATAGTTCAGTACAAGCTCAAGCTGAAGAACAAACTACTGAAAAGATGATACAACTCATGAGAGGCATTCCAAGCTTCCTATACATTATTTAACTACACCTCCGGAACTCAAGACACAACTCAGTCATATTCCAAAAGACACGTAAGACTATGGCGAATCCAACTGCTACAAAGCTACAACAACCACTCACGAACTCATCTCCGTAGAACATCTCATACAGGTTACCCCTGTGACATGGGAGCTAAAACTGAGGGTCTAGAAACACGCTAGCCCGAGATCCCTGGGAACGATAGGGAAACATATGTGGCCTAGGTCCCCTGGCTGGCGGCAAAAAATATCTTCGAAGAGGAGTGATGCCTCCAACATCAGGCTAGTCTACACGAACTGGCACATGAGTCTGCAATGGGTTGAACATCTCCATGTCTCCATAACCTGTATCGACGCCAAGTGCTAGTTGTGTCAATATTGTCCAAAGATGAGCACGGGTCGCATAAATCTCCAAACAAAGTGCTTGGACATCATGATCCCTGTTCTCCAACATCTGAGTTGTAACCTGCAGTCTCAGATCCTACTGAGAAGAATCATAGTAGGTTCCACTAAGATATCCTTGTTGTCCTGGTAGAGACGTTGGCATATAAAAAACTCCATGTTTTTTAGCAATCCATGGTTGGCTATCATAATGGTCGGCATCGAATAAGCAGTAGCCTGAACCGCCATGTCGATGGTAACCCCCAATCCATATGAACAATGAAGCAGCTCCAAGGTACGATGGATATATCCTAACAGTATGAAGGTACTGGCTCTGGTTGAAATCACGGTATTGCTCCTCCATTGTGTACTCGGGGTAGTAGTGGTAAACGGTCTCCAACATGACTCTGACCAACATACCCATGTGACCTGGTACATCAATGCACCTGGTCAGATGTACCGCCTGATGGGAGGAATGAGTAGGCATGTGAAATAGAGAATAATGCAAATGCAATTGGGATCCTAGCAAAAATCGATTAGCAGAACGAGTGAAAACGCTCAAAAACAATTTTGAGACATCCTACAAAAGATTGGATAGCATAACCAGTCAACTTGTCAGTTTCAAGGTTCCATGGCCAACTAATTTTTTGCACAGACAAATACTTAAAAACTGGATTTTACTCTCAAACAATTTTCCCTACAAGTCTATGGAGTGGTAACTCGTGATCCTGAGAGATGGATAAGAAATCTAGTTTTAATCCCCATAGAAAAGACGAGGGGACTCGGAATAGAATGACTCGAGAAGAGAAGTAAAAAAGAGCCTTATGTTCCCTTCCACAATCAATTCCCTTACATAACTAAAGCATTTCTAGAGTTGACTTGGACCAGTTTGGCTTGGTAATCCTGCATTTAGTCAGGCTCTAATACCAACGCTGTCGGCAGCCCGATCCTAAGCCATAATAATCTAGCATGTAACATATCACATCACTTTGTGGTCTCATGCACGGTTATTCCCATGGCTTCCACCTTACCTTGGCCAGGACCGTTTGCGTCTTTTGACTCATGTACGTGAATATGTCGCTAGCATTAAAATGTGAGAGAAACCGGTTCGACATGACTCGTTATAAACCCAAGTGGCACATCCGTACAAGGACAGACATACGTAACCCAGTAATACAGGTGTCAGTTAGCAAGTGTGTGTAGACGATTCATAGAAAGCTACAGGGACTCCATTACACTATGAGACATTACTTTCATCAACTCCGTGTAGACTTTTCATGGCATGCTACCTGAACTCCATTACACCGTGTGACATTTCCCCGAGGGGACAGACAGAGCATCAAACAAGGATACATGCCGGTCAATCAGTGTGTCCAGAGTAGTAACGAGCTACGAAGGCTCAGTGGAGGCACTAAGAGGTATTTCCCTGTAAAGAGTACTACTAAAGGCACACAACTTGGTTTTCAATCCCATACACACTGTTGCACATCACACGTACCCACGACATGCCCGATATGCATAGATACAATAATGGCATCACAACATAACCATACAACATCACAACATTTACTTAGAAGGCTCAGAAGAGCCTTGCATAAGAGGTTCATACAGGTAGGGGTCACATGAACCTGCACACAACTCATACTAACAAGTCTTGCAAACCATGCAGAAGTGAAAAGCTGTCTGAGTAGAGACAGGTGAAAGCATAGAAAGGCATACCGCCTGTCTATCTACAACCCTTCCCAAGGGTGTCGGACCGCGGCTCAGATACCACCTACTCAGCTTCATCGACATCTAGATAAAACCGACCAGAAGGATCGTGGGTTTCCTCTACAACAGTTATTAAGCAAACATGAGTACAAAAGTACCCAACAAGTCTTTAAATCATATCTAACTACTCAAGCATATGTATAAACAAAGGGGTTGTGGGGTTTCATGCACCAAGCCAACTTTGACTCTTGGCTAAACTGTACTACGACTACTAGTACTTTGAATGACGGGGATATTACCCCTGGGTATACCAAGAGCGGAGATTAGCCGTCTCTAAGACATTTGGGGGCCGCCTGCCACCCAGGCTGGCTGGCGATATCCGAACCCATTGGCCAATGCGCGCCTGGCCGGCTTGCCATAACCATCCATTTATCCAACGCGTGCTTGGCCGACTGGTGGGATCCCGCTCGCCGGCTGGACCGCCGGCAGCCGGACGGCCGGCCCCCGTCCCATCCGGCCATACCATCGTACAAAGACTAGACAAGACGAATGATCAGAGGCTATCGCGGAAGCAGTACGCGCTGACACACTCGGCACGACTACGACATGATGATGGGAGGGTCAGCGAGGCTATTGTGCCCCCGTCACCGCTGACACTGACCGGGCGAGACGATCCGGTTGTCACGTTCAGCCCTTCGCCTGCACCCTGACGATTCGGTGTGTCAGCCGCTGATGCACACGACCGTTGGGCCCCGCGACAAGACTCGACAGCCTGCGGGCCCCGCAACCAGCCCGAGAGGCTGGCAGCTGGCCCCCACCTCCTATCCTACCGTCGCTACTATACCCCCTGGCTACACTATAAAGCCTTACCCCTGCTCGCCGAGAGAGGCAGGTTGACACAGAGGCAGAAAGATGGCCAGGCTGATAGGCGGACACAAAGAGAGAGACACACAAGACACCCACGTATAACACCCTTGAGGCAATGAGACCGGAAGCCATAGCTCTGTCTCCCTCCTCATGAAGAGCTCAAGGAGCAACATTTGTATTGTTATTCTCATATAGTCACACAGGCAGGACTAGGGGTTTTACCTCACCGGAGGGCCCTAAACCTGGGTAAACCGGCATCACGTTTATTGCGCCTACACCCGTTCCTAGACGCCATCGGTGCCCATCGGCCCCAAACCATGAGTTAAGCCACCCCATGGCATCTGTCCCGAAAATACCACTACAAGAAAAACGTTCAATTATGACCAAAAATAATGATGGTGGTTTAATTGGTCATTGATCCATGACCAAAATTCTGAAATTAGTCATGGCAAGTCTAAGAGGGTTCAAAGCCTATAACATTATGACCTTTTGTGTCCATTAGGTCATCATCCTATTGCACAAATGGTCATTAAGATGTGTGGCATTAGAAATATTTTAGAAAATACAATATAATTACCAAAATGAAATATATGAGCCCATGCTAATCTCATAATTTGTAGACCATATTTAGATAAATATTTTTGAAAGGTGGTATAGGGTACCTTAACTTGCTGTTTGAGACAATAAAAACTTAAAGATGACCTCGTGCCTTATTTTAACACAATTATTGTAAAAGTTCACGTAAGAAGTATGGAGATATAAATTATTTTCAACATATTATGTTGAATTTGTTTCCAATGGCAACCCACATGCATGTGTATAGAAGTAGAGAGGTGGGAGCCCTTTCTAGATACATATCTTCTTTTCTTACTTTAAAAATCAAATATGTTTGCCTTGTTAAATATATGCTCCTTTAGTGATACAAGGGTGACGTGCCTTGCTGATTGGCCGCACAAGTGCTCTTTTGCACCACATGTTCATAAGAAAATACACCTAAACTTATAGTATGTGTGCCTAAAAATACAACAAAACCACATCCCATCGACAAGTACAATGATGTGGATATACGGTTAAACTACCTCTTTTCAGGCAATCAAAAAATACAACTAAAGACAACAATATGAGTCCATATTTGCTAAATCCAATATTTATATGGACTAGAGCACACCCATGAATATGATATAATTCACTTAAAAAGGGAATAGGATATAAAGTCCCTTCCCAACAAACCTAACCCTAGGCCTATCTCCACAGTCCAGACCTGTCCCCCTTGACTCCTCTCCCACCTCTCCCGCCCCCAGTCTTCCTTCCCCTCACTAGATCCCCTATGCTCCCGTCCGTCACGGCAGGCCCCTGCGCTCCTTTCTCCACCTCTCCCATCAACCTCCCAGCCACGATCTCCGAGCCCCAGGTCGTCCTCTCCCCCAATTCCCATCCCCCTCCCGCGGCGTCGACTGCTTCGAGAAGCTCCCGCGGCGTCGACTGCTTCGAGAAGCTCAAGCAGATCGCTGAGGGCACCTACGGGTCCGTACCCAATCTGGAGCCTGACCCCTCTCTCCCCCCGTCGCCGGATCTCGAGCCTGACCCCTCTCTCCCCCCGTCGCCGCCGTCCCCAGGCAGGTGTACATGGCCAAGGAGACGGAGACCAACGAGATTGTCGCCCTGAAGAAGATCTTGGTGCAGGCGCCAGGCTGTAAGCCTCCTCCTCCCCACGCGCGAGGGCGTAAGCCTCCTCCTCACAATTTTCTTCTTCTTTTGTCAGATGTTGGGGTGAGTAAGTGCATGATGCTTGGTTCCGGGTGCAGTTCCCCATCACGGCGATATGCGAGATCAAGATCCTCAAGAAGCTCCACCACCAGAACATCATCCAACTCAAGGAGATCGTCACCTCCCCAGGTGCTCCCACCCACCCAACCAACCTTGAGCCAGCGCGCCGCCTATTCTCTGAAATTGAACTAACTGAGCATTTACGCTATTACTGTATAGTCCTTATCTGTTATGTTTTTGGCAATCATGATGTTTCTCTGTATTTATAATCCTTCTTTTATTCAGGTTTATCGATTTACTACATGAAGCTCCCCTGTATGGTAACCGAGAGCCCAGGAGCATAGTTAATGGCACCTTGTATTGTATATTAGGGGTCCCCATAAAGCTTTGTAGTATATTGAGTTTGTCCAATAGCTTCAAATGTCTTTTACCAGGTGTGTGTTCAGAGTATAAGATTGCCAAAAAATAGCACGGTTGGTGATGTTTTAAGAGATATCAAATCAAAGGTGAACTTTAGTATCCTTACCAGGTGTCTATTCATAGTATAAGATTGACAAGTGTTAGTTACCATGTATTTGCTGCAGATTTTTGCATCGAGTGAAAAGATAGAAAACACCAACGATCAGTACTGGACACTATGTACAGAGGAGGTATGTGATGATATGCCATGCTTTACAGTATTTACGAACAAAACTACGTACAAAACTTAATTTCCTATAATATTATATAAACTACTGTCACGACAAATCTAATGATATTATTATATTAACCTTACGAGTATTTACAAAGTGAACAATTACGAACAACTATCTGAAGAAATTTTTTATGTTAGTATTCTAAGTTTGAGAAAAAAATAGTGTTTATACTGGAATACTCGATATAGCTATTTTCTATTTGAACTACGTATATAAGAGTCTATAGAATGCTTTGTTTGTATCCTCAATTTGACAGCTCTGTTAATTGTAGGTTCATAAATCTCCGAGCGGCGCCGCTTCCTGGCCTCCTCGACCTCAGAGTACAGCTTCCCGGCATCAACATGTACTTCTCTATCCTCCTCATCCTACTCCTACAGAAAAGGTGCACGAATTGAGAATCTACTCCACACTGGATCAGATCGATATACCTAGCAAGCTACTGTTCGTGATAGTATTGTCCTAAGCAATTGCTATTTGCTATCTTGCACTTTTTTTTACTTTGGATTTGTGTGTGGTGAAGTACCTTCTTAATTTCCTCAATTTTCATAAACGATGCTTATGGTCTGCAATGGATGCATGCGTAATGTTCCATAGTACATTTTTAGGGAGGAGCACACAGAGTAGCACAACATTTGTTTTTGTCTGCAATGAACTTCCTAAAATTTTGTTTAGCACCTGGTTGATAACATAGTCATTCATACATAGATAAGGTACATGTCATCACAGGTAGCGTAGCTCTAGGATACAACAATACAGTAAGTGCAACGTTTCTACTTTCAATTAGAATGGAGATCCTTGGGTAAATTTGTTTCTGTGATACAGTGGTACAGAGTTGCGCCATGCTTTATTTGCATGTTAAAGTGTAGTTCTGTATATGTTGAGAAAAGGTTCATTTGTTGGTTATCCCTCCGTTTGTCCTTGCCTTTGGGAATGCGAGTCTTGTCTACACGTAACATTGTGTCTTAGTCTACGTGTCAAGAGATTGATGAATATAAATAGTGTTTATTGGTAATGCACACATAGTAATCCAACAAACTTATAAGGTAGTTGCTACTACATGCATCTATAGCCACTCAATAAAAACAGAACTGTTTTTCAAACCATGCAAGTCACTGCTGCTATATATATCACCCATTAATATATGTTCTGGGATTTTCTGAATTATTAATCCAAGGCTATTTACTCTACTCTCTTGGGACAGTAGGTTCGTAAGTAGGAATAGCAATAAACCAATGAAAAAAAAATCAGAGCTTTACACGAGTCTAGTAGCATTGTCACAAAGTACTGATTTATTCTTAGAAAAAATGACACTGTATTTTTTAATTTAGAAATTAGCCGCTCCGACTAAACATACCAAGTATTCAACATGCGGCTGCTCACATACACTGAGAATATGCAAATACTACATAGCACACAACTATGCATGTGTGTTGTCACCACATGGATCAGTAGCAGCAATCAACAGTTCTCATTAAGCATAAATACAATAAAATAAAAAATCTTGCATAGTACACCCATTGTCGCATGCACACTTGTCATAAATTTTTGTAAACCAAACCACCAATTAATGATGAGACCCTTTATGTCCTTATACAGCTTACCCCTCATAATCTCAATTAGTTCATTTTGTTTTATCTCAAGCAGTTCCATTCCATATCCAATGTAACTCAATTAGGCATATCGTGTAGACTTTAAAAACTTTACATGCAATGTAATTTGTATTTACTTGTGGTCTTCCTGACTTGTTGTTCATTTTAGCACTTAACATACAACAAATATACTACTAAATGATGGATGCTTTTTTAGATTTGTGAATCATTGTTGTAGCATAGCTGTTACATACTTATTTCTAGAATGGACATTTTGTTTTGTGTATCCTCCCTTGTGCAGAACAAATACATAGATCACATATTCTCTTGATACATAGATCCGATGTGTAAGCTTGCACCATATATTAAATTGCACATACATGCAAACATACGCATAGTCAGAGCTCAATACACTACCATTGTTGGAGGATGAAATAGTTCTAATTTATTTATTACTTGTACATTATAATATTTGATTATTTTGTATGTTTTCTTATGTTTGATTAATTTAATTACCAGGATGATCTGAAGCAACCAGAAGAAGTAGAGGACAGGACGGGAGGAGGGAACAAGAAGCTTTGTTTATCATTGGTGTTATGTGTGATCAACAAAAACTTGTGCTTCTCATTCAATCTTTGTCGAACTATATTGATGTGTGATTATGCACTTGTTGGGTCCTTTTGCTGTACACCTGCACTTGTAGAACTATTTTGTTGTGCACTTGTTGGGCCTTGAACCTTTAGGTGTAGAGGAGTCGATGGATGATGTATTGTAATTCATGTGATGTGCTACTGAAATGAAATATATACAACTAATTTGTAATCTTGTACTTGTTTTTTAATGGCCCTATCCTGAGATATACATGCTTTTGGCAAAGTAATGCATCAGCCTAAACAATTTAGACATTACTAATAATAAAATAGTATTGGTGGAGGCCCATGTAGACTAGATTATTGAATTGGGCTGTGAAATTATGATGATTCCATTTGGTCACTAGCAATGCCGTGTCAGCACAGGCACGTCAGATCCTACGTGGTGCACACAAATGGGTAATGACCAAACGAAAATTTTGGTCAATAGAGATCTATGACCAAAATTTTAGAAAGGTCAAGTTTGTTCTTCTTGACGACCAACTGTTGACCTTGTAAATTTGGTCAAAAAAAGGTCAATAAACAACAACAATGACGAATCAATGACCAATATAGGGAGTCATAATTGACCTTATTTCTTGTAGTGTACTACGACACTGAACAAGATTGAGAAACCGTACACGAGTCCACTAACAACACAACAATACACTACCATGGATTCTCTCCCGTTCCTACGAGAGTGTCATCCATGGTACTCACACTTGTCTTGATACTTTTACGAGTAACCATTAAAGTTATCTATGAACAACATATGTTTCCAAGTAATCTATATCCGAGGACACGGCTATTCGAATAGATTCATAATTCTACAGGGGTGTACTTCCTCAGACGCGCTCTCTCCACTTATCGACATGTGCACATCATTCATAACCCAGCGAGGGAGTCCTCCACGACCGTTAACCACACAAGCACCTAGTCCAGGCTTATCGCCTATTTGAGACTGAACCCACACGAAAGTTTGACCAAAGTTTTTGCTACGGCCTGAAACAATGCGCACAGGATTCCCGAGCCCACCGCTCGGGTGCCACTTGGTACACTGTGCCATGTTCCTACCGCGCCATAGCCCACCCCTAAGGTCATTGCTATGCACGGCCCCCACCATAAGATACAAACACCAAGAACTACTTGCAACTCCTGGACAAAGTACTAGGTGATTAATAAGTCGAGAGGGGTCAAGTTACCAGAACCCAATGTGTGGTAGTAGCTAGTCTTGGATCACATATATGGAACTTAGTTCCTAAGAGCGGTTCCAATGAGACAACCCGCCATGTAGTCCTACACAGCCTCTGATCGATGCCTTTAGCAAATCAGGTTCAACATTTAAGTTTTGTCACCAGAAGACATTCATTTCACTCCGGTTCATCACCCAGATCAATCAAACCTGACACAACTCTAAGGATAGCATAGTAAAGGCACATCATCGTTAGGCATCTACTAGGTATGCTAGGTTGCTTGGTTTAGCTATTACTGTGACAACGATAGGTCATCCAAAGGAATGGGTTCAACTACCGAAACAAGTAATAGTTGAAATGTTGTGTCCTAATGCAACAAATGAGACTAGGAGTGAGAGAATGGGATTGTTTCGGAATGTTCAAAAGGGGTGCTTGCCTGGATGATCAACGCTGGAAAACTCTCCTTCGTATGGATACACGTAGGTATCCTGCAGAGTAGAGCCTACCATAATAGAAATAAAGTAACAATCAATACACAACAAGTGCGACAATATGATGCATGATCATGGCATGAAATTTGATTTTGATGAGATAATGCAACTAGCATTAGGATTAAATGAAGTTGGTTTGAACCTAGGGTTCAAATTCAAACTCCACATATGGCATTTCAAATACTATTCAATTGATATGACCCGATGAGCAGGTATAACTTGTTCTAGCCTCCATGATAATAGCACCAATGGATTCTTTGGATTTTTCCAAAAAAAATTCATATATAATTTATTTCAATCTGAGTAACACATTAATTTTGATGATTTTGAAAGTTTTATCTATTTTTTTGGAATTTCCTGAATTGTTTTAATAAGAGAAAATGAACTAATGCGTCAGCACTGCATCAGCATGGCGTCACCAGGTCAACTGACCATTGCGAGGTCAAACATGACCAGTGGGGTACACTGGTCAGTGACCTAGGGCTCGTCAGTCTCACTGGCAGGTGGGACCCGCCTGTCATTGGCTCTAGTTAATTTCCGAGTTGACCCCAGCTTTGACCCTTGCTAGGGCCCGCTGTGAGTGGTTGTTAGATGTTTTAATCAGTTGGATTGGTCACTAATGACAGTCACATCATGGCATCACCGGAGTCTTATCGGCGGTGACCAAAATGATGGCGGCTCCTCGTAGGAAAAACGCTACACGCGATGGCTGGATGCGTGCAGACCACCAAAGTGTATCCCTGGCTCGACCACATCTATCCAAGGGGTCAGGTGGCTGTGGGAGCGCCAGAATCCTCACCGGTGTCGAGGTCCACAACATCCAGTGATCGGGCGTCGTCGGAAATGACATTTCTACGGGCATCCGAGCCCTAGCTATCTACATACGAAATCTACAAGACCATAGAAAGCTAATAGTGGCATTATGAGGACCGGAGGAGCACCGGAAAGTAACTGTCGATGAGCTCATGCGGTGGAGCTCCTCGGGTCTTGAAGCAATACGATGTTACGGTGCCTAATCAGCTGTAGGAAGAGTGGAAATGGGTCCAGGGGCTCACGGCGAGGGCATAGGCATGGAGTGCTGGCTCAGGGATGTCCTGGAGTGGTTGGACAGCAGCAGCAATCTGCGTAGGACGAAGGTTAAAGAAGGCCTCGTGGCGGTGTTCTTTGGCTTCTGGCGACGGCTGGCTTGGCGGAGAGGATCACCACCTCAAGGCAGAGCTCAAGATCTAGGAAGCATGCGAGGGGAGGCACTAGCTAGGCTTGCGACGGCGGCAAGGTAGTTATCCCCGACGCCACGCTAGATGGGGAGAAGCAGGGGTGAATGGGGGAGAGTCTGATCTAGACGACAGCGAGCTGCTTATCCCCGTCGTCACGCTAGCAGGGGAGAGGTTAGGGAGGCAGCTGTGTGCCGGCGTGCACGTGCACAGTGGCCACCCTCTCCTCTACCTACTAGTAGGAGGAAGAAGACGTCCTTGCCCTTGGTGGGCTGGGCTGGGCCGACCAGGTAAGCTCCCTCTCTTTTTTCCTTTTATTATTGTTTTTGCTTTTCTATATTTGGGCAAGAATCCCTAGCACAATAATACTGGAATTATTTCTGAGATATTGTTGGAATATTTCCAAGCTACACAAAAAAGTTCCAACATTTTTGGAACAACTATAATATTTGTAGTACTTTATTTATAAATTGCACGAGCTTTGTTGGATTATTTAAAATGCCAAAATTATTGTGAAAATAAAATGCACCTCTCATATGTTGTTGCCAACATTTATCAGGCATGGTGGACATTTTTTAAGGACATTTTGGATTCATTGAAAATCGCAAGTACTTAAATTGGTTTATCAAATGAAGTGCTAGGGTTTGTTGAACCCCATTTCAATTTTAATAGAAATTTAAACATCATGCATCACTCTAGCTAGCACAATACAAGAGAGTAACTAGGGATGTGACAATCCACCTCCTGTGCTAGATGAAATGCCTCGTGAGGAATCCATTAGGTTCAAGGCTACTGAAGATATCATACCTATTGAAGAACCTCTGCCTAGTATGAAAGTCATCCAGAACAATGAAGAAATTCATACGTGTGCACCTGAGGAAATTGCTGCTGAAGAAAATCCTCAACGCCAACAAAGTCGTCACCTCCACATCCAAGGGTTGCATATGAAGTGCGGAAAATCCTCGGTGCAATCAATGCACGAGGTCCCCTCACTCACTCAAAAGCTTCACATTTAACTAACTTTTGTGGGCACTCTTCCTTTGTGTCTATCACAAAACCCTCAAAGGATGATGAAGCCTTTATGGAGCCTGAGTGGATTCAAGCAATGCAAGGGGAACTACATCAATTCAAGCTTAACAATGTATGGGAACTTGTCAAGTGGCCTGATCCTCGCAAGCACAACATCACTGGTACCAAGTGGATCTACAGAAACAAGCAAGACGAGCATGGTCAGGTAGTGAGGAATAAGGCTCGACTTGTAGCACAAGGCTACAGACAGGTTGAGGAAATTGACTTTGATGAAAGTTTTGCACATGTTGCTAGACATGAAGCTATTCATGTATTGCTTGCTTATGCTACCTATCACAATATCACCTTATATTAAGCGGATGTGAAAAGAGCATTCCTCAATGGTAAGCTTGAGGAAGAAGTATATGTTGCTAAACCCCAGGTTTTGAAGACCCAAAGCATCATGACAAAGTCTTCAGACTCAACAAGGCACTCTATGGCCTCAAGCAGGCCCCTCGGGCGTGGTATGACATGTTGAAGGAATTCCTCATGAAGAAAGGATTCAAACAGGTTCACCCGATCCAACACTTTTCACAAAATCATATGACAATGAACTATTCGTGTGCCAAATATATGTACACGATATCATCTTTGGTTGTATTAACAAACGCTACAGTGACGAATTTGGCTATATGATGGGTGAAGAATATCAAATGTCCATGATGGGTGAGTTGAAATTCTTCCCAGGCCTTCAAATTTCTGAACAACTCAATGACATCTTCATCTCTCAAGAAAAATATCTCAAGGATGCGCTGACGAAATTTGGCATGCAAGACTCGAAAGGTGTCAAGGTTTCAATGCCTACAAACGACCACCTCTGCGCTAATGAAAATGGTAAAGATTTTGATCAGAAGGTATATCGCTCCATGATTGGCTCCTTATTGTACCTATGTGCATCTAGGCCAGATATTATGCTTAGTGTTTGCATGTGTGCTCGTTTCCAAGAAACACCGAAGGAATCACACAATAAGGGTGTGAAGCATATTCTTTAATATCTAGCTCACACACCAACGCTTGGATTATGGTACCCCCAAGGGCTCAAATCTTCATCTCATTGGATATTCTAACTCTAACTATGATGGTAACCATGTGGATCACAAGTCAACATCAAGCACATGCCCTTTCCTCGGACGATCTTTAGTCTATTGGTCCTCGAAGAAATAGAACTGCATGTCACTTTCCACTACTAAAGCTGAGTATATTGCTGTTGGTTCGTTTTGTGCTCAACTACTACGGATGAAGCAAACCCTCAAGGACTATGGCATCAATGTGAAGAATGTGCCACTCTACTGCGATAATGAGAGTGAAATCAAGATTGCAAACAATCCAGTACAACACTCGAAGACCAATCACATCCAGATTCATCATCATTTTCTTCATGATCATGTACTCAAGGGCAACATCTTCCTCGACCACATGAAGACTGAAGAACAGTTGGGAGATATCTTCACTAAGTCCTTGGATGAAAAGAGATTTTGCAAAGTTGCGGTGTGAGCTAAAATCTTAGAATCTTCGAATGTTCTCTGTAAGAACACACATCCTAACACTTATGCAAAATTGATGACTTAGATGGGAAACACATGAAGTAACATTTTTATTTAAACATTGAAGATTCTAAGTGTGAAGAAATTAATGAAGAATTTGATTCTCAGAAACCTACGACAATTGTACACGGTGTGTGAAATCATCATTCTTATACGGTGGGTTGCGCCACCAACCAATGTTAAAATTCTTCAAAGTTGAGATTTTTGCAAAATTCGTCAAGCTTCAAATTCTTCAAGTTTTCAAATTCCTCAATTTTGCAAATTCCGCAAAAGTTTAAATTCTTCAAACATTTTCAACATGTGTGCTTCATTGACTACACACACACACACACACACACACACACACACACACATATATATATATATATATATATATATGAGCTTTCAAAGTCCTCAATAACATTCACTTATTGTTAATTCTTCAAGTTGATTTTCCTCTAAGTGAATGTGATCGGACCCGTCCCCCCTCTATGCTAAGCGCAACCTAGTATGTTCCCAAATTCTTCATATGCGTTCTACTTGAAACTCGTTCAAAGTCTTCACTATGTCCTTCTCAGCTGAAGAATTTGCAAACAAAATCTTCAAAAATACCTTATTTAATTTTTCGGCTTATGTTGCTCAAACCGCTCCCACTTCCCACGACTAGATAACCCATGATCTCCACCTCTCTATACGTGGGTGACACATGTCGCGAAGAGGAAGAATCACGCGTAATTTGCTTCGAAATCTTCGGGCCGAACCATTTTCACCTGAGCTATAAATACCACTTCACCCTATTCGGTAACTATCTTCCTATAGATCTCACTCTCCACCGCTCGAGCTCAAATCTAGTGCCACCGCTGAAAATCATTGTCGTTGGAGAGGAAGAGCTTCACTCCGCCACTGTCGTAACTATCTTATACCACCAAGTTAGGGCATAGAAGATCTAAACCAACGAACTTCTCCTCCTCCACTTCTCTGGGTACATCGTGTTCATCAGAAAGGGTAAACAAAATCTAATTTTATTGTCCTAGTAGATCTTTATGATTTCTCAAAATCTTAAAAAAGTGTATATTCCTCAATAGTTCATCATATGAACACCTCCTAAGCTTAATTCGCTTGATTTATTTGACTAAGACATGTTATTCTTCAAAACGTTCCTTAATTTTGTGGATTTTCGGATCTGCACAACTTTAGAACCTAAGTCAAGAACACTTAGGGAAATTCTACGATACATCTTTGGTCAAATTCCTCGACTTGATAGACTTTTAAAAAATTTCTAAGAACGCACATGACCTCTTCAAATTCTTCGCACCTATACTATGTTCACATGTACAAACATGTCTGTAGACGAATCTCTAGGTTCTCATCACCTTAACTCATTTGCAGCATTTCTCGAAGAAAATTTGCACACTTCCTCAGAATCATCAAAAGCTCAAATTGCTCAAGTGAAGAAAATGGTTCAAGGGAAAAGACCTCACAAAGGAGAAAAGAAGGCAGAGACCAACACTGCTTTTGGAATTCCTTAGGATATCTATGAAAAATATTGCACTCGATATGAGGAAATTTATGGCAAGAAGACCAAGGAAAAGCGCAAAACATGCATACAGAAAATTGAGAGGAGATGGGCAAGAGAATGGAAGGAGTACATATATGTGACACCAAAGTACATGAAGATATTCGCATTGAACCTTCCATGCTGAGGACCTCCACTTGCTGAAGGCCAAGTTGCTGGTCCCACCAGCACCATTAGTGGTGCAGAATATCCCGTAGAATGAGAAAAATTTCAAGCAAAGCTGAAGAAGATTGCAAAAGAGGCAGTGAGGAACTTCAACCCGGAGACTTCTACTACAGCTGCTGCTGCCAGCTCCTCTGCTGCTGAAGCATCTGCCACAGAAACAACTCCAAAGCAAGCTCTAGTGAAGAAACCTGCTATGAAGACAAAATATTCAAGATCAAAATCTTCACAACAAATTCGGCAACTCCCTCCAACCGTGGCTTCAACTTCCTTAGCGACTACTGCAAATTCCCCAACACATGTGCAACTTGATACAAGTCAGCAAATAGTGGGAACAAATATTCCCTCAGGACCGTCCTCATCTGGCTCTGCACTCACTTCTTCAAGTGCAACCATGAAGAAAAAGATGACTGTTGGACGAGCAAAAAAACCAAGTCCTAACAAAGTAGTATTCGATGTTCCTTCAGGATGTGAGGATGATGAAGCCGATGATGAAGAACTTGCAGAAATCATCATAAGAAAACAACAAAGGGTTCCTTAGGACAAAGGCACAAACATTCTTATGCTGTTGGACACTGATACGTCTCCAACGTATCTATAATTTTTGATGGTTTCATGATATTATCTTGTCAAACTTTGGATATTTTGTATGCCTTTTATATATTTTTTGGGACTAACTTATTAACTCAGTGCAAAGTGCCAGTCCCTGTTTTTCCCTGTTTTTGACCCCTTTAAGAGGAGGATTTTAAACGGAATCCAATCGGAACGAAACTGCCAAAAAGTTTTTTTCCGAAACAGAAAAAGATCGAGAAGCCTCAGAATCAGGGCAGGGGGCCTGCAGGGACCCCACAAGCCCCCTAGCCGCGGCAAGGGGGCCCGCGCCTCCCAGGCTTGTGGGCTCCCTGGGACACCTCTGCCCTAGGACTTTCGCCTATAAATTCCCTAAAATCCTAGAAAAAATCAGGAGATCATCGAAAGTACTTTTCCGCCGCCGCAAGCTTCTGTCTCCGCAAAATCCCATCTTGGGCACGTTCTGGTGCCCTGCCGGAGGGGGGATTCGGATACGGAGGGCTTCTTCATCAACACCATGACCTCTCCGATGATGCGTGAGTAGTTCACCATAGAGCTAGGGGTCCATAGCTAGTAGCTAGATGGCTTCTTCTCTCTCTTGGATCTTCAATACAAAGTTCTCCATGATCTTCATGGAGATCTATCCGATGTAATCTTCTTTTGTGATGTGTTTGTCGAGATCCCATGAATTGTGGATTTATGATCAGATTATCTATGAATCTTTTTCGAGTTTCTTCTGATCTCTCTTATGCATGATTTCATATCCTTGTAATTCTCTTCGAGTTGTGGGTTTTGTTTGGCCAACTAGATCTATGATTCTTGCAATGGGAGAAGTGCTTGCTTTTGGGTTTATACTGTGCGGTGACCTCACCCAGTGAAAGAAGGGGTAGCGAGGCACGCATCGTGTTCTTGCCATCAAGGGTAAAAAGATGGGGTTTTCATCATTGGTTTGAGATTATCCCTCTACATCATGTCATCTTGCTTAAGGTGTTACTCTGTCCGTCATGAACTCAATATACTAGATACATGCTGGATAGAGGTCGATGTGTGGAGTAATAGTAGTGGATGCAGAAAGTATTGGTCTACTTGTCTCGGACGTGATGCCTATATGTATGATCATTGCCTTAGATATCGTCATGAGTTTGTTTTAAGTTTTGTGTTGTGAAGTTTTCAAGTTTTGGGTGATGTTCTCATGGACAAAGAGATAAGGAGTGGAAAGAGCTCAAGCTTGGGGATGCCCAAGGCATCCTAAGCCAAATTCAAGTACACCAAAAAGCCTAAGCTTGGGGATGCCCCGGGAAGGCATTCCCTCTTTCGTCTCCAATCCATCGGTAACATTACTTGGAGCTATATTTTTATTCACCACATGATATGTGTTTTGTTTGGAGCGTCTTGTATCTTAGGAGTATTTTCTTTTTGTTGTGTCACAATCATCCTTGCTGCACACCTTTAGAGAGAGACATGCACTCATCGTGATTTTGCTAGAATGCTCATCGTGCTTCACTTATATCTTTTGAGCTAGATAATTTTGCTCTATGTGCTTCACTTAGATTTTTCAGAGCACGGCGGTGCGTGACTTGGTAGTTGTCTTATGCTTTGAAAGTAGTCCCAAAGGTGATGGGTACCCAACGAGGATACAAAAACCTCCATCTTCATGTGCATTGAGTAGAAAGAGAAGTCTTGATTCCTCTCAATTAGTTTTGAGACGTGGATTTGGTAATACTAAGAGTTATGTTAGTAGGGTGTTGTGCAACTAGAAATACTTGTGTTGAAGTTAGTGATTCCCATAGCATGCACGTATGGTCAACCGCTATGTTAGGAAGTCGGAGCATAATTGATCTATTGATTGTCATCCTTTGTGTTGAGGTCGGGATCGCGCGATGGTTAACACCTACCAACCCTTCCCCTCGGAGTATCCGTTTAACACTTTGTTTCGATTACTAATAAAAACTTTCGCAACAAGTATGTGAGTTCTTCATGACTAATTTGAGTCCATGGTATAGATGCACTTTCACCTTCCACCATTGCTAGCCTTTCTAGTGCCGCACAATTCTCGTCGGTGCACAAACCCACCAAATGCCTTCCTCAAAATAGCCACCATATCTACCTACTATGGCATTTTCATAGCCATTTCGAGATATATTGCCATGCAACTCCCACCGTTCTGTCTCATGACTTGTGCTGTCACTCTCATATTTCCATTACATGATCGTAAGATAGCTAGTGAGATGTTTCAACGCCATACGCCAAACTAGATCATTGCACATCCTGGTACACTGCCGGAGGCATTTCCTATAGAGTCATTTCTAAGCTTTGAGCTGTGAGTAAATAAAGGTGTGATGATCATCATTATTAGAGCATTGTCCCATGTGAGGAAACAAAAAAAAGAGAAGAGGCCAAAGAGCCCAAATAAAAGAAAGAAGAAAAAAAAGATGCCCAAGTGCCCAAATAAAAAAAAGAGAGAAAAAGAGAGAAGGGACAATGCTACTATCTTTTTCCACACTTGTGCTTCATAATATCACCATGTTCTTCATGATTGAGAGCCTCTCGTTTCGTCACCACCATATGCTAGTTGGAATCTTCATTATATAACTTGGCTTGTATATTCCAATGATGGGCTTCCTCAAAATTTCCCTAGGTCTTCCTCAGCAAGCAAGTTGGATGCACACCCACTAGTTCTCCTTTTGAGCTTTCACATACTTATAGCTCTAGTGCATCCTTTGTATGGCAATACCTAATCATTCACATTGATATCTATTAATGGGCATCTCCATAGCCCTTTGATATGCCGAGTCAATGTGACCATCTCCTCCTTTTTTGTCTCACAACCACCACCACACTCTATTCCACCTATAGTGCTATATCCATGGCTCACGCTCATGTATTGCGTGATAGTTATAAAAAGTTTGAGAAAGTAAGAGTGCAAAAACAATTACTTGGCCAATACCGAGGTTGTGCATGATTTAAATTTGTTGTGTGAGGATGATGGAGCATAGCTAGACTATATGATTTTGTAGGGATAACTTTCCTTGGCCTTGTTATTTTGAAAGTTCATGATTACCTTCCTAGTTTGCTTGAAGTATTATTGTTTTCATGTCAATAGCAAACTATTGTTTTGAATCTTACGGATCTGAACATTCATGTCACATGAAATAAGTTACAAAGGACAACTATGCTAGGTAGCATTCCACATCAAAAATTCATTCTTTATCACTTCCCTACTCGAGGTCGAGCAGGAGTTAAGCTTGGGGATGCTTGATACGTCTCCAACGTATCTATAATTTTTGATGGTTCCATGCTATTAACTCAGTGCCAAGTGTCAGTTCCTGTTTTTTCCATGTTTTTGACCACTTTCAGAGGAGGATTTTAAACGGAGTCCAAACGGAACGAAACTGCCAAAAAGATTTTTTCCGAAACAGAAAAAGATCGGGAAGCCTGAGAATCACGGCACGGGGCCTGCAGGGACCCCACAAGCCCCCTAGCCGCGGCCAGGGGCCCGCGCCTCCTAGGCTTGTGGGTTCCCTGGGCCACCTCTACCCTAGGACTTTCGCCTATAAATTCCCTAAAATCCCAGAAAAAATCAGGAGATCATCGAAAGTACTTTTCCGCCGCCGCAAGCTTCTGTCTCCACAAGATCCCATCTGGGGCACGTTCTGGTGCCCTGCCGGAGGGGGGATTCGTATACGGAGGGCTTCTTCATCAACACCATGACCTCTCCGATGATGCGTGAGTAGTTCACCATAGACCTACGGGTCCATAGCTAGTAGCTAGATGGCTTCTTCTCTCTCTTGGATCTTCAATACAAAGTTCTCCATGATCTTCATGGAGATCTATCCGATGTAATCTTCTTTTGCGGTGTGTTTGTTGAGATCCAATGAATTGTGGATTTATGATCAGATTATATATGAATCTTATTTGAGTTTCTTCTGATCTCTCTTATGCATGATTTCATATCCTTGTAATTCTCTTCGAGTTGTGGGTTTTGTTTGGCCAACTAGATCTATGATTCTTGCAATTGGAGAAGTGCTTGGTTTTGGGTTCATACCATGCGGTGACCTCACCCAGTGACAGAAGGGGTAGCAAGGCACACATCGTCTTGTTTCCATCAAGGGTAAAAAGATGGGGTTGTCATCATTGGTTTGAGATTATCCCTCTACATCATGTCATCTTGCTTAAGGTGTTACTCTATTCGTCATGAACTCAATACACTAGATGCATGCTGGATAGCGGTCGATGTGTGGAGCAATAGTAGTAGATGCAGAAAGTGTCGTTCTACTTGTCTTGGACGTGATGCCTATATGTATGATCATTGCCTTAGAAATCGTCATGACTTTGCGCGGTTCAATCAATTGGTCGACAGTAATTTGTTTACCCACCATGATATTTGCTATTTTGAGAGAAGGCTCTAGTGAACACTATGGCCCCCGGGTCTACTCGACACCATATTTTCAGCATTACTCTTTTACTTCGTTGCACTTTCCGCCTTTAGATCTCACTTTGCAAACGATCTTGAAGGGATTGACAACCCCTTTATAGCGTTGGGTGCAAGCTCTTTTGTGTTTGTGCAGGTACTGTGGACTTGACGAGATTCTCCTACTCGATTGATACCTTGTTTCTTAAACTGAGGGAAATACTTACTGCTCCTATGCTGCATCACCCTTTGCTCTTCAAGGGAAAAACCAACGCAAGCAAGTCTCCGTCAACGTGTCAAGTTTGGGCGCTATTGTTTGAGAAGTAGCAGACCCCAGGGTCATTCTAGACTTCACTTATGCTTGGTATCAAAATCCTCAAACACCAATTGATGATTTGAAGCTTCCACCTTGGCCAAGCCATGTGCTGACGACATTTATTGCCAGATAAAAATGGAAGATTGAGAAGGCCAAGAGGGCCAGAAAGGAGGAGACTCAGAAGGAATGATTTTTGCAGAACAACCTTCTCACCTTATCTCCTGAACAACTCATCACCGCATAAACTGAGATCGAAAATGTCAGTGAAGAATATAGTTGCTACCATGCGGACTGGAAAGTCGCCAAGGTTAGATTCGTCTACTTGGCAACCAAGGCCATCTCAGAACACAACACCAGGGTTGCAGATCCATCGCAACCACAAATTACTCACGCAAGCTCCTCCGCTCAGCCTGCTGAAGAAATTGTCACGGTTGCTGATGAAACTTTGGTGCATGAAGAAACTGCCAGGGCAACCTCCATTGTTGCACCTGAGGAACCTGCCACGCCAACTGAAGAAACTGCAGTGCCTAATAAAAATGCTCTTGCGAAGACCACTACATCAGCTATGGCTGAAGAACATGCTCAAGTGAAAAAATCTTCAAGGGTGAAGAAATTGACTCTTCCTTCTACATTAGAAGGGAAGAATACTAAAGCTACTGAAAAGGAATCTGCTAAGAAGCGGAAAGCATCAACAAGCATATAATCCTATGAAGCCAAACGCTTGAGGTCTTTGACAAGTTCCTCATGTAAACAGATTGATGCTACTCCCATCAGTACGGTACCTTCATACGAGATGGTGCCATTTGGTGAAGAATATGTCATCCGTGAAGTGGATGAAGAAAATCGATCTGGTGCTTCCATAGATCCGATTGATGAAGACACTGAAGTGGATCAAAACACTTCAATCCCTCAAGCATCATCACCCCTGCCTGAGTTATCTTATGAAGAGGTGGGTGTTGAAGAAATTGAAGAAGATGTGGATATTGGCTGCAGCACACAAGTGATCAATGATAAATATTGGGAAACAGCTCACCCCAATTCTCCACTAGCCACACCACTTCATCAAATTACTCACTCCCCTGCTGTCACTCAGAAAATTGATACATGGTCTGATGAATGTCATACTCTGATGCAATCAATTCCTGAAGAAGTACCAGCTGCATTAGCTGAAGAAACTGTTGACCAAACTGCTATCGGAGATTTTGCTGCTCTTGTTCCTCAGTCCACTGCTAGCCAGACTGTCATTGATAAATCTGCTCCTCTTATTCCTCAGACCGAAGAAACAGTGGTTGGAGAAACTGTACCTCAAATTCCTTAGTTAACAGTTGAGGAACCTTCTGATGAACGCTTTGTTCAAAATCCCTAGTCAGCAGTTGTTTTGGCTCACATTTCTCAAGTTGGAGATGTGCGAGAAGGACTTATTGGGAGATATAAGCCAAATATTCAGCCAAATAACCCAAGCCACTTCAGCCATACAAAGGTACACAACGGACCAAATTCATTAAGGAGAATTTCTATGATGAACATCATTTCTTCACGGGTGGAAATCCGTATGACACTCCGAGGATAAGGCGCAAGAGGATCTGGAATTCCACTTATGTGAATATCTATGGTGTTTTGCTATTTGATAAAACAAGCTCTTCCAGCACCGTCATATTCCTCATGCAGATATGGAATTCATTCCTTGTTTCACTCCAGTCCTAAGTGTTTTTCATGATGCTGGCCTCTTGTCGTTCTGCATGGATATCTGTGACTGGAATGAAGAGCTAATTATTCAATTCTATGCAACCTTGCATCTTTTTGGTGAAACACGGGATATTAGCACGTGGGTACTTGACTGGATGACCGAAGACACACAATACACTGCTCGTGCAACGGAATTGCTACGCGTGGTCCTGACTCGCCGCTGATTTGCGTTGGTTTCCCTCCAAGCTGAAAGGGTGATGTAGCACAGCAACAACAAGTATTTCCCTCAGTTATGAAACCAAGGTATCAATCGAGTAGGAAGATCTGCAAGACTATGTAAGTGATACCTACACACAAATAACAAATCCTCACAATCCAATGCGTTTAGGGGTTGTCAATCCCTCGTGGGTAAAGTAAAAGATAGATTGAGAGATGCAAATAAAAGTGATAAAAAATAAAATGCATCAAGATATTTTTGGGTTTTTTTTATAATATAGATCTGCAAATAAAAGAGCAAATAAAATAGAAACATGAATAGCAAAGTAGAGATTGCAAATAGATGACGTGAAATAGACCCCGGGGGCGTAAGTTTCACTAATGGCTTCTCTCAAGAAAATAGCAAATAATGGATAAAAAAATTATTGTTGGGCAATCGATAGAACAACGAATAATTATGACGATATCCAAAATAATGATCATTTATATAGGGAACACGTCCAAGACAAGTAGATCGAATTTTGCCTGCATCTACTTCTATTACTCCACACATCAACCGTTATCCAGCATGCATCTAGTGTATTGAGTTCACAGAGAAACGGAGTAATGCCTTAAGAACAATGACATGATATAGACAAGATATATTCTTCTAGGAATAGACCCCATCATTTTATCCTTGATAGCAACGATACATGCGTGTAATGTTTCTTTCTGTCACTGATATTGAGCACCGCAAGAACGAACCCATCACAAAGCACCTCTTCCCATTGCAAGATAAAAGATCAAGTTGGCCAAATCAAAACCAAATATCGGAGAAGAAATACGAGGCTATAATGATCAAGTAGGCATATAATTTCATAGATCTGATCGTAAACTCACGATTCATAGGATCACAACAAACACACCGCAAAAGAAAGAGTTACATCAAATAGATCTCCAAGAAACCATTGTATTCAGAAGCAAAATGAGACCCCCAGGTGTGATATGAACTACTCACGCATCATCGTAGGAGCACTAATGAGGATGGTAAACCCCTCTGTGATCGTGTTCCTCTACGGAATGGGATCTATATTGGATTTTGTGGCTTCTCGAACTTGCGGCGACTGAAACATTTTTTTCGTCAACTCCTCTAGGGTTTCTGGAATATTTGGGAGGGGCCCTGGGCGCGCCCGAGGCCCCCACTAGCCACGAGGCAGCGCGAGGGGCCCTGGGCGCGCCCCGGTGCCTAGTGGGCTGCCTAGGCCTCCTCTGGTGATCATCCTTGGATTCCAAGTTTCCTTCTAGTCCAAAACAATCTCCATAACATTTCGTGGCATTTAGACTTCATATGATATTGATTTTCTGCGAAGGAAAAAAAGCAAAAAATAGCAACTAACACTAGGCACTATGTCAATAGGTTAGTCCCAAAAAAATGAAATAAAGTTGCTATAAAATGATCATAAAACATCCAAGAATGATAATATACCAGCATGGAACAATCAAAAAATTATAGATACGTTGGACACGTATCATCATCACAAAGCTTAATTCCTGCTCGTCCTCTAGTAGGTAAATGATAAAAATAGATTTTTTGATATGGAATGTTGCCCCAAATGTTCATCATATTCTTTTTTGTTTTTATCATGGACATATTGACTTGTATATGTTGCAAAGCTATAGTCTATAATTTGACATTAAAACTTCAATACTCAAGCATATCAACAAGCAACCAAGTCTTTCAAATTATTAACGCTCAAGAACGCTATCCCTAGCCCATCATGCTTCATCATTGATCCATTCATGCAACAAACCCAAATATTAGCTACACCCAATGCTCAAGTATGATAATTGTGTTCCTTAGTTGGTGCTTTATAAGAGAAGATGGAGACTCAAATTCAATATTTTTTGCATAAAGTGGATCGATAGGCCCTTGATAGAGGGAAGCAGGGATTTATAGAGGCGCGAGAGCTCAAAGTGAAAAGTTTAGTGATAAAATATTTTGGGTGGTATGCTTTTCCTGTCAATGAAAACGACAAATAATTTCCAATATCCTCCATGCTAAACAAATTATAGGTGGTTCCCAAACTGAAAATAATTTTTATTCCTTTTTCCACCATTCTTTCAAACTCCACGGCTAGCCGCATCCAGGGGTACCGTCCATACCAACACTTTCGAAGGAATTTAGTATTTGATAACATAAAATAAATTTTATTTGTATTTTGGGACTGGGCATCCCTATTACCACCATACTCTCGTGCAACTACAAGTGACTAAACACACATCTTCACAATAACCTATTTAACATGGAAGATACCTACCACCCCTCACCGCTTCATGAGCAGTACGGGCGCACACAAAAAAATCTATTTTGAACATTAGAGTTGGCACTTGCAAACTTACTTACAAAATTGTTGAAATACCGCTCATAGGTAGGTATGGTGCACTCATTTGTCACAACTTTGTGTTGATGATATGGATCCACAAGCAGTATTCCCGCTTAGTACAAGTGAATGCTAGCAAATAGATTGAGAAACGCCCAACCAAGGAACAAAAATCATCATAAGTGAATATTAAACATAACTAACACCGAATAATGCAACACATGTAGGATGTAATTTCATAGCATAATTATAGTCTTCATGTGCATGCATAGGAAATCACAAACTTTAACACCAATATTCTTACTAAGGCATAATTAATGACTCATAAACATACTCACATATCACTATCTTAAGACCGCAAAACTTTTGCAAAGAATCTGGTTTAATATCCAATGATGTTCATGAAAGTTTTTATTATATCTCCCCTGGATATTTATCACTTAGTGACTAATTTCATTTAAATCAATTTCCCATTGCAAATAACAAGCTCTCAAACAAATATAAGTGAACAACGAGAGCACAAGTTTCATTAAAATTTTCAACACTCAAAATAATATGAGTGAAGCAAGAGAGGATTTATTCAAAATTTCTACTACTCTCAAAATAATCTAAGTGAAGCATGAGAGCAATTTTATTCAAAATAACAGCACCACCGTGCTCAAAAAGATATAAGTGAAGCGCTAGAGCAATTCCATGGCTCTAAAAAATATAAGTGAATCATAAAGTGCGATTCTAACAAATCGTAGCATATTTTGGCTCTCTCAAATGGGAGTATCCAGCAAGGTTTATTATTAAAAACTAACCAAAAAAGAAAAGCAAAGACACATGTAATACAAGATGCTCCAAGAAATACTCATGATATGTGACGAATAAAAATATAGCTCCAAGTAAAATTACTGATGGTTGTTAGAAGAAAGAGGGGATAGCTTGAGGGGCATCCCCAAGCTTAGCTGCTTGGTACTCTATGGATATTACCTTGGAGTGCCATAGGGCATCCCCAAACTTAGGCTTTTATCAATCCTTATTCCTTCAACCATCGTGATCTCACCCAAAACATGAAAACTTTAATCACATAGAACTGAACAAACCTTCGTGAGATCCATTAGTATAAGAAGACCAAATTTTACTTTAGGTGCTGTTAAAAACCTATTCCAAGTTTGTTTTTGCATTATAAATATAGTATTTTAACTTTACCATGGCTTATACCCCCCGATACAAACCATAGAATCATCAAAACAAGCACATAACGCAAAGAAAACAGATTCTGTCAAAAACAGAGCAGTCTGTAATGACACAAATTTTACTCGTAATTATGTAACGAAACAAATTTTGAAAAAGTAGGAGCTCGTAGGGAATTTGTATATGAATCTTGTGTATAAAATTCAGACATTTTTGACATTTCTGTGATTTTTAGAACTTCTGCTACTTCACGCAAATGTTTTTGTTTTCCAACAAGATCAAAGCAACTATCACCCAACATGGTCCTAATGGCTTTAGTTGGCACAAACACTAATTAAAACATCGAAAACACAATCATCACAGTAACAGAATTGTGCGAACACTCAAGAACAGAAAGAAAAAGAGAAAAATAAATTTTATTCATTGGGTTGCCTCCCCACAAGCTCTTTCTTTATAGCCATTAAGATATGATTGAGATTTTGTTGATGCTCACATGAAAGATAGTAGTTGAAACACAAAAGAGCGCATCTTGTACCATAATACAAACAAATTTAATTCTAACATACTTCCTATGCATATGCATATCATAGGGAAACAAATTATTAAGACAAGAAATATCTAACATATGCATGGAAGAAGAAAGAAACAATAACAATCTCAACATGAAGAGAGATAATTTAGTAACATGAATATTTATGTAAGCATATTTCCCTCTCTCTTAATAATTACATGTAGGATCATATTTAAATTCAAAAATATAGCTATCACATAAAATATTCTATTCATGATCCACATGCATAACAGTCTTATAATCTTCCAAGGCAGTGGGATTTACATTAACTAAAGTCATGACCTCTCCAAACCCACTTTTATCGAAAATTTCAAGAGATAGATAATTCTCTGAAATATTGGGATCATTATTACCTAAAGTTGACACTCTTCCAAACCCACTTTCAATACTATTGCAAACATTATTATCAATAACATTTTCATCATGAGGATTAAATAAATTTTCAAGATAATAAGAAGCATCACCCCAATCATGATCATTACATGTCAAAATTGCCATCCCCAATCTTGTAGTTTTGCATATTATTAGCACAATTGACATTAATAGAATTTATAATAACATCATCACAATCATGTTTTTAATTCAAGGAGATATCATGAATCACTTCATAAATTACTTCTTTTAACACTTCATCACAATATTCAGATTCACGATTTTCAAGCAAACTTCACAAAAATAATCAAGAGCACTCAACTGACTAGCAATTGGTTCAAGAGGATTATTCTCCTCTCAAGAACTCATATCCTTGACCCTAAACCTTTGCCCAATGATCGTGACATGTGCATAGGACCAGAAACTATTTTTCTAGATTAGTATTTCAACTAAAAGTAATTTATTTATTTTAAGCTATCAAAAACCCCCGAGTTGAGATTTGCACTACAAGTCCTCAATTTAATAGTTATTTTCCCATTTTATTTTAAAATTTATTCCCCCATTTTATTTTAAAACCATAAAATAATTATTTTAATTTTTTTTTCCAATTTATTTTAAAACCATAAAATAATTATTTTAAAATTTATTTTCACATTTTATTTAAATATTTCTTATTCATGACACAAATAGGATTTTGTAGAAAATAATAATTTTGTTACTTCAAAAATATTTGAGAAACTTTAGGGAAACTCACTCGACAAATATTTTCCATAAATAAGAGTTTCAACACATGGTCATGTTCAAAATATTGGACAAAACCCCTCAAAAGCATGTGTGCGTATTTCAGGCTTTTGAAATATTTCCATAGAAAATATTCTCAATAAATTCCACGAAAATTCTATAAAGTCACACATGATATATGTGGTGACCTTGACAAGTTTTATCTCAATCAAAGTTGTTTTGGTCCACCAAAATACTCCAAAACCCTCTCTATCCAGACAAAATTTGAGAAACTTTAGATTGCCAATTTTATCGAATTGATCTAAAACTTTGGAGGAGTGATCTAGACTACAAATAAGGATGCTATACCAAGTTGTGAATTTGTGGGAATAGATAACGTCTATAAAAATCTAATTATGGCCATTTCTATGGGTTTTTAGGTTTACATTGTTAATTTTGCTCAAATAAGATCAAATTTGGTGGTCACTCCTGCTTTTGCCTACCATCATGTCTTGTTTAGTCTCACAGTAATTGGGTAAACTTTCCTTGCTCAAAACAGCATCAAACACCTTCTAGTAGTTTGGTAAAATTGTTGCTTTCACCCCGACTACAATTCCCCTTCACTCCAAATACTTACCACAAACCCAAATTGTCACCTTTTACCTCCAGTAAGACTTGCAAGACCACCACTCCACGATTGAGGGGTGAAAACCCCCATTTACCCCCTGGATAGCTAGGACATCACTCATTTCGACTTCCACAGATCCTTACCTTTAGTCTCCTTAGCCTCCCTAGGACCCCCTAGAGCATCTTCAGATCCACCATGAGCTAGTGGACAAAGCATGGCACGCCAGAGAGCGTGACATGCCATGGCATGCCAAAACAACACTCTAGAATGTGCTACAGTGCGCTCCCGCACTGAATCCATTTCCCAATGTCCAGCCCTGACCTTCTCGAGCCCCTCCAGCGCGCCAAAACCAGCACCTCGACGCCCGCAAGACGCAAGGGCAAGCCTCCCTCCTTTCTACCCGCCTACTGCCCCTCCAACGTGAGAGCGCGTTGCTGCCCGCGCGCCCCAACCGGTAAGCTGACACGTGCAACGCCGCAGGGCTTTCCCCTTTGTCCTCTCCCCCTGGCGCATCCCCTCAGTCCCTCTCATCTCCCCATGCCTCTAGCTCGTACCCACGCAGTCTTAGAGGCGACCTCGAGCTTGTCCCAGACACCTGACACCCTGCCTCCGTCGCCCGCATATAAAAGGCCTCCCCGAGTCACTCTCTCCCCTTTGGTCGCTTCCTCCTCCTCCCAATCGAAACCCTAGTCCACCCACTCCTCGCCAGAGGCTCCCAACCTTGAGATCGAGCTTAGAGTATGCCGCATCGGGACTCCGTCAACCTCCAGGTATGGAGCCTCTCCAACCCTCTTTTCTCTCCCTTTGGAACCACAACAAGCTCCTAACGCTTCTCCACCTCTCCCCCGCCCTTTTTTGTGTAGGAATCAGCCTCGGCGACCACCTCCCGAAGCACCTCCACCACGGGACCTCGTCGCCGGCACTCCCTGCACCCCAGCTCCTCCCTACACCACCACCCGAACGACGGCCCCACTCTGCTTCCAATCCCGCCATCACCAAGCCTAGCCATACCCCATCTTGCCGCTCATGAGCTCTCATTCCCCCTGTCTAGAGGTGGAAGACGACTGTGGGGTGGGGCCTGCACGTCAATCTCTCCCCCGCCTCCCTCTCTCTCTGCTAGAAGGGGCCCAAGGACAGTTTTAAATTGAAACCTCCAGGTGCACCCCTTCGCCCTGTGGGCCGTTTTCATCTGGACTAGCTAGACTGGCGTCAGTTTCAGCACATAGGGCATAGTAGCTTTTCCTTTTTCCTATTTTAGCAGATCTTCCAAAATTCCAACAGAAATAAATATTTGTCCAATTCCAATAATTCCAACTCAACAAAAAATAATATTATGTAGTATTTAATGATGCCACTTGTGATTTTTTTTGAAAATGTTTTATGTACTAGTTTTATTTAAAACCTAGTTTGGAATATTTAAAACTACTATTAAAATGGTTTTCAACACTTTTTACACTTCAAAACCAGAAACAAATAATTTTAGTTTTTAGTACAGTATTTTACAGAGTGGTGTGACATTTTAGAAGTGGTTATTATCTTTGTTTTTGATGTGTTCTTATTTTTTCCCTTTATTATTGCGACGATAGATCGCGTTGTTGACGAGGGGATTGGACGAGAAGACTTTGAAGACCCGAGAAACTTTGTTGAGCTAGGATAGCAACTCTTTCACCATGTGTTGGGTTGTCTTCGAAAGACTCCTTGTTGATACTTGCACTTGGGCATGACCCTACCTTACGACGAAGGTTGTGCGGGTGGGAAATAGATAGGTTGCATAGTTTCTATGCAAATGGGATGGGAATATGCATGGTAACGATGAGGGAAAGATTTCAAAGACTTTTCTAAAACCCCGTCGGGTGCCACTAATGCCCGAGGGAGATGTGTTGAGTTGGGTATCCACTTGATAAAGAAGTGGTGCACCGAGGCAAGTTGTGTGTGTGGGTTCGAAAACGGGATTGGATTTAAGATTTGCTAACCGTCCCAACCTTACATGTGCGATCACAATACCCCTTTCTGGGATGGGGCTTTGTTGATTACCTTGGTGGATGCTAGCACAAAGCCCGCATTACTAGTGGTGAGAGGGCCAGAGTTACCCTCCCGAGACGAGATTGTGCCAGGTAGGGTGACCATGGTCTGTTTGTACAGACACCGGGTGCACCGTTGTGTCCCCTCAGGGATGGTACGATCTTGAGCGAGGCTCGTATGACGTACATCATGAGGACATGGGCCAACGAGCGGACTCTTTGTTTAGTGTCACTAGAGGAAAGGCATTTTTCGGGTGCTTACCTCGGGTACGTAATATACCACGAGTCATGCATGACACGGTAGTTCCCCGAGTCTTGTGGGTACAGCGTAAAAATATTTGAATATCCATGTCCATGGTTAAGGACAGTTGGGTGGACCTTCTTAAACTACATCCAAAAGTTTTCGCATAAACCAAGTTTGCGTGTGTTAGAAAGGTGATCCTCTGAGAAAGATGGTAACATGATTCATGAGCTAAGTTAGACGAATTGGCATGATGTGTGGACATGGGATGTTCGACCCTTAGTTGATATTGATATCTGTAACCTGTTCGTATGAATACCCTTTACCTCATGATGCATGCCCTCACAAGAAATTGATCATGTCATTGCACTTGAAAATGTGCATTTCGCAAATTACTTATTAGTGCTACATCACGCATTGTTATTGCCTTGTTCCACAACATGGGTTGCTTGCGAGTACATTCAAAGTACTCATTGGCTTGCTGATACGTCTCCGTCGTATCTATAATTTTTGATTGTTTCATGCCAATATTCTACAACTTTCATATACTTTTGGCAACTTTTTATACTATTTTTGGGACTAACATATTGATCCAGTGCCCAGTGCCAGTTCCTGTTGTTGCATGTTTTTTGTTTCGCAGAATATCCATACCAAACGAAGTCCAAACGTAATAAAAACTTACGGGGATTTTTTTTGGAATATTTATGATTTTTGGGAAGAAGAATCAACGCGAGTCGATCTATGGAGTGCCCACAAGCCTTGTGGCCGCGACGAGGGGGTGGGCCCGCGGCAGGCAGGCTTGTGGCCACTCCTTAAGGCGGTTGGAGCCCTTCTTCTGCCGCAAGAAAGATAATATCCGTAAGCAAATCGTGTTAAAATTTCAGCCCAATCGGAGTTACGGATCTCCGGGAATTTAAGAAACGGTAAAAAGCAGAATCTGGGAGCGCAGAAACAGAAGGACACACAGAGAGAGATCCAATCTCGGAGGTGTGACAGCCCGATGCCGACGTTCCAGAAGATTCCCTTTTCTTTCTGTTTTCGTCGTGGGGGTATTTTCATTTGTCGCATCATCATCGCATCATTCACATCATCTGCATTGCATCGGCGTCTCCGTTGCGGCCCGTTTTTGAAAACTTGCATCCGTTGTTAGTTGCCGGTTCTCGTCGTTGTTCGTTCCGAGCCTGACCGCACTCGCACGCGCCCGCGGCATCGTCGAAACCCTGTTTTGAAAGTGCGTTTAAAACTTTCTCTGATCGGGGTGAAACTTGGCATGCGGTCATGATTAAATATAGCCAGGCCGTCTCTCGAATTTCGTCGTGATCGGAGATCGTTAGGTACCCGAACGGTCGACCGTAGCGGCACCGTATTCGGTCTACCGTCGGACGTCTGTTGGTGTTTTAAAATTCGTTGCCGCGCCACCCGTTCTCCCTCTCGTCTCCGGTAAACCACCCTACACGGCCACGTACCCGTTCCCGCGTTCGGAATCGTCCGAATCCGACCTCGCGGTTGGACCCGGAGCGCGACTCCGGTTAACCCAGCCCCCCCCCCCCCCCCGTTTGTCTATATATAGCCCCCACGCCATTAATTAGAGAGCCACTCCCCTCCACCTCGAAATCCGTGCCAACCCTAGCCTCCCGCACCCTCTCTCTCCTCCCCTTGGTCCCTCAGCCGCCGCCAGGGCCCGCCGAGCCCAGATCGGGCCCGGGCAGGCCCGGATCCGCGCCGCCGCCCGTTCTGCTCCTGTGCCCCGTGATCCCGGGCTCCCCCTTGCTCGAGCCAGCCGAGCTCATCCCGGTCGCCGGTCTCTGGCACGCCACCCACGCCGGAGGCCCTCCCCGGCGCCGCCTTCCCGTGCGGCAGAGCCCTGCCGGCCTCGTCCTCCGACGGTCGCCGCGAGCAGCCGGTGCCCCGAGCTCTAGCGCCTGCTGCCGAGTCCTGGAACCGTCGTCGGTGATCCCTCCCTCCTCCGGCCATGGATCCGGTGGATCCCTCCCTTCGCCGGCCGGATCCGGACCGGGAAGGGGCCTCCACGCCGGCGCCCCGCCCCCGCCTTGCCTGCTGCTTCGCCAGCACCGCGCCGCCACAGCCTCGCTCTCGGGAGGACCACGAAGCGGCAGCGATGCCCACCCGCAACCTGGGCCCCGAGATCCCTCAGCCCAGCAGCAGCTCGCCCCTCCCGCAGCGGCCCAGATCGCCCGTGTCTGCAGCGCCGCGAGCCGCGGCCCAGCTCCTCTGTCTCCTCCAAGAGGCGAGGCCTGCTTTACTTCCCCACCGACCGGCCCAAGAAGGCCCAAGGTGAGCCGACCGCCTCTGCCCTTATTTAGCGTTTGTTGCCTGTTAGGCCCGTCAGGGAATTTGGCCCGGTAGAATTATTTTTTGCTTTATTCGGATTTGTTAAAAATTCCAGTAATTAGGCTATATTTCAAACGCCCGTAGTTTATAAACCGTAAATCCGATCGAGGCGTATCTTATATGGTTTTGGCGTAGAATTTCGAGTAGAATAAGTTTTTCCAACTTGCATAATTGTTTGGCATAGTTTAGCGTGCCGTATGCCTAGAAACACGTGCTGTCCTATTACGTTTCCGACCCGTATAATTTCTCGTGCGTGTCCGGACTGCCCGTATACCGTAGATTAAATGTCCATGTTTTAGGAATCATTTTTGCATGTATTTTAGAGCGGTCAATTGTATTTTTACGTATAGGGATTTGCCGGTAATTTATTTTCCCACGTATAGGTTATTTTTCTCGCATTTTTATCTGGCTTTATTTTGTGTTGCAAACCCCACATATTTTATATGTTTTCGGGGAAGAAAAATCCCATGGATTTTTCTGTGCAATTACTTTTATCTTTAGAGCAAGTTAGTTCGCGAGATATTTTGCTATGTTGCCTTTTCGTTTAATTCGTAGGATTTATTCCGTGCCTCGTTTCAATTAGTTGTCAACTAGGGAGTTCTTCTTAGATGTTTAGACTAGCCCCTGGTATTTTTAGTTGCAATAGAAATGCATGTTTAGGGGTGTTTTGATTGCCCTCAAGTTGCTAGAAATAGTGCTGATTTGGAGGAGCTGAAATATTTCTATGTCTGGAATCTGTTATCATTTTGTTGCTGTCTTGTCTTGCTTCTACCTTTTGATCTGTAGCTCTTTTGAGGTTGGTCCAATGGAGTAAGTTGTAGCCCTTGTGTTTCTCTATCATGCTGTGAAGTTTCATGCCATTTGGAGTCCTGTAGCTATAGGTTTTTCTGCTGACAATATTGCTTCAGATCGAAAACTGCACTTTCATGAGGTGTAATTTTCACTAAGTCTGAAATAGTGTGTGGGATGCCATTTTGTGTCTTCTTTTCCTAGTGCTCCTTGCTGCCATGCTAGTTGTTGTTAGTTGTTCGTAGTAGTGCTTCTTGCCCTCTTCCGTGCCATGCCTTGCTTGTGCATTTCGGAGTTGTGTAGTCGTAGTTGTGGGGTGTAGAAAATGCTATGTGGCTGATTTTGGCAGATTGTAGTCATTTCTTGTTTTGCTCGTAGTTTTTGAACCGTAGCTCTGATTTGATCGAGTCCTACATGAAACTTGCTTAGAATCTCATGTAGTTTCATGTTCTCTTGCTGTTCGTATGTTTTGAAGTGCTCGTGACCGTCGTTGCACACATATTGCATTCATGCCATCATATCTTGCGGTGCTTGCATCTTTTGATCCGTAGCTCCGTTGGAGATGATCTTTATGTGTAGATTGCTTGCCTTGACGCGTAGAATCATGTGAACCTATTTGTTTTTCTGTTTAACAACTAATTAAATGCATTAGTTCAGATCTGGTCAGAATTGTAAATTAACATGTGAGGTCGTTTTGGAGGTGCTATATGACATTTCCGACCTCATTTAAAATGCCTAGATAGGTAGTTTAATTGCGCATCACCTCTTGCCATGTTTAACCACATTTAATATTGCCGTGTATCTAATCGGGATAGAACTAAATACATAAACGTGGAGTTTCGTCAATATGCAACTCTTTGCATATTGAACTTCACTTAATGTGTAGTGTTTGATTGTGTGAATTGTCATGCCGTGACTTGCATGTATTCAGTAGCTCATGCATCATATGTGTTGTGCATCGTGTGGTGTATATTGTGTGTTGATGCTTGTTTCCGTTTCCCTCCATCTCGATAGAGTTCCGCAAGCGTGTCAGATGTGAGGACCGTTCGACTACATCGGTTCGTCTGCTTCACAGAGTCGTTCTTCTTCCAAGCGGGATCTCAGGCAAGATGATCATTTCCCCAGGTACCATTACTATCATTGCCATGCTAGTTATTTCGATGCTATCGATTATGTCTCGTTGCCTACCACATGTTAATTATCAGCCTCTCAACAATGCCATGATAACCCTCAACCTGTTCGACCTAGCAAACCACTGATTGGTTATGTTACTTCTTGCTTAGCCCTGTTGATAGCGTTGCTAGTTGTAGGTGTAGATGCTTCCATGTGACAACATGGGCTCCTTGTTATATCACCATATTTAAATGCTATCTATTTTAATGCACCTATATACTTGGTAAAAGGTGGAAGGCTCGGCCTTTCTAGCCTGGTGTTTTGTTCCACCTTTGCCCCCTTAGTTTTTGGCTACCGGTGTTATGTTCCATAAATGAGCGCTCCTAACACGATCGGGGTTGTTATGGGGACCCCCTTGATAATTCGTTTTAGATTAAAGCTGGTCTGGCAAGGCCCAACTTTGGTACTACATTTGCCTAATCACTAATGAACTGCATAGGGAGTAATTAACCCGAGGATATTTAATCAACACCCGGGCCAGTGCTCCTCATGAGTGTTGGTCCACCCACCTAGCAGTCGGCGGTGCTACCACGGGGCAACTCGAGGTTTGGTTCCCGTCCACTTTGCATAGACGGTGTGTCCTGAGAACGAGATACGCGGCTCCTATCGGGTTCGTCTACACACCGGGTGGCCTTGCTAGATTAGTTTTACCTTTGACGAGATATCTTGTGCATCGGGATTCCGGTGATGCTTTGGGTAATCTGAGAGTTGAGGTTTTCCACTAGGGAATCCGACGAGATCGCGAGCTTCGTGATTGAGGATTTCTATGCGGCTTGTGGTAATTTGTGATGGACTAGTTGGAGCACCCCTGCAGGGTTAAATCTTTCGGAAAGCCGTGCCCGCGGTTATGTGGCAACCTGGAAGCTTTGTTTAACACTGGTTCTAGATAACTTGAAGTTAACTTAATTAAAACGTGCCAACTGTGTGCGTAACCATGACTGTCCCTTTCGTGAGTTCCTTCTCCGATCGAGGACACGGTGAGGTTATGTCTGACGTAGGTAGGTGTTCAGGATCATTCATTTGATCATCCGTAGTTCACGTCCGCTATGCGTAGATCATCCCCACCTTATTTCTTGTACTCGTAAGTTTAGCCACCAAATATATGCTTAGCTGCTGCTGCACCCTCACCACTTAACCATGCCTCACCCATTAAGCTTTGCTAGTCTTGATACCTTTGGAAATTAGATTGCTGAGTCCCGTGTGGCTCACAGATTACTACAACACCAGTTGCAGGTACAGGTAAAGGTTACTTCACGCGAGCGCGTTGATTGTTCATTTGGAGCTGGTTCTTCTTCTTCTTCTTCTTCTTCTTCTTCATCGATCTAGTATGGGTTCTAGGCCGGCAGCCTGGGATAGCAAGGTTGGACGTCGTTCTTCTTTTGTCGTTTGTTTTCGTCCGTAGTCGGACCCTGCTCTTACTCTTGATGTTTATGTAATGTACTGATGTGACTCTGATGTAGCTTGTGGCGAGTGTAAGCCAACTCTGAATATATATCTCTTCTTTTCAGTACATGTACTTGTAACGATATCCATTCTTGCGACACGACGAGATGCGCTTCTATCCCTGACGAGGCCTTCGTGCCAAATTGAGGATAGGGTCGCATCTTGGGCGTGACAGGAGGGGCTCTCGCCCCTCCGCAGCCATGGAGACCATGGACTAGAGGGGAAACCCTTCTCCCATCTATGGAGGAGGTCAAGGAAGAAGAAGAAGGAGGGGGGGCTCTCTCCCCCTCTCTCCTGGCGGCGCTGGAACGCCGCGCGGGACATCATCGTGTGACGGTGATCTACACCAACACCTCTGTCATCTTCACCAACATCTCCATCATCTTCCCCCATCTATATTCAGCTGTTCACTCTCCCGCAACCCGATGTACCCTCTACTTGAACATGGTGCTTTATGCTACATATTATTATCTAATGATGTGTTGCTATCCTATGATGTCTGAGTAGATTATCGTTGTCCTATCGGTGATTGATGAATTGCTATGATTGGTTTAATTTGCTTGTGGTTATGTTGCTGTCCTTTGGTGCCCATCATATGATCGCGCACGTGGATCAAACCATAGGTTTAGTTGTATGTTGGTAGGACTATGTATTGGCAGGCTAGAGTGACAGAAGCTTCAAACCTAGCATAGAAATTGATGCATATGGGATTGAAGGGGGACCGATATATCTTATTGCTATGGTTGGGTTTTACCTTAATGAACGTTAGTAGTTGCGGACGCTTGCTAATAGTTCCAATCATAAGTGCGTAGAATTCCAAGTAAGGGATGACATGCTAGCAGAGGCCTCTCCCACATGATACTTGCTATCGATCTAGTAACGTAGTCAATTGCTTAGGGACAATTCCACAACTCCTACCACCACTTTTCCACACTCGTTAGACACTCGTAGTTGTTTCCTTATCTAACGAGCCCCTAGTTTTATTTACGTGTGTCAGGACCCCGATCCTGAGTCATAAGAACCTAGCATGTGACACATCACATCACTTTGTGGCCTCACGCACGGTAAACTCCACGGCTGCCACCTTACCTTGGCCGGGACCGTTTGCGTCTTTTGGCTCACGTATATGAATATGTTGCTAGCGTTCAAACGACAAAGAACCCGGGTCGACATGATTAGTTATAAACCCCAGCGGTACAACCGTACAGGGACAGGCATACATAACCCAGCAAAGCAGGTGTCGGTCATCAGCATGTGTAGAAGAGTCGTAGCAAGCTACAAGGAATCCATTACACCGCGTGACATTTCCCCGAGGGGACAGACACAGCAGCAAAGAAGGATACATGTCGGTCAATCAATGTGTTCCGAGCAGTAGCAAACTACCAAGGCTCGATGGAATCACAAAGAGGCATTTCCCTGTAAAGAGTACTACTAGAGGCAAACAACTAGGTGTCGAATCCCACACATATAATGCATTTCAAACATACACACATTATGCACGATATGTGTAGATACAACATGGCATCACAACATAACTCTATGACTCAAGCATTTATTAAAGACTCATAAGAGTCAACATAGTATGATATTACAAACAGGGGTCTCGTGACCCGACACTCAAGTCATACAAACAACAAGCGGAAGCAATTCATGTCTGGGTACAGACATCTACTAAAAGTGGCTGGAAGAGCCTGAAAAGATATCACGACCCTACCAAAGGAGCCAGACCTCTGTCTGGGAATCCCAAGCTATTTCGGTCAACATCGAACACATCGCGTAGAACCTTTAAATGATTCTAAGTCTTCTCTGCAAAAACATAAATAAAGCAACCGTGAGTACAAAGGTACTCAGCAAGTCTTACATCAGAACTATCTACATATGCATCATGTTTCAATGAAAGGATTGTGGGGTTTGATTGCAGAAAGCCAGCTTTGACTCTTGGCTAACCTGTACTACGACTACCAGTTCTTTCTTTGAGGTGGGATAGCGCACACGAGTCCACATATTCACCAATTCAATACACCACTATGGATCCACTCTCATTTCCATACGAGGAGGCCTTCCATAGCACTCACACTTATCTTGCATGTTTTAAAGTATCCATTTAAATTGTCTATGTACCACGTAATGTTTCCAAGTAGTCCATAACCGAGGACGCGGCTATTCCAACAGATTGATTCACCCTGCAGGGGTATGCTTCTTCACACATGCTCCCACCACTTAGTACCATATGCACGTCATGCATCTCGGCAACCTTCAAGAGGAAGCACTGGCGTGGGTGTCGGCCACGACCGTTAACCACACAAGACCCTAGTCCAGGTTTATCTCCTATTTGAGACTGAACACGCAAGGAAGTCCGGCCGAGGTTTCCTCTACGGCCCCAAACGATGCGCGAAGGGTTCCCAAGCCCACCATTCGGGTGCCACTTGGTACACCGTGCCACTGTGTATCTACCGTAGTGAAGCCTACCCCGTCGGGCAGAGCTAAACACGGCTGCCAACACTTTTCCTACAAACACCAGAAACTAATTGCAACTCCTGGACAGAGATCTAGGCAATTAATAAGCCGAGCGGGGTCATATTTCAGGGCCCAATGCATGGTAGTATCTTGTCTTGGATAACATACACAGAAATCAGTTCTTAAGGACGGTCCCAATGAGACAACCCGCCATGTACTCCTACATGGCCTCTCATCGCTACCTTTACCAAATCAGATTCACATCTTTACTCTCACACTATAGGACATGAACACAACCATTCCGATACATCATTCAGATGGATCAGACCCGACACGACTCTAAGCATAGCAGGCATTGTAACAAGCATGGATGAGTAAGCACAACAAGGCTCAAGCAGTTCCTACTCATGCTAAGTGGTTTCAACTATTTACTGTGACAAAATCAGGTCATGAAGAGGAATGGGTTCAACTACCGATAACATGTGCAGTTGAATCATGTTTATCCTGATGCAGTAAAAGAGAGCATGAGCGAGAGAGTGGGTTTATACCAATATGCTCAAGGGGGGTTTGCTTGCCTAACACGTCTGAAGATAGCAATGAGTCTTCATCAATGTCAACGATCACATCGTCGGAAACATCGTTTACCGAGAGGGAACAACACCGGCAAACAAGAAGGAACAACATTACTTCACGGAAATGCAACACTATGATGCATGCTCAAGACATGAAATGAAAGGTGGCAGGGCTAATGTGGCTATCATTTCTTAAGTTGAAGTTGGTTTGAACTAGGATTCAAACATCACTTCAAGCCGGGTATCTTTCCAAGTATCCTTATAATTGATTCGACCTGATGCTCATAACAAATTATTCCAACATGTATGGAGTTAGTATTTTGGGGTACTGATTTGCATTGACCAATGTTTGGTCATAACAATTGAAGTCGAATTCAAATAAGTATCAAATTCCATCTCCAAACTAATTATGAAATTTATCCTATTCACCATTTTTCCTATTTGGTGATGTTAACTTTTTCAAACATGCATGAAAATTCCATAATCAGATTCCTTGGATTTTTCTGATACTTTTTCATATATAAATTATTTTCATCCGAGTTATATTTTAATTTCTATCATTTTTACAAGTTTTAGCAATTTCCTGGATTAATTTTATAATTGAAAATCAATTACTGCGTCAGCATTGCGTCAGCAGTCAACTGCCTTGGTCAGAGTCAAACCTGACGTGTGGGGGCCACACGTCAGTGACTCAGTTTAATAACAGGGTTTTTTTAGCTAACTAATGACTTAATTAGAAGTGGGGCCCGCCTTCCATTGGCTCTCGGTTAATTAGTAGCTTTATTTGGGCTAATCTAATCCTGACCGGCCGGGCCCACATGGGAGTGGCTCAGGCCGGCGTGGTCAACGCCGGCGACCAACAGGGCGACGGAGGCTCGCCAGAATCGCGACATCGGCGTCCATTCAGGGCGCGGATGGGTGGAATGGTTACTGGGGGTGCGTTGCTTCTTTTGGTGGTAGCTAAGTGGCTGGAGGGGCACCGGAGGTATGCCGGCGACGAGCCTAAGCGGCGGCGGGGTTCGGTCGTGGCGGGGAGCTGGGCTATGGGGCACGGGAGAACGTGGAAAGAGAGGGGAAATGACGGCGAGCTCACGACGGTTCCATTTGCGGTGACGGGGAGGTCGGGGTCGCGTCGGAGGGGGTGAATCGATGGAAGGGGGCCGGCGGCCGGAGGTGAGGAAGACAACGGCGATGGCGATGAGAGGGGTCGTCCGGGCTCGATTCCAATGGCGAGGAGGAGCAGGGCGTCGAGGCGGTCCTTCTGGGCTTCTCGGAGAGGCGAGGGAAGGCCGGAGGCGGCACGGACAGCGACGGCGAAGGCTTAGCCATGGCCGTTTCGGGCACGACGAGAATAGAGCGGGAGAGAGGATGACCTCGGGGGGAGAAGGAAGAGGCGTGCACGGGGTACTCATCCCCGGCGTCTACGTGGCTTGGGGCAAGCAGGAGGTGGCCGCGGAACGTGGCCTCGCTCGCCGGCACGTCGGCACACAGGTGCTTCTCCTCCTGGCAGGAGGAAGAAGACAGTGGTGCCCCTAGTGGGCTGGGCTGGACTAGGTAGGCGCCAGGTAATTCCTTTCCTGTCTTTTCCTTTTCTGGATTTTTTTATTTCTAACATTTGTTTTATTTGTTTTGGCTCCAACTAATTCAAAGAAAATAGGTAAACAACTCTCGGGTGTTATTTGGAATTTTACCAATCCCATGTGAAGTTTTCAACATTTTATAAAAGGAGGTATTTGAAATCAATTAATTAATTGATTTCAGTGGCTTTTGAGTTTAAAATAAAATGCTAAAAGTATTTTGAAAATATATATCACCCCTCATATTTTCTTTCCAACATTTATCAAAAATGATGGACTTTTATGAAAACCATTTTGGTTCATTGATTTGTCACTACTTTTGAATTGTTTTGCATATAGAGTTGCTAGGGTTTTGTTTTGAATATAGAGTAGCTAGGATTCTTCTCTTGTTGAACCTATTTGGATGTTGTTTGGTGTTAGAGTTTAGTCATCCCCATTTGTAGAACATCCAAATTTCAATTAAATTGATTTGAATGCATTCATGAATCCTTACTGATGCAACTAACTACAATCCATATTCTAGGGCTGTGACAACTCACCCCCACTAAACAAGAATCTCGTCCCGAGATTCAAGCATAGTCGGGAAGAGGAAGAGGGGACACTAAACTATCACAATCTTCACGATCCATTTTCTCCTCTCGAGGACGTTGAATCATCGCACCATGTTTATCTTGACATCTTTGTCCTTGAGGTCTTCATCTAGCTTGACGTCAAAAGAACAGGGAGACTACACAAGATTCGATCTCTTCGAAGATCAAGCAACTCAAGATCAACTCACAGAATGAGACATAGGAACGTCCCTTGAGCTGAGACACAACACACCTGACATGGACGAGGAAATGAGACATATGACAGAGGTTCAATTGGTAGGCAACAAATCCAGGCTTAAAACAGATGCTGACGAGGTTTCAAAGTAGCGAGGATTAAGTTGCCCTTCATACCACAACGGCGCACCTTAGGAAGGTGACTCTTAGAGTTTTTTCCCTTAAGTGGCAAAAAGAATTACTTTTGATCCTAAGATCATTGAAACTCTTCATACCAGAGTAAGGCAATTCACAATTAATTGTTGGAGGAATTTTGAAAGAATGGCATACTCAGGTTGGAAAGAAACTAGAGTTATAGAACAACTCGGCAAACGGAAGGCACATTCCAAGTATTACCGAGGATATAACCTAGTGTCTGAGCGTGCTCTCAAGAACTTGAGCATTTCCATATTCATCAAGGTTTACCAACATCCGTGCCAAGGATCCTGGGGACACAACATACTACCATGATGAACAGTGATGGAGGTTGCAGACGCAAAGGAAGACAACACTTCCTCAGATTTCACCTTAGTTGTGCCAAGGGAACGAAATCTGGTTGATCGACCGAGAGACATTTAGCACTCCGCTTCTAATGTTCTTCTTGATGTACTAGCACAACCCAATTATAAGTCATGCTTTATATCTAGCACATCAAGTATAGGTCGGACTTCGGGACCAAAGGGGATCCATGAGGAACAACTTATAAAATAGGTCATACAAAACCTCACGGGGAGATGGCTAAGATTGCTGATACAAGATATTATAATATCAAGTCTTCCGGCTAGATGTGTTAGCCATTACATCACTTTACCGGGTTACATAGAGACCAATATTATAATTCTTGGGGAAAGTTCCAACCATTATAACTGCCTGAGATTCAGCTCCGGCTGGTGACATGATGCTTCAGACTCAGCATGTCCGAAAAGAAAGTTTGCAACACAAATCGACGAGATAACGTTGCATGATTCTCAGGAAATGAACTACGGAAGACAACTCCAAAACATGAGTTGGATCGCAAGACCCACGTGAATATACTGCCCAAGACAACTGTGAACACATGAAAAATCTTACAACAAAACACTACCGAGTTCTGGATGGGAACCATCATTGCGGATAACGAAGCCATGTGCAAGTCCGTCTGGGCCCTTCGGGAATGACACCTAACTTATTTTCCTTGAACAAATCAATCAGTGGCTTGGTGTGCTAGGAGATACATATGGAGTGAAGATGATCAGTCTATCAAACCATAGAATACTTCGCACGTGCATGATTGACTTGGGATGATTCCGAAGAAACAAATTAACTTTTTCTCGAATTCACGGCGGCAACTTGCATCAGATGCACATGAATTAGAGGAATTCACTTCTTACACCTAACATATACCTCGTGCACGAGACACGAAGACAATGTCTACAAAGTTTCCACCACTAGCTTAATGTCCAACATAGATCATGGAACAATTAGAATGTTGTCAATGGGCTCAACAACAATTCATCAAGATACCCATATAATGGATTTCCATAACTATGTGAGCAAGATAATAGCATTGGTCAGATCAAAGAATATAATGGTGTATGCTCAGAGAAATCCATGTGTAAAACACCGCTACGAAAATCTTTGGTTCTAGGTTTGATTTGACGATAGCCCATGCTCAAATCAAAATTGAACAACATAATATATGCAACAATTGATCACACGAATTAACCGATGGCAATGTCATCTTTCTTCAAGACTCCCGCAACAAAAAGATATCCCTTTTAAATGAGCTGAGTTTAGGCGAAGCTTTTATCTTCCAACTCTCCAAGTTGTTGTTTAGCTTAACCAACTAGCCCGGGGTATACAATACAGATTCTTGGAGAAGGGGTTGGTTTATAGAAAAACCAACTTGATCACGAGCTCTATCATAACAGTCAGGAAACAACCTGGTAATACTTCCGAGAAGATGTTCGGAAAATCACGAATCACCTATATATTATTAAGCTCGGGAACAATCTTGCTTTTCAGGGCAAGATGATGTGATCAATAGAGCAAGGGATTGACACAATACTAACCCATCGATCGAAAAGTGCACCATGAAACATGGACTAGGTAGCACGGTCAATCTTAGAATGACGATTCAATCACCATCACCATAAGAGTGAAATTATTGTCCATTAACTACCAAGCAATAGCATTTGCTAGGAGTATTGATTTCACACATCATGGTTCACTTGTCGATATTCCGGTTACAACCAACACGAAAACCCAGGAATGAACAATGATAGAGAAAAGTATCACTACATCAAGAGCTCATAAGAGATGGTGCAATTCTCATAACACTCTTGATAAAAGAGGGTAATACTCCAAGATAGATTAGAAAAAAAGTTGGTTTAACATTTCGATCTGCGGAATACAACTACTTTGTCCCAATCCAAGCAATGGATGTGGTACTGGAGTTTGCTTCTCCCAGTCATTCGAGAATAGAACACCTTGACAGACCACAGGAATAAAAGACATTGATAACAAGAATGCACAACTACTCTTGACTATCCTTTCAATGATGAAGGTCGAAATACAACTAAAGAGGGGCAACTCAAAAGCACATAATTTCTGGAATTACGGATGCATGGATTAGAATGTCGAACGAGTTCAACATAATTCTCCCAGATAACCCATGCAAAAGAGCGGAGTAGGCAGAATCACTATATGGAGTAGACAACTCATCACGAGCACTCTTGTTATGATCTTTAGTTCACGGAGAACTTCTGCCAAAGACGATTCATGGTGTTGGAAGAATGATATACCATGAACCTTGGGAACTACAACAAGGTTACTAATCATTTTAAAGGAACTAGCAACACTATCAACAGAGATGGGCAGAATGATCATTGGATTCAAAAGACCCAGAAATAGAGTACCTACAAGCTATTTAACATCACGAGATGTTTTTTTGAAAATGATGGCTAGAACTATCACACTGGAAGACATACCACACATCTAGACTATTGGGTAGTTTTCGGAGTAACATATTTTCCTAATACTTCAACAAAACATCGAGGTAATAAAGTACCTCAACACAATTATTAGTGTGCTTTGTCCGGCCAAAAGACATTAGCTCAGGAGGAGGGAATTTGCAATTGCATCAGACTATTTGGGATCTTTGGAAAACTCGGACAGCATAACGGCTGTACGGGCATGAATTATGAGGCAACCTCCAAGAAAACTAACAACATAACAATTGAAATCTTATGGAGACACTGATCTAGGAAGACAACAACTTCTCTATAAGTCTCCAACATAGTAACTCGTCATCCTAATGAATAGATGAGAAAGCCTAATTCTAAAACCCCGTGGAATAAAGAAGAGGGTGACTCAGAATAAGAATGACACAAGGAAAGGAGTAAAAAGAGCCTTATGTTCCCTTCCACAAACAATTCCCTTATATAACTAAAGAGTTGCTAGACACAACATCGACCAGTTTTGCTCGCTTATCCTACAGGTAGTCAAGCTCTGATACCAAAGCTATCGGGACCCCGATCCTGAGTCATAAGAACCTAGTCTGTGACACATCACATCACTTTGCGGCCTCACGCACGGTAAACTCCACGGCTGCCACCTTACCTTGGCCGGGACCGTTTGCGTCTTTTGGCTCACGTATATGAATATGTTGCTAGCGTTCAAACGACAAAGAACCCGGGTCGACATGACTAGTTATAAACCCCAGCGGTACAACCGTACAGGGACAGGCATACATAACCCAGCAAAGCAGGTGTCGGTCATCAGCGTGTGTAGACGAGTCGTAGCAAGCGACAAGGACTCCATTACACCGCGTGACATTTCCCCGAGGGGACAGACACAACAGCAAAGAAGGATACATGCCGGTCAATCAATGTGTTCCGAGCAGTAGAAAACTACTAAGGCTCGATGGAATCACAAAGATGCATTTCCATGTAAAGAGTACTACTAGAGGCAAACAACTAGGTGTCGAATCCCACACATATAATGCATTTCAAACATGCACACATTATGCACGATATGTGTAGATACAACAAGGCATCACAACAAAACTCTATGACTCAAGCATTTATTAAAGACTCATAAGAGTCAACATAGTATGATATTACAAACAGGGGTCTCGTGACCCGACACTCTAGTCATACAAACAACAAGCGGAAGCAATTCATGTCTGGGTACAGACATCTACTAAAAGTGGCTGGAAGAGCCTGAAAAGCTATTACAGCCCTACCAAAGGAGCCAGACCTCTGTCTGGGAATCCCAAGCTATTTCGGTCAACATCGAACACATCGCGTAGAACCTTTAAATGAGTTTAAGTCTTCTCTGCAAAAACATAAATAAAGCAACCGTGAGTACAAAGGTACTCATCAAGTCTTACATCAGAACTATCTACATATGCATCATGTTTCAATGAAAGGATTGTGGGGTTTGATTGCAGAAAGCCAGCTTTGACTCTTGGCTAACCTGTACTACGACTACCAGTTCTTTCTTTGAGGTGGGATAGCGCACACGAGTCCACATATTCACCAATTCAATACACCACTGTGGATCCACTCTCGTTTCCATACGAGGAGGCCTTCGATAGCACTCACACTTATCTTGCATGTTTTAAAGTATCCATTTAAATTGTCTATGTACCATGTAATGTTTCCAAGTAGTCCATAACCGAGGACGCGGCTATTCGAACAGATTGATTCACCCTGCAGGGGTATACTTCTTCACACATGCTCCCACCACTTAGCACCATATGCACGTCATGCATCTCGGCAACCTTCAAGCGGAAGCACTGGCGTGGGTGTCGGCCACGACCGTTAACCACACAAGACCCTAGTCCAGGTCTATCGCCTATTTGAGACTGAACCCGCAAGGAAGTCCGGCCGAGGTTTCCTCTACGGCCCAAACGATGCGCGCAGGGTTCCCAAGCCCACCATTCGGGTGCCACTTGGTACACCGTGCCACTGTGTATCTACCGTAGTGAAGCCTACCCCGTCGGGCAGAGCTAAACACGGCCGCCAACACTTTTCCTACAAACACCAGAAACTAATTGCAACTCCTCGACAGAGATCTAGGCAATTAATAAGCCGAGCGGGGTCATATTTCAGGGCCCAATGCATGGTAGTATCTTGTCTTGGATAACATACACAGAAATCAGTTCTTAAGGACGGTCCCAATGAGACAACCTGCCATGTACTCCTACATGGCCTCTCATCGCTACCTTTACCAAATCAGATTCACATCTTTACTCTCACACTATAGGACATGAACACAACCATTCCGATACATCATTCAGATGGATCAGACCCGACACGACTCTAAGCATAGCAGGCATTGTAACAAGCATGGATGAGTAAGCACAACAAGGCTCAAGCAGTTGCTACTCATGCTAAGTGGTTTCAACTATTTACTGTGACAAAATCAGGTCATGAAGAGGAATGGGTTCAACTACCGATAACATGTGCAGTTGAATCGTGTTTGTCCTGATGCAGTAAAAGAGAGCAGGAGCGAAAGAGTGGGTTTATACCAATATGCTCAAGGGGGGTTTGCTTGCCTAACACGTCTGAAGATAGCAATGAGTCTTCATCAATGTCAACGATCACATCGTCGGAAACATCGTTTACCGAGAGGGAACAACACCGGCAAACAAGAAGGAACAACATTACTTCACGGAAATGCAACACTATGATGCATGCTCAAGACATGAAATGAAAGGTGGCAGGGCTAATGTGGCTATCATTTCTTAAGTTGAAGTTGGTTTGAACTAGGATTCAAACATCACTTCAAGTCGGGTATCTTTCCAAGTACCCTTATAATTGATTCGACCTGATGCTCATAACAAATTATTCCAACATGTATGGAGTTAGTATTTTGGGGTACTGATTTGCATTGACCAATGTTTGGTCATAACAATTGAAGTCGAATTCAAATAAGTATCAAATTCCATCTCCAAACTAATTATGAAATTTATCCTATTCACCATTTTGCCTATTTGGTGATGTTAACTTTTTCAAATATGCATGAAAATGCCATAATAAGATTCCTTGGATTTTTATGATACTTTTTCATATATAAATTATTTTCATCCGAGTTATATTTTAATTTCTATGATTTTTACAAGTTTTAGCAATTTCCTGGATTAATTTTATAATTGAAAATCAATTACTACGTCAGCACTGCATCAGCATTGCGTCAGCAGTCAATTGGCTTGGTCAGAGTCAAACCTGACGTGTGGGGGCCACACGTAAGTGACTCAGTTTAATAACAGGGTTTTTAGCTAACTAATGACTTAATTAGAAGTGGGGCTCGTCTGTCATTGGCTCAGGGTTAATTAGTAGCTTTATTAGGGCTAATCTAATCTTGACCGGCCCGGCCCACATGGCAGTGGCTCAGGCCGGCGAGGTCAACGCCGGCGACCAACAGGGCGACGGAGGCTTGCCGGAATTGCGACATCGGCGTCCATTCAGGGCGCGGATAGGTGGAATGGTTACTAGGGGTGCGTTGCTTCTTTTGGTGGCAGCTAAGTGGCTGGAGGGGCACCGAAGGTACGCCGGAGACGAGCCTAAGCGGCGGCGGGGTTCGGCCGTGGCGGGGAGCGGGGCTGCGGGGCACGGGAGAAAGTGGAAAGAGAGGGGAAATGACGGCGAGCTCACGACGGTTCCATTTGCGGTGACGGGGAGGTCGGAGTCGCGTCGGAGGGGGTGAATCGATGGAAGGGGGCCGACGGCCGGAGGTCAGGAAGACAACGGCGATGGCGACGACAGGGGTCGTCCGGGCTCGATTCCAATGGCGAGGAGGAGCAGGGCGTCGAGGCGGTCCTTCTAGGCTTCTCGGAGAGGCGAGGGAAGTCCAGAGGCTGCACGGACAGCGACGGCGACGGCTTAGCCATGGCCGATTCGGGCACGACGAGAAGAGAGCGGGGGAGAGGATGAGCTCGGGGGGAGAAGGAAGAGGCGTGCATGGGGTACTCATCCCCGGCGTCTACGTGGCTTGGGGCAAGCAGGAGGTGGCCGCGGAACGTGGCCTCGCTCGCCGGCACATCGGCACGCAGCTGCTTCTCCTCCTGGGAGGAGGAAGAAGACAGCGGTGCCCCTAGTGGGCTGGGCTGGACTAGGTAGGCGCGAGGTAATTCCTTTCCTGTCTTTTCCTTTTCTGTTTTTTTTATTTCTAACATTTGTTTTATTTGTTTTCGCACCAGCTAATTCAAAGAAAATAGGTAAACAACTCTGGGGTGTTATTTGGAATATTTCCAATCCCATGTGAAGTTTTCAACATTTTATAAAACTAGGAGGTATTTGAAATCAATTAATTAATTGATTTCAGTGGCTTTTGAGTTTAAAATAGAATGCCAAAAGTATTTTGAAAATATATATCACCCCTGATATTTTCTTTCCAACATTTATCAAAAATGATGGACTTTTATGAAAACCATTTTGGTTCATTGATTTGTCACTACTTTTGAATTGTTTTGCATATAGAGTTGCTAGGGTTTTGTTTGAATATAGAGTAGCTAGGATTCATCTCTTGTTGAACCTATTTGGATGTTGTTTGGTCTTAGACCTTAGTCATCCCCATTTGTAGAACATCCAAATTTCAATTAAATTGATTTGAATGCATTCATGAATGCTTACTGATGCAACTAACTACAATTTATATTCTAGGGCTGTGACAACATGTTCTTTACTTTCTTGCAAGCCTATCCTATCACTCCTACAAAGTACTTCTAGTTTCATACTTGTTCTAGGTAAAGCGAACGTAAAGTGTGCGTAGAGTTGTATCAGTGGTCAATAGAACTTGAGGGAATATTTGTCCTACCTTTAGCTCCTCGTTGGGTTCGACACTCTTACTTATTGAGAAAGGCTACAATTGATCCCCTATACTTGTGGGTTATCAAGACCTTTTTCTGGCGCCGTTGTCGGGGAGAGATAGCGTGGGGTGAATATCCTCGTGTGTGCTTGTTTGCTTTATCACTAAGTAGATTTATTTTCCGTTCTAAGTTGTTCGCTATCTTTAGTTATGGATATGTGATACGTCTCCAACGTATCTACTTTTGCAAACTCTTTTGCCCTTGTTTTGGACTATAATTTGCATGATTTGAATGGAACTAACCTGGACTGACGCTGTTTTCAGGAGAATTGCCTTGGTGTTATTTTTGTGCAGAAATCAAAGTTCTCCAAACGTCCTGAAAATTTACGAGGAGCAATTTTGGAAAATATAAAAAAATCTGCGCCAAGTTCCACCTCAGGGGGCACAAGCCCCTGCTCTGCCACCACCCCCCTGGTGGCGGTGGGCAGGCTTGTGGGGCCCACAGGCACCTGTCGCCCCCAACTCCAGCTCTATAAGTTGCCTTTCGTCCCGAAAAAATAAAAAGAGAAGTTTTCGTCGTGTTTTCAATACGGAGGCGCCGCCACCACCTGTTCTTCATCTGGAAAGCAGATCTGGAGTCCGTCTTGGGCTCCGGAGAGGGGAAATCGTCGCCATCGTCATCATCAACCTTCTTCCCTCTCCAATTCCATGAAGCTCTTCGTCGTTCGTGAGGAATCTATTCGTAGGCTCGCTAGGCGGTGATGAGTAGGATGAGATCTATCATGTAATCGAGTTAGTTTTGATGGGGATTGATCCCTAGTATCCACTATGTTCTGAGATTTGATGTCGCTACTACTTTGCCATGCTTAATGCTTGTCACTAGGGCCCGAGTGCCATGATTTCAGATCTGAAATTATTATGTTGTCACCAATATATGTGTGTTTTAGATCCGATCTTGCAAGTTCTAGTTACCTACTATGTGTTATGATCCGGCAACCCCGGAGTGACAATAACCGGAACCACTCCCGGTGATGACCATAGTTTGAGGAGTTCATGTGTTCACCAAGTGTTAATGCGTTGGTCCGGTTCTTTATTAAAAGGAGAACCTTAATATCCCGTAGTTTCCTTTTGGACCCCGCTACCACGGGAAGGATGGACAATAGATGTCATGCAAGTTCTTTTCCCTAAGCACGTATGACGACACACGGAATGCATGCCTACATCACATTGACGAAAGGGAGCTAGCCACTTATCTCTCCGTTTTATAGCTGTTGCATGGTGAATATCATCCAAACAAATCACCGACCCATTTCCTACGAGTTTGTGCTACTTTTGTTACTTGTCTTGCTCTGCTGCTGCTCCTACTACTGTTGTTACTACTGTCGCTTGCTACTATTGCTACTTGCTACTGCTGTCACTACTGCTGTTCCTTGCCACTGCTATTGCTCGTTACACTGTTGTTACTCGCTACTGTGTTGTTACTACGTTGCTTGCAGATACTAATCTTTTAGGTGTGGTTGAATCTGACAAATTCAGCTGCTAATACTTGAGAGTATACTCTCACCTCCCGATTGGCAAACAAACAAATTGGGTCGAAGAATCTACCCTCGAAAACTGCTGCGAACCCACGCGCTGGTGGGCCGTCAACAACATTCTTCTAGTTTCATTACGGGGGAGTGCTATCAGCATTCTTCTGGTGCCGTTGCAGGAGAAGGTTCATTGTCATAAGCATTCGTCTAGTTAACGCCAGAGATTGCACGATCAATATGGAACACGAAATACCAAAAAAATAGGTGTACTTGCTACTCATGGAGATGGGGAACCTTCTAAAACCCTCGAGGCTCGTTATGTGTAAAATATTATGCACTTCTTTAATAATCCTGAGAAAGCCCCATTCAATTATATAATGGGATACACGTTCGATAAATGTGAGTACTTTAGGGATTATCGCTTGACTCAAAAAGGGAAACTTTTATGGGATCAAATCCATTTGTTGAAATGGTATGTTTGGGAACTATGCAAGAGATATGGTGTTACTTGTTGCTCTAGGATGAAGGCTCCACACCTTCCCTTTTCTTGTGAGTTTAATGATCATAGAACCTTGGCTTCTTATTCCAATGGTATATATGATTACTATGATGTGGATCAAATAGAAGAGTTTGTTGCTTTTATGGGTGCTTATGAAATTGAGGCTTTGTTTAAAAGGTGTGATGATAATGATGATGCTCCTTACCGATCGTAAAATTTGGCTATGCTTCGTTATTGTTAAACTAATTATGAATATAATGCCCATATTGAATGATTTAAGGAGAAATTCACCGCTGCCCAAGAAGAGGCTAATATTTTGCAGGAAACTATGGAAGAAGAAAATGATGAAACTGTGAGCTCATTAGATGAAAAAGATGACGAGGACATCGAAGAACAAAAGGAGGAAGAGCGGACTAGCTACCCGTGCCCACCTTCTAATGAGAGTAACTCTTCAACTCATACATTGTTTAATTTCCCTTCGTTCTTACCGAAGGATGAATGCTATGTTGATTGCTATGATCCCTTGGATTCGTTTGAAATATCCCTTTTTGATGAACTTGATGCTTGCCATGCTTGTGGCCATGATGCCAATATGAATGATTCTTATGAAGATGAACTTGCTATAGTTCCTTATGTTAAACATGAAATTGTTGCTATCACACCCACTTATGATAGTCATATTGTCTTTTTGAGCTCTCCCAACTACACTATATCGGAGGAGTTTGCTATTATTAGGGATTACATAGATGGGTTGTCTTCTACTATTACACTTGATGATTTTTATGAATATAATATGCATGTGCTTTCTGCTCCTACTAGCAATTATTATGAGAGAGGAACTACATCTCCACCTCTCTATGTTTCCAATACGATAAAATTGCAAGGAACTGCTTATGCTATGTATTGGCCTTTACTTGATGTGCATGAATTGTTCTTTTATGACATGCCAATGCATAGGAAGAGACTTAGACTTCATCATTGCATGATATATGTTACCTTGTGCTCACTACTAAATTTCAAATCATTGCTAATTAAAATTGGCTTTGATATACCTTGGGATCCGGGGGGATCCATTACTTGAGCACTTTATGCCTAGCTTAATGGCTTTAAAGAAAGCGCTGCCTGGGAGACAACCCGGAAGTTTTTGAGAGTCATTTATTTCTGTTGAGTGCTTTTATTTAGTTTAAAAACAAAAACAAAATAGATGGGGACTTAAAACTTTTTCAAAAAGAGAAGCGATTGAAAGGTGATGCATTGCGGAAGTGAGGGTCCACCTTGAACACATGTGTTCATGATCATGGAAACAATGTAGAATTTTTCATGGAAGTTTCTCACAAAAATAATTATCGCCTTGTACAATTCCTTTGTGTTTTTAAAAATAATGTGCCAAGTAAAGCCTTTACGATTAGTTTGGGTGATAGTTGTTTGATCACGCTGAGAAAAGACAGAAACTTTATGCTCACTAAATTAATGTTAATTTTTATTCTGGAAGAGATTTTGAGTCGATTCTTTTTGCTTCCGATTTATATGAAAAAAATTCAGACGTTCGTAATTTTTAAGATTTTTTGAGATATCAGAAGTATACGGAATATACAGATTGCTACAGACTGTTCTGTTTTGATAGATTCTGTTTTCTATGCATTGTTCTCTTATTTTGATGAATCTATGGGTAGTATCGGGGGGTATGAACCATGGTGAAGTTTGATTACAGTAGATATAATGCTAATATGAATTTAGAATGAGTTCACAGCAGTACTTGAAGTGGTGATTTATTTTATTATACTAACGGATCTAACGTAATTTTGTTGAGTTTTGTGTGATTGAAGTTTTGAAGTTTTGGGTGAGAGCACGATGGATGAAGGAATAATGAGAGGCAAGAGCCTAAGCTTGGGGATGCCCGAGGCACCCCAAGGTGATATCAAGGAATACTCAAGCGTCTAAGCTTGGGGATGCCCCGGAAGGCATCCCCTCTTTCGTCTACAATCTATCGGTAATTTTTCTCGGAGCTATATTTTAATTCGTGACATGATATGTGCAAATGCTTGGAGCGTCTTTTGTGTTTATTTTTCCTTTTTCTTTTATGCACCATGCTGGTATGAGATAGTCCTTGGTTGGCTTTATAGAATGCTTCTTGTGCTTCACTTATATCTTTTGAAGTTTGGATTGCCTGTTTCCCTACACATAGAAAACCACCATTTGTAGAATGCTCTTTTGCTTCACTTATATTTGTTAGAGCGGGGCATATCTTTTATAGAAAGAATTAAAATCTCATGCTTCACTTATACCTATTTAGAAAGTTAACAGGAGTTGGCCATTCACATGGTTAGTCATAAAATCCTACATAAAACTTGTAGATCACTGAATATGATATGTTTGATTCCTTGCAACAGTTTTGTGACATGAATATGTGATATTAGAGTCATGCTAGTGAGTAATTGTGTATTTTTAGAAATACTTGTGTTAAGGTTTGTGATTCCCGTAGCATCCACGTATGGTGAACCGTTATGTGACGAAGTCGGAGCATGATTTATTTATTGATTGTCATCCTTTGTGTGGAGGTCGGGATCGCGTGATGGTTAACTCCTACCAACCTTTCCCCTAGGAGGATGCGTGTAGTACCTTGTTTCGATGACTAATAGACTTTTGCAATAAGTATGTGAGTTCTTTATGACTAATGTTGAGTCCATGGATTATACGCACTCTCACCCTTCCACCATTGCTAGCCTCTCTAGTACCGCGCAACTTTCGCTGGTGCATTACACCCACCATCTACCCTCCCTCAAAACAGCCACCATACCTACCTATTATGGCATTTTTATAGCCATTCCGAGATATATTGCCATGCAACTCCCACCGTTCCATATCATGACTTGTGCCACCACTTCCATATTGCCATTGCATGATGGTAAGATAGCTAGCATGATGTTTCCATGGCTTGTCCAGTTTTTTGATGTCATTGCTATGCTAGATCATTATCACGGTACACTACCGAAAGAATTTCATATAGAGTCATCATTTCTCTAAGTATTGAGTTGTAAGTGTGATGATCATTATTAATAGAGCATTGTCCCATGTGAGGAAATAAAAGAGGCCAGCGAAGCCCATCTACAAAAAAAGAGGCCAAAGATGCCCACCAAAATAAAAAATATATATAAAAAAAGAGGCCAAAGAGCCCACAAAAAAATGAGAGAAAAGAGAGAAGGGACAATTGTACAATCCTCCTTCCACACTTGTGCTTCAAATAGCACTATGATCTTCATGACACAGAGTCTCCTATGTTGTCACTTCCATACACTAGTGGGAAATTTTCATTATATAACTTGGCTTGTATATTCCAATGATGGGCTTCCTCAAAATTGCCCTAGGTCTTCGTGAGAAAGCAAGTTGGGTGCACACCCACTAGTTTCTTTTGTGATCTTTCATACACTTATAAGCTCTAGTGCATCCGTTGCGTGGCAATCCCTACTCACTCATATTGATATCTATTGATGGGCATCTCCATAGCCCGTTGATACGCCTAGTTGATGTGAGACTATCTCCTCCTTTTTTGTCTTCTCCACGACCACCATATTGTATTCCACCTATAGTGCTATGTCCATGCCTCATGCTCATGTATTGCGTGAAAGTTGAAATTTTTTGAGAACATTAAAGTATGAAACAATTGCTTGGCTAAAACCGGGGTTGTGCATGATTTAAATACGTTGTGTGGGGAAGATGGAGCATAGCCAGACTATATGATTTTGTAGGGATAACTTTCTTTGGCCATGATATTTTGAGAAGACATGATTGCTTTGTTAGTATGCTTGAAATATTATTGTCTTTATGTCAAATAATAGACTATTGCTTCGAATCACTCGTGTTTTAGTATTCATGCCATGATTAGATTATATGATCAAGATTGTGCTAGGTAGAATTCCACATCAAAAATTATCTTTTTTATCATTTACCTACTCGAGGACGAGCAGGAATTAAGCTTGGGGATGCTGATACGTCTCCGTCATATTTATAATTTTGGATTGTTTCATGCCAATATTCTACAACTTTCATATACTTTTGGCAACTTTTTATACTATTTTGGGACTAACATATTGATCTAGTGCCCAGTGCCAGTTCCTGTTTGTTTCATGTTTTCTGTTTCGCAGAATATCCATACCAAGCGAAGTCCAAACGTAATAAAAACTTATGGGGATTTTTTTGGAATATTTATGATTTTTGGGAAGAAGAATCAACGCGAGGCGATGCACGGAGTGCCCACAAGCCCTGTCACCGCGGCCAGGGGGTGGGCCCGTGGCAGGAAGGCTTGAGGCCACTCCTTCAGGTTGTTGGAGCCCTTCTTTCGCCGCAAGAAAGATAATATCCGGAAGAAAATAGTGTTAAAATTTCAGCCCAATCGGAGTTGCGGATCTCCGGGAATTTAAGGAACGGTGAAACGCAGAATCTGGGAGCGCAGAAACAGAAGGACACAGAGAGAGAGATCCAATATCGGAGGGGCTCTCGCCCCTCCGCCGCCATGGAGACCATGGACCAGAGGGGAAACCCTTCTCCCATCTAGGGAGGAGTTCAAGGAATAAGAAGAAGGAGGGGGCTCTTTCCCCCTCTCTCGGCGGCGCCGGAACACCGCCCGGGACATCATCGTGTGACGGCGATCTACACCAACACCTCTGTCATCTTCACCAACATCTCCATCATCTTTCCCCATCTATATTCAGCGGTTCACTCTCCCGCAACCCGATGTACCCTCTACTTGAACATGGTGCTTTATGCTACATATTATTATCTAATGATGTGTTGCTATCCTATGATGTCTGAGTAGATTATCGTTGTCCTATCGGTGATTGATGAATTGCTATGATTGGTTTAATTTGCTTGTGGTTATGTTGCTGTCCTTTGGTGCCCATCATATGATCGCGCGCGTGGATCACTCGGTAGGGTTAGTTGTATGTTGATAGGACTATGTATTGGCAGGCTAGAGTGACAGAAGCTTGCTAATAGTTCCAATCATAAGTGCATAGAATTACAAGTAAGGGATGACATGCTAGCAGAGGCCTCTCCCACATGATACTTGCTATCGATCTAGTAACGTAGTCAATTGCTTAGGGACAATTCCGCAACTCCTACCACCACTTTTCCACACTCGTTAGACACTCGTAGTTGTTTCCTTATCTAACCAGCCCCTAGTTTTATTTACATGTTCTTTACTTTCTTGCAAGCCTATCCTATCACTCCTACAAAGTACTTCTAGTTTCATACTTGTTCTAGGTAAAGCGAACGTAAAGTGTGCGTAGAATTGTATCGGTGGTCGATAGAACTTGAGGGAATATTTTTCCTACCTTTACCTCGTCGTTGGGTTCGACACTCTTACTTATCGAGAAAGGCTACAATTGATCCCCTATACTTGTGGGTTATCACTTGCCACTGGTTATTTAATTGGCCAGGCATGGAAGAGCAGGAATAGGGAGAAGAATTCATTGGTGATGAACATGCAAACTACGATGCTTCACATTCAAAATGCCTGTAGGGGTTAAGGCTGAAGGCAAGGGTTCATGCTTTAGTTCAAGATTTCCATTCCAAGTTATGTTTGGAGTGTCAGCCTTCGAGGACCTATCTATGTAGTACTTGACCATAATGGTCTCTATTTGTATCACACGGTATGTATGGATGTAAGACTTCTGTAATCCAGCTTCTGTGTGTTCAGTGAGCATTGATCTGTGGGATTACTCTACACGTGCATTTAGTGATCATCACTTTGTTGGAAATATGCCCTAGAGGAAATAATAAAATAGTTAATATTATATTTCTTGTTTCAAGATAATTATTTATTATCCATGTTATAATTGTATTGAATGGAAACATAAATGCATGTGTGGATATATAGACAAAACAATGTCCCTAGTGAGTCGCTAGTTGACTAGCCTGTTGGTCAAGGATGGTTAAGGTTTCCTAGCCATAGACAAGTGTTGTCACTTGATGACGGGATCACATCATTAGGAGAATGATGTGATGGACAAGACTCAAACTATAAACGTAGCATATGATCGTGCCATTTTGTTGCTACTGTTTTCTGCATGTCAAGTACTCATTCCTATGACCATGAGATCATGTAACTCATTGACACCATAGGAATGCCTTGTGTGTGTCAAACATCACAACGCTATTGGGTGACTATAAAGATACTCTACACGCATCTCCAAAGGTGTCCGTTGAGTTAACATGGATCAAGAATGGGATTTGTCACTCCGTGTGACGGAGAGGTATCTCGGTCCCCACTCGCTAATACAACATCCCAAACAAGCCATGCAAGCAATGTGACTAAAGAGTTAGTCACGGGATATTGTACTACGGAATGAGTAAAGAGACTTGCCGGTAATGAGATTGAAATAGGTATGGAGATACCGACGATCGAATCTCGGGCAAGTAACATACCGAAGGACAAAGAGTATGATATGGGATTGTGTGAATCCTTGACATAGAGGTTCAACCGATAAGATCTTTGTAGAATATGTAGGATCCAATATGGACGTCCAGGTCCTGCTATTGGATATTGGCGAGAGAGTGTCTCGGTCATGTCTACATAGTTCTCGAACCCGCGGGGTCTGCAAACTTAAGGTTCGGTGACGTTTTCAGTACAATTGAATTTTGATGTTGGTAAGTGAATGTTGTTCGGAGTCCCGTATGAGATCCCGGAAGTCAATAGTGTCTCCAGAATGGTCCGGAAACGAAGATTGATATATAGGATTGTTGCATTTGGCTTCTGGAAAGATTTCGGGCATTACGAGTAAAGTGCCGGGAGTGACGAATGGGTTATGGGGTTTTACCGGGAGGGGCCACCCACCCGGGAGAGAACCTAATAGGCCTATGGGTGGCGCACCAGCCCTTAGTGGGCTTGTAAGGCCAACCCAATAAGCCTATTTCGGCTAAGGCAACAACAAAAGGAAAGGAAAGAAAAAAAAGAGAGGAGGTGGGCAAGAAGGAAAGGACTCCTCCTCCAAACCGAATTGGAGGAGGAAACCTTCCTCCTTGGCTCGGCCAACCCCTCCTACTTGGAGTAGGATGCAAGGCAGCCACCCCTTGGTTCCTCCTATATAGTGGAGGTTTGAGAGGGGTTTTGCACCTTAAGTCTTTCTGCAAACCTCTCTCCCTCCACTACTTCGTGGCATATCATAGCTAGATTGATACGACATGGCGAAGCCCTGCGGGAGTAGCTCCACCATCATCACCGCCAGGCCGTCATGTTGCCAGATAATTCAGCTACCTCTTTGTCTGTCTTGCTGGATCAAGAAGGCGGAGATCGTCATCGAGCTGTACATGTGCTGAACGCGGAGGTGTCGTCCGTTCGTTACTAGATCGGACCGGATCGTGGGACTGCGATGATTTGGATCGCGAAGACGTTCCACTACATCAACTGTGTTTCTTAACGCTTCCCACTTAGTGATCTACAATGGTATGTAGATCGGATCTCCCTCTTGTAGATGATCATCACCATGATAGGTCTTCGTGTGCGTAGGAATTTTTTGTTTCCCATGCAACGTTCCCCAATAGAATTATTAGTCAGGGCCCCCACAAACTTTTTATCAGAACCATCCTGACTGTAGGAACCCTTAGTTAGCATGGACGTTAGTTAGGACAAACCCCTTTCCAAAAACCATACATAGCATCTATAATTAGGAGTTTCTGCACTTCTTACCTCTGCCACTCTATTTTGCAAAAGCTTTACTAACACTCTCCCCTTAAAGCTTGTATATGGCCGTCGTACCCGAAGACCTAGCATTCGGCTTTCTCCTTCTCCTTAAGGATAGCCTGGAGAAGTGCCAGTTTTGTCGATCATCCGTTTTCCTCTACCACGAGAACTGGGTCGATGCCACCACGAAGGAGTACCACGTTGATGTAGTTTTGAAGACAAACGACTCCCTCACAATTTGGTTCTTTGAAGGCCCAAATATGGAGACTCTAGCATTAGCAGTTAGACAGCTGCTCGGAAGGCACTCATCCACCTTCGAGACATCATCCCAGAGATGGCTGACGAGCCGGCTACTTACCACTTCCTTTTGGGAAATATGATATTGGCGAGAGTTGGACGTTGATCCCATCTCCGAAGGATGGAACACCGCTCAGGTTCCATACCTACTTCAGCCTCTCCGCCAATAATCTAGCACACAACCTGATGAAGGAGTCCATGAAGCTCCACAAGGAACACCACCACACCCGTGAGCTGCTCTGACAAGCCAAGAGGAAGACAGGCAACATCAAGAAGGATGGAGCCCCCGAGGGAAGACCGGCTATTGCTTACAAAGGAGGAGTACCCCGCTAGAGATGCACCCACACGTCGTCATTGCATGAGTGCGAAGGAGTATCATGCACTCTTCACCGATCCACCGACGAAGTGTCGTCCGGATGGACCTTCTTGTCCTCCGCCCCCTCGATAGGAGATGATGCCCGTACAGATGATGGCTTAGAGGAAGACCTCAAGGACCGTGAGTACGAGACCTAGCACTCCATCACTTGAGTCCAAGAACCCCTACGCTAGGATATGTTATGTATCCCTCATGCGAAGTCGAGTCCGTGTAATGGTTCATATGAAACCATGTGTGCTTTGTTGTTTGTTTTATTGTTTGTGTTTCGATGCAAGTCACGCTTTTTCCTTAAGCAACATGTAAGCGACTACATCACCTATCTTATCGAAAATGTTATCTGTTGGGTATTTAGACCTTTGATTGTCACACCTATACTATGCCAACCCCCTTAGGTGTGTTTTCCTCTTGTTGCTATTTCTTTCGTCTATTTCAGTTGTTTGACTTGACTGCTCGAAACAGGATGCTGACTGCTCCCCGCACGAGTACTTTTGGCAACCCCAACAGCAACAACTCTAGCAAGCAGCTGGAGGCCGGTGGGTCTGCTCAAGGTCGAGGTCACTAGGAGCTGCCACAAGGTGACCTTCCCCCGCCACCGCCTCCACCAGAGAACATGACCGTAGATTAATTTCTCCAAGTTCTCCGGGTGGAACGTCAAGCCAACACTACCACTATCCAGCAGATGGCTCAAGTTCTTCTGAACAACCAGCAGCAAGGCAGTAACGGCTATGGTCGTTCCACTCTGCCGAAGTTCATGAAGAGTTCGCCCCTGACCTTCAGTGAGATAGTTGAACCCTTGGATGTTGATAACTGGATACGCATCATCGAGGACCTCCTTACGTTGGTCAATGATCGTGCAGTCTCTGGCGTTAACTAGACGAATGCTTATGACAACTAACCTTCTCCTGCAACGGCACCAGAAGAATGCTGATAGCACTCCGTGGTAATGAAACTAGAAGAATGTTGTTGACGGCCCACCAGCGCGTGGGTTCGCAGTAGTTTTAGAGGGTAGGGTATTCGACCCAAATTTGTAGATCGCCTAAAGGAGGTAGAGAATACTCTCGAGTATTAGCAGCTGAATTTGTCGGATTCAACCACACCTGAAAGATTAGTATCTACAAGCACAGTAGTAACGGCAAATTAGTATGATAACAACGGTGTCAGAAACGATCTGTTGACGGAAGACTATTCCTAACAATTGTATCAATGGCGCCTTCATTGTCGCGTCGACGGAAGTTGTCAATTCCCGTCAACGGTAGGTGAACCAACAGTGTAGCAGGTAGCAGCAGTGTAACGAGCAATAGCAGTGGCAAGGAACAGCAGTAGTGACAGCAGTAGCAAGTAGCAACAGTAGCAAGCGACAGCAGTAGCAATAGTAGTAGCAGAGCAAGACAAGTAACATCAGTAGCAACAGTAGTAGCAGCAGAGCAAGACAAGTAACATCAGCAGTAGGACAAACTCATAGGCAATGGGTCGGTGATTTGTTTGGATGATATTCATCATGCAACAGCTATAACACGGAGAGATATGTGGCTAGCTCCCGTTCGTCAATGTGATGTAGGCATGCATTCTGTGTGTCGTCATACGTGCTTAGGGAAAAGAACTTGCATGACATCTATTGTCCATCCCTCCCGTGGCAGCGGGGTCCAAAAGGAAACTACGGGATATTAAGGTTCTCCTTTTAATAAAGAACCGGACCAACGCATTAGCACTTGGTGAACACATGAACTCCTCAAACTATGGTCATCATCGGGAGTGGTTCCCGTTATTGTCACTCCGGGGTTGCCGGATCGTAACACATAGTAGGTAACTACAACTTGCAAGATCGGATCTAAAACACACATATATTGGTGACAACATAATAATTTCAGATCTGAAATCATGGCACTCGGGCCCTAGTGACAAGCATTAAGCATGGCAAAGTAGTAGCAACATCATTCTCAAAACATAGTGGATAATAGGGATCAATCTCCATCAAAACTAACTCGATTACATGATAGATCTCATCCTACTCATCACCGCCCAGCTTGCCTACGAATAGATTACTCACGAACGACGAAGAGCTACATGGAATTGGAGAGGGAAGAAGGTTGATGATGACGATGGCGACAATTTCCCCTCTCCGGAGCCCAAGACGGACTCCAAATCTTCCCTCCAGATGAAGAACAGGAGGTGGCGGCGCCTCCGTATCGAAAACGCGATGAAAACTTCTCTTTTTATTTTTTCTATGACGAAAGGCAACTTATAGAGCTGGAGTTGGGGGCGGCAGGTGCCTGTGGGCCCCACAAGCCTACCCACCGCCACCAGGGGGGTGGTGGCGGAGCAGTGGCTTGTGGCCCACTAGCCCACCCCCTGAGGTGGAACTTGGCGCAGATATTTTTGATATTTTCCAAAACTGCTCCCTGTAAATTTTCAGGACGTTTGGAGAACTTTGATTTCTGCACAAAAATAACACCAAGGCAATTCTGCTGAAAACAGCGTTAGTCCAGGTTAGTTCCATTCAAATCATGCAAATTAGAGTCCAAAACAAGGGCAAAAGAGTTTGGAAAAGTAGATACGATGGAGACGTATTAACTCCCCCAAGCTTAAAACCTTGATTGTCCTCAAGAAACTCAGTTGACAAACTGAGAGAGAAAGAAAAACTTTGACAAACTCTGTTTGACCTTGTTGTTGCAACTATGTCTAACTCATAACCATAATTTCAGCAATATCACAAGTTAACCACATAAGCAAATGACACAAAGGTCTCACGATAAACTAATATCAATGGCATAATCAGCTAACGGGCAAATAATAATGAGTTTCAAATACCAACACTTCAATCAAAATAAGCATGAAGCAATATGAATACGTGGTATCTCGCTAGCTCTTTCTGAGACCGCAAAACATAAATGCAGAGCACTTTCAAAGATCAAGGGCTGACTAAACATTGTAATTCATAGCAACGAAGATCCAGTCATAGTCATACTCAATATCAATCAAAAGCAAAGCATAAAAATGACAGAGGTGCTCTCTAATTGGTGCTTATATAAGAGGAGGATGACTCGATAGGAAAATAAATAGACAGGCCCTTCGTAGAGGGAAGCATTGATTTGCAGAGGTGCCACAGCTCAAGCTTTGAAAACAGAGATAATAATTTTGGGTGGAATGCTTTCATTGTCAACGCAATGACTAAGAGTTCTCAATATCTTCCATGCTACTCATGCTATAGGCGGTTCCCAAACAGAAAAGTAAAGTTTTAACTCCCCCACCACCAATCAATCACACTCCACGGCTAGCCCAATCCTCGGGTACCGTCCATACTAACTTCAATCCGGGGGGACTCTTGCCTTACAGTTATGTTTTCGATTTAAGCATGGAACTAGGCATCCCAAATACCGGCCCCTTTCTCGTGAATGACTATGAATAAACACATGTCGAGGATAACACTCCTAGCATGGAAGATACCAATAGCCCTCTATCACCACATGAGCGGTTCGGGCATGCAAAACAGATTATTTCTTCAAGGTTTAGAGAATGGCACATGCAAATTTACTTGGAACGGCAGGTAGATACCGCAAATAGGTAGGTATGGTGGACTCTCATGGAAAAACTGTTGGGTTCATCTAAGTGGATGCACAAGCAGTATTCCCGCTTAGTACAAGTGAAGGCTAGCAAAAGACTGGGAAGCGACCAACTAGAGAGCGACAACAATCATCAAGATGCAATGAGTTTGACTAACATTGAATGCAAGCATGAACATGATATAAATCACCATGAACACGAACATCATAGAGGCTATGTTGATTTTGTTTCAACTACATGCATGAACATGCGCCAAGTCAAGCTACTTGAAACATTCAACGGAGAATACCATCCTATCATACTACATCACAGTCATCTCAAAATCTATGTTGGCAATCAAGACAAACCATTGTAAGCTCTCAGCTAAATAAGCATGGCATCAGAAACTATGATCTCTAAGTTGTCATTGCAAACATGGTTCTCTCACAACAAAGCTAAATCTGGGTTGACAAGCTAGTCATATTTACAAAAACAAAATAGATAGAGTTCATACCAGCTTTTCAGTCTCAGTCACTTCATCATATATCATCATTGTTTCCTTTCATTTGCACGATCGAACGATGAAAACGATAATAAGCGCATTGGACTAAGCTGAATCTGCAGGCAAACACAAAGGAGAAGACAAAATAATATCGCTCTTTGAAAGCTAAGCAGGTAAGCATGTAATAACCACTAAGCATTGTAACCAATATCTTCTACCTTGACACAAAGAAAAAGAAACTATTTACACGGGAAAACTCCCAACAAGAAAAAGAAGAACGAAAAATCTTTTTGGATTTTCTCAAAAGGACACAAAACAAGAAAACAAGAAAACGAAAAGAAACTAGCATGGATAATACAGTGGCAAAGTGTAAACACCGGCTAACAAAGCGAAAGCATAAGCATGAATGAAAAGTCGGTGAGAACACGTACTCCCCCAAGCTTAGGCTTTTGGCCTAGCTTGGTCTACTCCCATGGAGGGAAATAACCAGCTCCAGGATACTCCGGAGTAGACTGTGGATGCCACTGCTGTGTGAGCTCCTCTGGCTCCCACTGATAAACTGGCGTCTGGTACTCGACTGGCGGCTCGGGCGCGGGCGCCTGTTGTTGGGCCAGGCCCCAATATGCGTAGATGTCCACGGGCATAATAGTGTACCTACCTGCATGAAGATCAAACAAAGATGGAGCAGGAAAAGTAATAATCTCTCGAGTACCTTGACTAAATACCAGGTTATAAATCATCCGTCTACTAGCATGTCTATCCAGAAAATCATGGCGACCCATGCTATCATAATCCATATATCTTTGAGGGAGAAGCATCTCTCACTACAGGAATTAGCTTCTTTGCCGTCTGCCATCACAGACGGCAAAGTGTAAATCCCGGACGGCAAAGAGAATATAACAGACAGCAAAGAATCTCACGACCGGCAAAATTTCCGCGTCAGCCTACGACGGCATTGTAGCGGACAGCAAAGCGCTTTCCCGTCAGCTTTTCATAGGAGCAGTCGGCAAAGTGGTCGAGACAGTAGCCGACAGGCGTTGCCTCCGTTAGGGGCTAACGGAAGCTTTGCCGTCTGCCTCCCCCCTCTTCTTTGTCGTCTGCCTCCCCCTCTTCTTTGACGTCTACCTTCCCCCTCTTCTTTGCCGTCTACCTCCTCCTCCTCCCCCCCTCCACTCTTTGCCGTCGGCCTACCCCTCCCCCCTCCTTTGTGCCCTCTTCTTTGTCGTCTGCCCCCCGTGGAAGCAGACGGCAAAGATACTATATGGCCAGCTGCTATTGCCCATGTTGCACAGCTGGGCGCCATGTGGCACCTTTGTTGTCGGTCAGCTGATGGCAAAGGCCTTTGCCATCAGCTTGCTGATGGCAAAGAGCCTATATTGTCACATTTTTTTATTTTTCTATTTCACAGCACATATACATATAATTCATAGCAGATATATGATAAATATGTCACAACACATATATGATATACATATAAATCTCATCAATGCCATTTGTTCATCAACGGACATCCCATATATCAAAAGAACCAACACATACAAAGTTTCATCCATATATAAATACATATAGTTGCACATATATTGTTCATCCATATATACATATACATATAGTTCCACATTGTTCATCAACTCAAATAAAACAGAAACTAAAGCACTCCAATGCCAGCTTCCATGCATGTAGTACATCCAATCTGCTAAATGGGAATAAGAAAGTCAGAAGAAGAACAATAACAACATATATATGACAAATAAGCTAAATTAAAGAAGAAAGACAAGAAGCAAGAAGAGAAAAAGGTGAAGAAAAACAAGAAGGAGGAGGAGGAGGAGGAGGAGGGGAAGGAGAAGGAGGATGAGAAGAAGAAAAAAGAAGAAGAGAAGAAGAAGGAGAAGAAGGAGGAGAGAAGAAGAAGGAGAAGAAGGAGGGCTCCTTCTCCTTCTTCTCCTCGATCCTTCTTCTTCTCCTTCTCCTTCTCCTTCTCTTCTTCTTCTCTTCTTCTTCTTCTTCTTCTTCTTCTTCCTTCTTTTCATTTCTCCTCTTCTTGGAGCTAAATTAGCTAACTATGTCTTTTTGGAGCTAAATGGGCGAATTATGTCATTATAGAGGAAAACAAGCTAAGTATATAATATTAATGAGCTAACCAAGGTTCTTATGCCATTTTGAGCTTATAATGTATTTTAGGAGCTAAATTGGCTAATTATGTCATTGTTAGGGAAATTAAGGCAAGGGGAATATGAAAGAGGAGAAGAAAGAGGAGGAGGAGGAGAAGAAGAAGAAATAAAGAAGAAGGAGGAGAAGGACTAGAAAGTCCTTGGCCTTCTCCTCCTCCTTCTCCTCCTCCTCCTTCTCTTCTTCTTCTTCTTCTTTCTTTTCATTTTTCCTATTTCTTCTCCTCTTCTTGGAGCTAAATTAGCTAACTATGTATTTTTGGAGCTAAATGGGCTAATTATCCCGTTTTGGAGGAAAACAAGCTAAGTATATAATATTAATGAGCTAACCAAGGTTCTAATACCATTTTGAGGTTATTATGACATTTTGGAGCTAAATGGGCTAATTATGTCATTGTTGGGGTAATTAAGGCAAGGAGAATATGAAAGAGGAGAAGAAAGAGGAGGATGAGGAGAAGAAGAAGAAATAAAGAAGAAGGAGGAGAAGGAGGAGGAGTAGGAGAAGGACTAGAAGGTCCTTGGTCTTCTCCTCCTTCTCCTCCTCCTCCTCCTCCTCCTTCTCCTTCTTCTCTTCTTCTTCTTCTTCTTTCTTTTCATTTTTCCTATTTCTTCTCCTCTTCTCCTCTTCTTGGAGCTAAATTAGCTAACTATGTCTTTTTGGAGCTAAATGGGCTAATTATCTTATTTTAGAGGAAAACAAGCTAAGTATATAATATTAATGACCTAACCAAGGTTCTTATGCCATTTTGAGCTTATTATGGCATTTTGGAGAAAAATGGGCTAATTATGTCATTGTTGGCGAAATTAAGGCAAGGAGAATATGAAAGAGGAGAAGAAAGAGGAGGAGGAGGAGAAGAAGAAGAAATAAACAAGAAGGAGGAGAAGGAGGAGGAGGAGAAGGACTAGAAGGTCCTTGGCCTTCTCCTCCTTCTCCTCCTCCTCCTCCTCCTCCTCCTCCTTCTCCTTCTTCTCCTCCTCCTTCTTCTCCTCCTCCTTCTCTTCTTCTTTTCTTCTTCTTCTTCTTCTTCTTCTTCTTCTTCTTCTTCTTCTTCCTTCTTTTTATTTCTCCTCTTCTCCTCTTCTTGGAGCTAAATTAGCTAACGATGTCTTTTTGGAGCTAAACGGGCTAATTATGTCATTATAGAGGAAAACAAGCTAAGTATATAATATTAATGAGCTAACCAAGGTTCTTATGCCATTTTGAGCTTATTATGGCATTATGGAGCTAAATGGGCTAATTATGTCATTGTTGGGGAAATTAAGGAAAGGAGAATATGAAAGAGGAGAAGAAAGAGGAGGAGGAGGAGAATAAGAAGAAATAAAGAAGAAGGAGGAGAATGAGGAGGACGAGGAGAAGGACTAGAAGGTCCTTGGCCTTCTCCTCCTTCTCCTCCTCCTCCTCCTCCTACTCCTTCTCCTTCTTCTCCTCCTCCTTCTTCTCCTTCTCCTTCTCTTCTCTTTCTCTTCTTCTTTTTGTTCTTCCTTTTCATTTCTCCTCTTCTTCTCTTCTTGGAGCTAAATTAGCTAACTATGTCTTTTTGGAGCTAAATGGGTTAATTATCTCATTTTAGAGGAAAACAAGCTAAGTATATAATATTAATGAGCTAACCAAGGTTCTTATGCCATTTTGAGCTTATTATGGCATTTCGGAGCTAAATGGGCTAATTATGTCATTGTTGGGGAAATTAAGGCAAGGAGAATATGAAAGAGGAGAAAAAAGAGGAGGAGGAGGAGACGAATAAGAAATAAAGAAGGAGGAGAAGGAGGAGGAGGACGAGAAGGACTAGAAGGTCCTTGGCCTTCTCCTCCTCCTCCTCCTCGTCCTCCTTCTTCTCTTCTTCTTCTTCTTCTTCTTCTTTCTTTTCATTTTTCCTATTTCTCCTCCTCTCCTCCTCTTCTTGGAGCTAAATTAGCTAACTATGTCTTTTTGGAGCTAAATGGGCGAATTATCCCATTTCTGAGGAAAACAAGCTAAGTATATAATATTAATGATCTAACCAAGGTTGTTATGCCATTTTGAGGTTATTATGACATTTTGGAGCTCAATGGGCTAATTATGTCATTGTTGGGGAAATTAAGGCAAGGAGAATATGAAAGAGGAGAAGAAAGATGAGGAGGTGGAGAAGAAGAAGAAATAAAGAAGAAGGAGGAGAAAGAGGAGGAGGAGAAGGACTAGAAGGTCCTTGGCCTTCTCCTCCTTCTCCTCCTCCTCCTCCTCGTCCTTCTCCTTCTTCTCTTCTTCTTCTTCTTCTTTCTTTTCATTTTTCCTATTTCTTCTCCTCTTCTTGGAGCTAAATAAGCTAACTATGTCTTTTTGGAGCTAAATGGGCTAATTATCTCATTTTAGAGCAAAACAAGCTAAGTATATAATATTAATGAGCTAACCAAGGTTCTTATGCCATTTTGAGCTTATTATGGCATTTTGGAGCTAAATGGGCTAATTATGTCATTGTTGGGGAAATTAAGGCAAGGAGAATATGAAAGAGGAGAAGAAAGAGGAGGAGGAGGAGAAGAAGAAGAAATAAAGAAGAAGGAGGAGAAGGAGGAGGAGGAGGAGAAGAACTAGAAGGTCCTTGGCCTTCTCCTCCTCCTCCTCCTCCTTCTTCTCTTCTTCTTCTTCTTCTTTCTTTTCATAGGTCCTTTTTCTTCTCCTCTTCTCCTCTTCTTGAAGCTAAATTAGCTAACTATGTCTTTTTGGAGCTAAGTGGGCTAATTATGTCATTGTTGGGGAAATTAAGGTAAGGAGAATATGATAGAGGAGACGAGAAACTTCCCGTAGTGGTCATCAAGGAGGAGAAACACCTGGAGAAGGATCGTGCGATCCCGCTCGGGAGTTATTCTGCAGAATAGATATTTTGCAATGTCTCAGTTAGCATGATGACACTCAATTATTAATACTAGTTTATAATGAAACTCACCGTGCCAATCGAAGATAAGACGGGCATCGGCGGAGGGACTTGACCGCTCTTCTCGCACAAACCCTGAAGAGTGGGTCGTATTAGTTAGTAATGAAACAGACATTACACACATGATTTGGCTAATGTGAAAAAAACTTACCACAAAAAGCTCGTACAGGGCCCGTTGACCCGCCTCATTCTGGGACTTCTCCTCCTTAATCAATCGTGTCATGGTCTGGTCCCTCTCATCAAGAGCAGCCTGACTTGCCAATCTCTCTTTCTCAAGAGCAGCCTCAAGAGCAGCATGGCTTGCCAATATCTCTTTCTCAAGAGCAGCCTGGTTTGCCAATCTCTCTTTCTGAAGAGCAGCCTGAAACACCATTCCTCGTTACCACAGTAATGATCTATGGTGACACACATAATGAAATGGATGAAAGTGTTCTTAGTCCGTACAACTAACCTCGATGGCAAGATCAACTGGCTGTGGACTACTCGTTATCTCAGGACAGTTTCTCGACTGGCGCGCCTTGATCTCCGGGAGAGTGAGTGGACAACGTATTATCCCATCTCCAATGGCTATCGAGCCATGGGGCCTCTCGCCACTAGATATCATCACCAGCTCTGGATCCAAAGGTTCCTAGCTAGGGTTAAAGTCATCCCCTTTCGTAGCCTTCCCCGCGTCCCTGTATGCCACGAGCTTCTAGTGGGATGATATGTTGGTGAAGTTATTGGGATCATCCACGTCAGACTCAGAGAATGCCTTCGCCTTCTTGTACGAGGCAGTATGGACCATGCCATAAAGGTCGTACAAGTGTGGCATCTCCGTCTTATTGTGATGCGCCTAAAAGAGAGGAACAAAATATTAGCATGAAGAATGAATTGCATGAATCATGAAGCAAATCACATACCAAGTTTTGTCCGAACTGAAGTAAGTTGGCACTGCCTTGATGGTGTGGCACACCAACCATTTGGCTACGCCGATCCTTCGCATTCTCGTGGATGGCTCGCCAGCTGCCTGTGCACCACTCATCAACCAACGCCTCCCAACAATCCATCTTATCCGCACACCATCTCGGGGGCACCTGTAAGTTATTAGAAACAATTTTGAGCGATGTGCCTATGAATGAAATTAAGAAAACTACGTAGAAGGACTTAAGAATAGGTAATTACCTTCATGTATTGCTCCTTCTTCAGAAACTTTCCGCGTCAATCCTTCTTCTGCTTCTTAATACCACGCGTGGCATTGTAGTCTCGAATAGCCTCTGGCCGAACCTCGTGGCGTAAGTTCTGCAGTAACCGCCTACACGCGGCCTCGAGACCCTGGCCGCCTCCTCCTCATATCCTTCCTCACACCTATAGAAGGTCTGCAATCAAACGTGAAAACACCGATTAGTACAATAATTACTTATATTATTAATTTTATATTGTGTAAAAGGATAATTTACCCAAAAGCTCTTGATCACCATCTCGGCCCTCGTGTGGCACAAGACACCACCTATAATCTCCTCTGGCGGGGCCTGCGCAGCCTGGTAGTGCTCCCAGGAAAATCCTAGTGTAGGAACCTAACCCTCACCAGGCAACGTGACAAACCCCGGGAAATTTGTCAGGCAAAGCACACCAAGGACGGAGTTCGGCCTGCGGACTCCAAGAGGGTGTACCCATCCCCTGCAGTATGATAAGGTCAACGCATTAGAATTTGAATAAACTTGAAGGGAAAAGCTAAAAAAAGAGTAAATGTACTTACCTATCTCCTTCAACTTTAATCACTTGCCTCTGCTCGCGGGTAGCTGGCACGACCGGGAGACGTGTACTACCACGCTTGTACATAGTGGCCCCGTCCACCTGCACATCGACCTCACTACCCGTAAGCTCATCCCCGCCATCCCCGCTCCCTGAACCACCCGGACCCTCGGTACGATCCGACAACTCGGTCTGATCCGGCCAGGTCTCCCATCCGGGCCTCTCCACGTCGGGTGAAGCCTCCGGAACTGTAGTCTCACGGGCCGAATGCACCTCGACCCGAGGCTGCTCGTGGACCGGAGTCTCATGGGACGAATGCCCGTCAACACCAGGCTCCTGGAACGGAGTCCCCGTAGCCTGCTCCGCAAACGGGTCGACCATAGTAGTCTTATGCTCGCGTGAATGAGCTGGTGGTGGTGACGAGGACGGTTCAACAGTCCTCCTGGATCTTCCGCGGCCACCACCTCTCCCTGTACCCTTCCCCTTCTTCCCTACCCGACCAGCACCTCTCCCAGTGGGCAATGCCGCCGACGAAGAAGAACCCACGGGTGGTGTCGACAAACTGTCTACCAAGGCTCTACGGAGAGATAGGGGTGGAAGGGAAGTACCACCCCTCGTGCGGGGCGCGTGGGAAGAACCCGTCGAGCGATCTGGACCAGCGCCCACCATCTTTCAACACCTGGTGACCTGCCATGATAAAGATTAAAAGAAATTAGTACAACATAAAAAAAATTGAATAACTGACATGAATAATAATATGTACATGAATAAGAAAGATTAAAATATATATAATTTAAGTTGTGAATCTTACAAACTAATAATCATCATCAATAAATGCATCATCATCATCACTATCACGCATGTCTTCATGAATGACGTGCTCGTCGGGTTCAACGGCGTGAAGTTGTGAAAGGCCTTTCTTTAATCGTTGAAGCATTGACAGGTCATCCGCATCAGTAACCTCTACGAGTTCCAGGTCTTCTAGTTCCGGCTCAGGGCTGGAGTCGGATTCATTGTCGCTGTCTACTTCCATGTTCTTGGGTGAAGCACGACGGTTCTTGAAACGTTTCTTGGAAAGACGTGTTTCTTGGAAGAATTCTCCATCATATGTGTCTGGGTTAATGTGAGGTTCATAATCATCTTCATTTGGGAGAGGTGGTCTGACATGTGGCGACACTTCATAAACAACATACCAACCTTCCAGATTCTTATTCGTTTGGCATGCCCACGGTAGATAGAAAACTCGGGTCGCTTGTTGAGCCGTAATATAGACATCGGGAACATCTAAATGGGTGTTTGGATTGATTTCGACTAGTCCTATATGTTCATGAGTCCTTCTAGTCTCCTTTGGCTGGAACCAATAACATTTGAAGACTACGACGTTCGGTGGGTTTTCACCATAGAATTGAAGTTCATAAATTGCTTCAGCTCTTCCATAATACTCGATAACACCTTCGCCGATAGCAGAGACACCACAATTTGTAGATTTCCCGTCGGGCATAGATAGCTCTTTGCCAAAGGTACGAAAGAGATACCCGTTGATGTTGTATTTCTCAAATGAACGGACCTTATAGTCAAAACCATTATCGACTTGTCTCAATTCGGCGTCCATAGACTCTGAATTAGCCTACAAGTTTAATACGAAACGATTGTTGCATTAGCCGCAAGTTAGACCAAGAAATGAAATGGTCCATTATTGATAATTACCGTTTGTTTGAACCAAGAGATGAAACCGGGATAGCCGCCTCCTGTCTTTGAAAGAAGCTAATACTCTTCGACGGAATCATTTTCGATCACCGCTCCATCCGAGAATTTGGCGACGTAACGGCTGTTTGAAATATCCGGGAATAAGAGCAGTTCAAAGGAATTAGAAGTTACGGGAAAATGTGCCGAGAACTCACTCGATGTACGCCCGCACTTCTCTTAGGTTGTTGAAGATATACAACGAAACGTTCCGCCATTCTTCGACATCCAACATTATTGGTTTCGAAGCACCGGCTGGTGCGAGCTTCCCTTTAAATAGGCTGAGGTTTGACCCACCTTTTTTAGGGTCTGCATCATTGTGCCGAGGCTTCGGATTATGCAAATGATGTTTTTTGGCTTCATAGTGTGTTGTCACAAAGTTTGCCACCTCCTGAGTAATGAATGCCTCAGCCATCGATGCTTCAATTCTACGCTTATTTTTACATTTAGCTCGAAAGGTCGTCTGCATCCTCTCAGTTGCATAGCACCAACGATCTTGCACGGGCCCACCCAATCTTGCCTCGGTCGGTAGATGTAAAATCAAATGCTGCATTGGATTAAAGAAGCCCGGTGGAAAGATCTTCTCTAACTTGCACAACAACTCCGGTGCAAACTCCTCCATGTCTTCTACCACGCTAGGTGACAATTCTTTCGCACAAAGAACACAGAAGAAATAGCTCAGCTCCGCCAGTACTAGCCATTCATTCTCAGGAATAAAGCCACGTAACATCACCGGCATTACCCGCTCTAGCCATATGTGTCAATCATGACTCTTGAGACCAAAGATTTTTAATTTTTCAAGACTCGCTCCCCTCTTTAGATTCGCTGCATACCCATCGGGAAACATCAAGTGCATTTTGACCCACAAGATAATTTCCCTCATAGCTGACCTTCCAAGATTGAACCAGGCCTTTGGCTTCGACCACTTCTGCTTTCCTTTGCCTTCTCGCATGTTTTGTAACTGTCTATGACATAGTGTCTCTTGATCGACTCTAGCCTTAGTATTATCCTTTGTCTTCCCATCTATGTCGAACAATGTACCAAAAATAGCCTCTCCATTATTCTTTTCAGTGTGCATCATGTCGATATTGTGTGGAAGAAGGAGGTCTTTGAAGTAAGGCTAATCCCAGAAGCATCGCTTGTGAGTCCAGGCGTGTTTTGAATTATACCCCTTGAAATACCCCGGACGCTCTGGATCAGGCTCGAGGGCATTTAACTGATCCAGGATCTGTTGGCCTGTCAACGCAGGTGGTGCCAAGTTTTTGACAACTTTACCTTTGGTAAAGTTCTTCTTGTCTTTTCTGAACTGATGGTCAAGATCCAGGAACTGTCTATGCAAGTCAAAGCAAGAATACTTCCGACCCTCCTGCAACCAATGAAACTGAAGAGCTGCCTTGCATTGGGGGCACGGGAACCTTCCATGCACACACCATCGAGAGAATAGCACATACGCTGGCAAGTCATGCATAGAGTACATGTACCACACATGCATTTTGAAGTTTTCTTTTCTAGCGGCATCTTATGTCTTGACCCCATTATCCCAAGATTCTTCCAATTCATCCTTAAGCGGTTGCAGGTACACATTCATATTCTTCACCGGATAATTGGGCCCTGGAATTATCAACGTCAAAAATATGTTCTTTCTTTGCATAATCAGCCCGGGGGGAGATTGAGTGGAATGACAAATACAGGCCAACAACTGTATTGGGTTGCCGTCATGCCGAAGGGATTAAAACCATCCGTGGCGGCGCAGACTCGAGGATTCCTTGGATACTCCGCTTTATCCTAATGCAATCCATCGAAATGTTTCCACGCTTCCCCATCCGATGTGTGTACCACCGTCTTATTCCCATTCGCATCTAGTTCGGTTCTTTTCCCAATTTGTGCCATGTCATCTGTCTGGCTGTCTCTTCGACCATGAAAAGACGTTGAAGTCTTGGTACGATTGGCATATACCAAAGAACACTAACTGCGATTTTGGTCTGCCTCTTCTCACCCATACTGTTGTCTACCACAAGATACCTGCAAGACTCGCAATTGGGACAATAGTCCAAGTGTGCATACTCCTTCCTAAATAAGACACATCCTTTCTCACATGCATCTATCTTCTCATAGGGCATCTTAAGTATTTTGTCCGACTCGTAGAGGTTTGCAGGTATGACATGGCCTTTGGGTAGGAAGCGTCCAAATAGTGTCATCATCGCGTCGTAGCATTCTCTTCCCAAGTTGAACTGAGCCTTCAGAGCCATTACTTGTGCAATTGCATCCAGTTGACAGAGCTCGGTGTGCTCATGGAGAGGACGTTTTGAAGACTCCAACATTTCATAAAAGGCCTTTGCAGATTCCTCCATCTCATCTTCCGAATCCCGAGCATCATCAAAGTCTTGCACCATGTCTTCGATCCCGGTACCATGCTCGTCCGTGTGACGACGGACCACCTCAGCTCTTGTGCGTTGTATAGACTCACAATGAAATGTCCACACCGTATAATTAGGCTTAAAACCCCTTTTCTGCAGGTGTTTAATCATTACAGCCTCTGTCGTCTTTTTATAGTTGTCGCATCCAGGACAGGGGCAATAGTTTCTTTCCTGGCCATTTGCGAATCCGGCTTTCACAAATTCCTTTCTTTTTACAAACCATTATTTCGTCATCTCTTTCTGACTAGGGTGACCGGTATACATCCACGCACGATCACTCATCTTGCCTAGCTACTAAAGACAGAACAAATATATTTATATATAATTTAGCATTTATATTCATCGGTTAATCAGGTTTGCCATGTTTATTACGTCCAGGCAACCTACACGCTAATAGGTAAAATATGCCCTAATCCCACCCGAGTATGTGTAGATTGGGTTCGTTTTCCCATGCTCTGCTCCGGATCGAACCAAAATTTCGGCAGCACCTCCCCGTTGTTCTCCTGATACACGTCTCCGCAATAAACAAAGAGGATGTGCATCTGGAGAACAACAGGGAGGCACCGACGAAATTCCGCATCGGATCCAGAGCACAACATACGGCAAAACGAACCCAATCTACACATACTCGGGCTGTCCATGGATAATGTTGGACAATTCGGAAGGATGGCGGTTATAAATATGCAAAGACATGCATATTTATAGATGTCGCCCTTTTGAACAGGAGACGCATACTGGTCACGCATACTGATAAATTAATTTAATTACCTAAATCTAGAAAGTTTCATTCGGAAACCGAGCCACAGTAAATGAAGGGGCGGGGAGGAGATGAAATTTGTACTGACCCACGAATGCAGGGGCGGAGCTCGTACAACGCACGGGCAGGTCTTCACATAGCAGACCTCACAGCGACGAGACAACTATCACATGTAAATCCACCCGATCAACACAAATATTCTAATTATGTCATTTTAGAGGAAAACAAGTTAAGAATATAATATTCATGAGCTAACCAAGGTTTTTATGCCATTTTGTAGCTAAATGGGCTAATTATCTCATTGTTGGGGAAAATAAGGTAAGGAGAATAAGATAGAGGAGAAGAAAGAGGAGGAGGAGAAGAAGAAGAAGAAATCAAGAAGAAGGAGAAGGAGGAGGAGGAGAAGAAGGAGGAGAAGAAGGAGGAGGAGAAGGTATCCTTCTTCTCTTCTTATCTTCTTCTTCTCTTCTTCTTTTCTTCTTCTTTTCTTCTTCTCCTTCTTATTTTTGTCTTCTCCTCCTCTTCTTCTTTTTCTTCTTCTTCTTCTCCTCCTCCTCTTCTCCTCTTATCCTCCTCTTCTTCTCCTCTTCTCCTCCTCCTCTTCTCCTCTTCTCCTCCTCCTCCTCTTCTTCTTCTTCCTATTCTTTCTATTAAGCTAAATAACTAACTTTACTAACTAACCAAGCTAACTAAACCTATCGCTAAACCTAGATAGCACTAAACAGCAAAAAATAACAAAAACAGAATCTACCACTATAACAAAAACAGAATCTACCACTAAGTAACTAAAAAAGAATCTAGCTACCACTAAATACCAAACAATAAAAAATCAACTTCTTGTTCTTTTTTCTCTTCTTCTCCTTCTTATTTTTTTGTTATTCTCTTCTTCTCTTCTTCTTTACTTCTTCTCCTTCTTATTTTTTTTCTTCTCTTCTTCTTCTTCTTCTTCTTCTTCTTCTCCTTCTTATTTTTTTCTTCTCCTCTTCTTCTTCTTCTTCTTCTTCTTCTTCTTCTTCTTCTTCTTCTTCTTCTTCTTTTTCTTCTCCTCCTCCTCCTCCTCCTACTCCTCTTCTTCTTCTCCTCTTCTCATCCTCCTCCTCCTCTTCTCCTCTTCTCCTCCTCCACCTAACTAACCAAGCTAACTAACTAACCTAACTAAAACTACTAATCTAACTAAATCTACCACTAAAACTACTAACAATAACAACTACTAAAACTACTAAAACTACTAAAAAATAATGCGGGTGGGGGGTGGATTGTGGGGGCTCACCGGGAGGGGCGGCTGTGGAGGGGCCGTGGTGTTGGTGGTGGCGGGGCGGTGCCGGGGGCGCCAGGGGCGGCGGCGCGACGGAGGTGGGGCAGCGGCAGCGGGGGCGAGGTGGGGCAGCGGCAGGACGGTGGTGGTGGCGCGAAGGTGGCGGCGGGGGCGACAGGGGCGGCGGTGGGGGCGACAGGGGCGGCGGCGGGGGCGGCGGCGCGACGGTGGTGGCGGCGGCCGGTGGGCATCGTGGATTGGGAGAGAGAGAGAGGGGCGCGCGGGGTGGCCGTTACAGAGAGAGAGAGAGAGGGGCAGGGTGGGGGGAAGGAGCCATTAACGGAGTTAGCACTTTGCCGTCTGCCGGCGGACGGCAAAGAGTCTAGACTCTTTGCCGTCTGCCTCCGGACTCTTTGTCGTCCGCTAGCAAACGGCAAAAAAGGACTCCAGTTTGACCTAACCACCCCGCGGTCAAGTGGGCCCATCTACACCTTTGTCGTCTGCCTCCGGACTCTTTGTCGTCCGCTAGCAGACGGCAAAGATGTGACTGATGGCAAAAACTCTCTATGCCATCAGCATGTGCTTTGCCGTCTGTTTTGCTGAAGCTTATGGCAAATGCACTCTTTGCCATCAGATAGCAGACGGCAAAGACTAGGCAGATGGCAAAAAACTGTTTTCGAGTAGTGTCTCCTTCCTCTCCCAGTCTAATGGGTATCTCAAAGTGTCTCGCAAGACAGGTAGCATAGATACCTCCATAGACGACACCTTTAGAACGGTTCAGGTTCAACCGTTGAGCTACTATAGCGCCCAAGCTATAAGTCTTATCGTTATAAAGGCCTTCGCGCAGAACCGCAAGGTCTGGAGAACTAAGTGATCCAGCCTCCCCACGGCCAATCAAACATTTTCCCACAAATAGTGAGAAGTACCGAAGCACAGGAAAATGTATGCTAGCAATTCTAGCGCGAGACACTCCTCTCTCCTCTCCAACAGCAATAGAACCAATGAAATCCTCCAAGTCCCGTGGACGAGGGTCACGGATATCCCCAACATAAGGTAATTTGCATACATTGCAAAAATCCTGTAGCGTCATGCGCTGGGGGATATCGTAAATCATGATCTCAACCATGGGAGGATTCTTCCTCGGATAAAAGTTGAAGCTTTGAACGAAAATATTGGTGAGGAGGAGATATTGTGGGCACTTATCTTCAACGAACACAGTTAGACCTGCGTTCTCCACCAAGTAATAAAAGTCTTCATAAAGTCCGGCGGCGCGCAAAAATTCATCAACTGGCCACTCGCACGCTCGAACATCTGTGACTCGAGGGACTACATACTTGGGGTGGTTCTTCTCATCCTCCTTGTGGTTACGGCTTGAAGAGCCTCTCAAGAACCTCCTCATCCTTTCGTTTTCCTAGCTCTGAAAAATTCTGAAATTTTTTAGAGACTTGGAAAGAAAAGTAAATAAGGAAACCCAACTTGTAGCAACTACTCCCACTAGTGCCTACAGACCGTATCACGCGCTAAAACTACTTGGGACCAGCTAAAATCAACTTTTCTAGCTCAAGAACAATGTCACCAAGGTAGCAAGAATACGCGAAGGATAAAGCACTAGAGCAAAAACCAATTGGACCAATGGAGGAGTCACTTACCAAGGAGTAATTTCCCCAAAACAGTTCAGCGAATGGTGCTTTGAGCAAGGAGATCGAAAATCACAGCCAAATGAGCAAGAACACGGGTTTGAGCTGCAAAACAATTTTTTCTGGAGGTGGAAGAAGAGGCTAGGAGCTGGAATGAGTGGAGGGGGTGCCTGTGGGCCCCACAAGCTTGCACCCCGCCACCAGGGGGGTGGTGGCGGTGGGGGGCTTGTGGCCCACTGGTCAGGCCCCCTGACCAGCTCTCAGGCCCAGAAATTTTCAAAAATTCCAGAAAAAATCATACTAAATTTTTAGGACCATCGGAGAACTTTTATTTTCGAGGTATTTTTCTCCGGGACGCTAAAACAGAAAACAGGAAAAGCTAAACTAATTCCATCATTTTTCTTCTAAACAATAGAAAAGGAAAACTCAAAACAGAGGTATGTGACTCTCTGATTCATCTATTTCATGGTCATCGGAAGAAATTCGTCAATGGGGTTGATCAAGTCCTTATGACAAAACCTTCTCGAATCGCGAGAGAGAACGGAGAATTTTCGAATAGCCACTAAGTCACCTCAATGGGGATACGTATCTCCCCAACAAGCAAATCATACTTCATCTTGACATGAGGAATTGGGCATTCAAAGCTCCCAATGAGAATCGATGAAATCTTTTCAATAGCATTGATGCAATGTACTGGATATCGTTTCTTCGTAAAGTGCACGGTGTGCTCATTACCGTTGACATGGAAAGTGACATTGCCTTTGTTGCAATCTATAACAGCCCCTGCAATGTTTAAAAAGGGTCTTCCGAGGATGATAGCCATGGCATCGTCCTCGGGAATATCCAAGATAACAAAGTCTGTTAAGATAGTGGTATTAGCAACCACAACCAGCACATCCTCGCAAATGCTGATAGGGAAAGTAGTTGATTTGTCGGCCATTTTCAGAGAAATTTCAGTGGGTGTCAACTTATCCAACTCAAGTCTACGATAAAGAGAGAGCGGCATAACACTAACACCGGCTCCAAGGTCACATAAGGCAGTTCTTACGTAGTTTCCTTTAATGGAGCAAGGTATAGTGGGCACTCCGGGATCACCAAGTTTCTTAGGAGTTCCACCTTTGAAAGTGTAATTGGCAAGCATGGTGGAGATCTCAAGATCTGGTATCTTTCGTTTATTAGTCACGATATCTTTCATGTACTTGGCATACGGAGACATCTTGAGCATATCAGTTAACCGCATCTGCAAAAAGACGGGTCTTATCATCTCAAAGAAGCGCTCAAAATCGTCATCATCCTTTTTCTTGGATGGCTTAGGAGGAAAGGGCATAGGTCTCTGAACCCATGGCTCTCTTTCTTTACCATGCTTCCTAGCAGTGAAGTCATTCTTGTCGTATCTCTTAGGTTGTGGATTATCAGGATTAACCGTAGGTTCAATCTCCACATCCTCATCATTGCTAGGTTGAGCATTATTATGAACATCACTGTCCACATTGTCACCAGGTTCATGTTCATCACCTGATTGTGTTTCCGCATCAGACGCAGAAATATCATTAGGTTCTTCAGGTGTGATAGTATTTGGTGAACTGGCGTGCAGGTTCCTATCGTCCTTCTTCCTCTCCTTAGGATGACTAGGTGTATCAGCATTGATTCCTTGAGAATCTTGATCAATTCTCTTAGGATGACCTTCACGATACAAAGGTTCCTAAGTCATTTTGCCTCCTCTAGTAATGACTCTGACAGAGTTGTCATTTAATTCATTGAGCAAGTCATTCTGAGCTTTAAGTACTTGTTCTACCTGAGTAGTAATCATAGAGGCATGTTTACTCAGAAGCTTTAGAGCATTGACATTTCTGTCTACACAAGCACTTAAATGGCTAAGCATACGAGTACTTTGTTCCAAATGTCTGCTAACATAATCATTGAAACTCTGTTGTTTGGCAACAAAGTTGTCAAATTCATCAAAGCATAGGCTAGCAGGCTTGTCAAAAGGAATATCTCTCTCATCAAACCTACGCAGAGAATTCCCTTCTACTACCTGTATCGGGTTATCGAGACCATGGATCTCTTCGATAGGTGGTAGATTTTTGACATCTTCTGATCTAATGCCTTTCTCTCGCATAGATTTCTTGGCTTCTTGCATATCTTCGGGACTGAGGAATAGAATACCTCTTTTCTTAGGAGTTGGCTTAGGAGGTGGTTCGGGAATAGTCCAAGCATTATCGTTGATCAAGAGGTTATTCAGTAGGGTCTCAGCTTGTTCTACAGTTCGTTCCCTAAAAACACAACCGGCACAACTATCTAGGTGGTCTCTAGAGGCATCGGTAAGTCCGTTATAGAGGATATCAAGTATCTTGTTCTTCTTAAGAGGGTGATCGGGCAAAGCATTCTGTAGCTGGACGAGCCTCCCCAAGCTTGTGGAAGACTCTCTTCTTGGAGTTGAGCAAAGTTGTATATTTCCTGCAAGGCAGCTTGCTTCTTATGGGCAGGGAAATATTTCTCACAGAAGTAATAGACCATCTCCTGGGGACTACGCACACATCCAGGAGCAAGAGAGGTGAACCATACTTTAGCGTCATCCTTTAGAGAGAAAGGAAACAGCTTAAGGATATAGTAGTGGCGGATCTTCTCCTCATTAGTGAAAAGGTTGGCTATTTCGGATAGTTTGGCAAGATGGGCTATGACCGTCTCAGACTCATAACCGTGAAAAGGATCAGATTCGACTAGAGAGATTATCTCAGGGTCGACAGAGAATTCATAATCCTTATCGGTGACAAAGATAGGCGAAGTGGCAAACTTCAGGTTATTTTTCATCCTAGCTTCCCAAGATTTTTCTTTCCACTTGAGAATTAATTTCTCAGCATCATAGGCATCCTTACACGCAAGAAAATCCTCAGTTATCTCTCACTCCATAGCGTAACCCTCGGGTATATCAGGTAATTCATATCTAGGAGAGCTGGATCTAACAGGAGCAAAAGTAGGTTCTATGTCAATAGTATCGGTAGTTTCAGAAGCATCTCGAGCATTGGCAGTAACTCTAGCAATATGAGCATCAAGGAACACTCCTAGTGGAACATCAGGCAAAGGAGTATCTCTAGAAGTATCAAGGATAGCATCTCCAGCAGTATCAAGCATAGTATCATCAGGCATAGTGTCAAGCATAGTATCATCAGGCATAGTATCAAGAATAGCATCTCTAGCAGTAGCATCATAAGCATCATCAAGCACAGGCGACATATCAAGATTTCTAGCAGGAGGTGATGTCGCAAACTTACTCATAAATGAAGGTGAATCAAGTGCAGAGCTAGTTGGCAATTCCTTACCTCCCCTCGTAGTTGAGGGAAAGACTTTGGTCTTAGGATCCTTCATATTCTTCATAGTGATTAGCAGATATAAATCCCAAGTGACTCAGAGAATATAGCAATACCTCCCCGGCAACGGCGCCAGAAAAATGTTGATCGTGCAATCTCTGGCATTAACTAGATGAATGCTTATGATAACAAACCTTCTCCTGCAACGACACCAGAAGAATGCTGATAGCACTCCCTGGTAATGAAACTAGAAGAATGTTGTTGACGGCCCACCAGCGTGTGGGTTCGCAGTAGTTTTCAAGGGTAGAGTATTCGACCCAAATTTGTAGATCGCCTAAAGGAGGTGAGAGAATACTCTCGAGTATTAGCGGCTGAATTTGTCGGATTCAACGACACCTGAAAGATTAGTATCTGCAAGCACAGTAGTAACAGCAAAGTAGTATGCTAACAATGGTGTGAGAAACGATCTGTTGACGGCAGACTATTCCTAACAATTGTATCAATGGCGCCTTCGTTGCCGCGTCAACGGAAGTTGTCAATTCCCATCCACGGTAGGTGAACCAACAGTGTAGCAGGTAGCATCAGTGTAACGAGAAATAGCAGTGGCAAGGCGCAGCAGTAGTGACAGCAGTAGCAAGTAGCAATAGTAGCAAGCGATAGCAGTAGCAACAGTAGTAGCAGAGCAAGACAAATAACAGCAGTAGCAACAGTAGTAGCAGCAGAGCAAGACAAGTGACAGCAGCAGTAGGACAAACTCATAGGCAATGGGTCGGTGATTTGTTTGGATGATATTCATCATGCAATAGCTATAACACAGAGAGATATGTGGCTAGCTCCTGTTCGTCAATGTGATGTAGGCATGCATTCCGTGTGTCGTCATACGTGCTTAGGGAAAAGAACTTGCATGACATCTATTGTCCATCCCTCCCGTGGCAGCGGGGTCCAAAAGGAAACTACGGTATATTAAGGTTCTCCTTTTAATAAAGAACCGGACCAACGCATTAGCACTTGGTGAACACATGAACTCCTCAAACTATGGTCATCACCGGGAGTGGTTCCGTTTATTGTCAATCTGGGGTTGCCGGATCATAACACATAGTAGGTAACTACAACTTGCAAGATCGGATCTAAAACACACATATATTGGTGACAGCATAATAATTTCAGATATGAAATCATGGCAGTCGGGCCCTAGTGACAAGCATTAAGCATGGCAAAGTAGTAGCAACATCAATCTGAGAACATAGTGGATACTAGGGATCAATCCCCATCAAAACTAACTCGATTACATGATAGGTCTCCTCCTACTCATCACCGCCCAGCGAGCCTACGAATAGATTACTCACGAACGACGAAGAGCTTCATGGAATTGGAGAGGGAAGAAGGTTGATGATGACGATGGCGACGATTTCCCCTCTCCTGAGCCTAAGACGGACTCCAGATCTGCCCTCCAGATGAACAACAGGAGCTCGCGGCGCCTCCGTATCGAAAACGCGACGAAAACTTATCTTCTTATTTTTCTGGGATGAAAGGCAACTTATAGAGCTGGAGTTGGGGGCGGCAGGTGCCTGTGGGCCCCACAAGCCTGCCCACCGCCACCAGGGGGGTGGTGGCGGAGCAGGGGCTTGTGGCCCACTGGCCCACCCCCTGAGGTGGAACTTGGCGCAGATATTTTTGATATTTTCCAAAACTGCTCCCCATAAATTTTCAGGAAGTTTGGAGAACGTTGATTTCTGCACAAAAATAACACCAAAGCAACTTTGCTGAAAACAGCGTCAGTCCACGTTAGTTCCATTCAAATCATGCAAATTAGAGTCCAAAACAAGGGCAAAAGAGTTTGGAAAAGTAGGTACGATGGAGACGTATCAGTCAACTGCAATGAGGACCGTGAGAAGGTTCTCTATGCCTCTCACTGCCTCGGAGGTACCGCCTGAGCTTGGTGGGATGGATTCAAGGTCATGCAAGTTGAGCATGTGATCATTTGGGCTGATTTCAAGCAAGGATTTCACATTGCCGACATCCCTTATGAAATTATGGCCATCAAGAAGCGGTAATTTCGAGCGTTGAAGCAAGGAAGTGGCTCTATCAAGGAGTACCTGCAGAAGTTCAACCTCTTGTCAAGATATGTGTGTGATCCTCTCAGCACTGAGGCATACAAGATAGAATGCTTCATGGAAGGACTTTGGCAATCACTGCAGTGTCAACTCGTTGTCTCTGACTGCCGGACTTTCTTCGATTTGGTAAACAAGGCCCTCATGCTTGAAGACAAGCGTCATATCATGGAATACACACGCAAACGTAAGACGATCAACACCGGTGGTTCCATCAACCAGAAGACTCGCTCCTGGCAACCAACCCCAGCAAAGCCAAACTATTAGCCTTAGCATGCCAACACTCCTGCACCTTGTTTTAGTTACCGGCCTCAGCAGTATGCCAACCCCGGGCCCGCATACAACAACCCGACACTGGTGGCAACAATAACTCACATCAAGTCACTTGTTTTGGTTGTGGACAGTCCGGACACTACTCAAGGCAGTGCCCCAATAAGAAGCATGATGCAATGTGCCCCAATGCGTTGAACCAAGGATAAGGCTGTGGAGCGCCACCTAGGAACCAACCTCCCCCGCAACTAGCCCAACAACGGCAAGGGTTGTGTGAATCACGTCACCGTTGAAGAAGCCCAGAAAGACCCGTATGTCATACTGGGTACATTGCTTGTCAACTCAATCCCAACAACTGTAGTCACATGATGGTACAAACCCCGGGTGCAGTATTAAGGACCAAGATATGATGTAAAGGTGATGGGATAAACATTAACGGGATAGACTTCCAAGCAGAGCTCATAGTTTTGGATTTGCCAGGCTTGGACGTCATGCTTGGTATGAATTGATTAACCAAGAACCAAGGCTTGTTGGACTGTTCCAAGAGGACTGTTACCATCACCAATAGCCAAGGAGTCAAAGTAAAGTATGTTCCCAACCCTACCTCCGCTCAAGCCCCTCGGGTTAACTATCTATTGAGAATTGAATTGGATCAGGTTCCAGTGGTATATGAATGCCCAGACGTCTTTCCTAATGAGATGCCCCAAATGCCTCCTCATCGTGACATTGAGTTTATCATTGAGCTAATGCCCGGAGCAGGGCCCATATATAAGAAGCCCTATAGAATGGGACCCGAAGAGTTGGCTGAACTGAAAAAACGACTCGCTGAGTAGCTTTTATTTGTGTCAAAGAGGGACGGAACTATCCAGCTTTGCATCGATTACGATTCTCTCAATGAAGTTACAATAAAGAACAAGTACCCACTCCCCAAGATTGAAGACATGTCCGATGAGCTGAATGGTGTCAAGGTGTTCTCCAAGATTGATCTCACGTCTGGGTACTACGAGTTGAAGATCATGCCCCGTGATATCCCGAAGACGGCATTTGTGACCAGGTATGGCATGTATGAGTATATGGTCATGTCGTTTTGGTTAACCAATGCCCCAACCTACTTCATGTACCTCATGAACAAAGTCTTCATGGAGTATTTGGACAAATTTGTTGTTGTCTTCATCGATGACTGATACGTCTCAAACGTATCTATATTTTTTTATGGTTTCATTCTGTTATCTTGTTAACTTTGGATGTGTTATATACCTTTTGTATCTTTTTTGGGACTAACTTATTAATTCAGTGCCAAGTGTCAGTTCTTGTTTTTTCTGTGTTTTTGACTCTTTTCATATCAGATTTTGGAATGGAGTCCAAACGGAATAAAATCCCCGAAATAAATTTTTCCAGAACGGAAGAATATCGGGAGGCTTGAGGGCCAAGGCAGGGGGCCCACAGGGAGCCCACAAGCCCTGTTGGCGTGGCCAGGGGGCCCGCGGCAACCAGGCTTGTGGCCTCCCTGGCGCTCCCGTGCCCTAGCTCTTTGGCCTATAAATTCCCTAAAAATCCAGAAAAAATGAGGGCATCCACGAAAACACTTTTCCGCCGCCGCAAGCTTCCGTTTCCGCGAGATCTCATCTGGAGACCCTTCCCGACGTTGAATGCTTTGTTTCGATTACTACTAAAATTTTTGCAACAAGTATATGAGTTCTTCATGACTAATGTTGAGTCCATGGTTTAGATGCACTTTCACCTTCCATCATCACTATCTTCTTAAGTGTCGTGCAACTTTCGCCGGTGCACAAAACCACCAATATAGCCTCCCTCAAAACAGCCACCATACCTACCTACTATGGCTTTTTCAAAGCTATTCCGAGATATATTGCCATACGACTACCACCATGACATGTGCCACCACTTCTACATTTCCATTGCATGATCGTAAGATAGCTAGCATGATATTTCCATTGATTTCTATGCCATGCTAGATCATTGTCACGGTACACTACCGAAGGTATTCCATATAGACTCATCATTGCTCTATGTTTTGAGTTGTAAGTGTGATGATCTTCATTGATGGAGCATTGTCCCATGTGAGGAAATAAAAGAGGCCAAAGATGCCCACCAAAATTAAAAAAAAGAAAAAAAAAGAAGAAAAAAAGAGGCCAAAGAGCCCACCAAAAAATGAGAGAAAAAGAGAGAAGGGACAATGCTACCACCTTTCCACACTTGTGCATATTAAGCACCATGATCTTCATGATTGAGAGTCTCTCGTTTTGTCACCACCATATAGCTAGTGGGAAATTTTCATAATATAACTTGGCTTGTATATTCCAATGATAGGCTTCCTCAAAATTCCCTTAGGTCTTCGTGAGCAAGCAAGTTGGATGCACACCCACTAGTTTTCTTTAAGAGCTTTCACATACTCTTAGCTCTAGTGCATCAATTGTATGGCAATCCCTACTCATTCACGTTGATATCTATTGATGAGAATCTCCATAGCTCATTAATATGCCTAGACAATGTGACCATCTTCTCCTTGTTTGCCTTGCAACCTCCACCACACTCCACACCACTTATAGTGCTAAAACCATGGCTCACGCTCATGTATTGCGTGAGAGTCGAAAAAGTTTGAGAAAGTAAAGGTGTGAAAACAATTACTTGGACAATACCGGGGTTGTGCATGATTTGAATTCATTGTGCAAGGATGATAGAGCATAGCCAGACTATATGATTTTGTAGGGATAACTTTTTTTTGTCCTTGTTATTTTGAAAGTTCATGATTACCTTGCTAGTTTGCTTGAATTATTATTGTCTCCACGTCAATAGCAAACTATTTTTTTGAATCTAATGGATCTGAACATTCACGTCACATAAGAGGATTTACAAAGGACATCTATGCTAGGTAGCATGAAAGCATCAAAAATTCATTATTTATCACTTCCCTACTCGAGGATGAGCAGGAGTTAAGCTTGGGGATGCTTGATACGTCTCAAATGTATCTATAATTTTTGATGGTTTCATGTTGTTATCTTGTTAACTTTGGATGTTTTATATACCTTTTGTATCTTTTTTTGGACTAACTTATTAATTCAGTGCCAAGTGCCAGTTCCTGTTTTTTCTGTGTTTTTGACTCTTTTCAGATCTTATTTTGGAATGGATTCCAAACCGAATAAAATCCACGAAATAATTTTTTCCAGAACGGAAGAATATCGGGAGGCTTGAGGGCCAAGGCAGGGGGGCCATAGGGAGCCTACAAGCCCTGTTGCCGCAGCTAGGGGGGCGCGGCAATCAGGCTTGTGGCCTCCCTGGCGCTCCCCTGCCCTAGCTCTTTGGCCTATAAATTCCATAAAAATCCAGAAAAAATGAGGGCATCCACGAAAACACTTTTCCGTCGTCGCAAGCTTCCGTTTCCGCGAGATCTCATCTGGAGACCCTTCCCGGCGCCCTGCCGGAGGGGACTTATCCGATGTAATCCTCTTTGGCGGTAGTCCACTTCACACCTACGGGTCCGTAGTTAGTAGCTAGATGGCTTCTTCTCTCTCTTGGATCTTCAATACAAAGTTCTCCATGATCTTCATGGAGATCTATCCGATGTAATCCTCTTTGGCGGTGTGTTTGTCAAGATCCGATGAATTGTGGATTTGTGATCAGATTATCTATGAATTATATTTGAGTCTTTGTTGATTTCTTATATGCATGATTTGATATCCTTGTAAGTCTCTCCGAGTATTGGGTTTTGTTTGGCCAACTAGATCTATGATTCTTGCAATGGGAGAAGTGCTTGGTTTTGGGTTCATACCGTGTGGTGACCTTTCCCAGTGACAGAAGGGGCAGCAAGGCACGCATCATGTTGTTGCCATCAAGGGTAACAAGATGGGCTTTTATCGTAGATATGAGATTCTCCATCTACATCACGTCATCTTGCTTAATGCGTTACTCTGTTCTTTTGGACTTAATACACTAGGTGCATGTTGGATAGCGGTCGACGTGTAGAGTAATAGTAGTAGATGTAGAAAGTATCCGTCTACTTGTTTTGGACGTGATGCCTATAGATATAATCATTGCCTTACATAACGTCACGACTTTGTGCGGTTCTATCAATTGCTCGATAGTAATTCGTTCACCCACCGTCTACTTGCTTTCATGAGAGAAGCCACTAGTGAACACTACGGCCCCCGGGTCTATTCACAACTATCGTTTCCACTTTCAATTTTACTTTGCTTTCTTTACTCTTTGCTTTCAGTTCTCACTTTGCAAAGAATCTATAAGGGATTGACAACCCCTTCATAGCGTTGGGTGCAAGCTCTTTGTGTTTGTGCAGGTACTTGTGACTTGAACGCTCCTCCTACTGGATTGATACCTTGGTTCTCAAAACTGAGGGAAATACTTACCGCCGCTGTGCTACATCACCCTTTCCTCTTTAAGGGAACTCCAACGCAAGGCTCCAAGGCCGCGGGGAAATCCTTTGCATATTTGCCAAGGAAGTCCCTATAGGCGTAGCCGTAGCAGCAGGATTCCTGGCGCCGTTGCTAGGGAAGGTCTGTTGTCGCAGTAGCAATGACATAGTCGTTTTCTCCAAGTCCAAAGAAGAACATGAGCACCACTTGAGGATGGTCCTGGAAAAGATTCGAGACCACCAGCTTTATGCCAAATTCAGCAAATGTGAATTCTGGCTGCAAGAAGTTGGATTCTTGGGACATGTGTTGATAGCAGATGGACTGTTAGTGGATCCTGCCAAGATTGAAGCCATGACGGAGTGGCAATCTCCAACGAATGTCAAGGAAGTTAAAAGCTTCCTCGGACTCGTGTGATACTACCGCAAGTTTGTCAAAGGATTCTCAAGCGTCGCGTGACCAATGACTTAGCTCTGAAAGAAGGACAAGAAATTCGAATGGGCGCCGAAGTGCGAGGAGAGTTTCCAGGAGCTCAAGAAGAGATGGTCAATGGCCCTAGTTTTGGCCACTCCTGATATTCACAAGGAGTTTTTGATATATTGTGATGCATCAAGGACCGGGCTTGGTGGTGTTCCGATGCAAGAAGGCAGAGTCGTGGCATATCTATCCAGACAGCCACACCCTCATGAAGAGAACTACTCCACTCGTGATCTTGAGTTGGTAGCAGTGGTTCATGCCTTGAAGACATGGCGACATTAACGTCTGGGAAAGCAATATGAGATATACACAGACCACAAGAGTTTGAAGTATATTTTCACTCGGAAGGAATTGAACATGAGGCAACGAAGATAGTGGTTGTTAAGACTATGATGTCAGTGTTCAATATCACCCTCGAAAGGCCAATGTGATAGCTCATGCCTTGTGCAGAAAAACTTGCTACATGAATTCTATGATCAAGGAAAGGCTACTTGCCCTGCATGAGGAACTTGAAAGCTTTGGGTTTGAGCTAGTCGCACCAGGGTTGCTGGCCTACCTCGAAGCAAAGCCTACGTTGATGGATGATACCAAGGAAGCTCAGAAGGACACAAGAGCATCGAAGGCATCAAGAAGAAGATCAAGTAAGGCAAGGCCCCAGGATTCTCAATGGATGGACAAGGAGTTGTATGGTTTGGGAATCGCATTTGTGTACCCAACCAAGTTGAACTCAAGAACTTGATCTTATCTTGCAAGAAGCACATGAAACTCCATATTCCATCCATCCCGGTGGAAGTAAGATGTACAAGACCTTAGGGCAAGATTCTGGTGGCATGGCATGAAGAGGGAGATAGCTTCTTACATCGCTAAGTGTGACATATGCCAGAGGGTCAAAGTTGAGCATCATCGACCCGCTGGACTACTACAACCTCTCAAAGTACCTGAATGGAAGTGGGACAAAGTTGAGATGGACTTCGTCACAGGTCTACCCAGATCAAGCATATACATGATTCCATTTGGGTCATTGTCGATCACCTCACCAAGGTCACTTCATTCGTGTGAAATCATCTTATGATGGGTACAAGCTAGCCAATCTCTACATTGAGCATATTGTGAGCCTCCACGGGGTTCCTAAGGAGATCGTGTCACATCAAAGTATGCAGTTTACCTCAAGATTCTAGAGGCAGTTCCAAGAAGCACTGGGGACCAAGCTATCTTCAGCATCGCTTTTCACCCCAGACAGGTGGACAAACGGAACGAGTAAATCAAATAGACATGCTCCGTGCCTATGTTTTGGCATATGGATCCAACTCGGAATATAGTTTTCCCTTTGCCGATTTCTCCTACAACAGCAGCTATCAGTCCAGCCTTCACATGGTACCATTTGAGGTGTTGTACGGACGCAAGTGTCGCACTCTCCTCAACTGGTGAGAAACTAGAGAAGAACTAGTGTTTGGACCATATATCCTTCGGGAAGCCGAAGAACAAGTTTGACTAGTCAAAGAGCGTTTGGAGATCTCCAAGTTAAGACAAAAGAGCTACACCGACTCCCACCACCGAGAAGTGGACCTCAACCCCGGAGATCATGTCTATCTTTGAGTCATGCCTCTCAAGGGAACCAAGCATTTCCATGTCGAAGGGAAGGTCGCGCAAAGATATATCGGCCCCTTCAAGATTACTGCAAGACGAGGAGAAGTTGCTTACCAACTAGAGCTACCTTCTGAACTCTCGGATGTGCACACCCTTTTCCATGTATCGCAACTCCGGAAGTGCCTCCATATCCCAAACCGCCCCAAACTCTACAAGGACATCGATCATCAAGCCATCAATCTTTAGCCAGACCTCACTTATCGTGAGAGACCAATACGCATCTTGGATGAAATCGAGCGTTACACTAGAAGTCACACGATCAAGTACTTCAAGGTCCACTGGAGAAACCACGCCGAAGCATAAGCAACATGGGAGCGTGAAGACTACCTCAGATCCGAGTTCCCTTATCCTTTTAGGGGGACGAGATTCTTGTAGGGGGTAGGTCTGTCACACCCTGTGTTTGTACCACTTTGCCACATTATGTTTATATAAAATTTAGAGCCATTTAAAACTTTTTGCATGCTTGTGATGGTTGATGTGGTTTCTACTTGCTTGTGTGTTTGATTTCATTTGAACCACCTAAGATTATTCTCCTCTCAAGAACTCATCTCCTTGACCTCAAACCTTTTCACAATGATCATGCCATGTGTATAGGACCAGAAACTATTTTTCTAAATTATTATTTTAACTAAAAGGTATTTATTTATTTTAAGCTTTCAAAAACCGCTCAGTTGAGATTTGCACTACAAGTCCTCAATTTAGGAGAGATGCTTTACCCCTAAAGATTTTATTTGGATCCTGTTATTAAAAAGATTTCCCAAAACAATAAAATAATTATTTTTCAAAGTTATTTTTGCATTTTATTTAAATACTTCTCTCTAAGGCCAGAAATGGTATTTTATAGGAAAATATATTTTACTACTTCCAAAAAATTTGAGAAAATTTAGGGAAACTCAATGGACATATATTTAGCATACATAAGAGTTTCAACATATGGTCATGTTTAAAATATTGGTGAAAACCACTCAACCCATTTCTACCTATTTCAAGCGTTTGAAATATTTCTATAGGAAATATTCTCAATAAATTCCAGGAAAATTCTAGCAAGCCACCCATGATATATGTGGTGACCTTGCCAAGTTTCATCTCAATCCAATTCGTTTTTGTCCACCAAAATATTCCAAAACCCTCTCTGTCCAAACACAATATTGAGCAACTTTACATTGCCAAATTTGTCCAATTGATCTCAAACTTTGGAGGAGTCACCTAGACCCCAAATAAGGATGATACACCAAGTTGTGCATTTATAGGAATAAATAAGCCTAGCTTAGTCTACAGAATCTGGTTCTATCCATTTCTAAGGTTTTTCATGTTTACATTGTCAACTTTGCTCAAATGAGCTCAAATTTGGTGGTCCCTCTTGTTTTGTGCCTCCCATCCACTGTTAAGTCTCATAGTAATTGGGTAAAGTTTCCTTGCTCAAAACAATATCAAACACCTTCTGGTAGTTTTGTAAAGTTGTTGCTTTCACCCCTTCTACTATTCCCCTTGACTCCAAATACTTACCACAAGCCCAAATTTTCACCTTTTACCTCCAGTAAGACTTGCATGACCACAACTCCATGATTGAGGGGTGAAAACCCCCATTTTATCCCCCTGGCAGCGAGGACAACACTCATTTTGATTTCCCCGACTCCTGAGCTTTAATCTCCTTAGCCTGCCTAGCCCCCCAGAGCATCTTCAGATCCACCACGAGCTAGCGGACAAAGTGGGGCACGCTAGAGTGTGCTGACATGCCATGGCACGCCAAAATGATGCTCTCGAACGCGATACAGCATGCTCCCGCACTGAAGTCCTTGCCCAATGTCCAACGGCGACCGTCTAGAGCCCCTCCCGCGCACCAGGAGTAGCGCCCCAACGCCCGCAAGATGCCAGGGCAACGACCACCTCCATTCTGGCCCTCCAGCTAACTCTCCCGCGTGAGCATGCTTCCGCCCGAGCGCCCCAACCTGTGAGCTCACATGCGCGGCGCCGCAGGGCTTTCCCCTTTGTCCTCTCCCCCTAGCGTATCCCTGTAGTCCCTGTGACATCACCCATGCCTCTGGCTCATGCTGACGCAATATCAGATATCAGCCTCGCACTTCCCTCGGGCATCCGACACCCTTCCTCAGTCGCCCGGCTATAAAAGGCCTCCCGAGTCCCTCTCTCCCCTTTGGTCACTTCTTCCTCCTCCCAATCGACCCCCTAGTCCACCAACTCCTCACCAAAGGCTCCCGAGCTCGAGATGGAGCTCAGACTCCACCGCATTGAGACTCCGGCAACCTCTAGGTACGAAGCCTCTCCAACCCCCCTTTCTCTCCCTTTGGAACTACATCAAGCTCGTGATGCTTCTCCACCTCTCCCTCGCTCGAATCGATGACGACGACCACCTCCGAAAGCACCTTTGCCACGGGACCTTGTCGTCAGCGACTCCATGCAACCCGGCTCCTCCCTCCACCACGAACAGAACGATGGGCCCAATCTGGTTCCTTTCTCGCCATCGCCAAGCCTAGTTGTGACCCATCTCGTCGTCGGTGAGCTCTCCCCCCGTGTGCAGAGGTGGAACACAACCGCGAGATGGGGCCCGCACGTTAGTCTCTCCCCTGACTACCTCTCTCTACCAGAAGGGGCCCACGTGCTAGTTGAAATCGAAACCTGCCGCACGCACCCATTCGCCCCTTGGGCCATTTTCATCTTGGCCGGCCGGACCAGTGTCAATTTCGGCCCAAAGGGCACACTAGCATTTCCTTTTTCCTATTTTAGCAGATCATGCGAAATTAGAAAGATATATTTGCCCAATTCCAGTAATTCCAACTCGACAAATTTTTTAACATTATGTAGTATACAATGATGCCCCTTTTGAAATTGTTTATGTACTGTTTTTATTTAAAACCTACTCCCTCCGTCCCAAAATAACTGACTCAAAAATGATTCAACGTTGTACTAAAGTTAGTGCAAATTTGAGTCACTTTTAAGTCACTTGTTTTGGGATGGAGGGAGTAATTTTGAATATTTAAAACCATTTTTATTTTCAATTTTTTTTACACTTCAGACCCAGAAACAAATACTTTTCGTTTTAGTATAGTATGTTACAAAGTGGTGTGACGTTTTAGAAGTGACCTATTTTCTCAGTTTTTGTTGTGTTCTTAATTTGGCCCGTTATTATTGCGAGGATAGATTGCGTTGTGGACAAGGGGATTGGACCAGAAGACTTTGAAGACCCCGGAGACTTTGTTGAGCCACATAAGAAGCCCTTTTACGATGTCTCACAAACTATTTTATGCATGTCAGGTAGCACCCCGTTCTGATGCATGGAATTATATTGAATCGGTGACCACCTTGGTGGGCTGTCTCCGAAAGACTCCTTGTTGATACATGCACTCCGGCATGACCCTAACTTACTATGAGGTTTGCGCGAGTGGGAAATAGATAGATTGCTTGTAGTTTCTACACAAATGGGATGGGAATATGCATGGTGACGATGAGGGAAAGATTTCAAAGACTTTTGGAAAACCTCATCGGGTACCACTAATGCCCGAGGGAGATGTGTTGAGCTGGGTAACCACTTGATAAAGAACTGGTGTATTGAGGCAAGTTGTGTGCGTGGTTCCAAAAATGGGATTAGATTTCAGATTTATTGACCATCATGACTTTACATGTGCGACCACAATAACCCTTTATGGGACGGCGCTTTGTTGATTACCTTGGTGGATGCTAGCAAAGATCCCGCATTACTACTGGCGAGAGGGCCAGAGTTACCCTCTCGAGACGGGGTCGTGCCAGGTAAGGCGACCATGGGCTGTTTTTACAAACACCGAGAACACTGTTGTGTCCCCTCAGGGATGGTATGATCTTGAGTGATACTCGTATGATGTACATCATGAGGACGTGGGACAATGAGTGGACTCCTTGTTTAGTGTCGCCAGGGGAAAGGCTTTATTTCGGTGCTTACCTTCGTTATGTAATATACCACGAGTCGTGGATGACATGAAAGTTCCCTGAGTCTTGTGAGTACAGCGCACAACCTCTGCATAGTGTAAAACCATTCGAATAGCCATGTCCATGGTCAAGGCTAGTTGGGTGGACCTGCTTAAACTACGTCTAGAAGTTTTCCCATAAACCAAGTGTGCGTGTGTGAGGAAGGTGATCATGTGAGAAAGATGGTACCATGATTCATGAGCTAAGTTAGACAACTTGTCATGATGGGTGGACATGGGATGTTCGACCCTTAGTTGATATTGATATCTGTAACCAGTTCATATGGATATCATTTACCTCATCATGCATGCCCTCACAAGAAATTGATCATGTCATTGCACTTGAAAATCTGCTTTCTGCAAATTACCTATTACTGTTATATCATGCATTGTTATTGCCTTGTTCCACAACATGTGTTGCTTGCGAGTACACTCAAAGTACTCATTGGCTTGCCACTGGTTATTTAATTGGCCAGGCATGAAAGAGAAGGAATTTGGGGAAGTGTTGGTTGGTGACAAACATGCGAACTAGGACGCTTCCCAGTCAGAATGTCTGTAGGTTAAGGCAGATGGCAAGGGTTCACGCTTTCGCTCAAGATTTCCGCTGCTAGTTATGTTTGGAGTGTCGGCCTTCGAGGCCCTATCTATGTAAGACTTGACCATAATGGTATCTATTTGTATCACACGGTATGTATGGATGTAAGACTCTTGTAATCAAGTTTCTGTGTGTTCAATCATCATTGATCTCTGGGATCACTCCACACATACATTCGGTGATCATGACTTATGAGTCAGCGTCCCCACAACTTCCGATAAGGACTCTGTCGTGCAACCCCTCAAGCGTGAACCATCGAGGGTGATTCCTCCCTAGTCACCTTAATGTTACATCAATTGGAATCCATCGAGGGTGATACCTCAGATTCCTTTGATGTTATAGACACACGGTTACATTAACTTTACTACTTGAACATGATGATATGTGTGGAGCGGGTGGATACCCGCATGATAGCGATGAGCCGTGGTCGGGAATTCTTGTCCCTTGCCACAAGTCCTTGAGACGGGGTGACGGGACCACATACCATGGAACATTGATCATCACCGCACTTAAGGAGTGGGTGGATACCCGTGTGATAGTGACGAGGCATCGCCGGGCATTCTTGGCCCTTGCCACAAGTCCTCGAGACGGGGCGACGGAACCACATATAGTGGATCATTGATCATCGTCGTAGTTAACAAAACATTGATGGGTTTGGATATGTGATCTGAAAAGTCCTCTGGCCCGTGTTTCACTAACCACCATGCAGGAATAAGTATGGGCACTTTGCATCGTACATTTGCACAAAATCTCTTCAGATGTCACAGTGAGTGGCACTCTCCTTGGTGCGTCGTAAGCATCGTTTTTTGTATAAAGAGGTGCAAAGACTGACACCAACCATCCTCGCAACACGCAGGATTGTGAAGGGAGATTGGCCCATGACCCCTTTGCGATTAGGATGTAGACTGACATGTGTCCTATCTATTGAGCCTAGGTAGGACTACGACGTGTCGATTAGCCGAGGTTGGGCATGACCCAGGAAAGTGTGTCCAGTTGGAGTTAATCAAGCGTGTTGGGTAAGTTTGTGCGCCCTTGCAGGGAAGTATATCTATTTGAATAGTCGTGTCCATGGTAACAAATGATCATAGTTGTATCCCAATCTAATGCAACTAGAAGTGTGACTTAAATTGAAATGTTGGCTCCGAGATTGCTTTCTCGTAGGGCGTCGATGAAGGATCTCTGGGTGTTCCTTAATAAACTTGTTAAATTTTACTTATGCTGATCTACACTCTTCTAATGCTCCAAGACACTGAAGATGCTAGTCTTTGATAGGACTAGACCTTATCTCTATTCTGGCATTTCTACAGCCAGTCCAAATATATAGCCCCATTCATTTAATACTAATGCAGACTTAGCATAGTTTTGATGTCAGTCTTGCAAGTACATTGGATGAGTACTCACCGTTGCTTCGCTCCCCCTTTCCTCTTGATACGACTTGTCACGACCAGATGATAGAGCCCAGGAGATGGCTGACCCCACCGGTAACTACTACTAACCCGACGGAGCCTACTACTACGTGGAGGCCACTAACAACCAGGAGTAGTTAGGAGGCTCCCAGGCAGGTGGCCTTTCCTTTTCGATCTGATGTTATGTTTGTGCTGGCCTTATTAAGGCAAAACTTGTTACTTATGTCTCTACTCATATATTGTTTGCTTACGTTGATTCTTTTGTATTCGAGCCCTCGAGGCCCCTGGCTTGTAATATGAAGCTCGTATGACTTTAATTTGTGTCTAGAGTTGTGTTGTGATATCTTCTCGTGTGTCCCTAATCTTGGTCGTACAAATTTGCATGTATGATTAGTGTATGATTAAGTTGGGGGCATCACAGTGGTATTCCTCATGTACATACATTTTTAGGATCGTGAAGTGCACAAAGCACATCACTCCCCCAAAATGGGAAAATGCATTAATCTCTCAAAGGATCGAACCAAGATACAAAAAGATATAAAACGGCACAACAGAAGACTCACACATACATGATGTGCAACCACCATATTGTTGGATAACGTAGCATAAATTCAAAATTTTCCTACGCATATTCATATCTTCCTATGGAGAGACCAGCAAAGAGAGAGGGGTAAGAGCATCTTCATACCTTTGAAGATCGCTAAGCGGAAGCGTTGCTAGAACGCGGTTGATGGAGTCGTACTCGCAGCGATTCCGATCTAGTGCCGAACTACGGCACCTCCGCGTTCAACACACGTGCAGCCCGGTGACGTCTCCCGCACCTTGATTCAGCAAGGAGGAGGGAGAGGTTGGGGAAGAACTCCAGCAGCACGACGGCATGGTGTCGATGGAGAGACGAGGTCTCTCGGCAGGGCTTCGCCAAGCACCGGCAAAGTGGATGAGGAAGAAGGGCAGGGCTGCGCCGAGGGAGAGGGAGAAGTCTATCTCCCAAGGGCCAAAACCCCTCCCTATTTATAGGAGGAGGGGAAGGGGCTGCGCCACCCCTTGGGTTTCGTCCCTAGGGGCCGGCGGCCACCAGATGGGAAAGGGGGGAGGCGGCTAGGGTGGGAGGGGGTGGCGCACCACCTGGTGGGCCTAAGGCCCACCTGCGCCTAGGGTTGCCCCCTCTCCCCACCACTTGCGCATTGGGCTGGGTGTGGGAGGCGCACCAGCCCACCTAGGGGCTAGTTCCCTCCCGCACTTGGCCCATCTAGCCTCTTGGGGTCGTTGTGTGACAGCCCGATGCCGACGTTCCAGAAGATTCCCCTCTCTTTCCGTTTTCGCCGTGTGTCTATTGATATTTGTCGCATCATCATCGCATCATGCGCATCATCTGCATTGCATCGGCGTCTCCGTTGCCGCCCGTTTTCAAAACTTGCATCCGTTGTTAGTTGATGGTTAACGTCGTTGTTTGTTTTGAGTCCGACCGCACACGCAGGCGCCCGCGGCACCGTCGTAACTCTGTTTTTAAAGCGTGTATAAAACTTTCTCCGATTCAGCTGGAATTTGTCGTGCGGTTTTATTTTAATATAGGTAGGCCGCCTGTTAAGTTTCGTCGCAATCGGAGACCGTCTGGTACCCGAGGGGTCGACCGTAGCGATGCCGTATTCGGTCTACCGTCGAACGGTCATCGGTGTTTTAAAAATTGTTGCCGCGCCGCCTGTTTTCCCTCTCGTCTCCGGTAAACCACCCTACACGGCCGCGTACCCATTCGCGCGTGCGGAATCGTCCGAATCCGACCCCGCGGTTGGATCCGGAACGCGATTCCGGTTAACCGAGCCCCCCATTTGTTATAAATAGACCCCCTCCTATTTTTGTGGCAGCCAACCCCCTCTCTCCTCGAAATTCGTGCAAACCCTAGCCTCCACATTCTCCAGCTAACCCACAGATCCGATCTGAGCGATCTGGACCGTCGGATCAAAGATCCAACGGCCCAGATCCGCCCCATGCCAACCCTTCTCTTTCCCCGAGCTCCTCTGCTCCTCGCCAGGGTGCCCTCGTCGCCGGCAGCCGCCCGTGCCCCGCGCCTGAGCCTCGGCCGTCGCCTGCCCGGGGTGGACCTCGCCGCTGCAGCCCCCTGCCAGGCTCGCCGCGTCTCCTGGCAGCTCCAGGCCGCCGGACACGGCCACCGCCCGAGCCAGAAACCTCGCCGCGTCTTCCCCGCGCCGATCTGCTCGCCCGATCGCCGGCTCGAGCCGCCACCGGCGGGAACGGGTCTGGCCGCCCCGGATCCGCCCAGATCCTTCGCCTCCCGGCCGCCTCCGCGCCGTGGCTGGCCGCCATCGCCACCGGCCGCCGCCTCGGCTGCTGCCAGAGGCTCGTGACCACGAGAACGACAACGACCACAGGAGAGCTTCCCCTGCGCTGGGCCGCGCCCCAGGCCCAGCTGGCCACGTCGGCCCACCTCACCTCCACCGCCTCAGGACCGGCCTCGGCCCAGCACGCCTCCTCCCCGCAGCTGGCCCAGTCGGCCTCCTTCACCAACCGCCGGCCCAAGAGGCCCTCCCCCAAGGTAGCCTGTATTCCCGCCCCAGCGCTAGTTAGTATCCAGCGCCCCCTGTTAGGCCCATTTAGCTTAATATTTTTTCCCTAAGAGTATATTAATTTTGAGGAATTAGACGATATTTAGATAACCGTATCTTTTAAACCGTTAGTCGGATCGCGATGAATTAAATATGTTTTTCATGTAGTTTTGCGAGTAGATCACAATTTCGCAACTTGCATATTTATTTGACGTAGTTTACGTGCCGAACGCCTAGTTTAACGTGATGTCCTATATTGTTTCGCCCCGTATTTAATTTTCGTGCAAGTCCGAGTTGCTCGTATGCCGTAGATTAAATGCCCATGTTTTGGAAATCATTTTTGCATTTATTTTAGAGTAGCCGTTGGTATTTTTTCGCGTAGTGATTTGCCGCTAGTTTATTTTTCGCAGTTAGATAATTATCTCGCATTTACGTGTGGGATTATTTTGTTGTTGCACCCCACATATTTTATATGTTTCCGGGGTAGAAAAATCCCATGGAATTTTCTGTGCAATTAGTTTTAGCTTTTGAGTAAGTTAGTTCGCGAGATATTTTGCCGTGATGCCCTTTTGTTTAATTCGTAGGATTTATTCGGTGCTTCGCTTAAAGGAGTTGTCAACTAGAGAGTTGATCTTGGATGTTTTGTTTAGCCCCTGGCATTTTTGGTTGCAATAGAAATGCATGTTTAGGTGTTGTTTGCTTGCTCTCAAGTTGCTAGAAATAGCGCTGTTTTGGACGTGCTGAAATATTTCTAAGTCTGGAATCTGTATTATTTAGTTGTTGTCATGTTTTGCTTGTAACTTGTGATCTGTAGCTCTTTTGAGGTTGGTGTAATGGAGTTAGTTGTAGCCCTTGTGTTTCTCTAGCATGTTGTAAGTGTTCATGCCATTTGGAGTCCTGTAGCTATAGGTTTTGCTGCCGTCAATATTGCTTCAGATCGAAAACTGCACTTTCATGAGGTGTAATTTTCACTAAGTCCGAAATGGTGTGTGAGATGCCATTTTGTGTCTTCTTTTACTAGTGCTCCTTGCTGCCATGCTAGTTGTTGTTAGTTGTTTGTAGTAGTGCTTCTTGCCCTCTTTTGTGCCATGCCTTGCTTGAGGTTATCGGAGTTGTGTAGATCGTAGTTGTGGGGCGTAGAACATACTATGTGGCTGATTTTGGCAGATTGTAGTCATTTCTTGTTTTGCTCGCAGTTTTTGAACCGTAGCTCCGATTTGATCGTGTCTTACATGAAACTTGCTTAGAATCTTGTGTAGTATCATTTTCTCTTGCTGTTTGTATGTTTCGAAGTGCTTGTGACCGTCGTTGCACACATTTTGCATTCATGCCATCATATCTTGCGGTGCTTGTATCTTTTGATCCGTAGCTCTGTTGGAGATGTTCTTTATGTGTAGATTGCTTGCCTTGACGTGTAGAATCACGTGAACCTATTAGTTTTGTTGTTTAACAACTAATTAAATGCATTAGTTCAGATCTGGACAGAATTGTAAATTAACATGTGAGGTCGTTCCGGAGGTGCTATATGTCATTTCCGACCTCATTTAAAATGCCTAGATAGGTAGATTAATTGCGCTTCACTTCTTGCCATGTTTAACCATGTTTAATATTTTCGTGTATCTAATCAGGACAGAACTAAATAATCAACGTGGAGTTTCGTCAATACGCAACTCGTTGCATATTGAACTTCACTTAATGTGTAGAGTTTGATTGTGTGAATTGTCTTGCCGTGTCTTGCATGTATTCAGCTGCTCATGCATCATTTGTGTTGTGCATCGTGTGGTGAATTTCGTGTGTTGATTTGTGTTTCCGGTTTGCTTCGTCTCGATAGAGTTCCGCAAGCGTGTCGGATTGTGAGGACCCGTTCGACTACATCGGTTCGACTGCTTCACGGAGTCATTCTTCTTCCAAGCGGGATCTTAGGCAAGATGACCATTTCACCAGATACCATTACTATCATTGCCATGCTAGTTTTATCGCTTCTATCGATTATGTCTCGTTGCCTACCACATGTTAAATATCAGCCTCTCAACAATGCCATGTTAACCTTCAACCTGTTCGACCTAGCAAACCACTGATTGGCTATGATACCGCTTGCTTTACCATGTTGTTAGCGTTGCTAGTTGCAGGTGTAGTTGCTTCGATGTGAAAGCATGGGTTCCTTGTTATCACCATATTAAATGCTATTTAATTTAATGCACCTATATACTTGGTAAAAGGTGGAAGGCTCGGCCTTTCTAGCCTGGTGTTTTGTTCCACCTTTGCCCCCTTAGTTTCCGGTTACCGGTGTTATGTTCCATAATTGAGCGCTCCTAACACGGTCGGGGTTGTTATGGGGACCCCCTTGATAATTCTTCTTAGAATAAAGCTGGTCTGGCAAGGCCCAACTTTGGTACTACATTTGCCTAATCACCTAATAAAATTGCATAGGGACTTCCCGGGACCCGAGGATAATTTAATCAACCCCCGGGCCAGTGCTCCTCATGAGCGTTGGCCCCACCTGAGCAATGTCCGGCGCCCCTCTGATCACCCGGAGGTTTAGCGATCCCAACGTCTAGCTCATCCGCCGTGTCCTGAGAACGAGGTACGCGACTCCTATCGGGATCGTCGACACGTCGGGCGGCCTTGCTGGATTAGTTTTACCTTTGAAGAGATATCTTGTGCATCGGGATTCCGGTGATGCTTTGGGTAATCTCAGAGTTGAGGTTTTCCACTAGGGAATCCGACGAGATTGTGAGCTTCATGATGGAGGATTTCTATGCGGCTTGTGGTAATTTGTGATGGACTAGTTGGAGCACCCCTGCAGGGTTAAATCTTTCGGAAAGTCGTGCCCGCGGTTATGTGGCAACGTGGAAACTTTGTTTAACACTGGTTCTAGATAACTTGAAGTAATTTAATTAAAATATGCCAACTGTGTGCGTAACCGTGACTGTCTCTTTCGTGAGTTCCTTCTCCGATCGAGGACACGGTGGGGTTATGTCTGACCTAGGTAGGTGTTCAGGATCATTCATTTGATCAATAGTAGTCACGTACGTTATGCGTAGATCTTCCCCCTCTTATTCTTGTACTCGTAAGTTAGCCACCAAATATATGCTTAGCCGCTGTTGCAACCTCACCACTTAACCATACCTCACCCATTAAGCTTTGCTAGTCTTGATACCTTTGGAAATGAGATTGCTGAGTCCCCTGTGGCTCGCAGATTACTACAACACCAGTTGCAGGTACAGGTAAAAGGTTACTCGACGCGAGCGCGTTGATTGCTCATTTGGAGTTGCTTCTTCTTCTTCATCATCGATCTAGGATGGGTTCCAGGCCGGCAGCCTGGGATAGCAAGGATGGACGTCGTTCTTATTTTACTCGTTTGTTTTCGTTCGTAGTCGGACCCTGCTCTTACTCTTGATGATTATGTAATTTACTGATGTGACTCTGATGTAGCTTGTGGCGAGTGTAAGCCAACTCTGTATATATATCTCTTCTTTTCAGTACATGTACTTGTAACGATATCCATTCTTGCGACACGACAAGATGCACTTCTATCCCTGACGAGGCCTTCGTGCCAAATTGAGGATAGGGTCGCATCTTGGGCGTGACAAGTTGGTATCAGAGCAGTACCGACCTAGGAGCCCCCTTGATTGATCGAACTTGGCCGAGTCGAGTCTAGTGAAAAACTATTTGAGTCTTAGTTATATATCGGAGAGTAGGATTCTTTTTTCTCCTCTTTTATTCTCTGGTGAGGAATCTTGACGTAATAATTTACTCTACTCCTCTTCTCACTCAAAAAAAATTAGGACCACGCGGATATTTTTGAGATCTATATGATGCCGATGTGACGGAGTTCTATCTTGGTGCCTCCTATCTACTCTAAGTCTCAGGGGAGTTGAGCTCCAGGGGATTCTTGAGCACATCGTTATCATTCAGATTTCTTAGTATCTCAGGACGAAGGATGTTCGTAATTGCCTCAATACTAGTAGTGGCGAGATAACCCCGATGTCCCCAGTACTGGTGCAGATTGTTCGGGAGTACTGCCATACTTTGTATCGTTGTGATCACGAGGGTCTGTTGTAGATGAAGGTCCGAGATTCTGGTTGTGTGTTGACGGATGTGATATAGGTGACGGGTTAGTATAGGAGTTGTGTGATTATTACTCCTTGTATCCGTGTACCGGATTGCATGACCAGATATTTCGGGAATTCATAGGTGGGAATTCAAGTAGTTTCTTATAGGACAATCTTCCAACAAATGCATGATGTTAGGTTGGGGTTCGACATCTAGTGGATTCGTTTGTTCACGGTCGACTTACAGCGGTACACGTTGTGTGTTAAAGAGTCCTTCTAGCTTGCTACGACTCGGGGACGCTTCGTATGTCGGGTGCACTGCCTTACACTTGATAGCTACTGTAAAATCGAGCCCGTGCGATCCTGTCCACGAAAATATCGGACGAAATCTTTCTCATGAGTTTGTTCTGGCTAATTGTAAGCCTCACCCTTTGTTTTGTTGGAATATGGTAATTCAAGTTGCTTCGATGTCAAGTGGTGATTTCAGATCTTTCCAAGAGGTGTTCTCATAGTTTTTATGTGAGAATGCTAATTCTTTTGCTCAATCAGTTGTCTTATCAATTCTTGTCAACCGGAGTCGTCATGTAAATTCTTTTCCAACCGGTGTGCTTCTCCTCTAGTGAATTCTATCCTGTGTAATTTTGCAAGATCATTCTCTCATTTTATTCCGGAGTTCATCTCATCCGTCCCAAGTTGTCTTTGTTTTTCCCCGCCCTCCCGCCCTTTTTCTTCAGTGATTGGATTTCATCCAACTGCATTTCATTTTAGTGATGCTTCCGCTATCTCTTCTTTCTTTCGTAACCGGTGATTCATCGTGAAGATTCTGAGGAGCTTCGTGTCATATTTGTTCTTTCTTGTCTTCCTTACCGGTGATTTAATTCAGTTGTCCGTGTTCATCATATCCTAGTTATCCTTGTAATTCTTTCCTGTGTTGGAAATTCGTATCAGCCTATATTGCTTTTCAATCCGGAGTGTTGAAGACATCCCACTAGTTTCTTGTTTTCAATTCTTTTAATTATTTCGGGGTGCTAACCTCATCTAGTTTTCTTATTCCGGTGCAATATCTCTCGTTCTAGCAATTGTTTCAACAGCGATTTCTTTGAGTGGGCCCATAACCCACAGGTTTTCCTAGGATCTTGTCTGGCTCTTGTAATCATCCGGAGATCTTTAATTCTTTTTCAACTATGACGTAAGTATGAATTTCATCAGTCATATCCCTTCTCCAAGGCCTATTCGAATTAATTCTCATATTTGGCCCAACCTTTCATTCTTCATTATTCCGGAGTGTCTCATTAAATCTTGGTGTTGCTCTCGTCATCATTCTCAGCTTGCAATCCGAAGGAGTGTTTCTCTCGAATCTTGGTCCATTCTCTTGGAGATTCATTATTTCAGCTTCGTGCATCCTCTCAATTGTTGTCAATCATGCATTTCTGAATTGTTTCATTCTCGAATCTCCGAAGGCCATCATTTCAGAAGAATCTTCGTTCTCAGCTTTCAGCTTTCACCCTCAATTCTTCTCCATTGTTGTCTCTTCGTTCGTCTCTCAATTATTTTGGTGTCTTGTTTAAATTTTTCTCTCAGGTGAATCATGATCTCTTCATTCTCTTGTATCTCCATTCAATTGTGAATTCTCACCGGTGCTTCCTTCAAATATGCTTCAAGTGGTGCTTACCTATCTCTCTCCTCAAGTTTCTTTCAAGAGGAATAAGTGGTATGCTAAATCCGCTGCTTGTCATCAATTAAACTTGATGAAGAACAAGCATAACATAATTCTTATTCTTGTTCGTAGTATTTTGAATTCTTCTTCTGGAGTGGCTCATGGTTTCAATTCTTTTCTCGTGTGCTTATCTTTATTTTCTGGAGTTCCAAGTTCTTTTAAGTATCTCTTTGTGAGGCTTCATCTAAATCTTGGCAAGGTCATAATCTTATTCTTTTCTACCTTCATATCTTTGCATCATTCATTTGTATATGGAGGTCCGTCTTGGTGGTTCGTCAACATTTCATTCATTCTCAAAGTGTTCTTCAAGATTCTTGTGGAGAACCTCAAGTATCCTTTCTCTTGCATTTATATGTGCAATTGTTCTTCCTTTATCCTTTGAGGTGGTGTTATAGCATTCTTGTTAGTGTAGGAGCCTCGAAGAGTTTTCCTTTCAAGTATGAGATAATTAAACCCACCAATTCTATGATCATGAGATATTTTCAACCCATGATTTCTTCATTGAGCTATCTTGGTTTGAACTTCACCTAAAGCTTTTCCTATGGATTGTGCTATTATGGTGCTTGTCATTAATCCCAGTTCGCATGCACCCTCTTGGTGTAAGAAGTTTTGATTTCTTGTTGCTCCCAATCTATCCTTGTTTCTTTTAGTGGTTGTTTCTCACCTCATATTTGTTGAGATGATTTTCATAAGCCCGCTACTATCTTGTTCTTTTCGTTGTAGGTTTTCCAACTACTACGTAAATTCTCTGTCCGGAGGCTCTTCAATTCTATTGTGATGATAGTTGGCATTCTTTCTTCATTCTCTTCTTCCGCTTGAGCTAGTTCCTATTCTATTGTTCCGGAGGCTTTGTGTTGTTGCTCTTTTGGGGATATTAAGTTGTTCTATCAAGAGCATGGTGTTCCCTTGTTCTAATTAGTTGTTTGTCATGTATATTGTCTATTTCTTCCTTCTTATCGAATTTTTTGTCGCATTTTCCTACCGAAGTGTTGCCGAAATTTTCCGAGAATTCTTGCTTCTTTCTCTTATCACTCCTCATCGCTTTGCAACCTTTCAAGGATCATTGGTTTCACTCGTTTGTCAAAGAAGCGACTAAGTTTTTACCTTTTGCTTTTCTAATCCTCTCCCCCTTTCATTCTTGGATCTCGGGACGAGATCCTCTTGTAATGTAGGAGAGTTGTGACAGCCCGATGCCGATGTTCCAGAAGATTCCCCTCTCTTTCCGTTTTCGTCGTGTGTCTATTTATATTTGTCGCATCATCATCACATCATGCGCATCATCTGCATTGCATCAGTATCTCCGTTGCCGCCCGTTTTCAAAACTTGCATCCGTTGTTAGTTGCCGGTTAACGTCGTTGTTCGTTCTGAGTCCGACCGCACACGCACGCGCCCGCGGCACCGTCGTAACTCTGTTTTTAAAGCGTGTATACAACTTTCTCCGATTGAGCTGGAATTTGTCGTGCGGTTTTATTTTAATATAGGTAGGTCGCATGTCCAGTTTCGTCACAATCGAAGACCGTCTGGTACCCGAACGGTCGACCGTAGCGGTGCCGTATTCGGTCTACCGTCGGACGGTCATCAGTGTTTTAAAAATTGTTGCCGCGCCGCCTGTTTTCCCTCTCGTCTCCGGTAAACCACCCTACACGGCCGCGTACCCATTCCCGTGTGCGGAATCGTCCGAATCTGACCCCGCGGTTGGATCCGGAACGCGATTCCGGTTAACCGAGCCCCCCCATTTGTTATAAATAGACCCCCTCCTATTTTTGTGGCAGCCAACCCCCTCTCTCCTCGAAATTCATGCAAACCCTAGCCTCCACATTCTCCAGCTAACGCACAGATCCGATCTGAGCGATCTGGACCGTCGAATCGAAGAACCAATGGCCCGGATCCGCCCCATGCCAACCCTTCTCTTTCCCCGAGCTCCTCTGCTCCTCGCCAGGGTGCCCTCGTCGCCGGCAGCCGCCCGTGCCCCGCACCTGAGCCGCGGACGCCGCCTGCCCGGGGTGGACCTCGCCGCTGTAGTCCCCTACCAGGCTCGCCGCGCCTCCTGGCAGCTCCAGGCCGCCGGACATGGCCACCGCCCGAGCCAGGAACCTCGCCGTGTCTTCCCCGCGCCGATCTGCTCGCCCGGTTGCCGGCTCGAGCCGCCACCGGCGGGAACAGGTCTGGCCGCCCCGGATCCGCCCAGATCCTTTGCCTCCAGGCCGCCTCCGCGCCGTGGCTGGCCGCCATCACCACCGGCCGCCGCCTCCGCTGCTGCCAGAGGCTCGTGACCATGAAAACGACGACGACCGCAGCAGAGCTTCCCCAGCGCTGGGCCGCGCCCGAGGCCCAGCTGGCCACGTCGGCCCACCTCGCCTCCACCGCCTCAGGACCGGCCTCGGCCCAGCACGCCTCCTCCCCGCAGCCGGCCCAGTCGGCCTCCTTCTCCAACCACCAGCCCAAGAGACCCTCCCCCAAGGTAGCCTCTATTCCCGCCCCAGCGCTAGTTAGTATCCAGCGCCCCATGTTAGGCATATTTAGCTTAATATTTTTTTCCCTAAGAGTATATTAATTTTGAGGAATTAGACGATATTTAGATGACCGTATCTTTTAAACCGTTAGTCAGATCGCGATGAATTAAATATGTTTTTCATGTAGTTTTGCGAGTAGATCACAATTTTGCAACTTGCATATTTATTTGACGTAGTTTACGTGCCGAACGCCTAGTTTAACGTGTTGTCCGATATTGTTTCGCCCCGTGTTTAATTTTCGTGCAAGTCCAGGTTGCTCGTATGTCGTAGATTAAATGCCCATGTTTTGGGAATCATTTTTGCATGTATTTTAGAGTAGCCGTTGGTATTTTTGCGCGTAGTGATTTGCCGCTAGTTTATTTTTCGCGTTTAGACAATTATCTCGCATTTACGTGTGGGATTATTTTGTTGTTGCAACCCCACATATTTTATATGTTTCCGGGGTAGAAAAATCCCATGGACTTTTCTGTGCAATTAGTTTTAGCTTTTGAGTAAGTTAGTTCGTGAGATATTTTGCCGTGATGCCCTTTTGTTTAATTCCTAGGATTTATTCCGTGCTTCGCTTAAAGGAGTTGTCAACTAGAGAGTTGATCTTGGATGTTTTGTTTAGCCCCTGGCATTTTTGGTTGCAATGGAAATGCATGTTTAGATGTTGTTTGCTTGCTCTCAAGTTGCTAGAAATAGTGCTGTTTTGGACGTGCTGAAATATTTCTAAGTCCGGAATCTGTATTATTTTGTTGTTGTCTTGTCTTCCTTGTAACTTGTGATCTGTAGCTCTTTTGAGGTTGGTGCAATGGAGTTAGTTGTAGACCTTGTGTTTCTCTAGCATGCTGTAAATTTTCATGCCATTTGAAGTCCTTTAGCTATATGTTTTGCTGCTGTCAATATTGCTTCAGATCGAAAACTTCACTTTCATGAGGTGTAATTTTCACTAAGTCCGAAATGGTGTGTGAGATGCCATTTTGTGTCTTCTTTTACTAGTGCTCCTTGCTGCCATGCTAGTTGTTGTTAGTTGTTTGTAGTAGTGCTTCTTGCCCTCTTTCGTGCCATGCCTTGCTTGAGTATATCGGAGTTGTGTAGCTCGTAGTTGTGGGGCGTAGAACATGCTATGTGGCTGATTTTGGCAGATTGTAGTCATTTCTTGTTTTGCTCGCAGTTTTTGAACCGTAGCTCCGATTTGATCGTGTCCTACATGAAACTTGCTTAGAATCTTGTGTAGTATCATTTTCTCTTGCTGTTTGTATGTTTCGAAGTGCTTGTGACCGTCGTTGCACACATTTTGCATTCATGCCATCATATCTTGCGGTGCTTGTATCTTTTGATCCGTAGCTCCGTTCGAGATGTTCTTTATGTGTAGATTGCTTGCCTTGACGCGTAGAATCACGTGAACCTATTTGTTTTGCTGTTTAACAACTAATTAAATGCATTAGTTCAGATCTGGACAGAATTGTAAATTAACATGTGAGGTCATTTTGGAGGTGCTATATGTCATTTCCGACCTCATTTAAAATGCCTAGATAGGTAGATTAATTGCGCTTCAGCTCTTGACATGTTTAACCACGTTTAATATTGTCATGTATCTAATCAGGACAGAACTAAATAATCAACGTGGAGTTTCGTCAATACGCAACTCGTTGCATATTGAACTTCACTTAACGTGTAGAGTTTGATTGTGTGAATTGTCTTGCCGTCTCTTGCATGTATTCAGCTGCTCATGCATCATTTGTGTTGTGCATCGTCTGGTGAATTTCGTGTGTTGATTTTTGTTTCCGGTTTGCTTCGTCTCGATAGAGTTCCGCAAGCTTGTCGGATTGTGAGGACCCGTTCGACTACATTGGTTCAACTGCTTCACGGAGTCATTCTTCTTCCAAGCGGGATCTCAGGCAAGATGACCATTTCCCCAGATACCATTACTATCATTGCCATGCTAGTTTTATCGCTTCTATCGATTATGTCTCGTTGCCTACCACATGTTAAATATCAGCCTCTCAACAATGCCATGTTAACCTTCAACCTGTTCGACCTAGCAAACCACTGATTGGCTATGATACCGCTTGCTTTACCATGTTGTTAGCGTTGCTAGTTGCAGGTGCAGTTGCTTCCATGTGAAAGCATGGGTTCCTTGTTATCACCATATTAAATGCTATTTAATTTAATGCACCTATATACTTGGTAAAATGTGGAACGCTCGGCCTTTCTAGCCTGGTGTTTTGTTCCACCTTTGCCCCCTTAGTTTCCGGCTACCGGTGTTATGTTCCATAATTGAGCGCTCCTAACAGGATCGGGGTGTTATGGGGACCCCCTTGATAATTTGTTTTAGAATAAAGCTGGTCTGGCAAGGCCCAACTTTGGTACTACATTTGCCTAATCACCTAATAAAATTGCATAGGGACTTCCCGGGACCCGAGGATAATTTAATCAACCCCCGGGTCAGTGCTCCTCATGAGTGTTGGCCCCACCTGAGCGATGTCCGGCGCCCCTCTGGTCACCCGGAGGTTTAGCGATCCCGACGTCTAGCTCATCCGTCGTTTCCTAGGAACGAGGTACGCGACTCCTATCGGGATCGTCGATACGTCGGGCGGCCTTGCTGGATTAGTTTTACCTTTGACGAGATATCTTGTGCATCGGGATTCCGGTGATGCTTTGGGTAATCTCAGAGTTGAGGTTTTCCACTAGGGAATCCGACGAGATCGCGAGCTTCGTGATGGAGGATTTCTATGCCGCTTGTGGTAATTTGTGATGGACTAGTTGGAGCACCCCTGCCGGGTTAAATCTTTCGGAAAGACCTGCCCGCGGTTATGTGGCAACGTGGAAACTTTGTTTAACACTGGTTCTAGATAACTTGAAGTAATTTAATTAAAATATGTCAATTGTGTGCGTAACCGTGACTGTCTCTTTCGTGAGTTCCTTCTCCGATCGAGGACACGATGGGGTTATGTCTGACGTAGGTAGGTGTTCTGGATCATTCATTTGATCATTAGTAGTCACGTCCGTTATGCATAGATCTTCCCCCTCTTATTCTTGTAATCGTAAGTTAGCCACCATATATATGCTTAGCCGCTGCTGCAACCTCACCACTTAACCATACCTCACCCATTAAGCTTTGCTAGTCTTGATACCTTTGGAAATGAGATTGCTGAGTCCCCTGTGGCTCACAGATTACTACAACACCAGTTGCAGGTACAGGTAAAAGGTTACTCGACGCGGGCACGTTGATTGCTCATTTGGAGTTGCTTCTTCTTCTTCTTCATCGATCTAGGATGGGTTCCAGGCCGGCAGCCTGGGATAGCAAGGATGGACGTCGTTCTTATTTTACTCGTTTGTTTTCGTTCGTAGTCGGACCCTGCTCTTACTCTTGATGATTATGTAATTTACTGATGTGACTCTGATGTAGCTTGTGGCGAGTGTAAGCCAACTCTATATATATCCTCTTCTTTTTAGTACATGTACTTGTAACGATATCCATTCTTGCGACACGACGAGATGCGCTTCTATCCCTGACGTGGACTTCGTGCCAAATTGAGGATAGGGTCGCATCTTGGGCGTGACACGTTGCCCCCCTTTGGTGGACCCCCCGGGCCACCTCCGGTGGTCCTAGTGGTCCCGGTACGTTACCGGTGACGCCCGAAACACTTCCGGTGTCCAAAACCATCCGTCCTATATATCAATCTTTACCTCCGGACCATTTCGGAGCTCCTCGTGACGTCCGGGATCTCATCCGGGACTCCGAACAACTTTAGGTAACCTCGTATAACAATTCCCTATAACCCTAGTGTCACCGAAGCTTAAGTGTGTAGACCCTATGGGTTCGGGAGACAGGCAGACATGACCGAGACACCTCTCCGGCCAATAACCATCAGCGGGGTCTGGATACCCATGGTGGCTCCCACTTGCTCCACTATGATCTCATCGGATGAACCATGATGTCAAGGATTCAATCAATCCCCTATACGATTCCCTTTGTCTGTCGGTATAGAACTTGCCGAGATTCGATCGTCGGTATACCTATACCTTGTTCAATCTCGTTACCGGTAAGTCTCTTTACTCGTTTCGTAGCACGTCATCGTGTGACTAAATCCTTAGTCACATTGAGCTCATGATGATGTTCTACCGAGTGGGCCCAGAGATACCTCTCCGTCACACGGAGTGACAAATCCCGATCTTGATTCGTACCAACCCAACAAACACTTTCAGAGGTACCCGTACTGCACCTTTATAGTCACCCAGTTACTTTGTGACGTTTGATACACCCAAAGCACTCCTACGGTATCCGGGAGTTGCACAATCTCACGATCGAAGGAAAAATTACTTGACATTAGAAAAGCTTTAGCATACGAACAATACGATCTAGTGCTATGCTTAGGATTGGGTCTTGTCCATCACATCATTCTCCTAATGATGTGATCCCGTTATCAATGACATCTAATGCCCATGCTCAGGAAACCATGATCATCTATTGACTAACGAGCTTGCCAACTAGAGGCTTGCTAGGGACACTTTGTGATCTATTTATTCACACATGTATTACTGTTTCCTTTTAATACAATTATAGCATGAACAATAGACGATTATCATGAACAAGGAAATATGATAATAACCATTTTATTATTGCCTCTAGGGCATATTTCCAACAGTATCCCACTTGCACTAGAGTCAATAATCTAGTTACATTGTGATGTATCGAACACCCATAGCATTATGGTGTTGATCATGTTTTGCTCGTGGAAGAGGTTTAGTCAATGGGTCTGCAATATTCAGATCCGTGTGTACTTTACAAATATCTATCACTCCACTCTGGACATGGTCCTGGATGGAGTTGTAGCGGCGTTTGATGTGCTTCGTCTTCCGGTGAAACCTGGGCTCCTTGGCTATGGCAATGGCCCAAGTGTTATCACAGAAGAGTGTCATTGGACCCGACGCGCTTAGAACCACTCCAAGGTCGGTGCTGAGCTCCTTCATCCAAATTCCTTCATGAGCTGCTTCTGAAGCAGCTATGTACTCCTCTTCACATGTAGATGCTGCCACGACTTCTTGCTTGCTGCTGCACCAGCTCACTGCCCCACCATTCAACACATATATGTATCCAGTCTGTGACTTAGAGTCATCCGGATATGTGTCGAAGCTAGCATCGACGTAACCCTTTGCGACGATCTCTTCGTCACCTCCATAAACGAGAAACATTTCCTTAGTCCTTTTCAGGTACATAAGAATATTCTTGACCGTTGTCCAGTGTTCCATACCGGGATCACTTTGGTACCTCCCTACCAAGCTTATGGCAAGGTTTATATCAGGTCTGGTACACAGCATGGCATACATTAGAGAGCCCACGGCTAATGCGTAGGGGACAGAACTCATCTTCTCTCTATCTGCTACCGTGCTCGGTGACTGAGTCTTACTCAATCTCATACCTTGCAAAACTGGCAAGAACCCTTTCTTTGAGTTTTCCATATTGAACTTCTTCAATATCTTGTCAAGGTATGTACTTTGCGAAAGACCTATGAGGCGTCTTGATCTATCTCTATAGATCTTGATGCCTAATATGTATGCAGCTTCTCCAAGGTCCTTCATTGAAAAACTCTTGTTCAAATAGGCCTTTATGCTCTCCAACATTTCTGTATTGTTCCCCATCAATAATATGTCATCCACATACAGTATGAGGAAAGCTACAGAGCTCCCACTCACTTTCTTGTACAGACAGGCTTCTCCATAAACCTGTATGAACCCAAACGCTTTAATCACCTCATTAAAGCCAATGTTCCAACTCCGAGATGCTTGCACCAGCCCATAGATGGAGCGCTGGAGGTTGCACACTTTGTTAGCACCCTTAGGGTCGACAAAACCTTCTGGTTGCATCATATACAACTCTTCCTTAAGGTTCCCGTTAAGGACCGCTGTTTTGACGTCCATTTGCCAAATTTCATAATCATAAAAGGCGGCAATTGCTAACATGATTCGGACTGATTTCAGCTTTGCTACGGGAGAGAAAGTCTCTTCGTAGTCAACTCCTTGAATTTGTCGAAAACCCTTTGCGACAAGTCGAGATTTGTAAACGGTTACATTACCGTTTGCATCAGTCTTCTTCTTGAAGATCCATTTATTTTCTATGGCTCGCCGGTCATCGGGCAAGTACACCAAAGTCCATACTTTGTTCTCATACATGGATCCTATCTCGGATTTCATAGCCTCAAGCCATTTGTTGGAATCCGGGCCCGCCATCGCTTCTTCATAGTTCGAAGGTTCACCGTTGTCTAACAACATGATTTCCATCACAGGGTTGTCGTACCACTCTGGTGCGGAGCGTGCCCTTGTGGACCTTCGTGGTTCAGTAGTAACTTGATCTGAAGCTTCATGATCATCATCATTAACTTCCTCTTCAGTTGGTGTAGGTGCCACAGGAACAACTTCCCGCACTGCGCTACTATCCTGTTCGAGAGGGGGTGTAATTACCTCATCAAGTTCTACCTTCCTCCCACTTACTTCTTTCGATAGAAACTCTTTCTCTAGAAAGGATCCGTTCTTGGCAACAAAGGTTTTACCTTCGGATCTAAGATAGAAGGTATACCCAATAGTTTCCTTAGGGTATCCTATGAATACGCATTTCTCCGCTTTGGTCCAAGCTTTTCTGGTTGAAGTTTCTTCACATAAGCATCGCAGCCCCAAACTTTAAGAAACGACAACTTAGGTTTCTTAACAAACCATAGTTCATACGGTGTCGTCTCAACGGATTTAGATGGTGCCCTATTTAAAGTGAATGCTACAGTTTCTAATGTGTATCCCCAAAATGATAGCGGTAAGTCGGTAAGAGACATCATAGATCGTACCATATCTAATAAAGTGCAATTAAGACGTTTAGACACTCCGTTGTGTTGCGGTGTGCCACGCGGCGTTAGTTGTGAAACGATTCCACACTTCCTTAGGTGTGTGCCAAACTCGTGACTCAAATATTCTCCTCCACGATCAGATCGTAGACACTTAATTTTTCTGTCACGTTGATTCTCGACCTCACTCTGAAATTCCTTGAACCTTTCAAATGTCTCAGATTTGTGCTTCATCAAGTAGATATACCCATACCTACTCAAATCATCGGTGAGAGTGAGAACATAATGATAGCCACCACGAGCTTCAACGTTCATTGGACCACACACATCAGTATGTATTATTTTCAATAAGTCGGTTGCTCTCTCCATTATTCCTGAGAATGGAGTCTTAGTCATCTTGCCCATGAGGCACGGTTCGCATGTGTCAAATGATTCAAAGTCAAGAGACTCTAATAGTCCATCAGTATGGAGCTTCTTCATGCGCTTACCACCGATATGACCAAGGCGGCAGTGCCACAAGTATGTGGGACTATCATTATCAACTTTACATCTTTTGGTACTCACACTATGAATATGTGTAACATCACGATCGAGATTCATCAAGAATAAACCATTCACCAGCGGAGCATGACCATAAAACATATCACTCATATAAATAGAACAACCATTATTCTCTGACTTAACTGAGTAGCCGTCTCGCATTAAGAAAGACCCTGATACAATATTCATGCTCAAAGCTGGTACTAAATAACAATTATTAAGGTTTAAAACTAATCCCGACGGTAGATGTAGAGGTAGCGTGCCAACGGCGATCATATCGACCTTTGAACCATTCCCGACGCGCATCGTCACCTCGTCCTTGGCCAGCCTCCGCTTATTCCGCAGTTCCTGCTTTGAGTTGCAAATGTGAGCAACAGCACCGGTATCAAATACCCAGGAGCTACTACGAGCTCTGGTAAGGTACACATCAATAACATGTATATCACATATACCTTTAACGTTGTCGGCCTTCTTGTCCGTTAAGTATTTGGGGCAGTTCCGCTTCCAGTGACCCTTTCCCTTGCAATAGAAGCACTCAGTCTTAGGCTTGGGTCCACTCTTTTTCTTCTTCCCGGCATCTGGATTACCGGGCGCGGCAACAACTTTGCCGTCTTTCTTGAAGTTCTTCTTACCCTTGCCTTTCTTGAAACTAGTGGTCTTGTTGACCATCAACACTTGATGCTCTTTCTTGATTTCTACTTCTGCAGACTTGAGCATCGAGTACAACTCGGGAATGGTATTCTCCATCCCTTGCATGTTGTAGTTAAGCACAAAGCCTTTGTAGCTTGGTGGGAGAGACTGGAGGATTCTGTCAATTATAGCATCATCCGGAAGTTCGACTCCAAGTGAAGTCAGACGACCGTGTAACCCAGACATTTTGAGTATGTGCTCACTGACAGAACTGTTCTCCTCCATTTTATAGCTAAAGAACTTGTCGGAGACTTCATATCTCTCGACACGGGCTTGAGCTTGAAAAACTAGCTTCAGCTCCTGGAACATCTCATATGCTCCGTGTTGCTCAAAACGCCTTTGGAGCCCCGTTTCTAAACTGTATAACATGCCACACCTAACCAGAGAGTAGTCATCACTCCGCGTTTGCCAGACGTTCAGAATGTCCTGGGTTGCTGCGGGAGCGGGAGGGTCACCTAGCGGCGCATCAAGGACATAAGCCTTTTCAGCTTGTTTTTCTCTAGGAATGCGTTGAAATTGAGGTTGACGTTGGCCATCTACAATATTTATAAAGAAAACTTTTAGACAAAGTTCATGACAATTAAGTTCATTTAATCAAATTAGGTATGAACTCCCACTTAAATCGACATCCCTCTAGTCATCTAAGTGATACATGATCCATGTTGACTAACCCGTGTCCGATCATCACGTGAGACGGACTAGTCACCATGGTGAGCAACTTCATGCTGATCGTATTCAAACATACGACTCATGTTCGACCTTTCGGTCTCTTGTATTCGAGGTCATGTCTGTACATGCTAAGCTCGTCGAGTCAACCTAGGTGTTTCGCGTGTGTAAATCTGGCTTACACCCGTTGTATGCGAACGTTAGAATCTATCACACCCGATCATCACGTGGTGCTTCGAGACAACGAACCTTCGCAACGGTGCACACTTAGGGGAATACGTTCTCGAAATTTTAAGAGGGATCATCTTATTATGCTACCGTCGTTCTAAACAATAAGATGTAAAACATGATAAACATCACAATGCAATCATATAGTGACATGATATGGCCATTATCATCTTTGCTCTTTCGATCTCCATCTTCAGGCATCGCATGATCATCATCGTCACCGGCGTGACACCGTGATCTCCATCATCATGATCTCCATCATCGTGTCTTCGTGAAGTCGTCACGCCAACTACTACTATCACTACTACTATAGCTAACCGTTAGCAATGAAGTAAAAGTAGTAAGCACATGGCGTTGCATCTCATACAATACATTAAGACAACTCCTATGGCTCCTGCTGGTTGTCATACTCATCGACATGAAAGTCTTGAAACCTATTAAAATATCATGATCATCTCATACATCATACATGCAATATCACAACTTTGGCCATATCACATCACATGTCAAACCCTGCAAAAACAAGTTAGACGTCCTCTAATTGTTGTTGCAAGTTTTACGTGGCTGATTTGGGTTTCTAGCAAGAACGCCTTCTTACCTACGTGACAGCCACAACGATGATATGCCAAAGCTATTTACCCTTCATAAGGACCATTTTCATCAAATCCAATCCGACTAGATTAGGAGAGACAGACACCCGCTAGCCACCTTTATGCACGGTGTGCATGTCTGTCGGTGGAACCAGTCTCATGTAAGCGTACATGTAAAGTCGGTCCGGGCCGCTTCATCCCACAATACTGCCGGAAAAGAATAAGACTAGTAGCGGCAAGCAAATTGACAAATCATCGCCCACAACTTTTGTGTTCTACTCGTGCATAGAATCTACGCATAGAAAACCTGGCTCGGATGCCACTGTTGGGTAACGTAGCATAAATTCAAAATTTTCCTACGCATATTCAGATCTTCCTATGGAGAGACCAGCAATGAGAGAGGGGTAAGAGCATCTTCATACCTTTGAAGATCGCTAAGCGGAAGCGTTGCTAGAACGCGGTTGATGGAGTCGTACTCGCAGCGATTCCGATCTAGTGCCGAACTACGGCACCTCCGCGTTCAAGACACGTGTAGCCCGGTGACGTCTCCCGCACCTTGATCCAGCAAGGAGGAGGGAGAGGTTGGGGAAGAACTCCAGCAGCACGACGGCATGGTGTCGATGGACAGACGACGTCTCTTGGCAGGGCTTCGCCAAGCACCGGCAGAGATGAGGAGGAAGAAGGGCAGGGCTGCGCCGAGGGAGAGGGAGAAGTCTATCTCCCAAGGGCCAAAACCCCTCTCTATTTATAGCAGGAGGGGAAGGGACTGCGCCACCCCTAGGGTTCCCTCACTTGGGGTCGGCGGCCACCAGATGGGAAGGGGGGCGGCGGCTAGGGTGGGAGGGGGTGGCGCACCACCTGGTGGGCCTAAGGCCCACCTGCGCCTAGGGTTGCCCCCTCTCCCCACCACTTGCGCATTGGGCTGGGTGTGGGAGGCGCACCAGCCCACCTAGGGGCTGGTTTCCTCCTGCACTTGGCCCATCTAGCCTCTTGGAGTCGTTGCCCCCCTTCGGTGGACCCCCGGGGCCACCTCCGGTGGTCCTGGTGGTCCCGGTACGTTACCGGTGACGCCCGAAACACTTCCGGTGTCCAAAACCATCCGTCCTATATATCAATATTTACCTCCGGACCATTCCGGAGCTCCTCGTGACGTCCGGGATCTCATCCGGGACTCCGAACAACTTTCGGTAACCTCATATAACAATTCCCTATAACCCTAGCGTCATCGAACCTTAAGTGTGTAAACCCTACGGGTTCGGGAGACAGGCAGACATGACCGAGACACCTCTCCGGCCAATAACCATCAGCAGGGTATGGATACCCATGGTGGATCCCACTTGCTCCACGATGATCTCATCGGATGAACCACGATGTCAAGGATTCAATCAATCCCGTATACAATTCCCTTTGTCTGTCGGTATAGAACTTGCCTGAGATTCGATCATCGGTATACCTATACCTTGTTCAATCTCGTTACCGGTAAGTCTCTTTACTTGTTCCGTAGCACGTCATCGTGTGACTAACTCCTTAGTCACATTGAGCTCATGATGATGTTCTACCGAGTGGGCCCAGAGATACCTATCCGTCACATGGAGTGACAAATCCCGATCTTGATTCATACCAACCCAACAAACACTTTCAGAGGTACCCGTAGTGCACCTTTATAGTCACCCAGTTACGTTGTGACGTTTGATATACCCAAAGCACTCCTACGGTATCCGGGAGTTGCACAATCTCACGGTCGAAGGAAAAGATACTTGACATTAGAAAAGCTTTAGCATACGAACAATACGATCTAGTGCTATGCTTAGGATTGGGTCTTGTCCATCACATCATTCTCCTAATGATGTGATCCCGTTATCAATGACATCTAATGCCCATGATTAGGAAACCATGATCATCTATTGACTAAGGAGCTAGCCAACTAGAGGCTTGCTAGGGACACTTTGTGATCTATTTATTCACACATGTATTACTGTTTCCTGTTAATACAATTATAGCATGAACAATAGACGATTATCATGAACAAGGAAATATGATAATAACCATTTTATTATTGCCTCTAGGGCATATTTCCAACACATATATACTTGATTACTCAAGATAAAAAAATAGGAAGCACAAGATATACAAACACATGCAAAGTACAAAACCACAACATGCAAAGGGGCAAGTAACTATCAATGTAAACAATAAAGTACAAGTTACCGCAAGGAGGCACATTGGATATAACATACAAACTCGATAATCCAAATGACTTGGCTTGAGATAATATGAATGATGAATATCCCTTAATTCTTGATGATATAGCCAAGTCCCCAAAGCCATCCATCAACACCTATTGATCAAGTTTGAGCTTGTTGTTCCTGATACGTCTCCAACGTATCGATTACTTCTGAAGTACTCATTCCATATTCACCTACGTTTAAATCAATGTTTATATGGCTTTGATGCATGCTAACGGCAGTCCCCGGCAACGACACAAGAAGAATGTTGTTGACGTGTCCCTGACTTGATGCCTTCGCGACAACAGAGCCAGAACTGCTCCCAGTTGCTCAACAATTAGCAATTGTCTTGCAATGGCCCACCAGCACATGGGTTCGCGGCAGTTTTTGAGGGTAGAGTGTTCAACCCAAATTTGTTGGTTCGCCAGGCAGGAAGTGAGAGGATACTCTCGAGTATTAGCAGCTGAATGTGTCAGATTCAACCACACCTGAAAGATTAGTATCAGCAATCAAAGTATCAGCAGCAAAGTAGTATGATAACAACGGTGTCAGAAACAATCTGTTGACAAGGCAGACTATTCCTAACTGTCGTATCAATGGCGCCAGAAGTTGCCCGTGAACGGTAAATATTCTTTCCCCGGCAACGGCAAGCAAAAAAGTATTGTAGCGGGTAGCAGCAGTGTAACGAGTAACATCAGTGGCAAGGAACAACAGTAGTGATAGCAGTAGCAAGTAGCAACAGTAGCAAGTAGCAGCAGTAGCAGCAGAGCAAAGCAAGTAACAGCAGCAGAGCAAAAAAAGTAACGGCAGCAGAGCAAAACAAGTAACAACAGCAATGGGACAAACTCGTAGGAAATGGGTCGGTGATTCGTTCGGATGACATTCATCATGCAACAGTTATAACACGAAGAGATATGTGGCTGCTCCTGTTCGTCAATGTGATGTAGGCACGCATTCCGTGTGTAGTCATACGTGCTTAGGGAAAAGAACTTGCATGACATCTATTGTGCATACCTCCCGTGGCAGCGGGGTCCAAAAGGATACTACGGGATATTAAGGTTCTCCTTTTAATAAAGAACCGGAACAATGCATTAGCACTTGGTGAACACATGAACTCCTCAAACTATGGTCATCACCGGGAGTGATTCCGGTTATTATCACTCCGGGGTTGCCGGGTCATAACACATAGTAGGTAACTACAACTTGCAAGATCGGATCTAAAACACACATATATTGGTGACAACATAATAATTTCAGATCTAAAATCATGGCACTCGGGCCCTAGTGACAAGCATTAAGCATGGCAAAGTAGTAGCAACATCAATCCCAGAACATAGTGGATACTAGGGATCAATCCCCATCAAAACTAACTCGATTACATGATAGATCTCATCCTACTCATCACCGCCCAGCAAGCCTACGAGTAGATTACTCACGAATGATGAAGAGCTTCATGGAATTGGAGAGGGAAGAAGGTTGATGTTGACGATGGCGACGATTTCCCCTCTCCGGAGCCCAAAACGGACTCCAGATCTGTCCTCCAAATGAAGAACAGGATGTGGCGGCGCCTCCTTATCGCAAACGTGATGAAATCTTCTCTTCTGATTTTTTTGGGACGAAAGTGAATTTATAGAGCTGGAGTTGGGGGCGGCAGACCCACGTGGGCCCCACAAGCTTGGTTGCCGCGGCCAGGGGGAGGCCACGGCAACAGGGCTTGTGGCCCACTGGCACATCCCCTCCGGTGGATCTTTGCGCAGGTATTCTTCATATTTTCTAGAAAAATTCTCCGTAAATTTTTAGGACGTTCCGAGAACTTTCATTTTTGCACAAAAACAACACCATGGCAATTCTGCTAAAAACAACGTCAGTCCGGGTTAGTTCCATTCAAATCATGAAAATTAGAGTCCAAAATAAGGGCAAAAGAGTTTGGAAAAGTAGATACGATGGAGACGTATCAATGCACTTTTTGTGATTTATTTAGAACTAACCTGGACTAATGTTGCTTTCAGCAGAATTACCATGGTGCTGTTTTTTGTGCACAAAATGAAAGTTCTCGGAATCTCTTGAAACTTTTTTGACGATTTTTTCTAGAACATATGAGCAATATAGGAGCAAAGAACACCAGAGAGGAGCCACATGTGGGCCACAAGGCAACAGGGTGTGGCCACCTAATTCCTTGTGCGGCCCATGTGGTTCCATTTAGCATGATTCCAACGACAAAAACTCATACATATATAGAAACCCTCAAAAATAAATAGAGAACTTCCGCTCTGCCGCCGCAACTCTCTATATTGACAAAAACATCATCTGGAGCCTTTCCAGTACCCTCCAGGAGAGCGGAAATCATCTCTGATGGCCATCTTCATCATCCCGACAGAGGGCATGACGAGGAGGGATTAGTTCACCCTCGGGGCTGAGGGTATGTACCAGTAGCTATGTGTTCAATCTCTGTCTCTCTCTCTTGTGTTCTTCAGATGGCATGATCTTGATGTATCACGGGCTTTGTTAATCTAGTTGGATCATATGATGCTATTCCCTGTTACCTTGTTGTGATGAATTGAATCTTTCCCTTTGAGATCTCGTTATGTTAAGAACACTTGATCTATGTCCTGCATGTGGATACCCGTGGTGATAATGGGGTATTCTATTGATTCACATGATATATGTTATGGCATCAGCTTGCGAATTCCGGTGACCTTGGGATCTATGCATAGGGGTTGCTGCATGTTTTCATACTACCTTCACCAATAGAAATATTGGGGTCCTCCTTGAAGATTGTTTTTGTTTTGGATTGAATATGATGAATCTGAATTTTTTTGATGCATGTCGTATAATTTACCCACGGATACTTGAGGTGACATTGGAGTATCTAGGTGACATTAGGGTTGATTTATATGTATCATTGGTGTTATTTTACTATGAACTCTAGGGCTCTTTGTGACACTTATGGGAATAGCCCAATAGATTGATAGGAAAGAATAATTTTTAGGTGTTTCTACTACCTACACCAATTTCATCTTATATTCTCCGTTACTTATGAACTTTGATGTGATTCTTTGTTGCACGTTGAGGGATGATCATATGATTCTACTATGTTAGCATTGTTGAGAGATTACACTAGGGAAAGTATGAACCCTAGGCCTTATTATGAAGCATTTATACAATGTTTTGCTTCCTGTTTTCCACTTGCTACCTTTCTTTTTTGTATTTTTATATTACAGAACTTATATATATATATCAGCCATATTGCACTTGTATGACCATCTCTTCACCGAACTAGTGCACCTATACAATTTTCCATTGTATTGGGTGTGTTGGGGACACAAGAGATTTCTTGTACTTGATTGCAGGTTTGTTTGAGAGAGACCATCTTCATCCTACACCTCCCATGGATTGATGAACCTTAGGTTATCCACCTGACGGAAATTTGTTGTTGTCCTACAAAACTCTGCACTTGGAGGCCCAACAACGTCTATAAGAATAAAGTTGCTTAGTATACATCAAGCTTTTTTCTGGAAGCGTTGCCGGGGAGGTGAGTTCTTGACGATATATCTTTAGATCTTGCAATTAAATCCTTAATTTTCTTGTTTATTAGTAGTTTGGTTTACAAAATAAAACTACAAAAAATGGAGTTTAGGTTGCCTCAACTCCTTCGTCTTTTTAATGTCTTTCGTGAAAATAAGGATTCCAAAAATTGTGCTCCATTGTGAGAGGAAGAAATTATAAAAATGCTTACTTTGAAATCCTTGAATGATGAGCATGCTAGCAATATTTTTAGTATGAATTCTCTTAACATGCATGAGGCTAATGATATTCAAATCCACAAGCTTGCGGATGCTATGTTTGATGAAGATGGTATTTTTAGTCCCCCAAGTTTTGATGAGCAAATTTATTATGATGAAAGCAGGCCTCCTACCTATGATGATTATTGTGATTCCATGTATTCCATAAAGGATAATAATGAACATGAAACTTGTCATCATGATTTTAATATTCATTTGGATTATATCAATCAAGTATCTCATGATACTTATTTTGTTGAGTTTGCTCCCACTACTTTGAATGGGAACAATTTTGCTTGTGTGGGTAGTAATAAAAATTATATGCTTGTTAATAATGAAAAGAATGTTTTTATGATAGTTATATTGTTGAATTACGTCATGATACAACTAAAAATTATTATGAGAGAGGAACATATGCTTGTAGGTGGTGCAATAATATCAAGCTTCCTCTCTATGTGTTTAAACTTTTGAAGTTGCACTTGTTTTGCCTTCCTATGCTAGTTGATTCTTTCGCCCACAATTTTTTTTCATAAAATACCTATGCATAGTAACTGGTTTAGACTTAAATGTGCTTTCCATGTGATTCATGATGCTCTTTTGCATGTTTCGGTTACTATTCTTATACGAGCATTACTGAAATCATCATGCCTAGTTGAAAGGCGTTAAAGAAAAGAGTTTATTAGGAGACAATCCAACACTTTTACTTTCTTCTTTTGTGTGTTCACATGATTAATATACTGTACTAATCATGTTTTGCATCTTTTATTTCAATAATGTTCCAAGTAAAGCCTTTGGATAGCGTGGATACTTGTATGTTTGATTATGTGCAAACACATAATCTTTTGCGTCAAGTATATGAATTATGTGATTTTACTGGAGAGTTAAAAAAGCGGAAATGTTTACACAAAGTTTCCCATGCAAATTCTATGAGTGTTCCTAATTTTTTAGATTTTTTAGAGGCAAGGAAGTATGGTGTTCATTGAGATCTCCACAGATTGTTCTATTTTATCAGATTCTGTTTTACATGCATGGTTTGCTTGTTTTAGTGTTTCCATAGCTTATATTCAGTGATATAATTTATGGGAATTATATAATAAAATAGGTATTATGTGAGAACAATTATGAATCTTGTCTTGACAGTACCTAAGAGAATGATCTATCTTTATTACAGTAACCCGTCTCACAAAGTTCTGTTAAGTTTTTTGTGATTGAAGTTTTCAAGTTTTGGGTGAGCTGCCGATATGAGGTGAATAAGGTGAAACAAGAACCTAAGATTTGGGAAGCCCAAGGAACCCCCAAGGTAATATACAAGGAAGACTCAAGCATCAAAGCTAGGGGATGCCCCGGAAGGCATGCCCTCTTTCGTCTCCAACATTATCGGTATATCCTACTTCCAGCTATATTTTATTCATCACATGACATGTGTTTTCTTGGAGAATCATTTTATATTTTTTTTTGATCTATTTTATATTTTATTTATAATTGTGTTTTTAATAAAAATTCTAAGAATTGCGTTTAGATGCTTTAATCGCATGTGTTATGTGTGTTGTACAAACACAGAAACATTTGTTGTAGTATTTGAATTATTAGATTTTACTGGAACGTAAAAAGTTTCTGAATTTTTTACACAGTACTTTCATAAAAATTCTTTAGCCTGTTCTACAATTTCAGAAGTTTTGGAGTTACATAAGTATATTGTTTTAATAAATTGCTAGCGACTATTTAGTATGTACAAATTGCTATCATAGTTTTGTTATTTACTTATCCTAGAGTTTTCATGGCTTATATTGGTAGATATAAATTGTGAAAATGATAGTATATAGTACATAATGTTTGAAAATTATTATGCGACTTGTCTTGGCAGTAGATGAAGTGTTGAGTTAGTTTTATGTGTATTAACCTATCTCATGAGTTCTTTTTGAAGTTTTGTGGGTGAAGTTTTTGAGACTTAGGTGAAACTGGGATATGAGAGGATTAAACGATATACAAAAGCTCAAGCTTGGGGATTCCCAAGCTACCCTAGGTAAATATTATAAGAAGTCTCAAGCATCTAAGATTGGGGATGCTACGCATCTCACCTCTCTTCGTCAAGAACTATCGGTTTGCCTATGTTGGTCCTAAGTGTTTATTTGTCCACATGATATGTGCTATTCTTGGAGTGATTTTTTGTTTAATCTTCTCTTTGAATAAAATTTTGAGATATGAAAATCTTTATTGAGAGAGAGTCCTCACATAGCTACTTAATTGTTTCACTACTCTTGTGCTTCACTTTTATCCTAATAGTAAATTGTGAATGAATTAAATATCATAAATATGAAATTATCAATGTGCTATCTTCTTAGTAATAGTTTTACATTTGGTTTAGAAAGCAAAATCTATTGAAGTTTGACAATCATAGTAATGGTCATACAAGCAATTCATGAATGTCTAAGTGTAAGAAAGAGAACTTTCACATACAAATATATTATCTTGGACATATTTTATGATTGTGAATACCCATTAATTATTTTCAACCTTGATCAAATATTTGATGTTAGAAAATAAAGAAAACATAATGGTTATGTTTGTGTATATTTGCATAGATGTTATATTGTTACGGAGCCTCCAATATGTTGTGCTTGTTTAGAACATTTTGCTAGCCGAAACTTCGTACTAAGTAGAGATACCACTTGTGCATCCAAATCCTTGAGCCAAGTTTCTTACATGAGAGTCCACCATACCTACCTATATATGGTATTTCACTGTCATTCTAAGTAAATTTGCATGTGCCACCTCTAAACATTCAAATAAACATCTGTTTCGTGTACCCGTACCGCTCATGGAGCGACGGGGCCGTCATTATCTTCCATGATAAGCGGGTTATTCTAAAGATGAGTATTTATTCACTTGTCATTGCATGAGATAGAGTGATAGAAATGATGCCTAGTGCTTCATAATACCAAAATAAATAAACAATAACCCCCCTAGAAATTTGATTGTTCGGATGGTACCCGTGGATATGGCTAGCCATCGAATTTGTTTGAATGGTGAAGGGGGAGTACAATTTCAATTCCGTTTGGGAACCCCCAATAATGTGATTAGCATGGAAGAAATTCAAAACTCTGTTCTAACATTGACATGAAAGGCACACCACCCCAAAATTACATATTCATGTATGTTTTAAAACAATTAGCTCTAGCACCTTCTAATCTCTTCTTCCCTCTGTGAAGGGACAATCTATTTACTTTCACGTTACTTATTTTTAGTGTTGAGTCAACTTATTATTCCAATATCAATATATTAGTTGGCAAGAAAAACGTGATTGGGAAAGATTCAAATATATACATCCAGTTAAATATACTTGATCATGATTTATTATTGTTTACAATTATCTCTATGATATGTATGTTGGGAGGCAAAACTTTAAGCCCCTATCTTTCTCTGTGTTTGATGGATGTTGTTCGTTCTAAAAATATGCCTTTAGTATTAGCAATCATGGAAGATTATACGACAATTGACTATATTGAGCTCTTACTTAGACTTGATGATGCATTGAAATTTTGGTGACTAAGATCATAGGTTGTTAAATTTCAAGAGAATGCATTGTTTGAACCATGACATGTTAATTGATTGTTGCTCAACCATGATGATTTTATGAAAAAATTGTTGGTTATGATGTTATAAAAAGTGACTGGAATTATCATTGAGCAAACTTATATACTATGGTAACATTCAAACTTCATAGTTTTTTTCTTTTATCATTTACCTACTCGAGGACGAGTAGGAATTAAGCTTGGGGTTGCTGATACGTCTCCAACATATCAATAATTTATGAAGTATTCGTGTTGTATTCACCTATGTTTACATTATTTTTATATTACTTTGGTTCACTTTTTGTGATTATTTTAGAACTACCCGAGACTGATGTTGTTTTCAGCAAAATTACCGTGGTGTTTTTTGTGTGTGCGGAAAGTGAAAGTTTTTGGAATCACCTGAAACTTTTTGACTTTTTTTCTAGAACATACGAGCAATATTGGAGCAAAGAACCACAAGAGGAGATCCACCTATGGGCCACACGGCAACAGAGTGCGGCCACCCCTGGTCGTGCCCTGATGCCTTGTGGGGCCCATGTGGCTCTGTTTAGCGTGATTCCAACGCCAAACATACCTACATATATACATAAACCCTCAGAAATAAACACATAACTTCCGCTCCGCTGCCACAACTCTATGTTCGATGGAAAACCCATCTAGATCATTTCCAATACCCTGCTGGAGAGGTGAAATCATCTCTGGTTGCCATCTTCACCATCCCGTGGAGACCATGAGGTGGTGGCCATCTCTAGTGGCCATCTCGGGGCTGAGAGTATGTACCAATAGCTATGTGTTCAATCTCTCTCTTTCGTGTTGTTGAGATGGCATGATCTTGATGTATCAAGGGCTTTGTTAATCTAGTTAGGTCATATAAATGTTATTCCCTTGCTACCTTCTTGTGATGAATTGACTCTTTCCCTTTCAGATCTCTCATTATGTTGGATTGAATATTGGATTTGAGAACACTTGATGTATGTCTTGCATGTGGACACTCATGGTGATAGTGGTGTATTCTATTGGTTCGCTTGATATATGTTATAGCATCAACTTGCGGATTCCGGTGACCTTGGGGATCTATGCATAGTGGTTGATTGCACGTTTCATACTACATTCTCCAATATAAACCTTGGGGTGCTCCTTGAAGTCTTTTGCGTTGGATTAAATATGATGAATCTGAAATTCTTTGATGCATGTCGTATAATTAACCCACAGATATTTGAGGTGACATTTGAGTATCTAGGTGACACTAGGGTTGATTGATATGTACCATTGGTGTTATTTTACTACAAATGCTAGGGTTGTTTGTGACACTTACATGAATAGCACAATAGATTCATCGAAAAGAATAACTTTGAAGTGGTTCTACTACCTACACCAATTTCATCTTATGTTCTCCGCTACTTATGATCCGCTGGAGTGATTCTTTGTTGCACGTCGAGGCATGATCATGATTCTACTATGTTAGCATTGTTGAGACACTGAACTAGCAAAATATGAACCCTAGGACTTATTACCAAGGATTTATACAATATTTTGCTTTTTGTTTTCCACTTGCTACATTGCAGTTTTTATATTTCTAGATCATAAAAACCTATATATACCATCCATATTGCATTTGTATCACCAACTGTTCGCCGAATTAGTGCATCTATACAATTTTCCATTGTATTGGATGTGTTTGGGACAGAAGAGATTTCTTGTATTTGATTGTAGGGTTGTTTGAGAGAGACCATGTTCATCCTACACCTCCCACGGATTGTTAAACCTTAGGTCATCCACTTGAGAGAAATTTGTTGTTGTCCTACAGAACTCTACACTTGGAGGCCCAACAATGTCTGCAAGAATAAAGTTGCATGGTAGACATCAGGTCCCCAACCAATTTGGGTCCTAAGAGGTTAGTCACAATAGGCTTGGCAACCGATACGTCTCCATCGTATCTACTTTTCCGAACTCTTTTGCCCTTGTTTTGGACTCTAATTTGCATTATTTGAATGGAACTAACCCGGACTGACGCTGTTTTCAGCAGAATTGCCATGGTGTTGTTTTTGTGCAGAAATAAAAGTTCTCGGAATGTCCTGAAAATTTACGGATATTTTTTCTGGAATTAAAGAAAAATACCTGCGAAAAGACCACCGGAGGGGGCGAGTCAGTGGGCCACAAGCCCACAGGCCGCGGCCACCCCCCTAGGCCGCGCCGTGCAGGCTTGTGGGGCCCACGTGGCACCACCGCCCCCAAACTCAGCTCTATATCTTCCGTATCGCCTGGAAAATATCAGAGAGAAGGTTTTATCGGGTTTTACGATACGGAGGCGCCGCCACCTCCTGTTCTTCATCTGGAGGGCAGATCTGGAGTCCGTTTTAGGCTCCGGAGAGGGGAAATCGTCGCCATCGTCATCATCAACCTTCCTCCATCGACAATTCCATGATGCTCTTCATCGTTCGTGAGTAATGTCATCGTTGGCTTGTTGGACGGTGATGAGTTGGATGAGATCTATCATGTAATCGAGTTAGTTTTGATGGGGATTGATCCCTAGTATCCACTATGTTCTAGATTGATGTTGCTACTACTTGGCTATGCTTAATGCTTGTCACTAGGGCCCGAGTGCCATGATTTCAGATCTGAACCTATTATGTTGTCGCCAATATATGTGTGTTTTAGATCCTATCTTGCAAGTTGTAGTCACCTACTATGTGTTATGACCTGGAAACCCCGGAGTGAAAATAGACGGAACCACTCCCGGAGATGACCATAGTATGAAGAGCTCATGTATTCACCGCGTGTTAATGCGTTGGTACGGTTCTTTATTAAAAGGAGAACCTTAATATCCCGTAGTTTCCATTAGGACCCCGCTGCCACGGGAGGGATGGACAATAGATGTCATGCAAGTTCTTTTCCCTAAGCACGTATGACTACATACGGAATACATGCCTACATTAGATTGACGAACGGGAGCTAGTTACATATCTCTCCGTGTTATAGCTGTTACATGATGAATCACATCCGTCACACTCATCCATCACCGATCCACTGCCTACGAGTCTTTTACTACTGGTCCTTCCTACGTTACTTTGTCCAGGCTTGTCCCTTGCTACAAAAGGGATTGGGCCACTTTGCTGCTACTGTTGTCGCTAATGCTGTGACTTTGCTGTTCCTTGCCACTTTGCTGTTACTTGTTGCAAGATCCTTTTTCGACACCATTGTCGCGTAAGAATAGTTCCCCGTACACGTGCAACTTATTGGCGCCATTGATACAACAGTTAGGAATAGTCTGCCGTCAACAGATCATTTCTGGCACCGTTGCTATCATACTACTTTGCTACTGATACTTTGCTTGCAGACACTAATCTTTCAGGTGTGGTTGAATCTGACAAACTCAGCTGCTAATAATTGAGAATATTCTTTCGCTTTCCCTTTGGCGAACCAACAAATTTGGGTTGAATACTCTACCCTCGAAAACTGTTGCTATCCCCTATACTTGTGGGTTATCAAGGCCTTTTTCTAGCGCCGTTGCCAGGGAGACACAGGTATATTCTCTGAGTCACTTGGGATTTACGTCTGCTGATCACTATGAGGAATCCTATAGATCCAAGAACTAAAGTCTTGCCTTCCACTACGAGGACAGGTAAGGAACTGCCATCTAGTGCTCCACTTGATTTACCTTCAGTTATGAGTAAGTTTGCGAAATCACCTCCTGCTAGAAATCTTGATATGTCGCCCGTGCTTGATGATGCTACTTCTGCTGCCTATGATGCTTGTGATGCTATGCTTGATACTATGCCTGATGATGCTATGCTTGATACTGCTTTGCCACTTGGTGCATTCCTTGATGCACAAATTGCTAGAGTTGCTGCTATATGTGATGATACTTCTGAACTGATGCTACTATTGAAGTAGAACTTGCTACTATGCCTGATATGCCTGTTATGCCTGATACGCGCTATGTTATGGAGGGAGAGATAGCTGAGGATTTTCTTGCGTGTAAGGATAGCTATGATGTTGAGAAATTACTGCGGAAGTGGAAAGAAAAGTCTCTGAACGCTAGGATGAAATACGACCCAAAGTTTGCTACTTCGCCTATCTTTGTGACCGATAAGGATTATAAATTCTCTGTCGACCCTGAGTTAATCACTCTAGTCGAATCTGATCCTTTTCACGGTTATGAGTCTGAAACGGTTGTATCCCATCTTACCAAACTGCACGATATAGCCACCCTATTCACTAGTGAGGAAAAGATCCGCCACTACTATATGCTCAAGTTGTTTCCTTTCTCGCTAAAGGATGATGCTAAGACCTGGTTCACTTCTCTTGCTCCTGGTTGTGTGCGTAGTCCCCAGGATATGGTCTACTACTTCTCTGAAAAATATTTCTCTGCCCATAAGAAGCAAGCTGCCTTGCAGGAAATATACAACTTTGCTCAAGCTGAAGAAGAGAGTCTCCCACAAGCTTGGGGGAGGCTTATCCAGCTACTGAATGCTTTGCCTGATCACCCTCTTGAGAAGAATGAAATACTTGATATCTTCTATAATGGACTTACCGATGCTTCCAAAGACCACCTAGATAGTTGTGCTGGTAGTGTTTTTAGGGAACGAACCGTAGAACAAGCTGAGATTCTACTGAATAACATCTTATGCAATGAGAATGCTTGGACTATTCCTGAACCACCTCCTAAGCCAACTTCGAAGAAAAGAGGTATTCTATTCCTCAGTCCTGAAGATATGCAAGAAGCCAAGAAATATATGCGAGAGAAAGGTATTAAATCTGAAGATGTCAAAAATCTACCACCTATCAAAGAGATCCATGGTCTTGATAAACCGATACAGGTAGTAGAAGTAAATTCTCTGCGTAGGTTTGATGAGAGTGATATTCCTTTTGATAAACCAGCTAGCCTATGCGTGGAAGAATTTGATAACTTTGTTGCCAAACAACAGAGTTTCAATGATTATGTTAGCAGACAATTGGAACAGAATGCTCGTATGCTTAGTCATTTAAGTGCTTGTGTGGACAGAAACGTCAATGATCTTGAACTTATGAGAAAACATGCTTTTATGGTTACTACTCAGGTAGAACAAGTACTTAAAGCTCAAAATGACTTGCTCAATGAGTTGAATGACAATTCCGTCAGAGTCGTCACTAGAGGCGGTAGAATGACCCAGGAACCTTTGTATCCTGAGGGTCATCCGAAGAGAATTGAACAAGATTCTCAAGGAGTTAGCACTGATGCACCTAGTCATCCTAAGAAGAAGAAAAATGATAGGAACCTGCACGCTAGCAACTCTGTTGTTGTTACACCTGAGAGTCCAAACGATGCCTCTGTCTCTGATGCTGAAACACAATCTGGTGATGAACATGAGCCTAATGATGATATCAATAGTGATGTTCATGTTCATGCTCAACCTAGCAACGATAAGGATGTGGAGATTGAACCTGATCTTGATAACCCACAGCCTACGAATAGAAGATACGATAGGAATGACGTCGATGCTAGGAAGCATGGTAAAGAAAGGGAACCATGGGTTCAGAAACCTATGCCCTTTCCTCCCAAACCATCCAAGAAAAAGGATGATGAGGATTTTGAGCGCTTCGTTGAAATGATCAGACTTGTCTTTCTGCAGATGCGTTTGACAGATATGCTCAAAATGTCTCCGTATGCTAAGTACATGAGAGATATTGTGACTAATAAGAGGAGGATACCTGAGGTTGAGATTTCCACCATGCTTGCTAATTATACCTTCAAGGGTGGAACTCCGAAGAAACTAGGTGATCCCGGTGTGCCCACTATACCTTGCTCCATTAAAGGTAACTAAGTTAGAACTGCATTATGCGACCTTGGAGTCGGTGTTAGTGTTATGCCTCTCTCTCTTTATCGTAGACTTGAACTGGATAAGTTGACACCCACTGAAATCTCTCTGCAAATGGCCGACAAATCAACTGCTTTCCCTATCGGCATTTGCGAGGATGTGCCTGTTGTGGTTGCTAACGTCACTATCTTAACAGGCTTTGTTATCTTGGATATTCCCGAGGACGATGCCATGGCTGTCATCCTCGGAAGACCCTTTTTAAACACTGCAGGGGCTGTTATAGATTGCAACAAAGGCATTGTCACTTTCCATGTCAACGGTAATGAGCATACGGTTCACTTTCCGAAGAAACAATATCGAGTACATTGCATCAATGCTATCAAAAAAACTTCATCGATTCTTATTGGGAGCTTTGAATGCCATATTCCTCGTGTCAAGATGAAGTATGACTTGCTTGTTGGGGAGATTCACATCCCCATTGAGGTGACCTAGTGACTATTCGAAAAATTTCCGTTCTCTTTTGCGATTCGAGAAAGCTTTGTCGAGGGGATTTGATCAACCCCATTGACAGATTTATTTCGATGACCATGAGATGGATGAATCAAGGAGTCACAAACCTCTGTTCCAAGATTTCACTTTAGGTTGCTTAGAAGAAAAATGAGGCATTTAGTTCAGTTTTCCCTGTTTTATGTTTTAGCGTCCGGTAGAATAGTACCCCGAAAATAAAAGTTCTCCGAACGTCCTGAAAATCAAGTATGATTTTTTCTGGAATTTTTGAAAAATTCTGAGACAAAGAGTTTGTATGGGGGCCACACCAGTGGGCCACAAGCCCTAGGGGCGCGGGCGCCCCCCTGGCCGCACCACCCAGGCTTGTGGGGCCCACAGGCACCCCCTCCACTCATTCTTGCTCTCATCTGATTCTCCTACCTCCATAAAAAATCGTTTCGCAGCTCAAACCCGTGTTCTTCCTCCTCTTGCTCGGATTTTCGATCTCTTTGCTCAAATCACCGTTCTCCGAACTGTTTTGGGGAAATTACTCCTTGGTAAGTAACTCCTCCATTGGTCCAATTAGTTTTTGCTCTGGTGCATTATACTCCGCGTATTTTTGCTGCCTTGGTGACCATGTTCTTGAGATTTGCATGTTGATTTTATCTGGTCCCAAGTAGTTTTGATGCGTAATATGGCCTCTAGGCACTTGTTGGAGTAGTTGCTACGAGTTTAGTTGAGACTTGTTCACTTTTCCTTAGAACCACTAAAAATTTCAGAAATTTTTAGAGATAGAAAAGGGAAAAGTTGAGGAGGTTCTTAAGGGGCTCGTCAAGCCGACCCCAAGGATGATGGGAGTGAGAAGAAGCCGAAGTATCTGGTCCCTCAAGTCATGGAAGTTCGAGCGTGCGAATGGCCAAGCGACGTGTTCTTACGCACCGCTGGAATTTATGAGGACTTTTATCACTTGGTGGAGAACGCAGGCCTTACCACCTTCGTTGAAGATAAGTGTCCGCAATACCTCCTCGTCACTAATATCTTCGTACAAAGTTTTAACTTCTATCCGAGGAAGAATCCTCCTATGGTTGAGTTTAAACTTTATGATATCCCCCAGCGCACGCCACTCCAGGATTTTTGCAATGTTTGCAAATTGGCTTTTGTTGGGGATATTCATGAACCTCATCCATGGGACTTGGAAGCTTTCATTGGTACAATTGTTGTAGGAGAGGAGAGTGGAGTGTCTTGCGCTAGAGCTGCTAGCATTCATTTTCCCGTGCTTCGGTACTTCTCATTATTTGTGGGAAAATGTTTGATTGGCCGTGGGAAGGCTGGGTCAATTAGTTCCCCAGATCTTGCGGTCTTGCGCGAAGCCCTTTATACAGATAAAACTTATAGCTTGGGCGCTATAGTAGCTCAACGGTTGAACATGAACCATTCTAAAGGTGTTGTCTATGGAGGTATCTACGCTACTCGTCTTGCCAGACACTTTGAGATACATATTAGACTGGAGGAGGAAGAAGAGATTCTTCTTCCCGAGAGATATCTAGATTACGATAGCATGGTTCGCCATGACTTTCTTGATAGAGATATAAATAGAAGGATGATTTATAACCTGGTATTTAGTCAGGGTACTCGTGAGACTATTACTTTGCCTGCTCCTTCTTTGTTCAATCTTCATGCACGTAGGTACATTATTATGCCCTCGGACATCTACGCATATTGGGGCTTGGCCCAACCACAGGTGCCCGTGCCGGAGCCGCTAGTCGAGTACCAGACGCCAGTTTATCAGTGGGAGCTAGAGGAACTCACACAACAGTGGTATCCTCAGTCCACTTCGGAGTACCACGCAGCTGGTTATTTCCCTCCTTGGGAGTAGACCAACTTAGGCCAAAAGCCTAAGCTTGGGGGAGTACGTGTTCTCACCAACTTTACATTCTTGCTTATGCTTTCACTTTATTAGCCGATGTTCACACTTTGCCACTGTATCATCCATGCTAGTTTATTTTCTTTTTCTTGCTTTCTATTTCGTGTGTCTGTCTAGTTTGAGAAAAAACAAAAAGATTTTCTTTTTCTTCTTTTGCTTGTTGGGAGCTTTCTCGTGTAGATAGTTTTCTTTTTCTTTGGGTCAAGGTAGAAGATATTGGTTACAATGTTTAGTGGCTCTTGCATGCATACCTGTTTAGCTTTCAAAGAGCCATATTACTTTGTCTTCTCCTTTGTGTTTGCTTGCAGATTCCAGAGTAGTCCAATGCATGAGCACTCTTATTACTTTTCACATCGTTCGGTCGTGCAAGTGAAAGGCAATAATGACGATATATGATGAAGTGACTGAGCCTGGAAAAGCTGGTATGAACTCGATCTATTTTGTTTTTGTAAATATGACTAGCTCACTGTTCCTAGTTCAGCTTTGTTGTGAGAGAAACATGTTTGCAATGACAACTTAGAGATCATAGTTGTTGATGCCATGCTTACTTAGCTAGGAGCTTATAATGGTTTGCCTTGGTTGCCAACATGAATTTTGAGATGACTGTGATGTAGTATGATAGGATGGTATCCTCCTTTGAATGTTTAAAGTGGCTTGACTTGGCACATGTTCGCACATGTAGTTGAAACAAAATCAACATAGCCTCTATGATATTCATGTTCATGGTGATTTATGTCCTACTCATGCTTGCACTCAATGTTAGTTAATCTTAATGCATTTTGATAACTGTTGTCGCTCTCTAGTTGGTCGCTTCCCAGTCTTTTGCTAGCCTTCACTTGTACTAAGCGGGAATACTGCTTGTGCGTCCACTTCAATAAACCCAAAGTTGTTCCATATGAGTCCTCCATACCTACCTATGTGCGGTATCTACCTGCCGTTCCAAGTAAATTTGCATGTGGCACTCTCTAAATCTTCAAGAAATAATCTGTTTTGCATGCACGAACCGCTCATGTGGTGACAGGGGGCTATTGGTATCTTCCATGCTAGGCATTTTATCCTCAATATGTGTTTATTCACTATCATTCACGAGAAAGGGGCCGGTAATTGGAATTCCCAATTCCATTCTCAAATCGAAAAGATAATTGCAAACAAAACTCCCCCAGGATTGATGTTGGTATGGACGGTACCCGAGGATTCGGCTAGCCATGGAGTGTGATTGATTGGTGGTGGGGGAGTCAAAACTTTACTTTTCTGTTTGGGAACCGCCTATAGCATGTGTAGCATGGAAGATGTTCAGAACTCTTAGTCATTGCGTTGACAATGAAAGCATGCCACCCAAAATTATTATCTCTGTTTTCAAAGCTTGAGCTCTGGCACCTCTGCAAATCAATGCTTCCCTCTGCTGCGAAGGGCCTGTCTATTTATATTCCTGTTGAGTCATCCTCCTCTTACAAAAGCACCAATTAGAGAGCACATCTATCATTTTTATGCTTTTCTTTTAACTGTGTTGAGTATGACTATGACTGGATCTTCATTGCCATGAATTACAATGTTTAGTCAGCCCTTGGTCTTTGAAGGTGCTCTGCATTTATGTTTTGCGGTCACACAAAGAGCTAGCGAGATACCATCTATTCATACTGCTTCATGTTATTTTGTTTGAAGTGTTGACGTTTGAGACTTATTATTATTTGCTCGCTAGTTGATTATGCCATTGATATGAGTTTACCGTGAGACCTAGATGTCATTTGCTTTTGTGGTTTGCTTGTGATCTTGCTGAAACTCTGGATATGAGTTAGACATAGTTGCAACAACAAGATCAAACAGAGTTCGTCAAAGTTTTTCTTTTGTCTCTTTCAGTTTGTCAACTGAATTGCTTGAGGACAAGCAAGGCTTTAAGCTTGGGGGAGTTGATACATCTCCGTCGTATCTACTTTTCCGAACTGTTTTGCCCTTCTTTTGGACTCTAATTTGCATGATTTGAATGGAACTAAACGCTGTTTTCAGCAGAATTGCCATGGTGTTGTTTTTGTGCAGAAATAAAAGTTCTGGAAATGTCCTAAAAATTTACGGAGATTTTTTTCTGGAATATAAGAAAAATACCTGCCCAAAGATCCACCGGAGGGCGTGCCAATGGGCCACAAGCCCACAGGCCGCGGCCACCCCCTAGGTCGCGCCGTGTAGGCTTGTGGGGCCCACGTGGCACCACCGCCCCCAAACTCAGCTCTATATCTTCCGTCTCACCCGGAAAAAATCAGAGAGAAGGTTTCATCGCGTTTTATGATACGGAGGTGCTGCCACCTCCTGTTCTTCATTTGGAGGGCAGATCTGGAGTCCTTTTGGGCTCCGGAGAGGGGAAATCGTCGCCATCGTCATCATCAACCTTCCTCCATCGACAATTCCATGATGCTCTTCATCGTCCGTGGGTAATGTCATTGTAGGCTTGTTGGACGGTGATGAGTTGGATGAGATCTATCATGTAATCGAGTTAGTTTTTGACGGGGATTGATCCCTAGTATCCACTATGTTCTAGATTGATGTTGCTACTACTTGGCTATGCTTAATGCTTGTCACTAGGGCCCGAGTGCCATGATTTCAGATCTGAACCTATTATGTTGTCGCCAATATATGTGTGTTTTAGATCCTATCTTGCAAGTTGTAGTCACCTACTTTGTGTTATGACCCGGCATCCCCGGAGTGACAATAGTCGAAACCACTCCCGGAGATGACCATAGTATGAGGAGTTCATGTATTCACCGCGTGTTAATGCGTTGGTCCAGTTCTTTATTAAAAGGAGAACCTTAATATCCCGTAGTTTCCATTAGGACCCCGCTGCCACGGGAGGGATGGAAAATAGATGTCATGCAAGTTCTTTTCCCTAAGCACGTATGACTACATACGAAATACATGCCTACATTAGATTGACGAACGGGAGCTAGTTACATATCTCTTCGTGTTATAGCTATTACATGATGAATCACATCCGTCACACTCATCCATCACCGATCCACTGCCTACGAGTCTTTTACTACTGGTCCTTGCTATGTTACTTTGTCCAGGCTTGTCCCTTGCTACAAAAGGGATTGGGACACTTTGCTGCTACTGTTGTCGCTACTGCTGTGACTCTGTTGTTCCTTGCCACTTTGTTGTTACTTTTTGCAAGATCCTTTTCCGACACCGTTGTCAGGGAAGAATAGTTCCCCGTCCACGTGCAACTTACTGGCGCCATTGATACAACAGTTAGGAATAGTCTGCCGTCAACAGATCATTTCTGGCACCGTTGCTATCATACTACTTTGCTACTGATACTTTGCTTGCAGACACTAATCTTTCAGGTGTGGTTGAATCTGACAAACTCAGCTGCTAATACTTGAGAATATTCTTTCGCTTTCCCTTCGGCGAACCAACAAATTTGGGTTTAATACTCTACCCTCGAAAACTATTGCGATCCCCTATACTTGTGGGTTATCAGCAACCCAAATGGTTCTTTTGCTAACACCACTTTGAGTACCAACAAATTTGGCAAACACATTGCCAACCTTATCCTTCCAATAGAATATATATCATCAATAAAAATTGGGTTGTATAAGTCACCATTCGTGCATGAAGAACCAAGGTCAACCTTCTCATGACATAAATAGCAACATCTACTCTTTACTTTCTTCTCAATTGATTTCTCAACTTGAGGAGTGTTGACTTGAGTCTTCTTGGGAAGTGGACTTTCTTCAACTTGTGGTTGGTGATGACCCGCAAGTATAGGGGATCAATCGTAGTCCTTTCGATAAGTAAGAGTGTCGAACCCAACGAGGAGCAGAAGGCTTTGATAAACAGTTTTCAGCAAGGTAATAACTGCAAGCACTGAAAGTAGCGATAACAAGTGATGGTGTGGTGAGGTGAAACGTAGCAAGTGAAAAGTAACAAGTAACAAGTAGTAGCAATGGTGCAGCAAAGTGACCCAATCCCTTTTGTAGCAAGGGACAAGCCTGAACAAAGTCTTATAGGAGGAAAAACGCTCCCGAGGACACACGGGAATTTCTGTCATGCTAGTTTCATCATGTTCATGTGATTCCCGTTCGTTACTTTGATAGTTTGATATGTGGGTGGACCGGCTCTTGGGTACTGCCCTTACTTTGAAAAGCATCCCACTTATGATTAATCCCTCTCGCAAGAATCCACAACTACGAAAGAATAATTAAGACAACGTCTAACCATAGCATTAAACTAGTGGATCCAAATCAGCCCCTTACGAAGCAACGCATAGACTGGGGTTTAAGCTTCTGTCACTCTAGCAACCCATCATCTACTTACTACTCCCCAATGCCTTCCTCTAGGCCCAAATATGGTAAGTTTTATGTAGTCGACGTTCACATAACACCACTAGAGGAAAAGACAACATACAACATATCAAAATACCGAACGAATACCAAATTCACATGACTATTATCAGCATGACTTATCCCATGTCCTCAGGAACAAAAGTAACTACTCACAAAGCATAATCATAATCATGATCAGAGGTGTAATGAGTAGCATCAAGGATCTGAACATAAACTCTTCCACCAAGTAATCTAACTAGCATCAACTACAAAGAGTAATCAACACTACTAGCAACCTTACAAGTACCAATCGGAGTCGCGAGACGGAGATTGGTTACAAGAGATGAACTAGGGTTTGGAGAGGAGATGGTGCTGATGAAGATGTTGATGGAGATGACTCCCCTCTGACGAGAGGAGTGTTGGTGACGACGATGGCGACGATTTCCCCCTTCGGGAGGGAAGTTTCCCCGGCAGGATCGTCCTGCCGGAGCTCTAGATTGGTTCTGCTCAAGTTCCGCCTCATGGCGGCGGAGAATCCACAAAAAAGATCCACCCTCATATTTTCCTAGACAAAACCCTTCATATAGCAAAAGAGGGGGGCAGTGGGCCACCAGGGTGCCCACAAGCCCTGTAGCCGCCGCCAGGGGGTTAGTTGGCGGCTACCAGGCTTGTGGGCCCCTGGTAGCTCCCTTCTGGCACTTCTTTCGCCCAGTATTTTTTATATATTCCCAAAGAATTCCACGTTGATTTTCAGGGCATTTGGAGTTGCGCAGAATAGAGGACTCAGACTTGCTCCTTTTCCAGTCCAGAATTCCAGCTGCTGGTATTCGCCCTCTTCAAATAAACCTTGCAAAATAAGAGAGAAAAGGCATAAGTATAGTACCACAAAGTAATACAACATTCCATAAAGTGATAAATATCAACATGAAAGCACGATGCAAAATGGACGTATCAGTTGGACATGAGGTTGGACTTATGGCCTCTTCCCTTGTTGCTTGTCACTAATGGCCTTCTTCTTCAATGAGAAAAATCTAACATGATGCCCTTCAATTTTGAACTTGAAGCAAACAAGCTTGGCTGAATTCTTGACTTTTTATTGACCCTTCTTCTTGATCATCTTGGCCTTCTTCTTCCTATTTGAGTTGAATCCAAGTCCTCCCTTGTCACTAGGGGATTTTTGCCCACTCAAAATATTGTCAAGACTGGACTTCCCTTCATGATTATTTTCCAAGTATTTCTTCAAAGAAGTGACTTGGGCCTTCAGCTCTTTGATTTCCTCTATATGGTTAGTATCAACACAAGTACTTGAGGAAGTATACGTGTCATTGTTAGAGCAACAAGGCAAGGAAAGTAATTCATCACAAGATGTACCAACATTATGAGTTGATGAATAACAAGGACTAGCACATGGCAATATAGTATTTTGACTAGAAATAGTGTTAATGTCCACATGAGGGTCACTAGATGTTACCTTAGTAGTCATAGACTCATGAGCTAACTTTAGCACATTATGGGAGAAGATAAGATCACCATGAGAGCTACAAAGCTCTTCATGACTTACTTCCAATTTCCCATAATTCCTAGATAGCAACTCAACTTCAGCCCTTAGCTCAACATTCTACTTTAGTATGGATGATTCACAATAAATAGAGTTAGTAGCACAAGCATCATCATTAAAAACAAGAGGAGAAGGCAACTTGGCACACTCTTTTTCATATGAAGCTTCAAGTTGAGCATGAGACTTAGTGAGTTTGATGAGCGAGCTCTTAATAACCCTTGAGCCATTTTCGAGGTGCTCATAATCCTTAAGGAGTTTAGCATGTGAAACTTCAAGCTTATCATTTTTAGTTGTAAAATCATTAACCACATCGATAGCTCTATCATGGGATTCCTTTAATCTAGATAATTCAAGAGCAAATGTCTCATCATTAGATTCCTTGGCGGTTTGTTCATTTTCAAGAGCTTGAGATAGCTCCACGATCTCATTAGCATAATCATGCTCATGACCTTCCATTTTCTCAATGGTGGCCTCATGCTCCTCGATATGAGCTTCCAACTCCTCAATATATTTCATGCCCTCGATGGCAATAGACATGATTTCCATGAAGTTGGAACGAGAAATTTTATTCTTATAAAGAGCTATTAAAATCATTTCACCCTTAATTTTTAAGGGAATCGATATTATCACTCTCTTCATCATTATGCTCGTCCTCACCATCATCAACATCATCATCATGAGATATATTGGGATTCAAGGTAGGAGATACCTTTGTAGCATTAGCCATAAGGAAAAAGTGAGAAACAATATATGATGATGTAGGATCCCTTGAAGCAGCATTCAAGACCACATCTTATTCCATGGAGTGTTGAGTGTCCTCTACATTGTTAGCATAATAACTTGAGGAAATAGATACATTTTTATCATGGCAACAAGATATGGCAAGCATATCATCATGAGATTTAGTCAAGCAATTTCTACATGATGAGTGCTCGAAGTGTTAAAGTCCAAAGATGAAGCATTACAATAAGATAGTGATGAAGGATCATCAACAATAAGACCACTATCATCATTAGGTCAGCCATCCTTACTCTCTAGGTGGTAAAACCTAATAATGAGAAACCTATCTCTAAACATTCAAATAAACATTCAAATCCTTAGGCACCATGGACTCGGTCAGCCATGGTTTGTGTGTGGATGCTGGAAAGGAGTAAACTTTACATTTTTGCTTGGGAACTGCCAATAAGGTGTTTAGCATGGAAGATATCAAAAACTCTATCGTGATGTTGACAGGAAAAGCACACCACCCAAATTACAGTTTCACCTCTGTTGAAACCTTGAGCTGTGGCACCTTTGTAAATCAATGCTTCCCTCTACAAAGGGCCTTTCTATTTACTTTCATGCTATTTTATTTTTATTCTTGAGTCATAATCTTCTTACTAAAAGCACTAGACCTCAGAGCACTATTGTCATTCTTATGCATTGAGTATAGTTAATGTTGGATGTGAGCATGACTCGATCTTTTCTACCTTGAATTACAATGTTTAATCATTGCTTGGATATGAGAGCTGTTGTGTCTTTCTGTTTTATAGTCTTGAAAAGGGATAGAGAAATACCATGTCATGCTATTATATCATGATTGTTTTGACAAATTGTTGGCATGTGAGATATTTAATTATTGCTCGCTAGCTAGTTATGTATTGCTATGAGTGAATATCATGTTTAATTGTTATCATGGATATGGTTATTTATGATTTATGCTGAAAACCTGAACATTAGCTAAGCATATATATAGCAACGAGAACAAAATAGTTTGTATAAGTTTTCTTTATCACTTTTAGTTTATCAAGTAAACTGTTTGAGGACAAGCAATGAGTTAAGCTTGGGGAGTTGATACATCCCAAACGTATCTACTTTTCCAAACACTTTTCCTCTTGTTTTGGACTCCAATTTGCATGATTTGAATGAAACTAATCTGGAGTGATGTTGTCCTTATAGAAGAATATTGGTGTTATTTTTGTGCAGAAATAAAAGTTCTAGGAATCGGACAACACTTTTGTGGAATTTTTTCTGGAATATATGAAGAATTACAGAGTTAAGACCTGCTGAAGGGGGATGCCTGTCGGCCACAAGCCAACAGGGCGCGCCCACCACCTTGGCGTGCCCTATTAGCTTGTCGGGACTATATGGCTCCCCGGCCCTAATTTCAGTCCTATAAATTCACAATCACGGAGAAAAAAATGAGATTGAAGTTTTCATAGAGTTTTACGGGAGGGAGCTGCTACCACCTCCTATTCTTCCTCGGGAGGGCTGATCTAGAGTTTGTTTGGGGCTCCAGAGAGGCGGATTCATCGCCATCATCATCACCAATCCTTCTTCATCAATAATTCCATGATGCTCACCGCCGGGAGAGGGTAATTACTTTTTAGGCTTGCTGGACAGTGATGGGATTGGATGAGATTGATCATGTAATTGAGTTATTTTGATAAGGCTTGATCCTAGTATCCACTATGTTTTGAGATTGATGTTTCTATGACTCTACTATGCTTAATGCCTGTCAATAGGGCCCAAGTGCTTAGATCATATTATGTTTCTCTGAATATGAAAGTGTTTGGATCCTATGTTACAAGTTGTATGTGCCTATTATGTGTTATGATCCGCATACCCCATGGTGACAAAAATTGGGATTCTTTTCGGTGATTCTCGTAGTTTGAGGGGTTCATGTATTCACCATGTGTTAATGGTTTGTTCCAGTTCTCTATGTAAAGGAGGCCTTAATATCCCTTAATTTCCTTATGGACCCCGCTGTCACGGGAGGGTAGGACAAAAGATGTCATGAGCTCTTACCGTAAGTATGTATGACTATATACATAATACATGCCTACATTATATTGATGAATTGGAGCTAGTTCCGTGTCGCTCTAATGTGTAACTGTTACATGATTGATGTCATCCAAATCATTATCCATCACCGGTCCACGTGCCTATGCTTTTCATATACTGAATCTTGCTAAGGTACTATTATTTGTACTAGTTTTACAATCACTACAAAACTGATGTTGTTACCATACTACTACTAATTTTCTATGCTACTGAAATCTTTGTTGCACAGATATATCCCACGTGTGGTTCACTTGACAAGTCAACTACTGACACCAACAAATATTCTATGGCTCCTGATAACCCACAAGTATAGGGGATCGCAACAGTTTTCGAGGGTAGAGTATTCAACCCAAATTTATTGACTCGATTCAAGGGGAGACAAAGAATATTCTCGAGTATTAGCAGCTGAGTTGTTAATTCAATCACACCTAAAAAAATTAATATCTGCAGAAAACTATTTAGTACCAAAGTAGTTTGGAAGTAACAGTAATAGTGGCAAACACGAGAGTAGCAGTTTTGTAGTGATTGTAAAATAGCAACGGAAAAGTAACTTAGCAAGGACCAATATGTGAAAAGCTCATAGGCAATGGATCAGGGATGGATAATTATGTTGGATGGCATTCATCATGCAACAACCATGACATAGGGTGATACAGAACTAGCTCAAATTCATCAATGTAATGTAGCCATGTATTCCATATATAGTCATACATGCTTATGGAAAAGAACTTGCATGACATCTTTTGTACTACCCCCCCCCCCGCCCGTGGCAGCGGGGTCCTAATGGAAACTAAGGGATATTAAGGCCTCCTTTTAATAGAGAAATGGACCAAAGCATTAAGTGAATACATGAACTCCTCAAACTACGGTAATCACCGGAAAGAATCCCAGTTATTGTCAGCCTGGAGGATGAAGATCATATCTCGTAATAGGTGTCTATAACTTGCAAGATAGGATCAAGAACACATATATATTAATTAAAACATAATAGGTTTAGATCTGAAATCATGCCACTCGGGCCCTAGTGACAAGCATTAAGCATAATAAAGTCATAGCAACATCAATCTCAGAACATAATGGATACTAGGGATCAAACCCTAACAAAACTAACTCGATTACATGATAGATCTCATCCAACCCATCACCATCCAGCAAGCCTACAATGGAATTACGCACGAAAGACGGAGAGCGTCATGAAATAGGTGACGAAGGATGGTTGGTGATGACGACGGCGTCGATTTCCCCCTCTGTGGAGCCCAAATCATACTCCAGATCTGCCCTCCCGAGGAAGAGCAGGAGGTGGCAATGGCTTCGTATCGTAAAAAGCGATGAACTCTTCTCTCTGATTTGTTTTCTCCCGAGATAGGAATATATAGAAGTGGAAACGAGGTCGGTGGAGCCTCAAAGACCCCACAAGCCACGGGGTGCGGCCTAGCGGGGTCGCGCCCTGCAGGCTTGTGGCCTGGGTGTGGCCCCTCTTCGGTCGATTCTTTCACCAATATTTTTATTAATTCCATAAATATTCTTTGTAAATTTTCTACACAAAAATAACACCAAGGCAATTCTGCTGAAAACAGCGTTAGTCCGGGTTAGTTCCATTCAAATCATGCAAATTAGAGCCCAAAACAAGGGCAAAAGAGTTTGGAAAAGTAGATGCGTTGGAGATGTATCAACTCCCCCAAGCTTAAACCTTTGCTTTTCCTCAAGCAATTCAGTTGATAAACTGAAAGTGATAAAGAAAAAATTTACAAACTCTGTTTGATCTTGTTGTTGCAAATATGTCTAACTTATGTTCATATTTTCAGCTCTGGTTATAGACTAACCACATTCACAATAATATTTAGGTCTCATATTTACTTATATCAATGGTATAATCAACTATAAAGCAATAATAATAAGTCTCGGATGGCAACAATTTTATCAAAACAACCATAATACAATATCATAAACTGGTATCTCGCTAGCCCTTTCTAAGACCGCAAAACGTAAATGTAGAGCACCTCCGAAGAACAAGGACTGACTAGACATTGTAATTTATGGTAAAAGAGATCTAGTCATACTCGTACTCAATATCAATTAATAGCAAAACATACAAATGACGGAGGTGCTCTCTAACTGGTGCTTTTTTGTAAGAAGGGGATGACTCAACAATAAATCAAAATAGATAGGCCCTTCGTAGAGGGAAGCATTGATTTCCAAACGTGCCAGAGCTCGTGCTTTGAAAACATGGATGAATAAAAATTTTGGGTGGTATGCTTTCATTGTCAACATAAAAACTAAGAGATCTCAATATCTTCCAGTATAGGTAGTTCCCAAACAGAATAGTAAAGTCTGTACTCCCCCTCCACCAATCAATCACGTTCCACGGCGGGCCGAATCCATGGGTACCGTCCATACAAACGACAATCTTGGGGGAGTTTTGTTTCATTAAATTTGATTTGACTTTTGAGCATGGAACTAGGCATCGCGATTACCATCCACTTTCTCATGAATGATAGTGAATCAACACATATCTTGAGAATAACCCACCTAGCATGGAAGATACTGATGGCCCCTAGTCACCACATGAGCGATTCGGGCATACAAAACATAATATTTATTTGAAGGTTTGGAGTATGGCACATGCAAATTTAGTTGGAACGGCAGGCGAATACCGCATATAGGAAGGTATGTTGGACTCATATGGAACAACTTTGGGTTTATCGAAATGGATGCACAAGCAGTATTCCCGCTTAGTACAAGTGGAGGCTAGCAAGAGACTGGGAAGTGACCAAATAGAGAGCGACAAGAGTCCTAAACATGCTTTGAGATTAACCAACATTGAGTGCAAGCATGAGTAGGATATAAATCGCCATGAATATAAACATCGTGGAGGCTATGTTTGTTTTGTTTCAACTACATGCGTGAACATGTGCCAAGTCAAGCCACTCGAATCATTCGGAGGAGGATACCATTCTATCATACTAAATTACAACCATTTTAATATGCATGCTGGCACTCAAGACAAGCCATTATTCACTCCTAGCTAATTAAGCATGGCATAAGTAACTATAATCTCTAATTGTCATTGTAAACATGTTCAATTCATAATAAGATGAATCCAGTACCATAAGCTAATCATATTTACAAAAAAAATAGGTTGAGTTCATACCATCTTTTCTCCATCTCCGTCACTTCATTATATATCGTCATTATTGCCTTTCACTTGCACGACCGAACAGTGTGAAAAATAATAATAAGAGTGCATGCGCATTGGACTAAGGTGGAATCTGCAAGCAATAACTCAAAGGAGAAGACAAGGTAGTATGGACTCCCTGATAGATCAACGATAATGAATATGAGAGCCACTCAGAATGTCATCGTGGTCTTCTCTTTACGACTCAAAGAAAAAAAGAACAACTATTTACACGGGAAAGCCCCTAACAAGCAAAAGAAGAACGAAAAATCTTTTTGGGTTTTCTTTTAACACTACAACTAAACAAACTAGAAGGTAAAGCTAGAACTAATTTTTTTGGATTTTCTCAAGGTTAATGGAACACACAAGAAGAAAATAAAAGGAAGAAATAAACTACCATGGATGGTACAAGGAAAAAGTACGAACACCGACAACTAGAATGAATGTGTGAACATGAATGTAATGTCGGTGAGAAATACGTACTCCCCAAGCTTAGGCTTTTGGCCTAAGTTGGTCTAAGGCCATGGCTGGAAATAACCCTCTCCTGGATACTCTAGAGGATACTAAGGGTTCCATTGGTTTGCGAGCCCCTACGGCTCCCACTGAAAAACTGGAACCTCATACGGATCGAGAGCTGGTGCAGGCTCACTTGGTGGGGGTTGCGACATGCCTCAATATTTGTAAATGTCCTCGAGCATAATAGTGTACCTTCCTGAATGGATATCGAACAAAGAATAAGCATGCAAAGTAATAATATCACAAGTACCCTGACTAAATACTAAGTTATAAAGCAACCTCTTATTATTGTCTTTCTTAATAAAATCATGTGCTACCATCCTACCATAATCTAGATATCTTATAGGAAGTAGCATTTCCTCTTCCTCGTCAAGCCTAATAGGTATCTCAAAGTATTTAGCTAAACGACATGCATAGATACCTCCGAATATAGGGCCCTTCGAATGGTTTAAGTTCAACTGTTGTGCCACTATAGCACCCAGACTAAAAGTTCTATCAGCAAATAAAGCGTGGGGCGGAATAGTGAGGTCGGGAGCACTGAGGCTTCCACTCTCGTTGCGACCAACTAAACATCTCCCTGCAAATAATGAATAGTATCATAGAACAGGAAAGTGTATGTTGGCCGCTCTTTCCTTTGACACCCCTCTCTCTTCCCCTAGAGTGATTGCAGCAATAAAATCGTCCATGTCTCTAGGACGTGGTTCACTGGTGCTGCCCTCAAAAGGTATTTTGCAAACATTCCAAACATCTTAAAAGTGACATTTCCTTAGTCACATCATAGAAATGAAATTCTACCATGGGAGGATTCTTCCTAGGATAAAAGTGAAAATTTTGCATGAAAGTATTAGTAAGTAGGAGATATTGGTCACACTTATCGTTGAGGAAATCGGTGATGCCTGCATTTTCTGCTAGATAGTAGAAATCTTCATAAATTCCGACCTCCCTTAAGAATGCCTCACTTGGCCATTCACATGGTCTAACTTACGATGTGCGAGGAATATTGTATCTAGGCTTATCATATCCATTTTCTTTAGAACCCTGACTTGAAGAGCCTCTCAACAATCTCCTCATCTTTTATTTCTCGATGAACAATCCCCTAAAAGAGTTTTGCAAATGGAGCTTCGATCAAGTAGATCAAAAATGGCAACAAGATGAGCTAAAACACGGGTTTGAGCAATCGTGGGATTTTCCTGGAGGAAGAAGGAGTGGATGGGTACTGGAATAAGTGAAGGGGCCCCACGTGGGACCCACAAGCCAGGGGGCACGCCCAGGGGGTGGCCACGCCCTGCTGGCTTGTGGCCCACTGGTGCAATCCCCTGACGTATTCTTAGTGCCAGAAATTCTTAAATAATCCAGAAAAATCATACTAAATTTTCAAGGCGTTCTCAGAACTTTTATTTTCAGGTAATTTTTCTATTGTACGGATAAAACGGATAACTGAGTAATAATAACTTTTTTACTAAATTGAAACTAAAGAACATAAAATAAAAGTTGGGTACAAAAGTTTGTGCTTTCCAAATTCATCCATCTCATGCCCGTCAAAAACAATCCATCAATAAGGTTGATCAAGTCTTATTGACAAACTTTTTTCGAATGACATGGAACCAGAGAACCTTCGAATAACACTAGGTTACCTCAGTGGGGATATGCATGTCCCCAACAATAAGTATATCATATTGCTTCTTAACTGTAGGAAGAGGGAATTCAAAGTCTCCAATAGTGAACATTGGAATATTTTCAATGGAGTTTATGCTATGAACTTGAGATTGTTTCTTCGAAAAGTGTACCGTGTGCTCATTACCATTAACATGAAAAGTGGCATTGCCTTTGTTGCAACCAATAACAACCCATGTAGTATTCATAAAGGGTCTACCAGGGATGATCGACAAACAGTCATCCTCGGGAATATCAAGAATAACAAAGTCCGTTAGGATAGTAATGTTTGCAACCACAACAGGCAGATCTTCACAAATACCGATAGGTAAAGACGTTTATTTATTAGCCATTTGAAGAGAGATTTCAGTAGGTGTCAACTTATTCAAGTCAAGTCTATGATATAAAGAGAACGACATAACACTAACACCATCTCCAAGGTCACATAAAGCAGTTTTAACATAATTTCTTTTAATAGAGCATGGTATAATGGGTACTCCGGATCTCCTAGTTTCTTTGGTATTCCACCCTTAAAAGTATAATTAGCAAGCATGGTGGAGATCTCAGCTTCGGGTATCTTTCGTTTATTCGTAATAATATCTTTCTTGTACTTAGCATAAGGAGACATTTTCAGAATATCAGTTAAGTGCATACGTAAGAAGACAGGTCTCAGCATTTCAGCAAATCGCTCAAAATCCTCATCATCCTTTTTCTTGGATGGTTTAGGAGGAAAGGGCATGGGTTTCTGAACCCATGGTTTTTATCTACCATGCTTCCAGCAACAAAATCTCTTTTATTGTATCTCTTATTCTTAGGTTGTGAGTTATCATGATCAAGAGCAAGTTCAATCTCCACATCATTGTCACTACTAGGTTGTCGACATGAACATCATCAGTAATATTATCACTAGGTTCATGTTCATTAACAGATTGTGTCCGAGCATCAGAAATAGAGATATCATTTGGGTTTTCATGTGACTCTACAATAGGTTCACTAGTAGCATGCAAAGTCCTATCGTCATTCTTTTTCCTTTTACTAGAAGGACTAGGTACATCAATATTAACTCTCTGAGAATCTTGCTGCACTCTCTTAGGATGGCCCTCAGGATACAAAGGTTCCTGGGTCATTCTACTACCTCTAGTCACAACTCTAACAGAATGGTCATTGTTCTTGCTAATCATCTCATTGAGCAAATCATTTTGTGCCTTAAGTACCTGTTCTACTTGAATAGTTACCATGGAAGCATGTTTACTAATAAGCCTAAGATCATTGACAGTTCTACTCATATAATCACCCAAGCCATCAAGCATGTAAGCATTATGCTTCAATTGTCTACTAACATAAGCATTGAAATTTTCTTGTTTAACAACAAAGTTATCAAATTCATCCAAGCATTGGCTAGCAGACTTATTATAAGGAATGTCACCTTCATCAAATCTACAAAGATAATTTACCTCTACTACATGTGCCGGGTTATCAAGACCATGTATTTCTTCAATAGGTGGTAGATTCTTAACATTTTCACCTTTAATACCTTTTTCTTTCATAGATTTTGTTGCCTCTTGCATATCTTCAGGACTGAGGAATAGAATACCTCTTTTCTTCGAAGTTGATTTGGGCAGTGGTTCGGGAATAGTCCAATCATTATCATTGATCAATATATTATTCAATAGTAGTTCAGCTTGTTCAACAGTTCATTCCCTGAAAACACAACCAGCACAACTATCTAGGTGGTCCCTAGAAGCATCGATTAGTCCATTATAAAAGATATCAAGTATTTCATTTTTCTTGAGAGGATGATCAGGCAAAGCTTTAAGTAATCGGAGAAGCCTCCCCCAAGCTTGTGGGAGACTCTCTTCTTCAATTTGCACAAATTTAAATATTTCTTGCAAGGCAGCTTGTTTCTTATGGACATGAAAGTATTTTTCAGAGAAATGGTAAATCATATCCTGGGGACTATGCACACAAGAGGATCAAGAGAATTAAACCATTTCTTAGCATCACCCTTTAGTGAGAACGGAAAGAGCTTAAGAATATAGTAGTAACAAATTTTTTCCTCATGAGTAAATAGGGTAGCTATATCATTCAATTTAGTAAGGTGTGCCACAATAGTTTCAGATTCATAACCATGAAAAGGATCAGATTCTACCAAAGTAATTAACCCAGGATCGACAAAGAATTCATAATCCTTATGAGTAACAGAGATAGGTGAAGTAGCAAACTTGGGATCATATTGCATTCTAGCATTCAAAGATTTTCCTTCCACTTGCATAGCAATTTCTTAAGATCATCGCTATCCTTACAAGAAAGAAAGTCCCTAGCTACTTCTTCTTCCATAACATAACCCTCAGGTATATTACGCAATTCATATCTAGGAGAGCTAGTTCTAGCAGGTGAATCATAGTGTTCAGTTTCATCAGATTCATCAATATCATCAGTTTCAACATTCACTCTAGCAATTTGTTCATCAAGAAATTCACCAAGTGGCATAGTGGTATCAAGCAAAGTATCATCATAAGCATCATGCATGGCAGAAGTAACATCATCAATTACTTGCGACATATCAGATTCAGTAGCAGGTGATGGTGTCGCAAATTTACTCATAACAAACGGTGAATCAAGTGCACACATAGATGGCAGTTCCTTACCTGCACTCGTAGTTGAGGGGTAGATCTTGGTTTTAGCGTCTTTCAGATTCTTCATGGTGATCAACAGATATAAATTCCAAGTGACTCAGAGAATAAAGCTATGCTCCCGGACAACGGCGCCAGAAAAAGTTTTTGATAACCCACAAGTATAGGGGATCGCAACAGTTTTCGAGGGTACTATATTCAACCCAAATTTATTGATTCGACTCAAATGGAGCAAAAGAATATTCTCGAGTATTAGCAGTTGAGTTTCCAATTCAACCACACCTGAAAAACTTAGTATCTACAGCAAAGTATTTAGTAGCAAAGTAGTATGGAAGTAACGGTAACGGTGGCAAACGCGACAGTAGCAGTTTTGTAGTGATTGTAACTATAGCAACGGAAAAGTAACTTAGCAAAAACCAATATGTGAAAAGCTTATAGGCAATGGATCAGTGATGGATAATTACGTCGGATGTTATTCATCATGCAACAGTCATAACATAGGGTGATACAGAACTAGCTCCAGTTCATCAATGTAATGTAGGAATCTATTCCATATATAGTCATATGTGATTATGGAAAAGAACTTGCATGACATCTTTTGTCCTACCCTCTCGTGGCAGCGGGGTCCTAATGGAAACCAAGGGATATGAAGGCCTCCTTTTAATTGAGAATCGGACCAAAGCATTAACACTTAGTGAATACATGAACTACTCAAACTACGGTAATCACCCGAAAGAATCCCAGTTATTGTCACCCTAGGGGATGCGGATCATAACTCGTAATAGGTGTCTATAACTTGCAACATAGGATCAAGAACATATATATATATATATATATATATATATATATATATATATATATATATATATATATATATTCATGAAAACATAATAGGTTCAGATCTGAAATCATGGCACTCGGGCCCTAGTCACAAGATTAAGCATAGCAAGGTCACACCAGCATCAATCTCACAACATAATTGATACTAGGGATCAAACCCTAACAAAACTAATTCGATTATATGATATATCTCATCCAACCCATCACCGTCCAACAAGCCTATGACGGAATTACTCACGAACGACGGAGAGCGTCATGAAATTGGTGATGAAGGATGGTTGGTGATGACGACGGCTTCGATTTCCCCTCTCTGAAGCCCAAATCAGACTCCAGATCTGCCCTCCCAATGAAGAACAGGAGGTGGCAGCGGCTCCGCATCGTAAAACGCGATGAACTCTACTCTCTATTTTTTCTCCCGGATAGGAATATATAGAAGTGGAAATGAGGTCGGTGGAGCCTCATGGACCCAACAAGCCAGGGGACACGGCCTAGGGGGCGTCATACATGCTTGTGGCCTGGGGGTGGCCCCTCTCCGGTTGATTCTTTCGCCAGTATTTTTTTTAATTCTAGAAATATTCTCCGTAAATTTTTAGGTCAATCCGAGAACTTTTATTTCTGCACAAAAATAACACCAAGGCAATTCTGCTGAAAACAGCGCCAGTCCGGGTTAGTTCCATTTAAATCATGCAAATTAGAGTCCAAAACAAGGGAAAAAGTGTTCGAAAAAGTAGATACGTTGGAGACGTATCACCTCCCCTTGTGTCAAATCAAGAAATCTAGGTGTAATACTACCCGCGAAGACTGTTGCGATCCCCTATACTTGTGGGTTATCAAAGGCTTTTAGTGAGACTGGTATAGATGAAGACAAAAAAGGGCTAGCCCATCACTAAGTGTGTCACTACTCACAGCAAAAGGACCGGTGAATCCCAATGACCACATAAAATTTCTAGCTCTTGAATCCCTCATCTTTGTCTTGGACAGGAAAAGTGGGAGGGACAAAATTTTCTTACGAGCCATTTCAGCTCGCCAACTATCATGTCCGTCCATAGACCGCGACAGTTCCAACATAGGAGACTCATTGTGTATGGCGGGACTTCTTTACTATAGTGACCGTCTGATCCGCTGATCTTGATGTGAGGGTAATGGTTTCCATCTTTTGATTCTTGTAGAAGTCATTCAAACTTTAATCTCCACTTGGAGCTAGTACTAAATTGTTGTCGTCAGCATTAATATCAAGTTTGCCTATTGTCCACGTCAGGTTTGAAGTCTCAAGCATTAATTTCTCCTCGGAATTTTGGATGAGCCCTTTGGGTTTGTAAATCTTTGTCTCCTTTCTTTTGTGGCCAACAATTTTAGCAACAATATTCTATAGTGGGGAGAGCTCCTTGCTCATGTTACCAACAGTTAGTATTGCCTTCTGCTTAAGAGTTTGGTTCTGTACCATTGTGGGAGACACAACCTCACCTTGTACCTCCCATGGTTCAGTTATTTCTTCTCCTGATTTGGTTTTTGGGGTTGGCTTTGACTCCCCTTGCCTGTCCTCATGACAAGAACTTCTACCACTTGACTAAGAGCTTTGTCCAGATTTTGAAAGCAAGAATCTCTTTCTTCTATCCTCCTTCACCATAATTTTTTGGCGTTGTAGGGTAATTTTCCATCAATATATGAAGAATTAAGTTAATTTAGAGGTAATTTAATGCTGACATAATGCTGACATAACTTTTTGAGGTAATTTAATGCTGCCACCTGTTGCTCGGCCCTATTCAATGTCTAACGCACAACCAAGGGTCAGCAGAAAAACCAATTTTTGCCCCAAGGTCACCCCGAAATGCAGCCAAATACTGAAACTGGGTGTTCGAGAGATGGACTTGGTGTGGAGGAGACGAGATTTTGCGTTGGAATCTAGATGGGATGGATGCACGATAGGATCGTGACCACGATATCAAAAGTCTAACCCTAGAGTCGCCCGTCGCTCGTGGGGACAAGAAAGTTCTACGGTGCACCTGGAGTCTTCACTTATGTGAAGGCCAAGATTTTATACTACACATTTTGTTGCAAAGCAAGGGATGTACTACCAAAACTGATAATATTGTTAAAGAACAAGGTTGCACAATTTTTCGAGAGTAATTGAAAAAATGGTACATCATTTGAAATCAAAGGACAAAAATATATAACTAAATAGACAATGTAACCATGATGTCATGCAAATATGAGAGTTTTCGAAAGAAGAATACACGATTATTTTTACTAATATAAAAGGAGGAAAATTCCCTTCGACGTCGATGCTGCATGTGACATTTTTTATCCAAATGTAGCAATAATAGTTTAGGTTCACAAAAGTAGGCCATGCCATTGAAGATACCTTCCGCTTTGTGAAGTCATCCGGAATGCTAAGATGGAACTTCTTTGCTGTCTTCCCGGGACCGCATAGGCGTGATGTGTCCTTGCAGTGTGCATTATATGAATGAAAACCCTCAAATCAACTAGAAGGAAAATGAATTCACGACGATTTCAGTCGGGTGATTATTAGGGACAAACGGACTCGGATAAGGGATAAGCGAATATTTCAGTAAATTATTTACCTAGTTCTCCACGAGAAAAACCCCAATACCATCAAATCCCCAATCGGGCGGAGCTGGGTCGACGGCGAGCGTCATCGAGAAAGTCTTTGCAAAGAGGCAGCGGCAGGCGGTAGTAGCAAAATGCGGTGGGGTTTGGCGGTAGCCTCCTATGACGAAAAGCATCGAGCTAAATGGTCTCCGCGACAGTAGGCGGTGACATGCAGATTTGAGGAGGAGTGCGGGTGCGACTGGTATCTCTGCATGTTCTCTCACACATTCGGAGGTACTCGTCCCACGAAAATGCAGTTGTGCCATATGCAAGCATCCTGTAGTGCACTCGTGCAATTTTGGTAATAAGAGCATCTAGTTCTTCCCATGACATCATTCTTGAAACTAAAAGTCTTCGTAGGACCGGATGCCATTGTACAGGGGTTCAAAGTCATTTTTGCATCCGAAAAATGCCGAAGAAAATTTAACATGAATAGGGCATCAGGGGAAAAGTAGTCGTTCATCAGCGTGAAATGCCCTCGTGCCATGTTCCAATTCGACACTCAATGACCATTGATCGATCCCTTGAAATTAAAAAGATGCTCTTCCACACACTTCGTGTCTACAAGGACTACTTACATCTTCGTTGTTTCATTGGCATAATCCTTCTCATTGGACGAGTAATTGGTACACGTACTCATGTTCGAATCCGTTGCTTCAAAGAAGGAATTAAAAAATACTATGGAAATTTCACCAAACAGTTGCCGGGTTTGGTGACCCCACGGCAGCATGGGCGGATGATACCTGCACGGCGAACGAACGAGAGGTGTGGAATGATGGTGTAGGCAAAATGGTGTGAGGGAATGGGTGGTGCGACGGAAGTCACGAAGGTCTAGGAAGGGCTTGGAGGGCGACGAGGGTGGTACAACATCTGAGTCTGTGAGGGGGAAAGCATATGCGGGGAAAAGGGAAGGGATGGAGACACGAGGTCCGGGTATTATTCTGGGTGTGTTCGATGGAGTCAAGGTTCTATGTGGATGTGGTCACAACTCCTACAAACCCCCTTGTTTACTCTGGTTTGCGGAAAAGCGGAAAAAACGACAAACAGATTGATTCGCGGATTGTTGCAGAACAGTATTGAACGCAAAATTGCGTCGAGATAGAATGGTGTGGAAATTTGCTAGCGATTTGAGGATCTGCTTTAGAAATACCCTCACTCCTTATCACTGAATTTGACACGCAAATCATTCGCTATTGTTATCTGACCCAGCAAACGTTACTGATATATTCACGTCCAAGAAAGAAATGGAAGCTCCTATGGGGCACCTTCGGTGCCACTTGGGGAACCGACGCTTGTAACGCCCCTTCTCGTGGGCTGGCCCATGTAGAGTGTGGTTGATTATTCAAAAAATGTGAAAAAAACTGGAAAAGGAAAAAGCTTGTGAATTCAAAAAAGTTCACGGGTTTTGAAAAAAGGTTTAGAATTTTGAAAAAAGCTCATCGAATTCAAAAAAAAGTTCATTGCATAAAATTCAGTGATTTTAAAAATGTTTAATGCTTTTGAAAAAAGTTCAACACTTTGAAAAGAGTTCACATATTTTGAGAATATTTCATAGAAATTGATTTTTTATCTAATTTGAAAAAAGTTCATCGGAATTCAAATAAAGTTCATGGATTTGGAAAAAAGTTCATCAGATTTTTAAAAAAATAATCAATTTTTTTTAAAGTTCACATATTTTGACACAATTTATCAGGTCAGGAAAAGAATAAAAAGAATGAAAAAGGAAAGAATAAAATAAAATTCGTTAAAAGGTTAGCACATCGCGCTGGGTGTCAGGGTGGTTACTCCAGCCAACCTTTGACGAGTTGAGTCCTTACAGGCGCACTCTTTTTTTTTTGGTTTTAACAGAAAAAGGAGGAAATCAAATGGGTTGATCCTAACTAGCACGCCTGTAGATGTGAAAATGCTACACTTACGAAATCAAGTTACGTAGCCTAGGAAATTTCTAAGTAGGTGTACCGAAGCCCCTGTAGGTGCCCATTTGCAGAAACAATGAAAACTCCCCTAAAAAATATTAATAAGAACGGACGTCTACAGCACTAACTAGAAATCTCCGAAAGAAAGGTAGTCGGCTGATAGTGCACTCGAGGGAACTGGGCTATACACAGGCCCATTTCAACCCATACACACTGTGAATCCGGGAGTAAGATTAGGCCCACCAGTAAGTTATGACCCAACGGCAAAAAACCGCGCGGGCTGAGCCCGAAAGGTTGCAAGTAGACATGTGGCCTACAAGACATTTGAGGCGTGCGGTGGAGTAGCAGGCACCTATCTTTCGCTTCCGGGCCGACCACGCACCGCGATTCTTCTTACTTTTTCGCAGTGCATCGCGTGTAGTGTACGTCGTCTGGTAGTCAACCATTCAACCCGCAAAGAAACCCCGAAAAAAAAGAACGGCTTTGCTGGGTCAATCTAGCCAGCGAGGCAAGGCATGCACAAGCACAAGAACCGCACATGCACGTGCACGCAAGTGGAGGAAAAACTATTTAAGCCCCAAGGCGGCGTGCGGCGGGCCGGCCGGCGCGCGCACCAACTGGACCGCCGCCGCGTTACGCACGTACGCGCATTCTTCTGGCCCGGCCTCGCACCGCACGAATTCAATCAATTAATCACCATTGTTATAGAGGTTCTCACGTGGCTAGGTTGCTTTGTGGCTTGTCTTATTGTTTTTGACATGGGGTTAGACTAAGAAAGCTTATAGTAGTATCATAGTAGGCAGGATGGATGTGTGTGATGGTTGTGAAAGTTAATCCTTGTAATCAGGGCCAGTCCTGAGATTTTAGGGGCCCGGGACAAAACAAAGTCTCAGGACCTCTTAACATAAACATCATGACATTAAAATTATACTTTTGCTAAACGTCGTCGACGACGATTTATTTTGGCTCAGCCTACAACGCCCACGAAGACCCTTGGAATTACTAGTGACGGGGAGTTGAAGGTTCATAGTTGTTAGTGTTATGGGGTCACCGATGCTAGAGAAAGGGTCATTAAAGTGATGGTTTCATAGGTGACCTCCCAACAGGGGAGGAAGTGACTCGGGTAGATGCGACAGTGGCCGGTCCTAAAATTTCAAGGGCCCGGGTTTATATATCTAAATTGTTATCAATATATGCATAGTTAGACATTTTAAACAATAATTACTCTTAATTTTTATCAATGAGGTGCAAAACCAAAATGTCGACCTAGTTTCATGATATAATCATATATACATGATTATATTAAGTACATCTCACTTTTCTTAAGATTTTGACTAGGAAGTTTCATGCATTGTATATTTCATTCTGTCAAAAAAAAAGTTACTTGTACTGCTCCTGGTAGCGCACATCTAGAATTAACTTCAAAATTTGCAACATTAAAATTAAATTGACCAACTAATTAGATTAAGTCCACCATGCATTTTTCAATTAATTTCAGCTTCGCTATCATCATCCGTCCATGGATCGAGTCATTCCTTCCCCTCGTCTTTTATCAATCTAAACTTAGCCAGATTAATTCCGTAGCTACTCTAATTCACTAGCTCCCGGATGATGAATCAAGAAGATGATTACCTGATCTGTTGTTCAAAAACTGCCTGTTGGGACGTATGATACTGTCACTTCTGTCCATGGGGATGAACATGAAATCTCTCGAGTGGCCGTGGTAGGACGAAGCAGCGGGGAGGCCTTCGAGGGAAGAGGTTGTGGCGGCGGCGGATTGCCCCTAAGATTGCGGAACTTGAGGACTCGTCTGTGATATGTGGTGGCTAGGTCGATAGCTAATGTTATGGTGCGCGCCTACAGAAATCCCACCAAGAATCTAGTGATCGCTGATTTACTTATCCGAGATACTTGCTCCCTGTACGCAACTACATGTCCATGCCCTAATCTAAATTAGCTCAGAAATAATAATTTCATGGGCCTAATAATACAAAGAGCACACATATGAGGGGGGGCCTCTATCTCGGGGGCCCGGGGCGGCCGCCCCCTCTGCCCCCCGTGGGCCGGGCCTGCTTGTGATTAGCATTGTACTGGCCGAAAAGGCCTTGCATCCGGCTTCTTTACCGCTTCTTCTTTAATAATACGATACGCATGTTTATGTGTATTAAAAAAAATCATCTCATCATGGTTGTCTTGAGAAAAATAATATGTATCACCTCATATGCTTACTGACGCACAATGATTTTGGATACGGAACATCCACATTCCAAACGTAGGCTACAATTGTTTCTCTTGACGCGTGACACCTTTGCGTATATTTTCTAAGGCTGTCTATAATGGGAGTATCATAGGTAGTATCATGCATGCTAACTAGACAATTTTCATGAGGTGGCATAGAATTAAATGAAGAAAGAGAGGCTTGAGTATCATATCATGATGCCGTATCATATTAAATGATGTGCTACTATGTGTCTTGCATGACAATAAATGAACTACCATATGATACTATGCATTACGGATGTGGTATCATACACTAGTATCATATGCATGATACTATTATATGATACTATCCATTACAACCAGCCTAAATCACCTCATACACGTATCATCCAATCAACTAAGCATAAAGGAGAGAGTAAGAGGAGGTTGACCAACCGGCGACCTGGAGGAGGACCGCCACCCTAGACTCAGAAGCTAAGGCTGGTCGTAATGGAAATATCATAAATAAAATTATGCATGACAATTCAACAATTTTAATGAGGTGGTACAGAATTAAATGAAGAAAGAAAAAATTAAGTATCATATTAAATGTTATGTTACTATGTATCATGCATGGCAAGAAATGAATTATCCTATGATACCAATATATAATAGTATATGCATTATGGATGTACTATTATACATTAGGATTATATGCATGATGCTAGTATATGATACTCGCCATTACAACCAGCCTAAGGCCATCTACAGCCGGATAGACAAATATGTCCCCTGGACGTCCGTGGACGCGTCCGGTACGTCCGCAAATGCATTCAAACGACTTCTTAGATTTTGTTTCGTTCATCCACATATCTCATATCTGGACTCTTAAATTCATGCAAATCATGTATGCTGATCACACAAATCATTATCGCATGTAAAGAACAAATACTGTATTGAACATAATGAATAGTTTTTACATACACTTTTTATAATGCACAATCAATCATCTCCTCTTTGGTTTTTATTATGGGTCCATATATATTTTATCAGATCATTGAGTAGTTGCACGTGCAACTCATGAATCTCAAAGATTTTGAAGCATCTGCAAAAAGTTCATAAGCTGAGCTGCATCTTGATCTTTCGGGATTTCAACTTGTTCTCTAGGTGCTTCTAAATCATTGGTTTGGGCTACACCATCACCCTAATCCTCGACAATCATACTGTGCAAACAACACAACATGTCATGGGCTTCCACAAAGTTTATTATTCCCACATCATTGCAGCCCCATGACCAAATCCCCAATGTGCTTGCAGCACTCTGAATGCCCTCTCCACATCCTTCCTAACTGCTCCCTCCATTGATGCGAAGTGCTTTTGTTTTTTGCCCCGTGGTTCGAATATGGTCTTCACAAATGCAATCCACTGAGGATAGATGTGCCATCGGCAAGATAGTATCCCATGGTTTAGTCTTGGTCGTTGACGGTATAGTTGCACGACGGTGATTCCCCATTGCAAAGCCTCTTAAAGACCAATGAGCGTTGAACCACGTTGATGTCGTTGTGAGAACCCAACATTTCAAAGAAAGCATGCCAAATTCATAAGTCATGTGATGCAACCGGTTCTAGTATGATGGTTGGCCTCTCTGGTGTGACCTTGATATATTCCTTGCAAACCTTTGGGGCAATTCTTCCACTGCCAGTGCATGCAATTAATTGATCCCAACATTTCTGAAAACCCTCTGACCTCTTCAATAGCTAACAACTTCTCGGTGTCCTGCGTATATGGTTTTCTCAGATCACCCTGGGCATTTGGGTACCCTAACCCGATCCGAACTTAATAATCTAAATTGTCGGGTAAAATGGGTATCAGGTTAGGGTTCGGTTCTCATTTCCTAGATATTCGGTTTTCGGGTTAGGGTTAGGGTTCTCATTAGTCAAATGCAAAATACCCATACTACCCGAATTATTCATACTAGATAAATTACATGCTATTATTACACTTACATGTTACCCATACTAACTAAAATACCCATACTATCCAAAATACCCACACTATGCGAATTATTCATACCAAAAGTTGATGTGTGCTCCAAATGTTTTGGGTTTTTTGGGTACCCGAATTACCCAAACCGAAATTTTGGGTAATTTGAGTTCAGTTATTATTTTGGCAAAAAAACTTCGGTTCTCATTTTTGAATACCCAAATTACCCATAACCCGAACTACCCGAATCAAAATAACCAAAATACCCAAATGCCCAGGGTGACTCTCAGACACTTTGCTGCAAACACCTCGACCATAGCATGGGCAAACTTGACAGTAGTCTTCAGGTATGTGCACTCCCTCCATCCTGACCATATCACCAACGACATCTGCCGCGGTACCAAGTGCAAGCATTCTCACAGCAGCCGTGTACTTCAGCTTGGCATAGAAAGAGAGTTGACCACATAAATCCCTTGTGACCTTGAAGTAGTCGTCGTATGCCTCTACTCCGTCCACAATGTGCAAAAACAATGGTTTTTGCATGCGAAAACGGTGACGAAATCATGGATCATCCGAAAAAGCTGGATTCGAAGCAAAGTAGTCTTTCAGCAGTAGCTCTGCTCCGGATACCCTATCTCGATTGATTAATCCTCCTCCTTTGATTGAGCCCTTGAAATTGAGAATGTGCTCCACTTGCCAGTTCATTTCCTCTTGCATGCTCATAAGCATGATCATGTCCACTTCTTCGTCCAAATTCGGCGAATAGAAAAAATGATCTACAATCATTTTATCAAGCTCCGTCGGTTCATACTCCTCACCAAACAAAGCATCGGAATCCATCAGTTTTCCTAAAAAATTAACAAAAAATCGGCTAGACAATGTGTCGAACACATCCAGTGCAAGGCGGAGCCGAAGAGTTTCTGGACGTACCACAGTATCGTTCTGGTTGGCGACGATATCCCCTGCGGCGAGGACGGGACATAAGACTGCTTTACCGGAGCTGGCGGGGCAAAGGCTAGGAACGACGGCGAAACTGCGAGACGGACGACGCGGAGGAGAAAGAAGAAAGGAAAGAGCAAATGGATCCGGTAGTTTTGCCGGATGGATTTGGTGCAATTTGTAGTGGGGTTGGTTGTAGGGTCTGACATGGCGGACGTGTCCGAACGCCTTCATATCCGTCCTATATTTGGGCGGGATATGAGGGGTATCGGTCAGCCCGAACATTTAAGGCATGTTTGAGGCGTCCGGTTAAGTGAAAATTATATGACCGGTTAATGGCTAGGCGGACTGATCGGATGTTTGAGAAATGAAGGATCCGGCTGTACATGCTTTAAAACCGACACAAAGCAGCCCTGACATCGCAGGGACTACAGCCCTGTTTGGAACCACCCAGATTATATAATCTGGTTTTTATAATCTATTATGTTTCCAAACAGGACAATTTATATTGTAGATTTTAAAAACTAGATGACCAGATTATTAAAAACTCATAATCTACTCTACCCCAGCTAAAATCAGATTATGGATTACTAATAACCTATTACCCTTGTAAACTTGAAGATAATTACCTACTGCCACCGCCACCGTCTTATTTTTATACATGACATACATGTCATTGTACAATGTAAAACCTGAATTACAGTTTATATAATCTGATCTCCAAACATACCCTCCTGGATTATTTTTATAAACCAGATTATATAATCTATCTTCATAATCCAGATTATTATAATCTATTATGGTTCCAAACAGGGCCTACATAGCGCTTGACCGACGAGTCGACGTCCCAACTTGCGGCAACTTTGATGGTCAATCATGTGTAATGTTCCTCCTTAAAATAAGCTTTCGTCCCATTTTATAAGTAAAGCAGTGGTCCATATAACCCAGGCACAAGTTTAACCACAAATAGTATCAATTCTCCGAATGCATACACACATACTTCGTATTTCCCTGCATGCACATATATCCAGAATCACACTTAAATTATTTTTATAAACCTAATTACATAATCTATCCTCATAATTCAGATTATCATAATCTGGTTCCAAACAAAACCTTAACCATGCATTAAACTACCGCCAAGAGCAAACTAGGTAATACTTCAAGCTCGAGCGGTCTAGTAACTCGCAAGTACTAACGATATAATTAAATTGGGCGGCTGGCCAAATGCAAAGACATGATAGAGAGAGACGGAGAGGGTCGGCCGCGACAAGGTCGGAGAGATCCATCAATGGACGTACGTAGCGGGACCAATTGGAACCGTCTTCCTGATCGGTAGGGCATTCCTCACCTCCATGCATGCGCCCATGTCGATCTCACGCGGTGCCGCATTTAATACTTCCTCTTGCTCCTCCTCTCATTGTTCTCCTTTTACGATTCGATCGATGGATCCCCTTGTGGTTGTGGACCCAGCTCACCGAACTCACTAAATACATTGCATGCTTGACCTAGCTAGCTCATGCATGCGTCCTCTATCCATGCTATCTTCATTTTATGCTAGCCAATATCCGGGCTAGGGTTTTGGCCATCCTCATTGTTAGTACTCATTTATTTGAGTTCCATAGATCATGTATCCTTTTTGACACCTGACACGTCTTGAAAATAGACCTGGCTTTTGATCTCTAAATTTTGGTTGGAACGCATTTATGAAACGTCGCCAAATTATGTGTTCTAAAAATACTTTTACGAGATAAATTATACATACAGTTCTTGTGCAACATTTCTAATGTTGGTGGTTAACGCATGGTCAAACTCCCTACTGTTTCTCTAGCCTAAATGTTAAAATGTTTCTCAGAGAACCGCCAGATTTACCACGTGAATTCGCTCATGCTTGTGTATAAGGATTTGCCATGTTCTAAAGTGAAAATTGTCATGTAGTGTAAAAATTTGCCAGAAAAAATGGCCATGCTACAGGGTAATCATGCATTGTATCGGGCTCCGACATACTTGAGGGCAGTCATATTTTGAAACCTTAAAGTCCGAGTCAGATGTACACCTTTTCTAGGCCCAAAAGGACAACTTATAAAGATACCTGGCTAGAATAGAATTAGAAGTTTGGTACTACCTAGTTGTGCAACTGAAAAATGTCATGCGTTTTCTTGCTGATATTATTTGGGTTCGTATTTATCTTTGTAGCTCGAGCTCCAAGTCGAAGTAATGTTATCTTCCCTAGCTAATATGACATCTCTATAAATGAAATGTGAATTGATCGAGATGCATCCCTTAATGAAGCATAACTAATCTGACTTGTATGCATTTGTGAAAACTAGTTGTAATTAGTTCTGTGGCCATTCCTACTTGATCCATATTCTCTCGCGCCCGCGCCACAAATTGAATTCTATATCTTACATTGGTACATTCATCACATAAATGTGCAACATGTACTGCTAGGTATATATATGTTGATGAATCTCGATCATGAGGTGAATTAAGGTATGCCATACATCTTATTCAATCAATCAAACCAATAATGCAATTGTCAAACTTGATGTTTTTATATTTGGTCCACTAATTTATTTTAATTTCCATTGGACTTAAATGATTTCCACAACTTATGCTAAGGAGTATGTAACATGCTAATAAATTGTCGACCACTGGTATATTTTGTCGCATAGGTGTCCTGGCATTATCATAAACGAGAGGCGACTATTCTTGCCGTATGGTATCCGCTTGAAGAATTCAATTGGAAAGGTGCATCATGTGCAAGACCAATAGGATTTAACCTTCCATTAATGCGTTCGATCTAGCTAGCGACTCCTACCCAAGTTTCTCAGTGAACAATGCTAATTGGTGTTATTTATTTTGTACAGTGAATTGTTTTACTCTAGTATTCAAATTTTACACTTCTATGTAATGGATTGCAACATCATGTTACTATATGCTCTTTATTGGATCAACCTCAATGCTAGTGCACAAGGTAGTTAATTTTGAGCACACAATAAAGATGTATACTTGCATGTATGGCGCTTCAATAATAACGATGCATCTGGAGGTGAAATTTACTTACATAAGTAAATTTAATTCAATATGTATTGTGTACAAGTGCAGTTGGTTTCATCACTTAAAATATGTGTGATGTGCAAATGGATGGTCTGTAAAATATAACGGCTCAAAAGATGCATGCGCCCTAGACATAAGTATGACAAAACCAATTTGGTGTTGAATACCAAAAAAACAAACACGAAAGATACAGCTAAATTCCCTATCAGTCTATAGTTGCTGAGATCGAGTGGGATTTTACGCCACCTTCCTCTGACTTTACATTGACAATTATAATTGCTAGTTGTGAAAGTTGTGCCATATTCTGTTTGAAAAAAAAACCCGATGGAAAATCCTTTAATCCATTGATGACCAAAGAAACGAAAATCATATGCTCAGTATTCCGTGCTAATTTGGTTTTAATCTATGGCATTTTGGTCACAGTTTTTGTCTCAGTGTGCCACTGTATAAAGAGAAGCCGATGAACTGTAGTTATATCATTGCTCTACCAGCAGACATGAGGCTTCAACTGAAATGAAAATGATATGTGTGCTACCTCAATCAAGGTCTCATGTAAGCCCAGTTTAAAGAAACTAGTTTCACAAACAGAGAAAGGACTAAGGTTCTATCGAATCCTGAATGAATTAGGCACTGAAGCATACATAATGTTCTGGCAACATCTTGTAACGTTGGTCTAGCCTTTTGAAACAACTAGTCAACTGTCGCGAGGTACATAGAGAGAGTCAAATCCATGTATATGTTGATATCTCAACTCATCATGTACCAGCTAGAGTATGCATCATGAGTATATATAAGTCACCATGTATATGTTGATACTATATAACTAACGTGGTATGCATGAGTATGTATCTTCTATGCTTTTGAGTTTGAGAAGTATATATTGACATGACAAATGAGAAAAAGGAGAAGGGCCCAGAGAAGAAGATCCAACCATAGTGAGAGAACTGTTCATCATGGGGATCATGATGCTTCGGAGGCTCATGATTCCTTATGCCACATCAACGGACAACTGATACTTTGGGAGATCACAGACATGGAACTCAGCGTCTAGCTAGCTAGCTTAAAAGTGCAATGTCATGCACATATGCATATGTAGGTTGAGTGGTTGGTTCAAATGGTGGGTTGGATAGTACTCCATCCGTTCCTAAATATAAGTCTTTTAAAAAAAATTATTATATAACTACATACAGATGTATATAGACATATTTATAATGTAGATACGATCATTTTATTTCGTATGTAGTTTCCTATTAAAATATTTTTTAAAACGAATATTTAGAAATGGAGAGAGTAGCATGCATGCACTGTGTATCAGTGAGCTCCGCATGGTGATGAGATGACAACATGATAAGGCTATTCTAACGCATACACATGGTGATGCACCAGACTTGTGTAAGCTCCACTTGCATTGGTAGACACCTAAGAGGCTAAGACAAGCAGATGCCATTTTTTTTCTAGAATATGCACAAACGTCCATATCATATTTTATAGAAGAAAGGAGGTGAAGAGCCCCTCCACAAAGTTTACATCATTAGAAGGCTTAGAAGAGCCTCACACCATTCATGCTACACTGCAATAAAAGCAACTACCCGCCACTAGCCCGCCTATATAATCCGCTAAAAAGGAACTCTAGGTCATCCTTGAGCAGTCCCCCCCCCCCCCCCCCCCCCCGACTTTCATGCACGACCTTCACGATCAATGTTGTGCGGTGCTGTTTCAAGTGATGGTGCTTCGCCAACAAAAACAATTGCATTGCGATGCTTCCATAGTTTCCATAAACATAAAGTGATGATCGTCTTGAGGTCTTTCGGTGTGCAATGGGTCCCCACCTGTGTGGAGCACCATTCCACAAAGTCGTCTTCCATCGCTGGCGCCTGCCCGGGAGCCTCCTTGGCAGTCCAAACCCAGAGCCATAGTGTACGAGCAAAAAACGCACGTTAGCAGTATGTGTTTTATGGTCTCCGCCTGCTGGTTGCAGAAGGGGCATGCGACCTGGTGAGGTAGTCCTCGACATGCCAAGCAGTCCGAGGTTGAGTAGCGGTTTCACATTGCTAGCCACGTGAAGAAGTGGCATTGTAGGGGTGTCTTCTGTTTCTATACAAAATCTGCATATCTTTCCACTTCTCGCCCCATGAACTTTGTCGTGTATGCCGATTGGATCGAGTAGTTTACATTTGCCTCCCAGGACCAGCGGATGACGTCTTCCCTCTCCTCAGGCAACTCCACCTCTGCGAGTGTGTCCCATAGCATCAGGTATTCTTCAATGTTCTGTAACCCGAAGTTAGGTCCAACATCCCTCGTCCAATTGTTGTCCTAAAAGGCTTGTCGCACTGTTTGTGAGGCCCTCTTTCTTGGGGAAATCACCTCATATATGTTGGGTGCCACGTCTTGAACCCAGTTGCCATGAAGCCATTTGTCTTCCCAGAATAGTATCGTATCACCCTTTCCGATGGTTGCCGTTGTTCCTGCCTGGAAAATTGCTCGTGTTTCACTCGTGACCTTTATGTCAAACTCCGCCCATGGCATGTCTACATCCATACGTCGCAGCCAAAGCTAGCGTACCTATAGCGCGACATTCAGCCAATGCAGGTTTCGAATGCCAAGACCACTGGCTCAGCGTGCTGTACAAACCTGCTCCCAAGCCACTGAGCAGTTACCACCATGGGCCTCCCGCTTTGCGCTCCATAGGAAGGCACGACATATTTTATCCAAGGCCAATAATGTCTTTGGTGGTAGCTCCAGGGCCATAAGAGCATGTATTGGGATGGCACAAATAACTGATTCTACCAATAACAGTCTACCACTTTTTGGTAGTGAGGTCCCTCTCCATGTTGGTAACTTACTTGCTAGTTGATCCACAAGATATTGAAATTGAGCTGCAGTCAACTTCCTGATGCTCAGTGGAAGCCCAAGATATTTGCACAAGAAGGAGCCGATCTCGCATACAAGGATCACCTTTTTCATTTCTCTCTTATCTGATGAGCAATGTATTGGCATCGCCCCACTCTTGTGGAAATCTACTAGGAATCCGAAGGCCATTCCGTAACTCTCCAGGATCTCGGCACAATAGAGAAGTTCCACCTCTCTTGGCTTCAAAAATATCATCACATCATTCGCATATATCGAGTCATTGGTGCAAACCTCTCAGCGTCAGGGGCTCTAACAAGCCAATTGATGCCACCCTCGAGAACATCATGTGAAGCACCTCCATGATAAGGATGAAGATCATGGGCGATATAGGATCCCCTTGCCGTTGCCCTTGCCTTGGGGAGATTAACATGCCTGGAACACCATTAATCAAGACTCTGGTTGAAGAGGTAGCTAGAAGTCCACATATCCATCCTATCCAGTTGGAGGTAAAGCCCATAGCCGAAAGCACCTCAATAAAAAATGGTCATTGAACTGTGTCAAAAGCTTTGGAAATGTCCAACTTGAGCATGATCGTTGGAATCTTTAGAGCATGCAAACGTCTGGTCGTGCCATGTACCATCATGAAATTATCATGAATGGATCGTCCACGCACGAAATCACTATGATGAATCCCAACCAACTGTTACAGGTCGTTGTAGCTCTAGGTAGCTATAGAGAGAATCAGCTTAACTTTTATCAGCGTGTATTGGAGCTAGCCAACATAAATCGACGGTAATTGTTGGAAATATGCCCTAGAGGAAATGATAAATTATTTATTATTATATTTCTTTGTTCGTGATAATCGTTTATTATCCATGCTATAATTGTATTGATTGGAAACATAGATACATGTGTGGAAACATAGACAAAACACTGTCCCTAGTAAGCCTCTAATTGACTAGCTCGTTGATCAAAGATGGTCAAGGTTTCCTGACCATAGACGAGTGTTGTCGTTGATAACGAGATCACATCATTAGGAGAATCATGTGATGGACTAGACCCAAACTATGTACGTAGCATATTGACCGTGTCATTTTATTGCTATTGTTTTCTGCGTGTCAAGTATTTATTCCTATGACCATGAGATCATATAACTCACTCACACCGGATGAATACCTTGTGTGTATCAAACGTCACAACATAACTGGGTGACTATAAAGGTACTCTACAGGTATCTCCGAAGGTGTCCGTTGAGTTAGTATGGATCAAGACTCGGATTTGTCACTCCGTGTGACAGAGAGGTATGCCTTGCAAGAAATGTGACTAAGTGTAAGTCACGGGATCTTGTATCACAGAACGAGTAAAGAGACTTGCCGGTAACGAGATTGAAATAGGTATGCGGATACCGACGATCGAATCTCGGGCAAGTAACATGCCGAAGGACAAAGGGAATGACATACAGGATTATATGAATCCTTGGCACTAAGGTTCAACCGATAAGATCTTCGGAGAATATGTCGGATCCAATATGGGCATCCAGATCCCGCTATTGGATATTGACCGAGGAGTGTCTCGGGTCATGTCTACATAGTTCTCGAACCCGCAGGGTCTGCACACTTAAGGTTCGATGATGTTTTTGTATAGTTGAGTTATATGTGTGGTTACCGAATGTTGTTCGGAGTCCTAGATGAGATCACGGATGTCACGAGGGTTTCCGGAATGGTCCGGAAACGAATATTGATATATAGGATGGTTTCATTTAGTCACCGGAAAGTTTCGGGTAATTCGCAGTGTACCGGGAGTGACGAATGGGTTCCGGGTGTTTACCGGGAGGACCCACCCACCCAGGAGTGAGCCCAAGGCCCTAGGATGGCTCACCAAGTCCTTAGTGGGCTGGTGGAGTCAGCTCAAGAAGGCTATGGAGCCACAAGCAAAAATACCAAAGGAAAGAAGAAGAAAAAAGAGAGGGAGGTGGGAAGGAAGGAGCGGACTCCTTCCCCACCAAATCGAATTGGGGTTGGAGTCCAACTCCTCCCCCTTGGCCGACGCACCCTTGAGGGCCTTGAGCCCCAAGGCTAGCCCCTCCCCTCCTCCTATATATATTGATGGTTTAGGGCTTTTTGAGACACAACTTTGCCACGTGCAACTCTAGCCTATTCCACATAGTTTTACCTCTAGATCGGGTTTGTGCGGAGCTCGGGCGGAGCCCTGCAGGAGTAGATCATCACCACCACTGGAGCGCCGTCACGCTGCTGGAGAACTCATCTACTTCTCCGTCTTTCTTGCTGGATCTAGAAGGCCGAGATCGTCATCGAGCTGTACGTCTGTTGAACGCGGAGGTGCCGTCCGTTCGGCGCTAGACCGTGGGACGGATCGTGAGATGGTTCGTGGGACGGATCGTGAGATGGTTCGTGGGACGGATCGTGGGACGGTTCGAGGACGGATCGTGGGACGACGTTGATTTGAATCACGAAGCTATACCACTACATCAACTGCGTTTCTTAACGCTTCTCGCTGAGCGATCTACAAGGGTATGTAGATCTAATCTCCTCTCGTAGATGGACGTCACCATGATAAGTCTTCGTTTGCGTAGGAAAAAAAATTGTTTCCCATGCAACGTTTCCCAACAGTGGCATCATGAGCTAGGTTCATGCGTAGATGTTATCTCGAGTAGAACACAAAAGGTTTTGTGGACAGGTGATGTTCGATTTGCTGCCCTCCTTGGTATTTTCTCGATTCGGCGATATTGTTGGATTGAAGTGGCCTGGACCGACATAACTCGTACGCTTACGAGAGATTGGTTTCATCGATTGACATGCAACCTCGTTGCATAAAGATGACTCGCGGGTCTCGGTTTCTTCAACTTTAGTTGAATTGGTTTTGACCGAGGCGGTCCTTGGAGAGAGGTTAAATAGCAATTTGCACATCTCCGTTGTGGTTTTTGCGTAAGTAAGATACGATCATACTAGATACCCATATCAGCCACGTAAAACATGCAACAACAAATTAGAGGACGTCTAACTTGTTTTCGGAGGGTATGCTTGTGATATGATATGGCCAATTACGTGATGTGACATATTGGATGTATGAGATGATCATGTTGTAATAGTTAATATGGACTTGCACGTCGATGCTACGACAACCGGCAGGAGCCATAGGGTTGTCTTTAAACTAACGTTTGTGTTTGCAGATGCATTTACTATATTGCTAGGTCGTAGATTTAGTAGTAATATCATAGATAGCATGACAACATCTATGGCGACACGTTTGATGGAGATCATGATGATGGAGATCATGGTGTGGCGCCGGTGACAAGAAGATGATGCCGGTGCTTAAGTGATGGAGATCAAGAACCACAATATGATGGCCATATCATGTCACTTATGAATTGCATGTGATGTTAATCCTTTTATGAACCTTATTTTGCTTAAAACGACGCAGCATTATAAGGTGATCTCTCGCTAATATTTCAAGATGAAATTGTGTTCTCCCCGAATGTGCACCGTTGCGACAGTTCGTTGTTTCGAGACACCATGTGATGATCGGGTGTGATAGACTCAACGTTCACATACAACGGGTGCAAAACAGTTGCACACGTGGAACACTTGGGTTAAACTTGACGAGCCTAGCATGTGTAGACATGGCCTCGGAACACATGAGACCGAAAGGTCGAGCATGAACCGTATAGTTGATATGATTAGCATAGGGATGCTTACCACTGAAACTATTCTCAACTCACGTGATGGTCGGACTTGAGTTAGTGAATTTGAATCATGTACCACTCAAATGACTAGAGAGATGTACTTTTTGAGTAGGAGTTCTTAAGTAATATGATTAATTGAACTAATTATCATGAACATGGTCAAAAGGTCTTTGCGAATTATGATGTAGCTTGCGCTATAGCTCTACTATTTTTATATGTTCCTAGAGAAAATTTAGTTGAAAGGTGATAGTAGCAACTTTGCGGACTGAGTCCGTAAAACTGAGGATTGTCCTCATTGCTGCGCAGAAGGCTTAATGCACCACTCGGTGTGGTGTACCTCGAGCGTCGTGTGTGGATGTTGCGAACATCTGACATACACGTTTTTGATGACTACGTGATAGTTTACTGCGTAATACTTAAAGGCTTAGAAGCAAGGCCCCGAAGACGTTTTGAAAACATCGCGGAACATAAGAGATGTTCTAAGAGATGAAATTGAGATTTCATGCGTGTTCCCTTGTTGAGAAGTATGAGACCTCCGACAAGATTCTTTGTCTACAAAGTAAAGGAGAAAAGCTCAATCGTTGAGCATGTGCTCAGATTGTCTGAGTACAACAATCCCTTGAATCAAGTGGGGGTTAATCTTCCAGATGAGACAATGATGTTTCTCCAAAGTCACTGCCACCAAGCTGCTAGAGCTTCGTGATGAACTATAAACATATCAAGGATAGATATGATGATCCTTGAGCAATTCACAATGTTTGACACTGTGAAAGTAGAAATCAAGAAGGAGCATCAATTGTTGATGGTTAGTAAAACCACTAGTTTCAAGAAGGGCAAGGGCTATAAGGGACACTTCATGAAACGGCAAACCAGTTGCTGCTCTAATGAAGAAACCCAAGATTGAACCCAAACACGAGACTAAGTGCTTCTATTATGAGGGGAATGGTCACTGAAGCGGAGCTACCCTAGATGCTTGGTAGATAAGAAGGCTGACAAAGTCGACAAAAGTATATTTGATATACATGATATTGATGTGTACTTTACTAGTACTCCTAGTAGCACGAGGGTATTGGATACCAGTTCGGTTGCTAAGTGATTAGTAACTCGAAATGAAAGCTACGGATTAAACGGAGACTAGCTAAAGGAGATGTGACGATAAGTGTTGGAAGTGTTTCCAAGGTTGATGTGATCAAAACATCGCACACTTCCTCTACCATCGGGATTGGTGTTAAACCTAAATAATTGTTATTTGGTGTTTGCGTTGAGAATGAACATGATCGGATCGTGTTTATTGCAATACGATTATTCATTTAAAAGGAATAATAGTTATTCTATTTGCTTGAATAATTACCCTCAATGGTTTATTGAATCTCGATCGTAGTGTTACACATGTTCATAATATTGGTGCCAAAAGATACAAAGTAGTAATGATAGTACCACTTACTTGTGGCACTGCCGCTTGAGTCATGTCGGTATAAACGCATGAAGAAACTCCATGCAGATGGATCATTTGGACTCACTGGATTTTGAATCACTTGAGACATGCAAATCATACCACATGAAACAAGAACGTAACTTATTGGAAGTAATGCATTTTGATGTGTGCAGTCCAATATGAGTGCTGAGGCACGCAGTGGATGTCATTATGTTCTTACTTCACTAATGACTTGAGTAGATACAGGAGTATTTACTTGATGAATCACAAGTCTGAAATATTGAAAAGTTCAAAGCTATTTTAGAGTGAAGATCGTCGTGACAAGAGGATAAACTGTCTACGATATGATCATAGAGATGAATATCAGAGTTGCGAGTTTTGGTACACAGTTAAGACAATGTGGAAATTGTTTCACAAATCATGCCACCTAGGAACACCATAGTGTGATGGTGTGTTCGAACGTCATAGCGACGCCCTATTTGATATGGTGCATACTATGATGTCTCTTATCGAATTGCCACTATCGTTTATGGGTTATGCATTAGAGACAACCGCATTCACTTTAAATAGGGCACCGCGTATTTCCGTTGAGATGACACAATATAGAATATGGTTTGGAGAAACCTAAACTGTCGTTTCTTAAAAGTTTGGGGCTGCGATGCTTATGTGAAAAAGTTTCAGTATAATGTGTCTTCATAGGATATCCAAAACAGTTGGGTACATCTCCTATCTCAGATCCGGAAGCAAAGTGTTTGTTTCTAGAAACGGGTCCTTTCTCGAGAAGAGGTTTCTCTAAAAATAATTGAGTGCGAGGGTGGTGGAACTTGATGAGGTTATTGAATCGTCACTTCAACCAGTGTGTAGCAGGGCGCAAGAATTTGTTCCTGTGGCGCCTACACCAATTGAAGTGGAAAATGATGATGGTGATCATTGAGCTTCGGATCAAGTTACTACAAGCCTCGTAGGTCGACAAGGTCGCTACTACTACAGAGTGGTACGGTAACCCTGTATTGGAGGTCATGTTGTTGAACAACAATGAACCTATCAGCTATGGAGAAGCGATGGTGGGCCCGGATTCCGACAAATGGCTGGAGGCCATGAAATCCGAGAGAGGATCCATGTATGAAAACAAAATGTAGACTTTGGAAGAACTACTTGATGGTCGTAGGACTATTAAGTAAAGATGGATCTTTGAAAGGAAGATAGACGATGATGGTGAAAAGTCACCATTAAGAAAAGCTCGACTTGTTGCAAGGATGTTTCCGGCAAGTTCAAAGAGCTGACTATGATGAGACTTTCTCACTCGTAGCGATGCTAAAAGTCTGTTGGAATTATGTTAGTAGTTGATGCATTATTTATGAAATATTGCACATAGGATGTCAAGACATTGTTTCCTCAACGGTTTCCTTGAGGAAAGGTTGTATGTGATACAACCAAAAGGTTTTATCGATCCTAAGGATGCTAACAAGTATGCAAGCTCCAGCGATCCTTCTATGGACTGGTGCAAGCATCTCGGAGTTGGAATATACGCTTTGATGAGATGATCAAAGCTTTTGGGTTTGTACAAGGTTTATGAGAAACTTGTATTTCCAAGGAAGTGAGTGGGAGCACTATAGAATTTCTCATAAGTATATGTGGTTGACATATTGTTGATCGGAAGTCATGTAGAATTTCTGTAAAGCATTAAGGGTTGTTTGAAAGGAGTTTTTCAAAGGAAAACCTGGATAGAGCTACTTGAAACATTGAGAATCAAGATCTATAGAGATAGATTAAAACGCTTAATAGAAATTTCAAATAAAATACATGCCTTGACTGCTTTTTGAAGGAGTTCAAAATAGATCAGCAAAGAAGGAGTTCTTGGCTGTGTTGTAAGGTGTGAATTTGAGTAAGACTCAAAGCCCGACCACGACAGAAGAAAGAGAAAGGACGAAGGTCGTCCCCTATGCCTTAGCCATAGACTCTAAAGTATGCCATGCTGTGTACCGCACCCAGTGTGTGCCTTGCCACAAGTCTGTTAAGAGGTGCAGAGAGTGATCCAGGATTGAATCACTAAACAACAGTCAAAGTTATCCTTAGTAAATTAATGAACTAAGGAATTTTCTCGATTATGGAGGTGGTTAAAGAGTTCGTCGTAAAGGGTTACGTCGATGCAAGCTTTGACACTAATCCGAATAACTCTGAGTAGTAAAACGGACTCGTATAGTAGTGTAGATATTTGGAATATTTCCGAATAGCACGTAGTAGCAGCATCTATAAGATGACATAAAGATTTGTAAAGTTCACACGGATCTAAAAGGTTCAGAACCGTTGACTAAAACCTCTCTCACAAGCAAGATGTGATCAAGCCCCAGAACCATATGGGTGTTAGATTCGTTAAAATCACATAGTGATGTGAACTAGATTATTGACTCTAGTGCAAGTGGGAGACTGTTGGAAATATGCCCTAGAGGCAATAATAAATTATTTATTATTATATTTCTTTGTTCGTGATAATCGTTTATTATCCATGCTATAATTGTATTGATTGGAAACATAGATACATGTGTGGATACATAGACAAAACACTGTCCCTAGTAAGCCTCTAGTTGACTAGCTCATTGATCAAAGATGGGTTCCTGACGATAGACAAGTGTTGTCGCTTGATAACGGGATCACATCATTAGGAGAATCATGTGATGGACTAGACCCAAACTATGTACGTAGCATATTGATCGTGTCATTTAATTGCTATTGTTTTCTGCGTGTCAAGTATTTATTCCTATGACCATGAGATCATATAATTCACTCGCACCGGAGGAATACCTTGTGTGTATCAAACGTCACAACATAACTGGGTGACTATAAAGGTACTCTACAGGTATCTCCGAAGGTGTCCGTTGAGTTAGTATGTATCAAGACTAGGATTTGTCACTCCGTGTGACGAGAGGTATGATACGTCTCAAACGTATCTATAATTTTTAATGGTTTCACGTTGTTATCTTGCCTTCTTTGTATGTTTTATGTACCTTTTTATATCTTTTTGGGACTAACTTATTAATTCAGTGCCAAGTGCCAGTTCCAGTTTTTTTCCGTGTTTTTGACTCTTTTAAGATCTGATTTTGGAACGGAGTCCAAATGGAAGAAAAACCCCGAAATGATTTTTTCCCGAACGGAAGAAGTCCACGGGGCTTTTCGGCCAAGCCAGGTGGGCTCCAGGCAGCCCACAAGCCCCCACTCCGCCACCAGGGGCGAGGCGGCGGTGGGCAGGCTTGTGGCCTCCCTGGCCGCCCCCTGACCTAGGTCTTTGGCCTATAAATTCCTAAATATTCCGCAAAAAATCAGGGGAGCCTCGAAAATACTTTTCCGCCGCCGCAAGCTTCCGTTTCCGCGAGATCTCATCTGGAAACCCTTCCCGGCGCCCTGCCGGAGGGGACTTTGGAGTTGGAGGGCTTCTTCATCATCATCATCGCCCCTCCAATGACTCGTGAGTTGTTCACTTCAGACCTACGGGTCCGTAGTTAATAGCTAGATGGCTTCTTCTCTCTCTTGGATCTTCAATACAAAGTTCTCCATGATCTTCATGGAGATCTATCTGATGTAATCTTCGTTGGCGGTGTGTTTGTCAAGATCCGATGAATTGTGGACTTGTGATCAGATTATCTATGATATATATTTGAGTCTTTGCTGATTTCTTATATGCATGATTTGATATCCTTGTAAGTCTCTCCGAGTCTTGGGTTTTGTTTGGCCAACTAGATCTATGATTCTTGCAATGGGAGAAGTGCTTGGTTTTGGGTTCTGCCATGTGGTGACCTTTCCCAGTGACAGTAGGGGCAGCAAGGCACACATCAAGAAGTTGCCATCAAGGGTAAAAAGATGGGGTTTTTATCATTGGTTTGAGATTATCCCTCTACATCATGTCATCTTGCTTAAGGCGTTACTCTGATCTTATGGACTTAAGACACTAGATGCATGCTGGATAGCGGTCGATGTGTGGAGTCATAGTAGTAGATGTAGAAAGTGTCCGTCTACTTGTTTCGGACGTGATGCCTATAGAAATAATCATTGCATAGATATCGTCACGACTCTGCACAGTTCTATCAATTGCTCGATAGTAATTTGTTCACCCACCGCCTACTTGCTTTCGTGAGAGAAGCCACTAGTAAACGCTACGGCCCCCGGGTCTATTCACATCCATTGTTTACAACTCCGCTTTTACTTTGCTTTGTTACTTTGTTGCTTTCAGTTCTCACTTGGCAAACAATCTATAAGGGATTGACAACCCCTTCATAGCGTTGGGTGCAAGCTTTTATGTTTGTGCAGGATCTTGAGATACTCCTCCGCCGGATTGATACCTTGGTTCTCAAACTGAGGGAAATACTTACCTCCGCTGTGCTACATCATCCTCTCTGCTTCGAGGGAACACCAACGAAGAAGGATTCCTGGTGTCGTCAACATGCCCATTTCTGGCGCCACTAGAAGGTCTTTTGTGCAGGAGCATAACGGACATCAGACGCATTCCTGCGCCTTTGCCGGGGATCTTTTTGAAACATCAGAAGTATTTCTGGCGCCGTTGCCGGGGAGGAGAAATCAAGATCTATCCAAGTAGGTATCACAAACTCTTCTCTTGCATTTACTTTTGTTGCCAGTTGCCTCTCGTTTTCCTCTCCCCCACTTCACATTTGCCGTTTTCATTCGCCTTTCTCCTTCGCCGTTTTCTCTTGCCCTCGCCGTTTTCCTTTGCCGGTTTCTTGCTTGCTTGTGTGCTTGTTTGTTTGTTGAAGACATCATGTCTGAAAACACCAAACTTTGCGACTTCTCAAGCACTAATAATAATGATTTTATTAGTACTCCGATTGCTCCCTCCACTAGTGCGGAATCGTATAAAATGAACGCAGCTTTGCTGAATCTTGTTATGAAAGAGCAATTCTCTGGCCTTCCTAGTGAAGATGCCGCATCCCATCTCAATACCTTCATTGAGCTTTGCGATATGCAAAATAAAAGAGATGTGGATAATGACGTGATTAAGTTGAAACTTTTTCCTTTCTCGTTGCGAGATCGCGCAAAAACTTGGTTTTCTTCTTTGCCTAAAAATAGTATCGATTCTTGGGATAGGTGCAAAGATGCTTACATATCCAAGTATTTTCCGCCGGCTAAGATCATCTCCTTACGTAACGATATCATGAATTTCAAGCAACTTGATCATGAACATGTTGCACAATCTTGGGAGAGGATGAAGCTTATGATTAGAAATTGTCCCGCTCATGGATTGAGTTTGTGGATGATTATACAAATCTTCTACGCTGGCTTGAATTTTGCTTCTCGCAATATCTTGGACTCCGTCTTAGGTGGAACGTTCATGGAAATCACGTTAGGAGACGCTACAAAACTCCTAGACAATATCATGACCAACTACTCTCAGTGGCACACTGAAAGGTCGCCTGCTAGCAAAAAGGTGCACGCTATAGAAGAGATTAACTCGAGTAGTGCTAAGATGGACGAGTTGATGAATTTGGTTGCTAGTAGAAACGCTACTGTAGATCCTAATGACATGCCACTATCTTCTTTGATTGAGAGTAGCAACGCTAGTTTGGACGTGAATTTTGTTGGTAGGAACAATTTTAGCAACAACAATGCTTTTAGAGGAAACTATGTTCCTAGGCCTTTTTCTAGTAACTCCTCTAACAATTATGGAAATTCCTACGACAGCACTTATGGAAATCATAACAAATTACCCTCTGATCTAGAGAGTAATATCAAAGAGTTCATCAACTCTCAAAAGATTTTCAATGCGTCCATAGAGGAAAAACTACTCAAAATAGACGATTTGGCTAAGGGCGTTGATAGGATGTCTTGTGATATTGATGCTTTGAAAGTTAGATGCGCTCCTCTCAAGATCAACTTGGATGAAACTTTGAAAGCTATGTGTATCTCCATGAATGAGAGCAAAGAAAGAACCGCCCAAATTCGCGCTAGACATGAATGGTTTAAAAGGGTGCGTTCTAGTGATGCAAATCACAAAGATCTTAAAGTGCTTGGTGTGTCTCCTCTTGAATCTTTGTTTTCGCGTGTCAAACCTACTTATGGAGGGGCTGAATATGAATCCACTTTGGTTGAAAGACGCCCCGATGATTCGGAGTCCACCTATCTTGATGATAAAGGTGTGGAGAGTGGAGTAGAAGAAGTCAAAATTTTGGGTAGTAATGAAACTCCCGCTTTGGATTTCAAGGAATTCAATTATGATAATTTCTCGTTGTTTGAATGCATTTCTTTGATGCAATCTATTGCAAACTCTCCACATGCTTATAGCCAAAGCGAAGCCTTTACCGCGCATATCGTAGATGCTATGATGAAATCTCTTGAAGAGAAGCTCGAACTAGAAGTCTCTATACCTAGAAAACTTCATGATGAGTGGGAACCTACTATCAAAATCAAGATCAAAAACTATGAGTGCAATGCTTTGTGTGATTTGGGTGCTGGTGTTTCCGCGATTCCGAAGTCTTTATGTGATATTCTTGGTTTTCATGAGATTGAAGAGTGTTCCCTTAATTTGCATCTTGCGGATTCTACTGTCAAGAAACCCATGGGAAGGATCGATGATGTTCTTATGGTTGCAAACAAGAACTATGTACCCGTGGATTTCATTGTACTTGACATAGATTGCAATCCTTCATGTCCCATTATTCTTGGTAGACCTTTCCTAAGGACTATTGGTGCTATCATCGATATGAAGGAAGGGAATATTAGATTTCAATTTCCTTTAAAGAAGGTCATGGAGCACTTTCCTAGAAAGAAAATAAGATTGCCTTATGAATCTATGATGAGGGCTACCTATGGTTTGAGTACCAAAGATGACTATACGTGATTCCATCACTTTCGCCTAGCTAAGGGCGTTAAACGAAAGCGCTTGTTGGGAGGCAACCCAACGAATCTATCCTTTTTCTTTCTGTTTTGTGTTTTCCACACTTTCATAATTCTGTTATGATTGTGTTTTTTGTGTTTCTTTTTGCGTTTGTGCCAAGCAAAACCGTTATGATTAGTCTTGAGGATGATCGTTTGGTCACGCTGGGAAAGATAGAAACTTTCTGCTCACGAAAAGAATTTTCATTTTTTTCTATAAGAGATTTTGAGTTGATTCTTTTTGCTGCTGATTGCCACGCAAATTCTTCGGACTATCGTAATTTGTAAGAATTTTTGAAGTACCATAGGTATACGAAATATACGGATTTCTACAGACTGGTCTGTTGTTAACAAATTCTGTTTTTGTTGTGTTGGTAGCTTATTTTGATGAAACTATGGATAGTATCGGGGGGGTATTAGCCATGGAAGATTGAAAGTATAGTAACCCAACATCAGCACAAGTTGAATTTAAGTTTGCTACAGTACCTAAGGAAGTGGTGGTTTGCTTTCATGTACTAATGTTATCACGAGTTTCTGTTTAAGTTCCGTGTTGTGAAGTTTTCAAGTTTTGGGTGAAGTTCTTATGGAAAAAAAGATAAAGAGTGGCAAGAGCTCAAGCTTGGGGATGCCCAAGGCACCCCAAGAGATTCAAGGATGCCGTAAAAGCCTAAGCTTGGGGATGCCCCGGGATGGCATCCCCTCTCTCGTCTTCAATCCATCGGTAACGTTACTTGGGGCTATATTTTTATTCACCACATGTTATGTGTTTTTGCTTGGAGCGTCTTGTATCATAGGAGTCTTTTATTTTTTTGTGTCACAATCATCCTTTCTGCACACCTAGAGAGAGAGAGACATGCACACGCCGTGATTTTGTCGAGCTTCACTTATATCTTTTGGTAGACAATTCAGCTCACATGTGCTTCACTTATATCTTTTGAGCTAGATACTTTTGCTCTATGTGCTTCACTTATATCTTTTAGATCACATCAGTGCGTGGCTTGGTAGTTGATCTATTCTTTGAAAGTAGTCTCAAAAGGGGTAGTTATCCAAAGGGATACGAAAACTTCCACCTTCATGTGCATTGAATAGTTAGAGAAGTTTGATTCATCTCAATTAGTTTTGAGTTGTGGTTATGGTAATATTGAAGTCATGCTAGTAAGGTGTTGTGGATCTAGAAATACTTGTGTTGAAGTTCGTGATTCCCGTAGCATGCACGTATGGTGAACCGCTATGTGATGAAGTCTGAGCATGATTAGTCTTTTGATTGTCATCCTTTGTGTGGCGGTCGGGATCGCGCGATGGTTTATACCTACCAACCCCTCCCCTAGGAGTATGCGTTGAATGCTTTGTTTTGATTACTAATAAAACTTTTGCAACAAGTATATGAGTTCTTCATGACTAATGTTGAGTCCATGGTTTAGATGCACTTTCACCTTCCACCATCACTATCTTCTTAGTGCCGCGCAACTTTTGCCGGTGCACAAAACCCACCACTAGCCTCCCTCAAAACAGCCACCGTACCTACCTATTGTGGCTTTTTCAAAGTCATTCCGAGATATATTGCCATGCAACTACCACCATGACATGTGCCACCACGTGTACATTGCCTTTGCACGATCGTAAGATAGCTAGCATGATGTTTCCATTGATGTCTATGCCATGCTAGATCATTGCCACGGTACACTACCGAAGGCATTCCATATAGAGTCATAGTTGCTCTAAGTTTTGAGTTGAAAGTGTGATGCTCATCATTATTGGAGCATTGTCCCATCTGAGGAAATAAAATAGGCCAAAGAAGCCCATAGAAAAAGAGGCCAAAGAGCCCACCAAAATAAAAAAAAATGAGAGAAAAAGAGAGAAGGGACAATGCTACCACTTTTTCCACACTTGTGCATATTTAGCACCATGATCTTCATGATTGAGAGTCTCTCGTTTTGTACCATATAGCTAGTGGGAAAATTTCATTATATAACTTGGCTTGTATATTCCAATGATAGGCTTCCTCAAAATTGCCTTAGGTCTTTGTGAGCAAGCAAGTTGGATGCACACCCACTAGTTTTCTTTAAGAGCTTTCACATACTTGTAGCTCTAGTGCATCATTTGTATGGGAATCCCAACTAATTCACATTGATATCTATTGATGAGCATCTCCACAGCTCATTGATATGCCTAGTTAATGTGACCATCTTCTCCTTTTTGTCTTGCAACCTCCACCACATATTCCACACCATCTATAGTGCTATAACCATGGCTCATGCTCATGAATTGTGTGAGAGTTGAAAATGTTTGAGAAAGTAAAGGTGTGAAACAATTACTTGGCCAATACCGGGGTTGTGCATGATTTAAATTCGTTGTGCAATGATGATAGAGCATAGCCAGACTATATGCTTTTGTAGGGATAACTTTCTTTTGACCTTGTTATTTTGAAAGTTCATGATTACTTTGGTAGTTTGCTTGAATTATTATTGTTTCCATGTCAATAGCAAACTATTGTTTTGAATCTAATGGATCTGAACATTCACGTCACATAAGAGGAATTACAAAGGACACCTGTGCTAGGTAGCATGAAAGCATCAAAAATTCATTCTTATCACTTCCCTACTCGAGGACGAGCAGGAGTTAAGCTTGGGGATGCTTGATAGGTCTCAAACGTATCTATAATTTTTGATGGTTTCACACTGTTATCTTGCCTTCTTTGTATGTTTTATGTACCTTTTTATATCTTTTTGGGACTAATTTATTAATTCAGTGCCAAGTGCCAGTTCCTGTTTTTTCCGTGTTTTTGACTCTTTTCAGATCTGATTTTGGAACGGAGTCCAAACAGAAGAAAAACCCCGAAATGATTTTTTCCCGAACAGAAGAAGTCTAGGGGGCTTTTGGGCCAAGCCAGGTGGGCTCCAGGGAGCCCACAAGCCCCCACTCCGCCACCAGGGGGAGGCGGCGATGGGCAGGATTGTGGCCTCCCTGGCCGCCCCCTGACCTAGGTCTTTAGCCTATAAATTCCCAAATATTCCGCAAAAAATCAGGGGAGCCTCGAAAATACTTTTCCGCCGCTGCAAGCTTCCGTTTCCGTGAGATATCATCTGGAGACCCTTCCCGGCACCTTGTCGGAGGGGACTTTGGAGTTGGAGGGCTTCTTCATCATCACCATCGCCGCTCCAATGACTCGTGAGTAGTTCACTTCAGACCTACGGGTCTGTAGTTAGTAGCTAGATGGCTTCTTCTCTCTCTTGGATCTTCAATACAAAGTTCTCCATGATCTTCATGGAGATCTATCCGATGTAATCTTGTTTGGCGGTGTGTTTGTCGAGATCCGATGAATTGTGGACTGGTGATCGGATTATCTATGATATATATTTGACTCTTTGCTGATTTCTTATATGCATGATTTGATATCCTTGTAAGTCTCTCCGAGTCTTGGGTTTTGTTTGGCCAACTAGATCTATGATTCTTGCAATGGGAGAAGTGCTTGGTTTTGCGTTCTGCCATGTGGTGACCTTTCCCAGTGACAGTAGGGGCAGCAAGGCACACATCAAGCAGTTTCCATCAAGGGTAAAAAGATGGGGTTTTTTATCATTGGTTTGAGATTATCCCTCTACATCATGTCATCTTGCTTAAGGTGTTACTCTGTTCTTACGGACTTAATACACTAGATGCAGAAAGGATCGGTCTACTTGTTTCGGACGTGATGCCTATAGAAATAATCATTGCATAGATATCGTCACGACTCTGCACAGTTCTATCAATTGCTCGACAGTAATTTTTCACCCACCATCTACTTGCTTTCATGAGAGAAGCCACTAGTAAACACTACGACCCTCGGGTCTATTCACATCCATCGTTTACAACTCTGCTTTTACTTTGCTTTGTTACTTTGTTGCTTCCAGTTCTCACTTGGCAAACAATCTATAAGGGATTGACAACCCCTTCATAGCGTTGGGTGCAAGCTTTTGTGTTTGTGCAGGTTCTTGAGATACTCCTCCGCCGGATTGATACCTTGGTTCTCAAACTGAGGGAAATACTTACCTGTGCTGTGCTACATCATCCTCTCCGCTTCGAGGGAACACCAATGCAGAAGGATTCCTGGTGTCGTCAACGTGCCCATTTCTAGCGCCACTGGAAGGTCTTTTGTGCAGCAGCATAACGGACATCAGAGGCATTCCTGCGCCATTGCCGGGCATCTTTTTGAAACATCACCCCTTAGCCAAAGGCTTCATGAGGACATCCATCAGCTTGTTAAGCAGCTCACGTTCATCATAAAGCTTCACTGCCTGTTCTGAAGGAATTGATACTGGTAGTTCACGCAGTATCTCAATGGCAGGAGCCTTGAAGTGTGTGGTTTGCGTCATCCAGTCTAGCACCCATGTGTTGATGTCTGTTGGATCTCCTGAGATGTGAAGAGTTGCATAAAATTGAAGAATAAGCTCACTATTCCAATTACAGATATCCGAGCATATTGGGAGAAGTCCATCTTCAAAAAGGACGTTGAGGACTCGAGCAAAGCATGGTATTTCTTCAAGCTCAACGTGAGGAATATGCCTGTGCTGGAAAATCTTGTTTCTTCCACACAGTACAGAGGCATAGTAGTTGAGCTGTGTCCTTGTCCAAAACTTCAGATGCCTGATGCGAGGCTTGTCATAGGGATTTTCTCGTATGAAGAACATGCGTTCTTCAAAGAACGACTCCTTTTGAAACTTTGGCCGCTTGGAGAACGGCTGACGCTGCATTGGCTGAAGATTTTGCGGCTGGACTTGAGGGGAGACAACTATTGCAGACTCTGGGTTGAGGACGACGAAGGCATTGTCTGGGTCTGGTGCATTTTCCTCAGCATGGCCCTCAGGGTGAGGGATTTCATCAGCGTGAGCTTCAGGCTGAGGAACATGCTCTGGTTGAGCTTCAGGCTGAGGAACATGCTCTGGTTGAGCTTCAGGCGGAGGAATGTGCTCTGGTTGAGCTTCAGGCTGAGGAATGTCGTCAACCGGAGCATCCTGTTGGGGGTTTTGCTCTGGAGGAGGAATAGGTTCATCCTGAGCCTCAACTTAAGGGTTTTGCTCAGGAGGAGGAGTTGGGTCAGCCTGATCCTCAGGTTGAGGATTTTGCTGAGGAATGTGACTTTCATCAGGCTAAGGATTTTCACTTTGTTCTTCCTCAGCTTGCTTGGTGACGGAGCCATATTCATCAGCTGGTGCAGCTGATCCTTGTGCAGTTTCTTCATGAGGAATGGAGGGCTGAGGACTGTCATCAATGCGAATTACCTCATCAGTATGCTCCTCAGATTCAACATTCTTCATTTCCTCATCTGCCCCTTGCTCCTGGTCTTCGCTTGCGAAGGGAATCATCTCATAAGATGGAGCTTTGTTAAGAGGCACAGGATCCAGAGGAGCATTTTCTTCAAGTGCTTTGAGGCGCTTGGCCTCAGTGTGTTCTTCTGCTGATGAAGCTTTTCTCTTCTTGGCTTCCTTTTCAGCAGCCCTGGTCTTTTTCACGTCTGATGCAGACGGAGTCATTTTCTTCACCTTTGAAGCTTTTGGTGAAGGTGTTTTCTCAGCAGAGACATTTTCATCAGCTGGCTTTGAGGCACCAGCTGGAGCAGAGTCATCAGCTGGATTTTCCTTGGTGATTTCCTCAATGGCCGGTTCATCCACACGGCTTCCTTGAGGTATTGCCTCAGCATGAGCAGTTTCATCGGCTCGTTCTTCAATCAGAGGCTCAGGAGTTGGTACTGGAGGGGCAGCCTTCTTGTTGTAGTTGTCAACAGCTTGAGTGGCAAATTTGATGAAACTGCTTTTGAGACTTTGACGGTCAGAAAGCTTGGAGTACTTATCTGTCAAAGTCTTCAATTCAGCCTGTGTTGACACAAGTGCATCAGGCGTCAGGTTGAGGAGATTCTGCCTGAGGAATTTCTCCTTTTTGAGCTTGGCAACCTTGGCCTGTTTGGCTTGCTGCTCCTTCCACTTGGCCTCGTTGATGAATGTGGCCACCATGTGGCTGATGCCTGGCAGAAGCTTCAAATCATCAAGTGAAGTGTTGGGGTCCTCATACCAGATGTTGATGTAGTCGAGGAGGACTTTTGGGGTCCATGGCCAGAGGAATGGAGCTGCGAGAAGCTTGAGCTACCCTCTCTTGCTTGTTTCTGATGATGACTTGCAGAGTGTCATCATCAAATTCATCACTACCTTCTGATGCAGAAGGGACCTTGATGATTTTGCTAGGGCTTGGTCTTGTTCCTCTCACAGCACTCACTTTAGTCTTCAGAGGAGTTGGTGAAGGCTTTGTCTCCGAGCTTGTTGCAGATGGGACTGATGAGCTGGAGACAGCGGGCAGTGGCTTCACTATCGGCTTTTGTTCAGACTTTGAAGCCTTTGGAGCTGAGGGTTTTGGTGCTGAAGGTTTTGGTGCTGATGCTGGTGCAGTTTTATCTTGAGGCTTTGAAGCCTTTGGTTTTGGTGGCACAGACTTCAGTTGAGGAATTGCCGTACCAGAAGTCTCAGCTTCAAAGGAAGTAGCGGTCGTTGCAGCAGCAGCAGATTCTTCATTGAACTTCCTCACAGCAGCCTCTGCTTGCTTCTGAAGCTTTAACAAGTGTTTAGAATTTTCCTCAGGATAGTCATCAATTGTCTTGAGGCTTGAGGGATGTGCCCCATGATAGTCCTCAAGTGGAGCCCGTTTGCCAGGAGGCTTCACAGCGAATTTCTTCGCGTATTTGGGAGTGACGAATCTGTACTCCTTCCACTCCTTAGCCCATCGGCGTTCTATCTTTTGAAGCCTGATCTTTCTCTTGGGCATAGTTTTATGTTCATCAGGAGTGCAGTAATCCAGGTGTATATCCTCAGGGATATCTGCGGCAGTGTTCTGCTCAAGTTTCTTGCCTCCCTTTTGCTTCCTTTCATCCTCCATTTTCTTCAGGTGAGGCTTTTGCTGATGAGATTGAACTCTTGAGGATTCTGATGAGACTTGCAGATTTTCTTCGAGAAACGCTGCAAATGAGTTAATTTGATGAGAACCGAGAGATTCATCAGCTGGCATGTGTGTACCTGTGAACAGAGTATAGTTGCGAGGAATTTGGAGAGGTCATATGCGTTCTCAGATTTGATGAAATGAATTTTTTTTGACAGTTGAGGAATTTGACCAGTGGTTGAGGAATTTGTCTGAGCATACTGTTCTTGGGTTCTAGAGTTGTACAGATCCGAAACTGAGGAATCTCGTGAAAATCTTAGATGCTTAGTGAAGTTCATCAATAGTTTGGTGATAGGCAGTGTTTGAAGAAAAGAAACTGATGGACTCTTGAGGAAAAACAGATTTCACATCTCAAAGGTAAAATAGTAGATCAAACTGGCTGTAAAAATAGGGTTTTTATTTACCCTAGATGGCGTGCACGAAGAACAGAGAAGAGGTAGCAGTAGATGCTCTTTCGGTGCGAGTCCAATGCGCCCTAACTCGGCAGCAGAGGACGGCTACGGCGGCAGCGGACAAAGATGGTCCGGTTCCGGCGTGGTTTCGACGACGGAGAGGTCGAGGCAGTCAAGCTCTTCTTCGCCGGCGTCGAGACTTCTAGCGGTGGCGCTAGGGCTTGGAGCGTTGCTGTAGTAGGAAGGCGATGGAACGAGGAAGATTTTACCGAGGGAGATGGGGACATATTTATAGCCAGGCGGTAGCTGTTGGCGCGAAAATATCGGATCAAATAGCCCGTGTCTCTACGTCTCCACAGGACACGTGTAGCTCACGAGAGAAGTGGTGGAGATCGTGGTTATCCGAACGAGGAAAGTGGGGTTCAGTTATTGTGTATTAAAAAAACATTTTTGAAGATTTGAGGATTTTTGTTACAAAATCATCAGCTAACAAGGACGCAGTGAGGATTTCGAACAAAGTTTCAAGTAGAACGCATATGAAGAATTGAATAGAGTGGGTGAGAGTAGCATAGAGGGAAGTAGGGTCCGATCACATTCACTTAGATGAAATATCAAATTGAAGAAATAGCTATAAGTGAATGCTGTTGAGGACTTGAAATCACAGTCTATCTAGGTAAACGAAAATCATCAAGTGTTTTTGAAGATTTTGATTAAGCATCATGTTGATGAATTTTAGTTTTGAAGAAAAACAAGTTTGAAGAACAACTGTTTTGAAGAAAATCAACCTTTTGAAGAAATTCAGCTTTGAAGAAATTCAACTTGAGGAATTTCAAGTTGGGTGGTGGCGTGACCCACCATATAAGAATGTTGATTACAGACACCGCGTACAATTGTCGTAGGGCCCTGAGAATCAATTTCTTCGTTGATTTCCTCACACTAAGAGTGATATTCTTCATTGATTGAAGACAATCGATTCATCGTGTGTTACACATCTAAGTCATCAATTTTGCATAAGTGTTAGGATGTGTGCATGTTTTTACAAAACATTTGAAGATTCTAAGATATTTAGCTCACACCGCAACTTGCAAAACCTTTTCTCATCCAAGGGCTTAGTGAAGATATCTGCCAGTTGATCATCAGTCTTCACATGGTCGATGAGGATATTGCCCTTGAGGACATGGTCCCGAAGAAAATGATGACGAATCTGGATGTGCTTGGTCTTCGAGTGTTGTACTGGGTTGTATGCAATCTTGATTGCGCTCTCATTGTCGCAGTAGAGAGGCACATTCTTCATGTTGATGCCGTAGTCCTTGAGGGTTTGCTTCATCCATAGCAATTGAGAACAACATGAACCAGCAGCAATGTACTCAGCTTCGGCAGTGGAGAGTGATACGCAGTTCTGATTCTTTGAGGACCAGCAGACTAGTGATCTTCCGAGGAAATGACAAGTGCCAGAGGTTGACTTGCGATCCACACGGTCACCAGCAAAGTCAGAATTAGAATATCCCACAAGATGAAGATTTGAGCCCTTGGGGTACCATAATCCTAGTGTTGGTGTGTGAGCTAAGTATCGAAGAATATGCTTCACAGCCTTATGGTGTGATTCCTTCGGTTTTGCTTGAAAACGTGCACACATGCAAACACTAAGCATTATATCTGGCCTAGATGCACATAAATACAATAAAGAACCAATCATAGAGCGATATACCTACTGATCGAATTCTTTACCATTTTCGTCAGTGCAGAGGTGGCCGTTGGTAGGCATTGGAGTCTTGGCATCTTTGCATTCATGCATGTCGAATTTCCTCAGAACATCTTTGAGATATTTCTCGTGTGATATGAAGATTCCGTTGCGTTGTTGACGAATTTGAAGACCTAAGAAGAATTTCAGCTCCCCCATCATAGACATCTGATATTCTTCACTCATCATGTAAGCAAATTCATCACTGTATCGTTTGTCAGTACAGCCAAATATAATGTCATCGACATATATGTGACACACAAATAGCTCATTATCATAGGATTTAGTGAAAAAAGTTGGATCGAGTGAACCAGGTTTGAAGCCTTTCTTCATGAGGAATTCCTTCAATGTATCATACCATGCCCGAGGGGCTTGCTTGAGACCATAGAGCGCCTTTTTGAGTCTGAACACTTTGTCTGGATTCTTTGGATCCTCAAAACCTGGGGGCTGAGCAACATATACTTCTTCCTCAAGCTTACCATTGAGGAATGCACTTTTCACATCCATCTGATATAAGATGATGTTATGATGATTAGCATAAGCAAGTAGTATTCGAATATCTTCAAGTCTAGCAACAGGTGCAAAAGTTTCATTGAAATATATTCCTTCAACCTGTGTGTAGCCTTGGGCTACAAGTCGTGCCTTGTTACTCACCACTTGACCATCCTCATCCTGCTTGTTTTGGAAAATCCACTTGGTTCCGATGATATTGTGCTTGCGAGGATCTGGTCGTTTGACGAGCTCCCATACGTCATTCAGCTTGAATTGAAGAAGTTTGTCTTGCATAGCTTGGATCCACTCCGGTTCCAGGAAAGCCTCATCATCTTTCGAAGTTCTCTGATAGAGACAAAGGAGAAATGCCCACAAAAGTTAACTAAGTGTGAAGCTTTTGAGTGAGTGAAAGGACCTGGCGCGTTGATGTCATTGAGGATTTGTCAAGTTCCACTTCATTTGCAATCCTCGGATGAGCTGGTTGAGGATTTCGTCTGGGCTGAGGAATTGGTTCTGGAGAAATTTCCTCAGGAGCATATTCTTGATTTTCATCAGTGATGGGAATGATTTCTTCATCAATTTCCTCAGTGGGAACAATGTCTTCAGTAGCTTTGAGCTTTATTGCTTCCTCAGGAGACAATTTATCTGGATCAGAAGGCAATTGCTCTCTTTGCGAGCCATTAGTTTCATCGAACCGCACATCTACAGTCTCAACAACCTTGTTGTGATAGTTGTTGAAGAGTCTGTAGGTGTGCGAGTTCTTTCCATAACCGAGCATAAAACCCTCATGTGCCTTAGGTGCAAATTTTGAGCTATGGTGAGGATCTCTAATCCAACATTTTGCACCGAAGACTTTGAAATAACTTACATTGGGTTTCTTGTCAGTGAGGAGTTCATATGAGGTTCTCTTGAGGAATTTGTGAAGATATACCCTCTTGATGATATGGCATGAAGTGTTGATTGCTTCAGGCCAAAAGCGACGAGGAGTCTGATATTCTTCAAGCATGGTTCTTGCCATCTCAACCAGAGTCCTATTCTTCCTTTCGACGACACCATTCTGTTGAGGAGTATAAGGAGCAGACAATTCGCGAGTAATACCATGTTCATCAAGATAATTATCAAGTCCAGTGTTTTTGAACTCTGTTCCATTATCACTCCTGATGTGTCTGATCTTGATGCCGAAGTTCGTCGAGGCCCTTGAAGAAAATTGTTTGAAGACTTCCTGCACTTCAGTTTTATAAAAGATGATATGCACCCATGCATGTATATCTGGAATAATCATCAACTATGACGAAGCCATATAAACATGCTGCATTTTTTAGTGTGGCATAATGAGTAGGTCCAAATAGATCCATGTGAAGCAATTCAAATGGACGAGTAGTGGTCATGATAGTCTTCGAGGGATGCTTGGATCTGTTCATTCTCCGAGATTCATAGGCACCGCATAGGTGATCCTTGAGGAATTTGACTGATTCGATGCCGATGACATGCTTCTTCTTTGCGAGCGTGTGCAAATTCCTCATGCCTGCATGACCGAGTCTTCGATGCCACAGCCACCCTTCTGAGGTTTTTGCTAGTAAGCAAGTGGCTGGTTGAGGACCTGTAGAGAAATCAACAATGTACAAATCCCCTCTTCTGACACCTTCGAAGACTTTGGATCTGTCAGATTCCATGATGACAACACATCTATATCTACCAAAGATAACAATCATATCAAGATCACAAAGCATCGAGACTGGCATGAGGTTAAATCCAAGGGATTCAACAAGCATCGCTTTGTCCATATGCCTATCCTTGGAAATAGCCACTTTGCCAAGTCCCAGTACCTTGCTTTTACCTTTGTCAGCATATGTGATTTGCTTCAGGGGTGATGGAGTTAGTGGCATATTCATCAACAAGCTTTTATGACCAGTCATGTGATGTGTGCAACCACTATCAAGAACCCACTCAGCACTCTTGGGTTTGTCATCCTGCAGATGAATTAGTACAGCTTACCATCTCATATGCTTCAGACTTGAAGAATATGATATCAATTTCATCAGATAGGAATTTCATCACAACAAAATTATAAGGACATGTGAAATATTTCTATTTCATCAATATTAGCTTGCGTCCTATCAAGCATTTTCCTTAGGTCTCCAGCAAATTCTTTAGATGATGATTTTCATCTGGAGACCTGACCTGCAGAAGTGATCAGTTCAATTTCTTCACCATCCACATGTGAAGGGGTGGTAAAGCATTCATCATCCTGCGAGCACCATATGAGAAAGGGGGCATTGAAGCTAATGCACTTCTCTTACCAGTAGGGGGGTTAAAGTACTCATATGAATATGCAGAGAACAGGTTTGAGGATTTATGAACATAACGATTTGAAGAATAACGCTCATATTCATATTCCTTGTAGTTTCCCTGCATGTTAGAAGCATTAGCACGGGTACGAGCATAGTTTTGACCAGTTGAGGATTTTGATCCTCTTGAAGACTCTAGTCCTCCTGAGGAATTTGATCTGGGGTTCAAATTCTTCATCGGTGGTGTCATGAGTACATTCACCTGAAGATTTTCAAGACAACTTTTGGGAACCCAGATTTTCCTCAGAGGTGGGCCATTCCTGCAGTTAGTTCCAACATATCGAGCAAATACTTCACCAGCTTGATTTTTGAACAGTTTATAGTTGGAGTCAAATGACTCATCTGAGGAATAGGATAATTCACATGAAAAGCCTGTTAAATTGGATGGATCAAAAGGAGGACTAGTAGCAGCAACCCATGAGGTTTTGGGATACTGCTCAGGTTTCCAATAAGATCCATCAGCATTCAATTTCCTCTCAAAGGCAATTCCTTCTTTCCTCGGGTTCATGTTCAAGATGTGCTTTTTGAGCACATCGCAAAGGGTTTGATGTCCTTTGACACTTTTGTATATGCCTATCACATACAATTTCTTCAGCCCTGCATTTTCATCAGTGACATTTGTGTTTTCCTCAAGTGAGGAATTTGACACTACAGGAGCAGTTGAAGAATTTGTAGCAATTGAAACATTTGATGATTCTGGTGAAGAATTAGCAGTTTCACGTTCAATGCAATTAAGACATGGAGGAAAGAATTCAGCTTGAGCAGCGCTGATCTGTTGAGCTAGTAATGAATCATTTTCCATACGAAGATCATCATGAGAAATCCTCAACTTCTCTAGATCAAGCTTCCTTTGAAGAAATTCATAGGAAAGTTTCTCATGATCAGCGAGGAGTGTATCATGACGATCTTGAAGATTATCAAATCTAGACTGAAGACTTTTCACATCTTCAGTGAGGATTTGGGTAAGATTCATTTCATCATTCAACAGATCATCGCTTCTATCTAGCAGTTTCTGAAGCTTTTCCAAGGCAGTTTGTCGTTTAGTGGTAATGAGAGCAAGTTTACTGTAATTGGGTTTTTTATAATCATCAGGTTCACAGTAACTTGAGTTAGAGGAGGAAGCATCATTCGGTACCTTTGAACCTTTTGCCATGAAGCAATAGGTTGGAGCGAAGTCATCAGCATAGTCATCAGTGTGGATGGTGTTATCATTTTCTTCAAGGTTGAAGATTGACTTGCCGATGAATGTGGTTGCAAGTGCAAGACTTGCCTGTCCGGATTCTGAGTCTTCATCAGAAGTCTCCTCTTCATCACATTCCTCGGATTCTGCCTCTGAATCCATTTCCTTGCCAATAAGTGCCCGAGCCTTTCTGAAACTAGTCTTCTTGTGCGATGAGGACTTTGATGATGAGGATTTTGAAGGTTTCTTATTTTTCTTCGAGTCATCAGAACTTTCATCCTTGTATTTCTTATTCTTTGATTCCTTTCCCCAACGAGGACAGTCTGCAATGTAGTGACTAGATTTGTTGCATTTGTGGCAGGTTCTTTTCTTGTAGTCCTTAGATGAAGATTCTGATTTCCTCATACCTCTTCTTGAAGATTTACCGAACTGGCCACATCGTGTAAACCTCTGAAATTTCCTCACGAGCATTGCAAGCTCCTGTCCAAATTCTTCAGGATCACCAATGCTACCATCCGAGTCTTCTTCTTCAGACGAGGAAATTGCTTTGGCCTTCAGTGCACGTGGTCTAGAATAGCTTGGTTCATATAGATCTCTCTTTTCATCTTGTTGGAATTCATGAGTATTGAGTCTTTCGAGTATATCAGCTGGATCAAGCATCTTGTAGTCTGGTCTTTCTTGAATCATCAGAACTAAAGTATCAAATGAAAAATCCAAAGATCTTAGCAGTTTCTTCACTACTTCGTGATCAGTAATGTCTCGAGCTCCCAGTGCTTGCAGTTCATTTGATATGTCAGTGAGGCGATCAAAGGTATCTTGGTAGCTTTCATTGTCAAACCTCTTGAAGCGATTGAAGAGATTGCAAAGAAAATCAACACGAGAATCACGCTGGGTTGATACTCCTTCATTAACTTTGGACAGCCTTTGCCAGATAAGTTTCGCTGAGCCCAAAGCACTCACTTTGCCATACTGGCCCTTGCTCAGATGGCCACAGATGATATTCTTCGCTCGAGAATCAAGTTGCTTGAATTTCTTCACATCAGCAGCAGAGACAGAAGCAGAGATGATGGGGATGCCATCTTCCACAATATACCAGAGATCATTGTCAATAGCTTGTAGATGCATCTGCATCTTGTTCTTCCAGAAGGGAAAGTCCTTTCGTTCGAAAGTAGGACATGCTGCAGTAACCTTAATCATGCCTGCAGTCGACATAACTAAAAATCCAGGTGGTTAAACCAAAATCACACAGAACAAGGGAGTACCTTGCTTGATACCAATTGAAAGTGCGTTATATCGACTAGAGGATGGGGGTGAATAGGAGATTTTTAGAATTTCATCACTGAGGAAATTTCTTTTGAGGAAATTCCTCACTAATGACGAACTTACAGCGGAAACAGTAAAGGATCAGGAGTGCAAAGTTTCACTACAACAGTTTTTTCAGGATGACCAATATGAAAACAGTTTGCACAGCATGCAGGCATGCAGAAAACAGATGAGGATTAACTTGCGTGAAGAATTTGGGGTTGAGGAATTTCAGAGAAAGTCTTCATCAAATTCTTCAAACAGTGACAGTGAAAATCATCAACACACAATCTGAGGAATATAAAGAGTTGAGGAAATATAACCCGTTTCACACTGAAGACAGTGGTTGATGACCCAGTTCCAACTGTTGTGACAGTTGTACATCTGGTATGGAGCGGCTTGGTATTGAAACCAAAGGACACACGGTCCCGGGACACACAGTCCCTACCGTATTCTCCTTGGGCTAAGAACACACAGTCCTCGCCCAACACTCGTGGTAAGTCTTCAGGGCAGACTTCCAAACCCTCACAAACTTGGTCACCTGGCGATCCACAATTGACTGTTGGATTGCTCTAGACCATGACGCCTTACCGTCTGGAGGATGCACAGTCCTCAAAGATAAAAGGCTTCAGTTCCACACACGAACAACTTCTTCAGTGATGCTCAATCACTTGGTTTTCGGTTTGTGGTTTGGTGTTTGGGGTATTTCCTCACTGATGAATTACTCTCGAAGACTCTGATGAATTTGGGTTGCTCTTAGGACAAGTGTCAGTTTCTAACGGAGCAGCCATCCAGCTAATGGTTGTGGGGGGCGGCTGTTTATAGCCTGGGAGCATCCCGACATGATTTGACATTAATGCCCTTAAATAATGTGACCGTTGGTGTGGATAAGACCAATGATGTGGCGTGGCTATCGATAACGGTCGGGACCCTCAATTGTGAGAGTCCTCATGTCTCTCATATTCCTCACTTGAGGCTTTTGGTAGGATCAGGCTTGGGTTGAGCATCATGAGGAAATTTATTCCAATGTGTTACCTCGACCCCCTTTAACAGTACGGTGTTCCTATTACTCAAGTGTGAAGAAAACAAAATAGAAAGAATAAATCTTCATGCTTCAAAGTCTTCAGATTGATTTTCTTCAGGACACACCGAATTACTCAATTTCAATATCTTCATGAGGAATATCAATTTCATCGCAAATTCTTCGCGATTCAAATCTTCAGCTTCATACCAATTTCTTCAACCGAAGATATACCTTTTTAGGGGTCGATATTCATCGAATATTTCAAACTCCTCAGCGACTTATAGATCCTGTGTACACTCAAGAACACATTAGATACTTAACCTATAAGTCTTCAAACCACCAAAATCACTAAGGGGCACAAAATACACTTCCAGGGGGGATGGGTTGCGCTGGCTCTACGCCGGCTGGGACAGCTTACACTGTACTTCCGTGCTGCTGCTGACTCTGCCCACCTGTCGCTGGCGCCTTCTTCTTCTTGTTTTTCTTCTTTCTCTTATTCCCTAGACCAGTATAGTCGCAGAAGCAGCCGTACCGAAGGCAAACCCCGGCGGCGGGTTAGGAGCAGCCGTGGGGAACGAACCCTACCCCGGCACAAGGGGATGTCCGGGTGCAAAAGTCGTCGGACCCCTGGCGGTACCAAAACCAACAGCAGCAGTGCTTCCTGGAGGCGCGTTTGTTGGAGTTCCCAATGCCAGAGCATGAGGCCTTTGATCCGAATGCCCGACAAGTCGCGGAGGAGCCGCCATTGGAGAAACCGAGCGAAGTACGTCAACGAACGATCGCCTCGCCCGCCCGTCCTCGTAGCCACCAACAGTTGGCGGCATGCTAGCGACCGCGCTTGTCTGGCGAACGACAGGTCGAGACGGCGGCGGCGGCCTTGAGGGCATCAGTGCTACGGTGGAAATAGGTTTCTTGAGTTCCTGCCGCCACAGCCCACCGAACCAAAGGCCCAGATGAGCCCATGGGGATGAACGACCTGCATGCTTCCCGAGCCCACACACCAGCGAGACCGGCGTTTTAATTGCGCGTCCGTCGTCCACGCGGGGATAGCGTGGATCTTCAATCTTCGTCTCTTCCAGGCCGCCATCAGCGCCGGTGTCCATCGGGGCCGCACCGTCCATCATCGCCTTGCCATTGTCAACCATCACGTTGACAGGGACCACCGTGTCTGGAAAGAAATCGCCGAGGCACGATGGAGACGTGATCCAAGGCCGGGGTGAAGGACAACACCATCCCAGCCACAGCGCCGGCACCTTGACCCCACCAAGTCGCGGCGAACGAATCCGAACTGATAGCGGCGATACATCCTCGTTCCCAACCTCCGGCGATGAAGCCAACCCCTCGGACATCCCAGCCAGCCTGCAAGACGAACCAACCAACGTACCTTGGTCAACTCCATCCTCGGCCGACGAAGATCGACACTCCCAGAACCGAGACTCGGGTGTTGGGTACCCAATCTCAGTCCAGAACTCCTGTGCGAGCTGCTCACATGACATGGAAGGCCGACAGACGACGATTTGCGAGACCAACCGCTCCTCGACCAGCTCGTCGGTCGCTACCCCTACCACCTCACGATCAGAGCCATCGTTCGATGTCCCCGCCGACATCAATGAAAAGCGAGATCCTGAATGAGACAACTCGTCGCCCCCCTTGCTGCCAGCGACAAGGCGCAAGGGTGAGCCTTCGTATAGTCATCGCGGCGGCGCTGGCTGGCCACGGGTCTAGCAGACCCCGACGGGGGATTCGAGCACCTGGGTATACCTACTATGTTTCATGAAGCATCTTTTAAAATTGGGAGAGAATTTCACTTCCCCGGCCTCTGCATTTACTAGAAATGCACACAACCTTTCTCAGTATAAGTATTAGGATTTTAATTCTCGATTACGCACCAAGCCTAATACTCAATAAATGAGTGAGTATCAGAAATGCCTAATCCTCAAGAATAAATAGAAATCTAATTTCTCCTCCGTAAAGATTTAAACTCAGATGTTGGGTTTGTACTACATCCACTCTCCCAACGAGTTGAGCACATAGCTAGATTGATTATAAAAGATAGCTAGATTGATTATAAAAACACTAGCTACAGGGACCTCGGTCGGCTTTTGACTCGACTGCCCCTTAGATTTTGGTTTCGTGCCCCTTTCTCCAATTATTAGAACCAGGAGGCCTCCATTTCGTAGCTCGCCGCTAGTGACTGGGACTGTGGGGTTTCGCCATTCCCCGTCTCCTCCTGCTGAAAAGCTGACGAATTGACATGCCCATCCTGCCAAATATTTCCTTCTCTCAGAGCCTCCCAACCGACTGCTCTGGCCCCACACCTTTTGTCGGGCAAGTTCTCAGTCAAATTATTGTACTCCAAGCTAGTGCAGGGCATCGGTCTAAGCACTTCGTGGCTGTTAGAACTTCGTGGCTGTTAGACACGTTTCAATCCCTCTTAAAATGAAGATCTTTCTCTGCCAAGCAATTGGGGAAGCACCTTCGAAATAGTGATCAGATCCTTAAGCACAATGGCAACGCTAACGGGGCTCATTCTCTTTATGGGGAGATCGAAAATGCTACACATATTATTTTCAACTGTGGGTTGCCTAAATTCGGTTAGAGTTGCATTCGGTCGTGACTGAACATCAATTAGAATACGAGCTACTTTATAGAATATTTGTGCATGTATCGAACATATATATCAGGTCAATTTCCTTTTGTTCTCTAAACCGCCTTTGTGGCGCTTTGTTGTTCTTTGTGGACTACTCGTAATAAGTTTATTATTGCATGTTAAAAATGATTGCTCATTTGCAGGAGTGGAGGCTACTCGCTGGAAGTTGTGGATGCCCATGTCAGTATTTTGATGATTTCCGAGATCTTTCGAACCTCATTGTACTTGGTTGATCATTTGTCGGGTGACATTACTGTTATGCCTTTATTTATAAAATCAGGCGTGAAGCCTTTTCTCTAAGAAAAAGGAGAGTCACGAGCATCCCTTGACTCATCATAGGTAGGTCGTACACGGATCACAGTGAAGAGATGTTTTAACCTTCGGAACCTGCACGACCGAACACTGCAATACACTGATGCATGCTATGCTACGTACAGTAATGGTACTAGTTAGAAAACAACGGCACATGCTTCGAATTGCCCCAAAAGGACATCCTATGTACGTACGTGTGTAAATGCCGGCATGTCCTTCATCCATATGCAAACCTAATAGCATCTACAACCGACCCCTTACCCCTCAAATATCTGAAACGTCCCTCTGGTCAAAAATAAATAAATAACATAACCGGACCCTTCATCTGGTACCTATATGTCCGGACGACCGGAACTCTTCAAATCGGGACCAAATATAAGTACAATGTAAGAGTGTCCGGGCACGACCAGGCGTGATCGGACACTCCGCTTCATTTCATATCGGTCGCACCTACAACCATCCGAAGAGGAGATGTTCTTGCGTGCTTCCGCTCGTGCACCCAAATTTTAGCTCCACCTCACCGCGCCAGCCAGACACCGACCAACCCACGCCATCTGATACAGACAAGCTTCTCTGTTAATTGTGTAGGTGGATCAGTTCTCGTGTGTCTATGAAAAATGTTGCCATATTATAAAAGGTGATTTTATGCCTATTTTCCATGATTTGTTCAATGGTTAGTTGCAGCTATTTCACCGTAACTTTCGGACAATAACGTTGTTGCCAAAGAAGGTAGAGGCTATTCGCATTGAGTAGTTCATACCAATATGTCTGCTCAATGTGAGTTTCAATTTTTTTATGAAGGTTTGCATGAATAGGTTGACATAGATAGCTTATTCGGTAGTCCAGCCCACTGAGACAACTTTCATGCCTCGAAGACACATCCTAGAAGTCGTCCTGCATGAAACGATGCACGAAGTTCATACAAAGAAACTCGATGGGTTTATCTTTAAAATGGATTTCGAGAAGGCGTATAATAAGGTTAAATGGCCATTCCTTCAACATGCCTTGCGTATGAAGGGGTTCAACAAGTCCTGGAGGGATCAGGTGGATGCCTTCATTCAGTAAGGTAGTGTTGGGATTAAAGTAAATAATGACATAGGTCGTTATTTTCAGACACAGAAAGGATTGAGACACGAAGATTCCATGTCTCCCGTGTTGTTCAATATAGTAGCAGATATGTTGGCAGCCATTATTGGTCAGGCTAAAGAGAATGGCCAAGTAGGAGGACTGGTCCCACACATTGTAGGGGGGGGGGGGGGGGAGTATCCGTACTATAATACACGGATGACACAATCATCTTCATGGAACACTATCATACAAGCTAGGAATATGAAGCTTGTACTTTGCCTATTTGAACAATTGTGTGGACTAAAAATAAATTTTGACAAAAGAGAATTGCTTTGTTTTGGGAGAGCTAAATAGGAACAAGATGTTTACAGGCAACTATTCAGATGTGAAATGGGATCATTGTCGTTTAGTTACCTAGGAATAACCATTCATCATAGACAACTGACGAACAAGGAATGGTAATTTATTAAGGATAGATATGAAAAAAGACTAGCTGGAAGGGCAAGCTTATGTCTTATGGAGGTCGGCTGGTGTTGATGAACTCGGTTCTAACAAGCTTGTCGATGTTCCTGCTATCTTTCTTTCAAGTACCGATAGGTGTACGGGAAAGATTAGAGTTTTATCGATCTTGTTTCTTCTGGCAATGTGATGAAGTTAAGAAGAAATATAGATTGGCAAGGTGGGATATTACTTGCAGACCCAAAGACCAAGGGGGTCTTGATATTGAGAATTTAGAAGTGAAGAATAGATGCCTGCTTAGAAAATGACTATACATGTTATCTACTGTGACCGAAGGGATGTGGATACAAATCTTGAGAAATAAGTACTTACAGTACAAGACTTTGGCCCGGGTTATTGCTATACCTAATAACTCGCCTTTTTGGAAGGGGTTAATGAAGATGAAGGTAACCTTTTTTCAACGGGTGAAGTTTTTAGTTGGCAATGATACCACGACCAGATTCTGGAAGGACACATGGCTTGGGGAAATGCCTCTAGCTTTACAGTACCATACCCTATATAATATTGCACGAACGCAAGGAAGATTACGTTGCAATAGTATTACAGTCAGTACCTCTAAATATCCAATTCAGGCAATCTCTAGTGGGAGAACGCTAGAATTCCTGGCTGCATTTGGAAAAGAGTCGTGCAAACATCAATATTCCATTTATGAAGGAGATAGACCTTGTCTACGAATTTTCTCCGTCATAAGCAAAAAATATTTGTAGTCACGGTCCATATGCTTCACAAATGGGACAATGATGACTGAAACTTATCGTAATTGGACGACCCGGCTATTTAAGACGGCCGATTAGATCCTAAGGTGGTGTCGTGTGCCTAAAAACATCTGAAACCCACCGGACCAATACAGACGTGAAAATCTTAAGTATTATTATCCGATGTCCGTCCAGCCGAACATAGACGTGATGATAGACGTGCATGTCTTTGCATATATTTGATGTTTTCGAAATAGGGTATGTGGTTGCAAATGGAAAATTTTGAGGCATGTTTGGTCACTATCCACAGAAGCGTCCGCGGATGTTTAAGGGCCTAAATTTGCTGGTTCCGGCTATAGATGCTCTAAGGGCAACACTACTGGGCTCTTCTACTCCCCCACCCCCTTCTTTGTTTGGACCGGATTGTTCGAATCGAAAACAATATCTTACGAACTTCATCATTTTGAGTCTAGCAGTGTTCAAATTTTGATATTCCTACTCCTACCCCATAAAGGCAAAGATATTCTACTTATCACCGTATATTTGGAACGAATTGTCTGAACTAAAAAGGTCATCTAATGAGCCGCCACTTTTAGATTTGTACAATTTGGACTTTTCAGTATTCCTACTCTAGGGTCAAATGGGGGCGTGAATTAGGGGCGTCCAAGCTGTTCGCCGAGTCGGACCCGACCCAAATATTCCACCCATCACCCACCTCGCGCCTCTCACCTTTTCCGTGCTCCCGGACCCCAAGGCAGTCGTCACACCCATATCAGACACCACCACACCCATAGGGCGACCACTATGACTCTGCCTCTACCATATGCAACCATCGCAATGGATATTTTAGACTCCACATATTTCTTTGCCCTATCAGAGGTGTTCCCTGCTCGTGGGATTACTCATCTCTAGTATACTGGCGGTACCATGATCATGATGGATCTAAGGTTCACATATCATCAATCTAAAGTTTCTTCTTCTCTGCTTTGAAACCATGTCGGGGCTGAAGATCAAATATGGTAAGAGGGAGGTTATGGTCATGGGTTAGTTGCAAACGATCAGCGACAGACCATAGACAACATCAACTGTAGGTTGCATGCTCTCCTCATCGCATACTTGGGGATGTTGCTTTATGATTCTAGGATATAGAATCCAAACTTAATTTGATACACTTACTTGGTGTGTTGCTTCCAGGGTGGAGCCATGGCATGAGGGGTTGACTTCCAAAGGGAGCAAGTCCATGTTGGTCGACTCTTAATATCGAGCTTGCCATGTTTTTGATCGGGTTGTATATTCTGTTGGAAGGTGTCACTACAAGAAAAATGCTCAATTATGACCAAAAATAAGGACGATGGTTTAATTGGTCATTGATCCATGACCAAAATTCCAAAATTAGTCATGGCAAGTCTAAGAGGGTCCAATGCCCATAACATTATGACCTTTTGCGTCCATTAGGTCATGATTCTATTGCACAAAATGGTCATTAAGATGTGTAGAATTATTTATGATCATATTTCAGTGCTACCATGACTAAATATAAGGTCGTAAACATATGCGTGGAGGTGACTCGACGACACCTCACCAATTTTGCCTATGTGTCATGTATAGAGAGCAAAAATTTGTTTTATATGTATATGGATTAAGTAAATTATATTAAATAAATACCAATAAATTATAATTATTCATTTTAATGTCCTAAATATATCAGAAAATACAATATAATTACCAAAATGAAATATATGATCCCGTGCTAATCTCATAATGTGTAGACCCTATTTAGATAAATATTTTTGAAAGGTGGTATAGGGTACTTTAACTTGGTGTTTCACACAATAAAAACTTAAACATGACAATAAAAAATATGTGGGTGAATTTTTCTGTAATTCTAAATACTATCATAATTAAATGAGAAGTGTTTCCGCCCACAACACACAACCAAAAAATATAGCTTTCTTTTGAGGGAAATAATAAATATTTTACAACTCTTTTTAGGAAATCAAAAAATACAACTAGAGACAACAATATGGGTCCATATTTTCTAAATCCAATATCTATACGGACTTGAGCAGACCCTTTAAATGAAAGGATATGATTCAATCAAAAAAATGTGAATAGGATATAAAGACCCTTCCCCACAAACCTAACCCTAACCCTACCTACAGACCCGTCCCACTCGACTCCCCTTCCACCCCTCCCGCCGCCAGCCTTCCTTCCCCTCACCCCTGACTGCTGCATGATCCTACATCAGCGTCGGTGGATCTGGCGGCTCTTTCTCTGTCCCTCGCCACTCCCACCGTCGTGCTCCCCTGCTTGCCTCGCAGGCCCGCCGCCTCCCGCCTCAGCCCGCGGGGCCCGTTCAATTCCACCCTCGTCGTCTTCCTCGGTGCAAACCCCAAGGTGCCCCTCCCCATCGCCTCGCCATCCCCGCTCGGAGACGACACTGCTAAGTGGGACCCCATCGAGTGCGACGCCTGATAACCCACAAGTATAGGGGATCGCAACAGTTTTCGAGGGTAGAGTATTCAACCCAAATTTATTGATTCGACTCAAGGGGAAGCGAAAGAATATTCTCAAGTATTAGCTGTTGAGTTGTCAATTCAACCACACCTGAAAGATTTAGTGTCTGCAGCAAAGTATCAGTAGCAAAGTAGTATGATAGCAGCAGTAGCAACAGTAACCAGTAACAGCAAAATAATAGCAGTAGCAACAGAGTAACAACAGCAGCAGTGACAGCAGTAGAGGCAAAGTAACGTAGCAAGGACCAGTAGGAAAAACTCGTAGGCATTGGATCGGTGATGGATGATTATGCCGGATGTGATTCATCATGTAACAACTATAACACGGAGAGATATGTAACTAGCTCCCGTTCGTCAATCTAATGTAGGCATGTATTCCGTATGTAGTCATACGTACTTAGGGAAAAGAACTTCTATGACATATATTGTCCATCCCTCCCGTGGCAGCAGGGTCCTAATGGAAACTACGGGATATTAAGGTTCTCCTTTTAATAAAGAATCATACCAACGCATTAACACTTGGTGAATACATGAACTCCTCATCTCCGGGAGTGGTTCCGGCTATTGTCACTCCGGGGTTGCCGGGTCATAACACATAGTAGGTGACTACAACTTGCAAGATAGTATCTAAAACACACATATATTGGCGACAACATAATAGGTTCAGATCTGAAATCATGGCACTCGGGCCCTAGTGACAAGCATTAAGCATGGAAAAGTAGTAGCAACATCAATCTCACAACATAGTGGATACTAGGGATCAATCCCCGTCAAAACTAACTCGATTACATGATAGATCTCATCCAACTCATCACCGTCCAGCAAGCCTACGATGAGATTACTCACGAACGGTGAAGAGCATCATGGAATTGGCGATGCAGGAAGGTTGATGATGACGATGGCGACGATCTCCCCTCTCCGGAGCCCAAAACGGAATCCAGATCTGCCCTCCAGAGGAAGAATAGGAGGTGGCGGCGCCTCCGTATCGTAAAACGCGATGAACTATTCTTTCTGATTTTTTTTTCCGGACGAGAGAGGTTATGTAGAGCTGTAATTGGGGGCAGCGGAGTCCCGAGGAGCTCACAAGCCTCTCAGCCCCGGCCAGGGTGGTGGCAGGGCCCGGTGGGTTTGTGGGCCCATCGCTCCGTCCCTCCAGTTGATTCTTGCGCTAGTATTTTTTATATATTCCAGAAAAATTCCTCGTAGATTTCCAGGTCATTCCGAGAACTTTTATTTCTGTGCAAAAACAACACCATGGCAATTCTGCTGAAAAGAGCATCAGTCCGGGTTAGTTCCATTCAAATCATGCAAATTAGAGTCCAAAAAAGGGCAAAAGAGTTCGGAAAGGTAGATACGACGGAGACGTATCAACTCCCCAAAGCTTAAAGCCTTGCTTGTCCTCAAGCAATTCAGTTGACAAACTGAAAGAGACAAAAGAAAAACTTTGACGAACTCTGTTTGATCTTGTTGTTGCAACTATGTTTAACTCGTATCCAGAATTTCAGCAAGATCAAAAGTAAACCACATAAGCAAATGACATCTAGGCCTCATGGTAAACTCATATCAATGGCATAATCAACTAGCGAGCAAATAATAACAGGTCTCAAACGTCAACACTTCAATCAAAACAATCATGAAGCAGTACAAACACATGGTATCTCGCTAGCTCTTTTCGAGACCGCAAAACATAAATGCAAAGCACCTTCAAAGACCAAGGGCTGACTAAACATTGTAATTCATGGCAAAGAAGATCCAGTCACAGTCATACTCAACACAGTTAAAAGCAAAGCATAAAAATGACAGAGGTGCTCTCTAATTGGTGATTTTGTAAGAGGAGGATGACTCAACACGAAAAAAATAGACATGCCCTTCGCAGAGGGAAGCATTGATTTGCAGAGGTGCCAGAGCTCAAGCTTTGAAAACAGAGATAATAATTTTGGGTGGCATGCTTTCATTGTCAACGCAATGACTAAGAGTTCTCACCATCTTCCACGCTACACATGCTATAGGCGGTGCCCAAACAGAAAAGTAAAGTTTTGACTCCCCCACCACCAATCAATCACACTCCACGACTAGCCGAATACTCGGGCGCCGTCCATACCAACATCAATCGTGGGGGAGTTTTGTTTGCAGTTATCTTTTCGATTTGAGCATGGAACTGGGCATTCCAATTACCGGCCCCTTTCTTGTGAATGATAGTGAATAAACACATATCGAGGATAACACGCCTAGAATGGAAGAAACTGATAGCCCCCTGTCACCACATGAGCGGTTCGGGCATGCAAAACAGATTATTCCTTGAAGATTTAGAGAGTGGCACATGCAAATTTACTTGGAACGGCAGGTAGATACCGCATATAGGTAGGTATGGTGGACTCATATGGAACAACTTTGGGTTTAGGGAACTAGATGCACAAGCAGTATTCCCGCTTAGTACAAGTGAAGGCTAGCAAAAGATTGGGAAACGACCAACTAGAGAGCGACAAGAGTCATCAAAATGCATTGAGATTAACCAACATTGAGTGCAAGCATGAGTAGGACATAAATCACCATGAACATGAATATCATAGAGGCTATGTTGATTTTGTTTCAACTACATGAATGAACATGCTCCAAGTCAAGCCACTTGAATCATTCAAAGGAGAATACCATCCTATCATACTACATCATAATCATCTCAACATTCATGTGGGCATCCAAGACAAACCATTATAAGCTCCTAGCTAAGTAAGCATGGCATAAGCAACTATGATCTCTAAGTTGTCATTGCAAACATGTTTCTCTCACAACAGAGCTCAATCAGGAGCGATGAGCTAGTCATATTTACAAAAACAAAATAGATCGAGTTCATACCAGCTTTTCCAGGCTCAGTCACTTCATCATATATCGTCATTATTGCCTTTCACTTGCACGATCGAATGATGTGAACAATAATAAGAGTGCTCGTGCATTGGACTACGCTGGAATCTGCAAGCAAACACAAAGGAGAATACAAAGTAATATGGCTCTTTGACTGATAAACATATATGCATACGAGAGACACTAAACATTGTAACCATGGTCTTCTACCTTGACCCAAGAAAAAGAAAATTATTTACACGGGAAAGCTCCCAACAAGCAAAAGAAGAACAAGAAAATATTTTTGGGTTTTCTCAAACTAGACAGACACACGAAAAGAAAACGAGAAAAAGAAATAAACTAGCATGGATGATACAGTGGAAAAGTGTGAACACCGACGAACAAAGTGAAAGCATAAGCAAGAATATAAAGTCGGTGAGAAACACGTACTCCCCCAAGCTTAGGCTTTTGGCCTAAGTTGGTCTACTCCCATGGAGGGAAATAACCAGCTCCGGGGTATTCCGGAGTGGACAGAGGATGCCACTGCTGTGTGAGCTCCTCTGGCTCCCACTGATAAACCGGAGTCTCGTACTCGACTGGTGGCTCGGGCACGGGCACATGTGGTTGGGGTAGGCCCTAATAAGCGTAGATGTCCGAGGGCATAATAATGTACCTGCCTGCATGAAGATTGAACAAAGAAGGAGCAGGCAAAGTAATATTCTCACGAATACCCTGACTAAATACCAGGTTATAAATCATCCTCCTATTTGTATCTCTATCAATAAAGTCATGGTGAACCATGATATCGTAATCTGGATATCTCTCGGAAAGAAGAGTCTCTTCTTCCTCCTCCAGTCTAATAGGTATCTCAAAGTGTCTAGCAAGACGAGTAGCATAGATACCTGCATAGAAAATGCCTTTAGAACGGTTCTTTTTCAACCGTTGAGCTACTATAGCGCCCAAGCTATAATTTTTATCATTATAGAGGGCTTCGCGCAAGACTGCAAGATGTGGGGAACTAAGTGACCCAGCTTTCCCATGGCCAATCAAAAAATTTCCCAAAAATAATGAGAAGTACCGAAGCACGGGAAAATGTATGCTAGCAGCTCTAGCGCAAGACACTCCTCTCTCCTCTCCTACAGCAATAGTGTCGATGAAAGCTTCCAAGTCCCGTGGACGAGGTTCATGAATATCCCCAATGTAAGGTAATTTGCAAACATTGCAAAAATCCTGGAGTGACATGCACTCGGGGGTATCATAAAGTTTGAACTCAACCATAGGAGGATTCTTCCTCGGATAGAAGTTAAAGCTTTTTACGAAGATATTAGTGAGGAGGAGGTATTGCGAACACTTATCTTCAACGAAGGTGGTAAGGCCTGCATTCTCCAACAAGTAGTAAACGTCCTCATAAAGTCCGGCGGCGCGTAAGAACACATCGCTTGGCCACTCGCACGCTCGAACTTCTGCAACTCGAGGGACCAGATACTTGGGCTTCTTCTCACTTCCATCATCCTTGGGGTCACGGCTTGAAGAGCCTCTCAAGAACCTCCTCATCTTTTCCCTTTTCTATCTCTGAAAACTTCTGAAATTTTTAGTGATTCTAAGGAAAAGTGAGTAAGGCTCAACAAAACTCATAGCAACTACTCCCACAAGTGCCTAGAGGCCATATTACGCATCAAAACTACTTGGGACCAGCTAAAATTGGCATGCAAAGCTCAAGAACATGGTCACCAATGCAGCAAAAATACGCGGAGTATGGGGCACTAGAGCAAAAACTAATTGGACCAATGGAGGTGTCACTTACCAAGGAGTAATTTCCCCAAAATAGTTCAGAGAATGGTGCTTTGAGCAAGGAGATCGAAAATCCCAGCAAGAGGAGCAAGAACACGGGTTTGAGCTGCGAAATGAATTTTTCTGGAGGAAGGAGAAGTGGATGAGAGCTAGAATGAGTGGAGGGGGTGCCTGTGGGCCCCACAAGCTTGCCAGCCCCGGCCAGGGGGGTGGCCGGGCCTGGTGGGCTTGTGACCCACTGGCGCATCTCCCAGACTAGCTATTCGTCTTAGTATTTTTCAAAAATTCAAAAAAAAAATCATACTTGATTTTCAGGACGTTCGGAGAACTTTTATTTTCAAGGTACTTTTCTACGGGATGCTAAGACAGAAAACGGGGAAAACTAAACTAAATCTATCATTTTTCTTCTAAGCAACCAAAGGTGAAACCTCGGAACAGAGGTTTGTGACTCCTCGATTCATCCATCTCATGGTCATCGAAAGAAATCCGTTAGTGAGGTTGATCAAGTCTCCTCGACAAACTTTTTTGAATCGCAAAAGAGAATGGAGAATTTTCGAATAGTCACTGGGTCACCTCAATGGGGATGTGTATCTCCCCAACAAGCAAATCACACTTCATCTTAATAGGAGGAATAGGGCATTCAAAGCTCCCAATAAGAATCGATGAAGTTTTTTCGATAGCATTGATGCAATGTACTCGATATTGTTTGTTTGGAAAGTGCACCTATGCTCATTACCGTTGACATGGAAAGTGACATTGCCTTTGTTGCAATCTATAACAGCCCTAGCAGTGTTTAAAAAGGGTCTTCTGAGGATGACCGCCATGGCATCGTCCTCAGGAATATCCAGGATAACAAAGTCTGTCAAGATAGTAACATTGGCAACCACGACAGGCACATCCTCGCAAATGCCGATAGGGAAAGTAGTTGATTGTCGGCCATTTGTAGAGAGATTTCAGTGGGTGTCAACTTATCTAGTTCAAGTCTACGATAAATAGAGAGAGACATAACACTAACACCGGCTCCAAGGTCGCATAAAGCAGTTCTAACGTAGTTGCCTTTAATGGAGCAAGGTATAGTGGGCACAACGGGATCACCTAGTTTCTTAGGAGTTCCACCCTTGAAGGTATAGTTAGCAAGCATGGTGGAAATCTCAACCTCAGGTATCCTCCTCTTATTAGTCACAATATCCTTCATGTACTTGGCATACGGAGACATTTTGACCATATCTGTCAAATGCATTTGCAGAAAGACATGTCTAATCATTTCAACAAATCGCTCAAAATCCTCATCATCCTTTTTCTTGGATGGTTTGGGAGGAAAGGGCATAGGTTTATGAACCCATGCTTCCCTTTATTTACCATGCTTCCTAGTAGAAAAGTCATTCTAATCGTATCTTCTATTCTTAGGCTGTGGGTCATAAAGATCGACAGGCTCAATCTCCACATCCTTATCATTGCTAGGTTGAGAATCAACATGAGCATCACTATTGATATTATCATTAGACTCATGTTCATCACCAGATTGTGTTTCAGCATCAGAAACAGAGGCATTGTTTGGATTCTCAGGTGTAGCAGAAACAGGGTTGCTAGCGTGCAGGTTCCTATCATCTTTCTTCTTCTTTCTAGGATGACTAGGTGCATCAGTGCTAAGTCATTCTAAGCTTTAAGTACTTGTTCTACTTGAGTAGTAACCATAGAGGCATGTTTACTCAGAAGCTTAAGATCATTGACGTTTCTGTCCACACAAGCACTTAAATGACTAAGCATACGAGCATTATGTTCCAATTGGCTGCTAACATAGTCATTGAAACTCTGTTGTTTGGCAACAAAGTTATCAAATTCATCCAGGCATAGGCTAGTAGGTTTATGAAAAGGAATATCACTCTCATCAAACCTACGCAGATAATTTACTTCTACTACCTATTTTGGGTTATCGAGACCATGGATCTCTTCAATAGGTGGTAGATTTTTGACATCTTCAGATTTAATGCCTTTCTCTCGCATAGATTTCTTAGCTTCTTGCATATCTTCGGGACACCTCTTTTCTTCGGAGTTGGCTTAGGAGGTGGTTCGGGAATAGTCCAAGTGTTCTCATTGCACAAGATGTTATTCAATAGGATCTCAGCTTGTTCTACAGTTCGTTCCCTAAAAACACAACCAACGCAACTATCTAGGTGGTCTCTAGAAGCATCGGTAAGTCCATTATAGAATATATCAAGTATTTCATTCTTCTCAAGAGGTTGATCAGGCAAAGCATTCAGTAGCTGGATGAGCCTCCCCCAAGCTTCTGGGAGACTCTCTTCTCCAACTTGAGCAAAGTTGTATATTTCCTGCAAGGCAGCTTGCTTCTTATGGGCAGGGAAATATTTTCCAGAGAAGTAGTAGACCATATCCTGGGGGCTACGCACACAACCAGGAGCAAGAGAAGTGAACTAGGTCTTAGCATCATCCTTTAGCGAGAAAGGAAACAACTTGAGGATATAGTAGTGGCGAATCTTTTCCTCACTAGTGAATAGGGTGGCTATATCGTGCAGTTTGGTAAGATGGGCTACAACCGTTTCAGACTCATGACCGTGAAAAGGATCTCATTCGACCACGGTGATTAACTCAGGGTCGACAGAGAATTCATAATCCTTATCGGTCAAAAGATAGGCGAAGTAGCAAACTTCGGGTCGTATTTCATTCTAGCCTTCAGAGATTTTTCTTTTCACTTGAGCAGTAGTTACTCAACATCGTAGCTATCCTTACACGCAAGAAAGTCCTCAACTATCTCTCCCTCCATAACATAACGTTCAGACATATCACGCAATTCAGGCATAGGAGAGCTAGTTCTAGCATGCAAAATAGCAGGTTCTACTTCAATAGTATCAGCAGTTTCAGAAGTATCATCACATCTAGCAGCAACTCTAGCAATTTTTGCATCAAGGAATGCACCTAGTGGCAAAGCAGTATCAAGCATAGCATCATCAGGCAAAGCAGTATCAAGCATAGCATCATCAGGCAAAGCAGTATCAAGCATAGCATCATCATAAGCATCATGGGCAGCAAAAGTAGCATCATCAAGCACAGGTGACATATCAATATTTCTAGCAGGAGGTGATGTCACAAACTTACTCATAACTGAAGGTGAATCAAGTGCAGAGCTAGATAGCAGTTCATTACCTGTCCTCGTAGTTGAGGGCATGATTTCAGTTCTTGGATCTTTCGGATTCCTCATAGTGATCAGCAGACGTAAATCCCAAGTGACTCGGAGAATATAGCTGTGCCTCCCTGGCAACGGCGCCAGAAAAAGGTCTTGATAACCCACAAGTATAGGGGATCGCAACAGCTTTTGAAGGTAGAGTATTCAACCCAAATTTATTGATTCGACTCAAGGGGAAGCAAAAGAATATTCTCAAGTATTAGCAGTTGAGTTGTCAATTCAACCACACCTGAAAGATTTAGTGTCTGCAGCAAAGTATCAGTAGCAAGGTAGTATGATAGCAGCAGTAGCAACAGTAACCAGTAACAGCAAAGTAACATCAGTAGCAACAGAGTAACAGCAGCAACAGTGACAACAGTAGCGACAAAGTAACGTAGCAAGGACCAGTAGGAAAAACTCGTAGGCATTGGATCGGTGATGGATGATTATGCCGGATGTGATTCATCATGTAACACCTATAACACGAAGAGATATGTAACTAGCTCCCGTTCGTCAATCTAATGTAGGCATGTATTCCGTATGTAGTCATACGTGCTTAGGGAAAAGAACTTGCGTGACATCTATTGTCCGTCCCTCCCGTGGCAGCGGGGTCCTAATGGAAACTATGGGATATTAAGGTTCCCCTTTTAATAAAGATCCGGACCAACGCATTAACACTTGGTGAATACATGAACTCCTCATACTATGGTCATCTCCGGGAGTGGTTCCGGCTATTGTCACTCCGGGGTTGCCGGGTCATAACACATAGTAGGTGACTACAACTTGCAAGATAGGATCTAAAACACACATATATTGGTGACAACATAACAGGTTCAGATATGAAATCATGGCACTCGGGCCCTAGTGACAAGCATTAAGCATGGCAAAGTAGTAGCAACAGCAATCTCAGAACATAGTGGATAATAGGGATCAATCCCCGTCAAAACTAACTCGATTACATGATAGATCTCATCCAACTCATCACCGTCTAGAAAGCCTATGATGAGATTACTCACGAACGGTGAAGAGCATCATGGAGTTGGCGATGGAGGAAGGTTGATGATGACGATGGCGACGATCTCCCCTCTCCGGAGCCCAAAACAGACTCCAGATCTGCCCTCCAAAGGAAGAACAGGAGGTGGCGGCGCCTCCGTATCGTAAAACGCGATGAACTCTTCTCTCTGATTTTTTTTCCGGACGAAAGAGGTTATATAGAGTTGGAATTGGGGGCGGCGGAGTCCCGGGGAGCTCACAAGCCTCTCAGCCCCGGCCAGGGGGGTGGCCGGGCCTGGTGGGCTTGTGGGCCCCTGGCTCCGTCCCTCCAGTTGATTCTTGCGCCAGTATTTTTTATATATTCCAGAAAAATTCCTCGTAGATTTCTAGGTCATTCCGAGAACTTCTATTTCTGCGCGAAAACAACACCATGGCAATTCTGCTGAAAACAGCGTCAGTCCGGGTTAGTTCCATTCAAATCATGAAAATTAGAGTCTAAAACACGGGCAAAAGAGTTCGGAAAAGTAGATACAACGGAGACGTATCAACGCCCTCCTCTGCGGCGGCGAGCAGGCCGCCTCCATGCTCGAGGAGGTGCTCATGCTGGTACAATATTTTGCCACCTCTCTGCTTATCTTCCTAGATTTTGTTTAGTTTAGTTTCAGTCTTTGTCTTTTAGAACAGCTCCATGAAATGGCAACTTCTGTCGTGGTTTGTGGATAATACGTACAGTACGTGTCACAGAGGACTATGGAAACGGCAGTTACTATGATTTTCGAGCTATTGGGTGATTAATTTGTTATATTTATGCTGACCTATTATATACTATTGAAATGTGCTCAGCTCTTGTTGGGTGGTAAACTGTAGGCTTTCCATTTTGGAATATACAAGTTTCTAGACATTGAGATGGCGCGCTCTCCAGGTGTCATTAACAATTACTTTTTGTGCGCATATGTTATTTAAAAGATTATGGAATTCTATAATATTATATAAACTACTGTCATGAAAAATCTAATGATATTATTATATTAACCTTACCCGTATTTACGAACTGAACAATTACGAACAACTATCTGAAGAATTTTTTTTATGTTAGTATTCAAAGTTTGAGAAAAAATAGTGTTTATACTGGAATACTCGGTATTGCTATTTTCTATTTGAACTACGTATATAAGAGTGCATAGAATGGTTTCTTTGTACCCTCAATTTGACCGGTCTGTTAATTGTAGGTTCATAAATCATTTAACAAAGAGATCATGGTAAAAATTATAGAAATATACTTTCTTGATCCATGATACCATATCTATGTAGATAGACCAAAACAATCCACTGCCACCAAAAACAATTGCAAAGGAATATCAATACACTTCTTTGCCTTCTTGCATATGGAATTTTTGAGATAAATAATATAAGGAGAATTTTTTGGTACATGTGCATGAACCTATAATCGATTATTATCTGCTGCCTTTTTTATTACATGTGGCTCGTTGTGTACGGGCTTATCTATGCATTAGTATTTGATGATCTATCATGTTAGTTTCCTTGGTTTGCTTTTAAAGCCTTACCATCATTTTCTTCTTGCACGCGTCAATGGCAAGAGTGGCATATTGTGCATTGGAAGAGGATGTGAAGAACCTTGTGCTTCTCATTCAAACTTTGTCGAACTCTCTTTATGTGCGATTGTGTACTTGTTGGGTCCTTCTTTTGTACACTTGCACTTGCACAAGTATTATGTTGTGCACTTGTAAAATTATTTTGATGTGCACTTGTTAGGCACCTTAATGTGTGGAGGAGTCGGTGGATGATGTATTGTATTTCATCTGATGTGCTACTGAAATGAAATATACAGTTTATCTACAATCTTTTATTCTGTTGTACTTGTTTTTTAATGGGCCTATGCTGAGATATGTGTGCTTCTAGCAAAATAATGCTTCAACCCAAACAAATCAGACATTTCTCAATAGTAAAATAGGTATTGGGCAGGCCCATGTAGGCTAGATTGGTGGACTGGGGTTCGAAATTTATGATGATTTCATTTGGTCGCTAGCAATGCCACGTCAGATCCTACGTGGCTCACACAAATTGGTAATGACCAAACCAATTTTTTGGTCAATAGAGATCTACGACCTAAATTTTAGAAAGGTCATGTTTGTCCATTCTTGACGGCCCACTGTTGACCTTGTAAATTTGGTAAAAAAGGTCAATAAACGACAACAATGACAAATCAACGACTAATATAGGGAGTCATAATTGACCTTATTTCTTGTAGTGTGTTCATAGCTCCTTCGACAAGGATCTATCACAGTTTTTCTAGTGGCCAACCACTGGCAGTAACACCATATGGTGAAGTGGGTGGATACCTGCTTCTCTAGGGAGCAATGTGGTCTCTGTATTTTGGCATCCCACCACATGAATGTGGCCCTTAAGACGAACTGGGTCTGGTGAATCCTTGGCCCTTAAGACGAGATGGGAATCTTCAGGATCGTCTTCTTTTCGCTTACAACACTAGGGATGGCTCTCAGTTGTGGAAGTCTATCTAGTTGATCAAGCATTAGATTCATGTTGGACCACCAACTCCATCGGTAATGGAGATGGGACCCACTTCTTGCTGGAATTGTGGCTTGGTAGGGCCTGCCTCATGCCAAATTCCGTGTCTTTTCCGTGTATGCTAGTTCCCGGTGCTTATGGTTGCCTTCACCACCCGCAATGGGACTTGGAATTGTTGAAAATATGAGCAATTTACCACAGGATTTTATTAACAAAAAAGGTAGATAAAACATGACTATCATAATAGAGATGAAATAAGGCAGGTAATATAAAGATGAGACAACAAAAGGCATGTGCACATATGATTTAGAAGAGAACATATATACAGCCGTTCTATATATGCAAGAAGCCATCTAAAAATATGAGCAGAAACGGAACATATCTAGAAGAGAAACTAGAACGAGAAGTTGCAGCAGGAACTGAAACGAAAGGAACACGAGCACATACTAAGTTGCAGCAGCAGCAGTAGGGTTGGTGTTGGCGTTGTCATTGGCCATGTTACCGAAGAGGTGGTCGACGTCGGGGAAGAAGTCGTCGTCTGGGAAGTGGTCGTCGATGTCCGTGATGAAAGCCAGTAGTCGCGCTGAGTGCTCCCCAAAAATCTTATCGCCCTTCTCCTGTACAGGACTCGAAGAGACGGTGTTTCGGAGGCCTACTATCCCGACCTACGGTGCAAGCCGCAAGCCGAGATGAGGAAGGATGTAGCAGCATCACACAGAATGGAACCGGTGGCGAGAGGAAGTTCTGATGTGTCTCTTTGGAGAGGAGCGGCCTCCCTTTTATGGACGCAAGAGAAGGAGGCGAGAGGACAGCGACGGGAGCCGAAGAGAACGAGGGAGACAAAACAAGCAGACAATAGTTGAAAGGTGCAGCATTCATGTTCAATCTCCACTACAGCAAAAAAACGTTCGGCTTCCGAGTGACCTTTCGTATAATAGTCGTGCGCGGCAAAAATTTAGTTCGGCTCGTTCCCGCAACACGCGGCGCGTCATGACGAGGCGAGGTGGGCAGCGGAGGAGGAGGAGGAGCGCACATGTATATCTTTCTTGTTCTGAAGCTCATACATGTGTGGAAACATCCTCCCTTATAAGGAGGTCCAACTTCCTCTAAACTAGCAATGTGGGACTAAACTTTTCCACCTCTTGCCTTGCACGAATGGGCTGCGTGGGCCTCTAGTATTTATTATGAATTTCTGAAATTATTATTAGGCTGGCCCAAAATAGATAAAATTCCAGCAATCCCCCCCAGATCCCAGAGGCACACAAAATTTGCCTTTGGTTCCAGAACACTGTTTTATATACCAATACTGCAGTGGAGACTGTTAAGTTGAACTTCCACCTAGAACTCTATGCTACACTAGTAAGCAACTTGAAGAGTGGACTAGGCCTTGAACTCAAGTTTTCTCCGAATCTAGCTTCACACAGAGTCTTGACAGATACTAGGCTACCGTGGGACTTCCCCATGGGCGGAGATTATGCGTCATACTCCGAGACCTTTCATGAGTTTATTAGAGAGCACCCTACTCTCATATATTGCGACGTTAACAATCAGACTCATATAGGTGTGTTCTTCAAAAGATGTTCTACAGGACAACATCTCTGCTTCAATAAGCCACTTGGAACATATTAAGATGTATATCAACCTACCATGCAGTTTAGGAAAGTATTGCATCTTCATGGAGTGGTATTATCAATGATAATGATACTTTCCTCTCAATTGACCAACAGCTTGTCTTCCACATCTAATTCATGGGATCTCCGATCACAAAGAATAGGTTACCACTCTGAACAACTCATATTGTAGGTCTCATACCGATCTCCTTCGATGCATTATCTATCACATTACATGATAGACCCTTAGTAAAAGGATCTGCCAGATTTTTAGATGTTTGGATATAATCTAATGCAATAACTCGAGATTTTCTCATTTTCCTAACAAATTTTAACCTTCTCTGATTGTATCTTGATGACTTCATGTTATCCTTTGAGATGCAAACTTTCGTGATCACAGTTTGATTGTCGCGGTTCATAAGGATACCCTGTAAAGGTTTCTCAACATCCGGCAAGTCATTCAAGAGCCGGCGAAGCCAATCTGCTTCGACCGTAGCTGTATCTAGTGTTGTGACTTCTGCTTCCATTGTTGACCTTGTTAAACCGTTTGCTTGCAACATTTCCAAGAAACAGCGCCACCTCCATGAGTGAATACATATCCACTCGTGGCCTTTATCTCATCAGCATGAGAGATCCAGTTTGAATCACTATACCCTTCAAGCACCTTTGGGTGTCCAGTATAGTGAATTCCATAATTTGCAGTGCCTTTCAAATAATGCAAAACTCTCTCTAGAGCTTTCCAATGCACATCTCCTGGTTTTGAGACAAACCAACTCAGTTTGCTAACAGAAAAGGAGATGTCAGGTCTTGTAGCACTGGCTAAGTACATAAGCGAGCCAATAATCTGAGAGTATTTCAATTGATCTCTAGCAATTCTTCGATTCTTTCGAAGCAGCACGCTGGCATCATATGGTGTTGGAGAGGGCTTGCAATGACTATATCCAAAGCGACTCAAGATCTTTTCCACATAGTGAGATTGAAGCAATGTAATCCCACCATCATCGTCTCTCAACGAGTTGATGTTCAGAATGACATCAGCCACTCCTAAATCCTTCATCTCAAAAAAATGAGATAGGATATCCTTGACCTTCTTAATAACATTCAGATTTATTCTGAAAATCTGTATGTCATCAACATACAAGCAAAGGATAACTCCCTTGCCCCCCACCATGGCGATAGTACACACATTTATCGGCTTCATTTACAACAAATCCTGCACCTGTTAAAGTTCTTTCAAACTTCTCATGCCACTGCTTGGGTGCTTGCTTAAGTCCATATGAAGACTTCAACAACTTGCACACGTTTCCTTCGTGACCATCTACTACAAACCCATCTTGTTGTTCCATGTAAATTTCCTCATCCAACTCTCCATTTAGGAAAGAAGTCTTAACATCCATTTGATGAATGAGAAGACCATGTGAGGCGGCTAGTGAATGTAGTACTCGAATAATGGTCAGTCGAGCCACATGTGAATAAGTATCAAAGAAGTCTTCACCTTCCTTTTGGGTATAACCCTTAGCCACGAGTTGTGCCTTGTACTTCTCGATAGTACCATCAGGCCTAAGCTTCTTCTTGAATACCCATTTGCATCCTATAGGTTGGCACCCATAAGGACGATCAATGATCTCCCAAGTTTCATTTGCCAAGATGAAATCCATCTCACTACCGACCGCTTCCTTCCAGTAGTCAGCAGCTTCAGATGGATAGGCCTCAGAAATAGAACTGGGAGTGTCTTCTATGAGATACACAAGAAAATCATCACCAAAGGACTTTGCAGTCCTCTGTCTCTTGCTCCTGGTAGGAACTTCATTTTTCTTCTCAAATGTTCCATCGAAATGGTAGGATCAGTAATTGTAACTAATTCATGATTCGATGAATTAGGCATCTCCTGATTAGATGAGGTAGCCATATCTTTCATGGGAAAGATATCTTCAAACATAGTCGCATCATTCGACTCCATGATTGTACCGACATGCATGTCAGATACCTCAGATTTTACAACCAAGAATATATATCCAATTCTATGAAAAGCATATCCCAGGAAAACACAATCCACAGTTTTTGGTCCTAGCTTGCGCTTCTTCGGAATTGGCACATTGACTTTCGCCAAACAACCCCAGGTTCGTAGATAAGAGAGTTTTAACCTTTTCTTCTCCCATTCTTCGAATGGAGTTATCTCTTTGTTCTTTGTGGGAACTCAGTTTAGGACATGACATGCACTCAATATCGCCTCCCCCACCATGCCTTGGAGATACCCGATGTGTTTAACATCGCGTTAACCAAATCAGTTAGAGTATGGTTCTTTCTTTCGGCTACCCCATTTGACCGAGGTGAATAGGGAGACGTCCTCTCATGGATTATACCATTTTTCGCACAGAAAGAATCAAATTTTTTTGAGAAATACTCTCCACCACGATCGTACCTAAGCCTCTTGATCTTTCGATCAAGTTGGTTTTTCACTTCAGCATTATAGATCTTGAAATAGTTCAAAGCCTAATCCTTAGATTTCAGAAGATACACTTGGCAGTATCTAGTATAGTCATCAATTAAGATCATGAAATATTTCTTTCCACCTTTTGTCAAAATGCCATTCATTTCACATAGGTCTGAATGTATGAGCTCTAGTGGTGGAAGCTTTCTCGTTTCGGCAGTCGTGTGAGACTTACGAGGTTGCTTGGCTTGCACACAAACTTGACACTTAGATCCCTTGACAGTGGTAAAACTAGGGATTAAGTTCAATTTGGCTAGTCGCGACATGCAACCAAAATTAACATGACAGAGACGTGAATGCCACACATTTGATTCACTATTGTTGCAAACATGATTGACAACTTTATTGCAAACATCTGCCAAGGACAAACGAAACAGGCCTCCTGACTCATAGCCTTTACCAACAAAAGTTCCATACTTGGATATTACAAATTTATTCGATTCAAAGACAAGCTTGTAGCCATTTCTACACAGAAGAGATCCGCTAACAAGATTTTTATTGACATCCTATGAAATATGCCACTGAATGGTAATCCACATCCCCTGCTAGGAGTGCCGTTTCCAGAGGACCACAACTTTGCTCTCCCACCATACCCTGCTCTAGGACGAAGTGATCTTCCCCCAGTCCAACCACCCATGAACCATTAGGTTGATCCTAAAAACTGGCGTCATGGTCACTGGGGTGATGCAGAAGATGAAGAACCTCCACACCATCAGGAAGAAGACTATCCAATTCAGGATCAAGAATCCATTGTGATTGATCAACCATCTGCCACACTTTCAGAGAACAACTTGAATGAATAGCACCATCAAGATCAGCATGATCACCTGCAAGAGGACCAACTACAGAATGATCAGGTTCAAGAGGAGCCAGTGCAAGAGGAGCAACAGTTTGATGAGCACCTGCAGAATGATCAACAATTGGCAATTGTTCCCTACCAACCACCCCTATTAAATGATCAGCAAATCTTTGTTGGAGCTATCAGGCTGGTCTATGGGCCTCCCCTACCACCACAGCTTGCTTGGAAGAGGACATTTGAGACACTACTACCAGGTGAGATGTTTTTTGAAGTCCCAAAGCCTCTGTCAGTTCAACCTATGTCCCTAGTAATCCTTTCCAAAATGAACAGGACCCTTGCATTTGATGACATTCAGGTAATATCCCGAATACACACTACACCACCACACTGATGTGATGACAACTAAACTGCCAGGAGAAATCTCTTAAAAGGGCAGTTTTACTGCAGGGATAGTGGTTCCCCTGGCACATAGAACCGCCACGCAAATGGCTGCTGGGGATTACTTCTCCCGACAGTTATCCTGCCGGGACCTACATATCTGCCGGGAGTTAGTTTTCTCCCGGCAGGTTCGTTAGACCAACCTAATTTCAGCTACACGTAGTGTTACTATCGCTATAAACACGTTGTCCCGACAGTTTTTATGCCCTCACATTGATTTCAATTTGGACAACATATATCTATAATTTAATAACAATTCACAATGTCTAATTTAATATCCATTCACAATATTTTAGGCAATCAGTGCATATCACACAATTTATGCATACACTTCAATATGAATTTACATATATGCCTCACAGGAACCTTAATCCGCATCCAATAAACATATAACAAATATATATAAAGAGTACATACATGTTTCTACATATGTCACATAATCAGAATGAAGTTGTCCCACAAAAGGGAAGTGGCCATAAAGTGGTTGTTACAAAATGGGCAGGGCTAGTCTCTAGGTTCAAAAAGAAACATATTACATTATCATTCCAGCATAGAAAATTGAAGGTCTTCGAGATCTTGGAAACCTCCAACTTGTTGTGTATCTTTGGGAAACCTGCAACGGACCTTCCACAGTTAGTATGTTCATGATTTAACTGGAAAAAGAAGGAATATAGCTTAGGAGTATTTGATAAAAAAATGAAGAAGTGTCAACAACACTTCCCAGGGGCATGCCACTACTAAACGGTTCAAGTGGTAGTGGAATAGGAGATGCATCAACACCTGCACCAAGACATATTTTTGTTGTGCCCAGGATCCATCTAAAAGGAAGCAAATGGAAGCCCATGTACAAACATACCTGAATTATTTAATTTGGGGGCCTAATCAGCCCCTGTACAAATAGACCTGTAGTTTTCTTATAAATGAGTGTCGCCCCTGTACAAACAGACTCCACCTTTCTAGACTGTTGTATTGGTCTTCTACAAATAAAACGTACGTGGGGAAATCAGACTAACACAACATAAGTCCATTTCAACATTTTACATTTATAACAAAAAAGAAAATGGTTGAAGATAAGAAGAACAAAGCAGAGCCTACAAAAAACTGCACATTTCAGGATTAGATGAGTGACCTCAGTCGGTTCATGAGTCTAAGAAAAGAGGTGCAGGGGTCTTTTTTAGCTGGTTGTTATCATTCACAGGCATAAGAAAGGTGCATGTCTGTTTAAAAAAAAGAGATGTAGGGTGTAGCCAAACACGTCAAAGTAAATAAAACTGTAGTATTAATGTCAAGGCTTTTGGGTGTAGCCAAACACGTCAAAGTAAATAAAACTGTAGTATTCTAAAAAAACTAACCCAGTTAACTAAAATGAACATCAAGTGCGCTCAATGTAAATATTCAGCCAAGAGAAAGATGTATATTACCTCATTAGCTTGCTGCATTTGCCACTGACTTTTCCACTTCCAACTACATAGATAGAAGCAAAAGAATATTAAGCAATCAACCATGATAGTCATCAGAAATTTAGCAAGTGAACCTAAGCTTACATGCTTGTAAGGCCATATGATACATCGCCCTTGAGCTTGCCCCATGGTTGTCACGTTCCCAACACCACGAGGAAGAATAACATCTCTTTTAATCACATAGTTCACGACAACCTTACAACATTCAGATCCAAGCTCCTGGCCACCTACCACCTCTCTCCGATCAATTGATAGAATGGTAGCTTTTGCCACAGGGCTGCCATGATCCCGATAAACACTATATAGTATCACATTCTTTCCCTACTGAAGAATCATGAAAAAAGAAGTTGGATAAGCAGAAGTGATTCTTTTTCATCATATAAAAACTGAAGAGGCAAAGTATAAATTTATCTTGTTGCGCTGATAATATTCCTGACCTGATATTTTTCTTTGCGTGAATAGGATTTCCTTCCGCAGGGATGTTGCCATGTTGTTGCACTGAAGTGTCACATCTTATCTTGTTGCATTGTTGTCTTCTCATTTTGGGAAATGGCGGATCTCTTCCTTGCAGCACCTCATGTTGAGAAGGGGCGGATTGGACATTTTTTTCTGAGTGAATGTTGTTGCCTTCTTTTGCAAGAGTGCCCCTTCAGTCTTCTTTTGCAAAATGGTTGCTTCCTTCTCTTGCCGCATCTCAAGGTTAGCGGTGGCAGATCCTATACCATCTTCATGTAGGAATCCATATGGACCTTCATATCCATCTTCATCTGCATCTACCCAATTTTGAGACAAGTCCTACCGTGGACTGCACTGAACATTTTGTCTAATATTTGATTGTAACAGCAATCTCTTCATTTCTAGAAATTCATCCTTGAGACTTGCAACTACTGATTGGAAACTAGTCTCGATTTGATATACACGCTCATGCAAAATTGCATTTGCTTGTCGAGCTTGTTTTGCCTCTTCCTCGGCCATTTGAAGCTTCGTTGATTTTAGCTTTCTAGTTCCTGGCATGCCCAAATCTGCAGCACATGGTCCTATACCTACACACCTCACATTCCCATTCCTCTCATTTCCATGTACATGCAAGAAGAGGTCACCTTGCTTGATATTTTTTTCCAAAAGTTCTAGACGCTCATTCTCCATAGCTTATATCTTTTTCTGCAAAGGCATAACATACAATTCATTAACACATTAATAATGTAGAGTTGCTTCAACTAACAACTTCACAACACAAAAGGTTGCTAAAAATACTTCCAAACATATTTTGTGCAGCAACACTTGAAGGGGCACCAGTCTTCTTGCACTTGTGTGTTTCCATAAACACTTCATGTCTATGAGGGGGATATCCATTATTCTTATGCTACATTCATTTCAAGTAGTTAGATCAGAATAATCTACATATGGAGCAAAATAATTTGTGCAAGTAAGACTTATATGTACCATTTCATGAGAAACACGAGCATGACTTTTGCTGCCTAATGTATGCAATAGTTCCATCTCTTTTCGGTTTTGTTTTCCTTGTTGGCTGCATTTCTTCTATGCTTCACTTTTCCAAAAGGCAACGAGTTCTTCCGAATCTATGGGGCTAACTCTATTATCAGGGACAACTTGTAGTTCCTCATCGTTCTTGTCATCAAAATACAAAGTCTTCAATTCTGATTTGAAATCCCTCCATTTTTGGCAGCGCTTCCCATGACCCAATCCTTAAGTTTGTCATCCACAACATAGTACATCTGTTTTCAAGCATATGTAAATGTATCAAGCATGTGTAAATATTAAATATAAGGGCAATGTATTAGATAAATGGGCACAAGTTATCAAGTATACTGTTAAGGTTGTCCACAATTGAATTTCTTGCTCAACTTCAACCTTTCTCCAATCTCTATGCCTAAGAGATATTTTACTTTTCACAAGTGTGGAGATGAAGTTCGAAAACTTTGAGGCATTGTCCCCAACTGGTTGTCCATCTTCATTGTACTCTACACGACTTGATGGCACTGTCCCCAATCTATCATACACATTGTGCATTCTAGTGCGCTTTTTGCCCTTCTTCCCTTTCGTTTCTTGATACAACGCATGGTCTAAACATGGACAGTAGTTACAAAGCTACCATACATTTAACTAATCATATATATGCATAGATATTAGAGCTACCCACCTTCATGCTCTTGAATGTTGTCACAAGGCATGTCTTCAACATCTCTAGTCAATTGGGACCTAAGGACTCGAGTTACTTCAACAATAGGCTTTTCTACAGTGCTCTACAAATAAACAAACAAGATGATGTAAAAAGTTGCCATGAACTTGCAACATGAACTCTTCAAAGCATGAACCAAGGTACCAAATGAAAGCATGGTATATCACCTTCTGCCTCTTAGTCTGTCCCTGACTCTAGTGACAAAATGAAAGCATCCTCCCTTGTTGAATGAGTAAAAGCAAACTCTAAGAATTTCACTACCCCGTCAATATATGCTTGTGTGTTTCTAGCTTTATCCATCCAACTCCTGTCCATTCTTGACCAGATTCACTATATTTTCCTAACATATGAAATAAAGTTTACTTCTATTAAGAGGGGAAATCTAGTGACAAAATGAATGCCATTTCATATCTAGTACAAGCAAGGAGAAATAAAATACGGACCAACAATGCAATCTAACATAATAGAATATATAGTTAATTAAAACATGTAATTTCAAGAACTGCAAAAGCTAAAATAGTTATCTATATAATAAAAATAAAGCACTTGTTATGTCTAGAAATCTGATTTCGCAAAACACAAACAAAGAAGGTGCAACTTTGAGAATCTTGTATTTGTACAATCATACACAACATAGAACTTACTCGTTGGCACCTTGCAGCGTGGAGATAAAAAAACGCAATCAACAGGGTGGGTATTGTAGATCAGAAAAAAGCACCGGAGGCGGGCTAGTGGCGGACTAGCTGCCCGCGGCAGCAGGGGGTGGCTGACGGCGGCGGCACGGGATGTGGCTGGCGGTGGAGGGAGGTGGCTGAAGGCGGAGAGGGTGGCTCGCGGCGGCGACAGGGGATCGATGTGGCTGGCGACGGAGGGGGGGGTAGCTGGCAGCCGTGGCAGGGGGTGTAGCTGGCAGCGGAGGGGGTGGTTGGTGGTGGGCGGACCTGTTGGTGGTGGCCGCTGGCTACCGAAGATCCAGCGCCCGGTGGTGGGGTGTGGCTAGACGAGTGGCAGTGGGCCGGTGGCTAGGGAGGTGGTGGTGGTGGAGTGGCTAGGGGCGGCGGTGGGCCGTCGATGCCTAGCTAGGGCGTGCGCACGTGTGGTAGATAGGGACGGTGCGGGGATGCCGGCGGCAGGACTGAATCGAGGGCCAGCGGGTCTTGCGCTCGGGATCGATCCAGGAAATGCGTGGCTGCGGTCTAAGGGATTGGCCGGCGTGTTCTTTATTTTCTGTCGGGCGCTTTTTTTCATCGCGCACGCTTTTCCCCTCAGTTGCGCGCCCTCAGACCCAATTTTTTGGTCTGGTGCCAAATGTGAACTTCGGCAGAACATATGTCGTAGTACACTTCTCCCAGCAGATATGGCGCCCTTAGGTGTACCCGTAGTTCATTTGTCCTTGTATCATTTATTCTGCCGGCACTTACATTATCGTGACCAACTTGTACCTATAATAATAGATTTACCGGCAGTTCTTTTGCCCCTGTCTAGATATTTCTCCCGGCAATTAACTGCCCCTAATCAGGTGTTGTGGTGTAGTGACAATGGAGGGAAGATTCTTCTAGCAGGCCCACTTTTAGGCTTTTGTTGCCTTGGCTTGATGCCTCTCCTGATGCGCCCATGGAGGAAGATGTTGTTGCTCTCAACTGTACAAAAGATAGAACCATGCAATTTGAGGTTATTTTAACGAAGAAAGGTAAATCAAAGGCTAAAACTCCTCTCGTGTAATCAAAAGTACGCAGATGCACCAAAGGTTCAGTTCGACGGGATGGCTTCAAGCATGTGTTTCTTGAGCTAGCATCAGAGCCAAAGAAGCAGAAGCCGTGCAGTAGGCCTATCCAGGACGCCAACACTTCAGGATCAAAGCATAAGGAAGCAGATGTCCCACCACCCACACTGATCAAGGCACTTTAGGTTATTGGTCATCACCTTGGAATTGAGGAAGGCAAGCTCTCGGAAGAGCAGCTTATGGCTGCCCATGCAACCAAGCCAGATGTGGTCGCTGATGATTAATCTGGCTACTCTCCAACGGGTCTGGCGCGCCCATAAGTCTGCCTTTATATGTCTGCTTTGTCTCTGTCGTACAAAACTATGTCTTATTGTGTTGTCTTGTAAGTTTATGTCACTACTATGTCGTGACATGTTATCTTTTGGCATGTCCATATGTCGCTTGTTACTATGTAACTGGCTTATGGCTTCTACTTACCTGAGATATTAATGAATAGTCATAAGCGTAGAAACTGGAATGTACTATGTTGGACCGAGGGCTGAACTCTGCGGCTAGGCAGAGAGCCGTGCGACAAAATTGGAGGAAAGGAAATGTGTTGAAGCATGCTTCTAGGAAACTAAGTGTGGTTCGTACACACTTAAGGAGATTCGGTCTTTTTGCCCAAGACAATATGATCATTTTGCTTTTGCCCCTTCTATTGGTGCTTCGGGGGGTATTTTGGTGGTTTGGAACTCTGCAATTCTCCAGGGTGATTTAATCTTGATACAATCATTTGCAATAGTAATTAAGTTCACCTCGAAAGTGAGCACAAATGTTTGGACATTAGTCAATGTTTATAGACCATGTGAGGGGGAATTAAGAGACATTTTTGTTGAGTGGCTATATACTTTGCAGATTGCTTTTGAGGAGAATTGGCTTCTGTTGGGAGATTATAATTTTATTAGATCCCATGACAACAGAAATCTCCCTGGTGGGGATATGAATGATATGCTCATCTTCAATGAAACCATTGGGCATTTGGGTCTAGTTGAACTACCTATAAAAGGGAGATCCTACACTTGGTCTAATATGCAGGATAATCCTCTTCTACAGCAACTAGATTGGTTGTTTACTTCCACTAACTAGATCTAATGTTACCCCCTGACTGAAGTTTTGCCTTCGGCCAGAACTGCCTCTGATCATGTGCCTTGTGTGGTAGTCATCACCACCTCAATCCCCAAAACCACTATCTTTAGATTTGAGAATTATTGGACCAAGGTGGAGGGTTTCTTGGAATATGTTGCCAATTCCTGGAATAAGCCTTCTTATAAGAGAGATCCTGCAGCTATTCTCACTCACCAACTTAAAACCCTGAGACATGATCTTAAGCATTGGAAATTGGGAATTTCAAAGATGAACATTGTCATAGACAAACGTAATAAGGTGATTGAATGGATATATAGTTTGGAGGAGCTCAAACCCCTTTTCAGGCAGGAATTTAATTTTAGAAAGATTGTCAAGGCCCACCTACAACATTTATTACATTTGCATTTTCTCTACTGGAAAAGAGGTGTACGATCAGGTCAATCAAGGTAGGGAAGAGAATACTAAGTTCTTCCATGCCAAGGCCTCTAAGAGACATAGAAGGAACTCTATTGCCGACCTGACCCTGGATGATGGCACGGTGATTCCACAGCATAGTCAAATGGAGGGGATTCTTTGGTTTTCATATAAAGGACGAATGGGCACAACTAAAGGTATCAATATGGGTTTTGATTTGCCCAATCTTATCAAGCTAGTGTAGGGATCAGATATATTGACTACGCCATTCACCAAGGAGGAAATGGACCATGTTGTCAAATGCATGCTTGTGGACAAGGCACCAGGTCCAGATGGCTTCAATGGGTTGTTCCGTAAAAAGTGTTGGCATATTCTTAAAACTTAATTTTATGCACTTGCCCATCACCTTTTTCAAGGGAAAGCAAATCTAGAAAGTCTGAACAATTCATTTATCACACTGGTTCCAAAGAAAGCCTCACCAGAGTATGTTGGGGATTATAGGCCCATATCCTTGACAGGTTTGGGTATCAAATTCCTCACCAAGATGGTTGCTAATAGATTGCAAGTTGTCATTCTTGACTGTGTTCATAAAAACCAGTGTGGATTTATCAAGACTAGAACCATTCAGGACTGCATTGGTTGGGCCCTGGAATACTTGCATCAATGCCATTAGTCCAAAAGACCAATTCTCATTCTTAAACTGGATTTTGAGAAAGCTTTTGACTCTATTGAACATGAGGTCATTCTGGATATACTTAAGTTTAAAGGGTTCAACAACAAATGGAGAGGATGGATTCATCAATTCCTCACCTCTCGGTCATCTTCCATTCTTCTTAATGGTGTCCCTGGAAAGCATTTTCATTGCAAGTCTAGTGTCAGACAAGGAGATTCCATCTCCCCTTTAATCTTTGTTCTAGCAACAGATTTGCTCCAGTCTATTGTCAGTGATATGTTAGCCAAGGGACACATTCAGTTGCCAATTCCGAGCCATGACAAGGATTTTCATATCGTCCAATATGCTGATGATACTTTGATCATGTTCCCTATTGAGGAAGGGCATTTGAAGGCTCTGAAAGAGATGCTTCAGGTTTTTACTAGATCAACATGCCTACACATTAACTTTGAGAAATCATCAATGGTGTCAATCAATGTTTCCTTAGAGGAAACTGCGAAACTTGCTTAGGATTTTGGTTGTAAAGTTGGTACTATGCCTTTTACATATCTTGGACTGCGAGTTGGCACATCACCGCCCAAGATGGAGCACCTGATGCCTCTAGTTTCATGCATGGAACAGAGGATGTCCTCTAGTTCATCTTTCCTGGCTCAAGGAGGACGCGTGCAATACCTAAATTCTTCTCTATCCTCTTTGCCAATCTTTTGCCTCTGCAGTCTTTCTATCCCTCCAAGAATTCTGAAGCAGTTGGAAAGGATCGAGAGGCAATGTTTCTGGAGAAGGAATAGAAAAGAACATTCACCATACCTTGTTACTTGGGATTGATTTGCTAACCGAAGAACAAGGGTGGATTGGGTATTCTAAACCTGGGTCTACAAAATGCAGCTCTGCTTTTGAAACATGCCAACAAATTTCTTAACAAAATGGATCCGCCTTGGGTTCAGCTGATCTGGAACACTTACTATCATGAGAAAGTACCACAAGGAACAGAGCCATGTGGATCATATTGGTGGAAGAGTATCCTCAAGCTATTGGACAACGTTAGGGAGGTCACTTGGGTGCAGGTCAAGCATGTAGATAATGTCCTGTTTTGGCATGATAAATGGAACATTGGCAACTCAGTCATTCCTCTCAAAGACAGATTCTCTAGACTTTTTTCATATGTTAAGGATGCTTGGACAATGGTCAAAGATGGACTAAACATTGAGGATCTGTCCCCCTGGTTCATTTTGCCTCTCTCTGAGCGGGCCTACTTGGAGTTGTCCACACTTCAAGCTTTCATCAAGGAATTTCAACCAAATACAAGCCAAAATGATGTCTGGTCTTGGATCGAAACAACTAAACTTTATACCCCAAAGGCTTTCTATTCCCTGTGCATAGGGACCAAACTTTTAACCAGTGCTGAATTTGATATGGGCTAGTTCTTGCACACTGAAGATCAAGGTCTTTGCCTGGATGCTGGTCATGGACAAATTGAATACCAGGGATATGGTAGAAAGAAGACATTGGCATATGGATGATGGGGTCAATTATAGAATCTGCCATGCACAAGTCACACAAGATAGGGATCATCTGTTCTTCGCATGCCTCTCTAGTAGCAGAATTTGGAACTATTTGCAAATTGACTGGGGTGATACAAACGATATGGCATGTTGGAACATTTGGCTAGTGAGAAATGCCAAGGGTCTTCCAGAATGTTTGGCCTAGATTTGCTGCCTGGAAGTCAGGATTTATAACTGACATGTCCCTTATGGCACATAGGATCAAGCCTAAGTTTAAAGAGGACTTGCTGAAATGGGTCTCTTTCTTACCACCCTAAATATGGCCATCTCCTTAGGTTAGGCTCTTTCCCCCGTTCTACTTTTCTTTCGGTTACCTAGGTAACCGTGTACTCCCTCCATCCCAAAATAAGTGTCTCAAGCTTAGTACAACTTTGTGCTAGAGCTAGTACAAAGTTGAGACACTTATTTTTGGACAGAGGGAGTACATACTATAATTTCATTTCAATAAAGGTATGTGGCTGTGGGGGGCTTTGCCCTTGCAGTGTTCGGTCAAAAAAAAGATTTTTACTGACGGAGGGGACATAATGCATGTTCTTGAGCCGCACGATCTTCACTGAAGTAAACTTCAGGTCGACCGTGCCAACACCACGGACAAAAGCACTTGAACCATTTCCCATCAGCACGGTGGATGTCCGTGCAGTCTGATAAGACGAAAACATGGAAATATCACCGCATACATGCACATTAGCACCCGTGTCAACCAACCAATCGGGGAAATGCCATACTGAAAGAATAGTGGGAAATATACCATACCCATCATCCTTCACGTCAGTGTCACCAATGACAACATTAGCGGTCTTGCCACCTTTCCCATGTTGATGCTTGTTATAACAGTTAGGGGAGCTGGGTGCCCAATGATCAGGATCTCCGCAGACATGACAAACACCTTTCTTCTTGTCTGTCTTCTTCTTGAAGTTGGTGTGCCGCGAAGCCTTATTCTTCCCATCAAACTTTCCCTTACCATCAAACTTGCTCTTCTTCTTGAAATTGTAGGGCTGGAAGTTTTTATTTTGTACCAGATTGGCACTAGATCCTCCCTCAATACCTCGAGCACGTGTGTCTTTTGCTCTCACCTTTTCTTCCACATCAAGAGTACCAATGAGATCCGGAACGGAAAACTCCTGCCTCTTATGCTTCAGTAAGGTAGCAAAGTTCCTCCATGACGGAGGAAGCTTAGTGATGATCCCTCCGGCAACAAACTTGTCTGGTAACATACAATTGAAGTGCTCAAGTTCTCTAGCAAATGACTGTATCTCGTGAGCTTGCTCAACCATGGAGCGCTCTTCGGTCATCCTGTAGTCATAGAATTGTTCCATAATGTACAGCTCAGTGCCAGCATCCGAGGCCCCAAACTTGGCCTCGAGTGCATCCCACATATCTTTTCCATTATCAATTGACGCATAAGCATCAACTATGTTCTCACCAAGAACACTCAAGAGAGTAGTCTTAAACATGGTATCCATTTTCTGAAAAGCTTGTTCCTGTTGAGCATCATAATCTCCTTCAGGTTTGCCAAGAGTGGCGTCATAGCAGCTCATGGTTTGAAACCATAGAACGGCTCTCACGCGCCACCTCTTATAGTGGATACCCTCAAACATAAGAGGTCTCATGGAAGAAGCAAAACCATTCGGGGTAAATTGCCTATTATAAGGTTTTTGGATTGTTGGAAATATGAGCAATTTACCATAGGATTTTATTAACAGAAAAGGTAGATAAAACATGACTACCATAATAGAGATGGAACAAGGCAGGTAATATAAAGACGAGACAGCAAAAGGCATGTGCACATATGATTTAGAAAAGAACGTATATAGAGTTGTTCTATATATGCAAGAAGGTATCTGAAAGATGAGCAGAAACGGAACATGTCTAGAAGAGAAACTAGAACAAGAAGTTGCAGCAGGAACTGAAACGAAAGGAACATGAGCACGCACTGAGTTGCAGCAGCAGCAGTAGGGTTGGTGTTGACGTTGCCATTGGCCATGTTACCGAAGAGGTGGTTGACGTCGGGGAAGAAGTCGTTGTCCGGGAAGTGGTCGTCGATGTCCGTGATGAAAGCCAGTAGTCGCGCTGAGCGCACCCCAAAAACCTTATCGCCCTTCTCCCGTACACAGGACTCGAAGAGACGGAGTTCCGGAGGCCTACTGTCCCGACCTATGGTGCATGCCGCATGCCAGGATGGGGAAGAACGTAGCAGTAGCACAGAGAATGGAACCGGTGGCGAGAGGAAGTTCTGATGCGTCTCTCTAGAGAAGAGCGACGGGAGCCGAAGAGAATGAGGTAGACAAAACGAACAGATAGCAGCTGAAAGGTGCAACGTTCGTGTTCAATCTCCACTACAGCAAAATAACGTTCGGCTTCCAAGTGACCTTTCGTATATCAGTAATGCACGGCAAAAATTTAGTTCGACTCGGTTCATTCCCACAGCCCGCGGCGCGTTGTGACGAGGCGGACGGCAGAGGAGGAGCGCGTGTGTATGTCTCTCTTGTTCTCAAGTTCATACATGTATGAAAACATCCTTCATTGTAAGAAGGTGCAACTTTCACTCAACTAGCAATGTGGGACTAAACTTTTCCACCTTTTACCTTGCACGAATGGGCTGTGTGGGACTCTAAGATTTATTATGAATTTTTAAAATTATTATTAAGCTGACCCAAAATAGATAAAATTCTAGCAGGAACATCCCGTTTCGATTAACATTTGGCCTGGAGGAAGCCTTAGCTTGAGTTGCATTGCAGGGCGGCTCGTCCGCCCATGCTAGCGGATTCCCGTGATATTGGCTAGAGTCTTATGGGGGCTTCTGTGTTGGATCGACCCATCGTGCCCTAATTCTAGCATGGATTGTGGAAAGAGCCGCTTCCACTAAAGACCAAGATCTTCGTTTGGCAAACATGAATTCCTCCCTCCCATCGGTGACAGAGCTAGCTGCTCAAGCGTCATGGATCTGGTGATGGGTTGTGTGCCCTGTATGTTGTCCCTGAGGCCTCGTTTGGTTAAGGGGGATTGAGAAGGTTTTGAGAGGAAAATCCACGGAAGGGCCAGAAACCCTACATATCCTCGGGCGCCAATTTGGTATGAGGGGTTTGCTTAGCTCAATCCCCTCCATTCACCTTCAATCCCTTGCTATCCATGTGTTTCAAAACCCTCCTCGAAGGACTAGTGGAAGCAAAACCCCGGAGATTTAAGAGGATTGGGTGGAACAAAGGGATTCATCAAATTCCCTAAAATCCATTCGTCTCAATACCTCCCCAATCCCCCTTAACCAAACGAGGCCTGATGGACATTTTCTTCTGTACGGTTTCTGGAAGTGCCAACCGTACTGGTAGGAGGAGTCACCTACTCTGGTTAGTGTTTCTGGCGTTGACTTGAATTCTCTGGATGACACGTAACTAGATTGTGATCGAGAGTATATTTTTTGACGTGTCACTGACTTCGTGTTTAATATTTCGTTGTTCTTGCAACGCTGACATCCATCTTCTAGGATTGATACTCTGTGTGCAGCAGAACGACGCCTGGCTTCGGCGCATAGCTAGTACGTACTCCTGCAGGTCCATGGAGCCTTGTATCGGCTTTCTTTTTCTTTTGTACATGTTTGTATTGTTGCTCCAACAGAATTATTTTTTGTTTCTAGCACTTAAACTTGTTGTATGGTAGGGATGGTTTGCTTTATATATAAAGGAGAGAGAAAGGCTGTTTTGTGACGGATCATATATACATGCATGCATATTAGAGGATATAGTCTTTCGGGATGCTCATAGAAATAATGCGTTCATCAAGGTAAGTGTATGTGTATATCTATAAATGTTTTGCGTTTGTAACGTGTTAAAAATCGTATGTGGAAATGTATTCTACTTCCTGTCCCTGCGTATACATATATGTTTGCGTTTGTAACGTGTTAAAAACGCATGCAGAAATGTATCCTACTTCCTGTCCCTTGGCGTATACATATGTTAAATTTTAACATGGCCACTCTTACCTTCTATTTTCACACGAGATGTAAGAATATATAATAGATCTACGCTGGACTCTGCTACAAATAGAGCGCCCGAATTTTAGCATTCCCGTACATATACCGACGTAGCTGGCTGGTCGACTATATATAGGCTGTGAAAATAACGATGTTATCTCTATATCCGATGATCCAAGCTAGGGCTAGCATACAAGTAGACGTCGCTGCTCCAATTTATGTGCCACCGCTGATTTCGCTTTCCATGGAGGCGAGGTCCCCTTCAACCCCACCATCGCCTCCCTTTTTTACAAGTGTTTCAGCTTTCCTTGGCTAATGTAACTTCTACTTCCTCCGTTTCTAAATATATACTTTCTCTGTTTATAAATACTTGTTGCTGGAGAGAACTAGATTAGTCTTTTCCAACAACAAATATTATGATACAGAGGGAGTATTCTTTTAGAGGTTTCATTAAAAAACTATATATGTTTATATATAGACATATTTTAAAGTCTAGATTCATTCATTTTGCTTTATACGTAGGCCTCTAATAAATTTTTTAAAAAGACTTGTACTTAGGAACGGAGGGAGTAGTACGACAACTGTAGCAGGCTACTGCACACAATGTTGCCTCCTTTTTACCGGGGGCACTTGCGCAGTGTAAGACGTACAGGTACATGTACTAAGAACTATACGTAACTAAGTGGTGATCGGTATCTCTTATCGCTCCAATCCCTAACTTATCTAAAAGTAACAGCCATTAATATCGGCAAGTACACATCAGCAGGCCTTCTTCTAGCCTGCTGTTGTCTAAGTTTTAACTACACTTTTTTGGAAGCAAAAAAGTTTTATTCAACTACTCTCTCTCTCTCTCTCTCTACCCCCGACCACCACCAGTTAGATCAGTACCACTTGCACCAATCAGAGTCTCATTCTCCACAACGCTGTGCAGTCCAGTCCTGTTTGGCTGTGTCACTGTGTGTGGCGCCGTGTATGTGTAGCTAGGGCTAGTGGTGTACCTAGCGCCTTGTACAAGCTAGGACTAGTGCTTCTCCCGTCCTCCTCTTCTCCCCCTACCTAGCTTGCTTCTGCTATAAAGGGCGCCGGCGGAGGCAGGGTAATCGATAGGGAAGGAGGCGAGATGACTCGATCAAGGCCGACGACCACCATGGGGGGATCAGTGCCAGACCACCACCACCAGCAGCAGCAGCACGACGGGGAAGTGGACGGTGGGCAGCTGCAGCACGGCGGCGAGCACGTGGAGACGGTGATGCCCGGGTTCCGTTTCCACCCGACGGAGGAGGAGCTGATCGAGTTCTACCTTCGTCGCAAGGTGGACGGCAAGCGCTTCAACATCGACCTCATCGCCTCCGTCGACCTCTACCGCTACGACCCATGGGATCTCCCCGGTACTGCCCAACGACGATTCCACCTAATTATAATCATGGCTAGCTAGCTAGCTTCCCACCGCGTACATGATTTCATGCATGTGACTCGAGACCCCTTTAATTAACTAGTCTCGTTGATTTCATGTGACGTCCACCTTCATTCTCACCTTTTCCTCTCCCTGCTCTCCCCATCTCCATGGGTGCACGGGTCGATTGTATTGCGGGGATAAATCATGGCAGCACTAGCGTCGATCGGGGACAAGGAGTGGTTCTTCTACGTTCCTCGGGACCGCAAGTACCGGAACGGCGACCGGCCGAACAGGGTGACGCCGTCAGGGTACTGGAAGGCAACGGGGGCGGACAGGATGGTGAAAGTCGTGGAGGGCAACCGCTCCATCGGCCTCAAGAAGACGCTCGTCTTCTACGTTGGCAAGGCACCCAAGGGACTCCGCAGCAGCTGGATCATGAACGAGTACCGCCTGCCACACGGTGAAACCGAACGGTACCAAAAGGTAACCCTAGTAATATTGTCTGGAGTATAGCTAGGCACCACTACTAATTCATTATTAGCAAATCTTCATGCTGATTATGTAAAGCTTTAGATTTTAGTTTTATTTTTAACTGCAAAAAAAAAAAACAAGATCTGGTTTTGAGTTTTCGCGTCGTTCAGCTTGAACTGGCTTTGATTAACTTTTTTTCGAGAAAGGCTTTGATTAACTTGACCGGAACAAAATTAAGTTGCTGCCTTCAGCTGATAGGTAATCTGAGCAACCGAATGAATTTGGTTGGGCTCAACTTTTGGAAGCTTCGCGAGATCTCTTATTGCAAAAGCATAAAGTGCGTGTGAGCTCGATCGTCAGCTGAAGATCGATGCGTCCCCTCACAAAATAATTCCGTTCACTGTTGGAGTTGAGATATGATATGATCCATGACTAGAGCGATTGCTTTTGTAATACTTGCCGGCATGTGTTTGCAAATATTATTGGCACGTATTGTCCGGTGAAATAAAGGTGTAGAAGGTGCGTACATAGTGAGAATTACATGATCAAGAATTTAGCCAAGGTCTCAAATTCTGCATGGCTTCTACCTATAAACAGTTATAGACACACACGCGCGCGTGCATCGCTCTTTGTAGATTTAGGTGCTTGCAAAATTTCTTTGTAGCCACAACTTTTCCTTGTACACTTTGGAGATTTCGGTCACTGGACCCCAAATTATTTTTAGGTTGCTGTGACTTTGGCAATGAGATTTTGCCCACCCCACATTTCATTCACTGTTCTTGCCCGAATTTTGTCAATTTTGGTTCAAGGAATCTTTAGCCAATTCGTGGTAGCCATAGTTGGTAAAATTTTGTAGGGCATAGGTTCCAACTTTTCCAAATGTGCATATGTGATAAGCAACCCAAAAAAGTACGTACAGCTCCTTCACATTTCTTTTGATCATATATAGCAGGAAAACGCGCCTCCTTCAGTTTCAACTCTTTGCAGTCGATAATGTAAAACCATTTTTATATAAACTCTTATGGCTGCTTAATAATTTTTTGGGAACTTATACGTAGTACTTTTGCTTTGTTTTGTGATACAAAATGTGTATAGCAACTTACTATAACTTTGTTTATAGTTCACGTGACATTGAACAGTTTAATTGTCTTGAATGCATATGTTGCCTTAAGATTGTATCTTGGTTAACTTGTACTCTTATTTTATTGCCCTTTTTGTCTTTTTAGAAATTAAACATCCCAACTCATGTATCCTCTTGCATGTATGTATATATCAGGAAATTTCGCTCTGCCGGGTCTATAAACGCCCAGGGATTGACGACAACTTCCACCTCACCGGCACAACAACAAGGTCGTCTGGCTCCAGAGCGGCGGCAACGAGGCACAGTACAGCAGCACACCGGACGTCAGCGGTGGCAACTCACCGCCAGCAGCCGCCAGTGTTTGTCGAAGGCGCCGGTCACCACTCATCATCTGCTCTCAAGGCGTACAACGCGCACACGACCCAAGGAACAAATGCAGCCAGCACCATGACATCACTGTCGGCGGCAGGGGTGACGCCACCGGCGATGTTCCGGTCGACGGCCTCTGTAGCCTCGCTGAGCTCTACGAATTCGACAGAGGAGGATGGCACGTCGCTCTACCACCACCACCTGAAGGGACACAACAACCCAGCAGTAATGCAACTGCATTCTTCCACTCACGCTGCGCTGCTCAACACCAATTCCTCGGCAATGGCGACCATCCCGATCGACGAGCTGAGTCGGGCGATTGGGTCCTACAGTCAAGCTTCAAACCCTAACCAGCCCACGGCGCCAATGCAGGGCCCATTGCTTAACTTCCCTAGCTTGGAGAAGATCTGGGACTGGAATCCTCTCCTAGAATCTCCAAAGGTTTGCACAAGCTTCAAGTAACTTCTTAGTTGCGTGAATGGATCCATGCACTTATCATATATATGCCTCCCATTATTTGTATACTTATGTATATGTGGACAATTATCCGAGCTAGCAAGGCTATATATGTAATGGAATAGGTAACAAATTAAGGCGGTTTTAGTCCCATGCAATTAATTTGTGTAACACTGTCTGTCCATTTCAATTCCGAATAAAGGTTAATCAAAATTATAGATATGTGATCCAATCATTTCCCTTCATAATAATCGTGATTTCAATCAAGTATGCACAGATAGACGGGTACATAGTTTTTCAGGATGTATCCACAAAAGTATCCAATTTGCTATCTCTAAGGCAAGTGTAGTTCTTTCTAAGGCAAGTGTAGTTCTTTCTAGGTTGACTGAGTTGCACGATCTTAAGCTTGTAGCTATACTAGAAATTTATGTACTAGTTTAATCCTTTTAAATGTGTAGCTGGCGAGTTGAGCACTTCCAAACCTTAAATTATAACATAGTTTCTACCAATTAATCTATTTCCATTCGATCACAAGAACCTAGGGCGCAAATTGTTGATTCAATTCAACATAATCTTGGTCATCCGAATTTCATACTCCCCATAAATGTATATGCCAGTATATATAATTCAGTTACATGAAAAGTGTGTATATGATCGTATGCTTGATATGGGTTGATATTTAACTAGTTCTGGATATGGATGAAAACGGTACTATTTATTCCAATTAATATCCAAACATGTCTTTATATACCTTGATATATCTGGACTTGTCTTGAGATCATCCCATAAATATGGGTTGTGGCTGCTGGAACTGCAATACCCGCTCGGTGTCTTTATCATTTTTTACCAACGAGCTAACTTTCGGGAATATAAACATAGTACAATAGATTGAGAAAATCAAAAGAAACACAAAAACATAATTTCCTGATAAAATGTTCTGAGCAAGTCAGTGTCTCTAGCTCCACGCACATGGCAACGTCCCTCCAACCCTCCTTTCAAAATTTGAGGAAGACCAAACCTACACTTGTTGGACAAAGAAGGTTTCACTAAGCTTCATGAGATTCCCATACCAATAGGTGGGAGCGTATGATTTTTGAATGGACAGTGATTAAGGGACATACCCCCTTCAAAGGAATGTTGCTAAACCATTGTTACCACGCTGGGTTGTCAAAGAAACGACCAGGAGCAATATATATATATATATATATATATATATATATATATATATATATATATATATATATATATATATATATATGGTCGCGCTATTCGTCACCCTGGATGAGGAATAGTTATTCTTCACCCCCTTCATTTTAACATCAATGCATCGTAATTTTACGTTCCGTATTTTTTTTTCTTATTCCATACGTAAAAACAGACCATAAGAAAAAATATAATCATCATAAAAAATATTTTTATTACGTAAAATTAGAAACGTAAAAACATAGTGTAAAAGATACATAAAATGCATATTTTCTTGTCTTACAACCTATATTTATAAAAAAATTATGCCAAATTTTACATAATGGGTCAATATGACTGTAACTATTTGTATTTTAAATGTAATTTATTTGTGAAAAGCTCGTAAGATTACCTCGGGTGAAGAATAACCTATTCTGCACTCTGGATGATGAATAGAGTTTATATATATATATATATATATATATATATATATATATATATATATATAGAGAGAGAGAGAGAGAGAGAGAGATAGAAAAGAGGGTTACCTCCAGCCTCTCCATCAATAACATGCATGCTTCCCCTTTATTAAATCAAGCAAAAAGTTGTCTGTGGTTCCAAACAAGCTCACATAGAGCTGTAAAACAACCATAAAAAAGATGCCACAACCATAAAAATAGGACTAGATGTCTAACCACCTATCTTATTACTGGACCGCCATCGTCCAAATCGGTTGTAGATATCCCAAGCTACCATCTCCCATCGGGCAGAACCAGTAACCAAAGGCTCCCTGGTTTTCGCAGGAGTGAGTAACGATCATGTACGGATCAGTGTAGTTGCCGTGTAGATAACCTACAAAAAATTTATACTCCCTCCATCTACTAATACAAGGCCACTTTCACATTTGCATGCCTGATTTTGACCATTAAGTTTCCAAGCAAAATGTGAGTTATATGCCATAAATAGTATGTGATTCGATGCACATTTGAAAGAACTTTCAGAAAATATATTTTTTATGACATACAACCGATATTTTCTTGACCAAAATTAGAAGTCAAAGTTTGACACGAAAAACGAAGTCGCCTTGTATATAAAAATGGAGGGAGTACGTGTTTGTGTGTTAAAAACCACGTCATTCCTGCAATTCCATATAGCCCAAAGTAGAGCACATACGTCTATACGAATATGTGTGGCAGTATTTATCTCAACTCCATTTAGCTACATTCCAAACAACATTGCAATATTATCAGAAGGTACGATGTTAAAGGCTACCTGCGCGGATCTCCATAAAAAAATTGCTAAGAGGCATTGAAGAAAGAGGTGTTTGATAGTCTCATCCTGATCACAAAAGTTGCATCTTTTATTACCCTCCCAATTACGCTTTGCCAAATTATCCTTAATAAGAATCACCCCCTTGTCAACAAACCACATGAAGACTTTGATTCGTAAGGGTACTTTGACCTGCCAAATATGAATCGATCTGGAAATAGGTCCGATATCAATAAGGTTCAAGTACATTGATTTCACTGAAAATATGCCACTATTGGTTAACTTCCAATGAAGCCCGTCGGACTAATCTGATAAATGAACATCCATGAGCCTTTTGAGTAGGTGTAGCCAAGCTTCCCAGAGATGACCAACCAGAGCTCGTCGGAATTGTATATTTAGAGGAATAGACTATAATATTGTGGCAACGTACACTTCCTTCCACTGCATAATATTGTAGAGAGAAGGATACTGTGTCACTAGAGGCATCTCCCCCAACCACGTATCCACAGAATCTCGTCGACTCACCATTTCAAATGATAAGCTTAGTTCTATGGTAGAAGGCCGTTTTCATTCTAAACAAACCTTTTCAAAAGAATGGATCATTGGGTCTGACTGTGACCTGGGCTAAGGTTTTAGACTGTAAGTACTTATTGCGCAGAATCTATACCCACATGCCTTCAGTCTCCGCACACAGTCTGAACAACCATTTGCTGAGCAACATTTGTTCTTTACCTCTAAATTCTCAATCCCCAGACCTCCCCGGTCCTTAGGTCTACAAATAATATAATATCTAGTAAGTCTATATTTCCTCTTTACTTCATCGCTCTGCCAGAAAAATCGGGATCGATAGAAGTCCAACGTTTTCCTTACCCCTATAGGTATCTCAAAAGAGGACAGAAGGAACATTGGCAAACTTGTGAAAACTGAATTAATCAGTATTAGTCGTCCTCCATAAGACAAAAGCTTGCCCTTTCAGCAGCTTGGTTTTTTCTCGAAACGATCCTCGATACATTTCAACTCTTTGTTAGACAACTTGCGTTGGTGAATTGGTATGCCTAGATAACTGAACGGTAGGCTCCCAACTTCACATCCAAATAGTTGTTTATAAGCCTCTTGCTCATGTTTGGCTCTCCCAAAACAGAATAATTCACTCTTGTGAAAATCTATTTTCAAGCCCGACAACTGTTTGAATAAGCAAAGGACTAGTTTCATATTTCTCGCCTTCGCTAAATCATGTTCCTTAAACAAAATCGTGGGATCTGCATATTATAGTATGGACAGACCACCATCCACGAGATGTGGTACTAGTCTGCCTACATGGCCTTCCTCTTTCGCCCTTCCTATGAGAATTGCCAACATATGCACAACTACATTAAAAAGTATAGGGGGCATGGGATCTCCCTACCGAAGACCCTTGTGCATTTGGAAGTAATGACCAATGTCATCATTAACTTTAATTCCAATGCTACCTTTTTGTACAAAAGAATCAACGTGCTTTCTCCATATGTAGTCGAATCCCTTCATACGTAAAGCTTGCTGTAGGAACGGCCATTTAACTTTATCATATGCTCTCTCAAAGTCCACCTTGAAGACAACCCCATGTAGTTTCTTCAAGTGAATTTCGTGCAAGGTTTCATGCAGGACCACCACACCCTTTAGTATGTTTCGGCCCGGCATGAAAGCCGTCTGACTTGGTTGCACCACAACATGTTCAATTTGTATCAATCTATTTGTCCCCACCTTCACGAATATTTTGAAACTCACATTAAGCAGGCAAATAGGAAGGAATTGTTCAATGCGCACCACTCCCTCCTTCTTTGACAACAACGTAATTTTCCCAAAGTTTAGGTGGAAAAGTTGCATGTGTCCATTAAATAAATATTGGAACATCCGAAGTGTGACAGCCCGATGCCGACGTTCCAGAAGATTCCCCTTTCTTTCCATTTTCGTCGTGTGGGTATTTTCATTTGCGCATCATCATCGCATCATTCGCATCATCTGCATTGCATCGGCGTCTCCGTGCCGCCAGTTTTCAAAACTTGCATCCATTGTTAGTTGCCGGTTCTCGTCGTTGTCCGTTCTGAGTCCGACCGCACTCGCACGCGCCCGCGGCATCGTTCGAAACCCTGTTTTTAAAGTACGTTTAAAACTTTCTCTCATCGGGTTGAGATTTGACGTGCGGACTTATTTTAATATAGCTAGGACGCCTGTCAAATTTCGTCGCGATCGGAGTTCGTCTGGTACCCGAACGGTCGACCCTAGCGGCACCGTATTTGGTCTACCGTCGGACGTTTGTCGGTGTTTTAAAAAAATCGTTGCCGCGCCGCCCGTTTTCCCTCTCGTCTCCGGATAACCACTCTACACAGCTAACCCTAACCCACCTCTCCGATCGGACCGCACGATCGCGATCGGAGGGTCGAAAAACCCCCAGATACCCTCTAACCTAGCCCCTCTTCCCTATTTAAACACTCCTAAACTGCCCCTAAGGGAAACCCTAGCCACTGCCTCGGTTTCCGTGCCACCCCACCAGACAGCCGCCACCTGAGCCTGTTCCTCCTCCCACCTCGAGCCAGGCCCGCTCGGGCCCGGGAGAGGCCCGCCCGAGCCCATCTGGACGTGGGACAGCCGCCACGAGCCTCTGTCTAGCCCCCATGGCGCGCCGCATCGAGTCGCAGCTCCTCCCGCTGGCCCCGCGGATCGAGCCCCCGCTAGGGCTGCCCTTGCCCGCTCCCGTCTCCGGAGGCCGCCTCCCTGCCGGGGCTCCCGTCGCCCAGCTCCATTTCCCGCCGCCATTCAGCTCGCCAGATCCACGTCGGCCGCCGTCCTCCGCCCGGAGCTCGCCGTCGCCGCTGGGAATGGGGCTCCCGTGCTCGGATCCCTCCAGATCCAACCGGCCCCCACTAATTCCCCCTCTCCCCCCCGCCGGATCGAGCCCTCCTGGAGCCGCCAGCAGCAGCAGCCGCCATGGCCTCGTGCTGAGCACGGGAGGACGAAGGCGCTCGCGCCGTGTCCGCTCGCCAGCGCTAGCAGGCCGCGCCGTCCAGGCCTCGTGAGGCCCAGCGCCAGAGCCGCCTCCACCAGCCTCCCCTCATGGGCCCGAGGCCCATCGAGGTGAGCCTCTTCCCCCCCCCCCCCCCTGAGTAGCATTAGGTAAATTCGGCCCGGTAGTAATTTTATTTAGGTTTTTTTTCGAATTACTTAAATTTCACGAAATAGGCATATTAGAATGCCCGTAACTTTAAATTCGTAAGTCGGATCGCGACATGTAGTATATGTTTTTCTTGTAATTTTTCGCGTGCTGTCCTAATAGGTTTCGACGCGTATTTATTTTACGCGCAAGACCGGGTTGATCGAATGCCTTAGATAAAATGTTCATGCTCTAGGGACCCATTTGCCATGTATTTTAGAGCGGTCATTGGTATTTTTGCGTGTAGGGTTTGCCGGTAGTTTATTTTCCCGTGTATAGGTTATTTTCTCGCATTTTCGTGTGGCATTAGATTGTTGTGCAACCCCACATATTTTATATGTTTCCGGGGTAGAAAAATCCATGGGATTTTTCTGTGCAATTAGTTTTAGCTTTTGAGCAAATTAGTTTGCGCGATATTTTGCCGTGATGCCCTTTTGTTTAATTCGTAGGATTTATTCCGTGCTTCGTTTGAAGGAGTTGTCAACTAGGGAGTTGTTCTTGGGTGTTTAGACTAGCCCCTGGTATTTTTAGTTGCAATAGAAATGCATGTTTAGGTGTGGTTTGCTTGCTCTCAAGTTGCTAGAAATAGTGCTGATTTGGAGGTGCTGAAATATTTCTAAGTCTGGAATCTGTTATTATGTTGTTGCTGTCTTGTCTTGCTTCTATCTTTTGATCTGTAGCTCTTTTGAGGTTGGTCCAATGGAGTTAGTTGTAGCCCTTATATTTCTCTAGCATGCTGTGAATTTTCATGCCATTTGGAGTCCTGTAGCTATAGGTTTTGCTGCTGTCAATATTGCTTCAGATCGAAAACTGCACTTTCATGAGGTGTTATTTTCACTAAGTCTGAAATAGTGTGTGGGATGCCATTTTGTGTCTTCTTTCCCTAGTGATCCATGGTGCCATGCTAGTTGTTGTTAGTTGTTTGTAGTAGTGCTTCTTGCGCTCTTTCGTGTCATGCCTTGCTTGAGTTTATTTGAGTTGAGTAGGTCATAGTTGTGGGGCGTAGAAGATGCTATGTGGCTGATTTTGGCAGATTGTATTGATTTATTGTTTTGCTCGTAGTTGTTGAACCGTAGCTCCGATTTGATCGTGTCCTACATGAAACTTGCTTAGAATCTCGTGTAGTTTCATTTTCCCTTGCTGGTTGTATGTTTTGAAGTGCTTGTGACCGTCGTTGCACACATATTGCATTCATGCCATCATATCTTGCGGTGCTTGTATCTTTTGAACCGTAGCTCCGTTGGAAATGTTCTTTATGTGTAGATTGCTTGAAATGACGCGTAGAATCACATGAACCTATTTGTTTTGCTGTTCCACAACCAATTGAATGTGTTAGTTCAGATCTGGACAGAATTGTAAATTAACATGTGAGGTCGTCTCGGAGTTGCTATATGTCATTTCCGACCTCATTTAAAATACCTATATAGGTAGTTTAATTACGCTTAACCTCTTCCTATGTTTAACAAAATTTAATATTGCTGTGCATTTAATCGGGATAGAACTAAATAATTAACGTGGAGTTTCGTCAATATGCAACTCGTTGCATATTGAACTTCACTTAATGTGTAGTGACTGCTTGTGTGATTTGTCATGCCGTGACTTGCATGTATTCAGCTGCTCATGCATCATTTGTGTTGTGCATCGTGTGGTGAATTCCGTGTGATGATTTGTGTTTCCGGTTTGCTTCGTCTCGATAGAGTGCCGTAGCGTGTCGGAAAGTGAGGACCCGTTCGACTACATCAGTTCGTCTCCTTCATGGAGTCGTTCTTCTTCCAAGCGGGATCTCAGGCAAGATGACCATTTCCCTAGATACCAATACTATCATTGCCATGCTAGTTATTTCGATGCTATCGATTATGTCTCGTTGCCTACAACATGTTAAATATCAGCCTCTCAACAATGCCATGATAACCTTCAACCTGTTCGACCTAGCAAACCACTGATTGGCTATGTTACTGCTCGCTTAACCCTGTTGATAGCGTTGCTAGTTGCAGGTGCAGATGCTTCCATGTGATAACATGGGTTCCTTGTCTTATCACCATATTTAATGCTATTTAATTGAATGCACCTATATACATTGTAAAAGGTGGAAGGCTCGGCCTTTTCTAGCCTGGTGTTTTGTTCCACCTTTGCCCCCTTAGTTTCGGCTACCGGTGTTATGTTCCATAAATGAGCGCTCCTAACACGATCGGGGTTGTTATGGGGACCCCCTTGATAATTTGTTTTAGATTAAAGCTGGTCTAGCAAGGCCCAACTTTGGTAGTACATTTGCCTAATAACCTTATAATAATGCATAGGGACCCGCCGGCACCCGCGGACTATTTTAATCAACCCCCAGGCCAGTGCTCCTCATGAGTGTTGGTCCCACCTGAGCGATGTCCGGCGCCCCTTTGGTCACCCGGAGGTTTAGCGATCCCGACGTCTACCTCATCCGCCGTGTCCTGAGAACGAGGTACGCGACTCCTATCGGGATCGTCGACACGTCGGGCAGCCTTGCTGGATTAGTTTTACCTTTGACGAGATATCTTGTGCATCGGGATTCCGGTGATGCTTTGGGTAATCTCAGAGTTGAGGTTTTCCACTAGGGAATCCGACGAGATCGCGAGCTTCGTGATTGAGGATTTCTATGCGGCTTGTGGTAATTTGTGATGGACTTAGTTGGAGCACCCCTGCAGGGTTAAATCTTTCGGAAAGCCGTGCCCGCGGTTATGTGGTAACGTGGAAACTTTGTTTAACACTGGTTCTAGATAACTTGAAGTTAACTTAATTAAAATATGCCAACTATGTGCGTAACCGTGACTGTCTCTTTCGTGAGTTCCTTCTCCGATCGAGGACACGGTGGGGTTATGTCTGACGTTTGTAGGTGTTCAGGATCATTCATTTGATCATCAGTAGTTCATGTCTGTTATGCGTAGATCTTCCCCCTCTTATTTCTTGTACTCGTAAGTTAGCCACCAAATATATGCTTAGCCGTTGCTGCAACCTCACCACTTAACCATACCTCACCCATTAAGCTTTGCTAGTCTTGATACCTTTGGAAATGAGATTGCTGAGTCCCCTGTGGCTCACAGATTACTACAACACCAGATGCGGCTACAGGTAAAGGTTACTTGACGCGAGCGCGTTGATTGTTCATTTGGAGTTGCTTCTTCTTCTTCTTCCTCGATCTAGGATGGGTTCCAGGCCGGCAGCCTGGGATAGCAAGGATGGACGTCGTTTCATTTTCTCGTTTGTTTTCGTCCATAGCCGGACCCTGCTCTTCTTCATGATGTTTATGTAATGTATTGTTGTGTCTTTGATGTAGCTTGTGGCGAGTGTAAGCCAATTCTTTATATATATCTCTTCTTTTCAGTACATGTATTTGTAACGATATCCATTCTTGCGACACGACGAGATGCGCTTCTATCCCTGACGAGGCCCTCGTGCCAAATTGAGGATAGGGTCGCATCTTGGGCGTGACAAGTTGGTATCAGAGCAGTACCGACCTAGGAGCCCCCTTGATTGATCGAACTTGGCCGAGTCGAGTCTAGTGAAAAAACTGCTTTGAGTCGAGTTATATATCGGAGAGTAGGATTCTTTTTTCTCCTCTTCTATGCTCTGGTGAGGAATCTTGACGTAATAACTTACTCTACTCCTCTTCTCACTCAATTTTTTTAGGATCACGCGGATATTTTTGGAATCTATATGATGCTGATGTGACGGAGTTCTGTCTTGGTGCCTCCTATCTGCTTTAAGTTTCAGGGGAGTTGAGCTCCAGGGGACTCTTGAGCACATCGTTATCATTCAGATTTCTTAGTATCTCAGAACGAAGGATGTTCGTAATTGCTTCAATACTAGTAGTGGCGAGATAACCCCGATGTCCCCAGTACTGGTGCATATGTTTCGGGAGTACTGCCATACTTTGTATCGTTGTGATCACGAGGGTCTGTTGTAGATGAAGGTCCGAGATTCTGGTTGTGTGTTGACGGATGTGATACAAGTGACGGGTTAGTATAGGAATTGTGTGATATTACTACTTGTATCTGTGTACCAGATTGCATGACCAGATATTTTGGGAATTCATACGTGGGAATTCAAGTAGTTCCTTATAGGACAATCTTCCAACAAATCCTCACCCTTTGTTTTGTTGAACTATGGTAATTCAAGTTGCTTCGATGTCAAATGGTGATTTCAGATCTTTCCTAAGAGGTGTTCTTATATTTTTACGTGAATGCTAATTCTTTGCTCAATCAGTTGTGTTATCAATTCTTTTCAACCGGAGTCATCGTATCAATTCTTTTTCAAACGGTGTGTTTCTCTTCAAGTGAATTCAATCCTCTCCAATTTTGCAAGGTCATTCTCTTTTTTTTTCCGGAGTTCATCTCAACTGTACCAAGTTGTCTTTGATTTTCCCGCCCTCCCGCCCTTTTCTTCAATGTTTCAGTCATCATCCTAGTGCCTTCATATTCAGTGATGCTTCCGCTATCTCTTCTCCCATTTGTACCCGGTGATTCATTGTGATGATTCTCAGGAGCTTCATGTTCATCTTTATTCATTCTTGTCATCTTTTCCGGTGATTTAATTCAGTTGTCCGTGATTCATCACATCCTTTTCACCCTTGTAATTCTTTCCTATGTTAAATTCTTATGAGCCTATCTTGTTTTTCATTTCTCTCTTTTCATCCGGAGCGTTGAAGATATTTCAGTAGTTTCTCGTTTTAAATTCTTTTAATTATTTCGAGGTGCTAACCTCATCTAGTTCTCTTCATACCGGTGCAATATCTCTCGATCTAGCAATCTTTTCTAACGGTGGTTTCTTTGAGTGGACCCATAACCCACAGGTTTTTCCCAGGATCTGTTATAGCTCTTGTAATCTTCCGGAGATCATTAATTCTTTTCAACTATGACGTAAGTATGAATTTCATCAGTCATATCCCTTCGTCAAGATCTATTTGAATCAATTATCATATTTGGCTCAACCTTGCATTCTTCATTATTCCGGAGTGTCTCAGTATTCTTGGTGTTGTTTCTCGTCATCATTCTCAGCTTGCAAATTCGAAGGAGTGTTTCTCTCAAATCTTGCTCCATTCTTGTGAAGATTGTCATCTCAGCTTCGTGTTATCCTCTCAATTGTTTCTTTCATGAGTGATTCATTTCTTGCTATCCGGTGCATTTCTGAGTTGTTTTATTTCTCGTTCCTCCGAAGGCCATCATTTTAGAAGATTCTTCGTTCTTAGCTTTCAGCTTTCATCCTCAAATCTTCTTAATTGTTGCCTCTTCGTTCGTCTCTCGATTTTCCTGTGCTTTGTTCAAGTTTTCTTTCAGGTGGATCATGATCTCTTCATTCTCATGTAATTCCATTAATTCTTGGTATCCCCATTCAATTGTGAATTCTTACCGGTGTTTCCTTCAATTGTGCTTCAAGTGGTGCTTATCTCTGTGTCTCTTCAAGATTCTTTCAAGAAGAATAATTTGTATGCTAGGTCCGTTGCTTTTCATCAATTAAACTTGATGAAGGACAAGCATAACATAATTCTTATTCTTGTTCGTAGTATTTTGTATTCTTATTCCGGAGCGGCTCATGATATCAATTCATTCTCAAGTGTTCTTCAACATTCCTGTTGGACAACCTCAAGCATTCTTTCTCTTGCATTTATATGTGCAATTGTTGTTCCTTTATCCTTTGAAGTGGTATTATAGCATTCTTGTTAGTGTAGGAGCCTCGAAGAGTTTTCCTTTCAAGAATGAGATAATTAAACCCACCAATTCTATGATCATGAGATATTTGCAACCCATGATTTCTTCATTGAGCTATCTTGGTTTGGATTTCACCTAAAGCTTTTCCTATGGATTGTTGCTATCATGGTGCAATGTATCCTCTTGGTGTAAGAATTGTTCATATCTTGTTTCTCCCAATCAATCCTTGTTTCTTTTAGTGGTTGGTTGTCACCTCATAAATGTTGAGATGATTTTCATAAGCCCACTACTGTCTTGTTCTTTTCGTTGTTGTTTTGTCAACAACTCTGTTCAATTCTTCTTGCAAGAATGCTTGCCAAGTTCGTTTGAGATAGTAGTTGTCATTCTCTCTTTATTCTCTTCTTTCGTATGAGCTAGTTCCTATTCTATTGTTCCGGAGGCTTTATGATATTGCTCTTTTGGGTCAACCTTGTTGTTCTATGAAGATCTTGGCGTTCCCTTGTTCTATTTAGCTGTTTGTTATGAATATTGTCTATTTCTCCCATCTTTTCGAATTTTTTGTCCCATTTTCCTACCGAAGTGCTGCCAAAATTTTCCGTGAATTCTTGCTTCTTTCTCATATCATTCCTCATATCTTTGCAACCTTCAAGGATTGTTGGTTTCACTCGTTTGTCAAAGAAGCGATTAAATTTTTACCTCTTGTTCTTCTCTTCCTCTACCCCTTTCATTCTTGGATCTCGGGGCGAGATCCTCTTGTAGTGTAGGAGAGTTGTGACAGCCCGATGCCGATGTTCCAGAAGATTCCCCTTTCTTTCCATTTTCGTCGTGTGGGTATTTTCATTTGTCGCATCATCATCGCATCATTCGCATCATCTGCATTGCATCGGCGTCTCCGTGCCGCCAGTTTTCAAAACTTGCATCCGTTGTTAGTTGTCGGTTCTCGACGTTGTCCGTTCTGAGTCCGACCGCACTCGCACGCGCCCGCGGCATCGTTCGAAACCCTGTTTTTAAAGTACGTTTAAAACTTTCTCTGATCGGGTTGAGATTTGACGTGCGGTCTTATTTTAATATAGCTAGGCCGCCTGTCGAATTTCGTCGCGATCGGAGTTCGTCTGGTACCCGAACGGTCGATCGTAGCGGCACCGTATTCGGTCTACCGTCGGACGTTTGTCGGTGTTTTAAAAAAATCGTTGCCGTGCCGCCCGTTTTCCCTCTCGTCTCCGGATAACCACTCTACACAGCTAACCCTAGCCCGCCTCTCCGATCGGACCGCACAATCGCGATCGAAGGGTCGAAAAACCCCCACATACCCTCTAACCTAGCCCCTCTTCCCTATTTAAACACCCCTAAACTGCCCCTAAGGGAAACCCTAGCCATTGCCTCGGTTTCCGTGCCACCCCACTAGACAGCCGTCACCTGAGCCTGTTCCTCCTCCCACCTCGAGCCAGGCCTGCTCGGGGCCGGGAGAGGCCCGCCCGAGCCCATCTGGTCCGCGAACAGCCGCCACTAGCCTCTGTCTAGCCTCCATGGCGCGCCGCATCCACCCACAGCTCCTCCCGCTGGCCCCGCGGCTCGAGCCGCCGCCAGGGCTGCCCCTTGCCCACTCCCATCGTCGTAGGCCGCCTCCCTGCCGGAGCTCCTGTCGCCTAGCTCCATTTCCCGCCGCCATTCAGCTCACCAGATCCGCGCCGGCCGCCGTCCTCCGCCCGGAGCTCGCCGCCGCCGCTGGGAATGGGGCTCCTGTGCCCGGATCCCTCCAGATCCGGCCGGCCCCCATCGATTCCCCTTCTCCCCCCTCCCCCCCGACCGGATCGAGCCCGCCTGGAGCCGCCAGCAGCAGCAGCCGCCATGGCCTCGTGCTGAGAACGGGAGGACGAAGGTGCTCGCGCCGTGTCCGCTCGCCAGCGCGAGCAAGCCGCGCCGTCCAGGCCTCGCGAGGCCCAGCGCGAGAGCGAGCAAGCCGCGCCGTCCAGGCCTCGCGAGGCCCAGCGCCAGAGCCGCCTCCACCAGCCTCCCCTCATGGGCCCGAGGCCCACCGAGGTGAGCCTCTTCCCCCCTGAGTAGCATTAGGTAAATTCGGCCCGGTAGTAATTTTATTTAGGGTTTTTTTCAAATTAGTTAAATTTCAGGAAATAGGCATAGTAGAATGCCCGCAACTTTAAATCTGTAAGTCGGATCGCGACATGTAGTATATGTTTTTCTTGTAATTTTTTGCTTAGTATCCGTTTTTGCAACTTGCATAAATGTTTGAGGTGGTTTGACCCACTGTTTCCCTAGATATGCGTGCTGTCCTAATAGGTCCAGCGCATATTTATTTTACGCGCAAGACCGGGTTGATCGAATGCCTTAGATAAAATGTTCATGCTCTAGGGACCCATTTGCCATGTATTTTAGAGCGGTCATTGGTATTTTTGCGTGTAGGGTTTGCCGGTAGTTTATTTTCCCGTGTATAGGTTATTTTCTCGCATTTTCGTGTGACATTAGATTGTTGTGCAACCCCACATATTTTATATGTTTCCGGGGTATGGATTTTTCTGTGCAATTAGTTTTAGCTTTTGAGCAAATTAGTTCGCGTGATATTTTGCCGTGATGCCCTTTTGTTTAATTCATAGGATTTATTCTGTGCTTCGTTTGAAGGAGTTGTCAACTAGGGAGTTGTTCTTCGGTGTTTAGACTAGCCCCTGGTATTTTTAGTTGCAATAGAAATGCATGTTTAGGTGTGGTTTGCTTGCTCTCAAGTTGCTAGAAGTAGTGCTGATTTGGAGGTGCTGAAATATTTCTAAGTCTGGAATCTGTTATTATGTTGTTGTTGTCTTGTCTTGCTTCTATCTTTTGATCTGTAGCTCTTTTGAGGTTGGTCCAATGGAGTTAGTTGTAGCCCTTATGTTTCTCTAGCATGCTGTGAATTTGCATGCCATTTGAAGTCCTGTAGCTATAGGTTTTGCTGCTGTAAATATTGCTTCAGATCGAAAACTGCACTTTCATGAGGTGTTATTTTCACTAAGTCTGAAATAGTGTGTGGGATACCATTTTGTGTCTTCTTTCCCTAGTGATCCATGATGCCATGCTAGTTGTTGTTAGTTGTTTGTAGTAGTGCTTCTTGCCCTCTTTCGTGTCATGCCTTGCTTGAGTTTATTTGAGTTGAGTAGCTCGTAGTTGTGGGGCGTAGAAGATGCTATGTGGCTGATTTTGGCAGATTGTAGTGATTTCTTGTTTTGCTCGTAGTTGTTGAACCGTAGCTCCGATTTGATCGTGTCCTACATGAAACTTGCTTAGAATCTCGTGTAGTTTCATTTTCCCTTGCTGGTTGTATGTTTTGAAGTGCTCGTGACCGTCGTTGCCCACATATTGCATTCATGCCATCATATCTTGCGGTGCTTGTATCTTTTGAACCGTAGATCCGTTGGAAATGTTCTTTATGTGTAGATTGCTTGAAATGACGCGTAGAATCATGTGAACCTATTTGTTTTTCTGTTTAACAACCAAATAAATGTGTTAGTTCAGATCTGGACAGAATTGTAAATTAACATGTGAGGTCGTCTCGGAGGTGCTATATGTCATTTCTGACCTCATTTAAAATGCCTAGATAGGTAGTTTAATTACGCTTTACTTCTTGCTATGTTTAACCACATTTAATATTGCCATGTATTTAATCGGGATAGAACTAAATAATTAACGTGGAGTTTCGTCAATATGCAACTCGTTGCATATTGAACTTCACTTAATGTGTAGTGACTGCTTGTGTGATTTGTCATGTCGTGACTTGCATGTATTTAGCTGCTCATGCATCATTTGTGTTGTGCATCTTGTGGTGAATTCCGTGTGATGATTTGTGTTTCCGGTTTGCTTCGTCTCGATAGAGTTCCGCAGCATGTCGGAACGTGAGGACCCGTTCGACTACATCGGTTCGTCTGCTTCACGGAGTCGTTATTCTTCCAAGCGGGATCTCAGGCAAGATGACCATTTCCCTAGATACCATTACTATCATTGCCATGCTAGTTATTTCGATGCTATCGATTATGTCTCGTTGCCTACCACATGTTAAATATCAGCCTCTCAACAATGCCATGATAACCTTCAACCTGTTCGACCTAACAAACCACTGATTGGCTATGTTACTGCTCGCTTAACCCTGTTGACAGCGTTGCTAGTTGCAGGTGCAGATGCTTCCATGTGATAACATGGGTTCCTTGTCTTATCACCATATTTAATGCTATTTAATTTAATGCACCTATATACTTGGTAAAAGGTGGAATGCTCGGCCTTTTCTAGCCTGGTGTTTTGTTCCACCTTTGCCTCCTTAGTTTCGGCTACCGGTGTTATGTTCCATAAATGAACGCTCCTAACACGATTGGGGTTGTTATGGGGACCCCCTTGATAATTCGTTTTAGATTAAAGCTGGTCTAGCAAGGCCCAACTTTGGTACTACATTTTCCTAATAACCTTATAATAATGCATAGGGACCCGCCGGCACCCGCGGACTATTTTAATCAACCCCCGGGCCAGTGCTCCTCATGAGTGTTGGTCCCACCTGAGCGATGTCTGGCGCCCCTCTGGTCACCCGGAGGTTTAGCGATCCCGACGTCTAGCTCATCCGCCGTGTCCTGAGAATGAGGTACGCGACTCCTATCAGGATCGTCGACACGTCGGGCGGCCTTGCTGGATTAGTTTTACCTTTGACGAGATATCTTGTGCATCGGGATTCCGGTGATGCTTTGGGTAATCTCAGAGTTGAGGTTTTCCACTAGGGAATCCGACGAGATCACGAGCTTCGTGATTGAGTATTTCTATGCGGCTTGTGGTAATTTGTGATGGACTAGTTGGAGCACCCCTGCAGGGTTAAATCTTTCGGAAAGCCGTGCTCGCGGTTATGTGGTAACGTGGAAACTTTGTTTAACACTGGTTCTAGATAACTTGAAGTTAACTTAATTAAAATATGCCAACTATGTGCGTAACCGTGACTGTCTCTTTTGTGAGTTCCTTCTCCGATCGAGGACACGGTGGGGTTATGTCTGACGTTTGTAGGTGTTCAAGATCATTCATTTGATCATCAGTAGTTCACGTCCGTTATGCGTAGATCTTCCCCCTCTTATTTCTTGTACTCGTAAGTTAGCCACCAAATATATGCTTAGCCGTTGCTGCAACCTCACCACTTAACCATACCTCACCCATTAAGCTTTGCTAGTCTTGATACCTTTGGAAATGAGATTGCTGAGTCCCCTGTGGCTCACAGATTACTACAACACCAGTTGCAGGTACAGGTAAAGGTTACTTGACGCGAGCGCGTTGATTGTTCATTTGGAGTTGCTTCTTCTTCTTCTTCTTCATCTATCTAGGATGGGTTCCAGGCCGGCATCTTGGGATAGCAAGGATGGACGTCGTTTCATTTTCTCGTTTGTTTTCTTCCGTAGTCGGACCCTGCTCTTCTTCATGATGTTTATGTAATGTGATGTTGGGTCTCTGATGTAGCTTGTGGCAAGTGTAAGCCAATTCTTTATATATATCTCTTCTTTTCAGTACATGTACTTGTAACGATATCCATTCTTGCGACACGACGAGATGCGCTTTTATCCCTGACGAGGCCCTCGTACCAAATTGAGGATAGGGTCGCATCTTGGGCGTGACACGAAGTAAATCATCTTTAATAATGTGCCAGCATTTTTATAGAATTCAGACGGAAATTCGTCCGGGCCTGGTGCCTTATTATTCTTCATCTTTAGAATGGCCTCGAACACCTCTTTCTCCGTGAATTGTGCGTAAAAAATCTCATTCTTGTCAGTCCCGAGATGAGGAATATCATCGACCATCTGCTGAGCCATAGTCACAAAATTGTTCCCGGGAGCCCCCGAACAACTATTTATAGTATTCAAAGATGTACAACTTTAGGTTCTCGTTCCCAACTATTGTACCCTCATCTTGCTCAAGATGAAAGTTTTTTTTTCTTTCTATGCTTTCCATTAGCAATCATATGGAAAAATTGTGTGTTGTCATCCCCCTTTACTACCTGTCGCACTTTACCTCTAAGAGCCCATTTCAACTCCTCTTCTCCGAGCAGCTGTTTGAGACTTTGTTCTACCTCTGTTCTAGATGTCCTCTCATTGACATCTAACAAGGAGGTTTCAGATTTTATGTCTAGTTCATTTATAAGGTTGAGAAGCCTATCTTTCTCCACCTTATAAATTCCACTCTCATTCTTAGCCCAACCTCTTAAAAACTGCTTCAAATCCCTAATTTTATTTTGCCATCTACCAACATTCGACCACCCCCTGTGGCCCTAGCCCATTCTCTAGCTATGTGTTGGGGAACGTCGCATGGGAAACAAAAATTTTCCTACGCGCACGAAGACCTATCATGGTGATGTCCATCTACGAGAGGGGATGAGTGATCTACGTACCCTTGTAGATCATACAGCAGAAGCGTTAGTGAACGCGGTTGATGTAGTGGAACGTCCTCACGTCCCTCGATCCGCCCCGCGAACAATCCCGCGATCAGTCCCACGATCTAGTACCGAATGGACGGCACCTCCGCGTTCAGCACACGTACAGCTCGACGATGATCTCGGCCTTCTTGATCCAGCAAGAGAGACGGAGAGGTAGAAGAGTTCTCCGGCAGCGTGACGGCGCTCCGGAGGTTGGTGATGACCTTGTCTCAGCAGGGCTCCGCCCGAGCTCCGCAGAAACGCGATCTAGAGGAAAAACCGTGGAGGTATGTGGTCGGGCTGCCGTGGAAAAGTCGTCTCAAATCAGCCATAAAACCTCCGTATATATAGGTGGGAGGGAGGGGAGGAGGCAGCCTCAAAACCTAAAGGTTTGGCCGAAATTGGAGGTGGAGGAGTCCTACTCCAATCCTACTTGGAGTAGGATTCCACCTTCCCACTTGGAAACTCTTTCCACCTTGTGTTTTTTCCTTCTCAAACCTTATGGGCCTTAGTGGGAACTTATTCCAGCCCACTAGGGGCTGGTTTATCTCTTCCCATAGCCCATGAGACCCCTTGGGGCGTGACACCCCTCCCGATGGTCCCTGGCACCCCCCCCCCGGCACTCCCGGTACACTACCGATGAGCCCGAAACTTTTCCGGTAATGCACGAAAACCTTCCGGTAACCAAATGAGGTCATCCTATATATCAATCTTCGTTTCCGGACCATTCCGGAAACCCTCGTGACGTCCGTGATCTCATCCAGGACTCCGAAAAACATTCGGTAACCAACCATATAACTCAAATACGCATAAAACAACGTCGAACCTTAAGTGTGCAGACCCTGCGTTTTCGAGAACTATGTAGACATGACCCGAGAGACTCCTCGGTCAATATCCAATAGCGGGACCTGGATGCCCATATTGGATCCTACATATTCTACGAAGATCTTATCGTTTGAACCTCAGTGCCAAGGATTCATATAATCCCGTATGTCATTCCCTTTGTCCTTCGGTATGTTACTTGCCCGAGATTCGATCGTTAGTATCCGCATACCTATTTCAATATCGTTTACCGGCAAGTCTCTTTACTCGTTCCGTAATACAAGATCCCGCAACTTACACTAAGTTACATTGCTTGCAAGGCTTGTGTGTGATGTTGTATTACCGAGTGGGCCCCGAGATACCTCTCCGTTCACACGGAGTGACAAATCCCAGTCTTGATCCATACTAACTCAACTAACACCTTCGGAGATACCTGTAGAGCATCTTTATAGTCACCCAGTTACGTTGCGACGTTTGATACACACAAAGCATTCCTCCGGTGTCCGTGAGTTATATGATCTCATGGTCATAGGAACAAATACTTGACACGCAGAAAACAGTAGCAACAAAATGACATGATCAACATGCTACGTCTATTAGTTTGGGTCTAGTCCATCACATGATTCTCCTAATGATGTGATCCCGTTATCAAGTGACAACACTTGCCTATGGCCAGGAAACCTTGACCATCTTTGATCAACGAGCTAGTCAACTAGAGGCTTACTAGGGATAGTGTTTTGTCTATGTATCCACACAAGTATTGTGTTTCCAATCAATACAATTATAGCATGGATAATAAACGATTATCATGAACTAAGAAATATAATAATAACTAATTTATTATTGCCTCTAGGGCATATTTCCAACAGTCTCCCACTTGCACTAGAGTCAATAATCTAGTTCACATCACCATGTGATTCCAACGAATCCAATACCCATATAGTTATGGGGTCTGATCACGTCTTGCTCGTGAGAGAGGTTTTAGTCAACGGTTCTGAAACTTTCAGATTCGTGCGTTCTTTACAAATCTTTATGTCATCTTATAGATGCTGCTACTACATGCTATTCGGAAATGCTCCAAATATCTACTCTACTATACGAATCCGTTTCACTACTCATAGTTATCCGGATTAGTGTCAAAGCTTGCATTGACGTAACCCTTTACGACAAACTCTTTAACCACCTCCATAATCGAGAAAAATTCCTTAGTCCATTAGTTACTAAGGATAAATTTCGACCGCTGCTAGTGATTCAATCATGGATCACTCTCTTTACCTCTCAACATACTTTGAGTCAAGGCACACTTCAGGTGCGGTACACAGCATGGCATACTTTAGATTCTACGGCTAAGGCATAGAAGACGACCTTCGTCTATTCTCTTTATTCTGCCGTGGTCGGGTTTTGAGTCTTACTCAAATTCACACCTCACAACGCAACCAAGAACTCCTCCTTTGCTGGTCTATTTTGAACTCTTTCAAAAACTTGTCAAGGCATGCATCTTGTTGAAACTTCTATTAAGCGCTTTCGATCTATCTCCATAGATCTTTGATGCTCAACGTTCAAGTAGCGTAATCCAGGTACTCCTTTGAAAACTTCTTTCAAACAACCTTGTATGCTTTACAGAAATTCTACATTACTTCTGATCCACAATATGTCAACCACATATACCTATCAGAAATTCTATAGTGCTCCCACTCACTTCTTTGGAAATACAAGTTTCTCATAAACCTTGTACAAACCCAAAATCTTTGATCATCTCATCAAAGTGTATATTCCAACTCCGAGATGCTTGCACCAGTCCATTGAAGGATCACTGGAGCTTGCATACTTGCTAGTATCTTTAGGATCGACAAAACCTTCTGGTTGTATCACATACAATGTTTGCTCAAGGAAACCGTTGAGAAAACAATGTTTTGACATCCTACGTGCAATATTTCATAAATAATGCATCAACAACTAACATAATTCTAACAGACTTTTAGCATCACTACGAGTGAGAAAGTCTCATCATAGTCAACTGTTTGATCTTATCGAAAACATCTTTGCGACAAGTCGAGCTTTTCTTAATAGTGACTTATCACCATCATCGTCTGTCTTCTTTTAAAGATCCATTTTTACTCAATAGTCCTATGACCATCAAGTAGTTCTACCAAAGTCTACACTTTGTTTTCACACATGGATCCTCTCTCGGATTTCATGGCTTCCAGCCATTTGTCGGAATCTGGGCCCACCATCGCTTTCTCCATAACTCGTAGGTTCACTGTTGCTCAACAACATGACCTCCAAGACAGGGTAACCGTACTACTCTGCAGCAGTACGCGACCTTGTCGACCTACGAGGTTTGTAGTAACTTGATTCGAAGCTCAATGATCATCATCATCAGCTTCCACTTCAATTGGTGTAGGCGCCACATGAACAACTTCCTGCGCCCTGCTACACACTGGTTGAAGTGATGGTTCAATAACCTCATTAAGTTCTACTACCCTCCCACTCAATTCTTTCGAGAGAAACCTTTCCTCGAGAAAGGATCCGTTTCTAGAAACAAACACTTTGCTTTCGGATCTGAGATAGGAGATGTACCCAACTGTTTTGGATATCCTATGAAGATGCATTTATCCGCTTTGGGTTCGAGCTTATCAGACTGAAACTTTTTCACATAAGTGTCGAAACCCCAAACTTTCAAGAAACGATAGTTTAGATTTCTCTAAACCTCAGTCTATACTGTGTCATCTCAACGGAAATACGCGGTGCCCTATTTAAAGTGAGTGCGGTTGTCTCTAATGCATAACCCATAAACGATAGTGGTAATTCGATAGGAGACATCATAGTATGCACCATACCAAATAGTGCGTGGCTATGACGTTCAGACACATCATCACACTATGATGTTCTAGGTGGCATGAACTGCGAAACAATTTCCACATTGTCTTAACTTTGTACCAAAACTCGTAACTCAGATATTCATTTCCATGATCATATCGTAGACAGTTTATCCTCTTGTTACGACGAACTTCACTCTGAAACGGAATTGAACTTTTCAACATTTTAGACTTGTGATTCATTATGTAAATACTCCTGTATCTACTCAAATCATGAGTGAAGTAAGAACATAATGATATCCACTGCGTGCCTCAGCACCCATTGGACTGCATACATCAAAATGTATCACTTCCAACAAGTTACTATCTTATTTCATCTCAATGAAAACAAGGCCTTGCTCATGTGGTATGATTCGCATGTCACTAGTGATTCGAAATCAGGTGAGTACAAAGATCCATCAGCATGGAGCCTCTTCATGCAATTTATACTAACATGACTCAAGCGGCAGTGCCACAAGTAAGTGGTACTATCATCATCAACTCGTATCTTTTGGCACCAATATCATGAACATGTGTAACGCTACGATCGAGATTCAATAAACCATTGAAGGTGATTATTCAAGAAAATAGAGTAACCATTATTCTCTTTAAATGAATAATCGTATTGCAATAAACACGATCCAATGATGTTCATGCTTAACGCAAGCACGAAATAACAATTATTTAGGTTTAACACCAATCCCGATGGTAGAGGGAGCGTGCGACGTTTGATCATATCAATCTTGGAAACACTTCCAACATGTATCGTCACCTCGCCTTTAGCTAGTCTCCGTTTATGCCGTAGATTTCATTTCGCGTCACTAATCACTTAGCAACCGAACCGGTATCCAATACCCTCGTGCTACTAGGAGTACTAGTAAAGTACACATCAACATCATGTATATCAAATACACTTCTTTCGACTTTTGCCAGCCTTCTTATCTACCAAGTATCTTGAGTTGCTCCGCCTCAGTGATTGTTCCCCTCATTACAGAAGCACTTAGTCTCGGGTTTGGGTTTAATCTTGGGTCTCTTCATTAGTGCAGCAACTGTTTTGCCGTTTCACGAAGTATCCCTTCTAGCCCTTGCCTTTCTTGAAACTTAGTGGTTTTACAAACCATCAACTATTGATGCTCCTTCTTGATTTCTACTTTCGCAGTGTCAAACATCGCGAATCGCTCAAGGATCATTGTATGTATCCTTGATATGTTATAGTTCATCACGAAGCTCTCACAGCTTGGTGGCAGTGACTTTGGAGAACTATCACTATCTCATCTGGAAGATTAACTCCCACTTGATTCAAGCGATTTTCGTACTCAGACAATCTGAGCACATGCTCAACGATTGAGCCTTTTCTCCTGTGCTTTGTGGACAAAGAATCTTGTCGGAGGTCTCGTACCTCTTAACAAGGGCACAAGAATGAAATCACAATTTCATCTCTTTAGAACATCACTTATGTTCCGTGACGTTTTACAACGTTTTAGGCGCCTTGCTTCTAAGCCATTAAGTATTTTGTACTGAACTATCGTGTAGTCATCAGAAACGTGTATGTCGGATGTTCACAACATCCACAGAAGACGCTCGAGGTGCAGCACACCGAGTGGTGCATTAAGGACATAAGCCTTCTGTGCAGCAACGAGGACAATCCTCGGTTTTACAGACTCAGTCTGCAAAGTTTGCTACTATCAACTTTCAACTAAATTTTCTCTAGGAACATATAAAACAGTAGAGCTATAGCGCAAGCTACATCGTAATTCGCAAAGACCATTAGACTATGTTCATGACAATTAGTTCAATTAATCATATTACTTAAGAACTCCCACTCAAAAAGTACATCTCTCTAGTCATTTGAGTGGTACATGATCCAAATCCACTATCTCAAGTCCGATCATCACGTGAGTCGAGAATAGTTTCAGTGGTAAGCATCTCTATGCTAATCATATCAACTATATGATTCATGCTCGACCTTTCGGTCTCATGTGTTCCGAGGCCATGTCTGCACATGCTAGGCTCGTCAAGCTTAACCCGAGTGTTCCGCATGCGCAACTGTTTTGCACCCGTTGTATGTGAACGTTGAGTCTATCACACCCGATCATCACGTGGTGTCTCGAAACGACGAACTGTAGCAACGGTGCACAGTCGGGGAGAACACAATTCATAAGTGACATGATATGGCCATCATCACGTGCTTCTTGATCTCCATCACCAAAGCACCGGCACGATCTTCTTGTCACCGGCGTCACACCATGATCTCCATCATCATGATCTCCATCAACGTGTCGCCATCGGGGTTGTCATGCTACTCATGCTATTACTACTAAAGCTATGTCCTAGCAAAATAGTAAATGCATCTGCAAGCACAAACGTTAGTTATAAAGACAACCCTATGGCTCCTGCCGGTTGCCGTACCATCGACGTGCAAGTCGATATTATCTATTACAACATGATCATCTCATACATCCAATATATCACATCACATCGTTGGCCATATCACATCACAAGCATACCCTGCAAAAACAAGTTAGACGTCCTCTAATTTTGTTGTTGCATGTTTTACGTGGTGACCATGGGTATCTAGTAGGATCGCATCTTACTTACGCAAACACCACAACGGAGATATATGATTTGCTATTTAACCTCATCCAAGGACCTCCTCGATCAAATCCGATTCAACTAAAGTTGGAGAAACCGACACTTGCCAGTCATCTTTGAGCAACGGGGTTACTCGTAGCGATGAAACCAGTCTCTCGTAAGCGTACGAGTAATGTCGGTCCAAGCCGCTTCAATCCAACAATACCGCGGAATCAAGAAAAGACTAAGGAGGGCAGCAAAACGCACATCACCGCCCACAAAAACTTTTGTGTTCTACTCGAGAAGACATCTACGCATGAACCTAGCTCTGATACCACTGTTGGGGAACGTCGCATGGGAAACAAAAATTTTCCTACGCGCACGAAGACCTATCATGGTGATGTCCATCTACGAGAGGGGATGAGTGATCTACGTACCCTTGTAGATCATACAGCAGAAGCGTTAGTGAACGCGGTTGATGTAGTGGAACGTCCTCACGTCCCTCGATCCGCCCCGCGAACAATCCCGCGATCAGTCCCACGATCTAGTACCGAATGGACGGCACCTCCGCGTTCAGCACACGTACAGCTCGACGATGATCTCGGCCTTCTTGATCCAGCAAGAGAGACGGAGAGGTAGAAGAGTTCTCCGGCAGCGTGACGGCGCTCCGGAGGTTGGTGATGACCTTGTCTCAGCAGGGCTCCGCCCGAGCTCCGCAGAAACGCGATCTAGAGGAAAAACCGTGGAGGTATGTGGTCGGGCTGCCGTGGAAAAGTCGTCTCAAATCAGCCATAAAACCTCCGTATATATAGGTGGGAGGGAGGGGAGGAGGCAGCCTCAAAACCTAAAGGTTTGGCCGAAATTGGAGGTGGAGGAGTCCTACTCCAATCCTACTTGGAGTAGGATTCCACCTTCCCACTTGGAAACTCTTTCCACCTTGTGTTTTTTCCTTCTCAAACCTTATGGGCCTTAGTGGGAACTTATTCCAGCCCACTAGGGGCTGGTTTATCTCTTCCCATAGCCCATGAGACCCCTTGGGGCGTGACACCCCTCCCGATGGTCCCTGGCACCCCCCCCCCCCGGCACTCCCGGTACACTACCGATGAGCCCGAAACTTTTCCGGTAATGCACGAAAACCTTCCGGTAACCAAATGAGGTCATCCTATATATCAATCTTCGTTTCCGGACCATTCCGGAAACCCTCGTGACGTCCGTGATCTCATCCAGGACTCCGAAAAACATTCGGTAACCAACCATATAACTCAAATACGCATAAAACAACGTCGAACCTTAAGTGTGCAGACCCTGCGTTTTCGAGAACTATGTAGACATGACCCGAGAGACTCCTCGGTCAATATCCAATAGCGGGACCTGGATGCCCATATTGGATCCTACATATTCTACGAAGATCTTATCGTTTGAACCTCAGTGCCAAGGATTCATATAATCCCGTATGTCATTCCCTTTGTCCTTCGGTATGTTACTTGCCCGAGATTCGATCGTTAGTATCCGCATACCTATTTCAATATCGTTTACCGGCAAGTCTCTTTACTCGTTTCGTAATACAAGATCCCGCAACTTACACTAAGTTACATTGCTTGCAAGGCTTGTGTGTGATGTTGTATTACCGAGTGGGCCCCGAGATACCTCTCCGTTCACACGGAGTGACAAATCCCAGTCTTGATCCATACTAACTCAACTAACACCTTCGGAGATACCTGTAGAGCATCTTTGTAGTCACCCAGTTACGTTGCGACGTTTGATACACACAAAGCATTCCTCCGGTGTCCGTGAGTTATATGATCTCATGGTCATAGGAACAAATACTTGACACGCAGAAAACAGTAGCAACAAAATGACATGATCAACATGCTACGTCTATTAGTTTGGGTCTAGTCCATCACATGATTCTCCTAATGATGTGATCCCGTTATCAAGTGACAACACTTGCCTATGGCCAGGAAACCTTGACCATCTTTGATCAACGAGCTAGTCAACTAGAGGCTTACTAGGGATAGTGTTTTGTCTATGTATCCACACAAGTATTGTGTTTCCAATCAATACAATTATAGCATGGATAATAAACGATTATCATGAACTAAGAAATATAATAATAACTAATTTATTATTGCCTCTAGGGCATATTTCCAACACTATGAGCTCCACGAAGCCCTCTCTCTCGAACCATGCAATTTCAAAAGAGAAAACATTCCTGCTACCCGCGTGAGTTGCTTCCCCGGAGTCAACAAGAAATGATGTATGATCGAAAATCGCCCTCGACATCACTTGAACTTTCACTAGAGGGAATTTCTGCTCCCATTCCACACTAGTGAGTATCCGATCCAACTTCTCAAAAGTTGGATTGGGTAGAGTGTTGTCCCAAGTAAACTTTATGCCCGAGAGTTCTATCTATCGCAGATCTAAACTTTCGATGATTGTGTTGAACATGAATGACCATCTGCCATCAAAGTTATCATTATTTTTTCCATCTCTCCGCCTAGTGATATTAAAATCACCTCCAACTAAAAAGTAAACGCTCTCCCCCGCATATCCTGACAAGGTCTACCAAGAAATCCATCTTGAACTTGGGTTGAGCTGCGCCACATACTACGACGAGTGCCCATTGAAACCCATCCTCTTTCGAGCGCACCCTAAATTTGATGGCAAATTCCCCGAACAATATGTTCTGTATTTCTAGCATGTCACACTTAACCCCAAGTATTATCCCACCAGACCTTCCTCTTGGCGGTAAGTAGTGCCAATCAAAATCAATGCCCTCGGAGAGCATGCTAAGGAATTGTGAAGTAAAATTATCTCTATCGATTTCCATGAGGGAAATAAAATCAAGTTTGTGTTCTAGAGATGCTTCCGCTAGAAATCTTCTTTTAGCCAATTCTTCTAGACCTCTGCTATTCCAAAAGATTTGTCTCATCTTTCATCATAATAAAATTGTAGTCTTAAATCTCGCGCTTCTGCGAACCGTAGATACGGGATAAACCTGCCTCTTCCAAGGATGCTTGGGTTTATCCAGTCGAGTCCCCCGGTCCATATAACCGAGTTCAGACTGTGTACTAGCATCAAGTTGAGGCGGGGCCATATACCCCTCTGAAACATTCTCATTATCCTCATCAAGCATCACAAATGGTGGCACTAGGTCCTGACAAAGGCATTCTAGCACTCCCATCCCAAGTGCATTAATATCAGAGTCATTCGTGGGTTTGACAGCTCCAATATTTCTAACCGTTTCCACGGCCCTATCAGCCTCTAAGTCTAGTAGGTCATTGATGGATTTGGAAATTTCCTTTCCGTTTGTACCTAAAGACACCCCAAGTGCTTGTGTGTTGTGGGTTATTTCATCATCTGAAAAATGTAAAATTGAGCAACTAGCATTAACAGCTATACATGTAGTTGTCTCACTATCTCGAAGTTTAGCTACCCTCTTCGCCCGTCCCATCATCACGTCGTCGACATCTGACTGCGCGTGAAGCCGAAGATTTGACAACCTGCCCCTGACGTTGGGTCCGGGATTACTACAAAAGCTATGACATCGTTGGTGGTGTGCATAACCTGAGCATGGCCATCTTCCATGTGCCCAATGTTGGCCACCTCGGCTACGCGAATCGGAGAAAGGTCCTCCGCCCCTGCCTCGAAGAGAGCCGTGGGGAGTAGCTAGTTGGGGCATGGCCGCCTACCGGATGTCCAACCGTAGTACTCGCCAAAGAATAAGCGTCTGGCGCCGAAGATACCGTGGCACGGATGCGGTTGGGACCAGGCCTCCTGCTGGCTGCCCCACTGCCAAGTGCGGCACACAAGCAGCACCTGATACTGGCAGTGTGGAAGACTTGGGTGCATGTGCATAACTCGGATCCCGGCGGCGAGGTGTGGAAGGAGAAGTAGACCACCGCATTGGTGCTTCGACGGTGGAACTAGCCCCTGCGTGAGTTGGGCCATCACCCTCAGCTTCCGCGCTCGGGTTGTGAACGGGAGTAGCCGAAACATTGTTGTGTGACGAGACGTTCGTCCCTCCCTCAACAACAGAGATGAGCGCCCGACTCAACTCGGTGTCCCCACAACGTGCTAGGAGCAGAAGCAGCTCCAAACGAGCCGAACCGAAGCGTTTTCATCAGCGTCATATGTGGAGAGTCACCCTTGCTGGTCAACCCTGCAACCTGATCTGATTGTCCCGAGGAACCCAAAACCATCCTTCTGCGGTCTCTAATCCTTGTTCTTATGTTGAGAAACTACTACCATCCTCACCGTCAGTCATCTACACATCCTTAGCATCGGTCTCGTCATCAAACAACGGGGGCTCTCAATCTCAATCTGGAGCTCATATCTCATGCCAGCATAGGTCCAAGTCACCACATCTCGAACAAGCTCTGTGTCAACCACATTGACCAACAAACGGGCAACGCCCTTGGCACGAGTAAATGGCATGTCCACGTCCTCCGTCTTCCCAATGAGTGACCCCAAGCTCCATGTTACCGTGAAATCCTTAAGGAGTTTAGGAGGTGCCCCAGAAATCTAATCCAAATCTGTGGTAGTGGCTAACCCTGTGTCTCCTGAGACGTCCAAGCATGAAACTCAAGTACACAGTTGTTATTAGGCACTCTGCTCATCCCAAACTTAAGGAGACTAGCTAGGTCCTCCCTCGTAGGAAAATTAACCCTGAACACATGATCATCAAGTCTCACTGTTGCCCATGGGAAGCTGGAAGAAACAAGCTCCCACAGCTACACCACAATCTCCTCTTCTGTCATTGTTCCTCGAGTGACTGTCACCATACCGGTTAGTGAGTTATGAGCAGCTGGGGACGCCGAAGTCGTTGTCGGTGACTCGAAGAACATCAACTCAGGGCAACAGACTCCGTAAATCGTTACCACTCGTTTTGGTCCAAGTATTAGAGGGCACTTCCCTGTGTCGTGTTTCGGCTTAAGGCAAATCTTGCATAACTCTACTTTGCATTCAGCCACAAAATGCCTAGGCCCACAACATCGGTGGCATGTCATCTTCTCTTTCTTTTCCTCCCACTTGGAAGCTGTCACACCATCGAACTTGTCACTAGCACTCGCCCGGTCACTAGAAGCATCATGCTCGATCATCGAGCTAGTCGTCCGCACGTTCACCGAAGCCATGGCCCACCCATTGACCGTACCGTACTCCCCCAAGGGAGCCGTCGGTTTCACAATAGTCATTGCATTCGTGGGCCCTGGAGGTTTAGGCCGTCTAGGCGGGAGTGGCCTCCTACCACCCTCTCGGCCTCCTCTGGCTGGTTGGTTAGTCCCGCGCGGCCGGTAGAACGGTCCCGACGCACCATCCACAAAATTTCCACACGGTCCGTTGAAACCTTTTGTAGCACCATCGTCATTGTGCCAAGCATATCCGCGACTTCCTCCCGTGGAGGACGAACTGCGGTGCTTCCCTTCGTCGTAGGCATCATATCCGTCATCACCCCACTGCTGGCGCGACAGTAATCGTGCCGCATCAAGAGACCGGTGCTCCGTAGTAGGATCCGGACGACCACGGCCAGCCCCCAGCTCAACCTCGACGGTGGTGGGCGCTGCACGACCTCTGCCTCAGCCTGGACACGGTCCGGTCCGGTCCGGTCCGGCGTTTGGACCGGCCGCCGGCGGTCCAGTCCGGACCGGACCGAGCTCTCCAGCGGGCTTGTTCCCAGGGACTGGACCGGACCAGAGCAAAGCTCGGTCAGGCTTTTAGGACCGACTGGACCGACTCGAAACCAGCTCCAGCTGCTGCTTGATGTTATTTAGCTGCAGTTTAAATACTGTGGTCAAGCTTTTTAGGCATGTGTTGGTATCTAAACCAGCTCTAGCTGCACTTTAAATAGCACTAAACCAGCTCCAGCTGCTGCTATCTAAACCAGCTTCAGCTGCAGTTTAAATAGCAATAAACCAGCTCCAGCTGCTGCTATCTAAACCAGCTGCTCTGGTCAAGCTATTTTGACCGACTGGACCTATTGCAAAACAAGTTCCAGCCAGCATGTGTTGATTGTGGAGAGCAAAACAATTACAAATACAACATTTTTTTGTCAAACGACAACATTTGGACAGCAAGCACTGGACTAAATTTGGACAGCAAGAATAACTAAATATCACATGTACAAAAAATTCATTTGGACAGCAAGCAGGACTAAATTTGGACAGCATTTCATTTGTTTTTTGGACATCAAAACAACGGATTTAGATAGGAAACATAGCACAAATAAGATTCATAGCACAAATATCACGATTACAAACTTGCAATGACAATTTAGACTCCATGTCAATTGACAAGTTGAATATAACACAAATGAGAGGTTCATCTCCAAAGTTGCAATAACAATTCATAGTTCATGACTCGACAAGTTCGAACATAACACAAATTTAATCATTGATCTCCTCCACAACGGGTAACTTGATGGTCTCAACATCATCTTCTTCATTCTCATCCCTCGGCTATAAGTGTGTAAGTTAGACAATTATCATATCACATACAACAAGACCAAAATTGGCAAGGAAGATACTCGAAACATACCACCATATTCAAGTCAACGTGTGCACCCTTGATATAACTTGCAGCACAAACTAACGCATCTACCATAACCGGCTTTAAAGAACTCCGGTAGGCATCTAGTATGAGAAGTAGTTCGAGGATGAGAAGTTGACAAGTTTATATCTAAAGTTCATTTGTAGGAGTTGACATACCTAAAATCCATCCGGACGTGCTGAAGGTAGATTCCGAAGACACGCAGGTAGACGACATAGCAAGGAACCTCTTGGCTATCTTGGCCATAATTGGGTACCTAAGAGCATTAATCTTCCACCAATCAAGAATATCAAGACATGTATCGGCAGCGGCAACTTCATCCTCTAAGTAGTTCCTCAACTCACTCTTTGATACTCTTGTTGAACGGGCTGATAAGAAGGATTGGTACCCAGCTTGAACCGGGATACTAGGAATGCTTGTAGTTGTAGATGAAGAACTTGCTCCATTTCCAGCTCGCTTATCTTGGGCAACACATTTGTCATACAAGGCCTCCAACTGTTTCTTCACATCACTCATTTCATTTCTGAACCTCGCAGTTTCTTTTCCATATAGTTCTCCAAAGGCCCACTCTATGTAATTCATCTTGTACCTAGGAGAAAATTAGCAAGTATTCTATTAAAAACAGCAATTATTCTATTAAAAACAGAAATTATTCTATTAAAAACAGCAAGTATTCTATTAAAAACAGCAATTATTCTATTAAAAACAACAAGTATTCTATTAAAAACAGCAATTATTCTATTTAAAACAGCAACTAGGAATTTCTATTCATACTTAATAAATCTGACTAAAACATCAAGTTGATGAACATAAGTTGATTAAAACATACCGTGGATCAAAGATGGTTGCAATCACCATGGAATCGGTCCTTTCTTCCCAATATTTGTCAAACTTATCCAACATCTCTTCACCCATTTGCTTGTAGTGCTCACTATCACTATCAATTGCATGTTTGATTGCAATCTTGACACCAACAATGTATGGGTAGAAGATGTTCGAAGTGGGATATAAACTTCCTGAAAATGCTTTTGTCACCTCGGCCAAGCTCTTAAGTAATGGAGAGATAAGGTCATACATGTCCCACTCCGCGTTTGTCGGTGCCCAAGCATAGTTGACATTGGAGTTAGCATGAGAGGTCAAGGCTTCCTTGTATTGACGGGCAGTGCTAATCATCTTATAGGTTGAACTCCACCTTGTTTGACAATCTAGGTGTAAATGGTTGCCAACTTTGACACCCATGCTTTTGCAAGTGTCAACAAAAGCGTGGAGACGAGAAGGTGACCTCTTGAAGTACTTCACCGTCTCTCTCAAACTCTTTATCAAATTACCTAAGACATCTATGCCATCTTGCACCACCAAGTTGAGGATGTGTGCACAACAACGGATATGAAAATATTGGTCTTCAAAGTCATTACCTACAAGAGGTAACAAGCGTATGAGCACAAGTAGCAAGCATAGGAATAGGACCACAAACAACAAGCATAGGAACAAAAGCAGCAAGCATACCTCTTCGGTAGAATAACTTGGCCTTCAAAGCTTTGATTGCACCATCATTGTTTGAAGCGTTGTCTAGTGTGATGGACATAATTTTTGTCTCAATATTCCAATCTGTCACACACGCATAGAGAGCATCCGCAATGACAATTCCAATGTGAGGAGGATCCAACTCTAGGAAACCAAGTACACGGGTTTGGATCTTCCAATTATCATCTATATAGTGTGCAACCACACACATGTAAGATAAGGTTTGGTTGCTTGTCCATAAATCCGTGGTTAGAGATATGGAGCTCACACCCCTTAGGACAGATTTAAGCACCTCTTTTTCTTTCTTGTAAACCCTCAAGCACTCGGCTCGTATTGCTTTCCTTCCAATGGATTTATAATTTGGATTCATGCACTTCATTAGAATGTTGAACCACTCATGTTCAACCATTCTAAATGAATACTCATGCACACATATCATCTTAGCAATAAGCTCCTTGATGATTCCTTGGTCATAATCAATGGAGGGGCTCATGGTTGGAACACTTGATGTACCTTGGTCATAAAAACAACAATTATTCTATTAAAAACAGCAAGAATTCTATTAAAAACAGCAAGAATTCTATTAAAAACAGCAAGTATTCTATTAAAAACAGAAAGAATTCTATTAAAAACAGCAAGTATTCTATTAAAAACAGCAATTATTCTGATGTATCATCATCCGACATATCACCACCTCCTTGCAATGGCGGGACCACAAACAGATTCTGCTTGTCATATTCCTTGTCCTCGTCCTCGGCGTCCTTGTCCTCAGCGTCCTCCTCCTTCTCCTCGTGGTGTAGCACCTACCACACATGATCACACAAATAAGGAAAAACATCTATATGGTTATATGGAAATATGGCTACATCAAGCATCAAGGAAAGGAATCATACATGACTAACATGAGGCAGCTTCGAGCCGGAGGCAGCGGCTTCCGCGGCACGCACACCGGCACCGGTGCGATCGGGGAGACGCGGAGGAGGTGGAGGGTGTTTCTTTATGCTACAAATAAACTCTCCCATTGGGGCATTGGGAAATTCTTTTGCCTTCCTAATCCGCGCCTTATGCTTGCCCTTCCTCGGAACCGGCGGAGGCAGCGGCGAATCTTGCCTAATTAGGTAATTAACGGTCTTCGCCTTCCCATTCTCCTTCTCCTTACCAGCCGCTCCTTTTCCCTTCTCATACCCATTCCCCTTCACCATTCCCAACAAAAAAAAACCCACATCATAGCAGTTAGTTAGCACATAAAGTTTGTTGTGAAAATTTCAGAAATTACAGAGGCAGCGGCAGCAAAAATTACAGCAGCGGCGGCAACAGAAATTATATGCAGCAGCGGCATATTTGGCCACTGAACCAATTACAGCAGCAGCGACAGCTAAAATTACAGCAGCATTGACAGCAAAAATTCAGAAAAAAGATATTTCTTCAGACAAAAGAGAGCAGCAGCGACCCCATACAGCCAGACTACATCCACCATCACCAGCGAGGCAGCGACCACCATCACCATCCACCATCACCAGTGACCACCATCCCCAGACTACATCCACCATCCACCATCACCATCCACCATCCACCAGCAGCATGCAGCGATATTTCTTCAGACATAAGAGAGCAATGGCACTATGGCAGTCCATCCACCAGCAGGGAGTGAGGGAAGGCGGCGAGGTTACCTCTTCTTCCTCCTGGCGCTCGGCGAGGAACCAGGGGAGGCGGGATCGACGGCGTGGTCTTGTTGCGACCACGACGTGAGGATGATCCTCCAGCTTGGACTAAGAGTGGAGAGATCGACGGCGTGCTCTCGTCTGTGATCGGAGGCGCGGCCGACGGCGCCGTCGCCTTAGGGTTAGGGTTAGGGACAGGAGGAGGAACCGCCGTTCCTCTATGTAACGAGGAAGAGGAGAAGACGAGCGAGGGCCGAGCCGCCGTTCCTCTGTGCATTTGTTTTTCTGGTTATTGGGCTCGGTCCTTTCGTTCGGCCCGGTTAAAGACCGGACCGGATCGATTTTTTTTCGGTCTGAATTACTGGGCCCGGACCGGACTGTTTTCTTGTCGGTCCAGGACCGAGCGGGCCAAAATCGAACGGGCCACGAGCGGGCCTAAAAGCCCGCTCGGTACGTCCAGGCTGACCTCTTTCTCCGACGAGTGGTACATCAGCCACGGATGGCCCCGATCCTCCCTTACACCTTGCGATGGCACAGCAACCCGAGCGGGAGGAGGGTGGGTTTGGGCGGAGTCAGGAGTACGGTGCCGCGTCCAGCTATAGTGCATCTAGGATAGAATGCCGCGGGAGGCAACCGCTTTGCCCTCCCCGATCTCAAAACTGGGAACCCGGGTCGCGCACACCTTCGAGAAACCCTATTGTCGATCTAATCGATAGGAGGCTGCTCCTTTGTAGCCAAAGTCAGTCTCTCAGCTGATTTGTCTGTTGTATCGTCAATATACGATCTTCTGTCAATCGTGTTTACCTCGTCAACTTGGGCAGCGGTCTAGGCCAAATACCGAGTACCAACAGAACGCACCACAAACTTTTTCAGGTCTGGTCCTTCTAGGCCGAGGATACTTTTCAAACGTACCAAGCGATGATTTCGGATCATAGCGATCGAGCTTTTCACTGGCGATGCCTCTGCGGGCGTCGGTCACCGCTGATTCTTCTTGTTGCAAATGACTTTCCAAGACGATAAATCGAAGAAATCAGACAGAGTCAGTTTAGGAAGACGTACGTCCCCGCCAGGGCTAGATCACCGTCGTTGTCATCCGACGATGTGCCACCTGACGTGCCAACTCTAGCTTGTCCATGCCGGGAGACCCACCTTGCTGGATCATCTTACGGAACGACGGCGTTCACAAATCCAGCGACATTCTCTTCTGAGAGTCCCTCCTGAAAAGCCTCACAGATCAGGTCGGACGGTGTTGGAGAGGCCACCTTCGGCTGCGCGCCGATGGCGGGGTCACGTTCGTCATCCACATCTTCTCTGGCATCCTCCGCCAACGCCCAGAACCATCCTCCCACTCGTTGGACTGCATCAGCTTCCTGGCCGGCGAACTCCCGTGACACATGAAACTTCTCCGTCCCAACTCCCGAGTGGTGCACTCCACCAGACATACCGGCTGGTGGTGCCTGAGCCCCCGCGCGAGTCCTCACCTCATCTGAGCGGGTCACCAGACAAACAGGGTGAGTAGTCTGACTCCCCGCATGGCTCTCCTACTGCTTGGATTGGCCTCCCACAGCTAGTAGGATCGATGTCGTCGGTGAACGAGGAACAGCAGACGCCTCCTCCTATTCGTCCCCATCATCTTCCCCCACCAACACCAACAAACGACCTCCAATCCACCGATGCAAATCGTCCACATGAGTGTTAGTCAAATCAATACACACCGGCTGGTTGCAATCACCCCGACGGGTCAGCGCCGGCCTGATCCGGCTCCCAACATTAATCTGATACCCATCAATCTCCAACTGATCGCCCTCGTGCACCAAATCAGTCTCCAGCACGTACCTACCGGCGAGGATGTCGTCATTGAGATCCCTCAACGTGATCCATCGCGACAGAGGATGCAAATGTACTATCCCTTGATGGCGCTCGCCATTTTCACCTCTGGAATCCGCATACCATGCACCCCTACAATGGGAAGTTTTTACCTAAAAGGATTAAGATATAATACATTAAACTCATCTCTCCGCCACCAAATTCAACAAGAACCTTGACATGGACCCTAGTAAAGGAGGTTGGAGTCGGCACTCGTAGCAAAATAATGAGAAGTAAGTGAAACTATTTGCATGCCTCAAATCAATCTGCTCTATAACTTAAAAAATTGGAGATTTGGCATAAAATGAGACACACCAATAGAAATGGAGTGGTGAAACTATTTGCATGCCTCAAATCAATCTTCTCTATAACTATCTGCACACCAATAGAAATGGAGTGGTGAGACTACTGACACATTTGGAGAGCTTAGAAAACAGAGGGTTTTATTACCAAATGAAGGGGAATGGAAAAGTAAAAAATCACAGAATGTATCAATGCAATGCCATGAATTTGCGCTCTGGTCTCGTGCCTCCAGGTTGCCTATATTCGTTTAGCTTCCACCCACTATGACTCCATAGCAGATCGAAAAAATGCGCCTAAAGATGCCCAAGATCTAATAGCTCATAACTTCCAATTCAGAGCAATGTTGGTAAGAGCAACGTATATAGCTTTATACCTGATCTCCAAAAACCATGTGTCCATCCAGTTCTAACCACGCCATGGCCAGAGTCCGATAGAACATTTCCTCCAATAAAGGGAATGTATTAATATCAAGAAGATACCAATACAATCAAGACATCAAGCATTCACATGGCTAAATTATTACAAAATAAAAAAGATCAACATAACAACTCTAGCAAATATCGGCGTCAAACATCAACGATGGAAACTTAGGATCCCAAGAATGACGTCTCCAGGAAGGGAACGATGCACAAGCACCATCATCGCTAGAATGACCCAACAAATGAGGCCACATCATGGTTTTTTCTTAGAAGAGAAGTCTCAAAAAATTCATGTGATGCCTTCAATAAGGGAACATCGCGTGAACGATGACATTGTCGAGTTAAACCAATGAAGGTCATTTAAAAAGTTTTAGCCCCTGCAACTCGAGGTTATAGACTCAAATAGAATCTCATAGTGAATCTCACGATGTGCTGCTGCCAAATGTCGATATATCAGAGAGAATATGGAGAAGAGGGGATTACGATTAAGTCAATTTATTAGAAGGGAAAAGCTTAAGGATGCAAATGAACTAAGCTCGGTGGATTTATAGGGGAAAGAGAAGACCCCCCCCCCCCCTCCTAGTGAAGGAAGGCCATTGGGAAGGTGAAGCAGTAGAGCACTAGAGAGTTCATGGGCAAAGAAAAGAGGGAGGGAGAGAAGATAAGTAGAGTAAATGCTTATTTATATGTATGTAGTTAAGTCAAATATAAGTTTGAGTTGCTTGCATCATAGTTATCTCTGTTATCTTATGACTTGATAAACTTTCTAATTGGGGATACCAAAGGGGGGAAATGTTTATTAATTTTCAAACAAAACTTTTGAAAGTGGTGAAGTTGAGTACGATCAGCACATGTCAACCTTGTCCAAAAAAATATCAAAATTGAAGGGGGACAATTTTTTGTTGGTTCCAAAGATAACAAATCCACTAAAAACATAAACCTTGTTGTACTGTACTTGTAAAGTTTATGTACATTCAGTCTCCTTAAGAACCTTGTAAAAAAGGGATCGTTACTCCCACGCCATCTCCTGTAGGCGGCTTGGGCAAGCACCCTAGGGCCACCACCACCACGTCCTTCTTCACCCCCCTTGTCACATCACACCTAGAGGAACCGCACGCAAAGCCTACGTTGACTCTGGGGGAAGTGGTGGTGGGTTATTCACCTCGTCATTGTTGCGCATCTGAAAGCACACTTGCTCCCTTGGTGGTTTTGGTAATTCATGTCAACATACATATTGTTGGACTAATGGTTTATCAATAATATTTCAAGAAAGTTCAACCTAGGCAAGTCAATGAATGGAGAAGTGGATTCCTCAAGCTGCTAAGGACATGGGTTGGCAAAAGATCCAAAGACTCTATTTTTGGCTTAGTGATCGAAGATCATATTGAGTCCATACGAAAGCCAATACTATTAAAAGGTTTGGGGGTTTTGATCATCATTCAATTAGTCAAGTTCTTGAAGATATTGCTCCTAAACCCTCAACCACATTCAAACATGTCCAAAACCTCCAAGTCAATCTCTGTCCCGCGAATACATACCCACGTGGACCCACTGAGATACTCAATACATAGACACTCCATAAACACTAGAAGCTCAGTCTAACCGAGATGACATTCAGTCCCAGCGAAGTGCATGTGCCAAGCTTCTATACCCAATTGATTTCACTTCTGAACATGTGAGTGAAACCTATCAGAATTACCAAAATGAGGAAGTGCATATCTCATCACATATCTGTGCCACCGAGTGGATGCTTCCGGTCTCAACAAAATGGCTAACGTCTGAATCTTTTGCACTACCCAGAGCCTCCAAGATTTCGTATCGGTTCCACCGAGTTGGGCGTAAAGTGTGTAACGACTAGATTTTTGGTGATGGCTATATATACCCCTCCACCGCCACCTACTCTGAGAGAGACCAACCAGGACAAAGCATACATTCCCATATCCATTTTTTGAGAGAGAACCACTTAAACTTTTGTTGTGATCAAGGCATTCCACTCCAACCATACGATCCTTGCTTTCTAGCCTCCTCAAGTTGCTTTCCACTCAATCCTTTTGTTCTACCAAGCCAAAATCTGTGAGAGAGTGATTAAGTGTCGATGAGACTATCTTTTGAAGCACAAGATCAAGAAGTTTATCATCAACACAATATCTATTACCTTTTGGAGAGTGATGTCTCATAGATTGGATAAGTGTCACTTGGGAGCCTCCAAATCTTGTGGAGTTCAACCAAGGAGTTTGTAAGGGCAAGGAAATCGCCTACTTCATGAAGATCTACAACGAGTGAGACTAGTCCTTCATGGACGTAAGCCCTGGTGGAATAGACAAGATTACTTCTTCGTGCACCTTTCATGGGTGGAGCCCTCTATGGACTCGCACAACCGTTACCCTCCGTGGGTTGAAGTCTCCATCAACGTGAACGTACATTAGCACCACATATCAAAACCACGCCAAAAATAATTGTGTCTTCATTGTGTTTTCTCTTCTCATCTCTACCTCCCATTACATTCTTGCACTTGCATGTCATCCTTATTTTGCTGCTCAGTGTCTAGACATGCATGTCTATGATGTATTGATTATATCTTAACTTGTTAAAAAATTGTCTAATTTCCTAGAAAACTAAAAACTTCACCTTTGTTATGTTAAGTGTCTATTCACCCCCCTCTCTCTAGACCGCTCTTCTCGATCTTTCAACATCCCTCCACATCCCCACCCGACCGAGGTATGCAGCGACTACTACCCTTCCTGCCCTCCGACGTCCCCTCAGGTGTAGTGAGGATCAACCTCCATTGCTTGCAGTACGGTCGGGGATCTCGTGTTGCTATGTTGTGGTGCAGGCGCGAGATCATGCCTGATTGGGGTTGTCTTATATAGGAAATGGGCGATGCCCATAGTGGGGGTTGCTAGTGAAGGTTGGGATCGGTCGCTCCCTTTCTTGTTGGTGGTTTCATCCGATCAGATCGACAATCATTGGCCACGTGTTTGATTTGGGCGGGTTTCTTCTTCAGATCTGATCATGGTAACACTAGTTGACGGCTTGTACTAACGAGGTTGCATGATGTGTCGGAAGGCTTCAGTGTGTGTTTTTGTGGCTCTCACTCCCACCAGTTTTCCTCTGACGGTGTGACGAAATCTATGGATAGTGGCTTCATGCAGAGGGTTTGGTGGTGCACTGGAGCTGGTGGGGTTTCTAACCCTATGCATGTAGTTGTTAGGATCACAAAAAAGTTATGGCGACAACACATGCTTGCATTCAATTTGGTGGTGTTCCACAACTGCCTAGTCTCAAGATCCGGGGTCTGACCCAAGTTTATTTATGTACGAGTTAAAAAAAATCATCATGAACTTTTTGGATCCGTTACTTGAATATGCTCATACTTGTTCTTCATTTTGAAAACCAAGAATATGGCATTTTGCAGTTGGATCCGATGACACCGGTGCTTGAACGTCGTACCCTTACTACATTGATGTCGAAGTACATTGTTATAATTGTTGTCAAAATATGGTTGGTGCACATATGGTCATTGTTGTAGTTTTATGACCGTTGTTTGATCGCTTCGGAGTTTTTTGTTTTTCTCACTAAAGCATAACTTTGGGCTAGTATGACTTTGCTATTCTTCGTGTTTAATTTTGTTTGTGATTCCATGTTGATAGTGTGCATCTCAGTTATACAGAGACCGGGTGTGTGCTCATTGGATTTGTACCCACTCGATATTTCATTTTGACTCAATAAAGTCCATACCTTTTTGAAGAAAAAATGTACATCAGTTTTGTTGGTCGTGAGTCACATTTCTAGTTAAGTACGTGTAAACTCTAAATCTTGAAACCCCCCACCATGACCACAACCACCACCACCAAAAAAGGCTAAATTGTTAATTTCGCAACATGAGAATATCAGGTGTGAGCAAAAAAAAATCTCAAACCAAATGATGAAGCATGTGTGTATCATGTCCTGAATCCAGCATTTTTATATTCATCTCACAAGTCGAATCTTTTTTTGAGGGAACAACATGACTCTCCTACGCGTTTTTTTAAGTAAATGGTAGAAAATAGTATCAAAAAGAAGGAGAATAGCTATACAAATAAAAGAAAAGACAACAACAACAACAACAAAAAGAACACCAGCAGGCATTTCACAAAATCCTGGAAAGCATGATCAAAGGGGAACTGATCATCTGAAGGTATTAACCACGTCTCCCAATCCATTGTATTCATGTCTTCTTGCTATATGAATAAGACAAGTCGTTTTTGCCTTGAATTTGTGCCTACGAGTGTATGGGAGTGATATGTTCAAAAATGAAATCATTCTTGGTGGTCCAAATGGCCCAGGAAATGAAAATGGTCACTTTCATAGCAAAAGGAATATTGAGGCGGTGATTGAGGTTTGAAACACCATCTTGAATGTTGGAATGCAAAGGCTGCCAGACAGGGCATATGTATTTCCAGCACATTTGGGCAAAGTGACACTAGAAAAAGAGGTGATCTCTTATTTCCAACATGTGATCATTGCACATGACACATCTGTAGTCTTGAATGAAGAAGTTCTTTCTCGCCTGCATAGCCCGAGTATTATGTCTATTATGGAGCAGCAACCAATAGAAGATTTTGTGCTTAAGTTGGCAACAAGATTTCCATATACATTTGAAGGATATTGGGGGTTTTTGGATGTGTAGATAACATAGAGTATACCTTGGAGACCTTATAAGTCAATGATCCAAGAGGTACCTATCAAAAATCATCACCCTCTCGGAGATCAATTGAAAGAAAACATTGTTGGAACTCTTGATATTACACAAAAGCTTCCTCCGACAAAGGCAAGTGAAAGTGCAAAGCCAGAATTTCCCAGAGAATTGATTAATATATTCTGATGTTGGGAAAAAGAAAAAAGATGTGGCCAAAGGTCCGTTTTTGGCAGAGTATCCCAAGTACCCAACCAGAAAGCTAGAGTGTGTCCATTATGTAGACGACAGCCTTGTTGGGGAATGTTGCATGGGAAACAAAAAATTTCCTACGCGCACGAAGACCTATCATGGTGATGATCATCTACGAGAGGGAGATCGGATCCACATACCCTTGTAGATCGCTAAGAGGTAAGCGTTAAGAAACGCGGTTGATGTAGTGGAATGTCTTCATGATCCAAATCGCCGCCGTCCCACGATCCGTCCCGATCTAGCGCCGAACGGACGGCACCTCCGCGTTCAGCACACGTATAGCTCGATGACGATCTCCACCTTCTTGATGCAGCAAGAGAGACGAAGACGTAGATGAATTCTCCGGTATCACGATGGCGTGGCGGTGATGATGGTGGAGCTACTTTGGCAGGGCTACGTCGTGCCGTACCGAACTAGCTACGAGGTATCACGAAGTAGTGGAGGGAGAGGGGGCTGCATAAAGTATTGAGGTGCAAAAACCCTCTCAAACCTCGAGTATATATAGGAGGAACCAAGGGGAGGGTGGCTTGCCTACTACTGCAAGGAAGAGGAGTCGGTCGAGCCAAGGAAGGAGGAGTCCTCCTCCAATTTCGTTTGGTGGAGGACTCCTTCCCATCTTGTCCACCTCCTTCCTTTTCTTTTTTTTCTTTTCCTTCTTTATTTTTGCCTTGGCCGAAATAGGCTTATTGGGATGGACTCACCAGCCCAATAAGGGCTGGTGCGTCACCCATGGGCCTATTAGGTCCTCTCCTGGGTGGGTGGCCCCTCCCGGTAAAACCCGGGAACCCGTTTGTCACTCCCGGTACTTTACCGGTAATGCCCGAAATCTTTCCGAAAGCCAAATGCACCAATCCTATATATCAATATTTGTTTCTGGACCATTTCGGAGACACTCGTGACATCTGGGATCTCATCTGGGACTCCGAACAACATGCGGTTACCAACATCAATAATTAAACTATACCGAAAATGTCACTGAACCTTAAGTGTGCAGACCCTGCGGGTTCGAGAACTATGTAGACATGACCGATACACTCTTCGGTAAATATCGAATAGAGGGACCTGGACGTCCATACTGGATCCTACATATTCTATGAAGATCTTATCGGTTGAACCTCTATGTCAAGGATTCACACAATCTCGTATATCATTCCCTTTGTCCTTCGGTATCGACATGCCTATTTCAATCTCGTTATCGGCAAGTCACTTTAATCGTTTCGTAATACAAGATCTCGTGGCTAACTCATTAGTCACATTGCTTGCGAGGCTTGTTTGTGATGTTGTATTATCGAGTGGGCCCCGAGATACCTCTCCGTCACACGGTGTGACAAATCCCAGTCTTGATCCATGCTAACTCAACGGACACCTACGGAGATACCTATAGAGCACCTTTATAGTCATCCAGTAACCTTGTGACTTTTGATACACACAAGGCATTCCTCCGGTGTCAGTGAGTTACATGATCTCATGGTCATAGGAATGTATACTTGACATGCAGAAACAATAGCAACAAAATGACACGATCATATGCTACGTTTATAGTTTGGGTCTTGTCCATCACATCATTCAACTAATGATGTGATTCCGTCATCAAGTGACAACACTTGTCTATGGCTAGGAAACCTTAACCATCCTTGATCAACAAGCTAGTCAACTAGAGGCTCACTAGGGACATTATTTTGTTCATATATCCACACATGCATTTATGTTTACATTCAATACAATTATAGCATGGATAATAAACGATTATATTGAAACAGGAAATGTAATAATAACTCTTTTATTATTGCCTCTAGGGCATATTTCCAACAGTCTCCCACTTGCACTAGAGTCAATAATCTAGCTTCATATCTCTATGTGATTTACAATGTAATGAATCTAACACCCATACAGTTCTGGTGTTGATCATGCTTTGCTCGTGGAAGAGGCTTAGTCAGCGGATCTGCAACATTCAGATCCGTGTGCACTTTGCAAATATTCATGTCCTCCTCCTTGATGTAATCGCAGATGGCATTGAAGCGTCGCTTTATGTGTCTGTTCCTCTTGTGATACCTTGGTTCCTTGGATAGAACAATGGTACCAGTGTTGTCACAAAACAAATTGATTGGGTCCAGTGCACTTGGCACTACTCCAAGATCTGACATGAACTGCTTCATCAAGACACCCTCCTTAGCCGCCTCTGAGGCAGCTATGTACCCCTCTTTGCATGTAGAATCAGCTACGACGCTTTGCTTGGAACTTCATCAGCTTACCGCACCCCCGTTAAGAATAAATGTGTATTCGGTTTGAGACTTAGAGTCATCTGGATCAATGTCGAAGCTTGCATCGACGTAACCCTTTACGACGAGCTCTTTACCTCCATAAACGAGAAACATTTGCTTAGTCCTTTTTAGGTACTTCAGAATATTCTTGACCGCCGCCCAGTGCTCCACTCCGGGATTACTTTGAAACCTGCCTGCCATACTTATGGCGAGGCTGACATCCGTTCTTGTGCACATCATTGCATACATGATAGACCCTATGGTTGAAGCATAGGGGACGACACTCATCTTTTCTCTATCTTGTGCAGTTACTGGACATTGAGTCTTACTCACCTTTATACCTTGTAACACAGGCAAGAACCCCTTCTTGGATTGTTCCATTTTGAACTTCTTCAAAACTTTATCAAGGTATGTGCTTTGTGAAAGAGCTATCAGGCGCCTTGACCTATCTCTATAGATCTTTATGCCCAATATGTAAGCAGCTTCTCCTAGGTCCTTCATTGAAAAACTTTTATTCAAGTAGTCTTTTTCGCTTTCCAAAAACTCTACATTGTTTCCAATCAACAATATGTCATCCACATATAATATTAGAAATGCTATAGAACTCCCGCTCACTTTCTTGTAAATACAAGCTTCTCCAAAAACTTGTATAAACCCAAACGCCTTGATCACCTCATCAAAGCGTTGATTCCAACTCCGAGATGCTTGCACCAGTCCATAAATGGATCGCTGGAACTTGCACACTTTGTCAGCAATTGCTAGATCCACAAAACCTTCAGGTTGCATCATATACAACTCTTCCTTAAGAAACCCGTTAAGGAACGCCGTTTTGACATCCATCTGCCAGATTCCATAATCAAAAAATGCAGTTATTGCTAACATGATTCGGATGGACTTAAGCATCGCTATGGGTGACAATGTCTCATCGTAGTCAACTCCTTGAACTTGTGAAAAACCCTTTGCCACAAGTCGAGCTTTATAAATGGTCACATTACCGTGTGTGTCCGTCTTCTTCTTAAAGATCCATTTGTTCTTAATAGCCTTTCGACCTTCAGGTAATACTTCCAAAGTCCATACTTTGTTTTCATACATAGATCCTATCTCGGACTTCATGGATTCTAACCATATTTTGGAATCTGGGCCCACCATTGCTTCTCCATAATTCGCAGGCTCATTGTTGTCTAACAACATGATTGATAAGACAGGATTCTCGTACCACTCAGGAGCAGTACGTGCCCATGTCGACCTACGAGGTCCGACAGCAATTTGATCTGAAGCTTCATGATCACCATCATTAGCTTCCTCTTTAACTGGTGTTGCCTTGACAGAAATTTGTTTCTGCCATGCACCACCTTCTTGTTGAAGTAGAGGTTCCACAACCTCATCAAGTTCTATCTTCCTCCCACTCAATTCTTTCGAGAGAAACTCTTTCTCAAGAAAATCTCCATTCTTAGTGACAAACACTTTGCCCTCAGATCTCAGATAGAAGGTATACCCAACTATCTCTTTTGGGTAACCAATAAAGTCGCACTTTTCCTCTTTGGGTTCCAGTTTTTCAGGCTGAAGCTTTTTGACGTAAGCATCACATCCCCAAACTTTAAGAAATGACAACTTTGTCTTCTTGCCATACCACAGATCATATGGTGTTGTCTCAACAGATTTTGATGGTGCCCTATTTAAAGTGAATGCAGCTGTCTCCAATGCATAGCCCCAAAATGATAATGGAAAACGGTAAGAGACATCATAGAACGCACCATATCTAATAAAGTACGATTACGACGTTCGTACACACCATTGCGCTGTGGTGTTCCAGGCGGTGTCAACTGTGAAACAATTCCACATTGTCTCAAGTGAGCACCAAACTCGTAACTCATATATTCACCTCCTCGATCAGATCGTAGGAACTTGATCTTCTTGCTACGATGATTTTCAACTTCACTCTAAAATTGCTTGAACTTCTCAAACGTTTCAAACTTGTGCTTCATCAAGTAGATATAACCATACCTACTCAAATCGTCAGTGAAGGTGAGAAAATAACGATATCCGTTGCGCGCCTCTATGCTCATCAGTCCGCACACATCAGTATGTATGATCTCCAACAAGTCACTTGCACGCTCCATTGTTCCGGAGAACGGAGTCTTAGTCATCTTGCCCATGAGACATGGTTCACATGTGTCAAGTAATTCAAAATCAAGTGACTCCAAAAGTCCATCAGCATCGAGTTTCTTCATGCGATTTACACCAATATGACCTAAGTAGCAGTGCCACAAGAAAGTGGCGCTATCATTATTAACTCTACGACTTTTGGTCTCAATGTTATGGACATGAGTGTCATCACAATCGAGATTCAATATGAACAAACCCCTCACATTGGGTGCATGACCATAAAATATATTACTCATATAAATAGAACAACCATTATTCTCTGACTTAAATGAGTAACCGACTCGCAATAAACAAGATCCAGATATAATGTTCATGCTTAACGCACGCACTAAATACCAATTATTTAAGTTCATCACTAATCCCGATGGTAACTGAAGTGAGAGCATGCTGACGGCGACCGCATCAACCTTAGAACCATTTCCCACGAGTATCGTCACTTCATCCTTCGTGAGCCTTCATTTATTCCGCAATTCCTGTTTCGAGTTGCAAATGTGAGCAACAGAAGCGGTATAAAATACCCAGGTACTACTACGAGAGCTGGTGAGGTACACATCAATAACATGTATAAACATACCTTGTTTGGCGTTGGCCGCCTTATTACCGGCCAAATACTTGGGGTAGTTGCGCTTCCAGTGACTAGACCCCTTGCAATAATAGCACTCAATTTCCGGCTTAGGTCCAGCCTTTGGTTTCTTCGTCGGAGCGGCAATATCTTTGCCACTCTTCTTGGAGTTACCCTTTTTACCTTTGCCGTTTTCTTGAAACTAGTGGTCTTGTTGACCATCAACACTTGATGTTCTTTCTGGATTTCTGACTCAGCGACTTTCAGCATCGCAAACAACTCGTCGGGTGACTTATTCATCCATTGCATGTTATAGTTCAACATGAAGCTCTTATAGCTAGGTGGAAGTGACTGAAGAATTCTGTCGGTGATAGCTTCTTGCGGGAGTTCAATCCCCACCTCAGCTAGACGGTTAGAGTAGGCAGACATTCTGAGAACGTGTTCACTCACAGACGAATTCTACTCCATTTTGCAAGCATAGAACTTATCGGAGGTCTCATACCTCTCGATTGGGGCATTCTTCTCAAAGATAAACTTCAACTCCTGGAACATCTCATATGCTCCATGACGTTCAAAACGTCTTTGAAGCCCCGGTTCTAAGTCATACAAAACTGCACATTGAACTAGTGAGTAGTCATCCTTACGGTAGTGCCAAGCGTTCAAAACATGTTGGGTCGCTGTAGCGGGTGGTGCATCACCTGCGCAACATCAAGGACATATTGCTTTTGGCCAGCTTTGAGGATAAGCCTCATATTACGAGCCCAGTCAACAAAGTTGCTTCCATCATCTTTCAGCTTAGCTTTCTCTAGGAACGTATTAAAATTGAGGGTTGTTACTGTGTGAGCCATTGATCTACAACATAATATTTTGTAAAGATTACTTAGACTATGTTCAAGACAATTGAGTTTAACTAATCATATTACTAATAAACTCCCACTCAAATAGACATCCATCTAGTCATTCGAGTGTGGCATGATCCAAATCCACTAACTCAAGTCCGATCATCACGTGAGTTGAGATTAGTTTCAATGGTGAACATCTCCATGTTGATCATATCAACTATATGATTCATGATCGACCTTTTGGTCTCTTGTGTTCCGAGGCCATGTCTGTACATGCTAGGCTCGTCAAGTTTAACTCGAGTGTTATGTCGGGGATATACCCTGCAGTGTAACCCGGCTTCGAGTATGACCCGCCAAAGGACTTGGCGACTCACCGGCGACTCAGCAGTGACCTGGCGGGCGACTCATATTTGTCCCCACAGACGACTTAGATAAATGACAAAGGCCCAAGGCCCGGCGTACACCCTGGCATAAGGCGGCTCATAGAGAGGCCAGAAGGGCCGACTAACAAGAGAAGGCCCAAGAAGAGGAGAGACTCCCTCACAAAGGAAACAAGACCCGGATTAGGATTCAAGAGAGACTAGTCCTATTCCTACTTCTAGTAGGACTCTACATGTAAACCTACCCCTTCCACCTATATAAGGAGGGGTAAGGCTCCCCAAGGAGGGGGGGACACAGCTTAGGTCTAGACAAGACAGATCATGAGATAGACAGATTAGACACCCACGAGATTAGAGGTGGCGAATCTGCACCCTTGTAATCAAGATCATCATCTTCATCAATGAAGCACAAGCAGGACGTAGGCTTTTACCTCCATCAGAGGGGCCGAACCTGGGTAAACTTGCGTCTCTCGATTCCGACCAACCCCTTCAAGCCGCCACATGGTTGCGATGGCCTCACACCTAAGTTCTCTCACGAGGACATCTGCCGTGACAAAGCCACGGCATGTTACGCGTGTGCAACTGTTTTGAACCCGTTGTATGTGAACATTGAGTCTATCACACCCGATCATCACATGGTGTCTCGAAATGATGAACTGTCGCAACGGTGCACAGTCGGGGAGAACACAATTTTATCTTGAAATTTTAGTGAGGGATCACCTTATAATACTACCGTCGTTCTAAGAAAAATAAGGTGCATAAAAAGGGTTAACATCACATGCAAATCAAAAGTGACATGATATGGCCATGAACTTGTGCTTCTTGATCTCCATTACCAAAGCACCGACATGATCTCCATCGTCACCGGTGCCACACCATGATCTACATCATTATGCTCACATCGAGGTTGTCGCGGTATCTATGTTGTTACTACTAAAGCTACTGCCTAGCGATATAGCAAGAGCATCTGCAAGCGCAAAATAAATTTAAAGACAACCCTATGGCTCCTGCCGATTGTCGTAGCATCGACGTGCAAGTCGATATTTAACTATTACAACATGATCATCCCATACATCCAATATATCATATCATGTCTTTGGCCATATCACATCACAAGCATACCCTGCAAAAACAAGTTAGACGTCATCTAATTTGTTGTTGCATGTTTTTACGTGGTTTCTATGGCTATCTAGTATGATCGCATCTTACTAATATGTTTTTACGTGGCTGCTAGGGGTATCTAGCATGTTTTTACGTGGCTACTATGGGTATCTAGTATGATCGCATCTTACTAATTTGGTGGAGGACTTCTTCCCATCTTGTCCACCTCCTTCCTTTTTTTTGACAAGCTACTGTAGGGAAACACCCCACGGCTTTTCTTTTATTCCATTAACAGATTATATGTACATGAGAGGGGGTTGGGATGTACAAATGAGAAGGGGGTGGGGGGTACAAAACTCAAGGAGGTAAAAAAGATATCCACTTAAGTAAATCATCCCTAAATCTAGCCTTAATCATGTGAGCTAAAAGGGGTATATCATGAATAAAACCAGATTTCCATTTACTGAAGCGTGGTCTCTCATTGTTGAAGATCCTGGCATTTTGAACTGTCCAAATATTCCAGCAGGCAGTAAACACAACTTCAGAGAAAAAAGGATGATGAAACTCCTTTCTGGATGACAGTGAAGTGGTCCACATAGAATTACCCTGCCGTGAGATCTGAAGATAAGTCCATTCCCTGCTGCTGAAGAGGGAGTTAAAAAAGAGATGATCTCTATCCTCTTTGATTCTAGCATGACAAAGAACATAGAGATTTGACTCAGACACCTTCCAGTGCCTTCTTTCCGGCATGTCCTGTGTGTTGAGCTTGTCCATGATGAGCATCCAGGCAAACATCTTGATTTTCATAGTGCAACAACTTTTCCATATCCACCCAAGAAGTGGGTTGGGAATAATGGGTAGGTGCATATGAACATAATATTTCTTGGCAGTATAAGATTTACCATCACTACTCCACAGCCAAATATCATTGCAGGTTGGATCATTATCAAGATTCTGAAGTAAAGAGGTGACTGAATCCAACTCTTGTTGGGCCCTGTCAGATAGAGGCAAGTGGAACGTGTTGATCAAAGTGCCAGCTTGGTGAGCCTGGAACACTTCCTCAGCAGTGCAGAAAGTGTCAATGATAAAGGAGAACAATCTTTGGAAACGAACAGCTAGAGGCATTGTAGAATCTCCTACTGCCCAGGAATCTGACCAAAAGAGAAAAGTGTCTCTCTTGTTGGGTTGTACATATGTGACAGCTCTGTAGTTATCCAGTTTTTTGCAGATATCCTTCCACCAAAAGGAGCCACAGAGGGAGGTACCTTGAGGAACTTTGGTATGATAATATGTGTTCCAGATTAAATGTACCCAGGGTATATCAGCTGTGTTCAAGAACTTGTCTGCATGTTTAAGCAAGAGAGCTTCATTTTGGAGAGACAGATTCATAATGCCCAAACCCCCCTTTATTTTTGGTCTGCATACTAAATTCCAAGCATCAAGAGAAGGGGCATGGTCTTGTCCATTTTTTCTTCACAAACACTGTCTTTGTATCCTTTCCAACTGTTTAAGAATCCCTGGTGGTATATCCAAACTGCAGAGGAAAAAGATGGGAACAGAGGACAAGGCAGAATTTAGGTATTGCAATCTCCCCCCTGAGCGAGGAAGGAGGAGCTAGCAGAAAGTCTCCTTTCCATATTGCCAACCAAGGGCATTAGATCAATAATTCTTGGTCTTGTTGTCCCAACAGGCAAACCAAGATAGGTGAAAGGTAAAGATCCAACCTTACAACCAATAGAGGCAGCAAGTGTGTGAAGCTCTCCCTGATCAATGTTAATGGGGAGCAAAGCAGACTTGTGATAGTTTACTTGGACACATGTGGATTGGGAAAAAAGCAGGAACATTTTTTGAATTCTAGCAGCTGAGACTCTACAGCAGGCAAAATGATGAGGGTGTCATCTGTATATTGGACAATTGGAAAGTCTTTGTCATGACAGGGTATTGGCAGCTGGATGAGGCCATCCTGCAACAACTGATTGGCCAATTTTGGAGAAAATCAGCAACAATGGCAAAAAGGAGAGGGGGCATGGGATCTCCCTGCGTGACCCCTTTTCTGCACATAACTTTTTTACTAGGGACTCCATTGAGAAGAATAGAGGAGGAGCTAGAACTGAGAAACTGATGTGTCCATAAAATCCACTTAGCATTGAAACATTTGTGCTTGAGGATCTAAAAGATGAATTCATGTTCCACAGAGTCAAAAGCCTTTTCAAAATCAAGCTTGAGGATGACAATTGGTTGTTTGGATTGGTGACATTGATGCAAATATTCCAGGGTCCATCCAACACAATCTTGTATGGTTCTGGACTTGATGAAACCATACTGATTTTTATGAATACATTTCATGATATGCAACTGTAGCCTGTTGGGAATCATCTTGGAGAGGAATTTAAGACCCATACCAGTCAGTGAGATAGGTCTGAAATCGCCAACTTGTTCAGGGGATCTCTTTTTGGGCACCAAAGTGATATAAGGGGAGTTCATATTTTCCAACTTGGCTATCTCTGCATGAAAGTCAGCTGCAAGCTGATAGAAATCAAAACGAATGATATGCCAACATTTCTTGAAAAAAAGACCATTGAAACCATCTAGACCAGGTGCCTCGTCGTGGGTATAAGCCTGACAGTAGATGTGTAGGGTACGAAAAGGATGGGCAGAGTCCCAGCTATGGCGAGGTTGTATGAGTTCAGGCCCCTCTACGGTGGAGGTAATAGCCCTACGTCTCAGTGCTCTGGGAGCTTGTTGTCGAGTGGAATATGTGTTGGGGAACGTCACATGGGAAACAAAAATTTTCCTACGCACACGAAGACCTATCATGGTGATGTCCATCTACGAGAGGGGATGAGTGATCTACGTACCCTTGTAGACCGTACAACAGCAGCGTTAGTGAACGTGGTTGATGTAGTGGAACGTCCTCACGTCCCTCGATCCGCCCCGCGAACAATCCCGTGATCAGTCCCACGATCTAGTACCGAACGGACGGCACCTCCGCGTTCAGCACACGTACAGCTCGACGATGATCTCGGCCTTCTTGATCCAGCAAGAGAGACGGAGAGGTAGAAGAATTCTCCGGCAGCGTGACGGCGCTCCGGAGGTTGGTGATGAGCTTGTTCAGCAGGGCTCCGCCAGAGCTCCGCAGAAACGCGATCTAGAGGAAAAACCGTGGAGGTATGTGGTCGGGCTGCCGTGGAAAAGTCATCTCAAATCAGCCCTAAAACCTCCGTATATATAGGTGGGAGAGAGGGGACCTTGCCTTGGGGCTCAAGGAGCCCCAAGGGGGTCGGCGAGCCAAGGGAGGAAGGTCTCCCCCCCCCCAAACCAAGTTGGACTTGGTTTGGTGGGTGGGAGTCCTTCCTTCCCTTCCCACCTCCTCTTTTTTTTTCTCTTTGATTTTTCTTTCTAATGCGCATAGAGCCCTTTTGGGTTGTCCCACCAGCCCTCTAATGGCTGGTGCGCCCGGGCTGGGTTTCCCCGGGGCCTATGGGCTTCCCCGGGGTGGGTTGCCCCCCCCCCCCCGGTGTACTCCCGGAACCCATTCGTCATTCCCGGTACATTCCCGGTAACTCCGAAAACCTTCCGGTAATCAAATGAGGTCATCCTATATATCAATCTTCGTTTCCGGACCATTCCAGAAACCCTCGTGACGTCCGTGATCTCATCCGGGACTCCGAACAACATTCGGTTACCAACCATATAAAACAACGTCGAACCTTAAGTGTGCAGACCCTGCAGGTTCGAGAACTATGTAGACATGACCCGAGAGACTCCTCGGTCAATATCCAATAGCGGGACCTGGATGCCCATATTGGATCCTACATATTCTACGAAGAACTTATCGTTTGAACCTCAGTGCCAAGGATTCATATAATCCCGTATGTCATTCCCTTTGTCCTTTGGTATGTTACTTGCCCGAGATTCGATCGTCTGTATCCGTATACCTATTTCAATCTCGTTTACCGGCAAGTCTCTTTACTCGTTCCGTAATACAAGATCCCGCAACTTACACTAAGTTACATTGCTTGCAAGGCTTGTGTGTGATGTTGCATTACCGAGTAGGCCCCGAGATACCTCTCCGTCACACGGAGTGACAAATCCCAGTCTTGATCCATACTAACTCAACGAACACCTTCGGAGATACCTGTAGAGCATCTTTATAGTCACCCAGTTACGTTGCGACGTTTGATACACACAAAGTATTCCTCCGGTGTTAGTGAGTTATATGATCTCATGGTCATAGGAACAAATACTTGACACGCAGAAAACAGTAGCAACAAAATGACACGATCAACATGCTACGTCTATTAGTTTGGGTCTAGTCCATCACGTGATTCTCCTAATGACGTGCTCCAGTTATCAAGCAACAACACCTTGTTTATAATCAGAAGACACTGACTATCTTTGATCAACTAGCTAGCCAACTAGAGGCTTGCTAGGGACAGTGTTTTGTCTATGTATCCAGACATGTAAATGAGTCTTCATTCAATACAATTATAGCATGAATAATAAACGATTATCTTGATACAGGAATTATAATAATAACTATATCTATTATTCCCTCTAGGGCATAATTCCAACAATATGGAATACAATGATTTGCTAACCCCTGCACTAGCGGGGGAGGGTGGCTTATATAGAGTGCGCCGCCCTCCACAACGGTTCCGGTACAGGGGTAGAGTAGTGGCGATTGAATGCGTACGTTACAGGTAACGTACGTCCTAAATGCTAGTAAATGCACCAGGAAACGTACGACTGTTTCCCTCCAGGGGGATTACGATGTTCCGAGTGGCATCCAGTCGGTTAGTTGGATGTTCTCCGAATGCTAGTCTCCGACTGGATGGTCGAGGACCTGTTACTGACTGGACGATGGGGTATCCTTAATTCAGTCGGAACTGACTAAGGGCCTTGTCCCTTATGAGGGGTAGTCCTTGGGTAGGACTTACAGGGCAGGCCTATGACCCTACCCTAGGACTATAACCCCATCATTAGTCCCCGAATGGATTGGGATTGGAACGACAAAGCGATGCTTGAAGTTTGGATCCGACTGGAATGGATGTGACTTTGGCGTTGCTTGCCTCGATCCATTTTATCTTCTCTGACCAACAATCCGAGTGGAAATCTTTGTGGAACAAACTGTCGGAAACCGAGTGCTTCCAGGGTATCTCTTGACGTGACCAGTCAACTGACAGCGGCGAATTTTCTGGGATCCTCAAATTTCGGTTTCCGCACACTCAGCGGGGATGACACCAGCGCGCTCGAGTAGCGCCTGACGCCTCGATTCTCGCGCCTTCAACTTCTCCACTGATATCGCCGTGGTCGGTCGAGGGATAAGGTTTCGGGGCCACCTGCCAACGACCCAGTCGGAACCTTACTTAAATCCCAGCGGCAAGGGTTTTTCGTTACGCCCGCCGGATCTTTTGCCTTTGCTTCGTCCTCCTCGCCGCCTCCAGCGCACCTAACCTCTCCACTCCTCCTTCCCCTCCGCGGATTCGCAGCTTCCGCCATGACCAAGGGTCAGACCAGCAAGATGGAGGCGAGGAAGAAGAAGGGGAAGGCGGCGGCTCTTGCTCAGCGGCGGCAGCGGCCGTTGCCGGCGGGGTGGATCCAAGGAGACTTCCTCCCCTCCACGGTGACGGAGTGGGATCTCCTGCAGCTGGTGGAGGACGGGATGATCGTGCACAAGTCTTGGAGGCTGCCGGCGGAGAATGAGGTCGAGCCGACGCCTCGGGAGGGGGAGCGCGTCCTGCTGCTCAGCCATGTCTATCGAGGTTTCTCTCTGCCTCTGCATCCTTTCTTCAAGGGCATTATGAACCACTTCGGGGCACAGCTTCACCACTTTCCCCCGAATGCTATTGCCCATCTCTCTGCTTTCATAGTTATGTGCGAGTGCTTCATCGGGTGCCCTCCCCATTGGGGGTTGTTCAAACATATATTCTCTACTAGATCTCAAACTATCAAACGACTCAGCCAGTCGGATGATAAATCGCATCTTCTCCAACTCTGCGGAGGCTTAGGTTTCCAGAAAAAGAGTCGGAGTAGTTATCCTGCTCTTCAGCTGAGTGAGTCGGTTAGGAACTGGCAGTCGACGTGGTTCTACTGCCAAGACGTTGCCTGCCCGAATGCCTCGACAGGGTTGCCTCCTTTTAGCTTAGATCGTCCCGCTCCACCTAAGCAGCTCGCGCTCATGAAGGCGGAGAAGATCGACATCCAGCCCCTGGTCGACGCACTCGTAGACGTCGTCAGAAAGGGAGTCACCGGCATGGATTTAATGGAGACTTTCCTTGGTCAACACATACAACCACTGCAGGCTCGCGACCACGCCATGTGGCACTACGCGGGGCCCGAAGACTCCACTCGGACCAACGTCTTGAGTGTGACCGAGGAGAAGGTGGCGTCGTGGGTGCTCCAGATCACAGGCGCCTGTGAGAACCCCAGAGGGTCTCGGCGAGTGAGGGCTTTCAGCGCGGACAATCCTCCTCCGAACCAGGTGAGTACCATTTGTCGAGTGCACGTATCTGTTTTAGTTTTATTGCTTTCTTGAATCTCTGCCTGTCGTTTGATGTCGCCGACTGTATTTCACGCAGAAGTGGACCAACTAGTTTTCTCCAGTCTCGAACGGGAACCCAGACGAGGAGGAGGAAGAAGGCAGCCAGGAGGGCAGTGTGGAGAGCGGCGAGTATGTCTCTAACAGTGGGGAGACGGAGGAGGAGTCTGGTGAAGAAGAGGAGGATGACGAAGAGCAGGACTCGCCGCCTCCGCTGCCAGAGCACCATACCAAGCACCGACATGAACCTACGGTTCCCTCGGCCCCTCCGGCATCCTCGAGTGCTCCGCCTGCTGCTCTCGTGGTTCCGAGTGCTCGGAGCACCAAGAGGGCCAGGTACGTTGCTGTCGAGTCCGTGGGCCAGCCTTCCAAGGTGGCCAAACCGAGTGGGTCTAAACCTCGGAAGGCTTTGCCGCGGATAAGGGTCGTCGTTCCCGTCACCTCGACGTAAGTGTACTGTTCCTCTAACTTCCTCTGATATCCGATTGGACTGCTGTTTTATTGGTCGAATGAATTTCACTCGACACGGTTGCCACCTCTGCCACCTCTCCGGCGCGCCGGGAGGATGATCCCATGGACACAGGCAACGTCGTCTCGTCCCAGCCAGGTGCGTTGTAGTGATTCCGAGAGTTTTATATTATCGCACCGCGGATTCTGTCTTTGGTCTTGCCCCTTTCTTTTTCTGAGATCCCGCGCCGTTCGGTCCGGCAGGGGCGATTTATGTGGATGAGGGTGACCAGGGGAGACATGAGCAAACTGCGGAGCCTGTCCTTGAGGCTACCCCGCCAGTTACTGCTCTCGCTGTGGTCGTGCCGCCGACTGAGGCGATGCCGCCGACTAAGGAGGCGCTGGTGGCTGCTGAACTGACTGGAACGGGCCTTGGGATGCCCAAGGAGCCTCCAACGATGCCAGGCCCGTCAAATGTCGAGTTCAACATCGAACACCTCCCGGAGGATCAGGTGGGAGCGGCCAAGGGAGCCATGGTGCAGGCAGAGCTGATGGCGGGAGAAGCCAAGAAGGCGTACGACTCCATCGCCTCTCTGTACCAGCGCAGCTTGGAGCTGCGGGACGATATACGAGTAAGTAGTCTAGTAAGTATTTGCTTTTCTCTTGTTTCTCTTGTAACCCACTGGGTGTGCTCGGATACCGTATGATGTTTGCAATGGGTTCACTCTGAGTGAACCCAGTGGGTGTAGTCCCCGAGACTTCTGTCGAGTGCTTGCACCGGCAGTTGTCTTTATGCATATTGTCTCTGAATTCGTAAATAATATGGTCGACTGCTACCAGTTGGGGCACTCGGAGTGCACCTACTGCAAGAGTCTCCGAGAGTAATTTTACTCAGGTCGGGTGGTATTAGCCTTGTAGGCGTAGGTGTTGTCATGAATCTCAATAGGGCGGACCTGTTTGAGTTGCATGCCAGTGGGGTCACTCTCAGTGAACCCACAAGGTGTAGTCCCCGAGGCCGCTGTCGACTGCTTGCGTCGGCAGGGGTCTGAAGAACTTAGACTTGGTGTTGTTGGATTTGTTTGATCGTCTCTTGGCGCTGACTGGCAGAAAACTTGCGAGATGGGGACATCATATGAGACCCTCAGGGCAGAAAAGGTGCAATTTGCTAGTGAGCTGGATGCGGCACTGATTGCAATGGCTGGAATGAAGGAAGTGCTGGCAGAACGAGAGAAGTCGTTGGAGCAGGCTCGTGAAGTGAACAAAGCGCTGACTGCTGTAGTTGAGAAGATGGGGAAGCAAAGGTCCACGCTGATGGGACAAATGGATGTGCTGAACAAACGGTGTATAGCACAGGAGAAATACGTCAGTGACTGGGCTCGGCAGATGATGACGCGTCTGGGTGGTAAGTCCTGTTTTTCCGAGTGCTTGTGGTACGTGCGTTACACTCGACGCTGATTGTTTGCTTGCCCTGTGTTTGCAGATTTTTGCGTGGACGCTGAAGCTGAAGCAGCTGACGTGGAGTGGTCGATTCGTGAGAACATTCCACTCGGCGAGGACGCCAATCGAGACCTGCTCGCAGCGCACATTCGCGTGGGCAAAGTTGGTCCTTTCATCGCTCGACTGAGAGAAGTCGTCCGCCGGATTGACAAGGAGCTTTGGCCGGAAGATGAGTCGCGGCAGGAGATGGAAAACTTGATGAGTCGACTAGAGGAGGTCCCCAACCGAGTGCAGTCATGGAAGAAATATGCGGCTCACTGTGGTGCAGATGTTGCTCTCTCCTTGGTCCTAGTGCATTGCAAGGAGGTGCGCGAGGAGAAGCTGAAAGCGTTGAAGGTCGCCAACACGAAGAAACTTCGATTCGAAGACTTCATGGAAACCTTCCTTGAAAGTGCCACCCGCATCGCCAACGGAATCGACCTCGACACCTTCGTGGAGCCCTCCAGTCCTGGCGCTAACCCAAACGACGCGTAAGAAAACTTTATCCTCGGTATGCCGAGTGTTGATTTGTAAGAAACTTTGGCCACTGCTGTTGGCCGTCACATTCTTGTTTCGGTGTGGGTTAGCTTGATCCACACCGAGCCACTATCTTTGGTTGAACTTTGAATCGAATCTTTTGCTCTTCTGTTGCAATTTTGACTCGAGTTTTTGTTTGGCGTTTCTTGGTGAAGCCAAAGGCAAACATTCAGAACATGTCAGTTGTCTTGACATCTGCATGAGCCTCATTGAGGGTCCGTGAAATTTCCGATTGGATCTGTATTATCACCGAGTGGGTCGATAGGATCGCACAGTGGATCGGTAGGACGTACTCGGAGGTCAAAGAGTACTTGGGCGATCCATGATCGCAGCTAGGTTGTCGAGTGCGACTATCAGTTCGCACTCGGGGCGAGTTGGTACTGATGTAGTTGTCAGTTGTTTTGACATCCACATGAGTCTCAATGAGGGTCTGCAACTCATGTAGTTGTCAGTTGTTTTGACATCCACATGAACCTCAATGAGGGTTTGCAACTCATGTAGTTGTCAGTTGTTTTGACATCCACATGAGCCTCAATGAGGGTCTGCAACTCATGTAGTTGTCAGTTGTTTTGGCATCCACATGAGCCTCAATGAGGGTCTGCAACTCATGTAGTTGTCAGTTGTTTTGACATCCACATGAGCCTCAATGAGGGTCTGCAACTCATGTAGTTGCCAGTTGTTTTGACATCCACATGAGCCTCAATGAGGGTCGGTTGAGTTCCCGAGTGTACCTGTAGGATACAGTTGAAGGCATGTGGGTGTTTAGGCGATTCTGCATCGCAGCTAAGTCTCCGAGTGTGGCGTTAAGTGCACACTCGAAGAAGGTTGATACTTAGGCAATTCGCGATCGCAGCTAAGTCCCCGAGTGTGACGTTAAGTGCACACTCGAAGAAAGTTGATACTTAGGCAATTCGTGATCGCAGCTAAGTCCCCGAGTGTGACGTTAAGTGCACACTCGGAGGAAGTTTATACTTAGGCGATTCTGGATCGCAGTTAAGTCCCCGAGTGTGACGTTAAGTGCACACTCGGAGAAAGTTAATACTTAGGCAATTCTGGATCGAAGCTAAGTCCCCGAGTGTGACGTTAGGTGCACACTCGGAGAAAGTTAATACTTAGGCGATTCTGGATCACAGCTAAGTCCCCGAGTGTGACGTTAGGTGCACAATCCGAGAAAGTTAATACTTAGGCGATTCTGGATCACAGCTAAGTCCCCGAGTGTGACGTTACGTGCACACTCGAAGAAAGTTAATACTTAGGCGATTCTGGATAGCAGCTAAGTCCCCGAGTGTGACGTTAAGTGCACACTCGGAGAAAGTTAATACTTAGGCGATTCTGGATCGCGACTAAGCCCCCGAGTGTGACGATAAGTACACACTCGGAGAAAGTTAATTCTTAGGCGATTCTGGATCGCAGCTAAGCCCCCGAGTGTGACGTTAAGTGCACACTCGTAGAAAGTTAATACTGAGGCGATTCTGGATCGCAGCTAAGCCCCCGAGTGTGACGTTAAGTGCACACTCGGAGAAAGTTAATACTTGGGCGATTCTGGATCGCAGCTAAGCCCCCGAGTGTGACGTTAAGTGCACACTCGGAGAAAGTTAATACTTAGGCGATTCTGGATCGCAGCTAAGCCCCCGAGTGTGACGTTAAGTGCACACTCGGAGAAAGTTAATACTTAGGCGATTCTGGATCGCAGCTAAGCCCCCGAGTGTGACGTTAAGTGCATACTCGGAGAAAGTTAATACTTAGGCGATTCTGGATCGCAGCTAAGCCCCCGAGTGTGACGTTAAGTGCACACTCGGAGAATCTTAATACTTAGGCGATTCTGGATCGCAGCTAAGTCCCCGAGTGTGACGTTAAGTGCACACTCGGAGAAAGTTAATACTTAGGCGATTCTGGATTGCAGCTAAGTCCCCGAGTGTGACGTTAAGTGCACACTTGGAGAAAGTTAATACTTAGGCGATTCGGGATCGCAGCTAAGTCCCCGAGTGTGACGTTAAGTGCACACTCGGAGAAAGTTAATACTTAGGCGATTCCGGATCGCAGCTAAGTCCCCGAGTGTGACGTTAAGTGCACACTCGGAGAAAGTTAATACTTAGGAGATTCTGGATCGCAGCTAAGTTCTTTTTTCTTTTTTTTGAGACCGGAGTCTGCGACCGCGGAAGAACTTTGAACCTGCAAAAAACTCAATCTGCTTTATATTATTTCACCAATACTTGTTCTTTACATTGCTTCAGTCGACGGTCACGTGTAGAAGCGCTTCAGGAGATCTACGTTCCATGCTCGCGGCTCGTCTGTCTCCCTGTCGACGTTGTAGATTCTGTATGCTCCATTGTTCAGCACCTTGGAGATGATGAAGGGTCCTTCCCAGGCAGGAGCCAACTTGTGAGGTCTTTGCTGATCCACTCGGAGCACCAGGTCGCCTGCTTGAAACGTACGACTCCTGACGTGTCGCACGTGAAAACACCGCAGATCTTGTTGATAAATGGTTGAGCGAGTCAGTGCCATCTCGCGCTCCTCCTCTAGAAGGTCCACTCCGTCTTGCCTTGCTTGTTCTGCTTCAGCTTCGGAGAAGAGTTCGACTCGTGGAGCATTGTGAAGTAAGTCACTCGGAAGGACTGCTTCTGGTCCGTAGATGAGGAAGAACGGTGATCGCCGTGTAGACCTGTTCGGGGTTGTGCGAAGACCCGAAAGCACTCAAGGTAGCTCGGTGACCCATGCGCCAGCGGCATGTCCCACCTCTCGCAGGAGTCGGGGCTTCAAACCTTGCAGAATAAGTCTGTTCGCCCGCTCTGCTTGTCCATTGGACTGAGGATGCGCCACGGAAGCAAAATCCACTCGGATACCTTGGCTTGCACAGAAACCTTTGAATCTGTCCGAGTCAAAGTTTGTCCCGTTGTCCGTGATTATACTGTGAGGTACACCGAATCTGGAGATGATGTCCCTGACAAACTTGACGGCTGTTGTGGCGTCGAGCTTCTTGATGGGCTTGGCTTCGATCCATTTCGTAAACTTGTCGACTGCCACCAACAGATGTGTGTATCCCCCTTGGCCTGTCCTAAATGGACCGACTGTATCTAATCCCCACACTGCGAATGGCCAGACAAGAGGGATTGTCTTCAACGCAGATGTTGGCTTGTGGGACTTGTTGGAGTAGAACTGACAGCCCTCACATCGGTCGACCATATCTTTAGCCATCTCGTTTGCCTGCAGCCAGAAGAAATCAGCCCTGAATGCCTTGGCGACGATTGCTCTCGAAGAGGCGTGATGACCGCAGGTTCCTAAGTGAATATCTTCCAGGATTAGCTGCCCCTCCTCTGGGGAGATGCATCGTTGAAGAACGCCTGAAACGCTTTCCTTGTACAATTGGCCATCAATGACAGTGAATGACTTCGACCTGCGGACTATCTGCCTGGCCTGGACTTCATCTTCTGGTAGTTCTTCTGCCTCAGGATATATGCAATGATCGGCACAGTCCAATCGGGGATGACAACAAGAATCTCCATGACCAGATCAACCACAGCAGGTACATCGACTTTAGTCGGATCTGTTGAACTCTTTGGTTGTACTGGTTCCTCTGTAAAAGGATCTTCTTTGACTGAGGGAAGGTGAAGGTGCTCGAGGCAGACGTCACTCGGGACTGGTCTCCGAGTGGATCCGAGTTTTGCCAACTCATCAGCTGCTTGGTTCTTCAGTCTCGGAACATGGTGAAGTTCTAGACCTTCAAACTTCTTCTCAAGCTTCCTCACTGCATTGCAGTATGTGGTCATGGTGGGGTTCCTGACGTCCCACTCTTTCATCACTTGATTGACCACCAAATCCGAATTGTCGTAGACCATCAGGCGACGGACGCCGAGTGAGATGGCCATGCGCAATCCGTAGAGGAGAGCTTCATACTCTGCCTCGTTGTTGGAGGAATCGAAGTGTATCTGTAGCACGTACTTGAGTTTGTCGCCCTTTGGCGATATGATCACAATGCCGGCGGTGGAGCCATTCAACATCTTGGACCCATCGAAGAACATTGTCCAATGGGCCGAGTAGATGTGGGTCGGTTGCTGTTGTTCTACCCATTCTGTTATGAAGTCAGCCAGAGCTTGAGACTTAATAGCTTTCTTGGCCTCGAACTTGATATCGCGGTACAGCATCTCCATCGCCCACTTCGCCACTCGGCCTGACGCGTCTCGATTGTGGAGAATTTCCGACAACGGAGCATCAGAAACGACAGACACCGAGTGGTCTTGGAAATAATGGGCCACCTTCTTCGCAGTCATGTAGATCCCGTAGATAAGTTTTTGATTGTGGGGATACCTCTGCTTGGAAGGAGTCAGGACTTCGGAGACGTAGTACACTGGTCACTGAACTTTGTATGCTTTGCCTTCTTCTTCTCGTTCGACTGTAAGAACAGTACTGACGACTTGATTTGTAGCCGCGATATACAGAAGAAGGGGCTCTTTACTGAGCGGAGCAGTAAGAACCGGCTGGGTGGAAAGTAGGACTTTGAGGTCGTCGAATGCGACTTGGGCTTGGTTTGTCCACTCGAAAGTATCTGATTTCTTCATGAGTCGGTACAGAGGAAGTGCTTTCTCACCAAATCGACTGATGAACCTGCTCAAAGCCGCTAGGCAACTTGTGAGCCATTGAACATCGTGTATTCTGACCGGCCTCTCCATTCGGACGATGGTCCTGATCTTTTCGGGGTTGACATCGATCCCTCGTTCGGAAACGAAGAAACCGATTAACTTTCCGCTGGGAACACCGAATGAACATTTGGTGGGGTTGAGCTTGATATCGTACCTACGAATGTTGGCGAATGTTTCTGCCAAGTCAGTCAGCAGGTCGGAACCTTTGCGTGACTTGACTACGATATCATCCATATACGCCTCCACATTCGGAGCGATCTGGTCGAGGAGACATTTTTGGTTCATGCGCATAAAGGTAGCTCCTGCATTCTTCAAACCGAATGGCATAGTGATGTAGCAGAAGCACCCGAATGGGGTGATGAAGGCTGTTTTTAATTCATCAGGGCCATACAGACGGATCTGATGATAGCCCGGATAGGCATCAAGAAATGACAGATGCTCGCAACCCGTAGTCGAATCGACAATTTGATCTATGCGGGGGAGCGGAAAATGGTCTTTCGGGCAGACCTTATTGAGATGCTTGAAGTCGATGCACATTCGGAGCGACTTGTCCTTCTTGGGCACCATGACAACATTGGCGAGCCACTCAGAGTGGTGAACCTCACGAATGAAGTTGGCTGCCAGCAGCTTGGCCACCTCCTCCCCGATTGCCTTCCTCTTGTGCACGGCGGACCAGCGCAGGCGCTCTCGGACGGGCCGAGCGGTGGAATCCACGTGCAGTCGGTGCTCAGCCAACTCCCTGGGTACACCTGGCATGTCAGAGGGTTTCCATGCGAAGATGTCCCAGTTCTCACGGAGGAATTGGGTGAGCTCGGCTTCCTATTTAGGATCGAGGGTGGTGGAGATGTTCGTCGGGGCAGCTGTGGCGTCCGTCGGGTGGATGCTGACCTTCTTTGTCTCTCCTGCCGACTGGAATGCAGACTCTAAAGCTGGCTTCTTCGAGCGCATCAGGTCGGCGGGGTCGATTGTTTTGTTGTACTCGTCAAGCTCGAGGACGGCCATCTGCTGGTCGGCGATTCTTGATCCCTGCTGCAGACACTCTTCGGCCCGCTGCCGATTGCCTGTGATGGTGATCACACCCTTCGGGCCTGGCATCTTCACCTTCAGGTATACGTAACATGGACGGGCCATGAAACGTGCATACGCTGGGCGACCCAGAATTGCGTGATAAGCGCTCTGGAAGTCGACCACTTCGAACGTCAGCTTTTCCTTGCGGAAGTTCTTGTCGGAGCCGAAAACGACGTCCAACGCGATCTGGCCGAGTGACTTGGCCTTCCGTCCAGGGACGACTCCATGGAACTGCATGCTGCTCTCGCTGAGTTTGGACATCGCAATGCCCATCCCCTTGAGTGTGTCGGCGTACATGATGTTCAAGCTGCTGCCGCCATCCATGAGGACTTTGCGCAGTTGGACTCCTTCCACCACCGGGTCGACGACCAGAGCCTGTCTCCCCGGGGTGGGTACATGTGCCGGATGATCTGACTGGTCGAAGGTGATCGCAGTCTGAGACCATTTGAGGAACTTGGGGTTGGTAGGGGTGGCCATGTTCACCTCTCTATTCACCAGCTTCAGTCGACTCTTGCTCTCAACGTCAGCAAAAATCATCAGGGTTGCATGGACTTGGGGGAACGGATCCTCCTTATCCTCCTCATCCTGTTCATGGTCCTTCTCACTCGGTTGCCCTTCGCCGAACCCCTGGATCAGGAGGCGACACTGTCGAGTGGTATGCTTCGCATATATGGGGTTGCCCTCTTCATCCATCTTCGTATGAACCGGACATGGCTGGTCCAGGATGGGGTTACTGAACTGCTTCTTCTTGGGGGTGAACCGAGCCTTCCCTTTTCCCTTAAACTTGGCATTGGTTACGGCTGCAGCTTCTGCTTGCGGAGGGGTCGGAGCTTTCTGCTTCTGCTTCCGAGTGTTGCCCCCATCTCCATCAGCGACTGTTTTGTGCTTGCCGCTTCGGATGCGGTCCTCTTCTTCGCCATTTGCATAGCGTGTTGCTATCTCCGTCATCTTGCTCATGGAGATGTCGCCTGTTCGGCCGAACTTCAGGTACAGATCCCTGTACCGCACGCCTGCCTTGAAGGCGCAGACTGCTTGATGCTCGGTGACGTTCTCCACCGTGTGGTAGAGAGTTGTCCAACGCTGAATGAAGTCACGCAGGGGCTCATTCTGCTTCTGGACGCAGTGCTGGAGCTCCACGAGGCCAGCAGGGCGCTTGCACGTCCCTTCGAAGGTCCTGATGAACACTCGGGCCAGATCTGCCCAGCTGTAGATGCTTGAGGGGGCCAACTGATTCAGCCATGCCCACGCCGAGCCGTCGAGCATCAGAGGGAGGTGCTTCATGGCGACATGGTCGTCTCCTCCTCCGATCTGGACTGCTACTCAGTAATCGTCCAGCCACGTTTCTGGCTTGGACTCCCGTGTAAACTTGCTAATTCCCGTCGCCAATCGGAAGTTGGGAGGGATGTCAGCCGAACGGATGGCTCGACTGAAACACTCGGGACCAGAAACGATGGTCCTACTTCCACTCGGACGGTCAATATCATGACCATCGCGGTGGGCTCGGCCCCTGTCGACCCTCCGCTGGGTGATATCCACTCTTGCGTCGGGCCTTGGGTCGTAAGTGCCACCGACTGAACGCCGATCATCATGATGTCGGGGCCCGTAGGGCCCACCCCGTGGAGGGGTGCGTGAACGGTGACGATCTTCGAGATTTCTGGAACGACTGCCTCCTCTGTGTCGCTGATCAGAACCAGGGCTATGAACTGACCGATGCGTATTCGCATGAACAGAACTATTGTAGATCCTGTTGTGCGACTGGGAGACCATTGAATTTTGCTGCTGCGCCGTGTGCAATAGGGCGCGGATTTGTTTGATTCCCCTGCCAGCCTCTGAATCAGTCGGCTGAAGGGAATCGGCTATCTTGGCAGCCGCGGCCAAGTTGAGGAGAGGTGTGCGGAACAGCTCCACGTTGCGCCGTCGAGTGTGCCGACTGGCAGAACGGCGAGGCGGACGACGCGCGCCGGACGTTTCGCCGATCTCATGCTCGTTCCGGCCAGCTTGACGGGGATCTTCATGGGAATTGGACATGTATACTTCTGCTGCAGGCCCGCGACCCGCGTACTCGGAAGGAAACTCAGTCGGAACCGAGCCCGAGCGCTGGGACGGCGGGGCAACCACAACTGACTCTAGAACCGCCACTTGTGAAGACGCGTTCTGGCGCGCTTGGGCGTGTTGCACCCAACGCTGGAGCCGCGGACGGCGGGACCGCTTGTTGCGGCGCGTGACTGCTGGAGAAGAAGAATGCCGCGGGTGTCGGCACGGAAGTGCGTAGCCCCGCGACGGGGAAGCGCCTCGACGTCGAGAGGAGCATCCCGAAGCCACGCCGAATCATCGACGATGAAGGAGAGAGCGCCGAAGAAGATCTGATGACCCATGCTCGAATCTCCACCGGACGACATGACAAAAGGAAGTAGTCGCAAACTCGCCGGAAGTCGCTTAGACGCCTGCCCCACGGTGGGCGCCAACTGTCGTGGGTATAAGCCTGATAGTAGATGTGTAGGGTACGAAAAGGATGGGCAGAGTCCCAGCTACGGCGAGGTTGTATGAGTGCAGGCCCCTCTACGATGGAGGTAATAGCCCTACGTCTCAGTGCTCTGGGAGCTTGTTGTCGAGTGGAATATGGAATACAATGATTTGCTAACCCCTGCACCAGCGGGGGAGGGTGGCTTATATAGAGTGCGCTGCCCTCCACAACGGTTCCGGTACAGGGGTGGAGTAGTGGCGATTGAATGTGTACGTTACAGGTAACGTACGTCCTAAATGCTAATAAATGCACCGGGAAACGTACGACCGTTTCCCTCCAGGGGGGTTACGATGTTCCGAGTGGCAACCAGTCGGTTAGTTGGATGTTCTCCGAATGCTAGTCTCCGACTGGATGGTCGAGGACCTGTTACTGACTGGACGATGGGGTCTCCTTAATTCAGTCCGAACTGACTAAGGGCCTTGTCCCTTATGAGGGGTAGTCCTTGGGTAGGACTTACAGGGCAGGCCTATGACCCTACCCTAGGACTATAACCCCATCAACTGTTGCTGCTACTATTACTTGCTGATACTGTTACTTGCTTTCCTCTTCTGTTGTTACTACTGTTGCTGCTACTTGCTACTGCTGTTATTTTCTACTGTTGCTACTTGCTACTGATGTCACTATTGCCGTTCCTTGCCACTGTTGTTACTCGTTACACTGCTGCTACCTGCTACAATACTTTTCTAGCGCCATTGATACAACAATTAGGAATAGTCTGCCTTGTCAACAGATCGTTTCTAGCACCGTTGTTATCATACTACTTTGCTATTGACACTTTGCTTGCAGACACTAATCTTTCAGGTGTGGTTGAATCTGACACATTCAGCTCCTAATACTTGAGAATATTCTTTCGCTTCCCGTCGTGCGAACCAAAAAATTTGGGTTGAATACTCTACCCTCGAAAACTGCCGCGATCCCACACGCTGGTGGGCCATTGCAAGACAATTGCTAATTGTTGAGCAACTGGGACAAGCTCTTTTATGGCTCCGTTGCCATGGAGGCATCAAGTCAGGAATAGTTACACGTCAACAGCATTTTTCTGGCGCCGTTGTCGGGGACTGCTAGCGGACTACTCAGTAGTTCAATGTGCAGTCTTGTATGGCTTAGAACCGGGACTTCAATGATGCTTTGAACGTCATGGAGCATATTAGATTTTCCAGAAGTTGAAGTTTATCTTTGAGAAGAATGCCCGGATCAAGAGGTATGAGACCTCGGATAAATTCTATGCTTGCAAAATGGAGGAGAATTCGTCTGTCAGTGAACATGTGCTCAAAATGTCTGGGTACTCAAATCGTCTAGCTGAGCTGGGGATTGAACTCCCACAAGAGGCTATCACTGACAGAATTCTTCAATCACTTCCACCTAGCTACAAGTGCTTTGTGTTGAACTATAACATGCAAGGGATGAATAAGTCACCCGGCGAGTTATTTGCGATGCTGAAAGTCGCCGAGTGAGAAATCCGGAAAGAACATCAAGTGTTGATGGTCAATAAGACCACTGGTTTCAAGAGAAATGGCAAAGGCAAGAAGGGTAACTCCAAGAAGAGTGGCAAAACTGTTGCACCTCCGACGAAGAAACCCAAGGCTGGACCTAAGCCGGAAACTAAGTGATGCTATTGCAAGGGGATGGGTCACTAGAAGCGCAACTGCCCCAAGTAATTGACTGATAAGAAGGCGTCCAACGTCAAACCAGGTATATGTGATATACATGTTATTGATGTGTACCTAACCAACTCTCGTAGTAGTGCCTGGGTATTTGATACCGGTTCTGTTGCTCACATTTGCAACTCGAAACAGGAACTGTGGAATAAATGAAGGCTGGCGAAGGATGAAGTGGTGATGCGCATGGGAAATGGTTCCAAGGTTGATGCAATCGCCGTCGACACGGTCTCACTTCAGTTACCATCGGGATTATTTATGAACTTAAATAATTGTTATTTAGTGCCTGCGTTAAGCATGAACATTATATCTGGATCTTGTTTATTACGAGATGGTTACTCATTTAAGTCAGAGAATAATGGTTGTTTTATTTTTATGAGTAATATCTTTTATGGTCATGCACACAATGTGTGGGGTTTGTTCATATTGAATCTTGATTGTGATGACACACATATCCATAACATTGAGAACAAAAGATGTAGAGTTAACAATGATAGCACCGCCTTTTTGTGGCACTGCCACTTAGGTCATATTGGTGTAAAGAGCATGAAGAAACTCCATGCTGATGGGATTTTGGAGTCACTTGATTTTGAATCACTTGACACGTGCGAACCATTCCTCATGGGCAAGATGACTAACACTCTGTTCTCTGGATCAATGGAGCGTTCAAGTGACTTGTTGGAAATCATACATCCTGATGTGTGCGGACCAATGACTGTGGAGGCGCGCGACAGATATCGTTATTTTCTCACCTTCACTGATGATTTGAGTAGGTATGGTTATATCTACTTGATGAAGCACAAGTCTGAAACATTTGAAAAGTTCAAACATTTGTTGCAGTAGCAGAAGTATTTCTGGCGCCGTTGCCGGGAAGGAGAGATCTATCCAAGTAGATCTCACAAACTCATCTCTTGCATTTACTTTTTTGCCAGTTGCCTCTCGTTTTCTTCTCCCCCACTTCACATTTGCCGTTTTCATTTGCTTTTCTCCTTTGCCTTTTTCGTTTGCCCTTTTCTCTCGCTTGCTTTCTGTTCGCTTGTGTGCCATGTGACTTGATTATGCTTGCATCTTCGCTTGCTGAAAATCTAGTGATATGGATCCTCACCCACTTGCTAATCTCTTTAAGAGATCCAATTATGTTGATCCAATTGCTAGTAAGTTGAGGGCACTTGACTATTTTTATGGAGTTTTGCTTGAGATGCGTGAATCTGAAAATTGTGAGGAAGAAATTTATGAAGTGATTCACGAGGGCTCCTTGGATGAAAAGCATGATTGCAATGGTTTCACTATAAATTCTATTAGTGACAATCATGCTAAAAATATGCAAAACCCTAAGCTTGGGGATGCTAGTTTTGCTATGTCCACTACTTGTTGCAATAATCATGATTGGGGTGATGATCTTTCTTATGATCTTGAAAATTTGTTCAAACCTCATGATGAATATGATATTTGCAACAATATTGAAAGTGGGATTGGAGAAGTCATGACTTTTCCCACTATTTTTGAAGAGCGTCAACCTTTCATGCATGTGGATCATGAAAAGAATATCCTATGGGATAACTATATTGTTGAATTTGAATATGATCCCACATGTAATTGCTATGAGAGAGGAAAATATTGTGGTAGAAACCTTCATGTTACCAAATCACCTCTCATGATGTTGAGATTGCTCTTGTCTTTTTCTTCTTCCTTACATATGGCAGCTATTGGTTGTCTTGACAATTTGTTTTCCTATAAAATGCCTATGCATAGGAAGTATGTTAGACTTAGATGTGATTTTCACATACTTTAGGATGCTCTCGTTGTGCTTCAATTCTTGTCTTTTGTGAGAGCATCATTGAATGCCTAGCTAAGGGCGTTAAACAATAGCATTTGTTGGGAGGCAACCCAATGAATCTATCCTTTTCTTTCTGTTTTGTGTTTTCCACACTTTCATAATTCTGTTATGATTGTGTTTTTTTGTGTTTATTTTTGCGTTTGTGCCAAGCAAAACCATTATGATTAGTCTTGGGGATGATCGTTTGGTCATGCTGGAAAAGACAGAAACTTTCTGCTCACGAAACGAATTTTCATTTTTTTTATGTAAGAGCTTTTGAGTTGATTCTGTTTGCTTCTGATTGATACACAAATTCTTCAGACTTCCGTAATTTTTCAAAAAAATTTAAGTAAAAGAAGTATACTAAATATACAGATTGCTACAGACAGGTCTGCTGTTAACAGATTATGTTTTTGTTGTGTTGGTTGCTTATTTTGGTGAAACTATGGATAGTATCGGGGCGTATTAACCATGGAAGATTGAAAATACAGTAACCCAACATCAGCATAAGTAGAATTTAAGTTTGCTACAGTACCTAAGGAAGTGGTGGTTTGCTTTCTCATACTAATGTTACCACGAGTTTCTGTTTAAGTTTCGTGTTGTGAAGTTTTCAAGTTTTGGGTGAAGTTCTTATGGACAAAGAGATAAAGAGTGGCAAGAGCTCAAGCTTGGGGATGCCCAAGGCACCCCAAGAGATTCAAGGATGCCGTAAAAGCCTAAGGTTGGGGATGCCCCGGGAAGGCATCCCCTCCCTCGTCTTCAATCCATCGGTAACGTTTCTTGGGGCTATATTTTTATTCACCACATGTTATGTGTTTTAGCTTGGAGCGTCTTGTATCGAGGAGTCTTTTATTTTTTTGGTGTGTCACAATCATCCTTGCTGCACACCCAGTGTCGTGGTTTTGTCACGGCAGATGTCCTCGTGAAAGGACTTAGTGTTGGAGCCATCGTACCTTGGTGGCGACTTAAAGGGGTTGAACGGGAGCGAGACAGAGATTTACCCAGGTTCAGCCCCTCGTGAGGAGGTAAAAGCCTACGTCCTGCTTTGTGTTGTATTGATGGAGTTTTCGATTACAAGGAGGGTGTAACTCGCCTGACCTAGCACTCGATGGTTTCTAACCTACCCTCTTCTTCCCCGGGACTCGCCTTTATATACAGGTCGAGTCCCTAGGGTTTGCAAGGGTCCTTTCCTTTACACAGATCGTGACTCTTGCGATCTCTAAGTCGCCATCTTTCCAAGGCTCGGAGACCTTCTCTCCTATGAACTCCTCCCGAAGGTCTTAAACCGCCATACGACTTCTAACCTTACCAGGCCAAGGCCCAAACCACTTTGAGATGAGTCGCCAGCTTCGGTGACCCGGCCCAACTAGGGCGGGTTATCCGAGAGATAATATCCCCAACATTAGGCCCCAGATTGACTTGAATTTCTTTCACGCAATATCCTTACTCAGTAAAGGGCGATTCATCTTCACTGCTCTTGTGCACCATGCACCTAAACCGCCATCTGCTGCGGAAAAACTCAAGTCGCCAAACCACTTCTTGTTGGCACCTCCTTATCCCTTGAATCTCGGAAAGGATGATGACGTAATCCCCTACGGATCCTTCGATATCGTTATCCCAAAAATTTCGGGGCGCCATCATGGCGAATCTTTATCCTTTCGCAGTTCCCGCTCGTGGCGCCTCGATCCTAGTGCTCGACCTGATAAATAGGCGGGAGGAAGGGACTGGGCGCATTTCACCTACCCGTCTTGTCACCCTTCTCTTCCTCGCCGTCGCAGCGAAAATCTTATCGCCACTCGAGAGCTCCGCCGCCACCCGAAGACTTCGTCGTCGTCCGGAAGCTTCGATGCCACCCGAAGACTTCGTCGCCACCGAGCACCTCGTTGGGCCAAGCATTTCGCCGCCGTCGAACGCCTTGCCACCGTCGAGCACCTTGTCGCCGCCGAGCACCTTGTCGCCGCCCGAGATCTTCGCGTCCGTCCGAGATCTTCGTCGCCGTACGCGCAACGCTCGCGGTGAACCCCTCCTCGGATGTCTCCAGCCGTATCCCTCAGGTCAGCTCCTCACCATTGAAAGCAGATCCAAGTTTTTTGAGGTTCATACCTACTTTGTTCTTGGTACCTCCCGAACGGCTTCGTAATTCCTGATTAGTTGGCGGTGATGATAGCGAGCACAACAATGTTTTTCATACTTCATTTGTTTGGCCTTGACTTGCATACTTAGAAAAGGTTTCACCAGATCAACAGTATTGCTCCCACCTTAGTTGCAGGCCGTTTTTATCCAGATCTTTTTCGCATTCATTTCTGTCTGCCCGGTAGATCCATAATCTATCGCTTGTCAAGTGAAATCTGTTTATAATCTCATACTTTATCATCTTGACAAATACTACTGATGCTCTGAAACACCTCTCCTTTAAGTAGCAAGAGTTTCATAAGTCGCCCTGGCAACCTGACCCGGACCTTCATTGGCGGGTCAAAAAACTCCCTCAGCCATCAGGCAAATTGTTTGGCGAGTCAAACGAACTTGTTTCATCATTTTCAGTAGATGCTTGGCGTGTCGATTCACCCGTAATTTTGTCCCTTTGTAGCATGGGCACTGTTTTCAAGAGTGACTGGCTCCCCACCAAGGTTAATGATGCTATACTTAATGACTATGTAAAAACGGGGAGTCTGGACCCTCAAGAGGTTATCGGTTGGCGCACCGGGTTAGGAGAAGAAGTCCCCAATCCGAAGGAAGGGGAGATAGTTGTTTTTGTTGAACACCTTGAACGGGGTTTTAAGCCGCCCGGACCGAAATTCCTCAGAGACGCCATGACTTTTATGAATGTCCGCCTCCAGGATTTAGGGCCCAACTCGATAAGCAATCTATGCCAGTTCCAAGTGTTTTGTGAGGCTTACTTGCGGATGGAACCCTCAGTTCCTTTATTCTGGTACTTCTTCCACTTGAATCGCCAAACAGAATTTCACAATGGCCCTAGTCTGGAGCTTGGAGGTGTCAATGTTCAGCGCCGTAGGGATAGTCCATTCCCATCACTCGCCATGCCAAGCCATCCCAAAGACTGGGGCGAGTCTTGGTTTTACTGCCAGGAGACTTCGCCTGAGGGCGAGAACAAGCTTCTCGGTTATAGGAAAGATCGCCTTCCAACAAATTTTAAACTCCCAGGCAAGCTCACCGAAGAAGAGGAGTCAGATTTTATCCCAGTATTTTCCGAGTTAAGATCTCTGACAAACAACGGCCTTACTAGGGTTGACTTGATATGCTGCTGGGTCGAATGGCGTATCCTTCCTTTAAGAGGCCGGGAGGGATTAATGTGTGATTTTGACGGTACCCTGGATCACCCTCAGTGCTACTTCCACACGGCTCTGACAGAGAGTGATATTGTAACCATCATCAAGAAGTTGACCGACGAACCCGCAGCAAAATGCGGCCAAATAGGTCTTAAGCCGTTCTGCAAGATCAACCCGGCACCAAAGGTAAATAACTTAACCTGCCTCTTGTTTTTATTCCTTTCGTCTTACTTGAATTATGACCTCTTATAAAATATGCCATTTCAGAAAGGTGATAAATTCTGGTCCAAGAGGTCAAAGAAGTCGGCCATGAAGCAAGCTAGGCCGCCTCCGAAGAAGAAGTCCAAGGGCAAGGGCAAAGCCGCCGTTACTGAGCCATCTGAAGTCGATGAATCCCAAGTCGGCGACGTACTTTAAGAGGTAAAAAATCCATCCTCTTTAACTCGCCATCCATTTACTGATAGTTTTGCGTTTACACCTCTATATCTTTGTGTAGAATGAGGACAATGAAAGCCAGGAAGACTCCGTAGAGGTAATTTCTGTTTCCTCCGACTCATCTTCTTCTCCACCTAAGCCGGCCAGGCGAATTTGTGGGAAAGTTCCCTTCTCACACCCAAATGCTTGTTTGGATCCAAATTTCCTTCTGAAAAAAGCACAACATGCCTCAAAACGGAAAACTCGAAGTCATTCTGGTGACCTGGTGTCCGGGTTACCAACAAGAAACAAGAAAAGTCCAAATGAGGTATCTTTTAATAACACTTCTTCAGGTCCTTTTGGATCGCGTTTCTAACTCGCTCATATCTTCGAGGTATTATTTTTGCAGAGTTCTCCACCCACATCTGGCGATTCAGTGATGTCGGCACTTCCACCAATGAGCTGTGTCCCCGGGTAAGCCTTTGACAACATTTACCTTTGTTCTGATGGTGGTAACATCAACTCCTTTAAACGCACCCTCTTCTCTTTTTAGGGCACAGGCGAAGAAAAGGAAATCTGGCGGGTCAACTCCCCTTACAGCTTCGGAGCCTATTGAACAATCGGCGCCGATCCAGGATAACACAGACCAAGACAAGCCTGAAGATCAAGTGGATCTCCCGAAGTCGCCCAAGGAAACCATGGAAACGCCTAACCGCCAAGTCCATTGAAAACAGCAGAAGACCCAGACGTTGTAGTTATCACCGGTACTCACTTCTCTAAGCCGGCCACATCGGTTTTATCGAAGCATGTGTCATCATCAGCTCAACCTATTTTTGAGCATGAACTTTCCAAGGCTAAGATCTCCCAATATGAGAATCTCGAATTCAAAGAACTTTGCTCTGGCTTTGCAAGTCGCCTGGAGGCGAGTTATGAGATGGAGAAAATCCTACTTCGATTGCTGAAGAAAAACATGAGGTACGTCTTATTGCACATTGTATCATCCTCATTAACCCCCAAGGGTCGGGTCATCAGTAAAAAGATGAGCCGGGTCTTGATAATTGAAGAAAAAACTTTCGACTTGTAACCCCCAAGGGCCGGGTCATCAGTAAAAAAATGAGTCGGGTCTTGATAATTGAAGAAAAAACTTTCGACCTGTAACCCCCAAGGGCCGGGTCATCAGTAAAAAGACGAGTCGGGTCTTGATAATTGAAGAAAAAACTTTCGACATGTAATCCCCAAGGGCCGGGTCATCAGTAAAAAGATGAGCCGGGTCTTGATACTGTATAATTTTGTCTAAAAAATTATACATTAGCCCCCAAGTGTCAGGGATGTTTCTTGCAATAATTCTGAGACTTGCCCCTTGACTATATATTTCAACAGGAATCACTTATCCAAACTGAATCAGCATTTGGCGACTTGAAGAAAAGTTTAACCGATCAGCACGATGCCCGGGCAAAATCAGAAGAGAAGTATCAACTCAACTTATCTGAGATGGAGAAGCTAAAAGCCGACTTAAAAAGGGCTCAAGCTGATCGAGATGCCTTAATAAAGCGAGCAGAAAAAGCTGAAGCCAAGTTGGACACTGTGCAACAAGAGTTGTCCGGCTTAAAGCAACATATCTCCAACATGCCGCAAGCTGTCTTTGGTAAAAACCAACCCTTGACCTTTGTAAACAAATAGCTTTGTATAAATCGCTGACTATCATTACCTCTTATACAGGTCCGAGAGCCGCCAACCTTTAGGATGATTGCGTCCTGATGCTGAAGGCGATTTACACGTTGACGGAGCAACTGTATACCGGAAATGTGCTGACCGTGAAAGCAGTGATGGGTGCCAAGGAACCTATAACATCAATAAAGAAGATGCTTGGCTTCTTATCTACTCTTCCTCCTCAAATTGGCGAGCTAACTCGGTCAGTCGCCCGAAAAGGAGTACTGACTACGCTGAGTCGGTGTTTGGCGTATGCTCCAGAAATAAACCCAGAAGAAGTAGCGGCGGGCTTTCCTCAGCTCAAGGATGACGGGTCAGAATTTGCTGAAGAGGACTACCAGCATGTTGTTAAAGACTCTCGTTTGGCGGCGACTCAGCTTGCTGCAAGTTTGGATTTATCAAAATACCAAGCCGCTTATGACAACAAGAACAAGAAAGTTAACTCGCCAACCTTTGTGACGACCAGCTTAACTCCGCGTTGACCCAAGAATCCTTTTGACTTGGAGGCGGATCTCTCATCAGTGCTGAACAATGAAGATGAGTTCGCCGTGTTATCCAAGTGTAACTGGGTATTGGGCGATTTGCAAATTGAAGTCGGCCAAAGCTCGCAGCAAGCTGATCCAAGGACATCAGCAGAATAAAACTTCATAGATTTGGCCATGAGAGCCATGTAATAAGTCTTTTTAGGAATCAAACTGCTTCTGTGATATCTCTAAAAATCCTTATGTCTCCCTTAAGGCGTTTTGAAATGCTTGATCCGCCGTTTTGAGGTGTTATTATGATGCTTGACCCACCATTGAGGTGTTTTCATGATGCTTGATCCGCCATGGCTAGAGTGATTTTGATCATCAACCTGTTTTAAGCTTGAAAACATATATCAAACCATCTCGGTGAGTAATGGGTGATAATAAATAGCAATCGCCCCAAGATATTTTGGGGCGAGTCAGAAAAAAGTCTGAAAAACCTTGTGGCAGTGCCAGGAAGGTAAATAATAGCAATTTCGTCGGCTCATCACGTCGCGAGAGGATAGGGCAAGTTAAATAAACTCAAGCGCCACCCAAGGGAGACTTTTGTATCAAAATCTCAAGTATTTAGACCGGCTGATCAGGCACGAGTCAAGCTTCAGTGAAGCGGGTCCAATGAACCAATGGTTTCTCTATTTTCCATGTGAGGCGCTTGCCGGTACCAGACATGTTTTAACCAAGGCGAGTTCAGGGTCCATGAGCGGAATAACTCGCCAAGAGTTCACGGGTCCATATGGCGATTCGGTCAACACACAGTCTAGTATAACCATTTGTAATGCGGTAATTTTTCGCAGGCCAAATCAGTAGTAAGGCTGATCTCAGTGAGAGGAAGCCCCCAAGTGACCTATGATTAAGGGAAAGACCGTCATAGGATTGTAGAAGCGTATACGTTATTACCACAAAATGACTTGAGAACACACTGTCCTCAAGTAAGCTGGCCTAATCCACAGAATCACATAAGGCGCCTATGTTTGAATCGCGCGCTTGTGGCGACTTCGATCCTCTTTGGCTTATCGATACCCAGTTTTGTAATAAGCGCGTCGTGGCGACTTAAGCTCTTTGGTATGGATAGCGTCCATGTTTGGGCGACTTGTTGATGAAAGAGTAAAGATCCATACCTTTCAATAAGATGAATTAGCAGGAAAGCCCCCAAGTCGGGAGGCGTTAATTTTATTGCTTTATAAGAAATGAAAAACTTACAAAATGTAGAGCTAATAGCTCAAGTGTAATAAGGCCGCAAGTGGGCTATGTTCCAGGGGCGAGTTGACTCAGCCTCTGTGGTTGGCCGACCAGGCCGAAAATCCACCAGATAGTAAGACCCGTTGCGAAGGTTTTTACTGACGATGAACGGTCCTTCCCATGGTGGTCATAACTTATGCATGCCAGTACGATCTTGTATCAGCCGAAGCACTAAGTCGCCTTCGTGAAAAGTTCGGTTCTTGACCCGGCGGCTGTGATAACGCCGTAAGTCCTGCTGATAAATGGCTGATCGAGCTGCAGCCAAATCATGCGCTTCCTCCAAGGCGTCCAAGGAGTCTTGACGCGCCAGTTCGTTGTCCTGTTCCACATAAGCGGCAACCCTGGACGAGTCATGCCTTATGTGGGTGGGAAGAACGGCTTCTCCTCCATAGACCAGAAAGAAAGGAGTAAAACCCGTAGAATGGTTCGGGGTGGTACGGATGCTCCATAGTACCGAAGGCAACTCCTCAACCCAACACCCCGGGGTACGCTCCAAGGGAACCATGAGTCGGGGTTTGATTCCCCGCAAAACATCCTGGTTCGCCCGCTCTGTCTGTCCATTAGATTGTGGGTGAACAACTGTAGAAACATCAAGCTGGATGTGCTCACGACGGCAAAACTCATGCATCGCTCCTTGAGACAAATTAGTGCCATTATCACTAATGATGCTGTGCGGATATCCGAACCGGAAGATTAATTTTTTCAAGAATTTGATCTTTGTCTCCGCATCGCAACTCCAACAGGTTCTTCTTCAACCCACTTGGTGAACTTATCAACTGCCACCAGCAGATGAGTTTTCTTGTTGGACGACATCTTAAAGGGGCCAACCATGTCTAACCACCAGACCGCGAAAGGCCAAGTGATGGGTATCATCCTTAATTCTTGAGCCGGCACATGGGCCTGTCGCCCGTAACGCTGGCATCCATCACATCGACGAACTATCTCCTCTGCATCCGCATGGGCCATCAACCAGAAGAAACCATGACAGAACGCCTTTGAAACCAAGGAGCATGACCCGGCGTGATGCCCACAATCTCCGGAATGAATGTCGTTTAGAATTACGCACCCTTCTTCGGAGGAAACACATCTTTGAAAAAACCCGGAAGTGCTTCGCTTGTATAGTTCGCCATTGATGATCACCATGGATTTGCTTCGCCGAACGATTTGGCGAGCCAACACTTCATCCGTAGGTAACTCGCCTCGGGCAAGATAGGCCAGATACGGAAGAACCCAATCCGGCGTAACATGGAGAGCCGTCACGAACTGGGACTCAGGATCTGGTATTGCCAACTCCTCCTCTGAAGGCAACCTTACGGAAGGATTATGCAGAGTATCCAAAAAAACATTGGGGGGAACCGGCTTACGCTGGGAACCGAGACGTGAAAGGGCATCAGCTGCGTCGTTAAGGTGCTGGTCAATGTGATCGACCTGATAGCCATGGAAATGACCCGCCACATCGGACACAGCCCTCTTGTAAGCCGCCATTAAGGGGTCTCGAGAATCCCAAGTGCCTGAAACTTGCTGAGCCACTAGATCAGAGTCGCCGAAACATCTGACCCGTGTAAGATTCATCTCCTTGGCGAGTCGCAAGCCGTGAAGCAAAGCTTCGTAATCCGCAGCGTTGTTGGTATATGGAAACATGAGTCGGAGGACGTAATAGAATTTGTCCCCTTGAGGCGATATCAGCACCACGGCAGCCCCCGAGCCTTCCAACTGCCTAGACCCGTCAAAATAAATAGTCCGATATGTGAGGTCAGGCATGTCTTCCGGGATCTGTAACTCGGTCCAATCATTGACGAAATCAACCAAGGCCTGAGACTTGATAGCCGTGTGAGGGGTGTATCACACGTGGTGCGGCCCAAGTTCAATCGCCCACTTGGCAATTCGCCCTGTCGCCTCCCGATTCTGGATGATGTCCTCGAGGGGAGCAGAGCTAACCACCGTGATGGGATGCTCTTGAAAATAATGTTTAAGCTTCCGGCTTGCCATAAAGACCCCATAAACTAATTTTTTCCAGTGTAGGTATCGCTGCTTGGAAAGAGTTAGCACCTCGCTGATAAAATACACCGGGCGCTGCACAGGGTATTCCTTCCCTTCCTCCTTCCTTTCGACGACCACCGCCACACTCACCGCTTTGGAGTTTGCCGCAATATATAAAAGCATGGGCTCTTTCTCAGTCGGGGCGGCCAGGACCGGCGGGTTGACCAGCTGCCGCTTTAAGGCTTCGAAAGCTTCATCGGCTTCGTCTATCCAAACAAAATGGTGAGATTTCCTAAGCAATTGATAAAGGGGAATAGCTTTCTCTCCCAGACGGCTTATGAAAGGACTTAAGGCCGCAATACGACCCGCCATCCGTTGGACTTGATTAATATCCGCTGGTTTCCCAAGGGAAGTAACCGCTTCGATCTTGTCCGGGTTAGCTTCGATGCCATGCTCAGATACCAGGAAGCCCAACAACTTCCCTACAGGAACACCAAAGACACACTTGGTGGGATTAAGCTTCATGTGATATACCCGCAGATTATCAAAAGTTTCCTTGAGATCTTCCAATAGCGTTTCCTTCCTGTGGGTTTTAACCACAATGTCATCAACATAGGCATGGACGTTGCGTCCGATTTGGCCACGGAGGCAATTTTGGATGCAACGTTGATAAGTCGCCCCTGCACTCTTGAGTCTGAATGGCATGGACACATAGAAAAAAGCCCCAAAGGGGGTTATAAAAGCTGTTTTCTCTTGATCTTCCACGACCATCTTGATTTGGTGATATCCAGAATAAGCGTCCAGGAAGCACAAACGTTCGCATCCTGCCACTGAATCAATAATTTGGTCGATGCGGGGAAGAGCGAAAGGATCCTTCGGACAAGCTCTGTTAAGGTCTGTGTAATCAATGCACATACGAAATGTACCATTCTTCTTGAGCACCAAGACCGGGTTAGCCAACCATTTGGGGTGGAAGACCTCTACGATGAATCCAGCGGCCAAGAGACGGGCAACTTCCTCCCCAATTGCCTTACGTCGTTCCTCATTGAACCTACGAAGATATTGCTGAATAGGTTTTGCCTCTGGGTCAACATTAAGGTGGTGCTCAGCGAATTCTCTCGGCACACCAGGCATGTCAGAAGGTTTCCATGCAAAGATGTCCCGATTCTCACGGATGAATTCGATGAGCGTGCTTTCCTATTTGGGATCCAGACCCGTCCCAATAGTGAACTGCTTGGTTGAATTGCCAGGGACGAGATCCACCGTTTTAGTGTCATCTGTTGGCTTGAACTTGAGGGGCCGCTCAGCGTCTGTCGTCGGCTTTTTTAGGGGTGACATATCAGCCGGATCAACATTGGCCTGCTGAGATTTGAGCTCCTCCGCAGCACAGGCGACTTCTGCGTAAGCCGCATCCCCTTCTTCACATTCTCTTGCAATCCTCCTATCACCATCAACCATGATGGGTCCTTTAGGACCAGGCATCTTGAGTTTAAGGTAAACATAGGATGGGCGAGACATGAACCGGGCGTAAGCCGGCCACCCGAACAACGCATGATAGGGGCTTTTTAACTTGACCACTTCAAACATTAGCGACTCACTCCTGTAATTAGATGTTGTTCCAAATGCAACTGTGAGCCTGAGTCGGCCTATGGGGTACGCTGATTTGCCTAGGACGATCCCGTGGAATACCGTGGTTGAGGGCATCAAATCTTTCTCCAACAGGTTCATCCTTTGGAATGTGTCGAAGTACAAAATGTTGATGCTGCTGCCACCATCCATCAGTACCTTCAACAAGGTATATCCCCCAACTTGGGGAGCCACGACCAACTCTAAGTCGCCGGGATTCTCAACTCTTGGCGGGTGATCCTTCCTACTCCATGATATAGTCTGCTCGGACCAGTGGAGGTATCTAGGGAGTGCCGGCTCAGACACACTGTATGCTCGGTGACTCACCTTTTTATCACGCCTGCAAGCATTGGTGGTGAAAACATGGTACTACCCATTGCTTAACTGCTTCAGATTGTTGCGGAAGCCGCCATTATCATCCTGCCCCCGCGAAGCCCCCTGTGGGGGTGGTTGCTGAAAAACTCCAGGCGAGTTATACCGTTGCTGGTGATGCACCGGATACTGGCCGCTGCTTGGCTGCGAGCCACCCTGAGCCCCAGGTTCGGGGAAACCGCCGAAGGGGTTCTGGCGTTGATTGGGTGTGCCGAACTGTTCCTGCCGTTAGTCCGGGTCACCGCTTTGCCCTTTTTTTATCGCCTCCGCCCAAAACTCCCGCATCACGTAACAGTCCTCCCAAGAATGAGTCGCCGGTCCATCTGCCATGGCGTGGTGCGGGCAGGGGCCCTTGAGTAACTCATTATAGTTGCGCGGCTTTTTGCCACTGTAACCCCTACTTTTCTTCTGGTGCTGGTTGCCATTATTGGTGTTGGTGTTGGCGACTAAGTCCGAAGATTCTTCCTGCTGCCTTCTCTTGCTATTCGCTCCCTGATTATGGCGGGCGCGTCCCTGGAACCGGGTATGATTTTTGGATGACTCGCCCTTCCTTGGCGAGTTACCTTTACCACCATCCTCGCCGGGATCTTTGGTGTCGTCCGCCTCAGCGTATCTAGTGAGGGTGTCCATTAGCTCCCCCCATGTCTTGGACCTTTCGCTGGAGTCGCCCCAACTTCTGCACCAAAGGCTCGTAGTGGCAATTCTGCTCGAGGATCAACACAGCCTGAGCAGCCGTAATACCGTCTGACGAGTGAATGACTTCCGCGACCCGCCGCGACCAGTGGTGGGCCGACTCATCCGGGCGTTGAATGCAGTGTTGTAGATCGACTATTGTCATCGGACGGTTGCAGGTTCCTTGGAAGTTTTTGACGAAACGCTCTTTCAATTCGGCCCAAGTCCGGATGGAGTTCGGGGGCAAGTTCTTTAACCAAGTACGCGCCGTCCCTTCGAGCATCATTGTGAAGTATCTGGCGCAAACTGCCTTGCTAACATCGAGCATGTCCATGGCGATTTCATAACTCTCGACCCACGACGCCGGCTCAAGGTCCGGAGTGTAGTTAGGCACCTTTCTTGGCCCTTTAAAATCCTTGGGCATTTGCTCGTTGCGAAGGGCGGGGGCCAAGCACGGCACCCCCACTTGTCTGCCGCTCCCAACAAGAGGCGCTGGGGCGACTTGGGTGTCCGGGTGATCCCGACCTGGCGGGTCTCGATGATCAAGCGAGTTGTCCTGGGGGAAGGGCCACGGTCCGCTGGTTATAGCGGGCTGGTCCCCTGGCCGACTCCTAGTGCGGCTTGCCTGGGGAGTGGAATGCAGCCTATCTAGGCTGTGTGAGAACTGGGCGTTTTGAACCACCGTCGTCTTCAACATCCCAATGGCGTTCCTCGCCTCTATCTCGGCAGGAGTGTTGCCGTGAATCGGAAGGGATTCCAAATGGCGAGTTGCGGCAAGGACGTTGTCCACCGGGTTGGAAAGGTGACCTTGAGGTGTCTCGAATCGGGGAACGCCATCCACAGCTAGCTGAAACGGCGGGTTCAGTGGCTGGCCTGGCCCTCCCCCCGGGGCGGCTCCCGCCCCGGGAATTCGCGGAGTGTAGAACAGGCGGGTCGGGTTGAGATCAGGGGGCAGGCGACCCTGGTGCCTCCGCTGATGGACGGCGTCAGATGCGCACTGGTGCCCTTCGAGCCGCCAGTTGTCGGTATTCAAGCGAGCTATCTCAGCGGTAATTTGAGCTTGCCGGGTCTGGATCCTGGCGGACTCCACCTCGGCATCCCGTTGAGCCTTTGCCACCCCTTCTCTTAGCTTCGTCAGTTCCGTGTTTACCGCCTCCTGGTTTTTCGGTGTGATGGGGGTCGCCATGAGCCTTGTTATTTCCGCTGCTAACTCCACCAAAATCACGGTCGGACATCTAGACGTCTCGCCAGTTCCATCTCCACCTGCCGGGTTTGGCGAGGGTTGAGTCGCCCCTGCCATGTAAACGGTGATCTGACGGTGAGTCCGGTCAAGAACTTCGGGGTCCATGGCCAGTGACAAGCCCCCAAGGCAGCCCCCGTGTAGAGACTAGATTGAATCTGAATCGCCCATGGACGATTCGTCATCAGTGTTGACCGGCGTGGTTTCCTGGGTCGCTGAGTGTTCTGGTTCCTCAGATCCCTGCGTGAATCCAGCAAAGACCAGGCGGGTTAGGTTTGGCGTCACGACCGGGCGGACGTACCTGGCCGGCTCGACGATATCGGAGGAGGTGTCCGGCTCAGGCACGGGCGATCCAATCATTCCGATGAAGACGCAGATCCTGTCGAAGGGGAACCTGTAACCAGATTCGATCGAATCCGCCTCGAGCCCCCATAGCAAGTTGTTGATGTAGTACTTCCCGCGGCGGCTCCGGGTCATGAGCCCCATCGCGTAGCTCCCAAACCCTGGTAGGGCTCCCTTTGAGAACTCCACTCCATCGTGCGCAGGCCCCACGGTGGGCGCCAACTGTCGTGGTTTTGTCACGACAGATGTCCTCGTGAAAGGACTTAGTGTTGGAGCCATCGGACCTTGGTGGCGACTCAAAGGGGTTGAACGGGAGCGAGATAGAGATTTACCCAGGTTCAGCCCCTCGTGAGGAGGTAAAAGCCTACTCATGCTTTGTGTTGTATTGATGGAGTTTTCGATTACAAGGAGGGCGTAACTCGCCTGACCTAGCACTCGATGATTTCTAACCTACCCTCTTCTTCCCCGGGAGTCGCCTTTATATACAGGTCGAGTCCCTTGGGTTTACAAGGGTCCTTTCCTTTACACAGATCATGACTCTCGTGATCTCTAAGTTGCCATCTTTCCAAGGCTCGGAGACCTTCTCTCCTATGGACTCCTCCCGAAGGTCTTAAACCGCCATACGACTTCTGACCTTACCAGGCCAAGGCCCAAACCACTTTGAGATGAGTCGCCAGCTTCGGTGACCCGGCCCAACTAGGGCGGGTTATCCGACAGATAATATCCCGAACACCCAGAGAGAGAGACATGCACTCACCGTGATTTTGTCGAGCTTCACTTATATCTTTTGGTAGACAATTCATCTCACATGTGCTTCACTTATATCTTTTGAGCTAGATACTTTTTCTCTATGTGCTTCACTTATATCTTTTAGAGCACAGCGGTGCGTGGCTTGGTAGTTGATCTATGCTTTGAAAGTAGTCTCAAAAGGGGCAGTTATCCAAAGGGATACGAAAACTTCCACCTTCATGTGCATAGAATAGTTAGAGAAGTTTGATTCATCTCAATTAGTTTTGAGTTGTCATTCTGGTAATATTGAAGTCATGCTAGTAAGGTGTTGTGGATCTAGAACTACTTGTGTTTAAGTTAGTGATTCCCGTAGCATGCACGTATGGTGAACCTCTATGTGATGAACTCTGAGCATGATTAGTCTATTGATTGTCATCCTTTGCGTGGCGGTCGGGATCGCGCGATGGTTTATACCTACCAACCCTTCCCCTAGGAGTATGCGTTGAATGCTTTGTTTCGATTACTAATAAAACTTTTGCAACAAGTATATGAGTTCTTCATGACTAATGTTGAGTCCATGGTTTAGATGCACTTTCACCTTCCACCATCACTATCTTCTTAGTGTCGTGCAACTTTCGCCGGTGCACAAAACCCACCATTAGCCTCCCTCAAAACAGCCACCATACCTACCTACTATGGCTTTTTCAAAGTCATTCCGAGATATATTTCCATGTAACTACCACCATGACATATGCCACCACGTCTACATTGCCATTGCATGATCGTAAGATAGCTAGCATGATGATTCCATTAATGTCTATGCCATGCTAGATCATTGTCACGGTACACTACCGAAGGCATTCCATATAGAGTCATCGTTGCTCTAAGTTATGAGTTGAAAGTGTGATGATCATCATTAATGGAGCATTGTCCCATGTGAGGAAATAAAAGAGTCCAAAGAAGCCCACCAAAAAAAAAGTGGCCAAAGAGCCCACCAAAAAAATGAGAGAAAAAGAGAGAAGGGACAATGCTACCACCTTTCCACACTTGTGCATATTAAGCACCATGATCTTCATGATTGAGAGTCTCTCGTTTTGTCACCACCATATAGCTAGTGGGAAATTTTCATTATATAACTTGGCTTGTATATTCCAATGATAGGCTTCCTCAAAATTGCCTTAGGTCTTCGTGAGCAAGCAAGTTGGATGCACACCCACTAGTTTTCTTTAAGAGCTTTCACATACTCTTAGCTCTAGTGCATCATTTGTATGGCAATCCCTACTCATTCACATTGATATCTATTGATGAGCATCTCCACAGCTCATTGATATGCCTAGTTAATGTGATCATCTTCTCCTTATTTTGTCTTGCAACCTCCACCACACTCCACACCACTTATAGTGCTAAAACCATGGCTCACGCTCATGTATTGCGTGAGAGTTGAAAAGGTTTGAGAAAGTAAAGGTGTGAAAACAATTACTTGGCCAATACCGGGGTTGTGCATGATTTAAATTCGTTGTGCAATGATGATAGAGCATAGCCAGACTATATGCTTTTGTAGGGATAACTTTCTTTTGGCCTTGTTATTTTGAAAGTTCATGATTACCATGCTAGTTTGCTAGAATTATTATTGTTTCCACGTCAATAGAAAACTATTGTTTTGAATCTAATGGATCTAAACATTCACGTCACATAAGAGGAGTTACAAAGGACATCTATGCTAGGTAGCATGAAAGCATCAAAAATTCATTCTTTATCACTTCCCTACTCGAGGACGAGCAGGAGTTAAGCTTGGGGATGCTTGATACGTCTCAAACATATCTATAATTTTTTATGGTTTCATGTTGTTATCTTGACTTCTTTGGATGTTTGATGTACCTTTTATATCTTTTTTGGGACTAACTTATTAATTCAGTGCCAAGTGTCAGTTCCTGTTTTTCTGTGTTTTTGGCTCTTTTCATATCTGATTTTGGAACGGAGTCCAAACGGAATAAAATCCCCGAAATTATTTTTTCCCGAACAAAAGAAGATCAGGGGGTTTGTGGGCCAAGCTAGGAGGGCTACAGGGATCCCACAAGCCCCCCATCCGCCACGAGGGGGGCGGTGGACAGGCTTGTGGCCTCCCTGGCGGCCCCCTGACCTAGATCATGTGCCTATATATTCCCTAAAATACAGAAAAAAAATCAAGGGATCCACGAAAATACTTTCCTGCCGCCGCAAGCTTCCGTTTCCGCGAGATCTCATCTGGAGACCCTTCCCGGTGCCCTGTCGGAGGGGACTTTGGAGTTGGAGGGCTTCTACATCAACATCATCGCCCCTCCAATGACTCGTAAGTAGTTCACTTCAGACCTATGGGTCCGTAGTTAGTAGCTAGATGGCTTCTTCTCTCTCTTGGATCTTCAATACAAAGTTCTGCATGATCTTCATGGAGATCTATCCGATGTAATCTTCTTTGGCGGTGTGTTTGTCGAGATCCGATGAATTGTGGATTTGTGATCAGATTATCTATGATATATATTTGAGTCTTTGCTGATTTCTTATATGCATGATTTGATATCCTTGTAAGTCTCTCCGAGTCTTGGGTTTTTTCTGGCCAACTAGATCTATGATTCTTGCAATGGGAGAAGTGCTTGGTTTTGGGTTCTTACCGTGTGGTGACCTTTCCTAGTGACAGTAGGGGCAGCAAGGCACACATCGTGTAGTTGCCATCAAGGGTAACAAGGTGGGCTCTGTCGTAGATATGAGATTGTCCATCTACATCATGTCATCTTGCTTAAGGCGTTACTCTGTTCTTTTGGACTTAATACACTAGATGTATGTTGGATAGCGGTCGACGTGTGGAGTAATAGTAGTAGATGCAGAAAGTATCGGTCTCCTTGTTTTGGATGTGATGCCTATAGATATAATCATTGTCATAGATGATGTCATGACTTAGCGCGGTTCTATCAATTGCTCAACAGTAATTTGTTCACCCATCGTCTACTTGCTTTCATGAGAGAAGCCACTAGTAAACACTACGGCCCCCGGGTCTATTCACACCTATCGTTTCCACTTTTGCTTTTACTTTGCTTTGTTGCTTTGTTGCTTTTAGTTCTCACTTGGCGAACAATCTATAAGGGATTTACAACCCCTTCATAGCGTTGGGAGCAAGCTTTTTGTGTTTGTGCAAGCACTTGAGATACTCCTTCACTAGATTGATACCTTGGTTCTCAAAACTAAGGGAAATACTTACCACCGCTGTGCAACATCACCCTTTCTGCTTCGAGGGAACACCAACGCAAGGCTCCAAGGCCACGGGGGAAATCCTTTGCATATTTTCCTAGGAAGTCCCTTAAGGCATAGCCGTAGCAGAAGGATTCCTGGTGCCGTCAACACGACTATTTCTGACGCCATTGGAAGGTCTTTTGTTGCAGTAGCAGGCGGCGGTCAAGAATATTCTGAAGTACCTGAAACGGACTAAGGAAATGTTTCTCATTTATGGAGGTGACGAAGAGCTCGTCGTAAAGGGTTATGTCGATGCAAACTTTGACACCGATCCGGATGACTCTAAGTCTCAAACCGGATACGTATTTATTCTTAATGTGGGTGCGGTAAGCTGGTGCAGTTCTAAGCAAAGCATCGTAGCAGATTCTACATGTGAAGCGAAGTACATGGTTGCCTCGGAGGCGGCTAAGGAGGGTGTCTGGATGAAGCAGTTCATGACGGATCTTGGAGTTGTGCCGAGCGCACTAAATCCAATAACCCTGTTCTGTGACAACACTGGTGCCATTGCTCTAGCCAAGGAACCAAGGTTTCACAAGAAGACCAGACACATCAAACGACGCTTCAACCTGATCCGCGACTATGTCGAAGGAGATGACGTAAATATTTGCAACGTGCACATGAATCTGAATGTTGCAAATCCGCTGACTAAACCTCTTCCACGAGCGAAGCATGATCAACACCAGAACTGTATGGGTGTTAGATTCATTACAATGTAAATCGCATAGCGCTGTGAGACTAGATTATTGACTCTACTGCAAGTGGGAGACTGTTGGGAATATGCCCTAGAGGCAATAATAAAATAGTTATTATTATATTTCCTGTTTCAAGATAATCGTTTATTATCCAAGCTATATTTGTATTGAATGAAAACATAAATGCATGTGTGGATATATAGACAAAACTATGTCCCTAGTAAGCCTCCCGTTGGCTAGCCAGTTGATCAAGGATGGTTAAGGTTTTCTGACCATATGCAAGTGTTGTCACTTGATGACTGGATCACATCATTGGGAGAATGATGTGATTGACAAGACCCAAACTATAAACATAGCATGTGATCGTGTCATTTTGTTGCTATTGTTTTCTGCGTGTCAAGTATTCATTCCTATGACCATGAGATCATGTAACTCACTAACACCGGAGGAATACCTTGTGTCTATCAAACGTCGCAACGTTACTAGGTGACTATAAAGGTGCTCTACAGGTATCTCCGAAGGTGTCCGTTGAGTTAGCATGGATCAAGACTAGGATTTTTCACTCCGTGTGACGGAGAGGTATCTCGGGGCCCACTCGGTAATACAACATCACATATAAGCCTTGCAAGCAATGTGTCTAATGTGTTAGTCATGGGATCTTGTATTACGGAACGAGTAAAGAGACTTGCCGGTAATGAGATTGAAATAGGTATAGGGATACCGACGATCAAATCTCGTGCAAGTAACATACCGAAGGACAAAGGGAATGGTATACGGGATTATTTGAATCCTTGGCATAGAGGTTCAACCGATAAGATCTTCGTAGAATATGTAGGATCCAATATGGACATCCAGGTCCCACTATTGGAAATTGACCGGGGAGTGTCTCAGGTCATGTCTACATAGTTCTCGAACCCACAGGTTCTGCACACTTAAGGTTCGGTGACGTTTCGGTATAGTTGAGTTATAGGTGTTGGTGACCGAAAGTTTGTTCGGAGTCCCAGATGAGATCACGGACGTCACGAGGGTTTCTGGAATGGTCCGAAAACAAAGATTGATATATAGTGTTGTTTCATTTGGCCTCCAGAAAGATTTCGGGCATTCCCCGAAGTGTACCGGGAGTGACGAATGGGTTCTGGGTTATTACCGGGAGGGGGTCACCCACTCGGGAGAGAACCTAATAGCCCATGGGTGGCGCACCAGCCAATGGTGGGCTGGGGAGGCCAGCCCAATAGGGCTATTTCGGCCAAGAGGAAAAATCAAAGGAGAAAAAAAACGAGGAGGTGGGAAGGAAGGAAAGGACTCCTCCTTCCCAAACCGAATTGGAGTGGGAGTCCCTCCTCCTCCACTCGGTCGACGCCCTAGGGGCTCTCTTGAGCCCCAAGGCTAGCCCCTCCCCTCCTCCTATATATACTAGAGGTTTTAGGGTTTTTGAGACACAGCTTTGCCATGTGCAACCCTAAACCTCTACTTCGTAGTTCTTCCTCTAGATCGGTTTTCTGCGAAGCTCGAGCGGAGCCCTGCAGGAATAGATCATCACCATCACCGGCGTGCTGTCATGCTGCTGGAGAACTCATCTACTTCCCCGTCTCTCTTGCTGGATCAAGAAGGCGGAGATCGTCATCGAGCTGTATGTGTGCTGAACGCGGAGGTGTCGTCCTTTCAGTGCTAGATTGGGACGGATCGTGGGACGACTGTGATTTGAATCACGATGTTGTTCCACTACATCAACTGTGTTTCTTAACGCTTCCTGCTTAGCGATCTACAAGGATATGTGGATCCGATCTCCCTCTCATAGATGAACATCACCATAATAGGTCTTCGTGTGCGTTGGAAATTTTTTGTTTCCCATGCAACGTTCCCCAACACCTACTAACTCGGTTCACCCAGTGCCAGTTTCTGTCTGCTAATGTCTATTTTGCAAGGGCTCTTACCCAATTTTCCAAATCCAGAAAAACATATAAGAAATCAGCGAAACAGAAGCTTCTGGATCACCGAAGATGGGCCAGAGTGGGGCCAGGGGCCTCCCAGGCGACCTGCTGGCGCGGCCAGGCCCTAGGCCGAGCCAAGAGGCCGCCTCACTGGGTCCCACCTGCTCCGGTGCCCTTCTTTGGCCTATATTTAGAGTCCCAAGAGGAAACCCTTCGGTATGTTACTTGCCCGAGATTCGGTCGTAGGTATCTCCATACCTAGTTCAATCGTGTTACCGACAAGTCTATTTACTCATTCCGTAATATAAGATCCCATGACTAACTCTTTAGTCTGCTTGCAAGGCTTATTTTGATGTTGTATTACCGAGTGGGCCCCAAGATACCTCTTCGTCATACGGACTGACAAATTCCAGTCTCGATTCACCGCCAACCCAACACACATCTTCGAAGATACCTGTAGATCACCTTTATAGTCACCCACTTACATTGCGATGTTTGATACACACAAGGTATTCCTCCAATGTCCGGGAGTTGCATGATCTCATGGTCATAGGAAGAGATACATTGACATGTAGAAAACAGTAGCAATAAACTGACACGATCATATGCTATGTTCATAGTTTGGGTCTTGTCCATCACATCATTCTGCTAATGATGTGATCCCGTTATCAAGTGACAACACTTGTCTATGGCCAGGAAACCTTGACCATCTTTGATCAACGAGCTAGTCAACTAGAGGCTCACTAGGTACAATGTGTTGTCTATGTATCCGCACCTATATTTGAGTTTCCAATCAATACAATTCTAGCATGGATAATAAATGATTATCATGAACAAGGAAATATAATACTAACCAATTTATTATTGCCTCTAGGGCATATTTCCAACAGTCTCCCACTTGCACTCGAGTCAATAATCCAGTTCACATCACTGTGTGATTGTAATGAATCTAACACCCATACAATTATGGGGTTTGATCATATCTTGCTTGTCAGAGACGTTTTTAGTCAACGGGTCTAAAACTTTCAGATCCGTGTGTACTTTACAAATCTCTATGTCATACTGTAGATGTTGCTACTACGCCCCACCTGGAATAATTCCAATCGACTGCTCCACTATATGATTCTGGTTTACTTCTCAGAGTTATCCGGATTAGTGGCCAAGCTTGCATCGATGCAACCCTTTACGGTGAACTTGTTTATCACCTCCATAATCGAGAAAAAATTTCTTAGTCCACTAGTTACCAAGGATAACTTTGACCGTTGTCCAGTGATCCATTCCTAGATCACTCTAGTACCCCTTGACAAACTCATGACAAGGCACACATCAGGTGCGGTACACAACATGGCATACTATAGAGCCTACGGCTAAGGCATAGAGGACGACCTTTGTCCTTTCTCTTTCTTCTGCCGTGGTCGAACTTTTGAGTCTTACTCAAAATCACACCTTACAATACAGTCAAGAACTACTTCTTTAACTGATCGATTTTGAAATCCTTCAAAAATCTTGTCAAGGTATGTATTTGTTTGGAAGTTCTACTAAGTGTTTTGATCTATCTCTATTGATCTTGATGCTCAATGTTCAAGTATCTCAATCCAGGTTTCCTTTGAAAAACTCGTTTCAAACAACCATTTATGCTTTCCAGAAGTTTTATATTATTTTTGATCAACCACATATACCAAATAGAAATTCTATAGTGCTCCCACTCACTTCTTTGGAAATACAAGTTTCTCATAAACCTTGGATAAACGGAAAAGCTTTGATCATCTCATCATAGCGTATATTCCAACTCCAAGATGCTTGCTCCAACCCATAGAAGGATCGCTAGAGCTTGCATACTAGTTAGCATCCTTACGATCGAAAAAACCTTCTGCTTGTATCACATACAACCTTTCCTCAAGGAAACCGTCGAGGAAACAATGTTTTGACATCCTATATGCAAGATTTCATAAATAATGCAGCAACTGCTAACATAATTCCAACATACTTTTAGCATCGCTACGAGTGAGAAAATCTCATCATAGTCAACTCCTTGAACTTTTCGGAAACATCCTTGTGACAAGTCGAGCTTTCTTAATGGTGACATTTACCATCACCGTATGTATTCCTCTTAAAGATCCATCTGTATCTAACAGCCTTACAACCATCAAGTAGTTCTTCCAAAGTCTACACTTTCTTTTATACATGGATCCTACCTCGGATTTCATGGCGTCCAGCCATTCGTCGAAATCCAGGCCCACCATCGCTTCTCCGTAGCTCGTAGGTTCATTGTTGTCTAGCAACATGTCCTCCAAGACAGGATTACTGTACCACTCTGGAGGAGTACATGTCCTTGTCAACCTACAAGGTTTGGTAGTAACTTGATACAAAGCTTCATGATCACCATCATCAGCTTCCACTTCAACTGGTGTAGGTGCCACAGGAACAATTTCGTACACCCTTCTACTCTCTGGTTGAAGTGATGGTTCAATAACCTCATCAAGTCCCACTATCCTCCCACTCAATTCTTTCGAGAGAAACTCTTTCTCGAGAAAGGACCCATTTCTAGAAACAAACACTTTGCTTCCGGATCTAAGACAGGAGGCATACCCAACTATTTTGGGTGTCCTATGAAGATGCATTTATCCGCTTTGGGTTCGAGCTTATCAGGCTGAAACTTTTTCACATAAGCTTCGCAGCCCCAAACTTTTAAGAAACGACAGCATAGGTTTCTCCAAACCAAAGTTCATACGGTGTCATATCAACGGAATTACGGGGTGCCCTATTTAAAGTGAATGCGATTTTCTCTAATGCCTAACCCAAAACGATAGTGGTAATTCAATAAGAGACATCATAGTATGCACCATATCCAATAGGGTGTGTTTATGACGTTCGGACACACCATCACATCATGGTGTTCCACGTGGCATTAGTTGTGAAAAAATTCTCACATTGTATTAATTGCGTACCAAACTCGCAACTCAGATATTGATCCCTACGATCATATCCTAGACATTTATCCTCTTGTCACGATGATCTTCAACTTCACTCTAAAATTACTTGAACCTTTCAATAGTTCAGACGTGTGTTTCATCAAGTAAATATACTAGTATCTACCCAAATCATCTGTGAAGTAAGAACATAACGATATCCACTGTGTGCCTCAGCACTCATTGGACTGCATACATCAAAATGTATTACTTCCAATAAGTTACTTTCTTGTTCCATCTCACTCGAAAACGAGTCCTTCAGTCATCTTGCCCATGTGGCATGATTTGCATGTCTCAAGTGATTCAAAATCAAGTGAGTCCAAATGATCCATCTGTATGGAGTTTCTTCACGTTTACACCAATAGGCATGGTTCACGTGTCTCAAACGATTCAAAAACGAGTGAGTCCAAAGATCCATCGGTATGGAGCTTCTTCATGTGTTTTACACCAATATGACTCAAGCAGTAGTGCAACAAATAAGTGGTACTATCATTACTACTTTTTATCTTTTGGCATCAATATAATGAACATGTGTATCACTACGATCGAGATTCAGTAAACCATTGAAGGTATTTATTCAATAAAATAGAATAACCATTATTCTCTTTAAATGAATTATCGTATTGCAATAAACACGACCCAATCATGTTCAAGCTCAACGCAACCACCAAATAACATTTATTCAGGTTCAACACTAATCCCGATGGTAGAGGGAGCGTGTGATGATTGATGACATCAACTTTGAAATTTATTCCAACACACATCATCACCTCACCCTTGCTAGTATCTGTTTATACCGTAGCTTTTATTTCGAGTTACTAACACTTTGCAACCAAACCGGTATCTAATACCCTAGTGCTACTAGGAGTACTAGTAAAGTACACATCAATATCATGTATATCAGTACACATCAATATCATGTATATCCAATATACTTTTGTCGACTTTGCCAGCCTTCTCATCTACCAAGTAACTAGGGTAGTTTTGCTCCAGTGACCGTTCCCCTCATAATAGAAGCACTTAGTCTCGGGTTTGGGTTTAACCTTGGGTTTCTTCACTAGAGCGGCAACTGGTTTGCCTTTCACGAAGTATCCCTCCTTGCCCTTGCCCTTCTCGAAACTAGTGGTTTCACTAACCATCAACAATTGATGCTCCTACTGGATTTCTACTTTCGTGGTGTCAAACATCGCGAATAGATCAAGGATCATCATCTCTATCCCTGATATGTTATAGTTCATCATGAAGCTCTATAGCTTGGTGGCAGTGACTTTGGAGAACTATGTCAATCACTATCTTATCTGGAAGATCAACTCCCACTCGATTCAAGCGATTGTAGTACCCATACAATCTAAGCACATGCTCAGCGATTGAGATTTTCTCCCTTAATTTGTAGACAAAGAATCTTGTCGGAGGTCGTATACCTCTCAACACGGGACGAGCCTGAAATCCCAATTTCATCTCTTGGAACATCTCATATGTCTCGTGACGTTCGAAACGTCTTCGGCGCCTCAATTCCAAGATGTTTAAGCATTATGCACTGAACTATCATGTAGTCCTCAAAAATGTGTATGTCACATGTTCGCAACATCTATAGGCGACTCTCGGGGTTTAGCACACCGAGCGGTGCATTAAGGACATAAGCCTTCTCTGCAGCAATGAGGACAATCTTTAGTTTACGGACCTAGTCCGCATAATTACTACTATCATCTTTCAACTAAATTTTCTCTAGGAACATATCAAAAACACTAGAGCTACAGCACTACAACATAATTTGCAAAGACCTTTTGACTATGTTCATGATAATGAGTTCACTTAATCATGTTAATTAAGAACTCCCACTCAAATTGACATCCCTCTAGTCATTCGAGTGTCACATGATCCAAATTCACTAACCCAAGTCCGGTCATCACGTGAGTTGAGTTTAGCTTCAATGGTGAACATCTCCATGTTGATCATATCCACTATATGACTCATGCTCGCTTTTTGGTATCTTGTGTTCCGAGGCCATGTCTTTGTTGGGTAACGTAGCATAAATTCAAAAATTTCCTACGCCATATTCAGATCGTCCTATGGAGAGACCAGCAACGAGAGAGGCATGAGAGCATCTTCATACCTTTGAAGATCACTAAGCGGAAGCGTTGCTACGACGCGGTTGATGGAGTCATACTTGTGGCAATTCAGATCGCGGTGTGATTCCGATCTAGTGCCGAACCACGGCACCTCCGCGTTCAACACACCTGCAGCCCGGTGACGTCTCCCGCACCTTGATCCAGCAAGGAGGAGGAAGAGGTTGGGGAAGAGCTCCGGCAGCACGACGGCGTGGTGTCGATGGAGTGATGAGGTCTCCCGGCAGGGCTTCGCCAAGCATCGTGGGAGAGGAGGAAGAAGAGAGAGAGAGAGAGGGTTGCGCCGAGAGAGAGAGAGAAATTCCCGTGTCTCCAATGCTCAAAACCCCCACTATATATAGGGGGGAGGGGAGGGTGGCGCCCCCTAGGGTTCCCACCCCTAAGGGGGAAGGGGAGGTGGCGGCCAGGAGGGGAGAGGGGGGGTGGCGCACCCCTGGTGGACCTTAGGCCCACCTGACTTAGGGTTCCCCCCCCCTTCCTCTCTAGGCGCCTTGGGCTGGGTGTGGGGGGTGCACTAGCCCACCCAGGGGCTGGTTCCCTCTCACACTTGGCCCATGTAGCCTCCTGGGGCTGGTGGCCCCTCCCGGTGGGCCTCCGGAACCCTTCCGGTGGTCCCGACACTTTACTGGTGGTGCCCGAAACATTTCCGACGTCCAAACCCATCCATCCTATATATCAATCCTTACCTCCGGACCATTCTGGAGCTCCTCGTGACGTCCGGGATCTCATACGGGACTCCGAACAACCTTCGGTAACCTCATATAACAATTCCCTATGACCCTAGCGTCATCGAACCTTAAGTGTGTAGACCCTACGGGTTCGGGAGGCATGCAGACATGACCGAGACACCTCTCCGGCCAATAACCATCAGCGAGGTTTGGATACCCATGGTGGCTCCCACATGTTCCACGATGATCTCATCAGATGAACCACGATGTCAAGGATTCAATCAATCCCGTATATAGTTCCCTTTGTCTGTCGGTATAGAACTTGCCCGAGATTCGATCGTTGGTATACTTATACCTTGTTCAATCTCGTTACCGCTAAGTCTCTTTACTCGTTCTGTAGCACGTCATCCTGTGACTAACTCCTTAGTCACATTGAGCTCATGATGATGTTCCACCGAGTGGGCCCAAAGATACCTCTCCGTTACACGGAGTGACAAATCCCGATCTCGATTCGTACCAACCCAACACACACTTTCGGATATACCCGTAGTGCACCTTTATAGTCACCTAGTTACGTTGTGACATTTGATACACTCGAAGCACTCCTACGGTATCCAGGAGTTGCACAATCTCACGGTCAAAGGAAAACACACTTGACATTAGAAAAGCTTTAGCATACGAACAACACGATCTAGTGCTATGCTTAGGATTGGGTCTTGTCCATCACATCATTCTCCTAATGATGTGATCCCGTTATCAATGACATCCAATGTCCATGATGAGGAAACCATGATCATACATTGCTAAACGAGCTAGCCAATTAGAGGCTTGCTAGGGACACATTGTGATCTATTTATTCACACATGTATTACTTGTTCCTGTTAATACAATTATAGCATGAACAATAGACGATTATCATGAACAAAGAAATATGATAATAACCATTTTATTATTGCCTCTAGGGCATATTTCCAACAGTCTCCCACTTGCACTAGAGTCAATAATCTAGTTACATTATGATGAATCGAACACCCATAGCATTGTGGTGTTGATCATGTTTTGCTCGAGGAAGAGGTTTTGTCAACGGGTCTGCACTGTTCTGATCCGTGTGTTCTTTACAAATATCTATTACTCCTCTCTACACCTGGTCCTGGATGGAGTTGTAGCGGCGTTGGATATGCTTGGTCTTCCGGTGAAATCTGGGCTCCTTGGCTATGGCAATGGCTCCAGTGTTATCACAGAAGAGTGTCATCGGACCTGACGCGCTTGGAACCACTCCAAGGTCGGTGATGGACTCCTTCATCCAAATCCCTTCATGAGCCGCTTCTGAAGCAGCTATGTACTCCACTTCACATGTAGATGCTGCCACGACGTCTTGCTTGCTGTTGCACCAGCTCACTGCCCCGCCATTCAAAACATACATGTATCCGGTTTGTGACTTAAAGTCATCCGGATCTGTGTCGAAGCTAGCATCGACGTAACCCTTTATGACGAGCTCTTCATCACCTCCATAAACGAGAAACATCTCCTTAGTCCTTTTCAGGTACTTAAGGATATTCTTTACCGTTGTCCAGTGTTCCATACCAGGATCACTTTGGTACCTCCCTTCCAAACTTATGGCAAGGTTTATATCAGGTCTAGCACACAGCATGGCATACATTAGAGAGCCCACGGCTGAAGTGTAGGGGACAGTACTCATCTTCTCTCTATCTGCTGCCGTGGTCGGTGACTGAGTCTTACTCAATCTCATACCTTGCAAAACTGGCAAGAACCCCTTCTTTGAGTTTTCCATATTGAACTTCTTCAATATCTTGTCAAGGTATGTACTTTGTGAAAGACCTATGAGGCGTCTCAATCTATCTCTATAGATCTTGATGCCTAATATGCATGCAGCTTCTCCAAGGTCCTTCATTGAAAAACTCTTCTTCAACTAGGCCTTTATGCTCTCCAATAACTCTATATTATTCCCCATCAATAATATGTCATCCACATATAGTATGAGGAAAGCTACAGAGCTCCCACTCACTTTCTTGTACAGACTGGCTTCTCCATAAACTTGTATAAACCCAAACGCTTTAATCACCTCATTAAAGCGAATGTTCCAACTCCGAGATGCTTGCACCAGTCCATAGATTGTGACAGCCCGATGCCGGCATTCCAGAAGATTCCCCTTCTTTCCATTTTCGTCGTGTGTCTATTTTATTTTTGTCGCCTCATCATCGCATCATGCGCATCATCAGCATTGCATCGGCATCCCGTTGCCGCCATTTTTCAAAACTTGCATCCGTTGTTAGTTGCCGGGTCTCTTCGTTGTCCATTCCGAGCCCGACCGCTCACGCACGCGCCCGCGGTACCGTCGTAATCCTGTTTTAAAAGTGTGCGTATAACTTTCTCTGACCGGGTTGAGATTTGACGTGCGGTCTTATTTTAATATAGCTAGGCCACCTGTCGAATTTCGTCGCGATCAGAGACCGTCTGGAACCCGAACGGTCGACCGTAGCGGCACCGTCTCCGGTTATTCGTCAGACGATTGTTGGTGTTTTAAAAATTGTTGCCGTGCCGCCCGTTCTCCCTCTCGTCTCCGGATATCCCCTCTACACAGACGCGTACCCGTTCCCACATGCGGAATCGTCCGAATCCGACCGCACGGTTGGATCCAAAACGAAATTCCGGCTAACCTAGCCCCCCTTTTCTCTATAAATACCCCTCCATCACATTTTTAGACAGCCCCCTCTCCCCTGCCTTGAAAACCGTGCCAACCCTAGCCTCTCGCACCCTCTCTCTCCTCCCCTCGGTCCCTCAGCCACCGCCAGGGACCGCCGAGCCCAGATCGGGCCCGGGAAGGCCCGGATCCGCGCCGCCGCCCGTTCTGCTCCCGTGCCCCGTGATCTCGGGCTCCCCGTGCTCGAGCTAGCCGAGCTCATCCCGGCCGCCGGTCACTGGCGCACCACCCTCGCCGGAGGCCCTCGCCGGCGCCGCCTCCCCGTGCGATAGAGCCCTGCCGGCCCCGCCCTCCGACGGTCGCCGCGAGCAGCCAGTGCCCCGAGCTCTAGCAGCTGCTGCCGAGTCCAGGAACCATCGCCGGTGGATCCGTCCCTCCTCCGGCCATGGATCTGGTGGATCCCTCTCTTCGCCGGCCGGATCCGGACCGGGAAGGGGCCTCCACGCCGGCGCCTCGCCCCCGCCTCGCCTGCTGCGTCGCCAGCACTGCGCCGCCACAACCTCGCTCCCGGGAGGACGTCGAAGCGGCAGCATTGGCCACCCGCGACCTGGGCCCCGAGATCCCTCGGCCCAGCAGCAGCTCGCCCCTCCCGCAGCGGCCCAGATCGCCCGTGTCTGCAGCGCCACGAGCCGCGGCCCAGCTCCTCCGCCTCCTCCAGCAGGCCAGGCCTGCTTTACCTCCCCACCGACCAGCCCAAGAAGGCCCAAGGTGAGCCGATCGCATCTGCCCTTATTTAGCGTTCGTTGCCTGTTAGGCCCGTCAGGGATTTCGGCCCGGTAGAATTATTTTTGCTTTATTCGGATTTGTTAAAAATTCCAGTAAATAGGCTATATTTCAAACGCCCGTAGTTTATAAACCGTAAATCGGATCGAGGCGTATTTTATATAGTTTTGGGTAGTTTTGCGAGTAGAACAAGTTTTCGCAACTTGCACATTTATTTGACGTAGTATTACGTGCTGAATGCCTAGTTTAAAGTGTTGTCCTATATTGTTTCGTCCCGTATTTATTTTTTCTTGCGGTCCGGATTGCTCGAGTACCTTAGATAAAATGCCTATGTTTTAGGGACCATTATTCCATGTATTTTAGAGTGGTCATTTGTATTTTTACGTGTAGGGATTTGTCGGTAGTTTATTTTCCCGTGTATAGATTATTATCTCGCTTTTTCGTGTGGCATTATATTATTGTGCAACCCCACATATTTTATATGATTTCGGGGTAGAAAAATCCAATTTTTCTGTGCAATTAGTTTTAGCTTTTGAGTAAGTTAGTTCACGCGATATTTTGTCGTGATGCCCTTTTATTTATTTCGTAGGATTTATTCCGTGCGTCGTGTGACGGAGTTGTCAACTAGAGAGTTGTTCTTGGGTGTTTAGACTAGCCCCTGGTATTTTTGGTTGCAATAGAAATGCATGTTTAGGTGTGGTTTGATTGCTCTCAAGTTGCTAGAAATAGTGCTGATTTAGAGGAGCTGAAATATTTCTAAGTCTAGAATCTGTTATATTTTGTTGCTGTCTTGTCTTGCTTGCATCTTGTCATCTGTAGCTCTTTTGAGGTTGGTCCAATGGAGTTAGTTGTAGCCCATGTGTTTCTCAAGCATGCTTTGAATTTTCATGCCATTTGGAGTCCTGTAGATATAGGTTTTGCTGCTGTCAATATTGCTTCAGATCGAAAACTGCACCTTCATGAGGTGTAATTTTCACTAAGTGTGAAATAGTGTGTGAGATGCCATATTGTGTCTTCTTTCCCTAGTGATCCATGATGCCATGCTAGTTGTTGTTAGTTGTTGGTAGTAGTGCTTTTTGCCCTCTTTCATGCCATGCCTTGCTTGAGTTTATCGGAGTTGAGTAGCTCGTAGTCGTGGGGCGTAGAATATGCTATGTGGCTGATTTTGGCAGATTGTAGTGAAATCTTGTTTTGCTCGTAGTTTTGATCCGTAGCTCCGATTTGATCGTGTCCTACATGAAACTTGCTTAGAATCTCGTGTAGTTTCTTTTTCTCTTGCTGGTTGTTTGTTTTGAAGTGCTCGTGACCGTCGTTGCACACATATTGCATTCATGACATCATATCTTGCGATGCTTGTATCTTTTGAACCGTAGCTCCGTTGGAGATGTTCTTTATGTGTAGATTGCTTGTCTTGACGCGTAGAATCACGTGAACCTATTTGTTTTGCTCTTTAACAACCAATTAAATGTATTAATTCAGATCTGGACAGAACTGTAAATTAACATGTGAGGTCGTCTCGGAGATGCTATATCTCGTTTCCGACCTCATTTAAAATGTCTAGATAGGTAGGTTAATTTCCGCTTCACCTCTTGCATGTTTGACAACCTTAATATTACCGTGTAAATAACCGGGAGTGAACTAAATAATTCATATGTGGAGTTTCGTCAATATGCAACTCGTTGCATATTGAACTTCACTTAATGTGTAGTGTTTGTTTGTCTGATTTGTCATGCCGTGACTTGCATGTATTCAGCTGCTCATGCATCATATGTGTTGTGCATCGTGTGGTGAATTCCGTGTGTTGATTTGTGTTTCCGGTTTGCTTCGTCTCGATAGAGTTCCGCAGCGTGCCGGATTGTGAGGACCCGTTCGACTACGTCGGTTCGTGTGCTTCACGGAGGCATTCTTGTTCCAAGCGGGATCTCAGGCAAGATGATCATTTCCCCAGATACCATTACTATCATTGCCATGCTAGTTTTATCGCTTCTATCGATTATGTCTCGTTGCCTACCACATGTTAAATATTAGCCTCTTAAACAATGCCATGGTCACCATCAACCTGTTCGACCTAGCAAACCACTGATTGGCTATGTTACCGCTTGCTTAACCTGTTGTTAGCGTTGCTAGTTGCAGGTGCAGTTGCTTCCATGTGAAAACATGGGTTCCTTGTCCTATCACCATATTAATGCTATTAATTTTAATGCACCTATATACTTGGTAAAAGGGTGGAAGGCTCGGCCTTTCTAGCCTGGTGTTTTGTTCCACCTTTGCCCCCTTAGTTTTGGCTACCGGTGTTATGTTCAATAAACCAGCGCTCCTAACACGATCGGGGTTGTTATGGGGACCCCCTTGATAATTCGTTTTAGATTAAAGCTGGTCTGGCAAGGTCCAACATTGGTTTTACTTTTGCCCAACATAATAATTTCGATAAATTGAAATGCATAGGGAGTTAGCGCTACCCGAGGAGTAATTTTACATAAACAGGGGGGGCCAGTGCTGATGGTGTTGGTCCCAAAAGGACAGACTGCGGGGCCACCACGGGGCAACTCGAGGTTTGGTACCTGTAGGCTTTTCCATCCGTCGTGTCCTGAGAACGAGATACGCGGCTCCTATCGGGTTCGTCGAAACGTCGGGCGGCCTTGCTGGATTAGTTTTACCTTTGACAAGATATCTTGTGCATCGGGATTCTGGTGATGCTTTGGGTAATCTCAGAGTTGAGGTTTTCCACTAGGAAATCCGATGAGATCGCGAGCTTCGTGATTGAGGATTTCTATGCGGCTTGTGGTAATTTGTGATGGACTAGTTGGAGCACCCCTGAAGGGTTAAATCTTTCGGAAAGTCGTGCCCGCGGTTATGTGGCAATGTGGAAACTTTGTTTAACACTGGTTCTAGATAACTTGAAGTTAACTTAAATAAAACTTGCCAACTGTGTGCGTAACCGTGACTGTCTCTTTCGTGAGTTCTTTCTCGGATCGAGGACACGGTGGGGTTATGTCTGACGTAGGTAGGTGTTCAGGATCATTCGTTTGATCATCAGTAGTTCACGTCCGCTATGCGTAGATCTTCCCCCTCTTATTTCTTGTACTCGTAAGTTTAGCCACCAAATATATGCTTAGCCGCTGCTGCAACCTCACCACTTAACCATACCTCACCCATTAAGCTTTGCTAGTCTTGATACCTTTGGAAATGAGATTGCTGGGTCCCCTGTGGCTCACAGATTACTACAACACCAGTTGTAGGTACAGGTAAAGATCACTTGACGCGAGCGCGTTGATTGTTCATTTGGAGTTGCTTCTTCTTCTTCTTCTTCTTCATCGATCTAGGATGGGTTCCAGGCCGACAGCCTGGGATAGCAAGGATGGACGTCGTTCTTCTTTGGTCGTTTGTTTTTGTCCGTAGTCGGACCCTCCTCTTACTCTTGATGATTATGTAACGTACTGATGTGACTCTGATGTAGCTTGTGGCGAGTGTAAGCCAACTCTGTATATATATATCTCTTCTTTTCAGTACATGTACTTGTAACGATATCCATTCTTGCGACATGACGAGATGCTCTTCTATCCCAGACGAGGCCTTCGTGCCAAATTGAGGATAGGGTCGCATCTTGGGTGTCACATAGATGGAGCGCTGGAGCTTGCATACCTTGTTAGCACTTTTAGGATCGACAAAAGCTTCTGGTTGCATCATATACAACTCTTCCTTAAGATACCCGTTAAGGAACGCTGTTTTGACGTCCATTTGCCAAATTTCATAATCATGAAAAGCGGCAATTGCTAACATGATTCGGACTGACTTTAGCTTCGCTATGGGGGAGAAAGTCTCATCGTAGTCAACTCCTTGAATTTGTCAAAAACCCTTTGCGACAAGTCGAGCTTTATAAACGGTCACATTACCGTTTGTGTCAGTCTTCTTCTTGAAAATCCATTTATTTTCTATGGCTCGCTGATAAACCACAAGTGTAGGGGATCGCAACAGTTTTCGAGGGTACAGTATTCAACCCAAATTTATTGATTCGACACAAGGGGAAGCGAAAGAATATTCTCAATATTAGAAGCTGAGTTTGTCAGTTTCAACCACACCTAAAAGATTAGTGTCTACAAGCAAAGTATCAGTAGCAAAGTGGTATGATAGCAACGGTGCTAGAAAAGATTTGTTGACAGCAGACTATTCCTAACTTGTTGTATCAATGGCGCCAGAAAATAGCACGTTTGACGGGGGACTATTCTTGAGAATAATTCTTCCCCGGCAACGGCTCCAGAAAAGTCTTGCAACAGGTAACAGCAAAGTAGCAAGTAACAGCAGTAGTGACAGCAGTAGCAAGGTGTTGGGGAACGTCGCATGGGAAACAAAAATTTTCCTACGCGCACGAAGACCTATCATGGTGATGTCCATCTATGAGAGGGGATATTCGATCTACGTACCCTTGTAGATCGCACAGCAGAAGCGTTATAGTGAACGCGGTTGATGTAGTGGAACGTCCTCACGTCCCTTGATCCGCCCCGCGAACCGTCCCGCGATCAGTCCCACAATCTAGTGCCGAACGGACGGCACCTCCGCGTTCAGCACACGTACAGCTCGACGATGATCTCGGCCTTCTTGATCCAGCAAGAGAGACGGAGAGGTAGATGAGTTATCCGGCAGCGTGACGGCGCTCCGGAGGTTGGTGGTGATCTTATCTCAGCAGGGCTCCGCCCGAGCTCCGCAGAAACGCGATCTAGAGGTGAAACCGTGGAGATATGTGGTCGGGCTGCCGAGGCAAAGTTGTCTCAAATCAGCCCTAAAACCTCTGTATATATAGGGGGAAGAGGGGGAGCCTTTCCTTGGGGTCCAAGGATCCCCAAGGGGGTCGGCCGAGCCAAAGGGGGGAAGTCCTCCCCTTCCAAACCGAATCCAACTAGGTTTGGAAGGAGGAGTCCTTCCCCTTTTTCCCACCTCCTCTTTTTTCTTTCCTTTTCTCTTTGATTTTCTTCCTATGGCGCATAGGGCCTTCTTGGGCTGTCCCACCAGCCCACTAAGGGCTGGTGCACCACCCCCAAGGCCTATGGGCTTCCCCAGGGTGGGTTGCCCCCCCCCCCCCCCCCGGTGAACACCCGGAACCCATTCGTCATTCCCGGTACATTCCCGGTAACTCCGAAAACCTTCCGGTAATCAAATGAGGTCATCCTATATATCAATCTTCGTTTCCGGACCATTCCGGAAACCCTCGTGATGTCCGTGATCTCATCCGGGACTCCGAACAACATTCGGTAACCAACCATATAACTCAAATACGCATAAAACAACGTCGAACCTTAAGTGTACAGACCCTGCGGGTTCGAGAACTATGTAGACATGACCCGAGTGACTCCTCGGTCAATATCCAATAGCGGGACCTGGATGCCCATATTGGATCCCACATATTCTACGAAGATCTTATCATTTGAACCTCAGTGCCAAGGATTCATATAATCATGTATGTCATTCCCTTTGTCCTTCGGTATGTTACTTGCCCGAGATTCGATCGTCAGTATCCGCATACCTATTTCAATCTCGTTTACCGGCAAGTCTCTTTACTCATTCCGTAATACAAGATCCCGCAACTTACACTAAGTCACATTGCTTGCAAGGCTTGTGTGTGATGTTGTATTACCGAGTGGGCCCCAAGATACCTCTCCGTCACACGGAGTGACAAATCCCAGTCTCGATCCATACTAACTCAACGAACACCTTCGGAGATACCTGTAGAGCATCTTTATAGTCACCCAGTTACGTTGTGACATTTGATACACACAAAGCATTCCTCCGGTGTCAGTGAGTTATATGATCTCGTGGTCATAGGAACAAATACTTGACACGCAGAAAACAGTAGCAACAAAATGACACGATCAACATGCTACGTCTATTAGTTTGGATCTAGTCCATCACGTGATTCTCCTAATGACGTGATCCAGTTATCAAGCAACAACACCTTGTTCATAATCAGAAGACCCTGACTATCTTTGATCAACTGGCTAGCCAACTAGAGGCTTGCTAGGGACAGTGTTTTGTCTATGTATCCACACATGTATATAAGTCTTCATTCAATACAATTATAGCATGGATAATAAACGATTATCATGAACTAAGAAATATAACAATAACTAATTTATTATTGCCTCTAGGGCATATTTCCAACAGTCTCCCACTTGCACTAGAGTCAATAATCTAGTTCACATCACCATGTGATTTCAACGAATCCAACACCCATATAGTTCTGGGGTCTGATCACGTCTTGCTCGTGAGAGAGGTTTTAGTCAACGGTTCTGAAACTTTCTGATCCGTGCGTTCTTTACAAATCTTTATGTCATCTTATAGATGCTGCTACTACGTGCTATTCGGAAATGCTCCAAATATCTACTGTACTATACGAATCCGTTTCACTACTCATAGTTATTCGGATTAGTGTCAAAGCTTGCATCGACGTAACCCTTTACGACGAACTCTTTAACCACCTCCATAATCGAGAAAAATTCCTTAGTCTATTTAGTTACTAAGGATAACTTTGACCGCTGATCAGTGATTCAATCATGGATCACTCTGTGTACCTCTTAACAGACTTGCTGCAAGGCACACATCAGGTGCGGTACTCAGCATGGCATACTTCAGATTCTACGGCCAAGGCATAGAAGACGACCTTCGTCTATTCTCTTTATTCTGCCGGGGTCGTGTTTTGAGTCTTACTCACATTCACACCTTACAACACAGTCAAGAACTCCTTCTTTGCTGATCTATTTAGAATTCCTTCAAAAACTTGTCAAGGCATGCATCTTGTTGAAACTTCTATTAAGCGTTTTGATCTATCTCCATAGATCTTGATGCTCAACGTTCAAGTAGCTCAATCCAGGTATTCCTTTGAAAAACTCCTTTCAAACAACCTTTTATGCTTCACAGAAATTCTACATTACTTCTGATCAACAATATGTCAACCAGATATACTTATCAGAAATTCTATAGTGCTCCCACTCACTTCTTTGGAAATACAAGTTTCTCACAAACTTTGTACAAACCCAAAATCTTTGATCATCTCATCAAAGTGCATATTCCAACTCCGAGATGCTTGCACCAGTCCATTGAAGGATCACTGGAGCTTGCATACTTGCTAGTATCTTTAGGATCGAACCTCCTCGTTGTATCACATACAATGTTTGCTCAAGGAAACCGTCGAGGAAACAATGTTTTGACATCCTACGTGCAATATTTCATAAATAATGCAGCAACTACTAACATAATTCTAACAGACTTTTAGCATCGCTACGAGTGAGAAAGTCTCATCATAGTCAAATGTTTGATCTTATCGGAAACATCTTTGCGACAAGTCGAGCTTTTCTTAATAGTGACTTATCACCATCATCGTATGTCTTCTTTTAAAGATCCATCTTTACTCAATAGTCATCTGACCATCAAGTAGTTCTTCCAAAGTCTACACTTTGTTTTCTTACATGGATCCTCTCTCGGATTTCATGGCTTCCAGCCATTTGTCGGAATCCGGGCCCACCATTGCTTTCTTCATAACTCGTAGGTTCATTGTTGCTCAACAACATGACCTCCAAGACAGGGTTACTGTACCACTCTGCAGTAGTACGTGACCTTGTCAACCTACGAGGCTTGTAGTAACTTGATCCGATGCTCGATGACCACCATCATCAGCTTTCACTTCAATTGGTGTAGGTGCCACAGGAACAACTTCCTGCGCCCTGCTACACACTGGTCGAAGTGATGGTTCAATAACCTCATCAAGTTCTACCACCCTCCCACTCAATTCTTTCGAGAGAAACCTTTCCTCGAGAAAGGATCCGTTTCTAGAAACAAACACTTTGCTTTTGGATCTGAGATAGGAGATGTACCCAACTGTTTTGGATATCCTATGAAGATGCATTTATCCGCTTTGGGTTCGAGCTTATCAGACTGAAACTTTTTCACATAAGTGTCGAAACCCCAAACCTTTCAAGAAACGACAGTTTAGATTTCTCTTAAACCTCAGTCTATATTGTGTCATCTCAATGGAAATACGTGGTGCCCTATTTAAAGTGAATGCGGTTGTCTCTAATGCTTAACCCATAAACGATAGTGGTAATTCGATAAGAGACATCATAGCATGCACCATACCAAATAGTGTGTGGCTATGACGTTCAGACACATCATCACACTATGATGTTCTAGGTGGCATGAACCGCGAAACAATTTCCACATTGTCTTAACTACGTACCAAAACTCGTAACTCAGATATTCATTTGTATGATCATATCGTAGACAGTTTATCCTCTTGTTACGACGAACTTCACTCCGAAACAGAATTGAACTTTTCAATATTTCAGACTTGTGATTCATTAAGCAAATACTCTAGTATCTACTCAAATCGTCATTGAAGTAAGAACATAATGATATCCACTGCGTGCCTCAGCACCCATTGGACTGCATACATCAAAATGTATCACTTCCAACAAGTTACTATCTTATTTCATCTCAATGAAAACAAGGCCTTGCTCATGTGGTATGATTTGCATGTCACTAGTGATTCAAAATCAAGTGAGTATAAAGATCCATCAGCATGGAGCCTCTTCATGCAATTTATACCAACATGACTCAAGCGGCAGTGCCACAAGTAAGTGGTACTATCATCATTACCTCGTATCTTTTGGCACCAATATCATGAACATGTGTAACACTACGATCAAGATTCAATAAACCATTGAAGGTGATTATTCAAGAAAATAGAGTAACCATTATTCTCTTTAAATGAATAATCGTAATGCAATAAACATGATCCAATCATGTTCATGCTTAACGCAAGCACCAAATAACAATTTATTTAGGTTTAACACCAATCCCGATGGTAGAGGGAGCGTGTGACGTTTGATCGTATCAACCTTGGAAACACTTCCAACACGTATCGTCACCTCGCCTTTAGCTAGTCTCCGTTTATGCCGTAGCTTTCATTTCGTGTTACTAATCACTTAGCAACTGAACCAGTATCCAATACCCTCATGCTACTAGGAGTACTAGTAAAGTACACATCAACATCATGTATATCAAATATACTTCTTTCGACTTTTGCCAACCTTCTTATCTACCAAGTATCTAGAGTTGCTCCGCCTCAGTGACTGTTACCCTCATTACAGAAGCACTTAGTCTCGGGTTTGGGTTTAATCTTGGGTCTCTTCATTAGTGCAGCAACTGTTTTGCCGTTTCACAAAGTATCCCTTCTAGCCCTTGCCTTTCTTGAAACTTAGTGGTTTTACTAACCATCAACAATTGATGCTCCTTCTTGATTTCTACTTTCGCAGTGTCAAACATCGCGAATCGCTCAAGGATCATTGTATCTATCCTTGATATGTTATAGTTCATCGTGAAGCTCTCACAGCTTGGTGGCAGTGACTTTGGAGAACCATCATTATCTCATCTGGAAGATTAACTCCCACTTGATTCAAGCGATTGTCGTACTCAGACAATCTGAGCACACGCTCAACGATTGAGCTTTTCTCCTTTACTTTGTGGACAAAGAATCTTGTTGGAGGTCTCGTACCTCTTAACAAGGGCACAACCATGAAATCACAATTTCATCTCTTTGGAACATCACTTATGTTCCGTGACGTTTCAAAACGTTTTCGGCGCCTTGCTTCTAAGCCATTAAGTATTTTGCACTGAACTATTGTGTAGTCATCAGAAACGTGTATGTCGGATGTTCACAGCATCCACAGACGACGCTCGAGGTGCAGCACATCGAGTGGTGCATTAAGGACATAAGCCTTCTACGCAGCAACGAGGACAATCCTCGGTTTTACAGACTCAGTCTGCAAAGTTTGCTACTATCAACTTTCAACTAAATTTTCTCTAGGAACATATAAAAATAGTAGAGCTATAGTGCAAGCTACATCGTAATTCGCAAAGACCATTAGACTATGTTCATGACAATTAGTTCAATTTAATCATATTACTTAAGAACTCCCACTCAAAAAGTACATCTCTCTAGTCATTTGAGTGGTACATGATCCAAATCCACTATCTCAAGTCCGATCATCACGTGAGTCGAGAATAGTTTCAGTGGTAAGCATCTCTATGCTAATCATATCAACTATACGATTCATGCTCGACCTTTCGGTCTCATGTGTTCCGAGGCCATGTCTGCACATGCTAGGCTCGTCAAGCTTAACTCGAGTGTTCCGCGTGTGCAACTGTTTTGCACCTGTTGTATGTGAATGCTGAGTCTATCACACCCGATCATCACGTGGTGTCTCGAAACGAAGAACTGTCGCAACGGTGCACAGTCGGGGAGAACACAATTTCGTCTTGAAATTTTAGTGAGAGATCACCTCATAATGCTACCGTCGTTCTAAGCAAAATAAGGTGCATGAAAGGATTAACATCACATGCAATTCATAAGTGACATGATATGGCCATCATCATGTGCTTCTTGATATCCATCACCAAAGCACCGGCACGATCTTCTTGTCACCGGCGTCACACCATGATCTTCATGATCATGATCTCCATCAACGTGTCGCCATCGGGGTTGTTGTGCTACTCATGCTATTACTACTAAAGCTACGTCCTAGCAATATAGTAAACGCATCTGCAAGCACAAATGTTAGTTTAAAGACAACCCTATGGCTCCTGCCGGTTGCCGTACCATCGACATGCAAGTCGATATTATCTATTACAACATGATCATCTCATACATCCAATATATCACATCACATCGTTGGCCATATCACATCACAAGCATACCCTGCAAAAACAAGTTAGATGTCCTCTAATTTTGTTGTTGCATGTTTTACGTGGTGACCATGGGTATCTAGTAGGATCGCATCTTACTTACACAAACACCACAACGGATATATATGAGTTTCTATTTAACCTCATCCAAGGACCTCCTCGGTCAAATCCGATTCAAGTAAAGATGGAGAAACTGACACTTGCCAGTCATCTTTGAGCAACGGGGTTACTCGTAGCGATGAAACCAGTCTCTCGTAAGCGTACGAGTAATGCCGGTCCAAGCCGCTTCAATCCAACAATACCGCGGAATCAAGAAAAGACTAAGGAGGGCAGAAAAACGCACATCACCGCCCACAAATACTTTTGTGTTCTACTCGAGAAGACATCTACGCATGAACCTAGCTCAAGATGCCACTGTTGGGGAACGTCGCATGGGAAACAAAAAATTTCCTACGCACACGAAGACCTATCATGGTGATGTCCATCTACGAGAGGGGATATTCGATCTACGTACCCTTGTAGATCGCACAGCAGAAGCGTTAGTGAACGCGGTTGATGTAGTGGAACATCCTCACGTCCCTCGATCCGCCCCGTGAACCGTCCCGCGATAAGTCCCACGATCTAGTGTCGAACGGACGGCACCTCCGCGTTCAGCACACGTACAGCTCGACGATGATCTCGGCCTTCTTGATCCAGCAAGACAGACAGAGAGGTAGATGAGTTCTCCGGCAGCGTGACGGTGCTCCGGAGGTTGGTGGTGATCTTATCTCAGCAGGGCTCCGCCCGAGCTTTGCAGAAACGCGATCTAGAGGTGAAACCGTGGAGATATGTGGTCGGGCTGCCGTGGCAAAGTTGTCTCAAATCAGCCCTAAAACCTCCGTATATATAGGGAGAAAAGGGGGAGCCTTGCCTTGGGGTCCAAGGACCCCCAAGGGGGTCGGCCGAGCCAAAGGGGGGGAAGTCCTCCCCTTCCAAACCGAATCCAACTAGGTGTGGAAGGAGGAGTCCTTCCCCTTTTTCCCACCTCCTCTTTTTTCTTTCCTTTTCTCTTTGATTTTCTTCCTATGGCGCATAGGGACTTCTTGGGCTGTCCCACCAGCCCACTAAGGGCTGGTGCGCCACCGCCAAGGCCTATGGGCTTCCCCGGGGTGGGTTGCCCCCCCCCCCCGGTGAACACCCGGAACCCATTCGTCATTCCCGGTACATTCCCGGTAACTCCGAAAACCTTCCGGTAATCAAATGAGGTCATCCTATATATCAATCTTTGTTTCCGGACCATTCCGGAAACCCTCGTGACGTCCGTGATCTCATCTGGGACTCCGAACAACATTCGGTAACCAACCATATAACTCAAATACGCATAAAACAACGTCGAACCTTAAGTGTGCAGACCCTGCGGGTTCGAGAACTATGTAGACATGACCCGAGTGACTCCTCGGTCAATATCCAATAGCGGGACCTGGATGCCCATATTAGATCCCACATATTCTACGAAGATCTTATCGTTTGAACCTCAGTGCCAAGGATTCATATAATCCCGTATGTCATTCCCTTTGTCCTTCGGTATGTTACTTGCCCGAGATTCGATCGTAAGTATCCGCATACGTATTTCAATCTCGTTTACCGGCAAGTCTATTTACTCGTTCCGTAATACAAGATCCCGCAACTTACACTAAGTCACATTGCTTGCAAGGCTTGTGTGTGATGTTTTATTACCGAGTGGGCCCCAAGATACCTCTCCGTCACACGGAGTGACAAATCCCAGTCTCAATCCATACTAACTCAACGAACACCTTCAGAGATACCTGTAGAGCATCTTTATAGTCACCCACTTATGTTGCGACATTTGATACACCCAAAGCATTCCTCCGCTGTCAGTGAGTTATATGATCTCATGGTCATAGGAACAAATACTTGACACGCAGAAAACAGTAGCAACAAAATGACACGATCAACATGCTACGTCTATTAGTTCGGGTCTAGTCCATCACGTGATTCTCCTAATGATGTGATCCAGTTATCAAGCAACAACACCTTGTTCATAATCAGAAGACCCTGACTATCTTTGATCAACTGGCTAGCCAACTAGAGGCTTGCTAGGGACAGTGTTTTGTCTATGTATCCACACATGTATATAAGTCTTCATTCAATACAATTATAGCATGGATAATAAACGATTATCATGAACTAAGAAATATAATAATGACTAATTTATTATTGCCTCTAGGGCATATTTCCAACACAAGGAACAGCAGTAACCAGTAGCAGCAGAGTAACAGAAGTAGCAATAGTAGTAGCGACAAAGTAACGTAGCAAGGACCAGTAGTAAAAGACTCTTAGGCAGTGGATCGGTGATGGATGAGTATAACGGATGTGATTCATCATGTAACAGCTATAACACGGAGAGATAAGTAACTAGCTCCCGTTCGTCAATCTAATGTAGGCATGTATTCCGTATGTAGTCATACGTGCTTAGGGAAAAGAACTTGCATGACATCTATTGTCCATCCCTCCCGTGGCAGCGGGGTCCTAATGGAAACTATGGGATATTAAGGTTCTCTTTTTAATAAAGAACCAGACCAACGCATTAACACTTGGTGAATACATCAACTCCTCATACTATGGTCATCTGCGGGAGTGGTTCCGGCTATTATCACTCTGGGGTTGCCGGGTCATAACACATAGTAGGTGACTACAACTTGCAAGATAGGATCTAAAACACACATATATTGGCGACAACATAATAGGTTCAGATCTGAAATCATGGCACTCAGTCCCTAGTGACAAGCATTAAGCATGGCAAAGTAGTAGCAACATCAATCTCAGAACATAGTGGATACTAGGGATCAATCCCCGTCAAAACTAACTCGATTACATGCTAGATCTCATCCAACTCATCACCGTCCAGCAAGCCTACGATGAGATTACTCACGAACGATGAAGAGCATCATGGAATTGGTGATGGAGGAAGGTTGATGATGATGATGGCGACGATTTCCCCTCTCCGGAGCCCAGAACAGACTCGAGATCTACCCTCCAGATGAAGAACAGGAGGTGGCGACGCCTCCGTATTGTAAAACGCGATGAATCCTTCTCTCTGATTTTTTTTCCGGGCGAAACGGAATATATAGAGCTGAGTTTGGAGGCGGTGGCGCCACGTGGGCCCCACAAGCCCTCACGGCGCGGCCAGGGGGGGTGGTCGCGGCCCGTGGGCTTGTGGCCCACTAGCACACCTCCTCTAGTGGATCTTTGCGCAGGTAATTTTTATTTATTCCAGAAAAATTCTCCGTAAATTTTCAGGACATTCCGAGAACTTTCATTTCTACACAAAAACAACACCATGGCAATTCTGCTGAAAATAGCGTTAGTCCGGGTTAGTTACATTCAAATCATGCAAATTAGAGTCCAAAACAAGGGCAAAAGAGTTCGGAAAAGTAGATACGACGGAGACGTATCACTCGCCGATCAAGTTCTACTTTCCTCCCACTTACTTCTTTGAAGAGAAACTCTTTCTCTAGAAAGGATCCGTTCTTGGCAACAAAGTTTACGCCTTCGGATCTAAGATAGAAGGTATACCCAATAGTTTCCTTAGGGTATCCTATGAAAACGCATTTCTCTGCTTTCGGTTCGAGCTTCTCTGGTTGAAGTTTCTTCACATAAGCATCGCAGCCCCATACTTTTAGAAACGACAGCTTAGGTTTCTTGCCAAACCATAATTCATACGGTGTCGTCACAACGGATTTAGACGGTGCCCTATTTAAAGTGAATGTTGTAGTTTCCAATGCGTATCCCCAAAATGATTGCGGTAAGTCGGTAATAGACATCATAGATCGTACCATATCTAATAAAGTGTGATTACGATGTTCAGACACTTTGTTACGTTGCGGTGTGCCAGGCGGCTTAGTTGTGAAACAATTCCACACTTCCTTAGGTGTGTGCCAAACTCGTGACTCAAATATTCTCATCCACGATCAGATCGTAGACACTTTATTTTTCTGTCACGTTGATTCTCAACCTCACTCTAAAATTCCTTGAACTTTTCAAATGTTTCAGATTTGTGCTTCGTCAAGTAGATATACCCATACCTACTCAAATCATTGGTGAGAGTGAGAACATAACGATAGCCATCGCGAGCTTCAATGTTCATTGGACCACACACATCAGTATGTATTATTTCCAATAAGTCGGTTGCTCTCTCCAATATTCCTGAGAATGGAGTCTTAGTCATCTTGCCCATGAGGCACGGCTCGCATGTGTCAAATGATTCAAAGTCAAGAGACTCTAACAGTCCATCGGTATGGAGTTTCTTCATGCGCTTAACACCGATATGACCAAGGCGGCAGTGCCACAAGTATGTGGGACTATCATTATCAACTTTGCATCTTTTGGTATTCACACTATAAATATGTGTAACATCATGATCGAGATTCATCAAGAATAAACCATTCACCAGCGGAGCATGACCATAAAACATATCACTCATATAAATAGAACAACCATTATTCTCTGACTTAAATGAGTAGCCGTCTCGCATTAAGCAAGACCCTGATACAATGTTCATGCACAAAGATGGAACTAAATAAAAACTATTAAGGTTTAAAACTAATCTCGAAGGTAGATGTAGAGGCAGCGTGCCAATCTCGATCACATCGACCTTGGATCCATGCCTGATGCGCATCGTCACCTCGTGCTTGGCCAGCCTCCGTTTATTCCGCAGTTCCTGCTTTGAGTTGCAAATGTGAGCAACAGCACCGGTATCAAATACCCAGGAGCTACTACGAGCGCTGGTAAGGTACACATCACTAACATGTATATCATATATACCTTTAACATTGTCGGCCTTCTTATCCGCTAAGTACTTGGGGCAGTTCCGCTTCTAGTGACATTTTCCCTTGCAATAGAAGCATTCAGTCTCAGACTTGTGTCCATTCTTTTTCTTCTTCCCGCTATGTGGCTTACCAGGCGCGGCAACGGCTTTGCCGTCTTTCTTGAAGTTCTTCTTACCCTTGCCTTTCTTGAAACTGGTGGTCTTATTGACCATCAACACTTGATGCTGTTTCTTGACTTCTACTTCTGCAGATTTCAGCATTGAGTACAACTCGGGAATGGTCTTCTCCATCCCTTGCATGTTGTAGTTCAGCACAAAACCCTTGTAGCTTGGTGGGAGAGACTGGAGGATTCTGTCAATTACAGCATCATCCGGAAGTTCAACTCCAAGCTGAGTCACACGTCCATGCAACCCAGACATTGTGAGAATATGCTAACTAACAGAACTGTTCTCCTCCATCTTGCAGCTAAAGAACTTGTCAAAGACTTCATATCTCTCGAATCTGGCATGAGCTTGAAAAACTAGCTTCATCTCCTGGAACATCTCATATGCTCCGTGCTGCTCAAAACGCCTTTGGAGCCCCCGTTCTAAACTGTATAGCATGCCACACCTAACCAGAGAGTAGTCACCACTCCGTGCTTGCCAGACGTTCTGAACATCTTGGGCTGCCGGGGGAAGAGGGGGGTCACCTAGTGGAGCATCAAGGACATAAGCCTTCTTGGATGCAATGAGGATGAGCTTCAAGTTGTGGACCCAGTCCGCATAGTTGCTACCATCATCTTTCAGCTTGTTTTTCTCTAGGAATGCATTGAAATTGAGGTTGACAGGTGCGTTGGCCATTGGATCTACAATATTTGTAAAGACAACTTTTTAGACTAAGTTCATGATAATTAAGTTCATTTAATAAAATTAAGTATGAACTCCCACTTAAATCGACATCCCTCTAGTCATCTAAGTGATACATGATCCATGTCGACTAACCCGTGTCTGATCATCACGTGAGACGGACTAGTCGTCATGCTGAGCAACTTCATGCTGATCATATTCAACCATACGACTCATGTTCGAACTTTCGATCTCTCGTATTCGAGGTCATGTCTGTACATGCTAAGCTCGTCGAGTCAACCTAAGTGTTTCGCGTGTGTAAATCTGGCTTACACCCGTTGTATGCGAACGTTAGAATCTATCACACCCGATCATCACGTGGTGCTTCGAGACAACGATCCTTCGCAACGGTGCACACTTAGGCGAATACGTTCTCAAAATTTTATGAGGGATCATCTCATTATGCTACCATCGTTCTAAGCAATAAGATGAAAAACATGATAAACATCGCATGCAATCATATAGTGACATGATATGGCCATTATCATCTTTGCTCCTTCGATCTCCATCTTCGGGCATCGCATGATCATCATCGTCACCGTCATGACACCATGATCTCCATCATCGTGTCTCTTTGAAGTCTTCACGCCAACTACTATTAATACTACTATAGCTAACCGTTAGCAATGAGGTAAAAGTAGTAAACACATGGCGTTGTATCTCATACAACAAATTAAGACAACTCCTATGGCTCCTGTCGGTTGTCATACTCATCGACATGCAAGTCGTGAATCCTATTACAAGAACATGATCATCCCATACATCACACATGTAACATCATATCCTTTGGCCATATCACATCACATGTCAAACCCTGAAAAAACAAGTTAGACGTCCTCTAATTGTTGTTGCAAGTTTTATGTGGCTGATTTGGGTTTCTAGCAAGAACGCCTTCTTACCTATGTGACAGCCACAACGATGATATGCCAAAGCTATTTACCCTTCATAAGGACCCTTTTCATAAAATCCAATCCGACTAGAGTGGGAGAGACACACACCCGCTAGCCACCTTATGCACCTAGTGCATGTTAGCCGGTGGAACCAGTCTCACGTAAGCGTACGTGTAAGGTCGGTTCGGGCCGCTTCATCCCACAATACCGTCGAAAAAGAATAAGACTAGTAGCGGCAAGCAATTGACAAAATCAGCGCCCACAACCTTTTTGTGTTCTACTCGTGCAAAGAATCTACGCATAGAAAACCTGGCTCTGATGCCACTGTTGGGTAACGTAGCATAAATTCAAAATTTTCCTACGCCATATTCAGATCTTCCTATGGAGAGACCAGCAACGAGAGCGGGGTGAGAGCATCTTCATACCTTTGAAGATCGCTAAGCGGAAGCGTTGCTAGAACGTGGTTGATGGAGTCGTACTCGCGGCGATTCAGATCACGGTGTGATTCTGATCTAGTGTCGAACCACGGTGTAATGCCCCAAGTGCAACATTGCCATATTTGGAACCTTGCCATGTTTGGATCCATGATTTGATTCTATGGAGTTATCATTTCATGTGTTATTTCATGTGGTCATGCCTTGTCTTCCCCTTTGCATTCATGCATCCATAGCATTCATCCATTCTTGTGTTGTTGTGGTGTTGATCTTAGGTGTGATTGTGATGAGTATGTGGTGTGTGATGTGATGTGCAAAGCTTGGATTCCAACTTTGCTTATTTATCCAAAATCTAGGTTTCAACTAAACCCTCCCTCTTTATTTTTCTTAAGCTCTAGATTTACTTGCCCACACCATGTTTGAAAAATGTAGATCTTTTAGAGTATTTGCATGTGGATGTGGTGCTATGACTAGGGTGTTTTAAAACTTTGCTTAGTGGGGTTCATATTCACAAAACAGATTAAAATAATTATGTTTTGTAAATATTTCTTTGCTCCAAAAATCCTCTTTTCATTTTATTTAGATAGGTCATAATTCCCTTATGACCAGGGTCATTTTTAGTTTATTTTTGGAGTCATAGTTTTCCCTAGGAATTTTATTTTTGTTGTGGCTTTGATTTTTAAATGGAAAAAACCCAAAGGGTTTTTCCCTCCCTTCTATTTTGCACCACCCGAGTGGGCTTTCTCCCCTCGTTGGCCCAACTCTTCTTTCCCTCACGTGGTAGCCCACTCCCCCGTCCCTCTCCTCTTGATGTTGTCTCCTTCCTCCTCCTGCTTTCCGTCAAAGAAACAGAGAGAGAGCGAGAGAGAGGTCGACGCCGTGGCTTCACGGACGTCGAGGCGCCCCCCCCCCCTCGACCCCTATATATTCCCTCGGTGTGTGTGCCATGCCCTAGGGTTCCTCCTCGCCGCCGCCACCTCTCCTTCTTCCCCTACGATCAGATCTGAGAGAGAGAGCAGGTAAGTTCTGCTTTAGTTCGTCAAAGAGATCGTCGTCGGCCTCCCTCCTCGTCCCTGGCAGCGTCTCCGTGGCGGCCAAGGTGTTCTCGGGCATGGGGCTCCTTCCACCTTCCCTTTCCCGGTGTTAGCAGAGAGGATCCTCCTCTCTGGTGCGCCCTCCGCGGCGGCACCGTCAAGCCGGAGCGGGTCGTCATGCCGCCCTGCCTCTTCTTCCTGCTACTTCATCGACAAGTGCTTCCCCGACGTTCCTAGGTGAGCTAGCCCCGATCTCCTTCCCGATTCCTACGCGTAGAACCCCTCCTAGGCCATAGCAGCGCGCCTCGTTCTTCTCTGTAGCTGGTGCCGCTGTGCTCGTTGTTGCCGTAGTTGAAGGTGTCCCTCTCGTGTGCATAGGAGTGGAATGGGTTCGTCTCGTTCCCCTCTTCCTCCCCGCGAGTGGTCGTAGCTCAATTTGAGTCATAGCATCACCGGTGATCTTCCCATGTTCCGGCCACCGTGTTATGTAGAAGTAGCAGAGAAGCTTACCTAAGAGGGTTACCTCCCCCTCTCTAGTAAGCGTCGATCGAGTAGCAGAGTGGTAGGAGGTGTTTTGGCACAGTAGTTGGTCGCGGGTTCGAGACCCACAAGCACCCCCCCCTTTTTATTGTTGCGTTTTGTGGGCAGTAGCTCAACAGGGAAACATTCCCTGTTTCCCTTGCACTCTCTGTCGAGCCCGAGGGCAGTGGTGCAGTGGTTGTGTGGTGTGTTGTGCATCAGTAGGTCTTGGGTTCGATCCCAAGCCCCTCCCTTTTATTTTTTGTTTTACCTTTTGCTGTTTTAACGTGTTTGCATGTGTAGTTGCTTGGGCAGCAAGCCAATGCCTTTACCTTGTGTGTGTGCATGTATAAGAGTGTGTAGGAGTAGTGTGTGTATGTGGTTGCAAGCATGTATATGTGTGTGTGTATGTGTTTGTGTGAGTGCACTTGTAAGTGTGTGCTCATACCCATGTGTAGTTGTGTGTGTTGTAGTTGTGTGTGTGTGTGCGTGTGCCCATGGGTGACTTGTGCACCTAGGTGAGAGGGTGTGTGTGTGCTTGTGGTGGAATTTGCACATATGCAAGAGGCCACCCCTCTTGTTGCACCTCTTGTGTATTTGAATAGGGTGTAGGATCATGTGTCGGTGTGTAGGTGCTCATGCATGTGTGTGTGTGTGGGCATGAGTTCAATTGAGCACTTGAGCATGAGGGCTCACCTATCATGCTTGCCACCAAGTTGTGTTTGGTGGAGTGTGATCTTGTGTGTGTGCATAGGTAGATATAGGTATGCCATGTATGTGTTCTTCACATGTGATGATGCTTGTATATGCTTATGTTGATTTCATGTAGTTTTTCGAGCTAGCGTTGTGCTTATGTGTTCCATGCAAGTACCCGTGTATTCTATATGGATTTGGGGTAGAATCATTCCAGGAATCCACTGGTGGAATCATATTTCACTTTGGAGCAACTTCATAAACTGTCATTTTTCTGTCTTGATGCTATGTTTAGGGCTTGGTGCCATGTGTTGTGATGGGCCTATGAGGATGAATCCTTGATGTGGCAGTAGTGGGTGAACCCCTCTACAACATGGAGTCTTTGTTTTATGCATAGGAGTTTGTATGTGCAAGTTGTGCCTTGTCAAAGTTGACATGTGGCTGAAATTGTCAGCTTTGTGAAAATCTGTGATTTTCACTAAGTCTGAGAAACTGTTGTTATTTTCTTCCCTTGTTGTTGTGGTTGCAAAAGCTCATGTGTTGGGAATCAGCCCAGGCAATCAACTAGGGAGTTGGAGTTTTTGTGTTTGTCTAGCTCTCTTTTAAATTTCATGCATTTTCACTTACTGTAGATATTATTTTGGAGGCTGTCAAAATGCTTTAGAGCATAAGCAGCTGGTGAAAATCTGAGATTTCCCAGAAATCTGTTATTTTAGTCCAAGTTAGTGCCTGTAGATCTTCTTGTGTGTGACACCTTTATATTATATTTTTGCTCGGGCTTGTAGAGCTTTTGAATGGCTTTTGCCACATATCTTGTTTGGCTCATTTGGGTGGATGTAGGTACTTTGCATGTTGCTTCCAAACTGCTATGATGTTGTTTAGGACAGATTGCATGTTTTAGTTGTTCTGAAGCTTGTGTTAGTATTGTTGGTGGTGTGGTGACTTTCTTTGCACCACCCCACCTATATTTGTTTGTTTGATCATGTGGCAACCTGGGAACACCAGAAGAGTGCCATTGGAGTGTGCTTGTGGTGGACTTGAACCGTAGGACTCCATATCTTGTTTCGTAGTTTCCGGTTGATCCGTAGCTCCGTTCTCTACGTTCTTTATATGTTTTTGCATCGTTTTCTTGTGATGCACCTGTTCATGTCATCCTCATGCAAGTCAAGATAGCTTAGGGTGAAGTTCTGTTCAGAAGTTTGTCTTCTCTTCTCATGCATAAGCAAGTGACTAGAATAGATATGCATGCTTCATTCTCATCTCATGCATCATGTGTTTGTTGCATCATGTTGTGTTGGTGTTCATTGGCTGTTATTTTTATCTTGGGTAGCACCGGGATCGGAGTGCGAGTATGTGGATTCTGGAGAGTACGTGCAGGACGAACAAGAGCAGTTCCAAGCTGAAGACATCCCAGGCAAGATGACCGTGACCTTGATACCGTATCTAGCTTTGTTATGCTTAGAATCACGTTTCCTTCGATATATGTTCGCTGCCTACTACTTGATATAATTTCCTCCTGATATTGCCATGAAACCAAACACCTTCCCCTCCTAGCTAACGTTGTTTAGCTAAGTAGGCTTGCTCACCTTCTAATGATAGCTTTGCTAGTTGCAGGTGCGAGCTATCTCATGTGATAACATGAATATTTTGATATCATTATGATTAAATTGTTATTTAATTAATGCACCTATATACTTGGTAAATGACAGAAGGCCTAGCCTTTTGCCGGGTGATTTGTTCCATTATTGCCGCCTTAGTTTCGGCTACCGGTGTTTGTTTCCATATCTGTTCGCTCCTAACACGTTCGGGGTTGTTATGGGGACCCCCTTGATAAATCATATAGTGTTAAGGCTTGTCCGGCAGGACCCAACATTGGTTTTAATTGCTAATCACTTAATAATAATTTTGCATAGGGAATAGTTACCCCGAGGATTTAATCAACAACCCGGGCCAGTGCTCCTCATGAGTGTTAGTCCAAACTAGAGTCGTGTGCGGGGCCAACCCGGGGCAACTCGGGAGATGTCTATCAGGACACTGTATGTTGTGCTCATCCGTCGTGTCCTGAGACTGAGATACACGGCTCTTATCGGAGTTGTCAACACGACGGGAGGTCCTGCTAGTCTTGCCTTACCTTAGCGATATATCTTGCGTATAGGAATCCCGGTGAAACTTCAGGTCTCCTCAAAGTTAAGGTTTTCCTCTAAGGAATCCGACGAGATCACGAGATTCGTGATAGAGGATTACTTTGCGGCCCGTGACCGTTTGTGATGGACTAGTTGGAGCACCCCTGCAGGGTTTAATCTTTTGGAAAGCCGTGCACGCGGTTATGTGGCAACATGAATAATTTGTTAACATCCGGTTCTAGATGACTTGAACTAACTCTAATAAAACTGCCAACTGTGTGCATAACCATGATTGTCCCCTTCGAAGATCTCTCTTCGATCGGGAACACGGTGGGGTTATGCTTGACGTAAGTAGGTGTTCAGGATCACTTAGTGATAACCTAGTCTTCGACCGCTCGCGTAGACCACCATATCTATAACTCTGATCTTCGTAAGTTAGCCACCATAAATGCTTAGGATGCAGCAACCTAAACACTGAACCATCCTCACCTAATAACTTGACTAGTTTCGGTACCAAGGTCATCGATTGCTGAGTCCCCGTGGCTCACAGATCACTACAACACCCCAACAGGTATAGGTACACCCGACGCAGGTGATCCAGATGGCACGCAGCTGGCGTGGCAGTACGATGAGGAGAATGACCGCCTGTACGTGAACTATCCAGAAGACTGAGGCCGTGGTCGTGATCGTGGGTGTGCATGCGGGATATCATAGTATTTTCCTTGTTTTATGTAGTCTGTAGCAGAACTACCTTGTGTGAATAATTGTGTGGATGTAACTCTGATATTATCTCTGTGAGATGGCAAATGAATGCCCTATTTGTCAATCTTAATTTATGTATGTGCTATGGTTATCTCGCTTGCGAAACGCTTAGATGCGCTTCTTTCCCTTTTGGGGCATCGCCCCCTAAATAGGAAAGGACCGCATCTTAGTCGTTACACACGGCACCTCCGCGTTCCACACATGTGCAACCCGGTGACGTCTCCTGCACCTTGATCCAGCAAGGAGGAGGGAGAAGTTGGGGAAGAGCTCCGGTAGCACGACGGCGTGGTGTTGATGGAACGATGAGGTCTCCCGGCAGGGCTTCAACAAGCACCGTGGGAGAAGAGGAAGAAGAGAGACAGGGCTGCGCCGAGAAAGAGAGAAATTACCATGTCTCCAATGGCCAAAAACCCCACTATATATAGGGGGAAGGGGAGGGTGGCGCCCCCCTAGGGTTCCCACCCCTAAGGGGTGTGGCAGCCCTAGATGGGGCTGGAGGTGGCGGCCACGAGGGGAGAGGGGGGTGGCGCACCCCTGGTGGGCCTTAGGCCAACCTGACTTAGGGTCCCCCCCTTCCCTCTCTAGGCGCCTTGGGCTGGGTGTGGTGGGCGCACCAGCCCACCCAGGGGCTGGTTCCCTCTCACACTTGGCCCATGTAGCCTCTTGGGCCTGGTGGCCCCTCCCGGTGGGCCTCCGGAACCCTTCCGATGGTCCCGGCACTTTACCGGTGGTGCCCGAAACATTTTCAGCGTCCAAACCCATCCATCCTATATATCAATCTTTACCTCCGGACCATTCCGGAGCTCCTTGTGACATCCGGGATCTCATCCGGGACTCTGAACAACCTTCGGAAACCTCGTATAACAATTCCCTATGACCCTAGCGTCATCGAACCTTAAGTGTGTAGACCCTACGGGTTCGGGAGGCATGCAGACATGACTGAGACACCTCTCCAGCCAATAACCATCAGCGGGGTCTGGATACCCATGGTGGCTCCCACATGTTCCACGATGATCTCATCGGATGAACTACGATGTCAAGGATTCAATCAATTCCGTATACAATTCCCTTTGTTTGTCGGTATAGAACTTGCCCGAGATTCGATCGTCGGTATACTTATACCTTGTTCGATCTCGTTACCGGTAAGTCTCTTTACTCGTTCCGTAGCACGTAATCCTATGAATAATTCCTTAGTAACATTGAGCTCATGATGATGTTCTACCGAGTGGGCCCACAGATACCTCTCCGTTACACGGAGTGACAAATCCCGATCTCGATTCGTACCAACCCAACACAGACTTTCGGAGATACCCATAGTGCACCTTTATAGTCACCGAGTTAAGTTGTGACGTTTGATACACCCAAAGAACTCCTACGGTATACGAGAGTTGCACAATCTCACGGTCGAAGGAAAATACACTTGACATTAGAAAAGCTTTAGCATACGAACAACACGATCTAGTGTTATGCTTAGGATTGGATCTTGTCCATCACATCATTCTCCTAATGATGTGATGTCATTATCAATGACATCCAATGTCCATTATCAGGAAACCATGATCATCCATTGATCAACGAGCTAGCCAATTAGAGGCTTTCTAGGGACACATTGTGATCTATTTATTCACACATGTATTATTGTTTCCTGTTAATACAATTATAGCATGAACAATAGACGATTATCATGAACAAAGAAGTATGATAATAACCATTTTATTATTGCCTCTAGGGCATATTTCCAACAGTCTGTACATGCTTGGCTCGTCAAGTTCAACCTGTGTGTTCCGTGTGTGCAACTGTTTTGCACCTGTTGTATGTGAACGTAGAGTCTATCACACCTAATCATCACGTGATGTCTCGAAACGTCGAACTGTTGCAACGGTGCACAGTCGGGGAGAACACAATTTTATCTTGAAATTTTAGTGAGGGATCACCTTATAAGGCTACTGTCGTCCTAGGAAAAATAAGGTGCATAAAAGGATTAATATCACATGCAGATCATAAGTGACATGATATGCCCATGAACTTATGCTTCTTGATCTCCATCACCCGAGCACCGACATGATCTCCATCGTTACCGGTGCTAGACTATGATCTCCATCATTGTGCTGCCATCAAGGTTGTCACGCTAACAAGGTTGTTACTACTAAAGCTACTACTAGAGATAAAATCAAGGCATCACCAAGCGCAAAATAATTAAAGATAACCCTATGGCACGTGTCGGTTGCCGTAGCATCGACGTGCAAGTCAATATTTAACTATTACAACATGATCATCTCATAAATCCAATATATCATATCATGTCTTTGGGCATATCACATCACATGCATACTGTGCAAAAACAAGTTAGACGTCCTCTAATTTGTTGTTGCAAATTTTACGTGGCTGCTATGGGTATCTAGTATGATTGCATCTTACTTACGCAAAGCCACAACGGAGATATGCAAGTTGCTATTTAACCTTCTCCAAGGACCGCCTCTGTCAAATCCGATTCAACTAAAGTTGAAGAAACAGACACCCGCTAGTCATCTTTATGCAACAAGTTGCATGTTAGTCCATGAAACCAGTCTCTCGTAAGCGTACGAGTAATGTTGGGTCGGGCCGCTTCAATCCAACAATACCGTTGAATCAAGAAAAGACTAAGGAGGGAACCAAATTGAACATCAACTCCCACAAACTCTTTTGTGTTCTACTCGATATGTCATCTACGCATAGACATAGCTCATGATGGCACTGTTGGGGAACATCGCATGGGAAACAAAAAATTTCCTACGCGCACATAAGATCTATCCATGGTGACGACCATCTACGAGAGGGGAGGGTGTATCTACATACCCTTGTAGATTACTAAGCGGAAGCTTATATAACGCGATTGATGTAGTGGAACATCTTCGCGGTCCAAATTGCTGCCCGTCCCGCGATCTCATCACGATACATCCCGTGATCCCATCACGATCCATCCCGATCTAGTGCCGAATGGACGGCTCCTCTGCGTTCAGCACACGTACAGCTTGATGATGATCACCGCCTTCTTGATCCATTAAGAGCGGCGGAGAGGTAGATGAGTTCTACAGCACGACGGCGTGGTGGTGGTGATGGCGAACTAATCTAGTAGGGCTTCGCCAAGATCTGCAGAACTAATCTAGAGGAGAAAACGATCTAGAGAGAGAAGGTAGTTGTGTCTTATTAGTGTTGGGGCTGCCCTCAAAATCCTTTAGTATATATAGGAGGGAGGGAGGGGAGGAGGCAGCCAAAGGCACCTCTTTGGTTCAGCCGAATAGGAGGTGGAGGAGTCCGCCTCCAATCCTACTCCAAGTAGGACTCCTCCCACTTGCAATATTCCCCCTCTCCCTTTGGGATTTTTTTCCTTTTTGCTTCTTGGCGAAATAGGCCATCTTGGGCTGGCCGCACCAGCCCACTAAGAGCTGGTGCACCACCTTTAGGCCTATTAGGTTCTCTCCCGGGTGGGTGGCCCCTCCTGGTAAAACCCCGGAACCCATTCGTCACTCCCGGTACTTTATCGGTAATGCCCGAAAACTTTCCAGAAGCCAAATGCAACTTTCCTATATATCAATCTTTTCCTCCGTACCATTCCGGAGCTCCTCATGACGTGTGAGATCTCATCCGGGAATCCGAACAACTTTCGGTTACCAAACACACATAACTCAATAATACCTCTCCCAACCTTAACTGTGCAGACCCTGCGGGTTCGAGAACTATGTAGACATGACCTGAGACACTCTCGGGTCAATAACCAATAGCAGGACCTGGATGCCCATATTGGGTCCTACATATTCTATGAAGATCTTTATCGGTTGAACCTCTATGTCAAGGATTGAGTTAATTATGTATGGTGTTCCCTTTGTCCTTCGGTATGTTACTTGCGCGAGATTCGGTCCTCCGTATCTCCATACCTAGTTCAATCTTGTTACCGGCAAGTCTCTTTACTCATTCTGTAATACAGGATCCCATGACTAACTCTTTAATCACATTTCTTGCAAGGCTTATTGTGATGTTGTATTACCGAGTGGGCCCTGAGATACCTCTCCGTCATACGGAGTGACAAATTCCAGTCTCAATTCACGCCAACCCAACAGACACCTTCATAGATACCTATAGAGCACCTTTATAGTCACCCAGTTATGTTGCGACATTTGATACACACAAGGTATTCCTCCGGTGTTCGGGAGTTGCGTGATCTCATGGTCATAGGAACAGATACATTGACATGCAGAAAATAGTAGCAATAAACTGACACGATCATATGCTAAATTCATAGTTTAGGTCTTGTCCATCACATCATTCTCCAAATGATGTGATCCCGTTATCAAGTGACAACACTTGTATATAGCAAGGAAACCTTGACCATCTTTGATCAACGAGCTAGTCAACTAGAGGCTCACTAGGGATAGTGTGTTCTCTACGTATCCACACATGTATTTGAGTTTCCAATCAATACAATTCTAGCATGGATAATAAACGATTATCATGAACAAGGAAATATAATAATAACCAATTTATTATTGCCTCCAGGGCATATTTCCAACATTTATTGGTTAGACAAGCACCCAAGCTTGTTGGACTATGCCAAGAGGACTGTTACGATGACCAATAGCCAAGGAGTCGAAGTCAAGTACGTCCCCAAGCCTACCTCGAGTCAAGCCCCTCAGATTAATTGCCTTTTGGGAGTTGACATGGACCAAGTACCAGTGGTATGTGAATACCCAGATGTCTTCCCTGACGATTTCACACTCTCTGTTTGTACCACTTTTGCGACATTATGTTTTCACAAATTTTTGGAACCAAATAAAACTTGTGTATGCTTGTGATGAATGATTTGGTTGCTACTTACTTGTGTTATTTGGTTGTGTTTTAAATCACCAAAATTACACTTCTCTCTAAACTCCCTTCCTTGACACCAAACCCTTGCCCAATGATCATGTCATGCCTATCGGACCAGAACCTATTTTTATGAAATATTATTTCAACAAAAAGGCATCTATTTATTTTAAGGTTTCCAAAACCCATTAGTTGGGATTTGTACTACAAGTCCCTAATTTAGGAGAGATGTTGGACCCCAATGATTATAATTGGATCCTAATATTCAAAAGAGTTCCCAAAAGCACAAAATAATTATTTTAAAAGTTATTTTATAATTTTATTTAAATACATTTTTCTTAGGGTAGAAATGGTATTTAATAAGAGAAAATTATTTCCGTGGTTCAAAAATACTTTAGAAAATTTAGGAAGACTTTGTGGACATATATTTTCCATACATAAATGTTTCAACACATGGTCATGTTCAAAATATTGGACAAAACCCCTCAAAACTCTTTCTGCCATTTTCAAGCTTTTGAAATACTTCCACGGGAAATATTCTCAATAAATCCTAGGAAAATTCTAGTATGTCCCACATGTTATATTTGGTGATCCTGCAAAGTGTAATACCAATCCAAGTAGATTTGAACGACCTAATAATTTGAAGCCCCTTCTGTCCAGAACCAAATTTATCAACTTTACATTGCCAAGTTTATCCAATTGAAACCAAACTTTATAGGAGTGATAAAGCCACCAAATATGTTATACCAAGTTGTGCATTTGTGGGAGTTGATTTGATCACCTTGGTCCACAAAAATATAATTATGTCCATTTCTAGGGTTTTTCATGTCTACATTGTCAACTTTGCTCAAATGAGCTCAAACTTGGTGAATCCTACTGATTTTGCCCATCATGCAATCCTGTTAAGTGTCACGAAGTGGTGAGGTTTATCTTGCTTAAATCAACATCAAATACCTTCTGGTGGTTTGGTAAAACAGCCGCTTTCACCCCTTCCACCCGCTCCCTTTACTCCAAAATTTTATCACAACACCATTGTATAGCCCCTCATGTGCAGCCGAGAGATCCAGTTCTGGTTCAACAGTGTGGTGGACAAAAATCTCAATCTCTTTTGTGGTTCACCCATGGTAGAGACTTTCTCTCCATCTCCCTTTGACCACCACCTCTCTCCTCGGCTCCAAAGCATCCAAGGAGCATCCCCAAAGCCCCCTGACGCTAGTGGACATGGTGGGACGCGCTACAGCATGCCCGCATGCCATGGCATGCCAAAACTGCGCTCCGAACGCGCCATAGTGCATGTCGGCACTATAGGAGGCCAGCCCCCGCCAATCCTTGCCACCTCGTGTTGTCCATCCTTATCTCCCTGGATGACCGGTGCAAGCACCATGCGGGGCCCCTCCTCTCTCCCCTTCTCCTCCCCCTGGCAATGTGTGCCTCGCCCGCTCGAAGCGGCTGGGTGGCGCTCGCCACCGCGGCACGCCAGGAGCCAAACCCCGCTCTCCGTCATTTCTTTTCCAGTCCCAAACCGCGTCCACAAAGACCGTAGACATAACCCTGAACCCTCTCTCCTTTCCTGGCCATCGCCATGGTCTACCGATGCACCATCTCTCGGTGGACCCTGCCCCGCCTATAAAAGGCCACCCCGGGACTCCCTCTTCCCCTCTTCAACCTCCTTCTACCCTTGATCATGTTCCTAGCTCGAGATCAAACTCCAGATTCACCGCATCGGGATTCCGGTGATCCTCGAGTAAGGTGCCACTCTGGCCCTCTTTTCCTCTCCATTGTGCTCGCAACAGTCTCCTGATACTTCCCCCTTCTTCCCCATCCTTTTGCTTGCAGGTTTCGGCTTTGGCGACCACCCTCCCAATACGTTGCCGCCTCGGGACCTCGCCCACGGTGATTTGGTGCATCCTAGCTCCACCCTCCACCATCCATAAAACGGTGGGTCGACGGTGGTTTCATTCCCATATTCACCTCGCCATCGTGGACCCTAGCGCTCCCGGTGGACCTCGTCCATCTCTGGCTAGACGTTGACGAGGGCCCGACAGGTGGGGCCCAGCCGTCAGCCTCCCGCGCCTCCCCCTCGCCCCTCTCTCTCTCTCTCTGTCCCCAGGGCCCCGCCCGTTAGGTTTGAACCTGGCGTGGCACGGCTGGCTGGCGCACTTGGGCTGGTTAGCCTCTGGCGGGCCCAGTTGATGGATGCCTCTAGCCTAGGAGCAACAACCCTTTTCTTTTTCTTTAAAAATCCCGTTTTTGCAATAATCCCACAACATAAAATACTTGTCCAAATCAAAATGTTTTCCCACCTAAAATTTTGTTATATCGTGAAGTATTTTAGTGTGCCTCTTGAGTAATTTTTACAGTAGGTTAAATGCACTGATTTCTTTATAAATCATGTTTAGGGTATTTTAGCACCCTCTTAAAATAGTTTTTGTAACCTTTTATAGCCTAAAAATTAAACCCAATAATTTTCACACGACCTATACTCACCCTGGTATTTTATAAAAATGGTGTGACATTTTTTTGAGCAGATTATTTTATCTGTTTTGTTGAGTGCTTATTTTTGCCCGTTTATATCGTGACGATAGATTGCGTTGGTGACGAGGGACTTGGACCAGAAGACTTCGAAGACCCGAGAGACTTTGTTGAGCAAGGCAAGCATCCCCTTGACCATGTGTGAGCAAATACTTCTAGGCATGTCATACGAAGCCTTCTATTCTGATGCATAAGACCGTGTTGGATCAGTAACTCCCTCGGTGGGGTGATTCCGGTAGTTCCTCATTGACACTTGCACTTGGGCATAACCCTGCCACCTATGAGCGTTGTGCGGGTGGGTGTAGTTAGGTTGCTAGTAGTGCTACGCATGGGAATGGGTACATGCATGGTGACAGTAAAAGGAAACGTGATTTCAAAGATTTTTTTCGAAAACCCTGTCACGTGCCAATAATTCACAGAGGAGATGTGTGAGCTAGGTAGACACTTGAGAAAGAAGTGGTATACCGAGGGTAGTGAGTGTGTGGTTTTAGAAAACGGATTGGTGTAAGCTGCGACCATTACTCTAACCTTACATGTACAACCACAATACCCCTTATGGGATGGGGCTTTGCTCACTACTATGGTTGGTGCTAGTAAAGAGCCCGCATTACTAGTGGCGGGAGTGACGTGGTCACTCTCGAGACAGGGTCGTGCCAGGAAGAAGGGCGACCATGGGCTGTTTTCATAGACACCGAGCACACCATTGCATGCCCTCGTGGATGACACGTGAGAAGTGCATCATGAGGGATTGTCACCAACAAATGGACTCTTTGCTAGTGTCGTCATGGGAAAGGTGATGTTCGGGTAATTACCTCGGGTATGAGAAATGCCGCGAGTCGTGTCCAGACTCAGAAGTTTCCCGAATCTTGTGGGTAAAGTGTGGAACCTCTGCAGAGTGTAAAACTATTCGAATAGTTGTGTCCATGGTTAAGGACAGTTGGATGACTGCTCTTGGGCTACGTCCATGTTTACTAAACAGTGTGCGTGTGTGCGAATAGGTGGTATGTAAGTAATATGATACCTGGGCTAAGTCAGTTGACTTGGCATGATGGGTGAGCATGGGATGTTGAGCCCTGAGTTGATACTGGTACCTGTAACCTGTTCACATGGTTACCTCTTACTTTTTGATGCATGCCCGCACGAGAAGTTGATCACATTATTACACCAGCAAAAATTATGCTTTCCGCAAACTTCCTACTAGTGTTATATCATGTTTCATTATTGCCTTGTTCCACATCATGGGTTGCTTGAGAGTACATTCAAAGTACTCATTGGCTTGCCACTGGTTATTTAATTGACCAGGCATGGAAGACCAGGACTTTGGAGAAGAGTTTGCTAGGACGCTTCCCAGTCAGAATGCCTCTAGGTTAAACGAGATGGCATGGGTTCATGCTTTCAATCAAGATGTCCGATGTTAGTTGTGTTGGTGTGTCGTCCTTCGAGGCCCTATCTATGTAAGAATTGGCCTTTATGGTCCTTAAATTGTATCGGACGGTTTGTATGCATGTAAAACTCTTGCTATTTAGCTTTTGTGTGTTCAGTGAGCATTGATCTGTGGGATCACTATGCACGTGCATTCGGCGATCATGACTTACAAGTCAGGGTCCCCACAGAGCTGGTATCATAGATTTTCATGATTTGAATGAAACTAATCCAGACTGATGATGTTTTCACTAGAACTACCACGACGTTGTTTTTGTGGAGAAGTAAAAGTTCTCGGAATTGGACAAGACGTTTTGGAGATTCTTTCTAAAATATATAAAAAATATTCGAGCAAAGATCCTGCGGAGGAGGGCCACCTCGTGACTCTGCACACCCTAATTCGAGTCCTATAAATTCCTATTTTCGGAGAAAAAAGGGGAGAGAAGTTTCCGTTGCTTTTACGAGACGGGGTCGCGGCCACGTCATGTTCTTCCTTGGGATGGATGATCTGGAGCCTGTTTGAGTCTCTAGAGAGGGGGATTCGTCTCCGTCATCATAACCAACCCTTCTCCACCAACACCATCATGATGCTCACCACCGGAAGTGAGTAATTCCTTTGTAGGCTGATGGGATTGGATGAGATTTTTGATGTAATCGAGTTATTTATTTAGGGCTTGATCCCTTATATATATCCACAATGTCTTGAGATTGATGTTGCTATGACTTTGTTATGCTTAATGCTTGTCACTAGGGCCCGAGTGCCATAATTTCATATTTGAGGCCTTATGTCTCCATGAATACGAGAGTGTTTTGGATCCTATCTTGCAAGTTGTATGCACCTATTACATGTCATGATCCGCATACCCCCAAGGTGACAATAATTCAGATTCTTTCCGGTGATTGCTATAGTTTGAGGAGTTCATGTATTCACTATGTGTTAATGCTTTGTTTCGGTTCTCTATTAAAAGGAGACCTTAATATCCCTTAGTTTCCTTATGGACCTCGCTGCCACTGAAGGATAGAACTATTGAAAATATGCCCTAGAGGCAATAATAAATTGGTTATTATTATATTTCCTTGTTTATGATAATCGTTTATTATCCATGCTAGAATTGTATTGATTGGAAACTCAAATACATGTGTGGATACATAGACAACACACTGTCCCTAGTGAGCATGTAGTTGACTAGCTCGTTGATCAAAGATGGTCAAGGTTTCCTGAACATAGACAATTGTTGTTACTTGATAACGGGATCACATCATTAGGAGAATGATGTGATGGACAAGACCCAAACTATAAACGTAGCATATGATCGTGTCAGTTTGTTGCTACTATTTTCTTAATGTCAATGTATCTGTTCCTATGACCATGAGATCATGCAACTCCCAGACACCGGAGGAATACCTTGTGTGTATCGAACGTCGCAACGTAACTGGGTGACTATAAAGGTGCTCTACACGTATTTCCGAAGGTGTCTGTTGGGTTGGCATGGATCAAGACAGGGATTTGTCACTCCGTATGACGGAGAGGTATCTCGGGGCCCACTTGGTAATACAACATCACAACAAGCCTTGCAAGCAATGTTACAAAGGAGTTAGTCACGGGATCCTGTATTACAAAATGAGTAAAGGGACTTGCCGGTAACGAGATTGAACTAGGTATAGAGATACCCACAATCGAATCTCGGGAAAGTAACATACCGAAGGACAAAGGGAACATCATACGGGATTAACTGAATCCTTGACATAGAGGTTCAACCAATAGAGATCTTCGTATAATATGTAGGAGCCAATATGGGCATCCAGGCCCTGCTATTGGTTATTCACCGGGGAGTGTCTCACGTCATGTTTGCATAGTTCTCGAACCCACAGGGTCCGCACACTTAAGGTCCGGTGACGTTTTGATATAGTTGAGTTATAGGTGTTGGTGACCTAAGGTTGTTCAGAGTCCCGGATGAGATCCTGGATGTCAAGAGGAGCTTTGGAATGGTCGGGAGGTAAAGGTTGATATATAGGAAGTCCTGTTTTGGTCATCGAAAAAGTTTTGGGCTCATCGGTAGTGTACAGAGAGTGCCGGAGGGTGCCGGGGGACTACCGGGAGGGGTGTGACGACCCAAGAGCCTTATGGGTTGTGAGAGGAGGTGGACCATCCCCTGGTGGGTGATCCAGCGCGTGGGTTCGCAGCAGTTTTCGAGGGTAGAGTATTCGACCCAAATTTGTTGATCGCCTATAGGAGATGAGAGAATACTCTCGAGTATTAGCAGCTGAATTTGTCGGATTCAGCCACACCTGAAAGATTAGTATCGGCAAGCACAGTAGTAACAGCAAAGTAGTGTGATAACAACGGTGTCAGAAATGATCTATTGATGGCAGACTATTCCTAACGATTGTATCAACGGCACTAAGTTGCCGCTTTGACGGAAGTTGTCAGTTCCCATCAACGGTCAGCGAAAAAGTATAGTAGCAGGTAGCAGCAGTGGCAACGAATAGCAGTAGTGACAGCAGTAGCAAGTAGCAACAGTAGCAAGCAATAGTAGTAGCAACAGTAATAGCAGAGAAAGACAAGTAACAGCAGTAGCAACAGTAGCAGCAGCAGCAGAGCAAGACAAGTAACAGCAGTAGTAGGACAAACTCGTAGGCAATGGGTCGGTGATTTGTTTGGATGATATTCATCATGCAACAGCTATAACACGGAGAGATAAGTGGCTAGCTCCCGTTCGTCAATGTGATGTAGGCATGCATTCCGTGTGTCGTCATACGTGCTTAGGGAAAAGAACTTGCATGACATCTATTGTCCATCCCTCCCGTGGCAGCGGGGTCCAAAAGGAAACTACGGGATATTAAGGTTCTCCTTTTAATAAAGAACCGGACCAACGCATTAGCACTTGGTGAACACATGAACTCCTCAAACTATGGTCATCACCGGGAGTGGTTCCGGTTATTGTCACTCCGGGGTTGCCGGATCATAACACATAGTAGGTAACTACAACTTGCAAGATCGGATCTAAAACACACATATATTGGTGACAACATAATAATTTCAGATCTGTAATCATGGCACTCGGTCCCTAGTGACAAGCATTAAGCATGGCAAAGTAGTTACAACATCAATCTCAGAACATAGTGGATACTAGGGATCAATCCCCATCAAAACTAACTCGATTACATGATAGATCTCATCCTACTCATCACCGCCCAGCGAGCCTACAAATAGATTACTCACGAACGACGAAGAGCTTCATGGAATTGGAGAGGGAAGAAGGTTGATGATGATGATGATGGCGACGATTTCCCCTCTCCGGAGCCCAAGACGGACTCCAGATCTGCCCTCCAGATGAAGAACAGGTGGTGGCGGCGCCTCCGTATCAAAAACGCGACAAAAACTTCTCCTTTTATTTTTTCCGGGACGAAAGACAACTTATAGAGCTGGAGTTGGGGGTGGCAGGTGCTTGTGGGCCCCACAAGCCTGCCCACCGCCACTAGGGGGGTGGTGGCGGAGCAAGGGCTTGTGGCCCACAGGCCCACCCCCTGAGGTGGAACTTGGTGCAGATACTTTTGATATTTTCCAAAACTGCTCCCCGTAAATTTTTAGGACGAACTTTGATTTCTGCACAAAAATAACACGAAGGCAATTCTGCTCAAAACACGTCAGTCTAGGTTAGTTCCATTCGAATCATGCAAATTAGAGTCCAAAACAAGGGCAAAAGAGTTTGGAAAAGTAGATATGATGGAGACGTATCAACTCCCCCAAGCTTAAAACCTTGCTTGTCCTCAAGCAACTCAGTTGACAAACTGAGAGAGAAAGAAAAACTTTGATAAACTCTATTTGATCTTGTTGTTGCAACTATGTCTAACTCATAACCAGAATTTCAGCAAGATCACAAGTTAACCACATAAGCAAATGACACAAAGGTCTCACGGTAAACTAATATCAATGGCATAATCAGCTAACGAGCAAATAATAATGAGTTTCAAATACCAACACTTCAATCAAAACAAGCATGAAGCAATATGAATAGGTGGTATCTCACTAGCTCTTTCTGAGACCGCAAAACATAAATGGAGAGCACTTTCAAAGATCAAGGGCTGACTAAACATTGTAATTCATAGCAACGAAGATCCAGTCACAGTCATACTCAATATCAATCAAAAGCAAAGCATAAAAATGACAGAGGTGCTCTCTAATTGGTGCTTATATAAGAGGAGGATGACTCAATAGGAAAATAAATAGACAGGACCTTCGCAGAGGGAAGCATTGATTTGCAGAGGTGCCAGAGCTCAAGCTTTGAAAACAGAGATAATAATTTTGGGTGGCATGCTTTCATTGTCAACACAATAATCAAGAGTTCTCAATATCTTCCGTGCTACTCATGCTATAGGCGGTTCCCAAACAGAAAAGTAAAGTTTGAACTCCCCCACCACCAATCAATCACACTCCACGGCTAGCCGAATCCTCGGGTACCGTCCATACTAACATCAATCCGGGGGGAGTCTTGTTTTACAGTTATGTTTTCGATTTAAGCGTGGAACTGGGCATCCCAAATACCGGCCCCTTTCTCGTGAATGACTGTGAATAAACACATGTCGAGGATAACACTCCTAGCATGGAAGATACCAATAGCCCTCTGCCACCACATGAGCGGTTCGGGCATGCAAAACAGATTATTTCTTGAAGGTTTAGAGAATGGCACATGCAAATTTACTTGGAACGGCAGGTAGATACCGCAAATAGGTAGGTATGGTGGAATCTCATGGAAAAACTTTTGGGTTCATGAAGGTGGATGCACAAGCAGTATTCCCGCTTAGTACAAGTGAAGGCTAGCAAAAGATCGGGAAGCGACCAACTAGAGAGCGACAACAGTCATCAAGATGCAATGAGTTTGACTAACATTGAATGCAAGCATGAACAGGATATAAATCACCATGAACACGAACATCATAGAGGCTATGTTGATTTTGTTTCAACTACATGCATGAACATGCACCAAGTCAAGCCACTTGAAACATTCAAAGGAGAATACCATCCTATTATACTACATCATAGTCATCTCAAAATCTATGTTGGCAATCAAGACAAACCATTATAAGCTCTCAGCTAAATAAGCATGGCATTAGAAACTATGATCTCTAAGTTGTCATTGCAAACATGGTTCTCTCACAACAAAGCTAAATCTGGGTCGACGAGCTAGTCATATTTACAAAAACAAAATAGATAGAGTTCATACCAGCTTTTCAGTCTCAGTCACTTCATCATATATCATCATTGTTACCTTTCATTTGCACGATCGAACGATGTGAACAATAATAAGCGCATTGGACTAAGCTGAATCTGCAGGCAAACACAAAGGAGAAGACAAAGTAATATGGCTCTTTGAAAGCTAAACAGGTAAGCATGCAAGAACCAATAAACATTGTAACCAATACCTTCTACCTTGACCTAAAGAAAAAGAAAACTATTTACACGGGAAAGCTCCCAACAAGCAAAAGAAGAAAGAAAAATCTTTTGGGGTTTTCTCAAAAGGACACAAAACAAGAAAACAAGAAAACAAAAAGAAACTAGCATGGATAATACAGTGGCAAAGTGTAAACACCGGCTAACAAAGTGAAAGAATAAGCATGAATGTAAAGTCGGTGAGAACACGTACTCCCCCAAGCTTAGGGCTAGCTTGATCTACTCCCATGGATGATCCTAGCGAAACCCAAAGTCATAATGGGTGTTATACGAGAGTGCTGCAGCCACTGCCTGAATAGCTGCCTCACGAAGTCGAGCAGCAGTCGCCTCCCTCTCATACTCCTCTGCCTCTCCTATGGTTATGTAGTATCTTCGTTTTACCTGAAAGTCAAAGAGAGCAGGAGCAGGAAGGGTAATATGGAAAACACGCTGCCGGTTAAATATCAAGCGATATAGGAGGGATCCATGATCTCTCTCAAGGAACTGGTAGCGTGTTAGAGCGACACGATCAAGGTAGGCTGTACGGAGAGGAGGGTCTTCTGGACGGATGGATACCCCAAGAAAATTTGCTAAGCATGTAGCATAAACTCCAACAAAGAAATCCCCCTCACTGGCATTTTTATTCAGCCTCCTTGCTATTATAGCTCCCATATTGAAGCTCATGTCACCTGTTACTACGCTCTTAAGGATACTAAGGTCGGAAGCGCATAGGTGACAATGTGCACCCTTGCCGTTAATGCACCTACCTATGAAGAGGGCAAGGTAGTGCAAGGTAGGGAAATGGATGCTTCCTATGGTGGCTTGCGTGATATCTCTGGTTTCTCCCACATTTATACTGGATACATAGTCTCTGACCGAAGACTTAGGAGGATCATTAACACTACCCCAATCGGGTATCTTGCAAATCCTATTGAAATCCTCGAGATCCACGGTATAGGATTTATCATACAGATCAAACAGTATGGATGATTCATGGCTAGCTAAAAATTTAAATCTACGCACGAAAGAGGCAGTGAGCAAAGCATACTGTTCACATTTATCTGAGAGGAATTCTTCTAACCCGACATTGTGGACAAGTGCATCAAACTCATCCTATCATGAACTCATCAGAAGGCCATTCACATGGTTGCACCAGTGCGTCCCTTAGATGAAAAGGTTCGGGCTCCCGAAAAGAAAGACGAGGACCCTTCTTACTTGAGGAACCACCATGAAACTTCCTCCTGAACATAATTTCCTTTTGCTGAAATTTTTGAAGTTCAAGAGAAAAGTGAATGAAGACCCACCACACCTTGTAGCAACTACTCCTACTAGTGCCCAAAGACCGTATCACGCGCTAAAACTACTTGGGACCAGCTAAAATCAACATTTCTAGCTCAAGAACAGGGTCACCAAGGTAGCAAGAATACGCGAAGGATAAAGCACTAGAGAAAAAACTAATTGGACCAATGGAGGAGTCACTTACCATGGAGTAATTTCCCCAAAACGGTTCGGAGAATGGTGCTTTGAGCAAGGAGATCGAAAATCACGGCCAAATGAGAAAGAACACGGGTTTGAGCTGCGAAACAATTTTTTCTGGAGGTGGAAGAAGAGGCTGGGAGCTGGAATGAGTGGAGGGGGTGCCTGTGGGCCCCACAAGCTTGCACCATGCCACTAGGGGGGTGGTGGCGGAGCAAGGGCTTGTGGCCCACTGGTCAGGCTCTCAGGCCAGCTCTGAGGCCCACAAATTTTCAAAAATTCCAGAAAAAATCATACTATATTTTCACGACCATCGGAGAACTTTTATTTTCGAGGTATTTTTCTCCGGGACGCTAAAACATAAAACAGAAAACGCTAAACTAATTCTATCATTTTTCTTCTAAGCAATAGAAAAGGAAAACTCAAAACACAGGTATGTGACTCTTTGATTCATCCGTCTCATGGTCATCGAAAGAAATCCGTCAATGGGATTGATCAAGTCCTTATGACAAAACCTTCTCGAATCGCGAGAGAGAATGGAGAATTTTCGAATAGCCACTAAGTCACCTCAATGGGGATATGTATCTCCCCAACAAGCAAATCATACTTCATCTTGACACGAGGAATAGGGCATTCAAAGCTCCCAATGAGAATCGATGAAGTCTTTTCGATAGCATTGATGCAATGTACTAGATATCGTTTCTTCGGAAAGTACACGGTGTGCTCATTACCGTTGACATTGAAAGTGACGTGCCTTTGTTGCAATCTATAACAGCCCCTGCAGTGTTTAAAAAAGTTCTTCCGAGGATGATAGCCATGGCATCGTCCTCGGGAATATCCAAGATAACAAAGTATGTTAAGATAGTGGTATTAGCAACCACAACAGGCACATCCTCACAAACGTCGATAGGGAAAGAAGTTGATTTGTCGGCCATTTGCAGAGAAATTTTAGTGGGTGTCAACTTATCCAACTCAAGTCTACGATAAAGAGAGAGCGGCATAACACTAACACCAGCTCCAAGGTCACATAAGGCAGTTCTTATGTAGTTTCCTTTAATGGAGCAAGGTATAGTGGGCACTCCGGGATCACCAAGTTTCTTAGGAGTTCCACCTTTGAAAGTATAGTTGGCAAGCATGGTGGAGATCTCAAGATCTGGTATCTTCTGTTTATTAGTCACGATATCTTTAATGTACTTGGCATACGGAGACATCTTGAGCATATTAGTTAACCGCATCTGCAGAAAGACGGGTCTTATCATCTCAACGAAGCGCTCAAAATCCTCATCATCCTTTTTCTTGGATGGCTTAGGAGGAAAGTGCATAGGTCTCTGAACCCATGGCTCTCTTTCTTTACCATGCTTCCTAGCAGTGAAGTCATTCTTGTCGTACTTATTAGGTTGTGGATTATCAGGATTAACCGTAGGTTCAATCTCCACATCCCCGTCATTGCTAGGTTGAGCATTATTATGAACATCACTGTCCATATTGTCACCAGGTTCATGTTCATCACCAGATTGTGTTTCTGCATCAGACGCAGAAATATCATTAGGTTCTTTAGGTGTGATAGTGTTTGGTGAACTGGCGTGCAGGTTTCTATCATCCTTCTTCTTCTCCTTAGGATGACTAGGTGTATCAGAATTGATTCCTTGAGAATCTTGATCAATTCTCTTAGGATGACCTTCAGGATACAAAGGTTCCTGAGTCATTTTGCCTCCTCTAGTAATGACTCTGACAGAGTTGTCATTTAATTCATTGAGCAGGTCATTCTGAGCTTTAAGTACTTGATCTACCTGAGTAGTAATCATAGAGGCATGTTTACTCAGAAGCTTCAGAGCATTGACATTTCTGTCTACGCAAGCACTTAAATGGCTAAGCATACGAGTACTTTGTTCCAAATGTCTGCTAACATAATCATTGAAACTCTGTTTTTTGGCAACAAAGTTGTCAAATTCATCAAAGCATAGGCTAGCAGGTTTATCAAAAGGAATATCACTCTCATCAAACCTACGCAGAGAATTCACCTCTACTACCTGTATCGGGTTATCGAGGCCATGGATCTCTTCGATAGGTGGTAGATTTTTGACATCTTCAGATCTAATGCCTTTCTCTTGCATAGATTTCTTGGCTTCTTGCATATCTTCGGGACTGAGGAATAGAATACCTCTTTTCTTCGAAGTTGGCTTAGGAGGTGGTTCGGGAATAGTCCAAGCATTATCGTTGATCAAGATGTTATTCAGTAGAGTCTCAGCTTGTTCTACAGTTCGTTCCCTAAAAACACAACCGGCACAACTATCTAGGTGGTCTCTAGAGGCATCGGTAAGTCCGTTATAGAGGATATCAAGTATCTCGTTCTTCTTAAGAGGGTGATCAGGCAAAGCATTTTGTAGCTGGAAGATCCTCCCCCAAGCTTGTGGAAGACTCTCTTCTTGGAGTTGAGCAAAGTTGTATATTTCCTGCAAGGCAGCTTGCTTCTTATGGGCAGGGAAATATTTCTCACAGAAGTAATAGACCATCTCCTGGGGACTACGCACACATCCAGGAGCAAGAGAGGTGAACCAGACTTTAGCGTCATCCTTTAGAGAGAAAGGAAACAGCTTAAGGATATAGTAGTGGCGGATCTTCTCCTCATTACTGAAAAGGTTGGCTATTTCGGATAGTTTGGCAAGATGGGCTATGACCGTCTCAGACTCATAACCGTGAAAAGGATCAGATTCGACTAGAGAGATTATCTCAGGGTCGACAGAAAATTCATAATCCTTATCGGTGACAAAGATAGGCAAAGTGGCAAACTTCTGGTCATTTTTCATCCTAACTTCCCGAGATTTTTCCTTCCACTTGAGAAGTAATTTCTCAGCGTCATAGTCATCCTTACACGCAAGAAAATCCTCAGCTATCTCTCCCTCCATAATGTAACCCTCAGGTATATCAGGCAATTCATATCTAGGAGAGCTAGATCTAGCAGGAGCAAAAGCAGGTTCTATCTCAATAGTATCGGTAGTTTCGAAAGCATCACGAGCATTGGCAGTAACTCTAGCAATATGAGCATCAAGGAACACTCCTAGTGGAACATCAGGCAAAGGAGTATCTCTAGCAGTATCAAGCATAGCATCATCAGGCAAAATAGCGTCTCTAGCATCATCGGGCAAAGCAGTATCAAGCATAGCATCTCTAGCAGTATCAAGCATAGCATCATCAGGCATAGTATCAAGCATGGCATCATCAGGCATAGCATCTCTAGCAGTAGCATCATAAGCATCATCAAGCACAGGCGACATATCAAGATTTCTAGCAGGAGGTGATGTCGCAAACTTACTCATAACTGAAGGTGAATCAAGTGCAGAGCTAGATGGCAATTCCTTACCTCCCCTCGTAGTTGAGGGCAAGACTTTGGTCTTCGAATCCTTCAGATTCTTCACACTGATCAACAGATATAAATCCAAGTGACTCAGAGAATATAGCAATACCTCCCCGGCAACGGTGCCAGAAAAGTGTTGATCCAGCGCATGGGTTCGCAGCAGTTTTCGAGGGTAAAGTATTCGACCCAAATTTGTTGATCGCCTATAGGAGGTGAGAGAATACTCTCGAGTATTAGCAGCTGAATTTGTCGGATTCAACCACACCTGAAAGATTAGTATCTGCAAGCACAGTAGTAACAGCAAAGTAGTATGATAACAATGGTGTCAGAAACGATCTGTTGATGGCAAACTATTCCTAACGATTGTTTCAATGGCGCCAAGTTGTCGCGTTGAAGGAAGTTGTCAGTTCCCGTCAACGGTAAGCGAAAAAGTATAGTAGCAGGTAGCAGCAGTGGCAAGGAACAGCAGTAGTGACAGCAGTAGCAAGTAGCAACAGTAGCAAGCGACGGTAGTAGCAACAGTAATAGCACAGCAAGACAAGTAGCAGTAGTAGCAACAGTAGTAGCAGCAGCAGAGCAAGACAAGTAACAACAGTAGTAGGACAAACTCGTAGGCAATGGGTCCGTGATTTGTTTGGATGATATTCATCATGCAACAGCTATAACACGGAGAGATAAGTGGCTAGCTCCCGTTCGTCAATGTGATGTAGGCATGAATTATGTGTGTCGTCATACGTGCTTAGGGAAAAGAACTTGCATGACATCTATTGTCCATCCCTCCCGTGGCAGCAGGGTCCAAAAGGAAACTACAGGATATTAAGGTTCTCCTTTTAGTAAAGAACCGGACCAACGCATTAGCACTTGGTGAACACATGAACTCCTCAAACTATGGTCATCACCTGGAGTGGTTCCGGTTATTGTCACTCCGGGGTTGCCGGATCATAACACATAGTAGGTAACTTCAACTTGCAAGATCGGATCTAAAACACACATATATTGGTGACAACATAATAATTTCAGATCTGAAATCATGGCACTCGGGCCCTAGTGACAAGCATTAAGCATGGCAAAGTCGTAGCAACATCAATCTCGGAACATAGTGGATACTAGGGATCAATCACCATCAAAACTAACTCGATTACATGATAGATCTCATCCTGCTCATCATCGCCCAGCGAGCCTATGAATAGATTAATCACGAACGACGAAGAGCTTCATGGAATTGGAGAGGGAAGAAGGTTGATGATGACGATGGCGACGATTTCCCCTCTCCGGAGCCCAAGACGGACTCCAGATCTGCCCTCCAGATGAAGAACAGGTGCTGGCGGCGCCTCCGTATCGAAAACGAAACGAAACCTTCTCTTTTTATTTTTTCTGGGACGAAAGACAACTTATAGAGCTGTAGTTGGGGGCGGCAGGTGCATGTGGGCCCCACAAGCCTGCCCACCGCCACGAGGGGGTGGTGGCGGAGCAGGGGCTTGTGGCCCATTCTCCCACCCCGTGAGGTGGAGCTTGGCGCAAATATTTTTGATATTTTCCAAAACTGCTCCCCGTAAATTTTCAGGACGTTTGGAGAACTTTGATTTCTGCACAAAAATAACACCAAGGCAATTCTGCTCAAAACAACGTCAATCCAGGTTAGTTCTATTCAAATCATGCAAAATAGAGTCCAAAACAAGGGCAAAAGAGTTTGGAAAAGTAGATATGATGGGGACGTATCAGTGGGCTGGCCGGTGCCTCTCTCAAAATCCCATGCGGCTAGGAGTGGAGATAAAAGGCAAAAGTCCTTTAAAAGGAAAGGAAGGAGGAGTCCTCCCAATGTAGTCCACCTCCCTTGTGGCAAGGTGGACTCTTCCTTTAGGGTTCGGCTGACCCCTTATCCATGGAGTAGGGGCCAAGGCTTCCTCCTCTCCCCTCCTCCTATATATACTAGAGGTATTGAGGGTTTTTCAACAACGCAGAAATCAGCCACAACAGCCTCTCTCTCTCTCTCTAGATCTGTTTCTCCTCTAGTTTAGTTTGGTAGTGCTTAGGCGAAGCCCTGCTGGATTAGTTCACCACCACCACCACGCCGTCGTGCTGGAGAACTCATCTACCTCTCTGCCCCCTCTTGCTGGTTCAAGAAGGCGGAGATCGCCATCGAGCTGTACGTGTGCTAAACGCGGAGGTGCCTACCGTTCAGCACTAGATCGGGATGGCTCGTGATGGGATCATCGGGCGGATCGTAATGAGATCGCGGGACGGGCTGCGATTTGAATCGCGAAGATGTTCCACTACATCAACCGTGTTATATACGCTTTCACTTAGTGATCTAGAAGGGTATGTAGATTCACTCTCCCCTCTCGTAGATGATCATCACCATGGATAGGTATTGTGTGTTGATGACCCACAAGTATAGGGGATCAATCATAGTCCTTTCGATAAGTAAGCGTGTCGAACCCAACAAGGAGCAAAAGGCTCTGATAAACAGATTTCAACAAGGTAATAACTGCAAGCACTGAAAGTAGCGGTAACAAGTGATTGTGTAGCGAGGTGAAACGTAGCAAGCAAAGAGTAACAAGTAACAAGTAGTAGCAACGGTTCAACAAGTGTCACAATCCCTTTTGCACTACTAGGAAAAGGGTTATAGATGATATAGACACTAATGGCGCACCAGACAAGTAGTGCGCCAGTACTATATAGTAGTGGCGCACCATGTGCAGGTGTGCCATTAGTGTGATGGACACTAATGGCGCACCACACACTCAGTGCGTCACTACTATTTTTTTTTTTTTGCAAAACTACTAATGGCGCACCACCAGCTGGTGCGCCATTAGTAACCAGGGTTACTAATGGCGCATCTTTTGGTGGTGCGCCACTGCTATAATTTTTTTTTTGCAAAACTACTAATGGCGCACCACAACTGGTGTGCCATTAGTAACCAGGGTTACTAATGGCGCACCTGTTGGTGGTGCGCCACTACTATAATTTTTTTTTTGCAAAACTACTAATGACGCACCACAGAAGGTGCGCCATTAGTAACCAGGGTTACTAATGGCGCACCTGTCTAGGATGCGCCATTGCTATAATTCTCAGCCCAAGCCCAAAGCCACCGATGCGGTTGCCTTCCATTTTTTTCCTCCAAATTCCCCACCCCGTCCCGTCTCGTCCCGTCGAACACCCCCAAACCCCAAAGCCCTACCAACCCAATCCCCCGGCCGCCGCCGCCGCCGTCCATGGCGCCCGCCCGTGCCGCCAAGCGCCCCAAGCTCGAGCCCTCCCCCATTTCCTCCTCCTCCTCATCCTCCTCCTCGTCGTCTTCTTCCTCGGGAACCTTCCAGAGGCTTCTAGAACCGACCGGTCGGCCGTGGTGCGCATCTCTATTACTCTCGGGCTCGGGTTTCTTTCCTCCGCTGCTTACCGCTCTCGATTTTGTCATAGCATTCGATGTTCTGTTGGTAGCCGCGGGAGGGCGAGATCCGGTTGAGGCGGCTATGGTGAAGGAGACCGTCTACTACGAAACCCTGGGGGTCGGCGTCGACGCCTCCCCCTCCGACATCAAGAAGGCATACTACATCCAGGTGACTCTCCAGCCAGCGTCTTATATCATCAATACTAGGCCCATCTCCCTCTGCTGAATCTGAATCGGCGCGTTTGTATGCCTTCCAGGCCAGGCTGGTGCACCCGGACAAGAATCTCGGCAACCCCGACGCGGCGCGGAAATTCCAGGTACATTTTCGGCGCCTTCTCTTCGGTCTTCACCCCTGCTATGTTCTGTCATTTTGTTGTGCAACAAGCGAAATTGCATGGTCATGTGAACATAATATTTTAGATGTTGTGTATGTAGTTAATCCCATGGTTCGAGTGTAGATTGGAGCTAGAATTTGGGTTGGCCAAAGTTAGTTTAGATGTAGATTCTTTTGGAAGGAAGTTAGTTTAGCCAAAGTGATGAGGTATAGTTTGATCTGTTACCAATTAACAGATGTTCAGAGAGAGCATATTTGGAATGCACGTTTCACTCCATGCACGCCTTGTTCAATAATAGGGTGTTCCTTGCTGAGTAGTGCTTGTGTACTCATCGATTTACATGTTAAATCTATTACCTATAAGTGTCTCTATGGCGTCAAATGCCTCTTTAAATGAGTGGCCCATGCCATGCATTTTAGAAGATGGCAGCAGCACAAGCAACTTTTTCTTCAGAATTTACTTGGTTTCTTAGAACTGGCTAACTCTGTAAGTTGTTCAGCAGCTACATTCTTTCTGTATTACATTGTTAAGCCCAACTTAGAGTCAGAGAAGATTTAGTCTAAGTTGCAGATTTGCTGCTCTGTTTTTTAAGATAGTATTGCTTATAGATGGAATCTGGACTGTGTTGTGCAGATTATCGTATCAGGTGTAATTATTTACATTGATAATAATATTCGTTTAAATCTTCAAATCAGTAAAGGTATATACTGTTCTAAACTTGTAAATATATTGCTGCCTCCAAACACATATGCCATATGCCTATCCATGGACAAGATCACAAGCCAGAGAACTTTCAGCAGCTGTGTCTTATTATTCACATATGGCCCAGATGCTACACAACTTACACAAAGAAGGGGATAAGCTGTGTATGAACTTTCCTGCTCTGCAACTCTTGATCTTTTGTTGTTAGTTTATGTTTCCTATATTTTGAAGGCTGGCCGTTAACCACTGGTCCATGTTGTTCATTGCTACTACATAAATGGCATTGGGTCTGCACTGATGTGGTCCTTAGTTCCTTACCAAAGGCATGACCATGAGAGTTCTCATTGGTGGGGTCTTTGTGCCAAATGATTCCATATGTATCGCCAACCTCAACGTATTCCCATTTTTTTAACTCGTCTATGTAAGGAAGATTGTTAGAACAGAGCAGGGAGCTCAGGAATATTGAAGTGGTAAACATCAATCCTTCCATGTTTTCCCTGTTCAACATCTGAAGCTTCTCTGGCTTCATCGTACGCACAGTCTCTTACATACCAGCTCGATTGACCACCGACCTTGTGTCGAATTTCAGGCTATAAAGCAAAAGGAGCAGATCTTGGACAACCTCAAGGCCCTCAACGCCGAACAAGAAAAAGATGTCCAACGTGTCCGGCAAAGAGATAAGCTCCTCAAGAAGGTCTGTTGTATTGTTTCTCTGTGATGAATGACATCGATATAGTAATTTAATATACCATGACATTCTCATAATATTGTTTGTTGGTTCATTTTGCCATAGGCTGAGCTCATGAAGAAGAAGCTCCCATGAAAATAAGTGAATCTGTGAATTGGAGGATATGTTCTCACCTTCTTAATGCTCACATCCTCTTCCCTTTAATTTGAATGCTACTTAACCAGCTTCCATTGCCAGGAAATGAAAAAGTCTCTAGAGCATTAGACTATTCTGGGTCATTTTATAGTGTTAAATTGATTTAAAGACAAACCTGACCAAGCAAAACTAAACCATCCGACTATTATGTTAAAAGGTTTTGCACTTCCGATGAGAAATGGTAGAATTTTAGCTTAGTTACTTAGCTTGATGTCTTTTTCATAGGATAGGTTTGGAGATTGCGTCTACTTTTCTCTAAATTGGAGACTTAGCTCCAAACAATTTATAATATTCATCTCACTTATTTATAAATTTAGCATATAATTCTTCTCATTCAATGATATTTAAGCCTCTTCCATATGCCAATTAATTTGGTTATCGGCTGATCCGGTTAAAGGTTTCATTTTTCATTACGCTTTTTATGCTTGGAGCCCTTTTTATTTTCTGCTGAAGGCATTTGAATTAACCTGATTACTGTCCCAAACTGTGCAGATGTTCCACAGATGGTCCAATGGTGGATTATGAGAAGAGAATTGCATTAGGAGATCTTGTAGATTGTGATAGCTTCCAAGTTATTGAATTGGACCTGATCAATGCTTTTCTTGCATGATTTCTTTCATATGTGGTTATTGATATATGGTTTCCATCTGCCCTTGACAGTGTTGACAATGCTCGCATGCACATAAAAAACATTTTAAATCGGTTGCTGCGGGTGGCGGTGCTCTGGGGGTGCAAGGGTAGCGTGGTGCACAACTCCGACTGTTGAAGACACCGCGGCACAACCACGTCAGTCTGTGTGCACCCCAAGTTCTTCAACACCAACCTGACCTTCCATAAGTGGGCGTTTGGAGGTTTGGCGCCCTTGCCTAACCATTCTCTGATTTGGTTTGGTGTGGTGGAGATGTAAGTGTCTGATAGTCTTTAGTTTGTCAGAACAAAGGGTACGAGGTAACTACAAGATGCATTGCTTGCTGGTTTGTTACGATATTTGACCTGATGGGAGATAAGATGAATTACTTGCTTGTTTGGTATGATATTTGGCCTAAGTGGAGATAAGATGAATTACTTGCTGGTTTATCTGAGTAACTTGGTTGCACTAATACTAAAAACACATGTTATCTGTTTCTCCCTTGCTATTTCTATCTAGGGAAGATTATAGTTTGACCATGGAGTAGAAATCAAATGCTTCATATTGGAATGTTTGTTGGATAAGAAGGTACAAAAACTAAATGGTGTTCTCATAGCTTTTCTTCTTTATGTTTGGTGTTCAAGATACTTATGCCACCATGTAAAATATTTATCTAATAACTTCTCTCTTGATGTGCAGCTATATCTGAACCTCTTAATAATGAAGTAGATGAGCTTTGTAATATCTTCTAACATCTTATATGAACTAGATACTCGCTAATTTAAATTGTGTGATCATACTCAATCGCCTGACACACGAAGCTATGTAAACTGACTTGTGTACTTATGAAGTATATCACTCGACACGTTACTTCAGGAGCAGATTTCTCATTCATCTCAGGAATAGGAAACCTCAACTTGCTTGGTTACGTGTCAATGGCCAAGCATATGTGTGTGTTAACAGTTTCAAGTTTTGACAAGTGGAACCACAAGAGCGCACATACATGATGTGCTTATCTTGATTTGCACTTTTCTTAATAGAGATTATTTGTGTATTTTCCGGCAATGATAAATTATTTGAAGTTAACTATCAAATGTACAAGAATGCACACGAGTTGTTAGTCATAAATGCTTTTCCATATGTTTGGGCGTCTTAAGTTATTTTAGCAACACAACTTCAGTTCCTTTTGTGTACACCTTACCTGCCTACTGTAAGCTCTCAATTATTTGTTTGTTTTGTTGTTGGCTTAAAACTGATGTAACTCAGTTTCTTGTATGTACCCATGAAGGTTGTCATGGGCTCCACATGCGTCCTATTGTTGGCCCTTGATGCGGCACCTCGGCCTCCCATAGAGGACCGGAATCTTGCGGTAGCAGGAGCAAAAGCATCTCCGAGCCCTTCGGCCCTTCCTGACGAGCTGCACCTCATAGTTCACCACTAGAATCCATGCTTTGTTTTTGTCGCTCTCAGGTTGCATATCATGCCAAATTGTTTCTGGCTTGCTCGCTCGTTGTTTGTTGTCTCATTTGTATCTCGCAATGGAAGAAATATAAGAGTGCTTATATAGTACCCTGTTCTAGCATTACTGATGAATTGTATTCGAAGACTAATATGATGAATTGTATTCGGAGACTAATATGATGAATTGTGTTCAGAGACTAATCTTCTATTGTATTCGATAAATCTGCTATTTATATGTTGTGCTCTCTATATTCTGTGCAGTAATATGTTTTGTAACCTGTGCAAATATCAGGAAAAAAATACCTAATATTCATACTAGTGGCGCACCACTCAGCACTTTAGTGGCGCACTGCAAAAAGCACACTAGTGGTGCATCGTCAACTAGTGCGCCATTAGTAAGCCAAAGCACATGGGTAAATATGGCCCTGGGAGGCATACTAATGGCGCACCATGAGCTATACTAATGGCGCACTGCCTCGTGCGCCATTAGTATACCAGATACTAATGGCGCACCATGAGCTATACTAATGGCGCACTGCCTGGTGCGCCATTAGTATACCAGATACTAATGGCGTACCATGAGCTATACTAATGGTGCACTGCCTGGTGCGCCATTAGTATACTAGATACTAATGGTGGTGCGCCATTAGTAAAAAATTCTAATGGCGGGATGCTAGTGGCGCACCTGTAGTGCGCCATTAGTAGCCAAAACAGGAGCGCCACTAGCAGGCCTTTTCCTAGTAGTGTTGTAGCAATGGACAAGCCTGAACAAAGTCTTATAGGAGGAAAAACGCTCCCGAGGACACACGGGAATTTCTCTCATGCTAGTTTCATCATGTTCATATGATTCGCGTTTGTTACTTTGATAGTTTGATATGTGGGTGGACCGGCGCTTGGGTACTGCCCTTACTTGGACAAGCATCCCACTTATGATTAACCTCTCTCGCAAGCATCCGCAACTACAAAAGAAGAATTAAGACAAAGTCTAACCATAGCATTAAACTAGTGGATCCAAATCAGCCCCTCACGAAGCAACGCATAGACTGGGGTTTAAGCTTCTGTCACTTCAGCAACCCATCATCTACTTACTACTTCCCAATGACTTCCTCTAGGCCCAAATATGGTGAAGCGGTATGTAGTCGACGTTCACATAACACCACTAGAGGAAAAGACAACATACAGCATATCAAAATACCGAACGAATATCAAATTCACATGACTATTATTAACATGACTTATCCCATGTCCTCAGGAACAAAAGTAACTACTCACAAGACATAATCATAATCATGATCAGAGGTGTAATGAATAGCATCAAGGATCTGAACATAAACTCTTCCACCAAGTAATCCAACTAGCATCAACTACAAAGAGTAATCAACACTACTAGCAACCTTACAAGTACCAATCGGAGTCGTGAGACGGAGATTGATTACAAGAGATGAACTAGGGATTGGAGAGGAGATGGTGCTAATGAAGATGTTGATGAAGATGCCTCCCCTCCGACAAGAGGAGTGTTGGTGATGACGATGGCGATGATTTCCCCCTCCGGGAGGGAAGTTTCCCCGGCAGGATCGTCCTGCCGGAGCTCTAGATTGGATCTGCTCAAGTTCCGCCTCGTGGCGGCGGCGAAACCACGAAAAAGCTCCCTCTTGATTTTTTTTTCCAAACCAGAACGCTTCATATAGCAAAAGAGGGGGGCTAGTGGGCCTTCAGGCAGCCCACAAGCTTGCTCACCGCCACCAGGGGGTGGTGGCGGAGTGGGGGCTTGTGGGGCCCTGGTGGCCCCCCTCTGGTAGTTCTTTCGCCCAGTATTTTTAATATATTCCAGAAAAAATCCACGTAAATTTTCAGGGCATTTGGAGATGTGCAGAATACTGGACTAGGATTTTCTCCTTTTCCAGTCCAGAATTCCAGCTGCCTGAATTCTCCCTCTTCAAATAATCCTTGCAAAATAAGAGATAAAAGGCATAAATATGGTACCACAAGTAATAAATCAGCCCAAAAAGTAATAAATATTAACATGAAAGCATGATGCAAAATGGACGTATCAACTCCCCAAGCTTAGACCTCGCTTGTCCTCAAGCGAAAACCAAGTTCCATAAACATGTCCACATGTTGAGGGACGAAGGTGTCGATAAAACATAATGCGGACATGAGGGCATCATGATCACACATAGAACAACAATATATCTTAAATATTCTTATGGGAAAGTAACAACTCCTTCACAAAGTAAAGCATGAAGCAAAAAAACTTACCGAGAAGTAACCAACAATAATCCATAGTCATTGACGCAATTGCAATTTATCACAACATCAGAAAGAGTCAAATAAGAGATTGTAAGGCAAACCCACATACTCAATCATCTCTTTCGTTTTCCACAATTGTTACAACTCACGTGGTACTCATGGTGTCAAAGTTTCAGCTGGACACAAAGGAAGATAGGGGCTTATAGTTTTGCCTCCCAACGGTTTACCTCAAGGGTAAAGTCAACAACAATAAAGCATAAGTACTCAACTCCAAGTTGATATATGAATATAGATCTTTCGCAAGCATGTGACGGTAGCCAAGACAAAGGCAAAAAAAGGGAATTGGTGAAGATCACCATGACTCTTACAGGGGTAAAAAGTAAAGGTACAAGATAGGCCCTTCGCAGAGGGAAGCAGAGGTTGTCATGCGCTCTTGAGGTTTGAATGTGTGTCCTCTTAGTGCGGAGGAACGTCACTTTATATTGCCTCCTGTGATAAAGAACTTTATTATGCAGTTTTTCGCTTTTATGTCTTCCTCATCACAGGTTCGTACAAAGCTTATTTTCCACACACTAATAGATCATACATATTAGAGAGCAATTTTTTATTGCTTGCACCGATGACAACTTACTTGAAGGATCTTATTCAATCCATAGGTAGGTATGGTGGACTCTCATGGCAAAACTGGTTGGAGGTTTATGGATGCACAAGTATTATCTCTACTTGGTGCGAGAGTTTTGGCTAATATGAGGTGGAAGCAATCGTCACATGCTAAGGCATCTCTAATCACATAACATTGTTTGGAACCAAGCAAACACAATTCATTATGTTGTCTTCCTTGTCCAACATCCACTCATAGGCATGTAATAGTTTGGTGAGTGCTCACAATTGTAAAAAGTGTCTAAGATAATATATTTATATGTGAACCTCTCTTTCCTTATTACTTCTTATTAATTGCAACAATGACTGAGGTCTATGTTGATTTATTCTCAACAAGTTTCACTCATCATACGTGTCATAACTGAAGTTATCACTTTCCATAAGATCGTCTCATGATCTTTCATGCTATCGTTCTTTTCATACTTTTGATCATGGCACAAAGCAAAGCCCTTGACTAAGAAACTCTTTATTATATAGCTCGTAAGCTCGAATACATCGGGGGAGAGACAAAAGCAAAAGACTCAAACTAAAAACTAACGACTTATTCCTCTAAAAGAAGAAATAAAAACTGAAAAGGAAAGAATTAAAACAAAGGTAAAAGCAAAAGATATAAAGGTGATACGATACCAGGGCAACTCCCCCAAGCTTGGCAGAAGCCAAGGGGATTGCCCATACCAATGCTTAGTTGCCTTCCTTTGGTGGTGATGGTGGTGTTGTTGTCGGAGTAGTCCGATCCTCCATCTTTGATTCCAAGAGAGCTACCAATCTTTGGTTTATACCTTTGAGATCTGTGACATGGTTTTCCAGCAAAATAACTTCACGAGAAAGAGAAATATTGCGAGCACGAGTTGTTTCGCAAAACCTCAAGAGTTCAATCAAGGATGGAGACAACACGTGGAGGAAGGGTTGGAGAAAATCTACTCGTTCAACGTCTTCAATGTTGAACATAGGTTGAACTTCCTCCCTAGCTTGGGTTTTCTCCTTAGCTTGGTCCCTGGCTTCCGTGACTTCTACTCTTTTCAGATCAGCATCTACTTCCTCACGAACTTGGTGAAGATCATTCTCCCCAACAGATTCCTGAGACATCTTTGCTCTAAATCTGCGGCAGACAACAATCTCAAAACGAAAACAGAGGAAAACTACGTGATACGGAGAACAAAACCTTTGGGCGACTATATATTGATTTTTTTTCTGGGCCAGAAGGAGTCCTCCGCAAGAAAACGGAGTCCGGGAGGCACACGAGGTGCCCACAAGCTTGCCCACCGCCACCAGGGGGTGGTGGCGGAGTGGGCCCTTGTGGCTGCCTCGTTCGCTCTCTGGACTGCTTTTTATTTTTCTAATTTTCCAAAAATTCCAAAACTGAGGAAATTTCCTATTGGAAAAGTATCGGAGTCCAATTTCTTGCCGAAACAGATACATCTTCGTTTCCAAGGTCTGAAACAGGCTGATAAACATCCCTTATGTACTCCTCTGGAGTTATGACATTGATGATATTGGTCTCAACATTTATGGGAGTACCACAGATGTAATGCTTGATTCTTTGCACATTTACCACTCTAGGAAAATTTCCTTCCGTGTTATTGATTTTGATCGCACCGGAACGATATACTTCCTCGACAACATAGGGACCTTCCCATTTAGAGAGAAGCTTGCCTGCAAAGAATCTCAAACGAGAATTGTATAGCAAGACATAATCACCTACATTGAACTCTCGTTTCTGTATTCATTTGTCCTGCCATCTCTTAACCTTTTCCTTGAACAACGTGGCATTCTCATATGCCTGGGCTCTCCATTCATCTAACAAGCTGATATCAAACAACCGCTTCTCACCGGCAAGTTTGAAATCAAAGTTGAGCTCTTTGATTGCCCAATAAGCTTTGTGTTCCAGCTCAAGTGGTAAATGACAGGCCTTACCGTAAACCATTTTATACGGTGACATGCCCATGGGATTCTTATAAGCAATCCTATAAGCCCATAATGCATCGTCAAGTTTGCTAGACTAGTTCTTTCGAGATCTATTGACGATCTTCTGTAGGATCAACTTGATCTCCGTATTACTCAACTCCACTTGACCACTAGACTGAGGATGATAAGGAGATTCAACTCTATGGTTGACATTATACTTAGCTAGCATCTTGCGGAAAACACCATGAATGAAGTGTGAACCGCCATCAGTCATCAAGTATCTAGGGACTCCAAATCTTGGAAATATGACTTCTTTAAGCATCTTAATAGAGGTGTGGTGATCAGCATTTTTAGTGGGGATAGCTTGTACCCACTTAGTAACGTAATCCACAGCAACTAAGATGTGAGTGTACCCATTGGAACTCGGGAAGGGTCCCATATAATCAAAGCCCCAGACATCAAATGGTTCAATGACAAGTGAATAGTTCATAGGCATCTCTTGACTCTTACTGATGTTCCCTATCCTTTGGCCTTTGTCACAAGACAAGACAAACTTACGGGCATCCTTGAAGAGAGTGGGCCAATAGAAACCTGATTGCAATACCTTATGGGCAGTTCTATCTCCAGCATGGTGTCCTCCGTAGGCTTCGGAATGACACTTCTGCAGGATCTGTGCATGTTCATGTTCAGGCACACAACGTCTAATAACACCATCTACTCCTTCCTTATAAAGGCGAGGATCATCCCAAAAGTAGTCTCTCGAATCAAAGAAGAATTTCTTCTTCTGTTGATAGGTGAAACTTGGTGTTATGTATTTAGCTACGATATAGTTTGCATAATCGGCATACCACGGTGCACTAAGTGAAGTGTGGATGACATTTAATTGCTCATCAGGAAAGCTGTCATCAATTGGTAGTGGGTCGTCAAGGACATTCTCTAGCCTAAACAAGTTATCTGCTACGGGGTTATCAGCACCCTTTCAGTCAATGATGTGCAAATCAAATTCCTGTAGCAGGAGAACCCATCTGATCAGCCTAGGCTTAGCGTCCTTCTTCTGCATAAGGTACTTAATAGCAGCATGATCAGAGTGAATAGTGACTTCGGAGTCAACTATGTAAGATCTGAACTTTTCACATGCAAACACGACTGCTAAAAATTCCTTCTTCGTAGTGGCATAGTTTCTTTGGGCATTGTCTAGAGTTTTACTAGCGTAGTGAATGACATTCAACTTCTTGTCAACTCTTTGTCCTAGAACAGCACCAACAGCATAATCACTAGCGTCACACATGATTTCAAAGGTCAAGTTCCAGTCAGGTGGTTGTACAATAGGTGCGGTTATCAAAGCCTTCTTAAGTATTTCGAAAACTTCCTCACAATCCTCATCAAAAACAAAAGGAACATCCTTCTGCAAGAGGTTGGTAAGAGGCCTAGAAATCTTAGAGAAGTCTTTAATGAACCTTCTATAGAAACCAGCATGACCTAGGAAACTTCGTATACCTCTGATATCTGTGGGGCAAGGCATTTTCTCAATTGCATCAACCTTAGCCTTATCAACTTCAATGCCTCTTTCAGAGATTTTGTGTCCTAAGACGATACCTTCATTAACCATAAAGTGTCACTTCTCCCAATTCAAGACGAGGTTGGTTTATTCGCATCCCTGTAAGACTCGATCAAGGTTGCTGAGGCAATCATCAAAGGAAGACTCGTAAACGGAGAAGTCATCCATGAAAACCTCGACAATCTTTTCACAAAAGTCAGAGAATATAGCCATCATACATCTTTGGAAGGTGGCATGTGCATTACATAAGCCAAAAGGCATACGTCTATAGGCAAAGGTACCAAAGGGGCAGGTGAAAGTGGTTTTCTCTTGATCAGATTGTGCAACAGGTATCTGTGAGAAACCTCAATAACCGTCTAGAAAGCAGAAGTGTGTGTGCTTTGATAGCCTTTCTAGCATTTTGTCGATGAACGGCAAAGGATAATGATCTTTCCTGGTTGCCTTGTTCAGTTTCCGGAAGTCTATCACCATTCTATAGCCGGTAATAATCCTTTGTGGGATTAGTTCATCCTTATCATTAGGAACGACGGTGATACCTCCCTTCTTAGGTACGCAATGTACTGGACTTACCCAATCACTATGGGCAACAGGATAAATGATTCCCGCTTCTAGAAGCTTTAATATTTCTTTTCTAACGACCTCTTTCATCTTAGGATTTAATCTCCTTTGATGATCAACAACTGGTTTAAAGTCAGGATCAATTTTAATCTTGTGCTGACATAGAGTAGGACTAATACCCTTAAGATCATCAAGAGTATATCCAATAGCAGCGCGGTGCTTCCTCAAAGTTTTTAGTAACTTCTTCTCTTCACGCTCTGAGAGGAGAGCACTAATAATGACAGGATATGTCTCCTTCTCATCAAGATAGGCATACTTAAGAGTATTAGGCAACTGTTTAAGCTCGAACACAGGATCACCCTTTGGTGGGGGAGGATCCCCAAGCAGTTCAACAGGCAGATTATTCTTGAGAATAGGATGTTGTTCTAAGATAATTCTATCTATCTCATCTCTCTCCTCCATATGCATATCATTTTCATGCTCAAGCGGATATTGCTCTAAAGGATCCGTAGGAGGTACGGCAATAGAGGCCAGAGCAATGATTTCATCCCTACCAAACGACTCTCTTTCATGGGGTTGTCTTCCAAACTTGGAGAAGTTAAATTCATGAGACACACCCTCGAAACTTACTGTGGCAGTCTGCTTAATGCAATCAATGTGAGCATTGACGGTGTTGAGAAAGGGTCTGCCAAATATGATGGGACAAAAGCTATCTTGTGCAGTACAAAGGACGAGGAAATTAGTAGGATACTTCGTCTTACCACACAGGACTTCTACGTCTCTCACAATTCCCAAAGGGCAGATAGTGTCTCTATTAGCTAGCGGAATAGTGACATCAATGGGTTCTAACTCAGCAGGTGCAATCTCATCTTTGATTTCATCATATAGAGAACGGGGTATTGCACTAACACTAGCTCCCATATCACATAAACCATGGTAACAGTGATCTCCTATCTTAACAGAAACAATGGGCAGGCCAACTACAGGTCCATGTTTGTCTTTCGCGTGAGGTTTAGCAATTCTAGCGGAGTCCTCACAGAATTTGATAACAAACCCATCTATGTTTTTGGCTAAGAGATCTTTGATAATAGCAACACTAGGTTCAACTCTAATCTCCTCAGGGGTGCAAGTGGTCTAATGTAACCCCTACGTATCACAGTTGGAGCTTTAGAATAATCCTTCATCCTAGCAGGGTATGGTGGTTTCTCAGTGTAAGCACAAGGAACAACAGGATCACTAAACGCTATGATTTTCTCCTCAACTAGATTGGTTTTGGCTATGTTGCTTTCTACAGGAGGATGATATTTAAACCACTTCTCTTTGGGAAGATCAACATGAGCAGCAAAAGATTCACATAGAGAAGCTACTATCTCAGAGTCAAGTCCATACTTAGTGCTAAAATCTCTAGAAGTGTTTGTCTCAACAAAAGATTTAACGCAATCAAATGGAAATTCATACCTGACTCCATACCTTCCTCTAGCTCCCAATCTTCAGAGTTGCGTTTGATTCTCTCCAATAAATTCCACTTGTGATCAATATCCTTCTTCATAAAAGAACCGGCACAAGAAGTGTCAAGCATGGTACGATCTTCATGAGAAAGCCAAGCATAAAAGTTTTGAGTGATGATATCTCTCGAGAGCTCATGATTGGGGCATGAATATAGCATTGATTTAAGCCTCCCCCAAGCTTGAGCTATGCTTTCTCTGTCACAAGGCCAAAAGTTATAAATAAAGTTCTCACCACGATGTACTAAATGCATAGGATAGAACTTTTGATGAAATTCCAATTTCAACCGATTGTAGCCCCATGATCCAGCATCATCATATAGCCTATACCATGTCAACGCCTTATCCTTCAAAGATAAAGGAAATACTTTCTTATTTACCTCATCCTCGGGCAAACCTGCAAGCTTAAATAAACCACAAACTTCATCTACATAGATTAGATGAAAGTCTGGATGTGAAGATCCATCTCCTGTAAAAGGATTAGCCAGCAGTTTCTCAAGCATACCCAAAGGAATTTCATAGAAGATATTTTCAGTAGGTACCTCAGGTTGAGGACCAACTCCTCGTGCTTACGTTCGTGGTGAAGATACCCCGAACAAACTCCTCAAAGGAAGAGTTTCCATAGTGACAAGTGACAATAAAATTTTAGCACAGTATATAAATGTTTCCTTACCAATTTCCACTTACCAAAGGCGCTTCACTCCCCGGCAACGGTGCCAGAAAAGAGTCTTGATGACCCACAAGTATAGGGGATCAATCGTAGTCCTTTCGATAAGTAAGAGTGTCGAACCCAACAAGGAGCAGAAGGCTCTGATAAACGGATTTCAGCAAGGTAATAACTGCAAGCACTGAAAGTAGCGGTAACAAGTGATTGTGTAGCGAGGTGAAACGTAGAAAGCAAAGAGTAACAAGTAACAAGTAGTAGCAACGGTGCAACAAGTGGCCCAGTCCCTTTTGTGGCAAGGGACAAGCCTGAACAAAGTCTTATAGGAGGAAAAACGCTCCCGAGGACACACGGGAATTTCTCTCATGCTAGTTTCATCATGTTCATATGATTCACGTTCGTTACTTTGACAGTTTGATATGTGGGTGGACCGGCGCTTGGGTACTGCCCTTACTTGGACAAGCATCCAACTTATGATTAACCTCTCTCGCAAGCATCCGCAACTACAAAAGAAGAATTAAGACAAAGTCTAACCATAGCATTAAACTAGTGGATCCAAATCAGCCCCTCACGAAGCAACGCATAGACTGGGGTTTAAGCTTCTGTCACTCCAGCAACCCATCATCTACTTACTACTTCCCAATGCCTTCCTCTAGGCCCAAATATGGTGAAGTGTTATGTAGTCTACGTTCACATAACACCACTAGAGGAAAAGAGAACATACATCATATCAAAATACCGAACGAATATCAAATTCACATGACTATTATTAACATGACTTATCCCATGTCCCCAGGAACAAAAGTAACTACTCACAAGACATAATCATAATCATGATCAGAGGTGTAATGAATAGCATCAAGGATCTGAACATAAACTCTTCCACCAAGTAATCCAACTAGCATCAACTACAAAGAGTAATCAACACTACTAGCAACCTTACAAGTACCAATCGGAGTCGTGAGACGGAGATTGATTACAAGAGATGAACTAGGGATTGGAGAGGAGATGGTGCTGATGAAGATGTTGATGAAGATGCCTCCCCTCCGACGAGAGGAGTGTTGATGATGACGATGGCGACGATTTCCCCCTCCGGGAGGGAAGTTTCCCCGACAGGATCGTCCTGCTGAAGCTCTAGATTGGATCTGCTCAAGTTCCGCCTCGTGGCGGCGGCGAAACCACGAAAAAGCTCCCTCTTGATTTTTTTTCCAGACCAGGACGCTTCATATAGCAAAAGAGGGGGGCTAGTGGGCCTTCAGGCAGCCCACAAGCTTGCCCACCGCCACCAGGGGGGTGGTGGCGGAGTGGGGGCTTGTGGGGCCCTGGTGGCCCCCCTCCGGTAGTTCATTCGCCCCGTATTTTTAATATATTCCAGAAAAAATCCACGTAAATTTTCAGGGCATTTGGAGATGTGCAGAATAGTGGACTAGGATTTGCTCCTTTTCCAGTCCAGAATTCCAGCTGCCTGGATTCTCCCTCTTCAAATAATCCTTGCAAAATAAGAGAGAAATGGCATAAATATGGTACCAAAAGTAATATAATAGCCCAAAGAGCAATAAATATCAACATGAAAGCATGATGCAAAATGGACGTATCACGTGTGCGTAGGAAAATTTTTGTTTCTCATGCAACGTTCCCCAATAAGAACAAAAGATGCCATGCAAGTTCTTATTATAAGCATGTATGACAATATACGTAATACATGCCTACATTACATTGATGAATTGGAACTAGTTTTGTGTCGCTCTAGTGTGTAAATGTTATATGAAGAACGCCATCCAACAAATATACGTATCCATCACCGATCCAAATGCCTACGCTTTGCATACATTGATCCTTGCTAAGTTACTATTGTTGCCGCTATTTTTACATCACTACAAAACTGTTGATGATATTGTTATGGTTACTACTACTATTTTGTCGTGCTACTAAAACTTTTGTTACACAGAGATATCCCACGTGTGGTTGAATTGACAACTCTAGTGCTAAGATCAATAAATGTTCTTTGGCCCTCCTTGCCTCGAATCAATAAATTAAAATGTAATACTACTCGTGAAGACTGTCGTGATCCCCTATACTTGTGGGTTGTCGTAAGCTTGAAGAGAAAGTGGTCTATGAAATTCTTCTCCTAAATCCTTGAAAATCTTCATGCTTGCAAGTAGGCATGGGATTCCATCTGATCCAAGTCGACTTGACTCGCTAGATCTTGTTTAGATAATGAGATAGCTCAACTCGACTCTTTAATGTAAGGAGCTTGGGTCAAAACTTGTCTCGACTTGTGTAACTTGTGAGTCATCTTGTTTAACTTATTAAGATCGTTATACATATGAAAAACGGAGCTAATAGATGAAAAAATGATTACTGGAGTATGTAATATGTACACATTAATTATGCATAATGTACACAAGCAGTTGTAATTTGCATATATAAAATAGAGTGTGGCCTCTCCCGTGACTTACTCATGGGAGAGATAAGGCCGGGAGGGGAATGAGTGTGTCTTCGTCTCTACTCTCTAGGGAAAGTATACCCCTTCCCTATCTCCTTGGCACCTCCGCCACCGCTACAAGCATCTCCTCCCCCACACACCTCAAGTTGCTCCCCCACTTATGCTACAATTGGCGAGATCTTTTGCTACAACCAGTGGCTTTTTTGGCTAGAATATTTTTTTCTTTTGTTGGTGATATGCAACGATGCAACTTTTTTGTTGCGGTCGGTGAAATTTACCCTTGGCGGTTTTTGCTGAAACTGCGGCCAGCAACCACTAGAGTTGCAACTTGTGTGCCGGTTGCGTGGACGCGGGCAATGCTACCACCGTGTACCATAGAAGCTATGATCAGTTCTCGGCGTTCCCACAACCAGTTTCTCGGTGGGTGCTACAACCGTGCACACCAGAACAACAAGTGACGACGCTGCTATGGGCAAATGTTACAATTGTGTATCATAGGCGTTGCGACCAGTTATCGGTGTTACTAAAACCGTGCGCACGGGAGCTGCAACTGTCAATGCCTTTGGCGGAGAATTCTACAATCGTGTACCGCACAAGGTACAACAATGCGCACGTAAAGTTGCAATTGTTGGCATTACTACAACCATGTATACCATGTACACATGATCCTCAACCAGTAATGTTGGGGACCACTCGATGAGGGTTGCTGGAGACCGCTCGATGAGGGATATTGCAACCACCGTCAATCAGTAGACGCGGTTTTGCTTCAACTCGCGTTTTCTCGACGGTGACCAGGTGAGTTGCTCCTATGTTTTTTTTGCTACAGGCGGCCACTACTATGAGCTGCGAGCCAACCAGCGGCCACTACTATGAGCTACAAGTACCAACACAGGTGGTGTGAGGTGACGAGCGAGCGATGACCGATACAGAATTTGCGGGGTTTGATTTGAGATGGAGACAATCTAATGAACGCAAAACGTCTTGATCCAACGCATGCATGGTGACCGGCAGAAATTTGGGCCACTCGACCGGCACCTAATGTTGGGCTTTATGACAACGTCTATTTTACTACTCCCTACGCTCTTTTATCAATCAGTGCCTCTCTTGTGAAAGAAAAAAGAAAAAAAGCAGAGCTCATAAAACAACTACCCATGTATATATCAAAAAAGCCCACATCCCAACACATGTACATAGAAGAAAGGAAGGGAGCTCCTAGCCAGCGCTGCAAGCGTCCGTTAACAATCCAGCGCCAGAAGCATTTTTGAAATGGGCCGGCCCTCTAGCACGTGAGATCACGGGTTTTATTTTTGTTCTATTTTTTCTATTGATCTAGTAGGAAAAAAACGGCCCAAATGTTTTAATTTTACAAATTAAAAATATTAAATAGAGAAGGTTCACAGATTTAAATAAGAAGGTTCATTCATTTGAAAATATCATATCTTTAAAAAAATCATCTTTTTTGAAAAAAGTTCATCAATTTGAAAAAAAGTTCATTGAAATTGAAAAAAGTTCATCCAATTTGAAAAAAGTTCATTACATTTGAAAAAAAATCTTTAAATTTTAAAAAGTGCATGTATTTTTAAAGAAGTTCAATTAACTGAAACACAAGTTTGAACAGAAAATGTCAGAAAGGACAGGACACACAGATCCATGGACTAGGACAAGACATAACCCATGGGTTTGAACAAGACCGTCATGCGCCGCGTTGGAAACAACAACAACAAACGAAAAAATCACGAATCTTGGAGAGTTTTATGAGACAGTGGAGGATTAGATGTGGCATAGCTAATTCCCATCTACTCCCTCCGTTCCTAAATATAAGACTTTTTAGAGATTGCACTATGGACTGGATACGGAGCAAAATGAGTGAATCTACATCGTAAAATATGACTACATACATCCGTATGTAGTTCATAGTGGAATTTCTAAAAGATCTTATATTTAAGAAGGGAGGGAGTAGATCATTTTTGCTAGTATTCAAATTCAGAAACATAGGCAGATGAGGTCGCGCTGACTGTGATTGACTGGTCAAAACCGGTCAAAAACTGTTAAAAATCATCCCAGGTTGTTCTTGACCGGTTCTGGAAGTTGTAAACTAGACGGTCTCGACAGTTCTGTAGCAGTATGGTCTTTTAAAGAAAAATCTCCTTCTAATGTACTTTTCTTTACGGGGCTGCTATCAATTCACCGGTGAATATTTACTAAAAATTCATCACCTCCACGGCCGTTCGATCTCGCCCATAGCTGTCCGATCCGCTCCTGATTTAATTCCTGAAACGATGATTGAGTTGCAGAAACAATTGCTTTGTTGCAAAAAATAAACTTTGGATCCATTAAATCCTTAAACAACAGTCGAGTTTCAGAAACAATTGCTTTGCTGCAGAATTTTTTTCCCTTCGTTTTTTGCAACATCGGTACTGGTGCGGAAGATATTTTTTGCAACAAAGGTCATGTTGTAAAAAACTTTTGCAACATAGATTAGGTTGCAGAATTTTTTTTTCTTCGTCATAGATACTGTTGTGTCTTATTCCTGCAACAAGACATTCGTGCAAAAAAAGCTTGCAACACAGATGATGTTGCAGAAAAAATTTCTTCCTCGCGGTCGGCGTCGGGTCGACGTCTTCTCGCTCGCCTTCCACGTGGGCCAGCTCGCGCAGCCCGACCTCAAGCGCTGCCTCGACTATGCCGCCGCCTGCAACGTCGAGGACCTGCAGCTCCGCCTCTAACCTCACAGCCATCTATCCCTCTTCAGTTTCTGTAACACGGTCGTTGTTTTTGCAACGCACCCGTTGTTTCAGGAGTTGCAGAAATTATTTCTACAACACGACCGTTGTTTCAGAAAATGTTTCTACAGATAGATGGCTGTGAGGTTAGAGGAGAGGGAGAAGGAGGAGAGGGAGGAGAGGGGAAGGAGCTCAGTGGGGTTGTGCCAACTGTTGGGGAACGTCGCATGGGAAACAAAAATTTTCCTACGCGCACGAAGACCTATCATGGTGATGTCCATCTACGAGAGGGGATGAGTGATCTACGTACCCTTGTAGATCGTACAGCAGAAGCGATTAGAGATCGCGGTTGATGTAGTGGAACGTCCTCACGTCCCTCGATCCGCCCCGCGAACAATCCCGCGATCAGTCCCACGATCTAGTACCGAACGGACGGCACCTCCGCGTTCAGCACACGTACAGCTCGACGATGATCTCGGCCTTCTTGATCCAGCAAGAGAGACGGAGAGGTAGAAGAGTTCTCCGGCAGCGTGACGGCGCTCCGGAGGTTGGTGATGATCTCGTCTCAGCAGGGCTCCGCCCGAGCTCCGCAGAAACGCGATCTAGAGGAAAAACTATGGAGGTATGTGGTCGGGCAGCCGTGAGAAAGTTGTCTCAAATCAGCCCTAAAACCTCCGTATATATAGGTGGGAGGGAGGGGAGGAGGCAGCCTCAAAACCTAAAGGTTTGGCCGAAATTGGAGGTGGAGGAGTCCTACTCCAATCCTACTTGGAGTAGGATTCCACCTTCCCACTTGGAAACTCTTTCCACCTTGTGTTTTTTCCTTCTCAAACCTTATGGGCCTTAGTGGGAACTTATTCCAGCCCACTAGGGGCTGGTTTATCTCTTCCCATAGCCCATGAGACCCCTTGGGGCGTGACACCCCTCCCGATGGTCCCCGGCACCCCTCCCGGCACTCCCGGTACACTACCGATGAGCCCGAAACTTTTCCGGTAATGCACGAAAACCTTCCGGTAACCAAATGAGGTCATCCTATATATCAATCTTCGTTTCCGGACCATTCCGGAAACCCTCGTGACGTCCGTGATCTCATCCGGGACTCCGAACAACATTCGGTAACCAACCATATAACTCAAATACGCATAAAACAACGTCGAACCTTAAGTGTGCAGACCCTGCGGGTTCGAGAACTATGTAGACATGACCCGAGAGACTCCTCGGTCAATATCCAATAGCGGGACCTGGATGCCCATATTGGATCCTACATATTCTACGAAGATCTTATCGTTTGAACCTCAGTGCCAAGGATTCATATAATCCCGTATGTCATTCCCTTTGTCCTTCGGTATGTTACTTGCCCGAGATTCGATCGTCAGTATCCGTATACCTATTTCAATCTCGTTTACTGGCAAGTCTCTTTACTCGTTCCGTAATACAAGATCCCGCAACTTACACTAAGTTACATTGCTTGCAAGGCTTGTGTGTGATGTTGTATTACCGAGTGGGCCCCGAGATACCTCTCCGTTCACACGGAGTGACAAATCCCAGTCTTGATCCATACTAACTCAACTAACACCTTCGGAGATACCTGTAGAGCATCTTTATAGTCACCCAGTTACGTTGCGACGTTTGATACACACAAAGCATTCCTCCGGTGTCAGTGAGTTATATGATCTCATGGTCATAGGAATAAATACTTGACACGCAGAAAACAGTAGCAACAAAATGACACGATCAACATGCTACGTCTATTAGTTTGGGTCTAGTCCATCACATGATTCTCCTGATGATGTGATCCCGTTATCAAGTGACAACACTTGCCTATGGCCAGGAAACCTTGACCATCTTTGAACAACGAGCTAGTCAACTAGAGGCTTACTAGGGACAGTGTTTTGTCTATGTATCCACACAAGTATTGTGTTTCCAATCAATACAATTATAGCATGGATAATAAACGATTGTCATGAACTAAGAAATATAATAATAACTAATTTATTATTGCCTCTAGGGCATATTTCCAACACCAACCTCCTATGTTCTCAGCTTCGGGAGCGCCGCGGGGCGCCCAACTGCTGTCCGTTGTAGAACGATGTGGCATTGAGCTTCGCAGATGGTTGACGGCTTTGGAGAAAGCAGCTGACGGCCGCATGCTGCAGTTATTTCGCCGCATCCGAGCTAGCTTACGGCATAACTTCTTGCATGTGGCTGCAGCAATGGCTCGTGGGATGGAAAAAAGTGGAAACGAAGATTAGTGGTTGTGCGATGTTTGAAGATAAGCTTAAGGATAAGGATGTGAGGTGGGACAGCTGCATGGGGCACGTGTCAGTTGTACGAGGCGATCGATGCAGATATTGTATCCACCGGCTGATGAGAAGCTTTTCCCTTCTTTTATGGGAAATTCTATATAGAAGCGCCGCACCTGGACATCCGATGCTGCCGCTTGTGTGCCTTCTTTCCCATGCATGCACGTAATGATGTCATCAGATTCGTTCTAAATGATCGAAATTAAAAAACTTTTATCTCTTAAACCGTTAATTCAATAGATGATCCGTTTTCGCCGTTGACTTTATTTCGATGAAATCTTCAAAACTAGATCCCATGTTGATATCTTTTGACAACTTTTTTTTTCTCACACTTACCATATTTTTTGCACTTACTTGTCATATTAGTAAGTATTTACTTGTCTGATAAAAAATAACTTAATCGTCAATTTTTTGAAAATTACATATAAATATGACATCTCGACATAATCAAAATGGCAAGCGCAAACAACTTTTTTAGCCGATTACACGCAAAAGTATGACAACTCAACTTATTTAAAACCGGTGACCATAAAAAAATCTTTTTTGGTCACCGTTTGTAAAATATGACAACTCGGCATAGTTAAACTAGCATCTTGACAACTAAGTTTTTGTAAAATTGGCAACTATGCAATTTGAAACTACTACTAGTGGTACTACTACTAACCAGATGCATTTAGCTACTGAATAAGGTCTGCCAACACATGTTTTGTGTGTGACACTTTTTCTACCGATTTTCTGTGTGACACTTTGCATGTAATGCATATTTTTGTGACCACATCTACATATTCTTCTAGCTCACGCTGCCGTGTGCTGCAATATGGATATATGCGGCACATGGTTCACATCGAGAAAAAATGACAATTAAGTTATTTTTTTCGGACAAGTAAGTGGCTAATAATACGACAAGTAAGTCTAAAAATATGGCAATTATGAATGAAGAAAAAAAGTTCTCGAAACATGTCGACATAGGGTCTAGTTTTGCAGATCTCGTCGCGACAAAGCCAACGGTGAAAACAGGTTATCAATTGAATTAACGGTTTTAGAGATAAAACTTTTTAAATTTCAAGACAATAAAAAGAATCTTGATTACGTCATTGCATGCATGCATTATAGGGAGATAAATTGACCGCCCGTATGAGAAGACTCACATGCGGCGCCGCTGTGTAATTAAGTTCTGCTTTTATACCTAACTAATTAGTTAGAAAAAACTAGTACGGAGTACAAAGGAAGTAGAAAGCATAAATTCCACTCACCAAAATGTCAAGCATATGGTCCATTCAATTTAATTTTGCACGCGGCAGACACACGTCTGGTCTGATTCTGAGTTCTGATTAGATTATTAATAACTACGGACTGGGTACTCTAGCTAGTCGACCTGGTAATTCAGATTAAATGGCGGCCGGCAGGTCAGAGTTGTGCGAGGCGGCGAACGTTGACGGGGGAGACGACGTCGGAGGCGCCGTCGAAGGCCTGGCGCGCCATGATGACGTTGACTGCCGCCGTGGGGTGGTAGGCGTCCCAGAAGATGTAGCGCTCCCGGTCGGCGCACGGCGGCATGAAGGGCAGGCACGTCATCTGCCCGCCGTTCCGGCCGATCCCGCAGCAACCCCGGTCCACCACGTCGAACCCTGCACGTGCGCATCCCTTGTCCATCAATGGCCATGCCATGCATGCTACAGCCTACAAGAAGCACATTATCAGTTTTGCTGGGCTCTGGCCATGGATCTTACCGTAGGAGGCAGGGTGGGCGAGCATGAGCTTGAACAGGCGGTAGTTGTCGAGGTACGTGAAGGTGGCCCCGGGGAGGCCGGCGTTGAGGCCGTCCAGCATCCCCCTCACCCCGGCGTTGAACGGTGCCACTAGCTGGTCGACCTCCTCCGAGCACCGCCCATCCGTGCTCCTCGCCAGGATGGTCGGGATGCACCCCATCGATCCCACCCCGGCCACCACGAACCGCCTCGCCCCCGCCTTGTACAGCCTCTGCATGCAGCCATGAGTTGGAGAGACTTGGTCATTCGGTTCCAAGCAAGAATACAGAAACATGCCGCTAGCAATGGCGGTGTTGATCGATATCTTACGGTGAGCTGGGAGGCGTATCGTGTGACGAGGAGGTCGGCGAACTGCTGGGGAGTGTAACGCCTCCGGGTTTCGAAGTTGGGCATGATGTAGTTGTTCAGGTAGTCGTTGCTCCCCAGCCCCACGAACACGATGGACCGAGCAACGATGCCGGCTGCAGTCGCCGGGCCACCGGAAGCGGTGGCGCCGATCTGGCCAACAGTCGACTCGAAGTTCTGGACCTGCTGGTTGAACGGTATCCGTCCAACCTGCATTGATTACAACCGTCACTTGATCACCGTCAGAAGTTGATCACAATTAGATCCAATCATAGTCAGAAGTTGACCAGTTCTTACGAAGTTTCCACCGCTTTCGTCGAGGATCCCGGCGGCGGCGGAGGCGTAGTTGACGCCTTGGAGGAGCTGCTGGCCGGAGTCAGAGGCCTGGGAGTAGGCCGGAACCAGGGGCAGCCCAAGCAGCTCAGCTGAAAAATAATCAAACCGGTTAGAAAGGATACTATTATACTCTACACTGTTAGTAGAAAAAAAATGCAGTCTGTTGTTGCGTTTCAGATGATGGCCATGCTGTTCCACAAATGCAATTGGTCGATCTCATCTCACCGTGATGAGTGAATCCGGCTCCTGTACGTTCATGCTGTGCTGAATCAATGCACTGTCCGGTAAAGGCCACACTAGATTGTGCTCTGCTCTAGTACATCTTTACTAGGAAACTTAAAACATATACTTGCAGAGAGACTACTGATGCAAACGTACCAGACACTGGTAGAGTGCTGTGCGTTGCCACGGGCAATAGATATATTGTTCAAAATATTTTGCACTCGTCCTACACTGTATTTTTTTCTCTCTTTTGGTCGAATTCTTATAAAGAATGATCACGGCAGAAATAACGCTAGCCTCTCACTGGAAATAATGATAAACAACCAATAAAATGAACATGTCTGAAGCTTGAACTCTGAAACTCTAGCTAGCGGCGTTGACGGTTCAGAAGATTCACGCTGGCGTCCTCAGAGTTCAACTGCATCGGTCCATGAGCAGGAAAGAAGCAAATCCCGTTTGCGCTGACGCGTCTTACGTGCGTACGTACCGAGCTCGTCGACGATGGTGTAGCCGTTGCAGAAGCGGCCGGTGGGGCCGGCGGCGAAGTCGATGCCGTAGGGGAGGTAGTTTGCCTTGGCCAGCGACGCCAGGTTGTTGTTGTTGCCGTTGTCCAGCAGCGAGTCCCCGAACACGAACAGCGCCGGCACCATGGGCGCCGCCCCTGTCTCCTGCGCCGCCGCCGTCGCCAGAAACGCGCTCACGGCAACGAGCAGCTGCCACAGGCCGGCAGACATCGCAGCGCGCATGTCTAGGCTCAGCTCAGCCAGCTCTAGCGACGGTGAAGGTGGAAGGAGCAGGACGAGGGTAAATATGGCGCGGGAGCTGGGTGCGATGCGTACGTGTCCGGCGGGAGCGGGCAGGCAGGAGGAGTAAATGCATGGCGCCTCCTGCACGCCACCGCCATGGCGCGCGCGAGGGACACAGCTAGTGATGGCGATGCAGTGCTACTGCTACCTGCAGGCGCAGGGCATGGATCATCCTCGGGCCTCGATCGAAATGGAATGAGGCTTGCTTGCCAGACGGAGGCGACGTGCATATGGCTCCGCTACCTCGGTGGTGCAGGTGCGCGGGTGTCAGGGGGAGTAATGAGTGTGGGCCCAAGTGGACGCCGCCGACTACTTTCCGGTGATACGGTGACAACCACCGACGACGAACGACGATGTCGAACCAACGCTGCCAACTAAGGAAAAGGATCAGAATCAACCGGCTGATTCTACCCACGCGTAAGCCGCGTCTTTCGAGTGCCACGTTTCCAGGTGGTCCCTTGCATCTTATCCTCTTTCTCAAACGTCACCGACCATCCAAATCCATCCACTAGTGGGGACGGGGCCTTTAGCCCCGGCCTGTAAGGGCTTTAGTCCCGGTTCACCAATGGGACTAAAGGGACGGGACTAACGGCCTAACCTTTAGTCCCGACCCTTTTACAAGCCGGGTCTAAAGGTGCTCCACATGGGCGCCTCGTAGCGCCCTACAGACCGGGACTAAAGAGTTTTAGATTTTGCTTATTTTCAGGTTTTTTAATGAAATTATTTTAGGGTTTTAGGGTTTAGGTGTTGGAGAGATTAACGTGATGCCTCGTTTGGTGTTCGGGAATTAGTTTTCATATAATTTAAATAGAAATAATTATGCATATATATATAAGGTTAACTTATCTTACAAGCGAGCATATATATATACAATTATATGGAGATCTGAATTATCGGGACTAGAGCCCGTCTATTTGATTACATGGACGAACATCAGTAATGGCCCCTAGCTACACTAAATCGTCATTTGTCATCTATAGCTTCCGTCCTCAGAAAGGTCGCAAGCTCCTCTGCAACAGCAATCGCGTGTTGCTCTGGTAGGACCTTCGTTGTCATGGCCGTGTGCTATATAAGAAGAGGAGATGAATATGAATATCAATCATGATAACAAAGAATGACGGGTAAAAATAGAGGTGTGAATGTTCATTGCTTACGTCGAATATGTGATCCTTGTGCTCAGAGGTAAACGTGTGAATGGTCTCGCAAACATAGTATCCGCATAGATGCGTTCCCCGTGGCTGCTGGTCGTACTTTACGAGAATAGAATATATATAATCAAAATAATAATCTAGCATCATAAATGTATTGAAAATAGAAGTATATCATACTACTACTTACCTGAGCCGCTCTAAAGGTCAGCTTCTCATGCTCGATACCGGGAGTCACGCACTTGAACCGCTTTCAAACCCTGCCCGACAAGGATAATTATTTGCTAAGTTTTTCATTAATTGATATACCAGAAAATCATCGAAAGAGACCGATAGAGCGCAAGAATGATTGAAATTACCCTTGGAGCATGTCCTGCAGGCTTTGAAACTGTTCCAAGGGTCTCGATAATGGGTCGAAGGCATCAACTCTTCCCTTATCAATTTGAATGTCCAACAGAATCCAATGAAAGCTACACATGTATATATATATGTGTGTGTGTGTGTGTGAGTAACTTATCAATTACACTTATAAGTGAATGTACACAACAGAGTAAAGACCCTCACCTGAAGTTGTATGGAAACAGTATGTGGTCACAGAAATTTTGATCTGTTAGAAACCTTAGAAGGTTTTCCTCCGTCTCCTTGGGATAATTAGTTAGCGTCACTATATGTATTTTATCTGGGTCAATAAACCCAATATTTAGGATGCTCTTACTTTTACAATCCAGAATCTTCATTCTGCATAATAGAGTACAAGTTATATATAGACAATGAATTGAAATAACTAAACAAGTTATATGTAGACAACGAATTGAAAAACTTACAGACAATAGCAACTCATAAGCGATTTGTCGAGGGCGTCGCCATTGTACATCTGGAAGAGTTCATCAAAGTCGATATGGATTTGTTCGGGGCGGCCGTAGTACTCCTGTGGGACACTCAACACGATCATCGTTCTCCCATTCTTTGATTCACTTAAGTACCATTGATGCAAGTAATGCATATTTGTTGGGAGATCATCTTTGCTGACCAAAGGCTCACCCATGACAAACTGTGGCTTAGGGGCTACCACAGCCTTGGGTATCTTGTCGTCTTGGGAAGACAGCAATTCTTCAACCGAGACACCACATGCAGCCGCCAACTCCTTTGCTCTTTCTAAAGCTAGCCCCTGCACCGGAGGGGGAACATTCTTAGTTAACACCTTCAGGGGTGGGATCGACTGTTTGGCCTGTTGTCCAAGCTGAGGAACGTCTGATTTTTTCTTACTTGTAGTTGAACTTGATTTGCTCTCACATGCACTTGCACGTGATCTGCTCTTTTTCACTTCCTTCTGCAATGTGCGTGTATAGTCATCAGGCTTATGGTGTAAGTCATAAGGTCTGATAGGAAGATTAGCATGACGTACCTTTGGGAGGGGCGACCGTTTGCGCTTTGGGGTGCTCTGTGGCTTAGGAATCGTCGGCGGAGCGTTCTTGGTGGCACGCTCCCGCTTAGTATCTGGAGCGGGCGGCGGTGGAGACGGACGACCCAAGTCCGGCGGCGATGATCGAGATGGACTCGTGTTGTGCTGGCCGACGTCATGTGGAGGGCTTGCACGTGATCTGCTCTTTTTCACTTCCTTCTGCAATGTGCGTGTATAGTCATCAGGCTTATGGTGTAAGTCATACTGTGATGGAAGGGTCGTGAAGTATTTTGCAAATGCTATTTGCTTCTAGGTGTATTCCGGGCGGGGCTCGGGTTCCTTCTTTTTCATCTGCGCATCATGATGTTCCTTTCCTATCCTGGCGTTTTCCTCGGGGGTACGATCATAAGGTCTGATAGGAAGATTAGCATGACGTACCTTTGGGAGGGGCGACCGTTTGCGCTTTGGGGTGCTCTGTGGCTTAGGAATCGTCGGCGGAGCATTCTTGGTGGCACGCTCCCGCTTTGTATCCGTGGCAGGCTTAGGCTTTGTATCCGGAGCGGGCGGCGGCGGAGCGTTCTTGGTGGCACGCTCCCGCTTTGTATCTGTGGCAGGCCCAGGCTTTGTATCCGGAGCGGGCGGCGGCGGAGCGTTCTTGGTGGCACGCTCCCGCTTTCTATCCGTGGCAGGCTCAGGCTTTGTATCCGGAGCGGGCGGCGGCGGAGACGGACGACCCAAGTCCGGCGGCGGTGATCGATATGGACTCGTGTTGTGCTGGCCGACGTCATGTGGAGGGCTTGGAGGTAATGGAGGTGTAGGTGACCTGCGGCGACTCGGAGGCGGTGTTGTCCTTGGGGCCGAGCCTGGAAGCTTGATGTAGTTCTTGTCCCATAGGATGACTCCACCCAGTACTTCTCTGAGTGTCCTCTCATAGTCGAGCTGCATATCATTAAACCCCGTCATGATTTCATACACCCCGACTTTAGCAAAGCCAGCTCGAATCTCACGGCCATGCCAGCGTGCATCAGGGCCAAAAGGTAAAGCTTGTCCGACGGCCACCTTCATGGATATGTTCTTGAATTTCTGATGGAGTTCACATGATGTTGACTCCTTGATTCCATCCACGGGGTAGCCGGGACCGCCCTCTATCATTCTTCGTTCATCGTCGGGCGAGGCCTCAGATTCGGCCACGCTGCTTTTCCGCTTAGATGGGGCGCCGGTAATATCAAGTGCAGGATCTTCCTGGCGCGGTACTCCTCTAAGCTCATCAATCTGCTTCTGTTGCTCGTTAATCCTGGCAAGCAACTGGTTGAACTTGTCATTCTCCTCATCCTGCTGCCGCTTCTTTGCTCTCTCTCGGCTTCTGTAAGTGTCTTGGTCCCTGGCAAACCCAAGCCATCACGGGTAAGATGGACCGAAGCCTCGCGTTCGTCCTCCATGTTCGTCATTGCCGAGGACCAGTGTGAGCAAATCTTTATCTCTATCTGCAGTGAACTTTCTTTGTCCCTCCTTAATTTCTTTCACTATCCTTTTCCAATTCTCCCTGGGTATCCCAAGATTGTCATTGCAGATGAGGTCCCCTGTTGTTTCGTCGTACGACCCACCATGCGCAAGGAACCAATTTCTTGCTCTCAATTCCCACTCATCACGGAGTGGTTCAGGTACGATGCCTTTATCTATCAGATCTTGCTCTTTCTTTTCCCACTTTGGGATGGCAGTCTCATAGCCCCCTGGCCCCAGCTTGTGGTGATATTTCTTCTTGTCGGCATTTATCTTGTTCTTTTCTGATAATGCCTGGGCATCTTCTGACTCCTTGTACTCTTGAAATTCCTTCCAGTGATTCGCCTGCTTGGCTAGATACCCCTCGAATACTGGCACTTTCTTTGTCTTCAGATAGTTTTTCCATAGCTTCTTCTTCCAGCTACGGAACAGTTCGGCCATCTTCTTTAGAGTCCACTGCTTGACTTTGGCCCTCAGTTTGTCTGTGGCGTCTTCATTCGCACATTCTGGCAGGTTGAAATGTGACATGAGATCATTCCAAAGATTATTTTTGTACCTTTCGGTGACATAGTCACTATCGGCTGCCCCTTTGCGCTTGTTCCACTCCCGAACACTGATTGGGACGTGATCCCTAACGAGAACTCCGCATTGCTTCTTGAATGTGTCAGCAGCATTCTTAGGAAGCTTGGGTTCGCCCGTAGGCATTATCACCTCAAAGGTGTAATGCGTCCATGCATCCAACTTTCTAGTCGGGCCTCGTTTCGTAGATTTGCTCGATGTGGAGGCCTAAGAGGGAGAAACATTCGTCAAATGAATGTATATGTATACAATATAGAGCTATCTCCAATATTTTTCACATATTACAAGTGATTGTCGAACTTCATATATATACCTCGCCGGACTTTATTATTTCTTCACCGGCTTCTCCATCAGTGGAGCTATCACCTTCTCCGTCATTGGACCTATATCCTGCCCCATCGGCTTCAATCTTCGTGTCGCTTGACCTCCATTCCATATCCGGAGTCGTTTAGATATGACGTCGGAGATTCATCTGGTTCAACGTCGGGGCCGCCTTTGATTATATCTTCGAGGTTCCTGATATGTGGATCCATAGTTCTGCAAAAAACGGACATTTGATTAACTAATAAACTAACAAACTATATAAGAGGGGTTGGAAACTTCGAAGGCTCGTTTTATATAGGAGGACCTTTAGTCCCGGGTCTTGGCTAGAACCTAAACTCTAAAATACCAGCCGGGCGGAGCCCAGTCCCGGACACTTAAGCATATACAATAGCAAAATTAAACTAGTTCTATTAATTTTCTTGCTAAAAAAACTATTAACACTTAAGCATATACAATAGAAAAATTAAACTATTAACACTTAAGCATATACAATAGCAAAATTAAGCAATAATCTAAGAAACACTATTAAAACTTAAGCATATACACTATACAATAGCAAAATTAAATGACAAAAAAAATATTTCTTCTTCTTGTAACCCTAAACTAATTTTTCCTCTTCTTCTATTTCTCCTCTTCTTCTACTTCTTCTTCTACTTCTACTTCTCCTCTTCTACTACTACTTCTCCTCTCCTCTTCTTCTATTTTTCCTCTTCTTCTCCTCTCCTCCTCTTCTTATTCTCCTTTTTCTTCTTTTCTTCTCCTCCTCTTCTTATTCTCCTTTTTCTTCTTTTCTTCTCCTTTTTCTTCTTTTCTTCTCCTTTTTCTCCTTTTCTTCTCCTTCCCTTTTTCTTCCTTTCTTCTCCTTTTTCTTCCTTTCTTCTCCTTTTTCTTCCTTTCTTCCCTTTTTCTTATTTTCTTATCCTTTTTCTTCTTTTCTTCTCCTTTTTCTTCTTTTCTTCTCCTTCCCTTTTTCTTCCTTTCTTCTCCTTTTTCTTCCTTTCTTCTCCTTTTTCTTCCTTGCTTCTCCTTTTTCTTCCTTTCTTCTCCTTTTTCTTCCTTTCTTCTCCTTTTTTACTTTCTTCTCCTTTTTCTTCCTTTCTTCTATTTTTCTTCCTTTCTTCTCCTTTTTCTTCCTTTCTTCTCCTTTTTCTTCTTTTCTTCTCCTTTTTCTTCCTTTCTTCTCCTTTTTCTTCTTTTCTTCTCCTTTTTCTTCCTTTCTTCTCCTTTTTCTTCTTTTCTTCTCCTTTTTCTTCCTTTCTTCTCCTTTTTCTTCCTTTCTTCTCCTTTTTCTTCTTTGCTTGTGCTGGCCGGAGTGTTGGGGAGGAGGGGGCATGGGGCTTACCGGCCGGAGGTGTCGATGGCGCGCGGCGAGGAGGACGGCGGCGCGCGGCGAGGAGGGCGGCGCGCGGCGAGGAGGACGGCGGCGGCGAGCAGGACGACGGCGACGGCGAGGAGGACGGCAGGCGGCGGCGAGCAGGATGGCGGGCAGCCTGACGGCGTCGTCGAGTTCGTCGCTTGCCGCGCCGGGCAGGAGAACGAGAGGAAGAAGAAGAGAAATGGACGATTTGGGTTCGAAATTTTCTAACTCCCGCTTATACAGGTGGATCTTTAGTCCCGGTTCGGGGCTCGATGGGTGGAGCCACGACCCGGGACTAAGGGCCCTTTTTCGGGCAGACCAAAAGGCGGGAAGCAGGGGCCTTTAGTCCCGGGGCGTGGCAAGAACCGGGACTAAAGGGGGTCTTTAGTCCCGGGTGGAGCCACGCCCCGGGACTAAAGGCCCTTTTTCGGCAGACCAGAAGGCGGGAAGCAGGGGCCTTTAGTCCTGGGGCGTGGCAAGAACCGGGACTAAAGTGTTGCCTATATAAACCCTCGCCCCTGCCCAACATATCCCCTGTTTTTTGGTTGTTGAAGTGTGACCATGCCATGCTCTTGCCACTCTAGTTCATGCACATGACGTGTTCGATGAAATGCCCGAGCCACTCTACTTAAGCTTTCTCCTCTCCAAGCTCGACCTCCAAGCTCCATTTTCCTTAATATTTGTCTAGGTTTGGCCGTGCACCAACTGCGAGCACCACCGTGGTGAGCCTCTTGTTCTTATCTTCTTTTTAAAATCAAAAAAATCTTACTTGTATGATTTAGATACATACTTGTATAAATTACTCACTTTCATTATTTTTTGCTATTATATAGTGCGATGGTTTTGGTATCCGCCTCTGTCGGCCCTCGTCCTGTCTATGATTCGGATGTGGTATATATTATCTTTTATAACTATTTGTTTTATTTAGTGTTTATGACAATTATGACGACCAATGTGACATATATTTTTTTAATCTAGGAGGTATGTGAACCGGAAATTCCAACCCACATAAAAATTCTTGTCGAGAAGTTAAATTTGGTTGAAAAAGAAAACAAATACTTGAAGAAAAAATTGAAAATAATTGAGGATAAGAATATGGAACTAGAGTTGCATGTCGCCGATGTCATCGATGATCGCAAGATGAAGATCGATGCGATGCGGTTGAAGATGGATGCAATGCGCTTGAAGATGGATGAAATGCGCTTGAAGATTAGGAATATTAGAAAATATGACATTGATAAAGAGGCTTGGTATCATTATGCTGTTGGGTCAATTGTTACCTTAGTTGCGATTTTGATCGCGTTTGTTGTTGCATTTAAATGTTTTACATAGTTGTATGTTGTTTTATGAGAGAACTTTATGTATTTATTTTTTGCAATAATAACATTTGATCACTACTGTTCTTTGGCTTTAATGTGATGATGAACTTGTATTAATTTGGTCATATGTTCTGCAATGGTTTTTTGATATATTTAATTTCATAATAGAGATGAATCGTCAATGATAATATTTAATTTCATAATATGGTTTTTTGAACTCCATACTTTTTGTGTGTTCAACAATTTCTGACTTCATTTGGTATATTTCGTGCATTTACTTATTTCTTTTGAGCTAGTTGACCCTGAAATTGAAAAGCACTACAAATGAACTGTGGAAATGTTGAAAGTTGGCATGCTATCATCATTTCACCCACATAGCATGTGTTAAAAAGTTGAGAGGGCTATGACAAAAACTGGATGCACTTCGTGTACAAAACGGACAATCTCTCTCGAAGTATCAGGGTTTCGAACGAGAACTCATCTCTTACAAAGGGATTTCATTTTTTTAACTTATTTGAACTCCATACTTTTTGTGTGTTCAAAATGCACCATTCAAAGGCACATCACAAAATTTCATCAATTTCTGACTTCATTTGGTATATTTCGTGCATTTACTTATTTTTTTTGAGCTAGTTGACCCTGAAATTGAAAAGCACTACAAATGAACTCTGAAAATGTTGAAAGTTGGCATGCTATCATCATTTCACCCACATAGCATGTGTTAAAAAGTTGAGAGGGCTACGACAAAAACTGGATGCACTTCGTGTACAAAACGGATAATCTCTCTCGAAGTATCAAGGTTTCGAACGAGAACTCATCTCTTACAAAGGGATTTCATTTTTTTGAACTTATTTGAACTCCATACTTTTTGTGTGTGCAAAATGCACCATTCAAAGGCACATCACAAAATTTCAACAATTTCTGACTTCATTTGATATATTTCGTGCATTTACTTTTTTTTTGAGCTAGTTGACCCTGAAATTGAAAAGCACTACAAATGAACTCTGAAAATGTTGAAAGTTGGCATGCTATCATCATTTCACCCATATAGCATGTGTTAAAAAGTTGAGAGGGCTACGACAAAAACTGGATGCACTTCGTGTACAAAACGGACAATCTCTCTCGAAGTATCAGGGTTTCGAACGAGAACTCATCTCTTACAAAGGGATTTCATTTTTTTTTACTTATTTGAACTCCATACTTTTTGTGTGTGCAAAATGCACCATTCAAAGGCACATCACAAAATTTCAACAATTTCTGACTTCATTTGGTATATTTCGTGCATTTACTTATTTTTTTTGAGCTAGTTCACCGTGAAATTGAAAAGCACTACAAATGAACTCTGAAAATGTTGAAAGTTGGCATGCTATCATCATTTCACCCACATAGCATGTGTTAAAAGTTGATAGGGCTACCACAAAAACTGGATGCACTTCGTGTACAAAACGGACAATCTCTCTCGAAGTATCACGGTTTCGAACGAGAACTCATCTCTTACATGGATACTATGAAAATGAAAAGTGTTTGAAATTTAGTTCATTCCATACATGCATTACATAAAAGGTTTAATACATTATTACATTATTGCACCAATATTCCTATCTATTATTTCTGTTTTCTTCTGGGTCATAGCCATGGAGAATCTTCATCATTCAGTAGGATGCTTGGGTCAGTTTTCACTTTGAAGGGCGCAATTTCATGAAACTTATTATAATCTTCTGACATGTCTGTCTTGTCATCTACTCCCGATGTTTCTTTTCCCTGAAAGAACTATGTGGCGTTTTGGCTCATCGGACGATATCTTCTTTTGTTGATTTCTTTTTCTCGTTAATGTAGACATGTCCTTCACATACAAAACCTGAGCGACATCATTGGCTAGGACAAATGGTTCGCCCATGTATGCAAGATTGTTGAGATCCACTGTTGAAATGCCGTACTTTTGGTCTACAACTACCCCGCCTCCTGTCAGCTTCACCCATTTGCACCGAAATAAAGGGATCTTAAAAGTAGGTCCATAGTCAAGTTCCCATATCTCCTCTATGTACCCGTAATATGTTTCCAAACAGTGCCCGTTCTCGTCTGTTGCATCAAAGCGGACACCACTATTTTGGTTGGTGCTCTTTTTATCTTGGGCAACCGTGTAAAATGTATTCCCTTTTATCTCATACCCTTGGAAAGTACATATAGTCGACGATGGTGGCCTGGCCAAACAGTACAGCTCATCTCCAACGGTGTCGTCATTCATGAGATGTGTCTGCAACCAACTGCCAAAAGTCTTCTGGTGTTCCCCTTTAATCCAAGAGTCAGCCTTCCCCGGGTTTTCGGAGCGTAGAATATTCTTGTGTCTCACGATATACGGAGCCACCACGGTGGAATTGTGTAGAACTGTGTAGTGTGCTTGAGAGAAAGAATGCCCGTCCATACATACTTTTGCTTTCCTTCTTAGTGTGCCTTTTCCTGTCAGCCTACCCTCATACCGAGATTCAGGAACACCAATCGGCTTAAGGTCAGGAAGAAAGTCCACACAAAACTCAATGACCTCCTCTGTTCCATAGCCCTTGGAGATGCTTCCTTCTAGCCTGGCACGGTTACGAACATATTTCTTTAAGACTCCCATGAACCTCTCGAAGGGGAACATATTGTGTAGAAACACAGGACCGAGAATTATAATCTCTCCAACTAGGTGAACTAGGAGGTGTGTCATTATATTGAAGAAGGATGGCGGGAACAACAACTCAAAGTTGACCAGACATTGGACCACATCAATCTGTAACCCTGATAGACTTTCTCGATCGATTACCTTCTGAGAAATTGCATTGAGGAATGCACATACCTTCACAATTGCCAGGCGAACATTTTCCGGTAGAATTCCCCTCAATGCAACCGGAAGCAATTGCGTCATAAGCACGTGGCAGTCATGAGACTTTAGGTTTTGGAATTTTTTGTCTTTCATATTTACGATTCCCTTTATATTCAACGAGAAGCCAGTCGGGACCTTGATACTGAAAAGGACTTCAAAGAAGATTTCCTTCTCTTCCTTAGTAAGAGCGTAGCTGGCACGCCCTTGAAACTGCCCTGGATGCATGCCATCTCTTCCTTTATGACGTTCCTGGTCCTCCCGTGCTTCGGGTGTATCTTTTGACTTCCCATATAAGCCCAGGAAGCCTAGAATATTCACGCAGAGATTCTTCGTCAGGTGCATCACGTCGATTACCGAGCGGACCTCATGGACTTCCCAGTAGGGTAGCTCCCAAAATATAGATTTTTTCTTCCACATGGGTACGCGCTTATCAGGGCCGTTAGGAACAGGTTGGCTGCCAAGACCCTTTCCAAAGATTACTTTTAAATCTTTGACCATATCAAATACTTCAGCACCAGTACAGATGACAGGCTTCCCCCGGGGTTCTGCCTTTCCATTGAAATGCTTGCCTTTTTTCTTTAAGGGATGCTTGGGCGGAAGAAAACGACGATTGTACGGATACACATTCTTCCTACAGTTGTCGAGATATATACTTTCTGTCTGATCCAAACAGTGCGTGCATGCATTGTATCCCTTGTTTGACTGTCCTGAAATGTTACTAAGAGCAGGCCAATCATTGATGGTTTCGAAAAGCAACGCTCGAAGGTCAAATTCCTCTTGTTTGTGCTCGTCCCACACACGTACACCTGGTTCGGCCCACAGCTGTAAAAGTTCATCAACTAATGGCCTTAGGTACACATCAATATCGTTGCCGGGTTGCTTTGGACCTTGTATAAGCACTGGCATCATAATGAACTTCCACTTCATGCACAACCAAGGAGGAAGGTTGTAGATACATAGAGTAACAGGCCAGGTGTTGTGACTGCAACTCTGCTCCCCAAAAGGATTCATGCCATCTGTACTCAGACCTAACCATAAGTTCCTTGCGTCAGCTGCAAATCTCGGGAACTCTCTCTCGATTTTTCTCCACTGCCGACCATCAGCGGTGTGCCTCAACTTATCGTATTTCATACGATCTTCCATGTGCCATCGCAACAACTTCGCATGATCTTTATTTCTGAACAGACATTTCAACCGTGGTATTATAGGAGCATACCACATCACCTTGGCAGGAACCCTCTTCCTGGGTGGCTCGCCCTCAATATCACTAGGGTCATCTTTTCTGATCTTATACCGCAATGCAGTGCATACCGGGCATTTATCCATATTCTCGTACTTCTCACCGTGGTAGAGGATGCAGTCATTAGGGCATGCATGTATCTTCTGCACGTCTAATCCTAGAGGGCATACAAGCTTCTTTGCTTCGTACGTGCTGGCGGGAAATTCGTTCTTTCTTGGAAGCATCTTCTTCATCAGTACCAGCAACTTTTCGAATGACGAGTCAGTCACACCGGTCTCTGCCTTCCACTTCAGCAATTCCAGTGTGCTACCCAGCTTCTTCTGGCCATCTTCACAAGTTGGGTACAACAATTTGTTGTGGTCCTGTAACATCTGCTCGAACTGCGACCTCTCATTTTCTATGTCGCAACCTCGCCGTGCATTAGAAATGACCCGGCCAAGATCATCAGCGGGCTCATCTGGTTCCCGTTCTTCATCCTGATCTTCTTCTTCATTGTCTTCCATTGTGGTATCAGCATACTCAGGGAACATAGATCGGTAGTTGTCATCATCGTTCTCTTCTTCTTCATCGTCGTCTTCCATCATAACCCCTCTTTCTCCGTGCTTGGTCCAAACATTATAGCCCGACATAAAACCGGACCGAAGCAGGTGGCTCTGAATGACTCTTGAGGAAGTGTAATCCTTCTCATTTCGACATTCAACACATGGACAAAACATATAGCCACCACCATGCTTGTTCGCATCGGCTGCATCTCGAAAAGAATGCACGCCTTCTCTGTAAGCGGATGTGCGTCGATCACCGTACATCCATGGATGGCTCATCTGTGTTATACGACAGTATATCAAATACAATCACAGTCCTAAATATTAGTACCGCACGGTCTAAACGAGGAAATATAGTTGCTAACCTTTTAGAATAAGTAGAAATAAAGAGGAAGAGGTTTAAGCGTGGCTCAGGCATCTCATATCGTAGTTGTGTTCGGTGAACTGAAGCGGCATTGCTCTAACACACATTTCAACAAACACCTCTAGCGCATCAAAAAAAGTGGAGAGCAAGCACCCACCCACAATCCTCCATCCAAGAAAAATGCAAGAAAGAGGGGAGAGGGGGGCTGTGCTATATATAGGCAGAGGACTTTAGTCCCGGTTCGAGACACAAACCGGGACTAAAGGTGGCGCACATGCGGGCTGCCCACCGCGTAGCCCTTTAGTCCCGGTTTGGGACACGAACTGGGACTAAAGGTTCCTTACGGGCCGGGACTAAAGCCTCGAGGGAGGCATAGGGAATTGGGGCGACGTGGCCGGGCCTTTAGTCCCGGCCCAGAGGCAGGCCGGGACTAAAGGGTCCAGGCCAAAGGCCCGTTTTCCACTAGTGATCGCTATCTTTTATGTTCCCTTCTCGCGTCTCTCTCCCTCTCGTTCTTCTCTCGTCACGGAAGCGCCACCCAGCTGCTCCATTCACATTGTCGTCATGCCATCGCAAACTACTGCAAGCCAGCGAGGGGCGCTCCGTGTTTGCCTCCGGCAAGCAGCGTGTGCTCCAACAGGGGGGCTCGCATCGTGTCGAGCATGTTCATACGCAATGTACACACTCACACAAAACAGATTGGATGGCCGCATCGTGTCGAGCATGTTCTTTTTACTTTATTGCTTCGATGTTAGAAGTCAAAGGTACACGCATATCTCTTCCTAATAATAATAAAAAAATAGGGTTTCTGATCGTCCGTCGTGGCATTTTTACAAAAAGGTCCCTGTCATTTCAGGTAATTAACCCGCCGTCTTTCTGTAAGTCGGATCAAACCGTTTTTCACTTTTTATGAAAAACCCCATGTGTTTAATCCGACCGCTCCCCTACGGCGATGCTGATGCGTTGCCGCCGCCTGCTGGGCTCGGTCCTCCCCCGCCTCCTCGTCGCCCTGCTCCTCGCGTCCGCCGCCGCATTGCTCCCCGGCGCGGTCGGCGACGCGGCCGAGGCGGCCGACGAGGGCCGCGTGGGCGAGGCGGTCGCGGCGGTGGAGCGCGCGGACGCCACGGCCGCGGCCCTGGGGGCGGCCCAGGCCGACGGGGAGGCAGCGCAGGGCAATGGCACGAACAAGGAGAACAACCTCGCCGACATGATCGACCGCGCGCTGGAGAAGGAGCTCCCCGACTCGGAGGGCGACCAGGGTGGCGGAGGTGCTGGATCTGAGTCCCGCCGTCTCCCCGCGATCCGCCTCGCGGGCTCCGTGGCTCGGGGATCTGGTTTCGGCGCGCCCTAGCGTGTGTCGGCGGCCGGCTGCCTAGCCATGATATACATATTTGGTAGTTGTGATAGTTGTGTATCATTCTCTCGCATGTCATTTGGACTATGAATATAACGTGCCCTTGCATGGTCATTCACCAGTCAGGTGTTAGGCTTGTACAAGGAATCGTGAAGGATGTACAACCCGACAAATTAATCCTGGACAACGGAGAGGAGGTTCCTTATGGTTTGCTTGTATGGTCTACTGGAGTTGGTGTTTCATCATTCGTCAAGTCATTGCCATTTCCTAAGCCAGCTGGAGGAAGGTATAATTAATTGGTATGACCTTACTATTAATTACTGTTTGCAGGATCAGTGTAGATGAGTGGTTACGTGTTCCTTCAGTGCCAGATGTATTCGTTGTTGGTGATTGTTGTGGATTCCTTGAAAGCACTGGCAAGGAAGTTCTCCCAGCCTTAGCTCAAGTAATTTCACGAACTATCTTGACGCAGTTCAAGAGTATGAAAGCATTTTGTCAAAGTTACTATCTCAGAAAGAAAAATTGGTCTTATGTATTGTTTCCTCTTTCCTGAAGTGCAATAGAACTGGGTGGAATAGAAACATAGCATAAGATAAAATTGAACAGATGATTATACATCCTATCAAATTGCAGACACTTGGGCTGTTGGGCATGACATAAGACTATCTCTTTGCAATGCTGCATATCAGTCATGCATTCTAGGATTTTGTTCCTTCTCTTTCAGACGAAAGGCCTGTCAATTTGCTATGTACATATAATGTGCCGCTTGTACTCCTGAACAGGTTGCCGAGCGACAAGGCTTGTACCTTGCTCGCCTGCTCAACAGTGTGATGAAAGCTGGAGGAGGGCATGCAAACTCCCAGGTTGAAGTTTATCTAGGTCCAAAGTTTGTGTATAAGCATCTAGGGAGTATGGCAACCGTTGGAAGGTACAAAGCTCTGGTGGATCTGAGGCAAAGCAAGGTTGGTTGCTCCTCCGTTCTTTGTGAATCTTTGCAGTTCACTAGACGCCCAGGAGTCGAACTGAGCGATTTTTTCCCTATTCACAGGGCTCGAAGGGCATATCCATCGCAGGATTTGCAAGCTGGTTCATCTGGCGCTCGGCATACCTGACTTGTGTTGCCAGCTGGAGAAATAGGCTCTATGTGGCTATCAACTGGTTGACCACGATGATATTCGACCGTGACATAGGCCGTATCTAGGGTATCTATCTGTAGATATCTGGGATCTGAACCGTACGGACTACATACGAACGCTAAAAGAAACATAGGTCTTGATCACATTGCATCTTTTTTTCCCTCCTGCTCCTCTCTTTATCCCTTTCAGACTTGTCAGCCACGTGAGTTCCAAATGCACAATTTTTCTTTTGTAAATTATGAATAAATGAGAATGAGATGCAATTTAATGGTCTTCAAGTTACTTGGTGTGTACACGGTGAATATGTATGCAACTGTAATTTCTTTGCTCAGGAATGAGTGATCAGTCTCCATGAATCTTACTGTACATGTTATAAACGTCACGCAAATCTCTCCCTAATAATAAAGCAAATAGGGTTTCTGGTCGTCCGTCGTGGCATTTTTATGAAAAGGTCCCTGTCGTTTCAGGTAATTAACCTGCAGTCCTTCTATAAGCCGGGTCGAACCGTTTTTCACATTTTATGAAAAACCCCCTATATTTAATCCGACCGCTCCCCTACGGCGATGCTGATGCGGCGGCGCCGCCTGCTGGGCCCGGTCCTCCCCCACCTCCTCGTCGCCCTGCTCCTCGCGTCAACCGCCGCATTGCTCCCCGGCGCGGCCGGCGACGCGACCGAGGCAGCCGACAAGGGCCGCGTGGGTGAGGCGGTCGCGGCGGTGGAGCGTGCGGACGCCACGGCCGCAGCCCTAGGGGCGGCCCAGGCCGACGGGGAGACAGCGCAGGGCAATGGCACGAACAAGGAGAACAGCCTCGCCGACATGATCGACCGCGCGCTAGAGAAGGAGTTCCCCGACTCGGAGGGCGACCAGGGCGGCGGAGGTGCGTGGATCGGAGTCCCGCTGTCTCCCCGCGATCGTCGGCGGCCGGCTGCCTAGATCTCGGCCCCGGCTGCCGCACTTTGCTGGGAATTGGCGAATCCTGCCTGTTTATGGGTCTTTGCATTGAGCTGGCTTGTGTTGACCTCTGTTGCTATGATTTTGCATAGACGAACCCCGACAGCTTCAACAACACGGTCGTCGAGAAGCAGGTGATTCATCTGCACAGTTTTATTTGTGTGTGGTCGGATTGTTCGTTTACAATGATTATGGAACCTGGTTGAATTTTGCATTATTATGATGCTCATGGAATGGTTGTTCATGTCTTGCCGGCTCTCTAGATTTAGGAGGAGCACACGAGGTCAGCGGCGGCGTCCCGTCTAATCCGGCGACAGGAGGAGCACACGAGGTCGACGACGGCCGCGAGACCACCACAGCAGGCTGACAAGGCAGCGTCGCCGACCGACGACGGCATCCACTAGGAGGTGGCAGCCTCCGCCCAGAACGGGAGGCCCGGATTTGAGCCGTCAGCCACGCCTGAGGTGGAGGTACAGCTCTTCCGCCGCGGCCGGGGGCCGGTGGCCGTGTTCCGGTCGCCCCTGTGCGGGTACACGGAGGACCAGCTGGAGGTGGGGGACATCCTGGAGAAGCACGGCCTCAAGTCCGTTTTCGCCTTCGACGCCGCCTCCCCCGCGCGCGGTGTCGCCATTCATTCAACCCCCCGCAACGGCCGCTCCCTCCTCCACTACGCCGCCGACTCCACCATCTTCCTCGACGGCGAGCCCAAGGTAAGTCTCCACACCTATTTTGTGTGGGGTGTTTTGAGGGTTGGGGATTGATTGGATCTTCCGTGGCAGTTGTATAGCAATAGGATGGTAGTTGCCTCATTTTTCCATTCCAATTGTGAAATGGGAGGGTGGTATCGGCATTCCCATAAGAAACTCGCAACCTTTGTGCACCACCCAACAGTTTATGAGAGAAATTTATTGCTTCAACCATTTCCGCATACAAGCAAAGTACCAATTAAATCTGAGTTCGGTGCAGGTTTTCTGATATGTTTATCTTTCCACCTTTCCAGTTAGTTGATTATGGTCATGATGGATGTCTTTTGATGCTCCAAGTCTGTTTGGATGAAGTGTTGTTGAATGACAGGGAGGCCAAAAACTTGCAGTTGAAGCATGATCTTTTATCCTCCACTTTCAGATATTGCCTGGATAAAACTTACTTCAGCACTTGTTTCTGTGAGGCACTAATGCGGATAAAAACTGCTACATATGGCCTCCTTGAGACTCTGTCGAGTGTACTGGAACTCTCAGCAGCCAAGAAAGTCGGTATTGGTCTTGCACTGTCAGATTCTGATAATTCAGGCATGAAGCTGAAAGGTAAACACTAGGTGGTGAAGTTAAACTCTGTGTTGAGTGTGTCAGGGTTGCTTCTTCTATTTTCAGTTGTTCGTTGACATCTACATTATTTTCATCATTCCAGGGCAAAAATTTGCAATTGCTCAAATTGAGGAGTTGTGTTTGAATCCTGATCAATCGATACCAAACGACCAAATTCATGAAATTGTCGTCTTCCTTTACCAGACCGATGGCCTGACAAAGCATATGGATACTTTTAGTAACATTGCTTCTCTTCTAGAAGTTGGACAGAGTCCTTTTTTTGCTCCCATCCTCAAGGAGCAGTATGATGCTCAGTCAATAAATCCTTCAAGGTGTTTAATCTTTCATTAACTGTGACATCCCTGGATTTGTGCTACAGTAACCCTTGTAGTCAAGCGACAGTAATCCCACGCTGCTGAAGCCACATCATCATAAATTCTATCGTTGATCTCGTGTTAGTCGAAAACCAAGTCGAATTCGAAATTTAAAAATAAAATCGAACAAGAAACGTTTTGTGATGTTGAGTAAGAATGTCGGGAGAGTTATTGAAATTCCCTAATAGGTTATGGAAATGAATCGGACATTTCTAATGATATTAAAAGTCTTGTATAGTTAGAACAGAAAGAAATAAATAAAAGAAAGTAAATAAAAAGAATGATGAAAAGAAATAGTAATAATAAAAAAAGGAAAGTATTAAATAAAAAAGGAACCCCCCCTGGCCCAACTGGGCCTAGTGGCCCAGCCGGCCAGGCCACAGCCCACCGCGGCTAAACCCTAGCAACCCCCGTGCGTCCCCCTCGCAGCTCCCCCGCTTCCCTGGTTGCCGCCGCCGCCAGGGGCTCCCGCCCCCATCCCGCACCCACCACTCGGCGGGGGGCCCACCCCACCGACGGCTCCCCTGGTGCCCCCACGACCCCAGCCCGATCCCCCCATCTCTCTCTCTCGGTAACCGCCCTGTCCCGATTCCCAGCGACCCCCCAGATCGAACGCACCCACCCTGCTCGCCCTGCATCTCGTGCCTACCGAGAGCCCCACCCGCGAGCACTACCCCCCCTCGTCGGTCTCAGATCCCGCTCGCCCCGTGCCCTCCCTCTCCCCTCGATCCCACCTCCTCCTACCGAGCCCCAGACCTCCCCATCCCGCCGGCTCTCCCCACCTCGCCGGTCCCAGGTCTCCCTCCCTCCCCGCGGGCTCATTCTCCCTTCCCACGTGCTCCTTCCCCACCGAGCCTACCTCCCACCTCGCCTCCTCCCGTCAGGCCCTCTCCCCGCGACCCCGCATCCACCCGATAACCACCTCGCCCCTCCTGCCTCCCAGGTCGACCGAGCCCTCCTGGTCTTCCAAGGAGCCCCGCCGGCTGACCAACATCACCCCATCTCGCTGGCCCCTTCCTCCCGCTCGCTCCAGGAGGGACCGGGCAGGGAGATCCCCCTCCTCCTCGTCACGCCGGTTGGCCACTTTCGGGAGGCCTCTCCGGTGATCGGCATCATCACCACCGCGCCACCACCGTCACCGCATCGTCTTCCTCCTCTTCGTCTACTCCGCCTCACGAGAACTCCGGCTTCACCGGGCCGTCTCGTCAACGTCGGTGAGCCCCTCCTCGGGCTCCTCCCACCATCTTGTTCTCCTTGCCGTCCCGGTTCCGTTCCGGCAAACGGGGCTTCGATCCGTCGACGGTAGAGCCCGGTAGGAAGGATTGAAGATTTAGTTCTTCTATGTTGAGTTAGAGCATAGAGAGTGTGTGTTGCGTGTTAACACAAAGAGTTGTGAGAGATGAGAGTTAAAATAAAATAAAATAAAATAAAAGGTGTATTAGTTGCGTATGTATGTATGTATGTATGAGATGTGATGTATGAATTTGTGTATATAGGTATTTGAAGGAATACGATATTTGTATGGTTATGTCTGTGTGAATAAAAATATGTTTTTGGCCTAAAGCCACTTACCACTGGGGCCAACGCAACCTGCTGTCTATGACAGGGAGGCCCCACACCCCCTTTTAAAGAAAAGTAAAAATTAAAATATAAAAATAAAAATAATGTTTTTATTAAATAAATAAATAGATATATTAGTTAATTAATTAATTAGAATAATTAGAATATGACACGTGGGTCCCCCACTAAATTAATCTGATTAATTAATATTTAATCTTAATTAAAACTTGTGCCTATGACGTTCGGGACCCGATGGTCAGCTCACCAGTCAACTGTTGATGTCAGCATGACATCATGCTGATGTCATAATAGCTTTTTATTAAATTATTTAAATCTGTTTTTAATTCCTAATTATTGAATAAAACTTTAAAAGTAATATTAAATAATCCGTAAGTCAGATCAAAATATTTTCAACATGAAAGTTGATCAGCAGAACGAGACGAACCCGGATACACGGCCCGTTCGTCTGTCAAGCGTCCCTAGCATAGCATACCTGGAACATTTCCATCGTTTCCAGTATGACCGGAGGTAGCCCGAGACCCGGAAAATATCGTCAGATATTCTTCCGACCCGTCTATGACGGATGTTGCTGCGTTAGCTCATGTCTAGCCTGCATCTTGCCATGTCATGCTTTGTGTTGCACCGTTGCTATTATTTATTGTTTCTTCCCCTTCTTCTTACCCGTAGACCCCGAGACTGACGCTGCTGCCGGGTACATCTACGACCCTGCCGATCAGTCCTTTGCCGCAGAGTAGCAAGGCAAGCAAACCCCCCTTGATCATTCCTATATCGCCTATGTCTTTCTTCCTACTGCTTGCATTAGTATTTTGCTACTGATGTAGTTAGCTCCTATATCTGATGCATAGCCTATTTTTGATGAACTGCTACTTTCAGTCATGTACCTTTAGATCTGCTTAGTATAGGTGGAGCAGTCATCCCCTCTGACCCCATAGTTCAGTTGCCCCGCTTGTTTTCAAATCTCGATCCCTGATCGACGAGCCAGCCCCGACATAACACATACACCCCCCCTTCGTTGTACGACGCTACAGATATACTATCGGGTACCAAGGGTGACACCTCGCTAAGTACTCCTGATGATATCTCTGTAGCATAGCTAGTCGGTCGTGGTTATCGAGGGTGATTCCTCTTTCACCATTCCTGATGACGCCTCTGTCGTGCAACCCCTCAAGTGTGGGACCCCCGAGGGTGATTCCTCTAAGCCCACCTTGACGGGTACATCGTTCGGAATCCAACGAGGGTGATACCTCGGATTCCCCCCGATGTTACAACCACACAGTTACTCAACCATGTTACTGGGATCTTTGGTGATTAGTTGTAAGACGGGTGGATTCCCGTGAGACTGTGTTGTTGGCCTAACTAAAATGTTAATGGATTTGGGTATTTGATCTGGGTTGGTCGGAGACCTTTTCGCACTAACCGGCTACGCGGGAAGAATTATGGGTACTCGGTGTCCCGGTATCAGCCGAAGCTTTTCAGATGTCAGCAATCGTAGTGGCGCGCGCCCGAGTGGTCCCGAGATGCATTGCGCTTGTGATTAAGGGATGCTAGGACTGACGTCGGCCGCCCTCGCATCGTGCAGGAGCGCGGAGGGGAACTGGGCCCATGAACCCTTTGCGCTTAGGATTTAGACCGGCGGGCTGACCTCTCTGATTAGTCTTAGGTGGGGCTGCGACGTGTCGATATTCCGAGGCCGGTCAAGACCCAGAAAAGTATGTCCGGCCAGAGTGTTATCGAGCGTGACGGGACATGTGGTGCACCCCTGCAGGGATGAAAATTAACTATTCAGATAGTCGTGTCCACGGTTACAGGACGACTTGGAGTTGTGCCCCGATCTTATACAACTACAATTGTTACTTAACTGGAATTGGTTTGCCTCGGGATTGCTTCCTCGCAGGGAGTCGAGGGAGGATCTTTAGGCGTGACCTCACTTTAATATTGCTACAACAATATGACTATTAATGTTTTACCCCTGTTCTACTCTCATCTATTGCTGCAAGACCCTGAAGATGCTAGTCTTCGGTAGGACTAGGCCTTCTCTCTCTGTTCTCGCATTGCTGCAGTCAGTCCACATATAATCCACCCTTCTTTGATACTGATGCATACTTAGAATAGTTCTGATGTAAGACTTGCGAGTACTTTGGATGAGTACTCACCGCTGCTTTGCTCCCCCTTTGTCCCCTTGATCCGTTGCTGCGACCAGATGATGGAGCCCAGGAGTGGAGTTTCTTGTAGATGTCTGCCATCCCGATGGTGTCTTCTTCATGGAGGCCACTGAAGATAGGAGTAGTTTAGGAGGTTCCCAGGCAGGAGGCCTCGCCTCGTTCGATCGTGTTTCTTTTGTGCTAGCCTTCTCTAAGGCACCCCATGTTTTATGTTTGTACTCAGATATTGTTGCTTCCGCTGACTCTTGTGTTTATCGATCTTCTGTATTCTAGCCCTCGAGGCCCCTGGCTTGTAATATGAAGCTTTTATTATTTTATTTTTGTCTAGAGTCGTGTTGTGATATCTTCCCGTGAGTCCTTGGGTTTGATCGTACGCATTTGCGTGTATGACTAGCGTACGATTAAACCGAGGGCGTCACAAGTTGGTATCAGAGCCGACTGCCTGTAGGTAGCCGCCTTTCCAACTCCTTGGCCGAAGTTGAGTCTAGTGTTCGAAAAACTTTACTAACACTGATGTTGTGGCTTACGGGCCCACATCAATTGGGTGGTATTAGCATCTTTTACTCCTTTCCTATACTCTGGGTTCTACTCTCTCTTCTCTTTAGGGATAAAGATTTTGCTAACTCTAACATTAGGTTCTCGTAAATATTTCCTCCCGGAGAGCCCGGTATTCCAGACGATGGCTTTCTCCCTCAGAAGAACTGCAGTTACTCTTCGATGTTCTCTTGAGGTGTTGTGCTCATTGCTTGTGCAATTTTCCCTTCCTTCGTCAACGACTACGGATGACTACATACAAATGCCGTTCATACTTTCTTCTCAATTGCTCTTGTTTTACGAGATGCAGCGAATTATCTTATCGAGGATTCGACCATCATCAGTTGTCATGGGTTTCGAAAGTTCTTCGACTTACTATTCGTTCTTCCGAAATCCTGCGTAGCCTAATGTTCATGACCTTTCTTACCTGCTTACATTATGGTTAAATCTATATGACTAGCCGCATTCATTAAAATTCCTTTGTGCATTTTCCTGTGATCTTTTTGATTCTACCTTTGGGTGAATGCACACAATCATCTGTTGATACTCATGAATTATCTTCCGGCTCAGATGTCCTTCCAAACGGAGCGGGCTCTCGACAATTCAACTTTGGTTGGCTGTCCATCTAAGTCCATTCAACTTACTGGTATTTGACCAGAGCATCTGTTTATGATACACCAAACTGGAAATCTTAATTCCTTTGGTAGTTAAGTATCGATATTTTTCAGATGTTCTATAATCTGATGCCTTGCGTTTTACCCCCTCTGATTGAGTACCGATACTCACATCAGATCATTTGTGGATTGCCAGACTCATTTGAGTTATTATCCGACGGCATCCTTTGCTTCAGAAAATTCTTGTGATTGTTTCCCCTGACACATGACGCCATTGGTAAATTATGTCTTCCCCCTTTTATAAGTTGTACCATACGATTTGTCAGCCATGCCCTTCAAGCATGTGTTATTTACTCTTGAAGTTTGTGGTATATGTTCCTAAGATGCCCCGATGGGTTGAACCTATGCCTTCCTAAATCAATATGACCCGAAGAGTTTTCTCGAGTCTTACTCTTCTGGTGTTATGCCGGTTATTCTTTCAAAGATACAACCGATCAAAGGCGAGGAATAAATGGCAGGTGATGCATTGATGAAGTGGGAGTCGACCTTGAACTCTGTGTTCATGCCCATGGAAACGACGTTGATCCTACCATAGAAACTTCTCGTATCAATAATCATTCATTATATGATTTGATCTGGTATCTGTGATCTTGTACTTTACAACCATGGTTCTGACCATGTTGTCCTACCCTGATTTCATTCTTACACGAGTTAAAGTACTTGTCTTCTTCAGATCAATACATCGGTCCAAGCCTTAATGTTGATCTACCTCCGAATATTATTCCTTGTAGCTCGAGGATATCACGGAGCTATGGAACTTCTTGTGAGCTCCTCATCAACTATGATAATTTCCTTAACTCAAGTTGCCTCGTGTTTGAGTTGTTGGACACGCGAGTACGTCGATAACTGAATCGAGTACGCATTGCGATTCAACAACTTTTCGTAATCTTCCTTGTTTACGAGTTTGTATTCGATCAAGTCATTCCAAGTTGTTGAGCTACATCATCGTCATGTTGGAGCTCGACCATGCTATCTATACCCTTCAACCCTGGAACACAATTCCAACTGTGTATTAAGCTTGCATCGAGTATTCAACATTTTGTTGGTTGTTCTGAAAGGCAGTCTCAATTCTAAGCTATCAGTCTTATCTATGTTTCCGACAACCTCTTGCTTCATCATTCCCTTGCTTGATGTCATCGCTAAACGATTACATCTTCATGAAATTTCTCGACAAATATGTCGTGATCATCATCAGCATTCTGAGCTCTTGCAGGGTGTCAATTGAATGCATGTTGACAAATACCATCGTTGCCCCTCGATAATTTGTATTATCATCGACATCCTTGTTTGCTTTTCCTCCAACACAAACGTGTTCATGTTTTGTGTTGTCCCTTAAGTTCCTTGCTATTTAGCTTATGTTATCTTCTACCTTGGAGTATTACTATCTGGTATGTCAAGAGTGTCGTCAGGATTGCACACGTCTTAAGAATTCTTGATATAATAATACTTCTCGCCATCATCATTCATCTATTGGTCCTGTGTTGTTCCAAACCGGAATACCAACAGGTGGACTCTGATGTGTGATCCTAATACTTCTGGCAACCCTATTGCCTTGAGGTTAACGACTAAGTATTTCATTCTTGGAGTATTGGTTGTTGACTCACCATTCCAGCATTGGTCGTGCTACTCATTTTGCATTTTCGAGTGTACCCTTCGGCCAATGTTTAATTGATGATGTTCCCTCGAGCATACAACATTATACTATTTGATTTGACAAATGCTATCTCCTTGATATTATAATTTTGGAAATTCATCCCTGTCAAAATCTTGAAAGGATTGATGCTGAGCACATCGACCACACCCTCAACATATTCATGGTTCACGATGAAGCCCTTGAAAGCTTTATCTTTGTGCCTAGCTTGTGAACAATATGTTTGATAGAAGAAGTGTATTTCCCCAAAGTTCACGTGCAATCTTTCCACCGTGAATATGTGAAAGTTTTGTTTCGCTGCTTCTCGGGAAATACCAAATCATTCACACATGTGCGAAGTGTTATATGTTATATGTTTTGAAGATTTGTTATATTCACTTCATATAATTTCTCTTAGCACGTCAAGCCACTAACTCATTTGATCAAGGAAAAGAAGTTCCTTCATAAGAGCTAATCCAGACTTACACATGGAGCCTTGATATCCTCGATGATGTTTTCCAAATGAGAACTCGGTTGCATTTTGAGATAAGAATTTCACGTGGGCACGAATGTCTTGACATGGTGTTCATGTGCCTTACCATCACACTCATATTTCAAGAATTGCTTGTGTAGTTCATATCATGAGAATCTTGCGTCTTCATTTTTCTTCTCAGGCATCTTGAGCCTGAGGTATCCTGACCCCAATCAGATCTGAACCTCACGCAGATATGATGTTTGGAACATTTTCCAATATTTATGACTTTGGTCTTATGTAACCCGGTATGGTGATGTCTTGTTTGGCACACTGGGCCGCAGGACCTATTGTTATAAATCCTTCCATATGTAAGGTTCGCCATTTTACCATGAGGAAATTGTATGACTTAGCTTTGCAAGTTGTTCCTCCTAGTTCCTCTTTGTATACCCATAAGTCCAACCTCTATCTGATGACCATGTCGATGCTACCCCGAAGCACGAATGTGGTACTTTAGATTTCAACAGGAACATTGGAAGCCCAATGCTAAATTGTTCCTGATCAATTATCCAAAACCGTATGGTATGGGTAAACATCATGATTCTTCTTGTCTCTTTGTCAAGATGGTTAGGTACTAGATGACCTATCATGCATACCGTACCCTATGTTTTCCTCGGGAATGGTATACTTTAGGTTCTTTGTGTGTCTGAACACATTTTCCTTCCTATTGGTATGTCTGACTCTTCCTGTGGCATAACTTATCTAAGCAGTGTTAATTCCCTGCTTAGGTAAAATTCTCGGTATATAAATCTGTCAGTAAAACCCTGTTACTATTGTGGATAACATTTCGGTAGCCGCAAGTGGACGAGAACTTTGCCTATTGGTCCGCCTCGTTGTAACGAGCAGGAAGATGGTTCTATTTGTCCCCCGCCCTTGGTACCGCTGTTGTTCCAACATAACTGACAGATTATCCTCTGACATGTCTTGCTACCAAGACCGTATAATATGTCACCCCTCTACCTACTCCCGGCCCACATGGTGGACCCATAACCCAAAATTCCACAGGATTGAAACCTGGCTCTCCTGTACATCTTTGACTCCAAAGTATCCTTTGCACTTGGCTCATATGGAATTCCCGAGCCACCGTTCAATGGACTGATCACTCTTTGGTCAGATGTTATCCAACATGCTAAAGACCAAGTTCGCATTAATTACGACAATCTGAAGGCTGCTCAGTCTCGTCAGAAGAGTCAGTATGACCGTCATCCTCAGGATATGGTCTATCAACTTGGCGAAAAGACATATCTTCATGTCACCCCAATGAGAGGCGCACACTATTTTGTAATCAAGGGCAAGTTATCTCCTCGCTATATTGGTCCTTTCACTGTTCTCGAAAGGCGTCGAAGAGTGGCTTGTAAATTGGAACTGCCGGCGAACTTTTTTCAGGTTCACGATGTCTTCCATGCTTCTTAGCTCCGTCGCTGCTTCAAGGATCCTATTCGAGCAGTGGATCATGGTATGCTTGAGCTGCAACAAGGCCTCTCTTATAAAGAGCATCCGGTCCGCATTCTCGACCAAGCTGAATGTAAGAACCGTCGCAAAGTCACCAAGTTCCTTAAAGTGCAGTGGTCAAATCATTCTGAAGATGAAGCCACTTGGGAACTCGAGGATCATCTTCGTAATGACTACCCCGGGCTCTTTCCCTCTACCTCTTAATTCTCGGGACGAGAATTCTTGTTAGTGGGGGAGAGTTGTGACATCGCTACAGTAACCCTTGTAGTCAAGCGACAATAATCCCACGCTGATGAAGCCACATCATCATAAATTCTATCGTTGATCTCGTGTTAGTCGAAAACCAAGTCGAATTCGAAATTTAAAAATAAAATCGAACGAGAAACGATTTGTGATGTTGAGTAAGAATGTCGGGAGAGTTATTGAAATTCCCTAATAGGTTATGAAAATGAATCGGACATTTGTAATATATTAAAAGTCATGTATAGTTAGAAGAGAAAGAAATAAATAAAAGAAAGTAAATAAAAAGAATGATGAAAAGAAATAGTAATAATAAAAAAAAGGAACCCCCCTCGCCCAACTGGGCCTAGTGGCCCAGCCGGCCAGGCCACAGCCCACCGCGGCCAAACCCTAGCAACCCCTGAGCGTCCCCCTCGCAGCTCCCCCGCTTCCCTGGCTGTCGCCGCCGCCAGGGGCTCCAGCCCCCATCCCGCACCCACCACTCGGCCGGGGCCCCACCCCACCGACGGCTCCCCTGGTGCCCCCACGACCCCAGCCCGATCCCCCCATCTCTCTCTCTCGGTAACCGTCCTGTCCCGATTCCCAGCGACCCCCCCAGATCGAACGCACCCACCCTGCTCGCCTTGCCTCTCGTGCCTACCGAGAGCCCCACCCGCGAGCACTACCCCCCTCGTCGGTCTCAGATCCCGCTCGCCCCGCGCCCTCCCTCTCCCCTCGATCCCACCTCCCCCTACCGAGCCCCAGACCTCCCCATCCCCCCGGCTCTCCCCACCTCGCCGGTCCCAGGTCTCCCTCCCTCCCTGTGGGCTCCTTCTCCCTCCCCACGGGCTCCTTCCCCACCGAGCCTACCTCCCACCTCGCCTCCTCCCGTCAGGCCCTCTCCCCGCTACACCGCATCCACCCGAGAACCACCTCGCCCCTCCTGCCTCCTAGGTCGACCGAGCCCTCCTGGTCTTCCAAGGAGCCCCGCCGGCCGACCAAAATCACCCCGTCTCGCCGGCCCCTTCCTCCCGCTTGGTCCAGGAGGGACCGGGCAGGGAGATCCCCCTCCTCCTCGTCACGCCGGTTGGCCACCTTCGGGAGGCCTCTCCGGTGACCGGCATCATCACCACCGCGCCACCACCGTCACCGCTTCGTCTTCCTCCTCTTCGTCTACTCCGCCTCACGAGAACTCCGGCTTCACCGGATCGTCTCGTCAACGTCGGTGAGCCCCTCCTCGGGCTCCTCCCACCATCTTGTTCTCCTTGCCGTACCGGTTCCGTTCCGGCAAACGGGGCTTCGATCCGTCGACGGTAGAGACCGGTAGGAAGGATTGAAGATTTAGTTCTTCTATGTTGAGTTAGAGCATAGGGACTTTGTGTTGTGTGTTAACACACAGAGTTGTGAGAGATGAGAGTTAAAATAAAATAAAATAAAAGGTGTATTAGTTGCGTATGTATGTATGTATGTATGAGATGTTATGTATGTATTTGCGTATATAGGTATTTGGAGGAATACGATATTTGTATGGTTATGTATCTGTGAATAAAAATATGATTTTGGCCTAAAGCCACTTACGGGTTGGGCCAACGCACCCCGTTGTTTATGACACGGAGGCCCCACACCCCCTTTTAAAGAAAAGTAAAAATTAAAATATAAAAATAAAAATAATGTTTTTATTAAATAAATAAATAGATATATTAGTTAATTAATTAATTAGAATAATTAGAATATGACACGTGGGACCCCATTAAATTAATCTGATTAATTAATATTTAATCTTAATTAAAACTTGTGCCTATGACGTTCGGGACCCGATGGTCAGCTAACCAGTCAACTGTTGATGTTAGCATGACATCATGCTGATGTCATAATAGCTTTTTATTAAATTATTTAAATCTGTTTTTAATTCCTAATTATTGAATAAAACTTTAAAAATTAATATTAAATAATTCGTAAGTCAGATCAAAATATTTTCAACATGAAAGTTGATCAGCAGAATGAGACGAACCCGGATACACGGCCCGTTCGTCTCTCACGCGTCCCTAGCATAGCATACTTGGAACATTTCCATCGTTTTCAGTATGACCGGTAGTAGCCCGAGACCCGGAAAATATCGTCAGATATTCTTCCGACCCGTCTATGGCGGATGTTGCTGCGTTAGCTCATGTCTAGCCTGCATCTTGCCATGTCATGCTTTGTGTTGCACCGTTGCTATTATTTATTGTTTCTTCCCCTTCTTCTTACCCGTAGACCCCGAGACTGACGCTGCTGCCGGGTACATCTACGACCCTGCCGATCAGTCCTTTGCCGCAGAGTAGCAAGGCAAGCAAATCCCCCTTGATCATTCCTATATCGCCTATGTCTTTCTTCCTACTGCTTGCATTAGTATTTTGCTACTGTTGTAGTTAGCTCCTATATCTGATGCATACCTATTTTTGATGAACTACTACTTTCAGTCTTGTACCTTTAAATCTTCTTAGTATAGGTGGAGCAGTCATCCCCTCTGACCCCGTAGTTCAGTTGCCCCGCTTGTTTTCAAATCTCGATCCCTGATCGACGAGCCAGCCCCGACAAAGCACATACACCCCCCCCCCCTTCGTTGTACGACGCTACAGATATACTATCGGGTACCGAGGGTGACACCTCGCTAAGTACTCCTGATGATATCTCTGTACTATAGCTAGTCGGTCGTGGTTATCGAGGGTGATTCCTCTTTCACCATTTTCGATGACGCCTCTGTCGTGCAACCCCTCAAGTGTGGGACCCCCGAGGGTGATTCCTCTAAGCCCACCTTGATGGGTACATCGTTCGGAATCCAACGAGGGTGATACCTCGGATTCCCCCCGATGTTACAACCACACAGTTACTCGACCATGTTACTAGGATCTTTGGTGATTAGTTGTAAGACGGGTGGATTCCCGTGAGACTGTGTTGTTGGCCTAATTAAAATGTTAATGGATTTGGGTATTTGATCTGGGTTGGTCGGACACCTTTTCGCACTAACCGGCTACGCGGGAAGAATTATGGGTACTCGGCGTCGCGGTATCAGCCGAAGCTTTTCAGATGTCAGCAATCGTAGTGGCGCACGCCCAAGTGGTCCCGAGATGCATTGCGCTTGTGATTAAGGGATGCTAGGACTACGTTGGCCGCCCTCGCATCGTGCAGGAGCGCGGAGGGGAACTGGGACCATGAACCCTTTGCGCTTAGGATTTAGACCGGCGGGTTGACCTCTCTGATTAGTCTTAGGTGGGGCTGCGACGTGTCGATATTCCGAGGCCGGGCAGGACCCAGAAAAGTATGTCCGGCCAGAGTGTTATCGAGCGTGACGGGACATGTGGTGCACCCCTGCAGGGATGAAAATTAACTATTTGGATAGCTGTGTCCACGGTTACAGGACGACTTGGAGTTGTGCCCCGATCTTATACAACTACAATTGTTACTTAACTGGAATTAGTTTGCCTCGGGATTGCTTCCTCGCACGGAGTCGAGGGAGGATCTTTAGGCGTGACCTCACTTTAATATTGCTGCAACAATATGACTATTAATGTTTTTCCCCTGTTCTACTCTCGTCTATTGATGCAAGACCCTGAAGATGCTAGTCTTCGATAGGACTAGGCCTTCTCTCTCTATTCTCGCATTGCTGCAGTCAGTCCACATATAATCCCCCTTCTTTGATACTGATGCATATTTAGAATAGTTCTGATGTAAGACTTGCCAGTACTTTGGATGAGTACTCATCGCTGCTTTGCTCCCCTTTGTCCCCTTGATCCGTTGCTGCGACCAGATGATGGAGCCCAGGAGTGGAGTTTCCTGTCGATGTCTACCATCCCGATGGTGTCTTCTTCATGGAGGCCGCTGAAGATAGTAGTAGTTTAGGAGGTTCCCATGCAGGAGGCCTCGCCTCGTTCGATCGTGTTTCTTTTGTGCTAGCCTTCTCTAAGGCACCCCATGTTTTATGTCTGTACTCAGATATTGTTGCTTCCGCTGACTCGTGTGTTTATCGAGCTTCTGTATTCTAGCCCTCGAGGCCCCTGGCTTGTAATATGAAGCTTGTATTATTTTATTTGTGTCTAGAGTCGTGTTGTGATATATTCCCGTGAGTCCTTGGGTTTGATCGTACGCATTTGCGTGTATGATTAGCGTACGATTAAACCGAGGGCGTCACACTAACATACAAGTGAGTTGACTGTAAGGACATGAGGGAGGGGGATGCGCGGGCTTTTCAAATACAAAATTCGTGATCGAAAAGTCAATAATCTAACCCGGTGCAACGCACGGGCACTTTACTAGTATATATAATAAAACTAGATATCATCAATTCTACTTGCACTAGTAGAAAAATGGATCTTTCGGGAGGAGCATAAAAGAGCATTAGCCCAAGTTCAAACTAAAACCGAGATCAATGTCAGGCATTGGTCCCGGTTTAGTTTGTCACGCCCTTGGTCCCGGTTTGGTTCATCTCATTAGTCTCGGTTTGGAGCAAAAACCGGGACTAAAGATCCAGCGACTACCACGTGGCGTGCCGCGGAGCATTAGTCCCGGTTTGTGGCCAGAACCGGGACTAAACGGTAGGCTATTAGTCCCGGTAACCGGGACTAAAGTGCTGCCTATATATACCCTCGCCACTACCACCCTCTCCTCTGTTTTTTGGCTGTTGAGGTGTGCATGCCATGCTCTTGCCATCCTTCTAGTTCATGCACATGAGTTGTTCGGTGAAATGACCGAGCCACACTACTTAAGCTTTCTCCTCTCCAAGCTCGACCTCCAAGCTCCATTTTTCACAATATTTGTCTAGGTTTGGCCTGCACCAACTACACAAATGTTCTAAAAAGTTAGCTACTTCATCCTTTCATCTCTCACTGCTAGTTTAGCTCATTTCAAATGCTCTAGAAGTAGAGTGGTTTGTGGGTTTTAGTGTAGGAGTGTATGTGGGAGTTATTTTGTTTTAGATGCAAAATTTGAGCTCAAATTAACTTCTTAGAATTTGCACATGTGTAGGGTGCCGTCCCGTGCCCGTCCTCACCGTTGTCAATCGCCCGCGCCGATCTCGTTGTGAGCACCACCGTGGTGAGCCTCTTGTTCTTGTCTTATTTTTAAAAGAAAAAAAATCTTACTTGTATGATTTAGATAGATACTTGTATAAATTACTTAATTTTATTATTTTTAGTTATTATATAATGCGATGGTTTTGGTATCTGCCTCCGTCGGCCCTCGTCCTGTCTATGATAGGATGTGGTATATATTATCTTTTATAACTATTTGTTTATTTAGTGTTTATGACAATTATGACGACCAAATGACATATATTTTTTAATCTAGGAGATATGTGAACCGGAAATTCCAACCCACATAGAAATTCTGGTCGAGATGTTAAATTTGGTTGAAAAAGAAAACAATTGCTTGAAGAAAAAATTGAAAATAATTGAGGAGAAGAATATGGAACTAGAGTTGCATGTTGCCGATGTCGTGGATGATCGCAAGATGAAGATGGATGCGATGCGGTTGAAGATGGATGCAATGCGCTTGAAGATGGATGAAATGCGCTTGAAGATTAGGAATATTAGAAAATATGCCATTGATAAAGAGGCTTGGTATCATTATGTTGTTGGGTCAATTGTTACCTTAGTTGCGATTTTGATCGCATTTGTTGTTGCATTTAAATGTTTTAGATAGTTGTATGTTGTTTTATGAGAGAACTTTATGTATTTATTTTTGGAATAATAACATTTGATCACTACTGTGCTTTGGTTTTAATGTGATGATGAACTTGTATTAATTTGGTCATTTCTCTATTCATGATGTTCTGCAATGGTTTCTTGATATACTTAATTTCATAATACAGATAAACCGCCAATGGATGTACGGTGACTAATGCCCGAGTCACACTTAAGTTCACACAAAATGATATCCTTGACCGAGGTTAGCAACCTTATCCTTGTCATTTGTAATTGATACAAAAATATTGCATGTGTTAATGTACGGTGTGTTGGAAATATGCCCTAGAGGCAATAATAAATTAGTTATTATTATATTTCTTAGTTCATGATAATCGTTTATTATCCATGGTATAATTGTATTGATTGGAAACACAATACTTGTGTGGATACATAGACAAAACACTGTCCCTAGTAAGCCTCTAGTTGACTAGCTCGTTGATCAAAGATGGCCAAGGTTTCCCGGCCATAGGCAAGTGTTGTCACTTGATAACGGGATCACATCATTAGGAGAATCATGTGATGGACTAGACCCAAACTAATAGACATAGCATGTTGATCGTGTCATTTTGTTGCTACTGTTTTCTGCGTGTCAAGTATTTGTTCCTATGACCATGAGATCATATAACTCACTAACACCGGAGGAATGCTTTGTGTGTATCAAATGTCGCAATGTAACTGGGTGACTATAAATATGCTCTACAGGTATCTCCGAAGGTGTTCGTTGAGTTAGTATGGATCAAGATTGGGATTTGTCACTCCGTGTGACGGAGAGGTATCTCGGGGCCCACTCGGTAAGACAACATCACACACAAGCCTTGCAAGCAATGTGACTTAGTGTAAGTCACGGGATCTTGTATTATGGAACGAGTAAGGAGACTTGCCGGTAAACGAGATTGAAATAGGTATGCGGATACCGACGATCGAATCTCGGGCAAGTAACATACCGAAGGACAAAGGGAATGACATACGGGATTATATGAATCCTTGGCACTGAGGTTCAACCGATAAAGATCTTTGGAATTTGTAGGATCCAATATGGGCATCCAGGTCCCGCTATTGGATATTGACTGAGGAGTCCCTCGGGTCATGTCTACATAGTTCTCGAACCCGCAGGGTCTGCACACTTAAGGTTCGACGTTGTTTTATGTGTATTTGAGTTATATGGTTGGTTACCGAATGTTGTTCGGAGTCCCGGATGAGATCACAGACGTCATGAGGGTTTCCGGAATGGTCCGGAAACAAAGATTGATATATAGGATGACCTCATTTGGTTACCGGAAGGTTTTCGTGCATTACCGGAAAAGTGTCGGGCTCATCGGTAGTGTACTGGGAGTGCCGGGAGGGGTGCCGGGGACCATCAGGAGGGGTGTCACGCCCCAAGGGGTCTCATGGGCTATGGGAAGAGATAAACCAGCCCCTAGTGGGCTGGAATAAGTTCCCACTAAGTCCCATAAGGTTTGAGAAGGAACAAACACAAGGTGGAAAGAGTTTCCAAGTGGGAAGGTGGAATCCTACTCCAAGTAGGATTGGAGTAGGACTCCTCCACCTCCAATTTCGACCAAACCTTCAGGTTTTGAGGCTGACTCCTCCCCTCCCTCCCTCCTATATATAGTGGGGTTTTAGGGCTGATTTGAGACAACTTTTGCCACGGCAGCCCGACCACATACCTCCACGGTTTTTCCTCTAGATCGCGTTTCTACGGAGCTCGGGCGGAGCCCTGCTGAGATTAGATCACCACCAACCTCCGGAGCACCGTCACGCTGCCGGAGAACTCATCTACCTCTCCGTCTCTCTTGCTGGATCAAGAAGGCCGAGATCATCGTCCAGCTGTACGTGTGCTGAACGCGGAGGTGCCGTCCGTTCGGCATTAGATCGGAGCGGATCGTGGGACGGATCGCGGGACGGTTCGTGGGACGATTCGCGGGGCAGATCGAGGGACGTGAGGACGTTCCACTACATCAACCGCGTTTCTTAACGCTTCTGCTGTGCGATCTACAAGGGTACGTAGATCGGAAATCCCCTCTCGTAGATGGACATCACCATGATAGGTCTTCGTGCACGTAGGAAATTTTTTGTTTCCCATGCGACGTTCCCCAACACGGTGGTCATTTCACTATTTATGTATGATGCCAGATCGATGCACGGAAGCGATGAATGTACGAAGAACGACGCGGTTCCGGAATTATTGCAGGCCTGCATAAATTTATCGATGTGGCTGAGGCAAACAAAGTGGATAATTTTATGCCGTGTCCATGTGTTGGTTGTCGAAACGTGAAGGAGTACTCTAGCTTGAAAACCATTTATCTCCACTTGATTCAAAGATGTTTCATGCGCACATATTATTGTTGGACGATTGACGGAGAAACATGGGTTGGGATGAAAGACAATGAAGAAGAAGATGATGATGACAACTATCCTATGTTCACTGAAGAATACAGTGATACTACAATGGAAGACAATGAAGAAAAAGGAGGTAAAGAACAACAGGCATCAGATGAGCCCGCTGATGGTCTTTGGTCGGGTCATTTCTGATGCAAAGAGAGAATGCGATACAGAAAAGGAGAAGCTGAAGTTGGAGGCCATGCTAAAGGATCATAAAAAGTTGTTGTACCCAAATTACGAAGATGGCAGCACAAAGCTCGGTACCACACTGGAACTGTTGAAATGGAAGGCGGAAACTGGTTTATCTGACAAGGGATTTGAGAAGTTACTGGAAATATTGAAGCCGAAGCTTCCAAAGGATAACAAATTGCCCGAGACTACGTACGAAGCAAAGAAGGCTATCTGCCCTCTTGGATTAGATGTGCAGAAGATACATGCATGCATTAATGACTGCATCATGTACCGCGGTGAGAAGTACGAGAATATGGATAAATGCCCGGTATGCACTGCATATGTCGGTACAAGATCAGACAGGATGACCCTGATGATGTTGAGGGCGATGACGAGCCCCCTAGGAAGAAGGTTCCTGCTAAGGTTATGTGGTATGCTCCTATAATACCACGGTTGAAACGTTTGTTTAGAAACAATGAGCATGCCAAGTTGATGCGATGGGACAAAGACGAGCGTAAGAAAGACGGGAAAAACTTGAGACACCTCGTATATGGGTCGAAGTGGAGGAAAATCGAGTGGGAGTGGCCGGACTTTGCAGATGACCCAAGGAACTTATGGCTTGGTCTAAGTACAGACGACATGAATCCTTTTGGGGAGCACAGCTGCAGTCACAACACCTGGCCCGTGACTCTATGTATCTACAATCTTCCTCCTTGGTTGTGCATGAAGCGGAAGTTCATTATGATGCCAGTGCTCATTCAAGGACCGAAGCAACCCGACAACGACATTGATGTGTACCTAAGGCCATTAGTTGATGAACTTTTGCAGTTGTGGGCCAAATCAGGTGTACGTGTGTGGGATGAGCACAAACAGCAAGAATTTGACCTACGAGCATTGTTGTTCGTAACCATCAATGATTGGCCTGCTCTTAGTAACATTTCAGGACAGTCAAACAAGGGATACAATGCATGCACGCACTGTTTAGATAAGACTAAAGGTACATATTTGGAAAAATCTAAGAAGGTTGTCTACCTGGGGCGTCGTCAATTTCTTCCGACCAATCATCCCGTAAGAAAGAAAAGCAAGCATTTCAAGAGTGAAGCAGATCACCGAAAGAAGCCTAACCTCCCTACTGGTGATGATTTATTGGCTATGGTCAAGGATTTGGATCAAATAGTAATCTTTGGAAAGGGTCCTGGCGGTCAATCTATTCCGAAAGACGACGTTATCGGACATGTGCCCATGTGGAAAAAGAAATCTTTATTTTGGGAGCTACCCTATTGGAAACACCTAGAGGTCCAGTCTTCAATCGACGTGATGCACATGACGAAGAATCTTTGCATGAACTTGCTAGGCTTCCTGGGCGTGTATGGGAAGACAAAAGATACAACAGAAGCACGGGAGGGGCAACAATGTATGAAAGACCCATACGACAAGAAGACTGATAAAGTGCGTCAATACTTAAGCAGCTACGCTCTTACCAAAGCAGAGAAGGAAAACTTTTTTGAATGCCTAAGAGTATGAAGGTCTCCGCTGGCTTCTCATCTAATATAAAGGGAATAATAAATATGGCAGAGAAAAAATCCAGAACCTCAAGTCTCATGATTGCCACGTGATTATGACGCAGTTGCTTCCGGTTGCATTGAGGGGGCGTCTACCGAAAAATGTTCGACTACCCATTGTGAAGCTATGTGCATTCTTGATGACCCACAAGTATAGGGGATCAATCGTAGTCCTTCCGATAAGTAAGAGTGTCAAACCCAACGACGAGCAGAAGGCTGTGATAAATGGTTTTCAGCAAGGTAATAACTGCAAGCACTGAAAGTAGCGGTAACAAGTGATGGTGTAGAGAGGTGAAACGTAGCAAGCGAAAAGTAACAAGTAAAAAAGTAGTAGCAACGGTGCAGCAAGTGTCCCAATCCCTTTTGTAGCAAGGGACAAGGCTGAACAAAGCCTTATAGGAGGAAAAACGCTCCCGAGGACACACGGGGATTTCTGTCATGCTAGTTTCATCATGTTCATATGATTCGCGTTCGTTACTTTGATAGTTTGATATGTGGGTGGACCGACGCTTGGGTACTGCCCTTACTTGGACAAGCATCCCACTTATGATTAACCCCTCTCGCAAGCATCCGCAACGACAAAAGAAGAATTAAGACAACGTCTAACCATAGCATTAAACTAGTGGATCCAAATCAGCCCCTCACGAAGCAACGCATAGACTAGGGTTTAAGCTTCTGTCACTCCAGCAACCCATCATCTACTTACTACTCCCCAATGCCTTTCTCTAGGCCCAAGTATGGTGAACTGTTATGTAGTCGACGTTCACATAACACCACTAGAGGAAAAGATGACATACAACATATCAAAATACCGAACGAATATCAAATTCACATGACTATTATCAGCATGACTTATCCCATGTCCTCAGGAACAAAAGTAACTACTCACAAAGCATAATCATAATCATGATCAGAGGTGTAATGAATAGCATCAAGGATCTGAACATAAACTCTTCCACCAAGTAATCCAACTAGCATCAACTACAAAGAGTAATCAACACTACTAGTAACATTACAAGTACCAATCGGAGTCGTGAGACGGAGATTGGTTACAAGAGATGAACTAGGGATTGGAGAGGAGATGGTGCTGATGAAGATGTTGATGAAGATGCCTCCCCTCCGACGAGAGGAGTGTTGGTGATGACGATGGCGACGATTTCCCCCTCCAGGAGGGAAGTTTCCCCGGCAGGATCGTCCTGCCTGAGCTCTAGATTGGATCTGCTCAAGTTCCGCCTCGTGGCGGCGGCGAAACCACGAAAAATCTCCCGAATGATTTTTTTTCTGGACCAAGACCCTTCATATAGCAAAAGAGGGGGGCTAGTGAGCCATCAGGGAGCCCACAAGCCCCCACTCCGCCACCAGGGGGTGGTGGCGGTGGCAGGGCTTGTGGCGCCCTGGCAGCCCTCCTCCGGTACTTATTTCGCCCAGTATTTTTTATATAATCCCAAAAAATCCACGTAACTTTTCAGGGCATTTGGAGATGTGCAGAATAGTGGACTAAGATTTGTTCCTTTTCCAGTCCAGAATTCCAGCTGCCTGAATTCTCCCTCTTCAAATAAACCTTGCAAAATAAGAGAGAAAAGGCATAAATATGGTACCACAAAGTAATATAACAGCCCATAAAGCAATAAATATCAACATGAAAGCATGATGCAAAATGGACGTATCAATTCCTCAATGCAATATCTCAGAAAGTAATCGATCGAGAACATCTGGAAATGCTACACAAGGATGTGGTCCAATGTCTTGTCAGTTTTGAGTTGGTGTTCCCCCTATCCTTTTTCAATATTATGACGCATCTCCTGGTTCACCTAGTCAACAAGATTTCCATTATCGGTCATGTATTTATACACAATATGTTCCCCTTCGAGAGGTTCACGGGAGTCTTAATAAAATATGTTCATAACCGTGCTAGGCCAGAAGGAAGCATCTCTAAGGGCTATGGAACAGAGGAGGTCATTGGGTTCTCTGTAGACTTTATTCCTGACCTTAAGCCGATTGGTGTTCCTGAATCGCGGCATGAGGGGAGTGTTGGCGAACATTGCATGGGAAACAAAAAATTCCTACGCACATGAAGACCTATCATGGTGATGATCGTCTACGAGAGGGAGATCGAATCCACATACCCTTATAGATCACTAAGCGGAAGCGTTAATAAACGCGGTTTATGTAGTGGTACGTCTTCGCGATCCGTCCCACGAATCGTCTCGTGATCCGTCCCGATCAAGTGCCGAACGGACGGCACCTCCGTGTTCCGCACACGTACAACTCGATGACGATCTCCGCCTTCTTGATCCAGCAAGAGAGACGGGGAAGTAGATGAGTTCTACGGCAGCGTGACGGCGTGCCGGTGATGGTGATGATCTATTCCTGCAGGGCTCCGCCTGAGCTTCGCAGAAAACCGATCTAGAGGAAGAACTACGAAGTCGAGGAGAGGGCAGCACGTGGCAAAGTTGTGTCTCAAAAGCCCTAAACCTCTAGTATATATAGGAGGAGGGAGGAGGCAGCCTTGGCGCCACAAGGGAATCTCCCTTGGGTCGGCCGAAGTGGAGGAGGGAGGAGTCCTCCTCCAACTCCACTTGGATTAGGACTCCTTCCTTAATTTCCCACCTCTTTTGGATTTTCCACTTTTTCCTCATGGGCTTTCCTTGGATGACTTTGTCAGCCCATTATGCCTTATTGCGCATCCAATAAACCCATGTGGACCCCTTGGGGTGTGGTGGGCCCACCCAGTGGGCCCCCGGAACCCATTCTTCATTCCCTGTACACTGTCGGCAATGCCCGAAAACCTTCCGGAATCCAAATACCAACTTCCTATATATCAATCTTTGTTTGCGGACCATTCCGAAACTCCTAGTGACGTCCGATATCTCATCTGGGACTCCGAACAAAACTTCGGTCACCAACACATATAACTCAACTATACCGAAACGTCACCGAACCTTAAGTGTGCAGACCCTGCGGGTTCGAGAACTATGCAGACATGACCTGAGACACTCTCTGGTCAATAACCAACAGCGGGACCTGGATATCTATATTAGCTCCTACATATTATACGAAGATCTCTATCGGTTGAACCTCTATGTCAAGGATTCATATAATCATGTATACTATTCCCTTTGTCTTTCGGTATGTTACTTGCCCGAGATTAGATCGTTGGTATCACCATACCTAGTTCAATCTCGTTACCGGCAAGTCTCTTTACTCGTTCCGTAATACAAGATCCCGTAACTAACTCCTTAGTCACATTGCTTGCAAGGCTTGTTGTGATGTTGTATTACCGAGTGGGCCCCGAGGTACCTTTCCGTTACACGGAGTGACAAATCCCAGTCTTGATCCATGCCAACCCAATATACACCTTTGGAGATACATGTAGAGCATCTTTATAGTCACCCAGTTACATTGCGACGTTTGATACACACAAGGTATTCCTCCGGTGTCCGGGAGTTGCATGATCTCATGGTCATAGGAACAGATACATTGACATGCAGAAAACAGTAGCAATAAATTGACACGATCATATACTACGTTTATAGTTTGGGTCTTGTCCATCACATCATTCTCCCAATGATGTGATCCCATTATCAAGTGACAACACTTGTCTATGGTTAGGAAACCATGACCATCTTTGATCAACGAGCTAGTCAACTAGAGGCTTACTAGGGATAGTGTTTTGTCTATGTATCCACACATGTAGTTGTGTTTCCAATCAATACAATTATAGCATGGATAATAAAGGATTATAATGAACAAAGAAATATAATAATAACTAATTATTATTGCCTCTAGGGCATATTTCCAACAGTCTTCCACTTTCACTAGAGTCAACAATCCAGTTCACATCACTATGTGATTTTAACGAATCCAACACCCATACAGTTCTAGGGTTTGATCACGTCTTGCTTGTGAGAGAGGTTTCAGTCAATGTGTCTGAACCTTTCACATCTGTGTGTGCTCTACAAATCTCTATGTTATCCTGTAGATGCTGCTACTACGTGCCATTTGGAACTATTCCAAATGACTGCTCCACTATACGAATCCGCTTTACTCCTTAGAGTTATTCGGATTAGTGTCAAAGCTTGCATCGACGTAACACTTTACGACGAACTCTTTAATCACCTCCATAATCGGAAAAAAATCCTTAGTCCATTAGTTACTAAGGATAACTTTGACAGTTGTTTAGTGATTCAATCCTGGATCACTTCTGTACCCCTTGACAGATTCATGGCAAGGTACACATCAGGTGCGGTACACAGTATAGCATACTATAGAGCCTACGGCTAAGGCATAGGGGACGGCTTTCGTCCTTCCTCTTTCTTCTGTCGTGGTCGGGCTTTGAGTCTTACTCAAATTCACACCTTACAACATAGCCAAGAACTCCTTCTTTGCTGATCTATTTTGAACTCCTTCAAAAACTTGTCAAGGCATGCATTTCATTGAAAGTTTTATTTAGCGTTTTGATCTATCTCTATAGATCTTGATGCTCTATAGAGAATGATTTGTATGACCTTGATGCTCTATTTAGCGTCCTCTCTCTCAAAGCATGTGGTCATGATTTTCGCTATCGGCTTTCGCTTGAGGACAAGCGAGGTCTAAGCTTGGGGAGTTGATACTTCCATTTTGCATCATGTTTTGTTACTATTATTTATAGTGTTTTTATGCATTTTGCCACTTGGTGGAGTAATTCTAATGCCTTTTCTCTCATAATATGCAAGGTTTACATCAAGTGGGAGAATGCCGACAGATCGAATTCTGGACCTGAAAAAGCTACGTTAGAGATACCAATTATGCGGATCTCCAATTGGGCTGAAAATTTACGTAGATTTATTTTGTAATAAATAAAAAATACTAGAACAAAGAAGTGCAGAAGGTGGGCCACCAGGCACCCCTGGCGCGGCCTGATGTCTAGTGGGCCACCTAGCTCACCTCTGGTGCCTGTCTTCTAGTATAATTTCTCCTTCGACCTAAAAAATTAATGAGAGGACTTTTGGGACGAAGTGCCACCGTCTCGAGGCGGAACCTGGGCAGGAGCACTTCCGCCCTCCGACGGAGCGATTCTGATAGAGGAACTTCCCTTCCGAAGGGGGAAATCGAGGCCACCGTCATCATCAACAATCCTATCATCTCGAGGAGGCCAATCTCCATCAACATATTCACCAACACGATCTCCTATAAAAATCCTAGTTCATCTCTTCTACTCAATCTTGTAGCGGAACCTCAGATTGGTACCTAGGGTGTGTCTAGTAGTGTTAATTACATCTTGTAGTTGATGCTTTATGGTTTATTTGGTGGAAGATCATATGTTCAGGTTCATTATGCTATATAATACCTCTCTGATCATGAACATGTTTATCACTTGTGAGCAATTACTTTTCTTCTTCAGGCCAGGGGAGAAATCATGTTGCAAGTAGTCATGTGAAGTTGATATTCGTTTGATATTTTGATGATATGAATGTTGCGATTCCCTTAGTGGTGTTATGTGAACGTCGGCTACATAACATTTCACCATATTTTGGGCCTAAGGGAATGCATTATGGAGTAGTAATTAGAGGGTGGGTTGCGAGAGTGACAGAAACTTAAACCCCAGTCTATGCACTACTTCGTAAGGGGCCAATTTGGATCCTTATGTTTAATGCTATGGTTAGAATTTATTCTTAATAATTTTCTCGTAGTTGTGGATGCTTGTGGGAGGGTTATTCATAAGTGGGAGGTTTGTTCAAGTAATAAAAACACCCAAGCACCGGTCCACCCACATATCAAATTATCAAAATACTGAACGCGAATTAACCTAACATGACGAAAGTGACTAGATAAAATTCTCGTGTGCCCTCAAAAACACTTTGCCTATTATAAGAAATTGTCCGGGCCTATCCTTTGGCACAAAAGGATTGGGCTGCTGATACGTCTCCAACGTATCTATAATTTTTGATGGTTTCATGCTAATATCTTGTCAAACTTTGGATGTTTTGCATGCCTTTTATTTATTTTTTGGGACTAACTTATTAATTCAGTGCCAAGTGCGAGTTCCGGTTTTTCCATATTTTTTACCCCTTTCAGAGGAGATTTTGAAACGGAGTCCAAACGGAAGAAAATCCCCGAAAAGAATTTTTCTCGAACGGAAGAAGATCGGAGGACTTGGGAGCCAAGCCAGAAGAGCCCCAGGGGCCCCACAAGCCCCCACCCCACGGCTAGGGGGGCTCCATGCAAGCTTGTGGGCCCCTTGGAGGTCCCCTGACCTAGATCTTGCGCCTATATATTCCCAAATATTCCCAAAAAATCAAGGGAGCATCGTAATCACTTTTCCGCCGCCGCAAGCTTCTGTCTCCGCAAGATCCCATGTGGGGCGCGTCATGGTGCCTTGCCGGAGGGGGATTCCGACACGGAAGGCTTCTCCATCAACACCATGACCTCTCCGATGATGCGTGAGTAGTTCACCATAGACCTACGGGTCCATAGCTAGTAACTAGATGGCTTCTTCTCTCTCTTGGATCTTCAATACAAAGTTCGCCATGATCTTCATGGAGATCTATCCGATGTAATCTTCTTTTGCAGTGTGTTTGTCGAGATCCGATGAATTGTGGATTTATGATCGGATTATCTATGAATCTTATTTGAGTTTCTTCTGATCTCTCTTATGCATGATTTCATATCCTTGTAATTCTCTTCGAGTTGTGGGTTTTGTCTGGCCAACTAGATCTATGATTCTTGCAATGGTAGAAGTGATTGGTTTTGGGTTCATACCGTGCGATGACCTCACCCAGTGACAGAAGGGGAGCGAGGCACGTATCGTGTTGTTGCCATCAAGGGTAAAAATATGGGGTTTTCATCACTGGTTTGAGATTATCCCTCTACAACATGTCATTTTGCTTAAAGCGTTACTCTGTTCGTCATGAACTCAATACACTAGATGCATGCTGGATAGCAGTCGATGTGTGGAGTAATAGTAGTAGATGCATAAAGTATCGGTCTACTTGTCTCGGACGTGATGCCTATATGTATGATCATTGCCTTAGATAGCGTCATGACTTTGCGCGGTTCTATCAATTGCTCGACAGTAATTTGTTCACCCACTGTAATACTTGCTATTTTAAGAGAAACTTCTAGTGAACACTATAGCCCCCAGGGTCTACTTCACACCATATTTTCAGCCTTACACTTTTTACTTCGTTGCACTTTCCGCCTTCATATCTCACTTTGCAAATAATCTTGAAGGGATTGACAACCCCTTTGAAGCGTTGGGTGCAAGCTTGTTTGTGTTTGCGTAGGTACTCTAGACTTGACGAGACCCTCCTTCTGGATCGACACCTTGGTTCTCAAACTGAGGGAAATACTTACTGCTCCTGTGCTGCATCACCCTTTCCTCTTCAAGGGAAAAACCAATGCAAGCCCAATCTCCATCAACGTGTCAATTTCTGGCGCTGTTGTTTGAGAAGTAGCAGAAGGATATCTGGCGCCGTTGCTGGGGAGGAAGGTCAAGTCAAGAACTCATCCAAGTAAGTGTCGCAAACTCATCTCTTGCATTTACTTTGTTTGCGAGTTGCCTCTCGTTTTCCTCTCCCCCACTGCACCAATTTGCTTTTTTCGTTTGCCTTTTTTTTCGTTCGCCCTTTTCTCTCGCTTGCTTTCTGTTCGCTTGTGTGCCATGTGCCTTCAATATGCTTGCATCTTCGCTTGCTGAAAATCTAGTGATATGGATCCTCATATAGTTGTTAATATCTTTAAGAGATCCAATTATGTTGATCCAATTGCTAGTGAGTTGAGTGCACTTGACTGTCTTTATGGAGTTTCGCTTGAGATGCGTGAATCTGAAAATTTTGAGGAAGAAATTTATGAAGTGATTCACGAGGGCCCCTTGGATGAAAAGCATGATTGCAATGGTTTCACTATAAATTCTATTAGTGACTATCATGCTAAAAATATGCAAAATCCTAAGCTTGGGGATGCTAGTTTTGCTATGTCCACTACTTGTTGCAATGATCATGAGTGAGGTGATGATTTTTCTTATGATCTTGAAAATTTGTTTAAGCCTCATGATGAATATGATATTTGCAATATTATTGAAAATGGGTTTGGAGAAGTCATGACTTTAGTTGATGATAATCCCACTATTTTTGAAGAGCGTCAACTTTGCATGCATGTGGATCGTGAAAATAATATCCTTTGTGATAGCTATATTGTTGAATTTTAATATGATCCCACATGTAATTGCTATGAGAGAGGAAAATATTGTGGTAGAAACTTTCATGTTACCAAATTACCTCTCGTTATGATGAGATTGCTATTGTCTCTTTCTTCTTCCTTGCATTTGGTAACTATTGGTTGTCTTGCCAATTTGTTTCCCTATAAAATGCCTATGCGTAGGAAGTATGTTAGACTTAGATGTGATTTTCACATGCTTTATGATGCTCTCGTTGTGCTTCAATTCTTGTCTATTGTGTCAGCATCATTGAATTATCAATGCCTAGCTAAGGGCGTTAAACAATAGCGCTTGTTGGGAGGCAACCCAATGAATTTATCCTTTTCTTTCTGTTTTGTTGCGTCCACACTTTCATAATTCTGTTGTGATTGTGTTTTTTGTGTTTCTTTTTGTGTTTGAGCCAAGCAAAGCCTTTATGACTAGTCTTGGTAATGGTTGTTTGATCCTGCTGGAAAAAGACAGAAACTTTTCGCTCACGAGATGATTTTTCATTTTTATTCAGAAAGAGCTTTTGAGTTGATTCTTTTTTATGCTGATTGATATGCTTTTTACCCAGACCTTAGTAATTGTTCAGATTTTTTGAGGTACCATAAGTATTCGAAGTATACCGATTGCTACAGACTGGTCTGTTTTTGATAGATTCTGTTTTTGTTGAGTTGGTTGCTTGTTTTGATGAAGCTATGGTTAGTATCGGGGGTACTAGCCATGGTAAAGTGAGAATACAGTAGCCCATCATCAATATAGATAGAATTCAAGTTTGCTATAGTACCAAAAGAAGAGGTAGTTTGCTTTCTTGTACTAATGTTATCACAAGTTTCTGTTTAAGTATTGTGTTATGAATTTTTCAAGTTTTGGGTGATGTTCTCATGGACAAAGACATAAGGAGTGGAAAGAGCTCAAGCTTGGGGATGCCCAAGGCACCCCACGCCAAATTCAAGGACACCAAAAAGCCTAAGCTTGGGGATGCCCCGCGAAGGCATCCCCTCTTTCGTCTTCAATCCATCGGTAACATTACTTGGAGCTATATTTTTATTCACCACATGATATGTGTTTTGCTTGGAGCGTCTTATATCATAGGAGTATTTTCTTTTTGTTGTGTCACAATCATCCTTGCTGCACACCTTTTTGAGAGAGAGAGAGACATGCACTCATCGTGATTTTGCTAGAATGCTCATAGTGCTTCACTTATATCTTTTGAGCTAGATACTTTTGCTCTAGTGCTTCACTTATATCTTTTGAGCTAGATACTTTTTCTCTAGTGCTTCACTTATATCTTTTGAGCTAGATACTTTTGCTCTTGTGCTTCACTTATATCTTTAGAGCACGACGGTGCATTATTTGGTAGTTGGCTTATGCTATGAAAGTAGTCCCATGTGCTAGGTACCCAAAGAGGATGCAAAAACCTCCATCTTCATGTGCGTTGAGTAGAAAGAGAAGTTTCGATTCCTCTCAATTAGTTTTGAGACATGGATTCGGTAATATAAAAAGCTATGTTAGTAGGGTGTTGTGAATCTATAAATGCTTGTGTTGAAGTTAGTGATTCCCGTAGCATGCACGTATGGTGAACCGCTATGTTAGGAAGTCGGAGCATAATTGATCTATTGATTGTCATCCTTTGTGTTGAGGTCGGGATCGCGCGATGGTTTACACCTACCAACCCTTCCCCTCGGAGTATGCGTTTAGCACTTTGTTTCGATTACTAATAAAAACTTTCGCAACAAGTATGTGAGTTCTTTATGACTAATGTTGAGTCCATGGTATAGATGCACTTTCACCTTCCACCATTGCTAGCCTCTCTAGTGCCGCGCAATTCTCGCCGGTGCACAAACCCACCAAATTCCTTCCTCAAAACAGCCACCATACCTACCTACTATGGCATTTTCATAACCATTCCGAGATATATTGCCATGCAACTATCACCGTTCCGTCTCATGACTTGTGCCGTCACTCTTGTATTGCCATTGCATGATCATACTAGATCGTTGCACATCCCGGTACACTGCCGGAGGCATTTCCTATGGAGTCATCATCATTGTGATGTTCGAGCTATGAGTAAATAAAAGTGTGATGATAATAATTATTAGAGCATTATCCCATGTGAGGAAATAAAAAAAAAGAGGCCAAAGAGCCCAAAAACAAAAAAACAAAAAAAAGAAGAGAGAAGGGACAATGCTACTATCTTTTTCCACACTTGGGCTTCATGATAGCACCATGTTCTTCATGATTGAGAGCTTCTTGCTTTGTCACTACCATATTCTAGTGGGAATCTTCACTATATAACTTGGCTTGTATATTCCAATGATGGGATTCCTCAAAATTGCCCTAGGTCTTCGTGAGCAAGCAAGTTGGATGCACAACCACTAGTTTCCCTTTTGAACTTTCATATACCTATAACTCTAGTGCATCTCCTGTATGGCAATACCTACTCATTCACATTGATATCTATTAATGGGCATCTCCATAGCCTATTGATACACCGAGTCAATGTGACCATCTCCTCCTTTTTTGTCTCACAACCACCACCACATTCTATTCCACCAATAGTGTTATATCCATGGCTCGCGCTCATGTATTGCGTGATAGTTATAAAAAGTTTGAGAAAGTAAGAGTGTGAAAACAATTACTTGGCCAATTCCGGGGTTGTGCATGATTTACATTAGTTGTGTGAGGATGATGGAGCATAGCCAGACTATATGATTTTGTAGGGATAAATTTCTTTGGCCTTGTTATTTTGAAAGTTCATGATTACTTTGCTAGTTTGCTTGAACTATTACTGTTTTCATGTCAATAGCAAACTATTGTTTTGAATCTTACGGATCTGAACATTCATGTCACGTGAAACAAGTTGCAAAGGACAACTATGCTAGGTAGCATTCCACATCAAAAATTCATTCTTTATCACTTCCCTACTCGAGGACGAGCAGGAGTTAAGCTTGGGGATGTTTGATACGTCTCCAACGTACCTATAATTTTTGATGGTTTCATGCTAATATCTTGTCAAACTTTGGATGTTTTGCATGCCTTTTATTTATTTTTTAGGACTAACTTATTAATTCGGTGCCAAGTGCCAGTTCCTGTTTTTTCCATGTTTTTGACCCCTTTCATAGGAGATTTTGAAACGGAGTCCAAACGGAAGAAAATCCCCGAAAAGAATTTTTCTCGAACGGAAGAAGATCGGAGGACTTGGGAGCCAAGCCAGAAGAGCCCCAGGGGCCCCACAAGCCCCCACCCCGCGGCCAGGGGACGCGCCATGCATGCTTGTGGGCCCCCTGGAGGTCCCCTGACCTGGATCTTGCGCCTATATATTCCCAAATATTCCCAAAAAATCAGGGGAGCATCGTAATCACTTTTCCGCCGCCGCAAGCTTCTGTCTCCGCAAGATCCCATGTGGGGCACGTCCTGGTGCCCTGCCGGAGGGGGGATTCGGACACGGAAGGCTTCTCCATCAACACCATGACCTCTCCGATGATGCGTGAGTAGTTCATCATAGACCTACGGGTCCATAGCTAGTAACTAGATGGCTTCTTCTCTCTCTTGGATCTTCAATACAAAGTTCTCCATGATCTCCATGGAGATCTATCCGATGTAATCTTCTTTTGCGGTGTGTTTGTCGAGATCCTATGAATTGTGGATTTATGATCAGATTATCTATGAATCTTATTTGAGTTTCTTCTGATCTCTCTTATGCATGATTTCATATCCTTGTAATTCTCTTCGAGTTGTGGGTTTTGTCTGGCCAACTAGATCTACAATTCTTGCAATGGGAGAAGTGCTTGGTTTTGGGTTCATACTGTGCGGTGATCTCACCCAGTGACAGAAGGGGTAGCGAGGCACGTATCATGTTGTTGCCATCAAGGGTAAAAAGATGGGGTTTTCATCATTGGTTTGAGATTATCCCTCTACATCATGTCATCTTGCTTAAAGCGTTACTCTGTTCGTCATGAACTCAATACACTAGATGCATGCTGGATAGCGGTCGATGTGTGGAGTAATAGTAGTAGATGCAGAAAGTATCGGTCTAGTTGTCTCGGACGTGATGCCTATATGTATGATCATTGCCTTAGATATCGTCATGACTTTGCGCGGTTCTATCAATTGCTCGATAGTAATTTGTTCACCCACCGTAATACTTGCTATTTTGAGAGAAGCCTCTAGTGAACAGTATGGCCCCCAGGGTCTACTTCACACCATATTTTCAGCCTTACACTTTTTACTTCGTTGCACTTTCCGCCTTCAGATCTCACTTTGCAAACAATCTTGAAGGGATTGACAACCCCTTTGAAGCGTTGGGTGCAAGTTTGTTTGTGTTTGCGCAGGTACTCTGGACTTGACGAGACCCTCCTTCTGGATCGATACCTTGGTTCTCAAACTGAGGGAAATACTTATTGCTCCTGTGCTGCATCACCCTTTCCTCTTCAAGGGAAAAACCAACGCAAGCCCAATCTTCGTCAACGTGTCAATTTGTGGCGCTGTTGTTTGAGAAGTAGCAGCTACCTTAATGGACCTATTGTTACTATTGCTACTTGTCACTTGTTACAATTATCTTGCTATCAAACAACTTGTTACTACTATTTCAGTGCTTGCAGAAATTACCTTGTTGAAAACCGCTTGTCATTTCCTTCCGCTCCTCGTTGGGTTCGACACTAGTGGGCTCGGAGGTGACCTTCGTCCTACCGAGCCCCCATCCTTGGTCCTCTTGCACTGATCAGAAACCTTTGGGAGATTCTTTGGGAGCCGGCCAGCTGGCCCCGCTTCCTTGGCACGAAAGTGGAAAGCTCTCATGTCCGTGCCCGCTCGCACCGGTCCTGTGGCGCGTGCGCAGCCTGCGTCACCCACGTTAGGCGCAGGGTTATGAGACCCTCTTTAAGTCGCTCCTGACGAGCTCGTCCCGCGAGAGCCTTCGGGGTGGCCCCTGGCGATAATCCCTAGACGCTTGACTCGCAAGGCACGACCCTCGCGAGGGTCTTCCTTGTCGAGCTTGCCGATGGGATGAACCAGGCTTTCCCAGCCACGCCATGCCTGGGGCCGCTAGTCGACGGGTCTGGGTACCCGCGGTCTGATACGTCTCCGTCGTATCTATAATTTTTATTGTTTCATGCCAATATTCTACAACTTTCATATACTTTTGGCAACTTTTTATACTATTTTTGGGACTAACATATTGATCCAGTGCCTAGTGACAGTTCCTTTTTGTTGCAAGTTTTTTGTTTCGCAGATTATCCATACCAAACGAAGTCCAAACGCAGTAAAAAAACCTACGGGGATTTTTTGGAATATTTATGATTTTTGGGAAGAAGAATCTACGCAAAACGATGCCCGAGGAGGTCACAAGCCCAGGAGGCGCCCCCCCTAGGGCATGGCTGGCAGGCTTGTGACCAATCCTAAGGCGGCTGGGGCCCTTCTTTCTCCGCAAGAAAGCTAATATCCGGAAGAAAATCATGTTACAATTTCAGCCCAATTGGAGTTACGGATCTCCAGGAATTTAAGAAACGGTGAAAGCCAGAATCTGGAAGCGCAAAACAGAAGGACACAGAGAGAGAGAGATCCAATCTCGGAGGGGCTCTCGCCCCTCCACCTCCATGGAGACCATGGACCAGAGGGGAAACCCTTCTCCCATATAGGGAGGAGGTCAAGGAATAAGAAGAAGAAGAAGAAGGGGGCTCTCTCCCCCTCTCTCCCGACGGCGCCGGAACGCCGTCCGGGACATCATCGTGTGATGGCGATCTACACCAACACCTCCGTCATCTTCACCAACACCTCCATCACCTTCCCCCGTCTATATTCAGCGGTCCACTCTCCCGCAACCCATTGTACCCTATACTTGTGGGTTCTCAAGACCTTTTTCTGGCGCCGTTGCCGGGGAGTGACACGTCTCAAACGTATCTATAATTTTTGATGGTTTCATGTTGTTATCTTGTCATCTTTGCATGTTTTATGTACCTTTTATATCTTTTTGGGACTAACTTATTAATTCAGTGCCAAGTGCCAGTTCCTGTTTTTTCTGTGTTTTTGGCTCTTTTCAGATCTGATTTTGGAACGGAGTCCAAACGGAATAAAATCCCCGAAATAAAATTTTCCCGAACGGAAGAAGATCAGGGGGATTGAGGGCCGAGCCAGGAGGGCTACAGGGGGCCCACAAGCCCCCTATCCGCCACCAGGGGCGGTGGCCAGCAGGCTTGTGGCCTCCCTGGCGCCCCCCTGACCTAGCTCCTTTGCCTATATATTCCCTAAAATTCAGAAAAAAAGATCAGGGAATCCTTGAAAACACTTTTCCGCCGCCGCAAGCTTCCGTTTCCGCGAGATCTCATCTGGAGACCCTTCCCGGTGCCCTGCCGAAGGGGACTTTGGAGTTGGAGGGCTTCTACATCAACATCATCGCCCCTCCAATGACTCGTGAGTTGTTCACTTCAGACCTACGGGTCCGTAGTTAGTAGCTAGATGGCTTCTTCTCTCTCTTGGATCTTCAATACAAAGTTCTCTATGATCTTCATGGAGATCTATCCGATGTAATCCTCTTTGGCGGTGTGTTTGTCGAGATCCGATGAATTGTGGATTTGTGATCAGCTTACCTATGATATATATTTGAGTCTTTGCTGATTTATTATATGCATGATTTGATATCCTTGTAAGTCTCTCCGAGTCTTGGGTTTTGTCTGGCCAACTAGATCTATGATTCTTGCAATGGGAGAAGTGCTTGGTTTTGGGTTCTTACCGTGTGGTAACCTTTCCCAGTGACAGTAGGGGCAGCAAGGCACACATCGTGTAGTTGCCATCAAGGGTAACAAGGTGGGCTTTGTCGTAGATATGAGATTGTCCATCTACATCATGTCATCTTGCTTAAGGCGTTACTCTGTTCTTTTGGACTTAATACACTAGATGCATGTTGGATAGCGGTCGACGTGTGGAGTAATAGTAGTAGATGCAGAAAGTATCGGTTTACTTGTTTTGGACGTGATGCATATAGATATAATCATTGACATAGATGACGTCACGACTTTGCGCGGTTCTATAAATTGCTCGACAGTAATTTGTTCGCCCACCATCTACTTGCTTTCATGAGAGAAGCCACTAGTGAATACTACGGGCCCCGGGTCTATTCACACTTATCGTTTCCACTTTTGCTTTTACTTTGCTTTGTTACTTTGTTGCTTTCAGTTCTCACTTGGCGAACAATCTATAAGGGATTGACAACCCCTTCATAGCGTTGGGAGCAAGCTTTTTGTGTTTGTGCAGGCTCTCGCCCCTCCGTCGCCATGGAGACCATGGACCAGACGGGAAACCTTTCTCCCATCTAGGGAGGAGGTCAAGGAAGAAGAAGAAGAAGGGGGGCTCTCTCCCCCTCTCTCCCGACGGCGTCGGAACGCCTCCCGGGACATCATCGTGTGATGGCGATCTACACCAACACCTCTGTCATCTTCACCAACACCTCCATCACCTCCCCCCATCTATATTCAGAGGTCCACTCTCCCGCAACCCGCTGTACCCTATACTTGTGGGTTATCACGGTCCTAGAGGCCCGACACATGCGAACCATGCCTCATGGGCAATATTACAAAAACCCCGTTTTTTGGAACAATGGAGCGGGCACGTGACTTGTTGGAAATCATACATACTGATGTGTGCGGTCCAATGGAGTGTTGAAGCGCGTGGTGGATATCATTATTTTCTTACATCATTGATGATTTTAGTAGATATGGGTATATTTACTTAATGAAACACACGTGTGAAACGTTTGAAAAGTTCAAGCAATTTCAGATTGAAGTTGAGAATCATCGTGAGCATATGTCTTTTCTCGTCAACACCATCCAAGGGATGGAGAAGAGTATCCCAGAGATCTTGCTGAACCAGAAGGGTCTTGAGAGGATCGTGGAGACTAAATTCCATGACCTGGATGTCAAAGTGACGGAGTTGACTACCACTGTTGAGCAACTCCAGCATGAAGTTGATTCAGTGCATATATCCCACTCCAGAAGTGATGATGAAGATTCGCCTCTTCCTACTACTACTCAGTTCATGACCCAGTCTAGGTCTGTAGTTGTGCGAGTGACGGAAGCAATACCAACTTCATCAGCTCAAGTATCAACGCCTTCAGCTTCAGCTCCATCTCCTGCACCTCCAGTGTCTACACCTCCATCTCCAAGGACATCCACAGAAGCCTTCGACGACACTCCATCGACTGCTACCAGAGGAGATAGATCCCAGAGCAACGCTTAGTTCTAGACCTTTGAACTTTTTGGTAACTTCTTGCTAAAGGGGGAGAAGTGTATAGATCAATTAGGGCCGAGAGAGAGAGAGAGAGAGAGAACTTTGCCTTTTTATTTGCTCTCGTTTGGTTTTACAAAACTTTTGGTCTTATTGATGACTTTAAACTTCGTTGTGTTTGATCGTACACTTTGATGGTTCATGCTACTACATTATACCTTTGAGCTATCGACATTATGATCATGCACTTATTTTTTTTTTGGTGTTATGTGCATTACTATTCATTCATATCACTTATGCGCACCACCAAGATGTATGTGACCTGGAAGAGTGACCCATGATCCTAACCAATTGTGCATTTGCATTCAACGCAAATTAAAATAATGCACAAATTTAAGGGGAGCTCTTGCTTTTCACATACTTGTCAAAGCGGCGATGCTAATCATTGATTATATCTTTTGTGGAACCTTTGATCTATGTGTTGTCATCAATTACCAAAAAGGGGGAGATTGAAAGCACAATTGCTCACTAAGGTGGTTTTGGTAATTAATAACAACATATGCATCATTGAGCTAATGATCTTATCCAAGTATATTTCAGAAAAGAAAGATGCATTGGCTAAAGGATTATGAGGAGAAACCCCTTGATGCAAGGAAAGGAATAGGATTGGCTCATGCTTCAAGCAAAAGGACTCTACATTTTACATTTGTGATAAATCACTTTTGAGTCCATAGGAAAGCCAATAATATTAAATGGGGTGAGGTATTATGATGAATTGGTTGCTCAAGTGCTTAGAGATAGCCACCAAAAATATTCAGTCATTCTCCCACAAAAATCTCTGTCCCAAGCCAAAACAGAAAGATTGGTGCCACCAAGTTTTCCCACTCGGCCCTACTGATTTTCCCATCGACAGATCCTTTGCCAAACCCTGATCTCTTGTTACCACCAAGTTTCACATCAGTGCCACCGAAAGACAGTCACCAACTTTCTGGTGCCTCCATTTCAAGAATCGAAATTTCTGAGATTGAAATTGGTACCACCGATATTTGGAAACTGCCCTAGGTCATCGTATCGGTACCACCGAGATTCATATATCGGTCTACCGAGAATTCAAAAGTTGCCACATTTAGTGCAACTCGGTACCACCGAGATTATTTCGGTGTAGCCAAGTTAAGAAATAATATTACAACGGTTGGATTTCAGAGGATGCCTATATATACCCCTCCACCTCCTCTCACTCATAGAGTAAGTACTCACAACACACACACACACACACACTTGCGATATCCATTTTTCCGAGAGAGAGCCACCTACTCATGTGTTGAGATCAAAGAGGTTCCAATCCATCCATTTGAAACTTGATCTCTAGCCTCCCCAAGTTGATTTCCACAAAATCAATCTCTCCCACCCATGCCAAATCTGTGGGAGAGTGATTGGGTGTTGAGGAGACTGTCTTTTGAAACACAGGAGCAAGGAGTTCATCGTTCTACCACATATATTACCTTTTGGAGGGTGGTGCCTCCTAGATTGGTTAGGTGTCGCTTGGGAGCCTCTTACTTTATGTTGTGGAGTTGAACCAAGAAGTTTGTACGGCCAAAGATATTTCCTACTTCGTGAAGATCTACCATGAGCGAGGCTAGTCGTGTGTGGACGTAAGCCATGGTGGAATAGACAAGGTCGCTTCTTCCTGGACCCCTTGTGGATGGAGCCCTCCGTGGACTCTCGCAGTTGTTATCCTCCATGGGTTGAAGTCTCCACTAATGTGGACGCACGATAGTGCCACCTATCGGAACCACGCCAAAAATCGTCGTGTCAACCTTTGCATTTGATCTTCCTTCCCTATCCTCTACATTACATTTGCATGTCTTTACTTTCCGCTGCTATACTCTTAGATATGCATGTGGAGGGTGAAATTGACTAGTCATAGTTTCTAAAACTGACCCACAACTAAAATTGGAAAAAGGCTAAGTTTTTATTTTTAGTCAAGTAGTCTAATCACCCCCTCTAGACATACTTCAGATCCTACACTTGTAATAAACAATGTAACTATATCGATATTGCAATAAACGAGTCAAGAGGCATTCTTTGCAAAAGAAAACTAAAACATTTGAATCAACCGCTGATCAATGCGCTTCATAAGTCGCCTCTCACGCGCTACGTGTCCGCCAGCCCCATGATCGAGTCGCTGATCTTCTTCCCCCTTTATTCTTTCCTTTCCTTATCTATTTATTGCAGAAAGAGTTGGGCTACTCGTTTTTCTCCTCCTTTTTATTGTTCCCACAACACATCAAAACCATGCCAACGCCATCGCCTGTCACCCTGCCACCGCTCGTGTTATTGCAACACCTACCCCTACACGCCACGCTCTACACATTTGTCACAAACCATCGCCCGCCTCACGTCGTTGCACTGCTGCTCCACTATAGCTCCAACAAAGTAGCTTGCGTTGTCGTCACAGGTGTTGCATCGCAGCTTCCGCTATGGCTACCATGTGATGCATCGCAGTATCCACCGTCATTGCCAACACTACAATGGAGCGCGCTCGGGGTTGCAATGGAGAGTCGTCGGGGTCGTTGGAGCTCTATCGCGACTGCACTAGCGCTTCGAAGGAGCTGTAGTGGAGCTTCGCCAGCGACTCGATGCAGCATCGCCGCCAACTCCCTGGGGAAGCTTTGGTGTTGCATTCGAGTGCTTGCGAGCGGTTCCATTGCAGCTCTGGATGTTGCATCGCAACGCTCGCGAGCAGTTAGACATAGTGTTTTGGTATTGCAATGAAGCTCTTGTCATGACGGCTCTCTGGTGCTGCAATGGTCGTCAGTAGAGCGGTGATGCAAGATCGAAGCAGGGGAGGGGATGTGAGAGAGAAGGGCAAGCATGTGTTGACATATCTAAGGGCTCAAAGAATGTATCAGATGGCCGACGACTCGACTGATTCGCTTGGAAATCAGTCGATGATTCCTAGCGATATCTACGATTTGTATATTCTTTTAAGTTTTTCTTTAAAGACAGTATGTTCTTTTGAGTGGTGCACGACAATTTGTAAGGTTAGGTAAAAAAAAACAAGTCATCCCCGTAATTTCATGTAGGCCATTCTGGCCCATATGGGTTGTATCCAGCCCATTTACTAAGCTTATGTAGCCAACCCATGTAGGCCATTCTGGCCCATCTGGGTCTTAGCCAGCCCATCTATTAGGCTTCCTTCTCTAACCTTTTCCCCAAGGAGAGAAACGAGAAAGGCTCACCGTGGAATCGATCGAATCGTAGCGAAGCAGCGGCGGCGGCGGCGGCGATGGGGATCGGCGAGCACTTTGAGGGCGTGAAGCAGCACTGGGCGCGCAACTTCGCCTTCCTCGACTACTTCAAGAAGGTCTACGGCCGCGATCAGCCCCTCCCCAAGTGGTCCGACGCCGACGTCGAAGAGTTCATCGCCTCCGACCCCGTCTACGGCCCCCAGGTATCTCCCTGCCCTGCCCTGCCCTCTCCCGCAGCCCGATCCCGATCCCTCTCTGCTTCCCCCCTCTAAATTACAGAGATTCGTTTCCAGCTCAAGGCACTGAGGGAGTCCAGGAAGTTCGCGCTCGGCGGGGCCCTGGCCGGCGCCGCGCACCTCGGCGGCGTTGCCTTCAAGTACTCCAAGAGCCCGCACGGTACGGAAAGTCTCTCGATCGGTCTTGATTCTGGGTTTGCACGCGTTGTCGTTGCTGCTGTGTCTGATGGCGATGCGGTGGGGATTTGATCCGTGACTGACTGCCTTGCCTGCAGGTGTCGTGCTGGCGACCGGGTTCGGAGCGCTCACTGGCGCCGTGCTCGGATCGGAGGTGGCCGAGCACTGGTACGAGCTCTACAAGATGGACAAGCAGGGGGCCAACCTCAGGTTCATCTACTGGTGGGAGGACAAGGTCGCAGGTGTGTTGCTTTCTTCTGGCTTCGTGTCACATGCTACTCCTGTTTATCCTCATTTTGTGATTCAATTCCAAAGGGCAGCATGTTAGTACATGTATGCCATGCCACTTTGTGTAAGAGAACATCATAATAGTGGTTCCATTGGTTCCTATGCAAAAGTTTTGACTCAGAGGTGTTGATTATACGCCAGTTGAGTGAATTTAGATTCTGGGCTGCGATTAGCCGTTTGAGTGAACTGGCAATTATGTTGTGTTGGTAAAATGTTGTCTTGAGTGAACTAGGAATGGTAGAAGGATAGGATGTGGCTGTATCCATGATGATACTCATTAACATGCAAGTCGTCATAGCATGTTTCGTTTGGATGGACATGTTTCTGTTTAGCTCTCATGAAACAATTATATTACATAATAGTGACTCATGTAATATGGATTGTCACGGCGGTCAAGTGTCTGCGTACAGCTGCATGCCAATATCTCATTGGGTTTTGCGTATCTCTGTTTAGCTTTCTTAGAGCATTATATGATGATGACTCAGGCATTGTGATTGTAATTGAGTGACAGTACGACAATGTTCCATTTAGCTTTCTTAGAACATTATGGGATAGTGACTCTGGCAGTGTGATTGTAATTGGGTGATAGTATGACAATGTTTCATTTAGTTTTGTATGTTTCTGTTTAGCTCTCCTAGAACATTATATGACAGTATCTCCAGTAGTGTTGATGTAAAGGTCTTGGAGATTTATCATAAAGTTATTTATGTGAATTAGGAGTATTAAGGTATAGGATGAAATATGATTGTTAATTCAATGATAGTACTTGCTAATGCACCATTGTTGATGGAATTGCCTGCATGAAAGTATTTTGTTTACTTCTGCTACCAAATATTTCATGGTTTATTCTAACCTTGCTGCAAATGTTCTTCTCTGAGCAGGCCAGAAGAACTGAAGAAGACTTCTGCATAAGGTTGCACCTGTTTCAGCTTTACTGGTTTGACAAGAGAATGATGTCTCCAGTTTGGGATTTGTAGTTTCTACTTCCTAGTCTTTTTCCAATAAGGTGCATATTGGCAATCAATTGGACAATGTATTTTATTTTCTCTACTATGGGTTTGCTCCCAGTTCTCTATGATGTTCATCTTTGCACCTACGGAAAACTAAATGCCAGTACTTTTCAGTCTATCAGTAATGACTATTCTGCAGGTTGTAAGTATTCAATGACCTTAAAAATAATATAGGGGATGCCTACTTCTTTGAATCATTTCCAACTCAGGTTTCCAGTTATGAATATGAGCCTTGAGGCCTAATGCAAGTGAGTATGGTTCCAATTGCATAGGAGAATTCTGGAACCAGCTTTCCTGACTTGATAACTGCGTATTTCTTTGGGTCATTATTTCGATGCTGTGTCATGTTGTAAGTATCACTGCATTTAGTTGCCTGTGAAACTATCTTGTATCAGCATTTCATAGGTATCAACACTTCTGTAAGTAGGCACACTCACTTATCCGAAGTTTAATTAGGTGGTGCTTTCTAACTCAGCTGCCACTGGATCTATCCTTGGTACTTGGTTCTGCATATGCCTCATCAAATTATCTGATACTAGTGATTTTCCAGCAATGGTTTCTCATGCCTAATGCTAACAGTTTCTGTTTGCATGTCACTTAAACTTAACGAAACAAACTGATATCATGCATCAAATAAACAATGTGTCATGTAAAAACAAGTTACTCAAGGGGTAATAAGCTTGCAACATCTCGGTATTCAAAGCAACACACAAACAAAGGTCTTGATTATGTGAAATAGCAACATCAGAGCTCCTCAAGAGTTCTTTAGGTAATGTAAAAGCACAGTGCAATACAATACTTAAGGCCTTAAGGGCACTCCTGAGGGAATATGGCCGATATAAATATTACAGAGTAGTACCAGAGCAAACCCATACATAAAGCAAGCTTTGTTAAGTATAAATAACCACCATATTACACACTAATAATAGTCCCTCAGGGCGTTATTACCATCAGAAGGAATAGCCCATCTCTGAGCCCCTACAAGTAGAATAGCCACTCAGTATAGTCAGTGGGTTAGTGATCTCCTCTATCAGTGGGACTGTACTAAAATGCCCATTCTGCTGATCTGCTATAGTCATGCCTACGTCGATCAGTCCATGCTGTTCTACTATCTGCAACCAGGAACACAATTTTTGTATCAGCAACAATTGCTTGCACGGCGGTCCACAACACAAAATCTAGTTTGAAGTTCCATGTGACAATATACGTACAATCGGTACCTTTTCCTGGAGAATTTCGTTGGCAGCTTTCAACATGCCTTCCTGCATATAAAGAATCCAACTCTACTTTCAGTAAGTTGTCAATGATAGTTGGGTATTTATAGATTTGAAGTGTTATTAATTGACTTGCCTTGCTCTTTAGTGCCTGGATCTCTTGAATCATTATCTGCATCTGTTAGGCAAGAAAGTTTTAGTGTCCAGAACAGAACAGTTTCTCTTTCAATAATTTATAGGCTTCCCGTGAATTACCTTTGCGGAGCGGATGTTGAACATCCATATCTCCAAGTACCTCTCCAGGGCATTCAGCTCGTCAACATTCATGTGTTCATTTGCCCTGTTCCCGTAAATGTACCTGCCATGGTTTTTATTTTGTCAGGGTTAAGTCTGAGAGTTCATCGAGGTACCTATCATAGTTTTTTTTTAACAATCAACAGTTCTGTTTGGTTGGCAGAGATGGAGCTCAACTAAATGTAAGAGCAAAAGTAGGTTTCTAAGTCTGTGCTACTGTAAGTCAAGTTTGTGTTGCTTTGAGATGGTTCTGTGCAAGTAAACAGAGATTTCAGGGTTATTAGGGTGGCTTTAAATGATAAACTATGTTGGCGCTTATGAAATAAAACTAGACATGCTGGAAAGATGCATCATTTTGCAAAAGTCGGTTTCTAATTTTGTGTTACTTACAGACAAATTCGTGTTGCTTTGAGATGATTCTGTGCAAGTAAACAGAGAATTCAGGGTAGCTTTGAATGATAAAAACTATGTTGGCGCTTATATAAAATAAAACTAGACATGCTGGAAACATAATATATCACTTCTTCCCCTTTTGTGAGCTAATGTGATAAGTAATGTGACTTGTAGTAGCAAAGTGAAATGGGTAAGCAGGATGGAGTACCTCAGTCCCTTCTGCAGCAGGTCTATTTCTTGCTTCAGCACCATTGCCTCCTGCTTTGGGTCCTAGTGACAAACATGGTCAAGTTTTAGAATTTCACCAAATTGTGCCACGCAGCCACTAACATGCTCACTTAAAAGTCTCATGTGCGACGTACATGAACAGGAGAGAACATGGGAAGAAACTTAATTACCACTCTCTGATCGCCGCAGCCATCGGCGGTCATGCCTTCTCCACTGGCACTCTTGTACCTCTCGATCAGCCCATCCATGGTTCTGCTCAAGATCAAGACAAGAAGAGATGAATGAGCTCGAGGTTGAAGGAGAGCAAATCACTCAATCAAGAGAACTGAGAGGAAGTACCCGGTGGTGGCGAGGTCGTAGAGCTTGCCGTGCGCGGAGAAGATGATGATGCCGATGTCGGCGTCGCAGAGGACCGAGAGCTCCCTAGCCTTCTTGAGGAGGCCCGCGCGGCGCTTGCAGAAGGTGACCTGCCGGTGGACGGGGTTCTCGATGCGGCGGAGCTGGACCTTGCCTCTCGCCATGGATGATGATTGATTGGTGGATGGATGGATGGATTGATTGATAAGGGGTAGATGTACAGAGACGAAGATGATGATGGATTGCACACAACCTTCCACTAGTTTGGACTAGCTTCGAGGTTGCTGCGGTTGCACCCTTGCAGCTCTCTCTATGTGAGACTACTGTCCTGGTTAAACCACAGGTGAGGCTAGAGACGTCGTTTTTATAGTGGGAGCAACAATGAAAAGTACCTTTCTCAGCCCGAGCAAGAACCAATTCCCTCCCCCCTCCCCTCGCATCCCCCGCAATAATAATACTCGCCTCTCTACGCCCACATCGTCCCCTACCAATCAATGTTTGAGGGGTTTGGGCGGTCAAGCTAACAGATGAGAGGGAAGAAAGTTGGTGTGGCACCTTGGAATCCATGTGTGGCGATGCACACATTTACACTTGGCCTCATGAGTGTGTTCCATTCTATTGAGTTTGCGAAGGCGGGACACGTGACGGTTCATGGAACGGACATCGGTCGTGACTGTCCATTGACATTTTTCTCCCAAAAGGAGGATTACCCCCGGCCTCTGCATCAAGTGATGCACACATCCATTCCGTAAAAAAGAAAATGATGCACACATCCATTTTACTCCCTCCGTTTCTAAATATTTGTCTTTTAGAGATTCAACTACGGACTACATACGGAGCAAAATGAGTGAACTTAAACTTTAAATTATGTCTATATACATCCGTTTGTAGTTCTCTAGAAAGACAAATATTTAGGAACGGATGGAGTATTAAATAAAGTAGCATCAAAGTATGTAGTTTAAGTGTTCAACACATGTTCACAAGCAAACTCAAAAGAAAATTAGTAAAACATCACAACCATGAAAATAAAACAAGATGACTAAACACCTATCCTATTATCTGTCCATTGACATGACTACTGGTTAGGATGAGCTAGCTGAAGTCAACCTTGGCACAACAACAAAATTATATGGCACCAAGTAGTGAAACTTCACTAAAGTAAAACAAAGAAAACATGTATTAACTATTAGTAAGTTTGGTCTGTGGGCACAAGTACGATGAACTAAGGAAATAGCTAGGGAAGAAAAAACTTTGTAAAGAGATCAAATTAGTGCTAGATGTATAGTATTTTTTCTGTTTTTTAGAACAATTTGCTGGCCTTCTTTGCCGCAATATTAGGTGGCTAATGTCTGTCTATGAATTCCTCCTCTATTTGCTTTACGACTATATGTCTTGTTATAAAGATAGCTAGCTTTGCTAGCTTAATTAAAACAGGATGCCCATTGGTGTCATGTCAATAACTCCTCTTTTTCTATCTCTTTTGTTGGACAGAGCATCTGTACCCAACAATTTGCAGTTTTAAACACCTCACTTGATAGTGCTCCAAAAAATTCTTCATCCTTATCACCCTCTTAACATTTTGTTTTTGGCAACACAAAGCAAAGCAAACACAGGGTAAACTTGAGGGCACATGAAAGTTGCTTTTTTCTTTCTTCCGAATGAGAATATATAGTACCTTGTGGGCGAAAACGATGTTTGATCGTTAAAAATACACCCTGGCATAAACATAGAGTAATTCTTTTGATCTCTACATTATGCGCTGAAAACAAAACACGAGTGGTTGTAGAAACTAAATGTATCTTCCCGGTTTTGAAGGTGTGCATGAATCTGAATTCTGGAGACTTGTGAGCCTTAAGAAGCCCGTTGTCTCTCGTTTGATTCAGATTGCAAGATCCTTTGGTTGCCTGCATCGCATGTAGTTTTCGCTTTGGTCTTCAAGAAGTTGCCTTCACATCAATGGTTGACAAACAAGTGTTGGAGAGTCAATCCCTAAAGGTTTTGCATAAAGGGTGTATCCGTGTATGGTGGTCCGAACAAGAAAAACCACTTCTCCCAGATGTCAGTCTGGATTCATCAGTGAAATGGAAGGTTTATGGGAGGCTGCCACCTGGTGAGACATCTCCTTGTGGGATGCTTCATAGTAGATGCTAGTGGTTTAGGGCATAAAGCTTCAACAGATTCCAATTAATTTGCCTTTTGATTAATGAAAGGGAAAAGGAGAGTGAGTGCTCATTGGACATTCCCAAGAGAAAGATTGCTGTCATGTCATGTCCTCCCTGCATGCTTGGCCTATGACACTTGAGACCTTTTAGATGCTAGCTCTTTCCAGTGTTCTCTAATGCACCAGCATAACATGCTGCTACTGTAGTTAAAGATGCATACTAGTACTATACTCCTGGCTAGTCATGGATATGTTATTATTGTGGGCCAATTTCTGTTCATAGTTCTTTGGCCTTATTAGGTGGCTGTTGTAAGCTAAATTGAAAAACTAATCTATGTCGAGATAGCAATCTTGCCTATCATGGCCCTGTCTCTACAGATATACATAACTAACTAGAGTCATCAACAACAAGATTGTCTCAAGGAATATATTTGAAGTTATACCAAAGTAAAGCGCATTTTGTCACAAATACGCAACGAGTTCAGCAATCTTAACTAATCAGGGAATATAAGCATTGGCTGTTGAAAAGTATGGCCCTCTCTAAAATCATCCAAATATTAAAATGAGTCTCATGGTACATGAGCAACTTGGAGAATCAAGAATGAAGCACATCCAATCATATTAGGTAACATCATCAGATTAAAAGCAGGCTGCAAATAATATTGCTGTTAAGCTTATGGCTTCATGGCTACAAATTGCTGTTATATTTCTACCTTGGGTGAAAAGGTTGCCTCCATCAGATATTATATTTATGTCTTAAATTATACAAGCGCATTAGCGCTCGTTGCATAACCAAGGTGCGCAGCAGCTGCACGAAGCAATCCGTGACCGAATTCCTCCAAGAATCTTGTAGTTAGGGCTCTAGTTTAATGAAGCATCTTGCGGAGCAATATCACGAAGGAACTAGGCCACTTTTACTCCTTGCATATTTTGGCTCACGATATCTGGTCGGTTTAATCCGGTAAGCGGCAATGGGCAAGGGTCCAGTATTTTCTCTTCTTTCTCTGCAGCCACACTTATCTTAATTTAATGACTATGTTCAACCTATGAAAGTTTTACATAGATTAAGGTAGAGATGATATGCAAACCTACACCCAATCTATGCTATGCCTAGGCACATAGAAAAATTGTTAGAAGGACTAGAAATATGCTGGTGGCACAATGTGCAAGCACTTGCTCATGTCTGCCATGGTGCATTGAATTTCCTCTTCTTCTTTTTTTTGACGGGGAGAATTTTCTCTCCTCTTTGTCTTTGTTATTATGATGCATGGTGGATGTACTATAGGACATGACAACAAGTACTCCACTTAGCATAATCATCAATTGGCTGCTACAAGTCGGTAGCCAATGGCGTCTGAAAGCCCACTTTTGTATGCTATAAACGCCAAGGCAGAGGAGAGGAGAGCAAAACCGTCCAGGACCACTGCCTGCCAGCTTTGGCTCTGAATCTAGGAACACCAAAAGCAGCCAATGCAGAGCTTGGCAAGTTGCAGGGTCTGTTAGAACAAAGGAGAGAAATGCTTGGCTATGCAGGCAGAAATCAATCCCACTAGAGATGCATATTTTATGGTTTCTGGTTAGGGAGCCTTGCTGGTCCAACAAATGTTGATTTGCTTTCTGCCACCGGAAGAGGTATACCAGGAAAAGGAGAAAGATATGATCCTATTTGTTTGGTTTTGTTTTGTTTGACTGAGAAAAACAAACAATAGCCATTTCCCCCTTATAAACAGTGGTTTGTCCTTCGATTCCCGCCAGTTTCTATTCTTCTCCTCTCTTTATTTTTCCCAAAACATCAGTTCTATTCCGTTATTGAGAGACGAATGAATATCCAATGGTTGGTGTAGCCAAGCATGACGAGGATGCAGATGCAAACATGGCATCCAATGAAGGACCATAATCTGTTTCAAAACATGGGAATTTAGGCACAAGCACCGACTTTTATCTTTTCAAATTTAAACGAAAACAAACAGCTTTCCTGAGTACAAAGATCTGCATATAATGCGAGCATTTTTACTACTGGAAAATGCATGAAACTTCAAAATTAGACAGACCACACCCGTCTTATAAGCATAATAAACAAGTCATCAAAACTAGCCAGGCCACACCCATATTCTCTATCATAAACAGGTCCTCCAGAGCCTAGTGCAGCAACTTGTTTCATGGAACGTCGGTAATCAGCGAAACCGCCGGGAGCTATCCTCACTTCCCAGTCCAAGGGATTTCTGTGCATTGGCGATTCCCTCTTCGTCTGCAGGCAATGTAGTAGAAGATTTATCAAAGTAGAAATAAGGAGGAAATTACAGTATGGTGAACTAGATAAAGTTATAACTGGAAAAACATTGCGGGGCAAGTTACAGTATAGTGAACTAGATAAAGTTATCTTAATAACTGGCACATATTTTAAATTAACATAATATCAATCCGCTAACAGTGACCCAATGCATTTCAGGAGAAACAAATGTTATTTAGTCGGTTTCATTCTTGGAACCAGAGTAGGATATCAATAACATCTATAGTAGATGATGTAGTGGCTTGAAATCAAGAATGGTGTTATTTTATAGTTAATTTGTTTACTAGAAGGAAATGCTGAATTGCGTTTTACAGAACAACAACGAATAGGATATGAGTAAACCAGGTTAATACAATACTATCTTGCCATTGACAGAGCTCACCCCAAAACTGTGTGAATATTTTGAAGAAAAAGTTCACATTGCGGGAGACACTGTATGCCATCACGGGAGGAAGAGGCTTGACAAGTGTGTCCACGGTGAAAACTCTCCGCAGAAACTGCAAAACATAGAGCTTCTTGTCAGATAACTAACAAACAACGAACAAAATAAGTACAAGATTCCATTATTTCAATATATCAATTATCCTTAATAAGAGAGGTTTGTTGATTTTCTTATTCGTCTAGACATCTACATAAACTTCGAAGTGAATGAAACATTAGGAACTACACAAAGTGAATGAAGTATTAGGAATAACACACACAGACAATATCTATGTTTTACCAAATAAGAAAAATCAATATCTCTGATAGTTCTTATGCACAATATCAGGATCGCCTGTTTGCAACCCCTCCTCTCCGGGTTGAGGTGCAACAAGGGGTATACCTCTTTCAGAGGATGGGTCACAAACCAAACAATTCCGGGTCGACAACCATGGTAGGACATACTCCCTCCGTCCCATAATATAAGACGTTATTACATCCTATATGTGAGTATATTGGATGTAATATCTTATATTATGAGAAGGAGGGAGTAGCTTTTTCCACTGGGATTACTAGTACCATTTTTTTCACGCATGCCAATTTTTTGATGTTAAAAGTCTTGATATAGCAAACAAGCATAGAAGATCAAATGTCTAAAAAGTAAAATGTTGGCTTGTGACTTGCTGGGCTTGGCTTAGCACAACACACACATCTCTCTTAATTTCACGTACTCCAGCCCTAGCATCTTTACCCTAAACCCCCAAGCCTGAACACCATGCGCTGATTATAACCCCTCGATCCACCAGCGATAGATTGAAGCACCGCTGTGGTTGTCTGACAAAGAATCAAAGGCAACCACAGGTACGCTCAGCGCAGAAAAGGGCCGGGCAACATCCAAGCATGATCGTGGCGCCGCGACGGTAGCAGTAGGATGAGGAGCGCCAAGTGACACACAACGATGACTGCATAGTGCGAGTTCTCATTTGGGATCGAGAGCAATGGTTTTGAGCCGTGTTAAGTATGTCAGCCCACAGTGACCCCTACTTACTTGACACTAACCCTTGATTGGGGTGATCAATCACAGGTCAAGGGACGTGGCGTCGACCCCTGATCCCTGTTTCTATGGGTAGGAGTACTATGATGACCAAGTTAGCACAGATTCAAGAAAAACTGTGATAAAAGCCATGCAGGGTAGAAGATACTCGGACAAGGCTTCCATTTACACAACTGTGCTTGTCAGTGGTAAATTATTTATGCTTGAACTAAAAGTACTTTTTGTGGATGTCTTTGAGTAAAATAATACGGTCATCTGGATTAAGATGGAAATCATGATATGAGAGAAACCAAGAGTTAGCAATTGTGGGGCTGTTTATTTCATCTAATGCAATTCACAAATCTGTGTTGCTATTCATACCTTGTCTTAATTATTGTGGTTAGGGTTAATAAGAAGGTAAAAGGTAAAGTATAATCTTGTGAATTTTGGCCAACAATGTTCAGGCAGTTTTGCAGTGCCTCTACCTTAAAAACTAAATCTATTGTTTTAGTTTTACTACCATGTGATTGAACCCTAAGCTTGCTAATTAATCCCGAGGAAAATCCTTCATTGCAACTGCAGCCTCCGCGGGTTCACAATTCGTCGAACACCTAGAGCGAATCGCCCAACAGCAACAAACAAGGAAGAGACATAGGGGAAGGGGGAGGGGAGGGATTGGCGCGTGGCGTGGGCGGGGCATACCCTACTGTTGCGCTGGAAGGAGTAGCGCAGCTCGGGGTCGATCTCGTCCTCCTCGAAGTCGTCGACGGCGAGGTCGAGGTCCGGGCGCTTGCTGCGTGGCATGTTCATGGTGGGGGTCTCCCCTGGGTTGCTGGTGACGGTGACCTTCCCCTCGCGGCTCATCCTGGACGCCTCGTCGTCCTCCTCCGGTTCCCCCGTCCGCCATGGCGCCGACGACAGCAGCTCCTTCCTCTTCCTCACCATCGTCCTCTCCTTTCTTGTCGCGTGTTGTCGTTCGCTTCGGGTTTGGTTTGCCGAGGAGGAAGGAAGGGGATGACGATGACGAGAGGATGAGGTAGGAAAGCTTTCCGTTGGGCTCTGGTGGGTCGGGTTAGGGAGGCTGTGGACTTTCATGGGCTGAATCACGTGCCACAATTTGGTCGGCCGAATGTCTGTGTGTGACGTCGTATAGGTCCTTTCGTTTCGAATGTTCATTGGGCCTGTGGGCCGTCATTAATCAGCTCGCGGACCTATACGATTCGAACTCGCCAGCAGCATTTCTTGAAAGCCTCCCAACTCCCGTGACCAATTGGCACACTCTCAGCGGTCGCTACGGGTAGCGTTCTGAATGTTTTTTTGGATTTTTTTTTATTTTTTCACCTATTTTTGGTTTTTTAGATTATAATTTTTCTGGGGTTTTTTGGTGTTTCGATTTCTCACCGATCTTTTTTAGCTTTTTGACAAAAAAATAAATTGCATTAAAAATATGTTTTTTTGTTTTTCTAAGAAGCACGGTTTTGTTTTCGCGAGAGGTATGGTCGTGCCTTTCAGAAAAAAGATGTATTTTTTTATTTTTTCATAAAAACACGATTTTGTTTTTGCAAGAGGCGCGGTTTTGCTTTCGCAAGAGACATTGTCGTGTCTTTCGAAAACAAACAAACACAACGCATTTTTTTTTCTGTGAGAGACATGGTTTTGCTTTCGCAAGAGGCATGGTCATGTCTCTCAGAAACGAAAAAAAAAACGTTTTTTATTTTTTCGCGAGGCACGATTTTGCTTCCGTGGGAGGCATGATTTTACTTTTGCAAGAGGCATGGTCGTGCCTCTCATAAATGAAAAACTAGTTTTTTGTTCTTTATTGTGAGAAGCACGGTTTTTTCATCCGTTTTTTTCTTATAAAAAAAGTTTTGATAAATCTATCAACATGGGATCTAGTTTTAAAGATCTCGACACGAGAAACCCAATAATGAAAACGGTTCAAAACTTGAACGCACGGTTTAAGAAATAAAACATATTGAAAATATGGATCTACAAAAAGAAAAAACTCTCGCATTGCGAAAAGCTGCACACATACAATACGACACTTGTCGCAACTTGAAAAGATGAGAGTCATCTTTAAAAGTTTGAAAGGAATGCTCCTCAATAAATGATTTCGTTTGAACTGGAGTTTTTTTATACCCCTAAAAGAACTGGAGTTTCTTTTAAACATGTATTTCATTTGATTTAAAATGGAGCATAAAGGGAATACAAACCCATGAGTCCATATATGGTATCTGCATAAATATAATGCACATAATTAATATCAACACGCACACACATAAATCGTGTCTGAGTTCACACTAATTTTTTGGACTTGTTTTGCATACACCATTAAGTGTGCTAATGGCCGACACTAAGAGATGGTTGAACGTGTATGGGTAACTCCGTGCACCCTTGCATGGTTATGGACGACTTAAAGATGTCTTGCTTATTGAACAGTTTTACTAGACAAATAAAGATTGCCAACTGCATAAGTACCTTGAGGATTCTTCTTTGAGGGTGATGCAAGGTTGTGTTATGTTTGCGGTTAGGTTAGCTGGATAGAGTTAGATGATTAGGATGTGGAGCTGCTCTCAAGTTTAAATGCTCAAGTACCTGATAAACTGTAAATTCAAAAAATTAGAAGGAAAGGACATTGTGGAAGTTGTGGCAAAAAATAAACAAAAGATGCTCCAATGATAATATTTCTAAGAGCATTTTGGAGTACTGATTTTTTTTCCACATGACTTTCATAAATGTGATTTTGTGATGAAATTTGTCAAGCATATAAAACATTTGTCAATGTTTATCACAAAGTAGTTTGGATTTTTTTACTGTTCATACCGAGTTCTTTTGAGCTCCAGGGCACAAGACAACTTTCGGTTAATACGTGCTCTTTTACCTTGTATACGCTCACTTACCTTATCTATGATACACGCAAATACCGGCGTGTTTTTGTAGGTGCTAGGTTGTTGCTGCTAAACCTCACACCCTTTTCACTGATATCGTTCATACGTAAAATAGATCTGATGTAAGTCTTACGAGTGTGGTTAAATATTCACCTTGCTTTATTTACTTTTAGACCCGGGTGCTGCGAATTAGATAGTATCATGTTGGAAACATGTAACCTCTTGGTGTAAGACGACGATAGCTATGTTTATCCCCCAGACAGTGCCTTGGGCATGGATATTGACACCATTTGCTTTTCTTTCAGCCTTCTTAAGGCATTTTTTAAACTCTGCCTGTCCAAGGTATACAATTTAATTATACAATGTGAAGGTATATACAATACAATAATAAGACCCTTGTATTGTATTCATTTTTAAAATTTGACTCCTCATAGTTGTTGTATATATATGGTGTTGCGGATCTGTTATGGAATTTTGTAATGATAATTGATGTTTCACCCACATAACGCGGTGTGTATCTTGTGTTTGATGGCATCTTGGAAATGACGTTGTGCGGTTATTAGCGGAGGTACTAGAACTGTATAGTATCGATCCCATGGTGTTAGAATCTTTGTGCTTGACCAGAACGCCCACCACTTCATGTTTCGTCACCATTGAATTAACAGCTGGAGAAGAGCAACACAACCAACAATCAAGCTAGGAACAAGAAAACACCATCGCTCATTAGCTTTACGATGCACAATAGCCACCCACCTCTACAAACAAGATGGAAATAATCACTAATAGAACACAATCGACGGCACACCACATGCTTCTCTATATCCACGGGTCACTGTGATGTTGCCAAGGAAGACATCCGAATGTGCCCGTCGCACATTATTCGACACCATTGATGCCCCTCACAAGCTTATCAGAAGGGCCACCACCACCAGCACATGAAGTCAAACAAACGACCACCGACTCTCGAACAATCCATCAGATTTGGTGAAGCATTAGTGGGTTGAATGCTCCACATGCTCCTGGTCTGTATGGAGTGAGCGGGTAGGGAGAACTTATTTAATAGAGAACACCATCGTCATCTCGCCATCTTCGACATGGAAACTTAACCAAAATAAAAGCACGATCTTCCTCCACCCGCCAACATGGAGCCCTAGTCATCCACATATATAAAGGCCACGAGATCCTATAGGGATGGGGGTAGATCGACAAGCATGCTAGTGTTGGGTAACGTAGCATAAATTCAAAATTTTCCTACGCCATATTCAGATCTTCCTATGGAGAGACCAGCAACGAGAGAGGGGTGAGTGCATCTTCATACCTTTGAAGATCACTAAGCGGAAGCGTTGCTAGAATACGGTTGATGGAGTCGTACTCGCGGCGATTCAGATCGCGGTGTGATTCCGATCTAGTGCCGAACCACGGCACCTCCGCGTTCAACACACGTGCAGCCCAGTGACGTCTCCCGCACCTTGATCCAGCAAGGAGGAGGGAGAGGTTGGGGAAGATCTCCGGCAGCACGACAACGTGGTGTCGATGGAGAGACGAGGTCTCCCGGCAGGGCTTCGCCAAGCACCGTGGGAGAGGAGGAAGAAGGGGGGAAGGGCTGCGCCGAGGGAGATGGAAAACTATGTGCAAAACAGCCCCAAAACCCCCACTATATATAGGAGGAGGGGAGGGGGGGTGCCACCCCTAGGGTTCCCACCCTAGGTGGTGCGGCAGCCCCCCCCCAGATGGGAGGTGCGGCGGCCAGGGAAGGGGGAGGGGGTGGCGCACCCCTAGGTGGGCCTTAGGCCCACTAGCGCCTAGGGTTTCCCCCCCCCTCTCCACCTCATGCGCCTTGGGCCTCCTTGTGGGAGGCGCACCAGCCCACCTTGGGCTGGTTGCCCTCCCTCTTTTGGCCCATGCTACCTCTTGGGGCTGGTGGCCCCTCCCGATGGACCCCCGGGACCACTTCCGGTGGTCCCGGTGGTCCCGGTACATTACCGGTGACGTCCGAAACATTTCCGGTGTCCAAAACCATCCATCCTATATATCAATCTTTACCTCCGGGCCATTCTGGAGCTCCTCGTGATGTCCGGGATCTCATCCGGGACTCCGAACAACTTTCGGTAACCTCGTATAACAATTCCCTATAACCCTAGCGTCATTGAACCTTAAGTGTGTAGACCCTACGGGTTCGGGAGACAGACAGACATGACCGAGACACCTCTCCGGCCAATAACCATCAGCGGGATCTGGATACCCATGGTGTCTCCCACTTGCTCCACGATGATCTCATCGGATGAACCACGATGTCAAGGATTCAATCAATCCCGTATACAATTCTCTTTGTGTGTCGGTATAGAACTTGCCTGAGATTCGATCGTCGGTATACATATACCTTGTTCAATCGCGTTACCGGTAAGTCTCTTTACTTGTTCCGTAGCACGTCATCGTGTGACTAACTCCTTAGTCACATTGAGCTCATGATGATGTTCTACTGAGTGGGCCCAGAGATACCTCTCCGTCACGCGGAGTGAGAAATCCCGATCTCGATTCGTACCAACCCAACAGACACTTTCGGAGGTACCCGTAGTGCACCTTTATAGTCACCCAGTTACGTTGTGACGGTTGATACACCCAAAGCACTCCTACGGTATTCGGGAGTTGCACAATCTCACGGTCGAAGGAAAAGACACTTGACATTAGAAAAGCTTTAGCATACGAACAATACGATCTAGTGCTATGCTTAGGATTAGGTCTTGTCCATCCCATCATTCTCCCAATGATGTGATCCCGTTATCAATGACATCTAATGCCCATGACCAGGAAACCATGATCATCTATTGACTAACGAGCTAGCCAACTAGAGGCTTGCTAGGGACACATTGTGATCTATTTATTCACACATGTATTACTGTTTCCTGTTAATACAATTATAGCATGAACAATAGACGATTATCATGAACCAGGAAATATGATAATAACCATCTTATTATTGCCTCTAGGGCATATTTCCAACAGTCTCCCACTTGCACTAGAGTCAATAATCTAGTTACATTGTGATGTATCGAACACCCATAGCATTATGGTGTTGATCATATTTTGCTCGTGGAAGAGGTTTAGTCAACGGGACTGCAACACTCAGATCCGTATGTACTTTACAAATCTCTATCACTCCACTCTGGACATGGTCCTGGATGGAGTTGTAGCGGCGTTTGATGTGCTTCGTCTTCCGGTGAAACCCGGGCTCCTTGGCTATGGCAATGGCCCCAGAGTTATCACAGAAGAGTGTCATTGGACCCGACGCGCTTGGAACCACTCCAAGGTCGGTGATGAGCTCCTTCATCCAAATTCCTTTATGAGCTGCTTCCGAAGCAGCTATGTACTCCGCTTCACATGTAGATGCTGCCACGACTTCTTGCTTGCTGCTGCACCAACTCACTGCCCCATCATTCAAAACGTATACGTATCCGGTCTGTGACTTAGAGTCATTCGGATCTGTGTCGAAGCTAGCGTCGATGTAACCCTTTACGACTAGCTCTTCGTCACCTCCATAAACGAGAAACATTTCCTTAGTCCTCTTCAGGTACTTAAGGATATTCTTGACCGCTGTCCAGTGTTCCATACTGGGATCACTTTGGTACCTCCCTACCAAAATTATGGCAAGGTTTATATCAGGTCTGGTACACAGCATGGCATACATAAGAGAGCCTACGGCTGAAGCGTAGGGGACCGTACTCATCTTCTCTCTATCTGCTGCCGTGGTCGGCGGTTCAGTCTTACTCAATCTCATACCTTGCAAAACTGGCAAGAACCCTTTCTTTGAGTTTTCCATATTGAACTTCTTCAATATCTTGTCAAGGTATGTACTTTGTGAAAGACCTATGAGGCGTCTCGATCTATCTCTATAGACCTTGATGCCTAATATGTATGCAGCTTCTCCAAGGTCCTTCATTGAAAAACTCTTGTTCAAATAGGCCTTTATGCTCTCCAACATCTCTATATTATTACCCATCAATAATATGTCATCCACATACAGTATGAGGAAAGCTACAGAGCTCCCACTCACTTTCTTGTACAGACAGGCTTCTCTGTAAACCTGTATGAACCCAAACGCTTTAATCACCTCATTAAAGCGAATGTTCCAACTCCGAGATGCTTGCACCAGCCCATAGATGGAGTGCTGGAGCTTGCACACTTTGTTAGCACCCTTGGGGTCGACAAAACCTTCTGGTTACATCATATACAACTCTTCCTTAAGGTTCCCGTTAAGGAATGCTGTTTTGACGTCCATTTGCCAAATTTCATAATCATAAAAGGCGGCAATTGCTAACATGATTCGGACTGATTTCAGCTTCGCTATGGGAGAGAAAGTCTCTTCGTAGTCAATTCCTTGAATTTGTCGAAAACCCTTTGTGACAAGTCGAGCTTTATAAACGGTTACATTACCGTTTGCATCAGTCTTCTTCTTGAAGATCCATTTATTTTCTATGGCTCGCCGGTCATCGGGCAAGTCCACCAAAGTCCATACTTTGTTATCATACATGGATCCTATCTCGGGTTTCATAGCTTCAAGACATTTGTTGGAATCCGGGCCCGCCATCGCTTCTTCATAGTTCGAAGGTTCACCATTGTCTAACAACATGATTTCCATCACACGGTTGCCATACCACTCTAGTGCGGAGCGTGCCCTTGTGGACCTTCGCGGTTCAGTAGTAACTTGATCCGAAGCTTCATGATCATTATCATTAACTTCCTCTTCAGTTGGTGCACGCGCCACATGAACAATTTCCCGCGCTGCGCTACTTTCCTGTTCGAGAGGGGGTGTAATTACCTCATCAAGTTCTACTTTCCTCCCACTTACTTCTTTCGAGAGAAACTCTTTCTCTAGAAAAGATCCGTTCTTGGCAACAAAGGTTTTACCTTCGGATCTAAGATAGAAGGTATACCCAATAGTTTCCTTAGGGTATCCTATGAATACGCATTTCTCCGCTTTGGGTTCGAGCTTTTCTGGTTGAAGTTTCTTCACATAAGCATCGCAGCCCCAAACTTTAAGAAACGACAACTTAGGTTTCTTGCCAAACCATAGTCCGTACGTTGTCGTCTCAACTGATTTAGACGGTGCCCTATTTAAAGTGAATGTTGCAGTTTCTGATGCGTATCCCCAAAATGATAGCGGTAAGTCGGTAAGAGACATCATAGATCGTACCATATCTAATAAAGTGCGATTACGACGTTCAGACACTCCATTGCGTTGCGGTGTGCCAGGCGGCGTCAGTTGTGAAACGATTCCACACTTCCTTAGGTGTGTGCCAAACTCGTGACTCAAATGTTCTCCTCCACGATCAGATCGTAGACACTTAATTTTTCTGTCACGTTGATTCTCGACCTCAGTCTGAAATTCCTTGAACTTTTCAAATGTCTCAGATTTGTGCTTCATCAAGTAGATATACCCATACCTACTCAAATCATCGGTGAGAGTGAGAACATAACGATAGCCCCCGCGACCTTCAACGTTCATCGGACCACACACATGAGTATGTATTATTTCCAATAAGTCGGTCGCTCTCTCTATTATTCCTGAGAATGGAGTCTTAGTCATCTTGCCCATGAGGCACGGTTCGCATGTGTCAAATGATTCAAAGTCAAGAGACTCTAATAATCCATCAGTATGGAGCTTCTTCATGCGCTTAACACCGATATGACCAAGGCGGCAGTGCCACAAGTATGTGGGACTATCATTATCAACTTTACATCTTTTGGTATTCACACTATGAATATGTGTAACATCACGATCGAGATTCATCAAGAATAAACCATTCACCAGCGGAGCATGACCATAAAACATATCACTCATATAAATAGAACAACCATTATTCTCTGACTTAAATGAGTAGCCGTCTCGCATTAAGAAAGACCCTGATACAATATTCATGCTCAAAGATGGTACTAAATAACAATTATTAAGGTTTAAAACTAATCTCAACGGTAGATGTAGAGGTAGCGTGCCGACAACGATCACATCGACCTTGGAGCCATTCCTGATGCGCATCGTCACCTCGTCCTTGGCCAGTCTCCACTTATTCCGCAGTTCCTGCTTTGAGTTGCAAATGTGAGCAACAACACCGGTATCAAATACCCAGGAGCTACTACGAGCGCTGGTAAGGTACACATCAATAACATGTATATCACATATACCTTTAACGTTGTCGGCCTTCTTGTCCGCTAAGTATTTGGGGCAGTTCCGCTTCCAGTGACCTTTTCCCTTGCAATAGAAGCACTCAGTCTCAGGCTTAGGTCCATTCTTTTTCTTCTTCTCGGCATCTGGCTTACCGGGCGCGGCAACGGCTTTTCCGTCTTTCTTGAAGTTCTTCTTACCCTTGCCCTTCTTGAAACTAGTGGTCTTGTTGACCATCAACACTTGATGCTCTTTCTTGATTTCTACTTCTACATACTTGAGCATCGAGTACAACTCGGGAATGGTCTTCTCCATCCCTTGCATGTTGTAGTTCAGCACAAAACCTTTGTAGCTTGGTGGGAGAGACTGGAGGATTCTGTCAATTATAGCATCATCCGGAAGTTCGACTCCAAGTGAAGTCAGACGACCGTGTAACCCAGACATTTTGAGTATGTGCTCACTGACAGAACTGTTCTCCTCCATCTTACAGCTAAAGAACTTGTCGGAGACTTCATATCTCTCGACACGGGCATGGGCTTGAAAAACTAGTTTCAGCTCTTGGAACATCTCATATGCACCGTGTTGCTCAAAACGCCTTTGGAGCCCCGTTTCCACACTGTATAGCATGTCACACCTAACCAGAGAGTAGTCATCACTCCGCGTTTGCCAGACGTTCAGAATGTCCTAGGCTGTTGCGGGAGCGGGAGGGTCACCTAGTAGCGCATCAAGGAGATAAGCCTTTTTAGCTGCTTCAAGGATGAGCTTCAAGTTGTGAACCCAGTCCGCATAGTTTCTACCATCATCTTTCAGCTTGTTTTTCAGTTGTGAGCCATCTACAATATTTATAAAGACAACTTTTAGACAAAGTTCATGACAATTAAGTTCATTTAATCAAATTAAGTATGAACTCCCACTTAAACCGACATCCCTCTAGTCATCTAAGTGATACATGATCCATGTTGACTAACCCGTGTCCGATCATCACGTGAGACGGACCAGTCACCATGGTGAGCAACTTCATGCTGATCGTATTCAACCATACGACTCATGTTCGACCTTTCGGTCTCTTGTATTCGAGGTCATGTCTGTACATGCTAAGCTCGTCGAGTCAACCTAGGTGTTTCGCGTGTGTAAATCTGGCTTACACCCGTTGTATGCGAACGTTAGAATCTATCACACCCGATCATCACGTGGTGCTTCGAGACAACGATCCTTCGCAACGGTGCACACTTAGGGGAATACGTTCTCGAAATTTTAAGAGGGATCATCTTATTATGCTACCGTCATTCTAAGCAATAAGATGGAAAACATGATAAACATCACAGTGCAATCATATAGTGACATGATATGGCCATTATCATCTTTACTCTTTCGATCTCCATCTTCAGGCATCGCATGATCATCATTGTCACCGGCGTGACACCATGATCTCCATCATCATGATCTCCATCATCGTGTCTCCGTGAAGTCGTCACGCCAACTACTACTATCACTACTACTATGGCTAACCGTTAGCAATGAAGTAAGAGTAGTAAGCACATGGCGTTGCATCTCATACAATAAATTAAGACAACTCCTATGGCTCCTGCCGGTTGTCATACTCATCGACATGCAAGTCGTGAAACCTATTAGAATAACATGATCATCTCATACATCGTACATGCAGCATCACAACTTTGGCCATATCGCATCACATGTCAAACCCTGCAAAAACAAGTTAGACGTCCTCTAATTGTTGTTGCAAGTTTTACGTGGCTGATTTGGGTTTCTAAGAAGAACGCTTTCTTACCTACGTGACAGCCACAACGATGAAATGCCAAAGCTATTTACCCTTCATAAGGACCCTTTTCATCAAATCCAATCCGACTAGAGTAGGAGAGACAGACACCCGCTAGCCACCTTTATGCACGGTGTGCATGTCTATCGGTGGAACCAGTCTCACGTAAGCGTACGTGTAATGTCGGTCCGGACCGCTTCATCCCACAATACCACCGGAAAATAATAAGACTAGTAGCGGCAAGCAATTGACAAATCATCGCCCACAACCTTTTGTGTTCTACTCGTGCATAGAATCTACGCATAGAAAACCTGGCTCGGATGCCACTGTTGGGTAACGTACCATAAATTCAAAATTTTCCTACGCCATATTCAGATCTTCCTATGGAGAGACCAGCAACGAGAGAGGGGTGAGTGCATCTTCATACCTTTGAAGATCGCTAAGCAGAAGCGTTGCTAGAACGCGGTTGATGGAGTCGTACTCGCGGCGATTCAGATCGTGGTGTGATTCCGATCTAGTGCCGAATTACGGCACCTCCGCGTTCAACACACGTGCAGCCCGGTGACGTCTCCCGCACCTTGATCCAGCAAGGAGGAGGGAGAGGTTGGGGAAGATCTCCGGCAGCACGACGGCATGGTGTCGATGGAGAGATGGGGTCTCCCGGCAGGGCTTCGCCAAGCACCGTGGGAGAGGAGGAAGAAGGGGGGTAGGGCTGCACTGAGGGAGATGGAAAACTATGTGCAAAACAGCCCCGAAACCCCCACTATATATAGGAGGAGGGGAGGGGGTGACACTCCTAGGGTTCCCACCCTAGGTGGTGCGGCAGCCCCCCCTAGATGGGAGGTGCGGCGGCCAGGGCAGGGGGAGGGGGTGGCGCACCCCTAGGTGGGCCTTAGGCCCACTAGCGCCTAGGGTTTCCCCCCCCCTCCACCTCATGCGCCTTGGGCCTCCTTGTGGGAGGCGCACCAGCCCACCTTGGGCTGGTTGCCCTCCCTCTTTTGGCCCATGCTACCTCTTGGGGCTGGTGGCCCCTCCCGGTGGACCCCCGGGACCACTTCCGGTGGTCCCGGTGGTCCCGGTACATTACCGGTGACGTCCGAAACATTTCCGGTGTCCAAAACCATCCATCCTATATATCAATCTTTACCTCCGGACCATTCTGGAGCTCCTCGTGATGTCCGGGATCTCATCCGGGACTCCGAACAACTTTCGGTAACCTCGTATAACAATTCCCTATAACCCTAGCGTCATTGAACCTTAAGTGTGTAGACCCTACGGGTTCGGGAGACAGACAGACATGACCGAGACACCTCTCCGGCCAATAACCATCAGCGGGATCTGGATACCCATGGTGTCTCCCACTTGCTCCACGATGATCTCATCGGATGAACCACGATGTCAAGGATTCAATCAATCCCGTATACAATTCCCTTTGTGTGTCGGTATAGAACTTGCCTGAGATTCGATCGTCGGTATACATATACCTTGTTCAATCGCGTTACCGGTAAGTCTCTTTACTTGTTCCGTAGCACGTCATCGTGTGACTAACTCCTTAGTCACATTGAGCTCATGATGATGTTCTACCGAGTGGGCCCAGAGATACCTCTCCGTCACGCGGAGTGAGAAATCCCGATCTCGATTCGTACCAACCCAACAGACACTTTCGGAGGTACCCGTAGTGCACCTTTATAGTCACCCAGTTACGTTGTGACGTTTGATACACCCAAAGCACTCCTACGGTATCCGGGAGTTGCACAATCTCACGGTCGAAGGAAAAGACACTTGACATTATAAAAGCTTTAGCATACGAACAATACGATCTAGTGCTATGCTTAGGATTAGGTCTTGTCCATCACATCATTCTCCCAATGATGTGATCCCGTTATCAATGACATCTAATGCCCATGACCAGGAAACCATGATCATCTATTGACTAATGAGTTAGCCAACTAGAGGCTTGCTAGGGACACATTGTGATCTATTTATTCACACATGTATTACTGTTTCCTGTTAATACAACTATAGCATGAACAATAGACGATTATCATGAACAAGGAAATATGATAATAACCATTTTATTATTGCCTCTAGGGCATATTTCCAACAGCTAGCGGGTGGACACGCCTCTAAGAACTCTCTGTGCGGTAGAGTTCCGCTAGAGGGGGAAATACTATATAACAAGTAGAATTGTTACATGTCAAGAAAACAGAAAGGAAAATAGTCATTTTTGATAAAGGGTGGATTTTATTGACTTGAAATGAAGCATCAAGAGGATGAAAACACAATGAGCACACCTAGCCTTTTCGTAGTTAGAATGAAAAAACCCAACAAGAACGCACACGCACAAAATGCATCGGCATATAGCAAAGTCATACAAGACCAAAACTATGTCTTAGCAAAAAGAAGAAGAGAAAACCCAGAGCGGTCACCAGTGATCAACAAACTACAAAGACGACCATATCCAGGCCAACCATCTTGTGACACCATAAGGACAACAATGTTCTTCGATAGCAACGCCTTACAGAAGAGAACGGCGCTCAAGCGTCATCGTCACCGGAGCCAACCACCAAAGGCAAGATTCTAGGTTTTCACCCGGGAGAATAAGTCCAAGCATATCCGGACAATGCCTTCAACAAGGTAACAACGCGAACACATTGCCATTGCCAGGTATAACCAAATTGGTTAAACCTAGGGTTTTCACCCCATAGCTCGAGACTTGTACTCAAGAAGCACCACAAAATTAAACTCAATCATGTGTCATCACCACAACTTTTCCTCGATCCCATCAGCTAAATGCACCAGGCTAAAAAAATCCATCGTTGTCGTTGCACAACCATACCCTCTACATCAAGTCATCGTACATAGATTGCATCTTACCTTCGAAGTCAAAATGATCGGAGTGAGAGTTGCCAAAACCCACAATGGAGCCTTTCAGCTGCATTCCGCAACCATGCAAGTACGAGCTGCCAGCAACAACCACCGGATCTGGAGAAGAAACCTCCCAAAGATCCATAGGTAGTCACCAGAGTCCGCATCTCGAGAGGCCAGCCTTATCTTATATGGTCAGATACCGTCATGGGAAAGACAAGCTTGCAAGGGCTACCAATAACAGACCGGTGAGACGAAGCCGAGCCTGGGCTAGCAGGGAGCCAGCCTGAGGCATTACCGGCGATACCTAGTACTGTAATGCCGGTCATCTAGTGCACCAGGCCCATGGCTAAATCCACATGGGTCCATGTCCATCGTCCATGTGGCGCATGAGGCCAAGGGAGTTGAGCCACACGGTCAAATCCACACGGATGCATGCATACATTGCTGACAGAGCCTCACCGGCAAGCCGCCCGCACCAAGCAGGGTGCCGTCGTTGTGAGCCAACGAGGAAAATACACATAAATTATACATACATCATTTTTAGTACATTTCTCTAACATGAGCCCTACTGCATAGTGTACCAATGTAAGCGTCACGGATGAAGTCGATCTCTATTCTACTATAATCTAATACTACTTCCGTTTATTGTTTTACTTTGCATATAAGTTTTATCTTAAATTAAACTTTGTAAATACTCACCAGGATTGTGGAAACAAAGATTAGAATTCACATTATCAAATCAATATGCTATATTGCTAAACTCCCTAGAATTAAAGGCCTCTCATTCAATTGAGGTCCCCAATTTGGAGTTGGGTCACCTATTTTGACCGGGTCAACAATCTCTCACTCAATAAAAAAGAAAAGACAATTCACCATTGTCTTTTCCACTAGTCAAACCTAATACTCACTCTGTTCTAAAATCTAAGGTGTATTAGGTATTGAAAAGTCATTTTTTAAAAACTTTGATCAAGTTCAGACGCAAAAATATCGACATCCGCAATACTAAATAATAAAATATGAAAAATTCATTTTGTGATGGATCTAAGAATCCGATTTGACATTATGGACAGTGATATATTTTCATAAAAATATGATCAAATTCAAAGAGATTTGACTTTTCAAGAAACTAATACACCTTATATTTTAAGATAGATTGAGTATAAGAATTATGAAAATCCAAAATCATCAACAACGGAGCAAAGCGCGTCCAACCCTTCTAGTACCATAACATGTAACAAGGAAACTATTCTAGAAATTTGGTAATCTAACATGTACTCCCTCCGTTCCTAAATATTGTTGAAATTGGTAGTGGGCTTTAGGCCCATTAGGGAATTTCAGAAAAATCTCCAAGGGCCTATGTAGGTGGTGGCATGACAAGGTGGTGGAAAGTTTAGCCCCATCCCGCTAGTGGAGGAGAAGTTGGACCCCTTTATAAGGGTCTCTCTTTCACATGCTATTGGAGAGTGAGAAGAGATGGTGCCCTCGCGGACTCCTCCTCCGCCGCCCGCCTCGCCACGCCTCGTAACGACGCGCCGCGGGTTGCGGGAATGAGCCGAGCCGAGCTCATACCTACGCGCTTATTTTTGCCGGTCAGGAACGGAGAATACGTAACGGACACGGCACGATCCGAGACGTCGGATCGCGGGCTATTATTGACTCGGACGTGGGTTCGGCCCACGTCTCTCCACCCAGCCGCCTTTATAAGCAGGCTATCGCCTACCCTAGCCGTCACGAGAATCAGATCGCATATGCCTCACGCGTTCGTTCCTTTTGCTGCTGTTGCCGCCGGCGACTCCGTCCCGTTTACCACGTACACGGTCGACGGGAGAGCAGGCCTCCGAAACCCCGCCTCTCCGGTTCCTGTACGGGAGAGGGGCGATTAGGTTTTTGGGGAGCGATCACGCGACTGCTCGCCTCCGTCTGTCTGCTTCGTCTACGTCCGCGTCGCCCTCGTCATCGCCATGTCTTCACCAAGCGAAGCTGACTGTCTCGTCCGCGAGAAGGCCGAAGCCGAGAAGAAGGCGACAAAGGATGCTGCCGCCGCCACCGCTGCTGCTACAGCCAATTGGCCGATCGGAGGGTATGATATGTTTATCTCTCTCCTGTTTGTGTCTGCACTAGTAGTACTGCCTATATGCGTAGATGTTTCTGCTATATGTGTAGTACTTGCTAGTATACTCCGTGATCAGTATGTCGTGAACCTAGTCAATGCCATGTTAGTAATTATTTCATGGATTAATCTACTCGAAAAATTGCCTATTTACTTAACCATCCAAAAAACCTAATGTGTGTAGGAATTTTTCGAGTAATGGTTTTGCTGCTGCACTGAAACCGGATAAGTTTACCGGTACTTATTTCAAGCGTTGGCAAACGAGAACCACCTTATGGCTCACGGCTATGAACATGTTCTGGGTAGCCGGTGTCACTCCTACGGAAACTATCACTCCTGAACAGGAGAAGATGTTTAAGGAGGCCACCGTCCTATTCCTTGGAGGAGTCATTAGCGTGATCGGAGATAAGCTGGTTGATGCATATTTACATATGCATGTTGCCAAGGACTTGTGGGAGGCGCTCGAATCTAAATTCGGGGCCACCGATGCTAGGAGTGAGATGTATGTTATGGAGCAGTTCCACGATTACAAGATGGTTGACAACCGTTCTGTATTGGAACAGGCTCATGAGATAATATGCATAGCTAAGGAACTTGAGGTTCTTAAGTGCAATTTGCCGGGCAAGTTTGTCGCGGGCTGTATAATTGCTAAGCTCCCTAATTACTGGAGGAACTTTGCTACTACTCTGAAACATCAGAGGCGTGAGTTCTCAGTAGAGGACATCATCGGCCATCTGAGTGTTGAGCAGAACTCGAGAGCAAAGGACTCCAATGGAAAAGCGGTGGAAAGCTCTTCTACTGCCAATATGGTACATCAGAGGAACCTCAATTCCCACAAGCCCAAGGGAAAGAATTCTGTCCAACAGAATACCGACTTCAAGAAGAAGGGAAAGAAGCCCTTCAAGAAGAATAAGAAGGGAGATGGCTGCTATACTTGTGGTTCAGAGGAACATTGGGCGAACAAATGCCCAAACAAGTACAAGAAGCCGGCGCAGGACTCCAAGTCTGTCAATATGATTGTGGGCAACAATGAAAGTGGTGCATCTGGGTATGGTAATTTACTTACTGTATTTACAGTTTGTCAGTCCATCGATTGGTGAGTGGACACGGGTGCAAATATTCATGTGTGTGCTGACTTATCATTGTTCTCTTCTTATCAGGCCACCGGTCGCGGGTCCGTATTGATGGGGAATGGCGTGAGTGCTTCTATTCTTGGTGTTGGCACGGTCGATCTGAAGTTTACTTCGGAAAGGATCGTGCAGCTGAAGAACGTGCAGCATGTCCCCGCCATCAAGAAGAATCTCGTTAGTGGCTCCCTTCTGTGTAGAGAAGGGTTTAAGTTGGTATTCGAGTCTAATAAAGTAGTAGTTACGAAATATGGACTTTTCGTTGGAAAAGGTTATGAATGCGGAGGTCTGTTCCGCCTTTCTCTTGCAGATTTTTGTAATAAAGTCGTGAACAATATTCATTCGAGTGTTAATGAATCTGAAGTTTGGCATTCACGTCTTTGTCACATAAGTTTCGGTGTTATGTCGTGGCTAGCAAAACTGAATTTAATCCCAACTTTCACTTTAGCCAAAGGTTCTAAGTGCCATTCGTGTGTGCAAGCAAAGCAACCTCGCAAGCCTCACAAGGCTGCAGAGGAGAGACACTTGGCACCATTAGAACTCATACATTCTGATCTTTGTGAGATGAATGGTGTGTCGACTAAAGGTGGAAAGAAATACTTCATGACGTTGATAGATGATTCCACTAGATTTTGCTATGTGTATCTGTTAAATACTAAAGATGAGGCTCTACACTACTTTAAAATCTATAAGGCAGAAGTTGAGAATCAACTTGAAAAGAAAATTAAACGAGTCCGGTCTGATCGTGGTGGAGAGTACTTCTCAAACAAATTTGATTCATTTTGTGCGAAACACGGCATTATTCATGAGAGGACGCCTCCCTATTCACCCTAGTCAAACGGGGTTGCCGAGCAGAAAAACTGTACTCTAACTGATTTGGTTAACGCCATGTTAGATACATTGGGTTTATCCAAGGCATGGTGGGGGAGGCTATATTGACCGTGTGTCATGTACTGAATAAAGTTCCTACAAAAGATAATGAGGTTACTCCCTACGAGGAGTGGTCGAAGAGAAGGACGACGCTCTCGTACTTACGTACTTGGGGCTGCTTGGCGAAAGTCAATGTACCGATCCCCAAGAAGCGTAAGCTTGGACCAAAGACTGTGGACTGCGTTAATTTGGGATACGCTAAGAATAGCGTAGGCTATAGATTTCCAGTAGTGAAATCTGAGGTACCTGACGTGAAGGTCGGTACAATAATGGAGTCGAGGGATGCTACATTCTTTGAGGATATATTTCCCATGAGAGATATGCAAAGCACTTCTAGACAGGAATCTGAGATAACTCCTGAGCCTGCCATTCCTATGGAATACTATGAACAAACACATGATGAAAATCCTGAGGAGGATGACGAGGAAGCCCGTGGTAGGGGCAAGAGACAAAGGACTGCAAAGACCTTTGGTGATGATTTCTTCGTATACCTCGTGGATGATAATCCCACTTCTATTTCAGAAGCGTATGCTTCTCCAGATGCTGATTACTGGAAAGTTGCGGTCCGTAGCGAGATGGATTCCATCATGGCTAACGGGACATGGGAAATCACTGATCGTCCCTATGGTTGCAAACCATTGGGATGCAAGTGGGTGTTCAAAAAGAAGCTTAGGCCCGATGGTACGATTGAAAAGTACAAGGCTAGGCTTGTGGCCAAGGGCTATGCCCAGAAAGAAGAAGAAGATTTCTTCGATACTTATTCACCTGTGGCTAGACTGACCACCATTCGAGTATTACTCTCATTGGCGGCCTCTCATGGTCTTCTCGTTCATCAAATGGACGTTAATACGGCTTTCCTGAATGGAGAGCTAAATGAGGAAATCTATATGCAGCAACCAGATGGCTTTGTGATAGAAGGTCAGGAAGGAAAGGTGTGTAAGTTGCTGGAATCTTTATATGGTCTGAGACAAGTACCTAAGAAATGGCATGAGAAGTTTAATACAACTCTGACATCTGTTGGCTTCGTTGTTAATGAAGCTGACAAATGTGTATACTATCGCCATGGTGGGGGCGAAGGAGTTATATTGTGCTTGTATGATGATGACATACTGATATTTGGAACCAACCTCAAAGTAATTGAGGAGGTCAAGTCTTTTCTGTCTCAAAACTTTGAGATGAAGGACCTTGGGGTGGCTGATGTTATCTTGAACATCAAGCTATTGAGAGATGATGAGGGTGGGATTACACTTCTGCAATCCCACTATGTTGAGAAGATTTTGAGTCGCTTTGGATATTCAGACTACAAAATTTCTCAAACACCATATGATCCTAGTGTGCTTATTAGATAGTTTAAAGGCACGACTATAGATCAATTGAGGTTCTCTCAAATTATTGGTTCGCTTATGTACCTAGCTAGCGCAACGAGGCCTGACATTGCGTTTGCTGCGAGAAAACTTAGCCGGTTTGTTGCAAACCCGGGCGATGTTCATTGGCGTGCTGTTGAAAGAATTATGCGCTAGTTGAAAGGTACTGTCAACCACGGGCTTCACTATACGGGATACCCATCGGTACTTGAAGGGTATAGTGATGCGAATTGGATCTCTGGTGCTGATGAGATGAAGGCCACTACTGGGTATATGTTTACTCTTGGGGTGGTGCTGTTTCCTGGAAGTCTTGCAAGCAAACGATCTTAACGAGATCGACAATGGAAGCAAAATTAACAGCATTAGACACATCTGGTGTCGAAGCAGAATTTCTTCGAGATCTTTTGATGGACTTACCTGTGGTTGAGAAGCCGGTTCCGGCTATCCTTATGAACTGCGATAATCAAACAGTTATTGTTAAAGTGAAGAGTTCAAAGGACAATATGAAGTCCAACAAACATATAAGAATGAGACTGAAGTATGTCAGACGTTTGAGAAACTCCGGAGTGATAGCGTTAGATTACATCCAAACGGCTAAGAATCTGGCAGATCCCTTTACTAAAGGGCTATCACGTGTTGTAATAGATAGTGCATCGAGGGAGATGGGTATGATACCCACATGAGTTGCCATGGTAGTAACCCAACCTATATGATCGGAGATCCCGTGAAGTAGGACCTGGGAAAACAAGCCAGTGGTGAACTGAGGAGAGTAACTTTACTAACCCACTCCGTTGGAGATGCAATACTCTCGGATACTGTATGGTAGGATGACTAATGTATTAATGTGTTCTAAAGCTTATATGTAAGCAAGATGCTGTCCTACAGAGCGATCTTTGGAGGAACACACCTATATGAGCTTGACTGCTGGTCAGAGTCTATGAGATTTGGGTGATCTCTAGTAAACTCATGAATAGGCCAGGAGTGTGACTAATATGCTCCACCCGAGGGGTCACCTTCGGCAGTCTAGTACTAGTAAGACTTGTGGTGAAGCTCCTTTACGCCAAACTGACAATTCAAGGCATAGTCCATTGTTCGGTTGTAAAGGGGTGTAGCTACTTGCTCTAGGTGAAGCTCAACCTTAACAGGTCTTCACTGAAATGCTGGTATATTAAAACAGTGATTGGAACGAGGGAACACGATGTGCCCTTGAGATCTGGTGGGGAATTGTTGAAATAGGTAGTGGACTTTAGGCCCATTAGAGAATTTCAGAAAAACCTCCAAGGGCCCATGTAGGTGGTGGCATGACAAGGTGGTGGGAAGTTTAGTCCCACCCTGCTAGTGGAGGAGAAGTTGGACCCCTTTTTAAGGGTCTCTCTTCCACATGCTATTGGAGAGTGAGAAGAGAAGGTGCCCTCGGACACTCCTCCTCCGCCGCCCGCCTCGCCACGCCACGCCACGCCTCGTCACGACGCGACGCGACGCGACGCGGGTTGCGGGAATGAGCCGAGCCGAGCTCATACCTACGCGCTTATTTTTGCCGGTCAGGAACGGAGAATACGTAACGGACATGGCACGATCCGAGACGTCGGATCGTGGGCTGTTACCGACTCAGACGTGGGTTCGGCCCACGTCTCTCCACCCAGCCGCCTTTATAAGCAGGCTATCGCCTACCCTAGCCGTCACGAGAATCAGATCGCATCTGCCTCACGCGTTCGTTCCTTTTGCTGCTGTTGCCGCCGGCGACTCCGTCCCGTTTACCGCGTACACGGTCGACGGGAGAGCAGGCCTCTGAAACCCCGCCTCTCCGGTTCCTGTACGGGAGAGGGGCGATTAGGTTTTTGGGGAGCGATCACGCGACTGCTCGCCTCCGTCCGTCTGCTTCGTCTACGTCCGCGTCGCCCTCGTCATCGCCATGTATTCACCAAGCGAAGCTGAACGTCTCGTCCGCGAGAAGGCGAAGCCGAGAAGAAGGCGGCAGAGGATGCTGCCGCCGCCACCGCTACTGCTACGGCCAATTGGCCGATCAGAGGGTATGATATGTTTATCTCTCTCCTGTTTCTGTCTGCACTAGTAGTACTGCCTATATGCATAGATGTTTCTGCTATATGTGGAGTACTTGCTAGTATACTCCGTGATCAGTATGTCATGAACCTAGTCAATGCCATGTTAGTAATTATTTCATGGATTAATCTACTCGGAAAATTGCCTATTTACTTAACAAATATAAGTCTTTTAAGAGATTTCATCAAGGGTCTATATACGGAACAAAATGAGTGAATCTATACTCTAAGGGTTTGTTTGGTTTGAGGACCAAAAGTCATGGAATGTCATGGTTCCATTCCAAAGTCATGGGTTGGTTCCATCCTTGTGTTCAGTTGATGATAAAAAATGTCATGGGTTGGTTCCGTCCCAGTGTTTAGTTGGAGAGATGAAATGAGAAGAATTTGTAAATGGTGAGATTACATCTCTGAACAAATAGAGTTCTTTGCATTTGATAAGCCTATAATTTAAATTTTCAGCAACATTTTCATTCTATTTTCAACACATGCAAATAAAAATATATGATCGTGAGTACATACCAAATATTTACGAAACATAATCACGAAAATGAAAAAATAACCACGAAAAAAATAATCACGAAAATGAAAAAAATAACCACAAAAAAAAACCACGAAAACTTTTGTTCGGGTGCGGGGGTGAGCGCGGTGAGAATTGCTTGGTTATTTTTTTTTCCTTGCTTTCATGGACGAATAACGAGTCGGTTCCTTCAAATCGGCGGAATCACTTGGTGAAGCATCTGGAGGGAATATTCCCTGCATGCAGATGACCCAATTCTGATTCCTAACCCAACTAAACACGAGAATGGCTGCTAGGGATGGAACCAACCCGTCCGATTCCACCTCATCCTGAAACCAAACACACCTTAAAGTATGTTTATATACATCCGTATGTAGTTCACTAGTGAAGCCTCTTGAAAGACTTATATTTATGAACGGAGGGAGTATTGTAGATGTTGATATTTTTTAATAAAAACTTGATAAAAAATTGCAAAGTTTAATTTAAGACAAATGTTATATGCGAAGTAAAAAAGAAATAAACGGGGTATTTCTCTAGGGTGCGTTGAGAATGCGCACAATTCATGATAGTGGAAGGTGGATCGCAACGGCTCGACGTGTTAGGAGAAAGACATAAATATGTTGAATGGTAATGTAGCGACGTAGGGACATTGACAAGTAGATAGCCGGCGGATGGCAAGAATTGCAGGCGTAGAGCGGCTGCGTTGGCACAACTTTCTTGTCATGATGGTGTCTTTGTAGTTGGCAGCCCTGCTTCCGCTTGGAATTAGTCTCTGGTTTCATACCAGCAGCAGCTAAGCTGAAACCGGCCTCACGTCCCTTTCCGATAGCTGCCGCTCAACTGATGACGATCCATGCCTGCTTCACACGCTTAATCTTTTTTCTTGAGAGGTATCTGATGGTGGCTTCTTCCGGGCAAATCACAACTAACCAGTTGTTTCACAGCACAAGCAAACCCTACAAACGGGAAACTCTCCTCGTATTTTTTTTTTCTTCGTATGCTTTATTCCTTTTTTAGGGTATACATGTTTCATTCTTGTTCTGAACATGGGATGTGCTTCCTGTGAATTCACGATATCTAATTTTGGGCAAAAGCTTATCTCACCGGGTGGATGGCAGCGTCCGCGTCCGTCACATTTCGTGCATGACACACATTCAACTGAGGATCCGAATACCGTCTTTTGTGAAACGTGTTTTTGCAATAGGGACTATGTCATTGAAACATATACTCCCTCCGTTCCTAAATATAAGTCTTTCTAGACATTCTATTATAGAATTATATACGGATGTATATAGACATGTTTTAGAGTGTGGATTCACTCATTTTGCTTCGTATGTAGTCATCTAGTGAAATATCTTAAAAGCCTTATATTTAGGAACGGAGGGAGTATATTATTGCAATGGTCTAGACAGGTCTATATTTTGCAAGAAAATCTCGATTATGGAAATTTTCTGTAACAAGACCTGACTTATAAAAAAGAGAGTAAATTCCAATATTTACCCCCTATGTTAATATTTTTGACACTACTTACCCTTTTAGCGAGATTTCATCCGTTTTATCCCATTTAACAAAAGTGTTGCCACAATTCATCCTATTTATATTTTATGAGCATTCTGGCCGACGGGTTCAATTGTGTTGTCCCAATTTACCTTGTTTAATATTTTTGGAGTTCATGGTATTCTCCTATTATTTATAAAACATATCATTCCCTTTTTATTTGCAACACAACATGGAAATACAATGCAAAAAAATGTGTTATTATTATATTTTCTGTTTAAAGATAATCGTTTATTATCCATGCTATACTTGTATTGAAAGAAAACATATATACATATGTGGATACATAGACACAAAATGTCCCTAGCAAGCCTTTAGTTGGCTAGCCAGTTGATCAAGGATAGTCAAGGTTTTCTCGCTATGTGCAAAGTGTTGTTGCTTGATAACTGGATCACATCATTAGGAGAATCATGTGATGGACTAGACCCAAACTATGAACATAGCATATTGATCGTGTCGTTTTATTGCTATAGTTTTCTGCGTGTCAAGTATTTGTTCCTATGACCATGAGATCATATAACTCACTGGCACCGGAGGAATGCCTTATGTGTATCAAACGTCACAACGTAACTGGGTGACTATAAAGGTGCTCTACAGGTATCTCTGAAGGTGTCCGTTGAGTTAGTATGGATCAAGACTGGGATTTGTCACTCCGTGTGACGGAGAGGTATCTCGGGGCCCACTCGGTAATACAACATCACACACAAGCCTTGCAAGCAATGTGACTAAGTGTAAGTCACGGGATCTTGTATTATGGAACGAGTAAAGAGACTTGCCGGTAACGAGATTGAAATAGGTATGCGGATACCGACGATCGAATCTCGGGCAAGTAACATACCGAAGGACAAAGGGAATGACATGCGGGATTATATGAATCCTTGACACTGAGGTTCAACCGATAAGATCTTCGGAGAATATGTAGGATCTAATATGGGCATCCAGGTCCCGCTATTGGATATTGACCGAGGAGTACCTCGGGGCATGTCTACATAGTTCTCGAACACGCAGAGCCTGCACACTTAAGGTTCGGCGATGTTTTAGTATAGTTGAGTTATATGCGTGGTTACCGAATGTTGTTAGGAGTCCCGGATGAGATCACAGAAGTCACGAGGGTTTCCGGAATGGTCCGGAGACGAAGATTGATATTTAGGATGACTTCATTTGGTTACCGGAAAGTTTTCGGGCATTACCGGGAATGTACCGGGAGTGACGAATGGGTTTCGGAAATTCACTGGGAGGGGGGCAACCCTCCCAGGGGGAAGCCCAAAGGAATTATGGATGGCGCACCAGCCCTTAGTGGGCTGGTGGGACAGCCCAATAAGGCCTATGCGCCATAAGAGAAAAACGAAAGTAAGAAAAAAAAGAACAGGTGAGAAGGAAGAGAAGGACTTCACTTTCCAATCCTAGTTGGACTAGGATTGGAGTAGGACTCCTCCTCCTCTTTTGGCCGGTGCACCTTGGGGGCTTGGCCCTCAAGGCAAGTCCCCTCCCCCTCCCTCCTATATATAGTGGTGATTTAGGGCTGATTTGAGACAACTTTGCCATGTGCAACTCAGATCTAGACACCATAGTTTTACCTCTAGATCGTATTTCTGCGGAGCTCGGGCGGAGCCCTGCAGGAGTAGATCCTTCACCACCACCGGAGCGCCGTTACACTGCCAAAGAACTCATCTACTTCTCTGTCTTGTTTGCTGGATCAAGAAGGCCGAGATCATCGTCGAGCTGTACGTGTGCTGAACGCGGAGGTGCCGTCCGTTCGGCACTAGATCAGAGCGGATCGTGGGACGAATCGCGGGACGGTTCGTGGGACGGTTCACGGGGCGGATCGAGGGACGTGAGGACGTTCCACTACATCAACCACGTTTCTTAGCGCTTCCTGCTATGCGATCTACAAGGTTACGTAAATCCAAATACCCTCTCGTAGATGGACATCACCATGATAGGTCTTCGTGCGTGTAGGAATTTTTTTGTTTCCCATGCGACATTCCCCAACAGTGGCATCATGAGCTAGGTTCATGCGTAGATGTAATCTCGAGTAGAACACAAAAGGTTTTGTGGACGGTGATGTTTGATTTACTGCCCTCCTTAGTCTTTTCTCGATTCGGCGGTATTGTTGGATTGAAGCGTCCCGGACCGACATTATTCGTACGCTTACGAAAGACTGGTTTCATTGCTTGACATGCAACCTCGTTGCATAAAGATGACTGGCGGGTGTCGGTTTCTTCAACTTTAGTTGAATTGGTTTTGACCGAGGTGGTCCTTGGAGAGGTTAAATAGCAATTTGCACATCTCCATTGTGGTTTTTGCGTAAGTAAGATGCGATCTACTAGATACCCATACCAGCCACGTAAAACATGCAACAACAATTAGAGGACGTCTAACTTGTTTTTGTAGGGTATGCTTGTGATATGATATGGCCAATGACGTGATGTGATATATTGGATGTATGAGATGATCATGTTGTAATAGTTAATATCGACTTGCACGTCGATGGTACGGCAACCGGCAAGAGCCATAGGGTTGTCTTTAAACTAACGTTTGTGTTTGCAGATGCGTTTACTATATTGCTAGGACGTAACTTTAGTAGTAATAGCATAAGTAGCACGACAACCCCGATGGAGACACGTTGATGGAGATCATGATAATGGAGATCATGGTGTGGCGCCGGTGACAAGAAGATCGTGCCGGTACTTTGGTGATGGAGATCAAGAAGCACATGATGATGGCCATATCATGTCACTTATGAATTGCATGTGATGTTAATCCTTTTATGCACCTTATTTTGCTTACAACGACGGTAGCATTATGAGGTGATCTCTCACTAAAATTTCAAGACGAAATTGTGTCCTCCCCGACTGTGCACCATTGCTACAATTCGTCATTTCGAGACACCACGTGATGATCGGGTGTGATAGGCTCAACGTTCACATACAACGGGTGCAAAACAGTTGCACACGCGGAACACTCGGGTTAAGCTTGACGAGCCTAGCATGTGCAGACATGGCCTCGGAACACAAGAGACCAAAAGGTCGAGCATGAATCATATAGTTGATATGATTAGCATAGAGATGCTTACCACTAAAACTATCCTCAACTCACGTGACGATCGGACTTGAGCTAGTGAAATTGGATCATGTACCACTCAAATGACTAGAGAGATGTACTTTTTGAGTGGGAGTTTAGCAAGTAATTTGATTAGTTAAACTCTAATTATCTTGAACATAGTCTAAGTCCACTTTGAAAATATTTGTGTTGTAGATCAATGGCTCACGCGACAGTCACCCTGAATTTTAATACGTTCCTAGAGAAAGCTAAGTTGAAAGATGATGGAGGCAACTTTGTAGACTGGGCTCGTAATCTTAAGTTGCTCCTGCAAGCTAGGAATAAGGATTATGTGCTTAATGCTACGCTAGGAGATGAACCACCCGCCGCGGCTGACCAAGATGCTAAGAACGCTTGGTTAGCACGCAAGGAGGACTACTTAGTAGTTCAATGTGCAGTCTTGTATGGCTTAGAGCCGGGACTTCAACGTCGCTTTGAGCGTCATGGAGCATATGAGATGTTCCAGGAGTTGAAGTATATCTTTCAGAAGAACGCCCGGATCGAGAGGTATGAGACCTCCGATAAATTCTATGCTTGCAAGATGGAGGAGAATTCGTCTGTCAGTGAACATGTGCTCAAAATGTCTGGGTATTCAAACCGTCTAGGTGAGCTGGGGATTGAACTCCCGCAAGAGGCTATCACTGACAGAATTCTTCAATCACTGCCACCAAGCTATAAGATCTTTGTGTTGAACTATAACATGCAAGGGATGAACAAGTCACCCGGCGAGTTATTCGCGATGCTGAAAGTCGCAGAGTCAGAACTCCGTAAAGAGCATCAAGTGTTGTTGGTGAATAAGACCACTAATTTCAAGAGAAACGACAAAGGAAAGAAGGGTAATTCAAATAAGAGCAGCAAGCTTGTTGCCAATCCTACGAAGAAACCCAAAGCTGGACCTAAACCTGAAACGGAGTGCTATTATTGCAAAGGTATGGGTCACTAGAAGCGCAACTGCCCCAAGTATCTGGCTGATAAGAAGGCGGCCAAGGAAAAATCAGGTATATTCGATATACATGTTATTGATGTGTACTTAACCAGTTCTCGTAATAGTGCCTGGGTATTCAATATCGGTTCTGTTGCTCATATTTGCAACTCGAAACAGGAACTATGGAATAAGCGAAGGCTGGCGAAGGATGAAGTGACGATGCGCGTGGGAAATGGTTCCAAGGTTGATGCAATCGCCGTCGGCATAGTTTCACTTCAGTTACCATCAGGATTAGTTATGAACTTAAATAAATGTTATTTAGTGCCTGCGTTAAGCATGAATATTATATCTGGATCTTGTTTATTGCGAGACGGTTACTCGTTTAAGTAAGAGAATAATGGTTGTTCTATTTCTATGAGTAATATCTTTTATGGTCATGCACCCAATGTGAGAGGATTGTTCATATTGAATCTTGACAACGACTATACACATATACATAACATTGAGACCAAAAGAGTTAGAGTTAACAATGATAGCGCCATGTTTTTATGGCACTACCGCTTAGGTCATATTGGTGTAAAGCTAATGAAGAAACTCCATACCGATGGACTTTTGGAGTCACTTGACTTTGATTCACTTGACACGTGCGAACCATGCCTCATGGGCAAGATGACTAAGACTCCGTTCTCCGGAACAATGGAGCATGCAAGTGACTTGTTGGAAATCATACATACCGATGTGTGTGGTCCGATGAGTGTGGAGGCGCGCGGCGGATATCGTTATTTTCTCACCTTCACTGACGATTGATACGTCTCCAACGTATCTACAATTTTTGATCGTTCCATGCTATTATATTTTCAATTTTGGATGTTTTATATGCATGAATATGCTATTTTATATTATTTTTGGGACTAACCTATTGACCTAGAGCCTAGTGTCAGTTTCTGTTTTTTCCTTGTTTTTGACCTTTTTCAGATAGGAATATCAAACGGAGTCCAAACAGAATAAAACTTTTGCCGTGATTTTTTATGGAAAATATCAAAAATACCAGAAGAAAAAGATACCGGAGAGGAGTCCCGAGGAAGCCATGAGCCAGGGAGGCGCGCCCACCCCCCTGGGCGCGCTTGGGGGGCTCGTGACTCCCTCGTGGGTCCCCCTGACTTGTTCTCGATGCCATCTGGTCTTATAAATACATAAACCTCCAGAAATAAACCTAGATCGGGAGTTTCGCCACCGCAAGCCTCTGTAGCCACCAAAAACCAATCGGGATCCCGTTCCGGCACCCTGTCGGAGGGGGAATCCAGCTCCGGTGGCCATCTTCATCATCCCGGCGATCTCCATGATGAGGAGGGAGTAGTTCTCCCTCGGGGATGAGGGTATGTACCGGTAGCTATGTGTTTGATTTCTCTCTCTCGTGTTCTTGAGATGTCATGATCTCGATGTACCGCGGGCTTTGCTACTATAGTTGGATCCTATGATGTTCTTCCCCCTCTCCCTTCTTGTAATGAATTGAGTTTCCCCTTTGAAGTTATCTTATCAGATTGAGTCTTTAAGAACACTTGATGTATGTCTTGCACGTGTCTATCTGTGGTAACAATGGGATATTCATGTGAGTACTTGATGTATGTTTTGGTGTTCAACTTGCGGGTTTCGTGACATCGGGAACCTATGCATATGGGTTGGCACACATTTTGACTCTCCGATAGAAACTTTGGGGCACTCTTTGAAGTTATATGTGTTGGTTGAATAGATGATTCTGCGATTGTGTGATGCATATCATATAATCATGCCTACGGATACTTTAGGTGACAATGGATTATCTAGGTGACATTAGGGTCTTGGTTGATGTGTGTCTTAAGGTGTTATTCTAGTACAAACTCTAGGATAGATTGAACGGAAAGAATAGCTTCGTGTTATTTTGGACACAGTATGCTCTTATAAATTCTCTAAAGCATGGAATTTTTTTCAGATTTTTTGGAGTTAATTAAGTATGGATCTTGCTGCATTCTTCACAGACTGTTCTATTTAGGCAGATTGCCGTTATGTTTGCATTGTTCGCATATGTTTGCTTGTTTAATGATTCCATTTGAGGATGGGAGTTCTAAATATGCACAGGCATTTAGTATGCAATGTCAAATAATGATTTTAGTGATTTGCTACAGTAGAGGATAATAAAGTTTTGCATTGATTTATACTAACCTATCTCACGAATTCTTGTTGAGTTTTGTGTGGATGAAGTTTCTAAGATTTCGGAAACCGTCATATGAGAGGAATTAAGGAGACACAAAAATGTCAAGCTTGGGGATGCCCAAGTCATCCCCAATCCATATTTCACGAAGTCTCAAGCGTCTAAGCTTGGGGATGCCCCGGTTGGCATCCCACCTTTCTTCTACAACAATTATCGGTTAGTATCGGTTGAACCTAAGTTTTTGCTTCTTCACATGTTTCGTGCTATACTTGAAGTGTTTTTTTTATTTTGTTTGAATAAGGTACTTAGGATCTGAAATTCTTAGATGGGAGAGTCTTCACATATCCAAATAATTATTCAACTACTCATTGATTTTCACTTATATATTTCGGAGTGGTTTTTATTTTACTCTCATGCTTCACTTATATTATTTTGAGAGTCTTAAACAGCATGGTAATTTGCTTAGGTTATGAATCTAGTCCTAATATGATAGGCATCCAAGAGGGATATAATAAAAACTTTCATATAGAGTGCAGCGAATACTATGAGAAGTTTGATTCTTTGCACGTAGTTTTGAGATATAAGGATGGTGATATTAGAGTCATGCTAGTGAGTAATCGTGGATTGATAGGAATACTTGTGTTAGAGTTTGTGACTCCCGTAGCATGCACGTATGGTGAACCGTTATGTGATGAAATCGGAGCATGATTTATTTATTGAGTGTCATCCTTTGTGTGGAGGTCGGGATCGCGCGATGGTTAACTCCTACCAACCCTTCCCCTAGGAGCATGCGTCTAATACTTTGCTTTGATAGCTAATAAACTTTTGCAATAAGTATGTGAGTTCTTTATGACTAATGTTGAGTCCATGGATTATACACACTCTCATCCTTCCACCATTGCTAGCCTCTCTAGTACCGCGCAACTTTCGCCGGTGCAAACAACCACCATATATCCTTCCTCAAAACAGCCACCATACCTACCCATCATGGCATGTCCATAGCCATTCCGAGATATATTGCCATGCAACTTCCACCGTTCCGTTTATTATGACACGCATCATCATTGTCATATTGCTTTGCAGGATCATGTAGTTGAAATAGTATTTGTGGCAAATCCACCGTTACCTTTCATACATGTCACTCATGAGTCATTGCACATCCTGGTACACTGCCGGAGGCATTCATATAGATTCATATCTTTGTTCTAAGTATCGAGTTGTAAGTAGATAAAAGTGTGATGATCATCATTACTAGAGCATTGTCCCATGTGAGGAAAGGACGAAAGCTATGATTCCCTCACAAGTTGGGATGAGACTCCGGACTTAAAATAAAAATAAAATAAAAGAGGCCAAAGAGCCCACCAAAAAAATGAATGAAAAAATGAAAAAAAGAGGCCAAAGATCCAAACAGAAAAAAGAGAAAAGGAGAGAAGGGACAATGTTACTATCCTTTACCACACTTGTGCTTCAAAGTAGCACCATGATCTTCATGATAGAGAGTCTCATATATTGTCACTTTCATATACTAGTGGGAATTTTCGTTATAGAACTTGGCTTGTATATTCCAATGACGGGCATCCTCAATTGCCCTAGGTCTTCATGAGCAAGCGAGTTGGATGCACACCCACTTAGTTTCTTTTTGAGCTTTCATAAACTTATAGCTCTTGTGCATCTCTTGCATGGCAATCCCTACTCACTCACATTGATATCTATTGATGGGCATCTCCATAGCCCGTTGATACGCCTAGTTGATGTGACCATCTCCTTCTTTTTGCCTCGCAACCACCACCATATTCTATTCCACCTATAGTGTTATGTCCATGGCTCACGCTCATGTATTGCGTGAGAGTTGAAAAGGTTTGAGAAAGTAAAAGTGTGAAAACAATTGCTTGACTAATACCGGGGTTGTGCATGATTTAAATACGTTGTGTGGGGAAGATGGAGCATATCCAGACTATATGATATTGTAGGGATAACTTTCTTTGGCCATGTTATTTTGAAAAGACATGATTGCTTTGTTAGTATGCTTGAAGTATTATTGTTCTTATGTCAATATTAAACCTTTTGTCTTGAATCATACGGATCTGAATATTCATGCCACAATATATGTTAGGTAGCATTCCACATCAAAAATTCTATTTTTATCATTTACCTACTCGAGGACGAGCAGGAATTAAGCTTGGGGATGCTTGATACGTCTCCAACATATCTATAATTTTTGATCGTTCCATGCTATTATATTATCAACTTTGGATGTTTTAAATGCATGAATATGCTATTCTATATTATTTTTGGGACTAACCTATTGACCTAGAGCTCAATGCCAGTTTTTGTTTTTTCCTTGTTTTTGACCTTTTTCAGATAGGAATATCAAACGGAGTCCAACCGGAATAAAACTTTCGCTATGATTTTTTTATGAAAAATATCAAAAATACGAGAAGAAAAAGATACCGGAGAGGAGTCCCGAGGAAGCCACGAGCCAGGGAGGCACGCCCACCCCCCTGGGCGCGCCTAGGGGGGGGGCTCGTGACTCCCTCGTGGGCCCCCCTGACTTGTTCTCGATGCCATCTAAATACAGAAACCTCCAGAAATAAACCTAGATCGGGTGTTTCGCCGCCGCAAGCCTCTGTAGCCACCAAAAACCAATCGGGAGCCCGTTCCGGCACCCTGCCGGAGGGGGAATCCATCTCCGGTGGCCATCTTCATCATCCCGGCGATCTCCATGACGAGGAGGGGGTAGTTATCCCTCGGGGCTGAGGGTATGTACCAGTAGCTATGTGTTTGATCTCTCTCTCTTGTGTTCTTGAGATGTCATGATCTCGATGTACCGCGGGATTTGCTACTATAGTTGGATCCTATGATGTTCTTCCCCCTCTCCCTTCTTGTAATGAATTGAGTTTCCCCTTTGAAGTTATCTTATCAGATTGAGTCTTTAAGAACACTTGATGTATGTCTTGCATGTGTCTATCTATGGTGACAATGGGATATTCATGTGAGTACTTGATGTATGTTCTGGTGATCAACTTGCAGGTTTCATGACATCGGGAACGTATGTATATGGGTTGCCACATGTTTTGACTCTCCGGTAAAAACTTTGGGGCACTCTTTGAAGTTCTATGTGTTGGTTGAATAGATGATTCTGAGATTGTGTGATGCATATCGTATAATCATGCCCACGGATACTTGAGGTGACAATGGAGTATCTAGGTGACATCAGGGTCTTGGTTGATGTGTGTCTTAAGGTGTTCTTCTAGTACGAACTCTAGGATAGATTGAACGGAAAGAATAGCTTCGTGTTATTTTACTACAGACTCTTGAATAGATCCATCAGAAAGAATAACTTTGTGGTGGTTTCGTACCCGACAATAATCTCTTTGTTTGTTCTCCGCTATTAGTGACTTTCGAGTGAATCTTTGTTGCATGTTGAGGGCTAGTTATATGATCCAATTATGTTATCATTGTTGAGAGAACTTCACTAGTGAAAGTATGAACCCTAGGCCTTGTTTCCATGCATTGGAATACCGTTCGTGTTCACTTTTATTATTAATTACCTTGCTGTTTTTATAATTTCAGATTACAAAAACCTATATCTACTATCCATATTGCACTTGTATCACCATCTATTCGCCGAACTAGTGCACCTATACAACTTACCATTGTATTGGGTGTGTTGGGGACACAAGAGACTCTTTGTTATTTGGTTGGAGGGTTGCTTGAGAGAGACCATCTTCATCCTACGCCTCCTGTGGATTGATAAACCTTAGGTCACCTACTTGAGGGAAAATTGCTACTGTCCTACAAACCTCTGCACTTGGAGGCACAACAACGTCTACAAGGAGAAGGTTGCGTAGTAGACATCAAGCTCTTTTCTGGCGCCGTTGCCGGGGAGGTTAGCGCTTGAAGGTATATCTTTAGATCTTGCAATCGAATCTTTTAGTTTCTTGTTTTATCACTAGTTTAGTCTATAAAAGAAAACTACAAAAAATGGAATTAAGGTTGCCTCATATGCTTCATCTTTTTAATGTCTTCCATGAAAATGATGGAAATGAAAATTGTGCTCAAGTGCTAAAAGAAGAATTACCTAGAATGCTTGGCATAAAATATGTGAATGATGAGCATGATTGCAATGTTATTAGTATGAATTCTTTGAATACCCATGATGCTAATGATATGCAAAGCCACAAGCTTGGGGATGCTATGTTTGATGAAGATGATCCTTCTAGTTCCCCCACTTTGAATGATCAAAATTATTATGATGAAAGCATGCCCCCTATCTGTGATGATTATTGTGATGATACTTATGCTATAAAGAAGAATGATAATAAAACTTGTCACAATTATGAGTACCCTCTTACTGAACATTACTCTTTTAATGTGGAAACAATTCGTAGTGTTCAAGTCTTTTACGATACTCCCACTACTATTGATGATAATAAATTTCCTTATGTGGAGAGTAGTAAAATTTCTATGCTTGTAGATCATGAAAAGAATGCTTTAGGTGCTGGTTATATTGTTGAATTCATTTATGATGCTACTGAAAATTATTATGAGAGAGGATCATATGCTTCTACATATTACAATAATATCAAGCTTCCTCTCCATGTGTTGAAACTTTTGAAGTCATGCTTGTTTTATCTTCCTATGCTAGTTGATTCTTGCTCCAATAAATTGTTTGATCACAAAATCCCTATGCATAGGAAGTGGGTTAGACTTAAATGTGCTAGTCATATGCTGCATGATGCTTCCATTATGTTTCAATCCTTATCTTTTATGCGAGCATCATTGAAATCATCATGCCTAGTGTCACAGCCCTGGAATAATTGCTTGTAATTAGCTGCATCATCATCATGCATCATGTTAAACCCAAATTTTGTCAAATATGGACTAACAAAACCCTAGCAATTCATTTATCAAAACAAATTCAAATAGTAGTGATTTTCAAGGAACTAAAGTGGCTTTAAAAAATGTTCATATTTTTCTATAAATGTTTGAAAAAACATTTCTGTAATGAATTTTAGTTTTCAAATAATTATGACATTTTAAATATTTATCAAAAGCCACTGAAATATAAAAAAAATAACTATAAATATTTTAAATCACCCAAAAATGCTAAAATAGTTATTGGAGTTTGGAAATATTCCAAATATACTCCATATTTATTTTTAGGATTTTACAAAATGGTTTGCTACTAAATTCAAACACAAATGTAACAAATATAAAAAAACAGAAAAGAATAGAGGAGAGGACTACGTGTCACTCACCTTTGGCCCAGCCCACCAGGGGTGAAGGGGTCATCTTCAACCTCTGCCAGTAGGCAGAGGCGAGATGAGCACGGCGCCGTGGCCTCGCGCCACGCCACCTGCCTGCTTGGCCGCACCTCCCCGTCGAGCTGGCGAGTGGATTAACTCCACGGAAGCCATCCCCATCTTCCCCCCTCTCTCTTCTCCCTCCTTGCTCCCTGTTGTTCCTCCTCACCGTGGCCGAGATCCAGCGGAGCCATCGCCGTCGATTCGCACCAACCAAAGTGTCCCCGAGCCCGTCGTCGATGCCATAGGACTCGCGGTGAGTTGCTGCACCGTTTCCCCCCTCTCCCCGCGTTTCCCCGTGCCCCTAGCTAGCAAGGCCACCGGAGCCGAGAGCTCCTCGACGCCGGCCATGTCACCGTTGTCGTTGTGGTCTTCCACCCAAGTGTACGAGCTCAGGAATGGGTTCCTGCAGTTCCGTAGAAGATGTTGAGACCGTCAGCTGCCCTTCCCGTGCCCTGCAGCCACCACCCGCACAAGGCCGTGCTCCGGCCGCTGCGGACGTCGTCGTCGCCGTCGAGGTAGTGCACTCTAGCTGCTGCCGCTTGTTTCATCGGATGCGCGCGAGCAAGTGCTTTCCATAGAGCCAAACCGCGCCCGAAAAGGATGCCCGTAGCATTTTTCCGGCGAGCTCCACCATGTTTGGTGTCGCCAACGTTGAGCCGCCAGTGGCCTCGTCCCTTTTGACCAGGGGGTTGACTCCCCTGAGTCACAGACAGGTGGGGCCTGGCCCTATTAAGTTTAGTTAATCACGATAATTAATTAATTAGATTAACTAACCTAATGACTCACTGACAGTGGGCCCTATGACTCTAAAATAAGAATTAAGATGAACCTAACCCTGTTAATTAAACTCTGTCACTCACATGTGGACCCCACACGTAAGGTTTGACTCTGACCAGGTCAGTTGACCTGCTGACGCAGTGCTGACGCAATAATTGGTTTTCTATTATAAAAGAAATTCTAGAAAATGCCTAAAACTTCTAAAAATCATAGAAAATAAATTATAACTCAGATGAAAATAATTTATATATGAAAAATGATTAAAAAAATCCAAAGAATCTGATTATGGCATTATAATGCATGTTTGAGAAAGTTAACAGCACCAAGTAGGCAAAATAATGATTAGGATAAATTTAATAAATAGTTTGGAGTTGGAATTTGATATATATTTGAATTCCACTTCAACTAACAAGACCAAACATTGAGCTAGGAAAACCAGTACCTCAAAATGCCATCTTCATGCATGATAAAACAATTTATGCCTGAGCATCACGTCGAATCAATTCAAAGGGTATCCGGAAAATACCTTGCTTGAAGTGATATTTGAATTCTAATTCAAATCCAGCTTCAACCTAAGAAATGGTAGCTATATTGGCCCTGCCACTTCTCATCTTCATTTCATGATCATGCATCATAGTGTTGCATTTCCGTGAAGTAATTATTGTTCTTTCTTTTTTGCCGGTGTTGTTCCCCCCCGGTAGACGATGGTTACGACGATGTGATCGTTGACACTGATAAAGACTCATGGCTATCTTCAGATGTGTCAGGCAAGCAAACCCCCTTGAGCATACTGATATAAACCCACTCTCTCGCTCCTCCTCTCTTTTATTGCATTAGGACAAACACAATTCAACTGTTACATGTTACCGATAGTTGAACCCATTCCTCTACATGACCTGATTTTGCTACGACTCGTCTACACACGCTGATGACCGACACCTGCTTTGCTGGGTTATGTATGCCTGCCCCTGTACGGATGTACCACTTGGGTTTATAACTAGTCATGTTGACCCAGGTTCTTTGTCATTTGAATGCTAGCAGCACATTCATATATGTGAGCCAAAAGACGCAAACGGTCCCGTCCAAGGTAAGGTGGCAGCCGTGGAGTTTACTGTGCATGAGGCCACAAAGTGATGTGATGTGTTACATACTGGGTTCTTATGATTCAGGATCGGGGTCCCGACACCTAGCTTGAAAGGCATTAAAGAAAAGTGCTTGTTGGAGACAACCCAATATGTATGCTTGCTGTTTTTTTTGTTCACATGATTAAGCTAATGTATTAATCATGTTTTATTGCCTTAGTTTCAATAAAGTTCCAAGTAAAGCCTTTATGATTAGTTTGGGTGATAGTTGTTTGATCATGCTGAAAAAGACAGAAACTTTGCGCTCGCTAAATCAGTTCTAATTTCTATCCAGAGAGTGCTTTTAGGTTGATTCTTTTTGCTGATGATTTGTATACAAATTGCCTTAATTTTCATAATTGTTTCAGAATTTTTGGAAGTGCAGAAGTATGGTTATTATTCAGAGCATTACAGACTGTTCTTTTTTTGACAGATTCTGTTTTTCAATGCATAGTTTGCTTGTTTTCGTGTTTACATAGATTATATTGAGTAATATAAATTGTGGAAATAGTAAGATACAGTAGGCATTGTGTGAAAATAATTATGAGTCTTGTTTTGATAGTACCCAAGTGATTGATTTGCTCGTTATCATACTAACCCATCTCACGAAGTTCCGTTAAATTTTGTGTTGTGAAGTTTTCAAGTTTTGGGTAGAGTTTCGATGGACTATGGAACAAGGAGTGGCAAGAGAATAAGCTTGGGGATGCCCAAGTAACCCCAAAGCCATATTCAAGGACACCAAAGAGCCTAAGCTTGGGGATGCCCCGGGAAGGCATCCCCTCTTTCGTCTTCAATCAATCGGTAACTTTACTTGGGGCTATATTTTTAGTCACCACATGATATGTGTTTTGCTTGGAGCGTCATTTTATTTTATTAATACTTGCTTGCTGTTATTTATATTAATGTTTTGCATCATTTAGTTCAATAAAAATGTCAAGGATAGCCTTTACCATGCTTAATTTGCAAGTATAGGAGTTGCTGTTCCAAAACAGAAAGTATGCTTGTAGTGCAAAAATTCCCTAGAATTTTCTGTATGTCAGAATAACTTGAAATTTGGACACAGTATGCTCTCATAAATTCTATACAGCGTGGAAATTTTTTAAGATTTTTTGGAGTTAATTAAGTATGGATCTTGCTGCAATCTTCACAGACTGTTTTGTTTAGGCAGATTGCTGTTATGTTTGCTTTGTTCGCATATGTTTGCTTGTTTAATGATTCCATTTGAGGATGGGAGTTTTAGATATGCAGAGGCATTTAGTATGCAATGTCAAATAATGATTTTAGTGATTGCTACAGTAGAGGATGATAAAGTTTTGCATTGATTTATACTAACCTATCTCACGAGTTCTTGTTGAGTTTTGTGTGGATGATGTTTTTAAGATTTTGGAAACCGTCATATGAGAGGAATTAAGGAGACACAAAAAGCTCAAGCTTGGGGATTCCCAAGTCATCTCCAAACCATATTTCAAGAAGTCTCAAGCGTCTAAGCTTGGGGATGCCCCGGTTGGAATCCCACCTTTCTTCTACAACAATTATCGGTTAGTATCGGTTGAACCTAAGTTTTTGCTTCTTCACCTGTTTCGTGCTATACTTGAAGTGTTTTTTTATATTTTGTTTGAATAAGGTACTTAGGATCTGAAATTCTTAGATGGGAGAGTCTTCACATAGCCAAATAATTATTCAACTACTCATTGATTTTCACTTTTATCTTTTGGAGTAGTTCTTCTTTTACTCTCATGCTTCAGTTATATTATTTTGAGAGTCTTAAACAGCATGCTAATTTGCTTAGGTTATGAATCTAGTCCTAATATGATGGGCATCCAAGAGGGATATTATAAAATCTTTCATATAGAGTGCATCGAATACTATGAGAAGTTTGATTCTTTGCACGTAGTTTTGAGATATAAGGATGGTGATATTAGGGACATGCTAGTGAGTAATCGTGGATTGATAGGAATACTTGTACTAGAGTTTGTGATTCCCGTAGCATGCACGTATGGTGAACCGTTATGTGATGAAATCGAAGCATGATTTATTTATTGAGTGTCATCCTTTGTGTGGAGGTCGGGATCGCGCGATGGTTAACACCTACCAACCCTTCCCTGAGGAGCATGCATCTAATACTTTGCTTCGATAGCTAATAAACTTTTGCAATAAGTATGTTAGTTCTTTATGACTAATGTTGAGTCCAAGGATTATACGCACTCTCACCCTTCCACCATTGCTAGCCTCTCTAGTACCGCGCAACTTTCGTCGGTGCAAACAGCCACCATATATCCTTCCTCAAAACAGCCACCATACCTACCCATCATGTCATTTCCATAGCCATTCCGAGATATATTTCCATGCAACTTCCACCGTTCCGTTTATTATGACACACATCATCATTGTCATATTTCTTTGCATGATCATGTAGTTGAAATCGTATTTGTTGCAAAGCCACCATTACCTTTCATACATGTCACTCATGAGACATTGCACTTCCCGGTACACTGCCGGAGGCATTCATATAGAGTCATATCTTTGTTCTAAGTATCGAGTTGTAAGTAAGTAAAAGTGTGATGATCATCATTATTAGATCATTGTCCCATGTGAGGAAAGGACGGAAGCTATGATTCCCTCACAAGTTGGGATGAGACTCTAGACTTAAAATAAAAAGAAAATAAAAGAGGCCAAAGAGCCCACCAAAAAATGAATGAAAAAAATTGAAAATAGAGAGGCCATAGAGCCCAAACAATGTTACTATTCTTTACCACACTTGTGCTTCAAAGTAGTACCATGATCTTCATGATAGAGAGTCTCATATATTGTCACTTTCATATACTAGTGGGAATTTTCATTATAGAACTTGGCTTGTATATTCCAATGATGGGCATCCTCAATTACCCTAGGTCTTCGTGAGCAAGCGAGTTGGATGCACACCCACTTAGTTTCTTTTTGAGCTTTCATAAACTTATAGCTCTTGTGCATTTCTTGCATGGCAATCCCTACTCACTCACATTGATATCTATTGATGGGCATCTCCATAGCCCGTTAATACGCCTAGTTGATGTGACCATCTCCTTCTTTTTGCCTCACAACCACCACCATATTCTATTCCACCTATAGTGTTATGTCCATGGCTCACGCTCATGTATTGCGTGAGAGTTGAAAAGGTTTGAGAAAGTAAAAGTGTGAAAACAATTGCTTGACTAATACCGGGGTTGTGCATGATTTAAATACGTTGTGTGGGGAAGATGGAGCATAACTAGACTATATGATATTGTAGGGATAACTTTCTTTGGCCATGTTATTTTGAAAAGACATGATTGCTTTGTTAGTATGCTTGAAGTATTATTGTTCTTATGTCAATATTAAAATTTTTGTCTTGAATCATATGGATCTGAATATTCATGCCACAATATATGTTAGGTAGCATTCCACATCACAAATTCTGTTTTATCATTTTCCTACTCGAGGACGAGCAGGAATTAAGCTTGGGGATGCTTGATACGTATCCAACGTATCTATAATTTTTGACCATTCCATGCTATTATATTATCAACTTTGGATGTTTTATATGCATGAATATGCTATTTTATATTATTTTTGGGACTAACCTATTGACCTAGAGCTCAGTGCCAGTTTCTGTTTTTTCCTTGTTTTTGACCTTTTTCAGATAGGAATATCAAACGGAATCCAAACGGAATAAAACTTTTGCCGTGATTTTTTATGGAAAATATAGAAAATACGAGAAGAAAAAGATACCGGAGAGGAGTCCCAAGGAAGCCACGTGCCAGGGAGGCGCGTCCACCCGCCTGGGCGCGCCTGGGGGGCTCGTGACTCCCTCGTGGGTCCCCTTGACTTGTTCTCGATGCCATCTGGTCTTATAAATACAGAAATCTCGAGAAATAAACCTAGATCGGGAGTTTCACTGCCACAAGCCTCTGTAGCCACCAAAAACCAATCGGGAGCCGTTCTGGTACCCTGCCGGAGGGGGAATCCATCTCCGGTGGCCATCTTCATCATCCCGACGATCTCCATGATGAGGAGGGAGTAGTTCTCCCTCGGGGCTAAGGGTATGTACCACTAGCTATGTGTTTGATCTCTCTCCCTCGTGTTCTTGAGATGTCATGATCTCAATGTACCGCGGGCTTTGCTACTATAGTTGGATCCTATGATGTTCGTCCCCCTCTCCCTTCTTGTAATGAATTGTGTTTCCCCTTTGAAGTTATCTTATCGGATTGAGTCTTTAAGAACACTTGATGTATGTCTTGCACGTGTCTATGTGTGGTGACAATGGGATATTCATGTGAGTACTTGATGTATGTTTTGGTGATCAACTTGCGGGTTTCGTGACACCGGAAACCTATGCATATGGGTTGGCACACGTTTTGACTCTCCGGTAGAAACTTTGGGGCACTCTTTGAAGTTCTATGTGTTGGTTGAATAGATGATTCTGAGATTGTGTGATGCATATCGTATAATCATGCCCACGGATACTTGAGGTGACAATGCAGTATCTTGGTGACATTAGAGTCTTGGTTGATGTGTGTCTTAAGGTGTTATTCTAGTACGAACTCTAGGATAGATTAAACGGAAAGAATAGCTTCGTGTTATTTTACTACGGACTCTTGAATAGATCGATCAGAAAGAATAACTTTGTGGTGGTTTCGTACCCGACAATAATCTCTTCATTTGTTCTTCGCTATTAGTGAATTTGGAGTGACTCTTTGTTGCATGTTGAGGGCTAGTTATATGATCCAATTATGTAATCATTGTTGAGAGAACTTCACTAGTGAAAGTATTAACCCTAGGCCTTGTTTCCACGCATTGCAATACCGTTCGTTCTCACTTTGATTATTAATTACCTTGCTGTTTTTATAATTTTAGATTACAAAAACCTATATCTACTATCCATATTGCACTTGTATCACCATCTCTTCGCCGAACTAGTGAACCTATACAACTTACCATTGTATTGGGTGTGTTGGGGACACAAGAGACTCTTTGTTCTTTGGTTGCAGGGTTGCTTGAGAGAGACCATCTTCATCCCATGCCTCCTACGGATTGATAAACCTTAGGTCACCTACTTGAGAGAAAATTGCTACTGTCCTACAAACCTCTGCACTTGGAGGCCCAACAACATCTACAAGGAGAAGGTTGCATAGTAGACATCAACGATTTGAGTAGATATGGTTATGTCTACTTGATGAAGCACAAGTCTGAAACGTTTGGAAAGTTCAAGAAATTTCAGAGTGAAGTCAAAAATCATCATAACAAGAAGATCAAGTTCCTACGGTCTGATCGTGGGGGTAAGTATCTGAGTTTTGAGTTTGGTGCTCACTTAAGACAATGTGGAATTGTTTCACAGTTGACATTGCCTGGAACACCACAGCGTAATGGTGTGTCCGAACGTCGTAATTGTACTTTATTAGAGATGGTGCGGTCTATGATGTCTCTTACTGATTTGCCGTTATCGTTTTGTGGGTAGGCATTAGACACAGTTGCATTCACTTTAAATAGGGCACAATCAAAATCCGTTGAGACGACACCATACGAACTGTGGTATGGCAAAAGACCAAAGTTGTCGTTTATTAAAGTTTGGGGATGTGATGCTTATATCAAAAACCTTCAGCCTGAAAAGCTGGAACCCAAAGCGGAAAAGTGCATCTTCATAGGTTACCCAAAAGAAACAGTTGGGTATACCTTCTATCTCAAATCCGAGGGCAAAGTGTTTGTTGCTAAAAACGGAGCTTTTCTTGAGAAGGAGTTTCTCTCGAAAGAATTGAGTGGGAGAAAGATAGAACTTGATGAGGTTGTCGAACCTCTAATTCCTCTTGATGGTGGCGCAGGGCAAGGGGAAACCCCTGTTGCTGTGGCGCCGGTTGAGGAACAAGTTGATGATGTTGATCATGAAACTTCGGATCAAGTTACTGTCGGACCTCGCAGGTCGACAAGATAACGTACTGCTCCTGAGTGGTACGGTAATCATGTCTTAACGATTATGTTGTTGGACAACAATGAACCTCGAATTATGAAGAAGCAATGGTGGACCGGATTCCAACAAATGGCTGGAGGCCATGAAGTCCGAGATAGGATCCTTGTACGATAGCAAAGTGTGGACTTTAGAAGTACTACCTGAAGGCCGCAAGGCTATTCATAACAAATGGATCTATAAGAAGAAGACAGACGCAGACGGTAATATGACCGTTTATAAAGCTCAACTTGTGGCAAAAGGTTTTTCACAAGTTCAAGGAATTGACTATGATGAGACTTTCTCACCGGTAGCGATGCTTAAGTCTGTCCGAATCATGTTAGCAATAGCTGCCTTTTACGATTATGAAATCTGACAGATGGATGTCAAAACGGCGTTCCTTAATGGGTTTCTTAAGGAAGAGTTGTATATGATGCAACCCGAAGGTTTTGTCGATCCAAAGAATGCTAACAAAGTATGCAAACTCCAACGATTCATTTATGGACTGGTGCAGGCATCTCGGAGTTGGAATAAGTGCTTTGATGAGGTGATCAAAGCATTTGGGTTTACACAAGTGGTTGGTGAATCTTGTATTTACAAGAAAGTGAGTGGGAGCTCTGTGGCGTTTCTAATATTATATGTGGACGACATATTGCTGATTGGAAACAACGTGGAGGTTTTGGAGAGCATAAAGGATTACTTGAATAAAAGTTTCTTTGTGAATGACCTAGGAGAAGCTGCTTACATTCTAGGCATTAAGATCTATAGGGATAGATCAAAACGCCTGATAGGACTTTCACAAAGCACATACCTTGATAAAGTTTTGAAGAAGTTCAAAATGGATCAGTCCAAGAAAGGGTTCTTGCCAGTATTACAAGGTATAAAATTGAGTAAGATTCAGTGCCAGGTGATACGTCCATTTTGCATCATGTTTCATGTTGATATTTATCGCTTTTTGGGCTGTTATTACACTTCACGGTACAATACTTATGCCTTTTCTCTCTTATTTTGCAAGGTTTACATGAAGAGCGAGAATGCCGGCAATTGGAATTCTGGCCTGAAAAAGGAGCAAGTTTGAGATACCTATTCTGCGCAACTCCAAAAGCCGTGAAAATCAACGTGGTTTTTTTGGGATTTATAAAAAATACTAGGCCGAATAAGTGACGGAGGGGCGTCAACCAGAGGCCACAAGCCTGCTAGGTGTGGCCCCCCTGGCCGCGCCTAGGGGGCTTGTGGGCTCCCACTTGGCCCTCTGGCTCCCCCCTTTTGCTACAAGAAGGGTTTCGGTCTGGAAAAAATCAAGAGGAGGCTTTTCGGAGGATTCGCCGCCGCCACGAGGCGGAACTTGAGCAGAACCAATCTAGAGCTCCGGTAGGACGATCGTGCCGGGGAAACTTCCCTCCCGGAGGGGGAAATCGCCGCCATCGTCATCACCAACACTCCTCTCATCGGAGGGGACTCGTCACCATCAACATCTTCATCAGCACCATCTCATCTCCAAACCCTAGTTCATCTCTTGTAACCAATCTCCGTCTTGCGACTCCGATTGGTACTTGTAAGGTTGCTAGTAGTGTTAATTACTCTTTGTAGTTGATGCTAGTTGGATTACTTGGTGGAATATTATATGTTCAGATCTTTGATGCTACTCATTACCTCTCTGGTCATGAATATGATTATGCTTTGTGAGTAGTTACTTTTGTTCCTGAGGACATGGGATAAGTCATGCTATAAGTAGTCATGTGAATTTGGTATTCGTTCGGTAATTTGATGTGTCGTATGTTGTTTTTCCTCTAGTGGTGTTATGTGAACGTCGACTACATAACACTCCTCCATTATTTGTGGCTAGAGGAAGGCATTGGGAAGTAGTAAGTAGATGATGGGTTGCTAGAGTGACAGGAGCTTAAACCCTAGTTTATGTGTTGCTTCATAAGGGGCTGATTTGGATCCACTAGTTTAATGCTATGGTTAGACTTTGTCTTAATTCTTCTTTCGTAGTTGCGGATGCTTGCGAGAGGGGTTAATCATAAGTGGGATGCTTGTCCAAGTAAGGGCAGTACCCAAGCGCCAGCCCACCCACATATCAAAGTATCAAAGTAACGAACGCGAATCATATGAACATGATGAAAACTAGCTTGACATAATTTCCCATGTGTCCTCGGGAGCGTTTTACCTCCTATAAGACTTTGTCCAGGCTTGTCCCTTGATACAAAAGTGATTGGGCCATGATACGTCTCCAACGTATCTATAATTTTTGAGGGTTTCATGCTATTATCTTGTCAAACTTTGGATGTTTTGCATGCCTTTATATATTTTCTGGGACTAACTTATTAACTCAGTGCCAAGTGCGAGTTCCTATTTTTTTCCATGTTTTTGACCCCTTTCAGAGGAGATTTTGAAACAGAGTCCAAACGGAAGAAAATCCCCAAAAAGGTTTTCTCCGTAACGGAAGAAGATCGGGAAGCTTGAGAGCCAAGGCAGGGGAGCCTCAGGGCCCCCACAAGCCCCCACCCCGTAGCCAGGGGGAGGCCGCGGCCCACAGGCCTGTGGGCCCCCTGAGCACCCTCTGCCCTAGGGGTTGCGCCTATATATTCTCTAAAAATCCCAAAAAATCAGGAGATCATCGAAAGTACTTTTCCGCCGCCGCAAGCTTTTGTCTCCGCAAGATCCCATCTGGGGCACGTTCTGGTGCCCTGCCGGAGGGGGATTCGGACACGGAGGGCTTCTTCATCAACACCATGACCTCTCCGATGATGCGTGAGTAGTTCGCCATAGACCTACGGGTCCATAGCTAGTAACTAGATGGCTTCTTCTCTCTCTTGGATCTTCAATACAAAGTTCTCCATGATCTTCATGGAGATCTATCCGATGTAATCTTCTTTTGCAGTGCGTTTGTCGAGATCTAATGAATTGTGGATTTATGATCAGATTATCTATGAATCTTATTTGAGTTTCTTCTGATCTCTCTTATGCATGATTTCATATCCTTGTAATTCTCTTCGAGTTGTGGGTTTTGTCTGGCCAACTAGATCTATGATTCTTGCAATGGGAGAAGTGCTTGGTTTTGGGTTCATACCGTGCGGTGACCTCACCCAATGACAGAAGGGGTAGCGAGGCACGCATCGTGTTGTTGCCATCAAGGGTAAAAAGATGGAGTTTTCATCATTGGTTTGAGATTATCCCTCTACATCATGTCATCTTGCTTAAGGCGTTACTCTGTTCGTCATGAACTCAATACACTAGATGCATGCTGGATACCGGTCGATGTGTGGAGTAATAGTAGTAGATGCAGAAAGTATCGGTCTACTTGTCTTGGACGTGATGCCTATATGTATGATCATTGCCTTAGATATCATCATGACTTTGCGTGGTTCTATCAATTGCTCGACAGTAATTTGTGCACCCACCATGGTATTTTCTATTTTGAGAGAAGCCTCTAGTGAACACTATGACCCCCGGGTCTTCTCCACACCATATTTTCAGCCTTACACTTTTTACTTCGTTGCACTTTCCGCCTTCACATCTCACTTTTCAAACAATCTTGAAGGGATTGACAACCCCTTTGATGCGTTGGGTGCAAGCTTGTTTGTGTTTGCGCAGGTACTCTCGACTTGACGAGACCCTCCTTCTGGATCGATACCTTGGTTCTCAAACTGAGTGAAATACTTACTGCTCCTGTGCTGCATCACCCTTTCCTCTTCAAGGGAAAAACCGACGCAAACCAGAGAAGTAACAAGAAGAATTCCTAGCGCCAAGGAAGGACTTTTGTTGCCATAGCAGAAGATCTTCTGGCGCCGTTGCCGAGGAGGAAGATCAAGTCAAGAAGTCATCCAAGTAGGTGTCGCAAACTCATCTCTTGCATTTACTTTGTTTGCCAGTTGCCTCTCGTTTTCCTCTCCCCCACTTCACCAATTTGCCTTTTTCGTTTGCCTTTTTCGTTCGCCTTTTCGTTCGCCCTTCTTCTCGTTTTCTCTTTGCCCGCTTGCTTGCATGCTAAAACCCGAATGGCCCCACCAAGCGATTTTGATGCTCACTTTGCGAAGATAGAAGAGATTGAAACTAGTGTTAAAGGCTTCATGTCTACACAGTTTGAATATAATAGTTACTTCCATAGAGAGCTGAAGGAGCAAAATTCTTTTCTGGCTTTTATGAGTAGAGAAGTTGATGATATGGCCAAAGAATTCCTTGCGCTAAATTCTCTGTTTGCTCGTCTTGAAAAGTTAGTAGGCCAGATTTCTGATAAGCAGGCTAGTTTAGTCAATAAAATGGCTGCTAAACCCGAAACTCGTGATGAGAATCACGAAGATCTTAAAGTGCTTGGTGTGACTCCCATTGAATTTTTGTTTTCTTGTGTCAAACCTAATGATTATGGGGCTGGATATGAATCCACTTTGGTTGAAAAGTGCCCCAATGATTCAGAGTCCATCTATCTTGATGCTAAAAGCATTGAAAGTGGAGTAGAAGACGTTAAAACTTTGAGTAGTAATGAAATTACTACCGTGGATTTCAAGGAATTCAGTTATGATAGTTGCTCCTTGATTGAATGCGTTTCTTTGATGCAATCCATGTTAAACTCTCCACACGCTTATAGCGAAAACAAAGCCTTTACCGATCATATCGTCAAAGCTATGATAAAATCACTTGAAGAGAAACTTGAATTGGAAGTCTCTATCCTTAGAAAGCTTCATGATGAGTGGGAACCTACCATCAAAATCAAAATCAAAAACTATGAATGCAATGCTTTGTGTGATTTGGGTGCTAGTGTATCTGCGATTCCAAAGTCTTTATGTGATGTTCTGCGTTTTAATGAGATTGAAGAGTGTTCTCTTAATTTGCATCTTGCTGATTCTACTGTCAAGAAACCCATGGGAAGGATCAATGATGTTCTTATTATTTCAAACAAGAACTATGTACCCGTGGATTTCATTGTGCTTGACATTGATTGCAATCCTAAATGCCCTATTATTCTTGGTAGACCTTTCCTAAGGACTATCGGTGCTATCATCGATATGAAGGAAGGGAATATTAGACTTCATTTCCTTTAAGGAAGGGCATGGAACAATTTCCTAGAAAGAAAATAAGATTGCCTTATGAATCCATGATGATGGCCACTTATGGTTTGAGCACCAAAGACGATGATACGTGATTCTATCGCTTTTATGCCTAGCTAAGGGCGTTAAACAATAGTGTTTGTTGGGAAGCAACCCAATGAATTTATCTTTTTCTTTCTGTTTTGTTGCGTCCACACCTTGACAATTATGTTGTGATTGTGTTTCTTGTGTTTCTTTTTGTGTTTGATCCAAGCAAAACCTTTATGACTAGTCTTGGTAATGGTTGTTTGATCCTGCTGGAAAAAGACAGAAACTTTTCGCTCACGAGATGATTTTTCATTTTTATTCAGAACGAGAATTTGAGTTGATTCTTTTTGCTTCTGGTGGATATGCCTTTTTTCCACGCCTTCGTAATGTTTCAGATTTTTTGAGGTACGATAAGTATACGAAGTATACAGGTTGCTACAGACTGGTCTGTTTTTGACAGATTCTGTTTTTGTTGAGTTGGTTGCTTGTTTTAATGAAACTATGGTTAGTATTGGGGGGTACTAGCCATGGAAAAGTGAAAATATAGTAGCCCAACACCAATATAGATAGAATTCAAGTTTGATATAGTAAGAAAAGAAGTGGTAGTTTGTTTTCTTGTGCTAATGTTATCACGAGTTTCTGTTTAAGTTTTGTGTTGTGAAGTTTTCAAGTTTTGGGTGATGTTCTCATGGACAAAGAGATAAAGAGTGGAAAGACCTCAAGCTTGGGGATTCCCAAGGCATCCCAAGCCAATTCAAGGACACCAAAAAGCCTAAGCTTGGGGATGCCCCGGGAAGGCATCCCCTTTTTCGTCTTCAATCCATCGGTAACATTACTTGGAGCTATAGTTTTATTCACCACATGATATGTGTTTTGCTTGGAGCGTCTTGTATCTTAGGAGTCTTTTCCTTTTGTTGTGTCACAATCATCCTTGCTGCAGACCTTTCTGAGAGAAATAGACATGCACTCATCGTGATTTTGCTAGAATTCTCATAGTGCTTCACTTATATCTTTTGAGCTAGATACTTTTGCTCTTTGTGCTTCACTTATATCTTTTGAGCTAGATACTTTTGCTCTAGTGCTTCACTTATATCTTTAGAGCACGGCGGTGCGTGATTTGGTAGTTGGCTTATGCTATGAAAGTAGTCCCAAATGTGATAAGTACCCAAAGAGTATGCAAAAACCTCCATCTTCATGTGCATCGAGTAGAAAGAGAAGTTTTGATTCCTCTCAATTAGTTTTGAGACGTGGATTTGGTAATATTAAGAGCTATGTTAGTAGGGCGTTGTGAATCTAGAAATACCTGTGTTAAAGTTAGTGATTCCCGTAGCATGCACGTATGCTGAACTGCTATGTTAGGAAGTCGGAGCATAATTGATCTATTGATTGTCATCCTTTGTGTTGAGGTCGGGATCGCGCGATGGTTAACACCTACCAACCCTTCCCCTCGGAGTATGCGTTTAGCACTTTGTTTCGATTACTAATAAAAACTTTCGCAACAAGTATGTGAGTTCTTCATGACTAATGTGAGTCCATGGTATAGATGCACTTTCACCTTCCACCATTGATAGCCTCCCTAGTGCCGCGCAATTTGCGCCGGTGCACAAACCCACCTTCTGACTTCCTCAAAATAGACACCATACCTACCTATTATGGCATTTTCATAGCCATTCCGAGATATATTGCCATGCAACTCCCACCGTTCCGTCTCATGACTTGTGCCGTCACTCTCATTTTGCCTTTGCATGATCGTAAGATAGCTAGCGAGATGTTTCAATGTCATACGCCATGCTAGATCGTTGCACATCCCGATACACTACGGGAGGCATTTCCTATAGAGTCATCACCATTTTGAGCTATGAGTAAATAAAAGTGTGATGATCATCATTATTAGAGCGTTGTCGCATGTGAGAAAATAAAAAAAGGAGGTCAAAGAGCCCAAAAACCAAAAACAAAAAAAATGGAGAAAATAAAAAATAGAGGCCTAAGAGCCCAAATGAAAAAAAGAGAAAAGAGAGAAAAAGAGAGAAGGGACAATGCTACTATCTTTTTCCACACTTGTGCTTCATAATAGCACCATGTTCTTCATGATTGAGAGCTTCTTGCTTTGTCACTACCATATGCTAGTGGGAATCTTCATTATATAACTTGGCTTGTATATTGCAATGATGGGCTTCCTCAAAATTGCCCTAGGTCTTCATGAGCAAGCAAGTTGGATGCACACCCACTAGTTTTCCTTTCTGAGCTTTCACAGACTTATAGCTCTAGTGCATCTCTTGTATGGCAATCCCTACTCATTCACATTGATATCTATTAATGGGCATCTGCATAGCCCTTTGATACGCCGAGTCAATGTGACCATCTCCTCCTTTTTGTCACACAACCACCACCACACTCTATTCCACCTATAGTTCTATATCCATGGCTCACGCTCATGTATTGCTTGATAGTTATAAAAAGTTTGAGGAAGTAAGAGTGCGAAAACAATTACTTGGCCAATTCCGGGGTTGTGCATGATTTACATTAGTTGTGTGAGGATGATGGAGCATAGCCAGACTATATGATTCTGTAGGGATAACTTTCCTTGGCCTTGTTATTTTGAAAGTTCATGATTACCTTGCTAGTTTGCTTGAAGTATTATTGTTTTCATGTCAATAGCAAACTATTGTTTCGAATCTTACGGATCTGAACATTCATGTCACGTGAAAGAAGTTGCAAAGGACAACTATGCTAGGTAGCATGCCACATCAAAAATTCATTCTTTATCACTTCCCTACTCGAGGACGAGCAGGAGTTAAGCTTGGGGATGCTTGATACGTCTCCAACGTATCTATAATTTTTGATGGTTTCATGCTATTATCTTGTCAAACTTTGGATGTTTTGCATGCGTTTTATATATTTTCTGGGACTAACTTATTAACTCAGTGCCAAGTGCCAGTTCCTGTTTTTTTTCCATGTTTTTGACCCCTTTCAGAGGAGATTTTGAAACAGAGTCCAAACGGAAGAAAATCCCCGAAAAGATTTTTTCCGTAACGGAAGAAGATCGAGAAGCTTGAGGGCCAAGGCAGGGGAGCCTCAGGGGCCCCACAAGCCCCCACCCCGCGGCCAGGGGGAGGCCGCGGCCCACAGGCTTGTGGGCCCCCGTGAGCGCCCTCTGCCCTAGGGGTTGTGCCTATATATTCTCTAAAAATCCCAAACAAAATCAGGAAATCATCGAAAGTACTTTTCCGCCGCCTCAAGCTTCTGTCTCCGCAAGATCCCATCTGGGGCACGTTCTGGTGCCCTTCCGGAGGGGGATTCAGACACGGAGGGCTTCTTCATCAACACCATGACCTCTCCGATGACGCGTGAGTAGTTCACCATAGACCTACGGGTCCATAGATAGTAACTAGATGGCTTCTTCTCTCTCTTGGATCTTCAATACAAAGTTCTCCATGATCTTCATGGAGATCTATCCGATGTAATCTTCTTTTGTGGTGTGTTTGTCGAGATCCAATGAATTGTGGATTTATGATCAGATTATCTATGAATCTTATTTGAGTTTCTTCTGATCTCTCTTATGCATGATTTCATATCCTTGTAATTCTCTTCGAGTTGTGGTTTTTGTCTGGCCAACTAGATCTATGATTCTTGCAATGGGAGAAGTGCTTGGTTTTGGGTTCATACCGTGCGGTGACCTCACCCAGTGACAGAAGGGGTAGCGAGGCATGCATCGTGTTGTTGCCATCAAGGGTAAAAAGATGGGGTTTTCATCATTGGTTTGAGATTATCCCTCTACATCATGTCATCTTGCTTAAGGCGTTACTCTGTTCGTCTTGAACTCAATACACTAGATGCATGCTGGATAGCAGTTGATGTGTGGAGTAATAGCAGTAGATGCAGAAAGTATCGGTCTACTTGTCTCGGACGTGATGCCTATATGTATGATCATTGCCTTAGATATCGTCATGACTTTGCGCGGTTCTATCAATTGCTCGACAGTAATTTGTTCACCCACCGTGATATTTGATATTTTGAGAGAAGCCTCTAGTGAACACTATGCCCCCGCGTCTACTCCACACCATATTTTCAGCCTTACACTTTTTACTTCTTTGCATGTTCCGCCTTCAGATCTCAATTTGCAAACAATATTGAAGGGATTGACAACCCCTTTGAAGCGTTGGGTGCAAGCTTGTTTGTGTTTGCGCAGGTACTCTGGACTTGACGAGACCTTCCTTCTGGATCGATACCTTGGTTCTCAAACTGAGGGAAATACTTACTGCTCCTGTGCTGCATCACCCTTTCCTCTTCAAGGGAAAAACCGACGCAAACCAGAGAAGTAACAAGAAGAATTCCTAGCGCCAAGGAAGGACTTTTGTTGCCATAGCAGGCCAATTTGCTGCACCGTTGTTACTTTTGTTACTCGCTACTTGCTACGAATCATCTCACCACACAACTTCTTGTTACCGATAATTTCAGTGCTTGCAGATATTACCTTGCTGAAAACCACTTGTCAGATCCTTCTGCTCCTCGTTGGGTTTGACACTCTTAGTTATCGAAAGGACTATGATAGATCCCCTATACTTGTGGGTCATCAAGACTCTTTTCTTGTGCTGTTGCCGGGGAGTGAAGCGCCTTTGGTAAGTGGAACTTGGTAAGGAAACATTTATATAGTGTGCTGAAATTTATTGTCACTTGTCACTATGGAAACTAATCCTTTGAGGGGCTTGTTCGGGGTATATTCACCTTGAACGGAAGCACAAAGAGTTGCTCCTCAACCTGCTGCACCTACTGAAAATATTTGCTATGAATTTCCTTCGGGTATGCTTGAGAAACTGCTGGCTAATCCTTTTACAGGAGATGGAAAATCACATCCAGACTTGCATCTAATCTATGTAAATGAAGTTTGTGGTTTATTTAAGCTTGCAGGTTTGCCCGAGGATGAGGTCAAGAAGAAGGTCTTTCCCTTATCTTTGAGGGATAAGGCGTTGGCATGGTATAGGCTATGTGATGATACTGGATCATGGAACTACAATCGGCTGAAATTGGAATTTCATCAAAAGTTGTATCCTATGCATTTAGTACATCGTGATCGGAATTATATTTATAATTTTTGGCCTCGTGAGAGAGAAAGCATCGCTCAAGCTTGGGGGAGGCTTAAATCAATGTTATATTCATGCCCCAACCATGAGCTCTCGAGAGAAATTATCATTCAGAATTTCTATGCTCGGCTTTCTCATGATGATCGCACCATGCTTGACACTTCTTGTACCGGTTCTTTTATGAAGAAAAATATTGACTTCAAATGGAATTTATTGGAGAGAGTTAAACGCAACTCTGAAGATTGGGAGCTTGATGAAGGTAAGGAGTTAGGTATGAATTTCAAGTTTGATTGCGTTAAATCCTTTGTTCAAACAAATACTTTTTGTGATTTTAGCGCTAAGTATGGACTTGACTCTAAGATAGTAGCTTCATTGTGTGAATCATTTGCTGCTCATATTGATCTCCCTAAAGAGAAGTGGTTTAAATATCATCCTCCCTTAGAAGTCAATGTAGTTAAACCCAATCCAGTTGAAGAGAGAGTCATTGCCTATAATGATCCTGTTGTTCCCAGTGCTTACATTGAGAAACCACCTTTCCCAGTTAGGATAAAGGATCATTCTAAAGCTTCGACTGTGATACGTAGAGGCTACATTAGAGCACCTACACCCCCTGAGCAAATTAGAGTTGAACCTAGCATTGCTATTATCAAAGATCTCCTGTCCGACAATGTTGATGGCCATAATATTCACTTCTGTGAAGATGGTGCTAGAATTGCTGAACCACACGCTAGAGACAAACATAGGCCTGTTGTTGGCACGCCTGTTGTTTCTATTAAGATAGGAGATCATTGTTATCATGGTTTATGTGACGTGGGTGCTAGTTTTAGTGCAATACCTGAATCCTTATATGAAGAAATTAAAGACGAGATTGCACCTGTCAAGATAGAACCCATTGATGTCACTATTCAGCTTGCCAATAGAGATTCTATCTACCCTGTGGGAATTGTTAGGGATGTTGAAGTCTTGTGTGGTAAAAAGAAGTATCCTGCTGATTTCCTCGTTCTTGCTACCACACAAGATAGCTTTTGTCCCATCATATTTGGCAGAACTTTTCTCAATACTGTCAATGCTCATATTGACTGTGAGAAGCAAATTGTCACTATTGGCTTTGAAGGTGTGTCACACGAGTTCAATTTCTCCAAGTTTGGTAGACAACCTCATGAAAAAGAGTTGCCTAGTAAGGATGAAACTATTTCCTTAGCTTCTATTGCTGTGCCTCCTACTGATACCTTAGAGCAATACTTGCTTGAGCAAGAAAATGATATGCATATGGATGAAAGGGATGAGATAGATAGAGTTGTCTTAGAACAATATCCTATCCTTAAGAATAACTTGCCTGTTGAACTGCTTGGGGATCCACCCCCACCAAAAGGTGATCCTGTGTTCGAGCTTAAACAGTTGCCTGATACTCTTAAGTATGCTTATCTTGATGAGAAAGAGATATATCGTGTTATAATTAGTGCTAGCCTCTCAGAGCATGAAGAAAAGAAGTTACTAAAAACTCTAAGGAAGCACCGTGCTGCTATTGGATATACTCTTGATGATCTCAAGGGCATTAGTCCCACTCTATGCCAGCACAAGGTTAAAACTGATCCTGATTCCAAACCAACTGCTGATCATCAACGGAGATTAAATCCTAAGATGAAAGAGGTAGTAAGAAAAGAAATACTAAAGCTCCTGGAAGTAGGTATTATCTATCCTGTCGCTCATAGTGATTGGGTAAGTCCGGTGCATTGCGTCCCTTAGAACGGAGGTATTACCGTTGTCCCTAATGATAAGGATGAATTGATCCCACAGAGGATTATTACTAGTTATAGGATGGCGATCGATTTTAGGAAATTGAATAAGGCCGCTAGGAAAGATCATTACCCTTTGACTTTTATCAACCAAATGCTAGAAAGACTGTCTAAACACACACACTTCTGCTTTCTAGACGGTTATTCTGGTTTCTCCCAAATATGAGTTGCACAAGCTGATCAGGAGAAAACCACTTTCACCTGCCCTTTCGGTACCTTTCCTTATAGACATATGCCTTTTGTCTTATGTAATGCACCTGCCACCTTTCAAATATGTATGATGGCTATATTCTCTGATTTTTGTGAAAATATTGTTGAGGTTTTCATGCATGACTTCTCCGTTTATGGGTCTTGTTTTGATGATTGCCTCAGCAACCTTGACCGAGTCTTGCAGAGATGTAAAGATACCAGTCTTGTCTTGAATTGGGAGAAGTGCCACTTTATGGTTAATGAAGGCATCGTCTTAGGACATAAAATCTCCGAAAGAGGTATTGAAGTCGATAAGGCTAAGGTTGATGCAATCGAGAAAATGCCATGCCCCACAGATATCAAAGGTATAATAAGTTTCCTTGGTCATGCTGGTTTCTATAAGAGGTTCATTAAAGACTTCCCTAAGATTTCTAGGCCTCTTACCAATCTCTTGCAAAAGGATATTCCTTTTGTGTTTGACGATGATTGTGAGGAAGCCTTCAAAATACTTAAGAAGGCCTTGATAACTGCACCTATTGTTCAACCACCTAATTGGAACTTACCTTTTGAAATCATGTGTGATGCTAGTGATTATGCTGTTGGTGTTGTCCTAGGGCAAATAGTTGATAAGAAGTTGAATGTTATTCACTATGCTAGTAAAACTCTAGACAATGCCCAAAGAAACTATGCTACTACGGAAAAGGAATTTTTAGCAGTCGTGTTTGCATGTGAAAAGTTCAGATCTTACATAGTTGATTCTAAAGTCACTATTCACACTCATCATGCTGCTATTAAGTACCTCATGGAGAACAAAGACGCTAAACCTAGACTCATCAGATGGGTTCTCTTACTACAAGAATTTGATTTGCACGTTGTCGACAGGAAGGGTGCTGATAACCCCGTAGCAGATAACTTGTCTAGGTTGGAGAATGTTCTTGATGACCCACAACCTATTGATGATAGCTTTCCTGATGAGCAATTGAATGTCATCAATACTTCACGTAGTGCGCCGTGGTATGCTGATTATGCAAACTATATCGTTGCCAAATATATACCACCTAGTTTCACATACCAGCAAAAGAAGAAATTCTTCTTTGACTTGAGACATTACTTCTGGGATGATCCTCACCTTTATAAGGAAGGAGTAGATGGTGTTATTAGACGTTGTGTACTTGAACATGAACAGGGACAGATCCTATAGAAGTGTCACTTCGAGGCCTACGGAGGACACCATGCGGGAGATAGAACTGCACAGAAGGTATTGCAATCAGGTTTCTATTGGCCCACTCTCTTTAAGGATGCCCGCAAGTTTGTCTTGTCTTGTGATGAATGTCAAAGAATAGGTAATATCGGTAAACGTCAGGAAATGCCTATGAATTATTCACTTGTCGTTGAACCATTTGATGTTTGGGGCTTTGATTATATGGGACCTTTTCCAAAATCCAACGGGTATACTCACATCCTAGTTGCTCTTATTATGTCACTAAGTGGGTAGAAGCTATCCCCACTAGTAGTGCTGATCACAACACCTCTATCAGGATGCTTAAAGAAGTTATTTTCCCTAGATTTGGAGTCCCTAGATATCTAATGACCGACGGTGGTCCACAATTCATTCATGGTGCTTTCCGTAAAACGCTTGCTAAGTACGATGTCAACCATAGAATTGCGTCTCCCTATCACCCTTAGTCCAGTGGTCAATTAGAGCTAAGCAATAGAGAGATTAAACTGATTCTACAAAAGACTGTCAACATGTCTAGAAAGAATTGGTCTAAGGAGCTCGATGATGCACTGTGCGCTTATAGAACTGCCTATAAGAATTCCATGGGCATGTCTCCGTACAAAATGGTGTATGGTAAAGCATGCCATTTATCTCTTGAGCTAGAGCATAAAGCTTATTGGGCAATCAAAGAGATCAACTTGGATTTCAAACTTGCTGGTGAGAAGAGGTTATTTGATATTAGCTCGCTTGATGAGTGGAGAACTCATGCATATGAGAATGCCAAGTTGTTCAAAGAAAAGGTTAAGAGGTGGCATGATAAAAGGATACAAAAGTGTGAGTTCAATGCTGGTGATTATGTCTTGCTATATAATTCTCGTTTAAGATTTTTTGCAGGCAAGCTTCTATCTAAATGGGAAGGTCCCTATATTGTTGAAGAAGTATATCGTTCCGGTGCTATCAAGATCAACAACACGGAAGGTAATTGTCCGAGAGTGGTAAATGGGCAGAGAATCAAGCATTATATCTTAGGTACTCCCATAAATGTTGAAAGCAATATTATCAATACCATAACTCCGGAGGAGTACCTAAGGGATATTTATCAGCGTGTTTCAGACTCTGAAAACAAAGAGGTATGTGTTTCGGTAAGTAAACAGACTCCAAAACTTTTCTAGTAGGATTTTTTCTTCGTCTTGGAATATTTAGAAAAATAGAAAAAATTGAAGCAGTCCGGAAAGCGCACGAGAGGCGACAAGCCTGTCAGGCGCGGGCCACTCCCCTCGCCGCGTGTGGGGGGCTTGTGGCCACCTCGTGTGCCCCCCGGACTCCGTTTTCTTGCGGAGTACTCCTTCTGGTCTGGAACAAATCATTATATATTCTCCCGAAAGGTCTAATCCTCGTATCACGCAAATTTCCTCTGTTTTTGTTTTGAGCATGTTTCTGCTGCAGATCTAGATTGCTATGGCTTCCCCAGAAGCTCCGAAGGACAAGATCTTCGAGAAGGTCATCAATCCCTAACTCGCGAGAGTGATGCAACACCCTCAATCTATCGAGATGCGTGAGGGGTTGTTGCACATCTGTGACGTTGAGGGGCCCAAGAAGACCGGAAGCGTGGAGGCGAGGCTGGAAGCAATGGATCAACAGGTCTTCAAGTGCCAAGGGATGGTGGAGCGTGGACTCAACGCCAACCACATGATTATCACAGAGTTCAGCAACAAGCACAAGATCGATGCCAATGACATCGGGAAGGACCTCTCTAGGCTCTATGGCATAATTGATCACCTCCAAGCCCAGACCTATGACCTGCAGAACCAAAACTGTGAGTATGAGTATAGATTTGAATCAATACGGTTGGCTATAGATTTGAGGATTCTGGAGACTCGGTCATCTTTCCATGATGGAATGATACATCCATTTTGCATCATGTTTTCATGTTGATATTTATCGCTTCGTGGGCTGTTATTTCACTTCACGATACAATACTTATGCCTTTTCTCTCTTATTTTGCAAGGTCTACATGAAGAGGGACAATGCCGACAGCTGGAATTCTGGCCTAAAAGAGGAGCAAAGTTGAGATACCTATTCTGCACAACTACAAACGCCGTAAAAATCAACGAGGATTTTTTTTCTGGATTTATAAAAAATACTGGGCCGAAGAAGCGCCAGCAGGTGGCCACAAGCCTGCTTGGCGCGGCCACCCCCCCAGGCCGTGCCAAGGGGGCTTGTGGGCAGCCTGCTGGCCCACTGGCCCCCTCTTCTGCTATATGAGGGGTTTTGTCTGGAAAAAAAATTAGAGAGGAGCTTTTTCGTGGATTCACCGCCGCCACGAGGCGGAACTTGAGCAGAACCAATCTAGAGCTCCGGCAGGACGATCCTGCCGAGGAAAGTTCCCTCCCGGAGGGGGAAATCATCGCCATCGTCACCACCAACACTCCTCTCATCAGAGGGGACTCATCACCATCAACATCTTCATCAGCACCATCTCATCTCCAAACCCTAGTTCATCACTTGTAACCAATCTCCCTCTCGCGACTCAGATTGGTACTTGTAAGGTTGCTAGTAGTGTTGATTACTCTTTGTAGTTGATGCTAGTTGGATTATTTGGTGGAAGAGTTTATGTTCAGATCCTTGATGCTACTCATTACCTCTCTGGTCATGAATATGATTATGCTTTGTGAGTAGTTACTTTTGTTCCTGAGGACATGGGATAAGTCATGCTAATAGTAGTCATGTGCATTTGGTATTCGTTCGGTAATTTGATGTGTTGTCTATTGTTTTTCCTCTAGTGGTTTTATGTGAACATCGACTACATAACACTTCACCATTATTTGGGCCTAGAGGAAGGCATTGGGAAGTAGTAAGTAGATGATGGGTTGCTAGAGTGACAGAAGCTTAAACCCTAGTTTATGCGTTGCTTCGTAAGGGGCTGATTTGGATCCACTAGTTTAATGCTATGGTTAGACTTTGTCTTAATTCTTATTTTGTAGTTGCGGATGCTTGCGAGAGGGGTTAATCATAAGAGGGATGCTTGTCCAAGTAAGGGCTGTACCCAAGCACCGGTCCACTCACATATCAAACTATCAAAGTAACGAACGCAAATCATATGAACATGATGGAACTAGCATGACAGAAATTCCCGTGTGTCCTCGGGAGCGTTTTTCCTCCAATAAGACTTTGTCCAGGCTTGTCCCTTGCTACAAAAGTGATTGGGCCACTTTGCTGAACCATTGCTACTTTTGTTACTTGTTGCTTGATGACCCACAAGTATAGGGGATAAATCATAGTCCTTTCGATAAGTAAGAGTGTCAAACCCAACGAGGAGCAGAAGGCTCTCATAAACAGTTTTCAGCAAGGTAATAACTGCAAGCACTGAAATTAGCGGTAACAAGTGATGGTGTAGCGAGGTGAAACGTAGCAAGTGAAAAGTAACAAGTAACAAGTAGTAGCAACGGTGCAGCAAAGTTGCCCAATCCCTTTTGTAGCAAGGGACAAGCCTGAACAAAGTCTTATAGGAGGAAAAACGCTCCTGAGGACACACGGGAATTTCTGTTATGCTAGTTTCATCATATTCACGTGATTCGCGTTCGTTATTTTGATAGTTTGATATGTGGGTGGACCGGCGCTTGGGTACTGCCCTTACTTGGACAAGCATCCCACTTATGATTAACCCCTCTCGCAAGCATCGTCAACTACGAAAGAAGAATTAAGACAACGTCTAACCATAACATTAATCTAGTGGATCAAAATCAACCCCTTACGAAGCAACGCATAGACTGGGGTTTAAGCTTCTGTCACTCTAGCAACCCATCATCTACTTACTACTCCCCAATGCCTTCCTCTAGGCCCAAATATGGTAAAGTGTTATGTAGTCGACGTTCACATAACACCACTAGAGGAAAAGACAACATACATCATATCAAAATACCGAATGAATACTAAATTCACATGACTATTATCAGCATGACTTATCCCATGTCCCGAGGAACAAAAGTAACTACTCACAAAGCATAATCATAATCATGATCAGAGGTGTAATGAGCACCATCAAGTATCTGAACATAAACTCTTCCACCAAGTAATCCAACTAGCATCAACTACAAAGAGTAATCAACACTACTAGCAACCTTACAAGTGCCAATCGGAGTCGCGAGAAGGAGATTGGTTACAAGAGATGAACTAGGGTTTGGAGAGGAGATGGTGTTGATGAAGATGTTGATGGAGATGACTCCCCTTCGATGAGAGGAGTGTTGGTGATGACGACGGCGACGATTTCCCCCTCCGGGAGGGAAGTTTCCCCGGCTGGATCGTCCTGCCGGCGCTCTAGATTGGATCTGCTCAAGTTCCGCCTCGTGGCGGCGGAGAATCCACGAAAAAGCTCCTCCTTTATTTTTTCTGGAACGAAACCCTTCATATAGCAAAAGAGGGGGGCCTGTGGGCCGTCAGGGAGCCCACAAGCCCTGTAGACGCCACCAGGGGGTGGCGGCTACCAGGCTTGTGGGGCCCTGGTAGCTCCCCTCTGGTACTTCTTTCACCCAATATTTTTTATATATTCCCAAAAAATTCCACGTTGATTTTCAGGGCATTTGGAGTTGTGCAGAATAGAGGACTCACACTTGCTCCTTTTCTAGTCCAGAATTCCAGCTGCTGGTATTCTCCCTTTTCAAATAAACCTTGCAAAATAAGAGAGAAAAAGCATAAATATGGTACCTCAAGGTAATATAACAGCCCATAAAGCGATAAATATCAACATGAAAGCATGATGCAAAATGGACGTATCAACTGCCCCAAGCTTAGACCTCGCTTGTCCTCAAGCGAAAACCAAGTTCCATAAACATGTCCACTTGTTTAGGGATGAAGGTGTCGATAAAACATAATACAGACATGAGGGCATCATGATCACACATAGAACAACAACACATCATAAAGATTCTTATGGGAAAGTAACAATTCCTTCACAAAGCAAAGTATGAAGCAAAAACCTTACCGAGAAGTAGCCAACAACAGTCCATGGTCATTGAAGCAATTGCAACTTATCATAACATCAGAAAGAGTCAAATAAGAGCTTGTAAAGCATACCCACATACTCAATCATCTCTTTTGTTTTCCACAATTGTTACAACTCACGTGGTACTCATGGTATCAAAGTTTCAGCTGGACACAGAGGAAGATAGGGGCTTATAGTTTTGCCTCCCAACCATTTACCTCAAGGGTAAAGTCAAGAATAATAAAGCATAAGTACTCATCTCCAAGTTGATATATGAATATAGATCTTTCCCAAGCATGTGACGGTAGCCAAGACAAAGGCAAAATGGGGAATTGGTGACGATCACCATGACTCTTACAAGGGCAAAAAGTAAAGGTACAAGATAGGCCCTTCGCAGAGGGAAGCAGAGGTTGTCATGCGCTTTTGAGGTTTGGATGCATGTCCTCTTAGTGCGGAGGAACGTTACTTTATATTGCCTCCTGTGATAAAGAACTTTATTATGCAGTGTGTCGCTTTTATGTCTTCCTCATCACAAGTTCGTATAAAGCTTATTTTCCACACACTAATAGATCATACATATTAGAGAGCAATTCTTATTGCTTGCACCGATGACAACTTACTTGAGGGATCTTATTCAATCCATAGGTAGGTATGGTGGACTCTCATGGCAAAACTGGGTTGGAGGTTTATGGATGCACAAGTAGTATCTCTACTTGGTGCGGGAGTTTTGGTTAATATGAGGTGGAAGAAATCATCACATGCTAAGGGATCTCTAATCATATAACATTGTTTGGAACCAAGCAAACACAATTCATTATGTTGTCTTCCTTGTCCAACATCTACTTCTAAGCATTTAATAGTTTGGTGAGTGCTCACAATTATAGAAAGTGTCTAAGATGATATATTTATATGTGAACCTCTCTTTCCTTATTACTTCTTATTAATTGCAACAATGACTCAGGTCTATGTTGGTTTATTCTCAACAAGTTTCAATCATCATACTAGTTATATGTGAAGCTATCACTTTCCATAAGATCATCTCATGATCTTTCATGCTATCGTTCTTTTCATACTTTTGATCACGACACAAAACAAAGCCCATGACTAAGATACTCTTTATTATATAGCTCGCAAGCTCGAATACAACGGGGGAGACACAAAGCAAAAGACTCAAACTAAACACTAAAGACTTATTCCACTAAGAGAAGAAATAAAAACTGAAAAGGAAAGAACTAAAACAAAGGTAAAAGCAAAAGATATAAAGGTGATATGATACCAGGGCAACTCCCCCAAGCTTGGAAAAAGCCAAGGGGATTGCCCATACCAATGCTTACTTGTCTTCCTTTGGTGGTGATGGTGGTGGAGTTGTTGAGGTAATCTTCAGCTTGTCTAATTTCCACTTGAGCATAAAGTTATGCTCCCTCAGATCGTCATTTTCCTCCTCAAGCTTCAACACTCTTTGGCAAAGTTCCTGCTTACTCTCCTGCAAAAAACGAGAAGGGATAAATAGGGTCTTAGGCTTCTTCCTGGAGTTGGGGAGGCTTGACTTCTTGAACTCCACATGGGTGTTTGCAGGTTGAGGTAGAGGAGCCTCCTCTTCATCGGAACTCGTTTGTTCCTTCCCCTTGGGATCATAATCCTCTTCCTCGTCAGTGGTCCAACCGTATGGTTCCAAGTCCCCATAGACCTTGGGGTTAGCAAGGTAATCAGCCACATAGCTCTCCCCATCTGAATCCTGAGAAGACATCTTGACCTAGATATGCGGCAGAAACAGGCTTGAAACGAAAACAGAGGAAAACTGCACGATACGGAGATCAAAACCCTCGGGCGTATATATAATGATTTTTTCTGGACCACAAGGAGTGCTCCGCAAGAAAACGGAGTCCGGGAGGCACACGAGGTGCCCACGAGCCCTGTAGCCGCCGCCAGGGGGGTAGGTGGCGGCTACCAAGCTTGTGGCCGCCTCGTGCACTCTCCGGACTGCTTTTTACTTTTCGAATTTTCCAAAAATTCCAAAACGGAGGAAATTTTCTATTGGAAAAGCTACGGAGTCCAATTACTTACCGAAACACATACCTCTTCGTTTTCAGGGTCAGAAACAGACTGATAAACATCTCTTATGCACTCCTGTGGAGTTATGATATTGATGATATTGGTCTCAACATTTATGGGAGTACCACAGATATAATGTTTGATTCTTTGCCCATTTACCACTCTAGGAAAATTTCCTTCCGTGTTATTGATTTTGATGGCACCGGAACGATATACTTCCTCGACAACGTAAGGACCTTCCCATATAGAGAGAAGCTTGCGTGCGAAGAATCTTAAGCGATAATTGTATAGCAGGACATAATCACCTACATTGAACTCTCGTTTCTGTATTCTTTTATCATGCCATCTCTTAACCTTTTCCTTGAACAACTTGGCATTCTCATATTCTTGGGCCCTCCATTCATCTAATGAGCTGATATCAAACAACCGCTTCTCGCCGGCAAGTTTGAAATCGAAGTTAAGCTCTTTGATTGCCCAATAAGCCTTGTGTTCTAGCTCAAGAGGTAAATGACAGGCCTTACCATAAACCATTTTATACGGCGACAGGCCCATGGGATTCTTATAAGCAGTCCTATAAGCCCATAGTGCATCGTCAAGTTTACTAGACCAATTCTTTCGAGATCTATTGACAGTCTTTTGTAAGATCAATTTGATCTCCCTATTACTCAACTCCACGTGACCACTAGACTGAGGATGATAAGGAGATGCAACTCTATGGTTGACATTATACTTAGTAAGCATCTTCCGGAAAACACCATGAATGAAGTGTGAACCGCCATCAGTCATCAGATATCTAGGGACTCCAAATCTTGGGAAAATGACTTCTTTAAGCATCTTAATAGAGGTGTGGTGATCAACATTTCTAGTGGGGATAGCTTCTACCCACTTAGTGACGTAATCCATAGCAACTAAGATGTGAGTGTACCCATTGGAACTCGGGAAGGGTCCCATATAATAAAAGCCCCAGACATCAAACAGTTCAATGACAAGTGAATAGTTCATAGGCATTTCCTGGCGTTTACTGATGTTCCCTATTCTTTGGCATTCGTCACAAGACAAGACGAACTTACGGGCATCCTTGAAGAGAGTGGCCCAATAGAAACCTGATTGCAATACCTTATGAGCAGTTCTATCTCCAGCATGGTGTCCTCCGTAGGCTTCGGAATGACACTTCTGCAAGATCTGTCCATGTTCATGTTCAGGCACACAACGTCTAATAACACCATCTACTCCTTCCTTATAAAGGTGAGGATCATCCCAAAAGTAGTGTCTCAAATCAAAGAAGAATTTCTTCTTTTGCTGGTAGGTGAAACTGGATGGTATGTATTTGGCTACGATATAGTTTGCGTAATCAGCATACCATGGTGCACTATGTGAAGTGCGGATGACATTTAATTGCTCATCAGGAAAGCTGTCGTCAATAGGTCGTGGGTCATCAAGGACATTCTCTAGCCTCGACAAGTTATCTGCTACAGGGTTATCAGCTCCCTTTCGGTCAACAACGTGCAAATCAAATTCCTGTAGAAGGAGAACCCATCTAATTAGCCTAGGCTTAGCGTCCTTCTTATCCATAAGGTACATAATAGCAGCATGATCAGAGTGAATAGTGACTTTGGAGTCAACTATATAAGATCTGAACTTTTCACATGCAAACACGACTGCTAAAAACTCCTTTTCCGTAGTGGCATAGTTTCTTTGGGCACTGTCTAGAGTTTTACTAGCGTAGTGAATAACATTAACCTTCTTGTCAACTCTTTGTCCTAGAACAGCACCAATAGCATAACCACTAGCGTCGCACATGATTTCAAAGGGCAAGTTCCAGTTGGGTGGTTGAACAATAGGTGCGGTTATCAAGGCCTTCTTAAGTATTTCGAAAGCTTCCTCACAATCCTCATCAAAAACAAAAGGAACATCCTTCTGCAAGAGGTTGGTAAGAGGCCTAGAAATCTTAGAGAAGTCTTTAATGAACCTTCTATAGAAACCAGCATGACCTAGGAAACTCCGTATACCTCTAATATCTGTGGGGCAAGGCATTTTCTCAATTGCATCAACCTTAGCCTTATCAACTTCAATGCCTCTTTCAGAAATTTTATGTCCTAAGACGATGCCTTCATTAACCATAAAGTGGCACTTCTCCCAATTCAAGACGAGGTTGGTATCTTTGCATCTGTGTAAGACTCGATCAAGGTTGCTGAGGCAATCATCAAAGGAAGACCCATAAGCGGTGAAGTCATCCATGAAAACCTCGACAATATTTTCACAAAAGTCAGAAAATATAGCCATCATACATCTTTGAAAGGTGGGAGGTGCATTGCATAAGCAAAAAGGCATACGTCTATAAGCAAAGGTACCGAAGGGGCAGGTGAAAGTGGTTTTCTCCTGATCAGATTGTGCAACAGGTATTTGCGAGAAACCGAATAACCGTCTAGAAAGCAGAAGTGTGTGTGTTTGGATAGCCTTTCTAGCATTTGGTCGATAAACGACAAAGGATAATGGTCTTTCCTGGTTGCCTTGTTCAGTTTCCGGAAGTCTATCACCATCCTATAGCCAGTAATAATCCTTTGTGGGATTAATTCATTCTTATCATTAGGAACGACGGTGATACCTCCCTTCTTAGGTACGCAATGTACTGCACTTACCCAATCACTATGAACAACAGGATAAATGATTCCTGCTTCCAGAAGCTTTAATATTTCTTTTCTCACGACCTCTTTCATCTTAGGATTTAATCTCCTTTGATGATCAGCAACTGGTTTGAAGTCAGGATCAGTTTTAATCTTGTGCTGACATAGAGTGGGACTAATACCCTTAAGATCATCAAGAGTATATCCAATAGCCTCACGGTGCTTCCTCAAAGTTTTTAATAACTTCTTCTCTTCGTGATTCGAGAGGCGATCACTAATAATAACAGGATATATCTCCTTCTCATCAAGGTAGACATACTTAAGAGTATCTGGTAACTGTTTAAGCTCGAACACAGGATCACCCTTCGGTGGGGAAGGATCCCCAAGCAGTTCAACAGGCAGATTATTCTTGAGAATAGGATATTGTTCTAAGACAATTTTATCTATCTCATCTCTTTCATCCATATGCATATCATTTTCATGCTCAAGCAGATATTGCTCTAAAGGATCCGTAGGAGGTACGACAATAGAGGCAAGAGCAATGATTTCATCCCTACCAGACGACTCTTTTTCATGGGATTGTCTTCCAAACTTGGAGAAGTTAAATTCATGAGGCACACCCTCGAAACTAACAGTGACAATCTGCTTAATGCAATCAATGTGAGCATTGACACTGTTGAGAAAGGGTCTACCAAATATGATGGGACAAAAGCTATCTTGTGCAGTAGCAAGGACGAGGAAATCAGTAGGATACTTCGTCTTACCACACAGGACTTCTACGTCTCTCACAATTCCCAGAGGGCAGACAATGTCTCTATTAGCTAGCGTAATAGTGACATCAATGGGTTCTAACTCAGCAGGTGCAATCTCATCTTTGATTTCATCAAATAGGGAACAGGGTATTGCACTAACACTAGCACCCATATCACATAAACCATGATAACAGTGATCTCCTATCTTGACAGAAACAACGGGCAGACCAACTATAGGTCCGTATTTGTCTTTCGCGTGAGGTTTAGCAATTCTAGCAGAGTCCTCACTGAATTTGATAACATGCTCGTCTATGTCTTCGGCTAAGAGATCTTTGATAATAGCAACACTAGGTTCAACTCTAATTTCCTCAGGGGGTGCAAGTGGTCTAATGTAACCCCTACGTATCATAGTTGGAGCTTTAGAATAATCCTTTTTCCTAGCAGGGTATGGTGGTTTCTCAGCGTAAGCACAAGGAACAATAGGATCACTAAAGGCAATGACTTTCTCCTCAACTAGATTGGGTTTAGCTATGTTGACTTCTACAGGGGGATGAAATTTAAACCACTTCTCTTTGGGAAGACCAACATGAGCAGCAAAAGATTCACATAGAGAAGCTACTATCTCAGAGTCAAGTCCATACTTAGCGCTAAAATCTCTAGAAGTGTTTGTTTCAACACAAGATTTAAGACAATCAAACTGGAAATTCATACCTGACTCCTTACCTTCCTCAAGCTCCCAATCTTCAGAGTTACATTTGATTCTTTCCAAAAAATTCCACTTGTGGTCAATATCCTTCTTCATAAAAGAACCGGTACAAGAAGTGTCAAGCATGGTACGATCTTCATGAGAAAGCCGAGCATAAAAGTTTTGAGTGATAATTTCTCTCGATAGCTCATGATTGGGGCATGAATATAGCATTGATTTAAGCCTCCCCCAAGCTTGAGCTATGCTTTCCCTGTCAAGAGGCCAAAGGTTATAAATATAATTCCGATCACGATGTACTAAATGCATAGGATAAAACTTTTGATGAAATTCCAATTTCAACCGAGTGTAGTCCCATGATCCAGTATAATCACATAGCCTATACCATGTCAACGCCTTATCCTTCAAAGATAAAGGAAAGACTTTCTTCTTTACCTCATCCTCGGGCAAACCTGCAAGCTTAAATAAACCACAAACTTCATCTACATAGATCAGATGCAAGTCTAGATGTGAAGATCCATCTCCTGTAAAAGGATTAGCTAGCAGTTTCTCAAGCATACCCGAAGGAATTTCATAAAAGATTTTTAGTAGGTACCTCAGGTTGAGGAACAACTCCTCATGCTTCCGTTCATGGTGAAGATACCCCGAACAAACTCCTCAAAGGAACAGTTTCCATTGTGACAAGTGACAATAAATTTCAGCACAGTATATAAATGTTTCCTTACCAAATTCCACTTACCAAAGGCGCTTCACCTCCCCGACAACGGCGCCAGAAAAGAGTCTTGATGACCCACAAGTATAGGGGATCAATCGTAGTCCTTTTGATAAGTAACAGTGTCGAACCCAACGAGGAGCAGAAGGCTCTGATAAACAGTTTTCAGCAAGGTAATAACTGCAAGCACTGAAAGTAGCGGTAACAAGTGATGGTGTAGCGAGGTGAAACGTAGCAAGTGAAAAGTAACAAGTAACAAGTAGTAGAAACGGTGCAGCAAAGTGGCCCAATCCCTTTTGTAGCAAGGAACAAGCCTGAACAAAGTCTTATAGGAGGAAAAACGCTCGCGAGGACACACGGGAATTTCTGTCATGCTGGTTTCATCATGTTCACGTGATTCGCGTTCGTTATTTTGATAGTTTGATATGTGGGTGGACCGGCGCTTGGGTAATGCCCTTACTTGGACAAGCATCCCAATTATGATTAACCCCTCTCACAAGCATCCGCAACTACGAAAGAAGAATTAAGACAACGTCTAACCATAGCATTAAACTAGTGGATCCAAATCAGCCCCTTACGAAGCAACACATCGACTGGGGTTTAAGCTTCTGTCACTCTAGCAACCCATCATCTACTTACTACTCCCCAATGCCTTCCTCTAGGCCCAAATATGGTGAAGTGTTATGTAGTCGATGTTCACATAACACCACTAGAGGAAAAGACAACATACATCATAACAAAATACCGAACGAATACCAAATTCACATGACTATTATCAGCATGACTTATCCCATGTCCTCAGGAACAAAAGTAACTACTCACAAAGCATAATCATAATCATGATCAGAGGTGTAATGAGTATCATCAAGGATCTGAACATAAACTCTTCCACCAAGTAATCCAACTAGCATCAACTACAAAGTGTAATCAACACTACTAGCAACCTTACAAGTGCCAATCAGAGTCGCGAGACGGAGATTGGTTACAAGAGATGAACTAGGGTTTGGAGAGGAGATGGTGCTTATGAAGATGTTGATGGAGATGACTCCCCTCCGACGAGAGGAGTGTTGGTGATGACGATGGCGACGATTTCCCCTTCCGGGAGGGAAGTTTCCTTGGCAGGATCGTCCTGGCGGAGCTCTAGATTGGATCTGCTCAAGTTCCGCCTCGTGGCGGCGGAGAATCCACGAAAAATCTCCTCCTTGATTTTTTCTGGAACGAAACCCTTCATATAGCAAAAGAGGGGGGCTAGTGGGTCGTCAGGGAGCCCACAAGCCATGTAGCCGCCACCAGGGGGTGGCGGCTACCAGGCTTGTGGGGCCCTTGTAGCTCCCCTCTAGTACTTCTTTCGCCCCGTAATTTTTTATATATTCCCAAAAAATTCCCCGTTGATTTTAAGGGCATTTGGAGTTGTGCAGAATAGAGGACTCAGACTTGCTCCTTTTCCAGTCCAGAATTCCAGCTACCGGTATTCTCCCTCTTCAAATAAACCTTGCAAAATAAGAGAGAAAAGGCATAAGTATGGTACCTCAAGGTAATATAACATCCTATAAAGCGATAAATATCAACATGAAAGCATGATGCAAAATGGACGTATCATTGCTCGCTACGAATCATCTCACCACACAATCACTTGTTACCGATAATTTCAGTGCTTGTAGATATTTCCTTGCTGCAAACCACTTGTGAGATCCTTCTGCTCCTTGTTGGGTTCGACACTCTTACTTATCGAAAGGACTACGATTGATCCCCTATACTTGTGGGTCATCATGGAGCACCTACGCCTTGGAAGACGGAGGATCAAGCCCATGTTGCAACAACTCCACCACCATCACCTCCAAAGGAAGTCAACTAAGCATGGGTATGGGCAATCCCCTCGGCTGGTGCCAAGCTTGGGGGAGTTGGCCCGATATCGTATCACCATCACATCTTTTGCCTTTACCTTTGTTTTAATTTGTTCCTTTTTCAATTTTCTCTTTCCCTAGTAGATTAAAGGTCTTAGTGTTTTAGGCTTGAGTTTTGCTTTGTGTCACCCCGATGTATTCGAGCTCGTGATCCATATAATAAAGAGTATCTTAGTTAAGGGCTTTGCCTCATGCCATGATCAAAAGAGTGAGAAAAGAACAAAAGCATGAAAGATCATGCAATGATCTTATGGGAAGTGATGGCTTCACATATAAAAATAATGATGATTGAAACTTGTTGAGGGTAGAAAAACATAGACCTTGGTCATTGTTGCAATTAATAGGAAGTGATAGAGAAGGAGAGGTTCACATATAAAAATATCATCTTTGACACCATCTATGATTGTGAACCCTCACTAAACTAATGCATGCTTAGAGATAGATGTTGGACAAGAACACAACATAATGAATTGTGTTTGCCTTGTTCCGAACAATGTTATATGACTAGAGATCCCTTAGCATGTGACAATTGCTTCCACCTCATATTAGCCAAAACTCCCGCACCAAGTAGAGATACTACTTGTGCATCCATAAACCTTCAACCCAGTTTTTCCATGAGAGTCCACCATATCTACCTATGGATTGAATAAGATCCCTCAAGTAAGTTGTCATGGGTGCAAGCAATAAAAATTGCTCCCTAATAAGTATGATCTATTAGTGCGTGGAAAATAAGATTTGTACGAACCTGTGGTGAGGAAGACATAAAAGCGACAGACTGCATAATAAAATTCTTTATCACAGGAGGCAATATAAAGTGACGTTTCTCCACACTAAGAGGACACACATCCAAACCTCAAAAGCGCATGACAACCCCTGATTCCCTCTGCGAAGGGCCTATCTTGTACCTTTACTTTTTGCCCTTGAAAGAGTCATGGTGATCTTCACCAATTCCTTATTTCGCCTTTATCTTGGCTAACATCATATGCTTGGGAAAGATCTATATTCATATGTCAACTTGGAAGTAAGTATTCATGAACTATTATTGTTGACATTACCCTTGAGGTAAATGGTTGGGAGGCAAAACTATAAGCCCCTATCTTTCTCTGTGTCTAGCTGAAACTTTGATCTCATGAGTACCACGTGAGTTGTAGCAATTGTAGAGAACGAAAAGATGATTGAGTATGTGGATTTGCTTTACAAGCTCTTATTTGACTCTTTCTGATGTTGTGATAAATTGCAACTACTTCAATGACTAAAGGCTATTGGTTGTTAATTCTCGGTAAGGTTCTTGATCCATGCTTTACTTTGTGAAGGAATTGTCACTTTAGCATAAGAGATGATATGATGGTATTGATGTTCTGATCATGATCATGATGCCTGCATGTTCGTATCTTGTATTGTCGACACCTATCTCCCTAAACATGTGGGCATGTTTATTGATCTAGGCTTTTGCTTGAGGACAAGCGAGGTCTAAGGTTGGGGGAGTTGATACGTCCATTTTGCATCATGCTTTCATGTTGATATTTATCGCTTTTTTGGGCTGTTATTACACATCACGGTACAATACTTATTTTGCAAAATCTCATGGTTTACATGAAGAGGGAGAATGCGGGCAGCTGGAATTCTGGCCTGAAAAAGGAGCAAGTTTGAGATACCTATTCAGCGCAACTCCAAAAGCCGTGAAAATCAACATGGATTTGTTTGGGATTTATAAAAAATACTGGGCCGAAGAAGTGCCGGAGGGGCGCCAGCAGGAGGGAACAAGCCTGCTAGGCGCGCCCCCTGGCCGCGCCTAGGAGGCTTGTGGGATCCCAGTTGGCCCTTTGGCTCCCCCCTTTTGCTACAAGAAGGGTTTCGGTCTGGAAAAAATCAAGAGGAGGCTTTTCGGAGGATTCGCCGCCGCCACGAGGCGGAACTTGAGCATAACCAATCTAGAGCTTCGGCAGGACGATCCTGCCGGGGAAACTTCCCTCTCGGAGGGGGAAATCATCGCCATTGTCATCGCCAACACTCCTCTCATCGGAGGGGACTCGTCACCATCAACATCTTCATCAGCAAAATCTCATCTCCAAACCCTAGTTCATCTCTTGTAACCAATCTCCATCTCGCGACTCCGATTGGTACTTGTAAGGTTGCTAGTAGTGTTAATTACTCTTTGTAGTTGATGCTAGTTGGATTACTTGGTGGAAGATTATATGTTCAGATCTTTGATGCTACTCATTACACCTCTAGTCATGAATAGATGATTATGCTTTGTGAGTAGTTACTTTTGTTCCTGAGGACATGGGATAAGTCATGCTATAAGTAGTCATGTGAATTTGGTATTCGTTCGGTAATTTGATGTGTTGTATGTTGTTTTTCCTCTAGTGGGGTTATGTGAACGTCGACTACATAACACTTCACCATTATTTGGGCCTAGAGGAAGGCAATGGGAAGTAGTAAGTAGATGATGGGTTGCTAGAGTGACAGAAGCTTAAACCCTAGTTTATGTGTTGCTTCGTAAGGGGCTGATTTGGATCCACTAGTTTAATGCTATGGTTAGACTTTGTCTTAATTCTTCTTTCATAGTTGCGTATGCTTGCGAGAGGGGTTAATCATAAGTGGGATGCTTGTCCAAGTAAGGGTAGTACCCAAGCGCCGGTCCACCCACATATCAAACTATCAAAGTAACGAACGCGAATCATATGAACATGATGAAAACTAGCTTGACAGAATTTCCCAGGTGTCCTCGGGAGCGTTTTACCTCCTATAAGACTTTGTCCAGTCTTGTCCCTTGCTACAAAAGTGATTGGGCCACTTTGCTGCACCGTTGTTACTTTTGTTACTTGCTACTTGCTACGAATCATCTCACCACACAACTACTTGTTACCGATAATTTCAGTGCTTGCAAATATTACCTTGCTGAAAACCACTTGTCAGATCCTTCTGCTCCTCGTTGGGTTCGACAATCTTACTTATCGAAAGGACTATGATAGATCCCCTATACTTGTGGGTCATTACCCAGCAACTGCGGAAGATAGAGAACAAATGAGTTCCGTCCCCTATGCTTCAGCCGTAGGTTCGATCATGTATGCAAAGCTGTGCACTAGACCAGACGTCAGCTTGGCCATAAGTATGACAGGCAGGTTTCAGAGTAATCCAGGAGTGGATCACTGGATAGTGGTCAAGAATATTCTGAAGTACTTGAAAAGGACTAAGGAAATGTTTCTCGTGAATGGAGGTGACAAAGAGCTCGCCGTAAAAGGTTACGTCGACGCAAGTTTTGACACCGATCCGGATGACTCTAATTCACAGACCGGATACGTATTTATTCTTAATGGGGGTGCGGTAAGCTGGTGCAGTTCCAAGCAAAGCGTCATAGCAGATTCTATATGTGAAGCGGAGTACATGGCTGCCTCGGAGCCCGCAAAGGAGGGTGTCTGGATGAAGTAGTTCATTAGAGATCTTCGAGTTGTGCCGAGCACACTAGATCCATTGACTCTGTTATGTGACAACACTGGTGCCATAGCCTTAGCAAAGGAACCAAGGTTTCACAAGAAGACCAGACACATCAAACGACGCTTCAACCTCATCCGCGACTACGTCGAAGGAGTGGACGTGTATATTTGCAAAGTGCACACGGATCTAAATGTAGCAGACCCCCTGACTAAACCTCTTCCACGGGCGAAACATGATCAACACCAGAAATGTATGGGTGTTCGATTTATTACAATGCAAATCGCATGGCCATGTGAGGACTAGATTATTGACTCTAGTGCAAGTGGGAGACTGTTGGAAATATTCCCTAGAGGCAATGATAAATAGTTATTATTAAATTTCCTGTTTAAAGATAATCGTTTATTATCCATGTTATAATTCTATTGAATAAAAACATAGATACATATGTGGATACATAGACACAACAATGTCCCTAGCAAGCCTCTAGTTGGCTAGCCAGTTGATCAAGGATAGTCAAGGTTTTCTCGCTATGTGCATAGTGTTGTTGCTTGATAACTGGATCACATCATTAGGAGAATCATGTGATGGACTAGACCCAAACTATGAATGTAGCATATTGATTGTGTAGTTTTATTGCTATAGTTTTGTATGTGTCAAGTATTTGTTCCTATGACCATGAGATCATATAACTCACTGGCACCAGAGGAATGCCTTGTGTGTATCAAACGTCACAACGTAACTGGGTGACTCTAAAGGTGCTCTACAGGTATCTCCGAAGGTGTCCGTTGAGTTAGTATGGATCAAGACTGGGATTTGTCACTCCGTGTGACGGAGAGGTATCTCGGGGCCCACTCGGTAAAACAACATCACACATAAGCCTTCCAGCAATGTGACTAAGTGTAAGTCACATGATCTTGTATTACGGAACGAGTAAAGAGACTTGCCGGTAACGAGATTGAAATAGGTATGCGGATACCGACGATCGAATCTCGGAAAAGTAACATACCGAAGGACAAATGGAATGACATCGGGATTATATGAATCCTTGACACTGAGGTTCAACCGATAAGATCTTCGGAGAATATGTAGGATCCAATATGGGCATCCAGGTCCCGCTATTGGATATTGACCAAGGAGTACCTCAGGGCATGTCTACATAGTTCTCGAACCCGCAAGGTTTGCACACTTAAGGTTCGACGATGTTTTAGTATAGTTGAGTTATATGCATCATTACCGAATGTTGTTAGGAGTCCCGGACGAGATCACGGATGTCATAAGGGTTTCCGGAATGGTCCGGAGACGAAGATTGATATATAGTATGACTTCATTTGGTTACCAGAAAGTTTTCGGGGATTACCAGGAATGTACCGAGAGTGACGAATGAGTTTCGAAAGTTCACCGGGAGGGGGACAACCCTCCCCGGGGAAGCCCAAAGGACTTATGGGTGGCGCACCAGCCCTTAGTGGGCTGGTAGGACAGACCAGTAAGGCCTAAGCGCCATAAGAGAAAAACCAAAGAAAGAAAAAAAGAATAGGTGGGAAGGAAGAGAAGGACTCCACTTTCCAATCCTAGTTGGACTAGGATTGGAGTAGGACTCCTCCTCCTCTTGGCCGGCGCACCTTGGGGGCTTGGCCCTCAAGGCAAGCACCCTCCCCCTCCCTCCTATATATAGTGGTGATTTAGGGCTGATTTGAGACAACTTTGCCACGTGCAACTCAGATCTAGACACCATAGTTTTACCACTAGATCGTATTTCTGCGGAGCTCGGGCAGAGCCCTGCAGTAGTAGATCCTTCACCACCACCGGAGCGCCGTCACGCTGCCGGAGAACTCATCTACTTCTCTATCTTTCTTGCTGGATCAAGAACCCCGAGATCATCGTCGAGTTGTACGTGTGCTGAATGCGGAGGTGCTGTCCGTTCGGCACTAGATCGGAGCAGATCGTGGGACGGATCGCGGGACGGTTCGTGGGTCGGTTCGCGGGGCGGATCGAGGGACGTGAGGACGTTCCACTACATCAACCGCGTTTCTTAACTCTTCCTGCTGTGCGATCTATAAGGGTACGTAGATCCAAATCTCCTCTCGTAGATGGACATCACCATGATAGGTCTTCGTGCGCGTAGGAAATTTTTGTTTCCCATGTGATGTTCCCCAACAACGAAGACCTATCATGATGATGTTCATCTACGAGAGGGAGATCGAATCCACATACCCTTGTAGATCGCTCAACGGAAAGCATTAAGAAACACGATTGATGTAGTGGTACAACTTCGTGATTCAAATCACCGTCGTTCCAGGATCCGTCCCGGTCTAGCACCGAACGGACGACACCTCCGCGTTCAGCACACGTACATCTCGATGACGATCTATGCCTTCTTGATCCGGTAAGAGAGACGGGGAAGTAGATGAGTCCTCCGGTAGCGTGACGGCGCGCCGGCGATGGTGATGATTGATACGTCTCCAACTTATCTATAATTTTTGATAGTTCCATGCTATTATCTTGTCAAACTTTGGATGTTTTGTATGCCTTTTATATCTTTTTTCGGACTAACTTATTAACTCAGTGCCAAGTGCCAGTTCCTGTTTTTTCTGTGTTTTTGACCCTTTTCAGAGGAGGATTTTAAACGGAGTCCAAACGGAATAAAACTTCCGAAAAGATTTTTTCCGAAATAGAAGACGATCGGGAGACTTGAGAACCAAGGCACGAGGTCACTAGGGACCCCACAAGCCCCCTAGCCGTGACCAGGGGGGCCCGCGCCTCCCAGGCTTGTGGGCTCCCTGGGCCTCCTCTGCCCTAGTTCTTTTGCCTATATATTCCCTAAAGTCCGAGAAAAATTTAGGAGATCCACGAAAATATTTTTCTGCCGCCGCAAGCTTCTATCTCCGCAAGATCCCCTCTCGGGCACGTGGGAAGGTGGACCCACATGGGAAGGTTCCAAAAAGGGAAAGATACACTCTTGGGGCATTACACTTCATGACTAATGTGAGTCCATGGTATAGATGCACTTTCACCTTCCACCATTGCTAGCCTCTCTAGTACCGCGCAATTTTCGTTGGTGCACAAACCCACCATATGCCTTCCTCAAAACAGCCACCATACCTACCTACTATGGCATTTTCATAGCCATTCCGAGATATATTGCCATGCAACTGCCATAGTTCTGTCTCATGACTTGTGCCATCACTCTCATATTGCCATTGCATGATCGTAAGATAGCTAGCGAGATGTTTCAACGTCGTACGCCAAGCTAGATCGTTGCACATCCCGGTACACTACCGGAGGCATTTCCTATAGAGTCATCATCGTTCTAAGCTTTGAGCTGTGAGTAAATAAAAGTGTGATGATCATCATTATTAGAGCATTGCCCCATGTGAGGAAAAAAAGAGGCCAAATAGCCTAAACAAAAAAGAGGCCAAAGAGCCCAATTAAAAAAAAGAAGGGACAATGCTACTATCTTTTTCCACACTTGTGCTTCATAATAGCACCATGTTCTTCATGATTGAGAACCTCTCATTTTGTGACCACCATATGCTAGTGGGAATCTTCATTATATAACTTGGCTTGTATATTCCAATGATGGGCTTCCTCAAAATTGCCCTAGGTCTTCGTGAGCAAGCAAGTTGGATGCACACCCACTAGTTCTCCTTTTGAGCTTTCACATACTTATAGCTCTAGTGCATCCTTTGTATGGGAATCCCTACTCATTCACATTGATATCTATTAATGGTCATCTCCATAACCCTTTGATACGCCGAGTCAATGTGACCATATCTTCTTTTTTTTTATCTCGCAACCACCACCACACTCTATTCCACCTATAGTGCTATATCCATGGCTCACGCTCATTTATTGCGTGATAGTTGAAAAAGGTTTGAGAAAGTAAGAGTGCGAACACAATTACTTGGCCCATACCAGGGTTGTGCATGATTTACATTAGTTGTGTGGGGATGATGGAGCATAGCCAGACTATTTGATTTGGTAGGGATAACTTTCTTTGGCCTTGTTATTTTGAAAGTTCGTGATTACCTTGCTAGTTTGCTTGAAGTATTATTGTTTTCATGTCAACAGCAAACTATTGTTTTGAATCTTACGGATCTGAACATTCATGTCACATGAAAGAAGTTACAAAGGAAAACTATGCTAGGTAGCATTCCACATCAAAAATTCAGTCTTTATCACTTCCCTACTCGAGGACGAGCAGGAGTTAAGCTTGGGGATGCTTGATACGTCTCCAATGTATCTATAATTTTTGATAGTTCCATGCTATTATCTTGTCAAACTTTGGATGTTTTGTATGCCTTTTATATCTTTTTTGGGACTAACTTATTAACTCATTGCCATGTGTCAGTTCGTGTTTTTTCTGTGTTTTTGACCCTTTTCAGAGGAGGATTTATACGGAGTCCAAACAGAATAAAACTTCCGAAAATATTTTTTCCGAAAAAGAAGACGATCGGGAGACTTGAGAACCAAGGCAGAGGGTCACCAGGGACCCCACAAGCCCCCTAGCCGTGGCCAAGGGGTCCCGCGCCTCCCTGGCTTGTGGGCTCCCTGGCCTCCTCTGCCCTAGGTCTTTCGCCTATATATTCCCTAAAATCCGAGAACAAAATCAGGAGATCCACGAAAGTACTTTTCCACCGCCGCAAGCTTCTGTCTCCGCAAGATCCCATCTGGGGCATGTTCTGGTGCCCTGCTGGAGGGGAGATTCGGATATGAAGGGCTTCTTCATCAACACCATGACCTCTCCGATGATGCGTGAGTAGTTCACCATAGACCTACGGGTCCATAGCTAATAGCTAGATGGCTTCTTCTCTCTCTTGGATCTTCAATACAAAGTTCTCCATGATCTTCATGGAGATCTATCCGATGTAATCTTCTTTTGCGGTGTGTTTGTCGAGATCCGATGAATTGTGGATTTATGATCAAATTATGTATGAATCTTATTTGAGTTTCTTCTGATCTCTCTTATGCATGATTTCATATCCTTGTAATTCTCTTCGAGTTGTGGGTTTTGTTTGGCCAACTTGATCTATGATTCTTGCAATGGGAGAAGTGCTTGGTTTTGGGTTCATACCGTGCCGTGACCTCACCCAGTGACAGAAGGGGTAGCAAGGCACACATCGTGTTGTTGCCATCAAGGGTAAAAAGATGGGGTTTTCATAATTGGTTTGAGTTTATCCCTCTACATCATGTCATCTTGCTTAAGGCGTTACTCTGTTCGTCATGAACTCAATACACTAGATGCATGCTGGATAGCGGTCGATGTGTGGAGTAATAGTAGTAGATGCAGAAAGTATCGGTCTACTTATCTCGGTCGTGATGCCTATATGTATGATCATTGCCTTAGATATCGTCATGACTTTGCGCGGTTCTATCAATTGCTCGATAGTAATTTGTTCACCCACCGTAACATTTGCTATTTTGAGAGAAGCCTCTAGTGAACACTATGGCCCCCGGGTCTACTTCATACCATATTTTCAGCCTTACTCTTTTACTTCGTTGCACTTTCCGCCTTCATATCTCACTTTGCAATCAATCTTGAAGGGATTGACAACCCCTTTATAGCGTTGGGTGCAAGCTCTTTTGTGTTTGTGCAGGTACTCTGGACTTGACGAGATTCTCCTACTGGATTGATACCTTGGTTCTCAAGCTGAGGGAAATACTTACTGCTCCTATGCTACATCACCCTTTCCTCTTCAAGGGAAAAACCAATGCAAGCCAAGTCTCCGTCAACGTGCCAATTTCTGGCGCTGTTGTTTGAGAAGTAGCAGAAGGATTTCTGGTGCCGTTGCCGGGGAGGATCAAGTCAAGAACTCATCCAAGTAAGTGTCGCAAACTCATGTCTTGCATTTACTTTTTTACCTCTCGTTTTCCTCTCCCCCACTTCTGAAAAACAAAAAATTACAAAAATATTTGCCTTTTTCGTTTGCCCTTTTCTCTCGCTTGCTCTTTGTTCGCTTGTGTGCTTGCTTGCTTGCTGAAGTCACCATGACTGAAAACACCAAACTTTGTGACTTCTCAAATACTAATAATAATGATTTTATTAGTAATCCGATTGCTCCCGCCACTAGTGCAGAATCATACGAAATCAATGCTGCTTTGCTGAATCTTGTTATGAAAGAGAAATTCTCCGGCCTTCCTAGTGAAGATGTCGCATCCCATCTTAATACCTTCATTGAGCTTTGCGATATGCAAAAGAAGAAAGATGTGGATAATGATGTGATTAAATTGAAGCTTTTTTCCTTTCTCGTTGCGAGATCAAGCAAAAACTTGGTTTTCGTCTTTGCCCAAAAATAGTATTGATTCTTGGAATAAGTGCAAAGATGCTTACATATCCAAGTATTTTCCGCCGGCTAAGATCATCTCTCTCCGTAATGATATCATGAATTTTAAGCAACTTGACCATGAACATGTTGCACAATCTTGGGAGAGAATGAAATTGATGATTAGAAATTTTCCCGCTCATGGCTTGAGTCTTTAGATGATTATACAAATCTTTTACGCTGGCTTGAATTTCGCTTCTAGAAATATCTTGGACTCCGCCTAAAGTGGAACGTTCACGGAAATCACGTTCGGAGAAGCTACAAAACTCCTAGACAATATCATGACAAACTACTCTTAGTGGCACACTGAAAGGTCACATACTAGTAAGAAGGTACACGCTATAAGAATGGACCTAGTGGAAAAGCGGTATCAAGCATAGCATCATCAGGCAAAGCAGTATCAAGCATAGCATCATCATAAGCATCATGGGCACTAGAAGTAGCATCATCAAGCACATGCGACATATCAATATTTCTAGCAGGAGGTGAAGTCGCAAACTTACTCATAACTGAAGGTGAATCAAGTAAAGAGCTAGATGGCAGTTCCTTACCAGTCCTCGTAGTTGAGGGCAAGACTTTAGTTCTTGGATCTATCGGATTCCTCATAGTGACCAGCGGACGTAAGTCCCAAGTGACTCAGAGAATATAGATGTGCTTCCCCGGCAACGGCGCCAGAAAAATGTCTTGATAACCCACAAGTATAGGGTATCACAACAGTTTTCGAGGGTAGAGTATTCAACCCAAATTTATTGATTCGACTCAAGGGGAAGCGAAAGAATATTCTCAAGTATTTGCAGCTGAGTTGTCAATTCTACCACACCTGAAAGATTTAGTGTCTGCAGCAAAGTATCAGTAGCAAAGTAGGGTGATAGCAACAGTAGCAACAATAACCAGTAGCAGCAAAGTGACAGCAGTAGCAGCAATGTAACGTAGCAAGGACCAGTAGTAAAAGACTCGTAGGAAATGGATCGGTGATGGATGATTATGCTGGATGTGATTCATCATGTAACAACTATAACACGGAGAGATGAGTAACTAGCTCCCGTTCGTCAATCTAATGTAGGCATGTATTCCGTATGTAGTCATACGTGCTTAGGGAAAAGAACTTGCATGGCATCTATTGTCCATCCCTCCCGTGGCAGCGTGGTCCTAATGGTAACTACGGGATATTAAGGTTCTCCTTCTAATAAAGAACCGGACCAACGCATTAACACTTGGTGAATACATGAACTCCTCATACTATGGTCATCTCCGGAGTGGTTCCGGCTATTGTCACTCCGGGGTTGACGGGTCATAACACATAGTAGGTGACTACACTTGCAAGATAGGATCTAAAACACACATATATTGGCGACAACATAATAGGTTCAGATCTGAAATCATGGCACTCGGGTCCTAGTGACAAGCATTAAGCATGGCAAAGTAGTAGCAACATCAATCTCAGAACATAGTGGATACTAGGGATCAATCCCCGTCAAAACTAACTCGATTACATGATAGATCTCATCCAACTCATCACCGTCGAGCAAGCTTACAATGAGATTACTCACGAACGGTGAAGAGAATCATGGAATTGGCGATGAAGGAAGGTTGATGATGATGATGGCGACGATTTCCCCTCTCCGGAGCCCAGAACGGACTCCAGATCTGCTCTCCAGATGAATAACAGGAGGTGGTGGCGCCTCCGTATCGTAAAACGCGATGAACTCTTCTCCTTGATTTTTTTTCCGGGCGAGACAGACTAGATAGAGCTGAGATTGGAGGCGGTGGAGCAACGTGGGCCCCACAACCCTACCAGGCGCGGCGAGGGGGGCCGTGCATGGTGGGCTTGTGGGCTCACAGCTCCACCCCTCCGGTTGATTCTTGCGCCAGTATTTTTCATTAATTCCAGAAAAATTCTCCGTAAATTTTCAGGTCATTCCGAGAACTTTTATTTCTACGCAAAAACAACACCATGGCAATTCTGCTGAAAACAGCGTTAGTCCGGGTTAGTTCCATTCAAATCATGCAAATTAGAGTCCAAAACAATGTCAAAATAGTTCGGAAAAGTAGATACGACGGAGACGTATCATTTATCAACTCGCAAAAGATTTTCAATGCGTCCATAGAGGAAAAACTACTCAAAATTGACGATTTGGCTAGGAGCGTTCATAGAATGTTGATATGTCTCCGTCGTATCTAATTTTCCAAACTCTTTTGCCCTTGTTTTGGACTCTAATTTGCATGATTTGAATGGAACTAACCCGGACTGACACTATTTTCAGCAGAATTGCCATGTTGTTGTTTTTGTGATGGATGATTATGCTGTATGTGATTCATCATGTAACAACTATAACACGGAGAGATAAGTAACTAGCTCCCGTTCGTTAATCTAATGTAGGCATGTATTCCGTATGTAGTCATATGTGCTTAGGGAAAATAACATGCATGACATCTATTGTCCATCCCTCCCATGGTAGCGGCGTCCTAATGGAAACTACGGGATATTAAGGTTCTCCTTTTAATAAAGAACCGGACCAACGCATTAACACTTGGTGAATACATGAACTCCTCATACTATGGTCATCTCTGGGAGTGGTTCCGGCTATTGTCACTCCGGGGTTGCCATGTCATAACACATAGTTGGTGACTATAACTTGCAAGATAGGATCTAAAACACACATATATTTACGACAACATAATAGGTTCAGATCTGAAATCATGGAACTCGGGCCCTAGTGACAAGCATTAAGCATGGCAAAGTAGTAGCAACATCAATCTCAGAACATAGTGGATACTAGGGATCAATCCCCGTCAAAACGAACTCGATTACATGATAGATCTGATCCAACTCATCACCGTCCATCAAGCCTATGATGAGATTACTCATGAATGGTGAAGAGCATCATGGAATTGGTGATGAAGGAAGGTTGATGATGACGATGGCGACGATTTCCCCTCTCCGGAGCCCACAACGGACTCGAGATCTGCCCTCCAGATGAAGAACAGAAGGTGGCGGCGCCTCCGTATCGTAAAACGCGATGAACTCTTCTCCTTGATTTTTTTCCGGGCGAGACGGACTAAATAGAGCTGAGATTGGAGGCGGTGGAGCAACGTAGGCCCCACAAGCCTGCCAGGCGCGGCCAGGGGGGCCCGCGCCTGGTGGGCTTGTGGACTCACAGCTCCACCCCTCCGGTTGATTCTTGCGCCAGTAGTTTTCATTAATTCCAGAAAAATTCTCGGTAAATTTTCAGGTCATTCCGAGAACTTTTATTTCTGCGCAAAGACAACACCATGGCAATTCTGCTGAAAACAACGTTAGTTCGTGTTAGTTCCATTCAAATCATGCAAATTAGAGTCCAAAACAAGGGCAAAAGAGTTCAGAAAACTAGATACAACGGAGACGTATCAACTCCCCCAAGCTTAAAGCCTCGCTTGTCCTCAAGCAATTCAGTTGACAAACTAAAAGATACAAAAGAAAAACTTTGACGAACTCTGTTTAATCTTGTTGTTGCAACTATGTCTAATTCATATCCAGAGTTTCAGCAAGATCATAAGCTAACCACATAAGCAAATGACATGTAGGTCTCACGGTAAACTCATATCAATAGCATAATCAACTAGCGAGCAAATAATAATAAGTCTCAAATGTCAACACTTCAATCAAAACAATCATGAAGCAGTACGAATAGATGGTATCTCGCTAGCTCTTTCTGAGACCGCAAAACATAAATTCAGAACACCTTCAAAGACCAAGGGCTGACTAAACATTGTTATTCATGGCAAAGAAGATCCAGTCACAGTCATACTCAACACAGTTAAAAGCAAAGCATAAAAATGACAGAGGTGCTCTCTAATTGGTGCTTTTGTAAGAGGGGGATGACTCAACAGGAACATAAATAGACAGGCCCTTCGTAGAGGGAAGCATTGATTTGTAGAGGTGCGAGTGCTCAAGCTTTGAAAACAGAGATAATAATTTTGGGTGGCATGCTTTCGTTGTCAACGCAATGACTAAGAGTTCTCAACATCTTCCACGCTACACATGCTATAGGCGGTTCCCAAATAGAAAAGTAAAGTTTTGACTCCCCCACCACCAATCAATCACACTCTACGGCTAGCCAAATCCTCGGGTACTGTCCATACCAACATCAATCCTAGGGGAGTTTTGTTTGTAATTATCTTCTCGATTTGAGCATGGAACTAGGAATTCCAATTACCGGCCCCTTTCTCGTGAATGATAGTGAATAAACACATATCGAGGATAACACGCCTAGCATGGAAGATACTAATAGCCCCCTGTCACCACATGAGCGGTTCGGGCATGCAAAAGAGATTATTTCTTAAAGGTTTAGAGAGTGGCACATGCAAATTTACTTGGAACGGCAGGTAGATACCGCACATAGATAGGTATGATGGACTCATATGGAACAACTTTGGGTTTACGTAAGTGGATGCACAAGCAGTATTCCCGCTTAGTACAAGTGAAGGCTAGCAAAAGACTGGGAAGCGACCAACTAGAGAGCGACAACAGTCATCAAAATGCATTGAGATTAACTAACATTGAGTGCAAGCATGAGTAGGACATAAATCACCATGAACATGAATATCATAGAGGCTATGTTGATTTTGTTTCAACTACATGCGGGAACATGCGCCAAGTCAAGCCACTTGAATCATTCAACGGAGGATACCATCCTATCATACTACATCATAGTCATCTCAACATTCATGTTGGCATCCAAGACAAACCATTATAAGCTCCTAGCTAATTAAGCATGGCATCAACAACTATGATCTCTAAGTTGTCATTGCAAACATGTTTCTCTCACAACAAAGCTGAACTAGGAACAGTGAGCTAGTCATATTTACAAAAACAAAATAGATCGAGTTCATACCAGCTTTTCCAGGCTCAGTCACTTCATCATATATCGTCATTATTGCCTTTCACTTGCACGGCCGAATGATGTGAACAATAATAAGAGTGCTCGTGCATTGGACTAAAGCTGGAATCTACAAGCAAACACAAAGGAGAAGACAAAGTAATATGGCTCCATGATAGCTAAATAGGTATGCATGCGAGAGCCACTAAACATTGTAACCATGGTATTCTACCTTGACCCAAAGAAAAATAAAACTATTTACATGGGAAAGCTCCCAACAAGCAAAAGAAGAACAAGAAATCTTTTTGGGCTTTCTCAAACTAGACAGACACACGAAAAGAAAACGAGAAAAAGAAAATAAACTAGCATGGATGATATAGTGGCAAAGTGTGAACACCGACGAACAAAGTGAAAGCAGAAGCAAGAATGTAAAGTCGGTGAGAACACATACTCCCCCAAGCTTAGGCTTTTGGCCTAAGTTGGTCTATTCCCAAGGAGGGAAATAACCAGCTCCGGGGTACTCCGGAGTGGACTGAGGATGCCACTGCTGTGTGAGCTCCTCTGGCTCCCACTGATAAACTGGCGTCTGGTACTCGACTGGTGGCTCGGGCACGAGCACCTGTGCTTGGGCTAAGCCCCAATATGCGTAGATGTCCGAGGGAATAATAATGTACCTGCCTACATGAAGATTGAACAAAGAAGGAGCACGCAAAGTAATAGTCTCACGAGTACCCTGACTAAATACCAGGTTATAAATCATCCTTCTATTTATATCTCTATCAAGAAAGTCATGGCGAACCATGCTATCGTAATCGAGATATCTCTCGGGAAGAAGAATCTCTTCTTCCTCATCCAGTCTAATAGGTATCTCAAAGTGTCTAGCAAGACGAGTAGCATAGATACCTTGATAGACAACACCTTTAGAACGGTTCATGTTCAACCGTTGAGCTACTATAGTGCCCAAGCTATAAGTTTTATCACTATAAAGGGTTTCACGAAAGACCGCAAGATCTGGGGAACTAAGTGACCCAGCTTTCCCACGGCCAATCAAACATTTTGCCACAAGTAATGAGAAGTACCGAAGCGCGGGAAAATGAATGCTAGCAGCTCTAGTGCAAGACACTCCTCTCTCCTCTCCTACAGCAATTGTATCGATGAAAGCCTCCAAGTCCCGTGGACGAGGTTCATGAATATCCCCAACAAAAGGCAATTTGCAAACATTGCAAAAATCCTAGAGTGACATGCGCTGGGGGATATCATAAAGTTTGAACTCAACCTTAGGAGGATTCTTCCTCGATAGAAGTTAAATCTTTGTACGAAGATATTAGTGAGGAGGAGGTATTGCGGACACTTATCTTCAACGAAGGCGGTAAGGACTGCGTTCTCCACCAAGTGACAAAAGTCCTCATAAAGTCCGGCGGCGCGTAAGAACACATCGCTTGGCCATTCGCACGCTCGAACTTGTGCGACTCGAGGGACCGGATACTTGGGCTTCTTCTCACTCCCATCATCCTTGGGGTCACGGCTTGACGAGCCTCTTAAGAACCTCCTCATTTTTTCCCTTTTCTAACTCTGAATTTTTTTGAAATTTTTAGTGATTCTAAGGAAAAGTGAATAAGGCACAACAAAACTCATAGCAACTACTCCCACAAGTGCCTAGAGGCCATATTACGCATCAAAACTACTTGGGACCAGCTAAAATCAGCATGCAAAGCTCAAGAACATGGTCACCAAGGCAGCAAAAATACGCGAAGTATAAGGCACTAGAGCAAAAACTAATTGGACCAATGGAGGAGTCACTTACCAAGGAGTAATTTCCCCAAAACAGTTCGGAGAATGGTGCTTTGAGCAAGTAGATCGAAAATCCCAGCAAAAAGAGCAAGAACACGGGTTTGAGCTATGAAACAATTTTTTCTAGAGGTAGGAGAAGGAGATGAGAGCTAGAATGAGTGGAGGGGGTGCACGTGGGCCCCACAAGCCTGGTAGGCGCGGCGAGGGGGTGCTCGCGCCTCCAGGGCGTGTGGCCCACTGGTGCAGCCCCCACACTAGCTCTGCGTCCGAGTATTTTTCAAAAATTCCAGAAAAAATCATACTTGATTTTCAGGACGTTCGGAGAACTTTTATTTTCGGAGTACTTTTCCACGGGACGCAAAAACAGAAAACAGGGAAAACTAAACTAATCCTATCATTTTTCTTCTAAGCAACCGAAGGTGAAAGCTTGGAACAGAGGTTTGTGACTCCTCGATTCATCCATCTCATGGTCATCGAACGATATCCGTCAATGAGGTTGATCAAGTCTCCTTGGCAAACTTTTCCGAATCGGAAAAGAAGACGGAGAATGTTCGAATAGTCACTAGGTTACCTCAATGGGGATGTGTATCTCCCCAACAAGCAAATCATACTTCATCTTAACAGGAGGAATAGGGCATTCTAAGCTCCCAATAAGAATCGATGAAGTTTTTTCGATAGTATTGATGCAATGTACTCGATATTGTTTCTTTGGAAAGTGCACCGTATGCTCATTACCGTTGACATGGAAAGTGACATTGCCTTTGTTGCAATTGTTGGAAATATGCCCTAGAGGCAATAATAAAATGGTTATTATCATATTTCCTTGTTCATGATAATCGTCTATTGTTCATGCTATAATTGTATTAACAGGAAAGAGTAATACATGTGTGAATAAATAGATCACAATGTGTCCCTAGCAAGCCTCTAGTTGGCTAGCTCGTTAGTCAATAGATGATCATGGTTTCCTGATCATGGGCATTAGATGTCATTGATGATGGGATCACATCATTGGAGAATGATGTGATGGACAAGACCCAATCCTAAGCATAGCACTAGATCGTATTGTTCGTATGCTAAAGCTTTTCTAATGTCAAGTGTCTTTTCCTTCGACCGTGAGATTGTGCAACTCCCGGATACCATAGGAGTGCTTTGGGTGTATCAAACGTCACAAAGTAACTGGGTGACTATAAAGGTGCACTACGGGTATCTCTGAAAGTGTATGTTGGGTTGGTACGAATCGAGATCGGGATTTGTCACTCCGTGTGACGGAGAGGTATCTCTGGGCCCACTCGGTAGAACATCATCCTGAGCTCAATGTGACTAAGGAGTTAGTCACACGATGACGTGCTACGGAACGAGTAAAGAGACTTACCGATAACGAGATTGAACAAGGTATTGGTATACCGACGATCGAATCTCAGGCAAGTTCTATACCGACACACAAAGGGAATTGTATACGGGATTAATTGAATCCTTGACATCGTGGTTCATCCAATGAGATCATCGTGGAGCAAGTGGGAGCCACCATGGGTATCCAGACCTTGCTGATGGTTATTGGCCGGGGAGGTGTCTCGGTCTTGTCTGCCTGTCTCCCGAACCCGTAGGGTCTACACACTTAAGGTTCGGTGACGCTAGGGTTATAGGGAATTATTATACGAGGTTACCGAAAGTTGTTCGGAGTCCCGTATGAGATCTTGGACGTCACGAGGAGCTCCGGAATGGTCCGGAGGTAAAGATTGATATATAGGACGGATGGTTTTGGACACCGGAAGTGTTTCGGGCGTCACCGGTAACGTACCGGGACCACCGGGACCACCGGAGGTGGCCCCGGGGTCCATCGAAGGGGGGCAACGACCCCAAAAGGCTAGATGGGCCTAGTGCGGGAGGGAACCAGCCCCTAGGTGGGTTGGTGCGCCTCCCACACCCAGCCCAATGCGCAAGTGGTGGGGAGAGGGGGCAACCCTAGGCGCAGGTGGGCCTTAGGCCCACCAGGTGGTGCGCCACCCCCTGCCACCCTAGCCGCCGCCCCCCTTTCCCATTTGGTGGCTGCCGCACCACCTAGGGGGCAACCCTAGGGGTGGCGCAACCCCCTCCCCCTCCTCCTATAAATAGAGAGGGGTTTTGGCCCTTGGGAGACAGACTTCTCCCTCTCCCTCGGCGCAGCCCTGCCCTTCTTTCTCCTCCTCTCTGTCGGTGCTTGGCGAAGCCCTGCCGGGAGACCTCGTCTCTCCATCGACACCACGCCGTTGTGCTTCTGGAGTTCTTCCCCAACCTCTCCCTCCTCCTTGCTGGATCAAGGTGCGGGAGACGTCACCGGGCTGCACGTGTGTTGAACGCGGAGGTGCCGTAGTTCGACACTAGATCGGAATCACTGCGAGTACGACTCCATCAACCGCGTTCTAGCAACGCTTCCGCTTAGCAATCTTCAAAGGTATGAAGATGCTCTTACCCCTCTCTCATTGCTTGTCTCTCCATAGGAAGATCTGAATATGCGTAGGAAATTTTTTAATTTATGCTACGTTACCCAACAATGGCATCCGAGCCAGGTTTTCTATGCGTAGATTCTATGCACGAGTAGAACACAAAAGTTGTGGGCGATGATTTGTCAATTTGCTTTCCGCTACTAGTATTATTCTTTTCCAGCGGTATTGTGGGATGAAGCGGCCCGGACCGACTTTACACGTACGCTTACGTGAGACTGGTTCCACCGACAAACATGCACACCATGCATAAAGGTGGCTAGCGGGTGTCTGTCTCTCCTACTCTAGTCGGATTGGATTTGATGAAAAGGGTCCTTATGAAGGGTAAATAGCTTTGGCATATCATCGTTGTGGCTGTCATGTAGGTAAGAAGGCGTTCTTGCTAGAAACCCAAATCAGCCACGTAAAACTTGCAACAACAATTAGAGGACGTCTAACTTGTTTTTGCAGGGTTTGACATGTGATGTGATATGGCCAAAGTTGTGATGTTGCATGTATGATGTATGAGATGATCATGTTATTGTAATAGGTTTCACGACTTGCATGTCGATGAGTATGACAACCAGCAGGAGCCATAGGAGTTGTCTTAATTTATTGTATGAGATGCAACGCCATGTGCTTACTACTTTTACTTCATTGCTAACGGTTAGCTATAGTAGTAGTGATAGTAGTAGTTGGCGTGACGACTTCACGGAGACACGATGATGGAGATCATGGTGTCACACCAGTGTCGATGATGATCATGCGATGCCTGAAGATGGAGATCGAAAGGGCGAAGATGATAATGGCCATATCATGTCACTATATGATGGCATTGTGATGTTTATCATGTTTTACATCTTATTGCTTAGAACGACGGTAGCATAATTAGATGATCCCTCTTAAAATTTCGAGAACGTATTCCCCTAAGTGTGCACTTGCGAAGGTTCGTTGTCTCGAAGCACCACATGATGATCGGGTGTGATACATTCTAACGTTCGCATACAACGGGTGTAAGCCAGATTTACACACGTTAAACACCTACGTTGACTCGACGAGCTTAGCATGTACAGACATGACCTCGAATACAAGAGACCTAAAGGTCGAACATGATTCATATGGTTGAATATGATCAGCATGAAGTTGCTCACCATGGTGACTAGTCCGTCTCACGTGATGATCGGACACGGGTTAGTTAACATGGATCATGTATCACTTAGATGACTAGAGGGATGTCGATTTAAGTGGGAGTTCATACTTAATTTGATTAAATGAACTTAATTGTCATGAACTTAGTCTAAAAGTTGTCTTTATAAATATTGTAGATGGCCAACGTCAACCTCAATTTCAACGCATTCCTAGAGAAAAACAAGCTGAAAGATGATGGTAGCAACTATGCGGACTGGGTTCGCAACTTGAAGCTCATCCTTGAAGCAGCTAAAAAGGCTTATGTCCTTGATGCGCCGCTAGGTGACCCTCCCGCTCCCGTGGCAGCCCAGGACATTCTGAACGTCTGGCAAATGCGGGTGATGACTACTCTCTGGTTAGGTGTGGCATGTTATACAGTTTAGAAACGGGGCTCCAAAGGCGTTTTGAGCAACACGGAGCATATGAGATGTTCCAAGAGCTGAAGCTAGTTTTTCAAGCTCATGCCCGTGTCGAGAGATATGAAGTCTCCGACAAGTTCTTTAGCTGTAAGATGGAGGAGAACAGTTCTGTCAGTGAGCACATACTCAAAATGTCTGGGTTACACGGTCGTCTGACTTCACTTGGAGTCAAACTTCTGGATGATGCTATAATTGACAGAATCCTCCAGTCTCTCCCACCAAGCTACAAAGGCTTTGTGCTTAACTACAACAAGCAAGGGATGGAGAAGACCATTCCCGAGTTGTACTCGATGCTCAACTCTGCAGAAGTAGAAATCAAGAAAGAGCATCAAGTGTTGATGGTCAACAAGACCACTAGTTTCAAGAAAGGCAAGGGTAAGAAGAACTTTAAGAAAGACGGCAAAGCTATTGCCGTGCCCGGTAAGCCAGATGCCGGGAAGAAGAAAAAGAATGGACCCAAGCCTGAGACTGAGTGCTTTTATTGCAAGGGAAAGGGTCACTGGAAGCGGAACAACCCCAAATACTTAGCGGACAAGAAGGTCGGCAACGTTAAAGGTATATGTGATATACATAGTATTGATGTGTACCTTACCAGCGCTCGTAGTAGCTCGTGGGTATTTGATACCGGTGCTGTTGCTCACATTTGCAACTCAAAGCAGGAACCTCTGAATAAGCGGAGACTGGCCAAAGACGAGGTGACGATGCGCGTCGGGAATGGTTCAAAGGTCGATGTGATCGCCGTCGGCACGCTACCTCTACATCTGCCATCGGGATTAGTCTTAAACCTTAATAATTGTTATTTAGTACCAGCTTTAAGCATGAACATTGTATCAGGGTCTTGCTTAATGCGAGACAGCTACTCATTTAAGTCAGAGAATAATGGTTGTTCTATTTATATGAGTGATATGTTTTATGGTCATGCTCCGCTGGTGAATGGTTTATTCTTGATGAATCTCGATCGTGATGTTACACATATTCAAAGTGTGAGTACCAAAAGATGTAAAGTTGATAATGATAGTCCCACGTACTTGTGGCACTGCCGCCTTGGTCATATCGGCGTTAAGCGCATGAAGAAGCTCCATATTGATGGACTATTAGAGTCTCTTGACTTTGAATCATTTGACACATGCAAACCGTGCGTCATGGGCAAGATGACTAAGAGTCCATTCTCAGGAATAATGGAGAGAGCAACCGACTTATTGGAAATAATACATACTGATGTGTGTGGTCCAATGAACGTTGAAGCTCGCGGTGGCTATCGTTATGTTCTCACTCTCACCGATGATTTGAGTAGGTATGGGTATATCTACTTGATGAGGCACAAATCTGAGACGTTTGAAAAGTTCAAGGAATTTCAGAGTGAGGTCAAGAATCAACGTGACAGAAAAATTAAGTGTCTACGATCTGATCGTGGAGGAGAATATTTGAGTCACGAGTTTGGCACACACCTAAGGAAGTGTGGAATCGTTTCACAACTGACGCCGCGTGGCACACCACAATGCAATAGAGTGTCTGAACGTCGTAATCACACTTTATTAGATATGGTACGATCTATGATGTCTCTTACCGACTTACCGCTATCATTTTGGGGATACACATTAGAAACTGCAACATTCACTTTAAATAGGGCACCGTCTAAATCCGTTGAGACGACACCGTATGAACTATGGTTTGGCAAGAAACCTAAGTTGTCGTTTCTTAAAGTTTGGGGCTGTGATGCTTATGTGAAGAAACTTCAACCAGAAAAGCTCAAACCCAAAGCGGAGAAATGCGTATTCATAGGATACCCTAAGGAAACTATTGGGTATACCTTCTATCTTAGATCCAAAGGTATAACCTTTGTTGCCAAGAATGGATCCTTTCTAGAGAAAGAGTTTCTCTCGAAAGAAGTAAGTGGGAGGAAGGTAGAACGTGATGAGGTAATTACACCCCCTCTCGAACAGGATAGTAGCACAGCGCGGGAAGTTGTTCCTGTGGTGCCTACACCAACTGAAGAGGAAGTTAATGATGATGATCATGAAGCTTCGGATCAAGTTACTGCTGAACCGCGAAGGTCCACAAGGGCACGCTCCGCACCAGAGTGGTACGACAACCCTGTGATGGAAATCATGTTGTTAGACAACGGTGAACCTTCAAACTATGATGAAGCAATGGCGGGTCCGGATTCCAACAAATGGCTTGAAGCTATGAAATCCGAGATAGGATCCATGTATGAGAACAAAGTATGGACTTTGGTGGACTTATCTGATGACCGGCGAGCCATAGAAAATAAATGGATCTTCAAGAAGAAGACTGATGCAAACGGTAATGTAACCGTTTATAAAGCTCGACTTGTCGCAAAGGGTTTTCGAAAAATTCAAGGAGTTGACTACGAAGAGACTTTCTCTCCCGTAGCGAAGCTGAAATCAGTCCGAATCATGTTAGCGATTGCCGCCTTTTATGATTATGAAATTTGGCAAATGGACGTCAAAACAGCGTTCCTTAACGGGAACCTTAAGGAAGAGTTGTATATGATGCAACCAGAAGGTTTTGTCGACCCTAAGGGTGCTAACAAAGTGTGCAAGCTCTAGCGCTCCATCTATGGGCTGGTGCAAGCATCTCGAAGTTGGAACATTCGCTTTAATGAGGTGATTAAAGCGTTTGGGTTCATACAGGTTTACGGAGAAGCCTGTCTGTACAAGAAAGTGAGTGGGAGCTCTATAGCTTTCCTCATACTATATGTGGATGACATATTATTGATGGGGAATAATATAGAGATTGATGTTGGAGAGCATAAAGGCCTATTTGAAAAAGAGTTTTTCAATGAAGGACCTTGGAGAAGCTGCATACATATTAGGCATCAAGATCTATAGAGATAGATCAAGACGCCTCATAGGTCTTTCGCAAAGTACATACCTTGACAAGATATTGAAGAAGTTCAATATGGAAAACTCAGAAAGGGTTCTTGCCAGTTTTGCAAGGTATGAGATTGAGTAAGACTCAGTCGCCGACCACGGCAACAGCTAGAGAGAAGATGAGTTACGTCCCCTACGCTTCAGCCGTAGGCTCTCTAATGTATGCCATGCTGTGTACCAGACCTGATATAAACCTTGCCATAAGTTTGGTAGGGAGGTACCAAAGTGATCCCGGTATGGAACACTGGACAGCGGTCAAGAATATCCTTAAGTACCTGAAAAGGACTAAGGAAATGTTTCTCGTTTATGGAGGTGACGAAGAGCTCGTCGTAAAGGGTTACGCCGACGTTAGCTTCGACACAGATCCGGATGACTCTAAGTCACAGACCGGATATGTATATGTTTTGAATGGTGGGGCAGTGAGCTGGTGCAGCAGCAAGCAAGAAGTCGTGGTAGCATCTACATGTGAAGCGGAGTACATAGCTGCTTCAGAAGCGGCTCGTGAAGGAATTTGGATGAAGGAGCTCATCACCGACCATGGAGTGGTTCCAATCGCGTCGGGTCCAATGACACTCTTCTGTGATAACACTGGGGCCATTTCCATAGCCAAGGAGCCCAGGTTTCACCGGAAGACGAAGCACATCAAACGCCGCTACAACTCCATCCAGGATCATGTCCATAGTGGAGTAATAGATATTTGTAAAGTACACACGGATCTGAATATTGCAGACCCGTTGACTAAACCTCTTCCACGAGCAAAACATGATCAACACATAATGCTATGGGTGTTCGATACATCACAATGTAACTAGATTATTGACTCTAGTGCAAGTGGGAGACTGTTGGAAATATGCCCTAGAGGCAATAATAAAATGGTTATTATCATATTTCCTTGTTCATGATAATCGTCTATTGTTCATGCTATAATTGTATTAACATGAAACAGTAATACATGTGTGAATAAATAGATCACAATGTGTCCCTAGCAAGCCTCTAGTTGGCTAGCTCGTTAGTCAATAGATGATCATGGTTTCCTGATCATGGGCATTATATGTCATTGATGACGGGATCACATCATTGGAGAATGATGTGATGGACAAGACCCATTCCTAAGCATAGCACTAGATCGTATTGTTCGTATGCTAAAGCTTTTCTAATGTCAAGTGTCTTTTCCTTCGATCGTGAGATTGTGCAACTCCCGGATACCGTAGGAGTGCTTTGGGTGTATCAAACGTCACAACGTAACTGGGTGACTATAAAGGTGCACTACGGGTATCTCTGAAAGTGTCTGTTGGGTTGGTACGAATCGAGATCGGGATTTGTCACTCCGTGTGACGGAGAGGTATCTCTGGGCCCACTCGGTAGAACATCATCATGAGCTCAATGTGACTAAGGAGTTAGTCACACGATGACGTGCTACGGAACGAGTAAAGAGACTTACCGATAACGAGATTGAACAAGGTATTGTTATACCGACGATCGAATCTCGGGCAAGTTCTCTACCGATAGACAAAGGGAATAGTATACGGGATTAATAGAATCCTTGACATCGTGGTTCATCCGATGAGATCATCATGGAGCAAGTGAGAGCCACCATGGGTATCCAGACCCCGCTGATGGTTATTGGCCGGAGAGGTGTCTCGGTCATGTGTGCCTGTCTCCCGAACCCGTAGGGTCTACACACTTAAGGTTCGGTGACGCTAGGGTTATAGGGAATTGTTATACGAGGTTACCGAAAGTTGTTCGGAGTCCCGGATGAGATCCCGGACGTCACGAGGAGCTCCGGAATGGTCCGGAGGTAAAGATTGATATATAGGACAGATGGTTTTGGACACCGGAAGTGTTTCGGGCGTCACCGGTAACGTACCAGGACCACCGGGACCACCGGGACCACCGGAGGTGGCCCCGGGGGTCCACCGAAAGGGGGCAACGACCCCAAAAGGCTAGATGGCCCTAGTGCAGGAGGGAACCAGCCCCTAGGTGGGCTGGTGTGCCTCCCACACCTAGCCCAATGCGCAAGTGGTGGGGAGAGGGGCAACCCTAGGCGCAGGTGGGCCTTAGGCCCACCAGGTGGTGCGCCACCCCCTCCCACCCTAGCCGCCGCCCCCATTTCCCATCTGGTGGCTGCCGCACCACCTAGGGGGGAACCCTAGGGGTGGCGCAACCCCCTCCCCCTCCTCCTATAAATAGAGAGGGGTTTTGGCCCTTGGGAGACAGACTTCTCCCTCTCCCTCGGCGCAGCCGTGCCCTTCTTTCTCCTCCTCTGTGCCGGTGCTTGGCGAAGCCCTGCCGGGAGACCTCGTCTCTCCATTGACACCACACCGTTGTGCTGCTGGAGTTCTTCCCCAACCTCTCCCTCCTCCTTGCTGGATCAAGGTGCGGGAGACGTCACCGGGCTGGACGTGTGTTGAACGCGGAGGTGCCGTAGTTCGGCACTTGATCGGAATCGCTGCGAGTACGACTCCATCAACCGCGTTCTAGCAACGCTTCCGCTTAGCGATCTTCAAAGGTATGAAGATGCTCTTACCCCTCTCTCGTTGCTGGTCTCTCCATAGGAAGATCTGAATATGCGTAGGAAAATTTTGAATTTATGCTAAGTTACGCAACGACAATCTATAACAGCCCCTGCAGTGTTTAAAAAGGGTCTTCTGAGGTTGACCGCCATGGCAGCGTCCTCGGGAATATCCAAGATAACAAAGTCTGTTGAGATAGTGACGTTAGCAACCACAACAGGCACGTCCTCGCAAATGCCGATAGGGAAAGCAGTTGATTTGTCGGCCATTTGCAGAGAGATTTCAGTGGGTGTCAACTTGTCCAGTTCAAGTCTACGATAAAGAGAGAGAGGCATAACACTAACACCGGCTCCAAGATCGCATAACACAGTTCTAACGTAGTTTCCTTTAATGGAGCAATCTATAGTGGGCACACCTGGATCACCTAGTTTCTTAGGAGTTCCACCCTTGAAGGTATAATTAGCAAGCATGGTGGAAATCTCAACCTCAGGTATCCTCCTCTTATTAGTCACAATATCCTTCATGTACTTAGCATACGAAGACATTTTGAGCATATCCGTCAAACACATTTGCAGAAAGACAAGTCTGATCATTTCAACAAATCGCTCAAAATCCTCATCATCTTTTTTCTAGGATGGTTTGGGAGGAAAGGGCATGGGTTTCTGAACCCATGGTTCCCTTTCTTTACCATGCTTCCTAGCAGCGAAGTCATTCTTATCGTATCTTCTATTCTTAGGCTGTGGGTTATCAAGATCAACAGGTTCAATCTCCACATCCTTATCATTGCTAGGTTGAGCATCTTCATGAACATCACTATTGATATCATCATTAGGCTCATGTTCATCACCAGATTGTGTTTCAGCATCAGAAGCAGAGACATCGTTTGGGATCTCACGTGTAGCAGCAACAGGGTTGCTAGCGTGCAAGTTCCTATCATCTTTCTTCTTATTTCTAGGATGACTAGGTGCATCAGTGCTAACTCCTTGAGAATCTTGTTCAATTCTCTTTGGATGACCCTCAGGATACAAAGGTTCTTGGGTTATTCTACCACCTCTAGTGACGACTCTGACAGAATTGTCATTCAACTCATTGAGCAAGTCATACTGAGCTTTAAGTACTTGTTCTACCTGAGTAGTAACCATAGAGGCATGTTTACTCAGAAGCTTAAGATCATTGACGTTTCTCTCCACACAAGAGCTTAAATGACTAAGCATACGAGCATTCTATTCCAATTGTGTGCTAACATAATCATTGAAACTCTGTTGTTTGGCAACAAAGTTATCAAACTCATCCATGCATAGGCTAGCAGGTTTATGAAAAGGAATATCACTCTCATCAAACCTACGCAGAGAATTTACTTCTACTACCTGTATCGGGTTATCAAGACCATGGATCTCTTCGATAGGTGGTAGATTTTTGACATCTTCAGATTTAATGCCTTTATCTCGCATAGATTTCTTAGCTTCTTGCATATCTTCGGGACTGAGGAATAGAATACCTCTTTTCTTCGGAGTTGGCTTAGGAGGTGGTTCGGGAATAGTCCAAGCATTCTCATTGCACAAGATATTATTCAATAGAATCTCAGCTTGTTCTATAGTTCGTTCCATAAAAACACAACCAACACAACTATCTAGGTGGTCTTTAGAAGCATCGGTAAGTCCATTATAGAAGATATCAAGTATTTCGTTCTTCTCAAGAGGGTGATCAGGCAAAGCATTCAGTAGGTGGATGATCCTCCCCCAAGCTTGTGGGAGAGTCTCTTCTTCGGCTTGAGCAAAGTTGTATATTTCCTGCAAGGCAGCTTGCTTCTTATGGGCAGGGAAATATTTTTCAGAGAAGTAGTAGACCATATCCTGGGGGCTACGCACACAACCAGGAGCAAGAGAAGTGAACCAGGTCTTAGCATCATCCTTTAGCGAGAAAGGAAACAGCTTGAGGATACAGTAATGGAGGATCTTTTCCTCACTAGTGAATAGGGTGGCTATATCGTGCAGTTTGGTAAGATGGACTACAACCGTTTCAGACTCATAACCGTGAAAAGGATCGGATTCGACCAGAGTGATTAACTCAGGGTTGACAGAGAATTCATAATCCTTATCGGTCACAGAGATAGGCGTAGTAGCAAACTTCGGGTCGTATTTCATCCTAGCGTTCAGAGATTTTTCTTTCCACTTGAGCAGTAATTTCTCGACATCATAGCTATCCTTACACGCAAGAAAGTCCTCAGCTATCTCTCTGTCCATAACATAACGCTCAGGCACAATAGGCAATTTAGGCATAATAGCAGGTTCTACTTCAATAGTATCAGCAGTTTCAAAAGTATCATCACATCTAGCAGCAACTCTAGCAATTTGTGCATCAAGGAATGGACCTAGTGGAAAAGCGGTATCAAGCATAGCATCATCAGGCAAAGCAGTATCAAGCATAGCATCATCATAAGCATCATGGGCACCAGAAGTAGCATCATCAAGCACATGCGACATATCAAGATTTCTAGCAGGAGGTGAAGTCGCAAACTTACTCATAACTGAAGGTGAATCAAGTAAAGAGCTAGATGGCAGTTCCTTACCAGTCCTCGTAGTTGAGGGCAAGACTTTAGTTCTTGGATCTATCGGATTCCTCATAGTGACTAGCAGACGTAAATCCAAAGTGACTCAGAGAATATAGATGTGCTTCCCCGGCAACGGCGCCAGAAAAATGTCTTGATAACCCACAAGTATAGGGTATCACAACAGTTTTCGAGGGTAGAGTATTCAACCCAAATTTATTGATTCGACTCAAGGGGAAGCGAAAGAATATTCTCAAGTATTAGCAGCTGAGTTGTCAATTCTACCACACCTGAAAGATTTAGTGTCTGCAGCAAAGTATTAGTAGCAAAGTAGGGTGATAGCAACAGTAGCAACAATAACCAGTAGCAGCAAAGTGACAGCAGTAGCAGCAATGTAACGTAGCAAGGACCAGTAGTAAAAGACTCGTAGGCATTGGATCGGTGATGGATGATTATGCTGGATGTGATTCATCATGTAACAGCTATAACACGGAGAGATGAGTAACTAGCTCCCGTTCGTCAATCTAATGTAGGCATGTATTCCGTATGTAGTCATACGTGCTTAGGGAAAAGAACTTGCATGACATCTATTGTCCATCCCTCCCGTGGCAGCGTGGTCCTAATGGTAACTACGGGATATTAAGGTTCTCCTTCTAATAAAGAACCGGACCAACGCATTAACACTTGGTGAATACATGAACTCTTCATACTATGGTCATCTCCGGAGTGGTTCCGGCCATTGTCACTCCGGGGTTGACGGGTCATAACACATAGTAGGTGACTACACTTGCAAGATAGGATCTAAAACACACATATATTGGCGACAACATAATAGGTTCAGATCTGAAATCATGGCACTCGGGTCCTAGTGACAAGCATTAAGCATGGCAAAGTAGTAGCAACATCAATCTCAGAACATAGTGGATACTAGGGATCAATCCCCGTCAAAACTAACTCGATTACATGATAGATCTCATCCAACTCATCACCGTCGAGCAAGCCTACAATGAGATTACTCACGAACGGTGAAGAGAATCATGGAATTGGCGATGAAGGAAGGTTGATGATGACGATGGCGACGATTTCCCCTCTCCGGAGCCCAGAACGGACTCCAGATCTGCTCTCCAGATGAAGAACAGGAGGTGGTGGCGCCTCCGTATCGTAAAACGCGATGAACTCTTCTCCTTGATTTTTTTCCGGGCGAGACAGACTAAATAGAGCTGAGATTGGAGGCGGTGGAGCAACGTGGGCCCCACAAGCCTGCCAGGCGCGGCGAGGGGGGCCGCGCGTGGTGGGCTTGTGGGCTCACAGCTCCACCCCTCCGGTTGATTCTTGCGCCAGTATTTTTCATTAATTCCAGAAAAATTCTCCGTAAATTTTCAGGTAATTCCGAGAACTTTTATTTCTACGCAAAAACAACACCATGGCAATTCTGCTGAAAATAGCGTTAGTCCGGGTTAGTTCCATTCAAATCATGCAAATTAGAGTCCAAAACAAGGGCAAAATAGTTCGGAAAAGTAGATACGATGGAGACGTATCATTTATCAACTCGCAAAAGATTTTCAATTTGTCCATAAAGGAAAAACTACTCAAAATTGACGATTTGGCTAGGAGGTTCATAGAATGTTGATATGTCTCCATCGTATCTAATTTTCCAAACTCTTTTGCCCTTGTTTTGGACTCTAATTTGCATGATTTGAATGGAACTAACCCGGACTAACACTGTTTTCAGCAGAATTGCCATGTTGTTGTTTTTGTGCAGAAATGAAAGTTCTCGAAACGTCCTGAAAATTCACGGAGAATATTTCTGGAAAATATGAAAAATACCTGCACAAAGATCCACCGGAGGGGACGGGCCAGTGGGCCACAAGCCCTGTAGCCGCGGCCTCCCCCTAGCCACGGCTACCAAGCTTGTGGGGCCCACGTGGCTCTGTCGCCCCCAATTCCAGCGCTATTTATTCCCTTTCGTCCCGGAAAAAAAATTCAAGAGAGAAGAGTTCATCGCGTTTCACGATCCAGAGGCGCCGCCACATCCCGTTCTTGCCCTAGAGGGCAGATCTGGATTCCGTTTTGGGCTCCGGATCAAGGAGATCGTCTCCATCGTCATCATCAACCTTCTTCCCTCTCCAATTCCATGAAGCTCTTCATCGTTCGTGAGTAATCTATTCGTAGGCTCGCTGGGCGGTGATGAGTAGGATGAGATCTATCATGTAATCGAGTTAGTTTGACGGGGATTGATCCCTAGTATCCACTATGTTCTGAGATTGATGTTGCTACTACTTTGCCATGCTTAATGCTTGTCACTAGGGCCCGAGTGCCATGAATTCAGATCTGAAATTATTATGTTGTCACCAATATATGTGTGTTTCAGATCCGATCTTGCAAGTTGTAGTTACCTACTATGTGTTATGATCCGGCAACCCCGGAGTGACAATAACCGGAACCACTCTCGGTGATGACCATAGTTTGAGGAGTTCATGTGTTCACCAAGTGCTAATGCGTTGGTCCGGTTCTTTATTAAAAGGAGAATCTTAACATCCCGTAGTATCCATTTGGACCCCGCTGCCACGGGAGGGATGGACAATAGATGTCATGCAAGTTCTTTTCCCTAAGCACGTATTACTACACACGGAATGCATGCCTACATCACATTGACGAACGGGAGCTAGCCACATATCTCTCCGCGTTATAACTGTTGCATGATCAATGTCATCCAACAAATCACCGATGCATTGCCTACGAGTTTGTCCCACTGCTGCTATTACTTGCTTTGCTCTGCTGCTGTTACTTGCTTTGCTCTGCTGCTATTACTACTGTTGTTGCTACTGTTACTTGCTTTGTCCTGCTGTTGCTGCTACTACTGTTACTTGTTGTTGCTGTTACTTGCTACTGCTACTACTTGCTACTCCTCTCACTATTGTTGTTCCTTGCCACTGCTGTTACTCGTTACACTGCTACTACCTGCTACAATACTTTTCTGGTGCCATTGATACTTCAGTTAGGAATAATCTGCCATCAACAGATTCTTTCCTAGCACCGTTGCTATCATACTACCTTTGCTGCTTATACCCTACTTGCAGATACTAATCTTTCAGGTGTGGTTGAGCCGACAACTCAACTGCTAATACTGGAGAATATCCTTTCACTCCCATTGTGTCAAACCAACAAATTTGGGTTGAATACTCTACCCTCGAAAACTGCCGCGATCCCACACGCTGGTGGGCCATTGCAAGACAATTGCTAATTGTTGAGCAACTCGAAGCACCACTTTTCTGGCGCCATTGCCGGGGAAGGGAGCAGCATTTTTCTGGCGCCGTTGTCGGGGAAGGGAGCAGCATTTTTCTTTTGCTGTTGCCGGGGAAGGGAAGCAGCATTTTTCTAGCGCCGTTGCCGGGGAAGGGAAGCAACATTTTTTTGGCGCCGTTGCCGGGGAAGGGAAGCAAATGTCTAGTGATATTGATGCTTTGAAAGTTAGATGTGCTCCTCCCAAGATCAATATGGATGAAACTTTGAAAGCTATGCATGTTTCCATGAGTGAGAGCAAAGAAAGAACCGCCCAAATTCGTGCTAGACATGAATGGCTTAAAAAGGTGTGTTCTCGTGATGAGAATCACGAAGATCTTAAAGTGTTTGGTGTGACTCCATTGAATCTTTGTTTTCTAGTGTCAAACCTAATGATGATGGGTCTGGATATGAATCCACTTTGGTTGAAAAACGCCCCAATGATTCGGAGTCCATCTGTCTTGATGCTAAATACATTGAAAGTGGAGTAGAAGATATTAAAACTTTGAGTAGTAATGAAATTACTACTTTGGATTTCAAGGAATTCAATTATGATAGTTTCTCCTTGATTGAATTCATTTCCTTGATGCAATCCATGCTAGACTCTCCACACTCTTATAGACAAAACAAGGCCTTTACCGATCATATCGTCGAAGCTATGATAAAATCTATTGAAGAGAAACTTGAATTGGAAGTTTCTATCCCTAGAAAGCTTCATGATGAGTGGGAACCTACTATCAAAATCAAAATCAAAAACTATGAATGCAATGTTTTATGTGATTTGGGTGCTAGTGTTTCCGCGATTCCAAAGTCTTTATGTGATGTTCTGGGTTTTAATGAGATTGAGGAGTACGTGTTCTCTTAATTTGCATCTTGCGGATTCTACGGTCAAGAAACCCATGGGAAGGATCAATGATGTTCTTATTATTGCAAATAGGGACTATGTACCCGTGGATTTCATTGTACTTGACATTGATTGCAATCCTAGATGCCCTATCATTCTTGGTAGACCTTTCTTAAGGACTATCGGTGCTATCATCGATATGAAGGAAGGGAATATTAGATTTCAATTTACTTTAAAGAAGGGCATGGAGCACTTTCCTAGAAAGAAAATAAGATTGCCTTATGAATCCATGATGAGGGCTAGTTATGGTTTGAGCACCAAAGACGACGATACGTGATTCTATCGCTTTAGGCCTAGCTAAGGGCGTTAAACAATAGCGCTTGTTGGGAGGCAACCCAATGAATTTATCTTTTTTATTTCTGTTTTGTTGCGTCCACACCATCATAATTCTGTTATTATTGTGTCTTTTGTGTTTCTTTTTGTGTTTGAGCCAAGCAAAACCTTTATGACTAGTCTTGGTGATGGTTGTTTGATCCTGCTGGAAAAAGACAGAAACTTTTTGCTCACGAAATTATTTTTCATTTTTATTCAGAAAGATATTTTGAGTTGATTCTTTTTTATGTTGATTGATATGCCTTTTTCCCAGGCATTTGTAATTGTTCAGAATTTGTGAGGTACCAGAAGTATACGAAGTATACAGATTGCTACAGACTGGTCTGTTTTTGACAAATTCTGTTTTTTGTTGACTTGGTTGCTTGTTTTGATGAAACTATGGATAGTATCGGGGGTACTAGCCATGGAAAAGTGAGAATACAGTAATCTAACACCAATATAAATAGAAATAAAGATTGCTACAGTACCTAAAGAGGTGGTAATTTGTTTTCTTCTGCTAATGATATCACGAATTTCTGTTTAAGTATTGTGTTGTGAAGTTTTCAAGTTTTGGGTCATGTTCTCATGGACAAAGGGATAAAGAGTGGAAACAGCTCAAGCTTGGGGATGCCCAAGGCACCCCAAGCCAAATTCAAGGACACCAAAAAGCCTAAGCTTGGGGATGCCCTGGGAAGGCATCCCCTCGTTCGTCTTCAATCCATCGGTAACATTACTTGGAGCTATATTTTTATTCACCACATGATATGTGTTTTGCTTGGAGCGTCTTGTACCATAGGAGTCTTTTATTTTTGTTGTGTCACAATCATCCTTGCTGCACACCTTTTGAGAGAGACATGCACTCATCATGAATTTGCTAGAATGCTCATTCTGCTTCACTTATATCTTTTGAGCTAGATAATTTTGCTCTATGTGCTTCACTTAGATCTTTTTAGAGCACGGCGGTGCGTGACTTGGTAGTTGGCTTGTTCTATGAAAGTAGTCCCAAAGGTGATAGGTACCCAAAGAGGATACAAAAACTTCCATCTTCATGTGCATTGAATAAAAAGAGAAGTTTGATTCCTCTCAATTAGTTTTGAGACGTGGATTTGGTAATATTAAGAGTTATGTTAGTACGGTGTTGTGAATCTAGAAATACTTTTGTCGAAGTTAGTGATTCCCGTAACATGCACGTATGGTGAACCGCTATGTTAGGAAGTCGGAGCATAATTGATCTATTGATTGTCATCCTTTGTGTTGCGGTCGGGATCGCGCGATGCTTAACACCTACCAACCCTTCCCCTAGGAGTATGCGTTTAGAACTTTGTTTCGATTACTAATAAAAACTTTCGCAACAAGTATGTGAGTTCTTCATGTAACGACTAAGATGCGGTCCTTTCGATTTAGGGAACGAGGCCCCGAATTGGAAAGAAGCGCATCTAAGCGTTTCACAAGCACGGTAACATAGCACATACATAATAATAACAGAATGACAATAAGGGATCCAACTGCCATCTCATAAATATATCAGAGTACATCACGCATCCAAACAAGGTAGTTCCGCTACGGACTATAAAACATGAGAAATGACTATGCTACCCTGCATGCTTGCCCACGATCACGACCACGCCTCAGTCTTCTGGATAGTTCACGTACAGGCGGTCGTTCTCCTCATCGTACTGCCACGCCAGCTGCGTGCCATCGGGATCACCTGTCTCGGGGGTACCTGAACCTGTTGGTGTTGTGAAGGAATCTGTGAGCCACGGGGACTCAGCAATCTATGACCTCGGTGCCAGAACTAGGCAAGTTATTAGGTTGGAAGGTGGAGTATCTAGGTTTCAGCATCCTAAGCTTTATATGGTGGCTAACTTACGGAGAACATGTATTGAAGGTGGTCTATACTATAATAGATGATCACTAAGTGATCCTGAACACCTACTTGCGTCAATCATAACCCCACCGTGTTCCCGATCGAAGAGAGGTCTTCGAAGGGGACAGTCACGGTTACGCACACAGTTGGCAATTTTATTAGAGTTATGTTAAAGTTATCTATAACCGGATTAAACCCTGCAGGGGTGCTCCAACTAGTCCATCACAAACGTACACGGGCCGCAAAGTAATCCTCTATCACGAATCTCGTCGGATTCCTTAGAGAAAAAACCTCAACTCTGGGGAGAACCAAAGCTTCACCGGGATTCCTATACGCAAGATATATCGCTAAGGTAAGACAAGACTAGCAGGACCTCCCGTCGTGTCGACGACCCCGATAAGAGCCGCGTATCTCAGTCTCAGGACACGACGGATGAGCTACGCACACGATGGCCTGATAGAAATCACTCAAGTTGCCCTGAATTGGCCCCGAACAGAGCTCACCTTGGACCAACACTCATGAGGAGCACTGGCCCGAGTTGTTGATTAATTCCTCGATTAGCTATTCCCTATGCAGATTATTATTAAGTGATTAGCAAATTAACACCAATGTTGGGTCCTGCCGGACAAGCCTTAGCACTACGCGATTTATCGAGGGGGTCCCCATAACAACCCCGAACGTGTTAGGAGAGATCAGTTATGGAATCAAACACCGGTAGCCGGTAACTTTGGCGGCAATAACGGAACAAAACACCCGGCAAAAGGCTAGGCCTTCTGTTATTTACCAAGTATATAGGTGCATTAATTAAATAACATATTAGCATAATGATATCAAACTCATGTTATCACATGAGACAAATGCACCTGCAACTAGCAACGCTAACATTAGAAGCTTAGCAAGCCTACTTAGCCATTCAAGATTTGCTAGGAAGGGATAAGTGTTTAGGTTCCATGGCAATTAAGGAGGCAATATTTCAGTGGTAGGCAGGGAGCATATGACAAAGGAAACCTAATCTAGCATAACAAGTCTAGAGATGTAATCAAGGTCATATCATCTTGCCTGTGATATCCTCAGCTTGGAACTGCTCTTGTTCGTCCTGCACGTACTCTCCCGAATCCACGTACTCGTTCTCCGATCCCGGTGCTACCCAACATAAAAATAGCATTCAATGAACAACAGCACCTCAAGATGCAACAAGCACAAGATGCATGAGATGAATATGAGCATGCATCCCTATTCTACTCACTAGCACAACCATGAGAAGTAAATACATGTTCCTGGACAGAACTGCACCCCAAGCTATCTTGACATGCATGAGAATGACATGATTAGATGCGTCATATGAAAACGATGCAAAAGTATATAAAGAGCTCTACAAACGGAGCTACGAATCAACGGGAAACAACGAAACAAGAAATGAAGTGTTACGTGTCAAATACATCACAACACACTCCAATGGCATAACTCTGGTATTTCTGGGTTGCCAAGACATAAAAAAACCAACATGGATGGGGTGGTGCTAATAAGAACACCACACCATCATCTATGCACTCACAAACATCAAAACACCAAAACTACACAATCTGCCATAAACAGCATCATAGCCTCTTGAGGGCTACATGCAAAGCACCTACAGCCACCCAAACATGCCAAATAAGATATGTGGCAGAAGCTATCCAAGAGTACTACAAGCACAAGCAAAAAGATCACACAAAAGAGTTTTACACAGAAAGTTACACAACTGCTAACTTGGCCAAAAATATCAGATTTCACGGACTTAGTGAAAATTCCAGATTCTCACTAGCTGTTTATGCTCTGAAGCATTTTGACAGCACCCAAAACAATATCTACAGGACTCCAAATGGAATGAAAATTTATAGGGTGCTAGACAAACATAAAATCTACAACTTACCAGTTGAAAGCTAAGGCTGAATCACAACACATGGACCTGCACAAGCTCAACAACAGGAGAAGAAAATATAAACATATTCTCAGACTTAGTGAAAATCACAGATTTTCACTAATCTGGAATTTCAGCCACATGCCTACTTAGATTGGGCACAACTTTCACATATGGGCTCCTAAGCATGAAAAAAAGTAACATGTGGTAGAGGGGGTCGCCCTCTAATGCCACAACAAGGAATCACCCTCTTGTGCGCACCACATCTCATGGAACCAAGCTCCAAACATAGAACAAATCTGAAATATGTCATCTCCAGAAAGTGTTCCAATGGAAAAACTGACTTCACCAATGGATTCCTGGGATGATTCTACCCCAAAATCATATATAATACCTATGCACTTGTATAGAACAAATAGGCACAAACTAGGAAAGAAAAACCTACATAGAATCACATATAGTGAATAGTGCATCATCACATGTGCTATTCACTAGAACAACACCTACACTAGCATTTGCATATGTCCACAACATCAATGGTGCACCTGAGGGGGAGACCTCATGCCCATGTGCCTCGGCACACCACCACACACTCACATGCATCAAGCACAACATACTAAAACACCCTCACATACAACTCATGTGCTTATCATGGCACATCAAGCCATTGCATGTATGAGACACACACACATAGCACACACACACTCACATCACACCATGGTGCATAAGTTCATCACCATGCCCATGGGCACACACACTCACATAAACCTACACATGCATACGTGCAAATCCACCTACACATGCAATCTACTAAGAACATATCTACACCCACACTCACACAAGGCATGTGGGAAGGGGGGAAACCCATCCACACACACACAATAACACACTTGTGCAACAAAGTGGGTACAAGCACTACAACACCACAACATCTCAAACCTCACATGCACACTTATCATCTAGAACACATATGCACAAAGCACATCTCCTATACTTGAGTAACTACTCACATCTAGCAGAAATATTATGCATATAATGCTATTGTGAGGGGAGATAAAATACCCTCATGGTGTGAGGCACACCACAACAACAACTACACAAGCCAAAGGTGAAAACAGCACAAGAAAAAATAAATGCACAAAAAAAAGGAGGGGGAAGAGGGATCAAACCCTGTACCCCCTGGACTCAGCACTGCAACGCAACCACTGGGCTAAGGCTCGACAGCTATAGGCAAGAGAGCAGGGAATGCTCTCTGCTAGCTACTGTGCCGAAAGAAACAAATACAAAAGGGTGCCGAGGGGGGATCGAACCCGCAACCTCCAACTAGCACCAAAACCATCCTACCACTGCGCTACTACTTCGGAGCTTAACAGGAGAGGGGAGTTTACTCTTTTGAGTAACCCCTCTCAACAACTCCTCTGCCCGACGGCGGCCGGAACAGGGGACGTTGCTCGCTGGCGATATGCTGCAAATCCCACTACGACTCCTAGATGGAAGGGAAAACAAGTTCCCACGGTTCCATTTCTACTCCTATCTCTGCCCGAGAGGCTCTGCAACAACGACTCGATGTAACGCGGCGGCTCCGGCGATAGAGAAGAAACGCCGACGACCCTATGGCCTGCTACTCGAGATCTGGGACATGGAGGAAGGGGAGATGGCTCTACCTCACCTACAAAACGAGGGGAAGCTTCGGCCAAAGAGGAAGTAGAGGAAGGAGCGGGAAGGAGCCGATCGGTGAAGCTCGTCGGGGAAGGAAGTCGCCGTCATGGAGGAGAGGAAGCAGAGCAGATCTTGACGTCCTAGTCACGGGGATGGATTCCCGATGGGTCCCGTGTGCTCGCCGAGGCGTCGGAGGGGAAGAAGAGGCACGGGCGCGACGGCGAGGAGCTCCTCAACTCTCGACCATGGCGGAGGAACTGATCCCCTTACCTGGAGTTCGTCGAGAGAGAGGGAGATGGCGGGGGAATGGTGGTGGCCGCGCAAGAGGGAAACCCTATCTTGCACGGACACCAAGGGGGCTCCTTTTATGGAGAAGGAGGGGGCGAGGGACGCTCCTCGACGTCCGTGACGGCGTCTGTTGCCGTCGCTCTATTCCTGCAACTCTGAAGAAGAACTGGCAGAGGAAGGGGGGAACAGGATGGCGTCTACAGGAGAAGGAGGCAGGTGGGATGCGATAGAAAAGAGGGGAGGGGGTAGATGGGCCTGCTAGTGGGAGTAAGCCCACTAGTGGCGCCAGATAGACAGAAATAAAACCTTGGGGTTTTCCATTTATAGAAAAAGATAGAGAAAGAAAAAGAAAGCCAGGCAAAACTATTGGGGTTAAAAACAAAACAAAAATGCCCCTGGTCATGGAAAAAGATGACCTATTTGAATAAAATGGAAAAGAATTATTTGGAGCAACTAAATATTTTCAAAACAGAATTATAGGGTATGTTTTGTAGTTGTTTGCACCATTTAAAACACCTATTCAAAACAGCAAAACTACATCTCCAATCCACAACAATACAATGCTAACACATGGGCATTTTAAAATCAGAAAAGGATCAAGAGAAACTTGACCTTGAGATGAAATAGGGGGGGGGGGAGATGGTATTGAAACCTATGCAAATCACAAGGTTAATGCTACTATCACATGCATACTCCACACAAGCTAACACATCACATCACCACACCACCATGGATCACACAACCACATAAGATCACAAGGCATCACATCACCTCATATGATCACAATGCCACAACACAAAGACATGGACATGAAATAATATGGCTTGCATGCATGCAAAGGAAGAGTAAACAAGTGACATCACAAGAAATCATATGCATTGAACTGTCTCATATCAATGACAAGGTGGACCCACATGGGAAGGTTCCAAAAAGGGAAAGATACACTCTTGGGGCATTACAAACTCTCCCACACTACAAAAAGATCTCGCCCCAAGATCTACGCGTGAAAGAACTCCAGAAATTCAGAATAGAGGTGATCCTCGCGTTCCCAAGTAGCCTCTTTATCGGAATGGTGTGACCTTTGCACTTTGAGAAATTTGACAGTCTTGTTGCGGGTCTTACACTCAGTCGCCTCGAGAACCGCAACTGGATGCTCACGATAAGATAGGTTAGGCTGAAGGTCGATGTCTTGAAGATGAACAGTGTGCTCGAGGGTCTTGAAGCACCTCCGGACCTAAGAGACATGGAATACATCATGCACATTTGCAAAGTTTTATGGGAGCTCAAGCTGGTACGCAAGGTCCCCTCTCTTGCCAACAACTCTGAACGGGCCAACAAAACGAGGCGCAAGCTTGCCTTTGATGCCAAAGCGTTGCATACCCTTCATAGGCGACACCTTGAGATAGACGAAGTCACCAAGCTCATAAGACATGTCACGATGCTTGCGATCATAATAGCTCTTCTGACGGGACTGAGCTGCTCTGAGGTTGTCGTGAATGACCCGACACATCTCCTGAGCTTCTTCTATCAAGTCATTCCCAAGGATCTGACGCTCGCCGGTCTCGGACCAGTTGAGCGGGGTACGGCACTTCTTGCCATAGAGAATTTCAAACGGAGCCTTGCCAAAACTAGCTTGACAACTGTTGTTATATGAGAACTCCGCAAAAAGCAGACAATCCTCCCACTTCATACCAAAAGAGATAACACAGGCTCTCAGCATATCCTCAAGAACTTGATTGACTAGCTCCACTTGACCACTAGTCTGAGGACAAAAATCTGTGCTGAAGCGGATCTTCGTGCCCATCGCAGACTGAAAAGAGTCCCGGAACTTGGAAGTGAAGATACTTCCGCGATCTGAAGAGATCATCATAGGCACGTAGTGCCAAGACACAATCCTGGAAGTGTACAACTCTGCAAGCTGAGCTGCCGAAATGGATTCCTTGACTGGAAGAAAATGAGCCACTTTACTCAACTTGTCGATGACGACGAAGATGGCATCACTACCCTTCTTGGACTTCGGAAACCCGGTAACGAAATCCATCTCAATATGATCGAACTTCCACTCGGGAGTGGGCAAAGGATGCAAAAGACCTACTGGACGTTGATGCTCTGCTTTCACCCTTCGACATAGATCACATTCATTTACGAACTGAGCAATCTCATGCTTCATACAAGTCCACCAGAAGGTCTGTTTCAAGTCCTGATACATCTTGGAGCTTCCAGGATGAATAGAGAGCATAGAGTTATGAGCTTCTTCCATGATTACCTTTCTGAGATCACCTTTCGGAACGACAAGACGATCCTCAAAGAACAACGTGTCTCTGGCATCAAAACTGAAGAACTTATACTTGGGAAGACTCTTCGCCACGCCAATCTTGAATTTCTTCACCATTGCATCAACAAGCTGTGCTGCTCGGACCTGATCTTCCAAGGTAGGAGAGATCTGAAGGTTTGCAAGAAATCCCTGAGGTACTAACTGAAGGTTGAGCTTCCTGAAAGACTCACAAAGGCCAGGCTGGAGAGGTTGCAGAATGAGACTGTTGCAGTACGCCTTCCTGCTCAAGGCATCTGCCACGACATTAGCTTTGTCTTGCGTGTACTCAACACTCGGATTAAAATCTTGGAGCATTTCCACCCAACGTGTTTGCCGAAGATTCAGGTTAGGCTGAGTGAAGATGTACTTGAGACTCTTGTGATCGGTGAAAACTTCAACATTTCGTTCCAACAAGGGGTGTCTCCAAGTCATCAAAGCGTGTACCACAACTGCTAGCTCAAGATCATGCACAGGATAGTTCTTCTCCGCTGGCTTCAACTGCCTGGAGGTATAAGCAACCACTTTCTGCTCTTGCATCAGAACTGCACCAAGACCCTGGAGAGAAGCATCGCAAAACACATGGTACGGTTTGGAATCATCCGGAGGAACCAAGACTGGAGTGGAAGTGAGCTTCTCTTTGAGTGTGTCGAAGGCCAACTGACACTCTAGAGACCAAGCGTACTTCACACCTTTCTGAAGAAGACTTGAGAGCGGCTTAGCAATCTTGGAGAAGTTCTCAACGAACCTTCTGCAATAGCTTGCGAGCCCGAGAAAGCTTCGAAGCTGCTTCACATTTTGCGGAGGCTCCCATTCAACAATGGCATGCACCTTGGACGGATCAACTTTGATGCCCTCGGCAGAGATAATGTGCCCAAGATAGATAGCTTCTTTCAGCCAGAACTCACACTTGGAAAACTTGGCATACAATTTGTACTCTCTGAGCTTATCAAGCACCAATCTGAGATGTTCTTCATGTTCTTCCTCAGTTTCAGAAAAGACTAGAATGTCGTCGATATAGAGCAAGACAAAGTCATTCTTGAACGGAGAGAATATGTAGTTCATCAATCGACAGAATGTCGGAGGAGCATTTGCCAGACCAAAAGACATGACTGTATACTCATATGATCCAAAACTAGTCCTGAAGGCAGTCTTCGGAATATCTTCTTCGCGAATGCGAATTTGATGATAGCCCATTCTGAGATCGAGCTTGGTGAAGATCTTAGCCCCTTTCAACTGTTCGAACAGCTCAGTTATGTTCGATAGTGGATATTTGTTCCTGATTGTCTTCTTGTTCAATGGACGGTAATCGACACACAGCCGGTCCATGCCATCCTTCTTCTTGACAAACAGAACTCCACAGCCCCACGGAGACGAGCTCAGTCTGATCAAACCCAAACGCTCCTTCTCATCGAGTTGTCTCTTAAGTTCCTTCAACTCTTCTGGACCCAATTTGTACGGCCGTTTGCACACCGGCTAGGTACCTGGCTCAAGCTCAATGACAAATTCAACTTCTCGGTGCAGAGGCATGCCTTGCAGCTCTTCTGGAAACATATCTTCATATTCACAGACCACTGGGACTTGCGAAATAGGATTAATCTCACCCTTTTCATTCAAAGAGAACAGATGGATTGTATCATCGCGCGCCGCGAATATAATCACATCCTCCGAAGAGTGGGTAAGCTGCACTTCTTTAGCTTCACAATCAATCGATGCCTTGTTCATGGATAGGCAGTCCATACCAAGGATCAAGTCAATGTCGGAATTGCCCAAGACAATAGGAGACGCCAGAAAAGAATAGCTACCCATCTTGACAGAAACATCCGGAATGACCACATTAGAGCTCATCAACATGCCTCGGGAAACCACACGAAAAGGTTTGTCCAAAGTCTTAGAAACGAAATCATAATTCCATGCAAATGGTCTAGACATGAACGAATGAGAAGCACCAGAATCAAATAACACTCTAGCAGGAATATCATTAACGAGGAGGTTACCCATGATCACATCTGACGAGTTTTCTGCCTCAGCTGCGTTCACCATGTTGACTCGAGCTGATTTGGGGTTGAACTTGATAAGAGCATTGCTTGGAGGTTTTCATGGAGGAGGAGGCGGCAGACGGAGCTGAGAAGTGCACTTCTTGGCATAATGACCCTTCTGCCCACACTTGTGACAAGTAACCTCTGCTGGTTGCCGGTACTGTGTCTGAGGAGGCCCTTGCTTATGGTGCTGGAATCTCTGCTGAAAGACTGGGTTGGGTGGTGGGAAGAACCATGGCCACCATAATGCTTGAGATGCTGCGAGTGCCGAGGAGGAGGAGGAGACACCAAACACTTATGTTGCTTCTGAACCACCTGAGAAGAGGAAGAGCTGGAATCTCTAAAGCTCTTCTTAGAATTCTCCACCCTGAGGAAGGCTGCCTTTGTCGTGAGAGCTAAGTTGTAGAACTTGTCGAACTCCTCAGGATCGTGCAAAGCAAGAGCTAACTACAAATCTTCTTTCAAGCCACCTCTGAACTGATAAATCTTGCTCTTCTGATCAGGGATATCCTGCAAGGCATATCGGGCTAGCTCATGGAACTCAACGTTGTGCTTGTACACGGAGTTACCACCCTGCTTCAAGCGCCTAAACTTCTCACGCATTTCCTCCATGAAGCTGGAAGGAATGTAGTGGGACATGAAGTCCCGACAGAACTCATCCCAAGTGATCACTCTAGCACCTCTAGAATCCTTCAACTGTTGCCACCAGATAGATGCTTGCCCCTTCAGCTGGAAAGTTGCAAATTTGACAAAATCCTCAGGACGAACATTGCTACACTCGAAATGCTTGTTCATGTCGTGAATCCAATCCTCAGCATCAAACGGCTGGTCACGGGAAGTGAAAGTCTTCGGCTGATTTGACAGGAACTGACTCAGATTAGCAAACTGATTGCCACCATGCTGGAATTGCCTTGCTGCTGATTAGCCCTCTCTTGCAACAACGGTAGCAGCATCTGAGTGTTTGCATTTTTAGCAGCCATCAGCGCTTGCCAGGCCTCTGCAGGAGGAGGCGGCGGAGGAGGAGGATTCTCCGGAGGAGGTGGTTGTGGCGGCACATCCTCGCGCCCTGGATTCTGACGAGTTGGTGGAGCCATCCTGAAGACGGACAACACATTAGCCCACCGAATAAATTGAAGATATAGCTGAATCAAAATGACAGGAATATCTGAGCAGGAATATAGCAATTGCACTCGAACAAAATAGTAATAATGCTTCCTCAAAGTGATGGTCGACAAAATTCTAATTAAGACCACTTGCAAACAAGTATGAGCTAGAAATGCTCGGAACAAACATATGATCGAGATTTCATGCGATATCTTCGTGGATAAGATCGCTCGGGCTCAAATTTACAGTAGCCATCATGTGCAAGGTAGTGCACACGACTTACGAAGTATCCCCGAGTCGTAGCGAGCTACAAGGACTCTTTAAGACACAACGAGAACCGTTGTAAGATGACCGTGAACAAACACACCCACTGAACATCGAATCCCAAACTCACATCATGCATCTTTGGGAAGATTGTCCTATAAGATACTACTTGATATCCCACCTATGAATTCCCGAAATATCTGGTCATGCAATCTGGTACACGGATACAAGGAGTAATATCACACAACTCCTATAATAACCCGTCACCTGTATCACATCCGTCAACACACAACCAGAATCTCGGACCTTCATCTACAACAAACCCTCGTGAGCACAACGATACAAAGTATGGCAGTACTCCCGAGCAATCTGCAATAGTACTGGGGACATCGGGGTTATCTCGCCACTACTAGTATTGAAGCAATAACGAACATCCTTCATTCTTAGATACTCAGAAATCTAAATGATGGCAATGTGCGCAAGAACCCCCTAGAGCTCAACTCCCTGAAAGAAATCAAGGCAGACAGGAGGCACCAAGACAGAACTGCGTCACATCAAAATCATATAGATTTTACAAATACCCGCGTGATCCTAAAAAAATTGAGCGAGAAGAAGAGTAGAATTAAGATTACCTAAGTCGGGAACCTCACCAGAGCATGGAAGAGGAGAAAAAATAATCCTACTCTCTGATAGAACTAAGACTCAAAACGTTTTACTAGACTCGACTCGACCAAGAACGATCACACAAAGGCTCCTATGGTCGTAAGGCTCTGATACCAACTAGTAACGACTAAGATGCGGTCCTTTCGATTTAGGGAACGAGGCCCCGAATTGGAAAGGAGCGCATCTAAGCGTTTCACAAGCACGGTAACATAGCACATACATAATAATAACAGAATGACAATAAGGGATCCAACTGCCATCTCATAAATATATCAGAGTACATCACGCATCCAAACAAGGTAGTTCCGCTACGGACTATAAAACATGAGAAATGACTATGCTACCCTGCATGCTTGCCCACGATCACGACCACGCCTCAGTCTTCTGGATAGTTCACGTACAGGCGGTCGTTCTCCTCATCGTACTGCCACGCCAGCTGGGTGCCATCGGGATCACCTGTCTCGGGGGTACCTGAACCTGTTGGTGTTGTGAAGGAATCTGTGAGCCACGGGGACTCAGCAATCTATGACCTCGGTGCCAGAACTAGGCAAGTTATTAGGTTGGAAGATGGAGTATCTAGGTTGCAACATCCTAAGCTTTATATGGTGGCTAACTTACGGAGAACATGTATTGATGGTGGTCTATACTAGCGATCGATGAATAGATGATCACTAAGTGATCCTGAACACCTACTTACGTCAATCATAACCCCGCCGTGTTCCTGATCGAAGAGAGGTCTTCGAAGGGGACACTCACGGTTACGCACACAGTTGGCAATTTTATTAGAGTTATGTTAAAGTTATCTATAACCGGATGTTAACAAATATTCCAAGTTGCCACATAACCGCGGGCACGACTTTCCAAAAGATTAAACCCTACAGGGGTGCTCCAACTAGTCCATCACAAACGTACACGGGCCACAATGTAATCCTCTATCACGAATCTCGTGATCTCGTCGGATTCCTTAGAGGAAAAACCTCAACTCTGGGGAGAACCAAAGCTTTACCGGGATTCCTATACGCAAGATATATCGCTAAGGTAAGACAAGACTAGCAGGTCCTCCCGTCGTGTCGACGACCCCGATAAGAGCCGCGTATCTCAGTCTCAGGACACGACGGATGAGCTGCGCGCATGATGGCCTGATAGAAATCACTCAAGTTGCCCTGAGTTGGCCCCGGACAGTGCTCAGCTTGGACCAACACTCATGAGGAGCACTAGCCCAGGTTGTTGATTAATTCCTCGGGGTAGCTATTCCCTATGCAGATTATTATTAAGTGATTAGCAAATTAACACCAATGTTGGGTCCTGCCGGACAAGCCTTAGCACTACGTGATTTATCGAGGGGGTCCTCATAACAACCCCGAACGTGTTAGGAGAGATCAGTTATGGAATCAAACACCGGTAGCCGGTAACTATGGCGGCAATAACGGAACAAAACACCCGGCAAAAGGCTAGGCCTTCTGTTATTTACCAAGTATATAGGTGCATTAATTAAATAACAAATTAGCATAATGATATCAAACTCATGTTATCACATGAGACAAATGCACCTGCAACTAGCAACGCTAACATTAGAAGCTTAGCAAGCCTACTTAGCCATTCAAGATTTGCTAGGAAGGGATAGGTGTTTGGGTTCCATGGCAATTCAGGAGGCAATATTTCAGTGGTAGGCAGCGAGCATCTGACAAAGGAAATGTAATGTAGCATAACAAGTCTAGAGATGGAATCAAGGTCATATCATCTTGCCTGTGATATCCTCAGCTTGGAACTGCTCTTGTTCGTCCTGCACGTACTCTCCCGAATCCACGTACTCGTTCTCCGATCCCGGTGCTACCCAACATAAAAATAGCATCCAATGAACAACAGAACCTCAAGATGCAACAAGCACAAGATGCATGAGATGAATATGAGCATGCATCCCTATTCTACTCACTAGCACAAGCATGAGAAGTAAATACATGTTCCTGGACAGAACTGCATCCTAAGCTATCTTGACATGCATGAGAATGACATGATCAGATGCATCACGTGAAAATGATGCAAAAGCATATAAAGAACTCTACAAACGGAGTTACGGATCAATGGGAAACAACGAAACAAGAAATGAAGTGCTACGTGTCAAATCCATCACAACACACTCCAATGGCATGAATCTGGTATTTCCAGGTTGCCAAGACATAAAACAAACCAACATGGATGGGGTTGTGCTAAGAAGAACACCACACCATCATCTATGCACTCACAAACATCAAAACACCAAAACTACACAATCTGCCATAAACAGCATCACAGCCTCTTGATGGCTACATGCAAAGCACCTACAGCCACCCAAACATGCCAAATAACATATGTGGCAGAAGCTATCCAAGAGTACTACAAGAACGGCAAAAAGATCACACAAAGGAGTTTCACACAGAAAGTTACACAGCTGCTAACTTGGCCAAAAATATTAGATTTCAGGGACTTGAAAATTCCAGATTCTCACTAGCTGTTTATGCTCTGAAGCATTTTGACAGCACCCAAAACAATATCTACAGGACTCCAAATGTAATGAAACTTTACAAGGTGCTAGACAAACATAAAATCTACAACTTCCCAGTTGAAAGCTAAGGCTGAATCACAACACATGGACCTGCACAAGCTCAACAACAGGAGAAGAAAATATAGATTCTCGGACTTAGTGAAAATCACAGATTTTCAATAATCTGGAATTTCAGACACATGCCTACTTAGATTGGGCACAACTTGCACATATGGGTTCCTAAGCATGAAACAAAAGTAACATGTGGTAGAGGGGGTCACCCTCTAATGTCACAACAAGGAATCACCCTCTTGTGCACACCACATCTCATGGAACCAAGCTCCAAACATAGAACAAATCTGAAATATGTCATCTCCAGAAAGTGTTCCACTGGCAAAACTGACTTCACCAATGGATTCATGGGATGATTCTACCCCAAAATGATATATAATACCTATGCACTTGTATAGAACAAATGGGCACAAACTAGGAAAAACAAACCTACATAGAATCACATATAGTGAATAGTGCGTCATCACATGTGCTATTCACTAGAACAACACCTACACTAGAATTTGCATATGTCCACAACATCAATGGTGCACCTGAGGGGGAGACCTCGTGCCCATGTGCCTTGGCACACTACCACACAATCACATGCATCAAGCACAACATACTAAAACACCCTCAGATACAACTCATGTGCTTATCATGGCACATCATGCCATGGCATGTGTGAGACACACACACATAGCACACACACACACTCACATCACACCATGGTGAATGAGTTCATCACCATGCCCATGGGCACACACACTCACATAAACCTACACATGCATACATGCAAATCCACCTACACATGCAATGTACTAAGAACATATCTACACCCACACTCACACAAGGCATGTGGGAAGGGGGAAAACCCATCCACACACACACAATAACACACTTGTGCAATAAAGTGGGTACAAGCACTACAACACCACAACATCTCAAACCTCACATGCACACTTATCATCTAGAACACATATGCACAAAGCACATCTCCTATACTTGAGCAACTACTCACATCTAGCAGAAATATTATGCATATAATGCTGTTGTGAGGAGAGATTAAATACCCTCATGGTGTGAGGCACACCACAGCAACAACTACACAAGCCAAAGGTGAAAATAGCACAAGAAAAAATAAATGCACAACAAAAAATATAAGGAGGGGGAAGAGGGATCGAACCTTGTACCCCGTGGACTGAGCACTGCAACGCAGCCACTGGGCTAAGGTGCACTTGCTCGACAGTTATAGGCAAGAGAGCAGGGAATGATCTCTGCTAGCTACTGTGCCAAAAGAAATAAATACAAAAGGGTGCCGAGGGGGGATCGAACCCGCAACCTCCAACTAGCACCAAAACCATCGTACCACTGCGCTACTACTTCGGAGCTTAACAGGAGAGGGGAGTTTACTCTTTTGAGTAACCCCTCTCAGCAACTCCTCTGCCCGACGGCGGCCCGAACAGGGGACGTTGCTTGCCGGTGATATGCTGCAAATCCCACTATGGCTCCTAGATGGAACATAAAACAAGTTCCCACGGTTCCATTTCTACTCCTATCTCTGCCCGAGAGGCTCTGCAACGACGGCTTGACGTAACGCGGCGGCTCCGGCGACAGAGAAGAAACGCCAACGACCCTATGGCCTGCTACTCGAGATCTAGGACAGGGAGGAAGGCGAGATGGCTCTACCTCACCTATGGAATGAGGGGAAGGTTCGGCCGGAGAGGAAGTAGAGGAAGGAGCGGGAAGTAGCCGATCGGTGAAGCTCGTCGGGGAAGGAAGCCGCCGTCATGGAGGAAAGGAAGCAGAGCAGATCTTGACGTCCTAGTCGCGGGGATGGATTCCCGGAGGGTCCCGCATGCTCGCCGAGGCGTCGGAAGGGAAGAAAAGGCACGGGCGCGACGGCGAGGAGCTCCTCAACTCTCGGCCATGGCGGAGGAACTGATCCCCTTACCTGGAGTTCGTCGACAGAGAGGGAGATGGCGAGGGAATGGTGGTGGCGGCACGAGAGGGAAACCCTATCTTGCATGGACGCCAAGGGGGCTCCTTTTATGGAGAAGGAGGGGGCGAGGGATGCTCCTCGACGTCCGTGACGGCGTCTGTTGCCGTCGCTCTGTTCCCACAACTCTGAAGAAGAACTGGCGAAGGAAGGGGAACATGACGGCGTCTACACGAGAAGGAGGCAGCTGGGCCGCGATAGAAAAGCGAGGAGGGGGTAGATGGGTTTGCTAGTGGGAGTAAGCCCACTAGTGGCGCGAGGTACACAGAAATAAAACCCTAGGGGTTTTCCATTTATAGAAAAAGACAGTGAAACAAAAAGAAAGCCAGGCAAAACTATTGGGGGTTAAAATAAAACAAAAAATGCCCCTGGTCATGGAAAAAGATGACCTATTTGAATAAATTGGAAAATAATTATTTGGAGCAACTAAATATTTTCAAAACAGAATTATAGGGTCTGTTTTGTAGTTGTTTGCACCATTTAAAACACCTATTCAAAACAGCAAAACTACATCTCCAATCCACCACAATACAATGCTAAAACATGGGCATTTTAAAATTAGAAAAGGATTATCACAAGGTATTGAAACCTATGCAAATCACAAGGTTAATCCTACTATCACATGCATACTCCACACAAGCTAACACATCACATCACCACACCACCATGGATCACACAACCACATAAGATCACAAGGCATCACATCACCTCATATGATCACAATGCCACAACACAAAGACATGAACATGAAATAATATGGCATGCATGCATGCAAAAGAAGAGTAAACAAGTGACATTACAAGAAATCATATGCATTGAACTCTCTCATATCAATGACAAGGTGGACCCACATGGGAAGGTTCCAAAAAGGGAAAGATACACTCTTGGGGCATTACACTTCATGACTAATGTGAGTCCATGGTATAGATGTACTTTCACCTTCCACCATTGCTAGCCTCTCTAGTACCACGCAATTTTCGCCGGTGCACAAACCCACCATATGCCTTCCTCAAAACAGCCACCATACCTACCTACTATGGAATTTTCATAGCCATACCAAGATATATTGCCATGCAACTCCCACCGTTCTGTCTCATGATTTGTGCCATCACTCTCATATTGCCATTGCATGATCGTAATATATCTAGCGAGATGTTCCAACGTCATACGCCAAGTTAGATCGTTGCACATCCCGGTACACTACCGGAGGCATTTCCTATAGAGTCATCATCGTTCTAAGCTTTGAGCTGTGAGTAAATAAAAGTGTGATGATCATCATTATTAGAGCATTGCCCCATGTGAGGAAAAAAAGAGGCCAAAGATCCCAAATAAAAAAGAGGCCAAAGAGCCCAATTAAAAAAAAGAGAAAAAGAGAGAAGGGACAATGCTACTATCTTTTTCCACACTTGTGCTTCATAATAGCACCATGTTCTTCATGATTCAGAGCCTCTCATTTCGTCACCACCATATGCTAGTGGGAATCTTCATTATATAACTTGGCTTGTATATTCCAATGATGGGCTTCCTCAAAATTTCCCTAGGTCTTCGTGAGCAAGAAAGTTGGATGCACACCCACTAGTTCTCCTTTTGAGCTTTCACATACTTATAGCTCTAGTGCATCATTTATATGGCAATCCCTACTCATTCACATTGATATCTATTAATGGGCATCTCCATAACCCTTTGATACGCCGAGTCAATGTGACCATCTCCTCTTATTTTGTCTCACAACCACCACCACACTCTATTCCACCTATAGTGTTATATCCATGGCTCACGCTCATGTATTGCATGATAGTTGAAAAAGGTTTGAGAAAGTAAGAGTGCGAAAACAATTACTTGGCCAATATCGGGGTTGTGCATGATTTACATTAGTTGTGTGGGGATGATGGAGCATAGCCGGACTATATGATTTTGTAGGGATAACTTTCTTTGGCCTTGTTATTTTGAAAGTTCATGATTACCTTGCTAGTTTGCTTGAAGTATTATTGTTTTCATGTCAACAGCAAACTATTGTTTTGAATCTTACGGATCTGAACATTCATGTCACATGAAAGAAGTTACAAAGGACAACTATGCTAGGTAGCATTCCACATCAAAACTTCAGTCTTTATCACTTCCCTACTCGAGGACGATCAGGAGCTAAGCTTGGGGGTGCTTGAAACGTCTCCAATGTATCTATAATTTTTGATAGTTCCATGCTATTATCTTGTCAAACTTTGGATGCTTTGTATGCCGTTTATATCTTTTTTGGGACTAACTTATTAACTCAGTGCCATGTGCCAGTTCCTATTTTTTCCGTTTTTTTGACCCTTTTCAAAGGAGGATTTTATACGGAGTCCAAACGGAATAAAACTTGCGAAAATATTTTTTCTGAAATAGAAGACGATCGGGAGACTTGAGAACCAAGGCAGGGGGTCACTAGGGACCCCACAAGCCCCCTAGCCACGGCCAGGGGGGCCGGCGCCTCCCAGGCTTGTGGGCTCCCTGGGCCTCCTCTTCCCTAGGTCTTTCGCCTATATATTCCCTAAAATCCCAGAAAAAATGACGAGATCCACGAAAATACTTTTCCGCCGCCGCAAGCTTCTGTCTCCGCCAAGATCCCATCTGGGGCACGTTCTAGTGCCCTGCTGGAGGGGAGATTCGAATACGGAGGGCTTCTTCATCAACACCATGACCTCTCCGATGATGCGTGAGTAGTTCACCATAGACCTACGGGTCCATAGCTAGTAGCTAGATGGCTTCTTCTCTCTCTTGGATCTTTAGTACAAAGTTCTCCATGATCTTCATGGAGATCTATCCGATGTAATCTTCTTTTGCGGTGTGTTTGTCGAGATCCGATGAATTGTGGATTTATGATCAGATTATCTATGAATCTTATTTGAGTTTCTTCTGATCTCTCTTATGCATGATTTCATATCCTTGTAATTATCTTCGAGTTGTGGGTTTTGTTTGGCCAACTTGATCTATGATTCTTGCAATGTGAGAAGTGCTTGGTTTTGGGTTCATACCGTGTGGTGACCTCACCCAGTGACAGAAGGGGTAGCAAGGCACGCATCATGTTGTTGCCATCAAGGGTAAAAAGATGGGGTTTACATCATTGGTTTGAGTTTATCCCTCTACATAATGTCATCTTGCTTAAGGAGTTACTATGTTCGTCATGAACACAATACACTAGATGCATGTTGGATAGCGGTCGATGTGTGCAGTAATAGTAGTAGATGAAGAAAGTATCGGTCTACTTGTCTCAGACGTGATGCCTATATGTATGATCATTGCCTTAGGTATCGTCATGACTTTGCGCGGTTCTATCAATTGCTCGACAGTAATTTGTTCACCCACCGTAATATTTGCTATTTTGAGAGAAGCCTCTAGTGAACACTATGGCCCCCGGGTCTACTTCACACCATATTTTCAGCCTTACTCTTTTACTTCGTTGCACTTTCTTCCTTCATATCTCACTTTGCAATAAATCTTGAAGGGATTGACAACCCCTTTATAGCTTTGGGTGCAAGCTCTTTTGTGTTTGCGCACGTACTCTGGACTTGACGAGATTCTCCTACTGGATTGATACCTTGGTTCTCAAACAGAGGGAAATACTTACTGCTCCTGTGTTGCATCACCCTTTCCTCTTCAAGGGAAAAACAACGCAAGCCAAGTCTCCGTCAACATGCTAATTTATGGCGCTTTTGTTTGGAAGTAGCAATGATCTATTCCTGCACGGCTCCGCCCGAGCTCCGCAGAAATCCGATCTAGAGGTAGAACTACGAGGTATAGGTTTGAGTTGCACGTGGCAAAGTTGTGTCTCAAAAACCCTAAAACCTCTAGTATATATAGGAGGAGGGGAGGGGCTAGCCTTGGGGCTCAAGGGATCCCATAGGGCGCCGCCCAAATTGGAGAGGAGGACTCCAAGTCCAATTTGGTTTGGGGAAGGAGGAGTCCTCCTCTCCCTTCCCACCTCCCTCTTTTTTTCTTTTCTTTTGGTTTTCTATTCAAGCGCCATAGCCCACTTCGGCTGGCCTCACCAGCCCACTAAGGGATGGTGCGCCACCCTAGGACTATTGGGCTCACTCGTGGGTGGGTGCCCACCCCCCCCCCCCCCCCCCGGTGAAAACCCGGAACCCATTCGTCACTCCCGGTACACTATCGGTAATGCCCGAAATCTTTCCAATGACCAAATGAAACCATCCTATATGCCAATCTTCGTTTCCGGACCATTCCAGAAACCCTCGTGTCGTCCGTGATCTCATCCGGGACTCCGAACAACCTTCGATCACCAACACCTATAACTCAACTATACCGAAACGTCACCGAACCTTAAGTGTGCAGACCCTGCGGGTTCGAGAACTACGTAGACATGACCTGAGACACTCCCCTCACAATATCCAAGAGCGGGACCTGGATGTCCATATTGGATCCTACATATTCTACGAAGATCTTATCGGTTGAACCTTTGTGCCAAGGATTCATATAATCCCGTATATCATTCCCTTTGTCCTTCGGTATGTTACTTGCCCGAGATTTGATCATCGACATCTCTATACCTATTTCAATCTTGTCACCGGCAAGTCTATTTACTCGTTCCGTAATACAAGATCCCTTGACAAACACTATAGTCACATTGCTTGCAAGGCTTACATGTGATGTTGTATTACCGAGTTGGCCCCGATATACCTCTCCGTCACACGGAGTGACAAATTCCAGTCTTGATCCATGCTAACTCAATGGAGACCTTCGGAGATACCTATAGAGCACCTTTATAGTCACCCAGTAACGTTGTGACGTTTGATACACACAAGGCATTCCTCCGGTGTCAGTGAGTTACATGATCTCATGGTCATAGGATTGAATACCTGACACACAGAAAACAATAGCAAGAAAATGAGACGATCACATGCTACGTTTATAATGTGGGTCTTGTCCATGACATCATTCTCCTAATGATGTGATCGAGTCATCAAGTGACAACACTTGCATATGGTCAGAAAACCTTGACCATCCTTGATCAACTGGCTAGTCAACTAGAGGCTTACTAGGGACATTGTTTTGTCTATATATCCACACATGTATCTATGTTTTCATTCAATACAATTATAGGATGGATAATAAATGATTATCTTGAAACAGGAAATATAATAATAACTATTTTATCATTGCCACTAGGGCATATTTCCAACAGTCTCTCACTTGCACTAGAGTCAATAATATAGTCTCACATCGCTATGTGATTTACGTTGGAATGAATCTAACACCCATACAGTTCTGGTGTTGATCATGCTTCACTCATGGAAGAGGTTTAGTGAGCGGATCTGCAACATTTAGATCCGTGTGCACTTTGCAAATATTTACGTCCTCTCCTTCGACGCATTCGCGGATGAGGTTGAAGCTGTTGGAAATATGCCCTAGAGGCAATAATAAAATGGTTATTATCATATTTCCTTGTTCATGATAATCGTCTATCGTTCATGCTATAATTGTATTAACAGGAAACACTAATACATGTGTGAATGAATAGATCACAATGTGTCCCTAGCAAGCCTCTAGTTAGCTAGCTCGTTAGTCAATAGATGATCATGGTTTCCTGATCATGGACATTGGATGTCATTGTTAACGGGATCACATCATTGGGAGAATGATGTGGTGGACAAGACCCAATCCTAAGCCTAGCACTAGATCGTATTGTTCGTATGCTAATGATTTTATAATGTCAAGTATCTTTTCCTTCGACCGTGAGATTGTGCAACTCCCGGATACCGTAGGAGTGCTTTGGGTGTATCAAACGTCACAACGTAACTGGGTGACTATAAAGGTGCACTACGGGTACCTCCGAAAGTGTCTGTTGGGTTGGCACGAATCGAGATCGGGATTTGTCACTCCGTGTGACGGAGAGGTATCTCTGGGCCCACTCGGTAGAACATCATCAGGAGCTCAATGTGACTAAGGAGTTAGTCACACGATGACGTGCTACGGAACGAGTAAAGAGACTTACCGGCAACGAGATTGAACAAGGTATAGGTATACCGACGATCGAATCTCGGGCAAGTTCTATACCGACAGACAAAGGGAATCGTATACGGGATTGATTGAATCCTTGACATCGTGGTTCATCCGATGACATCATCGTGGAGCTAGTGGGAGCCACCATGGGTATCCAGACCCCGCTGATGGTTATTGGCCAGAGAGGTGTCTCGGTCATGTCTGCCTGTCTCCCGAACCCGTAGGGTCTACACACTTAAGGTTCGATGACGCTAGGGTTATAGGGAATTGTTATACGAGATTACCGAAAGTTGTTCGGAGTCCCGGATGAGATCCCGGACGTCACGAGGAGCTCCGGAATGGTTCAGAGGTAAAGATTGATATATAGGACGGATGGTTTCGGACACCGGAAGTGTTTCGGGCATCACCGGTAACGTACCGGGACCACCGGGACCACCGGAGGTGGTCCCGGGGGACCACCGAAGGGTGGCTGCGACCCCAAGAGGTAAGATGGGCTAAGTGGGGGTGGGAACCAGCCCCTAAGTGGGCTGGTGCGCCCCCCACCCAGCCCATGAGCACCAGGAAAAAGGGGAGAAGGGGGAACCCTAATTTAGGTGGGCCTTAGGCCCACCAGAGGGGTGCGCCACCCCTCCCCCTTGCCCTGGCCGCCACCCCTCTCCCATCTAAGGGCTGCCGCACCCCTTAGGGGTGGGAACCCTAAGGGCTGCGCCCCCTCCCCCTCCCCCTATATATAGATGAGGTTCGGGGTTGTTTGATACACGGTTTAATCTCTCTCTCGGCGCAGCCCTGCACCTCTTCCTCCTCCTCTCTGCCGGCGCTTGGCGAAGCCCTGCCGGGAGACCTCGTCTCTCCACCAACACCACGCCGTCGTGTTGCTGGTCTTCTTCCCCAACCTCTCCCTCCTCCTTGCTGGATCAAGGTGCGGGAGACGTCACCGGGCTGCACGTGTGATGAACGCGGAGGTGCCGTTATTCGGCACTAGATCGGAATCGCTGCGAGTACGACTCCATCAACCGCGTTCTAGCAACGCTTCCGCTTAGCGATCTTCAAAGGTACGAAGATGCTCTTACCCCTCTCTCGTTGCTGGTCTCTCCATAGGAAGATCTGAACATGCGTAGGAAAATTTTTGAATTTATGCTACGTTACCCAACAGAAGCGTCGTTTGATGTGTCTGGTCTTCTTTTCAAACCTTGGTTCCTTTGCTAAAGCAATGGCACCAGTGTTGTCACAGAACAAAGTTATTGGATTTAGTGTACTTGGTACACCTCCAAGATCCATCATGAACTGCTTCATCCAGACACCCTCCTTAGCTGCCTCCAAGGCATCCATGTACTCCGCTTCACATGTAGAATCTGCTACGACGCTTTGCTTGGAACTGCACCAGCTTACCGCACCCCCATTAAGAATAAATACGTATCCGGTTTGAGACTTAGAGTCATCCGGATTAGTGTCAAAGCTTGCATCTACGTAACCCTTTACGACGAGCTCTTCGTCACCTCCATAAAAGAGAAACATTTCCTTAGTCCTTTTCAGGTACTTCAGAATATTCTTGACCGTCATCCAGTGATGCACTCCTGGATTACTTGGAAACCTTCCTGCCATACTTATGGCCAGGCTGACGTCCGGTCTTGTGCACAACATTGCATACATGATAGACCCTATGGCTGAAGCATAGGGGAAGGTACTCATCTTTTCTCTATCTTCCGCAGTTACTGGACACTGAGTCTTATTCAACTTTATACCTTGTTGATGGGGAACGTCGCATGGGAAACAAAAAATTTCCTACGCGCACGAAGACCTATCATGGTGATGTCCATCTACGAGAGGGAATTTCCGATCTACGTACCCTTGTAGATCGCACAACAGGAAGTGTTAAGAAACGCGGTTGATGTAGTGGAACGTCCTCACGTCCCTTGATCCGCCCCACGAACCGTCCCGTGATCCGTCCCACGATCCGCTCCGATCTAGTGCCGAACGAACGGCACTGATACGTCTCCATCGTATCTACTTTTCCAAACTATTTTGCCCTTGTTTTGGACTCTAATTTGCATGATTCGAATGGAACTAACCTGGACTGACGCTGTTTTCAGCAGAATTGCCTTGGTGTTATTTTTGTGCAGAAATCAAAGTTCTCCAAACGTCCTGAAAATTTACAGGGAGCAGTTTTGGAAAATATCAAAAATATCTGCGCCAAGTTCCACCTCAGGGGGTGGGCTAGTGGGCCACAAGCCCGTGCTCCGCCACCACCCCCCTGGTGGCGGTGGGCAGGCTTGTGGGGCCCACAGGCACCTGCCGCCCCCAACTCCAGCTTTATAAGTTGCCTTTCTTCCCAGAAAAAATAAAAAATAAAAGTTTTCGTCGCGTTTGCGATATGGAGGCGCCGCCACCACCTGTTCTTCATCTGGAGGGCAGATCGGGAGTCCGTCTTGGGCTCCGGAGAGGGGAAATCATCGCCATCGTGATCATGAACCTTCTTCCCTCTCCAATTCCATGAAGCTCTTCGTCATTCATGAGTAATCTATTCATAGGCTCGTTGGGCGGTGATGAGTAGGATGAGATCTATCATGTAATCGAGTTAGTTTTGATGGGGATTGATCCCTAGTATCCACTATGTTCTGAGATTGATGTTGCTACTACTTTGCCATGCTTAATGCTTGTCACTAGGGCCCAAGTGCCATGATTTCAGATCTGAAATTATTATGTTGTCACCAATATATGTGTGTTTTAGATCCGATCTTGCAAGTTGTAGTTACCTACTATGTATTATGATCCGGCAACCCCGGATTGACAATAACCGGAACCACTCCCAGTGATGACCACAGTTTGAGGAGTTCATGTGTTCACCAAGTGCTAATGCGTTGGTCCGGTTCTTTATTAAAAGGAGAACCTTAATATCCCGTAGTTTCCTTTTGGACCCCGCTGCCATGGGAGGGATGGAAAATAGATGTCATGCAAGTTCTTTTCCCTAAGCACGTATGACGACACACGGAATGCATGCCTACATCACATTGACGAACGGGAGTTAGCCACATATCTCTCCATGTTATAGTTGTTGCATGATGAATATCATCCAAACAAATCACCGACCCATTGCCTACGAGTTTGTCCTACTGCTGTTACTTGTCTTGCTCTGCTGCTCCTGCTACTACTGTTGCTACTGCTGTTACTTGTCTTGCTCTGCTGCTACTACTGTTGCTACTACTGTCGCTTGCTACTGTTGCTACTTTCTACTGTTGTCACTACTGTTGTTCCTTGCCACTGCTATTGCTCGTTCCACTACCGTTACTCATTACTTTTTTGTACTACTCTGCTTGCAGATACTAATCTTTCAGGTGTGGTTGAATCCGACAAATTTAGCTGCTAATACTCGAGAGTATTCTCTCACCTCCTGATTGGCAAACCAACAAATTGGGTAGAATACTTTACCCTCGAAAACTTCTGCGAACCCACGCGCTGGTGGGCCGTCGACAACATTCTTCTAGTTTCATTACTAGGGAGTGCTGTTGCTGGAGAAGGTTTGTTGTCATAAGCATTCGTCTAGCTAATGCCGGAGATTGCAGATCAGCATTTTTCTGGCGCCGTTGCCGAGGAGGTATTGCTATATTCTCTGAGTCACTTGGGATTTATATCTGCTGATCACTATGAAGAATCTAAAGGATCCGAAGACCAAAGTCTTGCCCTCAACTACGAGGGGAGGTAAGGAATTGTCATCTAGCTCTGCACTTGATTCACCTTTAGTTATGAGTAAGTTTGCGACTTCACCTCCTGCTAGAAATTTTGATTCGTCGCCTGTGCTTGATGATGCTTGTGATACTACTGCTAGAGATGCTATGCTTGATACTATGCCTGATGATACTATGCTTGATACTGCTAGAGATGCTATGCTTGATACTGCTAGGGATGCTATACTTGATACTGCTTTGCCTGATGATGCTAGAGATGCTATTTTGCCTGATGATGCTATGCTTGATACTGCTAGAGATACTCCTTTGCCTGATGTTCCACTAGGAGTGTTGTTGGGGATATTACCTGTTAATAACCCGCCCTAGTTGGGTCGGGTCACCAATCAGGCGATTCACCTAAACAGTGATTAGGGCCTTGGCCTGGCCGGATCAAGATCGTATGGCGGTTTATGATTTCTGGAAGGTCTCCAAGCTTTGAAAGACGGCACCTAGAGACCACAGGGGTCACGATTTATAGGAAGGAAAGTATCCTTGTAAACCCTAAGGGTTCGACCTGTATATAAAGGCGAGTCCCATGGAAGGAGAGGACAGGTTAGAATTCATCGAGTGCTAGGTCTGGCGATTCACGCCCTCCTTGTAATCGAAACCACATCTATACAAACCAAAGCAGGACGTAGGCCTTTACCTCCTCACGAGGGGCTGAACCTGGGTAAATCGCCGTGTTTCTCCCGCTTAACCCCTTTGCGTCGCCACCAAGGTGCGATGGCTCCAGTACTAAGTCCTTTCACAAGGACATCTGCCGTGACAAAACCATGATAGTTGGCGCCCACCGTGGGGCCTACGCACGGTGGAGTTGAGTTCTCAAAGGGAGCCCTACCAGGGTTTGGGAGTTACGCAACGGGGCTCATGACTCGGAGCCGCCGCGGGAAAACCTACATCGACAACCAGCGATGGGGACCTGAAGCGGATTCGATTGAATCTGGTTACAGGGTCCCCTTCGGCAAGATCAACATCTTCATCGGCATGATCGGATCATCCGTGCCTGAGCCGGACATCTCCACTGACATCGTCGAGCCGGCCAGGTACGTCCGCCCAGTAATAACGCTGAATTTGACTCGCCCGGTCTTTGTGGGGTTCACGCAGGGATCGGAGGAGCCAGAGCGCTCGGCGACTCGGGAAACTACACCGGTCAACTCTGATGACGAATCATCCATGGGCGACTCAGATTCAATCCGGTCTCTGCATGGGAATTGTCTTGGGGGCTTGTCGCTGGCCATGGACCCCGAAGTCCTTGACCGAACCCGCCGCCAGATCGCCATCTACATGGCAGGGGCGACTCAACCCACACAAAACCCTACCGGAGGCGATGGAACCAGCGAGACGTCCAGGAGCCCGGCCGCAGTCCTGGTGGATTTAGCGGCGGAGATCACAAGGCTGACGGTGACTCCCCTCACACCAGAAAACCAGGAGGAGATAAACACGGAGCTGGCGAAATTCAGAGAGGCAGTGGCAAAGGCTCATCGGGATGCCGAAATAGAGTCCGCCAGGATCGAGACTCGGCAAGCTCAAATTACGACCGAAAGGATGCGTTTAAACACTGACAACTGGCGGCTCGAAAGACAGCAGCGCGCATTTGATGCCGTCCATCAGCGGAGACACCAGGGCCGCCTGCCCCATGATCTCAACCCGACCCGCCTGTTCGACACTCCACGAACCCCTGGGGCGGGAGCTGCCCCGGGGGGAGGACCAGGCCGCCCGCCTAACCCGCCGGCTCAGCCAGCTGAGGATCGCATTCCCCGATTCCGGACGCCTCAAGGCCACTTTTCCAAACCGGTGGACAACGTTCTGGCTGCAACTCGCCATCTGGAGTCTCTTCCGATTCACGGCAACACTCCTGCCGAGATAGAAGCAAGGAACGCCATCGAGATGTTGAAGACGGCGGTGGTTCAAAACGCCCAGTTCTCACATAGCCTCGAGAGGTTGCATTCCACCCCCCAGGCAAGTTACACCAGGAGCCGGCCAGAGGACCAGCCCGCCGTAAACAGCGGGCCGCGACACATCCCATAGGACAACCCTCCTAAACAGAACCTGCCGGGCCGGGATCTCCCGAACACCCAAGATGCCCCGGCCCCCCTCGTCGGAGGCGGAGGGCGAGTAGGGATACCATGCCTGTCCCTCGCCCTTCGTAACGAAAAGATGCCCAAAGACTTTAAGGGACAAAGAAAGGTGCCTAATTACACCCCGGACCTTGAGCCGGCATCATGGATCAAGAGTTATGAAATCGCCATGGACATGCTCGACGTGAACGAGGTGGTTTGCGCCAGATACTTCACGATGATGCTCGAGGGGTCAGCACGCACTTGGTTGAAAAACTTACCTCCCAATTCCATCCAGACCTGGGCCGAGTTAAAAGAGCGTTTCATCAAAAACTTCCGAGGAACTTGCAAACGTCCGATGACGATCGTCGATCTACAGCATTGTGTTCAGCGCCCGGATGAGTCGGCTCACCATTGGTCACGGCGGGTTGCAGAAATTATCCATTCGTCAGATGGTATTACGGCGGCTCAAGTTGTGTTGATCCTTGAGCAGTATTGCCATTACGAACCTTTGGTGCAAAAATTGGGGCGACTCAAGCGGAAGGTCCAAGACATGGGAGAGCTGATGGACACCCTCACTAGGTACGCTGAGGCAGATGACACCAAAGATCCTGGTGAGGATGGTAAGGCTAATTCGCCCAAGAAGGGCGATTCATCCAAAAATCATACCCGGTTCCAGGGACGTAACCGCCACAATCCAGGGGCCAACGGCAAGCGAAGACCGCAAGAAGAGCCCTCGCACTTAGTCGCCAATACCAACGCCAACAACGGCAACCAACGCCAGAAGAAAAACAGGGGGTTTAGCGGGAAGAGGCCTCGTAACTATGAGGAGCTACTCAAAGGCCCTTGCCCGCACCATGCCACGGCGGACAGTCCGACGACTCACTCCTGGGAGAACTGCTTCGTAATGCGGGAGTTTCGGGCGGAGGCGATCAAGAAGAGCCAAAACGACGACCTGGACCAGCGCCAGGAGCAATTCGCCGCACCCAACCAATGACAGAACCCTTTCGGCGGTTTTCCCGAACAGGGGGCTCAGGGAGGCCCACAGCCAGGAGGCGGCCAATACCCGGTTCACCACCAGCGGCGGTATAACCCGCCAGGAGCTTTTCAGCAGCCACCCCCACAGGGGGCTCCGCAGGGTCAGGACGATAATGGGGGCTTCCGCAGCAACCCCAAACAGTTAAGTAATGGGCAGTATCATGTTTTCACCACCAATGCTTGCAGGCGCGATAAGAAGGTGAGTCACCGGGCGTACAGTGTATCTGAACCGGCGCTTCCCAGATACCTCCATTGGTCTGAGCAAACCATAACATGGAGCAGGGAGGATCACCCGCCGAGAGTTGACAACCCAGGCGATTTTGTGTTGGTCATGGCTCCCCAAGTTGGGGGTTACACCCTATCCAAAGTGCTAATGGATGGTGGCAGCAGCATCAATATCTTATATTTTGACACTTTCCAAAGGATGAACCTATTGGAAAAGGACCTGATGCCTTCAACCACGGTTTTCCACGGAATCGTCCCGGGCAAGTCGGCCTATCCCATAGGCCGGGCCAGGCTCACAGTGGCGTTTGGAACTGCGCAAAATTACAGGTCGGAGTCACTAATTTTCGAGGTGGTCAAATTGAAAAACCCCTACCATGCGTTGTTTGGACGACCGGCTTACGCCCGCTTCATGGCTCGCCCGTGCTACGTTTACCTCAAGCTCAAAATGCCCAGTCCCAAAGGACCTATCACGGTTGATGGAGATAGAAGGATTGCAAAGGAATGTGAAGAAGGGGACGCGGCTTATGCGGAAGTCGCCTGTGCTGCGGAAGAGCTCAAACACCATCGGGCCAATGTTGACCCGGCGGACATGTCACCCCTAAAGAAGCCGACTACAGATTCTAAGTCGCCCCTCAAGTTCAAGCCAACAGATGACACTAAGACAATCGATTTCGTGCTTGCCGATTCATCCAAGCAGTTCACCATTGGGACGGGTCTGGACCCCAAATAGGAAAGCGCGCTCATCGAATTCATCCGTGAGAATCGGGACATCTTCGCATGGAAACCTTCTAACATGCCTGGTGTGCCGAGAGAATTCGCTGAGCACCATCTTAATGTTGTTCCAAAGAGCAAACCCATCCAGCAGTACCTTCGCAGATTCAACGAGGAGCGACGCAAGGCGATTGGGGAAGAGGTTGCCCGTCTTTTAGCCGCCGGATTCATCGTGGAAGTTTTTCACCCCAAATGGCTGGCTAACCCGGTTTTGGTACTCAAGAAGAATGGTACTTTTCGTATGTGCATTGACTACACAGACCTCAATAGAGCTTGTCCAAAAGATCCCTTTGCTCATCCCCGCATCGACCAGATCATTGATTCGGTGGCGGGATGCGAACGATTGTGCTTTTTGGACGCCTACTCAGGATATCACCAAATCAAGATGGCCGTGGAGGATCAAGAGAAAACGGCCTTTATAACCCCCTTCGGGGCTTTTTCTTATGTGTCCATGCCCTTTGGACTCAAGAGTGCGGGGGCGACTTATTAACGCTGCATCCAGAATTGCCTCCGCAACCAAATCGGTCGCAACGTCCATGCCTATGTCGACGATATTGTGATCAAAACCCGCCAGGGGGAGACACTACTGGAAGATCTCAAGGAAACGTTCGATAATCTACGGGTATATCAGATGAAGCTAAATCCCACCAAGTGTGTTTTTGGTGTGCCTGCAGGGAAATTGCTGGGTTTCCTAGTATCGGAGCGCGGCATTGAAGCTAAACCGGACAAGATCAAAGCAGTTACATCCCTTGGAAAGCCGGCGAACGTTAATCAAGTTCAACGACTAGCGGGTCGCATTGCGGCCCTAAGTCGTTTTGTGAGTCGCCTGGGTGAGAAGGCGATCCCTCTTTATCAGTTATTAAGGAAATCTGATCGGTTTGTCTGGACGAATGAGGTAGACGAGGCGCTCGAAGCCCTGAAACGCCAATTGGTTAATCCGCCGGTCCTGGCCGCCCCGACTGAAAAAGAGCCCATGCTTCTGTATATCGCGGCAAATTCCAAAGCAGTAAGTGTGGCAGTGGTCGTTGAGAGAAAGGAGGAAGGGAAGGAATACCCAGTGCAACGCCCGGTATATTTTATCAGCGAGGTGTTAACTCTTTCCAAACAGCGGTACCCATACTGGCAGAAGTTGGTATATGGGGTGATTATGGCGAGTCGAAAACTTAAGCATTATTTGCAAGAACACCCTATCACAGTGGTTAGCTCTGCCCCCCTTGGGGACATCATCCTGAATCGGGAGGCAACAGGGCGAATCGCCAAGTGGGCAATAGAACTGGGGCCACATCACATATAGTATACCCCCCGCACAGCCATCAAGTCTCAAGCTTTAGTTGATTTCGTCAACGACTGGAAGGAGTTACAGGCTCCGGAAGACCGGCCTGATCTCACATACTGGACTATTTACTTTGATGGATCTAGGCAGCTGGAAGGCTTGGGGGCTGGTGTGGTGTTGGTATCCCCTCAAGTAGATAAATTCTGTTACGTTCTCCGACTCATGTTTCCATGCACTAACAATGCTGCGGAATACGAAGCTTTGCTTCACGACTTGCGACTCGCCAAGGAGATGAATCTAACACGAGTCAGATGCTTTGGCGACTCTGATTTGGTGGCACAGCAAGTTTCAGGTACCTGGGATTCTCGGGACCCCATGATGGCGGCTTACAGAAGAGCTGTGTCTGATGTGGCGGTCATTTTCATGGTTATCAGGTGGACCACATTGATCGGCGCCTCAACGAGGCAGGTGACGCGCTCTCATGACTTGGCTCCCAGAGAAAGCCAGTTCCTCCCAATGTTTTTCTGGATATCTTGAATAAACCCTCCATGATTCTACCATCGGAGGAGGAATTGGCGATACCGGATCCTGAGTCTCAGCTCATGGCGGCTCTCCATGTCACGCCGGATTGGGTTCTTCCTTATCTGGCTTATCTCGCTCGGGGCGTGTTACCAGCAGACAAAGTTTCGGCTCGTCAAATCGTTCGACGCAGCAAATCCATGGTCATCATCAATGGCGAGTTATATAAGCAGAGCGCCTCTGGAGTTTTTCAGCGATGCGTTTCCTCCGAACAAGGATGTGTAATCTTAAATGACATTCATTCCGGAGACTGTGGGCATCATGCCGGGTCACGTTCTTTGGTGTCAAAGGCTTTCTGTCACGGTTCTTTTGGCTGACGGCTCATGCATATGCAGAAGATATAGTTCGTCGATGCGGAGGATGCCAGTGTTATGGGCGGCAAGCTCATGTGCCGGCTCAAGAATTAAGAATGATCCCCATTACTTGGCCTTTTGCAGTCTGTGGGCTGGACATGGTCGGCCCCTTTAAAATGTCTTCTAACAAAAAGACCCATCTGCTGGTGGCGGTTGATAAGTTCACCAAGTGGGTTGAGGCGGAACCTATTGGAGCTTGCGATGCGGAAACAGCGGTCAAATTCTTGAAAAGGTTGATTTTCCGGTTTGGGTATCCGCACAGTATCATTACTGATAATGGTACTAACTTGTCCCAAGGAGCGATGCAGGAGTTTTGTCGTCGAGAACATATCCGGCTTGATGTTTCTGCAGTCGCTCACCCACAATCTAACGGGCAGGCAGAGCGGACGAATCAGGAGGTTTTGCGAGGAATTAAGCCCCGACTCATGGTTCCCTTGGAAAAAAACCCCAGGGTGTTGGGTTGAAGAATTACCTTCAGTACTGTGGAGTATTCGGACCACCCCGAACCAGTCCACGGGTTTCACCCCTTTCTTTCTGGTCTATGGAGCAGAGGCTGTCCTTCCTACTGATATAAGGCATGACTCACCTAGAGTCGCCGCATATGTGGAACAAGACAATGAGCTGGCGCGTTAAGACTCTTTGGACGCCTTAGAGGAGGCACGTGACCTGGCTGCGGCCCGTTCAGCTATCTACCAGCAGGATCTACGGCGTTATCACAATCGCCGGGTTAAGAGTCGGACCTTTCAGGAAGGCGACTTGATTCTTCGGTTGATACAAGATCGTGCAGGCATGCATAAGTTGTCACCACCTTGGGAGGGACCGTTCGTCGTCAGCAAGAATCTCCGCAATGGCTCTTATTATTTGGTGGATCTCCGGCCTAATCGGCCAACCACAGAGGCTGAGTCAACTCGCCCCTGGAATATTGCCCACCTGCGGCCTTATTACACATGAGCTCTTAAGCTCTACATTTTGTAAGTTTTTCAGTTTCATTATGAAGTAATAAAGTTAAAAATACTCCCTGACTTGGGGGCTTCTTCATTAAAGAACAATTTTGTCATCCTGTTGCGACCTTATGAGCCGACAGAGTTATCATCTTAGGGTGGCGCTTGAGCTTTTTGACTCGCCCCATCCTGTCGCGACCTTATGAGCCGACGAAAACATCATCATTTAGGGTGGCGCTTGAGCTTTCTGACTCGCCCCATCCTGTCGCGACCTTATGAGCCGACGAAACCTGCATTCTAGGGTGTGTGCTCGAGCTTTCTGACTCGCCCCATCCTGTCGCGACCTTATGAGCCGACAAAACCTGCATTTTAGGGTGTGTGCTCGAGCTTTCTGACTCGCCCCATCCTGTCGCGACCTTATGAGCTGACGAAACCTGCATTTTAGGGTGTGTGCTCGAGCTTTCTGACTCGCCCCATCCTGTCGCGACCTTATGAGCCAACGAAACCTGCATTTTAGGGTGTGCGCTCGAGCTTTCCAACTCGCCCCATCCTGTCGCGACCTTATGAGCTGACGAAACCTGCATTTTAGGGTGTGTGCTCGAGCTTTCTGACTCGCCCCATCCTGTCGCGACCTTATGAGCCAACGAAACCTGCATTTTAGGGTGTGTGCTCGAGCTTTCTGACTCGCCCCATCCTGTCGCGACCTTATGAGCCGACGAAACCTGCATTTTAGGGTGTGTGTGCTCGAGCTTTCTGACTCACGCCATCCTGTCGCGACCTTATGAGCCGACGAAACCTGCATTTTAGGGTGTGTGCTCGAGCTTTCTGACTCGCCCCATCCTGTCGCGACCTTATGAGCCGACGAAACCTGCATTTTAGGGTGTATGCTCGAGCTTTCTGACTCGCCCCATCCAGTCGCGACCTTATGAGCCGACGAAACCTACATTTTAGGGTGTGTCCTCGAGCTTTCTGACTCGCCCCATCCTGTCACGACCTTATGAGCCGACGAAACCTGCATTTTAGGGTGTGTGCTTGAGCTTTCTGACTCGCCCCATTCTGTCGCGACCTTATGAGCCGACGAGACCTGCATTTTAGGGTGTGTGCTCGAGCTTTCTGACTCGCCCCATCCTGTCGCGACCTTATGAGCCGACGAAACCTGCATTTTAGGGTGTGTGCTCGAGCTTTCTGACTCGCCCCATCCTGTCGCGACCTTATGAGCCGACGAAACCTGCATTTTAGGGTGTGTGTGCTCGAGCTTTCTGACTCGCGCCATCCTGTCGCGACCTTATGAGCCGACGAAACCTGCATTTTAGGGTGTGTGCTCGAGCTTTCTGACTCGCCCCATCCTGTCGCGACCTTATGAGCCGACGAAACCTGCATCTTAGGGTGTGTGCTCGAGCTTTCTGACTCGCCCCATCCATTCACGACCTTATGAGCCGACGAAACCTGCATTTTAGGGTGTGTCCTCAAGCTTTCTGACTCGCCCCATCCTGTCGCGACCTTATGAGCCGACGAAACCTGCATTTTAGGGTGTGTGCTTGAGCTTTCTGACTCGCCCCATTCTGTCGCGACCTTATGAGCCGACGAGACCTGCATTTTAGGGTGTGTGATCGAGCTTTCTGACTCGCCCCATCCTGTCACGACCTTATGAGCCGACGAAATTGTTGGAAATATGCACTAGAGGCAATAATAAATTAGTTATTATTATATTTCTTAGTTCATGATAATCGTTTATTATCCATGCTATAATTGTATTGATTGGAAACACAATACTTGTGTGGATACATAGACAAAACACTGTCCCTAGTAAGCCTCTAGTTGACTAGCTCGTTGATCAAAGATGGCCAAGGTTTCCTAGCCATGGGCAAGTGTTGTCACTTGATAACGGGATCACATCATTAGGAGAATCATGTGATGGACTAGAACCAAACTAATAGACGTAGCATGTTGATCGTGTCATTTTGTTGCTACTGTTTTCTGCGTGTCAAGTATTTGTTCCTATGACCATGAGATCATATAACTCACGGGCACCGGAGGAATGCTTTATGTGTATCAAACGTCACAACGTAACTGGGTGACTATAAAGATGCTCTACAGGTATCTCCGAAGGTGTTCGTTGACTTAGTATGGATCAAGACTAGGATTTGTTACTCCGTGTGACGGAGAGGTATCTCGGGGCCCACTCGGTAATACAACATCACACACAAGCCTTGCAAGCAATGTGACTTAGTGTAAGTTACGGGATCTTGTATTACGGAACGAGTAAAGAGACTTGTCGGTAAACGAGATTGAAATAGGTATGCGGATACTGACGATCGAATCTCGGGCAAGTAACATACCGAAGGACAAAGGGAATGACATACGGGATTATATGAATCCTTGGCACTGAGGTTCAAACAATAAGATCTTCGTAGAATATGTAGGATCCAATATGGGCATCCAGGTCCTGCTATTGGATATTGACCGAGGATTCTCTCGGGTCATGTCTACATAGTTCTCGAACCCGCAGGGTCTGCACACTTAAGGTTCGACGTTGTTTTATGCGTATTTGAGTTATATGGTTGGTTACCGAATGTTGTTCGGAGTCCCGGATGAGATCACGGACGTCACGAGGGTTTCCGGAATGGTCCGGAAACGAAGATTGATATATAGGATGACCTCATTTGATTACCGGAAGGTTTTCGGAGTTACCGGGAATGTACCGGGAATGACGAATGGGTTCCGGGAGTTCACCGGGGGGGCCACCCACCCCGGGGAAGCCCATAGGTATTGGGGGTGCCGCACCAGCCCTTAGTGGGCTGGTGGGACAGCCCAAAATGGGCCTATGCGCATTGGGAAGAAAATCAAAGAGAAAAAAAAGGAGGAGGTGGGAAAGGGAAGAAGGACTCCACCTTCCAAACCAAGTAGGACTCGGTTTGGGAGGGGAATCCTTCCCCCCTTGGCTCGGCCAACCCCTTGGGTGTTCTTGGACCCCAAGGCAAGGCTCCCCCCTCTCCCTCCGATATATAGTGGGGTTTTAGGGCTGATTTGAGACGACTTTTCCACGGCAGCCCGACCACATACCTCCACGGTTTTTCCTCTAGATCGCGTTTCTGCGGAGCTCGGGCGAAGCCCTGCTGAGACAAGATCATCACCAACCTCCGGAGCGCCGTCATGCTGCCGAGAACTCTTCTACCTCTCCGTCTCTCTTGCTGCATCAAGAAGGCCGAGATCATCGTCGAGCTGTACGTGTGCTGAACGCGGAGGTGCCGTCCGTTCGGCACTAGATCGTGGGACTGATCGCGGGATTGTTCGCGGGGCGGATCGAGGTACTTGAGGACGTTCCACTACATCAACCGTGTTCACTAACGCTTCTGCTGTACGGTCTACAAGGGTACGTAGATCACACATCCCCTCTCGTAGATGGACATCACCATGATAGGTCTTCGTGCGCGTAGGAAATTTTTTGTTTCCCATGCGACGTTCCCCAACAGAAATTGTTGTTTTTATTTTCCTTCATGGCATAGCATCGAGGGTTTCAAAACCTTCTTTCTGATTCCTTTTGAAATTATTTGTTATCATTTATTTGGTTTCACATATGTTGTTTTCAAAGCCTAAATCAGGTTGATGATCAGAATCACTTCATACATGGCGGATTAAGCATCATAAAGGATTCTCAATATGGCGGGTCAAATATTTCAAATCGCCTTAAGGGCGATATAAAGATTCTTTCGAGAGTATCACAAAAACAGTGTCGACTTATGAAAAAGACCTATCACATGGCTCTCAGGCCAAATCGATGAGGTTTATTCTGTTTGCGCCTTAGGATCATTTTGCTGCGAGCTTTGGCCGACCTCAATTTGCAAGTCGCCCAGTACCTAGTTACACTTGGCCAGAGCTGCGAAGTCATCTTCATCAGTCAGGATTGATGCCAGGTTTGCCTCCAAGTCAAAAGGGTTCTTGGGTCGCCGAGGAGTTAAACTGGTCGTCACAAAGGTCGGCGGGTTGACCTTCTTGTTTTTGCTGTCATAAGCAGCCTGATATTTTGATAAATCCAGACTTGCTGCGAGTTGGGTTGCTGCCAGCCGGGAGTCCTTGACAACACGTTGATAGTCCTCTTCAACGAATTCTGACTCGTCGTCTTTGAGTTGAGGAAATCCTGCCACTACCTCTTCCGGGTTGATCTCTGGAGCATACGCCAAGCAGCGACTCAAGGCAGTCAGAACCCCTTTCGGGCGGCTGACCGAGTTAGCTCGACAATCTGAGGGGGAAGCGTGGATAGGCAGCCAAGCACCTTCTTTATGGAAGTTATAGGCTCTTTGGCACCCATCACAGCTTTAACAGTTAAGACACTACCGGTGTACAGTTGCTCTGTCAGCGTGTAAATCGCCTTTAGCATCAGCACGCAATCTTCCTGAAGGTTGACGGCTCTCGGACCTAAATAAAGGGTCATGATAATCAGCGACTTACAATAAGAGTTATTTATAAAAAAAGGGGGAGAAAAGACCAAAAGTTTGAGTAAGTTTACCAAAGACGGCTTGCGTCATGTTTGAGATATGACGCTTCAAGCCGGACAATTCTTGTTGCACAGTAGCCAGCCTGGCTTCAGCCTTCTCTGCTCTTTTTGTGGTAGCATCTTGGTCAGTTTGAGCTCTTTTCAAATCGGCTTTGAGTTTTTCCAGCTCAGCCAGGACCAATTAATACTTTTCCTCCGACTTAGCTCGGGCATCTTGCTGACCAGATAAGTTTTTTCTTTAAATCGCCAAGCGTCGATTCAGTCTGAGCAAGAGTTTCCTGTTGAAAGTACAAAAAAGGGGCAAGTCTCAGAACTATTGCAAGCAATATCCCTGACACTTGGGGGCTAATGTATAATTTTTTCTTTTCAGATGAAATTATACAATATCAAGAACCGGCTCATCTTTTTACTGATGACCCGGCCCTTGGGGGTTACTGGTCGCAAGTTTTTTCTAAATTTATCAAGACCCGGCTCACCTTTTTACTGATGACCCGGCCCTTGGGGGTTACTGGTCGAAAGTTTTTTCTAAATTTATCAAGACCCGGCTCATCTTTTTTCTGATGACCCGGCCCTTGGGGGTTACTACTCGAAAGTTTTTTCTCAATTTATCAAGACCCGGCTCATCTTTTTACTGATGACCCGGCCCTTGGGGGTTAATGGGAGTAATACAATATAACAAAGCTTACCTCATGTTTGTTTCTTAGCATCCGCAGCAGGCTTTTCTCCATCTCATGACTCGCCTCCAGGCGACTTGCAAAACCAGAGCAGAGTTCCTTGAACTCCAGATTTTCATATTCAGAAAGCCTGGCTTTGGGGAGTCCAGACTCAGGAATGGTTTGAGAGGAAGATGCCACATGCTTTGACAAAACCGTTGCTGCAGGTTTGGAGAAGCCGGTACCAGTAATAACTACAACATCCGGGTCTTCTGCTGTCATCAATGGATTTGGCGACTTAGGGGCATCCATTGTTTCCTTGGGCGAGTTTGGAAGATCCATTTGGTTTTCGGGCTCGCCTTGGTTCGGGTTATCTTGGATCTGCACTGACTCATTGATGGGCTCTGAAATTATGACAGGAGTTGGTCCGCTGTTTTTCCTTTTCTTGGCATGTGCCCTAAAAAAGGGGAAAAGCGCATTAAGGAACTGAAAGTTTATTACCTTCAGATTCAAAGTAAGATTATCAAAAGACTTACCCAGGGACTCGAATCATTGGCGGAAGTGTCGACATCACTGAGTCGCCAGATGTAGGAGGAGAGTTCTGCAAGAATTATACGTCAAAAATATCGGCGGGTTACAGACATGATCGAAAGAAACATGAAGAATTGTTATTCATAAGTACCTCATTTGTTTTCCTTTTGTTTGTGGCTGGTAAGCCGGACACCAGATCACCGGAATGACTTTGGGTCTTCCGATTTAAAGTATGGTGTGCTTTCTTCAGTAGGAAATTTGGGTCCAAACAAGCATTTGGGTGTGAGAAGGGAACTTTCCCACAAATTCGCCTGGCCGGCTTAGGTGGAGAAGGAGATGAATCGAAGGAAACAGAAGTTACCTCAACAGAGTCCTCCTGGCTTTCATTGTCTTCATTCTATTCAAGAGAAGCAGAGATATAAATACAAAAGTTAACAGTAGTGGATGGCGAGTGAAAATAGGATAGGTTTTTACCTCCGAAAGTGCATCGCCGACTTGAGACCCATCGACTTCGGATGGCTCAGCCGCAGCAGCTTTGCCCTTGCCCTTGGTTTTGTTTGGGGGCGGCCTAGCTTGCTTCATGGCTGGCCTTTTGGGTTTCTTAGACCAAAATTTATCACCTTTCTGAAATAGCATATGTTACAAAGGCCACGATACAAGTGAAACATAAGAAGTAAAGACAAAAGGCGGGTTAGATTTGCTCACCTTGGGTGCCGGATTAATTTTGCAGAAAGGCTTAAGGCCGATTTGGCCGCATTTTCCCGTAGGCTCGCCCGTCAACTTCTTGATGATGGTGACAATATCCCTTTCTGTTAAAGCCGTATGGAAATAACATTGAGGGTGATGTAAAGTGCCATCAAATTCGCACATTAGCCCGTCCCGGCGACTCAGAGGGAGGATGCGCCATTCGACCCAGCAGCGGATCAAGTCAACCCCAGTAAGGCCGTTGTTTGTCAAGGATCTTAACTCGGACAATACTGGGATGAATTCTGATTCCTCCTCCTCGGTGAGCTTATCTGGAAGCTTGAAATTTGTTGGAAGGCGATCTTTCCTGTAGCCCAGAAGCTTGTTTTCGCCTGCAGGTGAGGTCTCTTGGCAATAGAACCAAGACTCGCCCCAACCTTTGGGATGGTTGGGCATGGCGAGTGAGGGAAACGGGCTATCCCTGCGGCGCTGGACATTGACACCGCCGAGTTCCAGGCTAGGGCCATTGTGAAATTCCGTTTGGCGATTCAGATGGAAAAAGTGCCAGAATAAGGGGACCGAGGGTTCAATCCACAGATAAGCCTCACAGAACACTTGGAATTGGCATAGGTTACTTATCGAATTAGGTCCCAGATCCTGGAGGCGGACATTCATAAAAGACATGGCGTCTCTAAGAAACTTCGATCTGGGCGGCTTAAAACCTCGCTCCAAGTGTTCAACGAAAACGACTATCTCCCCTTCTTTGGGGTTGGGGAGATCCTCTCCGAACCCGGTACGCCAGCCGATAACATTCTGAGGGTCCAAGTTGCCCGTTTTCACATAGTCTGCTAGTATGGTGTCATCGACTTTGGTAGGAAGGCAGTCACTTTTGAAGACGGTGCCCATGCTATAAAGAAGTAAAGTACGGATGAATTTACACGCTTCGAACATCTGCTGTAAGGGGTGAAATAAGTTCATTTGACTCGCCAAATAATTTGTTCACGGACTGAGGGAAAAAGCTTGACCCGCCATATTAAGAGCCGAGTTGGGTTGCTATGGCGACTTACGAAGTTTGGCTGTTCACGAGAGTTGTGTTCTAAGGGTGTCGGAGACGTTCGTTCAAAACAGCAAAGTATGAAGACTACAAACAGCTTTTTGCGAATAGTAGGTAAATTATGGATCTACTGGACAGGTGAAAAAACATGAGAAAAGTGGCTGGATGCAGCAGTTTATTACCAGGACAAGGTGGTGTCCTTCGCTTGATGAAACATTACTCCAGATTCGCAAGTAAGAGCGGATAAATGAAGGTATTCAAAGCATTGGCTATCTCGTCGACATTTGTGTTGATTAGTCAAGGAGAGGCAACAAACGCTCACGAAGAACATCAAGAACATGGCAGTGCCGGAGCTTCGAACGAAGATTAGATCTGTCCTTAAATGGGCGGTGGCCTAACCTGATGCTTTCAGTCGGAAGTGGTCGACGGCGACGGAGATTGTTGGAGAAGCACGGAGGTCCCGTCGAGCGAAGAGATCTTCGACGACGGCGGAGTTCTTGGCGAGCGACGAAATGGTCGAGGACGATGCGGTGGTCAAATGGCGGCAGCCGGATCGGCCGCGGTGCGAAGCTTGACAACGGCGAAGATCTATGGGCGGCGCCGAAGCCTCTCGGACGAAGACAGGAAGTGCGTTCAGCGGCGGAGCCCTTGGAAGGCGATGAGATTTCCTCGCTGTGATAATGGGGAGGAGATTGACGAGACTGGTAGGTGGGAAGCGCCAGTCCTGTCCCCCCATCTATTTAACACGGCACGCGCTGGAATCGAGGCGCCGTGAGCGGGAACCGGTGGGGAATAAAAGATTCGCCATAATAGCGTTCCGAAGTTTTTGTGATAACGATGCACCAGGATCCGTTGGGATTATGTCAGTCTTCCCAGAAATCGAGGGATAAGAATATGCCAACAAAAAATGGTTTGGCGACTTAAAGATTTTCCAGTGCCAGATGGCGGGTTACAATTTTCCAGTGAATCGCCTTCTGCTCGGTTGAAGTATTGGCGTGAAAAGAGTTCAAGTCAATCCGGGGCCTAATGTTGGGGATATTACCTGTTAATAACCCGCCCTAGTTGGGTCGGGTCACCGATCAGGCGATTCACCTAAACAGTGATTAGGGCCTTGGCCTGGCCGGATCAAGATCGTATGGCGGTTTATGATTTCTGGAAGGTCTCCAAGCTTTGAAAGACGGCCACCTAGAGACCACAGGGGTCACGATTTATAGGAAGGAAAGTATCCTTGTAAACCCTAAGGGTTCGACCTGTATATAAAGGCGAGTCCCAGGGAAGGAGAGGACAGGTTAGAATTCATCAAGTGCTAGGTCTGGCGATTCACGCCCTCCTTGTAATCGAAACCACATCTATACAAACCAAAACAGGACGTAGGCCTTTACCTCCTCAAGAGGGGTTGAACCTGGGTAAATCACCGCGTTTCTCCCGCTTAACCCCTTTGAGTCGCCACCAAGGTGCGATGGCTCCAGTACTAAGTCCTTTCACGAGGACATCTGCCGTGACAAAACCACGACAAGTGTTCCTTGATGCTCATATTGCTAGAGTTACTGCCAATGCTCGTGATGCTCCTGAAACTGTCGATACTATTGAGATAGAACCTGCTTTTGCTCCTGCTAGATCTAGCTCTCCTAGATATGAATTGCCTGATATACCTGAGAGTTACGTTATGGAGGGATAGATAGCTGAGGATTTTCTTGCGTGTAAGGATGCCTATGACGCTGAGAAATTACTTCTCAAGTGGAAGGAAAAATCTCGGGAAGCTAGGATGAAAAATGACCCGAAGTTCGCCACTTCGCCTATCTTTGTCACCGATAAGGATTATGAATTCTCTGTCGACCTTGAGATAATCTCTTTAGTCGAATCTGATCCTTTTCACGGTTATGAGTCTGAGACGGTCATAGCCCATCTTGCCAAACTATCCGAAATAGCCAACCTTTTCACTAATGAGGAGAAGATCTGCCACTACTATATCCTTAAGTTGTTTCCTTTCTCCCTAAAGGATGACGCTAAAGTCTGGTTCACCTCTCTTGCTCTAGGATGTGTGCGTAGTCCCCAGGAGATGGTCTATTACTTCTGTGAGAAATATTTCCCTGTCCATAAGAAGCAAGCTGCCTTGCAGGAAATATACAACTTTGCTCAACTCCAAGAAGAGAGTCTTCCACAAGCTTGGGGGAGGCTCGTCCAGCTACAGAATGCTTTGCCTGATCACCCTCTTAAGAAGAACGAGATACTTGATATCCTCTATAACGGACTTACCGATGCCTCTAGAGACCACCTAGATAGTTGTGCCGGTTGTGTTTTTAGGGAACGAACTGTAGAACAAGCTGAGACCCTACTGAATAATCTCTTTATCAACGATAATGCTTGGACTATTCCCGAACTACCTCCTAAGCCAACTCCTAAGAAAGAGGTATTCTATTCCTCAGTCCCGAAGATATGCAAGAAGCCAAGAAATCTATGCAAGAGAAAGGCATTAGATCTGAAGATGTAGAGAATCTACCACCTATCGAAGAGATCCACGGTCACGATAACCCGATACAGGCAGTAGAAGTGAATTCTCTGCGTAGGTTTGACGAGAGTGATATTCATTTTGATAAACCTGCTAGCCTATGCTTTGATGAATTTGACAACTTTGTTGCCAAACAACATAGTTTCAATGATTATGTTAGCAGACATTTGGAACAAAGTACTCGTATGCTTAGCCATCTAAGTGCTTATGTAGACAGAAATGTCAATGTTCTGAAGCTTCTGAGTATACATGCCTCTATGATTACTACTCAGGTAGAACAAGTACTTAAAGCTCAGAATGACCTGGACAATGAATTAAATGACAACTCTGTCAGAGTCATTACTAGAGGAGGCAAAATGATATGCTCAAGATGTATGTGTATGCCAAGTACATTAAAGATATCGTGACTAATAAACGGAAGATACCAGATCTTGAGATCTCCACCATGCTTGCCAATTACACTTTTAAAGGTGGAACTCCTAAGAAACTTGGTGATCCCGGAGTGCCCACTATACCTTTCTCCATTAAAGGAAATTACGTAAGAACTGCCTTATGTGACCTTGGAGCTGGTGTTAGTGTTATGCCACTCTCTCTTTATCATAGACTTGAGTTGGATAAGTTGACACCCACTAAAATTTCTCTGCAAATGGCCGACAAATCAATTGCTTTCCCTATCGGCGTTTGCGAGGATGTGTCTGTTGTGGTTGCTAATACCACTATCTTAACAGACTTTGTTATCTTGGATATTCCCGAGGACGATGCCATGGCTATCATCCTCGGAAGACCCTTTTTAAACGTTGCAGGGGCTGTTATAGATTGCAACAAAGGCAATGTCACTTTCCATGTCAACGGTAATGAGCAGACAGTGCACTTTACGAACAAACGATATCCAGTACATTGCATCAATGCTATCGAAAAGACTTCATCGATTCTCATTGGGAGCATTGAATGCCCTATTCCTCGTGTCAAGATGAAGTATGATTTGCTTGTTGGGGAGATACATATCCCCATTGAGGTAACTTAGTGGCTATTCGAAAATTCTCCGTTCTCTCTTGCGATTCGAGAAGGTTTTGTCGTAAGGACTTGATCAATCCCATTGACGGATTTCTTTCGATGACCATGAGACGGATGAATCAAAGAGTCACATACCTCTGTTTTGAGTTTTCCTTTTCTGTTGCTTAGAAGAAAAATGATAGAATTAGTTTAGCTTTTCCTGTTTTCTGTTTTAGCATCCCGGAGAAAAATACCTCGAAAATAAAAGTTTTCCGATGGTCCTGAAATTTTAGTATGATTTTTCTGGAATTTTTGAAAAATTCTGGGCTTGAGAGCTGGCCAGGGGGCCTAACCAGTGGGCCACAAGACCTTGCTCCGCCACCCCCCCCCTCGTGGCGTGGTGCAAGCTTGTGGGGGCCACAGGCACCCCCTCCACTCATTCCAGTTCCCAGCCTCTTCTTCCACCTCCATAAAAAATTGTTTCGCAGCTCAAACCCGTGTTCTTGCTCATTTGGCTGTAATTTTCGATCTCCTTGCTCAAAGCACCATTCTCCGAACCGTTTTGGGGAAATTACTCCTTGGTAAGTGACTCCTCCATTGGTCCAATTAGTTTTTGCTCTAGTGCTTTATCCTTCGCATATTCTTGCTACCTTGGTGACCCCGTTCTTGAGCTAGAAATGTTGATTTTAGCTGGTCCCAAGTAGTTTTAGCGCATGATACGGTCTCTAGGCACTAGTAGGAGTAGTTGCTACAAGGTGTGGTGGGTCTTTATTCACTTTTATCTTGAACTTCAAAAATTTTAGCATAAAGAAATTATGTTCAGGAGGAAGTTTCATGGTCGTTCCTAAAGTAAGAAGGGTCCTCGTCTCTCTTTTCGGGAGCCCGAACGTTTTCAATTAAGGGACGCACCGGTACAACCATGTGAATGGCCTTCCAATGAGTTCATGATCGAAGCAGGCTTCAAGGATGAGTTCGACGCACTTTTCCGCAATGCCGGGTTAGAAGAATTCCTCTCAGATAAATGTGAACAGTATGTTATGCTCACTGCCTCTTTCGTGCGTAGATTTAAATTTTTAGCTTGCCGTGAATCATCCATACTGTTTGATCTGTACGATAAATCCTATACCGTGGATCTGGAGGATTTCAATAGGATTTGCAAGATACCCGATGGGGGTAGTGTTAATGATCCTCCTAAGTCTTCGGTCAGAGACTTTGTCTCCAGTATAGCTGTTGGAGAAACCAGAGATATCACGCAGGCCACCATAGGAACCATCCATTTCCCTGCTTTGCACTACCTTGCCCTCTTCATAGGTAGGTGCATTAACGGCAAGGGTGCACATTGTCACCTATGCGCTTCCGACCTTAGTATCCTTAAGAGCGCAGTAACAGGTGATATGAGATTTAATATGGGAGCTATAATAGCAAGGAGGCTGAATAAAAATACCAGTGAGGGGGATTTCTTTAGTAGAGTTTATGATACACGCTTATCAAATTTTCTGGGAGTATCCATCTGTCGAGAAGACCCTCCTCTCCGTACAGCCTACCTTGATCGTGTCGCTCTAACACGCTATCAGTTCCTTGAGAGAGATCATGGATCCCTCCTATACCGCTTGATATTTAACCGGCAGCGTGTTTTCCATATTACCCTTCCTGCTCCTGCTTTCTTTGACTTTCAGGTAAAACGAAGATACTACATAACCATAGGAGAGGTAGAGGAGTATGAGAGGGAGGCGACTGCTGCTCAACTTCGTGAGGCAGCTATTCAGGCAGTGGCTGCAGCACTCCCGTATAACACCCATTATGACTTTGGGTTTCGCCAGGATCATCCATGGGAGTAGACCAAGCTAGGCCAAAAGCCTAAGCTTGGGGGAGTACGTGTTCTCACCGACTTTATATTCTTGCTTACGTTTTTGCTTTGTTAGCCGGTGTTTACACGTTGCCACTGTATTATCCATGCTAGTTTCTTTTTGTTTTCTTGTTTTGTGTCCTTTTGAGAAAACCCAAAAAGATTTTTTCTTTCTTCTTTTGCTTGTTGGGAGCTTTCCCGTGTAAATAGTTTTCTTTTTCTTTGTGTCAAGGTAGAAGATATTGGTTACAATGCTTAGTGGTTGTTGCATGCTTACCTGTTTAGCTTTCAAAGAGCCATATTATTTTGGCTTCTCCTTTGTGTTTGCCTGCAGATTCAGCTTGGTCCAATGCGCTTATTATTGTTCACATCGTTCGATCGTGCAAATGAAAGGCAACAATGATGATATATGATGAAGTGACTGAGACTGAAAAGCTGGTATGAACTCTATCTATTTTGTTTTTGTAAATATGACTAGCTTGTCGACCCAGATTTAGCTTTGTTGTGAGAGAACCATGTTTGCAATGACAACTTAGAGATCATAGTTTCTGATGCCATGCTTATTTAGTTGAGAGCTTATAATGGTTTGTCTTGACTTCCAACATAGATCTTGAGATGACTATGATGTAGTATGACAGGATGGTATTCTCCTTTGAATGTTTCAAGTGGCTTGACTTGGCGCATGTTCATGCATGTAGTTGAAACAAAATCAACATAGCCTCTATGATGTTCGTGTTCATGGTGATTTATATCATGTTCATGCTTGCATTCAATGTTAGTCAAACTCATTGCATCTTGATGACTATTGTCGCTCTCTAGTTGGTCGCTTCCCAGTCTTTTGCTAGCCTTCACTTGTACTAAGCGGGAATAATGCTTGTGCATCCACTTCCATAAAGCCAAAAGTTTTTCTATGAGATTCCACCATACCTACCTATTTGTCGTATCTACCTGCCGTTCGAAGTAAATTTGCATGTGCCATTCTCTAAACCTTCAAGAAATAATATGTTTTGCATGCCCGAACCTCTCATGTGGTGACAGAGGGCTATTGGTATCTTCCATGCTAGGAGTGTTATCCTCGACATGTGTTTATTCACAGTCATTCACGAGAAAGGGGACGGTATTTGGGATGCCCAGTTCCACGCTTAAATCGAAAACATAACTGTAAAACAAGACTCCCCCCGGATTGATGTTAGTACGGACGATACCCGAGGATTCGGCTAGCCGTGGAGTGTGATTGATTGGTGGTGGGGGAGTTAAAACTTTACTTTTCTGTTTGGGAACCGCCTATAGCATGAGTATCGTGGAAGATATTGAGAACTCTTGGTCATTGTGTTGACAATGAAAGCATGCCACCCGAAATTATTATCTCTGTTTTCAAAGCTTGAGCTCTGGCACCTCTGCAAATCAATGCTTCCCTCTGCGAAGGGCATGTCTATTTATTTTCCTGTTGAGTCATCCTCCTCTTATATAAGCACCAAATAGAGAGCACCTCTGTCATTTTTATGCTTTGCTTTTGATTGATATTGAGTATGACTATGACTGGATCTTTGTTGCTATGAATTACAATGTTTAGTCAGCCCTAGATCTTTGAAAGTGCTCTGCATTTATGTTTTGCGGTCTCAGAAAGAGCTAGCGAGATACCACCTATTCATACTGCTTCATGCTTGTTTCGATTGAAGTGTTGGTATTTGAAACTCATTATTATTTGCTCGTTAGCTGATTATGCCATTGATATTAGTTTACCGTGAGACCTTTGTGTCATTTGCTTTAGTGGTTAACTTGTGATCTTGCTGAAATTCTGGTTACGAGTTAGACATAGTTGCAACAACAAGATCAAACAGAGTTTGTCAAAGTTTTTCTTTCTCTCTTAGTTTGTCAACTGAGTTGCTTGAGGACAAGCAAGGTTTTAAGCTTGGGGGAGTTGATACGTCTCCATTGTATCTACTTTTCCAAACTCTTTTGCCCTTTTTTTGGACTCTAATTTGCATGATTTGAATGGAACTAACCTGGACTGACGCTGTTTTCAGCAGAACTGCCTTGGTGTTATTTTTGTGCACAAATAAAAGTTCTCCAAACATCCTGAAAATCTACGGGGAGCAGTTTTGGAAAATATCAAAAATATCTGCGCCAAGTTCCACCTCAGGGGGTGGGCCAGTGGGCCACAAGCCCCTGCTCCGCCACCACCACCCTGGTGGCGGTGGGCAGGCTTGTGGGGCTCACAGGCACCTGCCGCCCCCAACTCCAGCTCTATAAGTTGCCTTTCGTCCCAGGAAAAATAAAAAAGAAAAGTTTTCGTCGCGTTTGCGATACGGAGGCGCCGCCACCACCTGTTCTTCATCTGGAGGGCAGATCTGGAGTCTGTCTTAGGCTCCGGAGAGGGGAAATCGTCGCCATCGTCATCATCAACCTTCTTCCCTCTCCAATTCCATGAAGCTCTTCGTCGTTCGTGAGTAATCTATTCGTAGGCTCGCTGGGCGGTGATGAGTAGGATGAGATCTATCATGTAATCGAGTTAGTTTTGATGGGGATTGATCCCTAGTATCCACTATGTTCTGAGATTGATGTTGCTACTACTTTGCCATGCTTAATGCTTGTCACTAGGGCCCGAGTGCCATGATTTCAGATCTGAAATTATTATGTTGTCACCAATATATGTGTGTTTTAGATCTGATCTTGCAAGTTGTAGTTACCTACTATGTGTTATGATCCGGCAACCCCGGAGTGACAATAACCGGAACCACTCCCGGTGATGACCATAGTTTGAGGAGTTCATGTGTTCACCAAGTGCTAATGCATTGGTCCAGTTCTTTATTAATAGGAGAACATTAATATCCCGTAGTTTCTTTTTGGACCCCGCTGCCACGGGAGGGATTGACAATAGATGCCATGCAAGTTCTTTTCCCTAAGCACGTATGACGACACACGAAATGCATGCCTACATCACATTGACGAATGGGAGCTAGCCACATATCTCTCCGTGTTATAGTTGTTGCATGATGAATATCATCCAAACAAATCACCGACCCATTGCCTACGAGTTTGTCCTACTGCTGTTACATGTCTTGCTCTGCTACTACTGTTGCTACTGCTGTTACTTGTCTTGCTCTGCTGCTACTAATGTCGCTTGCTACTGTTGCTACTTGCTACTGCTGCCACTACTGCTGTTCCTTGCCACTGCTATTGCTCATTACACTGCCGTTACTCGTTACTTTGTTGTTACTACTGTGCTTGCAGATACTAATCTTTCAGGTGTGGTTGAATCCGACAAATTCAGCTGCTAATACTCGAGGGTATTCTCTCACCTCCTGATTGGCAAACCAACAAATTGGGTCGAATACCTCGAAAATGGCTGCGAAACCACGCGCTGGTGGGCCGTCAACAACATTCTTCTAGTTTCATTATTGGGGAGTGCTATCAGCATTCTTCTGGTGTCGTTGCAGGAGAAGGTTTGTTGTCATAAGCATTCGTCTAGCTAACGCCAGAGATTGCAGATCAGGCACCTCCGTGTTCAGCACACGTACAGCTCGACGATGATCTCGGCCTTCTTGATCCAGCAAGAGAGACGGAGAGGTATATGAGTTCTCCGGCAGCGTGATGGCGCTCCAGAGGTTGGTGGTGATCTAATCTCAGCAGGGCTCCGCCCGAGCTCCGCAGAAACGCGATCTAGAGGAAAAACTGTGGAGGTATGTGGTCGGGCTACCGTGGCAAAAAGTTGTCTCAAATCAGCCCTAATACCTCAGTATATATAGGAGGGAGGGAGGGGAGGAGGCAGCCTCAAACCCTCAAGGTTTGGCCGAAATTTGAGGTGAAGGAGTCCTACTCCAATCCTACTTGGAGTAGGATTCCACCTTCCCACTTGGAAACTCTTTCCACCTTGTGTTTTTCCCTTCTCAAACCTTATGGACTTAGTGGGAACTTATTCCAGCCCACTAGGGGCTGGTTTATCTCTTCCCATAGCCCATGAGACCCCTTGGGGCATGACACCACTCTAGATGGTCCCCCTCACCCCTCCCGGCACTCCCGGTACACTACCGATGAGCCCGAAACTTTTCCGGTAACCAAATGAGGTCATCCTATATATCAATCTTCGTCTCCGGACCATTCCGGAAACCCTCGTGACGTCCGTGATCACATCCAGGACTCCGAACAACATTCGGTAACCAACCATATAACACAAATACGCATAAAACATCATCGAACCTTAAGTGTGCAGACCCTGCGGGTTCGAGAACTATGTAGACATGACCCGAGGGACTCCTCGGTCAATATCCAATAGCGGGAACTAGATGCCCATATTGGATCCTAAATATTCCGAAGATCTTTATCGGTTGAACCTCAATGTCAAGGATTCATATAATCCCGTATGTCATTCCCTTTGTCCTTCGGTATGTTACTTGCCCGAGATTCGATCGTCGGTATCCGCATACCTATTTCAATCTCGTTTACCCGCAAGTCTCTTCACTCGTTCCGTAATACAAGATCCCGTGACTTACACTAAGTTTGCTTGCAAGGCTTGTGTGTGATGTTGTATTACCGAGTGGGCCCCGAGATACCTCTCCGTCACACGGAGTGACAAATCCCAGTCTCGATCCATACTAACTCAACGAACACCTTCGGAGATACCTGTAGAGCATCTTTATAGTCACCCCAGTTACATTGCGACGTTTGATACACACAAAGCATTCCTCCGGTGTTAGTGAGTTATATGATCTCATGGTCATAGGAACAAATACTTGACACGCAGAAAACAGTAGCAACAAAATGACACGATCAACATGCTACGTCTATTAGTTTGGGTCTAGGGACAGTGTTTTGTCTATGTATCCACACATGCACTGTGTTTCCAATCAATACAATTATAGCATGGATAATAAACGATTATCATGAACAAATAAATATAATAATAACTAATTTATTATTGCCTCTAGGGCATATTTCCAACATTGTTCTCACATATGGATTCTCTCTCGAATTTCATGGCCTCCAGCCATTTGTCGGAATCCGGGCGCACCATTGCTTCTCCATAACTCGTAGGTTCATTGTTGTTCAACAACATGACCTCCAAGACAGGGTTACCGTACCACTCTGTAGTAGTATCCGACCTTGTCGACCCACGAGGTTTGTAGTAACTTGATCGAATGCTTAATGATCACCATCATCAGCTTCCACTTCAATTGGTGTAGGCGCCACAGGAACAACTTCCCGCGCCCTGCTACACACTGGTTGAAGTGACGGTTCAATAACCTCATCAAGTTACACCACTCTCCCACTCAATTCTTTCGAGAGAAAACTTTCCTTGAGAAAAGATCCGTTTCTAGAAACAAACACTTTGCTTCCGGATCTGAGATAGGAGATGTATCCAACTGTTTTGGATATCCTATGAAGATGCTTTTATCTGCTTTGGGTTCGAGCTTATTAGAGTGAAACTTTTTCACATAAGCATCATAGCCCCAAACTTTCAAGAAACGACAGCTTAGATTTCTCTAAAACTCAGTCTATACTGTGTCATCTCAACGGAAATATGCGGTGCCCTATTTAAGGTGAATGCGGTTGTCTCTAATGCATAACCCATAAACGATAGTGGTAATTCGATAAGAGACATCATAGTATGCACCATATCAAATAGGGCGTGGCTATGACGTTCAGACACATCATCACACTATGGTGTTCCAGGTGGCATGAACTACGAAACAATTTCCACATTGTCTTAACTGAGTACCAAAACTCGTAACTCAGATATTCATCTCTATGATCATATCGTAGACTGATTATCCTCTTGTCACGACGATCTTCACTCTAAAATAGCTTTGAACTTTTCAACATTTCAGACTTGTGATTCATCAAGTAAATACTCCTGTATCTACTCAAATCGTCAGTGAAGTAAGAACACAACGATATCCACTGCGTGCCTTAGCACTTATTGGACTGCACACATCAAAAATGCATTACTCCCATCAAGTTACTCTACTTGTTTCATGTGGCATGTTTTGCATGTCTCAAGTGATTCAAAATCAAGTGAGTCCAAATGATCCATCCACATGGAGTTTCTTCATGCGTTTCATACCAACGGGTATGGTTTGCATGTCTCAAACGTTTCAAAAATGAGTGAGTACAAAGATCCATCAGCATGGAGCTTCTTCATGCATTTTACACCAACATGACTCAAGTGGCAGTGCCACAACTAAGTGGTACTATCATTATTACTTTGTATCTTTTGGCACTAATATTATGAACATGTGTAACACTACGATCGAGATTCAATAAACCATTGAGGGTAATTATTCAAGCAAATAGAATAACTATTATTCTCTTTAAATGAATAATCGTATTGCAACAAACACGATCCAATCATGTTCATGCTCAACGCAAACACCAAATAACAATTATTTGGGTTTCACCACCAATCTCGATGATAGAGGGAGCGTACGACGTTTGATCATATCAACCTTGGAAACACTTCCAACACGTATCGTCACCTCGCCTTTAGCTAGTCTCCGTTTATTCCGTAGCTTTCATTCTGTGTTACTAATCACTTAGCAACCGAACCGGTATCCAATACCCTCGCGCTACTAGGAGTACTAGTAAAGTACACATCAATATCATGTATATCAAATATACTTCTTTCGACTTTGCCAACCTTCTTATCTACCAAGCATCTAGGGTAGCTCCGCCTCAGTGACCGTTCCCCTCTTAACAGAAGCACTTAGTCTCGGGTTTGGGTTTAATCTTGGGTCTCTTCATTAGTGCAGCAACTGCTTTGATGTTTCATGAAATATCCCTTCTATCCCTTGCCTTTCATGAAACTTAGTGGTTTTACTGAACATCAACCATTGATGCTCCTTCTTGATTTCTACTTTCGCAGTGTCAAACATCGCGAATCGCTCAAGGATCATTGTATCTATCCTTGATATGTTATAGTTCATCACGAAGCTCTCACAGCTTGGTGGCAGTGACTTTGGAGAACCATCACTATCTCATCTGGAAGATTAACTCCCACTTGATTCAAGCGATTGTCGTACTCAGACAATCTGAGCACACGCTCAACGATTGAGCTTTTCTCCTTTACTTCGTGGACAAAGAATCTTGTCAGACGTCTCATACCTCTCAACAAGGGCACGAGCATGAAATCACAATTTCATCTCTTTAGAACATCTCTTATGTTCCATGACGTTTTCAAAACGTCTTCGGCGCCTTGCTTCTAAGCCATTAATTATTTTGCACTGAACTATCGCGTAGTCATCAGAAACGTGTATGTCGGATGTTCACAACATCCACAAACGACGCTCGAGGTGTAGCACACCGAGTGGTGCATTGAGGACATAAGCCTTCTGCGTAGCAATGAGGACAATCCTCAGTTTTACGGACTTAGTCCGCAAAGTTGCTACTATCAACTTTCAACTAAATTTTCTCTAGGAACATATAAAATATGTAGAGCTAAAGCGCAAGCCACATCGTAATTCGCAAAGACCATTAGACTATGTTCATGATAATTAGTTCAATTAATCATATTACTTAAGAACTCCCACTCAAAAACTACATCTCTCTAGTCATTTGAGTGGTACATGATCCAAATCCACTATCTCAAGTCCGATCATCACGTGAGTCGAGAGTAGTTTCAGTGGTAAGCATATCTATGCTAATCATATCAACTATATGATTCATGCTCGACCTTTCGGTCTCATGTGTTCCGAGGCCATGTCTGCACATGCTAGGCTTGTCAAGTTTAACCCGAGTGTTCTGCGTGTGCAATTTTTTTTCAACGTTGTATGTGAACGTTGAGTCTATCACACCCGATCATCACGTGGTGTCTCAAAACGACGAACTGTCGCAACGGTGCACAGTCGGGGAGAACACAATTTCGTCTTGATATTTTAGTGAGAGATCACCTCATAATGCTACCGTCGTTCTAAGCAAGATAAGGTGCATAAAGGATTAACATCACATGCAATTCATAAGTGACATGATATGGCCATCATCAAGTGCTCCTTGATCTGCATCACCAAAGCACCGGTATGATCTTCTTGTCACTAGCGCCACACCATGATCCCCATCATCATGATCTCCATCATCGTGCTGCCATCGAGATTGTCGTGTATGCTATGCTATTACTACTAAAGCTACGTCCTAGCAATATAGTAAACGCATCTCCAAACACAAACATTAGTTTAAAGACAACCCTATGGCTCCTGCCGGTTGCCGTAGCATCGACGTGCAAGTTGATATTAACTATTACAACATGATCATCTCATAAATCCAATATATCACATCACGTCGTTGGCCATATCACATTACAAGCATACCCTGCAAAAATAAGTTAGACGTCCTCTAATTGTTGTTGCATGTTTTACGTGGTTTCCATGGGTATCTAGTAGGATCGCATCTTACTTACGCAAACACCACAACGGAGTTGTATGAATTGCTATTTAACCTCTCTCCAAGGACCTCCTTGGTCAAATCCGATTCAACTAAAGTTGGAGAAACCGACACTCGCCAGTCATCTTTGACCAACCGGGTTGCTCGTAGCGATGAAACCAGTCTCTCGTAAGCGTACGAGTAATGTCAGTCCGAGCCGCTTCGATCCAAGAATACCGCGGAATCAAGAAAAGACTAAGGAGGGCAGCAAATCACACATCACCGCCAACAATAACTTTTGTGTTCTACTCGAGATAAAATCTACGCATGAACCTAGCTCATGATGCCACTGATGGGGAACGTCGCATGGGAAACAAAAAAATTCCTACACGCACGAAGACCTATCATGGTGATGTCCATCTACGAGAGGGGATTTCCGATCTACGTACCCTTGTAGATCGCACAGCAGGAAGGGTTAAGAAACGCGGTTGATGTAGTGGAACGTCGTCATGTCCCTCGATCCGCCCCGCGAACCGTCCCACGAACCGTCCCGTGATCCGTCCCGCGATCCGCTCCGATCTAGTGCCGAACGGACGGCACCTCCGCGTTCAGCACACGTACAACTCGATGATGATCTCGGCCTTCTTGATCCAGGAAGAGAGACGGAGAGGTATATGAGTTCTCCGGCAACGTGATGGCGCTCCGGAGGTTGGTGATGATCTATCTCAGCAAGGCTCCGCCCGAGCTCCGCAGAAATACGATCTAGAGGAAAAATCGTGGAGGTATGTGGTCGGGCTGCCGTGGCAAAGTTGTCTCAAATCAGCCCTAATACCTCAGTATATATAGGAGGGAGGGGAGGGACCTGCCTTGAGGCTCAAGGAGCCCCAAGGGGTCGGCCGAAGTGGGGGGAGGAGGATTCCTCCTCCAATCCTAGTCCAACTAGGATTGGAAGGTGGAGTCCTTCTCTATTTTCCCACTTCCCCCTTTTTTCTCTTTGATTTTCTTTCTCTCCTGCGCAGGGGCCTTCTTCGGCTTGCCCACCAGCCCACTAAGGGCTGGTGCGGCACCCCTAAGGCCCATGGGCTTCCCCGGGGTGTGTTGGTGTAACGACTAAGATGTGGTCCTTTCTGATCTGGGGATCGAGGCCCCGAATTGGAAAGGAGCGCATCTAAGCGTCTCGCAAACAAGGTATCACAGCACATACATAATAATACAGATAGACAATCAGGGGTTCAATTGCCTTCTCATAAATATATCAGAGTACATCACGTATACAATCAAAGTAGTTCTGCTACGAACTACAAAACAAGGGAAATGGTTATGCTACCCTGCCTGCTAGTCCACGATCACGACCACGCCTCAATCTTCTAGATAGTTCATGTACAGGCGGTCGGACTCCTCGTCGTACTGCCACGCCAGCTACGTGCCGTCGGGATCACCTGTCTCTGGGGTACCTGAACCTGTTGGTGTTGTGAAGGAATCTGTGAGCCACGGGGACTCAGCAATCTATGACCTCGGTGCCAGAACTAGTCAAGTTATTAGGTTGGATAGGTGGAGTGTTTAAGGTTGCAGCATCCTAAGCTGGATATGGTGGCTAACTTATGTAGAACATTTATGAAGGTGGACTATACTAGCGATCGAGAATACTTGATCACTAAGTGATCCTGAACACCTACCTACATCAATCATAACCCCACCATGTTCCCGATCGAAGAGAGATCTTAGAGGGGACAGTCACGGTTACGCACACAGTTGGCAATTTTATTAGCTTATGTTTAAGTTATCTAATACCGGATGTTAACAAAATATTCCAAGTTGCCACATAACCGTAGGCACGGCTTTCCGAAAGATTAAACCCTGCAGGGGTGCTCCAACTAGTCCATCACAAACGTACACAGGCCGCAAAGTAATCCTCTATCACGAATCTCGTGATCTCGTCGGATTCCTTAGAGGAAAACCTCAACTCTGGGGAGAACCAAAGCTTCACCGGGATTCATACACGCAAGATATATCCCTAAGGTAAGACAAGACTAGCAGGACCTCCCATCGTGTCGACGACCCTGATAAGAGCCGCGTATCTCAGTCTCAGGACACGACGGATGAGCTAGACGTCGGGATGGCTAAACCTCTGGGTGACCAGTGGGGCCGCGGACATCGCTCAGGTGGGGCCAACACTCATGAGGAGCACTGGCCCGGGTTGTTGATTAAATTCCTCGGGGTAGCTATTCCCTATGCAGATTATTATTAAGTGATTAACAAATTAAAACTAATGTTGGGTCCTGCCGGACAAGTCTTAACACTACGCGATTTATCGAGGGGGTCCCCATAACAACGCCGAACGTGTTAGGAGCGATCAATATGGAATCAAACACCGGTAGCCGGTAATTATGGCAGCAATAACGGAACAAAGCACCCGGCAAAAGGCTAGGCCTTCCGTTATTTACCAATTATATAGGTGCATTAATTAAATAACAGAATTAAGATAATGATATCAAGCTCATGTTGTCACATGAGTCAAAGCACCTGCATCTAGCAACGCTAACATTAGTAGTTGAGCAAAGCCTACTTAGCCATTCAACTTTGCCAGGAAGGGGTAAGTGTTTGGTTTCATGGCATATCAAGAGGCAAATATATCAGTGGTAGGCAGCGAGCATATGACAAGGAAACGTAATCTAGCATAACAAGTCTAGAGATGGAATCAAGGTCATATCATCTTGCTTGTGAGATCCTCAGCTTGGAATGGTACTTGTTCGCCCTGCACGTACTCTCCTGACTCCACGTATTCGTTCTCCGAACCCGGTGCTACCCAACATAAGAATAACATCCAATGAACAACAGCACCTCAAGATGCAACAAGCACATGATGCATGAGATGAATATGAGCATGCATCACTATTTCTATCACTAGCACAAGCATAAAAAGTGAATACATGTTCCTGTACAGAACTGCATCCTAAGCTATTTTGAAATGCATGAGAATGACATGATCAGATGCGTATCGTGAACACGATGCAAAACCATATAAAGAACATTACAATCGGAGCTACGGATCAACGGGAATCAACGAAACAAGATATGAAGCCGTACGTGTCAAAATCATCACCACACACTCAAATGGCACAACTCTGGTATTTCCAGGTTGCCAAGACATAAAACAAGCCATCATGGATGGGGTGGATCAAGGAAGAACACCACATCACCAAGTAAGCACTCACAAACACCAAAATGACAAAACTACACAATCTGCCATAAACTGCATCATAGCACTTTGTGAGCTACATGCAAGGCACCTACAGCCACCTAAACATGCCAAATAATATGTGTGGCTCTAGCTATCCAATAATAATACAAGAACAAGCAATAATCACACAAAAAGGAATTAAACACAGGAAGATACAAGGCTGCAAACTTGCCCAAAAACATCAGTTTTCAGGGACTTAGTGAAAATTCCAGATTCTCACTTTCTGCCTATGCTCTAAAGCATTTTGACAGCAGTCAAAACCATATCTACAGGACTCCAAATGAAATGAAAATTTACAGGGAGCTAGATAAACATATCAGCTTCAACTTTCTAGTTGAAAGCTAAGGCTAGATCACAACACATTTACGAGCACAACCTCATCTACAGAAGAAGAAAATATAAACAGATTCTTAGACTTGGTGAAAATCTCAGATTTTCACTAATCTGGAATTTCAGCCACACGCCTACTTTGAGTGGGCATAACTTGCACATATGGAATCCTAATCATGGGATGAAACCAACATGAGGTAGAGGGGGTCACCCTCTACTAGCACAACCAAGAAGCAATCCTTTGTGCTCAACAAAACACATGGAACCAAGCTCTAAACATAGAAGAAAATGAAATATGTCATCTCCAGAAAATGTCCCAATGGCCAAACTGAGTTCACCAATGGGTTCCTTGGGAGATTCTACCCCAAAAACATATATAATATGTGGGAACTTACTTGGAACAAGTGACCACAAATTAAGGAGGAAGAAGCTACTCCAAATCATGTGTAGTCAATAGTGCAACAATTCATGTGACTAACACTAGAACAACTACTACATAGTTATTCTCATGTTCACAAAGACAATAGTGACATGAGGGTTTGAACCCCATGTTTGTGTCATGCACGTTAGCATCTCATACACTTATCTCAATAGATCACACACACACACATCGTGCCCTCACTCATATGAACATGAGGAGGTGCACAAGTTGCAAGTGGGGCTGTTTTCTCCACACCACACAACCACATCACTACACTTGATCCAAGGAACAACATGAAGGAAGCAACCACTATGCAAGTGTACATGGCAACAACACTTACACACACCTACTAGATATCACATATGGGTACCGCTGTCCCAGCGGTAGTACCGCCCCTGGTCAGCGGTAGTACCGCTCCGGGACTTTAGTACCATCATCTTGGTGGTTGTACTACGTCGGACTTTTTGCGAAGACTTTCTTGGCGGTGGTTGGCCCGATAGTTTCTTTGCGCTACCATGGGCTCAGCGGTAGTACCGCTGCAGCCAGCGGTAGTACCGCTGGAGGGTCAACGATCGTACCGCTGCAGCCAGCGATAGTACCGCCGGAGGGTCAGCGGTAGTACCGCCGGGCTCGGGCTGTAAGTGGGGGTAACGGTCTGATTCCTTCCCCCACTATATAAAGGGGGTCTTCTTCCCCCTTGGTCTTATCCATCCGTTGAGCTCTTGTTCTACCTCCATTGTTGACATTCTTAGAGCTTGGTTTCTCTCAATCCCTCCAATGATTCTTGCTTGTTCTTGAGGGAAAAGAGAGAGGAGATCTAGATCCACATCTCCACCAATCACTTTCTCCTCTATGTGAGGGGAACCCCTTGGATCTAGATCTTGGAGTTCTTTGTGAGCTCCTTGTTCTTCTTCTCATATTTCTCCATAGCTTTCGTTGTTGTGGAGGGATTTGAGTGTGAGGGACTTGACCACTTTGTGTGTTCTTGACATTGCATTGGTTGCATCGGTTTGAGTTCTCCACGGTGATACGTGGAAGTGAAGTTTGAGAAGCTTATTACCGTTGGTACTTAGTACCCTAGATATTGTTCTTCGTGGATGCTTTGGCGTCCTAGAAGCTTGGTGGTGTCTTGAAGCTCAAGCATTGTGGTGTAAAGCTCCGGGCAAGCATCGGGGTCTCCAATTAGGTTGTGGAGATTGCCCCGAGCAATTTGTACGGGTACCGATAACCGCCCCCAAGGGTTGCCACGTGTACGGGTTTGGTGACCGCCCCCAAGGGTTGCCATTTGTACGGGTTCGGTGACCGCCCTCAAGGGTCCCTTAGTGGAATCACGGCATCTTGCATTGTGCGAGGGCGTGAGGAGATTACGGTGGCCTTAGTGGCATCTTGGGGAGCATTGTGCCTCCACACCGCTCCAACGGACATTAGCATCCGCAAGGGTGTAAACTTCGGGATACATCATCGTCTCCCCGTGCCTCGGTTATCTCTTACCCGAACCCTTTACTTATGCACTTTACTTTGTGATAGACATATTGTTTATTGTAATATATCTTGCTATCACTTAGTTGTTTATCTTGCTTAGCATAAGTTGTTGGTGGACATAGGTGAGCCTAGTTGTCTGTAGGTTTTGTGCTTGACATATTAAACGTTAGTTTTATTCCGCATTTGTTCAAGCCTAAACCTTAATTATTTTAAAGCGCCTATTCACCCCCCCCCCTCTAGGCGACATCCACGTCCTTTCACACACTTACACACACCTACACATATACATATGCACACATCTAGAGCAAACACACCACCTACACATACTAACAAGTACAAAATACTCACACAAGCATATGAATCATACACTCACTCCTACTACATGTGTATGATCAACACACACATCTCCCCATCCACTACCATATGCACATACTAGCAAGAACATGTGTGAAATACATCACCTTAGCCACATACACACATACATACATGCACTAGCACCATCACATGTGTGTGTACATCACACACTCACAACATACATACACACATGCACTTGCCTACTACAAGTGTGTGCACACACACACAAACATGCACACTCTCTGCCTCACCTTTGCTAGCAGGAGTTAGGAACAAAATATGCCACTTTGATGACTATAGACTAGGCACAAAGTGGTGGAACAACAAAAGTAATAGCAAATAAAAGAAATGACAAGAAAAATGCAACAGAGGCTCCTGGGAATCGAACCCAGAACTTCCTGTACACAGCAACATCACCAAGCCACTACGTCACTGCCACTTTGTCGACAGGGTAGGGGGAGTAAACAGGATAACATGTTCCTGTTGCTATTGTGCAGTTTAATTCAAAAAACAAAAGGTGTGCCGAGGGGGGGTCGAACCCACGCCCTCTCACCACGCACCACACACTGCTACCACTAGGCTACGGCTCGACACTTAACTACATAGGGGCAGCAAATCAGAAGAAGCACCCCTACTACTAACTCTGCTGCCGATGACTTGTCGGAACAGGGGAGGGACCTCGTCGGTGATCTGCTTGCAATTGGACTAAGCGCTTGCAATGGAAAGATGCAGAAGCACCCACGGTTCCATTCCTGCACCTAACTACGCCCGAGGGGCCCTACAGCGACGGATCCATGGTGATCGACGCTCCGGCGACAGAGATGACGAGCTCACCCATCTAGCAGCTACGGCGACCGATCCACGACAGGGAGAAGGGGGGGAATCACTACCTCAGGTACGGGTCGAAGAAGGAACGCCCGTAGAGGAAGTAGTGGAAGCAGAGCAACGGCGTGGCGGAGATCGTCGGAGAAGGGGCGCCTCCGGGAAGAAAACGAAGCAGAGCTGCAGTGGTCGATCCAACTGCGGGAACGGGCTCCTGGAGATGTCCTCGAGCTGCTGGTCCCTTCGAAGAGGAAGCAGAACGGCGGCAACGACGACCTTCATCCTTCAGCCATGGCAGAGCCGAGCTTCTTCTTACCTTGCTGCGACGAGAGAGAGCGGGGGGAACGAGATCTGGATGGAGCGACGGCGGGGAGGAACCCTAGCGATTGCATGGACGCCAAGGCTCTTTATAGGGCGAGAGGGGGGGCGAGGGACGCAGGACGGCACCATGTGTGCGGCTCTCTCTACGGGGAACAGAGGGGAACGAGAGAGAGAGAATGACAGGAGGGTCCCACTGCCTCGCTGGAAAGGAGGTTGACGACGAGGGACGCGCACCGGGCTGCGAGGGGAGAGGAGATGAGCCTCTAAGTGGGAGTAAGCCCACTTAGGTGCGCAAAATAGAGAAAGAGAGCACCCTGGACTGCTTCCTATTTAATTAAAACAGGGAAAATGAAAATAGGCACAGGGCAAAATAAAAGGGATAAAATCAAATGGAAAATTGCCCTGGACCTGAAAATGAACCAGCTATTTAAATAAAATACTTCCAACATTTATGGGGCTACTTTCATGAATCCAAAACAACATTTATTTATTCTTTTTTGTGATTTATATGCACCCTCAAGCCCAAGAATAAAACTCCAAATCATCACATCATCATCTCCACAATTTACTCTAAACCCAAGACATTTTTAAATCAGATTTGGGGAAGATGGAATTTTGAGCATGAGATAAAAGAAAGAGAGGGCTTTGAATTTGCAAAGGTTTTTTTTTTGAAATAATGAAACCACAAACTCTCTTATGCCACACACCAACACACATGTGATCACAAGACCATCATCACAACATCCCATCAAACACCATGACAAGAGAAGCACAAAAATATATCCACACAACCAAAGAAGAACATAGTGCCACATGAAATCATACATGCATTAGGATCAAACATGTTCATGACAAGGTGGACCCACATCAATAGGTTCCAAATATGGCAACTACACATCTGGGGCATTACAAACTCTCCCACACTACAAAGAAGATCTCGTGCTCGAGATCTAAGAATGAAAGAACTCGGGAAATTCCGAACGGAGGTGGTCCTCGCGTTCCCACGTAGCCTCTTTATCGGAATGGTGTGACCACTGCACTTTGAGAAATTTGACGGTCTTGTTGCGGGTCTTGCGCTCAATCACCTCGAGAACCGCAACTGGATGCTCACGATAAGAAAGGTCAGGCTGAAGGTCGATGTCTTGAAGATGAACAGTGCGCTCGGGGGTCTTGAAACACCTCCGAAGTTGAGAAACATGGAACACATCCTGGACATTTGCAAAGGTTGACGGAAGCTCGAGCTGGTACGCAAGGTCGCCTCTCTTGCCAACCACTCTGAATGGACCAACGAAACGAGGCGCAAGCTTGCCTTTGATGCCAAAGCGCTGCCTACGCTTCACAGCCGACACCTTGAGATAGACGAAGTCATCAGGCTCATAAGACATGTCACGGTGCTTGCTATCATAATAGCTCTTATGACGGGACTGAGCTGCTCTGAGGTTGTCGCGAATGATCCGACACATCTCCTCAGCTTCTTCTATCAAATCATTCCCAAGGATCTGACGCTCGCCGGTCTCGGACAAGTTGAGCGGCGTACGACACTTCCTGCCATAGAGAATTTCAAACGGAGCCTTGCCAGAACTAGCTTGATAACTGTTGTTATACGAGAACTCCGCAAAAGGCAGACAATCTTCCCACTTCATGCCAAAAGAGATAACACAGGCTCTCAGCATATCCTCAAGAACTTGATTCACCCTCTCCACTTGACCACTAGTCTAAGGATGGAACGTTGTGCTAAAGCGGATCTTCGTGCCCATAGCAGACTGAAAGGAATCCCAGAACTTGAAAGTGAAGATACTTCCGCGATCCGAAGAGATCATCATAGGCACGCCGTGCAAAGAGACAATCCTGGAGGTGTACAACTCTGCCAGCTGAGCTGCTGAAATGGAATCCTTGACTGGAAGGAAATGAGCCACTTTACTCAACTTGTCGATGACGACGAAGATGGCATCATTACCCTTCTTGGACTTCGGAAACCCGGTGACGAAATCCATCTCAATGTGATCGAACTTCCACTCGGGAATCGGCAAAGGCTGCAACACGCCTGTTGGGCGTTGATGTTCTACTTTCACCCTTCGACATACATCACATTCATTTACGACCTGAGCAATCTCGCGCTTCATACGAGTCCACCAGAAGGTATGTCTCAAGTCGTGGTACATTTTGGAGCTTCCAGGATGAATAGAGAACAGAGAGTTATGAGCTTCCTCCATGATTACCTTTCTGAGATGACCTTTCGGGATGACAAGGCAATCCTCGAAGAACAACATGTCTCTGGCATCAACAGTGAAGCACTTATACTTGGGAAGACTCTTTCCCACGCCAATCTTGACCTTCTTCACCATAGCGTCAAGAAGTTGAGTTGCTCGGACCTGATCTTCCAAGGTAGGAGAGATCTGAAGGTTTGCAAGAAATCCCTGAGGTACTAGCTGAAGGTTGAGCTTCCTGAAAGACTCACAAAGACCAGGTTGGAGAGGTTGCAGAATCAGACTGTTGCAATATGTCTTCCTGCTCAAAGCATCCGCCACGACATTAGCTTTGCCTGGCGTGTACTCAACACTCGGATTAAAATCCTGGAGCATTTCCACCCAACGTGTTTGCCGAAGATTCAAGTTAGGCTGAGTGAAGATGTACTTGAGACTCTTGTGATCGGTGAAAACTTCAACCTTACGTTCCAACAAGAGGTGTCTCCAAGTCATCAGAGCGTGTGCCAGAGCTGCTAGCTCAAGATCATGCACAGGACAGTTCTTCTCCGCTAGCTTCAACTGCCTGGAGGTATAAGCAACCACCTTCTTATCTTGCATCAGGACTGCACCAAGACCCTGGAGAGAAGCATCGCAAAAGTCCTGGTATGGCTTGGAATCATCCGGAGGGACCAAGACTGGAGTGGATGTAAGCTTCTCTTTGAGTGTATCGAAGGCCAGTTGACACTCTGGAGACCAAGCATACTTAACACCCTTCTGAAGAAGACTTGAGAGCAGCTTGGAGATCTTGGAGAAGTTCTCAACGAACCTTCTGCAATAGCCAGCAAGCCCGAGAAAGCTTCGAAGCTGCTTCACATTCTGCGAAGGCTCCCATTCAACAATGGCCTGAACTTTGGATGGATCAACTTTAATGCCCTCGGCAGAGATAATGTGCCAAGATACACCACATGTTTCAGCCAGAACTCGCACTTGGAAAACTTGGCATACAGCTTGTACTCTCTCAGCTTATCAAGCACCAATCTGAGATGTTCTTCATGTTCTTCCTGTTGGGTAACGTCGCATGGGAAACAAAAAATTTCCTACGTGCACGAAGACCTATCATGGTGATGTCCATCTACGAGAGCGGATTTCAGATCTATGTACCCTTGTAGATCGCACAGCAGAAGCGTTAAGAAACGCGGTTGATGTAGTGGAACGTCCTCACGTCCCTCGATCCGCCCCGCGAACCATCCCACGAACCGTCCCGCGATCCGTCCCACGATCCGCTCCGATCTAGTGTCGAACGGACGGCACCTCCGCGTTCAACACACGTACAGCTCGACGATGATCTCGGCCTTCTTGATCCAGCAAGAGAGACAGAGAGGTAGATGAGTTCTCCGGCAGCGTGACAACACTCCGGAGGTTGGTGGTGATCTAATCTCAGCAGGGCTCCGCCCGAGCTCCGCAGAAACGCGATCTAGAGGTAAAACCGTGGAGGTATGTGGTCGGGCTGCCTTGAAAAAGTTGTCTCAAATCAGCCCTAATAGCTCCATATATATAGGAGGAGGGGAGGGGAGGCATGCCTTGAGGCTCATGGAGCCCCAAGGGCTGCGCCACCAAGGGGAGGAGTCCTCCTCCAATCCTAGTCCAACTAGGATTGGAAGGTGGAGTCCTTCTCTTCTTTCCCACCTTTCCCTTTTTTTCTCTTCTTTTGGTTTTTCTTTCTCTCTTGCGCAAGACAGCCTTGGGCTGACCCCACCTACTTGGGGCGCCACCCGCAAGGTCCCTGGGCCCTCCCGGGTGGGTGGTCCCCCCTCCCGGTGAAGATCCGGAACCCATTCGTCATTCCAGGTACATTACCGGTAATGCCCGAAAACCTTCCGGTAACCAAATGAAGTCATCCTATATATCAATCTTCGTTTCCGGACCATTCCAGAAACCCTCGTGATGTCCGTGATCTCATTCGGGACTCCGTACAACATTCGGTAACCAACCATATAACTCAAATACGCATAAAACAACGTCGAACCTTAAGTGTGCAGACCCTGCGGGTTCGAGAACTATGTAGACATGACCCGAGTGACTCCTCGGTCAATATTCAATAGCGGGACCTAGATGCCCATATTGGATCCTACATATTCTACGAAGATCTTATCGTTTGAACCTCAGTGCCAAGGATTCATATAATCCCGTATGTCATTCCCTTTGTCCTTCGGTATGTTACTTGCCCGAGATTCGATCGTCAGTATCCGCATACCTATTTCAATCTCGTTTACCGGCAAGTCTCTTTACTCGTTCCGTAATACAAGATCCCGCAACTTACACTAAGTCACATTGCTTGCAAGGCTTGTGTGTGATGTTGTATTACCGAGTGGGCCCCGAGATACCTCTCCATCACACGGAGTGACAAATCCCAGTCTCGATCCATACTAACTCAACGAACACCTTCGAAGATACATGTAGAGCATCTTTATAGTCACCCAGTTACGTTGCGACATTTGATACACACAAAGCATTCCTCCAGTGTCAGCGAGTTATATGATCTCATGGTCATAGGAACAAATACTTGACACGTAGAAAACAGTAGCAACAAAATGACACGATCAACATGCTACGTCTATTAGTTTGGGTCTAATCCATCACATGATTCTCCTAATGATGTGATCCCGTTATCAAGTGACAACACTTGCCTACGGTCAGGAAACCTTGACCATCTTTGATCAACGAGCTAGTCAACTAGAGGCTTACTAGGGACAGTGTTTTGTCTATGTATCCACACATGCACTGTGTTTCCAATCAATACAATTATAGCATGGATAATAAACGATTATCATGAACAAAGAAATATAATAATAACTAATTTATTATTGCCTCTAGGGCATATTTCCAACAGTCTCCCACTTGCACTAGAGTCAATAATCTAGGTCACATCACCATGTGATTCCAACGAATCCAACACCCATATAGTTATGGGGTCTGATCACATCTTGCTCGTGAGAGAGGTTTTAGTCAACGGTTCTCAAACTTTCAGATCCGTGTGTTCTTTGCAAATCTTTATGTCATCTTATAGATGCTGCTACTATGTGCTATTCGGAAATACTCCAAATATCTACTCTACTATACGAATCCGTTTCACTACTCATAGTCATTCGGATTAGTGTCAAAGCTTGCATCGATGTAACCCTTTACGACGAACTCTTTAACCACCTCCATAATCGAGAAAAATTCCTTAGTCCATCAGTTACTAAGGATAAATTTTGACCGCTGCTAGTGTTTCAATCATGGATCACTCTCTGTACCTCTCAACAGACTTTGAGTCAAGGCACACATCAGGTGCGGTACCAAGCATGGCATACTTCAGATTCTACGGCCAAGGCATAGAAGGTGACCTTCGTCTATTCTCTTTATTCTGCCGGGGTCGGGTTTTGAGTCTTACTCAAATTCACACCTCACAACGCAACCAAGAACTCCTTCTTTGCTGATCTATTTTGAACTCCTTCAAAAACTTGTCAAGGCATGCATCTTGTTGAAACTTCTATTAAGCGCTTTCGATCTATCTCCAAAGTTCATTGATGCTCAACGTTCAAGTAGCGCAATCCAGGTACTCCTTTGAAAACTCCTTTCAAACAACCTTGTATGCTTTACAGAAATTCTACATTACTTCTGATCCACAATATGTCAACCACATATACTTATCAGAAATTCTATAGTGATCCGACTCACTTCTTTGGAAATACAAGTTTCTCATAAACCTTGTACAAACCCAAAATCTTTGATCATCTCATCAAAGTGTATATTCCAACTCCGAGATGCTTGCACCAGTCCATTGAAGGATCGCTGGAGCTTGCATACTTGCTAGTATCTTTAGGATCGACAAAACCTCCTGGTTGTATCACATACAATGTTTGCTCAAGGAAACCGTCGATGAAACAATGTTTTGACATCCTATGTGCAATATTTCATAAATAATGCAGCAACTACTAACATAATTCTAACAGACTTTCAGCATCGCTACGAGTGAGAAAGTCTCATCATAGTCAACTGTTTGATCTTGTCGGAAACATCTTTGCGACAAGTCGAGCTTTTCTTAATAGTGACTTATCACCATAATCGTCTGTCTTCCTTTTAAAGATCCATCTTTACTCAATAGTCCTATGACCATCAAGTAGTTCTTCCAAAGTCTACACTTTGTTTTCATACATGGATCCTCTCTCGGATTTATGGCTTCCAGCCATTTTTCGGAATCTGGGCCCACCATTGCTTTCTCCATAACTCATAGGTACACTGTTGCTCAACAACATGACCACCAAGACAGGGTTACCGTACCACTCTGCAGTAGTACGCGACCTTGTCAACCTACGAGGCTTGTAGTAACTTGATCCGATGCTCGATGATCACCATCATCAGCTTTCACTTCAATTGGTGTAGGCGCCACAGGAACAACTTCATGCGCCCTGCTACACACTGGTTGAAGTGATGGTTCAATAACCTCATCAAGTTCTACCACCCTCCCACTCAATTCTTTCAAGAGAAACCTTTCCTCGAGAAAGGATCCGTTTCTAGAAGCAAACACTTTGCTTTCGGATCTGAGATAGGAGATGTACCCAACTATTTTGGATATCCTATGAAGATGCATTTATCCGCTTTGGGTTTGAGCTTATTCGACTGAAACTTTTTCACACAAGTGTCAAAGCCCCAAACTTTCAAGAAACGATAGTTTAGATTTCTCTAAACCTCAATCTATATTGTGTCATCTCAACGGAAATACGCGGTGCCCTATTTAAGGTGAATGCGGTTGTCTCTAATGCATAACCCGTAAACGATAGTGGTAATTCGATAAGAGACATCATAGCATGCACCATAACAAATAGTGTGTGGCTATGACGTTCAGACACATTATCACACTATGATGTTCCAGGTGGCATGAACTGCGAAATAATTTCCACATTGTCTTAACTGCGTACCAAAACTCGTAACTCAGATATTCATTTCTATGATCATATCGTAGACAGTTTATCCTCTTGTTACGACGAACTTCACTCCTGAAACAGAATTGAACCTTTCAATATTTCAGACTTGTGATTCATTAAGTAAATACTCTTGTATCTACTCAAATCGTCATTGAAGTAAGAACATAATGATATCCACTGCGTGCCTCAGCACCCATTGGACTGCATACATCAAAATGTATCACTTCCAACAAGTTACTATCTTGTTTCATCTCAATGAAAACAAGGCCTTGCTCATGTGGTATGATTTGCATGTCACTAGTGATTCAAAATCAAGTGAGTATAAAGATCCATCAGCATGGAGCCTCTTCATGCAATTTATACCAACATGACTCAAGCGGTAGTGCCACAAGTAAGTGGTACTATCATCATTACCTCGTATCTTTTGGCACCAATATCATGAACATGTGTAACACTACGATCGAGATTCAATAAACCATTGAAGGTGATTATTCAAGCAAATAGAGTAACCATTATTCTCTTTAAATGAATAATCGTATTGCAATAAACACGACCCAATCATGTTCATGGTTAATTCAAGCACCAAATAACAATTATTTAGGTTTAACACAAATCCCGATGGTAGAGGGAGTGTGCGACGTTTGATCATATCAACCTTGGAAACACTTCCAACACGTATCGTCACCTCGCCTTTAGCTAGTCTCCGTTTATGCCGTAGCTTTCATTTCGTGTTAGTAATCACTTAGCAACCGAACCGGTATCCAATACCCTCGTGCTACTAGGAGTACTAGTAAAGTACACATCAACATCATGTATATCAAATATACTTCTTTCGACTTTTCCCAGCCTTCTTATCTACCAAGTATCTAGAGTTGTTCCGCCTCAGTGACCGTTCCCCTCATAACAGCAGCACTTAGTCCCGGGCTTGGGTTTAATCTGGGGTCTCTTCATTAGTGCAGCAATTGCTTTGCCGTTTCACGAAGTATCCCTTCTAGCCCTTGCCTTTATCTAAACTTAGTGGTTTTACTAACCATCAACTATTGATGCTCCTTCTTGATTTCTACTTTCGTAGTGTCAAACATCGCGAATCGCTCAAGGATCATTGTATCTATCCTTGATATGTTATAGTTCATCACGAAGCTCTCACAGCTTGGTGGCAGTGACTTTGGAGAACCATCACTATCTTATCTGGAAGATCAACTCCCACTTGATTCAAGCGATTGTCGTACTCAGATAATCTGAGCACACGCTCAATGATTGAGATTTTCTCCTTTACTTCGTGGACAAAGAATCTTGTCAGAGGTCTCATACCTCTTAACAAGGGCACAAGCATGAAATCACAATTTCATCTCTTTAGAACATCTCTTATATTCCGTGACGTTTCAAAACGTCTTCGGCGCCTTGCTTCTAAGCCATTAAGTATTTTGCACTGAACTATGGTGTAGTCATCAGAAACGTGTATGTCGGATGTTCACAACATCTACAGACGACGCTCGAGGTGCAACACACCAAGTGGTGCATTAAGGACGTAAGCCTTCTGCGCAGCAACGAGGACAATCCTCGGTTTTACAGACTCAGTCTGCAAAGTTTGCTACTATCAACTTTCAACTAAATTTTCTCTAGGAACATATAAAAACAGTAGAGCTATAGCGCAAGCTACATCGTAATTCGCAAAGACCATTAGACTATGTTCATGTCAATTAGTTCAATTAATCATATTACTTAAGAACTCCCACTCAAAAAGTACATCTCTCTAGTCATTTGAGTGGTACATGATCCAAATCCACTATCTCAAGTCCGATCATCACGTGAGTCGAGAATAGTTTCAGTGGTAAGCATCTCTATGCTAATCATATCAACTATACGATTCATGCTCGACCTTTCGGTCTCATGTGTTCCGAGGCCATGTCTGCACATGCTAGGCTCATCAAGCTTAACCCGAGTGTTCCGCGTGTGCAACTATTTTGCACCCATTGTATGTGAACGTTGAGTCTATCACACTCGATCATCACGTGGTGTCTCAAAATTTTGTCTTCAACGGTGCACAGTCGGGGAGAACACAATTTTGTCTTCAAAATTTTAGTGAGAGATCATCTCATAATGCTACCGTTGTTCTAAGCAAGATAAGGTGCATAAAGGATTAACATCACATGCAATTCATAAGTGACATGATATGGCCATCATCATGTGCTTCTTGATCTCCATCACCAAAGCACCGGCACGATCTTCTTGTCACTGGCGTCACACCATGATCTCCATCATCATGATCTCCATCAACGTGTCGCCATCGGCGTTGTCGTGCTACTCATGCTATTACTACTAAAGCTACGTCCTAGCAATATAGTAAACGCATCTGCAAGCACAAACGTTAGTTTAAAGACAAGCCTATGGCTCCTGCCGGTTGCTGTACCATCGACGTGCAAGTCGATATTAACTATTACAACATGATCATCTCATACATCCAATATATCACATCACATTGTTGGCCATATCACATCACAAGCATACCCTGCAAAAACAAGTTAGACGTCCTCTAATTGTTGTTGCATGTTTTACGTGGTGACCATGGGTATCTAGTAGGATCGCATCTTACTTACGCAAACACCACAACGGAGATATATGAATTGCTATTTAACCTCATCCAAGGACCTCCTCGGTCAAATCCGGTTCAACTAAAGTTGGAGAAACCGACACTCGCCGGTCATCTTTGAGCAACGGAGTTACTCGTAGCGATGAAACCAGTCTCTCGTATGCGTATGAGTAATGTCGGTCCGAGCCGCTTCGATCCAACAATACTGCGGAATCAAGAAAAGACTAAGGAGGGCAGCAAAATGCACATCACCTCCCACAAAAACTAGCTCATGATGCCACTGTTGGGTAACGTCGCATGGGAAACAAAAAATTTCCTACGCGCACGAAGACCTATCATGGTGATGTCCATCTACGAGAGCGGATTTCAGATCTACGTACCCTTGTACATCGCACAGCAGAAGCGTTAAGAAACGCGGTTGATGTAGTGGAACGTCCTCACATCCCTCGATCCGCCCCGCGAACCGTCCCACAAACCGTCCCGCGATCCGTCCCACGATCCGCTCCGATCTAGTGCTGAACGGACGGCACCTCCGCGTTCAGCACACGTACAGCTCGACGATGATCTCGGCCTTCTTGATCCAGCAAGAGAGACAGAGAGGTAGATGAGTTCTCCAGCAGCGTGACGGCACTCCGGAGGTTGGTGGTGATCTAATCTCAGCAGGGCTCCTCCCGAGCTCCGCAGAAACGCGATCTAGAGGTAAAACCGTGGAGGTATGGGCTGCCTTGAAAAGGTTGTCTCAAATCAGCCCTGATAGCTCCATGTATATAGGAGGAGGGGAGGGGAGGCTTGCCTTGAGGCTCAAGGAGCCCCAAGGGCTGCGCCACCAAGGGGAGGAGGAGTCCTCCTCCAATCCTAGTCCAACTAGGATTGGAAGGTGGAGTCCTTCTCTTCTTTCCCACCTTTCCCTTTTTTTCTCTTCTTTTGGTTTTTCTTTCTCTCTTGCACAAGACAGCCTTGGGCTGACCCCACCTACTTGGGGCGCCACCCGCAAGGTCCCTGGGCCCTCCCGGGTGGGTGGTCCCCCCTCCCGGTGAAGATCCGGAACCCATTCGTCATTCCAGGTACATTACCGGTAATGCCCGAAAACCTTCCGGTAACCAAATGAAGTCATCCTATATATCAATCTTCGTTTCCGGACCATTCCAGAAACCCTCGTGATGTCCGTGATCTCATTCGGGACTCCGTACAACATTCGGTAACCAACCATATAACTCAAATACGCATAAAACAACGTCGAACCTTAAGTGTGCAGACCCTGCGGGTTCGAGAACTATGTAGACATGACCCGAGTGACTCCTCGGTCAATATTCAATAGCGGGACCTAGATGCCCATATTGGATCCTACATATTCTACGAAGATCTTATCGTTTGAACCTCAGTGCCAAGGATTCATATAATCCCGTATGTCATTCCCTTTGTCCTTCGGTATGTTACTTGCCCGAGATTCGATCGTCAGTATCCGCATACCTATTTCAATCTCGTTTACCGGCAAGTCTCTTTACTCGTTCCGTAATACAAGATCCCGCAACTTACACTAAGTCACATTGCTTGCAAGGCTTGTGTGTGATGTTGTATTACCGAGTGGGCCCCGAGATACCTCTCCATCACACGGAGTGACAAATCCCAGTCTCGATCCATACTAACTCAACGAACACCTTCGAAGATACATGTAGAGCATCTTTATAGTCACCCAGTTACGTTGCGACATTTGATACACACAAAGCATTCCTCCAGTGTCAGCGAGTTATATGATCTCATGGTCATAGGAACAAATACTTGACACGTAGAAAACAGTAGCAACAAAATGACACGATCAACATGCTACGTCTATTAGTTTGGGTCTAATCCATCACATGATTCTCCTAATGATGTGATCCCGTTATCAAGTGACAACACTTGCCTACGGTCAGGAAACCTTGACCATCTTTGATCAACGAGCTAGTCAACTAGAGGCTTACTAGGGACAGTGTTTTGTCTATGTATCCACACATCCACTGTGTTTCCAATCAATACAATTATAGCATGGATAATAAACGATTATCATGAACAAAGAAATATAATAATAACTAATTTATTATTGCCTCTAGGGCATATTTCCAACACTTCCTCGGTTTCCGAAAAGACCAGAATGTCGTCGAGATAGAGCAAGACAAAGTCATTCTTGAACGGAGAGAATATGTAGTTCATCAATTGACAGAATGTCGGAGGAGCATTACCAGACCAAAAGACATGACCGTATACTCATACGAGCCCAAACTAGTCCTGAAGGCAGTCTTCGGAATATCTTCCTCGCGAATGCGAATTTGATGATAGCCCATCCTGAGATCAAGCTTGGAGAAGACCTTAGTACCTTTCATCTGTTCGAACAACTCAGTAATGTTCGGAAGTGGATATTTGTTCCTGATTGTCTTCTTGTTCAATGGACAGTAATCGACACACAGCCGGTCTGTGCCATCCTTCTTCTTGACAAACAGAACACCACAGCCCCACGTAGACGAGCTCAGTCTGATCAAACCCAAACGCTCATGCTCATCGAGTTGCCTCTTAAGTTCCTTCAATTCTTCTGGACCCAGCTTGTACGGCCGTTTGCACACGGGCTCTGTGCCTGGCTCTAGCTCAATCACAAACTCAACTTCTCTGTGTGGAGGCATGCCTGGCAGCTCTTCAGGAAACACATCTTCATACTCGGAGACCACTGGGACTTGCAAAATAGGATTGATCTCACCCTTTTCATTCAAAGAGAACACACGGATTGTATCATCACGCGCCGCGAATATAATCACGTCCTCCGAAGAGTGGGTAAGCTTCACTTATTTGGCTTCACAATCAATCCATGCCTTGTTCATGGCCAACCAGTCCATACCAAGGATCAAGTCGATGTCGGTCTTGCCCAAGACATATGGAGACGCCAGAAAGGAATAACTGCCCAACTTGACAGAAACATCGGGAGCACAAGTACTAGCATGCATGAACTTGCCTGGAGAAACTACTGACAACGGACTAGGAAGCTCTTCAATAGGAACATTATGCTTGGATGCAAATGGAATGGAGAGGAACGAATGCGAAGCACCAGAATTGAATAACACTTTAGCAGGAATATCATTGACGAGGAGGTTACCCATGATCACATCAGAGGAGTTTTCTGCCTCAGCTGCATTCACCATGTTGACTCGAGCTGATCTGGGGTTGAACTTGACAAGAGAGTTGCTTGGAGGTTTGCCTGGAGGAGGAGGCAGCACACAGAGCTGAGAAGTACACTTGTTGGCATAGTGACCCTTCTGCCCACACTTGTGACAAGTCACCTCTGCTGGCTGCCGGTACTAAGTCTCAGGAGGCCCTTGCTTCTGATGCTGGTATCTCTGCTGGAAGACACGGTTGGGTGTGTGGGAAGAACCACGACCACCAGAGTGCTTAAGCTGTTGCGAGTGCCGAGGAGGAGGAGGAGAAACCCAAAACTTATGTTGCTTTTGAACCACCTGAGTCGAGGAAGAGCTGGAATCTCTGAAGCGCTTCTTAGAATTCTCCACCTTGAGCAAGGTTGCCTCTGCTCTGAGAGCTAGGTTGTGGAACTTGTCGACCTCCTCAGGATCGTGCAAGGCAAGAGCTAACTGCAAATCTTCTTTCAAGCCACCTCTGAACTGATAAATCTTGCTCTTCTCATCCGGGATATCCTGCAGCGCGTAACGGGCCAGCTCGTGGAACTCAACGTTGTACTTGTACACGGAATTGCCACCCTGCTTCAAACGCCTGAACTTCTCATGCATCTCCTCCACAAAGCTGGAAGGGATGTAGTGGGACCTGAAGTCACGACAGAACTCATCCCAAGAAATCACCCTAGCGCCTCTGGAGTCCTTCAGCTGTTGCCACCATATAGAAGCCTGCCCCTTCAACTGGAATGTTGCAAACTTGACATAATCCTCAGGACGCACATTGCTACACTCGAAATGCTTGTTCATATCACGGATCCAGTCCTCTGCATCAAATGGCTTGTCGCAAGAAGTGAATGTCTTTGGTTGGTTCGACAAGAACTGACTCAGACTCGCAAACTGATTGCCACCATGCTGGAAATTGCCTTGCTGTTGGTTACCCCTCTCTTGCAGCAATTGTAGCAGCATGTGAGTGTTTGCAATAATAGCAGCCATCACCGCTTTCCAGGCCTCTGCAGGAGGAGGCAGCGGCGGAGGATTCTCCGGAGGAGGAGGAGGAGGAGGCAGCATATCCTCACGCCCTGGGTTCGGACGAGTCGGTGGAGCCATCCTGAAGACGGACAGCATATTAGCCCACAGAATAAATTAAAGATATTGCTGAATCAAGAGATAGGAATATCTGAACAGGAATAAGCAATTGCACTCGAACAAAATAGTAAGAATGCTTCCTCAAAGTGACGGACGACAAAATTCCGATTAAGACCACTCCAAACAAGTATGAGCTAGAACTGCTCGGAACAAACATATGATCGAGATTTCCCCAACCTCAATCATACATATGTAGGAAGATAGTCCTATAAGATACTACTTGATATCCCACCTATGAATTCCCAAAATAACTGTCCATGCAATCTGGTACACGGATACAAGGAGTATATCATTCAACTCCTAAACTAACCCGTCATCTGTATCACATCCTTCAACACACAACCAGCATCTCGGACCTTCATCTACAACTGACCCTCGTGATCACAACGATACTAGGTATGGTAGTACTCCCGAACAATCTGCACCAGTACTGGGGACATCGGGGTTATCTCGCCACTACCAGTATTGAAGCAATTACGAACATCCTTCGTTCTTAGATACTCAGAAATCTGAATGATGGCAATGTGCGCGAGAATCCCCTGAAGCTCAACTCCCCGGAAGAAAATCAAAGCAGACAGGAGGCACCAAGACAAGACTCCGTCACATCGAAATCATATAGATTTCAAAAATACCCGCGTGATCCTAAAAAAAAATTTGAGCGAGAAGAGGAGTAGAATAAGGATTTCCTAAGACGGGGACCTCACCAGAGCATAGAAGAGGAGAAAAAAGAATCCTACTCTCTGATATAACCAGGACTCAAAACATTTTACTAGACTCGACTCGGCCAAGTACGATCACACAAAGGCTCCTATGGTCGTAAGGCTCTGATTACCAACTTGTAACGACTAAGATGCGGTCCTTTCGGATCTGGGGATCGAGGCCCCGAATTGGAAAGGAGCGCATCTAAGCGTCTCGCAAACAAGGTATCATAGCACATACATAATAATACAGATAGACAATCAGGGGTTCAATTGCCTTCTCATAAATATATCAGAGTACATCACGCATACAATCAAAGTAGTTCCGCTACGGACTACAAAACAAGGGAAATGGCTATGCTACCCAGACTGCTGGCCCACGATCACGACCACGCCTCAATCTTCTGGATAGTTCACGTACAGGCGATCGGACTCATCGTCGTACTGCCACGCCAGTTGTGTGCCGTCGGGATCACCTGTCTCTGGGGTACCTGAACCTGTTGGTGTTGTGAAGGAATCTGTGAGCCACGGGGACTCAGCAATCTATGACCTCGATGCCAGAACTAGTCAAGTTATTAGGTTGGATAGGTGGAGTGTTTAAGGTTGCAGCATCCTAAGCTGGATATGGTGGCTAACTTACGTAGAACATTTATGAAGGTGGACTATACTAGCGGTCGAGAATACTTGATCACTAAGTGATCCAGAACACCTACCTACGTCAATCATAACCCCACCGTGTTCCCGATCGAAGAGATATCTTAGAGGGGACAGTCACGGTTACGCACACAGTTGGCAATCTTATTAGCTTATGTTTAAGTTATCTAATACCGGATGTTAACAAAATATTCCAAGTTGCCACATAACCGTAGGCACGGCTTTCCGAAAGATTAAACCCTGCAGGGGTGCTCCAACTAGCCCATCACAAACGTACACAGGCCGCAAAGTAATCCTCTATCACGAATCTCGTGATCTCGTCGGATTCCTTAGAGGAAAACCTCGACTCTGGGGAGAACCAAAGCTTCACCGGGATTCCTATACGCAAGATATATCCCTAAGGTAAGACAAGACTAGCAGGACCTCCCGTCGTGTCGACGACCCTGATAAGAGCCGCGTATCTCAGTCTCAGGACACGACGGATGAGCTAGACGTCGGGATGGCTAAACCTCTCGGTGACCAGTGGGGCCCCGGACATCGCTCAGGTGGGGCCAACACTCATGAGGAGCACTGGCCCGGGTTGTTGATTAAATTCCTCGGGGTAGCTATTCCCTATGCAAATTATTATTAAGTGATTAGCAAATTAAAACCAATGTTGGGTCCTGCCGGACAAATCTTAACACTACGCGATTTATCGAGGGGGTCCTCATAACAACCCCGAACGTGTTAGGAGCGATCAATATGGAATCAAACACCGGTAGCCGGTAACTATGGCGGCAATAACGGAACAAAGCACCCGGCAAAAGGCTAGGCCTTCCGTTATTTACCAAGTATATAGGTGCATTAATTAAATAACAGAATTAAGATAATGATATCAAGCTCATGTTGTCACATGAGTCAAAGCACCTGCATCTAGCAATGCTAACATTAGTAGCTGAGCAAAGCCTACTTAGCCATTCAAGTTTGCTAGGAAGGGGTAAGTGTTTGGTTTCATGGCATATCAAGAGGCAAATATATCATTGGTAGGCAGCGAGCATATGACAAGGAAACGTAATCTAGCATAACAAGTCTAGAGATGGAATCAAGGTCATATCATCTTGCCTGTGAGATCCTCAGCTTGGAATGGTTCTTGTTCACCCTGCACGTACTCTCCTGACTCCACGTATTCGTTCTCCGAACCCGGTGCTACCCAACATAAGAATAACATCCAATGAACAACAGCACCTCAACATGCAACAAGCACATGATGCATGAGATGAATATGAGCATGCATCAGTACTGGAATCAGAGAATTTGCCATCTGCCGGGTCTTTGCCGTCTGCTGGCTGATGGCAAAGAAGCTCTTTACCGTCAGCTACCAAAAAAATGATGGCAAAGATCTGACAGATGGCAAAGAAGTGCTTTGCCATGAGTCGCTTCTTTGCCGTCAGCTAGCGGACGGCAAAGATGGACCAAGCTGATGGCAAAGACATGGCTGACGGCAAAGATGACCCATGCACACGGCAAAGAAAAATCGCAGTTGTAGCCATTACGTTTGCCATCTGCCGGCTCTTTGCCGTCCGCCAAAAGCTCCTTTGCCGTCTGCCTGGGAGCACAACGGACGGCAAAGACATCAACCCACTAACGGCTGACCACTGTAACGCTCCAACCCCACCTCGTTGTTTCAAAAAAAAACCCACCTCGTTGCCCTCCTCCCGCACGCTCCCTCCCTCATCCAGCTTGCGCCCACCGGCCGGCGCCTCCCCGCCCTCCCCACCGGCCGGCGCCTCCCCGCCCTCCCCACCGGCCGGCACCTCCCCGCCCTCCCCGCCCTCCCCACCGTCGCCACCTCCTCCCCCATCGGCCGGCGCCTCCCTGCCCTCCCCACCGTCGCCACCCCCCCTCCCCATCGGCTCCCCCCTGTAGGCCGCACCTCTCCTCCGATCCGGCCACGCCGTCAGGAGCACGAGCAGCCCCCCTGACGCTCCTCCTCGCCCCGGACGCCCTGGAGCCTCGTCGCCACCCCCCTCCGTCGCCCGCACCCTCCTCCGTCGCCCCATCCCGCCGGCGACTTCGCCACCTAGCCGGAGCAGCCACCTCCCCGGAGGAACTCCTCTCCCCTGCCAGCAAAAACGGTGAGATTCATCTGTATATGCTACAGATCAATTGAGAAATATGTATTCTCTGCCTAGAATGAGTATATGCTACAGATCAATTTAAGTATCAAGCATGATAGTATAAATGTTTGTTCAGTTTTTTCTAGAATGAGTTACTAAATTGAGTAGACCAAAATTACTATGAAGGAAATAAACATATTATTATAAATAATAGTTTTTTAAATATAATACTGCCTAAATAAGTGTTGTTTTGGACACTCACATGGTCAGACATATCTGTAACTTATTCACAAAAACATATTACTATATGAATTAGTCATGATATCTCAAATCCTTTAGGTTTGAATGTTATGTCGGGTTAATGTTGTTTTACAAAACAAATTTCTATTTTCTATGGTATGGAATTTCTAAGTTAATATTTTACAACTAGCCCGTGCAAACACACGGGTTCCCGACTAGTATAGATGAACTTGCCGCCTTGTGCACTCGTAATATGATCACGAATGTCCTTGCAAATGAGCTTTCAGATTTATTTCCTCTACAATATGATCTTGCAGAAAATGCTTGTTTTTACATGTATATAAATACTCATGTACAGATAATATTACTTCATACTATTGTATAAATCCTATTGTACCACGTTTGGATCTCAATTGTTTTAGGGATACCCAAATCAATAAAGAGTTATACACTCATCGCGCATGTAGAGGACATCAAGTACTATCCATGCATCAATCCGAGCAGACGCACGTGCCCTGAATTCAGGAATCTAGTGAACAAAACCAATGTATAAGTAGAGGTCATGGAAAAAAGTGCATCGTATATACAATAGAAGACTGAGTAAGTAATCTGGTTTATGAATAAAATAACTTAAAATTACTACCACGTCACATCCGAAAAGATTAGGAGAACATGGTAAGAAAGCACGACACAATGGCCCTGTTTGGATGCCACCCCTAGAGCTAGTTTTAGCTAGTTGGAGCTGAACTAGCTCCCAAAGTATCCAAACACATGGGCTAGTTTGGGTTAGATGCAAACTAACCCACCAAAAAAACTAGCCGTGAGAAGAGGTGCTAATTGGAGCTAGTTGGGGATGGATAGATAAAAAAATATTTTGACCGCATCAGATCCTGGAAAGTTTTATAGGTAACCTGGAAAGTAGTTATAGGTAACCTGGAAAGTTTTATAGGTAACCTGGAAAGTTTTATAGGTAACCTGAAAAGTTTTATAGGTAACCTGAAAAGTAGTATAGGTAACCTGGAAAGTTTTATAGGTAACCTGGAAAGTTTTATAGGTAACCTCGACCCCCGACCCCCAACAACACTCACCCTCGACCCCAGACCCCCTACCCCGACCCCCGACGCCACTGACCCCCGACCCCCGACGCCCGACGCCACTGACCCTCGACCCCCGACCCCCGACAACACTCACCCTCGACCCCCGACCCCCTACCCCGACCCCCGACGCCACTGACCCCCAACCCCCGACCCCCGACACCTCTTCGGCCTCTTGTTGACCGAAAACACCCCAATCCCCAATGCCAGTGACCTTCGACCCCCGATGACACTGACCCACATAGTTATGAGTTAGGTCATATAGTTATGTTAATTATAAAAACATCATATTTGTGTTGATCGGGTGAATTTCAATGTGCAGTTGTTTGACGACCTCCACGTGCGTTGGACGAGCTCCGCCCTTGCGTTTGTTGGTGAGCACAAATGACTTCTCCTCCTACCCCCTTAATTTGCTCTGTCCCGTTCTTCGTGCCGATGAAACTTGCTAGCTATAGGTTTCTTCAATCATGAGTATGCGTGACCAGTATGCGTCTCCCGTTCGAAAGGGCGACATCTATAAATATGCATTTCTTTGCATATTTATAACCGCCATCCTTTTGAATTGTCCAACATTATCCATGGACAGCCCGAGTATGTGTAGATAGGGTTTGTTTTCCCGTATGCTGTGCTCCGGATCCGATGCGGAATTTCGTCAGTGCCTCCCCTATTGTTCTCCGGGTACACATCCTCTCTGCTTATTGCCGAGACGTGTATCAGGAGAACAGCGGGGAGGTGCTGTCGAAATTCTGCGTCGCATCTGGAGCAGAGCATGGGAAAACGAACCCGGTCTACACATACTCGGGTGGGATTAGGACCTATCTTTACCTATTAGCGTGTAGGTTGCATGGACGTAATAAAACTGACAAACTTGATTAGCGTATGAATATAGATGATGAATTATATATTTATTTCTTGTGCCCCCATAGGTAGCTAGGCAACATGAGTGATCGTGCTTGGATGTACACTGATCACCCTAGTCAGAAAGACATGACCCATGAATGGTTAACAAAAACCAGGGGGTTTGTGAGAGCCGCATTTGCAAATGGCCAGCATAAAACATGGTGCCCCTGTCCCAACTGCGACAACTGGAAAAAGCATACAAAGTTTGAAATGGGTAAACACCTGCAGAAGTGGGGTTTTACGCCTAATTATACGGTGTGGACTTTTCATGGTGAGTCTGACCAACGTGCCAGAGCTGAGATGATTCGTCGTCGCACCGACGAGCATGGTACCGGGATTGAAGACATGGTGCAAGACATGGTGCAAGACTTTGATGAGGATAAGAAGAAGGAGAAGAAGGAGGAGACTCCTCCTTCTCCTTCTCCTTCTTCTTTTCTTCTTCTTCTCCTCTTCCTTCTCCTTCTCCTCCTCCTCCTCCTCCTCCTCCTCCTTCTTTTACTTCTTCCTTCTCCTTCTTCTTCCTCCTTCTTCCTCTTTCTCCTTCTCCTTCTTCTTTTCTTCTTCTTCTCCTCTTCCTTCTCCTTCTCCTCCTCCTCCTCCTCCTCCTCCTTCTTTTACTTCTTATTCTCTTTCTCTTCTTCTACATAGCATAGACTCATCCAAGAAAGGCTAAATAGGCTAATTATCCTACGAAATGACATAATTAGCTTAGTTAGCTCCAAAATGACCTATTTAATAAAAAATGACCTATACTTAGCTAATTATCCTCGAAATGACATAATTAGCTCCAAAAAGGCATTCTTAGCCAATTTAGCCCGAAGAAGGGGACAAGAGGAGAAGAAAGAGGAAAAATGAAAGGAAGGAAGAAGAAGAAGAGGAGAAGAAGAAGGAGGAGAGGGAGGAGGAGAAGAAGAAGGAGAAGAAGGAGGAGAAGGAGAAGGAGCTCCTCCTTCTCCTTCTTCTTCCTCCTTCTTCCTCCTTCTCCTTCTCCTTCTTCTTCTCCTTCTCCTTCTTCTTTTCTTCTTCTTCTCCTCTTCCTTCTTCTTCTCCTCCTCCTCCTCCTCCTCCTCCTTCTTTTACTTCTTCTTCTCTATCTCTTCTTCTACGTAGCTTAGACTCATCCAAGAAAGGCTAAATTGGCTAATAATCCTACGAAATGACATAATTAGCTTAGTTAGCTCCAAAATGGCCTATTTACTAAAAAATGACCTATACTTAGCTAATTATCCTCGAAATGACATAATTAGCTCCAAAAAGGCATTCTTAGCCAATTTAGCCCGAAGAAGGGGACAAGAAGAGAAAAAGAGGAAAAATGAAAGGAAGGAAGAGGAAGAAGAGGAGAAGAAGAAGGAGGAGAGGGAGGAGGAGAAGAAGGAGAAGGAGCTCCTCCTTCTCCTTCTTCTTCCTCCTTCTTCCTCCTTCTCCTTCTCCTTCTTCTTCTCCTTCTTCTTTTCTTCTTCTTCTCCTCTTCCTTCTTCTCCTCCTCCTCCTCCTCCTCCTCCTCCTTCTTTTACTTCTTCTTCTCTATCTCTTCTTCTACGTAGCTTAGACTCATCCAAGAAAGGCTAAATTGGCTAATTATCCTACAAAATGACATAATTAGCTTAGTTAGCTCGAAAATGGCCTATTTAATAAAAAATGACCTATACTTAGCTAATTATCCTCGAAATGACATAATTAGCTCCAAAAAGGCATTCTTAGCCAATTTAGCCCGAAGAAGGGGACAAGAAGAGAAAAAGAGGAAAAATGAAAGGAAGGAAGAGGAAGAAGAGGAGAAGAAGAAGGAGGAGAGGGAGGAGGAGAAGAAGAAGGAGAAGAAGGAGGAGAAGGAGAAGGAGCTCCTCCTTCTCCTTCTTCTTCCTCCTTCTTCCTCCTTCTCCTTCTCCTTCTTCTTCTCCTTCTCCTTCTTCTTTTCTTCTTCTTCTCCTCTTCCTTCTTCTTCTCCTCCTCCTCCTCCTCCTCCTCCTCCTCCTTCTTTTACTTCTTCTTCTCTATCTCTTCTTCTACGTAGCTTAGACTCATCCAAGAAAGGCTAAATTGGCTAATTATCCTACGAAATGACATAATTAGCTTAGTTAGCTCCAAAATGGCCTATTTAATAAAAAATGACCTATACTTAGCTAATTATCCTCGAAATGACATAATTAGCTCCAAAAAGGCATTCTTAGCCAATTTAGCCCGAAGAAGGGGACAAGAAAAGAAAAAAGAGGAAAAATGAAAGGAAGGAAGACGAAAAATGAGAAGAAGGAAGAGGAAAAAGGAGAAGAAAGAGGAAAATGAGAAGAAGGGGACAAAAGGATAAGAAGAAGGAGAAGAAGGAGAAGAAGAAGGAGAAGAAGGAGAAGAAGTAGGAGAAGGCCTTCTTCTTCTCCTTCTTCTCCTTCTTCTTCTTCTCCTCTTCCTTCTCCTTCTCCTCCTCCTCCTCCTCCTCCTCCTTTTTCTTCTTCTTCTCCTCTTCCTTCTCCTCCTCCTCCTCCTCCTCCTCCTCCTTCTTTTACTTCTTCTTCTCTTTCTCTTCTCCTATAATTAGCTAGGGTTCCACCTAAATGACATAATTAGCTTAGTTAGCTCCTAAATGGTCTATACTTAGCTAATTTCTCTCCGAAATAACCTATATATACACTACTTCATCTAGTATTATTTTTCTAACTTTCTTATTTGTCATTTTGCAGATTACCTTCACTTCACGGGAAGCTTGGTTGATGGAATGCTTGAAGATGATTTCTTGTACCATGGGTTGTATTGAAACTATTGTAGTATATGAATATATGAAACTTTGTATGCACGTGGATGAAACTAGTGTAATATATGGTTTGGTACGGATGTAACTTGCATAATATGTATGCACTATGGATGAGAGTTATTTTAATATGGTTATGAGTACGGAAAGAAATTTATTTATGTCAAATATATATATATATATATATATATATATATATATATATATATATATATCCTGATTATTGTTAAAAATGCTGGATATAACAAAAAATAAATAAATAAGGGGCTGGTTCCCCTCTTTGCCGTCTGCCAACACATGGCAAAGGGGGGGAGGCAGACGGCAAAGGGGGGAATCTGCCCCCTCTCCCTCCCCTCTTTGTCGTCTGCCAACACATGGAAAAGGGGGGAGGCACATGGCAAAGGGGGAATCTGCCCCCTCTCTCTCCCCTCTTTGCCGTCTGCCAACACATGGCAAAGCGGGGAAGGCACATGGCAAAGGGGGAATCTGCCCCCTCTCTCCCATCTTTGCCGTCTGCCAACACATGGCAAAGGGGGGAAGGCACATGGCAAAGGGGGAATCTGCCCCCTCTCTCTCCCCTCTTTGCCGTCTGCCCCCACATGGCAAAGGGGGGAAGGCACATGGCAAAGGGGGAATCTGCCCCCTCTCTCTCCCCTCTTTGCCGTCTGCCCCCACATGGCAAAGGGGGTAAGGCAGACGACAAACAGAGGAGGCCTGCCGTTAACACTTAACGGGGACGTTGCAATATATACCGTCCCATTTATTTTGCCGTCTGCCCCCTCATGGCAAAGATTCTTTGCCGTCCGCTTTGTGAAAGCACACGGCAAAGAGCCTCTTCACCGGATTTTTTTTTGCCGTCTACTTTGCCATGAGGGGGCAGACGGCAAAGCCTTTGCCGTCCGTGGTTGCCCCCTTTGCCGTCCGCCTTGGCAGACGGCAAATTTCTGAATTTCAGTAGTGCATCACTATTTCTATCACTAGCACAAGCATAAAGAGTGAATACATGTTCCTTGACAGAACTTCATCCTAAGCTATTTTGACATGCATGAGAATGACATAATCAGATGCGTCTCGTGAACACGATAAAAACCATATAAAGAACATTACAATCGGAGCTACGGATCAACGGGAATCAACGAAATAAGATATGAAGCCATACGTGTCAAAATCATCACCACACACTCAAATGGCACAACTCTGGTATTTCCAAGTTGCCAAGACATAAAACAAGCCATCATGGATGGGGTGGAGCAAGGAAGAACACCACATCACCAACTAAGCACTCACAAACACCAAAATGACAAAACTGCACAATCTGCCATAAACTGCATCATAGCACTTTGTGAGCTACATGCAAGGCACCTACAGCCACCTAAACATGCCAAATAATATGTGTGGCTGTAGCTATCCAATAATACTACAAGAACAAGCAATAATCACACAAAAAGGAATTAAACACAGGAAGATACAAGGCTGCAAACTTGCCCAAAACCATCAGTTTTCAGGGACTTAGTGAAAAATCCAGATTCTCACTTTCTGCCTATGCTCTGAAGCATTTTGACAGCAGTCAAAACCATATCTACAGGACTCCAAATGAAATAAAAATTTACAGGGAGCTAGACAACTATATCAGCTTCAACTTTCTAGTTGAAAGCTAAGGCTAGATCACAACACATTTACCAGCACAACCTCATCTACAGAAGAAGAAAATATAAACAGATTCTCAGACTTAGTGAAAATCTCAGATTTTCACTAATCTGGAATTTCAGCCACACGCCTACTTTGAGTGGTCATAACTTGCACATATGGAATCCTAATCATGGGATGAAACCAACATGAGGTAGAGGGGGTCACCCTCTACTAGCACAACCAAGAAGCAATCCTTTGTGCTCAACAAAGCACATGGAACCAAGCTCTAAACATAGAAGAAAATGAAATATGTCATCTCCAGAAAATGTCCCAATGGCCAAACTGAGTTCACCAATGGGTTCCTTGGGAGATTCTACCCCAAAAACATATATAATATGTGGGCACTTACTTGGAACAAGTGACCACAAATTAAGAAGGAAGAAGCTACTCCAAATCATGTGTAGTGAATAGTGCAACAATTCATGTGACTAACACTAGAACAACTACTACATAGTTATTCTCATGTGCACAAAGACAATAGTGACATGAGGGTTTGAACCCCATGTTTGTGTCATGCACGTTAGCATCTCATACACTTATCTCACTAGATCACCCACACACACACACACATCATGCCCTCACTCATATGAACATGAGGAGGTGCACAAGTTGCAAGTGGGGCTGTTTTCTCCACACTCACATACCACACCACACAACCACATCACTACACTTGATCCAAGGAACAACATGAAGGAAGCAACCACTATGCAAGTGTACATGGAAACAACACTTACACACACCTACTAGATATCACATATGGGTGCAACACTTACACACACCTACACATATACATATGCACACATCTAGAGCAAACACACCACCTACACATACTAACAAGTACAAAATACTCACACAAGCATATGACTCATACACTCACTCCTACTACATGTGTATGCTCAACACACACATCTCCCCATCCACTACCATATGCACATACTAGCAAGAACATGTGTGAAATACATCACCTTAGACACATACACACATACAGACATGCACTAGCTCCACCACATGTGTGTGTACATCACACACTCACAACATACATACACACATGCACTTGCCTACTACAAGTGTGTGCACACACACACACACACAAACATGCACACACTCTGCCTCACCTTTGCTAGCAGGAGTTAGGAACAAAATATGCCACGTTGATGGCTATAGACTAGGCATAAAGTGGTGGAACAACAAAAGTAATAGCAAATAAAAGAAATGACAAGAAAAATGCAACAGAGGCTCCTGGGAATCGAACCCAGAACTTCATGTACACAGCAACAGCACCAAGCCACTACGCCACTGCCACTTTGTCGACAGGGTAAGGGGAGTAAACAGGATAACCTGTTCCTATTGCTACTGTGCAGTTTAATTCGAAAAACAAAAGGTGTGCCGAGCGGATCGAACCCACGCCCTCTCATCAGGCACCACACACTACTACCACTAGGTTACGGCTCGACACTTAACTACATAGGGGCAGCAAATCAGAAGAAGCACGCCTACTGCTAACTCTGCTGCCGACGACTTGCCGGAACAGGGGAGGGACCTCGTCGGCGATCTGCTTGCAATTGGACTAAGCGCTCGCTATGGAAGGATGCAGAAGCACCCACGGTTCCATTCTTGCACCTAACTACGCTCGAGGGGCCCTACAGCGACGGATCCACGGTGAGCGGCGCTCCGGCGACAGAGACGACGCGCTCACCCATCTAGCAGCTATGGCGACCGATCCACGACAAGGAGAAGGAGGGGGGATCACTACCTCAGGTACGGGTCGAAAAAGGAACGCCCGTAGAGGAAGTAGTGGAAGTAGAGCAACGGCGTGGTGGAGATCGTCGGAGAAGGGGCGCCTCCGGGAAGAAGACGAAGCCGAGCTGCAGCGGTCGATCCAACTACGGGAACGAGCTCCTGGAGATGCCCTCGAGCTGCTGGTCCCTTCAAAGAGGAAGAAGAGGAAGCAGAACGACGGCGACGACGACCTTCATCCTTTGGCCATGGCGGATCCGAGCTTCTTCTTACCTTGCTGCGACGAGAGAGAGAGGGGGGAACGAGATCTGGACGGAGCGGCGGCGGGGAGGAGCCCTAGCGATTGCACGAACGCCAAGGCTCTTTATATGGCGAGAAGGGGGAGCGAGGGATGCGCGACGGCACCATGTGCGCGGCTCTCTCTCCAGGGAACAGAGGGGAACGAGAGAGAGAGAGAATGACAGGAGGGTCCCACTGCCTCGTTGGAAAGGACGTTGACGACGAGGGACGCGCACCGGGCTGCGAGGGGAGAGGAGATGGGCCTCTAAGTGGAAGTAAGCCCACTTAGGTGCGCCAGATAGAGAAAGAGAGCACCCTGGACTGCTTCCTATTTAATTAAAACAGGGAAAAGGAAAATAGGCATAGGGCAAAATAAAAGGGATAAAATCAAATGGAAAATTGCCCTGGACCTGAAAATGAACCAGCTATTTAAATAAAATACTTCCAACATTTATGGGGCTACTTTCATAAATCCAAAACAGCATTTATTTATTCTGTTTTGTGATTTATATGCACCCTCAAGCCCAAGAATAAAACTCCAAATCATCACATCATCATCTCCACAATTTACTCTAAACCCAAGACATTTTTAAATCAGATTTGGGGAAGATGGAATTTTGAACATGAGATAAAAGAAAGAGAGGGATTTGAATTTGCAAAGGTTTTTTTGAAATAATGAAACCACAAACTCTCTTATGCCACACACCAACACACATGTGATCACAAGACCATCATCACAACATCCCATCAAACACCATGACAAGACAAGCACAAAAATATATCCACACAACCAAGAAGAACATCGTGCCACATGAAATCATACATGCATTAGGATCAAACATGTCATGACAAGGTGGACCCACATCAATAGGTTCCAAATATGGCAACTACACATCTGGGGCATTACAGCTGCCCCCCCCCCCCAGTGAACATGTGAAACCCATTCGTCACTCCCGGTACATTCTCGGTAATGCCGAAAACTTTCCGGTAATCAAATGAGGTCATCCTATATATCAATCTTTGTCTCCGGACCATTCCGGAAACCCTCGTGGCGTCCATGATCTCATCCGGGACTCCGAACAACATTCGGTAACCAACCATTTAACTCAAATACACATAAAACAATGCCGAACCTTAAGTGTGCAGACCCTGCGGGTTCGAGAACTATGTAGACATGACCCGGGGGACTCCTCGGTCAATATCCAATAGCGGGACCTGGATGCCCATATTGGATCCTACATATTCTACGAAGATCTTATTGTTTGAACCTCAGTGCCAAGGATTCATATAATCCCGTATGTCATTCCCTTTGTCCTTCGGTATATTACTTGCCCGAGATTCGATCGTCAGTATCCGCATACCTATTTCAATCTCGTTTACCGGCAAGTCTCTTTACTCGTTCCGTAATACAAGATCCCGTGACATACACTAAGTCACATTGCTTGCAAGGCTTGTGTGTGATGTTGTATTACCGAGTGGGCCTCGAGATACCTCTCCGTCACACGCAGTGACAAATCCAGTCTTGATCCATACTAACTCAACGGACACTTTCGGAGATACCTGTAGAGCACCTTTATAGTCACCAAGTTACGTTGTGACATTTGGTACACACAAGGCATTCCTCCGGTGACAGTGAGTTATATGATATCATGGTCATAGGAATAAATACTTGACACGCAGAAAAACAGAAGCAACAAAATGACACGATCAACATGCTACGTTCATTAGTTTGGGTCTAGTCCATCCCATGATTCTCCTAATGATGTGATCCCGTTATCAAGTAACAACACTTGCCTATGGTCAGGAAACCTTGACCATCTTTGATCAACGAGCTAGTCAACTAGAGGCTTACTAGGGATATTGTTTTGTCTATGTATCCACACAAGTATTGTGTTTCCAATCAATACAATTATAGCATAGATAATAAACGATTATCATGAACAAAGAAATATAATAATAACTAATTTATTGTTGCCTCTAGGGCATATTTCCAACACTTGTACACTAGCAAGAACCCCTTCTTGAACTGTTCCATTTTGAACTTCTTCAAAAATTTATCATGGTATGTGCTTTGTGAAAGTCCTATTAGGCGCCTCTAGCTATCCCTATAGATCTTAATACCTAATATGTAAGCATCTTCTCCTAGGTCTTTCATTGAAAAATATTTGTTCAAGTAATCCTTTACGCTCTCTAAAAACTCCACATTGTTTCCAATCAGCAATATGTCATCCACATATAATATTAGAAACGCTACAGAGCTCCCACTCACTTTCTTGTAAATACAAGATTCTCCAACAACTTGTATAAACCAAATGCTTTGATCACCTCATCAAAGCGCTTATTCCAACTCCGAGATGCTTGCACTAGTCCATAAATGGATCGCTGGAGCTTGCATACTTTGTTAGCATTCTTCGGATCGACAAAACCTTCGAGTTGCATAATATACAACTCTTCCTTAAGAAAACCATTAAGGAACGCCGTTTTGACATCCATCTGCTAGATTTCATAATCGAAAAATGCACCTATTGCTAACATGATTCGTACGGACTTAAGCATCACTACGGGTGACAATGTCTCATCGTAGTCAACTCCTTGAACTTGTGAAAAACCCTTTGCCACAAGTCGAGCTTTATACACGGTCACATTACCGTCCCCGTCCGTCTTCTTCTTAAAGATCCATTTCTTCTGAATAGCCTTGCGACCTTCAGGTAATACTTCCAAAGTACACACTTTGTTTTCATACATAGATCATATCTCGGACTTCATGGCCTCCACCATTTGTTGGAATCCGGGCCCACCATTGCTTCTTCATAATTTGCAGGCTCATTGTTGTCTAATAACATGATAGATAAGACAGGATTACCGTACCACTCAGGAGTAGTCCATGATCTTGTCGACCTACGAGGTCTGACAGTAACTTGATCCGAAGCTTCATGATCATTATCATTAGCTTCCTCATCAACCGGTGTTGCCTCGACAGGGGTTTCCCCGTGCCCTACGCCACCATCTAAAGGCAGCAGAGGTTCTACAACCTCATCAAGTTCTATCTTCCTCCCACTCAATTCTTTCGAGAGAAACTCCTTCTCAAGAAAAGCTATGTTCTTAGAAACAAACACTTTGCCCTCGGATTTGAGATAGAAGGTTTACCCAACTGTCTCTTTTGGGTAACCTATGAAGACGCACTTTTCCGCTTTGGGTTCCAGCTTTTCAGGCTGAAGCTTTTTGACATAAGCATCACATCCCCAAACTTTCAAAAATGACAACTTTGGCCTCTTGCCATGCCATAGCTCATATGGTGTCGTCTCAATGGATTTTGATGGTGCCCTATTTAAAGTGAATGCAGCTGTCTCTAATGCATAACCCCAAAACGATAACGGCAAATCGGTAAGAGACATCATAGATCGTACCATATCCAACAAAGTACAATTACGACGTTCGGACACACCATTATGATGTGGTGTTCCAGGCGGTGTCAACTGTGAAACGATTCCACATTGTCTTAAGTGAGCACCAAACTCGAAACTCGAATATTCACCCCCTCGATCAGATCGTAGGAACTTGATCTTCTTGTTATAATGATTTTCAACTTCACTCTGAAATTGCTTGAACTTTTCAAACGTTTCAGACTTGTGCTTCATCTAGTAGATATATCCATACCTACTCAAATCATCAGTGAAGATGAGAAAACAACGATATCCGCCGTGCGGCTCCACACTCATGGGACTGCACGCATCAGTATGTATGATCTCCAACAAGTCACTTGCACGCTCCATTGTTCCAGAGAACGGAGTCTTAGTCATCTTTCCCATGAGGCATGGTTCGCACGTGTCATGTGATTTGAAATCAAGTGACTCCAAAAGCCCATCAGCATGGAGTTTCTTCATGTGCTTTACACCAATATGACCTAAGCGACAGTGCCACAGAAACGTGGCGCTATCATTGTTAACTCTACATCTTTTGGTCTGAATGTTATCTATATGTGTGTTATCACAATCAAGATTCAATATGAACAAACCTCTCACATTGGGTGCATGACCATAAAATATATTACTCATAAAAATAGAACAACCATTATTCTCTGACTTAAATGAGTAACCGTCTCGCAATAAACAAGATCCATATATAATGTTCATGCTTAATGCATGCACTAAATAACAATTATTTAAGTTCATAACTAATCCTCATGGTAACGGAAGTGACACTGTGCCGATGGCGATTGCATCAACCTTGGAACCATTTCCCACGCGCATCGTCACTTCATCCTTTGCCAGCCTTCGTTTATTCTCCAGTCCTTGCTTCGAGTTGCAAATATGAGCAACAGAACCGGTATCAAATACCCAGGCACTACTACGAGAGCTGGTTAAGTACACATCAATAACATGTATATCGCATATACCTGGTTTGGCGTTGGCCGCCTTCTTATCACCCAAATACTTGGGGCAGTTGCGCTTCCAGTTACCCATCCCCTTGCAATAATAGCACTCTGTTTCCAGCTTAGGTCCAGCCATGGGTTTCTTCATCAGATTGGCAACAGTCTTGCCGCTCTTCTTGGAGTTACCCTTCTTGCCTTTGCCGTTTTTCTTGAAACCAGTGGTCTTATTGACCATCAACACTTGATGCTCTTTTCGGAGTTCTGACTCTGCGACTTTCAGCATCACGAATAACTCGTCGGGTGACTTTTTCATCCCTTGCATGTTATAGTTTAACACAAAGCTCTTGTAGCTAGGTGGAAGTGATTGAAGAATTCTGTCTGTGATAGCCTCTTGCGGGAGTTCAATCCCTAGCTCAGCTAGACGGTTTGAGTACCCAGACATTTTGAGCACATGTTCACTGACAAACAAATTCTCCTCCATCTTGCAAGCATAGAATTTATCGGAGGTCTCATACCTCTCGATCCGGGCGTCCTTCTGAAAGATAAACTTTAACTCCTGGAACATCTCATATGCTCCATGACGCTCAAAGCGTCGTTGAAGTCCCGGTTCCAAGCCATACAAGACAGCACATTAAACTACTGAGTAGTCCTCCTTACGTGATTGCCAACCGTTCAAAACATCTTGGTCACACGTAGCGGGTGGTTCATCTCCTAGCGCAACATCAAGGACATAATTCTTTTTCCCAGCTTGTAGGATGAGCCTAAGATAACGAGCCCAGTCTACAAAGTTGCTACCATCATCTTTTAGCTTAGCTTTCTCTAGGAACGTATTGAAATTCAGGGTTGCTACTGCGTGAGCCATTGATCTACAACATAAAATATTGCAAAGTGGACTTAGACTATGTTCAAGATAATTAGAGTTTAACTAATCAAATTACTAATAAACTCCCACTCAAATAGACATCCCTCTAGTTACTTGAGTGTGGCATGATCCAAATTCACTAACTCAAATCTGATCATCACATGAGTTGAGCGTAGTTTCAGTGGTAAACATCGCTATGCTAATCATATCAACTATACAATTCATGCTCGACCTTTCATTCTCTCATGTTCCGTGGCCATGTCTGCACATGCTAGGCTCGTCAAGTTTAACCCGAGTGTTCCGCGTGTGCAACTGTTTTGCACCCGTTGTATGTGAACGTTGAGTCTATCACACCCGATCATCACGTGGTGTCTCAAAACGATGAACTGTCGCAACGGTGCACAGTCGGGGAGAACACAATTTTATCTTGAAATTTTAGTGAGGGATCACCTTATAATGCTATCGTCGTTCTAAGCAAGATAAGGTGCATACAAGTATTAACATCACATGCAATTCATAAGTGACATGATATGGCCATGATCTTGTGCTTCTTGATCTCCATCACCAAAGCACCGGCATGATCTTCATCGTCACCGGCGCCACACCATGATCTCCATCATCATTATCTCCATCATCTTGCCGCCATCGAGGTTGTCATGCTATCTATGCTATTACTACTAAAGCTACAACCAAGCAATATAGTAAACGCATCTGCAAACACAAACGTTAGTTTAAAGACAACCCTATGGCTCCTACTGGTTGTCGTAGCATCGACGTGCAAGTCGATATTAACTATTACAACATGATCATCTCATACATCCAATATATCACATCATGTATTTGGCCATATCACATCACAAGCATACCCTGCAAAAACAAGTTAGACGTCCTCTAATTTGTTGTTGCATGTTTTACGTGGCTACTATGGGTATCTAGTATGATCGCATCTTACTTACGCAAAAATCACAACGGAGATGTGAAAATTCCTATTTAACCACTCTCCAAGGACCGTCTCGGTCAAATCCAATTCAACTAAAGTTGAAGAAACAGGCACCCGCCAGTCATCTTTATGCAACAAGTTGCATGTTAGTTGATGAAACCGGTCTCTCGTAAGCTTACGAGTAATGTTGGTCCGGGCCGCTTAAATCCAAAAATACCGCTGAATCGAGAAAAGACTAAGGAGGGCAGCAAATCAAACATCAACGCCCACAAAACCTTTTGTATTCTACTCAAGGTTACATCTATGCATGAACCTAGCTCATGATGCCACTGTTGGGGAACGTTGCATGGGAAACGAAAAATTTCCTACGCACACGAAGACCTATCATGGTGATGTTCATCTACGAGAGGGAGATCACATCCACATACCCTTGTAGATCGCTCAGCGTAAGCGTTAAGAAGCGCGGTTAATGTACTGGTAAAGCTTCGTGATTCAAATCACCATCGTCCCACGATGACGATCGGCACCTCCGCGTTCAGCACACATATAGCTCCATGACAATCTCCGCCTTCTTGATCTAGCAAGAGAGACGGGGAAGTAGATGAGTCCTCCGGCAGCGTAACGACGCGCCGGCGATGGTGATGATCTATTTCTGCAGGGCTCCGCCCGAGCTCCGCAGAAATCCAATCTAGAGGTAGAACTACGAGGTATAGGTTTGAGTTGCACGTGGCAAAGTTGTGTCTCGAAAACCCTAAACCCTCTAGTATATATAGGAGGAGGGGAGGGGCTAGCCTTGGGGCTCAAGGGAGCCCCTAGGGCGTCGGTCGAAGTGGAGAGGAGGACTCCAACTCCAATTCGGTTTTGGGGAAGGAGGAGTCCTCCTCTCCCTTCCCACCTCCCACTTTTTTTATTTTCTTTTGGTTTTCTCTTCTAGCGTCATAGCCCACTTGGGCTGGCCTCACCAGCCCAGTAAGGGCTGGTGCACCACCCTAGGACTATTGGGCTCACTCCCGGGTGGGTGGGCCCCTCTCGGTGAAAACCCGAAACCCATTCGTCACTCCCGGTACACTCTCGGTAATGCCCGAAATCTTTCCGGTGACCAAATGAAACCATCCTATATATCAATCTTCGTTTCCGGATCATTCCGGAAACCCTCGTGACGTCCGTGATCTCATCCGGGACTCCGAACAACCTTCAGTCATCAACATCTATAACTCAACTATACCGAAACGTCATTGAACCTTAAGTGTGCACACCCTGCGGGTTTGAGAACTATGTAGACATGACCTGAGACACTCCCCTGCCAATATCCAATAGAGGAACCTAGATGTCCATATTGGATCCTACATATTCTACGAAGATCTTATCAGTTGAATCTCTGTGCCAAGGATTCATATAATCCCGTATATCATTCCCTTTGTCCTTCGGTATGTTACTTGCCCGAGATTTGATCGTCGACATCTCTATACCTATTTCAATCTCGTTACCGGCAAGCCTCTTTACTCATTCCATAATACAATATCCCGTGACCAACACTTTAGTCAAATTGCTTGCAACGCTTATATGTGATGTTGTATTACCGAGTGGGCCCCGAGATACTTCTCCGTCACACGGAGTGACAAATCACAGTCTTGATCCATGCTAACTCAACGGACACCTTCGGAGATACCTGTAGAGCACCTTTATAGTCAACCAGTAACGTTGTGACGTTTGATACACACAAGGCATGCCTCCGGTGTCAGTGAGTTACATGATCTCACGGTCATAGGAATGAATACTTGACACGTAGAAAACAATAGCAACAAAATGACACGATCACATGCTACGTTTACAATTTGGGTCTTGTCCATGATATCATTCTCCTAATAATGTGATCGAGTCATCAAGTGACAACAGTTGCATATGGTCAGAAAACCTTAACCATCCTTGATCAACTGGCTAGTCAACTAGAGGCTTACTAGAGACATTGTTTTATCTATATATCCACACATGTATCAATGCTTTCATTCAACACAATTATAGCATGGATAATAAACGATTATCTTGAAACAAGAAATATAATAATTATTATTTATCATTGCCTCTAGGGCATATTTCCAACACCGCGGACATAGCACGTTCAATTTTTTTCTACCGTGTTAACTGATCATTACTTCAAGAAGAATATGAAAATGTGAGAAAATATTTTTTTCTAACATATCGAACTCTTTTTTTACAGCCATATCAAACATTTATGTTCTTGATATTTCAACGCCCCAGAGGATCAGCCGATGTATACAAAGGACCGAAACATGTGTTGAGTGTGACCAACATTCGAAGAGAGGAATAGCGAATTAACTGTCTTTTTATAAAAGGGTGTAAGGGCGTATCTATAATGACGATTTAAATTTTCCTTTTGCATTTGTGAGTGGATAGGAGGGACGAGTTCAGGGACAAGGATGTAGGAGGCTGTCATCCAATCGTAACCGCATATATTTTAAAAATAGTTTGACCGAACAAAGTTCGTGCAAACATGACCGGATTTCATATAAGCATGGTCGGATTTCATACAAACATGACATATTTCATTACATTTACACCGACTAAGCTGTGCTCATCCAGCTCTATAGGTATAATTAATACACCTAATCTATGGTCACCGACGCCCATCCCCGTGTCCGGCCATGAGCCTCGAGAACTGAAACTTTGACTTCTCTAGCTCGTCTTAGCGCTCGCTAGCTCCGCCTTCGTAACCTCCTTCTCCGGAGCGAAGGGAAGTGAAGTTGTCCACCTCCACGTCGCAACCAAGCGAGTAAGCGACTAATCGGACGCCGATGTTGAGCCCGCCAAGCTTGGCGTCAACGAGGGGGGAGGAGCGGTGGCCTTCGTGGAATACGAGCGGGGACGACCTACTGTGCACTACACGTTCAGTTGTAGGATACGTTTCCGTCGACTACGAGACGGTTAGGTGAATTCATGAATCTCAAGATGATATGCCAGCTCAGTCTTTTGAAATACCCATAAGGATAGAGTGTGCGTACGTGCATTTATAGGGGTGAGTGTATGCACAAGACTGAGCGAGCATATCATCTTAAGATTTAGGAAGTCACCAGACGCCTTGTAGTCGACGAAAATGTCTCTTTTCACTCAATCGTATCAGCGTAAATTCTGAAATAAATCTAGAAAAATACGAACGCTTTGGCATCAGATGTTTGAATCAAGCGATCATATGTAACAAAGGAGTTTGTCTTGTCGCACCGTGCAAAAGGTGGGAGATCAGGCTAAACCTGAATTCCACGAATACTCCTATATGCTCCATCTGACTCGGAGATACGTATATCGTTTTACCAATGGGCAAATGGCCTGCCTTTTTTGACTCCCTCTTTTGTTTCTCCGGTGGAAATCCACATGAGATTGACGCGTTGGAATATGAGAGGACGTTGCCATCAGCTCAATCTGGTGACATGTGCACCTTTAGTCGCATATATATAGCAAACTATCCCACGCAGTCGTAGTGGATGCTTTGCTCACGACATACATCTATTTTTATCGAGCCATTTTGAACGGTCCTGCGTAGCTTATCCAACGGGACGTCACCTGGCGATGCTTAGGTTTTCCGCGTTGTAACCGTGTTTGTGATATAGAACCATATGTCATTTTTCCCCTCTAATATCAAGCACATGCACATCCATCTCGTCATGCTCTGTGATTTCATGAATAAGAATAAAGTTGATCATTATTTATAGAAAAAATAGTCAGAAACCACACAACTAGCTTGTTGATCAAGTGACAATCAAGCAAAAAAAAAACTATGACCAAAGGAAAAATGAGACAACATAGCCGACCCTGAGTACTTTTGACCTCTATCGCCTACATGCTCACAACCAAAGAGAAAAGGATGAGGGATATTGAGAGACGCCTCCATGAAGAAGAAAAAAGATACATGTGGGCTTCTTCGTTGCCGGCATCGACCCCCATCGATTAGTAGAACTTTCACCTAGAAACCGCTCTTGACTATCAGTCAAACATTGAGGTAAGGTCCGGCCACGCCAACAACCCTCACGCTAACCAAGTTATGAAATTTATATCTTATATTGACCTACTGTTGCTGATTTGGAACATATTCATAAATTTGTCTACATCAGTTGTCAAACTTAAAAAATATCTCGCAAAAATGCAAAATTCTAGAAGCAACATGCATGTATTGTGGCGCGGAAGGGGTGTTACAAATTGTGTTATATTTAGACCGGTCTAGTCGTCTCGTTACATTTTGACACAAAGAATACTCTTAGAAGTATAAGAAAGTAGAATAATGATGACATGTCAACATACATTCATTGTGTGAAGACAGATCCCCGTAGGAAGGAAAATAACGGGGGATGGGGAGAAAGAAGTAAATACGCAAGGGGGGAGAGGGTGTTGACATGTAATAAGCATTCCACTGAATTTAGAGGAATGCCTAATGAGTTTTTATATTGTCTCATCGGTTAATTAAGAAGAAAGGAATTCCTAGTTAATTCATCGAAAACGAGGCTAAAAACGATACAATGAGACCATTATCAAACTAATGTGCATACAATGATGCCCCGAATCAATGTTGCAGCAGCGGCTGGCGGCAGATCATAGAAGGAACAAAAGTGTGAGCCCGCAAGTTGGGTCTCAAGTGAATTGGGGATTCTATAAATTGTGAGTGAGCAAGTAGAGAACTAGAGGTGAGGCCATATATGTATCAGGGATTTAGACATTTTCATTCATCACCAATGCCAAATGATACAATGAGTTTAGTTCAAATACCCACATGCTTTTCTTTGGCTCTCATCGGTACACACACTCATATCCGTGCTATGGTCATAGCCCCGTAGGCACCTACCACGGTCACCGACTCGTGGGCCTCGAGCCACCTCGCAGTTGTATACCCGCACCTTGTACATAGTCAATGGTGGGGTGTGACCAAAATAAACACATGAAAGGGAATACGGTAGCACGAGGGAGAGGAGGGACGAGTGAGAGAGAAAGAGGGCATGCAATGAATATTATGATGTCGAAAGAGTGCTATGAAATACACTATACTTTTTTGTGGCTAATACACTATACTTAAGTCTAGTTGTCTCGTACATTATATAGAAAAAATAAACTATTTCAAAAGAAAAACATGTTAGTAATTAAGGATCACAAGGTAGCACATGGACTAGACCTTGCAACAAAATAATTGCAACCTTGAACCAACTTTGATATCTCCTGCTATATACATCTTGTCACTCATTTCCTCTAGATCCTCCACATATCGCTCCAAATTATTCTCAATCTTAATCTACAATCCATTTGGTTGATCGAGGAGGGAGTGTCCCTTGCTGGTCTCGTGGCTCTTGACCATGTGGGCCGAGGAAACATGTCGACTAAACGATGGGTCCTCGGCTAAGGTTTGAACATTTCTACACTTTTGACATTCATTTTCTGAGAGCGAAACACCTACTCATGTGTTGAGCTCAAGATATTCCATTCCAACCTTATGAATCTTGATTTCTAGCCTTCCCAAGTTGCTTTCCACCCAATCATCCTCTTCTACCAAGCCAAATTCTGTGAGAGAGTGATTGAGTGTATCTTTTGAAGCACAAGAGCAAGGAGTCCATCATCCATACACCATGTATTAACTTTTGGAGAGTGGTGTCTCCTAGATTTGTTAGGTGCCGTTTGGGAGCCTACGAATCTTGTGGAGTTGAACCAAGAAGTTTGCAACGGCAAGGAGATTGCCTACTTCGTGAAGATCTACCCTGAGTTAGGCTAGTCCTTCGTGGAGGTAAGCCATGATGGAATAGACAAGGTTGCTTCTTCATGGACCCTTCGTGGGTGGAGCCCTCCGTCGGGCAATTGTTACCCTCTGTGGGTGGAAGTCTCCATCAGCGTGGACGTACGATAGCATCACATATCGAAACGATGCCAAAAGTCTCCGTGTCTTCATTGCGTTTGATCTTCATAACCCTCCTTTACTTACACTTGCAATGTCATTACTTTCCGCTGCTATACTCATAGACTTGCATGTGTAGGGTGTGCTAGACCTGGTAAAATTGCTAAAACTTGTCAACCAATACAATTGGGGAAATGTTAAGTTTCAATTTGTTCAAATAGTGTAATCACCACCCTCGAGACATACTTTCAATCCTACAGCCGCTGGCAGGGTAGTTTTGCATAGGGCGTTAAGAAAGGTGGACATGTTGGTTGTGTTGGAAATATGCCCTAGAGGCAATAATAAATTTTTTATTATTATATTTCCTTGTTCATGATAATCGTTTATCATCCATGCTAGAATTGTATTGATTGGAAACTCAAATACATGTGTGGATACATAGGCAACACACTGTCCCTAGTGAGCCTCTAAAGGATTAGCTCGTTGATCAAAGATGGTCAACATTTCCTGGCCATAAACATGAGTTGTCATTTGATAATGGGATCACATCATTAGGAGAATGATGTGATGGACAAGACCCAAGCCATGAACATAGCATATGATCGTGTCAGTTTATTGCTACTATTTCCTGCATGTCAAGTATTTGTTCCTATGACCATGAGATCATGCAACTCACTGACACCGGAGAAGTGCCTTTTGTGTATCAAACGTCGCAACGTAACTGGGTGACTATAAAGGTGCTCTACATGTATCTCCGAGCGTGTCTGTTGAGTTTGCATGGATCAAGACTAGGATTTTTCACTCTGTGTGACGGAGAGGTATCTGAGAGCCCACTCGGTAATACAACATCACAGCATGCTTGCAAGCAATGTGACTAAAGAGTTAGCCATGAGATCTTGTATTAAGTAACAAGTAAAGAGACTTGCAGATAATGAGACTGAACTAGGTATAGAGATACCGACGACCGAATCTCGAGCAAGTAACATACCGATGGACAAAGGGAACAATATACGAGATTGATTGAATCCTTAACATCATGGTTCGACAGATAAAGATATTCGTAGAATATGTAGGAATCAATATGGGCATCCAGGTCTCGCTATCAGTTATTGACTGGAGAGTGTCTCGGTCATGTCTGCATAGTTCTCGAACCCGCACGGTGTGCACACTTAAGGTTTGGTGGCAATTTAGTATTAATGAGTTATGTATGATGGTAACCGAAAGTTGTTCGGAGTCCCGGATGAGACCCTGGATATCACGAGGAGCTCCGGAATGTTTCAGAGGTAAAGCTTGATATATTGGATGGTCTCGAGGGGTTCTGGAATTCACCAAAAGAGTTTTGGATGTTTCCGAAAATGTTCTGGTGCAAGGATACTTTGGTTGGGCCAAGGGGTAAGGCCCACGGGGCTTTAGATCAATTCAAAAGGAAGTTTTGCGGAGGTCAGGGACCAAAAGCCAGGGACCCTAACGTGTGGCCATGGACACCGAAGACCATGGCGTCTAGTGCGGGAATCCAGTAAGGACTCTTCCTTACGTTCCAAACGGATTTTGGGGACGCCTGTTAGCAGTTCCCCGGCAATGACGCCAGAAAAATACTGTTGACGTGCAACTATTCCTGACTTGATGCCTCCACGGCAACGGAGTCAGAAGAGAGCTGCTCCCAATTGCTCAACAATTAGAAATTGTCTTGCAATAGCCCACCAGCGCGTGGGATCAAGGCAGTTTTCGAGGGTAGAGTATTTAACCCAAATTTGTTGGTTCGCACGATGGGAAGTGAAAGAATATTCTCAAGTGTTAGCAGCTGAATGTGTCAGATTCAACCACACCTGAAAGATTAGTATCTGCAAGCAAAGTGTCAAGAGCAAAGTAGTATGATAACACTGGTGCCAGAAAGGATCTGTTGACGGCAGACTATTCCTAACTGTTGTATCAATGGCGCCAGAAGTTACCCGTGGACGGGAAATATTCTTTCCCGTCAACGGCGCGAGAAAAAGTAATGTAGCAGGTAGCAGCAGTGTAACGAGTAACAGCAGTGGCAAGGAACAGCAGTAGTGACAGCAGTAGCAAGTAGCAAAAGTAGCAAGTAACAACAGTAGCAAGTAGCAGCAGAGCAAAGCAAGTAACAGCAGCAGCAACAGTAGTAACAGCAGCAGAGCAAAACAAGTAACAACAGCAACAACAGTAGTAATAGCAGCAGAGCAAAACAAGTAAGAGCAGTAGTGGGACAAACTCGTAGGCAATGGGTCGGTGATTTGTCGGATGATATTCATCATGCAACAGTTATAACACGGAGAGATATGTGGCTAGCTCCCGTTCGTCAATGTGATGTAGGCATGCATTAAGTGTGTCATCATACGTGCTTAGGGAAAAGAACTTGCATGACATCTATTGTCCATCCCTCCCGTGGCAGCGGGGTCCAAAAGGATACTACATGATATTAAGGTTCTCCTTTTAATAAAGAACCGGAACAACGCATTAGCACTTGGTGAACACATGAACTCCTCAAACTATGGTTATCACCGGGAGTGGTTCCAGTTATTGTCACTCCGGGGTTGCCGGATCATAACACATAGTAGGTAACTACAACTCGGAAGATCGGATCTAAAACGCACATATATTGGTGACAACATAATAATTTCAGATCTAAAATCATGGCACTCGGGCCCTAGTGACAAGCATTAAGCATGGCAAAGTAGTAGCAACATCAATCTCAGAACATAGTGGATACTAGGGATCAATTTCCGTCAAAACTAAGTCGATTACATGATAGATCTCATCCTACTCATCACCGCCCAGCGAGCCTATGAATAGATTACTCACGAACGATGAAGAGCTTCATGGAATTGGATAGGGAAGAAGGTTGATGATGACGATGGCGACAAATTCCCCTCTCCGGAGCCCAAAACGGACTCCAGATCTGCCCTCCAGATGAAGAACAGGATGTGGCGGCGCCTCCGTATCGCAAACGTGATGAAATCTTCTCTCTTGATTTTTTCTCGGACGAAAGGGAATAAATGGCGCTGGAATTGGGGGCGGCAGAGCCACATGGGCCCCACAAGCTTGGTAGCCGCCACCAGGGGGCGGCGGCTAAGGGGCTTGTAGCCCACTCGCCCATCCCCTCCGGTGGATCTTTGCGCACGTATTTTTCATATTTTCCAGAAATATTCTCCGTAAATTTTCAGGATGTTCCGAGAACTTTCATTTCTGCACAAAAACAACACCATGGCAATTCTGCTGAAAACAGCGTCAGTCCGGGTTAGTTCCATTCAAAACATGCAAATTAGAGTCCAAAACAAGGGCAAAAGAGTTTAGAAAAGTAGATACGATGGAGACGTATCAACTCCCCCAAGCTTAAAACCTTGCTTGTCCTCAAGCAACTCAGTTGACAAACTGAAAGAGAAAGAAAAACTTTGACAAACTCTGTTTGATCTTGTTGTTGCAACTATGTCTAACTCATAACCAGAATTTCAGCAAGATCACAAGTTAACCACATAAGCAAGTGACACAAAGGTCTCACGGTAAACTAATATCAATGGCATAATCAGCTAGCGAGCAAATAATAATGAGTTTCAGATACCAACAATTCAATCAAAACAAGCATGAAGCAATATGAATAAGTGGTATCTCACTAGCTCTTTTTGAGACCGCAAAACATAAATGCAGAGCACTTTCAAAGATCAAGGGCTGACTAAACATTGTAATTCACAGTAACGAAGATCCAGTCATAGTCGTACTCAATATCAATCAAAAGCAAAGCATAAAAATGACAGAGGTGCTTATACAAGAAGAGTATGACTCAACAGGAAAATAAATAGACAGGCCCTTCGCAGAGGGAAGCATTTATTTGCAGAGGTGCCAGAGCTCAAGCTTTGAAAACAGAGATAATAATTTTGGGTGGCATGCTTTCATTGTCAACGCAATGACCAAGAGTTCTCAATATCTTCCATGCTACTCATGCTATAGGCGGTTCCCAAACAGAAAAGTAAAGTTTTAACTCCCCCACCACCAATCAATCACACTTCACGGCGAGCCGAATCCTCGGGTACCGTCCATACTAACAACAATCCGGGGGGAGTCTTGTTTTATAGTTATGTTTTCGATTTAAGCGTGGAACTGGGCATTCCAATTACCAGCCCCTTTCTCGTGAATGACAGTGCTAAATACATGTCGAGGATAACACGCCTAACATGGAAGATACCAATAGCCCCCTGTCACCACATGAGCGGTTCGGGCATGCAAAACAGATTATTTCTTGAAGGTTTAGAGAATGGCACATGCAAATTTACTTGGAACGGCAGGTAGATACCGCAAATAGGTAGGTATGGTGGACTCTCATGGAAAAACTTTTGGGTTTATGGAAGTGGATGCACAAGCAGTATTCCGCTTAGTACAAGTGAAGGCTAGCAAAAGACTGGGAAGCGACCAACTAGAGAGCGACGACAGTCATCAAGATGCAATGAGTTTGACTAATATTGAGTGCAAGCATGAGCAGGATATAAATCACCACGAATATGAACATCGTAGAGGATACGTTGATTTTGTTTCAACTACATGCATGAACATGCGCCAAGCCAGCCCACTTGAATCATTCAAAGGAGAATACCATCCTATCATACTACATCATAGTCATCTCAAAATCTATGTTGGCATTCAAGACAAACCATTATAAGCTCTCAGCTAATTAAACATGGCATCACAAACTATGATCTCTAAGTTGTAATTGCAAACATGGTTCTCTCACAACAAAGCTGAATCTGGGACGACAAGCTAGTCATATTTACAAAAACAAAATAGATAGAGTTCATACCAGCTTTTCCAGTCTCAGTCACTTCATCATATATCATCGTCACTGCCTTTCACTTGCACGATCGAACGATGCAAACAATAATAAGAGTGCTCGTGCATTGGACTAAGCTGAATCTACACGCAAACACAAAGGAGAAGACAAAGTAATATAGCTCTTTGAAAGCTAAATAGGTATGCATGCAAGAGCCACTAAACATTGTAACCATGGTCTTCCACCTTGACCCAAAGAAAAAGAAAACTATTTACATGGGAAAGCTCCCAACAAGCAAAATAAGAAAGGAAAATCTTTTTGGGTTTTCTCAAAAGGACACAAAACAAGAAAACAAGAAAACAAAAATAAACTAGCATGGATAATACAGTGGCAAAGTGTAAACACCGACTAACAAAGTGAAAGCATAAGCATGAATGTAAGGTTGGTGAGAACACGTACTCCCCCAAGCTTAGGCTTTTGGCCTAGCTTGATCTACTCCCATGGATGGTCTTGGCGAAACCAAAAATCATAATGGGTGTTATACGGGAGTGTTGTAGCCACTGCGTGAATAGCTGCCTCACGAAGATGAGCAGCCGTCGCCTCCCTCTCATACTCCTCTGCCTCTCCTATGGTTATGTAGTATCTCCGTTTTACCTTAAAGTCAAAGAAAGCAGGAGTAGGAAGGGTAATATGGAAAACACGCTGCCAGTTAAATATCAAACGGTATAGGAGGGATTCATCATCCCTCTCAAGGAACTGGTAGCATGGTAGAGCGACACGATCAAGGTAGGCTGTACAGAGAGGGGGGTCTCCTGAACGGATGGGTACTCCAAGAAAATTTGCTAAGCGCGTAGCATAAATTCCACCAAAGAAATCCCCATCAATGGCATTATTATTCAGCCTCCTTGCTATTATAGCTCCCATGTTGAAGCTCCTGTCACCTGTTACTGCGCTCTTAAGGATACTAAGGTCGGATGCGCATAGGTGACAATGTGCAACCTTGCCGTTAAAGCATCTACCTATGAAGAGGGCAAAGTAGTGCAAGGCAGGGAAATGAATGCTTCCTATGGTAGCTTGCGTGATGTCTCTAGTTTCTCCAACAGTTATACTAGAGAAAAAATCTCTAGCCGAAGACTTAGCAGGATCATTAAGACTACCCCCATCGGGTGTCTTGCAAATCCTATTGAAATCCTCCAAATCCATGGTGTAGGATTTATCATATAGATCAAACAGTATGGATGAGTCACGACCAACTAAAAATTTAAATCTACGCACGAAAGAGGCAGTGAGCATAGCATATTGTTCACATTTATCTGAGAGGAATTCTTCTAACCCGGCATTGCGGACAAGTGTATCAAACTCATCCTTGAAACCTGCTTCGATCATGAACTCATCGGAAGGCCATTCACATGGTTGTACCGGTGCGTCCCTTAGTTGATAAGGATCGGGCTCCCGAATAGAAAGACGGGGACCCTTCTTACTTGAGGAACCACCATGGAACTTCCTCCTGAACATAATTTCCTTTTGCTGAAATTTTTGAAGTTCAAGAGAAAAGTGAATAAAGACCAACCACACCTTGTAGCAATTACTCCTACTAGTGCCTAGAGATCGTATCACGCGCTAAAACTACTTGGGACCAGCTAAAATCAACATTTCAGGCTCAAGAACAGGGTCACCAAGGTAGCAAGAATACGCGAAGGATAAAACACTAGAGCAAAAACTAATTGGACCAATGGAGGAGTCACTTACCAAGAAGTAATTTCCCCAAAACGGTTCGGAGAATGGTGCTTTCAGCAAGGAGATCGAAAATCTTAGCCAAATGAGCAAAAACACGGGTTTGAGCTGCGAAACGATTTTTTCTGGAGGTAGAAGAAGAGGATGGGAGCTGGAATGAGTGGTGGGGGTCCCTGTGGGCCCCACAAGCTTGGTAGCCGCCACCAGGGGGCGCAGCTACAGGGCTTGTGGCCCAATGGTGTGGCCCCCAGTCCAGCTCTCAGTCCCAGTATTTTTCAAAAAATCCAGAAAAAATCATACTAGATTTTCAGGACCATCAGAGAACTTTTATTTTCGGGGTATTTTTCTGAGGGACGCTAAAACAGAAAGCGGGAAAAACTAAACTAAATCTATCATTTTTCTTCTAAGCAACAGAAAGTGAAAGCTTAAAACAGAGGTATGTGACTCTTTGATTCATCCATTTCATGGTCATCGAGAGAAATCCGTCAATGGGGTTGATCAAATACTCATGACAAAACCTTTTCGAATCGCAAGAGGAAACGAAGAATTGTCGAATAGCCACTAAGTCACCTCAATGGGGATATGTATCTCCCCAACAAGCAAATCATACTTCATCTTGACATGAGGAATAGGGCATTCAAAGCTCCCAATAAGAGTCGATGAATTTTTTCGATAGCATTGATGCAATGTACTTGATATCATTTCTTTGGAAAGTGCACTATATGCTCATTACCGTTGACATGGAGAGTGAGATTGCCTTTGTTGCAATCTATAACAGCCCCTACAGTGTTTCAAAAGGGTCTTCCGAGGATGACAGCCATGGCATCGTCCTCGGGAATATCTAAGATAACAAAGTCTGTTAAGATGGTGGTGTTAGCAACCACAACAGGCACATCCTCGCAAATGCCGATAGGGAAAGCAGTTGATTTGTCGGCCATTTGCACAGAAATTTTAGTGAGTGTCAACTTATCCAGTTCAAGTATACGATAAAGAGAGAGCGGCATAACACTAACACCGGCTCCAAGGTCACATAAGGCAGTTCTTACGTAGTTTCCTTTAATGGAGCAAGGTATGGTGGGAACTCCGGGATCACCAAGTTTTTTAGGAGTTCCACCTTTGAAAATGTAATTGGCAAGCATGATGGAGATCCCAAGATCTGGTATCTTCCGTTTATTAGTCACGATATCTTTCATGTACTTGGCATATGGAGACATTTTGAGCATATCAATTAACCGCATCTGCAGAAAGATGGGTCTTATCATCTCAACGAAGCGCTCAAAATCCTCATCATCCTTTTTCTTGGATGGCTTAGGCGGAAAGGGCATAGGTCTCTGAACCCATGACTCCCTTTCTTTACCGTCCTTCCTAGCAGCGCAGTCATTCTTATCGTATCTCTTAGGTTGTGGGTTATCAGGATTAACCGAGGTTCAATCTCCACATCCTTATCATTGCTAGGTTGAGCCTCATTATGAACATCGTTGTCCATATTGTCACCAGGTTCATGTTCATCACCAGATTGTGTTTCTGCATCAGACGCAGAAATATCATTTGGTTCTTTAGGTGTGAAAGTATTTGGTGAACTGACATGTAGGTTTCTATCATCCTTCTTCTTCTTAGGATGACTGGGTGTATCAGCATTAATTCCTTGAGAATCTTGATCAATTCTCTTAGGATGGCCTTCAGGATACAAAGGTTCCTGAGTCATTTTGCCTCCTCTAGTAATGACTATGACAGAGTTGTCATTTAATTCATTAAGCAAGTCATTCTAAGCTTTAAGTACTTGTTCTACTTGAGTAGTAATCATAGAGGCATGTTTACTCAGAAGCTTCAGATCATTGACATTTCTGTCTACACAAGCACTTAAATGACTAAGCATACGAGTACTTTGTTCCAAATGTCTGCTAACATAATCATTGAAACTCTGTTGTTTGGCAACAAAGTTGTCAAATTCATCAAAGCATAGGCTAGCAGGTTTGTCAAAAGGAATATCACTCTCATCAAACCTACGTAGAGAATTTACTTCTACTACTTGTATCGGGTTATCGAGACCATGGATCTCTTTGATAGGTGGTAGATTTTTGACATCTTCAGATCTAATGCCTTTCTCTTGCATAGATTTCTTGGCTTCTTGCATATCTTCGAGACTGAGGAACAGAATACCTCTTTTCTTAGGAGTTGGCTTAAGAGGTAGTTCGGGAATAGTCCAAGCATTATCGTTGAGCAAGATGTTATTCAGTAGAATCTTAGCTTGTTCTATAGTTCGTTCCCTAAAAACACAACCGGCACAACTATCTAGGTGGTCTCTAGAAGCATCGGTAAGTCCGTTATAGAAGATATCAAGTATCTCGTTCTTCTTAAGAGGGTGATGAGGCAAAGCATTCTGTAGCTGGATGAGCCTGCCCCAAGCTTGTGGGAGACTCTCTTCTATGAGTTGAGCAAATTTGTATATTTCCTGCAAGGCAGCTTGCTTCTTATGGGCAGGGAAATATTTCTCATAGAAGTAATAGACCATATCCTGGGGACTACTCACACATCCAGGAGCAAGAGAAGTGAACCAGGCTTTAGCGTCATCCTTTAGAGAGAAAGGAAACACCTTAAGGATATAGTAGTAGCGGATCTTCTCCTCACTAGTGAAAAGGGTGGCTATATCGTGTAGTTTGGTAAGATGGGCTACGACCGTCTCAGACTCATAACCGTGGAAAGGATCAAATTCGACTAGAGAGATTATCTCAGGGTCGACAGAGAATTCATAATCCTTATCGGTGATAAAGATAGGTGAAGTGGCAAACTTCGGGTCATATTTCATCCTAGCTTTCAGAGATTTTTCCTTCCACTTGAGAAGTAATTTTTCAGCGTCATAGGCATCCTTACACGCAAGAAAATCCTCAGCTATCTCTCCCTCCATAACATAACCCTCAGGTATATCAGGCAATTCATATCTAGGAGAGCTAGATCTAGCAGGAGCAAAAGCAGGTTCTATCTCAATAGTATCGGCAGTTTCAGAAGCATCACGAGCATTGGCACTAACTCTAGCAATATGAGCATCAAGGAATACCCCTAGTGGCATATCAGGCAAAGTAGTATCTCTAGCAGTATCAAGCATAGCATCATTACGAAAAATAGCATCTCTAGCATCATCAGGCAAAGCAGTATCAAGCATAGCATCATCAGGCATAGCATCTCTAGAAGTATCAGGCATAGTAGCATCATAAGCATAATCAAGCACACGCGACATATCAAGATTTCTAGCAGGAGGTGGTGTAGCAAAATTACTCATAACTGAAGGTGAATCAAGTGCAGAGCTAGATGGTAGTTCCTTACCTCCCCTCGTAGTTGAGGGCAAGACTTTGGTTTTTGGATCTTTCAGATTCTTCATAGTGATCAACACATATAAATCCCAAGTGACTCGGAGAATATAGCAATCCTGTCCCTGGCAACGGCGCCAGAAAAATGTTGTTAGCAGTTACCCGGCAATGACGCCAGAAAAATGTTGTTGACGTGCAACTATTCCTGACTTGATGCCTCCATGGCAACGGAGTCAGAAGAGAGCTGCTCCCAATTGCTCAACAATTAGAAATTGTCTTGCAATAGCCCACCAGCACGTGGGATCGAGGCAGTTTTCAAGCGTAGAGTATTCAACCCAAATTTGTTGCTTCGCACGACGGGAAGTGAAAGAATATTCTCAAGAGTTAGCAGCTGAATGTGTCAGATTCAACCACACCTGAAAGATTAGTATCTGCAAGAAAAGTGTCAACAGCAAAGTAGTATGATAACAACGATGCCAGAAACAATCTGTTGACGGCAGACTATTCCTAACAGTTGTATCAATGGCGCCAGAAGTTGCCCGTGGATGGGAAATATTCTTTCCCGTCAACAGCGTGAGAAAAAGTAATGTAGCAGGTAGCAGCAGTGTAACGAGTAACAACAGTGGCATGGAACAGCAATAGTGACAGCAGTAGCAAGTAGAAACAGTGGCAAGTAACAACAGTAGCAAGTAGCAGCAGAGCAAAGCAAGTAACAACAGCAGCAACAGTAGTAACAGCAGCAGAGCAAAACAAGTAATAGCGGCAGCAATAGTAGTAACAGCAGCAGAGCAAAACAAGTAAGAGCAGCAGTGGGACAAACTCGTAGGCATTGGGTCGGTGATTTGTCGGATGATATTCATCATGCAACAGTTATAACACAGATAGATATGTGGCTAGCTACCGTTCGTCAATGTGATGTAGGCATGCATTCCGTGTGTCGTCATACGTGCTTAGGGAAAATAACTTGCATGACATCTATTGTCCATCCCTCTCGTGGCAGCGGGGTCCAAAAGGATACTACGGGATATTAAGGTTCTCCTTTTAATAAAGAACCGGGACAACGCATTAGCACTTGGTGAACACATGAACTCCTCAAACTTTGGTCATCACCGGGAGTGGTTCCGGTTATTGTCACTCTGAGGTTGCCGGATCATAACACATAGTAGGTAACTACAACTTGCAAGATCGGATCTAAAATGCACATATATTGGTGACAACATAATAATTTCAGATCTGAAATCATGGCACTCGGGCCCTAGTGACAAGCATTAAGCATGGCAAAGTAGTAGCAACATCAATCTCAGAACATAGTGGATACTAGGGATCAATTCCCGTCAAAACTAAGTCGATTACATGATAGATCTCATCCTACTCATCACCGCCCAGCGAGCCTACGAATAGATTACTCACGAACGATGAAGAGCTTCATGGAATTGGAGAGGGAAGAAGGTCGATGATGACGATGGCGACGATTTCCCCTCTCTGGAGCCCAAAACAGACTCCAGGTCTGCCCTCCAGATGAAGAACAGGATGTGGCGGCGCCTCCGTATTGCAAACGCGATGAAATCTTCTCTCTTGATTTTTTCTGGGGCGAAAGGGAATAAATAGCGCTGGAATTGGGGGCGGCAGAGCCATGTGGGCCCCACAAGCTTGGTAGCCGCCACCAGGGGGCGGCGGCTACAGGGCTTGTGGCCCACTGGCCCATCCCCTCCGGTGGATCTTTGCGCGGGTATTTTTCATATTTTCCAGAAATATTCTCCGTAAATTTTCAGGACGTTCCGAGAACTTTCATTTCTGCACAAAAACAACACCATGGCAATTCTGCTGAAAACAGCGTGAGTTCGGATTAGTTCCATTCAAAACATGCAAATTATATTCCGAAACAAGTGCAAAAGAGTTTGTAAAAGTAGATACGATGGAGAAGTATCAAGGCCCTCTCCCCAAGTTACGATCCGAGGGCTCAACATATAAAAAGAGGAGCAGGGCTAGCCCCTAGAACACAAGTTTTAGAGCCTCCTCTAGTTGATCTAGTTCTAGTTCTAGTTGGTCCTAGTTGACTAATTAGAGCTAGCCCTAGATACCTCTAATCCTCATAACTAGAAGACCAGTGTGGTTCTAATCTCCTTCCTCTAGTTCATCCTCCGCTATAATTTCGTTGTGCTTGGCAAAGCCCTGCAAAAATAGTTTCGCCACCACTGACACCATGTCGTTGTGCTGTCGGAACTCAATTACTACTTCGCCCGTCTTACTGGATCAAGAAGGCGAAGACGTCAACGAGCCGTACGTGCTGAACACAGAGGTGTCGTTCGTTCGGCGCTAGATCAGAATGGATCACGACTAGATCGTGAAAACGTACGACTACATCAACCGCATTATATACGCTTCCGCTTAGCGATCTACAAGGGTATGTAGATGCGCTCCCCATCTCGTAGATGTTAGTCTCCATAGATTGATCTTGGTGAGCGTAGGAATTTTTTTGTTTCCCGTGAGACGTTCTCCAACGGGTTGATCGAGAGAAGTTAGTGCCAAATGCGAGTTGAAGAACTTGCCAGTTTATACCATGCACACAAGGTGCTTGGTGAAATGCTAGGTCCATCTAGGAAGTTTTTTCGACTTTGAAAATTAGCAGGAAGATGTCTCCTTAGATGAAAATGTTGATGGTGGGTGGGGTTGGGTAAAGAGAATAACTTGCAAGTGCAAGTTGTGATGGGATTCAGTTATGGACCAGATTTTGAGGGAATTATTTAGTAGTCTTAGGGTGTGTTTGGTTGGGGACCAACTCTCATGGAATGGAATGGTTCCATTCCACAGGAATGGGTTTGTTCCATTCCTGTGTTTGGTAGGAGAAAAATAGTAGAATAGGTCGGTTCCATTTTGGTGTTTGGTTCGAAGCACAAAATGAAAAATGGGATGACATCAAATTCAAAATTTTGGCAGCATTTCATTTGTAATTTTCTGAAAGACAACATAAAAATATATATTGACAAGCTTATAACACATAAATGAGAACCCATATAACACAATTTTCAACAAGGTGCACAAACAAACATATATGTGTAGTTCACATACCTAATAGGTGGTCTTCTTTTCCTTATTATAGCTCGAATAATAACTGCCATTGCAGGTAGTGCAACAAAAACAGCAGTTCCACTAACCATCTTTTTTCTTTTGTTCATCTTCTTGACCATCTACAAGTGAAGCATACTATAAAAAATATGGCTACCAATGATACTTACATCAACATATATATTGTAAAGATACACTGGACATCATGTATTTTGCTACAAATTAGGAAAATAGACCACTGGTTTTAACAACACAAAGCAACAAAAATGAATCAAAAGTAACCATGAGTCATCACAATAACTTTTGGAAATATGCCCTAGAGGCAATAATAAATTAGTAATTATTATATTTCCTTGTTCATAATAATATTTTATTATACATGCTAGAATTGTATTAATTGGAAACTCAAATACATGTGTGGATACATAGACAACACACTGTCCCTAGTGAGCCTCTAGTTGACTAGTTCGTTGATCAAAGATGGTCAAGGTTTCCTGGCCATAGGCAAGTGTTGTCACTTGATAACGGGATCACATCATTAGGAGAATCATGTGATGGACAAGACCCAAATTATTAACGTAGCATGTGATCGTGTTATTTTGTTGCTATTGTTTTCTGCGTGTCAAGTATTCATTCCTATGACCATGAGATCATGTAACTTACTGGCACCGGAGGAATACCTTGTGTGTATCAAATGTCGCAACGTAACTGGGTGACTATAAAGGTGCTCTACAGGTATCTCCGAAGGTGTCCGCTGAGTTAGCATGGATCAAGGCTGGGATTTGTCACTCCGTGTGACGGAGAGGTATCTCGGGGCCCACTCGGTAATACAACATCACATATAAGCCTTGAAAGCAATGTGACTCAAGTGTGAGTCACGTGGATCTTGTATTACATAACGAGTAAAGAGACTTGCCGGTAACGAGATTGAAATAGGTATAGGGATACCGACGATCAAATCTCGGGCAAGTAACATACCGAAGTACAAAGGGAATGTTATATGGGATTATATGAATCCTTGGCATAGATATTCATCCGATAAGATCTTCGTTGAATATGTAGTATCCAATATGGGAATCCAGGTCCCGCTATTGGATATTGACCGAGGAGTGTCTCGGGTCATGTCTACATAGTTCTCGAACCCGCAGGGTCTGCACACTTAAGGTTCGATGGTGTTTTAGTATAGTTGAGTTATATGTGTTGGTGACCGAAGGTTGTTTGGAGTCACAGGTGCGATCACAGACGTCACGAGGATTTCCTGAATGGTCCGGAAACGAAGATTGATATATAGAAAGTTGGTGTTTGGATTCCGGAAAGTTTTCGGGCATTGTCGCAGTGTACCGGGAGTGACGAATGTGTTCCGGGGGGGGCACTGGGTGGGCCCACCATGCCCCAAGGGGTCCACATGGGTTTATTGGATGTACAATAAGGTATAATGGTCTGACAAAGTCATCCAAGGAAATGCCATGAGGAAAAAGTGGAAAATCCAAAAGAGGTGGGAAAATAAGGAAGGAGTCCTAATCCAAGTGGGATTGGAGAAGGACTCCTCCCTCTCTCCCACTTCGGCCGACCTACGGAGGACTCCTTGGTGCACCAAGGCTGCCTAGGGCTGCCTCTCTCCTCCTCCTATATATAGTAGAGGTTTAGGTCTTTTGACACACAACTTTGCCACGTGCAACTCAAACCTACACCTCGTAGTTCTTCCCCTAGATTAGATTTTTGCGGAGCTCGAGCGGAGCCTTGCAGGAATAGTTCATCACCAACACCGGTGCGCCGTCACGCTGCCGGAGAACTCATCTACTTCTCCGTCTCTCTTGCTGGATCAAGAAGGCCAAGATCGTCATCGAGCTGTACGTGTGCTAAACGCGGAGGTGTCGTCTGTTCGGCGCTAGATCGGGACGGATCGTGGGACGGATCGCGAGACGGTTCGTGGGACGGATGAAGGGACGGTTTGTGGGACGGTTCGAGGGACGTGAATACGTTCCACTACATCAACCGTGTTTCTTAACGCTTCCCGCTGTGCGATCTACAAGGGTACGTAGATGTAATCTCCACTCGTAGATGGACATCACCATGATAGGTCTTCGTGTGCGTAGGATTTTTTTTGTTTCCCATGCAACGTTCCCCAACAGTGGCATCATGAGCTAGGTTCATGCCTAGATGTTATATCGGGTAGAACACAAAAGGTTTTGTGGACGGCGATGTTCGATTTGCTGCCCTCCTTAGTCTTTTCTCGATTCGGCAATATTGTTGGATTGAAGCGGCCGGGACCGACATAACTCGTACACTTACGAGAGACTGGTTTCATCGATTGACATGCAACCTTGCTGCATAAAGATGACTGGCGGGTGCCTGTTTCTTCAACTTTAGTTGAATTGGTTTTGACCGAGGCGGTCCTTGGAGAGGCTAAATAGCAATTTGCACATCTTCGTTGTGGTTTTTGCGTAAGTAAGATGCGATCATACTAGATACCCATAGCAGCCAAGTAAAACATGCAACAACAAATTAGTGGACGTCTAACTTGTTTTTGCAGGGTATGATTGTGATATGATATGGCCAATGACGTGATGTGATATATTGGATGTATGAGATGATCATGTTGTAATAGTTAATATCGACTTGCACGTCGATGCTACGGCAACCGGCAGGAGCCATAGGGTTGTCTTTAAACTAATGTTTGTGTTTGTAGATGCGTTTACTATATTGCTAGGTCGTAGCTTTAGTAGTAATAGCATACATAGCATGACAACCTCGATAGCGGCACGATGATGGAGATCATGGTGTGGTGCCGATGACAAGAAGATCATGCCGGTGCTTTGGTGATGGAGATCAAGAAGCACGAGATGATGGTCATATCATGTCACTTATGAATTGCATGTGATGTTAATCCTTTTATGCACCTTATTTTGCTTAGAACGATGGTAGCATTATGAGGTGATCTCTCACTAAAATTTCAATACGAAATTGTGTTCTCCCCGACTGTGCACCGTTGCTACAGTTCATCGTTTCGAGACACCACGTGATGATCGGGTGTGATAGACTCAACGTTCACATACAACAGGTGCAAAATAGTTGCACGCGCGGAACACTCGGGTTAAGCTTGACGAGCCTAGCATGTGCAGACATGGCCTCAGAACACATGAGACCGAAAGGTCGAGCATGAATCGTATAGTTGATATGATTAGCATAGAGATGTTTACCACTGAAACTATTCTCAACTCACGTGATGATCGAACTTGAGTTAGTAAATTTGGATCATGTACCACTCAAATGAATAGAGAGATGTATTTTTTGAGTGGGAGTTCTTAAGTAATATGATTAATTGAACTAATTATCATGAACATAGTCAAAAGGTCTTTGCGAATTATGATGTAGCTTGCGCTATAGCTCTACTGTTTTTTATATGTTCCTAGAGAAAATTTAGTTGAAAGATAATAGTAGCAACTTTGCGGGCTGAGTCTGTGCGACATCCTCGACTTTTGCTACGTGATGATTGTAATTAAGCGACAGTGATCCCGCGCTAATGATGCCACGTCATCGTGGATTATATCCATGTTCTCATGTTGGTTGAAACCGAATCAAAATTCGAAGCTTTGAGATTAAGTCAAACGAGAAAAGGTTTTATGTTGTTGAGATAGCAACGTCGGGGAGTTACAAAAATTCCCTAGCGGATTATAATACCAAATCGGGCACTTTACGAATTATTGATAAACCCTATATATTTAAAAGAGGAGCTTTCAATAAAATAAATACAGAAAATATAGTAAATGAAAGTAAATAAATAAAAGAAAGTATTAAAAGTGTATATAATAAATTTTAAAAGAAAGTAAATAAGATTTAATAATAAAAAGAATAATAAAATAATTAGAATTAATAATAAAAAGAAAGTATTTTTTAAAAGGAAAAGAACCCCCCCCCCCTTCGCCGAATTGGGCCTACGAGGCCCCCCTAATTCGGCCCACCCCCTCCGTGGGGTATAAAGCCCGAGGAGGGGGCAACCCTAGCGAGCCAAGTCCCTCCCCAGCTCCCCTCCCGCCGCCGCGAGAGGCTCCTACCACCGACACCCCATGTCCAACCCCACCCTCTCGCTCGGTACTCCCGCACCTATCCCCTCGATCCCCACGTCCCGTCCCACCTCGCCCCATCCCACCGACAGAACCCCACGAACCTGCCTCTCTCACCCAGCACGACCCCCACAGGCCGACCCCCTGCACCTCCCTCGCCCCATCGGGAGACCTAGTCCCGTCGCCCCCCTGCCCACCCCAGGTCGACCGAGCCCTCCTGGTTCCCCCCGTCGGCCGAGGCAACCCCAGGAGCCCCACCGGTCGACCTCCACACCCTTGGGGACCGAGCCCCTTCCCTACCCCTCGGCCTCCCTTCCCAGGAACTCCATCTCGTCGGCCCCGGAGCCCCTCCGGCGACCCTCACCTCCCCGGGGGCCGCTTCTCACCGAGGCCCCTCTCGGCGGACCTTCGGCCGTCTCCCCCTCGCCGGCAGGTCCTCACCGGCACCGCCGTCACCACCGTCACCGCCTCGTCCTCCTCCTCGCCGTCACCTCTGCCTCCCGAGAACTCCGGCTTCATCGGGCCCTCTCGTCAACGTCGGTGAGCCCCCTCCTCGGGCTCCTCCCACCATCTCCTTCCTCGCGCCGTCCCGGTTCCGTTCCTGCAAACGGTGCTCCGATCCGACGCCGTTAGGTTCGTGTAGGTGATGTTGGAGATGTGTCCCTCTCTTTGTGATGTTGAGAGTCTCTGTTAACACACAGGTTGGAGTTGTGAGATGAGAAAGAAAGAAATAAAAATAAATGATATATTGCGTATGTATGTATGTATAAATGTCGTACGTATTTTGTATGTATGAGATGCACGATGTATGCATTTATGTATGTAGGTATATGGAGAATACGTGTAAGTAGAAAAATGTGTATGTGGCCTAAGACACTTACGAGTGGGGCCAACTCACCCCGCTGTCTATGACAGGGAGGCCCCACACCCTCTTGTGAGAAAAGTAAAAATTAAAATATAAAAATAAAAATTATGTTTTTATTAAATAAATAAATAGATATATTATTTAATTAATTAATTGGGTAACTAGGATAATTAGAGTATGACACGTGGGTCCCCCACTAAATTAATCTGATTAATTACTATTTAATCTTAATTAAAAACTTGTGTCTATGACGTTGGGGACCCACTGGTGAGTTGACCAGTCAACTGTTGATGTCAGCGTGACATCATGCTGATGTCATAATTGCTTTTAATTAAATTAATTAAATCTGTTTTTAATTCCTAATTATTGTTTAAAACTTTAAAAATTATTATAAAATAATCCGTAAGTCAGATTAAAATATTTTCAACATGAAAGTTGATCAACAGAACGAGACGAACCCGGATACACGGTCCATTCGTCTGTCACGCGTCCCTAGCATAGCAAACATGGAACTTTTCCATCGTTTTCCATCTGTCCGGTAGTATCCCGAGACCCGGAAAATATCGTCACATATTCTTCCGACCCGTCTATGATGGATGTTGTTACGTTAGCTCATGTCTAGCATGCATGTTGCCATGTCATGTTTTGTGTTGCACCGTTGCTATTATTTATTGTTTCTTCCCCCTCTTCTTACCGATAGACCTCGAGACTGACAGTGCTGCCGGGTACATCTATGACCCTGCCGATCAGTCCTTTGCCGCAGAGCAACAAGGCAAGCAAACCCCCTTGATCATTTCCTATATCGCCTATGTCTTTCTTCCTACTGCTTGCATTAGTATTTTGCTACTGTTGTAGTTAGCTCCTATATCTTATGCATAGTATGTTTTTTATGAACTGCTACTTTCAGTACTGTACTTTAAATCTGCTTAGTATAGGTGGATCAGTCATCCCCTCTGACCTCATAGTCCAGTTGCTCCGCTTGTTTTCAAATCTCGATCCCTGATCGACGACCCAGACCCGGCACAACACATACACCCCCCTTAGTTGTACGATGCTACAGGGATACTATCGGGTACTACGGGTGACACCTCGCTAAGTACTCCGGATGATATCTCAGTAGTAGAGCTAGTTGGTCATGGTTATCGAGGGTGATTCCTCTTTCACCATTCCTGACGATGCCTCTGTCATGCAACCCCTCAAGTGTGGGACCCTCGAGGGCGATTCCTCTAAGCCCACCTTGACGGATACATCTGTCATGCCCAAGATGCGACCCTATCCTCAATTTGGCACGAGGGACTCGTCAGGGATAGAAGCGCATCTCGTCGTGTCGCAAGAATGGATATCGTTACAAGTACATGTACTGAAAAGAAGAGATATATAATAGAATTGGCTTACACTCACCACAAGCTACATCAGAGTCACATCAGTACATTACATAACCATCAAGAGTAAGAGCAGGGTCCGACTACGGACGAAAACTAACGAGAAAAGAAGAATGACGTCCATCCTTGCTATCCCAGGCTGCCGGCCTGGAACCCATCCTAGATCGATGAAGAAGAAGAACAAGAATCAACTCCAAATGAACAATCAACGTGCTCGCGTCAAGTAACCTTTACCTGTACCTGCAACTGGTGTTGTAGTAATCTGTGAGCCACATGGGACTCAGCAATCTCATTTCCAAAGGTATCAAGACTAGCAAAGCTTAATGGGTCAGGTAAGATTAAGTGGTGAGGTTGCAGCAGTGGCTAAGCATATGTATGAGGTGGCTAACTTACGAGTACAAGAAATAAGAGGGGGAAGATCTACGCATAACGGACGTGAACTACTGATGATCAAATGAATGATCCAGAACACCTACCTACGTCAGACATAACCCCACCGTGTCCTCGATTGGAGAAGGAACTCACGAAAGAGACAGTCACGATTACGCACACAGTTGGCATATTTTAATTAAGTTAACTTCAAGTTATCTAGAACCAGTGTTAAACAAAGTTTACACGTCGCCACATAACCGCGGGCACGGCTTTCCGAAAAGATTTAACCCTGCAGGGGTGCTCCAACTAGTCCATCACAAATTACCACAAGCCGCATAGAAACCCTCAATCACGAAGCTCACGATCTCGTCGGATTCCCTAGTGGAAAACCTCAACTCTCAGATTACCCAAAGCATCACCGGAATCCCGATGCACAAGATATTCCGTCAAAGGTAAAACTAATCCAGCAAGACCGCCCGACGTGTCGACAATCCCGATAGGAGTCGCGTACCTCGTTCTCAGGACACGACGGATGGGTCACACTAGGAGATACCAAACCTCGGGTTGCCCCGCGGTGGCCCCGTAGTCTGCCAATTTGGACCAACACTCATGAGGAGCACTGGCCCGGGGATTGATTAAATTATCCTCGGGTTAATTACTCCCTATGGAGTTCATTAGTTATTAGGCAAATGTAGTACCAAAGTTGGGCCTTGCTAGACCAGCTTTAATCTAAAACGAATTATCAAGGGGGTCCCCATAACAACCCCGATCGTGTTAGGAGCACTCATTTATGGAACATAACACCGGTAGCCGAAAACTAAGGGGGGCAAAGGTGGAACAAAACACGAGGCTAGAAAGGCCGAGCCTTCCACCTTTTACCAAGTATATAGGTCCATTAAATTAAATAGCATTAAATATGGTGATAAGACAAGGAACCCATGTTATCACATGGAAGCAACTACACCTGCAACTAGCAACGCTAGCAACAGGGTTAAGCAAGCAGTAACATAGCCATTCAGTGGTTTGCTAGGTCGAACATGTTGAAGGTTTCATGGCATTGTTGAGAGGCTCATATATAACATGTGGTAGGCAAGGAGACATAAACGATAGAAGCGGTAAAACTAGCATGGCAATGATAGTAATGGTATCTTGGGAAATGGTCATCTTGCCTGAGATCCCGCTGAGAAGAAGAATGACTCCAAGAAGCAATAGAGTCGACGTAGTCGAACGGGTCCTCACATACCGACACGCTTGCGGAACTCTATCGAGACGGAGCAAACCGGAAACAAACATCAACACAAATATTCACCAAGGCAAATGCGAGACTGTTGGAAATATGCCCTACAGGCAATAATAATTAGTTATTATTATATTTGTTTGTTCATGATAATCGTTTATTATCCATGCTATAATTGTATTGATTGGAAACACAATACGTGTGTGGATACATAGACAAAACACTGTCCCTAGTAAGCCTCTAGTTGACTAGCTCATTGATCAAAGATGGTCAAGGTTTCCTGGCCATAGGCAAGTGTTGTTACTTGATAACGGGATCACATCATTAGGAGAATCATGTGATGGACTAGACCCAAACTAATAGACGTAGCATGTTGATCGTGTCATTTTGTTGCTACTGTTTTCTGCGTGTCAGGTATTTGTTCCTATGACCATGAGATCATATAACTCACTGACACCGGAGGAATGCTTTATGTGTATCAAACGTTGCAACGTAACTGGGTGACTATAAAGATGCTCTACAGGTATCTCCGAAGGTGTTCATTGAGTTAGTATGGATCGAGACTGGGATTTGTCACTCCGTGTGACGGAGAGGTATCTCGGGGCCCACTCGGTAATACAACATCACACACAAGCATTGCAAGCAATGTGACTTAGTGTAAGTTGCGGGATCTTGTATTACGGAACGAGTAAAGAGACTTGCCGGTAAACAAGATTGAAATAGGTATGTGGATACTGACGATCGAATCTCGGTCAAGTAACATACCGAAGGACAAAGGGAATACATACAGGATTATATGAATCCTTGGCACTGAGGTCCAACCGATAAAGATCTTCAGAATATGTAGGATCCAATATGGGAATCCAGGTCCCGCTATTGGATATTGACCGAGGAGTGTCTCGGGTCATGTCTACATAGTTCTCGAACCCGCAGGGTCTGCACACTTACGGTTCGGTGACGTTTCGGTATAGTTGAGTTGTAGGTGTTGGTAACTGAAAGTTGTTCGGAGTCCCAGATGAGATCCAGGACGTCACGAGGAGCTCCGGAATGGTCCGGAGGTAAAGATTGATATATAGGAAGTCCTATTTTGTTCACCGGAAAAGTTTCGGGCTCATCGGTAGTGTACCGGGAGTGCCGGGAGGGGTGCCGGGGACCATCGGGAGGGGTGTCACGCCCCAAGGGGTCTCATGGGCTATGGAAAGAGATAAACCAGCCCCTGGTGGGCTGGAATAAGTTCCTATTAAGGCCCATAAGGTTTGAGAAAGAAAAAACACAAGGTGGAAAGAGTTTCCAAGTGGGAAGGTGGAATCCTACTCCAAGTAGGATTGGAGTAGGACTCCTCCACCTCCAATTTCGGCCAAACCTTGAGGTTTTGAGGCTGCCTCCTCCCCTCCCTCCCTCCTATATATACTGGAGTTTTAGGGCTGATTTGAGACAACTTTTGCCACGGCAGCCCGACCACATACCTCCACGGTTTTTCCTCTAGATTGCATTTCTGCGGAGCTCGGGCGGAGCCCTGCTGAGATTAGATCACCACCAACCTCCGGAGCGTCGTCACGCTGCCGGAGAAATCATCTACCTCTCCGTCTCTCTTGCTGGATCAAGAAGGCCAAGATCATCGTCGAGCTGTAGGTGTGCTGAATGCGGAGGTGTCGTCCGTTCGGCACTAGATCGGAGCGGATCATGGGACGGATCGCGGGACGGTTCGTGGGATGGTTCGCGGGGTGGATCGAGGGACGTGAGGACGTTCCACTACATCAACCGCGTTCACTAACGCTTCTACTGTGTGATCTACAAGGGTACGTAGATCAGAAATCCCCTCTCGTAGATGGACATCACCATGATAGGTCTTCGAGCGCGTAGGAAAATTTTTGTTTCCCATGCGACGTTCCCCAACAGTGGCATCATGAGCTAGGTTCATGCGTAGATGTCTTCTCGAGTAGAACACAAAAGTTTTTGTGGGCGGTGATGTGCGTTTTGCTGCCCTCCTTAGTATTTTCTTGATTCCGCGGTATTGTTGGATCGAAGCGGCTCGGACCGACATTACTCGTACGCTTACGAGAGACTGGTTTCATTGCTACGAGTAACTCCATTGCTCAAAGATGACTGGCGGGTGTCGGTTTCTCCAACTTTAGTTGAATCGGAATTGACCGAGGAGGTCCTTGGATGAGGTTAAATAGCAATTCATATATCTCCGTTGTGGTGTTTGCGCGATCCTACTAGATACCCATGGTCACCACGTAAAACATGCAACAACAATTAGAGGACGTCTAACTTGTTTTTGCAGGGTATGCTTGTGATGTGATATGGCCAACGATGTGATGTGATATATTGGATGTATGAGATGATCATGTTGTAATAGTTAATATCGACTTGCGCGTCGATGGTACGGCAACCGGCAGGAGCCATAGGGTTGTCTTTAAACTAACGTTTGTGCTTGCAGATGCGTTTACTATATTGCTAGGACGTAGCTTTAGTAGTAATAGCATGAGTAGCACGACAACCCCGATGGCGACACGTTGATGGGGACCATTATGATGGAGATCATGGTGTGACGCCGGTGACAAGGAGATCGTGTCGGTGCTTTGGTGATGGAGATCAAGAAGCACATGATGATGGCCATATCATGTCACTTATGAATTGCATGTGATGTTAATCCTTTATGCACCTTATCTTGCTTAGAACGAGGTAGCATTATGAGGTGATCTATCACTAAAATTTCAAAACTAAATTGTGTTCTCCCCGACTGTTCACCGTTGCGACAGTTCTTCGTTTCGAGACACCACGTGATGATCGGGTGTGATAGACTCAACTTTCACATACAACGGGTGCAAAACAGTTGCACACGCGGAACACTCGGGTTAAGCTTGACGAGCCTAGCATGTGCAGACATGTCCTCGGAACACATGAGACCGAAAGGTCGAGCATGAATCGTATAGTTGATATGATTAGTATAGAGATGCCTACCACTGAAACTATTCTCGACTCACGTGATGATCGGACTTGAGGTAGTGGATTTGGATCATGTACCACTCAAATGACTAGAGAGATGTACTTTTTGAGTGGGAGTTCTTAAGTAATATGATTAATTGAACTAATTGTCATGAACATAGTCTAATGGTCTTTGCGAATTACGATGTAGCTTGCACTATAGCTCTACTATTTTTATATATTCCTAGAGAAAATTTAGTTGAAAGTTGATAGTAGCAAACTTTGCAAACTGAGTCTGTAAAACCGAGGATTGTCCTCGTTGCTGCGCAGAAGGCTTATGTCCTTAATGCACCACTTGGTGTGCTGCACCTCGAGCGTCGTTTGTAGATGTTGTGAACATCCGACATACACGTTTCTGATGACTACACGATAGTTCAGTACAAAATACTTAATGGCTTAGAAGCAAGGCGCCGAAGACGTTTTGAAACGTCACGGAACATAAGAGATGTTCTAAAGAGATGAAATTGTGATTTCATGCTTGTGCCCTTGTTAAGAGGTATGAGACCTCCCACAAGATTCTTTGTCCACGAAGTAAAGGAGAAAGCTCAATCGTTGAGCGTGTGCTCAGATTATCTGAGTACGACAATTGCTTGAATCAAGTGGGTGTTGATCTTCCAGATAAGATAGTGATGGTTCTCCAAAGTCACTGCCACCAAGCTGTGAGAGCTTCGTGATGAACTATAACATATCAAGGATAGATACAATGATCCTTGAGCGATTCGCGATGTTTGACACTGTGAAAGTAGAAATCAAGAAGGAGCATCAATAGTTGATGGTTAGTAAAACCACTAAGTTTCGAGAAAGGCAAGGGCTAGAAGGGATACTTCGTGAAATGGCAAAGCAGTTGCTGCACTAATGAAGAGACCCCAGATTAAACCCAAGCTCGGGACTAAGTGCTTCTGTTATGAGGGGAACGGTCACTGAGGCGGAGCAACTCTAGATACTTGGTAGATAAGAAGGCTGGCAAAAGTCGAAAGAAGTATATTTGATATACATGATGTTGATGTGTACTTTACTAGTACTCCTAGTAGCACGAGGGTATTGGATACCGGTTCGGTTGCTAAGTGATTAGTAACACGAAATGAAAGCTACGGCATAAACGGAGACTAGCTAAAGGCGAGGTGATGATACGTGTTGGAAGTGTTTCCAAGGTTGATATGATCAAACATCGCACACTCCCTCTACCATCGGGATTGGTGTTAAACCTAAATAATTGTTATTTGGTGCTTGCGTTAAGCATGAACATGATTGGATCGTGTTTATTGCAATACGATTATTCATTTAAAGAGAATAATGGTTACTCTATTTGCTTGAATAATCACCTTCAATGGTTTATTGAATCTCGATCGTAGTGTTACACATGTTCATGATATTGGTGCCAAAAGATACGAGGTAGTGATGATAGTACCACTTACTTGTGGCACTGCCGCTTGAGTCATGTTGGTATAAATTGCATGAAGAGGCTCCATGCTGATGGATCTTTATACTCACTTGATTTTGAATCACTAGTGACATACAAATCATACCACATGAGCAAGGCCTTGTTTTCATTGAGATGAAACAAGATAGTAACAATTTGGAAGTGATACATTTTGATGTATGCAGTCCAATGGGTGCTGAGGCACGCGGTGGATATCATTACGTTCTTACTTCAATGACGATTTGAGTAGATACAAGAGTATTTACTTAATGAATCACAAGTCTGAAATATTGAAAAGTTCAATTCCGTTTCGGAGTGAAGTTCGTCGTAACAAGAGGATAAACTGTCTACGATATGATCATAGAAATCAATATCTGAGTTACGAGTTTTGGTACGCAGTTAAGACAATGTGGAAATTGTTTCGCAGTTCATGCCACCTGGAACATCATAGTGTGATGATGTGTCTGAACGTCATAGCCACGCACTATTTGGTATGGTGCATGCTATGATGTCTCTTATCGAATTACCACTATCGTTTATGCGTTATGCATTAGAGACAACCGCATTCACTTTAAAATAGGGCACCGTGTATTTCCGTTGAGATGACACAGTATAGACTGAGGTTTAGAGAAATCTAAACTGTCGTTTCTTGAAAGTTTGGGGCTTCGACACTTATGTGAAAAAGTTTCAGTCTGATAAGCTCGAACCCAAAGCGGATAAATGCATCTTCATAGGATATCCAAAACAGTTGGGTACATCTCCTATCTCAGATCCGAAAGCAAAGTGTTTGTTTCTAGAAACGGATCCTTTCTCGAGGAAAGATTTCTCTCGAAAGAATTGAGTGGGAGGGTGGTAGAACTTGATGAGGTTATTGAACCATCACTTCAACTAGTGTGTAGCAGGGCGCAGGAAGTTGTTCCTGTGGCGCCTACACCAATTGAAGTGAAAGCTGGTGATGGTGATCATCGAGCATCGGATCAAGTTACTACAAGTCTCGTAGGTTGACAAGGTCGCGTACTACTGCAGAGTGGTACGGTAACCCTGTCTGGGAGGTCATGTTGTTGAGCAACAGTGAACCTACGAGTTATGGAGAAAGCAATGGTGGGCCCGGATTCCAACAAATGGCTCGAAGCCATGAAATCCGAGAGAGAATCCATGTATGAAAACAAAGTGTGGACTTTGGAAGAACTACTTGATGGTCGTAGGACTATTGAGTAAAGATGGATCTTTAAAAGGAAGACAGATGACGATGGTGATAAGTCACAATTAAGAAAAGCTCGACTTGTCGCAAAGATGTTTCCGACAAGATCAAACAGTTGACTATGATGAGACTTTCTCACTCGTAGCGATGCTAAAAGTCTGTTAGAATTATGTTAGTAGTTGATGCATTATTTTTGAAATATTGCACATAGGATGTCAAAACATTGTTTCCTCGACGGTTTCCTTGAGCAAACATTGTATGTGATACAACCAGAAGGTTTTGTCGATCCTAAAGATACTAATAAGTATGCAAGCTCCAGCGATCCTTCAATGGACTGGTGCAAGCATCTCGGAGTTGGAATATACACTTTGATGAGATGATCAAAAATTTTGGGTTTGTACAAGGTCTATGAGAAACTTGTATTTCCAAAGAAGTGAGTGGGAGCACTATAGAATTTCTGATAAGTATATGTGGTTGACATATTGTGGATCAGAAGTAACGTAGAATTTCTGTAAAGCATACAAGGTTGTTTGAAAGGAGTTTTCAAAGGAATACCTGGATTGCGCTACTTGAACGTTGAGTATCAAAGATCTATGGAGATAGATCGAAAGCGCTTGATAGAAGTTTCAACAACATGCATGCCTTGACAAGTTTTTGAAGGAGTTCAAAATAGATCATCAAAGAAGGAGTTATTGGTTGCGTTGTAAGGTGTGAATTTGAGTAAGACTCAACACCCGACCCCGGCAGAATAAAGAGAATAGACGAAGGTCGTCTTCTATGCCTTGGACATAGAATCTGAAGTATGCCATACTGGGTACCGCACCTGATTTGTGCCTTGACTCAAAGTCTGTTGAGAGGTAAAGAGAGTGATCCATGATTGAATCACTAGCAGCGGTCAAAATTTATCCTTAGTAACTAAATAGACTAAGGAATTTTTCTCGATTACGGAGGTGGTTAAAGAGTTCGTCGTAAAGGGTTACGTCGATGCAAGCTTTGACACTAATCCGAATAACTATGAGTAGTGAAACGGATTCGTATAGTAGAGTAGATATTTGGAGCATTTCCGAATAGCATGTAGTAGCAGCATCTATAAGATGACATAAAGATTTGTAAAGAACGCACGGATCTGAAAGTTTCAGAACCGTTGACTCAAACCTCTCTCACGAGCAAGACGTGATCAGACCCCAGAACTATATGGGTGTTGGATTCGTTGAAATCACATGGTGATGTGAACTAGATTATTGACTCTAGTGCAAGTGGGAGACTGTTGGAAATATGCCCTAGAGGCAATAATAATTAGTTATTATTATATTTCTTTGTTCATGATAATCGTTTATTATCCATGCTATAATTGTATTGATTGGAAACACAATACTTGTGTGGATACATAGACAAAACACTGTCCCTAGTAAGCCTCTAGTTGACTAGCTCGTTCATCAAAGATGGTCAAGGTTTCCTGGCCATAGGCAAGTGTTGTTACTTGATAACGGGATCACATCATTAGGAGAATCATGTGATGGACTAGACCCAAACTAATAGACATAGCATGTTGATTGTGTCATTTTGTTGCTACTGTTTTCTGCGTGTTAGGTATTTGTTCCTATGACCATGAGATCATATAACTCACTGACACCGGAGGAATGCTTTGTGTGTATCAAACGTCGCAACGTAACTGGGTGACTACAAAGATGCTCTACAGGTATCTCCGAAGGTGTTCATTGAGTTAGTATGGATCGAGACTGGGATTTGTCACTCCGTGTGACGGAGAGGTATCTCGGGGCCCACTCGGTAATACAACATCACACACAAGCCTTGCAAGCAATGTGACTTAGTGTAAGTTGTGGGATCTTGTATTACGGAACGAGTAAAGAGACTTGCCGGTAAACGAGATTGAAATAGGTATGCGGATACTAACGATCGAATCTTGGGCAAGTAACATACCGAAGGACAAAGGGAATGACATACGGGATTATATGAATCCTTGGCACTGAGGTTCAACCGTTAAAGATCTTCGGAATATGTAGGATCCAATATGGGAATCTAGGTCCCGCTATTGGATATTAACCGAGGAGTGTCTCGGGTCATGTCTACATAGTTCTCGAACCCGCAGGGTCTGCACACTTACGGTTCGGTGACATGGCGATTCACCTCCACAACACTACACATTAAGTGAAGCTCGATATGCAACGAGTTACATATCGACGAAACTCCACGATTAATTTTTAGTTCACTCCCGTTAATTTACCAGCAAGATTAAATTGTTGTTAACATGGCAAGGGGTGAAGCGATGATCCTACATGTCATCCCAGTCGGTTAACACGCGGAGCAAAGAACGGAGCTGCGGCACAAGAGGCATGCAACACAATATATCATGCCATGAATGCGACATGCATGCAAGTTACAACATCACGGCAAGAACGGAAAGAAGCAAGTGTCGCCACGGCGAGCGAAAGGGAACCATGGCGGCAAGACAGAAACGATGCCACGGCAACGTTCCTATCCCGATACACGTCGGGATATCGTGCCAACGTATAGGGTGCGTGTGCGGGAACGCTAAATAAAGAATGGGGTGATCCCGCTACCGGGTTCCCATGTGTCGAGGCTCAACGAAAGAGGTACACGTGCAATGGGCAACATACGACGCAAACATACATTCATCTCATACATCACATGCACACGGTCACGACAACGTCTCATCGGTATACCTTCGACGCGTGCATAACGGAGCGGATCGGTTCGGTGAAGGAGTACAACGGTAGTCGTGGAAGTAGTGGTACTCGGGTCTCGTCGACGGTAGTTGTTCGCTCGTCGTCGGTTCACGGTATTTGGCGCCGGTAGTCGAACTCGTTTTTGGAAGATGGTCGGGGTCGTCGAGGACGTCGTGGTACTCGCTGATCTTGTCGGTCCCATGAAGGAGGGGATGGTGCACGCGGCGACGGCAAACAGCGACAGCCGCAACACAACTACAACATCTACAACAAGGCAAAGCGGCAAGCAACAACATCTATAGCAGCTGCAGCAAATAGCAACGGCGACAGGCACATCTAGGCAAGCAAGCACAGGCAGCAACAGCAAACTAGCAGGAGCAACAAAAGCATTTACAGCAACCTGCAGCTATTCGGCATAGCAACCTACAGCACAAGCAGGCAAGCAGGCAACGCCTAGAAACAGCAATACTTGGCAAGCAACTAAGCAGCGGCAACAACAGCAAAGTAGCTCCGCAGCAGGGCAACGGCACGGGACAGCAACTCGGCACATCAGGCAGCAGCAGCCAGCAACACGCAGGCAGGCAGCAGACCAGCAACACGCAGGCAACCAGCACTCAAATCGGCAGCAACAGGGCGTCGGCGGGAGCGAGGACGGTGGCCGGCGGGGAACCTCGTGGGAGGCGTCCACAGTTCCTGCAGCAGCAACAGCAACAGGAGGCGGGTGAGTCACGAAGAACGAGGAGGCCACAGCGCGACAAGACGACGGGGCACGGAGCACCTCGGGCAGGGGAACGCCATGGCGGGGCGGTGAGAAGACGCGAGGCCGAGAGCGTTCCCCTCGAGAACTTGGCGGCGAATGGCGCAGGGGCCACGACGGGGCGCGCGGGAACGGGCCAGCATGGGGCATGGGGAGGCCGGAGAGCGGCGGCGGGGCAGGAGCAGCTGCGAGGGGGATCTCTGCGGGAAGAAAAGGGGAACCGGGGGGAGGAAGGAGACGCGAGGGAGAGGGGATCAGGAAAACAGGCGACGGCGCTGCGGGAGATGGGGTCTCGGGCTCCTTGAGCGACGCTAGGGTTGGGGGGAGGAGGCTTGGGCCTTGGCCGGCTGGGCCTTGGGCAGGCCTCCTCCTCTCTCCCTATTGTTTCCTTCCTCCCTTTTTTTAAAAAAGAAAAGAGCAACACCAAAGGAAAGGATTTTTTATAACAAAGATAAAAAAATATTTTTTTAACTCCTTTAAAACAAACCCCACTATAAGAAATAGTTTTGGCATTTTTGAAGAAATAAAAATGAAATCTTTTTCTTAAGAATTAAAATTGAACCCTTTCACAAAAGAATAAAATTTAAACCTCTTTTATTTAAAGACTAAAATAAAGGCTCTTTAAAGGAGAAAAGAAATGAGACTGATTTAGAAAATAAACAAAGGGAAAAAATAAAGGAAACCCAAGGGGTTGCCCCCACATTTAATGAAAGGATCTTTTAAAAGAAGACGAATCTTTTGACGGGGTTAAAACGGAAACTTTAGCAAACCGCAAAACAAATAAAAGAGGGGAGGAGGGGAGTGAAGGTTTTAGGTCCTCGGTGCAACAGGGTTTGAAGTGGCTCTGTTGCACCCACTCTCATCACGCCAACGAACAACGCCACACACACAAAGCACTCACAAACAACACCGACAAATAACACAGCTGACACGATGCCATGCATGATGCCATGATGCAAACTACATGATGAAGCAACAAATAAAACTAATCACACGACGGAATAGGAAATAAAGGGGGAATCTTCTGGAACGTCGGTCTCGGGCTGTCACAACTCTCCTACACTACAAGAGGATCTCGCCCGAGATCCAAGAATGAAAGGGGGGAGAGGATGAAAAAGAACAAGAGGTAAAACTTAGTCACTTCTTTGACAAACGAGTGAAACCAACGATCCTTGAAGGTTGCAAAGATATGATGACTGATATGGAAAAGAAGCAAGAATTCACGGAAAATTTCGGCAGCACTTCGGTAGGAAAATGGGACAAAAAATTCGATAAGAAGAGAGAATTACACAATATTCATAACAAACAACTAAATAGAGCAAGGGAACACCATGATCTTGGCAGAACAAGATGATAGACCCAAAAGAGCAACATCACAAAGCCTCCGGAACAAGAGAATATGAACTAGCTCAAGCGGAAGAAGAGAATGAAGAAAAGAATGGCAACTATCAGCGCAATAGAATTGAAGAGCCTCCGGATAGAGTATTGACTTAGTAGTTGGAAAACCAACAACGAAGAACAAGACAGAAGTGGGCTTATGAAGATCATCTCAACCAATATGAGGTGACAACCAACCACTAAAAGAAACAAGGATAGATTGGGAGCAACAAGATATGCACAATTTTTACACCAAAAAGATACCTTGGGAACTTGGATAAATGATAAACACCATAATAGCAACATCCTTAGACAAGCTTTAGGTGAAGTCCAAACCAAGATAGCTCAATGAAGAAATCATGGGTTGAAAATATCTCATGATCAAAGAATCGGTGGATTTAATTATCTCATTCTTGAAAGGAAAACTCTTCAAGGCTCCTACACTAACAAGAAGGCTATAAAACCACCTCAAGGATAAAGGAAGAACAATTGCACATATGAATGCAAGAGAAAGGATACTTGAGGTTCTCCAACAAGAATCTTGAAGAACACTTGAGAATGAATCACATCCTTGAAGAACCACCAAGAAGGACCTCCGTATACAAATGAATGATGCAAAGATATGAAGGATGAAAGAATAAGATTTTGACCTTGCCAAGATTTCGATGAAGGTTCACGAAGAGATACTTGATAAAACTTGAAACTCCGGAAAAAGAAAAGATAAGAACACTTGAGAAAAAGGAATTGATATCAAGAGCCACTCCGGAAGAAGAATTCAGATTACTATGAACAAGAATAAGAATTATGTTATGTTTATCCTTCATCAAGTTTAATTGATGACCAGCAACGGATTTAGCATACAACTTATTCTTCTAGAAATGATTGAGGAGAGAGATAAGCATCACTTCAGGCATGATTGAAGGACGCACTGGTAAGAATTCACAAATAAATGGGAACACCATGAATTAATGGAGATACAAGAGAATGAAGAGATCATAAGCCACCTAAGAGAAAACTTGAACAAGGCACCAGATAAACGAGAGACGAACGAAGAGACAACAATTGAAAAGAATTTGAGGATGAAAGCTGAAAGCTGAGAACGAAGAAGTCTTCTGAAATGATGGCCTTCGGAGGATCGAGAACTGAAAACAACTCAGAAAAGCACCGGATAGCAAGAAAGGGATACCCACGATTGACAACAATTAAGATTATGACACAAAGCTAAAATGATGAATCTTCAAAAGAATGAACCAAGATAGAGAGAAACACCCCTTCGGATAGCAAGCTGAGAATGAGGAGGAGAACACCACGAAGAATTAATGAGACACTCCGGAATAAATAAGAATGCAAGGTTGAGCCAAATATGAGAATTAATTCAAATAGATCTTGAAGAAGTAATATGACTGATGGAAATCATACTTACGTCATATTTGAAAAGATTTAGAGGTCTCTGGAAAAGATTAAAAGCGCCAGGAAAGATCCTGGGAAATAACATGTGGGTTATGGGCCCACTCAAAGAAATCACCGTTAGAAAAGATTGCTTAGAAGAGAGATATTGCACCGGTATGAATAGAACTAGATGAGATTGAGAACCTCAAAATAATTAAAAGATTGGAAACAAGAACTTCTAAGATAGCTTCAACGCTCCGGATAGAAAAGAGAGGAATGAATAACAAGAAGACTGATAAGAATTTCCAACATAGGAAAGAATTACACGGATGAATATGATATAGTGAACACGGATAGCTTGAACTGAATTCACCATAAAAGATGACAAGAATGAATAAATATGACACGAATCTCCTGAGAATCTTCCCAATAAATCACCGGGTAAGAGAGAAAAGAACAGATAGCGGAAGCACAAAGAAGAGAAAACTCTTGGATGAAAATTGAATCACTGAAGAAAAGGGTGGGAGGGCGGGGAAAAACAAAGACAACTTGGGACAGATGAGACAAACTCCGGAAAGAATTCAGAGAATGATCTGCAACAATTTAGAGAGGATTGAATTCAGTTGAAGAGAAGCACACCATTTGAAAAGAATTGATACGATGACTCCGGTTGAAAAGGAATTGACACGATAATTGATATAGCAAAAGAATTAATACTCTCATAAAAATATGAGAACAGCTCTTAGAAAAGATCTGAAATCACCACTTGGCATCGAAGCAACACGAATTACCAAACTCCAACAAAACAAAGGATGCGGCTTGCAATTAGCCAGAACAAACTCATGAGAAAGATTTCGTCCGATATTTTCGTGGACAGGATCGCACACGCTCGATTTTACAGTAGCCATCAAGTGCAAGGCAGTGCACCCGACATACGAAGCGTCCCCGAGTCGTAGCAAGCTACAAGGACTCTTTAAGACACAATATGTACTGCTGTAAGTCGACCATCAACAAACGAATCCACTAGATGTCGAACCCCAACCTAACATCATGCATTTGTTGGAAGATTGTCCTATAAGAAACTACTTGAATTCCCACCTATGAATTCCCAAAATTTCTGGTCATGCAATCTGGTACACGGATACAAGGAGTAATAATCACACAACTCCTATACTAACCCGTCACCTGTATCACATCCATCAACACACGACCAGAATCTCGGACCTTCATTTACAACAGACCCTCGTGATCACAACGATACAAAGTATGGCAGTACTCCTGAACAATCTGCACCAGTACTGGGGACATCGGGGTTAACCCGCCACTACTAGTATTGAAGCAATTACGAACATCCTTCGTTCAGAGATACTAAGAAATCTGAATGATAACGATGTGCTCAAGAATCCCCTAGAGCTCAACTCCTCGGAAGAAAATCAAGTCAGACAGGAGGCACCAAGACAGAACTCCGTCACATCGGCATCATATAGATTCCAAGAATATCTGCGTGATCCTAAAAAACTTTTGAGTGAGAAGAGGAGTAGAATTAAATTATTACGTCAAGATTCCTCACCAGAACGTAGAATAGGAGAAAGAAGAATCCTACTCTCCCATATATAACTAGACTCAAATAGTTTTTTCACTAGACTCGACTCGGCCAAGTTCGATCAATCAAGGGGGCTCCTAGGTCGGTACTACTCTGATACCAACTTGTCACACCCAAGATGCGACCCTATCCTCAATTTGGCATGAGGACCTTATCAGGGATAGAAGCGCATCTCGTCGTGTCGCAAGAATGGATATCGTTACAAGTACATGTACTGAAAAAAAAAAGATATATAATAGAATTGGCTTACACTCGCCACAAGCTACATGAGAGTCACATCAGTACATTACATAATCATCAAGAGTAAGAGCAAGGTCCGACTACAGACGAAAACAAACGAGAAAAGAAGAACGACATCCATCCTTGCTATCCCATGCTGCCGGCCTGGAACACATCCTAAATCGGTGAAGAAGAAGAAGAAGAATGAACTCCAAATGAACAATCAACGCGCTCGCGTCAAGTAACCTTTACCTATACCTGCAACTGGTGTTGTAGTAATCTGTGAGCCACAGGGGACTCAGCAATCTCATTTCCAAAGGTATCAAGACTAGCAAAGCTTAATGGGTGAGGTAAGGTTAAATGGTGAGGTTGCAGGAGCGGCTAAGCATATGTATGAGGTGGCTAACTTACGAGTACAAGAAATAAGAGGGGGGAGATCTACGCATAACGGACGTGAACTACTGATGATCAAATGAATGCTCCTGAACACCTACCTACGTCAGACATAACCCCACCGTGTCCTCGATCGGAGAAGGAACTCACGAAAGAGACAGTCACGATTACGCACACAGTTGGCATATTTTAATTAAGTTAACTTCAAGTTATCTAGAACCAGTGTTAAGCAAAGTTTCCACGTTGCCACATAACCGCGGGCATGGCTTTTCAAAAAGATTTAACCCTGCAGGGGTGCTCCAACTAGTCCATCACAAATTACCACAAGCCGCATAGAAACCCTCAATCACGAAGCTCGCAATCTCGTCGGATTCCCTAGTGGAAAACCTCAACTCTGAGATTACTCAAAGCACCACCGGAATCCCGATGCATAAGATATTCCATCAAACGTAAAACTAATCCAACAAGGCCGCCCGACGTGTCGACGATCCCGATAGGAGTCGCGTACCTCTTTCTCAGGACACGACGGATGGGTCACACTACGAGATACCAAACCTCGGGTTGCCCCGCGGTGGCCCCGTAGTCTGCCAATTTGGACCAACACTCATGAGGAGCACTGGCCCGGGGGTTGATTAAATTATCCTCAGGTTAATTACTCCCTATGCAGTTCATTAGTTATTGGGCAAATGTAGTACCAAAGTTGGGCCTTGCCAGACCAGCTTTAATCTAAAACGAATTATCAAGGGGGTCCCCATAACAACCCCGTTCGTGTTAGGAGCTCTCATTTATGGAACATGACACCGGTAGCCGAAAACTAAGGGGGCCTAGGTGGAACAAAACACGAGGCTAGAAAGGCCGAGCCTTCCACCTTTTACCAAGTATATAGGTCCATTAAATTAAATAGCATTAAATATGGTGATAAGACAAGGAACCCATGTTATCACATGGAAGCAACTACACCTGCAACTAGCAACACTAACAACAGGGTTAAGCAAGCAGTAACATAGCCATTCAGTGGTTTGCTAGGTCGAACATGTTGAAGGTTTCATGGCATTGTTGAGAGGCTCATATATAACATGTGGTAGGCAAGGAGACATAAACGATAGAAGCGGTAAAACTAGCATCGCAATGATAGTAATGGTATCTGGGGAAATGGTCATCTTGCCTGAGATCCCGCTGAGAAGAAGAATGACTCCAAGAAGCAGTCGAGCTGACGTAGTCGAACGGGTCCTCACATACCGACACGCTTGCGGAACTCTATCGAGACGGAGCAAACCGGAAACAAACATCAACACAAATATTCACCAAGGCAAATGCGAGACATGATGCACACCCTAATATGATGCATGATCAGTTCAAAATGCAGGGGATGGCATGGCAATTCACCTCGACAACACTACACATTAAGTGAAGCTCGATATGCAACGAGTTACATATCGACGAAACTCCACGATTAATTCTTAGTTCACTCCCGTTAATTTACCGCCAAGATTAAATTGTTGTTAACATGGCAAGGGGTGAAGCGATGATCCTACATGTGATCCTAGTCGGTTAACACGCGGAGCAAAGAACGGAGCTGCAGCACAAGAGACATGCAACACAATATATCATGCCATGAATGCGACATGCATGCAAGTTACAACATCACGGCAAGAAGGGAAAGAAGCAAGTGTCGCCACAGCGAGCGAAAGGGAACCATGGCGGCAAGACCAAAATGATGCCATGGCAACGATCCTATCCCGATACTCGTCGGGATATTGTGCCAACGTATAGGGTGCGTGTGCAGGAACGCTAAATAAAGAATAGGATGACCCCGCTACCGGGTTCCCATGTGTCGAGGCTCAACGAAAGAGGTACACGTGCAACGGGCAACATACGACACAAACATACATTCATGTCATACATCACATGCACACGGTCACGACAACGTCTCATCGTTATACCTTCGACGCGTGCATAACGGAGCGGATCGGTTCGGTGAAGGAGTACAACGGTCGTCGTGGAAGTAGTGGTACTCGGGTCTCGTCGACGGTAGTCGTTCGCCCATCATCGGTTCACGGTATTCGGCGCCGGTAGTCGGACTCGTTTTCCGAAGATGGTCGGGGTCGTCGAGGACGTCATGGTACTCGCCGATCTTGTCGGTCCCATGAAGGAGGGGATGGTGCACGCGGCGACGGCAAACAGCGACAGCGTCAACACAACTACATCATCTACAGCAAGGCAAAGCGGCAAGCAACATCATCTATAGCAGCAGCAACAAATAGCAATGGCGACAGGCACATCTAGGCAAGCAAGCACAAGCAGCAACGGCAAACTAGCAGGAGCAACAGCAGCATTTACAGCAACCTGCAGCTATTCGGCACAGCAACCTACAGCACAAGAAGGCAAGCAGGCAACGCCTAGCAACAGCAATACTTGGCAAGCAACTAAGCAGCGGCAACAACAGCAAAGCAGCACGGCAGCAGGGCAACGACACGGGACAGCAACTCGGCACATTAGGCAGCAGCAGCCAGCAACACGCAGGCAACCAGCACTCGAATCGGCAGCAACAGGGCGTCGGCGGGAGCGAGGACGGCGGCCGGCGGGGAACCTCGCGGGAGGCGGCCACAGTTCCTGCAGCAGCAACAGCAACAGGAGGCGGGCTAGCTGCGGAGAACGAGGAGGCCACAGCGTGGCAAGACGACGGGGCACGGAGCACCTCGGGCAGGGGAACGCCATGGCGGGGCGGCGAGAAGAGGCGAGGCCGAGGGCATGGCGGGGAGGCCTGGAGGCGAGTCCGAGAGCGTTCCCCTCGGGAACTTCGCGACGAACGGCGCAGGGGCCACGCCGGGGCGCGCGGGAACGGGGCCAGCATGGGGCATGGGGAGGTCGGCGAGCGCCGGCGGGGCAGGAGCAGCTGCGAGGGGGATCTCTGCGGGAGGAAGAGGGGAACCGGGGGGAGGAAGGAGACGCGAGGGAGAGGGGATCGGTGAAACAGGCGACGGTGCTGCGGGAGATGGGGTCTCGGGGTCCTGGAGTGACGCTAGGGTTGGGGGAGGAGGCTTGGGCCTTGGCCGGCTGGGCCTTGGGCAGGCCTCCTCCTCTCTCCCTATTGTTTTATTCCTCCCTTTTAAAAAAAAGAAAACATCAACACCAAAGGAAAGGATTTTTTTTATAACAAAGATAAAAAAATATTTTTTAACTCCTTTAAAACAAAACCCCACTATAAGAAATAGTTTTGGGCATTTTTAAAGAAATAAAAATGAAACCTTTTTCTTAAGAATTAAAATTAAACCCTTTCACAACAGAACAAAATTTAAACCCCTTTTATTTAAAGACTAAAATAAAGGCTCTTTAAAGGAGAAAGAAATGAGACTGTTTTAGAAAATAAACAAAGAAAAAAATAAAGGAAACCCAAGGGGTTGCCCCCACATTTAATGAAAGGATCTTTTAAAGGAAGACGAATCTTTTGACGGGGTTAAAAGGAAACTTTAGCAAACTGCAAAACAAATAAAAGAGGAGAGGAGGGGAGTGAAGGTTTTAGGTCCTCGGTGCAACAGGGTTTGAAGCGGCTCTTTTGCACCCACTCTCATCACGCCAACGAACAACGCCACACACACAAAGCACTCACAAGCAACACCGACAAATAACACAGTTGACACGATGCCATGCATGATGCCATGATGCAAACTACATGATGAAGCCACAAATAAAACTAATCACACGACAGAATAGGAAATAAAGGGGGAATCTTCTGGAACGTCGGTCTCGGGCTGTCACAACAACGTTCGAAATCCAACGAGGGTGATACCTCGGTTTTCCCCCGATGTTACAACCACACAGTTACTCGACCATGTTACTGGGATCATTGGTGATTAGTTGTTAAGACGGGTGGATTCCCGCGAGACTGTGTCTATGGCCTAATAAAAATGTTAATGGATTTGGGTATTTGATCTGGGTTGGTCGGAGACCTTTTCGCACTAACCGGCTACGCGAGAAGAATTATGGGTACTCGGCGTCGTGGTATCAGCCAAAGCTTTTCAGATGTCATCAACGTAGTGGCGCGCGCCCGAGTGGTCCCAGATGCATCGCCCTTGTGATTAAGGGATGCTAGGATTGACATCGGACGCCCTCGCATCATGCAGGAGCACGGAGGGGAACTGGGCCATGAACCCTTTGCGCTTAGGATTTAGACCGGCGGACTGGCCTCTCTGATTAGTCTTAGGTGGGGCTGCGACGTGTCGATATTCCGAGGCCAGGCAGGACCCAGAAAAGTGTGTCCGGCCAGAGTGTTATCGAGCGTGACGGGACATGTGGTGCACCCGTGCAGGGATGAAAATTAACTATTCGAATAGCCTTGTCCACGGTTACAGGACGACTTGGAGTTGTGCCCTCATCTTATACAACTAGAATGGTTACTTAACTGGAATTAGTTTGCCTCAGGATTGCTTCCTCGCAGGGAGTCGAGGGAGGATCTTTGGGCGTGACCGCACTTTAAATATTACTGCAACAATATGACTGTCAATGTGTTACCCCTGTTCTACTCTCGTCTATTGCTGCAAGACCCTGAAGATGCTAGTCTTCGATAGGACTAGGCCTTCTCTCTCTATTCTCGCATTGCTGTAGTCAGTCCACATATAAACACCCCCCTCCTTTGATACTGATGCATACTTAGAATAGTTCTGATGTAAGACTTGCGAGTACTTTGGATGAGTACTCACCGCTGCTTTGCTCCCCCTTTGCCCCCTTGATCCGTTTGCTGCGACCAGATGATGGAGCCCAGGAGATGGAGGTCCCCGCCAACGACGACTGCTACCCCGACGGTGCCTACTTCTACGTGGAGGCCGCTGATGATCAGGAGTAGTTAGGAGGCTCCCAGGCAGGAGGCCTCGCCTCATTTGATTGTTGTATCTTTTGTGCTAGCCTTCTCTAAGGCACCCCATGTTTTATGTCTGTACTCAGATATTGTTGCTTCCGCTGACTCGTGTGTTTATCGAGCTGCCGTATTCTAGCCCCCGAGGCCCCTAACTTGTAATATGAAGCTGATATTGTTTTATTTGTGTCTAGTGTTGTGTAGTGATATCTTCCCGTGAGTCCTTGAGTTTGATCGTATGCATTTGCGTGTATGATTAGCGTACGATTAAACCGAGGGCGTCACAAGTTGGTATCAGAGCCGACTGCGTGTAGGTAGCCCCCTTTCCAACTCCTTGGCCGAAGTTGAGTCTAGTGTTTGAAAAACTTTACTAACACTGATGTTGTGGCTTACGAGCCCATATCTCAATTGGGTGGTATTAGTATCTTTTACTCCTTTCCTATACTCTGGGCTCTACTCTCTCTTCTCTTTCGGGTTAAAGATTTTACTAACTCTAACATTAGGTTCTCGTAAATACTTCCTCCCGGAGAGCCCCGTATTCCAGACGATGGCTTGATCCGTCAGAAGACTCTGAAGTTACTCTCTGATGTTATCTCGAGAATTAGTGCCCATCGCTCTTGCGATTTCCCTTCCTCCGTCAACCCCTATGGATGACGACATACAAATGTCGTCCATACTTTCTTTTCCAATTGCTCTTGTTTTACAAGATGCAAAGAATTATCTTATCGGGGATCCGTCCGTCATCAGTTGTCATGGGTTTCGAAAGTTCTTCGAACTGCTATTCGATCTTCCGGAATCCTCAGTAGCCTATTGCTTTTGACCTTTCTCATATGCTTGTGTTATGGTTAAACCCATATGTCTAGTAGCATTCACTAAAAATCCTTTGTGATTTTCCTGTGATCTTATTAATTCTACCTTTGTGTGAATGCACACAATCATTTGTCGATACTCATAAATTATTTTCCGGCTTAGACGTCCTTTTAAACAAAGCTGGTTCTCGGCAAATCAACTATGGTGGTTGTCCATCTAAATCCATTCATCTTACTTGTATTCGATCGGAGCATCTGATTATGATACACCAAGCTGGAAATCCTAATTCTTTTGGTAATTTAGTATCAGTATTTTTCAGATGTTCTATAACCCGATGCATTGCATCCTATCTCCCTCTGATTGAGTACCGATACTCACATCAGATCCTTTATGGACTGCCAGACCCATTGCTGGGTTATTATCCGACGGCATCCCTTACATCCAAAGTTCTTGTGGTACTGTCCCCCTGATGCATAATGCCATTGGTAAATTGTGTTTTCTCCCTCTGACAAATTGTATCATATGCTTTTGTCCACCATGCTCTATTGTCAAGCATGTGTTGATTACTCTTGAAGTTTGCGGTATGTGTTCCTAAGATTCCCCAATGGGTTGAACCTATGCCTTCCTAAAACAATATGATCCGATGAGTTTTCACGAGTATTACTATTCTGGTGTTTTGCCAGATAATCTTTCCAAGCTACAACCTGATCAAAGGTGAGGAGTAAATGGCAGGTGATGCATTGATGAAGTGGGACTCGACCTTGAACTTTGTGTTCATGCCCATGGAAACGACGTTGATCTTACCATAGAAACTTCTCGTATCAATAATCATTCATTCTGTGGTTTAAATCTGGTATCTGTGATCTTGTCCTTTGCAATCGTGGTCCGACCATGTTGTCATACCTTGATTTCATTCTCAGATGAGTTAAAGTACTTGTCTTCTTCAGATCAATACACTGGTCCAAACCTTAAAGTTGATCTACCTCCGAGTATTATTCCTTGTAGCTCGAGGATATCACGAAGCTATGAAACTTCTTGTGAGCTCCTCATCAACTATGATATTTTCCTTAATTCCAGTTGCCTCGTGTTTGAGTTGTTGGACACGCGAGTACACCGATAACTAAATTGAGTATGCATTGCGATTCAACAACTTTTAGCAATCTTCCTTGTTTACGAGTTTGTACTCGATCTTGTCATGCCAAGCTGTTAAGCTTACATCAATCTTTCAACACCATGCTGGTTGTCTTAAAAGGCGGTCTCAATTCTAAGCTAGCAGTCTTATCTGTGATTCCGACAACCTCTTGCTTCATCATTACCTTGCTTGATGTCGTCGCTGATCGATTACATCTTCATAAAGCTTCTCGACAAATGTGTCATGATCACCATCAACATTCTGAGCTCTTGCAGGGTATCAATTGAATGCATGATGAGAAAATACCATCCTTGCCCCTCGATGGTTTGTGTTTTCATCGGCAACCTTTTTGCCTTCCCTCCAACACAAACATGTTCATGTTTTGTGTTGTCCTTCGAGTTCCTTGCTAATTCGGCTTATGTCACCTTCTACCTTGGAGTATTACTATCTTTTCTCTCAAGAATGTTGTGAGCATCATTGCACCTCTTAAGAATTCTTGATATAGTGATACTTCTCGACATCACCATTCATTTCTTGGTCCCGTGTTGTTTCTAACCGGTATACCGACAAGTGAACTCTGATGTGTGATTCCAATACTTTTGGCAACCCTATTGCCTTGAGGTTAACAACTGATTGTTTCATTCTTAGGGTGTTGGCTGTTGACTCACTATTTTCAGCATTGGTCGTGCTACTCATTCAGTATCCCCAAGTGCACTATTTGACCAATGTTTAATTTTTGTTGTTCCCTTGAGCATACGACATTATACCATTTGACTTGACAAATGCTATCTCCTTGATCTTGTAAAATTTGAAAATTCATCCCTATCAAAATCTTGTGGGATTGCTGTCAAGCCCATCGGCCACACCCTCAACTTATCCATGGTGCGACGATGAAGCTCTTGAAAGCATTAGCCTTGTGCCTAGCTCAGGAAGGATATGTTGATAAAAGAAGTGTTTTTCCCAAAGTTCACCTGCACTCTTGCCGCCGTGAATATGTGAAAGTTTTGTTTCACTTCCTCGTTGTTCATCCCAATTCTTTCACGCGTGTGCAAAGTGTTATATGTTTTGAAGATTTGTTATGTTCACTTCATATAACTTCTCTTGGCAAGCCTAGCACTGACTGATTTGATCAAGGAAAAGAAGTTCCTTCATAAGAGTTGATCCACACTTACACATGGAACCTTCTCATCCTCGATGATGGTTTCCAAATGAGAACCCAGTTGCATTTTGACATAAGAATTCTATGTGGACACGAATGTCTTGACATTGTGTTCATATGTCTTACAATCGAACTCATGGTTCAAGAATTTCTTGTGTAGCTCATATCATGAGACTCTTGCATCATCATCTTTTCGTCTTAGGTATCTTGAGTCTGAGGAATGCTAAGACCAACCAGATATGAATCTCGGGCAGATATGATGACTGGAACATTTCTCCAATAATTATAACTTTGGTCTTATGTAAACCGGTACGATGATGTCTTGTTTGGCACACCGGGTCGCATGACCTATTGTTATAAATCCTTCCGTATGTAAGGTTCGCCATTCTACCATGAGGAAATCGTATGACCTAGCTTTGTAAGTTGTTCCTCCTGGTTCCTCTTTGTATACCCATAGGTCCGACCTTTATCGGATGACCATGTCGATGCTACCTCGAAGCACGGATGTGGTACTTCAGATTTCAACCGGAACATTGGAAGCGCAATGCTAGATTATTCCTGGTCAATTATCCAGGACACGTGGTATGGGTAAACATAATGATTCTTCTTCCTCTTTATCTAAAAGTTTATGTACTTGATGACCTATCGCGTATACCATACCCTATCTTTCCTCGGAAATGGTATACTCTAATACTTGTGTGTGTGAACACATTTTGCCTTCCCATTGGTCTGTTTGACCTTTCTTGTGGCATAACTTATCTAAGCAGTGTTAATTCTCGGTATACAACTCTATAAGTAAGGTCCTGTTACTATAGTGGATAACATTCCGGTAGCCGCCGGTGGACGAGAACTTTGCCTATTGGTCTGCCTCGTTTCAACGAGCAGGAAGATGGTTCTATTCGTCCCCTGCCCTTGGTACCAATGTTGTTCCAACATAACTGACAGGTTATCCCCTGACTTGTCTTGCTACCAAAACCGTATAATATGTCACCCCTCTGCCTATTCTTGGCCCACATGGTGGACCCATAACCCAAAGTTCCACAGGATTGAAAGCCGACTCTCCTGTACATCTTTGACTCCAAGGTATCCCTTACACTTGGCTTCGTATGAAATTATCGAGCCACCGTTCAATGGACCCATCACTCCTCGGTCCGGATATTTATCCAACATGTTGAAGATCAAATCCGCGTTGTTCTGGAGAATCTGAAGGCTGCTCAGTCTCGTCAGAAGAGTCAGTACGACCGTCATCATCAAGATATGATCTATCAACCTGGCTAAAAGGCTTATCTTCGTGTCACACCAATGAGAGGTGCACACCATTTTGAGATCAACGACAAGTTAGCTCCTCGCTATATTGGTCCTTTCACTGTTCTCGAAAGGCGTGGGAGAGTGGTTTATCAATTGGAACTGCCGACGAACCTTTCTCAGGTTCACGATGCCTTCCATGTTTCTCAGCTCCGTCGCTGTTTCAAGGATCCTATTCGAGCAGTGGATCATGGTATGCTTGAGCTGCAACAAGACCTCTCTTATAAAGAGCATCTGGTTCGCATTCTCGACCAAGCTGAGCGTAAAACTCATCGCAAAGTCACCAAGTTCCTTAAAGTGCAGTGGTCAAATCATTCTGAAGATGAAGCCACTTGGGAACGCGAGGATCATCTTCGTGATGAATACCCCCGGCTCTTTCCTTCTACCTCTTAATTCTCGGGACGAGAATTCTTGTTAGTAGGGGAGAATTGTGATATCCTCGACTTTTGCTACAGTGATGATTGTAATTAAGCGATAGTGATCCCGCGCTAATGATGCCACGTCATCGTGGATTATATCAATGTTCTCATGTTGGTTGAAACCGAATCAAAACTCGAAGCTTTGAGATTAAGTCAAATGACAAAAGGTTTTATGTTGTTGAGATAACAACGTCGGGGAGTTATAAAAATTCCCTAGCGGATTATAATATCAAATCGGGCACTTTAGGAATTATTGGTAAACCCTATATATTTAAAAGAGGACCTTTAAATAAAATATAGTAAATGAAAATAAATAAATAAAAGAAAGTATTAAAAGTGTATATAATAAATTTTAAAAGAAAGTAAATACAATTTTAAAATAAAAAGAATAATAAAAAGAAAGTATTTAAAAAAAGGAAAAGAACCCCCCCTGGCCGAATGCTTTAAATAAAATAAATAAATAAAATATAGTAAATGAAAATAAATAAATAAAAGAAAGTATTAAAAGTGTATATAATAAATTTAAAAATAAATTAAATACAATTTAAAAATAAAAAGAATAATAAAAAGAAAGTATTTAAAAAAAGGAAAAGAACCCCCGTGGCCGAATTGGGCGTGCCAGGCCCCCCTAATTCGGCCCACCCCCTCCCTGGGGTATAAAGCCCGAGGAGGGGGCAACCCTAGCGAGCCAAGTCCCTCCCCAGCTCCCCTCCCGCCGCCGCCAGAGGCTCCTACCACCGACACCCCACGTCCAACCCCACCCTCTCGCTCAGTACTCCCGCACCTACCCCCTCGATCCCCACGTCCCGTCCCACCTCGCCCCATCCCACCGACAGAACCCCACAAACCTGCCTCTCTCACCCAGCCCGACCCCCACAGGCCGACCCCCTGCACCTCCCTCGTCCCAGATCTCCCTCCCCATCGGGAGACCTAGTCCCGTCGGGCCCCCTGCCCACCCCAGGTCGACCGAGCACTCCTGGTTCCCCCTCCCCCCCCCCCCCCGTCGGCCGAGGCAACCCCAGGAGCCCCGTCGGCCGACCTCCACACCCTTGGGGACCGAGCCCCTTCCTTACCCCTTGGCCTCCCTTCCGAAGAACTCCATCTCGCCGGCCCCGGAGCCCCTCCGGCGACCCTCACCTCCCCGGGGACCCCTTCTCACCTAGGCCCCTCTCAGCGAACCTTCGTCCGGCTCCCCCTCGCCGGCACGTCCTCACCGGCACCGCCGTCACCACCGTCACCGCCTCGTCCTCCTCCTCGCCGTCACCTCCGCCTCCCGAGAACTCCGGCTTCACTGGGCCCTCTCGTCAACGTCGGTGAGCCCTCTCCTCGGGCTCCTCCCACCATCTCCTTCCCTGCGCCGTCCCGGTTCCGTTCCGGCAAACGGCGCTCCGATCCGACGCCGTTAGGTTCGCGTAGGTGATGTTGGAGATGTGTCCCTCTCTCTGTGATGTTGAGAGTCTGTGTTAACACACAGGTTGGAGTTGTGAGATGAGAAAGAAAGAAATAAAAATAAATGATGTATTGCGTATGTATTTATGTATGTATAAATGTCGTACGTATTTTGTATGTATGAGATGCATGATGTATGTATTTATGTATGTAGGTATATGGAGAATACGTGTATGTAGAAAAATGTGTATGTGGCCTAAGCCACTTACCGGTGGGGCCAGCTCACCCCGCTGTTTATGACAGGGAGGCCCCACACCCTCTTGTGAGAAAAGTAAAAATTAAAATATAAAAATTAAAATAATGTTTTTATTAAATAAATAAATAGATATATTATTTAATTAATTAAATGGGTAACTAGGATAATTCGAGTATGACACGTGGGTCCCCCACTAAATTAATCTGATTAATTACTATTTAATCTTAATTAAAAACTTGTGTCTATGACATTCGGGACCCACTCGTGAGTTGACCAGTCAACTGTTGATGTCAACATGACATCATGCTGATGTCATAATTGCTTTTAATTAAATTAATTAAATCTGTTTTTAATTCCTAATTATTGTTTAAAACTTTAAAATTATTATAAAATAATCCGTAAGTCAGATCAAAATATTTTCAACATGAAAGTTGATGAGCAGAACGAGACGAACCCGGATACAAGGTCCATTCGTCTGTCACGCGTCCCTAGCATAGCAAACATGGAACTTTTCCATCGTTTTCCATCTGTCCGGTAGTAGCCCGAGACCCGGAAAATATCATCAGATATTCTTCCGACCCATCTATGACGGATGTTGCTGCGTTAGCTCATGTCTAGCCTGCATCTTGCCATGTCATGTTTTGTGTTGCACCGTTGCTATTATTTATTGTTTCTTCCCCCTCTTCTTACTGGTAGACCTCGAGACTGACGCTGCTGCCGGATACATCAACGACCCTGCCGATCAGTCCTTTGCCGCAGAGCAGCAAGGCAAGCAAACCCCCCTTGATCATTTCCTATATCGCCTATGTCTTTCTTCCTACTGCTTGCATTAGTATTTTGCTACTGTTGTAGTTAGCTCCTATATCTGATGCATAGTCTATTTTTGATGAACTCCTACTTTCAGTATTGTACTTTAAATCTGCTTAGTATAGGTGGAGCAGTCATCCCCTCTGACCCCGTAGTCCAGTTGCTCCGCTTGTTTTCAAATCTCGATCCCAGATCGACGAGCCAGACCCGGCACAACACATACACCCCCTTAGTTGTACGACACTATAGGGATACTATCGGGTACCGCGGGTGACACCTCGCTAAGTACTCCGGATGATATCTCTGTAGTAGAGCTAGTCGGTCGTGGTTATCGAGGGTGATTCCTCTTTCACCATTCCCGATGATGCCTCTGTCATGCAATCCCTCAAGTGTGGGACCCTCGAGGGTGATTCCTCTAAGCCCACCTTGACGGATACATCGTTCGGAATCCAACGAGGGTGATACCTCGGTTTTCCCCCGATGTTACAACCACACAGTTACTCGACCATGTTACTCGGATCATTGGTGATTAGTTGTTAAGACGGCTGGATTCCCGTGAGACTGTGTCGATGGCCTAATAAAAATGTTAATGGATTTGGGTATTTGATCTGGGTTGGTCGGAGACCTTTTCGCACTATCCGGCTACGCGGGAAGAATTATGGGTACTCGGCGTCGCAGTATCAGCCGAAGCTTTTCAGATGTCAGCAACGTAGTGGCACGCGCCTGAGTGGTCCCGAGATGCATCGCCCTTGTGATTAAGGAATGCTAGGACTGACGTTGGACACCCTCGCGTCATGCAGGAGCGCGGAGGGGAACTGGGCCCATGAATCCTTTGCGCTTAGGATTTAGACCGGCGGGCTGGCCTCTCTGATTAGTCTTAGGTGGGGCTGCGACGTGTCGATATTCCGAGGCCGGGCAGGACCCAGAAAAGTGTGTCCGGCCAGAGTGTTATTGAGCGTGATGGGACATGTGGTGCACCCCTGCAGGGATGAAAATTAACTATTCGAATAGCCTTGTCCACGGTTACAAGACGACTTGGAGTTGTGCCCCGATCTTATACAACTAGAATGGTTACTTAACTGGAATTAGTTTGCCTCGGGATTGCTTCCTCGCAGGGAGTCGAGGGAGGATCTTTGGGCGTGACCGCACTTTAAATATTGCTCCAACAATATGGTTGTTAATGTGTTACCCCTGTTCTACTCTCGTCTATTGCTGCAAGACCCTGAAGATGCTAGTCTTCGATAGGACTAGGCCTTCTCTCTCTATTCTCGCATTGCTGTAGTCAGTCCACATATAACCCCCCCCCTCCTTTTGATACTGATGCATACTTAGAATAGTTCTGATGTAAGACTTGCGAGTACTTTGGATGAGTACTCACCGCTGCTTTGCTCCCCCTTTGCCCCCTTCATCCGTTTGCTGCGACCAGATGATGGAGCCCAGGAGATGGAGGTCCCCACCGACGACGAATGCTACCCCGACGGTGCCTAATACTATGTGGAGGCCGTTGATGATCAGGAGTAGTTAGGAGGCTCCGAGGCAGGAGGCCTCGCCTCATTCGATCGTTGTATCTTTTGTGCTAGCCTTCTCTAAGGCACCCCATGTTTTATGTCTGTACTCACATATTGTTGCTTCCGCTGACTCGTGTGTTTATCGAGCTTCCGTATTCTAGCCCTCGAGGCCCCTGGCTTGTAATATGAAGCTGATATTGTTTTATTTGTGTCTAGTGTTGTGTTGTGATATCTTCCCATGAGTCCTTGAGTTTGATCGTACGCATTTCGTGTATGATTAGCGTACGATTAAACCGAGGGCGTCACAGTCCGTAAAACTAAGGATTGTCCTCATTGCTGCGCAGAAGACTTATGTCCTTAATGCACCACTCGGTGTGCTGCACCTCGAGCGTCGTTTGTGGATGTTGCGAACATCTGACATACACGTTTTTGATGACTACGTGATAGTTCAGTGCGTAATACTTAATGACTTAGAAGCAAGGCTCCAAAAACGTTTTGAAACGTCATGGAACATAAGATATGTTCTGAGAGATGAAATTGAGATTTCATGCTCGTGCCCTTGTTGAGAGGTATGAGACTTCCGACAAGATTCTTTGTCTACAAAGTAAAGGAGAAAAGCTCAATCGTTGAGCATGTTCTCAGATTGTCTGAGTAGAACAATCACTTGAATCAAGTGGGAGTTAATCTTCCAGATGAGATAGTGATAGTTCTCCAAAGTCACTGCCACTAAGCTGCTAGAGCTTCGTGATGAACTATAACATATCAAGGATAGATATGATCATCCTTGAGAAATTCGCAATGTTTGACACTGCAAAAGTAGAAATCAAGAAGGAGCATCAATTGTTGATGGTTAGTAAAACCACTAGTTTCAAGAAGGGCAAGGGCTAGAAGGGATACTTCATGAAACGGCAAACCAGTTGCTGCTCTAATGAAGAAACCTAAGAGTGAACCCAAACCCGAGACTAAGTGCATCTGTTATGAGGGGAACGGTCAGTGAGGCGGAACTACCCTAGAAACTTGGTAGATGAGAAGGCTGGCTAAGTCAACAAAAGTATATTTGATATACATGATATTGATGTGTACTTTACTAGTAGTCCTAATAGCACGAGGGTATTAGATACCAGTTCGATTGCTAAGTGATTAGTAACTCGAAATAAAAGCTACGGAATAAAAAGAGACTAGCTAAAGGCGAGGTGACGATGCGTGTTGGAAGTGTTTCCAAGGTTGATGTGATCAAACATCGCACGCTCCCTCTACCATCGGGATTGGTGTTAAACCGAAATAATTGTTATTTGGTGTTTGCATTGAGAATGAACATGATTAGATCGTGTTTATTGCAATACGGTTATTCATTTAAAGAGAATAATGGTTATTATATTTGCTTGAATAGTTACCTTCAATGGTTTATTGTATCTCGATCGTAGTGTTACACATGTTCATAATATTGGTGCCAAAAAGATACAAAGTAATAATGATAGTACCACTTACTTGTGGCACTGCCGATTGAGTCATGTTGGTGTAAAATGCATGAAGAAGCTCCATGCTGATGGATCTTTGTACTCGCTCATTTTTTGAAACCTTTGAGACATGCAAACCATACTTGTTGGTATAAACGCATGAAGAAACTCCATGTAGATGGATCGTTTGGACTCACTTGATTTTGAATCACTTGAGACATGCAAAATCACACCACATGGAGCAAGAGAGTAACTTGTTGGAAGTAATACATTTTTGATGTGTGCAGTCCAATAAGTGTTGAGGCACGCAGTGGATATCATTATGTTCTTACTTCACTGACGACTTGAATAGATACATGAGTATTTACTTGATGAATCACAAATCTGAAATATTGAAAAGTTCAAGGCTATTTCAGAGTGAAGATCGTCGTGACAAGAGGATAAAACTGTCTACGATATAATCATAGAGATGAATATCTGAGTTGCGAGTTTTGGTACACAGTTGAGACAATGAGGAAATTGTTTTGCAATTCATGCCACCTAGAACATCATAGTGTGATGGTGTGTCCGAACGTCATAGCCGCACCCTATTTGATATGGTGCATACTATGATGTCTCTTATCGAATCACCACTATCGTTTATGGGTTATGCATTAGAGACAACCGCATTCACTTTAAATAGGGTATGGCGTATTTCCGTTGAGATGGCACAATATAGACTATGGTTTGGAGAAACCTAAGTTGTCGTTTCTTGAAAGTTTGGGGTTGCGACTCTTATGTGAAAAAGTTTCAGTCTGATAAGCTCGAACCCAAAGCGGATAAAAGCATCTTCATAGGATATCCAAGACAGTTGGATACATCTCCTATCTTAGATCCGGAAGCAAAGTGTTTGTTTCTAGAAACGGGTCCTTTCTCGAGGAAAGATTTCTCTCGAAAGAATTGAGTGGGAGGATGGTGGAACTTGATGAGGTTAGTGAACCGTCACTTCAACCAGTGTGTAGCAGGGCGCAGGAAGATGTTCGTGTGGCGCCTACACCAATTGAAGTGGAAACTGATGATGGTGATCATTAAGCTTTGGATCAAGTTACTACAAACCTCGTAGGTCGACAAGGTCGCGTACTACTATAGAGTGGTACGGTAACCCTGTCTTGGAGGTCATGTTGTTGAACAACAATGAACCTACGAGCTATGGAGAAGCGATGGTTGGCCCGGATTCCGACAAATGGCTGGAGGCCATGAAATCCGGGAGAGGATCCATGTATGAAGACAAAGTGTAGAACTGCTTGATGGCATAGGACTATTAAGTAAAGATGGATCTTTAAAATAAAGACACACGATGATGGTGAAAAGTCACCATTAAGAAAAGCTCGATTTGTCGCAAAGATGTTTCCGAGAAGTTCAAAGAGTTGACTATGATGAGACTTTCTCAATCGTAGCGATGCTAAAAGTCTGTTGGAATTAGGTTAGTAGTTGCTGCATTATTTATGAAATATTGCACATAGGATGTCAAAACATGGTTTCCGCGACGGTTTCCTTGAGGAAAGGTTGTATGTGATACAACCTGAAGGTTTTTTTGATCCTAAGGATGCGAACAAGTGTGCAAGCTCCAGCGATCCTTCTATGGACTGGTGCAAGCATCTCGGAGTTGGAATATAAGCTTTGATGAGATGATCAAAGCTTTTATGTTTGTACAAGGTTTATGAGAAACTTGTATTTCCAAAGAAGTGAGTGGGAGCACTATAGATTTTCTGATAAGTATATGTGGTTGACATATTGTTGATCGGAAGTAATGTAGAATTTCTGTAAAGCATAAAGGTTGTTCGAAAGGGGCTTTTCAAAGGAAGACCTGGAAAGAGCTACTTGAACAATGAGCATCAAGATGTATGGAGATAGATCAAAATGCTAAACAGAACTTTCAAATGAAATGCATGCCTTGACAAGTTTTTGAAGGAGTTCAAAATAGGTCAGCAAAGAAGGAGTTCTTGGTTGTGTTGTAAGGTGTGAATTTGAGTAAGACTCAAAAGCCTGACCACGACAGAAGAAAGAGAAAGGACGAAGGTCTTCCCCTATGCCTTAGCCGTAGACTCTAAAGTATGACATCCTGTGTGCCGCACCTGATGTGTGCCTTACCACAAGTCTGTTAAGAGGTACACAGAGTGATACATGATTGAATCACTGAACAGCGGTCAAAGTTATCCTTAGTAACTAATGGACTAAGGATTTTTTTTCTCAATTGTGGATGTGGTTAAAGAGTTCATCATAAAGGGTTACGTCGATGCAAACTTTTACACTAATTCGAATAACTATGAGTAGTAAAACGGATTCGTATAGTAGAGTAGATATTTGGAGTATTTCCGAAGAGCATGTAGTAGCAACATCTATAAGATGACATAAATATTTGTAAAGCACACACGGATCTGAAAGATTCAGAGGCGTTGACTAAAACCTCTCTCACGAGCAAGACGTGATCAAACCCGAGAACTATATTGGTGTTGGATTCGTTAAAATCACATGGTGATGTGAACTAGATTATTGACTCTAGTGCAAGTGGGAGACTGTTGGAAATATGCCCTAGAGGCAATAATAAATTAGTTATTATTATATTTCCTTGTTCATAATAATCGTTTATTATCCATGCTAGAATTGTATTGATTGTAAACTCAAATACATGTGTGGATACATAGACAACACACTGTCCCTAGTGAGCCTCTAGTTGACTAGTTCGTTGATCAAAGATGGTCAAGGTTTCCTAGCCATAGGTAAGTGTTGTCACTTGATAATGGGATCACATCATTAGGAAAATCATGTGATGGACAAGACCCAAATTATAAACGTAGCATGTGATCGTGTTATTTTGTTGCTATTGTTTTCTGCGTGTCAAGTATTCATTCCTATGACCATGAGATCATGTAACTTACTCGCACCATAGGAATACCTTGTGTGTATCAAACGTCGCAACGCAACTGGGTGACTATAAAGGTGCTCAACAGGTATCTCTGAAGGTGTCCGTTGAGTTAGCATGGATCAAGACTGGGATTTGTCACTCCGTGTGACGGAGAGGTATCTCAGGCCCCACTCGGTAATACAACATCACATATAAGCCTTGCAAGCAATGTGAGTCAAGTGTGAGTCACGGGGATCATGTATTACAGAACGAGTAAAGAGACTTGTCGGTAACGAGATTGAAATAGGTATAGGGATACCGACGATCAAATCTCGGGCAAGTAACATACCGAAGAACAAAGGGAATGATATACGAGATTATATGAATCCTTGGCACAGAGGTTCAACCGATAAGATCTTCGTAGAATATGTAGGATCCAATATGGGCATCCAGGTCCCTCTATTGGATATTGATCGAGGAGTGTCTCGGGTCATGTCTACATAGTTTTCGAACCCGCGGGGTCTGCACACTTAAGGTTCGATGGTGTTTTAGTATACTTGAGTTATATGTGTTGGTGCCCGAAGGTTGTTCAGAGTCCCGGATGAGATCACAGACGTCGTGAGGGTTTTCGGAATGGTCCGTAAATGAAGATTGATATATAGGAAGTTAGTGTTTGGATTCCGGAAAGTTTTCGGGCATTGCCGGAGTGTACCGGGAGTGACGAATGGGTTTCGGGGGCCCACTGGGTGGGCCCACCACGCCCCAAGGGGCACACGTGGTTTTATTGGATGTACAATAAGGTATAATGGACTAACAAAGTCATCCAAGGAAAGCTGATGAGGAAAAAGTGGAAAATCCAAAAGAGGTGGGAAAATAAGGAAGGAGTCCTAATCCAAGTGGGATTGGAGAAGGACTCCTCCCTCTCTCCCACTTCGGCCGACCCAAGGAGGACTCCTTGGTGCGCCAAGGATGCCTCTCCCCTCCTCCTATATATACTAGAGGTTTAGGTCTTTTGAGACACAACTTTGCCATGTGCAACTCAAACCTACACCTCGTAGTTCTTCTAGATTAGATTTCTGCGGAACTCGGGCGGAGCCCTACAGGAATAGTTCATCACCAACACCGGCGCGCCGTCACGCTGCCGGAGAACTCATCTAGTTCTCCGTCTCTCTCTCTGGATCAAGAAGGGTGAGATTGTCATCGAGCTGACGTGTGCTAAACGCGGAGGTGCCGTCCGTTCGGCGCTAGATCGGGACGGATCGTGGGACGGATCGAGGGACGGGTCGTGGGACGGTTCGAGGGACGTGAAGACGTTCCACAACATCAACCGCGTTTCTTAACGCTTCCTGCTGAATGATCTACAAGTGTCACGCCCAAGATGCGACCCTATAACCTTTACCTGTACCTGCATGAAGGCCTCGTCAGGGATAGAAGCGCATCTCGTCGTGTCGCAAGAATGGATCGCATCATATAACCTTTACCTGTACCTGCAACTAGTGTTGTAGTAATCTGTGAGCCATAGGGGACTCAGCAATCTCATTTCCAAAGGTATGAAGACTAGCAAAGCTTAATGGGTGAGGTATGTTTAAGTGGTGAGGTTGCAGCAGCGGCTAAGCATATATTTGGTGGCTAAACTTACGAGTACAAGAATATGGAGGGAGAAGATCTACGCATAGCGGACGTGAACTACTGTTGATCAAATGAATGATCATGAACACCTACCTATGTCAGACATAACCCCACCGTGTCCTCGATCGGAGAAAGAACTCACGAAAGAGACAGTCACGGTTACGCACACGGTTGGCATGTTTTAATTAAGTTAACTTCAAGTTATCTAGAACCAGTGTTAAACAAAGTTTCCACGTTGCCACATAACCGCGGGCACGGCTTTCCGAAAAGATTTAACCCTGCAGGGGTGCTCCAACTAGTCCATCACAAATTACCACAAGCTGCATAGAAATCCTCAATCACGAAGCTCGCGATCTCGTCGGATTCCCTAGTGGAAAACCTCAACTCTGAGTTTACCCAAAGCATCACCGGAATCCCGAGGCACAAGATATTTCGTCAAAGGAAAAACTAATCCAGCAAGGCTGCCCGACGTGTCGACGATCCCGATAGGAGTCGCGTACCTCGTTCTCACGACACGACGGATGAGCTAGACGTCGGGATCGCTAAACCTCCGAGTGACCAGAGGGGCGCCGGACATCGCTCAGGTGGGGCCAACACTCATGAGGAGCACTGGTCCGGGGGTTGATTAAATTATTTTCGGGTTAATTACCCCCTATGCAGTTCATTAGTTATTAGGCAAATGTAGTACCAAAGTTGGGCCTTGCCAGACCAGCTTTAATCTAAAATGAATTATCAAGGGGGTCCCCATAACAACCCCGATCGTGTTAGGAGCGCTCGTTTATGGAACATAACACCGGTAGCCGAAAACTAAGGGGGCAAAGGTGGAACAAAACACCAGGCTAGAAAGGCCGAGCCTTCCACCTTTTACCAAGTATATAGGTGCATTAAATAAAATAGCATTTAATAGGGTGATATAACAAGGAACCCATGTTATCACATGGAAGCAACTACACCTGCAACTAGCAACGCTACAACATGGTTAAGCAAGCAGTAACATAGCCAATCAGTGGTTTGCTAGGTCGAACAGGTTCAAGGTAATCATGGCATTGTTGAGAGGCTGATATTTAACAAGTGGTAGGCAACGAGACATAAACGATAGAAGCGACAAACTAGCATGGCAATGATAGTAATGGTATCTGGGGAAATGGTCATCTTGCCTGAGATCCCGCTTGGAAGAAGAACAACTCCGTGAAGTTGGCGAACCAACGTAGCCGAACGGGTCCTCACATTCCGACACGCTTGCGGAACTCTATCGAGACGGGCAAACCGGAAACAAACATCAACACAAATATTCACCACACGATGCACAACATGATGCACAACCTACTATGATGCATGATCAGTTCAAAATGCAAGGGATGGCATGGCAATTCACCTCACGCAAACACTACACATTAAGTGAAGCTCGATATGCAACGGGTTGCATATCGACGAAACTCCACGTTTAATTATTTAATTCACTCCCGATTATTTACTCGGAAATATTAAATTGTAGTTAACATGGCAAGGGGTGAGCGATGATCCTACATGACATCCTAGTCGTTAACACGTGGAACTTAGAACAAGCTACGTTACCAGAGGCATGCAACACAGGATCTTATGCCATGAATGCGACATGCATGCGAGTTCATCAACACCACGGCAAGAAGAGAAAGAAACATGTGTCGCCACGGTGAGCGAGAGGGAACCATGGCGACAAAACGGAAACGATGTCACGGCAACGTTCCTACCACGATACTCGTCGAGATATCGTGCCAACGAATAGGGACCGCGTGCGGGAACGGTAAATAAAGATGGGGTGATCCCGGTTACCGGGTTCCCATGTGTCGAGGCACAACAAAAGAGGTACACGTGCAACGGGCAACATACGACGCAAACATACATTCAACTCATACATCACATTCGTTCGGTTCACGACAACGTTCCATCAGTATACCTTTGAAGCGTGCATAACAGAGCGGATCGGTTCGTAGCGGACGTCGTGGAAGTCGTGGTCGTTGTGTAAGTAGTGGTACTCGGGTCTCGTCGATGGTAGACGTTCGCTTGGCGTCGTGGTTCACGGTCTTGGCGACGGTAGTCGATCACGTTCCAGGGATCGTCGAGGACGTCGTGGTGCTCTCCGATCTTGTCAACGAACCATGGTGACAGGGATGGTCTAAGCGGCGACGTTCCAACAGGCAGCCGGGCACGGAAACAGCAAGCGGCGACGACAACAACTAAGCATCGCCAGCAACAGCACTTGCAAGGCAACAGCTACCGCAGCGCAGCAGGCACTAGCAACCTAAGCAGCAGCCAGCAATCTATAGGCACCCAGCGGCACAAACAAGAGCAACTACCTAGTGACGGCAGGCAAACTTAGCAGCAGCTAAGCTAGCTAGCAGCGGCAGCAGAAGCAGCAAAACGCAGCCTCACGCAAGGCAATCTAGCAGCAATCTCGGCATCAGCAACTAAGCCACGGCCAGCAACTAGCATCCAGCAAGCTCGGCAAGGCAAGCGGCATGCAGCAGCAAGAGAAACAGCTATAGCAACTACAACACTAAGCAACAGCAAACACAGCTATGCAACTACAACAAGCATGCCAAGCATCCATCAACAACTAATAGCAGCAAGCAAGCTGACCTAACATCATTTATCTAGCGGCAGCAAAACACAACAGCAAAAACATCCTGCAGCGAACCGGCAACAACAAAGGCAAAAACAGCCACGGCACAGCAACAGCACAGCAACTCGCCAGCCACAGGCAGGGGCGACGGCGCACCGGGACGATGGCGGCTGGGACGGCGAGGCCACGGCGGTGCACGAGGCACATCGGCAAACTGGCGAGGCGGAGCTGCACGCGGGGAGGCCGACGAGGATGACCACGCGGCGGCGCGTGGGGACGGCGAGGAGAGGCGAGGCGGCGCGACGAGCAGCTCGGGCAATGCCGGCGGCTCGGCAAGCCGGTGCGGACAGGGGGCGAGGGACGAGGGACGACCATGGCGAGGTCGGGCGAGGCGGTCGCGGGGAAGGCGGCTCGGGGCGGCGCGGCGCGGAAGGCCAGGGCGGCGTAGGAGAGGCCGGCAAGGCGGAGGAGAGTGCAGGCGGCGGGGGAACGCAGCCGGCGGCACGGCAGGACGGCGGGTGCCATGGTGGGCGGCGCAGGCGAGGGAGGAGCGGCGTTGGGGAGAGGAGGAGGGGATCGGGCGAGGCAGGAGGAAGAAGGAGGCGCTGGGAGGGGAGAACGACGCTGGGGGCTAGGCTAGGTCAGGGAGGGGAGACCTGGGCCTTGGCCGGCTGGGCCTTGGCCTGGGGTCCTCCCCCTTTGTTTTTTTCTTTAAATCTTTTAAAACAGAAATTTTTAAACAAAGAAAAGTTTTTAACAAAAATAAAATAAAATAAATGCCTTTGAATCCTTTGAAAAAAATATTCCCAACTACAAGAAATAGTTGGGCAGTTTTAAAAGAAATAAAATAAAACCTTTTGAAGAATTAAAATTAAAACCCGTTTACGAAAGAATAAAAAAATCAAACCCCTTTTATAAATAAAAGGGTCTCTAGTTTTTTAAAAAAATAACAAAGGGAAAAAATAAAGCAAAACCTAGGGGTTGCCCGCACATTTAATAAAATGATTTTCTTTAAAAGAAGACAAATCTTTATTTTTAAAAATAGGGGTTAAAACGGAACTTTAGCAAAACCACAAAAACGAAGTAAGAGGGAGAGAGAGGGGGAGTTCCTATCGTACTAAGACTCGGTGAGCACTTGAAGCACACAGACTCAAAACACCACATGCGACAGACGATGCAAGATGCCATGCATGATGCGACAATGCAAACTAAATGATGATGCAACAAATAAAACTAATCACACGACGAAAACGGAAATAAAGGGGAATCTTCTGGGGCGTCGGTCTCGGGCTGTCACAACTCTCCTACACTACAAGAGGATCTCGCCCCGAGATCCAAGAATGAAAGGGGGAGAGGATGAGAAAGAACAAGAGGTAAAACTTAGTCGCTTCTTTGACAAACGAGTGACACCAACAATCCTTGAAGGTTGCAAAGAGATGAGGACTGATAAGAGAAACAAGCAAGAATTCACGGAAAAATTCGGCAGCACTTCGGTAGGAAAATGGAACAAAAAATTCGATAAGGAGAGAGAATTAGACAATATACATAACAAACAACTAAATAGAGCAAGGGAACACCATGATCTTGATAGAACAACATGATTGACCCAAAAGAGCAACATCACAATGCCTCCGGAACTATAGAATAGGAACTAACTCAAGCGGAAGAAGAGAATGAAGAGATAATGACAACTACTAACTCCAATGAACTTGGCAAGCATCCTTGGAAGAAGAATTGGATGGAGTTGTTGGAAAAACAACAACGAAAAGAACAAGATAGTAGTGGGCTTATGGAAACCTTTCAAACTAATGAAGTGACAACCAGCCACTAACAGAAACAAGGATTGATTGGGAGAACAAGATATGAACAATTCTTACACCAAGAGGATACATTGAGAACTGGGATTAATGACAAGCACCATGATAGCACAATCCATAGGAAAAGCTTTAGGTGAAATCCAGCCCAAAATAGCTCAATGAAGAAATCATGGGTTGAAAATATCTCATGAACATAGAATTTGTGGATTTAATTAACTCATTCTTGAAAGGAAAACTCTTCGAGGCTCCTACACTAACAAGAATGCTATAATACCACCTCAAAGGATAAAGAAAGAAAAATTGCACATATAAATGCAAGAGGAAGGATAGTTGAGGTTCTCCAACAAGAATCTTGAAGAACACTTTGAGAAAAAAAAATCACATCCTTGAAGAACCAACATGACGAGCCTCCGTAACAAAAGGATGATGCAAAGATAAGAAGGTAGAAAAGAATAAGATTATGACCTTGCGAAGATTTAGATGAAACCTCAGAAAGAGATTCTTGAGAAAACTTGGAACTCCAGAAAAGAAAAGATAATAATAGCTGAGAAAAAAGGAATTGATATCATGAGCCACTCCGGAAGAAGAATTGAAATCATTTGATGAAACAAGAATAAGAATTATGTTATGCTAATCCTTCATCAAGTTAAATTGACGACAATCAACGGATTTAGCATAGCACTTATTCCTCTTGAAAAGATTAAAGAGAGATAGATAAATCACAAACTAGAAGAAATGTTGCAAGAAACACCGGTAATAACTCACAATTGAATGGGAACACCACGAATTAATGGAGAAACATGAGAATGAAGAGCTCATGAGCCACCTGAGCGAAGAAAACTTAAACAAGGCACCGGATAATCGAGAGACGAACGAAGAGACAACAATTGAGAAGAATTGGAGAACGAAAGCTGAAAGATGAGAGTGAAGAATCTTCTAAAATGATGGCCTTCGGAGGAACGAGAAATAAAAACAACTCAGAAATGCACCGGATAGCCAGAAAGGAATTACCCATGACTGACAACAATTAAGATGATGGCACAAAGCTTAAATGATGAATCTTAAAAAAACGGACCAAGATTTGAGAGAAACACTCCTTCGAATTGCAAGCTGAGAATGATGACGAGAACAACACCAAGAATTACTGAGACACTCCGGAATAGAGAAGAATGAAAGGTTGAGCCAAATATGAGATTTAATTCAAATAGCTCTTGGAGAAGTAATATGACTGATGGAAATCATACTTACGTCATGGTTGAAAAGATTTAGAGGTCTCTGGAAAAGATTAAAAGAGCCAGGTAAGATCCTAGGAAAACCTGTGGGTTATGGGCCCATTCAAAGAAACCATCGTTAGAAAAGATTGCTTAGAAGAGAGATATTGCACCGGTATGAAGAGAACTAGATGAGGTTGAGAACCTCAAAATAATTGAAAAGATTAAAAACAAGAATTACTGAGATAACCTCAACGCTCCGGATCGAAAAGAGAGGAATAAATGAACAACATAGGCTGGAAAGAATCTCCAACATGGGAAAGAATTACAAGGAAGAATAGGATATGATGAACATGGATAACTGAATTAAATTCACCAGAAAAAGATAACCAGGTTGAAGGAATGATGAACTAGAACTGCTAAAAATCAACACAGTGAATCGCCGGGTAAGAGAGAAAAGAACAAACATCGGAAGCACAATGAAAAGAAAACTCTTGGATGAAAATTGAATCATTGAAGAAAAAGGGTGGGAGGGCGGGGAAAAACAAAGACAACTTGAGACAGATGAGATAACTCCGGAAAGAATTGAGAGAATGATCTGCAAAATTGGAGAGGATTGCATTCACTTGGAGAGAAACACAACGATTGAAAAGAATTAATATGATGACTCCTGTTGACAAGAATGATAAGACAATTGATAGAGCAAAAGAATTAATACTCTCATAAAAAAATATGAGAACACCTCTTAGGAAAGATCTGAAATCACCACTTGACATCGAAGCAACACGAATTTGTTGGAAGATCGTCCTATAAGTAACTACTTGAATTCCCACCTAAGAATTCCCAAAATATCTGGTCATGCAATCTGGTACACGGATACAAGGAGTAATATCACACAACTCCTATACTAACCCGTCACCTATATCACATCCGTCAACACACAACCAGAATCTCAGACCTTCATCTACAACAGACCCTCGTGATCACAACGATACAAAGTATGGCAGTACTCCCGAACAATCTGCACCAGTACTGGGGACATCGGGGTTATCTCGCCACTACTTGTATTGAAGCAATTACGAACATCCTTTGTTCTGAGATACTAAGAAATCTGAATGATAACGATGTGCTCAAGAATCCCCTGGAGCTCAACTCCCCTGAAACTCAAAGCAGATAGGAGGCACCAAGACAGAACTCCATCACATCGGCATCATATAGATCCCAAAAATATCCGCGTGATCCTAAAAAAAATTTGAGTGAGAAGAGGAGTAAAATAAATTATTACGTCAAGATTCCTCACCACAGCATAGAAGAAGAGAAAAAAGAATCCTACTCTCCCATATATATAACTAGACTCAAAGCAGTTTTTTCACTAGACTCGACTTGGCCAAGTTCGATCAATCAAGGGGGATCCTAGGTCGGTACTGCTCTGATACCAACTTGTCACGCCCAAGATGCGACCCTATCCTCAATTCGGCACGAAGGCCTCGTCAAGGATAGAAGCGCATCTCGTCGTGTCGCAAGAATGGATATCGTTACAAGTACATATACTGAAAAGAAGAGATATATATAGAATTGGCTTACACTCGCCACAAGCTACATCAGAGTCACATCAGTACAGTACATAATCGTCATAAAGAAGAGCAGGGTCCGACTACGGACGAAAACAAACGAGAAAAGAAGAACGACGTCCATCCTTGCTATCCCAGGCTGCCGGCCTGGAACCCATCCTAGATCGATGATGAAGAAGAAGAAGAAGAAGTAACTCCAAATAAACAATCAACGCACTCGCATCATATAACCTTTACCTGTACCTGCAACTAGTGTTGTAGTAATCTGTGAGCCATAGGGGACTCAGCAATCTCATTTCCAAAGGTATGAAGACTAGCAAAGCTTAATGGGTGAGGTATGTTTAAGTGGTGAGGTTGCAGCAGCGGCTAAGCATATATTTGGTGGCTAAACTTACGAGTACAAGAATATGGAGGGAGAAGATCTACGCATAGCGGACGTGAACTACTGTTGATCAAATGAATGATCATGAACACCTACCTATGTCAGACATAACCCCACCGTGTCCTCGATCGGAGAAAGAACTCACGAAAGAGACAGTCACGGTTACGCACACGGTTGGCATGTTTTAATTAAGTTAACTTCAAGTTATCTAGAACCAGTGTTAAACAAAGTTTCCACGTTGCCACATAACCGCGGGCACGGCTTTCCGAAAAGATTTAACCCTGCAGGGGTGCTCCAACTAGTCCATCACAAATTACCACAAGCTGCATAGAAATCCTCAATCACGAAGCTCGCGATCTCGTCGGATTCCCTAGTGGAAAACCTCAACTCTGAGTTTACCCAAAGCATCACCGGAATCCCGAGGCACAAGATATTTCGTCAAAGGAAAAACTAATCCAGCAAGGCTGCCCGACGTGTCGACGATCCCGATAGGAGTCGCGTACCTCGTTCTCACGACACGACGGATGAGCTAGACGTCGGGATCGCTAAACCTCCGAGTGACCAGAGGGGCGCCGGACATCGCTCAGGTGGGGCCAACACTCATGAGGAGCACTGGTCCGGGGGTTGATTAAATTATTTTCGGGTTAATTACCCCCTATGCAGTTCATTAGTTATTAGGCAAATGTAGTACCAAAGTTGGGCCTTGCCAGACCAGCTTTAATCTAAAATGAATTATCAAGGGGGTCCCCATAACAACCCCGATCGTGTTAGGAGCGCTCGTTTATGGAACATAACACCGGTAGCCGAAAACTAAGGGGGCAAAGGTGGAACAAAACACCAGGCTAGAAAGGCCGAGCCTTCCACCTTTTACCAAGTATATAGGTGCATTAAATAAAATAGCATTTAATAGGGTGATATAACAAGGAACCCATGTTATCACATGGAAGCAACTACACCTGCAACTAGCAACGCTACAACATGGTTAAGCAAGCAGTAACATAGCCAATCAGTGGTTTGCTAGGTCGAACAGGTTCAAGGTAATCATGGCATTGTTGAGAGGCTGATATTTAACAAGTGGTAGGCAACGAGACATAAACGATAGAAGCGACAAACTAGCATGGCAATGATAGTAATGGTATCTGGGGAAATGGTCATCTTGCCTGAGATCCCGCTTGGAAGAAGAACAACTCCGTGAAGTTGGCGAACCAACGTAGCCGAACGGGTCCTCACATTCCGACACGCTTGCGGAACTCTATCGAGACGGGCAAACCGGAAACAAACATCAACACAAATATTCACCACACGATGCACAACATGATGCACAACCTACTATGATGCATGATCAGTTCAAAATGCAAGGGATGGCATGGCAATTCACCTCACGCAAACACTACACATTAAGTGAAGCTCGATATGCAACGGGTTGCATATCGACGAAACTCCACGTTTAATTATTTAATTCACTCCCGATTATTTACTCAGAAATATTAAATTGTAGTTAACATGGCAAGGGGTGAGCGATGATCCTACATGACATCCTAGTCGTTAACACGCGGAACTTAGAACAAGCTACGTTACCAGAGGCATGCAACACAGGATCTTATGCCATGAATGCGACATGCATGCGAGTTCATCAACACCACGGCAAGAAGAGAAAGAAACATGTGTCGCCACGGTGAGCGAGAGGGAACCATGGCGACAAAACGGAAACGATGTCACGGCAACGTTCCTACCACGATACTCGTCGAGATATCGTGCCAACGAATAGGGACCGCGTGCGGGAACGGTAAATAAAGATGGGGTGATCCCGGTTACCGGGTTCCCATGTGTCGAGGCACAACAAAAGAGGTACACGTGCAACGGGCAACATACGACGCAAACATACATTCAACTCATACATCACATTCGTTCGGTTCACGACAACGTTCCATCAGTATACCTTTGAAGCGTGCATAACAGAGCGGATCGGTTCGTAGCGGACGTCGTGGAAGTCGTGGTCGTTGTGTAAGTAGTGGTACTCGGGTCTCGTCGATGGTAGACGTTCGCTTGGCGTCGTGGTTCACGGTCTTGGCGACGGTAGTCGATCACGTTCCAGGGATCGTCGAGGACGTCGTGGTGCTCTCCGATCTTGTCAACGAACCATGGTGACAGGGATGGTCTAAGCGGCGACGTTCCAACAGGCAGCCGGGCACGGAAACAGCAAGCGGCGACGACAACAACTAAGCATCGCCAGCAACAGCACTTGCAAGGCAACAGCTACCGCAGCGCAGCAGGCACTAGCAACCTAAGCAGCAGCCAGCAATCTATAGGCACCCAGCGGCACAAACAAGAGCAACTACCTAGTGACGGCAGGCAAACTTAGCAGCAGCTAAGCTAGCTAGCAGCGGCAGCAGAAGCAGCAAAACGCAGCCTCACGCAAGGCAATCTAGCAGCAATCTCGGCATCAGCAACTAAGCCACGGCCAGCAACTAGCATCCAGCAAGCTCGGCAAGGCAAGCGGCATGCAGCAACAAGAGCAACAGCTATAGCAACTACAACACTAAGCAACAGCAAACACAGCTATGCAACTACAACAAGCATGCCAAGCATCCATCAACAACTAATAGCAGCAAGCAAGCTAACCTAACATCATTTATCTAGCGGCAGCAAAACGCAACAGCAAAAACATCCTGCAGCGAACCGGCAGCAGCAAAGGCAAAAACAGCCACTGCACAGCAACGGCATAGCAACTCGTCAGCCACAGGCAGGGGCGACGGCGCACCGGGACGATGGCGGCGGGGACGACGAGGCCACGGCGGCGCACGAGGCACAACGGCAAACCGGCGAGGCGGAGCTGCACGCGGGGAGGCCGGCGAGGACAACCACGTGGCGGCGCGTGGGGACGGCGAGGACAGGCGAGGCGGCGCGACGAGAAGCTCGGGCAACGCCGGCGGCTCGGCAAGCTGGCGCGGACAGGGGGGTTGGGACGAGGGACGGCCATGGCGAGGTCGGGCGAGGCGATCGCGGGGAAGGCGGCTCGGGGCGGCGCGGCACGAAAGGCCAGGGCGGCGTAGGAGAGGCAGGCGAGGCGGAGGAGAGTGCAGGCGGCGGGGGAACGCAGGCGGCGGCACGGCAGGACGGCGGGGGCCATGGCGGGCGGCGCAGGCGAGGGAGGAGCGGCGCTGGGGAGACGAGGAGGGGATCAGGCGAGGGAGGAGGAAGAAGGAGGCGCTCGGAGGGGAGAACGACGCTGGGGGCTGGGCTAGGTCAGGGAGGGGAGGCCTAGGCCTTGGCCTGGGGTCCTCCCCCTTTGGTTTTTTTTTCTTTAAATCTTTTAAAACAGAAATTTTTAAACAAAGAAAAGTTTTTAACAAAAATAAAATAAAATAAATGCCTTTGAATCCTTTGAAAAAAATATTCCCAACTACAAGAAATAGTTGGACATTTTTAAAAGAAATAAAATAAAACCTTTTGAAGAATTAAAATTAAAACTCGTTTACAAAAGAATAAAAAAAATCAAACCCCTTTTATAAATAAAAGGGTCTCTAGTTTTACAAAAAATAACAAAGGGAAAAAAATAAAGCAAAACCTAGGGGTTGCCCCCACATTTAATAAAATGATTTTCTTTAAAAGAAGACGAATCTTTATTTTTAAAAATAGGGGTTAAAACGGAACTTTAGAAAAAACACAAAAACGAAATAAGAGGGAGAGAGAGGGGGAGTTCCTATCGCACTAAGACTCGGTGAGCACTCGAAGCACACACACTCAAAACACCACACGCGACAGACGATGCAAGATGCCATGCATGATGCGACGATGCAAACTAAATGATGATGCAACAAATAAAACTAACCACACGACGAAAACGGAAATAAAGGGGAATCTTCTGGGGCGTCGGTCTTAGGCTGTCACAACAAGGGTACGTAGATCTAATCTCCACTTGTAGATGGACATCACCATGACATGTCTTCGTATATGTAGGATTTTTTTTGTTTCCCATGCAACGTTCCCCAACAATAACCTCTTCGTCTCTCTCTGTCACTCTCGGCATATCCATGAGCAGCAGCAACGTATACAAGGGAAAGGAATTGATGTGTACCTTGAGATTGGATGGCCTCTGGTGCCGTTGTAAAGCCGCCAAAAGCCGCCTCCCCGCCGTTATTCCTTTGCAAGTCACATAACACGAGATCCAAATCGAGCCTCCTGTTCTTCTACAAACTTGAGAGGAAATAGAGGAGTCAGCAGGCAGCAAGGAAAGGAAGGAGGCGGCCGACGGAGAAGGGAGGATAGGCCAACGGGGAACAGATCGATGAAGGAGGAGAGAGGAGGGGGAGGCGGCGCACCTCGAGTGATAGATGATAGGGATGCGAGAGTGCAAAGGGGTGAACGATTCCATGTGGTCCGCCTTTTGCGAGGTCTCACCTTGTTCCGCATTTGGGCCAAATATTCGGTCCGCGGGAATGAGTTGGTCCCATTCCATATGTCCAACTGAACGCGAGAACGAGGCCTGGAATGGGTCGGACCCGTGCCATTACAGTCCATGACCCCAACCAAACACACCCTTACAAGATGAAATTGGATCTACTCTTATGAACTTAAGGATTTGGTTGGAAGGACTACAAAGGTGTACAAATTTCAGAAGTGTTTGAGCCAGAACAATTAGGGTTGCAATTCAAAGATCAAACTAGGCCAGAACTGGAAATTGGATGGTTTGCTCAAAATTTTCAAAAGGCCATATGGGTTTTTGTATAAAAGTGATCTATAGGACCAAGAGCCTCTCCCAATTATTTTGTGGAATTTTAAAAGGATTATTTAAAATAGTCTTAGTGCAATAGGGCCATTCTAGAGTTCAAAAATATTAATGAAACAATTATTCTCAGACCAAATAATTATGAAAATGATTCTGACTGATATTTATAGTAAAAGGATTCAAAGAAAATTTAAAACCCATAATATTTTTCCAAAAATACCTATATGGAGGAAACAATTTTGAGAAATAGAAAAGAGAGAAAACTATGAAATTAATAAAAGACTTGATATAGTTCAACTTTTTCTATCAGAATTTTACTTAATAAAAATATGGTTAAAACTTTAGGGTGTTACAATTTAACCTCACCATGGGGTGGGAGGTAGTCGCTCCCGTGAAGCTCTAAGATGTCACTGGTGGTGATGACTGCTACTGCAACAAAAGACCTTCCAACGGCGCCAGAAATAGGCACGTCGACGGGAGAATACTTGGCTTGATCTTTCTGCTGCGGCTACGCCTTAAGGGACTTCCTAGGCAAGTGTGCAAAGGATTTCCCCCGTGGCCTTGGAGCCTTGCGTTGGTGTTCCCTCGAAGCGGAAAGGGTGATGTAGCGTAGCAGTGGTAAGTATTTCCCTCAGTTTGAGAACCAAGGTATCAATCCAGTGGAGGAGTATCTCAAGATCCCACACAAACACAAAAACTTGCTCCCAACGCTATAAAGGGGTTGTCAGTCCCTTATAGATTGTTTGCCAAGTGAGAACTGAAAGCAACAAAGTAACAAAGCAAAGTAAAAGCGGAGATGTAAATGATGGATGTGAATAGACCCGGGGGCCGTAGTGTTTACTAGTGGCTTCTCTCATGAAAGCAAGTAGACGGTGGGTGAACAAATTACTGTCGAGCAATTGATAGAACCGCGCAAACTCGTGACGATATCTATGCAATGATTATTTCTATAGGCATCACGTCCAAAACAAGTAGACCGATATTGTGTGCATCTACTACTATTACTCCACACGTCGACCGCTATCCAGCATGCATCTAGTGTATTAAGTCCATAAGAACAGAGTAACGCCTTAAGCAAGATGACATGATGTAGAGGGATAATCTCAAACCAATGATAAAAACCCCATCTTTTTACCCTTGATGGCAACTACTTGATGTGTGCCTTGCTGCCCCTACTGTCACTGGGAAAGGTCACCACATGGCAGAACCCAAAACCAAGCACTTCTCCCATTGCAAGAATCATAGATCTAGTTGGCCAAACAAAACCCAAGACTCGGAGAGACTTACAAGGATATCAAATCATGCATATAAGAAATCAGCAAAGACTCAAATATATATCATAGATAATCTGATCAAAATCCACAATTCATCGGATCTCGACAAACACACCGCCAAAGAAGATTACATCGGATAGAACTCCATGAAGATCATGGAGAACTTTGTATTGAAGATCCAAGAGAGAGAAGAAGCCATCTAGCTACTAACTACGGACCCGTAGGTCTGAAGTGAACTACTCACGAGTCATTGGAGGGGCGATGATGATGAAGAAGAAGCCCTCCAACTCCAAAGTCCCCTCCGACAGGGCGTCGGGAAGGGTCTCCAGATGAGATCTCGCAGAAACGGAAGCTTGCGGCGGCGGAAAAGTATTTTCAAGGCTCCCCTGATTTTTTTGCGGAATATTTGGGAATTTATAGGCCAAAGATCTAGGTCAGGGGCGGCCAGGGAGGCCACAAGCCTGCCCACCGCCGCCTCCCCCTGGTGGCAGAGTGGGGGCTTGTGGGCTCCCTGGAGCCCACCTGGCTTGGCCCAAAGGCCCCCTGATCTTCTTCCGTTCGGGAAAAAATCATTTTGGGTTTTTTCTTCCGTTTGGACTCCGTTCCAAAATCAGATATGAAAAGAGTAAAAAACACGGAAAAAACAGGAACTGGCACTTGGCACTGAATTAATAAGTTAGTCCCAAAAAATATATAAAAGGTACATAAAACAACCAAAGAAGACAAGATAACAGCGTGAAACCATCAAAAAATATAGATACGTTTGAGACGTATCAATGACGGAGGGTATCCATAGCCCCTTCTTGCTCGCATCCTTCTCCTCAATCGCGTGGGCAATGGTTCCTTCCCCTTTTCGTCCATTTCTTGAGGACGGGGGGAATAGATTGAGAGGGTTGAAGGTAGGGCGTGTCACGGGTCTCCGAACGCTAGAGCTTGGGAAGTTTTTTGGCAATGGAGTAAAGGAAGGAAGCATGTGGTGAATCAGATTCATTCGTTCCCTTCTTATAAGTTGGTAAAAATTCCAAGGGACACCATGCCACAAAGTAAATTTGCTAGTTCCTAACGCGACATGCATTATATATGTGCATAGATTAAGGGATTTTGTTGAGGATGTCGCCGAAAACCAGGGGTACGATCCCTTTATCCATGGGACTGACCCATGGCAACGACCTCGAGTCATGGTAAACTCGGCACAAAGGCTATTGATGGGACCTCTCGATTCCATATCAAGTGGTGGTGGTTCGGTTTTCAGATGAAATTTGTGAGAATACAACCCGTCGGCCTACTACTCCCACATGGAAAACCATCGCCATTAAGCTAAAACCCGTCTCATATCATCATCCCTGATTTGCTGACGAAGACACCACGCAGCGGCACCTGCAGCCTGCGGTTCCTGCTGTGCTCCCGTGACCAGCCTCCTCATCTTGATGACTTGATCCAAAGGCAAGGGTAAGGTTCCTCCCTCATCACCTATCCTGTTGATCTATGAACTGAAGTATAATGCCTAATGTTTCATTGTAGTTTGAGACCAACCGTAGAGGAGATTAATGAGACACTTTTTGATGATAAAATGGTAGGAACCATGCAGGAATGTTCGGTTGTACTGAAGCATGAAGTCATGGGCGAACTATACTCAAAGTTCAAAACTTTTAGCATAAGACTTGACAACAGAACATACCCTGAATCTCTTCCGATCCTATGGTCTTATCCAATCAACTTGTGAGGTGAGTTGACAGATTATGCATAATATTAGTTCCGTGTTAATTGCGTGAACCTTTATACTAAATAAGGTTTACATCAGTTATCGCAAAATACATGGATGCGTTTGTAGCAATAGAGAAGTATGCTTCTTATTAAGATTTAGGACTTTAATTACATGAAGAATGCAGACACTTAATATTTTGCTGTGCAAATATAATTCTACATCTACATACATTATTGTTTCGGCGAAGTATTTTTAGTTATTTATTATTGCAGTATGAAACTTTGCATCTTGAGGATATGGTCTCATATATATTTTGTACTCGCACCATGGAAGTTGACATGTATTTGCTTCTCATCCACGACCTTACTAGAAGCATCATCCATGTTCGACCATATTCTTTACCTGCATGGCTATCATTACAATATTCCGGCACCAGCGTGAAAAAACAATATATCTTCCTGATTCTACTCAACTACTCTCTACAGTAATGCAATACCATGTCCCGAACAATGAACGAGCCTACTCCGCATCCCTACAGGTTAGACAAGCTTCATCTCCCATTTAATCAGCACTTTGTGCATATACGTTCAATCTTATGTGAACAGAATCCGTTTCAATCCATATGGCACAAGCTCCCCAATTCTGAAGGATTTAGCTAGATATTTGTTTTTTAGTTTGAAATCGCCCAACCAATTAAAGTCAGGTCTAAAACCTTCGTATATATTTTTGCCTTAAGCTAATATCAAGTTTGTGCATGATGCATGTACCATCGGAACATCATTTTTTGAAAATCTAGCCACTTCTCTTTAGCCTAAAATCATTCAAGCCATTAGGCTCGACACTAAAACATTTGCTTTTACAACTATTTGTGTGTAGACTATGACTAATGATATTGTTCTTTCTTCACGTGCCCACTACTCACAAATAATTTTGAGAGGCTGAAAATAATCCAGATCCTATAGTAAAGAATGTAAATAATAGAATAAAAGGATCGTGTTCTTTTTAAGACCAATGAACATAGTTTTGCATACATTCCCTTTTGTCCTCCATACTGACACAATTTCTGGATGATGTAGCAAGCCAACTTTACAACAATGGGAAGCAACTCCAGTGACACCAACGATAGCTGCTGCTTTCAAGAAGTTGTTGAATTTCTCAATAAAGCAACCTATGAGGGTAGGCCATAAGTTCTATCTCGATGAGCGGTGATGGGCCACAAAATTCTTGCTGGTTCGATAGTTGTGTTGTGAGGATTTGATCTACTCCCTTCTTGTTTTGTAGGTTTTGTGATTACCATCAGAAGTGGTATGTCAAGTTTGCTCCCATTCTAGGGTGAGTTGATAGAGATTTCCTCCCCCTTTAGCTGAACCTTGTTATGAAAATTGAGCATTTCCGTGTAAAATGTTTCTCATGTTTATTTCAATGGCTTTGCATGTTGGTTCTCACCACAAAAAAATGATAATGCTTAATTAAGGCGTAGGCTATGTTTTGAACTTCAGGCTCATCGAGGCATCGGACCAAGAAACTACTGTCTTGGATTTTCTTAGTGAGTGTATGATTCTCTCCCCCGATGATGCCAAGTTTCAACCTAGCTGTTTGCCGTTGTCATTTAATGTTTTATGGTAAGTTGCATCAACTAGATGGACTATGTCAATTCATAGTGTTCCTTTCAGTGCACCAGCTAGCTGATCAAAGAAGTCAGCGGATGATGTAAAAATATTCGATAAGTGTTAGCTTTGGTTCTTCATTGAAGGTTGGATTTAACCTCATCATATAACTTTTTTGTATGGTTTCGTTTCATGATAAAAGAGCCCGTGCTCCGGAAAATGTTAAAGGAGTAATCTGTTTCATGTATTGTGCTATTAGATGATTCCTGAACCAACAAATTAAAGAAGAGCCCCAGATTTTTGATAGGATTGTAAATCTTGAAAGCATCTTGTGCATCGACAATTAAACCTTCTAAATCACATTCTTTGTAAAGAACTCGCTAACGTCAGATATATGTTTTGTCAAGTATAATGTGTTAGTTGTAAAGCATCTTCAGAGGCATGGGTCATTTTTGTATGCTTGGGATAAAAAAAGTAAGTGTTATGTCATGAGATCCTTTTAGTGATCCAGCTTGAATACTTTATTCTTAAATTAATGATTAGGGCGACCAATGATGAGAGTGAGAAATGTCTTTTCATCTTCATTTCTAATATGACTGACGACAAACTATGTGACATAGATCATCCATGTACTCACTACAACAACACAAAACTTTAATATTATCATATTTTCTCACATTTGCTGCCCTGCCATTTTAGCTTTAAGTTTCATTTTTTTCTTTAAATATTTGTGAAAATTCCTACCAATACGTAGTAAACATAGACGGGCGCAGCAACGCGCGCCTTCAATGATCTAGTGTACTTTATACCCATCCTGAATCAATACAATACACACAATACATAGGGTTTTACCTCTTCGGCGGAGCTCGAATCTGGATAAATATCGTGCCCCTTGTTCATATTGTCACCATCTAGCTAAGATCACCAGCTCGGGACCCTCTACAAGAGATCTGTCAGATTTAGTTCCGACACCTAGTGCCACATGGCAGCCGTCCACCCTCATCTTGGGCCTTGTCAATGGTGGGGTTGTGCTAAAAAAAGACGTGAAAGGGAAGGTAGTGGCATGGAGGAGAAGGGACGAAAGAGAAATAGAAAGAGGGTATGTGTGAAGTGGAAGGAGTGCTATGCGATATGTTATACTTTTTCTGACGACAAATACAATATACTTAGTTCTAGCTGTCTCGTATTTTATCGAGAAAACGTATCTATTTCAAAAAAGAAAAGAATAAGAAGAGACAAGCATATACTTTCTCCGTTTCAAAATAACTGTCTCAAGCTTAGTACAAATTTATACTACAGCTAGTACAAAGTTGAGACATTTATTTTGAGACGGAGGGAGTAATTAATAATCACAAGTTAGCACATGGATTGGACCTTGCAACAAAAATAATTGCATCCTTAAACCAACATTATTTTCTCTTGCTATATACAGCCTGTCACTCATTTTCTTCCCAGCTACCACCAGTCTATCATATCTCTAACCACACCCTCTTCGCGATAGGTGTACGTGTGCTATTCATCTGTTGACTTCTTCTAGTTACCTACCAGTGTTCTTGGATGCTTTTGACACGGCTAGGTTTGACAAAACCAGAGGGAATCAAAGTTAACCTGGCTAAGCAATTGAATAGAGATTCGAGCTCCCAGTTTTCCCAAAAAGATGTCTGCCCTTGATCCCCAATTTCTTTTCATTTCATCAGTATAAAAGAAAAATCAGGAACTAACGTCTCCCTCTCTCTCGCTGACAATTACTCTCTCTCTCTCTCTCACCCTTTTCTCTGATTCTTTCTCTCTCCTCCGCCTTTTTTTTTTCACCAACCAAAAAAGAGAAGAGAAGGGAAGGGAAACAGAAGACCGGGTACTTGCAAGAGACCAAACAAAAGGACCCAAGAAAAAGGCCAGCAGCCAGGAAGGAGAGAGAGGGAGAGAGAGGGGGAGGGAGATCTGCGGGGCGACGCGTCGCGGTTTTCCGGCGGCAAGGTTCGATTTTGATCCCAGCCCACCCCGGATTCCCCGCCCCAGTTCATCCCTGCCCAACTCGCGCCGCTTCCACTCAAGTGCTCCAAGAAGATCCCGATTTCCGTTGCAGTTGTGGAGTCCCAGTTCCACTTGTCGTCGCCGCCGGTTTCTGCCCGCGCGCTCCCTGATTCGGAAGTTGCTGGAGCGGAGGGGGGACTTCCTCCGGCTCCCGAGTGTCTGCCTTCTGATTTGGATCTGCGGAGGGGGTGCGGATTGGCTCTCCAATTCGGGGAGCAATGAGGGCCTGATGCGGGAGAAAGTCTCGGCAAGTCGTCGTTTTGATTCTCTTGGAGTAGGGTTACCTGCCGGGATCCTTGTCCCATGGGATGCGTCAGTTCGAAGCAATTCCATGGCGGCGACGAGTGTGGCGGCGAGGGGAAGCCCCGCCGCCGCCCGTCCAGCAACTCGCTGAGGCGTCTGGTTAGTTACAACTCCAGCAAGAGGCACGAGGACTTGGAGGAGGATGAAGAAGAAGGTGGGGTTGTGGCAGCCACGTCTTCCAGCGTCGGGCACCGTGTTGCCAAAGATGCCAGCACGGCCAGGCTGATTCGGAAGCCCCCTGCGCCGGTGGTCGATGCAGTGGTGCCGCTGCCTGAGGAAGTGGCCGCAACCGCCGCTAGTGTCATCGATGTGGAGAGGGCAGTTGCTGCCCCTGTGAATCGCAGGCGTGCTCCGAATGGTGTGGCAGAGCAAGAACCAAGGAGTGGTGGCATCAGAGCTGAGGCGAAGCCAAGGATCATAGATGTGCCGAATGGAGTGGTGGCGGAGCACGTGGCGGCTGGCTGGCCGAGGTGGCTCACGGAGGTGGCAACAGAGGCGGTCCGTGGGTGGCAGCCTCGCAAGGCAGAGTCCTTCGAGAAGTTGGACAAGGTTCATCCTTACCACTAATTTATCATCTTGTTTCTCTTTGCTCAAGTCCTTCATTAGCATCTAGGATGATCTAAATTGTGTTTAGGTGTGATTTAGTGTGAATGTTCAAAGTGCTTGACCATTTTCCAATGGCATAGGACATTCTGTCAGATGCAGAAGTAGATACATCTAGATCCCATAAGTTTTGGAATATCATTATTGATGTCATGGTGCAGTTAGGGAAATAAAGCCCAACCCGTGCGCTACTACTCCTGTAAAGCAATCTGATTGATTAGAATTGAAACTACCATCGAACTGCTGATTCTGTGCTCCTACACTTTTTCTCACCCTTGCCTTTTAAATATTTCAGATAGGGCAAGGTACCTACAGCAGCGTGTACAAAGCACGTGATCTTGAGAATGGAAAAATTGTGGCACTTAAGAAAGTTCGATTTGCCAATATGGATCCTGAGAGTGTTCGATTTATGGCGAGGGAAATTCACATCTTAAGAAGACTTGATAATCCAAATGTTATTAAGCTTGAAGGTTTGGTGACATCACGCATGTCTAGTAGCTTGTATCTCGTGTTCGAATACATGGAGCATGATCTCGCGGGACTTGCTGCTACACCTGGCATAAAATTCACAGAGGCTCAGGTTTTCCTTCTGGACATTTTCTTTCATCTCCATTCAAAGGTTTTCTATTGTGCCTTTAGTTTTCATACTGTGCTAACTTCAGAAAATGACCCATTCAGGTCAAGTGTTACATGCAGCAGCTACTGTCTGGACTTGGTCACTGTCATAGTCGTGGTGTTTTGCATCGGGATATAAAGGGTGCTAATCTTCTGCTTGACAATAATGGTGCCCTGAAAATAGCAGATTTTGGTCTAGCTACATTCTTTAATCCCAACCAAAAGCAGAATTTGACAAGTCGTGTTGTAACTTTATGGTACCGGCCCCCGGAACTTTTGTTGGGTGCTACTAACTACGGTGCCACGGTTGATCTCTGGAGTGCTGGTTGCATCCTTGCGGAGTTGCTGTCAGGGAAGCCTATCATGCCAGGACGAACTGAGGTACTGTTTGATCACTACCATCTTCAAACCCTTAAGGTCAATCCTACTTGTGTCATACGGAGTTGCAGTCATAATTTGCTCAAACTCAAGACTGTTGCTTCTTTGGATTAATCCTACTTGTGTACTCACGTTAGTCTTGAATAGTTCTGTGAATCTATGTCGTTAACTTTATGACACTTAAGGTCAATTTTTGTTGTCTAAACTCTTTCAGGTGGAACAGTTGCACAAAATATTCAAGCTTTGTGGTTCACCATCAGAGGAGTTCTGGGCTAATTTGAAGTTATCGCGTGCTACCATCTTCAAACCACAACATCCGTATCGTCGTTGTGTGAATGATGTATATAAGGACTTCCCCCCTTCAGCTTTGGCACTTCTGGACCGTTTACTTGCTGTAGAACCTGATAATAGGGGTACTGCGGCTTCTGCCCTTGAAAGTGAAGTAAGTTCTGGCCGCCCTTACATTCATTTATTCATTATATGGCTGCTGTATTGCCTGTCATAAAAAGAATCCATGGTCAGATATGTATAAAATGTTAGCTAAAAGTGCTCTATGTCCGTGCAATCGCATATAAACATAATTGGGCTGCCATTTGGTGGATCTAAAAATAGTGAGTTTTACACATTTTCAACTTGTACAACCTCATACTTGCATTCTACCTCTACTTTTCAGGGTTGCTGACTTTTGCTACTGTACTGTTAGATGTACATTTGTCATGCAGCTCTGTTTCTGTTCGGTCAACACCAATTAGCACCTTTTGACGGTTCCACAATGCCCATAAGCACCGTTTGATGGTCCCACATGTCATATTCTTCCTCCTGGCTTCTTCCTATTTGACATCTCCTCTGATTCGTCTCTCCCATCAGCCTAGATGAAGCAGTGAACCTCCCTTGCTACAGGATGACACCATGGTGGCCTGCCTGCAGCACCTTGGGATGGAATTGCTGAACTTAGGGCACTCCACCCCATTTGCAAAAGGACCATCAAGAACACATGTTACGAAATATAAGTTGCATGCCAATTTAGAAGCCATCTTGAGCAGCAACAATTACAGGCAAAAAGTTTTATAGTTAAACAAAAGAAATGACCATAACTTGGTTTCTCTCTCTTCTGTACAACCAATCAATCAAGCAGATCATGCATAGGGTCATGCCTGCTGATCTCGCTCAGCCTCCTCCGTGTGAGATGTGGCTTCCAAGTCCACCTTGTCATGTTGGACGCAGTCAACCGGCAAAGCGGCCCAAACACTGACGCAAGCTTTGTCGCACTTGAGCTCCCAGTCCCTGTTGTTTGCAGGGATGAGGCTCAGCTCGACTCTTTGAGCTGGAGGCCGTCCGGATCTTGCCAGTTGGCCCCATATGGCGATTGACTGCTTTGTTGGGAACATGAGGCCAATGTCGACATGAGCTGGACATGCCGACCACAAGGCGGAGGTTGCAGGAGAGAGGGATGAAATGCCAGATCTCTGTAGTGGAGAGAGGGGATGGAGGAGGAAAAGTGGCTTAGAAGGAAGAAGCATCGGACAGAATGCCCATGGGCATTTTGGTCCTTTAATATCTCACTAACTGCAAGGTGGATGGAAAAGGAGCAGAGTGGCAACTGCATATAAGGTTAACAAGAAGAGTGAAAAGCGAGTAGCTGTAAAAAGTAATTGCAGGATACAAGTATAGAGTTGTGGCGAATAAGTCCGCTGAAAATATGGACTTCTTTGTTATTTTCTGCTCATATATTGTGAATTTGACACTGATTTTCAAAAGTGAACAATATCTGTTGATCTTAATATTAAAACTTAAGAGATGCGATTTTATATTAGCCTTTTCATTTTATGGGATTAGTTGATAACTGATTTGGTTGCCTCTGTATATCTGAAGTGACCGCCCTTAACTTCTGCTTTATAATCTGTACTTGTACATCATACAACAGTTCTTTACAACGAAGCCTTATGCTTGTGATCCATCAAGTCTGCCGAAATATCCTCCAAGCAAGGAATATGACGCTAAGCTTCGAGATGAAGAAGCTAGGAGGTAATATTCTCTGTAGCACCTAAGATAAATATTATGCAATCTGCAATTTGAACAGATGGGTTTTATCATTGGCATTTCTGTATTTAAAGAACTGTTTTGGTCCACAGGCAAAGAGCAGCTGCAGCCAAAGGACATGAATCTGAAACTGGACGCAGGAAGCAACTTGCAGCACAAAATGGCACTAACGAATCACAGGTATTGCAGAATTAATCCGATCTTAGTATAGTCTGATAATTGTCATACCAAGGGTCTCCTGAGGGATTTTTTTTCTGGTGCCACAGTCTGCACTTTTGAGCTTTGAAACATGCCATTCAATAGCTGATGCTAGCAGTTCGGTGAATGCATTATATGCATGATTCATTATCGTGATGCAATGCAATTGCTTCTCTATTTGTCTGGAACTTAATTTACACAGCTGTTTTATTGTAACCAACTAACCATGCAGCAATCAATCTGTAATGCACACACATTGTTTCCAGCTCCAGAGGCAACTATACTGAATATGACAACTAATTTTGATACCATGCTGTTAAATATAAACAGTTCACTGTTTCATATTACTCAAATCTCTCTTTTTTCATGGCTTTGCAGCAACGGCGAGTTCCGGTTAATCCTAAAAGCAGTAGTAACAAGTTTACTCCAAAGGAGGATGCTGTTACCGGCTTTCCAATGGATCCTCTGGTAGTAGACAATGGTCATGCTCGCCGTGTTCCTTTGATGAATGCTGGTCGTTCATCCTCCACTTTGGGTCGATCAAGTGGCACAGATCCAAATGCCCAGAGATTCTACACCTCTCAGATTGCTGCTGCCGAGATGTCCAACCCATCTACTGCAACTGGGCAGCGAGGCAATACTGGTAAGCTGTCTAACCTTGGGGACAGTGCCAGGAAACAGTATTTAAGAGAGCATCGGTCGAGTTCAAGGTACAGTCAACTCGCTGCTGCTGATCAGTCTGACAAACCCAAATGGTCGCAATCACATCAATTCCAAGAAAGACCGTCATCTTCCCATCGGAAGGATGAAGTGGTGGCAGATAAGGAGCCTGCAGGGGTGAGTTACTTAATTGTTCTAATTAGCTTCAGTTGGTCTTAATTCCTAACATTTGTAGGGAGCAATGCAAAGCTATGACCTAGCCCTTAAGAGCCGGGATCAGTTTCAATAAATTCCGAAAAATCTATATGTTAGCATTTCTGGTTGGTTCTTATTGGGTCTAGACTTCAGAGCGGATGTTCCGCAAATAATGTGCTGATAATTTACCGTCTATATATTCTCTTCAGTCAGTAGCGTAATATGCTGATAATTTCTCGCCTATATATTCATTCAGGTGAATGGCACGAGGAAGAACCGAATCCAGTACTCAGGACCATTGATGCCTCCCGGGGTAAACATGGAAGAGATCCTTAAAGAGCATGAGCGGCAGATCCAGCAAGCCGTGCGAAGGGCTCGTCTGGACAAGGGAAAGGGCAAGCACGCCGAGAGAGACCAGTCGGAGTCGCTGCTGTACGCTGCCCATAATGGCAGGTCATAGCGTCGCGAAGCTCGGCTCGGTGTTCTTGATGGTTTCGGCAATGGAAAGTAGTGTATGATCCCCTTATTTTTTTCGCCCCCTCGAGCGGAGAGGTTAGTTGTGCCGGCAGCTCCCACACCATTGCTTGCGCCGTGGATTGGTGGTTCCTGGCAGCAGCAGAAGAAGAACTGAAGAAGGCCTGCTCCTGTAGAGATTTTCGCCAAGTTTAGCAAGAAAGATATTCGCTGGAAAATTTGTTGCCCACACACAGTCACCAATTGTATATCTCAGAGATGAGTACCCACCCTCTTTTGAGGATTGATGATGATTCTTACACCTGTGTTTTGGTAGGTGCCAAGAGAAATATAATCAAATTATACTTCTGTGTCAGCTGCCTCTCCCTCTCTCTTCCTCCCCTTTCCTTGTCTTTCAGTTAAATTTCATTCAATCCGAGGACGAAATCTTTCACCACAAATTTGCGTGCTGTCTGGGCCGGTAATCCGGGACGTTGGATGCGAATCGGACGTTCCAAAATAAGCGACCGATTTCTTTCTCTTGGCGTGCACTCATCATGAAACTAAACCCCGAACATCCGACGGAACATTGGCGCGCCCAGCCGCCGATAGCCTCTCCCCCTACCATTAGCCTCTCGCTCCCCACCAGCTTCGCCGCCGCCGCCGCGGTGTCATGCGACGGCGAGGGCGGTGGCCGTTTGATGCGCCCTTCTCCCACCACCGCCGCCGCCGCCGCCTCGCTCTCCAGGCAGCAGCTCCTCCGCATCCAGCGCTGCCTCCCACCCGTTTGGAGAAACGCAGCACCTGCCCAAGAACCCCCGCCGCCCTCGTCCTTCTCCCCGGCCTCCCTCTCCTCCATTCTCTTCTCCTGCGCCGCGCACCGCGCGCTCCGCCCCGGCGAGCAGGCCCACGCGCGCGCCGTCACGCTCGGCCTGGCCGCGCACCCTTCCGTCCTCCCCAGGATCGCCTCCTTCTACATAGCCATCGGCGACCCCCCAGCCGCGCGTTCCGCCGTCGAGCAGGCGGCTGGGAGGGCGCGGGCCTTCCCCTGGAACCTGCTCATATGGAGCTACGCCGGCGACAGGCTGTGGAAAGACGTGGTCATGGCGTACGACAGGATGCTGGCGGTGGGCGTGGACGCCGACAGGTTCACGTATCCGTCTCTGCTGCGTGCTTGTGGCGAGCTCGGAGAGGTCAACATTGGCCGCAAGGTTAACCACCGTATTCGGAGGAGTAGATATGATCTGGACATCTATGTCTGGAACGCTTTGGTCGGGATGTATGTCAGGTGCGGTGAGCTAGAGGATGCGCGGAGGGTGTTTGATGAAATGTCTGTCAGGGATGTTGTCAGCTGGAACACAATGGTGTCTGGCTATGCATCGGCGGGGTTGTGGGCCGAGGCGTTTGAGCTGCTTCGGCGGGTTCCTGGGGCAAACGTGGTGACGTGGAATGCAGTTTCAGCAGGGAATTTGAAGGCAGGGAACTATGATGAAGTGATCAGGTTGTTGTCTCAGATGAGGAATCACCACGGGCCAGGGGTGGATTATGTTAGCTTGCTGATTGGCCTGAAGGCTTGTGCTAAGAGTGGGCATCCTAGGGTTGGCAGGGAGCTGCATGGGGTGGCTGTTCGTCTATACTTTGATAGGCTCGAGTGTATGGTAAACTCGTTGATAACAATGTATTCAAGATGCAGGATGATGGGCTCCGCTGAACTTCTCTTTAGAATGTGCTCAGTTCGGAGCATCACAGCTTGGAATTCACTGTTAGCAGGATTTGCATTCATGGACCAGGTTGAGGAAGCTTCTTTGCTCTTCAGAGAGATGATTGGCTCAGGTGTCTGTCCAAATGATGTTACTGTCTTGACAATGCTCTCCCTTGTTGCACGGTTTGGAAACTTCTGTCATGGAAGGGAGCTGCACTGCTACATCCTTAGGCATGGACAGGGTGGCTCTAAATTACTGCAAAACTCACTTGTTGCCATGTACTCAAAGTCTAGAAACATGAGAGCTTCCCGGATAGCATTTGATCAGATGGAATGTCGAGACAAGCATGCCTACACTTCATTGATTTTGGGATATGGAATGCAAAGAGAGGGTCATGTATCACTAAAGCTCTTCGATGAAATGATCGCCAACAACATGGAGCCAGATCATGTAACCATGGTTGCTGTTCTTTCAGCATGTAGCTACTCTGGACTGGTCACTCAAGGGCAGCTATTATTTACCAAGATGTTTGCTGTGTTTGGTATTGCACCAAGAGTGGAGCATTTTTCTTGCATGGTTGATTTGTACAGCCGTGAAGGTTTGCTGAAGGTGTCCGAGGAGATAATTGACAAGATGCCGTTCCAGCCAACTGCTGCAATGTTAGCGACTCTTATTGAGGCTTGCCTGATCCATGGTAATACAGAAATTGGGAAACGAACAGCAAAGAAGTTGCTGGCGATGAGGACAAACAATCCTGGTCACTACAAATTGATCTCAAACACATATATATCAGCAAAATGTTGGCCAGAACTAGCTAAAGTTAGATCATTGATGAGTATGATGGATTTAACTATGGTTCCAAGTCATTCCTTGCTAGAACCAGAATATGACATATGCCTAGTTGAGCAAGATGATGTCTTAAATCATGGTGCATATTATGACTTGTCTGACCGCACAACAGATACCGATTCATCTAGTAGTGAGGAAGTGAAAAGCAGTGAAGCTTTTGGCGCATAATAGTTGGTTCTTCTCGGATCATCTTCCTGTTAAGGTCAAAGGTTTCCAGAGGTAACATATGATTTCTAATATTTGTTCACCATGATGCTAGTTAACAAATTTAATTTACAAACGGATACTGCCGCATCTTAAAAAATGAGATTTTCTTTTTTATGTATGCTCACTTTGAACTACTAGCTGGAAATTATTTTACACGCCACATTAACACACTGGGTATTTTTTCAATTTCTTTTTCCCAGCTTGAAACTATAATGGCTGTATATTTGGAATGTTGTGGACCCCCTTATTTGGGGAATGAACTGTAAAGAAGCTGATGATAATGAGGACAAACAATCCTGGTCACTAATAATTGACCTCACACACACTAATTCTCTGTACTCCTGGAAGTATGTACTCCCACATTGAAATATACCTCTTAAATAAGCATAATTATACCTCTTTATCATTCTCAATATACCTTATTAATTATTTTAATATACCTCAATGCAAGTTTTACAAAAACATATCGTCGAAGCCCTTTGTTTATGTGGTATACCTTTTTTATGTACAATTTTTTTACTTATAAATATAATATAATATAATATGTGGTTTCAAATGGAATTTTCAGTGAAACTCATTTTGGGGCATCTAGTAATTGTTAATGAAGTATATTAAAAATGATAAAGTGGTACTTCCTCCATTTTTATATACAAGGCCACAAACTCATATTATAGGTATCAAGGCAAAAGTTAATGCCTTCTAAGTCAATGTTGCAAGACAGCTTGTCTCCTTGTTTACCATGTAAATTAATGTGTATTTTTCTCTCTCATGCACATCAAGCAAATGATCTCACTCCCGCATGCATGCAAGGGATAATTAATGTTCTCCTTTGTTAGTACTACAAGGCAAACACCATTAATATTGTATTGGTTAGTGTTAGTGGCCTTGTATTTCTGTAAATTGTAATTTTGATAGTGGTGTTGTATATAAAAATGGAGGAAGTATAAACAATTCATTCATGGTATATAATGCGTGGGAGTACGTACTCCCAGGAGTACATAGGCATTTTCCTATACTTTGAACAAAGGGTTATGGTCCCAAGTCATTCCTTGCTATAATCAAAATATGAAGTATGCCTAGTTGAGCAAGATGACTGCTTAAGCATGGTGTACATTGTGGCTTGTTTGACCGCAGGACAGATACTGATCCCTCTATTGAGAGGAAATGAAGTGCAGTTAAGCTTCTGGCAGATAATAGTAAAGCTGGAATGCAGTACGTTCTTCTTGGACCATGTTGTTAACTTCTGAAAGTTTTTGCAATGGTATGGTTTCTTCATAGGCTCCAGTCATTCTAGAAGTAATGTCATGAACTGTATGCCATGCCGTGATTTAAGAGTTCGTGAGCTGAAGAAGGTATTCTATATGGGAGGGAGGTTTCCGGCCTATGATGGTCGGAAGCGCATATACATGGCTGGTCCATTGTCATTTACTTCAAAGAATGTCACATCACTTGAAGATGATGGTTCTTGTTTGGAGAGGTCTGTCCTTCAGACTTGCACATCAACATCATTTGATGGGGTAGGGAGAACCATAATGTGTTGACAGTACTGATGGTCTTTTCTGTGATCTAGGCATCAGTGGACTGAGAAGGTAGTGATTAAGTTTGCTGCAATAGCTGATCGTCATCGTCTTGAGCAAAGTTTAGCTGGAGGAGGCTGAGGATCAAGAGGCCGTGGAAGGTCTTTATGTTGTCCTGTATGAGCTGCCAGCAGCAAGGTGAAGTGAATCTTTAGGTATCATAGAATATGAGAAATAGTTGAGAATTGTATGGTGATGCTTTCCATCCAATTATTCCACAGGTACACACTGTTTGGTCGATCATTCTTGCCTAACCTGGAGCGGAGGCGACCCTTTGGTGAAGGATTAGAAATCGTGTGTGGGTTAATCAGATCGTTTTGCCCTACTAAAATGGGCAGTGTCAGTATATGTTGGTAATACTCGCTGTCCGTCCTTACCTAGGAAAGTTGAGAGTTTCCTTCCGTATGTACGAACCTGGAAACATGCCCGTGCGTTGCACCGGGAGAAGATTAGTATACAGATTAAATACGGACTTGGTTGGCTATTAAGATTACACAACAAACAAAATATTACCATAAAAAAATGCATGCAAATCGAAAAGGTGGGCAATAAAGCTATTATTACATGTGCATCGTTATTCTAATACACAGATAATTCCATAACTACACATAAGCCAGTGGTAATCCATTATCTCTCTGATCCATAACTACACAAAGAGATAAGAACTAAGGAGTCAAGAAGCTCATGGAATGCTCAACTTTGGAATTTTTTTTGGCATCCTCTCTTGAACATGTAATATCTAAATGGCTCTTCCGAAAGAGGCAAGCATGTTACCATCCCTCAGGCCACTATTCCTCATTCAGTTGATACCCAGCAGCCCATTGTGCCAATGCCATTGGGAAAATTGTGAGCTATTAACCGCAATGGATGCAGATCATATTGACATATCTTTTTCTTATTTTTATCTACAGACTACCTGACATCTATCACTCTAATTCATCGAAACTTCTTGGTGTTCTGCTTCCTTGGTAGCCATCTCCCTTGTGTAAACATCAGGAGAGCAGATACTTGGAAGGCTTGAAGGCAGCAAATGTAGTCGCACAATGGTCATCATGAATGCAGTAGCAGCAAGAAGTGCCACTAAGACTTTTGATTGACTGTGCATAGGGAGGAGATGAAAATTAGTTCACTTTGTAGTTTGTATATAATTTAAAGAGTTTAGGGTGAAATTCTTGTTGCAGGCATTTTCCTGTAAAACATAAATTCAGGGTGAAAACCCACATAGTTCAGAGTGAAGTTAAGGTTAAGTAAGAAAATTCTGTGACATCTTGAAGCAGAATAAGTGAGAGCTTCTACAACTTTTTGGAAAGGTAGACCGCCATATCAAAGATATGATGTTTTGAAAATTCTGATATTTTGTATAACCTGAAACTCTGCTCTTAGGAACCTGAAACGCTGCATCATCTCCTGGTTGGGTACGTTGCAACACGTATCATTCACCTGGCACGAGATCCTGTCATGGTGCTGGCTGACGGTGCTTCCCCCTCCCTACCAGGCCTTGTTTGGTAGAGGTGGTTTGGTAGAGGTGGATCTAGGAGGTTTAGAGGGACCTCCCTACCAGGCCTTGTTTGGTAGAGGTGGTTTGGTAGAGGTGGATCTAGGAGGTTTAGAGGGGAGGGGATTTGGTGAACCCCCTCTTCCACCCCTTCAAATTCACTTGAAACCCTTCCAATCACAACCCTCTCCATACAAATCAAACATTTGGTTGGCAGGGAATGTAATATTGTGAAACGTCTAAAAATGTAATCTTTTATCAAGAAAAGCTTGCTACAAATTTGTAAAGGTCTACAAATAAAAATGTGAACTCTACATGGGAGTATTTTTGTAGCAACAACACAATTTTGCATGAATTTGAATCGATATCTCATCACATGCATGGAATATATCACAACGACAACATAATTTTTTCTAACATCATTACTTGGAATCAATATGCCATGTGTGATCTTTCACATCAACAAAATTTCACACAACCACAAAATATTTGTATCCAGCAACACAAAGTACTTGTGCAATTGCTCATGATCAGTTTTATCCAGCTTTTGAGTGTCCAACAAAGATAATAAAGATAATGCAACACGGATAATACAACACATGTGTGATCATCCAGCTTTTGAGTGTCCAAGAAATTTTATCCATCCAACTTGTTTACTGTTGCTTCTTTGGGTGCCTAGAACCTGATGAAACAAAAAGAGATGAACATGGGGTGCTACTTTTGCATGGGAAACAAAAAGAGATGGACCTAATGAAACAAAAAGAGATGAATAAGCTCCCTGGGCTGATAAAAATAGGGGTGGCTCACTAGTGGCCTAAGCAACTGATGAAACCAAGATCAAATAAACACTAACTTCACAGGGTATCATTGAACAGAAGTTAATGAAATAATTTCTGTTTACTACAGTACAAATGTAACATGTTTGTAACTGAAATAATTTCAGAAGTTAACTGTAGAAATAATTTCGGAAGTTAACTATAGTGAAACTTAATCTTGTTTAGTAAATAACAGTTTGTACTGAAATAATTTCTGTTTACCACAACTCTGTGAAACCTGAAATAATTTTCTATTTACTACACCAGTTAGTTGTGATTAAATAACACAGCTCACGCCTCAAGAATGTAAGAAACATCACCAAACATTTTCAGATCATAGTACAAGAACTAAGAACATAGTGAAATACAAAGTGCTTGTATGTTCAGAGATGTACAGATCTAACTAAAAGTGTGTTTTCAGAGAGTGCTTTTATATGTGTTTCAGAGAACGATTATCAAACAACACAGGTATATGTTCTGAAAAATTCTAAGAGAACTACATATTCCTTTTAGGGGAAGAGAACTACATAATCAACACTGGTTTACTTGCTTTTTCCGAGAGAGAGCAAAATGGCCAAGCTTTGATTCTATATCAACACATTTCATCGGAACATAGGCTAAGATAAGAGTCGGTTAGTGCCTGATTCTGTCGGTGTTCTGGGAATGGGGGTACCCAGACCTGCCTGCCTGCGGCCCAGGGCTGGCCCACTTCATCGACCGAAAATCAACAGGCCCGACACCACTCAAGGCAAGGCCCTCGTGAGGGACCAAGCCTCGCGAGGAGGGACAACATCAAGACCCGCAGGGGGCCTCCACAGGACCCCTCCGGAGCGGCGGATATTCCGAGGCGAGACCTGGCCTCAGGAGTCAAGGATGACGCGGGAGAAGGACAGGTGAGCAGCGGACAGCAGGGCAGACGCAGGTCTCCAAGGCATCTCCCAAAGGTTTCCATTCTGGTGCAACAAGGCCACCACCGCCCGCCAGCAGGATGGACGTCATCCCTGGACCCGTCCCTGCTGCGTTGACAACCACTTTGCAGGCGAAGACTACTTTTGGACAGGGGAACCACGTTCCCCTGTTCCCCTTCAAAATTGGCCGTTGTGGGATCCCTTCCTGCCGAAACGATAAGGGAAGAGGACCGGGACCGCCACTATATATAGAGGGTAGGTTATTTTGTAGCGGGGGACCCGATTCATTGATTCGCCCACTGGCATCGCTCAAAGGCCACCCCAGCCTAGGGAGGCGCACAAGCACTGTACTAGTTCATCGACCAACCTCCACGAGAGGCAATCCACCAAAGCAGGAGTAGGGTATAATGCTTCTGAGCGGCCCGAACCTGGGTAAACTGCCATGTTCAGTGTCTTCCTCACCATCGAGTGAGTTCTCAGCCATGCACAACGAGTAGCGAGTCAGGCAAACCAAAGCTGTTTTGTGGCCTCCGCACGCGCCCCTGAGTTCGAATCTTTAGGGTTTTGCGGAGCCCGAAATCCGAAATTTGGCGCGCTAGGTAGGGGGCGCGTGTCGGAGCCTCCACGCCAATAGCAAGAGTCAGGCCTCGACTCAACGACTCCATGGCGAGCGCGACCACCAACAGCCGCCGGTCCCCGGCGGTGGACAACGTCCGGGTGAGTAGGGCCGCCCCTGCAGTCGCCTGCATCCTCGGCGGATCGCAGGCGCCACCTTCCGTCCGTCACATCAAGCGTTTCCTACAACACGAGGGGGCGGTTCACCCAAGGTCCGAGCCCGCAGAACACCGCGTATGGCCGAAGGTCAACATCACCTTCGGCCCCGATGATCACCCTAAGGCCACGACCACCGCCGGGACACTTCCTATGTTGTGCACGCCGACCATAAGCGGCGTGGCCGTCTCCAAGACCCTCATCAATGACGGCGCGGGCCTCAACGTCATCTCAGTAGAGGCCTTCGACGCGCTGCGGTTGACCCGAGAACAACTTGCGCCTTCAAAGCCCTTCTCCGGGGTGGTGGGAGGATCAATCACCCCTGTGGGACGGATTCGCCTCCCCGTCACTTTCGGCACCCGCTCCAACTTTCAAACCGAGCAGATGGACTTCGACGTCACCCGCATCCACCTTCCGCACAATGCAATACTCGGCTACCCCACCCTCGCGCAGTTCATGGCGGCAACACACCGAGGCTACAACGTCGTTAAAATGCCCGGGAGCGACGGCGTGCTCACCGTCGTGGGGGACGTCAAGGACGCATCTCGGGTGCTCGAGCTCTGCCACAAGGCCGTGCCCCGACACGTGCCAACCCCCGGGGCGTGGCGCATGCCGCAGAAGACCCAGGGGACGTCCCCGACGTCGCGCCCGTGAAGAAGAAGCAATTGTTCTCCCAGGACCGGGCGGAAACAAAGCAAGTACCGGTGGATGAAGGAAGCTCTGCTCCCACCTTCACCATCGGCGCAAACCTCCCCCAAGACCAAGAGAAGGCATTGGTGGGTTTCCTCAGAGTGAACAAGGAGGCGTTCGCCTGGAGCGCCTCCGACCTGGGGGGGGGGGTCCCGAGGGATGTCATTGAGCACCACCTTATGGTGTGCCCGAAAGCGCGCCCGGTGAAGCAGAAGGCAAGGATGCAAGCCCCGGAGAAGCAGGCACTCATCGCTCAGGAGGTGCACAAACTGAAGGAGGCATGTGTCATTTGAGAGGTGCGCTACCCGGAATGGGTGGCCAACCCGGTGGTTGCCCAGAAGAAGTGCGGAAAGGAGCGCATGTGCATCGAATTCACGAGCCTCAACAAGGCTTGCCCTCAGGACCCGTTCCCGCTACCACACATCGATCAGATCGTGGATTCCACCACGGAGTGCGATCTCCTATGCTTCCTGGATGCATTCTCGGGCTACCACCAGATCAAGATGGCGATGGAGGACGTCGAGAAGACAACCTTCCTCTCTCCGTGTGGGGTGTACTGTTACGAGTGCATGCCCTTCGGGCCGCGGAACGCCGGGGCAACCTTCCAGCGGTTGATGCATATCGCTCTAGGACCGCAACTTGGGAGGAATGCAGAGGCCTAGGTCGACGACATCGTGGTCAAGTCAAGGCAGGGAAATACCCAGTGGAGGACCTGGAGGAGACCTTCGCCAGCCTAAGAGAGGTGAACGTGAAGCTCAACCTCGAGAAGTGCGTCTTCAGGGTCCCATCAGGCAAACTGTTTGGTTTCCTGGTGTCGCACCGAGGGATCGAGGCAAACCCGGTGAAGGTCAATGCCATAAAAAAGATGAGCGCGCCCACAACCCTCAAGGAGATGCAGAAGTTGGCAGGGTGTGTTACCTCCTTCGGCCATTTCATCTCCAAGCTCGGCGAGCGGGCCCTGCCTTTCTTCAAGATCATGAAAAGAAAGGGGCCCTTCGAATGGACCCCGGAGGCTGATGCAACCTTCGATGAACTCAAGCAATACCTCACGAGCCCGCCGGTCATGGTGGCGCCTCGCCCACGGGAGCCTCTGCTTCTGTACCTTGCTGCCACCCCCACTTCGCCAGCGCTGCATTGGTGGCAGTAAGGAAGGAGAGAACCAGCAAGGGCGCCACTTCGGGGAACCCCGGCGGGCCCCCACCCGCGGAGTCTGGAAGCCCCCATGACTCGCGAGCTCCGATTCCTCCGCAGGCAGAGGGACCGGTGGCTTAGACCGCAGGGTCGGGCCATGAGATGCTTAGCCCTCCTGAGGCCCCGGCCCCTCCTCCGGATCATGAGATGCCCGAACCTCCTGAGCTCGCTAAGGAGCACGGCATCCCAGAGGGCCGCATCCTCGTCGAGCACCCGGTGTACTTCGTCAGCATGATGCTACGGGATGTGCGCTTGCGCTACCCCATTCAGCAGAAACTCCTTCTAGCCCTCCTCGTTGCTTCGTGCAAGCTGCGCCACTACTTCCAGGGGCACCCAATCAAGGTTGTCTCCACCTACCTCTTAGAGAAGATCCTGCATAACCCAAACGCGACAAGAAGGGTTGCCGAATGGAATATCGAGCTTCAAGCCTTCAACATCGAATTCAGCACAACCAGGGTCATCAAGGGAGCGACCTTGGCTGACTTCGTGGCGGCGTGCATGGACGCGCCGGACTGGGGGCTGGAAGGGAGACAATCCCTTGCCCCCGGTGAGGAGGCACCTGAGGGATGGACCATGCACTTCGATGAAGCCTTCACGCACAGTGGAGTAGGGGCTGTAGTCGTGCTCACTTCCCCGACGGGAGGCAAGATCCGCTACGCCGTACAGCTCTGCTTCCAGCGTGGGGAAAAGGTCTCCAACAACATAGAGGAGTACGAAGGCCTCATCGCCGGCCTCAAGGTGGCGGCAGCCTTGGGGATCCGGCGCCTCGCCGTGATGGGTGACTCCCAGCTTCCCGTCAACTTCTCCAACAAAGAGTACACGCCCAAGGACGAGCACATGGAAGCGTATCTGCAAGAGGTACATAAGATTGAGAAACGTTTTCAGGGCTTGGAGCTGCAACACGTCCCGCATGGTGAGAAGAAGGAGGCGGACGACATCACCAAAAGAGCTTCGCGTCACAAGGCTCAAGAGCTAGGCGTCTCCGAGGAGAAACTCTTCAAGCCTTCTGTGACGCCGTCACCCGAGGGCCCGACACCACGAGGATAGGAGCTCCCCCCAGCATCGCCCTTGGGGGCTCCGGATTGCGGTCAGCCTCCGGGGGCTCGACTGCTCCTGGCCCTAGAGGCGCAGGCCGATGATTGGATGCAGGAACTCGGGGCATACCTTCTCCAAGGCACATTGCCGGAGAAGGAGGAAGACACGGAGCGCGTAGCACGACAAGCCTCGACCTACTGCTTGCGGGACGACAACTTGTATCGCACGCGCTCGAATGACGTCGTGCCGCGGTGCATTTCCAGGGAGCAAGAGCGTGAACTACTGGCCGGCATCCATGGAGGGGACTGCTGGCATCACTCCTCTTCGCGCACGCTCGTAGGTAAGGCATTCAGATCAGGCTTCTACTGGCCTACAACGCTGGACGACGCCACCAAACTGGTCCAGTCTTGCGAGGCCTGCCAGTTCCACGCCAAGCAGATTCACCAGCCAGCGCAGGGCCTCCAGACCATTCCGCTTTCCTGGCCCTTCGCCGTCTGGGGGCTGGACATATTGGGGCCCTTCCAGCGGGCGGTGGGCGACTTCCGCTATCTCTACATCGCCATCGACAAAATCACCAAGTGGGCGGAGATGGAGCCCGTGCACACCATGCCTGCCGGGCCGGCCGTCAAATTCATCAAGGGCCTCGTGAGCCGCTTCGACGTCCCCAACCGCATCATCACCGACAACGGTTCACAGTTCACCAGCTATCTCTTCAAGACTTACTGCGCTAACCTAGGAACGCAGGTATGCTACGCATTGATGGCCCATCCACGGAGCAATGGCCAGGCGGAGTGTAAAGACTAAGATGCGGTCCTTTCCGATTTAGGGAACGAGGCCCCAAAATGGAAAGAAGCGCATCTAAGCGTTTCGCAGGCATGATAACATAGCACATACATAATAACAGAATGACAAATAGGGATTCATCTGCCATCTCATAGAATATATCAGAGTTTACATCACGCAATTATTCAGACAAGGTAGTTCCGCTACGGACTACATAACATGAGAAAAGGCTATGCTACCCTGCATGCTTGCCCACGATCACGACCACGCCTCAGTCTTCTGGATAGTTCACGTACAGGCGGTCGTTCTCCTCATCGTACTACCACGCCAGCTGCGTGCCGTCGGGATCACCTGTGTCGAGCGTACCTGTACCTGTTGGTATGTTGAAGTAATCTGTGAGCCACAGGGACTCAACAATCTATGACCTCGGTGCCAGAACTAGTCAAGTTATTAGGTAAGGAAGGTTCAATGTTTAGGTTGCAGCATCCTAAGCTTTATAGTGGCTAACTTACGTAGAACAAGTTAATGAAGGTGGTCTATACTAGCGGGCGAAGACTAGCTGATCAAGAAGTGATCCTGAACACCTACTTACGTCAATCATAACCCCATCGTGTTCCCGATCGAAGAGAGGTCTTCGAAGGGGACAATCACGGTTACGCACACAGTTGGCAATTTTATTAGATTAGGTTCAAGTTATCTATAACCGGATGTTAACAAATATTCCAAGTTGCCACATAACCGCGGGCACGGCTTTCCGAAAGATTAAACCCTCCAGGGGTGCTCCAACTAGTCCATCACAAACGGTCACGGGCCGCAAAGTAATCCTCTATCACGAACCTCGTGATCTCGTCGGATTCCTTAGAGGAAAACTTCAACTCTGGGGAGAACCAAAGCTTCACCGGGACTCCTATACGCAAGATATATCGCTAAGGTAAGACAAGACTAGCAGGACCTCCCGTCGTGTCGACGACCCCGATAAGAGCCGCGTATCTCAGTCTCAGGACCCAATGAATGGAATTAGCTATGAGAACCAAACCTCAAGTTTCCTTGTGGTGGCCCTGCAGGCAGACCAGGTTGGACCAACACTCATGAGGAGCACTGGCCCGGGTTGTTGGTTAATTCCTCGGGGTAGCTATTCCCTATGCAGATTATTATTAAGTGATTAGGAAATTAACACCAATGTTGGGTCCTGCCGAACAAGTCTTAACACTACACGATTTATCAAGGGGGTCCCCATAACAACCCCGAACGTGTTAGGAGCGAACAATTATGGAATCAAACACCGGTAGCCGGAAACTATGGCGGCAATAACGGAACAAAACACCCGACAAAAGGCTAGGCCTCCCGTTATTTACCAAGTATATAGGTGCATTAATTAAATAACAAATTTAACATAATGATATCAAACTCATGTTATCACATGAGACAAGGCACCGACAACTAGCAACACTAACATTAGGAGCTGAGCAAAGCCTACTTAGCCATTCAATATTTGCTAGGAGGGGAAAAGTGTTTGAGTTTCATGGAAATATTAGGAGGCAATTATTTCAGTGGTAGGCAACAAACATATGACGAAGGAAACGTGAATCTAGCATAACAAGTCTAGAGATGGAATCAAGGTCATATCATCTTGCCTGTGATGTCCTCAGCTTGGAACTGCTCTTGTTCGTCCTGCACGTACTCTCCCGGATCCACGTAATCGCTCTCCGATTCCGGTGCTACCCAACATAAAAATAGCATCCAATGAACAACAACACAACAAGATGCAACAAGCACATGATGCATGAGATGAAAATGAACATGCATCTCTATTCTAGTCACTTGCACATGCATGAGAAGAAAATACAAGCTCCTGGACAGAACTGCACTCTAAGCTATCTTGACATGCATGGGGATGGCATGAACAGATGCATCACGTGAAAACGATGCAAAAGCATATAAAGAACGTTACGAATGGATCAACCGGAAACAACAAAACAAGAAATGGAGTCCTACGTATCAAATCCATCACAACACACTCCAATGGCATACTTTTGGTATTCCCAGGTTGCCAAAACACAAATCAAACAAGTATGGATGGGGTGGTGCAAGGAATCTCACCACACCATCAACTATGCACTCACAAGCATCAAAAGATCAAAACTATACATTTTGTCCTAAACAACATGATAGCAGTTTGAGGGCTACATGCAAAGTACCTACAGCCACCCAAATGTGCCAAATAAGATATGTGGCAGAAGCTATTCAAAATCTGTACAAGCATGAGCAAAAAGATCATACAAGGGAGTTTCACACAGAAAGTTCTACAGCTGCTAACTTGGACAAAAATATCAGTTTTCAGGGACTTAGTGAAAATCTCAGATTCTCACTAGCTATTTATGCTATGAAGCATTTTGATAACACCCAAAACATTATCTACAGGAAGCCAAATGGAATGAAAATTCATAGAGAGCTAGACAAACACAAAAGCTACAACTTCTCAGTTGATTGCAGGGGCCGAATCCCAACACATATACTTCTACAAGCACAACTACAAGGGAAGAAAATAACAACAGTTTCTCACACTTAGATTTTCACTAAACTGGAATTTTCAGCCACATGCCTTCTTTGACTAGTCACAACTTGCACATATGAATTCCTAAGCATGAAACAAAACCAACATGTTGTAGAGGGGTTCACCCTCTACTGCCCAACAAGGAATCAATCTCTTGGGTTCATCACATCACATGGAACCAAGCTCTAAACATTGAACAAAACAGAAATATGACATTCCTAGAAAGTGTTCCAAAGTGGAATCTGAACCCACCATTGGATTCCTGGGATGATTCTACCCCAAAAACATATATAATACATAGGCACTTGCATAGAACAGTTGGGCACAAAGCTAAGAAGAAACTATACATGGAATCACATAGAGGTGAATAGTGCATCATCACATGTGCTTCCACTAGCTCATCATCTACACATCCAAATGCACACTATCAACACTCCAATGGTGACATGAGAGTTTAGACCTCATGTATGTGTGCCATAGCACACCACCACACACACACTTACATCAAGAACAACATAAACAAGCACCTACACATGCTAGTTGGAATCATATCATGCTACCTACACCTACACATACAAGTAGCCACAAGTGCTAACTAGGCACATCATGCCTTGGGCATGTGTGTGACACACACACACACTCACATACACCATCACCTACACTACACACAAAGTAAGTGGAGGGGAAAACCCAAACACACACACAAGATCACACACTAGCACAAGGTGGCCTAGCAAGCTGCCGCTTTAATCTAGACAACAAAAGAAAAACAACAAGGAAAAATAGGCAAAAAAATATAAAAGGGCTTGGCGTGATTCGAACCCCAAACCTGCTGGCATACCCACTGAACCAACACCACCGCGCTACTCCTCGTTCCCTTGACAGAACAGAGGAGACTTGCAAGGTAAGCAGACTCTCCTGCGCTACTGCTCCCAAAATCAAATAAACAAAATGTGGCAATGCGGCAATCGAACCCAACACCACCTGATCAACAGACCACATTGCAAACCACTACGCTACGCTACGAAACTTATCAGAGAAGAGGGGTTCTACAAGGTAACACATCAAGGCCGCCCTGCTCTGCCTGCACAAAGAGACAGCGACGACAACAACGCCACCGGAGCATGCCTTCTACCACTACTGCTGCTCTACGCCGCGGGGATCATCCACTCTACCACTACTCATCTGTGGAAGCCCCTGCGCTGCTACTCTGCACAAGCCCGAGCACACCCACACAAAGAACACACATGCACATCCGGCGTTCTCTTCTCTGATCAGAGAAGCACGACAACGAGCCTTGGTCGCATCTACAGAGGGGGAAGGGAGGAAGAGAGCTAGGCTCACCAAGGGGAAGGAGTGGAGAGGGCCGATCGGAGGAAGGAGTCCGAAGAAGAACCGGAGCCGATCTGTTGCAGAACCGAAGCAGAACCGACGCAGGGATACGGGACCGCCGGGAACGCGCCGGAGACGAGGTCCTGGCCATCGTTGTGGTCGCTCCCCGACCTCAACGACAACGGGAATGGAACGCCAAGGCCTTCCCCGAGCTCCCTGACATGCTGGCCAGCGCCGGAGGCGATGGATGCGCGGTGGACGACGGCGGCGCACTATTGCTCTCTCTCTGCTACCTGATCTACAGAGAGGATACCTGGGGAGGAAGAAGGAGATGGAGGAGAGGTGGCAGCGCTAGGAGGGGGGGGACGCGGAACCCTAGGCACTCGGGCACGCACGCCGAGGATAAATAGGGGCCTCGACGTCAATGAGCCTCACGGCGTCGCTCGGTCTCTCACTGAAGGCTAACGGAAAGCGTGCGCGAGGAAGAAACGCCGTCACGAGGAAGGAGGTGGTGCGCGCTGGGCTCTCGCTGGGGAAACGGAGAGAGAGATGGGCCTCGGGAGGGAAAGAGGCCGAAGCTGGCGACAGGCAAGAGAAAAGAAACCCACTGGGGTTTCCTATTTAAAACCAACACTAGACAAAGAAATAAATACGCATGCTAAACTGATGGTGCTAAAAATAAAGCAAAAATACCCCTGGTCATAAGGAATTATGACCTATTTGAATAAAAAGAAGAAGGTTTTTTTGGAGCAAGTAAATATTTACAAAACATAATTAAGTTTAGCTGTTTTGTGAATATTTGCACCACTAAGACATAGTTTCAAATCACTAAAACTCTAGCATCACATCCACCACAAAACATACTAAAATATGGGCATTTTGGAATCAAGGAGGGAACAGGTGAATATTGACTTTGAGATAAATAAAGAGGAAGAGTTTTGAAACCTAGAAGCAACCAACATAGTGCTCCCTACTTTCAAATGCACCACTCCACAACATTTCACTTATCAACATCACATCCTCACATGTCATCACACCACATACACATGATCACAAGGCAACACACACAAATAGGCATGGAATGAATTGGATGCATGCATGCAAAGGAAAACAAAACAATGTGACACACATGAAATAACATATGCATTGAGCTCTCATGGCAATGACAAGATGGACCCACATACAGAAGGTTCCAAATATGGCAAGTTACACTCCTGGAGCATTACAAACTCTCCCACACTACAAAAAGATCTCGATCCGAGATGTAAGACTGAAAGAACTCTGAAATTCAGAACGGAGGTGATCCTCGCGTTCCCAAGTGGCCTCTTTATTGGAATGGTGTGATCATTGCACCTTGAGAAATTTGACAGTCTTGTTGCGGGTCTTGCGCTCAGTCGCCTCGAGAACCGCAACTGGATGCTCACGATAGGAAAGGTCGGGTTGAAGGTCGATGTCTTGAAGATGAACAGTGCGCTCGAGAGTCTTGAAGCATCTCCGGAGCTGAGAGACATGGAACACGTCATGCACATTTGCAAAGTTTGAAGGGAGCTCGAGCTGGTACGCAAGGTCGCCTCTCTTGCCAACAACTCTGAAAGGATCAACGAAACGAGGCGCAAGCTTGCCTTTGATGCCAAAGCGCTGCGTACCCTTCATAGGCGACACCTTGAGATAGACGAAGTCATCGAGCTCATAAGACATGTCACGATGCTTGCTATCCTAATAGCTCTTCTGACGGGACTGAGACGCTCTGAGATTATTCCGAATGACCCGACACATCTCTTCAGCTTCTTCTATCAAGTCATTCCCAAGAATCTAACGCTCGCCGATCTCGGACCAGTTGAGCGGGGTACAACACTTCCTGCCATAGAGAATCTCAAACGGAGCTTTGCCTGAACTAGCTTGATAACTGTTGTTATACGAGAACTCAGCGAAAGGCATGCAGTCTTCCCACTTTGTGCCAAAAGAGATAACACAGGCTCTCTGCATATCCTTAAGGACCTGATTGACTCGCTCCACTTGACCACTAGTCTGAGGATGAAAAGCTGTGCTGAAGCGTATCTTCGTGCCCATCGCAGACTGAAAAGAGTCCCAGAACTTGGAAGTGTAGATACTTCCGCGATCCGAAGAAATCATCATAGGCACGCCATGCAAAGACACTATCTTGGAAGTGTACAACTCTACAAGCTGGGCTACGGAGATGGATTCCTTGACTGGAAGAAAATGAGCCACTTTACTCAACTTGTCGATGACGACGAAGATGGCATCATTACCCTTCTTGGACTTTGTAAACGCGGTGACGAAATCCATCTCAATATGGTCGAACTTCCACTCGGGAATGGGAAAAGGATGCAAAAGACCTGCTGGACGTTGATGATCTCCTTTCACCCTTTGACATACATCACATTCATTTACGAACTGTGCAATCTCACGCTTCATGCGAGTCCACCAGAAGGTCTGTTTAAAATCCTGATACATCTTGGAGCTTCCTGGATGTATTGAGAGCAAGGAGTTATGAGCTTCTTCCATGATTACCTTTCTGAGATCACCTTTCGGAACGACAAGACGATCCTCAAAGAACAACGTGTCTGTGGCATCAATACCGAAGCACTTATATTTGGGAAGTCCCTTTGCCACGCCAATCTTGACTTTCTTCACCATTGCATCAAGAAGCTGTGCTGCTCGGACCTGATCTTCCAAGGTAGGAGAGATCTGAAGATTTGCAAGAAATCCCTGAGGTACTAACTGAAGGTTGAGCTTTCTGAAAGATTCACAAAGGTCAGGTTGGAGAGGCTTTAGAATGAGACTGTTGCAGTAAGCCTTCCTGCTCAAAGCATCTGCCATGACATTAGCTTTGCCTGGCGTGTACTCAACACTCGGATTAAAATCTTGGAGCATTTCCACCCAACGAGTTTGCTGGAGATTCAGGTTAGGCTGGGTGAAGATGTACTTGAGACTCTTGTGATCGGTTAACACTTCAACCTTTCGTTCCAACAAGAGGTGTCTCCAAGTCATCAGAGCATGTACCACTGCTGCCAGCTCAAGATCATGCACAGGATAATTCTTCTCCGCTGGCTTCAACTGCCTAGAGGTATAAGCAACCACTTTCTTCTCTTGCATCAGAACTGCAGCAAGACCTTGAAGAGAGGCGTCACAGAACACTTGGTAAGGTTTAGAATCATTAGGAGGAACCTAGACTAGAGTAGAGGTGAGCTTCTCTTTGAGTGTGTCGAAGGCCAACTGACACTCTAGAGACCAAGCATACTTCACACCTTTCTGAAGCAGATTCGAGAGAGGCTTAGCAATCTTGGAGAAGTTCTCAACGAACCTTCTACAATAGCTTGCAAGCCCGAGAAAGCTTCGAAGCTGCTTCACATTCTGCGGAGGCTCCCATTCAACAATGGCCTGCACCTTCGACGGATCAACTTTGATGCCCTTGGCAGAGATGATGTGCCAAATATAGTCGACTTCTTTCAACCAGAACTCACACTTGGAAAACTTGGCATAGAACTTGTGCTCTCTTAACTTATCAAGCACCAACCTGAGATGTTCTTCATGTTCTTCCTCAGTCTCTGAAAAGACCAGAATATCGTCGAGATATAGCAAGACGAACTCATTCTTGAACGGAGAGAATATGTAGTTCATCATTCGACAAAATGTCGGAGGAGCATTTGCCAGACCAAAATACATGACCGTATACTCATACGAGCCAAAACTAGTCCTGAAAGCAGTCTTCAGAATATCCTCTTCGCGAATGTGAATTTGATGATAGCCCATTCTGAGATCGAGCTTGGAGAAGATCTTAGCCCCTTTCAACTGTTCGAACAACTCATTTATGTTCGGAAGTGGATACTTGTTCCGGATTGTCTTCTTGTTCAATGGACGGTAATCGACACACAACCGATCTGTGCCATCCTTCTTCTTGACAAACAGAACTCCACAGCCCCACGGAGACGAGCTCGGTCTGATCAGACCCAAACTCTCCTGCTCATCGAGTTGCCTCTTAAGTTCCTTCAACTCTTCTGGACCCAATTTGTATGGCCGTTTGCACATAGGCTCAGTACCTGGTTCAAGCTCAATAACAAATTCAACTTCTCGGTGCAGAGGCATTCCTGGCAGCTCTTCTAGAAACACATCTTCATATTCGCAGACCACTAGGACTTGCGAAATAGGATTAAACTCACCCTTTTCATTCAAAGAGAACAGACGGATTGTGTCATCGTCCGCCACGAATATAATCACGTCCTCGGAAGAGTGAGTAAGCTTCACTTCTTTAGCTTCACAATCAATCGATGCCTTGTTCATGGCCAACCAGTCCATACCAAGGATCAAATCAATGTCGGAATTGACCAAGACAATAGGAGACGCCAGAAAAGAATAACTCCCTATCTTGACAGAAGCACCCGGAACGAACAACTGAGAGCTCATCCGCATACCCAGAGACACAACTTGCAATGACTTGGGTAAAAACTCGGTCGCAACATTATTACCAGATGCAAAGGGATATGACATGAAAGAATGCGATGCGCCAGAATCGAACAACACTTTAGCAGGAATATAATTGACGAGGAGGTTACCCTTTATCACATCTGACGAGTTTTCTGCCTCAGCCGCATTCACCATGTTGACTCGAGCAGACGTGGGGTTGAACTTCACGAGAGCATTTCTTGGAGGTTTGCCTGGAGGAGGAGGTGGAAGACGGAGCTGAGAAGTGCACTTGTTGGCATAGTGACCCTTCTGCCCACACTTGTGACAAGTAACATCTGCTGGCTGACGGTACTATGTCTGAGGAGGCCCTTGCTTCTGCTGCTGGAATCTCTGCTGGAAAGCTGGGTTGGGTGGGTGGGAAGAACCACGACTACCAGAATGCTTGAACTGCTGCGTGTGCCGAGGAGGAGGAGGAGACACCCAATACTTCTGTTGCTTCTGAACCACGTGAGTAGAAGACGAGCTGGAATCTCTGAAGCGCTTCTTAGAATTCTCCACCCTGAGCAAAGCTGCCTCAGCCCTGAGAGCTAAGTTGTAGAACTTATCAAACTCCTCAGGATCGTGCAAAGCGAGAGCTAACTGCAAATCTTCTTTCAAGCCACCTCTGAACTGATAAATCTTGCTCTTCTGATCAGGGATATCCTGCAAGGCGTATCGGGCTAGCTCGTGGAACTCGACGTTGTACTTGTACACGGAGTTACCACCTTGATTCAAGCGCCTGAACTTCTCACGCATCTCCTCCATGAAGCTGGACGGAATGTAGTGGGATCTGAAGTCATGGCAGAACTCATCCCAAGTGATCACTCTAGCACCCGTGGAATCCTTCAACTGTTGCCACCAGATAGATGCTTGCCCCTTCAGCTGGAATGTTGCAAACTTGACGAAATCCTCAGGACAAACATTGCTGCATTCAAAGTGCTTGTTCATGTCGCGGATCCAATCCTCAGCATCAAACGGCTGGTCACAGGAAGTGAAAGTCTTCGGCTGATTTGACAGGAACTGACTCAGATTAGCAAACTGATTGCCACCATGCTGGAAATTGCCTTGCTGCTGATTAGTCCTGTCTTGCAACAACTGTATCAGCATCTGAGTGTTTGCATTTGTAGCAGCCATCACCGCTTGCGAAGCCTCTGCAGGAGGAGGCGGCGGTGGAGGAGGATTCTTCGGAGGAGGAGGTGGTGGCGGCACATCCTCACGACCTGGATTCTGACGAGTTGGTGGAGCCATCCTGAAGACGGACAACACATTAGCCCACAGAATATATTGAGGGTATAGCTGAATCAAAATTGCAAGAATATCTGAACAGGAATATTAGCAATTGCACTCAAACAAAATAGTAAGAATGCGTCCTCAAAGTGACGGTCGACAAAATTCTGATTAAGACCACTTGCAAACAAGTATGAGCTAGAACTGCTTGGAACAAACATATGATCAAGATTTCATCTGATATCTTCGTGGATAAGATCGCACAGGCTCGAATTTACAGTAGCCATCCTATGCAAGGTAGTGCACACGACTTACGAAGTATTCCCGAGCCGTAGCGAGCTACAAGGACTCTTTAAGACACAACGAGAACCGCTGTAAGACGACCGTGAACAAACATACCCACTGAATGTCGAATCCCAACCTCACATCATGCATCTGTAGGAAGATTGTCCTATAAGTCACTACTTGATATCCCACCTATGAATTCCCGAAATACCTGGTCATGCAATCTGGTACACGGATACAAGGAGTAATATTCACACAACTCCTGTACTAACCCGTCCACTGTATCACATCCGTCAACACATAACCAGAATCTAGGACCTTCATCTACAACAAACCCTCGTGATCACAACGATACAAAGTATGGAAGTACTCCCGAACAATCTGCACCAGTACTGGGGACATCGGGGTTATCTCGCCACTACTAGTATTGAAGCAATTACGAACATCCTTCGTTTTGAGATACTCAGAAATCTGAATGATGGCGATGTGCACAAAATCCCCTGGAGCTCAACTCCCTGGAAGAAATCAAGGCAGACAGGAGGCACCAAGACAGAACTCCGTCACATCGAAATCATATAGACTTCAAAAATACCCGCATGATCCTAAATTTTTTTGAGCGAGAAGAGGAGTAGAATTAAGATTTCCTAAGTCGGGAACCTCACCAGAGCATGGAAGAGGAGAAAAAAGAATCCTACTCTCCGATATAACTAAGACTCAAAACATTTTACTAGACTCGACTCGGCCAAGTACGATCACACACAGGCTCCTATGGTTGTAAGGTTGTGATTACCAACTTGTAACGACTAATATGCGGTCCTTTCCGATTTAGGGAACGAGGCCCCAAAATGGAAAGAAGCGCATCTAAGCGTTTCGCAAGCATGATAACATAGCACATGCATAATAATAGAATGACAAATAGGGATTCATCTGCCATCTCATAAAAAATATATCAGAGTTTACATCACGCAATTATTCACACAAGGTAGTTCCGCTACGGACTACATAACATGAGAAAAGGCTATGCTACCCTGCATGCTTACCCACGATCACGACCACACCTTAGTCTTCTGGATAGTTCACGTATAGGCGGTCGTTCTCCTCATCGTACTGCCACGCCAGCTGCGTGCCGTCGGGATCACTTGCGTCGGGCGTACCTGTACCTGTTAGTGTGTTGAAGTAATCTGTGAGCCACAGGGACTCAGCAATCTATTACCTCGGTGCCAGAACTAGTCAAGTTATTAGGTAGGGAAGGTTCAGTGTTTAGGTTGCAGCATCCTAAGATTTATAGTGGCTAACTTACGTAGAACAAGTTAATGAAGGTGGTCTATACTAGCGGGCGAAGACTAGCTGATCAAGAAGTGATCCTGAACACCTACTTACGTCAATCATAACCCCACCGTGTTCCCAATCGAAGAGAGGTCTTCGAAGGGGACAATCACGGTTACACACACAGTTGGCAATTTTATTAGATTAGGTTCAAGTTATCTATAACCGGATGTTAACAAATATTCCAAGTTGCCACATAACCGCGGGCACGGCTTTCCGAAAGATTAAACCCTCCAGGGGTGCTCCAACTAGTCCATCACAAACGGTCACGGGCCGCAAAGTAATCCTCTATCACGAACCTCGTGATCTCGTCGGATTCCTTAGAGGAAAACTTCAACTCTGGGGAGAACCAAAGCTTCACCGGGACTCCTATACGCAAGATATATCGCTAAGGTAAGACAAGACTAGCAGGACCTCCCGTCGTGTCGACGACCCCGATAAGAGCCGCGTATCTCAGTCTCAGGACCCAATGAATGGAATTAGCTATGAGAACCAAACCTCAAGTTTCCTTGTGGTGGCCCTGCAGGCAGACCAGGTTGGACCAACACTCATGAGGAGCACTGGCCCGGGTTGTTGGTTAATTCCTCGGGGTAGCTATTCCCTATGCAGATTATTATTAAGTGATTAGGAAATTAACACCAATGTTGGGTCCTGCCGAACAAGTCTTAACACTACACGATTTATCAAGGGGGTCCCCATAACAACCCCGAACGTGTTAGGAGCGAACAATTATGGAATCAAACACCGGTAGCCGGAAACTATGGCGGCAATAACGGAACAAAACACCCGACAAAAGGCTAGGCCTCCCGTTATTTACCAAGTATATAGGTGCATTAATTAAATAACAAATTTAACATAATGATATCAAACTCATGTTATCACATGAGACAAGGCACCGACAACTAGCAACACTAACATTAGGAGCTGAGCAAAGCCTACTTAGCCATTCAATATTTGCTAGGAGGGGAAAAGTGTTTGAGTTTCATGGAAATATTAGGAGGCAATTATTTCAGTGGTAGGCAACAAACATATGACGAAGGAAACGTGAATCTAGCATAACAAGTCTAGAGATGGAATCAAGGTCATATCATCTTGCCTGTGATGTCCTCAGCTTGGAACTGCTCTTGTTCGTCCTACACGTACTCTCCCGGATCCACGTAATCGCTCTCCGATCCCGGTGCTACCCAACATAAAAATAGCATCCAATGAACAACAACACAACAAGATGCAACAAGCACATGATGCATGAGATGAAAATGAACATGCATCTCTATTCTAGTCACTTGCACATGCATGAGAAGAAAATACAAGCTCCTGGACAGAACTGCACTCTAAGATATCTTGACATGCATGAGGATGGCATGAATAGATGCATCACGCGAAAATGATGCAAAAGCATATAAAGAACGTTAGGAACGGAGCTATGGATCAACCGGAAACAATGAAACAAGAAATGGAGTCCTACGTATCAAATCCATCACAACACACTCCAATGGCATACTTCTGGTATTCCCAGGTTTCCAAAACACAAATTAAACAAGTATGGATGGGGTGGTGCAAGGAATCTCACCACACCATCAACTATGCACTCACAAGCATCAAAACATCAAAACTATACATTCTGTCCTAAACAACATCATAGAAGTTTGAGGGCTACATGCAAAGCACCTAGAGCCACCCGAATGTGCCAAATAGGATATGTGGCAGAAGCTATTCAAAAGCTCTACAAGCATGAGCAAAAAGATCATACAAAGGAGTTTCACACAGCAAGTTCTACAGCTGCTAACTTGGACAAAAATTTCAGTTTTCACGGACTTTGTGAAAATCTTAGATTCTCACTAGTTGTTTATGCTCTGAAGCATTTTGACAACACCCAAAACATTATCTACAGGAAGCCAAATGGAATGAAAATTCATAGAGAGCTAGACAAACACAAAAGCTACAACTTCTCATTGATTGCAGGGGCTGAATCCCAACACATAAACTTCTACAAGCACAACAACAAGGGAAGAAAATAACATCTGTTTCTCAAACTTAGTGAAAATCACATATTTTCACTAAACTGGAATTTTCAGCCACATTCCTACTTTGACTAGGCACAACTTGCACATATGAATTCCTAAGCATGAATCAAAACCAACGTGTTGTAGAGGGTTTCACCCTCTACTGCCCCAACAAGGAATCAACCTCTTGGGTTCATCACATCACATGGAACCAAGCTCTAAACGTTGAACAAAATAGAAATATGACATTCCCAGAAATTGTTCCAAAGTGAAATCTAAACCCACCATTGGATTCCTGGGATGATTCTACCCAAAAACATATATAATACATAGGCACTTGCATAGAACAATTGGGCACAAAGCTAAGAAGAAACTATACATGGAATCACATAGAGGTGAATAGTGCATCATCACATGTGCTTCCACTAGCTCATCATCTACACATCCAAATGCACACTATCAACACTCCAATGGCGACATGAGGGTTTAGACCTCATATATGTGTGCCATAGCACACCACCACACACAGACTTACATCAAGCACAACATAAACACGCACCTACACATGCTAGTTGGAATCACATAATGCTACCTACACCTACACATACAAGTAGCCACAAGTGCTAACTAGGCACATCATGCTTTTGGGCATGTGTGTGACACACACACACATTCTCACACACACACTCACATACACCATCACCTACACTACACACAAAGTAAGTGGAGGGGAAAACCCAAACACACACACAAGATCACACACTAGCACAAGCTAGTGCATCAGCTCTACATCATGCACATAAGTAACACACACACACATGCATAATATACTAGTGCAAAACCCACAAGCTAATACACACACACATAAATAATAGCTCACACATACACTACACACAAATACCCTACATGCATTTCTACACATACTAGATAAATACTAGGGGCACCTACTGGTTATGAGGAGAAAATTCCACACAAGGAGGCCTAGCAAGCTGTAGCTTTAATCTAGACAGCAAAAGAAAAATAGCAAGGAAAATAGGCAAAAAAATATAAAATGGCTTGGGGTGATTCGAACCCCAAACCTGCTGGCATACCCACTGAACCAACACCACTGCGCTATTGCTCATTCCCTTGACAGAACAGAGGAGACTTGCAAGGTAAGGAGACTCTCCTGCGCTACTGCTCCCAAAAATCAGAGTTTACATCACGCAATTATTCAGACAAGGTAGTTCCGCTACGGACTACATAACATGAGAAAAGGCTATGCTACCCTGCATGCTTGCCCACGATCACGACCACGCCTCAGTCTTCTGGATAGTTCACGTACAGGCGGTCGTTCTCCTCATCGTACTACCACGCCAGCTGCGTGCCGTCGGGATCACCTGTGTCGGGCGTACCTGTACCTGTTGGTATGTTGAAGTAATCTGTGAGCCACAGGGACTCAACAATCTATGACCTCGGTGCCAGAACTAGTCAAGTTATTAGGTAAGGAAGGTTCAATGTTTAGGTTGCAGCATCCTAAGCTTTATAGTGGCTAACTTACGTAGAACAAGTTAATGAAGGTGGTCTATACTAGCGGGCGAAGACTAGCTGATCAAGAAGTGATCCTGAACACCTACTTACGTCAATCATAACCCCATCGTGTTCCCGATCGAAGAGAGGTCTTCGAAGGGGACAATCACGGTTACGCACACAGTTGGCAATTTTATTAGATTAGGTTCAAGTTATCTATAACCGGATGTTAACAAATATTCCAAGTTGCCACATAACCGCGGGCACGGCTTTCCGAAAGATTAAACCCTCCAGGGGTGCTCCAACTAGTCCATCACAAACGGTCACGGGCCGCAAAGTAATCCTCTATCACGAACCTCGTGATCTCGTCGGATTCCTTAGAGGAAAACTTCAACTCTGGGGAGAACCAAAGCTTCACCGGGACTCCTATACGCAAGATATATCGCTAAGGTAAGACAAGACTAGCAGGACCTCCCGTCGTGTCGACGACCCCGATAAGAGCCGCGTATCTCAGTCTCAGGACCCAATGAATGGAATTAGCTATGAGAACCAAACCTCAAGTTTCCTTGTGGTGGCCCTGCAGGCAGACCAGGTTGGACCAACACTCATGAGGAGCACTGGCCCGGGTTGTTGGTTAATTCCTCGGGGTAGCTATTCCCTATGCAGATTATTATTAAGTGATTAGGAAATTAACACCAATGTTGGGTCCTGCCGAACAAGTCTTAACACTACACGATTTATCAAGGGGGTCCCCATAACAACCCCGAACGTGTTAGGAGCGAACAATTATGGAATCAAACACCGGTAGCCGGAAACTATGGCGGCAATAACGGAACAAAACACCCGACAAAAGGCTAGGCCTCCCGTTATTTACCAAGTATATAGGTGCATTAATTAAATAACAAATTTAACATAATGATATCAAACTCATGTTATCACATGAGACAAGGCACCGACAACTAGCAACACTAACATTAGGAGCTGAGCAAAGCCTACTTAGCCATTCAATATTTGCTAGGAGGGGAAAAGTGTTTGAGTTTCATGGAAATATTAGGAGGCAATTATTTCAGTGGTAGGCAACAAACATATGACGAAGGAAACGTGAATCTAGCATAACAAGTCTAGAGATGGAATCAAGGTCATATCATCTTGCCTGTGATGTCCTCAGCTTGGAACTGCTCTTGTTCGTCCTACACGTACTCTCCCGGATCCACGTAATCGCTCTCCGATCCCGGTGCTACCCAACATAAAAATAGCATCCAATGAACAACAACACAACAAGATGCAACAAGCACATGATGCATGAGATGAAAATGAACATGCATCTCTATTCTAGTCACTTGCACATGCATGAGAAGAAAATACAAGCTCCTGGACAGAACTGCACTCTAAGATATCTTGACATGCATGAGGATGGCATGAATAGATGCATCACGCGAAAATGATGCAAAAGCATATAAAGAACGTTAGGAACGGAGCTATGGATCAACCGGAAACAATGAAACAAGAAATGGAGTCCTACGTATCAAATCCATCACAACACACTCCAATGGCATACTTCTGGTATTCCCAGGTTTCCAAAACACAAATTAAACAAGTATGGATGGGGTGGTGCAAGGAATCTCACCACACCATCAACTATGCACTCACAAGCATCAAAACATCAAAACTATACATTCTGTCCTAAACAACATCATAGAAGTTTGAGGGCTACATGCAAAGCACCTAGAGCCACCCGAATGTGCCAAATAGGATATGTGGCAGAAGCTATTCAAAAGCTCTACAAGCATGAGCAAAAAGATCATACAAAGGAGTTTCACACAGCAAGTTCTACAGCTGCTAACTTGGACAAAAATTTCAGTTTTCACGGACTTTGTGAAAATCTTAGATTCTCACTAGTTGTTTATGCTCTGAAGCATTTTGACAACACCCAAAACATTATCTACAGGAAGCCAAATGGAATGAAAATTCATAGAGAGCTAGACAAACACAAAAGCTACAACTTCTCATTGATTGCAGGGGCTGAATCCCAACACATAAACTTCTACAAGCACAACAACAAGGGAAGAAAATAACATCTGTTTCTCAAACTTAGTGAAAATCACATATTTTCACTAAACTGGAATTTTCAGCCACATTCCTACTTTGCCTAGGCACAACTTGCACATATGAATTCCTAAGCATGAATCAAAACCAACGTGTTGTAGAGGGTTTCACCCTCTACTGCCCCAACAAGGAATCAACCTCTTGGGTTCATCACATCACATGGAACCAAGCTCTAAACGTTGAACAAAATAGAAATATGACATTCCCAGAAATTGTTCCAAAGTGAAATCTAAACCCACCATTGGATTCCTGGGATGATTCTACCCAAAAACATATATAATACATAGGCACTTGCATAGAACAATTGGGCACAAAGCTAAGAAGAAACTATACATGGAATCACATAGAGGTGAATAGTGCATCATCACATGTGCTTCCACTAGCTCATCATCTACACATCCAAATGCACACTATCAACACTCCAATGGCGACATGAGGGTTTAGACCTCATATATGTGTGCCATAGCACACCACCACACACAGACTTACATCAAGCACAACATAAACACGCACCTACACATGCTAGTTGGAATCACATAATGCTACCTACACCTACACATACAAGTAGCCACAAGTGCTAACTAGGCACATCATGCTTTTGGGCATGTGTGTGACACACACACACATTCTCACACACACACTCACATACACCATCACCTACACTACACACAAAGTAAGTGGAGGGGAAAACCCAAACACACACACAAGATCACACACTAGCACAAGCTAGTGCATCAGCTCTACATCATGCACATAAGTAACACACACACACATGCATAATATACTAGTGCAAAACCCACAAGCTAATACACACACACATAAATAATAGCTCACACATACACTACACACAAATACCCTACATGCATTTCTACACATACTAGATAAATACTAGGGGCACCTACTGGTTATGAGGAGAAAATTCCACACAAGGAGGCCTAGCAAGCTGTAGCTTTAATCTAGACAGCAAAAGAAAAATAGCAAGGAAAATAGGCAAAAAAATATAAAATGGCTTGGGGTGATTCGAACCCCAAACCTGCTGGCATACCCACTGAACCAACACCACTGCGCTATTGCTCATTCCCTTGACAGAACAGAGGAGACTTGCAAGGTAAGGAGACTCTCCTGCGCTACTGCTCCCAAAAATCAAATAAACAAAAGGGTGGCGATGCAGGACTCGAACCTAGCACCACCTGATCAACATGCCACACTGCAAACCACTACGCTATGCTACGAAACTTATCACGGAAGAGGGGTTCTACAAGGTAAAACATCAAGGCCGCCCTGCTCTGCCTGCACACAGAGACGACGACGGGAGCAACGCCACCGGAGCATGCCTTCTACCACTACTGCTGCTCTACGCAGCGGGGATCATCCACTCTACCACTACTGATATGTGGAAGCCCGTGCGCTGCTACTCTGCACAAGCCCGAGCACACCCACACAAAGAACACACATGCACATCCGACTGTTCTCTTCTCTGATCAGAGAAGCACGTCAACGAGCCTTGGCCGCATCTATAGAGGGGGAAGGGAGGAAGAGAGCTAGGCTCACCAAGGGGAAGGAGTGGAGAGGGCCGATCGAAGGAAGGAGCCTGAAGAAGAAGCCGGAGCCTATCTGCTGCAGAACCAAAGTAGAACCGACGCAGGGGTACGGGACCGCCAGGAACGTGCAGGAGACGAGGTCCTGGCCATCGTTGTGGTCGCTCCCCGACCACAACGACAACGGGAATGGAACGCGGAGGCCTTCCCCGAGCTCCCTGACATGCTGGCCGGCGCCGGAGGCGATGGATGCGCGGTGGACGATGGCGGCGCACTACTGCTCTCTCTCTGCTACCTGATCTACAAAGAGCTTACCTGGGGAGGAAGAAGGAGATGGAGGAGAGGTGGCGGCGCTAGGAGGGGGGGACGCGGAACCCTAGGCACTCAGGCACGCACGCCAAGGATAAATAGAGGCCTCGACGTCCATGAGCCTCACGGCGTCGCTCGCTCTCTCACTGAAGTCTGACGGAAAGCGTGCGCGAGGAAGAAACACCGTCAGGAGGAAGGAGGTGGTGCGCGCTGGGCTCTCGCTGGGGAAACGGAGAGAGAGATGGGCCTCGGGAGGGAAAGAGGCCCAAGCTGGCAACAGGCAAGAGAAAAGAAACCCACTGGGGTTTCTTATTTAAAACCAACACCAGACAAAGAAATAATTACACAAGCTAAACTGATGATGCTAAAAATAAAGCAAAAATACCCCTGGTCATAAGGAATTATGACCTATTTGAATAAAAAGAAAAAGGGTTTTTGGAGCAAGTAAATATTTACAAAACAGAATTAAGTTAATCTGTTTTGTGAATATTTGCACCACTAAGACATAGTTTCAAATCACTAAAACTCTAGCATCACATCCACCACAAAACATACTAAAACATGGGCATTTTTGAATCAAGGAGGGAAAAAGTGAATATTGACTTTGAGATAAATAAAGAGGAAGAATTTTGAAACCTAGAAGCAACCAACATAGTGCTCCCTACTTTCAAATGCACTACTCCACAACATTTCACTTATCAACATCACATCATCACATGTCATCACACCACATACACATGATCACAAGGCAACAGACACAAATAGGCATGGAATGAATTGGATGCATGCGTGCAAACAAAAAACAAAACAAGGTGACACACATGAAATAACATATGCATTGAGCTCTCATGGCAATGACAAGATGGACCCACATACAGAAGGTTCCAAATATGGCAAGTTACACTCCTGGGGCATTACACGGAGCGCGCCAATGCAGAAGTCCTGCGAGGCCTCAAGGTGAGGAGCTTCAAGAAGAAGCTTGAAGCTTGCGGCCGGGGTTGGGTCGACGAGCCCCCATCGGTCCTGTGGTCCATCTGCACCACCGCGATCAAGCTCACCGGCAAAACCACGTTCTTCCTCGTCTACAGAGCCGAGGCGGTCCTTCCCCACGAGATCAAGCACCGGTCCCCATGGTTCATGAAGTTCGATGAGGAGCGTCAGGAGGCAGCGCGGGGGACATACCTCGTGCTTGGAGAGGAGGCGCGCCGCCGGGCCTCACTCCGAGCTGCGAGGTACCAGCAGGTCTTGCAGCGCTATCACTCCCGCAACATCCGCTTTAGGACCCTTGAAGTCGACGACCTCGTCCTGAGGCGGGTTCAATCCAGGGAGGGCTTGCATAAGCTCTCGCCCATGTGGGAGGGCCCGTTCAAGGTCACCCATGTCTCCAGGCCTGGCGCCGTGCGCCTGGAGACACAAGATGGAGTCCCCATCCAGAATGCATGAAACATCCAACATCTCGGAAGTTCTACCCGTAACGTCTCTGCACCGCCTCTGCATCGTCCTTCAATCCTCCCGGAACCTAGTTCATCCCATGACACTCTCATGTAATAATAAACCGAGGTTGTATACGCCTAGGCCCCCCCCCCCCCCGAGGACGTGGAAGGGGTCCATCCCACACCTAGTGGCAGCCCTACGCTCCACGCTGGGGAGAAGACAGAGGCAATCAACTCAGTCCGCCAATGACTACGCCCGCAACTGGCAATGAAATCAACTCAGTCCACCAATGATCGGGGGTAGGGACACTCGCGAGGCCAAAGCGTCCTTGACCTCCCAGATACACCCCCACCGTGACACTCTCACGTAATAACGAGCCGAGGCTGTATACGCCCAGCCCCCCCCCCCCCCGAGGACGCGGACGGGTCCATCCCACGCCTAGTGGAAGCCCTATGCTCTGCGCTGGGGGGAGACGGAGGCCGAGAATAGATTAGATGCCGGACGCGGCTTTCACTTGCTTTTTCTGGCTTAGATTTGATGATACTTATGAAATCAAACTCGGGACTTTTTCAAATGAAGTCTTTTTGAAAACTTGCTTTCTTGGCCGTTCTTCGTAGCGCGCTCTCTTCCTCTGAGTCGAGCATTCGCGTGCCCCTCGCTCGTACCCCGCGAGGGGCTGGGGGCCCGGTGCCGACACCTCGCCAAGGCCTTGGCGCCTGGACCCTCGCGTGGCACTCACGGACGAGTCGACAGACTCATGCCATCTGATACTCGCTCAAGAGTCCCGTCTACGGCTCGGCGCGCCATCCTGGAGAGGGAACAAAATTTTGTCTTTTCTTACAACAACTGTTTCTCTTGGGACAACTTGAGCGCCTAAGGGGGCTCCCGAGCATCGCACCTCAGGAGCCTCACCGGTCACAAAGCCACTTGGACACCCTGGTGCCGTCCGGGTACATTCGGTCGGCATCGGGGGTGTGAGGGCCTCGCCCCGTGAGGAACGACCTTGGTAACGGGTTGCACCTCGCGATGACAGGGAAATGTGCGGGACCGGGACCTGCCGATGCAGAGCTTCCTGAATGCAGACTAGGGATCTCCAGAAACCAGACCCCTCACCCTTCAAAAGCGGAAAGTAGAATCCCAGAGGGCCTCTTGGACGTCTAAGGGGGCTCCTGAGCATCGCGCCTCAGGAGCCTTACCGGTCACAAAGCCACTTGGCCACCCTGGTGCTGTCGAGGCACATTCAGTCGGCATCAGGGGTGTCAGGGCCTTGCCCTGTGAGGAACGACCTTGGTAACGGGCCGCACCTCATGATGGCAGGGAAATGTGCGGGACTGGGACCTGTTGACGTAGAGCCGCTTGAATGTCTAAGGGGGCTCCTGAGCATTGCGCTTCAGTAGTCTTACCGGTTGCAAAGCCACTTGGCCACCCTGGTACCGTCCAGGCACATTCGGTCGGCATCACGGGTGTCAGGGCCCCACCCCGTGAGGAACGGCCTTTGTAACGGGTCGTGCCCCATGGCGGTAGGGAAATGTGCGGGACCGGGGCCTGCTGACATAGAGCATCGACCCAATTCAGCTGCACCGAGGAGAAGCCAACCGAGCAACAAGCCCCTCAAACGCCATAACCATGCCTCACAACCAAAGAGGTTCACTGCAAGCACACCGAGCGAAGTATCGAAACCGACCAAACGCAAGAGTACTAACAAAAGGGGGGGGTCACCCAAATCCATTACGTGCCCGAAGGGCCTATCCTTGTTTTCATGGACGTAGGATCAGAAGCAAGGAGGAGACAACCAGCGATGGAGGCCCCAAGAAGGGGGTTGCCGCCGTAGACGTCTGACACCCGCGCGTGGGCACTTAGTCCGTGTCCTCCTCCTCCTTCACAAGCGCCACAGGAGCAGAAGAGCGGCACCACGCTTGGGGATTTTTCCCATGATTTCGGCGCGGCGGCTCGGCGGCTCGTCGTAGCTGTTGTCGCTCAGGCTCCTTTCGGAGGGGGTGTCGCTGCTGCTGGAGGCACGACGCCCACCGTTGAAGACGAGCTCATCTACAGGATCTCCGCGGCCGGTGTTTTCCGGGCAGCAACCCAGACGCTCGCCCTCGTCCCGAAAGATCTTGACGAAGAGCGTCGCCTCCCCGTCATACTTGAAGTGGAGGTAGCGCCTCCCCTTCAGGCCTCGAGCGCGGGAAAACGTCTGCCACCGTGGTTCAGGTACACGTAGCTGCGGGAGGTGACCTCGACCTCCACCTAGGACGCCCCGCCGCAGCAGCCGTCGGCCTGCAGCCAGAGGCCTGGGAGCCCGCCGGTCAGCAGCGCCTTCGCGAAGAAGTTCGGGAGCTGGAGCCATGCGATTTGCGGCCTATCTACCCACGTCACGAACTCCATCACCATGTCCGCTGAATGAGGCCGCGGGCGTGGCGTCCGGGTGGACATCGCCGACCTCCCACCTCGGCCGCTACGGACGCTCGCGCCAACTGACGCTCCACCACCGCTGCCGATGGTGATTCCAGGGCGGACAGAACCACGGCTGTGCCCGCCGTAGACCGCTGTCGACACCGCCACGTACGTCCGAGGGCAGCCACGTCCCATCTTGGGTGGCGGGGTGACGAAACGTCCCCCGAAATCCTTCCCCTTCTCGGTAGCGAATGCCTCCTCACCGGCGCCATGCTGAGAGGTGGAGGGCTCGAGGTGGAAGATGAAGAAGACGAAGGCAATGTGGACCGTATCACCCACGCCAGGTCATATATATGGCTGAGGGCAGACTCGTGTTCCTCCATGTTCCTGGGCCCACGCAGCTCATGAGGAAGTGCACCCGCGTGGCGTGCGTAGAGGTGACGTCCCCAAGGAGCAATGACGGCTGGCGCAGCGCCCGGGCGTCGCGTCAGTTTGACCAGGCGCGCCCCCGAGTGCCTCGGAAACGTGGAGTGTTGCCACTTAGCTGCGTGGCGCACGTGAAGCCTCGTCCGCAGACTTTTAGGGCCCGTGACGCTTCAGTCCGCCCTCAAGGTTTCGCCAAGAAGCCAGTCCAGGCGCGCCTTGGGCCCGGGGGCTACTGTCGGCGTTTTGGGAATGGGGGTACCCAGACCTACGTGCCTGTGGCCCAGGGCTGGCCCACTTCATCGACCAAAAACCAATAGGCCCGGCACCACTCAAGGCAAGGCCCTCGTGAGGGACCAAGCCTCGCGAGGAGGGACAACATCAAGACCCGCAGGGGCTTCCTCAGGACCCCTCTGGAGCGACGGATATTTCAAGGTGAGACCCGGTCTCAGGAGTCAACGATGACGCGGGAGAAGGACATGCGAACAACGGATAGCAGGGCGGAGCAGTTTCCCCTTTAGCGCAAAGGGGACAAGGACACATGCAGGTCTTCGAGGCATCTCCCAAATGTTTCCATTCTGGTGCAACAAGGCCACCACCGCCTGCCAGCAGGAGAGACGTCATCCCTGGACCCGTCCCTGCTGCGTTGACATCCACTTTGCAGGCGAGTATTGCTTTAGGACAAGGGAAACACGTTCCCCAGTTCCCCTTCGAAATTGACCATTGTGGTATCCCTTCCCGCTGAAACGATAAGGAAATAGGACCGGGGCCGCCACTATTTATAGACGGTAGGTTATTTCTTAGCGGGGGATCCGATTCATTGATTCGCCCACTGGCACCGCTCAAAGGCCACCCAGCCTCGGGAGGCCCACGAGCACTGTACTAGTTCATCCATCGACCTCCACCAGAGGCAATCCACCAAAGCAGAAGTAGGGTATTATGCTTCTCAGCGGCCCGAACCTGGGTAAACTGCCGTGTTCTGTGTCTTCCTCACCATCGAGTGAGTTCTCAGCCATGCACAACGAGTAGCAAGTCACGTGAACCAAAGCTGCTTTGTGGCCTCCGTACGCTCCCATGAGTTTGAATCTTTAGGGTTTTCGGAGCTAGAAATCTGACAGATTCTATATCAAAGAAACACAGAGAAGCTTTGGGGATGAAAACATATGTCAATTTTCAGAAAATGGCCAAGAAGACTGGGGCATGATAGGAGAACTATCACATCCCGTAGCGAATCCGAAACTAATAATCTGAATAACATCCAAGAATTGTTAGCTTCAGAAACATCAGATGATCTGAAAGGGAAGACAGGTCCACTACAATCACAAGAAGATAACTTCAACAACAAGCACTAGATACACGATGACATGGTCCGAACAGCTAACAACTGTTACAAAGAACCATCGATCGACCAAGAAGACAACTAACGGCCTAGCCTAAGCGGATGTGAACTTGGTGACAGCCTTTGTGCCCTCGGTCGAGGTTAACCGAAAGTTACATCTTACCGGTGAAAGGGCGAGCGCTTCAGTCAATATTAAGGAGGCTGATGGTGGCGGGGCGGGGAAGAGTCTGCAAGGTCAATGAAGGGAGAACAAGTTAGCAAGGTACATTACATAGATTAAGTTCAACAAAAATGGACCAAGTTAGACACGCTAGCTAGATGAAAAGATAGATGCATGAAGTGTTTGGACAGGACATCTGTAGAACCTTCAGTTAATAAAAAAATTCAGTCTGTAGAAGATATTTGCTCATAGTTTTGAGCAGATGAATGTGCTTCTGTCTGAATCATTCGCTTTTTCGGTCTAAACAATTTTCACCCCAAGAAAGGGCAAACAAAGCGATCTATTCACCAAGGCGCAGAATGCAAATATGAAACATGTGCTCAAAAACTGGAACACGGCCTGCCAAAAGAAAGGCTCGATTTGTCAACCAAATCTGAAATAACTTCGATTGAATGACTCTTTTTTCTGCAGAAAATTCAGGATAAAAGAGGAGGCCTATGTGGAATGTATGATAAGCTAAGTTGAATGTGTTTGTTTATGAACTATTTCTTCTTCAGAATCCAAACAATCTTCAACAAGAAAGAGAACAAGACTGATCTTGGTGTTGGGAAGTGACTTAACTTAGGAGTTCATCATCTGAATGAAACCTACTAGAGAAATTTCAAGTCAGTGATTGGTCTAACGGTGACCTGCTTGATTCATATTATATAGGAAATGCAGACTGGACATAAAAACATTAATTAATCAGATAGTAAATCAAAATCAATGACACGAGTTTTCTCAATCTATCAATGCACGGAACAGAATAGAATGTCTAAACAAATTAGCATGACAAACTGATACTACAAGTTTTGGAGTATCAGATTATGGATTGACATCTCAAGGAAATATGCAACAACTTGTTCTCTTGCTCACGTACCTTAGCCTCGGGGGTGCTATTTCCTCGCTGTGGAGGATGAGGTGGCAGCCATGGCTGGGGTGTGGAAGAAACCTAGATGACAATGGGAAAGGGGAGAGGTGAGGCGAGGGGAGATGAGGACTTACAACCGGGGGTATGTCAGTGGAGGTACGCCGGTGTCAAGGTGGCGGACGATGGTGGCTTGAGCAGGAGTCGGGCGGCGGCGGCGTGTTGAGCGTACGGCAGCGGCGGCAGCATCTCGTCCGAATCCTTGGGTCCCCCCTCGAGGGCTGGAAACCACGTGGAAAGGGGGTATCGGAGGGGGCTCGGGAGGGTTGGGCCGTGGAATCCTCTCATATCAAACTGGCTGCCGGGGCATTGCGTGGTTTCTGGGCCACGCGAGGAATATCCACTCGAAACCACCCCAATCCATGTGTACCAAACAAGGCCTTATGGAAAACCCAACACACTTTTATTTAGCTCTGTATATCTCTGAACATACACACACTTTGTATTTCACTATGTTCTTAGTTCTTGTACTATGATCTGAAAATGTTTGGTGATATTTCTTACATTCTTGAGGCGTGGGCTGTGCTGTTTAATCACAACTAACTGCTGTAGTAAACAAAAATTATTTCAGGTTTCACAGAGTTGTAGTAAACATAAATTATTTCAGTACAAATTGTTATTTACTAAACAAGATTAAGTTTCACTACAGTTAACTTCCGAAATTATTTTCTATAGTTAACTTCTGAAATTATTTCATTTACAAACATGTTACGTTTGTACTGTAGTAAATTTTTTTATTTCATTAACTTCTGTTCAATGATACCCTATGAAGTTAGTGTTTATTTGACCTTGGTTTAATGAGTTGCTCAGGCCACTAGTGAGCCCAGGGAGCTTATTCATCTCTTTTTGTTTCATTAGGTCCATCTCTTTTTGTCTCCCATGCAAAAGTAGAACCCCATGTTCATCTCTTTTTGTTTCATCAGGTTCTAGGCACCCAAAGAAGCAACAATAAACAAGTTGGATGGATAAAATTTCTTGGACACTAAAAAGATGGATGATCACACATGTGTTGTATTATCCATGTTGAATTATCTTTATTATCTTTGTTGGATACTCAAAAGCTGGATAAAACTGATCATGAGCAATTGCACAAGTACTCTGTGTTGCTGGATACAAATATTTTGTTGCTGTGTGAAATTTTGTTGCTGTGAAAGATCACACATGGCATGTTGATTCCAAGTAATGATTAGAGAAATTTATGTTGTCATTGTGATATACTCCATGCATGTGATGAGATATTGATTCAAATTCATGCAAAATTGTGTTGTTGCTACAAAAATACTCCCTTGTAGAAGTTCACATTTTTATTTGGAGACTTTTACAATTTTGTAGCAAGCTTTTCTTGATAAAAGATTACATTTTTAGATGTTTCACAATATTACATTCCTTGCCTACCAAACGTTTGATTCCTATGGAGAGGATTGTGATCAGAGGAATTTTAGGGGTTTCAAGTGGATTTGAGGGGATTGGGTGGATGAGGGGATTCACCAAATCCCCTGAAATCCCACCCCCTCTAAACCTCCTAGACCCACCTCTACCAAACAAGGCCTAAAGAGGAACGAGTTATCGCAGCACAATGCGGGTAAGTATTCGCCTTGGTTAAGAAACCAAGGTTTATCGAACCCATAGAAAAATGAGTCCTAAACCATCTTGAATGGTTGCACACAAAAGAGCAAACAACTTGCACTCAACGCGGGAAGAGGGTTGTCGATCCCCTTGATCTCATTATTTGCAAGAAAATGAGTTATGTAGATAATTGTAGATAGTTGTGACTTGCAAAATAAAATAAAAGAAAAATAATAATAGCGAGGAGATTATAAGTTTTCTGAATATATAAGTGAATAGACCCGGGGCCATAGTGTTATCTAGTGGCATCTCTCATGAAAGCAACATATTGTGGGTAAACAAATTACTGTTGGCCAATTGATAAAACAACGGACAGTTATGTGATTTTCACGGCAATGATCATGTATATATATAAGCATCACATCCATAAGCAAATAGGCTAACTCCTGCCTTCACCTACTACTATTACTCCACCCATCGACCGCTATCCAGCATGGATTTAGATTATTAAGTAAAACAGAGCAATGCTTGAAGAATAATGACATGATGTAGACAAAGTAAACTCAACCAATATGAATAAACCCCATCGCTTTATCCTCAGTGGCAGCAACACAAAGTTGCAACTTGTCCCCTTCTGTCACTGGGATATAGAAACTCACCAGGTTGAACCCACTACAATGCACCCCTCTCACTGAAGATATACCAAACTACTTGGCCAAAGGAATTAATAGATCAGAGAGAATTACGAAGCTATGATGATCATGCAAATAAGAATCATAAAATTTAGAGAAGACTCAAATATTTTTCATGAATAATTTGAACATAAACCCGCAATTCATCAGATCCCAACAAAACACACCATACAAAAGAATTACATCAGCTAGATCAAAGCAAAAATGCGATGACCATTGTATTGAAGATCAAGAGAGAGAGAGATCAATCTAGATACTAACTATGAACCCGTAGTTCTGTGGTGAACTACTCACGCATCATCACGAGGGCACCAAGGTTGATGAAGAGGCCCTCCGTAATCGCCCCCCTCCGGTAGGGTGCCAAAACGGAGCTCTAGATGGGATCGCCGTGGAATAGAGACTTGCGACGGCGTAAAAAGTGTTTGCGTATGATCTTTAGGGTTTTTGGAATATTTGGGAATTTATAGGCTAGAGAACAAGGCAAGAGGGGCCACAGGGGAGCGCCAATGCATTAGGGCGCGACTTCCTCCCTGGTCGTGCCCTGTAGCCTTGGGGGCCCCACGTGTGGCTTCAGGTTTCCTCACAGAGCTTCCAAGTCTTCTTTTGGTCCAGAAAAAAACCATAGACAAGTTACGTGGCAATTGGACTTCGTTTGGTACTGAAAACCTGAAAAACAAAAAACACGCACAAAACAACAACTAGAGCTGGGCACCTAGTTAATAGGTTAGTGCTAAAAAATAATATAAATTGGTGAATTATGACCCAAAAAGTATCCTAGGATGATAATATCACAACATGGAACAATAAAAAATTATAGATATGTTGGAGATCTGTCAAGCATCCCCAAGCTTAATTCCTGCTCGTCCTTGAGTAGGTAAATGACAAAAACACAATTTTTGATATGATATGCTATCCAATATGTAACCTTTTGCATGTATGCTCATTAAGAAACGATGAATAAACAAACATCAACATAGTAATAAAGCAACAAAATCATCAATCTTTCAAAGTATACGATCCTAAAAGAATGTTTACCCCCATTGATCTTTCATATTAGCAAAACATGGCTCCATCTTCACTACATTAATACAAATGTTAAGCACCACGGTGTCCAAGTCAGGCAATTGGATCATAATTTTTCAAAGTGAATTAACTTTTTATTCTTCACGCAATACATGAGCATGAGCTATGTACATAGCGTGACATTATATTACTTAAAAAAGATATAAGTGAAATAGTAGAGCAATTGTTTAGCTTAAAAGATATAAGTGAAGCACAAAGAGTATTCTAAAAAAATCATGATAAACGCGTGTCTCTCTCAGGTTGGTGTGGCCAGCAAAAGATGATTGTGTCAAACCTAAAAATAAAAAGCAAACTAAAGCAAACGGCGCTCCAAGCAAAACTCATATCATGTGATGAATAAAAATGTAGCTTCAAGTGACATACCGATGGATTGAGACGAAAGAGGGGATGCCTTACGTGGTATTCCCAAGATTAGACGCTTGCGTATTCCTATAATATTACCTTTAGGTGACTTGGGCATGCCAAAGCTTAGGCCTTTGCTGCTCCTTATTCCATTGTCCATCGCGATAATACCCAAAACTTGAAAACTTCAATCACACAAAACTCAACAAAACTTCATGAGGTTCGTTAGTATAAGAAAGATTATAAAATAGTTAGGTAATGTTGTAAATTGATTCTTACTTAATTATTGCATAATAGGTACTGTAATCTAACTTATCCATGGCTTATACCCCCCGATACAATCCATATCATCATCAAAACAAGCAAACTATGCAAGCAAAAATAGAATTTGTCTAAAACAGTACAGTCTGTAGTAATACGTAATGAACCTACACTTAGGTAACTCCAAAAATTCTGAAGAATTATAAAACTTGAGGAATTTGTACAGAAATACTGCGTAAGAAATTAAGCTTAAAAAGACGTTCCAGTAAAATCAAAGAAATTATGTACTCGACGTCATAGTTTTTGTTTTTGCACCGTATCAATTATACTCACCATACAAGTCACCACAAAGGTTTAACTTGGCATAAAAACTAATTAAAACATAAAAACACAATCATTACAGAGGCAACAATCATGTCATCACACCAAAACAGAAAGTAAAAAAGCAAAAATTAAGATAACTATTGGGTTGCCTCCCAACAAGCGCTATTGTTTTATGCCCCTAGTTAGGCATAATGCATCTGATCAAGTGTTGTCATCTTTGACACTCAATATATAAGTAGCCCTCATGATAGATTCATAAGGTGGTTTGATTATTTTTCTAGGGAAGTGTTTCATCCCTTTCTTTAATGGAAATGGGAACCTTATGTTGCCCTCTTTCATATCAATAATTGCACATATAGTCTGTAATAAAGGTCTTCCAAGTACTATTGGACAAGTAGGATTGCAATCAATATCAAGCACAATGAAATCTAGAGGCACATCATTTTTATTTGCAATAATTAGAACATCATTAACTCTACCTAAGGGTTTCTTGTTGGTAGAATCCGCAAGATGCAAGTTTAGGGAACAATCTTGAATATTAGTGAGACCAAGCACATCACATAGATATTTAGGTATTACTAAAACACTAGCACGAAGGTCACACAAAGCATTGCATTCATATTTATTTATCTATATTTTGATATTAGGTTCCCACTAATCATGAAATTTTCTAGGAATAAAAACTTCAAGTTCAAGTTTCTCATCATATGCCTTTATCACCGCTTCCACTATATGATTAGTGAAAGCCTTGTTTTGTTCATAAGCATTGGGTGAGATAATAATGGATTTGAACAAGTAAATACATTCTATTAAATATAATCTTTCATAATTAAAGTCCTTATAATCCAAGATAGTGGGCACATCACTAGTTAAAGTTTTGACCACTCCAAACCCACTTTTTTTTAGTTTTATCACTAGAATCATCACCCTCCAAGCAAACGGGACGCTCTCTAACTAAAGTTGACTCATATAAAGTCCCTTTATAATGAGCATTCACATAAGTAAATAGATATTCAATATGAGAAGTGCCAATCAATTTAAGATATCGATCATGATTTTGGTAAAAACCGAGTGGGAGAGCTTTTTCTAGGAACTCCCGCTTAGCTTTCAACTTAGCCTGTCCTCTCCCTACTTTCATTCATAGATATTTGGATAGATTTAATACTGTCATTAAAATCATGCTTGGGTGGTAAAGCTTTTACTTTTAATAGTTTCTACATCAAGAGCAATTCTATCCATGTTCTTAGCCAAAGTATCGAGCGTATGCATCTTTTCCTCTACCATAGTATTGAAAACTATTTGAGAATTAATAAAAATCTTTAAAGACGTTTTCAAGATTATAGGAGAATTTATTATTATTGGAAGAAGTATTTTCATAAGAATTGCCATAACCACTAGAAGGATTACTGGGATATGACCTAGCATTGAAATTACCCCTATAGGCATTGTTATTGAAATTATTTCACGAGATAAACTTCACATCAATGGCATCATTATTTTTCTCAATCAAGGTAAACAAGGGCATGTTATTAGGATCAACATGAGCACTTTGATTAGAATTTTTTTTCATAAGAGCATCCACTTTTTCACTCAAAGTAGAGATTTCCTCAAGTGAATTTACCTTCTTATGAGTTGGAGCTCTTTCGGAATGCCATTGAGAATAGTTTGCCATTATGTTGTCTAGAAGTTTGGTGGCATCTCCTAAGGTCAGCTCCATGAGGGTACCACCCTAGGCAGAATCTAGAAGATTTCTGGGTACAAAGTTTAGTCCATCATAGAAATTTTGGATAATCATCCACAATTTTAAACCAAGCATAGGGAAATTCCTAATCATTAATCTCATCCTCTCCCAAGCTTGTGCAACATGTTCATCATATTTCTGTTTAAAATTCATTATTTGATTTCTAAGAGAGATAATCTTAGTAGGAGGAAAATACTTGGCAATAAAAGCATATTTACACTTATCCCATGTTCCAATACTATTACGTGGTAAAGATTATAACGAAGCCTTATCTTTATCTCTTAGTGAAAAAGGAATTAATTTTAATTTCACAATATCATTATACATGTCCTTTTTCTTTTGCATATCAAAAAGTTCAACAAAGGTATTAAGATGAGCAACGAGATTCTCATTAGGACTTCCTGAAAATTGTTCTTTCATGACAAGATTCAACAACGCAGCATTAATATCAAAAGCATCTGCACTAGTGGCGGGTGGTATTCGAGTACTAAAAAAATCATTATTATTAGTATTTGAGAAGTCACACAACTTAGTAGCATCATGAGACATGGTGACCGAGCAAGCAAAGTAACAAGCATGGCAAGTAAACTAGAGAGCGAAGATGCAAACTAGTGACAAGGTAAGCAAGCAAAGGTAAATATTGTTGCATTTTTGAGTTTTTTTGAAGCAAGCAAAATATATCAGCAAATAAAAAACAAGAACAAGTGAATGATAATTTTTGTGAAGTTACTTCATAGTTGGTGATGATATTCCCCGACAACGGTGCTAGAAATCCTTCCTCATACTTGTAATCTGCATTGGGTTTTCTGTGAAGAGGAACAAGTTATCATAGAATAATGATGGTAAGTATTTCCCTTGATCAAGAAACCAAGGTTTATCAAACCAATAGGAATATCAATCCTCAACCGTCTTCAGCGACTGCACACAAAAGAGCAAACAACTTGCACCCAACACGGGCAAGAGGGTTGTCAATCCCCTTGATCTCGTTAATTGCAAGCAAATGAGGTGTGTAGATAATTGTAGATAGTTGTGACTTGCAAAATAAAATAGAAGACAAATAATAACAACAAGGAGATTATAAGTACATATGGTGGGTAAACAAATTACCGTTGGCCAATTTATAGAACAGCTGATAGTTATGCACTTTTCACGGAAATGATCATGTATATACATGCATAACGTCCATAAGCAAATAGGCCGACTCCTGCCTGCACCTACTACTATTACTCCACCCATCAACCACTATCCAACATGCATCTAGAGTATTAAGTAAAACATAGTAATGGTTGGAGGACAATGACATGATGTAGACAAAGTAAACTCAACGAATATGAATAAACCACATCGGTTTATCCTTAATGACAACAACACAAAGATGCAACTTGTCCCCTTCTATCACTGGGATATAGAAACTCACCAGGTTGAACTCACTACAACGCACCCCTCTTATTGAAGAAATACCAAACTACCTGGCCAAAGCAATTCAATATATCCAAGAGAATTACGAAGCTATGATGATCATGCAAATAAGAATATAAAACACAAAGAAGACTCAAATATTTACCATGAATAATCTGAACATAATCCCACATGCCATCGGATCCCAACAAACACACCATACAAAAGAATTACATCAGATATATCAAAGCGAAGATGCGATGATCATTGTGTTGAAGATCAAGGTGAACTACATCATATATATATATATATATAACGGACCCGTAGGTCTATGGTGAACTACTCACACATCATCACGAGGGCACCAAGGTGGATGAAGAGGCCCAACCCCCCCGCTGACAGGGTGCTGGAACGGAGCTCCAGATGGGATCGCAATGAAATAGAGACTTGCGACGGTGTAAAATGTGTTTGCTTATGATCTTTAGGGTTCCTGGAATATTAGGGAATTTATAGGTCAGAGAAGGAGGCAAGAGGGGCCACAGGGGAGCGCCAAGGCATCAGGGCGTGGCCACCCCCTAGACGCGCACTATTGCCTTGGGGGCACCACATGTGGCTTCAGGTTTCTTGTGAAGTTTCGAGGTCTTCTTTTGGTCCGGAAAAAATCATAAAAAAGTTTCATGGCAATCGGACTTCGTTTGGTACTGAAAACCTGAAAAACAAAAAACACGCAGAAAACAACAACTGGCACTGGGCACTGGGTTAATAGGTTAGTGCTCAAATATAATATAAATTGGTCAATTATGACCTAAAAAGTATCCTAGGATGATAATAAAACAACATGGAACAATAAAAAAATTATAGATACGTTGGAGACGTATCAATAGGCGCCAAGCCAAGGCGACATCTCTAGTAACCGTGTCTTTAAACCTAAACACCCAAAGCGTAAAATCAAAGATTATATTTTTAACAGTATCTATAACCGAGTGAGTCTCAGACCGGATCACCTAGGCGTTACGGGAGTATCAAAGCTTCCAGAGGATGGCAAGGGCAACCGTGGGCCAGATATTGATGTCAAGGCCGACCGGGGTGATGGTGTTCCAAATGTAGTCGGTGTTTGGGGGTGGGTGAAGTCCAAGGAGATGCCCCACTTTGATTGCACGTGGGCAATAGAGAGCGAGGTGGGACACGTCCTCGAGGTGATGGACAGACCTCGGGCAAAGAGAGTCAAGGGCGATGGTCTTGCAGTGTAGATTCACGTTGGTGTTTAGCCTATCCCTGAAAAGCAGCCAAGCAAAAATCTTGACCTTGATGGTGGCCCTCATGCCCCAAATTCGGTCAGCGTGGGGGTTGAACTCATTGGTGGAGGAGAGCAGCGAGTAAGCACGCCGTGCAGAGAATGTGGCACCGTGGGTGAGGAACATGTCGTCGGGGTGAACCGTGGGAGCGATGTCGTGCAAGAAGGATAAGACAGAAGCAAGCTGTACGGATGCAACATTAGTTAGGCGATTCCGCAAGGTCACGAGCAAGCCATCCTACATAACCTCATAGATGAGTGCATAGGGTTTTTTGAAGTGGGAGAATAGGACGTGGTATTTTTTCGCTAGCGGGGTATCCGTGATCCAAGTGTCAAATCAGAAGTAGGTGGATGTACCATTGTTGGTTTGGACGAGGGAAATGGAGAGAAGGCTACGAATCTAGTTCGTAACTATTTTCCATAGGACGGAGGGGTGAGAAGGTAGGACGGAGAAATTAAGTGAGTAGTTTTGGAGGAACCACCTAATCCATGGCAAGTCAGGTTTTTGAAGAAGTTTGTATGCAAATTTTTGATGGATACATTTGTTTTGTAGTTGAAGGTTTTTGATGCCTAGATCACCCAAATTCTTTTCCTTGCAAACGTTTTCCAAGCGATGAGGCACTTGGCTCCCAAGCACATCTCCTCGGCAACCCAAAAGAACGAGCGTCAAATCACGTCTAACCTTTTGATAATTTCCTTGGGGAGTTTGAAAACTGAGTGCGTGGAAAGAGCATCGAGGGTAGTAGAGATTAATATTAGCCAACCGCCCTTGGAGAGGAGGCGGGCAGCCCACCCGAACAGGTATTTGAGGAAGCATTTGATGATGAGATGATGTATATACTTCTCGCTCCTCGTTGGTTACCCCAAGTGGAAGGTGGAGATGTAGTCAACAGCAAGTTTTCCCTTACACAGAGACTGTAAGGTTTATCGAACCAGGAGGACTCTGAGGATTAAAAAGTAGGTGTCCCCTACCCTCGTGCTAGCATAAGACATGGACCTGCACACACAGAAAAGGATCAAACACAAGCGTGAATAGTGATAGTGATTGCAAAGGATCAAAGACAAGCGGGAATAGTGATAGTGATTGCAACGGAAAAGTAGGTGTCAATCCCTCCGGCCTTGTAGTTTGCAAAGGATCAAACACAAGCGGGAATAGTCATAGTGATTGCAACGGAAAAGTAAATGAAAGCAGTAAATGATGGAGGTGTAAGCAATGGTGGTGATATGGACCGGGGTCACATGATGTTCACTAGTGATGTCTCTCTCCCAAAAGACGATAAACAACTATGCTTGGGTAAACAAATTACAGCTGGGCAATTGACGTAATTATAAACGCACCATAATGCTAATTATGCTACTTGAAAGTTAGAGGCTCAATAGTAATGAGTAGTACGCCAAGACAAGTAGACCGTTTATTCATCAGCATCTACTTACTAATCATCCACCTTGAGATATCTCTCCAGAACATCTCGCTGGTATTAAGTTGCGAGCCCCATCCAAAGTGTAAACTCAAAGCAATGGACAACTGCATTAATGAACTATGCGTAAGGTAAATAATCCTTGCAACCGTGGTCACAAGCACTGTTGGTTTCTCCCTGGTGGCAACAATACATCTCCTAGTCCCATGTTTCTCTCACTCAAGCTACACATCAGGGGGCATGAACCCACAATCATGCATAACGCTCCCTCTTGGAGCTACAATCTACTACTCGACCAAAGCAATACAAAGCAATGGAGAACATGCATGAATTACTAAAGAACATAATATAAAAGGATAATCAAATATATAACTCATAACAATCTGAACATAATCTCATAATCCATCAGATCCCAACAAACCGAGCATAGCAATAGCAGGAAAATTACATAGATGCCTTGATCATGTAGGGCATCTCACAAGGGCTAATCATGGAAGCACAAGATTGGAGAGAATACATCACATAGCTATTGGTCATGGACTCATGGTCCAAGGAGGACTACTCACGGCACGTCCGGAAAGCGTCCATGGTGGTAGAGAAGCTCCCGGAGGCCAATCCTCTCTCCGACAGGGTGCCGGGAAGAGGTCCCCTGACGCTCCCGATCTCGAAAGCACTGCGGCGGCGGAACGATGGAGAAATTCGCGATTCTGGATCTGATATAGGTTTTACCTCGTCGAGGGGTAAATATAGGCGAAAGGAGGGCACCAGAGGGCGTGGGACCGACCCAGGCGGCCTCCCTGTTCGACCTGGGGGTGGGCCGCGCCCACAGGTCGCCTGGGCGGCCCCTAGCCTCCATCTCGCCCCTTTCGTGCTTCGTGAAGCTTCTGGTGCGTTGATTTTTATATATTTTTCTTGGGATTTTTGGGGCTCCGGAATATTGGGTAAAAGCCCCTGCAAAAAAGACATCAGCACACAGAAACTGGCACTGGGTGCACTGAGTTAGTAGGTTAGTCCAAATATGTGTAAAAAGATATAAAAGTGTAGCAAAACATATAACCATGTCACCCAGACGAGCAGAAATTATAGATACGTTTGGGACGTATCAACATCCGCAAGCTTAACTCCCGCTCATCCTCGAGTAGGTAAATGATAACACAATAATTTCTGTGGTGACATGTTAACACACATATAAGAACCTAAAACTTAAAAGTAACGCAAGGGAGATATGCAATTCAAGTCAAGACAATAACAAGCAAGAGTCTATATCTAGTATTGCGTTTAGCAAGGTAAGAACATAAAGGTGCAAGATCTCTCACTGTCCGTGACTCGAATGTATCCAAATGGTGTTTGTGTGCAAGAAATGGGAGATGGGTTTAGAGTATAAAATATTTTTTAATTGAGAACTCAATCTACTAAACCTCACACTTGGTCTCCTTCGGAATCTTATTTTGACTCATCCCGAGACCACTAGTGAGGCACAAGTCAAAATGATCCTCTCCCTTTCGACTTTGAGCACTCATGCAATGGATGAGCGTAAGCAAAGTATATTGACACTTATGATGGCAAATAGAATAGTGATGGGGAAGGAAGACAAAAAGGTGTGAAAGGCTCACATCAATGAGAACAACCATAGGCGAGAGAAAGCCAAATGATAGATATGATGTGAGGAGTAGGGATTGCCATGCAACGGATGTACATATGAGCTAAGGTAAGCTCTCCAATGGAACTAGTGGGGGTGCATCCAACTTGCTTGCTCATGAAGACCTAGAGCTCATTTGAGGAGGCTCATCATTGGAATATGCAAGCCAAGTTCTATAGTGTAAGGGTCCCCACATAGTTATGCATGAATGATAATCTCTATGGAGTACAAATATAGCAATGGAGTACGAGTGTGGATCTTTCAAAAGGAATAGTAGTGTTGCCCCCTTCTCTCTTTTTATTTCCCTTTTTTCTCTTTTATTTTTTATTTTTTGTGGCCTCTTTGGCTCTTTCTTTTTATCTCTTTTTTTTCCTCTTTGGGATCTTTTCATTTGCCCTCTTTGGGATCTTTTCCTCACTTAAGGGCAACACTCTATGTTTTACAAGAATAAAAGAAGATCATCACACTTTATAAGAAGTACTCAACATAAAGACAAGTGCAAACTATCATGATGTATGCAAATGTATGCCTCTGCCAGTGTAGTAGGATATGCAATGAAACTAGTGTGTCATGTAGCAATAATAAGGGCTAGGCCCAACTATCATGTGGCTCCTCAATCAAGCAAAAGCATGTATGACATGAAGATCAAGTCATGAGATGGTGGATGTTACATGGCAATGTATCTCGGAAAGGCTATGGAAATGCCTTATTAGGTAGGTATGGTGGCTGTTTTGAGGAAAGATATAATGAGGCTTATGACGACATAGCGTATCATGCCAAGGGTTTGGATGGACCGGCGAAGTTTGCACCAACTCTCAAGATGAGAATGGGCAATGCACGGTGTCGTAGTTTTGTCACGGCAGATGTCCTCGTGAAAGGACTTAGTGAAGGAGCATCGCACCTTGGTGGCGACTCAAAGGGGGTGAGCGAAAACAAGAGTTAGATTTACCCAGGTTCGGCCCCTCGTGTGGAGGTAAAAGCCTACGTCCTGCTTTGTGTAGATTTATGATGGATTCAATTACAAGGAGGACGTAACTCGCCTGACCTAGCTCTCGATGATTTCTAACTTGCCCTATCTGCCCCAGAGACTCACCTTTATATACAGGTCGAGGCCCTAGGGTTTACAAAAGTCCTAGCCATGCTACAGATCGTGGTATTCCATATCTCTAAGTCTTCGTGCTTTCCAAGACTGAAAACCTCCTTGGCAGCTTATCTTTTGCATCAATCCTGAACCGCCATCCGGTTCATGGGCCCCTGGGCTAAGGCTTGTATTAACCATGTATGAGTCGCCCCTTTAGTGACCCGACCCAGTTAGGGCGGGTTACACCGCAGGTAATATCCCCAACATTAGGCCCTAGATTGACTTGAATTTATTCATGCCAATGAACTTCCACAATCACTCTTGGTGACTTGTATTACTTCCATCTTTTGACAAATGACAAGCCGCCATCCCTCATAAATTGTCTGAGCCGCCAAGTAGTTATTGATGACATCTCCTTTTCCCTCCAGTTTTGGGATTTGTTGACGTAATTGCCCAACAGATCTTTTTTTCTATCGTCACCTCGTTATCCCGAAAATCCAGGCGCCATCATTGTGGGGTTTCAATCTGTCGCCTCTATTCCCCCGCCTGCCATTTCGTTTCCAGCGCTCGACCTTTAAATAACCGCAGGGGGATTGGGGGCGCTGTCACCTACTCCCACTTCATCTTCCTCGCCACCTTCAACTTCCTCGCACCTGCGTTTCGGCCTTCTCGCCGTTCCCGAAGCTTCATCGCCGGCCACTGTAGTCCGAGCGTCTCCAGGCGAGTCGAAGGCGCAGCCCGTGTCACGGATCTTCCGCGTCCATCTCCTGGCATCGTCCTCCTCTCTCAGGTAAACACCCTTCCTCCATTAGGGTTAGACTTCGAATCCCATGTTCTTCTAGGTCATCCTCGAAATGCAATGAACATCTCCCCTCTATCTTGGATTCGTCCAACATGCTTATGGTAGATCCTTCGTAGTAGTAAATATGGTAGTTTCAGCGCATCTCCCGGCCATTTGATGTTTGCTTCATAGACCCATATGGCATCCCTGTCGCATTCTTGCGTTCATAGCTTTCGTAGTTTCGACAGGCATTATTTTTTCAATTTGATCCACCCGTAGATCCATAAATTATTTCTCGTTTTTAGAAACATGTTTATCCTCCTTCCGGGAATATCCCTAAGGAAAAAACCCTTTTAGAGTTCCTACTCACCTTCTTCCACCATGGCGAGTTAGAATATTCCCATAGCTACGCCTTTCATTACTAAATGGCGAGTCATAATGTCCCTGTAGGCATACTGTAGATCACCCAACTGGCGAGTTACCACTTACACGGTTTCTAATAAATCGCCTTGTTCCTTCCCTTTGTAGTCATGGGCAATATCTCGAAATGCAACTGGTTACTGACTCTGTGACAACAGACCTTCCCCCGCAACGTCACCAGAAAAATGCTGACTCTGTGTCAACAGACCTTCCCCTGCAACGGCACCAGAAGAATGCTGCTAGCACTCCCCGACAACGGCGCCAGAAAAATGCTGACTCTATGTCAACAGACCTTCCCATGCAACAGCACCAGAAGAATGCTGCTAGCACTCCCCGACAACGAAACTAGAAGAATGTTGTTGATGGCCCACCAGCGCGTGGGTTCGCGACAGTTTTTGAGGGTAGAGTATTCAACCCAAATTTGTTGATTCGCCAGGCAGGAGGTGAGAGGATACTCTCGAGTATTAGCAGCTGAATGTATCAGATTCAACCGCACCTGAAAGATTAGTATCTGCAAGCAAAGTAGTAGCAGCAAAGTAGGAGGATAACGATGGTGTCAGAAACAATCTGTTGACACGACACACTATTCCTAACTGTCGTATCAATGGCGCCAGAAGTTGCTCGTTGACGGAAATTGTCTTCTCCCGTCAATGACGAGCGAACCAGAATTGTAGCATGTAGCAGCAGTGTAACGAGTAGCAGGAGTGGCTAGGAACAACAGTAGTGACATCGGTAGCAAGTAGCAACAGTAGCAAGTAGCAGCACTAGCAAGCGACAGTAGTAACATCAGTAGCAAGTAGCAACAGTAGTAACAGCAGCAGAGCAAAACAAGTAACAACAGCAGTGGGACAAACTCGTAGGCAATGGGTCGGTGATTGTTTGGATGATATTCATCATGCAACAGTTATAACACGGAGAGATATGTGGTTAGCTCCCGTTCGTCAATGTGATGTAGGCATGCATTCCGTGTGTAGTCATACATGCTTAGGGAAAAGAACTTGCATGACATCTATTGTCCATCCCTCCCGTGGAAGCGGGGTCGAAAAGGATACTAAAGGATATTAAGGTTCTCCTTTTAATAAAGAACCGGAACAACGCATTAGCACTTGGTGAACACATGAACTCCTCAAACTATGATCATCACCGGGAGTGGTTCCGGTTATTGTCACTCCGGGGTTGCCGGGTCATAACACATAGTAGGTAACTACAACTTGCATGATCGGATCTAAAACACACATATATTGGTGACAACATAATAATTCCAGATCTGAAATCATGGCACTTGGGCCCTAGTGACAAGCATTAAGCATGGCAAAGTAGTAGCAACATCAATCTCAGAACATAGTGGATACTAGGGATCAATCCCCGTCAAAACTAACTCGATTACATGATAGATCTCATCCTACTCATCACCGCCCAGCGAGCCTATGAATAGATTACTCACGAACGATGAAGAGCTTCATGGAATTGGAGAGGGAAGAAGGTTGATGATGACGATGGCGACGATTTCCCCTCTCCGGAGCCCAAAACAGACTCAAGATCTGTCCTCCAGGTGAAGAAAAGGATGTGGCGGCGCCTCCGTATCGCAAACGCGACAAAATCTTCTCTCCTGATTTTTTTCTAGGCGAAAGTGAATTTATAGAGCTGAGATTGGGGGCGAGAGAGCCACGTGGGCCCCACAAGCTTGGTTGCCGCGGCTAGGGGGGCTGGTCGCGGCCACAGGGCTTGTGGCCCACTAGCCCACCCCCTCGGGTAGATCTTTGCGCACGTATTTTTCATATTTTCCAGAAAAATTCTCTCTAATTTTTCAGGACGTTCCGAGAACTTTCATTTCTGCACAAAAACAACACCATGGCAATTCTGCTGAAAACAGCGTCAGTCCGGGTTAGTTCCATTCAAATCATGCAAATTAGAGTCCAAAACAAGGGCAAAAGAGTTTGGAAAAGTAGATACCATGGAGACGTATCAAACTCCCCCAAGCTTAAAACCTTGCTTGTCCTCAAGCAACTCAGTTGACAAACTGAGAGAGAAAGAAAAAACTTTGACAAACTCTGTTTGATCTTGTTGTTGCAACTATGTCTAACTCATAACCAGAATTTCAGCAAGGTCACAAGTTAACCACATAAGCAAGTGACACAAAGGTCTCACGGTAAACTAATATCAATGGCATAATCAGCTAGCGAGAAAATAATAATGAGTTTTAGATACCAACAATTCAATCAAAACAAGCATGAAGAAATATGAATAGGTGGTATCTCGCTAGCTCTTTTTGAGACCGCAAAACATAAATGCAGAGCACTTTCAAAGATCAAGGGCTGACTAAACATTGTAATTCATAGCAACGAAGATCCAGTCATAGTCATACTCAATATCAATCAAAAGCAAAGCATAAAAATGACAGAGGTGCTCTCTAATTGGTGCTTATAAGAAGAGGATGACTCAACAGGAAAATAAATAGACAGGCCCTTCGCAGAGGGAAGCATTGATTTGCAGAGGTGCCAGAGCTCAAGCTTTGAAAACAGAGATAATAATTTTGGATGGCATGCTTTCGTTGTCAAAGCAATGACCAAGAGTTCTCAATATCTTCCATGCTACTCATGCTATAGGCGGTTCCCAAACAGAAAAGTAAAGTTTTAACTCCCCCACCACCAATCAATCACACTCCACGGCTAGCCGAATCCTCGGGTACCGTCCATACTAACATCAATCCAGGGGGAGCCTTGTTTTACATTTATGTTTTGGATTTAAGCATGGAACTGGGCATTCCAATTACCGGCCCCTTTCTCGTTAATGACAGTGAATAAACACATGTCGAGGATAGCACGCCTAACATGGAAGATATCAATAGCCCCCTGTCACCACATGAGCCGTTCGGGCATGCAAAACAGATTATTTCTTGAAGGTTTAGAGAATGGCACATGCAAATTTACTTGGAACGGCAGGTAAATACCGCAAATAGGTAGGTATGGTGGAATCTCATGGAAAAACTTTTGGGTTTATGGAAGTGGATGCACAAGCAGTATTCCTCTTAGTACAAATGAAGGCTAGCAAAAGACTGGGAAGCGACCAACTGGAGAGCGACAACAGTCATCAGAATGCAATGAGTTTGACTAACATGGAATGCAAGCATGAACAGGATATAAATCACCATGAACACGAACATCATAGAGGCTATGTTGATTTTGTTTCAACTACATGCATGAACATGCGCCAAGTCAAGCCACTTGAATCATTGAAAGGACAATACCATCCTATCATACTATATCATAGTCATCTCAAAATCTATGTTGGCATTCAAGGCAAACCATTATAAGCTCCTAGCTAAATAAGCATGGCATCAGATACTATGATCTCTAAGTTGTCATTGCAAACATGGTTCTCTCACAACAAAGCTTAATCTGGGACGACAAGCTAGTCATATTTGCAAAAACAAAATAGATAGAGTTCATACCAGCTTTTTCAGTCTCAGTCACTTCGTCATATATCATCATTATTGCCTTTCACTTGCACGATCGAACGATGTGAATAATAATAAGCGTGCTCATGCATTGGACTAAGCTGAAATCTGCAGGCAAACACATAGGAGAAGACAAAGTAATATGGCTCTTTGAAAGCTAAACAGGTATGCATGCAAGAGCCACTAAACATTGTAACCAATATCTTCTACCTTGACCCAAAGAAAAAGAAAACTATTTACACGGGAAAGCTCCCAACAAGCAAAAAAAGAAAGGAAAATCTTTTTGGATTTTCTCAAAAGGACACAAAACAAGAAAACAAGAAAACGTAAATAAACTAGCATGGATAATACATTGGCGAAGTGTAAACACCGACGAACAAAGTGAAAGCGTAAGCATGAATGCAAGGTCGGTGAGAACACGTATTCCCCCAAGTTTAGGCTTTTGGCCTAGCCTGGTCTACTCCCAAGGATGGTCCTCGCGAAACCCAAAATCATAATCGGGGTTATACGGGAGCGCTACAGCCACTGCCTGAATAGCTGCCTCACGAAGACGGACAGCCGTCGCCTCCCTCTCATACTACTCTACCTCTCCTACGGTTATGTAGTATCTCCATTTAACCTGGAAGTCAAAGAAAGCAAGAGCAGGAAGGGTAATATGGAAGACACATTGCCGGTTAAATATCAATCGATATAGGAGGGATTCATCATCCCTCTCAAGAAACGGGTAGCGTGTCAAAGCGACGCGGTCAAGGAAAGCTGTATGGAGCAGGGGATCTCCTGCGCGGATGGGTACTCCAAGAAAATTTGCTATGCGAGTGGCATAGATGCCGCCAAAGAAATCTCCCTCAATAGTGTTTTTATTCATCCTCCTTGCTATAATAGCTCCCATGTTGAAGATTTTATCACCCGTAACTGTGCTCTTAACGATAGTAAGGTCGGATGCGCACAGGTGACAATGTTCAACCTTACCGTTAATGCATCTACCTATAAAGAGGGAAAAGTAGTGCAAGGCAGGGAAATGAATGCTTCCTAAGGTAGCTTGCGTGATGTCTCTAGTTTCTCCAACAAAAATACTAGAGAAGAAATCTCTAACCGAAGATTTAGTAGGATCTTTAAGATTACCCCCATCGGGTATTTTGCAAATCCTATTGAAATCCTCCAAATCCATGGCATAAGATTTATCATACAAGTCAAACAGTATGGATGAGTCACGGCCAACTGAAAATTTAAATCTACACATGAAAGAGGTAGTGAGCATAGCATACTATTCGCATTTATCTTAGAGGAATTCTTCTAACCCGACATTGCTGACAAGTGTATCAAACTCATCCTTGAAGCCTGCTTCGATCATGAACTCATCGGAAGGCCACTCAGATGGTTGTACCGGTGCGTCCCTTAGTTGATAAGGATCGGGCTCCCGAAAAGAAAGACGGGGACCCTTCCTACTTGAGGAACCACCATGAAACTTCCTCATGAACATAATTTCTCTTTGCTGAAATTTTGAAGTTCAAGAGAAAAGTGAATAAAGACCAACCACACCTTGTAGAAACTACTCCAACTAGTGCCTAGAGACCGTATCACACGCTAAAACTACCTGGGACCAGCTAAAATCAACATTTCAAGCTCAAGAACAGGGTCACCAAGGTAGCAAGAATACGCGAAGGATAAAGCACTAGAGCAAAAACTAATTGGACCAATGGAGGAGTCACTTACCAAGGAGCAATTTCCCCAAAACGGTTTGGAGAACGATGCTTTGAGCAAGGAGATCGAAAATCACAGCCAAATGAGCAAGAACACGGGTTTGAGCTGTGAAACAATTTTTTCTGGAGGAAGAAGAAGAGGATGGGAGCTGGAGTGAGTGGAGGGGGCCCCTCTGGGCCCCACAAGCTTGCTCCCTGCGGCCAGGGGGTACCCCGCGGTGACAGGGCTTGTAGCCCACTGGGGTGGCCCCTAGGCCAGCTCTCTGTCCCAGTATTTTTCAAATATTCGAGAAAAAATCATACTAGATTTTCAGGACCATCGGAGAACTTTTATTTTCGAGGTATTTTTTCTCCAGGACGCTAAAACAGAAAACAAGAATAACTAAACTAAACCTATCATTTTTCTTCTAAGCAACCGAAGGTGAAAGCTTGGAACAGAGGTTTGTGACTCTTTGGTTCATCCATTTCATGGTCATCGAAAGAAATCCGTCAATGGGGTTGATCAAATCCTTATGACAAAACTTTCTCGAATCGCAAGAGAGAACGGAGAATTTTCGAATAGTCACTAGGTCACCTCAATGGGGATATGTATCTCCCCAACAAGCAATTCATACTTCATCTTGACACGAGGAATAGGGCATTCAAAGCTCCCAATAAGAATCGATGAAGTTTTTTCGATAGCATTGATGCAATGTACTTGATATCGTTTCTTCGGAAAGTGCACGGTATGCTCATTACCATTGACATGGAAAGTGACATTGCCTTTGTTGCAATCTATAACAGCCCCTGAAGTGCTTAAAAAGGGTCTTCCGAGGATGACAGCCATGCCATCGTCCTCGGGAATATCCAAGATAACAAAGTCTGTTAAGATAGTGGTGTTAGCAACCACAACAGGCACATCCTCGCAAATGCCAACAGGGAAAGCAGTTGATTTGTCAGCCATTTGCAGAGAGATTTCAGTAGGTGTCAACTTATCCTGTTCAAGTCTATGATAAAGAGGGAGCGGCATAACACTAATACCGGCTCCAAGGTCACATAAGGCAATTCTTACGTAGTTTCCTTTAATGGAGCAAGGTATAGTGGGCACTCCGGGATCACCAAGTTTCTTAGGAGTTCCACCTTTGAAATTGTAATTGGCAAGCATGGTGGAGATCTCAAGATCTGGTATCTTTCATTTATTGGTCACGATATCTTTCATGTACTTGGCATACGGAGACATTTTGAGCATATCAACTAACCGCATCTGCAGAAAGACGGGTCTTATCATTTCAATAAAGCGCTCTGAACCCATGGCTTAGGATGGCTTAGGAGGAAAGGGCATAGGTCTCTGAACCCATGGCTCCCTTTCTTTACCATGCTTCCTAGCAGTGAAGTCCTTCTTATCGTATCTCTTAGGTTGTGGGTTATCAGGATTAACCGTAGGTTCAATCTCCACATCCTCACCATTGCTAGGTTGAGCATCATTATGAACATCGCTGTCCATATTGTCACCAGGTTCATGTTCATCACCAGATTGTGTTTCTGCATCAGACGCAGAAATATCATATGGTTCTTCAGGTGTGACAGTATTTGGTGAACTAACATGCAGGTTTCTATCATCCTTCTTCTTTTCATTAGGATGATTGGGTGCATCTGCATTAATTCCTTGAGAATCTTGATCAATTCTCTTAGGATGACCTTCAAGATACAAAGGTTCCTGAGTCATTTTGCCGCCTCTAGTAATGACTCTGACAGAGTTGTCATTTAATTCATTGAGCAAGTCATTCTGAGCTTTAAGTACTTGTTCTACCTGAGTAGTAATCATAGAGGCATGTTTACTCAGAAGCTTCAGATCATTGACATTTCTGTCTACACAAGCACTTAAATGGCTAAGCATACGAGTACTTTGTTCCAAATGTCTGCTAACATAATCATTGAAACTCTGTTGTTTGGCAACAAAGTTGTCTAATTCATCAAAGCATAAGCTAGCAGGTTTATCAAAAGGAATATCACTCTCATCAAACCTACGCAGAGAATTTACTTCCACTACCTGTATTAGGTTATCGAGACCATGGATCTCTTCGATAGGTGGTAGATTTTTGACATCTTCAGATCTAGTGCCTTTCTCTTGCATAGATTTCTTGGCTTCTTGCATATCTTCGGGACTGAGGAATAGAATACCTCTTTTCTTCGGAGTTGGCTTAGGAGGTGGTTCGGGAATAGTCCAAGCATTATCGTTGATCAAGATGTTATTCAGTAGAGTCTCAGCTTGTTCTACAGTTCGTTCCCTAAAAACACTCGGCACAACTATCTAGGTGGTCTTTAGAAGCATCGTAAGTCTGTTATAGAAGATATCAAGTATCTCGTTCTTCTTAAGAGGGTGATCAGGCAAAGCATTCTGTAGCTGGACGAGCCTCCCCCAAGCTTGTGGGAGACTCTCTTCTTTGAGTTGAGCAAAGTTGTATATTTCCTGCAAGGCAGCTTGCTTCTTATGGGCAGGGAAATATTTCTCACAGAAGTAATAGACTATATCGTGGGGACTACTCACACATCCAGGAGCAAGAGAAGTGAACCAGGCTTTAGCGTCATCCTTTAGAGAGAAAGGAAACAGCTTAAGGATCTAGTAGTGGAGGATCTTCTCCTCACTAGTGAAAAGGGTGGCCATATCGTGTAGTTTGGTAAGATGGGCTACGACCATCTCAGACTCATAACCGTGAAAAGGATCAGATTCGACTAGAGAGATTATCTCTGGATCGACAGAGAACTCATAATCCTTATCGGTGGTAAAGATAGGTGAAGTGGCAAACTTCGGGTCGTATTTCATCCTAGCTTTCAGAGATTTTTCCTTCCACTTGAGAAGTAATTTCTCAGTGTCATATGCATCCTTACACGCAAGAAAATCCTCAGCTATCTCTCCCTCCATAACGTAACCCTCAGGTATATCACGCAATTCATATCTAGGAGAGCTAGATCTAGCAGGAGCAAAAGCAAGTTCTATCTCAATAGTATCAGCAGTTTCAGAAGCATCACGAGCATTGGCAGTAACTCTAGCAATATGAGCATCAAGGAACACCCCGAGTGGCACATCAGGCAAAGTAGTATCTCTAGCAGTATCAAGCATAGCATCTCTAGCAGTATCAGGCTTAGTATCATCAAGCATAGTAGCATCATAAGCATCATCAAGCACATGGGACATATCAAGATTTCTAACAGGAGGTGCTGTCGCAAACTTACTCATAACTGAAGGTGAATCAAGTGCAGAGCTAGATGACAGTTCCTTACCTCCCCTCGTAGTTGAGGGCAAGACTTTGGTTTTTGGATCTTTCAGATTCTTCATCGTGATCAGCAGATATAAATACCAAGTGACTCACAGAATATAGCAATACCTCCCCGGCAACGGCGCCAGAAAAATGCTGACTCTATGACAACAAACCTTCCACTGCAATGGCGCCAGAAAAATGCTGACTCTGTGTCAACAGAACTTCCCTTGCAACGGCACCAGAAGAATGCTGCTAGCACTCCCTGGCAACGAAATTAGAAGAATGTTGTTGATGGCCCACCAACGCGTGGGTTCGCGGCAGTTTTCGAGGGTAGAGTATTCGACCCAAATTTGTTGATTCGCCAGGCAGGAGGTGAGAGGATACTCTCGAGTATTAGCAGCTGAATGTATGAGATTCAACCACACCTGAAAGATTAGTATCTGCAAGCAAAGTAGTAGCAGCAAAGTAGGATGATAACAGCGGTGTCAGAAACAATCTGTTGACATGACACACTATTCCTAACTATCATATCAATGGCACCAGAAGTTGCCCGTTGACGGAAATTGTCTTTCCCGTCAACGACGAGCGAACCAGAATTGTAGCAGGTAGCAGCAGTGTAACGAGTAGCAGCAGTGGCAAGGAACAACAGTAGTGACAGCGGTAGCAAGTAGCAACAGTAGCAAGTAGCAGCAGTAGCAAGCGACAGTAGTAACATCAGTAGCAAGTAGCAACAGTAGTAACAGCAGCAGAGCAAAACAAGTAACAACAGCAGTGGGACAAACTCGTAGGCAATGGGTCGGTGATTCGTTTGGATGATATTCATCATGCAACAGTTATAACACGGAGAGATATGTGGCTAGCTCCCGTACGTCAATGTGATGTAGGCATGCATTCCGTGTGTAGTCATACATGCTTAGGGAAAAGAACTTGCATGACATCTATTGTCCATCCCTCCCGTGGAAGCGGGGTCGAAAAGGATACTACAGGATATTAAGGTTCTCCTTTTAATAAAGAACCGGAACAACACATTAGCACTTGGTGAACACATGAACTCCTCAAACTATGATCATCACCGGGAGTGGTTCCGGTTATTGTCACTCCGGGGTTGCCGGGTCATAACACATAGTAGGTAACTACAACTTGCAAGATCGGATCTAAAACACACATATATTGGTGAAAACATAATAATTTCAGATCTGAAATCATGGCACTCGGGCCCTAGTGACAAGCATTAAGCATGGCAAAGTACTAGCAACATCAATCTCAGAACATAGTGGATACTAGGGATCAATCCCCATCAAAACTAACTCGATTACATGATAGATCTCATCCTACTCATTACCGCCCAGCGAGCCTATGAATAGATTACTCACGAACGATGAAGAGCTTCATGGAATTGGAGAGGGAAGAAGGTTGATGATGACGATGGCGATGATTTCCCCTCTCCGGAGCCCAAAACGGACTCCAGATCTGTCCTCCAGATGAAGAACAGGATGTGGCGGCGCCTCCGTATCGCAAACGCGACGAAATCTTCTCTCTTGATTTTTTTCTGGGCGAAAGTGAATTTATAGAGCTAAGATTGGGGGCGGCAGAGCCACGTGGCCCCCACAAGCTTGGTTGCCGCGACCAGGGGGTGGCCGCGGCAACAGGGCTTGTGGCCCACTGGCCCACCCCCTCTGGTGGATCTTTGCACAGGTATTTTTCATATTTTCAAAATAATTCTCCGTAAATTTTTAGGACATTCCGAGAACTTTCATTTCTGCAAAAAAACAACATCATGGCAATTCTTCTGAAAACAACGTCGGTCCAGGTTAGTTCCATTCAAATCATGCAAATTAGAGTCCAAAACAAGGGCAAAAGAGTTGGAAAAGTAGATACGATGGTGACGTATCAGTTACCAACCAAAAACAATGATGCCTATCTTGATAAATATGTTACGGCGGGTTATCTTGATCCCAAAGAAATTGTTGGCTGGCGGACTGCCCCAGGCAAGGCGACTCCCCATGCTGCCGAGGGGGAGGTAGTTATTTTTGTTGATCATCTTGAACGAGGCTTCAAGCCTCCCGGGTCAAAGTTCTTCAGAGACGCTTTGCACTTCCTCAATGTTCACCCTCAAGACTTTGGGCCAAACTTCATCAGCAACCTCTGCCAATTCCAGGTGTTTTGCGAGGCCTATCTGCAGATAGAACCCACAGTGCTACTGTTCTGGAACTTTTTCTATCTGAACCGCCATACCGAATTCACCAGCGGGTTTTGCTTGGAACTTGGGGGGTTTAATATCCAGCGACATGGCGAATGTGGGTTCCCGCCTGTCATTCTACCCAACCATCCCAAAGGCTGGGCCGAGTCATGGTTCTATTGTCGTGACACATCTCCTCTCGACGAGAACCCACTTCCGGGTTACAGAGAAGATCGCTTGCCCATGGATTTCAAGCTGCCAGAAAAACTTATTTAAGAAGAGGAATCAACCTTTATCCCCGTTTTCTCTGAGCTAAGGTCTTTGACCAATGATGGGCTTACTGGAATTGACCTAATCTGTTGTTGGGTGGAGTGGAGGATTCTTCCTTTGAGTCGCCGGGATGGCCTGATGTGCAAGTATGATGGCAGCGTGAACCACCCCCAATGTTTCTTCAATACAAGACTCACCGAAGAAGACATTGTTGAAATGATCAAGAAATTAAATAGCGAGCCCTTGGAGAACTGCGCCAAGATTGGGCTCAAGCCTTTCTGCCTCTCCAACCCGGCTCTAGTGGTAACAATCTAAGTCGCCTCCTTTCATTCTTTCAATACGTTTCCCAGTGTTCCTGATCTGAACTGTCATTACATCAATCAGAAAGGATCAACATTTTGGTCTCGAAGGCCCAAAGTGACTGTCCAGAAAACAACCAAGCCGCCTCCTAAGAAGAAAAAGAAGAACAAAGGAAAAGCCGCCGCCAAGGAGTCTTCTGTCGTGGGCGAGTCTCGAGCCGGCGAAGAACAATGAGAGGTAATTTTTTTTACCCTTTTGCTTGTTTGTCACTATCTTCTGACTTATGCTTATGCCCCGTTACCTTTGTTCGTAGGAGGATGACTATGAGAGCCAAGATGACATTGTCGAGGTAATTTCTATTTCTTCCGACTCAACTTCTTCTTCTCCTAAGCCGGCCATGCGGATTTGTGGAAAAGTTCCCATGTCTCACCCAAATGCTCATCTGGACCCTGATTTCCTTTCGAAGAAGGCGAGATATACCCCCAAATGTCATACCCTAAGCCATTCCGGCGACTTAGTTTCTGGGTTACCAGAAAAACAACTCGTCGGAAACGACAAAGTGAGGTATACTCCTGTTAACACCTTTCCCTTCTTGTGGGAAAATGTTGCTCGCAGTTTATTCACTCCTTGAGTTTTTGTTCATTAGGTTTCTCCTCCTTCATCCGGTGACTCAGTAATGTCGGCTCTCCCCCCAAGTTATTCGTGTACAGGGGTAAGTTCTTTTACAAACCTTTTTCCTTCCCAATACTGATACTTGTCCTAACTTTTTTGTCTTTTCGTCTCAGAGCACACGCGAAGAAAAGGAAAACTGGCGACTTGTCTTATGCTCCTAAAGAAGCTGAGGTGTTTGGTATGAGAACCTCCGTCCCAGAACATGAAGAAGACCCAGTGGCGACTCATGAAGACCCAACGGATAATTATCCTGATGTCCGGACTGACTCTCCAAGCCCTCTGAAGGAGGACACTGAAAATGTTAACTCGCCAAGCTCTTCCAAGGTGGCTGAAGACCCAGATACCGTAGTTGTTACTGGTACTGGCTACTCTAAGCCTGCAATATCGGTGTTAACAAAACATGCATCTAAAGAAGCCCACTCATCTGTAGAGCAAGACATCACAGATGAAGCTTCCCAATTATGAAAAGATTGAATTTGAGCAACTGTACTCTGGCTTCGTAAGTCGCCTGGAAACAAGCTATGAAATGGTGAAGAGCTTGGCCAACATGATGCACATCAAACATGAGGTACGCCCTTTGTTATTTGTATTTCCACCCATTAGCCTTCGAGAAGACTAGTTTTCTTTGATGAATTGTGTTTATTGCATTATCTGGAAGACCCATATCTGCCCGTAGCCCCCAAGGGCCGGGTCATTGTTTGAAAGATGAGCCGGGTCTTGAATTAGACAAAAACTTCAACCTGTATCCCCCAAGGGCCGGGTCATCTTTTGAAAGATGAGCCAGGTCTTGAGTTAGATAAAAACTTCAATCTGTAGCCCCCAAGGGTCAGGTCATCTTTTCAAAGATGAGCCGGGTTTTGAATTAGATAAAAACTTCAACCTTTAGCCCCCAAGGGCCGGGTCATATTTTGAAAGATGAGCCGGGTCTTAAATTAGATAAAAACTTCAACCTGTAGCCCCCAAGGGTAGGGTCATCTTTTGAAAGATGAGCCAGGTCTTGAATTAGATAAAAACTTCAACCTGTAGCCCCCAAGGGCCGGGTCATCTTTTGAAAGATGAGCCGTGTCTTGAATTAGATAAAAACTTCAACCTATAGGCCCCTGCTACGGCAACAGAAATTGGCACGTTGAAGGGAGAATATTCTTGGCTTGATCCTCCTCCCCGGCAACGGTGCAAGAAATCCTTCTCTCGTCTCTTGAGCTTGCGTTGGTTTTACCTTGAAGAGGAAAGGGCGATGCAGCACAGGAGCAGTAAGTATTTCCCTCAGTTTGAGAACCAAGGTATCAATCCAGTATGAGAATCGTGTCAAGTCCAGAGTACCTGCGCAAACACAAAAGAGCTTGCACCCAACGCTATAAAGGGGTTGTCAATCCCTTCAAGATTGTTTGCAAAGTGAGATCTGAAGGCGGAAAGTGCAACGAAGTAAAAGAGTAAGGCTGAAAATATGGTGTGAAGTAGACCCGGGGGCCATAGTGTTCACTAGAGGCTTCTCTCAGAATAGCAAATAATATGGTGGGCGAACAAATTACTGTCGAGCAATTGATATAACCGCGCAAAGTCATGACGATATCTAAGGCAATGATCATACATATAGGCATCACGTCCGAGACAAGTAGACCGATACTTTCTGCATCTACTACTATTACTCCACACATCGACCGCTATCCAGCATGCATCTAGTGTATTGAGTTCATGACGAACAGAGTAACGCTTTAAGCAAGATGACATGATGTAGAGGTATAAACTCAAACCAATGATGAAAACCCCATGTTTTTACCCTTGATGGCAACAACACGATGCATGCCTCGCTACCCCTTCTGTCACTGGGTGAGGTCACTGATGACCCACAAGTATAGGGGATCAATCGTAGTCCTTTCGATAAGTAAGAGTGTCGAACCCAACGAGGAGCAGAAGGCTCTGATAAACGGATTTCAGCAAGGCAATAACTGCAAGCACTGAAAGTAGCGGTAACAAGTGATTGTGTAGCGAGGTGAAACGTAGCAAGCAAAGAGTAATAAGTAACAAGTAGTAGCAACGGTGCAGAAAGTGGCCCAATCCCTTTTTCAGCAAAGGACAAGCCTGAACAAAGTCTTATAGGAGGAAAAACGCCCCCGAGGACACACGGGAATTTCTGTCATGCTAGTTTCATCATGTTCATATGATTCACGTTCGTTACTTTGATAGTTTGATATGTGGGTGGACCGGCGCTTGGGTACTGCCCTTACTTGGACAAGCATCCCACATATGATTAACCTCTCTCACAAGCATCCACAACTACAAAAGAAGAATTAAGACAAAGTCTAACCATAGCATTAAACTAGTGGATCCAAATCAGCCCCTAACGAAGCAACACATAGACTGGGGTTTTAGCTTCTATCACTTCAGCAACCCATCACCTACTTACTACTTCCCAATGCCTTCCTCTAGGCTCAAATATGGTGAATTGTTATGTAGTCGACGTTCACATAACACCACTAGAGGAAAAACAACATACAACATATCAAAATACTGAACGAATATCAAATTCACATGACTATTATCAGCATGACTTATCCCATGTCCTCAGGAACAAAAGTAACTACTCACAAGACATAATCATAATCATGACCAGAGGTGTAATGAATAGCATCAAAGATCTGAACATAAACTCTTCCACCAAGTAATCCAACTAGCATAAACTACAAAGAGTAATCAACACTACTAGCAACCTTACAAGTACCAATCGGAGTTGCGAGACGAAGATTGGTTACAAGAGATGAACTAGGGATTGGAGAGGAGATGGTGCTGATGAAGATGTTGATGAAGATGCCTCCCCTCCGACGAGAGGAGTGTTGGTGATGACGATGGCGACTGTCATGGGTATAAGCCTGACAGTAGATGTGTAGGGTACGAAAGGATGGGCAGAGCCTTAGCTACAACGAGGTTGTATGAGTTCAGGCCTCTCTACGGTGGAGGTAATAGCCCTACGTCTCAGTGCTCTGGGAGCTTGTTGTCGAGTGGAATATGGATTACAGTGAATTGCTAACCCTTGCACCAGTGGGGAAGGGCGGCTTATATAGAGTGCGCTGCTCTTCACAACGGTTCGGTGCACAGGGGTGGAGTAGTGGCGAATAAATGCCTACGTTACAGGTAACGTATGTCTTAAATGCTAATAAAGGCACATGGAAATGTATGACCGTTTCCCTCCAGGGGCTTACGATGCATAGAGTGGAATCCAGTCGGTTAGTTTGATACACTCCGAATGCTCATCTCTGACTGGATGGTGGAGGATTCGTTACCGACTGGATGATGGGAAGTCCTTAATTCAGTCGGAACTGACTAAGGGCCTTATCTCTTATGAAGGGTAGTCCTTGGGTATGACTTATAGGGCAGGCCTATGACCCTACCCTAGGACTATAACCCCATCATTAGTCCCCGAATGGATTGGGGTTGGAACGACGAAGCGATGCTTGGAGTACGGATCCGACTGGTACGGATGCGACTTTGGCGTTGCTTGCCTAGATCCATTTTATCTTCTTTGACCAACGATCCGAGTGGATGTATTTGTGAAATGAACTGTCGGGGACCGAGTGCTTCCGTGGTATCGTTTGACGTGACCAGTCAACTGACAGCGGCGGATTTTCCGGGATCCTCAAATTTCGGTTGTCTCGCGCTAAGCGGGGATGACCACATCGCAATCGAGTAGTACCTGACGCCTCGATTCCCGCGCCTTCATCTTCTCCACTAATATCGCCGCAACCGGTCAGGGGATAAGATTTCGGGGCCACTTGCTAGTGACCCAGTCGGAACCTTATTTAAACCTCTACGGCGAGGGTTTTTCGTTACACTCGCCGGATAACTTGCACTTGCTCCGCTTCTCTCGCCATCCCCTGCGCATCCCAAGCTCCTTCCTTCTCCTTGTCCCTCACGAATCTGCAGCCTCCGCCATGACAAAGGGGCAGACTAGCAAGCTAGAGGTGCGGAAGAAGAAGGGGAAGGCGGTGGCTCCTGCTCAGCGGCGGCAGCGAGCGCTACCGGTGGGGTGGATCCAGGGGGATTTCCTCCCCTCCACGGTGATGGAGGAGAACTTGCTGGAGTTGGTGGAGCACGGAATGATTGCGCACAAGTCGTGGAGGTTGCCGGCGGAGGGCGAGACCGAGCCGGCGCCCCGGGAGGGGGAGCGCGTCTTGCTGCTCAGCCACGTGCACCGAGGTTTCTCTCTGCCTCCTCATCCCTTCTTCAAAGGTATAATGAACCACTTCGGGGCGCAGCTCCACCATTTTCCCCCAAACGCCATAGCTCATCTCTCTGCCTTCGTCGTGTTGTGCGAGTGTTTCATCGGCTGTCCTCCCCATTGGTGGCTTTTCAAACACATCTTCTCTGCTAGATCCCAAACCATCAAACGACTTAACCAGTCGGATGATAAAACTCACCTCCTCCAGCTCTACGGAGGCTTAGGCTTCCAAAAGAAGAGTAATAGTAGCTATCCCGCTCTTCAGTTGAGTGAATCTGTTAGGAACTGGCAGTCGACATGGTTCTACTGCCAGGACGTTGCTTGCCCGAATGCCACAACTGGACTGCCTCCCTTTAGCTTAGACCGACCGGCTCCGCCTAGGCAGCTCGCGCTCACGAAGGCGGAGAAGACCCAGATCCAGCCTCTGGTCGATGCGCTTGTAGAGGTCGTCCGAAGGGGAGTCACCGGCATAGATTTGCTGGAGGTTTTCCTAGGTCGGCGTATCCAGCCTCTGCAAGCTCGACACCACGCCATGTGGCACTACACAGGGCCTGAGGACTCCACTCAGACTAACGTCGAGTGCGTGACCGGGAAGACGGTGGCGTCGTGGGTCCTCAACATCACAGGCGCCTGCAAAAACCCTAGAGGAGCCCGGCGAGTGAAGGCCTTCCGCGCGGACAACCCTCCTGCGAATGAAGTGAGTATAACTTGTCGAGTGCACACAACTGTCTTAGATTTATTGCTTTCTTGAATCACTGTCTGACGTCTGATGTTGTCGACTGTATCTTGTGCAGGCATGGACTAACTGGTTTTCTCCTGTCTCGAACGGGAATCTGGCCGAGGAGGAGGAAGGCAGCCACGAGGGCAGCGTGAAGAGCGTCGAGTACGTCTCCGACAGTGGGGAGACGGAGGAGGAGTCCGCAGAAGAAGAAGAGGCAGATGAGGAGCAGAACTCGCCACCTCCACTGCCAGAGCCTCGGACTAAGCGCCGTCATGAACCTGTGGCTCCTTCGGCCCCTCCAGCATCCTCGAGTGCGCCGCCAGCTGCTCCTGTGGTACCGAGTGCCTTGCCAGCATTTCCCGTGGCTTCGAGTGCTCGGAGCACAAAGAGGACCAGGGACTCTTCTGCTGAGCCTGCGGGTCAGCCCTCTAAGGTGGCCAAACCGAGTGGATCTATGCCTCGGAAGGCTTTGCCGCGGATGAGGGTCAAAGTTCCCGTCACCTCCACGTAAGTGCATTGTTCTTCTATCTTCTTTCAGTATTTGATCGAACTCCTGCTTATTGGTCGAATGAATTTTACTCGACAGAGTTGCCACCTCTGCTACCTCTCCGACACGCTAGGGGGACGATCCCATGGACATGGACAACGTTGCCACATCTCAGCCAGGTACGTCGTGGCGATTCCGAGAGTCTACATTATTGCGTCACGAATTCTGTCTTTGGTCTTGCCTTTTCCCTGTGGTTCACGCCGTTCGGTCGGGTTTCCATCAGGGGTGATTTATGTGGAGGAGGGCGACCCGAGGAGGTCCGAGCAAGTTGCGGTGCCTGTCCTTGAGGCTGTTCCGCCGGTTACTACTCTCGCCATGGATGCGCCGCCGACTGAGGCGATGCCGTCGACTGAAACGGCGCTGATTGCTGCTGAACCGACTGGAGCACGCCTTGGGATGCCCAAGGAGCCTCCTACGATGCCAGGTCCGTGGACTGTCGAGTACAACGTCCAGCGCCTTCCGGAAGATCAGGTGGGAGCTGCCAAGGGGGCCATGGTGCAGGCGTAGTTGATGGCGGGAGAGGCCAAGAGAGCGTACGACTCCATCGTGTCCGTGTACAAGCGAAGCTTGGAACTGCGGGACGATATCCGAGTAAGTGGGCTAGTAAGTATTTACTTTCCTCTTGTAACCCACTGGGTGTTTGAGCAATGCACTCGGATACAGTATGATTATTTTGCAGTGGGTTCACTCTTAGTGAACCAAGTGGGTGTAGTCCCCAAGACTTCTGTCGAGTGCCTGCACCGGCAGTTGTCTGTATACACATTTTCTTTAACTTGATCAGATCAAAAACTAATCTTGTCGAATGTTACCGGTGGGGGCACTCCGAGTGCACCTACTGGATGAGTCCCCGAGAGTAATTTTACTCAGGTCGGGTAGTAGTAACCTCATAGGCTTGTTTGTTGTCATGTATCTCAATAGGGCGGACCTGTTTGAGCTTCATGCCAGTGGGGTCACTCTTAGTGAACCCACTGGGTGTAGTCCCCGAGACCGCTGTCGACTGCTTGCGTCGGCAGGGGTCTGAAGAACTTAGAATTTTTATTGTTGTCCTTGTTGAACTTGTCTGATCGTCTCTTGGCGCTGACTTGCAGAAAACTTGCAAAATGGGAGCAGCGTACGAGACTCCGAGGGCTGAAAAGGTGCAGTTTGCTGGGGAACTGGATGCAGCAATGGTTGCGTTGGCTGGTATGAAGGATGTTCTAGCCGAACGAGAAAAGTCCTTGGAGGAGGCCCGTGTGGCAAACAAGGCATTGGCGGCTGAAGTGGAGAAAATGGGGAAACAAAGGACCGAGTTGATGGGACAGATGCAGGTGTTGAACAGGCGGTGCATAGCACAGGAGAATTGCATCAGTGACTGGGCCCGGAAGATGATAGCGCTTCTCGGTGGTAAGTTCTGTTTTTCCGAGTGCTTCTCGACTGTGCATTTCCTGCTGTGCTTACTTTTTGCTCGTCCTGTCTTTGCAGATTTTTGCATGGACGCTGAGGCTGAGGCAGCTGACGTTGAGCGGTCGATTCTTCCGAACGTTCCACTTGGCGAGGATGCCAATCGAGATATGCTCCGAGCGCACATTCGCCTGGGCAAGGTGGGGCCTTTCATTGGTCGACTGAGAGAGGTCGTCGGCCGAATCGACAAGGAGCTTTGGCCGGAAGACGAGTCTCGGCAGGAGATGGAAGGCTTGATGACTCGGCTAGAGGAGGTCCCGAACCGAGTGCAGGCGTGGAAGAAGTCTGCGGCTCGCTGTGGTGCGGACGTCGCTCTGTCGCTGGTCCGAGTGCACTGCAAGGAGGCTCGCGAAGAGAAGCTGAAGGCGTTGCAAGTCGCCAACACGAAAAAGCTTCGATTCGAAGACTTCATGGAGACCTTCCTTGAGAGCGCCACTCGCATCGCCGACGGGATCGACCTCGACACATTCGTGGAGCCTGCCAGTCCCAGTGCCAGTCCTGATGATGTTTAAGAAAACTTTTACCTAGGTATGCCGAGTGTTGGTTGTAAGAAACTTTGGCCACTGCTGTTGGCCGTCACATTCATGGTTCGGTGTGGATAAGCTTGATCTACACCGAGCCAACTATCCTTAGGCGAACTTTGAATTTGAATTGAATCTTTTTCTCGTCTTTTGCCAAAGAGTTGTTGGTACGATTTTGGCTCGTGGTTTTTGTTTGGCGTTTCTTGGTGAAGCCAATGGGAAACATGCGGAGCATGTAATTGTCCGTTGTCTTGATATCTGCATGAGCCTCACTGAGGGTCTGCTGAGTCTCCGAGTGGATCTGTAGGATACACTCGAAGGCAATAGAGTACTTAGGCGATTCGTGATCGCGGCTAAGTCTTCGAGTGCGACTGTCAGGTCGTACTCAGAGCGAGTTGTTACTCATGTAATTGTCAGTGGTCTTGACATCTACATGAGCCTCAATGAGGTGCTGCTACTCATGTAATTGTCAGTGGTCTTGACATCTACATGAGCCTCAATGAGGTTCTGCTACTCATGTAATTGTCAGTGGTCTTGACATCTACATGAGCCTCAATGAGGGTCTGCTAAGCCTCCGAGAGGATCTGTGAGATACACTCGAAGGAAGCTTTCTATTTAAGCGATTCTTGATCGCGGACAAGTCTCCGAGTGCGACGTTAAGTACACACTCGGAGAAAGTGTGAAGTTAGGCGATTCGTGATCGCAGCTAAGTCCTTGAGTGCGACGGTTAGTGCACACTCAGAGAAAATTTGTACTTAGGCGATTCTTGATCGCAGCTAAGTCCCCGAGTGCGACGTTTAGTGTACACTCGGAGAAAGTTTGTACTTAGGCGATTCTTGATCGCAGCTAAGTCCCCGAGTGCGACGTTTAGTGCACACTCGGAGATAGTTTGTACTTAGGCGATTCTTGATCGCAGCTAAGTCCCCGAGTGCGATGTTAAGTGCACACTCAGAGAAAATTAATACTTAGGCGATTCTGGATCACAGTTAAGTCCCCGAGTGCGACGTTAAGTGCACACTCGGAGAAAGTTAATACTTAGGCGATTGTGGATCGCAGCTAAGTTCCCGAGTGCGACGTTAAGTGCAAACTCGGAGAAAATTAATACTTAGGCGATTCTGGATCGCAGCTAAGTTCCTGAGTGCGACATTAAGTGCACACTCGGAGAAAGTTAATACTTAGGCGATTCTGGATCGCAGCTAAGTCCCCGAGTGCGACGTTAAGTGCACACTCGGAGAAAGTTAATACTTAGGCAATTCTGGATCACAGCTAAGTCCCCGAGTGCGATGGTTAGTGCACACTCGGAGAAAGTTAGTACTTAGGCGATTCGTGATCGCAGCTAAGTTTTTTTTTTGAGACCGGAGTCTGCGACCGCAGAAGAATTTTGAATCTGCAAAAACTCAATCTGCGTTGTATTACTTCAACGATACTTGTTCTTTACATTGCTTTAGTCGACGGTCACGTGTAGAAGCGCTTCAGGAGATCTCTGTTCCATGCTCGCGGCTCGCCCGTTTCCCTGTCGATGTTGTAGAGTCGGTATGCACCGTTGTTCAGCACCTTGGAGATGATGAAGGGTCCTTCCCAGGCGGGAGCCAACTTGTGAGGTCTCTGCTGATCCACTCGGAGCACCAGGTCGCCTGCTTGGAATGTACGACTCTTGACGTGTCGCGCATGAAAACGCCACAGATCTTGTTGATAAATGGTTGAGCGAGTCAGTGCCATCTCGCACTCCTCCTCTAGAAGATCCACTCCGTCTTGCCTTGCTTGTTCTGCTTCAACTTCGGAGAAGAGTTCAACTCGTGGAGCGTTGTGAAGCAAGTCACTCGGAAGGACTGCCTTTGCTCCGTAAACGAGGAAGAACGGGGATCGCCCTGTAGATCTATTTGGGGTTGTGCGGAGACCCCAAAGCACCGAAGGTAGCTCGATGACCCATGCGCCAGCAGCATGTCCCACCTCTCGCAGGAGTCCAGGCTTCAAACCTTGCAGAATAAGTCCATTCACCCGCTCTGCTTGCCCGTTTGTTTGGGGATGTGCCACAGATGCAAAAACCACTCGGATACCTTGGCCTGTATAGAAACCTTTGAATCTGTCCGAGTCAAAGTTTGTTCCGTTGTCAGTGATTATGCTGTGAGGTACCCCGAATCTGGAGATGATGTCCCTGACAAACTTGATGGCCGTTAGGGCGTCGAGCTTCTTGATGGGCTTGGCTTCGATCCACTTTGTGAACTTGTCGACTGCCACCAACAAATGTGTGAATCCCCCTTGGCCTGTCCTGAATGGACCGACTGTATCTAATCCCCATACCGCAAACGGCCAAACAAGAGGGATTGTCTTCAACGCAGATGTTGGCTTGTGGGACTTGTTAGAGTAGAACTGACAGCCTTCACATCGGTCGACCATATCTTTCGCCATTTCATTTGCCTGCAGCCAGAAGAAGCCAACTCTGAATGCTTTGGCGACGATTGCTCTTGAAGAGGCGTGATGACCGCAGGTTCCCGAGTGAATTTCCTCCAGGATTAACTGTCCCTCCTCCGAGGAGATGCATCGTTGAAGGACGCCTGAAACGCTTTCCTTGTACAACTGGCCGTCGATGACAGTGAACGACTTTGACCTGCGGACGATCTGTCTGGCTTGGACTTCCTCTTCTGGTAATTCTTGCCTGAGGATGTATCCATTGATCGACACAGTCCAATCGGGGATGATATCAAGAATCTCCATGATCAAATCAACCACAGCAGGTACGTCGACTTCAGTCGGATCTGTCGAGCTCTTTGGTTGTAATGGTTCCTCTGTGAAAGGATCTTCTTTAACTGAGGGAAGGTGGAGGTGCTCGAGGCAGACGTCACTCGGGACTGGTCTCCGAGTGGATCCGAGTTTTGCCAACTCATCAGATGCCTGGTTCTTCAGTCGCGGAACATGGTGGAGTTCTAGACCTCCGAACTTTTTCTCAAGCTTCCTCACTGCATTGCAGTTTGTGGTCATGGTGGGGTTCCTGACGTCCCACTCCTTCATCACTTGATTAACCACCAAATCCGAATCGCCATAGACCATCAGGCGACGGACGCCGAGTGCGATGGCCATGCGCAGTCCGTAAAGGACAACGTCATACTCAACCTCGTTGTTGGAGGAATCAAAGTGTATCTGCAACACATATTTGAGTTTGTCACCCTTTGGCGATATGATCACAACGCCAGCGCCGGAGCCATTCAACATCTTGGACCCATCAAAGAACATTGTCCAATGAGCCGAGTAGATGTGGGTCGGTTGCTGTTGTTCTACCCATTCTGCTATGAAGTCAGCCAGAGCTTGAGACTTTATAGCTTTCTTGGCCTCGAACTTGATGTCGCAGTACAACATCTCCATTGCCCACTTCGCCACTCGGCCCGATGTGTCCCGATTGTGGAGGATTTCCGACAACGGAGCATCAGAAACGACCGACACCGAGTGGTCTTGGAAATAATGAGCCACCTTCTTCGCAGTCATGTAAATCCCGTAGATAAGTTTTTAATAGTGGGGATACCTCTGCTTGGAAGGAGTCAGGACTTTGGAGACGTAATACACTGGCCGCTGAACTTTGTATGCTTTGCCTTCTTCTTCTCGTTCTACTGTGAGAACAGTGCTGGCGACTTGATTTGTAGCCGTGATGTACAGAAGAAGGGGCTCTTTACTGAGCGGAGCAGTAAGAACTGGCTGGGTGGAAAGTAGGACTTTGAGGTCGTCGAATGCGACTTGGGCTTCGTCCGTCCACTCGAAAGTATCTGATTTTTTCATGAGTCGGTACAGAGGAAGTGCCTTCTCGCCGAGTCGACTGATAAACCTGCTCAAAGCCGCTAGGCAACCTGTGAGCCTTTGAACATCGTGTATTCTGACCGGCCGCTCCATTCGGACGATGGTCCCGATCTTTTCGAGGTTGATGTCGATCCCTCGTTCGGAAACGAAGAAACCGAGTAACTTTCCGCTGGGAACACCGAATGAGCACTTGGCTGGGTTGAGCTTGATATCGTACCTACGAAGGTTGGTGAATGTTTCTGCCAAGTCAGTCAGCAGGTCGGAACCTTTGCGTGACTTGACTACGATATCATCCATATACGCCTCCACATTCCGACCGATCTGGTCGAGGAGGCATTTTTGGATCATGCGCATAAAGGTTGCTCCTGCATTCTTCAAACCAAATGGCATAGTGATGTAGCAGAAGCACCCGAATGGGGTGATGAAGGTGGTTTTTAATTCATCGGGCCATACAGACAGATCTGATGATAGCCCAAGTAGGCATCAAGAAATGACAAACGCTCGCAACCCGCAGTCGAATGGACAATTTGATCGATGTGGGGGAGCGGAAAATGGTCTTTCGGGCAGACCTTATTGAGATGCTTGAAGTCGATGCACATTCAGAGCGACTTGTCCTTCTTGGGCACCATGACAACATTGGCGAGCCACTCGGAGTGGTGTACCTCGCGAATGAAGTTGGCTGCCAAAAGCTTGGCTACCTCTTCTCCGATTGCCTTCCTCTCGTGCGCGGCGGACCGACGCGGGCGTTCTCGGACAGGCCGAGCGGCGGGATCCACATGCAGTCGGTGCTCAGCCAACTCCCTGGGTATACCTGGCATGTCAGAGGGCTTCCATGCGAAGATGTCCCAGTTCTCACGGAGGAATTGGATGAGCTCGGCTTCCTATTTAGGATCGAGGGTGGTGGAGATGTTCGTCGGGGCAGCGGTGTCGTCCGTCGGGTGGATGCTGACCTTCTTCGTCTCTCCCGCCCACTGGAATACGGACTCCGAAGCTGGCTTCTTCGCACGCATCAAGTCAGCGGGGTCGACTATTTTCTTGTACTCGTCAAGCTCGAGGACAACCATCTGCTGATCGGCGATCCTTGATCCCTGCTGTAGACACTCCTCGGCCCGCTGTCGATTGCCTGTGATAGTGATCACACCTTTCGGGCCTGGCATCTTCAGCTTTAGGTACACGTAACATAGACGGGCCATGAAACGCGCATACGCCGGGCGGCCCAGAATTGCGTGGTACGCGCTCTGGAAGTCCACCACCTCAAACGTCAACTTTTCCTTGCGGAAGTTCTTGTCGGAGCCGAAAACGACGTCCAACGTGATCTGGCCGAGTGACTTGGCCTTTCGTCCAGGGACGACTCCATGGAACTGCATGCTGCTGTCGCTGAGTTTGGACATCGGAATGCCCATCCCCTTGAGAGTGTCGGCGTACATGATGTTCAAGCCACTGCCGCCGTCCATGAGGACTTTGCACAGTCGGACTCCTTCCACCACCTGGTCGACGGCCAGAGCCTGTCTCCCTGGGGTGGGTACGTGTGCTGGATGATCCGATTGGTCAAAGGTGATCGCAGTCTGATACCATTTGAGGAACTTGGGGTTGGTAGGCGTGGCCATGTTCACCTCCCTGTTCACCAGCTTCAGTCGACTCTTGCTCTCAACGTCAACAAAAATCATCAGTGTTGCATGGACTTGGGGGAACGGATCCTCCTTGTCCTCCTCATCCTGTTCATTGCCCTTTTCACTCGGTTGCCCTTCGCCGAACCCCTGGATCAGGAGGCGACATTGCCGAGTGGTATGCTTCGGATATATGGCGTTGCCCTCTTCATCTTTGTGTGAATCGGACATGGATGGTTCAGGATGGGGTTACTGAACTGCTTCTTCTTGGGGGTGAACTGAGCCTTCCCTTTGCCTTTGAACTTGGCATTGGTAACAGCTGCGGCTTCTGCCTGCGGAGTGGACGGAGCTTTCTGCTTCTGCTTCCGAGTGTTATTCCCATCCCCATCGGCGACTGCTTTGTGCTTGCCGCTATGGATGCGGTCCTCTTCTTCACTGTTTTCATAGCGTGCCGCTATCTCCATCATCTTGCTCATGGAGATGTCGCCTGTTCGACCGAACTTCAGGTACAAATCTCTGTACCGCACGCCTGCCTTGAAGGCGCAGACTGCTTGGTGCTCTGTGACGTTCTCCACCGTGTGGTAGAGGGTCGTCCAACACTGAATGAAATCGTGCAGGGGCTCATTCTGCTTCTGGACACAATGTTGGAGCTCTACGAGGCCAGCAGGGCGTTTGCACGTCCCTTTGAAGGTCCTGATGAAGACTCGGGCCAGATCTGCCGAGCTGTAGATGCTTGAGGGGGTCAACTAGTTCAGCCATGCTCATGCCGAGCCGTCGAGCATCAGAGGGAGGTGCTTCATGGCAACGTGGTCGTCCCCTCCTCCGATCTGGACTGCCACTCGGTAGTCGTCCAACCATGTTTCTGGCTTGGATTCTCGTGTAAACTTGCTGATCCCCGTCGCCAATCGGAAGTTGGGAGGGATGTCAGCCGAACGAATGGCTCGACTGAAACACTCGGGAACAGAAACGATGGTCCTGCTTCCACCCGGACGGTCCATATCGTGACCATCGTGGTGGGCTCGGCCCCTGTCGACCCTCCGCTGGGCGATATGCCCTCTCGCGTCGAGCCTTGGATCGTAAGTGTCACCGACTGAACGCCGATCATCATGATGTCGGGGCCCGTAGGGCCCACCCCGCGGAGGGGTGCGTGAACGGCAACGATGTGGGGACCCCGACTAGCAAGTCGAGTTCGCCGTGCCCAGTGACCCCAAGGATCAATGTTCACTGAACACAGATACTGAATAATAGAGTCTTACATCCAAGTACCGAATTATTACATCAAATGACCAGAAGGTCGGGTTCAAGAACAAGGCCTAAAACCAAATTAAACGGATACATCGAGTAGCGGAAACTCGTAAGGGCTAAGCGGTGCCCATGCCATCAAGCCTACACCGACAAGCATTCTGACTTGGAAGCATCCTAGATCGCAGGTCCGTCTCCGACGGTGTACTCATCGCCAAACTCCGGTCCTTCCATGTCTGGTCAATAACATAACCAGTGGCAAGCCAATGAGTACTTTGAATGTACTCGCAAACAGCCCATGATATGCATATGGTAAGGAATAACAATAGCATGTATCTTTAGTGGAATGCATTGTGGTGGTATGATCAAGTATGTGCAACAAGTTAAAGAATTACTTTCGAAGAACAGGTTACAGATATCAACATATCTGTTAAGGGCTGAACCATTCGAGTTCACCCTATATGCCAAGTCATCAGACTTGTCATAACCTCAATGTATTAATGAGGGTTAAACCATCCGGGTTTACCCTATATGTCAAATCACCGAACTTGATCATATTATTGTGATTATCATAACAACACCTTTTTAACACCACGCACACACACTTGGTTTATGCGGAAACTCTGGACGTAGTTTAAGCAGCACCACCCAACTGTCCTTAACCATGGACACGGCTATTCGAATAGTTTACACTCTGCAGAGGTAGTACGCTGGACCCACGAGAAACGGAATACTTCCGTGTCATCCACGACTCGCGGTATATCACATATACCCGAGGTAAGTACACGATCATCATCTTTCCCCTGACGATACTAGACAAAGAGATCCACTCGATTGGTACCCAGCCCACATGTTGTACGTCTTACGAGCACCGACTCAGGAGTGTAACAACCATGCAGGGACCAACGGTGTGCCTGGAACTCATAATAATGGCATAGTCGTCCTACCTGGCACGACCCCATCACGAGAGTGACACCGATCACTCCCGCCACTAGTAATGTGGCTCTTTGCTAGCACCGACCAGAGTAATCAACAAAGCCCCGTCCCATAAAGGGGTATCGTGGTCGTACTGCTAAGGTTGGGACGGTCGACACATCATAAATCTAATCCATTTCCGAAACCATACTCACACCAAAATCACCGGTGCATCACTTCACCAAAAGTGATCACCAACTCATCATCACCCTCGGGCATTAGTGGCACCCGACGGGGTTTTATAAACTCTTTATTTAACTCATCATTATGCTTGAGATAATATGCCTTAACATTACTTGTGAACATGATAATATCATGACCCTCACGGGGTAGGGTCAAGCTCAATGTAGTGATTCTATTTTACTAGTCAACATGACAGTAGCATGATCCTCGTAGATGGTAGGGTCAGCTCATCATGTTTGTGCTCCGAGGAGCCTTGTGAATATCACTACTATCAATGCAAGTGCTTCGAAGAAGCCTTCGGTACCATCACTTCAATGATGAACCGGCATCGTGATCACATGCAACAGGAAATACTTGCTATTCTAGCATGCATCATTTTATATACTTAAGTCATGGCAAAAAGGCTGCTTGCCTTGGTCATCTAGGTATCCGGGGTCTTCGAGGTATTCCGCTCCGGATCCTCCGTCACTCGGTAACTCTACCGTCGAGAAAAAAATAAATAAATACTAGCTCTCACTAAAATAGATCACAAAGTGCTTTTAAAAATGTTGCAAGGCTTGAATAAATTCAGGATATTATTTTGAAAAATGTTTCCTATTGTTTTATTAGCTAAGCATATTTATTTAAAAGCAAACATAAGCAAACAAGTGCTTTTTAATATCATTTTATTATACCAAAATAGTTTCTGTTTTTGATAAATGTCAACTATTACGGAATCAAATACTACTCATTTTTAGAAAATACCGGTGGAAGAATTATATTTTTCCACTAGCTAAATCTTTTTATAAAAATCATTTAGTCTGCTAGATTATAACAAAAGAAAAAGGCCAGGGGGTTGGATCCAGTCGGCCCAGCCAGCAGGCCTGGCCACCAGGCGCGCGCGGGCCAGGTTCAAACCTGACCTGCGGGCCCCTGGGGTCAGCGTCAGCGGCTGCGCGCGCTGGCTGCCCCAGGACACCGACAGGTGGGCTCCACCTGTCGGGTCCTTCTCCTACCTCCAGCCAGAGAGGCGGAGATGGACGCCAGCGAGGCTGCCATTGTCCTTAGGCCTAGTTAGGAACGGGAACGGGTTCCTCGTGCCTCCGCCTACCTGCTCGTGGTCGGGATGTCACCGGAGGTGGTCTGGGTCGCCAGCGACGAGGTGCTCGTGGCGGAAGGGTTTCGGGTTGGTGTTGAACTAGGGGCTAGGGGTATGGATTCGCTCGGGAGAGTTAGGGGAAACGTTCCTGGTGTCAAGGGGAGTGTAATGAGAGGTCGGGCAGCGCAGGAGCCGACGTGTAGCCGGAGATCGACCGGAGCTCCGAGGCGGAGGGCCCTCGGTCGATCTCGAGCACCGGGGCTCTGCGAGCTCGATTGGGCGGCTAGGGAGTGTCTACTGGTTGTGCTGAAGCTGCTTGGAGGGTGCTGGAGTGCTGGGGGGACCTATTTATAGGCCAACGGCGGTGACCCGACTCGGGCGTGTCGGTGACTCATCGTGGCATGCGTGCAAGCACAGTGAGGTGTTGGCCGCGAAACCACGGGTTCGGGACGTGGTTTAAGGCCTCCTGGAGCAACGGCCGCAGAGGGAAAGTGAGTGGGGACGAGCTGCAGCGACCGTGCATGCTCGGCCGCGTTGGGCGCACACGGGCACGCGTGCCTGAGCTCTTGCACGAGGGGGAGAGGGTCCCTGGGGTAGCTTTGCACTGAATGGTTGTCGGGGGAGCGCTTGGACATAACTGGGGAGGCTGGGACCGGCCGGAGCGTCGGCCCCTTGCGGGTGGCTCTGTGCAGCGCGCCCAGAGCGTAGTTTTGGCATGCCACGGCATGCTGGCTCGCTCTAGGGCACTTGGGACGTGTCCTCCATGTCCTGAGTGTTGCTGGGAGTGTGCCTAGCCGTTGTGGTTTAGTGGGAGCTCGAGCTGGTCAAGGGAGCAAGGAACACTAGTGTTGCCAGTACTGCCCTGCAGCTCAAATTGGAGTTCTTGTCACTTGTGCTTGGAGTTGGGGAGGGGCTGATTGACTGGGTGTTCAGGGTGTTCTGGTGCTCTAACCCACCAAGTTTGGGGCCTTGACATTGGGTTAACAGTGGCTAGGTGGGTTTTTACCTTCCTGTCAGTAGGTGTTCAACAGTGACTTGGGGTTCTTCCACTCCATCACTGTAAATGAAACTTAACAGGTTTGGTCTTGGGGTAAAAACATGGGGTTCCACCAAATCTGAGCTCCATTGAACAAGTTTGGCTTTGCAAACTTGAAAATGTCTCAAAATGACCAGAACTGTCCTTTACAAAGGAAGTGTGGCCAAACAGAGTCTCACAAATCCCATCTTTGTTGTGGAGTCCTCATTTGGGGTGTTAAACACCTCTGCAAAGTTTCAGCTCCATTGGAGAAACTTTGCAATGTAGAGTTGTTCCAACTCTTCTCTGGACAGAGAGGGTTTTGGGCTCTATAAGTGCACTTCCCCACCTTGGATCAAGGTGAGATTTTAGGTGAGCACCTAATATGGTTTGGGAGGGCTCCTGTAATTTCATGGGAATTTACTGAGATAATTTCCTTTGGAAACATCTCAAAAAGTTAAAACAGACAAAAATGGTTTTCAGGGTTTTACTCAAATAATATTAATATAAAATAGGGTTGAAAATCTTATATATGGAAAATATATGTCCTTCTGAGCTTCCATGAATTTACTCAGAATTTTCTAAGGCAGGAAAGTAATTTTCCTTGTGGGAATATCATTACTAGCCTTAGAAATAGACATAGATATAAAATAGGAAAATAATATTTTAAATCACCAATTAATGTTTTTAAATGGATGAAAATAATATTTGGATCAGATCACCAACTTTGGTTGGAAGTGCCACTTGGCTTCATGAGCTAGTAGTGCATCCCAACATGATGAAGGTGATCTTGATATAAGGGAAAAAGGGTTTTTGAAGAGAGCAAAATAATAAGTTTTTCATGGGTTTGAGGCATCAAACAAGCAAGCATACACTCAAACAAGGGCTGACATTGCACTCACAACATTTTTTGAAAAAGTTTTAACAAGCTCTGATTTTTGCAACACAGAAAACTTGGGGTGAAAAACAGGGTGTGACAGACGATCTTCGGGACTTATGGAACGGCTGCCTCCCTTGTGTCGCTGATGAGAACCAGGGTTGTGAACTGACTGATGCGTGTTCGCATGAACATAACTATTGTGGATCCTGTTGTGCGACTGGGAGACCGCCGAATTTTGCTGCTGCGCCGTGTGCAGCAGGGCGCGGATTTGCTCGATCCCCCTGCCAGCCTCTGAATCAGTCGGCTGAAGGGAATCGGCTATCTTGGCGGCGGCAGCCAGGTTGAGGATGGGTGTGCGGAACACCTCCATGTTGCTCCGCCGAGTGTGCCGACTGGCAGAACGGCGAGGCGGACGGCGAGCGCCGGATGTTTCGCCGATCTCGTACTCGTTCCGGCCAGTTTGGCGGGGACTTTCATGGGAGTTGGCCATGTGCACTTCTGCTGCAGGCCCGCGACCCAAGTACTCGGAAGGAAACTCAGTCGGGGCCGAGTCCGAGCGCTGGGACGGCGGGGCAACCACAACCGACTCTAGGACCGCCACTTGTGAAGACGCGTTCTGGCGCGCCTGGGCGTGTTGCACCCAACGCTGGAGCCACGGACGGCGGGACCGCTTGTTGCGGCGCGTGACGGCGGTGTAGGTTGACACCGGAGCCGACTGCTGGAGAAGAAGAATACCGCGGGCGCCGACATGCAAGTGCGTAGCCCCGTGACGGGGGAGCGCCTCGACGTCGAGAGGGGCGTCCCGAAGCCATGCCGAATCATCGACGATGAAGGAGAGAGCGCCAAAGAGGATCTCGTGACCCATGCTCAAATCTCCACCGGATGACATGACGAAAAGATGTAGTCGCAAACTCGCTGGAAGTCGCTTAGACGCCTGCCCCACGGTGGGCGCCAACTGTCGTGGGTATAAGCATGACAGTAGATGTGTAGGGTACGAAAGGATGGGCAGAGCCTTAGCTACGGCGAGGTTGTATGAGTTCAGGCCCCTCTACGGTGGAGGTAATAGCCCTACGTCTCAGTGCTCTGGGAGCTTGTTGCCGAGTGGAATATGGATTATAGTGAATTGCTAACCCTTGCACCAGTGGGGAAGGGCGGCTTATATGGAGTGCGCTGCCCTTCACAATGGTTCGGTGCACAGGGGTGGAGTAGTGGCGAATAAATGCCTACGTTACAGGTAACGTATGTCTTAAATGCTAATAGAGGCACATGGAAACGTATGACCGTTTCCCTCCAGGGGGTTACGATGCACAGAGTGGAATCCAGTCGGATAGTTTGATACACTCAGAATGCTCATCTCTGACTGGATGGTGGAGGATTCGTTACCGACTGGATGATGGGAAGTCCTTAATTCAGTCGGAACTGACTAAGGGCCTTATCCCTTATGAAGGGTAGTCCTTGGGTAGGACTTATAGGGCAGGCCTATGACTCTACCCTAGGACTATAACCCCATCAGCGACGATTCCCCCCTCCGGGAGGGAAATTTCCCCGGTAGGATCGTCCTGCCGGAGCTCTAGATTGGATCTGCTCATGTTCCGCCTCGTGGCGGCGGCAAAACCACAAAAAAGCTCCCGATTGATTTTTTCCAGACCAGGACGCTTCATATAGCAAAAGAGGAGGGCTAGTGGGCCTTCACGCAGCCCACAAGCCTGCCCTGCGCCACCAGGGGGGTGGTGGCGGTGGGAAAGCTTGTGGGGCCCTCGTGGCCCCCCTCCGGTAGTTCTTTCGCCCAGTATTTTTAATATATTCCAGAAAAAATCCACGTAAATTTTCAGGGCATTTGGAGATGTGCAAAATAGTGGACTAGGATTTGCTCCTTTTCCAGTCCAGAATTCCAGCTGCCTGAATTGTCCCTCTTCAAATAATCCTTGCAAAATAAGAGAGAAAATGCATAAATATGGTACCAAAAGTAATATAACAGCCCAAGAAGCAATAAATATCAACATGAAAGCATGATGCAAAATGGACGTATCAACTCCCCCAAGCTTAGACCTCGATTGTCCTCAAGCGAAAACCAAGTTCCATAAACATGTCCACATGTTGAGGGACGAAGGTGTCGATAAAACATAATACGGACATGAGGGCATCATGGTCACACATAGGACAACAATATATCATAAAGATTCTTATGGGAAAGTAACAATTCCTTCAGAAAGCAAAGCATGAAGCAAAAACCTTACCGAGAAGTAACCAACAATAGTCCATAGTCATTGAAGCAATTGCAATTTATCACAACATCAGAAAGAGTCAAATAAGAGCTTGTAAGGAAAGCCCACATACTCAATCATCTCTTTTGTTTTCCACAATTGTTATAACTCACGTGGTACTCATAGTGTCAAAGCTTCAGCTGGACACAGAGGAACATAGGGGCTTATAGTTTTGCCTCCCAACGATTTACCTCAAGGGTAAAGTCAACAATAATAAAGCATGAGTACTCAACTCCAAGTTGATATATGACTATAGATCTTTCCCAAGCATGTGACGGTAGCCAAGACAAAGGCAAAAAGGGAATTGGTGAAGATCACCATGACTCTTACAAGGGTAAAAAGTAAAGGTACAAGATAGGCCCTTCACAGAGGGAAGCAGAGGTTGTCATGCGCTTTTGAGGTTTGAATGCGTGTCCTCTTAGTGCGGAGGAACGTCATTTTATATTGCCTCCTGTGACAAAGAACTTTATTATGCAGTCTGTCGCTTTTATGTCTTCCTCATCACAGGTTCGGACAAAGCTTATTTTCCACACACTAATAGATCATACATATTGGAGAGCAATTTTTATTGCTTGCACCGATGACAACTTACTTGAAGGATCTTATTCAATCCATAGGTAGGTATGGTGGACTCTCATGGCAAAACTGGGTTGGAGGTTTATGGATGCACAAGTAGTATCTCTACTTGGTGCGGGAGTTTTGCCTAATATGAGGTGGAAGCAATCGTCACATGCTAAGGGATCTCTAATCATATAACATTGTTTGGAACCAAGCAAACACAATTCATTATGTTGTCTTCCTTGTCCAACATCTACTCCTAGGCATGTAATAGTTTGGTGAGTGCTCACAATTATAAAAAGTGTCTAAGATGATATATTTATATGTGAACCTCTCTTTCCTTATTACTTCTTATTAATTGCAGCAATGACTGAGGTCTATGTTGATTTATTCTCAACAAGTTTCAAGCATCATACTTGTCATAAGTGAAGTTATCACTTTCCATAAGATCGTCTCATGATCTTTCATGCTATCATTCTTTTAATACTTTTGATCATGGCACAAAGCAAAGGCCTTGACTAAGACACTCTTTATTATATAGCTCGTAAGCTCGAATACAACGGGGGAGAGACAAAAGCAAAAGACTCAAACTAAAAACTAAAGACTTATTCCTCTAAAAGAAGAAATAAAAACTGAAAAGGAAAGAACTAAACAAAGGTAAAAGCAAAAGATATAAAGGTGATACGATACCAGGGCAACTCCCCCAAGCTTGGCAGAAGCCAAGGGGATTGCCCATACCAATGCTTAGATGTCTTCCTTTGGTGGTGATGGTGGTGTTGTTGTTGGAGTAGTCTTGAGCTTGTCTAATTTCCACTTGAGCAAAAGGTTTTGCTCCCTTAGATCGTCATTTTCCTCCTCAAGTTTCAAAACTCTGTGGCAAAGCTCCTGCTTACTCTCCTGCAAGAAACGAGAAGGGATAAACAAGGTCTTAGGCTTCTTCCTATGGTCAGGGAGGCTTGAATTCTTGAACTCCACATGGGTGTTTGCAGGTTGAGGTAGAGGAGTTTCCTCTTCATCGGAACTCGTTTGCTCCTTCCCTTTGGGCTCATAGTCCTCTTCCTCATCACTGGTCCAACCATATGGTTCCAAGTCCCCATAGACCTTGGGGTTAGCAATGTAGTCAGCCACATAGCTCTCTCCCTCTAAATCTTGAGAAGACATCCTGACCTAGATGTGCGTCAGAAACAAGCTCGAAACGAAAACAGAGGAAAACTGCGCGATACGGTGATCAAAACCTTCGAGCGACTATATATTGATTTTTTCTAGGCCAGAAGGAGTCCTCCACAAGAAAACGGAGTCCGGGAGGCACACGAGGTGCCCACAAGCTTGCCCACCGCCACCAGGGGGGTGGCGGAATGGGCCCTTGTGGCTTCCTCGTTTGCTCTCCGGACTGCTTTTTATTTTTCTAATTTTCCAAAAATTCCAAAACTGAGGAAATTTCCTATTGGAAAAGTATCGGAGTCCAATTTCTTGCCGAAATAGATACATATTCGTTTTCAAGGTCTGAAACAGGCTGATAAACATCCCTTACGTACTCCTCTGGAGTTATGACATTGATGATATTGGTCTCAACATTTATGGGAGTACCAGAGATGTAATGATTGATTCTTTTCCCATTTACCACTCTAGGAAAATTTCCTTCTGTGTTATTGATTTTGATGGCACCGGAACGATATACTTCCTCGACAACATAGGGACCTTCCCATTTAGAGAGAAGCTTGCCTGCAAAGAATCTCAAACAAGAATTGTATAGCAAGACATAATCACCTACATCGAACTCTCGTTTCTGTATTCGTTTGTCGTGCCATCTCTTAACCTTTTCCTTGAACAACCTAGCATTCTCATATGCCTGGGCTCTCGATTCATCTAACGAGCTGATATCAAACAACCGCTTCTCACCGGCAAGTTTGAAATCAAAGTTGAGCTCTTTGATTGCCCAATAAGCTTTGTGTTCCAGCTCAAGAGGTAAATGACAAGCCTTACTGTGAACCATTTTATAAGGTGACATGCCCATGGGATTCTTATAAGCAGTCCTAAAAGCCCATAGTGCATCGTCAAGTTTGTTAGACCAGTTTTTTCGATATCTATTGACGGTCTTTTGTAGGATCAACTTGATCTCCCTATTACTCAACTCCACTTGACCACTAGACTAAGGATGATAAGGAGATGCAACTCTATGGTTGACATCATACTTAGCTAGCATCTTGCGGAAAACACCATGAATGAAGTGTGAACCGCCATCAGTCATCAAGTATCTAGGGACTCCAAATCTTGGGAATATGACTTATTTAAGCATCTTAATAGAGGTGTGGTGATCAGCATTTTTAGTGGGGATAGCTTCTACCCACTTAGTGACGTAATCCAGAGCAACTAAGATGTGAGTGTATCCATTGGAACTCGGGAAGGGTCCCATATAATCAAAGCCCCACACATCAAATGGTTCAATGACAAGTGAATAATTCATAGGAATCTCTTGACGCTTACTGATGTTCCCTATCCTTTGGCATTCGTCACGAGACAAGACAAACTTACGGGCATCCTTGAAGAGAGTGGGCCAATAGAAACCTGATTGCAATACCTTATGGGCAGTTCTATCTCCAGCATGGTGTCCTCCGTAGGCTTCGGAATGACACTTCTGCAGGATCTGTCCCTGTTCATGTTCAGGCACACAACGTCTAATAACACCATCTACTCCTTCCTTATAAAGGTGAGGATCATCCCAAAAGTAGTGTCTCAAATCAAAGAAGAATTTCTTCTTTTGTTGATAGGTGAAACTGGGTGGTATGTATTTGGCTACGATATAGTTTGCATAATCGGCATACCACCATGCACTAAGTGAAGTGCGGATGACAATTAGTTGCTCATCAGGAAAGCTGACATCAATAGGTAGTGGGTCATCAAGGACATTCTCTAGCCTAGACAAGTTATCTGCTACAGGGTTATCAGCACCCTTTCGGTCAACGACGTGCAAATCAAATTCTTGTAGAAGCAGAACCCATCTGATCAGCCTAGGCTTAGCGTCCTTCTTCTCCATGAGGTACTTAATAGCAGCATGATCAGAGTGAATAGTGACTTTGGAGTCAACTATATAAGATCTGAACTTTTCACATGCAAACACGACTGCTAAAAATTCATTCTCCGTAGTGGCATAGTTTCTTTGGGCACCGTCTAGAGTTTTACAAGCGTAGTGAATGACATTCAACTTCTTGTCAACTCTTTGTCCTAGAACAACACCAACAGCATAATCACTAGTGTCACACATGATTTCAAAGGGCAAGTTCCAGTCAGGTGGTTGAACAATAGGTGCGGTTATCAAAGCCTTCTTAAGTATTTCAAAAGATTCCTCACAATCCTCATCAAAAAGAAAAGGAACATCCTTCTGCAAGAGGTTGGTAAGAGGCATAGAAATCTTAGAGAAGTCTTTAATGAACCTTCTATAGAAACCATCATGACCTAGGAAACTTCGTATGCCTCTGATATCTGTGGGGCAAGGCATTTTCTCAATTGCATCAACCTTAGCCTTATCAACTTCAATGCCTCTTTCAGAGATTTTGTGTCCTAAGACGATACCTTCATTAACCATAAAGTGGAACTTCTCCCAATTCAAGACGAGGTTGGTTTCTTCGCATCTCTGTAAGACTCGATCAAGGTTGCTGAGGCAATCATCAAAGGAAGACCCATAAACGGAGAAGTCATCCATGAAAACCTCGACAATCTTTTCACAAAAGTCAGAGAATATAGCCATCATACATCTTTGGAAGGTGGCTGGTGCATTACATAAGCCAAAAGGCATACGTCTATAGGCAAAGGTACCGAAAGGGCAGGTGAAAGTGGTTTTCTCTTGATCAGATTGTGCAACAGGTATCTGCGAGAAACCTGAATAACCGTCTAGAAAGCAGAAGTGTATGTGCTTTGATAGCCTTTCTAGCATTTGGTCGATGAACGACAAAGGATAATGATCTTTCCTGGTTGCCTTGTTCAGTTTTCGGAAGTCTATCACCATTCTATAGCCGGTAATAATCCTTTGTGGGAGTAGTTCATCCTTATCATTAGGAATGACGGTGATACCTCCCTTCTTGGGTACGCAATGTACTGGACTTACCAATCACTATGAGCAACAGGATAAATGATTCCTACTTCCAGAAGCTTTAATATTTCTTTTCTAATGACCTCTTTCATCTTAGGATTCAATCTCCTTTGATGATCAGCAACTGGTTTAAAGTCAGGATCGGTTTTAATCTTGTGCTGACATAGAGTAGGACTAATACCCTTAAGATCATCAAGAGTATATCCAATAGCAGCGCAGTGCTTCCTCAGAGTTTTTAGTAACTTCTTCTCTTCGCGCTCTGAGAGGAGAGCTCTAATAATGACAGGATATATCTCCTTCTCATCAAGATAGGCATACTAAAGAGTATCAGGCAACTGTTTAAGCTCGAACACAGGATCACCCTTTGGTGGGGGCGGATCCCCAAGCAGTTCAAGAGGCAGATTATTCTTGAGAATAGGATGTTGTTCTAAGACAATTCTATCTATCTCATCTCTCTCCTCCATATGCATATCATTTTCATGCTCAAGCAGATATTGCTCTCAAGGATCCGTAGGAGGTACGTCAATGGAGGCAAGAGCAATAATTACATCCCTACCAGACGACTCTCTTTCATGGGGTTATCTTCCAAACTTGGAAAAGTTAAATTCATGAGACACACCCTCAAACCTTACTGTGACAGTCTTCTTAATGCAATCAATGTGAGCATTGACACTGTTGAGAAAGGGTCTACCAAATATGATGGGACAAAAGCTATCTTGTGCAGTACCAAGGACGAGGAAATCAGTAGGATACTTCGTCTTACCACACAGGACTTCTACGTATCTCACAATTCCCAGAGGGCAGATAGTGTCTCTATTAGCTAGCGTAATAGTGACATCAATGGGTTCTAACTCAGCAGGTGCAATCTCATCTTTGATTTCATCATAGAGAGAACGGGGTATCGCACTAACACTAGCTCCCATATCACATAAACCATGGTAACAGTGATCTCCTATCTTAACAGAAACAACGGGCAGGCCAACTACAGGTCCGTGCTTGTCTTTCGCGTGAGGTTTAGCAATTCTAGCAGAGTCCTCACAGAATTTAATAACATGCCCGTCTATGTCTTCGGCTAAGAGATCTTTGATAATAGCAACACTAGGTTCAACTCTAATGTCTTCAGGGGGTGCAAGTGGTCTAATGTAACCCCTACGTATCACAGTTGGAGCTTTAGAATAATCCTTCATCCTAGCAGGGTATGGTGGTTTCTCAGTGTAAGCACAAGGAACAACAGGATCACTAAAAGCTATGATTTTCTCCTCAACTAGATTGGTTTTGGCTATGTTTTTTTTCTATAGGAGGATGATATTTAAACCACTTCTCTTTGGGAAGATCAACATGAGCAGCAAAAGATTCACAAAGAGAAGCTACTATCTCAGAGTCAAGTCCATACTTAGCGCTAAAATCTCTAGAAGTGTTTGTCTCAACAAAAGATTTAACGCAATCAAACCGAAAATTCATACCTAACTCCTTACCTTCCTCCAGCTCCCAATCTTCAGAGTTGCGTTTGATTCTCTCCAATAAATTCCACTTGTGATCAATATCCTTCTTCATAAAAGAACCGGCACAAGAAGTGTCCAGCATGGTACGATCTTCATGAGAAAGCCGAGCATAAAAGTTTTGAGTGATGATTGGGGCATGAATATAGCATTGATTTAAGCCTCCCCCAAGCTTGAGCTATGCTTTCCCTGTCACGAGGCCAAAAGTTATAAATAAAGTTCCGATCACGATGTACTAAATGCATAGTATAGAACTTTTGATGAAATTCCAATTTCAACCGATTGTAGCCCCATGATCCAGCATCATCACATAACCTATACAATGTCAACGCCTTATCCTTCAAAGATAAAGGAAAGAATTTCTTCTTTACCTCATCCTCGGGCAAACCTGCAAGCTTAAATAAACCACAAACTTCATCTACATAGACTAGATGAAAGTATGGATGTGAAGATCCATCTCCTGTAAAAGGATTAGCCAACAGTTTCTCAAGCAAACCCAAAGGAATTTCATAAAAGATATTTTCAGTAAGTACCTCAAGTTGAGGAGAAACTCCTCGTGCTTCCGTTCGTGCTGAAGATACCCCGAACAAACTCCTCAAAGGAAGAGTTTCCATAGTGACAAGTGACAATAAATTTCAGCACAATATATAAATGTTTCCTTACCAATTTCCACTTACCAAAGGCGCTTCACTCCCCGGCAACGGCGCCAAAAAAGAGTCTTGATGACCCACAAGTATAGGGGATCAATCGTAGTCCTTTCGATAAGTAAGAGTGTCGAACCCAACGAGGAGCAGAAGGCTCTGATAAACGGATTTCAGCAAGGTAATAACTGCAAGCACTGAAAGTAGCGGTAACAAGTGATTGTGTAGCGAGGTGAAACGTAGCAAGCAAAGAGTAACAAGTAACAAGTAGTATAAACGGTGCAGAAAGTGGCCCAATCCCTTTTTCAGCAAGGGACAAGCCTGAACAAAGTCTTATAGGAGGAAAAATGCTCCCGAGGACACACGGGAATTTCTCTCATGCTAGTTTCATCATGATCATATGATTCGCGTTCGTTACTTTGATAGTTTGATATGTGGGTGGACCGGCGCTTGGGTACTGCCCTTACTTGGACAAGCATCCCACTTATGATTAACATCTCTCGCAAGCATCCGCAACTACAAAAGAAGAATTAATACAAAGTCTAACCATAGCATTAAACTAGTGGATCCAAATCAACCCCTCACGAAGCAACGCATAGACTGGGGTTTAAGCTCCTGTCACTCCAGCAACCCATCATCTACTTACTACTTCCCAATGCCTTCCTCTAGGCCCAAATATGGTGAAGTGTTATGTAGTCGACGTTCACATAACACCACTAGAGGAAAAACAACATACAACATATCAAAATACCGAACGAATATCAAATTCACATGACTATTATCAGCATGACTTATCCCATGTCCTCAGGAACAAAGTAACTACTCACAAGACATAATCATAATCATGACCAGAGGTGTAATGAATAGCATCAAAGATCTGAACATAAACTCTTCCACCAAGTAATCCAACTAGCATCAACTACAAAGAGTAATCAACACTACTAGCAATCTTACAAGTACCAATCGGAGTTGCAAGACGAAGATTGGTTACAAGAGATGAACTAGGGATTGGAGAGGAGATGGTGCTGATGAAGATGTTAACGAAGATGCCTCCCCTCCGACGAGAGGAGTGTTGGTGATGACGATGGCGATGATTCCCCCCTCCGGGAGGGAAGTTTCCCCGGCAGGATCGTCCTGCCGGAGCTCTAGATTGGATCTGCTCAAGTTCCACCTCGTGGCGGCGGCTAAACCACGAAAAAGCTCCCGATTGATTTTTTCCAGACCAGGGCGCTTCATATAGCAAAAGAGGGGGCTAGTGGGCCTTCAGGCAGCCCACAAGCCTGCCCTGCGCCACGAGGGGGGTTGTGGCGGTGGGCAAGCTTGTGGGGCCCTGGTGGCCCCCCTCTGGTAGTTCTTTCGCCGAGTATTTTTAATATATTCCAGAAAAAATCCACGTAAATTTTAGGGCATTTGGAGATGTGCAGAATAGTGGACTAGGATTTGCTCCTTTTCCAGTCCAGAATTCCAGCTGCCTGAATTCTCCCTCTTCAAATAATCCTTGCCAAATAAGAGAGAAAAGGCATAAATATGGTACCACAAGTAATATAACAGACCAAGAAGCAATAAATATCAACATGAAAGCATGATGCAAAATGGACGTATCAGTCACCGCACGGTATGAACCCAAAACCAAGCACTTCTCCCATTGCAAGAATCATAGATCAAGTTGGCCAAACAAAACCCACAACTCGAAGAGAATTACAAGGATATGAAATCATGCATAAGAGAGCCCAGAAGAAACTCAAATAAGATCCATAGATAATCTGATCATAAATCCATAATTCCTCGGATCTCGACAAACACATCGCAAAACAAGATTACATCGGATAGATCTCCATGAAGATCATGGAGAACTTTGTATTGAAGATCCAACAGAGAGAAGAAGCCATCTAGCTACTAGCCATGGACCCGAAGGTCTATGGTGAACTACTCACGCATCATCGGAGAGGTCATGGTGTTGATGAAGAAGCCCTCCGTATCCGAATCCCCCTCTCGCAGGGCACCAGAACGTGCCCCCAGATGGGATCTTACAGAGACACAAGCTTGCGGCGGCGGAAAAGTATTTTCGTGGATCTCTCTCGCAGTTTTGGAATTTTTCTGAATTTATAGGCGGAAGAGGTAGGGAAGACGTGCCACAGGGGGCCCACAAGCCTGCTAGGTGCGGCCCCCCTGGCCACGCCTAGGGGGCTTGTGGGGTCCCCTGCTGGCCCCGGCCTTGGTGCTCAAGTCTGGCGCGTATCTTCTGTTCCGAAAAAAAAATCTTTTCGGAAGTTTATTCCGTTTGGACACCGTTTAAAATCCTCCTCTAGAAAGGGTCAAAAACACAAAAAAAACAAGAACTAGCACTTGGCACTGAGTTAATAAGTTAGTCCCAAAAAAGATATAAAAGGCATACAAAACATCCAAAGTTTGACAACATAATAGCATGGAACCATAAAAAATTATAGATACGTTGGAGAAGTATCACCCCCAAGGGTCGGGTCATCTTTTGAAAGATGAGACGGGTCTTAAATTAGATAAAATTTCAACCTGTAGCCCCCAAGGGCCGGGTCACCTTTTGAAAGATGAGCCGGGTCTTGAATTTTGTATGACTTTGAAAAGAATCATACATTAGCCCCCAAGTGTGAGGGATGTTGCTTGCAGCAGTTCTGAAACTTGCCTCCCCAATGTTTTTGCAGGAATCCTTGACCCAAGCCGAGTCATCCTTAGCTGATTTGAAGAAGAGTTTAGTCGAACAGCAGGATGCTCGGGCTAAATCTGAAGAAAAATATCACTTGGCCCTTGCTGAGATGGAGAAAATGAAGGCTAATCATCAAAAATTTGAGAAGAAAGCTCATGCTGATCAAGCCGCCATCATGAAGCGAGCGGAACGAGTCGAGGAGAAGCTAGAAGCCGCCCTGCAAGAACTCTCCGGCTTGAAAAAGCATATCTCCAACATGACCCAAGCTATCTTTGGTAAGGGTCAATCCCCTTCGTTTGCAAATCGCCACAAAACATTTTGCAAAGACTAACTGTCACATGTCGTCCTTTGTAGGTCCGCGAGCCGCCAATCTCCAAAATGACTGCACTCTAAAGCTAAAGGCTATTTACACCTTTACATGGCAGTTGTATAGGGAGGCATGATGACGATGAAGGCGGTGATGGGCAACAAGGAGCTAATAATATCCATCAAGCATATGCTGGGCTGCCTATCGACATTACCCCCTCAAGTGGAACAACTGAAAAGATCAGCCCCCCGCAAGGGAGCACTGACCACCCTAAACCGGTGTCTGGCTTATGCTCCCGAGCTTAAATCAGAGGAGGTAGCTGCTGGTTTCCCAGAATTAAAGACAGTAAAACTGAATCAAAACCCAGCCCTCTCACGCACTTGGCATTCTCGGCTGTCAGATCACAGATTTGGATCATTCTTGGTCGTCCGATTTGCATTTCGATTAAACTGGGCGACTGTCTTTTGGACAGCTACTCCGGTAACCGAATCAAAGGCCCGTGGTTAATTGGGCTTCTTGTAAAAAATAATAAGTAGAGAATGAGTGCATCCCTTGGCTCCTCATGCCGCTTCATCCTCTCCCCGCCGCCGCCCACGATAGCATCGCCTCCCTCCTTGTATCCCGGCACGCCGATGTCGCTGCCTACACCTCCACATCCCTTGTCCACCTCACGACGCAATCCTTCGCCATGGAATCCGGTGTAGGACCGCGCCCAATCGCGCGTACAACGCAGAGGTGGCGGCAGCCTATTCAAGATGTGAAGGCGGAAGGGGAGGTTGATGCGAGGCTATCCGACGACGGTCACCTGGATGTGGCTGGTGGCGGCGGCGGATTTAGCCATTTAGGTGCGCCTCTCCCTCAACTTCCCCTCTCTCTCGCTCTATCTCTCATGGCGTGGACTAACAGTAGCACCGGAGAAGCCGGTGAAGATCTGCGAGAAGCAAAATGAGGGGTTGGTGACCAAAAAGTACGTCCGAAAGGAGCCCTGCGTGGGGCAGTGCCTCCCGAAGATCTCAACACTTGGCTCACCAGCGACAACACGCCCTCCACATGGTCTTCATACGGAGGTCCACATCATGGCGGATATTTACTCATGGTCATGGCTGAATCTCGGTAACTGAATTCATGGGGATCGGTCTTCTTTGCCGGGAGGGGTTTTTTGCGCAATGTCAGCCGATTGGCGTGATGATGGATGGTGTGGATAAGAATGTGAAGCCGTACAACCTGCGGCTCCACCTCTATTCCATCCCCACCAGGGAGCTGTGGCCTGTGGGACTTGGGGCATTCTGTACATCCGCATCCTGCCCCACTACAACTGACGACCACGATGCAGGGTTGCTGGCTTGCTGCGGTGCTCCATCTCTGCTCCATGAGGTCTTAGGTTTGGTCATCCTTTAGGTACGATCTTAGCCCCATGTAGTCATATTTGGATAATAGTACTTCACTTGACCATGGATGGAATTACTGAATGTTATAGGACTAATGGACTCTAGAACTTTACAATGAAATAATGGAATTACTCGATACCATAACTAATGAATGCATCCTGCATATATCCTCGCCTTCCTCTTTTGTTTGTTATGTAGGAAAAAAACAAGAAAAAACTCCAATTGATGCCTTCTCAGTTCATAGCAATCTGGTAGCGGCAAGTGCCTCGACCATTTCGGCTGCTCATCAAATTGTTTTGTGTTACACTGGTGCAAGATGGAGAAAAGCCTTTTCTGAATCATACTATTGCAGTGGGCATCTTCTCTATGTTGCTTTCATCGTTAAAATTCCAGAACAAGAAGCACATAGATGATGATGCATCACCGGTTGCCTCCACCCGCTCTACAACACTGGACGGCCAATTTTCACCTGTTCTCTCCACATTTCCTTGCTGATTCACTAATTTGTCGGGAAATCAATCTGCCAACTAGACTAGAGACTTCAATTGATGTCACATTTTATTGTGCAAAACCTACAAATTCTGTACATATAGAAACATCAAACGATTACTTTTTTGGACACTGATTTCTGTTCTCTACCTGAAGAAAGGCTCTTATGTTTACTGGCAGGTAGAACTAGCCATGAATTTCACACCGCTTCTAAACTCTATTTATATACTTTAGAATACGATTATCGGGAGATTATTTTCATTACAAAATCCAAACAGATGGTAATTCTAATATAATCAAGAAATTATCTAAGTTGACACATAAGAAATATATTAACTCTATTTTATTATCATGGTTGATGTACATGACTATATGCTCTCACCTTTTATAAACAGGTCTAACATTGTCTATGAAAAACACATGTGTTCCAATTATAAATCTGCCTTTCCATATGCAAATAATTAAACATGTAACCGAGTTAAGGAAGTTTTTATTTTGAAGGTATCAGTCCGTAAACGGATAAAGGACATTGTTGATTCTCCGTGCTATCGTAGAGTACACATGTCTCCCCTTCGACCACACGACTGCCCTTCTGGATTCTCAACACCATCAATCACAACATCACCCGACTGCATGGCTCCAACAACTACATCCATGGCTACCTCTTTTCGTATGACCTTCTCCTTGTTGTCCTCCTCCCAAGCCAGCAGTCTTTGCATCCCCAAGCAACATGAGTCAGTAGCGACAAGGTAAGGATCCCCACCCCGTTCCCCTCTACAGTTTGTTTTGCTCCTTGTTGTCCTCCTCCCAAGCCTGCAGTCTTTGCATCCCCAAGCAACATGAGTCAGTAGCGACAAGGTAAGGATCCCCACCCCGTTCCCCTCTACAGTTTGTTTTTCTCGGATTTTTCTTTTCGGCTCTTACTATTGATGGAGACATGTGTTTTTATGTTTTTAAATGCGACTCCTAATTACATTTATATCAAGAATTGCTTGTAACCATTTCGCAGTTTTGATTGATTGCTATGGTGAAGCTATTGAGTATCTTATCTTTTTTTTGCAGAAGCCCATCTACAAGCTGAGGCTTTGCATCTCCATCACCTGGTGCTAGGAAACCCTAGTTTCATTGTATCCACTATATCACATGGCTTATTTCTTTATTTCATCTTTAAATATGTTATCTAATTTGAACAATCCAATATTATTGCTTGTTCAGATGCTTATTTTTTATCTGAAGTGGCATAATTCCCGTCAAAACAAACTATGTGTTCTGCAAATGAATTGTTAAATAATTTTAAATCGGTTTGATAACATATTTTCACTACAAGTAGACAACATCATAACATAGTACTTGGTTGGGTTGTACATGTCAAAACTGTATATCCATTTATGATGAAAGAATCGGTACAAGTATGCAGATGCAGGAGGAAAGCACCAAAAGAGGCTATGAGCCGGATCACGAGAGATTGCCACCATTATTTTTTCGAGAAAATTCAAAGGGCCTTTTTATTTCTTTGCATTGAAAAGATAGAAGATTTGCCTTACTAACAAGTATTTTGTTTGTAGTCCAATGTAAGAAATTGTAAGTCCGTTAAGATGTAGCATACTTGAGCCATTGTTTCTGGCATTTGATATTGAGCTTACAGACTCTTACTATTATAGATTAGCTAGATGGAATTCTACTACCTTAAATTGGAGCAAGTACACATTCAGTCATCTATCCGGGTGTAATGCAAGGTATTTGTCCGTTATACTATGATGTATAATTGTATTACTGGTCAGAACGTATTAAGATTTTTTTTGATAATAAACATTGTCCAAAAGTTATGAAATTTTGTACTGCCTATTTTCTTCTCTCAGATATTCCCGATGTGTTTCCATCATTTTTCTATTTTATAGTTACCGTGATGTTAGCCTCTGTGGGAGTATCTTTAGGAGCCAAAAAGATGTCACGATCCCTATCAATCATCCTAATTCATATCTATGCGCTTAATACCACTTAATACCACGACATGAACATTAGACGCAAGGAAAAGACTCAAAGCACTGTTTTTTTGCTTACATACCACTATGGAGGAGACAAGCACAAAATTTGAAAGCATTGGAAACAAATGTATATAAGTTATTTTATATTCTTAACAACCAAGTGTCAAAATAGACGGGCGTAGCAACGCGCGCCATCTATGATCTAGTTAAAGGAGGACGAGTCGGAGTTCACCGAAGAGGATTACCACTGGTGTGTGAAAGAGTCTCTCTCCGCGGCGACTTAGCTGGCGGCCAGCCTAGACTTGAACAAATACCAGGCGACGTATGATGACAGTAATTAAAAGGTGACTCCTCCTTCGTTCGAAGTTACCAGCCTGACTCCTCGACGGTGTAAGAACCTCTTTGACTTTGAGGCTGATCTATCTGCCTTCCTGAGCGATGAAGATGAGTTTGTCGCCTTGTCCAAGTGCAATTAAAAGCTGGACGACTTACAGACTGTAGATGAAGAAAGCTCGAAGCAGGGTGACCCGGAGGCGGTTTGAGCTTACTCTGCATGTAATTGATTCTTCAAAAACAATTTGATCTTTTTCTGACCGGGAAGTGATGCCCGGTATGGCCGAGTGAGCCATGTAATAGTATTTAGGTTTCACGAAAACAATCTTCCACCCATGCCTTATGCTTGACAGTTCTGAATTGTCATCCTTTTTGCGAATCATGAATCGCCTTTCCCAATCCTTATGGTTGATAGTTTGGAAGTGTCACGGTTTGACAAAAAATTTCTTCAACCAGTTTACGAGGGAAAACATCATAAGCTGACTCAATGAGTCACGGCAAGAAATAAACCAGCCCAGTGGGTCATGGTGAGTTATAAACAAGGAGCCGGCTCAATGAGTCACGACGAGTCATAAAAATGTTTTACGAAACCTTGCGACAGTGCCACGAAGGTGGTCATAAAAATTTGTCGGCTCGATGAGTTACGACAGGATAGGACGAGTTTGCAAAACTCTAGTGCTACCCCAAGAAGGCTTTTGCAACAACCCAAGTTTTTTTAGACTGGCTGATCAGGGGCGAGTCAAGCTTCATTGAAGCAGGTTCAGTGAACCAATGGTTTATTTATTTTCCATGTGTGGCTCTGGCCGGTACCTTTCATGTTTTAACCAAGGCGAGTTCAGGGTCCAAAAAGCGGATTGACTCGCCAAGAGTACATGGGTCCATAGGGAGACTCGTCCAACACATAATCCAGTATAACCATTTATAATGCGGTAATTTTTCGCTAGCCAAGAGGGTATTCAAGCTGAACTCAGTGAGTGGAAGCCCCCAAGTGACCTATGATTAAGGAAAAACCAGACGTAGGATTGCAGAAGCGTATCCGCTCTTACTGCAAAACGACTTGAGAGCTAGTAGCCCCCAAGTAAGCCGGCTTAGTTCTCAAAATCATATAAGGCTCCCATGTTTGAACCGTGCAACGTGGCAACTTTGGTCCTCTTTGGCTTACCAGTACCCAGTTTTGAAATAAGTGCAGCATGGCGACTTATGCTCTTTGATACTGATATCGTCCATGCTTGGACGGCTTATGAAACAATAAAGACTCATGCTTTCAAGAAGCTGAAACGGCAAAGGACCCCGAATTCGTGGGTGCCGGCTTTATTGCTTTATAAATAAAAGATTATAGATTTGAGATTGTAAATAATAAAGAAGGAGTCACTGGCTCTAGGTGTAGTAAGGCCGCAAGTTGGCGATATTCCAGGGGCGAGTTGTCTCAACCTCTGTCGTTGGCCTATCAGGGCGAAGATCCACCAAGTAGTATGAACCGTTCCGAAGATTCTTGCTGATGACAAGCTGTCCTTCCCATGGTGGTGATAACTTATGCATACCAGTGTGATCTTGAATCAACTGGAGCACTAAGTCGCCCTCTTGAAAAGTCCGGCTCTTGACGCGGCGGCTGTGATAGCGTCGCAAGTCTTGTTGATAGATCGCCGATCGTGATGCAGCCAAGTCTCGCTCTTCCTCCAAAGCATCCAACGAGTCTTGACGTGCTAACTCGTTGTCCTGTTCCACATAAGTGGCAACTCGTGGTGAATCATGTTTGATGTCACTTGGCAATACTGCCTCTGCCCCGTAGACCAGGAAAAAAGGATTAAAACCCGTAGAGCGATTTGGGGTGGTCTTGATGCTCCATAAAACCGAGGGCAATTCTTCAACCCAACACCTTGGGGTACGTTCCAGAGGTACCATAAGCCGGGGCTTGATTCCTCGCAATATTTCCTGATTCGCCCTTTCTTCCTGTCCATTAGAGTGGGGGTGTGCGACTACAGAAATGTGTAGCCGGATATGCTCCCTTCCGCAAAACTCTTGCATTGCGCCCTTTGATAGATTAGTACCATTATCAGTAATGATACTATGAGGATATCCGAAACGGAAGATCAACTTTTTCAGGAATTTGACAGCCGTATCTACATCGCAGCTACTAATTGGTTCTGCTTCGACCCACTTGGTAAACTTGTCAACCGCCTCCAATAGGTGAGTCTTTTTGTTGGACGACATTTTGAAAGGACCAACCATGTCCAGCCCCCAGACCGCAAACGACCATGTGATTGGAATCATCCGTAATTCCTGAGCCGACACGTGCATCTGACACCCAAATTTTTGGCAACCATCACATCGACGACCTATATCTTCAGCATTTGCATGAGCCGTCAACCAATAAAATCCATGCCTAAAGGCTTTGGAAACCAGGGAGTGTGACCTGACATGATTGCCACAGTCGCGTGCATGAATTTCATTCAGAATCATACATCCTTCCTCGGAAGAGATACACCTTTGAAATACTCCTGAAGTGCTTCACTTATGCAACTCGCCGTTATGTATGACCATGGACTTGCATCGACAGACGATTTGGCGAGCCAAGAACTCATCAGTGGGTAACTCGCCTCGTGTGAGATATGCCATGTAGGGAACCGCCCAATCCGGGGTAGCACGAAGAGCCGCCACAAGTTGAGACTCAGGATCTCGCACCGCCAAATCTTCCTCTAAGGGCAGCCTTACCGATGGGTTATGTAACAAATCCAAAAATACATTGGGGGGAACCGGCTTACGTTGTGAACCGAGGCGCGAAAGGGCATCTGCCGCTTCATTAAGTCGCCGATCGATGTGATCTACCTGATAACCATGAAAATGACCCGCCACATCCGACACAACTCACCTATAAGCCGCCATCAAGGGATCTCTGGAATCCCAAGTGCCAGAAACCTGTTGTGCCACTAGATCTGAGTCGCCCAAACATCTGACTCGGGTGAGATTCATCTCTTTGGCAAGTCACAACCCATGGAGCAGAGCTTCATATTCTGCTGCATAGTTGGTACATGGAAACATGAGTCAGAGGACATAGCAGAACTTGTCACCTTGAGGCGAAGGTAGCACCACGCCAGCCCCCGAGCCTTCCAAGTGCATAGACCCGTCAAAGTGGATAGTTCATTATGTGTGATCAGGCCTATCTTCTAGAATGTGTAACTCGGTCCAGTCGTTGATGAAATCCACTAGTGCTTGAGACTTAATGGCCGTACGAGGGGTATATCGTACATGGTGAGGTCCTAACTCGATGGCCCACTTAGCAATCCGTCCAGTCGCTTCTCGATTTTGTATAATATCACCAAGGGGGGCAAAACTGACCACCGTGATGGGATGCTCTTGGAAGTAGTGTTTCAGCTTCCAGCTTACCATAAACACCCCAAAGACCAGCTTCTGCCAATGCTGGTAGCGTTGTTTGGAGAGGGTCAGGACTTCACTGATAAAATATACTGGTCGCTGAACCGGATATTCCTTTCCTTCTTCTTTTTGCTCGAGGACCACTACCACGCTCGGTGCCTTAGAATTTGCAGCGATGTATAAGAGCATAGGCTCCTTTTCTGTTGGAGCGACCAATACAAGCGGCTTAGCTAGTTGTTGCTTAAGGGCTTCAAAGGCTTCGTTGGCTTCATCCGTCCAAACAAAACGATCAATTTTTCTTGAGTAACTAATAAAGAGGGATGGCTTTCTCCCCAAGGCGACTTATAAAGCGACTTAGAGCCGCGATGCGACCCGCCATGCGCTGAACTTGATTGATATTGGCCGGCTTGCCTAGCAAAGTGATCGCTTCAATTTTATCCGGGTTAGCTTCAATTCCTCGCTCTGACACCAGAAAACCCAATAACTTTCCCACGGGAACACCAAAAAGACACTTGGTAGGGTTAAGCCTCATCTGTATACACGTAAATTGTTAAAAGTTTCCTTGAGATCCCCCAAAAGTGACTCCTTCTTCTGGGACCTAACTACGATGTCGTCAACATAGGCATGAACATTAGGTCCGATCTGGCTATACAAGAAATTCTAGATGCAACGCTGATAAGTCGCCCCCGCACTCTTGAGCCCGAACGACATAGACACGTAACAGAAAGCTCCGAAGGGGGTTATGAAGGACGTTTTCTCCTGGTCCGCCACAACCATCTTGATCTGGTGGTATCCTGAGTAAGCATCCAAAAAACACAACCGTTCACAACCCGCCGTAGAGTCTTGCAAAAAATGGATGGTGGAAGTGCCAACAATCGAATACTCACATTAGTCCGAAGAAATCATACACTTATTATCGGTAACTCTCTATCTAGTGAGGAAATTCACAAAGAGACAAGTACCCCGAGGAGGAATGTTTGGGGGTTTGGTTATCCTTGCGCATCCTCGACCCATGGTAACGTGAGGTTACTCTATATATTCCAACCCCTCCGTAGGTCAGCGATCAATCTAGTAGCTAGAGTTCTCAACTAATTTTTAGTTTTTGAGAAACACACGGATTTCCCAAAATACGACACCTATCACTAATAGGCTCAAGCTCTTGGCACCAATAGTTCAAAATTACTCAAATCAATACCTCAAAACTATTGCAAGTTACTACTATACTTAAATAGCAACCTCAATTACCTACTCATGCAAGACACACAACTCAGTGCAATGAGCCAACTCTCTAAACAAGATAAGCATGAAAACTCAAGAGAGTTCTAGTAGCAACCTAAATAAAAGCTCTTAAAAAGATATATCATGAAAACTAAGAGCTAAGCATGATAGTAGGTATGTAAAGATAAAGAACACACAAAAAATATAAGCATGAAAACCTATGTTGTGTTCTAGAGTGGAATGGAGCGTGTTTCTTTCCGAAACAAGGTAGTCTAGGTTCCAACTTGTTATGAACAGCAAGCAAAACTAAAACAAACTAAAAAGTAAAGGGCGGGACTCTCCAAGAATAGCACATAACATATGAAGTGATAAAAATATAGCATGGAGATGGACGAACTGATGATTGTTGATAGAGAAGGGGATGCACGGGGGCATCCCCAAGCTTAGATGCTTGAGTCTCCTTGAATATTTGTTGGGGTGCACGGGGGCATCCCCAAGCTTGAGCGCTTGACACTCCTGGATCTTCTTTCACGGGCATCCCCAAGCTTAGATGCTTGAGTCTCCTTGAATATTTGTTGGGGTGCACGGGGGCATCCTCAAGCTTGAGCGCTTGACACTCCTGGATCTTCTTTCATCATCATCCATCGCATACTTGAAAACTCCCTTCATACGAAACTCATCATAAGCTAATTAGAGTAGTTAGTACCCATGATAAAATAATTCATTACCTACTGGAAATAATGATTTTCATGAAAATCTATTGTTTCTCATGATTGCCAAAATGTTTTTGCAAAGGAAAAGAAAGCTTATGATGTGCAAAATGATGAAAATGCAAAACGTGGCTGAATTTGTGAAAAACAGAACATTGGGTAGTAAATAATTTATTCGGGGTACTTCTGAAATTCAAATCAAATAATGCAGAACATATGCCAGAAATAAAATTATATAGAGCATGCTGTCAAAAACATTCAGATCAAAAAGATGATCTGGTGATTTTTGGGGAATTTTTGCGTCAAGCAGACAGAATCTGTTTTTGGACAACATGTCACAACTTTTGAACTTTCTTGCAATCGGAGGCTAAAACTTGGCACAAAGCTTAAAAATAAAGATACAATGACGTTGCTATAGTAGTAAAAAGCATCAAGACCACTAAAACTGGAAGTAAAAACAAATTGGGTTGCCTCCCAACAAGCTTTTTTTTATGCCTTTGAGCTAGGCATGATGCAAAAAGGGAGGATCAAAATTCACCAAAGTCATTGGTGTCATCAAAACCTTCAAACGGATCCTCAACAAGTTCATCCTTATTTTTCCTAGGGAACATGTACGTACCTTTCGCTTTCCCACGTAAGCATATGTGTCGTTTACCCATATCAATGAAGCCTTTCATGGCTCGGAGGAAGTCCCTTCCAAGTACTATGTTTCCTTGGTTTGGCTTCATGATGAAGAAATCAACCGTTGCATTCCTTGTAAAGAATGTAACCTGGACATATTTTACCTTTCCCTGGATTTCAGAAATATCCCCATTAGCATGTTCATGATAAGATGAAAAATTGTCTATGTTTAAAAAGCTTAGAGAATCATAAACAACTTTGGGCATTGTAGAAACCATGGATCCAATATCACAATAAGCAAGGAAGTCTTGGTTAGAGATGCTGATTCTAACAAAAGGCTCCCAATCATCATCTATTCCCAAAACATTTTCCTTATCAACCATGGGTTTCTCTCTTTCTCTTAAGTCTAGAGAATCTATTTTCCTTTCAATGGTAGCAAGTCCATCTATAATACTGTCATATCCACGACCATAAACAAGGTATTTAGATAGACCATGTATAATATCAAGAGCTCTAGCCTCTTCACACTCTAAAAAATCTCCTCCAGCTATAATATCAAGAGTGTGTTTACACCAAATAAAAAGACCATGATAAAAATTTCTAAGAACAATTTTGATAGGTATCCAAGGCATAATTCTTTTATGTGCTTCATAAATTCTATACCAAGCCTCTTTCATATTTTCTCCATTCCTTTGATGGAAATCTAGGACCTCAGATTCCCTCAAAGCATCAAACCCTAACATGTTGGACTAAGCAGAAAGAACAACTAAAAGCAAATCAACTATTTTTTGTGATTTTTGGTATAAGACTCTAAAGCAAAAAACTAGAAAGCAAACTAACAAGACTAAAAAGCAAAGGTAAAAGATGGTGTGCAACTCCCCTATCATGAAGACTGGAGTCCCCGGCAACGGCGCCAGAAAACTTGGTTGATGATGAGATGATGTATATACTTCTCGCTCCTCGTTGGTTACCCCAAGTGGAAGGTGGAGATGTAGTCAGCAACAAGTTTTCCCTTACATGGAGACTGTCAGGTTTATCAAACCAGGAGGACTCCGAGGATCAACAAGTAGGTGTCCCCTACCCTGGCGCTAGCAGAAGACGTGGACCTGCACACACGCAAATAACTTTGCTCCCAACGAGTACAGAGAGGTTGTCAATCTCTCCGGCCTTGTAGTTTGCAAAGGATGAAACACAAGTGGGAATAGTGATAGTGATTGCAACGGAAAAGTAAATGAAAGAAGTAAATGATGGAGGTGTAAGCAATGGTGGTGATATGGACCGGAGTCACATGATGTTCACTAGTGATGTCTCTCTCCCAAAAGACGATAAACAACTATGCTTGGGTAAACAAATTACAGATGGGCAATTGACAGAATTATAAATGCACTTCAATGCTAATTATGCTACTTGAAAGTTAGAGGCTCAATAGTAATGGGAGGTACACCAAGACAAGTAGACCATTTATTCATCAACATTTACTTACTAATCATCCACCTTGAGATATCTATCCAGAACATGTTGTTGGTATTAAGTTGCGAGCCCCACCCAAAGTGTAAACTCAAAGCAACGGACAACTGCATTAACGGACTATGCGTAAGGTAAACAATCCTTGCAACCGTGATCACAAGCACCGTTATTTTCTCCCGCGTGGCAACAACACATCCCCTAGTCTCATATTTCTGTGACTCAAGCTAGACATCAGGGGGCATGAACCCACAATCATGCATAACGCTCCCTCTTGGAGTTACAATCTACTACTTGGCCAAAGCAATAGAAAGCAATGGAGAACATGCATGAATCACTAAAGAACATAATATAAAAGGATAATCAAATATATAACTCATGACAATCTGAACATAATCTCATAATCCATCGGATTCCAACAAACCGAACATAACAATAGGAGGAAAATTACATAGATGCCTTGATCATATAGGGCAACTCACAAGGGCTAATCATGGAAGCAAAAGATTGGAGAGAAGACATCACATAGCTACTGGTCATGGACTCATGGTCCAAGGAGGACTACTCACGATACATCCGGGAAGCGTCCATGGCGGTGGAGAAGCTCCCGTAGGTCAATCCTCCTTCCGGCAGGGTGCCGGGAAGAGGTCTCCCGACGCTCCCGATCTCGGAAACGCTGCGGCGGCGGAACGATGGAGAAATTCACGATTCTGGATCTGATATAGGGTTTTCCTCGTCGAGGGGTAAATATAGGCGAAAGGAGGGCACCAGAGGGTGTGGGACCCACTCAGGCGGCCTCCCTGCGTGGCTTGGGGGTGGGTCATGCCCACAGGTAGCCTGGGCGCCCCCTGGCCCCCCTCTGGCCCCCTTTCGTGCTTCGTGAAGCTTCTGGTGCTTTGATTTTTATATATTTTTCTCGGGATTTTTGGGGCTTCGGAAAATTGGGTAAAAGCCCATGCAAAAAAGACATCATCAGACAAAAACTGACACTGGGTGCACTGAGTTAGTAGGTTAGTCCAAATATGTGTAAAAAGATATGAAAGTGTAGCAAAACATATAACAATGTCACCCAAAAGATCATGGAACAAACAGAAATTATAGATACGTTTGGGACGTATCAGCATTGCACAAGCGGTTCGAAGGCAGTGGTGAGAAGCATCGTGGGAGACAATAGGAGGCCGAGGTAGATCCGAGGGAAGGTGGATAGAGCACATGAGAAGGTGTCCGCGATGTTATGAGCCAACTAGGCATTCATATGGATGGGAATTAAGGTATTCTTATGAAAGTTGATGGATAGCCATGCAGCAAGCGCGAAGGCATCAAGGATGGATTTAAGTTTTTGGGCAGCCGAAGATGATGCATGGGTGATGATAAAAGTGTCGTTGGTGTACTGGAGGACGGTGGGAGGTCTGTCTAGGTAGATGGAGTGGCAGAGATCATGCAGAGTGAAGGCCTAAATAATTTGACGTTGCAATAGGTCAGCGACTATTAAAAGAGATACAAGGAGATGGGGCCCCCCCTACTTGAGTCTGTTCTTGCAGGAGATCCAGTTACCGAGGATGTTGTTGAGGAGGATGGCCATTTTGATGGACATGCCTGATCCACGAAATCCACGTAGGAGTGAAGCCCCTCGTCACGAGAATAAGCTGGAGAGATTCTCAGTAGATCGAGTCGAAAGCTTTACCGAAATCCAGTTTGAAAACCATAGCCGTCGCCTTCCTTACGTGGCATGCACTAAGGATGTCGGCGGCAAAAATGAAATTCTCAGCGATATTCCAGTCCCAGTCCGAGATGAAGCCGATTTGGTTATCGTGAACTAGTAAAGGGATGAGAGGCTTGAGTCTATTGGTGAGGATTTTGGTGACGGCCTTCGGCGGGTAGTTTTGCAGCTAGATGGGCGTGAAGGCATCAGGTGTCCTCACAGATTCTCTCTTCAGGAGTATGATCATGTGATCTCTGTCGAAACGCCCAATGGAGAGATGGAGGGAAGAAAAATCATTGAAAAACTGTTGGACCAAATGCTTAACTGAATGCTAGAAGCGGTGGTAAAAAAATGGTCCCATCCCATCTGGCCTGGGGCTAGCAAGCGGGTTCATTTGGAAGAAAGCATCGTAGATTTACTAGGGGGAGAAGGGGTCATCGAGGTGAAGCAATTGGGGAATGTGCATCAGATAGACTTCCCTGAGGTTGAAATGCCAACACGGAGTCTTTCCAATCCCTAAGAGGTAGTTGAAGAAGGATCTCATGAAGGAGGCCTTATGATCGTGGGCAGAGTAGCCGACTCTATTGTCCTCGAGGATAGCAATATTGTTTTTAAGGAAATTCTGAGAGGCCGATACATGAAAGAATTTGGATTTTTCACCCCCCTCGATCACAGCCTTGACTTTTCCCCTCTGTTTCTAGAAGAGGACTTTTTGCTTGATCGCCTGCTACTGAGAGTTGATGACTTCAAGGCAGAGGGTTTTTTTGGGACGCAATATACGACACCTTTACTCAAGAAGGTCAAGACGGTTAATCACGAGCTTGTAGTTGGATTCCCGAACGTCGGCCATGGACATAGTTTTGGCCCAGGATTTTAGGCGGAACCTAGTTTTCTTGATATCAGCAGCTAGGGCGTGATCCGAGCTTGGGAGCACGTTGCTGGGCTTCCAAAATTCAGAGACTATACGATGATAGGCCGGCTGGAGTGCTCAGGACGACTCAAAGCAGAAGACATTGGATCGGTGAATTTCAGAGGAGATGTTAATTACCAGAGGGACATGGTCGGAAGAGAACCTAGTGAGAGAGGAAAGAGTGGAGTTTGGGAAGGCATCTTCCCAGGCGAGGTTGATGAACGATCTGTCGAGATGTTCGAGCGTGGGTGTCTGATGATTATTGGACCACATGTAGGATCTATCTAGCAGGGAAAGCTCGATTAGCTTAAGGTAAAAATGAGAGCGTTAAAAAGCCAACCTCGCTAGAATAGAAGTTAGCATTCTTCTTCTCGTACACGAATCGGATAAGGTTCAAATCATGGATAAACATCCATGGGGTTGAGTCCGGACGAGCGATATTTTTAAGCTCTTGCAGGAAAGCTGTCTTTTGGTTGCGATGGGAGGGGAATAAATGTTGGTGATCGTAAGTGTTGTATTGGAGGCTGGACAGGAGAGATTTAGAGACGTGGAGAACATGTGGTGAGAGTGGCTTAGGAGGTTTAGACGGTTGGGGTTAACAGCGTAGAAAATACTACTGGTGGAGCCGACCGCAAGGACAAGAACCTGCTTGCTCAGGATTCGGGGCATGAAGGAGTTCACTTTCTGAGGAGAGACCGTAGCTAGCTAAGATTCTTGAAGCAACGTGATGGAGGGATTGGTTGTGAGGATTCCAGACATAACATCCTTGTCATCCTCGCCAAGACCACGAACATTCCAGGAAAGAACCGAGAAAATAGTTTGATTCATTAAGCAAATAGATCACACCACAAGCCGGATTACGAGGCAGTAAGAAAATAACAGATGAGTAACACGTCGAGCCGAGAGACAGGGTCAGTGCACACGATATCCTAGCATGAGTACGGCGTGATAAGAAAGATGGGCGCGGCTGCAGGTAGGAGACGGAAAAAAACCCTTCCCAAGGGTGCTCACTCCGGGTGTCACGGGGGGCACGGATCATGGTGAAGGCAGAGCACTAGCAGCACGGACCGCGTCTGCCTCATCAACACTGGTGCGACAGACCAATGCGACACGTGTGAGAGCCTCGACCGCATCGTCACTCTCGAATGCATCCACATCATAAGCGCAAAGGGAGGAAGAGGCGTCCGCGTCCTGAAGAGCAGCCGATGCAAAGTGATAACCCATAAGTATAGGGGATCGTTTGTAGCCTTCTTCAATAAATAAGAGTGTCGAACCCAACGAGGAGCTAAAGGTAGAACAAATATTCCCTCAAGTCATATCGACCGCCGATGCAACTCTACGCGCGCTTGACGTTTTCTTTACCTAAAACAAGTATGAAACTATTTTGCAACAATAAAACTACGAGTACTAAACTACGAATAAATTTCAAGGTAATAAAAATGGATAGCTTTTGTCAACAAGAAAGTTATTTGTGGCTAGGCAATCGATAACAAGTACCGGTAATCATTCTTGCAATTTTATATGAGGGAGAGGCATGCGCTAACATACTTTCTCTGCTTGAATCATATGCACTTACGATTGGAACTCTAGCAAGCATCCGCAACTACTAAAGATCATTAAGGTCGTGAAACCCAACCATAGCATTAAGTATCAAGTCCTCTTTACTCCCTTTCACCATAACCCACTTATCCGCGTTTAGGCTGTTGTCACCCCCGCAACACCGACAATAAGCAAACCATGAACATATTGCAACACCCTACAACGGGGACCCCTCACGTTTGCGCGACACGGAGGGCACCGTAGGACAGCACCATATATAAAATATATAATCATTCCAACCAAGATCACGATTAACCGATAGGACAAAACGGATCTACTCAAACATCATAGGATGGCCAAATATCATTGGGAAATAATATATGGAGTTGAGCACCATGTTTAAGTAGAGATTACAGCAGGAGAAGGGCTGTTACACTGCTGCATCAAGGGGGGGGGGAAGTTGGTGTTGACGGTAGCAAGGTTGTTGATGTAGATCGCCGTTACGATCCTAGCCCCGGAGGCACTCCGGTGCCACCGGGAGAGAGGGGGAGAGAGCCCCCCTCCTTCTTCTCCTTCCTTGGCCCCCTAGATGGGAGGAGAGTTCCCCCTCTGGTCCATGGCCTCCATGGCGGCGGAGGGGCGGGAGCCCCTCCAAGATTGGATCTCCTCTGTGTTCTCTTCTCTTTCCGCGCTTCCTAGATCTGGCCCTTCATGGTTTCTTAAATTTCCAGAGATTCGTAACTCCAATTGCGCTGAAATTTTTACACGATTGTTTTCCATAAATTATCTTTCTTGCGCGAGAAGAAGGGCTCCAACCAACGTTCAAGGAGGGAAAAAGACACCAGGGCGCGCCTGGGGCCTGTGGCGCGCCCTGGTGGGTTGTGGGCTCTGTGGGCCCCCGTTTGCGTTGATTCCACCTCCCAAAAATCACATAAATTCCAAAATAATTCTGCATAAATTTTTAGCACGTTTGGACTTTGTTTGATATAGATTTTCCGCGATACAAAAAACATGCAAAAAATAGGAACTGATACTGGGCACTAGATCAATAGGTTAGTCTTATAAATCATATAGAAAGTTGCAAAAATTATGATAAAGTTGTATAATATTGGCATGAAACAATAAAAAATTATAGATACAATGGAGACGTATCAGCATCCCTAAGCTTAATTCCTGCTCGTCCTCGAGTAGGTAAATGGTAATTTTTTTATGTGGAATGCTACCTAGCATAAACTTGATCATATATCTAATCATGGCATGAATATTAAGACATAAGTGATTCAAAGCAATAGTCTATAATTTAACATAAAGACATCAATACTCAAGCATCCCAATAAACAGTCATGTCTTTCAAAATATCAACGCTGAAGAAAGCTATCCCTACAAAGTCATATAATCTTGTCATGCTCTGTGTTCTTAACACAAAGTATAAATCATGTACTATCCCGGTGTCAGCCAAGCAATTGGTTCATACTTCTTAACGCGCTTCAGCTTTTTCAACCCTCATGCAATACATGAGCGCAAGCCATGGATATAGCACTACGGGTGTAATAGAGTATGATGATAGGGGTAAATATAGAGAAGACAAAAAAGTAAGAAAGTCTCACATCGACGTGGCTAACCAACGGGCTATGGAGATGCCCATCAATTGATATCAATGTGAGGAGTAGGGATTGCCATGCAACGAATGCACTAAGATCTATAAGTGTATGAAAGGTCCATATGAAAACTAAGTGGGTGTGCATCTAATCTTATAATGAAAATTCCCACCGGTATATGAAAGTGACAACACAGGAGACTCTCCATATGAAAAACATGGTGCTACTTTGAAGCACAAGTGTGGAACTAGAATGCCTCTTCTCTCTTTTTTTTCTTTCCTTTCTTCCTTTATTTTCTAATTTTTTCCTTATATATATATTTTTTTCCTTATATATATATATATTCCTTATATATATATTTTTTTCAAATTTTTTCCTTATATATATATTTTTTCTCTCATTCTCTGGAGTCTCATCCCGACTTGTGGGGGAATCATAGTCTCCATCATCCTTTCCTCACTAGGACATGCTCTAATAATGAATAATGATGATCATCACACTTCTATTTACTTATAACTCAAAGGAAATAAAAATTACAACTCGATACCTAGAACAAAATATGACTGTACATGAATGCCTCTGGTAGTGTACCAGGATGTGCAATGATCTAGCATAACATGTAGAAAAAATGATGCACGGTGGCTGAGCCACAACTACTATGTCAGCTATATGATCATGCAAAGGAATACAACAATGAATGCTCAAGTCAAACGGAGGCAGTGGAAATTGCATGGCAATATATCTTGGAATGGCTATGGAAAGGCCATAATAGGTAGGTATGCTGGCTGTTTTGAGGAAGATATAATAAGGCTTATGTGTGATAGAGCGTATCATATCACGGGGTTTGGATGCACCGGCGAAGTTTGTACCACGTCTCAAGGTGAGAAAGGGCAATGCACGGTACCGTAGAGGCTAGCAAGTTGGGGGAAAGGTAAGAGTGCGTACAATCCATTGACTCACATTATACATAAGGAACTCATATACTTATTGCAAAAGTTATAGCCCTCGAAGAAAAGTACTACAACGCATGCCCCTAGGAGGGAGGTTGGTAGGAGTTAATCATCACGCGCCCCCGACCTTCACAGAAAGATAGACAGTCAAGGATAAATTGTGATCCAACTTCCCGGCATAACGAGAGACTATACGTGCATGCTTTGGGAATCACAAACCTTAACACCAATATTCTTACTAACCACAACCGTTTACTAGTACCTCCCACATATTCCATCTCTATATCGCAAAACTATTGCAAGGAATCAAACATATCATATTCAGTGATCCATAAGTTTTATGTAGGATTCTATGACTAACCATGCAAATGACCAATTCCCGTTGACTCTCTAAATAGATATAAGTGAATCATGAGAGTTTAATTATTTCTACAAAATATCATGATCTAATAATTATAAGTGAAGCAATAGAGCATTCTACGGACAACGGTTTTCTATGTGAAGAGAAACAGGCAATCCAAACTTCAAATGATATAAGTGAGGCACATGAAGCATTTATAAAGCCATACTCAAAAGATATAAGTGAAGTGCAATGAGCATTCTATAAATCAACCATGGACTATCTCATACCAGCATGGTGCATAAAAGAAAAAATGAAAACTAAATGCAAAGGACGCTCCAAGATTTGCACATATCACATGAACTAAGCAAAGACGAAAACATACCGATACTTGTTAAAGAAAGATGGGATGCCTTCCGGGGCATCCCAAAGCTTAGATGCTTGAGTCTCCTTAAACATTTACTTAGGGTGCCTTGGGAATCCCCAATCTTTATATATTGCCTCTCCTCCTTCTCCTCATATCGAGACTTCCTCGATCTTTGATCACTTCATCCACACAAAACTCAACAGAAAGCTCGGTAAGATCCGTTAGTATAATAAAGGAAATCACTACTCTATGTACTGTTGCAAACCAATTCATATTTTGTTTTTTGCATTGTAGCTACTATAATATAATTTTTCCATGGCTCATACCATCGATAAAAATCGATAGTTTCATCAAAACAAAAAAACAATGCATCAAAAACAGAATCCGTCTTAAACAGGACAGTCTGTAGAAATCTTTACATCTACCATACTTATGGTACTCCAAAAATTCTGAAAAACTAGGATGAAACAAAAAAATTGTATATAAAGACTGTGCAAGAAGTCTCAGAACCTTTTTATGTTCCAGTGAAAAAATGAAAATTCATGCGGTACAACCAAAGTTTGTGTTTTTGCACCGCACATACCAACAAGCAATCTACCCATCCTAAAGGCAAATCTTGGCACATTATTTTTATAATACAATGGATTTTTACAAGGGGATAATTATTATTGTGAGGATCTTCATGAGAAATTCTTCATTGTTTCCATGAGCATGAACACAAGTGTTCAAGGTCGACCCTCAGTTCACCAATGCATCACCTTTCAATCGCTTCTATTTTTTTGAAGTTGTAAGTTCTCCTCTATATATTATTTGTTTGTAAACTTTATAAAAGCACTCAACAGAATTAAATGAATCTCTAAAAATTCTAGGTTGTCTCCCTGACAGCGCTTTCTTTAAAGCCATTAAGCTTGGCATAAAGTGCTCAAGTAAGGGATCCACCCGGATCCCAAGGTATATCAAAGCCAATTTTAATTAGCAATGATTTGGCATTTAGTAGTGAGCACAAAGCAACATATATCAAGCAATGGCGAAGTCTAACTCTGTTCCTATGCATCGGCATGTCATACAAGAACAATTCATGCACATCAAGTAAAGGCCAATACATAGCATAAGCAGTTTCTTGCAATTTTATCGTTTTTGAAACATAGAGAGGCGGAGATGTAGTTCCTCTCTCATAATAATTGCAAGTTGGAGCAGCAAGCACATGTATATTATATTCATCAAAATCATCATGTGTAGTGGTAAAAGGCAACCCATCAATATAATCCTTAACAAGTGCAAACTTCTCCGATATAGTGTAGTTTGGAGAATTCAAAAAGATAATAGAACTATCATGTGTGGGTGCAATAGAAAAAATTTCATTCTTAATATAAGTAACAATTGAAAGTTCATCTCCAATAGCATAATTCATATTGGCATCTTGGCCACAAGCATAGCAAGCATCATCAAAAAGGGATATTTCAAACGAATCAACGGGATCCTATCACTTATCATAGCATTCATCCTTCACTAAGAACGAAGGGACGTTAAACAATGTATGAGTTGAAGAGTTACTCTCATTAGAAGGTGGGCACGGGTGATCAATCCACTCTTGCTCCATTTGTTCTTCGCTCTCCTCATCATGTTTTTCATCCAATGAGCTCACAGTTTCATCAATTCCTTCTTCCATAGACTCTTGCAAAATATTAGTCTCTTCTTGGACACTGGAGACTTTCTCAATAAACGCAGCAATATTGGAGTTGTATTTATAATTATCATAGCAATATTTAAGGATAGCAAAATTTTTAGGTCTATAAACTGAATCAACAAAATCTTCAAACTTTTTAAACAAAGATTCAATTCATAAGCACCCTTAAAAGCAAAAAATTCTTCTATTTGTTCCAAATCGTAGTAATCACATATACCATTAGCATAAGAAGCCAAGATTTCATTATCATTAAATTTGCATGAAAAGGGAAGGTGTGGAGCATTCATCCCAGAGCAACAAGTAAAATCATGTCTCTCTCATAAATTCGAAGCATACCAATGCAACATATCAATTTGATCCCACAACAGTTTCCCTTTTTGTGTCAAGCGATAATCCCTAAAGTATTCACGTTGATCCAACATGTCTCCCATTATCATGTTGAATGGGGTTTTCTCAGGATTATCAAAGTAGTGCATAATATTTTTCACATAACGAGCATCAAGGCTTTTAGGAGATTCCCCATATCCATGAGTAGCAAGTACCACTAATTGTTTTGGTGTTTCGTGTTCCATATCCATAACTAAAGATAGACAACAACTTAGAACGAGAAATAAAAACTACTTAGTGATAAAGCAAACAAGAATGTTCACCCCATGCTATTATTCCCACGCAACGGCGCCACAGAAAGGTATTGATAACCCACAAGTATAGGGGATCGGTTGTAGCCTTCTTTGATAAATAAGAGTGTCGAACCCAATGAGGAGCTAAAGGCAGAACAAATATTCCCTCAAGTTCTATTGACCGTCGATACAACTCTACTCGCGCTTGACGTTTTCTTTACCTAAAATAAGTATGAAACTATTTTGCAAGAATAAAACTACGAGTACTTGGCGAGAATAAAACTAGGAATAAATTGCAAGGTAATAAAAATGGATAGCTTTTGTCAACAAGAAACTCATTTGTCCCTAGGCAATCGATAACAAGTACCGGTAATCATTCTTGCAATTTTATATGAGGGAGAGGCATGGGATAACATACTTTCTCTGCTTGGATCATATGCACTTATGATTGGAACTCTAGCAAGCATCTGCAACTACTAAAGCTCATTAAGGTCGTGAAACCCAACCATAGAATTAAGTATCAAGTCGTCTTTACTCCCATACGCCATAACCCACTTATCTACGTTTAGGCTGCTGTCATCAACCTTGCTACCGACAATAAGCAAACCATGAACATATTGCAACACCCTATAGCGGGATTCCCTCACATTTGCGTGACATGGTGGGCATCGTAGGACGGCACCATAAATAAAATACACAATCATACCAACCAAGATCACGATTAAACCATATGAGAAAACGGATCTACTCAAACATCATAGGATAGCCAAATATCATTGGGAAATAATATATGCAGTTGAGCACCATGTTTAAGTAGAGATGACAGCAGGGAGAAGGGGTGTTACACCGCTGCATAGAGGGGGAGAAAGTTGGTGTTGACGGTAGCAAGGTTGTTGATGTAAATCGTTGTCACAATCCTTGCCCCGGTGGCACTCCGGCGCCACCGAGAGAGAGGGGGAGAGAGCCCCCCTCCTTCTTCTTCTTCCTTGCTCCCCCTAGATGGGAGGAGAGTTCCCCCTCTGGTCCATGGCCTACATGGCGATGGAGGGGCGGGAGCCCCTCCGAGATTGGATCTCCCTCTGTGTTCTCTTCTGTTTCCGCGCTTCCTAGATCTGGCCCTTGACGGTTTCTTAAATTCCTGGAGATCCATAACTCCGATTGCGCTGAAATGTTACACGATTTTTTTCCATAAATTATCTTTCTTTCGCCAGAAGAAGGGCTCCAACCGACGATCGAGGAGAGCACAAGACACCAAGGCGCGCCTAGGGCCTGTGGCACGCCCTGGTGGGTTGTGGGCTCTGTGGGCCCCCGTTTGCGTTGATTACACCTCCCAAAAATCACATAAATTCCAAAATAATTCTCTGTAATTTTTTTATCATGTTTGGACTTTGTTTGATATGGATTTTCTGCGATACCAAAAACATGCAAAAAACAGGAACTGGCACTGGGCACTAGATCAATAGGTTAGTCGCATAAATCATATAGAAAGTTGCCAAAAGTATGTGAAAGTTCTATAATATTGGCATGAAACAATCAAAAATTATAGATACGACGAAGACGCATCACAAAGCGAAGGCAAACTTGGCGGCCATGACCTTTGAAGCCTTCCACGTCATCGTCTGGTAGAAGGGAACCTCATGCCCCGCAAGCCTCCCACTGTGGCGTAGCTTGGTTGCGGAGATCGCCCTGTGGGTGTTGACCTCCTGCTTGGGAAGTATGTTGACGTGCACGGCCAGGTCTGAGATGACTGTCGAAGTGGCTGGAGGCGCTGGAGCGATGACATGTGCATGACCGACGACAATAGTGGGAGCAGTAGAGGACCGCTTCCCAACCAGCTGGATCGATCTATCGGCCCCGGCCAGTGCCGAGGCACCCGCGGGAGGCATAAGCACAACCGGTGGCTCGGGAGCAGCGGGGACCATGACCACCGGTGTGCCAACCGCAGCAGCGACGACCGTGGGGGAACCGGAGAGTGGTCGGACGAGCGAAGACATAGACAGAGGGGCAGCATGAAGCGCGACCATTGATGACCCACAAATATAGGGGATCAATCGTAGTCCTTTCGATAAGTAAGAGTGTCGAACCCAACGAGGAGCAGAAGGCTCTGATAAACAGTTTTCCGCAAGGTAATAACTGCAAGCACTGAAAGTAGCGGTAACAAGTGATGGTGTAGTGAGGTGAAACGTAGCAAGCGAAAAGTAACAACTAACAAGTAGTACCAATGGTGCAGCAAGTGGCCCAATCCCTTTTGTAGCAAGGGACAAGCCTGAACAAAGTCTTATAGGAGGAAAAACGCTCCCGAGGACACACGGGAATTTCCGTCATGCTAGTTTCATCATGTTCATATGATTCACGTTCGTTACTTTGATAGTTTGATATGTGGGTGGACCGGCGCTTGGGTACTGCCCTTACTTGGACAAGCATCCCACTTATGATAAACCCCTCTCGCAATCATCCGCAACTACGAAAGAATAATTAAGACAACGTCTAACCATAGCATTAAACTAGTGGATCCAAATCAGCCCCTTACGAAGCAACGCATAGACTGGGGTTTAAGCTTCTGTCACTACAGCAACCCATCATCTACTTACTACTCCCCAATGCCTTCCTCTAGGACCAAGTATGGTGAAGTGTTATGTAGTCAACGTTCACATAACACCACTAGAGGAAAACAACATACAACATATCAAAATACCGAACGAATATCAAATTCACATGACTATTATCAGCATGACTTATAACATGTCCTCAGGAACAAAAGTAACTACTCACAAAGCATAATCATAATCATGATCAGAGGTGTAATGAATAGCATCAAGGATCTAAACATAAACTCTTCCACCAAGTAATCCAACTAGCATCAACTACAAAGAGTAATCAACACTACTAGTAACCTTACAAGTACCAATCGGAGTCGTGAGACGGAGATTGGTTACAAGAGATGAACTAGGGATTGGAGAGGAGATGGTGCTGATGAAGATGTTGATGAAGATGCCTCCCCTCCGACGAGAGGAGTGTTGATGATGACGATGGCGATGATTTCCCCCTTCTGGAGGGAAGTTTCCCCGGCAGGATCGTCCTGCCGGAGCTCTAGATTGCATCTGCTCAAGTTCCGCCTCGTGGCGGCGGCGAAACCACGAAAAAGCTCCCGACTGATTTTTTCTGGAACGAAACCCTTCATATAGCAAAATAGGGGGGGTAGTGGGCCGTCAGGGAGCCCACAAGCTTGCCATCCGCCACCAGGGGGGTGGCTGTGGCAGGGCATGTGACGCCCTGGTAGCCCCCCTCTGGTACTTCTTTCGCCCAGTATTTTTTTATATAATCCCAAAAAATTCCACGTAACTTTTCAAGGTATTTGGAGATGTGCAGAGTAGTGCACTAAGATTTGCTCCTTTTCCAGTCCAGAATTCCAGCTGCCTGAATTCTCCCTCTTCAAAAAAACCTTGCAAAATAAGAGAGAAAAGGCATAAATATAGTACCACAAAGTAATATAACAGCCCAAAAAGAAATAAATATCAACATGAAAGCATGATGCAAAATGGATGTATCAAGTCCCCCAAGCTTAGACCTCGCTTGTCCTCAAGCGAAAACCAAGTTCCATAAACATGTCCACATGTTGAGGGACGAAGGTGTCGATAAAACATAATACGGACATGAGGGCATCATGATCACACATAGAACAACAATACATCATAAAGATTCTTATGGGAAAGTAACAATTCCTTCACAAAGCAAAGCATGAAGCAAAAACCTTACCGAGAAGTAACCAACAACAGTCCAAAGTCATTGAGGCAATTGCAATTTATCACAACATCACAAAGAGTCAAATAAGAGCTTGTAAGGCAAACCCACATACTCAATCATATCTTTTGTTTTCCACAATTGTTACACCTCACGTGGTACTCATGGTGTCAAAGTTTCAGCTGGACACACAGGAAGATAGGGGCTTATAGTTTTGCCTCCCAACGATTTACCTCAAGGGTATAGTCAACAATAGTAAAGCATAAGTACTCAACTCCAAGTTGATATATGAATATAGATCTTTCCCAAGCATGTGACGGTAGCCAAGACGAAGGCAAAAATAGGGAATTGGTGAAGATCACCATGACTCTTACAAGGGCAAAAAGTAAAGGTACAAGATAGGCCCTTCGCAGAGGGGAGCAGAGGTTGTCATGCGCTTTTGAGGTTTGAATGCGTGTCCTCTTACTGCGGAGGAACGTCACTTTATATTGCCTCCTGTGACAAAGAACTTTATTATGCAGCCTGTCGCTTTTATGTCTTCCTCATCACAGGTTCGTACAAATCTTATTTTCCACACACTAATAGATCATACATATTAGAGAGCAATTTTTATTGCCTGCACCGATGACAACTTACTTGAAGGATCTTATTCAATTCATAGGTAGGTATGGTGGACTCTCATGGCAAAACTGGGTTGTAGGTTTATGGATGCACAAGTAGTATCCCTACTTGGCACAGGAGTTTTGGCTAATATGAGGTGGAAGCAATCGTCACATGCTAAGGGATCTCTAATCATATAACATTGTTTGGAACCAAGCAAACACAATTCATTATGTTGTCTTCCTTGTCCAACATCTACTCCTAAGCATGCAATAGTTTGGTTAGTGCTCACAATTGTAAAAAGTGTCTAAGATGATATATTTATATGTGAACCTCTCTTTCCTTATTACTTCTTATTAATTGCAACAATGACTGAGGTCTATGTTGTTTTATTCTTAACAAGTTTCAATCATCATACATGTCATATGTGAAGTTATCATTTTCCATAAGATCGTCTCATGATCTTTCATGCTATCGTTCTTTTCATACTTTCGATCATGGCACAAAGCAATGCCCTTGACTAAGATACTCTTTATTATATAGCTCGTAAGCTCGAATACATCGGGGGAGAGACAAAAGAAAAAGACTCAAACTAAACACTAAAGACTTATTCCTCTAATACAAGAAATAAAAAACTAAAAAGGAAAGAACTAAAACAAAGGTAAAAACAAAAGATATAAAGGTGATACGATACCAGGGAAACTCCCCCAAGCTTGGCAGAAACCAAGGGGATTCCCATACCAATGCTTAGTTGTCTTCCTTTGGTGGTGATGGTGGTGGAGTTGTTGAAGCATTCTTGAGCTTGTCTAATTTCCACTTGAGCAAAAAGTTCTGCTCCCTTAGATCGTCATTTTCCTCCTCAAGTTTCAACACTCTATGGCAAAGTTCCTGCTTACTCTCCTGCAAGAAACGAGAAGGGATAAACAAGGTCTTAGGCTTCTTCCTATGGTCAGGGAGGCTTGACTTCTTGAACTCCACATGAGTGCGTCCAGGTTGAGGTAGAGGAGCTTCCTCTTCATGGGAACTCGTTTGTTCCTTCCCCTTGAGCTCATAGTCCTCTTCTTTGTCAGTGGTCCAGCCATATGGTTCCAAGTCCCCATAGACCTTGGGGTTAGCAATGTAGTCAGCCACATAGCTCTCCCCCTCTGAATCCTGAGAAGACATCTTGACCTAGATCTGCGGCAGAAACAGACTCGAAACAAAAACACAGGAAAACTACGTGAGGAAGATCAAAAACTTCGGGCGAATATATATTGATTTTTTCTGGACCAGAAGGAGTGCTCCGCAAGAAAACGGAGTCCGGGAGGCACACGAGGTGCCCACAAGCCCTCTCTCCGCCACCACGGGGTGGCGGTGGCCAAGCTTGTGGCCGCCTCGTGTGCTCTCTGGACTGCTTTTTATTTTTCTAATTTTCCAAAAATTCCAAAACGCGGGAAATTTCCTATTGGAAAAGCATCGGAGTCCAATTTCTTACCGAAACAGATACTTCTTCGTTTTCAGGGTCTGAAACAGGCTGATAAACATCCCTTATGTACTCCTCTGGAGTTATGACATTGATGATATTGGTCTCAACATTTATGGGAGTACCAGAGATGTAATGCTTGATTCTTTGCCCATTTACCATTCTAGGAAAATTTCCTTCCGTGTTATTGATTTTGATGGCACTAGAACGATATACTTCCTCGATAACATAAGGACCTTCCCATTTAGAGAGAAGCTTGCCTACAAAGAATCTCAAATGACAATTGTAGAGCAGGACATAATCTCCTACATTGAACTCTCGTTTCTGTATTTGTTTGTCGTGCCATCTCTTAACCTTTTCCTTGAACAAATTGGCATTCTCATATGCCTGGGCCCTCCATTCATCTAATGAGCTGATATCAAACAACCGCTTCTCACCGGCAAGTTTGAAATCGAAGTTGAGCTCTTTGATTGCCTAATAAGCTTTGTGTTCCAGCTCAAGAGGTAAATGACAGGCCTTACCGTAAACCATTTTATATGGCGACATGCCCATGGGATTCTTATAGGCAATCCTATAAGCCCATAGTGCATCGTCAAGTTTGCTAGACCAATTCTTTCGAGATCTATTGACGGTCTTTTGTAGGATCAATTTGATCTCCCTATTACTCAACTCCACTTGACCACTAGGCTGAGGATGATAAGGAGATGAAACTCTATGGTTGACATCATACTTAGCGAGCATCTTGCGGAAAACACCATGAATGAAGTATGAACCGCCATCAGTCATCAAATATATAGGGACTCCAAATCTTGGGAAAATGACTTCTTTAAGCATCTTAATAGAGGTGTGGTGATCAGCATTTTTAGTGGGGATAGCTTCTACCCACTTAGTGACGTAATCCACAGCAACTAAGATGTGAGTGTACCCATTGGAACTCGGGAAGGGTCCCATATAATCAAAGCCCCAGACATCAAATGGTTCAATGACAAGTGAATAGTTCATAGGCATTTCCTGACGCTTACTGATATTCCCTATTCTTTGGCATTCGTCACAAGACAAGACAAACTTACGGGCATCCTTGAAGAGAGTGGGCCAATAGAAACCTGATTGCAATACCTTATGGGCAGTTCTATCTCCAGCGTGGTGTCCTCCGTAGGCTTCGGAATGACACTTCTGCAGGATCTGTCCCTGTTCATGTTTAGGCACACAACGTCTAATAACACCATCTACTCCTTCCTCATAAAGGTGAGGATCATCCCAAAAGTAGTGTCTCAAATCAAAGAAGAATTTCTTCTTTTGCTGATAGGTGAAACTGGGTGGTATGTATTTGGCTACTATATAGTTTGCGTAATCAGCATACCACGATGCACTATGTGAAGTGCGGATGACATTTAATTTCTCATTAGGAAAGCTGTCATCAATAGGTAGTGGGTCATCAAGGACATGCTCTAGCCTAGACAAGTTATCTGCTACAGGGTTATTAGCACCCTTTCGGTCAACGACGTGCAAATCAAATTCCTGTAGCAGGAGAACCCATCTGATCAGCCTAGGCTTAGCGTCCTTCTTCTCCATAAGGTACTTAATAGCAGCATGATCAGAGTGAATAGTGACTTTGGAGTCAACTATATAAGATCTGAACTTTTCACATGCAAACACGACTCCTAAAAATTCCTTCTCCGTAGTGGCATAGTTTCTTTGGGCACTGTCTAGAGTTTTACTAGCATAGTGAATAACATTCAACTTCTTGCCAACTCTTTGTCCTAAAACGGCACCAACAGCATAATCACTAGCATCGCACATGATTTCAAAGGGCAAGTTCCAGTCAAGTGGTTGAACAATAGGTGCGATTATCAAAGCCTTCTTAAGTATTTCGAAAGCTTCCTCACAATCCTCATCAAAAACAAAAGGAACATCCTTCTGCAAGAGGTTGGTAAGAGGCCTAGAAATCTTAGAGAAGTCTTTAATGAACCTTCTATAGAAACCAACATGACCTAGGAAACTTCGTATACCTCTGATATTGCTGGGGCAAGGCATTTTCTCAATTGCATCAACCTTAGCCTTATCAACTTCAATGCCTCTTTCAGAAATTTTGTGTCCTAAGACGATACCATCGTTAACCATAAAGTGTCACTTCTCCCAATTCAAGACGAGGTTGATATCTTCGCATCTCTGTAACACTCAATCAAGGTTGCTGAGGCAATCATCAAAGGAAGACCAGTAAACGGAGAAGTCATCCATGAAAACCTCGACAATCTTTTCACAAAAGTTAGAGAATATAGCCATCATACATGTTTGAAAGGTGGCAGGTGCATTGCATAAGCCAAAAGGCATACGTCTATAAGCAAAGGTACCGAAGGGGCAGGTGAAACTGGTTTTCTCCTGATCAGATTGTGCAACAGGTATTTGCGAGAAACCTGAATAACCGTCGAGAAAGTAGAAGTGTGTGTGTTTTGATAGCCTTTCTAGCATTTGGTCGATAAACGGCAAATGATAATTATCTTTCCTGGTTGCCTTGTTCAGTTTCCGGAAGTCTATCACCATCCTATAGACGGTAATAATCCTTTGTGGGATTAGTTCATCCTTATCATTAGGAATGACGGTGATACCTCCCTTCTTAGGTACGCAATGTACTGGACTTGCCCAATCACTATGAGAAACAGGATAAATGATTCCTGCTTCCAGAAGCTTTAATATTTCTTTTCTAACGACCTCTTTCATCTTAGGACTTAATCTCCTTTGATGATCAGCAACTGGTTTAAAGTCAGGATCGGTTTTAATCTTGTGCTGACATAGAGTGGGACTAATACCCTTAAGATCATCAAGAGTATATCCAATAGCAGCACGATGCTTCCTCAGAGTTCTTAGTAACTTCTTCTCTTCGTTCTCTGAGAGGAGAGCACTAATAATAACATGATATATCTCCTTCTCGTCAAGATAGGCATACTTAAGAGTATCAGGCAACTGTTTAAGCTCGAACACAGGATCACTGTTTGGTGGGGGAGGATCCCCAAGCAATTCAACAGGCAAATTATCCTAGAGAATAGGATATTGTTCTAAGACAATTTTATCTATTTCATCTCTCTCCTCCATATGCATATCATTTTCATGCTCAAGCAAATATTTCTCTAAAGTATCCATAGGAGGTACGGCAATAGTGGCAAGAGCAATAATTTCATCCCTTCCAGATGACTCTTTTTCATGGTGTTGTCTTCCAAACTTGGAGAAGTTAAATTCATGAGACACACCCTCAAAACTAACTATGACAGTCTGCTTAATGCAATCAATGTGAGCATTGACAGTTTTGAGAAAGGGTCTACCAAATATGATGGGACAAAAGCTATCTTGTGCAGTACCAAGGACGAGGAAATCAGTAGGATACTTCGTCTTACCACACAGGACTTCTACGTCTCTCACAATTCCCAGAGGGCAGATAGTGTCTCTATTAGCTAGCGTAATAGTGACATCAATGGGTTCTAACTCAGCAGGTGCAATATCGTCTTTGATTTCATCATATAGAGAACGGGGTATTGCACTAACACTAGCTCCCATATCACATAAACCATGGTAACAGTGATCTCCTACCTTGACAGAAACAACGGGCAGGCCAACTACAGGTCCGAGTTTGTCTTTCGCGTGAGGTTTAGCAATTCTAGCGGAGTCCTCACATAATTTGATAACATGCCCGTCTACGTCTTCAGTTAAGAGATCTTTGATACTAGCAACAGTAGGTTCAACTCTAATTTCCTCAGGGGGTGCAAGTGGTCTAATGTAACCCCTACGTATCATAGTTGGAGCTTTAGAATAATCCTTTATCCTAGCAGGGTATGGTGGTTTCTCAGTGTAAGCACAAGGAACAACAGGATCACTAAAAGCAATGACTTTCTCCTCAACTAGATTGGTTTTGGCTATGTTGCTTTCTATAGGAGGATGATACTTAAACCACTTCTCTTTGGGAATATCAACATGAGCAGCAAAAGATTCACATAGAGAAGCTACTATCTCAGAGTCAAGTCCATACTTAGCGCTAAAATCTCTAGAAGTGTTTGTCTCAACAAAAGATTTAACGCAATCAAACTGGAAATTCATACCTGACTCCTTACCTTCCTCCAGCTCCCAATCTTCAGAGTTACATTTGATTCTTTCCAATAAATTCCACTTGTGGTCAATATCCTTCTTCATAAAAGTACCGGTACAAGAAGTGTCAAGCATGGTACGATCTTCATGAGAAAGCCGAGCATAAAAGTTTTGAGTGATAATATCTCTCGAGAGCTCATTATTGGGGCATGAATATAGCATTGATTTAAGCCTCCCCCAAGCTTGAGCTATGCTTTCCCTGTCATGAGGCCAAAAGTTATAAATAAAGTTCCGATCACGATGTACTAAATGCATAGGATAAAACTTTTGATGAAATTCCAATTTCAACCGATTGTAGTCCCATGATCCAGTATCATCACATAGCCTATACCATGTCAACGCCTTATCCTTCAAAGATAAAGGAAAGACTTTCTTCTTTACCTCATCCTCGGGCAAACATGCAAGCTCAAATAAACCACAAACTTCATCTACATAGATCAGATGCAAGTCTGGATGTGAAGATCCATCTCCTGTAAAAGGATTAGCTAGCATTTTCTCAAGCATACCCGAAGGAATTTCATAAAACATATTTTCAGTAGGTACCTCAGGTCGAGGAACAACTCCTCGTGCTTCCATTCGTGGTGAAGATACCCCGAACAAACTCCTCAAAGGAATAGTTTCCATAGTGACAAGTGACAATAAATTTCAGCACAGTATATGAATGTTTCCTTACCAATTTCCACTTACCAAAGGCACTTCACTCCCCGGCAACGGCGCCAGAAAAGAGTCTTGAGGACCCACAAGTATAGGGGATCAATCATAGTCCTTTCGATAAGTAAGAGTGTCGAATCCAACGAGGAGCAGAAGGCTCTGATAAACGGTTTTCAGCAAGGTAATAACTGCAAGCACTGAAAGTAGCGGTAACAAGTGATGGTGTAGTGAGGTGAAACGTAGCAAGCGAAAAGTAACAAGTAACAAGTAGTAGCAATGGTGCAGCAAGTGGCCCAATCCCTTTTTTAGGAAGGTGCGTGAACAAAGTCTTATAGGAGGAAAAACGCTCCCGAGGACAAACGGGAATTTCTGTCATGGTAGTTTCATCATGTCCATATGATTCACGTTCGTTACTTTGATAGTTTGATATGTGGGTGGACCGGCTCTTGGGTACTGCCCTTACTTGGACAAGCATCCCACTTATGATTAACCACTCTCTCAAGCATCCGCAACTACGAAAGAAGAATTAAGACAACGTCTAACCATAGCATTAAACTAGTGGATCCAAATCAGCCCCTTACGAAGCAACGCATAGACTGGGGTTTAAGCTTCTGTCACTCCAGCATCCCATCATCTACTTACTACTCCCCAATGCCTTCCTCTAGGCCCAAGTATGGTGAAGTGTTATGTAGTCGACGTTCACATAACACCACTAGAGGTAAACAACATACAACATATCAAAATACCGAACGAATATCAAATTCACATGACTATTATCAGCATGACTTATCCCATGTCCCCAGGAACAAAAGTAACTACTCACAAAGCTTAATCATAATCATGATCAGAGGTGTAATGAATAGCATCAAGGATCTGAACATAAACTCTTCCACCAAGTAATCCAACTAGCATCAACTACAAAGAGTAATCAACACTACTAGTAACCTTACAAGTACCAATCGGAGTCGTGAGACGGAGATTGGTTACAAGAGATGAACTAGGGATTGGAGAGGAGATGGTGCTGATGAATATGTTGATGAAGATGCCTCCCCTCCGACGAGAGGAGTGTTGATGATGACGATGGCGATGATTTCCCCTTCCGGGAGGGAAGTTTTCCCGACAGGATGGTCCTGTCGGAGCTCTAGATTGGATCTGCTCAAGTTCTGCCTCGTGGCGGCGGCGAAACCACGAAAAAGCTCCCGATTGAATTTTTCTGGAACGAAACCCTTCATATAGCAAAAGAGGGGGGCTAGTGGGCCGTCAGGGAGCCCACAAGCTTGCCATCCGCCACGAGGGGGGTGGCAGTGGCAGGGCTTGTGGCGCCCTGGTAGCCCCCTCTAGTACTTCTTTCGCCCAATATTTTTTATATAATCCCAAAAAATTCCACGTAACTTTTCAGGGAATTTGGAGATGTGTAGAATAGTGGACTAAGATTTGCTCCTTTTCCAGTCCAGAATTCCAGCTGCCTGAATTCTCCCTCTTCAAATAAACCTTGAAAAATAAGAGACAAAAGGCATAAATATAGTACCACAAAGTAATATAACAGCCCAAAAAGCAATAAATATCAACATGAAAGCATGATGCAAAATGGACGTATCAACCATCTCCCCTCCCGGATGCTCAACGATCAGCACAAGCGTGGACCGAGGAGCATCACCATTGTGGAAGCGGCGCCCCCAGAGGGAGTCCGAACATGGGGGACCCCTCCCCTTGCCCGCTTCGCGAACTCCCATAGGGACGCCTCATGTACCGCCGAGGTGTGGCTGTGTTGGAGGCATCATTGTCATCATCACAGGAGAACGGAGATGGGTCCTCAGGTCCAATACCGTGTTGGCGGTAACGGAGCTCGGTGAGGGTGACCATGATCAACTCACAATCACACATGAGGACGACCATGCTCGGGGGGGGGGTGGGGGTGGAGCCGTTTACCGTGGATGACCATGAAAAGTGCGGGAACGCTGACGAACTCACCAGAGCCGAAGCAGTAAGGGTCGAGCATGCAGACAACCCGAGGTGGCTGAAGAAGTAGGTGACCCCGTCCTCGTGCTATAACTAGTGGGGGGAAATCAGAGGCCTTGATCTCTTGGAGGTCCTCAAAGTTCGTCGTGTCCCGGTTATCAGCCTGCTCGGGGCGCTCGAAGGTGAGGGTATTGCCCTCGAACTTGATCGGCCGATGGCCAATGACGTTCCAGCGGATCTCGCGGCTCGGGAAGGAGAGCAGGGCTGCACCATGCGAGGAATACATGACGCCGACGGACGAGTTGGCTTGGAAGATGATGAGAGATCGTTTGATAAGGAGAAGGGGTTGTGCATCGACGAGGATAGGTAGACTAAGGAGAGGTGGTCCACCTCTTGACTGAGGCATGTCGACGGCGCCATGAGGGGTATCTCCTTGGTGAGAGAAGGTGGCATGTAATCGCACGCAGGGTCCCGGTCGAGGATGGGGCATGGGTCCCGGAGCGAAGGTTGGAGGGCCACAATTTGCCGTGGTCGTGGCCGTAGTGGTGCGGAAGAGCGGTGGCCCTCCCGCGTTTGGCACGCGGCTGGCCAGCAAGGGCAAAGAGGTCGACGTCGCTCGCCCGCGGCTGGCCAACGAGGGTGGCGAGGCAGACATTGGCTGGCCAAAGGTGTTGGTGAGCGTCGGAGCCCATGAACAACTGACGAAAACGCAATGGGAGCCGAACCACAGCGGAAGCCACTCGCTGGTGTTGTGATACGTCTCCAACATATCTATAATTTTGATGATTCCATGCTGACATATTATCATTTTAGAATACTTTTGGGGTATTTATTTACCAATTTATATTATTTTTGAGCACTAACCTATTGACCTAGTGCCTAGTGCGAGTTGTTGTTTTCTGCATGTTTTTCACTTTTCAGGTTTGCAATACCAAACGAAGTCCAATAGACCTGAAACTTTTTGGTGATTTTTTTTGGAGCAAAAGAAGACCGAAGAGTATCAAAAGAAGCCTGGAAGCCTCATGAGGGGCCCACAAGCCAACAGGGCGCGCCCTAGGGGGGGGTGGCCTGATGGCTTGTGCCTCCCTCGTGGCCCTTCCGGCTCTGTTCTCTGCCCTATAAATTATTATCTATTCCAAAAACCCTAAACACAGTCCCGAAACACTTTTTACGCCTCCGCAAGTGTCTGTTTTGATAGGAGGCCACCCGGAGCTCCGTTCCGGCACCCTGCCGAAGGGGCATCAATCACGGAGGGCCTCTTAATCAATCTTGTTTCCCTCATGATGATGTGTGAGTAGTTCACCATAGACCTACGGGTCCATGGACAGTACGTAGATGACAATCTCTCTCTTGATTTTCAATACAATGGTCATCGCATCTTCGCTTTGATCCACATGATGTAATTAGTTTTGTGCGGTGCGTTTGTTGGGATCCGATGAATTGTGGGTTTATGTTTATATTATTCATGATAAATATTTGAGTCTTCTCTGAAATCTTATATGATTCTTATGTGCATGATTATGATAGCTTCGTAATTAACTCCGGTCTATTGAAATAGTTTGGCCAACTAGATTGATATTTCTTCGGTGAGAGAGATGTGTTGTAGTAGGTTCAACCTGGCGAATTTCTATATCCCAGTGACATAAGGGGACAAGACGCGTCTTTGTGTTGCTGCTACTAAGGATAAAACAGTGGGATTTATTCATATTGCTTGAGTTTACTTTGTCTACATCATGTCATCTTTCTGCATGCAATACTCTGTTTTACTTAATACTCTAGATGCATGTTGGATAGCCGTCGATGAGTGGAGTAATAGTAATAGGTGCAGGCAGGAGTCGTCCTATTTGTTTATGGAGGTGATTCCTATATACACATGATCATTGCCGTGAAAATTGCATAACTATTCGCTTTTCTATCAATTGCCCAAGAGTAATTTGTTTACCCACCGTATGTTATTTTCCATGAGAGATGCCATTAGGGAAAACTATGACCCTCGGGTCTGTTCACAACATATTTACAAAACCTTCAATACCTTGCTGCCATTTACTTGTTTTTATTTTCTTTTGCAATTTACAATTATCTACAATATCAACACACCTTACTTGCTTGCAAATAACGAGACCAAGGGGATTGACAACCCTCTCGCCCACGTTGGGTGCAAGTTGTTTGTTCTTTTGTGTACAGTTGCTAAAGACGGTTGTGGTTTATAATGCTATTGGTTTGATAGACCTTGGCTTCTCATAACTAATGGAAATACTTACCCATATTATGTTGCGATAGCCCGTTCCTCTTCCCGGAAAAAGCAACGCAGATCACAAGTATAATTCTGCTATCGTTGGACGACCCCGAAGCGGTGTGGGCCATGTCGCCGCTGGGAGAGAATGAGGGGTTAGCAGCCGGAGTGATAGGCAAGGTTGGGAAGAAGGGTTGTAAACGGGTGGATTTGTACCTGAAGGATCTATGCCCCGAGCCCTAGCACCTAGAGCAACGGATGGGGTCATGATATGTTTCGACGTGGTGGTCGCTGGCAACGCAGCAAAAGAAGCGTTGGTGAGAGGGTCGCAGGTGCATGGGCTGGTGTGAGTGAGAGATTGGGGCGGCGAGCTGTAGATATAGGAGGGGAAGAGGTGGGTGAGTGATGGGGCAAGGAGAGGAGCACGTCACAGTAGGAGCGAGTGCACGAGGAGGGATGTGAAGTGGGCGTGGACTGTAGCGTGAGGGTGCCATCACATGTCGCAACTGAGTTGGCACCGATTGGCAACGGGATCGGAGCCGACAAGCGTCCGTGTGCTACATGAGAGGGAGGGGGAGGATGACGGAGCAAGAACAACGGCAGCATGAAACCTTTTTTGAGTAGACATGCATGGGTTCAGCTACGGTCCCACGGAGTGGGTTCGCGAGGCATGGGCGGACCCAACAGCAGTCACAGCGGCGTTGTGGGCTAGGAGCATCGATAAGGCCATGGAGGTGGGGTTCGCACAGAGAATAAAAGGACTAGTGGGGGTGAGTGAAATCACAACTTCTCGATAAGGTGGTTTTGCTAATTAATAACAACATATGTGTCATCGAACTAATGATTTTATCTAAGTATATTTCAGAATAGTTCAAAGATGCATTGGCTAAGGATTGTGAGGAGAACACCTGAATGCAAGGAAAGGAAAAAGGATTGGCCAAGCTTCAAGATACAATACTCTAAATTTTATATTTGTGAGAAATCACATTTGAGTCTATAGGAAAGACAATACTATTAAAAGGGGATGAGGTATCTATGATGATCAGATTGCTCAAGTGCTTAGAGATAGCTACAAAAAATACTCATGAAATTCTCCCACAAATTTCTCTGTCCAAAGCCTAAACATCAAAATTGGTGCCACCAACTTTATCCACTTGTCCATACTGATTTTCAGCAAAGGCAGAACCTATGCCAAACCCTAGAAGCTCGGTACCACCAACATTCCTTTCGGGGCCACCGAAACCAGTGACCATGTTTCTGGTATGTAGTTCTCAAGAATCAGAATTTCCTAGTTTTGAAATAGTTCTCAGTGAGATTTGGAAACTGCCCTAGGTCACCCATATCGGTACCACCGAGATTCCTATATCAATCTCACCGAGACTACAAGAGTTGCCATATTTTGTACAAGTTGGTGCCACCGAGTTGGGCAATAATGTTGTATGATTTGGATTTTTTGAGATGCCTATATATACTCCTCCACCACCTCTCATTCGTAGATGAAGCACTCAGAACACACATACACTTGTCATATCCATTTTTCTGAGAGAGAGCCACCTACTCATGTGTTGAGATCAAGATATTCCAATATATCCATTTGAAACTTGACCTCTAGCGTCCCCAAGTTGCTTTCCACCAAATGAATCTCTTCTACCCATGCCAAATTTGTGAGAGAGTGTGTCAGGACCCCGATCCTAAGCCATAGGAATCCAGCATGTAACACATCACATCTCTTTGCGGTCTCACACACGGTTATCCCCACGGCTGCAGCCTTACCTTAGCCGGGACCGTTTGCGCCTTTTGACTCGCGTATGTAATTGTGTCGCTAGCATTCCAATGTCAAAGAACCCGGATCGACATGTCTAATCATAACCTCAACCGGTAGTTCCGTACAGGGACACGCATACATGACCGAGCAAAGCAGGTGTCGGGCATCAGCGAGTGTAGACGAGCCGTAGCAAGCTACAAGGACTCCATTACACCGCGTGACATTTCCCCAAAGGGACAAACACAACAGCTAAGAAGAACACATGCCGGTTAACCAATGTGTCCGGAGCAGTAGCGAACTACCATGGCTCGTTGGAAACACAAAGGGGCATTTCCCCGTAAGGAGTGCTACTAAGGCATACGACTAGGTGTTCGAACCCCATACATATCAAGTACAACACATGTACGCATGCCATACTCGATATGCATAGATACATCGATGGCATCACAACATAATCGTAAACATACAAACTTTATTTAGAAGGCTCGGAAGAGCCTCACACATAATATTACACAGATAGGGGTCTCACGACCCATCATCACAAGTCATTCAAACAAGTCTTACAAGCCAGCGGAAGATTAAATCCGTCTGAGTACAGACATATGGAAAGGTAAAAGGCACATGGCCTGACTATTTACAAACCCAACTTTTGACTCTTGGTTAGACAAAGCTACATTTTTAAATAGTTTCGACAACTTTGTTTTCTCGCACACGATTCTACTACCTCCACAACCATACTCCATCATGGAATCATTCTGTCACCCTACGGAAATGCCATCCACGACACTCACACTTATCTTGACATTTTTATGAGTAACCATTATAGTTGTCTATGAACAACATATGTTTCCAAGTAGTCCATATCCGCGGACACGGCTATTCCAATAGATCATAACCGTGCAGGGGTGTACTTCTTCACGCACGCTCTCGCCACTTATCGCTATGTGCACGTCATGCACCTCGGCAACCTTCAAGCGGAAGCCCAGCGAGGGAGTCGGCCACGACCGTTAACCACGCTAATACCTAGTCCAGGTTTATCGCCTATCTGAGGGTAACCCGCAAGGAAGTCCGGCCGAGGTTTTCGCCACGGCCCCAAACGATGTGCGCAGGGTTCCCAAGCCCACCACCCGGGTGCCATTTGGTACACCGTGCCACTGCCTACCGCATCATAGGCCACCTCTAAGGTCAGCACTATGCACGGCCTCCAGCTTGACTATAAACACCAGAAACTACTTCCAACTCCTGGACCGAGTACTAAGCGATTAATAAGTCGAGCGGGGTCATATTTCAGGGCCCATCATGTGGTAGTATCTTGTCTTGGATTACATACACGAAACTCAGTTCCTAAGGACGGTTCCAACGAAACAACCCGCCATGTACTCCTACAGAGCCTTTCACCGATACCTTTACCAAATCAAGTTAAACACACAACCTTATTAATAGAACACATTCTCACGATCCTGTTCATCACCCAGATGATAGACCATACACAACGCTAAGCATAGCATGCATAGTAGGATAAGGCACATCATGGCTCAAGCATCTACCAGGTATGCTAGGTTGCTCGGTTCAGCAAATTACTGTGACAAGGGCAGGTCATGCAAAGGGAGTAGGTTCAACTAACGTGGTAAAAGCATTGAAAGCATTTTGACCTTGGGATTTATCGGGATGATCAAAATGGTTGCTTGCCTTGTTGCTCAGTAGAGGGGTGATATCCATCAGTCGGATAATCAGTCGTATCCGAAGTGGTGCGGCCTATCGAATATCAACATACAATATTAACAATCATATGCAACAATCATGGTGCATGAACATGACATGAAAAGAAAGGCAATATGTTTCAATGTGGTTGGTGAAACCTTAGTTTGCATCTGGTTTGAAAACCAAATTCAAATATCATTCGAAATGGCATACTCATCTTAATTATTTAATTGATTTGACCTGATGTTGTTTCATAACTTTGTTTTTCATGCATGAAAGTAGCACCATTGTGTTCATTGGATCTTTCTGATCAATTTACATATATTATTTGTCTGATTTGGAGTTATATTCAATTTTCTATGAATTTACAAAGTTTTGCAATTATTCTCGAATTATATTAAAATCAGAATTAGATTTATTGCATCAGCATGACATCAGCAGGTCAGCTCGCCGTTGAAAGTCAAACCTGACCAGGGGGACCCACTGGTCAGTGACTCTGGCTAGTTTTAAATTAAGTTTAAACTTAATTAGCTAATTAATAGGACTGGACCCACATGTGAGTGGCTATTTAACTTTTAATATATTTTTTTATTTTTATTTTGACTAAACTTTAATTTAAAAGGGGGCTGGCCCCACTTGCCAGAGACTCAGGGGAGTCAACCCCACCGGCGATGGGGTCAAACCCACCGGCGGCGAGGCTCCGGCGACCATCAGAACAGCGGAGGACCTTGGGTTTGCTATTTCGGTGACCAAAAGCACGACGGAGGGCACGAGACGATCGGTCACTCGATCACAGCTCCATTTTTGCAAAGAGCAGGGGCTGAAATCACCGAAGATGACGCCGGCGACGAGCTCAGCGGCTGCCGGAGTTCGGGCACCATCGAGATCATAGCTACGGGACCTATCACGCACGGGGCTGGGCTCGTACAACACCTACACGACGCACTGGAGCTAACTGCGGCCTCGGAATGACCAACCGATCACCGGAGGGCTACCGGTGACGAAGTCCCGCGGCGGATCTCATCGGGCTTCGGTGGAATCGGGGCCTAGAGCTCGGGATCGAAGGGTAAAATGAGGGGGAAAGCACCCTCAGCTCACAGGGAGTGCAGAGGCGACGAGAGCAGGCTCGGGGATGGTCTGAGGAGGGAGAACGACGGCGGCGAGCTTCAGAGATCCGAGGAGGAAGACGACGGCGACACGGCGTCTCAGGGGTTCTCGGCGTCGAGTGACTGGTTGGACAGCTTCAGGGGACCAAGGCGAACCTATTGCGCAGCTCGGGTGAGAGGGAGAGGGGCTGGAGCGACAGTGAGCTTGAGCTCAGCTCGGGCTCTGATGGCGGCCGAGAGAGGAGAGAGCTGGGGGAGGAATGAGGCGAGGAGGAGCTCGGGGACGGCTGCGGGAGGCTTATCCCCTCCTTGCAAGCGCGAAGCGGCGGCGCGGCCGGCACGCAGGTACATGGCCACGCTGGAGGGAGCGGCGGCCACCTCCTGCTCCGACTAGCGAAGGAGGAAGACGACAGAAGGGAGGAGATGGGCCTAGGCCAAGGTAAGTGCCAGATAACTCTTTTCCTATTTTTGTTCATTTCTGTTTCTGTTAATTACTTTCTGACTTTGTTTTGTTTTATTTTTGGCTCCAAACTATTCCCAAAATAGTTTGAAACATGCTGAAATGTTATTTCGAATAATTCCAAACATATATTAAAGTTTCAGCATTTTTGAAAACTTTGAAATATTTGAGATCAATTACATAGTTGATTTCAGTAGATTTTAGCTTTAAAATAAAATGCCAAAATCACTTTGAAAATATATTTTACCCTTGATATTTTGTTTTCAACATTTATCAGAAATGATGAACTTTTCTGTTGGCCATTTTGGAATTTTTAATTTGCCACCAAAATTGAGAAGCTTTTGAATATAGAGTTCCTAGGTTTTGCTTTGGTTTTCTTTGCTTTGCTTTTGGATTTCATTTCATTTTCTTGGATGCAAAGAAGAAGACATGAGCACAACTTGCTTGACTCTAATAGGGATCAGGGATGTGACAACTCACCCCCACTCAAAAGAATCTCGTCCCGAAATTTGGAATCATCGGGAATAGCGCGGGGTACTCAAGTCGAAGACAATCCTCTCTTTCCCATGTTGCCTCTTTTTCAGAATGATTTGACCATTGAACTTTAAGAAACTTGAGGTTTCCACGTCGAGTGGTACGCTCAGCTTGATCTAGAATATAAACAGTGTATTCTCGGTATAAAAGGTTATCTTGGAGATCAAGTGTTTCGTGGTCCACTTCATGGATAGGATCCGAAAAGCAACTCCTGAGTTGCGAGACGTGGAATACATCATGAACCTTGGAAAGATGCGGAGGAAGTTCCAAGTGGTTGGCAACTTCTCCTCGTTTGGCCAGAATGCGAAAAGGACCGATATAACAAGGAGCCAACTTGCCCTTGATGCCGAAATGATGGGTACCCTTCAGAGGTGTAACCCGAAGGTAAGCCTTCTCGTCAACTTCAAAGGTCACAACTTTGTGATGACGATCATATTGGCTTTTTTGACGAGACTGGGCTATTTCCAACTTTTCACGAATAATGCGAACTTGCTCTTCTGCATCCTGGATCATATCCGGACCAAAGAGTTTCCTCTCTCCGGTTTCTGACCAATTAAGAGGTGTTCGACATCTTCGTCCATAGAGAACTTTGAAAGGAGCTTTGCCCAAGCTTGATTGATAACTATTGTTATAAGCAAATTCGGCGAATGGAAGACACTTCTCCCAATTCATACCGAACGACATAACACAAGCTCGGAGCATATCTTCTAGGATTTGATTCACTCTTTCTACTTGACCACTTGATTGAGGATGGAAAGCAGTGCTAAAAGATAAGTGAGTCCCCATGGCATTCTGAAAACTTTCCCAGAAGTGAGAAGTAAAAATACTTCCACGGTCTCAGTTAATCTCCAGAGGAACACCGACACTATTCGAGAGATATATAACTCTGCTAGCTCGCTAGATGTTATACTCTCACGAATTGGAAGAAAATGAGCTACTTTGGAAAGACGGTCAATGACCACAAAGATAACATTATTTCCTTTCTTGGTCTTGGGAAATCCAGTGATGAAATCCATACTGACTTTGTCCCATTTCCATTCAGGAATAGCTAAAGGTTGAAGGGTGCCAGCAGGCCTTTGATGTTCTGCCTTAACTCGACGACAAAGGTTGCAGTTAGCAACGAACTCAGCAATTTCTCTCTTCCTCCTAGTCCACCAAAACCTATGGCGTAGGTCTTGATACATCTTAGTACTACCAGGATGAATGCTGAGAGGAGAATCATGAGCCTCCTTAAGGATCAACTGCCTTAAATGTGGATTCTTAGGAACCACTAGACAATTATGGAAGAACACAACATCTTGATCATTCATGGAGAATTCCTTAGCGTTTCCGCTAATGATATTCTCCTTGATCCGTGATATACCCTTATCACGATTCTGGCCAGCTATGATTTGATCCTCAAGAGTAGGCTTCGCCACCAGGTTAGAAAGGAATCCTTGAGGAACAATGTGAAGATTTAACTTCCGAAATTCCTCATAGAGATGTGGTTGACCTCGTTGTAGCATCAGGTTGTTACAATAAGACTTATGACTTAATGCATCAGCCATAACAATGGCCTTCCCCGGGGTGTAAGTTATCCCTAAGTCGTAATGCGTGATCAACTCAACCCATCGTCTTTGCCTGAGATTCAAATCCATCTGGGTGAAGATATATTTCAGACTTTGGTGATCAGTGAATATTTCGCAACGATTACCAAGAAGGTAATGTCGCCAGGTTTTAAGTGCATGGACTACAGCTACAAGCTCAAGATCATGTGTGGGATAATTATCCTCATGTGGACGCAACTGTCGAGATGCGTATGCAATCACATGACAATCCTGCATGAGAATGCAACCTAATCCTTGTCGCGAGGCGTCGCAATAGATAACAAAGTCCTTGGAGAAATCTGGTGGTAGCCACAAAGGTGCGGAAGTCAGGCGTCTTTTCATTTCCTGAAAACTATAATCACACCGTGGTGTCCACTCGAACTTTTTATCTTTCCTAAGGAGTTCAGTTAGAGGCTTTCCAACCTTGGAGAAATTCTCGACAAAGCGGCGACAATAGCTCGTTAGGCCAAGGAAACTCCTAAGTTTCTTAACCGATTCAGGTTGAGTCCAATCAAGGATGGCTTGAACTCTCTCGGGATTGACAGCAATACCCTTACCAGAGATTACGTGGCCTAGATAGGTCACTTCTGGTAACCAAAATTCACATTTTGAAAACTTGGCATAAAGGCGGTGCTCTCGAAGTTCCATCAATACCAGCCTTAGATGCTTGGCATGCTCTTGTTCGTTCTTCGAGTAGATGAGAATATCATTGAGGTATACCACGACGAATTTATCCAAATACTCCATGAAGATTGAATTCATCAAACGAGAGAAGGTGGTTGGGGCATTGGTTAAACCGAAGGACATGACGGTGTACCCGTATTGGCCATAACGAGTGACAAAAGCCGTTTTTGGAATGTCCCCGTTCTTGATTTTGATTTGATGGTAACCCAACCTCAAATCCATTTTGGATAAGGCTAAGGATCCAGCGAGCTGATCGTACAGGTCGTTGATCCTGGGGAGCGGATACTTGTTCTTTATGGTGACCAGGTTAACTGGTCGATAATCTACAACCATCCGATCCGTTCCGTCTTTCTTCTTGATGAAGAGGACGGGGCAAGCCCAAGGAGAAGAGCTAGGACGAATGAAACCTTTATTCAAGGCCTCATCTAGTTGCTTCTTAAGTTCGGCTAGCTCCAGGGGTGCCATCTTATAAGGTCTTCTGGCTATTGGAACGATTCCCGGAACAAGGTCTATGACAAACTCTACATCCCTGTTAGGTGGAAATCCTGGCAGTTCTTCTGGAAAAACATCCGGAAAGTCACGGACTACCAGAATGTCTTCAAGTTCTCGAAGAGGGTTGGCATTGAGGGAATAGAGTTGGCATTTGGCAATTCGAGTAGAGACATTAACTATCTCGCCCGAGGGATGGGTAAGTTGAACATTTCTACAATGAGTATCAATCTTAGCATAATGAGCCGACATCCAGTCCATACCCAAGATGATATTGATATCCGAAGATTTCAAGGCTATCAAAGACGCTAGAAAAACTAGCCTGTCTACTAGAATCTCATTGTCATAGGTTATCCTGGAGGTTTGCCACTTACTACCAGGGGTTTGGACAACCAATGGGATTGGCATATCACAAAAGGACATGTTATGCAACTGTGCATAACTTTCTGAAATGAAGGAATGAGATGACCCAGTGTCAAAAAGAACGGACCCTGGGTGATGATTGGCAAGGAGCGTACCCAATATGACGTCGGGATCCTCTACAACTTCTTCTGCTTAAACATAGTTCACACGGCCACGTGCAGGAGTTGGCTTCGCATAGTAAGCTTTGCCCGACTTGCCTTGCCCAACGGACTTTCCAGGTTGCTTGGCACCCATATTTTGAGGACACTCTCGTGAATAGTGCCCTCGTTCTCCACACTTGTAACAGATCACCTGATTGGCACGTGGTGCATCATTGCTAGCTGGACCACCATAGGTTTTTGCTGGAGGGTTGGTCTGATTTGCCTGAGGCGCCACATAGGATGGCCTCGGGGTGTATCTTGGCGGCACAGAACTATTTGGAACCCACAGCCTGCATTTTGGAAACCCGGAGCCATATGATGAGCCAGAATCACGGGAGTGCTTCTTCGTGGCTTCATAGTCGGTATGACCAGTCTCGGCACTGCTCGCCTTGTTGACAAGAGCTTGATAGCTTGTACACTCATGGAGGCGTTGGTCACGACGAAGTTCAGGGCTCAGACCCTTGCGGAATCTTGCTTGTTTCTTGGCATTAGTTGACACCTCTTAAGTGGCATAGCGGGCGAGGTTACCGAACTCGCGACTATAAGCATCTATGGTCAATTTTCCCTGGGTGAATGCACAAAACTCCTCTCTCTTTCTGTCCATCAGACCCTCTGGAATATGGTGCACACGAAAGGCTGCACTAAAGTCTGCCCATGTGGCTGCTGGTCCGGCAGGACGCATAGCTTCAAAGTTCTCCCACCACAGATTGGCGGGTCCTTCCAGAAAGTACGCCGCAAAGGTCACCTTGTTGGCCTCAGAAACATTTGCACAACGAATCTTGCGCGATATACTGCACAACCAGTCATCAGCATCGAGGAGGTCGACGGAGTGATGGAACTTCGGAGGATTCACCTTCACGAAGTCATTGAGGGACACTGCATCATTCCTCGGCTGACGAGCCGTATTTTGCTCAATACGCTCTAGCAAACGGTTGGTCTCCCTTTTGTTTCTTTCTGCCTCAAGCATAACTTCCGCCAAGGAAGGCGGGTGAGGCAATTCCTCCTATGGTGCTTGACTACCCTCTCCCTGGTCATGGGCAGGGGCACGGTTCAACCTGGTGAACACCATCCTGACAAACAAACTCATAGCTTAGACCTATATCAACATGAATACCAGCTATGGATTAAGAATGCACTGAACACATGGAATGCGGAAATGAATATCCGAACAACATGGTAACAAGCAACTGCTATATATACACCATGGTTCATACACACCATTACATGGTTCAGTACAACCTCAACCTGAAGAGCAAACTACTGAAAAGATGATACTACTCATCAGAGGCTTCCGAGCTCCCTATACATTATTTATCTATGCCTCCGGAATTCATCTCATGACATAAGCATACTTCACAAGACACACAGGATTGTGGAGCTACAACTACTACCATACTACTCTTCCACTCACGGGTTCATGCATCCGCATAGAACATCTCATAAAGGTTGCCTCCATGGCCTGGGAGCTCAACCTGCGGATCAGGAAATACTCGATCCTGAGACCCCTGGGAACCGTAAGGACACGGATGTGGCCTTGGTCCCCTGACTGGTCGTAGTAGAGGTCCCCGAAGAGGGGTGACTCCTCCTATAGCAGGCCAGTCAACATGAGCCAGAATATGGGTCCTAACAGGGTTCAGCATCTCCATATCTCCATACCCTATCTCGACTACCGGTGCCAACTGTGTCAAAGTCGTCCACAGGCGGGCACGTGTAGCATAGAGCTCCATACGAATGGCACGACCATCCCTGTCTATATTCTCTAGGATCTAAGTGGTGGACTGTAGCAGCGGATCCTCCATAGAGGAATCAAAGTAGACCCCACTGAGGTATCCTTCTTCTCCTGGCTGAGAGGTAGGAACATAGCAGAACTCTGAATTCTGCAGCAGCGCATGTTTGGCCCTCATGATGGTCAACATTGAATAGGCAGCAACTTGTACTGCCATGTCAACAGTGACCCCAATTCATAAGACCAATGGATCGGCTCCTCAGCTCAAGGGTAATCTAGGAATACCCTAACAGTGCACATATACTGACTCTGATTAAAATTCCGGTACTGCTCCTCCACTGTATACTCGGGGTACCAGCGGTAACCGGCTACTGACATCATCCTTACTAGCATACCGTATGACCCGGCACATCAATGCACCTAGTCAGACGGACCACCTGACGAGACGGACGGCCAGGCATCTGAAAATAGAGTGTAATGCAAAAGCATTAGAGCTCTGAAGACAAAATTGGGCAGCATAATGGCTATAAATGCTCAAAAACAATTTTCAGACAACCCACAAAAGATAGGATAGCATAACCACTCAACTATCAAGTTCAATTCCATGGTCATCAAAACTTACTTTCTTTCCCTTGGAATAAAAGGAACCTGGAGTAACTCTCGACTCGTTGTCCTATAATCTACCGATCAGTAATATACGAACCTGAGAGAAAGATAAGTAACCTAGTTCTTAATCCCCCAGAATGACCTGAGAAGAGAAGAAAGAATCGTACGTTCCCTTCCACAAACAATTCCCTAATATATAACTAAAGCAATTCTAGACTCAACTTCGACCAGTTTGTCTTAGTAATCCTACAGTCAGTCAGGCTCTGATACCAACGCTGTCGGGACCCCGATCCTAAGTCATAGGAATCCAGCGTGTAACACATCACATCTCTTTGCCGTCTCACGCATGGTTATCCCCATGGCTGCAGCCTTACCTTAGCCGGGACTGTTTGCGCCTTTTGACTCGCGTATGTAATTGTGTCGCTAGCATTCCAATGTCAAAGAACCCGGATCGACATGTCTAGTCATAAACTCAAGCGGCAGTTCCGTACAGGGACAAACATACATGACCCAGCAAAGCAGGTGTCGGTCATCAGCGAGTGTAGACGAGTCATAGCAAGCTACAAGGACTCCATTACACCGCGTGAGATTTCCCCAAAGGTACAGACACGTCAACTAAGAAGGACACATGCCGGTCAACCAATGTGTCCGGAGCAGTAGCGAACTACCATGGCTCAGTGGAAACACAAAGGGGCATTTCCCCGTAAGGAGTGCTACTAAGGCATACGACTAGGTGTTGGAACCCCATACATATCAAGTACAACACACGTACGCATGCCATACTCGATATGCATAGATACATCGATGGCATCACAACATAACCATAAACATACAAACTTTATTTAGAAGGCTCAGAAGAGCCTCACACATAATAGTACATAGATAGGGCTCTCACGACCCATCATCACAAGTCATTCAAACAAGTCTTACAAGCCAACAGAAGATTAAATCCGTCTGAGTACAGACACATGGAAAGGTAAAAGGCACATGGCCTGACTATCTACACACCCAACATAGGGCCAGATCATAGCTGGGACACCAGCTACTCGTCGTCGTCAACGTCTAGATAGAACCTACCATTAGGGTCATTAACATCCTCTGCAACAAATTATTAAGCAAACGTGAGTACAAAATTACTCAGCAAGACTTTAGAATAATCTATCTACTCATGCAATGTATCAACAAGGAGTTGTGGGGCTTCATGCAGAAAGCCAACTTTTGACTCTTGGCTAGACAAAGCTACATTTTTAAATAGTTTCGACAACTTTGTTTTCTCGCACACGAGTCCACTAACTCCACAACAATACTCCATCATGGAATCATTCCGTCACCCTACGGAAATGCCATCCACGACACTCACACTTATCTTGACATTTTTATGAGTAGCCATTATAGTTGTCTATGAACAACATATGTTTCCAAGTAATCCATATCCGCGAACGCGGCTATTCGAATAGATCATAACCCTGCAGGGGTGTACTTCTTCACACATGCTCTCGCCACTTATCGCTATGTGCACGTCACGCACCTCGACAACCTTCAAGCAGAAGCCCAGCGAGGGAGTCGGCCACGACCGTTAACCACGCTAATACCTAGTCCAGGTTTATCGCCTATCTGAGGGTAACCCGCACGGAAGTCCGGCCGAGGTTTCCGCCACGGCCCAAACGATGTGCGCAGGGTTCCCAAGCCCACCATCCGGGTGCCACTTGGTACAACGTGCCACTGCCTACCGCATCATAGCCCACCTCTAAGGTCAGCACTCTGCACGACCTCCAGCATGACTATAAACACCAGAAACTACTTGCAACTCCTGGACCAAGTACTAAGCGATTAATAAGTCGAGCGAGGTCATATTTCAAGGCCCAGCATGTGGTAGTATCTTGTCTTGAATTACATACACGGAACTCAGTTCCTAAGGACGGCTCCAGTGAAACAACCCTCCATATACTCCTACACAACCTTTCACCGGTACCTTTACCAAATCAAGGTAAACACACAACCTTATTAATATAACACATTCTCACGATCCTGCTCATCACCCAGATGACAGACCATACGCAACTCTAAGCATAGCATGCATAGTAGGATAAGGCACATCATGGCTCAAGCATCTATCAGGTATGCTAGGTTGCACGGTTCAGCTAATTATTGTGACAAGGACAGGTCATGCAAAGGGAGTGGGTTCAACTAACATGGTAAAAGCATTTTGACCTAAGCAAGAAGTAAGAGCAGGAGCGAGAACATGGGATTTATCGGGATGATCAAAATGGTTGCTTGCCTTGTTGCTCAGTAGAGGGGTGATATCCGTCAGTCGGATAATCAGTCGTATCCGAAGGGGCGGGGCCTATCGAATATCAACATACAACATTAACAATCATATGCAACAATCATGGTGCATGAACATGGCATGAAAAGAAAGGTGATATGTTTCAATGTGGTTGGTGAAACCTTAGTTTGCATCTGGTTTGAAAACCAAATTCAAATATCATTTGAAATGGCATATTCATATTAATTATTTAATTGATTTGACCTGATGGTGTTTCATAACTTTGTTTTTCATGCATGAAAGTAGCACCATTGTGTTCATTGGATGTTTTTGATCAATTTGCATATATTATTTGTCTGATTTGGAGTTATATTCAATTTATTATGAATTTCCAAAGTTTTGCAATTATTCTGGAATTATATCAAAATCAGAATTAGATTTATTGCATCAGCATGACATCAGCAAGTCAGCTGGCCGTTGAAAGTCAAACCTGACCAGGGGGACCCACTGGTTAGTGACTCTAGCCAGTTTTAGATTAAGTTTAAATTTAATTAGCTAATTAACAGGACTGGACCCACATGTCACTAGCTATTTAACTTTTAATACAATTTTTATTTTTATTTTGACTAAACTTTAATTAAACAGGGGGTTGGCCCCACTTGCCAGAGAACGAGGGGAGTGAACCCCACCGGCGATGGGGTCAAACCCACCGGTGGCGAGGCTCCGGCGACCATCAGAACGGCGGAGGGCCTCGGGTTCGCTATTCTGGTGACCAAAAGCACGGCGAAGGGCACCAGATGATCGGCCACTCGACCGCAGCTCCATTTTTGCAAAGAGCAGGGGCTGAAACCACCGGAGATGACGCCGGCGACGAGCTCAGTGGCTGTCGGAGTTCGGGCACCATCGAGATCATAGATACAGGACCTATCACGCACGGGGCTCGGCTCGTACAGCACCTACACGAAGCACTGGAGCTAACGGCGGCCTCAGAATGACCAGCCGATCACCGGAAGGCTACCGGCGACGAGGTCCCGCGGCGGATCTCGTCGGGTTTGGGTGGAATCGGGGTCTAGAGCTCGGGATCGAAGGGGAAAATGAGGGGGAAAGCACCCTGAGCTCACAGGGAGTGAAGAGGTGACGAGAGGAGGCTCGGGGATGGTCTGAGGAGGGAGAACAACGACGGCGAGCTCCGTGGATCCGAGGAGGAAGACGACGGTGACACGATGTCTCACGGGTTCTCGGCGTCGAGTGGCTGGTTGGAGAGCTTCAGGGGACCAAGGCGAAGCTATTGCGCAGCTCAGGTGAGAGGGAGATGGGCTGGAGCGATGGCGAGCTCGAGCTCAGCTCGGGCTCTAATGGCGGTCGAGAGAGGAGAGAGCTCGGGGAGGAATGAGGTGAGGAGGAGCTTGGGGACGGCTGCGGGAGGCTTATCCCCTCCTTGCCAGCGCGAAGTAGCGGCCAGGCAGGCACGCAGGTGCGTGGCCGCGCCGGAGGGAGCGGCGGCCACCTCCTGCTCCGACTGGCGAAGGAGGAAGACGACAGAAGGGAGGAGATGGGCCTCGGCCAAGGTAAGCGCCAGATAACTCTTTTCCTATTTTTGTTCATTTGTGTTTCTATTAATTACTTTCTGACTTTGTTTTGTTTTATTTTTGGCTCCAAACTATTCCTAAAATAGTTTGAAACATGCTGAAATGTTATTTGGAATATTTCGAACATATATAAAAATTTCAGCATTTTTGAAAACTTTGAAATATTTGAAATCAATTATATAGTTGATTTCAGTAGATTTTAGCTTTAAAATAAAATGCCAAAAGCACTTTGAAAATATATTTTACCCCTGATATTTTGTTTTCAACATTTATCAGAAATGATGAACTTTTCTGTTGGCCATTTTGGAATTTTTAATTTTCCACCAAAATTGAAAAGCTTTTGAATATAGAATTGCTAGGTTTTGCTTTGGTTTTCTTTGCTTTGCTTTTGGATTTCATTTCATTTTCTTGGATGCAAAGAAGAAGACATGAGCACAACTTGCTAGACTCTAATAGGGATCAGGGATGTGACAGAGTGATTGAGTGTTGAGGAGACTATCTTTTCAAGCACAAGAGCAAGGAGTTCATCGAAGTACCGCATCTATTAAATTTTGCAGGGTGGTGCCTCCTAGATTTGTTAGGTGTCTCTTGGAAGCCTCCTACTTCGTGTTGTGGAGTTGAACCAAGAAGTTTGTAAGGGCAAGGAGATCGCCTACTTTGTGAAGATCTATCTCGAGTGAAGCTAGTCCTTCGTGGATGTAAGCCATGGTGGAATAGACAAGGTTGCTTCTTCGTGGACCCTTCGTGGGTGGAGCCCTCCATGGACTCGTGCATCTGTTACCCTCTGTGGGTTCAAGTCTCCACTAACGTGGATGTATGATAACACCACTTATCGAAACCATGCCAAAATTCGTCGTGTCAACCTTTGCGTTTGATCTTCCTATCCCTACCCTCTATTTAAATAAGCATGTATTTACTTTCCTTTGCTATACCCTTAGACTTGCATGTGTAGGGTGTGCTTGAATTACAACAATTGTTAAAACTTGTCCACAACTAAAATTGGGAAAAGGCTAAGTTTTTATTTGGTCAAGTAGTCTAATCACCCCCCTCTAGACATACTTTGGATCCTACAAGTGGTATCCGAGCTTTGGTCTCCATTGTATTGGTTTCACTGTAGAGGATAGTATGGCATCTAGTGAGGGAAGTTACCACCGTAGAGGTTCATATTTTGATGGTACAAACTTTGCTAGTTGGAAGCATAAGATGAAAATGCGTATTCTTGGTCATAACTCCGCCGTTTGGGTTGTTGTTCGTGTTTGTTTGCAAGGTGAATTCTTTGGTGATGGAAGGGAACCAGATCGTGAAGCGGCTGTTGCAGGATTGAAGATGTTGCAATACAATGCTCAAGAATGAGACATTCTATTCAAATGCCTATGCCCAGGAGAGTTCAAGAAAATTAGTCGTCTTGAGAGTGCCAAGGAAATTTGGGACACTTTGGTTGATATGCACGAAGGTACCTGATCTATTAGGGAATCTAAGTTGGATGTGCTACAAAGTTGGCTTGACAAGTTCAAGATGAAGGATGGTGAAGGAGTCGTTGAGATGTACCCTAGGCTTGCGCTCATCACAAATGAGATTGACGGCTTAGGAAGCGAAGAGATGACCGACAAATTCATCATCAAGGAGATCCTTAGAGCCTTGGATGGAAAATACAACACCGTGTGCATATTGATCCGAATGATGCCAAACCACAAAGATCTCAAGCCAACGGAAGTCATTGGAAGGATTGTCGCTCATGAAATGTTACTCAAGGACAAAGAAGAGCTGCACAACAAGTCAAGCGGTGCTTACAAAGTTTCAAGTGATACACCCGCTACTTCAAATGACAACCTTGTCACCAATGAAGAGATAAGCCTCATGGTCAGGAAATTCAACAAGTACCCCTCTCTAGCTATCTATGATTTCTCATCCCAAATTCTATTCATGCTACATCACAAAATTTGAAAAAGCACTTTAGGGACACTATATGTGAGGAACACTGGATTTCCGTCTCGACAAGAGCTGACTTCCAAAACCTCCCATGTGCCACTCGGTGCAACCAACTCCAAAATCTCGGTCCCACCAAAGAAATAGGGTTGATCTAGTTTTAAGACCTCGGTACCATCGATTCGTAAATCTCGGCCTCATCAAGTTTCTTTGTCACCTGACAGTTATGAAACTCGGTGGCACCGATATTTTCAAACTGTGTAACCAATAGCTACATGGTATATATACTTGGCGGACCCGAGACTAAAGATTACTTCATCTCCTCGGCTGTTCGTACCCTTGTGCTGCCACCGCCCTTATCTATGGACGTCCATTTCATTTCCAGCACGTCCTCGCCGCCGGAGTCCATGTCGTGATAGGAAATCTCCATCGCCGCCGTCGCCATAGCGGAGTTATGCCGAATAAGGGTAAAGTTCCGACCACTCCTGTTCTCATTGATCTTATTATTGCGCATGCGTATACGCCCTTAATCTTGTCACAGATTGCAATGTCTCGAACCACAAAACAAAACATGTAGCATAGCCAAACGATGATTTTTAGGGTTAGGTCTTTGTGCTTTGTATCTCGGAGTCACCAAGTGAACTGGACTGGTGTCATTCATTCATGTATTAGGGTTTTTGAGAACCATCTTAGTGAGACCGAGTCTCACATTTCGGTGCTACCAAAAAGCGTGGCCAAGTCTCTGTTAAGCAGATGGTGAGTCTCGGAGGCTCCAATTTTTTCATGTGAGTGGAACCGAAATACACAAAGCTAATACTTAAGGCTAAAACTTCCAGTTCAAAATTTTAAAATTTTCTGTGTTTTTGTGATGCTCACCCATTCCTAATCTTCTACAAATATTCACAGGGTCAGCTTGTCAGCATGTCAGGGTCTGAAGATAGCCACAATGCCTACAGAGAGCCAAGTATGGTAGTGGACTCACGCACTAGTCGTGAGAGGATTGATTCTGATCCAGGCTCTCCCATCTCACCCTATCTACCCAAGGCTGCTACCAGGTCTAGGAATAGGCTGAACTCAGATGAGGAGGATGCTAATTTCATTCCTGAGGAAAGCATTCCTCACAAGATAAAGGAGAGGGTTATAGTCAAGAAAACTGCAAGAAAGGAGTATGCCAGCTCAGATGTTGTGAGAGCTTCAGAGAGTACCAAGAAAGGGATGACACTCACCCTTGACAACCCTACCTCCAAGCTCACCAAGAAACCAGGACAGAAGAGATGAGGAAGAGAGTTGTACATGTTGTTGGAAGGCCAACATCTATGTATGAATATCGATGAGAAGCTGCTAAGGAAGAAAAGGAGGAGGTACGTGTCAATCCACTGCCCTCCAAGAAGAAGAAGCTGATGGGATATGCTATGCCCAGAAAGCCTGCAAAAAAGGCTAAGACTACTGCTACCAAGGCCAAAAAGCATGCAGCTCCTAAACCCAAGAGGACTACAAGAGATATTCCTGCAATAGAGAAAAACAAGGGCTCTGCATCCAGAGATGTTGCTGGAGAAGAGGACGAAGATCATGTTGTTCTGAGGAAGCTGAGATCTCACCTGCTAGTGCATAATGAAGCTCATCCTATTGGAGAGGACATGAACAAGAGGAGAGATTAAGGGCTAAGATTGCGGAGAGCAGCAGATCCCTATGCTATTAGGAGGAGGACAACTGTCGATGGTCATTTTCACACCAAAGAGCAGCAAGGCTTTTATCATACTGTGCTATTGGACAAGAGTCCAGGTGTGAACGACATGAGATATGTAGACCGGGACTACATCAAGGAACATGAGGACTACTACCCTCATGTGAGAGAAATTTCAAGACCATTGACATAGAAGATTTTGTTGTCACAGAGATGACTACCTGGAACGATGAACTAATCATGCTCCACGACACATTTCTACCCTGATGGTAGGATTGTATGGATGACTGAAGGTCATAGGTATGAATCAACCGTTGAGGAGTGAGCAACCATCACAGGTGTTCCAAAGGCACTTGAGAGTGATTTGGATGTTTACTCAGAGCCAAAAATGAACCACAATTCTATGGCTAATATGTACAGTCTAGTGCCCCAGAAGTACCTCAAGACCCACAAGCTTGGATTTTTATTTTATTTTCTGCAAGCTAGGCTACCTACCACCAATACCATCATGAGATACACCCTGATGCCTAGGTCAAGAGATGATAAGATTATCAAAGGGTATTCCATGAACATGCTGCACCACATTGACACCCACACCATGATTAGGGTGATGGATTTGATAGTTGAGATAGTCAGGAGGACAACTACTGATCAAAAGAGATCATGTGGATATGCACCATACATTCAGATGTTGATCAATTCCAAGATTGCAAAGATTGCATATCTGCTTGATCGTCCACACCTGCCACTACAGCGAGAGTTTGAAGACAATGAAGTTGTGATGGAACCCATCCATCCCAGTTTAGCTTCAACACGTGTATAGGCAGAGGCATCAGCATAGGCATAAGCAGCCATAGCAGCTCCAACTCCACAACTGAGGACCCAAGAGGAATAATGACTTTTCTTATTAGCACCGTCCAAGGTATGGAGAAGAACATCACCGACATCTTTTTGAACCAGAATAGGCTCGAGAGGATTGTGGAGACAAAATTCCATGACCTGGATATCAAGGTGACGGAGTTGACCACTACTGTTAACCAACTGAAACATGAAGTTTATGTTGTCACACACCTTGCTCCAGCAGTGATGATGATGACGATACGTCTCTTCCAACTACCACTTAGTTCAGGACTCAAGCCACACTTGGAACTATGTCAGTTCCAAAAGCCAGGTCGTCTTCATCAGCCCAAGCATCAGCTCCGACACCAGCTCTAGCACCTCCAGTGTATACACCTCCACCTCAGAAGACATCTGTTGAAGCCTTCACCGATGCTCTCCAGTCGACTCGATCAACAACCACCAGAGGAGATCGAGCCTAAAGCGACGTTTAGTTCTAGACCTTTGAATTTTTTGGTAACTTGTTGCCAAAGGGGGAGAAGTGCATAGATCAATAGGGATTCGATCGAGAGAGAGAGTTGCTTTTTATTGCTCTCTTGGTTTTCAAAACATTTAATATTTCAGATGTCTCAAACTTCTTCATTGTATTTGATCATACACTTTGATTGTTAATGCTACCATGTCATACCTTTGAGCTATCTACATGATGACCATTCACTCATTTGTTTTGTATTATGTGCATTACTATTCATTCATATCATTTATGCGCACCACCAAGATGTATGTGACATGTAAGAGTGACCCATGATCCTAATCAATTGTGGTTTTGCATTCAAACGCAAATTCAAAATAATGCACAAATTTAGGGGGAGCTCTTGCTTTTCACATACTTTTCAAAGAGACGATGCTAATCATTAATTATATCTTTTGTCGAAGCTTTGATCTATATGTCATCATCAATTACCAAGAGGGGGAGATGTAAAGCACAACTTCTCCCTAAGGTAGTTTTGGTCATTAATAACAACATATGTGTCATTGAACTAATGATTTATCTAAGTATATTTCAGAAAAGTTCAAAGATGCATTGGCTAAGGATTGTCAGGAGAACACCTGCATGCAATGAAAGGAAACATGATTGACCAAGCTTCAAGCTACAAAACTCAACATTTTATATTTGTGCAAAATTACATTTGAGCCCATAGTAAAGCCAATACTATTAAAAGGGGGTGAGGTATCTATGATGATCTCGTTGCTCAAGTGCTTAGAGATAGCCACCAAAAATACTCATGAAATTCTCCCACAAATTTCTCTGTCCAAAGCGTAAACATAAAAAATGGTGTCACCAAGTTTATCCACTCGGCCATACCGATTTTCACCAGAGACACAACATATGCCAAACCCTAGAATCTTGGTACCACCAACATTCCTTTCTGTGCCACCAAAACCAGTGACCAAGTTTCTCGTATGTCGTTTTTGAGAATCAAAATTTCCGAGTTTTGAAATTGGTCTCACCGAGATTTGGAAACTGCCCTAGCTCACCCATATCGGTACCACTGAGATTCCTATATCGGTTTCACCGAGAGTACAAAAGTTTCCACATTTTGTACAAGTCGGTGCCACCGAGTTTGACTTCGGTTTCACCGAGTTGGGAAATAATGTTGTAATAGTTGGATTTTTGGAGATGCCTACATATACCCATCCACCACCTATCATTCGTAGAGGAAGCACTCAGAACACACATACACTTGCCATATCCATTTTTCTCACAGAGAGAGCCACCTACTCATGTGTTGAGATCAAGATATTCCAATACATCCATTTGAAACTTGATCTATAGCCTCCCCAAGTTTCTTTCCACCCAACCCATCTATTCTACCCATGCCAAATCTGTGAGAGAGTGATTGAGTGTTGAGGAGACTATATTTTGAAGCACAAGAGCAAGGAGTTCATAGTACTACCACATCTATTACCTTTTGGAGGGTGGTGCCTCCTAGATTGGTTAGGTATCGCTTGGGAGCCTCCTACTTCGTGTTGTGGAGTTGAACCAAGAAGTTTGTAAGGGCAAGGAGATCACCTAGTTCGTGAAGATCTACCCCGAGTGAGGCTAGTTCTGCATGGATGTAACCATGGTGGGATAGACAAGGCTGCCTCTTCGTGGACCCCTTATGGATGGAGCCCTCCATGGACTCTTGCAGCCGTTACCCTCCATGGATTGAAGTCCCCATTAATGTGGACGTACGATAGCACCACCTATCGGAACCACGCCAAAAATCTCCATATCTACCTTTGAGTTTGATCTTCCTTCCCTACCCTCTACTTACATTTGCATGTCTTTACTTTCCGCTGCTATACTCTCAGATGTGCATGTGTAGGGTGAACGTGACTAGTCATAATTGCTAAAAAAATCCCCACAACTAAAATTAGGGAAAGGCTAAGTTTTTATTTGGTCAAGTATTCGAATCACCCCCTCTAGACATACTTTGGGTCCTACAGTGAGTGTTTTCATTCGAGCCCAGCGTGGGCTGGTCAAACCCGTGGTTGCCGGATGGCGGGGAGGGGGATTGGTAGCGTTGACATGTGCCTGAACATTAGAGTGGGCATGTTCGGAACATGACCAATGATGGAAGGGGGTAGGAGTGCGACACTGTCACATCCTTTGTTTGTACCACTTTTGCCACATGTTGTTTTTATGAAAATTTGGAACCAATTAAAACTTTTGCATGTTTGTGATGATTGATTTCTCTTGCAAACTTCTTGTGTGACTAATTGAGTTTTGAATCACTATAGTTGTTATCCTCTCTAAAACATACCTCCTTGACCCCAACTCCTTGCTAAATGATCATGCCATGTGAGTAGGACCAGAAAACCATTTTTATAAATTATTATTTTAACAAAAGGCTTTTAATCATTTTAAATTATCTAAAACCCCTGATTTGAGATTTGCACTGCAAGTACCTAAATTATGTTGGATGTTGTACACCAAAGATTTTATTTGAATCCTATTATTGAAAAACCTTCTTAAAACCACAAAATAATTATTTTCAAAATTATTTCCTATTTTATTTAAATACCTTTTTGTGAGGCCAGAAATGGTATTTCATAAGGAAAAATCATTTTCTTGCTTATAAAATATTTGTGAAAATTTAGGGAAACTCAATGGACATATATTTGCCATGCATGAGAGTTTCAACACATGGTCATGTTTAATATATTGGACAAAACCCCTCAACCCTTTCTGCCTATTTCAAGCTTTTGAAATATTTCCAAAGTAAATATTCTCAATAAATTCCAGGAAAATTCTGGCAAGTCACACATGATAAATGTGGTGATCCTACAAAGTTTCATTTCAATCCAAGTTGACTTGATCCACCTATTAATCCCAAAACCCTTCCTGTCCAAAACCAAAATTGAGCAATTCTACATCGCCAAGTTTACCCAATCGATCTCCAACTTTACAGGAGTGATCCAACCCCCAAATAAGAGCGCCACACCAAGTTGCGCATTTGTGGGAGTTGATTTTATCACCTTGGTCCACAAAAATGTGATTGTGTTAATTTCTAGGGTTTTTATGTCTACATTGTCAACTTTTCTCAAATGAGCTCAAACCTGGTGAATCTTATTGATTTTGCTCATAGTTTAATCCTGTTAAATATCACTACAAGTGGTGGAGTTTATCTTGCTCAAACTAGCATCAAACACCTTCTGGTGATTTGGTAAAACTGCTACTTTCACCCCTTACACTATTCTCCTGCACTCCAAATCTTTACCACAAGCCCACAAAGTCACACTTCACATGCAGTAGCAAGATCCAGCTGGGGTTCAACCGTGGAGTTAGACAAAAACCCCAATTACCCCTCTGATCCACCCTCACAGAAGCCTTTTACCTCTTTCCATTTGACCACAGTCTTCCCCGTCGGCTCCAAAGCATCCCATGAGCATCCCCACATCCCCGAGTCGCTAGAGGACAACTTGGGACACGCGAGAGCGCGCCAGCATGTCGTGGCATGCCAAAACTATGCTCTAGACATGCTACAATGCACCCGCACGTTGGGAGGCAAGCCCAGACCAGCTTTGGACCCCTCGGGCTGTACCCCGTGGCCCCCTCGACGGTAGGAGTCCTGCGCCATGTCGTGCCCCTCCTTTCTCCCCTTCTCCTCCCCCTATGACGCGTGCCCCCGATGGCCGATTAGGTCAGATGGCACCCTCCACCGCGGCATCACCAGGAGCCAACTCCCGCTCCTCCTAGACCTTGTTCCATCCCCGGACCACGTCCACGAGGACCACAGACGCGTTCCCAAGCCCTCTCTCCTCCCCTGGTCGTCGCCACGGTCTCGCCGACGCATGAACTTCCGGTGAACTGTGCCCCCTCTATATAACGCCACCCCGAGCCTCCCTCTCCCTTCCTTCGACCTCCTGCTACACCTAATCGCACCCCTGAGCCACCCATTCATCGCCACTATCCCCCGAGCTAGAGATAAAGCTCCAAATCTGCGACATCGGGATCCCGGCAATTCCCGGGTACAAGGCCGCTCCGGCTCTCATTTCTTTTCTAGAGGAACCACAACAACTTATTGATGCTTTCCCCTCTCTCCCCTATTCTTTTGCTGCAGGATTCGGCCCTGACGACCACCCTCTCGAAGTGCCTCTCCCGCAGGACCTCGTCGTCGGCGACTCCCTGCACCCCAGATCCTCTCTCCACCACCAGTCGAACGGAGGCTCGCCCTGGACCCATTTCCACCCCTAGCTGCACTCGTCGTGTCCTTTGTCATCGCTGGTGAGCTCTCTACCCTCTCTCTCCCAAGGTTGAAGCTGACAGGTGGGGTCCACATGTCATCTTCACCTCTCCCTCGCCTCCCTTGCTGCCACTGGCGGCTGGGCCCCTCCCGTCGGGTTTAAACCCCGGCAGGTGCGTGCACCTGGTCTGCATGGGCTGGTTCGCTCGCTGGGCCGACTTGGCCAACAGCTTCTCGCCCAGGAACCATGGCCCTTTTCTTTTTTTGTCCTTTTAATCATGTTTTGTAAAAATTCCACATGATTGAATATTTATCCAAATCCAAATATTCCTCTACCACAAATCTTGTAATATTATGTAGTATTTTAGGGTGCCACTTGTGCAATTTTTACAAAAGGTTGCATGCATTGTATTATTTTAAAACCCTGTTTTAGGAATTTTAACATTCTATTAAAATAGTTTCTACAACTTTTTGCAGTCCAAATATAAAACCCATTTTTACTGAACCTATATTCACCTTAGTATTTTACAAAAATGGTGTGACATTTTTCTGAGTAGGATATTTTCCCTGTTTTTGGTTGAGTGCTTATTTTTGCCAGTTTATATTGCGGTGAGAGATTATGTTGCCGACGAGGGGCTTGGAATAGAAGACTTTGAAGACCCCGGAGACTTTATTGAGCAAGGCAAGCAAGCCTTTAACCATGTCTGAGAAACTACTTTTATGCATGTCAAATAGCACTTCTTTCTGATGCATTGAATCATGTTGGATCGATGACCACCTTGGTAGGTTGTTTTCAGTAACTCCTCATTGATACTTGCACTTGGCCATGACCCTACCTTCCTATGAGAGTTGTGCGGGTGCGAAGTAGTTAGGTTGCTGGTAGTGCTACGCGTGGATTGGGTACATGCATGGAGACGGAAAAAGGAGGTGATTTCAAATGTTTTACGAAAACCCCGTAGGGTGCCATTAATGCTCGAGGGTGATGTGTTGAGCTAGGTAACCACTTGATGAGGGAGTGGTATACCGAGGCAACCTGAGTAAGTGGTTTCTAGGAAACCGGATTAGATTTAAGATTTGTCTCATCCCAACCTTACATGTACGACCACAATACACCTTATGGGACGGGGCATTGCTTATTACTATGGTGGGTACTAGTAGAGAGCCCGCATTACTAGTGGGGGGAGTGACGTGGTCTCTCTTGAGATGGGGTCGTGCCAGGAAAAAGGGCGACCGTGGGCTGTTTTTACACACAGCGGGCACACCGTTGCGTGCCCTCGTGGATGATACATGTGATGTACATCACGACGGACTGTCACCAACAAGTGGACTCTTTGCTAGTATAGTCATGGGAAAGGTGATGTTTGGGTACTTACCTCGGGTATGATAAATATTGAGTCATGTTCTCATGCGGAAGTTTCCCGAGTCTTGTGGGTAAAGTGTGCAACCTATGTAGAGTGTAAAACTATTCAAATAGCCATGTCCATAGTCAAGGAAAGTTGGGTGGTGCTGCTTAAACCATGTCCAGGAGTTTTCGCTTAAACCAAGTGTGTGTGTGTGGGTGGGTGGGGGGGGGAATGGTGATAGTACAAATAGCGAGCTAAGTCAGATGACTGGGCATGATGGGTGAAAATGAGTTGTTCAACCCTCAATCGATATTGATATCTGTAACGTGTCCTCTTGGTTAACGTTCACCTTATGATGCATGCCACACGAGAAGTTGATCATGTGATTGCACTAGGGAAAAATCGGCTTTCCACAAAATAGCATACTAGTGTTATGTCATACTTCATTATTGTCTTGTTCCATATCATGGGATGCTTGCGAGTTCATTCAAATTGCTCATTGGCTTACCACCGGTTATTTAATTGGCCACGCATGGAGGAGCAGGAATTTGGAGAAGAGTTCATCGATGACGAACATGCGAACTAGGACGCTTTCCAGTCAGAATGCCTCTAGGTTAAGGATGATGGCATGGGTTCATGCTTTCTATCAAGATGTTCGTTGTTAGTTGTGTTTGGTGTGTCGGGCTTTGAGCTTGGGTCCTATCTATGTAAGTCTCGACCTTAATGGTCCCTATTTGTATAAGACGGTATGTATGGATGTAAACCTCTTGTTATTCAGTTTGTGTGTGTTTAGTGAGCATTGATCTCTGGGATCACTCTACACGCGCATTCGACTAACTTGACTTACAAGTCGGGGTCCCCAAAGACACGCATGATGGACCGGGTGCAAAGGCGAGCGGTAGACTCGACAGCCTCGATTCCCGCCCGTAGTGGGCATGAGAACAGAAACAGTTTCAAATTCAAAACCTTTACAGGCGAGCGAGCGACCAACTTGTTTGTAACGGGCAACGAGGTAGCATACGCGCGAAACAGGCAGGGACCAACCGCAAGGGACCAAAAAACACTTTGCGAGGCAAAACGATGGTCTAGAGCATCATTAATTAAAGCAACTGACTTGAAAATGTTTCCGAGATGGGCATAACCCACATGGAGCAAGAGTTTGGATTCTTTGGAGGAGGTAGGGATGCTTGACAATGATAGTTACGTAGGATGAACTTAGCAAACACAAAAGCCGAGCAGAAAGGCCTAACCTTGGAGCACTGAGGCAATGAGTTCTCAGCCACCCGTGTTGAGGATGACGCCTCGTAGTTGTCCGACAACAAGTATCCCTCCACCAGTCACGCGCCGTGCAACGGAAGTAGCGAACCGTGCGCCCCCAGTACTATCGAGGAAGGCAATGAGGGGGCCGTCGCCGGATCGGCAGCCAAAGTCACGTCCTGGCCATGAGGCAACAGAGAAGGCGACGTGGGGGTTGCTGCGAGACGGATGGATGCGATATAGTGTGTCGATGATATTGGCGAGCATGTGGCGATGAATCTCGCTACCACTAAGCAAAAATCCATGAATGAGAAAGAGCCAACCAAGACTTGAGAGATGTCGAAGTCTGCTGCGTCTCCGCCAAAATGAAACTGGAGGAGAGTGGCGACAAGCGGTGGATCAAGAGAGTGTGGAGACTGGTGAAAGGAGATGAGCAACATGTCGGCCCCGAAGCAGCCTGTGGCGCTGCTAGCCGGAGTGATGTGATCCCGAAGGGCAGACCACACAATGTTCTGAAAGTTAAGCCCAACAGCCTCATCCAACCATAGTTGGAAGTGCAAACTCCCACTGGTGAGCGAGGCAGTCACCCAGGTCTAGCCAGGCTTGGCTGAAGAGGAGGCCCGAGCGACGGCGGCAAGAGGGGGGAGGGCGGCGGGGGAGGCGGATGTAGGCGACGGGGGAGGATCGGTGTTGGGGGCGTGAGGAAGAGCCATCACTCAGTTTGTGTGGTTCACGAGCCAATATTGCTACGACACCATCAATAAATAGGTCAGAGTTCAAGTATGTACGCCAGTGAAAATCAGATGTGATCGGTAATTTTCCTATATACTCCGCCATTAAAAAGTTCTATATTTTAACGAAATCTATTGTGGCTTCTTGCTTGATCATCCTAAGCAAGAACACTTTGTTAATACCATTGGCTTTTTAGTTTTTACTCGAGGCAAGCAAATGCTTATGTGTACAACATTATTCAGATTTTTTCAGCTCATGCAACTAAGAGTTACATACATAAACCATTCATAGTTAAGACAATGTTCATTGGTATGGAAAAATTTCTCATATTTGTTCTTGGAGGTAACCACGAGAACATGTATAGCTTGTTAAGCCATGAAACTACCAGCGAGAATGGTATAGGAAAATTACTAACTACTACTCCCTCCATTTATAAATATAAACCCTTTTAGAAATTTTACTATAGACTAGATAGAGAACAAAATGAGTGAATCTATACTTTAAAATATGACTAGATATATTCGTATATAGTCTATAGTCTATAGTCTAATCTCTAAAAGGTTTTATATTTAGGAACAGAGGGAATAGAACATGTTAGGCTTGTGAATCTTGGATGGCTTGGCTGCCAAGTTAGGCCACGACTGCCTCGTCGTGCGGCACATAAGCCGTAAGAGCATCTCTAGTGGATGGTGTATATGGAGGTGGATGGTAAATATACACGTTGCTAGCAGAAAAATGCCTCCCAGTGGAACGTGTATACGGGCGTGGAAGTTATACACGTCCATCCACAAGGCTACTCATCGTGCAAATAAACACGATGCAGCCACGCTCGTGGCGCTGTGCGGGGCGCTGTGCGGCGCGGGGTGCGGGCGGGCGGGCTGGCTGACGGGGTGCAGGCTAGCGGCGGCGGGGCGGGCTGGCCGGGGTGCGGGGCGGCAGCGGTGTGGGGCGGGCTGCCACGGTGCGGGGTGGCGCTGTGCGGGCGGCGCGGCGGGGTGGCCGGGGTGCGGGCTGGCTGGCGGGGCGACGGGGTGCGGGGCGGCAGCGGGGCGGCGCTGCGGGGTGCGGGCTGGCGGCGGCGGGGCGGGGTGGCCGGGGTGCGGGGCGGCGGCGGGGCGGGGTGCGGGACGGCGGCGGGGCGGGGTGGCCGGGGTGTGGGGCGGCGGCGGGGCGGGGTGGCCGGGGTGCGGGGCGGCGGCGGGGCGGGGTGCGGGACGGCAGCGGTGCGGGGCGGGCTGCCGGGGTGCGGGGTGGCGCTGTGTGGGCGGCGCGGCGGCGCTGCGGGGTGCGGGGTGCGCAGCCGCCTCCGGTCTCCCCTCCCCTTCCTCCGGCCGCCGCCCGCCGGTCCACCGCTGCCTCCTCCTCCCTGTGCCCGGACGCCCGGTCGTCCCGCCCACGCCGCCTGCGGCCCGGCCGCGCCGTTCTCACCCCCAGTTCGGCCGGATCTCCTCCTGCTGGCTGGAGCACGGGGGCTCCTCCTCCTGCTGCAGGGCTTCGGGTACTCGTCGGAGACGAGGTTGGGGCCGTCGCTGTGGTGGCCCACCGGCCACCCTAGCGATGGGAATGGAACGAGGGAGGCACCCTCGAGTCCATGGACATCTTGGATGCCACGGGGAAGGCTGCCGCCGACGAGGGAGACGGCTGCAATGCGGCGAAGCTCCCCTGTCTTGTTCTCTGAACCTGTGTGCACTACTGAATCTCTTATCTTGCAGAGGGGGAAAGAATGAGGGGAATATACACGTCCTAATTTACACGTTCCACTGAAAAACTAGACGTGTATAATTTCCACGCCGTGTATATGGACGTGTATATGAAGATATACACGTTCAAATATACACCATCCACTAGAGATGCTCTAAGCTATGAACCCATGGGTCGCTCCGCTACCAGTGCTACTGCCTCCACATGTGTGAAGAAGGAAATTGGCCCCGGTGATAAAAATATTTAGAAATTCTCTCAAGTAGACACATGTAATTCATTCAACATGATAATTCGTTGCATTCAATAATTAGATAATTACATGTAAACCTCTTCATCTGTACATTGTATATGCCTTGAGCGTCAGCGGGGATTTGGATGGCATTGACGGTAGTGCAGCTCTGGCGATCATCATCGCCGAGCCTTTTGAAAGCACAATTTCACCCTAAGATGGTTTTGGTAATTAATAACAATATACGTATCATTGAACTAATGATCTTATCTAAGTAGATCTTATAAAAGTTCAAAGATGCATTGGCTAATGGATTGTGAGGAGAAACCCCTTGATGCAAGGAAAGGAATAGGATTGGCGAAGCTTCAAGCAAGAGGTCTCTATATTTCATATTTGTGAGAAATAACTTTTGAGTCCATAGAAAAGTCAATACTATTAAAAGGGGGTGACGTATTTATGATGAAATGGTTGCTCAAGTGCTTAGAGATAGCAACCAAAAACACTCAACATTTCCCTCACAAAATTGTTGTCCAAATCCTATACATCAAAATTGGTGCCACCAAGAATTCCATTTCGTCCCTACCGATTTTTCAAAGGCAGAACCTTTGCCAAACCCTAATCTCTCGCTACCACCAACTTCCGCTTGAGTGCCACCGAGATCAATGAACAAGTTGCTCATGTGTCAATTCCAAGAATTGGAATTTCTGAGTTTTTAAATCGGCCTGATTGAGATTTGGATATTGACCTGGGCCACCATATCGGTACCACTGAGATTCATATATCGGTGTTACCGAGAAAGCAAAAGTTGCCACGTTTAGTCCAACTCGGTACCATCGAGATTCATTTTGGTGTCATCGAGTTGGGCAATAATGTTGTAACGATTGGATTTTGGTAGATGCCTATATATACCCGTCCACCACCTCTCACTCGCAGAGGAAGCACTCAGAACACACACACACACACACATACACACACACACTTTCCATATCCATTTTTCTAAGAGAGAGCCACCTAGTCATGTGTTGAGATCAAGAGATTCCAATCCATCCATTTGAAACTTGATCTCTAGCCTCCCTAGGTTGCTTTCCACCAAATCAATCTCTCCTACCCATGCCAAATCTATGAGAGAGTCACTAAGTGTTGAGGATACTATCTTTTGAAGCACAAGAGCAAGGAGTTCATCGTTCTACTACATCTATTACCTTTTGGAGGGTGGCGCCTCATAGATTGGTTAGGTGTCGCTTGGGATCCTCCTACTTCTTGTTGTGGAGTTGAACCAAGAAGTTTGGAAGGGAAAATAGATCGCCTACTTCATGAAGATCTACCCCGAGTGAGGCTAGTCCTCTGTGGACGTAAGCCAAGGTGGAATAGACAAGGCCGCTTCATGGACTCTCACAGCCGTTAGTCTTCGTGGGTTGAAGTCTCCACTAACGTGGACATACGATAGCACCACCTATCAGAACCACGACAAAAATTGTCGTGTCAACCTTTGTGTTTGATCTTCCTTCCCTACCCTCTACTTACATTTGCATGTCTTTACTTTCCGCTGCTATACTCTTAGATGTGCATGTGTAGGGTGAACTTGACTAGTCATAATTTCTAAAACAGGCCCACGTCTAAAATTGGGAAAATGCTAAGTTTTTATTTGGTCAAGTAGTCTAATCACTCCCTCGAGACATACTTTGGATCCTACAAGTGGTATGAGAGCTCTGATCTCCATTGCATTGGTTTCACAACCTCGGAGAGTATGGCGTATAGTGAGGGAAATTACCACCGTAGAGGTCCATATTTCTATGGTACAAACTTTGCTAGTTGGAAGCATAAGATGAAAATGCATATTCTTGGTCATAACCTTGTCGTTTGGCTGTTGTTCGTGTTGGTGTGCATGGTGATTTCTTCGGTGATGGAAAGGAACCAGATCGCCATGCGACATCAGAAGAATTGAAGATGTTGCAATACAATGTTCAAGCCTGTAACATTCTATTAAACTGCATGTGTCCCAAAGAATTTAACAAAATCAGCCTCTTTGAGAATGCAAAGGAAATCGAAGATCCTTTGGTTGATATGCACGACGATACAGAATCAATCAGGAAATTTAAGTTGGGTGTACTTCAAAGTCATCTTGATAAGTTCAAGATGAAGGATGGTGAAGGAGTCGCTGAGATGTACTCTAGGCTAGCTCTCATCAGAAATGAGATTGTCGGCTTAGGAAGTGAAGAGATGACCGACAAATTCATCATCAAGAAGATACTTAGAGCTTTGGATGGAAGATACGACACCATGTGCACATTGATCCACATGATGGCAAACTACAAGGATATCAAGCCAACGAAAGTCATTGGAAGGATTGTCGATCATGGAATGTCACTCAAGGACAAAGATGAGTTGCACACCAAGTCAATCAGTGCTTACAAAGCTTCAAGTGATACTCCCGCTACTTCAAATGACAACCTTGTCACCAATGAAGAGATAAGCCTCATGGTCAGGAAATTCAACAAGTTCTACAAGAGTAGAGGCAAATAGAAAAGCTCAAGCTCAAGATATGAAGAGAAGCGTTCATCTAGCCATGACAAAAAATGATACAATTGTGGAAAGCCTGGACACTATTCCAATGAGTGCTCTACTCCCCACAAACAAAGAGAAGAGTCACCTAGAAGATGAAGCTCAAGAGAAGAATCACCTCGCAGAGAGACAAGGAGTAGACAAGATCGCTACAAAATAAGACACTCCCGGAGAAGCAAGGAATCGAAGAATAAGGACAAGTACACCAAGGGCAGGTCAAGATGAAGATATCAAGCTCATGTTGGTGAATGGGTATCCGACTTCGAGTCCGCAACCAATCCAACATAAGCTACCACTCCAACTACGACTACAGTAAAGATGAAGGTGTTTCTGGTCTTGCACTCGTTTCCTCGAACTCCCATGACATATTTGATTCACCAAATGAAGGGATTGGAAACTACTTCACGGCAAAAGGGCCCAAGGTATCACACCCGAGTATTTTGACTTTGATAGTGATGAGGATGACTTGTTAGGAGAACATGACTTGCTCCTTTATAAAACTAGGGACAATGATAAAAATGAACTTGATAATAACCATGCTAGTCAAGAGAAGTCAAATGATGATGATAAGAAAGAGATTGAACGACTAAGTAAAGAATTAAACACTATTAAGTTAGCTCATGAAACTACTCTATAAGATCATACAGAGCTTACAATAACTCATGAGAAGCTACGTTTCGAGAAGTTAAATTTAAAGCAAGAGCATGAGTCTCTAAAAGCGATCAATGATGATCTTCGAAAGAAGAGTTCTTCTTATCTAGCCAAACGATTACTGTTGTCTACTTTTGTTACAATAGTTAAACCTAAGAACACTAGTAACAAAGGTAAGAACGTTTCTTCATCTAGTAACAACAATTCTAAATTTAGACCAAATGATGTTGTTTCCAGTAGCTCTCTTGATTCGACTAATGATTCTCTTGGCCAAGTTACACTTGAGCAAGAAAACAATTTATTGAAAAGAATTATAGAGAGAGGTGTCTTCAAGAGTGTTGCCGGAAGTAAGCAATTCAAGGAAACTATACACAAGCAAGGAGGACACCAGAAGAAGCAAGGTGTTGGCTGATAACCCACAAGTATATTGGATCGTGATAGTTTTCGAGGGTAGTGTATTCAACCAAAACTTATAGATTCGACACAAGGGAGCCAAAGAATATTTGCAGGTATTAGCAGCTGAGTTGTCAATTCAACCACAGTTGGAAATTTAGTATCTGCAACACATTGATCAGTAGCATAGTAATATGATAGTTTTGATAGGAGTGGTAACAGTAGCAGCTGTAACGGTAACAGTGGCAGCTGTAACGGTAACAGTAGGAGCAGTAACGATAGCAGGGATAGCAATTTTGTACATTTGAAATAGCAGTAGCAACAATAGTACCTTAGCAAGCACAATATATGGAAAACTCTAGGAACTGGATCAGTGATATTGCTGGATAATATTCATCATATAACATTCACAACATAGGGCGACACAGAACTAGCTCCCGTTCATCGTTATAATGTAGGCATGTATTCCATAAATAGGCATACATGCTTATGGAAAAGAACTTGCATGACATCTTTTCTCATACCCTCCCGTGGTAGCAGGCACCATAAGGAAACTAAGGGATATTAATGCCTGCTTTTAATAGAGAACTGGAACAAAGCACTAACACATAGTGAATACATGAACTCCTCATACTACGGTAATCACCGGAAATAATCCCAATTATTGTCACTTTGGGGTATGCGGATCCTAACACGTAGTAGGTGCATATAACTTGCAAGATCGGATCAGAACATAGATATAATGGTGAAAACATAGACGGTTCAGATCTGAAATCATGGAACTCGGGCCCTAGTGACAAGCATTAAGCATAGCAAAGTCATAGAAACATCAATCTTCAAGCATAGTGGACACTAGGGATCACGCCCTAACAAAACTAACTCGATTACATGATGAATCTCATCCAGCTCTTCACCGACCAGCAAGCCTGTGAAGGGATTACTCAGTCCCGGTAGAGAGCACCATGGAATTGGAGATGAAGGAGGGTTGGTGATGATGAAGACCGAAGGTTCCCCTCTCCGGAGCCCCAAACGGACTCCAGATTAGGCCTGCCGATGAACGATAGGAGGCGGCGGCGGCTCTATATCATGAAACGCGATGAAACTTTCTCCTTGATTTTTTTTCTTTGGAAATATGATTTTATAGCGCTGGAATTAGGGTGAGCAGAGCCCCATGGGCCCTACTAGACACCAGGTTGTGCCACGGGGGCTTGCGTGCCCTGGTGTCTAGTGGGCGCCCGTGGCCTCCGCCCTGGTGGGTCTTGGCTCCAGTATTTTCATTTATTCCTAAAAAATCTCCAAAAAGTTTCGTTCCATTCCGAGAACTTTTATTTCTGCACAAAAACAACACCATGGTGGTTCTGCTGAAAACAATGTCAGTCTGGGTTAGTTTCATTCAAATCATGCAAATAAGAGTCCAAAACAAGAGCAAAAGCATTAGGAAAAGTAGATACAAGAGAGACGTATCAACTCCCTGAAGCTTAACCCATTACTTGTCATCAAGCAATTCAGTGGACAAACTGAAAGTGATAAAGAAACTTTTTTAATAACTCTTTTGTTCTTGTTTACATATACATGCTTAGAGAGCACCCAGGTTTTTAGCATAAATCACGACTAATCGTATCAACAATAACCCTTAGAAACTATATTAGCTCATATCAATGGCATAATCAACTAGCGAGCAATAATAAGATAACTCAAAAGCCAACACTTGGTCAAAAGAATCATGATATAATATGACAATAATGTTATCTCGCTAGCCCTTTCTGAGACCACAAAACATAAATGCACAGCACCTCCAAAGTTCAAGCAACGTATAGACATTGTAATTCATGGTAAAAGAGATCTGGTCATGCTGCAAACAATGACTAAGTAGACACAAAGCATGAGGATGACAACAATGCTCTCAGGTCTGGTGCTTATTTGAGAAGGTGATGACTCAAAGTAAAAATAAAATAACATGAAAGTAAATAGAAGGTCCCTCCGCAGAGGGATGCAGGGATTTGTAGAGGTGCAAGATCTCATAGCGAAAATAAGAGATAAATTATTTTGGGAAGTACACCCTTCCTGTCAACGTTACGACCAAGATTTATCGGTATCTTCCATGTTAAACAAATTGGTGGTGGTTCCCACACGATAAAACTAAAAGTTTAATCCCCCACCACCAACAAACACACTCCACGGCTAGCCGAATCCACGGGGGTCGTCCATACAAACAACAATCCAGGGGAGTTTTGTTTAATTATTTGTGATTTATGAATGCGGGATTGGGAGTCCCTTTTTACGAGCCCCTCTCGTGTAAGGACAAGTGAATAAACACTCATCATGAGAATAACCCGCTTAGCATGGAATATACTAACCTCCCCATGTCGTTGCATGAGCGGTCTAGGCACACAAAACAGAAGTTCATTTGAAATATTAGAGGTGGTAGATGCAAATTTACTTGGAACAGCAGGGTAATACCGCATATAGGTAGGTATAGTGGACTCATCTGGAATAACTTTGTTTCAATGCTTTTGATGCACAAGCAGTATTCCCGCCTAGTACAGCCGAAGGCTAGCAAATAGGTTGGGAACCGACCAGCTAGAGAGCGAAGACGGTCATGAACATGCTTTATGAATAATCATCGTTGCATACTAGCATGAGTAGGATATAAACACCATGAACATAAATATCGTGGAGGCTATGTTGGTTTTGATTCATGCGTGAACATGTGCCAAGTCAAGCCACTTGAACATTTAGAGGAGGATACCATATCATCATACTACATCACAACCATTTTAATAAATGTTGACGTCCACGATAAATCATTATCCACTCCTAGATACTTAAGCATGGCATGAACAACTATAATCTCTAATTGTTATTGCAAACATGTCTGGTCATAATACACTCAATCATGGATACTGGTCTAAGCATATTTACAAAAACAAAAACAAGTTGAGTTCATACCCGCTTCTCTTTGCCACAATCACTTCATAAAGTATCATCATTATTGCCTTTATCTTGCACGACCCAACGATATGAAAATAATAATAGTGCACGAGTACCATGGACTAAGATGGAATATGCAATATTTTATTCAAAAGGAGAAGACAAAGTAATATGGGCTCTCTATTAGATCAATAACAATGCATATTAGAGTCACTCACCATTTTATCATGGTCTTAACCTTGGGTATAACTCAAAGAAGGGAAAAGAAAATCAGAGAAACATACTACAATATTTTTGGAGTTTTTAGTTTTTCTAGAAAAAAACAAATTAAAGAAGGGGAAACTAAAACAAGAAAACTATTTACATGGGAAAGGTACCAACAAGTAAAAGAAGAAGAAATCAATCTTTTTTAGGTTTTGTGCAAATTTTTCAAACACGCAATAAGAAGGCAAGAAAATAAATATAACAAGGATTATGCAATGCAAGGGTGTGAACACCGACAACTAGGATTGCAAGCATGAATGTAAAGTCGGTGGAAATACGTACTCCCACAAGCTTAGGCTTTTGTCCTAACTTCGTAATCACCACCTGTAGTGGCCTCAGTAATAGTGAGTATGGTAACTCATGGAAGCCCTTGGTGCAGCCTCCACTACCTGACAGGCAGCCTCCACTGTCACGTTGTATTCCCGCACCTCCCTCTCATAGACATAATATATTCCTTTTCCCTGATAATCAAAGAGGGCAGTTGCATGCAAAATAAAAGGCACAATAGATTTCTTATTTAACATTAGTTTGTAGTTATAATCAGTAGTGTTGGCATTTATGGACTTGTGGCGTTTCATAGCCTCAAAATATAAATACTAAGTAGGAAGAATAGGTGTAAGTGCATCTAGTGCCCCTTAGTGAATATTGGTGGATTGAAGACTTATAGGTTAAGAGACCGATCTGTTTGTGAGTCTACACAGGCTCTATAAGTCACTGAGGAGTTTGAGTTATTCGATGAATATCGACCCCTAAAAATGTATGTCTTCGGGTGAAGACATTGGTCATTCCTTGAAGACTTTGATCTTGAAGAAATTGCAAAGAAATTGATATTCCTTATGAACTCATTGAAGATGAGGAATTCGGTGTGTCCCGGAGAAAATGCTCTGAAGACTTTGAAGCTGAAAGATTTACTCTTTCTGTTTCATTTTCTTCATTCTTGAGTCATAGGAACACCGTACTATTAAAGAGGGTCGAGGTAAAACTAAGGAAAGAATTCCCTCATGATGCTCAACTCAAACCTACACCTACCAGATCCCTAAAGTGAGGAACATGAGAGACATGAGGACTTTCACAGTTGAAAGTTCTGACCATTGCCGCGCCGCGCGCCACCTGTCCCAGTCTTATCCACCCAACAACCATATCATTAAGGGCATTAATGTCATATCATGTCAGGATGCTCTCACGCTATAAATAGCCACCCCTACAAACACTAGCTGGTTGGCTGCTCCAAGAGTATCTGACACCTGTCATTTAGAGGAACCCAATTCCTCGAGGACTTTGAGCGAAAATCATCAAGTGAGGAAAAACCGCAAACACCCAAACCAAACCCAAAACCCAAAGTGATTGAGCATCACTGAAGAGATTGTTCTTGTGTGGAACCGACGCTTGTTACCTTTGAGGACTATGCATCCTCCAGAAGGTTAGGCGTCATGGTCTAGAGCATCCAATAGTCAATTGAGGATCCCCGGTTAACCGAGTTTGTGAGGGTTTGGAAGTCTTCCCTGAAGAATTACCGCGGGTGTTGGGTGAGGACTGTGTGCCCTCATCTCAAGGAGAATACGGTAGGGACTGTGTGTCCTTTGGTTTCAATACCAAGCCACTCCAAACCAGATGTACAATTGTCACAACAGTTGGAACTGGGTCATCAACCACTGTCTTCATCGATCTACTGGTTCTATTTCTTCAACCCTTTTCATTTCCTCAATTGCATGTTGAAGACTTTCATCTGTATTGTTTGAAGAATTTGACTGAAGATTTTCTCCTAATTTCTCACCTCAAATTCTTCACGTGAGTTATTCATCACCTGCTTATCTTGTATACGTGACCTGTGCAAACCGAACCTATCAATTCACTGTGAGTACTTTGATGTAGTCACTTTTGCAATCTGCGTGCTATGATTGCTCCAAGATTATAGCATTTAATTCCAATTAACACAGTATGTAGGAGACTCAAGTTTGGGGCACATAAGGTACTACAATCTTGCTTGCCCACTATGCATTTTCCATTAAAGAATGCTAGGTAACGAATTGAAGGAAAATGTATACTATTTATTCTACATTGAGTTACTCCCCTATCTTCACCAAAGAAAAGACTTGGTATGAATGCCTCATATTGAGATATTGGTGGTTCATCTAGAGAACCCCAACGTGGAATTTTACCTGCATGAGAGAAGTCATCTAGAGACATGGTGAAGGCATTTTCATATAGGTTAAAGGAGACTCTGAATTGTTGAGGATAAAATTTAAACCCTTTAGTGAAAGTTTCAGTAAGATGATAATGTTGTGTTCACTTATCTGCGATGAAGGTGCGAGCTCAGTATTATGAATGTATTGCTCAAATTCTTCCTTAATGTCTGCATTCAATATGAATTCATCACTTGGCCAAAGGCACGATTTGGTGTGGGCTTCTCGCACCAAACTCTCACTTGGCTCGGCATCTGACCGTTGTATCGGAGCCTCACTCAATGATGCCTTCAAGGACTTCCTCCTCGAAGAACTCCTCTTGAACCAGCTCATTATTACTAGAGACAAATTTCTGAAAAAATGGGTAACAAAATAAAGTTAACAAAACTTCACAAGAATGATAGCAAGCATTCAAACTTCTTGGAAATTCAAGAATTCAACATGCAAGTTCATCTACAACAACATCTAGAGTAGCTAAGTACTTCTAAGATAAACCAGTAAAGCAAAAACTAATTGGAGGAGTGGGGTAGTTACATACCAAGGAGCAATCCCCCAAAACAGTTTCAGAAATGGAGTTTCAAGTAAAGAGATCTAAATCCACGGGTTTGAGAGCAAGAACACGAGAGTAAGATCTACATGGATTTTTTTCTGGAGATAGGAGAGGTAGCGAGCTGAAGGGATAAGTCAGGGGACCCCCGAGGGGCCCACTAGACACCTGGCCGTGCGAGGGGGTCGGCGCGCCTTGGTGTCTAGTAGCCACCTCGGACACCCCATGCAGTATTTTTAGTGCCATATATTCTCAAATATTCAGAAAAAATCATGTAAAAATTTCAGGTTATTTGGAGAACTTTTATTTTTGGGCACTTTCTATTGCACGAAGAAATCAGAAAACGAGATAAACATGATATTTATTGTATTTAAATAAAAATAATAGGAAAAATAAAGTGGATGCAAAGAGTTGTGCCTACTGAATTCATCGACCTCATGCCTCTTGAAAATGATTCATTGACAAGGTTGATCAACTCCTATTAATAACCATTTCCAATTAGCATGATCCCGAAGAATTTTCATAAAACATTAAGTTACCTCAATGGGGATGTGCATATCCCCAACAATGAGTATCTCATATTTATTTTTGGCAGTAGGTAGAGGTAGTTGAAAGCTTCCATTGGTGATAGTTGGAGATTTTTCAATTATATTAACACCATTCACTTGGAACTGTTTCCTCGGAAAATGCATCGTATGTTCTTTACCATTGACATGAAAAGTAACCTTGCTTTTATTGCAATCAATAAGCGCTCGTGCTGTATTCAAGAAAGGTCTACCAAGGATAATTGACATGTTATCATCCTTGGGCATATCAAGTATAACAAAATCTGTCAAGATAGTAACATTTGCAACAACAACGGGTACATCCTCACAAATACCAATAGGTATGGAAGTTGATTTGTCAGCCATTTGCAATGAAATTTCAGTAGGTGTGAGTTTATCAAGTCAAGTCTTTTACATAAAGAGAAAGACATAACACTAACACCAGCTCCTATATCAAATAAAGCAGTTTTCACATAGTTATTTTTGATGGAACATGATATAGTTGTTATTCCAGGATCTCCTAGCTTTCTAGGTACTCCATCCTTAAAAGTATAATTAGAAAGCATGGTACATATTTCCGCTTGAAGTACTTTTCTTTTACTAGTGACAATTTATTTCATGTACTTAGCATAAGGAGCCATCTTTAAAATATTAGTCAAACGAGTACGCAGAAAGACTGGCCTAAGCATTTCATCAAAACGTTCAAATTATTCATCATTTCTTTTCTTAGTTGGTTTAGGTGGATAAGGCATGGTTTTTTTACCCATTTCTCTCTTTCTTTGCCATGCTTTCTAGCAACAAAATCTCTTTTATCATAACGTTTATTCTTAGGTTGTGGGTTATGAAGATCAACAACAGGTTCTATCTCAACATCATTGTCTCGTTCTTTATCATTATCAGGTTGAGCATATATATGAGCATCATCATTATCATTTTAATTATCACTAGGTGAATGCTCACTACCAGATTGAGTTTCAGCATCAGAGATAGAGATATCATTAGCATTAGCAAATGGTTTTCCTAATCCAGGTTCACTAGAAGTATGCAAGGTCCTATTATTTTTCTTTTTCTTTTTCTTCCTAGAAGGACTAGGTGCATCAATATTAATTCTTTGTGAATCTTGTTCAGTTCTTTTAGGGTGACCTTCTGGATATAATTGATCTTGAGTCATTGTTCCTCCTCTAGTCATTTCATGAAGTAGCTCACTTTGAGATTTAGCAACTTGTTCTAGTTGGGTTTGAACCATAGAAGCATGTTTTCCTAAACCTCTAACATCATTGGTGATTCTAAATTACAAGCCACTTAAGCGAGCAATCATATAAGAGTTTTATTTCAATTGTTTCATGACATAGGATTTGAAATGATCTTGCTTTATAATATAATTATCAAACTCATATAAGCATTGACTAGGATGTTTATTGTAAGTGATGTCACCTTCACCAAACTTTAAAAGATAATTTACCTCCACCACATGTGGTGGTGTTTTGAGACCATGGATTTCTTCGATAGGTGGTAAGTTCTTAACATCGTCAGCTTTAATGCCTTTTTCCTTCATACATTTCTTTGCCTCTTGCATAATTTCAGTACTAAGGAATAAGATACCCCTCTTCTTTGGAGTGGGTTTAGGTGGTGGTTTAGGAAGTGTCCATTCATCATAGTTCTTCAATATATTAGTCAATAATTCCTTAGCTTGTTTCATAGTTCATTCCCTGAAAACACAACCAGCACAACTATCTAGGTGGTCCCTAGAAGCATTGGTTAGTGCATTATAAAATATATCGAGCATTTCATTTTTCTTAATAGGATGATCAGGCAAAGCATTAAGTAGTTGGAGAAGCCTGCCCCAAGCTTGTGGGAGACTCTCTTCTTCAATTTGCACAAATTTAAATATTTCGTGTAAGGCAGCTTGTTTCTTATGAGCAGGAAAATATTTTTCAGAGAAGTAGTAAATCATATCCTAGGGTATACGCACACAACTAGGAGCAAGAGTATTATAGCAAATCTTAGCATCACCCTTTAATGAGAATGGAAATAATTTGAGAATATAACACTAGCGAATTTTCTCATCGTTAGTAAATAGGGAGGCAATATCATTTAGCATAATGAGATGTGCCACAACAATTTCATTTTCATAGCCGTGAAAAGGATCAGATTCAACCAGAGTAATTATCTCTGGGTCGATAGAGAATTGATAATCCTTATCGGTAACAAAGATAGGTGAAGTGGCAAACTTAGGATCATATTTCATTCTAGCATTCAAGGATTTTTCTTTCAACTTGCATAGTAGTTTCTTAGGATCTTCTCTATCCTCACAAGCAAGAAAGTCTCTAGAAATTTCTTCATCCATAACATAACCTTCAGATATCTCAGGCATTTCAGTTATAGGATAGTCATGTCTAATAGGTATTTCAATATATTCAGTTGGAAATACTTCATTAGTTTCAATAGTATCATTAGTTTCAGCATGCTCAATTTATTTAGCTCTAGAAAGTTGTTCATAAAGAAATTTACCTAGTTGCACAATATCATCAAGCAAGGTACTAGCATCATCATAAGCATCATTCATAGCAGAGGTTGCATCATCAATAACTTGTGGCATATAAGGATTAATAACATGTGGTGGCGGTGTTACAAATCTATTCAAAACAGAGGGTGGATCAAACGATCTTGGTGCTTTTATCTTTGAAATTCTTCACAATGATTAATAAATAGATATCCCAAGTAACTCAGCAAATATAGCTATGCTCCTCGGCAACGGTGCTAGAAAATGTTCTTGATAACCCACAAGTATATGGGACCGCAATAGTTTTTGAGGGTAGAGTATTCAACCCAAATTTATAAATTCGACACAAGGAGAGCCAAAGAATATTTGCAGGTATTAGCAGCTGAGTTTTCAATTCAACCACACTTGGAGATTTAGTATATGCAGCACAGTGATCAGTAGCATAGTAATATGATAGTTTTGATAGGAGTGGTAACAGTAGCAGCAGTAAGAGTAACAGTGATCGCAATGTTGTAGTAGTTGTAACAGCAGTAGCAACAGTAGTAACTTAGCAAACACAATATGTGGAGAACTGGTAGGCACTGGATCGGTGATGTTGCTGGATAATATACATCATATAAGAGTCACAACATAGGGCGACACAGAACTAGCTCCCGTTCATCGATATAACGTAGGCATGTATTTCGTAAATAGTGATACGTTCTAATGGAAAAAGAACTTGCATGACATCTTTTGTCCTACCCTCTTGTAGCAGCGGGGTCCATAAGGAAACTAAGGGATATTAAGGCCTCCTTTTAATAGAGAACCAAAACAAAGCATTAACACATAGTGAATACATGAACTCCTCATACTATGGTAATCACCGGAAAGAATCCCAATTATTGTCACTTTGAGGTATGCGGATCCTAACAAATAGTAGGTGCATATAACTTGCAAGATCGGATCACGAACATAGATATAATGGTGAAAACATAAACGGTTCAGATCTAAAATCATGGCACTCGGGCCCTAGTGACAAGCATTAAGCATAGCAAAGTCATAGCAACATCAATCTCCTAACATAGTGGATACTAGGGACCAATCCCTAAAAATCTAACTCGATTACATGATGAATCTCATCCAGCTCTTCACCGACCAGCAACCCTACGAAGGGATTATGAAGGAGGGTTGGTGACGACGAAGACCAAAGATTCCCCTCTCCGGAGCCCCAAACAGACTCCAGATTATGCCTCCTGGTGAAGAACAGGAGGCGGCGCTGGCTCCGTATCGTGAAAAACGATGAAACTTCCTCCCTAATTTTTTTCTTCGGAAATAGGATTTTATAACACTAGAATTAGGGTCAGCGGAGCCCCGTGGTCCCCACCAGACACTAGGCCGCACTAGGGGGGCTGGCGCGCCCTAGTGTCTAGTGGGCACATGTGGCCTCCCTTGTGGTGGGTCTTGGTTCCAGTATTTTTCATTTATTCTTGAAAAAATCTATATTTTTTGTTCCATTTCAAGAACTTTTATATTTGCACAAAAACAACACCATGGTAGTTTTGCTGAAAACAGCGTTAGTCCGGGTTAGTTTCATTTAAATCATGCAAATTAGAGTCCAAAACAAAAGCAAAAGTGTTAGGAAAAGTAGATACGATGGAGATGTATCATTGGCTACTTCAATGCCAATGGAGTTGAATGTGAAGAAGGTCAATATCCCATCCCGAAGTTTGTTTCCCAAAAGGAGAAGCATGATCCTACTATCCCCAAGGAAACAAGTTCTCAATATGACCTTCTACCATAAGACCATAAGGGAAAGGGCAAGCTTCAAGAGGAGATTGACTCATTTTAGGAAGAACCCAAAGCCAACGTCAAGTGGATTCCCATGGACACTACTAGCTCCACTTCATCTAGTGCTACCACAACCCCAAGGATCCCTATCAAGTTGATGTGGGTCCTCAAGAAGAAGAACTAGAGAAGTTCTTGAGGGGTGACTCCACCAATGAAATTCACTCTTATTCATTTTGGCAAGAACTATATGCGATCAACTCCAACCATATGCATTAGTTCAAGGAGTCACAAATTCCCTCAAAGGTAAGCAAGGGACAAGGTAATTATTGTATCATTGGACATCATCTCACATGAATAATTCCATGTCCATATTATATCCTTGCATATGTTCCTTGTGCTTTGGGACTAACCCATGTAGGTGAGAAGAGTAAGAAACATCAAGGATTGCTCCCAACTCAAGATGATCTTCATCAACAATGAGCATCCACCACTACTACACCAACCTGAAGTCTTCTACGACAAAACCCAAGGTTAGTTTATCCTTCTTGGGGGGGTGTCACATCAAGGGGGAGCTTTACTCTAAGACTTGAGTATAAGAATATCTTAGGATGTGAACACATTTAAAGCTTTATGTAAAAGTTGTAACCCCACTTGTGCTTAAACGATGACTATGACCTATGATCGAGCATTCTTGCTTGGCTCCTATGTGAATATACTCATATATAGATGACTTCGTCATCGCCAAAGTGCTTCGTATATACTAGAGTGTTTGTGCATGTTTCACCATGTTTTATTTGACATATTATTGTGTCAGCATGTTGGTATGCATGTTTTGCTCATTCGAGGATATACAATTGTTGTTATTTGGATTTGTATTTTATTTGGCCAATTGGATATACAAGAATGCCTAAGTACCTCTCTCTAGCTATCGATGCTTTCTCGTCTCAAATTCTATTCATGCTACATCATGAAATTTGAGCAAGCACTTTAGGGACACTCCGCGTGAGGAGCACTTAGAGATCCGTCTGGACAAGGGCTTCCAAAACCTCCCAAGTGCATCTCGGTGTGACCAACCTCAAAAACTCGGTCCCACTGAAGCCTAGGGTTGATCTGGTTTTTCAATCATGATACCACCGATAGGAAGTTTTCGGCCTCACCGAGTTTCACTATAACCTGACAGTTAAGGAACTCGGTGGCACAGAAAAATCCAACTCGGTGTCACCAACAGTCACGTGGTATATATTCCTCACAGACCCGGCGTTTGAAATAAACCCTCAAACCTCGCCTCCCCGAACCTCCTCGCCGCTGAGCCCTAGTCCCCAGGACATCTACTTTGTCTCCAGCGTTCCCTCGCCACACGAGTCCTCGTTGCTGATGGGAATCATCGCCGTGGTTGCCGTAGAGAGACCCTCATGGCATTAGGGTCAGGTTTTGGCCCCTTCTTGCTCTCCCAGTCTGAATCTTGCGTAATTAGGATTTCCCATGTTTAGTCCATGTTTGCACACTTCCTATACAGAAGAAGCCTCAAGTAGATTAGAGAATGAAGAAAAAAATTAGGGTTAATAGTCCACAAAACCGAATCTCGGTGTCACCGAGTCAGAAAAGACGGTCCTACCAATTTTGGTTTTGGGCTATTGAGAACAGTCTCGGTGAAAAGTGTGTCAAGTTTCTGTTGAAGAGATTGTGAGTCTCGGTGGCTTCAAATTTTCTGTCTCGGTGCAACCAATATCCCTTTTTGTAGAAAGTTCAACTTAAAATTTTAGAGTTCAAACTTGCAAAAACTTCTGATTTTTTTATGCTCATCCACTCCAACTCTTCTAATTATTTTCACAGGGTCAGCTTGTTTTCTTGGAGATTGTCAGCATGTAAGGTTCAGAGGATAGTTGGAATGACATCACAGAGCCCAATGCTGAGATGGATTCAGGCACTAGTCCCGAGGGGACTGCTTCCGACCCAGGTACTCCTAGTTCCCATTATTTGCCAAAGCCAACTACCAGGTCTAGGAAGAAGCTTAATTCTAATGAGGAGGATGCTGATTTCATCCCAAAGGAGAGCATTCCCCAGAAGCAAAAGGAGAGAGTCACAGTTAAGAAGACTGTGAGGAAAGAGTATGCCAAACCTGCTGATGTGAGAGCCCCAAAGTCTGCTAAGTAAGGGATGACACTCACCCTTGAGAGACCCTCTTCCAGGACAGTCAAGAAGCCTGCTAAGAAGATAGAGAGAAATACAACTGTATATGTGACTCGTAGGACAAATTTCGTGGTAAGAACTCCAAAGCAGAGTGAAGAGGAGGAAGAAGAAAATCTTGCTGAGAACCCTCCTTCTAAGAAGAAGCTGATGACAGATGATATGCCCAACAAGTGTGCACCCAAGACCAAACATTCTACTTATAAGCCTAAGAAGACAGTAGCTCCCAAGAGGACTACTAGGGATATACCTGCAAAAGATAAGAACAAAGGCTATGCATCTAGAGAGGCTACTGCACAGGAGGAGGAAGATGATTCTGTGTCGAGGAAACTGGGAGCTCACTTGCCATTGCACAATGATGCTCATCCTGTTGCTGAGGATATGAAGAAGAGAAGGGATCAAGGTTTGAGAAAGTGGAGGTCTGCACATCCATATGCTATCAGGAGAAGAACTGATGTTGATCCTCGCTTCCATACTAAGGAGAAACAAGACTTTTATGAAACAATGTTGTTGGACATGAGTCCTGCAGTCAGTGACATGAGATATTTTGACTGGGATTACATCAAGGAACATGAGGTTTACTTCCCTCATGTAGGAGATAACTTCAGGCTGATTGAGATTGACGATTTTGTTGGTAGAGAGATGGCAACTTGGAATGATGAAATGATTATGCAATTCTATTCAACTGCTCATTTCTAACCAGATGGAAGGATAGTGTGGATGACTGAAGGCCATGTGTATGAGTCTACCGTAGAAGAGTGGGCCACTACCATTGGTGCCCCAGTGGCACAAGAGGGTGACTTGGATACGTACTTAGAACCCAAGATGAATCATAACACAATAGCAAACACGTACAATCCAGTGCCCCAACAATATCGGAAGACACATAAGTTTGGCTCTGTCTATTTTCTGCAAGCACAAATACCAACAACTAACACCATTATGAGATAGACACTGATGCCTAAATTAGGAGATGATAAGATGATCAGAGGGTATTCTATTAACATTTTGCACCACTTAGGCACCCACACCAGGATCTGAGTGATGGACATGATAGTTGAAACTGCCAGGAGGACTGTTGCATATCAGAAGAGATCTTGTGTGTACGCAACATATATATAGATGCTCATCGGTGCCAAGCTTGGCAAGCATGCATATCAACTTGATTATCCCCACCTGCCACTACAACCAGAGTCCAAGGACAATGAAGTTGTGATGGACCCCGACCATCCCAGCTCAGCTACAACGCGTCAACAAGTAGAGGCAGCCAGAGATGCTCCAGCTCCACAACTTAGATCTAGAGAGGAGCAGATGTCGTTCCTTGTCAGCACCATCCAAGGGATGGATAAGAGTATTTCAGAGATCTTGCTGAACTACAAGAGCCTTGAGAGGATCGTGGAGACTAAATTCCATGACCTGGATGTCAAAGTGACAGAGTTGTCTACAACTGTTGAGCAGCTCAAGCATGAAGTTGATGCAGTGCATACACCTCGCTCTAGCAATGATGATGAGGACTCACATCTTCCCATGACTATCAGTTCAAGACCCAGTCTAGGTCTGCAGCTATGACAGTGATGGAAGCAAAACCAACTTCATCAGCTTAAGCATCAGCACTATCAGCTCCAGCTCCTGCACCTCCAGTGTCTACGCCTCCACCTCCAGGGACATCCGCAGAATCCTTCGCCGACGCTCTTCTTTCTACTCCATTGACTTCTACCGGAAGAGATCAAGCCCAGAGCGACGCTTAGTTCTAGACCTTTGGGCTTTTTGGTAACATGTTGCCAAAGGGGAAGAAGTGTATATATCATTAGGGCTTCGAGAGAGAGTGAGAGATTTGCATTTTATTTGCTCTCGTTTGGTTTTACAAAACATTTGGTCTTTTGGATGACTTAAACTTTTGTGTCCGATCATGCACTTTGATTGTTGATGCCACTATGTTATACCCTTGAGCTATCTACATGATGATCATTCACTCATTGTTTGGTGTTATGTGCATTAATATTCATTCACATCATTTATGCGCACCACCAAGATGTATGTGACATGAAAGAGTGACCCATGATCCTAATCGATTGTGCATTTGCATTCAAACGCAAATTTAAAATAATGCACAAATTTAGAGGGAGCTCTTGCTTTTCACATACTTCTCAAAGCGACGATGCTCATTGATTATATCTTTTGTCAAAACTTTGATCTATATAATGTCATCAATTACCAAAAAGGGGGAGATTGAAAGCACAACTGCTCCCTAAGGTGGTTTTGGTAATTAATAACAACATATGTACCATTGAACTGATGATCTTATATAACTATATTTCAGAAAAGTTCAAAGATGCATTGGCAAAAGGATTGTGAGGAGAGACCCCTTGATGCAAGGAAAGGAATAGGATTGGCCAAGCTTCAAGCAAGAGGACTCTACATTTCATATTTACAAGAAATCAATTTTGATTCCATAGGAAAGCCAATACTTTTAAAAGGGGTGAGGTATTTATGATGAATTGGTTGCTCAAGTGCTTAGAGATAGCCACCAAATATAATCATCATTTCTCTCACAAAAATCTCTGTCCAAAGCCTATACATGAAAATCGGTGCCACCGAGACTTCCATTTCGGCCCTATCGATTTTCCAGAGACAGAACCTTTGCCAAACCATAATATCTCGGTACCAACAACTTCCACTTTGGTGCCACCGAGATCAGTGACCAAGTTGCTTGTGTGTCAAATTCAAGAATTAGAATTTTCATGTTTTGAAATCGATCTCACCGAGATTTGGATACTGACCTGGGTCACCATATCGGTACCACACTGATTCATATATCAGTCTCACAGAGAATGCAAAAATTTTCACATTTAGTGCAATTCAGTACCACCAAGATTCATTTTGGTGTCTCCAATTTGGGCAATAATGTTGTAACGGTTGGATTTTGGGAAATGCCTATATATACCTCTCCACCACCTCTCACTCACAAAGGAAGTACTCACAACACACACACACTTGCCATATCCATTTTTCTGAGAGAGAGACACCTACTCATGTGTTGAGATCAAGAGATTCCAATCTATCCATTTGAAACTTGATCTCTAGCCTCCCCAAGTTGCTTTCCACCAAATCAATCTCACCTACCCATGCCAAATCTGTGAGAGAGTGATTGATGTTGAGGAGACTATCTTTTTAAGTACAAGAGCAAGGATTTCATCGTTCTACCGCATCTATTACCTTTCGGAGGGTGGTGCCTCCTAGATTGGTTAGGTGTCGCTTGGGCGCCTCCTACTTCGTGTTGTGAAGTTGAACCAAGAAGTTTGTAAGGGCCAGGAGATCGACTACTTCATGAAGATCTACTCCGAGTGAGGCTAGTCCTGTGTGGACGTAATCCATGGTGGAATAGACAAGGCCGCCTCTTTGTGGACCCCTTGTGGATGGAGCCCTCCGTGGACTCTCGCAGCCGTTATTATCCGTGGGTTGAAGTCTCCACTAACGTGGACGTACGATAGCGCCACCTATCGGAACCACGCCAAAAATCGTTGTGTCAACCTTTGTGTTTGATCTTCCTTCCCTAACCTCTACTTTACATTTGCATGTCTTTACTTTCCGCTGCCTAGCATGGTCCTATGAATATATCCACCAATGTCGATCATTCTAAGAAAGAAATTGTGATGCTCAAATTAGACTTTGAGAAAGCCTTTGATATGTTAAGCCATGATAACATATTTCAAGTTCTCAAGGCCAAGGGATTTGGGTACAAATGGATACAATGGATCAAACTGATTTATAGAACATGCCACTCCTCAATCTTGTTGGATGGTGTTTGAAGTAAACAATTTCTATGCAAGAAAGGAGTTAAACACGGAGACCCTCTTCCCCCCTTAATATTTGTCATAGCAGTTGATATGCTCGAGTCCATGTTAAATGAAGATAACAACAATGATCTGATTGCTACTCCATTGATTCACACTTCATGCCCATATTACCTAATTATTCAGTATGCTGATGGTACCATATTGGTGGCCAATGTAGATGCAACACAATTAAATCATATCGAAAATCTCTTGCTGCACTCTGCTGAATATATTGGACTCAAATTTAACTACCCCAAATCCAAACACATCCCCATCCATAATGTTGCAGACAAAATCTAGTATCTCTCACACATGCTTGGCTGCAAGGTGGGAAATTTTCCACAAAAATATCCTGGTCTTCCTCTGAACTTAATCAAGCCAAGGTTGGAAGACTATATCCCCATGCTCAAAAGGATTGAAAACTTACTGTTATGTTGTTCCACTCCGCTTTTTTCAGGAGATAAACTAACCTTGGTCAAATCTGTCTTATATGGGATGCCCATCTTCTATATGTGCTCCATCAGTTTGCTCAAAACTATAATTCACCAGATTAACATCCATCTCAAGAACTATTTTTGGAGAAAATTTTGAACTATGGAGAGAGGTATGCCTTTGATTGCTAGGGACAAAGTATGTCAGCCTAACGATCATGGTGGATTAGGCATTCTAGATATTTCCACTCATAATCATGCCCTACTTATGACATTCCTTCACAAGTTTCTCAACAGAATAGATACCCCCAGGGTCAATATCATTTGGGAAACTCATTACTCCAATAGTTTGCCCGAAGAAAAGATGGTGGGTTATTTTTGGTGGAAGTCCGTCCTTAAATTACTACCAGCATATAAGGAGATTGCACTCTGTAAGATTGGTATGGGGGATACTGCATTGTTTTGGACAAATAATTGGCATGGACAACCACTTCATACATTATTCCCACAATTGTTCTCCTTCTCAAAAAATAAGACAATTACTGTGCACCAGGTCCTTCAGAATCAAGACATGAGCATGATCTTTCATAGGCCTCTATCACACATTGCATTCTAACAACTGAACACTCTTCGGGACAACATCAATAACATGATTATTGCTGGGCACTCTGATCAATGATTTTATCCTTGCAGCTCTCCAAATTACTCAGCCATAAAGATCTACACTTTAATGTGGGGAAAGACTGCTGCCCATCATCTCTTCGAGGATATTTGGGATATCGCATGCAGACTCACACACAAAATTTTCTTTTGGTTCGGTCTCCATGATAAAGTTAACACTAGAAATATGCTACAGAGAAGAAGTACACAATTACAAAATTACAAATGTGCACTTTTTAGTGATAATGCATAATAAACTATTGCTCATCTTCTATGGAATTTCCCATTTGCTCTTTTATGTTGGGATCAACGAACTCCTAACAAAAAGAGAGGCATATCTATTTTTGATGAGATCACTCTTTCATTATCACATTTACCTACACACTTTGCACTCGAGGTCATCATTGTGGGATGTTGGAGCATTTGGTCATGCGGGGAGGACAAAATATTCAAATCAGCAGTTCCTCACTTACACTGCTGGAAGCACCACCTAAATGAAGGATTACAGATTGCACACATTAGAGCAAGGCCACAAAAAGCAAAGAAAATAAAGTCCTGGATTGAGCAACATCTATGATTTTGATTATGATGTTTCCTAGAAGTGGCATCGGCTCATTGTATTTGTTATACTTTGTAACTTTTAAACATTTTATAAAATTACCGTAGAATGATTGTTCTATTACTTCAGCTAAAAAAATCATATTTAAGCCTGAAACACACTCTCATACATTTCACTCCCCCATGCACAACAACCCGAGAGTTAAGCATGGGAGGCTGGGACCACGTAAAAGATCACAAGGTAATGAAAGTTCAACCATACTATTGAAAGCTAACATAATAATCATGTTTCGTTGGAAAGCATGGACATTATACTAGTCTCTATCTCTATCTATATACTACCTCTTCTTTGCCCAACCTCCTTATATACGTCCCTCCCTTCCCCTTCCCCTCTTACATATTTTTTCCCATCTGTGTTTTTTTTGCATTGGTTTCCATAAAGTGAAATTAATTCTCCCATGTTTTATTATCTTACAAAAACAAAATGTTTGGTTAAGTCAGTATATTCTTACCAAATAAATCTTTAACAATAAGATGACACATAAACCATCATGGTAATTGCATATAAAAAGTTGCTAAGTTTTTAACGCATCAATGTAATAAAAGACGTGCAATCACGGACTCATCTACTAGAATGTTTCTACTACCTAAGGTTCAATCTTTCACTTTTCTCCCCATCACCCCTTCGTGCAATCACGGGCAGAACGGATGGATGTCAGGGCGACAACCCTGAGGCTTTGGCAGCATTGTGGGGGTTGGTCTCGTGCCGTACGAGGTAATGAGGTTGTCTGTGGTGTTGGTTGTTGACGTGTTTGGTGTTACAATTGAGGCATTTTATGTGGAGTAAAAGCTTCTTCACACGTGTGGTAGAGTCCCGAGTTTAATCCTTTCATAGTAATCATGATTTTCCCTCTCTGTGAATGGTGGAAGGCCAAACGGGTCACCATTGGTTCATGTTGGTATGATTGTCGTTTCTTGTTGCGTACATTGCGTGTTCGGCGAGTGTGGACTTGTCCCTGTTTAGGATGGAGTAGTTGAGCAGGCTAGGCCCTGCATGTATCTGTTTTTGTTTGATTTTGTATAACCAACCGATCAACAATATTCTTATTAATTAGTTAAATGATAAAAAACATAGCGCTGCATGTTTCTAAACAAAACATTCATGAAAAAGATGAAATGAAAACGTCTTGTTTTCTAAAAAAAGTGTAACCATTCAACATCGGCTGGATATCGAACCAACCTGTGGTTAGATGGTTAGGAGGACAGTGGTATCCTTAGCATATCATGGTTCTAATCCTGGTACTCGCATTATTCCTGGTTTTTTGGCTACACGCTTTCAGGGTGAGAAAATGGTCCTGTCGATTACAAGGCACCCGTGTTGACTTTGTCAATTTCAAGATGATATGACGGCTCAATCTTTTGAATGTGCTTATAGGGGTAGGGCCTACGTCTGTGTTCATAGGAATGAGTGTATGCGTATATATATGAATGCGTGCATCTGTGCTGTATTCTAGAAAAACATCAACTGGATAAAGAAAAACTATAGCCGAGTAATTCTACTAGCAGCGTGTTTGGTTGGTGGAAATTATAGAGGGGGAATGGGAGTTGAGGGGTATAGAGATTAAAATTCCATTGATTGATTATAGGGAATTGGAGTTTAAGTGGAAATGGAAATGAGAATTGAAGAAGCCAATTTCCACCGTTTGCTTCCCAAAGATATCCTATTAATTCGTGGGCAGGGTTTTATCACACACATAATTTCCATCATAAACTAAACAAGGGAATGGGAGTAAAAATCTACTTTGCATGCCTAATCTCTTCATAAACTCCCTGATGCAAACTCTCATTTTCCTACCCAATTGGTTATGAGGCTGGTTATAATGGGAGTATCATAAGTAGTAGTATCATGCATGCCAACTAGACATATTTAATGAGGTGACATGAAATTAAATGAAGAAAGAGAGGGTTAAGTATCATATTATGATACCGTATCATATTAAATGTTGTGCTACTATGTGTCATGCATAACAATAAATGAATCGTTCTATAATACTAGAACATACTAGTATCATATGCATGATACTTTCCATTACAACCCGTATGATACAGGCTGTAGAGGTCCAGGGGGGAGACATGGCAGCTGCATAGGGTCGCCCGGCGGTGACAGCCCATGTTACTACTTAAGCACCATAATATCTGCAAGTGGAGTGCTATATGTACTAGTAATCGTCATCAATCGTATCGAAGACCTTCTCTTCCATAATCTCCGTGTTTGACCACGACCTAACGCAAGATATTCTTAGTTGCTCACCGGAAAATCATGAATCCGTGATGACTAGGTAGTTTAGACAGACATGCGTGTCCTGTGCACAGACCAGTGCCAGCATGCGTGGGCGTCAGACCTCGATCAATACCAAAGAACAGAGAAAGAGAGAGAGAGTTGACATCTCCGGTACCGCCAAAACAAGGCTGGGAAGCAGAACGTGATCTGACGTGGTTTCAAACCGGCCGGCCGGCTGGGGAGACGGAAAAGTTGACAAAGCTTCCACATGAGATAATCGCGTGCCTCGCACGCAGTCAGTGGCATGTAATGTAATGCCCGCGGACACGTACCTACCGCCATCGCGAACGGAAGAAAACTACTAGTGCTAAGCAGACTGAGCTTCCCGCATTAATTGTCACGCGTATGGTCTTGGATTCTTGCTAGCTAGAGCAAACAAAGCTGGAGTTGTATCACGACTAAATTAGCTTGTTTACAGGGGAACGGTTGAATATTCTCTTTTAACCAAAGGTTTTTAATCCATGCATGACGCATCCGCACGAGTGCACACGTACGCGGTGCTGATTATCTTGACAGCCCCCACGCCGTGGCCAACGCCTACGTGCCCATGCATGTGCACAGTGCACCTGCCCAGGTCGACAAATCTTGCTAATTGTTGAGCTTTGACCTTATCAATTAGACATATATGTATTTTTTTGGAATGAAGACGCTAGAAGGGTCCGGCTTTGACATATATGTATGTATGTAATGTATAATAGGCGCCTGGCTGTGTACGTGCGTGCGCGCTCATCCTATATAATGCAGTCTCATTACGAAGCCATTTACCAAGATCGACGAGCAATTAGCTAGCTAAGCTAGGGCAAACTGAAGTAAGAGGGGATAGATAGTGCCTACGAGTGTTAGCAAGATGCCGAAAGAACCGAGGCGCAGCAACAATCAGCGCCCCCTGCATATACGTAAGTAGCCATGATTCTTCTTATGCGTGTTCTTTTTGTTATCCATCCGATTTTGGAAGATTTTCAGCCCATCACATTTTCCTTGAGGTGATCAATCCATGCATGTACGTGTACGTGCATGCTACTAGCTTTCTTTCGAATGGAGATTGCACATATTAATTCCTGTTCCCACATCCTTGCCAAGTTTCTTTGAGTAATAATTATTAAACTCTATCTATCCTTGAGAACTGGGCGTCGCTCATGGCCTCAGATCGATACTAGCAGCTCCTCACGCTCAGATCTGAGACTTTGCCTTCCCTGGCCGCGGTGCCTCGCGATTTTTATAAATGGAAGGGCCACAACTACTATTTTATGTTCATGTATTGGTCGAGTTTTCTCTACTATTCCGTCTACTACGCGTCTTTTCTTTTTGTACATTGTGATTTTTTCTATTTCTTTGTCGTTCAGTCTATTCGCAGCAGTTTTCGTTTTGGCATATTATATCATAGGTTTAGCCCCGTTCTGAGCAAAATCCAAAGTTCCGTGCATCGAAGTCTCTGCTACACGAATTCGACATGGTGAACCTTTTTTAATTCTTGTGAAAAACAATTACATTTCGCGCACCCTTGCAACTAGCTATAAAAAAACACAAAATCTGACGCAGTTGACTTGTGCTTGTGAACCATGTCATCTGCAATGATCTGCATTGACACTTCCATTTTTTTTCCCCTATAACTTATAATGTCATTTCACACATTATTTCAGTTTTATCTATGTTAACTCTATTTCTTGTCTTTTTTGTTCTCTACAGCAACAATAGGTAGGCGACAGCCTCCAATCATGCAGGAACATATTACCAAGGAACGCCCAACTCATCAGAACAATCCAGCAGGTTGTAAAAAGATGAAGGAAACTAAGTTGGGGCTTTTCTTTTATTTCGGACTCGCTGGCTCTTATATGAAACTTATGTCCATGTTGTAAATTTTGAGGCAAAAATTAGCATGTACACAATACATACAACATACTTGTCATTTTGTGGTTCATATTTGAACTAAATCCAATGATTGCATCCAAATATTCACTATCCTGATTAATTGGATCCAATTCTTTTTAAACGAATAGACTATATTTTCACGTACGCATGCAAATTTTTCAAAATAATGACTTAATTGAGTTGTGTTTGACAAATTACTTTCCTCACTTGGCTTACAATTTCTCTGAGTTTTATTTATTTACATTTTATGGAACATATTCTATTTATTTATGAAGGGGTGAATGCTCCATCTAGTGGTGGAAATACGCCATCATACGAATATAGTCTCAACCCATGGAAACAACCCACCTCGTAGGTAGATAAGACAAGGTTGAATGGTTATATTTAGTTGTCCTACTAAAGACTTGGCTTTTAAAACATTTTACAAATTGTATGCGGCTAATTAGTCTAAAATCAAATAAAACGTAATAAAACATTAGAAATTTTAAGTTTCTATTTCTATTTCGAGAATTAAATTCAAAGAAACACATGCAACCTCTAGACTGGTAACATGCATATATTTTATTATGTTTTTCCTATTATTCATATATGCATGTATTTAAAAAAAATAAGCTAATAAGTTTTTCTAAGTTACTATAATTTACTTCCTCACATGTCTTTTCGGTTATCTGGTTTTATTGGAAAATTGAGATTCATTTATCTCCATGAAGGGTTGAATGCCCCCACGTGGGGTGGAGTTGGCCATCTTGGTAATCCCCAAGCCCAAGTTCATTCTACCATTACAGCTCCAACCCATCAACATGAAAAAACTGGTAAGTGGATGTAAGAAAGTGAAAATGTTATTTTTCGATGTTCTGGCGTAGACTTATTTTTTATTGTAAAAGTTATGTAAAAGGCACATCTAATCTCACAACCAATAAATATGTGGCCTTTGAGGCCAATTTGTTTTACATGGAACTTGGTTTAGATAGAACATTTATCTGTTGGCGATTTTTTGAACCAAACTCAAGGATCTATGTACAAATATCCTCTTTATATCATGTTAATATGCAATTTTCAGATTTCTGTTAAGCAAGTTTGTTTGAGTATGATTGCGTATAGACTTGTGTAAAGGGGTTGTTGTGTAGGGATGAATTACGCATCAAGGGGTGGAGTGGGCAATCCTACCAACCAGCAGGAAAATTCTACCAAGATTGTCCCAAACCATGAAAACAATATAGGTACGGGGGCATTTTATTTGAGTATGGTTCCATATAGGCCCGTGTAAATTTCCCAAAATAAGCCCACATTCTACCAGCATAACTTATTAATTTACTTTCTCACATGTCTTCCATGTAAACTGAGTATAAATTATCAATATATTTTAGAACTCATTTTTTTCACGTAGGGGTGAATTACCCATCAAGAGGTGGAGTGGGAAATCCTTGCAACACGCAGGATAATTCTAGCAAGATAGTCACAAACTATGGAAACATTACAGGTATGTTTATGTAAATATAAAAAGTTGGAATTATTATGTTTTGTTCTATGAGAGACTCATTTGCTCTTCCGAAACTTATGTAAGATTTAGTCCATATTTTAATTATACTTATGTGTTGAAATTCACTTTTCTCATGAAGGATTGAATGTTCCATCAATGGGTGTTGTTATCTTTCCTCACACCTTACAAGGTCATGGTGCCAATGTAGTCTCAACTCCCGAGAACAACACAACAACCGGTAAGCTTTTTCTTTAAAAAAGGATCATATGCGATTTGCTGTTTTAGTTATGTGCGTGAATAAAACAAACAAGTCTATTATATAAACCATGAAGGCGGTCAAAAAAAAGTGGGAAAAGCTGTAAGTCCAACAATGTTGCTTCCAAAGTCCTTGGCTCAATGTGTCGAATAGCTGTAATAAATAAACAAATGAAGACACACGTAGGGATAGTTATGTTTCTAGGACCTACGCTCCATGGTGAGCACATGCTCACAACACACCTAGCGTGTAGCACAGTTGAATGGTTATGTTTTGTTGATCATTTGCTCTCCTGAATTAACTTATGGTAAATTCTATATGGAACCTCTTTGCACATACCTTATTTGCAGCTTATAGCACATTTTAATTATGTGTCCCTATTTTGATCTATATCCACATATATTTGTAACCAAATCCACTCTATCCAAATTAGATACAATTGAAAAACATTTCTTGTGCAATATTTTATAGCATTATATACTCATTATATAACTGTATGAGTATTGGAGTACATATTTTATCAAACCCGATGCATCATATGCCTCTCACCTAATTTTAATTGTAGATGCACCAATCGTTGGATCAGCAAACAGAGCTATCCACATGACCAGTGAAAATCCTGCTGCTGAGATACAAGCTCAAATCGTAAGTCCTTATCCCCCCCCCCCCCCCCCCCCCCCCCCCCGTGTCATGCATAACCATGTCCATGGTGACTGAATCGTCAATCTGAAATCAATTTTCCTAGGTCAATGAGATAGTGTCCTCAGGGTAGCCATGAAGAGTGACTCAAGTTCAGTGAAGAAAGACGGATGCAGGTGACAATGTTGGTCCTACACGAAGTGCAAATAAACGCATATAGGTGTCGCGTATGAATTGTATACTCCTATGCATGTACTGCTCACAAGCATGTGCTTAGTCATTCGCAAAACAAAAAGGCATGTGCTTAGTGAGCGTCATTTGTTTGTAATTTGTGCCTGTAAGCATGTCACAGTAAGCATGGGTTAACGATGTATACTTGGTATATGAATATTTATATAAAGGTGTTATTTGCACATCTTATGTATTTAATATTGTTATTTTATTAGTATTTAATTTCTTTTTCGGTAAATTATTTCTAGATATTCCAAGAGCAACCACTAGTGGGGACAGGGCCTATAGCCCCGGCCCGTAAGGGGCTTTAGTCCCGGTTCACCAACCGGGACTAAAGGGGCGGGACTAAAGGCTAACCTTTAGTCCCGGCCCTGTTCCAAGCCGGGACCAAAGGTGCTCCACGTGGGCGTCTCGGAGCGCCCTCAGGGGCAGGCCCTTTAGTCCCGGGTCTTAACACGGACCGGGACTAAAGAGTTTCTACAGATTTTGTTTATTTTTGGATTTTAGGGTTTTAAGGTTTAGGTGTTCGGAAGATTAACGTGATGCCTCGTTTGGTGTTCGGGAATTAATTTTCATATAATTCTAAATAGAAATAATTATGCATATATATATAAGATTAACTTATCTTACAAGCGAGCATATGTATACAATTATATGAAGATCTGAATTATCGGGACCAGAGCCCGTCTATTCGATTACATGGACCAACATCAGTAATGGTCCCTAGCTACACTAAATCGCCCTTTGTCATCTATAGCTTCCGTCCTCAGAAAGGTCGCAAGCTCCTCTGCAACAGCAATCGCGCGTTGCTCTGGTAGGGACTTCTCCCTCATGGCTGTGTACTATATAAGAAGAGGAGATGAATACGAATATCAATCATGATAACAAAGAATGACGGGTAAAAATAGAGGTGTGAATGTTCATTGCTTACGTCGTATATGTGATCCTTGTGCTCAGAGGTAAACGTGCGAATGGTCTCGCAAACATAGTATCCGCATAGATGCGTCCCCCGTGGCTGCTAGTCGCACTTTACGAGAATAGAATATATATAATCAAAATAATAATCTAGCATCATAAATGTATTGAAAATAGAAGTATATCATACTACTACTTACCTGAGCCGCTCTAAAGGTCAGCTTCTCAGGCTCGATACCGGGAGTCACGCACTTGAACCGCTTCCAAACCCTGCCCGACAAGGAAAATGATTTGCTAAGTTTTTCATTAATTGATATATCAGAAAATCATCGAAAGAGACCGATAAAGCGCAAGAATGATTGAAATTACCCTTGGAGCATGTCCTGCAGGCTTTGGAACTGTTCCAAGGGTCTCGATAATGGGTCGAAGGCATCAACTCTTCCCTTATCAATTTGAATGTCCAACAGAATCCAATGAAAGCTGCACATGTATATATATATATATATATATATATATATATATATATATATATATATATATATATATATATGTCAGTAACTTATCAATTACACTTATAAGTGAATGGACACAACAGAGTAAAGACCCTCACCTAAAGTTGTATGGAAACAGTATGTGGTCACAGAAATTTTGATCCGTTAGAAACCTTAGAAGGTTTTCCTCCGTCTCCTTGGGTTTATCAGTTAGCGTCGCTATATGTATTTTATCTGGGTCAATAAACCCAATATTTAGGATGTTCCTACTTTTACATTCCAGAATCTTCATTCTGCATAATAGAGTACAAGTTATATGTAGACAATGAATTGAAATAACTAAACAAGTTATATGTAGACAACAATTGAAAAACTTAGAGACAATAGCAACTCATAAGCGATTTGTCGAGGGCGTCGGCATTGTACATCTGGAAGAGTTCATCAAAGTAGATATGGATTTCTTCGAGGCGGACGTAGTACTCCCGTGGGACACTCACCACGATCATCGTTCTTCCATTCTTTGATTCACTTAAGTACCATGTATGCAAGTAACGCATATTTGTTGGGAGATCATCTTTGCTGACCAAAGGTGCTCCCATGACAAACTGTGCTTAGGGGCTACCACATCCTTGGGTAACCTGTCGTCTTGGGAAGCCAGAATGTCTTCAACCGGGATACCCCATTCATCCGCCCACTTCTTTGCTAATTCCAAATCTTGCCCCTGCACCAGAGGGGGGACATTCTCGGGTAACACCCTGAGGGGTGGGATCGACTGTTTGGCCTGTTGTCCAAGCTGAGGAACGTCTGATCTTTTTTTCCTTGTAGTTGAACTTGATTTGCTCCCACTTGCACTTGCACGTGATCTGCTCTTTTTCACTTCCTTCTGCAATGTGCGTGTATAGTCATCAGGCTTATGGTGTAAGTCATACTGTGATGGAAGGTTCGTGAAGTATTTTGCAAATGGTATTTGCTTCTCGGTGTATTCCGGGCGGGGCTCGGGTTCCTTCTTTTTCATCTGCGCATCATGATGTTCCTTTGCTATCCTGGCGTTTTCCTCGGCGGTACGATCATAAGGTCTGATAGGAAGATTAGCATGAGGTACCTTTGGGAGGGGCGACAGTTTGCGCTTTGGGGAGCTCCGTCGCTTAGAAATCATCGGCGGAGCGTTCTTGCTGGCATGCTTCCGTTTAGTATCCGGAGCGGGCGGCGGCGGAGACGGACAACCCATGTCCGGCGGCGGTGATCGAGATGGACTCGTGTTGTGCTGGCCGTCGTCATGTGGAGGGCTTGGAGGTGATGGAGGTGTAGGCGACCTGCGACGACTCGGAGGCGGTGTTGTCCTTGGGGCCGAGCCTGGAAGCTTGATGTAGTTCTTGTCCCATAGGATGACTCCACCCAGTACTTCTCCGAGTGTCCTCTCATCTTCGGGTCCAGCTATGTCGAGCTCCATATCATGAAACCCCGCCATGATTTCATCCATCCCGACTTTAGCAAAGCCAGCTGGAATCTCACGGCCATGCCAGCGTGCATCAGGGCCAGAAGGTAAAGCTTGTCCGACGGCCACCTTCATGGATATGTTCTTGAATTTCTGATGGAGTTCACATGATGTTGACTCCTTGATTCCATCCACGGGGTAGCCGGGACCGCCCTCTATCATTCTTCATGCATCGTCGGGCGGGGCCTCAGATTCAGCCACGCTGCTTTTCCGCTTAGATGGGGCGCCGGTAATATCGAGTGCAGGATCTTCCTGGCGCGCTACTCCTCTAAGCTCATCAATCTGCTTGTGTTGCTCGTTAATCCTGGCAAGCAACTGGTTGAACTTGTCATTCTCCTCATCCTGCTGTCGCTTCTTTGCTCTCGCTCGACTTCTGTAAGTGTCTTGGTCTCTGGCAAACCCAAGCCACCATGGGTAAGAAGGACCGAAGCCTCGCGTTCGTCCTCCATGTTCGTCATTGCCGAGGACCAGTGTGAGCAAATCTTTCTCTCTATCTACAGTCAACTGTCTTTTTCCCTCCTTAATTTCTTTCACTATCTTTTTCCAATTCTCCCTGGATATCCTAAGACCGTCACTGCAGATGAGGTCCCCTGTTTCTTCGTCGTACGAACCACCATGCGCAAGGAACCAATTTCTTGCTCTCAATTCCCACTCATCACGGAGTGGTTCAGGTATGATGCCTTTAGCTAGCAGATCTTGCTCTTTCTTATCCCACTTTGGGATGGCAGTCTCATAGCCCCTGGCCCGAGCTTGAGTTGATATTTCTTCTTGTCGGCATTTTTCTTGTTCTTTTTTGATAATGCCTGGGCATCTTCTGACTCCTTGTACTCTTGAAATGCCTTCCAGTGATTCGTCTGCTTGGCTAGATACCCCTCGAATACTGGCACTTTCTTTGTCTTCAGATAGTTTTTCCATAGCTTCTTCTTCCAGCTACGGAACAGTTCGGCCATCTTCTTTAGAGTCCACTGCTTGACTTTGGCCCTCAGTTTTTTTGCGGCGTCTTCATTCTCACATTCTGGCAAGTTGAAATGCGACATGAGATCATTCCAAAGATTATCTTTGTACCTTTCGGCGACATAGTCACTATCGGCTGCCCCTTTGCGCTTGTTTCACTCCCGAACACTGATCGGGACGTGATCCCTAACGAGAACTCCGCATTGCTTCTTGAATGTGTCAGCAGCATTCTTAGGAAGCTTGGGTTCGCCCGTAGGCAATATCACCTCAAAGGTGTAATGCGTCCGTGCATCCAACTTTCTAGTCGGGCCTCGTTTCGTAGCTTTGCTCGATGTGGAGGCTTAAGAGGGAGAAACATTCGTCAAATGAATGTATATGTATACAATATAGAGCTATCTCCAATATTTTTCACATATTACAAGTGATTGTCAAACTTCATATGTATACCTCGCCGGACTTTATTATTTCTCCACCGGCTTCTCCATTAGTGGAGCTATCACCTTCTCCGTCATTGGACCTATCTCCTGCCCCATCGGCTTCATCTTCGTGTCTGTCGACCTCCATTCCATATCCGGAGGGGTTTAGATATGACGACGGAGATTCATCTGGTTTAACGTCGGGGTCGTCTTTGATTATATCTTCGAGAAGTTCTTCCTCTTCGAGGTTCCTGATATGTGGATCCATAGTTCTGCAAAAAACGGACATTTGATTAACTAATAAACTAACAAACTATATAAGAGGGGTTGGAAACTGCGAAGTGTCGTTTTATATAGGAGGACCTTTAGTCCCGGGTCTTGGCTAGAACCTAAACTCTAAAATATGTCTAACAGATTCTCTTAACCCTTAAGGATTTAACAAAATGGCGACATTCTAGATGTGTAGAAAATGATCCTATTTTTCCTGATCTCATCTACCCTTCTATATGTCACATTGTCTAGTGTCAAAGGACTTTGTTGAACTTTGTACCAAAAAAGAATTATTCTATCAGGAACTCCGTTCCAAAACAACTTTAGTCCCGGGTCGTGGCTCCACCCGGGACTCCTAGATTTCTGCATAGTATTCAAAGTAGGAGTACTTTTCCAATTTGAGCATTCAATAAGCAAAACCAAATCGTAAAATAAAGTAGTATTCAAATTAGCATGCATTCAATTATAAGAAAAACTACATCATCTCTTTTGTCCGTACATCGTCGAATATTATCACTAATACTCCTCAAATACTATCATACATATAGCATCACTGATACAGCTAGAACTGTAGCGCTCGACGGGTATCGTCGCGGGCGGTGGACACCCAAAGAGAAGGAACCATCACAGGATCATAGCTCCAGTGAGATCCCTGAAGAACCTGTCAAGTATGCTCGAACCTGCCCTCCAACGCAACCATGTAGCGACGGACGTGCTCATCCTCCTCGCTGACACGGTGACGTACCACCTCCGCGGTGTCCTGAAGCCTCGGCACCGTCACTGGCCCACGCGACCGCCACCAAACAAGGATCGGGTCAACAACGGGTTGGCTCCTCACCAACCTACGTCCCCCGGAAGGTAGCACCTCCCAATACCAGCCGGGCGGAGCCCAGTCCCGGACATGGCCCCTCTGATCAAGAGGTGTCCTCCGCCGAGTCGACGACGAGGATGCGGGATAGGCATCGTAAAATGAACTAAAAAAATAAACTAGTTCTATTAATTTTCTTGCTAAAAATAAACTAATTGTATATATAGTAAAATAAACTATTAACACTTAAGCATATACCATAGCAAAATTAAGCAATAATCTAAGAAACACTAATTAAGCATCTATATACGTAGAAATGTCTTCTTCTTCTTCTTCTTCTTCTTCTTCATCTTTCTTATTTTCTTCTCCGCTTCTTCTTCGACTTCTCTTCTTCTACTTCTCTTCTTCTACTTCTCGCCTTCTTCTATTTTTCCTCTTCTTCTCCTCTCCTCCTCTTCTTATTCTCCTTTTTCTTCTTTTCTTCTCCTCCTCTTCTTATTTTCCTTTTTCCTAATCTTATTTTCTTATTTTTGTTCATCTTTCTTCTTCTTGTAACCCTAACCTAATTCTAAATATTACTAACCCTAATAATCTAGCACAAACCTAATAAAAATAGGAATTAAATGACAAAAAAAATCTTTTCTTCTCCTTTTTCTTCTTTTCTTCTCCTTTTTCTTCTTTTCTTCCATTTTTCTTCTTTTCTTCTTCCTTTTCTTCTTTTCTTCTCCTTTTTCTTATTTTCTTCTCCTTTTTCTTCTTTTCTTCTACCGGCCGGAGTGTTGGGGAGGAGGGGGCGGGGGGCTTACCGGCCGGAGTGGGAGGGGAGGGCATCGACGACGGCGAGGAGGACGGCGACGGCGAGGAGGACGACGGCGACGGCGAGGAGGACGACGGCGACGGCGAGGAGGACGGCAGGCGGCGGCGAGGAGGACGGCGGGCAGCCTGGCGGCGTCGAGTTCGTCGGTGCCGCGCCGGGCAGGAGAGTCCGAGGAAGAAGAACGAAATGGCGATTTGGGTTGGAAATTTCCAACTCCCGCTTATATAGTAGGATCTTTGGACCCGGTTCGGGGCTAGAACCGGGACTAAAGACACCCTTTAGTCCCGGGTGGAGCCACGACCCGGGAATAAAGGCCCTTTTTCGGCAGACCAAAAGGCGGGAAGCAGGGGCCTTTAGTCCCGGGTCGGGGCTCGAGCCGGGACTAAAGACACCCTTTAGTCCCGGGTGGAGCCACGACCCGAGACTAAAGGCCCGTGCTCGGCACGCGGCAGGCGAGGGGCTTTAGTCCCGGGTCGTGGCTCCACCCGGGACTAAAGCCCCTCGGCTCGCTGCACTATAAGTTTAGTCCCACCTCGCCCAACGAGGGGGACTAACACTAGTTTATAAGCCCCGTCGCAGCATCTCCATCGAGCTCTTCTCTAAAGCAGGCTTACGGGCCTAAACTGACTGTAAATTTAAAAATTGAAACTATATTTGAAATTATGGAGAAAATTAAACCTGAATTCAAAGTGAGGTCACTTTGAATTTAGGTTTAATTTTCTCTATAAATTCTCATATAGTTTCAATTTTTTTCTATTTTCAAAATTAACTATTTTGTTATTTTCAATTAAAAACTATGTTTATTAAAATTCTTTTTGCATATTTGAGAATTTGACAAAACTATGATAATGAAAAGTGTTTGAAATTGAATAAATAATTCAAAACTATTTTCTATTTTCAAAATTAATTATTTTGACTATCCAAACTATTAACTATTTTGTTATTTTCAATTAAAAACTATGTTTATTAAAATTCTTTTTGCATATTTGAGAATTTGACAAAACTATGATAATGAAAAGTGTTTGAAATTGAATAAATAATTCAAAACTATTTTCTATTTTCAAAATTAATTATTTTGACTATCCAAACTATTAACTATTTTGTTATTTTCAATTAAAAACTATGTTTATTAAAATTCTTTTTGCATATTTGAGAATTTGACAAAACTATGATAATGAACTACATACTTTTTGTGTGTTCAAAATGCACCATTCAAAGGCACATCACAAAATTTTAACAATTTCGGACTTCATTTCGTATTCTTCGTGCATTTACTTATTATTTTGTGAGCTAGTTGACCCTGAAATTGAAAAGCACTACAAATAAACTCTGAAAATGTTGAAAGTTGGCATGCTATCATCATTTCACCCACATAGCATGTGTTAAAAAGTTGAGAGGGCTACGACAAAAATTGGATGCACTTCGTGTACAAAACGGACAATCTCTGTCGAAGTATCAGGGTTTCGAACGAGAACTTATCTCTTACAAAGGGATTTCATTTTTTGAACTTATTTGAACTCCATACTTTTTGTGTGTTCAAAATGCACCATTCAAAGGCACATCACAAAATTTCAACAACTTCTCACTTCATTTGGTATATTTCGTGCATTTACTTTTTTTTTTGAGCTAGTTGACCCTGAAATTGAAAAGCACTACAAATGAACTCTGAAAATATTGAAAGTTGGCATGCTATCATCATTTCACCCACATAGCATGTGTTAAAAAGTTGAGAGGGCTACGACAAAAACTGGATGCACTTCGTGTACAAAACGGACAATCTCTCTCGAAGTATCAGGGTTTCGAACGAGAACTCATCTCTTACAAAGGGATTTCATTTTTTTGAACTCCATACTTTTTGTGTGTTCAAAATGCACCATTCAAAGACACATCATAAAATTTCAACAATTTCTGACTTAATTTGGTATTCTTCGTGCATTTACTTATTATTTTTTTTGAGCTAGTTGACCCTGAAATTGAAAAGCACTACAAATAAACTCTGGAAATGTTGAAAGTTGGCATGCTATCATCATTTCACCCACATAGCTTGTGTTAAAAAGTTGAGAGGGCTACGACAAAAACTGGATGCACTTCATGTACAAAACGGACAATCTCTCTCGAAGTATCAAGGTTTCAAACGAGAACTCATCTCTTACAAAGGGATTTCATTTTTTTGAACTTATTTGAACTCCATAATTTTTGTGTGTTCAAAATGCACCATTCAAAGGCACATCACAAAATTTCTACAATTTATGACTTCATTTGGTATTCTTCGTGCATTTACTTATTTATTTTTTTGAGCTAGTTGACCCTGAAATTGAAAAGCACTACATATGAACTCTGAAAATGTTGAAAGTTGGCATGCTATCATCATTTCACCCACATAGGATGTGTTAAAAAGTTGAGAGGGCTACGACAAAAACTGGATGCACTTCGTGTACAAACGGACAATCTCTCTCGAAGTATTAGGGTTTCGAACGAGAACTCATCTCTTACAAAGGGATTTCATTTTTTTGAACTTATTTGAATTCCATACTTTTTGTGTGTTCAAAATGCACCATTCAAAGGCACATCACAAAATTTCAACAATTTCTGACTTCATTTGGTATTCTTCGTGCATTTACTTATTTGTTTTGAGCTAGTTGACCCTGAAATTGAAAAGCACTACAAATGAACTCTGAAAATGTTGAAAGTTGGCATGCTATCATCATTTCACCCACATAGCATGTGTTAAAAAGTTGAGAGGGCTACGACAAAAACTGGATGCACTTCGTGTACAAAACGGACAATTTCTCTCGAAGTATCAGGGTTTCGAACGAGAACTCATCTCTTACAAAGGGATTTCATTTTTTTGAACTCCATACTTTTTGTGTGTTCAAAATGCACCATTCAAAGACACATCATAAAATTTCAACAATTTCTGTCTTAATTTGGTATTCTTCGTGCATTTACTTATTATTTTTTTTGAGCTAGTTGACCCTGAAATTGAAAAGCACTACAAATAAACTCTGGAAATGTTGAAAGTTGGCATGCTATCATCATTTCACCCACATAGCTTGTGTTAAAAAGTTGAGAGGGCTACGACAAAAACTGGATGCACTTCATGTACAAAACGGACAATCTCTCTCGAAGTATCAAGGTTTCAAACGAGAACTCATCTCTTACAAAGGGATTTCATTTTTTTGAACTTATTTGAACTCCATACTTTTTGTGTGTTCAAAATGCACCATTCAAAGGCACATCACAAAATTTCTACAATTTATGACTTCATTTGGTATTCTTCGTGCATTTACTTATTTATTTTTTTGAGCTAGTTGACCCTGAAATTGAAAAGCACTACATATGAACTCTGAAAATGTTGAAAGTTGGCATGCTATCATCATTTCACCCACATAGGATGTGTTAAAAAGTTGAGAGGGCTACGACAAAAACTGGATGCACTTCATGTACAAACGGACAATCTCTCTCGAAGTATTAGGGTTTCGAACGAGAACTCGTCTCTTACAAAGGGATTTCATTTTTTTGAACTTATTTGAATTCCATACTTTTTGTGTGTTCAAAATGCACCATTCAAAGGCACATCACAAAATTTCAACAATTTCTGACTTCATTTGGTATTCTTCGTGCATTTACTTATTTGTTTTGAGCTAGTTGACCCTGAAATTGAAAAGCACTACAAATGAACTCTAAAAATGTTGAAAGTTGGCATGCTATCATCATTTCACCCACATAGCATGTGTTAAAAGGTTGAGAGGGCTACGACATTATTACATTATTGCACCAATATTCCTATCTATTATTTATGTTTTCTTCTGGGTCGTAGCCATGGAGAATCTTCATCATTCAGTGGGATGCTTGGGTCAATTTTCACTTTGAAGGGCGGAATTTCATGAAACTTATTATAATCTACTGACATGTTTGTCTTGTCATCTACTCCCACGATGTTTCTTTTCCCTGAAAGAACTATGTGGCGTTTTGGCTCATCGGACGATATCTTCTTTTGCTGATTTCTTTTTCTCGTTTTTGTAGACATGTCCTTCACATAGAAAACCTGAGCGACATCATTGGCTAGGACAAATGGTTCGTCCATGTACGCAAGATTGTTGAGATCCACTGTTGTCATGCCGTACTTTTGGTCTACAACTACCCCGCGTCCTGTCAGCTTCACCCATTTGCACCGAAACAAAGGGATTCTAAAAGTAGGTCCATAGTCAAGTTCCCATATCTCCTCTATGTACCCGTAATATGTTTCCAAACAGTGCCCATTCTCGTCTGTTGCATCAAAGCGGACACCACTATTTTGGTTGGTGCTCTTTTTATCTTGGGCAACCGTGTAAAATGTATTCCCATTTATCTCATACCCTTGGAATGTACATATAGTCGAAGATGGTGGCCTGGCCAAACAGTACAGCTGATCTCCAACGGTGTCGTCATTCATGAGATGTGTCTGCAACCAACTGCCGAAAGTCATCTCGTGTTCCCCTTTAATCCAAGAGTCAGCCTTCCCCGGGTTTTCGGAGAGTAGAATATTCTTGTGTCTTACGATATACGGAGCCACCACGGTGAAATTGTGTAGAACTGTGTAGTGTGCTTGAGAGAAAGAATGCCCGTCCATACATACTTTTGCTTTCCTTCCTAGTGTGCCTTTTCCTATCAGCCTACCCTCATACCGAGATTCATGAACACCAACGGCTTAAGGTCAGGAAGAAAGTCCACACAAAACTCAACGACCTCCTCTGTTCCATAGCCCTTGGAGATGCTTCCTTCTGGCCTAGCACGGTTACGAACATATTTCTTTAAGACTCCCATGAACCTCTCGAAGGGGAACATATTGTGTGGAAACACATGACCGAGAATTCTAATCTCTTCGACTAGGTGAACTAGGAGGTGTGTCATTATAGTGAAGAAGGATGGCGGGAACAACAACTCAAAGCTAACCAGACATTGGACCACATCAATCTGTAACCCTAATAGACTTTCTCGATCGATTACGTTCTAAGAAATTGCATTGAGGAATGCACATACCTTCACAATTGCCAGGCGAACATTTTCTGGTAGAATTCCCCTCAATGCAACCGGAAGCAATTGCGTCATAAGCACGTGGCAGTCATGAGACTTTAGGTTTTGGAATTTTTTGTCTTTCATATTTACGATTCCCTTGATACTGAAAAGGACTTCAAAGAAGATTTCCTTCTCTTCCTTAGTAAGAGCGTAGCTGGCACGCCCTTGAAACTGCCCTGGATGCATGCCATCTCTTCCTTTATGACGTTCCTGGTCCTCCCGTGCTTCCGGTGTATCTTTTGACTTTCCATACAAGCACAGGAAGCCTAGAATATTCACGCAGAGATTCTTCGTCAGGTGCATCACGTCGATTGTCGAGCGGACCTCATGGACTTCCCAGTAGGGTAGCTTCCAAAATATAGATTTCTTCTTCCACACGGGTACGCGCTTATCAAGGCCGTTAGGAACAGGTTGGCTGCCAGGACCCTTTCCAAAGATTAGTTTTAAATCTTTGACCATATCAAATACTTTAGCACTAGTACGGATGACAGGCTTCCCCCGGGGTTCTGCCTTGCCATTGAAATGCTTGTCTTTTTTCTTTAAGGGATGCTTGGGGGGAAGAAAACGACGATTGTACGGGTACACATTCTTCCTACATTTGTCCAGATATATACTTTATGTCTGATCCAAACAGTGCGTGCATGCATTGTATCCCTTGTTTGACTGTCCTGAAATGTTACTAAGAGCAGGCCAATCATTGATGGTTACGAAAAGCAACGCTCGAAGGTCAAATTCCTCTTGTTTGTGCTCGTCCCACACACGTACACCTGGTTCGGCCCACAGCTGTAAAAGTTCATCAACTAATGGCCTTAGGTACACATCAATATCGTTGTCGGGTTGCTTTGGACCTTGGATAAGCACTCGCATCATAATGAACTTCCGCTTCATGCACAACCAAGAAGGAAGGTTGTAGATACATAGAGTAGCGGGCCAGGTGCTGTGACTGCAACTCTCCTCCCCAAAAGGATTCATGCCATTTGTACTCAGACCTAACCATAAGTTCCTTGCGTCAGTTGCAAATCTCGGGAACTCTCTCTCGATTTTTCTCCACTGCCGACCATCAACGGTGTGCCTCAACTTATCGTCTTTCATACGATCTTCCATGTGCCATCGCAACAACTTCGCATGATCTTTATTTCTGAACAGACGTTTCAACCGTGGTATTATAGGAGCATACCACATCACCTTGGCAGGAACCCTCTTCCTGGGTGGCTCGCCCTCAATATTACCAGGGTCATCTTTTCTGATCTTATACCGCAATGCAGTGCATACCGGACATTTATCCATATTCTCGTACTTCTCACCGCGGTAGAGGATGCAGTCATTAGGGCATGCATGTATCTTCTGCACGTCTAATCCTAGAGGGTAGACAAGCTTCTTTGCTTCGTACGTGCTGGCGGGCAATTCGTTCTTTCTTGGAAGCATTTTCTTCATCAGTACTAGCAACTTTTTGAATGACGAGTCAGTCACACCGGTCTCTGCCTTCCACTTCAGCAATTCCAGTGTGCTACCCAGCTTCTTCTGGCTATCTTCACAAGTTGGGTACAAGAATTTGTTGTGGTCCTGTAACATCTGCTCGAACTGCAACCTCTCCTTTTCTGTGTCGCAACCTCGCCGTGCATCAGAAATGACCCGACCAAGATCATCAGCGGGCTCATCTGGTTCCCGTTCTTCATCCTGATCTTCTTCTTCATTGTCTTCCATTGCGGTATCAGCATACTCAGGGAACATAGATCGATAGTTGTCATCATCGTTCTCTTCTTCTTCATCGTCATCTTCCATCATAACCCCTCTTTCTCTGTGCTTGGTCCAAACATTATAGCCCGACATAAAACCGGACCGAAGCAGGTGGCTCTGAATGACTCTTGAGGAAGTGTAATCCTTCTCATTCCGAGATTCAACACATGGACAAAACATATAGCCACCACCATGCTTGTTCGCATCGGCTGCATCTCGAAAAGAATGCACGCCTTCTGTGTAAGCGGTTGTGCGTCGATCACCGTACATCCATGGATGGCTCATCTGCGTTATACGATAGTATATCAAATACAATCACGATCCTAAAAAATAGTACCGCACGGTCTAAACGAGGAAATATAGTTGCTAACCTTTTAGAATAAGTAGAAATAAAGAGGAAGAGGTTTAAGCGTGGCTCGGGCATCTCATATCGTAGTTGTGTTCGGTGAACTGAAGCGGCATCGCTCTAACACACATTTCAACAAACACCTCTAGTGCATAAAAAATGGAGAGCTAGCACACACCCACACTCTTCCATCCAAGAAAAATGCAAGGAAGAGGGGAGAGGGGGGTTGTGCTATATATAGGCAGAGGACTTTAGTCCCGGTTTGAGACACAAACCGGGACTAAAGGTGGCGCACATGCGGGCTGCACACCGCGTAGCCCTTTAGTCCCGGTTTGAGACACAAACCGGGACTAAAGGCTCCTTACGGGCCGAGACCAAAGCCTCGTGGGCGGCATTGCGATTTGGGGCGACGTGGCCGGGCCTTTAGTCCCGGCCCAGATGGAGGCCGGGACTAAAGGGTCCACGCCAAATGCCCGTTTTTCACTAGTGAACCTACAATTCGTTCTGTTTAGGCTACACCTAGTTCGATAGAAGACGTTGGGGAGCAAAATCAATGGTCGACGGCACATCGGGGTTTCATCCTAATGACCCAATAATCAGTGTTCACTTGTCTCTTTGAACCGGAATCCTTAGTGATTACTATATCTCGCCCACGAAGTTGGAAATTGCAGATTTTTCCTTTTTCTTATTTTGGTTAGAGCCATGGGGTTTTCTGCTATATCGCAGTCCGTCTATCCCATATGCTGGCCACGCACGCATTTTTTGTTTTATTTTATTCATTTTCTCCTTAATTTCCCTTTTTTTTCATTTTTTTCATTTGTATTTTTTTCATTTTTTTCATTTTCTCCTTAATTTCCCCCTTTAGAATATTTCTTATTCTTCTTTCTTTTTGCTCTTTTTAGCATGTATTTTACAAATGTTTATAGTGTGTTCATGGTTATAGGTCATGTATCTAAAAATATTCATGGTTATTTCATAAATGGTCAACGTGTAGTTATAAAATGTTCGCGTGTATTAAAAAACATACATCGTATACTAATTGGTATTAGTTGTGAAACATTCGTCGTGTGTTTCAGTAACATTCCACCGGGAATTTTAAAATAGGCCCATCACTTTATTTAATATATAGTCAGAGTGTATTTCGGAAATATAAAAAATGGTCATTCTATATTCCAAAAATTCATTGTGTATTTGAAAAGGTTATAAATCATAAAAAATAAAAAATTATATATCACGGATTTTGAGCAGTTTTATTGAGTGATATGTTCTATTTATCCAGGTTATTTGCTTTCCCTTTGTGGCTGTTTTCTATCTATTGTTTATCTTTTCTACTTATTTTTCTCATTTTTTTTTATTTTTTCATCCCGTTTTCCTTCTGTTTAATTTTTTCCCTTTCACGTTTTCGCAATTTTTTGTGGTTTTTTGTTTCTTAAGAGCGACATACTTGTACAATTTGAAAATGTCCATAATCTTTTGAAATTAACATTTTCCTAACACATGAAAACATTTTGAAAACACATAAAGTTTTTCTAAACATGTTTTGGTAAAATGTGTCAGCCCTTTCTTAAAATGAGATGAACTGAAATGCAAGAACATTATTTATTTTATATTTTCTCACAAAAATAATATTTTTTACTTGTGAGTTAGTATTATTTTAAGATACCTTATATATTTACCGTAAACATGGATATTTTTTTAAATACGAAAACAATGTTTTCTATTTATATAAAAAATTAAAAAAGTGCACGGACACTTTTCTATAATGGCAAGAACATTGTTTTAAATACATGAACGTTTTCTTGAATAATATGAGTATTTTTTAAGTCAAATTAAAAAGTGAAAATGTGTGAACATTTTATATTTATATATTAGTTTTTATTTTTGAAGGAAATAATTGTGAAAACAATTAGGCACACAATGAAACTTTTAGGCTTTTATTGACTGCATAACGCATGCGATAAAATTTAAAACGCAATGAGGCGAGTTAGGTGACAAAGGGTGTTTGTGGATGAACGTCGTTGGCGGGCCTGTCCAATAGACAAAACAAGTGTCAAGCGTTATAGGGAGCTCCTATTGGACGCTCATTGCTCCAGAGGGCACGTGCGGCATAGGGGCCGTGATCGTGCCGGCCATTGGCACCTAATCGAAGTGAGTTGAGCACAACAATGTGACACCAAGAATCCTAAAAGAATAGGAAACCTATGAGGACTCGTCGAACTTGTGACCTCCCACTACTATTGTGTGCAGCTAGGTACTTGAGATGATGGCTACTTGTGACTAATGTGTAGCACGAATCTTGAACAACATACAACAATGACATATTTGAAGCATTTGGTTGATTTTTATGAGCTTTCTTGGAAATTGTGAAGATTTTTAAAGTGCTGATTTTTTACACCCCAAACATGTTTTAAATATGTGAAAATCTTTTGTAATCTCAAATATTTTTCAAAAACACAAAAACAATTGAGAATATAAACGAGCTTTGAAATTACAAAAAAAAAATTTAAATACAAACATTTTTGCAAATTCCAAATAATTTTTAAAATCCCAACATTTTGGAAAAGTGATTTTTTTCCTGAAAACGAATATTTTCTTTAAAATGTGAACAATACCTGAAAAAATGAAAAACAATTCAAGCCATTGTGTATTTTGAAAAATAGAAATAACAAATTAAAATTTGGTTTTGGTAAATGCCAACTGTTTTAGAATTTATGGACAAATTTCAGTATCGGGAACATTTTTTAAAATGCCAAACATTTGTTTTTAAAAAATATGGCATTCTTCAAATATTCTGTTTTAAAATGGAAAAATTTCTGAAAAAAATAAAAACTAGAAGGAGAAAAGGGCGAAAAAAATGATCTTTTCCAAAAAAATATGAAGTACTTTTTTGAAGCACAATTTAGTACTATTTTGAAGCAGGGTTTAGTACGGTTTAAGGGCTCAGATTTTGTTCAAAAAGGTTCATCAAAACGAATCAACATGACATTTAGTTTCAAAGATGTCGATGCGAGAAGCACAACGTTCAAAACGGTTTGTGACTCCGACGCGGATATTAATCACTTCAAAATAGAATCTAAGAAGAAAGCACAAATAAAACCACTCATCTATCCCTGCCCAAATAGTCACTTTTTTGGAAAAATATATTAAATACAATGTCAGTTTATTCCGAAAGAAAGTATGTTGTATATTTAAAAAATAATAGCCTGCATGTTAAAAATTGGTCATATGTTGAAAAGTTTCTATTTTTGGAAATATTCATCCATTTGAAAACAATGTTATGTGGGCTAAAAAAATGCCCATACACCTTCAAAGAAAACACTACACTCCAAAAATGTTCAGTTGCTGGAAAGAACATCAATGCACCTTTTTGAAAATGCATATATACTTAAAATAATTGTTCGCGTCCTAGAAAAAATACGCATACCCTTTAGAGAAAAGTGTTCGTGCATTTTCCCCAAAAGGTGAGCCCACAAACAAATACAGAAAGGAAAAAACATAGGAAAACATGAATAAAACAAACATATAAGAAAAATGAAGAAAAAATATACAAAAATAATATTGACGAAACCAAATAGAAAAGGGGGGAAAAGAATAGCTCTGCATCTTCTTTGGGATTGTAATTTTGACAGGAGTGTTGAACACCTTGATCCACAATATATAGGAGAAAGAGAGAATTCCTTATTTAATATTGTGTTTAACTTTTATATCCTACCCCCTCCGTCTTAAAATTCTTGTCTTAGATTTATCTAGAAATGAATGTATCTAAATACTAAAATGTGACTAGATACATTCATATATAGACAAATCTAAGACAAGACTTTTGAGACGGAGGGAGTATTTGACATCGACAAATGATTTCTTCCCTATCTAAAAATGAATCTAAATTTTATGCATTCATGTGGTATGTTTGTGTGTGTGTGCTGCTGTGTGTGTGCGTGCGTGTGTGTGCGTGCGTGTGTGTGCCACTCTACGTGCATGCATGTGTGCTGCGTGCATGTGTGTGTGCTGCTATGTGTGACCTGCTGCATGTGTTGCTGTGTGTGTTGTGCGCGCGCGTGTTGCGTGTGTGCTGCATGCGTGTGTTGTTGTGTGTGTGCTGTTGGATGTGTGCATGTGGAAGGGGAGAGGCAGGCAGGCGGAAAGCCCTCGACCGCCTTCAAGAATTGCCTGTATTTGGGTCTTGTATCCTTAATAATTGCTACAATCAACAAAGAAGTTGCGCCTTAGGACCCGGGCCCAGCCAAGGGCATGGGTCTTGTCTCCGCCCCTGTGCGTGTGCATGTGTATGTGCTGCTGCGTGTGTGCAACTGTCGCTGCGTGTATGTTTTATTGTTCCACAATGATGTTGGTTTGTGCTACTATCTGCACACGCATATACCACATGAGGGGCAAAAAGGTCTTTTCAGGTGTTATTTATACTAAAAATGGATGAAAATATCATAAAGGGCATATAATATAGACTCGTTGTTAGATAGGGAAAAAAGTTTTTCAATGTCAAATAAGAAAATAAAATTTAAGATAGTGTTAAATAAGGAGTTCTTTGTAGGAGAAAAGGCACTTCAACCTATGAAGAATCGTTACTAGGTGTAGAGCATCTCGCCAACCAATTCTCAATTGAAATTATCATTTTAGGCTGTTGGAATATTTGAAATCGGAGAAATGGTAGAATTTCAGATGGGTTTACCCATATTCAGTTTTGGCATTTTCTTCTTAAGCAAGACCTTATCTTGTTGCAACAAAAATTAAAGGAGAAGCATTCCCAAAGATTCAAGTAGTGGTTACATAGTAACTTCTAATTTTTTGAGAATGTTTCCAAAAATAGGCATTGGCTAGTAGTCCCTTGGACCATCTTTTTACTTTTTCCTTTTGTAATATACTTTATTATTTTAATGAAAATTATACCATAGAACGATTGTCCTATGGTTTCCTGGTAAAAAAAAAGGGGAAATGTTAAGGAAAAAATCGGGTTTAAGTCTAGGAAATATACGCTTCATCTCTGCCAAAGGAAATAGAAGAAATCACTAGCTTGTTTGTATCACTTGCAAAAGTTACCCTCAAACTCTACATGTACTTCACTTGTCACCTCTCACCACCATAGAGTTAATTTTGGTCGGTTTTCCCCGTGAGAGGAGGGTTGCATGGACATGTTTTTCTGTCCGAATTTTAAAACGACATATTTCTTCAATCGAGCATTCAAATTAAGTATTACTTTTATTGTTGCACTCTACACTTTCAAAACTAAATCTGATGTTTTTCTACAAACTTTTATTGGATGCAACTTGTACTCCCAACTATAATAAACTCGTACTTCACAAAATAACATGTGTGTACTCCTCGTGATAACATACATGTAATCCCCATGAGTAGTGCACTGCAATACGTATCCCATGATGTAAATCTGTACTCCCGCCGGATTTAGCAAGTAATCCTCGTGCTACACAACTTGTACCCCTGATGCAAACATGTACACCCATGCTCTTCAACATCACTCCCTCCATAGTGCTCAGTCCGCTCTTTCACTGCTCTGGTCGACGTGATCAGGCAGTTGCGGCTCCATCCCCACGCAAAAACTCGGGTCCTACCATCCGCCGCTAGGGTCGTCACAACCTCTCACCATGGTTCCTCGCGACCATGGAACCGTCTCTCAAGCCCATCGATCCATGGTTTTCCGACGTACATCGGCCAACTCAACGACTTGTTTCTCTCAGAATTGCCAGAGATCAAAGGGGTTAGAGATTTATAGTAGAGATTGGTTCCCGAGTTGACAAGTTATACATGAGTGCAACTATCATTCGCGTGAGGTTCAAAAAAAACTACCTTTCACGTCTGCGATGAGGTTTCTTAGGAGAAGAGATATATAATAATAGGTCTTCCTTCGTTGGCCCAAATGAAGCGATGAGCGGACGTACGGATCATTGTTTTACTTACCAATGTGGAAGTACAAATCATTAGATTTGACTAGCAAAAGAGTCCATGCGTTATAACGGAAGAATAAGAAAATACCACACTTTCCTAACCCAATGATCGTGAGTCGAGACGACAATAGGTCCACACCATTTCTTTCAACCCATGGCATCCCATACATGTTGCCATTTATCCTCGTTCCCACCCTCACTGAAGGTGGCCTCACTAATCATACAATCACAACGCGTTTGAATGTTGTCAACCCTAAGGCGTCTCTCTTGGCATAAGATGAGTAATCTATTTTTTTGAATGAGATTTTGGTGAGACGTGCATGCATGTTAAAGATGGTTTCTTTCGTCTCCAATTTTGGTTTTGCCAAGGTGATCATTTCCAATCCAGATCGGCACCGGTATGAAAGAAAGATGGGAAAGATGGATCATGTGCTGTTGATTAAGGTTGCAACCTAAATAGCATTTTAAAAATAGTTAACATGTAAAATAAGACCTTATTCAAATTCTACATATTTTTATAATCAAATTCCATATATAACATGTTAAATTTAGAGTTAGTGCTTACTCCCTTTGTCCCAAAATATATGACATTAAATAATTTCAACAGCTACCCAAAATCGCCCAAATGACATGTCTACCCCTCCTAGGTCGAATCGTTACACGACATGTTTTTTGAATCATCGGTGTCTTCTAGCTCGGGCGTCCGCCATCCACCCAAAAAGGAGCGTCTTCCTGCTCCTCTCCCCACCTCTGACGTCCATCGCCCCCACCTCCTCTGCCCCAATCTTTGTCCCCTCCACCTCCTTCGCCCCCACACCTGGCTCCTCCACCTCCACCGCCCCCAGATCCTCTGCCCCCATCCGCAATGGGGCCACAACAGCCAGATTCACAGATGAAACAACAACCAGATACACAACTCTCTCCAGCAGTCAGGTCGTGCGCCTCGAGCAGGCAACACCTACAGCAACAAGCTTACACAGAATCAAAATCAGCAATACTCCAAGACTTAGAAAGAAGTACATCAAGCATTACTAGAAGTTTGTAATGCAGAAGTTGATACCTACACAAAAGAACAACATGCAGCAGTAGCAGTTCGTAAGGTAGCGGTTTGTCCTAAGCATGCATTTGAATAGAGTACTCAAGCATTAGCAGTTTTTAGGGGCAGCTTGTCCCGAGCATGCATTTGTTGAGAGGAGTAAGGTAGAAGTAGTAGCAACACATGCTGAGAGGAGTAATGCATCAGTAGCAGCAGGACTACCTCCATGCAGCACCAACAACTGCATCATCACAATCCTGCAAAAGTTTGTGATCAATATGGAGTTTGATCTCAATTGCACTCCACCTGAAGAAGAGGACGAAGGCATACCCGAAGAATAGCGTCTCAATCACCATGATGAAGAAGAGGAGGGACATGTCAATCCCGGTGAAGATGCAGGCGGTGAGTACTCCAAGAACATGATCATGTGAACAAAATAGATTAAATTGATCATCAACACGAGTAAACTAATCATGTTTTTCTAACAATGTGTAGCTTGAACTATTAATTACTCATGCATATTCAGTAAATTTATCATCAACAGGAGTAAATTGATCATGCAAAGCAACTTCAAATTTAGTAACTAGTTACTCATGCTGATCATCATACTAATTCAGTAACAAGGAAAAAAGTACTTAATCTTATCCTAGTAGCTATAATTCAAAGTTGGGTGAGATGGATGGCAAAGGGACTAATATTTTCATTTAAGCTAGGTCACAACTTCCATGCCACCAATCTATTCCTTCCCTTTTTCCAATTTGCATTAATTGAATACTTCTAGTTAAAGTGAACTGAATATTTCTAGTTAACTGAAAATATTCAGTTAAAGTTAACTGAATTAATCATTTGATCATTTCATCACTTAACCTTGATCATTTGATCATCTAACCATTTAATTTTGATCATTTGATCATATCTTTGGTGTATTTTCTTGTTGTAGTATTTCATTTGATCATTTTATTGTTTCAATGTGACTAATGTTTTTTGTTGGTTGTTGCAGTTGTTGAGCAAGGAGCTAGTAAGAGAAAAACCATCCGTGACGAGGAAAAATATGCTGCTTATGTAGCATTGCATACACTGTGTATGAGTAGATGCGAAAAGTTGAAGAGAAATGATAAGAAAGATGTTGCGCAACTTTTTAAGGTCGATGTGAGGATGTAAGGGCATATTTCTACCCCAGTAGTTTTGGTGATTGATGACGACACTTTTGCGGACTAATCGTGTGCGATAAGTCTTTCACGTATTTCCTCGGTTTGCACAAAGACGATTCTTGCCCCTCGGTGTTTTGATGTGAAGACGTTTTTCGCTCTTATGCTTCGTTCTCGGTGGACTTGAGTCGTAGGAAAAGCCATACTATTAAGAGGGGATCCACTTTGCAAAAGTCTTGGTGGAATCATCATGTACAATTTTTTCCTCACCCCTTTTCCTCTTCGATGGAGCTTTTCTACCTTCCCTAACCCTTCCATGCAAATTCCAAGCGGTACTACCTCTTATCACCGGTAGTACTGCCCGGCCGGCGGTAGTGCTTTGCTGGTGCCTCTAGCATGTACTGCTCTCCACAAGTGTGAACACTTTTGTGGACGGGTTTTGCGGTAGTACTGGGAAGTAGTACCGCGCGCAGAGCGGTACTACCGCTTGTTACTAGCGCTCCGGGCGGTACTAGGTGCTCTGCCTCGGTTCTGGGCTGGCCTCCCTCTGCGTGAGTAGTAGTACCGCTCCCCTGAGCGGTACTACCTCTTATAATCGGTACTACCGCTCTTGCTCGTGCACATGGGGGTGGGTAACGGGCAGATTCCCTCCCCATTATATGAAGGGGTTCTTCTTCCCTAAGAACCCTACCTTTTGCCCCTAATCTCGATTGTTGTTCCAAGATCCATTTTAGCCCGATCTCTCTTCGTACCCAACAAAACTTGTTGATTTTATAGAGTTTGATTGATAGGGCCTTGATCTACACTGCCAACAAGAGAAATTTGGTTCCCCCAACTAATCCCTTGCGGATCTTGTGAAAGCACAATTGATCCCTAGGGTAGTTTTCATAATTGATCACAACATATGCATCATTGGAGTAATATGTTTATCCAAGTATATTTCAGAAAAGTTCAAAAGATGCTTCGGCTAAGGCTTACGTGGACATGCTGCTTGATGCAAGAAAGGATTAGGATTGGCTCAAGCTTCAAGCTATAAGACTCTTCATTTTCTATTTGTGAGAAATCAAATTTGAGTCCATAAGAAAGCCAATACTATTAAAAGGGGGCGAGGTATTAAAATGAATTGGTTGCTCAAGTGCTATAAGTTAGCCAGCAAAATACTCAGTCATTCTTCGCACATAACCATTCTGTCAAATTCCACATACTCAAATTCGGTGTCACCAAGTTTCAAATTTCGGACCCACCGAGTTTGACCTCAGACAGAATCCCTGGCCACTGCCACCAAATCGGTGCAACCGAAAACCATATCGGTGCTACCGAGTTTGGGTGACCAACTTTCGGTTGCGTCGGTACACAAAACTGGAATTTCCGAGTTTGAGTATCGGTGCCACCGAGTTTGCTCATCTTACCCTTAGTCACTTTTTCGGTGCCACCGGGTTTCATATACCGGTCTCACCGAGATTCAAAAGTCGCTGCTTTTAGTGCTGGTCGGTACCATCAATTTTCCCGCTTCGTTGTCACCGAGTGTGCTGCCTATATATACCCCTTCACACACCTCTCACTCGTGGAGGAAGCACTCAGAACACACACTTCCTATCAAAATCCATTTTCTAAGAGAGAATCACCTACTCATGTGTTGAGACCAAGATATTCCAATCCAATCATTTGAAACTTGATCTTTAGCCTCCCCAAACTGCTTTCCACCAAATCAACCTCTCCTACCCATGCCTATTCTATGAGAGAGTGATTTTGTGTTGAGGAGACTATCTTTAGAAGCATAAGAGAAAGGAGTTCATAGTTCTACCCCATCTATTACCTTTTGTAGGGTGGTGCCTCCTAGATTAGTTAGATGTCGCTTGGGAGCCTCCTACTTCGTGTTGTGGAGTTGAACCAAGATGTTTGTAAGGGCAAGGAGATCGCCTACTTCGTGAAGATCTACCGTGAGTAAGGCTAGTCCTCCGTGGACGGAAGCCGTGGTGGAGTAGACAAGGACCCTTCTTTTTGGACCCTTCATGGGTGGTGCTCTCCATGGACTCTTGCAGCCGTTACCCTCCATGGATTGAAGTCTCCACTAACATGGACATACGATAGCGCCACCTACCGGAATCATGCCAAAAATTATCGTGTCAACCTCATGCATTTGATCTCCCTACCTTACTCCTTTACTTTACACTTGGATGTTTTACTATCCGCTGGTACACTCTTAGAACTGCATATGTAGGGTGTATTTGTTTTCCCTTAACCGCCAAATCTGCCCCTCATTTAGAATTAGGAAAAGGCAGAATTTTTATCTTGTCAAGTAGTCTATGTTGGGAAACGTAGTAAATTCAAAATTTTCCTACGGCATACAAGGATCTATCTATGGAGAGACCAGCAATGAGCAAGAGGGAAGAGAATATTCATACCTTTTAAGATAGCTAAGCAGAAGCGTTACTATGAACGCGGTTGATGGAATCGTACTCGTAGCGATTCAGATCGCGGTGGATTCCGATCTATGTGCCGAACCACGGCACCTCCGTGTTCAACACACGTGCAGCTCGGTGACGTCTCCAACACCTTGAACCAGCAAGGAGGAAGGAGAGGTTTAGGGAGAGAGCTCCGGAAGCACGACGACGTGGTGGCAGTGGAGCTACGTGGAACTCCGACAGGGCTTCGCCAAGCATCACGGAGGACGAGGAAGGAGAGAGGTAGGGCTGCCCCGAGAGAGAGAGAGAGAGAGAGAGAGAGTTTGTGTTCTCAAATCAGCCCCAATACCCCGGGTATTTATAGGGGTGGCGGCAGCCCATCTGGGGCCAAGGGGGGTGGCGACCTGGGTGGAGAGGGGAGGGCGGCGCCCTAGGTGGGCCTTGGGCTCCCTCCCACGCCTAGGGTTTGCCCCCTCCACCTCCTTGCTGCACCTTGGGCTGGGTGGGAGGCGCATCAGCCCACCAAGGGGCTGGTTCCCTCCCACACTTGGCCCATGTAGCCTCCCGGGGCCAGTGGCCCCTCCCGGTGGTCCCAGTTCATTGCCGGTGATGCCCGAAATGCTTTTGGTGTCCAAAACGCTTCATCCTATATACCATTCTTTACCTCCGGATCATTCTGGAGCTCCTCGTGACGTTCGGGATCTCATCCAAGACTCCATACAACCTTCGGTAACCACGTACACTATTTCCCTATAACCCTAGCGTCATCGAACCTTAAGTGTGTAGACCCTACGGGTTCTGGAAGCATGCAGACATGATCGAGACACCTCTCTGGCCAATAACCAACAGTGGGGTCTGGATATCCATGTTGGCAGCCACACGTTCCATGATGATCTCATTGGATGAACCACGATGTCAAGGATTCAATCAATCCCGATGCAATTCCCTTTATCTATTAGTATGATACTTGCCCGAGATTCGATCGTCGGTATCCCTATACCTTGTTCAATCTCGTTACTGGCAAGTCTCTTTACTCGTTCCGTAGCACATCATCCCATGACTAACTCCTTAGTCACATTGAGCTCATTATGATGATGTTCTACCGAGTGGGCCTAGAGATACCTCTCCGTCACACGGAGTGACAAATCCTGGTCTCGATTCGTACCAACTCAACAGACACTTTCGCAGATACCCGTAGTGCATCTTTATAGTTACCCAGTTACGTTGTAATGTTTGATACACCCAAAGAACTTATACGGTATCCGGGACTTGCATAGTCTCACGGTCTAAGGAAATGATACTTGACATTAGAAAAGCTTTAGTAGACGAACATCATGATCTAGTGCTATGCTTAGAATTGGGTCTTGTCCATCACATCATTCTCCTAATGATGTGATCCCGTTATCAACGACATCCAATGTCCATGATGAGGAAAAGATGATCATTTGTTGATCAACGAGCTAGCCAACTAGAGGCTTCCTTGGGACATATTGTGATCTATATATTCACACATGTATTACTGATTCCGGTTAATACAATTATAGCATGAACAATAGACAATTATCATGAACAAGGAAATATAATAATAACCACTTTATTATTGCCTCTAGGGCATATTTCCAACAGTCTAATCACCCCGTGTAGACATACTTTTGATGCTACAAATGGTATCAAATCTTTGGTCTCCATTGCATTGGTTTTACAACCTAGGAGAGTATGGTGTCTAGAGAGGGAAATTACCATCGTAGAGGTCCATACTTCGATGGCACTAATTTTCCTAGTTGGAAGCATAAGATGAAAATGCATATCCTTAGCTTTAATCCTCATGTTTGGGCTGTTATTTGCGTTGGTGTATAAGGTGATTTCTTCGGAGAAGGGCGTGAACCGTATTGTGACGCGACAGCGGATGAACTGAAGATGTTGCAACTCAATGCACAAGCTTGCTGCAACATCTTCAAGTGTCTATGCCGTGAAGAATTCAACAAAATCAGCCGCCTTGAGAATGCATAAGAAATTTGGGATACTTTGATCGATATGCACGAAGGTACTGATTTTTTTCACAGAATCTAAATTGGATGTGCTTCAAAGTCATCTTGACAAGTTCAAGATGAAGGATGATGAAGGTGTCGCTTAAATGTATTCTAGGCGAGCTCTCATCACTAATGAGATTGCCGGCTTAGGAAGCGAAGAGATGGCTAACAAATTCATCATCAAGTAGATATTTAGAGCTCTTGATGGAAAGTATGACACTATGTGCACATTGATTCAAATGATGCCAAACTACAAAGATCTCAACCCAATTGAAGTCATTGGTAGGATTGTTGCTCATGAGATGTCACTCAAGGACAAAGATGAGCTGCACAACAAGTCAAGCGGTGCTTACAAAGCTTCATGTGATGCTCTCGCTACTTCAACGGACAATCTTGTCACTGATGAAGAGATAAGCCTCATGGTCAGAAAATTCATCAAGTTCTACAAGGGTAGAGGCAAAGAGAAAAGCTCAAGCTCAAGATATGATGAGAAGCGTTCGCCCAGTCGTGATCGAAACTGCTAGAACTGTGGGAATCCCGGACATTACTCCCATGAGTGCTTGACTCCCTACAAACAAAGAGAAGAGTCACCTCGAAGACGAAGCTCAAGAAATGTGTCACCTCATAGAGAGAGAGAGAGAGGGAGTAGAGAAGATCGTTATGAACGAAGACACTCACGAAGAGGCAAGGAATCGGAGAAGAAAGACAAATACACCAAGAGAATCTCAAGAAGAAGACATCAAGCTCATGTTTGTGAATGGGTCTGTGGCTCCGAGTCTAATAACCAATCCGAGAGAAGCTACCACTCCAACTCTGACTATAGTCAAGATGAAGGTATTGTCGTCATTCCACTCGTTTCCACATACTCCTATGCCTTATTTGATTCACCAAATGAGGGAGTTGGAAACTGCTTCAAGGCTAAAGGCCCCAAGGTATCACACCCCGAGTATCTTGATTTCAATAGTGATGAGGATGACTTGTTAGGATAAGATGACTTGCTCTTTGATAAAACTAGTGATTGCACTCAAAATGAACTTGCTAATTATCATGCTAGTCAAGAGAAATAGAATGAGGATGATAACAACGAGATTGAACAACTAACTCTAGAATTAAACACTCTTAAGTTAGCTCATGAAACTACTCTAGAAGATCATAGAGAGCTTGCAAGAACTCATGAGAAGCTACGCTTCAAGAAGCTCAATTTGGAGCAAGAGCATGAGTTCCTAAAAGCGATCAATGATGATCTTCGAAAGAAGAGTTCTTCTTATCTAGCCAAATGATTACTCTTGTCTACCTTTGTTCCACAAGTTAAAACTAAGAACACTAGTAACAAAGGCAAGAAAGTTTATTCATCTAGTAACAGTCATCCTAAAGCTAAATCTAATGATGTTGTTGCTAGTAGCTCTCTTGATTCCACTAATGATTCTCTTAGCCATGTTACACTTGAGCAAGAAAATGATTTATTGAAATGGATTATAGAGAGAGGTGTCTTCAAGAGTCTTGCCGGAAGTAAGCAATTTGAGGAAATTGTACGCAAGCAAGGAGGATATCGGAAGAAACAAGGTGTTGGCTACTTCAACGTCAACGGAGATGATTGGAAAGAAGGTCCATATCCCATTCCTAAGTTTGTTCCTCAAGAGGAGAAGTATGATCCTACTCCTCCCAAGGGAACAAGCTCCCAAGATGACCTTGCACCACAAGACCACAAGGGCAAGGGAAAGCTTCAAGAAGACACTGACTTATTTGAAGAAGAACCCCAAGTCAAGGTCAAGTGGATTCCGAAGGACACTTCTAGCACTACCTCATCTAGTGCTACCACAACTCCAAGTATCCCCATCAAGTTGATGTGGATTTCCAAGAGGAAGAACTAGATAGTTCTTGAGGGGTGACTCTGCCAATGAAATTCACTCTCACTCATTTTGGCAAGAACTATTTGCAATCTACCTCAACCATATGCACTAGTTCAAGGAGTCACACATTCCCTCAAAGGTAAGTAAGAACCAAGGTAATTAATGCATCTTTGGACATAATCCCATTTGTGTTTCGCTCCATTTCCATAGGTATTCTTGCATATGTTCGTTTTGCTTTGGGACTAACCCATGTAGGTGAGAAGAGTAAGAAACAACAAGGATTGCTCCCTGATACGACTCCATCGTATCTACTTTTCCAAACTCTTTGCCCTTGTTTTGGACTCTAATTTGCATGATTTGAATGGAACTAACCCGGACTGACGCTTTCCTCAGCAGAATTGCCATGGTGTTGTTTTTGTGTAGAAATGAAAGTTCTCGGAACGTCCTGAAAATTTACGGAGAATATTTCTGGAAAATATGAAAAATACCTGCGCAAAGATCCACCGGAGGGGACGGGCCAGTGGGCCACAAGCCCTGTCGCCTCGGCCCCCATAGCCGCGGCAACCAAGCTTGTGGGGCCCACGTGGCTCTGCCGCCCCCAACTCCATCGCTATTTATTCCCTTTCATACTGGAAAAAATCAAGAGAGAAGATTTCATTGCGTTTCACGATCCAGAGGCGCCGCCATATCCCGTTCTTCATCTGGAGGGCAGATCTGGAGTCCGTTTTGGGCTCCGGATCAAGGAGATCGTCCCCATCGTCATCATCAACCTTCTTCCCTCTCCAATTCCATGAAGCTCTTCAGCGTTCGTGAGTAATCTATTCGTAGGCTCGCTGGGCGGTGATGAGTAGGACGAGATCTATCATGTAATCGAGTTAGTTGACGGGGATTGATCCCTAGTATCCACTATGTTCTGAGATTGATGTTGCTACTACTTTGCCATGCTTAATGCTTGTCACTAGGGCCCGAGTGCCATGATTTCAGATCTGAAATTATTATGTTGTCACCAATATATGTGTGTTTTAGATCCGATCTTGCAAGTTGTAGTTACCTAATATGTGTTATGACCCGGCAACCCCGCAGTGACAATAACCGGAACTACTCCCGGTGATGACCATAGTTTGAGGAGTTCATGTGTTCACCAAGTGCTAATGCGTTGGTCCGGTTCTTTATTAAAAGGAGAACCTTAATATCCCATAGTATCCATTTGGACACCGCTGCCACGGGAGGGATGGACAATAGATGTCATGCAAGTTCTTTTCCCTAAGCACGTATGACTACACACGGAATGCATGCCTACATCGCATTGACGAATGGGAGCTAGCCACATATCTCTCCGTGTTATAACTGTTGCATGATGAATGTCATCCAACGAATCACCGACCCATTGCCTACGAGTTTGTCCCACTTATGTTGTTACTAGCTTTGCTCTGCTTCTGTTACTACTGTTGTTGCTACTGTTACTTGCTGCTACTGTTACTTGCTTTGTCCTGCTGCTGCTGCCACTACTGTTACTTGTTGTTGCTGTTACTTGTTACCGTTGCTACTTTCTACTGCTGTCACTACTGCTGTTCCTTGCCACTGCTGTTACTCTTTACACTGCTGCTACCTGCTACAATACTTTTTATAGCGCCGTTGCCGGGAAAGACTATTTCCCGTCCACGCGCAACTTACTGGCGCCATTGATACAACAGTTAGGAATAGTCTGCCTTGTCAACAGATCATTCTGGCACCATTGCTATCATACTACTTTGGTGCTGATACTTTGCTTGCAGATACTAATCTTTCAGGTGTGGTTGAATCTGACACATTCAGCTGCTAATACTTGAGAATATTCTTTCACTTCCCGTCGCACGAACCAACAAATTTGGGTTGAATACTCTACCCTCGAAAACTGCCGCGATCCCACGCGCTAGTGGCCCATTGCAAGACAATTGCTAATTGTTGAGCAAGTGGGACAAGCTCTCTTCTGGCTCCATTGCCGTGGAGGCATCTAGCCAGGAATAGTTGCACGTCAGCAACATTTTTCTGGCGCCGTTGCCGGGGAAGGATTGCTATATTCTTTGAGTCACTTGGGATTTATATCTGCTGATCACTATGAAGAATCTGAAAGATCCAAAAACCAAAGTCTTGCCCTCAACTACGAGGGGAGGTAAGGAACTGCCATCTAGCTCTGCACTTGATTCACCTTCAGTTATGAGTAATTTTGCGACATCACCTCCTGCTAGAAATCTTGATATGTCGCCTGTGCTTGATGATGCTTATGATGCTACTATGCCTGATACTGCTAGAGATGCTATGCTTGATACTGCTTTGCCTGATGATGCTAGAGATGCTATTTTGCCTGATGATGCTATGCTTGATACTGCTTTGCCTGATATGCCACTAGGGGTATTCCTTGATGCTCATATTGCTAGAGTTACTGCCAATGCTCGTGATGCTTCTGAAACTGCCGATACTATTGAGATAGAACTTACTTTTGCTCCTGCTAGATCTAGCTCTCCTAGATATGAATTGCCTGATATACCTGACAGTTATGTTATGGAGGGAGAGATAGCTGAGGATTTTATTGCGTGTAAGGATGCCTATGACGCTGAGAAATTACTTCTCAAGTGGAAGGAAAAATATCTGAAAGCTAGGATGAAATACGACCCGAAGTTTGCCACTTCACCTATCTTTATCACCGATGAGGATTATGAATTCTCTGTTGACCCTGAGATAATCTCTTTAGTCGAATCTGATCCTTTCCACGGTTATGAGCCTGAGACGGTCGTATTCCATCTTACCAAACTACACGATATAGCCACCCTTTTCACTAGTGAGGATAAGATCCGCTACTACTATATCCTTAAGTTGTTTCCTTTCTCTCTAAAGGATGACACTAAAGCCTGGTTCACTTCTCTTGCTCCTGGATGTGTGAGTAGTCCCCAGGATATGGTCTATTACTTCTGTGAGAAATATTTCCCTGTCCATAAGAAGCACGCTGCCTTGCAGGAAACATACAACTTTGCTCAACTCAAAGAAGAGAGTCTCCCACAAGCTTGGGGGAGGCTCATCCAACTACAGAATGCTTTGCCTGATCACCCTCTTAAGAAGAACGAGATACTTGATATCTTCTATAACGGACTTACCGATGCTTCTAGAGACCACCTAGATAGTTGTGCCGGTTATGTTTTTAGGGAACGAACTACAGAACAAGCTGAGATTCTACTGAATAACATCTTGATCAACGATAATGCTTGGACTATTCCCGAACCACCTCCTAAGCCAACTCCGAAGAAAAGAGGTATTCTATTCCTCAGTCCCGAAGATATGCAAGAAGCCAAGAAATCTATGCAACAGAAAGGCATTAGATCTGAAGATGTCAAAAATCTACCACCTACCGGAGAGATCCATGGTCTCGATAACCCGATACAAGTAGTAGAAGTAAATTATCTGTGTAGGTTTGATGAGAGTGATATTCCTTTTGACAAACCTGCTAGCCTATGCTTTGATGAATTTGACAACTTTGTTGCCAAACAACAGAGTTTCAATGATTATGTTAGCAGACATTTGGAATAAAGCACTCGTATGATTAGTCATTTAAGTGCTTGTGTAGACAGAAATGTCAATGATCTCAAGCTTCTAAGTAAACATGCTTCTATGATTACTACTCAGGTAGAACAAGTACTTAAAGCTCAAAATGACTTGCTCAATGAATTAAATGACAACTCTGTCAGAGTCATTACTAGAGGAGGCAAAATGACTCAGGAACCTTTGTATCCTGAAGGCCATCCTAAGAGAATTGATCAAGATTCTCAAGGAATTAATGTTGATACACCCAGTCATCCTAAGAAGAAGGATGATAGAAACCTACATGTCAGTTCACCAAATACTGTCACACCTGAAGAACCAAATGATATTTCTGCATCTGATGCAGAAACACAATGTGGTGATGAACATGAACCCGGTGACAATATGGACAGCGATGTTCATAATACTGCTCAACCTAGCAATGATAAGCATGTGGAGATTGAACCTAAGGTTAATCCTGATAACCCACAACCTGAGATACGATAAGAATGACTTCACTTCTAGGAAGCATGGTAAAGAAAGGGAGCCATGGGTTCAGAGACCTATGCCCTTTCCTCCTAAGCCATCCAAGAAAAAGGATGATGAGGATTTTGAGCGCTTTATTGAAATGATAAGACCCGTCTTTCTGCAGATGCGGTTAATTGATATGCTCAAAATGTCTCCGTATGCCAAGTACATGAAAGATATTGTGACCAATAAACGGAAGATACCAGATCTTGAGATCTCCACCATGCTCGCCAATTACACTTTCAAAGGTGGAACTCCTAAGAAACTTGGTGATCAGGGAGTGCCCACTATACCTTGCTCCATTAAAGGAAACTACGTAAGAACTGCCTTATGTGACCTTGGAGCCGGTGTTAGTGTTATGCCTCTCTCTCTCTCTCTTTATCGTAGACTTGAACTGGATAAGATGACACCCACTTAAATTTCTCTGCAAATGGCTGACAAATCAACTGCTTTCCCTGTCGGCATTTGCGAGGATGTGCCTGTTGTGGTTGCTAACACCACTATCTTAACATACTTTGTTATCTTGGATATTCCCGAGGACGATGCCATGGCTATCATCCTCGGAAGACCCTTTTTAAACACGGCAGGGGCTGTTATAGATTGCAACAAAGGCAATGCCACTTTCCATGTCAACGGTAATGAGCATACCGTGCACTTTCCGAAGAAACGATATCAAGTACATTACATCAATGCTATCGAAAAAACTTCATCGATTCTTATTGGGAGCTTTGAATGCCCTATTCCTCGTGTCAAGATGAAGTATGATTTGCTTGTTGGGGAGATTCGCATTCCCATTGAGGTGACTTAGTGACTATTCGAAAATTCTCTGTCTTCTTTTGCGATTCGAGAAAGTTTTGTCGAGGGGACTTGATCAACCTCATTGACGGACTTCTTTCGATAACCATGAAATGGATGAATCAAAGAGTCACATACCTCTGTTTTAAGCTTTCACTTTATGTTGCTTAGAAGAAAAATGATAGATTTAGTTTAGTTTTCCCTGTTTCCTGTTTTAGCATCCCGGAGAAAAGTACCCCGAAAATAAAAGTTCTCCGATGGTCTTGAAAATCTAGTATGATTTTTTCTGAAATATTTGAAAAATACTAGGACTGAGAGCTGGCCTGGGGGCCACACCAGTGGACCACAAGCCCTGTCACCGCGACCTCCCCCCTGGCCACGACAACCAAGCTTGTGGGGCCCACAGGGACCCCCTCCACTCATTCCAGCTCCCATCCTCTTCTTCTACCTCGAGAAAAAATCGTTTCACAGCTCAAACCCGTGTTCTTGCTCATTTGGCTGTGATTTTCGATCTCCTTGCTCAAAGCACCATTCTCCGAACCGTTTTGGGGAAATTACTCCTTGGTAAGTGACTCCTCCATTGGTCCAATTAGTTTCTACTCTAGTGCTTTATCCTTCGTGTATTCTTGCTACGTTGGTGACCCTGTTCTTGAGCTTGAAATGTTGATTTTAGCTGGTCCCAAGTAGTTTTAGCGCATGATACGGTCTCTAGGCACTAGTAGGAGTAGTTGCTACAAGGTGTGGTTGGTCTTTATTCACTTTTCTCTTGAACTTCAAAAATTTCAGCAAAAATAAATTATGTTCAGGAGGAAGTTTCATGGTGGTTCCTCAAGTAAGAAGGGCCCCCGTATTTCTATTCGGGAGCCCGATCCTTATCAACTAAGGGACGCACCGGTACAACCATGTGAATGGCCTTTCGATGAGTTCATGATCGAAGCAGGCTTCAAGGATGAGTTTGATACACTTGTCCTTAATGCCGGGTTAGAAGAATCCCTCTCAGATAAATGTGAACAGTATGCTTTGCTCACTACCTCTTTCGTGCGTAGATTTAAATTTTCAGTTGGCCGTGACTCATCCATACTGTTCGATTTGTATGATAAATCCTATGCCATAGATTTGGAGGATTTCAATAGGATTTGCAAGATACCCGATGGGGGTAATCTTAAAGATCCTGCTAAGTCTTCGGTTATAGATTTTGTCTCTAGTATAATTGTTGGAGAAACTAGAGACATCACGCAAGCTACCATAGGAAGCATTCATTTCCCTGTCTTGCACTACTTTGCCCTCTTCATAGCTAGATGCATTAACGGCAAGGTTGAACATTGTCACCTATGCGCATCCGACCTTAGTATCCTTAAGAGCGAAGTGATGGGTGACAAAAGCTTCAACATGGGAGCTATTATAGCAAGGAGGCTGAATAAGAATGCTATTGATGGGGATTTCTTTGGCGGCATCTATGCCACTCGCATAGCAAAGTTTCTTGGAGTACCCATCTGCGCAGGAGATCCCCCGCTCCATACAGCTTTCCTTGACCACGTCGCCATGACTCGCTACCAGTTCCTTGAGAGGGATGATGGATCCCTCCTATACCGATTGATATTTAACCGGCAGTGTGTTTTCCATATTACCCTTCCTGCTCCTGCTTTCTTTGACTTTCTGGTAAAACGGAGATACTACATAACCATAGGAGAGGCAGAGGAGTATGAGAGGGAGGCGACGGCTGCTCATCTCCGTGAGGCAACTATTTAGGCAGTGGTTGCAGTGCTCCCGTATAACCTCGATTATGATTTTGGGTTTCGCCAGGACCATCCTTGGGAGTAAACCAAGCTAGGCCAAAAGCCTAAGCTTGGGGGAGTACGTGTTTACACCAACTTTACATTCATGCTTATGCTTTCACTTTGTTAGTCGGTGTTTACACTTTGCCACTGTATTATCCATTCTAGTTTATTTTCGTTCTCTTGTTTTCTTGTTTTGTGTCCTTTTGAGAAAACCCAAAAAGATTTTCCTTTCTTCTTTTGCTTGTTGGGAGCTTTCCTGTGCAAAAAGTTTTCTTTTTTGGGTCAAGGTAGAAGATATTGGTTACAACGTTTAGTGGCTCCTGCGTGCATACCTGTTTAGCTTTCAAAGAGCCATATTACTTTGTCTTCTCCTTTGTGTTTGCCTGCAGATTTCAGCTTAGTCCATTGAACAAGCACTCTTATTATGGTTCACATCGTTCGGTCGTGCAAGTGAAAGGCAATAATGACGATATATGATGAAGTGACCGAGACTGGAAAAGCTGGTATGAACTCTGTCTATTTTGTTTTTGTAAATATGACTAGCTTGTCGCTCCAGATTCAGCTTTGTTGAGAGAGAACCATGTTTGCAATGACAACTTAGAGATCGTAGTTTCTGATGCCATGCTTATTTAGCTAGGAGCTTATAATGGTTTGTCTTGAATGCCAACATAGATTTTGAGATGACTATGATGTAGTATGATAGGATGGCATTCTCCTTTGAATGATTCAAGTGGCTTGACTTGGCGCATGTTCATGCATGTAGTTGAAGCAAAATCAACATAGCCTCTATGATGTTCGTGTTCATGGTGATTTATATCCTATTCATGCTTGCACTCCATGTTAGTCAAACTCAGTGCATCTTGATGACTGTTGTCGCTCTCTAGTTGGTCGCTTCACAGTCTTTTGCTAGCCTTCACTTGTACTAAGCGGAATACTGCTTGTGCATCCACTTCCATAAACCCAAAAGTTTTTCCATGAGAGTCCACCATACCTACCTATTTGCGGTATCTACCTACCGTTCCAAGTAAATTTGCATGTGCCATTCTCTAAACCTTCAAGAAATAATATGTTTTGCATGCCCGAACCGCTCATGTGGTGACAGGGGGCTATTGGTATCTTCCATGTTAGGCGTGTTATCCTCGACATGTGTTTATTCACTGTCATTCACGAGAAAGGGGCCGGTAATTGGAATGCCCAGTTCCATGCTTAAATCGAAAACATAACTGTAAAACAAGACTCCCCCGGATTGATGTTAGTATGGACGGTACCCGAGGATTCGGCTAGCCGTGGAGTGTGATCGATTGGTGGTGGGGGAGTTAAAACTTTACTTTTCTGTTTGGGAACCGCCTATAGCATGAATAGCATGGAAGATATTGAGAACTCTTGGTCATTGCGTTGACAATGAAAGCATGCCACCCAAAATTATTATCTCTGTTTTCAAAGCTTGAGCTCTGGCACCTCTACAAATCAATGTTTCCCTCTGCGAAGGGCCTGTCTATTTATTTTCCTGTTGAGTCATCCTCCTCTTACAAAAGCACCAATTAGAGAGCACCTCTGTCATTTTTATGCTTTGTTTTTGATTGATATTGAGTATGACTATGACTGGATCTTCGTTGCTATGAATTACAATGTTTAGTCAGCCCCTGATCTTTGAAAGTGCTCTGTATTTATGTTTTGCGGTCTCAGAAAGAGCTAGCGAGATACCACCTATTCATATTGCTTCATGCTTGTTTTGATTGAATTGTTGGTATCTGAAACTCATTATTATTTGCCCGCTAGCTGATTATGCAATTGATATTAGTTTACTGTGAGACCTTTGTGTCACTTGCTTATGTGGTTAACTTGTGATCTTGCTGAAATTCTGGTTATGAGTTAGACATAGTTGCAACAACAGGATCAAGCAGAGTTTGTCAAAGTTTTTCTTTCTCTTTCAGTTTGTCAACTGAATTTCTTGAGGAAAAGAAAGGTTTTAAGCTCTTTTGCCCTTGTTTTGGACTCTAATTTGCATGATTTGAATGGAACTAACCCGGACTAATGCTCTTTTCAGCAGAATTGCCATGGTGTTGTTTTTGTGCAGAAATGAAAGTTCTCGGAACGTCCTGAAAATTTACGGAGAATATTTCTGGAAAATATGAAAAATACCTGCACAAAGATCCACCGGAGGGGACGAGCCAGTGGGCCACAAGCCCTGTCGCCGCGGCCTCCCTGCCGCGGCAACCAAGCTTGTGGGGCCCACGTGGCTCTGCCGCCCCCAACTCGAGCGCTATTTATTCCCTTTCGTCCCGAAAAAAATCAAGAGAGATGATTTCATCGTGTTTCACGATCCAGAGGCGCCGCCACATCCCGTTCTTCATCTGGAGGGCAGATCTGGAGTCCGTTTTGGGCTCCGGATCAAGGAGATCGTCGCCATCGTCATCATCAACCTTCTTCCCTCTCCAATTCCATGAAGCTCTTCATCGTCCGTGAGTAATCTATTCATAGGCTCGCTGGGCGGTGATGAGTAGGACGAGATCTATCATGTAATCGAGTTAGTTTTGACGGGGATTGATCCATAGTATCCACTATGTTCTGACATTGATGTTGCTACTACTTTGCCATGCGTAATGCTTGTCACTAGGGCCCAAGTGCCATGATTTCAGATCTTAAATTATTATGTTGTCACCAATATATGTGTGTCTTAGATCCGATCTTGCAAGTTGTAGTTACCTACTATGTGTTATGACTCGGCAACCCCGCAGTGACAATAACCGGAACTACTCCCGGTGATGACCATAGTTTGAGGAGTTCATGTGTTCACCAAGTGCTAATGCGTTGGTCCGGTTCTTTATTAAAAGGAGAACCTTAATATCCCATAGTATCCATTTGGACACCGCTGCCACGGGAGGGATGGACAATAGATGTCATGCAAGTTCTTTTCCCTAAGCACGTATGACTACACACGGAATGCATGCCTACATCGCATTGACGAACGGGAGCTAGCCACATATCTCTCCGTGTTATAACTGTTGCATGATGAATGTCATCCAACGAATCACCGACCCATTGCCTACGAGTTTGTCCCACTTCTGTTGTTACTAGCTTTGCTCTGCTTCTGTTACTACTGTTGTTGCTACTGTTACTTGCTGCTACTATTACTTGCTTTGTCCTGCTGCTGCTGCCACTACTGTTACTTGTTGTTGCTGTTACTTGTTACCGTTGCTACTTTCTACTGCTGTCACTACTGCTGTTCCTTGCCACTGCTGTTACTCTTTACACTGTTGCTACCTGTTACAATACTTTTTATAGCGCCGTTGCCGGGAAAGACTATTTCCCGTCCACGGGCAACTTACTGGCGCCATTGATACAACAGTTAGGAATAGTCTGCCTTGTCAACAGATCGTTTCTGGAACCATAGCTAACATACTACTTTGCTGCTGATACTAATCTTTCAGGTGTGGTTGAATTTGACACATTCAGCTGCTAATACTTGAGAATATTCTTTCACTTCCCGTCGTGCGAACCAACAAATTTGGGTCGAATACTCTACCCTCGAAAACTGCCGCGATCCCACGCGCTGGTGGGCCATTGCAAGACAATTGCTAATTGTTGAGCAAGTGGGACAAGCTCTTTTCTGGCTCCGTTGCCGTGGAGGCATCAAGTCAGGAATAGTTGCACGTCAGCACTCCCAACTCAAGATGATCTTCATCAACATTGAGCATCCACCACTACTTCACCTACTTGAAGTCTTCTACGACAAAACCCAAGGTTAGTTTATCCCTCTTAGGGGGGATGTCATATCAATGGGGAGCTTTACTCTAAATCATGAGTATAAGCATCTCCTAAGGATACGAACAAGTTAATGTCTATGTAAAAGTGGTAACCCCACTTGTGCTTAACGATGAGTATGACCTATGATCAAGTATTCTTACTTGGCTGCCATGTCAATATACTTATATATAGATGTCTTTGTCATAGTCCAAGTGCTTGTTAGATGCTAGGATGTTTGTGCATGTTCACCATATTTTATCTCTCATTTATTGTGTGAGCATGTTGGTGTGCATATTCTTGATCATTCGAGGACATCCAAATGTTATTATTTGGCTTTCGATTTATCTTTTGCCAATTGGATGGACAAGAATGCCTAGGACCCTCCTCTAGCTATCTATGCTTTCTCATCTCAAGTTCTATTCGTGCTTCATCACAAAACTTGAACGAGCACTTCTTGATCCCTCTGTGTGAAGGAGCACTCGAAGTTCCATATGGTCAAAGGCTGCCTTCCAAAACCTCTTTGTGAATCTCGGTGAAACCAACTCCACAAACTTGGTTCCACTGAATTACAAAGTTGATCCGGGTTTTCATCTCGGTACCACCGAAATCACAAACCCGGTAACACCGAGTTTCCCTGTCAACTGAGAGTAGAGGAACTTGGTGACACCAATTTCGTCATCTCGGTGACACCGACAGTGATGGGTATGTATTCCAGCGGATGGGTTCTTTGATTTTAGATCGACAGAAATCCTTCGTCTCAAAACCCCGAGCTGCTCCCAAGACCCCGTGTCGTCCCCTTTATCTCCCCGTGCGCCTCTGCCGTTGGGAATCGCCGTCCTCGACGGATTGTTTACCGTCGTCGACGCTGTAGCGGACCGCTGCCAAGTTAGGGTACGGTTCGGATATCCTTCTGCATTCCTTTATCCAATTCTTACGCATCGAGAATTTTTATCTACAAGCCACCTCGTGCAAACCCCTCTTCCACCAGAAGTTCCCGTAGAATTAGCGAACGAGAAATTGTTAGGTTTAGCTGTCCGCAGACCTCGTCTCGGTGACACCGATTTGCAAAAGTCGGTTCCACCTATTTTGAACCTAGGGTTCCTCGGAATGAACTCAGTGAAACCGAGTTGTGAATTTTGGTTCCACCGAAATGATGACCAAGTTTCTGTAAAGAAGTTCCCGTGTCTCGGTGAGTCCAAAAGTTCAAACTCGGTGATACCAAAATGTGATTTGCAGAAAGTTTAAACTAAAGATTTCTTTGTTCAATTTTTTATTTAAATCTTCTGTGTTTTGTGATGCTCAACCTTTCTGCTCTTCTATATCTGCTTCAAAGGCTGCTTGTTTGCTGGTCTGCTGGTTGCTTGCTTGTGTGTCAGAGATGTCTGGATCAGAACATAGCTAGAATGATATCAGGGAACCAAGTTTAGAGATGGACTCATGCATTAGTCTTGAGAAGACTGACTCTGACCCTAGCTCCTACAACTCCCATGGCTTTCCCAAGGCAGCCACCAGGCAGAGGAAGAAACTCAATTCAGAAGAAGAAGACTCACATTTTGTGCCGGAGGAATCTTCAACTCCTCCAAAGGCTCCAAGGAAGATAGTCACAAAGGAATGTGCTAATCTTGCTGGTGTGAGAGCACCTGCTTATGTAAGGAGAAACACAACATTTTCCATTGATGATCCTCCTAAGAAGGCTGGTGCAAAGAGGGCTAGGAAAAGGGTGATTCGTGTTGTTGGAAGACCTACTTCCATGTTTGAGGACCCAGAAGATGCAACTCGAGAGGATGAGAACCCAGCTGATGCCCCTCCTCCTCCTAAGAAGAAGAAGCTCATGGCTGATGCTATGCCCAAGAAGCCTGCTTCTAAGCCTCCTCCTCAGGCTAAGAAGACTGTAGCTCACAGGAAGACCAGAAAGAACATACCTGTAGCTACAAAGGAGAAATGCCCTGCTTCCAGTGCCTTTGCTGCAAAGGAAGAAGAAGATGAGAATGCAACCATTCTCAGAAAGCTCCGACCACATCTGCCTCTTTATTATGATGCCTATCCAATAGCTGAAGACATGAAGAAGAGAAAAGATGCAGGTTTGAGAAAGTGGAGAGCTGTTGATCCATATGCTATCACGAGAAGGACTTTTGTTGATCCGAGGTTCCACACCAGGGAACAACAAGATTTCTATGAGACCGTCTTATATGACAAAAGTCCAGATGTTAGTGAGATGAGATATGTTGACTGGGCTTACATCAAAGCCAATGAAGATTTCTTTCCCCATGTGCAAGGCAATATCAAGTTTGTGGATATTAAAGATTTTGTTGGAAAAGAGACGACCGCATGGAACGATGAACTGATCATGCAATTCTATTCAACTGTTCACTTCTATGGAGATGGTTCTATTGTTTGGATGACTGATGGTCACATATATGAGTCAACAATTGATGAGTGGGCCACTATCATTGGTGCCCCAAATCAAAATAGAGTGATGTGGATGTGTATTCAGAACAAAGAAGAGTCACAACTCTATGCCCAACATGTACAAGCCAATTCCTTAAAAGTATTTGGCAACTCACAAGATGGGCTCTGTGTACTTCTTGCAAGCAGGAATCCCACCACTAGCACTATTCTGAGACACACCTTGATGCCTAAATCAGGTGATGATAAGATGATGAGAGGACACTCCATCAACTTGCTGCACCTTGTGGACACTCACACCAGATTCAGAATGATGTACTTGATAGTAGAGACTACCCGAAGGACTGCTGCTAATTAGAAGAGGCCATGTGGATATGCCCCATACATTGAGATTCTTATCAATTCCAAGCTAGGCAAGCATGTATATCTCCTTGATCGTCCCCATCTACCTCCTCATCCAGAGTTTGAAGACAATGAAGTGGTGATGGATGACAATGATCCCAGCTCTGCTGCAACCAGAATGGCAGCAGAAGCTGAAGCTGCTAGGAATGTGCCACCACCAGTTCCACACCTCACAACTCAAGAGGAGCAAATGGCATTTCTACTGTTACCACTATTACTTGCCGTGCTACTAAACCTTTGTTGTAGAGAGATATCCCATGCGTCGTTCAATTGACAACTCAAATTCTAATGACTATAAATATTCGTTGTTTCCCTTGTGTTGAATCAATAAATCAAGGTGAAATACTATCCGTGAAGAATGATGCGATCCCCTACACTTGTGGGTTATCAGTCACCATGGACGAGGTCGAAGCTCGAGGATGCTGCCATTATGGATTTAGGACAAGTGCGGCGTGGTGGCCAACTTCCTGTTCCCATCGCCCGTCGGATCTGAGGCCAGCAGTCCTCAGGGTTACCTTGTGATTTGGTTTTTTCCTGGCCAACCGATCTACATGTTATTAGTGCCAAAAACCTTATCGTGCATTGGAATAGAGGTGCTACCCCCGAGGCTCCCTTCCACAACAGGAAGGACTGGAGGGCGAGGATTTGAAGGATAGAGATAGAGACGGGGCTGCAGCGGCGGCGAGTTACAATTGGTTTTGGGTGGGGTGGCGGTTGGTTTAGGGTTCAGGATAGCACTCCTATATACTCCACTATATGGGCCTAATGGGCATCTTATAGTGCGTAAGTTTTTCTAAGAGGCTAGTGCTGAAAAATGCATATATTAATTACTCCTAATATTGAATACGACTCTTGAATACGAAAGTATATAGAACAAGCGAACGTGAATACAAAAAGATCCAACACAATATATAGCAAAGAAGAATTCCTGCACTCAATAATGTCATCACTCAATATGCCTTTCGTCATCGTTTTTAGGGTGCCGCTAGTAATTGCACGTGCATGGCATGTGTTCAAATCCCGTGAAATCATTTTATTTTCTTAATTTGGTGTTCTTCCGTATAGGTTAGATTGTTCCACATGTAAGGTTGTCTTGTGGGTAATTGACTCCTCGTCTTTCAAGTGGGTCCTACACATGCTAGCTAGTCCCACATATCAGATGCGTTAGTGGATCCCGTAAGTTAGTTGGTCCCACATAGTAGATCAAAGTTCTACCACACAATTAGGTCTCACCTAACAATTTAACTATACTTTTTTGGTTATGTACACGTATGCTAAACTGACAAATATGCATGACACATACACATAGACAAACTACTACATGCATACATGACATGTATGCAAAATTGTTGAGGTGTGTGCCTAGTCACCTATATTCAAGCGTACAACCTTATTGTTTTGGTCATCGTGGATCCAAAATTAGGATATGAATAGTGTTATACTCTCTCTGTACCTAAATATAAGTCTTTTAAGTGAAATATATTAAAAGACTTATATTTAGGAACGAAGGGAGTATATTTTAATGACCGAATGACATGACAAGACTATGACCTTTTGACACAAATGACAATAATGGTTTATAGTTTGGACCCCCTTAGACACCTCCTTGACCATTTTGTAAATTTTGATCATAAATCTATGACTGATTGACCATGGTCATTATATTTTTTGTCATAAATGACCATTTTCTTGTAGTAGTGTGTGGGTGATGTTCTTGCGTGCAACTATACCATCAGTGTGCATGAGTACAACATGACATACTATTTTTATGATGGTATTTATCCTCTATATGTCACCTTTGTCATAGGCATCTTCGATATAATAGGTAACAAAAAAGCTCAATTTGTTGCAAGAGAGTAAAGTGCTAAAAAGAATGTAATAGGGCATTTGAAGTGTCCCAAGCCCGTTTTGCGGTTTTTTGTGGACCCGCTAAATAATGGGATCTTGTGACATTATGAGATATCATGAATTCATGATACCTTGTGTGATCATGCACAATATAATTCGAACATATGGGTGAATGTATCTAGTTTCTAGAGAAGAATGCAATGGAGTTTGAGTTGTTTCTCCAAATTCATCATTAGATTTAGATTCAACTAACACATACACGACAACAGAATGATCTGGTGGAGCATTTTTTTCATGGTGTGGACAACTATTTCGTAAATGTGATCTGATGAAGGGTGATGTAGCACGGTGACGGAATAAATTTGCCTCAGTTAAGAAACTAAGGTATCAATCTAGTAGGAAGATCCACAAGACTATATAAGCAACACATGCACACAAATAACAAATCCTCGCAGCCCAACGCGTAGAGGGGTTTTCAATCCCTCGTGGGTAAAGTAAGGATAGATTGATAGATGCGAATAAAGTTGATAGCAAATAGAATGCAACAAGGTATTTTTGGATGTTTTTGGTAATATAGATCTGAAAACAAAAGAGCAATAGAAAAGCAAATAGCAAAGTAGAGATTGCAAATAGATGACGTGAAGTAGACCAGGGGCCATAGGTTTCACTAGTGGCTTCTCTCGAGAAAATAGCAAGCAGTGGGTAGATAAATTACTGGGGCAATTGATAGAAGAGCAAATAATTATGATTATGACAATATTCAAGACAATGACTTTGTATATAGGCATAACATCCAAGATAAGTAGATCGAATTCTGCCTGCATCTACTTCTATTACTCCACACATCGATCGCTATCTAGCATGCAACTAGTGTATTAAGTTCATGGAGAAACAGAGTAAGGCCTTAAGAACGATGACATGATGTAGACAAGATCTATTCATGTAGGAATATACCTCATCGTTTTATCCTTGATAGGAACGATACATGCGTGTCATGTTTCTTTCTGTCACTCAGATTGAGCACCACAAGATCGAACCCATCACAAAGCACCTCTTCGCATTGCAAGGTAGAAGATAAAGTTGGCCAGACAAAAACCAAATATCGGAGAAGAAATACGAGGCTATAATAATCAAGCATGAATGTGTTTTCATAGATATGATCATAAACTCACAATTCATCGGATCCCAACAAAGACACCACAAAAGAAAGAGTTACATCATATAGATCTCCAAGAGACCATTGTATTGAGACACAAAACGAGAGAGAAAGTCATCTAGCTACTTCCTACGAGCCCATAGGTCTGATATGAACTACTAACGCATCATCGGAGGAGAACTAATGAGGATGGTGAACATCTCCGTGATCGTGTTCCTTTCCGAAACGGGATCTAGATTGGTTTTCGTGGCCCTGGAACTTGCAACGGCTGAAACGATTTTTTGTCGACTCCACTAGTGTTTTCTGAATATTGGGGTATTTATAGAGCTCAAAGGCGGTAGAGAGGGTGCCCGAGGCCCCCACTAGACACCAGGCAGTGCGAGGGGCCTCTAGGCCTCGTGTGCTGCTTATTCTTGGCTCCCAAGTTTCCATCTAGTCCTAAAAAAATATCCGTAAAGTTTTGTGGCACTTGGACCTCATCAGGTATGGATTTTCCATGAAGGAAAAAAATAGCAAAAAATAGGAACTGGCACTAGACACTATGTCAATAGGTTAGTCCCAAAAAATGATATAAAGTTGCTATAAGATGATCGTAAAACATCTGAGAATGATAACACAACAGCATGGAACAATAAAAAATTATAGATACGTTGGAGATGTATCAGCATCCCCAAGCTTAATTCCTGCTCGTCCTCGAGTAGGTAAATGATAAAAACGGAATTTTTTGACGTGGAATGCTAACTCACATTATCATCATATTAATTTTCTTTTCAACATGGTCATATGGACATGTAGATGATGCAATGCAATAGTCTATAATTTGACATGAAAATTTCAATACTCAAGCATATCAACAAGCAAGCAAGTGTTCCAAAATATCAATGCTAAAGATGTTGGAAATATGCCCTAGAGGCAATGATAAATAGTTGTTTTTATATTTCCTGTTTAAATATAACCGTTTATTATCCATGCTATAATTGTATTGAATGAAAACATAGATACATGTGTGGATACATAGACACAACAATGTCCCTAGAAAGCCTCTAGTTGGCTAGCCAGTTGATCAAGGATAGTCAAGGTTTTCTGACTATGTGCAAAGTGTTGTTGCTTGATAACTGGATCACATGATTAGGAGAATCATGTGATGGACTAGACCCAAACTATGAACATAGCATATTGATCGTGTCGTTTTATTGCTATAGTTTTCTGTGTGTCAAGTATTTGTTCCTATGACCATGAGATCATATAACTCATTGGCACCATGGGAATGCCTTGTGTGCATCAAATGTCACAACATAACTGGGTGACTATAAAGGTGCTCTACAGGTATCTCCAAAAGTGTCCATTTAGTTAGTATGGATCAAGACTGGGATTTGTCACTCCGTGTGACGGAGAGGTATCTCGGGGTCCACTCGGTAATACAACATCACACACAAGCCTTGCACGCAATGTGACTAAGTGTAAGTCACGGGATCTTGTATTACAGAACGAGTAAAGAGACTTGCCGGTAACGAGATTGAAATAGGTATGCGGATACCGACGATCAAATCTCGGGCAAGTAACATACCAAAGGACAAAGGGAATGACATACGTGATTATATGAATCCTTGACACTGAGGTTCAACCGATAAGAACTTCGGAGATTTGTAGGATCCAATATGGGCATCAAGGTCCCGCTATTGGATATTGACCGAGGAGTACCTCAGGGCATGTCTACATATTTCTCGAGCCCGCAGGGTCTGCACACTTAAGGTTCGACAATGTTTTTGTATAGTTGAGTTATATATGTGGTTACCGAATGTTGTTCGGAGTCCCGGATGAGATCACGGACGTCACGAGGGTTTCCGGAATGGTCCAGAGACGAAGATTGATATATAGGATGACTTCATTTGGTTACTGGAAAGTTTTCGGGCATTATCAGAATGTACCGAGAGTGACGAATGGGTTCCGGAAGTTCACCGGGAGGGGGGGCAACCCTCCCGGGGGAAGCCCAAAGGACATATGGATGGCGCACCAGCCCTTCGTGGGTGGTGGGACAGCCCAAGAAGGCCTATGCGCCATAGAGAAAAACCAAAGAAAAGAAAAAAAAAGAAAGGTGGGAAAAGAGAGAAGGACTCCACTTTCCAATCCTAGTTGGACTAGGATTGGAGTTGGACTAGGATTGGAGTTGGACTCCTCCTCCTCCTAGCCGGCGCACCCTTGAGGGCCTGGCCCTCAAGAAAAGCCTCCTCCCCCTCCCTCCTATATATAGTGGTGATTTAGGGCTGATTTGAGACAACTTTTGCCACGTGCAACTTAGATCTAGACACCATAGTTTTACCTCTAGATCGTATTTCTGCGGAGCTCAGGCGGAGCCCTGCAGGAGTAGATCCTTCACCACCACTGGAGCATTGTCATGCTGCCGGAGAACTCATCTACTTCTCCGTCTTGCTTGCTGGATCAAGAAGGCCGAGATCATCGTCGAGCTGTACGTGTGCTGAACGCGGAGGTGTCGTGGGACGGATCGCGGGACGGTTCGCGGGGCTGATCGAGGGACGTGAGGACGTTCCACTACATCAACCGTGTTTCTTAACGCTTCCTGCTATGCGATCTACAATGGTACGTAGATTCAAATCTCCTCTCGTAGATGGACATTACCATGATAGGTCTTCGTGCGCGTACGAAATTTTTTGTTTCCCATGCGACGTTCCCCAACAGTGGCATCATGAGCTAGGTTCATGCGTAGATGTAATCTCGAGTAGAACACAAAGGGTTTTGTGGACGGTGATGTTCGATTTGCTGCCGTCCTTAGTCTTTTCTCTATTCGACGGTATTGTTGGATTGAAGCGGCCCGGACCGACATTATTCGTACGCTTACGAAAGACTGGTTTCATCGCTTGACATGCAACCTTGTTGCATAAAGATGGCTGGTGGGTGTCGGTTTCTTCAACTTTAGTTGAATTGGTTTTGACCGAAGCGGTCCTTGGAGAGGTTAAATAGAAATTTTCACATCTCCGTTGTGGTTTTTGCGTAAGTAAGATGCGATCTACGAGATACCCATAGCAGCCACGTATAACATGCGACAACAATTAGAGGACGTCTAACTTGTTTTTGCAGGGTATGCTTGTGATATGATATGGCCAATGACGTCATGTGATATATTGGATGTATGAGATGATCATGTTGTAATAGTAAATATCGACTTGCACGTCGATGGTACGGCAACCGACAGGAGCCATAGGGTTGTCTTTAAACTAATGTTTGTGTTTGGAGATGCGTTTACTATATTGCTAGGACATAGTGCTACTGCGACAATAGACCTTCCCTGGCAACGGCGCCAGGAATTCTGCTGCTACGGCTACGCCTATAGGGACTTCCTTGGCAAATATGCAAAGGACTTCCTCGCGGCCTTGGAGCCTTGCCTTGGTGTTCCCTTGAAGAGGAAAGGGTGATGTAGCACAGCGGCGGTAAGTATTTCCCTCAGTTTGAGAACCAAGGTATCAATCCAGTAGGAGGAGCGTTTCACAAGTACCTGCACAAACACAAAGAGCTTGCACCCAACGCTATGAAGGGGTTGTCAATCCCTTATAGATTGTTTTCAAAGTGAGAACTGAAAGCAAAGAGTAAACAAAGCAAAGTAAAAGTGAAAGTGGAAACGATAGTTGTGAATATACCCGGGGGCCATAGTGTTCACTAGTGGCTTCTCTCATGAAAGAAAGTAGACGGTGGGTGAACAAATTACTGTCGAGCAATTGATAGAACCGCGCAAAGTCGTGACGTTATCTAAGGCAATGATTATATCCATATGCATCACGTCCAAAACAAGTAGACCGATACTTTCTGCATCTACTACTATTACTCCACACGTCGACCGCTATCCAGCATCCATCTAGTGTATTAAGTCCAAAAGAACAGAGTAACGCCTTAAGCAACATGACATGATGTAGATGGACAATCTCATATCTACGATAAAAGCCCATCTTGTTACCCTTGATGGTAACAACACGATGCGTGCCTTGCTGCCCCTTCTGTCATTGGGAAAGGTCACCACACGGTATGAACCCAAAACCAAGCACTTCTCCCATTGCAAGAATCATAGATCTAGTTGGCCAAACAAAACCCAAGACTCGGAGAGACTTACATGGATACCAAATCATGCATATAAGAAATCAGCAAAGACTCAAATATAATTCATAGATAATCTGATCACAAATCCACAATTCATCGGATCTCGACAAACACACCGCCAAAGAGGATTACATCGGATAGATCTCCATGAAGATCATGGAGAACTTTGTATTGAAGATCCAAGAGCGAGAAGAAGCCATCTAGCTACTAACTACGGACCCGTAGGTCTGAAGTGGACTACTCACGAGTCATTGGAGAGGCGATGATGTTGATGTAGAAGCCCTCCAACTCCAAAGTCCCCTCCGGCAGGGCACCGGGAAGGATCTGCAGATGAGATCTTGCGGAAACAGAAGCTTGCGGCGGCGGAAAAGTGTTTTCGTAGATGCCCTGATTTTTTTTGGAATTTTAGGGAATTTATAGGACAAAGAGCTAGGGCAGGGGAGCGCCGGGGAGGCCACAAGCCTGGTTGCAGCGGGCCCCACTAGCCGCGGCAACAGGGCTTGTGGCCTCCCTGTGGGCCCCCTTCCTTGGCCCTCAAGCCTCCCGATCTTCTTTCGTTCTGGAAAAATTTATTTCGGGGATTTTATTCCGTTTGGACTCCGTTCCAAAATCAGATCTGGAAAGAGTCAAAAACACAAAAAAACAGGAACTGGCACTTGACACTAGATTAATAAGTTAGTCCCAAAAAAGATATAAATGGTAGACAAAACATCCAAAGTTTACAAGATAACAGCGTGAAACCATCAAAAATTATAGATACGTTTGAGACGTATCAAGCATCCCCAAGCTTAACTCCTGCTTGTCCTCGAGTAGTGAAGTGATAAAGAATGAATTTTTGATGCTTTCATGCTACCTAGCAAAGTTGTCCTTTGTAACTCCTCTTATGTGACGTGAATGTTCAGATCCATTAGATTCAAAACAATAGTTTGCTATTGACGTGGAGACAATAATAATCAAGCAAACTAACAAGGTGTGACAGCCCGATGCCGACGTTCCAGAAGATTCCCCTTCTATTCCGTTTTCGTCATGTGATTTATTTTATTTTCCGCATCATCATCGCATCATGCCCATCATTTGCATTGCATCGGCATCTCCGTTGCCACCAGTTTTCAAAATTTGCATCCGTGGTTAGTTGCCGGTTCTCGTCGTTGTCCGTTCTGAGCCCGACCGCACACGCACGCGCCCGCGGCACCGTCGTAACCCTGTTTTTAAAGCATGGGTAATACTTTCCCCGATTGAGCTGGAATTTCTCGTGCGGTTTTATTTTAATGTAGGTAGGCCGCCTGCCAAGTTTCCTCGCAATTGGAGACCGTCTGGTAGCCGAACGGTCGACCGTAGCGGCACCGTATTTGGTCTACCGTCGGACGTCTGTCGGTGTTTTTAAAAAATTCGTGCCGCGCCGCCTGTTCTCCCTCTCGTCTCTGGATATCCCCTCTACACGGCCACGTACCCATTCCCTCGTGCGGAATCGTCCAAATCCGACCCCGCGGTTGGATCCGGAGCGCGATTCCGGTTAACCGAGCCCCCCGTTTGTCTATATATAGCCCCCATGCCATTAATTAGAGAGCCACTCCCTCCTCCACCTCGAAATCCGTGCCTACCCCCCCCGAAACCCTAGCCAGCCTCTCTCCTCCCTCCAGCCGCCGGGCCCGCGAAGCCCATCCGGGGCTCGCCCGAGCCCGAATCGCCCCGCCGCCGCCGCTCGTTGCGCTCCAGCGCGCCCGCGCCCGAGAAGCCCCGCCTGCGCCCCGTCCTCGCCGTCGGGCTCCCTCGCCCCGCCATGGCAGCAGCGGGCCCGCAGATGGCCTCGTCCCGCCAACCCCCGTCGGTCCCGCCGCCGGCAGCCGCTCGCCGGTGTGCCGCTCAGTTCTTCCCTGCCGGCCCCAGTGGCAACCCTCGCCGGAGAAGCTTCCGCCGCCATGGAGCCCACTCTGCCGCCCCGCGCGAGCCGCCGCCGCTGTCGGCCGCGTCCCGAGGCCTGCCTCCGGCCGGATCACGTTACCCCTCGGCCTCCCTCGTGCACGCATGCCCTGATGCAGCCGGCACCGTTGCCTCCCTGCGCCGCCTCGTGCTCTGGATCGGATCGATCCAGACCCCCCCCCCCCCCCGCGGGCGTTGACTCGCCAGGTGGGCCGCCGCCCCGGCCCAGCTCCGCTCCGGAGCCGGCCCAGCTCGCCCCTCTCCCCAAGCTTCAGCCTCCACTCCAGGCCGGACCGAGCCGGCCCAAGGTGAGCCCCCCCCCAAGCCACTAGTCTACGCCCATGCTCTGGTTTGTTATATCGCGCCCATGTCCTGTGGCCCATTAGCATTTAGATTAGGCCCGGTAGTTTTTTTTTTCCTTTTAGGATATTTTTCGGGATTTAATTAAATTCCAGATTTTAGACGTATATTTAGATGTCCGTAACTTTAAAACCGTAAATCGGATCGAGACGTGTAATATATGGTTTTGTGGTAGTTTTGTGCGTAGAATACGAATTTGAAGCATGCATAATTATTTGCCGTAGTTTAACGTGCCAAACGCCTAGTTTTGCGTGTTGTTTCAATAGGTTATGCCCCGTATTTATTCTCCTCGCAAGTCCGGTTTGTTCGTATGCCGTTTTAAAAATGCCTATGTTTTAGGGACTATTTATCCATGTATTTTAGAGCGGTCAATTGTATTTTTATGTGTAGGGATTTGCCGGTAGTTTATTTTCCCGTATCTAGGTGTTTATCTCGCATTAATGTGCGGCATTATTTTGTGTTGCAAACCCCACATATTTTGTATGTTTCCGGGGTAGAAAAATCCATTGGATTTTTCTGTGCAATTAGTTTTAGCTTTTGAGGAAGTTAGTTCGCGAGATATTTTGCTATGTTGGCCTTTTGTTTAATTCGTAGGATTTAGTCCGTGCCTCGTTTGAATTAGTTGTCAACTAGGAAGTTCTTCTTAGATGTTTAGTTTAGCCCCTGGTATTTTTGGTTGCAATAGAAATGCATGTTAGGTGTGTTTTGATTGCCCTCAAGTTGCTAGAAATAGTGCTGTTTTAGACGTGCTGAAATATTTCTAAGTCTGGAATCTGTTATTATTTTGTTGCTGTCTTGTCTTGCTTGCATCTTGTGATATGTAGCTCTTTTGAGGTTGGTCCAATGGAGTTAGTTGTACCCCTTGTGTTTCTCTAGCATGCTGTAAATTTGCATGCCATTTGGAGTCTTGTAGCTTATGATTTTTCGGCTGTCAATATTGCTTCAGATCGAAAACTGCACTTTCATGAGGTGTAATTTTCACTAAGTCTGAAATAGTGTGTGAGATGCCATTTTGTGTCTTCTTTTCCTAGTGTTCCTTGCTTCCATGCTAGTTGTTGTTAGTTGTTTGTAGTAGTGCGTCTTTCCCTCTTCCGTTCCATGCATTGCTTGGGCATATCGGAGTTGTGTAGCCGAAGTTGTGGGGCGTAGAAAATGCTATGTGGTTGATTTTGGCAGATTGTAGTGATTTCTTGTTTTGCTCGTAGATTTCGAACCGTAGCTCCGTTTTGATCGTGTCCTACATGAAACTTGCTTAGAATCTCGTGTAGTTTCATTTTCTCTTGCTGGTTGTAAGTTTTGGAGTGCTCGTGACCGTCGTTGCACACATATTGCATTCATGCCATCATATCTTGCGATGCTTGTAACTTTTGATCCGTAGCTCCGTTGGAGATGTTCTTTATGTGTAGATTGCTTGCCTTGACGCGTAGAATCACGTGAACCTATTTTTTTTGCTGTTTAACAACTAATTAAATGCATTAGTTCAGATCTGGACAGAATATTAAATTAACATGAGAGGTCGTCTCGGAGGTGCTATATGTCATTTCCGACCTCATTTAAAATGCCTAGATAGGTAGATTAATTACGCTTCACCTCTTGCCATGTTTAACCATATTTAATGTTGTCATGTATCTAACCGGGATAGAACTAAATAATTAACGTGGAGTTTCGTCAATATGCAACTCGTTGCATATTGAACTTCACTTAATGTGTAGTGTTTGATTGTGTGAATTGTCATGCCGTGACTTGCATGTATTCAGTTGTTCATGCATCATTTGTGTTGTGCATCGTGTGGTGAATTCCATGTGTTGATTTGTGTTTCCGGTTTGCTTCGTCTCGATAGAGTTCCGCAGCGTGTCGGATGTGAGGACCTGTTCGACTACGTCGGTTCGTCTGCCTCATGGAGGCATTCTTCTTCCGAGCGGGATCTCAGGCAAGATGATCATTTCCCCAGATACCATTACTATCATTTCCATGCTAGTTTTACCGTTGCTACCGTTTATGTCTCGTTGCCTACCACATGTTAAATATCAGCCTCTCAACAATGCCATGAAAACCTTCAACCTGTTCGACATAGCAAACCACCGATTGGCTATGTTACTGCTTGCTTAACCCTGTTGATAGCATTGCTAGTTGCAGGTGCAGATGCTTCCATCCGAAAGCATGGGTTCCTTGTTATATCACCATATTAAATGCTATTTAATTTAATGCACCTATATACTTGGTAAAAGGTGGAAGGCTCGGCCTTTCTAGCCTGGTGTTTTGTTCCACCTTTGCCCCCTTAGTTCCCGGCTACCGGTGTTATGTTCCATAATTGAGCGCTCCTAACACGATCGGGGTTGTTATGGGGACCCCCTTGATAATTCGTTCTAGATTAAAGCTGGTCTGGCAAGGCCCAACTTTGGTACTACATTTGCCTAAACACCTAATAAAATTGAATAGGGACTTTCCGGACCCCGAGGATAATTTAATCAACCCCCTGGGCCAGTGCTCCGCATGAGTGTTGGTCCACCCACCTAGCAGTCGGCGGTGCCACCTCGGGGCAACTCGAGGTTTGGCTACCGTCCACTTTGCATAGACGGTGTGTCCTGAGAACGAGATACGCGGCTCCTATCGGGTTCGTCGACACACCGGGTGGCCTTGCTGGATTAGTTTTACCTTCGACGAGATATCTTGTGCATCGGGATTCCGGTGATGCCTTGGGTAATCTCAGAGTTGAGGTTTTCCACTAGGGAATCCGACGAGATCACGAGCTTCGTGATTGAGGATTTCTATGCGGCTTGTGGTAATTTGTGATGGACTAGTTGGAGCACCCCTGCAGGGTTAAATCTTTCGGAAAGCCATGCCCGCTGTTATGTGGCAACGTGGAAACTTTGTTTAACACTGGTTCTAGATAACTTGAAGTTAACTTAATTAAAACTTGTCAACTGTGTGCGTAACCGTGACTGTCTCTTTCGTGAGTTCCTCCTCCGATCGAGGACACGGTGGGGTTATGTCTGACGTAGATAGGTGTTCAGGATCATTCATTTGATCATGAGTAGCTCACGTACGTTATGCGTAGATCTTCCCCCTCTTATTTCTGGTACTCGTAAGTTAGCCACCAAATATATGCTTAGCCGCTGCTGCAACCTCACCACTTAACCACACCTCTCCCATTAAGCTTTGATAGTCGTGATACCTTTGGAAATGAGATTGCTGAGTCCCCTGTGGCTCACAGATTACTACAACACCAGTTGCAGGTACAGGTAAAGGTTACTTGACGCGAGCGCGTTGATTGTTCATTTGGAGTTGCTTCTTCTTCTTCTTCTTCTTCTTCTTCATCGATCTAGGATGGGTTCCAGGCCGGCAGCCTGGGATAGCAAGGATGGATGTCGTTCTTCTTTTGTCGTTTTCTTTCGTCCGTAGTCAGACCCTGCTCTTACTCTTGATGATTATGTAATGTACGGATGTGACTCTGATGTAGCTTGTGGCGAGTGTAAGCCAACTATTTATATATCTCTTCTCTTCAGTACATGTACTTGTAACGATATCCATTCTTGCGACACGACGAGATGCGCTTCTATCCCTGACAAGGCCCTCGTGCCAAATTGAGGATAGGGTCGCATCTTGGGCGTGGCACAAGGTAATCATGAACTTTCAAAATAACAAGGCCAAAAGAAAGTTATCCCTACAAAAACATATAGTCTAGCTATGCTCTATCATCCTTGCACAATGAATTTAAATCATGCACAACCCCGGTATTGGCCAAGTAATTGTTTTCACACCTTTACTTTCTCAAACTTTTTCAACTCTCATGCAATACATGAGCGTGAGCCATGGTTTTAGCACTATAAGTGGTGTGGAGTGTGGTGGAGGTTGCAAGACAAACAAGGATAAGATGGTCACATTGACTAGGCATATCAATGAGCTATGGAGATGCTCATCAATAGATATCAACGTGAATGAGTAGGGATTGCCATACAAATGATGCACTAGAGCTAAGAGTATGTGAAAGCTCCTAAAGAAAAGTAGTGGGTGTGCATCCAACTTGCTTGATCACGAAGACCTAAAGCAATTTTGAGGAAGCCTATCATTGGAATATACAAGCCAAGTTATATAATTAAAATTTCCCACTAGCTATATGGTGGTGACAAAACTAGAGACTCTCAATCATGAAGATCATGGTGCTTAATATGCACAAGTGTGGAAAGGTGGTAGCATTGTCCCTTCTCTCTCTTTTTCTCTCATTTTTTTGTGGGCTCTTTGGCCTCTCTTTTTTCTTTTTTTTGGTGGGCATCTTTGGCCTCTTTTATTTCCTCACATGGGACAATGCTCCATCATTGATAATCATCACACTTACAACTCAAAACTTAGAGCAATGATGACTCTATATGGAATGCCTTTGGTAGTGTACCGTGACAATGATCTAGCATGGCATAGACATCAATGGAAACATCATGCTAGCTATCTTACGATCATGTAATGGAATGTAGAAGTGGTAGCACATGTCATGGTGGTAGTCGTATGGCAATATATCTCGGAATAGCTTTGAAAAAGCCTTAGTAGGTAGGTATGGTGGCTGTTTTGAGGGAGGCTATGTTGGTGGTTTTTGTGCACCGGCAAAAGTTGCACGGCACTAAAGAAGATAGTGATGGTGGAAGGTGAAAGTGCATCTAAACCATGGACTCAACATTAGTCATGAAGAACTCATATACTTGTTGCAAAAGTTTTAGTAGTAATCGAAACAAAGCATTCAACGCATACTCCTAGGGGAAGGGTTGGTAGGTATAAACCATGGCGCGATCTCGACCGCCACACAAAGGATGAGAATCAATAGACTAATCATGCTCAAACTTCATCACATAGCGGTTCACCATACGTGCATGCTACGGGAATCACTAACTTCAACACGAGTATTTCTAGATCCACAACACCTTACTAATATAACTTCAATATTACCACAACCACAACTCAAAACTAATTGAGATGAATCAAACTTCTCTAACTATTCGATGCACATGAAGGTGGAAGTTTTCGTATCCCTTTCGATAACTACCCCTTTTGAGACTACTTTCATAGCATAGATCAACTATCAAGCCACGCACCGCTGTGCTCTAAAAGATATAAGTGAAGCACACAGAGCAAAAGCAACTAGCTCAGAAGATATAAGTGAAGCACATGCGAGTTGAATTGTCTAACCAAAGGATATAAGTGAAGCTCGACAAAATCATGGTGAGTGCATGTCTCTCTCTCTAGGTGTGTAGCAAAGAAGATTGTGACACACAAAAAAAGACTCCTACGATACAAGACACTCCAAGCATAACACATAACATGTGGTGAATAAAAATATAGCCCCAAGTAACGTTACCGATGGATTGAAGACAAAAGAGGGGATGCCTTCCCGGGGCATCCCCAAGCTTAGGCTTTTACGGCATCCTTGAATCAACTTGGGGTGCCTTGGGAATCCCCAAGCTTGAGCTCTTGACACTCTTTATCTTGTTGTCCATAAGAACTTCACCCAAAACTTGAAAACTTCACAACACGAAACTCAAATAGAAACTCGTGATAACATTAGTATAAGAAAGCAAACCACCACTTCCTTAGGTACTGTAGCAAATTTAAATTCTACTTATGTTGATGTTGGGTTACTGTATTTTCAATCTTCCATGGCTAGTACCCCCGATACTATCCATAGTTTCATCAAAATAAGCAACCAACTCAACAAAAACAGAATCTGTTAACAGCAGACCAGTCTGTATCAATCTGTATACTTCGTATACTTCTGGTACTTCAAAAATTCTGAAAAATTACGGAAGTCTGAAGAATTCACGTAGAAATCAGCAACAGAAAGAATTAACTCAAAAGCTCTTACAGAAAAAAATTGAAAAATAATTTTGTGAGCAGAAAGTTCCTGTCCTTTCCAGCATGACCAAATGACCATCCCCAAGACTAATCATAACGGTTTTGCTTGGCACAAACGCAAAAAGGAACACAAAAAACACAATCATAACAGAATTATGAAAGTGTGAAAAACACAAAACAGAAAGAAAAAGGATAGATTCATTGGGTTGCCTCCCAACAAGCGCTATTGTTTAACGCCCTTAGCTAGGCAAAAGGTGATGGAATCACGTATAGTCATCTTTGGTGCTCAAACCATAAGTAGCCCTCATCATAGATTCATAAGGCAATCTTATTTTATTTCTAGGAAAATCCTCCATGCCCTTCATTAGGGGAAATTGAAATCTAATATTCCCTTCCTTCATATCGATGATAGCACCAATAGTCCTTAGGAAAGGTCTACCAAGAATAATGGGACATGAAGGATTGCAATCTATGTCAAGTATAATGAAATCCACGGGTACATAGTTCTTATTTGCAACAATAAGAACATCATTGATCCTTCCCATGGGTTTCTTGACCGTAGAATCTGCAATATGCAAATTAAGAGAACACTCTTCAATCTCATGAAAACTAAGAATATCACATAAAGACTTTGGAACCGCGGAAACACTAGCACCCAAATCACACAAAGCATTGCATTCATAGTTTTTGATTTTGATTTTGATAGTAGGTTCCCACTCATCATGAAGTTTTCTAGGTATAGATACTTCTAATTCGAGCTTCTCTTCAAGAGATTTCATCATAGCATCTACGATATGAGCGGTAAAGGCTTTGCTTTGGCTATAAGCATGTGGAGAGTTTGCAATGGATTGCATCAAAGAAATGCATTCAAACAAGGAGCAACTATCATAATTGAATTCCTTGAAATCCAAATTGGGAGTTTCATTACTACCCAAAATTTTGATTTCTTCTACTCCACTCTCCACACCTTTATCATCAAGATAGGTGGACTCCGAATCATTGGGGTGTTTTTCAACCAAAGTGGATTCATATCCAGCCCCTTCATCAATAGGTTTGACACGCGAAAACAAAGATTCAAGAGGAGTCACACCAAGCACTTTAAGATCTTCGTGATCTGCATCACAAATTTCAGGTTTAGCTGCCATCTTATTGACTAAGGTAGCGTGCTTCTCAGAAATTTGGCCCACCAATTTTTCCAGGTGAGCAAGCTGAGAATTCAGTGCAAGGAATTCTTTGGCCATAACATCAACTTCTTTATTCAAACAGGCCATAAAAGAATTTTGCTCTTTTAATTCCCTGCGGAAGTAACTATTTTGGTCAAACTGAGAAGACATGAAACCTTTGACACTTGTTTCAATCTCTTCCAACCTTCTGAAATAGTTTGGTTTGGCCATGAGGAAAGGTCTCTCATGAACAAGCCCAAGAGAAAGCGAGGAAAATGGGCAAAGGAAAACGGAAAAAGGCAAAAGAAAATGGTAAAGGAACATGGCAAAAAGGAAAATGAAAACGGCAAGGGAGAAAGGCTAATGAAAAGGGCAAATGTGAAGTGGGGGAGAGGAAAACGAGAGGCAACTGGCAAAAAAGGTAAATGCAAGAGATGAGTTTGTGACACCTACTTGGATAGATCTCCTCCCCGGCAACGGTGCCAGAAATCCTTCTGCTACTGCGACACCAGACCTTCCGTGGCAACGGCGCCAGGAATCCTGCTGCTACGGCTATGCCTATAGGGACTTCCTTGACAAATATGCAAAGGACTTCCCCGCGGCCTTGGAGCCTTGAGTTGGTGTTCCCTTGAAGAGGAAAGGGTGATGTAGCACAGCAGCGGTAAGTATTTTCCTCAGTTTGAGAACCAAGGTATCAATCCAGTAGGAGGAGCGTTTCACAAGTACCTGCACAAACACAAAGAGCTTGCACCCAACGCTATGAAGGGGTTGTCAATCCCTTATAGATTGTTTGCAAAGTGAGAACTGAAAGCAAAGAGTAAACAAAGCAAAGTAAAAGTGAAAGTGGAAACGATAGTGGTGAATAGACCCGGGGGCCGTAGTGTTCACTAGTTGCTTCTCTCATGAAAGCAAGTAGACGGCGGGTGAACAAATTACTGTCGAGCAATTGATAGAACCGCGTAAAGTCGTGATGTTATCTTAGGCAATGATTATATCTATAGGCATCACGTCCAAAACAAGTAGACCGATACTTTCTGCATCTACTACTATTACTCCACACGTCGACCACAATCCAGCATGCATCTAGTGTATTAAGTCCAAAAGAACAGAGTAACGCCTTAAGCAAGATGACATGATGTAGATGGACAATCTCATATCTACGATAAAAGCCCATCTTGTTACCCTTGATGGTAACAACACGATGCGTGCCTTGCTGCCCCTTCTGTCACTCGGAAAGGTCACCACATGGTATGAACCCAAAACCAAGCACTTCTCCCATTGCAAGAATCATAGATCTAGTTGGCCAAACAAAACCCAAGACTCGGAGAGACTTACAAGGATATCAAATCATGCATATAAGAAATCAGCAAAGACTAAAATATAATTCATAGATAATCTGATCACAAATCCACAATTCATCGGATCTCGACAAACACACCGCCAAAGAGGATTACATCAGATAGATCTCCATGAATATCATGGAGAACTTTGTATTGAAGATCCAAGAGAGAGAAGAAGCCATCTAGCTACTAACTACGGACCCGTAGGTCTGAAGTGGACTACTCACGAGTCATTGGAGAGGCGATGATGTTGATGTAGAAGCCCTCCAACTCCAAAGTCCCCTCCGGCAGGGCACCAGGAAGGGTCTCCAGATGAGATCTCGCGGAAACGGAAGCTTGCGGCGGCGGAAAAGTGTTTTTGTGGATTCCCTGATTTTTTTCTGGATTTTTAGGGAATTTATAGGCCAAAGAGCTAGGGCAGGGGAGCGCCAGGGAGGCCACAAGCCTGGTTGCCACGGGCCCCCCTAGCCGCGGCAACAAGGCTTGTGGGCTCCCCGTGGGCCCCCTGCCTTGGCCCTCAAGCCTCTCGATCTTCTTCCGTTCTGGAAAAATTTATTTCGGGGATTTTATTCCGTTTGGACTCCGTTCCAAAATCAGATCTGAAAAGAGTCAAAAACACAGAAAAAACAGGAACTGGCACTTGGCACTGGATTAATAAGTTAGTCCCAAAAAAGATATAAAAGGTAGACAAAACATCCAAAGTTGACAAGATAACAGCGTGAAACCATCAAAAATTATAGATACGTTTGAGACGTATCACGTAGCTTTAGTAGTAATAGCATAAGTAGCACGACAACCCCAATGGCGACACGTTGATGGAGATCATGCTGTGGCGCCGGTGACAATAAGATCCTGCCGATGCTTTGGTGATGGAGATCAAGAAGCACAAGATGATGGCCATATCATGTCACTTATGAATTGCATGTGATGTCAATCCTTTTATGCACCTTATTTTGCTTAGAACGACGGTAGCATTATGAGGTGATCTCTCACTAAAATTTCAAGACTAAATTGTGTTCTCCCCGACTGTGCACCGTTGCTACAGTTCGTCGTTTCGAGACACGACATGATGATCGGGTGTGATAGACTCAACATTCACATACAACGGGTGCAAAACAGTTGCACACGCAGAACACTCGGGTTAAGCTTGACGAGCCTAGCATGTGCAGACATGGCCCCGGAACACATGAGACCGAAAGGTCGAGCATGAATCGTATAGTTGATATGATTAGCACATAGATGCTTACCACTGAAACTATCCTCAACTTACGTGATGATCGGACTTGAGCTAGTGAATTTGGATCATGTACCACTCAAATGACTAGGGAGATGTACTTTTTGAGTGGGAGTTTAGCAAGTAATTTGATTAGTTAAACTCTAATTATCTTGAACATAGTCTAAGTCCACTTTGAAAATATTTGTGTCGTAGATCAATGGCTCACGCGGTAGTCGCCCTGAATTTTAATACATTTCTAGAGAAAGCTAAGTTGAAAGATGATGGAAGCAACTTTGTAGACTGGGCTCGTAATCTTAAGTTGCTCCTGCAAGCTGGGAAGAAGGATTATGTCCTTAATGATGTGCTAGGAGATGAACCACCCACCGCGGCTGACCAAGATGCTAAGAACGCTTGGTTAGCACGCAAGGAGGCCTACTCAGTAGTTCAATGTGCAGTCTTGTATGGCTTAGAACCGGGACTTCAACGTCGCTTTGAGCGTCATGGAGCATATGAGATGTTCCAACAGTTGAAGTTTATCTTTCAGAAGAATGCCCGGATCGAGAGGTATGAGACCTCCGATAAATTCTATGCTTGCAAGATGAAGGAGAATTCGTCTGTCAGTGAACATGTGCTCAAAATGTGTGGGTACTCAAACACTCTAGCTGAGCTAGGGATTGAGGTCCCGCAAGAGGCTATCACTGACAGAATTCTTCAATCACTGCCACCAAGCTATAAGAGCTTTGTGTTGAACTATAACATGCAAGGGATGAACAAGTCACCCGGCGAGTTATTCGCGATGCTGAAAGTCGCAGAGTCAGAACTCCGTAAAGATCATCAAGTGTTGATGGTGAATATGACCACTAGTCTCAAGAGAAACGGCGAAGGAAAGAAGGGTAATTCAAAGAAGAGCGACAAGCCTGTCGCCAATCCGACGAAGAAACCCAAAGCTGGACCAAAGCCTGAAACGGAGTGCTATTATTGCAAGGGTATGGGTCACTCGAAGCGCAACTGCTCCAAGTATCTGGTGGATAAGAAGGCGGTCAAGGAAAAATCAGGTATATTCGATATACATGTTATTGATGTGTACTTAACCAGCTCTCATAGTAGTGCCTGGGTATTCGATACCGGTTCTGTTGCTGATATTTGCAACTCGAAACAGGAACCGCGGAATAAGCGAAGACTGGCGAAGGATGAAGTGACGATGCGCGTGGGAAATGGTTCCAAGGTTGATGCAATCGCCGTCGGCACATTTTCACTTCAGTTACCATCAAGATTAGTTATGAACTTAAATAAATGTTATTTAGTGCCTGCGTTAAGCATGAACATTATATCTGGATCTTGTTTATTGCGAGACGGTTACTGGTTTAAGTCAAAGAATAATGGTTGTTCTATTTCTATGAGTAATATCTTTTTTGGTCATGCAACCAATGTGAGGGAATTGTTCATATTGAATCTTGATAGAGATAATACACATATACATAACGTTGAGACCAAAAGAGTTAGAGTTAACAATGATAGCGCCCTGTTTTTATGGCACTGCCGCTTGGGTCATATTGGTGTAAAACGCATGAAGAAACTCCATACCGATGGACTTTTGGAGTCACTCGACTTTGATTCACTTGACATGTGCGAACCATGCCTCATGGGCAAGATGACTAAGACTCCGTTCTGCGGAACAATGGAGCGTGCAAGTGACTTGTTGGAAATCATACATACCGATGTGTGCGGTCCGATGAGTGTGGAGGCGCGCGGGGGATATCGTTATTTTCTCACCTTCACTAACGATTTGAGTAGATATGGTTATGTCTACTTGATGAAGCACAAATCTGAAACGCTTGAAAAGTTCTAGCAATTTCAGAGTGAAGTTGAAAATCATCGTAACAAGAAGATCAAGTTCCTACGGTCTGATCGTGGGGGTGAATATCTGAGTTTCGAGTTTGGTGCTAACTTAAAACAATTAGGAATTGTTTCACAGTTGACACCGCCTGGAACACCACAGCGTAATGGTGTGTCCGAACATCGTAATCGTACGTTATTAGAGATGGTGCGATCTATGATGTCTCTTACCGATTTGCCGTTATCGTTTTGGGGTTATGCATTAGAGACAGTTGCATTCACTCTAAATAGGGCACCATCAAAATCCGTTGAGACGACACCATACGAACTCTGGTATGGCAAAAGACCAAAGTTGTCGTTTCTTAAAGTTTGGGGATGTGATGCTTATGTCAAAAAGCTTCAGCCTGAAAAGCTGGAACCCAAAGCGGAAAAGTGCGTGTTCATAGGTTACCCAAAAGAGACAGTTGGGTATACTTTCTATCTCAAATCCGAGGGCAAAGTGTTTGTTGCTAAAAATGGAGCTTTTCTTGGGAAGGAGTTTCTCTCGAAAGAATTAAGTGGGAGGAAGATAGAACTTGATGAGGTTGTCGAACCTCTAATTTCTCTTGATGGTGGCGCAGGGCAAGGGGAAACCCCTGTTGCTGCGGCGCTGATTGAGGAGCAAGTTGATGATTATGATCATGAAACTTTCTATCAAGTTACTATCGGACCTCGCAGGTCGACAAGATCACGTACTACTCCTGAGTTGTACGGTAATCCTGTCTTAACGATTATGTTGTTGGACAACAATGAACCTGTGAATTATGAAGAAGCAATGGTGGGCCCGGATTCCAACAAATGGCTGGAGGCCATGAAGTCTGAGATAGGATCCATGTACGAGAACAAAGTGTGGACTTTGGAAGTACTACCTGAAGGCCGCAAGGCTATTCAGAACCAATGGATCTATAAGAAGAAGACAGACGCAGACAGTAAGGTAACCATTTATAAAGCTCGACTTGTGGCAAAGGGTTTTTCACAAGTTCAAGAAGTTGACTACGATGAGACTTTCTCACCGGTAGCGATGCTTAAATCCGTCCGAATCATGTTAGCAATAGCTGCCTTTTACGATTATGAAATCTGGCAGATGGATGTCAAAACGGCGTTCCTTAACGGTTTTCTTAAGGAAGAGTTGTATATGATGCAACCCGAAGGTTTTGTCGATCCGAAGAATTCTATCAAAGTGTGCAAGCTCCAACGATCCATTTATGGACTGGTGCAAGCATCTCGGAGTTGGAATAAGTGCTTTGATGAGGTGATCAAAGCATTTGGGTTTAGACAAGTGGTTGGAGAATCTTGTATTTACAAGAAAGTGAGTGGGAGCTCTGTGGCGTTTCTAATATTATATGTGGACGCCATATTGCTGATTGGAAACAACGTGGAGCTTTTGAAGAGCATAAAGGATTACTTGAATAAAAGTTTCTCTATGAAGGACCTAGGAGAAGCTCCTTACATTCTAGGCATTAAGATCTATAGGGATAGATCGAAACGCCTGATAGGACTTTCAAAAAGCACATACCTTGATAAAGTTTTGAAGAAGTTCAAAATGGATCAGTCAAAGAAAGGGTTCTTGCCAATATTACAAGGTATAAAATTGAGTAAGACTCAATGCCCAGCAACTCCGGAAGATACAGAACAAATGAGTTCCGTCCCCTACACTTCAGCCGTAGGTTCTATCATGTATGCAATGATGTGCACTAGACCAGACGTCAGCTTGGCCATAAGTATGGCAGGCAGGTTTCAGAGTAATCCAGGAGTGGATCACTGGACGACGGTCAAGAATATTCTGAAGTACCTGAAAAGGACTAAGGAAATGTTTCTCGTGTATGGAGGTGACAAAGAGCTCGTCGTAAAAGGTTACGTCGATGCAAGTTTTGACACCGATCCGGATGACTCTAAGTCGCAAACGAGATACGTATTTATTCTTAATGGGGGTGCGGTAAGGTGGTGCAGTTCCAAGCAGAGCGTCATCGCAGATTCTACATGTGAAGCGGAGTACATGGCTGCCTCGGAGGCCGCAAAGGAGGGTGTGTGGATGAAGCAGTTCATGACAGATCTTGGAGTTGTGCCGAGCGCACTAGATCCATTAACTCTGTTATGTGACAACACTGGTGCCATTGCCTTAGCAAAGGAACCATGGTTTCACAAGAAGACCAGACACATCAAACGACGCTTCAACCTCATCCGCGACTACGTCGAAGGAGAGGACGTGAATATTTGCAAAGTACACATGGATCTGAATGTAGCAGACCCGCTGACTAAACCTCTTCCACGGGCAAAACATGATCAACACCAGAACTATATGGGTGTTCGATTTATTACAATGTAAATCGCATGGCGATGTGAGGACTAGATTATTGACTCTAGTGCAAGTGGGAGACTGTTGGAAATATGCCCTAGAGGCAATGATGAATAGTTATTATGATATTTCCTGTTTAAAGATAATTGTTTATTATCCGTGCTATAATTGTATTGAATGAAAACATAGATAGATATGTGGATACATAGACACAACAATGTCCTTAGCAAGCCTCTAGTTGGCTAGCAAGTTGATCAAGGATAGTCAAGGTTTTTTGACTATGTGCAAAGTGTTGTTGCTTGATAATTGGATCACATCATTAGGAGAATCATGTGATGGACTAGACCCAAACTATGAACGTATCATATTGATCGTGTCGTTTTATTGCTATAGTTTTATGCATGTCAAGTATTTGTTCCTATGACCATGGGATCATATAACTCACTGGCACCGGAGGAATGCCTTGTGTGCATCAAACGTCACAACATAACTGGGTGACTATAAAGGTGCTCTACAGGTATCTCCAAAGATGTCCGTTGAGTTAGTATGGATCAAGACTGGGATTTGTCACTCCATGTGACGGAGAGGTATCTCGGGGCCCACTCGGTAATACAACATCACACACAAGCCTTGCAAGCAATGTGACTAAGTGTAAGTCACGAGATCTTGTATGACAGAACGAGTAAAGAGACTTGCCGGTAACGAGATTGAAATAGGTATGCGGATACCGACGATCAAATCTCGGGCAAGTAACATACCAAAGGACAAAGGGAATGACATACGGGATTATATGGATCCTTTACACTGAGGTTCAACCGATAAGATCTTCGGAGAATATGTAGGATCCAATATGGGCATCCAGGTCCCGCTATTGGATATTGACCGAGGAGTACCTCGGGGCATGTCTATATAGTTCTCGAACACGCAGGGTCTGCACACTTAAGGTTCGGTGATGTTTTTGTATAGTTGAGTTATATGTGTGGTTACCGAATGTTGTTCAGAGTCCCGGATGAGATCACTTACGTCACGAGGGTTTCCGAAATGGTCCGGAGACGAAAATTGATATATAGGATGACTTCATTTGGTTACCAGAAAGTTTTCGGGCATTACCGGGAATGCACCGGGAGTGACGAATGGGTTCCGGAAGTTCACCGGGAGGGGGGCAACCCTCCCGGGGGAAGCCCAAAGGACTTATGGGTGGCGCACCAGCCCTTAGTGGGCTGCTGGGACATCCCAAGAAGGCCTATGCGCTATAGAGAAAAACCAAAGAAAAGAAGAAAAAAAAGGTGGGAAAGGAAAGAAGGACTCCACTTTCCAATCCTAGTTGGACTAGGATTGGAGTTGGACTCCTCCTCCTCCTAGCCGGCGCACCCTTGAGGGCTTGGCCCTCAAGGCAAACCTCCTCCCCGTCCCTCCTATATATAGTGGTGATTTAGGGCTGATTTGAGACAACTTTCGCTACGTGCAACTCAGATCTAGACACCATAGTTTTACCTCTAGATCGTATTTCTACGGAGCTCGGGCGGAGCCCTGCAGGAGTAGATCCTTCACCACCACCGGAGCGCCGTCACACTGCCGGAGAACTCATCTACTTCTCCGTCTTGCTTTCTGGATCAAGAAGGCCGAGATCATCGTCGAGCTGTATGTGTGCTGAACGCGGAGGTGTCGTCCGTTCGGCACTAGATCGGAGCGGATCGCGGGACGGATCGCGGGACGGTTCGTGGGACGGTTCACTGGGCGGATCGAGGGACATGAGGACGTTCCACTACATCAACCGCATTTCTTAACGCTTCATGATGTGCGATCTACAAGGGTACGTAGATCCAAATCTCCTCTCGTAGATGGACATCACCATGATAGGTCTTCGTGCGCGTAGGAATTTGTTTGTTTCCCATGCGATGTTCCCCAACAAAAGAACGCTATCCCTAGCCCATCATGCTCTAGAATTGATCCATTCATGCAACACACTCAAATATTAACTACATTCAGTGCTCAAGTGTGATAATGACATTCCTTAGTTGGAGCTTTATAAGAGAAGATGGAAACTCAAATTCAAAAATAATAGTTGCATAAAGTAAATAGGTAGGCCCTTCGCAGAGGGAAGCAGGGATTTGTAGAGGTGCCAGTGCTCAAAGTAAAAAATTGAGATATTTTTTTAGGGTGGCATGCTTTTCCTGTCAACGAGAACGACTAAGAGTTTCCAGTATCCTCCATGCTAAACAAATTATTGGCGGTTCCCAAACTGAAAATAAAATTTATACCTTTTCCACCATTCTTTCACATTCCAAGGCAAGCCGTATCCACGGGTACCATCCATACCAACACTTTCCAAGGCATTTATTATTTGACAACATAAAATAATCTTTTTTTCCTTTTTGGGACTGGGCATCCCTATTACCTCCATACTCTTGTGCAATGACAAGTGAATCAACACTCATCTTGAGAATAACCTATTTAACATGGAAGATACTGGCCACCCCTCGCCCCTTCATGAGCGGTATGGGCACACAAAACAAAATTTTATTTTCAAAATTCGAGTTGGCACTTGCAAATTTACTTGGAATGGCGTTGGAATACCACATAGAGGTAGGTAAGGTGGACTCATGTGGCACCACTTTGCGTTTAAGATTTAGATGCACAAGGAGTATTCCCCCTTAGTACAAGTGAAGACTAGCAAATAGATTGTGAAGCGCCCAACCAAGGAACACAAATTATCATAAGTGGACATTAAACATAACTAACACCGAATAATGCAACACAAATAGGATGTAATTTCATAGAATAATTATTGACTTCATGTGCATGCAAAGGGAATCACAAACCTTAACACCAGTATTCTTACTAGACCATAATTACTCATCGACATAGCACACACATTACTATCTTCATATCGCAAAACTATTGCAAAAAATCAAACTTAATATCCAATGATCTTCATGCGAGTTTTTATTATATCTTTCCTAGACATTCATCACTTTGGGACTAATTTTCATTTAAAGCAAATTACCAATGCAAATAACATTCTCTCAAACAAATATAAGTGAAGGACGAGAGCACAAGTTTCTTTCAAATTTTCAAATCTCAAAATTATATAAGTGAAGCAAGAGAGGATTTCTTGAAACTTTCAGAAACTCTCAAGATAATATAAGTGGAGCATGAGAGCAAATTTCTTCAAAATAACATCACCACCATGCTCAAAAAGATATAAGTGAAGTACTAGAGAAATTCCATGGCTCAAAAAATTGAAGTGAAGCATAAAGAGAGATTCTAACAAATCATAGCATAATTTAGCTCTATCAAATGGGTGTGTCAAGCAAGGTTTATTATGACAAACTAACCAGCAAATAAAGCAAATACACAAATGATACAAGACTCTCCAATCAAAGGTCATGATATGTGACGAATAAAAATATAGCTCCAAGTAAAATTACCGATGGTCTATAGAAGAAAGAGGGGATGCCTTCCGGGGCATCCCCAAGCTTAAGTGCTTGGTACTCCTTAGATATTGCCTTGGGGTGCCATGGGGCATCCCCAAGCTTAGGATTTTATCACTCCTTATTCCATCATCCATCGTGATCTCACTCAAATTCAAAACTTCAATCACACAAAACATAACAAAATTTTGTGAGATCCATTAGTATAAGAAAACCAAACTTTACTATAAGTACTATTGAAAACCTATTCCAGTTTTGTTTTTACATTATATCTACTATATTCTAACTTTACCATGGATTATGCTCCCCGATATAAACCATAAAATCATTAAAACAAGCACATTACACAAATAAAACTGAATCTGTTAAAAATAGAACAATCTATAAAGATTTGAAATTTTCTTATACTTATGTAACTCCACAAATTCTGAAAAATTAGCAACATAGGGAATTTTTTTATTAATTATGTGTAAAACATTCAAACACTTTTGACATTTCTGTGATTTTTAGGATTTTTTCTAGTAGACGCAAAAGTTTTTGTTTTACAACAGGATTGAAGCAACTAATACCCCCACATGATCCCAAAGGCTTTGCTTGGTACAAAGACTAAATAAAACACAAAAACACAATTATAATAGTAGCGTAATTGTGCAAACACTCTAGAACAGAAAGCAAAAGTGAAAATAAAATGTATTCACTGGGCTGCCTCCCAACAAGCGTTATCGTTTTACGCCCCTAGCTAGGCCTAGTAGCATAGTTTTCAAGTGATGTCATCCTTAGCTATTGGTGCATAGGTTGCCCTCATGATTGATTTATATGGTAATTTAATTTTAGTCCTAGTGAAGTGTTCCATGCCTTTTCTTACACTACAATAAATAAGCTCGTTTATGACAAAAAATATTGATGGCGGTTTTATTGGTCATAGATCTATGACTAAAATCTACAAAAAGGTCATCAGGTGTCTAAGAGGGTCCAAACAGTATAAAATTTTGACCATCTCTATCAAGAAGGTCATAATCCCATTGCCCAAAATGGTCATTGGCATGTGTAGCTCTATTTATGCCCGCATTGTAGGTCCTCCATGACAAAATTAAGAAGGTCATAGGCTTAAATAGAGGTGACTGGGCGGAAAACTCAACAATTTTGCCTATATGTCTTGTATAGGTGTCGACAAGGCCACAAATGGAAAATGAATTTTATGTCCAAAGAAAATGAAAACTCCCTGTAGAAACATTGTTTGCCATTCCAAGATGCACCCTTGTGCAAAATTGTTTGACCGATTTCCTTCCGATTCCATCTGATTTCCTTCTGATTCGGCAGAAAACTCTTTAAATGGAAAAAATAGCTTTAGACGCCCGCCACATGGATCCGGAGTGTGACCCCCTTCATGAACGGCACCATTGTCTTCACTTGAGGGTGGAAACAGCCACACAATAGGTTACTTCTCATTCGTGGAAACATTGTGGCTAGGGTTTCGGTGGCCTTCACCTCAGTGCTTCTTCGATGGAGACGAGGTCAGAGGCCGCCGGATCCTTCACCGATGTGGATGCCGTTAGTACTTGCCCTCCTTCGTCAGTCAAGAGGGTAGAAAAAATCAGAAGAAAAATAAAAAGAAGAACACAATTGCATGAGCTTGATTCCTATTGGTGGAAACATTTGTTCCATGGATCGATGATGTGGCGCATATCCATCCATCTATCCATCAAGCTCTCCACCCCCACATCCCTCCATCCATCCATAGAGAAAAGGAGAAACAATATGAGCCCACGAGAGAGAGAGAGAGAGCCCACCTAACTCCAGTCGTCCAGCGTCATCCCCCTCCTCTCTGTCTCGTAACCTGGCTCCTCTCTCTCCACGATCCCCTCTCCCTCGCCGCCGCCACCACCCACGTCAGCCTATTCCGGTGAGCTCCGACAATGGGAAGCACTCCCCCAAGCTCCCCAAGCTCCACGCCTCCTTCCTCTTCGTACAGAATCCGCACTCCCTCCCTCCATTGTTCCCCGTGGCTAGCTAGGATTTCGGCCGCCACCTCATCTCCGACGACGGCGAGTCCAGCAGCATGCGGATCCGACACCGGGCTATCCCAGGTTGGTAGTTCCACTCATTCCTTGCACAAATTCTCCCTCCCCACCTCACCTCACCATCTCCTCGTTTCGTTGCCTTTTCTACAACATGGCACGGATGGGACTGCGACGGCAGCAGGAGGACGCATGCCATATCCTGCTCGAGGAGGCGGATAGTAGGGGCGCGCCCAGCCGGCAGCCCTGTCCTGCTCGAGGAGGCAGATAGTAGGGGTGCACCCAGCCGGCAGCCCTGTCCTGCTCGAGGAGGCGGATAGTAGGGGCGTGCCCAGCTGGATCCATCTTCGATCGACGGCCACTGATCCATCTTCGGTCGGCGGCGAGCTGTGGTGGCGTACATGTGGTGCTGATGGATGCAGTGTACAAGGGCGCCGATGCCATGGAGCTAGCCACCGGCTTCTGCATGCCGCGCTGCAGCGATGTGCGCTGTCTCCTCGGCTTTAGCAGGGGCCTTCGCCTGGTGCTTACGTGCTTATCCTCATCATCATCTCTGTGAGTGGGTTCGTCAAAGTACGTTGATTATGTCAGTGATTATCTGCTTTTAGTTATTTTTGGATACCTATCTAGTAGACAGTTTCTATTTCTTGGTACTGTGGAACTGAGAAATATATTGTGTTAGCGATGCAAGTCTGTATGTCATGGTCATGTCCTCAATCTGTAAACAAATAAATTATTGTCATGTTGTTTCTCCATATGTCTCATATATCCAATCTTTTTCCTCACTACTTGTCATGTTGTGATACTTCTCGCTCAGGTTTTAGGTGTGGTAGGACTGTTGAAAACCAATTAGTTGTGCAGTGCCGTACAGTGATTTTGTTCTGCCACCAGACCCTCGGTGTTTTTGTTTAACTTGTGGGTCTTTGTTTCATATATTATTATAAGCTCAAGTAGTGCACTTTCTGTTGATCATTTTTCGAATCTGCTAGTTGCTGCCAGTTGCTCTGCTCCATGTTGTTCACATAAAGGTGGAAAGATACTCTTATCTCAAATCGCTATCGTTAGTTGGTAGGTATATATTGTTTGGCTAGCATGCTCAAGATACCTACCATCTTTTGCAAACCTAGTGAATATTGACTTTTCCTTGGCTCACCTTTTCATAGCTGATGTTATCCAATTTATCAATTAGGATGTGGTCCACTTGTACCATTTTTATGCATGCTAAAATATGCTAGATATGTTAAACCATATCCTCTGTGGATTCCAATCTTAATTGTTGTCATGTGTGCAAATATCCCCTTTTGATTGCGATCTTAATTTGTTCTGATCCAAGGTTACCGCTCTATCTTATACAACTTAATTTGTTATATCAAGCTGTAGCCAGTGCAGATAGTTGACCTTTATGGATTTATACAGTTCTTCTTGTGCAGCAGGATTTGATTTAGTACAAGTGGTTCATCATGCCAGGCTCCTCTTTTCTACTGCTTCCATGCAATAGTGGCGGCGGCTGTGCTGTTCGACATCGGCTACAAAAATAGCCACGGTGAGCTCCTTCCCTTCATGTTCTCCCTGTTTGAAATTCTGAACACATGCAAGGGAAAAAAGACCATAATCTCTATGTTCCATTTTGTCTATTTATACAAATGTTTGTGGGGTGCTTAGATCTGATGGTAATGGCGTCAATGATTAGAATAATCAGTTTTTGTTTACTTTAGTTCATGTTGAGTCCCATAACAAAAACTTCTTAGATCTGCTGCTACTACTACCAAATAGTTTTTATAAGAATCTTGTAATATAATCCGTGCTGCTGCCACTTTACCAAATTGTTTTTAGAAGGTACTTGTAATATAATCCTTACTGCTGCTACTACATATTTGGGCAAAACAATGTGCACTGATAAAACTACCACTAAATGCTATCAAAACATTGTACGTAAGGGCAAAACATTGTGCACTGATAAAACTACAACTAAATGCTATCAAAACATTGTACGTAAGGGCAAAACACTGTGCACTGAATGCTATCAAAAGCCAAGGCCTGCCCGATCTGCACTGATAAAACTCTAATTTGTGTGTTTGTAAATAGTAAATATATCATTCCAAATATTAAGTTATGAATGATCATACCTACTTTCCTGAGAAAAATCCCCAAAACTACCACTCCAGGCTCTTTAGGGCTCTTTCACTGAAAATGAGGCTTGAGCCCAGCCTAGATATACTAGGCCCAGGCTGCACATGCCTACGTTTAATTTAGGAAAATTCTAGTCCACACATTTCCAAAGAATGTGATAACGAAATTATACATGTAGAGAAGTAACATCAGACATGTAAATCATAGTTTAAAATATACCTGATATAATTTGATCACAATGTTTAAGATGCAAAATAGCTTAAGCTGAGTTTCATACATAAGTAAAGCTAAGTAAATAACTAACCTGGGAAATGGTCTTCTCTATGGCCAGTAGGCGCTCCACCACTGAAATATCCAACTGTATTTTGGTAGTGATGACACATAAGGTGCAGCAGTGTTGTTTGCTAAGCCTTCAGGACTCTGTTTAGTTTCATCAGCTGACAAATGAGCAAAGCCGGAAGCAACTTCATGGTGATTAGTTACATGTCCCACGTTATTGGTTTATTGTTTTATTCATGTCAAAAAACAATAAATGAGGTAGAAGTTAATCAACCGTGTTTAAGTGTTTTGTGATTATTTGATTTTCATAAGATGATTTATGCACCGGAACGGAGAGAGTACTAGACACTAGCTAGTAGTTGATGATCGACTAGCAGCATCGCAGTTAATTACGACGCAACACACATTTCAGCTAGCTGTGTGTACGTCTCACAAGTTGCATCCGTTAGCATGTTCGGCCCATATCAGCCGTAAACTTAGGATTCAAGCAACATAGGAGACAAATTAATATAGTACACAAAATAGTATGTATCCAGCTTGCTGTTGTAGTAGTATGTTGCACCCTTGTCTGCGACTGTTGGATGCAACCTTACTCCCTTAATATTTCCAGGAATTTTTGCACTATATATTTAAAAATCATTTCTCACAGTTATTTTGTTAGTAAAAAGAGCTAGGTCTGGGTAGTTCACATGCATTTGGCTCCTCTACTTATATTTACTTCTGCTTGTAACAAGTCTTAATATAAATCTGTTAGTTTACAGGAATACCAGTTACTACTGGTTGTAATAAGCCTTCACAAAGTATCACTAAAGTGCATGAAAAATATATTTTGTTTTGAAATATCTCTCAGCCACTTAAAGTAACTGCGAATTTGTATTTGTGTTAGATGATGTTTTCTATGACCTTGTTCATTTCTCGACTCTTGACTTTGATCATGCAGAACATCTGAATCATGCCTTCTTGCACGCGTCAATGGAAAATAATCATTTTCTTCTTGCAAGCGTCAATGGCAAGAATAGCATATTGTGCAGAGGAAAAGGATGAGAAGAAACTTGTGCTTCTGATTTAATCTTTGTCGAACTCTCTTTATGTGCGATTGTGCACTTGTTGGGTCCTTTTTCTGTGCACTTGCACCTGTAAAAGTATTCTGTTGTGCACTTGTAAAATTATTTTGATGTGCACTTGTTAGGCCTTGAACCTTAATGTGTGGAGGAGTCGGTGGATGATGTATTGTATTTCATGTGATGTGCTACTGAAATGATATATACAATTTATCTGCAATCTTTTATTATGTTGTTGTATTTGTTCTTTAATGGGCCTATCTTAAAATTTTCATGCTTCTAGCAAAATAATGTTTCAAACAAAACAAATCAGACATTTTCAATAATAAATAGGTATTGGGCTAGGCCATGTAAGCTATATTGGTCGATTGGGCTTTAAAATTTATGATGATTTCAATTGGTCACTAGCAATGCCACGTCAGCTTGGCCACGTCACATCCTACGTGGCTCACACAAATGGGTAATGACCAAACAAATTTTTTGGTCAATAGAGACCTACGAACAAAATTTTAGAAAGGTCATGTTTGTTCATTCTTGACGGTCAACTGTTGACCTTGTGAATTTGGTCAAAAAAGGTCAATAAATGAGAACAATGACGAATCAATGACCAATATAGGGAGTCATAATTGACCTTATTTCTTGTAGTGTTAGTGGAAACTTAAATTTAATATTCCCTTCTTTCATATCAATCATGACCCCTATAGTAGGCAAGAACGGTCTACAAAGAATTATTGGACAAGACGGATTGCACTCAATATGAAGAACAATAAAATCTATGGGCACATAATTCCTATTTGCAAGATTGAGAACATAATTAATTCTTCCCATATGTTTTTAATAGTAGAATCTGCCAAGTGCAAATTGAGAGAACATTCTTCAATATCGGTAAGACCAAGCACATCACAAAGAGATTTCGAAACTGTGTAAACACTAGCACCCAAATCAAATAAAGCATAACACTCAAAATTCTTGATTTTGATCTTAACGTTGGGTTCCCATTTATCATGTAATTTTCTAGGAATAGAAAACTCTACCTCTAACTTTTCTTCCAAAGGTTTTATAACCGCATCCGAAATATGTTTAGAAAAAGCTTCATTTAGTTCATAGCCATTGGGTGAATTTATCATAGATTGAAACAAAAAAATCAAGGAGCAACTACCAAAATTAAAAAAATTGCAATCCTAAATAGTGGGTGCATCGCTAGTTAACGTTTTTACCTCCTCAATTCCACTTTTATCAATTTTTTCAATAAGATTTTCACCCTCCAAATCATGGGAATGCCCTCTAGCTAAAGATGACACTTCCTAAGTTCCCTCATCATTAATTTTAACATTACTAAACAGGGAATCAATAGAAGAAACACCAATCATTTTAATTTTATCATCATTTTTATGAAAGCAATCGGGAAACACTCTTTCTAGAAATTCTCTTTTAGCTCTAAGCATGGCGGTTCTTTTCTTACTTTCATATATGGAAAGATATAAAGCTTTAATTGATTCCTTAATGTTTACCTTAGGAAAATTGTTATTGTTGATATTTTCTACATCATGCGAAATTCTATCAACACTTCTAGTCATATCATCAATCTTATTCAACTTTTCTTCTATCGTAGTATTGCAACAATTTTGCAGATTGATAAATTCCTTAATATTATTCTCAAGATCACAGGGTATCCTAGCATTATTATTATGATAATTACCATAGGAATTGCCATAATTATTTGAAGAACTTCCAGGATACGACCAAGGATTAAAATTGTTCCTATAAGCATTATTATTAAGTTGTCTCGCGGGACAAAATTCACATCTAGGGCATCATTATTTTGTTCAATCAAAGTAGACAAAGGCACATCATTAGGATCAATAGGAGAATGCTTACTAGCAACCAATTTCATAAGAGCATCAATTTTTTCACTCAAAGCACCAATTTCTTCGATAGAATTAACTTTTGTATTAGTAGGATCTCTTTCAGTATGCCACTGTGAATAATTAGCCATAATATTATCAAGAAATTTAGTAGCATCACCCAGAGTAATTTCCATGAAAGTGCCACCCACAACATAATCTAAAAGATTTCTAGAAACAAAATTCAATCCCGCATAAAAAAATGTATGATCATCCACAAATTCAAACCATGAGTTGGGCAATTTCTTATCATAAATTTCATCCTTTCCCAAGACCGGGCAACATGCTCATGCTCAAGTTGTTTAAAATTCATAATATGATTTCTAAGAGAAATAATTTTTGCAGGAGGAAAATACTTTGTGATAAAAGCATCTTTGCACTTGTTCCAAGAATCAATACTATTTCATGGCAAAGATGAAAACCAAATGTTAGCATGATCACACAAAGAGAACGAAAATAATTTCATATTAAGAATATCAATGTCCACATCTTTCTTCTTTTGCATATCACACAATTCTTCGGAAGTGTTTAGATGGGACGCAACATCCTCATTAGGAGTACCAAAAAATTACTTTTTCATAACAAGATTCAACACAACGGCAGTAATATCATAAGACTCCGCACTACTGGCGGGAGGAGCAATAGGAGTGCTAATAAAATCATTGTTTTTGGTATGGAAAAATCACACAACTTAATGTTCTCTTGAGTCATTGTGATTATGCAAATAAGAACACAAGCAAACAAGAGATCCAACAAGAAACTGCCAAACAACAAGAAGGCAAATAAATAGGCAAATTTTTATGAAGTGAGGGAGAGGAAACGGGAGGCAAATGGCAAATAATGTAATTGTAAGGAGATGAGATTTGTGTGTAGGGACCTGATAGATCTTGACTTGATCTGCCCCGGCAACGGTGCCAGAAATCTTGACGGTGTTCGCACGTGCGTTGGTTTTCGCTCCAAGCTTAAAGGGTGATGTAGCACAACGACGACAAGTATTTCCCTGAGTTAAGAAACCAAGGTATCAATTAGTAGGAAGATCCACAAGACTATGCAAGCAGCACCTGCACACAAATAGCAAATCCTCGCAACCCAACGCGTAGAGGGGTTGTCAATCCCTCGTGGGTAAAGTAAGGATATATTCCCAGATGCAAATAAAGGTGATATCAAATAGAACGTAGCAAGGTATTTTTCGGGTTTTTGGTAATATAGATCTGAAAAAAACAGCAAATAAAGTAGAAAAGCAAATAGCAAAGTAGAGATTGCAAATAGATGATGTGAAGTAGACCCGGGGGTCGTAGGTTCACTAGTGGCTTCTCTCGAGAAAATAGCAAGCGATGGGTAGACAAATTACTGTTGGGCAATTGATACAAGAGAAAATAATTATGACGATATTCAAGACAATGATCATGTATATAGGCATCACGTCCAAGATAAGTAGACCGACTTCTGCCTGTATCTACTTCTATTACTCCACACGTCGACCGCTATCCAACATGCATCCAGTGTATTGAGTTCATGGAGAAACGTAGTAATGCCTTAAGAACGATGACATGATGTAGATAAGATCTATTCATGTAGGAATATACCCCACCGTTTTATCCTTGATAGCAACGATACATGCGTGTCATGTCTCTTTGTGTCACCAAGATTGAGCATCGCAAGATCGAACCCATCAGAAAGCACCTCTTCCCATTGCAAGATAAAAGACCAAGTTGGCCAGGCAGAAACCAAATACCGGAGAAGAAATACGAGGCTATAATAATAAAGCATGAATATGTTTTCATATATCTGATCATAAACTCACAATTCATCGCATACCAACAAACACACCGCAAAAGAAAGAATTACATCATATGGATCTCTAAGAGACCATTGTATTGAGAAACAAAACGAGAGAGAAAGCCATCTACCTACTTCCTATGGACCCGTATGTCTAATATGAACTACTCATGCATCATCAGAGGAGCACCAATGAGGATGGTGAACCCCTTCGTGGTCGTGTTCCTCTCCAGAACGGGCTCTAGATTGGTTTCATGGCTCTGGAACTTGCGGCGGTTGAAACGATTTTTTGTCGACTCCTCTAGATTTATTTGAATATTGTGGTACTTATAAGCTCACAAGCGGTGGAGGGGGTGCCCGAGGCCCCCACTAGACACCACGCCACGCTAGGGGCCTCTGACGCACCCTGATGTCTAGTGGCCCCCCTGGGCCTCGTGTGCTGCTCATTCTTGGCTCCCAAGTTTTCTTCTGGTCCAAAAAATCTCTGTAAAGTTCCGTGGCAATTGGACCTCATCTGATATACATTTTCTGTGAAGGAAAAAACAGCAAATGACACTAGGCACTATGTCAATAGGTTAGTCCCAAAAAATGATATAAAGTTGCTATAAAATGATCATAAAGCATCCAAGAATGATAACATAACAACATGAAACAATAAAAAATTATAGATATGTTGGAGATGTATCATCTCACAGATTCATGTTTTCAATAAATATGATCACGGAAAAACAACTCAGACTCTCCCTATATTTATAAACACACACGAAGAGAGGGGGAGATGATGCAGCTCCCCCAATAATCCCATCCACTTTGGGGGAGCCAACCAGCTGATTTTTTTACTGTCGCACGGCCACCACCACCGTCGGCTGACGCCTGTATTACCACCACCATCAGGCCCACCACGTCGATTTGTCGACGTCATGACTTCTTATTCCGCTTGGCCGCCTCGACGTCGCACGTTCGCATCATCGCCCGCCTCGCCGCCGCCACCGCCCCACCTCCTAGCACCGTACTGCACCATCGCCACACCTTGCTGCGCTGGCGCCGTACCTCCCCGTGACGCCAGCGCCCCACCTTACAGCCTCCATGAGAGAGGGAGTGACAAAATTAGAAAAATAAAAATCTGGCTCACCAATATGTTGGTCCCACACACTGCGAGTATATTGGGGATGAATTTATTAGTGATCTACTAGAGCAACACGGTGAAATCCAACAAATTTACTGGGAGAGCCGGTAGCGGTGACATCATACCGTCCGGCTTCACATAAGCTTTTTTACGAGAATACATCACGACCCATCATATTTTTATAGAAAACAAAAGACAATTATAAAAAGCTACTCACTCTATTACTTTTTAAAGATTTCACTATAGACTACATATAGATGTATGTGATCATATTTTAAAGTGTAAATTCACTTATTTTTCTTCGTATCTAGTCTATGGTAAATTTCTAAAATGTCTTATACTCCATCTATTCCTAAATATGAGTCTTTTTAGACATTCTACTAGATGACTATATACAGATGCATATATTGTAGGTTTGTAGGTTTACTTATTTTGATCCGTAAGTCTTTTTATAAAATTTATAAAAAAGACTTATATTTAAGAACGCAGGGAGCATTTATATACGGACGCGTTACAACACAACGCACGGCCGGCTCCACTGAAGTGAAGCGACCGAGGTGGAGTATATCGTACTCAAAATAATATACGGTGACTACGGTCATCCATTGAGGGAAAGAGAGAGCGATGGTTCCCGCTCGAAAGATAGCCGTCTTGAGAAAGCTATGGTTTGTTCTCTAGAACTGCTAGTATCTCAAAAGGCGCTGCGAGGCGCCGCACTCTTTTGAGTCACCCATCCGAACCTTTTTCTTTCAAAATTCACGTCGGCACTCGGCAATGATGCACCCACACTGTTTGGATGCCTTTTCACATCAAGTTTAGTACTGGTAGATGGGACGAGATCCAAGCACGAAAGGACCGTGGCCTGAGTTTGACGCAGAGGTGGAGAGAGACAGAGAAAGAGAGAGAGAGAGAGGCGTCATATTGAGGACGGCAAAACCAAGGCTGAAGCTACCTGAGCAGCCAGGACAGTAATAATGGATCAAGGTACGCACGCATGACCTGATAGTATTTGGCTGGTGTCATTATCAGGGTCAGAATCGCTAAACATCGATTGTCGTAAACTCGTAGTCGTAAATCAAGCACAACTAATTGCATGGCTAGTGCTTACGTTTGCAGGCCAGAGCGGCACCGCCACCGAGTCCCTGGTGATAGAGATGGGCCATAGGCTAAGAACTCCGGCGCCGGAGGTGGACGCCTCCGTCGTCTGCCTCATCTCCTGGGCCGGCAGCGACGGCTTGGACCGCCGGGACTACGAACCGGCCAACGTGCGCATCGGCCCGTTCCACCGGGATCCTTCTCACCCGACGGAGAAGGAGAAGAAGGACGCGCTGCACCGCTTGCTCCCCCACGACGACGAGCAACGGCGTGCGCAGGAGCTCAACCATTTCCTGCACGAGATGGCTCGCCTCGTGCCGAGTGCGAGGGGGTGCTACAACCGATGGTTCAGCGCGATCGAGGCGGAGGAGTTCAAGTGCATGCTGCTGGTGGACGGATGCTTCGTGCACTCGCGCTTTGTCCCCAGCAGAGCGGCACCAGCGCCCGTCAACGACGACATCACGGTCGACCGCGACATCGTCTTCCTCCTCGAGAACCAGCTGCCCTTCTTCGTCCTGGTGGAGGTCCAGAAGCTGATCACTCCCGATCCCGACGCCGGGGATAACTATTCCGTTGTGGTCGACAACGTCCTAGGGCGCATCCAAGCGCTGGTCCGGCTTCATGAGTACAGCGCCGTCACGGTGCCCCGCCCCGTCACTCCTCCTTGCCACCTTCTTCACCTGCTCTACATGTACTTCCGGCCTACAGCCCTGCCCCTGAACGACGCCCCGGCCATTGGTGCTGCGCCTCCACCTTCGTCGCCGCCGCATCCTCTCCGCAACAACCGGGGCGCCGCTGCTAATGGAAACGGCGAAGCCAACGAGGGCAACCCACCATGGAACAGCATCAACGCGCCCAGGGCCCCCGTGCGCCAGACCCGTTGGCGCGCGGCGACGTACTACCACACAGCCGGCGTGAGGTTCATGGCGCGGAAGGTCGGCAGTGGCGACGGCGAGGCGGGATCCATCCTGGACGTGGAGCGGAGAGGGGACTGGCTACACATCCCTATTCTGGCGGTCGACAACAACACGTTCCGGATGCTGCGCAACATGGTGGCGCTGGAGCAGAACAGCCCGCAGCTTCGCAGCTCCCACGTCACGGCCTACTGCCTCTTCATGTCGCAGCTGGCCGGCACGAAGGAGGACGTGGAGCTCCTCGTCGCCAAAGGGATCATCGTGCACCTGCTCCACAGCGCCGACGATGTCGCGGCGAACCTGGCCGAGCTCTGCGACGGCGTTGTCCTCGACGCGTACAACCGGGACTTGAGCTACCTGACGGCGGAGCATGCGGCGCTCGAGGAGGTCTGCCTGGACGGCTGGAAGAAGTCCAAGGCCTGGCTGCGGCACACCAAGTGCAACAACTATTTGATGGGGCTGGCCGTCCTCGCGGGTGCCGGCCTCTTCTTTTGCACGCTGGAGCAATCGGTCTTTGCTGCGCTAGGCTATTTTCAAGAAAAAAAATAATACTTACAAGTGGAGTATCAATTTTTACGGTTTTAATCTGGCTAACAAAATATATGTAATAGTATGTCATGAAAAATACTACCTTTGTAACTTGATATATGTCTTTTTCTAAGACTGTTATAGTGTTAAAATGGACATGGAGTTTCTCAGCCCGAGCTCAAATAAGCTTGGGTGAACAGTAAAATCGAAATAATTAAAAAAAATCTAAATTTTTTGTGATAAACATTGACAAAAGTTCTAATATCTTGCGAAATTTCATCAAAAAATCACATTTCTGTGAGGCATGGCAAAAAAATAAATTGATAGTCTGAAAATGCTACTTTCAAAAGCATTTTGAAGTATCAATTTTTTTTACCACGGCTTTCACAAATGTGATTTCGTAATGTAATTTTGCAGACAATTAGAACTTTTATCAATGTTTGTCACCAAAAAAATTCAGATTTTTTTGAATTTATTTTTATTCTTTTTGGATTTTAATGTTCACCCGAGTTAGCACACTTTCCTGTTAAAACGTCTTATACTCATTGTGTTAAAACGTCTTATGTAAAGTTGTAGGGAGTATATATATGTTTAGAAATGGCACCTGATAACATCCACATGTGTGGGTGTTAATGGGTGTCGTCCACACGTTCTCTGTGATATGTAAGGGAAACAGTTCACATTCGTGCGTGTGGGCAAAATAACTAACGACCATTTCGCATGCATGCATGTGGTTATCTTTTTGTATTTTCAGTTTTTAAAATATTTTATCTTGTAAATGAAAAATCTGATTGAAGATCCGTTTTCACCATTAAATCCATCACGAGGAGATCTTCGAAACTAGATCCCATGTTGATATGTTTCGATGATTGTTTTTCGAGCAATACTTGTCATGATGTTACGATGTTGTTGCTATGGTGTTTATACTGAAGTTGCCATGATATGTTTCAGTTATTTTTTCTTCTACATTTAACACTAAATTTTAACGTATTATAAAATGGAGGTAATAACACCAATGGTGCCCAAACTTGTCATGGATGTTCACTTTGATGTCTGAACTTGAAAAATACACCGAATTGGTTTCAAAACTTGGCAATATGGTTCAAATACAGTTCAAATCATGTCTAGATACATATGTATTGCTGACTAGACATGCCAGCTTGGCGCAGGGCCCACTTGCAGTGCCGGATAAACTGACACAAAGAGTATGTCTCATTGACTATCAGGTCCCACCTGTTAGTATACAACTATAATAAACAAAAAATGATTATGTTAGGATTCAAACAAGTGGACTGTGCTCCACGAACGACCTGCGTAACCACTTCCAAAAAGTAAAATTATTGTCTATTCATCATCACTAGCACAATTTATCTACCTAACAAGACCGTGGAATTAAACGGGGTAAAGTTAGTACAGCCCATTTTACATCTTTTAGTTGTTTTTAATTTTAAAAATTATAAGATATACAAGTAGTATATAAAGTGTTCATGCTTTTAGGAAATGTATTTCTAGTTGTAAAAGTGTCCATGTATTTTCATAAAGTAAATGTGTTTGTCAAAATATATATTTTTGAATGAAAATAAATTTTAAAATATGTGTAAAAATATATATAACAGCCTACTGTGCCCCAAGGATTTTATACATTCTTATATTTAAATTAACACATTTTAAAATATGCATACATTTTTCTAGCTAAAAAATATTTTAAGACAATAAGATTCTAGATTTATCTTGATTACTATTACAATATTTTACATATGTTCTAAAATTTCTAAAAACAAAAAAAGTTCACATGTGGAAGGGTCACATAAAAAGGAAAAAACTGAAGTTCCAAATAGAGAGCACGTGGATATATCTTTTGAAGATGAACATTTCAAAATGTATGAACTTTTAGAAATTGTAAAATTATTTTATTATATATCAAAATCCTTCTAAAAATTCTGACAACGTTTTATTAATTGTTTATTATTATTTAAATTCATTATTTTTTAAATTAAATTAAATGTTTACTTGATATTGTAATTATAGTTTGAATACTTTTGTAATTTTTAAGGAAGAAAAATAACTAACATGTGGAAAATGAGTGACACTCATTGCAACCCATTTAACTCCGCGGTGGAGTTAGTTAAATAAACAGGAGCGGTATGTAGTATACAACAAAGTTACCTTGGTTATGTGGTTAGGGCGGATCATTGATAGCATATATGTCATTTGTTCGAATAGCAAGATATCTTTATTTTTTATTAATTTCAGTTGTTCACTCACAGGTGAGACCTGATGGTTATTTAGTCGTACAATTTTGATGTTTACATGTTCGTCATTATAAATGGCCCCGCGTCATGCTGGCATGCCTAGTTAACCGTACATACGTATTTAGACGTGATTTGAACCGTATTTAAACCATACAACCAAGTTATAGAACCAATTTGATGTATTTTTCAAGTTCATGCACCAAAGTGATCATCGATGGCAAGTTTAGGCATTACTAGTGTTATTACCTCTATAAAATGGGAAATTAAGAAACTAGACTTGTCATGAACCATAAACTAAAATTGCCATGGTCAATTAATAAAAATTGTCGTAAAAAGTAGTTAAAAATATAGCCGTAGCTTTAAATATAGAAGAAAAAAATATATAGAACATGTCATGACAACTTTAATGTAAACCCTATGACAACTATACTATAAACATCATGGCAACTTTTGGTCGAAAAAAATTCATCGATCATGGTCAAAATTCTAAAAAATTGGCATGATCTCTAAATTCAATTTGCCGTGATGGATTACTAAAAATTGCCATGATCCATGCAATAAATTTGCCGTGGTTAATTACTAAAAATTACCATGGTTAATTAATAAAAATTGCCGTAAAAAATAGTTGAAAATATAACTGTAACTTTAAATCTAGAAGAAAAAATTGATAGAACATGCCATGACAACTGTAGTGTAAACGCTATGGCAACTATGGTGTAACATGGCAACTGTTGCCCCAAAAAAAAAATCATCGAAACATATCAACATGAGATCTAGTTTTGAAGATCTTGTCGAGACGGATTTAATGGTACGGATTTTTAATTGGATTTTTTAATTAGGGGATAAAACATTTTTAAGGCGAAAACCAACAAGATTCATGCTGAGAAAGAAATGGACGTGTGGACGAAGTGGTTAAATGCACATATACCAGCCCAATCCTACTTGACATAAAAAACTACCAAAAAATATCAAGACTAGTGCAAAGCACAAATGGACGCAGATCCATGCGTGCGGACGTTTTGCAAACGCTCACACGTGTGGGCGTTATCTTTTCCCCTTAGAAATTTCATGGTTCCACAAATCTAAAATTATATATTTTTTGTGGCATATAACACACGCCCTCAAAGAAAACAAAACTTGTAGTATTACACTTATAAATCCGAATCTATATAATATATAAAAAAATGAACGTCATAATGATTACATCGCTACTTCCCCCACCTCACATCCCCTTCCATCACTCGTACGTACCCGCCCCTAAAAATTGCAAGAAACATCCCAAGTGCGTAAAGGGCGAGAAAAAAATTGAAACAAAGAACCCGCACGGCGCACGTTCTCCACATACATGACTTTGTCGGTCCGTCCTCAGATCTCTCACCCCTGAGCACGGACCACCCAGCGCCTCCTCCTCCATGTCCACCTTACGAGGCCCCGAGGGCCTCTCCCGCGACCACTCCTCTGCCAGGACGAGCTGCCCTTCACTGTCGCCTGCATAGCATCTCGGCTTGTTGCCGCGGCTGGGGACGCCGGTGTAGGAGGAGTCGCGGCCCATTGTGGTGTCTTTCTCAACCTGCCACATTGGGGAACGTGACGGCGAACCCACCACCCGAGACACCATGCCTGGCGAAGAAAGCTCCAGCACGACGGCACCAACCTTGACGCACGCGTCGAGTGCAGCTCACCTATCCACGGGACGCTGTCCCGACCAGCAACGAGACCGGCGCCAACAGCATGCCCTACTTGGGTTCCCGTACGGTAGCGAGAGGAGAGGGTGGCACCGGTAATCTCGCATCCCTCTGTAATTTACAGATAGGTTAAGCATATGCATACCGCAGGGACGCATCCATGTTAATATAGCGCACAACGCCAGGGATTAAAAGAGTTAGTTAGGCCTAGGATTGATCTCCAAAAAAGCTAACAGATTGGGATGTTATCTCTAAGGCCTAACCGTTTACAATATGAGAGGTATACGGTTTATATACTATACCGTATACTATACAATATTTAACACTCCCCCTCGATCACAACTATCCAAGTTGAGATTGTGCCTGAAAGCCTTTCGCTGTGTCAGAGTGAGAGGCTTGGCGAATCCATCTGCAACTTGATCACCAGTGGGAATAAACCTAATATTCAAGAGTTTAGCAGCCATCCATTCTCGAACGAAGTGGTAATCAATTTCAATATGTTTTGTTATAGCATGAAAACAGGATTAGCGGATAGATACGTAGCACCAAGATTATCGCACCAAAGTGACGCTGCCTTTGGACTGTGAACATCCAATTCCTTCTAAATATTATGTACCCAAATAATTTCAGAAGTTGCATTGGCTAAGGCCTTGTATTCAGCTTTTGTGCTTGATCTAAAGACAATGGGTTGCTTGAGGGCACACCAAGATATGAAATTACTTCCAAGAAATATGGGAAAGCCTCGTGTTGACCTTCTATCATCAGGACATCCTGTCCAATCTGCATCTGAAAAAGCACTTACTAGCATTGAGTCTAACTTGGTAAGCTTGAGTCTATGACCCTTTGTCCCTTGAAGATATTTAAGTATCCTCTTTATCGACGTCCAATGCACACTAGTAGGAACATGTAAGAACTTATAGACTTTGTTTATTGAGTATGAAATATCTGGCCTAGTTAATGTTAAGTACTGTAATGCTCCTACAATACTCATGTACCTGGTGGAGTCCTCTGCTCCAATCACCTCTCCATCATAGAGAGACAATTTCTCAGATGTAGACAGGGGTGTAGGTGATGGCCTGGATCCTTTCATCCCTATCCTCTCAAGTATCTCCCGCAAATACTTTTCTTGTGACAAAAGAATACCACTCTTTACATTTTTACCTCAATCCCGAGAAAGAAATGTAGATCACCCAAATCTTTGAGTGCAAATTCCTTGCCCAAATCCTTGAGGAGGGCTTCGACTGCTTCAGAGGATGAGCTGGTAACAACTATGTCATCACCATAAATAAGCATAAAGATAGTAATGACATGCCTATGATAAAAGAACAACGATGTGTCTCCTCTAGAAGCAACAAAGCCAAGAGACTGCAACTTTGAGGATAACCGAGAGTACCAAGCTCGAGGTGCCTGTTTTAGTCCATACAATGCTTTATCAAGTTTGCAAAATGATGTGGTGAGCCAGAACTTTCATACCCACGAGGTTGTCTCATAAACACTTCCTCTTCCAGAACATCATGTAAGAACGCGTTCTTCACATCTAGCTGTCGCATGCACCAATTTCTAGATACCGCAACTGTTAGGATTAATCTGATAGTGACAGCTTTGACCACGGGACTAAAAGTGTCCTCATAGTCAATCTCATACCTATGCTTAAACGCTTTGGCCACCAGACGTGCCTTGTATCTGTCAATAGTGCCATCATATTTACGTTTTACCTTGTAAACCCATTTGCAGTCAATCATGTTTCTGCCCCTGACTGGTCGTACCAAACGCCAAGTTTTGTTCTTCATCAGAGCAGCATACTCCTCATCCATTGCCTCCTTCTATTGGGGTACCTAAGGCTTCAGCCAAGTTTTGTGGTTCACCTGTTGCACAAAAAGAACCCCAAAGAATACAACCATCTTTATATATTTTTGGTTTAGCAATGCCACTTTGTGACCTCATATGGGAAGGTGTCGGAGGAGGCAGAGAGGGATGCATAATTTGATGTTTAAGGAGATTTGACGAAGTTGACACAACTGATCTACAATCTGCCACCGAGGATCCTCCGGAGAACTCATGTAGTGATTCCTGATCAGCTGCAACGAATCAGAGGGAGCAACCAAGGCCTCCGCTCCGGAAGTGCCACCTGGTGCTTCTGAGCTGGGCTCTAGGGCCCAGTCGGACAAAGCCGCACCAACTCGCCTGTGCGCTACCCCACCTGGGACGTCTCCAACCGTGCGAAGCGACCAACCAGAGGCACGTGCGAGGGACCCACCGGCTCCTCCCTGGAGACGGCGCGACGAGGAGACCGCCCGGATGACACCGACGCTAATCCCGCGAGTGATCCTGAGGCAATCACGCCCGGATTCAATCCGGAACCGGAGCCCAGATCTTCTGTGGAGGCTGGTGTAGCGTCGTTTTCTGGTGACATAAAACAATGCAAATTTTCACCTTCATGTTCCTACACACATTCAATAGAGTGTTGATCAAAGGTATTATGCGGCATTTGATGATGAGAGGGATCTGCTAGCATGAGTGGGTGTCCTACCAAGGTCTGCAGCGAGCTACCCGCCAAGGGAAAGTTGGAGAGTGCCACTTTTGTAGGTCAAAGGTGTGGTCAACATGCCCACTTTTGTCTAGAGCATCATTTGGTCGGGAAAAGGTTGTCTAGCGTGTGAGGCATGCATGGTAAAGGTCTCTTTGTGCAGTTACAAGGGAAATGGAGCTGGGTGGGGTTGGTGTGCAGTGTGGGCCAGTTTTTAGCAGTAAACTTGGGGCTATGCCAAAAGGTTTTTACTCCATGGCATTTGGAACAACACTTTGTCTAGTGCCTTAAGATAGGGAAGGAATACATGTCCACCAATTTTTAGCTCAGGTAGGCAAGTCTACACGATACTTGTAGTTCAAGGCTACAATTGCTGTCATAATCTAGGCTTAGATGAACTACTCATACTTTCGACATGAGCATGCAATATTTTGGTTTGGAATAATACATCAACATGCAAGAGAGGCTATGGGAGAGTCTCTGGAAAATCATTAGCACACAAGGGAAGGAGAGGTGGAAGAAGGGCATTCCAAAGCCATCCAAATAGTCAAATGGAGGGGTTTCACCACCAATTATTTCTCCCTGGCCAAGAGAGAGCTACTGGAGGTAGAATGCAACAATGTGGAGTTGTGGTAAAAAGTTGGAGGCAAGGCGAATCTTTTTGGGTCAAGTTCGCGTGTCCACTAGTTTATGGCAGAAGGTGTTCGTGTTGTTTTGGGGCTAGGAAGAGGGATCCTATGACCTTGATATTTACGAGGAGTAAATGGTATGACCATTTAGCCCTGATCACCTATTTGTAGATTATTTGGTGAAAGTTGACAATACAAAATGATAAACCCTAGAAATGGGCAGAAATGGTCTCCTTTGATCTAGTCATGCAAATCTTTCCTCCCTGGTGTACCACTTGGTGTGGTGGCATTATTTGAGGATTAAATCATGCCTAAAAAGTTTGGGACTAATTGGAGAAACTTGACAATACAAGTTTCCCAATGGTAGAAATCAGCAGGAATGGTTTTGGGGGGATTTGGACAAATTTCCTTGATGCACCACTTGGTGTGGATTCATTATTAGGGTATGAAAACATGTCCACAAAGTTTGAGAATAATTGGAGACACTTGGCAATATGAAGTTACTCAAGGTTCGATTTAGATAAATAGGGTTCTGGAATATTTTGGTGAACCAAAACAATTTGGATTGAGATGAAACTTAGCAAGATCATTACATATATCATGTGTGACTTTCTAGAATTTTTGTGGAATTATTTGAGAATATTTCTTATAGAAATATTTCAAATACTTGAAATACACAGAAAAGGTTTTGAAGGGTTTTGTCCAATATTATGAACATGACCATGTGTTGAAACTCCTATATATGGAAAATATATGTCCACTAAGTTTCCTAAATTTTCTCAAATATTTTTGAAGCATACAAATATATTTTTTTCCTCATAAAAGACCATTTATGGCCTCAGAGAAATGTATCTAAATAAAATAGTAAAATAACTTCTAAAATAATAATTATGTGTTTTTCGGAAGCATTTTTGATAATAGGATCCAAAATAAATATTTGGGGCAAAAAATTTCTCCTAATTTGTGGACTTGTAGTACAAATGCCAATTAAGTGGTTCTTGAAAGGTTAAATCAGGTAAATGCTTTTTGGTCAAAATAATATTTTATAAAAATCGTTTCAAGTCCTATACACATGGTATGGTCACGAGGCAATGATTTGGAGCAAGGAGACGAGTCTTGAGAGAAGGAGATTTTTGTGATTTCAAACACAATCAAGCAAGCAAGCAAATAGCAATCAATTCAAGCACCACAAACACACAAAAAGTTTAAATTGGTCCTAATTTGAAGCTATGTTAGCTTAGTCAGGAGAGTCAAAACATAGGGTGTGAGAGCGCGCAACAACCGCCACACGCTCCGCCCCCGCTGCCCATCGGTAGTTGTTGTTCGTCGCCGTTGCCGCCACACCACCTTCTGCCACCGTGGCCGCCACACCACAATCGAAAGCTAGGGCAATCGCCCGCTCCGCCATCGTGGTCCGAAGGCGAGAGGTGGCTGTCGTAGCCGCCACACAACTTTCGACCATCCTGGCCATCACCCGCTCCGCCACTGCGATCCTAAGGCGGGAGGTGACAGTCGTGGCTGCCACCCCACCGTCGGTCGTCGTGGCCGCCAGCCCACCATCGACCACCGGGGTCACCACCCACTCCGCAACTGTCGTCCGAAGAGGAAGGTGGAGCCCTGCATTTGCATCATTGACCTTGCGTGCTATATTGAGTTCCTGTGGGAGGAGGAGGAGCGCTTGATCGAGCACGCAAAGAGTCTTACTGTAGTGCCCCAGATGTAATCCTTCCATATTTTGAACCTATCTCATGTGTGGGTCCACCCTGTCAATGCTATGAGAGAGCCCATGCTCATTATTTCATGTGTTGTCACCTTATTATTTTTTTCTTCCTTTGCATGCATGCATTCCATAACATGCCATGTGCTCTTGTCGTTGCATTGTGTTCTTGTGATTTCATGTCTTGTCCTTGTGTTGTTGTGCATGTGATGCATAGCTTGTGTGGGTGATGCTTGTGAAAGTAATTGCATAGGTTTCAAACCAACTCCACCCCTCCTCTCTATTTCTCCTATGTCAAGATTCTCTTCTCCCTTCCCTCTTTTAAAAATGCCCATGTTTTAGAATGTGTTGTGGTGGATATGAAGATGTGAAGCTGTTGTTTTAAAGGGGGTTTTAAAAGGTGCAAAATAATTACAAAACAGCCCACATATTGCTGTTTTGTAAATATTCTTATGCATTTTATTTAAATAGTTTACCTTTTTTCCAAGCACAGGGGCATTTTTTGTTGTATTTTTATCCCAAGTAGTTTTCCTTGTGTTTTTCTTCCTTCTCTGGTAATTCCTGTTAAAAGGAAAACCCCAGGGTTTTCTTCCCTCTTATGTGGCGCTCACGATGGGCCTCCTCCCTCCCTGGCGGCCCAACATCCCTCTCTCTCGCACAGCAGGAGCCCAACTCGCTCCCTCCTTTCCCCTGACGCCGTTCCCTCCCAGCGCCCCCTTTCCGTCAAGCTCCAGAGAGAGAGCACGCCGACGCCGTGAGCGCGCACGTCGAGGTCCCCCCTATAACCTGGGCGTCCGTGCCCCCCTCGTCCTAGGGTTCCTCCCTTTCCTCTCGTGCCGCTGCCACCTCTCCTTCCCCCCTTCATCTGTCCTTCTCCTTCCCAGGTAGGCTCTATAGAGATTCAGTAACAGAGAGAGATAGAGAGCTCCGCCGCGTCTACCCCCGCCTCTCCGTCGAACTTCGCCGGCGACCATGTCCGGGGGCTCGGGGTGGATCCCCTCGATCCATTCCCGGCGCTAGGAGCCCCGGGGACCGACTGCTCCGACGGACCCGACCACGTCTACGGCGAGTTCCCAGTGCGCCTTCCCCTGCATCGGTTCTGCAGATCAGGAACTTCTTCGTCGACGGCCTTCTTCCCCTCCGGCGCTTCTCCCTCCACAGATCGGCCCCCTCCCTTCCCAAGGTGAGGCTGCACGTCTCCCCTGTGCCTCTTCCTCCTTAGGTCGGCCGGATCCGTCGTGTGCTCGCCGTGCCTCCCGTCTGTTGCAGTTCGTCAGGCCAGTAGTTGTTGTGGTGCAATAGCTTGGCGCGCTAGGTGATCGAGAAGTAGGGCTTCTTCCCCCCTCGTAGTGGTGTGTAGATGTGCAGTGGATCCCCTCCGGCGTGCAGTAGCAGCAGGATGCAGCGACCTCCCTGCCACCTTGCTCTCTGTTGAAGAGAGCAGCAACTTCGTGTTGTAGTGTGTTTCTTCTCTGTCAAGTGCGCCATACTTGTGTGTAGCAGTACCAAGGCTCCCCCCCGCGTAGCAGCATCGGCAGCAGTGACTTACCCCGTTGTAGCGCAGCAGCAGTAGCAGGCTTGCTCCGGCGACCTCTCTGTCGTCGGCTCGCTGTGCAGAGTCGAGCAGGGCGTCGAAGAAGGTTACCTTGTTTAGATCCTCCTCTCTGTCAGTAACCTTGCCCGTAGCGTAGTGGTAGTGCTTGCTGAATGCCTCATGAGAGGGCGCGGGTTCGATCCCCCCTCGGCACATCTTTTATTTTTGATTTTTTTTCCATGCACAGCAGCAGACATGGACATGTTACTCTGCTCTGTTCCCCTCTCTTTGTCAAAACAATGCCAGCAGCAGAGTGGTAGGAGGCAGTGTGGTGCACTATGGGGTACAGGGTTCGAATCCCTTCCAGCCCCTTTTGCTATTTTCTTCTTTCTTTCTTATTTTTGTTTTCTTTGCTATTCTTTGCTACTTCTTGTGCCTAAATAATGGGCATTAAAAGGAGTGCAATTATTTTTCCTTCCTGCAATGCATTAGAGGTGTGTTATATATGTGTGGTGTGAAGGTGGTGTGTTGTGCACATACATGGTGATGTGCATGTGTGTGTGTGTGTATGTGTGCACATGGTGATGTGTGTGTGTGTGTGTGTGTGTGCAAGTATCATGTTGTGTGTGCACCTTGTGAGTGATTGGCACCACGAGATGATGCATAAGTAGATGCATGTGGTAGTATAATCTTGTGCTTGCAGGCATAGTGGAGTGCATGTATGTGTTGTTTCCAAGTTTACTTGTTTAGTAGATTTTACCTTCATGTTATACTTTGGTTCAAGTGCTTGTGAAGTGTGTGTGATGACTAGAGTTTCATATGTAAGTGCATCTTATGGGGGTTATGATGTGTGTATGGTGGCCATGTGATGCAAGCTATGATTAGCATGTGTAGGTATGTGATTTGATCTTGAGAAAAATGTGCTTGTGGGTGATGTGGAGTAGATGTGTGTGTGAGAAGCAATCCACCTTGGCAAGCAAAGCCATGCACCTCCACATGTCCATATGTGAGAGGGCATGGTATATTGTTTGTGCGGGAAGCTTAGTAGTAGGGTTTGTGAAGTTGATGTGCATGACACAAACATGGGGTTCAAACCCCCATGTCACTTTGTCATTGTGCACATGAGCTCAACCTTTGTAGTGGTTGTTTTAGTAGGAACTACATGAAATCAATGTTTAAGAAATCGGTAACCGGTAACTGCTCGGTCGGCTTGGGAGTAGCGATTAATAGGTGAACCGGCCTATTAACTAGATTAATCGGTAGATTAAATAAAAACTTGCCAATTTATATCTTGAATATTAATGTATTATACCATAATTCCATGCACCTAGCTATGTAATATACCAAAATATTATATTGTTGGCATATAAAAAATAGACAAGAGGTAAAATTAATAATCGTTATACATCCAAATATAGAAAATCTCAAAATTCAAAGTTTTAAATTTAGCATTTGAACTTATTCATATTCTTGCTAACATACATCACACGATATACTCCAGATAACAATTTCCATCCACCCATGTAGAAAATTGTAATTCATAATTTACTAATATATGAATGTGGATTCTCCACTAAGATAGGGGGAAAGATGGTAGTGCCTTGCCTACTGGTGACGCCATTAAGGAAGATATTGGGGAGCATCCCATGGGAGGGGATGGGGAGTTGCCAAATGTGGTGGGGTCCAGGCAGGCGACCAGAATGGCAGAGCAATTAGATCTTGCGGGTGTAGTGTGGTGAGTGGAACTGGTGAGTACACGACTAGCTACTAGCGAGGTAGGAGGGGATGAAATGAGAATGAGGAAGAGGGAGGAGGGCCAAACCCTAGTTATTTAGTAGCAAATGGGGTGGTAGGGGTTATGAAGTTTGGGATTCATTTGCCTACCAGTAAATGGGCCAGTAGTGATTAATCGGTCTAGCAACTTATTAATCGGTATGACAACTCATTAATCGGTCTAAATGGCCAATTAATCGGCATGGCAAGTTAACACGATGAATAGGTGTTATTCGATTCGGTCACCCTAAGAGTAGTGATTAACTGGCAAGTTAACTGGTTAATCGGACGAATTCTTGAACAATGCATGAAATGATGCCCATTCCCTAGGCATGATTTGGAGTAGTTCCCTTTCCCTTAATTTGTGGTCACTTGTTCCAAGTAGATGCCCACATTTTATATATGTTTTAAGGGTAGAAACTCCCAAGGAATCCAGTGGTGAAGTTAGTTTTTCCATTGGGATACTTTATGGAGTGGACATATTAAGATTTGTTGCAAGTTTGATCTTGGTTTCCATGGAATAAGTGGAGCCCAAGGGCATGAGTTTTTGTGTGATAGTAGTAGGAGTTTTGCTCAACACCATAGTGGTGTCATTTATCACTTGGTGTTATTTGTTTGCAAACTATGCCTAGACAATTGGGCATGTGGCTGAAAAAGTCCAGCTTAGTGAAATCTGAAATTTCACTAAGTCTGGGAATTCTGAAAACATTTTATTCTCCTATAGATGAGGATGTGCTGGTCATTGTGTTGGGAACTAGCCTTAGTTCAGTGCTAGGATTTTGGACCTGATGTGTTTGTGAAGCTCCCTGTAAAATTGCATCTCATTTGGAGTCCAGTAGGATGTGTTTTGATTGCTGTCAAAAAGCTTCAGAACAAAGACAGAAAGTCAGGTGCAGGAATTTTCACTAAGTCCCTGAGATCTGTTGGTTTTGGGAAAGTTTGTGGCCTTGTATCTTCTAGAGTTTAATTCTTTTTTCTGTGATTCTTGCTGGTGTTGGTAGTGTTCTTGGTTGGCTACAGCCACATATATTATTTGTCTTGTTTGGAGGTCTGTAGCGATGTTGCATGTAGCTCCCAAAGAGCTAAGATGCAGATTATGGCAGATTATGTAGTATAGTCATTTTGATCAATGTGTGTGCTTAGTTGATGTTGTGGTGTTCTTCCTTGCTCCAATCCATTCATGTTGGGTTGTTATATGTCTTGGCAACCTGGGAATACCAGATTTGTGCCAATTGAGTGTGTGGTGTTGATTCTTCCACGTAGAGCTTCATATCTTGTTTCGTTGATTCCCGTTGAACCGTAGCTCCGTTTGCAATGTTCTTTATATGGTTTTGCATCGTTTTCACAAGCCGCATCTGTTCATGCCATCCTCATGCATGTAAAAATAGCTTAGTGTACAGTTCTGTCCAGAAACTTGTAGTAGTTTCTTTTGCTTGTTCTAGTGATAGAAATAGTGGTGCATGCTCATTTTTCATCTCATGCATCATGTGATTGTTGCATCTTGTGGTGCTGATGTTCATTGGTTGTTATTCTTATGTTGGGTAGCACCGGGATCGGAGAACGAATACGTGGAGTCAGGAGAGTACGTGCAGGACGAGCCAGAACCATTCCAAGCTGACGATATCACAAGCAAGATGATATGACCTTGATTCCATCTCTAGACTTGTTATGCTAGTTTCGTTTCCATGTCATATTGCTTGCTGCCTACCACTGAAATTAAATTGCCTCTTCACATGTCATGAGCCCAAACACTGTTCCCCTTCTTAGCAAAACTTGTATGGCTAAGTAGGCTTTGCTCAGCTACTAATGTTAGCATTGCTAGTTGCAGGGGCTTTGACTCATGTAATAACACGAGCTTGATATCATTATCTTAAGTTCTGTTATTTAATTAATGCACCTATATACTTGGTAAATGACGGGAGGCCTAGCCTTTTGCCGGGTGCTTTGTTCCGTTATTGCCGCCTTAGTTACCGGTTACCGGTGTTGGATTCCATATTGATCGCTCCTAACACGTTCGGGGTTGTTATGGGGACCCCTTGATAAATCGCGTAGTGCTAAGGCTTGACCGGCAGGACCGAACATTGGTGTTAATTTGCTAATCACTTAATAATAAACTGCATAGGGAATAGCTACCCTGAGGATTTTAATCAACAACCCGGGCCAGTGCTCCGCATGAGTGTTGGTCCAACATGGACAGACTGCGGGGGCCACCATAGGGAAACTTGAGGTTTGGCTCCTGTAGGCTTTTCCATGCGGCGTGTCCTGAGACTGAGATACGCGGTTCTTATTGGGGTCGTCGACACGTCGGGAGGTCCTGCTAGCCTTGTCTTACCTCAGCGGTATATCTTGCGTATAGGAATCCCAATGAAGCTTTGGTTTCCCCCGGAGTTGAGGTTTTCCTCTAAGGAATCCGACGAGATCATGAGATTCGTGATAGAGGATGCCTTTGGGGCCTGTGTTCGTTTGTGATGGACTAGTTGGAGCACCCCTGCAGGGTTTAATCTTTCGGAAAGTCGTGCCCGCGGTTATGTGGCAACTTGGAATATTTTGTTAACATCCGGTATTAGAAAACTTTAACAAAAGCTAATAAAATTGCCAACTGTGTGCGTAACCGCGACTGTCCCCTCGAAGATCTCTCTTCGATCGGGAACATGGTGGGGTTATGAATGCCGTAGGTAGGTGTTTAGGATCACTTAGTGATCAAGTAATCCCGACCGCTAGTGTAGACCACCTTCACAATTACTTTGCGTAAGTTAGCCACTTAATCAAGCTTAGGATGCTGCAACCTTATACACTTCACCCTTACCCTACCTAATAACATGACTAGTTCTGGCACCAAGGTCTTAGATTCCTGAGTCCCCGTGGCTCACGGATTCCTCCGAAACTCCCAACAGGTACAGGTATCCCAGAGACAGATGATCCCGACGGCACTCAGCTGGCGTGGCACTACGACGAGGAGACAGACCGCCTCTACGTGAACTATCCAGAGGACTGAGGCGTGGTCGTGATCGTGGGCTTGCAGGCAGGGTAGCATAGCATTTTCATGTTTTGTAGTCCATAGCGGAACTACCTTGATTGTATCTGTGATGTACTCTGAGTTATTAATGAGAAGACAGTTGAATCCCGAATTGTCTACTTTTATTATTGTTTGTGCTATGTTACTTGCTTGCGAAACACTTAGATGCGCTTCTTTCCTATTCGGGGGCCTCGACCCCTAGATCGGAAAGGACCGCATCTTGGTCGTTACAAGTTGGTATCAGAGCCTTACGACCATAGGAGCCTTTGTGTGATCGTATTTGGCTGAGTCGAGTCTAGAAAATGTTTTGAGTCTTAGTTATATCGGAGAGTAGGATTCTTTTTTCTCCTCTTCTATGCTCTGGTGAGGTTCCCGTCTTAGGAAATCTTTAACTCTACTCCTTTTCTCGCTCAAATTTTTTTTTAGGATCACGCGGGTATTTGTGAAATCTATATGATTTCGATGTGACGGAATCCTGTCCTGGTGCCTCCTATCTGCTCTAAGTATCAGGGGAGTTGAGCTCCAGGGATTATCGCGCACATCGCCATCATTCAGATTTCTGAGTAGATAAGAACGGAGGGTGTTCATTATTGCTTCAATACTGGTAGTGGTGAGATAACCCCGATGTCCCCAGTACTGGTGTAGATTGTTCGGGGGTATTACCACACTTGGTATCGTTGTGATCACGAGGATCTGTTGTAGATGAAGGTCCGAGATGCTGGCTGTGTGTTGAAGGATGTGATACAGGTGACGGGTTAGTTTAGGAGTTGTGTGAAATACTCCTTGTATCCGTGTACCTGATTGCATGACCAGTTATTTCGGGAATTCATAGGTGGGATATCTAGTAGTATCTTATAGGACTATCTTCCTATAGACGCTTGATTGAGGATTGGGAAATCTCGGTCATATGTTTGTTCCGAGCAGTTCTAGCTCACACTTGTTTGCAGTGGTCCTTATCGGAATTTTGTCGTCTGTTACTTTGAGGATGCACTCTTGCTATGTTGTCCGAGTGCAATGCTAAATTCTGTTCAGATATTCTGCCTTTTGATTCAGCAATATCTTCAATTGTTCTGTGGACTAATATGCTGTACGTCTTCAGGATGGCTCCACCGACTCGTCAGACCCCAGCGCGTGAGGATATGCCGCCTCCACCTCCTCCTCCGCCGTCGCCGCCGCCTCCTCCTGCAGAGGCCTGACAGGCGATGATGGCAGCTACTAATGCAAACACTCAAATGCTGTTGCAGTTGATCCAGGAGAGAGCCAATCATCAGCAGGGCAATTTCCAGTTGGGTGGCAATCACTTCGCCAATTTGAGTCAGTTCCTGTCAAACCAGCCTAAGACGTTCACTTCTTGCGACCAGCCGTTTGATATGGAAGATTGGATCCGTGATATGAACAAGCATTTCGAGTGTAGCAATGTGTGTCCGGAGGACTATGTCAAGTTTGCAACGTTTCAGTTGAAGGGACAGGCTTCTATATGGTGGCAGCAGCTCAAGGATTCCAGAGGTGACAGGGTGATGTCTTGGGACGAGTTTTGTCGTGACTTCAGGTCCCACTACATCCCTTCCAGTTTTGTTGAGGAGATGCGTGAGAAGTTCAGGCGTTTGAAGCAGGATAGCAATTCTGTGTACAAGTACAATGTCGAGTTCCACGAGCTGGCCCGTTACGCGCTGCAGGATGTCCCGGATCAGAAGAGCAAGATCTACCAGTTCAGGGGTGGCTTAAAGGAGGATTTGCAGTTAGCGCTTGCTTTGCACGATCCTGAGGAGTTTGACAAGTTCTACAACTTAGCTCTCAGAGCAGAGGCAGCCTTGCTCAGGGTGGAAAACTCCAAGAAGTGCTTCAGAGATTCCAGCTCTTCCTCGACTCAGGTGGTTCAGAAGCAATAGAGGTTTTGGGTTTCTCCTCCTCCTCCTCGGCACTCACAGCAGCTGAAGCACTCAGGTGGACGTGGTTCTTCCCACCCACCCAACCCTGGCTTCCAGCAGAGATACCAGCATCAGAAGCAAGGGCCTCCTCAGACTCAGTTCCGGCAGCCAACAGATGTCACTTGTCACAAATGTGGGCAGAAGGGTCACTATGCCAACAAATGTACTTCTCAGCTCCGTCTGCCTCCTCCTCCTCTAGGCAAACCTCCAAGCAACACTCTTGTCAAATTCAACCCCAGGGCAGCTCGAGTCAACATGGTGAATGCAGCTGAAGCAGACAACTCCTCTGATGTGATCATGGGTAACCTCCTCGTCAATGATATTCCTGCTAAAGTGTTATTTGATTCTGGTGCTTCGCATTGCTTTGTGTCATATCCTTTTGCATCCAAGCATAACCTGCGTCAGAAGCAATTGCCTAAGCCATTGGCAGTCGTTTCTCCTGCAAAGCATTTGAGTTCTAGTTTGTTCATTCCAGAGCTTTCTGTTAAGATGGGTGCTTATGCTTTTCTGGGGTCTCCTAATGTCTTGGGTAATTCCGATATCGACTTGGTTCTTGGTATGGACTGGTTGGCCATGAACAAGGCGTCAATTGATTGTGAAGCTAAAGAAGTCAAGCTTACCCACTCTTCGGAGGTTGTGATTATATTCGCGGCGCGCGATGATACAATCCGTTTATTCTCCTTGAATGAAAAGGTTGAGATCAATCCTATTGAGCAAGTTCCAGTAGTCTGGGAATATCAAGATGTGTTTCCTGAAGAGCTGCCAGGCATGCCTCCGCACCGTGAAGTTGAGTTCGTCATTGAGCTTGAGCCAGGCACAGAGCCAGTGTGCAAACGGCCGTACAAGCTGGGTCCAGAAGAATTGAAGGAACTCAAGAGGCAACTCGATGAGCAGGAGCGTTTGGGTTTGATCAGACCAAGCTCGTGTCCGTGGTGATGTGGTGTTCTATTTGTCAAGAAGAAGGATGGTTCGGACCGGCTGTGTGTCGATTACCGCCCATTGAACAAGAAGACAATCAAGAACAAATATCCACTTCCGAACATAACTGAGTTGTTCGAACAGTTGAAAGGTGCTAAAGTATTCTCCAAGCTTGATCTCAGAATGGGCTATCATCAGATTCGCATTCGCAAGGAAGACATTCTAAAGACGGCATTCAGGACTAGTTTTGGCTCGTATGAGTATACGGTCATGTCTTTTGGTCTGGCTAATGCTCCTCCGACATTTTGCCGATTGATGAACTATATTTTCTCACCATACAAGAATGAATTTGTCTTGCTCTATCTCGACGACATTCTGGTCTTTTCTGAGAATGAGGAAGAACATGAGAGACATCTCAGGTTGGTGCTTGATAAACTGAGAGAGTACAAGTTGTATGCCAAGTTTTCCAAGTGTGAGTTCTGGCTGAAAGAAGTGGTTTATCTTGGGCATAGTATCTCTGCCGAGGGCATTAAGGTTGACCCGTCCAAGGTTCAAGCCATTGTTGAATGGGAACCTCCGCAGAATGTGAAGCAGCTTCGAAGCTTTCTCGGGCTTGCCGGATATTGCAGAAGATTCGTTGAGAACTTCTCCAAAATCGCCAAGCCGCTCTCTAGTCTTCTTCAGAAGGGTGTTAAGTATGTTTGGTCTCCAGAGTGTCAACTGGCTTTCGATACACTCAAAGAGAAGCTTATCTCCACTCCGGTCTTGGCCCCTACGGATGATTCCAAGCCGTACTAGGTCTTTTGTGATGCTTCTCTCCAGGGTCTCGGCGCAGTCTTGATGCAAGATAGGAAGGTGGTTGCTTATACCTCCAGGTAGCTGAAGCCTGCGGAGAAGAACTATCCTGTGCACGATCTCGAGCTAGCAGCTGTTGTGCATGCCTTGATGACTTGGAGACATCTCTTGTTGGAACGTATGGTTGAAGTTTTCACCGATCACAAGAGTCTCAAGTATATCTTCACTCAGCCTAACTTGAATCTTCGGCAAAAACGTTGGGTGGAAATGCTCCAGGATTTTAATCCGAGTGTTGAGTACACGCCAGGCAAGGCAAATGTTGTGGCAGATGCATTGAGCAGGAAGGCATATTGCAACAATTTGATTCTGCAACCTCTCCAGCCGGGTCTTTCTGAGTCTTTCAGGAAGCTCAATCTTCAGCTAGTTCCTCAGGGTTTTCTTGCGAACCTTCAGATCTCTCCTACCTTGGAAGATCAGGTCAGAGAAGCTCAGCTACTTGACACTATGGTGAAGAAGGTCAAGATTGGCGTGGGAAAGAGTCTCCCCAAGTATAAGTGTTTCACTGTTGATGCTAGGGACACATTGTTTTTCGAGGATCGCCTTGTCGTCCCGAAAGGTGATCTCAGGAAGGTGATCATGGAAGAAGCTCATAACTCTCTTCTCTCTATTCATCCTGGAAGTTCCAAAATGTACCATGACTTGAAGCATACTTTCTGGTGGACTTGTATGAAACGTGAAATTGCATAGTTCATAAACGAGTGTGATGTATGTCGAAGGGTGAAAGCAGAACATCAAAGACCAGCAGGCCTCTTGCAGCCTTTGCCGATTCCCGAGTGGAAGTTTGATCACATTGAGATGGACTTCGTCACCGGGTTTCCGAAGTCCAAGAAGGGCAATGATGCTATCTTCATCGTCATCGACAAATTGAGTAAAGTGGCTCATTTTCTTCCAGTCAAGGAGTCCATTTCAGCAGCTCAGTTGGCAAAGTTGTACACCTCCAGGATTGTCTCTTTGCACGGCGTGCCGATGATGATCTCTTCAGATCGCGGAAGTATCTTCACTTCCAAGTTCTGGGACTCCTTTCAGTCTGCTATGGGCATGAAGATCCGCTTTAGCACATCGTTCCACTCTCAGACTAGTGGTCAAGTGGAGAGAGTGAATCAAGTTCTTGAGGATATGCTGAGAGCCTGTGTTATCTCTTTTGGTATGAAGTGGGAAGATTGTCTGCCTTTCGCGGAGTTCTCGTATAACAATAGTTATCAAGCTAGTTCTGGCAAGGCTCCGTTTGAAATTCTCTATGGCAGGAAGTGTCGTACTCCGCTCAACTGGTCCCAGACAGGCGAGCGTCAGATCCTTGGCAATGATATGATAGAAGAAGCTGAGGAGATGTGTCGGATCATTCGCGACAACCTCAGAGCAGCTCAGTCCCGTCAGAAGAGCTATTACGATAGCAAGCACCGTGACATGTCTTATGAGCTTGATGACTTTGTCTATCTCAATGTGTCGCCTATGAAGGGTATGCAGCACTTTGGCATCAAAGGCAAGCTTGCGCCTCGTTTCGTTGGTCCGTTCAGAGTGGTTGGCAAGAGGGGCGACCTTGCGTACCAGCTCGAGCTTCCGTCAACCTTTGCAAATGTCCATGATGTGTTCCATGTTTCTCAGCTTCGGAGGTGTTTCAAGACCCCCGAGCGCACTGTGCATCTTCAAGATATCGACCTTCAACCTGACCTTTCTTATCGTGAGCATCCAGTTGCGGTTCTCGAGGCGACTGAGCACAAGACCCGTAATAAGACTGTCAAATTTCTCAAAGTGCAGTGGTCTCACCATTCCGATAAATAGGCTACGTGGGAATGCGAGGATCACCTCCGTTCCGAATTTCCCGAGTTCTTTCAGTCTTAGATCTCGAGGGCGAGATCTTCTTTGTAGTGTGGGAGAGTTTGTAGTGCCCCAGATGTAATCCTTCCATATTTGGAACCTATCTCATGTGGGTCCACCTTGTCAATGCTATGAGAGAGCCCATGCTCATTATTTCATGTGTTGTCACCTTATTATTTTCTCTTCCTTTGCATGCATGCATTCCATAACATGCCATGTGCTCTTGTTGTTGCATTGTGTTCTTGTGATTTCATGTCTTGTCCTTGTGTTGTTGTGCATGTGATGTATAGCTTGTGTGCGTGATGCTTGTGAAAGTAATTGCATAGGTTTCAAACCAACTCCACCCCTCCTCTCTATTTCTCCTAAGTCAAGTTTCTCTTCTCCCTTCCCTCTTTTAAAAATGCCCATATTTTAGAATGTGTTGTGGTGGATATGAAGATGTGAACCTGCTGTTTTAAAGGGGGTTTTAAAAGGTGCAAAATAATTACAAAACAGCCCACATATTGCTGTTTTGTAAATATTCATTTGCCCCTAATATTCTTCTGCATTTTATTTAAATAGTTTAGCTTTTTTCCAAGCATAGGGGCATTTTTTGTTGTATTTTTATCCCTAGTAGTTTTCCTTGTGTTTTTCTTCCTTCTCTGGTAATTCATGTTAAAAGGAAAACCCCAGGGTTTTCTTCCCTCTTATGTGGCGCTCAGGATGGGCCTCCTCCCTCCCTAGCGGCCCAGCATCCCTCTCTCTCGCGCAGCAGGAGCCCAGCTCGCTCCCTCCTTTCCCTTGACGCCGTTCCCTCCCAGCGCCCCCTTTCCGTCAAGCTCCAGAGAGAGAGCACGCCGACACCGTGAGCGCGCATGTCGAGGTCCCCCTATAACCTGGGCGTCCGTGCCCCCCCTCGTCCTAGGGTTCCTCCCTTTCCTCTCCTGCCGCCGCCACCTCTCCTCTCCTCCTCCATCTCTCCTTCTCCTTCCCAGGTAGGCTCTGTAGAGATTCAGTAACAAAGAGAGATAGAGAGCTCCACCGCGTCTACCCCCGCCTCTCCGTCGAACTTCGCCGGCGACCATGTACGGGGGCTCGGGGTGGATCCCCGCGATCCATTCCCGACGCTAGGAGCCCCGGGGACCGACTGCTCCGACGGACCCGACCACGTCTACGTCGAGTTCCCAGTGCTCCTTCCCCTGCATCGGTTCTGCAGATCAGGAACTTCTTCATCGAGGGCCTTCTTCCCCTCCGGCGCTTCTCCCTCCACAGATCGGCCCCCTCCCTTCCCAAGGTGAGGCTGCACGTCTCCCCTGTGCCTCTTCCTCCTTAGGTCGGCCGGATCCGTCGTGTGCTCGCCGTGCCTCCTGTCTGTTGCAGTTCGTCAGGCCAGTAGTTGTTGTGGTGCAATAGCTTGGCGCGCTAGGTGATCGAGAAGTAGGGCTTCTTCCCCCCTCGTAGTGGTGTGTAGATGTGCAGTGGATCCCCTCCGGCGTGCAGTAGCAGCGGGATGCGGCGACCTCCCTGCCACCTTGCTCTCTGTCGAAGAGAGCAGCAGCTTCGTGTTGTAGTGTGTTTTTCTCTGTCAAGTGCGCCATACTTGTGTGTAGTAGTACCAAGGCTCCCTTCCCCCCCGCGTAGCAGCATCGGCAGAAGTGACTTACCCCGTTGTCGCGCAGCAGCAGTAGCAGGCTTGCTCCGGCGACCTCTCTGTCGTCGGCTCGCTGTGCAGAGTCGACCAGGGCGTCGAAGAAGGTTACCTTGTTTAGACCCTCCTCTCTGTCAGTAACCTTGCCCGTAGCGTAGTGGTAGTGCTTGCTGAATGCCTGATGAGAGGGCGCGGGTTCGATCCCCCCTCGGCACATCTTTTATTTCTGATTTTTTTCCATGCACAGCAGCAGACAGGGATATGTTACTCTGCTATGTGCCCCTCTCTTTGTCAAAACAATGCCAGCAGCAGAGTGGTAGGAGGCAATGTGGTGCACTATGGGGTACAGGGTTCGAATCCCTTCCAGCGCCCCTTTTGCTATTTTCTTCTTTCTTTCTTATTTTTGTTTTCTTTGCTATTCTTTGCTACTTCTTGTGCCTAAATAATGGGCATTAAAAGGAGTGCAATTATTCTTTGCTACTTCTTGTGCCTAAATAATGGGCATTAAAAGGAGTGCAATTATTTTTCCTTCCTGCAATGCATTAGAGGTGTGTTATATATGTGTGGTGTGAAGGTGGTGTGTTGTGCACATACATGGTGATGTGCATGTGTGTGTGTGTGTATGTGTGCACATGGTGATGTGTGTGTGCAAGTATCATGTTGTGTGTGCACCTCTTGTGAGTGATTGGCACCATGAGATGATGCATAAGTAGATGCATGTGCTAGTATAATCTTGTGCTTGCAAGCATAGTGCAGTGCATGTATGTGTTGTTTCCAAGTTTACTTGTTTAGTAGATTTTACCTTCATGTTATACTTTTGTTCAAGTGCTTGTGAAGTGTGTGTGATGACTAGAGTTTCATATGTAAGTGCATCTTATGGGGGTTATGATGTGTGTATGGTGGCCATGTGATGCAAGCTATGATTAGCATGTGTAGGTATGTGATTTGATCTTGAGCAAAATGTGCTTGTGGGTGATGTGGAGTAGATGTGTGTGTGAGAAGCAATCCACCTTGGCAAGCAAAGCCATGCACCTCCACATGTCCATATGTGAGAGGGCATGGTATATTGTTTGTGCGGGCCCCTTTTGCTATTTTCTTCTTTCTTTCTTATTTTTGTTTTCTTTGCTATTCTTTGCTACTTCTTGTGCCTAAATAATGGGCATTAAAAGGAGTGCAATTATTTTTCCTTCCTGCAATGCATTAGAGGTGTGTTATATATGTGTGGTGTGAAGGTGGTGTGTTGTGCACATACATGGTGATGTGCATGTGTGTGTGTGTGTATGTGTGCACATGGTGATGTGTGTGTGTGCAAGTATCATGTTGTGTGTGCACCTCTTGTGAGTGATTGGCACCATGAGATGATGCATAAGTAGATGCATGTGCTAGTATAATCTTGTGCTTGCAAGCATAGTGGAGTGCATGTATGTGTTGTTTCCAAGTTTACTTGTTTAGTAGATTTTACCTTCATGTTATACTTTGGTTCAAGTGCTTGTGAAGTGTGTGTGATGACTAGAGTTTCATATGTAAGTGCATCTTATGGGGGTTATGATGTGTGTATGGTGGCCATGTGATGCAAGCTATGATTAGCATGTGTAGGTATGTGATTTGATCTTGAGCAAAATGTGCTTGTGGGTGATGTGGAGTAGATGTGTGTGTGAGAAGAAATCCACCTTGGCAAGCAAAGCCATGCACCTGCACATGTCCATATGTGAGAGGGCATGGTATATTGTTTGTGCGGGAAGCTTAGTAGTAGGGTTTGTGAAGTTGATGTGCATGACACAAACATGGGGTTCAAACCCCCATGTCACTTTGTCATTGTGCACATGAGCTCAACCTTTGTAGTTGTTGTTTTAGTAGGAACTACATGAAATGATGCCCATTCCCTAGGCATGATTTGGAGTAGTTCCCTCTCCCTTAATTTGTGGTCACTTGTTCCAAGTAGATGCCCACATTTTATATATGTTTTAAGGGTAGAAACTCCCGAGGAATCCAGTGGTGAAGTTAGTTTTGCCATTGGGATACTTTATGGAGTGGACATATTCAGATTTGTTGCAAGTTTGATCTTGGTTTCCATGGAATAGGTGGAGCCCAAGGGCATGAGTTTTTGTGTGATAGTAGTAGGAGTTTTGCTCAACACCATAGTGGTGTCATTTATCACTTGGTGTTATTTGTGTGCAAACTATGCCTAGACAAAGTGGGCATGTGGCTGAAAAAGTCCAGCTTTGTGAAATCTGAAATTTCACCAAGTCTGGGAATTCTGGAAACAGTTTATTCTCCTATAGATGAGGATGTGCTGGTTATTGTGTTGGGAACTAGCCTTAGTTCAGTGCTAGGATTTTGGACCTGATGTGTTTGTGAAGCTCCCTGTAAAATTGCATCTCATTTGGAGTCCAGTAGGTTGTGTTGTGATTGCTGTCAAAAAGCTTCAGAACAAAGACAGAAAGTCACGTGCAGGAATTTTCACTAAGTCCCTGAGATCTGTTGGTTTTGGGAAAGTTTGTGGCCTTGTATCTTCTAGAGTTTAATTCCTTTTGCTGTGATTCTTGCTGGTGTTGGTAGTGTTCTGGTTGGCTACAGCCACATATATTATTTGTCATGTTTGGAGGTCTCTAGCTATGTTGCATGTAGCTCCCAAAGAGCTAAGATGCAGATTATGGCAGATTATGTAGTATAGTCATTTTGATCAATGTGTGTGCTTAGTTGATGTTGTGGTGTTCTTCCTTGCTCCAATCCATTCATGTTGGGTTGTTATATGTCTTGGAAACCTGGGAATACCAGATTTGTGCCAATTGAGTGTGTGGTGTTGATTCTTCCACGTAGAGCTTCATATCTTGTTTCGTTGATTCCCGTTGAACCGTAGCTCCGTTTGCAATGTTGTTTATATGGTTTTGCATCGTTTTCACGAGACGCATCTTCTCATGCCATCCTCATGCATGTCAAAATAGCTTAGTGTACAGTTCTGTCCAGAAACTTGTAGTAGTTTCTTTTGCTTGTTCTAGTGATAGAAATAGTGGTGCATGCTCATTTTTCATCTCACGCATCATGTGATTGTTGCATCTTGTGGTGCTGCTGTTCATTGGTTGTTATTCTTATGTTGGGTAGCACCGGGATCGGAGAAGAATACGTGGAGTCAGGAGAGTACGTGCAGGACGAGCCAGAACCATTTCAAGCTGAGGATATCACAGGCAAGATGATATGACCTTGATTCCATCTCTAGACTTGTTATGCTAGTTTCGTTTCCATGTCATATTGCTTGCTGCCTACCACTGAAATTAAATTGCCTCTTCACATGCCATGAGCCCAAACACTGTTCCCCTTCCTAGCAAAACTTGTATGGCTAAGTAGGCTTTGCTCAGCTACTAATGTTAGCATTGCTAGTTGCAGGGGCTTTGACTCATGTAATAACATGAGCTTGATGTCATTATCTTAAATTCTGTTATTTAATTAATGCACCTATATACTTGGTAAATGACGGGAGGCCTAGCCTTTTGCCGGGTGCTTTGTTCCGTTATTGCTGTCTTAGTTACCGGTTGCCGGTGTTGGATTCCATATTGATCGCTCCTAACACGTTCGGGGTTGTTATGGGGACCCCTTGATAAATCGCGTAGTGCTGAGGCTTGACTTGCAGGACCGAACATTGGTGTTAATTTGCTAATCACTTAATAATAAACTGCATAGGGAATAGCTACCCCGAGGATTTTAATCAACAACCCAAGCCAGTGCTCCGCATGAGTGTTGGTCCAACATGGACAGACTGCGAGGGCGACCACAGGGAAACTTGAGGTTTGGCTCCTGTAGGCTTTTCCATCCGGCGTGTCCTGAGACTGAGATACGTGGTTCTTATCGGGGTCGTCGACACGTCGGGAGTTCCTGCTAGCCTTGTCTTACCTTAGCGGTATATCTTGCGTATAGGAATCCCAGTGAAGCTTTGGTTTCCCCCAGAGTTGAGGTTTTCCTCTAAGGAATCCGACGAGATCATGAGATTCGTGATAGAGGATGCCTTTGCAGCCTGTGTTCATTTGTGATGGACTAGTTGGACCACCCCTGCAGGGTTTAATCTTTCGGAAAGCCGTGCCCGCGGTTATGTGGCAACTTGGAATATTTTGTTCACATCCGGTATTAGAAAAATTTAACAAAAGCTAATAAAATTGCCAACTGTGTGCATAACCGTGACTATCCCGTTGAAGATCTCTCTTTGATCGGGAACACGGTGGGGTTATGAATGCCGTAGGTAGGTGTTCAGGATCACTTAGTGGTCAAGTAATCCCGACCGCTAGTGTAGACCACCTTCACAATTACTTTGCGTAAGTTAGCCACTTAATCAAGCTTAGGATGCTGCAGCCTTATACACTTCACCCTTACCCTACCTAATAACATGTCTAGTTCTGGCACCAAGGTCTTAGATTGCTGAGTCCCCGTGGCTCACGGATTCCTCCGAAACTCCCAACAGGTACAGGTACCCCAGAGACAGATGATCCTGACGGCACTCAGCTGGCGTGGCAGTACGACGAGGAGATAGACCGCCTCTACGTGAACTATCCAGAGGACTGAGGCGTGGTCATGATCATGGGCCTGCACGCAGGGTAGCATATCATTTTCATGTTTTGTAGTCCGTAGCGGAACTACCTTGATTGTATCTGTGATGTACTCTGAGTTATTAATGAGAAGACAGTTGAATCCCGAATTGTCTACTTTTATTATTATTTGTGCTATGTTACTTGCTTGCGAAACGCTTAGATGCGCTTCTTTCCTATTCGGGGGCCTCGACCCCCAGATCGGAAAGGACCGCATCTTGGTCGTTACACTTACCGCTGCCGTGGCCGCAGCACACGCCGCCACGGACGCGCGGAATGAGGAGATCTACAAGGAGTCCTGCCTCTTTGAGATGGGTCACTGGAGCGGCAAACGACGTCGGAGGTGACTGTCACTAAAGGTGCAACTTCGGTAGACACAATATTCCAGTTGTCTAGCTCGTCAGTAGGCTCCTCCTCTGATTCTTACTGAACGCGCTCAACAGAGGAAATGCTGCTGGAAGTAGTACAAAGCCCCTTAGTAGTAGTAGTATTTAGGGGCTATTTTGTTCAGTTCGTGTGACTATGGACGTGGTTCAACTATAAACATACTTAAAATAAGCTAGTATATATAGTTGAACGAGCTATTTCAGTACGTGGTTGGCAACAATTGGGGAAAAGTTTGGTCAGTTCAGCTATCAAGTTGAACTGTTTGTATAAAGAACGACTGCTTAATCTACGAATCAAATCTATGGTTACTGATTTTTGGTTGCAAACATTAGATAGTGCTAGTGATTTTTTGATGCAATTTTTGATAAATGGCAGTGTTACAGGTTGACAAACGGCAATGTTACTAGATCCAATAATGTTAATCTTTCCAGATTCCCAAATGGCAATATACCCAATATGAAAGATGCAAATATTACCAATTTTCTACACGTGGTTGCACATGGGTCAATCGAACAAATCGTTTGAATTAAAGGGGTGTACAAATCCTGCATGCCAGATTATCTTTTGGCTTAGCCGCGAAGGAACCATAGCTCTCGCTTTTCATACTATCTTCAATCGAAACCATTTGTGATGAAGAGATGCACAAATCCCGCGTGACAAATTTTAGGTTGGCATACTAGGAAAGGACCATAGCTCTGGCTTTGCATACGGGTGTTCTGTCTAAAATGATGGTGATGAAGAGGTGCACAAATCCTGCGTGGCACATTTTCCCTCGCACGCCCCCATCTACTCAAGTAGTTGTCCGCACGACACCTCATAGCCATTAAAAGTCTGACAGGTGACGTCATGTGAATGGTTAACAGAACACTCAAGATTTAAATTATACAAATGTTTGAGATGATGAGGTGGCACCTATTTGTTTCAAAATGCCTTTGTTGGTTGTTGATTCGAGTGCGCCTACTCTCATATTGGACACGAAACATACCACAACATGTCGGGTGACATTCCTATTTTTGTCGTATCCATAATAGTTGCTTGAGAAGATCCGATATTACGGATAGATATCACGAGTTCATCAGAAATAAAGAAAACTATTTATGGTACCATGGTTATCATTTATATTGTACAACCTTTTTTTTACCTATTTTCCGTTCTTTAACACCGGCGCAAGCCTGTTCAATGCATATTTTTGATGCAATTGGCTAATCTACCGGGGGCTTGGCTATTACGCTCACCCTAAGCATCACTATGGCACCATCTTTTATCATGTGTGTTAGGCGTCTTGGATAGTGTATTATATGCATCGATTACGAATTATGTCTTGGTCAATAGTTGGGTTGCTCGGCTCTTCTGCTTACCCCTTTACGTTGCACTTGTTCGGCTAAAAGGGTAATGGGAGAACCGCTACGATTGTACTTCTAGCTCGTCTGGTTAAGTACCTCAGTGGAGGAAGCGCAAAACTGACCATCATAATAGGCGAGAACTGATGTGTGATCCAATGACAAGTATTAAAGTAAGAACCGTAGGAAGTTCACTGTGTTATGTGGAGGGTTTGAAGTTATGCAAACAAAGTGATAATTGTTTTTGAACCTCAATACGTTGGAACATCACAAGATACAAAGGGGCTCGTAACTAGTCCCCATAGTCAAGCTCCTATGGTTAAGTGAAAGCATTAAATCCGCATAGTCTGATTGGTCTTGTTTCCTTGCGCACTGCCACCTCCGGGCACCAAGGCATTGGCTAAGGGTAATAGTTCGTAAGCCAAAAACACCCATGATAGCATCTACTAGGGGGCTGAAGCCAACGACTCAAAACTTTCAAAGTTCAAACGGCCGCACAAGAGTCAAAATTAATTAAAGACACGGTATAAAATGCAAAATAAAAAGAAATATATTGCAAAAAGGTTCAATTGTTCGTACAAAATACTAATTTCATTCAAAGATTACATCTTTGGAGCACTGAGTTTCGATCTCCTCAGCACCCTCCATTACATTGGGGAAATATAGCTCGAGGCGCTTGTGCTCCTTTCCAAGCGGCGGAAGTGTGGTGGCCATCTCGATAGGCTTCAATTTCGGCCAGTGCACCATGGTCCTCACGAATTCCATTTGAGCTCCCTTAATACATATGGAGAACTTGAGGACATAAATACGGGGCGCAACGGCGATCTGTTTCTACACCAGGCCAAAGTAGTTGGCCGGGAGCGGCTCTGCAGGCCAACCTGATGTAGAGATCCTTCATGGCTGGATCCGCCATCTGATGTAGCTCCATCAGCTGTTTCAGTTGATCAGAGACAAGGAGGGGCTTCTCAAGGGCTTGGAACTGCTCCCTGAACAGACACAACTCAGCATCTCCACCCTGGGACACAAAATGCCTTGACGATTCTGCTGGACTCTTGGGGAGATCCGCAAACACGCCTAGAGAATGCCATACTCAGGTAAGCAATGCGAACTTTTTTTGCCATAGATGCATTGGAGTAAGTATCGCTTGCCATCCGCAATGTGTTTGATTTGGTATATCTCCTTCTCATGGCGTTGCGCCTCCACTCATGCCTCCTTGAGCGCGGCGGCAAAGAGGATAGGTTGGGAGCTTTATCCTTGTTTTCCTGATCAAGGGCCTCACATTTCGTGAAGGAGTCCTTGAGATTTTGTCGCACCTCAGCAAGCCTGGCCTCATGCTTATCACCAGCCGACCTTGACGTCTACAGTTCGGTAGCTACTTTTTCGACTGCTGCCTTTTGTTCGGCAGCCTCTTGCCTTACCTTGTTCAACTAGGCCTTGAGCTTCTCTACCTCTACGGCGGCTACTACAGTTGTCATGCTAACACTTCACACTTAAGGATACAAGTAAAAATAACTCACTTTGATGAGAAAATTACCGCTAACAGTCGAGTTCGGACTTACTTTGTGCGTCATCAAACCGCTTGTTAAGTAGGTCAAACTCCTCCACAGAGCTCTCAAGCTTCCGATTCATTTCCGCCAACTCCATGGAGTTGGGGGCTGCTCACAAAGATGAGGCATGCATAAATACGTGTCATACTCCCAAGTTATTAGATTTTTGAATCCTCTGCTAGGTTTTTTCTATCGTACGAGAGTCTTTGGGGCTACGACTCATTTTGAACAAATTTGATGTGTGTTTCCTGCACTACTTTGACCCCCGCATGCGTTTTTCCCAACTCACACAGGGCTCATGGGCTACGAAATATCAGAATTGCTTATAAACCCACAAATTACAACTACTTTTAAAAAAAGATATTGTAAAATTACCTTGAAGCTTGTCAATAGGCCGTCGAAAGCCTCCTTTAATCCACTATCAATGGATCGAATGCTTTGTAGAACCACACTCATAAGTGTGTGGTGTTCCTCAGGGATGGAGGAGTCATTCAGACCATCATCCATAATGGTCGACCAACCGGTTTGGGGCTGCTTTGTTACTGGCGGCTCGAGGTGTGGCGTTGTAGTTCGTCCTCTCGGAGGAGCTGGTACAGATGATTCTACACACTAGGAGGTCTGTGAAACTATCTTTGGATAAATCCCGGATTGTCTGGGTTCTCCCTCTTTGCTTACCAGGAGGGACTCGTCCTCCTGGCCTTCGGCGGCCGAGGAGGTATTAGCCTCGTCCATGATATCATCACCTTCGGCCCTCGTATCCGGCTCCGAAGGGTTCTCTCAAGACACTACCTCCCCGATAGCCTCGACGACTCAGGAGGCATGTTGCGTGAGGCGGTCCCGCTCTCCGCCAGGTTGGTTGGCAAGGAGTCTCAGTCTGAAATTTGATCGGTGGGAAAATCGCATGGGAACAACAATACAAAGACCATGCTTATCATTAGTAAGAAAATATTAGTACAGAAGGGTGTTTATATCCTCGGACTCATACCTCGTCGCTCGGGGCTTCATGTGATGCCCTCAATTTTATCGTACGTTAATCATACACGCAAATGCGTACGACCAAGCTCAAGGAATCACGGGAAGATATCACAACACAACTCTAGACACAAACAAAACTTACAAGCTTCATATTACAAGCCAGGGGCCTCGAGGGCTAGAATATAGAAGCTCGATAAACACACGAGTCAGTGGAAGGAACAAATATATGAGTACAAACATGAAACATAAGGTGCCTTAGAGAAGGCTAGCACAAAGATACAACGATCGAACGAGGCGAGGCCTCCTGCCTAGGAACCTCCTAAACTACTCCTGGGCGTAAGCGGCCTCCGCATAGTAGTAGGCACCATCGGGATAGCAGTCGTCGTCGGTGGGAAATGCCATCTCCTGGGCTCCATCATCTGGTCGCAGCAACGGATCAAGGGCAAAAGGGGGAGCAAAGCAACGGTGAGTACTCATCCAAAGTACTCGCAAGATTGACATTAGAACTATGCTAAGTATGCATCAATATCAAAGTAAGGGGTTATATGTGGACTGACTGCAACAATGCGAGAATAGATAGAGAAGGCCTAGTCCTATCTAGCATCTTCAGGGGTCTTGCAACAATAGACGAGAATAGAGGAGGTAACACAATTAAATAGTCATATTGTTGCAACAATATTAATTAAAGTCATACCCACAGATCCTTCCTCGACTCCCTAAGAGGAAGCAATCCTGGAGGGCTTTATTTAATAGGACAAGTTAAGATCATTACTCCTAGAGTTTTAGACCACAACTTACGATCTCGAGGTAGATCAACTATGTACTCAATACTCCACGGTCAATATAAACAAGAGTAGTATGTAGGGTTTACCTCTATAAAGAGGGTCCGAACCTGGGTAAACATCGTCTCCTTTATCTCCTGTTACCCATCGATATGAGATCCATAGTTTGGGACTCCATACTCGATATTTGCCAGTTTTGACACCGACACCCATGTGACTCCATTTAGCGTGATTCCAACACTAAAAAAATCCTATATATAGAAAAACCCTCAGAAATAAACAAAGAACTTCCGCTCCACCGATGCAACTCTCTATATCGATGAAAAACCCATCTGGGCCTTTTCATTAACCTACAGGAGGGGGCAATCATTCCGGTGGCCATCTTCGTCATCCCATTGGAGGCCATGACGGGGAGGGAGTAGTTCACCCTCTGGGCTGAGGGTATGTACCAGTAGCCATGTGTTCAATTTCTCTCTCTTGTGTTCTTGATATGGCTCAATCTTGATGTATCACGGGCTTTGTTAATATAGTTGGATCATGTGGTGTTATTTCCTTGTCATGTTGTTGTGATGAATTGAATCTTTCTCTTTGATATCTCATTTTTTTGGATTGAATATTTTGGTTTGAGAACACTTGATGTACGTCTTGCATGTGGATACACGTGGTGACAATGGGGTATTCTATTGATTCACTTGATATATGCTATGGTGTTTGATACGTCCATTTTGCATCATGCTTTCATGTTGATATTTATTGCTTTTTGGGCTGTTATATTACTTGTGGTACCATATTTATGCCTTTTCTCTCTTATTTTGCAAGGATTATTTGAAGAGGGAGAATTCAGGCACCTGGAATTCTGGATTGGAAGAGGAGCAAATCCTAGTCCACTATTCTGCACATCTCCAAATACCCTGAAAATTTACGTGGATTTTTTCTCGAATATATTAAAAATACTGGGCGAAAGAACTACCGGAGGGGGGCCACCAGGGCCCCACAAGCCCCCACTCCGCCACCACCCCCCTGGTGGCGGTGGGGAAGCTTGTGGGCTGCCTGAAGGCCCACTAGCCCCCTCTTTTGCTATATGAAGCATCCTGGTCTGGAAAAAAAATCTAGGGGGAGCTTTTTCGTGGTTTCGCCACCGCCACGAGGCGGAACTTGAGCAGATCCAATCTAGAACTCCGGCAGGACGATCCTGCTGGGGAAACTTCCCTCCCGGAGGGGGAAATCGTCGCCACCGTCATCACCAAAACTCCTCTCGTCGGAGGGGAGGCATCTTCATCAGCACCATGTCCTCTCCAATCCCTAGTTCATCTCTTGTAACCAATCTTCATCTCGCAACTCCGATTGGTACTTGTAAGGTTGCTAGTAGTGTTGATTACTCTTTGTAGTTGATGCTAGTTGGATTACTTGGTGGAAGAGTTTATGTTCAGATCCTTGATGCTATTCATTACACCTCTGGTCATGATTATGATTATGTCTTGCGAGTAGTTACTTTTGTTCCTGAGGACATGGGATAAGTCATGCTGATAATAGTCATGTGAATTTGATATTCGTTCGGTATTTTGATATGTTGTATGTTGTTCTTCCTTTAGTGGTGTTATGTGAACGTCGACTACATAACACTTCATCATATTTGGGCCTAGAGGAAGGCATTGGGAAGTAGTAAGTAGATGATGGGTTGCTGGAGTGACAGAAGCTTAAACCCCAGTCTATGCGTTGCTTCGTGAGGGGCTGATTTGGATCCACTAGTTTAATGCTATGGTTAGACTTTGTCTTAATTCTTCTTTTGTAGTTGCGGATGCTTGCGAGAGAGGTTAATCATAAGTGGGATTCTTGTCCAAGTAAGGGCAGTACCCAAGCGCCGGTCCACCCACATATCAAACTATCAAAGTAACGAACGCGAATCATATGAACATGATGAAACTAGCATGACCGAAATTCCCATGTGTCCTCGGGAGCGATTTTCCTCGTATAAGACTTTGTTCAGGCTTGTCCCTTGCTACAAAATGGATTGGGCCACTTGCTGCACCGTTGCTACTACTTGTTACTTGTTACTCTTTGCTTGTTACATTTCACCTCGCTACACAATCACTTGTTACCGCTACTTTCAGTGCTTGCAGTTATTACCTTGTTGAAATACGTTTATCAGAGCCTTCTGCTCCTTGTTGGGTTCGACACTCTTTCTTATCGAAAGGACTACGATTGACCCCCTATACTTGTGGGTCATCAATACTCTTTTCTGGCGCCGTTGCCGGGGAGTGAAGCGCCTTTGGTAAGGAAACATTTTTATACTGTGCTGAAATTTATTGTCACTTGTTACTATGGAAACTCTTCCTTTGAGGAGTTTGTTCGGGGTATCTTCACCACGAATGGAAGCACGAGGAGTTGCTCCTCAACCTGAGGTACCTACTAAAAATATATTTTATGAAATTCCTTTGGGTATGCTTGAGAAACTGCTGGCTAATCCTTTTACAGGAGATGGATCTTCACATCCAGACTTTCATCTAATCTATGTAGATGAGGTTTGTGGTTTATTTAAGCTTGCAGGTTTGCCCGAGGATGAGGTAAAAAAGCTTGGGGGAGGCTTAAATCAATGCTATATTCATGCCCCAATCATGAGCTCTCGAGAGAAATCATCACTCAAAACTTTTATGCTCGGCTTTCTCATGAAGATCGTACCATGCTTGGCACTTCTTGTGTCGATTCTTTTATGAAGAAGGATATTGATCACAAGTGGAATTTATTGGAGAGAATCAAACGCAACTCTGAAGATTGGGAGCTGGAGGAAGGTAAGGAGTCAGGTATGAATTTCCAGTTTGATTGCGTTAAATCTTTTGTTGAGACAAACACTTCTAGAGATTTTAGCTCTAAGTATGGACTTGACTCTAAGATAATAGCTTCTCTATGTGAATCTTTTGCTGCTCATGTTGATCTTCCCAAAGAGAAGTGGTTTAAATATCATCCTCCTGTAGAAAGCAACATATCCAAAACCAATCTAGTTGAGGAGAAAATCATAGCTTTTAGTGATCCTGTTGTTCCTTGTGCTTACACTGAGAAACCACCATACCCTGCTAGGATAAAGGATTATTCTAAAGCTCCAACTATGACACGTAGGGGTTACATTAGACCACTTGCACCCCCTGAGGAGATTACAGTTGAACCTAGTGTTGCTATTATCAAAGATCTCTTAGCCGAAGACATAGATGATCATGTTATCAAATTCTGCGAGGACTCCGCTAGAATTGCTAAAACTCACGCGGAAGACAAACATGAACCTGTAGTTGGCCTGCCCGTTGTTTCTGTTAAGATAGGAGATCACTGTTACCATGGTTTATGTGATATGGGAGCTAGTGTTAGTGCAATACCCCGTTCTCTATATGATGAAATCAAAGATGAGATTGCACCTGCTGAGTTAGAACCCATTGATGTCACTATTACGCTAGCTAATAGAGACAATATTTGCCCTGTGGGAATTGTGAGAGACGTAGAAGTCCCGTGTGGTAAGATGAAGTATCCTACTGATTTCCTCGTCCTTGGTATTGCACAAGATAGCTTTTGTCCAATCATATTTGGTAGACCCTTTCTCAACACTATCAATGCTCACATTGCTTGCATTAAGCAGACTGTCACAGTAAGTTTCGAGGGTGTGTCTCATGAATTTAACTTCTCCAAGTTTGGAAGACAAACCCATGAAAGAGAGTCGTCTGGTAGAGATGAAATCATTGCTCTTGCCTCTATTGCCGTACCTCCTACGGAACCTTTAGAGAAATATCTGCTTGAGCATGAAAATGATATGCATATGGAGGAGAGAGATGAGATAGATAGAATTGTCTTAGAACAACATCCTATTCTCAAATAATCTGCATTTTGAACTGCTTGGGGATCCTCCCCCACCAAAGGGTGATCCTGTGTTCGAGCTTAAACAGTTGCCTGATACTCTTAAGTATGCCTATCTTGATGAGAAGGAGATATATCCTGTCATTATTAGTGCTCTCCTCTCAGAGCGCGAAGAGAAGAAGTTACTAAAAACTCTCAGGAAGCACCGCGCTGCTATTGGATATACTCTTGATGATCTTAAGGGTATTAGTCCTACTCTATGTCAGCACAAGATTAAAACCGATCCTGACTTTAAACCAGTTGCTGATCATCAAAGGAGATTAAATCCTAAGATGAAAGAGGTCATTAGAAAAGAAATATTAAAGCTTCTGGAAGCAGGAATCATTTATCCTGTCGCTCATAGTGATTGGGTAAGTCCAGTACATTGCGTACCTAAGAAGGGAGGTATCAGTGTCGTTCCTAATGATAAGGATGAACTAATCTCACAAAGGATTATTACCGGTTATAGAATGGTGATAGACTTCCGGAAACTGAACAAGGCAACCAGGAAAGATCAATATCCTTTGCCGTTCATCGACCAAATGCTAGAAAGACTATCAAAACACACACACTTCTTCTTTCTAGACGGTTATTCAGGTTTCTCGCAGATACCTGTTCCACAATCTGATCAAGAGAAAACCACTTTCACCTGTCCTTTCGGTACCTTTGCCTATAGACATATGCCTTTTGGCTTATGTAATGCACCTACCACCTTCCAAAGATGTATGATGGCTATATTCTCTGACTTTTGTGAAAAGATTGTTGAGGTTTTCATGGATGACTTCTCCGTTTACGGGTTTTCCTTTGATGATTGCCTCAGCAACCTTGATCGAGTCTTACAAAGATGTGAAGAAACCAACCTTGTCTTGAATTGGGAGAAGTGCCACTTTATGGTTAATGAAGGTATCGTCTTAGGACACAAAATCTCTGAAAGATGCATTGAAGTTGATAAGGCTAAGGTTGATGCAATTGAGAAAATGCCTTGCCCCACACATATCAGAGGTATACGAAGTTTCCTAGGTCATGCTGGTTTCTATAGAAGGTTCATTAAAGACTTCTCTAAGATTTCTAGGCCTCTTACCAACCTCTTGCAGAAGTATGTTCCTTTTGTTTTTGATGAGGGTTGTGAGGAAGCCTTTGAAATACTTAAGAAGGCTTTGATAACCGCACCTATTGTTCAACCACCTGACTGGAACGTGCCCTTTGAAATCATGTGTGGTGCTAGTGATTATACTGTTGGTGCTGTTCTAGGACAAAGAGTTGACAAGAAGTTGAATGTCATTCACTATGCTAGTAAAACTCTAGACAGTGCCCAAAGAAATTTTGCCACTACGGAGAAGGAATTTTTAGCAGTCGTGTTTGCATGGGAAAAGTTCAGATCTTACATAGTTGACTCCAAAGTCACTATTCACTCTGATCATGCTGCTATTAAGTACCTCATGGAGAAGAAGGACGCTAAGCCTAGGCTGATCAGATGGGTTCTCCTGCTACAGTAATTTGATTTGCACGTCGTTGACCGAAAGGGTGCTGATAACCGTGTAGCAGATAACTTGTCTAGGCTAGAGAATGTCCTTGATGACCCACTACCTATTGATGACAGCTTTCTTGATGAGCAACTAAATGTCATCCGCACTTCACTTACTGCGCCGTGGTATGTCGATTATGCAAACTATATCGTAGCCAAATACATACCACCCAGTTTCACCTATCAACAAAAGAAGAAATTCTTCTTTGATTTCAGACACTACTTTTGGGATGATCCTCACCTTTATAAGGAAGGAGTAGATGGTGTTATTAGATGTTGTGTGCCTGAACATGAGCAGGGACAGATCCTGCAGAAGTGTCATTCCGAAGCCTACGGAGGACACCATGCTGGAGATAGAACTGCCCATAAGGTATTGCAATCAGGTTTCTATTGTCCCACTCTCTTCAAGGATGCCCGTAAGTTTGTCTTGTCTTGTGACGAATGCCAAAGAATACAGAACATCAGTAAACCTCAGGAAATGCCTATGAACTATTCACTTGTCATTGAACCATTTGATGCCTGGGGCTTTGATTATATGGGACCCTTCCCGAGTTCCAATGGGTACACTCACATCTTAGTTGTTGTGGATTACGTTACTAAGTGGGTAGAAGCTATCCCCACTAAAAATGCTGATCACCACACCTCTATTAAGATGCTTAAAGAAGTCATATTCCCAAGATTTGGAGTCCCTAGATACTTGATAGCTGATGGCGGTTCACACTTTATTCATGGTGTTTTCCGCAAGATGTTAGCTAAGTATGATGTCAACCATAGAGTTGCATCTCCTTATCATCCTCAGTCTAGTGGTCAAGTGGAGTTGAGTAATAGGGAGATCAAGTCGATCCTACAAAAGTCCGTCAATAGATCTCGAAAGAACTGGTCTAGCAAACTTGACGATGCACCATGGGATTATAGGACTGCCTATAAGAATCCCATGGGCATGTCACTGTATAAAATGGTTTACGGTAAGGCCTGTCATTTACCTCTTGAGCTGGAACACAAAGCTTATTGGGCAATCAAAGAGCTCAACTTTGATTTCAAACTTGCCGGTGAGAATCGGTTGTTTGATATCAGCTCGTTAGATGAATGGAGATCCCAGGCATATGAGAATGCCAGGTTGTTCAAGGAAAAGGTTAAGAGATGGCACGACAAACGAATACAGAAACGAGAGTTCAACGTAGGTGATTATGTCTTGCTATACAATTCTCGTTTGAGATTCTTTGCAGGCAAGCTTCTCTCTAAATGGGAAGGTCCCTATGTTGTCGAGGAAGTATATCGTTCCGGTGCCATCAAAATCAATAACACGGAAGGAAATTTTCCTAGAGTGGTAAATGGGCAAAGAATCAAGCATTACATCTCTGGTACTCCCATAAATGTTGAGACCAATATCATCAATGTCATAACTCCAGAGGAGTACATAAGGGATGTTTATCAGCCTGTTTCAGACCTTGAAAACGAAGATGTATCTGTTTCGGCAAGAAATTGGACTCCCATAATTTTCCAATAGAAAATTTCTTCCGTTTTGGAATTTTTGGAAAATTAGAAAAATAAAAAGCAGTTCGGAGAGCAAACGAGGCAGCCATAAGGGCCCACTATGCCACCACCCCCCTGGTGGCGGTGGGCAAGTTTGTGGGCACCTCGTGTGCCTCCCGAACTCTGTTTTCTTGCGGAGGACTCCTTCTGACCCAGAAAAAAAATCAATATATAGTCGCCCGAAGGTTTTGATCTCCTTATCGCATAGTTTTCCTCTGTTTTCGTTTCGAGCTTGTTTCTGCCGCAGATCTAGATCATCATGACTTCCCCAAACGCTCCTAAGGACAAGATCTTCGAGAAGGTCATCAATCCCTACCTCACGGAAGTGCTGAAATACCCTCAATCTATCAAGATGAGCGAGGGGATGTTGCACATCCGTGATGTTGAGGGGCCTAAGAAGACCGGAAGCTTGGAGACGAGGCTCGAAGCAATGGAGCAACAAGTCTTCAAGTGCCCAGGGATGGTTGAGCCTGGACTCAACGCCAACCACATGATGATCACGGAGTTCACTAGCAATCACAAGATGGATGCCATTGATATTGGCAAACACCTCTCCAGGCTTTACGACAGGGTTGACCAACTTCAGGGCCAGATCTTTGACCTGCAGAATCAAAACTATGAGTATGAGTACATATTTAAATCAATAAGGTTGGCTGCAGATTTGAGGATTCCGGCGACTCGTTCATCCTGCCATGATGGAGCACCTATGCCTTGGAAGACGGAGGATCAGACTACTCCAACAACACCACCATCACCACCAAAGGAAGACAACTAAGCATTGGTATGGGCAATCCCCTTGGCTTCTGCCAAGCTTGGGGGAGTTGCCCCGGTATCGTATCACCTTTATATCTTTTTCTTTTACCTTTGTTTTAGTTCTTTCCTTTTCAATTTTTATTTCTTCTTTTAGAGGAATAAGTCCTTAGTTTTTAGTTTGAGTCTTTTGCTTTTGTCTCTCCCCGATGTATTCGAGCTTACGAGCTATATAATAAAGAGTTTCTTAGTCAAGGGCTTTGCTTTGTGCCATGAACAAAAAGTATGAAAAGAACGATAGCATGAAAGATCATGAGACGATCTTATGGAAAGTGATAACTTCACATATGACAAGTATGATGATTGAAACTTGTTGAGAATAAATCAACATAGACCTCAGTCATTGTTGCAATTAATAAGAGGTAATAAGGAAAGAGAGGTTCACATATAAATATATCATCTTAGACACTTTTTACAACTGTGAGCACTCACCAAACTATTACATGCCTAGGAGTAGATGTTGGACAAGGAAGACAACATAATGAATTGTGTTTGCTTGGTTGCAAACAATGTTATATGATTAGAGATCCCTTAGCATGTGATGATTGCTTCCACCTCATGTTAGCCAAAACTCCCGCACCAAGTAGAGATATTACTTGTGCATCCACAAACCTCCAACCCAGTTTTGCCATGAGAGTCCACCATACCTACCTATGGATTGAATAAGATCCTTCAAGTAAGTTGTCATCGGTGCAAGCAATAAAAATTGCTCTCTAATATGTATGATCTATTAGTGTGTGGAAAATAAGCTTTGTACAAACCTGTGATGAAGAAGACATAAAAGCGATAGACTGCATAATAAAGTTCTTTGTCACAGGAGGCAATATAAAGTGACGTTCCTCCGCACTAAGAGGACACGCATTCAAACCTCAAAAGTGCATGACAACCTCTGCTTCCCTCTGCGAAGGGCCTATCTTGTACCTTTACTTTTTACCCTTGTAAGAGTCATGGTGATCATCACCAATTCCCTTTTTGCCTTTGTCTTGGCTACCGTCACATGGTTGGGAAAGATCTATATTCATATATCAACTTGCAGTTGAGTACTCATGCTTTATTATTGTTGACTTTACCCTTGAGGTAAACCGTTGGGAGGCAAAACTATAAGCCCTTATCTTCCTCTGTGTCCAGCTGAAACTTTGACACCATGAGTACCACGTGAGTTATAACAATTGTGGAAAACAAAAGAAACGATTGAGTATGTGGGTTTGCCTTACAAGCTCTTATTTGACTCTTTCTGATGTTGTGATAAATTGCAATTGCTTCAATGACTATGGACTATTGTTGGTTACTTCTCGGTAAGGTTTTTGCTTCATGCTTTGCTTTGTGAAGGAATTATTATTTTCCCATAAGAATCTTTATGATGTATTGCTGTTCTATCTGTGATCATGTGCCCTCATGTCCGTATTATGTTTTATCGACACCTTCGTCCCCAAACATGTGGACATGTTTATGGAACTTGGTTTTCGCTTGAGGACAAGCGAGGTCTAAGCTTGGGGGAGTTGATATGTCCATTTTGCATCATGCTTTCATGTTGATATTTATTGCTTTTGGGGCTGTTATATTACTTGTGGTACCATATTTATGCCTTTTCTCTCTTATTTTGCAAGGATTATTTGAAGAGGGAGAATTCAGGCAGCTGGAATTCTGGACTAGAAGAGGAGCAAATCCTAGTCCACTATTCTGCACATCTCCAAATGCCCTGAAAATTTACGTGGATTTTTTCTGGAATATATTAAAAATAGTGGGCGAAAGAACTACCGGAGGGGGACCACCAGGGCCCCACAAGCCCCCACTCCGCCACCACCCCCTGGTGGCGGTGGGCAAGCTTGTGGGCTGCCTGAAAGCCCACTAGCCCCCCTTTTTTTTCTATATGAAGCGTCTTGGTGTGGAAAAAAATCAGGGGGAGCTTTTTCGTGGTTTCGCCGCCGCCACGAGGCGGAACTTGAGCACATCCAATCTAGAGCTCCGGCAGGACGATCCTGCCAGGGAAACTTCCCTCCCGGAGGGGGAAATCGTCGCCATCGTCATCACCAATACTCCTCTCGTCGAAGTGGAGGCATCTTCATCAGCACCATCTCCTCTCCAATCCCTAGTTCATCTCTTGTAACCAATCTTCGTCTCGCAACTCTGATTGGTACTTATAAGGTTGCTAGTAGTGTTAATTACTCTTTGTAGTTGATGCTAGTTGGATTACTTGGTGGAAGAGTTTATGTTCACATCCTTGATGTTATTCATTACACCTCTGGTCATGATTATGATTATGTATTGTGAGTAGTTACTTTTGTTCCTGAGGACATGGGATAAATCATGCTGATAATAGTCATGTGAATTTGATATTCGTTCGGTATTTTGATATGCTGTATGTTGTTTTTCCTCTAGTGGTGTTATGTGAACGTCGACTACATAACACTTCACCATATTTGGGCCTAGAGGAAGGCATTGGGTAGTAGTAAGTAGATGATGGGTTGCTGGAGTGATAGAAGCTTAAACCCCAGTCTATGCGTTGCTTCGTGAGGGGCTGATTTGGATCCACTAGTTTAATGCTATGCTTAGACTTTGTCTTAATTCTTCTTTCGTAGTTGCGGATTCTTGCGAGAGAGGTTAATCATAAGTGGGATGCTTGTCCAATTAAGGGCAGTACCCAAGCGCCGGTCCACCCAAATATCAAACTATCAAAGTAACGAATGCGAATCATATGAACATGATGAAACTAGCATGACAGAAATTCCTGTGTGTCCTCGGGAGCGTTTTTCCTCCTATAAGACTTTGTTCAGGCTTGTCCCTTGCTACAAAAGGGATTGGGCCACTTGCTGCACCGTTGCTACTACTTGTTACTTGTTACTCTTTGCTTGCTACGTTTCACCTTGCTACACAATCACTTGTTACCGCTACTTTCAGTGCTTGCAGTTATTACCTTGCCGAAATCCGTTTATCAGAGCCTTCTGCTCCTCGTTGGGTTCGACACTCTTACTTATCGAAAGGACTACGATTGATCCCCTATACTTGTGGGTCATCAGTGTTAACTTGCAGAATCCGGTGACCTTGGGGATCTATGGATAGGGGTTGATTGCACGTTTTAATACTACGTTCTTTGATACAAATCTAGGGGTACTTGAAAGCACATATGCTCTCTAAGTGGTTTTGATAATTCATGACAACATACATTTTCTTTTGGACTAACACTTTTTCCTAGTATATTTCAGGTATAGTCCATAGAGATCCTTGGCCAAAGGATTGTGAGGAGAAGCCCCTTAATGTAATTAAAGGAATAGGATTAGCTCAAGCTTCAAGCAAGAAGACTCTACATTTTAAATTTGTGAGAAATTACTTTGAGTCCATAGGAAAACCAATACTATTAAAATGGGGTGAGTTATTATGATGAATTGGTTGCTCAAGTGCTTAGAGGTCGCCACAAAAAGTGCTGAGCCATTCTCCCGCAAAATATCTATGGCCAAAGCTAAACCAACAAAATCGGTGCCACCAACTATTTCCACACGGCCATAACGATTTTCCACCACATAGATCCTTTGCCAAACCTTAGCATCTCGGTACCACCAAGTTTCACATTGGTGCCATCGAGATTCAGTGACCAACTTTTTGTTGAGAAGATTTCAAGAATCGGAATTTTTGAGTTTGAAATCAGTCTCACTGAGATTTGGAAACTGGTCTAGGTCATCGTATCGGTACCACCGAGATTCATATATCGGTCTCACCGAGAATTCAAAAGTTGCCATATTTAGTGCAACTCGGTACCGCCGAGATTCATTTCGGTGTCACCGAGTTGGGAAATGATGTTGTAATGGTTGGATTTTGGGGGATGCCTATATATACTCCTCCACCTCCTCTCAATTGTAGAGGAAGCACTTAGAACACACTTACACTTGAAAGATCCATTTTTCTTAGAGAGAGCTACCTACTCATGTGTTGAGATCAAGAGATTCCAATCCAACCATTTGAAACTTGATCTCTAGCCTTGCCAAGTTGCTTGCCACAAGATCAATATCTCCTACCCATGCCAAATATGTGAGAGAGGGGTTTAGTGTTGAGGAAACTATCTTTTCAAGCACAAGAGCTGGGAGTTCATTGTTGTATCGCATGGGTGGTGCCTCCTAGATTGGTTAGGTGTTGGTTGGGAGCCTCCTACTTTGTGTTGTGGAGTTGAACCAAGAAGTTTGCACGGGAAAGGAGATCGCCTACTTCATGAAGATCTATCGTGGGTGACGCTAGTCCCGTATGGACGGAAGCCGCGGTGGAATAGACAAGGCCGCTTCTTTGTGGATCCCTTGTGGGTGGAGCCCTCCGTGGACTCTCACAGTCGTTACCCTCCGTCGGTTGAAGTATCCACTAACATGGACGTATGATAGCACCACCTATCGGAACCATACCAAAAATCATCGTGTCAACTTCTTTGTGTTTGATCTTCCTAAACTCTACTCCTTACTACATGTGCAAAGTCTTTACTTTCCGGTTCCTTATTTTTTGACTAGCATGCGTAGGGTGCACTAGAATTGTTAGAATATATAAAGTGTGCCAACAATGAAATTTGAGAAAAGGTTAGGTTTTAATTTATGAAAGTAGTCTATTCACCCCTGATACGTCTCAAACGTATCTATAATTTTTGATGGTTTCATGCTGTTATCTTGTCATCTTTGGATGTTTTATGTACCTTTTATATCTTTTTTGGGACTAACTTATTAATTCAATGCCAAGTGCCAGTTCCTATTTTTTCTGTGTTTTTGGCTCTTTTCAGATCTGATTTTGGAACGGAGTCCAAACGGAACAAAATCCCCGAAATAAAATTTTCCCGAATGGAAGAAGATCAGGGGGCTTGTGGGCCAAGCCAGGAGAGCTACATGGAGCCCACAAGCCCTGTAGCCGCCACCAGGAGGGTGGCGGCTAGCAGGCTTGTGGCCTCCCTGGCGCCCCCCTGACCTAGCTCCTTCGCCTATATATTCCCTAAAATACAGAAAAACACGGAATCCACGAAAACACTTTTCCGCCGCCGCAAGCTTCCGTTTCCGTGAGATCTCGTCTGGAGACCCTTCCCGGTGCCCTGTCAGAGGGGACTTTGGAGTTGGAGGGCTTCTACATCAACATCATCGCCCCTCCAATGACTCGTGAGTAGTTAACTTCAGACCTACGGGTCCGTAGTTAGGAGCTAGATGGCTTCTTCTCTCTCTTGGATCTTCAATACAAAGTTCTCCATGATCTTCATGGAGATCTATCCGATGTAATCCTCTTTGGCGGTGTGTTTGTCGAGATCCGATGAATTGTGGATTTGTGATCAGATTATCTATGATATATATTTGAGTCTTTGCTGATTTCGTATATGCATGATTTGATATCCTTATAAGTCTCTTTGAGTCTTGGGTTTTGTTTGTCCAACTAGATCTATGATTCTTGCAATGGGAGAAGTGCTTGGTTTTGGGTTCTTACCGTGTGGTGACCTTTCCCAGTGACAGTAGGGGCAGCAAGGAACACATCGTGTAGTTTCCATCAAGGGTAACAAGGCGGGCTTTGTCGTAGATATGAGACTGTCCATCTACATCATGTCATCTTGCTTAAGGCGTTACTCTGTTCTTTTGGACTTAATACACTAGATGCATGCTGGATAGCGGTCGACGTGTGGAGTAATAGTAGTAGATGCAGAAAGTATCGGTCTACTTGTTTTGGACGTGATGCCTATAGATATAATCATTGCCATAAATGACGTCACGACTTTGCGATGTTCTATCAATTGCTCTACAGTAATTTGTTCACCCACCGTCTACTTGCTTTCATGAGAGAAGCCACTAGTAAACACTATGGCCCCCGGGTCTATTCACACCTATCGTTTCCACTTTTGCTTTTACTTTGCTTTGTTACTTTGTTGCTTTCAGTTCTCACTTGGCGAACAATCTATAAGGGTTTTACAACCCCTTCATAGCGTTGGGAGCAAGCCTTTTGTGTTTGTGCAGGCACTTGCGATACTCTTTCACTGGATCGATACCTTGGTTCTCAAAACTGAGGGAAATACTTACCACCGCTGCACTACATCACCCTTTCCACTTCGAGGGAACACCAACGCAAGGCTCCAAGTCCACGGGGGAAATCCTTTGCATATTTGCCTAGGAAGTCCCTTAAGGCGTAGCCGTAGCAGAAGGATTCCTGGTGCCGTTGCTGAGGAGTATCAAGACAAGAAGAGTCCCCCGTCAGCACGTTTCTGGCGCAGTTGGAAGGTCTTTTGTTGCAGTAGCAACCCCCACCCCCTCTAGATACCTCTTCTATCGATCCGACAATTGGTATCATAGCAAGGTCTCCATAACGTTGGTTTAATCACCATTGGAGGAAGATGGATGTGCCTAGTTTGGAGAATATTAGTGGTAGAGTGCCTATTCTCGATGGGGAATATTATAGACAATGGAAAGATGAAATCCTTGATATATTCGATGAATTCCATTTGTGCAAGCATATTGAATATCCCTATGAGTCTCCCATTGATCCCTTACATCCTTCTCATGATGAAGAACTTGATATGCTTGTTAATCTTAAAACAGTAAATCTAATCATTAGAGGACTGCTAAGAAATGTGCTTAAACAATTGCAAAATTTTGTGTGTGCTCACACTTTGTGGAAAAACTTAGAGGAAAGATATCCAAACTATTCCCTGAAAAATCTTGATATCATTTTCCATAAATGCATTGCCTTTCACAAAATGATGCCAACTCATCCTAATTTTGATAAACGCCTATTTGAGCTTCGAAACCTCATGCGTGCTAAAGGAGATGTCAGTACCATTAAAAATGTCATTGTTTAAGCCATTCGCATGCATAAACATGAACATTGTCATAGTCAAAATTCTGATGAAATTCTTGTTTCTTATGACGAGGATATTTCGTCCGATAATGACAATGTGGAGCATAGCTACTACGATGAATATGAGGAGTTTGACCTCAAGTATGAGAATACCATGAGGAACCTTAGTCTTATGGCGAACCTTAGAGACTACATGGCCGGAGGTAAAGAGTGAATACTTGATAGTGGATGCACCGATCACATGACCGGAGATAAAGACATGTTCCATGAGATCACACCAAAACATGGACCTCAAAGTTATGTGAATTTTTGAGACAACTCCGAGGGTAAGGTACTTGGTCTTGGTAAGGTGGCCATATCTCATGATAGGTCTATTCAAAATGTCATGCTTGTTGAATCCCTTGGCTATAATCTTCTTTGTGTATCTAGACTAGCAGACTTTCATTTCAATGTCCTATTTACAAAAGTTGGCTCCTAAGTGTTTCGTAGTGAAAATCATAACATGGTATTTACTAGTTTTCGCAAAGATGATATTTACATTGTCGATTTCACAAAAAAAATCCATACCCCATACATGTCTTATTGCAAAATCTTCGAAAGGTTGGTTATGTCATAGAAGGCTAGGAGATGTTGGTATGTGTAACCTTGACAGGCTTATCAAAGATGATCATATTCTTGGTATTAAAGATGTTATGTTTGACAAAGATAGACTTTGTAGTGCTTATCAAGCAGGAAAGCAAGTTGGTAGAAGTCATCCCATGAAGAACATCATTACTACAAGAAGGCCACTCGAGCTACTTCACATGGATCACTTTGGTCCCAATGCTTACAAGAGCCTCGGTGGAATTCTTATGTTTTAGTCATTGTTGATGATTTTTCTAGATTTAAATGGCCATTCTTTCTTGATGATAAGTTGCACGTACAAAATATCTTCAAGAACTTCGCTCGGAAAGCTCAAAATCAATTTGAAGTGAAGATCAAGGAATTTCGGAGTGATAACGGAATGGAGTTGAAGATCACAAATGTGCATACTTTTCTTGATGAAGAAGGTATCTCACATGAGTTCTCGGCAATGTACACACCTCAGCAAAATGGAGTTGTTGTCAGGAAGAACCGAACTATCATAGAGATGGCCAGAACTATGCTTGATGAATACAAGACGCCAATACACTTTTGGGCAGAAGCCATGGAAACAGATTGTCACGCCATAAACCGACTCTACTTGCACAAGCTTCTCGGTAAAATGGCATACGAACTATTCACCGGTAAGAAGCCCCAAGTTGGATACATTTGAGTATTCGTCTCTAAGTGCTACATTCTTGATAAGCATCGTCGCTCTAAATTTGCTCCTAAATCTCATGAAGGTTTCCTACTTGGTTATGGTTCAAACTCCCACATTTAACGTGTCTACAATAGCTTAACTTGAAAAGTTGAAGATACATTAGATGTGAAGTTTGATGAATCTAATGGTTTGCAAGTCGAATAATTACCAAATGATGTAGGAGATAAGGAACCTTCGGAAGCCATCCACGATCCACCTATCGGCAAGATTCGTCCGATGGAGGTGAAGGGAAGTACTTCATCAACTCAAGTGGAAGCTCCTACTTCACATCAAGGCGAACCACAAAACGACATGGAGGCATCCACAAGTGGTACATGACATGATGAAAAAGAGGAAGAAGTACACCATGATGATCCACCTCAACCTTCCTCACCACCACCTCAAGGAGATGACACCGTCAACGACCACGAGAAAGAAGATGATGATGAAGAAGCTCCACCATCCAACAAGAACAAGTTGTCATGAGTTCGACAAAGAGTGGACAAAGATCATCCGCTGAATCAAATCTTCGTTGACATACAAACTGGTAGAATCACTCGCTCTAAATCTCGTTTAGCTAACTTTTGTGAGCATTATTCATTTATCTCTAGCATTGATCTTATGAAGGTTGAAGAAGCCCTTCAAGACCCGGATTGGGTGAATGCCATGCACGAAGAGCTACATAACTTCGAGAGGAATCAAGTGTGGACACTTGTTGAAAAGCCCGAGGACGAGCACAACATCATTGGTACAAAATGGGTGTTTCGGAACAAGCAAGATGAAGATGGTCAAGTTCTACGCAACAAGGCATGTATCTTAGCCCAAGGATACTCGCAAGTCGAAGGTATGGACTATGGTGAGACCTATGCCCCCATTCCTAGACTTGATGCTATTCACATTCTTCTCACTTATGCCAATCACCATGATATTACTATTTACCAAATAGATATCAAAAGTGCTTTTATAAAAGGTGAAATTGAGGAGGAGGTTTATGTCAAACAACTTCCCAGCTTTGTGAATCCCAAGAAACCTATTCATGTTTACAAACTTCATAAAGCTTTATATGGTCTTAAACAAGCCCCTAGAGCTTGGTGCAAATGCCTAACGAAGTTTCTCATTGAACAGGATTTTGAGATAGGTATAATTGACGTAACCTAATTCACTAAAAGAGTTAAAGGAGAACTATTTGTGTGCCAAATATATGTGGATGCTAGTAACTTTGGTTCTACTAACCCACATTTTAGTGAGAAATTTGGTAGGTTGCTATCTGATACGTCTCAAACGTATCTATAATTTTTGATGGTTTCATGCTGTTATCTTGTCAACTTTGGATGCTTTATATACCTTTTATATCTCTTTTGGGACTAACTTATTAATTCAGTGCCAAGTACCAGTTCTAGTTTTTCTGTGTTTTTGACTCTTTTCAGATCGGATTTTGGAACGGAGTCCAAACGGAATAAAATCCCCGAAATGAATTTTTCCAGAACAGAAGAAGATCGGGGGACTTGAGGGCCAAGGCAGGAGGCCCACAGGGAGCCCACAAGCCCTGTAGCCGCGGCCAGGGGGCTCACGGCTGCCAGGCTTGTGGCCTCCCTGGAGCTCCCCTGCACAAGATCTTTGTCCTATATATTCCCTAAAATCCCAGAAAAAATCAGGGCGTCCACGAAACCACTTTTCCGCCGCCGCAAGCTTCCGTTTCCGCGATATCTCATCTGGAGACCCTTCCCGGTGCCCTGCCGGAGGGAACTTTGGAGCTAGAGGGCTTCTATATCAACATCATTGCCTCTCCAATGACTCGTGAGTAGTCTACTTCAGACCTATGGGTCCGTAGTTAGTAGCTAGATGGCTTCTTCTCTCTCTTGGATCTTGAATACAAAGTTCTCCATGATCTTCATGGAGATCTATCCGATGTAATCCTCTTTGGCGGTGTGTTTGTCGAGATCCGATGAATTGTGGATTTGTGATCAGATTATCTATGAATTATATTTCAGTCTTTGCTGATTTTTATATGCATGATTTGATATCCTTGTAAGTCTCTCCGAGTCTTGGGTTTCGTTTTGCCAACTAGATCTATGATTCTTGCAATGGGAGAAGTGCTTGGTTTTGGGTTCATACCGTGCGGTGACCTTTCCTAGGGATAGAAGGGGCAGCAAGGCACGCATCGTGCTGTTGCCATCAAGGGTAACAAGATGGGCTTTCATCATAGATTTGAGATTGTCCATCTACATGATGTCATCTTGCTTAAGGCGTTACTCTGTTCTTATGAACTCAATACACTAGATGCATGCTGGATAGCGGTCGACGTGTGGAGTAATAGTAGTAGATGCAGAAAGTATCAGTCTACTTGTTTTGGACGTGATGCCTATATGTATGATCATTGCCATAGATAACGTCATGAGTTTGCACGGTTCTATCAATTGCTTGACAGTAATTCGTTCACCCACCGTCTACTTGCTTTCATGAGAGAAGCCACTAGTGAATACTACGGTCCCCGGATCTACTCACAACTATCATCTCAGCTTTTACTTTTACTTTGCTTTGTTTACGTTTTGCTTTCAGTTCTCACTTTGCAAACAATCTATAAGGGATTGACAACCCCTTCATAGCGTTGGGTGCAAGCTCTTTGTGTTTGTACAGGTACTTGTGACTTGACGCGATCCTCCTACTAGATTGATACCTTGGTTCTCAAACTGAGGGAAATACTTACCTCCGCTGTGCTACATCACCCTTTCCTCTTCAAGGGAACACCAACGCAAGGCTCCAAGGCTGTGGGGGAATCCTTTGCATATTTTCCAAGGAAATCCCTATAGGCGTAGCCAGCAGCAGAAGGATTTCTGGCGCCGTTGCCGGGGAGGATCAAGTCAAGAACTCATCCAAGTAAGTGTCGCAAACTCATCTCTTGCTTTTACTTTGTTTGCCAGTTGCCTCTCGTTTTCGTCACACCCACTTCACCAATTTGCCTTTTTTCATTTGCCTTTTTCATTTGCCCTTTTCTCTCGCTTGCTTTCTGTTCGCTTGTGTGCCATGTGCCTTCAATATGCTTGCATCTTCGTTTGGTAAAAATCTAGTGATATGGATCCTCATCCACTTGCTAATCTCTTTAAGAGATCCAATTATGTTGATCCAATTGCTATTGAGTTGAGTGCACTTGACTATCTTTATGGAGTTTTGCTTGAGATGCGTGAATCTGAAAATTGTGAGGAATAAATTTCTGAAGTGATTCACGAGGGCTCCTTGGATGAAAAGCATGATTGCAATGGTTTCACTATAAATTCTATTAGTGACAATCATGCTAAAAATATGCAAAACCCTAAGCTTGGGGATGCTAGTTTTGCTATGTCCACTACTTGTTGCAATGATCATGAGTGGGGCGATGATTTTTCTTATGATCTTGAAAATTTGAATATGATATTTGCAATATTATTGAAAGTGGGTTTGGAGAAGTCATGACTTTAGTTGATGATAATCCCACTATTTTTGAAGAGCGTCAATTTTGTATGCATGTGGATCATGAAAAGAATATCCTTTGTGATAGCTACATTGTTGAATTTGATTATGATCCCACATGTAATTGCTATGCGAGAGGAAAATATTGTGGTAGAAATTTTCATGTTACCAAATTACCTCTCGTTATGTGGAGATTGCTATTGTCTCTTTCTTCTTCCTTGCATATGGCAACTATTGGTTGTCTTGACAATACTTTTTCCTATAAAATGCCTATGCATAGGAAGTATGTTAGACTTAGATGTGATTTTCATATGCTTTATGATGCTCTCGTTGTGCCTCAATTCTTGTCTTTTGTGTGAGCATCATTGAAATCTTTATGCATAGCTAAGGGCGTTAAACAATAGCGCTTGTTGGGAGGCAACCCAATGAATTTATCTTTTTCTTTCTGTTTTGTTGCGTCCACACTTTCATAATTCTTTTGTGATTGTGTTTTTTTTGTTTATTTTTGTGTTTAAGCCAAGCAAAACCTTTATGATTGGTCTTGGTAATGGTTGTTTGATCCTGCTGGAAAAAGACAGAAACTTTTCACTCACAAGATGATTTTTCATTTTTATTCAGAAAGAGCTTTTGAGTTGATTCTTTTTTCTGATGATTGATATGCGTTTTACCCAGATCGTCGTAATGTTTCAGACTTTTTGAGGTACCAGAAGTTTACGAAGTATACAGATTGCTACAGACTGGTCTGTTTTGGACAGATTCTGTTTTTTGTTGAGTTGGTTGCTTGTTTTGATGAAACTATCGTTTGTATCGGGGGGTACTAGCCATGGGAAACTGAGAATACAGTAGCCCATCATCAATATAAATGGAATTCAAGTTTATTACAGTACCAGAAGAAGTGGTAGTTTGTTTTCTTGTACTAATGTTATCACGAGTTTCTGTTTAAGTTTCGTGTTGTGAAGTTTTCAAGTTTTGGGTGAAGTTCTTATGGACAAAGAGATAAAGAGTGGCAAGAGCTCAAGCTTGGGTATGCCCAAGGAACCCCAAGTTGATTCAAGGATGCCGAAAAATCCTAAGCTTGGGGATGCCCCGGGAAGGCATCCCCTCTTTCGTCTTCAATCCATCGGTAACGTTACTTGGGGCTATAGTTTTATTCACCACATGTTATGTGTTTTTCTTGGAGCGTCTCGTATCGTAGGAGTCTTTTATTTTTGTTGTGCCACAATCTTCCTTGCTGCACACCTAGAGAGAGAGACATGCACTCACAGTGATTTTGTCGAGCTTCACTTATATCCTCTTGTTAGGCAATTCAGCTCACAAGTGTTTCACTTATATCTTTTGAGCTAGTTGATTTTGCTCTGTGTGCTTCACTTTTATCTTTTGGAGCACGGCAGTGCGTGGCATGGTAGTTGATCTATGCTATGAAAGTAGTCTCAAAAGGGGTATTTATCCAAAGGGATATGAAAACTTCCACCTTCATGTGCATTGAGTAGTTAGAGAAGTTTGATTCATCTCAATTAGTTTTGAGTTGTGGTTGTGATAATATTGAAGTTATGCTAGTAAGGTGTTGTGGATCTAGAAATACTTGTGTTGAAGTTAGTGATTCCCGTAGCATGCACGTATGGTGAACCGCTATGTGATGAAGTCTGAGCATGATTAGTTTATTGATTGTCATCCTTTGTGTAGCGGTCGGGATCGCGCGATGGTTTATACCTACCAACCCTTCCCCTAGGAGTATGCGTTGAGTGCTTTGTTTCGATTACTACTAAAACTTTTGCAACAAGTATATGAGTTCTTCATGACTAATGTTGAGTCCATGGTTTAGATGCACTTTCACCTTCCACCATCGCTATCTTCTTTAGTGTCGTGCAACTTTCGCCGGTGCATAAAACCACCATTAGCCTCCCTCAAAACAGCCACCATACCTACCTACTATGGCTTTTTCAAAGCCATTGCGAGATATAGTGCCATGCAACAACCACCATGACATGTGCCACCACTTCTACATTGCCATTGCATGATCATAAGATAGCTAGCATGATGTTTCCATTGATGTCTATGCCATGCTAGATCATTGTCACGGTACACTACCAAAGGCATTCCATATAGAGTCATCATTGCTCTAAGTTTTGAGTTCTAAGTGTGATGATCATCATTGATGGAGCATTGTCCCATGTGAGGAAATAAAAGAGGCCAGCGAAGCCCATTTACAAAAAGAGGCCAAAGATGCCCACAAAAAAATATATAAAAAAAGAGGCCAAAGAGCCCACCAAAAAAATGAGAGAAAAAGGGAGAAGGGACAATGCTACTATCTTTCCACACTTGTGCTTATTAAGCACCATGATCTTCATGATTGAGAGTCTCTCGTTTTGTCACCACCATATAGCTAGTGGGAAATTTTCATTATATAACTTGGCTTGTATATTCCAATGATGGGCTTCCTCAAAATTGCCTTAGGTCTTCGTGAGCAAGCAAGTTGAATGCACACCCACTAGTTTTCTTTTAGATCTTTCACATACTCTTAGCTCTAGTGCATCATTTGTATGGCAATCCCTACTCATTCACATTGATATCTATTGATGAGCATCTCCATAGCTCATTGATATGCCTAGTCAATGTGACCATCTTCTTCTTGTTTGCCTTGCAACCTCCACCACACTCCATTTCACTTATAGTGCTAAAACGATGGCTCACGCTCATGTATTGCGTGAGAGTTGAAAAGGTTTGAGAAAGTAAAGGTATGAAAACAATTACTTGGCCAATACCGAGGTTGTGCATGATTTAAATTCGTTGTGCAAGGATGATAGAGCATAGCCAGACTATATGGTTTTGTAGGGATAACTTTCTTTTGGCCTTGTTATTTTGGAAGTTCATGATTACCTTGCTAGTTTGCTTGAAGTATTATTGTCTCCACATCAATAGCAAACTATTGTTTTGAATCTAACAGATCTGAACATTCATGTCACATAAGAGGAGTTACAAAGGACATCTATGCTAGGTAGCATGAAAGCATAAAAAATCATTCTTTATCACTTCCCTACTCGAGGACGAGCAGGAGTTAAGCTTGGGGATGCTTGATACGTCTCAAACGTATCTATAATTTTTGATGGTTTCATGTTGTTATCTTGTCAACTTTGGATGTTTTATATACCTTTTATATCTTTTTTGGGACTAACTTATTAATTCAGTGCCAAGTGCGAGTTCCTGTTTTTTCTGTGTTTTTGACTCTTTTCAGATCTGATTTTGGAATGGAGTCCAAACGGAATAAAATCCCCGAAATGAATTGTTCCAGAACAGAAGAAGATTGGGGGACTTGAGGGCCAAAGTAGGAGGCCCACAGGGAGCCCACAGGGAGCCCACAAGCCCTGTAGCCGCGGCCCAGGGGGGCGGGGCTACCAGGCTTGTGACCTCCCTGGAGCTCCCCTGCCCTAGCTCGTTGGCCTATATATTCCCTAAAATCGCAGAAAAAATCAGGGTGTCCACGAAACCACTTTTTTGCCGTCGCAAGCTTCCATTTCCGCGAGATCTCATCTAGAGACCCTTCCCGGTGCCCTGCCGGAGGGGACTTTGGAGCTGGAGGGCTTCTACATCAACATCATTGCCTCTCCAATGACTCGTTAGTAGTCTACTTCAGACCTACGGGTTCGTAGTTAGTAGCTAGATGGCTTCTTCTCTCTCTTGGATCTTCAATAGAAAGTTCTACATGATCTTCATGGAGATCTATCCGATGTAATCCTCTTTGGCGGTGTGTTTGTCGAGATCCGATGAATTGTGGATTTGTGACCAGATTATCTATGAATTATATTTGAGTCTTTGCTGATTTCTTATATGCATGATTTGATATCCTTGTAAGTCTCTCTGAGTCTTGGGTTTTGTTTGGCCAACTAGATCTATGATTCTTGCAATGGGAGAAGTGCTTTGTTTAGGGTTCATACCGTGCGGTGACCTTTCCCAGTGACAGACGGGGCAGCAAGGCACGCATCGTGTTGTTGCCATCAAGGGTAACAAGATGGGCTTTCATCATAGATTTGAGATTGTCCATCTATATCATGTCATCTTGCTTAAGGTGTTACTCTGTTCTTATGAACTCAATACACTAGATGCATGCTGGATAGCGGTCGACGTGTGGAGTAATAGTAGTAGATGCAGAAAGTATCGGTCTACTTGTTTTGGACATGATGCCTATATGTATGATCATTGCCATAGATAACGTCATGACTTTGCGCGGTTCTATCAATTGATCGACAGTAATTCGTTCACCCACCGTCTACTTGCTTTAATGAGAGAAGCCACTAGTGAACACTACGGCCCCGGGGTCTACTCACAACTATCATCTCAGCTTTTACTTTTACTTTGCTTTGTTTAGTTTTTGCTCTCAGTTCTCACTTTGCAAACAATCTATACGGGGTTGGCAACCCCTTCATAGCGTTGGGTGCAAGCTCTTTTTGTTTGTGCAGGTACTTGTGACTTGACGCGATCCTCCTACTGGATTGATACCTTGGTTCTCAAACTGAGGAAAATACTTACCAGCGCTGTGCTACATCACCCTTTCCTCTTCAAGGGAACACCAACGCAAGGCTCCAAGGCCGCGGGGGAATTCTTTGCATATTTCTGAAGGAAATCCCTATAGGCGTAGCGAGCAGCACTATGAGGGAAGTATCAGATGTCTATGATGTGTGAGCTGAAATTCTTCCTTGGTTTGCAAATCAAACAATCAAGAGAAGGTACATTTATCTCTCAAACCAAGTACAACAAGGAGTTAATCTGTAACATCCCAAATTTGGGAATGTTAATATAATTATTATATTGTTTGTTTGTTGGCTTGAGTGATTGAAACTTGAGTGAAGTTTGAAACTTTTCAAAAACTTTTGAATGAGAGGGAATAAAATGACTTTCCCCTTTTTCCTATGAATTCAAATTCATCTTTTTTTGAAAAAATCAGCGAGAGGAGATAGCATGACTTCTTCAACTATAAAGAATTTCAATCAAGGTGGCATTGGAATTCCTTTCGATTTTGCTTTGCATTTTGTTTCTTCCTCACTCACGGAATGCCGGAACCATATCTTGTCAAGCAAGAAAAAGAGAGGAGAAACATGACCCTCCAAAACCCGGGGATATTCTTTGAAATATTTGAGCTATGAAACCCAAGATTTATTTGAGAAAATATTTGCAAAAAGAAATAGAGCATTTAGGGGTTTTCTAAAAAAACATTTTTTTTGAAGTATTTATTTTGGTAGTGGAAAAATGCCCATCCTTTTGGATTTATTTTTCTGAAAATTTTAATATATCATACCTCTATATTCCAAGGATATTCTATTTCCTTTTAATCGTATTAATTCCTGTTTTAATAAAAAGGGAAAGAGATCTCTTATTTTAGGAATGTACTTGGGCCACGTTAGGAAACCAATCTGGCCCAATCCCACCTTCTTCTTCCTCCTCACGAGCTTCCTTGTGTGGCCATGGCAGAAGCTTCCCAGGAAGCTTCCCTCCCCCGATTCGCGGGCTACACTTCCTTCCCGAGCCTCCCAGCACCCCTATAAGAACGCTCCTCCTTTCCTCGTTCCATTTTCCCCATCAGCTCGTCCTCTCCCTGCCCGCAGCCACGACGCCCCCACCATTGTTGTTCCTGCAAGGAGCCGAACAGAAGAATGCCCAGGAGCACCTGACGCCCCCTTCCTCACCTCCGGGACCCCCTCCACCGTTCCCCCTCCCCGCCGGCGACCTCCCCACCTCGCCGGAGCAGCTACCTCACCGGAGTTCTTCCTCTGTGTCACCCATGGTGAGATTCACGAAATCCCGTATTGCAGTTTTTTCAGAAAATGACAATCTTAGAAAATTCATATCTATTAGTCTATACCTCCGAATTAGGTGATTCGTTTTGCGTTGGATCAAAAATTTTATGTAGTTTCTGAAGATATATAATTTTTCTATGTTTGGATTTATAAAAATTGAGTTAGATCAGATTTGAATTAAAGCTTGTTTTGCTTATTCCGGGTGTTTAAAAATAGCTTTTAATTTGATTCTTTTTGCTGCTGCTTCCTATTGATCATATCTTTCAGTGGTTTAAGTTTAAATTGTTTTAAAGTATTTTTAATTGCGTTTTTTACCAAAACAGATTCTGTCTTAGTTCTTTTAGGATTATAGATATTTCTTTTTCTATATTTGTTTTTAAATTAGTTTCTTTTATATTTGAGAAAGTTTATATTTGGTTTTCTGTTAGATAACAGTAGGTTTGCAACAAGTTTTGTTTTTTATTTTTATATGTTGTCATGAAATCAATTCTAGTTCTCTAATAACTTGCAATTGGTTTCTCCACGGTTTCAAATCCCGTTTGGAAATACTTTCAAATAGTTTTGTGAAAAAATACTTTATTTTATCTTAGTTAAATTTATATCTTAGTTCCCTATTATTTAAGTATTTTATTTTCTGTTAGACAAAAACTATTTAGTGTTGATGTAGTAGAAGACTCCCTAGTTTTATTTGAAGTTTCTTTCGGATTCTTTTTTGCTCTGTCTTTTGTTTTGATTGCTAGAATGATTGCTAGTATGAGTGCTTATGTGAATGATATGTTTGTTATATAGATTTCATCAGAGAGTGACGAGTAGTCTATCAAGTTAATTCTCGAGAAATTCTTCTTCGTCAACATCGCCAGGCAAGTCACTTTGATCATACTATCACCTATGTTTTATGCATCGTAGTTCTACCATCCTATGCCCAAATTGCATGCTGCTTAGGTACTTGGAAATTTTAGTATAGATTGTAGTATCATGTGGTAGGCACACAACAACCCCGATACTTGGCCCCGGGACGACAATTGTCATATTGCTATGCTTGAGTAGACGGGATTTCGGTTGAGTGCATAACACGAGTGATGCGAGGTTGATTAAATAATCAAGACCGGTTAAGACAAGATTTTCAATACCTCGAACGCAATGCAACTCTGGGTGAAGGACGGTTGATCGGCTCCCTAGAGAACCCAGTGGAGGACCCGGGATGCTGGAGAGGCCATGACATCCTGCGGAAAGCTTCACCCAGGCTCAAAGAGACGGGCGGATATTTTCAAGACCCAAGGCTTACCGGCACAGCCACAAGTCATTATGGGCTCTGGCTTGGTTGGACAAAGCGGCGACTCTGGACATGCGGTGCTAGCAGATGTAGAAGAACGGTAGGAATGGATGGGCACCGACAGGGATTCAGAGGGACCCGTTGAAAGAGCATGTTTTGATCATCCGGTCTTCAAACACCCTGAAGTGCGAGGACATACTCGGAGGCGATCAAATCTTGTGGGGAACGTGTGCGAAACTCTGCAGAGTACTCAAACCTAATCGATTAGCCGTGTCCACGGTCATGGACAACTTGAGCCAAAGGAACTGAAGTTATCTGGATTTCTCAACACCATTATATATATTTGATGAGGGTAATTATTGACAACTCGGGTACGAGAACTGGTTGGCGGAACCATCTCGTTAACAACCAACCTTTGTAGTAATATTTTGCTTTTAGCCCCTCTTGTTGTAGGAGAAAATTTTGCTTTACGCTAAAAACTTACAACACCACCTGCCATATATGCATATAGTATAGATGATATTTTACCCCCTCTCATATGTGACTTGCCGGCATATTCAATATGCTGACCTACACGGCTGCAACGTCTTATGTTGCAGATATTTTTCTTCGACGAGTAAGAGTACGATTCAGGGTTACGGTCTACACTCAACTTGCCGTTGGTGTTTATTGGGACTCCACTCCCTTGACTGCTTCCGCTAAAATAATTAAGGTATATATCAGTTTTACGCTATTTACATGTGATTGCAGTTTGATATATACATTGATGTGCTGTGTGTGCCATACTGATCCAGGGATGGCACAGAAACACAGAGGCTTGACTCGTCTTGAGTTGGGTCGCTACAGAAATTGTATCAGAACACATGTTGACTGTACGACGTGACCCTAGAAACTGGAAATTTCTTAGGAAAGGATCTCTCAAAATTTTTATTTTCAACAACACCTTTTACTTCTCATCTCTTCTGATTTCATCGAATGTTCTCTCTCGTCTCGAATAGTTAGACAATACCCTTACCCCTTTGACCTCATGAAGCATCAACGGAGTTCTACTTCAAAGTAAAGAGGATTTCACCATGCATTTGAAGAATTGAAGCTACACCTATTGAAGACCCTGAAGCGTTCGAATAATTATATGACCATTAGAAGTCCAAACCCCAATTATATACCCACGTTAGTTACGATGATTTGTGAGCCGTCATTGGTGTGTGTTTTCCGACGGCCACAACTAAAACGTATTCTCAAAAATATTGTTTGTATTGTGTGTATCTTCCTCCCTCTCTTACCCGTCTCATCCCCAAAACCTCAACCCTACCAGATGGAGTATGAAGCTGGACTTGTAGTCTCTGGACAAATGACCCAACTGGAAGCTGAAATATGGATTCAGAACATGGAGAACCACTTCGGAAGTAACTTGATCTCAAGGAAGTATGAAGTGGAACATGCTCTCCAGTACTTTACCCAAAGTGCTGCTACCTGGTGGAAAATGCACCATGCCATACAAGGATTTAGTGGAGCAGAAACTTGGGACGAATTCAAGAAGACTTTGTTAAGATCCCGACTTATTCAAAAGAGCTATGACAGTCCGAAGGAGAAGACTTGTGCATGCAAGATCTGTGGAGAAATAGGACACACCCAGGAAGAACACAAGGATGGATGCACTCATTGTGAAGAAAATCACCCAGCTGAGGAGTGCCCAAGTAGTCAGGTGACTTGTTTCTTGTGTGAAGGAACCACCCACTACCCACCTCAGTGTCACATTTACGGTACAACAAGTTGTCAAGCAGCAGAAAGATGCAGTGAAGGAAACACTCAAGAAGAAGATTCTAGAAGGACCGGTGATGAACGAAAATATTGAAGACCCTGATGGACAAGGTCTGACCAGATTTTTCTCCAATGCATGCTACTCATGTGGAGAAGAAGGACATTATTCACAGGATTGCACGAAGAGAAGCCAAGAGTATCTGGGAAACTTCTCGACGGAAGAAGTGGAGTTTGATCCACTTGAAATAGAAGAACTGGCCAAAATGAAGGAGTCCAGAAAGAAGAAAAAGTACCCTCGGAAGAACCAAATCTCTGCAGACATAGACCTGAGTCATGTCAGATGTTACAAGTGTATGAAATTTTGCCACCACAAATACATGTGCTCAGGAAGGAAGCCGGGAATCCAAGGAGCAAAAGCAGAAGCTAAGAAGCCTCGAGACTTGTCAGAAATCATTTGTTTTGTTGCAAGGAAGCATGACATTTTGCCAGCGATTGTCCACAAAGGAAGAAAGCTAGAATGGAGTAGTTAAGTTTTGACTGCGGCAATTAGTGTAATCTAAAGAACTCTTGTTTTGCATGAGATCATGGAGTGAAATTTTTTGTAACAGAAGTCCCTCAGATTGTAATAACATCATGAATAAATGGAATTTATTGTCTCATGATTGCCTATGTTGAAACGGTATGCGTTGTTTCTCTTCGAACAAATATCTCTGACCATTTCGAGGATATGAGAAAATATGGTCTATGCAGACATGAGTATATTTCATTTTAAGTGTGGTAGTAATCGGTAAACCCACAAGACCCAAGGAGTAGGAATATACCATGCGTACCAAGAAGCCAAACCCACTGAATACAGTCGAAGGAAATGTTGGATCATATCAAACTATGGGGATGACAACAGAAGAATAGTGTACCTTGGAATTGGAAATTTGAGGAGAGATTTAATATGAGGAAAAAACACTTTTGTTGGTACACAATCCAATGGCAAGGAAAATAAGTTCAAGGAATACAACCCGTACCAAGGAAGCATCTCAAGATTTTCATGAAGGTTATCCTAAGAGAATGAAGGGATAAGCTATGGTGGATCAGCAAACGTTTTCTTAGGAGCATACGAAAACCTAAGAGTGGTGAAGAATGCGATAGATTTTTATTCAGCTTGCAGAACCAATGGATTCGTACGAACTTTGTTCGTGTACAAGAAAAATTCTGCAATGCTTGTGAGGATGCCCGAGTGTTAGAATGCGAGATTCGCTAAACCTTATACAGAGAAATGATTTGGGTGCGGAATGGATTGATCACCATGACGACTTACTCTTATCATTTATCTTGCTATTCGGAATGGTAAATCTGAGAGACTTACCCATAGTGAGAGACGACGTTCTTTGAAGCTTTTGTTTAAGCCTTAGAATGGTATGATGAAAGCCGCATGTACATGGCATTTGTTGTCACGCGTAGGAAATTTTACGGTGAGGATGAAGACAAGACCTCTCTCTCTGCAGGATAACCACAAATGGTAGACCACCATGAGAACCATCGATATGTTATTTAGAATTGGCCACGAGACTGTGAGTTAAAGAAAACCCAGTAACTGAAGAAGCTTATATCCACAGGGGAACCCTCGATTTTGATGGAAAATGTTATGAATATAACGGGAGAGCATCACCAAAGGATTTAATATGAAGACTGTGCGATGTCATTTGCCAAAACCCTAGAGGATTGTTAAAATCTTAAGGGACCAGTATCTCTCATTTTAAGTGTGGTAGCATCCCACCTTGCCGGAGATTGGATTTGTTAGAAGACCCCAAACCCTAACCTTTCTTTCTAGCCTCTTCGAATCTCGAGGACGAGATTCATTTTAAGTGTGGTAGGTCTGTAACATCCCAAATTTGGGAATGTTAATATAATTATTATATTGTTTGTTTGTTGGCTTGAGTGATTGAAACTTGAGTGAAGTTTGAAACTTTTCAAAAACTTTTGAATGAGAGGGAATAAAATGACTTTCCCCTTTTTCCTCTGAATTCAAATTCATCTTTTTTTTAAAAAATCAGCGAGAGGAGATACCATGACTTCTTCAACTATAAAGAATTTGAATCAAGGTGGCATTGGAATTCCTTTCGATTTTGCTTTGCATTTTGTTTCTTCCTCACTCACGGAATGCCGGAACCATATCTTGTCAAGCAAGAAAAAGAGAGGAGAAACATGACCCTCCAAAACCCGGGGATATTCTTTGAAATATTTGGGTTATGAAACCCAAGATTTATTTGAGAAAATATTTGCAAAAAGAAATAAAGCATTTAGGGATTTTCTAAAAAAACATTTTTTTGAAGTATTTATTTTGATAGTGGAAAAATGCCCATCTTTTTGGATTTATTTTTCTGAAAATTTTAATATATCATACCTCTATATTCCGAGGATATTCTATTTCCTTTTAATCGTATTAATTCCTATTTTAATAAAAAGGGAAAGAGATCTCTTATTTTAGGAATGTACTTGGGCCACGTTAGGAAACCAATCTGGCCCAATCCCACCTTCTTCTTCCTCCTCACGAGCTTCCTTGTGTGGCCATGGCAGAAGCTTCCCAGGAAGCTTCCCTCCCCCGATTCGCGGGCTACACTTCCTTCCCGAGACTCCCAGCACCCCTATAAGAACGCTCCTCCTTTCCTCGTTCCATTTTCCCCATCTGCTCGTCCTCTCCCTGCCCGTAGCCACGACGCCCCCACCATTGTTATTCCTGCAAGGAGCCGAACAGAAGAATGCCCAGGAGCACCTGACGCCCCCTTCCTCGCCTCCGGGACTCCCTCCGCCGTTCCCCCTCCCCGCCGGCGACCTCCCCACCTCGCCGAAGCAGCTACCTCGCCGGAGTTCTTCCTCTTTGTCACCCATGGTGAGATTCACGAAATCCTGTATTGCAGTTTTTTCAGAAAATTGCAAGCTTAGAAAATTCATATCTATTAGTCTATACCTCCGAATTAGGTGATTCTTTTTGCGTTGGATCACAAAGTTTATGTAGTTTCTATAGATATATAATTTGTCTATGTTTGGATTTATAAAAATTGAGTTAGATCAGATTTATTTAAATCTTGTTTTGCTTATTCCGGGAGTTTAAAAATAGCTTTTAATTTGATTCTTTTTGCTGCTGCTTCCTATTGATCATATCTTTCAGTAGTTTAAGTGTAAATTGTTTTAAAATATGTTTAATTTGGTTTTTTCCCAAAACAGATTCTGTCTTAGTTCTCTTAGGATTATAGCTATTTCTTTTTCTATACTTGTTTTTAAATTAGTTTCTTTTATATTTCAGAAAGTTTATATTTAGTTTTCTGTTAGATAACAGTAGGTTTGCAACAAGTTTTGATTTTTATTTTTGTATGTTGTCATGAAATCAATTCTAGTTCTCTAATAACTTGCAATTGGTTTCTCCACAGTTTCAAATCCCGTTTGGAAATACTTTCAAATAGTTTTGTGAAAAAAATACTTTATTTTATCTTAGTTAAATTTATATCTTAGTTCCCTGTTATTTAAGTATTTTATTTTCTGTTAGACAAAAACTATTTAGTGTTGATGTAGTAGAAGACTCCCTAGTTTTATTTGAAGTTTCTTTCGGATTCTTTTTCGCTCTCTCTTTTGTTTTGATTGCTAGAATGATTGCTAGTATGAGTGCTTATGTGAATGATATGTTTGTTATATAGATTTCATCGGAGAGTGACGAGTAGTCTATCAAGTTAATTCTCAAGAAATTCTTCTTCGTCAACATCGCCAGGCAAGTCACTTTGATCATACTATCACCTATGTTTTATGCATCGTAGTTCTACCATCCTATGCCCAAATTGCATGCTGCTTAGGTACTTGGAAATTTTAGTATAGATTTTAGTATCATGTGGTAGGCACACAACAACCCCGATACTTGGCCCCGGGACGACAAATTTCATATTGCTATGCTTTAGTAGACGGGATTTCGGTTGAGTGCATAACACAAGTGATGCGAGGTTGATTAAATAATCAAGACCGGTTAAGAGAAGATTTTCAATACCTCGGACGCAATGCAACTCTGGGTGAAGGATGGTTGATCGTCTCCCTGGAGAACCCAGTGGATGACCCGGGATGCTCGAGAGGCCATGACATCCTGCGGAAAGCTTCACCCAGGCTCAAAGAGACGGACGGATATTTTCAAGACCCAAGGCTTACCTGCACAACCACAAGTCATTATGGGCTCTGGCTTGGTTGGACAATGCGGCGACTCTGGACAGGCGGTGCTAGCAGATGTAGAAGAACGGTAGGAATGGATGGGCACCGACAGGGATTCAGAGGGACCCGTTGAAGGACCATGTTTTGATCATCCGGTCTTTCAAACACCCTGAAGTGCGAGGACATACTCGGAGGCGATCAAATCTTGTGGGGAACGTGTGCAAAACTCTGCAGAGTACTCAAACCTAATCGATTAGCCGTGTCCACGGTCATGGACAACTTGAGCCAAAGGAACTGAAGTTATCTGGATTTCTCAACACCATTATATATATTTGATGAGGGTAATTATTGACAACTCGGGTACGAGAACTGGTTGGCGGAACCATCTCGTTAACAACCAACCTTTGTAGTAATATTTTGCTTTTAGCCCCTCTTGTTGTAGGAGAAAATTTTGCTTTACGCTAAAAACTTACAACACCACCTGCCATATATGCATATAGTATAGATGATATTTTACCCCCTCTCATATGTGACTTGCCGGCATATTCAATATGCTGACCTACACGGCTGCAACGTCTTATGTTGCAGATATTTTTCTTCGACGAGTAAGAGTACAATTCAGGGTTACGGTCTACACTCAACTTGCCGTTGGTGTTTATTGGGACTCCACTCCCTTGATTGCTTCCGCTGAAATAATTAAGCTATATATCAGTTTTATGCTATTTACATGTGATTGCACTTTGATATATACATTGATGTGCTGTGTGTGCCAGCATACTGATCCAGGGATGGCACAGAAACACAGATGCTTGACTCGTCTTGAGTCTTGTCGCTACATAATCAAGAAGTTCAACATGCAAGAGTGCAAAGGTATGAGAACCCCCATGCCTACTAGTGGACATGTTGACCTCACTAAGGAAGACAAACCGATTAATCAAAAGGTTTACCGATTAATGATCTGTTCATTTCTATATCTATGTGCCTCCCGTCCTCATATCATGTTGAGTGATTGCATACGTTCCCGATTTCAAGAGGCATGTAAAGAGTTTCATCTATTGGCTGTGAAAAGAATCGTGAGATACTTGATACATACAACAAACTTTGGCATATGGATCCCAAGGGATCTTCTTTTAATATTGTTGGCTATCTGACTCGGACTATGCCGGAGACAAGGTTGATAGAAAATCCACCTCGGGTACATGTCAATTTCTTGGGATATCTCTTGTGTCTTGGTCATCCAAGAAACAAAACTCTGTATCTTTATCTATAGTCGAAGAGAAATATATTGGTGCTAGATCATGTTGTGCGCAATTACTATGGATGACTCATACTCTTAAGGATTATGGCATTCATGTTAGAAATGTTCCATTATTGTGTGACAATGGAAGTGCTACTGAAATTGCCTATAATCCTGTGCAACATTCTTGAACTAAACACATTCAAGTGCGACATCATTTCATTCTTGCTCATGTTGGTAAAGGAGATATAGATCTCAAGCATGTTCGTATCGACAAACAATTAGTTGATATCTTACCAAATCACTTGATGAGAAAGTGTTTTGTCATTTGAGGAGTGAGTTGAACATCATTGCTGCTTCACTTAAGCTAGACCCACTCGGATGCATGGAAGGGCATGAGCTTGATTGTCTATTTCTTGATGCTATTGATATGACACTATCTTATATCTTGGAAAACCGTGCTTCCTTATATTGCATCTAACGCTTTTGCAGGTACTTGGAAGAACTACATTCCACAAGGTGGCCATAAACTCACATCAAAAACAATCTTGACATAGCCAAGTATCAACAACCCATTCTCTGGAGATGGAGGAAGAAGATAACAAAATCATATCCTTGACAATTATATGATGATGAAATTCACTCATGTCATTTGGATATATTACATTCTTCCTTGCATGACTAACCATTGTAGGTGAAAAGTGAACCAAAACCACAAGGATAGATCCCAACTCAAGATGATCTTCATCAAACTTTGAGCATCCTCGACAAAATCACCTACATGCCACATCATCAATATCATTTGAAGGCATGTACTCATATCCTTGATAAAGCTTTGCACCAAGTCATGAGGTAAAGCAACTCAAGTGATATGAAGATATTAAGAAGCTTAATTGAAAAATGGTAACTCCATTTTGTGCTTAACAACGAGTATGCCCTATGATCAAGCATTCTTGCTTGACTCCTCAAGTGAATATACTCTAATATAGGTGACCTAGTCACCGCCCTACATCTAGATGGAGATTCTCGTATGGTTCAGATTCTTCATTGCATACTTTCGTGGAACCATTCAACTCTCATCTATATGTATGTATATATTAAAAAAAATGTTTTCTATAATTTCATTTTTAATCTTTGGATATTTTCTTTTTCAAAGATTATGGATATTTTTTTATCTATTTTGAGTTAAGGTGTTAATTTTCATTGTAACTCGGTTTCACCGATCTGGGAAACTCGGTCTAACCGATTTTCTCCCACACGCGTGCTATCATTCTCGGTTCTCCCAAACCATGTTGCCTCAATGACTCCGAAGTTTATCACTTCTAATGATTTTTCAGATAGTTTCTGGAATTTTTCCTCAGGGGAGAAAGATTATCAATGATTGATACGTCTCAAACATATCTATAATTTTTGATGGTTTCACGCTGTTATCTTGTCTTCTTTGGATGTTTTGCGTACCTTTTATATCTTTTTTGGGACTAACTTATTAATTCAGTGCCAAGTGCGAGTTCGTGTTTTTTCTGTGTTTTTGACTCTTTTCAGATCTGATTTTGGAACGGAGTCCAAACGGAATAAAAACACCGAAATGATTTTTTCCCGAACGGAAGAAGATCAGGGGGCCTTTGGGCCAATCCAGGTGGGCTCCAGGGAGCCCACAAGCCCCCACTCCGCCACCAGGGGTGGAGGCGGCGGTGGGCAGACTTGTGGCCTCCCTGGCCGCCCCCTGACCTAGATCTTTGGCTTATAATTCCCAAATATTCCACAAAAAATCAGGGGAGCCTCGAAAATACTTTTCCGCCGTCGCAAGCTTCCGTTTCCGCGAGATCTCATCTGGAGACACTTCCCGGCGCCCTGCCGGAGGGGACTTTGGAGTTGGAGGGCTTCTACATCATCATCATCGCCCCTCCAATAACTCGTGAGTAGTTCACTTCAGACCTATGGGTCCGTAGTTACTAGCTAGATGGCTTCTTCTCTCTCTTCGATCTTCAATACAAAGTTCTCCATGATCTTCATGGAGATCTATCCGATATAATCGTATTTGGCGGTGTGTTTTTCGAGATCCGATGAATTGTGGATTTGTGATCAGATTATCTATGATATATGTTTGAGTCTTTGCTGATTTCTTATATGCATGATTTGATATCCTTGTAAGTCTCTCCGAGTCATGGGTTTTGTTTGGCCAACTAGATCTATGATTCTTGCAATGGGAGAAGTGCTTGGTTTTGGGTTCTACCATGTGGTGACCTTTCCCAGTGACATTAGGGGCAGCAAGGCACACATTAAGTAGTTTCCATCAAGGGTACAAATATGGGGGTTTTATCATTGGTTTGAGATTATCGCTCTACATCATGTCATCTTGCTTAAGGCGTTACTCTATTCTTATGGACTTAATACACTAGATGCATGCTGGATAGCGGTCGACGTGTGGAGTAATAGTACTAGATGCAGACAGTATCGGTCTACTTTTTTAGGACGTGATGCCTATATAAATAATCATTGCATAGATATCGTCATGACTTTGCGCGGTTCTATCAATTGCTCGATAGTAATTTGTTCACCCACCGTCAACTTGCTTTCATGAGAGAAGCCACTAGTAAACACTACGGCCCCCGGGTCTATTCACATCCATCGTTTACACCTTCGCTTTTACTTTGCTTTGTTACTTTGTTGCTTTCAGTTCTCACTTGGTAAACAATCTATAAGGGATTGACAACCCCTTCATAGCGTTGGGATCAAGCTTTTGTGTTTGTGCATGATCTTGAGATACTCCTCCACTAGATTGATACCTTGGTTCTCAAACTGAGGGAAATACTTACCACCGCTACGCTACATCACCCTTTCTGCTTCGACGGAACACCAACGCAAGGCTCCAAGGCCACGGGGGAAATCCTTTGCATACTTGCCTAGGAAGTCCCTTAAGGCATATCCGCAGCAGAAAGATCAAGCAAGTATTCTCCCGTCGACGTGCCTATTTATGGCGCCGTTGGAAGGTCTTTTGTTGGAGTAGCAGAAGTATTTCTCGCGCCGTTGTCGGGGAGGAGAGATCAAGATCTATCCAAGTAGGTCTCACAAACTCATCTCCTGCATTTACTTTTTTGCCAGTTGCCTCTCGTTTTCCTCTCCCCCACTTCACATTTGTCGTTTTCATTTTCATTTTCCTTTTTCGTTCGCCCTTTTCTCTCGCTTGCTTTCTGTTCGCTTGTGTCCTATGTGCCTTCATTATGCTTGCATCTTCGCTTGCTGAAAATCTATTGATATGGATCCTCATTTACTAGCTAATCTCTTTAAGAGACCGACTATTGTGGAACGAATTGCTAGTGAGTTGAGGGCACTTGACTATCTTTATGGAGTTTTGCTTGAGATGCGTGAATCTAAAAATCGTGATGAAGAAATGCATGAAGTGATTCACGAGGGCTCCTTGAATGAAAAGCATGATTACAATGGTTTCACTATAAATTCTATTAGTGACAATCATGCTAAAGATATGCAAAACCCTAAGCTTTGTGATGCTAGTTTTGCTATGACCACTACTTATTGCAATAATCATGATTAGGGTGATGATCTTTCTTATGATCTTGAAAATTTGTTTAAACCTCATGATGAATATGATATTTGCAATGATATTGAAAGTGGGATTGGAGAAGTCATGACTTTGGTTGATGACAATCCCACTATTTTTGAAGAGCGTCAACTTTGCATGCATGTGGATCATGAAAAGAATATCCTTTGTGATAGTTACATTGTTGAATTCGAGTATGATCCCACATGTAATTGCTATGAGAGAGGAAAATATTGTGGTAGAAACTCTCATGTTACCAAATTACCTCTCGTCATGTTGATATTGCTATTGTCTCTTTCTTCTTCCTTGCATATGGCAACTATTGGTTGTCTTGACAATCTGTTTTCTTATAAAATGCCTATGCATAGGAAGTATGTTAGACTTAGATGTGATTTTCACATGCTTTAGGATGCTCTCGTTGTGCTTCAATTCTTGTCTTTTGTGAGAGCATCATTATGCCTAGCTAAGGGCGTTAAACAAAAGCGCTTGTTGGGAGGCAACCCAACGAATTTATCCTTTTTCTTTCTGTTTTGTGTTTTCAGAATTTGTGAAGTACCAGAGGTATACGAAAAATACAGATTGCTACGGACTGGTCTGCTGTTAACAGATTCTGTTTTTGTTGTGTTGGTTGATTATTTTGATGAAGCTATGGATACTATCGGGGGGTATTAGCCATGGAAGATTGAAAGTACAGTAACCCAACATCAGCACAAGTAGAATTTTAGTTTGCTACAGTACCTAAGGAAGTGATGGTTTGCTTTCTTGTACTAATGTTATCATGAGTATCTGTTTAAGTTTCGTGTTGTGAAGTTTTCAAGTTTTGGGTGAAGTTCTTATGGACAAAGAGATAAAAGAGTGGCAAGAGCTCAATCTTGGGGATGCCCAAGGCACCCCAAGAGATTCAAGAATGCCGTAAAAGCCTAAGCTTGGGGATGCCCCGGGAATGCATCCCCTCTCTCGTCTTCAATCCATCGGTAACGTTACTTGGGGCTATATTTTTATTCACCACATGTTATGTGTTTTTGCTTGGAGCGTCTTGAATCGTAGGAGTCTTTTATTTTTGTTGTGACACAATCATCCTTGCTGCACACCTAGAGAGAGAGACATGCACACACCGTGATTTTGTCGAGCTTCACTTATATCTTTTGGTAGACAATTCAGCTCACATGTGCTTCACGTATATCTTTTGAGCTAGATACATTTTCTCTATGTGTTTCACTTATATCTTTTAGAGCAAAATGGTGCATGGCTTGGTAGTTGATCTATGCTTTGAAAGTAGTCTCAAAAGGGGTAGTTATCCAAAGGGATACAAAACTTCCACCTTCATGTGCATTGAATAGTTAGAGAAGTTTGATTCATCTCAATTAGTTTTGAGTTGTGGTTATGGTAATATTGAAGTCATGCTAGTAAGGTGTTGTGGATCTAGAAATACTTGTGTTGAAGTTAGTGATTCCCGTAGCATGCACATATGGTGAACCGCTATGTGATGAAATCTGAGCATGATTAGTATACTGATTGTCATCCTTTGCGTGGCGGTCGGGATCGCGCGATGGTTTATACCTACCAACCCTTCCCCTAGCAGTATGCGTTGAATGCTTTGTTTCGATTACTAATAAAACTTTTGCAACAAGTATATGAGTTCTTCATGATTAATGTTGAGTCCATGGTTTAGATGCACTTTCACCTTCCACCATCACTATCTTCATAGTGCCGTGCAACTTTCGCCAGTGGACAAAACCCACCATTAGCCTCCCTCAAAACAGCCACCATACCTACCTATTATGGCTTTTTCAAAGTCATTCCAAGATATATTGCCATGCAACTACCACCATGACATGTGCCACCACGTCTACATTGCCATTGCATGATCTTAAGATAGCTAGCATGATGTTTCCATTGATGTCTATGCCATGCTAGATCATTGCCACGGTACACTATCGAAGGCATTCCATGTAGAGTCATAGTTGCTCTAAGTTTTGAGTTGAAAGTGTGGTGATCATCATTAATGGAGCATTGTCCCATGTGAGTAAATAAAAGAGGCCAAAGAAGCCCACCAAAATAAAAAAAGAGGCCAAAGAGCCCACCAAAAAAATGAGAGAAAAAAAAGAAGGGACAATGCTACCACTTTTTCCACACTTGTGCATATTAAGCACCATGATCTTCATGATTGAGAGTGTCTCATTTTGTCACCACCATATAGCTAGTGGGAAATTTTCATTATATAACTTGGCTTGTATATTCCAATGATAGGCTTCCTCAAAATTGCCTTAGGTCTTCGTGAGCAAGCAAGTTGGATGCACACCCACTAGTTTTCTTTACGAGCTTTCACATATTCATAGCTCTAGTGCATCATTTGTATGGAAATCCCTACTCATTCACATTGATATCTATTGATGAGCATCTCCACAGCTCATTGATATGCCTAGTTAATGTGACCATCTTCTCCTTTTTGTCTCGCAACCTCCACCACATTCCACACCATCTATAGTGCTATCACCATGGCTCACGCTCATGTACTGCGTGAGAGTTGAAAAGGTTTGAGAAATTAAAGGTGTGAAACAATTACTTGGCCAATACCGGGGTTGTGCATGATTTAAATTCGTTGTGCAATGATGATAGAGCATAGCCAGACTATATGCTTTTGTAGGGATAACTTTCTTTTGGCCTTGTTATTTCGAAAGTTCATGATTACCTTGCTAGTTTACTTGAATTATTATTGTTTCCACGCCAATAGCAAACTATTGTTTTGAATCTAACGGGTCTGAACATTCACGTCACATAAGAGGAATTACAAAGGACACCTATGCTAGGTAGCATGAAAGCATCAAAAATTCATTCTTTATCACTTCCCTACTCGAGGACGAGCAGGAGTTAAGCTTGGGGATGCTTGATACGTCTCAAACGTATCTATAATTTTTGACGGTTTCACGCTGTTATCTTGTCTTCTTTGGATGTTTTGTGTACCCTTTATATCTTTTTTGGGACTAACTTATTAATTCAGTGCGAAGTGCCAGTTCCTGTTTTGTGTGTTTTTTACTCTTTTCAGATCTGATTTTGGAACGGAGTCCAAACGGAATAAAAACCCCAAAATGATTTTTTCCGGAACGGAGGAAGATCAAGGGGCCTTTGGGCCAATCGAGGTGGGCTCCAGGGAGCCCACCAGCCCCCACTCCGCCACAAGGGGGAGGCGGTGGTGGGCAGGCTTGTGGCCTCCCTGGCCACCCCCTGACCTAGATCTTTGGCCTATAAATTCCCAAATATTCCGCAAAAAATCAGGGGATCCTCGAAAATACTTTTCCGCCGCCGCAAGCTTCCGTTTCCGTGAGATCTCATCTAGAGACCCTTCCCGGCGCCCTGCTGGAGGGGACTTTGGAGTTGGAGGGCTTCTTCATCATCATCATCGCCCCTCCAGTGACTCGTGAGTAGTTCACTTCAGACCTACGGGTCCGTAGTTAGTAGCTAGATGGCTTCTTCTCTCTCTTGGATCTTCAATACAAAGTTCTCCATGATCTTCATGGAGATCAATCTGATGTAATCTTCTTTGGCGGTGTGTTTGTTGAGATCCGATGAATTGTGGATTTGTGATCAGATTATCTATGATATATATTTGAGTCTTTGCTGATTTATTATATGCATGATTTGATATCCTTGTAAGACTCTCCGAGTCTTGGGTTTTGTTTGGCCAACTAGATCTATGATTCTTGCAATGAGAGAAGTGCTTGGTTTTGGGTTCTACCATGTGGTGACCTTTCCCAGTGACCGTAGGGGCAGCAAGGCACACATCAAGTAGTTGCCATCAAGGGTAAAAAGATGGGATTTTTATCATTGGTTTGAGATTATCCCTCTACATCATGTCTTCTTGCTTAACGCGTTACTCTGTTCTTATGGACTTAATACACTATATGCATGCTGGATAGCGGTCGACGTGTGGAGTAATAGTAGTAGATGCGGACAGTATCGGTCTACTTGTTTTGGACGTGATGCCTATAGAAATAATCATTGCATAGATATCGTCACGAGTTTGCGCGGTTCTATCAATTGCGTGACAGTAATTTGTTCACCCACCGTCTACTTGCTTTCATGAGAGAAGCCACTAGTAAACACTACGGCCCCCGGGTCTATTCACATCCATCGTTTACACCTCCAATTTTACTTTGCTTTGTTACTTTGTTGCTTTCAGTTCTCACTTGGCAAACAATCTATAAGGGATTGACAACCCCTTCATAGCGTTGGGAGAAAGCTTGTGTGTTTGTGCAGGATCTTGAGATACTCCTCCACTGGATTGATACCTTGGTTCTGAAACTGAGGGAAATACTTACCACCGCTACGCTACATCACCCTTTCCGCTTCGAGGGAACACCAACGCAAGGCTCCAAGGCCACGGGGGAAATCCTTTGCATACTTTCCTAGGAAGTCCCTTAAGGCGTAGCCATAGTAGAAAGATCAAGCCAAGTATTCTCCCGTCGACGTGCCTATTTCTGGCGCCGTTGGAAGGTCTTTTGTTCGAGTAGCAATGATCCCAAATTTATTACCTCCTAAGCTCTTATTGAACATTTCCATTCTTGCCAAAGGAAGATATAATCTTGTTTCCCAAAATTTTCGAGGGGGAGAAAACTTCTTTAAGGGGGAGAAATCCTCAGTGATCCCATACAATATAAGCGGGAGAAACATCGAGGATCCCCAACATAGGGGGTGATAGTTCAAGGAACTATTATCAACTCTCGAGGGGGGAGTCAAACTAAAGGAACCCTTATCAAAGAGAGAAGAATCAAGGATCCCTTTTCTCTCAATGAGCCCTTACCCTCTGATCTTTTTGGAAATTAATGCCAAAGGGGGAGGAATATCAAAGCTTCCAACAAGCTTTAATCAAAAGGGGGAGATATATCTACCTAAAGGTATATCTGTCAAAGGGGGAGATATGTCAAACCTTACATATTCAGGGGGAGAAATACCATTAAGGGGGAGCGATATATACTTGTTTTATTGCTATCTTTGGATTGAACTTTTCTCACTCTACCTACTCGCAATATCTACATGCTATGATTTAGGGGGAGAGGAAATTTTACATATTCATCCTTAGGGGAGAAAGTTCTGAATTCTTTTGGTGACATATCTATCATCACATCAGATTTCTCATATGTTCTCCATATCTTGGTACTTTTAAAGCTCTTTGCATCTTTACAATAGAGTACCCTTGTGTTATCTAACATTTGTTGTCCCAAGTGTACTCCTACTTCTAAGAGGCTCAAGAACCTCAAGGTAAGTATATGCATCATATCCTTGGTCATGATGATCTCTTGTCGCTTGCACGTATTGTTTGCAAGAGTGAGTCTTGAACATGGATGAAAGCACAATTGCTCCCTAGGGTGGTTTTGATAATTGATCGCAACATATGCATCATTGGACTAATGTGGTTTCCAAGTATATTTCAGAGAAGTTCAAAAGATGCTATGGCTTAAGGTTTTTGTAGAGATTCCCCTGGATGCAAGAAAGGAATAATATTGGCTCAAGCTTCAAGCTAGAAGACTCTTCATTTTATATTTTTGAGAAATCACTTTTTGAGTCCATAGGAAAGACAATAATATTAAAAGGGTGTGAGGTAGTAAAATGAACTAATTGCTCAAATGCTCAAAGATAGCCACCAAAACAATCAGTCATTTTTCGCACATATCCACTCTGTCAAGTTCCACATTCACAAATTCGATGTCACCAACATTTCCACATCGGACCCATCGAGTTTGAACCTCAGACATAACCATAGCCATTCCCACGAAATCGGTGCAACTGAAACGGCATTGGTGATACCGAGTTTGGGTGACAAACATTCTGTTGCCAAGATGCACAAAATCAAAATTTTCGAGTTTGACTATCGGTGCCACCAAGTTGTATATATCGGTTTCACTGAGATTCACAAGTTCACATCTTTAGTGCTAGTCGGTACCACCGAGTTTCCAACTTCGGTGTCACCGAGTTTGCTCTTTTGTGTGTAATGATTGGATTTTGGTTGCTGCCTATATATACCCCTTCACCCACCTCTCATTCGTGGGAGAAGCACTCAGAACACACACTTCATTTCCAGATCCATTTTCTGAGAGAGAACCACCTACTCATGTGTTGAGAACAAGATATTCCAATCCAATCATTTGAAACTTGATCTCTAGCCTCCCCAAACTATTTTCCACCAAATCAACCTCTCCTACCCATGCATATCCTGTGAGAGAGTGATTTGTGTTGAGGAGACTATCTATAGAAGCACAAGAGAAAGGAGTTCATTGATCTACCCCATCTATTACCTTTTGGAGGGTGGTGCCTCCTAGATTGGTTAGGTGTCGCTTGGGAGCCTCATACTTTGTTTTGTGGACAAGATGTTTGTAAGGGCAAGGGGATCGCCTACTTCATGAAGATCTACCGTGAGTAAGGCTAGTCCTCCGCGGACGGAAGCCGTGGTGGGATAGACAAGGCCGCTTCTTTGTGGACCCTCCATGGGTGGATCCCTCTGTGTACTATCGCAGCTATTACCCTCCATGGGTTGAAGTCTCCACTAACATGGACGTACGATAGCACCACCTATCGGAACCATGCCAAAAATTGCCGTGTCAACTCATGCGTTTGATATCCCTACCTTACTCCTCTACTTACACTTGCATGTTTATTTGCCGTTGCTATACTATTAGAACTGCATGTGTAGGGTGTACTTGACTTGTTATAACTACCATAGCTGCCTCTCAAGTAAAATTGGGAAAAGGAAAAATGTTTATCTTGTCAAGTAGTCTAATCACCCCCCTTTAGACGTCCTTTCTATCCTACAAGTGGTATCAGAGCTTTGGTCTCTATTTCATTGGTTTCCCAACCTAGGATAGTATGGAATCTAGTGAGGGAAATTATTATCGTAGAGGTCCTTACTTCGATCGGAAATTTTTGCTAGTTGGAAGCATAAAATGAAAATGCATATACTTGGCTTTAATCCTCATTTTTGAGTTGTTATTCGTGTTGGTGTGCAAGGTAACTTCTTTGGAGATGAGCATGAACCAGATTGTGATGCGACGACTGATGAACTGAAGATGTTGCAACTTAATGCTCAAGACTGCGATATCATCTTCAACTGCCTTTGCCCCAAAGAATTCAACAAAATCAGTCATCTTGAGAATGGAAAAGAAATTTGCAATACATTGGTTGATATGCACGAAGGTACTGATTTTGTGAGAGAATCTAAGTTGGATGTGCTTCAAAGTCAGCTTGACAAGTTCAAGATGAAGGATGGTGAAGGAGTTGCTGAAATGTACTCTAGGGTAGCTCTCATCACCAGTGAGATTGCCGGCTTAGGAAGCGAAGAGATGACCGAAAAATTTATCATCAAGAAGATACTTAGAGCTCTTGATGGCAAGTATGACACAGTGTGCACATTGACCCAAATGATGCCAAATTACAAAGATCTCAAGCCAATTGAATTCAATGGTAGGATTGTTGCTCATGAGATGTCACTCAAGGACAAAGATGAGCTCCACAACAAGTCAAGCGGTGCTTATAAAGCTTCATGTGATGCTCCTGCTACTTCAAAAGACAATCTTATCACTGATGAAGAGATAAGCCTCATGGTCAGAAAATTCAACAAGTTCTATAAGAGTATAGGCAAAGATAGAAGATCAAGTCCAAGACATGATGAGAAGCATTCGTCCAGTCGTGACCGAAACTGCTACAATTGTGGGAAGCCCAGGCACTACTTAAATGAGTGCTTGGCTCCCTACAAAAGAAGATAAGAGTAACCTCAAAGACGAAGCTCAAGAGATGAGTCATCTTGTAGAGGGAGAGAGGGAGTAGAGAAGATCACTATGAACGAAGGCACTCACGGAGAGGCAAAGAATCAGAGAAGAAGGACAAATACACCAAGATCAGTTCAAGAAGAAGACATCAAGCTCATGTTGGTGAATGGGTCTCTCGCTCTGAGTCTGATCACCACTTCGAAAGAAGCTATCACTCCAACTCCGACTATAGTCAAGATGAATTGTTGCCGGGATTGCGCTTGTTTCCACCAACTCCTACGACTTAATTAATTCACCAAATGAGGGAGTCAGAAAATGCTTCATGTCAATGATGATGAGGATGACTTGGTATGAGAAGATGACTTGCTTCTAGATAAAACTAGTGAATGCACCGAAAATGAACTTGCTATTTACCATGCTAGTCAAGAAAAATAAAATGATGACGATAAGGAATGACTAACTCAAGAATTAAAAACTCTTAAGTTAGCTCATGAAACTGCTCTAGAAGATCATAGAGAGCTTGCGAGAACCCATGAGAAGCTACGCTTCGAGAATCTCAACTTGGAGCAAGAGCATGAGTTCTTAAAAGCAATCAATGATGATCTTCGAAAGAAGAGTTCTTCTTATCTAGCCAAATGATTACTCTTGTCTAACTTTGTTCCACAAGTTAAACCTAGGAACTCAACTTGGAGAAAGAGCAAGAAGGTTTGTTCATCTAGTAACAACAAATGCTAAAGCTAAATCCAATAAGGTTGTTGCTAGTAACTCTATTGATTCCACTAACGATTGTCTTAGCCAAGTTACACTTGAGCAAGAAAATGATCTATTGAAAGGGATTATAGAGAGAGGTGTCTTGAAGAGTCTTGCCGGAAGTAAGCAATTTTAGGAAATTGTGTGCAAGCAAGGAGGACATCGGAAGAAACAAGGTGTTGGCTACTTCAACATCAACGGAGATGTTTGGGAAAAAGGTCCATATCCCACTCCCAAGTTTGTTCCCCAAGAAGAGAAGTGTGATTCCACTCCTTCGGAAGGAACGAGCTCACAAGCTCGCCTTCTACCACAAGACCACAAAGGCAAGGGAAAGCTTCAAGATGACATTAACCTATTTGAATAAGAACCCCAAGCCAAGGTCAAGTGGATTCCCAAGGATACTACTAGCTCTACCTCAAAAATTGCTACCACAACTCCAAGGATTCCCATCAATTTGGTGTGGATTCCCAAGAGGAAGAACTAGAAGTTCTTGAGGGGTGACTCTTCCGATGAAATTCACTCTTATTCATTTTGGCAAGAACTATATGAAATCAACCTCAACCATATGAATTAGTTCAAGGAGTCACACATTCCCTCAAATTTAAGCAAGGAACAAGGTAATTAATGCATCTTTGGGCATTATCCCCTGTGTGCTTCACTCCATGTCCATAGATATTCTTGCACATGTTCCTTTTGCTTTGGGACTAACCCATGTAGGTGAAAGGAGTATGAAAACAAAAAGGATTGCTCCCAACTCAAGATGATCTTCATCAACATTGAGCATCCACCACTACCTCACCTACTTGAAGTCTTCCACGACAAAACCAAAGGTTAGTGTTGGAAATATGCCCTAGTGGCAATATTAATTTGGTTATTATTATATTTCCTTGTTCATGATAATTTTCTATTATTCATGCTATAATTTTATTAACCAGAAACCGTAATACACGTGTGAATACATAGACCACAACATGTCCCTAGTGAGACTCTAGTTGGTTAGCTCGTTGATCAACAGATGGTCATGGTTTCCTGATCATGGACATTTGATGTCATTGATAACGGGATCACATCATTAGGACCATGATGTGATCGACAAGACCCAATCCTAAGCATAACACAAGATCTTGTAGTTTGTCTGCTAAAGGTTTTCTAATGTCAAGTATCATTTTCTTAGACCATGAGATTGTGCAACTCCCAGATACCGTAGGAGTACTTTGGGTGTATCAAACGTCACAATGTAACTGGGTGATAATAAAGGTGCACTACAGGTATCTCCGAAAGTGTCTGTTGGGTTGGTACGAATCAAGACTGGGATTTGTCACTCTGTATGACGGAGAGGTATCTCTGGTCCCACTCGTTAATGCATCATCATACTGAGCTCAAGGTGACTAAGGAGTTAGCCATGGGATGATGTGTTACGGAACGAGTAAAGAGACTTGCCGGTAACGAGATTGAACAAGGTATAGGGACACGGACGATCGAATCTCGTTCAAGTTATATATACCGTTAGACAAAGGGAATTGCATACGGGATTGATTTAATCCCCGACCTCGTGGTTCATCCGATGAGATAATCATGGAACATGTGGGAGCCAACATGGATATCCATACCCCACTGTTGGTTATTGACTGGAGAGGTGTCTCGGTCATGTCTGCATGGTTCCCGAACCCGTAGGGTCTACACACTTAAGGTTTGATGATGCTAGAGTTGTAGTGGGAATAGTATGTGGTTACCGAAGTCCGGATGAGATCCCGAACGTCATGAGGAGCTCCAGAATCGTCTGGATATAAAGATTCATATATAGGAAGTGGAGATTTGATCGTCGAAAATGTTCCGGGAATCGTTGGTATTATACCGGGACCACCAGAAGGGTTCCGGGGGTCCACCGAGAGGGGCCACCAGCCCTGAAGGGCCACGTTGGCCTAAAGTGGATGGGAACCAGCCCCTAGATGGGCTGGTGCGCCACCCACCTAGGCCCAAGGCGCATAAGGGGGCTAAGGGGGCCAAACCCTAGGTGTGGGGGCTGCCTTGGGTGGCAACCCCACCCCTAGGGCGCCGCCCCTCCTCCTCTTGGCCGTCGCACCACCTAGGGGAAACCCTAGGTTGGCCGGCCCCCTCTCCCTCCCTCCTATATATAGAGAGGGTTTTGGGAGGGCTACACACACCTTTTCACCACCTCTTGGTGCAGCCCTATCTCTCCCTCTTCTCCTCCTCCGTGGTGCTTGGCGAAGCCGTGCCGGAGAACTCAATAGCTCCACCGCCACCACGCCGTCGTGCTGCCGGAGCTCTCCCTCAACTTCTCCTCTCTCCTTGGTAGATCAAGGTGAAGGAGACGTCACCGGGCTACACATGTGTTGAACGCGGAGGGGCCGTTGTTCGGCGCTTAGATAGGAATCTTCCGCGATCTGAATCGCTACGAGTACGACTCCATCAACCACGTTCATAGTAACGCTTCCGCTTAGCGATCTTCAAAGTATGAAGATGCTCTACCCCTTTCTCGTTGCTAGCATATCCTAGATAGATCTTGGTGTGTGATGTAGGAATTTTCTTGAATTAGTACTATGTTCCCCAACACTGGCATACGAGCCAGGTTCTATGCGTAGATTCTACGCACGAGTAGAACACAAAAGTTGCGGGTGATGATTTTGTCAATTGCTTGCCTTACTAGTCCAATCTTTTTTCGGCGGTACTGTGGGATGAAGCGGCCCGGACCGACTTTACATGTACGCTTATGTGAGACTGGTTCCACCGCCTGACATGCACTTGTTGCATAAGGTGGCTAGCGGGTGTTTGTCTCTCGCACTTTAGTCGAATTGCATTCGATGAAAAGGGTCCTTATGAAGGATAAATAGCATTGGCATATCAACGTTGTGGCTGTCACGTAGGTAAGAAGCGTTCTTGCTAGAAACCCAAATCAGCCATGTAAAACTTGCAAGAACAATTAGAGGACATCTAACTTGTTTTTGCAGGGTATGCTATGTGATGTGATATAGCCAAAAGGATGTGATGTTATATATGTGATGTATGAGATTGATCATGTTCTTGCAATAGGATTCATGACTTGCATGTCCATGAGTATGACAACCGGGAGGAGCCATAGGAGTTGTCTTAATTTATTGTATGAGATGCAATGCCATGTGATTACTTTACTTTATTGCTAACCGTTAGCCATAGTAGTAGAAGTAATAGTTGGCGAGACGACTTCAAAGAGACACAACGATGGAGATCGTGATGATGGAGATCATGGCGTCATGCCGGTGACAATGATGATCATGTCATGCCCCGAAGATGGGGATCAAAGGAGCAAGATGATATTGGCCATATCATGTCACTATATGATTTGCATGTGATGCTTAGCATGTTTTTCATCTTATTGCTTAGAACGATGGTAGCAAAGATAAGATGATCCCTCATTAAATTTCGAGATAAGTATTCCCCTAAGTGTGCACCATTACGAAGTATCGTTGTCTCGAAGCACCACGTGATGATAGGGTGTGATAGATTCTAACATTCGCATACAACGGGTGTAAGCCAGATTTACACACGCAAAACACTTAGGTTGACTCGACGAGCCTAGCATGTACAGACATGGCCTCGAAATACGAGAGACCGAAAGGTCGAACATGAGTCGTATGGATGATATGATCAGCACGGAAATGCTCACCATTGATGACTAGTCCATCTCACGTGATGATCGGACACGGGCTAGTCAACGTGGATCATGTATCACTTGGATGACTAGAGGGATGTCTATCTAAGTGGGGGTTCATTATGTATTTTGATTAGATGAACTTAATTATCATGAACTTAGTCTAAAATTGTCTTTACAATCTATATTGTAGATCCAATGTCCAACGCAAATGTCCCATTCAATATCAACGCGTTCCTAGAGAAAACCAAGCTGAAAGATGATGGTACCAACTATGCGGACTAGGCTCGTAATCTAAAGCTCATCCTCATGGCTTCCAAGGCATATGCCACTAGGTAACCCTCCCATTCCCGCGGCAGTCCATGACGTTCATAATGGTTGGCAGTCGCGAAGTGATGACTACTCTATGGTTCAGTGCGGCATGCTTTATAGTTTAGAACCGGGGCTCCAAAAGCATTTTGAGGAACATGGAGCATATGAGATGTTCGAGGAGCTGAAACTTGTTTTCCAAGCTCATGCCCGGGTCGAGAGATATGAAGTCTTTGACAAGTTCTTCTATTGTAAATGGAGGAAAATAGTTCTGTCAGTGAGCACATACTTAGAATGTCCGGGTTGCACAACCGCTTGTCTCAACTCGGAGTTGAACTTCCAGATGACACGGTTATTGACAGAATCCTCCAGTCACTTCCACCTAGCTATAAGGGCTTTGTGATGAACTACAACATGCAAGGGATGGAGAAGACCATTCCCGAGTTGTATTCAATGCTGAAATCAGCGGAGATAGAAATCAAGAAAGAACATCAAGTGTTGATGGTGTATAAGACCACCAGTTTCAAGAAAGGCAAGGGTAAAAAGAACTTCAATAAGGACGACAAAGAAGTTGCCGCGCCCGGTAAACCAATTGCCAGGAAGAAGCCAAAGAAAGGACCCAAGCCTGAGATTGAGTGCTATTATTGCAAGGGAACCGGTCACTGGAAGCGGAACTGCCCCAAGTACTTTGCGGATAAGAAGGCTGGCAACGTCAAAGATATATATGATATACATGTTATTGATGTGTACCTTACCAGTGCTCATAGTAGCTCCTAGGTATTTGATATCGGTGTTGTTGCTCACATTTGCAACTCAAAACAGGAACCACGGAATAAGCGAAGGCTGTTAAAGGACGACGTGATGATGCGCATCAGGAATGGTTCCATGGTCGATGTGATCGACGTCGGCATGCTACCTCTAGATCTACCTTCGGGGTTAGTGTTAAACCTTAATAATTGATATTTAGTACCATCTTTGAGCATGAACATTTAATTGGGATCTTGCTTGATGCAAGATGGCTACTCATTTAAATCTAAGAATAATGGTTGTTCCATTTATATGAGTGATATGTTTTATGGTCATGGCCCACTGGTCAATGGTTTATTCTTGATGAATCCCAAACGTGATGTTACACATATTTATAGTGTGAGTACCAAAACATGTAAGGTTGATAATGATGGTCCCACATACTTGTGGCACTGCCGCCTTGGTCATATCAGTGTCAAGCGCATGAAGAAACTCCATACAGATGGACTTTTGGAGTCTCTTGATTTTGAATCATTTGACACATGTGAATCGTGACTGATGGGCAATATGACCAGGACTCCGTTCTCCGGAACAATGGAGCGAGCAACCAACTTGTCGGAAATAATACATACCGATGTATGCAGTCCAATGAACGTTGAGGCTTGCGGTGGCTATCGTTATGTTCTCACACTCACTGGTGACTTAAGCAGATATGGGTATGTCTACTTAATGAAACACAAGTCGGAAACCATTGAAAGGTTCATGGAATTCCAGAATGAGGTAGAAAATAAACATGACAAGAAAATAAAGTTCTTTCCATCTGATCATGGAGGAGAATATTTGAGTCACGAGTTTGGCACACACTTAAGAAAATTTGGAATTTTCTTAGAACTCACGCCTCCTGGCACACCTCAGCGTAATGGTGTGTCTGAACGTCGTAATCGCACTCTATTGGATATGGTGCGATCTACGATGTCTCTTACTGATCTACCGCTATCATTTTGGGGATATGCATTGGAAACTGCCGCATTCACTTTAAATAGGACACCGTCTAAATCCGTTGAGACGACACCGTATGAATTATGGTTTGCCAAGAAACCTAAGTTGTCATTTCTGATAGTTTGGGGCTGTGATGCTTATGTGAAGAAACTTCAACCTGAGAAGCTCGAACCCAAAGCAGAGAAAATGTGTCTTCATAAGATACCCTAAGGAAACTATTGGGTATACCTTCTATCTTAGATCTGAAGGCAACATCTTTGTTGCCAAGGACATATCCTTTCTAGAGATTGTACCTCCTCTCGATGAGGTAATTGTACCTCCTCTCGAACTGTATAGTAGCGCAGTGCAAGAAAGTGTTTCGAAGGTGCCTGCACCGGCTAGAGAAGAAGTTAATGATGATGATCATGAAACTTCAGATCGAGTTGCTACTGAACCTCGCAGGTCCACAAGGACACGTTCCGCACGAGAGTGGTACGGCAACCCTGTCATGGAAATCATGTTGTCGGACAACAATGAACCTTCAAACTATGAAGAAGCGATGGAGGGCCCGGATTCCATCAAATGGCTTGAAACCATGAAATCCGAGATAGGATCCATGTATGAGAACAAAGTATGGACTTTGGTGGACTTTCCCGATGATCGGCGAGCCATAGAAAATAAATGTATCTTTAAGAAGAAGACTGACGCGGATGGTAATGTGACCATCTATAAGGCTCGACTTGTCGCTAAGGGTTATCGACAAGTTCAAGGAATTGAGTACGATGAGACTTTCTCATCCGTAGCGATGCTGAAGTCCACCCGAATCATGTTAGCAGTTGCCGCATTTTATGATTATGAAATCTCGCAAATGGATGTCAAAACGGCATTCCTGAACGACTTTCTTAAGGAGGAATTGTATATGATACAGCCGGAAGGTTTTGTCGATCCTAATAATGCTGATAAGGTATGCAAGCTCCAGCGCTCCATCTATGGGCTGGTGCAAGCATCTCGGAGTTGGAACATTCACTTTGATTAGGTGATCCAAGCGTTTCGGTTTGTACAGACTTATGGAGAAGCCTGTATTTACAAGAAAGTGAGTGGGAGCTCTGTTGCATTTCTCATATTATATGTGGATGACACATTGTTGATGGGAAATGATATATAACTTTTGGAAAGCATAAAGGCCTATTTTAATAAGTGTTTTTCAATGAAGGACCCTGGAGAAGCTGCTTACATATTAGGCATCAAGATCCATAGAGATAGATCAAGACGCCTCATTGGTCTTTCACAAAGCACATACCTTGACAAGATATTGAAGAAGTTCAATATGGATAAGGACAATAAGGGGTTCTTGCCTATATTACAAGGTGTGAGGTTGATCATAGCTCAACGCCTGACCACGACAGAAGATAGAGAAAAGATAAGTACCGTCCCCTATGCTTCAGCCATAGGCTCTATTATGTATGCCAATGCTGTGTACCAGACCTGATGTGAACCTTGCCATAAGTTTGGTAGGGAGGTACCAAAGTGATCTAATTGTGGATCACTGGACGGCGGTCAAGAATATCCTAAAGTACCTGAAAAGGACTAAAGATATGTTTCTCTTTTATGGAGGTGCCGAGGAGCTCGTCGTAAAGGGTTACGTTGATGCTGGCTTCGACACAGATCGAGATGACTCCAAGTCACAAACCGGAAACGTGTATATTTTGAATGGTGGGGCAGTCAGCTGGTGCAACTGCAAGCAAAGCGTCGTGGCGGCATATACATGTCAAGCGGAGTACATAGTTGCTTCGGAAGCAACATAGGAAGGAGTTTGGATGAAGTAGTTCATCACCGACTTAGGAGTGAGTTCCAGTGCGTCGGGCTCGATGACTCTCTGTTGTGACAATATTGGTGCTATTGCCATTGCCATTGCCAAGTGATACATCTCCAACGTATCTACAATTTTTGATGGTTTCATGCTATTAGCTTGTTAACTTTGGATGTTCTGTATGCATTTTATATCTTTTTTGGGACTAACCTATTAACTCGGTGGCAAGTGCCAGTTCCTGTTTTTTCCGTGTTTTTGACCCTTTTCAGAGAAGAATATTAAACGGAGTCCAAACAGAATAAAATCTTCGGAATAATTTTTTCCGTAACAGAAGATATGCAGGGAACTTGAGAACCAAGGCAAAGGACACCGGAGGAGGCCACAAGCTCCGTAGACGCGGCCTGGGCGGCGCCTAGCAGGCTTGTGCCCCCTGGCTCCTTTGCCCTACTTCTTCCGCCTATAAATTCCCAAAAAATTTGAAACCACGGGAGAGAGAGCCACGAAAATACTTTTCCGCCGCCGCAAGCTTCTGTCTCCGCAAGATCCCATTTGGGGACCGTTCTGGTGCCCTACCGGAGGGGGAATTCGAACACGGAGGGCTTCTTCATCAACATCATTGCCTATAGGATGATGCGTGAGTAGTTCACCACAGACCTTCGGGTCCATAGCTAGTAGCTAGATGGCTTCTTCTCTCTATTGGATCTTCAATACAAAGTTCTCCATGATCTTCATGGAGATCTATCCGATGTAATCTTATTTTGCGGTATGTTTGTCGAGATCCTATGAATTGTGGATTTATGATCAGATTATCTATGAATATTATTTGAGTTTCCTCTGATCTCTTATATGCATGATTTCGTATCCTTGTAATTCTCTTCGAATTGTGGGTTTCGTTTGGCCAACTTGATCTATAATTCTTGCAATGGGCGAAGTGCTTGGTTTTGGGTTCATACCGTGCGGTGTCTTCACCCAGTGACAGAAGGGGTAGCGAGGCACACATCGTGTTGTTGCCATCAAGGGTAAAAAGATGGGGTTTATATCTATTGCATGAATTTATCCCTCTACATCATGTAGCTTCCTTAAGGCGTTACTCTGTTTGTTATGAACTCAATACACTAGATGCATGGTGGATAGCGGTCAATGTGTGGAGCAATAGTAGTAGATGTAGACAGTATCGGTCTACTTGTCTCGGACGTGATGCCTATATGTATGATCATTGCCTTATATATCATCATGACTTTGCGCGATTCTGTCAATTGCTCGACAGTAATTCGTTCACCCCCGTAATATTTGCTATCATGAGAGAAACCTCTAGTGAACTCTATGGCCCCCGGGTCTACTTCACTTCATATTTTCAGCTCTACACTTTCACTTTGTTGCACTTTCCGTCTTCAGATCTCACCTTGCAATCAATCGTGAAGGGATTGACAACCCCTTTATAGCGTTGGGTGCAAGTTTGTTTGTTTTTGCGCAGGACTTTGGCGACTTGCCTTGATACTCCTACTGGATCGATACCTTGGTTCTCAAACTGAGGGAAATACTTACTGCTACTGTGCTGCATTACCCTTTCCTCTTCAAGGGAAAAACCAACGCAAGCTCAAGAGGTAGCAAGAAGAATTTCTGGCGCGGTTGCCGGGGAGGATCAAGTCAAGAATAGTCTCCCATCAACGTGCCAATTTCTGGCGCCGTTGCCGGGGAGTATCAAGTCAAGAATAGTCTCCCTTCAACGTGTCAATTTCTGGCACCGGGACTATTCTAAGTGAAGCTTATCCAAGTAACTGTCGCAAACTCATCTCTCGAATTTTCTTTTTTGCCTCTCGCTTTCCTCTCCCCCACTTATGAAAAACAAAAATTTACAAAAATATTTGCCTTTTTCGTTCGCCCTTTTCTTTCGCATGCTTTCTGTTCACTTGTGTGCTTGTCTGCTTGCTGAAGTCCCCATGACTGAAAACACCAAACTTTGTGACTTCTCGAATACTAATAAGAATGATTTCATTAGTACTCCGATTTCTCCCGCCACTAGTGCGGAATCATATGAAATCAATGCTGCTTTGCTGAATCTTGTTATGAAAGAGCAATTTTCCGGCCTTCCTAGTGAAGATGCCGCATCCCATCTTAATACCTTCATTGAGTTATGCGATATGCAAAAGAAGAAAGATGTGGATGATGATGTGATTAAATTGAAGCTATTTCCGTTCTCATTGCAAGATCGAGCAAAAACTTGGTTGTCATGTTTACCCAAAAATAGCATTGATTCTTGGAACAAGTGTAAAGATTCTTATATATCCAAGTATTTTCCACCGGCTAAGATTATCTCTCTCCGTAATGATATCATGAATTTTAAGGAACTAGATCATGAACATGTTGCACAATCTTGGGAGAGAATGAAATTGATGATTAGAAATTGTCCCGCTCATGGCTTGAGTCTTTGGATGATTATACAAATCTTGTATGCTGGTTTGAATTTTGCTTCTAGAAATATCTTGGATTCCGCCTCTGGTGGAACTTTCACGGAAATCACATTAGGCGAAGCCACAAAAATCCTAGACAATATCATGACATACTATTCTCAATGGCACACTGAAAGGTCACCTAATAGTAAATAAGTGCATGCTATAGAAGAAATTAACTCTTTGAGTGCTAAGATGGATGAGTTAATGAATGTTTTTGCTAGTAAAGGTGCTGCTTTAGATCCAAATGATATGCCCTTTTATTCCTTGATTGAGAGTAGCAATGAGAGCTTGGATGTTAATTTTGTTGGTAGGAATAATTTTGGCAACACCAATGCTTATAGAGGAATCTTTATTCCTAGGCCTTTTCCTAGTAATCCCTCCAATAACTTTGGCAATTCCTACAACAATGCTCATGGAAATTACAATAATTACCCTCTGATATAGAGAGTAATATTAAAGAGTTTATCAACTCGCAAAAGATTTCCAATGCGTCCATAGAAGAAAAACTGCTCAAAATTGATGACTTGGCTAGGACCGTTGATAAAATTTCTCTTGATATTGATGCTTAGAAATTGGGATGTGCTCTTCCCAAGATCAATATGGATGAAACTTTAAAATCTATGTGTGTTTCCATGAATGGGAGTAAAGAAAGAACCGCCCAAATTCGTGCTAGACATGAATGGCTTAAAAAGGCATGTTCTCGTGATGAGAATCACGAAGATATTAAAATGCTTGGTGTGACTCCCATTGAATCCTTGTTTTCTAATGTCAAACCTAATGATGATGGGGCTGGATATGAATCCAATTTGGTTGAGAAACGCCCCAATGATTCTGAGTCTATCTATCTTGATGCTAAAAGCATTGAAAGTGTTGTAGAGGATATCAAAACTTTGAGTAGTAATGAAATTACTACTTTGGATTCCAAGGAATTCAATTATGATAGTTTCTCTTTGATTGAATGTATTTCCTAGATGCAATCCATGCTAAACTCTCCACACGCTTATAGCCAAAACAAGGCCTTTACCGATCATATCGTCGATGGTATGATGAAATTTCTTGAAGAGAAACTTGAGTTGGAAGTTTCTATTCCTAGAAAACTTCATGATGAGTGGGAACCTACTATCAAAATCAATATTAAAAACTATGAATGCAATGCTTTGTGTGATTTGGGTGCTAGTGTTTCCGCTATTCCAAACTCTTTATGTGATGTTCTAGGCTTCAACGAGATTGATGAGTGCTCTCTTAATTTGCATCTTGCGGATTCTACTATTAAGAGAACCTATGGGAAGTATCAATGATGTTCTTATTATTGCAAATAGGAACATGTACCCGTAGATTTCATTGTGCTTGATATTGATTGCAATCCGACATGTCCTATCATTCTTGGTAAACCTTTCCTAAGGACTATTGGTGCTATCATCGATATGAAGGAAGGGAATATTAGATTTCAATTTCCATTAAAGAAGGGCATGTAACATTTTCCTAGAAAGAAAATAAGATTTCCTTATGAATCCATGATGAGGGCTACTTATGGTTTGAGCACCAAAGACGACGATACGTGATTCTATCGCCTTATGCCTAGCTAAGGGCGTTAAACAATAGCGCTTGTTGGGAGGAAACCCAATGAATTTATCTTTGGTTTTTGCTTTCTGTTTTGTTGTGTCCACACCATCATAATTCTGTTATGATTGTGTTTTTTGTGTTTCTTTTTGTGTTTGTGCCAAGTAAAACCTTTATGACTTGTTTTGGTGATGGCTGTTTGATCTTGCTGAAAAAGACAGAAACTTTGCGCTCAAGAAATTATTTTTAATTCCTATCCAGAAAGAGATTTTGTGTTGATTCTTTTTTCTTCTGGTGTATATGCCAATTTCCCAAATTTTTATAATTTGTTAGAATTTTTGAGATAACAGAAGTATACGAAGTATACAGATTGATACAGACTGGTCTGTTTTTGACAGATTATGTTTTTGTTGTGTTGATTGCTTATTTTGACGAAACTATGGATAGTATCGGGGGGTACTAGCCATGGAAAAGTTAGAACACTGTAATATAACACCAATATAAATAGAAATCAAGTTTTCTACTGTACCTAAAGAGGTGGTGGTTTTTTTTCTTGTGCTAATGATATCACGAGTTTTTCTTTAAGTTTTGTGTTGTGAAGTTTTCAAGTTTTGGATGATGTTCTCATGGACAATGGAATAAAGAGTGGAAAGAGCTCAAGCTTGGGGATACCCAAGGCATCCCAAGCCAAATTAAAGGACACCAAAAAGCCTAAGCTTGGGGATGCCCCGGGAAGGCATCCCCTCTTTCGTCTTCAATCCATCGGTAACGTTACTTGGAGTTATATTTTTATTCACCACATGATATGTGTCTTGCTTGGAGCGTCGTGTATTATAGGAGTATTTTCTTTTTGTTGTGTCACAATCATCCTTGCTACACACCTTTTTGAGAGAGACATGCACTCATCGTGATTTTGCTAGAATACTCATTGAGCTTCACTTATATCTTTTGAGTTAGGCAATTTAGCTCGCATGTGCTTCACTTATATATTTTGAGCTAGATAACTTTGCTCTAGTTCTTCACTTAGATCTTTTTAGAGCACGACGGTGTCATATTTTGGAGAAATAAGAACTCTCGATCTTCACTTATATCTTTATGAGAGTGCTCTCTCTGAGTAACTTGGTAATTGGCTTGTGCTTTGAAAGTAGTCCTAAAGATGATAGGCATCCAAAGAGGATGTAATAAAAACTTCAATATTCATGTGCATCGATTAGTAAAGAGAAGTTTGATTCCTCTCAATTAGTTTTGAGACATAGATATGGTAATAATAGAGTTATGTTAGTAGGGTGTTGTGAATCTAGAAATACTTGTGTTGAAGTTAGTGATTCCCGTAGGATGCACGTATGGTGAACCTCTATGTTAGGAAGTCGGAGCATAATTGATTTATTGATTGTCATCCTTTGTGTGGCGGTTGGGATCACGCGATGGTTAACACCTACCAACCCTTCCCCTAGGAGTATGCGTTCATCACTTTGTTTTGATTACTAATAAAAATTTCGCAATAAGTATATGAGTTCTTCATGACTAATGTGAGTCCATGGTATAGATGCACTTTCACCTTCCATAATTGCTAGCCTCTCTAGTGCCACGCAACTTTTGCCAGTGCACAAACCCACCATATACCTTCCTTAAAACAGCCACCATACCTACCTATTATGGCATTTTCATAGCCATTCCGAGATATATTGCCATGCAACCCCCACCATTCCGTCTCATGACTTGTGACGTCACTTTCATATTGCCATTGCATGATCGTAAGATATCTAGCGAGATGTTTCAACATCATACGCCAAGCTAGATCGTTGCACATCCCGGTTCACTGCCGGAGGCATCTGCTATAGAGTCATCATTGCTCTAAGGATTGAGTTGTGAGTAAATAAAAGTGTGATGATCATCATTATTAGATTATTGTACCATGTGAGGAAATAATAATAAAAAGAGGCCAAATATGCCCACCAAAACAAATAAAATGAAAAGAGGCCAAAGAGCCCAAACAAAAAAAGGTGAGAAAAAGAGAGAAGGGACAATGATACTATCTTTTTCCACACTTGTGCTTCAAAATAGCACCATGTTCTTCATGATAGAGAGTCTCTCGTTTTGACACTTCCTTATACTAGTGGGAATTTTCATTATATAACTTGGCTTGTATATTCCAATGATGGGCTTCCTCAAAATTGCCCTAGGTCTTCGTGAGCAAGCAAGTTGGGTGCACACCCACTAGTTCTCCTTTTGAGATTTCACACACTTATAGATCTAAGTGCATCCGTTGCATGGAAATCCCTACTCATTCACATTGATATCTATTGATGGGCATCTCCGTAGCCCTTTGATACACAGAGTCGATGTGACCATCTCCTCCTTTTTGCCTCACAACCTCCACCACACTCTATTTCACCTATAGTGCTATATCCATGGCTCACGCTCATATATTGCGTGAGAGTTGGAAAAGGTTTGACAAAGTAAGAGTGCGAAAACAATTACTTGGCCAATAGTGGGGTTCTGCATGATTTAAATTTGTTGTGTGGGGATGATGGAGCATAGCCAGACTATATGATTTTGTAGGGATAACTTTCTTTGGCCTTGTTATTTCGAAAGTTCATGATTACCTTGCTAGTTTGCTTGAAGTATTATTGTTTTCATGTCAATAGAAAACTATTGTTTTGAATCTTACGGATCTGAAGATTCATGTCACAAGAAAGAAGTTACAAAGGACAAATATATTAGCTAGAATTCCACATCAAAAATTCAGTCTTTATCACTTCCCTACTCGAGGACGAGCATGAGTTAAGCTTGGGGATGCTTGATACGTCTCCAACGTATCTATAATTTTTGATGGTTCCATGCTATTAGCTTGTCAACTTTGGATGTTTTCTATGCATTTTATATCTTTTTTTGGACTAACCTATTAACTCAGTGCCAAGTTCCAGTTCCTGTTTTTTCCGTGTTTTTGACCCTTTTCAGAGAAGAATATTAAACGGAGTCCAAACGAAATAAAATCTTCGGAATGATTTTTCCGTAACAGTAGATATGCAGGGAACTTGAGAACGAAGCCAAAGGACTTCGGGGGAGGCCACAAGACCCCTACTTCTTTCGCCTATAAATTCCCTAAAAATCTGAAACCACGGGAGAGAGCCACGAAAATACTTCTCCGCCGCCGCAAGCTTCTGTCTCCGCAAGATCCCATCTTGGGACCGTTCTGGTGCCCTGTCGGAGGGGGGATTTGGACACGGAGGGCTTCTTCATCAACACCATTTCCTCTCCGATGATGCGTGAGTAGTTCACCACAGACCTTCGGGTCCATAGCTAGTAGCTAGATGGCTTCTTGTAGCGACCCGACTCAAAACGAGTCAAGCCTCTGTGTATGTGTGCCATCCCTGGATCAGTATGCTGGCACACACAGTACATCAATGTATATATCAAAGTGCAATCACATGTAAATAGCGTAAAACTGGTATATACCTTAAATATCTCAGCGGAAACAGTCAAGGGAGTAGAGTCCCAATAAACACCAACGGCAAGTTGAGTGTAGACCGTAACCCTGAATCGTACTCTTACTTGTCGAAGAAAAATATCTGCAACATAAAACGTTGCAGCCATGTAGGTGAGCATATTGAATATGCCGGCAAGTTAGATAAGAGAGGGGTGAAAAGTAATCATCTATACTATATGCATATATGGCAGGTGGGGCTATGAGTTTTTAGCGAAAAGCAAGTTTTCTCCTACATCAAGAGAGGGCTAAAAGCAAAATGTTACTACATTGTTGGTTGTTAACGAGATGGTTCCACCAACCAATTCTCATACCCATCTTGTCAATAATACCCACATCAATATTATTATTTGTGTTGAGAATTTCAGATAACTTCAGTTCCTTTGGCTCAAGTTGTCCATGACCGTGGACACGGCTAATCGATTAGGTTTGAGTACTCTGCAGAGTTTTGCACACGTTCCCCACAAGATTTGATCGCCTCCGTGTATGTCCTTGCACTTCAGGGTGTTTGAAGATCCGATGATCAAAACATGGTCTTTCAACGGGTCCCTCTGAATCCCTATCGGTGCCCATCCAATCCTACCGTTCTTCTACATCTGCTAGCACCGCCTGTCCAGAGTCGCCGCGTTGTCCAACCAAGCCAGAGCCCATAATGACTTGTGGCTGTGCAGGTAAGCCTTGGGTCTTGAAAATATCCGTCTGTCTCTTTGAGCCCGGGTGAAGCTTTCCGCAAGATGTCATGGCCGTCTCCAGCATCCCGGGTCATCCACTGGTTTCTCCAGGGAGCCGATCAACCGTCCTTCAACCAGAGTTGTATTGCATCACGAGGTCTTGAAAAGTCTTGACTTAACCGGTCTTGGTTATTAAATTATTCTCGCATCACTCGTGATAAACTCTCAACCAGAATCCCGTCTACTCAAGCATAGCAATATGAAATTTGTCGTCCCGGACAAAGTAACGGGTTTGTTGGTGCCTACCACATGATACTACAATATGTAACCATAATTTCCAAGTACCTAGTCAGCATGCAAATTGGGCATAGGATGGTAGAACTACGATGCATAAAACATAGGTGATACATGGTCAAATGACTTGCCTGGTGATGTTGACGAGCAAGAATTATCGTTCTCGAGGAATAACTTGATAGACTACTCGTCACTCTCTGATGAAATCTATATAACAACCATATCATTCACGTAAACACTCATACTAGCAATCATTCTGGCAATCAAAAAAAAAGAGAGAGAGAATAAGAATCCGAAAGAAACTTCAACTAAAACTAGGAGTCTTCTACTACATCAAACACTAAATAATTTTTGTCTAACAGAAAATAAAATACTTAAATAACTGGGAACTAAGATATAAATTTAACTAAGATGAAATAAAGTATTTTTCACAAAACTATTTGAAAGTATTTCCAAATGGGATTTGAAACAGTGGAGAAACCAATTGCAAGTTATTAGAGAACTAGAATTGATTTCATGACAACATATAAAAATAAAATCAAAACTTGTTGCAAACCTACTGTTAACTAACATAAACAAAACATAATATTTCTGAAATATAAAAGAAAAATAATTTAAAAACAACTAAAGAAAGAAATAGTCATAATCCTAAAAGAAGTGAAACAGAAAGTGTTTCACCAGAAATTATGAGCTAAAATATACAAACAATTCTGAAATTTGTACCACTGATAAATAAGATCACTAGTGATTAGCAGCAAAAAGAATTAATTAAAAATCTATTATTAAACTCCCGGAATAAGCAAAACAAGGTTTAAACTAAATCTAATCTAATTTAAAATTAAAAATTTCAAACATAGGCAAATAATATGTTTTTGAAAACTACAGAAAAATTGTGATCTACTTGAAAAAGAATCAACCTCATTGGATCTCTAGATAAAAAGTTATGAGCCAAACAAAATTAGAACTATCTCTGTTTTTGAATTAAACTGAAAATAGAAAAAAAATCTAACTAGTGAACAGGGGGTCCACGTGGCGCTCTCTGATTGGCTAAGGGGGTGAGTGCTGCGGGGAAAACTAACAAACAGCCGCTATTTAACCAAAACCTCTTCGGCTAAAAATTAAGTGAAGTAAACCGGCTCGGTTTTTAACTAAAAACCGAAGGGTTATCTGCAATCTAATCTAACGTGTGTATTTCAGATCCAATGGCTACGGGGGAGATGGGGGCTCACAGCGAGGTGGAGGCGCTCCGGTGAGGTCTCCGGCGATGGCCGAGGCGGAGAGGAGTCGGGGAAGCGGCTCCGGTGACCCTCTGGCGGTGGCGAGTCCCCTCCGGCGATTGGTGGCGGTGGCTAGGCGAGGGAGGCGGCGGTATGAGCCCGGGGAGGCTCGGGGTGGCCGGGTGGAGCTCGGCTCTGGCGAGGGCTCGGCATGGGCGGCGGAGCTTGGGCAGGGGCGGCGAGGAGGGGGAACGGGGCGAGGAGAGGGGGCCGGGGTGCGGGCTTTATAGGGGGAGAGAGAGGGGGCTAAAAGGGGAAGGAGATCGGCGAGGAGCGGCATCTCCGACGAGGTCGGGCCGGTCGGCTGGGGAAAGGAAGGCAGGGAGGGGAGAGAGGGAAAGAGAGGTAGGGGTGATCGGCTCGGGTGGGATTTGGGCGGTGGGCCCCGGGCGTCAGCGAGAGGGGCGCGGGTGGGCTAAGCTCGGTTGACCGAAATGGAAAGGGGAGGGAGATCCCGGGCCAGGCGGGAGGTAGGCCGGTTATTAAGCGCCGGGGCGAGTTTCCTTTTTAACAAAAAACTTTCCTGTTTTAGTTTTTTTTTAAACAGCAAGTATTAAAAATAAAAAGGAAACAAAGTAAATAATAAATATAGGGGTATTATATACCAAAATTTTCAGGAAAAAAATTTCTACTCTTTTAACATTTTTCCAAGACCAAAATAAAATCTTTTTTTAGAAAAAACTCTAAAGGCTTTATTTTGTTTTTGCAATTATTTTCTCCATAAAACTCTGGTTTTTCTTGGCTCAAATATTTTCAAAAGTGCCCCTGATTTTGGAGGGTCATTTTCCTCTGCTCTTTCTTGCTTGCAAGAATTTATTTTCGGGGTATTTTCTCGGAGAAGAAAAATAGAAATGCAGAAGCAAAATTTGAAAGAATTCCAATGCAAACTCCATTCAAATTCTTTATAGTTGAAGAAGTCATGTCATCTTCTCTCATTGCTTTTGAATTTGAATTTACCGGAGAAGGGGAAAGTCATTTTATTCCCTCTCATTCAAAAGTTTTGAAAAGTTTCAAATTTCACAGAAGCTTCAATCATTCAAGGAAACAAACAAACAACCTAAATAAATTTTTTTCACATTCCAAAATTTGGGATGTTACACTTCTTCTCTCTCTTGGATCTTCAATACAAAGTTCTCCATGATCTTCGTGGAGATCTATCCGATGTAATCTTCTTTTGTGTTGTGTTTGTCGAGATCCGATGAATTGTGGATTTATGATCAGATTATCTATGAATATTATTTGAGTTTCCTCTGATCTCTTATATGCATGATTTCGTATCCTTGTAATTCTCTTCGACTTGTGGGTTTCGTTTGGCCAACTTGATCTATAATTCTTGCAATGGGAAAAGTGCTTGGTTTTGGGTTCATACCGTCAGGTGTCCTCACCCAGTGATAGAAGGGGTAGCGAGGCACGCATCGTGTTGTTGCCATCAAGGGTAAAAAGATGGGGTTTATATCTATTGCATGAATTTATCCCTATACATCATGTCATCTTTCTTAAGGCATTACTCTGTTTGTTATGAACTCAATACACTAGATGCATGTTGGATAGCGGTTGATGTGTGGAGTAATAGTAGTAGATGCAGACAGTATCGGTCTACTTGTTTCGGACGTGATGCCTATATGTATGATCATTGCCTTAGATATCATCATGACTTTGCGTGATTCTATCAATTGCTCGATAGTAATTCGTTCACCCACCATAATATTTGCTATCATGAGAGAAGCCGCTAGTGAACACTATGGCCCCCAGGTCTACATCACTTCATATTTTCAGCTCTACACTTTCACTTTGTTGCACTTTCCGCCTTCAGATCTCACCTTGCAATCAATCGTGAAGGGATTGACAACCCCTTTATAGCGTTGGGTGCAAGTTTGTTTGTTTTTGCGCACGTACTTTGGAAACTTGCGTTTATACTCCTACTGGATTGATACCTTGGTTCTCAAACTGAGGGAAATACTTACTGCTACTGTGCTGCATCACCCTTTCCGCTTCAAAGGAAAAACCAACGCAAGCTCAAGAGGTAGCACCAAGGAGCCCAGGTTTGAAAACAAGACCAAGCACATCAAGCACTGCTTCAACTCCATTCATGGATACATCCAAGATGGAGATATAGATATTTGTAAAGTACATACGGATCTGAATGTCGCGGATCCATTGACTAAACCTCTTCCATGAGGGAAACATGATCAGCACCAAAACTCTATGGGTATTCTATTCATCACAATGTAACTAGATTATGGACTCTAGTGCAAGTGGGAGACGGTTGCAGATATGCCCTACAGGCAATAATAAAGTGGTTATTATTATATTTCCTCGTTCATGATAATTGTCTATTTTGATTCTATAATTGTATTAACCGGAAACTGTAATACATGTGTGAATACATAGACCACAATGTGTCCCTAGTGAGCCTCTAGTTGGCTAGCTCGTTGATCGATAGATGGACATGGTTTTTTTATCATGGAAGTTTGATGTCATTGATAAGGGGATAACATCATTATGAGAATGATGTGATGGACAAGACCCAATCCTACGCATAGCACAAGTTCGTGTAGTTCGTCTGCTAAAGCTTTTATAATGTCAAGTCTCATTTCCTTAGACCATGAGATTGTGCAACTCTCGGATACTCTAGGAGTACTTTAGGTGTATCAAATGTCACAACGTAACTGGGTGATTATAAAGGTGCACTACAGGTTGGTCCAAAAGTGTTTGTTCGCTTGGTACGAATCAAGATTGGGATTTCTCACTCCGTATGACGGAGTGGTATCTCTGGGCCCACTCGGTAATGCATAATCATACTGAGCTCAATGTGACTAAGGAGTTAGCCATGGGATGATGAGTTATGGAATGAGTAAAGAGACTTTCCGATAACAAGATTGAACAAGGTATAGGGACACCGACGATCGAATCTCGGGCAAGTTATATATATATCGATAGACAAAGGTAATTGCATACGGGATTGGTTGAATCCCCGAGATCGTGGTTCATCCTATGAGCTCATTGTGGAACATGTGGTAGCCAACATGGATATCCAGACCCCGTTGTTGGTTATTGACAGGAGAGGTGTCTCGGTCATGTCTGCATGGTTCCCATTCGTGGATCACTTTCGTACCACTTGACAAATTCATGGCAAGGCACCCATCAGGTGCAGTACACAGCATAGCATACTATCGAGCCTATGTCTAATGCATAGGGAACGAGCTTCGTCCTTTCCCTTTCTTGTGCTGTGGTCGGGCTTTGAGTCTTAGTCAAATTCACACCTTATAAACAGCCAAGAACTCCTTCTTTCCTGATCTATTTTGAACTCCTTCAAAAACTTGTCAAGGCATGCATTTCATTGAAAGTTTTATCAAGCGTCTTGATCTATCTCTACAGATCTTGATGCTCAATGTTCAAGTAGCTGAATCCAGGTTTTCCTCTGAAAACACCTTTTCAAACACCTTTGAAAACAACACTATATGCTTTCTAGAAATTCTACATCATTTCCGATCAACAATATGTCAACCACATATACTCATCATAAATTCTATAGTGCTCCCACTCACTTCCTTGGAAATACAATTTTCTCACAAACTTTGTAAAAACCCAAAAGCTTTGATCATCTCATCAAAGCGCATATCCAACATCGATATGCTTACTCCAGTCCTTAGAAGGATTGCTAAAGCTTGCATACTTGTTAGCGTCCTTAGGATCGACAAAACCTTTTGGTTGTATCACATACAACCTTTCCTCGAGGAAACCATCGAGGAAACAATGTTTTCACATGCATCTGCAAGATGCAGCAACTGCTAACATAATTCCAACAGACTTTCAGCATCGCTACGAGTGAGAAAGTCTCATGGCAGTCAACTCCTTGAACTTGTCAGAAACCTCTTTGCAACAAGTCGAGCTTTCTTAAATGGTGACTTTCACCATCATTGTCCGTCTTCTTTTAAAGATCCATGTGTACTTAATAGTCTGACGACCATCAAGTAGTTCTTCCAAAGTCTACACTTTGTTTTCATCCATAGATCCTCTCTCGGATTTCCTGGCGTCCAGCCATTTGTCGGAATCCAGGGCCACCATCGGTTTTCCAGAGTTTGTAGGTTCATTCTTGTCCAACAACATGACCTCCAAGACAAGGTTACCGTACCACTTTGGAGGAGTACGTGGCCTTGTCGACCTACGAGTTCTATAGTAACTTGATCTGAAGCTTCATGATCACTATCATTAGCTTCCACTTCAATTGGTATAGGCGCCACAGGAACAACTTCTTGCACCCTGCTACACTCTTGGTTGAAGTGACGGTTCAATAACCTCATCAAGTTTCCACCATCCTCCCACTCAATTCTTTCGAGAGAAACCTTTTCCTCGAGAAAGGACCCGTTTCTAGAAACAAATACTTTGCTTCCGGAACTGAGATAGGGGATATACCCAACTGTTTTGGGTGCCCTATGAAGATGCATTTATCCGCTTTGGGTTCGATCTTATCACACTGAAACGTTTTCACATAAGCGTCGCAACCCCAAACTTTTAAGAAACGACAGCTCATATTTTTTCCAAACCGTAGTTCATACGGTGTCATCTCAACGGAATTACGTGGGGCCGTATTTAAAGTGAATGGTGTTGTCTCTAATGCATAACCCATAAATGATAGTGATAATTTGATAAGAGAAATCATAGTATGCACCATATGAAATAGGGCACGGCTATGACGTTCGAACACACCATTACACTATGGTGTTCTAGGTGGCATGAGATGTGAAACAATTTTCACATTGTCTTAATTGTGTACCAAAGTTGCAACTCAGATATTCATATCTATGATCATATCATAGACATTTTATCCTCTTGTCAGGACGATCTTCAACTTCTCTCTGAAATTACTTGAAAGTTGAAATAATTCAGACGTGTGTTTCATCAAGCAAATACACTAGTACCTACTCAAATCATGTGTGAAGTAAGAACATAACGATATCCACTGCGTGCCTCAGCACTCATTGGACTGCACACATCAAAATGTATTACTTCCAACAAGTTACTTTCTTGTTCGATCTCACTGGAAAAATGAGGCCTTCAGTCATCTTGCCCATGTGGTATGATTTGCACAAGTGATTCAAAATCAAGTGAGTCCAAACGATCCATCTGCATGGAGTCTCTTCATGCGTTTCTTCCAATAGGCATGGTTTGCATGTCTCAAACGTTTGAAAAATGAGTGAGTACAAAGATCCTTGGAGCTTCTTCATGGATTTTATACCAATATGACTCAAGCGACAGTGCCACAAGTAAGTGGTACTATCATTATTACTTTCTATCTTTTGGCATCAATGTTATGAACATGTGTATAACTACGATCGAGATTAAATAAACCATTGAAGGTATTTATTCAAGAAAATAGAATAACCATGATTCTCTTGAAATGAATAATCGTATTGCAATAAACACGATCTAATCATGTTCATGCTCAACGCAAACACCAAATAACAATTATTTAGGCTTAACACTAATCCCGGTGGTAGAGGGAGCGTGCGATGTTTGATCACATGAACCTTGGAAACACTTCCAACACATATTGTCACCTCGCCTTTAGCTAGTCTCTGTTTATTCCGTAGCTTTTATTTCGAGTTACTAACACTTAGCAACCGAATCGGTATCTAATACCCTCGTGCTACTAGGAGTACTAGTAAAGTACACATCAATATCGTGTATATCCAATATAATTCTATCGACTTTGCCAGCCTTCTCATCTACCAAGTATGTAGGGTAGCTCCTCTTCAGTGTCTGTTCCCCTCATTACATAAGCACTTAGTCTCAGGTTTGGGTTCAACCTTGGGTCTCTTCACTAGAGCAACAACTGGTTTTCCGTTCCTTGAAGTATCCCTTCTTGCCCTTGCCCTCCTTGAAACTAGTGGTTTTACTAACCATCAACAATTGATGCTCCTTCCTGATTTCTACTTTCGTGGTGTCAAACATCACGAATAGATTAAGGATCATCATATCTATCCCTGATATGTTATAGTTTATCACGAAGCTCCAGTAGCTTGGTGGCAGTGACTTTGGAGAACCATCACTATCTCATCTGGAAGATTAACTCCCACTCGATTCAAGCGATTGTAGCACTCAGACAATCTGAGCACATTCTCAACGATTGAGCTTTTCTCCTTTACTTTGTAGACATAGAATATTCTTGGAGGTCCCATACCTCTCAACAAGGGCACGAGCATGAAATCCCAATTTCATCTCTTGGAACATCTCATATGTTCTATGACGTTCAAAATGTCTTCGGCGCCTTAATTATAAGTCGGTAAGCATTACGCACTGAACTATCATGTAGTCATCAAAAATTTGTATGTCAGATGTTCGCAACATCCACAGACGACGCTCGAGGTTCAGCACACCGAGCGATGCATTAAGGACATAAGCCTTCTGCGCAGCAATGAGGACAATCCTCAGTTTACGGACCCAGACCGCATAATTGCTACTATCAACTTTCAACTAAATTTTCTCTAGGAACATATCAAAAAGAGTAAAGCTACAACACAAGCTACAACATAATTTGCAAAGACCTTTTGACTATGTTCATGATAATTGAGTTTAGTTAATCATATTACTAATAAATCCCACTCAAAATAGACATCCCTCTAGTCATTTGAGTGGCGCATGATCCAAATCCACTAACTCAAGTCCGATCATCACGTGAATTGAGTATAGTTTCAGTGGTGAACATCTCCATGTTGATCATATCAAATATATGATTCATGCTCGACGTTTCAGTCTCTTGTGTTCCGAGGCCATGTTTGTACATGCTAGCTCGTCAAGTTTAACCTGAGTGTTCCGCGTGTGCAACTGGTTTGCACCCGTTGTATGTGACGTTGAGTTTATCACACCCGATCATCACGTCGTATCTCGAAACAACGAATTGTCGCAACGGTGCACAATCGGGGAGAGCACAATTTTATCTTCAAATTTTAGTGAGGGATCACCTTATAATGCTACCGTCGTTATAAGCAAAATAAGGTGCATAAAAGGATTAACGTTTGATATGTCTCCGTCGTATCTACTTTTCCGAACTCTTTTGCCCTTGTTTTGGACTCTAATTTGCATGATTTGAATGGAACTAACCCGGACTAACACTGTTTTCAGCAGAATTGCCATGGTGTTGTTTTTGTGCAGAAATAAAAGTTCTCGGAATGACCTGAAAATTTACGGAGAATTTTTCTGGAATTAATGAAAAATACATGCGCAAAGATCCACCGGAGGAGGTGAGCCAGTGGGCCACAAGCCCACCAAGCGCGGCCACCACCCCCCCGGTCGCGCCTGGCAGGCTTGTGGGGCCCACAGAGCCTCACCGCCTCCAATCTCAGCTCTATATATTCCGTTTTGCCCGGGGAAAAATCAGGAAGAAGGATTCATCGTGTTTTACGATATGTAGGCGTGATACGTCCATTTTGCATCATGCTTTCATGTTGATATTTATCGCTTTATGGACTGTTATTATACTTTGTGGTACTATACTTATGCCTTTTCTCTCTTATTTTGCAAGGTTTATTTAAAGAGGTAGAATACTGGCAGCTGGAATTCTAGACTAGAAAAGGAGCAAGTCTGAGTCCTCTATTACGCGCAACTCCAAATGCCTTGAAAATGAACGTGGAGTTTTTTGGGAATATATAAAAAATACTGGGTGGAAGAAGTGCTAGAGGGGAGCTACCAGGGGGCCACAAGAAGTGCTAGAACGAAGTGCTAGAGGCGGAACTTGAGCAGAAAAAATCTAGAGCTTCGGCAGGACGATCCTGCCGGGGAAACTTCCCTCCCGGAGGGGGAAATCATCACCATCGTCATCACCAACACTCGTCTCGTCGGAGGGGAGTCATCTCCATCAACATCTTCATCAGCATCATCTTCTCTCCAAACCCTAGTTCATCTCTTGTAACCAATCTCCGTCTCGCGACTCCGATTGGTACTTGTAAGGTTGCTAGTAGTGTTGATTACTCTTTGTAGTTGATGCTAGTTGGATTACTTGGTGGAATAGTTTATGTTCAGATCCTTGATGCTATTCATTACACCTCTGATCATGATTATGATTATGCTTTGTGAGTAGTTGCTTTTGTGCCTGAGGACATGGGATAAGTCATCCTGATAATAGTCATGTGAATTTGGTTTTCGTTCGGTATTTTGATATGTTGTATGTTGTCTTTTCCTCTAGTGGTATAATATGAACATCGACTACATAAAACTTCACCATCTTTGGGCCTAGAGGAAGGCATTGGGGAGTAGTAAGTAGATGATGGGTTGCTACAGTGACAGAAGCTTAAACCCCAGTCTATGCGTTGCTTCGTAAGGGGCTGATTTGGATCCACTAGTTTAATGCTATGGCTAGACGTTGTCTTAATTCTTCTTTCGTAGTTGCGGATGCTTGCGAGAGGGGTTAATCATAAGTGGGATGCTTGTCCATGTAAGGGCAGTACCCAAGTGCCGGTCCACCCACATTTCAAACTATCAAAGTAACGAACGCGAATCACATGAACATGATGAAACTAGCATGACAGAAATTCCCGTGTGTCCTCGGGAGCGTTTTTCCTCCTATAAGACTTTGTTCAGGCTTGCCCCTTGCTACAAAAGGGATTGGGCCACTTTTCTGCATCGTTGCTACTACTTGTTACTTGTTACTTTTCACTTGCTACGTTTCACCTCACTACACCATCACTTGTTACCGCTACTTTCAGTGCTTGCAGTTATTACCTTGCTGAAAACTGTTTATCACAACCTTCCGCTACTCGTTGGGTTCAACACTCTTACTTATCGAAAGGACTACGATTGATCCCCTATACTTGTGGGTCATCAAGACTCTTTTCTGGCGCCGTTGCCGGGGAGCTAAGCGCCTTTGGTAAGTGGAATTTGGTAAGGAAACATTTATATACCGTGCTGAAATTTATTGTCACTTGTCACTATGGAAACAGTTCCTTTGAGGAATTTGTTCAGGGTATCTTCACCACGAACGGAAGCACGAGGAGTTGCTCCACAACCTTAGGTACCTACTGAAAATATCTTCTATGAAATTCCTTCGGGTATGCTTGAGAAATTGCTGGCTAATCTTTTTACACGAGATGGATCATCACATCCAGACTTGCATCTAATCTATGTAGATGCAGTTTGTGGTTAATTTAAGCTTGCAGGTTTGCCCAAGGATGAGGTAAAGAAGAAAGTATTTACTTTATCTTTGAAGGATAAGGCGTTGACATGGTATAGGCTATGTGATGATACTGGATCATGGGACTACAATCGGTTGAAATTTAAATTTCATCAAAAGTTTTATCCTATGCATTTAGTACATCGTGATCGGAATTATATTTACAACTTTTGGCCTCGTGACAGGGAAAGCATAGCTCAATCCTGGGGGAGGCTTAAATCAATGCTATATTCATGCCCCAATCATGAGCTCTCGAGAGAAATTATCACTCTAAACTTTTATGCTCGGCTTTCTCATGAAGACCGTACCATGCTTGACACTTCTTGTACCGGTTCTTTTATGAAGAAGGATATTGACCACAAGTGGAATTTTTTGGAAAGAATCAAACGTAACTCTGAAGATTGGGAGCTTGAAGAAGGTAAGGAGTCCGATATTAATTTCCAGTTTGATTGCGTTAAATCTTTTGTTGAAACAAACACTTCTAGAGATTTTAGCGCTAAGTATGGACTTGACTCTGAGATAGTAGCTTCTCTATGTGAATCTTTTGCTGCTCATGTTGATCTTCCCAAAGAGAAGTGGTTTAAGTATCATCCTCCTGTAGAAGTCTACATAGTTAAACCCAATCTAGTTGAAGCGAAAGTCATTGCCTTTAGTGATCCTATTGTTCCTTGTGCCTACGCTGAGAAACTACCTTACCCTGGTAGGAAAAAGGATTATTCTAAAGCTCCAACTGTGATACGTATGGGTTACATTAGACCACTTGCACCCCCTGAGGAAACTAGAGTTGAACCTAGTGTTGCTATTATCAAAGGCCTCTTAGCCGAAGACATAGACGGACATGTTATCAAATTCTGTGAGGACTCCGCTAGAATTGCTAAACCTCACGCGAAAAACAAATACGGACCTGTAGTTGGCCTGCCCGTTGTTTCTGTCAAGATAGGAGATCACTGTTATCATGGTTTATGTGATATGGGTGCTAGGTTTAGTGCAATACCCCGGTCCCTAAACGATGAAATCAAAGATGAGATTGCACCTGCTCAGTTAGAACCCATTGATGTCACTATTACGCTAGCTAATAGAGACACTATCTGCCCTGTGGGAATTGTGCAAGATGTAGAAGTCTTGTGTGGTAAGACAAAGTACCCTACTGATTTCCTCGTCCTTGCTACTCCACAAGATAGCTTTTGTCCCATCATATTTGGTAGACCCTTTCTCAACACTGTCAATGCTCATATTGATTGCATTAAACAGACTGTCACTCTTAGTTTCGAGGGTGCGTCTAATGAGTTTAACTTCTCCAAGTTTGGAAGACAACCCCATGAAATAGAGTCGTCTGGTAGGGATGAAATCATTGCTCTTGCCTCTATTGCCGTACCTCCTACGGATCATTTACAGCAATATCTTCTTGAGCATGAAAATGATATGCATATGGATGAAAGAGATGAGATAGATAAAATTGTTCTAGAACAATATCCTATTCTCAAGAATAATCTGCCTGTTGAACTGCTTGGGGATCCTCCCCCACCAAACGGTGATCCTGTGTTCGAGCTAAAACAGTTACCAGATACTCTTAAGTATGCCTACCTTGATGAGAAGGAGATATATCCTGTTATCGTTAGTGCTCACCTCTCGAATCACGAAGAGAAGAAGTTATTAAAAACTTTGAGGAAGCACCGTGCGGCTATTGGATATACTCTTGATGATCTTAAGGGTATTAGTCCCACTCTATGTCAGCACAATATTAAAACTGATCCTGATTCCAAACCAGTTGTTGATCATCAAAGGAGATTAAATCCTAGGATGAAAGAGGTCGTGAGAAAAGAAATATTAAAGCTTCTGGAAGCAGGAATCATTTATCCTGTCGCTCATAGTGATTGGGTAAGTCCAGTACATTGCGTACCTAAGAAGGGAGGTATCACCGTCGTTCCTAATGATAAGAATGAACTAATCCCACAAAGGATTATTACTGGCTATATTATGGTGATAGACTTCCGGAAACTGAACAAGGCAACCAGGAAAGACCATTATCCTTTGCCGTTTATCGACCAAATGCTAGAAAGGCTATCTAAACACACACACTTATGCTTTCTAGACGGTTATTCAGGTTTCTCGCAAATACCTCTTGCACAATCTGATCAGGAGAAACCACTTTCACCTGCCCCTTCGGTACCTTTACTTATAGACGTATGCCTTTTGGCTTATGCAATGCACCCGCCACCTTTCAAAGATGTATGATGGCTATATTCTCTGACTTTTGTGAAAAGATTGTTGAGGTTTTCATGGATGATTTCTCCGTTTACGATTCTTCCTTTGACGATTGCCTCAGCAACCTTGATCGAGTATTATAGAGATGCGAAGATACCAACCTCGTCTTGAACTGGGGGAAGTGTCACTTCATGGTTAATGAAGGCATCGTCTTAGGGCACAAAATCTATGAGAAAGGCATTGAAGTTGATAAGGCCAAGGTTGATGCAATTGAGAAAATGCCTTGCCCCACAGATATCAGAGGTATACGAAGTTTCCTAGGTCATGATGGTTTCTATAGAAGGTTCATTAAAGACTTCTCTAAGATTTCTAGGCCTCTTACCAACCTCTTACAGAAGGATGTTCCTTTTGATTTTGATGAGGATTGTGAGGAAGCTTCGAAATACTTAAGAATGCCTTTATAACCGCACCTATTGTTCAACCACCTGATTGGAACTTGCCCTTTGAAATCATGTGCGATGCTAGTGATTATGCTGTTGGTGTTGTTCTAGGACAAAGAGTTGACAAGAAGTTGAATGTTATTCACTACGCTGGTAAAACTCTAGACAGTGCCCAAAGAAACTATGCCACTACAGAAAAGGAGTTTTTAGCAGTCATGTTTGCATGTGAAAAGTTCAGATCTTATATAGTTGACTCCAAGTTCACTATTCACTCTGATCATGCTGCTATTAAGTACCTTATGGAGAAGAAGGACGCTAAGCCTAGGCTAATCAGATGGGTTCTCCTGCTATAGGAATTTGATTTGCACGTTGTTGACCGAAAGGGTGCTGATAACCCTGTAGCAGATAACTTGTCCAGGCTAGAGAATGTCCTTGATGACCCACGACCTATTGATGACAACTTTCCAGATGAGCAATTAAATGTCATCCGCACTTCACATAGTGCACCCTGGTACGCTGATTACGCGAACTATATCGTAGCCAAATACATACCACCCAGTTTCACCTACCAGCAAAAGAAGAAATTCTTCTTTGACTTGAGACACTACTTTTGGGATGATCCTCACCTTTATAAGGAAGGAGTAGATGGTGTTATTAGACGTTGTGTGCGTGAACAAGAACAGGGACAGATCCTACAGAAGTGTCATTCCGAAGCCTACGGAGGACACCATGCTGGAGATAGAACTCCTCATAAGGTATTGCAATCAGGTTTCTATTGGCCCACTCTCTGCAAGGATGCCCGTAAGTTTGTCTTGTCTTGTGACGAATGCCAAAGAATACGGAACATCAATAAACGTCAGGAAATGCCTATGAACTATTCACTTGTCATTGAACCATTTGATGTCTGGGGCTTTTATTATATGGGACCCTTCCCGAGTTCCAATGGGTATACTCACATCTTAGTTGTTGTGGATTACGTCACTAAGTGGGTAGAAGCTATCCCCACTAGAAATGCTGATCACCACACCTCTATTAAGATGCTTAAAAAAGTCATTTTCCCAAGATTTGGAGTCCCTAGATATCTGATGACTGATGGCGGTTCACACTTCATTCATGGTGTTTTCCGCAAGATGCTCGCTAAGTATGATGTCAACCATAGAGTTGCATCTCCTTATCATACTCAGTCTAGTGGTCAAGTGGAGTTGAGTAATAGGGAGATCAAATTGATCTTACAAAAGACTGTCAATAGATCTCAAAAAAATTGGTCTAGCAAACTTGACGATGTACTATGGGCTTATAGGACTGCTTATAAGAATCCCATGGGCATGTCGTCGTCCAAAATGGTTTTCGGTAAGGCCTGTCATTTACCTGTTGAGCTGGAACACAAAGCTTATTGGGCAATCAAAGAGCTCAACTTCGATTTCAAACTTGCCGGTGAGAAGCAGTTGTTTGATATCAGCTCATTAGATGAATGGAGGGCCCAGGATATGTTAATGCCAAGTTGTTCAAGGAAAAGGTTAAGAGATGGCACGATAAAAGAATACAAAAACGAGAGTTCAATGTAGGTGATTATGTCCTGCTATACAATTCTCGCTTAAGATTCTTCGGAGGCAAGCTTCTCTCTAAATGGGAAGGTCCTTACGTTGTCGAGGAAGTATATCGTTCCAGTTCCATAAAAATGAATAACACGGAAGGTAATTTTCCTAGAGTGGTAAATGGGCAAATAATCAAACATTATAGCTCTGGTACTCCCATAAATGTTGAGACCAATATCATCAATATCATAACTCCAGAGGAGTACATAAGGGATGTTTATCAGCCTGTTTCAGACCCTGAAAACGAAGAGGTATGTGTTTCGGTAAGTAATTGGACTCCGAAACTTTTCCAATAGGAAATTTTCTCCGTTTTGGAATTTATGGAAAATTAGAAAAATAAAAAGCAGTCCGGAGAGCGCACGAGGCGGCCACAAGCTTGGTAGCCGCCACCTACCCCCCCTGGCGGCGGCTACAGGGCTTGTGGGCACCTCGTGTGCCTCCCAGACTCTGCTTTCTTGCGGAGCACTCCTTCTGGTCCAGAAAAAATCATTAGATATAGCCCGAGGGTTTTGAACTCCGTAGCGCAGTTTTCCTCTGTTTTCGTTTCGAGCCTGTTTTCTGCCACAAATCTAGGTCAAGATGTCTTCTCAGGATTTAGAGGGGGAGAGCTATGTGGCTGATTACCTTGCTAACCACAAGGTCTATGGGGACTTGGAACCATATGGCTGGACCACTGACGAGGAAGAGGACTATGATCCCAAGGGGAAGGAACAAACGAGTTTCGACGAAGAGGAGGCTCCTCTACCTCAAGCTGGACGCACTCATGTGGAGTTCAAGAAGTCAAGCCTCCCTGACCAAAGGAAGAACCCTAAGAACTTGTTTATCCCTTCTCGTTTCTTGCAGGAGAGTAAGCAGGAACTTTGCCATAGAGTGTTGAAGCTTGCGGAGGAAAATGACGATCTGAGGGAGAAGAACTATATGCTCAAGTGGAAATTAGACAAGCTCAAGACTGCTTCAACAACTCCACCATCATCACCACCAAAGGAAGACAACTAAGCATTGGTATGGGCAATCCCCTTGGCTTTTGCCAAGCTTGGGGGAGTTGCCCTGGTATCGTATCACCTTTATATATTTTGCTTTTTCCTTTGTTTTAGTTCTTTCCTTTTAGGTTTTTATTTCTTCTCTTAGTGGAATAAGTCTTTAGTGTTTAGTTTGGGTCTTTTGCTTTGTGTCTCCCCTGAAGTATTCGAGCTTGCGAGCTATATAACAAAGAGTATCTTAGTCAAGGGCTTTGCTTTATGCCGTGATCAAAAGTATGAAAAGAACGATAGCATGAAAGATCATGAGATGATCTTATGGGAAGTGATAGCTTCACATATGACAAGTATGATGATTGAAACTTGTTGAGAATAGACCAACATAGACCCGAGTCATCGTTGCAATTAATAAGAAGTAATAAGGAAAGAGAGGTTCACATATAAATATATCATCTTAGACACTTTCTGTAACTGTGAGCACTCACCAAACTATTACATGCTTAGAAGTAGATCTTGGACAAGGAAGACAACATAATGAATTGTGTTTGCTTCGTTCCAAACAATGTTATATGTCTAGAGATCCCTTAGCATGTGACGATTGCTTCCACCGCATATTAGCGAAAACTCCCGCACCAAGTAGAGATACTACTTGTGCATCCATAAACCTTCAACCCAGTTTTGCCATGAGAGTCCACCATACCAACCTATGGATTAAGTAAGATCCCTCAAGTAAGTTGTCATCGGTGCAAGCAATAAAAATTTCTCTCTAATATGTATGATCTATTAGTGTGTGGAAAATAAGCTTTGTACGAACATGTGATGAGGAAGACATAAAAGCGACAGACTGCATAATAAAGTTCTTTATCACATGAGGCAATATAAAGTGACGTTCCTCCGCACTAAGTGGACACGCATCCAAACCTCAAAAGGGCATGACAACCTCTGCTTCCCTCTGCGAAGGGCCTATCTTGTACCTTTACTTTTTTCCCTTGAAAGAGTCATGGTGATCTTCACCAATTCTTTGTTTTTCCATTGTCTTGGCTACCGTCACAAGCTAGGGAAAGATCTATATTCATATATCAACTTGGAGATGAGTACTCATGCTTTATTATTGTTGACTTTACCCTTGAGGTAAAGGGTTGGGAGGCAAAACTATAAGCCCCTATCTTTCTCTGTGTCCACCTGACACTTTGATACCATGAGTACCACGTGAGTTGTAAAAATTGTGGAAAACAAAAGAGATGATTGAGTATGTGGGTTTGCTGTACAAGCTCTTATTTGACTCTTTCTGATGTTATGATAAATTGCAACTGCTTCAATGACTATGGACTGTTGTTGGCTACTTCTCGGTAAGGTTTTTGTTTCATACTTTGCTTGGTGAAGGAATTGTTACTTTCCCATAAGAATCTTTATGATGTATTGCAGTTCTTTGTGTGATCATGACGCCCTCATGTATGTATTATGTTTTATCGACACCTTCATCCCTAAACACATGGACATGTTTATGGATCTTGGTTTTCGCTTGAGGACAAGCGAGGTCTAAGCTTGGGGGAGTTGATACGTCCATTTTACATCATGCTTTCATGTTGATATTTATCACTTTATGGACTGTTATTATACTTTGTGCTACTATACTTATGCTTTTTCTCTCTTATTTTGCAAGGTTTATTTGAAGAGGGAGAATACCGGCAGCTGGAATTCTGGACTAGAAAAGGAGCAAGTCTGAGTCCTCTATTGTGCATAACTCCAAATGCCCTGAAAATCAACGTGGAATTTGTTGGGAATATATAAAAAATATTGGGCGAAAGAAGTGCCAGAGGGGAGCTACCAGGGGCCCACTAGCCTCGTAGCCGCCGCCCTGCCCCCTGGTGGCGGCTACAGGGCTTGTGGGCACCCTGGTGGCCCATTGGCCCCCCTCTTTTGCTATATGAAGGGTTTCGTCCAGGAAAAAATCAGGGTGGAGCTTTTTCATGGATTCTCCGCCGCCACGAGGCAGAACTTGAGCAGAACCAATCTAGAGCTCCGGCAGGATGATCCTGCCGAGGAAACTTCCCTCCCGGAGGGGGAAATCGTTGCCATCGTCATCACCAACACTCCTCTCGTCGGAGGGGAGTCATCTCCATCAACATCTTCATCAGCACCATCTCCTCTCCAAACCCTAGTTCATATCTTGTAAAGAATCTCCGTCTCACGACTCCGATTGGTATAGTTGGGTTTTACCTTAATGAACGTTAGTAGTTGCGGACGCTTGCTAATAGTTCCAATCATAAGTGCATATAATTCCAACTAAGGGATGACATGCTAGCAGAGGCCACTCCCACATAATACTTGCTATCGATCTAGTAACGTAGTCAATTGCTTAGGGACAATTCCGCAACTCCTACCACCACTTTTCCACACTCGTTAGCCACTCGTAGTTGTTTATTTTTCTAACCAGCCCCTAGTTTTATTTACATGTTCTTTACTTTATTGCAATCCTATCCTTTCACTCCTACAAAGTACTTCTAGTTTCATACTTGTTCTAGGTAAAGGGAACGTAAAGTGTGCGTAGAGTTGAATCGATGGTCGATAGAACTTGAGGGAATATTTGTCCTACCTTTAGCTCCTCGTTGGGTTCGACACTCTTACTTATCGAGAAAGGCTACAATTGATCCCCTATACTTGTGGGTTTTCAAGACCTTTTTCTGGCGCCGTTGCCGGGGAGCAATAATGTGGGGTGAATATCCTCATGTGTGCTTGTTTGCTTTATCACTAAGTAGATTTATTTGCTGTTCTAAGGTGTTATCTATCTTTAGTTATGGATATGGAACACGAAATACCAAAAAAATTAGGTGTACTTGCTACTCATGGAGATGGGGAACCTCCTAAAACCCTCGAGGCTCGTTATGTAAAAAATATTATGCACTTCTTTAATAATCCTGAGGAAGCCCCATTCAATTATATAATGGGATACACGTTGGATCAACGTGAATACTTTAGGGATTATCGCTTGACTCAAAAAGGGAAACTTTTATGGGATCAAATCCATTTGTTGAAATGGTATGCTTGGGAACTATGCAAGAGACATGGTGTTACTTGTTGCTCTAGGATGAAGGCTCCACACCTTCCCTTTTCTTGTGAGTTCAATGATCATAGAACCTTGGCTTCTTATGCTAATGGTATATATGATTACTATGATGTGGATCAAATAGAAGAGTTTGTTGCTTTTATGGGTGCTTATGAAATTGAGGCTCTGTTTAAAAGGTGTGATGATAATGATGATGCTCCTTACCGATCTGAAAATTTGGCTATGCTTCGTTATTGTTATACTAACTATGAATATAATGCCCATATTGAACGATTTAAGGAGAAATCCTATGCTGCCCAAGAAGAGACTATTATTTTGCAGGAAACTATGGAAGAAGAAAATACTGAGACTATGAGCTCATTAGATGAAAAAGATGACAAGGAGAGCGAAGAACAAAAGGAGGAAGAGCGGACTAGCTACCCGTGCCCACCTTCTAATAAGAGTAACTCTTCAACTCATACATTTTTTAATTCCCTTCGTTCTTACCGAAGGATGAATGCTATGATGATTGCTACGATCCCTTGGATTCGTTTGAAATATCTCTTTTTGATGAACTTGATGCATGTTATGCTTGTGTCCATGTTGCCAATATGAATGATGCATATGAAGATGAGCTAGCTATAGACCCTTATGTTACACATGATGATTTTGATGAATATAATATGCATGTTCTTGCTGCTCCTACTTGCAGTTATTATGAGAGAGGAACTACATCTCCACCTCTCTATGTTTCCAATACGATAAAATTGCAAGAAACTGCTTATGCTATGTATTGGCCTTTACTTGATGTGCATGAATTGTTCTTTTATGACATGCCAATGCATAGGAAGAGAGTTATACTTCGTCATTGCATGATATATGTTACCTTGTGCTCACTACTAAATTTCAAGTCATTCCTAATTAAAATTGGCTTTGATATACCTTGGGATCCGGGTGGATCCATTACTTGAGCACTTTATGCCTAGCTTAATGGCTTTAAAGAAAGCGCTGCCTGGGAGATGACCCGAAAGTTTTAGAGAGTCATTTATTTCTGTTGAGTGCTTTTATTCAGTTTAAAAAATATATAATGGGTTACTTAAAACTTTTTCAAAAAGAGTAGCGATTGAAAGGTGATGCATTGCGAAAGTGAGGGTCGACCTTGAACACTTGTGTTCGTGCTCACGGAAACAATGTAGAATTTTTCATGGAAGTTTCTCACAAAAATAATTATCCCCTTGTACAATTCCTTTGTGTTTTTAAAAATAATGTGCCAAGAAAAGCCTTTACGATTAGTTTGGGTGATAGTTGTTTTTATTATGGAAGAGCTTTTGAGTTGATTCTTTTTGCTTCTGATTGATCAGCAAAGTTTCCAGACGTTCGTAATTTTTCAGATTTTTTGAGATACCAGAAGTATACAGAATATACAGATTGCTAGAGACTGTTCTGTTTTGACGGATTCTATTTTCTATGCATTGTTCTCTTATTCTGACGAATCTATGGGTAGTATCGGGGGGTGTGAACCATGGTGAAGTTGGATTACACTAGATATAATGCTAATATGAATTTAGAATGAGTTCACAATAGTACTTGAAGTGGTGATTTATTTTATTATACTAACAGATCTCACGAAGTTTTGTTGAGTTTTGTGTGATTGAAGTTTTCAAGTTTTCGGTGAGAGCACGATGGATGAAGGAATAAGGAGAGGGAAGAGCCTAAGCTTGGGGATTCCCGAGGCACCCCAAGGTAATATTCAAGGAAGACTCAAGCGTCTAAGCTTGGGGATGCCCCGGAAGGCATCCCCTCTTTCGTCTACAATCTATCGGTAATTTTACTCGGCGCTATATTTTTATTCGTCACATGATATGTGCAAATGCTTGGAGCGTCTTTTGTGTTTATTTTTCCTTTTTCTTTTATGCACCATGCTGGTATGAGATAGTCCTTGGTTGTCTTTATAGAATGCTTCTTGTGCTTCACTTATATCTTTTAAAGTTTGGATTGCCTGTTTCCCTACACATAGAAAACCGCCATTTGTAGAATGCTCTTTTGCTTCACTTATATTTGTTAGAGCGGGGCATATCTTTTGTAGAAAGAATTAAACTCTCATGCTTCACTTATACCTATTTAGAGAGTTAACAGGAGTTGGTCATTCACATGGTTAGTCATAAAATCCTACATAAAACTTGTAGATCACTGAATATGATATGGTTGATTCCTTGCAACAGTTTTGCGACATGAATATGTGATATTAGAGTCATGCTAGTGAGTAATTGTGTTTTTTTAGAAATACTTGTGTTAAGGTTTGTGATTCTCGTAGCATGCACGTATGGTGAACCGTTATGTGATGAAGTCGGAGCATGATTTATTTATTGATTGTCATCCTTTGTGTGGAGGTCGGGATCGCGCGATGGTTAACTCCTACCAACCTTTCCCCTAGGATCATGCGTGTAGTACCTTGTTTCGATGACTAATAGACTTTTGCCATAAGTATATGAGTTCTTTATTACTAATGTTGAGTCCATGGATTATACGCACTCTCACCCTTCCACCATTGCTAGCCCCTCTAGTACCGCGCAGCTTTCGCCGGTGCATTATACCCACCATATATCCTCCCTCAAAACAGCCACCATACCTACCTATTATGGCATTTTCATAGCCATTCAGAGATATATTGCCATGCAACTACCGCCACTCCATCTCATGACATGTGCCACCACTTCCATATTGCCATTGCATGATCGTAACATAGCTAGCATGATGTTTCCATGGCTTGTCCGTTTTTTGATGTCATTGCTATGCTAGATCATTGTCACTGTACACTACCGAAGGCATTTCATATAGAGTCATCATTGCTCTAAGTATTGAGTTGTAAGTGTGATGATCATTTCCAATGATGGGCTTCCTCAAAATTGCCCTAGGTCTTCGTGAGCAAGCAAGTTGGGTGCACACCCACTAGTTTCTTTTGTGAGCTTTCATACACTTATAAGCTCTAGTGCATCCGTTGCATGGCAATCCCTACTCACTCACATTGATATCTATTGATCGGCATCTCCATAGCCCGTTGATACACGTAGTTGATGTGAGACTATCTCCTCCTTTTTGTCTTCTCCACAACCACCATATTCTATTCCACCTATAGTGATATGTCCATGTCTCACGCTCATGTATTGCGTGAAAGTTGAGAAAGTTTGAGAACACTAAAGTTTGAAACAATTGCTTGGGTAAAACCGGGGTTGTGCATGATTTAAATACGTTGTCTGGGGAAGATGGAGCATAGCCAGACTATATGATTTTGTAGGGATAACTTTCTTTGGCCATGATATTTTGAGAAAACATGATTGCTTTGTTAGTATGCTTGAAATATTATTGTCTTTATGTCAAATCATAGACTATTGCTTCGAATCACTCGTGTTTTAGTATTCATGCCATGATTAGATTATATGATCAAGATTATGCTAGGTACCATTCCACATCAAAAATTATCTTTTTTATCATTTACCTACTCGAGGACGAGCATGAATTAAGCTTGGGGATGCTGATACGTCTCCGTCGTATCTATAATTTTTGATTGTTTCATGCCAATATTCTACAACTTTCATATACTTTTGGCAAATTTTTATACTATTTTTGGGACTAACATATTGATCCAGTGCCCACTGCCAGTTCCTGTTTGTTGCATGTTTTTTTTCACAGAATATCCATACCAAACAAAACCAAACGTAATAAAAACTTACGGCGATTTTTTTGGAATATTTATGATTTTTGGGAAGAAGAATCAACGCGAGGCGATGCACGGAGTGCCCACAAGCCCTGTCGCCACGGCCAAGGGGTGGGCCTGCGGCAGGCAGGCTTCTGGCCACTCCTTAAGGCGGTTGGATCCCTTCTTTCGCCACAAGAAAGACAATATTCAGAATAAAACCGTGTTAAAATTTCAGACCAATCGGAGTTACGGATCTCCAGGAATTTAAGAAACGGTGAAACGCAGGATCTGGGAGCAGAGAAACAGAAGGACACATGGAGAGAGATCCAATCTTGGAGGGGCCCTCGCCCCTCCGCCGCCACGGAGACCATGGACCAGAGGGGAACCCCTTCTCCCATCTAGGGAGGAGGTCAAGGAAGAAGAAGGAGGGGGGCTCTCTCCCCCTCTCTCCCGGCGGCGCCGGAACGCCGCCCGGGACGTCATCGTGTGATGGCGATTTACACCAACACCTCCGTCATCTTCGCCAACATCTCCATCATCTTCCCCCATCTATATTCAGCGGTTCATTCTCCCGCAACCCGCTGTACCCTCTACTTGAACATGGTGCTTTATTCTACATATTATTGTCCAATGATGTGTTGCTATCCTATGATGTTTGAGTAGATTATCGTTGTCCTATCGGTGATTGATGAATTGCTATGATTGGTTTAATTTGCTTGTGGTTATGTTGTTGTCCTTTGGTGCCCATCATATGATCGCACGCACGGATCACACCATAGGGTTAGTTGTATGTTGATAGGACTATGTATTGGCAGAGTGACAGAAGCTTCAAACCTAGCATGGAAATTGATGCATATGGGATGGAAGGGACACCAATATATCTTATTGCTATGGTTGGGTTTTACCTTAATGAACGTTAGTAGTTGCAAACGCTTGCTAATAGTTCCAATCATAAGTGCATAGAATTCCAACTAAGGGATGACATGCTAGCAGAGGCCTCTCCCACATAATACTTGCTATCGATCTAGTAACGTAGTCAATTGCTTAGGGACAATTAATTCCGCAACTCCTACCACCACTTTTCCACACTCGTTAGACACTCGTAGTTGTTCCTTTTTCTAATCAGCCCTTCGTTTTATTTACGTGTTATTTACTTTCTTGCAAGCCTATCCTTTCACTCCTACAAAGTACTTCTAGTTTCATACTTGCTCTAGGTAAAGCGAATGTAAAGTGTGCGTACAGTTGTATCGGTCGTCGATAGAACTTGAGGAATATTTGTCCTACCTTTAGCTCCTCGTTGGGTTCGACACTCTTACTTATCGAGAAAGGCTACAATTAATCCCCTATACTTGTGGGTTATCACCATCTTACCAAACTGCACGATATAGCCACCCTATTCACCAGTGAGGAAAAGATCCGCCACTACTACATCCTCAAGCTGTTTCCTTTCTCGCTAAAGGATGATGCTAAGACCTGGTTCACTTCTCTTGCTCCTGGTTGTGTGCTTAGTCCCCAAGATATGGTCTACTACTTCTCTGAAAATATTTCCCTGCCCATAAGAAGCAAGCTGCCTTGCAGGAAATATACAACTTTGCTCAAGCTGAAGAAGAGAGTCTCCCACAAGCTTGGGGGAGGCTCGTACAGCTACTGAATGCTTTGCCTGATCACCCTCTTGAGAAGAATGAAAAACTTGATATCTTCTATAATGGACTTACCGATGCTTCCAAAGACCACCTAGATAGTTGTATCAGTTGTGTTTTTAGGGAACGAACTATAGAACAAGCTGAGATCCTATTGAATAACATCTTGTGCAATGAGAATGCTTGGACTATTCCCGAACCACCTCCTAAACCAACTACGAAGAAAAGAGGTATTCTATTCCTTAGTCCTGAAGATATGCAAGAAGCTAAGAAATCTATGCGAGAGAAAGGCATTAAAGCTGAAGATGTCAAAAATCTACCACCTATCGAAGAGATCCATGGTCTTTATAACCCGATACAGGTAGTAGAAGTAAATTCTCTAGGTAGGTTTGATGAGAGTGATATTCCTTTTGATAAACCTGCTAGCTTATGCCTGGATGAATTTGATAACTTTGTTGCCAAACAACAGAGTTTCAATGATTATGTTAGCAGACAATTGGAACAAAATGCTCATATGCTTAGTCATTTAAGTGCTTGTGTGGACAGAAACGTCAAATATCTTAAGCTCCTGAGTAAACATGCCTCTATGGTTACTACTCAGGTAGAACAAGTACTTAAAGCTCAGAATGACTTTCTCAATGAGTTGAATGACAATTCTGTCAGAGTTGTTACTAGAGGCGGTAGAATGACTCGGGAACCTTTATATCCTGAGGGTCATCCAAAGAGGATTGAACAAGATTCTCAAGGAGTTAGCACTGATGGACCTAGTCATCCTAGAAAGAAGAAGAAAGATGACAGGAACCTGCACGCTAGCAACCCTATTGCTGCTACACCTGAGAGTCCAAACGATGCCTCTGTCTCTGATGCTGAAACACAATCTGGTGATGAACATGAGCCTAATGATCATATCAATAGTCATGTTCATGTTGATACTCAACCTAGCAATGATAAGGATGTGGAGATTGAACCTGTTGATCTTGATAACCCACAGCCTAAGAACAAGAGATACGATAAGAATGACTTCACTTCTAGGAAGCATGGTAAAGAGAGGGAACCATGGGTTCAGAAACCCATGCCCTTTCCTCCCAAACCATCCAAGAAAAAGGATGATGAGGATTTTGAGCGATTTGTTGAAATGATTAGACCTGTCTTTCTGCAAATGCGTTTGACAGATATGCTCAAAATGTCTCTGTATGCTAAGTACATGAAGGATATTGTGACTAATAAGAGGAGGATACCTGAGGTTGAGATTTCCACCATGCTGGCTAATTATACCTTCAAGGGTGGAACTCCTAAGAAACTAGGTGATCCCGTTGTGCCCACTATACCTTGCTCCATTAAAGGTAACTACGTGAGAACTACTTTATGCGACCTTGGAGCCGGTGTTAGTGTTATGCCTCTCTCTCTTTATCATAGACTTGAACTGGATAAGTTGACACCCACTGAAATCTCTCTGCAAGTGGCCGACAAATCAACTGCTTTCCCTATCGGCATTTGCGAGGATGTGCCTGTTGTGGTTGCCAATGTCACTATCTTAACAGACTTTGTTATTCTGGATATTCCCAAGGACGATGCCATGGCGGTCATCCTCGGAAGATCCTTTTTAAACACTGCAGGGGCTGTTATAGATTGCAACAAAGGCAATGTCAGTTTCCATGTCAACGGTAATGAGAATACGATGCACTTTCCGAAGAAACAATGTCGAGTACATTGCATCAATGCTATCGAAAAAACTTCATCGATTCTTATTGGGAGCTTTGAATGCCCTATACCTCTTGTTAAGATGAAGTATGATTTTCTTGTTGGGGAGATCCTCATCCCCATTGAGGTGACCTAGTGACTATTCAAAAATTCTCCATTCTCTTTTGTGATTCGAAAAGGTTTGTCGAGGAGACTTGATCAACCTCATTGACGGATTTCTTTCGATGACCATGAGATGGATGAATCGAGGAGCCACAAACCTCTGTTCCAAGCTTTCACCTTCTATTTCTAAGATGAAAAATGATAGATTTAGTTTAGTTTTCCCTGTTTTCTGTTTTAGCACCCCCCTGGCCACGCCACCCAGGCTTGTGGGGCCCACAGGCACCCCTTCCACTCATTCTTGCTCTCATCTGGTTCTCCTACCTCCAGAAAAAATCGTTTCGCAACTCAAACCCGTGTTCTTGCTCCTCTTGCTGGGATTTTCGATCTCTTTGCTCAAAGCACCATTCTCCGAACTGTTTTGGGGAAATTACTCCTTGGTAAGTGACTCCTCCATTGGTCCAATTAGTTTGTGTTCTAGTGCCCTATACTTCGCGTATTTTTGCTGCCTTGGTGACCATGTTCTTGAGCTTTGCATGCTAATTTTAGCTGGTCCCAAGTAGTTTTGATGCGTAATATGGCCTCTAGGCACTTGTGGGAGTAGTTGCTACGAGTTGAGTTCAGCCTTATTCACTTTTCCTTAGAATCACTAAAAATTTCAGAAATTTTCAGAGATAGAAAAGGGAAAATATGAGGAGGTTCTTAAGAGGCTCTTCAAGCCGTGACCCCAAGGATGATGGAAGTGAGAAGAAGCCCAAGTACATGGTCCCTCGAGTCGCAGAAGTTCGAGCGTGCGAGTGACCAAGCGACCTGTTCTTACGCGCCGCTGGAATTTATGAGGACTTTTATCACTTGGTGGAAAATGCAGGCCTTACCGCCTTCGTTAAAGATAAGTGTCCGCAATACCTCCTCCTCACTAATATCTTCATACAAAGCTTTAACTTCTATCCGAGGAAGAATCCTCCTATGGTTGAGTTCAAACTTTATGATATCCCCGAGCGCATGTCACTCCAGGATTTTCGGAATGTGTGCAAATTACCTTACGTTGGGGCTATTCATGAACCTCGTCCCCGGGACTTGGAGGCTTTCATCGATACAATTGCTGTAGGAGAGGAGAGAGGAGTGTCTTGCGCTAGAGCTCCTATCATTCATTTTCCCGTGCTTCGGTACTTCTCAATTTTGTGGGAAAATGTTTGATTGGCCGTGGGAAAGCTGGGTCCCTTAGTTCCCCAGATCTTGCGGTCTTACGCGAAGCCCTTCGTAACGATAAAACTTCTAGATTGGGCGCCATAGTAGCTCAACGGTTGAACACGAACCGTTCTAAAGACATTGTCTATGGAGGTATCTATGCTACTCGTCTTGCTAGACACTTTGAGATACCTATTAGGCTGGAGGAGGAAGAAGAGATTCTTCTTCCCGAGAGATATCTAGATTACAATAGCATGGTTTGCCATGACTTTCTTGATAGAGATATAAATAGAAGGTTGATTTATAACCTAGTATTTAGTCAGGATACCCGTGAGACTATTACTTTCCCTGCTCCTTCTTTGTTCAATCTTCATGCAGGAAGGTACATTATTATGCCCTCGGACATCTACGCATATTGGGGCTTGGCCCAACCATAGGTGCACGTGCTCGAGCCACCAGTCGAGTACCAGACGCCAGTTTATCAGTGGGAGCCAGAGGAGCTCACACAGCAGTGGTATCCTCAGTCCACTCCGGAGTACCCCGGAGCTGGTTATTTCCCTCCTTAGGAGTATACCAACTTAGGCCAAAGGCCTAAGCTTGGGGGAGTACGTGTTCTCACCGACTTTACATTCTTGCTTATGCTTTCACTTTGTTCGTCGATGTTCACACTTTGCCACTTTATCATCCATGCTAGTTTATTTTCTTTTTATCTTTTTTATTTCGTTTGTCTATCTAGTTTGAGAAAACCCAAAAAGATTTTCTTTTTCTTCTTTTGCTTGTTGGGAGCTTTCCCGTGTAAATACTTTTCTTTTTCTTTGGGACAAGGTAGAAGATAATGGTTACAATGTTTAGTGGCTCTCGCATGCATATATGTTTATCTGTTAAAGAGCCATATTATCTTGTATTCTCCTTTGTGTTTGCCTGTAGATTCCAGCGTAGTCCAATGCATGAGCACTCTTATTATTGTTCACAACATTCGGTCGTGCAAGTGAAAGGCAATAATGACGATATATGATGAAGTGACTGAGCCTGGAAAAGCTGGTATGAACTCGATCTATTTTGTTTTTGTAAATATGACTAGCTCATCGTGCCTGATTCAGCTTTGTTGTGAGAGAAACATGTTTGCAATGACAACTTAGAGATCATAGTTTCTAATGCCATGCTTACTTAGCTAGGAGCTTATAATGGTTTGTCTTGGATGCCCACATGAATGTTGAGATGACTGTGTTGTAGTATGATAGGATGGTATCCTCCTTGGAATGATTCAAGTGGCTTGACTTGGCGCATGTTCACACATGTAGTTGAAACAAAATCAACATAACCTCTATGATGTTCATGTTCATGGTGACTTATGTCCTACTCATGCTTGCACTCAATGTTAGTTAATCTCAATGCATTTTGATGAGTGTTGTCGCTCTCTAGTTGGCCGCTTCCCAGACTTTTGCTAGCCTTCACTTGTACTAAGCGGGAATACTGCTTGTCCATCCACCTCCATAAACCCAAAGTTGTTCCATATGAGTCCACCATACCTACCTATATGCAGTATCTACCTACCGTTCCAAGTAAATTTGCATGTTCCACTCTCTAAATATTCAAGAAATAATATGTTTTGCATGCCCGATACGCTCATGTGGTGACAGGGGGCTGTCAGTATCTTCCGTGCTAGGCGTGTTATCCTCGATATGTGTTTATTCACTATGATTCACGAGAAAGGGGTCGGTAATTGGAATTCCCAGTTCCATACTCAAATCGAAAAGATAAATGCAAACAAACTCCACCAGGATTGATGTTGGTATAGACGGTACCCGAGGATTCGGCTAGCCCTGGAGTGTGATTGATTGGTGGTGGGGGAGTCAAAACTTTACTTTTTTGTTTGGGAACCGCCTATAGCATGTGTAGCGTGGAAGATGTTGAGAACTCTTAGTCATTGCATTGACAATGAAAGCATGCCACCCAAAATTATTATCTCTGTTTTAAAAGCTTGAGCTCTGGCACCTCTGCAAATCAATGCTTCCCTCTGCGAAGGGCCTGTCTATTTATCTTCCTGTTGAGTCATCCTCCTCTTATAAAAGCACCAATTAGAGAGCACCTCTGTCATTTTTATGCTTTGCTTTTAACTGTGTTGAGTATGACTGTGACTGGATCTTCTTTGCCATGAATTACAATGTTTAGTCAGCCCTTGGTCTTTGAAGGTGCTCTCCATTTATGTTTTGCGCTCTCAGAAAGATCTAGCGAGATACCATCTGTTCGTACTGCTTCATGTTCTTTTGATTGAAGTGTTGACATTTGAGGCTTATTATTATTTGCTCGCTAGCTGATTATGCCATTCATATGAGTTTACCATGAGACCTAGATGTCATTTTCTTATGTGGTTAGCTTGTGATCTTGCCGAAATTCTGGTTATGAATTAGACATAGTTGCAACAACAAGATCGAATAGAGTTCGTCAAAGTTTTTCTTTTGTGTCTTTCAGTTTGTCAACTGAATTGCTTGAGGACAAGCAAGGCTTTAAGCTTGGGGGAGTTGATACTTCTCCGTCGTATCTACTTTTCCGAACTCTTTTACCCTTGTTTTGGACTCTAATTTGCATGATTTGAATGGAACTAACCCGGACTAACGCTGTATTCACCAGAATTGCCATGGTGTTGTTTTTGTGCAGAAATAAAAGTTCTCGGAATGACCTGAAAATTTATGGAGAATTTTTCTAGAATTAATGAAAAATACCTGCGCAAATATCCACTGGAGGAGGTGAGCCAGTGGGCCACAAGCCCACCAGGCGCGGCCACCCCCCCTGGCCGCGCCTGGCAGGCTTGTGGGGCCCACGGAGCCCCACCGCCTCCAATCTCAGCTCTATATATTCCGTTTCGCCCAGAAAAAATCAGGAAGAAGGATTCATCGCGTTTTACGATACGGAGGCGCCGCCACCTCCTGTTCTTCATCTGGAGGGCAGATCTGGAGTCCGTTCTGGGCTCAGGAGAGGGGAAATCGTCGCCATCGTCATCATCAACCTTCCTCCATCGCCAATTCCATGATGCTCTTCACCGTTCGTGAGTAATCTCATCGTAGGCTTGCTGGACGGTGATGAGTTGGATGAGATCTATGTAGCAACCCGACTCAAGACGTGTCAAGCCTCTGTGTTTCTGTGCCATCCCCGGATCAGTATGCTGGCACACACAGTACATTAATGTATATATCAAAGTGCAATCACATGTAAATAGCGTAAAAATGATATATACCTGAAATATTTCAGCGGAAGCAGTCAAGGGAGTGGAGTTCCCAATAAACACCAACGGCAAGTTAAGTGTAGACCGTAACCCTGAATCGTACTCTTACTCGTCGAAGAAAAATATCTGCAACATAAGACGTTGCAGCCGTGTAGGTCAGCATATTGAATATGCTGGCAAGTCACATAAGAGAGGAGTGAAAAGTAATCATCTATACTATATGCATGTATGGCAGGTGGGGCTATAAGTTTTTAGCGAAAAGCAAGTTTTCTCCTACATCAAGAGAGGGCTAAAAGCAAAATGTTACTAGATTGTTGGTTGTTAACGAGATGGTTCCGCCAACCAGTTCTCGTACCCGAGTTGTCAATAATTACTCTCATCAAATATATTTTAATGGTGTTGAGAAATCCAGATAACTTCAGTTCCTTTGGCTCAAGTCGTCCATGACCGTGGACACGGCTAATCGATTAGGTTTGAGTACTCTGCAGAGTTTTGCACACGTTCCCCACAAGATTTGATCGCCTCCGGGTTTGTCCTCGCACTTCAGGGTGTTTGAAGACCAGATGATCAAAACATGGTCTTTCAACGGCTCCCTCTGAATCCCTGTCGGTGCCCATCCATTCCTACCGTTCGTCTACATCTGCTAGCACCGCCTGTCCAGAGTCACCGCGTTGTCCAACCAAGCCAGAGCCCATAATGACTTGTGGCTGTGCAGGTAAGCCTTGGGTCTTGAAAATATCCGTCCGTCTCTTTGAGCCTGGGTGAAGCTTTCCGCAGGATGACATGGCCTCTCCAGCATCCCGGGCATCCACTGGGTTTTCCAGGGAGCCGATCAACCGTCCTTCACCCAGAGTTGCATTGCATCCGAGGTCTTGAAAATCTTGTCTTAGTCTGGTCTTGATTATTATATCAACCTCGCATCACCCGTGGTATACACTCAACCGATAACCCGTCTACTCAAGCATAGCATTAATAAATTGTCGTCCCGGGGCCAAGTATCGGGGTTGTGTGTTCCTACCACATGATACTACAACTTATGCTAAAGTTTCCAAGTACCTAAGGAGCATGCAATTGGGCATAGGATGGTAGAACTACAATGCATGAAACATAGGTGATAGTATGATCAAAGTGACTTGCCTGTGATGTTGACGAAGAACAATTTCTCGAGAAAATAACTTGATAGACTACTCATCACTCTCCGATGAAATCTATATAACAAACATATCATCCACATAAGCACTCATACTAGCAATCATTCTAGCAATCAAACAAAAGAGAGAGAGCGAATAAGGAACCGAAAGAATCTTCAAATAGAACTAAAGAATCTTCTACTATGTCAACCACTAAATAGTTTGTCTAACAGAAATTTAACAAAGAACTAAGATATATGTTTAACTAGGATAAAATAAAGTCTTTTTCACAAAACTTTTGAAGGCATTCCCAAACGGGATTTGAAACAACGGTGAAAACAATTGCACGTTACTACGGAGCTAGAATTGTTTTCATAAAAACAAATAAAACTAAAATAAGAATTTGTTGCAAAACTACTGTTATCTAACATAAACAAAACATAATAATCTTTCTGAAATAATAAAGAAAATATTTTAAAACAAAAGTAGAAAAAGAATTAGCCGAAATCCTAAAAGCGGTGAAACAGAAATTGTTTCACATGAAACAGTGAGCTAAAATACTCAAACAAATCTGAAATTTAATAGGATCACTAGTGATCAGTACCAAAAGGAATCAAATCAAAAGCTATTTTAAACTCCTGGAATGGGCAAAACAGGGTTTAAACTAAATCTGCTCTAACTTATATTTGAAAATTTCAAACATAGACAATTTATATGTTTTTAAAGACTACAGGAAATTTGTGAGCTACTGGAAAAAGAATGAATGTCATTGGACTTCGGGATCAAAAGTTGTGGCCAAAACAAGATTGAAACTTGCTATTTTTGCAATTTAGACGAAAAAAAAACTGGAGATAACTAGCTAGCTATTGGGGTACACGTGGCAAGTTGCTAGTGGCTGCGGTGGGTGTTTGTTTCATGGTTTGGAGCAAACGGCCTAACTCTAACAAAGCTACTGGTTAAAACATAAGTAAGAATAAAACCGTGGGTTTTCTCATGTAGACCGAAAAGGTATTCCTAGTTCTAATCTAAACCATCCACTAAGATCCAACGGTTAAAAAGAAAAAAGAAAAGAGAACAGAGGGGGAGAGGAGATTACCTCGGCTGGGCTGTTCTTCCTTGCTGACTGGCCATGGTGGCGAGGTGGGGGTGGGGTGGGGTGCCGGCGGGGAAGGGGGGAGGGGCCGGCGGGAGTGGGGAAGGGGGCCGAAGGGTGGGGCTCTTGGCAGGGGGGGGGGAGAGGCGAGGTGGAGGGAGGGGGCTGCAGGGGGGGGCGAGGTGGAAGCCGCAGGCCTCCTGGCAATGGGGAAACAGGGGGGCGATGGGGAGGGTTCTGGCGAGGGGTGGGGAAGGGGGCGAGGTGTGCAGGGGGGGCGAAGGTGGTGATGGTGCTGGCGAGCCTGCAGGTGGGGAGGGAGGCGTGGTGGAGGTACAGGGGGCGAGGTGGAGGAAACTCCATGGCAGGTTTTTCCGGTGATAACTCCGGCGAGCGCGCGAGCTAGAGGCGAGGAGATGGGGTTTTCTCGGGAAAAATGGAGAGAGGAGGGCGGTGGGAATTTATAGGCGGTCTCGGATGGCGCCCGGAAGGAAGGAGGAGGGAGATCGGGAAGGAGGGGATTCCTTCCTCCATGGATGGAAGGTTTCTCTGTCACGTAGGAGAGAGGAGGAAGAAGAAGATCTCCTCGGCCAAATTTGGAAAGTGCTTAATGGGCCACCTAGAGTTTTCCTAATAAAAGTGATCTCCTTCCTATTTTCAAAACTAGGAAACTAAAACGTTAAAAAGGAAATCAAATCAATTCAGAATAAAGAGTTTTTATATAATAAAATTATCAGAAAAATAAAATATAGATGATGGGCATTTTTCCACGGCAAAAATAAAAACTTCAGAAAAATTGTTTTCACAAAATTGCCTAAAAGGTTTATTTTCTTTTGCAAATAATTTTAAAATGATCCTCTAAGTTTGAGGGTTCAATTTAACTTTCAAAATGCCCGTGGGTTCGAGGGTCATGTTCCTCCTCTCTAGAATGTATTTCCCGGCATTTTGTTGCGCGAAGAAAACGAATGGAAATGCAAGAGAATTCAATGCAAATATCTCCGTTCAAATTCTTTATAGTTGAAGAAGTCATGTCATCTTCTCTCGTTGCTTTTAAAAGATTGAATTTGAATTCACCGGAGATGGGGAAAGTCATTTTATTCCCTCTCTTTCAAAAGTTTCGAAAAGTTTCAAATTTTACACAAGTTTCAATCACTCAGCAAACAAACAAACAATCAATATATTAACATTCCAAAATTTATAATTTTGGGATGTTACAAACTACCACACATAAATGAATCTCGCCCTCGAGATTCGAAGAGGCTAGAAAGAAAGGTTAGGGTTTGGGGGTCTTCTAACAAATCCAATCTCCGGCAAGGTGGGATGCTACCACACTTAAAATGAGAGATACTGGTCCCTCAAAAATGTTTTAACGATCCTCTGGGGTTTTGGCATCTGACTCCTCACAGTCTTCATATCTTCCGTTATATTCATAACGTCTCCATAAAAAACGAGGGCACTTCCGTTGATATAAGCTTTTTCCATTACTGGGTCTTCGTAACTGACAGCCTCGTGGTTAATTCTAAATAACCTATCGATGGTTCTCACGGTGGTCAACCATTTGTGGTTATCCTGCAGAGAAAGGGGTCTTGGTTTCATCCGCACCGTAAAATTTCCTACGTGTGACAACAAATGCCATGTACATGGGGCTTTTCTTATACCACTCTAAGGCTTAAACAAAAGCTTCAAAGAACGTCGTCTCTCTCTATGGGTAAGTCTCTCAGATTTACCATTCCGAATAGCAAGATAAATGATAAGAGTAAGTCGTCATGGTGATCAATCCATTCTGCACCCAAATCATTTCTCTGTATAAGGTTTAGCGAATCTCGCATTCTAACACTTGGGCATCCTCACAAGCGTTGCAGAATTTCTCTTGTCCACGAACGAAGTTCGGATAATCCATTGGTTCTGCAAGCTGAACGAAACATCTATCGTATCTTCACAACTCTCAGGTTTTCGTATGCTCCTAAGAAAACGTTTGCTGATCCACCATAGCTTCTTCCATAAATCATATTCATTTCATAATCAATCCTTTATTACATCCTTAATTTCTTCAAAAACTCCAATTCAAAAGTACTCTATTATAAATGTTGCCATCCACATTGTTCGGTATGGTTGAGCATTTCTGCCAACTTTATTGATCTGCCTCTCTTGGAGGTACTTTAGTTCCACTGGAACTTTCCAATGTGCTCCTTCAAATCATCCATCTTTTGCTTCATCATGGTGGTCATGAGCTTCACCTCCATCATCTCCGCACGTACCTCACTCAGGTATTCCTGGGTATGACGGAGTCTTGCTTCAAGTATTTCTCCAATCTGACGTATGGCTTCCATGGCAGCTTCATGAACAACATCAAAGAAGGTTGCTCGTGGTATACGTGAAATGAAAAAGTAGTGTCCCATAGTCTCTGGACAAACTCCTTTCACATGATGGGGGTTTACTTCCACGTACCAAAGTTCCACTCCATTTTCCATGAATGGGTAGCCTTTGTAGACTGCATCTCCTTCAAGGTGAATTTGCTTCATCATGTCGTTTAGGATTTTCGGGTAATCTTGATCACTGGTCAGGGTCATGATCGTTTCTGGGCCCTTGAGGAATGACTCGTAGAGAGTTGTCATCTGCAGGTGTCAGTAAATAGGTACTCAGAGGAATGTATGTGTCTCCTTGGTAATCATGGTACACTCCTACTCAATGGATCCTGTGAGTTTACCGATTACTACAACACTTAAATGAATTATACTCATGCCTGCATAGACCATATCTTCTCATATCCTCATAATTGTTCAGCGATCTTTGTTCGAAGAGAAACAACGCATACAGTTTCAACATAAACAATCATGAGACAATAAATTCCATTTATTCATGATGTTATTACAATCTCGGGAACTTCTGTTAAAATTTTTCACTCCATGATCTTATGAAAAACAAGAGTGCTTCAGATTACACTTATTGCCATGGTCAAAACTTAACTACTCCTTTCTAGCTTTCTTCCTTTGTGGACAATCGCTAGCAAAATGTCCTGCTTCCTTGCAACAAAAGCAAATTATTTCCGACAAGTCTCGAGGCTTCTTAGCTTCTGCTTTTGCTCCTTGGATTCCCGGCTTCCTTCCTGAGCACAAGTATTTTTGGTGGCCAAATTTCATACACTTGTAACATCTGACATGACTCAGGTCTATGTCTGCAGAGATTTGGTTCTTCCGAAGGTACTTTTTCTTCTTTCCGGACTCCTTCATTTTGGCCAGTTCTTCTATTTCAAGTGGATCAAACTCCACTTCTTCCGTCGGGAAGTTTCCCAGATACTCTTGGCTTCTCTTCGTGCAGTCCTGTGAATAATGTCCTTCTTCTCCGCATGAGTAGCATGCATTGGAGAAAAATTTGGTCAGACCTTGTCCATCAGGGTCTTCAATATTTTCGTTCATCACCGGTTCCTCCAGAATCTTCTTCTTGAGGGTTTCCGTCACTGCATCTTTCTGCTGCTTGACAACTTGTCGCACCTTGGGGTAAATGTGACACTGAGCTGGGTAGTGGGTGGTTCCTTCACACAAGAAACAAGTCACCTGACTGGTTGGGCACTCCATAGCTGGATGATTTTCTTCACAATGAGTGAATCCATCCGTGTGTTCTTCCTGGGTGTGTCCTATTTCTCCACAGATCTTGCATGCACACGTCTTCTCCTTGGGATTGTCATAGCACTTTTGAATAAGTCAGGGTCTTAACAAAGTCTTCTTGAATTCGTCCCAAGTTTCTGCTCCACTAAATCCTTGTATGGCATGATGCATTTTCCACCAGATTGCAGCACTTTGGGTAAAGTACTGGAGAGCATGTTCCACTTCATACTTCCTTGAGATCAAGTTGCTCCCGAAGTGGTTCTCCATGTTTTGAATCCATATATCAGCTTCGAGCTGGGTCATTGGTCCAGAGACTACAAGTCCAGCTTCATACTCCATCTGGTAGGGTTGAGGTTTTGGGGATGAGACGGGTAAGAGAGGGAGGGAGATAGACACAATACAAACAATATTTTTGAGAATAGGTTTTAGTTGTGGCCATCGGAAAACACACACCAATGACGGCTCACAAATCATCGTACTAACTTGGGTATATAATTGGGGTTTGGACTTCTAATAAACATTGGAACGTTTCGGGGTCTTCGAGTTCTTCGGGTCTTGAGAGTCTTCAATTGGTGTAGTTTCAACTGCATGATGAAATCCTCTTTACTTTGAAGTGGGAGTCAGTTGGTCCTTCACGTGGTCAAAGGGGAAAGGGCGTTGTCTAACTATTTGAGGTGAGAGAGAATGTTTGATGAAATCAGAAGAGATGAGAAGTAAAAGGTGTTCTTGAAAAATAGAAATTTTGTGAGATCCTTTCCTAAGAAATTTCCAGTTTCTAGGGTCACGTCCTACAGTCAACATGTGCTCTGATACCATCTCTGTAGTGACCCGACTCAAGACGAGTCAAGCCTCCGTGTTTCTGTGCCATCCCTGGATCAGTATGCTGGCACACACAGTACATCAATGTATATATCAAAGTGCAATCACATGTAAATAGCGTAAAACTGATATATACCTGAAATATTTCAGCGGAAGCAGTCAAGGGAGTGGAGTTCCCAATAAACACCAACGGCAAGTTGAGTGTAGACCGTAACTCTGAATCGTACTCTTACTCGTCGAAGAAAAATATCTGCAACATAAGACGTTGCAGCCGTGTAGGTCAGCATATTGAATATGCCGGCAAGTCACATAAGAGAGGAGTGAGAAGTAATCAGCTATACTATATGCATGTATGGCAGGTGGGGCTATAAGTTTTTAGCGAAAAGCAAGTTTTCTCCTACATCAAGAGAGGGCTAAAAGCAAAATGTTACTACATTGTTGGTTGTTAACGAGATGGTTCCGCCAACCAGTTCTCGTACCCGAGTTGTCAATAATTACCCTCATCAAATATATTTTAATGGTGTTGAGAAATCTAGATAACTTCAGTTCCTTTGGCTCAAGTCGTCCATGACCGTGGACATGACTAATCGATTAGGTTTGAGTACTATGCAGAGTTTTGCACACGTTCCTCACAAGATTTGATCGCCTCCGGGTTTGTCCTCGCACTTCAGGGTGTTTGAAGACCGGATGATCAAAACATGGTCTTTCAACGGGTCCCTCTGAATCCCTGTCGGTGCCCATCCATTCCTACCGTTCGTCTACATCTGCTAGCACCGCCTGTCCAGAGTCGCCGCGTTGTCCAACCAAGCCAGAGCCCATAATGACTTGTGGCTGTGCAGGTAAGCCTTGGGTCTTGAAAATATCCGTCCGTCTCTTTGAGCCTGGGTGAAGCTTTCCGCAGGATGACATGGCCTCTCCAGCATACCGGGCATCCACTGGGTTTTCCAGGGAGCCGATCAACCGTCCTTCACCCAGAGTTGCATTGCGTCCGAGGTCTTGGAAATCTTGTCTTAGTCCGGTCTTGATTATTATATCAACCTCGCATCACTCGTGGTATACACTCAACCGATAACCCGTCTACTCAAGCATAGCATTAAGAAATTGTCGTCCCGGGGCCAAGTATCGGGGTTGTGTGTTCCTACCACATGATACTACAACTTATGCTAAAGTTTCCAAGTACCTAAGGAGCATGCAATTGGGCATAGGATGGTAGAACTACAATGCATAAAACATAGGTGATAGTATGATCAAAGTGACTTGCCTGTGATGTTGACGAAGAAGAATTTCTCGAGAAAATAACTTGATAGACTACTCGTCACTCTCCGATGAAATCTATATAACAAACATATCATCCACATAAGCACTCATACTAGCAATCATTCTAGCAATCAAACAAAAGAGAGAGAGCGAATAAGAAACCGAAAGAAACTTCAAATAGAACTAAAGAATCTTCTACTACGTCAACCACTAAATAGTTTGTCTAACAGAAAATATTAACAAAGAACTAAGATATAAGTTTAACTAGGATAAAATAAAGTCTTTTTCACAAAACTTTTGAAGGCATTCCCAAACGGGATTTGAAACAACGGTGAAAACAATTGCACGTTACTACGGAGCTAGAATTGTTTTCATAAAAACAAATAAAACTAAAATAAGAATTTGTTGCAAAACTACTGTTATCTAACATAAACAAAACATAATAATCTTTCTGAAATAATAAAGAAAATATTTTAAAACAAAAGTAGAAAAAGAATTAGCCGAAATCCTAAAAGCGGTGAAACAAAAATTGTTTCACATGAAACAGTGAGCTAAAATACTCAAACAAATCTGAAATTTTTACCACTTATAAATAGGATCACTAGTGATCAGTACCAAAAGGAATCAAATCAAAAGCTATTTTAAACTCCTGGAATAGGCAAAACAGGGTTTAAACTAAATCTGCTCTAACTTATATTTGAGAATTTCAAACATAGACAATTTATATGTTTTTAAAAACTACAGGAAATTTTTGAGCTACTGGAAAAAGAATCAATGTCATTGGACTTCGGGATCAAAAGTTGTGGCCAAAACAAGATTTAAACTTGCTGTTTTTGCAATTTAGACGAAAAAAACTGGAGATAATTAGCTAGCTATTGGGGTACACGTGGCAAGTTGCTAGTGGCTGCGGTGGGTGTTTGTTTCATGGTTTGGAGCAAACGGCCTAACTCTAACAAAGCTACTGGTTAAAACATAAGTAAGAATAAAACCGTGGGTTTTCTCATATAGACCGAAGAGGTATTCCTAGTTCTAATCTAAACCATCCACTAAGATCCAACGGTTAAAAAGAAAAAAGAAAAGAGAACAGAGGGGGAGAGGAGATTACCTCGGCTGGGCTGTTCTTCCTTGATGACTGGCCATGGTGGCGAGGTGGGGGTGGGGTGGGGTGCCGGCGGGGAAGGGGGGAGGGGCCGGCGGGGGTGGGGAAGGGGGCCGAAGGGTGGGGCTCTCGGCAGGGGGGGAGAGGCGAGGTGGAGGGAGGGGGCTGCAGGGGGGGCGAGGTGGAAGCTGCTGGCCTCCTGGCAATGGGGAAACAGGGGGGTGATGGGGAGCGTTCTTGTGAGGGGTGGGGAAGGGGGCGAGGTGTGCAGGGGGGGGGGGGCGAAGGTGGTGATGGTGCTGGCGAGCCTGCAGGTGGGGAGGGAGGCGTGGTGGAGGTACAGGGGGTGAGGTGGAGGAAACTCCATGGCAGGTTTTTCCGGTGATAACTCCGGCGAGGGCGCGCGAGCTAGAGGCGAGGAGATGGGGTTTTCTCGGGAAAAATGGAGAGAGGAGGGCGGTTGGAATTTATAGGCGGTCTTGGATGGCGCCCGGAAGGAAGGAGGAGGGAGATCGGGAAGGAGGGGATTCCTTCCTCCATGGATGGAAGGTTTCTCTGTCAAGTGGGAGAGAGGAGGAAGAAGAAGATCTCCTGGGCCAAATTTGGAAAGTGCTTAATGGGCCACCTAGAGTTTTCCTAATAAAAGTGATCTCCTTCCTATTTTCAAAACTAGGAAACTAAAACGTTAAAAAGGAAGTCAAATCAATTCGGAATAAAGAGTTTTTATATACTAAAATTATCAGAAAAATAAAATATAGATGATGGGCATTTTTTCACGGCAAAAATAAAAACTTCAGAAAAAATTGCTTTCACAAAATTGCCTAAAAGGTTTATTTTCTTTTGCAAATAATTTTCAAATGATCCTCTAAGTTTGAGGGTTCAATTTAACTTTCAAAATGCCCGTGGGTTCGAGGGTCATGTTCCTCCTCTCTAGAATGTATTTCCCGGCATTTTGTTGTGCGAAGAAAACGAATGGAAATGCAAGAGAATTCAATGCAAATATCTCCCTTCAAATTCTTTATAGTTGAAGAAGTCATGTCATCTTCTCTCGTTGCTTTTAAAAGATTGAATTTGAATTCACCGGAGATGGGGAAAGTCATTTTATTCCCTCTCTTTCAAAAGTTTTGAAAAGTTTCAAATTTTACACAAGTTTCAATCACTCAGCAAACAAACAAACAATCAATATATTAACATTCCAAAATTTATAATTTTGGGATGTTACAATCTATCATGTAATCGAGTTAGTTTTGACGGGGATTGATCCCTAGTATCCACTATGTTCTGAGATTGATGTTTCTACTACTTTGCCATGCTTATTGCTTGTCACTAGGGCCCGAGTGCCATGATTTCAGATCTGAACCTATTATGCTGTCGCCAATATATGTGTGGTTTAGATCCTATCTTGCAAGTTGTAGTCACCTACTATGTGTTATGACCCGGCAACCCCGGAGTGACAATAGCCGGAACCACTCCCGGAGATGACCATAGTATGAGGAGTTCATGTATTCACCAAGTGTTAATGCGTTGGTCCAGTTCTTTATTAAAAGGAGAACCTTAATATCCCATAGTTTCCATTAGGACCCTGCTGCCACGGGAGGGATGGACAATAGATGTCATGCAAGTTCTTTTCCCTAAGCGCGTATGACTACATACGGAATACATGCCTACATTAGATTGACGAACGGGAGCTAGTTACTTATCTCTCCGTGTTATAGCTATTATATGATGAATCACATCCGGCATAATTACCCATCACCGATCCAATGCCTACGAGTCTTTTACTACTGGTCCTTGCTACTGTTACTTTGCTGCTACTGTTGTCACTTTGCTGCTACTGGTTACTATTGCTACTGCTGCTATCATACCACCTTGCTACTGATACTTTGCTGTAGACACTAAATCTTTCAGGTGTGGTTGAATTGACAACTCAACTGCTAATACTTGAGAATATTCTTTCGTTTCCCCTTGAGTCGAATCAATAATTTTGGGTTGAATACTCTACCCTCGAAAACTGTTGCGATCCCCTATACTTGAGGGTTATCAACGTTACATGCAAATCATAATTTACATGATATGGCCATGAACTTGTGCTTCTTGATCTCCATAACCAAAGCACCGGCATGATATCCATCGTCAGCGGCGCTGCACCATGATATCCATCATCGTGCCGCCATCGAGGTTGTCACGCTATCTATGCTATTACTACTAAAGCTACTACGTAGCAATATAGTAAACGCATCTGCAAGCACAAATGTTAGTTTAAAGACGACCGTATGGCTCCTGCCGGCTACCGTAGCATCGACGTGCAAGTCGATATTTAACTATTACAACATGATCATGTCATACATCCAATATATCATATCATGTCTTTTGCCATATCACATCACATGCATACCCTGCAAAAACAAGTTAGACGTCCTCTAATTTGTTGTTGCATGTTTTACGTGGTTGCTATGGGTATCTAGTATGATCACATCTTTCTTACGCAAAGCCACAACGGTGATATGCAAATTGATATTTAACCTTCTCCAAGGATAGCATCGGTCAAATCCAGTTCAATTAAAGTTGAGGAAACAGACACCCACCAGTCATTTTTATGCAACTAGTTGCATGTCAGTCGATAAAACCAATCTCTCGTAAGCGTACGAGCAAAGTTGGTCCGGGCCGTTTCAATCCAACAACACCGCTAAACTAAGACAAGACTAAGGCCGGTAGCAAATTGAACATCAACGCCCACAAACTCCTTTGTGTTATACTCGAGATATCATCTACTCATGAACCTATCTCATGATACCACTGTTGGGAAACGTAGCATGGGAAACAAAAAAAATTCCTACGCACACACAATACCTATCCAGGGTGATGATCATCTACGAGAGGGGAGAGTGAATCTAGATACCCTTGTAGATCGCTAAGCGTAAGCGTACATAACGTGGTTGATGTAGTGGAACATCTTCGCGATCCAAATCGCAGTCCGTCCCGCGATCTCGTCACGATCTGTCCCGCGATCCCATCACGATCCATCCCGATCTAGTGCCAAACAGACGGCACCTCCGCGTTCAGCACACGTAGAGAGTGATGACGATCTCCGTCTTCTTGATCCATCAATAGGGGCGAAGAGGTAGATGAGTTCTCGAGCACGGCGGCATGATGGTGGTGTTGGTGGAGCTATTCCAGCAGGGCTTTGCCTAAGCACCGCTGAAACTAGACTAGAGGAGAAACATATCTAGAGAGAAAGGGCAGCACGTGATTGTTTTTCTGTGTCTCAAAAACCCTCAATACCTCTAGTATGTATAGGAGGGTGGGAGGGGAAGAGGCAGCCTCAAACCCTCAAGGTTTGGCCAAAATTGGAGGTGGAGGAGTCCTACTCCAATCCTACTAGGAGTAGGATTCCTCCTTTCCACTTGGAAACCCTTTCCACCTTTTCCACTTTTGGGTTTTTGGCCTCTCAAACCTCATAGGCCTTAGTGGGAGCTTATGTCAGCCCACTAGGGGCTGGTTTTTATCCTCCTAGAGCCCATTAGGCCCCTCGGGGCGTGACACCCCTCCCGATGGTCCCCGGTAACCTCCCGACACTCCCGGTACACTACCGATTAGTCCGAAACTTTTCTGGTGACCAAAACAGGACTTCCTATATATCAATCTTTACCTCCGGAGCATTCCGGTGCTCCTCCTGACGTTAGGGATCTCATCCAGGACTTCAAACAACTTTCGGTTACCAACACCTATAACTCAACTATACCGAAACGTCACCGAACCTTAAGTGTGGAGACCCTGCGGGTTCAGAACTATGCAGACATGACCAAGACACCTCGACGGTAAATAACCAATAGTGGGACCTAGATGCCCATATTGGCTCCTACATGCTCTACGAAGATCCATATCGGTTGAACCTCTATGTCAATGATTCAGTTAATCCCGTATGTTGTTCCCTTTGTCCTTCGGTATGTTACTTGCTAGGGATTCGATCGTCGGTATCTCTATACCTAGTTCAATCTCGTTACCAGCAAGTCTATTTACACATTCTGTAATACAAGATCTCGTCGCTAACTCCTTAGTCACATTGCTTGCAAGGCTTATTGTGATGTTGTATTACCGAGTTGGCCCCGAGATACCTCTCCGTCATACGGAGTGACAAATCCCAGTCTCGATTCATGCCAACCCAACAGACACCTTCGGAGATGCCCGTAGAGAAACTTTAGGGTCACCCAGTTACGTTGCGACGTTTGATACACAGAAGGTATTCCTCTTGTGTCCGGGAGTTGCATGATCTCATGGTCATAGGAATAAATACATTGACATGCAAAAAACAGTAGCAATAAACTAACACGATCATGTGCTATGTTTATAGTTTGGGTCTTGTCCATCACATCATTCTCCTAATGATGTGATCTCGTTGTCAAGTGAAAACACTTGTCTATGGCTATGAAACCTTAACCATCTTTGATCAATGAGCTAGTCAACTAGAGGCTTACTAGGGACAATGTTTTGTCTATGTATCCACACATGTATTCGAATTTCCAATCAATACAATTATAGCATGGATAATAAACGATTATCCTGAACAAGGAAATATAATAATAACCAATTTACTATTGCCTCTAGGGCATATTTCCAACACCTATATATACCCCTCCACCTCCTCTCATTCGCAGAGGAAGCACTAAGAACACCCTTACACTTGCCAGATCCATTTTAGAGAGAGAGAGACACAAACTCATGTGTTGATATCAAGAGATTCCAATCCAACCATTTGAAACTTGATCTCTAGCCTCCCCAAGATCAATCTCACTACCCATGCCAAATCCGTGAGAGAGTGATTGAGTGTTGAGGAGACTATCTTTTGAAGCACAAGAGCAAGGAGTTCATCGTTCTACCGCATCTATTACCTTTTGGAGGGTGGTGCCTCCTAGATTGGTTAGGTGTTTCTTGGGAGCCTCCTACGACGTGTTGTGGAGATGAACCAAGAAGTTTGTACGGGCAAGGAGATCACCTACTTTGTGAAGCTCTACCGTGAGTGAGGCTAGTCGCGTGTGGACGGAAGCCGCGATGGAATAGACAAGACCGCTTCTTCGTGGACCCCTTGTGGGTGGAGCCCTCTGTGGACTCTCGCAAACGTCACCCTCCGTGGGTTGAAGTATCCACTAACATGTACATACGATAGCACACCTATCGGAACCATGCCAAAAAGCGCCATGCCAACTTCTTTGTGTTTGATCTTCCTAAACTCTACTACTTACTACATGTGCAAAGTCTTTACTTTCCACTTCCATATTTGTTGACTCGCATGTGTAGGGTGCTCTAGACTTGTTAGAATTGCAAAAATCTACCAACAATGAAATTTGGGAAAAGGCTAGGTTTTAAATTATGCAAGTAGTCTATTCACCTCCCCCCTCTAGACACCTCTTCTATCGATCCGACATTACTCTTCGAAGTTCTTTGTGTTGGATTAAATATAATGAATTTAAAATTGGTTGATGCATGCCGCATAATTTATCCACAGATACTTGAGGTGACATTGGAGTATCTAGGTGACATTAGTGTCTATTGATATGCATCATAGGTGTTATTCCAGTACTAACTCTAATGCTGTTTGTGACACTTATAGGAATAGCTCAAAAGATTGGCCGGATAGAATTAATTTAAGGTGGTTTGCTGCCTACAATAACTTTTTGTTATGTTCTCTGCTAATAGGAAGTTTGCAGTTATTCTTTGTTGGATGATGACAGATGACCATATGATTCTACAATGTTAGCATTGTTGATAGATTGCACTAGTGAAAGTACGAACCCTAGGCCTTATTTCCAAACATTGATATACTGTTTTGCTTGTTGTTTACTGCTTGTTATCTTGCTGTTTTATATTTTCAGATTACAAAAACCTATATCTACTATCCATACTACACTTGTATCACAAACTCTTCGCCGAACTAGCGCACCTATACAATTTGCCATTGTATTGGGTGTGTTGGGGACACAAGATATTTCTTGTATTTGATTGCAAGGTTGTTTGAGAGGGACCATCTTCATCCTACACGTCCCATGTATTGATAAACATTAGGTCATCCACTTGAGGGAAATTTGCTGCTATCCAACTCCACGCTGATTAACGTTTGTTTCCCTCCAACCTTAAAGGGTGATGTAGCACAGCGACGACAAGTATTTCCCTCAGTTATGAAATTAAGGTATCAAACAATAGGAAGATCCACAAGACTATGTAAGAAGTACCTCCACAGAAATAATGAATCCTCGTAACCCAACGCGTGTAGGGGTTGTCAATCCCTCGTGGGTAAAGTAAACAGATAGATTGATAGATGCAAATAAAGTGATGGCGAATAAAATACATCAAGGTATTTTGGGTTTTTTGATAATATAGATCTGAAAATAAAATAGCAAATAAAATGGTAACACGAATAGCAAAGTAGAGATTGCAAATAGATGATGTGAAATAGACCCGGGGGCCATTGGTTTCACTAGTGGCTTCTCTCGAGAAAATAGCAAATGGTGGGTAGACAAATTGTTGTTGGGCAATTGACAGAAGAGAAAATAATTATGACGGTATCCAAGACAATGGTCATGTATATAGGCATCACGTCCGAGACAAGGAGACCGACTGCTCCCTGCATCTACTCCTATTACTCCACACATGGACCGCTATCCAGCATGCATCTAGTGTATTATGTTCATGGAGAAACGGAGTAATGCTTTTAGAATGATGAATGATGTAGAAAAGATCTATTCTTGTAGGAATAGACCCCATCATTTTATCCTTAATAGCAACGATACATGTGTGTCATCTCTCTTTCTGTCATTGAGATTGAGCATCGCAAGATCGAACCCATCACAAAGCACCTTTTCCCATTGCAAGATATAAAGATGAAGTTGGCCAGACAAAACCCAAATATCTGAGAACAAATATGAGGCTATAATAGGCAAGAATGGATATAATTTCATAGATTTGATCATAAACTCACAATTCATTAGATCCCAACAAACACACCACAAAATAATGAATTACATCAAAGAGATCTCCAAGAGACCATTGTATTGAGAAGCAAAACGTGAGAGAGAGCCATCTAGCTATTGCCTACAAACCTGTAGGTCTCATATGAACCACTCACGCATCATCAGAGGAGAACCAATGAGGATAATGAACCTCTCTGTGATCATGTTCCTCTCCGGAACGGGCTCTAGATTGGATTTCATGGCTTCTGGAACTTGCGGCGGCTGAACTAATTTTTCGTCCACTCCTTTAGGGTTTCTGGAATATTGGGGTATTTATAGAGCACAAAGGTGGTGGAGGAGGTGTCCGAGGCCCTCATACGTCTCCGTCGTATCTACTTTTCCGAACTCTTTTGCCCTTGTTTTGTAGTCTAATTTGCATGATTTGAATGGAACTAACCCGGACTGACGTTGTTTTCAGCAGAATTGCCATGGTGTTGTTTTTGTGCAAAAATAAAAGTTCTCGGAATGTCCTGAAAATTTACGGAGATTTTTTTGGAATAAAATAAAAATACCTGCGCAAATATCCACCGGAGGGGGCGTGCCAGTGGGCCCCAAGCCCACAGGCCGCGGCCACCCCCCTAAGTCACGCCATGAGGGCTTGTGGGGCCCACGTGGCACCACTGCCCCCAAACTCAGCTCTATATCTTCCGTCTCGCCCGGAAAAAAATCAGAGAGAAGGTTTCATCGCGTTTTACGATACGGAGGCACCGCCACATCCTGTTCTCCACCTGGAGGGCAGATCTGGAGTCCGTTCTAGGCTCCGGAGAGGGGAAATCGTCGCCATCGTCATCATCAACCTTCCTCCATCGACAATTCCATGATGCTCTTCACCGTTCACGAGTAATCTAATCGTAGGCTTGTTGGACGGTGATGAGCTGGATGAGATCTATCATGTAATCGAGTTAGTTTTTGACGGGGATTGATCCCTAGTATCCACTATGTTCTAGATTGATGTTGCTACTACTTGGCTATCCTTAATGCTTGTCAGTAGGGCCCGAGTGCCATGATTTCAGATCTGAACCTATTATGTTGTCGCCAATAAATGTGTGTTTTAGATCCTATCTTGCAAGTTGTAGTCACCTACTATGTGTTACGACCCGGCAACCCCGGAGTGACAATAGCCGGAACCACTGCGGGAGATGACCATAGTATGAGGAGTTCATGTATTCACCACGTGTTAATGCGTTGGTCCGGTTCTTTATAAAAAGGAGAACCTTAATATCCTGTAGTTTCCATTAGGACCCCGCTGCCACGGGAGGGATGGACAATAGATGTCATGCAAGTTCTTTTCCCTAAGCATGTATGACTACATACGGAATAAATGCCTACATTAGATCGACGAACGGGAGCTAGTTACTTATATCTCCGTGTTATAGCTGTTACATGATGAATCACATCCGTCATACTCATCCATCAACGATCCACTGCCTACGAGTCTTCTACTACTGGTCCTCGCTACGTTACTTTTTCTAGGCTTGTCCCTTGCTACAAAAGGGATTGGGCCACTTTGCTGCTACTATTGTTACTCTGTTTCTACTACTGTTACTCCGATGCAGCTACTACTGTTGTTCCTTGCCACTTCGCTGTTACTTGTTGCAAGACTTTTTCGACACCGTTGTCGGGGAAGAATAGTTCCTTGTCCACGTGCAACATTGGCGCCATTGATACAACGGTTAGGAATTGTCTGCCGTCAACAGATCTGTTTCTGGCACCGTTGCTATCATACTACTTTGCAACTAATACTTTGCTTGCACACACTAATCTTTCAGGTGTGGTTGAATCTGACAAACTAAGCTGCTGATACTCGAGAATATTCTTTCGCTTCCCCTGTCGAACCAACAAATTTGGGTTGAATACTCTACCCTCGAAAACTGTTGCGATCCCCTATACTTTTGGGTTATCAAGACCTTTTTCTGGCACCGTTGCCGGGGAGGCACAACTATATTCCCTGAGTCGCTTGGGATTGACGTCTGCTGATCACTCTGAGGAATCCGAATGATCCAAGAACTGAGATCCTACCTTCCACTACGAGAAGAGGTAAGGAACTACCATCTAGCTCTGCACTTGATTCACCTTCAGTTTTGAGTAAGTTTGCGACATCACCTCCTGCTAGAAATCTTGATATGTCCCATGTGCTTGATGATGCTACTTCTGCTGCCCATGATGCTATGCTTGATACTATGCCTAATGATGCTATGCTTGATACTATGCCTGATGATGCTATGCTTGATACTATGCCTCATGATGTTATGCTTGATACTATGCCTCATGACGCTATGCCTGGTACTGCTTTGCCACTAGGTGCATTCCTTGATGCACAACTTGCTAGAGTTGCTGCTAGATGTGATGATACTTCTGAAACTGCTGATACTAACATGCTACTATGACTGAATTGCCAGTTATGCCTGATACGCGCTATGTTATGGAGGGAGAGATAGCCGAGGATTTTCTTGCGTGTAAGGATAGCTATGATGTTGATAAACTACTGCTCAAGTGGAAAGAAAAATGTCTGAACGCTAGGATGAAATACGACCCGAAGTTTGCTACTTCGCCTATATTTGTGGCCGATAAGGATTATGAATTCTCTGTCGACCCTGAGTTAATCACTCTGGTCGAATCTGATCATTTTCAAGGTTATGAGTCTGAAACGGTTGTAGCCCATCTTACCAAACTACACGATATAGCCACCCTATTCACTAGTGAGGAAAAGATCCTCCACTACTATATCCTCAAGTTGTTTCCTTTCTCGCTAAAGGATGGTGCTAAGACTTGGTTCACTTCTCTTGCTCCTAGTTGTGTGTGTAGCCCCCAGGATATGGTCTACTACTTCTCTGAAAAATATTTCCCTGCCCATAAGAAGCAAGCTGCCTTGCAGGATATATACAACTTTTCTCAAGTTGAGGAAGAGTGTCTCCCACAAGCTTGGGGGAGGCTCATCCAGCTACTCAATGCTTTGCCTGATCACCCTCTTGAGAAGAATGAAATACTTAATATCTTCTATAATGTACTTACCGATGCTTCCAAAGACCACCTAGATAGTTGTGCCGGTAGTGTTTTTAGGGAACGAAGCGTAGAACATGCTGTGATTCTATTGAATAACATCTTGTGCAATGAGAATGCTTGGACTATTCCCAAACCACCTCCTAAGCCAACTCCGAAGAAAAGAGGTATTCTATTCCTCAGTCCTGAAGATATGCAAAAACCAAGAAATCTATGCGAGAGAAAGGCATTAAATCTAAAGATGTCAAAAATCTACCACCTATCGAAGAGATCCATGGTCTTGATAACCCGATACAGGTAGTAGAAGTAAATTCTCTGCGTTGGTTTGATGAGAGTGATATTCCTTTTGATAAACCTACTAGCCTATGCGTGGATGAATTTGATAACTTTGTTGCCAAACAACAAAGCTTCAATGATTATGTTAGCACACAATCGGAACAGAATGCTCGTATGCTTAGTCATTTAAGTGCTTGTGTAGACAGGAATGTCAATGATCTTAAGCTCCTGAGTAAACATGCCTCTATGGTTACTACTGAGGTAGAACAAGTACTTAAAGCTCAGAATAACTTGCTCAATGAGTTGAATGACAATTCTGTCAGAGTCGTTACTAGAGGTGGTCGAATGACCCAGGAACCTTTGTATCCTGAGGGTCATCCTAAGAGAATTGAACAAGATTCTCAAGGAGTTAGCATTGATGCACCTAGTCATCCTAGAAAGAAGAAGAAAGATGATAGGAATCTGCACGCCAGCAACCCTGTTGTTGCGACCCCTGAGAGTCCAAATGATGCCTCTGTTTCTGATGCTGAGACACAATCTGGTGATGAACATGAGCCTAATGATAATATCAATAGTGATGTTCATGAAGATGCTCAACCTAGCAATGAAAAGGATGTGGAGATTGAACCTGTTAATCTTGATAACCCACAACCTAAGACTAAGAGATACGATAAGAATGATTTCGCTGCTAGGAAGCACGGTAAAGAAAGGGAAGCATGGGTTCAGAAACCTATGCCCTTTCCTCCCAAACCATCCAAGAAATAGGATGGCGAGTATTTTGATCGCTTCGTTGAAATGATCAGACATGTCTTTCTGCAAATGCGTTTGACAGATATGCTCAAAATGTCTCCGTATGCTAAGTACATGAAAGATATTGTGACTAATAAGAGGAGGATACCTGAGGTTGATATTTCCACCATGCTTGCTAATTATACCTTCAAGGGTGGAAATCCTAAGAAACTAGGTGATCCTAGTGAGCCCACTATACCTTGCTGCATTAAAGGTAACTACGTTAGAACTACGTTATGCGACCTTGGAGCCAGTGTTAGTGTTATGCCTCTCTCTCTTAATCGTAGACTTGAACTGGATAAGTTGACACCCACTGAAATCTCTCTGCAAATGGCCGACAAATCAACTACTTTCCCTATCGGCATTTGCGAGGATATGCCTGTTGTGGTTGCTAACACCACTATCTTAACAGACTTTGTTATCTTGCATATTCCCGAGGACGATGCCATGGCTGTCATCCTCGGAAGACCCTTTTTAAACACTGCATGGGCTGTTATAGATTGCAATAAAGGCAATGTCAATTTCCATGTCAACGGTAATGAGCATACGGTGCACTTCCCAAAGAAACAATATCGAGTACATTGCATCAATGCTATTGAAAAGACTTCATTGATTCTTATTGGGAGCTTTGAATGCCCTATTCCTCGTGTCAAGATGAAGTATGATTTGCTTCTTGGGGAGATACATATCCCCATTGAGGTGACCAGGTGACTATCCGAAAATTCTCCGTTCTCTTTTGCGATTCGAAAAAGTTTGTCAAACAGACTTGATCAACCTCACCAACGGATTTCTTTTGATGACCATGAGATGGATGAATCGAGGAGTCACGAACCTCTGTTCCAAGCTTTCACCTTCGGTTGCTTAGAAGAAAAATGATAGATTTAGTTTAGTTTTCCCTGTTTTTTGTTTTCGCGTCTCGTAGATAAGTTCCCCGAAAATAAAAGTTCTCCAAACGTCATGAAAATCTAGTATGATTTTTTCTGGATTATTTGAAAAATTATGGGACAAAGAGTGTGTCTGGGGCCACACCAGTGGGCCACAAGCCCTAGGGGAGCGGGTACCCCCCTGGCCGCGCCACCCAGGCTTGTGGGGCCCACAGGCACCCCCTCCACTACTTCTTGCTCTTATCTCCTTCTCCTACCTCCAGAAAAAATCGTTTCGCAGCTCAAACCCGTGTTATTGCTCCTCTTGCTGGGATTTTCGATCTCTTTGCTCAAATCACCATTCTCCGAACTGTTTTGGGGGAATTACTCCTTGGTAAGTGACTCCTCCATTATTCCAATTAGTTTTTGCTCTAGTGCCTTATACTCTGCGTATTCTTGCTGCTTTGGTGAACATGTTCTTGAGCTTTGCATGCTGATTTTAGCTGGTCCCAAGTAGTTTTGATGCGTAATATGGCCTCTAGGCACTTGTGGGAGTAGTTGCTATGAGTTTAGTTGAGCCTTATTCACTTTTCCTTAGAATCACTAAAAATTTCAGAAATTTTCAGAGATAGGAAAGGGAAAGATGAGGAGGTTCTTAAGAGGCTCTTCAAGCCATGACCCTAAGGATGATGGGAGTGAGAAGAAGCCCAAGTATCAGGTCCCTTGAGTCGCGGAAGTTCGAGCGTGCGAGTGGCCATGCGACGTGTTCTTACGCGCCACTGGAATTTATGAGGACTTCTATCACTTGGTGGAAAACGCAGGCCTTACCACCTTCGTTGAAGATAAGTGTCTGCAATACCTCCTCCTCACTAATATCTTCGTACAAAGCTTTAACTTCTATCCGAGGAAGAATCTTCCTATGGTTCAGTTTCAACTTTATGATATCCCCCAGCGCATGTCACTCCAGGATTTTTGCAATGTTTGCAAATTACCTTACGTTGGGGATATTCATGAACCTCGTCCACGGGACTTGGAAGCTTTCATCGGTACAATTGTTGTAGGAGAGGAGAGAGGAGTGTCTTGCGCTAGAGCTGCTAGCATTCATTTTCCCGTGCTTCGGTACTTCTCATTATTTGTGGGAAAATGTTTGATTGGCCGTGGGAAAGCTGGGTCACTTAGTTCCCCAGATCTGGCGGTCTTGCGCGAAGCCCTTTATAACGATAAAACTTATAGCTTGGGCGCTATAGTAGCTCAACGGTTGAACCTGAACTATTCTAAAGGTGTTGTCTATGGAGGTATCTATGCTACCCGTCTTGCCAGACACTTTGAGATACCCATTAGACTGGATGAGGAAGAAGAGGTCCTTCTTCCCGAGAGATATCTAGATTACGATAGCATGTTTCACCATGACTTTCTTGATAGAGATATAAGTAGAAGGATGATTTATAACCTGGTGTTTAGTCAGGGTACTCGTGAGACTATTACTTTGCCTGCTCCTTCTTTGTTCAATCTTCATGCAGGCAGCTACATTATTATGCCCTCGGACATGTACGCATATTGGGGCTTGGCCCAACCATAGGTGCCCGTGCCCGAACCACCAGTTGATTACCAGATGCCAGTTTATCAGTGGGAGCCAGAGGAGCTCACACAAGAGTGGCATCCTTAGTCTACCTCGGAGTACCCCGGAGCTGGTTATTTCCCTCCTTGGGAGTAGATCAAGTTAGGCCAAAAGCTGGTTATTTTCCTCCTTGGGGGAGTACGTGTTCTCACCGACTTTACATTCTTGCTTATGCTTTCACTTTGTTAGCCGGTGTTCACACTTTGCCACTGTATCATCCATGCTATTTTATTTTATTTTTCTTGTTTTCTTTTCGTGTGTCTGTCTAGTTTGAGAAAAACCAAAAAGATTTTCTTTTTCTTCTTTTGCTTGTTGGGAGCTTTCCCATGTAAATAGTATTCTTTTTCTTTGGGTCAAGGTAGAAGATTTTGGTTACAATGTTTAGTGGCTCTTGCATGCATACCTGTTTAGCTTTCAAAGAGCCATATTACTTTGTCTTCTCCTTTGTGTTTGCCTGCAGATTCCAGCATAGTCCAATGCACAAGCACTCTTATTATTTTTCACATCATTCGGTCGTGCAAGTGAAAGGCAATAATGACGATATATGGTGAAGTGACTGAGCCTGGAAAAGCTGGTATGAACTCGATCTATTTTGTTTTTGTAAATATGACTAGCTCATCATGCCTGATTCAGCTTTCTTGTGAGAGAAACATGTTTGCAATGACAACTTAGAGATCATAGTTGCTTATGCCATGCTTACTTAGCTAGGAGTTTATAATGGTTTGTGTTGGATGCCAACATGAATGTTGAGATGACTGTGTTGTAGTATGATAGGATGGTATCCTCCTTTGAATGTTTCAAGTGGCTTGACTTGGCGCATGTTCACGCATGTAGTTGAAACAAAATCAACATAGCCTCTATGATATTCATGTTCATGGTGATTTATGTCCTACTCATGCTTGCACTCAATGTTAGTTAATCTCAATGCATTTTGATGACTGTTGTCGCTCTCTAGTTGGTCGCTTCCCAGTCTTTTGCCAGCCTTCACTTGTACTATGGGGGAATACTGCTTGTGCATCCACTTCCCTAAACCCAAAGTTGTGCCATATGAGTCCACCATACCTACCTATATGTGGTATCTACCTGTCGTTCCAAGTAAATTTGCATGTGCCACTCTCTAAACCTTCAAGAAATTATCTGTTTTGCATGCCCGAACTGCTCATGTGGTGACAGGGGGCTATTGGTATCTTCCATGCTAGGCGTCTTATCCTTGGTATGTGTTTATTCACTATCATTCACGAGAAAGGGGTCGGTAATTGGAATTCCCAGTTCCATGCTCAAATCGAAAAGATAATTGCAAACAAAACTCCCCCAGGATTGATGTTGGTATGGACGGTACCCGAGGATTCGGCTAGCCGTGGAGTGTGATTGATTGGCGGTGGGGGAGTCAAAACTTTACTTTTCTGTTTGGGAACCGCCTATAGCATGTGTCGCATGGAAGATGTTGAGAACTCCTAGTCATTGCGTTGACAATGAAAGCATGCCACCCAAAATTATTATCTCTGTTTTCAAAGCTTGAGCTCTGGCACCTCTGCAAATCAATGCTTCCCTCTGCGAAGGGCCTGTCTATTTATGTTCATGTTGAGTAATCCTCCTCTTATAAAAGCACCAATTAGAGAGCACCTCTGTCATTTTATGCTTTGCTTTTAACTGTGTTGAGTATGACTGTGACTGGATCTTCATTGCCTTGAGTTACAATGTTTAGTCAGCCCTTGGTCTTTGAAGGTGCTCTGCATTTATGTTTTGCGGTCTCAAAAAGAGCTAGCGAGATACCATCTATTTGTATTGCTTCATGTTGTTTTGATTGAAGTGTTGACGTTTGAGACTTATTATTATTTGCTCGCTAGCTAATTATGCCATTGATATGAGTTTACCGTGAGACCTAGATGTCATTTGCTTATGTGGTTTGCTTGTGATGTTGCTGAAATTCTGGTTGTGAGTTAGACATGGTTGCAACAACAAGATCAAACAGCGTTCGTCAAAGTTTTTCTTTTGTCTCTTTCAGTTTGTCAACTTAATTGCTTGAGGACAAGCAAGGCTTTAAGCTTGGGGGAGTTGATACATCTCCGTCGTATCTACTTTTCCGAACTCTTTAGCCCTTGTTTTGCACTCTAATTTGCATGATTTGAATGGAACTAACCCGGACTGACGCTATTTTCAGCAGAATTGCCATGGTGTTGTTTTTGTGCAAAAATAAAAGTTCTCGGAATGTCCTGAAAATTTACGGAGATTTTTTTGGAATAAAATAAAAATACATGCGCAAAGATCCACGAGATGGGGCGTCCAGTGGGCCACAAGCCCACAGGCCACGGCCACCCCCCAAGGGCGCGCCGTGAGGGCTTGTGGGGCCCACGTGGCACCACCACCCCCAAACTCAGCTCTATATCTTCCTACTCGCCCGGAAAAAAAATCAGAGAGAAGGTTTCATCGCGTTTTACGATACGGAGGCGCCGCCACATCCTGTTCTTCATCTGGAGGGCAGATCCGGAGTCCGTTCTTGGCTCCGGAGAGGGGAAATCGTCGCCATCGTCATCATAAACCTTCCTCCATCGACAATTCCATGATGCTCTTCACCGTTCGTGAGTAATCTCATCGTAGGCTTGCTGGACGGTGATGAGTTGCATGAGATCTATCATGTAATCGAGTTAGTTTTTGACGGGGATTGATCCCTAGTATCCACTATGTTCTAGATTGATGTTGCTACTACTTGGCAATGCTTAATGCTTGTCACTAGGGCCCGAGTGCCATGATTTCAGATCTGAACCTATTATGTTGTCGCCAATAAATGTGTGTTTTAGATCCTATCTTGCAAGTTGTAGTCACCTACTATGTGTTATGACCCGGCAACCCCGGAGTGACAATAGCCGGAACCACTCCCGGAGATGACCATAGTATGAGGAGTTAATGTATTTACCTCGTGTTAATGCGTTGGTCCGGTTCTTTATTAAAAGGAGAACCTTAATATCCTGTAGTTTCCATTAGGACCCCGCTGCCACGGGAGGAGTGGACAATAGATATCATGCAATGTATTTTCCCTAAGCACGTATGACTACATATGGAATACATGACTACATTAGATCGACGAACGGGAGCTAGTTACTTATCTCTCCGTGTTATAGCTGTTACATGATGAATCACATCCGTCATACTCATCCATCAACGATCCACTGCCTACGAGTCTTCTACTACTGGTCCTCGCTACGTTACTTTGTCTAGGCTTGTCCCTTGCTACCAAAGGGATTGGGCCACTTTGCTGCTACTATTGTTACTCTGTTGCTACTGCTGTTACTCTGCTACTACTGTTCCTTGCTACTTCGCTGTTACTTGTTGCAAGACTTTTTCGACACTGTTGTCGGGGAAGAATAGTTCCCCATCCATGTGCAACATTGGCGCCATTGATACAATAGTTAGGAATAGTCTGCCGTCAACATATCTGTTTCTGGCACCGTTGCTATCATACTACTTTGCTACTGATACTTTGCTTGCAGACACTAATCTTTCAAGTGTGGTTGAATCTGACAAACTCAGCTGCTAATACTCGAGAATATTCTTTCGCTTCCCCTGTCGAACCAACAAATTTGGGTTGAATACTCTACCCTCGAAAACTGTTGCGATCCCCTATACTTGTGGGTTATCAGGCCCCCACTACCCACCATGTCATTCCCTTGTGCCTAGTGGGCCGCCGGCCACCCCCCTCACCTGGACCTCCTCTCCCCTGCAGTCCCATGCCGCTGGGATATGATCTTTGTCCCCGTCGCCTTCGGTCGCGGTCCTCCTCGCCGCCGGTCATCGTTGCAGCTCCATACTCGCCCCTCGGTGTGGCAGGAAGTTGTCGCTCCTCGTAGCAAAAAAACGACGCCATCTGCGGGTAGCCCCGCGGGCTCCCGCGCGCTCATCGTCGTCGTCCCCATTGTCAGCCTACTCACCACGCTCGCCGTCGACGTTGTGGTTTGCAGCAACCCACGACCAACATCCCGCCTCCCGGGAAGCAAAAAAAATTGTTGGTGGTAGCAAAAAAACAATACAGTTGCAACAAAACAGAATGACGGATGTAGCAAATTTGTATAATCGTTGTAGCATTTTTCCATCATGGTTGCAGCTCGGCCATGCCAACACTTGTAGCAAAAAAAATACGAGTTCAACAAAACAGAATGACAGATGTAGCATATTTGTATAATGGTTGTAGCATTTTTCCATCATGGTTGCAGCTCGGCCATGCCAACGCTTCTAGCCAAAAAACAATACGATTGCAACAAAACAGAATGACGGATGTAGCAAATTTGTATAATGGTTGTAGCATTTTTCCATCATGGTTGCAGCTCGGCCAAGCCCACAATTGTCGCAAAATTTCCGTCAACGCTTGTAGCTTCTTTCATGCCGGTTGAAGACTTTTTGCACACTGCTTCTAGCTTTTTTCAATAGTTGCATACGCACGGATCCATCCATGGTAGGAGGCAGCCATGGCATCTCCCGTGGCTTGGCCCCAGCACCGGCGATGGCCCGAATTCATCCAATAATGGTGGTTTCAACAGCGCGAGCGAAGGTGTGAGGGGCGTCCGGCAGTGCCTGCACGAGGGAAGGACATGAGGGGGCAACAGCAGTGCCTGCGCAAGGGGGCGCACGATCCACGGGAATCGGATGCACGCGACGCGTTCGGCCGAAACATATCGACCGCGCGCGCTGGCATGAAATGTTGACCTATTTTTAATGTTCACTTATGATGATTTTTGTTCCTTGGTTGGGCGCTTCTCAATCTATTTGCTAGCCTTCACTTGTACTAAGCAGGAATACTGCTTGTGCATCCAAATCCTAAACCCAAATTTGTGCCAAATGAGTCCACCATACCTAACTATATGTGGTAGTCCACCATCCTAAACCCAACTCTAATTTTCAACATAAAATCCTATTTTGTTTTCCCGTACCGCTCATGAAGCGGCGAGGGGTGGCCGGTATCTTCCATGTTAAATAGGTTATTCTCAAGACGAGTACTTATTCACTTGTCATTGCACGAGAGTATGGCAGTAATAGGGATGCCCAGTCCTAAAAAAAATATTGTATGTTCTCAAATAATAAATTCCTCGGAAAGTGTTGTTATGGACGACACCCGTGGATATGGATAGCCGTGGAATGTGAAAGAATGGTGGAAAAGGAATAAACTTTACTTTCAGTTTGGGAACCGCCTATAATTTGTTTAGCATGGAGGATATTGTAAACTCTTAGTTGTTCTCATTGACAGGAAAAGCATGCCACCCTAATTTTTTTTATCTCTAAGTTTTTTACTTTGAGCTATGGCAGCTCTACAATCCATGCTTCCCTTTGCGATGGGCCTATGTGTTTGCTTTATAAAAACATTATTTTTGAAATTGAGTCTCCATCTTCTCCTATAAAGCACAAAACTAAGGAACACCATTATCACACTTGAGCATTGGATGTAGTTAATATTTGAGTGTGTTGCATGAATGGATCAATGAGAGAGCATGTTGGTCTAAGGATAACGTTCTTTAGCGTTGATATTTTGAAATACTTGGTTGCTTGTTGGTATGCTTGAGTATTGAAATTTGTATGTCAAATTATAGACTATTGCTTTGCATCATCTACAAGTCCATATGTCCATGCTAAAAAGAAAAGAATATGATGAATATGTGAGGCAGCATTCCGAATCAAGAATTCTGTTTTTTATCATTTACCTACTCGAGGACGAGCAGGAATTAAGCTTGGGGATGCTGATACATCATTTTTTATTGTTACATGCTGTTATATTATAATTCTTGGATGTTTTATATTCACTCTATACCAATATTATATCGTTTTTTGGACTAACCTATTGACATAGTGCCCAGTGCCAGTTGCTGTTTTTTGCTTGTTTTTTCCTTCGTAAAAAATCCATATTAGATGATTTCCAATTGCCGTGAATACTTACAGAATTTTTTTGGACCATAAGGAAACTTGGGAACCAAGAATGAGCAGCAAACAAGACCTAGGGGGGCCACTAGACATCAGGGCACGCCAGTGGCCCCTCGCACGGCCTGGTGTCTATTGGGGCCCTCGGGAAGCTTCTCCAAGGCCTCTGAGCTCTATAAATACACCAATATTTAGCAAACCCTAGAGGATTCGAAGACAAATCGTTTCAGCTACCGCAAGTTTGAGAGCCACGAAATCCAATTTAGAGACCATTCCGAAGAGGAACACAATCACGCAGGGGTTCACCATCCTCATTGGTGCTCCTCTGATGATGCATGAATAGTTCATATCAGACCTACGGGTCTGTTGGCAGTAGCTAGATGGCTTTCTCTCTCGTTTTGTTCTCAATAGATTGGTCTCTTGGAGATCCATATGATGTAACTCTTTATTTTGCGTTGTGTTTGTTGGGATCCAATGAATTGTGAGTTTATATTCAGATCTATGAAAACATATTCATGCTTCATTATTATAGCCTCGTATTTCCTTTTTGACATTTGGTTTTTGTATGGCCAACTTAATTTTTTATCTTGCAACGGGAAGAGGTGCTTTGTGATAGGTTCGATCGTGCGGTGCAAAATCTCAGTGACAGAAAGAGACATGACACGCATGTATTGTTGCTATTAAGGATAAAACAATGGGGTATATTCTTACATGAATAGATCTTCTCTACATCTTTACATTGTTCTTAAGGTATTACTCTATTTCTCCATGAACTCAATTCACTAGATGCATGCTGTCTAGCGGTCGATGTTTGGAGTAATAGAAGTAGATGCAGGCACAAGTTGGTCTACTTATCTTGGATGTGATGCCTATATACATGATCGTTGTCTTGAATACTGTAATAATTATTTGCTCTTCTATGAATTGCTCAATAGTAGTTTGTCTACCCTATGCTTGCTATTTTCTTGAGAGATGCCACTAGTGAAACCTACGGGCCCCGGGTCTACTTATCATAATCTATTTACAATATCTACTTTGCTATTTGCGTTTCTACTTTATTTGTTCTTTTGTTTTCACATCTATATAATCAACAAAACCCAAAAATATTGTGTTCTACAGGATCTCTTTTGATCCGCAGCAATCCTTGAGATAGTCTCAACTATCATGTCCATCACTCTAAATCTGGTATGGGTATCAAGTAGGTGCAGCAGGTTGATTGAATATCCTCTGATCATCTTTTCATCTCCTGACTTAGGCATGAGAGTGTATCGCAGTATAGTGTTTGTTGTGGGAATACCAGCTTGCAGAAAATATATTGAGCCAAGCTTGTGACTGGCCAAGTACTAATGAGGAATGGTCTTGTACATGTTGGCCATGGAGTTGTGCTTATGCTTAGCATCTGCAAACACATCTATGTCATATCCTTCCCAACAAAATCTTCTATGTCAACTAGCCTGAAGTTTTCTTGAACATGTGGAAAGAAATTCTCATTCTCCTTGATGAATGCCCAATCAAAATACCTCATATCACTCACAGAAGGACACTTGTCATACAATACAGTATCATAAAAATCTTGTTGTTCCTTGGTGTGAAACCTTGGATCAACAACAGTTTTTCTTCTCACAGCATATGGATCAGCAGCTCTCCATTTTATTAATCCGACATCCTTCCTCTTCTTCATGTCTTCTGCTACAGGATGAGCATCAGTGTGGAGTGGTACATATGGTCTGAGTTTCCTCAGAACTGGAGCATTCTCATCTTCTTCCTCTTCTACAGCATGGGCACTGGATGCAGGGCCTTTGCTCTTAGCACCTCCCACTTATGATTAACCACCTCGCAAGCATCCGTAACTATCATAAAAGTATGAAGAATAAATTCTAACCATATCATTAAACATAGGGATCCGAATCAGCCCCTTATGGAATAGCGCATAAACTAGGGTTTAAGTTTTTGTCACTCTCGCAACCCATCATTCAATAACTATTCCACAATGCATTCCCTTAGGCCCAAAGATGGTGAAGTGTCATGTAGTCGATGTTCACATAACACCACTAAGGGAATCACAACACTCATACAATCAAAATATCGAACGGATATCAACTTCGCATGACTACTTGCAACATGACTTCTCCCGTGGCCTCAAGAACAAAATTAACTTCTGATAACTGATGGACGTGCTCATGATCAGTAGGGTATTAAATAGCATATTGGATATGAACATATGATCTTCCACCAAATAAACCATAAAGCATCAACTACAAGATGTAATCAACACGACTAGCCACCTCCAGATATCAATCTTAGGTTCCGGTACAAGATTGAGAACAAGAGATGAACTATGGTTTTGAGAGGAGATGATGTTGTTGAAGATGTTGATGAAGATTGGACTCCCCAAGATGAGAGGGTTGTTGGTGGTGAAAATGGCCTGGCTTTCCCCCTCCGGGAGGGAAATTCCCCCGGTGGAATCGCTTCACCCGAGGGCAAAAGTGCTCCTGCCCAAGTTCTGCCTCGAGATAGCGGCGCTTTGTCTCAAAGCTCCTCTCCTTATTTTTCTAGGTTAAAACTGAATATATAATAGAAGATGGTCGCGGAAGTGGGTCGGGTGGCCCACTACCCTCCAGGGCGCGCCAGAGGGGGCTGGCGCACCCTGGTGCCTAGTGGGCACCTGGCAGCCCCCCTCTCGTACTTCTTTCTTCCAATATTTTTTATTTATTCCAAAAATATTCTACGTGAAGTTTCAGCCCATTTCGAGATGTGAAGAATAGGTATCTATGACGTAGCTTTTTCAGGTCCAGAATTCCATCTGCCAACATTCTACCTCTTTGTGTAAACCTTGCATATTATGAGAGAAAAGGAACTAGAATTACTCCATAAAGTGATATAATGCATAAAAACACTATAAATAACAGTATTAAAACATGATGCAAAATGGACGTATCAACTCCCCCAAGCTTAGACCTCGCTTGTCCTCAAGCGATAGCCGATACTGAAAATCATGATCACACTTTTGAGAGAGAGGTGTTGATAAAAACAAAATACGAACATAGTAGCATTATGCTCATTATTATAACAATAATTAAAATTCATCACAAAGATTTATCATTAAACTTTCATCATATAATTTATGATAAACAAGTAACAATTCATCACAACATCGAAGTATGAAGCATAAACTCTATTGAAAACTAACAAACTATGTTCTCACTCAACTTTGGAACACAATTCATCACATTTTCAGGAAGGGTCTCGTATCCGAGCCTTTAGGCAAGTCCACATACTCAACCATAATTTAGTTTTCTATGATTTCTAACGCTCACCGTATACATATGACCAAAAGGTTTCAACCGGGCATATAGAAAGATAGGGGCTTATTGTTTCGCCTCCCAACGTATTCACTTCAAGGGGTAATGTCAACAATAATAACTCATGACCACCCACATTCAACTAGATATATATGCCTAGATCTTTCCCCACCACATGATGCTTGCAAAAGAGAAAATAAAAAGAAATAAAGAAGAATACTTTGACACTTGCTTTAAAGTAAATACATCAACGTAAAAGATAGGCCCTTTGTAGAGGGAACCATAATTTTGGTTGTATGCCAAATCCTTAGTGCAAAGGGACGTTACGTTATATTTCCCCTTTTGATAGCAACCTTTATTATGCGGTATGTCTCTTTTATAATCACCATCACAAGTTCATACAACGCTTAATTTACCTTACACTAAATGATCAACACATTTAGAGGCAATTTTTATTGCCTCTTTGCACCGATGACAATTTACTTGTATGATCTTACTCAATCCATATGCAGGTATGGTGAACTCTTACAACATGGATTTGGGTTTAAGGTTTTGGATGCACAAGTAGTATCTCTACTTAGTGCGGAATTTTGGCTAGCAAATATATTGTTAGAGGATGTATAACAATATAACTTCTATATGAATGTGAACAAAATAAATCATTACGTGGTCTTCCTAGTATAATGTCAATAGTTTTGGCATATTATAATTAATGGGGGCTCACAATCATAAAAGAGGTCAAGCATGGTGTAGTTGCATGTAAATATTCTCTTCCCTTATTAATTCTTTCATTAGTTGCATCACTGACCAATTCTATGTGTGTCAACCTTCAACAAATTTTACCACTTATACTTTTCCTTATGTAATATCACTACTTACTATAAGATTAGTGTTGGGGAACGTTGCATGGGAAACAAAATTTTCCTACGCACACGAAGACCTATCATGGTGATGTTCATCTACGAGAGGGAGATCGAATCCACATACCCTTGAAGATCTCTAAGAGGAAAGCGTTAAGAAACACGGTTGATGTAGTGGTACAGCTTCATGATTCAAATGACCATCGTCACACGATCCGTCCCAATCTAGTACCGAACGGACGACACCTCCGCGTTCACCACACGTACAGCTCGATGACGATCTCCGCCTTCTTGATCCAGCAGGAGAGACGGGGAAGTAGATGAGATCTCTGACATCGTGATGGCGTGCCGGTGATGGTGATGATCTATTCCTGCAAGGCTCCACCCGAGCGCCGCAGAAATCCGATCTAGAGGAAGAACTATGAGGTAAAGGTTTGAGTTGCACGTGGCAAAGTTGTGTCTCAAAAACCCTAAAACTTCTAGTATATATAGGAGGAGGGGAGGGGCTAGCTTTGGGGCTCAAGGGAGCCCCTAGGGTGCCGGCCGAAGTGGAGAGGAGGACTCCAACTCTAATTCGGTTTGGGGAAGGAGGAGTCCTCCTCTCCCTTCCCACCTCCCTCCTTTTTTTTGGTTTTTCTTGTTCTAGCGTCATTTCCCACTTGGGCTGGCCTCACCAGCCCACTAAGGGCTGGTGCACCACGCTAGGACTATTGGGATCACTCCCAGGTGGATGAGCTCCTCCTGGTGAAAACCCAGAACCCACTCGTCACTCCTGGTACACTGCCGGTGATGCCCAAAATCATTCCGATGACCAAATGAAACCATCCTATATATCAATCTTCGTTTCCGGACCATTTCGGAAACCCTCGTGATGTCTGTGATCTCATCTGGTACTCTGAACAACCTTCGGTCACCAACACCTATAACTCATTTATACCGAAACGTCACCGAACCTTAAGTGTGCAGACCCTGCGGGTTCGAGAACTATATAGACATGACATGAGACACTCCCCGGTCAATATCCAATAGCGGGACCTAGATGTCCATATTGGATCCTACATATTCTACGAAGATCTTATTGGTTGAACCTCTGTGCCAAGGATTCATATAATCCCGTATAACATTCCCTTTGTCCTTCGGTATGTTACTTGCCCGAGATTTGATCGTCATGTATCTCCATACCTATTTCAATCTCGTTACCGACAAGTCTCTTTACTCATTCTGTAATACAAGATCCTGTGACTGACACTTGAGTCACATTGCTTGTCAGGCTTATATGTGATGTTGTATTACCGAGTGGGCCCCGAGATACCTCTCCATCACATAGAGTGACAAATCCCAGTCTTGACCAATGCTAACTCAACGGACACCTTCGGAGATACCTATAGTGCACCTTTATAGTCACCTAGTAACGTTGTGACGTTTGATACACATAAGGTATTTCTGCGGTGTCACTGAGTTACATGATCTCATGGTCATAGGAATGAATACTTGACACACAGAAAATAATAGCAACAAAATGACACGATCATATGCTATGTTCATAGTTTGGGTCTTGTCCATCACATCATTCTCCTAATGATGTGATCCAGTTATCAAGTAACAACATTTTGCATATGGTCAGAAAACCTTTACCATCCTTGCTCAACTGGCTAGTCAACTAGAGACTTACTTGGGACATTGTTTTGTCTATATATCCACACGTGTATCTAGGCTTTCATTCAATACAATTATAACATGGATAATAAACGATTATCTTAAAACAGGAAATATAATAATAACTATTTTATCATTGCCTCTAGGGCATATTTCCAATAGTCTCCCACTTGCACTAGAGTCAATAATCTAGTCTCACATCGCTATGTGATTTACATTGGAATGAATCTAACACCCGTATAGTTCTGGTATTGATCATGCTTTGCTCGTAGAAGAGGTTTAGTCAGCGGATCTGCAACATTCAGATCCGTGTGCACTTTGCAAATATTTACGTCCTCTCCTTCGACGTAGTCGTGGATGAGGTTGAAGCGTCGTTTGATGTGTGTGGTATTCTTGTGAAACCTTGGTTCCTTTGCTAAAGTAATGGCACCAGTGTTGTCACAGAATAGAGTTATTGGATTTAGTGCGCTTGGCACAACTCCAAGACCCGTCATGAACTGCTTCATCCACACACCCTCCTTAGCTGCCTCCGAGGCAGCCATGTACTCTGCTTCACATGTAGAATCTGCTATGACGCTTTGCTCGGAACTGCACGAGCTTACCGCACCCCCATTAAGAATAAATACGTATCCGATTTGAGACTTAGAGTCATCCGGATCAGTGTCAAAGCTTGCATCGACGTAACCCGTTTACAACGAGCTCTTCGTCATCTCCATAAACGAGAAACATTTCCTTAGTCCTTTTCAGGTACTTCAGAATATTCTTGACCGCCGTCCAGTGATCCACTCCTGGATTACTTTGAAACCTGCCTGCCATACATATGGCTAGGCTGACGTCTGGTCTTGTGCACAGCATTGCATACATGATAGACCCTATGGCTGAAGCATAGGGGACGCTACTCATCTTTTCTCTATCTTCCGCAGTTATTGGACACTGAGTCTTACTCAATTTTATACCTTGTAACACTGGTAAGAACCCCTTCTTGGACTGCTCCATTTTGAACTTCTTCAAAACTTTATCAAGGTATGTGCTTTGTGAAAGTCCTATTAGGCGTCTTGATCTATCCCTATAGATCTTAATGCCTAATATGTAAGCAGCTTCTCCTAGGTCCTTCATTGAAAAACTTTTGTTCAAGTAATCTTTTACGCTCTCTCAAAACTCCACATTGTTTCCAATCACCAATATGTCATCCACATATAATATTAGAAACGCTACAGAGCTCCCACTCACTTTCCTGTAAATACAAGATTCTCCAACAACTTGTATAAACCCAAAATCTTTGATCACCACATCAAAGCGCTTATTCCATCTTCGAGATGCTTGCACCAGTCCATAAATGGATCGCTGGAGCTTTCATACCTTGTTAGCATTCTTCCGATCGGCAAAACCTTCGGGTTGCATCATATACAACTCTTCCTTAAGAAAACCATTAAGGAACGCCGTTTTTACATCCATCTGCCAGATTTCATAATCGAAAAATGGAGCTATTGCTAACATGATTTGAACGGACTTAAGCATCGCTACGGGTGAGAACTTCTCATCGTAGTCAACTCCTTGAACTTGTGAAAAACCCTTTGCCACAAGTCGAGCTTTATAAACGGTCACATTACCGTCTGCGTCCGTCTTCTTCTTAAAGATCCATTTGTTCTGAATAGCCTTGCGACCTTCAGGTAATACTTCCAAATTCCACACTTTGTTTTCATACATAGATCCTATCTCGGACTTCATGGCCTCGAACCATTTGTTGGAATCCGGGCCCACCATTGCTTCTTCATAATTTCCAGGTTCATTGTTGTCTAACAACATGATAGATAAGACAGGATTACCGTACCACTCAGGAGCAGTACGTGATCTTGTCAACCTGCGAGGTCCGATAGTAACTTGATCTGAAGCTTCATGATCATCATCATTAGCTTCCTCCTCAACTGGTGTTGCCTCGACAGGGGTTTCCCCTGTCCTGCGCCACCATCTAGAGGGAGCAGAGGTTCTACAACCTCATCAAGTTCTATCTTCCTCCCACTCAATTCTTTCGAGAGAAACTCCTTCTCAAGAAAAGCTCCGTTCTTAGCAACAAACACTTTGCCCTCGGATCTGAGATAGAAGGTGTACCCAAATGTCTCTTTTGGGTAACCTATGAAGACGCACTTTTCTGCTTTGGGTTCCAGCTTTTCAGGCTGAAGATTTTTGACATAGGCATCACATCCCCAAACTTTAAGAAACGACAACTTTGTCCTCTTGCCATGCCATAGCTCATATGGTGTCGTCTCAACGGATTTTGATGGTGCCCTATTTAAAGTGAATGCAGCTGTCTCTAATGCATAACTCCAAAACGATAACGAAAACTCGGTAAGAGACATTATAGATCGCACCATATCTAACAAAGTACGATTATGACGTTCGGATACACCATTACGCTGTGGTGTTCCAGGTGGTGTCAACTGTGAAACGGTTCCACATTGTCTTAAGTGAGCACCAAACTAGAAACTCAGATATTCACCCCCCCGATCAGATTGTAGCAACTTGATCTTCTTGTTATGATGATTTTCAACTTCACTTTGCAATTTCTTGAACTTTTCAAACATTTCAGACTTGTGCTTCATCAAGTAGATATATCCATACCTACTCAAATCATCAATGAAGGTGAGAAAATAATGATATCTGTCGCGCGCCTCCACACTCATCAGACCGCACACATCAGTATGTATGATCTCCAACAAGTCACTTGCACGCTCCATTGTTTCGGAGAACGGAGTCTTAGTCATGTTGCCCATGAGGGATGGTTCGCACATGTCAAGTGATTCGAAATCAAGTGACTCCAAAAGCCCATCAGCATGGAGTTTCTTCATGCGCTTTCCACCAATATGACCTAAGTGGCAGTGCCACAAAAACGCAGCTCTATCATTGTTAACTCTACATCTTTTGGTCTCAATGTTATGTATATGTGTGTCATCACAATCAAGATTCAATATGAACAAACCCCTCACATTGGGTGCATGACCATAAAAGATATTACTCATAAAAATAGAACAACCATTATTCTCTGATTTAAATGAGTAACCGTCTCGCAATAAACAAGATCCAGATATAATGTTCATGCTTAACGCAGGCACTAAATAACAATTATTTAAGTTCATAACTAATCCTGATGGTAATGGAAGTGGCATTGTGTCGACGGCGATTGCATCAACCTTGGAACCATTTCCCATGCGCATCGTCACTTCATCCTTCGCCGTCCTTCGTTTATTCCGCAGTCCCTGCTTCGAGTTGCAAATATGAGCAACAGAACTGGTATCAAATACCCAGGAACTACTACGAGAGTTGTTTAAGTACACATCAATAACATGTATATCACATATACCTGGTTTGGCGTTGGCCGCCTTCTTATCGGCCAAATACTTGGGGTAGTTGCGCTTCCAGTGACCCATCCCCTTGCAATAATAGCACTCTTTTTCCGGCTTAGGTCCATCCTTGGGTTTCTTCATCGGATTGGCAACAGTTTTACCGCTCTTCTTGGAGTTACCCTTCTTGCCTATGTCGTTTCTCTTGAAACCAGTGGTATTATTGACCATCAACACTTGATGCTCTTTCCGGAGTTCTGACTCTACGACTTTCAGCATCGTGAATAACTCGCCGGGTGACTTGTTCATCCCTTGCATGTTATAGTTCAACACAAAGCTCTTGTAGGTAGGTGGCAGTGATTGAAGAATTATGTTAGTGATAGCCTCTTGCGGGAGTTCAATCCCCAGCTCAACTAGACGATTTGAGTACCCAGACATTTTGAGCACATGTCCACTGACAGACGAATTCTCCTCCATGTTGCAAGCATATAATTTATCGGAGGTGTCATACCTCTCGATCCGGGCGTTCTTCTCAAAGATAAACTTCAATTCCAGGAACATCTCATATGCTCCATGACGTTCAAAGCGTCGTTGAAGTCCCAGTTCCAAGCCATACAAGATTGCACATTGAACTACTGAGTAGTTCTCCTTACGTGATTGCCAAGCGTTCAAAACATCTTGGTTAGACGTAGCGGGTGGTTCATCTCCTAGCGCAGCATCAAGGACATATTTCTTTTTCCCATCTTGTAGGATGAGCCTAAGATTACGAGCCCAGTCTACAAAGTTGCTACCATCATCTTTCAGCTTAGCATTCTCTAAGAACGTATTGAAATTCAGGGTTGCTACTTCATGAGCCATTGATCTACAACATAAAATATTGCAAAGTCGACTTAGACTACGTTGAAGATAACTAGAGTTTAACTAATCAAATTACTAATAAACTCCTACTCAAATAGACATCCCTCTAGTTACTTGAGTGCGGCATGATCCAAATTCACTAACTCAAATCCGATCATCACGTGAGTTGAGTATACTTTCAGTGGTAAACATCTCTATGCTAATCATATCAACTATACGATTCATGATCGTCCTTTCGGTCTCTTGTGTTCCGAGGCCATGTCTGCACATGCTAGGCTCGTCAAGTTTAATCCGAGTGTTCCGCGTGTGCAACTGTTTTGCACCCGTTGTATGTGAAGGTTGAGTCTATCACACCCAATCATCACGTGGTGTCTCGAAACGACGAACTGTTGCAACGGTGCACAGTCAGGGAGAACACAATTTTATCTTGAAATTTAGTGAGGGATCACCTTATAATGCTACCGTCGTTCTAAGCAAGATAAGGTGCATAAAAGGATTAACATCACATGCAATTCATAAGTGACATGATATGGCCATGATCTTGTGCTTCTTGATCTCCATCACCAAAGCACCGGCATGATCTTCATTATCACTGGTGCCACACCATGATCTCCATCATCGTGCCACCATTGAGGTTGTCGTGTTGTCTATGCTATTACTACTAAAGCTACAACCTAGCAATATAGGAAACGCATCTGCAAACACAAACATTAGTTTAAAGACAACCCTATGGCTCATGCCGGTTGCCGTAGCATCGAGGTGCATGTCGATATTAACTATTACTACATGATCATCTCATACATCCAATATATCACATCATGTCTTTGGCCATATCATATCACAAGCATACCCTGCAAAAACAAGTTAGACGTCCTCTAATTTGTTGTTGCATGATGGCTGCTATGGGTATCTAGTATGATCACATCTTACTTACACAAAAACCACAACGGAGATGTGCAAATTGATATTTAACCTCTCTCCAAGGACCGCCTCGGTCAAATCCAATTCAACTAAAGTTGAAGAAAGCGACACCCGCGAGTCATCTTTATGCAATGAGTTGCATGTTGGTCGATGAAACCAGTCTCTCGTAAGCGTACGAGTAATGTTGGTCCAGGCCGCTTCAATCCAATAATACCGCCGAATTGAGAAAATACTAAGGAGGGCAGCAAATCAAACATCAACGCCCACAAAAACTTTTGTGTTCTACTCGAGATTACATCTACGCATGAACCTAGCTCATGATGCCACTGTTGGGGAACGTTGCATGGGAAACAAAATTTTCCTACGCACACGAAGACCTATCATGGTGATGTTCATCTAGGAGAGGGAGATCGGATCAACATACTCGTGTAGATCGCTCAGCGGGAAGCGTTAAGAAATGCGGTTGATGTAGTGGTACAGCTTCGTGATTCAAATCACTGTCGTCCCACGATCCGTCCCGATCTAGTACTGAACGGACGGCGCCTCCACGTTCAGCACACGTACATATCGATGACAATCTCCGCCTTCTTGAGCCAGCAAGAGAGATGGGGAAGTAGATGAGTTTTTCGGCAGCATGACGATGCGCCGGTGATGGTGATGGTCTATTCCTGCAGGGCTCCGCCCGAGCTCCGCAGAAATCTGATCTAGAGGAAGAACTACGAGGTAAAGGTTTGAGTTGCACGTGGCAAAGTTGTGTCTCAAAAACCCTAAAACCTCTAGTATATATAGGAGGAGGGGAGTGTCTAGCCTTGGGGCTCAAGGGAGCCCCTAGGGCGCCGGCCGAAGTGGAGAGGAGGACTCCAAATCCAATTCGGTTTGGGGAAGGAGGGGTCCTCCTCTCCCTTCCCACCTCCCTCCTTTTTTTTCTTTTCTTTTGGTTTTTCTTCTTCTAGCACCATATCCCACTTGGGCTGGCCTCACCAGCCCACTAAGGGCTAGTGCGCCATGATACGTCTCCAACGTATCTATAATTTTTGATGGTTTCATGCTATTATCTTGTCAAACTTTGGATGTTTTGCATGCCTTTTATATATTTTTTGGGACTAACTTATTAAATCAGTGCCAAGTTCCAGTTCCTGTTTTTTCCATGTTTTTGACCCCTTTCAGAGGAGGATTTTGAACAGAGTCCAAATGGAACGAAACTGCCAAAAATATTTTTTTCCAAAACAGAAAAAGATCGGGAAGCCTGTGAATCAGGGCAGGGGGCCTGCAGGGACCCCACAAGCTCCCTAGCCGCGGCCAGGGGGACCGCGTGTCGTGGTTTTGTCACGACAGATGTCCTCGTGAAAGGACTTAGTACTGGTACAATCGCACCTTGGTGGCGACTCAAAGGGGTTAAGCGGGAGAGACACGGCGATTTACCCAAGTTCGGCCCCTCGTGAGGAGGTGAAGGCCTACGTCCTGCTTTGGTTTGTATTGATGTGGTTTCGATTACAAGGAGGGCGTAACTCGCCAGACCTAGCACTCGATGATTCTAACCTGCCCTTTCCTCCCCTGGGACTCGCCTTTATATACAGGTCGAACCCCTGGGGTTTACAAGGATACTTTCCTTCCTGTAAGTCGTGCCCCCTGTGGTCTCTAAGTCGCCATCTTCCGAAGCATGGAGACCTCCCAGGAATCATAAACCGTCACCCGACCTTGATCCGGCCAGGACAAGGCCCAAATAACTGTTTGGGTGAATCGCCTAATTGGTAACCCGGCCCAACTAGGGCGGGTCATTCACAGGTAATATCCCCAACATTAGGCCCCAAATTGACTTGAACTTCTTTTTCATGCCAATACTTCCGCTTAGTTGAAGGCGATTCATTCCTCATTTTTTCTTCATACGTCTGAAATCGTAACCCGCCATGTGGCACTGAAAATTCTTTAAGTCGCCAAACCATTTCTTGTTGGCCCCTCCTTATCCCTCGATTTTCGAGAAGACTGACACAACTCCAACGGATCTTAGTGCATCGTTATCCCAAAATCTTCGGCACGCATTTATAGCGAATCTTTGTATTCCCTGGCGGTTCCCGCTCACGGCGCCTTGATTCCAGCGCCCGCCCTGATAAATAGACTGGGGGGACACGACTGGTGCTTCCCACCTACCAGTCTCGTCAACCTCCTCCCCATCATTGCAGCGAGGAAATCTCATCGCCTCCCGAGGACTCCGCCGCCGACCGTACTCTCCGTCTTCGCCCGAGAAGCTTCGGCGCCGCCCATAGGCCTTCGCCGTCGTCAAGCTTCGCGCCGCGGCCGTTCCGTCCACTGCCATTGACCACCGCATCATCGTCGACCATCTCGTCGTTCGCCACTAACTCCACCGCCGCTGAAGACCTCTTCGCTCGACGGAACCTACGCGCTTCTCCAACAACCTTCGTAACCGTCGGACTCTTTCGTCCGAAAGCATCAGGTTAGGCCTCCGCCCATTTTAGGAATAGATCCAATCTCTGCTTGAAGCTCCAGCCATTGCCATGTTCCTGATGTTCCTTGCGAGCAGACGTCGCCTACCCCGAACCGATTAGCATGAATGTCGATGAGATAGCCAATGCTTTGAATACCTTTATTTATCCACCTTTACTTGTGAATCTTTAGAATAGTGTTTCATCAAGCGAAGGGCGTCATCTTGGCCTGGTAATAAATTAATGCATCCAGTTATTTTTCTCAGGTTTTTTCATCTGCTTGGTAGATCCATCATTTACCTACTATTTGCGGAAAGCTGTTTGTAGCCTTCACACTTTGATATTTCGAACTAACGTCTCCATCATCTTTAGAACGCAGCTCTTGTGAATAGCCACACTCCGTAAGTCGCCATAGTAACTCAACTCGGCATTTTGATATGGCGGGTCAAGCGCTTCCCTTAGTCCATGGACAAAGTACTTGGCGAGTTAAATGAACTTATTTCACCCCTTACAGTAGATGTCCGAGGCATGTAAGTTCATACTTTACTTCTTTGTAGCATGGGCGTCGTCTTCAAAAGTGACTGGCTTCCTACCAAGGTTGATGACACCATACTAGCTGATTATGTGAAAACGGGCACCTTGGACCCTCAGAATGTTATCGGCTGGCGCACCGGGTTCGGAGAAGATCTCCCTAACCCCAAAGAAGGGGAAATAGTCGTTTTTTTTAACACCTGGAGTGAGGTTTTAAGCCGCCCGGATCGAAGTTTCTTAGAGACCCCATGGCTTTCATGAACGTGCACCTCCAGGATTTGGGACCCAATTCCATAAGTAACTTATGCCAATTCCAAGTTTTCTGTGAGGCTTATCTGCGGATTGAGCCCTCTGTTCCTTTATTCTGGCACTTTTTCCATCTGAATAACCAAACGGAATTCCACAACGGCCCCAGCCTGGAACTCGGCGGCGTCAATGTCCAACGCCGCAGGGATAGCCCGTTTCCCTCACTCTCCATGCCTAGCCATCCCAAAGGTTGGGGCGAGTCTTGGTTCTACTGTCAAGAGACTTCTCCTGCAGGCGAAAACAAGCTTCTGGGCTACAGGCCAACTCGCCTTCCAACCAACTTCAAGCTTCCAGACAAACTCACCGAGGAGGAAGAATCGGAATTCATCCCCACACTGTCCAAATTAAGATCCTTGACGAACAACGGCCTTACTGGGGTTGACCTAATTCGCTGCTGGGTCGAATGGCGTATCCTCCCTCTGAGTCGCCGGGATGGTCTGATGTGCGAATTTGATGGCACCCTAGATCATCCTCAATGTTATTTCCATACGGCTTTAACATAAAAGGACATTGTTACCATTATCAAGAAGCTGACTGGCGAGCCTACGGGAAAATGCGGCCAAATCGGCCTCAAGCCTTTCTGCAAAATTAACCCGGCGCCCAAGGTGAACAAATCTAACCCGCCTTTGGTCTTTACTCCTTATGCTTTATTTGTATTGTGGTTTTTGTAACATATGCTATCTCAGAAAGGCGATAAGTTCTGGTCCAGGAAGACCAAAAGGCCAGCCATGACAATGTTAAGCCGCCTTCAAAGAAAACCAAGGGTAAGGGCAAAGCTGCTATAGCTGAGCCGTCCGAAGTCAATGAATCTCAAGTCGGCGATGCACTTTCGGAGGTAAAAGTTCACCCTCTTTTTACTTGCCATTCACTACTATTAATCTTTGTATTTATATCTCTGTCTCTCTTGAAATAGAATGAAGACAACGAAAGCCAGGAGGACTCTGTTGAGGTAATTTTTGTTTCCTCCGATTCATCTCCTTCTCCACCTAAGCCGGCCAGGCGAGTTTGTGGGAAAGTTCCCTTCTCACACCCAAATGCTTGTTTGGACCCAAATTTCCTACTGAAGAAAGCACAGCATACTTCAAATCGGAAGACCCGAAGTCATTCCGGTGATCTGGTGTCCGGCTTACCAGCAACGAACAAAAGGAAACCAAATGAGGTACTTATGAATAACAATTCTTCATGTTTCTTTGGATCACATCTATAACCCGCCTATGTTTTTGACGTATAATTCTTGTAGAACTCTCCTCCTACATCTGGCGACTCAGTGATGTCGACACTTCCGCCAATGATTCGAGTTCCTGGGTAAGTCTTTTGATAATCTTACTTTGAATTCTGAGGGTAATAGACTTCGAGTTCCTTAATTCGCTTCTCCCTTCTTTTAGGGCACAGGCCAAGAAAAGGAAAACCAGCGGATCAACTCCTGTCACAACTTCAGATCCCATCAAAGAATCAATGCCGACTCAGGACAACCCGGACCAAGGCGAGCCTGAAAATCAAATGGATCTTCCAGACTCGCCCAAGGAAGCAATGGATGCCCCTAAGTCGCCAAGCCCATTGGTGACAACAGAAGACCCGGATGCTGTAGTTATTACTGGTACCGACTTCTCTAAGCCGGCGGTAACGGTTTTGTCAAGGCATGTGGCATCCTCTTCTCAAGCCATTCCCGAATCTGGACTCTCCAAGACGAAGTTTTCTGAATATGAAAATCTGGAGTTCAAGGAACTCTGCTCTGGTTTTTCAAGTCGCCTGGAGGCGAGCTACGAGATGGAGAAAAGTCATCTGAAAAGAAAAAATTATACATTAGCCTCCAAGTGTCAGGGATATTGCTTGCAATAGTTCTGAGACTTGCCCTTGCTTTGTACTTTCAACAAGAAACTCTTGCTCAGACCGAATCGGAGCTTGGCGATTTAAAGAAAAACTTATCTGGTCAGCAAGACGCCCGAGCTAAGTCGGAGGAGAAATATCAATTGGCCTTGGCTGAGCTGGAAAAACTCAAAGCCGAGTTGAAAAGAGCTCAGGCTGACCAAGATGCCGCCATAAAAAGAGCAGAGAAAGCTGAAGCCAGGCTGGCCACCGTGCAACAGGAATTGTCCGGCTTGAAGCGTCATATCTCCAACATGACGCAAGCCGTCTTCGGTAAGCTTACTCAAACTTTTGATCTCCTCTTCTTTTTTATAAATAATTCTTATCGTAAGTCGCTGATCATCATGACCCCTTACTCAGGTCCGAGAGCTGCCAACCTTCAAGAAGACTGCGTGCTCATGCTGAAGGCGATTTACACGCTGACAGAGCAACTGTACACCGGCAGTGTCTTGACTGTTAAAGCTGTGATGGGTGCCAAAGAGCCTATAACTTCCATAAAGAAGGTGCTTGGCTCCTATCCACACTTCCCCCTCAGATTGGCGAGCTAACTCGGTCAGCCGCCCAAAAGGGTGTTCTGACTGCCGTGAGTCGCTGCTTGGCGTATGCTCCAGAGATCAACCCGGAAGAGGTAGCAGCAGGCTTTCCTCAACTTAGAGACGATGGGTCAGAATTCGTTGAAGAGGACTACCAACGTGTTGTCAAGGACTCCCGACTGGAAGCAACCCAACTCGCAGCAAGTCTTGATTTATCAAGGTATCAGGTAGCTTATGATAGAAAAAACAAGAAGGTCAACCCGCCAACCTTTGTGTCGACCAGTTTAACTCCTCGGCGACCCAAGAACCCTTTTGACTTGGAAGCAGACCTGGCATCAATCCTGACTGATGAAGATGACTTCGCAGCTCTAGCTAAGTGCAACTGGGTACTGGGCGACTTGCAAATTGAAGTCGGCCAAAGCTCACAACAGAATGATCCTAAGGTGCCAGCAGAATAAACCTCATTGATTTGGCCTGAGAGCCATGTAATAGGTCCTTTTCATAAGTCGGTACTGTCTTTGTGATACCCTTTCGAAGGAACCTTTATATTGCCCTTAAGGCGATTTGAAATATTTGACCTGTCCTTTGAGAATCCTTTATGATGCTTAATTTGCCATGGACGAAGTAATTCTGATCATTATCCTGACTTAAGCTTGTGAAAATAGCATATGTGAAACCAAACAAATGATAACCAAAATTTTTTAATAGGCATCAGAAAGACACGTTAAAAACCCTCGAGGCTATGCCACGAAGAAAAAAAAATAGCAAACAGCAATTTCGTCGGCTCATAAGGTCGCGACAGGATGGGGCGAGTCAAAAAGCTCGAACACACACCCTAAAGGCAGGTTTCGTCGGCTCATAAGGTCGCGACAGGATGAGGCGAGTCAGAAAGCTCGAGCACACACCCTAAATGCAGGTTTCGTCGGCTCATAAGGTCGCGACAGGATGAGGCGAGTCAGAAAGCTCGAGCACACACCCTAAATGCAGGTTTCGTCGGCTCATAAGGTCGCGACAGGATGAGGCGAGTCAGAAAGCTCGACCACACACCCTAAATGCAGGTTTCATCCGCTCATAAGGTCGCGACAGGATGAGGCGAGTCAGAAAGCTCGTGCACACACCCTAAATGCAGGTTTCGTCGGCTCATAAGGTCGCGACAGGATGGGGCGAGTCAGAAAGCTCGACCACACACCCTAAATGCAGGTTTCGTCGGCTCATAAGGTCGCGACAGGATGAGGCGAGTCAGAAAGCTCGAGCAGACACCCTAAATGCAGGTTTCATCGGCTCATAAGGTCGCGACAGGATGAGGCGAGTCAGAAAGCTCGTGCACACACCCTAAATGCAGGTTTCGTCGGCTCATAAGGTCGCGAGAGGATGGGGCCAGTCAGAAAGCTCGACCACACACCCTAAATGCAGGTTTCGTCGGCTCATAAGGTCGCGACAGGATGGGGCGAGTCAGAAAGCTCGACCACACACCCTAAATGCAGGTTTCGTCGGCTCATAAGGTCGCGACAGGATGAGGCGAGTCAGAAAGCTCGACCACACACCCTAAATGCAGGTTTTGTCGGCTCATAAGGTCACGACAGGATGGGGTGAGTCAGAAAGCTCGACCACACACCCTAAATGCAGGTTTCGTCGGCTCATAAGGTCGCGACAGGATGAGCGAGTCAGAAATCTCGACCACACACCCTAAATGCAGGTTTTGTCGGCTCATAAGGTCGCGACAGGATGAGGCGAGTCAGAAAGCTCGAGCACACACCCTAAATGATGACTCTGTCGGCTCATAAGGTCGCAACAGGATGACACAATTGCTCTTTAATGAAGAAGCCCCCAAGCCAGGGAGTATTTGTAACTTTATTACTTCATAATGAAACTGAAAAACTTACAAAATGTAGAGCTTAAGAGCTCAAGTGTAATAAGGCCACAGGTGGGCAATATTCCAGGGGAGAGTTGACTCAGCCTCCGTGGTTGGCCGGTTGGGTCGGAGATCCACCAAATAATAAGAGCCATTGCAGAGGTTCTTGCTGACGACGAACGACCCCTCACAAGGTGGTGACTACTTGTGCATGCCTGCACGATCTTGTATCAACCGAAGAACTAACTCGCCTTCCTAACAGGTCCGACTTTTAACCCGGCGGTTGTGATAACGCCGCAGATCTTGCTGGTAGATGGCTGAACGGGGCCGCAGCCAGGTCACGCGCCTCCTCCAAGGCGTCCAATGAGTTTTGACGCGCCAGCTCATTTTCTTGTTCCACATACGCGGCGACTCTCAATGAGTCATGTCTTATGTCAGTAGGGAGAACAGCCTCTGCTCCGTAGACCAGAAGGAAAGGGGTGAACCCCGTGGATCGGTTCGGGGTGGTCCGAATACTCCACAGCACTGAAGGTAGTTCTTCAACCCAACACCCTGGGGTTTTTTCCAAGGGAACCATGAGTCGGGGTTTAATCCCTCGCAACACCTCCTGATTCGCCCGCTCTGCCTGCCCATTAGATTGTGGGTGAGCGACTGCAGAAACGTCAAGTCGGATATGTTCTCGACGACAAAACTCCTGCATCGCCCCTTGGGACAAGTTAGTACCATTATCAGTAATGATACTGTGCGGATATCCAAACCGTAAAATCAACTTCTTCAAGAATTTGACCGTTGTTTCCGCATCGCAAGCTCCAATAGGTTCCGCCTCAACCCACTTGGTGAACTTGTCAACCGCCACCAGCAGATGGGTCTTCTTGTTAGAGGACATTTTAAAGGGGTCGACCATGTCCAGCCCCCAGACCGCAAAAGGCCAAGTGATGGGGATCATTCTTAATTCTTGAGCCGGCACATGAGCCTGCCGCCCATAACGCTGGCACCCTTCGCACCGACGAACTATATCTTCTGCATCTGCATGAGCCGTCAGCCAAAAGAAACCATGACGGAAAGCCTTTGATACCAAAGAACATGACCCGGCGTGATGCCCACAGTATCCGGAATGAATGTCATTTAAGATTATGCATCCTTCTTCGGAGGAAACACATCGCTGAAAAACTCTAGAGGCGCTCCTCTTATATAACTCGCCATTGATGATGACCATGGATTTGCTGCGCCGAACGATTTGACGAGCCAAAACTTCATCTGCCGGTAACTCGCCCCGAGCGAGATAAGCCAGATAAGGAAGAACACAATCCGGCGTGACATGGAGAGCCGCCACAAGCTGAGACTCAGGATCTGGTATTGCTAATTCCTCCTCCGATGGTAGAGTCACGGATGGTTCATGTAAGATATCCAGAAAAACATTAGGAGGAACCGGTTTTCTCTGGGAGCCAAGTCGTGAGAGGGCGTTAGCTGCCTCGTTGAGGCGCCGATCAATATGATCCACCTGATAACCATGAAAATGACCCGCCACATCAGACACAGCTCGCCTATAAGCCGCCATCATGGGGTCCCGAGAATCCCAGGTACCCGAAACCTGTTGTGCCACCAAATCAGAGTCGCCAAAGCATCTGACTCGTGTTAGATTCATCTCCTTAGCGAGTCGCAAACCGTGAAGCAGAGCTTCGTATTCCGCCACATTGTTAGTGCACGGAAACATGAGTCGGAGAACGTAACAGAACTTATCTCCTTGAGGGGATACCAACACCACTCCAGCCCCCGAGCCCTCCAGCTGCCTAGACCCATCAAAATAAATGGTCCAGTAAGTGAGATCAGGCCGCTCTTCCGGAGCCTGTAACTCCGTCTAGTCGTTGACGAAATCAACTAAGGCTTGGGACTTAATGGCTGTGCTGGGAGTATACTGTATATGATGGGGCCCAAGTTCTATTGCCCACTTGGCGATTCGTCCTGTTGCCTCCCGATTCTGGATGATGTCCCCAAGGAGGGCAGAGCTAACCACTGTGATAGGGTGTTCTTGGAAATAATGCTTAAGTTTTCGACTCGCCATAAACACCCCATATACCAATTTCTGCCAATGTGGATACCGCCGCTTGGAAAGAGTTAGCACCTCGCTGATAAAATATACCGGACGTTGCACTGGGTATTCCTTCCCTTCCTCCTTTCTCTCAACGACAACCGCCACACTTACTCCTTTGGAATTTGCCGCGATATACAGAAGCATGGGCTCCTTTTCAGTTGGGGCAGCCAGGACCGGCGGGTTAACCAATTGGCGTTTCAAGGCTTCGAGCGCCTCGTCTGCCTCATTTGTCCAAACAAACCGATCAGATTTCCTCAATAACTGATAAAGAGGGATCGCCTTCTCCCCCAGGCGACTCACAAAACGACTCAGGGCCGCAATGCGACCCGCCAGTCGTTGAACTTGATTAACGTTCGTCGGCTTTCCAAGGGATGTAACCGCTTCGATCTTGTCTGGGTTAGCTTCAATGCCGCGCTCCGATACCAGGAAACCCAGTAACTTCCCTGCAGGTACACCAAAAACACACTTGGTGGGATTTAGCTTCATCTGATATACCCGTAGATTACCGAACGTTTCTTTGAGATCCTCCAGTAGGGTTTCCCCCTGGCGGGTCTTGATCACAATATCGTCGACATAGGCATGGACGTTGCGACCAATTTGGTTACGGAGGCAATTTTGGATGCAGCGTTGATAAGTCGCCCCCGCACTCTTGAGTCCAAAGGGCATGGACACATAACAAAAGGCCCCGAAGGGGGTTATAAAGGCTGTCTTCTCTTGATCCTCCACGGCCATCTTGATTTGATGATATCCCGGATAGGCGTCCAGAAAGCACAATTGTTCGCATCCCGCAACCGAGTCAATGATTTGGTCGATGCGGGGAAGAGCGAAGGGATCTTTTGGACAAGCTTTGTTGAGGTCTGTGTAGTTGATACACATACGAAAAGTACCATTCTTCTTGAGTACCAAAACCGGGTTAGCCAGCCATTTGGGGTGAAAAACTTCCACGATGAACCCGGCGGCTAAAAGGCGGGAGACTTCTTCCCCAATCGCCTTGCGTCGCTCCTCGTTAAATCTGCGAAGGTACTGCTGGATGGGTTTGCACTTTGGGTCAACATTAAGATGGTGCTCAGCGAATTCTCTCGGCACACCAGGCATGTCAGAAGGTTTCCATGCAAAGATGTCCCGATTCTCATGGATGAATTCGATGAGCGCGCTTTCCTATTTGGGGTCCAGACCCGTCCCAATGGTGAACTGCTTGGATGAATCGCCAGGCACGAAATCAATTGTCTTAGTATCATCCGTTGGTTTGAAATTGAGGGGCGACTCAGAATCTGTAGTCGGTTTCTTCAGGGGTGACATATCTGTCGGGTTAACGTTGGCCCGATGGTGTTCGAGCTCTTCCACAGCACAGGCGACTTCCGCATAAGCCGCGTCCCCTTCTTCACATTCCTTTGCAACCCTTCTATCTCCATCAATCGTGATGGGTCCTTTGGGACCAGGCATTTTGAGCTTGAGATAGACATAGCACGAGCGAGCCATGAAGCGGGCGTAAGCCGGCCGCCCAAACAGCGCATGGTAGGGGCTTTTCAATTTGACCACCTCGAAGATCAGTGACTCCGACCTATAATTCTGTGCAGTACCAAACGCCACTGTGAGCTTGACACGGCCTATGGGATAAGCCGACTTGCCTGGGACAATTCCGTGAAAAACCGTGGTTGAAGGCATCAGATCTTTTTCCAATAGGTTCATCCTTTGGGAAGTGTCAAAGTATAGGATATTGATGATGCTGCCACCATCCATTAGCACTTTTGATAGGGTGTAACCCCCGACTTGGGGAGCCACGACCAATGCCAGATCGCCCGGGTTATCAACTATTGGCGGGTGATCCTCCCTACTCCACGTTATGGTTTGCTCAGACCAATGGAGGTATCTGGGAAGCGCTGGTTCAGATACACTGTACGCCCGGTTACTCACCTTCTTATCACGCCTGCAAGCATTAGTGGTGAAAACATGATACTGCCCATTACTTAACTGTTTGGGGTTGCTACGGAAGCCCCCATTATCGTCCTGACCCTGCGGAGCCCCCTGTGGGGGTGGCTGCTGGAAAACTCCTGGCGGGTTATACCGCCGCTGGTGGTGCATCGGGTATTGGTCGCCGCCTGGCTGCGGGCCTCCCTGAGCCCCCTGTTCGGGAAAGCCGTCGAAAGGGTTCTGTGTTTGGTTGGGTGCGGTGAATTCCTCCTGACGCTTGTCCGGGTCATCATTTTGGCTCTTCTTGATCGCCTCCGCCCGAAACTCTCGCATCACAAAGCAGTTTTCCCAAGAGTGAGTCGCCGGACCGTCTGCCGTGGCGTGGTGCGGGCAAGGGCCTTTGAGTAGCTCTTCGTAGTTACGCGGCCTCTTCCCCCTGAACCCCCGATTCTTCTTCTTGCCGTTGTTGGCATTGGTGTTGGCGACTAAGTCTGAGGGTCCTCCTGCGGTCTCCGCTTGCCATTGGTCCCTTGATTGTGACGGTTACGCCCCTGGAAACGGGTATGATTTTTGGATGACTCGCCCTTCTTAGGCGAGTTAGCCTTACCATCCTCGCCAGGATATTTGGTATCATCGGCCTCAGCGTATCTAGTGAGGGTGTCCATCAGTTCTCCCATGTCTTGGACCTTTCGCTTGAGTCGCCCCAATTTTTGCACCAAGGGTTCGTAATGGCAATTATGCTCGAGGATGAGCACAGCTTGAGCCGCCGTAATACCATCTGATGAATGGATGATTTCTGCAACCCGCCGTGACCAATGGTGGGCCGACTCATCCAGGCGCTGAACAAAGTGCTGTAGATCGACGATCGTCATCGGACGTTTGCAAGTTCCTCGGAAGTTTTTGATGAAACGTTCTTTCAACTCGGCCCAGGAATGGATGGAATTGGGAGGTAAGTTTTTCAACCAAGTGCGTGCCGACCCATCGAGCATCATCGTGAAGTATCTGGCGCAAACCGCCTCATTCACGTCGAGCATGTCCATGGCGATTTCATAAATTTCGATCCATGATGCCGGCTCGAGGTCCGGGGTATAATTAGGCACTTTCCTTGGCCCTTTGAAGTCTTTGGGCATCTTTTCGTTATGAAGGGCGGGGGACAAGCATGGTACCCCAACTCGCCCTCCGCCCCGGACGAGGGGGGCCGGGGCGTCTTGGGTGTTCGGGAGATCCCGGCCCGGCGGGTTCCGTTCAGGCGGGTTGTCCTGTGGGACATGTCGCGGCCCGCTGTTTACTGCGGGCTGGTCCTCTGGCCGGCTCCTGGTGTAACTTGCCTGGGGGGTGGAATGCAATCTCTCGAGGCTATGTGAGAACTGGGCGTTTTGAACCACCGCCGTCTTCAACATCTCGATGGTGTTCCTTGCTTCTATCTCGGCAGGGGTGTTGCCGTGAATCGGAAGAGACTCCACATGGCGAGTTGCGGCAAGCACGTTATCCACTGGGTTGGAGAAGTGGCCTTGAGGCGTCCGGAATCGGGGAATGTGATCCTCAACCGGCTGAGCTGGCGGGTTAAGCGGGCGGCCCGGTACTCCCCCCGGGGCGGCTCCCGCCCCAGGGGTTCGTGGAGTGTCGAACAGGCGGGTCGGGTTGAGATCATGGGGCAGGCGACCCTGGTGTCTCCGCTGATGGACGGCGTCGTACGCGCGCTGCTGTCTCTCGAGCCGCTGTCTCTCGAGCCGCTAGTTGTCAGTGTTTAAACGCATCCTTTCGGCCGTAATTTGAGCTTGCCGAGTCTCGATCCTGGCGGACTCCATCTCGGCGTCCCGATGAGCCTTTGCCACTACCTCTCTGAGTTTCGCCAGCTCCGTGTTTATCCCCTCTTGGTTCTCTGGTGTGAGGGGAGTCGCCATTAGCCTTGTGATCTCCGCCGCTAAATCCACTAGGACTGCGGCCGGGCTCCTGGACGTCTCGCCGGTTCCATCGCCTCCAGTAGGGTTTTGTGTGGGCTGAGTCGCCCCAGCCATGTAGATGGCGATCTGGCGGCGAGTTCGGTCAAGGATTTCTGGGTCCATGGCCAGCGACAAGCTCCAAGACAATCCCCATGCAGAGAGCGGATTGAATCTGAGTCACCCATGGATGATTCGTCATCGGAGTTGACCAGTGTAGTTTCCTGAGTCGCCGAGCGTTCTGGCTCCTCCGATCCCTGCGTGAACCCCACAAAGACCGGGCGAGTCAGATTTGGCGTTATGACTTGGCGGACGTAACTGGCCGGCTCGACGATGTCAGTGGAGATGTCCGGCTCAGGCGTGGATGATGATCCGATCATGCCGATGAAGAAGTTGATCTTGTCGAAGGGGACCCTGTAACCAGATTCAATCGAATCCGCTTCAGGTCCCCATTGCTGGTTGTCGATGTAGGTTATCTCGCGGCGGCTCCGAGTCATGAGCCCCATCGCATAACTCCCAAACCCTGGTAGGGCTCCCTTTGAGAACTCAACTCCACCGTGCGTAGGCCCCACGGTGGGCGCCAACTGTCGTGGTTTTGTCACGACAGATGTCCTCGTGAAAGGACTTAGTACTGGAGCCATCGCACCTTGGTGGCGACTCAAAGGGGTTAAGCGGGAGAGACACGGCGATTTACACAGGTTCGGCCCCTCGTGAGGAGGTGAAGGCCTACGTCCTGCTTTGGTTTGTATTGATGTGGTTTCAATTACAAGGAGGGCGTAACTCGCCAGACCTAGCACTCGATGATTCTAACCTGGCCTTTCCTCCCCTGGGACTCACCTTTATATACAGGTCGAACCCCTAGGGTTTACAAGGATACTATCCTTCCTGTAAGTCGTGCCCCCTGTGGTCTCTAAGTCGCTATCTTCCAAAGCTTGGAGACCTCCCAGGAATCATAAACCGTCACCCGACCTTGATCCGGCCAGGACAAGGCCCAAATAACTGTTTGGGTGAATCGCCTAATTGGTAACCCGGCCCAACTAGGGCGGATCATTCACAGGTAATATCCCCAACACCGCGCCTGCCTGGCTTGTAGGCTCCCTGGGCCACCTCTGCCCGAGGTCTTTCGCCTATAAATTCCCTAAATCCAGAAAACATCAGGAGATCATCGAAAGTACTTTTCCGCCGCCGCAAGCTTCAGTCTCCGCAAGATCCCATCTGGGGCACGTTCTGGTGCCCTGCCGGAGGGGGGATTCGAATACGGAGGGCTTCTTCATCAACACCATGACCTCTCCGATGATGTGTGAGTAGTTCACCATAGACCTACGGGTCCATAGCTAGTAACTAGATGGCTTCTTCTCTCTCTTGGATATTCAATACAAAGTTCTCCATGATCTTCATGGAGATCTATCCGATGTAATCTTCTTTTGCGGTGTGTTTGTTGAGATCCGATGAATTGTGGATTTATGATCAGATTATCTATGAATCTTATTTGAGTTTCTTCCGATCTCTCTTATGCATGATTTCATATCCTTGTAATTCTCTTTGAGTTGTGGGTTTTGTTTGGCCAACTAGATCTATGATTCTTGCAATGGAAGAAGTGCTTGCTTTTGGGTTCATACCGTGCGGTGACCTCACCCAGTGACAGAAGGGGTGGCGAGGCTTGCATCGTGTTGTTGCCATCAAGGGTAAAAAGATGGGGTTTTCATCATTGGTTTGAGATTATCCCTCTACACCATGTCATCTTGCTTAAGGCGTTACTCTGTTCGTCATGAACTCAATACACTAGATGCATGTTTGATAGCGGTTGATGTGTGGAGTAATAGTAGTAGATGCAGAAAGTATCGGTCTACTTGTCTCGGACGTGATGCCTATATGTATGATGAGTGCCTTAGATATCATCATGACTTTGCGCGGTTCTATCAATTGCTCGACAGTAATTTGCTCACCCACCGTAATACATGCTATTTTGAGAGAAGCCTCTAGTGAACACTATGCCCCCCGGGTCTACTCCACACCATATTTTCAGCCTTACTCTTTTGCTGCGTTGCACTTTCCGCCTTTCAGATCTCACTTTGCAATCAATCTTGAAGGGATTGACAACCCCTTTAAAGCGTTGGGTGCAAGCTCTTTTGTTTTTGCGTAGGTACTCTGGACTTGACGAGATTCTCCTACTGGGTTGATACCTTGGTTCTCAAACTAAGGGAAATACTTACTGCTCATGTGTTGCATCACCCTTTCCTCTTCAAGGGAAAAACCAACGCAAGCTCAAGAGACGACAGAAGGATTTCTGGCACCATTGCCGGGAAAGGACTTTTGTTGCGGTAGCAGAAGAATTTTTGGCGCCGTTGCCGGGGAGGATCAAGTCAATAACTCATCCAAGTAAGTGGCGCAAACTCATGTCTTGCATTTACTTTGTTTGCCAGTTGCCTCTCGTTTTCCTCTCCCCCACTTCACAAAGTTGCCTGTTTTGTTTGCCTTTTTCGTTTACCTTTTTGTTCGCCCTTTTTCTCGCATGCTCTTTGTTCGCTTGTGTGCTTGCTTGCTTGCCGAAATCACCATGACTGAAAACACCAAACTTTGTGACTTCTCGAATACTAATAATAATGATTTTATTAGTACTCTGATTGCTCCCGCCACTAGTGCGGAGTCATACGATATCAATGCTGCTTTGCTAAATCTTGTTATGAATGAGAAATTCTCCGGCCTTCCTAGTGAACATGCCGCATCCCATCTCAATACCTTCATTGAGCTTTGCAATATGCAAAAGAACAAAGATGTGGATAATGATGTGATTAAATCGAAGCTTTTTCCTTTCTCGTTGGGAGATCGAGCAAAAACTTGGTTTTCGTCTTTGCCCAAAAATAGTATCGATTCTTGGGATAAGTGCAAAGATGCTTATATATCCAAGTATTTTCCGCCGGCTAAGATTATCTCTTTCCGTAATGATATCATGAACTTTAAGCAACTTGATCATGAACATGTTGCACAATCTTGGGAGAAAATGAAATTAATGATTAGAAATTGTCCCGCTCATGGCTTGAGTCTTTGGATGATTATACAAATCTTTTACGTTGGCTTGAATTTCACTTCTAGAAATATCTTGGACTCTGCCTCAGGTGGAACGTTCATGGAAATCACGTTAGGAGAAGCCACAAAACTACTAGACAACATCATGACGAACTACTCTCAGCGGCACACTGAAAGGTCACCTACTAGTAAGAAGGTACACGCTATAGAAGAAATTAACTCGTTGAGTGCTAAGATGGATGAGTTAATGAATTTCGTTGCTAGTAGAAGTGCTCCTTTAGATCCTAATGATATACCCTTGTCTTCCTTGATTGAGAGTAGCAACGCTAGCTTGGACGTTAATTTTGTTGGTAGGAATAATTTTGGCAACAACAATGCTTTTAGAGGAAACTATGTTCCTAGGCCTTTTCCTAGTAACTCCTCTAATAACTTTGGCAACTCCTACAACAATACTCATGGAAATTACAATAGATTACCCTCTGATCTAGAGAGTAATATCAAAGAGTTTATCAACTCGCAAAAGATTTTCAATGCGTCCATAGAGGAAAAACTACTCAAAATTGACGATTTGGCTAAGAGCGTTGATAGAATGTCTAGTGATGTTGATGCTTTGAAAGTTAGATGTGCTCCTCCCAAGATCAATATGGATGAAACTTTGAAAGCTACGTGTGTTTCCATGATTGAGAGCAAAGAAAGAACCGCCCAAATTCGTGCTAGACATGAATGGCTTAAAAAGGCATGTTCTCCTGATAAGAATCACGAAGATATTAAAGTGCTTGGTGTGACTCCCATTGAATCTTTCTTTTCTTGTGTCAAACCCAATGATGATGGGGCTGGATATGAATCCACTTTGGTTGAAAAGCGCCCCAATGATTCGGAGTCCATCTATCTTGATGCTAAAAGAATTTAAAGTGGAGTAGAAGATATTAAAGCTTTGAGTAGTAATGAAATTACTACCATGGATTTCAAGGAATTCAATTATGATAGTTTCTCCTTGATTGAATGCATTTCCTTGATGCAATCCATGTTAAACTCTCCACACGCTTATAGCCAAAACAAGGCCTTTACCGATCATATCGTCGAAGCTATGATAAAATCTCTTGAAGAGAAACTTGAATTGGAAGTCTCTATCCCTAGAAATCTTCATGATGAGTTGGAACCTACCATCAAAATCAAAATCAAAAACTATGAATGCAATGCTTTGTGTGATTTGGGTGCTAGTGTTTCCGTGATTCCAAAGTCTTTATGTGATGTTCTGGGTTTTAATGAGATTGAAGAGTGTTCTCTTAATTAGCATCTTGTGGATTCTACTGTCAAGAAACTCATGGGAAGGATCAATGATGTTCTTATTATTGCAAATAGGAACTATGTACCTGTGGATTTCATTGTGCTTGACATTGATTGCAATCCTACATGCCCTATTATTCTTGGTAGACCTTTCCTAAGGACTATCGGTGCTATCGTCGATATGAAGGAAGGGAATATTAGATTTCAATTTCCTTTAAAGAAGGGCATGGAACACTTTCCTAGAAATAAAATAAGATTGCCTTATGAATCCATTATGAGGGCCACTTATGGTTTGAGCACCAAGGACGACGATACGTGATTCTATCGCTTTTATGCCTAGCTAAGGGCGTTAAACAATAGCGCTTGTTGGGAGGCAACCCAATGAATTTATCTTTTTCTTTCTGTTTTGTTGCATCCACACCATCATAATTCTGTTGTGATTGTGTTTTTTGTGTTTCTTTTTGTGTTTGAGCCAATCATAACCTTTATGACTAGTCTTGGTAATGGTTGTTTGATCCTGCTGGAAAAAGACAGAAATGTTTCGCTCACGAGATGATTTTTCATTTTTATTCAGAAAGAGATTTTGATTTGATTCTTTTTTATGCTGGTTGATATGCCTTTTTCCAGGCCGTAGTAATTTTGCAGAATTTTTGAGGTATCAGAAGTATATGAAGTATACAGATTGCTACAGACTGGTCTGTTTTTAATAGATTCTGCTTTTGTTGAGTTGGTTGCTTCTTTTGATGAAACTATGGTTAGTATCGGGGGGTACTACCCATGGAAAATTGATAATACAGTAGCCCAACACAAATATAAATAGAAATCAAGATTGCTAAAGTACCTAAAGTGATGACAGTTTGTTTTCTTGTGCTAATGTTATCACTAGTTTCTGTTTAAGTTTTGTGTTGTGAAGTTTTCAAGTTTTGGGTGATGTTCTCATGGACAAAGAGATAAGGAGTGGAAAGAGCTCAAGCTTGGGGATTACCAAGGCATCCCAAGCCAAATTCAAGGACACCAAAAAGCCTAAGCTTGGGGATGCCCCGGGAAGGCATCCCCTCTTTCGTCTTCAATCCATCGGTAACATTACTTGGAGCAATACTTTATTCACCACATGATATGTGTTTTGCTTGGAGCGTCTTCTATCGTAGGAGTCTTTTCTTTTTGTTGTGTCACAATCATCCTTGATGCAAACCTTTTTGATACAGAGATACATGCACTCATCGTGATTTTGCTAGAATGCTCATAGTGCTTCACTTATATCTTTTGAGCTAGATAATTTTGCTCTATGTGCTTCACTTATATCTTTTAGAGCACGGCGGTGCGTGACTTGGTAGTTGGCTTATGCTATGAAAGTAGTTCCAAAGGTGATAGGTACTCAAAGAGGGTACAAAAACCTCCATCTTCATGTGCATTGAGTAGAAAGAGAAGTCTTGATTCCTCTCAATTAGTTTTGAGGTGTGGATTTGGTAATATTAAGAGTTATGTTAGTATGGTGTTGTGAATCTAGAAATACTTTTTTTGAAGTTAGTGATTCCCGTAGCGTGCACGTATGGTGAACCGCTATGTTAGGAAGTCGGAGCATAATTGATCTATTGATTGTCATCCTTTGTGTTGAGGTCGGGGTCGCGCGATGCTTAACACCTACCAACCCTTCCCCTAGGTGTATGCGTTTAGCACTTTGTTTCGATTACTAATAAAAACTTTCGCAACAATTATGTGAGTTCTTCATGAATAATGTGAGTCCATGGTAAAGATGCACTTTCACCTTCCACCTTTGCTAGCCTCTCTAGTGCCGCGCAACTTTCATCGGTACACAAACCCACCATATGCCTTCCTCAAAACAGGCACCATACCTACCTACTATGGCATTTTCATAGCCATTTTGAGATATATTGCCATGCAACTCCCACCGTTCCGTCTCATGACTTGTGCCGTCACTCTCATATTCCCATTGCATGATTGTAAGATAGCTAGCGAGATGTTTGAACGTCATACGCCAAGCTAGATCATTGCACATCCCGGTACACTGCCGGAGGCATTTCCTATAGAGTCATCATCGTTCTAAGCTTTGAGCTGTGAGTAAATATAAGTGTGATGATCATCATTATTAGAAGCTTGTCCCATGTGAGGAAATAAAAAAATAAAAAGAGGCCAAAGAACCCAAATAAAAAAAATAAAAAAAAGAGAGAGGCCCAAGAGCCCATATAAAAAAAGAGAAAAAGAGAGAAGGGACAATGCTACTATCTTTTTCCACACTTGTGCTTCATAATAGCACCATGTTCTTCATGATTGAGAGCTTCTTGCTTTGTCACTATCATATGCTAGTGGGAATCTTCATTATATAACTTGGCTTGTATATTCCAATGATGGGCTTCCTAAAAAATTGCCCTAGGTCTCCTTTTGAGTTTTCACATACTTATTGCTCTAGTGCATCCCTTGTATGGCAATCCCTACTCATTCACATTGATATCTATTAATGGGCATCTCCATAGCCCTTTGATACGCCGAGTCAATGTGACCATCTCCTCCTTTTTGTCTCACAACCTCCACCACACTCTATTCCACCTATAGTGCTATGTCCATGGCTCACGCTCATGTATTGCATGATAGTTAAAAAAAGTTTGAGAAAGTAAGAGTGTGAAAACAATTACTTGGCCAATACCTGGGTTGTGCATGATTTCTATTAGTTGTGTGAGGATGATGGAGCATAGCCACAATATATGATTTTGTAGGGATAACTTTCCATGGCCTTGTTATTTTGAAAGTTCATGATTACCTTGCTAGTTTGCTTGAAGTATTATTGTTTTCATGTCAATAGCAAACTATTGTTTTGAATCTTACGGATATGAACATTCATGTCACATGAAAGAAGTTGCAAAGGACAACTATGCTAGGTAGCATTCCACATCAAAAATTCAGTCTTTATCACTTCCCTACTCGAGGACGAGCAGGAGTTAAGCTTGGGGATGCTTGATACGTCTCCAACGTATCTATAATTTTTGATGGTTTCATGCTATTATCTTGTAAAACTTTGGATGTTTTGCATGCCTTTTATATATTTTTGGGACTAACTTATTAACTCAGTGCCAAGTGCCAGTTCCTGTTTTTCCATGTTTTTGACCCCTTTCAGATGAGGATTTTGAACGGAGTCCAAACAGAACGAAACTGCCAAAAAGATTTTTTCCAAAACAGAAAAAGATCGAGAAGCCTGAGAATCAGGACACGGGGCCTGTAGGGACCCCAAAAGCCCCCTAGCCGTGGCTAGGGAGCCCGCGCCTCCCTGGCTTGTGGGCTCCCTGGGCCACCTCTGTCCTAGGTCTTTCGCCTATAAATTCCCTAAAATCCCAGAAAAAAATCAGGAGATCATCGAAAGTACTTTTCCGCCGCCGCAAGCTTCTGTCTCCGCAAGATCCCATCTGGGGCACGTTCTAGTGCCCTGCCAGAGGGGGGATTCGAATACGGAGGGCTTCTTCATCAACACCATGACCTCTCTGATGATGCGTGAGTAGTTCACCATAGACCTACGGGTCCATAGCTAGTAACTAGATGGCTTCTTCTCTCTCTTGGATCTTCATTACAAACTTCTCCATGATCTTCATGGAGATCTATCCGATGTAATCTTCTTTTGCGGTGTGTTTGTTGAGATCCGATGAATTGTGGATTTATGATCACATTATCTATGAATCTTATTTGAGTTTTTTCCGATCTCTCTTATGCATGATTTCATATCCTTGTAATTCTCTTTGAGTTGTGGGTTTTGTTTGGCCAACTAGATCTACGATTCTTGCAATGGGAGAAGTGCTTGGTTTTGGTTTCATACTGTGCGGTGACCTCACTCGGTGACAGAAGGGGTAGCGAGGCACGCATCGTGTTGTTGCCATCAAGGGTAAAAAGATGGGGTTTTCATCATTGGTTTGAGATTATCCCTCTACATCATGTCATCTTGCTTAAGGCGTTACTCTGTTCCTCATGAACTCAATACACTAGATGCATGCTGGATAGCGGTTGATGTGTGGAGTAATAGTAGTAAATGCAGAAAGTATCGGTCTACTTGTCTCGGACGTGATGCCTATATGTATGATCAATGCCTTAGATATCGTCATGACTTTGCGCGGTTCTATAAATTGCACGACAGTAATTTGTTCACCCACCGTAATACTTGATATTTTGAGAGAAGCCACTAGTGAACACTTTGGCCCCCCGGTCTACTCCACACCATATTTTCAGCCTTACTCTTTTTCTGCGTTGCACTTTCCGCCTTCAGATCTCACTTTGCAATCAATCTTGAAGGGATTGACAACCCCTTTAAAGCGTTGGGTGCAAGCTCTTTTTTGTTTGAGCACGTACTCTGGACTTGACGAGATTCTCCTACTAGATTGATACCTTGGTTCTCAAACTGAGGGAAATACTTACTGCTCTTGTGCTGCATCACCCTTTCCCCTTCAAGGGAAAAAGCAACGCAAGCTCAAGAGACGACAGAAGGATTTCTGGCACCATTGCCGGGAAAGGATTTTTGTTGCCGTAGCACGCCACCCTAGGACTATTGGGCTCACTCCCGGGTGAGTGGGCCCCTCCCGGTGAAAACCCGGAACCCATTTGTCACTCCCGGTATACTACCGGTAATGCCGGAAATCTTTTCGGTGACCAAATGAAACCATCCTATATATCAATCTTCATTTTCGGACCATTCTGGAAACCCTCGTGACGTCTGTGATCTCATCCGGGACTCTAAACAACCTTCGGTCACCAACACCTAAAACTCAACTATACCGAAACGTCACCGAACGTTAAGTGTGCACACCCTGCGGGTTCGAGAACTATGTGGACATGACGTGAGACACTCCCCGGTCAATATCCAATAGTGGGACATAGATGTTCATATTGGATCCTACATATTCTACGTAGATCTTATCGGTTGAACCTCTGTGCCAAGGATTCATATAATCCCGTATAACATTCCCTTTGTCCTTCAGTATGTTACTTGCCCGAGATTTAATCGTCGGTATCTCTATACATATTTCAATCTCGTTACCGGCAAGTCTCTTTACTCGTTCCGTAATACAAGATCCCGTGACTAACAGTTGAGTCACATTGCTTGCAAGGCTTATATGTGATGTTGTATTACCGAGCGGGCCCCGAGATACCTCTCCGTCACATGGAGTGATAAATCCCAGTGTTGATCCATGCTAACTCAATGGACACCTTCGGATATACCTATAGAGCACCTTTATAGACACCCAGTAACGTTGTGATGTTTCACACACACAAGGTATTCCTCCTGTGTCACTGAGTTACATGATCTCATGGTCATAGGAATGTATACTTGACGCGCAAAAAACAATAGCAACAAAATGACACGATCATATGCTACGTTCATAGTTTGGGTCTTGTTCATCACATCATTATCCTAATGATGTGATCCAGTTATCAACTTACAACACTTTGCATATGGTCAGAAAACCTTAACCATCCTTGATCAACTGGCTAGTCAACTAGAGGCTTGCTAGGGACATTGTTTTGTCTATATATCCACACTTGTATCTATGCTTTTATTCAATACAATTATAGCATGGATAATAAACGATTATCTTGAAACAAGAAATAGAATAATAAATATTTTATCGTTGCCTCTAGGGGCATATTTCCAACAATTAGCATATGATGTTTTTGATTATTTTATTTTGTTTTGATTGAAGTAAGAAAGCAAACAAGAAAAAACTCAAACTAAACATTATTATATAACTCTCATTCGATTACATAGATGGATAGATCACGAAACTAGCACTCAAAAGATGGTCGAACTAAACTTTTATTTGACTAAATCACGAAAAAAGTAGGGATTGAACTAAGATGTAAAAAGATAATAAAAAGTTGATGGTGATACGATATTGCGGCACCTCCCCCAAGCTTGGCACAATCCAAGGGGAGTGCCCATACCCATGTACTCGAGTTTCCTTCTTTGGTGATGACGATGGTGGTGGTGGTGGTGGTGAGGTAGCGTCACAATGTAGCCATAAGAGGTTCCACAGTCATCGAATGATGCTCCGGAGGCCGATGTTGTCCTCCTTTAACAAAATATTTTCATGAGTAAGATATTTATTCTAAACATGAACCATTTCGAAGGCTCTACAGGCTTCTACTCCAATAGGGGCGAGGTGCTCATAGTAGGGTTGGAGGTAATCTTCTTCCTCCTCTTCTCCTATTGATATGGCTTGCCCTCCTTTTCGAGTTCGAACTCCCTTGACCACCTTAGTGGCTTCTTTTGGTTCCTCTTTCTTGAGTTCCATCTTCATCAGCCAAGCATCTTCTCTTACGTGGTTGGATGAGGGAGAAGACATGATGCCCGGCTTGATAGACCTGACAGAAAAACAGCACAAAACAAGAACACAAGATTTCTCCATGGTACAGAGGTCAAATCATCCGGGAGTATATATAAAGAACTTTTTATACAAGGAAGTATGTACCCCACAAGAAAACGGAGTCAGGAAGGTGCCCGAGGGGCCCACTACCCACCAGGGCGTGCCAGGTGGGAATGACGCGCCCTGGGGCCTAGTTGGCACTTGGATTGCCTTCCTCTGTGTTCATTAATTTCCTATTTTTTCTATCATTCCAAAACTAACAGAAAATATATTTTTCGGATTTTTTGGAGTCCGCCTACTTACCGTATCACATAACACTTCCTTTTCAGGGTTCTGGAGTGTTCTGGAAGGTCTCTTTTATGTATTCCTCCGGTGTCATGGTTTGAATAGAATTTGTTTCAACATTAATGGGTGTGCCTGAAATTGAATGCTTTATTCGTTGTCCATTCACAACCTTCGGGTTAGTGCCTTCGGGATTATTGATCTTAATAGCTCCATACTAATAAACTTCTTCGATGATATAAGGTCCTTCCCATTTGTGGAGAACTTTTCCTGCAAAAAATCTAAGACGAAAATTGTACAATAGAACATATTCACCAACTTTGAATTTTCGCCTTTGGATTCTTTTGTCATGCCATCTTTTAACTGTTTCTTTGAATAGCTTGGCATTTTCATAAGCTTGGGTTCTCCTTTCATTTAGTGAACTAATATCAAATAACCACTTTTCACCGGCAAGTTTGAAATCATAGTTGAGTTCTTTAATTTCCCAATATGCCTTATGTTCTAACTCAAGAGGTAAATGAAATGCTTTTCCATTAACCATTTTATAAGTAGACATAACCATACGATTTTTATAAGCTGTTCTATAGGCCCATAATGGATCATCTAATTTCTTAGACCGATATTTTCGGGGCCTATTGATAGTGTTTTGCAATATTAACTTTATTTATATATTAGTTAATTCTACTTGACCACTAGATTGAGGATGATAGGGAGATGTAACATTCTATGGTTAAAATCATACCTAGAAAGTAACTTACGAGAAGCACCATGAATAAAATGTGAACCACCATCATTCAATAAGTATCTAGAGACTCCAAAACATGGGAAAATAACTTCCTTAAGCATTTTAATAGAGGTGTTATGATCAACACTACTGGTTGGAATAGCTTCTACCCACTTAGTTACACAATCAACAGCAACCAAAATATGTGTATCCCATTAGAGGAAGGAAAGGTTACCATAAAATCAAACCCCCAAACATCAAATTGTTCAATAACAACTGAATAATTCATACGCATTTCTTGACGTCTACTAATATTACCAATTCTTTGGCATTCAACACAAGAAAGGACAAACTTACAGTCATCTTTGAAAAGACTAGGCCAATAAAATCCAGAGCGTAATACCTTGTGTGCAGTTCTATCTCCCGCATTGTATCCTCCATAAGCCTCGAAGTGACACTTCCAAACGATTTGTTCATGTTCATGCTCAGGTATACAACGTCTAATAATACCATCTACTCCCTCTTTATAAAGATGTGGGTTATCCCAAAAGTAGTGTCTTAAATCAAAGAAGAAAAAATTATTCTGTTGATAGGTGAACTAGGTGGTATGTATTTACCAACAATGTAATTAGCATAGTCAGCAAACGATGTTGTGTTATGAGAAACATTGAAAACAGGTAGTTCTTCATCAGGGAAACTATCATCGATAGGTAGTGGGTAATCAAGAATATTTTCTAACCTGGACAAGTTATCAGCTACGAGGTTCTCACCTCCTTTATTATCAATCATATGCAAGCTAAATTCTTGTAGAAAAAGAACTCACCTAGTAAGCCTAGGCTTAGCATCTTTATGTTCCATAAGATATTTACTAGCATCATGATCGGTTTGAACAATTATTTTAGAATCAGGAATGTAAGATCTGAATTTACCACAAGCGAACACAACTGCTAAAAAATCCTTTCACTGGTAGCATAATTTCTCTCGACATTGTCTAGAGTTTTACTAGCATAATGAATAACATTTAATTTCTTATCAACTCTTTTTCCTAGAACAGCACCAACAGCATAGTCACTAGCATCACACATGATTTCAAAAGGCAAGTTCCAATCAGGTGGTTGAACAATAGGCGCAGAAGGTAAGGCTTTCTTAAATGTTTCAAAGGCTTCTACACAATCATCATCAAAAACAAAAGGAACAGCTTTCTGAAATAAATTGGTAAGAGGCCTAGAAATTTTAGAGAATTCTTTAATAAACCTCCTATAGAAACCAGCATGACCAAGGTAATTACGTATACCTTTAATATATTTAGGACATGGCATCTTCTCAATTGCATCAACTTTAGCTTTGTCCACCTCAATACCTCGCTCGGAAATTTTATGACCCAAGACAATACCTTCATGTACCATAAAGTGGCACTTCTCCCAATTCAAGACAAGATTAGCTTGCTCATATCTCTGCAAAACTTAATCAAGGTTGCTTAAGCAATCATCAAAAGAAGTTTCATAAACGAAAAAATCATCCATGAAAACCTCAACAGTCTTTTCACAAAAATCAAAGAATATAGCAGTCATACATCTTTGAAGGTAGCAGGTTCATTGCATAAACCGAAAGGCATACGTCTATAAGCATAGGTTGCAAAAGGACAAGTAAAAGTGGTTTTCTCTTGATCGGGTTATGACATAGGAATTTGAGAAAAAACATAATATCCATCTAGAAAGCAAAAGTGTGTGTGCTTTGATAGTCTTTCTAGAATTTGAAAGGTACATGGTAATGATCTTTTATAGTAGCTTTATTTAATTTTTTAAATCAATTACCATTCTATAGCCAGTCATAATTCTTTGTGGAATGAGTTCATTTTTATCATTAGGAACAACAGTAATACCTCCTTTCTTGGGAACACAATGAACGGGGCTTATCCATGTACTATTAGCTATAGGATAAATTATGTGTGCCTCGAGAAGATTTAATATTTCATTTCTTACCACTTGTTTCAATTTTGGGATTCGGTGTTTGTTGGTGATCAACAACTGTTTTAGCATCTGGTTCCATATTAATCTTGTGCTGACAGAGAGTGGGACTAATGCCCTTAAGATCATCAAGAGTATACCGAATAGAAGCTCGGTGCTTCCTTAGAGTTTTCATCAATCTCTTTTCTTCATGCTCTGTAAGGTTAGCACTGATAATAGCAGGATATATCTTTTTTTCATCAAGACAAACATATTTCAAAGTGTCAGGTAATTGCTTTAATTCAAACACAGGATCATCCTTTGGTGAAGGAGGACCTCCTAGAGTTTCAACATGCAAGTTGTGTTGAAGGATAGGTTGTTGTTCAAAGAACATTTTATCTATTTCATTTGTTTCATGCATATGCATATCATTTTCATGGTCTAGCAAATATTGTTCTAATGGATCAGTAGGAGGTATGGCATATAAGCAAGACCAATTATTTCATCTTTACTGGGCAATTCTTTATCATGGGGTTGCTTACTGAACTTAGAGAAATTAAACTCATGAGACATACCACCAAGATTAACACTCACAGTTTCCCTTTTGCAACGGCCATCTTCACGTTGTCACAAAGGAAGATGAGGACTGTGCGGAGTGCCCTGGTCGGCAACAGGTGGGTGCGCGACGTCCAGGGAAGGATCCCGGCCGATATGCTGGCGGAGTTCGTTGACCTATGGGCCAAGGTGAGTGTCATGAGCCATCTCATAGATGGCTGCAACTAGTTCTCTTGGAAGCTCACTTAAATGACGTATTCTCGATGGCATCGGCCTACCGGTAGTAGTTCATGGGATCCACGTTCTCACTAGCTCACGAGGCGGTGTGGGGGGCGCCGTCAAAGCACAAGTTGTTCGATTCGCTTCTCTTGATCAACAGGATGCTTACCGTGGCTAAGCTCATGGTGAGGCAGTGGCCGAATTACAACTTCTACCCGTTGTGCACACGAAACCTCGAGACCAACGTCCACCTATTTCAGGAATGTCTCTGGGCACGCGAGCTCTAGAGGTCCGTGGCAAACCGTTTTAGGGCATGTACAATGGTGCTATCTTAGGAGTGCCACGTAGGATAAATGATGAAGTGAATAAGATAGAACTCATAACAAAGGTTTGTCTTCTCTTATTTAAGAGAAGTCAAGAGATGATCTCTTAGCACAATATGTCTCACCATGTTTTTAGGAATAACTAATTACTAAAGTTAAGGCTAAGAAATGATCCATTGTAGACATTTTTTGTCATCTCTAAATTACTTGCAAGCCTTAAGACTATTTTATCAACCATTATACATGGCTTGCTTCCCGTCGCTCGACTCCGACAACTAGCATGCGTTGGGTTGGGATGCGGACTGGTTGCACAACCTTGCAGCCTCGCCTCACCTAAAACGTGCTCGTTCAATGGCACTGCTCGTTGTCTAGTCCATATGGAACGAACGGAATTGGAGGATCTTCAGGAACATCGAGCGGATAGTTGTGACATCCTTAGCTTTTCCTATAGTGTTGTATGTAATTAAGCTACAGTAATCCTATGCTAATGTTGCCACGTCATCGTGGTTACTTTTGTTAAACTCACGTCGGTTCAAACCCCGTTCAATTCCGTTGCAAATTTAATTCGTCCGAAAAGTGGATTTAAAAGTTTTGCGAAAGTGAAAAATAAAAATGTTGGATGGGTTACAAATATTACCTAAGATTTTATAAAGTTGAAGCGGGTAGTTTTGAAGGTGATTTAGAGCCTCTAAATAAATAAAATAGAAATTGTTAAAAGCTTATTAAATAAATAAATATATATATATAAAAAGAGGAAACCCCAACCTGGGCCGGCCCCAGCCACTACAAGAAATATGTCAACTAATGACCTTTTGTCAGTGACCCTGGAAGGAATGGTCATAAATCTATGACCATTTGACATCATTTGGTCGTAAGCTGTCTGGAGGGGTCCTAGCCCAAAAACCAACGACCATTTTCATAAGAAAGGTCATCACTTGCTTACTGGAAAAGGTCATAAAGCGGACAGCACCTGGCACTGCCTTATTTCTAGGTGATAACGACCAATATGAATGGTCGTTACTAGGCTGGTGACCAGCGGTGGTGGTGCTGACGCCACGGCCACCTCACCCATCGGCAGTTGTTGCTGTTGATGTTGCTATCTACATCAGAGAGGTGAATTGAGATGTTGCATGTTGCTAACCAGTCGACCATAACATCCTGCCATAACATCAGTAAAGCAGCAAAATAGAAGCAGCCATAACATCCTGCCATAATTAACATCAAAAGTATAAGACATTCTAACACAGTTCACAATAACAGGCCGATAACACAGTGCGCAAAAGTACAACAGACAACGACGATGATAAACCGAGGATCATGGAGGGTAACGACTAAATGGGACCTAGAGCCTTCAGGAGGGCTGCATGCTCTGCCCTGGTCTTGATGTCTTGATCAGCACTCCTCGATAAACCGCGTGCATGCGACATAAGGTGTTCATAAACCCCATCCCTGGGCTTTGGCTTTGTGGTGCAGTATGGACATCTGAACATTCCCCTCCTGAAGTAGGCCGCCTTCCCGTTCTCCCTGATCTTCTGGGCTTCCTTCTCAATGAAGGACTCTTTGTTGCCGTCCTCCACGTCATCTCCAGAGTTATACTACACACACAAATTAATTACGCACACATTATGCATTCATATAGGCATTATGGAGCCAGAACACACACTTCTGATTCAGAATGATGCAATGAACAAACATCAGATAATTCCCATTTACCAAATTTTAATGAACAAACAAAGAAAAAAGTCATGTACAGTAATCTAATTAAACAAACAACATTAAAACACTCTCTACATCAATTTCATTAAAAAGCCCACCAACATGCATTCATATAGTGCTTACGCTGAACTAAAATAGTTGGGATTACCTCATACGGTTCGTCGCCGTCGTAGTCAGAGTGATACGGGCTCTTGAACCCAGTCTTGGCGAGCTTCCTCTTCATGCCTGCAGCTTCCTTTTCCTACAATATAAGTAATTTTATTAGTACAAACTATGTAACACAGTATTCAAAAGGTCAAGCATTCAACAATGTGCTTCTAATTACATTCATAGTGTTGCTGCATCAGCCACCCTATTCTATACACTGGGTCTGTCCTTTGTGCATTTCACTTATACAATCTTTCGATCCTTCATACAAAGATTTAAATGTCCTTTCAAAAAATCAAACTGTACTTTATAACTATATGTTATGTATACACTTCTTTTGCCACGACATGTGTTGGATGTCACAATGAAATTGGCCATGGACGTAATCAGCCAATATATGACTATACTGTAACTATATGCTTGTAATCAGCCAATATATGACTATGAGGTAGCTCTTTGTTGTTTTCTGTACTAATTAAGCAGTTGCATTGGTATTGACTTTACCAACAAAAACATGCAGTTCTCCATGTCAGGAAACCATCCATACCATAAAACTTGTTACAAGGAGCGCTTTCATCCAAAATGTGATGTCTGCAAGCAATTTGTAAGTATCACTTAATTATCTTTTCTTATCTGTTTGCATAAGAAGATTCTCTTTGTTCTGCATTTTATATAGCAGAACATTGCACTATTGGGCTGCTCAGCCCCTGCCGTGCCCCAGTGAGGGGATAACCACAACAAATCTATCAACATATCCGGCACATAATAAAATCTAAGCACATGCAGCAATCAAGATCCCAATTCAAAACCTAACTCTTATTAAATCCTTACTAATAATCCCAATAAAATGCAAGAGAGGGGGCATACCTAGGCGAAATTTAGGAATAATGGGTGTTCGTATATATCAAGCACATGACTTAGGTGAAATCTTTACTAATAAGAGAAAGATTCCGTTGATTCAAGCCAACAAAATGCAAAAGTTGGCCAACACATGCAAAAGTAGAGTGTGTTCTGCTCTCTAAATATATGAAAGCAGAAAACCCTATCTAAATAATCTCCTGCTTATCAACGATAACTATGAAAGCAGGGGAGCGTGAAGCATTAGCACATCCACATGCACAAATCAAGATTGAAATTAAAGAAATCCAAGTCTCAATATATAAATCTATGTAACATTCAAGCACGAATCAACTATAAAAAACCAGAAAACCATATCTAAAAAACCCACCTCATCGTCGGGAGCACCGCTCGAGGTCGTGTCCTCCTGCTTCGGCACCTCCGGAGCGGCGACATCGGTTGCCGTCATGTCCTCCTGCTTCGGCACACGCACCTCCTTCTCTTCCGCAGCGGCGGCGACAGCGGTTGCGGTCGTGTCGACCTCCTGCTGCTTCGGCAGATCCGCAACAGCGACGGCGCGACGAACGCCCTCCATTGGGAGACGAGGAGACGAGGGAGACGGTGCGACGAGGGAGACGAGGGAGATGAAGTGGGAGATGAGGCGACGAAGTGGGAGATGAGGGAGACGAGGCGACGAGGGAGACGCGGGAGACGAAGTGGAAGTTCCCTCTTTATATGATGTGGCAGTTCCTGCAATGTCCCGTCCGCCACGTGCCGTCCGGGACATCTTAAAAAAACAAATGGCATAGACACCTTCAAAAAAACAAATGGCCCGCTCGAACCTGGTCGGCACGAACCGGTTCGGTCGGTCTTTGTGTCTCGCTCGAACCTGGTCGACTGAGCTAGTCTACTCTGCTCGCGCTCTGCCCCCCTCGTCGCCGAAGCTCGTCGGCCGCCACCACCTCCGATGCGCCATGGTTTACGAGGATGAGAGTAGCACCGACCTATCGAGCCTGGACATCAGCTCTTCCTCGGACGGCATGATGTATCGGGTAATTTCTAGAGCTGGGGTTAGGTTTAGGGTTTCGGTTTCTTCACATTGGGGATTTATCTGTGTTTCTTGGTTCTTCTTTAGATCCCTGCTAGCGTCGATGACAAAGACCACATGGGCATCAAGAATTCTGCCTGGATGTTTGCCTGGAGCATGGGCTGCCGCCTGAGCGTCGCGTAGCATTCGAAGGATTTGAGACAGGGAGAAGATTTTTAGTGTGTGCTCAGCCGATTAGTTCTATCTTCTTTAGTGTTAGACATGCATGAAGTTGCATCTGTTTTTCTATCTGGCTCAAAAGATTCAGACTGTCAGTGTTTACTACATCACTGTCATTGTTTGTTTAGCTCAAATATTCAGACTGTCAGTGTTTACTACATCATTGTAATTATTTGTTTAGCTCAAATATTCAGACTGTCAGTGTTTACTACATCACTGTGATTGTTTGCTTAGCTCAAATATTCAGACTGTCTTTGTTTATTACAGCCCTGTCATTGCTAGTTTAGCTAAAAGATTCTGGCTTGTTACACCACTATCATTGCTTGTTTATTACAGCACTGTCATTGCATGTTTATTACAGAATTCTGGCTTGTTATTTTCCGGTTATTTTGTATTGCTGAAGTACTGGTTATTTTGTATTGCAGCCACCTCAAAACTGTGGTTTTGTTGGTTGGGTAGACCAAGAGAGTCCTCCCACAATGCAAAATGCATTGTTAAAACTGTGGGAAATGTTGGAAGACGGCAAGAGTGCTAGGAGGGATGATAATTTGGAGAATTCACTGAAAATTCACCACCTCACAGAGGAGAAAAGAAATCTTGATGCAAATTTTGACAAACTAGTAGAAGATGTGAATCAACTGCTCAACCTTGCAGAAGCTCAAGGCGGGGTCATTAGGACCGAGAAGGCAAATCATTTGAAGGAGAAGGACAAACTTAATGATGAAATTTTGGTGCTCAACCTTCACATTGATGGTCTGAAGAAAGGAATTGAGAATCTGATTAAACGCAGGGATGAGCTGAAGATCTAGATTGCTGATCAGTTGAAGGCATTGGAGAAGAACCAAGAGAAGTTGAAGATGATCGGGGACATTTTGGATGGATGAGCTGATCAGATGAAGATGAAGTCCACTATGCTATGGTTGATGTGTTGTTGTGTTGCTGTGTTGCTCTTTTGTACCAATGTTGTAATGCAAGATGATCAGAAGCTCTATATTATGTATGATTAAGTGACTCCACTATGCTATGTTTGTAACTGTACTATGCTATTGTTGGTGTGTTGCTCTTTTGTAGCAATATTGTAATGCAAGATGATAAGAATCTCTTAATTATGAATGGTTAAGTGACTTTATCATTCTTCAACCCAAGTATGTAGATAGATTGGTTGATCTAACTTGTTGTATCTTATTTGTTCATACATTGATTTAAGTGACTTCTTATTTGTTGCAAATGTCTTAAAGTGCCCATGAAAATTATGTCAAATCTGCTAGCTAAAGAGAACTAGACTGGTATATGTTATTTGTTGTATTATGTGAAATCTGCTAGCTAAAGAGAGCTCTTAATTTGTTGTATTATGTGTTTAAGTGTCCATGACAATGAAGTGTCCTAACCTGTTGCTATAAACAGATCATGACCATCAATCACACATAAAAAGACATCATGACCACTAATTGTTGATCTTCTGGCATAGTTTGTTGAAATGGTCTCATATTTTGCATAATGGTGCATGTTGGAATGACAAACAATGTTGATTAAGGAAATTTTCATCTTTCTTGTATGAAAAAATCATTTTTCATTTTTCAAGTGCCCGAAATGAGTTTTTTTGTGAAGGACCTACCATATATTTGTTTCAAAAAATTTCCAAATCATTTTTCTAACATACTAGGCCATATTTAATGTACAATTGACAAAATGGTTGGGTGTCAAAAGCTTTTATCCATCTCTTGTGAAAAAGACAAATCTATGTCGAATTAGGTGGAAGCGGGTCAAATTTGAACTGTGGCTGCCTTATAGTTTGCTCTTTATTTTTTCCAAAAATTATTTCTAGGTACACAAGTATCTATTTAATCATAGAAACACCAAAAGGTTTCCAAGATCCAACCACTAGGTATGAACGGTCATGCCCTCTATTTCGACCGCATTTTGAAATGGCCATGAAAAATTCAAAAAAATCAAAAAAATGGGAAACATTTGCATTATGTCATCATATGTGATAAAGTTACCATGTAAAATATTAAACTTGTAATACGAAAATTATTCTTAAAAAGTGTTCACACAAATGAGCTATCATGTGTGAAGATTCATGGCTTTCAAGCCACATGATCAATCTCATGGCCATATTCATGGCATAGTTTGTTCAAATGGTCTCATATTTTGCATAATGGTGCATGTTGGAGTGACAAACAATGTTGATTAAGGAAGTTTTCATCTTCCTTGTATGAAAAAATCATTTTCCATTTCTCAAGTGCCCGAAATGAGTTTTTTTGTGAAGGACCTACCATATATTTGTTTCAAAATTGGTCCAAATCATTTTTCTAACATACTAGGCCATATTTAATGTACAATTGACAAAATGGTTGGGTGTCAAAAGCTTTTATCCATCTCTCGTGAAAAAGAAAAATCTATGTCGAATCAGTTGGAAGCGGGTCAAATTTGAACTGCGGCTGCCTTATAGTTTGCTCTTTATTTTTTCCAAAAATCATTTCTAGGTACACAATTATCTATTTAACCATAGAAACACCAAAAGGTTTCCAAGATTCAACCACTAGGTAGGAACGGTCATGCCCGCCGTTTCGACCGCATTTTGAAACGGCCATGAAAATTTCAAAAAAAATAAAAAAATGGGAAACCTTTGCATTATGTCATCGTATGTGATAAAGTTACCATGTAAAATAATTAACGTGTAATACGACAATTATTTTTAAAAAGTGTTCACACAAATGAGCTATCATGTGTGAAGATTCATGGCTTTCAAGCCACATGATCAATCTCATGGCCATATTCATGGCATAGTTTGTTGAAATGGTCTCATATTTTGCATAATGGTGTATGTTGGAGTGACAACCAATGTTGATTAATGAAGTTTTCATCTTCCTTGTATGAAAAAATCATTTTTCATTTTTCAAGTGCCCGAAATGAGTTTTTTTGTGAAGGACCTACCATATATTTGTTTCAGAATTGGTCCAAATCATTTTCCTAACATACTAGGCCATATTTAATGTACAATTGACAAAATGGTTGGGTGCCAAAAGCTTCTATCCATCTCTCGTAAAAAAGAGAAATCTATGTCGAATCAGTTGGAAGCGGGTCAAATTTGAACTGTGGCTGCCTTATAGTTTGCTCTTTATTTTTTCCAAAAATAATTTCTAGGTACACAAGTAACTATTTAATCATAGAAACACCAAAAGGTTTCCAAGATTCAAACACTAAGTAGGAACGGTCATGCACGCCGTTTCGACCGCATTTTGAAACGGCCATGAAAAATTCAAAAAAAATCAAAAAAATGGGAAACCTTTGCATTATGTCATCATATGTGATAAAGTTACCATGTAAAATAATAAACTTGTAATACGACAATTATTTTTAAAAAGTGTTCGCACAAATGAGCTATCATGTGTGAAGATTCAGGGCTTTCAAGCCACATGATCAATCTCATGGCCATATTCATGGCATAGTTTGTTGAAATGGTCTCATATTTTGCATAATTGTGCATGTTGGAGTGACAAACAATGTTGATTAAGGAAGTTTTCATCTTCCTTGTATGAAAAATTCATTTTTCATTTTTCAAGTGCCCGAAATGAGTTTTTTGTGAAGGACCTAGCATATATTTGTTTCGAAATTGGTCCAAATCATTTTTCTAACATACTAGGCCATATTTAATATAAAATTGACAAAATGGTTGGGTGTCAAAAGATTTTATCCATCTCTCATGAAAAAGACAAATCTATGCCGAATCAGCAGGAAGCGGGTCAAATTTGAACTGCGGCTGCCTTATAGTTTGCTCTTTATTTTTTCCAAAAATAATTTCTAGGTACACAAGTATCTATTTAATCATAGAAACACCAAAAGGTTTCCAAGATTCAACCACTAGGTAGGAACGGTCATGCCCGCCGTTTCGACCTCATTTTGTAACGACCATGAAAAATTCAAAAAAAACAAAAAAATGGGAAACCTTCGTGTCGCATCATCACATGTGACCTGCCAACTAGAAAAGATATATAAATTTGAGTACCAATGTCTTCTTGAACTATTCGATATGATTTTAACCATTATTTCTACAATGTTTATAAAAAAGAAAAAGAAAAAGTCTGCCTCCAAACCCCAAAAAACTAGTGAAAATTTTCCTTCCCACCCCACCAAAATTTCCCTCCACTCCCTCTCCCACTACCACGCGGGACCCACCACTCCCCTCTCCATTCCACTCCCCACTACCCACGCGGGATCCATTCCACTCCCCACTCCGCCGCCCCTCCCCTGCTCCGCGCCGCCCCGCCACCCCTCCCATGCTCCGCGCCGCCCCTCTCCCCTCTCCCCGACGACGACTACATCGACGACGTCGATGGCGACATGTACATCGACGACGACTACATCGACGACGTCGACGGCTACATCTACATCGACGACAACGGCTACATCTACATCGACGTCGACGACTACGACTACATCGACGACATCGACGGCTACATCTACATCGACGACAACGGCTACATCTACATCGACGTCGACGACTACGACTACATCGACGACGACAGCGGGTACATCTACATAATCAACAGTCAACGACGATAGGTACCTCTCCCCTTGACCCATCTCCCATTGATAGATCCCCCTCATGTGTTCTTCTAGGGTTTGATAGATCCCCCTCATGTGTTCTTTTAGGGTTCATGGGGCTGGATCAATTGGGATGGTTCGGTACATTCATGGGGTTAGGGTTAGGGTTCATGGTGTTAGGGTTAGATTCATGGGGTTAGGGTTGTAGTTGTCATGGGGCTGGATCAATGGGGCTGGATCATGGCGTCCTGCATTTGTGATGGGTAACAAATGGGGGTACATCCCCCACCTGGTCGATCTAGGGTTAGGATTCAGTCAATCTAAGAGCTCCTCGAGGTTCTTGTTCATGTTCATGGTATTTATTCCTAGTGGTTCGTTCTATCCCCCTCTGGTTAATCAGAGTTTCCATCATCAATACTTGCTTGTATCAGTAGCACTTGGAGAAGAAGCTACTAGGGTTGGTATCAACAGTACTTGCTTGCTTGCTCCTCTTCAATTTTCTTCCTTGCTTGCTTGTTTCTATCAGTAGCACTATGCTTGTTTCTATCAGTAGAACTTCTTTTGCTTGCTTGCTTGTATTAGTAGCACTTATGCACTTTGCTTGCTTGCTTGCTTGTATTAGTAGCACTTATGCACTTTGCTTGCTTGCTTGCTTCTTTATTCACCAAATGTTTGGCAACCAGTTGCTATGAATGCATATGTTTGCCTCCATTAGGGATACAGTTGAGTAATTACTTTGCTTATAGATGATTGAAGGTACATGGATAAAATTGCAATTTAAAACATAAAAGTAATTGTTGTAAATAGTTAATGCATTGCTTCACATATATAGTTTTCTTCAACTATCAGTTTAGTACATTACTACCTCATGTTTCACATGTTTTAATACTGATGCATTGCTACACTTATTTGTGCATGCTAGTCCAAGTGCTTCAATTTAGTTGCTTGCTTCAACTGTCAGTTTAGTACTGATGCGTTAACTGCCAGTTTAGGATTCATGGTGTATGTGCATGCTGATCCAAGTGTTTTACATGTACTAGTACTGATGCATTAACTACATCACTATATTGTTGATCCAACAAGTTTGCTAGCTTCACATGTATTACATGTTGGAATTATGCCCTAGAGGCAATAATAAATATAGTTATTATTATAATTCCTGTATCAAGATAATCGTTTATTATCCATGCTATAATTGTATTGAATGAAGACTCATTTACATGTGTGGATACATAGACAAAACACTGTCCCTAGCAAGCCTCTAGTTGGCTAGCCAGTTGATCAAAGATAGTCAGTGTCTTCTGATTATGAACAAGGTGTTGTTGCTTGATAACTGGATCATGTCATTAGGAGAATCACGTGATGGACTAGACCCAAACTAATAGACGTAGCATGTTGATCGTGTCATTTTGTTGCTACTGTTTTTCTGTGTGTCAAGTATTTGTTCCTATGACCATGAGATCATATAACTCACTGACACTGGAGGAATACTTTGTGTGTATCAAACGTCGCAACGTAACTGGGTGACTATAAAGATTCTCTACAGGTATCTCCGAAGGTGTTAGTTGAGTTAGTATGGATCAAGACTGGGATTTGTCACTCCGTGTGACGGAGAGGTATCTCGGGGCCTACTCGGTAATACAACATCACACACAAGCCTTGCAAGCAATGTAACTTAGTGTAAGTTGCGGGATCTTGTATTACAGAACGAGTAAAGAGACTTGCCGGTAAACGAGATAGAAATAGGTATGCGGATACTAACGATCGAATCTCGGGCAAGTAACATACCGAACGACAAAGGGAATGACATACGGGATTATATGAATCCTTGGCACTGAGGTTCAAACGATAAGATCTTCGTAGAATATGTAGGATCCAATATGGGCATCCAGGTCCCGCTATTGGATATTGACCGAGGAGTCTCTCGGGTCATGTCTACATAGTTCTCGAACCCGCAGGGTCTGCACACTTAAGGTTCGACGTTGTTTTATGCGTATTTGAGTTATATGGTTGGTTACCGAATGTTGTTTGGCGTCCCGGATGAGATCACGGACGTCACGAGGGTTTCCGGAATGGTCCGGAAACGAAGATTGATATATAGGATGACCTCATTTGATTACCGGAAGGTTTTCGGAGTTACCGGGAATGTACGGGGAATGACGAATGGGTTCCGGGAGTTCACCAGGGGGGCAACCCAACCCGGGGAAGCCCATAGGCCTTGAGGGTGGCGCACCAGCCCTTAGTGGGCTGGTGGGACAACCCAAAAGGGCTCTATGCGCATTGGAAGAAAAATCAAAGAGAAAGAAAAAAAAGAGTAGGTGGGAAGGGAAGGAAGGACTCCCACCCACCAAACCAAGTCCAACTCGGTTTGGGGGGGGAGACCTTCCCCCCTTGGCTCGGCCGACCCCCTTGGGGCTCCTTGAGCCCCAAGGCAAGGTCCCCTCTCTACCACCTATATATACGGAGGTTTTAGGGCTGATTTGAGACGACTTTTCCACGATAGCCCGACCACATACCTCCACGGTTTTTCCTCTAGATCGCATTTCTGCGGAGCTCGGGCGGAGCCCTGCTGAGACAAGATCATCACCAACCTCCGGAGCGCCGTCACGCTGCCGGAGAACTATTCTACCTCTGTGTCTCTCTTGCTGGATCAAGAAGGCCGAGATCATCGTCGAGTTGTACGTGTGCTGAACGCGGAGGTGTCGTCTGTTCGGTACTAGATCGTGGGACTGATCGCGGGATTGTTCGCGGGGCAGATCGAGGGACGTGAGGACGTTCCACTACATCAACCGCGTTCACTAACGCTTCTGCTATACGGTCTACAAGGGTACGTAGATCACTCATCCCCTCTCGTAGATGTACATCACCATGATAGGTCTTCGTGCACGTAGGAAAATTTTTGTTTCCCATGCGACGTTCCCCAACAGTGGTATCAGAGCCAAGTTCATGCGTAGATATCTTCTCGAGTAGAACACAAAAGTTTTTGTAAGCGGTGATGTGCGTTTTGCTGCCCTCCTTAGTCTTTTCTTGATTCCGCGGTATTGTTGGATTGAAGCGGCTTGGACCGACATTACTCGTACGCTTACGAGAGACTGGTTTCATCGCTACGAGTAACCCCGTTGCTCAAAGATGACTGGCAAGTGTCGGTTTCTCCAACTTTAGTTGAATTGGATTTGATCGAGGAGGTCCTTGGATGAGGTTAAATAGCAACTCATATATCTCCATTGTGGTGTTTGCGTAAGTAAGATGCGATCCTACTAGATACCCGTGGTCACCACGTAAAACATGCAACAACAAAATTAGAGGACGTCTGACTTGTTTTTGCACGGTATGCTTGTGATGTGATATGGCCAAAGATGTGATGTGATATATTGGATGTATGAGATGATCATGTTGTAATAGATAATATCGACTTTCACGTCGATGGTACGGCAACCGGCAGGAGCCATAGGGTTGTCTTTATACTAACGTTTGTGCTTGCAGATGCGTTTACTATTTTCCTATGATGTAGCTTTAGTAGTAATAGCATGAGTAGCACGACAACCCCGATGGCGACACGTTGATGGAGATCATGGTGTGGCGCCGGTGACAAGAAGATCGTGTCGGTGCTTTGGTGATGGAGATCAAGAAGCACGCGATGATGGCCATATCATGTCACTTATGAATTGCATGTGATGTTAATCCTTTTATGCACCTTATTTTTCTTAGAACGACGGTAGCATTATGAGGTGATCTCTCACTAAAATTTCAAGACGGAATTGTGTTCTCCCCGACTGTGCACCGTTGCTACAGTTCGTCGTTTCGGGACACCACGTGATGATCGGGTGTGATAGACTCAACGTTCACATACAACGGGTGCAAAACAGTTGCGCACGCGGAACACTCGGGTTAAGCTTGACGAGCCTAGCATGTGCAGACATGGCCTCGGAACACATGAGACCGAAAGGTCGATCATGAATCATATAGATGATATGATTAGCATAGAGATGCTTACCACTGAAACTATACTCAACTCACGTGATGATCGGACTTGAGCTAGTGTAAGTGGATCATGAACCACTCAAATGACTAGAGAGATGTACTTTTTGAGTGGGAGTTTAGCGTATAATTTTGATTAAGTTAAACTCTAATTATCTTGAACATAGTCTAAGTCCACTTTGAATATATTTGTGTTGTACATCATGGCTCACGCGACAGTCACCCTGAATTTTAATATGTTCCTAGAGAAAGCTAAGTTGAAAGATGATGGAAGCAACTTTGTAGACTGGGCTCGTAATCTTAAGCTAATCTTACAAGCTGGGAAAAAGGATTATGTCCTTAATGCTGCGCTAGGAGATGAACCACCCGCTACGGCTGATCAGGATGTTAAGAACGTTTGGTTAGCACGTAAGGAGGACTACTCAGTAGTTCAATGTGCAGTCTTGTATGGCTTAGAACCAGGACTTCAACGTCGCTTTGAGCGTCATGGAGCATTTGAGATATTCCAGGAGTTGAAGTTTATCTTTCAGAAGAACGCCCGGATCGAGAGGTATGAGACCTCCGATAAATTCTATGCTTGCAAGATGGAGGAAAACTCGTCTGTCAGTGAACATGTGCTCAAAATGTCTGGGTACTCAAACCGTCTAGCTGAGCTGGGGATTGAACTCCCGCAAGAGGCTATCACTGACAGAATCCTTCAATCACTGCCGCCAAGCTATAAAGGCTTTGTGTTGAACTACAACATGCAAGGGATGAACAAGTCTCCCGGCGAGTTGTTTGCGATGCTGAAAGTCGCAGAGTCTGAGCTTCGTAAAGAGCATCAAGTGTTGATGGTGAATAAGACCACTAGTTTCAAGAGAAACGGCAAAGGCAAGAATGGTAATTCAAAGAAGAGCGGCAAGCCTGTTGCCAATCCGATGAAGAAACCCAAAGTTGGACCTAAGCCTGAAATGGAGTGTTACTATTGCAAGGGTATGGGTCACTGGAAGCGCAATTGCCCCAAGTATCTGGCAGATAAGAAGGCGGCGAAAGAAAAATCAGGTATATTTGATATACAAGTTATTGATGTGTACTTAACCGACTCTCGTAGTAGTGCCTGGGTATTCGATTCCGGTTCTGTTGCTCATATTTGCAACTCGAAACAGGAACTGCGGAATCGACGAAGGCTGGCGAAAGATGAAGTGACGATGCGTGTAGGAAATGGTTCCAAGGTTGATGCAATCGCCGTCGGCACAGTTTCACTTCAGTTACCATCATGATTAGTCATGAACTTAAATCATTGTTATTTAGTGCCTGCGTTGAGCATGAACATTATATCTGGATCTTGTTTATTGCGAGACGGTTACTCTTTTAAGTCAGAGAATAATGGTTGTTCTATTTCTATGAGTAACATCTTTTATGGTCATGCACCCAATGTGAGAGGATTGTTCATATTGAATCTTGATAGCGATACACACATACATAACATTGAGACCAAAAGAGATAGAGTTAACAATGATAGCGCCATATTTTTGTGGCACTGCCGCTTAGGTCATATTGGTGTAAAGCGCATGAAGAAACTCCATGCTGATGGACTTTTGGAGTCACTTGACTTTGATTCACTTGACACGTGCGAACCATGCCTCATGGGCAAGATGACTAAGACTCCGTTCTCCGGAACAATGGAGCGTGCAAGTGACTTGTTGGAAATCGTACATACTGATGTGTGTGGTCCGATGAGTGTGGAGGCACGCGGCGGATATCGTTATTTTCTCACCTTCACTGACGATTTGAGTAGATATGGTTATGTCTACTTGATGAAGCACAAGTCTGAAACATTTGAAAAGTTCAAGCAATTTCAGAGTGAAGTTGAAAATCATCGTAACAAGAAGATCAAGTTCCTACGGTCTGATCGTGGGGGTGAATATCTGAGTTTCGAGTTTGGTGCTCACTTAAGACAATGTGTAATTGTTTCACAGTTGACACCGCCTGGAACACCACAGCGTAATGGTGTGTCCGAACGTCGTAATCGTACTTTATTAGAGATGGTGCGATCTATGATGTCTCTTACCGATTTGCCGTTATCGGTTTGGGGTTATGCATTAGAAACAGCTGCATTCACTTTAAATAGGGCACCATCAAAATCCGTTGAGACGACACCATACGAACTGTGGTATGGCAAAAGGCCAAAGTTGTCGTTTCTTAAAGTTTGGGGATGTGATGCTTATGTCAAAAAGCTTCAGCCTGAAAAGCTGGAACCCAAAGCAGAAAGGTGCGTCTTCATAGGTTACCCAAAAGAGACAGTTGGGTACACCTTCTATCTCAAATCCGAGAGCAAAGTGTTTGTTGCTAAAAACGGAGCTTTTCTCGAGAAGGAGTTTCTCTCAAGAGAATTGAGTGGGAGGAAGATAGAACTTGACGAGGTTGTCGAACCTCTCATCCCTCTGGATGGTGGCGCAGGGCAAGGGGAAACCTCTGTCGTTGCAACGCCGGTTGAGGAGGAAGTTAATGATGATGATCATGAAACTCCGGTTCAAATTTCTGTCAAACCACGCAGGTCGACGAGACCACGTGCTGCTCCAGAGTGGTACGGTAATCCCGTCTTGTCAATCATGTTGTTTGACAACAATGAACCTGCAAATTATGAAGAAGCAATGGTGGGCCCGGATTCCAACAAATCGCTAGAAGCCATGAAGTCCGAGATAGGATCCATGTATGAGAACAAAGTGTGGACTTTGGAGGTACTGCCTGAGGGCCACAAGGCTATTCAGAACAAATGGATCTTTAAGAGGAAGACGGACGCTGACGGTAATGTGACCGTTTATAAAGCTCGACTTGTGGAAAAGGGTTTTTCGCAAGTTCAAGGAGTTGACTACGATGAGACATTCTCACCCGTAGCGAGCTTAAGGCCGTCAGAATCATGTTAGCAATAGCTGCATTTTTCGATTATGAAATCTGGCAGATGGATGTCAAAACGGCGTTCCTTAACGGTTTCCTTAAGGAAGAATTGTATATGATGCAACCCGAAGGTTTTGTCGATCCTAAGAATGCTAACAAGGTGTGCAAGCTCCAGTGATCCATTTATGGACTGGTGCAAGCATCTCGGAGTTGGAAGAAACGCTTTGATGAGGTGATCAAAGCATTTGGGTTTATACAAGTGGTTGGAGAATCTTGTATTTACAAGAAAGTGAGTGGGAGCTCTGTGGCGTTTCTAATATTATATGTGGATGACATATTGCTGATTGAAAACAACGTAGAGTTTTTGGAGAGCATAAAGGATTACTTGAATAAAAGTTTCTCTATGAAGGACCTAGGAGAAGCTGCTTACATTCTAGGCATTAAGATCTATAGGGATAGATCAAAACGCCTGATAGGACTTTCACAAAGCACATACCTTGATAAAGTTTTGAAGAGGTTCAAAATGGAACAGTCCAAGAAATGGTTCTTGCCAGTTTTACAAGGTACGAGATTGAGTAAGACTCAGTGCCCAGCAACTGATGAAGATAGAGAGCATATGCGCTCCGTCCCCTATGCTTCAGCCATAGGTTCTATCATGTATGCAATGTTGTGCACTAGACCGGATGTTAGCCTGGCTATAAGTATGGCAGGTAGGTTCCAGAGTAATCCAGGAGTGGATCACTGGACACCGGTCAAGAATATCCTGAAGTACCTGAAAACGACTAAGGAGATGTTTCTCGTGTATGGAGGTGACGAAGAGCTCGCCGTAAAAGGTTACGTCGATGCAAGCTTTGACACAGATCCGTACGACTCTAAGTCGCAAACCGGATACGTATTTATTCTTAATGGGGGTGCGGTAAGCTGGTGCAGTTCCAAGCAAAGCGTCGTAGCAGATTCTACATGTGAAGCGGAGTACATGGCTGCCTCGGAGGAGGCTAAGGAGGGTGTCTGGATGAAGCAGTTCATGACGGATCTTGGAGTGGTGCCAAGCGCACTGAATCCAATAACCTTGTTCTGTGACAACACGGGTGCCATTTCCTTAGCACAGGAACCACGGTTTCACAAGAAATCCAGACACATCAAACGACGCTTCAACCTCATCCGTGACTACGTCGAAGGAGAGGACGTAAATATATGCAAAATGCACACGGATCTGAATGTAGCAGACCCGCTGACCTCTTCCACGGCCAAAGCATGATCAACACCAGAACTGTATGGGTGTTAGATTTATTACAATGTAATTCGCATGATGATGTGAGGGCTAGATTATTGACTCTAGTGCAAGTGGGAGACTGTTGGAATTATGCCCTAGAGGCAATAATAAATATAGTTATTATTATAATTCCTGTATCAACATAATCGTTTATTATCCATGCTATAATTGTATTGAATGAAGACTCATTTACATGTGTGGATACATAGACAAAACACTGTCCCTAGCAAGCCTCTAGTTCGCTAGCCAGTTGATCAACGATAGTCAGTGTCTTATGATTATGAACAAGGTGTTGTTGCTTGATAACTGGATCACGTCATTAGGAGAATCACGTGATGGACTAGACCCAAACTAATAGACGTAGCATGTTGCTCGTGTCATTTTGCTGCTACTGTTTTTCTGCGTGTCAAGTATTTGTTCCTATGACCATGAGATCATATAACTCACTAACACCGGAGGAATACTTTGTGTGTATGAAACGTTGCAACGTAACTGGGTGACTATAAAGATGCTCTACAGGTATCTCCGAAGGTGTTACTTGAGTTAGTATGGATCAAGACTGGGATTTGTCACTCCGTGTGACGGAGAGGTATCTCGGGGCCCACTCGGTAATACAACATCACACACAAGCCTTACAAGCAATGTAACTTAGTGTAAGTTGCGGGATCTTGTATTACGGAACGAGTAAAGAGACTTGCCGGTAAACGAGATTGAAATAGGTATGCGGATACTAACGATCGAATCTCGGGCAAGTAACATACCGAAGGACAAAGGGAATGACATACGGGATTATATGAATCCTTGGCACTGAGGTTCAAACGATAAGATCTTCGTAGAATATGTAGGATCCAATATGGGCATCCAGGTTCCGCTATTGGATATTGACCGAGGAGTCTCTCGGGTCATGTCTACATAGTTCTCGAACCCGCAGGGTCTGCACACTTAAGGTTCGACGTTGTTTTATGCGTATTTGAGTTATATGGTTGGTTACCGAATGTTGTTCGGAGTCCCGGATGAGATCACGGACGTCACGAGGGTTTCCGGAATGGTCCAGAAACGAAGATTGATATATAGGATGACCTCATTTGATTACGGGAAGGTTTTCGGAGTTACCGGGAATGTACCGGGAATGACGAATGGGTTCCGGGAGTTCACCGGGGGGGGCAACCCACCCCGGGGAAGCCCATAGGCCTTGAGGGTGGCGCACCAGCCCTTAGTGGGCTGGTGGGACAGCCCAAAAGGGCCCTATGCACATTGGAAGAAAAATCAAAGAGAAAGAAAAAAAAAGAGGAGGTGGGAAGGGAAGGAAGGACTCCCACCCACCAAACCAAGTCCAACTCGGTTTGGGGGGGGAGACCTTCCCCCCTTACCTCGGGCGACCCCCTTGGGGCTCATTGAGCCCCAAGGCAAGGTCCCCTCTCTCCCACCTATATATACGGAGGTTTTAGGGCTGATTTGAGACGACTTTTCCATGACAGCCCGACCACATACCTCCACGGTTTTTCCTCTAGATCTCGTTTCTGCGGAGCTCGGGCGGAGCCCTGCTGAGACAAGATCATCACCAACCTCCGGAGCGCCGTCACGCTGCCGGAGAACTCTTCTACCTCTCCGTCTCTCTTGCTGGATCAAGAAGGCCGAGATCATCGTCGAGCTGTACGTGTGCTGAACGCGGAGGTGCCGTCCGTTCGGTACTAGATCGTGGGACTGATCCCGGGATTGTTCGCGGGGAGGATCGAGGGACGTGAGGACGTTCCACTACATCAACCACGTTCACTAACGCTTCTGCTGTACGGTCTACAAGGGTACGTAGATCACTCATCCCCTCTCGTAGATGGACATCACCATGATAGGTCTTCGTGCGCGTAGGAAAATTTTTGTTTCCCATGCGACGTTCCCCAACATTACATGTATGTGCATGCTCGTCTAAATGCTTTCCTTTATTGATATAAGTGCGTCATTTTACTTTATCCCGGTTGTATCTGATCGTTGTTTATTCTATTTTGCAAGCACCACCTCAAGATCATCCATGTCAAGGATGACAAGGTCAAACCCGAGGCCAACCAGTGGTATGCAAGTTGCTCCTTGTGGTTATACTATCAGATTTATAAAATGTGTCTTAATATGCTAAGTGAAATGTAATATTCTAAGTAAAATATCTTGGAGGCTGGTGATGTAAAATACTGTCACATTTTATTATGCAAATGTATTGCTGTAATCTGAATTAGCTCGCTTAGCTGTGCATGTGTGCTGTTACTCTTCCTTAGCTGAATAAGTAGGATTAAATGATAATAAAATATCATAAGATATTTTTGGTTGTCTGTCCATGAATTCCAACAATTAACGTAATAATTATGTTTACTTTGCCTTGCAAAGATGAGCATCCTCTCCCCGAGTACGAGAAGGTTAGGGCTAGAAATATGATGAGGAACAATCGGATATTCCAGTCCCTAGGCATTGATGCAATAGCGTCAATGATTAGGAAAACAAATGATGTACAAGAAGGTACAAGTAATGGGGTTCAAGAAGGTAGTGGAGTTATTAGTGATGACCCAGAGTACAATCCTAAGGAGGATGAAGTTGTAGTGCACAAGACTGTTAAGGTGCAAACTCTGTCTTGCTTGGAGGGTTCGGGTTCTTGTATGCTCTGTGTTTCCTTGTGCTCTCATATTTATCTTGTGATCTAATTTTTTTCTATGCTATTTATACAAGGCACTGAAGACAGCCAGCAAGAAGAGGAAGAGCTCAGAAGCATCTGCTGCAATGCCTCCAGGAAGGGTGATGGCCCCACCTCCAGGACAAACAAAGAGGATCCTGGAACCTGATGAACCTGATAGAGTCACAAGGCAGAAAACAAATATGGCGGCTGTGACGGACCATCACGAAAGTCCGCTGGGCATGGACTTTGAAAGCTTGGTGGAAATGTGTGATGAGTTTTTGTGAAGCTCTGCACCTCTGAAGTTGTCAATTATTTAAGTGATTAGTCATTCTGGTGATGAAACAATGTCTTGCTCGATTTGAACCTGATGAAGTATTTTGTGAAGTTGTAAATTATTTAAGTTTTGTTTGGACCATTTTGTTTGGGCACTAAAGTTAGTTTGGACAGCAAAAAGGCCGAGGCCCAAACAAGAAATAGACTAAGAAGGCTTGGGCCTAAAAAAGAGTAGGCCAAGGCCCAAACTAGAATTTGTCTAAAAAGGCTTGGGCCTAAAAAAAGAGTAGGCCAAGGCCCAAACAAGAACTGGACTAAAAAGAGTAGGCCAAGGCCCAAAAGAAAAGTGACTAATAAAAAACCTGCTCAGTAAAAGATTCTATCCCAGAAAATAAAAGGCCAAATTATTGGGCCCGGTCCATGTAGACGACCGGAATGGACCGGGCTGAATCTTATTTACGACCTTTTCATTTGGTTATAATTCTGGCACGTCAGCCTGCCACGGTGGCTCTGACGTGGTGTGGGCAGATTGCTAGTGACCAAATCATTTGGTCGTTAAACCTATGACCTTCTGTTTGGTCATAAAATCCTACGACCAATCCAGAAAAAAGGTCATTATAGTTCACTAAAGACCCTCAGCTTTAGAACTTTTGTTTTTGGTCATAAAAAGGTCACAAATGCAAATCAATGACCATTCAGTGACCAATATTGAAGGTCATTAGTTGACATATTTCTAGTAGTGAGCCAGCCTAGCCCGTAACCCCCATGGCCCACCTATGCTACGTGAGGATATAAGACCCCCAAGAAAAGCCTAGCGCTGCCTCTCCCCACCCCCACTCCTCCACACCCCCCCCCCCCCCCGCCAGGAGAACCCACGAGGGGGATGGATCCCTCGGCCCTCTCGATCCCCATCGTCGCGCTCGTTTCCCCTCGCTCGCTCGACCGAGCCCCTCGACCAGGTCTTCCGTCGCCCCTCACCGCTCCCTCGTTCCCCGTCGCAGCCACCTGCCGCGCTAGGGCCAACCCGCTCGAGCCTGCGGCCTCCCTCGCTGGATCCACCACCGGTCGGTGCCGGTCGCCGTTGCCAGGACCGCCCCGACGCCCCCACGCCGAGCGTGGGACCCTCCCCGCCTCCTCCTCGCCGGTGCACCCCTACCCCCCACTTTGCCGACCGTCGCCCCTCCCCACACCCACTGCTCATCCCCTGCTGTCGATGTGAGCGCCCATCCTCCTCTCCCCCTCTTCCCTCCGGTGGCCCCTCCACTCACCGCGGCTCCCCGCGCCCCCTGCCTTGCCTGTCGTCGCCGCGCGCCAGTCGTGCCCCGCCCATGCCTCACGCGCTCTGGCGGCGGCTGCTCCCCACATAGCCCCACTCGCCCCCCCCCCCCCTCCCCCTTGTCGTTTCCCCTTCGGTTCAGCCCTGCTCACCGCCGGCTGCGGCCAGCCCCGCTGCCGGCGAGCCCCAGACCGTCGGTGTCGGCTCGCCCGAGCCCCTCGCGCCCCTGGCCCTGGACACCCCTCCCAACCGATCTGATTAGTGAGGGAATGCCCCCCCCCCCCACTAATCCCCGTGTGTATGACAACCGATGTGATTAGTGAGGGAGCGCCCATCCTCCTCTCCCCCTCTAAACTGTTAAAAAATGATAACAGGATAATAACAAAATAATAATAATAATAATGAAAAAAATAGATAATTAATTAATTAATTAGTTAATTAATTAAATAGATAATGAAGTATTAATTAGACTAGTTAATTACTCTCTTAATTAGTTAATAATGTTTTAGATCAAATAGGAAAATTGATTAAAAGTTGTTAACTAATTATGTTAATTAATTAACCTAAACAATATGACACGTGGGTCTCACCCCACTAAATAACTTGGTTACTATCAATAAAATTTTAAATAATAAATGTGCCCACCGTTGCTCCCCCTTTGCCCCTTGATCCGTTGCTGCGACCAGATGATGGAGCCCGGGAGATGGAGTATCCCGCCGATGACGACTGCTACCCCGATGGTGCTTACTACTACGTGGAGACTGCTGAAGACCAGGAGTAGTTAGGAGGTTCCCAGGCAGGAGGCCTCGCCTCGTTCGATCGTTGTATCATTTGTGCTAGCCTTCTCTAAGGCACCCCATGTTTAATGTCTGTACTCAAATATTTGTTGCTTCCGCTGACTCATGTGTTTATCGAGCTTCCGTATTCTAGCCCTCGAGGCCCTGGCTTGTAATATGAAGCTTGTATGTTTTATTTGTGTCTAGAGTTGTGTTGTGATATCTCCCCATGAGTCCTTGAGTTTGATCGTCGCATTTGCATTTATGATTAGCATACGATTAAATCGAGGGCGTCACAACCGCATCCAATCGGGGAGAAGAGATCCAAGTGCAGGGGTACTACCGCCAACACCAGTCCACTTAAGACCTGGTGGTAGCTCTGTCCTGCTCGGATCGCGGATGTGCCTTGCGGGGACCCTTGGGTGGACTGTTGGCTGCAGCTCAGTCAACGCGTCGTAAAGACGAGCACGTGTAGAACGCGTCGTAAAGACGAGCACACGTAGCGTACAGTTCCACAGTCAGAGCTCGAAAAGCACGATCCAGTGCCTCATTGTACTACACTAGAACACGTGCTTTGTAGTGACGCATCACATAGGGGGCAGAAACAGCGGCGTAGGACCGGTCGTTGTGCTCCCGAAGGCGAGCAGTGTAGGAAGTGAGATCTGATCCAGTCTCATCCAGAGTAGGTACATACATGATGTATCTGAAAGCAGACCCCTCCAGGTGAGGGTATGCTCCACAGAGACGGGTGATAGCGATGTAGGCCGCATCATGGACGGCCATCTCGATCGACAATCCAATACGGCAAAAGACGTGGCACTCGAGGGTGGAGTTTCCCATCTGGTCGAAGATGCGAACCTCAGCCTGTTACTGGTACTGGTTGTACTCGCGGAAATCCTCATACAGAGTGTACTCGGCGTACCAGCGATATCCCAGCCTGGTCAAGAGGTCGACCAAAATGGCCGGGAACCCAGGCGTCTCAGTGGCAGTGTCACGCGCACGTGCTGTCTTGCGGGACTGATACGTCTCCGTCGTATCTACTTTTCCAAACTCTTTTTCCCTTGTTTTGGACTCTAATTTGCATGATTTGAATGGAACTAACCAGGACTAACGTTGTTTTCAGCAGAATTACCATGGTGTTGTTTTTGCACAGATATAAAAGTTCTCGGAATGACGTGGAAATGTACGAGGATTTTTTGTGGAATATATAAAAAATACTGGCACAAGAATCAACCGGAGGAGTGGAGCGAGGAGCCCACAAGCCCACCACGCGCAGGGCCCCCTGCCCGCGCCTAGCAGGCTTGTGGGGCCCTCGGAGCTCCACTGCCACTACAAGGAATATGCTAATACACGACGCTATATTTTCGTCACTACATCGTCAGGTTTTTAGTTTACGACGATCTCACGATGAAAAACCAAGCGTCGAAAACGGAGCGTCAGAAATGAACAGCACCAACGTTTTGATCGAAATCGTCGGAACTTCTACGACGATTCCTGGATTGTCGTAACATATACGACGATCCTAAATCATCGTTGACAATATAACCCAGTCCTACGTGGCAGTCCTACATGGCAAAGTTATGACGAAATCAAAACATTATAGTTGAAATCAGCCCAACCCATTTCAATTGATCACATGGGTTGGTTTTATTTTTTTGGGCTTTTTCTTATTGGACTTCTTTTGGGCCTTAGCCTATTTACACCCACTTTAGTATGTTTTTTCGAAAAAAATTTATCATTATAATTTGGGCCCTGGCCTTTTAGTGCCCAAATACATTTGGTCCAGTTTCAGTTTTGGCCTTTTTCATTTTTGAATTCAGCAACTTTTTGTTCCTGAACTTGGTTTCATTTCTATTTGTTGGGCCTTTGCAACCCAATTATTTGTCCAATATTAAATCCAACACTATTTCATATTCAAATCAAGAATACTCTAACTCAAATTAAAATCATTCATCATATAACATCACATAATACATCTCCCAGGTTTACATAACACAATAAATCATCTCATAAATACATTTCCTTACATAGGAATATAGCAAGAACGAACAGAATTGCAAAATAAAACAATGACACATCTGCTAACAATGGAGTTCATTCCACTCTCCTATGAGACATAGGTTCAGAAATTTTTATGTTGTGTTGATTTGAATGTCCCCAGTAGGCATCATCGACATCTTCTCATCACTTTCCTAGCAACAGAAAAAGAGACAAAACAAAAAACATTAGACCGGATAGGAGCTCCAGTAGAAGAGCAAACCAAATTGACTCAAACATAGACCGACATTTGCATATGGATATTTTTGTTTGACTCGTTTACTACTCCTACCAATAATTCTATGAACTAAATTTCTGAATCTACTAGTACTAAACAGAGTTAACATGAATACATTCAGTTACTTGAGTATACTGACATACATGGTCACTCTAAGATAAGTTGCACACAAAAATAATAATATTCAGGAAAACTTTGAAGGAAAACAAGTATGATGCACCAGTTGATCGTAGAATCCGTCAATGTTCAGCAGACCAACTTGATACACAGTTGCGAGAAAGACATATACCAGGAATAAATACAAGTAGTAACAAAAAAACGCAATGCATGATTCGACATTGTTGATTACTGAATGATCAACTCCCACCCACATAAATAGCATAGCAACATGCATGTATAGCGCATCATCTTGATCCACTCCCTGATGGAAGTTAGTAAAGCGCGACGAATCGACGAAATTCTAATACAAACTGCCATCTACTTGTATTCATGTTTGAGAAGAAAATCTAAAAATTACTGTGCCAGATAGTAAAAATATGTAGTAATATTATTTATAATTAATCGGAGGACAAGCAGTGTCAGATGTTGTTCCCTTTGTAGATCTATACAAGTACCAACCATGCATATATGGATCTGGGCACATGTCCAGGTGACCACATAATAATAACTATTAATATTATTTGGAACAATGAGTGACCACATTGGGGTTGGTTGTGCTACTAGTTAAAGCTTAAGATGGCGATGTGTATTTTCCTTTTTCATCAGATTGTCCTTTCTATGGATACGCCAAAATAAATCAAACAGAGTCGCTCTTGAGAGTTCACCAGGACAGGAAACTAGAGCTAATTTAACAGTAAACCAGACCTTATAATTTACTTGTTACTAAAGCTAGTAATATGGAAAGGAAAGGAAAGGCGCGTAAAATGTGAAGATACCGGTGTTGACAGGGTCGATGGTGGCCTGCTTGTAGAGGCTGTAGAGGCAGAGCTTGCTCTCGTTGGTGGTGGTGTCGGGCAGCGTCTTGGCCTTCTCGACGTACTCCTCGAATTCTTCCTGAAGAACATTAACAGGGCAAGCACAACAGCATACGTACTAACCGACAGTGACAGCCGCTGCTAACTCGGTTCATCAGCCAGTTCGCCGGTGGTTCCGAGGCAGAAGACACAGTAAGAAATCCTAAAATAGTGTGAAAACTAAACTGTTTCGCAAAATAATACGTGTGGAGATCAAATTTCAGCTGTTAACTGCTGGTGTGTATCTGAGCCCTGAAGTTGAATAGATTCAGACATCAACAAGCCCTGAATTTGCACGTAAACTAAGTATCATCAACATTAGTCATGGAATTAATCTCCAATTGGTACGACGACAGAGATAATTACATGAACAAGCACAGCAAGCGAAGCTAGTCAACTACCACCTAAAATGGGGACTGAAGAAACACATGGCGAATGTGCAGCACCACACCGCACAACATCGATACGACAAGGAAAACAAGAGGATGCACATATATTCACGTAAGTTCCGCTTAACGAGAACATGAAAGAACACCGCACAATAAATGCTCTGCTTCATACTGGATTGTTTATTACCTATACTACAAGTTTTGCGTAAAAATATGGTACACACATGAAAGTAGACCTGGTCGGTTAAATTCAACAGATGAAGTCTGCTCTGCTGAGGAAATGCAGTCTACACAGAAGTCACCTTCTTTCTTCTTTTCTAATTTGTCAAAATAACATAGATGTTGTGTTATTTTTTAAAAGTACGATCAAAGAATTTTGCGAATTTTGCGAAATATCAATTATGGTATTACAAACTTAGAGCTAGTAAAATCTTAGCATAGTTGAATCTGAGTGCTAGTACTAAAATACTTTGAATAAGTAATATTTGGTAGTCAAGTGCACTTCATAATTGTCAAGGAAAACGTAATATTTTGCCTTCAGGTCCATCTTTGTGTAGTCAAGTGCACTTCATAATTGTCAAGGAAAAAGTAATATTTGGTAATTTCTGTTAATTAGATATACAAACAGCAGTCTAACCTTCATGCCCATATTTCAGGTTGACGGCTTGACGCAAAATAGTCCCTATCATGAGGTCACAATACATCTAAGGTATATCATGGGTATATTCTCTTAATTTCTCTCAACCTACATTTGGCAGACAAACTGACTTATTAACCAAACTCTATAGTGTTGAAATATAAGGGTGAACAAATTATTCAGAAATTTTGTTTTGGGCATGAAGTCTCATTACATATTGTAAACCATGTTAGTTCTTTCAATTACCAATCATCTCACCTCAGTGGTGACTTGCCGAAGAAGGATGAGAGCAAAGTGAATCATCCTTGCCCATTGCAAGGAAGCAAAAAACGGTGAAGCCGGCACCAATCTTGAAAAACAAAATGGCGCCAACAAAGGGGTGAAATCTGATGTCACTAAGTTCTAACGAAGACAAAGATACTATGATTGTTCATATGTTCATATGTTTTGTGTGCCTACAGACCTAGAAAAGGCAAACTAAGAACATCTAAAAGAAGTTTTCATGCAACTCTGATACATGCAACAACAAAGATTGGTTTTATGATATAGCAGAATCAGAGTTACACTTCGTGGTAGATAAATTAATGCAGGAACAAAGTCTGATCTTATGACATAGCAGAGTGAAGCAACTAAAGTACATGAAAGTAGGGCTTCAGACCTCAAAGCAATGAAGGTGCACATCAAAGTAGCTAAGGTACATGAAATCAAGCTGGAGGATTTGGCTCATATCAGCTGACTTAAACCAAACTTCAGCAATCTGAATCAAAACACTGATGTAATATTGACCATAATTGATTCGCCACTACATTGAGTAAGACAAAAATATGAAGAGGAGAAATGTTAATGGTCTAACTCCAGCTAATAAGTAAAATTAACTAATTACTGTCTCATGTAATGCAAGCTCACTGTAGTAAAGAAAAAGTCGCCACTGCATTCAGTAGAGTAGTAATTGTGCAACTACATGACAGCATGACATATCATCGTGAGCATACATGAGCTAGCAAACAGAAAACGTATACATAAAAAAAGGAAGGAGTGGACGGCTAAAACTTTTATAGCCTAAAAACTGACAAATTTAGTAGTATATGGAGTAGACTCCTCTGCAAGTTCTGGTTCGGATAATATATCCAAAGCATCACTACTGCTCCCCAATAGCAACACGACAGAGAAAGAGATACCCCCTAAAAGCCATTGTCCTCCACCCTCTTGTAGCCAGCCAGTTAGTGTTGTGGTCGAGCAGCTGCAGCTCTAGCTCTAGCTAGAGGTTAATTAATTTGTGCCCCAAAACTTCCACCTTGGAATGATAGGATGCAGATGCACAGCAGTGCAGGTGCATGCACATACCATCAGACATTGCAAAGCATGGATGTGCATCTCATCTCATCTGGAGTAAGCACACACGAACAGAAAGCTCCTGACGGGTTCAATCACGCCGCAAGAGAACAGAAAGCAGTCAAACCGGCGGAGAAACTAACTACTAGTAGCGGTGGCGCAGGTCTCGATGAGGTCGTCGACGCAGTCCATGGCGCGTCGCTCAGGTCACCGTGGCCAACATTTCGCACCTCGCTCCACCACGCTTGCAGCTCGCTGTCGGCCGCGATGGCGCGGTCCTCGTCGGCGTATTATATCGCGCAGTAGTCGGTGACCCATTTCTTGATCTCGGTCCAGATCTTCATCCTGTCCACCGCATACGGGTAGTCCTTTATCAGCAGCTCCAGCTCCTCATGCTTGTTCGTGTCGCCTCTCGCCACGCCTCTGCGTACGTATAGATGCAGCAAGTATTTCAGATTCTAATAATGAAAAAGGCAGTGCATTGTAGGATTAACTTTGCCAGCATTTTAGTCGGTACGTCTTGATATGTTCGAGATCTACGCACCCCCCACCATAGGATCGATCCACGCCCGCCGGCGAGCGGAGCGCGGACCAGTAGCTACGACCTCCGAGAAATAACCATGTGTGGGGGTGCATGTCTCACCTTCGGAGATGGCGGTCTGGATCTCGGCGCACTTGAGGACGACGTTGTGGTCGTTGAGGCCCTCCTCCTCCTCAATGAGGTACTCGCTGGCGCCGTACTTGCCGCCGGAGGCGGAGGCCTCGCCTCCCTCGACGCGCGGCTCGGTGGTGACCTTGACCTTGGAGACGAGCACCCACTGCAGCACCGCGAAGGCGATGCCGACCGCCGCCGCCATCGGCACCACCACCATTGTGGAGGCTTCACGAGGGCAGTTCCGCAAGCATCCACCATCGATGTGAATTAGGGGGGTCTCTGGTGCGTTGGGGAGAGAGGAGATCGTGCGTTGAAGGAAAGAAAGAAAGGGAGGCGGGGGTGTAGAAGGAAAAACGCCAAGGTGAGAGCAGATGGGAGTTCGGGTTCAGTCGTGGATGGATGGATGGATGTGTGTCATGTCATCAATCCATGGCACAAACATCTCCACCAATGAGAATAAAGCTTATGTAAATGTGTTTATCTTTTTTTGTTTCTCTTATTTGTTTTTACCTATGTGAAGAATCTATCAAATATTAGTTACAAAAGTGAACCGCGACAATTTTAAAAAATAATCGACCTATTTTACGTACAAATGGACCAAATGATTCCCTCTTAAAAGCTCTTTGTCCACCTCTCGTCCATTTTTTGAGTGTAAAGCTTGACCAAATGATCTCATATTATGCACAAGGGTGCGTATAAGAATGGAAAACAATGTTGCAAAAGAAAGTTTTCTTTTTTTTGGATGGAAAATTCATTTTCCATTTTCCAAGTGCTCAAAATGGTTGGGTCCAAAAAGCTTTGATCCACCTCTCGTGAAAAACAAAATTTTCGTTAAATCAGCTGGAAGCGGGTCAAATTTGAACTGCAGCTGCCTCAACGTTTTCTCTTTATTTTTCCCAAAAATCCTTTTTAAGTACACAAGTATCTACTTAATCAGAGAAATACCAAAAAATTTCCAAGATTCAATCACTAGGTAGGAACGGTCATACCAGCCGTTTTGACCGCATTTCGAAATGGCCATAAAAATTCAAAAAAAATCAAAAAAATGGAAAACCTTTGCATTGTGTCATTATATGTGACAAAGTTACCATAAAAAATAATAAACTTGTAATACGACAATTATTTTTTAAAAGTGTTCTTAGAAATGGGCTATCATGTGTGAAGATTCATGGTTTTCAAGCCAAATGATCAATCTTATGGCCACATCCATGACATAGTTTTCTCAAATGATCTAATATTATATACAAGGGTGTGTATTGGAATGGCAAACAACGTTGATTAAAGAAGTTTTCATTTTCCTTGTATGTAAAAAACATTTTCAATTTTTCAAGTGTTCAAAATGAGTTTTTTTATGAAGGACCTACCATATATTTGTTTCAAAATTGTACCAAATCATTTTTATAAAATACTAGGACACGTTTAATTTACAATTAACAAAATGGTTGGGTGTTAAAAGCTTTTATCCACCTCTCGTGAAAAAGACAAATTTTCATCGAATCAGCTGGAAGCGGGTCAAATTTGAACTGCAGATGCCTCATAGTTTGCTTTATATTTTTCCCAAAAATAATTTATAGGTACAAAAGTATCTATTTAATCATAGAAACATCAAAAGTTTTCCAAGATTCAACCACTAGCTAGGCACGGTCATACCCGCCGTTTTGACCGCATTTTGAAATGGCCATGAAAAATTCAAAAAAAATCAAGAAAATGGAAAACCTTTTACATTGTGTCATTATATGTGACAAATTTACCAGGGAAAATAATAAACTTGTAATACGACAATTATTTTTAAAAAGTGTTCTCAGAAATGGGCTACCATGTGTGAAGATTCATGGTTTTCAAGCCAAATGATCAATCTTTTGGCCACATTCATTGCATAGTTTGTTCAAATGATCTAATATTATGCACAAGGGTGCATATTCGAATGACAAACAACGTTGATTAAGGAAGTTTTCATTTTCCTTATGTAAAAATCATTTTCCATTTTTCATGTGTCCAAAATGAGTTTTTTTGTGAACGACCTATCATATATTTGTTTCAAAATTATACCAAATCATTTTTATAAAATACTAGGACACGTTTAATTTACAATTGACAAAATGGTTGGGTGTTAAAAGCTTTTATCCACCTCTCGTGGAAAAGACAAATTTTCATCGAATCAGCTGGAAGCGGGTCAAATTCGAACTGCGGCTGCATTATAGTTTGATATTTATTTTCCTCAAAAATCATTTATAGGTACATAAAAATCTATTTAATCATAAATACATGGTGTGGTGTCTTGATGTCAAGGTTTGAAAGGTGGTCGAGGGCCCCAACTCCAGAGCGCGTAAACTTGCATGCCAGCCACGTGGTCACCGCCTGACCGTTGTGTTGCCACACGCTCGGGGTGGAATAGGCATGTCTGGTAGGTTGGAAAATCCCTCTGTAGGTGTTAGGAATAAGAATACAATGGAAGAATCTCATGAGGAGACCGAACTGAGCTCAAACATGAAATAGCAGCCAAGTGTTTGATTAGCGATGCGGGAAATGCACATAGACAATGGGCCTAAATTTTGCATGAGGATGATCATCTACTAAGGACACTCTTTTGGCAAATTTTTAACTCAAATGGATGAACCTAGGTGAGACTTGCTTTGCAAAGTACCACACTATGCAAAAATATGGATGTTGAAGCTCAGATCAAATGAATGAATGTATTGAGGTGAAATTTGGTGTATGATGCTAATTTAGGCATATGAAGCCAGTGTAAGTTTTTTATACCATTTGGACATGCCAAAGTGACACTTCCTTCACAATGTGTTAATCCAGACAGAAAATGGTAATTGAAACTGGGCTTACATACATAATTGGATTGAGCTGAAATTTGGAGGAGGATGATAACTCGAGCACATTAAGGCAATGTAATAATTTCATAATTTTTGGATAAACAAAAATTGTACTTCCTTCACAATGCTCTCTACTGAACAGAATATTAGAAAAAATATTGACGGAAACTGGCAGAGTTAAATGAGCTAAAATTTGGTGGAGTTATGTTATATGGTAAGTTTTATTCCGTGGTAAATTTTCATCTACTATAAAGCAATATAAAATGTAGTTGCTTCACAAACTGAAAATATTACTAGAAACAAAGATTGGATGCTAAGCTCACATGGATTGTTACATGTGGCTGAAATTTTGTTGAGAGCTATGGTTTTGGCATATAGAAGATGTAGAAAAAATTCAAATCATCAGGATATTCCTAGCTAGTACTTCCTTCACAAAGCTATGAGCTGAACACAAACTTTGGAAATATGCTGAGAAAGAATTACTAGGCAAATGATTACGAAAGTTTTCATGAGGCAAACATTTGGATAGGAAAGAGTTCCCAACAATTTTGAGGGCAATCAAAAAAATCGAAATAGCACTTCCTTCACAAAGTGCTATTCTGAACAAAATAGGAAAATGCATATTGCTGAATTATTTTTGAACTATGGAAGGAAGGGTTTTCACATATTTGAGTAATATATAGTCCAAAATATTTATGAGAATTTTTTGAATTTTTTTGGAATGACAGAATAGTAGGTTGCTTCACAAACTAGGCGGGTTTGGCGCATGACATAGAATGGACCCATGAGTGACATGTCAACATAGTTAAAACATGTTACGACATTTTTATAATCGTCGTAAAAGTTATGACGATCTCATCTTATGCGGTTACGACGTTTTTGACTCACATCGTCGTAATTTATATGTAGATTTGATCCCCTCAAACAGTTTACGACAATCTCGGATGAAATCGTCATACATTTATGACGAATTCATCAACGACGTCTTAAAAAACGTCATGTATGAGCATATTTCTTGTAGTGCGCCTCCAACTCCAGCTCTATTTAGTCCCTTTCGTCCGGAAAAATATCAAGGAGAAGAGTTCATCACGTTTTACGATACGGAGGCGCCGCCACCACCTGTTCTTCATATGGAGGGCAGATCTGGAGTCTATTCTGGGCTCCGGAGAGGGGAGATCGTCGCCATCGTCATCACCAACCTTCCTTCATCGCTAATTCCATGATGCTCTTCACAGTTCGTGAGTAATCTCATCGTAGGCTTGTTGGACGGTGATGGGTTGGATGAGATCTATCATGTAATCGAGTTAGTTTTGACGGGGATTGATCCCTAGTATCCACTATGTTCTGAGATTGATGTTGCTACTACTTTGTCATGCTTAATGCTTGTCACTAGGGCCCGAGTGCCATGATTTCAGATCTGAACCTATTATGTTCTCGTCAATATATGTGTGTTCTTGATACTATCTTGCAAGTTGTAGTCACCTACTATGTGTTATCACCCGACAACCCCGGAGTGACAATAGCCGGAACCACTCCCGGAGATCACCATGGTATGAGGAGTTCATGTATTCACTAAGTGCTAATGCGTTGTTCCGGTTCTCTATTAAAAGGAGAACCTTAATATCCCTTAGTTTCCTTAGGAACCCGCTGCCACGGGAGGGATGGACAATAGATTTCATGCAAGTTCTTTTCCCTAAGCACGTACGACTACATATGGAATACATGCCTACATTACATTGACAAACTAGAGCTAGTTACATATCTCTCCGTGTTATAACTGTTGCATGATGAATATCATCCGGCATAATTATCCATCACCGATCCAATGCTTACGAGTTTTTCCTACTGGTCCTTGCTACGTTACTTTGCCGCTACTGTTGTCACTTCTGCTACTATTACTCTGTCACTACTGCTGGCACTACTGCTACTGTTACTCTGTCACTACTGTTGTCACTGCTGCTACTGTTAGCGTTGCTACTGTTGCTATCACACTACTCTCCTACTGATACGTTGCTGCAGATAATAAGTCTTTCAGGTGTGGTTGAATTGACAACTCAACTGCTAATACTCGAGAATATTCTTTGGCTTCCCCTTGTGTCGAATCAACAAATTTGGGTTGAATACTCTACCCTCGGAAACTGTTGCGATCCCCTATACTTGTGGATTATCAAGACTATTTTCTGGCGCCGTTGCCGGGGAGGCATAGCTCTATTCTCTAAGTCGCTTGGGATTTACGTGTGCTGATGACTATGAGGAATCCAAGAGATCAAAAAACTAAAGTCTTGCCCTCAACTACGAGGACAGGTAAGGAACTGTCATCTAGCTCTGCACATGATTCACCTTCACTTATGAGTAAGTTTGCGACACCACCTCCTGCTAGAAATTTTGATGTGTCGCATGTGCTTGATGATGCTACTTCTTCTGTCCATGATGCTTGTGATGATGCTTTGCTTGATACTGCTTTGCCACTAGGTGCATTCCTTGATGCACAAATTGCTAGAGTTGGTGCTAGATGTGATGATACTTCTGAAACTGCTGAGATCATTGAAGTGGAACCTGCTATTTCACCTGTAAGAACTAGCTCTCCTAGATATGAATTGCCTGATATGCTTGAGGGTTATGTTATGAAGGGAGAGATAGCTAAGGACTTTCTTGCTTGTAAGGATAGATATGATCTTGAGAACTTACTGCACAAGTGGAAAGAAAAATCTTTGAATGCTAGGATGAAATACGACCCGAAGTTTGCAATTCACCTATCTTTGTGACCGATAAGGATTATGAATTCTCTGTCGACCCTGAGTTAATCACTATGGTCGAATCTGATCCTTTTCATGGTTATGAGTCTGAAACGGTTGTAGCACATCTTACCAAACTGCATGATATAGCCACCCTATTCACGAGTGAGGAAAAGATCCGCCACTACTATATCCTTAAGTTGTTTCCTTTCTCGCTAAAGGATGATGCTAAGACTTGGTTCACTTCTCTTGCTCCTGGTTGTGTGTGTAGTCCCCATGATATGATCTACTACTTCTCTGAAAAATATTTCCCTGCCCATAAGAAGCAAGATGCCTTGCAGGAAATAGATAACTTTGCGCAACTTAAAGAAGAGAGTCTCCCACAAGCTTGGGGGAGGCTCGTCCAGCTACTGAATGCTTTGCCTAATCACCCTCTTGAAAAGAATGAAATACTTGATATCTTCTATAATGGACTAACCGATGCTTCTAAGGACCACCTAGATAGTTGTGCCGGTTGTGTTTTTAGGGAACAAACTGTGGAACAAGCTAAGATCCTATTGAATAATATATTGTGCAATGAGAATGCTTGGACTATTCCCGAACCACCTCCGAAGCCAACTCCTAAGAAAAGAGGTATTCTGTTCCTCAGTCCTGAAGATATGCAAGAAGCTAAGAAATCTATCAAAGAGAAAGGCATTAAATCTGAAGATGTCAAAAATCTACCACCTATCGAAGAGATCCATGGTCTTGATAACCCGATACAGGTAGTAGAGGTAAATTCTCTCCGTAGATTCAATGAGAGTGATATTCCTTTTGATAAACCTGCTAGCTTATGCCTGGATGAATTTGATAACTTTGTTACCAAACAACAAAGTTTCAGTGATTATGTTAGCAGACAATTGGAACAGAATGCTCGTATGCTTAGTCATTTACGTGCTTGTGTGGACAGAAACGTCAATGATCTTAATCTCTTGAGTAAACATGCCTCTATGGTTACTACGCAAGTAGAACAAGTACTTAAGGCTCAAAATGACTTGCTCAATGAGTTGAATGACAATTTTGTTAGAGTCGTCACTAGAGGCGATAGAATGACCCAGGAACCTTTGTATCCTGAGGGTCATCCTAAGAGAATTGAACAAGATTCTCAAGGAGTTAGCACTGATGCACCTAGTCATCCTAGGAAGAAAAAGAAAGATGATAGGAATTTGCACGCTAGCAACCCCGTTGCTGTTACACCCGAGAGACCAAACGATGTCTCTGTTTCTGATGCCGAAACAAAATCTGGTGATGAACATGAGCCTAATGATAATATCAATAGTGATGCTCATGAAGATGCTGAACCTAGCAATGATAAGGATGTGGAGATTGAACCTGTTGATCTTGATAACCCACAGCCTAAGAATAAGAGATACGATAAGAACGACTTCGCTGCTAGGAAGCATGGTAAAGAAAGAGAACCATGGGTTCAGAAACCCATGCCCTTTCCTATGAAACCATCCAAGAAAAGGATGATGAGGATTTTGAGCGATTTGTTGAAATGATTAGATGTCGGGACCTCGATCCTAAGCCATAGGAATCCAGCCTGTAACACATCGCATCCCTTTGTGGTCTCACGCACGGTTAACTCCACGGCTGCAGCCTTACCTTATCCGGGACCGTTTGCCTCTTTTGACTCACGTATGCGATAGTGTCGCTAGCAATCCAATGTCAAAGAACCCGTATCGACATGTCTAGTCATAAACCAAAGTGGCAGTACCGCACAAGGACAAGCATACATGACCCAACAAAGCAGGTGTCGGTCATCAGCGAATGTAGACGAGTCGTAGCATGCTACAAGGACTCCATTACATCGCGTGACATTTCCCCAAAGGGGACAGACACAGCAGCTAAGAAGGACACATGCCGGTCAACCAATGTGTCCGGAGCAGTAGCGAACTACCAAGGCTCATTGGATCACAAAGGGGCATTTCCTTGTAAGGAGTGCTACTAAAGTTCACGACTAGGTAATCGAACCCCATACATATCAAGTACGACACACGTACGCATGGCATACCGATATGTATAGATACATCGATGGCATCACAACATAACCATAAACATACAAGCTTTATTTAAGAGGCTCGGAAGAGCCACACACATAATATTACACATTAAGGGTCTCACGACCCATAATAGCAGTCATTCAGTTACAAGCCAGCGGAAGAGTTTAAACTGTCTGAGTACAGACAGGGCAACTAGATGGCACATGGCCTCACTATACTACAGATCCAACGTAGGGCCAGATCGTACCTGGGACACCAGCTACTCGTCGTCGCCGATGTCTACGAAGAACCCTCCATTAGGGTCATTAGCAACCTCTGCAACATTTATTAAGCAAACATGAGTACGAAGGTACTCAGCAAGACTTTAGGATAACTAACTACTCATGCAAGGTATCAAAAAGGTATTGTGGGGTTTCATGCGGAAAGCCAGCATTTGACTCGTGGCTAGACAACTTGCATTTTTAAATAATTTTGACAACTTGATTTCTCGCACACGAGTCCACTAACACCACAACAATACACTATCGTGGAATCATTCCGTCTCCAAACGGAAATGCCGTCCACGACACTCACGCTTATCTTGGCAATTTTATGAGTACCCATTGAAGTTATCTATGAACAACATATGTCTCCAAGTAGTCCATATCCGCGGACGCGGCTATTCGAATAGATCATAACCCTGCAGGGGTGTACTTCATCACACACGCTCTCGCCACTTATCGCCATGTGCACGTCATGCACCTCGGCAACCTTCAAGCGGAAGCCCAGCGAGGGAGTCGGCCACGACCGTTAACCACACTAGTACCTAGTCCAGGTTTATCGCCTATCTGAGAGTAACCCGTACGGAAGTCCGGCCGAGGTTTCCGCCACGGCCTCAAACGATGTGCGCAGGGTTCCCAAGCCCACCATCCGGGTGCCACTTGGTACACCGTGCCACTGCCTACCGCATCACGGCCCACCTCTCAGGTCAGCACCATGCACGGCCTCCAGCATTACTATAAACACCAGAAACTACTTGCAACTCCTGGACCGAGTACTACGCGATTAATAGGCCGAGCGGGGTCATATTTCAGGGCCCAGCATGTGGTAGTATCTAGTCTTGGATTACATACACGGAACTCAGTTCCTAAGGACGGTTCCAATGAAACAACCCGCCATGTACTCCTACACAGCCTTTCACCGGTACCTTTACCAAATCAAGTTCAACACACAACCTTTGCTCACCGAACACATTCCACAATTCTGTTCATCTCCGAGATGGCAGACCATACACAACTCTAAGAATAGCATGCATAGCAGGAGAAGGCACAACATAGCTCAAGCAACTACCAGGTATGCTAGGTTGCAAGGTTCGGCTATTTACTGTGACAAGGTTAGGTCATGCAAAGGAAGTGGGTTCAACTAACGTGGCAAAAGCAGATGAAGCATTTGATCTTAATGCAATAAATAGGTGCAGGAGCAAGAACATGGGATTTATAGGGATGATCAAAAGGGTTGCTTGCCTTGTTGCTTAGAGGAGGGACAATATCCGTCAGACGGATATTCGGTGGAATCCGAGGGTGCGGAGCCTACCGAGATGAATGGCAACAATTAATAACAATCATATGCAATCAAAATGATGCATGAGCATGGCATGAGAATGCAAGGTGATAATTATTATAATCAACATGTATTAGGTTTAGAGTTGATTTGAATCACATTCGAACATCAATTCAAACGAGGTATTCTCAGATACCGGTTTAATTGATTCGACCTGATGCTCAGATCAACTGGATGTTAGTATGCATGAGATGTCATGTTAAGGTACTGATTTGTAATTAGGACAGTGTGTGATCATGGCATTCATAATGAAATTTGAATATTTTCCAAATTCCATTAAAAAGTAATTATAAGAATTGAATTATTCCTTATTCTATATGTTAGGGTCCTGTAACTTTTTCAAACATGGTTGAAAATAGCATATTCAGAATCCTTGAATTTTTCTGATACTTTTTCATATATAAATTATTTTCATTGGAGTTACAGATTAATTTCTATGAATTTTTGAAGTTTTAAACATTTTTGGAATTATTTTTATACTGGAAAATACTTTTATTGCATCAGCATGACATCAGCAGGTCCATCTAGCCGTTGAAAGTCAAACCTGACTAGTGGGACCCACTGGTCAGTGTCTCTGGTCAATTTTAGATTAAGTTTAAACTTAATTAACTGATTAACCTTGCTGGACCCACATGTCAGTGACTAATTAACTTATTTGATTTATTTTTATAACTTTAAACTTGCCAGAGGCTGGCCCCACCAGTCAGTGGTTCAGGCCAACCGAGATCCACCGGCGGCGAGGTCGTCCTCGCCGGCGGGGAGCCTCCGGCGACCACCAGCACGGCGGTGGGGCTCGGAAACGGCGCACAGGGGGGCAAATGCTGCGCGGAGAGCACCAGAAGAACGGCACACCTCCCGTAGCTCCATTAGGGCTAGAGGAGGGGATCGACGGGGAAAACTTAGGGGAAATAACCGCATGCTCACGGGGAGTGCAGAGCAGGGCTTAGACGGCTCGGGGAAGGCCTGGGGGCGACGAATCAGGCAGAGCTCGCTGGCGGCCGAAGGTTGAAGACGACGGTGCCGCGGGCGTTGCAGGGCTCGGGGTGGTTTCGGCTTCTGCAAGGAGGACCAGACCGACGAGGCGGAGCTAACGGCGTGCTCTGAGAGGGGATCCTATGGCTACGGGCACGGGCAGCTCGAGCTTTGCTCGGCTCCAATGGCGGCAGGAGGGGGAGCAGAGATCCGAGAGGAGGGAGAGAGCCGACGCTGGGAATGGATAGAGGAGGCCTCGGGGAGCTTATCCCCGGCCTTGCCAGCGCGAGGCGGCGGCCAGGCAAGCGCACAGGTGCGTGGCCGCGCCGGAGAAGGCGGCGGCCACCTCCTTCTCCTACTAGCGCGAGGGAGGAGACGACTCAGGGAGATGGGTCGGCCAGGCTAGGCGACAGGTAACCTCTTTTCCATTTCCTTCTGTTTTATTTCTGTTTTAATTTCTGACATTGATTTGCTATTTATTTCAGCTCCAAAAAGGTTGTAAAAACTATTTTAAACACACCTGAATATTTGTTATAATATCCCCAACCATTTCCAAAGTTTTCAACATTTTTGAAAATTTATAGTTTCTGATTTCAAATTTAAAATTTGAAACCAGTGGCTTTTTGCATTAATTTAAAATGCTTAAAGTGTCAATAAAATAGTTTTCTCCAATGCTCATTTACTTTCATGATTTATCAGAAAGTTTGAACATTTCTTGAGGCCATTTTGGGATCATTGATTTTAACTAGTTTGAGATTTTCTTTATTTAAAGTAGTGGCTAGGGTTTTGAGTTTTTCCTTTGCCACTTTCTTGTTCTTGTTGAAAATTATTAGATGCAAATGCAAAGAAGACATGAGCACAAGGCTAACTTGCTTAAGGGTTAGGGATGTGACATTAGACCTGTCTTTCTGCAAATGCGTTTGACAGATATGCTCAAAATGTCTCCCTATGCTAAGTACATGAAGCATATTGTCACTAATAAGAGGAGGATACCTGAGGTTGAGATTTCCACCATGCTCGCAAATTATACCTTCAAGGGTGGAACTCCTAAGAAACTAGGTGATCCCAGAGTGCCCACTATACCTTGCTCCATTAAAGGAAACTACGTTAGAACTGCTTTATGCGACCTTGGAGCCGGGTTAGTGTTATGCCTCTCTCTCTCTTTATCATAGACTTGAACTGGATAAGTTGACACCCACTGAAATCTCTGTGCAAATGGCCGACAAATCAACTGCTTTCCCTATCGGCATTTGCGAGGATGTGCCTGTTGTGGTTGCTAACGTTACTATCTTAACAGACTTTGTTATCCTGGATATTCCCAAGGATGAAGCCATGGCGGTCATCCTTGCAAGACCCTTTTTAAACACCGCAGGGGTTGTTTTTGATTGCAGGAAAGGCAATGTCACTTCCCATGTCAATGGTAATGAGCATACGGTGCACTTTCCGAAGAAACAATATCGAGTACATTGCATCAATGCTATTGAAAAAAATTCATCGATTCTTATTGGGAGCTTTGAATGCCCTATACCTACTGTTAAGATGAAGTATGATTTGCTTGTTGGGGATATGCACATCCCTATTGAGGTAACCTAGTGACTATTCGAAAATTCTCCGTTTTTTACGTGATTCGAAAAAAGTTTGTCAAGGAGACTTGATCAACCTCATTGACGGATTTCTTTTGATGACCGTGATGGATGAATCTAATAGTCACAACCTTCTGTTCCAAACCTTCACCTTTGGTTGCTTAGAACAAAAATGATAGATTTAGCTTTAGTTTTTCCTGTTTTCTGCTTTTTGCGTCCCGTAGATAAGTGTCCACAATACCTCCTCCTCACTAATATTTTCGTGCAAAGCTTTAATTTCTATCCAAGGAAGAGTCCTCCTATGGTTGAGTTCGAGTTATATGATATCCCCCAACGCATGTCACTTCAGGATTTTTGCAACGTTTGCAAATTACCTTATGTTGGGGATATTCATGAACCTCGTCCACGGGACTTGGAGGCTTTCATAGATACTATTTCTGTAGGAGAGGAGAGAGGAGTGTCTTGCGCTAGAGCTGCTAGCATACATTATCCCGTGCTTCGGTACTTCTCATTATTCGTGGGAAAATGTTTCATTGGCCGTGGGAAAGCTGGGGCCCTTAGCTCCCCAGATCTTGCGGTTTTGCACAAAGCCCTTTATAATGATAAAACTTATAGCTTGGGCGCTATAGTAGCTCAACAGTTAAACACGAACCGTTCTAAAGGCGTTGTTTATGGAGGTATCTTTGCTACCCGTCTTGCTAGACATTTTGAGATACCTATTAGACTGCACGAGGAACAAGAGATTCTTCTTCCTGAGAGATATCTAGATTATGATAGCATGGTTCGCCATGACTTTCTTGATAAAGATATAAATAAGAGGATGATTTATAACCTGGTATTTAGTCAGGGTACTCGTCAGATTATTACTTTGCATGCTCCTTCTTTGTTCAATCTTCATCTAGGCACGTACATTATTATGCCCTCGGACATCTACACATATTGGGGCATAGCACCACCACAGGCGTCCGTGCCCGAGCTACCAGTCGAGTACCAGACGCCAGTTTATCAGTGGGAGCCAGAGGAGCTCACACAGCAGTGGCACCCTCAGTACACTCCGGAGTACCCCGGAGACGGTTATTTCCCTCCATGGGAGTAGACCAACTTAGGCTTGGCCTAAGCTTGGGGGAGTACGTGTTTCTCACCGACTTTATATTCTTGCTTACGCTTTCACTTTGTTAGTCGGTGTTCACACTTTGCCACTGTATCATCCATGCTAGTTTATTTCTTTTTCTCGTTTTCTTCTCGTGCGTTTGTCTAGTTTGAGATAACCCAAAAAGATTTCTCGTTCTTCTTTTGCTTGTTGGGAGCTTTCCCGTCTAAATAGTTTTATTTTTCTTTGGGTCAAGGGAGAAGACCATGGTTATAATGTTTAGTGGCTCTCGCATGCATATATGTTTATCTGTCAAAGAGCCATATTACTTTGTCTTCTCCTATGTGTTTTCTTGCAGATTCCAGCTTAGTCCAATGCACGAGCACTCTTATTATTGTTCACATCATTCGGTCCTGCAAGTGAAAGGCAATAATGACGATATATGATGAAGTGACTGAGCCTGAAAAGTTGGTATGAACTCGATCTATTTTGTTTTTGTAAATATGACTAGCTCATCGTTCCTGATTCAGCGTTGTTGTGAGGGAAACATGTTTGCAATGACAACTTAGAGATCATAGTTTCTGATGCCATGTTTAATTAGCTAGGAGCTTATAATGGTTTGTCTTGGATGCCAACATGAATTTTGAGATGATCATGATGTAGTGTGATAGGATGGTATCCTCCTTTGAATGATTCAAGTGGCTTGACTTGGCGCATGTTACGCATGTAGTTGAAACAATATCAACATAGCCTCTATGATATTCATGTTCATGGTGATTTATGTCCTACTCATGCTTGCACTCAATGTTGGATAATCTCAATGCATTCCGCTGACTGTTGTCGCTCTCTAGTTGGTCACTTCCCAATCTTTTGCTAGCCTTCACTTGTACTAAGCGGGAATATTGCTTGTGCATCCACCTCCATAAACCCAAAGTTGTTCCATATGAGTCCACCATACCTACGTATATGTGGTATCTACCTGCCGTTCCAAGTAAATTTGCATGTGCCACTCTCCAAACCTTCAAGAAATAATCTCTTTTGCATGCCTGAACCGCTCATGTGGTGACAAGGGGCGATCAGTATCTTCCATGCTAGGCGTGTTATCCTCGATATGTGTTTATTCACTATCACTCACAAGAAAGGGGCCGGTAATTGGAATGCCCAGTTCCATGCTCAAATTGAAAAGATAATTGCAAACAAAACTCCCCCTAGATTGTTGTTGGTATGGACGGCACCCGAGTATTCGGATAGTCGTGGAGTGTGATTGATCAGTGGTGGGGGAGTCAAAACTTTACTTTTCTGTTTGGGAACCGCCTATAGTATGTGTAGCATGGAAGATGGTGAAAACTCTTGGTCATTGCGTTGACAATGAAGGCATGCCACCCAAAATTATTTACCTCTGTCTTCAAAGCTTGAGCTCTGGCACCTCTGCAAATCAATGCTTCCCTCTACGAAGGGCCTATCTATTTATGTTTCTCTTAAGTCATCCTCTTCTTACAAAAGCACCAATTAGAGAGCACCTCCGTCATTTCTATGCTTTGCTTTTAATTGTTATTGAGTATGACTGTGACTGGATCTTCTTTGCCATGAATTACAATGTTCGGTCAGCCCTTGGTCTTTGAAGGTGCTCTGCATTTATGTTTTGCGGTCTCAGAAAGAGCTAGCGAGATACCATCTATTCATATTGCTTCATGATTGTTTTGATTGAAGTGTTGACATTTGAAACTCATTATTATTGCTCACTAGTTGATTTTGCCATTGATATGAGTACATCTTGAGACCTAAATGTCATTGCTTATGTGGTTAGCTTATGATCTTGCTGAAAATCTGAATATGAGTTAGGCATAATTACAACAACAAGATCAAACAGAGTTCGTAAAAGTTTTTCTTTTGTCTCTTTCAGTTTGTCAACTGAATTGCTTGAGGACAAGCAAGGCTTTAAGCTTGGCGGAATTGATACGTCTCCGTCGTATCTACTTTTCCAAACTCTTTTCCCCATGTTTTGGACTCTAATTTGCATGATTTGAATGGAACTAACCCGGACTAACGTTGTTTTCAGCAGAATTGTCATGGTGTTGTTTTTGCGCAGAAATAAAAGTTCTCGGAATGACCTGGAAATTTACGAGGATTTTTTGTGGAATATATAAAAAATACTGGCGCAAGAATCAACCGGAGGAGTGGAGCGAGAAACCCACAAGCCCACCAGGAGCGGCCCCCCTGGCCGCACTTAGCAGGCTTGTGGGGCCCTCAGAGCTCCATTGCCTCCAACTCTAGCTCTATTTAGTCCCTTTCGTCCGGAAAAAAATCAAGGAGAAGAGTTCATCGCGTTTTACGATACGGAGGCGCCACCACCACCTTTTCTTCTTCTAGATGGCAGATCTGGAGTCCGTTCTGGGCTCCGGAGAGGGGAGATCGTCGCCATCGTCATCACCAACCATCCTTCATTGCCAATTCCATGATGGTCTTCACCGTTCGTGAGTAATCTCATCGTAGGCTTGCTGGACGGTGATGGGTTGGATGAGATCTATCATGTAATCAAGTTAGTTTTGAGGGGGATTGATCCCTAGTATCCACTATGTTCTGAGATTGATGTTGCTACTACTTTGCCATGCTTAATGCTTGTCACTAGGGCCCGAGTGCCATGATTTCAGATCTGAACCTATTGTGTTCTCGTCAATATATGTGTGTTCTTGATACTATCTTGCAAGTTGTAGTCACCTACTATGTGTTATGACCCGACAACCCCGGAGTGACCATAGCCCAAACCACTCCCGCAGATGATCATAGTATGAGGAGTTCATGTATTCACTAAGTGCTAATGCGTTGTTCCGGTTCTCTATTAAAAGGAGAAGCTTAATATCCCTTAGTTTCCATTAGGACCCCGCTGCCACGGGAGGGATGGACAATAGATGTCATGCAAGTTCTTTTCCCTAAGCACGTATGACTACATACGGAATACATGCCTACATTACATTTTCGAACTGGAGCTAGTTACATATCTCTCTGTGTTATAACTGTTGCATGATGAATATCATTCAGCATAATTATCCATCACCGATCCAATTCCTACGAGTTTTTCCTACTGGTCCTTGCTATGTTACTTTGCTGCTACTGCTGTCACTGCTACTATTGTTACTCTGTCACTATTGTTGTCACTGCTGCTACTGTTACTCTATCACTATTGTTGTCACTGCTGCTACTGTTACCGTTGCTACTGTTGCTATCATACTACTCTGCTACTAATACTTTGCTGCAGATACTAAGTCTTCCAGGTGTGGTTGAATTGACAATTCAACTGCTAATACTCGAGAATATTCTTTGGCTTCCCCTTGTGTCGAATCAAGAAATTTGGGTTGAATACTCTACCCTCGGAAACTGTTGCGATCCCCTATACTTGTGGGTTATCACAGACGCATCTGGAAAGAAAGATTCACGGATGTCAAATGACAGTGTGTGTAATCTATTATCACAAGAAAAGAGTAGATAGTCCAGCACTCCGGGTAGATGCGATTACGAGAACCTAATGTTAGAGTTAGTAAATTCTTTAACCCGAAAGAGAAGAGAGAGTAGAACCCAGAGTATAGAAAAGGAGTAAAAGATATTAATACCACCCAATTGAGATGTGGGCCCGTAAGCCACAACATCAAAGTTAGTAAGTTTTTCAAACACTAGACTCAACTTCGGCCAAGGAGTTGGAAAGGGGGCTACCTATACGCAGTCGGCTCCGATACCAACTTGTGACGCCCTTGATTTAATCGTGCGCTAATCATACACGCAAATGCATACGATCAAACTCAAGGACTCACGGGGAGATATCACAGCACAACTCTAGACACAAATAAAACATAAGAGCTTCATATTACATGCCAATGGCCTCAAGGGCTAGAATACGGAAGCTCGATAAACACCTGAGTCGGAGGAAGCAACAAATATCTGAGTACAGACATTAAACATAGGGTTCCTTAGAGAAGGCTAGCACAAAAGATACAACGATCGAACGAGGCGAGGCCTCCTGCTTGGGAACCTCCTACTACTCTTGGTCTTCAGCGGCCTCCACGTAGTAGTAGGCACCGTCGGGGTAGCAGTCGTCGGCGGCGGGATACTCCATCTCCTGGGCTCCATCATCTGGTCGTAGCAACGGATCAAGGGGCAAAGGGGGAGCAAAGCAACAGTGATTACTCATCCAAAGTACTCGCAAGACTTATATCAGAACTATGCTAAGTATGCAATAGTATCAAAGAAAGGGTTTATATGTTGACTGACTGCAGCAATGCGAGAAAAGAGAGGGAAGGCCTAGTCCTATCGAAGACTAGCATCTTCAGGGGTCTTGCAGCAATACACGAGAGTAGAACAAGGTAACACAATAAAAATAGTCATATTGTTGCAGCCATAATAATATGAGGTCACGCCCACAGATTCTCCCTCGACTCACTGCGAGGAAGCAATCCCGGAGCAACTATTCCAGTTAAGTAACAGTTGTAGTTGTATAAGATCAGGGCACAACTCCAATTCGTCATCTAACAGTGGACACGGCTATTCGAATAGATAAGTTCTTCCCTGCAGGGGTGCACAACATATTACCCGACGCGCTCGATAACACTCTGGTCGGACACACTTTTGTAGGTCATGCCCGGCCTCGGAATATCGAAACGTCACGACCCCACCTAAGATCAACAGAGAGGCCAGCCCGCCGGTCTAACTCCTAAGCACAAAGGGGTCGTGGGCCCACTTACCCTCTGCGCTCCTGCATGATGCAAGGGCGGCCGATGTCAGTCCTAGCACCCCTTAATACAAGAGGGATGCATCTCGGGACCACTCGGGCGCGCACCACTCCATTGCTGACGTCTGAAGAGCTTCGGCTGATAACGCGACATCGAGTACCCACAATTCTTCCCACGCAGATGGTTAGTGCGTAATAAGGCCTTCCGACCAACCCAGATCAAATACCCAAATTCATTATCATTTTAATTAAGTAAACAGCACAACCACGCGGGAGTCCACCCACCTAACATCTATTCATCAAATATCCCAGTAACATGGTCAAGTAACTGTGTGGTTGTAACATCAAGGGGATCCGAGGTATCACCCTCGTTGGATTCCAAATGATGTATCCGTCAAGGTGGACTTAGAGGAATCAACCTCGAGGATCCCACACTTGAGGGGCTACATCACAGAGACATCGTCGAGAGTGGTGAAGGAGGAATCACCCTCAATAAGCATGACTGACTAGCTGTACTACAGAGATATCATCAGTAGTACTTCGCGAGGTGTCACCCTCGGTACCCGATAGTAGCTCTGTAGCGCCGCTCAACTAAGGGGGTTGTGAGTGTTGTGTCGGGTCTGGCTCGTCGATCAGGGATCGAGACTTGATGACAAAGCGGGGCAACTGGACTAAGGGGTCAGAGGGGATGACTGCTCCACCTATAGTAAACAGTTTAAAGTGCGGTACTGAAAGTAGCAGTTCATCAAAATGAGACTATGCATCAGATATAGGAGCTAACTACAACAGTAGCAAAATTCTAATGCAAGAAGGAGGAAGAAAGTATAGGCGATATAAGAATGATCAAGGGGGGTTTGCTTGACTTGTTGCTCTGAGGCAAAGGGCTGGTCATCAGGGGCGTAGATGTATCCGGCAGCAGCGTGAGTCTCGGGGTCTACCGGTAAGAAGAGGGGGGAGAAACAACAAATAACAGCAAGAGGTGCAACACTAAGGATGACATGTCAATATGCAGGCTAGGCATGAGCTAACGGAATAACATCCGTCATAGACGGATCGGGAAAATATCAGATGATATTTCCCGGGTCTGTGGCTACTACCGGTAAGATGGAAAACGATGGAAAAGTTCCACGTTTGCTATGCTAGGGACGCGTGACTGCCGTGACACACGAACGGATGGCGAATCCGGGTTCGTCTCATTCTGCTGATCAATTTTCATGTTAAAAATATTTTCAACTCACTTACGGTTCATTTTTATATTCAATTTTAATTTTTTATCAATATTTAGCAATTAAAAACATATTTAATTAATTATTAAATACTATTATGACATCATCATGATGTCATGCTAACATCAGCACTTGACTGGTCAAACTGACCAGTGGGTCCTACGTGTCATTGACACAATTTTTAATTAGGGTTAATTATTAATTAATCAGATTAATTTAGTGGGGGACCCACGTGTCATACTATAATAGGATAATTTAATTATCCTAATTAACAAATTGTCTAATTAATCTATTTACTCATAATCATTATCACTAATACTTATTTATCTAATTAATTAATTCAAAAATTAATTAATTAACTTAACTAATTAATTACTTATTTATTTATTTATTTTATTATATATTATTATTACTATTATTATTTTAAAAACAATTTACACGGGGTGGCCCCACATGGAAGTGACCCAACGGCCAAACACACACATACACAACACACACACTCACATACATTCTGTACATATACATTATGTTTCTTTTTCTACATACATGCATACATACATAATACATATGTACATACATGCACATCTATACATACACACATACATATATCACCATTTCTATTTTCTTTTCTTGTCTCCTCTAACAACTCACACGGGGAAAACCACCCCTGACAAGAGGGAACTAGGCTCACGGGCGAGATGGTGACCACCGGAGAGGGAAGGAAGGAAGGGAGAGTGGACGGGGCCCAGATCTCACCGGTGTTGCCGGGGATCGGGGCGGCGAGGCTCGGGGTCGGTCGGCGTGGAGGATGATGAGGAGGCCTACGGTGATGGCCGACGAGGGGAGCGCCGGCGAGGTGGAGACGCACGGTGAAGGGTCCCGACCGACGGAGAGCAACGTCAAGGTGGAACTGGCAGCGTGACGGCGCGTTGGAGGAGAGTGTGGTGCGGCGCGAGGCAGAGGGAGGGGCCAACGCTCGATCTAGCGAGGGGACCAGGAGGGAGCGACTTGAGAGATGGGGCGCTGGTGGGGCAAGGCCAGGGAGAGGCAGGGGCGATCTGGGGCAGTGGGCTCCTGGCGCCAGGGAGCGCGGGGGGGGGGGGCTAGGGCACTGTGGGAGGCAGGGAGGGCGATGGCAGTGGTGCGGCTCGAGGTGGCGCGGGGTGGTGAGATCTAGGGCGACGGGGGAAGGAGCGACGGGGCCAGGGTGGCGCGTGAGGCGCTGGGGTTGACGAGGGGCTCGATCCCCTCATGGATCTGGCGATGGGTGCGGTGAGTGCGAGCGAGGGAGGGAACAGGGGCGACGTGGGGGTTGGTGGGGGGAGCGAGGGGGTTTCCCTTGGTCCCTGGCGGTGGTAGGTGGGAATGGGGGCGAGGGGCTGGTGCTAGGGTTCCCCATGGGGGTCTTTTACCCCCAGGTGGTTGGGCCGGTGGGGGTGTGGTCGGCTGGGCCATTTGGCCCAGTTGGGCCGGGGGCTTTTGAGGATTTTCTTTTTCCCTTTTTTCTGATAGTTTCTCTTTTAAATATATAGGGGTTTTAAATAATTTGAAAAATACCCTATTCCATTCTATGAATTATTAAGGAATATTTGTACTTCATCCGACATTTTTATTTTAACATTCGAAAACTTTTCTCGTTTAACTTATTTTTAAATTTTGAATTTGACTCGATTTCGACTAACACGAGATCAATGATAGAAATCACGGTGACGTGGCATCATTAGCTTGGGATCACTATAGCTTAATTACATTCAACACTGTAGCAAAAGCTAAGGATGTCACAGCGGTACCCTCACGAGAGTCTCCACGGAACGCAGGGTCCTGTTCCTACCTTCTATCACCGACAGCTACCTGGATTTGATTGTTTTATCCGACGTTGATGTAGCCTAATCGCAATGTCTCGTTGTGGTACTCTTCCACGCGTTCCTGCATGCCGCCTAGTGACTCCAGGTTATCGTCTAATGCGTCGAGGTTATCGAACATTTTCGAATTTGTAATCGATGGTCTGTAATCGAACTTTTGTATGGGTCTGTATGTCAAACTCAACTGCTATGAAGTACCTATCGCATTTCCCTTTCATCATGCTTGATTACTTCATGAATGCGTACGGTGCCTTTGCAATTACATTAAGCTAAACTACCCATGTTAAATATTTAGCAGGATGGTTAGACCAGCTGGCGCTCGCGTGGCCCCGCCAACGATGCACCACCCCCGCCTCTTGAATATATGGCGGGGATGATCCAATAGTTTGAACTGAACCTCCAATTTATGCAAGGGCTCATGGATCAGTTCCAAAGGACGAACATGAACCAACAGCAAGGCGTGACACTGCAAGACTTGTGCCGCCTCAACCCTGCGATCTACCGCAGCTCAACTCAGCCTCTTGATGTTAATGGCTGGCTCCATGACATTGCTTATGAGCTGGAGTCTGGCAGTGTGCCCCTAGCGAGCTATGTCAACTTTGCCGCCTACTTCCTGAAGGGTCCTGCTGCTCAATGGTGGGACAGTCACAGGCGCTCTCAGCCCGTTGGAACTGTCATCACTTGGACGGAGTTCAAGGTTGCATTCCATGCTCGCTACATTCCTCAGGGAATCATGGACCGGAAGAAGCGTGAGTTCCGCAACCTTGTCCAGGGCAACAAGATTGTGGATGCTTATCAGCGGGAATTTCTCGAATTATCTCGCTATGCGGAAGAAGACATTGCAACTGATGCACGCAGACAGGAGAAATTCCGTGAGGGTCTTCACCCTGACATCAAGCTGGCGCTCCTTGTTCATGCCTATGCTGATTTCGCCACCCTGGTGAACAAGGCTATTCAGGTTGAGACTGGTCTGGAGGAATACAAGGATAGCACCAAGCGCTATCGTGACATGGGCTCATCTTCGGGCTCATCTGCATAGAAGCGGAAGATCTGGATTCCGAACAACTTGTACCATGCACCTACTCCTGCTCCGAGGCCGTCCTATGCTGCACCTCGTCTGCCTCCTCCACCACCTAGGCAGCCAAGGCTTCAAGGTCCACCGCCTCAAGTGTGGCCGTCCAGGTCACCGTGCTAGAGACTGCAGGCAGAATCTGAATCAGCTGGCACTTCCTTCAACTGGCAGTGGCAACAACCAGAACCGCAACAACAATGCCAAGCCTGCTTATGTTCGTAGTTAGGCCAACAACATTGATATGGGTCAAGCTCAATACCAACCTGCTACCGTGATGGGTACATGATACGTCCATTTTGCATCATGCTTTCATGTTGATATTTATTGATTTTTGGGCTGTTATATTACTTGTGGTACGATATTTATGCCTTTTCTCTCTTATTTTGCAATGTTTATTTAAAGAGGGAGAATTCACGCAGCTGGAATTCTGGACTGGAAAAGGAGCAAATCCTAGTCCACTATTCTGCACATCTACAAATGCCCTAAAAATTTACGTGGAATTTTTTGGGAATATATAAAAAAATACTGGGCGAAAGAACTACCGGAGGGGGGCCACCAGGGCTCCACAAGCTTGCCCACCGCCACCACCCCCCCTGGTGGCGCAGGGCAGGCTTGTGGGCTGCCTGACGGCCCACTAGCCCCCCTCTTTTGCTATATGAAGCATCCTGGTCTGGAAAAAATCAATAGGGAGATTTTTCGTGGTTTCACCGCCGCCACGAGGCGGAACTTGAGCAGATCCAATCTAGAGCTCCGGCAGGACGATCCTACCGGGGAAACTTCTCTCCTGGAGGTGGGAATCATCGCCATCATCATCACCAACACTCCTCTCGTTGGAGGGGAGGCATTTTCATCAACATCTTCATCAGCACCATCTCCTCTCCAATCCCTAGTTCATCTCTTGTAATCAATCTCCGTCTCACGACTCCAATTGGTACTTGTAAGGTTGCTAGTAGTGTTGATTACTCTTTGTAGTTGATGCTAGTTCGATTATTTGGTGGAAGAGTTTATGTTCAGATCCTTGATGCTATTCATTACACCTCTGGTCATGATTATGATTATGTCTTGTGAGTAAGTTACTTTTGTTCCTGAGGACATGGGATAAGTCATGCTGATAATAGTCATGTGAATTTGGTATTCGTTTGGTATTTTGATATGTTGTATGTTGTTTTTCCTCTAGTGGCGTTATGTGAACGTCGACTACATAACACTTCACCATATTTGGGCCTATAGGAAGGCATTGGGAAGTAGTAAGTAGATGATGAGTTGTTGGAGTGACAGAAGCTTAAACCCCAGTCTATGCGTTGCTTCGTGAGGGGCTGATTTGGATCCACTAGTTTAATGCTATGGTTAGACTTTGTCTTAATTCTTATTTTGTAGTTGCGGATGCTTGCGAGAGAGCTTAACCATAAGTGGGATGCTTGTCCAAGTAAGGGCAGTACCCAAGCGCCGGTCAACCCACATATCAAACTATCAAAGTAACGAACGCGAATCATATGAACATGATGAAACTAGCATGACAGAAATTCCCGTGTGTCCTCGGGAGCGTTTTTCCTCCTATAAGACTTTGTTCAGGCTTGTCCCTTGCTACAAAAGGGAATGGGCCACTTGATGCACCTTTGCTACTACTTGTTACTTGTTACTCTTTGCTTGCTACGTTTCACCTCGCTACACAATCACTTGTTACCGCTACTTTCAGTGCTTGCAGTTATTACCTTTCTGAAATTCGTTTATCACAGCCTTCTGCTCCTCGTTGGGTTCGACACTCTTACTTACCGAAAGGACTACGATTGATCCCCTATACTTGTGGGTCATCAAGACTCTTTTCTAGCGCCATTGCCGGGGAGTGAAGCGCCTTTGGTAAGTGGAAATTGGTAAGGAAACATTTTTATACTTTGCTGAAATTTATTATCACTTGTCACTATGGAAACTATTACTTTGAGGAGTTTGTTTGGGGTATCTTCACCACGAACGGAAGCACGAGGAGTTGCTCCTCAACCTGAGGTACCTACTGAAAATATCTTTTATGAAATTCCTTCGGGTATGCTTGAGAAACTGCTGGCTAATCCTTTCACAGGAGATGGATCTTCACATCCAGACTTGCATCAAATCCATGTAGATGAAGTTTGTGGTTTATTTAAGCTTGCAGGTTTGCCCGAGGATGAGGTAAAGAAGAAAGTCTTTCCTTTATCTTTGAAGGATAAGGTGTTGACATGGTATAGGCTATGTGATGATACTCGATCATGGGGCTACAATCGGTTGAAATAGGAATTTCATCAAAATTTCTATCCTATGCATTTAGTTCATCATGATCAGAACTTTATTTATAACTTTTGGCCTCGTCACAGGGAAAGCATAGCTCAAGCTTGGGGGGAGGCTTAAATCAATGCTATATTCATGCCCCAATCATGAGCTCTCGAGAGAAATCATCACTCAAAACTTTTATGCTCGGCTTTCTCATGAAGATTGTACCATGCTTGACACTTCTTGTGTCGGTTCTTTTATGAAGAAGGATATTGATCACAAGTGGAATTTATTGGAGAGAATCAAATGCAACTCTGAAGATTGGGAGCTGGAGGAAGGTAAGGAGTCAGGTATGAATTTCCAGTTTGATTGCGTTATATCTTTTGTTGAGACAAACACTTCTAGAGATTTTAGCGCTAAGTATGGACTTGACTCTGAGATAGTAGCTTCTCTATGTGAATCTTTTGCTGCTCATGTTGATCTTCCCAAAGAGAAGTGGTTTAAATATCATCCTCCTGTAGAAAGCAACATAGCCAAAACCAATCTAGTTGAGGAGAAAATCATAGCTTTTAGTGATCCTGTTGTTCCTTGTGCTTACACTGAGAAACCACCATACCCTGCTAGGGTAAAGGATTATTCTAAAGCTCCAACTATGATACGTAGGGGTTACATTAGATCACTTGCACCCCCTGCTAGGTCATGCTGGTTTCTATAGAAGGTTCATTAAAGACTTCTCTATGATTTCTAGGCCTCTTACCAACCTCTTGCAGAAGGATGTTCCTTTTGTTTTTGATGAGGATTGTGAGGAAGCTTTCGAAATACTTCAGAAGGCTTTGATAACCGCACCTATTATTAAACCACCTGACTGGAACTTTCCCTTTGAAATCATGTGTGACGCTAGTGATTATGCTATTGGTGTTGTTCTCGGACAAAGAGTTGACAAGAAGTTGAATGTCATTCACTACACTAGTAAAACTCTAGACAGTGCCCAAAGAAACTATGCCACTACGGAGAAGGAATTTTTAGCAGTCGTGTTTGCATGTGAAAAGCTCAGATCTTATATAGTTGACTCCAAAGTCACTATTCACTCTGATCACGCTGCTATTAAGTACCTCATGGAGAAGAAGGACGCTAAGCCTAGGCTGATCAGATGGGTTCTCCTGTTACAGGAATTTGATTTGCTCGTCATTGACCGAAAGGGTGCTGATAACCCTGTTGCAGCTAACTTGTCAAGGCTAGAGAATGTCCTTGATGACCCACTACCTATTGATGAAAGCTTTCCTGATGAGCAACTAAATGTCATCCGCACTTCACATAGTGCACCGTGGTATGCCGATTATGCTAACTATATCGTAGCCAAATACATACCACCCAGTTTCACCTATCAACAAAAGAAGAAATTCTTCTTTGATTTGATACACTACTTTTGTGATGATCCTCACCTTTATAAGGAAGGAGTAGATGGTGTTATTAGACGTTGTGTGCCTGAACATGAACAGGGACAGATCCTGCAGAAGTGTCATTCCGAAGCCTACTGAGGACACCATGCTGGAGATAGAACTGCCCATAAGGTATTGCAATCAGGTTTCTATTGGCCCACTCTCTTCAAGGATGCTCGTAAGTTTGTCTTGTCTTGTGACAAATGCCAAAGGATAGGGAACATCAGTAAGCGTCAAGAGATGCCTATGAACTATTCACTTGTCATTGAACCATTTGATGTATGGGGCTTTGATTATATGGGACCCTTCCCGAGTTCCAATGGGTACACTCACATCTTAGTTGTTGTGGATTACGTTACTAAGTGGGTAAAAGCTATCCCCACTAAAAATGTTGATCACCACATCTCTATTAAGATGCTTAAAGAAGTCATATTCCCAAGATTTGGAGTCCCTAGATACTTGATGACTGATGGCGGTTCACACTTCATTCATGGTGTTTTCCGCAAGATGCTAGCTAAGTATGATGTCAACCATAGAGTTGCATCTCCTTATCATCCTCAGTCTAGTGGTAAAGTGGAGTTGAGTAATAGGGAGATCAAGTTGATCTTACAAAAGACCGTCAATAGATCTCGAAAGAACTGGTCTAGCAAACTTGACGATGCACTATGGGCTTATAGGACTGCTTATAAGAATCCCATGGGCATGTCACCGTATAAAATGGTTTACGGTAAGGCCTGTCATTTACCTCTTGAGCTGGACCACAAAGCTTATTGGGCAATCAAAGAGCTCAACTTTGATTTCAAACTTACCGGTGAGAAGCGGTTATTTGATCTCAGCTCGTTAGATGAATGGAGAGCCCAGACATATGAGAATGCCAAGTTATTCAAGGAAAAGGTTAAGAGATGGCACGACAAACGAACACAGAAACGGGAATTCAATGTAGGTGATTATGTCTTGCTATACAATTCTCGTTTGAGATTCTTTGCACGCAAGCTTCTCTCTAAATGGGAAGGTCCCTATGTTGTCGAGGAAGTATATCGTTCCGGTGCCATCAAAATCAATAACATGGAAGGAAATTTTCCTGGAGTGGTAAATGGGCAAAGAATCAAGCATTACATCTCTGGTACTCCCATAAATGTTGAGACCAATATCATCAATGTCATAACTCCAGAGGAGTACATAAGGGATGTTTATCAGCCTGTTTCAGACCTTGAAAACGAAGATGTATCTGTTTCGGTAAGAAATTGGACTCCGATACTTTTCCAATAGGAAATTTCTTCCGTTTTGGATTTTTTGGAAAATTAGAAAAATAAAAAGCAGTCCGGAGAGCGAACGAGGCGGCCACAAGCCCTGCCACCGCCCCCTACCCCCTGGTGGCGGAGGGAAAGCTTGTGGGCACCTCGTGTGCCTCCAGGACTCCGTTTTCTTGCGAAGGACTCCTTCTGGCCCAGAAAAAATCAATATATAGTCGCCCGAAGGTTTTGTTCTCCGTATCGCGCAGTTTTCCTCTGTTTTCGTTTCAAGCTTGTTTCTGCCGCAGATCTAGATCATCATGACTTCCCCAAATGCTCCTAAGGACAAGATCTTCGAGAAGGTCATCAATCCCTACCTCACAGAAGTGCTGAAACACCCTGAATATATCAAGATGAGCGAGGGAATGTTGCACATCCGTGATGTTGAGGAGCCTAAGTAGACCGGAAGCGTGGAGACGAGGCTCGAGGCAATGGAGCAACAAGTCTTCAAGTGCCAAGGGATGGTGGAGCGTGGACTCAACGCCAACTACACGATGATCACGGAGTTCACTAACAATCACAAGATGGATGCCATTGATATTGGGAAACACCTCTCTAGGCTCTACGATAGGGTTGACCAACTTCAGGGCCAGATCTATGACCTGCAGAATCAAAACTGTGAGTAAGAGTACAAATTTAAATCAATAAGGTTGGCTGCAGATTTGAGGATTCCGGTGACTCATTCATCTTGCCATGATGGATCACCTATTCCTTGGAAGACGGAGGATCAGACTACTCCGACAACAACACCACCATCTCCACAAAAGGAAGACAACTAAGCATTGGTATGGGCAATCCCCTTGGCTTCTGCCAAGCTTGGTGGAGTTGTCCTGGTATCGTATCACCTTTATATCTTTTGCTTTTACCTTTGTTTTAGTTCTTTCCTTTTCAGTTTTTATTTCTTATTTTAGAGGAATAAGTCTTTAGTTTTTAGTTTGAGTCTTCTGCTTTTGTCTCTCCCCCGATGTATTCGAGCTTACGAGCTATATAATAAAGAGTGTCTTAGTCAAGGGCTTTGCTTTGTGCCATGATCAAAAAGTATGAAAAGAACGATAGCATGAAAGATCATGAGACGATCTTATGGAAAGTGATAACTTCACTTATGACATCTATGATGATTGAAACTTGTTGAGAATAATTCAACATAGACATTAGTCATTGTTGCAATTAATAAGAAGTAATAAGGAAAGAGAGGTTCACATATAAATATATCATCTTAGACACTTTTTACAATTGTGAGCACTCACCAAACTATTGCATGCCTAGGAGTAGATGTTGGACAAGGAAGACAACATAATTAATTGTGTTTGCTTGGTTCCAAACAATGTTATATGATTAGAGATCCCTTAGCATGTGACAATTGCTTCCACCTCATATTAGCCAAAACCCCCGCACCAAGTAGAGATACTACTTGTGCATCCATAAACCTCCAACCCAGTTTTGCCATGAGAGTCCACCATACCTACCTATGGATTGAATAAGATCCTTCAAGTAAGTTGTCATCGGTGCAAGCAATAAAAATTGCTATCTAATATGTATGATCTATTAGTGTGTGGAAAATAAGCTTTGTACGAACCTGTGATGAGGAAGACATAAAAGCGACAGACTGCATAATAAAGTTCTTTATCACAGGAGGCAATATAAAGTGACGTTTCTCCGCACTAAGAGGACACGCATTCAAACCTCAAAAGCGCATGACAACCTCTACTTCCCTCTGCGAAGGGCCTATCTTGTACCTTTACTTTTTACCCTTGTAAGAGTCATGGTGATCTTCACCAATTTCCTTTTTGCCTTTGTCTTGGCTACCGTCACATGTTTGAGAAAGATCTATATTCATATATCAACTTGGAGTTGAGTACTTATGCTTTATTGTTGTTGACTTTACCCTTGAGGTAAATGGTTGGGAGGCAAAACTATAAGCCCCTATCTTCCTCTGTGTCCGGCTGAAACTTTGACACCATGAGTACCACGTGAGTTGTAACAATTGTGGAAAACTAAAGAGATGATTGAGTATGTGGGTTTGCCTTACAAGCTCTTATTTGACTCTTTCTGATGTTGTGATAAATTGCAATTGCTTCAATGACTATGGACTATTGTTGGTTACTTCTTGGTAAGGTTTTTGCTTCATGCTTTGCTTTGTGAAGGAATTGTTACTTCCCCATAAGAATCTTTATGATATATTGTTGTTCTATGTGTGATCATGATGCCCTCATGTCTGTATTATGTTTTATCGACACCTTCGTCCCTCAACATGTGGACATGTTTATGGAACTTGGTTTTCGCTTGAGGACAAGCGAGGTCTAAGCTTGGGGGAGTTGATACGTCCATTTTGCATCATGCTTTCATGTTGATATTTATTGCTTTTTGGGCTGTTATATTACTTGTGGTACCATATTTATGCATTTTCTCTCTTATTTTGCAAGGTTTATTTGAAGAGGGAGAATTCAGGCAGCTGGAATTCTAGACTTGAAAAGGAGCAAATCCTAGTCCACTATTCTGCATATCTCCAAATGCCCTGAAAATTTACGTGGAATTTTTTGGGAATATATAAAAAATACTGGGCGAAAGAACTACCGGAGGGGGGCCACCAGGGCTCCACAATCTTGCCCACCGCCAACAACCCCTGGTGGTGCAGGGCAGGCTTGTGGGCTTCCCGACGACCCACTAGCCCCCCTCTTTTTCTATATGAAGCGTCCTGGTCTGGAAAAAATCAATAGGGGGCTTTTTCATAGTTTTGCCGCCGCCACGAGGTGGAACTTGAGCAGATCCAATCTAGAGCTCCGGCAGGACGATCCTGCCGGGGAAACTTCCCTCCCGGAGGGGGGAATCGTCGCCATCATCATCACCAACACTCCTCTCGTTGGAGGGGAGGCATCTTCATCAACATCTTCATGAGCACCATCTCCTCTCCAATCCCTAGTTCATCTCTTGTAATCAATCTCCGTCTCACGACTCCGATTGGTACTTGTAAGGCTGCTAGTAGTGTTGATTACTCTTTGTAGTTGATGCTAGTTGGATTATTTGGTGGAAGAGTTTATGTTCAGATACTTGATGCTATTCATTACACCTCTGGTCATGATTATGATTATGTCTTGTGAGTAGTTACTTTTGTTCCTGAGGACATGGGATAAGTCATGTTGATAATAGTCATGTGAATTTGGTATTCGTTCGGTATTTTGATATGTTGTATGTTGTTTTTCCTCTAGTGGTGTTATGTGAACGTCGACTACATAACACTTCACCATATTTGGGCTAGAGGGAGGCATTGGGAAGTAGTAAGTAGATGATGGGTTGTTGGAGTGATAGAAGCTTAAACCCCTGTCTATGTGTTGCTTCCTGAGGGGCTGATTTGGATCCACTAGTTTAATGCTATGGTTAGACTTTGTCTTAATTCTTGTTTTGTAGTTGCGGATTCTTGCAAGAGAGGTTAATCATAATTGGGATGCTTGTCCAAGTAAGGGAAGTACCCAAGCGCCGGTCCACCCACATATCAAACTATCAAAGTAACGAACGTGAATCATATGAACATGATGAAACTAGCATGAGAGAAATTCCCGTGTGTCCTCGAGAGCGTTTTTCCTCCTATAAGACTTTGTTCACGCTTGTCCCTTGCTACAAAAGGGATTGGGCCACTTGCTGCACCTGTGCTACTACTTGTTACTTGTTACTCTTTGCTTGCTATGTTTCACCTCGCTACACAATCACTTGTTACCGCTACTTTCAGTGCTTGCAGTTATTACCTTGCTGAAATCCGTTTATCAGAGCCTTCTGCTCCTCGTTGGGTTCGACACTCTTACTTATCGAAAGGACTATGATTGATCCCCTATACTTGTGGGTCATTAGTACACTTCTCATTAACTCAATACCTGCTTCTGTATTGTTTGATACAGGAGCATCGCATTCCTTTATGCGAGAAAATTTTGCATACATGCATGACATTAGGAGCGAAGAGATGAACATCCCGATAGTGGTAAACACCCCCGGGGGGCGAATGTCGAACCTCTGTGGTTTTCCCCCATGTCTGGTTGAAATTGAAGGATTAGAATTCTTTGCCAACCCCATCTTACTAAAGTCGTCCAACATTGATCTCATACTGGGAATGGACTGGTTGAAAGCTCATACGGCTTCAATCGTTTGTGCCACCAAGACCGTCCACCTCCTACACCCTTCAGATGAATTAATAAGCTACCATGATCATCTCGTCCGAGAAGCTGAGGCACGGCTATATGCCTTGAATGCATTAAATGTGTCGCCTCTTGAAGGGATCAAAAACATTCCAGTTGTTCGGGAATTCCAAGATGTCTTTCCAGAAGAACATCCGGTGATTCCCCCTGCTCGAGCTGTCGAGTTTCTCATTGACTTGGTACCCGGTACCACTCCCATCGCCAAGCGTCCTTATAAAACACCACATGAACTTCTTGAACTTAAGCAAGAAATTGGCAATTGGCTTTGTCTGGGTTTCATTCGTCTAAGTTCATCTGCTTGGGGAGCACCTTCTCTCTTTGTTAAGAAGAAGGATGGAACAAATCGTTTGGTTCAAGACTATCGTCCTATCAACCAGGCCACTATCCAAAACAAATGTCCTCTTCCTCGGGTAAATGATCTGTATGATCAACTTGCTGGTTCCACAGTCTTCTCTAAGCTCGACTTGAGGTTGGGATACCACCAGATCCGTGTTCGCAAAGAGGATATTCCAAAGACCGCCTTTGTTACTCGTTATGGATCATACAAGTACATCGTCATGTCCTTGGACTTAACCAATGCCCCGGCAACCTTCTCTCGATTGATGAATTATATATTCATGGACTACCTCGACAAATTCATCGTGGTATATCTGGATGATATTCTGTTATTTTCGAAGAATAAAGAAGAACATGCCGAACATCTTCGTCTTGTACTGGATAAGCTTCGGGAGCATAAACTCTATGCGAAGTATTATAAATGTGAATTCTGGCTGGGTGAAGTGACATACCTTGGCCATGTGATCTCCAAGGATGGTATTGCAGTCACCCCCAAATGAATTCAAGCTATTCTTGACTAGACTCCCCCGAAGAATGTCAAGCAAGTCAGAAGTTTTCTTGGACTCGCCAGCTATTGCCGTCAATTCGTTGAGAACTTCTCTAAGATTGCAAGGCCTTTAACCAATCTGCTTCACAAAGGTGTTAAGTTTGAGTGGACTGATGAATGTGAGGAAAGTTTCCAAGCACTCAAGGACAAACTGACATCCGCTCCGGTACTTGCTCCTCCAGATACGAAAAGGGATTTCGTCATATATTGTGACGCTTCTCGTCAAGAAATAGGATGTATCCTGATGCAGGATCGCAAGGTGATTGCTTATGCCTCACGCTAGCTGTGTGCTCATGAAGAGAACTATCCAGTTCATGATCTCGAACTTGCAACAGTTATACATTAACTGAAAGAATGGCGACAACACCTTATCGGTAATCGTTGTGAAATCTACACCGACCATCAAAGTCTGAAGTATCTGTTCACAAGGCTTTGGGAAATTTTTGGGAAAGTTTTCACAAATCTACACCGACCAACAAGCTCAAACCAAGTCCTCAAGGACATGCTTCGAGCTTGTGTCATTTATTTCAGTAAGAAATAGGAGGAATCTCTCTCGTATGCTGAGTTCTCCTACAACAATAGATATCAAGCTAGTCTGAAGATGGCCCCTTCCGAAGTATTGTATGGATGAAGGTGTCGAACTCCTCTGAAATGGTCAGAAACTGGGGAACGATCACTCTTCGGTCCGGATATTATCCAACATGTCGAAGATCAAGTCCGCATTATTCATGAGAATCTTATGGCTGCTTAGTCTCGTCAGAAGAGTCAGTATGACCGTCATCACCAAGATATGGTCTATCAACCTGGCGAAAAGGCTTATCTTTGTGTCACACCAATGAGAGGTGCACACCGTTTTGGGATCAAGGGCAACGTAGCTCCTCGCTATATTGGTCCTTTCACTGTTCTCCAAAGGCGTGGAAAAGTAGCTTATCAATTGGAACTGTCGGCGAGCCTTTCTCACGTTCACAATGTCTTCCATGCGTCTCAGCTCCGTCGCTGCTTCAAAGATCCTATTCGAGGAGTGGATCATGATATGCTTGAGCTGCAACAAGACCTCTCTTATAAAGAGCATCCGGTCCGCATTCTCGATCGGGCTGAACGTCAGAATCGTCGCAAAGTCACCAAGTTCCTTAAAGTGTAGTGGTCAAATCATTCTGAAGATGAAGCCACTTGGGAACGCGAGGATCATCTTCGTGATGAATACCCCGACTCTTTCCTTCTACCTCTTAATTATCGGGACAAGAATTCTTATCAGTAGGGGAAAGTTGTCACATCCTCAGCTTTTGCTACAGTGTTGTATGTAATTAAGCTACAGTAATCCTATGTTAATGTTGCCACGTCACCGTGGTTACTTTTGTTAAACTAACGTCGGTTCAAACCCCGTTCAATTTAGTTGCAAATTTAATTCGTCCAAAAAGTGGATTTAAAAGTTTTGCGAAATTGAAAAATAAAAATATTGGATGGGTTACAAATATTACCTAAGATTTTATAAAGTCGAAGCGGGTATTTTTGAAGGTGATTTAGAGCCTCTAAATAAATAAAACACAAACTGTTAAAAGCTAATTAATTAAATAAATAAATAAATAAGAAGAAACCCAAACCTGGGCCGGCCCTAGCGAGCCCAACCCATAACTCCACAGCCCACCTATGCTACCTGGGGGTATAAGACCCCCACGAAAACCCTAGCGCTGCCTCTCCCCACCCCCACTCCTCCACCCCGCCGCGAGGAGAACCCACGAGGGGACTGGATCCCTCGCTCAGCCCCGCTCCCTCGATCCCCATTGCCACGCCCATTTCCCCTCGCTCGCTCGACCGAGCCCCTCGACCACGTCTCCCGTCGCCCCTCACCACTCCCTCGTTCCCCGTCGCAGCCACCTGCCGCCCCACGCCCACCCCGCTCGAGCCTGCGGCCTCCCTCGCCGGATCCACCACCGGCCAGTGCGGGCCGCCGTGGTCAGGACCGCCCCGGTGCCCCACACCGACCGCAGGGCCCTCCCCGCCTCCTCCTCGCCGGTCCACCCCGACCGCCCACATCATCGGTCGTCGCCCCTCCCCACGCCCACTGCCCCTCCCCTACTATCAATGTGAGCGCCCCTCCTCCTCTCCCCCTCTTCCCTCCGGCGGTCCCTCCCCTCACCGCGCCTCCCCGCACCCCTGCCTTGCCAGTCGTGCCCCACCCATGCCTCGCGCACCCTGGTCACGGCTGCTCCCCACGTGGCCCCACTCCCGCCCCCCTTGCCGTTGCCCCTCGGTTCAGCCCTGCTCATCGCCGGCTGCGGCTAGCCCCGTCGCCGACGAGCCCCTGACCGCCAATGCCGGCTAGCACGAGCCACTAGCCTTGGACACCCCTCCCAACCGATCTGATTAGTGGGGGAATACCCCCCCACACACACACACACTAATCCTCGTGTGTATGACAACGGGGGCCCAGGACCCCCCTCTAAACTATTTAAAATGATAAAATGATAAAAACAAAATACTAATATTAATAATTAAAAAATAGATAATTAATTAGATATATTAAATAAATAATTAGTTAATTAATTAAATAGATAATTAAGTATTAATTAGACTAGTTAATTACTCTGTTAATTAGTTAATAATATTTTTAGATCAAATGGAAACATTAATTAAAAGCTGTTAATTAATTCTACTAATTAATTAACCTAAACAGTATGACAGGTGGGTCCCACCCCACTAAATAACCTGATTAGTATAAATAAAATCTTAAATAATAAATGTGCCTATGACACATGGGACCCACTAGTCAGTTTGACGAGTCAAACTCTCTTGACTGCTGATGTCAGCATGACATCATGGTGATGTCATAATTACATTTAATTGATTAATTTAATCTATTTTAATTCCAGAATATTAACAAAACTTTGAAAAATAATATAAAATAAACCGTAGGTGAGATGAAAATAATTTCAACATGAAAGTTGATCAAGAGAACGAGACGAACCCAGGTACGCGGTCCTTTCGTCTGTCACGCAGCCCTAGCATAGCAAACGTGGAACTTTTTCACCGTTTTTCGTTTGACCGGTAGTAGCCAGAGATCCGAGGAATATAATCCGATATTTTTCCGACCCGTCTATGACGGATAGCACTGCGTTGGCTCCTTCCTAGACTTGCATATTGCCATGTCATGCTTAGTGTTGCACCTGTTGCTGTTATTTATTGTTTCTCCCCCCCCCTCTTCTTACCAGTAGACCCCGAGACTGATGTTGCTGCCGGGTACATCTACCCCCCCGACGACCAGCCCTTTGCCGTAGAGCAACAAGACAAGCAAACCCCCTTGATCATCCCTATATCGCCTATTCTTTTTCCCTCATGCTTGCATTAGAATTTTGCAATTGTTGTAGTTAGCTCCTATATCTGATGCATAGCCTAATTTTGATGAACTCCTACTTTCAGTACCGCACTTTAAACTGCTTAGTATAGGTGGAGAAGTCATCCCCTCTGACCCTTAGTCCAGTTCCCCGCTTTATTGTCGAGTCTCGATCCCTGATCGATGAGCCAAGATCCAACACAACACTTACACCCCCCCCCTTAGTTGTACGATGCTGCAGGGCTACTATCGTGTATCGAGGGTGACACCTCGCGAAGTACTCATGATGATATCTCTATAGTGTAGCTAGTCGGTCGTGGTTATCGAGGGTGATTCCTCCTTCACCACACCCGACGACGACTCTGTCGTGCAACCCCTCAAGTGTGAGACCCTCGAGGGCGATTCCTCGAAGTACACCTTGACGGATACATTGTTCGGAATACAACGAGGGTAAACCTCGGATTCCCCCTGATGTTACAACCACACAGTAAATTGACCTTGTTACTTGGATCATTGATGAATCAATGTTAGGAGGGTGGATTCCCGCGTGGTTGTGTCGTAGAGTTAATTAAAATGTTAATGGATTTGGGTATTTGATCTGGGTTGGCCGGAGACCTTTTCGCACTAACCGGCTACACGGGAGAAGTTATGGGTACTCGGCGTCGTGGTATCAGTCGAAGCTCTTCAGACGTCAACAATGGAGCGGCGCGCACCCGAGTGGTCCCGAGATGCATTGCGCTTGTATTAAGGGGTGCTAGGACTGACGTCGGCCGCCCACGCATCATTGAGGAGCGCAAAGGGCAAGTGGGACCATTAACCCTTTGTGCTTAGGGTTTAGACCGGCGGGCTGGCCTCTCTATTGAATCTAGGTGGGGCTACGACATGTCGATATTGCGAGGCCAGGCATGACCCAGAAAAGTGTGTCCGGTCAGAGTGTTATCGAGCGTGACGGGAAACTTGGTGGACCCCTACAAGGATGAAAATTAACTATTCGGATAGCCGTGTCCACGGTTACAGGACGACTTGGAGTTGTGCCCTGATCTTATACAACTACAACTGTTACTTAACTGGAATAGTTGCTCCGGGATTGCTTCCTCGCAGTGAGTCGAGGGAGAATCTGTGGGCGTGACCTCATATTATTATGGCTGCAACAATATGACTATTAATTGTGTTACCTGTTCTACTCTCGTCTATTGCTGCAAGACCCTGAAGATGCTGGTATTTGATAGGACTAGGCGTTCTCTCTCTTTCTCGCATTGCTGCAGTCAGTGCACATATACAACACCCCTTCCCTTGATACTGATACATACTTAGCATAGTTCTGATATAAGTCTTGCGAGTACATTGGATGAGTACTCACCGTTGCTTTGCTCCCCCTTTGTCCCCTTGATCTGTTGATGCGACCATATGGTGGAGCCCAGGAGATGGAGTATCCCGCCGACAACAACTGCTACCCCGACGGTGCCTACTACTACGTGGAGGTCGGTGAAGACCAGGAGTAGTTAGGAGGTTCCCACGCAGGAGGCCTCGCCTCGTTTGATCGTTGTATCTTTTGTGCTAGCCTTCTCTAAGGCACCCCATGTTTAATGTCTGTACTCGGATATTTGTTGCTTCCGCTGACTCGTGTGTTTCTCGAGCTTATGTATTCTAGACCTCGAGGCCCCTGGCTTGTAATATGAAGCTTGTATATTTTATTTTGTGTCTAGAGTTGTGTTGTGATATCTTCTCGTGAGTTCTTGAGTTTGATCGTACGCATTTGCGTGTATGATTAGCGTACGATTAAATTGAGGGCGTTACAATAGTACAAGTGGTGATTGGGCTAAGAGCATCTCCATTCGTCCCCCTAACAGGCCCCTAGGGCATCTTTTTAGCGTCGGCGGCAAATAATCGGCCGAGTCGTGCCCCTAACTCCTCGTTTATCACTGGTTTGGGACGAAATAACAACAGGCAAACCCCAAACCCAGCCCCCCTCCCCCATTGTCAGCGACACACAGGCCTATTCCCGTCGTTTTCTCCCCCTTTCCCTTCATTTTCCACATTCATTCCCCTTCTTCCCCGCCACTCCCGCCATTCACCTCCCACTCCCGCCATCCGGCCGCCATGCCACCGAAGAGGTATTCCGCCCCTCGCCCCGCTGCCGTTTTCGCTTCGTCTCAACTGAAGTCGAGGAAGTCAAGGAAGCCGATGGCAAGACTATCGGGCGTGTCGAACGTCGTGTGGAATGCGGATGTCCAGTGCTTGGAGGCGGTCACAACCGACGGGCGGAATAGGATCACCACCAAGAAGGGCAGGGACGCGGTGGTGGTGGCGGCGGCCGAGCAGGGAGAGGTGCCTCTCGCGGGAAAGATGAATCCGCCCAACCACTACCCCCAGGCCGCGTGGGGGGTCTGCAGAGCGTCGCGTCTCCGACCAACTTCTCACCGCTGCTGCCGCCCTCGGGGTACGCACCCTCGCCTGGCTACTCCGACGGTGACACACATGGTAGTTTCAACCCCAACATCACCTTCCTGCATGGGGCACCGAAGTGTTCCTCCTCCTTTGGCTTCAACCCTGACCCGCACACTCTCTCCCCCACGTTCAATGCCGGTCTCAACACCCAGTACAGCTACTCGCCGCTAGCGTACTCATCAACCTTGCATGTGTCGCCTCTGCGTCGGGGTGCCCTACCCTTTGTACCCAGCTCGACATCATAGTTTAGCCACACCGACACCGACATGGACGAGATCATCACGAGCGTCTCCGTCGCTCCCACGTATTGCTTGGGGTTCGGCGTGCAAGATGAAACGATGGACACCACCGTCGACATGGACGACGAGCTCGGCGACGCCGAGGAGAAGGAGAAGGGGGACGAAGAGCAGGCAGAGGAAGAACTGGAACCAGCCCCGAAAGCGAGAAAGAAGAAGCTGCCGCCGAACGGCAGGCCAGGCGAACCTCGCGTCAAGTGAACATCCAAGGAAGACGAGTACCTTGCCGAAGCATGGAAGACCTTCGGCATCGACCCGATTACCGACGTGAATCATAACAATGACACGTACTAGAGGAGAGTCAAGACGGTGTTTGACGAACGCAAGCTGGTTGACCCCGACTTCGCCAACATCCACATGGACCGCGGCAAAAAGGCCATGTCGAACCACTGGTCGGCGATCCATACGGACAACAACAAGTGGCATGGGATCGTCGAGGAGGTCGTTGATCGCCCAAAAAGTGACGCCAACGTCGAGGGTCAGGTGTGGACATAGTTCGTTGGCCCAGTTCGTCGCTCGCCGTGTACTTTGCCGACATGTTTTGTCCGTGGTTGTGCAGATGGTTTGGATGTTCAGCATGTATCGCCAAGACAACGAGGACCAAGAGTTCAAGTTCCTTCACGTGTTTTCTAGGATCGAGTCGTGCGAGAAGTGGAGGGACGTTCGGCTTGCTCGTGCTAGGGCCAAGGAGACCTACAATTCGGACGCGCCTTCCCCGACTGCGGCAGAAGGGAGCCCCGATGGCAACAAACGAGCCAAGACGGCGAGGGACACGGCGCCCGCTACTGCAATCTTTGATCGAGCACTTTATCGCCGACGCCAAGAACATCGCCGCCAAGAGGGAGGAAAAACCTGACGCGCGGGGGTCAGCGTTGATGACGAAGGAGGACGTCAAGCTCGACCTTCTTAGGACCAATGACGCCACGAAGAAGAGAAACACCAACCTGACGTTCTTGATTGCGGCAGACATGTCGACGATAGACGAGCAGTGAAGGCGTGGTACCTCTCGGAGCGCGGCGTCATCTTAAACCAGATGCCCATGCCGACGGCGACCACGATGACGTCCAGCCCGAGCACAGAAACCACGCCAACACCGAGCCCGACTATGCCGACGTCGAGCCCGACTACGCCCACGCGCACACCGACCCCGGCCAGTCCCGCAACACAGGAGCCGGCCGTTTGATTCGTTCCATATCTATGATTCCTTCCTTTTAATCGTCGAACTAATGGGTGTGTTTGATCGCTGAACTGTGGCATGCTAACCGCAGTTATGACATGATGATCACTGAACTATTAAGTTTTTTTAATAGCGAAAAAGATAAGTTTAAACATATTGACGTCTAAAAGCCGAAACCTAGAAAAGCGGTTGAAAACTCGCTCACTCCAAGAACAAAAAAACACCGGGACAAATGCTAAAAGGCATTTACGGGATGGGGCCAAACGGCTAGAGATCGCAACTTGGCAGATGGCTGTGGGAGACATTTGATGCCGCGAGAGTAGTTCAGGCCGGGCACCTGTTTTGTTTTGTTTTAGTTCCTTTCGTTGTCGCGAGTTAGCTCATACCTTTGTACAATTGACGTTCTTCCGCCGTTATCCTCTTATAATGAAATCGCAGCTCTCCTGCGTTTCCTGAAAATAAATAAATTCGGCAGCTCCCTACTTCCGCCGTTTCCTTTCTTCTCTCGCAAGAACAAGTGCAGCTCTGACAATTACCTCCATAATCTTGTATTCTTATACTCCCTCCATCTCAAAATAAATGTCTCGACTTTATACTAGCTCTAGTACGAAGTTGTACTAAGCTTGAGACAGTTATTTTGGGACGGAGGGAGTACTTGCGAGTGAAATATACTCCCTCCGTTCCTAAATATAAGGTCTTTTAGATATTACACTATAGATTAGATACGGAGCAAAATAAATGAATATATATCTTAAAATATGACTACATACGGATTTCTAAAAGGTCTTATATTTAAAAACGGAGGGAGTAGTTTATTGTAAAAATGCTTTTATATTATGAGACGGATGGAGTAGATCGTTATCAGTTGAATCGGAGAAATATTCCCATATCTATACTACTATTAAACAACCAAACAAGAATTACACTACAGACACCTCATAAAACGTTAAAAAAAAAAACCAATCAGCACCCCATGATTAATCCCACAGATCTTAATCTAACAACCCTCGTTAATCCACCGTCTGCTGGGTGGACTTAGCAATTACAATTGGGTGAACATACTCCACCAACCAAACTTCCAATCACGCAAGAAAAAAAAAGAGGGCGCTACCACGAGGACGAGCGCGCGCCGCTGCTCCTCCACTGCGGCCATGGCTTCTGCCGCGCCTGCCTCGCGCGCATGCTCGCCGCCGCACCGGGCACCGTCCTCCCGTGCCCGCGCTGCCGCCACCCCACCGCCGTCGGCAACTCCGTCTCCGCGCTCCGCAAGAACTTCCCCATCCTCTCGCTCCTCTCCGACTCCCCCTCCTCCCCATCCTTCCTGCACTCCGACTCCGGCTCCTCCTCCGACGACGAGGACGACTTCTTCGCCCGCCCCAAGCGCGCCCCTGCGCCCGCTGCCGCCCCGCCACCCTGCACCTCCCTCGACCTCGCCTCCCACCCGGACCTCAAGCTAGCCCGCCGCATCGGGAGCGGACCGCCTGGCCCCGCCGGCCACGAGGTCTGTGTCGCCACGCTGTCCCGTGCTGGCCGGCCTGGTGCTGGTGGTGCCAAGAGATGTAAGCACCCGGTGGCGGTCAACAGGGTGCCCCTGTCGGCCGCGGATGGGTGTTCAGGAGGAAGTAGAGCGGTTGAGACGAGCCTCCACCTGGTGCCGAATGTCTGCACCTTCCATGGCACGGTCAAGCTCGATGGCCACCTCTGCTTCGTCATGGATCGCTACCCAGGGTCTGTGCAGGAAGACATGCGGCAGAACGGTGGACGCCTCACCCTTGAGCAGATCCTCAGGTGTGGCATTGCATCTAATCATGGAAACCAAGTAGCTATTGGCTAGCTGTTCCTGTTGCTTGCTGAGCTTATTGATCGCTCAAGAGAATAAATTACATTCAACCATACTCTAGATGAGTTGCAACTTAACGTTTCGGTTTGTCTGCTAAATGCATGTATGTTTTTTTTTCGTCAAGCGGTCCCACCAGATCTCACCCCTCCCTCGAGTGTGGGACAGCCACCAACAAAGGATCTCGAGCTCGCGGCGCGGTGGTGCCCGCTCCCCACTACCATCTCCCTCCTCTCTCTCCTCCTCGCCGCCGCCACATGCCACCGCTACGGGAGCACACAGAGGCGAAGGAGCGGCGAGAGGAGCTCACCAGCGTCGATGGGAAGGCCCGGTGCAGTCGGAGGAGCTCGGAGAGAAGAGATCGACGACGGTGAGCTCTCGGGTCCGAGGTTGAAGAAGAGGAACGGGGTGAAGCTGCGCCGTGCTCCGGTTCGATCCAGAGCTCGAGGGGGTCGAGGAGGATGTCGTGGAGCGTCTGGGCTCGACAGAGAGGAGCGAGGCGGGCGGTGGCCGCGAGCTCACCGTAGCATGGCCATGGCGGCGTTCGGCCGGACATGGGGAAGGGGGCAAGAGAGGAGAGGAGCTCCTTGGGGGCGCGAGGCGAGGCGAATAGGAGGCTAGGGTTGGAGAAGCGCTTAGGGTGGCATTATCCGCGTCGGGGAGCCGTGGGATGCTTGCCAGCGAGGGCATCCGCGCGCGGACGGCTGTGGCGCCATGGCCTCCCCTGCCTCTGTCGGAAGGTGGGAGAAAGGCCAGCCTAGCTGGGCCGGGCCGGCTTGTACCAGCTGGGCCTAAATGCCCAGTAGCTTTCTTCTTTTTTTTTTCTTTTTTTTTGCTACTTTCTTTTATTATTTTCTGCTTTATTTAATTCCAGCAACTATTCCCTATAGAAAAAATGTGTGACATGGTCCAACACATATCTTACAATATTTTGAATGACCAAAAATAATTGGGCCCATTGAAATATGTTTGGATTTTTCCATGGAATTTAAGAGCATTTTTAAATGCAAAAATGACTCTGTTTTGATGATGGGTCCACACCAACATCGAGGGTGATGTTGATTTTCTTAATAATAATTGTTTTGGATTATTCCACAATTGTGCAACAGATTTCGGATGCTGTTTGGGGAATTATTTTATTTCCATATAATTCAAGTGGCTTTTTACGTGGAATTTGAAAAGAGATATGAATTTCAACTTGATCATATCCAATTTAGCAAAATGATTTGTTGTTGATCATGGTCTCCTTGTCTTATCTTATGTTACTCCAAACATTTTTTTCATTATTCCACTGAATACATTTGTTTTTAATTTTTCAATGGAGTGCAAGTAATGTGTATATTGTGTGTTTCAATATTTAAAATTTTAATATTAAAAGCAATTTATAAATTATTTGGTTAGTCGTGCGTTGCACGTGCATGCTAACTAGTACAGCTAAACGAAACCTTGAATGAATCAACAATGATGCAAAGAGGTAAAAGTGGTCTCAACCACAAACATTATGCGAACAAACAAACAAGTCTCGATTTCTTCCAAATGCACGCACAGCATGTGAAAACCTCGCAAAATCTGACAAGAAAATGACAGCAATTGAAATGAAACCCCACTTGCCTCCCTCTTCCTCCCGGCTGGCAAAAACTTCAGACACCGCCTCTATTTACACACCATCAACAGGGCGGTCTTTCGCTCTCTCGCCGGGGGTAGATGAAGAAGCAGGGGGATGGTCGCCTGATGCACAGGCAGCAGTAACTTGTAAACTAGTGGTAACATGGTAACGTTCTTCGTGAGTGCCATGCACTGCAACGAATGGTCTTCTTCTCTCCAGTGCTGCCCCCGGTCACGCCGAGGACAACGACAAGCGGCTGGACCACGCCGGCGGGGGCGATGGAGGCTGCTTGCGGTTGCGGGCGTGCGCCGCCTCCAACTCAGAGGTGAGCATGTCGAACATGACCTGCACGTCCTGGTACCCGCAGGTCTGCACGTCCTCGTGGAGCTTCAGTATCCCGCCGCTGCCTGCATCACAGTGCGCAGATTCAGTTTCAGATAAGCTTCTTTTACTTTGCTCTTCTTTTGAGACGAGTATCAGATGTGTTCTTTGTTAAAACAAAAAATCATCTCTAACATAAGGTACATTGACGTCTCAGTCCCAATCAAATAATGCTACAAAAGTACTTATTGCTTTCTAGGCTCATAGTAACAGGAGCTTCTGCTCCATCCCATACTCATGAAAAGGCACCACAAGTTACTTCAGTCCATCCAAATGGACGGAGGGAGACAAATAGAAGGCCTCTCCCATAAGTGATGGAAATGGCCTACCGGTCCAGCAGGAAAGATCGATCTGAGTGGTCCTAAAACTTGCACACACACACACACACAAAAAAAAAAATCTGATGGAAGATCGATGATGCCCCTTGGTGTTTGAAGCATAAGAATCCCCCCACATGTATATGTTTCATGTGAAATTCTTGCAAAAATACTGCGTTCGAATGAAATCCCTGTCCCATGGCTTGATACACACAAAGCATCCACGAATGCCATGTGAATTAAGATGTACCACCGGCAAATTTGTTTTAGTGACCGCGAAGACCACCAATTTTTTTTATAAAATGGAAGCAACGTAATGCGTACCTCAACAGACCAAGCAGTATTGAAATCGAGATTTTGCAGTACTAAATGTTACTCGCTCAATTTCATAATATAGTGCGTCCGCGCTTTTTGAAATATAAATTTAACCAGCGTGGTCTACTGCAGCGGGAGCAAAAATTATATCAATGAAAACTTTTGAAATATAAATTTAACCAGCGTGGTCTACTGCAGCGGGAGCAAAAATTATATCAATGAAAACTTCTTTCGAGTACGAATTCAATGGTATACTTTTTATTTCCGCCTGTCACGTTGGTTAAATTTATGGTCAAACATAAATCTCAAAAAACGCAGATGCACTGCATTATGAAACGGAGGGAACAGTACTACCGGCGCGGCTACGGACCGGGATCCCGGAGAGCGAATTTACTGCACTTAATTCCGTAAATAATACCTACTGATACAAGCATTATCTCCTGTTCTTTGGTCTGCATGTTGGGGACCTATTTCCCAAAAAATTTCTAATAGCAGAAGAGCGTGTAGCAGTAAATCTGGACCGTATTGAACTACTTCTGTTTATAATTTTGATTTTCTGTTGAGTGCGGAAATTTCTCATTTTCTTCTTCTTTGAACGAATACAGCATTATATTGAGAAAGAAAAAACAACTTTCTCTCCATGAACAAATAAAAGGGCCCAAGAAATCAACGACTCCGGTGAAATTCGTTGCCGAACATGCATCTATGCGTCCCGTCACCTCCAAGAGACAGTATGACTACTAAGAGAGAAAGAAAAACAAGTTTCGTCTCGATAAACAAACAAAAGGGCCCAAAGAAATCAACGACTCCAGTGAAATTCGTTGCCAAACATGCATCTATGCGTCCCGTCACCTCCAAAAGACAGTACCAGTGACCTACGTTTTTTCAGACCCACATTTCATCTGTTTATTCTTTCAGAAAACAGTAGATGAAACAAAACGAAGAGGAAACCTTCCGCCATCTAGCGCTTCTAATCAAGAAACCAAGCGGATCGTAGACACATGCGGGTGGACAGCGGTTGAGTTAGAGAGGAGTGCGGGGAGGGAGACTGACCGGACTTGCTGCCGCGGAGGACGCGGCTGGAGACGGCGGCCCACGCACGGCGCGCCCGGAACACGACCTTCTTCCGCCAACACGCCATCAGCGCCGCCGCCGCCGCCGCTCGCGAGGTGCTTCTTTCTGGCGGTTTTGCAGCGGCGGTTCCGTCGGCGGCGTCGTGGGTGGCTTGGCTTGGATGCTGCGGAGTGGCCGTTCTCTGCTCTGTGCGCGTGACGCCGGGGCGGCTTTTATCCCCGTGCGGAGGAGGCGCGGCTTGGAGCGTTGGCTCGCTTTTAATTTTTTATATTTTTATTTTGCTGCTTGTTTGCGTGTTAGCTATGTCCACGCCGGGTTTCTGGGTACACGCTTGGGTAGCAGAGATTAATCGCAAAATCTACTTTTGATGGCCCGCGATAAGGCGTTATCCGGTTAATCCCGTGAGCGGATCAGCCGTATGATTACTTCTCGATCGGGCTGATCCTTGCGTTATGCTACAATGTGTCGTTCCCAAAGTACTCCCTTTGTCCTAAAAATGACTGACTCAATTTTATACTAATTTTAATATGAAATTAGTGTAAAAATTGATTCATTTATTTTACGAAGAACGGAGTACTAACCAGCTATAGGAACTATCGTTAAACCCGCACAAAAAATCTTATAAAATGATGGTCACTATACTACTCCCAAAGCCTTAAAATCTAAGACTTCTTTGACACTATATTTTGAGACACAGAGATTACCTAAAAGAGAGATAAAATCGGTATAGGATTTTTACGGGCAACTGAACTTGCCCTCACATGTGGTGGTTGCTGGAAATAGCGTGATGTACTCTTAGAAATGACTGGGATATAGTATGTCAGAGATACTTGAATTGGGCAAGCCTAATATCCTTTGACTCCATGTGGAACGGAGCTTTCGCTTGTCATTGCCTTTCCTGTACCGGCCGACCTGACGCCGCGGAAATTTCGACACGTCACCGCAAGCTCACGTGCTGTGGCGACATCAGACCGTTCCGCGGGACCCGCCTCGGCGACCAGCATTCATTGGGTGGGCGCGGCCGTGTGTAACCTCCGGCTGGTGAGGGGGCACGTGGCAGAGGAGCAGCTAGATATTTTTAGGAGCTCATGATGCACCATCGTACCGTGATCGCCCGGATATGCTCCCTGATATTTCTTCCCTCTCCGCGGATCTCGGCTATTGACTTTGGGTGTATGAAATACGTACCGCACTATTGCCACATTAATTAACTTGATTTCATTTGAGGAAAATGATTGTATTCTCCCAATCCATATTAATTTTGGTCTTTTCCAATGCACAAGCGTTTTACATAAGGTGTCACGGCGTCTTCAAGGCGTACTCCCAAATAATGTGCATATGACTGTGTTGTACTGTGTAATCTGAATGCTTTTTTTCTTTCTGCAAGTCGATGACAAACTAGGGAAGGAGGGTGTTGCGAACGTCCGGACCGTTGCCATGCCTGCACCTAGATAAGGGTCAGTTCTTTTGGCAGCTTAAAAAATAAGCCACCAAATTTCAAGGTTTTCTCACAAATAGTGTCGTGATTTTGTCACGGTAGATGTTTTTTCTGAACGAATTTAGTGGTGAGGCCATCATCGTGGTGTGGCAACTCGAAGTGGTTGATTGGGATGAGAGACGGATTTACCTAGATTCGGCCCCTTCAATGGAGGTAAAGACCTACGTCCTGTTTTTGTGTCTATATTGATGGTGATCTTGATTGTAAGGATGCATAATCACTAACCTAGCTCTCGAGGGTTTCTTACTTGATCTTTCTAACTCGAGGGCTCTCCTTTATATATAGGTAGAAGCCTCGAATTTACAACAGAGTCCGGGCCAAATAAACGCCCGTAACTTAATACAATTATATCTTGTCTTAGTTACCAAGTTAGGAAAGTTTCTAGTGTCTTCTGCCTTCTGGGTCATGAGTCGCCATCTTCCGGTGTTGGGCTGCAAGGCGACTTATTCGATAAGTCTGTCGGCCCATCTCCATGTTCCTTCTTTACAGCTTGACCTGGCCCCATAGGACATGTTATATCTTGGGGTTATATCCATGACATTAGGCCTCAGGTTGACTTGAATTTGTTCACGTCAAGCTATCTTGATCAAACAATGAGCCGGTAACCTTTCGCCTCTTATGTGTCGAACAAAAAGCACGCCAGGCTATTTCTTCTTTTTTGATACTTAACATCTTCCTAATCTTCATCGATATGATGTCATCAGGCCAGCTGCTGTCGCATGGGTCATCATAGCGAATCATTTTGAAAACAACACCAAATCTGGTCTGGCATGAAAATCTAGGCGCAAACTCAGCCACTCATTTCCTGCGGCCGTTCCGTTTCGCCCTTCCCTCCTTTTCCCTTATAAATAGGCGGGCAACCCTCGTGTGATATCCTTTCCCGTCTTCTTCTATCTCGCACTCTTCCCCATTGTTGTGCGCGAAAGATCTTCGAGAACGACGACCAGACCTTGCCGAGCACGCCACCTGTGTATTGGATGTTCTTCATCTTCGTCGCGCTGCATATGGTTGCCATCTTTCTCCTTTGACAGGAAATAGGTACATATTTTTCCTTTCCGAGGGTCTGTAGATTTATCAGCATGTTCTACCGATGTTCATACTACGTTCTTCAAGTCTCCGAAGAACCACCCCATAGATCCACAAATCTCTCTTCGTTGGTGCCTCCATTGGCCCGCCGCGGTCTTATCATACACCTTTTATTGAATAGATCCAGAATGAACCACTTTAGTGATGGGGAACGTCGCATGGGAAACAAAAAATTTCCTACGCGCACGAAGACCTGTCATGGTGATGTCCATCTACGAGAGGAGATTTCGATCTACGTACCCTTGTAGATCGCACATCATGAAGCGTTAAGAAACGCGGTTGATGTAGTGGAATGTCCTCACGTCCCTCGATCCGCCCCGCGAACCGTCCCACGAACCGTCTCACGATCCGTCCCACGATCCGCTCCGATCTAGTGCCGAACGGACGGCAACTCCGCGTTCAGCACACATACAGCTCGATGATGATCTCGGCCTTCTTGATCCAGCAAGCAAGACGGAGAAGTAGATGAGTTCTCCGGCAGCGCGACAGCGCTCCGGTGGTGGTGAAGGATCTACTCCTGCAGGGCTCCGCCCGAGCTGTGCAGAAATACGATCTAGAGGTAAAACTATGGTGTCTAGATCTGAGTTGCACGTAGCAAAGTTGTCTCAAATCAGCCCTAAATCACCAGTATATATAGGAGGGAGGGGGAGGGGACTTGCCTTGAGGGCCAAGCCCCCAAGGTGCGTCGGCCAAGAGGAGGAGGAGGAGTCCTACTCCAATCCTAGTCCAACTAGGATTGGAAAGTAGAGTCCTTCCCTTCCTTCCCACCTTTTTTTTTCTTTCTTTGGTTTTCCTCTTATGGCGCATAGGCCTCATTGGGCTGTCCCACCAGCCCAGTAAGGGCTGGTGTGCCACCCATAAGTCCATTGGGCTTCCCCCGGGAGGGTTGCCCCCCTCCCGGTGAACTTCCGGAACCCATTCTTCACTCCCGGTACATTCCCGGTAATGTCCGAAAACTTTTCGGTAACCAAATGAAGTCATCCTATATATCAATCTTCGTCTCTGGACCATTCCGGAAACCCTCGTGACGTCCGTGATCTCATCCGGGACTCTGAACAACATACGGTAACCACACATATAACTCAACTATACTAAAACATCGCCGAACCTTAAGTGTGCAGACCCTGCGGGTTCGGGAACTATGTAGACATGCCCCGAGGTACTCCTCGATCAATATCCAATAGCGGGACCTGGATGCCCATATTGGATACTACATATTCTCCGAAGATCTTATTGGTTGAACCTTAGTGTCAAGTTGTGACAGCCCGATGCCGACGTTCCAGAAGATTCCCCTTCTATTCTGTTTTCGTCGTGTGTCTATTTTCTTTTGTCGCATCATCATCGCATCATGCGCATCATCTGCATTGCATCGACATCTCCGTTGCCGCCAGTTTTCAAAACTTGCATCCGTTGTTACTTGCCGGTTCTCGTCGTTGTCCGTTCTGAGCCCGACCGCCCTCGCACGCGCCCGCGGCATCGTCGAAACCCTGTTTTAAAAGTGTGTTTAAAACTTTCTCTGATCGGGGTGAAACTTGGCTGGCGGTCGTAATTAGATATAGCTAGGCCGCCTGTCGAATTCCGTCGCGATCGGAAACCGTCTGGTACCCGAACGGCCGACCGTAGCGTCACCGTATTCAGTATTTCGTCGGACGTGTTTCGGTGTTTTAAATCTTGTTGCCGCGCCGCGCTATTTCTCTCTCACCCCTACATAGCCCATCTACACAGGTCAGTAGTGCCACCTAGCCACTTCCTTCGTTCGTGGTCATCGGATCACGATCGGACGGACGAGGTCCACCCCACCTTAGTCCAACCCTATATAAGCTCCACCCCCTAGAGACCTCTCTCACTCTCTAGGTTTTCCCCCATGTAAAATTGCAGCCACCCCCCTAGCAAACTCCAACTTCAAGTCCCACCTCCTCCAATCCCGAAATCCACTCCTCCCCTTCATTTTCAGCCCTCAGATCCACAATTAGAGGCCTAGATTTTCATCTCCTAGCTGTGTCGAACATTGTCCATGGCCGCCGGACATATTCCGGGCGACCACAGCTCCTTCCCGAGCCCTCCCCGAGCAGCCCGCAACCGGCCGGAGGTCCCCATCGCAGCAGCAGCGGCCGCTCGCCAGAGATTCCTCAGGCCGCCTCGCCCTGCTCCTCTCCTCCTCCTCTTTCCGCGGTTCTCTCGCTTCTCACCCTAATCTCCCTCTCCCCGTTCTACAGGTGCTGGCCATGGCCGACCGAAGCTCGGCCGCCGCGTTCGTCAGCCGCCGCCGCATGCCTCTTCAGAGCTCCGCCGCCCGGGGATGTCAGATCCGAATCCGCCCCGCCCGGATCGAGGGACCTCACCTGCGGCCTTGTCCTGCCTCGCCGGTTGCCCCTAGAGCCGCCGTGGTGTGCTCTCGTGCGGGGGCACGAGGAGACGAGCCCCGGCTCGCCCCGCATTGACCAACGCCGCCTTGCCCCGCGCTGGGCCGCGTCAAGGCTCGCTGGCCCAGTCACCCGACCCCTTCGGCCCAGCACCGTGGCCAGGCGCCCCCGAGGCCCAGTCTCCCCCGAGCCTGCACTCCTCTCCAGATCGGCCGGCCCACCGCCTCCTCCTTCCGGCCTGCTGCCACCTCGCCGTCCTGGGCCGAGCCCAGCTAGGGTGAGCAGCCCCTAATCCCGCCATGTGCGTTTAATAGTGTCCTGTGCCTTGCCCTGTATGCCCCTGTGTAGTTTAGGCCCATTAGATACTAGTTATTTTTTCGGAATTAGTAAATTCGAGAAAATAGCTATTTTAAAACCCCCGTAACTTATATTCCGTAAGTCGGATCGAGGTGATCTTTATATGGATTTGGTGTAGAATTTCGCGTAGTATCCGTTTTTGCAACTTGCATAAATGTTTGATGAGGTTTGACCCACTGTTTGCCTAGATATGCGTGCTGTCCTAATAGGTTTCGACCCGTATTTATTTTACGCGCAAGACCGGGTTGCTCGAGTGCCTTAGATAAAATGCCCATGTTTTAGGAACCATTATTCCATGTATTTTAGAGCAGTCATTTGTATTTTTGCGTGTAGGGAATTGCGGTAGATTATTTTCCCGTGTATAGGTTATTTTCTCGCATTTTCGTGTGGCATTATATTGTTGTGCAACCCCACATATTTTATATGTTTCCGGGCTAGAAAAATCCATGGGATTTTTCTGTGCAATTAGTTTTAGCATTAGAGCAAGTTAGTTCGCGCGATATTTTGTCGTGATCCCCTTTTGTTTACTTCGTAGGATTTATTCCGTGCTTCGTTTGATGGGGTTGTCAACTAGAGAGTTGTTCTTGGATGTTCAGTCTAGCCCCTGGTATTTTTATTTGCAATAGAAAAGCATGTTTAGGGGTAGTTTGTTCGCTCTCAAGTTGCTAGAAATAGTGCTGATTTGGAGGTGCTGAAATATTTCTAAGTCTGGAATCTGTTATATTTTGTTGCTGTCTTGTCTTGCTTGTATCTTGTTATCTGTAGCTCTTTTGAGGTTGGTCCAATGGATTTAGTTGTAGCCCTTGTGTTTCTCTAGCATGCTGTGAATTTTCATGCCATTTGGAGTCCTGTAGTTATAGGTTTTTCTGCTATCAACATGGCTTCAGATCAAAAACTGCTATTTTCACTAAGTCTGAAATAGTGTGTGGGAAGCCATTTTTTGACTTCTTTTCCTAGTGTTCCATGATGCCATGCTAGTTGTTGTTAGTTGTTTGTAGTAGTGCTTCTTGCCCTCTTCCGTGCCATGCCTTGCTTGAGCATATCGGAGTTGGGTAGCCGTAGTTGTGGGGCGTAGAAAATGCTATGTGGCTGTTTATGGCAGATTGTAGTGATTTCTTGTTTTGCTCGTATTTGTTGAACCGTAGCTCCGATTTGATCATGTCCTACATGAAACTTGCTTAGAATCTCGTGTAGTTTCATTTTCTCTTGCTGGTTGTATGTTTTGAAGTGCTCGTGACCGCCGTTGCACACATATTGCTATCATTGTCATGCTAGTTTTACCGCTTCTATCGATTATGTCTCGTTGCCTACCACATGTTAAATATCAGCCTCTCAGCAATGCCATGATAACCTTCAACCTATTCGACCTAGCAAACCACTGTTTGGCTATCTTACTGCTTGCTTAACCATGTTGTTAGCATTGCTAGTTGCAGGTGCATTGCTTCCATGTGAAAGCATGGGTTCCTTGTTATATCACCTTATCAAATGCTATTTAATTTAATGCACCTATATACTTGGTAAAAGGTGGAAGGCTCGGACTTTCTAGCCTGGTGTTTTGTTCCACCTTTGCCCCCTTAGTTTCGGCTACCGGTGTTATGTTCCATAATTGAGCGCTCCTAACACGATCGGGGTTGTTATGGGGACCCCCTTGATAATTCATTTTAGATTAAAGCTGGTCTGGCAAGGCCCAACATTGGTACTACATTTGCCCAACATAATAATTCTGTTAAATTGAAATGCATAGGGAGTTAGCGTTACCCGAGGAGTAATTCTACATAATACAGGTAGGACCAGTGCTGATGGTGCTGGTCCGAAACAGAGCACTGTGCGGGGCCACCGTGAGGAAACTCGGGGTTTGGCACTCGTACGCGTAGCTTATCCGTCGTGTCCTGAGAACGAGATACGCGGCTCCTATCGGGATCGTCGACACGCCGGGCGGCCTTGCTGGATTAGTTTTACCTTTGACGAGATATCTTGTGCATCGGGATTCCGGTGATGCTTTGGGTAATCTCAGAGTTGAGGTTTTCCACTTGGGAATCCGACGAGATCGCGAGCTTCGTGATTGAGGATTTCTATGCGGCTTGTGGTAATTTGTGATGGACTAGTTGGAGCACCCCCGCAGGGTTAAATCTTTCGGAAAGCCGTGCCTGCAGTTATGTGGCAATGTGGAAACTTTGTTTAACACTGGTTCTAGATAACTTGAAGTTAACTTAATTAAAATATGCCAACTGTGTGCGTAACTGTGACTGTCTCTTTCGTGAGTTCCTTCTCCGATCGAGGACACGGTGGGGTTATGTCTGACGTAGGTAGGTGCTCAGGATCATTCACTTGATCATCAGTAGCTGACGTCCGTTATGCGTAGATCTTCCCCCTCTTATTTCTTATACTCGTAAGTTTAGCCACCAAATATATGCTTAGCCGCTGCTGCAACCTCACCACTTATCCATGCCTCACCCATTAAGCTTTGCTAGTCTTGATACCTTTGAAAATGAGATTGCTGAGTCCCCTGTGGCTCACATATTACTACGACACCAGTTGCAGGTACAGGTAAAGGTTACTTGACGCGAGCCCGTTGATTGTTCATTTGGAGTTGCTTCTTCTTCTTCTTCTTCTTCTTCTTCATCGATCTAGGATGGGTTCCAGGCCGGTATTTTTATTTGCAATAGAAAAGCATGTTTAGGGGTAGTTTGTTCGCTCTCAAGTTGCTACAAATAGTGCTGATTTGGAGGTGCTGAAATATTTCTAAGTCTGGAATCTGTTATATTTTATTGTTGTCTTGTATTGCTTGTATCTTGTGATCTGTAGCTCTTTTGAGGTTGGACCAATGGAGTTAGTTGTAGCCCTTGTGTTTCTCTAGCATGGTGTGAATTTTCATGCCATTTGGAGTCCTGTAGCTATAGGTTTTTCTGCTGTCAACATGGCTTCAGATCGAAAACTGCACTTTCATCAGGTGTAATTTTCACTAAGTCTGAAATAGTGTGTGGGAAGCCATTTTGTGACTTCTTTTCCTAGTGTTCCATGATGCCATGCTAGTTGTTGTTAGTTGTTTGTAGTAGTGCTTCTTGCCCTCTTCCGTGCCATGCCTTGCTTGAGCATATCGGAGTTGGGTAGCCGTAGTTGTGGGGTGTAGAAAATGCTATGTGGCTGTTTATGGCAGATTGTAGTGATTTCTTGTTTTGCTCATAGTTGTTGAACCGTAGCTCCGATTTGATCGTGTCCTACATGAAAATTGCTTAGAATCTCGTGCAGTTTCATTTTATCTTGCTGGTTGTATCTTTTGAATTGCTCGTGACCGCCGTTGCACACATATTGCATTCATGCATCATATCTTGCGGTGCTTGTATCTTTTGATCCGTAGCTCCGTTGGAGATGTTCTCTATGTGTAAATTGCTTGAAATGACGTGTAGAATCACGTGAACCTATTTGTTTTGCTGTTTAACAACTAATTAAATGTGTTAATTCAGATCTGGACAGAATTGTAAATTAACATGTGAGGTCGTCTCGAAGATGTTATATGTCATTTCCGACCTCATTTAAAATGTCTAGATAGGAAGTATAATTTCCGCTTCACCTCGTGCATGTTTGAAAACGTTAATATTGCCGTGTAAATAACCGGGAGTGAACTAAATAATTCCTATGTGGAGTTTCGCCAATATGCAACTCGTTGCATATTGAGCTTCACTTAATGTGTAGTGTTTGATTGTTGTGATTGTCATGACTTGCATTAGACCGTTCATGCATCATATGTGTTGGGCATCGTGTGGTGAATTCCGTGTGTTGATTTTTGTTTCCGGTTTGCTTCGTCTCGATAGAGTTCCGCAGCGTGCCGGATTGTGAGGACCCGTACGACTACGTCGGTTCGTCTGCTTCACGGAGGCATTCTTCTTCCAAGCGGGATCTCAGGCAAGATGACCATTTCCCCAGATACAATTACTATCATTGCCATGCTAGTTTTACCGCTTCTATCGATTATGTCTTGTTGCCTACCACATGTTAAATATCAGCCTCTCAACAATGCCATGATAACCTTCAACCTGTTCGACCTAGCAAACCACTGATTGGCTATGTTACTGCTTGCTTAACCATGTTGTTAGCATTGCTAGTTGCAGGTGCATTGCTTCCATGTGAAAGCATGGGTTCCTTGTTATATCACCTTATCAAATGCTATTTAATTTAATGCACCTATGTACTTGGTAAAGGGTGGAAGGCTCGGCCTTTCTAGCCTGGTGTTTTGTTCCACCTTTGCCCCCTTAGTTTCGGCTACGGGTGCTATGTTCCATAATTGAGCGCTCCTAACACGATCGGGGTTGTTATGGGGACCCCCTTGATAATTCGTTTTAGATTAAAGCTGGTCTGGCAAGGCCCAACATTCGTACTACATTTTCCCAACATAATAATTCTGTTAAATTGAAATGCATAGGGAGTTAGCGCTACCCGAGGAGTAATTCTACATAATACAGGTAGGGCCAGTGCTGATGGTGCTGGTCCAAAACAGAGCACTGTGCGGGGCCACCGTGAGGAAACTCGAGGTTTGGCACTCGTACGCGTAGCTTATCCGTCGTGTCCTGAGAACGAGATACGCGGCTCCTATCGGAATCGTCGACACGCCGGGCGGCCTTTCTGGATTAGTTTTACCTTTGACAAGATATCTTGTGCATCGGGATTCCGGGGATGCTTTGGGTAATCTCAGAGTTGAGGTTTTCCACTAGGGAATCCGACGAGATCGCGAGCTTCGTGATTGAGGATTTCTATGCGGCTTGTGGTAATTTGTGATGGACTAGTTGGAGCACCCCTGCAGGGTTAAATCTTTCGGAAAGCCGTGCCTGCGGTATTGTGGCAATGTGGAAACTTTGTTTAACACTGGTTCTAGATAACTTGAAGTTAACTTAATTAAAATATGCCAACTGTGTGCGTAACCGTGACTGTCTCTTTCGTGAGTTCCTTCTCCGATCGAGGACACGGTGGGGTTATGTCTGACGTAGGTAGGTGCTCAGGATCATTCACTTCATCATCACTAGCTCACGTCCGTTATGCGTAGAACTTCCCCCTCTTATTTCTTGTACTCGTAAGTTTAGCCACCAAATATATGCTTAGCCGCTGCTGCAACCTCACCACTTATCCATGCCTCACCCATTAAGCTTTGCTAGTCTTGATACCTTTGGAAATGAGATTGCTGAGTCCCCTGTGGCTCACAGATTACTACAACACCAGTTGCAGGTACAGGTAAAGGTTACTTGACGCGAGCGCGTTGATTGTTCATTTGGAGTTGCTTCTTCTTCTTCTTCTTCTTCATCGATCTAAGATGGGTTCCAGGCCGGCAGCCTGGGATAGCAAGGATGGACGTCGTTCTTCTTTTCTTGTTTGTTTTCGTCCATAGTCGGACCCTGCTCTTACTCTTGATGATTATGTAATGTACTGATGTGACTCTGATGTAGCTTGTGGCGAGTGTAAGCCAATTCTATATATATGTCTCTTCTTTTCAGTACATGTACTTGTAACGATATCCATTCTTGCGACACGACGAGATGCGCTTCTATCCCTGACGAGGCCTTCGTGCCAAATTGAGGATAGGGTCGCATCTTGGGCATGACACAAGGATTCATATAACCCCGTATGTCATTCCCTTTGTCCTTCGGTATGTTACTTGCCCAAGATTCGATCATTGGTATCCGCATACCTATTTCAATCTCGTTACCGGCAAGTCTCTTTACTCGTTCCGTAATACAAGATCCCGTGATTTACACTTAATCACATTGCTTGCAAGGCTTGTGTGTGATATTGTATTACTGAGTGGGCCCCGAGATACCTCTCCGCCACACGGAGTGACAAATGCCAGTCTTGATCCATACTAACTCAATGGACACCTTCGGAGATACCTTTAGAGCACCTTTATAGTCACCCAGTTACGCTGTGACGTTTGATACACACAAGGTATTCTTCTGGTGCCAGTAAGTTATATGATCTCATGGTCATAGGAACAAATACTTGACACGCAGAAAACTATAGCAATAAAACGACACGATCAATATGCTACACTCATAGTTTGGGTCTAGTCCATCACATGATTCTCCTAATGATGTGATCCAGTTACAAGCAACAACACTTTGCACATAGTCAGAAAACCTTGACTATCCTTGATCAACTGGCTAGCCAACTAGAGGCTTGCTAGGGACATTGTTGTGTCTATGTATCCACACATGTATCTATGTTTTCATTCAATACAATTATAGCATGGATAATAAACGATTATCTTTAAACAGGAAATATAATAATAACTATTTATCATTGCCTCTAGGGCATATTTCGAACAGTCTCCCACTTGCACTAGAGGCAATAATCTAGTCCTCACATCGCCATGCATTTACATTGTAATAAATCAAACACCCATACTGTTCTGGTGTTGATCGTGTTTTGCCCGTGGAAGAGGTTTAGTCGGCGGGTCTGCTACATTCAGATCCGTGTGCACTTTGCAAATATTCACGTCCTCTCCTTTAACGTAGTCGCGGATGAGGTTGAAGCGTCATTTGATGTGTCTCGTCTTATTGTGAAACCTTGGTTCCTTTGCTAAGGCAATGGCACCAGTGTTGTCACATAACAGAGTCAATGGATCTAGTGCGCTTGGCACAATTCCAAGATCTGTCATGAACTGCTTCATCCAGACACCTTCCTTTGCGGCCTCCGAGGCAGCCATGTACTCCGCTTCACATGTAGAATCTGCTACGACGCTCTGCTTGGAACTGCACCAGCTTACCGCACACCCATTAAGAATAAATACGTATCCGGTTTGTGACTTAGAGTCATCCGGATCTGTGTCAGAACTGGCGTCGACGTAACATTTTACGGCGAGCTCTTTGTCACCTCCATACACGAGAAACATTTCCTTAGTCCTTTTCAGGTACTAAAGAATATTCTTGACCGTCGTCCAGTGATCCACTCCTGGATTACTCTGAAACCTGCCTGCCATACTTATGGCCAAGATGATGTCTGGTCTAGTGCACACCATTGCATACATGATATAACCTACGGCTAGCGTAGGGGACGGAACTCATTTGTTGTCTATCTTCCGCAGTTGCTGGGCACTGAGTCTTACTCAATTTTATACCTTGTAATACTGGCAAGAACCCCTTCTTGGACTGATCCATTTTGAACTTCTTCAAAACTTTATCAAGGTATGTGCTTTATGAAAGTCCTATCAGGCGTTTCGATCTATCCCTATAGATCTTAATGCCTAGAATGTAAGCAGCTTCTCCTAGGTCCTTCATAGAGAAACTTTTATTCAAGTAATCCTTTATGCTCTCCAAAAGCTCTACGTTATTTGCAATCAGCAATATGTCATCCACATATAATATTAGAAATGCCACAGAGCTCCCACTCACTTTCTTGTAAATACAAGATTCACCAACCACTTGTATAAACCCAAATGCTTTGATCACCTCATCAAAGCGCTTATTCCAACTCCGAGATGCTTGCACCAGTCCATAAATGGATCGCTGGAGCTTGCATACTTTGTTAGCATTCTTTGGATCGACAAAACCTTCGGTTGCATCATATACAACTCTTCCTTAAGAAAACCGTTAAGGAACGCTGTTTTGACATCCATCTGCCAAATTTCATAATCGTAAAAGGCAGCTATTGCTAACATGATTCGGACAGACTTAAGTATCGCTACCGGTGAGAAAGTATCATCGTAGTCAATTCCTTGAACTTGTGAAAAACCCTTTGCCACAAGTCGAGCTTTATAAACGGTCACATTACCGTCTGCGTTTGTCTTCTTCTTATAGATCCATTTGTTCTGAATAGCCTTGCGGCCTTCAGGTAGTACTTCTAAAGTCCACACTTTGTTCTCGTACATGGATCCTATCTCGAACTTCATGGCCTCCAGCCATTTGTTGGAATCCGGGCCCACCATTGCTTCTTCATAATTCGCAGGTTCATTGTTGTCCAACACCATAATTGTTAAGACATGATTACCGTACCACTCAGGAATAGTACGTGATCTTGTCGACCTATGAGGTCCGACAGTTACTTGATCTAAAGTTTCATGATCATCATCATCAACTTGTTCCTCAACCGGCGCCGCAGCAACACGGGTTTCCCCTTGCCCTGCGCCACCATCAAGAGGAATTAGAGGTTCGACAACCTCATAAAGTTCTATCTTCCTCCCACTCAATTCTTTCGAGAGAAACTCTTTCTCAAGAAAAGCTCCGTTTTTAGCAACAAACAGTTTGCCCTCGGATTTGAGATAGAAGGTATACCCAACTGTCTCTTTTGGGTAACCTATGAAGACGCACTTTTCCGCTTTGGGTTCCACTTTTCAGGCTGAAGCTTTTTGACATAAGCATCACATCCCCAAACTTTAGAAACAACAACTTTGGTCTTTTGCCATACCACAGTTCGTATGGTGTCGTCTCAACGGATTTTGATGGTGCCCTATTTAAAGTGAATGCAGCTGTCTCTAATGCATAACCCCAAAACGCTAACGGCAAATCGGTAAGAGACATCATAGATCAAAGGAAGGAAAAAAAAGAGGGAAGAAGTGGGAAGGGAGGGGGACTCCTCCCACCAAACCAAGTCCAACTCGGTTTGAGGGGGGAGTCCTCCCCCCCTTGGCTCGGCCGACCCCTTGGGAGTCCCTTGGACCCCAAGGCAAGGTCCCCCTCCCTCCTCCTATATATATGGGGCTTTTAGGGCAGATTTGAGACGACTTTCTCACGGCTGCCCGACCACATACCTCCATAGTTTCTCCTCTAGATCGCGTTTCTGCGGAGCTCGGGCGGAGCCCTGCTGAGACGAGATCATCACCAACCTCCGGAGCGCCGTCACGCTGCCGGAGAACTCTTCTACCTCTCCGTCTCTCTTGCTGGATCAAGAAGGCCGAGATCATCGTCGAGCTGTACGTGTGCTGAACGCGGAGGTGCCGTCCGTTCGGTACTAGATCGTGGGACTGATCGCGGGATTGTTCGCGGGGCGGATCGAGGGACGTGAGGATGTTCCACTACATCAACCGCGTTCTCTAAACGCTTCTGCTGTTCGATCTACAAGGGTACGTAGATCACTCATCCCCTCTCGTAGATGGACATCACCATGATAGGTCTTCGTGCGCGGAGGAAAATTTTTGTTTCCCATGCGACGTTCCCCAACAGTGGCATCATGAGCTAGGTTCATGCGTAGATGTCTTCTCGAGTAGAACACAAAAGGTTTTGTGGGCCGTGATGTGCGTTTTGCTGCCCTCCTTAGTCTTTTCTTGATTCCGCGGTATTGTTGGATTGAAGCGGCTTGGACCGACATTACTCGTACGCTTACGAGAGACTGGTTTCATCGTTACGAGTAACCCCCTTTGCTCAAAGATGACTGGCAAGTGACGGTTTCTCCAACTTTAGTTGAATCGGATTTGACCGAGGAGGTCCTTGGATGAGGTTAAATAGCAACTCATATATCTCCGTTGTGGTGTTTGCGTAAGTAAGATGCGATCCTACTAGATACCCTTGGTCACCACGTAAAACATGCAACAACAAAATTAGAGGACGTCTAACTTGTTTTTGCAGGGTATGATTGTGATGTGATATGGCCAACGATGTGATGTGATATATTGGATGTATGAGATGATCATGTTGTAATAGAAATATCGACTTGCACGTCGATGGTACGGCAACCGGCAGGAGCCATAGGGTTGTCTTTATACTAACATATGTGCTTGCAGATGCGTTTACTATTTTGCTAGGATGTAGCTTTAGTAGTAATAGCATAAGTAGCACGACAACCACGATGGCAACACGTTGATGGATGATCATGGTGTGGCGCCGGTGAAAAGAAGATCGTGCCGGTGCTTTGGTGATGGAGATCAAGAAGCACGTGATGATGGCCATATCATGTCACTTATAAATTGCATGTGATGTTAATCCTTTTATGCACCTTATTTTGCTTAGAACGACGGTAGCATTATGAGGTGATCTCTCACTAAAATTTCAAGACGAAATTGTGTTCTCCCCGACTGTGCACCGTTGCTACAGTTCGTCGTTTCGAGACACCACGTGATGATCGGGTGTGATAGACTCAACGTTCACATACAACGGGTGCAAAACAGTTGCGCACGCGGAACACTCGGGTTAAGCTTGAAGAGCCTAGCATGTGCAGACATGGCCTCGGAACACATGAGACCGAAAGGTCGAGCATGAATCGTATAGTTGATATGATTAGCATAGACATGCTTACCACTGAAACTATTCTCGACTCACGTGATGATCGGACTTGAGATAGTGGATTTGGATCATGTACCACTCAAATGACTAGAGAGATGTACTTTTTGAGTGAGAGTTCTTAAGTAATATGATTAATTGAACTAATTGTCATGAACATAGTCTAATGGTCTTTGCGAATTACGATGTAACTTGCGCTATAGCTCTACTGTTTTTATATGTTCCTAGAGAAAATTTAGTTGAAAATTGATAGTAGCAAACTTTGCAGACTAAGTCTGTAAAACCGAGGATCGTCCTCGTTGCTACGCAGAAGGCTTATGTCCTTAATGCACCACTCGGTGTGCTGCACCTCGAGCGTCGTCTGTGGATGCTGTGAACATCCGACATACACGTTTCTAATGACTACACGATAGTTCAGTGCAAAATACTTAATGGCTTAGAAGCAAGGCGCCAAAAACGTTTTAAAACGTCACGGAACATAAGTGATGTTCAAAAGAGATGAAATTGTGATTTCATGCTTGTGCCCTTGTTAAGAGGTACGAGACCTCCAACAAGATTCTTTGTCCACAAAGTAAAGGAGAAAAGCTCAATCGTTGAGCGTGTGCTCAGATTGTGTGAGTACGACAATCACTTGAATCAAGTGGGAGTTAATCTTCCAGATGAGATAGTGATGGTTCTCCAAAGTCACTGCTACCAAGCTGTGAGAGCTTCGTGATGAACTATAACATATCAAGGATAGATACAATGATCCTTGAGCGATTCGCGATGTTTGACACTGCGAAAGTAGAAATCAAGAAGGAGCATCAATAGTTGATGGTTTGTAAAACCACTAAGTTTCAAGAAAGGCAAGGGCTAGAAGGGATACTTCGTGAAACGGCAAAACGGTTGCTGTGCTAATGAAGAGACCCAAGATTAAACCCAAACCCGAGACTAAGTGCTTCTGTAATGAGGGGAACAGTCACTGAGGCGGAGCAACTCTAGATACTTGGTAGATAAGAAGGCTGGCAAAAGTCAAGAGAAGTATATTAGATATACATGATGTTGATGTGTACTTTACTAGTACTCCTAGTAGCATGAGGGTATTGGATACCGGTTCGGTTGCTAAGTGATTAGTAACACGAAATGAAAGCTACGGCATAAACGGAGACTAGCTAAAGGCGAGGTGACGATACGTGTTGGAAGTGTTTCCAAGGTTGATATGATCAAACATCGCACGCTCCCTCAACCATCGGGATTGGTGTTAAACCTAAATAATTGTTATTTGGTGCTTGCGTTAAGCATGAACATGATTGGATCGTGTTTATTGCAATACGATTATTCATTTAAAGAGAATAATGGTTACTCTATTTTCTTGAATAATCACCGTCAATGGTTTATTGAATCTCGATCGTGGTGTTACACATGTTCATAATATTGGTGCCAAAAAGATACGAGTTAATGATGATAGTACCACTTACTTGTGGCACTGCCGCTTGAGTCATGTTAGTATAAATTGCGTGAAGAGGCTCCATGCTGATGGATCTTTGTACTCACCTGATTTCGAATCACTAGTGACATGCAAACCATACCACATGAGCAAGGCCTTGTCTTCATTGAGATGAAATAAGATAGTAACTTGTTGGAAGTGATACATTTTGATGTATGCAGTCCAATGGGTGCTGAGGCACGCAGTGGATATCATTATGTTCTTACTTCACTGACGACTTGAGTAGATACAGGAGTATTTACTTAATGAATCACAAGTCTGAAATATTGAAAAGTTCAATTCCGTTTCAGAGTGAAGTTCGTCGTAACAAGAGGATGAACTGTCTACGATATGATCATAGAAATGAATATCTGAGTTACAAGTTTTTGGTACACAGTTAAGACAATGTGGAAATTGTTTCACAGTTCATGCCACCTGGAACATCATAGTGTGATGATGTGTCTGAACGTCATAGTCACGCACTGTTTAGTATGGTGCATGCTGTGATGTCTCTTATCAAATTACCACCGTCGTTTATGGGTTATGCATTAGAGACAACCGCATTTACTTTAAATAGGGCACCGCGTATTTCCGTTGAGATGACACAGTATAGACTGAGGTTTAGAGAAATCTAAACTGTCGTTTCTTGAAAGTTTGGGGTTTCGACACTTATGTGAAAAAGTTTCAGTCTGATAAGCTCGAACCCAAAGCGGATAAATGCTTCTTCATAGGGTATCCAAAACAGTTGGGTACATCTCCTATCTCAGATCCGAAAGCAAAGTGTTTGTTTCTAGAAACGGATCCTTTCTCGAGGAAAGGTTTCTCTCGAAAGAATTGAGTGGGAGGGTAGTAGAACTTGATGAGGTTATTGAACCATCACTTCAACCAGTGTGTAGCAGGGCGCAAGAAGTTGTTCCTGTGGCGCCTACACCAATTGAAGTGGAAGCTGATGATGGTGATCATTGAGCTTCGAATCAAGTTACTACAAACCTCGTAGGTCGACAAGGTCGCGTACTGCTGCAGAGTAGTACGGTAACCCTGTCTTGGAGGTCATGTTGTTGAGCAACAGTGAACCTATGAGTTATGGAGAAAGCGATGGTGGGCCCAGATTCCGACAAATGGCTGGAAGCCATGAAATCCGAGAGAGGATCCATGGATGAAAACAAAGTGTAGACTTTGGAAGAATTACTTGATGTTCATAGGACTATTGAGTAAAGATGGATCTTTAAAGGAAAACAGACGATGATGGTGATAAGTCACTATTAAGAAAAGCTCGACTTGTCGCAAAGATGTTTTCGACAAGATCAAACAGTTGACTATGATGAGACTTTCTCACTCGTAGCGATGCTAAAGGTCTGTTAGAATTATGTTAGTTGTTGATGCATTATTTATGAAATATTGCACGTAGGATGTCAAAACATTGTTTCCTCGACGGTTTCCTTGAGCAAACATTGTATGTGATACAACCAGGAGGTTTTGTCGATCCTAAAGATAATAGCAAGTATGCGAGCTCCAGCGATCCTTCAATGGACTGGTGCAAGCATCTCGGAGTTGGAATATATATACTTTGATGAGATGATCAAAGATTTTGGGTTTGTACAAGGTTTATGAGAAACTTGTATTTCCAAAGAAGTGAGTGGGAGCACTATAGAATTTCTGATAAGTATATGTGGTTGACATATTGTGGATCAGAAGTAATGTAGAATCTATGTAAAGCATACAAGGTTGTTTAAAAGGAGTTTTTCAAAGGAATACCTAGATTGCGCTACTTGAACGTTGAGCATCAAAGATCTATGGAGATAGATCGAAAGCGCTTAATAGAAGTTTCAAACAAGATGCATGCCTTGACAAGTTTTTGAAGGAGTTCAAAATAGATCAGTAAAGAAGGAGTTCTTGGTTGCGTTGTAAGGTGTGAATTTGAGTAAGAATCAAAACCCGACCACGGCAGAATAAAGAGAATAGACGAAGGTCGTCTTCTATGCCTTAGCCGTAGAATCTAAAGTATGCCATGCTGTATACTGCACCTGATGTGTGCCTTGACTCAAAGTCTGTTGAGAGGTACAGAGAGTGATCCATGATTGAATCACTAGCAGCGGTCAAAATTTATCCTTAGTAACAAATGGACTAAGGAATTTTTCTCGATTATGGAGGTGGTTAAAGAGTTCGTCGTAAAGGGTTACGTCGATGCAAGCTTTGACACTAATCCGAATAACTATGGGTAGTGAAACGGATTCATACAGTAGAGTAGATATTTGGAGCATTTCCGAATAGCACGTATTAGCAGCATCTATAAGATGACATAAAGATTTGTAAAGAACGCACGGATCTGAAAGTTTCAGAACCGTTGACTAAAACCTCTCTCACGAGCAAGACGTGATCAGACCCCATAACTATATGGGTGTTGGATTCATTGGAATCACATGGTGATGTGAACTAGATTATTGACTCTAGTGCAAGTGGGAGACTGTTGGAAATATGCCCTAGAGGAAATAATAAATTAGTTATTATTATATTTCTTAGTTCATGATAATTGTTTATTATCCATGCTATAATTGTATTGATTGGAAACACAATACTTGTGTGGATACATAGACAAAACACTGTCCCTAGTAAGCCTCTAGTTGACTAGCTCGTTGATCAAAGATGGTCAAGGTTTCCTGGCCATAGGCAAGTGTTGTCACTTGATAACGGGATCACATCATTAGGAGAATCATGTGATGGACTAGACCCAAACTAATAGACGTAGCATGTTGATCGTGTCATTTTGTTGCTACTCTTTTCTGCGTGTCAAGTATTTATTCCTATGGCCATGAGATCATATAACTCACTGACACCGGAGGAATGCTTTGTGTGTATCAAACGTCGCAACGTAACTGGGTGACTATAAAGATGCTCTACAGGTATCTCCGAAGGTGTCAGTTGATTTAGTATGGATCAAGACTGGGATTTGTCACTCCGTGTGACGGAGAGGTATCTCGGGGCCCACTCGGTAATACAACATCACACACAAGCCTTGCAAGCAATGTAACTTAGTGTAAGTTACGGGATCTTGTATTACGGAACGAGTAAAGAGACTTGCCGGTAAACGAGATTGAAATAGGTATGCGGATACCGACGATCGAATCTCGGGCAAGTAACATACCGAAGGACAAAGGGAATGACATACGGGATTATACGAATCCTTGGCACTGAGGTTCAAACGATAAGATCTTCATAGAATATGTAGGATCCAATATGGGCATCCAGGTCCCGCTATTGGATATTGACCGAGGAGTCTCTTGGGTCATGTCTACATAGTTCTCGAACCCGCAGGGTCTGCACACTTAAGGTTCGACGTTGTTTTATGCGTATTCGAGTTATATGGTTGGTTACCGAATGTTGTTCGGAGTCCCGGATGAGATCACGGATGTCACGAGGGTTTCCGGAATGGTCCGGAAACGAAGATTGATATATAGGATGACCTCATTTGATTACCGGAAGGTTTTCGGAGTTACCGGGAATGTACCGGGAATGACGAATGGGTTCCGGGAGTTCACCGGGGGGGCAACCCACCCCGGGGAAGCCCATAGGATTTGGGGAGACACACCAGCCCTTAGTGGGCTGGTGGGACAGCCCCAAAGGGGCCTATGCGCCAAGAGAAAGAAAATCAAAGGAAGGAAAAAAAAAGAGGGAAGAAGTGGGAAGGGAGGGGGACTCCTCCCACCAAACCAAGTCCAACTCGGTTTGAGGGGGGAGTCCTCCCCCCCTTGGCTCGGCCGACCCCTTGGGAGTCCCTTGGACCCCAAGGCAAGGTCCCCCTCCCTCCTCCTATATAGATGGGGCTTTTAGGGCAGATTTGAGACGACTTTCTCACGGCTGCCCGACCACATACCTCCATAGTTTCTCCTCTAGATCGCGTTTCTGCGGAGCTCGGGCGGAGCCCTGCTGAGACGAGATCATCACCAACCTCCGGAGCGCCGTCACGCTGCCGGAGAACTCTTCTACCTCTCCGTCTCTCTTGCTGGATCAAGAAGGCCGAGATCATCGTCGAGCTGTACGTGTGCTGAACGCGGAGGTGCCGTCCGTTCGGTACTAGATCATGGGACTGATCGCGGGATTGTTCGTGGGGCGGATCGAGGGACGTGAGGACGTTCCACTACATCAACCGCGTTCTCTAAACGCTTCTGCTGTTCGATCTACAAGGGTACGTAGATCACTCATCCCCTCTCGTAGATGGACATCACCATGATAGGTCTTCGTGCGCGTAGGAAAATTTTTGTTTCCCATGCGACGTTCCCCAACAGCAGTGCCATAAAAACATGGCGCTATCATTGTTAACTCTAACTCTTTTGGTCTCAATGTTATGTATATGTGTATTATCGTTATCAAGATTCAATATGAACAATCCTCTCACATTGGGTGCATGACCATAAAAGATATTACTCATAGAAATAGAAAAACCATTATTCTCTGACTTAAACGAGTAACCGTCTCGCAATAAACAAGATCTAGATATAATGTTCATGCTGAACGCAGGCACTAAATAACATTTATTTAAGTTCATAACTAATCGTGATGGTAACTGAAGTGAAACTATGCCGACGACGATTGCATCAACCTTGGAACCATTTCCCACGCGCATCGTCACTTCATCCTTCGCCAGCCTTCGCTTATTCCACAGTTCCTGTTTCGAGTTGCAAATATGAGCAATACAACCGGTATCGAATACCCGACACTACTACGAGAGCTATTCAAGTACACATCAATAACATGTATATCAAATATACCTGATTTTCCTTGGCCGCCTTCTTATCAGCCAGATACTTGGGGCAGTTGCGCTTCCAGTGACCCATACCCTTGCAATAATAGCACTCCGTTTCAGGCTTAGGTCCAGCTTTGGGTTTCTTTGTCGGATTGGCAATAGGCTTGCCGCTCTTCTTTAAATTACCCTTCTTTCCTTCTTCGTTTCTCTTGAAACTAGTGGACTTATTCACCATCAACAATTGATGCTCTTTACGGAGTTCTGACTCTGGGACTTTCATCATCACGAATAACTCACTGGGTGACTTATTCATCCCTTACATGTTATAGTTCAACACAAAGCTCTTATAGCTTGGTGGCAGTGATTGAAGAATTCTGTCAGTGATAGCCTCTTGAGGGAGTTCAATCCCCAGCTCAGCTAGACGGTTTGAGTACCCAGACATTTTGAGCACATGTTCACTGACAGATGAATTCTCCTCCATCTTGCAAGCATAGAATTTATCGAAGGTCTCATACCTCTCGATCCGGGCGTTCTTCTGAAAGATAAACATCAACTCCTACAACATCTCATATGCTCCATGACGCTCAAAGCAAAGTTGAAGTCCTGGCTCTAAGCCATACAAGACTGCACATTGAACTACTGAGTAGTCCTCCTTGCATGCTAACCAAGCGTTCTTAGAATCTTGATCAGCCACGGCGGGTGGTTCATATCCTAGCGCAGCATTAAGGACATAATCCTTATTTCCATCTTGCAGGAGCAACTTAAGATTACGAGCCCAGTCTACAAAGTTGCTTCCATCATCTTTCAACTTAGCTTTCTCTAGGAACGTATTAAAATTCAGGGTGACTGTCGCGTGAGCCATTGATCTACAACACAAATATTTTCAAAGTGGACTTAGACTATGTTCAAGATAATTAGAGTTTAACTAATCGAATTACTTGCTAAATTCCCACTCAAAAAGTACATCTCTCTAGTCATTTGAGTGGTACATGATCCAATTTCACTAGCTCAAGTCCGATCATCACGTGAGTTGAGGATAGTTTCAGTGGTAAGCATCTCTATGCTAATCATATCAACTATATGATTCATGCTCGACCTTTCAGTCTCATGTGTTCCGAGGCCATGTCTGCACATGCTAGGCTCGTCAAGCTTAACCATAGTGTTCCGCGTGTGCAACTATTTTGCACCCGTTGTATGTGAACGTTGAGTCTATCACACCCGATCATCACGTGGTGTCTCAAAACGACAAACTGTAGCAACGGTGCACAGTCGGGGAGAACACAATTTCGTCTTGAAATTTTAGTGAGAGATCACCTCATAATGCTACCGTCGTTCTAAGCAAAATAAGGTGCATAAAAGGATTAACATCACATGCAATTCATAAGTGACATGACATGGTCATCATCATGTGCTTCTTGATCTCCATCACCAAAGCACTGGTACGATCTTCTTGTCACCAGCGCCACGCCATGATCTCCATCATCATGATCTCCATCAACGTGTCGCCATTGGGGTTGTCGTGCTACTTATGCTATTACTACTAAAGCTACGTCCTAATAATATAGTAAACGCATCTGCAAACACAAACTTTAGTTTAAAGACAACCCTATGGCTCCTGCCGGTTGCCGTACAATCGACGTGCAAGTCGGTATTAACTATTACAACATGATCATCTCATACATCCAATATATCACATCACGTCATAGGCCATATCATATCACAAGCATACCCTACAAAAACAACTTAGACGTCCTCTAATTGTTGTTACATGTTTTACACGACTGCTATGGGTATCTAGTAGATCGCATCTTACTTACGCAAAAACCACAACGGAGATGTGCAAATTGCTATTTAACCTCTCCAAGGACCGCCTCGGTCAAAACCAATTCAACTAAAGTTGAAGAAACCGACACCCGCCAGTCATCTTTATGCAACAAGGTTGCATGTCAAGCGATGAAACCAGTCTTTCGTAAGCGTACGAATAATGTCGGTCCGGGCCGCTTCAATCCAACAATATCGCCAAATCGAGAAAAGACTAAGGAGGGCAGAAAATCGAACATCACCGTCCACAAAACCCTTTGTGTTCTATTCGAGATTACATCTACGCATGAACCTAGGTCATGATGCCACTGATGGAGAACGTCGCATGGGAAAAAAAATCCCTACACGCACGAAGACCTATCATGGTGATGTCCATCTACGAGAGGAGATTTGGATCTACGTACCCTTGTAGATCGCACAACAGGAAGCGTTAAGAAACGCGGTTGATGCAGTGGAACTTCCTCACGTCCCTTGATCTGCCCCGCGAACCGTCCCACGAACCGTGTCGCGATCCGTCCCACGATCCGCTCCGGTCTAGTGCCGAACGGACGGCACCTCCGCGTTCAGCACACATACAGATCGACGATGATCTCAACCTTCTTGATCAAGCTAGAAAGACGGAGAAGTAGATGAGTTCTCCGGCAGCGTGACGGTGCTCCGGTGGTGGTGAAGGATCTACTCCTGCAGGGCTCCGCTCGAGCTGTGTAGAAATACGATCTAGAGGTAAAACTATGGTGTCTAGATCTGAGTTGCACGTGGCAAAGTTGTCTCAAATCATCCCTAAATCACCAGTATATATAGGAGGGAGGGGGAGGGGACTTGCCTTGAGGGCCAAGCCCCCAAGGTGTGCCGTCCAAGAGGAGGAGGAGGAGTCCTACTCCAATCCTAGTCCAACTAGGATTGGAAAGTGGAGTCCTTCCCTTCCTTCCCACCTTTTTTTTGGTTTTTCTCATATGGCGCATATGCCTTATTGGGATGTCCCACCAGCCCACTAAGGGCTGGTGCGCCACCCATAAGTCCTTTAGGCTTCCCCTGAGAGGGTTGTCCCCCTCCCGGTGAACTTCCGGAACCCATTCGTCACTCCCGGTACATTCCCGGTAATGCCCGAAAACTTTCCGGTAACCAAATGAAGTCATCCTATATATCAATCTTCGTCTCTGGACCATTCCGGAAATCCTCGTGACATTCGTGATCTCATCCGGGACTCCGAACAACATTCGGTAACCATGCATATAATTCAACTATACTAAAATATCGCCGAACCTTAAGTGTGTAGAACGTGCGGGTTCGCTAACTATGTAGACATGCCCCGAGGTACTCCTTGGTCAATATCCAATAGTGGGACCTGGATGGACATATTGGATCCTACATATTCTCCGAAGATCTTATTGGTTGAACCTCAGTGTCAAGGATTCATATAATCCCGTATGTCATTCCCTTTGTCCTTCGGTATGCTACTTGCGCGAGATTCGATCGTCGATATCCGCATACCTATTTCAATCTCATTACCGACAAGTCTCTTTACTAGTTCCATAATAGAAGATCCCATGATTTACACTTAATCACATTGCTGGCAAGGCTTGTGTGTGATGTTGTATTACCGAGTGGGCCCCGAGATACCTCTCCGTCACACGGAGTGACAAATCCCAGTCTTGATCCATACTAACTCGACGGACACCTTCGGAGATACCTTTAGAGCACCTTTATAGTCGCCTAGTTGCTGTGTGACGTTTGATACACACAAGGTATTCCTCTGGTGCCAGTAAGTTATATGATCTCATGGTCATAAGAACAAATACTTGACACGCAGAAAACTATAGGAATAAAATGACACGATCAATATGCTACGTTCATAGTTTGGGTCTAGTCCATCACATGATTGTCCTAATGATGTGATCGAGTTATCAAGCAACAACACTTTGCACATAGTCAGAAAACCTTGACTATCCTTGATCAACTGGCTAGCCAACTAGAGGCTTGCTAGGGACATTGTTGTGTCTATGTATCCACACATGTATCTATGTTTTCATTCAATACAATTATAGCATGGATAATAAACGATTATCTTTAAACAGGAAATATAATAATAACTATTTATCATTGCCTCTTGGGCATATTTCCAACATTTAGGAGACCCTTGGATGAACACTCGGAGTTCCGGTTACTTCGCCATTTTAGAACACATATTTCCCCTATTTTCTGCTTATACTTAGATCTATCACGAGAAAAGCCACTTATCGTAACTTGTTTGTGAGGATTTTTTACTTGCTAAGTCCCTCATGAAAATTCTCCGCTTGTTTCTGTCGGCTTACACACCAAGTTCTAACATCGATCGGCTTAATACACTACGTGGTAACAGTTTTGGCGACTCGAGTATTCTTTTAACAACTGCAATCAGTATGCTGCTCGTGTCCTATACTTCAGTTTATTCTTGCTTATTTTCCTTTGTAGCCGTCTCAAACCACAAATGGCTCCCAAGAACTCCAAGGCTTGCAGCTGGGGCAAGTCTCAAGAGTCCAAGATTACTTTAGGAAACCTGGTGATTCAAGGATTTTTGCCGCCTTGGAAAGATGTAAGCTTGAGGGCTCCTAAAGAAGAACCTTATCCACAACCTCCGCAAGGGGAAGTCATGATTTTTACTAATCATTTGCGAAGAGGCTTTCACCCTCCCGGCTCACAATTCTTTAGGGATCTCCTGCACTTCTTCAATCTCAAGCCCCAAGATATTGCCCCTAATCCCATGACCAATATGCCAATTTCAAGTTTTGTGTGAGGTATATCTCCAAATCGAGCTGTATGTGACTCTATTCATGGAGTTCTACTATAACAACCGCCAGACTGAAATAAAAAAACTGTCCTTCTTGTGAACTTGGAGGAATCTCCTTCTAGAAGAGGAAAAACAACATGTTCCCTAGATCAAAATTGGCGAGTCATCCGAAGGGATGGAATAAGACCTGGTTTTACTGCAAGAATACCGCTCCTGCAGAAGAAAATCCACTGTCAGGTTACATATTAGATAGGATCAGTAATAGCATAGTGCTCCCGGGTGGGCCGACAGTGGAGGAGAGGGATTAAATAGCCCATGTTCTTACAAAGCTGAGGGCCTTGGTTGCCCATGGTCTTAGTGGGATTGATTTGATTCGCTGCTCGTTAAGATGGCGAATCCAACCCGTCAGTGTAAGGCCTGACTTAATGCGTGAATATTCGGGTGACTCATCTGACGTTCAACGCTTCTCCACTGAGGATCTTTGTGATGATGCTCTTAACAAAGAGACAAAGAAATTCTTCTCAAACTCGAAAGAGAGGTGCAGTATCACTGGTCTGGGCCCATTTTATCTGTTTAATCATCCTCCATCGGTATTGATCCTTTCTTCTTTATGCATATGTTGTTCCTTTGCTAAATCTATCTTGACTCGCCATCTTCATCATATTATTGTGTTTGCAGGAAGGTTCTAGCTTTTGAAAAGTTATACCTCAAATGTATGTTCCTTCCATGAGCTACGGGAATGATCCTGCTCAGGGTGACTCGGCTCTTGGTTCATCTTCACAAGAACAATCTGATGTAGAACTTGATTCACTTGGCGCTTGTTTACTGATCTTGCTGACATGTCTTCTCCTTAGGGCTATTCCGAAGCCAGCAAGGCCGGCGATGCTGAGGTAATTCCAATTTATTCCAGTTCTTGAGATTAATTTTTTGCAAGAAGGACCAGGCAAGCCGTCCGAAAAGTAAAGGCGTCAAATCAAGCCCCTCATTTAGCTACCAATTTCTATTGAAGAAAACACAACTTGTTGGTCAATCCAAACGCAAGACCCGAAGTGATGTGGGCGCGTTGGACCCGAGCCTATCAAATGCTCAACCGGCTCGCAAGCCTCGTGTCGAGGTAATAATTTTTCCATCTCTTCTTTTCAAGCTGGTAGTTCTTCTTTTAAAGTAAGCTCTCAATCTTTAACTTTTCTTAAATTCAGGAATCTTCCCCATCTTTGGGCGCCTCATCGGCAACTCAACTTCCCACTTTTATCATCGATCGTTGGTAAGTTTTTGATCATAACTTGATTGCCTATATTATCTTTCTTAATATACTACTTGACTTTTGATTTGTGCACGACCAAAGTTATTTTATCCAGTCGCCTTGCCGGGTCAAGTTTTGGTGTTGAGAAGCAAAATATTTTGGATTCTCAAACCAAAAAGACAGTTGGCGAAGTTGACACTCGTGAAGAACATATTCCGGATGCTTCGATCGGTCCGGCAACCATTGTTGAAATGAACTCAATGGATGAGCCGGTAAAACTATAGACCCCTTAACTGCTCCTCCTGCTAATCCGACGAATCCAGCTCAAGATCTTAGCCCGCTGACTCATGTGCATGATCCCAATCCACTGGCTGATTAGAGTGCTCCAGAGGTTGTCTTGTTTAAGGAAAAATTTCGAGCTCCTGTTGCTTCGACCACTCTTGCCAAGAGTGTGGCTAAGGAAGACATAGTAAGTCTTGACAAAGAGAAAAACCATTTGGAGCATACAAATATATCTTTGTTGGGTGTTGAAGAGGTCCACCGACAATACTTGACCCGATTATCTGCAAACCGGGATAATGAAGCCGATATGATTCACACTCTTAAGGAAAAATACGAGATAAAGACTCCTCTTTACCTGTTTCCAATATCAATGCCAGTATCTCTTTTCTATATATCACCTGTAGCCCCCAAGGGTCGGCTCATCTTCTTGGGATGAGTCGGATCTTTAATTTTTTGAAAATGAATTCGACCTGTAGCCCCAAGGGCTGACTCATCTTATTGAGATGAGTCGGGTCTTTAATATTTTGAAAATGAATTCGACCTGTAGCCCCCAAGGTCCGGCTCATCTTCTTGAGATGAGTCGGGCCTAATATATGTTACTTAAAGAACTGACACACATTAGCCACAAAGTGCCACGTGTATTGCTTGCAATCTGCTTGGGACTTGTTTATATTCTTCATTATTTATCTTTGCCTTTGCCTTCGGCTTATCGCCACCTTCCTGTTGCTTCATAATAAGCCATCCAGAGGGTGTCTTCATAATCCTAGTTTCTGATAAACTTTGTATTTCTGTTAGATGCTCGTTGAAGATGCCGAATCCGCGGCTGTAGATCTGCAAAGGCATCTTAAGGAGGAAACGAGGCTTAGAGTTGAGGCTGAGTCCACGACGACTCTTCTTCAAAGCTCCGTTTTTCAAGTGCAGGATCGTCTTGAGCAAGCCATGAACAACTTTGAGATAGAAAAATGCTCTTTTAATCCGTGCTGAGAAAGTCGAAGGGAAACTTGCCCCTTTGAAGGAAAATCACGCCACTTTGGTGAAGCAACTCAACGAAATGCCGACTGATGTTTTTGGTAAGCCTTTCTTGATCTTTATCTCCTGATGTGTCTTCAACTTTGACGTATAAGGGCGACTGAAAGTTTATACTTGTCCTGTAGGCCGAACAAATCAGTCCCTGGTGCAACTGCCCTTGATGAAGTTAAAAGTGATTTTTTCCTATGTGGAGAAGTTATACACCGGGTCTGTTTACTCTATCATGGCTGCAAAGTATCCAAAGTATTTACCACAAACTGTCAAAGACATGCTAAAAAACTCTCCATCATTCCGCAATAGGTCTCAGAGACCCGGAAATCAGCAACTCATGGAGGGGGAAATTTGGCTCTCACGCGTGCCAAAGCGTATATACGAGAGCTTGATTTGGAAACTCTAAAACATGGGTTTCCGGAGTATAAATTGGAGGGCTCAAAAATTTCTCGAGAAGACTTTGCTCGAATAATGAAGGAAACCCGGCCACTAGCGACTCTACTTGCAGAGCAGGTAGACACATCTCAATATTATGCAGTTTATACTACTCATAATGAACATGTTCTAATGCCAAAAAAAGAGCTTCTCAGCTAGTCCCGCCTCAGTACAAGAAAAAGACCGCTCCTGTCGTTGGTGCTTCTACTTTGAATGGAACAACTTTAAACTTTGAGTCGTTGAGGTCAATCTAGTGGATTCAGCAAGGCCAGCAAGACATCGATGATGAAGATGAGCTGGAAGAATCGGATATTGAATCATCCGGGAAGAAAACTGAGGGTGGGTCAAAATGCCTCGCCTGGTAGAACAACTGGTCCCACGCATTAAAACATCTTAGAAATTTATCAACTCCTGATGCGAGTTTGTAATAGGGGTAGTAAAAACTCTGGAATGCTTTTGGTCGTGCCATCGAGCATGCTTGTCTTTACTTTTTCACTTTCCGCAGAAGACCTTGTTATGATATTCCTTTATCCTGGTTTTCCATGATGAACCATCTAATATGACCTGTTCCTGAAAGATTTGTAATGCTTTGCAAAGAATCAGGTATCGTTGATAGGCCAGCTCAATGAGACACGGTAGAGAGGTAGGACTTTTTAAGCCGGCAAGGAGCTTGAGTCACATCAAACATACCGATGGGTTTAACCATTTTGTGGCGTCTTTGCCGATCAAGAGGGTGAGAAAGCTAAACTCATTGAGTCAGAAGCCCCCAAGTGACCTAAACTCAATAGGATTGCAGAAGACAATGCTATTACTGCTAAACAATGTGGGGACCAGTAGCCCCCAGATAAGCTAACTTACTTTTATTGATCATGATAACTTATTTAGATTGTAAACCGCATACGACATATTTAAAATGATAAAAAAATTCATGCTCAGGTTTTGGCTAAAAGAGGAGCTTTATTAGATTCTAACTATCATAGAAGTATGTACATAATTTGGGGATCGATACAAAAGATAACGAGCCGGTGCCTCTTAATATGATAGGGCCGAAAATTTGGTCGGGTTGAGTTACTCGATCAACGGCTTACTTGACGGGATCTTTACCAGCATTGTTCGGGAGAGACTTTAACTTTTCGGCACTGCAAGCCAACTCAGCATAAGCTGCATCTCCTTCCTCGTATTCCTGGGCTATTTTTCTTTTGTCTCCTACCGTTATAGTGCCCTTTGGACCTGGCATCTTGAGTTTGAGATAGATGTAACACGTACGGGCCATGAAACGAGCGTAAGTTGGCCTTCCAAAGAGAGCGTGATAAGGGCTTCTTATCTTCACAACCTCAAACATCAAGGGTTCACATATGGAATTATGCTCATCCCCAAAGGCAACGTTAAGCTTAATCGGCCCCATAGGATATGCTGACTTTCCAGGAACGATGCCATGAAAAACCGTGGACGAAGTTTGCAGACTGCTGTCACGCAGGTTCATCCGCCGGAAAGTGTTATTGTATATAATGTTGATTCTACTCCCTCCTTCCACAAGAACCTTTTGTGAGGGCATAACCACCAACCTAAGGTGCTACAAACAATGCTAGGTCTCTCGGGTTATCAACCCAGGGAGGGTGATCCTCTCTGCTCCAGATAATTGGTTGTTCCAACCAATTAAGATATCTTGGGACCGCCAGCTCAACCATGCTTAAGGATTTCTTCTTGCGCTTCCTGTCTTGTTTGCAACCATTGGTGGTGATATGGTATTGACCATTATTCAACTTCTTAGGATTGCTCTGAAATCCAGATTGATTGTTGTTTTGCTGATTGCCTTGATCTGAACGCTGCCTATTACCACTGTTCCCTTGACGCTGATAGTCTGACCTCGAGCCGCGTGGCTCATTAAACCCTGATCCTGGGAAGCCTCCAGATGAACCGCCTTGTGAACCGAGTTGACCGTACTCACCTGGATGTCCACCATTGCCCCTCTGGCGGCCCTAGAAAGCTTGATTCATATACTCCTGCATGATATAGCAATTCTCCCATGTGTGATTAGATGGCTTATCCTGAGTACTATGCTTTGGGCAGGGCGCTTTGAGTGCTTCCTCATAATTGCGTGGCTTATTCCCGTTATAAGGTCCTCCATAACAGCGTTGATGTTTGAACCCATTATTGGTATTGGCCACAAACTCTGATCCGCCAGGCCGTTTCTGCTTATTATTTTGGTTTCCCTCATTTCCACTTTGTTGGTTACACTTTCCACCTTCGCCTTTCTTGTTTTTGCTGGCTTTCTCCTCGTCTGAGTCGGGATCCTTTGTGTCATCTGACTCGACATATCTTGTCAGAACATCCATCAACTCGCCCATATCTTGAGTCTTTCACTTTAGATGACCTAATTTCAAAATGAGAGGCTGGAAGTGACAATTTTTCTCCAAGATTAGGACGACTTGTGAGGCTGTAATACTGTTCGATGAGTGGATGAGTTCTGCAACCTGACGCATCCAATGATGGGCCGTCTCGCTCGTGCGCTGAACACAATGTTGGAGATCCACAATTGTCATCGGATGTTTGCATGTTCCTTGGAAATTTTGATGAACCGTTCCTTCAGCTTTGCCCAAGTGTTAATGGAATTGTGTGAAAGGTTTTTCAACCAAGTTCGAGCCGGTCCTTCTAACATCATTGTTAGATACTTCGTACATACAACGTCACTAAAGTCGAGCATATCCATGGCATGCTTGTAACTTTCAATCCATGCTACCGGCTCGAGATCTGTTGTGTAATTTGTCACCTTGTGAGGTCCTTTGAAATACTTAGGCATGGGATCGATGCGAAGAGCCGGGGATAGGCAAGGAACACCGATCATCCTAGTGCCATTTCTAGCTCCGTGTGTTGCTGACTGGGGTTCCGCCGCATGCGGTGGAGCCGCCCTCCTTGCTGCTGCTTCCGCCTCCATTTGTCGGGCGGCTCTTGCTGCGTCAAATAAATCTTAGCCATTGTATAATCCTAGCCGGGTTGGGGAAACCCGAGGATGTTTGTTGCCACCTGTTACTGGAAACAATTGACGATTCTTCATGAAGGCTGACATAGGGAGTAGAGTGCATTCAATCCCGACTGTATGAGAATTGTGCTTGCTCGGCCACTGTTGTCTTCAACATCTCAATGGCGTTTCTAGCTTCAATCTCAATTGGGGTGTTTCCGTTTATGGGAAGTGCCTCCAAGTTGCACATTGCAGCCATCATATTGTCAACGGGGTTGGAAAATTGACCCTGCAGTTTGTGAAAATGTTGTGGTGATGCCTGAGCCGGAGGAGGTTGTGTCGGTGGTGGTTGAGCCGGATGTACCTATCCAGGCATTTGATTTTGTGGAAAACCAGGTGCGCAGGTGTGTGTGGACTGGCGAATAAACGGGTCGGCGTTAGGTTTTAGGGCACCGAGGACAGATGCCTCGTCTGGTGAACTACCTCATGAGCGTTCTGTCGAATCCGTAGTCATGAGGCGTCTGTTCTCAAATGATCTGACTCATCTTGGATTCGAGCTTGCAACTCTACCATCCCGGTGTTCTGAGTGTCTATCTCCTGTTGGACCTTGACCATCTGGGCGCGAAGTTTTTCTAGTTCCATGCTACGCTCCTCCTAGTTTTCCATAGTGACAGGGCCCTCAAGAAGCTTGGCCACTTTAGCCACGAGATCCCTCATAGCCCGAGTCTGTGTTTTGCCTGACCCACTGATGCCGTTGGTGGCTCCTTCTATAGATGGACCCGAAGCCAGCGCGGCTCCAACCATGTAGACCATGACCTGACGAGGCGGATCATCGGGCTCTTCGGAAGGGTCGGCGACTTCTATTTCCGGAGGGCTTGCAGATGCATCATGGAGAGGAAGGATGGATTCGGTGTCCCCTATGGATGACCCAAAGTCATGGTTGTCGAGTATATCCTCGCTGCTCACCGGCTAATCCGGAAGGCTGAGTCCCCGGGTGAATCGGACGAAGACGTGTCAATGACCGGATTGACATCGATCGCTTTGGTCACACTGAGCCGGCTCGACGGTGGCGGTGTGGATGCTCGACCCGGGCACGGACGCGAAGATCTGGCCAAAACAGACCTGCTGATTAGACTTGGATAAGTCGGACTCAGGGTCCCAGCCTGGATTTGTGGTGTAGAGGTTGCTACGACAATTCTTGATCATCATGGCAACCATGTAGCTCCTGAACTCCTGGCGGGTTCCCTACGAGAACTCAACTCCACCTTTCGATATCCCCACGATGGGCGCCAACGGTCGTGGTTTTGTCACGAAAGATGTCCTCGTGAACGGACTTAGTGGTGAGGCCATCGTGACGGTGTGGCGACTCGAAGGGGTTGATTGGGGACGAGAGATGGATTTACCCAGGTTGGAGCCCTCCAATGGAGGTAAAAACCTACGTCCTTCTTTTGTGTCTATATTGACGGGGATCTCGATTACAAGGATGCAGAATCGCTAACCTAGCACTCGAGGGTTTCTTACTTGATCTTCCTGACTCGAGGGCTCTCCTTTATATATAGGTAGAGGCCTCGAGTTTACAACAGGGCCTGGGCTAAATAAATGCGCGTGACTTACTAAAATTTTATATTATCTTAGTTCCCAAGTTAGGAAAGCTTCTAGAGTCTTTTTCTTTCTGGGCCTTGAGTCGCCATCTTCCGGTGTTGGCTGCAAGGCGATGATACGTCCCAAACGTATGTATAATTTCTGCTTGTTCCATGAACTTTTGGGTGACATGGTTATATGTTTTGCTACACTTTTATATCTTTTTACATGTATTTGACTAACCTACTAACTCAGTGCACCCAGTGCCAGTTTCTGTCTACCGACGTCTTTTTTGCACGGGCTTTTAACCAAATTTCCAGAGCCCCAAAAATCCCGAGAAAAATATATAAAAATCAGCGTGACGGAAGCTTCCAGATCACCGAAGATGGGCGAGAGGGGAGCCAGGGGCTGCCCAGGCGGCCACCCTGCGCGGCCTGGACCCTAGCCACGCACACAGGCTGCCTGGGTGGGCCCCACCTCCTGTGACGCCCTTCTTTGGCCTATATTTACCCCTCCGATTGGAAACCCTTCCAGCATATCCAGAGTCACGAATTTCTCCAACGTTCCGCCGCCGCAGCGCTTTCGGGATCAGGAGCGTCAGGAGACCTCTTCCCGGTACCCTGCCGGAGGGAGGATTGACCTCCGGGAGCTTCTCCACCGTCATGGACGCTTCCCGAACATGTCGTGAGTAGTCCTCCTTGGACCACGAGTCCATCACTAGTAGCTATGTGATGTCTACTTTCCAATCTTGTGCTTTAATGATTAGCCCTTGTGAGCTGCCCTACATGATCAAGGCATCTATGTAATTTTCTTGCTATTGCTATGCTCGGTTTGTTGGGATCCGATGGATTATGAGATTATGTTCATATTGTTATGAGTTATATATTTGATTATCCTTTTATCTTATGTTCTTTAGTGATTCATGCATGTTCTCTGTTGCTCTTTATTGCTTTGGCCGAGTAGTAGATTGTAACTCCAAGAGGGAGCATTATGCATGATTGTGGGTTCATGCCCCCTGATGTCTAGCTTGAGTGACACAAACATGAGACTAGGGGATGTGTTGTTGCGATCAGGGAGAAAACAACGATGCTTGAGACCATGGTTGCAAGGATTGTTTACCTTACGCATAGTTTGTTAATGCAGTTGTCCGTTGCTTTGAGTTTACACTTTGTGTGGGGCTCGCAACTTAATACCACCGAGATGTTCTAGATAGATATCTCAAGGTGGATGATTAGTAAGTAGATGCTGATCAATAAATGGTCTACTTGTCTTGGCGTACTGCCCATTACTATTGAGCCTCCAACTTTCAAGTAGCATAATTAGCATTGCGGTGCGTTTATAATTCTGTCAATTGCCCAGCTGTAGTTTGTTTACCCATGCATAGTTTTTTATCGTCTTTTGGGAGAGAGACATCACTAGTGAACACCATGTGACTAAGGTCCATATCACCACCATTGCTTACACCTCGATCATTTACTGCTTTCATTTACTTTTCCGTTGCAATCACTATCACTATTCCCGCTTGTGTTTTGATCCTTTGCAAACTACAAGGCCGGAGAGATTGACAACCTCTCTATACTCATTGGGAGAAAAGTTATTTGTTGTGTGTGCAGGTCCACGTCATCTGCCAGCGCCAGGGCAATGGAGTCCTAGTTGTTGATCCTTGGAGTCCTCCTGGTTCGATAAACCTTACAGTCTCCGTAAAAGGGAAACTTGCTGCTAACTACATCTCCACCTTCCACTAGGGGTAACCGACGAGGGGCAAGAAGTATATTAATCAATTCGTCATCAAGCAAGTTTCTGGCGCCGTTGCCAGGGACTCCAGTCTTCAAGATAGCGGAGTTGCACGCTATCTTTTAACTTTGCTTTTTAGTCTTGTTAGTTTGCTTTCTAGTTTTTGCTTTAGAGTCTTATACCAAAAACCACAAAAAAATAGTTACTTTGCTCTGTTTAGTCAGTATGCCTAAGTCCTTTGCCTTTGGTGTTGCATCCGAAGGAGAGATTCTCACCTTCAAACAAAGGGTTGGAGAAAGTTTGAAAGATGCTTGGTATAGAATTAAAAATTCTCAAGATAGAGCCACCAAGAAGCAATCCAACACTATTTTTCTTAGAAATTTTTATGTTGGTATTACTTCTTGGCATAGGTTTGTTCTAGACACAGCAATAGGAGGGAATTTCTTGGAAGCTCCCATTGGGGAGGCTCTTAAAGTTATGTAAAATCTTGTCGGAATCCAACCTATTGTTGACATAAAGGATGATATCACTTTAGCTCACATTATGAGTAAACTTGAGAAGATAGATCTGGAGATGACAAGCATGAGTAAAATAAATGAAGTTGACCATAGGATTCATGGGAACTTAAATAGACTTGATAGCTCCATGCATAAAATTTACAAAATTTTGGAGACCCTTAAATCCTATGATATGGATCCTTCTAGGATTGATAAGATCGAGGATATTATTGAAACTTTAGGAACTACTCTATCCTCCATCAAGACTAAAAAGGTAGAAACCCCCACAAGTAAGGGACCTAAGTTTGTTCACGTACCCAAGGTTCCTCAACCCAAAACGAGTATACCTATTGGTAGGGGTGTTGAAACTGTGAAGACCCTGGAAGAAATACCTCTCTTAAATAGAAGTAGAAATGAAATTCCAATTGGTCTTACTACCTTTGCTTTTTTTCCTAGAAGTGTTGCCACTAAGCCTCTCTTTGAGAGTCCTCTTAAGATTAGTTGTACTATTGAAGAGCTTTTTGATGATCTTTGTGATGATCCAATTGATACAACTTGATCTTTTGCATCATGCCTAGCTCAAAGGCATAAAAGAAAGCGCTTGTTGGAAGGCAACCCAATTTGTTTTTACTTTCATTTTTAGTGGTCTTGATGCTTTTTACTACTGTAGCAACATCATTTTATCTTTATTTTCAAGCTTTGTGCCAAGTTTTAGTCTCCGATTGCAAGAAAGTTAAAAAGTTGTGACATGCTGTCCAGAAACAGATTTTGTCTGCTTAACGAAACAATTTGCCAAAAATCACCAAATCATCTTTTTGATCAGAATTTGTTTGACAGCATGCTCTATATAATTGTATTTCTGGCCTCTGTTCTCAGTTTTTTGATTTGGGGTGCAGAAGTGCCCCGAAAAAATTATTTACTACCTGTTGTTTTGTTTTTTACACATTCTGCCACGTTTTTCGTTTTCATCATTTTGCAAATCTTAAGCTTGTTTTTTCTTTGCAAAAACCTTTTGGAAATCATGGGAAATATTAGCTTTTCATGAAAATCTTTATTTTCAGTAGGTAATTAATTATTTTATCATGGGTACTAACCACTTTAATCAGCTTATGATGAGTTTCGTATGAAGCGAGTTTTCAAGTATGCGATGGAAGATGATGAAAGAAAATCCAGGAGTGTCAATCACTCAAGCTTGGGGATGCCCCCATGCACCCCAAGAAATATTCAAGGAGACTCAAGTTTCTAATCTTGGGGATGCCCCCGTGCATCCCCTTCTCTATCAACAATCATCAGTTCGTCCATCTCCATGCTATATTTTTATCACTTCATATGTTATGTGCTATGCTTGGAGCGTCCCGCTCTTTACTTTTTTAGTTTGTTTTAGTTTTTCTTGCTGTTCATAACAAGTTGGAACCTAGCCTTCCTTGTTTGGGAGAGAAACACGCTCCATTCCACCCTAGAACACAACATAGGTTTTCATGCTTATCTTTAATGTGTGTTCTCTATGTTTCCTTAGGGACTGTCATTCTTAGCTCTTAGTTTTCATGCTATATCTTTTTAAGAGCTTTTATTGAGGTTTCTTTTGGAACTCTCTTGAGTTACCATGCTTATCTTGTTTAGAGAGTTGGCTCGTTGCACTAAGTTGTGTGTCTTGCATGAGTAGGCAACTGAGGTTGCTATTTAAGTATAGTAGTAACTTGCAATAGTTTTGAGGTATTGATTTGAGTAATGTTTGGACTATTGGTGCCAAGAGCTTGAGCCTATTAGTGCCAGGTGTCGTATTTTGGGAAATCCATGTGTTTTTCAAAAACTAAAGATTAGTTGAGAACTCTAGCTACTAGATTGATCGCTAACCTCTCGAGGGGTTGGAACATATAGAGTACCCTCACGTTACCATGGGTCGAGGATGTGAAAGGATAACCAAACCCCCAAACACTCCTCCTCGAGGTACTTGTCTCTTTGTGAATCTCCTAACTAGACAAAGAATTACAGATAATAAGTGTATGAGTTCTTCAGACTAATGTGAGTATTCGATTGTTGGCACTTCCACCATCCATATTTTGCTAGCCTCTTTGGTACAGTGCATTGCCCTTTCTCATCTTGAGAGTTAGTGCAAACTTCACCGGTGCATCCAAACCCTTGGCATGATATGCTATGTCATCATAAGCCTCATTATATCTTTCCTCAAAATAGCCACCATACCTACCTATTAAGGCATTTTCATAGCCTTTTCGAGATACATTGCCATGCAACATCCACCATCTCATGACTTGATATTCATATTATACATGCTTTTGCTTGATCGAGGAGCCGCATGCTAGTTGGGCCTTGCCCTTATTATTGCTACATGACGCGCTAGTTTCATTGCACATCCTGCTACACTGGCAGATGCATACATTTGCATACATCATGATAGTTTTCATTTATATTTATGTTGAGTACTTCTTATAAAGTGTGAAGATCTTATTTGTATTCTATTGCGCTTAAGTGAGGAAAAGATCCCAAAGAGGACAAATTAAAAGATCCCAAAGAGGACAAATGAGGGATAAATAGAAAGAGCCAAAGAGGCCACAAAAAATATAAAGAAGAAAGAAAAAATAAACAAAAAGAGAGAAGGGAGCAACACTACTATTCCATTTGAAAGATCCACACTCGTACTCCATTGCTATATTTGTACTACATAGAGATTACCATTCATGCATAACTATGTGCGGACCCTTACACTATAGAACTTGGCTTGTATATTCCAATGATGAGCATCCTCAAATGAGCACTAGGTCTTCATGAGCAAGCAAGTTGGATGCACCCCCACTAGTTCCATTGGAGAGCTTACCTTAGCTCATATGTGCATCCATTGCATGGCAATCCCTACTCCTCACATCATATCTATCATTTGGCTTTCTCTCGCTTATGGTTGTCCTCATTGATGTGAGCCTTTCACACATTTTTGTCTTCCTTCCCCATCATTATTCTATTTTCCGTCCTAAGTGCCAACATATCTTGCTTGCGCTCATCCATTGCATGAGTGCTCAAAGTCGAAAGGGAGAGGATCATTTTGACTTGTGCGTGACTAGTGGTCTAGGGATGAGTCAAAATAAGATTCCGATGGAGACCACATGTGGGGTTTAGTAGATTGAGTTCTCAATTAAAAATATATATATTTATTCTCTAAACCCATCTCCCACTTCTTGCATGCAAACACCATTTGGAGACATTCGAGTCACGGACAGCGAGAGCTCTTACACCTTTATGTTCTTACTTTGCTAAACCCAATACTAGATATAGGCTCTTGCTTGTTGTTGTATTGACTTGAATTTCATATCTTACTTGCTTTACTTTGAAGTTCTTATATGTGTGTTAGCATGTCACCGCAGAAATTATTTGTGTTATCATTTACCTACTCGAGGACGAGCAGGAATTAAGCTTGGGGATGTTGATACGTCCCAAGCCTATATATAATTTCTGCTTGTTCCATGATCTTTTGGGTGACAATGTTATATGTTTTGCTACACTTTTATATCTTTTTACACATATTTAGACTAACCTGCTAACTCAGTGCACCCAGTGCCAGTTTATGTCTGCTGATGTCTTTTTTGCAGGGGCTTTTACCCAAATTTCTATAGCCCCAAAAATCCCGAGAAAAATATATAAAAATCAGCGTGACGAAAGCTTCCAGATAACCGAAGATAGGCCAGAGGGGAGCTAGGGTCTGCCCAGGCGGCCACCCTGCGCGGCCTGGCCCTGGCCGCGCCCACAGGCCGCCAGGGTGGGCCCACTTCCTCTGACGCCCTCCTTTGACCTATATTTACTCCTCTGATCGGAAACCCTTCCAGCATATGCAGAATCGCGAATTTCTCCATCGTTCCGCCGCCACATCGCTTCCGAGATCGGAAGCGTCACGAGACCTCTTCTCCGCACCCTGCCGGAGGGAGGATTGACCTCCGGGAGTTTCTCCACCGCCATGGACGCTTCCCGGATGTGCCGTGAGTAGTCCTCCTTGGACCATGAGTCCATGCCCAGTAGCTATGTGATGTATTCTCTCCAATCTTGTACTTCAATGATTAGCCCTTGTGAGGTACCTACATGATCAAGGCATCTATTTAATTTTCTTAGCTATTACTATGCTCGGTTTGTTGGGATCCGATGGATTGTGAGATTATGTTCAGATTGTTATGAGTTATATATTTGATTATCCTTTTATATTATGTTCTTTAGTGATTCATGCTTGTTCTCCGTTGCTCTTTATTGCTTTGGCCGAGTAGTAGATTGTAACTCCAAGAGGGAGCATTATGCATGATTGTGGGTTCATGCCCCCTGATGTCTTACTTGAGTGACAGAAACATGAGACTAGGGGATGTGCTGTTGCCACCAGGGAGAAAACAACAGTGCTTGTGACCACGGTTGCAAGGATTGTTTACCTTAGGACTAGTTCGTTAATGCACTTGTCTGTTGCTTTGAGTTTACACTTTGGGTGGGGCTCGCAACTTAATACCAGTGAGATGTTTTGGATAGATATCTCAAGGTGGATGATTAGTAAGTAGATGCTGATGAATAAACGGTCTACTTGTCTTGGCATACTACTCATTACTACTGAGCCTCTAACTTTGAAGTAGCATAATTAGCATTGTGATGCGTTTATAATTCTGTCAATTGCCCAGGTGTAATTTGTTTACCCATGCATAGTTCTTTATCGTCTTTTGGGAGAGAGACATCACTAGTGAACATCATGTGAATCATGTCCATATCACCACCATTGCTTACACCTCCATCATTTACTGCTTTCATTTACTTTTCCGTTGCAATCACTATCACTATTCCCGCTTGTGTTTTGATCCTTTGAAAACTACAAGGCCGCATAGATTGACAACCTCTCTCTACTCGTTGGGAGCAAACTTATTTGTTGTGTGTGCAGGTCCACGTCTTCTGCTAGCGTTAGGGCAACCGACACCTACTTGTTGATCCTCGGAGTCCTCTTGGTTCGGTAAACCTTACAGTCTCCGTGTAAGGGAAACTTGCTGCTCACTACATCCCCACCTTCCATTTGGGGTAACCAACGAGGGGCGAGAAGTATATTCATCAACTCGTCATTAGGCAACTTATTCTATAAGTCTACCGGCCCATCTCCTTGTTCCTTCTTTATAGCTTGACACGACCCCATAGGACATGTTATATCCTGGGGTTATATCCCCGACAAGTCAGATCTCCTATTCATTGGGGCTTCTAAACCAGTTATGGAATAACTAAATTAGACGTCTGATACGTCTCAAACGTATCTATAATTTTTGATGGTTTCATGCTGTTATCTTGTCATATTTGGATGTTTTATATACCTTTTATATCTTTTTTGGGACTAACTTATTAATTCAGTGCCAAGTACCAATTCCTGCTTTTTCTGTTTTTTTGACTCTTTTTAGATCTGATTTTGGAACGGAGTCCAAACGGAATAAAATCCCCGAAATAAATTTTTCCAGAACAGAAGAAGATCGGGGGACTTGAGGGCCAAGGCAGGGGGCCCACATGGAGCCCACAAGCCCTGTTGCCGCGACCGGGGGGGGGGGCAAGGCAACCAGGCTTATGGCCTCCCTGGCGCTCCCCTGCCCTAGCTCTTTGGCCTATAAATTCCCTAAAATCGCAGAAAAAATCAGGGCATCCACGAAAACACTTTTCCGCCGCCGCAAGCTTCCGTTTCCGCGAGATCTCATCTGGAGACCCTTCCCGGTGCCCTGCCGGAGGGGACTTTGGAGTTGGAGGGCTTCTACATCAACATCATCGCTTCTCCAATGACTCATGAGTAGTCCACTTCAGACCTACGGGTCCGTAGTTAGTAGCTAGATGGCTTCTTCTCTCTCTTGGATCTTCAATACAAAGTTCTCCATGACTTCATGGAGATCTATCCAATGTAATCCTCTTTGGCGATGTGTTTGTCGAGATCCTATGAATTGTGGATTTGTGATCAGATTATCTATGAATTATATTTGAGTCTTTGTTGATTTCTTATATGCATGATTTGATATCCTTGTAAGTCTCTCCAAGTCTTGGGTTTTGTTTGGCAAACTGGATCTATGATTCTTGCAATGGGAGAAGTGCTTGGTTTTGGGTTCATACCGTGCGATGACCTTTCGAGTGACATAAGGGGCAGCAAGGCACGCATCGTGTTGTTGCCATCAAGGGTAACAAGATGGGATTTCATCATAAATTTGAGATTGTCCATCTACATCATGTCATCTTGCTTTGGCGTTACTCTGTTCTTTTGAACTTAATACACTAGATGCATGCTGGATAGCGGTCGACGTGTGGAGTAATAGTAGTAGATGCAGAAAGTATCGGTCTACTTGTTTTGGACGTGATGCCTATAGATATAATCATTGCCATAGATAATGTCACGACTTTGCGCGGTTCTATAAATTGCTCGATAGTAATTTGTTCACCCACCGTCTACTTGCTTTCATGAGAGAAGCCACTAGTGAACACTACGGCCCTCGGGTCTATTCACAACTATCGTCTCCACTTTCACTTCTACTTTGCTTTGTTTACTTTTTGCTTTCAGTTCTCACTTTGCAAACAATCTATAAGGGATTGATAACCCCTTAATAGCGTTGGGTGCAAGCTCTTTGTGTTTGTGGAGGTACTTGTGACTTGACGCGATCCTCCCACTGGATCGATACCTTGGTTCTCAAACTAAGGGAAATACTTACCGCCGTTGTGCTACATCACCCTTTCCTCTTCAAGGGAACACCAACGCAAGGCTCCAAGGCCGCGGGGAAATCCTTTGCATATTTGACAAGGAAATCCCTATAGGCGTAGCCCGTAGCAGCAGGATTCCTGGCGCCATTGCCAGGGAAGGTCTGTTGTCACACTAGCAGAAGGATTTCTTGCGCCGTTCCCGGGGAGGAGAGATCAAGTCAAGATCTATCCAAGTAGGTGTCACAAACTCATCCATTGCATTTACCTTTTTTGCCAGTTGCCTCTCGTTTTCCTCTCCCCCACTTCACATTTGCCGTTTTCTTTTGCCTTTCTCCCTTGCCATTTTCATTTGCCTTTTTGCCTTTCTCCTTTGCCGTTTTCATTTGCCTTTTTCGTTCGCCCTTTTCTCTCGCTTGCTTTCTGTTCGCTTGTGTGACATGTGCCTTCAATATGTTTGCATCTTAGCTTGCTGAAAATCTAGTGATATGGATCCTCATCCACTTGCTAATCTCTTTAAGAGATCCAATTATGTTGATCCAATTGCTAGTGAGTTGAGTGCACTTGACTATCTTTATGGAGTTTTGCTTGAGATGCGTGAATCTGAAAATCGTGATGAGGAAATTTATGAAGTGATTCACGAGGGCTCCGTGAATGAAAAGCATGATTGCAATGGTTCCATTATAAATTCTATTAATGGCAATCATGCTAAAAATATGCAAAACCCTAAGCTTGGGGATGCTAGTTTTGCTATGTCCACTACTTGTTGCAATGATATTTGCAATAATATTGAAAGTGGGTTTGGAGAAGTCATGACTTTTGTTGATGACAATCCCACTATTTTTGAAGAGCATCAACTTTGCATGCATGTGGATCATGAAAAGAATATCCTATGTGATAGTTACATTGTTGAATTCGAACATGATCCCACATGTAATTATTATGAGAGTGGAAAATATGGTGGTAGAAACTTTCATATCACTAAATCACCTCTCGTTATGTTGAGATTGCTAGTGTCCCTTTCTTCTTCCTTGCATATGGTAACTATTGGTTGTCTTGACAATCTGTTTTCCTATAAAATGCCTATGCATTTGAAGTATTTTAGACTTAGATGTGATTTTCAAATGCTTTATGATGCTCTCATTGTGCTTCAATTCTTGTCTTTTGTGTGAGCATCATTGATTTATCAATGCCTAGCTAAGGGTGTTAAACAATAACGATTGTTGGGAGGCAACCCAACGAATCTATCCTTTTTCTTTCTGTTTTGTGTTTTCCACACTTCCATAATTCTGTTATGATTGTGTTTTTTGTGTTTCTTTTGCGTTTGTGCAAAGTAAAACCGTTATGATTAGTCTTGGGGATGATCGTTTGGTCATGCTGGAAAAGACAAAAACTTTCTGCTCACAAAAAGAATTTTCATTTTTTTCCTGTAAGAGCTTTTGAGTTGATTAGTTTTGCTGCTGATTGCTACACAAATTCTTCACACTGTCGTAATGTTTCAGAATTGTTGAAGTACCAGAAGTATATGAAGTATACAGATTGCTGCAGACTGGTCTGCTGTTAACAGATTCTGTTTTTGTTGAGTTGGTTGCTTATTTTGATGAAACTATGGATAGTATCGGGGGGTACTAGCCATGGAAGATTGAAAATACAGTAACCCAACATCAACATAAGTAGAATTTAAGTTTGCTACAGTACCTAAGGAAGTGGTGGTTTGCTTTCTTATACTAATGTTATCATGAGTTTCTGTTTAAGTTTCGTGTTGTGAAGTTTTCAAGTTTTGGGTGAAGTTCTGATGGACAAAAAGGTAAAGAGTGGCAAGAGCTCAAGCTTGGGGATGCCCAAGGCACCCCAAGTTGATTCAAGGATGTCGTAAGAGCCTAAGCTTGGGGATGCCCTGGGAAGGCATCCCCTCTTTCGTCTTCAATCCATCGGTAACATTACTTGGGGCTATATTTTTATTCACCACATGTTAGGTGTTTTGCTTGGAGCGTCTTGTATCGTAGGAGTCTTTTATTTTTGTTGTGTCACAATCTTCCTTGCTGCACACCTAGAGAGAGATACATGAACTCACCGTGATTTTGTCGAGCTTCACTTATATCCTTTGGTTTGACAATTCTGCTCACATGTGCTTCACTTATATCTTTTGAGCTAGTTGATTTTGCTCTATGTGCTTCACTTCTATCTTTTAGAGCACAGCGGTGCGTGGCTTGGTAGTTGATCTATGCTATGACAGTAGTGTCAAAAGGGGTAGTTATCCAAAGGTATATGAAAACTTCCACCTTCATGTGCATTGCGTAGTTGGAGAAGTTTGATTCATCTCAATTAGTTTTGAGTTGTGGTTGTGGTAATATTGAAGTTATACTAGTAAGGTGTTGTGGATCTAGAAATACTTGTGTTGAAGTTAGTGACTCCCGTAGCATGCACGTATGGTGAACCACTGTGTGATGAAATCTGAGCATCATTAGTCTATTAAATGTCATCCTTTGTGTGGTGGTCAGGATCGCGCGATGGTTTATACCTACCAACCCTTCCCCTAGGAGTATGCATTGAATGCTTTGTTTCGATTACTACTAAAACTTTTGCAACAAGTATATGAGTTCTTCATGACTAATGTTGAGTCCATGGTTTAGATGAACTTTCACCTTCCACCATCACTATCTTCTTTAGTGCCGTGCAACTTTTGTCGGTGCACAAAACCCACCATATAGCCTCCCTCAAAACAGCCACCATACCTACCTACTATGGCTTTTTCAAAGCTATTCCGAGATATATTTCCATACAACTACCACCATGACATGTGCCACCACTTCTACATTGCCATTGCATGATCATAAGATAGCTAGCATGATGTTTCCATTGATGTCTATGCCATGCTAGATCATTGTCACGGTACACTACCGAAGGCATTCCATATAGAGTCATCATTGCTCTAAGTTTTGAGTTGTAAGTGTGATGATCATCATTGATAGAGCATTGTGCCATGTGAGGAAATAAAAGAGGCCAAATATGCCCACCAAAAAAAGAGAGGCCAAAGAGCCCACCAAAAAAAATGAGAGAAAAAGAGAGAAGGGACAATGCTACTATCTCCTTTCCACACTTGTGCTTCATATTAAGCACCATGATCTTCATGATTGAGAGTCTCTCGTTTTGTCACCACCATTTAGCTAGTGGGAAATTTTCATTATATAACTTGGCTTGTATATTCCAATGATAGGCTTCCTCAAACTTGCCTTAGGTCTTCGTGAGCAAGCAAGTTGGATGCACACCCACTAGTTTCCTTTAAGAGATTTCACATACTCTTAGCTCTAGTGCATCAATTGTATGGCAATCCCTACTCATTCACGTTGATATCTATTAATGAGCATCTCCATAGCTCATTGATATGCCTAGTCAATGTGACCATCTTCTCCTTGTTTGCCTTGCAACCTCCATCACACTCCATTCCACTTATATTGCTAAAACCATGGCTCACACTCATGTATTGCGTGAGAGTTGAAAAAGTTTGAGAAAGTAAAGGTGTGAAAACAATTACTTGGCCAATACCGAGGTTGTGCATGATTTAAATTCGTTGTGCAAGGATGATAGAGCATAGCCAGACTATATGATTTTGTAGGGATAACTTTCTTTTGGCCTAGTTATTTTGAAAGTTCATGATTATCTTGCTAGTTTGCTTGAAGTATTATTGTCTCCATGTAAATAGCAAACTATTGTTTTGAATCTAATGGATCTGAACATTCACGTCACATAAGAGGAGTTACAAAGGACATCTATGCTAGGTACCATGAAAGCATCAAAATTTCATTCTTTTTCACTTCCCTTCTCGAGGACGAGCAAGAGTCAAGCTTGGGGATGCTTGATACGTCTCAAACGTATCTATAATTTTTGATGGTTTCATGTTGTTCTCTTGTCAACTTTGTATGTTTTATATACCTTTTATATCTTTTTTGGGACTAACTTATTAATTCAGTGCCAAGTGCCATTTCCTGTTTTTTCTGTGTTTTTGACCCTTTTTAGATATGATTTTGGAACGGAGTCCAAACGGAATAAAATCCCCGAAATAAATTTTTCCAGAACAGAAGAAGATCGGGGGACTTGAGCGCCAAGGCAGGGGGCCCACAGGGAGCCCACAAGCCCTGTTGCCGCGGCCAGGGGGGCCCGCGGCAACCAGGCTTGTGGCCTCCCTCGCGCTCCCTTGCACTAGCTCTTTGGCCTATAAATTCCCTAAAATCGCAGAAAAAATCAGGGCATCCACGAAAACACTTTTCCGCCGCCGCAAGCTTCCGTTTCCGTGAGATCTCATCTGGAGACCCTTCCCGGTGCCCTGTCGGAGGGGACTTTGGAGTTGGAGGGCTTCTACATCAACATCATCGCCTCTCCAATGACTCGTGAGTAGTCCACTTTAGACCTACGGGTCCGTAGTTAGTAGCTAGATGGCTTCTCTCTCTCTTGGATCTTCAATACAAAGTTCTCCATGATCTTCATGGAGATCTATCCGATGTAATCCTCTTTGGCGGTGTGTTTGTCGAGATCCGATGAATTGTGGATTTGTGATCATATTATCTATTAATTATATTTGAGTCTTTGCTGATTTCTTATCTGCATGATTTGATATCCTTGTAAGTCTCTCCGAGTCTTGGGTTTTGTTTGGCCAACTAGATCTATGATTCTTGCAATGGGAGAAGTGCTTGGTTTTGGGTTCATACCGTGCGGTGACCTTTCCCAGTGACAGAAGGGGAAGCAAGGCACACATCGTGTTCTTGCCATCAAGGGTAACAAGATGGGCTTTCATCAGAAATTTGAGATTGTCCATCTACATCATGTCATATTGCTTAAGGCGTTACTCTCTTCTTTTGAACTTAATACATTAGATGCATGCTGGATAGCGATCGGCGTGTGGAGTAATAGTAGTAGATGCAGAAAGTATCGGTCTACTTGTTTTGGACGTGATGCCTATAGATATAATCATTGCCATAGATAATGTCACGACTTTGCACGGTTCTATCAATTGCTCGACAGTAATTTGTTCACCCACCGTCTACTTGCTTTCATGAGAGAAGCCACTAGTGAACACTACGGCCCCCGGGTTTATTCACAACTATGGTCTCCACTTTCACTTCTACTTTGCTTTGTTTACTTTTTGCTTTCAGTTCTCACTTTGCAAACAATCTATAAGGGATTGACAACCCCTTCATAGCGTTGGGTGCAAGCTCTTTGTGTTTGTGCAGGTACTTGTGACTTGACGCGATCCTCCCACTGGATCGATACCTTGGTTCTCAAACTGAGGGAAATACTTACCGCCGCTGTGCTACATCACCCTTTCCTCTTCAAGGGAACACCCACGCAAGGCTCCAAGGCCGCGGGGAAATCCTTTGCATATTTTCCAAGGAAGTCCCTATAGGCGTAGCCCATAGCAGCAGGATTCCTGGCGCCGTTGCGAGGGAAGGTCTGTTGTCGCAGTAGCAACGTCTCAACAAATTGTGAGGCTGACTTACTTTTCAATCTTGTAGAGGCAACTTATATTTGAAGTCCTCGAGAAGAACTGGCCCTAAGGGCATGGCCAACGCTCCACTTTGGATAGGTGACCCAACAATATATGTCACTCTCAGTTGTCCAGCTAAGCTCAACCAATAGTTTGTAGACTAAAGCGGGATCCTATAAAGGAGGTAGGCTCTTGGTTGATAAAAGTAGAAGAGAGGATGTAGAAGAGAGAGGACAGAACCTGATAGAGATGGGGCCAGCCCACCCTTGTTCACATCAAGTACAGAAACAAAGATTGTATATGTCATACATGGGCCTAATGGGCAGCTGTATGCGTTGAGTGTTTGAGAGACAAAATAGTGCTCCATCTATCTTTACTTAGGAGCAAGAGATGAGGCACTAGGGAGGTGATGACTCTATTATACATGTCCTAACCTAGCCAATAAGAACTCTCCACCCTTGCCCGTGTGCTTTCCTGCACGATGCCAGCTGCCCGTATTCATGCTGTTATAAAGCATTCGCTCTGGATTGACATCGGCATAGAGCATACATGACTTTGTACTCGCACCCACACTAAAGAGGTACTCCTGTTCAACGTGAGAGAGATGTTTACTGGACGAGACAAGACGGAAATCTACCATGCCCATTTAATGCCCGTCCGTTCATATACCGTCATCAAATCGGCTTGTTGACCAAGGAACCAACTCTCGCGCCGTGCATTGCCGCAACAAATTCTTGGCCTCACCGAAATTCGCTATTTAAAGGCGGTCGCACCCGGCTAACTCCACACAAAAACACATACGTTCCACATCCTCCTCCCTTCCACGCGTTCAACATGACCACGAGCTCTAGCACTTTGTGGAAGAGCCTGTCATCGGAGCAGAAGCATTAGGTGGTCGCCCTTTCTAGCCACCCAGCATAACTACCGCGCGTGGAAGATCGAGCACGACATGCCTGCTAGCTCACCCGAGGTCTTCGACGATGACCCTACAATGGAGATGGGCACCGACGATGACCCCATGGCTATGCATGCAAGTGAGGAGATCGTGGTCACCATGGTGTGGCGAACCCAAAGTTTGGTGTGGAGTAGTGAGCGCTCTACGAGGCCGTGCGTTCTCAAGGCATCGCTCGCAACATAGAGGCGGTGCAGCCGGAGGCGCACATGATAGCACACGCGCTAGCGCTCGAGGATGAGAATGCCACCAGTTGTGTGTCCTATGTGCCAGCATCCAACTTTCGGGGGCGCATGTGGCAAGTGGACTGTGATGGGCCATCCATATCCATCATCGACCTCATGTCCACCGACACGGGCCACAGACATGCCGCATACTCATCCGAGGGTTAGTACTGCACTGGAGGTGACAGGGCACCATGTCCCAAATCAGTCGTTATGTCTCCCATGTTCTACCCATCCTCGATGTAGACCACACCTTCACTTCACAGTGTTCAACCCTGCCACCATTCATGGAGATAGCAAATGGAGGACATGACTGCCGATGCAAAATACAAAGAAAGTGGAGGATGGTCGCCTTCGAAGGATAGGTTTAAGTCGGACTTCTATTTTTAATAAAAATACCCGAGTTGTAATGAATGTGTTCCGATTTATATGAAAATCTACCGATTTTCATGCCCGCTTTGTTGAAATGCGGTTTGAATTGTATGCAGATGACAATGTATAGTCGGGTACCAGTCCGCGAACAGATACGGGAGCCAATTTGCGGGTTAACAATGGAGGTGCCCTTAAACACATTAAAGAATTTATCAATTAAATTTTCCAATACATAAGTGCTAGTGTTTACTGTTTTGAAAGTATTGTACAACGATCCTCTAGACATCATTTGAACACAACATGATTTAAATCCACAAAGATTGAAGGAAAGAGACAATCTAATATTGTAGGCGACTTGTTTTGTGTGAATCGTTTGTTAATTCATCATGTGCATCACAGAGCTCTTATTGATTTAGTAACTAAACTCTTTCATGATATTAAAAAAACTAACCTCTTTGTTAGGTTGGTGAGCTTCTTTCATGTAAGTGTCTTGTCTAGGTTCGCACGCTTGATATTAGTTTTTGGGCCATGAAAGTTCTCCCTCTTGATGACATGGCGTAGACGGGTTGGCTAGGCGCGCATGAGCACAACCAACCCACCCAGGTTTAGCTTTGACTCATGCTTGATGATCGAAATAGAAGAACTTCCATCTTGTTGAAGATCTAGTGGTACTACCCAAAGACTTAAATGAATAGTGTTGGTGCTAAATAGGGTGGACCAAAAGCTCATAGATCGCGAGCTTAATGAACTCTCGGTAGTTCGACTCACTAAGCTCGTAGCTCGCTTCTTAATGAGCAAAGCAAATCACTAATTTTAGCTCGTTAAACTTAGTGAGCTTAATGAGCGAGCTAATGAGTTTCACGAGCAGCTCGTTAAGCTCACTAATACAACACAACATATATTTTTATGTTAAGTGGCAACATTACTTGGCATCTCAACCCATCTATTCCATCTAACCGATCCAACCTAGCTCACGGAGACAATAACTAACATACGTCCTTATGAGATCACTTTCTTCCTTCATAAAAAATACATCAGAACTGAAGCAAGATGGGTTAATTTCTATTAAAGAGTACTCGTGAGCCCTCACAAGCTTAACAAGCTTTTCACGAACACATCCAATCAGAGTTTTCTGCTCATTAAGATTAACAAGCTTAAAGAGTCAAACCTCAAGGAGCACGAGCTTAACGAGCCGAGCAGCTCGTTAATCCACCCTAGTGTTAAAACTGTCAGAACTCGAATAGGGGGCCCTGAGCTGGTGATCGTGGAACGGTGAACAAGAAGTAAGAAGATACATATTTACCAAGGTTCATGCCCTCTCAAAGAGGTAAAACTCTATGTCTTGCTTGTATTGTATTGATTGTTGGTGGGGTACAAAGTACACGTGATCTACCTCAAGATCGTGTTCTAAGATCTATAACTTTTGTGTGTGCCTCTAAAGACTAAACCCCCTCGGTTTATATAGGCATCGGGAGGTATCTACGGTTTACATATGGTCGATTGCGAACAAGGGATAAACATGCCACATATTCAAACAAGCCTCAAAGTACACGTCAACTCTTCACATGTTTCCATCTTCTCTACACCGAGGGCAAGTATTTCAGGAGTCTTTCCTTCAAGAGTTGATGGGTCATCGGCCTAACCCATAATGACAGACTGTCACTAGCCTTGAACTCGTCTTCAAAGCCAAGGACATTACCACCCTCCTCGCAATAGCTTCTCCTTCTCATGGTCTTCGGCTTGGAAGGCGAGTTCCCACGTTGTTGGGGATATAACCCCAGGGTACAATATGTCGTAAAGGGCTGGGGCAAATCATACGAAAAGACAAGAAGATGGACCGGAAGATTTATCGATAATATCATCTTATGGCCAAACATCTAGAGATGGCGACTCAAGGCCCAAAACAAAGGATACGTCGGGAGTTTTCCTAAACTTGGGAAGTAAGATAAGATAGAGTTATATTAAGTCACGGGCATTTGTTTGACCCAGACTCTATTGTAAACTTGATGCCTCTACCTGTATATAAAGGAGAGCCCTCGAGCTAGAAATATCAAGTAAGAAACTCTCGAGAGCTAGGTTAGCAATCCTGCATCCTTGTAATCGAGATCCCCATCAATATAGACACAAAAGCATGACGTAGGCTTTTACCTGCATTGGAGGGGCCGAACCTGGGTAAACCCGTCTCTCATCCCCAATCAACCCCTTCGCGTCACCATACCGCGATGATGGCCTCACCACTATGCCTATCTTGAGGACATCTACCATGACAAAACCACGACAGTTGGCGCCCACCGTGGGTCAATCGCAAGGTGGAGTTGAGTTTTCGGAGGGAGCTCTTTCAGGGTTCGAGAGCTACGTGGATGGTCAGATGACCAAGACTCGCCGTAGTGAGATCTACATCGACGATTTGAGTTCGGGCCCTAACGCCGACTCGATCGAGTACGGGTACCGAACCCCCTTCGGTAAGATCCAAATCTTCACCGGCAAGATTAACCAAACAGTGCCCGAGCCGGACATCTGCGCCAACATTGTCGAGCCGGCTCGTCGCACTCATGCCAGCTGCAGAAGGACTAACCGGAGCCACAACATGGCAAAAGGAGCCAGTCTAGCCCATCGTCACGGAGACAGGGACGCTGAAGGCCAAAGCACTAACAAACAAAAAAGATTAGAATCTGTGGTTAGTACTGCTACCTCTTTAGCTTGCGTTGGTTTTTCGCTTGAAGAGGAAAGGGTGATGCAGCATAGTAGCAGTAAGTATTTCCCTCAGTTTTGAGAACCAAGGTATAAATCCAGTAGGAGTATCAAGCCAAGTGTCCAAAGTACCTGCGCAAAAACAGCAAACTTGCACCCAACGCTACAAAGGGGTTGTCAATCCCTTCACGATTGATTGCAAGGTGAGATCTGAAGGCGGAAAGTGCAACTAAGTAAAAAGTGTAAGGCTGAAAATATGATGTGAAGTAGACCCGGGGGCCATAGTGTTCACTAGAGGCTTCTCTCAAAATAGCAAATATTATGGTGGGTGAACGAATTACTGTCGAGCAATTGATAGAACCGCGCAAAGTCATGACGATATCTAAGGCAATGATCATACATATAGGCATCACGTCCGAGACAAGTAGACCGATACTGTCTGCATCTACTACTATTACTCCACACATTGACCGCTGTCAAGCATGCATCTAGTGTATTGAGTTCATGACGAACAGAGTAACGCCTTAAGCAAGATGACATGATGTAGAGGGATAAATTCATGCAATAGATATAATCCCCATCTTTTTACCCTTGATGGCAACAACATGATGCGTGCCTCGCTACCCCTTCTGTCATTGGGTGAGGTCACCACACGGTATGGACCCAAAACAAAGCACTTCTCCCATTGCAAGAATCATAGGTCAAGTTGGCCAAACAAAACCCACAACTCGAAGATAACTACAAGGATATGAAATCATGCATATAAGAGATCAGAAGAAACTCAAATAAGATTCATAGATAATCTGATCATAAATCCACAATTCATCGGATATGGACAAACACACCGGAAAAGAAGATTACATCGGATAGATCTCCATGAAGATCATGGAGAACTTTGTATTGAAGATCCAAGAGAGAGAAGAAGCCATCTAGCTACTAGCTATGGACCCGAAGGTCTATGGTGAACTACTCACACATCATCGGAGAGACCATGGTGTTGATGAAGAAGCCCTCCGTATCCGAATACCCCCTCCGGCAGGGCACCAGAACGTGCCCCAGATGAGATCTTGCGGAGACAAAAGCTTGCGGCGACGGAAAAGTATTTTCATGGATCTCTCTCGTAGTTTTGGATTTTTCAGGAATTTATAAGCGGAAGAGGTAGGGCAGACGAGCCACAGGGGGCCCATAAGCCTTCTAGTCGCGGCCCCCCTGGACGCGCCTAGGGGGCTTGTGGCCTCCCCTGGTGGCCTCTGCCTTGGTTCTCATGCCCCGTGCGTATCTTCTGTTCCAGAAAAAATCTTTTCGGAAGTTTTATTCCGTTTGGACTCCGTTTAATATTCTCCTCTAAAACGGGTCAAAACACGAAAAAACAGGAACTGACACTTGTCACTAAGTTAATAAGTTAGTCCCAAAAAAGATATAAAAGGCATACAAAACATCCAAAGTTTGACAAGATAATAGCATGGAACCATAAAAAATTATAGATACGTTGGAGACGTATCAAGTACCAATGCCCATTCCAAAAACCAATGGCGGAGCAGCCGCCCTAAGGATCATCAGACGAGCAAGGTGCCCGATTATGAGGCCGCACTCTAGGCACCTTGCCCCAAACACAGGACGCACGATAAGCCGGCTAAACACTTATGGGAAGACTATCGTGTCATGCAGGAGTTCGAGACGCGGATTCTCGAGAGGCATGTGGAGAAACATCCGGATTAGGATACCCCTGGCGGGTTGTCTGGTGACTTTAAACATTCAAGCAGCAGTCAATATAATGTCTTCACCATCAATTCTTGCAAGCTAGACACCAAAGTCAAAAAGAGAGTTATTGGCATGGTTGAGCCGACGAGCCCCGAATATCTCCGCTGGTCTGAGAAGCAAATCACTTGGAGCCGACAAGATCACCCTCTCCAGGTTGACAACCCCGGAGAGCTAGCACTGGTGGTGGCGCCTAAGGTGGGTGGTTACAACCTTTCGATGGTCCTTATGGACGGAGGAAGCAACATCAATGAATTATATTATGACACCTTTCGGCGGATGAATCTCCCCGACAGCAGCTTGGAACCTTCAACCACTATTTTCACGGCGTCGTGCCCAGGAAGTCGGCATACCCAGTTGGGAGAATTAAGCATGATGTGGTCTTTGGAGACGAACACAACTACAGGAACGAGCCCTTAACTTTCGAAGTGCTGAAGATACAAAGTCCTTATCACACTCTTTTCGAGAGACCGGCTTATGCACGTTTCATGGTCGCCCATGTTATGTTTATCTCAAGCTTAAGATGTCGGGCCCCAATGGCCCTATCATAGTAAAGGGAGACATAATGGTGGATCAAGAGTGTGAAGAGGGGGATGCAGCCTATGTGGAGTCGGCCCGTGCCGCCGAGGAACTAAAGTTTTACATGGCTAATGTCGACCCAGCATATATGAGTCCTCTCAAGAAGCCGACTGTCAAGTCTAGAAAACCTCTCAAGTTCAAGCCGACAGAAGATACTAAACATATCGATTTCGTCCCACGCGACTCATGCAAGAAGTTCACCATTGGGACCGGTCTGGATTCCTAATAGGAAAGCGCGCTCATTGAGTTCATCCATGAGAATCGGGACATATTTGCATGGAAACCTTCCGACATGCCTGGAGCATCAAGGGAACTCGCTAAGCACCATCTTAAGGTGGATCCCAAAATGAAACCAGTACGACAATACCTCCGTCACTTTAACAAGGAGAGACGCAAAGCTATTGGGGAAGAGGCGGTCCGGCTCCTGGCTGTCTGGTTTATAGTTGTAGTTTTTCATCTCGAATGGCTAGCTAACCCGGTGCTTGTTTTGAAGAAAAACGGCACCTGGAGCATGTCTGTAGATTACACAGACCTTAACAAAGCCTACTCCAAAGACCCTTTCGCCCTTCCGTGCATCGACCAGATTATTAACTCCATGGAAGATGCATATTCAGGTTATCATCACATCAAAATGGCCAAGAAAGATCAGGAGAAGACAACTTTCCTAACCCCTTTTGGTACCTTGTGCTATGTTTCTATTCCTTCTAGGCTAAAAAGCGCGGGGGCAACTTACCAACAATGCGTACAGAATTTCCTTCATTCACAGATTGCTTGCAATGCTCATGCCTAAGTTGATGACATCATGGTGAAATCTAGGAAGAAGGAAACACTCTTGGATGATCTCAAAGAAAAATTTATAACCTTTGAGTGTACGAGATGAAGCTTAACCTGGCAAAGTGTGTCTTTGGGGTCCCTATCGGCAAACTACCGGGTTTCTGAGTCTCTGAAAGTGGCATTGAAGACAAGCCTGATAAGATCAAAGCAGTGACTTCGCTGGGTAAGCCGGCTAACATAAACTAGGTTCAATGCCTCGCGAGTCGCATTACAGCATTGAGCCAGTTTATAATCCGCCTAGGGGAGAAGGTGATCCCTCTCTATCAGTTGCTGAGGAAAACAAACAATTTTGTTTGGACTGACGTGGCTGACGAAGCTTTCAAAGCACTCAAGAAGCAGCTGGTTGAACCACTGATTTTAGCTACCCTGTCCGACAAAGAGCCCATGCTCATGTACATTGCTGCAACTTCTAAAGTGGTAAGTGTTGGAGTTGTCGTCGAGCGAAAGGAGGAAGGAAAAGAATATCCAGTCCAACGGCCGGTTTATTTCGTTAGTGAAGTCTTGACCCTATCCAAACAACGGTACCAACATAGGCAGAAGCTCGCCTTTGGGGTCTTTATGGCAGGATGGAAGCTGAAACATTATTTTCAGGATCACCCAATCGTTGTGGTCTGTTCAACATGGTGATATCACACAAAATCGAGAGGCAACTCGGAGGATTGCTAAGTGGGCCATTGAGCTTGGTCCGCATGAGGTGAAGTGCATGCCTCGAATGGCTATCAAATCCTAAGCGTTCGTAGATTTCATCAACGACTAGACAGCCTCGCAAATTCCAGAGGACAGGCTAGACAACACATATTGTGTTGTGCATTTTGATGGGTCCAAACAGCTAGAAGGATCCGGGGCTGGGTTCGTGTTAACTTCTCCATGAGGTGAGAAATTTTGCTACGTTCTACGACTCTTGTTCCCCCGCACTAATAACGCGGCTGAATACGAGGCCCTATTACACGGGCTAAGAATGTTTAAGGAAATGAACCTTAGCCAGGTTAGGTGTCTAGGCGACTCAGACTTGGTGGCACAACGGGTTTCACGGACCTGTGATTCAAAAGACCCCCTCATGGCGGCCTATCGACGAGCGGTCGCTGAGGTGGCGGGTTACTTTCATGGATACCAAGTCATCTTGGAAATCTGACATAGAGGCAATAATAAATTAGTTATTATTATATTTCCTTGTTCATGATAATTGTTTATTATCCATGGTGGAATTGTATTGATTCTAAACTCAAATACATGTGTGGATACGTAGACAAAACACTGTCCCTAGTAAGCCTCTCAAGGACTAGCTCGTTGATCAAAGATGGTCATGGTTTCCTAGCCATAGACATGAGATGTTGTTTGATAATGGGATCACATCATTAGGAGAATGATGTGATGGACAAGACCCAAACTATGAACGTAGCATATGATCGTGTTAGTTTATTGCTATTGTTTTTCGCATGTCAATGTATCTGTTCCTATGACCATGAGATCGTGCAACTCCCGGACACCGGAGGAATACCTTCTGTATATCAAATGTCACAACGTAACTCGGTGACTATAAAGGTGGTCTACAACTATTTCTGAAGGTGTCTGTTGGGTTGGCATGGATCAAGACTGGGATTTGTCACTCCATGTGACACAGAGGTATCTCGGGGCCCACTCGGTAATACAACATCACAATAATCCTTGCAAGCAGTGTGACTAAGGAGTTAGTCACGGGATCTTGTATTACGGAAATAGTAAAGAGACTTTCCAGTAACGAGATTGAACTAGGTATAGAGATACCGATGGTCGAATCTCGAGCAAGTAACATACCGATGGACAAAGGGAATAGTATACAGGATTAACTGAATCTTTGACATAAAGGTTCGACCGATGAAGATCTTTGTAGAATATGTAGGAGCCAATGTTGGCATCCTGGTCCCGCTATTGGTTATTGACCGTAGAATGTCTGAGGTCATGTCTGCATAGTTCTCGAACCCGCGGGGTATCCACACTTAAGGTTCGGTGACATTTCTGGATTATTGAGTTATGTGTGTTGGTAACTCAAAGTTTTTCGGAGTCCCGGATGATCTCTCGAAAGCTACGAGGAGCTCCGGAATGGTCTGTAGGTAAATATTGATATATAGGAAGTCCCATTTTGGTCACCAGAAAAGTTTCGGGTATCTTCGGTAGTGTACCGTGAATGCCGGGAGGGCCATCGGGAGGGGTCACCCATGCCGGGAGGCTACATGGGCCTTAGGGTTGGCACACCAGCCCTTAGTGGGCTGGCCGAGCCAGCTCCAAGGGGCCCATGCGTCCAGGAGGTGGGAAAGGAAAAAAAACCAAAGTAGGGGAGGTTTCCAAGTAGGAGAGGAGTCCTACTTGGAGTAGGATTGGAGGTGAACTCTTCCACCTCCACTTATTCGGCCGAACCAAGGAGGAGCCCTTTGGCTGCCTCCTCCCCTCTCTTCCTCCTATATATACTAGAGGATTTGAGAGCAGCCCTAACCCTTATAAGCCACGTGTTGTCGTCTCTCTGTAGATCACTTTGTCCTCTAGATTAGTTCCTTAGAGCTTGGCGAAGCCCTGCTGGATTAGTTCACCACCACCACCACCACCATGTCGTGCTGGAGAACTTATCTACATCTCCGCCCCTCTTGATAGATCAAGAAGGCAGAGATCGTCATCAAGCTATATGTGTGCTGAACGCGGAGGTGCCATCCGTTCGGCACTAGATCGGGATGGATCGTGATGAGATCACGGGACTGATCGTGATGGGATCATGGACAGATCGTGATGAGATCGCGGGACGGATCGTGATTGGATTACTAAGACGTACGACTACATCACCGTGTTATATATGCTTCCGCTTAGTGATCTACAAGGGTATGTAGATGCACTCTCCCCTCTCGTAGTTGGTCATCACCATGGATAGATCCTATGTGCGCTTAGGATTTTTTGTTTCCCATGCGATGTTCTCCAACAGTGGCATCATGAGCTAGGTCTATGCGTAGATGACACCTCGAGTAGAACACAAAGGAGTTTGTGGGTGTTGATATTCAGATTGCTGCCATCCTTAGTCTTTTCTTGATTCGGCAGTATTGCTGGAAGAAGCGGCCTGGACCAACATTACTCGTACACTTACGAGAGACCGGTTTCATCGACTAACATGCAACTTGTTGCATAAAGATGACTGGTCGGTGTCTATTTCTCCAACTTTAGTTGAATCATATTTGACCGAGGTGGTCCTTAGAGAAGGTTAAATAGCAACTTGCATATCACCGTTGTGGCTTTGCGTAAGTAAGATGCAATCATACTAGATATCCATAGCAGCCACGTAAAACATGCAACAACAAATTAGAGGACGTCTAACTTGTTTTTGCACGGTATGTTGTGATGTGATATCGCCAAATACATGAGATGATATATTTGATGTATGAGATGATCATGTTGTAATAGTTAAATGTCGACTTGCATGTCGATGCTACGACAATCGGCAGGAGCCATGGGGTTGTCTTTAATTATTTAGCGCTTGATGATGCTTTGCTTTATCGCTAGTCAATAGCTTTAGTAGTAACAACATAGTTAGTGCGGCCACCTCGATGGCAACACAATGATGGATATCATGATGATGGAGATCATGGTGTTGCGTCGGTGACGATCGAGATCATGCCGGTGCTTTGACGATGGAGATCAAGAAGCACAAGTTCATGGCCATATCATGTCACTTAAGATTTGCGTGTGATGTCAATCCTTTTATGCACCCCATTTTGCTTAGGACGACGGTAGCATTATAAGGTGATCCCTCACTAAAATTTCATTATAAAATTGTGTTCTCCCCAAGTGTGCACCGTTACGACAATCCGTCTCTTTGAGACACCAACTGATGATCGGGTGTGATAGACTCTATGTTCACATACAACGAGTGCAAGACAGTTTTACACACGCGTAACACTCGGGTGAAACTTGACGAGCCTAGCATGTACAAACATGGCCTCGGAACACAAGAGACCGAAAGGTTGAACATGAGTCATATAGTAGATATGATCAACATAGAGATGTTCACCATTGAAGCCAACTCAACTCACGTGATGATCGGACTTGAGTTGTTGAATTTGGATCATGTGTCACTCGAATGACTAGAGGGATGTCAATTTGAGTGGGAGTTCTTAAGTAATATGATTAATTGAACTTATTATCATGAACGTAGTCAAATGTCTTTGCAAATTATGTTGTAGCTTGCGCTCTAGCTCCACCGATTTTGATATGTTCTTAGAGAAAACTTAGTTGAAAGATGATAGTAGAAATGATGCGGAGTGGGTGTGACATCCTCAACTGTTGCTACCGTAACCTCGGTAATTAAACTATAGTAAACCTATGCAAAGGATGCCACGTCACCGTGTTTCCTGTCGTTGATCTCGCGTTAGTTCAAAACGGTTCGACTTCAAATTAAAAATAAAGTCAAGCGATAAAAGTTTTTAAATATAAAAAAATGTTCGATGTTTGTCAAATATTACTTAAGAAAAATTTCCTTTAAGAATTATTAAATTTGAGAGGATTTAGTTCATTGAAATAAAATAAAACTAAAACTGCTAATAGATAAATAAAATAAAAAGAAAGAAATTGAAAAGAAAAAAGAAAAAAAGGAACAAGACTCCCCTCCTAACCCACCTCGGCCGGTGAGCCCACCCAAACAACCCACCTAATTGGGGGTATAAAACTCCCCTCCTAACCCTAGCCCAACCGTAGCCTCTCCCACTCCCTCCCCTGCGTTGCCAGACCCTCCCGTGGGCCCGTCACGCCCTCGTCCCTCTCGCTCGCTGCGCTCCCCACGAGCGCTCGATCCCGTCGCTACCTCCCCGTCCCGTTCCCCCAGACCGAAACCCCCTCGAGCGCGAGGAGCTCCTCATCCCTCGTCGCCTCCTCCCGTCGCCCCGCACCCATCCGCTCGAGCGCAGCCTCCCCTCGCCACCTGCGCCTCGCTCCCCAGACCACCATCGCGAGCCCCTCATCAGCCCGTGTCTCCCCTCGCCCCGTTACCCCACGGCGCCCCTGCCTCCTCCCTTGACGACCCCGACGGCCGCTGCACCACACCGTCGCCGGATCCACTGCGCCACACAGTCGCTGCGTCCCGCCGCCGGTCGGCCGTCGCCGTCGGGTCCTCCTCAGCTGGCCCTCCCAACCCCGTTCCATGCTCTCCCTCGCGCTCCACCTCGACGTCGCCCCCACCGTGGGCCGATTCCCACATCGCCCGCCGTCCGCCTCCGGCACCGGTGCTCTGCCGTCGCTCTCCTAGCCACCGGGACCGACCCCTACGGCCCCCCTCACCGGATCCACCTCAATCGCAGCTCGCCTCCACCGGACCTCTCCGTCGTCGCGCCGTCGAGCCTCCCCCGAGCCCATTTTTGCACATCTACAGGGCTCGGTGAAAACACCCCCATTATTCCTTCCCCTGTTCCGATTCCATTCCGGCGTTCACCGCCTCGTCCCGGCGTCGTTTTCATCTACTGTAAATTGAGAAGAGGAGGTGTAGTTTTGTTACTGTCCCTCTCTTGAGAGAGAGATGTGCACAGAGATAACAGAGAGTAATAGAAAAGAGATGTAAAGAAAATAAAGATAAAAGAAATGAATCTATGTATATGTGTATGTATCCAAATATATGTATGGATATGTATGAAATATGTGTGTATGTATATGGAATATGTGTATATGTGGTATGTATGAATTAGTGGTATGGATGTGTGTGCCTGTAACGTATGTGTGGGCTCGCTGTCCTAATGACAGTAGGGGTCCACCACTCCCACCAAATGACACGTGGGGTCCCCCCCTAAAAACATAAATATAATAATAAATATAAAAATATATGTACATTTTTATTAATAAAATAAATAAATAATTAGATATATTATTTATTTAATTAGTTAATTAATTAAATATATAAATTAGTAATTTCTTAATATAGATAAATAATTATCCTATTAGAATATGACATGTGGGTGCCCCACTAAATTAATCTGATTAATTAATAATTAAACCTAATTAAAAATTGTGTCTATGACACATGGGACCCATTGGTCAGTTTGACGAGTCAACTGCTGACGTCAGCATGACATCATGCTGATGTCATAATTGCATTTAATTGAAATAATTAAATCTGGTTTTAATTCCTAAATATTAATAAAACTTTAAAAATTAATATAAAATAAACAGTAGCTTAGATGAAAAAAAATTAACACGAAAGTTGATTAGCAGAACGAGACGAACCCGGATTCACGGTCCATTCGTCTGTCACGCGTCCCTAGCATAGCAAACGTGGAACTTTTCTATGGTTTTCAGTCTGACCGGTAGTAGCGAGAGACTCGAAAAATATCGTGAGATATACTTCCGACCCTCTCTGACATGTGTTGCTGCGTTAGTTCATCCCTAGCCTGCATCTTGCCATGTAATGCTTACTGTTAAACGTGTTGGTGTTATTTATTGTTTCTCCCCCCTCTTCTTACCGGTAGACCCCAAGACTGACGCTGCTGCAGGGTACATCTACCCTCCTGACGACCAGCCCTTTGCCGCAGAGCAACAAGGCAAGCAAACCCGCTTGATCATCCCTATATCGCCTATGTCTTTCTTCCACATGCTTGCATTAGAATTTTGCTACTATTGTAGTTAGCTCCTATATCTATTGCATAGCCTAATTTTAATGAACTGCTAGTTTCAGTACAGTACTTTTAATCTGCTTAGTATAGGTGGAGCAGTGATCCCCTCTGACCCCGTAGTCTAGTTGCCCCGCTTTGTCATCAAGTCTCGTTCTTTGATCGATGAGATAGATCCGACACAACACTCACACCCCCTTAGTTGTGTGACGCTATAGAGCTATTATCGGGTACCGAGGGTGACACCTGGCGAAGTACTCCTGATGGTATCTGTGCAGTACAGCTAGTCGGTCATGGTTATCGAGGGTGATTCCTCCTTCACCACTCCCGACGATGTCTCTGTCGAGCAACCCTAATACGTCTCCAACGTATCTATAATTTTTGTTCGTTCCATGCTATTATATTATCAACTTTGGATGTTTTATATGCATGAATATGCTATTTTATATTATTTTTGGGACTAACCTATTGACCTAGAGCCCAGTGCCAGTTCCTGTTTTTTCCTTGTTTTTGACCTTTTTCAGATAGGAATATCAAACGGAGTCCAAACGGAATAAAACTTTCGTCGTGATTTTTTATGGAAAATATCAAAAATACCAGAAGAAAAAGATATGGGAGAGGAGTCCCGACGAAGCCACGAGCCAGGGAGGCGCGCCCACCCCCTGGGCGCGCCTCGGGGGCTCGTGACTCCCTCGTGGGTCCCCCTGACTTGTTCTCGATGCCATCTGGTCTTATAAATACAGAAACCTCCAAAATAAACCTAGATCGGGAGTTCCGCCGCCAAAAGCCTCTGTAGCCACAAAAAACCAATCGGGAGCCCGTTCCGGCACCCTGCCGGAGGGGTAATCCATCTCCAGTGGCCATCTTCATCATCCCGGCGATCTCCATGACGAGAGGGACTAGTTCTCCCTCGGGGCTGAGGGTATGTACCAGTAGCTATGTGTTTGATCTCTCTCTCTCGTGTTCTTGAGATATCTTGATCTCGATGTACCGCGGGCTTTGCTACTATAGTTGGATCTTATGATGTTCTTCCCTCTCTCCCTTCTTGTAATGAATTGAGTCCCTTTGAAGTTATCTTATCGGATTGAGTCTTTAAGAACACTTGATGTATGTCTTGCCCGTGTCTATCTGTGGTGAGAACGGGATATTCATGTGAGTATTTGATGTATGTTTTGGTGATCAACTTGCGGGTTTCGTGACATCGGGAACCTATGCATATGGGTTGGCACACGTTTTGACTCTTCGGTAGAAACTTTGGGGCACTCTTTGAAGTTCTATGTGTTGGTTGAATAGATGATTCTGAGATTGTGTGATGCATATCGTATAATCATGCCCAGGGATACTTGAGGTGAAAATGGAGTATCTAGGTGACATTAGGGTCTTAAGGTGTTATTCTAGTACGAACTCTAGGATAGATTGAACGGAAAGAATAGCTTCGCGTTATTTTACTACAGACTCTTGAATAGATCGATCAGAAAGAGTAACTTTGTGGTGGTTTCGTACCCGACAATAATCTCTTCGTTTGTTCTCCGCTATTAGTGACTTTGGAGTGACTCTTTGTTGCATGTTGAGGGCTAGTTATATGATCCTATTATGTTATCATTGTTGAGAGAACTTCACTAGTGAAAGTATGAACCCTAGGCCTTGTTTCCACGCATTGCAATACCATTCGTGCTCACTTTTATTATTAATTACCTTTCTGTTTTTATAATTTCAGATTACAAAAACCTTTATCTACTATCCATATTGCACTTGTATCACCATCTCTTTGCCAAACTAGTGCACCTATACAATTTACCATTGTATTGGGTGTGTTTGGGACACAAGAGACTCTTTGTTATTTGGTTGCAGGGTTGCTTGAGAGAGACCATCTTCATCCTACGCCTCCCACGGATTGATAAACCTTAGGTCACCCACTTGAGGGAAAATTGCTACTGTCCTACAAACCTCTGCACTTGGAGGCCCAACAACGTCTACAAGGAGAAGGTTGCATAGTAGACATCAAAACCCTCAAGTGTGGGACCCTCGAGGGTGATTCCTCTAAGTCCACCTTGACGGTTACATCGTTCGGGATCCAACGAGGGTGATGCCTCAGATCCCCCTGATGTTACAACCACACAGTTACTTTACCATGTTACTGTGATCTTTGATGAATAGATGTTAGGCGGGTGGATTCTCGCGTGGATGTGTCGATGACTTAATTAAAATGATAATGGATTTGGGTATTTGATCTGGGTTGGTCGGAAGGCCTTATTAAGCACTAACCGTGTGCGTGGGAAGAATTATGGGTACTCGACGTCGCGGTATCACTCGAAGCTCTTTAGACGTCAGCGATGGAGCAACGCGCGCCCGAGTTGTCCCGACATTCATCGTGCTTGTGATTAAGGGGTGCTAGGACTAACATTGGCCGCCCACGCATCGTGCAGGAGCGTAGAGGGCAAGTGGGCCCACGACCCCTTTGTGCTTAGGAGTTAGACCGGCGGGCTGGCCTCTCTGTTGAGCTTAGGTGGGGTTGCGATGTGTCGATATTCCGAGGCCGGGCATGACCTAGAAAAGTTTGTCCGGCCAGAGTGTTATCAAGTGTGACGGGGAATATGTTGTGCACCCCGGTAGGGAAGAACTTTTATATTCGAATAGCCGTGTCCACGGTTACAGGACGACTTGTAGTTGTGCCCTGATCTTATACAACTACAACTGTTACTTAACTAGAATTTGTTGCCCTGGGATTGCTTTCTCGCAGGGAGTCGAGGAAGGATCTCTGGGCGTGACCTCATATTAATGTTGCTGCAACTATATGACTATTATAATTGTGTTACCTTGCTCTACTCTCGTCTATTGCTGCAAGACCCTTGAAGATGCTAGTCTTTGGTAGGACTCGGCCTTCTCTCTATTCTTGCATTGCTGCAGTCAGTCCACATATAAAGCCCTTCTTTGTTACTGATGCATACTTAGTATAGGTCAGATATAAGTCTTATGAGTACTTCGGATGAGTACTCACCATTGCTTTGCTCCCCCCTTGTCCCCTTGATCAGTTGTTGCGACCAGATGATGGAGCCCAGGAGATGGAGTTTCCCGCAGACGCCTATCAAGCCGATGGTGACTTCTTCGTGGAGGCCGCTAAAGACCAGGAGTAGTCTAGGAGGTTCCCAGGCAGGAGGCCTCGCCTTGTTCGATCATGCTTCTTTTGTTCTTGCCTTCTCTAAGGCACCCCATGGTTAATGTCTGTACTCAGATATTGTTGCTTCCGCTGACTCGTGTGTTTATCGAGCTACTGTATTCTAGCCCTCGAGGCCCCTCACTTGTAACATGAAGCTTGTATTGTTTTATTTGTGTCTAGAGTTGTCTTGTGATATCTTCCCGTGAGTCCTTGAGTTTGATCGTACGCATCTGCGTGTATGATTAGCGTACGATTAAATCGAGGGCGTCACACTGGGTCCGTAAACTGAGGATTGTCCTCAGTGCTACACAGAAGGCTTATGTCCTTAATGCACTGCTCGGTGTGCTACCCCCCGAGCGTCGTTTGTGGATGTTGCAAACATATGACAGACATGTTTTTGATGACTACATGATAGTTCAGTAAGTAATGCTTAACAACTTAGAATTGAGGTGCCCAAGATGTTTTGAACGCCACAAAACATATGAGATGTTCCAAGATCTGAAATTAGGATTTCAAACTCGTGCCCGTGTTGAGAGGTATGAGACCGCCGACAAGATTCTTTGCCTACAAAGTAAGGGAGAAAAGATCAATCGTTGAACATATGCTCAGGTTGTCTCGGTGCTACAATCGCTTGAATCGAGTGGAAGTTGATCTTCGAGATAAGATAGTGATTGACATAGTTCTCCAAAGTCACTACCACCAAGCTACCGAGCTTCGCGATGAACTATAACATGTCAGGGATAGAGATGAAGATCCCTGAGCTGTTCGCGGTGTTTGACACCATGAAAGTAGAAATCAAGTAGGAGCATCAACTGTTGATGGTTAGTAAAACCACTAGTTTCAAGAAGGGCAAGGGCAAGAAGGGATACTTCATGAATGGCAAACCAGTTGCCGCTCTAGTAAAGAAACCCAAGGTTGAACCCAAACCCGAGATTAAGTGCTTCTAATATGAGGGGAATGGTCACTGAAGCGGAACTACCCTAGATACTTGGTAGATAAGTAGGTTGGCAACATCGATAGTAGTATATTGGATATACGTGATATTGATGTGTACCTTGCAATTACTCCTAGTAGCACCAGGTATTAGATATCGGTTCAGTTGCTAAGTGTTAGTAACTCGAAGTTATAGCTACAGAATAAACGGATACTAGCAAGGGTGAGGTGATGATGTGTGTTGGAAGTAATTCCAAGGTTGATGTGATCAAACATCGCACGGTCCCTCTATCATCGGGATTAGTGTTGAACCTAAATAATTTTCATTTGGTGTTTGCGTGAACATAGACATGATTCATTTGTGTTTATCGCAATACGGTTATTCATTTAAAGAGAATAATGGTTATTCCATTTACTTCAATAATACCTTTAATGGTATTGCACCTAAAATGAATGGTTTATTGAATCTCGATCGTAGTGAAACACATGTTCATAATACTGATGCCAAAATATACAAAGTAGTAATGATAGTACCACTTACTTGTGGCACTGCCGCTTGAGTCATGTTCGTATAAAACGCATGAAGAAGCTCCATGCTGATGGATCTTTGGACTCACTCATTTTTGAATTGTTTGAGACATGCGAATCATGCCTATTGATGTTAACGCATGAAGAAACTCCATGCAGATGGATTGTTTAGTCTCACTTGATTTTGAATCACCAAGACATGCAAATCATGCCACATGGGCAAGATGACTGAAGGCCTCGTTTTCAATGAGATGGAACGAGCAAGTGACTTGTTGGACATAATACATTTTGATGTATGCAGTCCAATGAGTGTTGAGGCATGCAGTGGATATCGTTATGTTATTACTTCACTGATGATTTGAGTAGATACCAGTGTATTTGCTTGATGAATTACAAGTGTGAAATATTGAAAAGTTCAAGCCATTTCAGAGTGAAGTTGAAGATCATCGCGGCAAGAGGATAATATTTCTACGATGTGATCGTGGAGGTAAATATATATCTGAGTTGCGAGTTTGGTAAACATTTAAGACAATGTGAAAATTGTTTCACAACTCTTGCCAGCTAGAACACCATAGTGTGATGGTGTGTCCGAACGTCATAGCCGTGCCCTATAGGAGATGGTGCATACTATGATGTCTCTTATCGAATTACCACTATCGTTTTTGGGTTAGGCATTAGAGACAACCGCATTCACTTTAAATAGGGCACCACGTAATTACGTTGAGATGATACCGTATGAACTATGGTTTGGAGGAACCTAAGCTATCGTTTCTTAAAAGTTTGGGGTTGTGACGCTTATGTGAAAAAGTTTCAGCCTGGTAAGCCCGAACCCAAAGTGGATAAATGCATCTTCATAGGATACCCAAAACAGTTGGGAATACCTCCTATCTCAGATCCAAAAGCAAAGTGTTTGTTTCCAGAAAAGTGTCCTTTCTCTAGGAAGAGTTTCTCTCGAAAGAATTGAGTGGGAGGGAAGTGGAACTTGATGAGGTTATTGAACCGTCACTTCAACCAGTGAATAGCAGGGCGCGGGAAGTTATTCTTGTGGCACCTACACTAGTTGAAGTGGAAAGTTGATGATGGTGATTATGAAGCTTCGGATCAAATTACTACCAAACCTTACAGGTCGACAAGGAAACATACGGCTCCACAGTAGTACGGTAATCCTGTCTTGGAGGTCATGTTGCTGGAAAACAATGAACTTACGAGCTATGGAGAAGCGATGGTGGGACCGGATTCCGACAAATGGTTGGACGCCATGAAATCCGAGACATGATCCATGGATGAAAACAAAGTGTAGACTTTGGAAGAACTACTTGATGGTCGTAAGGCTATTAAGTAGAAGTGGATCTTTAAAAGGAAGACAGACGATGATGGTAAATATCACCTTTAAGAAAGCTCGACTTGTCGCAAAGATGTTTCTGACAAGTTCAAAGAGTTGACTATGATGAGACTTTCTCACTCCTAGTGATGCTAAAAGTCTATTGAAATTACGTTAGCAGTTGTTGCATTATTTATGAAATCTTGCAGATATGATGTCAAAACATTATTTCCTCGACGGTTTCCTTGAGGAAAGGTTGTATGTGATACAACTAGAAGGTTTTGTCGATCCTAAGGATGCTAACAAGTATGCAAGCTCCAGCGATCCTTTTATGGACTAGAGCAAGCATCTCGGAGTTGGAATATACGCTTTGATGAGATGATCAAAGCTTTTGGGTTTATACAAGGTTTATGAGAAGCTTGTATTTCCAAGAAAGTGAGTGGGGGCACTATAGAATTTCTGATAAGTATATGTGGTTGCCATATTGTTGATCGGAAATGATGTAGAATTTCCGGAAAGCATATATGGTTGTTTGAAAAGTGTTTTTCGAAGGAAAACCTGAATTAAGCCTACCTGAACGTTGAACATCAAGATCTACGGAGATAGATCAAGGCTCTTGATAAAAACTTTTGATGAATAGATACCTTGACAAGTTTTTGAAGGAGTTCAAAGTGGATCGGTCAAAAAAGGAGTTCTTGATTGTATTGTAAGGTGTGAATTTGAGTAAGACTCAAAACCCGACCACGATAGAAGAAATAGAAAGGATGAAGGCCGCCCCCTATGCCTTAGCCGTAGGCTCTAATGTATGCATGTTCTGTACCGCACCTGATGAGTGCCTTGCCATGAGTTTGCCAAGGGGTACAAGAGTGATCCAGGAATGGATCACTGGACAACGGTCAAAGTTATCCTTAATAACTAGTGGACTAAGGAATGTTTCTCGATTATGGAGGTGATAAAAGAGTTCATCGTAAAGGGTTACGTCGATGCAAGCTTTGACACTAATCCGGATAACTCAATGTAGTAAACCGGATTCGTATAGTCGAGGAGTCATTGGAATTGTTCCAAGTGAAGCATGGTAGAAGGATCTATAGTATGACATAGAGATTTGTCAAGTACACATGGATCTGAATGTTTCAGACCTGTTGACTAAAAGCCTCTCTCACAAGCAAGACATGATCAAACCCCAGAACTGTATGGGTGTTAGATTCATTGCAATCACATAGTGATTTGAACTAGATTATTGACTCTAGTGCAAGTGGGAGACTGTTCGAAATATGCCCTAGAGGCAATAATAAATTGGTTATTATTATATTTCCTTGTTCATGATAATCGTTTATTATCCATGCTGTAATTGTATTGATTGGAAACTCAAACACATGTGTAGATACATAGGCAAAACACCATCCCTATGAGTCTTTGAAGGACTAGCTCGTTGATCAAAGATGGTCAAGGTTTGCTGGCCATAGACATGAGATGTCGCTTGATAACGGGATCACGTCATTAGGAGACTGATTTGACGGACAAGACCCAAACTATGAACGTACCATATGATCGTGTCAGTTTATTGCTACTATTTTCTGCATGTCAATGTATCTGTTCCTATGACTATGAGATCATGCAACTCCCAGGCACTAGAGGAATACCTTGTGTGTATCAAACGCCACAACATAACTGGGTGACTATAAAGGTGCTCTACATGTATCTTCGAAGGTGTATGTTTGGTTGGTGCGAATCAAGACTGGGATTTGTCACTCCGTGTGACGAAGAGGTATCTCAGGGCCCACTCGGCATAATCAGGACTCATACATCTTGCGTACAAGCTTGCCGTAGCTAGGACTCTGCCCTCTCCATTCGTACCCTACACCTCTACTGTCAGGTTCATTCCCACGATAGTTGGCGCCCACCATGGGGCAGGCGTCTAAGCGACTTCCAGCAAGTTTGCAATCTTTGCTCTCCATCATGTCTTCCAGTTGCGATTCGTTCTTGGGCGGCGAGATCCGTTTCGGCACGCTCATATTCGTTGCCGATGACTCGGCATGGCTTCAGGAAGCGCCTCCCGACATCGAGGTGCTCCCGATCCGCGGGGCAAACCACTTCTGTGCAAGCTCCTTCGGCGTACTCCTTCGGCAGCCGTCGACTCCCTTGTCGACCGTTCGCCCCGCTGTTCGTCATCACAAGCGATTCGGTCGCTCACGACTCCAGCGATGGGTGAAGCACATAGGGTCTCGCCAGGCGTCATCTCCGTCGTCTCCGCAGGTTGCTACCATCGAGCCTGCTGAACCTCTTCGGCGTCAAATTAGTCTGATGTTTTTTCTTAGTGCGAGAGCTGCAATCCAGTAGTGGAGGTGTTGATGGCGGGTTCTGTGTACCCAGGTTCGGTCGCAGTGAGCACGAGGTCGGCGAACCGTCGACTTGACACGACCGTCGTCGTCCTCCAACTTCCAGTCGGCGTCAGCGATAACTCTTATCGAGTGGACGAAAGGACAACATTGATGTATACCGTACTCCAGTACTAAATGTTACAGCCGCCGCTAAGATAGCAAATTCTATTCAGCCATCGGATTCAGAGGCCGGTAGAGGTTTGGAGCAGATTCATACTTTGCTTCAAGCAGCGCAGCAACAAAACTCGGTTGTATTGTAGTCGCTCAATAGGTTGCACAGTAATTCACCCAGAGTAGATACGGTCCGTTCATTTTACAGTCTAGAGTCACCTAAGCATCACAGAGATGGGGGTTACCAAGAGAATCAACACACATACCAGGGGCAAAACTACTCCGTTCCCCGTTATCACCGTGATGACCGTCGTCGGGTGCATTCTCTTCCGAGGAGTGGTACGTATGTGTCCCGACACTATGGTGACACGCGCCTGTTCGATGACGAGCGGAAGCCTCGATTTGATGCGATAAATGTACTCACCCAGAGGAGGATTGACAGGGGTAGAGCTCACAGAGATGGTTTCGACAAAGATCGTCGGAGTGGAACTGGTACTGCAATTTCTGGCCCCGAGTGCTTCAGTAGAGCAATCCGTTCTGCTGATATTCCCCCCAACTTCAGGTTGGCGGCTAGAATTAGTAAGTTCACACAAGAATCCAAGCCTGAAACATGGCTTGACGACTACTGAGTGGCTATGCAGATTGGCGGAGGCAATGACAGCGTCGCCATGAAGCATTTGCCTCTGATCTTGGAAGGTTTGGCCAGGGCGTGGCGGAATCAGTTGGCTTCTTCTAGCATCTACTGCTTGGAGGATCTCGCCGAAGTGTTCATCAAAACATTCGAAGGCACGTGCAAGCATCCATTCGGTCTGTCCGAGGTGCAGTTTTGCATGCAGAAGTCAAACAAATCTTTGAGAGATTACATTCAGCGGTGGAGAATGTTTCTGAGCACCACGCAGTCCATGCCTTCAAAGCTGGCGTCAGATACAGAGAGATGTACTTGAAGTTCGGTCGTACAGGCGATATGTCCATGAGCAAGATGATGGAGATTGCTGCCCGATACACCAACGGCGAAGAGGAAGACCGCATCCGTAGCGGTAAAGGGAAAGTAGTCGACAACGATGTCGGTGGCAATTGCAATCGGAAGCAGAAGCGCAAAGCTGATGGTTCCACTCCAGCAAAAGCAGCCGCTGTGGCTGCACAAGGAAAATTCAAGGGAAAATCCAAAGGACAGTTTCCCCCCAAGAAGTCCAAGGGTCAGTAAAGATATTCTCGATCAACCGTGTGTATTCCACACGAAGAAAGACAAAGACGGCAATCTGATATTGCCTAAGCACACTACTCATCAGTGCGGACTGTTGATCCAATAGTTTAAAGAGGATCAATCGAGTGCAAAGGATTATGAAAAGGAGAACGATGAAGAAAAACATAATTTTCCAGAAGTCCAAGCAACTCTGATGATTTTGGTTGACGTAGAGAGCAGGAGTTTACTGAAGGTCATAAACTGAGAAGTCAACATGGCAATACCCTCCACCACCACATACCTCAAGTGGTTGCAGACCCCCATAACATTTGATCAGTTAGATCACCCAGCTCATGTCCCTACTCCTGGTCCACATGCCCTGGTGGTTGATCCCGTTGTGGAGGGTGTTCGGCTTCACAAAGTCGTGATGGATGGACGAAGCCGGTTGAATATATTGTATGCAGAAACTCTCAAGGGGATGGGCATTCCAATGTGCCGACTCAACGAGGGCAACATGCATTTTCATGGAGTCATTCCCGGAAAGAAGACCAAGTCACTCGGCCAGATTGCATTGGATGTTGTTTTCGGCTGTGATAAAAACTTTCGCAAAGAGAAGTTGGCATTCGAGGTGCTGGATTTCCAGAGTGCATATCATGCTATCCTGGGTCATCCAGCCTATGATCATTTCATGGCCCGACCATATTACGTGTATCTAAAGATGAAGATGCCAGGACCCAAGGGAGTCATCACAGTCTCAGGCAATCGATAGAGAGCCGAAGAGTGCTTGCAACAAGGCTCTAAAATTACTGATCAACAGATGGGTGTGGTCGAACTAGAGGAATATCGGAAGAATGCCGACCCTGCCGACCTAATGCGCTCCAAGAAGCCCGCTTCTGAGTCCGCTTTTCAGTTGGCAGGCGAAGTCAAACCAGTGAACATCCACCTGACGGATCCCAACGCTGCTCCGACCAACATACCCACAAAACTCGACAACAAATAGGAAGCCGAGCTCATCCAGTTCCTCCGTGAGAACTGGGACATCTTTGCATGGAAGCCTGCTGACATGCCGGGTGTACCCAGGGAACTGGCTGAGCACCGATTGAGAGTGGATCCGAAGGAAAAGCTTGTCACAGAGCATTTGCGTTTGTCCACAGCAGAAAAGCGAAAAGCAATCGGCCAGGAGGTGACGCGACCCTTGGAGGCGAAGTTCGTATGCGAGGTTTACCACTCCGAGTGGCTCGCGAATGTCGTCATGGTCCCCAAGAAGGACAAGTCCCTTCGCATGTGTATCAATTTCAAGAACATCAATAAGGTCTGCCCAAAAGATCACTTACCGCGCCCCCGCATTGATCAAATTGTCAATTCGACTACGGGGTCTGAGCGTTTATCTTTTCTTGATGCTTATTTTGGTTACCATCAGATCCATCTGTTTGGTCCAGATGAAATACAAATGGCTTTCATCACCCCTTTCGGGTGTTTCTGTTATATCACCCTGCCTTTTGGTCTGAAGAATGTCGGCGCCACTTTCATGCATATGATCCAGAAGTGTGTGCTTGATCAGATCAGTCGGAATGTCGAAGCATACATGTATGATATTGTGGTCAAGTCATGCAAAGGTTCCGACCTGTTGACTGACTTAGCAGAGACATTCGCAAACCCGAGGAAGTATGACATCAAGCTGAACCCAGCTAAGTGCACTTTCAGAGTCCCTGGCGACAAGTTAGTCAGTTTCCTCGTTTCTGAATGTGGGATTGATACGTCTCAAACGTATCTATAATTTTTGATGGTTTCACGCTGTTATCTTGTCATCTTTGGATGTTTTATGTACCTTTTATATCTTTTTTGGGACTAACTTATTAATTCAGTGCCAAGTGTCTATTCCTGTTTTTTCTGTGTTTTTGACTCTTTTCAGATCTGATTTTGGAACGGAGTCCAAATGGAATAAAAACCCCGAAATGATTTTTTTCCCGAAGGGAAGAAGATCAGGGGGCCTCTGGGCCAAGACAGGTGGGCTCCAGGGAGCCCACAAGCTCTCACTCCGCCACCAGGGGGGAGGCAGAGGGTCAGGGCTTGTGGCCTCCCTAGCCGCCCCCTGACCTGGATCCTTGGCCTATATATTCCCAAGAATTCAGCAAAACCTCAGGGGAGCCTCGAAAATACTTTTCCGCCGCCGCAAGCTTCCGTTTCCGCGAGATCTCATCTGGAGACCCTTCCCGGCGCCCTGCCGGAGGGGACTTTGGAGTTGGAGGGCTTCTTCATCATCATCATCGCCCCTCCAATGACTCGTGAGTAGTTCACTTCAGACCTATGGATCCGTAGTTAGTAGCTAGATGGCTACTTCTCTCTCTTGGATCTTCAATACAAAGTTCTCCATGATCTTCATGGAGATCTATCCGATGTAATCTTCTTTGCCGGTGTGTTTGTAGAGACCCGATGAATTGTGGATTTGTGATCAGATTATCTATGATATATATTTGAGTCTTTGCTGATTTCTTATATGCATGATTTGATATCCTTGTAAGTCTCTCCGAGTCTTGGGTTTTGTTTGGCCAACTAGATCTATGATTCTTGCAATGGGAGAAGTGCTTGGTTTTGGGTTCTACCATGTGGTGACCTTTCCAAGTGCCAGTAGGGGCAGCAAGGCACACATTAAGTAGTTGCCATCAAGGGTAAAAAGATGGGGTTTCCATCATTGGTTTGAGATTATCCCTCTACATCATGTCATCTTGCTTAAGGCGTTACTCTGTTCTTATGGACTTAATACACTAGATGCATGCTGGATAGCGGTCGACGTGTGGAGTAATAGTAGTAGATGTAGAAAGTATCGGTCTACTTGTTTTGGACATGATGCCTATAGATATAATCATTGCCATAGATATCGTCACGACTTTGCGTGGTTCTATCAATTGCTCGACAGTAATTTGTTCACCCACCGTCTACTTGCTTTCATGACAGAAGCCACTAGTAAACACTACGGTCACCGGGTCCATTCACGTCCATCGTTTACACCTCCGTTTTTTACTTTGCTTTGTTACTTTGTTGCTTTCAGTTCTCACTTGGAAAACAATCTATAAGGGATTGACAATCCCTTCATAGCGTTGGGAGCAAGCTTTTGTGTTTGTGCACGATCTTGTGATACTCCTCCACTAGATTGATACCTTGGTTCTCAAACTGAGGGAAATACTTACCACCGCTACGCTACATCACCCTTTCCGCTTCGAGGGAACACCAACGCAAGGCTCCAAGGCCACGGGGAAATCCTTTGCATGTTTTCCTAGGAAGTCCCTAAAGGCGTAGCCGTAGCAGAAGGATTCCTGGTGGCGTTGCTGAGGAGAATCAAGACAAGAACATTCTCCCGTCAGCACGTGTTTTTGGCGCCAATGGAAGGTCTTTTGTTGCAGTAGCAGAAGTATTTCTGGCGCCGTTGCCGGGGAAATAGGATCGTCAAGAATATTCTCCCGACAACGTGGCTATTTCTGGCGCCATTGCCGGGGAGGAGAGATCAAGATCTATCCAAGTAGGTCTCACAAACTCATCTCCTGCATTTACTTTTGTTGCCAGTTGCCTCTCGTTTTCCTCTCCCCCACTTCACATTTGCCGTTATCATTTTCCTTTTTCCGTTCGCCCTTCTTCCGCTCGCTTTCTGTTTGCTTGAGTGCCATGTGCCTTCAATATGCTTGCATCTTCGCTTGCTGAAAATCTAGTGATATGGATCCTCATCCACTAGCTAGTCTCTTTAAGAGGCCCACTATTGTTGAACGAATTGCTAGTGAGTTGAGGGCACTTGACTATCTCTATGGAGTTTTGTGTGAGAGGCGTGAATCTGAAAATTGTATGGAAGAAATTTATGAAGTGATTCACGAGGGCTCCTTGGATGAAAAGCATGATTGCAATGGTTTCACTATAAATTCTATTAGTGATGCTGAAATTATGCAAAACCCTAAGCTTGGGGATGCTAGTCTCGCTATGACCACTACTTATTGCAAAGATCACGATTGGGGCGATGATTTTTCTTTTGATCTTGAAAATTTGTTCAAGCCTCAAGATGAATATTATATTTGCAATATTATTGAAAGTGGGTTTGGAGAAGTCATGACTTTAGTTGATGATAATCCCACTATTTTTGAAGAGCGTCAACTTTGCATGCATGTGGATCATGAAAAGAATATCCTATGTGATAGTTACACTGTTGAATTCGATATGATCCCACATGTAATTGCTATGAGAGAGGGAAATATTTTGGTAGAAACTTTCATGTTACCAAATTACCTCTCGTTATGTGGAGATTGCTATTGTCTCTTTCTTCTTCCTTGCATATGGTAACTATTGGCTGTCTTGCCAATTTGGTTTCCTATAAAAGGCCTATGCATAGGAAGTATGCTATACTTAGATGTGATTTTCACATGCTTTATGATGCTCTCGTTGTGCTTCAACTCTTGTCTTTTGTGTGAGCATCATTCAATGCCTAGCTAAGGGCGTTAAACAAAAGCGCTTGTTGTGAGGCAACCCAACGAATCTGTACTTTTTCTTTCTGTTTTGTGTTTTCCACACTTTCATAATTCTGTTATGATTGTGTTTTTTGTGTTTCTTTTTGCATTTGTGCCAAGCAAAACCGTTATGATTAGTCTTGGGGATGATCGTTTGGTCATGCTGGAAAAGACAGAAACTTTCTGCTCACGAAAAGAATTTTCATTTTTATTCTGTAAGAGCTTTTGAGTTGATTCTTTTTGCTTCTGATTTCTACGCAAATTCTTCAGACTGTCGTAATTTTTCAGAAGTGTTGAAGTAACAGAGGTATACGAAATATACAGATTTCTACAGACTGGTCTGGTGCTAACAGATTCTGTTTTTGTTGTGTTGGTTGCTTGTTTTGATGAAACTATGGATAGTATCGGGGGGTTATTAGCCATGGAAGATTGAAAATACAGTAACCCAACATCAGCACAAGTAGAATTTAAGTTTTCTACAGTACCTAAGGAAGTGGTGGTTTGCTTTCTTGTACTCATGTTTCACGAGTTTCTGTTTAAGTTTCGTGTTGTGAAGTTTTCAAGTTTTGGGTGAAGTTCTTATGGACAAAGAGATAAAGAGTGGAAAGAGCTCAAGCTTGGGGATTCCCAAGGCACCCCAATAGATTCAAGGATATCGTAAAAGCCTAATCTTGGGGATGCCCCGGGAAGGCATCCCCTCTCTCGTCTTCAATCCATCGATAACGTTACTTGGGGCTATATTTTTATTCACCACATGTTATGTGTTTTGCTTGGAGCGTCTTGTATCATAGAAGTATTTTATTTTTTTGTTGTGTCACAATCATCCTTGCTGCACACCTAGAGAGAGAGAGACATGCACTCACCGTGATTTTTTTGAGCTTCACTTATATCCTTTGGTAGACAATTTAGCTCACATGTGCTTCACTTATATCTTTTGAGCTAGATACTTTTGCTCTATGTGCTTCACTTATATATTTTAGAGCACAACGGTGCGTGGCTTGGTAGTTGATCTATGCTTTGAAAGTAGTCTCAAAAGGGGTAGTTATCCAAAGGGATACGAAAACTTCCACCTTCATGTGCATTGAATAGTTAGAGAAGTCTGATTCATCTCAATTAGTTTTGAGTTGTGGTTATGGTAATATTGAAGTCATGCTAGTAAGGTGTTGTGGATCTAGAAATACTTGTGTTGAAGTTAGTGATTCCCGTAGCATGCACGTATGGTGAACCGCTATGTGATGAAATCTGAGCGTGATTAGTATACTGATTGTCATCCTTTGCGTGGCGGTCGGGATCGCGCGTTGGTTTATACCTACCAACCCTTCCCCTAGGAGTATGCGTTGAATGCTTTGTTTCGATTACTAATAAAACTTTTGCAACAAGTATATGAGTTCTTCATGACTAATGTTGAGTCCATGGTTTAGATGCACTTTCACCTTCCACCATCACTATCTTCTTAGTGCTGTGCAACTTTCGCCGGTGCATAAAACCCACCATTAGCCTCCCTCAAAACAGCCACCATACCTACCTACTATGGCCTTTTCAAAGTCATTCCGAGATATATTGCCATGCAACTACCACCATGACATGTGCCACCACGTCTACATTGCCATTGCATGATCGTAAGATAGCTAGCATGATGTTCCCCTTGATGTCTATGCCATGCTAGATCTTTGCCACGGTACACTACCAAAGGCATTCCATATAGAGTCATAGTTGCTCTAAGTTTTGAGTTGAAAGTGTGATGATCATTATTAATGGAGCATTGTCCCATGTGAGGAAATAAAAGAGGCCAAAGAAGCCCACCAAAATAAAAAAAAGAGTCCAAAGATCCCACCAAATAAAAAAATGGGAGAAAAAGAGAGAAGGGACAATGCTACCACTTTTTCCACACTTGTGCATATTAAGCACCATGATCTTCATGATTGAGAGTCTCTCGTTTTGTCACCACCATATAGCTAGTGGGAAATTTTCATTATATAACTTGGCTTGTATATTCCAATGATAGGCTTCCTCAAAATTGCCTTAGGTCTTCATGAGCAAGCAAGTTGGATGCACACCCACTAGTTTTCCTTAAGAGCTTTCACATACTCTTAGCTCTAGTGCATCATTTGTATGGCAATCCCTACTCATTCACATTGATATCTATTGATGAGCATCTCCACAGCTCATTGATATGCCTAGTTAATGTGACTATCTTCTCCTTTTCTTTTGTCTTGCAACCTCTACCACACTCCACACCATCTATAGTGCTATAACCATGGCTCACGCTCATGTATTGCGTGAGAGTTGAAAAGGTTTGAGAAAGTAAAGGTGTGAAACAATTACTTGGCCAATACCGGGGTTGTGCATGATTTAAATTCGTTGTGCAATGATGATAGAGCATAGCCAGACTATTTGCTTTTGTAGGGATACCTTTCTTTTGGCCTTGTTATTTTGAAAGTTCATGATTACCTTGCTAGTTTGCTTGAATTATTATTGTTTCCACATCAATAGCAAACTATTGTTTTTAATCCAATGGATCTGAACATTCACGTCACATAAGAGGAGTTACAAAGGACACCTATGCTAGGTAACATGAAAGCATCAAAAATTCATTCTTTATCACTTCCCTACTCAAGGACGAGCAAGACTTAAGCTTGGGGATGCTTGATACGTCTCAAACGTATCTATAATTTTCGATGGTTTCACGCTGTTATCTTGTCATCTTTGGATGTTTTATGTACCTGGTATATATTTTTTGGGACTAACTTATTAATTCGGTGCCAAGTGCCAGTTCCTGTTTTTTCTATATTTTTGACTCTTTTCAGATCTGATTTTGGAACGGAGTCCAAACGGAATAAAAAACCCGAAATGATTTTTTTCCCGAACGGAAGATCACGGGGCCTCTGGGCCAAGCCAGGTGGGCTCCAGGGAGCCCACAAGCTCCCACTCCGCCACTAGGGGGAGGCGGCGGGGTCAGGGCTTGTGGCCTCCCTTGCCGCCCCCTGACCTAGATCCTTGGCCTATATATTCCCAAAAATTTAGCAAAAATCAGGGATCCTCAAAAATACTTTTCCGCCGCCGCAAGCTTACGTTTCCGTGAGATCTCATCTAGAGACCCTTCCCGGCGCCCTGCCAGAGGGGACTTTGGAGTTGGAGGGCTTCTTCATCATCATCATCACCCCTCCAATGACTCGTGAGTAGTTCACTTCAGACCTACGGGTCCGTAGTTAGTAGCTAGATGGCTTCTTATCTCTCTTGGATCTTCAATACAAAGTTCTCCATGATCTTCATGGAGATCTATCCGATGTAATCTTCTTTGGCAGTGTGTTTGTCGAGATCCGATGAATTGTGGATTTGTGATCAGATTATCTATGATATATATTTGAGTCTTTTCCTATATGCATGATTTGATATCCTTGTAAGTCTCTCCGAGTCTTGGGTTTTGTTTGGCCAACTAGATCTATGATTCTTGCAATGGGAGAAGTGCTTCGTTTTCGGTTCTACCATGTGGCGACCTTTCCCAGTGACAGTAGGGGCAGCAAGGCACACATTAAGTAGTTGCCATCAAGGGTAAAAAGATGGGGTTTTCATCATTGGTTTGAGATTATCCCTCTACATCATGTCATCTTGCTTAAGGCGTTACTCTGTTCTTATGGACTTAATACACTAGATGCATGTTGGATAGCTGTCGACGTGTGGAGTAATAGTAGTAGATGCAGAAAGTATCGGTCTACTTGTTTTGGACGTGATGCCTATAGATATAATCATTGCCATAGATATCTTCACGACATTGCGCGGTTCTATCAATTGCTCGACAGTAATTTGTTCACCCACCGTCTACTTGCTTTCATGAGAGAAGCCACTAGTAAACACTACGGTCCCCGGGTCTATTCACATCCATCGTTTACACCTCCGCTTTTACTTTTCTTTGTTACTTTGTTGCTTTAAGTTCTCACTTGGCAAACAATCTATAAGGGATTGACAACCCCTTCATAGCGTTGGGAGCAAGCTTTTGTGTTTGTGCAGGATCTTGTGATAGTCCTCCACTGGATTGATACCTTCATTCTCAAACTGAGGGAAATACTTACCACCGCTACGCTACATCACCCTTTCCGCTTCGAGGGAACACCAACGCAAGGCTCCAAGGCCACGGGGAAATCCTTTGCATATTTTCCTAGGAAGTCCCTAAAGGCGTAGCCGTAGCAGAAGGATTCCTGGTGCCGTTGCTGAGGAGAATCAAGACAAGAACAGTCTCCCGTCAGCACGTGTTTCTGGCGCCATTGGAAGGTCTTTTGTTGCAGTAGCAGGGATCAATGTCAACCCCGAGAAGATCGACGCCATCGTCCAGATGCAAAGCCCTATGCGGGTGCACGATGTCCAGAAACTCACAGGCTGTCTGGCAGCGTTGAGTCGGTTCATCTCTCACCTCGGTGAGAAGGTATTGCCTTTATACCAACTGATGAAAAAATCTAATGTGTTCAAGTGGAATGACGAGGCAGAAGGAGCGTTCGTTGAGCTAAAAGCCCTCCTTTCCACCCAGCCGGTGCTTGCTTCTCCGCACAGCAAAGAACCCCTGCTCTGATACATCGCAGCTACCAATCAAGTTGTCAGCACGGTTCTGACCGTTGAGCGAGAAGAAGAAGGAAAAGCTTACAAGGTCCAGCGCACAGTCTATTATATTTCTGAAGTATTAAACCCTTCGAAGCAAAGGTATCCTCATTACGAGAAGCTCCTTTATGGAATATACTTGTCAGCGAAGAAGGTGGCGCATTACTTTCAAGATCATTCTATATCGGTCATCTGCGATGCTCCATTGTCAGATATTCTTCACAATCGAGATGCATCGGGTCGTGTGGCTAAATGGGCCATTGAGTTGTTATATTTTGACATCAAATTTTAGGCAAATAAAGCTATCAAGTCTCAGTCCCTTGCTGATTTCATGGCCGAGTGGGTGGAACAACAACAACCAGCTTACATTCACTCAGCACACTGGACTATGTTCTTCGATGGCTCCAAAATGTTGAATGGATCCGATGCTGGTGTGGTATTGGTGTCCCCACAAGGCGACAAGCTCAACTATGTTCTCTAGATTCATTTTGATTCCTCCAACAATGAGGCTGAATATGAAGCCCTCCTCTACGGGTTGCGTATGACCATTTCACTCGGCGACCGACGCCTGATGGTATACGACGACTCAGATTTGGTGGTCAATCAAGTGATGAAGGAATGGGATGTCAGCAACCCTGCTATGACTGGATACTGCAATGTAGTAAGGAAACTTGAAAAGAAGTTTGAAGGTCTGGAGCTCCATCATGTTCCCTGATTGAAAAACCAAGCAACTGATGAACTGGCCCAGATTGGATCCACTTGGAAACCTGTCCCTAGCAGTATGTTCCTGGAGCATTTGCATACTCCTTCGGTGCAAGAGGATCCTTTCACTGAAGAGCCCCCACAACCGATGAGCACCTGAGATTGACGTCCCAACAGTGGTTGATTTAGTTATGGAAATCCTGGTGATCACACCCGAGTGGGCAGTACCATACATTGCATACATCCTCAGAAGAGAACTCCCTGAAGGCAAAGCTGAAGCTAAGAAGATTGTCCGCAGATCGAAGGCTTTTACTGTGATGGGCGATCAGCTGTACAGAGGAAGCGTTACCGGCGTAGCTCATTGATACATCTCCCCTGAGGAGGGTCGACTGATCCTGGAAGAAATCCACTCAGGGACCTGTGGCCATCATGCGTCCTCTCGGACCATTTTTGCCAAAGCATACTGAGCTTGGTTCTTCTGGCCACATGCTAATGAGATGGCCAAAGATATCGTTGATCACTGGAAGGTTGCTAATTCTATTCTAACTTGTCTCACAAGCGTGTGTCTGCCTTGAAGACTATTCTGCTCCTCTGGCCATTTGTTGTTTGGGGTTTGGATATGGTCGGCCCCTTCCGAACAGGTCGGAGTGGATTTACACACTTACTTGCTGGAGTCGACAAGTTTACTAAATGGATTGAAGCCAAGCCAATAAAGAAGTTGGACTCGCACACCACCATCAAGTTCATGAGAGATATAACATTTTGGTACGGAGTTGCTCACAGTATCATAATAGACAATGTCTTCAACTTTGATTCAGAAGAGTTCAGGCGCTTTTGCTCTGCTCAAGGCACTCGGGTGGATTATGCGTCCGTCACACACCCCCAAACCATTGGACAAGGTGAGCGGGCAAACGGCCTTATCCTTCAAGGGCTGAAACCGCGACTCATGCGAGACTTGGAACATGTAGCTGGAGCCTGGGTAACTGAACTGCCGTCTGTTTTGTGGGGCTTGAGAACAACACCTAACCGGTCAACGGGACGCACACCCTTCTTCTTCATGTATGGAGCTGAAGTTGTCTTGCTGAGTGATATCCTTCATAATCCTCCCCGTGTGGATGTTTACTCGGAGGCTGAAGCTGAACAAGCGCGTCAAGACGGAGTGGATCTCTTGGAAGAAGAGCGTGAGATGGCCTTAATTCGGTCGACCGCGTACCAACAGGATCTTCGTCGCTTTCATGCAAGACATGTCAGGAGTCGGGCGTTCCACGAAGGCGATCTGATGCTCCGAGTGGATCAACAGAGACCTCAGAAGTTAGCCCCTACATGGGATGGACCATTCATCATCACCAAGGTATTGAACAATGGAGCTCATCATCTCTACAACCTCAAGAAGAGAGCCGATGAATCCCGAGCTTGGAATGCGGATCTACTTTGACGTTTTTATGCTTGACAACCAGTTGGATTCATGTAATAAGAGGGTTTATTGAACAATGTTGCTTGTCGAAGTCATATTTTCTTCAATTTGTGTCGATTCTGATCGAGCAGTTTCACACCCAAAACATACTGTGAGTGAAGAGAAATCCTCTCACTCGGGGGCTTAGGTGCGAACCAGTCTTCGCCTAAGTATAGAAACTACTCCGAGTGAAGAGCAATCCTCTCACTTGGGGGCTTAGCTGCGAACATGTGTCGCCTAACTTAAAACCCCTTCCGAGTGAATAACAATCTATTAACTCGGATGCTTAGCTGCGAACCAGTCTTTGCCTAAGTATAGAAACTATCGTGTGAACAGCAATCCTCTCACTTGGGGGCTTAGCTACGAACATGTTTTGCCTAAGTTAAAAACCCTTCCGAGTGAATAACAATCTATTCACTGGGATGCTTAGCTGCGAACCAGTCTTCGCCTAAGTATAGAATATACTCCGAGTGAAGGACAATCCTTTCACTCGGGGGCTTAGCCGTGGATCAATCGCCTAAGTTAAAAACCTTTCTGAATGAATAGCAACCTATTCACTTGAGAACATTCAAAAATCAAGCAAACTCCAAATGCAGATAAATTCAAAAGAATAAAACACTGATTAAAAGTCGTCCATGCCGACGGAAGGTACTCGGGTTCAACACCCGAACGGAGTTTTAACAATACAATAACACTTGGCATACTGAGGCGAATTAAAGTTTGGCAGTGACCATAGTTTCATCTCAAGGCTCACCAGGACTTGCAGGCTCAACGAAGGTATCAAGGTCGATCCCATGAGCAATGCGAGTCGCCGCGTTGATGAAGGTCTCCATGAAATCTTCAAAATGGAGCTTCTTCGTATTCGCCACCTGAAGTGCCTTCAACTTGTCTTCTCTTGCTTCTTTATAATGGACTCGAACGAGCGAAAGGTTCACATCGGCTCCGAATTGCGCGACAGACTCCTTCCACGCTTGCACCCTGTCGGGAATCTGACCCAGGCGGCTCATCACAGACTCTAGATCAGTCTGGAAAGTGTCTTCAGGCCACAACTCCTTATAAATCTTCCTCACGCAGCTCGCAGTCGAGCGATGTACCCCTGGACCTTCAAGAGGCGAGCGTTGAGAAGAAACATGTCTACGACCATGGTATCTAGAACAGGTGACTTGGTGGGATCCAGAATGGATCCACCTCTTCAGTCTCCTTGTTATAATCCAGACATAATTCTGTGCGAGGGGAAACATGAAAAATCAGTCACGATTCATTCGATAAAGTTCGTAACAATTCACTCGGTGAAAGAAGCATACCAGTAAGCGTCACGAGCATTTTGGTTAGGAAGTCCTTCAGAAACTTTTCCATGGCATTCACCCTTTTCGCCATTTGATCAAGCTTTTTTCCCCATTCAATTCCTTCTTTCTTCAACTTCGTGATTTCTTCTTCCAACTTACTAACGTCCAAGAGCTTCTTCTCAGCAGCCTTGGACCTTTGCTTAACATCTGCAAGGACTTTGTCCTTGTCTCGAGTGTTTTATTCAAGGCATCAAAGTCATTGGTCTTCACCTGCAAATCCAGCTGAAGCTGGTTCTTCTCTGATTCCAAGTTGGCATACTTGGATCCAATCTCCCAGGCTTTCTGAAAAACATCAAGGAAATAATTCAGTCGACACTAGTATTTTTTCTGCTTCCGAGTGGAGAAATACAGTTCAATCGGCCAAATAGCAGCCCACCGCACCCACCCAAGTTCTTAAGACTAATGCCCTTCATAAACGATCAACTTTAGTCTCGGGGACTACACCCAAAGGGTGCACTTAGCGTGCCCCATAGGATATAAAACACTCGACCAGGTCCGTCCTGGCCGAGCCACGAAAAAGAAACAGAGCATGTTTTCCAAATAGAACCATGCTGAGGGAAGCACTCGACAGCGGTCTTGGGCACTACACCTAGTGGGTGTACTCAGCGTGCCCCCACTAGATACAAAACCACCCGACGAGGTCCGGCCTGGCCGAGTCAAAAATGTGGAATAACTTTTCAAATCAGACCCCTGCCGATGCAAGCATTCCACAACGGTCCCGGGGACTACACCCAGTGGGTTCACTCAGGGTACCCCCACTGGAATAGAGACAAACAACCACAGAGCATGCTCCAAGTGGGTGTAAAAGCAAGATTGACAAGACTCAAGACAAGACTCAACCGGAAATTAACTTACAATTGCACTTACTGGGATGTTCGCTTGAAGCACCGAACCGGCATCGTATGCCAACTTACTAGCCTTGTACGCCACTTTGGTCTGCTGCATCATCAGCCCGGCTTGAATCATAGCTTCTTTCGCGGCTCCAGTTTGATCCTCTGAGACATGTTGCATAGAATATGCAAGTGTTGAAGGAGTTGGTATCGCAGTAGTGGTAGCGAGAGTTACCGGAGGAGGCGCAGTCGGCACAGTTCTCACAACAGTTGGACCAGTTGGAGGAGTTGTAATCAGAGAAGTTGAACTGGCTAGAGGAACACTCAACATAGGTGTTGCAGGCATGGCCTGAGTTTGTTCCGCATCCGTATGTTGCGGTTCTCGATCATCATCCAAGAGGATGACGTCTGTGGCTGTCAATCGACAGTGTCGGTTAGTTCAGTAGAAGGATTCAATCGAGAATACAGAGTAAAACAAATACTTATCATACCTTGTTGAGGAGTAGGCATGTCCACAATGTCCAACTCCATGGGATCTTCTTGGGCCCCAACAGGCGTCGTCACCGAGGTAGCAGCTCTCGCTAGTAAATTTCACTCGATCTTTAGAGACACAGAAAGTCACAATGAATAAACAAAGAGTGATACGAATACTCATGTTGAAGCAACTGGCACGACAATCCACATTCGAGGCAAGGCCTTCCGAGGCTTAGGAGGTTGAGGCTTAGGTTGCATGGCAGCTTTTTCTGCAGAGTCAGTCGCAACAGCTCTGTCGTGCTTCACGTTCCTGCTGCTGGATGCTAAGGTCTTGCTTGGAGCAGCCCTTGGATCATGGTGATGCTTGGACCGTGATTCGGGGCAAGGAGGAGACCGCTTTTCTTCCTCGCTGTCACCCGAATCATCTTCGCTTCTTATCGCTTTCCCATCAGTGGCAGTTTTGTATCCCGTCCCTACCGATAGTAACTGATCAACTTACTGTTGGAGTTCTTAAGCATATCTTTTTCCATTATTAGTTCTATCTTCCGAGTGGACTAATGCTACAATTGCTTTAGCTGGAGCTGCTGTCGGTATTGGAAACGTCCTCAGTTCCGTGGCGCGAAATCCATCATTGGCTAAACAATCATTTGGTTATGCCATTTTGGGCTTTGCTCTCACTGAAGCTATTGCACTGTTTGGTCTTCTCGCTGTCATTAGCGTAGTCATCGTCAACGCTGTCGCCTTCACTATCCCCTCCGATCTCGAGCTGATCCCTGTTGGGTATGGGAGAATGCAAGTTTGTCCACCCCTACCAAGAACAAAAGCAGCAGAATCAGTCGGTCAAAGATCCAGTCAATCGACAAAGACATGAAAGTAATCATAAAGGATATAAGGTACTAGGTTCCATGGTTTGTACTCAGCAGAAGAAGGGGCGACCCGCTTGGCTCCTATGGGATTGTCGGAGGGTCTAGTGATGCTCTTGAGCCATTGGGCCACGGTTTCTTCCAAAACTTCCTCCGGGTGCAACCAAGTGGAATCCTTAGGGCCCGAGTAGTGCCACATGGCGTGATCCCTCGCCTAAAGAGGCTGAATGCGTGGAGCAAGGAATGTCTCGAGCAGATCCATTCCCGTCACTCTGCTACGAACAAACATCCCTATATGACCCGTCCTGAGTCAGCAGGGAACTGGCAGTCGACCTGGTTCTACTGCAATGACATTGCGTCTCTGAACATGTCGACTGGCCTTCCTCCGTTTACCTTGGAGCGACCGACTGCTCCTAGGACGATAAACGTGTTTGAGGATGAGAAGACTGAGGTGGGGATGTTGGTGAATGAGGTACTCCTTTTTTGGATCCCCAAACCCCCCACATAACTGGATCATGCGAGTCGTGTTGTCACTCGGGTTTGCCCTCTTCACTACTTGGGAGCACACAGAGAAGATGTGTTTGAACAGTCCCAGTGAGGAGGACATCCCAGGAAGCATTTGCACAGCGTGACGAATGCGGAGAGATACACGATGGAGTTGGGAGGAAGATGGTGAAGTTGCGCTCCAAAATAATAGATAAAACCGTGAATAAAAGGATGTCGGGGTAGAGAGAAACCTCGCTCAACATGAGTTAGAAGGAGGACTCGTTCCCCTTCACGGGGCTCCGGCTGAACCTCTCCTTCCAGTAGCCTCCAAAACTTCTCGGCCACCATCCCATGCTCAACAAGCTCCAGGATGTCCTCCTTCCGTACAGTGGACGGGAGAAAGTCTCCCTGGATCCACCCCGGCGGCAGCACAGGTCGGCCGACTGGCTTCCTCAATTTCCCACCCTTCTTGGCGCGCTCGAGCTGAGTTGTCTTTCTATTCGTCATTGCTGCAGCGACGGAGACGAACCAAAGAAGAACCTGCAAGACGGAAGTGAGGGAGAAGCATGGAAGAATCAGATGGAGGTGCTGCCTTAACCCAAACACTGTCTAGATTTATATAATCGGCCGGGTGAGTCACTCACTGGTGGACCCCCCATATCTCTGCCTATCCCGATAAAAAAGGAGATGTGACGCGTGGCGATAATGACGGTGCGATAATCGAGGCGTCGTTGCCCCACTTCTCCTGGTTGTTGCGTCATCATCGCGCAATGCACGTAATCCAAAATTTTGAATCCCGTGAAATCCGGACCTACCGAAGTGAACCGTCACATCTCAAGATCCCGACAGTCACTCGGATTAACTTCAAGTACTTAAATTCACTTGGATGTGCTTCACAACAGAATCGATCAAGGTGAATGACGAAGATTCAGTTGACACGAAGTTCAATCAAACCCAAAAGTATGTTCATGATCAGTATGGCTCGACAGAATCTGCATCAACCCCTTCCTCACTCGAACCCCGATCCATTCGGGGGCTAATGATGGGGATATGTACCTAGGGTAGGGTCACATGCCTGACCTAAGTGTCCTACCTAAGGGTACCTCACTATTAGCTGGAAGATCACAAAGAAGATTCCGACTGGATAGCCATAGCGTCTAAAGTCACACGGTAAGAAGTCACTCGAAAGACGTTCCCCTTCACTGACAACTAACTTCCACTCGGAAGACACCAATTGACGCAGAAGACCAGAAGCCACCTCCAGGGAGGCCAACGGATGAGCGTTCGACTAATCATCATGAATAACATTAATTACATACATACGTTATCGGTAATGTACACCTTTAAACTCTATTGATCGAATCGTTAGATGTTGGGGCCTTGATGGGGGGTAGCGCATTCTATATAAGCCTCCCCTCCCCTCTGGCATAAGGGTTCACACCCCGTGTAACACACATTCCACACTGCAAGAGCTCCCGAGCACTGAGAAGTAGGGTTGTTACCTCTACGAGAGGGGCCTGAACTCATACATCTTGCGTACAAGCTTGCCGTAGCTAGGATTCTGCCCTCTCCATTCGTACCCTACACCTCTACTGTGAGGTTCATTCCCACGACAGGTGGAACTGGCACGCACGCACGGGATCGTGACGGGGCTCCTTTTAACTCAGTTAGAAGTAAGAGCACCCCGCGCCCCTCACACCTCATGCCGATGCTTACGCCGACAGAAGCGCTGGCCAGAGCGCAGATGCTCCTGGATTATCCTAAGAAAGCGAATAGGCAGGAGGAACGGAGGGCTATGATAGAGAGCCTCATCGCCCATGCAAATGGCGATGGACCACTGTAGGGAGGGCCCTCGGGGAAACCGTCCGTCGGGCTGACCCGCACCCATGGCGAGAAGGCCGTGGGTGGAGCAACCATGGTGCACTCCCCTCACCAGCGGCAGCAGCGGCCGCCGGCTCCACGAGTCAATTTCTCCGATGACTCGATGGCATCGTCCGACCCACGGACCCGCCGCGCCCAGCGACAAGTCCTCAAGGAAAGGCGCAAAGAAGACGCACGTACCCGAATCAAACACAACCAGCAAGCGTGCCACCAATCGGATAAGCGCGCTGGGACCACTGTGGACGCACCCGCTCCAGGGTATCCTAGCGACCTACCTTATGAGGTAGGTTGCCCAACATTTACTCATGAGCTGCGGTGAGTCCAGTGGCCCAGTTCCCGCACTTTCAAGCCAAATATTCCAGAAAAGTACGACGGCAAGACCCACCCGTCCGAGTTCCTGAGCATCTACACCATTGCGGTGCAGGATGCCGGGGGCCGCGACAACAAGATACTAGCCAACTACTTCCTGTTGGTTCTCGAGCCCAACGTTAGGTCATGGTTGATGCACTTTCCCAAGAACTCCATCTCTTCTTGGGCAGAGCTGTGTCAGGACTTCATCGGCGCCTTCACGGGTGGTCATCGAGCTCCTGGCCAGGAAAGTGACCTCCACCTCATTCCCTAGAAGGAAGGCGAGACTCTACGCAAATGAGGTTCAGCCGCATCTAGCACAACATTCCACACGTCCACCCTGCCGCCGTCATTAGTGCGTTCCACCAGAACATGTGGAACCGCAAGATGCGAGAAGAGATGGCGATGAACAAGATCCAGGATGTCGCCGAGCTCTATGCTCTGGACGACAAGTGTGCGATTGCTGAAGAAGGGCAAAGGATTCCCGATGAGAAGGCTGGCACGGAAATCAACTCTGAGGAGGAGGGTGCCGCCACCCCGACCAAGAAGAGCCGACGCAAGAAGCGCATGAGAAATTTTGTTTTTGTTGTCAAAGGGTCCGGCAACCCCGACACCGCCAAGAAGGCCAAGGCTGACGCCCCCGACAAGGATACTGCAGGATGTGTGCCATGCGAGGCCTTGGTGGCTACCGACAAGCCAGAAGGCTCCGGCAAGCAATACTGCAAGATCCATCGTACCAAAAGCCACGACCTCCAGAACTGCCGACAAGTGGAGCAACTTGTTGAGAAGCAAAAGGTTGAATACGATAAGCGGGACAAGGAGAAGGCCCAGAAAAGTGCTGAAGGTCTGGCAAGCAGTGAGGCGGTCGGCGTGGCAGGGCCAAATAGAGGAGGGAGAAGGCCGCCCGTGGCTGCAACAAGGGAAGGAGGAGGAAGATGATGCAAGCTAAGAGGACGAAGGGTCCAGCGACCACGAGTTAAAGAAGGCTATCGATATGATGTGTGTTGGCGGAGGTACTTTGCTTCATTCTTCCCACAACCGCCTTAAAAACTGGGCTCGTGAAGTGAATGCAGCGGAACCCTCTATCGATTCCCGCAGACCGCTAAAATGGTCCCTCACGCCCATCATCTTTGACCCCGAGGACCACCCTGACCGCACAACCGCGGTCGGGTGCCTGCAGTTGTTGGTTTCCCCAACAATCTGTAACCTCAAGTTGACAAAGATGCTGGTAGACTGTGGGGCTGGCATGAATATGATCTCGCCCGACGTGATCAAGAGGTTGCAGATCCGCGATGAGGATCTCGAGGAGAAATGCACGTTTCAGGGGATTGGTCCCGGGAAGATCCAACCAAAATGGAAGGTTATGCTGCCGGTAACATTCGGCAGCGACTTGAACTACAAGACACAGAAGGTCGTCTTCGACGTTTGCCAAGATTCCATTGGGGAATAATGGGATCCTTGGATGCCCCACGCTGGCCAAGTTCATGGCCGTATCGCATTATGCCTACTACACATTGAAGATGCCTAGGCCAATGAGCGTCATCGTCATCAACACCGACAAGAAGGATGCACTCATCTGCACCAACCAGCGCTACCGGCAAACAGTTACAACGTTTGCCGCCAAGGCATTTTCTCTTGCCGTTGGAGCTCGAGGGAAGAAGAAGACTGGCAAGAAGGCCTCTTGCACACCCTCTGGCAAACGCACCCACTCAGAGTGCTGCGTGGCTGTTGACGATGTGCCGGAGAGCTCTAGCGCCAGAAGCAAGAGATCCAAGGCTGCTCCATGAGAGACCAAGAAGATGCCCGCCAAGGAGGATGGCACGGGGGGGGGGAGGGAATTTCACCATAAGTTACACCCTTGAGAGCAAATAGGAAAGCGCGTTCATTGCCTTCCTGCGGGCAAATCTCGATGTGTTTTAGTGGCAACCGCCGAATATCCTCAGAGTTCCCAGGAAGGTAATCAAGCACCACCTTGTCGTCTGCCCTCACACGCGACCCGTCAAGCAAAAGGTCCGAAGCAAGCTCTAGAATGGCAAGAGTTCACAGCCGAGGAGATCAAGAAACTAGAGGCCGCAGGTTTGGTTAGAGGCGTCATCCATGCTACATTGTTGGCCAATCCAGTTGTAGTGAGCAAGGCGAATGGAAAATGGAGGCTATGTATCGACTTTACTAATGTCAATAAAGCCTGTCTGAAAGATCCCTTCCCTTTGTCGCGCATCAACAAGATTGTGGACTCCACTGCCGGCACTGACCTGCTCTCATTTCTAGACGCATACACATACTATCATCAGATCTACATGGCCGAGGAATATGAAGAGAAGACCGCATTTATCACCTGGCACGTACTGCTTCGTATGTATGCCCTTTGGGTTGAAGAACGCTGGGTCCACATTCGCAAGAGCAATCCAGATCGGTTTTGAGCCACAGCTCGATAGAAATATGGAGGCTTACATGGATGATATAGTGGTCAAGACCAAGGACAAGGCGATGCTTATACAAGATCTGGAGGAGATATTTGCCAACCTGTGCAAGATCAAATTGAAGCTCAACCCCGAGAAATGTGTGTTTGGCGTGCCATCCGGCAAGCTTCTCGGGTTCTTTCTATCTCAGCGCGGGACTGAGGCGAACCCCGACAAGATCAAGGCCATCGAACAGATTGAGGCACCCAAGCGCGTTAAGGATGTGTGTTGCCTTCCTGGCTGCGTTGCTATTCTGGGTAGGTTCATCTCCAAGTCCGCTGAGCGCGCCCTTCCCTTCTTCAAAATCTTGAAGAGGGAAAGTCCCATGAAATGGAATCCATAAGCGGAGGCAGCGCTGCAGGAATTGAAGAGTTACCTCTCCTCTGCGCCAACACTTGTCGCACCTAAGCCACGAGAGTCGTTGCTGGTATATCTGGCAGCAACCAATCAAGTGGTTAGTGGTGCGCTACTGGCACAGAGAGAAGATAGCAAAGGGTCAGCAGGAGAGGCGACACCATTCAGCGCGAGACCGATAAGCGGCAAGCCAGGCCCAACCGAGTCTGAGACCGGCAAAGATGAGTTTGCCCCGCGAGGGGAAACAATGCAGAAGAGGAAAGTGGTGCAATGCCCAGTTTATTTCGTCAGCTCCCTACTGCAGGGGGCTAGATCAAGGTACTCTGGCGTGTAGAAGTTGAATTCTGGCCTCCTTATGGCCTCAAGGAAGCTGTGCCACTACTTCCAAGAACACGAGATCACCGTCGTTACCCGCTTTCCGCTGCAACGGATCCTACGAAATCCACAGGCAATTGGCAGGATTGTGGAGTGGGTCATGGAGCTATCTAGCTTTGATATCAGATTTGAGAGCACTGCGAGCATTCAGAGTAGAGCCTTGGCGGAGTTCATTGCAGAATGGACCCCAACGCCATACGAAGATGTTTAAGAAGTGGCTCTCCCCGACAAGGAAACAAGTCAAGAATGGATCATGTAATTTGATGGAGCTTTCTCACTACAAGGTGCTGGCGCTGACGTACTGCTTGTTGCTGTAAGTACATCTAGTGCCTCTTAGTGATTTTGGTGGTTTGAAGACTTATACGTTAAGAGACTGATATGTTTGTGAGTGTACACAAGATCTATAAGTTTCTGAGGAGTTTGAGTTATTCGATGAATATCGACCCCTAAAAATGAATGTCTTCGGGCGAAGACTTTGGTCATTCCTTGAAGACTTTGATCGTGAAGAAATTGCAAAGATATTGATATTCCTCGTGAAGATATTGAAGATGAGGAATTCAGTGTGTCCTGAAGCAAACACTCTGAAAACTTTGACGCGTGACGATTTACTCTTCCTGTTTCATTCTCTTTACTCTTGAGTCATAGGAACACCGTACTGTTAAAGGGGGTTGAGGTAAAACTACGGAACAAATTTCCTCATGATGCTCAACCCAAGACTAAATCTACCAAAGCCTCAAAGTGAGGAATATGAGAGACATAAGGACTTTCACAGTTGAAAGTTCCGACCCTTACCGCGCCACGCGCCACCTGTCACATATCTTATCCACCCAACGGTCATATTATTAAAGGCATTTATGTCAAATCATGTCGGGATGCTCCCATGCTATAAATAGCCTCCTCCACAACCACTTGGTGGTTGGCTGCTCTGAGAAAAACTGACACTAGTTATTTAGAGAAACCCAAATTCCTCATAGTCCTCGATAGAAAATCATCAAGTGAGGAAATACCCCAAACACCAAACTCAAACCAAAAACCCAAGTGATTGAGCATCATTGAAGAAGTTGTTCCTGTGTGGAACCGACGCTTGTTACCTTTGAGGACTGTGTATCCACCATACGGCTAGGCGTCATGGTCTAGAGCATCCATCAGTCAATTGTGGATCGTCAGGTGACCAAGTTTGTGAGGGTTAGGAAGTCTGCCTTGAAGACTTACCATGAGTATTGGGCGAGGACCGTGTGTCCTTAGCTCAAGGAGAATATGGTAGGGACTGTGTGTCCCGGGACTGTGTGTCCTTTGGTTTCAATACCAAGTTGCTCCAAACCAGACGTACAACTATCACAACAGTTGGAACTGGGTCATCAACAATTGTCTTCATCAAGCTACGAGTTCTATTTCTTCAACTCTCTCATTTCCTCAATTTTATGATGAAGATTGTCATCTAAACTATTTGAAGAATTTGTCTGAAGACTTTCTCAGAATTTCCTCAAGCTCAAATTCTTCACCTGAGTTAATCTACACCTGCTTATCCTCTACTTGTGACCTGTGCAAACCAAATCTCTGAAACCTCACTGAGTACTTTCTTGTAGACGTTTTTGCACCCCTGATTTGGTTCTACTTCCGCTGCACTCAGTTCATGACTGATGACTTTCCTCACTAGGAATTTCCTGAGTGATGAAATTGTAAAAACCGCTTATTCACCCCCTCTAATCGGTATAACGCACTTTCAGTTGCACCCACCGGAGAGCACCTCAACTACGTCATCCAGATGCATTTTCCCCGGGAGAAGTCAACAAACAACACTGTTGAATACGAAAGCCTGCTTGCCGGTCTCAGGATCGCGGCAGATCTCGGAATCAAAAATCTCATCGTCAGAGGTGATTTGCAACTTGTTGTCCGCCAAGTTAACAAAGAATATCAGAGCCCATTGATGGAAGCCTACGTAGATGAATTGATGAAGATGGAAGAGCGCTTTGATGTTCTACAAACAGAGCACGTCCCACGTGCTGAAAATACCATTGCCAACGACCTATCAAAGCATGCTTCCCTCAAGTTACCTATGGAACCAGGAACTTTTGTGCTCCATCCGACTCAACCATCCGTAGCACCGTCAACAAGGCCTAACAAGAGAAGGAAGTTGAACTCTAGCCAATACTTCCCTGCACAGCTGCCAGAAGCCGACGGCGAGAAACTTGCCGGCAAGGAAGTTGTCGGGGACAGCGCCATACCTTCCAGGGAGCAGGAGACTCCGCAGGACGTCGAGTGCCTACCGTGGGGACAAATGCTCCCGCAGCCAAAGACAATCCTTTAGTCCTTGCCGTTGATACATCCCAAACATATCTATAATTTTTGTTTGTTCCATGATCTTTTGCGTGACATTGTTATATGTTTTGCTACACTTTTATACCTTTTTACACATATTTGGACTAACCTACTAACTCAGTGCACCCAGTGCCAGTTCATGTCTGTTGATGTCTTTTTTGCAGGGACTTTTACCCCAATTTACGGAGCCCCAAAAATTCCGAGAAAAATATATAAAAATCAGCGTGACGGAAGCTTCACGAAGTATCAAGGTGGGCCAGAGGGGAGTCAGGGCTTGCCCAGGTGGCCTACCTGCGTAGGCACCCTCATGGCCGAGCTACCAGACCGCCTGGGTGGGGCCCACCTCCTCTGGTGCCCTACCTTGGCTCCTATTTTTACCCCCATGGAGGAAACACCGATTCCAGAACCCTTTTCTCCAGAAGCAATTCCGATCTCCGCCGCCATCGCCAACAAGTTCCAGGAGACTAGAATTCCTGTGACGGCACCCTGCCGGGACGGGGAAGTGCCCCCGGATTCATCTCCATCGACGTTGCTTTCCCCCCTCCATGAAGCGGGAGTAGTTCCTCCTCGGGGCTGAGGTCTTCTACATTAGCTCTGTGGTTAATTCTCTCTCCCATGACGTGATCTTGATTGTGATCATAGGCTATGTTAATCTAGCGTGATCCCATGATGTTTCCCCTTCTTCTATGTATTGGGTTGATGAACTCACTTGATGTTATCTAGTATAGTCCCCGAGACCATGGTGAAAGCGGTCTATTGGACATGGATTAGAATAATATTTTCATGAGTGATTTCCTCTTTTGTGAATTGATTGAAGATTGAGAGTCTCTTGGTGCTTGTCTTTGACTATCCTTGAGATACGTTGTGGTGATTGTGGTACTCTCTTTGCATGCCCGCGGTGACATTGGGAGATCCACGAACTCTGAGGTGTGTTTTTGTTGCCCTACATAATTCCCGACCTCTTTTGATCACAAAGGAATGACCTCTTAGTACGTATCTATTGCATGTTTTAGAGGAAATATCATGTGATTAGACTATGTTAATGTTGTTGGGAGTTGCCACTAGTGAAAGTATGAAGCCTAGGCCTTGTTTCTCACCATTGTTACACCGTTTATGCTCAGTTATGTCACTTGCTACCTTGCTGCCATTTTTATTTCAGATTTACAATACCTTGTTTTACCATCCATATCACTTGCCTTTTAACATCTCTTCGCCGAACTAGTGCACCTATACAACTGACAATTGTATTAGGTGTGTTGGGGACACAAGAGACTTCTTGTATCTTAATTGCAGGGTTGCTTGAGAGAGACCATCTTCAACCTCTACTTCCGTGAGTTTGATAAACCTTAGGTCATCCACTTAAGGGAAATTGTTGCTGTCCTACAAACCTCTGCACTTGGAGGCCCGACTATTTAGTCTACAAGAATAGAAGCGTGCGTAGACATCAAGCTATTTCTGGCGCCGTTGCCGGGGAGGTGAGTGCTTGAAGGTATAGCTTTAGATCTTGCAATTAAATCTTTTCGTTTCTTGTTTTTATTTTCACTAGTTAGGCTTATGGACAAATCTCTATTGGTTTGTTGCTTGGCGGGAACCACTCCACCGCTATTGTTGTGGAGAAGCCTCCCCCACCTATGGAAATTGTGCCCTTTAAAATACCAACTGGTATTATTGATTGTGTCTTGGCTAATCGATATGTAGGAGATAGACATCCAGGGGAACACTTGCTATATCTTTCACAACTATGCTCCTTATTTAAGCTTGCAGGTATATCGATGGATTTTGTTATGAGAAAGCTATTATCTCTATCATTAAAAGATAAGGCTTTGGATTGGTATAGGCTTCTTGATAACTCTCATTTGCTAAATTGGCAAGATCTTATACCTCTCTTTTATGCAAATTTTTATTCTCTTCATGAAATACATCGAGACACGAACTATATTTATAACTTTTTATCTCGTGACGGAGAAAGCATCACTCAAGCTTGGGGGAGATTGAAGTCCCTAATGCTCAAATGTCCCAATCATGAGCTCCCCAAGGAAATCATTCTTACAAATGTTTATGCAAGGCTTTCTCGTCAAGATAAAGAGATGCTCGATGCTTCCTCTATGGGTTCTTTGACAAACGAAAGGATTGATGCTAAATGGGAACTCCTTGAAAGAATTCAACGCAATACTGAAGATTGGGAGATCAACAAAGGTAAAGAGTCAGGTATAAATTATGAGCATGATTGCATTAAGGCCTTTGTTGAAACTGCAAGTTTTAATAAGTTTAGTACTAAGTTTGGGCTTGAATCTCTCCTCCTTGTTGATTTCCTCAAATCTATTTCTTCACATCTTAATATGCCTAAGGAGAATTGGATCAAGCATCATGAACCTTTTAAAGATATTTGCAAAGAAAATGAAATTGTTAAAGATAATTGCAACATGCATGATCCAATTCCTGAAAATGAAGTTTTATATAAGCATGTTAATTTTTGTGGTGTGGATAGACCTTGTGAAAGGCCCATGATTGAAGAAGAGAAGTATTGTAAGCAACATAAGCATGAAAGAACAATCACTTGGGTTAGAGATTTAAGTGAAATTGTTGTGTGACCCTTATCCTTTCACTTGTGAACTTTGTGGTATAGAGTGTCAATTTAATTTTCAGTGCATGTATTTTCAAAACATAACTGTTAACCATTTGTGTGATAACATGATCACTTCTGATCTTTATGATGAACTCATGTTATTTTTGATGTGTGAAGAGTTATAAGAAAAAACTTCTTGGCTAGATGATAATGCCTTAGAAATAAAAACACTTTGCAAAAATGCCATCTCTATTGTGTTGTTAATTTCCATGAAAATGATTACATAAGTAAGATTAGAAAGGAGGGAACTTTACCAAAGCATAAAAATGTCTCTTATGTTTCCACAATGAAAAGGAGAGTTTCTCGCAAGTTTCCATTATTGTTTCTAATGATAAACCAGAATATTTGGAGAAGCTTCCTCTCCGACCACTCCCTCCTAAGGCGAAGAAGAAGAAAAAGAAGAGGAGGAAGAGGAACAAGAAGGAAGAAGAATGGGTATCAACCTGGCCTGAGCATACTCCTCGCATCAACTTTTATCCTAACAGACATAAATTTATGGAGGATGGTGAGCTTGATTGTTATTATCTTGATGATCAGTTCGTAGGTACTATTGAAGATGATTTTGATTATGATATGCATGTTACTTATTGTGATTGGGAAGATGATGATAATGCTACTTATGTTCTTGAAAATATTTTTGGTACCAACTTTCAAATGATGATATGGAAAGCTCTAAGCTTGGGGATGATAGGATTGAAAGTCCTTTACCCATTAGTGATGTGATAATTGATGATTCTTTTGCTAGTAAGAATAAAGACAACATGTTTACAAATATAGTTGCTAGCAATAATAATGCTCTTCTCTACCATGATGATGTTATAACTCCTATCTATAGTGATTGTAAAGATACTATGACATAAGGAGAAATTGTCCATATGGAACTTGTCATAATCATGGAGGGAATAACTGCCTTGCTTAACACCATCTCCCCAATACACAATTGATCTGTAGTGTTCATGTTGTTTATGATAGTCCTACTCCCACTATTACCAATGAGAAAGATTATGCTTATGTGGAGAGTAAGAGCACCTTTTTGCTTGTGGATCATGGTAACAATGCTTTATGTGACACTTATATTGCTGAGTTTATTCATGATCCCACTAAAATTATTATGAGAAGGGAACATATGCTTATAGGTATTTCAATAATATCAAGTTCCCTCTCTTTATGTTAAAGGTTTTGAAGCTGCAGTTGTTTTGCCTTCCTATGCTTATTGCTTTTTGCTTCAATGAATTATTCTATTGCAATATTCCTATGCATAGGAAGCATGTTATACTTAAATGTGTTTGGTATTTTCTTACTGATGCTCTCTTTTGTTCTACAACTCTTATTCCTACGAGAGCATCATTAAAATCTTAAGCCTATCTTTATGGCTATAAAGAAAGAGCTCTAGGGAGACAACCCTTGTTATCTTTACATTGAGTTTTTTACTTTAAGTTTTTAGTGGTCTTGATGTCTGTTACTACCGTAGCAACATCATTGTATCTTTATTTTTAAGCTTCGAGCCAAGTTTTAGCCTCCGATTGCAAGAAAGTTCAAAAGTTGTGACATGCTGTCTAGAAACAGATTATGTCTGCTTCACGGAAAACTTCACCAAAAATCATCAGATCATCTTTTTGATCTGAATATTTTGACAGTATTCTCTATAGAATTGGTTATCTGGCGTATGTTCTGAGTGTTTCGATTTGAGTTGCAGAAGTGCCCTGAAAAAATTATTTACTACCTGCTCGTCTGTTTTTCACAGATTCTGCCACGTTTTGCGTTTTCATCGTTTTGCAAATCTTAAGTTTGTGTTTTCTTTGCAAAAACTTTTTGGAAATCTAGAGAAAGAGTAGATCTTCATGAAAATCTTTATTTCCAGTGGAGAAGAATTGTTTTATTATGGGTACTAACCACTCTAATCAGCTTATGATGAGTTTCGTATGAAGGGAGTTTTCAAGTATGCGATGGAAGATGATGAAAGAAGATCGAGGAGTGTCAAGCGCTCAAGCTTGGGGATGCCCCCATGCACCCCCAAGAAATATTCAAGGATACTCAAGCGTCTAAGCTTGGGGATGCCCCCATGCATCCCCTTCTCCATCAACAATCATCAGTTCGTCCTTCTCCATGCTATATTTTTATCACTTCATATGTTATGTGCTATGCTTGGAGCGCCCCCTCTTTACCTTTATTTTTTTAGTTTTTCTTGTTGTTAATAACAAGTTGGACCCTAGCCTTATTTGTTTGGGAGATAAACACGCTCCACTCCACCATAGAACACAACATAGGTTTTCATGTTTATCTTTTTATGTGTTCTTTATCTTTTCATAGCTGCTTTCATGCTTAGCTCTTAGTTTTCATGCTTTATCTTTTTAAGAGATTTTATTTAGGTTGATTTTGGAACTCTCTTGAGTTATCATGCTTATCTTGTTTAGAGAGTTGGCTTGTTGCACTGAGTTGTGTGTCTTGCATGAGTAGGCAACTGAGGTTGCTATTTAAGTATAGTAGTAACTTGCAATAGTTTTGAGCTATTGATTTAAGTAATGTTTGGACTTCTGGTGTCAAGAGATTGAGCCTATTAGTGATATGTGTCGTATTTTGGGCAATCCGTGTGTATTTTCAAAACTAAAAAAATAGTTGAGAATTCTAGCTAGTAGATGGATCGCTAACCTCTCGAGGGGTTGGAATATATAGAGTTCCCTCACGTTATCACGGGTCAAGGATGCGCAAGGATAACCAAACCCCCAAACACTACTCCTTGGGGTACTTGTCTCTGTGAATCTCCTCACTAGATAGAGAGTTACCGATAATAAGTGCATGAGTTCTTCGGACTAATGTGAGTATTCGATTGTTGGCTCTTCCACCATCCAAATTTTGCTAACCTCTTCGGTATCGTGCATTGTCCTTTCTCATCTTAAGAGTTGGTGCAAACTTTGCCGGTGCATCCAAACCCTTGGCATGATATGCTTTGTCATCATAAGCCTCATTATATCCTTCCTCAAAATAGCCACCATACCTACCTATTAAGGCATTTCCATAGCCTTTCCGAGATACATTGCCATGCAACATCCACCATCTCATGACTTGATATTCATGTCATACTTGCTTTTGCTTGATTGAGGAGCCGCATGCTAGTTGGGCCTTGCCCTTATTATTTCTACATGACGTGCTAGTATCATTGCATATCCCGCTACACTGGTAGAGGCATACACTTGCATACATCATGATAGTCTTCATTTATCTTTATGTTGAGTGCTTCTTATAAAGTGTGACGATCTTCTTTTTATTATTGTAGAATATAGTGTTGCCATTAAGTGAGGAAAAGATCCCAAAGAGGACAAACTAAAAGATCCTAAAAGAGGACACATGAAAAGATCCCAAAGAGGACAAATGAGACATAAATAGAAAGAGCCAAAGAGGCCACAAAAAAACAAAAAAAGAGAAATAAGAAGAGAGAAGGGGGAAACACTACTATTCCTTTTGAAAGATCCACACTCGTACTCCATTGTTATATTTGTATTCCATAGAGATTATCATTCGTGCATAACTAAGTGGGGACCTTTACACTATAGAACTTGGCTTGTATATTCCAATGATCAGCCTCCTCAAATGAGCTCTAGGTATTCATGAGCAAGCAAGTTGGATGCACCCTCACTAGTTCCATTGGAGAGCTTACCTTAGCTCATATGTGCATCCGCTGCATGGCAATCCCTACTCCTCACATCATATCTATCGTTTGGCTTTCTCTCGCCTATGATTGTCCTCATTGATGTGAGCCTTTCACACCTTTTTTGTCGTCCTTCCCCATCATTATTCTCTTTTCCATCCTAAGTGCCTATATATATTGCTTGTGCTCATCCATTGGATGGGTGCTCAAAGTCGAAAGAGAGAGGATCATTTTAACTTGTGCTTGACTAGTGGTTTGGGCATGAGTCAAAATAAGATTCCGAAGGAGACCAAGTGTGAAGTTTTAGTAGATTGAGTTCTCAATTAAACTATATATTATTTGTATGCTCTAAACCCATCTCCCACTTCTTGCACGCAAACACCATTTGGAGACATTCGAGTCACGGACATCGAGAGCTCTTGCACCTTTATGTTCTTACTTTGCTAGTTTCAATACTAGATATAGACTCTTGCTTCTTATTGTCTTGACTTGAATTGCATATCTTACTTGCTTTACTTTGAAGTTCTTATATGTGTGTTAGCATGTCACTATAGAAATTATGCTTGTTGTCATTTACCTACTCAAGGACGAGCAGGAATTAAGCTTGGGGATGTTGATACGTCCCAAACATATCTATAATTTATGTTTGTTCCATGATCCTTTGGGTGACATTGTTATATGTTTTGCTACACTTTTGTACCTTTTTACACATATTTGGACTAACCTACTAACTCAGTGCACCCAGTGCCAGTTTCTGTGTGCTGATGTCTTTTTTGTAGGGACTTTTACTCCAATTTACAGAGCCCCAAAAATTCCTAGAAAAATTTATAGAAATCAGCGTGACGGAAGCTTCACGAAGCATCAAGTAGGCCAGAGGGGAGCCAGGGCTCGCCCAGGCAGCCTCCCTGCGCGTGCACCCTCCTCGCAGTGCCACTAGGACGCCTCGGTGGGGCCCACCTCCTCTGGTGCCCTACCTTGGCTCCTATTCCTACCCCCGTGGAGGAAACGCTGATTCCGGAGAAGAAATTCCAATCTCCGCCGCCATCCCGAACCAGTTTCGGGGGACCAGAATTCCTGTGTCGGCACCCTGCCGGGACGGGGAAGTGCCCCCGGATTCATCTCCATCGTCGTTGCTTCCTCCCTCCATGAAGCGGGAGTAGTTCCTCCTCGGGGCTAAGGTCTTCTACAGTAGCTATGTGGTTAATTCTCTCTCCCATGAAGTGATCTTGATCGTGATCATAGGCTATGTTAATCTAGGGTGATACCATGGTGTTTCCCCTTCTTTTATGTATTGGATTGATGTATTCACTTGATCTTATCTAGTATAATCCCTGAGACCATGGTGACAGCGGTCTATTGGACATGGATTAGAAGAATATTTTCATGAGTGATTTCCTCTTATGTGAATTGGTTGAAGATTGTGAGTCTCTTGGTGCTTGTCTTTGACTATCCTTGATATACGTTGTGGTAATTGTGGTACTCTCTTTGGATGGCCGCGATAATGTTGGGAAATCCATAGATGAGAACTACGAACTCTGAGGTGTGTTTTTGTAGCCCTACATAATTGTCGTCCTCTTTTGATCACAAAGGAATGACCTCCGAGTATGTCTTCGTTCCATGTTTTAGTGGAAATATCATGTGATTAGACTATGTTAATGTTGTTGGGAGTTGCTACTAGTGAAAGTTTGAAGCCTAGGCCTTGTTTCTCACCATTGTTACACCGTTTATGCTCACTTTTGTCACTTGCTAACTTGCTGCCATTTTTATTTCAGATTTACAATACCTTGTTTTACCATCCATATCACATGCCTTTTAACATCTCTTCGCCGAACTAGTGCACCTATACAACTCACAATTGTATTTGGTGTGTTGGGAACACAAGAGACTTCTTGTATCTTAATTGCAGGGTTGCTTGAGAGAGACCATCTTCAACCTCTACTTCCCTGAGTTTGATAAACCTTAGGTCATCCACTTGAGGGAAATTTTTGTTGTCCTACAAACCTCTGCGCTTGGAGGCCCAACATAGTCTACAAGAATAGAAGCGTGTGTAGACATCAGTCGTCGAACCTCAGGCTCCGGCATGGGCACAACACATTGTCCAGTTCCTTCAGACAGGGGAACTTCTCGAAGAACAGGAAGAAACGAAAAGAGTAGCTCATCAGTACAACATGTACCAGTTTGTAGATAACATCCTGTGCAGACGGCAACCCAACAGAGTAAAATTGAAGTGTATTCCCCGGGAAAGATGGACAGAGGCTGCTGGCAGAGACACACGGAGTGATATGTGGATGCCACATAGGATCAAGGGCTCTTGTCGGCAAAGCATTAAAGTAAGGTTTCTTCTGGCCAATAGCCCTCCAGGATGCAAAGACACTATTAACCAGGTGTGAAGCGTGCCAGTTCCATTAGAAGAAAGCCCATCAACGAGCTCAAGCTCTTCAAACAATCCCTCTGTACTGGCCATTTTTGGTCTGGGGGCTCGATATCCTCGGTCCTTTCCCCCGCTCCGCCATGGGCTTTGAGTACTTGTACGTTGTAATCGACAAGTTCACAAAATGGCCGGAAGTGGAGCCAGTGAGGAAGGTTACAGCACAATCAGTCGTCAAGTTCTTCAAGGGACTAGTTTGCCGCTTCGGAGTTCCCAACAGGATCATCACCAATAAGGGCACAGAGTTCACGAGCTGCGCCTTCATGCTGTATGTCCAAGACCTTGGCTGTAGAATCTGTTTTGCATTTGTTCCTCATCCAAGGAGCTATCTCCAAGTAGAAAGTGCAAACACTGAAGTGATGAGAGGCCTCAAGACAAAAAAATTCGACAAGCTGCGCAAGTGCGGCAAATGTTGGATTGATGAGCTGCCAGCGGTTCTTTGGTCACTCAGGACGATGCCAAATAGATCCACTCGCCAGACATCCTTATCCCTAGTCTATGGGGCAGAGGCAGTTCTCCCCATGGAACTGATATACAAATCGCCTCGAGTGCTCGCTTATGATGAGCTTGAGAAAGAGCAGTTGCGACAAGATCACGCCACGCTCCTTGAGGAAGATCTTCTTCAGGCTGCTGTAAGAAGTGCTCGCTACCAGCAAGCCTTGCGCCGCTATCATAGCCGCAAGGTCCAAGCCCAAAGCCTTGAGGAAGGTGACCTTGTTCTTGGGCACATTCAGTCGACCCAGAATTCAAACAAGTTGACACCAAGTGGGAAGGCCCTTATCAGGTAGTGCGAGTCACCAGGCCTGGCACAGTCCACCTAGAGACCGAGGATGGCATTCCGGTGAGCAACTCCTGGGATATATAACATCTTCGTAAGTTCTAAGGCGCGGTTGCCGGGGGGCCCAGCAACCACCCTTTGTAGAAGTCTTGCAAACAGTGCATGTCATCCTTTGGACAAAGCCAGGCGCAGACCCTATGCGTAGTTCAATAAAGCTTGGCGTTTCACATTTCTTGCCAATTTCCATGTCTGCTTATATGCATGTTTGTCAAAGTATTGTGTTATGCTCATTTTCGAGCAAGCACTAACGAACCGCCAAGGTTCCCAGCCTCCATTTCTCTTGTTTTTTTCTTGAAAGGACAGAAGGCTCCCTCGCATGCAAGTTTGCCGGGGGGAGAGGGTGTGGACACCAACAGACGGCGACTCGAGCAATGACCGCTCGAACGAAAAGGAGTGCAGCCGCAAAAGCTAAGTTGCAAATACTCGGAGTAAAATTTGAATAGTAAAGTTACTTTCCTTATATGGTTTCGGCTCTTATATGGAAAACCTGCACGCAAAAGAACCTTGCCACAGTCAGTTGCACCCTTACCTTGTTTCGAGTCCGCTCAACAACCTAACTGGGTGCGCTGATTGCACCAAGACACCTTGCGGGAAGCAAAACCCCCAGCAGGCTGCTCAGGACCTGTTCCTTGGAGCGCTCGCGGCAGGGCCACGCGCACCGAAAAGGTCGATTAAGCCAAGGTGCCATGCAGTCTGCGGCACACCCAGTAGGCTGCTAAGGACCCGTTCCTCAAAGCACTCGCGGCAGGGTTGCACGCACCGGTAGGTTTCCTACATAGTGTAGGGTGTATACCATATGGAAAGGAATCAGACAAGGGAAATAACATGCATCCACCCAAAGCATAACAAGTATATTACATAGTTACTCGCCACGCTCCTAACTTGGAATAACATCGTTTTTTTACATAGAAGGCACGGCTGTAGAAGAAGAATGGGACAAATTAGTCCCTCCACTGGCCCTCGACCCTCTTGACTTGGCCCACCTTGTCAATGATGGGCATGACCAGCGCCTCCAACGCCGTGAGATCGGCGTCCTGCGGTAGACGCTCAAACACGTTGGAGAAGTTGATGTCGGGGTTCCTGTAAGCCACCCTGGTGAGCACCTTTATGAGGACAACCCGGCAGAGCTTGCAGGACTTGCCGCCTAGGCGGGTTGCTTCGCGAGCCCGGAGCTGCTCCAGAACTTCGACCAAGCTATCAAAGAACAAAGTGATGTTGGCACTCTGGGACATCCTTGCGTCAGAAGAAAACCGGAATCCAGGCAGGCCTATAGAGGACAGTCGCGCCGTGTGCCTTCCCGCTAGATCGGTGAGGCATTCGGTGCAGGTCGGCATGTCCTAAGCATGGAGATCTCCTTGCCGAAGCCCTCAAGGTACGCCTCCAACTGGGCCATCTTGCTAGCAAGCTCACTCCTGGCGGACTCCACAACGACGATGACATCGGCGGCAGCCTTCATCTTTCCAGTATGATCCGCGACCTGAGCCACAAGGGCCTCTTGGTGCTTCCACCCCAGCTCTTGGGTTCGCCGCGTGATGAGCCCCTTGACTTCTTCTTCCTTACAGCGAAGCTTGTTGGCGAGTGCCCTCTCGCGGTCGACTAGATCTTCCTCGTGAGCATCGAGCGCGACGTGGAGCTGCCTTAAGCGGCCTTCCTCTGCGGCGGCCTGCTTCGAAGCCTCCTCGTGCGCTTGTTCCACATCGGATCACTTTAGGAGAAGCTCGTCCTATTCTTCGCACAGCCGCGCCCGGCCATCCTCCAACTCTCGATAGGCCTCGGAGAACCAGGCCTGGTGTCGTGGGTATAAGTCTGACAGTAGATGTGTAGGGTACGAAAGGATGGGCAGAACCTTAGCTACGACGAGGTTGTACGAGTTCAGGCCCCTCTACGGTGGAGGTAAAAGCCCTACTTCTCAGTGCTCTTGGGAGCTTAGTGTCGAGTGGAATATGGGATTACAGTAAATGCCAACCCCTGCAACAGTGACGAAGGGCGGCTTATATAGAGTGCACTGCCCTCCACAACGGCCCGGTGGACAGGGGTGGAATAGTGGCGAATAAATGCCTACGTTACAGGTAACGTATGCCTTAAATGATAATAATGGTGTATGAAAACGTATGACCATTGCCCTCCTGGGAGGTTACGATGTACAGAGTGGAATTCAGTCGGTACGATAAATATGCTCCGAATGCTCGTCACCGACAGGATGATGGGAGGTCCTTAGTTCAGTTGGAACTGGCTAAGGGCCTTGCCCTCTATGAAGGGTAGTCCCTGGGTAGGACCTATAGGGCAGGCCTATGACCCTACCCTGGGACTATAACCCCATCATTAGTCCCCGAATGGATCGGGGTTGGAATGACGAAGTGATGCCTGGAGTACGGATCCGACTGGTATGGATGTGACTTTGGCGTTGTTTGCCTCAATCCATTTTATCTCTTCGACCAGTGATCCGAATGAATATACCAGTGAAACGAACCGTCAGGGACCGAGTGCTTCCGCGGAATCTTTCGATGTGATCGGTCAAACTGACAGCGGCGGATTTTCTGGGATCCTCAAATTTCGGTTGCCGCGCGCTCAGCGGGGATGTCGACATCGCCATCGAGTAGTTTCTGCAGCCTCGATTACCACGCCGTTATCTTCTCCACTAACATCGCAGCAGCCGGTCGGGGGATAAGATTTCGGGGCCACCTGTTAGTGACCCAGTCGGAACCTTATTTAAGCCTCTCCGGCGGGGGTTTCTTGTTGCGCTGCCCTTGTTACTCGCACTCGCCTCGCTTCTCCCTTAGCTCCCTGCACGTTCCAAGCCTCCTCCTTCCTCTCCTCCTCTGCGGATCCGCTGCCTTCACCATGACGAAGGGGCAGACGAGCAAGCTCGAGTCGCAGAAGAAGAAGAAGGCGACCCCTGCTCAGTGGCGACATCGGGCACTGTCGACAGGTTGGATCCAGGGGGATTTCCTCCCCTCCACGGTGACGGCGGACGACATGCTGGAGCTGGTGGAGCAAGGCATGATTGCCAACAAGTCGTGGAGGCTGCCGGCGGAGGGCGAGACGGAGTCGGCACCGCAGGAGGGAGAGCGCGTCTTGCTGCTCAGCCACGTGCACCGGGGCTTCTCCTTTCCTCCCCACCCCTTCTTTAGAGGTATTATGAATCACTTCGGGGCGCCGCTCCATCCTTTTCCTCCCAACGTGATAGCCCATCTTGCCGCATTCGTCACTCTGTGCGAGTGCTTTATTGGATGCCCCCCCCATTGGGGGCTCTTTAAGTACATCTTCTCCGCTAGGTTTCAGACTGTGAAAAAGCTTAGCCAGTCGGACAATAAAACCCATCTCCTCCAGCTCTGCGGAGGCTTAGGCTTCCTAAAGAAAACGAAGAGTAGCTACCCTCCTCTCTAGTTGTCCGAGTCAGTTAGGAACTGGCAGTCGACCTGGTTCTACTGCCAGGACATAGCTTGTCCGAATGCCGCGACTGGGTTGCCGCCCTTTATCCTAGACCGTACGGCCCCTCCCAGGCAGCTTGCGCTCTCAAAGTTGGAAAAGATCCAGATCCAACCTCTGGTCGACGCGCTGATAGCTGTTGTCCGCAAGGGAGTCACCGGCACAGATTTGCTGGAGACTTTTCTGGGTCGGCGCATCCAGGTGCTGCAAGCCCGACACCACGCCATGTGGCACTACGCGGGGCCTGACGATTCCACTCGGACCCATCCAGAATGCGTGACCGGGGAGGTTGTGACAGCGTGGGTCCGCGGCATCACAAGCGCATGCGACAACCCCAGAGGAGCCCATCGGGTGAAGCCCTTCCGCGCCAATAATCCTCCTCCGAATGAGGTGAGCACCTCTTGTCGAGTGATTTCAATCTTCTTAGATTTATCACTTTTCTTGTGTCGCCGCCTAGTGTCTAACGTTGTCCACTGTATTTTGTGTAGGAGTGGACCAACTGGCACTCTCCCGTCTCGAACGCGAATCCCGCTGAGGAAGAGGAGGGCAGCCAGGAGGGCAGCGGGGATAGCGCCGAGTACGTCTCCGACAGTGGGGATGGAGGAGGAGTCTGAAGAGGAGGAGGGAGAGGTTGGGGAGCAGAACTCGCCACCTCCACCATCAGAGCCTCGAACTAAGCACCGTCACGAACCCGCGACTCCGCCGGCTCCTCCAGCGGCCCCGAGTGCCCCACCAGCTCCTCCCATGGCTCCGAGTGCCCCGCCAGCGCCTCCCGTGGCTCCGAGTGTTCGGAGCGTGAAGAGGACCAGGGACGCTGCTGTCGAGCCCACGAACGAACCGTCCAAGGTGGCAAAACCGAGTGGGTCCAAGCCTCGGAAAACTTTGCCTCGGATGAGGATCGATGTTCAAGTTGCCTCAGCGTAAGTGTCTTGTTCTCCCATCTTCTTTTAGTATTTGATTGAACTCATGCTTATCGGTCGAGTGGATTTTACTCGACAGAGCTGCTACCTCCGCCACCTCTCTGCCGCGCCAGGACGATGATCCCATGGATACGGATAACGCTGCCACATCCTAGCAAGGTACGTTGTGACGACTCCGAGAGTTTGCATTATTGTTTCTCGAGTGCTGCCTTTAATCTTTCCCTTTTCCTGTAACCTCATGTTGTTCAGTCGGGCTTCCTTCGGAGGTGATTCATCTGGAGGAGGACGACCAAAGGGGATCAGGGCCAACTTTGGCGCCTGTCCTTGAGGTTGTTCCATTTGCTGCTGCTCCCACCATGGACGCGCCACCGACCGAGACGATGCCGTCGACTGAGGCGGTGCCCCTCGCGGCGGAACCGACTGGAGCGGGACTTGGGATGCCCAAGGAGTCTTCTGTCATGCCAGGTCCGTCGACCGTCCAGTACGACGCCCGACACCTCCCGGAAGACGAAGTGGGAGCTGCCAAGGAGGCCATGGTGCAGGTGGAGTTGATGGTGGGTGATGTCAAGGGAGCGTACGACTCCATCGTGTCTTTGTACAAGAGAAGCTTGGAGCTCCGGGACGATATCCGAGTAAGTGCGCTAGTAAGTGTTTACTTTCCTCTTGTTACCCACTGGGGGTTTCAGTGATAGACTCGGATACAGTAGGATGTTTTAGCAGTGGGTTCACTCCGAGTGAACCCAGTGGGTGTAGTCCTCGAGACTTCCGTCGAGTGCTTGCACTGGCAGTTGTCTTTATATGTATTTTTCGTTACCTGAGTGGATCAGAGCTGATCTGCCCAAATGGTTCCAGTGGGGGCACTCCGAGTGCACCCGCTGGGTGTAGTCCCCGAGAGTAGTATTACTCAGGTCGGGTCATAGTAGTGTCATAGATTTGTCTGTTTGTCATGTAGCTCAATAGGGCCGGCCTGTTCGAGCTTCATGCCAGTGGGGTCACTCTTAGTGAACCCACTGGGTGTAGTCCCCGAGACCGCTGTCGAGTGCTTGCATCGGCAGGGGTCTGAAGAACTTTGAGCTTTGTTTGTTTTCCTCGTTGAATGTGTCTGAGCTTCCCTTTGCGCTGATTTGGCAGAAGACTTGCGAAATGGGATCCGCGTACAATGCTCTGAAGGCTGAAAAGGTTCAGCTTGCTGCGGAATTGGAGGCGGCTGTGATTGACTTGGCCGGTGTGAAGGTGGCTCTTGCTGACCGAGAGAAGTCTTTGGAGGAGTCCCGGGAGACCAACAAGGCATTGGTGGCCGAAATTGAGAAAATGGGCAAGCAAAGAACAGAACTGATGGGTCAGATGAAGTTGATGAACAGTCGGTGCATTTCGCAGGAGAAGTACGTCAGCGACTGGGCAAGGAAGATGATTGCACTGCTCGGTGGTAAGCTTTTTGCCGAGTGCCTCTTGACTTTGTAGTTCATTCTATGCTTACTTTCTGCTCGTCTTTTCTTGGTAGATTTTTGTCTGGCCGCTGAGGCTGAAGCAGCCAACATTGAACGGTCGGTTGTTCCGAACGTTCCACTCAGCGACGAAGCCAATCGGGTCATGCTCCGAGCACATATTCGCCTTGGCCGCCTGAGAGAAGTCATCGGCCGGATCGACAAGGAGCTGTGGCCCGACGACGATTCCCGGCAGGAAATAGAAGGGTTGATGACTCGGCTGGAGGACGTCCCGAACCGAGTGCAGCCATGGAAGAAGTCTGCCGCTCGTTGTGGTGCGGCCGTGGCGCTATCTCTGGTTCGAGTGCACTGCAAAGAAGCTCGTGAAGAAAAGCTGAAGGCGTTGCAGGTCGCCAACACCAAGAAGCTGCGATTCGAAGATTTCATGGAGACCTTCATCGACACAGCCACTCGCATCGCAAATGGATCGACCTTGACACCTTTGTGGAGCCTGCCAGTCCTGGTGACGCTTGAAAAACTTTATGGTGAACGCATTTTTTCCTCGGAATGCCGAGTGTTATCTGTATCAAACTTTGGCCACTGCTGTTGGCCGTCACATTTGTGGTTCAGTGTGGATAAGCTTGATCCACACCGAGCCGATCCAACTTTGAATTCGAATTGAATATTTTGCTCTTCTTTCGCCAAGTTTTTTTTTTGACACGATTTTGGCTCTTGGTTTTTGTTTGGCGTTTCTTGGTGAAGCCAATGGCAAACATGCGGACAAAATATTTCTTCCTCAGCGGGATTCCCGTTCGAGACAGGAGAGTGCCACTTGGTCCACTCCTGCACAAAATACAGTCGACAACGTCAGACACCAGGCGGCGACACAAGAAAAGCGATAAATCTAAGAAGATTAAAAGCACTCGACAAGAGGTGCTCACCTCATCCGGAGGAGGATTATCGGCGCGGAAGGGCTTCACCCGACGGGCTCCTCTGGGGTTGCCGCATGCGCCTGTGATGCCGCGGACCCACGCTGTCACAACCTCCGTGGTCACGCATTCTGGATGGGTCCGAGTGGAATCCTCAGGCCCTGCTTAGTGCCTCATGGCGTGGTGTCGGGCTTGCAGCGGCTGGATGCGCCAACCCAGAAAAGTCTCTAGCAAATCTGTGCCGGTGACTCCCTTGCGGACGACACCTATCAGCGCGTCGACCAGAGGTTGGATCTGGATCTTTTCCAACTTTGAGAGCGCAAGCTGCCTGGGAGGGGCCGGACGGTCTAGGCTAAAGGGCGGCAACCCAGTCGCGGCATTCGGACAAGCTATGTCCTGGCAGTAGAACCAGGTCGACTGGCAGTTCCTAACTGACTCGGACAACTGGAGAGGAGGGTAGCTACTCTTCGTTTTCTTTTGGAAGCCTAAGCCCCCGCAGAGCTGGAGGAGATGGGTTTTATCGTCCGACTGGCTATGCTTTTTGACAGTCTGATACCTAGCGGAGAAGATGTACTTAAAGAGTCCCCAATGGGGGGGACATCCAATAAAGCACTCGCACAGAGTGACGAATGCGGCAAGATGGGCTATCGCGTTGGGAGGAAAATGATGGAGCTACGCCCCGAAGTGATTCATAATACCTCTAAAGAAGGGGTGGGGAGGCAAGGAGAAGCCCCTCTACACGTGGCTGAGCAGCAAGACGCGCTCTCCCTCCTGTGGCGCCGGCTCCGTCTCGCCCTCCGCCGGCAGCCTCCATGACTTGTTGGCAATCATGCCTTGCTCCACCAGCTCCAGCATGTCGTCCGCCGTCACCGTGGAGGGGAGGAAATCCCCTTGGATCCAACCCGCCGACAGTGTCCGCTGTCACCGCTGAGCAGGGGCCACCGCCTTCTTCTTCTTCTGTGACTCGAGCTTGCTCGCCTGCCCCTTCGTCATGGTGAAGGCAACGGATCCATAGAGGAGGAGAGGAAGGAGGAGGCTTGGAACGCGCAGGGAGCTACGGGAGAAGCGAGGCGAGTGCGAGTAACAAGGGCAGCGCAACAAGAAACCCCCGCCGGAGAGGCTTAAATAAGGTTTCGACTGGGTCACTAACAGGTGGCCCCGAAATCTTATCCCCCGACCGGCTGCTGCGATGTTAGTGGAGAAGATAACGGTGTGGTAATCGAGGCGGAAGAAACTACTCGATGGCGATGTCGACATCCCCGCTGAGCGCGCGGCAACCGAAATTTGAGGATCCCAGAAAATCCGCCGCTGTCAGTTTGACCGGTCACATCGAAAGATTCCGCGGAAGCACTCGGTCCCTGACGGTTCATTTCACTGGTATATTCATTCGGATCACTGGTCGAAAGGATAAAATGGATCGAGGCAAACAACGCCAAAGTCACATCATACCAGTCGGATCCGTACTCCAGGCATCACTTCGTCATTCCAACCCCGATCCATTCGGGGACTAATGATGGAGTTATAGTCCCAGGGTAGGGTCATAGGCTTGCCCTATAGGTCCTACCCAAGGACTACCCTTCATAGAGGGCAAGGCGCTTAGACAGTTCCGACTGAACTAAGGACCTCCCATCATCCAGTTGGTGACGAACATTCGGAGCATATTTATCGTCCCGACTGAATTCCACTATGTACATCGTAACCTCCGAGGAGGGAAACAGTCATACGTTTTCATACACCATTATTAGCATTTAAGGCATACGTTACTTGTAACGTAGGCATTTATTCGCCACTAGTCCACCACTGTCCACCGGGCCTCCACATGACCCTCAATGAGGGTCTTCTAAGCCTCCGAGTGGATCTCGAGGATACACTCGAAGGAAGCTTTTTTACTTATGCGATTCTGGATCGCACCTAAGTCCCCGAGTGCGGAATCTCGTGCCCACTCGGAGGGAGTTGATACTCATGTAGTTGTCAGTTGTCTTCACATCCACATGAGCCTCAATGAGGGTCTACTAAGCCTCCGAGTGGATCTCAAGGATACACTCGATGGAAGCTTTTTTACTTAGGTGATTCTGGATCGCAACTAAGCCTCGAGTGCGGCCTTTAGTGCGCACTCGGAGTGAGTTTGAACTCATGTAGTTGTCAGTTGTCTTCACATCCACATGAGCCTCAATGAGGGTCTGCTAAGCCTTCGAGTGGATCTCGAGGATACACTCGAAGGAAGCTTTTTTACTTAGGCGATTCTGGATCGCCGCTAAGTCCCCGAGTGCGGCTTTTGGTGCGCACTCGGAGCGAGTTTGTACTTAGGCGATTCTGGGTCGCAGCTAAGTCCCCGAATGCGGCTTTTAGTGTGCACTCGGAGCGAGTTTGTACTTAGGCGATTCTGGGTCGCAGCTAAGTCCCCGAATGCGGCTTTTAGTGTGCACTCGGAGCGAGTTTTTTACTTAGGTGATTCTGGATCATAGCTAAGTCCCCGAGTGCGGCTTTTGGTGCGCACTCGGAGCGAGTTTGTACTTAGGCGATTCTGGGTCGCAGCTAAGTCCCCGAATGCGGTTTTAGTGCACACTCGGAGAGAAAGTTTGTACTTAAGCGATTCTAGATCGCAGCTAAGTCCCCGAGTGCAGCTGTTAGTGCACACTCAGAGTGAGTTTTTAACTTAGGCGACTCTGGGTCGCAGCTAAGTCCCCGAGTGCGGCTTTTAGTGCGCACTCTGAGCGAGTTTTTTACTTAGGCGACTCTGGGTCACAGCTAAGTCCTCGAGTGTGGCTTTTGGTGCGCACTCGGAGCAAGTTTGTACTTAGGCGATTCTGGGTCGCAGCTAAGTCCCCGAATGCGGCTTTTAGTGCACACTCGGAGAGAAAGTTTTTACTTAGGCGATTCTGGATCGCAGCTAAGTCCCCGAGTGCGGCTGTTAGTGCACACTCGGAGCGAGTTTTTTACTTAGGCGACTCTGGGTCGCAGCTAAGTCCCCGAGTGCGGCTTTTAGTGCGCACTCGGAGCGAGTTTTTTACTTAGGCGACTCTGGGTCGCAGCTAAGTCCCCGAGTGCGACTTTTAGGGCGCACTCGGAGCGAGTTTTTTACTTAGGCGACTCTGGGTCGCAGCTAAGTCCCCGAGTGCAACTTTTAGTGCACACTCGGAGAGAAAGTTTGTACTTAGGCGACTCTGGGTCACAGCTAAGTCCCCGAGTGCGACTTTTAGTGCGCACTCCGAGCGAGTTTGTACTTAGGTGATTCTGGATCGCAGCTAAGTCCCTGAGTGCGGCTTTTGGTGCGCACTCGGAGCGAGTTTGTACTAAGGCGATTCTGGGTCGCAGCTAAGTCCCCGAGTGCGGCTTTTAGTGCGCACTCGGAGCGAGTTTGTTACTTAGGCGACTCTGGGTTTCAGCTAAGTCCCCGAGTGCGACTTTTAGGGCGCACTCGGAGTGAGTTTTTCACTTAGGCGACTCTGGGTCGCAGCTAAGTCCCCGAGTGCGACTTTTAGTGCACACTCGGAGAGAAAGTTTGTACTTAGGCGACTCTGGGTCACAGCTAAGTCCCCGAGTGCGACTTTTAGTGCGCACTCGGAGCGAGTTTGTACTTAGGCAATTCTGAATCGCAGCTAAGTCCCCGAGTGTGGCTGTTAGTGCACAATCGGAGCGAGTTTTTTACTTAGGCGACTCTGGGTCGCAGCTAAGTCCCCGAGTGCGACTTTTAGTGCACACTCGGAGAGAGAGAGTTTGTACTTAGCCTATTCTGGAACGCAGCTAAGCTTCCGAGTGCGACTTTTAGTGCACACTTGGAGAGAAATTTTAGACCGGAGTCTGCGAACGCGGAAGCATTTCGGACCTGCAAAAAATCAGTCTGCTTTGTATTACTTCAATGATACTTGTTCTTTACATTGCCTACGTCGGCGGTCAAGTGTAGAAGCGCTTTAGGAGATCTCCGTTCCATGCTCGCGGCTCGTCTGTTTCCCTGTCGAGGTTGTAGAGTCGATATGCTCCGTTGTTCAGCACCTTAGAGATGATGAAGGGTCCTTCCCAGGCGAGAGCCAACTTGTGAGGCCTCTGCTGGTCCACTCGGAGTACCAGGTCGCCTGCTTGGAATGTGCGACTCCTGACGTGCCACGCGTGAAAACGCCACAGATCTTGTTGATAAATTGTTGAGCGAGTCTGTGCCATCTCGTGCTCTTCTTCTAGTAGATCCACTCCGTCTTGCCTGGCTTGCTCCGCTTCGGCTTTGGAGAAGAGTTCGACTCATGGAGAGTTGTGAAGCAAGTCACTTGGAAGGACTGCCTCTGCTCCATAAACGAGGAAGAACGGGGATCGCCGTGTAGATCTATTCGGAGTTGTGCGGAGGCCCCACAACACCGAAGGCAGCTCGGTGACCCATGCGCCGTCGGCATGTCCAACTTCTCGCAGGAGTCGAGGCTTCAACCCTTGAAGAATAAGTCCGTTCGCCCGCTCTGCTTGCCCATTTGTTTGAGGGTGCGCCACAGATGCAAAATCCACTCAAATACCTTGGCCCGTGCAAAAACCTTTGAATCTGTCCAACTCAAAGTTTGTGCCATTGTCAGTGATTATGCTGTGCGGGACTCCGAATCTGGAGATGATGTCTGTGACAAATTTGATGGCCGTAAGGGCGTCGAGCTTCTTGATGGGCTTGGCTTCAATCCACTTGGTGAACTTGTCGACTGCTACCAACAGATGAGTGAATCCCCCTTGGCCTGTTCTGAATGGACCGACAATATCTAATCCCCACACTGCGAACAACCAAACAAGAGGGATTGTCTTCAGCGCAGACGTTGGCTTGTGGGATTTGTTGGAATAGAACTGACAGCCTTCGCATCAGTCGACCATATCCTTTGCCATTTCATTCGCCTGCAACCAGAAGAAACCATCTGTGAATGCTTTGGCGACGATTGCTCTTGAGGAGGCATGATGGCCGCAGGTTCCCGAGTGAATTTCTTCCAGGATTAACTGTCCCTCCTCACGGGAGATGCATCGTTGAAGGACTCCTGAAACACTTTCCTTGTACAACTGGCCATCAATGACGGTGAAGGACTTCGACCTGTGGACGATCTGCCTCGCTTGGACTTCGTCCTCTGGTAATTCTTGCCTCAGGATGTATGCAATCAACAGCACAGTCCAATCGGGGATGAGAGCAAGAATCTCCATGATCAAATCCACCACAGCGGGGACCTCGACTTCAGTCGGGTCTGTTGAGCTCTTCGGTTGTACCGGTTCCTCTGTAAAAGGATCTTCTTTCACAGAAGGGAGATGTAGGTGCTCGAGGCAGACATCACTCAGGACTGGTCTCCGAGTGGATCCGAGTTTTGCCAACTCATCAGCAGCTTGGTTTTTCAGTCGCGGAACGTGGTGAAGTTCCAGACCTTCAAACTTCTTCTCGAGCTTCCTTACTGCGTTGCAGTATGTAGTCATGGTGGGGTTCCTGACATCCCACTCCTTCATCACTTGATTAACCACCAAATCTGAATCGCCATAGACCATCAGGCGACGGACGCCGAGTGTGATGGCCATGCGCAATCCGTAAAGGAGAGCTTCATACTCTGCCTCATTGTTGGAAGAATCGAAATGTATCTACAACACATACTTAAGCTTATCACCTTTTGGCGATATGATCACTACGCCAGCGCCGGAGCCATTCAGCATCTTGGACCCATCGAAGAACATAGTCCAATGAGCCGAGTAGATGTGAGTCGGTTGCTGTTCTTCTACCCATTCTGCTATGAAGTCAGCCAGAGCTTGAGACTTTATAGCCTTCTTGGCTTCGAACTTGATGTCGCAGTATAACATCTCCATAGCCCACTTCATCACTCGGCCTGATGCGTCTCGATTGTGGAGTATTTTCGACAACGGAGCATCAGAAATGACAGACACCGAGTGGTCTTGGAAATAGTGAGCCACCTTCTTTGCAGTCATGTAGATCCCATAAATAAGCTTTTGATAATGGGGATACCTCTGCTTGGAAGGAGTGAGGACTTCGGAGACATAATATACTGGCCGCTGAACCTTGTACGCTTTGCCTTCTTCTTCACGTTCGACTGTGAGAACAGCGCTGACGACTTGATTTGTAGCCACGATGTACAGAAGCAGGAGTTCTTTACTGAGCGGGGCAGTAAGAATCGGCTGGGTGGAAAGTAGGGCTTTGAGGTCGTCGAATGCAATCTGAGCTTCGTCTGTCCACTCGAAAGTATCTGATTTCTTCATGAGTCGGTACAGAGGTAACGCCTTCTCGCCGAGTCGAGCGATAAACCTGCTCAAAGCCGCTAGGCAACCTGTGAGCCTTTGAACATCATGTATTCTGACCGGCCGCTCCATTCGGACGATGGTCCCGATCTTTTCGGGGTTGACATCGATTCCTCGTTCGGAAACGAAGAAACCGAGTAACTTTCCACTGGGAACACCGAACGAACACTTGGCAGGGTTGAGCTTGATATCATACCTACGAAGGTTGGCGAATGTTTCTGCCATGTCAGTCAGCAGGTCGGAACCTTTGCGTGACTTGACTACGATATCATCCATATATGCCTCCACATTTCGACCGATCTGGTCAAGGAGGCATTTTTGGATCATGCGCATGAAAGTTGCTCCTGCATTCTTCAAACCGAATGGCATAGTGATGTAGCAGAAACACCCGAATGGGGTGATGAAGGATGTTTTTAATTCATCCAGACCATACAGACGGATCCGATGATAGCCCGAATAAGCATCAAGGAATGATAAACGCTCGCAGCCCGCAGTCGAGTCAACAATTTGATCAATGCGGGGGAGCGGGAAATGATCTTTCGGGTAGACCTTATTGAGATGCTTGAAGTCGATGCACATACGGAGAGACTTGTCCTTCTTGGGCACCATGACAACATTGGTGAGCCACTCGGAGTGGTGTACCTCGCGAATGAAGTTGGCTGCCAAAAGTTTAGCCACCTCCTCTCCGATTGCCTTCCTTTTGTGCGCGGCGGTCCGACGCAGGCGTTCTCGGACGGGCCGAGCGGTAGGATCCACATGCAGTCGGTGCTCATCCAACTCCCTGGGTACACCTGGCATGTCAGCAGGCTTCCATGCGAAAATGTCCCAGTTCTCAAAGAGGAATTGGATGAGCTCAGCTTCCTATTTTGGATCAAGGGTGGTGGAGATGTTCGTCGGGGCGGTGGTGTCGTCCGTCGGGTGGATGCTGACTTTTTTCGTGTCGCCCGCCGACTGGAATGCGGACTCCGAAGCTGGCTTCTTCGAACGCATGAAGTCAGCGGGGTCGGTTGTCTTCTTGTACTCATTGAGCTCGAGGATAGCCATCTGCTGATCGGCAATCCGCGACCCGTGCTGCAGACACTCTTCGGCCCGCTGCCGATTGCGTGTGATCGTGATCACACCTTTGGGACCCGACATCTTCAGCTTCAAATACACGTAACATGGACGGGCCATGAAACGTGCATACGCCGGACGGCCCAGAATTGCATGGTATGCACTCTGGAAGTCCACCACCTCGAATGTCAGCTTTTCCTTGCGGAAGTTCTTGTCGGAGCCGAAAACGACGTCCAACGCGATTTGGCCGACTGACTTGGCCTTTCGTCCTGGGACGACTCCGTGTAACTGCATGCTGCTCTCGCTAAGTTTGGACATCGGAATGCCCATCCCCTTGAGAGTGTCGGCGTACATGATGTTCAAACCGCTGCCGCCGTCCATGAGGACTTTGCCCAGTCGGACTCCTTCCACCACCGGGTCGACGACCAGAGCCTGCCTCCCTGGGGTGGGCACATGTGCTAGATGGTCCGACTGGTCAAAGGTGATCGCAGTCTGAGACCACTTGAGGAACGTGGGGTTGGTTGGTGTTGCCATGTTCACCTCCCTGTTCACCAGCTTCAATCGACTCTTGCTTTCCACGTCAGCAAAAATCATCAATGTTGCATGGACTTGGGGGAACGGATCCTCCTTGTCCTCATCATCCTGCTCGTTGTCCTTTTCACTCGGCTGCCCTTTGCGAACCCTTGGATCAGGAGGCGACATTGTCGAGTGGTGTGCTTCAGGAATATGGCGTTGCCTTCCTCGTCCATCTTCGTGTGGATTGGACATGGCTGATCCACTATGGAGTTCCCGAACTACTTCTTCTTGGGGGTGTACTGAGCTTTCCCCTTTCCCTTGAACTTGGCATTTGTAACGGCTGCTGCCTCTGCCTGCGGAGTGGACGGAGCTTTCTGCTTTTGCTTCCGATTGCTGTTCCCATCTCCATCGGCGACTGCCTTGTGCTTTCCGCTACGTATGCGGTCCTCCTCTTCGCCATTTGCATAGCGTGCGGCTATCTCCATCATCTTGCTCATGGAGATGTCGCCTGTCCGACCGAACTTCAGGTACAGATCTCTGTACCGCACGCCTGCCTTGACGGTGCAAACTGCTTGATGCTCTGTGACGTTCTCCACCGTGTGGTAGAGGGTCGTCCAGCGCTAGATGAAATCGCGCAGGGGCTCATTCTGCTTCTGGACACAGTGCTGGAGCTCCACGAGACCAGCAGGGCATTTGCACGTGCCCTCGAAGGTCCTGATGAACACTCGGGACAGATCTGCCCAGCTGTAGATGCTTGATGGAGCCAACTTGTTCAGCCACGCTCGTGCCGAGCCGTCGAGCATCAGGGGGAGATGTTTCATGGCGACCTGATCATCTCCGCCACCGATCTGGACCACCACTCGGTAATCGTCCAGCCACGTTTCTGGCTTGGATTCTCCTGTGAACTTGCTGATCCCTGTCGCCAATCGGAAGTTGGGAGGGATGTCAGCTGAACGGATGGCCCGACTGAAGCACTCGGGGCCAGAGATGATGGTCCTGCTTCCACTCGGACGGTCTCTATCGTGACCATCACGGTGGGCTCGACTCTTGTCGACCTTCCTCTGGGCGATGTACCCTCTTGCATCGGGCCTTGGATCATACGTGTCACCGACTGAACGCCAATCATCATGATGTCGGGGCCTGTAAGGCCCACCCCGCGAGGGGTGCATGAACGGCGACGATCTTCGGGATTCATGGAACGGCTGCCTCCTCTGCGTCGCTGATGAGAATCTGGGCTGAAAACTGACCGATGCGTGTTCGCGTGAACAAAACTGTTGTGGATCCTGTTATGCGACTGGGAGACCGCCGAATTCTGCTGCTGCGCCGTGTGCAACAGGGCACGGATCTGCTCGATCCCTTTACCAACCTCTGAATCAGTCGGTTGGAGGGAATTGGCTATCTTGGCAACGGCAGCCAGGTTGAGGACGGGTGTGCGGAACACCTCCACGTTGCTCTGACGAGTGCGTCGACTGGCAGAACGGTGGGGTTGACGGCGAGCGCCGGATGACTCGCCGACCTCGTGCTCGTTCCGACCAGTCTGGCGGGGACTTTCATGGGAATTGGCCATGAGAACTTCGGCTGTAGGCCCGCGACCCAATTACTCGGAAGGCAACTCAGTCGGAACTGAGTCCAAGCACTGGGACGGCAGCGCGACCACAACCGACTCGAGGACCGCCACTTGAGAGGACGCGTTCTGGCGCGCCTGGGCGTGTCACACCCAACGCTAGAGCCGCAGACGGCAGGACCGCTTGTTGCGGCGCGTGACGGGGGCGAAGATCGACACCGGAGCCGATTGCTGGAGAAGAAGGACGCAGCGGGCACCGGCACGGAAGTGCGTAGCCCCGCGACTGGGGAGCGCCTCGACGTCGAGAGGCGCATCCCGAAGCCATGCCGAATTGTCGACGATGAAGGAGAGTGCACCGAAGAGGATCTCATAACCCATGCATACATCTTCGCCGGACAACATGATGAAAAGATGAATTTGCAAACTCGCCGGAAGTCGCTTAGACGCCTGCCCCACGGTGGGCGCCAACTGTCGTGGGTATAAGTCTGACAGTAGATGTGTAGGGTACGAAAGGATGGGCAGAGCCTTAGCTACGACGAGGTTGTATGAGTTCAGGTCCCTCTACGGTGGAGGTAAAAGCCCTACGTCTCAGTGCTCTTGGGAGCTTAGTGTCGAGTGGAATATTGGATTACAGTAAATGCCAACCCCTGCACCAGTGGGGAGGGCGGCTTATATAGAGTGCACTGCCCTCCACAATGGCCCGGTGGACAGGGGTGGAATAGTGCCGAATAAATGCCTATGTTACAGGTAACGTATGCCTTAAATGCTAATAATGGTGTATGAAAACGTATGACCGTTGCCCTCGTGGGAGGTTACGATGTACAGAGTGGAATTCAGTCGGTACGATAAATATGCTCCGAATGCTCGTCACTGACTGGATGATGGGAGGTCCTTAGTTCAGTCGGAACTGTCTAAGGGCCTTGCCCTCTATGAAGGGTTGTCCTTGGGTAGGACCTATAGGGCAGGCCTGTGACCCTACCCTGGGACTATAACCCCATCACCTGGGTCTGCTCGAAACGCTCCTGGAAACTCGCCTCCGCTGCGTCGACAACCGCCTGCCAGGCGTCCAGCTTCTTCCTCTAGGCCAAGTAAAGCTCCTGAAGCTGGCAGAAGTTATCGCCCATGACCTGGAGGAGCTGCTCTTCCTTGGATCCGCTACTGCCGGCTCTCGGGTCGCCGACAACTTTCAGCTCGGAGGCTGCGGTGATCACGCCGTCTAAGGCCTCCCCGTCGACAAGCTCCCTAATGTTGATTGTCCTCGGCATATTGACGAATTGGTCCTTGCCAGCCTCAAGGTACCTGGGCGGAGAGGGAAGCTCGTGTGTTGGAGGTTGATCCTCCACATTTCCTCCCCCAGCAACCAAGGGCTCGATGGTTGACGTAGCGCCTAGCACTCCTGCGGCAGGAATGTCTTCGATACGACCACTGGGTTCCTCCTCGGCCTTCCCCCCAGTATCCTTGGTGGCCTCTTTATGTGCCGCCTTGGCGGCCTCCTCTTGGGCAGCCTTGTCGGCCTTGCCGGCGGCAACCTTGTCAGCTTCGACAACAACAACCTAGGAGATCTCCTCGATGACGAAGTCGACGTCCATATCCTCCGTCAGAGGTGAATCTAAGAAGCCAGAAGAGGGAGAACAAGATGAGAACAAGACAAAAGGTCAAGAAGACAAAAAAATAAAAAAAAGGAGGATGATAACAAATGCTCTGAAGCGAGCAGCTTACCTGTGCAAGGCTGCCAGGAGCTGGTTGCTTCCTCCCCGACGACGCTGATTGCTGGTGTGGGGCTACCGGCCTGTGCGCCTGTCGGGTAGCCCTCGGCGATTATAGTCTCGTCGATAATAATGCTTGCGGGACTTCCATCCCTAGATAGCGTGGGAGATGGAGGTGACGCGTCAGGGGCAACCTTTGGGGGTTTGTCTTGCCGCCGCTCCTCCCCTACAGGCCCGGCGATGTCAGTAGAGAATATAACTGTCCGAGCGCTCACCAGTGGGAAATGGGTAGAGGACCCACGCTGGGGGCTGTGCTAGGGGCTGCGTCGAAGGATTCGTTAGAGGCTGGGCTCCGGGCTGGTGAAGGCTCCCCCGGCACCCCTGAGGTGCTAGCCGGGGGCTCACCACTCGTCGAAGCCTTCGCCCTCTTTGAAGATGTCCGCACCAGAGGTTCCGGATCCCTGCAATGACAAAGACGGAACCAGATGAACAAACCAAATCAACGAAGCAGAGACCAAAGGATACGGCATGATGCCTTACTCTTCCTCATCCTCAGAGTCAAAGACAGAAAGATTGAATTGGACCCTAGCCACAACACCCATGGGAGGAGGCGGAGGGGCACTCCTGCGGCGCTTGGCTGCAGCAGAAGCGGAAGGTTGCTGGACAGGAACTCTGGAGAATGCGTTGCGAAGAACCCGCTTCCTCTTCGCGACTGGAGGCTTCTCCGGCGCCTCCTCATCGACCGATTCCTCATCAGGAAGGTCCCGGTGGTAGCACCGCTATGCTCCCCGGTAGAGGGCACCCCAACGGCCAAACCACTGTACTCCTTGGCAACTTCCTCCAGCCCGGCAAGCGTTTCCTCCGGCACCGTCCCATCTTCATTAGACGCCCCCAGGAAGACTACGCTACCGTCCGCCTCGGCAAGAGCCGCCTCTTCGACCCTGGAGGCGATGTACGCCACTTCCTCCTCAAGGGCAGGGCGGAAGACATGGTCATCTTCACGGACGGCAATCTCCGTCGGGTCGTCGAAGAATTGCAGCGCCTTCTCCATGCTCCACTCTGCCCAAGATGGGTCGAGGCCCTGGGCATTGCACACGTGCATCATGGCGATGATCAAGCTAACAGAGGAGTTGTTGCACAAGGGGACTACATTTGCCGTCATCTTGAACTTCCACTCGGGCTTGAACAGCTTCTGGCACACAGTCGCGTGCTGCAGGACCGTCAAATTGCCGTTCAGCCCAGGGCATAGTCTCATGATATCCGCCGCGTTTTTGTATTCCCAGGTCGGCCTCCCCTTGCTCTGCAGAGGGGCAATACGCCGGCGAAGGAAATTCGCGGACACCATCTCAATCGTAAGTCCAGCGGCCCTGAGGCACAAGATCCTCATGGCGGCAACCGAGACCTTCTCGTCCGGTGGGTCGAGGTCACTCCAGCTCTTGCCGCGCGATATCGCGGTGGTCCAGGGCTCACAGAAAGCGTGGGGATCATCCTCCAAAAGCCAGCATCACGTCCCATGCCACTCTTCCCACTTGTCACGATAGTTCCCGTCTATGTATGCCTCTTTGCTCCTGGAGGGCTTCCCCCCTTTGGATACGGGGATTGAAGTAGTGGAGAAAGAGGGGAACATTGGGAGTGACCCCGACGAAATTCTCACAAAGATGCGCGAACACGGCCATACAAGTGACCGCGTTCGGCGTGAAATCCAAGAGCCGGAGGTTGTAGGAGCACATGACCTCTACGAAGAAATCGGAATAGGGAGGACAAAGGCCGCAATAAAAGTAATCCACGAAGAAAGGGTAACTGTTTGGCCCGCCGTCGACGGAACTTGGCCTCACGCGGTTCTTGGGATGTGCCTTCATCTCCCTCGCCCACATGAGGAGGTACCGAGCCTTCAGGGTCTCCGCATCCGGCCCTGGGGGAAGACGACCAGCTTCTTTCGCATCTTCGCCATCTCGCCCTCCGTGACGGTCTCTTTCCCCTTGCTTGGCTTTGGCGCCATGGCAACAACGTGAGGAGGGGGTACTAGGGCCAGAAGGGGGCGCAGGATGGAAGGCGGCGGAAAGGTGGAAGAGCTCTAGTTCGTGCTCGAAGAAGGAGAGCAATGGCAGCTCCGAGATTGGGCAAGAATAGAGGATAATATGTGGAAGCTTCGGTGGTTTCCCCTTTATGAGGGGGGACGCATGGCCGCCCCTTCACAAGCCCGAGACTGCCCCTGCACATGCCCGGGAGTTTCGGCCACTCCTCCCACGACCCCCACGTCGCGCGTTCGACGCATGTCGTGGGGAGAAAGGAGCGCGGTAACGGTAGAATCGCCGCCTGTAGATCTCGAACACGACTGCCCGTGCACTGTTTGGGCCTAGCCCAACGACGTCTCTCAATCGGTATGGCCTAGGCCCGAGGGCTCCTGTTGGTGCACCAAAGTTTGGGCCTTTGATGCCCCATACTGGTGCATAAGAAGTTAGAGCCACATCCGCGGCAAGGCTTGCCGGAGCCCGCGGGAGACTAGCAGAAAGACACCCAAGGCCGCAAGCCCAGAAGACTAAAGACATAGCCCCCGACAAGACTCTTGCCAAGGGAGGCCAGCAAAGCCCCGGCAAGGGTAGCAACACTCCAATGCGGCTTGTCCCCGGCAGGATCCCGACTCGCCCGTGTGCTAGCGCAGCAGCCAGCTGCCCCTCGCCACTTGATACGTGTCGGTTCGTGCGACGCGTGTCGATAAGTATCTGGGGAGAATAGTGCCAAAGGGACGCGACCCTGTCCCATCTCTGGGACACCTGACGAAGCAGTAAATGTGTCTGTTTAGACGCGAGAGACACTGTATTTAACTGTACATCTTGTGGGTGCACTGTTTCATTGTGCACCCCGTGAGAACCCTGTGCTCTCACTATTGGTGACCCCTTAGACCTATAAAAGGAGGCCCTGGGCATGCACGAGGGGGAGGATAGGTTGTCAGTCTGCCAAGACATACCTAGCAGTTCATCATATATCATCAAATAAATACACACAAAGCAGGAGTAGGGTATTACCCTTGAGTAGCGGCCCGAACCTGGGTAAATTGTCCATGTTGTGCCGACCGTTTGATCTGCTCTTGGTGCATCCGTCTCCCCCGCCGAACCACAAAGGACGCCTCTAGGTCCCATAGGTGCTCGTAATCAGCCACGACAAGCTACGGTCTACCAGATACGTGCAACACAAGATATTATGCCATGAATGCAAAATTCATGCAAATGACAGCCACATCAAGTTCCGGTTCCGATAACTCGATGAGATACCGATGCCAACGAATTGTGAGCGTGTCATGCCAAAGAATCATGGGGGTGATCCCGGTTACCGGGTTCCCATGTGTCGAAGGCATGAATAAGGGGTACCTGCAACTAACATGGCATCTACAAAACGGATAACATTGCATCTCATACAACAATCCCTTTGTTCCACGGGTGAGCGTCTCAGTGGTTATACCTTCGAAGCATGTAATTCGGAGCGGATCGAGTCGTTGCAGTGTAGATGTACATGGGTCGTCGCGGACGTCATGGAAGTAGTGGTACACGGGTCTTCGGCGATGGTAGTTGCACACGGTTCGACGAACAACTTGGCGAGTCTGATGTCCTTTCGAGTCGTAGTGGAAGTAGTTGTATCCGCACCCATAGTCATACATCAGAAGTAGTCATCCAAGGCGCCGGTCTCGGGAGTTCCGAGTGCAGTCGAACTTGAGGTGGTCTTGGACTTGATGGTCTTGGGTCTCCACGGTTTAGATGTGTTAGGGGACATCATGGTAAACAAAGAGGCCAAACAAGGCAGAGGTAGCTCTTGGTCGATGATACCGGATACTCTCCTAAGCAGAGCAAGCACAATAGTAGCAAGTGGAGCAAGGCACGACGATGCAGCTGGCTGGAGGCATGCGAGCTAGATTGGCTGTTGGAGCCCACATGACAGTGGCTCCTGGAGGAGCGGCCAACACGCATGGCGAGGTGCTCTGCTCCACCTCCTCTCGAACAAGAGGCGTCAACAAGATGCGGCGCATGAGCAGGAGGGTGAGGTAGCAATGCGGTTTCACAAGACAAGGTGGTCGCCGACAAAGCATGGCAAGTGAGGGGCACGCGAGGTGCAGGGTCGGGGACGGGGTGAGGTCATCGAGATCCGACGGATCTAGGGTTGTGGCAACCGGAGAAGGCCCCAGCAGCTGCGGACTGCAGGGTTGTCGGCAACAGCTGCGGATGCAGCTGGCTGGATGCGAGGTGGCGCGGGGCTAGCCTCCGACGAGGTTAGCGGCTTCGGGTGCGGCTGCGCGCTGCACGTGCGGCGAGGCCGAGCTCAGGCCGTCTCTACCATGGCGGCTCGGGCTGCACGAGGCCCTGGCGCGCCTACTGTTGCCTGAATAAAGGGAGATAGAAAGAAAATTCAGAGAGGGAAATAGAGAAAGGAAGGATGAAGAAGGGGAGGGACGAGCCCGACCTGGTCCGGTGGTGCTGGTCGCCGCGGCCTCAGGTGGCCCTCCGATGGAGGTGGGATCTCGGGCGCAGGCAGTAGGGAGGCGCACGGGGACGTGGTGCAGGGCCACAATGGACATGGCCCTAGGTTTCTCGATGACGGATGGTGGATTTGGGTGGGTAGCTTCGGTTGACTGCGAGGGGATTGGGAAGGGGAGGATCCTGAGGGAGGAAGACAATGGGTGGCGGCGGATGGATGGGAGAAGGTCCTCGATTTTAGGGTTGGGCTTTTGGATTGGTCTATAAGTAGGAAAAGGGACTAGCCCAGGACCCTCCGATTTTAATCATACAGCCGAGGAAACAGGTTAGGAGAGTCCAATGGACAAACCGATGACAGTTTAGGGTATTACGGGATTGATCAGGATCCAACGATCACAACCGCCCGGTACAGGTCCGGGGGGAGTTTTGGGCTAGGTTGCGGAAGGTTCTCTCCACTGTGTAGAGGGGTTAGGCGGAGATGAGATGAAAAACGGGCAGCCCGGCATCGGATTTCTAAAATACCGAAATGTATGCAATTTAGACACGCTACAGTGCTGCTATAGGTTTAACGGTTCGAGTATCAAACGAATTCCGATTGTGATGAAATTTGGAATGCGGCCTACCTGCATTAAAATAAGACTACACGCCGCCATGGGCACATGCGAGTGTGGTTGGTCTCAAAACGGTCAACGACGAAAACGGGGAGAATCCGCGAGTAAAAAATAAATCACATGATGGCAATGGAATAAATGTATGCAAGTTTTGAAAACTGACGACAATGGAGTCCCGATGCAATGCATATGATGCGAATATGCGATGATGAATGTGACAACCAAATAAATCACATTATGGCAATGGAATAAAAGGGGAATCTTCTGGAGCGTCGGTCTCGGATTATTACAACCTTGCAGCATTCTATTTGTTATCACTCTTATTTGCATTTATCAATCTATCCTTACTTTACCCATGAGGGATTGACAACCCCTCTACACATTGGGTTCCGAGGATTTGCTATATGTGTGCAGGGGCTGCTTACATAGTCTTGTGGATCTTCCTACTAGATTGATACCTTGATTTCTTAACTGAGGGAAATACTTGCCGTCACTGTGCTACATCACCATTTAAGCTTGGAAGGAGACAAACGCACTCACGAGGAGTCATCTATCTACCACTACTTATCGCTTGCAAGTAATGAGTTCAAGGGGATTGACAATCATGTTGCCCTCTTTTGGTGCAAGTGTGCGCTCTTTTGTGTTTTGGTGTGGAAGATGGGAAATTGCATGGTTCTCCTATTGGTTTGATAACCTTGGTTCTCACTGAGGGAAATACTTAGCTATAATATGGTGCATCAACCCCCCCCCCCTCTTCGAGGAAAAACCCAACACAAGTCACAAGTAGGAGTAAGGATTTCGAGAAACATTGCCAAGGAGTATCATCAATTTCCTATCAAGTACCTAATCAAAAATTATCATTCACTTGTTCTATTTTTATTTTCTATTATATTTCACATGCTATAAAAATAAAAATACAACGATATTTATCTTTGCTAGTTTACTTGTTTGCTTGTTTCACTAGCTTGAAGTTGCTATCATGTATGAGTTTGAAATTAATGGTGCTTCTGCCACTAGTGCAGAGGCCCTAGATCATCCAACTTCACCTTGCAATGACAATGCTAAAAGAATTTTTGAGGAAGTTTCCAAACAAAAACTTAATAACCTTGCGGATGATGATCATTCTAAAGGAGAATCTATTATGCAAACAAATAAATTCCGCATAGGTAGTGATAATATTATTATGGAAAGTGTAATTCAAGACTTTTTACATTTGTGCTAGCTACCCTTGATAGGAGGATCCATTATTTCTAGAACAACTATTTATGTGGATTCTATATCTTTTCTCATAGTTGAACTGGAAAGACAATTCGTTCATATGCACCTTCATACAATGATTGTTTCTAGAATTCTCTAATATCGAGGATGCTCCTACTAAATGTTTAGCAACAATATTTATTGTTCATGAGTTCAATCACATTATGCAGCAATCTAGAGAGATATTTTCTCATTATAGGGTTAATGGTTAGTGCCCACCCGTAGAAGGAATCTTTTATGATTTGAAAGAAATAAAGACGTTGAGATCAACAGATTATGTTGCTTATGATGAGAACCTTTGAAAAAGGGTTCCACATAATGTCTTAGTTGAAACAAATTCTAAACATAATGATGAATTTTTATACCAAATATTGTGTTGGGTCCTGTGCTTGAGAAAGAATTAAGGAAGTACCTTTATTGAAACTTATGCAATGAAGAGTTGGCTATTAGTTATGAAAAACCTAAGGAGGAGCCTCCTCTTCCTCGTGGGATAGATCTCACAGACCCTTTTGTTGTGAAGTTTAGTCACTTAAATTATTTTTTCTTACCTATTAGAAAATTTCTGATGAGAGAAGGGAATATTATTATAGCCTGATGATTTTTTTATGATTATTACAACCCTTGAAACTACGCATTATGCCTAGCTAGGGGTCTTAAACAATAGTGCTAGTTCGAAGACAACCCAATCGTTATCTTATTTTTCTTGTTCCACTTTCTATTTGTGTGAGATAACAAGATTTTGGATACTGTAATGATTGTATTTTTATTTTTAAATCTGTGTTTGTGCCAAGTAATGCCTTTGGGATGATTTGAATGATGAGTAGAATTGATATGGCGCAAAAAATAGAAATGTTTGCGTCCAGTGGAGAATATCGCTTATTTTACTAGAACGTATTTTTTATCTGAATATTTTACATAGTATTTATATAAAAAAACCTTAGGTTTTCCTATTGTTTTAGAATTTTTGGAGTTACATAAGTAGGATGTCTTTGCTGATCACTATAGGCTTTTCTGTTTTGAACAGATTCTGTTTTTCTTGCATAGTTTGCTTGTTTCGATGATGCTATGGATTATATCGGGGGATATAACTCATGGAGAAGTTATAATACATTACCTTATGCAAAAATAAAATAGTAACTAATTTATAAAAATACCCGATGTTTACAGTTCGCCTATCCTACTAACGGACCTCACGACCTTTCTGTTGAGTTCTGTGTGCTGAAGTTTTCAAGTTTTTGGTGTTATCATGATGGATAAAGGAATAAGGAGTGGAAAAGATCCTAATATTGCGGATGACCAAGGCACCCCATATAAAATTCTAGGAATTCTCAAGCATCTAAGCCTGGGGATGTCGTGGAAGGAATCCCCTCTTTTGTCTAAATCCATCAGTATGTCACTTGGAGCTATATTTTTATTCATCACATGCTATGAGTTTTTCTTGGAGCGTCGTGTAGTATAGCTTGCTTTTGTTTTAGTTTTACACAATCATTGTTTGATGTACACACCCACTTGATAGAGACACATGTTCATCATGATTTGTTTAGAATACTCTATGTGCTTCACTTATATCATTTTAGCTAAGGGTTTGTTCTAGTGCTTCACTTATATCTTTTAGAGCATGGTGTTATAGATTTCATAGAAATAATTGCACTTTCGTTATTCACTTAAATTTGTTTGAGAGTTAATAAATAGTTACGACATTTTTCATGGGTTATAAGACTAGTCCAAAAAATAATAAGTATTGAAGTAGTGCATAATCAAAACCACATGTAGCACATAAAAGAGAAATTGTGGGTTTATGATATTGATGTTGTAATATGAAAGGTTGTGAGTGCATGGTTGTTGGTTAGTAAAAATATCGATTTTTAAAGGATGTTAATTTGCTATACATCTAAATATTGGTTACGACATGGTGATGATGTGTGAGAATTCTTATTCCTCATTGAAATCATGTGTTGATTAGTTTAGGTGCGCACGATGGTTAACTCCTACCAACCTCCCCCCAGGGGCATCCGACTAGTGGTTTGCTTCGAGAGAGCTAATAAAACCTTGCTATAAGTATGTGAGTTCTTTATGACTAATGTAAATCCATGGATGTACGCACTCTCACCACCTCATATTTGCTAGCCTCTTCGGTACTTCGCATTGCACATTCTCACCTCGAGGATCGGTGCAAACTTCACCGGTACATCCAAACCCCGCGATATGATATGCTCTGTGGCACATAAGCCACCTTATATCTTCCTTAAAATATCCACCATACCCACCTATTATGGCATTTTCATAGCCATTCCGAGATATATTCCCATGCAACTTCGACCATCACATCATATGGCTAGTACAGTCATTGTCATGTTGCTTTGCATGATCATGTAGCTCACATAGTATTTGTGGCAAATCCACTGTTCATCATTATTATACATGTTACGCTAGATCATTTCACATCCCGATACATTGCGAGAGGCATACAAATAGAGTCATATTTTTAGTAGTTTTTATATCAAGTTGTAAGTAAATAGAAGTGTGATGATATTCATTATTAGGGCATTGTCTCCATGAGGAAAGGATGATGGAGACAATGATTCCTCCACTAGTTGGGATGAGACTCCAGACAAAAACAGAAAAAAAAGAAAAAAAAAAGAAAAATATAAATGAGAGAAAAGAGAGAAGGGACATTGCTACTACCTCCTTTTCCACACTTTTTCATCTAAGTAGCACCATGGTTTTCATATAGAGAGTCTCATGTTTTGTCACTTTCATATACGAGTGGGAATTTTTCATTATAGAACTTGGCTTGTATATTCTGATGATGGGTTTCCTCAAATGCCCGAGGTCTTCCTGAGGAAGCGAGTTGGATGCACACCCACTTAGCTTTAGTCGACCTTTCATACACTTATAACTCTAGTGCAGCTGCTGCATGGCAACCCCTACTCCTCACAACGATATCAACTGATGGGCATCTTCATAGCCCGTTGATCCGCCTAGTTGATGTGAGGTATTCTTCTTCTCCACTTTTACCCATTTAAAACATACCACCATATTCTGTTCCACCTATATGCCATGTACATGGTTCATGCTCATGTATTGAGTGAGTAATAAAAAGTTGAAGCTCGTTAAAAAGTATGATCCAATTGCTTGGCTTAACACTGTGGTGCTTGACATTTGTATTTATGTGGTAAAGACGGAGCCATGCCATGCTAATATGAGAAAATGAATGGGGGTAAACATTCTCTAAGGATCGTATATTTTGAACTGATGACTATGTTACTTATGTTCATGGATATTACTATGTTTATGTTTGTTAATTCATCATTTCTCAATTATCACACTTGCAACAGATTACATGTTGGGTAGCATGTCACATAAAAAATTCTGTTTTTGTCATTTACCTACTCGAGGACGAGAAGGAATTAAGCTTTAGGATGCTCATACATCTCCAATGTATCTATAATTTTTTATTGTTCCATGCTTCTATATTATAATTCTAGGATGCCTTTTAGACATTCACTTGTTGTTTTATATTATTTTTTAGCACTAACCTATTAACCCAGTGCCAAGTGTGAGTTGTTATCTTTTGCATGTTTTTGGATTTTCAGGAATACTGTGCGAAACAAACTCCAAATACGCGAAAACTTTTTAATGATTTTTTTGGACAAAACAAGGATCTAGAAGCTTCGGAAGGAGGCATGAGGCCTCAGTGGGTGGCGCCAAGCCAACAAGGCACTCCTAGGGAGGGTGGTCGCACACCGATGGCTTGGAGCCACTACCCTTGGCCTCCGATGCCCCTCTCTGTCCTATAAAATTTTAATTATCCCCAAAACCCTAAGGAGGCTCCCGAAACACTTTTTCGCTGCCACAAGTCCCTGTTCAGTTGTGTGCCCATCAGGAGACCTTTTCCGGTGCCCTGCCAGAGGTGGACGATCATGGAGGGACTCTACATCAACCTTGTTGCTCCTACGATGATGTGTGAGTAGTCCACCATCAACCTGCTGATCCATAGTTAGTACTTACATAGCCACGTCTCTCTCTATGTTCTTCATTTCCATTATGACCTCTATTCTTGCTTTGGTCTATCTTATGTAATCACTTTCTCCGGTGCATTTGTTGGGATCCGATGAATTGCGGGTTTATGTTCAGATTATTCATGAAATATATTTGAGTCTTGTCTGAATTCTTATATACACGATTATGATAGCTTCATAATTGTCTCTGATCTACTGGTTTGGTTTGGCCAACTAGATTTATCTGTCTTCGGTGAGAGAGGTGCATTGTAGTGGGTTCAATCTTGTGGTGCTCTATATCCCAGTGACAAAGTAGAGGACAAGACACGTAATTGTATTGCTGCCACTAAGGATAAAACCTTGGGGTTGATTCATATTAATTTGATTTACTTTGTCTATGTCATGTCATTGTTCTCCAAACTTTACTTTGTTTTACTTAATACTCTAGATGCATGTTGGATAGCGATCGATGGGTGGAGTAATAGTAGTGTAGATGCAAGAAGGTGTCGGTCTAGTTGATTACGGACATGATGAATATATGTAATGATCATTGCCATGAATAAATATTGCATAACGATGCACTTTTCTATCAACTACCCAACAATAGTTTGTTTAACCATCGCAAGCTTTCTACGAGAGAGAAGCGTGTAGCAAAAACTATGCCCCCGGGTCTATTCACAAATATATTTAGAAAAAACTAAATAACCCGCTGCCTTTTATTATATGCATTTACTTTTTATAGTTACTATATTTCAGCTATCTATCTATCACTACTTAGCGCTTGCAAGTAATGAGTTCATGGTGATTGACAACCCTCTTGCCCGCGTTGGGTACAAGTGTGTGCTATTTTATGTGTAGGCACTGAAGAAGGGAAATTTCGTGGTTCTCCTATTGGTTTGATAGCCTTGGTTCTCACTGACGGAAATAAAATACTTATCTATACTATGATGCATCATCCCCTCCTGTTCGGGGAGGAACCCAACACAGATCACAAGATCACAGGCTTCCTCCCTCCACCCATTCGTGCAAGCACAGCCACCGCCAGCGCGCACCACCATGGGGCTTCACATGACCGCCATGACCAACCATACCCGCAAGCCGCGTTGTTCATGGCACGCGAACTGCTGCGCTACCGTCCCATCTCGACCGGCTACAACATATGGCTTGCGCACATCACCTAGCTCATCAACACCACCGGAGACACCTCGACTCTCACCCACTCCCTGCCTCCACCAGCACCGCATGGCGTGAGGGCTGGGCATGGTGCTCCTCCTCCACCTCCTGCGCCCAACGAGGATGATGGGTGTCGTCTCTATGCGCGTGCACGAGAACCGTCCCACGGTGCTTCTTCACCACCCCATGCAGATCCCAGCTGCCAGATTGTTCGACGTGTAGATCCAGACGCGCGTGCGATCCTCAAAAGGCAGCGTCAGCAGCAAAACCGCATCCTCCAGGATGTCATGGCGCTCGGGTGCTAGAATCATGTTGCCCTTGTCGCCGGCTTTCCTTCCTCCATCGGGGGCGGTCGTGCCTTCACTCGTCAGCTACCTCACATGGTGTGGTCCATGTCGTCCAGGCCTGAGTTGCCTCCTCACTACAACAGCACCAACCCCATGGTGTTCCCGTAGCTCTACACCATCGGCATTGAAGCTATGGGCGGCGATGACAAGTTCATGGCGAACTAGTTCCCCATGACATTGAAGGATGTCCCACGTTCATGGCCAATGAACCTCCTTGAGGGCTCCGTCTTTTCAAGGTCCGAGCAATGCATGCACTTCATCGCCAACTACAAGGGAATGTACAAGCATCCCCTCACCCTCAAAGACCTGCGGGCTATGCGCCAACAGCCTAGCAATACCCTTCGCAAGCACATTCAATGCTTGAGCTAGGTAAGCAACAAGATCCCACACACCTCCGATGCCGCAATTATCTCTGCATTCTCCTTGGACACCACTGATGTTAGAATGTGTGGAAAGCTCGCCATCAACAAAGAGCTCAACACTGTGGTCACGTTGTTTGACCTCGCCGACCAATGCACCAAGGCTGAGGAGGGCCGCCTCCTCGCTCATAACGACCCATATAGGGTCCTCGACGCCGCCAAGGCCAAGAAAAAGGACGCCATAGGCAAGGGCCCTGCGGTGCTTGCGGTGGAGCCTAAGCAGAATCACAGGCGCAACCACGGAGAGACCCCCAAGAAGGACCATCGTCCCTGCGGTGCTTGCGGTGGAGTCAAGCCGCTTCTCGAGCAGGGTCAGAACCTCCGATTTAGCCACAACGGCCGCGACACAGGTCGTGGTGACCGCCGCAGTGGTGGCCACTGGGGAGATCGCAACAATAATAACAACAGTAACAACCATAAGGGCTGGCGGGACAATCCACGACGCGCCAGCCCTCAAGCCAACTATGCCCCTCCACACCATAACATCAATAGTGGCAATGTGTGTGACGAGGACGTTAGGGGATACGACGAGCCTCGCGGAATGTCATGCATCCTTGGCAGATCTCAGGCACCGTGTCGACCCCCTCTTCCAAACGGCACTTGAAGAAGTTCTCTCGTGGGGTGAACGCAACCCTCCCAGGAATCGAGGGCTCTGGGCCCCTCAAGTGGTTGTAGTATGCGATCTCTTTTGAATCCACTTACCACCGCAAGTCCACAATGACTATGGGAACCATCCCCATGTTGTGCACACCTACCATCAACAACGTCGGCATCACCAAGACACTCATCGACGGCGGCACGACCTCAACATGCTCTCCATTGAGACCTTCGAGCAGCTCCTGGTGCACTACGAGCGTTTGATGCCGACGAGACCTTTCTCAGGCGTGACCGACGGTTCCACTTTGCCTCTGGGGCAAGTGCGGACTCCTGTCAATTTTGTAACTCATACAAACTACCACACCGAGCTCATCGACTTTCACATGGCGCACATTGGCCTGCCCTAGAACGCCATCTTGGGCTACCCCGCGCTCACCAAGTTCATGGTCGTGACTCACCATGCCTACAACACCGTCAGGATGTGTTAGAGCATATATCTCCATATGTGGTTTTGGTAATTGATGACAATTCCTATGGACTAATGTTTGCCTTAAGTTATATTTATAGGATTTGTCCATAGGCACTTCTTGAAGTCCATCTGTTGGGTTCAAGGAGTTTATATGATGACCAAGATGGTATTCAAGGTATTATCCAAAGAATGGTTATAGAGACACAAGGTTGATCAAGATCTCAAACAAGAAGTAAATCAAGATGATCAACACACAAAGCGTACAAGATGTACCGAGAGGGATCAAGTGATCCCATGGTATGGTAAGCATTGTCCATTAAGTGTTTTGTGTACTAACCCATGGTCTTCGTGAGAGTTCTATGTGGGATTAGGTGTGTTTCCATGGGCTTGCGTCAAAAGGAAGATCTCATACAACCCATGAAGTATGACGTCAAGTGGTGAACGTCATCAAGATTGTGGTGTGCAAGTTCAAGTGGATCATCACGAATATATCATGCTTGATGCTTGCCGTCCATTATGGTGGTAATGGACTTGTGAAGATATGCTGAAGAGTGGCTCACCCATAGCGAGTATGGGGGAGCAATCAACTAGTCTTCATCAAGCCAACGCAATCAAGAAAGGTGGTGCATCTTGAGGAAGCCAAGATCTTCATCATCTAGCTCAAGAGGTCGAGGTACAAGGTATAGGTTTGCCCTTGATAGGTTTTCTGTTTTAGGATAGATTGTTGTACTGTCAAGGGGGGCTCTCAGGTGAGTAGCTTGATCGTATCGTTCGTTGAGAGCTCAAACCATTTGCATCCTTGCATCATACTTCTTGGTTCTTATTTGGTGTTTCTATTTGTGAGTTTTAGAGCTTATGGTCATCTTCATGACAAGCTCGAGTTCATCGAAAACGGAGTCCATATGCATCTACTATGATGTTTTTGATGCTGGAGTTTTTGTCGGTTCTTCATTCATAGAGGTCTCACATCTCTATATCATTGGCATTTTCATATCTCCATGGTCTTAAGATTTTTTCCGCTGTTTGCATAGCTCTTGTCGTCCTGAATCCAACAAACTTGGGTTTGCTCGATTCGGAGCTCGTATGCGAAAGTTATAGTTGTTTCAGTGGCGAGCGGTAGTACCGCTCGCCCTAGCGGTAGTACCGCTAGAGCTGGCGATAGTACCGCTGGCCCTAGGGGTATTACCGCTAGAGCTGGCGGTAGTATCGCTATCCCAGCGGTAGTACCGCCCCTGGTCAGCGGTAGTACCGCTCCAGGACTTTAGTACCGTCATCTTTGCGGCTGTACTGCGTCGGACTTTTTGCAAAGACTTTCTTGGCGGTGGTTGGCTCAGTAGTATCTTTGCGCTACCATGGGCTCAGCGGTAGTACCGCTGCAGCCAGCGGTAGTACCGCTGGAGGGTCAGCGGTAGTACCGCTACAGCCAGCGGTAGTACCGCTGGGCTCGGGCTGTAAGTGGGGGTAATGGTCTGATTCCTCCCCCCCCCCACTATATAAAGGGGTCTTCTTCCCCCTTGGTCTTATCCATCTGTTGAGCTCGTGTTCTTCCCCGTTGTTGACCTTCTTAGATCTTGCTAACTCTTAATCCCTCCAATGATTCTTGCTTGTTCTTTAGGGAAAAGAGAGAGGAGATCTAGACCCACATCTTCACCAATCACTTTCTCCTCTATGTGAGGGGAACCCCTTGGATCTAGATCTTGGAGTTCTTTGTGAGATCCTTGTTCTTCCTCTCATATTTCTCCATAGCTTTTGTTGTTGTGGAGGGATTTGAGTGTGAGGGACTTGACCACTTTGTGTGTTCTTGCCATTGCATGAGTTGCATCGGTTTGAGTTCACGGTGATACGTGGAAGTGAAGTTTGAGAAGCCCTACTACCTTTTGGTACTTAGTACCCTAGAGATTGTTCTTCGTGGATGCTTTGCCGTCCTAGAAGCTTGGTGGTGTCTTGGAGCTCAATCATTGTGGCGGAAAGCTCCGGGCAAGCGTCGGGGTCTCCAATTAGGTTGTGGATATTGCCCCGAGAAATTTGTACGGGTATCGGTAACCGCCCCCAAGGGTTGCCATTTGTACGGGTTCGGTGACCGCCCACAAGGGTCCCTTAGTGGAATCACGGCATCTTGCATTGTGTGAGTGCGTGAGGAGATTACGGTGGCCTTAGTGGCATCTTGGGGAGCATTGTGCCTCCACACCGCTCCAACGGAGATTAGCATCCGCAATGGTGTGAACTTCGGGATACATCATTGCCTCCGCATGCCTCGGTTATCTCTTACCCGAACCCTTTACTTATGCACTTTACTTTGTGATAGCCATATTGTTTATTGTCATATATCTTGCTATCACTTAGTTGTTTATCTTGCTTAGCATAATTTGTTGGTGCACATAGGTGAGCCTAGTTGTTGTAGGTTTTGTGCTTGACAAATTAAACGTTAGTTTTATTGCGCATTTGTTCAAGCCTAAACCATAATTATTTTAAAGCGCCTATTCACCCCCCCTCTAGGCGACATCCACGTCCTTTCAATTGGTATCATAGCTAGGTCTCTCTTTATTAGGTTTAACCACCAAGAGAGTAAGGATGTGGACTAGGGGTTTAGGATTCACCGACACTCTTAGTTTCGATGGCACAAATTTTGATGCTTGGGTAATTCGCATGCTTAATCACTTTCGGGTCTTGGACCCAAATTTAGAGCGAATCGTAGATATGGGTTTTTCTCCTCCAAAGGATTCTCAAAATATATCTTCAGATTATGAGAAGAACTCTTATCTCAATGCTTAAGCTTCTAATGTGCTTTTTGATGCTTTGAGCAATGTAGCTATATTTCAACTCATGCCATTCCGGGATACTCATGAGTTGTGGACAAAGCTTCAAGATAAATATGGTATGTCCAAGATTTGTGGGAATGATTGTTCTCCCTCCACCTCCGGTCGTGTGGTCGTCTCAACTTCATCTATTGCACCTACATGTGGATTTCCACAAGGTAATGATATGGTGAGTAGTGGTGATCATTGCAACGATGATAGTGGGTTTATTGTTGATGATCCTTCATCACTGTATTATTGCAATGCTTCATCTTTGGGCGTTAACACTTCGAGCACTCTAAATGGCTTACATGCTTGTGTTGATAGTTCGTGCATATCATGTAAAAACTGCTTGTCTAAATCTCAGGATGCCAGGCTGCGGCAGCAGCATCACCATCCGCTGTGATGAGAAAGAGGTTGTGCGCACCATTGATGTCTACTACACAGCTTGTTCTTGTCGACTCGTGTTGGTCCTCCAAGTGCAGATTTCTGTAGGACAGTAGAAAATTTCCCTCAAGTGGATGACCTAAGGTTTATCAATCCGTGGGAGGCATAGGATGAAGATGGTCCCTCTCAAACAACCCTGCAACCAAATAATTAAAAATATCTTGCATCCCCGACACACCAAATACAATGGTAATTTGCATAGGTGCACTAGTTTGGCAAAGAGATGGTGATGCAAGTGTAGTAGTGATAGTAGATATTGATTTTTGTAACCTGAATAAGTAAACACATAGCTAGTGGTAAAAACCCTCAGCCCCGAGGGTCGACTACTCCCTCCTCATCATGCCCTCCGACGGGATGATGAAGATGGCCACCGGAGATGACCTCCCCCTCCGCTAGGGCATCGGAACGGGGCCCGGATTGGCTTTTTGTGGCTGAGATGCTTGCGGCGGCGGAACTTCTCGTCTAGGGTTATTTCTGGAGGTTTCTATATTTATAAAAAATTTGGGCATTGGAATCACGCCAAGATGGGCCACGAGGTTCCCACTAGATATGAGCCCACGCGAGGGGGGCTGGCACGGCCTCGCGTCTAGTAGACAGCAGGCCCCCTACAGTGGTTCTATGTTCCAGTATTTCTATTTTCTTACAAAAAGTGGTCAAAAAGTTTCGTCCAATTCCAAGAACTTTTATTTCTACACAAAAACAACACCACGGTAGCAACAGAATTCGTCTGGGTTAGTTCTAAATAAATCATATAAAGTGCAGCAAAACCATATAAAAGTATTTTAAACATAGGCAAACATGGCATGAATACTTCATAAATTATCGATTCGTTGGAGACCTATCAACATCCCCAAGCTTAATTCCTACTCGTCCTCGAGTAGGTAAATGATAGAAGAAATAATTTATGATGTGTGAATGTTAGCATAGTGCATAAGTTTGATCAATGATAATTTCAATCACGTTTCATAGCATCATAACAACAACTCTTTTTTCATAAAACTCATCATGATAAAGTAGCAACCAATTCACATGTTATGGTTCAAACAATGAACTCTCCTGAAACTTAACAACATATGTTATTAGTCACCAAACAATGGGAACTCAACTTATTGTCAACAAAGTCTAGGTAAGAGCTCCACATACTCAATCATCATATAGCCTTCTATGACTCTTAGTGCTCAAAGCATATTTTTAGAAAAAGTGCATCAATCAAACACAGAGAAAGATAAGGGCTTAATGTTTCGCCTCCCAACTCATTTATCATAGAGATAATTGTCAACAACAATAAGTCATGATCAAATATATTTAACGGACCATATGTGACTAGAACTTTCCCCACCACATGATGCTTGCCAACTAGAGAATAATTGAGGTTGACATGAGAATGCATACTATTGACTCTTGCGTAAAAGTAAACACTAAGAGGTAAAAGATAGGCCCTTCGCAGAGGGAAGTAGAGGTTGTCATGCACTTTTTTGTTTTGTATGCACAACCCCTTAATGTAAAAGAACGTCACGTTATATTGTCCCTTATGATATCAACCTTTATTATGCAGTCCGTCACTTTTAATACTTTGCCATCAAAAGTTCCTACAACACTCAATTTTCTCTTCCACTAAATGATCAAACACATTTAGAAGCAATTTTATTGCCTTTTTGCATCAATGACGACTTACTTGAAGGATTTTATTCAATCCATAGGTAGGTATGGTGGACACTTATGGCAAGAAACTGAGTTTAGGGTTTCTCGATGAAGAAGTAGTATCTCTACTTAGTACTAATTTTTGGCTAGGAAAAGATGCTAAGAAAACACCACATGTTGCAGGATCCATAACAATATAACTTCTATGAAAATATACACAACCATAACTCATTACGTTGTCTTCCTTGTCCAACTTCAACTAATTTGCTAAAGTTTGAAAAATAATTAATGGCTATTTAGAATCATAGAATATGTCCAAGATAATATATTTACATGTGAAAGTTCTCTTCCTTATACTAATCATTAATGAATTGCTTGTATGACCAATATTGTGATTGTCAAGCTTCAAAAGATTTCACTTTCTAAACCCAATGTGAAGCTACTGCTAGGCATGCCATGAACGTATAATTTCAACTTTATGGTATTCGACTCATTCAACAATTTACTCATAGGATATAAGTGAACCACAAGAGCAAACAATCAAACTACTTTGAAAAGATATAAGTGAAGATCAATGAGTAGTTAAACAATCAAGTAGCTATGTGAGGACTCTCTCCCAATAAAGATTTTAAGATCTGATATTTTATTTCAAACAACAAATAAAGCAAAAGACACTCCAAGAATAGCACATATCATGTGGACAAATAAAAATTTAGGCTCAACATAGGCTAACCGATATTTGTTTGATGAAGAGAGGTGGGATGCGTAGCATCCCCAATCTTAGATGCTTGAAACTTTTTTAAAATATTTACATGGGGTGCCTTGGGCATCACCAATCTTGATCTTTTGTATCTCGTCCAATCCTCTCATATTCCGGTTTCACCTAATTCTCAAAAACTTCATCCACACAAAACTTGAAAAGAACTCGTGAGATAGGTTAGTACACATAAAAGTACATCAACACTTCATGTACTACCAAGACAAGTTCATAATAGTTTTCAAACATTAGATACTGTATACTATCATTTTCACAATTTATATCTACCAATATAAGCTATGGAAGTTATATGATAATTAGATAACAAAACTATGACAGTAATCTGTCCAAACAGAACAGTTTGTAGTAATATAAATAAAACATGTACTTATGTATCTCCAAAACATCTGAAATTTTAGGAGGATATAAATAATTTGTATAACAGTACTGTGTAAATATTTCAGAAACTTTCCACGTTCCATTAAAATCTGATAATTAAAATACTATAGTAAATTTTATGTTTTTGTACAGCACACATCACACATGCAATTCAAGCATTCTGTAAGACATTCTTGGAAGTCTTTATTGAAAAACAAGATTATAAATAACATTAAGTAAAGAACAACAAAATAAAATGACGCTCCAAGAAAAAGACATGTCATGTGATGAATAAAAATATTGCTCCAAGTAAAATATACCGATAATGTTGGAGATGAAAGAGGGGATGACTTCCGGGGCATCCCCAAGCTTAGAAGCTTGAGTCTTCTTCGGATATTGCCTTGGGGGGTGCTTAGGGAATCCCAAGCTTAGGTTCTTGCTCCTCCTTATTCTCCTCATATTGGCATCTCACCCAAAACTTAAAAACTTCAATCACACAAAACTTAACATAACTTCGTGAGATGGTTAGTATTACAAATATAGATCATTCACTCACGTACTGCCAAGACAAGATTCATAATTTGTTATCACATAATACCTACTGTATTCTGTCTTTATCATAATTTATATCACTCAATATAAGTTTTGAAAACACTAAAACAAGCAAACTATGCACGCAACACAGAATCTGTAAAAAATAGAACAGTTTGTGAAGAATTAACACTTCATTTTTTCCAAGACAAGTTGCATAATAATTTTAAAACATTAGGTAATTTATAATTTCAAAAAATGTTTTTTTAAATAAGGTTCGGTATTTTAAGAAAATGTTTCATATTTGTAAAAAATGTTTGGTATTTCCAAATATCAAAACTTTCTTCCATGTCTGAACTAATTTCATGCTCTAAAATTGTTCTTAAATTTCGACAAATGTTCTTGATTTTTAAAAATGTTATAAATTTCAAAAAATGACGTTTTAAAAATATTGTTTAATAATGTAAAAGTGTTTTAGATTTTCTAAAAAAAATCTTATTTTTCAAGAATAAATCTTGTCTTTAAAAACATGTTTGTGTTTTCAAAACTTGCTCACGTTTATGAATTTGTTTAGGTCTTTTCAAAGTTGTTCACATTTTCAAAAAATTAGTCAAGATTTAAAAGATGTATGCGCTTCCAAATTTCTTCGCGGTTTTTCAAAATTGTCCACCGTTTGTAAATTTTGTTCTCAAGATTCAAATAATGTTCGTACTTTAAAAAATTGTTCGCGCTTCCAAATTTGTTCAGGATTTTTCAATATTGTTCTTGGTTTCAAAATTTATTCACAAGAATCATAAAATGTTCGTACCTTAAAAATTTGTTTGCGCTTTTAAATTTCTTATTCGTTTTAATAAAATTTCATGTCTTCAAAAAGTGATTGTCAAATTTAACATTTGTTCGCTTTCATAAAACAAATGAAAAAAGGAAAAGGAAGGAAAAAAGAACCAAAAAAGAAAGGAAATAAGCACAAAAGGCAAAAATAGAAACAGAAAAAAAGAAAAAAACTAGGCCGACCCAGTCAGACAACCATCCTGTGCGCCCAAGCGACTCCCAGCCGCAGAATGCGACAGGTCGGAGCTCCCGTCTAATGCGTCGTGGCAAGCGAGTGCTCCACGAAAGCTCGTGTGGACCGGCCCAAGACAACGCGCTCGCTTGGGTTGTCCAACCGGTTCGAGTGTCAAGCCGTTGACCAGGGGACGTCCTATCTGCCGCGCTTTGCGGAAAAATGTCGACAGAACACACAGGGCGTCATCCTACCAGGCCGGCCCAAGTTAGCGTTGGAAAATCGTAAAAATAAAAGCACACCATATATAGGTGTCGAACATGCGACCTCTATGTAACGAGAGCCCTAGGCTAGATACTTCGACGAGCTACCTCAAGAGAAAGATTTCCAACGCAAAAATTATAGATAATAACGACAGCTATAAAATGAAAATCAATTTTAAAACACAAAATATTCTTTTGCAATTCTATAATTTTAAGAAATTTTAAACATTTTTTCATAAGACTTGAACAAAATTTGAAATTCTAAACTTTTCAAATTTTTATAATGGAATAGGAGAACATTTTTCGAAATATGATTTTTTTATAAAATGCAAATATTTTTTGGAACCATGAAAAAATTAAAAAAATATGAATATTTTCTAACTCGTGAACAAATTTGAAACCGGGAGTTTTTTCGAATTGTCAACAAATTTTGAAACATGAACAAATTTAAAATTCACCAACAATATTATAAAATTTGAAACATTTTTCTATTTGTTATCAAATTTTGAAATCGTGAACATTTTCTGAAAATCCATAACATATTTGGAAAATTCATTTAATATTTTGAAACGCGAACATTTTGCAAATAGTGAACATAGTTTGAAACATGGAAATTTTAATCATGAACAAATTTCGAATTGTGAACAAAATTTTAATCATGAACAAATTTCGAATTGTGAAATTTTTTTGAAACTATAATCATCTTTTGAATTGTGAACAAATTTGAAATATGAATAAATTTCAACTTCGTGGAAAAATTATAAAATTGTGAATATTTTTTTGTTAAACCGCGAACATTTTTTGAATTTTGAAACATGAACCAATTTCAAATTACTAAAAAAATTATAAAATTGCGAACATTTTTTGAATTGTGAACACATTTTGAAACTGTAAACATTTTTTATTTGTGAACAAATTTTAAAACCATATTTTTTTCTAATTATGCACAAATTTGAATTAATGAAAAAATTTGAAATAGAAACAAAAGGAAAAAATAGAAAATGAAAAAATGAGAGAAAAGAAAAATAAGAAAAAAAAGGAAATAGAAAAAAAACCAATTCAAGGAACCATGAAAAAATCGGCTGAAACCTCTAGAAGGTTCCTAAAACCGAAGGCGTTGGAACGTTAAACTAGCCGGCCCACCCCAAACGATTACTGGACTATCCTATACGAAGCCCCGACATTAGACGCATTGAGCGTCCAATAGGGTTTTCCATTGACCAGCCATTTTCTCTTTAATGATTGACTTATTTAAGAAAAAGTCCTCTTGGTCGAAAAAAGTTCAAAGATTAAAAAAAGTTCATGCATTTCAAAAATGTTTGAAAATTAAAAGATAACTCAGTTTCAAAAACATTTTTAAATTTCAAGGAGTTTCAAGAGCGTGAAAAAGTCACTTATTTCAAAAACATCCATCAATTTGAAAATTTTCATTGATTTGAAAAAGATTGAAAAGTAGGCAAGTCGATGGGTCCTCATGGTATCCCCATCGAGGTGTGGAGAGGCCTTGGAGACATAGCGATAGTATGGCTAACTAAGCTTTTCAACCTCATTTTTCGGTAAAACAAGATGCCCGAAGAATGGAGGCGGAGTATTTTAGTACCAATCTTTAAGAACAAGGGGGATGTTCAAAGTTGTACTAATTACCGCGGAATTAAGCTGATGAGCCATACTATGAAGCGATGGGAGAGAGTCATTGAACACCGCTTAAGAAGGTTGACAAGCGTGACCAAAAACCAATTTGGTTTCATGCCTGGGAGGTCTACCATGGAAGCCATCTTCTTGGTACGACAGCTGATGGAGAGATACAGGGAGCAAAAGAAGGACCTTCATATGGTGTTCATTGATTTGGAGAAGGACTATGATAAGATACCTCGGAATGTCATGTGGTGGGCCTTGGAGAAACACAAAGTCCCAATAAAGTACATTACCCTCATCAAGGATATGTATGATAATGTTGTGACAAGTGTTCGAATAAGTGATGGTGACACCGATGACTTTCCGATTAGAATAGGGCTACACCAAGGGTCAGCTTTGAGCCCTTATCTTTTTGATTTGGTGATGGATGAGGTCACAAGGGATATACAAGGAGATATCCCATGGTGTATGCTCTTTGCGGATAATGTGGTGCTAGTCAATGATAGCCGAACGGGAGTTAATACAAAGTTAGAGTTATGGAGGCGGACTCTAGAATCGAAAGGTTTTAGGCTTAGTAGAACTAAAACTGAATACATGAGGTGCAGTTTTAGTGCTACTAGGCACGAGGATGGAGAGGTTAGCCTTGGTGAGCAGGTGGTACAGGAGAGAGACACGTTTCGATATTTGGGGTCCATGTTGAAGAAGGATGGCAATATCAATGAAGACGTGGGCCACCGAATCAAGGTTGGGTGGATGAAGTGACGCCAAGCTTCTAGCATACTTTGTGACAAGAGAGTGCCACAAAAGCTAAAAGACAGGTTTTATAGGATAGCTATCCAACCTGCGATGTTGTATGGCGCGGAGTGTTGGCCAACCAAGAGACGACATACCCAACAGTTAGGTGTAGCAGAGATGCGCATGTTGAGATGGATATGTGGCCTCACAAGGAAGGATCGGGTACGGAATGACGATATACGAGAGAGACTTGGGGTAGCACCGATTGAAGAGAAGCTGGTCCAGCATCGTCTCAGATGGTTTTGACATATTCAACGGAGGCCACCAGAAGCGCCGGTGCATAGCGTACGGATAAAGCGTGCTGAGAATGTTAAGAGGGGTCGTGGTAGACCAAACTTGACATGGGAGGAGTCCGTTAAGAGAGACCTGAAGGTTTGGAATATCGACAAAGACTTATCCATGGACAAGGGTGCGTGGAAGTTAGCTATCCACGTTCCAGAGCCATGACTTGGCTTCGAGATCTTATGGGTTTTAACTCTAGCCTACCCCAACTTGTTTGGGACTCAAAGGCTTGCTTCTTCTTGTTGTTGTTGAAAAAGATTCAAAAACATTTTACAAAATCATGAACTTGAATATTTTTTCGCTAATTTGAAATATTAAAATATTTCATGTATTTTCAAAAAGTGTTCATGAATTTTAGAAAATGTTAAACAAACGAAAACAAAAAATAAAATGAAAAAAGAATAAAACTGAAAGAAGAAACCGTTAAAACAAATATATAAAAGACCATCAGAATAAACAGAACAACCAAGTCGGAAGCTTTTGGAAGCTTCTCAAAATATGAAGAAAAAAATAACAACCGGTCTATAGAGGGTGACCAATTAAAGCATGTGTAAGAGATCCCAAAAACTGGGACATTCATTAAAATAACCGTTGGTTTGTGAGATTATCCCATATCCACGTCCCAAGTAAATCCCGCAAATCCCGCGAGCCCGTTTTCTTCATATGTGTGGGAAATCACGAGATTTTGGAGGATCCCCCTTGATGCGAAATTACTTCACTCAGCTTCACGTCCCGCCTTCGCCCGAGCCGCAAGCGCCTACCCGACCTCCAAACCCCCGGCCCCGGGCGCGTCATACCAAGCTGTGCTACCGCAGCCACCCTGTCCGCTTGGGCCTCCCACGGCTCCGACTCCGCCCGACGTAGCTCCAACTCCTCTCGCCGCCACCATCATTTCATCGGATCCCAACAAACGAACTGTACAAACGAATTACATTGGATAAATCAAAGCGATGATGCGATGATCATTGTATTGGATAGAGAGAGAGAGAGAGATAACCATCTAGGTACGGACTATGGACCCGTATTCCTAAGGTGAATCACTCACATCACCATGTGAGTAGCAAGGTTGATGTAGAAGCCCCAAGGGTTTTCTGGATATTTATGAATTTATAGGATAGAGAGGGAGGTTGGGACATGCCTGGGGCCCCAACACACATCAGGGCGCGACCACCCCCTGGGCACGCCCTGATGTGTGCTGCCTCTCTCTTGTAGCCTTCGGTCTCCTTATGAACCTTCTAGGTCTTCTTTTGGTGTGGAAAAATAGTATATAAGTTTCATGGCAATTGGACTTCGTTTGGTAGTGTAAACATGAAAAACCAAAAATATATCAAAAACAACAACTCACATTAGGCACTGGGTTAATAGTTTAGTGCTCAAAAATAATATTAATTGGTAAATAAACAATCAAAATTATCCTAGATTGATAATATCATAGCATGGAATAATAAAAAATTATAGATACGTTGGATACGTATCAGCATCCCCAAGCTTAATTCATGTTCGTGCTCGAGTAGGTAAATGGTTAAACAATTGTTTTGATGTGACATGCCATCGAACATGTAATCAGTTGCACGTTTGATCATTAAGAAATGATGAACTAATAAACATCAACATAGTAATATTTATAAACATAAATAACATAATCATCAAGTTTCAAAATATACGATCCTTCAAAAATATTCACCCCCTATTCATTTTATCATATTAGCATGGCATGTCTCCGTATTCACCTCATAAATACAAATGTCAAGCACCACGGTGTGAGGTCAGGCAATAGGATCGCACTTTTTAACACGCTTCATCTTGTTTTACTCACGCAATATATGAGCGTGAACCATGGATATAGCATCAAGGTGGAATTGAATATGGTGGTAAGTTTTAAAGGGGTAAAAGTGGAGAAGAAAGTCACGTATAAACTACGCGTATCAACGGGCTATGGAGATGCCCATCAATAGATATCAACGCGAGGAGTTGGGATTGCCATGCAATGGATGCAATAGAGCTATAAGTGTATGAAATCTCAACTCAAGCTAAGTGGGTGTGCATCCAACTTGCTTGCTCATGAAGACCCTGGGCATTTGAGGAAGCCCGTCATCGGAATATACTAGCACATGAAAGTGACAAAACATGAGATTCTCTATATGAAGAACGTGGTGCCACTTTGAGGCACAAGTGCGGAAAAAGAGGTAGTAGCACTGTCCCTTCGCTCTTTTTTTTCTCCCTTTTTTTACTTTTTTGTTTTCTTTTTCTTTTTCTTTTTTCTTTCTTTCATTTCTCTTTTTTTCCTTTTTTCCGTCTGGAGTCGCATCCCGACTTGTGGGGAATAATTGTGTCCATCATCCTTTCCTCACTGGGACACTGCCCTAGTAATGGTGATCATCACACTTTTATTTACTCACAACTCAATATGAAAACTATAGACTGACCTACATGAATGCCTCTTGCGGTGTACAAGGATGTGCAATGATTAAGCGTAACATGTATAAATAATGATGACAGGTGGCTTTGCCATAAATACTGTGTCAGCTTATATGATCATCCAAAGCAATATGATAATGAAAGTAATAGTCATATGATGTGACGGTGGAAGTTGTATGGAAATATATATCGGAATGACTATCGAAATGCATGATAGGTAGGTATGGTGGTTGTTTTAAGTAACATATAATGGAATTTATGTGCAACACAGCATATCATGTCATGTGGTTTGGATGCGTCGACGAAGGTTGCACCAATCCTCGAGGTGAGAATAGGCAATGCACGGTACCGAAGAGGCTAGCAAATATGTGGAGGTGAGAATGCATATATCCGCGGATTCACATTAATCATAAAGAACTCACACACTTATTGCAAGATTTTATTAGCTTTCTCGAAACAAAGTACTACTCGCATACCCCTAGGGAGGATGTTAGTAGGAGTTAACTATCGCACGCAACCAACCTAAACAACACTAGGATTTCAACGAGGAATAAGAACGCTCACACATCATCATTGTAAGTGCATCTAGTGCCCCTTAGTGATTTTGGTGGTTTGAAGACTTATAGGTTAAGTATCTAATGTGTTTATGAGTGTACACAGGATCTATAAGTCACTAAGGAGTTTGAAATATTTGATGAATATCGACCCCTAAAAATGTATATCTTCGGTTGAAGAAATTGGTCTGAAGCTGAAGAATTGAATCGCGAAGAATCTGTGAAGAAATTGATATTCCTCATGAATATATTAAAATTGAGGAATTCGGTGTGTCTTGAAGAAAATCATTGTGAAGACTTTGAAGCATAAAGATTTACTCTTTCTGTTTTAATTTTCTTCACACTTGAGTAATAGGAACACCGTACTGTTAAAGGGGGTCGAAGTTACACTTTGGAATGAATTTCCTCATGATGCTCAACCCAAGCCTAATCCTACCAAAAGCCTCAAGTGAGGAATAGTAGTGACATGAGGACTCTCACAGTTGAGGGTTCCGACCGTTTCGATAGCCACGCCACACCATTGGTCTTATCCACACCAACGGTCATATTATTTAAGGGCATTAGTGTCAAATCATGTCGGGATGCTCTCAGGCTATAAATAGCCGCCCCCCACATCCATTAGCTGGTTGGCTGCTCGGTTAGAAACTGACACTTGTCATAAGAGCAACCCAATTCCTCAGAGTCTTCGAGAGTAATTCATCAGTGAGGAAATACCCCATACACCGAAACCACAAACCTAGAACCAAGTGATTGAGCATCACTCAAGAAGTTGTTCCTGTGTGGGACTGAAGCCCTTTACCTTTGAGGACTGTGCATCCTCCAGACGGTTAGGCGTCATGGTCTAGAGCAATCCAGCAGTCAATTGTGGATCGCCGGGTGACCAAGTTTGTGAGGGTTTGGAAGTCTGCCCTGAAGACTTACCACGAGTGTTGGGCAAGGATTGTGTGTTCTTAGCCCAAGGAGAACACGGTAGGGACTGTGTGTCCCGGGACTGTGTGTCCTTTCGTTTCAATACCAAGCCGCTCCAAACCAGATGTACAGCTGTCACAGCAGTTGGTGGAATTGGGTCATCAACTACTGTCTTCGCTGTGAAACGGGTTCTAATTCCTCAACTCTCTATTTTCTTCAGATTACGTGTTGATGACTTTCACTGTTACTGTTTGAAGAATTTGCTGAAGACTTTCTGTGAAATTCCTCAACCCCAAATTCTTCACGCTAGTTAATCCTCATCTATTTTCTGCGTGCCTGCTCACTGTGCAATCTGTTTTCACATTCCTCACACTGAAAAACTGTTGTTGTGAAACTTTGCATTTCTGATCCTTTACTGTTTCCGCTGTAAGTTAGTCATCAGTGAGGAATTTCCTCAAAAGGAATTTCCTCAGGGATGAAATTCTAAAAATCTCCTATTCACCTCCCTCTAGTCGATATAACACACTTTCAATTGGTATCAGAGCAAGGTACTCCCTTGTTCTGTGTGATTTTGGTTTAACCACCTGGAGTTTTAGTTATGTCGACTGCAGGCATGTTTAAGGTGACTGCGGCATGTCCTACTTTCGAAGGAAAGAACTTTCCCTTCTGGAAGAACAAGATGCAAATGCATCTACAAGCTATTGATAATGATCTCTGGTACATTGTGGAACATGGCGTCCCCATCATCTCTGCTAGTGTCTCTGCTGCTGATGTGAAGAAATTCAAGCAACTTGATTCTCAAGCGAAGAATATCATATGTGGCCATCTGAGCCGAGGCCAGTTTGGAAGAGTGAGTGCTTTGGGCTCTGCAACACTGATTTGGGAGAGACTGTGCAAAATAAATGAAGGAGTATCAACCCAGCGTGACTCTCGTGTTGATATTCTTCGCAATCTCTTCAATCGCTTCAAGAGGCATGACAATGAAAGCTGCCAAGATACCTTTGATCGCCTCACTGACATATCAAATGAACTGCAAGCACTGGGAGCTCGAGACATTACTGATCACGAAGTTGTGAAGAAACTTCTAAGATCTTTGGATTCTTCATTTGATACTTTAGTTCTGATGATTCAAGAAAGACCAGACTACAGGATGCTTGATCCAGCTGATATACTCGAAAGGTTAAATACTCATGAATTCCAGCTAGAAGAAAATAAAGATCTATATGGACCAAGCTATTCTAGACCACGTGCACTGAAGGCTAGAGCAATTTCCTCATCTGAAGAAGAAGATTCGGATGACAACATTGGTGACCCTGAAGAATTTGGACAGGAGCTGACAATGCTTGTGAGGAAATTCCAAAGGTTTACACGACGTGGCCAGTTCGGTAAATCTTCAAGAAGAGACATGAGGAAATTAGAATCTTCATCTGAGGACTACAAGAAAAGAACCTGCCACAAGTGCAGGAAATCAGGTCATTACATTGTTGACTGTCCCCATTGGGGAAAGGAATCAAAGAAGAAGAAATACAAGGATGACAGTTCTGATGACTCGAAGAAGAAGAAGAAATCTTCAAAATCCTCATCTTCAAAGCCCTCATCGCACAAGAAGACTAGTTTAAGAAAGGCTCGGGCACTTATTGGCAAGGAAATGGATTCCGAGGCAGAATCAGAGGAATGTGATGAAGAAGAGGGTTCTGATGAAGACTCCGAATCCGGACAGGCTAGTCTTGCATTGGCAACCACCTTCATCAGCAAGTCAATCTTCAACCTTGAAGAAGATGAAAACACCATCCACACTGATGACTATGCTGATGACTTCGCTCCAACCTATTGCTTCATGGCAAAAGGTTCAAAGGTACTGAATGATGCTTCCTCCTCTGATTCAAGTGACTGTGAACCTGATGACTATAAAAAACCCAGTTACATTAAACTTGCTATGATTGCCACTAAACAACAAACTGCCCTGGAAAAGCTTCAGAAACTGCTAGATAGAAGTGATGATCTGTTGAATAATGAAATGAATCTTACCCAAATCCTCACTGAAGATGTGAAAAGTCTTCATTCTACATTTGATAATCTTCAAGATCGTTATGATACACTCCTCGCTGATCATGAGAAACTTTCCTATGAATTTCTTCAAAGGAAGCTTGATCTAGAGAAGCTGAGGATTTCTCATGATGATCTTCGTATGGAAAATGATTCATTACTAGCTCAACAGATCAGCGCTGCTCAAGCTGAATTCATTCCTCCATGTCTTAAATGCATTGAACGTGAAACTGCTAATTCTTCACCAGAATCATCAAATGCTTCTATTGCTACAAATTCTTCAACTGCACCTGTAGTGTTTATTTCCTCACATGAGGAAACCACAAATGTTACTGATGAAAATGCAGGGTTGAAGGAATTGTAGGTGACAGGCATATACAAAAGCCTCAAAGGACATCAAACCCTTTGTGGTATGCTCAAAAAGCAGATAATGAACAGGAACCCGAGGAAAGAAGGAATGGCCTTTGAGAGGAAATTAAATGCTGATGGATCTTATTGGAAACCTGAGCAGTATCCCAAAACCTCATGGGTTGCCTCTATCGGGCCTCCTTTTGATCCATCCAATCTAACTGGCTTTTCATGTGAATTATCCTATTCCTCAAATGAGTCATTTGACTCCAATTATAAACTGTTCAAAAATCAATCTGGTGAAGTATTTGCTCGATATGTTGGAACTAACTGCAGGAATGGCCCTCCCTTGAGGAAAATGTGGGTTCCCAAAAGTTGTCTTGAAAATCTTCAGGTGAATGTCCTCATGACACCACCAATGAAGAATCTGAACCCAGATCAAAATCCTCAAGGGGACCAAAGTCTTCAAGAGGATCAAAATCCTGAACTGGTCAAAATTATGCTCGTACCCGTGCTAATGCGTCTAACATGTAGGGAAACTACAAGGAATATGAATATGAGCGTAACTCTTCAAATCATTATGTTCATAAATCCTCAAACCAGTTCTCTACATATTCATATGAGTACTTTAACCCCCCTACTGTTAAGAGAAGTGCAGTAGCTTCAATGCCACCTTTCTCATATGGTGCTCGCAGGATGATGAATGCTTTACCACCCCTTCAGATGTGGGTGGTGAAGAAATCAAACTAATCACTTCTGCAGGTCAGGTCTCCAGATGAAAATCATCATCTGAAGAATTTGCTGGAGACCTGAGGAAATGCTTGATGGGACGCAAGCTAATATTGATGAAATAGAAATATTTCACACGTCCTTATAATTCTGTTGTGATGAAATTGATATCATATTCTTCAAATCTGAAGCATATGAGATGGTAAGCTGTACTAATTCATCTGCAGGATGACAAACCCAAGAATACTGAGTGGGTTCTTGATAGTGGCTGCACACATCACATGACTGGTGATAAAAGCTTGCTGATGAATATGCCACTAACTCCATCACCTCTGAAGCAAATCACATATGCTGACAATGGTAAAAGCAAGGTATTGGGACTTGGCAAAGTGGCTATTTCCAAGGATAGGCATATGGACAAAGTGATGCTTGTTGAATCCCTTGGTTTTAACCTCATGTCAGTCTCGATGCTTTGTGATCTTGATATGATTGTTATCTTTGGTAGATATAGATGTGTAGTCATCATGGAATCTGACAGATCCAAAGTCTTCGAAGGTGTAAGAAGAGGGGATTTGTACATTGTTGATTTCTCTACAGGTCCTCAACCAGCCACTTGCTTACTAGCAAAAACCTCAGAAGGATGGCTGTGGCACCGAAGACTAGGTCATGCAGGCATGAGGAATTTGCACACGCTCGCGAAGAAGAAGCATGTCATCGACATCGAATCAGTCAAATTCCTCAAGGATCATCTCTACGGTGCATGTGAATCTGGGAAAATGACCAGATCCAAGCATCCATCGAAGACTATCATGACCACTACACGTCCCTTCGAATTGCTTCATATGGATCTATTTGGACCTACTCACTATGCCACACTAACCAATGCAGCATCTTTATATGGCTTCGTCATAGTTGATGATTATTCCAGATATACATGGGTGCATATCATAGTATATAAAACTAAACTGCAGGAAATCTTCAAACGATTTTCTTCAAGGGCCTCGACGAACTTTTGCATCAAGATCAAACATATCAGGAGTGATAATGGAACAGAGTTCAAAAACACTGGTCTTGATGATTATCTTGATGAACTTGGTATTACTCACGAATTATCTGCTCCTTATACTCCTCAGCAGAACGGTGTCGTCGAAAGGAAGAACATAACTCTGGTTGAGATGGCAAGAACTATGCTTGAAGAATATCAGACTCCTCGTCGCTTTTGGCCTGAAGCAATCAACACTGCATGCCATATCATCAACAGGGTATATCTTCACAAATTCCTCAAGAAAACCTCATATGAACTCCTCACTGATAAGAAACCCAATATAAGTTATTTCAAAGTCTTCGGTGCAAAATGTTGGATTAGAGATCCTCACCATAGCTCAAAATTTGCACCTAAGGCACATGAGGGTTTTATGCTCGGTTATGGAAAGGACTCGCACACCTACAGAGTCTTCAAAAACTATCACAACAAAGTTGTTGAGACTGTAGATGTGCGGTTCGATGAAACTAATGGCTCGCAAAGAGAGCAATTGCCTTCTGATCCAGATAAGTTGTCTCCTGAGGAAGCAATAAAGCTCAAACCTACTGAAGACATTGTTCCAACTTAGGAAATTGATGAAGAAACGATCCCCATCACTGATGAAAATCAAGAAGATGCTCCTGAGGAAATTGCACCAGAACCACTTCCTCATCCCAGACAAAATCCTCAACCAGCTCATCCGAGGATTGCAAATGAAGTAGAACTTGACAAAATCCTCAATGACATCAACGCGCCAGGTCCTCTCACTCACTCAAAAGCTTCACACTTAGTTAACTTTTGTGGGCATTTTTCCTTTGTATCTATCACAGAACCCTCAAAAGTTGCTGAGGCTTTCCTAGAACCGGAGTGGATCCAAGCTATGCAAGACGAACTTCTTCAATTCAAGCTGAATGACGTATGGGAGCTCGTCAAACGACAAGATCCTCGCAAGCACAACATCATCGGAACCAAGTGGATTTTCCGAAACAAGCAAGATGAGGACAGTCAAGTGGTGAGGAACAAGGCACGACTTGTAGCCCAAGGCTACACCTAGGTTGAAGGAATAGATTTCGATGAAACTTTTGCGCGTGTTGCTAGACTTGAAGCTATCCGAATACTACTTGCTTATGCTAATCATCATAACATCATCTTATATCAAATGGATGTGAAAAGTGCATTCCTCAATGGTAAGCTTGAGGAAGAAGTATATGTTGCTTAGCCCCCAGGTTTTGAGGATCCAAAGAATCCAGACAAAGTCTTCAGACTCAAAAAGGCGCTCTATGGTCTCAAGCAAGCCCCTCGGGCATGGTATGATACATTGAAGGAATTCCTCATGAAGAAAGGCTTCCAACCTGGTTCACTCGATCCAACTCTTTTCACTAAATCCTATGATAATGAGCTATTTGTGTGCCAAATATATGTCGATGATATCATATTTGGCTGTATTGACAAAAGATACAGTGATGAATTTGCTTACATGATGAGTGAAGAATATCAGATGTCTATGATAGGGGAGCTGAAATTCTTCTTAGGTCTTCAAATTCGTCAACAACGCAATGGAATCTTCATATCACAGAAGAAATACCTCAAGGATGTTCTGAGGAAATTCGACATGCATGAATGCAAAGGTGCCAAGACTCCAATGCCTACCAACGGCCATCTCGGCACTGATGAAAATGGTAAAGAATTTGATCAGTAGGTATATCGCTCTATGATTGGCTCTTTATTGTATCTATGTGCATCTAGGCCAGATATAATGCTTAGTGTTTGCTTGTGTGCACGTTTTCAAGCAAAACTGAAGGAATCAGACCATAAGGCTGTGAAGCATATTCTTTGATACTTAGCTTACACACCAACACTAGGATTATGGTATCCCAAGGGCTCCAATCTTCATCTGGTAGGATATTCTGATTCTGACTATGTTGGTGATCGTGTGGATCGCAAGTCAACTTCTGGTACATGTCATTTCCTCGGAAGATCACTAGTTTGCTGGTCCTCAAAGAAGCAGAACTGCGTATCACTCTCCACTGCCGAAGTTGAGTACATTGCTGTTGGTTCATGCTGTGCTCAATTACTATGGATGAAGCAAACCCTCAAGGACTACGGCATCAACATGGAGAATGTGCCTCTCTACTACGACAATGAGAGTGCAATCAAGATTGCATACAACCCAGTATAGCACTCGAAGACTAAGCACATCCGGATTCGTCATCATTTTCTTCGGGACCATGTCCTCAAGGGCAATATCCTCATCGACCATGTGAAGACTGATGATCAACTGGAAGATATCTTCACTAAGCCCTTGGATGAGAAAAGGTTTTGCAAGTTGCGGTGTGAGCTAAATATCTTAGAATCTTCAAATGTTTTGTAAAAACATGCACACATCCTAACACTTATGCAAAATTGATGACTTAGATGTGCAACACATGATGAATCGATTCTCTTCTATTGATGAAGAATGTCACTCTGAATGTGAAGAAATCAACGAAGAAATTGATTCTTAGGGCCCTACGACAATTGTACGCGGCGTCTGTAATCAACATTCTTATATGGTGGGTCACGCCACCGCCCAACGTGAAATTCCTCAAGTTGATTTTCTTCAGTGTTCCATTTCCTCAAAATGTGTTTTTCTTCAAAACAGTTTTTCTTCATTGTGACGATTTATCACAAAATCCTCAAGTTACTCAAATCTTCAAAAACACTTGATGACTTTCGTTTGACTAGATATACTGTGATTTCAAGTCCTCAACAACATTCACTTATAGCTATTTCTTCAAGTTGATATTTCATCTAAGTGAATGTGATCGGACCCTACTTTCCCTCTTTGCTACTCTCATCCAGTCTATTCGACTCTTCATATGCGTTCTACTTGAAACTTTGTTCAAAATCCTCACTGTGTCCTTGTCAGTTAATGATTATGTAACAAAATCCTCAACTCGTCAAAATGTTTCTTTAATGCACAGTAACTGAACCCCACTTCCCACGTTCGGATAGCCACGATCTCCACTATCTCCACCGCCTTGCTCGGGAGCTACACGTGTCCTGCAGAGACGTAGAGGCAGGGGCTGTTTGGTCCGAATTCTTCGCGCCAACAGTAACTGTCTGGCTATAAATATGTCCTTATCCCCCTCGGCAAATACTTCTTCGCCCCATCGCTCTCCTGCTACAGCAAAAAGGACCGAACCCTAGCGCCACCGCTGGAAGTCTCGTCGCCGGCGAAGGAGAGCTTCACTGCCTCGACTTCCTCGTCGCCGGAACCACGCCGGAGTCGGACCATCTTCGTCCGCCGCCGCCGTAGACGTCCTCTGCTGCCGGGTTAGGGCGCATTGGACACGCACCGAAGAGTTTCTCTCTACAACTTTTCTGTGTTCTTCGTGTGCGCCATCAAGGGTAAATAAAAACCCCATTTTTACAGCAAGTTAGATCTACTATTTTACATCTCCGATGTGAAATCTGTTTTTTCCTCAAGAATCGATATGCACTTGATTCCTCAAACACTACCTATCACCACACCATTGATGAACTTGACTAAGCATCTAAGATTTTCACGAGATTCCTCAATTGTGCGAATTTTCGAATCTGTACAACTCTGGGACCCAAGAACAGTATGCTTAGGCAAATTCCTCAACCACTGGTTAAATTCGTCAACCGTCAAACTTTTTCATTTTCTTCAAATCTGAGAACGCATATGACCTCTCCAAATTCTTCGCAACTATACTCTGTTCACAGGTACACATGTCAGCTGATGAATCTCTCGGCTCTCATCACATTAACTCATTTGCAGCATTTCTTGAAGAAAATCTTCAAGTCTCATCAGAATCCTCAAGAATTCAATCTCATCTGCAAAATCCTCAGCTGAAGAAAATGGAGGATGACAGAAAACAGAAGGGAGGCAAGAAACTTGAGCAGAACACTGCTTTGGATATACCTGAGGATATTTACTTGGACTATTGTACGCCTGATGAATCTGAAACAATGGCCAAGAGAAAGATTCGGCTTCAGAAGATTGAACGCCGATGGGCAAAAGAGTGGAAGGAATACATATTTGTCACTCCCAAGTATGCGAAGAAATTCGCTTTGAAGCCTCCTGGCAAACGGGCCCCACTTGAGGCTCATCAAGTAGCACACCCCTCAAGCCTCAAGACCCTTGATGACTATCCTGATGAAAAGGACAATCATTTGGCTAAGCTTAAGAAGCAGGCAGATGCTGCGGTGAGGAAATTCAATGAATCTTCAGCTGCTGCTTCAACTGCGGCTACTTCCTGTGCCGCCGAGACCTCTGGTTCAGCAATTCCTCAACCAAATTCCGTGTCGTCAAAAACAAGGGCTCCAAAGCCTCAAGAGAAACCAGCTCAGACATCAGTTACAAAACCCTCAGCGCCAAAATCCTCAGCACCACCACCAAAGCCTCAAGAGAAACCAGTACTGAAGCATATCATGAAGCCAATGCCCGCTACCTCCAGCTCCTCACTCCCAGCTGCAACCAGCTCGGAGACAAAGTCTTCACCACCTCCTGTGAAGACTCAGGTGTCTGCTGAAAGAGCAACACAACCAAGCCCCAGCAAAATCATCACAGTCCCGTTTGCATTCAGAGGGTAGTGATGAATATGATGATCAAACTCTGCAAGCTATAATCAGAAACAAGCAGGGGAGGGTAGCTCAAGCGTCTGAAAGCGCCATTCCTCTGGCCATGGACCCCAAGGTCCTCCTAGACTACATAAACATCTGGTATGAGGACCCAAACACTCCGCTTGATGATTTGAAACTTCCCCCTGGCATCAGCCACATGGTGGCCACATTCATCAAGAAGCCAAGTGGAAAGAACAGCAAGCCAAGGTTGCTAAGCTTAAAAAGGAGAAATTCCTCAAGTAGAATCTCCTCAACTTGACGCCTGATGCACTGGTGTCAACACAGGCTGATTTGAAGACTCTGACTGAAAAGTACTCCAAGCAATCTGATCGTGAGAGTCTCAAAAGCAGTTTCACCAAATTTGCCACTAAAGTTGTTGATGACTACAACAAGACTGCTGCCCCTCCAGTATCAACTCCTCAGCCTCTGATTGAAGAGCCAGCCGATGAATCTCCTCAAGCTGATGCAACTCCTCATGCGGAAGAAATACCCCAAGAAAGCCGTGTGGATGTACCGTCTATTGAAGAAAGCACCATGGAAAATCCAGCTGATGAATCTGCTACAGCTGGTGAGACTGCCCCTGACCCAGCTGCTTCATCAAAGCAAGCTGATGACTCTGCTCCAGCTGGTTCCTCAAAGCCAGTTGATGAATCTGTCGAGAGATCCCCTTCACCAAAAGCTTCAAAGTTGAAGAAGATGACTCCGTCTGCATCAGACGTGAAGAAAACCAGGGCTGCTGAGAAGGAAGCCAAAAAGAGAAAGGCCTCCTCAGCAGAAGAAGAATCTGAGGCCAAGTGCCTCAAAGCGCTTGAAGATAATGCTCCACTAGACCCTGTGCCCCTCAACGTCGCTCCGTCTTATGAAATGGTCATCCTTGCAGACCACGAGAAAGGGACAGATGAGGAAATTAAGGATGTTGCATCTGAGGAACACACTGACGAAGAAATTCGTATTGACGACAGTCCTCAACCCTCCATTCCTCAGGAAGACACTGCACAAGGGTCAACTGCACCAGTTGATAAAACTGCCTCTGTCACCAAGCCAGCTGAGGAAGAGCAAAGTGAAATTCCTCAGGATGATGAAATTCAGAGTCGTGAGAAAAATCCTCAAGATGAGGAACAGGATGACCCAACTCCTCCACCTGAGCAAGATCTTCACACTGAGGCTCAGAATGAACCTATTCGTCAGCCAGATGCCCAGCCAGATCCCATTTCTCAACATGAAGCACAACATGAGAAAGCTCCTCAGCCTGAAGCCCAAGCTGATGAAATTCCTCACCCTGAGGAATGCTGAAGAAAATGCATCAGACCAAGAAAATGCTTTTGTCGTGCTGAATCCAGAGACTGCAATTGTTGTCTCCCCTCGAGTTCCTCAGCAAAATCTTTAGCAAATGCAGCGTCAGCCATTCTCCAAGCGACCACAGTTTCAAAAGGAGAACTTCTTTGAAGAACGCATGTACTTCATTGGAGAAAATCCCTATGACAAGCCTCAAATCAGACATCTGAAGTTTTGGATGAGGACCCAGCTGAATTACTATGCCTCTGTGTTGTGTGGAAGAAATGAGATATTCCATCATAGTCATATTCCTCATGTTGAACCTGAAGCAATTCCATGCCTGGTCCCAGTCCTCAATGTTCTTCATGAAGCTGGACTACTACCAATGTGCTCAGACATCTCTGACTGGAACAGTGAGCTCATTCTTCAGTTTTATGCCACTCTTCACATATCTGGCGGTCCTGAAGACATTAACACCCGGGTGTTTGACTAGATGACATAAAACACTCACTACAAGGCTCCTGCTACTGAGCTACTGCGTGAATTGCCAGTATCAATTCCTTCAGAGGACGCTGTGAAGCTTTATGGTGAGCGTGACTGCCCAATGGGATGATGGAAGTCCTCATGAAGCCTTTGGCTAAAGGGCAACCACCAAGAAAAACCTTCCTCGTCCACGAGCTCAAGTATGAACCAAGGTCAGTTTACAGAATCCTCTGCAGTGTGCTTGCGCCGATCAAAGGCCATGATTATGAAGAAGATGTCGTAGGCATCATGAAGAATATCCTCTTCAACATCATCCATGGTATTCCTATCAACATACATGATTTCTTCTTGAGGACTTTGGCCGACAATGCTATGTGTCCATTTGATCACAAGATATATGCCCCATGGATCATGAGATTCATCAGGACAAGGATAGGCATCAACTTTCACGCTGATTGCAACAACCACGTTGGCTACATGCCTCCTATCAGGGTCAACAAGAAGACTTTCGAGCATGTTGAAGGAAAAGGCAAATTTGTCATTGATGAAGGCAGTAGGCCCCTCGATGGCTAGTTCAGAGAACCTGAGCCTTATTCTTCATGGGATGATACTGAACAACAATAGGATGTTAGTAGGAGTTAACTATCGCACGCAACCAACCTAAACAACACTAGGATTTCAACGAGGAATAAGAACTCTCACACATCATCATTGTAAGTGCATCTAGTGCCCCTTAGTGATTTTGGTGGTTTGAAGACTTATAGGTTAAGTATCTAATGTGTTTATGAGTGTACACAGGATCTATAAGTCACTGAGGAGTTTGAAATATTTGATGAATATCGACCCCTAAAAATGTATATCTTCGGTTGAAGAAATTGGTGTGAAGATGAAGAATTGAATCGCGAAGAATCTGCGATGAAATTAATGTTCCTCACGAAGATATTGAAATTGAGGAATTCGGTGTGTCCTGAAGAAAATCATTCTGATGACTTTGAAGCATGAAGATTTACTCTTTTTGTTTTAATTTTCTTCACACTTGAGTAATAGGAACACCGTACTGTTAAAGGGGGTTGAAGTTACACTTTGGAATGAATTTCCTCATGATGCTCAACCCAAGCCTAATCCTACCAAAAGCCTCAAGTGAGGAATACGAGTGACATGAGGACTCTCACAGTTGAGGGTTCCGACCGTTTCGATAGCCACGCCACATCATTGGTCTTATCCACACCAACGGTCATATTATTTAAGGGCATTAGTGTCAAATCATGTCGGGATGCTCCCATGCTATAAATAGCCGCCCCCCACAACCATTAGTTGGTTGGCTGCTCCATTAGAAACTGACACTTGTCATAAGAGCAACCCAATTCCTCACAGTCTTCGAGAGTAATTCATCAGTGAGGAAATACCCCATACACCGAAACCACAAACCTAGAACCAAGTGATTGAGCATCACTGAAGAAGTTGTTCCTGTGTGGGACTGAAGCCTTTTACCTTTGAGGACTGTGCATCCTCCAGACGGTTAGGCGTCATGGTCTAGAGCAATCCAGCAGTCAATTGTGGATCGTCGGGTGACCAAGTTTCTGAGGGTTTGGAAGTCTGCCCTGAAGACTTACCACAAGTGTTGGGCGAGGACTGTGTGTTCTTAGCCCAAGGAGAACACGGTAGGGACTGTGTGTCCCGGGACTGTGTGTCCTTTGGTTTCAATACCAAGCCGCTCCAAACCAGATGTACAGCTGTCATAGCAGTTGGAACTGGGTCATCAACTACTGTCTTCGCTGTGAAACGGGTTCTAATTCCTCAACTCCCTATTTTCTTCAGATTACGTGTTGATGACTTTCACTGTTACTGTTTGAAGAATTTGCTCAAGACTTTCTCTGAAATTCCTCAACCCCAAATTCTTCATGCTAGTTAATCCTCATATGTTTTCTGCGTGCCTGCTCACTGTGCAATCTGTTTTCACATTCCTCACACTGAAAAACTGTTGTTGTGAATCTTTGCATTTCTGATCCTTTACTGTTTCCGCTGTAAGTTAGTCATCAGTGAGGAATTTCCTCAAAAGGAATTTCCTCAGGGATGAAATTCTAAAAATCTCCTATTCACCCCCCTCTAGTCGATATAACGCACTTTCAATCATCATGCCATAAAAATATTTAGATCAACAACAACTTATCACCCTATAATTTATGATATTACTATTAACCAATGATCATGCACTCATGTCCTTTCACATTACCTAATATCATTAACCCAAAGTTTTCCTTTTATGTACTAAATGAACGTTTTGATTATGCACTTATTGAATACCTATTGTTTTTGGACTAGTATCATAACCCATGCAAATTACCGGCACTATTTATTAACTCATAAATAAATATAAGTGAAGAACGACCACCATGATCTAAAAGATATAAGTGAAGTACTAGAGCAACTACTAAGCTTAAAAGACATAAGTGAAGCACAAAGAGTATTCTAATAAATCATGGTAATATTGTGTCTCTCTCAAGTAGGTGTGTCCATCAAACAATGAATATGAAAAATTAAAACAAAAGCAAACTAAGATACATGATGCTCCAAGCAAAACTCATATCATTAGATTAGGTTCAAGTGACATATTGATGGTTGAGACGAAAGAGGGGATGCCTTTCGGGGCATCCCCAAGATTATACGCTTGAGTCATCCTAGAATATTACCTTGGGGTGCATTGGGCATCCCCAAGCTTAGGCTCTTGCCACTCCTTATTCCTTCATGCATTGTGATAGGGCCCAAAACTTGAAAACTTCAACACACAAAACTCAATAGAAACTTCGTGAGATACGTTAGTATAATAAACATATCAAATACTTTAGGTACTGTTATAAATTTGTTAATATTTTATTATTTCATAAGGTAACGTATTATAACTTCTCCATAATTTATACTTCCCAATACAATCCATGGCATTATCAAAACAAGCAAACTATGGAAGCAAAAAACAGGTGTTTAAACAAAACAATTTGTAATGATATAGTTAAGTAACATAATTATGTAACTAAAGAACTTCTCAAACGTTAGGACGACCTACGTATTTGTGTGGCAATACTATGTAAAAAAATTAGATCAAAAAGACGTCCCAGTAAAATCATAGAAATCCCGCACTAGACGTATCAATTCAACTTATCATGCAAGTTATCTCAAATGCTTTACTTGGCAAAACACTAATTAATGCATAAAAACACAATAATTACAGAGTCAATAATCATGTTATCACACACAAACATAAAGTAAAAACAAAATTATGAAGATAACTATTGGGTTGCCTCCCAGTTAGTGCTATTGTTTTATGCCCCTAGCTAGGCATAATGCATATGATTCAAGTGTTGTCATCTTTGACGCTCCACCCATAGATAGCTATAATGATAGACTCATAAGGTGTTTTGATTCTCTTTCTAGGAAAGTGTTTCATCCCCTTCTTTAATGGGAATTGATACTGTATGTTTCCTTCTTACATATCAATTATTGCACCTATAGTTCCTAGAAAAGGTCTCCCAAGTATTATTGGGCAAGATTGATTGCATTGAATATCAAGAACTATGAAATATACAGGCACATAATTTGTATTATAAATGATGAGGAAATCATTTAATATTCCTAAGGTTTCTTGATAGTAGACTCTGCAAGGTGTAAATTAAGCAAATACTCATGCATATCGGTGAGATCAAGTACATTAGATGAAGATTTAGGTATAGTTGAGACACTAGCACCCAAGTCACACAAAGCATTGCATTCATATTCTTTGATATTAATTTTAATAGTAGGTTCCACTCATCATACAACTTTCCACGAATGGAGACTTCTAACTCAAGTTTCTCATCACAGCCTTTTACCATGGCTTCTACTATATGTTGAGTAAAAGCTTAGTTTTGATCATAAGCATTGGGTGAGCTAATTGAAAGGACGTGGATGTTGCCTAGAGGGGGTGAATAGGTGCTTTAAAATAATTACGGTTTAGGCTTGAACAAATGCGGAATTAAAGTAACATTTAATTTGTCAAGCACAAAACTTAAAACAACTAGGCTCACCTATGTGCACCAACAACTTATGCTAAGCAAGATAAAAAAACTAAGTGATAGCAAGATATATGACAAGAAACAATATGGCTATCACAAAGTAAAGTTCATAAGTAAAAGGCTCGAGTAAGAGATAACCGAGGCACACAGAGACGATGATGCATCCCGAAGTTGACACCCTTGCGGATGCTAATCTCTATTTGGAGCGGTGTGGAGGCACAAGATGCAACTAAGGTCACCGTAATCTCCTCATTCCCCCGCACAATGCACGATGACGTGATTCCACTAAGGGACGCTTGAGGGTGGTCACCGAACCTGTACAAACAAGGTTGGGTCAATCTCCACAACATAAGTGGAGGCTCCCAACAACACCGCAGAGCTTCACCACAATGGATTGTGGCTCCGAGATGACCTCAAATGCCCAAGGCAATCCCCACAACCTAATTGGAGAACCCGACGCTTGCTTGGAGCTTTACACCACAATGATTGAGCTCCAAGGCACCACCAAGCTTCTAGGACACCAAAGAATCCTCGAAGAACAGTTTCTAGGGTACCAAGCACCCAACGGTAATAAGCTTCTTAAACTTTTCACTTCCACGTATAACCGTGGAGAACTCAAACCGATACAACTAATGCAATGGCAAGAACACACAAAGTGGTCAAGTCCTCACACTCAAATCCCTCCACAACAACAAAAGCTATGGAGGAATGTGAGAGGAAGAATAAGGAACTCACAAAGAACTCCAAGATCAAGATCCAAGGGGTTCCCCTCACGCAGAGGAGAAAGTGATTGGTAGAAATATGGATCTAGATCTCCTCTCTCTTTTCCCTCAAGAACTAGCAAGAATCATTGGAGGGATTGAGAGTTAGAAAGCTCAAAGAAGGTTAAAAATGGGGGGCAAATACGAGATCAACAAATGGATAACCATTGGGGAAGAAGACCCCCTAATATAGAGGTAGAAAATCTGACCATTTTCTTCCCATAAGTCGTGCAGGAGTGGTAGTAATGCTCGGGGGAGCGGTACTTCCGCTTGCAAGGAAGTACAGGCCTAGAAGACAATAGACAAGCGACACGGGGAGTGATGTCTACGCACGCTTCTATTCTTGTAGACTATGTTGGGCCTCCAAGCGCAGAGGTTTGTAGGACAGCAACAATTTCCCTCAAGTGGATGACCCAAGGTTTATCGAACTCAGGGAAGTAGAGGTTGAAGATGGTCTCTCTCAAGCAACCCTGCAATTAAGATACAAGAAGTCTCCTGTGTCCCCAACACACCTAATACAATTGTCAGTTGTATAGTTGCACTAGTTCGGCGAAGAGATATTAAAAGACAAGTGATATGGATGGTAAAACAAGGTATTGTAAATCTGAAATAAAAATGGTAGCAAGCAAACATGAAACAAAACTGGAAGTAAACGGTGTTCAATGGTGGAAAACAAGGCCTAGGCTTCATACTTTGACTAGTGGCTACTCCCAACAACATTAACATAGTCTAATCACATGATATTTCCACTAAAACATGCAATGGAGACATACTCGGAGGTCATTCCTTTGTGATCAAGAGAGGATGAGAATTATGTAGGGCTACAAAAGCACACCTTAGAGTTCGTAGTTCTCATCTTTGGATTTCCCAATGTCACCGCGGCCATCCATAGAGAGTATCACAATCACCACAACGTATCTCAAGGATAGTCAAAGACAAGCACCAAGAGACTCTCAATCTTGAATCAATTCACAAAAGAGGAAATCACTCATGAAAATGTTCTTCTAATCCATGCCCAATAGACCACTGTCACCATGGTCTCGGAGTTTATACTAGATTAGATAGAGTGAGTACATCAATCCAATACATAGAAGAAGGGGAAACATCATGGGATCACCCTAGATTAACATAGCCTATGATCACAATCAAGATCACATCAAGGGAGAGAGAGATAACCACATAGCTACTCGTAGAGCCCTCGGCCCCGAGGGAGACTACTCACACATGGCCATGGTGAGCAAGAGGTTGATGGAGAGGTGCAGCCCGGAGAGGAGGCGGCGGCCGACGGCGGCCACGGCGGCGGCCACGACCCTAGGGGGCGGCGACCCTTGGCCTCATTTCTTTCTTGGAGATGGTGTTGGTATGGAGGTGGTTCTCCACCCCAAGGAGGCTGCCTGGGAGGAGGAAATTTCGTGGCTCTTGGTGGCTCTCCAGAAATTAGGATTTTCCTCTCCTTATATGAGCTCGGACCATCATCCTTGACTCTCCGATGGATGCCCCTTTGATCCAAGGGCTCTTGGGCACCTCTAGAACCTTCCTTGGGAGTCCTCTCAGCCCTAATGAGGCCTCAAAGTCGTGTCTTGGTTGAATCCCCCAAGTTTGGAAAGAGTTGGAGTCAATCACGTCACAATATTTTGGATTTCCGTAATCAGATTTTGTCCTTCAGTAAAACGGGTCTACATGCCACGTCCGGACTCCGTTTTGGACGACTTTTTAGTCCAAAACGTTCCTCTCGAATTTCCCCACAACTTTTGCCTGTATTATATTTCCATTTGATGTCATCTTCGAGGCGGAAACAGACGATGTCTAAAAACTATAGGGGGGTAGATTTCAGGAAAGTCAGAGTCCTACTCCAGTACGACTCCTTTTGCATTTTTGTCAATTTCCAAGTAATTCCTACACACCAGAGTGTAAAACAAGAACATTGTGCACTTTTGCAACCATTAATAGGTTAGTACAAATAAATGCTTAAAATATATAAAACTAATAGAAACATGAGACAATGATGCAAAACAAGCATGACACAAGCAAAAATTATGGATATGTTTGGGACGTATCAGGGAGCGGTAGTTCCACTGGAGTGGTACTACCGCTCCAACCAGCGGTACTACCACTATGGACTGACAAGGAAGAAACAGAGCAGAAGTACCGCTCAGGACGGTACTTCTGCTACAAACTTCCGCTGCAAAATAATTGCTAAGCAGAATCGAAAAAGTGGAAACATAAGCCGAAGTGAGGCCGGAAGTAGGGAGCGGTAATACCGCCTAAGCGATAGTACCGCTCAACTTCAGCGGCACTTCCGCCCAAGTGGTAGTACCGCTCAACTCCGAGAGGTACTTCCACTTGAGAGAGAAAAACTGCCCTGCCACTAAAACCACCATAACTTTCAGGCTTGTTGGGTTCAGGACGACAAGGGCTATCCAACAGCAGTTATGAAAATGCCAATGATATATAGATGTGAAACCTATATGAATGAAGAACCAGCAAACACTCCAATCATCGAAAACTTCATAGAAGATGCACATGGACTCCGTTTTCGATGAACTTGAGCTTTTCATGAAGATGACCACAAGCTCTACAACTTAGAAAGAGAACCACCAAACAAGAACCAAGAAATATGATGCAAGGATGCAAATGGTTTGAGCTCTCAACAAACGATATAATCAAGCTAATCACTTGAGAGCCTCCATTGACAGTACGAAAATCTATCCTAAAATAGAAAACCTATCAAGGGCAAACCAATACCTTGCACATAGTCCACTTGAGCTAGATTATGACGATCTTGACTTCCTCAAGGTGGACCACCTCTCTTGATTGCATTCGCTTGATGAAGACTAGTTTATTGCTCCCCGATACTCACTATGTGTGAGCCATTCTTTAGCACATCTTCACAAGTCCATTGCCACCACAATGGACGACAATCTTCAAGCATGATATATTCATGATGCTCCAATTGAACTTGCACACTGCAAACTTGATGACGATCACCACCTGACGTAATCCTTGATGGGTTGTATGAGATCTTCCTCTTGACGCAAGCCCATAAAAACACACCTAACCCCACATAGAATTCTCACAAAGAACATGGGTTAGTACACGAAGCATAATGGACAATGCTTACCATACCATGGGATCACTTGATCCCTCTCGGTACATCTTGTATGCTTTGTGTGTTGATTTACTTGATTCACTCTTTGACTTAGTCTTGATCAACCTAGTGTCTTTATGAACAATCTTTGGATAAAACCTTGAATACCACCTTGGTCATCATATAAACTCCTTGAAACCAACAGATTGACTACAAGAAGTGCCTATGGATAACTCCTTCGAATATAAGTAAAGGCAACCATTGGTCCATAGGGATTGTCATCAATTACCAAAACCACACATGGATAATTATGCTCTAACACTAATGATGGATTGCAACACGGAAATAAATTCTACTAAAGAGCAATTCTCAAAATTAAAATCCTTGTGATACAAGATAGTGGGCACATCACTAGTTAAAGTTTTAATTTGTCAACACCCACCTTTTTCAGTCTTATCATTGTAATCATCACCCTCCAACCAATTGGGACTCCCTCTAGCTAGAGTTGACTCACCTCGAGTCCATTTGTCATTTATTTCCAGATTAGTAAACAAAGATTCAATAGGAGATCTTCATCATGATAACTAATAAGGAGAGATTCTGGTTTAGCGGCCATCCTATTTACTAGAGTGATTTGTTTGTGTGAAATCTTCCCTATCAATTCTTCAATTTGAGAAAGTCGTAATTGGATACTAGATACTTCTTGATTGACTTCATCGAGTTGTTTACTAATTGCATCCAGGATAGTTGAGTGTTTCTTAATTTCAGCAGGAAATTTTTTATTGTGCTCATATTGTTAGGTCATGAAAGTTTCCATGGATCTTTCGATTTGATTCATCCTTTGGTAATAGGATATATTATAGAATCTATCTTGAGACTTGGTGCTCGAGCAAGTAAAGTAACAAGAACAACAAGTAAACTAGCAGGTAAAGCAAGCAAAGAAAAAATACTAGCAACTAGCAAATATAAATAGTTTTGTATTTATGGTTTTTATGAAGCAAGCAATATATAATAGCAAATAAAAAGTAGAACAAGTGAAAGAAAATTTCTGCGAAGGTACGGGATAGTAGGTTGATGATACTCCCCAACAACGGCGCCAGAAATCCTTCCCGATACTTGTGATTTGCGTTGGGTTTTCCGTGAAGAGGAATAGATGATGTAGCACAATATATATATATGTGTGTGTGTGTGTGTGTGTGTGTGTGCGTGCGTGTGTGTGTATTTCCCTCAGCGAGAACCAATGTCATCGAACCAATAGAAGTAACACCCAACCCACGTCTTCAGCGACTACACACAAAGAAGCAAACACTTGCACCCAACACGGGCAAGATGGTTGTCAATCCCCTTGGACTCGTTATTTGCAAGAAAATGAAGTGTGTAGATGATAGTTTATTATTGTAAAATAAATAAAAAGTAAATAAAAATAGCAAGGTAATTGTAGTGTTTGTAAACATATTAACGAATAGACATGGGGGCCATAGTTTTCTCTAGTGGCATCTCTCATGTAGTAAGCATACGATGGGTAAATAAATTAATGTTGGGCAATTGATAGAAAGAACATAGTTATATGATATTCATGACAATGACCATGTGTATATAGGTATCACGTCCATAAGCAAATAGGTCGACTCTTGCCTGCACCTATTACTATTAATCTACCAATTGACCGCTATCCAACATGCATCTAGAGTATTAAGTAAAAAGAGTAATGCTTGGACAACAATGACATGATGTAGACAAAGAGAACTCGATTAATATGAATTAACCCGATCATTTTATCCTTAGTGTCAACAATACAAAGACATGTCTTGTCCCCTACTATATCACTTGGATATACAACACCGCGAGATTGAATCCATTACAACGCACACCTCTCACTAAATAAAGATTAATTTAGTTGGCCAAACTAAATCAATAGATTGGAGAGATTACGAAGCAATAATAACCATGAAAATAAGAATCAAATATGGAATTCAGAGAAGACTCAAATATTTTATCATGAATAGTCTGAACATAAACCCATAATTCATCAGATCCCGACAAACGCACCGCAAAAAGGTATTGCATCTGTTAGATCAAAAGCGAAGATGCGATTATCATTGTATTGAAGATCAAGAGAGAGAAATAGCCACCTAGGTACTACCTACGGACCCGTAAGTCTGGGTGAACTCCTCACACATCACCATGAGAGCAGCAAGGTTGATGTAGAGGCCCTCCGTGATCGATCCCCCGTCCAACTGAGCATCGGAAGAGGGCTCCATATGGTCATACGGCAGAACAGAGACTCTCAGCAGCGAAAAAAGTGTTTCAGGAGGCTCCCTAGGGTTTTTGGGATATTTAGGAATTTATAGGATAAATATGGACGTCAGGAGACGCCAGGAGGGGCCAGCACACATCAGGGTGTGACCACCCCCCTTGGGTGCGCCCTGATGTGTGATGCCTCTCTAGTGCAACCTCCGGTCTCCTCGTGAAGGTTCCAGGCATTATTTTGTTCTAGAAAAAATCATCAAAAAGTTTCATGGCAATTGGACTTCGTTTGGTACTGTAAACCTGAAAAACCAAAAACATGTAGAAAACAACGACTAGCACTGGGAAGTGGATTAATAGGTTAGTGCTAAAAATATTATTAATTGGTAAATAAACACCCAAAAGTATCCTAGAATTATAATATTATAGCATGGAACAATAAAAAATTAAAGATACGTTGGATAGGTGTCAAGCTTTCGTCATTAAAAAATCTTGCTTTCACCGTGGTCTATTGTAGCCAAAATGTGCCCTACACATATACATAGTTGTTGGCCAAGAGAACGGTCAATTTGAGTGCCCCCTTGGTGATTTCGATACATGCACGAAGTTTCATGGCATAGGGAATGAAGATGATTATGAAGGGCAAGAGATCGAGGAGGTCGACTACGAAGCTAGGATTGGTGAGGGTGCCGGTGCGGGGAGAGGCGACAACTACATGGAGAAGGAGGATGTGTGCTTGGTGAAAGCATGGGAATGCATTTCTCTTGACGCCAATATCGGCAAGGTTTAAACCTACGGCAACTATTGGCAGAGAATTGAGGATAATTTCACCAAATGACGCTATACAAATATGGCTTAACCATGAAGGGCCTTCAAGGGTGTTGGGACACCATCAACAAAGCTTGCACCCGTTGGTCCGGATGCTTGGAGCAAGTGTGGAATAAACCACCAAGTGGTGTCACTATTGATGATTATGTGAGCATTTTCCATCTTCATGTCACTAGCCGTGTTCATATGAAAATGATGAGCTCATACTTGTGTAAATGTTTGCTTGTAGGATCGCATCGCAACGAGTACTCCAAGCAAAAGCATCCATACCGGTCATTCAATCTTCAACATTGTTGGGTTTGTCTCCAGGATAGTGAGAAGTGGAGGGTGAGGGACAAAGGATGGCCGCCAAGAGAGAGGCATGAAAATGGAGATTGAGGATGATGATGATAGTGATGATACACTAATAGGAGGAAGAAACGAGGACAACCCGGATGGAAACAAGAAGGAAAATTTAAGAGTGAGGAAGTTAGAAGCAATCACTTTGACAAAGCAAATTTGTGAGATGGCGAAGATGAAGCAGACAATGCTAGCCAAGCGTTGGGATGCAAAAATTGTCATGACCGAGAAGAAAGGGAAACACAAAGAGGAGAAATGGTAAAAGAGGTGTGCCTTCGAGGAGCGCAAGCTTGCCCTAGAGCAGAAAAAGCAGAAGGATGAGAGGACCGCCAAGGAGGGCCGGTTGATGATGAATTTGGAGCGCATGGATGCAATGGAAAGAGAATTTTGGAAGATGAAAAGAATGTAGATCATGTCGTGGAGGAAGATTGAGCTTCAAAATCTTATGGCCGGTGGTGGTGGTGGATTTGCATTGGAGGTGGTGGTAGCTTCAGCATTGAAGGTGGGGGTGGATTCGACATGGGTGTTGGTGGTGGATTCGGCAATGCTACTAGTGGTGGTGGTGCCTTCGACAATGGTGGTTGTGGTGGCTTCGGCATGGGTAATTTTGACATGGGTGGTGGTGCTTTAGCAAGGCATGTCAATGGTGATGATGATGGTTGCGCTCAATCTCCGGTCCAAGTCTATGAAGGTGGTGGCACGAGCTCTCTGATTGAAGTTCATGAAGGTGGTGGTGCGAGCTCTCCGATAAATGATGGCGATGGGGCTTGATGGATCTATGTGATTTGTGCATCTTTTGTCTAGTTTAATCGCGCATTCATGAAGTTAAACTTGATACCTCGTGTGCTGCACATTGTTTGGGATATTATGAACTAGTATAATGATCTAGTAGTGATGTACATATATGAAAATGATGCACTTGGCAGGATGAACTTGATAATATGCGGGACATGTTTACGGGAACTGTTTCGTCGGAAGGCTCGCCGTCCTGTAAAAAGTTTTTGTAGGATTCCCAAACCAATTTTTTGGGCTGGTAGTTTGCGAGATCTGCTAGAGATGCAGCAAGCGCCCTCATCACTCGCTCCTCCCCTCTTGTTTCGCTGCAGCAACTATTTTTTTTTTTTGCCTAAAGCGATTGGAGAGGATTCCGTCGTGTAGAGATCTACAATGTCGGGCTAGCCCACTAGCATATATATTTTCAAAAGGGCTTGTTAAAATTTGCTGCGCGCAAGAGGGATCAAGCACTTTTTATTTTTTGTTTCTTCTCGAGTTTTTATTTTTGTTTTTGTTTTCTTTTTTTCTTCTTTGTTTTTCATTCTTTTTTCCTTTGTTCCCAGATTTATTTCATTTTTTTGTGTTTTCTTTGTTCACTATTTTTTGTTTAGTTTTCCTCCATTTTTTATTTTTCTTTTGTGTTTTCTTATGTTTGTTTTCGTTTTCACTCTACATTTTCGTACATGTCAAAAATACTTTTCGTAGCAAGTGATTAATATTTTTCATATATACGTTGAAAATTATCCCAATACTATTTTCTCACATCCCTAGCTACCCCTCTTATGAATAGCAAGATTGTGCTCATATTTTCATTTCTTTCATTGAAAATGAAAATGGCAATCAAAAGAGAATCCCTATCAACTTCCTATTCAAAACAATTCAAGTGTTGACAAATCAATGAACCAAAAATGGCCTTCATAAAAGTCCATCATTTTTGATAATTATTGGAAATCACAATTCAGGGGTGGATTTATTTTTAAAACTACTTTTAATATTTTATTTCAAACACAAAAGCCACTGGAATCAAATATAAATTTGATTTCAAATATTTCAAAGTTTCATAAAATGCTAAAAACTTTATGTGGGTTTGGAAGTATTCCAAATAACACCCTAGCGTTTTTATACTATTTTAGAATTAGTTTGGAGCCAACAAGAAAATGAAATTAATGCCAGAAAGTTTAAAACAGAAATGGAAATGAAAAAAAGTTGGAGAAGCTTACCTCACGCTCAGGCCCAACCCAGCTCCCCCCTCCTGTCGTCTTCCTCGTGCCAACGAGCAGCAGGAGGTGGCCGCCGCTCGCTCCGGCGCGGCCACGCACCTGCGTGCTTGCCTGGACCTCCCCGTCGCGCTGGCAAGGAGGATAAGCCTCCCCGCAAACCATTCCACCTCTCTCCCTCTCCTCACTCCCTCTCCAGCTCCTCTCTCTCTCGGCCGCCATTAGAGCTCGAGCTCGAGCTAGCCGTCGTCTCTAGCCACCGGAAGTCTCCCTCAGCACGCCGTTCGCTCCGCCTCATTGAGCTGGTCGTCCGTGCCAAAGGAGAAGAGCCCCCGAGCCCTACGTCGCCAGATCACCATCGTCTTCCTCCTCGGGCCGCCCTTGATCGCCGTCGTCGTTCTCCCTCCTCAGGCCATCCCCGAACACGCTTTCGACGCATCTGCACTCCCCGTGAGCCCAGGGTGCTTGCCCCTTGTTTTCCCCCTCGATCTCGTGCCCTAGCGTCCGCTTCCACCGGAGCCCGACGAGATCCGCCGCGGGAGCTCGTCGCCGGTGATGCTCCAATGATGGGTTGGTCCATCTAAGACCACCATCAGCATCGGTGTGTCGTGTAGATGCCATAGGAGTTAAGCCCCGTTCCTTTTGCCCTCTGGATCGATGATCCCGATGATGCCCGAGCTCCGGCAGCCGCTGAGCTCGTCGCTGGCGTCATCTCCGGCCATTTCACCCCCTGCATCGTGCAAAAATGGAACCGCGGACGAGTGGTCGATCCCCTGATGCCCTCCGCCGTCCTTTTGGTCGCCGGAAACGCAAACCCGCTGCCCTCCGTCGTCCCTGTGGTCGCCGGAGCCTCATCGCCGCTGGGTTTGACCCCATCGCCGATGGGGTTGACTCTCGAGAGTCACTGGCATGTGGGGCCAAGCTCAAATCGATTAAGTTTAATAAATATAAAAATAAAGAATTTATTAAACCCTAAACAATCAGTGACATGTGGGTCCAGCCATGTTAATTATCTAATTAGATTAAAACTTAACTAAAATCTGGCCAGAGTCACTGACCAGTGGGTCCCACTGGTCAGGTTGACTTTCAAACGGCCAGCTGGACCTGCTGATGTCATGCTGATGCAGTAACTATATTTCTGATTTAATATAATTCCAGAAAATGCTAAAACTTTGGAAATTCATAGAAAATTGATTATAACTCCAAATTTCACAAATAATATATGCAAATTGATCAGAAAAATTCAATGAACACAATGGTGCTACTTTCATGCATGACAAACAAAGTTATGAAACAGCATCAGGTCAAATCAATTAAATTAATTTGATAAATATATTACATAAAGTAATATTTGAATCTAAATTTAAATCAGCATCATCCTAAAAGTTTGATAGCCACATTATCTTATGCTACAATTCATTTCATGCCATGTTCATGCATCATGTTGTTGCATATGAATGTTATTGATTGATTGTTATTATTTCGGTAGGCTCTGCCCTTCCGGATACGTCCAAATATCCGTCTAACGGATTTAACCCCTCTGCTGACCAACAAGGCAAGCACCCTTTTGATCATCCCGATATAATCCCATGTTCTTGCTCCTGCTCCCACTTATTGCATTAGGACAAAATATTTCAAATGCTTTACTTCGGTAGCTGAACCTATTCCTTTGCATGAGCTATCATTGTCACAGTAAATAGCCAAACCTTGCAACCTAGCATACCTGGTGGATGCTTGAGCCGTGATGTGATTTATCCTGCTATGCTTGCTATGCCTAGAGTTGTGTCAGGTATGTTTCATGTGGGTGATGAACCGGAATAGTTGAATGTGTTCTAGTGACAAAGAATAAGTGTGGAACCTGATTTGGTAAAGGTACCGATGGAAGGCTATGTAGGAGTACATGGTGGGTTGTTTCATTGGAACCGTCCTTAGGAACTGAGTTCTGTGTATGTAATCCAAGACTAGATGCTACCACACGTTGCGATACTTAATTGACCCTCTCGGCTTATTAATCGCCTAGTACTCGGTCCAGGAGTTGCAAGTAGTTTCTGGTGTTTATAGTCATGCTGGAGGCCGTGCATAGTGCTGACCTTAGAGGTGGGCTATGATGATGTAGGAAGTGGCACGGTGCACCAAGTGGCACCCGGATGGTGGGCTTGGGAACCCCGCGCACATCGTTTGGGGCCGGGGCGGAAACCTCGGCCGGACTTCCGTGCGGGTTACTCTCAAATAGGCGATAAACCTCGACTAGGTATTAGCCTGGTTAACAGTCGTGTCCGACTCCCTCGCCGGGCTTTCGCATGAAGGTTGCCGAGGTGCATGACGTGCACATAGCGATGAGTGGCGAGAGCGTGTGTGAATAAGTACACCCCTGCAGGGTTATGATCTATTCGAATAGCTGTGTCCGCGGATATGGACTACTTGGAGACATATGTTGTGCAGAGATAACTTTAATGGCTACTCATAAAAGTATCAAGATAAGCGTGAGTATCATGTATGGCATTTCCGTAGGGAGACGGAAGGAGTTCATGATAGTGTATTGTTGTGGTGGTAGTGGACTCGTGTACGACTTATCAAAGTTGTTAAAAGTATTTAAAATTGTAGTTTAGTCTAGCCAAGAGTCAAAGCTGGCTTGCTGCATGAAATACCACAACCCCCCCCCCTTTTGTTGATACCTGTGCATGAGTAGATAGACGTGTTCTAAAGTCTTGCTGAGTACTCTTGTACTCATGTTTGCTTAATATTTGTTGCAGAGGATACCCACGAGCCAACATGTGTGTTCTTTCTAGACATCGATGATGACGAGTAGCTGGTGTCCCAGCTACGACCTGGCCCCTTTCAGAAGGGATCTGTAGATAGTCAGGCTTTATGCCTTATCCTTTCAACTGTCTGTACTCAGACAACTTTTATGCTTCCGTTGGTTTGTATGACTCTGTTTGTATGACTTTGAGTGTCGGGTCATGTGACCCCTGCCTGTATGAACATATTATGCAAGACTCTTCTGAGTCTTCTAAATAAATGTTGTGTTGTTGTGTGGTTATGTTGTGATGCCATTGTTGTATCTATGCATATCGAGTATGTCATGCGTATGTGTGATACACTATGATATGTATGGGATTCGACACCTAGTCGTATGCCCTTAGTAGCTCTCTATACAGAGAAATGCCCCTTTGTGATTCCATCGAGCCTTGGTAGTTCGCTACTGCTCCGGACACATTGGTTGACCGGCATGTATCCTTCTTAGTTGTTGTGTCTGTCCCTACGGGGAAATGCCACGCGATGTAATGGAGTCCTTATAGCTTGCTACGACTCGTCTACACTCTCTGTTGGCCGACACCTCCTATGCTGGGTTATGTATGTCTGTCTCCGTACAGTCGAGCCACTTGAGTTTATGACTAGATATGTCGACCCGGGTTCTTTGAAATTGGAATGCTAGCGACATTAATGCATATGTGAGTCAAAAGACGCAAACAGTCCCGGCTAAGGTAAGGTGGCAGCCGTGGGGATAACCGTGCGTGAGACCGCAAAGGGATGCAATGTGTTACACGCTCGATTCCTATGGCTTAGGACCAGGTTCCCGACATATTTCAACGTTTTTAAATACTTTCAAAATTGTAATATTTATTCAAAAAATTCATATACTTGTTCAAAATTTTTAATTTTCATTCAACATTTCAAATACTTGTTCGAAAAATTTCATATAATTATTCAATATTTTTAATACTTATTTCAACATTTTTGAAATACTTGTTTAAATTTTTTAATAATTATTCAAAAATTTCAAATACTTGTTCAAATTTTTTTAAATTCTTGTTCAACATTTTCTATATATAGTCGTTCAACATTTGTAATACCTATTCACCATTTATAAAATGCTCGTTCAACATTTTCAAATACCTGTTAAATATATTTTAAATTATATTTTAACATTTTCTAAAACTTATTTAAACATATTTTCAAATGTGTTTTTTTAACATATAAATACATATATATATATATTATTTAAAATATAATGAAAAGTACAAAAATAATAAAGTAAAAACAGAAAATAGAAAATAAAACAGGATGCGGCTCCCATGCGGCTGGGTCGGCCCATCTGGGGCTGGCCCTACACGAGCGCATCGCCTCTCTTGCTTAAAGAGAGACATAGGGACGGACGCGGTGTTTGTGAGCCCGAGCTCAAATGAGCTTGGATGAACAATACAACCTAGAAAAGTTCATCTTTTTCAAACAATTCTGATTTTTGTGTGTGTACACATTGGCAAAAGTTCTTCGTCCTCACTTAATTTCATTACAAAATAACATTTAAGAAAGTGGTAGCAAAAAAAATAATGGCTGAAAACTATTATTTTCGACAACACTTGGAGTAGTGATCTTGTTTATTTTTCACGACATCTATGAATATCTTTTATGATTTTTTTTGCAAGCACTAAGAACTTTTGTCAATATTCACACAAAAAAATGAGGTCGGGAGGAGAACATGACTTTCCCATAGGACGCCCTTGTTTCGTTAGCTCCTCCATATCTCGTTTCCTTGAGCAGTGGTGCTTTGTTCGAGTGGTTCATGGTCCAACGTGCAAACATTGAATAATTGACTTTGAAAAATCATAAAAAGGTAATTAAGAAAAAGTTGCTAATTTGAAAAAAAGTGAGTTAAAAAAATTGAACGAATTTCAAAAGCACGTGAATTTAAAAAAAGTTCCCCATTTTGAAAAAATGAAAATTTCCATGAATTGAAAAAGAGTTGCAAACTTGAAAAAGTTCATGAATTTAAAAGAGTTCATCAATTTGAATAGCTTCATCAATTTCGAAAATTACATTGAATCTAAAAACGTTTCATAAAAATTCAAAAGAAGTTCATCAATTCGAAAAAAGTTTATAAATTTTAGAAAAAAGTTTGCGAGATTTCAGGAAAAGCTCACAAATCTAAAAAAAGTTCATTGACACTTGAAAAATGTGTCAATGGATTTGCAAAAACTCATGCATTTAGTAAAAATAAAAATAAGGAAAATAAATAAATAAAAATGAAAAAAAAATGAAAATCATGAACTCAACCGTGATAAAAATCTACAAACCTGGTTCAGAAAAAATGCAAAATAAAACTAATGGAAAGCTCCCAACACCGGGTTGGGAAGCTTCGAGAGGGTACACAAAACCCAATCCAACTTCCCTGCTTCTTGGCTTACATGGGCTTTTTGCAACACCAACAAAAACCGACAATTACTGCTAATAGAAGTGAAACCGGCACTTGCAAACTAGTAGAGAGGCAGTGCTTTCAGTCTTCAATTCGACAGATCGTTCGTGGGCGGTTCATGGGATCGTTTATCTATGTTTCGAGGGACACCAAGGATGATCTACCTCATCACGTTTTTCTTTAGTGCAACTCGGTTATGGTAACAATCGTGATCCCAATGTTTATTGTATCTTCATAGTGTTTTTGGTTGATCGTAGAACGATTTTTTCCTACTGCATTTCCTAACAAGATGTAGGCAAAAAAAAACTCACCCCATTTCAATTATATATCTTAGAGGATTCTAGCTAGGGCTACTAGCATACACCTCTTCTAGTTCCCGCTTGATCATGTCCACGCCTCGCTCAATTCTTTTTATGCCTTGTTTTCTCACAAAATACTCCAACTTTTAAGATAAAAGTACAAGTTTTAAACTACAACCACATCAGAAAATTTCCTATGGAAACAAGCACTATTTATGGGGTTTCCAATGAGTCCAACAAATGATGACCCGTTCATACAGAACCAACTTCCTCTCATAAGTGGGGAAGGGTTTAATCTAGTCACCCACCACTTCCCAAACTTTCTCTAGGGCTCTTGGCAAAGTAAAAGCACATGCCACCATTTGCCATATCAATGTGGATAGAATAAAAAACAAAAAATGATCAATGCTCCCTTTACAACAACAAAAATAACATTGGTCAGTCTGAGTCCACCCACTCTTTAACATATTATATTTGGTCAAAATGCTATTTCTAAGCACCACTCAAAGAAACTATTGATCTTATGAGCGAGTTTCAACTTCCACATAGATCTATATCTCACTGGCCTAATAGTTTTAAAATGCAGATATAGGTTCCTGACCACAAAGTTATTGTTACAATTAAAAGGCTGATACGTCCGAGACGTATCTACTTTTCCAAAAGCGTTTGCTTTAGTTTTGGACTTTAATTTGGATCATTTGGATGAAACTAATCCAGGACTAATGTTGTTTTCAACAAAATTACTATGGTGTTATTTTTATGCAGAAATAAAAGTTTTCGGAATCAGAGGATTTTTTTTCAATTATTTCTTGAATAACTGAAGAATTATGGAGCGAAGAACCACCGGAGGGGGTGCTTGTGGACCAGAAGCCAAAAGGGCCCGCCGACCCCCCCCCCCCTCAGCGTGCTTTGTTAGCTTGTGGGGCCCACGTGGCTTCCCAGACCCTAATTCTAGTCCTATAAATTCACATCTTCGAAAAAAAATCAGAGAGTAGAATTCATCACGTTGACAAAGCCGCCACCACCTCCTGTTCTTCCTCGAGAGGGCTAATCTGGAGTCCATTTGGGGCTCCGGCAAGGGTGATTCATCGTCGTCGTCATCACCAACCCTTCTCGATTAACAATTCCATGATGCTCACCATCGGGAGTGAGTAATTCCTTTGTATGCTTGTTAGACGATGATGGGTTTTGGATGATATTGATCATGTAATCGATTTAATTTGATAGGGCTTTACCCTAGTATCCACTATGTTGTGAGATTGATGTTGCTATGACTTTGCTATGCTTAATGCTTGTTGCTAGGGCCCGAGTGCCATGATTTCTAATCTGAACCTATGATGTTTTCTCTAAATATGAAAGTGTGTAGATCCTATCTTGCAATTTGTGTGCACCTATTACGTGTTATGATCCGCATACCCTAAGGTGACAACAACTGGGATTCTTTCCGGTGATTGTCATAGTTTGAGGAGTTCATGTATTGACCATGTGTTAGTTCTTTGTTCCGGTTCTCTATTAGAATGACGACTTAACATCCCTTAGTTTCCTTATGGATCTCGCTGCCACGGAAGGGTAGGACAAAAGATGTCATACAAGTTCTTACTGCAAGCGCGTATGACTATATACTAAATACATGACTACACTTTAAGATGAATTGGAGCTAGTTATGTGTCGCTCTAGTGTGTAACTGTTACATGATGAGTGACATCCGTATCTATCCATCGTTGATCCATGTGCGTGCGCTTTACATATACTGAATCTTGCTAAAGTTACTACTACTGCTACTATCACAACTAGTAAAAAATTGTCGTTGTCACTATTACTGGCACTATTATTACTTTGCCTTGCTACTAAATCTTTGCTCCAGAGAGATATCCTAGGTGTGGTTGAATTGACAACTCAACTGCTAAGGCCGATAAATATTCTTTGGCTCCCCTTGTGTAGAATCAATAAATCAGGGTGAAATACTACCCTCAAAGACTATTGCAATCCCCTATACTTGTGGTTTATCAAGACCTTTTTCTGGCTCCATTTCCAGGGAGCATAGATATATTTATTGTGTTAACTTGATTATATCCAATTGCTAATATGCAGAATCTGAAACATACTCGAACCAAGATCGTTCCCTCTCGCATGAGAGGAGGTAAGGAACTTCCATCTAGCTCTGCTTTTGATTCACATACTATTTTGAACCAGCTATAACACCACCGCCTATTATTCGTTCTGATATATCGCTTGAACCTGATGATGCTACTTCTGAAATTAATGACACTACTACTGCTACACTTGATGAAATCGAAATTGTGCCATTGAATGAATTACTTTATGCTCATATCGCTAAAGCGAGAAACTTGAAAATGCCGAAACATACGAGAATTTCGAACAACCTATTATACCTCGCTCTATTAATAGATATGAATCGCCTTATGTATCTAAAGGTTACGTTATGTATGGGAAGGTAGCTAGAGACTTTCTTGCTTGTAATGATATAGATGATTTGAAGAAACTATTATGGAAACTAAAAGAAAAATCATTGATGGAGAAAATGTAACATGATCCCAAATTTTGTACTTCTCCTATATTTGTTACTCATAAGGATTACGAATTCCATGTGGACCCTGAGTTAATCCATATAGTAGAATATGATGTTTTCCATGGTTATGAAACTGAAAGTATTGTTGGACATCTCACTAAATTGAATGATATTCCCGCTTTGTTTACTCATGAGGAAAATATGTGCTACTATTATATCCTTAATCTTTTTTAATTTCTCGCTAAAGGGTGAGGCTAAGGAATGGTTCCTTGCTCTTGCTCCCGGTTGTGTGCATAGTCCCCAAGATATGATTTGTTACTTCTATAAAAAATACTTTCCTACTCATAAGAAACAAGCTGCCTTACAGGAGATATTTAACTTTGTGCAAATTGAAGAAGAGAATCTCCCTCAAGCTTGGGGGGAGGCTTCTCGAGTTACTTAGAGATTTTCCTGATCATCCTCATAAGAAAAATGAGATACTTGATATCTTTTATAATGGACTAACCGATGCTTCTAGAGATTTCCTGGATAGTTGTGGTGGTTGTGATTTCAGGTAAAGAAGTATTGGACAAGCTGAAGAATTAGTGAATAACATATTGCAAAATGCCGATGATTGGACACTTTCTGAACCACCGATGGATCCTATTTAAAAGAAGAGAGGTATTCTATTCCCCAGTCCTGAAGATATGCAAGAAGCTAAGAGGTCTATGAAAGAGAAAGGTGTTAAAACTGAAGGTGTTAAGCATTTACCACCTATTGAAGAATTAGATGGACTTGACATCGTGATAGAGGTAGTAGAGGTAAATTCTCTTAGTACCTTTAATGAAAGTGATATACTTTAAACTAAGACTCTTAGTCAATGCATGGATGAATTTGACAACTACATTATTAAGCAAGAACATTTCAATAATTATTTCAAAGACCAATTAAGACGAAATGCTATGATGATAGATCGCTTGAGTGACTTGATGTTTAGAATTGCTATTGATCTTAATGGTCTAGGTAAACATGCTTCTATGGTTCATACCCAACTATACCAAGTTGCTAAGTCACAAAATGATTTGCTTGCCGAAATTAATGGGAATATGAATGACCATGCTCTTAGAGTAATGACTAGATGAGGTAGAATGATGATACCTCTCCAACGTATCGATAATTTATGAAGTATTCATGCCATATTTTCCTATGTTTACAATACTTTTATATGGTTTTTATGCACTTTATATAACTTATTTAGAACTAACCCGGACTAACGTTGTTTTCAACAAAAGTACCGTGGTGCTATTTTTGTGCAGAAAATATAAGTTATCGGAATCGCGTGGAACTTTTTTATGTTTTTTCTTGGAAAAATATAAAATACCAGAGCGAAGAACCACCAGAGAGAGCCACCTACGGGCCACAAGCCAACATGGCCTGCCCACCCCGCTGGGCGCACCCTGTAAGCTTGTGGGGGGCACATGGCTCCGACCAGCGTGATTCCAACATTGATAATTCTTATAAATCTAGAAACCCCCGAAAGTTAACCTAGAACTTCCGCTCTACTGCTGTAACTCTTAGGGTAGAAGAAATATCATCTGAAGCCCTTTCAAGTACCCTTCTGAAGGGGGCAATAATCACCGGAGGCCATATTCATCATCCCCACGGTGACCATGACGAGGAGGGAGTAGTTCACCCTCGAGGCTAAGGGTATGTACCAGTAGCTATGTATTTGATCTCTCTCTCTCTCTCTCTCTCTCTCTCTCTCTCTCTCTCGCACGCGCGTTCTTGAGATGTCATGATCTGGATGTATAACGAGCTTTGTTAATATAGCTGGATCATATGGTGTTTGTCCCTTGCTATCTTGATGTGATGAACTAAATCTTTACCTTTGAGATTTTGTTATGTCGAATTGAATATTGGATTTGAGATCACTTGATGTATGTCCTGCATGTGGATACCTGTGGTGACAATGGGGTGTCCTATTGATTCATTTGATGTATGTTTTGGTACTTATCTCGCGGATTCCCAAGGTGACATTGGTGTAATCTATGTGTGACTCCCTTGATTTGATCGTACGCTAATCATGCACGGAAATGCATACAACCAAGCTCAAGGACTCACGGGAAGATATCACAACACAACTCTAGACACAAATAAAAACATACAAGCTTCATATTACAAGCCAGGGGCCTCGAGGGCTCGAATACAGAAGATCGAGAAACACACGAGTCAACGGAAGTAACAAATATCTGATTACAGACATACATCATGGAGAATGCCTTAGATAAGGCTAGCACAAAATATATATCGATCGAACAAGGCGAGGCTTCCTGCCTGGGGACATCCTAAACTACTCCTGGTCGTCAGCGGCCTCCACGTAGTAGTAGGTACCGTCGGGGTAGCGGACGTCGCCGACGGGATACACCATCTTCTGGACTCCATCACCTTGTCGTAGCAATCATATCAAGGGAAAAAGGGGAGCAAAGAAACAGTGAGTACTCATCCAAAGTAATCGCAAGACCGACATCAGAACTATACAAAGTATGCATCAATATCAAAGGAATGGGGTTATGTGTGGACTGACTGGAGCAATGCGAGAATATATAGAGAAGGACTAGTCCTATCAAAGACTAGCATATTCAGGTCTTGCAGCAAGAGACAAGAGTAGAGCAAGTAACATAATTATATAGTCATATTGTTGCAGCAAATTTAATTAAGGTCACGCCCAGAGATTCTTCCTTGACTCCTTGCGAGAAAGCAATCCCGGAGCAAACATTCCAGTTAAGTAACAGTTGAAGTTGTATAAGATCGGGGCACAACTCCAAGTCATCCTGTAACCGTAGACACGACTATTCGAATAGTTAGTTTTTTCATCCCTACACGGATGCACCATAGTACCCAGCAGGCTTGATCAACTCTGGCCGGACACACTTTCATGGGTCATGCCCGACATCGAAACATCAACATGTCGCAACCCTCCCTAGGCTCATCAGAGAGGCCATCCCGCCAGTCTAAATCCTAAATGCGCACAGGTCATGGGCCTATCACCCTTTGCATTCTTGCATGATGCGTGGGCGGCCGATGTCAGTCGTGGCACCTCTTATACAAGAACGATGCTTATCCGGGCCACTCGGGCATGCGTCGCTCCAATGCTGACATCTGAAGAGCTTCGGCTGACACCACGACGTCGAGCACCCATAACTTCTCCCACGTAAAGGTTAGTGCAAAAAGGTCTCTCGACCAACTCAGATCAAATACCCAAATCTCCTTAGCATTTTAATTAATACTACGATGGTGATCACTAGTCCATGATATGTGGTCCCGTCGCCCCACCTCGAGGATGTGTGGCAAGGGCCTAGAATGCCTGGCCACACCATCGCATTCACGAGGGAATCCACCCGCAACACACCTTATGAACCAAGTGGAAATGCCAAGTAACTGCATGGATATAACATTAGAGGGATCCGAGGTATCACCCTCGATGGATTCCGAATGATGTAATCGTCAAAGTGGCCAGGGAGGAATTACCCTCGACGGACCACGCTTGATGGGTTGTATGAAAGAGTCGTTATCGGAGGTGGTGAAGGAGGAATCACCCTCCATAAACCACCGTCGGTTATCTACACTATAGAGTTATCATCAGGAGTACGTATCGAGGTGTCACCCTTGGTACTCGATAGTAGCTCTACAACATCGTACAACTAAGGGGGTGTGAGGGCTCCGACAGGTCATGGCTCATCACCTAGATGATCGAGACTTGAAGAAAAAGCAGGGCAACTGTACTAAGGGGGTCAAAGGGGATCACTGCTCCACCTATACTAAACAGTTTAAAGTGCGGTAGAGTAAAGTAACAGTTCATCAAAAACATGCTATGCATCAGAATAGGAGCTATCTACAACAGTATCAAAATTCTAATGCACGCATGAGGGAGAAAGAATAGGCGATATAGGAATGATCAAGGGGGTTTGCTTGACTTATTGCTCTACTTAAAAAGGCTGGTCGTTGGGAGGGTAGTCGTACCTAGTAGCAGTGTCAGTCTCGAGGTCTACTGGAGAGAAGAGGTGGAAGAAACAATAAATATAAAGCACACATGCAACACGATGCACAACATGACAATATGCAGGGCTAGGCATGAACTAGCGCAGTATTAGTCGTCATGGACGGAGCGGAGGAATATCTGACGATATTTCTCGGGTCTCTGGCTACTACTCGACACGTGAAATGGATGGAAAATTTCCATGTTCGCTATGCTAGGGACGCATGACACACCATCGAATAGCGTATCCGAGTTCGTCTCGTTTTTTTGATCAACTTTCATGGACATAATTTTTTCATCGAATTATGGATTATTTTATATTAAATTTTAAATTTTCATTAATAAGAATAAATTAATTAGATTATTTTAATTCAATAAATATTTATGACATCAATAGTCAATCGTCCTATTTGACTCGTCAAACCTGACTAGTGGGGCCAATCTGTCATAGACAAAGGGCTCTCCTAGGGATTTAACTAACACTAATTAGTGATTTATTAACAGGGCCCCACCTTTCATATCTTGTTAGTGCAAATTAATTAATTTAACTAGTTTAACATATTAATTAGTGACTAATTAATCCTGGGCCCACATGTCATTGTGTGATAGGGAAAACAATTAGTCTAACTAACTTGTGTAAAAGCTTTAATGAGAGGTTAATTAACTCATTAAAGAATTTATTAAATAATTATCTATTAATTTAATATAACCTTTTTTCATTTCGTTTTTACACGGTCATGGGCCCTCTTGGGTAGTGGGTGATGAGGGGGGGGGGGTTGCTAAGTGGGGATTAGCCCCACTAAGCACAGAGCCGGCCAACAATGGAGCAACGCACGAGGCAGGGGGCAACGACCGCGGGCAATATCGCAGTATCGGTGAACGGGAGGTGCGGGGCCCGGCCCAAGACAGTGGCAACGACAGTGCAGCTGCAGAGTAGCGACAACGATGGGTGGCGGCATGCACGGCGCGTGCGCGCGTGCGGCTACATGCAGTGGCAGCGACGGGTGGTGGCGCGGGGCGCGTAGGGTGGCGAGGTAGCACGTGGCGACGGGGTGGGGCATCGGAGGACGTGACGTGGGGGCGTGCAATGGTCGGTGTGCAGCGGCCGGAGGGTGGAAGGAAGGAGGACGTGAGGAGCCAAGTGGGCTCATCAGCGATGAAGAGGTGGCGCAAGCTCGAGGAGGCGATGAGGAAGGTGACGACGGTGGGGCGGCGCTGGTGACGATGGTGGTGGCCGGTGCCAGAGCGGGGCGACGCCGCCGAGGTGGCACCGATGGGGGAGGGGAGGGGCGTCGGTGACGGCGAAGGTAGCAGGGCGCAGGGGAGAGGCGGTGGCATGATGGAGCCAGTGGGGAGGGCGACGGTGGCTGACGAGGTCGTTAGAGGCCCGCGGTGCGTCGGCACAGGCGGACCTGGCCGGGGAGTGGTTGTGAGAGGGAGGAGCCGCCGGGGTAGTGGGGACTCGGGGGGGGGGGGAGGGAGAGTGGGGGGAGAACCGATTAGGGTTGAGGATAAAGGGGTTTTATACCCCTTGGGAAGGATGGGCCACACGGAGGGGGGGGCTGGGACGGCCTGGCTCGGGAGAAAATAGGTCGTGGCCTAGGGGGGAAAGGGGGGGTTCCCTTTTTATTTTTCTTTTTTCTTTTTGTAGTTTTGTTATTGTTTTGTAGTTGATTTTAACATGAATTGACTTCTATAAAATATGTAACTAGGTCCATTATTCATATTGTAGAATGAGGCACTGCCACAAAAACATTGAGGACTATTTGAAGTAGTTTGGAATTTCTATAATTTAAAAGGCATTTAAAAAATATTTTTTCTCGGTTTTAATTGATTTGAGGCACTTAGATAATCATAAAATGTTGGTTTCAATTTGATAAATACTTAAAGAATATTTGCAACCCAACCAAGATTTTTCTTTTACAGTTTGAAGAAATAATTAGTTAGGCTTTATTTTTAATTTGAAAATGGCATTGATTTTTATCAAGTGGAAATTTAACTGTGTTGAACATGATGACGTGGCACCATTAGCATGTGATTACTGTAGCCTAACTATATTGATTACTGTAGCTTAAACCGGGGATGTCACAACTCTCCACCATTAACAGAAATTCTGGTCCCGGGAATTAAGAGGTAGAGGTAAGGGGGAAACGTTTATTTAAGAAATTCTAACGAGTCTTCTTGTCTTGGTTGCTTTTCCTGAAGAAATTTATCCCTTTTGTAGAAGTCTTCAATTCTCTGACTTAGGTCATCCTGATGAATTCGTCATCCTTCCTTCGGGATCTTCATCGTCCCACGAATGCGATAAGAGGGAAAATTCTGGAAGAACGTAGATATATAATGTTGGGCATCTGACAATGAACTCATGGAAGTGGACATGAATTATTCTTCAAGTTGTAACTCACGAAACTCATTGAGAGTTATATGCGATGGTAAAAAGGTTTCAAACGGGTAGGCAATCATTCGATGCCTGATCACAAGGTGGAAGAGGGTTCAAGGCAACAAAAATTAAATATTGCGTCTAATAATACCATAGATCATGTCGTGGACGGTGATTCGGGAATTACATATAAATCCAAGTGCAAGGGATACTTTGGAGTCAAAGTTGTACAAGAGAGTCAGGTTTTGATCGTGTGGAACTTTGGGTTATGGGCCCATCATGCGAGCCAAGAGTAGGCAGAGCGGTGACATCTTATACGATCTTGGCAGCCAAAGATGTCAGAGGATAGCCTGTCAGTTATGTTGGCAACAATTTTGGTACCAAGGGTGGGGGGCGAATAGAATCATGTTCCTGCTTGTTGAAACAAGGCGGATCAGTAGGCAAGGTTCTCGTCTACCGGCGGCTACCGGAATGTTATCCACAATAGTAACAGGGTCTTACTGACAGAGTTGTTCACCGAGGTTTTTACCTAAGCATGGAATTACCACTTCCCGGATAAATTAGAATTTAAGAAAGGTTAAACAAACCACCGGGAAAGGAAAATGTGTTCACACACAAGTATTAGAGTATACCTTTCTCAAGATATTCGGAGCATGGTATACAGGATAGGTCATCAAATACATAACCATTTAGATAAAGGAGCAAGAAGAATCATGAGGCTTATCCATCCAATAATGTTCGGATAATTGATCAAAAACAATTTAGCATTGCGCTTCCAATGTTCCTATTGACATTTGAAGTACCACATCCATGCTTCGAGGTAGCATCGACATGTTCATCATATAAGGGTCAGAATTTGGGTACACAAAGGATCCATCAGAAACAACTTATAAAATAAGTCATACGATTTCCTCAAGGAAAATCGACGAATCTTGCTGAACAATATACTATAACAATAGGACCTTCGGGTAGGTGTGCTAGACAATACACCACCGTACCGGGTTACATAAAGACCAAAGTTAAAATTGTTGGAAAAATATTCCAGCCATCGTATGTGCCCGAGATTCAGACTTGATTGGTATCAGGATACCTCAGACCTTGGATGCTTGAGAAGAAAAGGGGGCAACAAAAATCGACAAGATGGTGACGCAACTTCCTCGGGATATGAACTACGAAAGCAGGTCTTGAATCATGAGTTGGATTGTAAGACACATGAACACAATGACAAGACATTCGTGCCCACATGGAATTCTTACAACAAAAGACATTTGAGTTATGATTGAGTAACCATCGTCGAGGATATCAAGGTCCTCGTGTAAGCCTGGATTAGCTCTTATGAAGGATCTTATTTTCCTTGATCCAATCAGTCACTTGCTTGGGGTGCTAAGAGAAGTTATATGAAGTGAAGATAGCAAATCTTCAAAACATATAACACCTCACACATGCGTGAATGATTTGGAATTACCCCATAGGCAGTGAAACAAAGCTTTCTCATATTCACGGCAGCAAGAATGCACGTGAACTTTGGGAAAACACTTCTTGTATCAAACATATTCTTCATGAGCTAGGCACAAGGATAGTGCTTTCAAAAATCTTCATCATGAAACATGGAGAAGTTGAGGGTGTGGCCGGTGGACTCAACAACAATCCCTTAAGATTTCGATAGGGATGAATTCCCAAAATTATAAGATCAAGGAGATAGCATTTTTAAACTCAAATGATTTAATGACGTATGCTCGAGGGAACAACAATAATTAAACATTGGTCAAAGGGTACACTCGAAAATAGGGACTGAGTAGCACGACCAATGCTAAAATGGCGAGTCAACAACCAACACACCAAGAATGAAATTATCATCCATTAACTTCAAGGCAACAGGGTTGCCAGAAGTATTGGCATGAACATTAGAGTTCACTTGTCGGTATTCCGGTTAGAAACAACAGGGGACCAAGAAATGAATGGTGATGGTGAGAAGTATCACTATACCAAGAATTCTTAAGAGGTGCAATGATGCTCACAACATTATTGACATAAAGATCGTAATACTCCAAGGTAGAAGATAACATAAGCTGAATTAGCAAGGAAGTCAAGGGACAAAACAAAACACAACCAAGTTTGTGTTGGAAGGAAAGCAATAAGGTTGTCGATGATAACCCAGATCATCGAGGGGAAAATGATTTCATTTCTCTTCATGAATTAAATCGATATCATGTAAAAGGTCAGAATGCTGATGATGATCACGACATGTTTGTCGATATGTTACATGAAGATGTAATCGATCGACGATGACATCAAGCAAAGGAATTGTGAAGCGAAAGGTTGTCAGAACCACAGATAAGACTGCTAGCTTAGAATCGAAATTGCCTTTCAAAACAAGCAACATGATGTTGAAAGCTCGATGTAAGCTTAGCGCACATTTGGAAATGTGTTCCGAGGATGAAGGACAGAGACATCATGGTTAAGATCCAGCATGACTATGTTGATGTAGCCTAACAGCTTGGAAGGATATGATCGAGTATAGACTCATAAGAAAACAAGATTACTAAGAGTTGTTGAATTGTAATGCGTACTTGATTCGGTTAGCAGTGTCCTTGAGTGTCCAACAACTCAGAACACGAGGAAAGCTAGAATCAGCGAAATATCATAGTTGATGAGGAGCTCATAAGAAGTTATATAGCTCGGTGATATTCTAGAGAGACCAGGGATAATACTCGGAGGTAGATCAGAATAGATGTTAGATTAGTGTTTTTATCTTTGGATGACAAGCACTTTAACTTGTGTGAGAATGAAATCAAGGTGAGACAACATGGTCGGAACCACAATTGCATAGTAACAAATCACGGATTCAAGATCAAATCATACAATGAATGATTATGATACGAGAAGCTTCTATGAAAGGATTAACATCGTTTCCATGGGCATGAACACAAAGTTCAAGGTCGACTCCCACTTCATCAATGCATCACCTACCATTTGCTCCTTGCCTTTGATGAGGTTGTAGCTTTGAAAGAATATCCAGCAAAACAAAAGAAGAGTAAGTCTCATGAAAACTCTTGGGATCACATGGATTAGGGAGGCATAGGTTCAACCCATCGGGGCATCTTATGAACATATACCAAAACTTCAAGAGTAATTAACACATGCTTGAAGAGCATGGCTGACAAAACCATAGGATACATATTACCAGAGGGAGAAGACACAATTTACCAATGGCATCATGTATGAGGGGTAGAATATCACTAGAATTTTTTAATGTAAAGGATGCCATCGGATAATAACCCAAAAGGTCTGACGGTCCACAAAGGACCTAATGTGAGTATCGGTACTCAATCAGAGGGAGATATAATACAAGGCATCACATTATTTAACATGTGAAAAATATTGATACTGAAATACCAAAGGAATTTATGATTTTCAGGTTGGTGTATCAGATTCAGATGTTCCGATAAAATACAAGCAAGTTGAATGGACTTAGATTGGGCAATCAAACAAGGTTGATTTGTTGAGAACTAGCTCTTGTTTAGAAAATGTCTGAGCCGAAAAGATTATTTATGAGGATCAACTAATGATTGTGTGCATTCACACCAAGGTTGAATCTGTTGGAATTAAACAGGACTAGCCTGGCCGTGTCCGGTTCAGTACATATGCATGTACGTGTCAGACTAGGTTTCTAGATAATCACCGTGTAGGAGTAGTACTGGCAGGATAGCTAATATAGATATGCTTGCACGTCACCCCTTGTAATCAGATTGTGAGAAGCAATAAAGGATCAGGAACGACACGTTCCTGTAGCTATCAAACAAGCTATTCTCGTGTGCGTGTTGTGTTTCCAACCGGCTGGCCGCTGTGCGTTCCTGCATCTTTTACGTTGGCTGTAGTAGCTTCGTGCAGATTGATCAAGTGCAGATCGATCAAGTGCATATCAACTAGCCAGAGGCTGGCTTTGAACTGCATGAGTAGATCAATCACGACGCAGCTTCGCGTGTTTGAGTCGTTCGTCATGGTCGGTCGTCGCGTGTTGTGGGAAAGTATTCCGCGGCATGGTCTGGACCAACAATTGTTATCTAGAGCCAGGTTGATCTTCTAGTAACGGAAGATCATGTTGAAGGACGATAAGGACAAGCCGCTGACGACGTACTCTAGTGCGGCTAAAGTATTTGCTGCCCCAACGAGTTTGTCATACCCACGATTTGATCGCGAGAACATCGGGGTCTGGAAGGCCCTCATGGAGTGTGGTCTCCGCACCAACGTGTGGTGGGACGCAGTCGATATAGGAGGCAACTCTTTCAAGAAGGAGGGAGCCGAGCACTGGAAGGTTCGACAGGCGTCGTCAGCGATTTACTCGGTGATGCCGATGGAAGTCCTCCAACACCTGATCGCCAAAGAAAGAACGAAGGAGGTGTGGGATACCTTGAAGCTCATGTTCGAGGGACACACCCGCGTCAAGGAAGCCAATCTCCAAACTCTCTTAAGGAACTATGAGACTTGGATCATGGAAGACAATGAGTTCTAGACGCGTCCGCTTCACGTGTAGCTACTCTCGTCAATCGGATCCTTGCACTTGGAGAGAATCTAACGAAGGCCTCGGCTGTTCGTCAGATCTTGCGCGCGGCTCCTACCCGGTACCTGCAAATTGTGACAGCGATCAAGCACTGCTTCGATCTCGAGACCCTCTCCATGGATGATCTCGTCGGACGTTACAAGGCTCACGACGAGCGTGTGCAGTACAATCTCGGGGATGGGAGGAATGATGAGCATGCCATGCTCACGCGGGCTTAGTGGCAGACACTCAACTCAAGGAGAGAAGGTGAGGGCTCTAGCAATTACGCTCGTCAAGATCGTGTGCCAAATGAACAAAGTTAAAAGGATGCTAGCGATGGCGCTCCGAAGAAGAAGAAAAAGTTCGACAAGCGCAAGATCAAGTGTCACAATTGTGGCATCATGGGGCACTTCAAGTCGGAGTGCAAGAATCCCCCGAAGGAGAAGTTGCTCATGGCCCAGCAAGGAGATGAAGGTGACATGATGTTGATGTATGAACTCATGGACGAGGAGGATCCACTTCTTCAAGTGTCGGCTAAAGAAATTGCCGCACTCGATGAAGAAAATGTTTGCTCCCAAGATCATGGTTCGAAAACTCGTGTCAATGCTATGAATGTGGGGGATGATTCCGAAACTTACATCAATGCTAGGGGCATAAGTGCTATCTTTCTGGAGCGAAGGAAGCGTTCATGGCATGCACTCGACCATTGAAAAGCAGTCTTTGTGCTGGCCGACTGGAGGAGAGGCCTCTAGTTGGTCACAAAGACGAAAGAAAAGTTCTGACTTCGGACAAAGATATGTCATCACAAGTCAACCACATGAGCCGGATCGACGTGATTCTGCAAGAATATCGAGACGCGTGGTGATGCATGTCACTCGGAGAAGACGAGTGTGGCTTGAACGTGTCAGACGGGCTAAGAAAAAGCAACACAGCAGCTGGCGATGCCTCACCATGGTTTGAGCCAAAAGGGTACGTTGCATGTGCACGTGTTGTGTGTCCACGCAAGGGACGAAACACACCCATGGCCTTTGGAAGCACGCAGGGAGGACCAGATGGGCATGTTGCTATAGGAGCTCTGTCTAGACCAGCAGACAACTCAGGATGCAACTCAGTAACGGAAGCTCGCGGGCCTGGAAGTCTTTCTACCCCGGGGGAAGGCTATGAAGAGAATGATCCCTCGCATGGAGGCATACTGACCAGTCCAGGAGGGACCTTGTGTGCATTTTTGCCGCGTACGGCCAGTGCAATGCAAGGAGACAGGAGCGGCAAGGTAATGCCAGTGCCTGTGGAGGAAGGAAGGACACTTGCGGCGACAACCGAATGTTTACGGCCGGTGTTCGACATGCATCTAGAGAAGTCTTTTCAGACGCTTGTCCCGGAAATGGTCAAAGGGAGTGGGCGACGGTGTGTAGCAAGTGTCGAGAAACCAACAGATTTTGAAGGCGCAGATACAAAGGAGTGTAGGCATCATGCTATGAAGGAAGAGTTGGGGTCGATTCACGACAACAATGCATGTGAGTTTGTGGATCTTTCCAACAATGAAAAAGCCCTCGAGCTCAAGTGGGAATTCAAGATCAAGAATGGTGTCAAAAATTGTGTGAAGCACAAAGCAAAGCTAGTATCCAAAGAGTACATGCAAGATGAAGGTGTGGACTTCGTAGAAGTGTCCGTTCCCGTTGCACGGATGGAATTGGTGAGATTACTTATCGCTCTTGCGGCCCAAGAATCATGGAAGATACACCACATGGATGTAAAATCCACGGTTTTGAACGAAGGAGATGTGTATGTGAATCAACCACCGAGTTTCATCAAAGAGGGAAAAGGACACGAGGTATTGAAGCTAGACAAAGTTCTGTATGGGCGACGGAAAGCCCTTCGGGCGTGGAACATCAAACTTGATCGGACTTTGATTTCTCTTGGATTTGAGAAAGCCCCACTCGAGCATACAATTTACAAGAGAGGTGAAGGAAGTGATCGTCTACTAGTTGACATCTATGACGATGATCTATTGATTACTGGAGCAGATGAAGAGGTGATTGCAAAGTTCAAGCTACAAATGAAGGAGCTTTTCAAGATGGATGATCTAGGTCTTTTGAGTTGCTACCTCGGGCCAGAGGTACATCAAGAGTCGGAAGGGATCACACTATGCCAGGTGGCATACTCAAGGAAGGTACTTGAAAGTTGTGGCATGAAAGATTGCAATCCAATTGAAGCTTCAATGAAACCTCGTCTTGAGCTGATTAAGAAGAAGATGGTGAAACTACTCGGCTACAATGATAGTGACAAGGAAGGAATTGCCGACGCTCGTAAGAGTACCTTTGACGTGGCATATTTCCTTGGTGAAAGCGTAGTAAGCTGGCTATCACGAAAGCAGAAAGTGGTGACATCGACTTCAAGTGAAGCACAGTGTCAAGGTGTGTGGCTAGAAAGGCTACACGGTGATCTCATGAATCGAGATCCAGAAGAAGTAGTGCTTAAAGTTGACAGTGAGTCTATGATTTTTCTACGCGAGGATCTAGTGCAACATGACAAGGGAAAGCACATTGATACTATCTATCACTACATAGAAGACTGTGTGGAAGAAGAGAAGACGGAGGTCAACTACAATCGCACCGATGATCAGCTGGCGGACATTCTTAATAAAGCTTTGGATCTAGAGAAGATCCCGAAGATGCGAAGAAGGATCGACGTTGGAGCTATTACGTGACGATGTCTTGTTTAGGGGGTGATTGTTGGAATTAAACACGACTAGCGTGGCCATGGCCGGTTCATTACATATGCATGTACGTGCCCGACTGGGTTTCTAGATAATCACCGTGTAGGAGTAGTACTGGCAGGATAACTAATATATATATGCTTGCACGTCACCCCTTGTAATCAGATTGTGGGAAGCAATAAAGGATCAGGAACGACACGTTCTTGTAGCTATCAAACAAGCTATTCTCGTGTGCGTGTTGTGTTTCAGGCCGGCTGGCTGTTGTGCGTGCCTCCATCTTTTACGCTTGCTATGGTAGCTTCGTGCAGATCGATCAAGTGCAGATCAACTAGCCGGAGGCTGGCTTTGCACTGCGTGAGTAGATCGATCACGATGCAGCTTCGCTTGTTCGAGTCGTTTCGCGTGTTGTGGGAAAGTACTCCGCGACACGGTCTGGGCCAACATAAGCAATAAGATCAAAGGAAAATCGCAAAGGATTTTAATGAATGTTGCTAGACATATGCAAGTAGGTGAGAAAGATCATGAACAATAGGCTACTAAGGATTTTGGAGGATCAAATAGTAATTCGAGGGACTTGAGAAACCCATGACAACTCAGGATGAACGATTCCCCGGTAAGATAATTTGTTGTACCTTGTATAATAAGAGTAACTGGAAAGAAAATATGAATGCAATTTGTATGCAATCTCCCATAGGGGTTGACGGTGGAAGGGAACCACAACAGGCAATGAGCACAAGTTTCGAGAGAACATCAGAGAGTATCTTCGGAGTCTTCTGACGAATCAAGCCATCATCTTGAATGCGGGGCTCTCTGAGAGGAAGATGTTACGAGAACCTAGAGTTAGAGTTAGCAAAATCTTTAACCCGAAAGAGAAGAGAGATCAGAACCCAGAGTATCGAAGAGGAGTAGAAGATCCTAATACCACCCGATTGAGATGTGGGCCCATAAGACACACACTAATGTTAGTAGAAGTTTTTTAAAGACAAGTCTCAACTTTGGCCAAGGAGTTGGAAATGGGGCTACCTACATGCAGTTGGCTCTGATACCAACTTGTGAGGCCTTTGATTTGAGCGTACGCTAATCATACACGCAAATGCGTATGACCAAGCTCAAGGACTCACGTGAAGATATCACAACACAATTCTAGACACAAATAAAAACATACAAGCTTCATATTACAAGCGAGGGGCCTCGAGGGCTCGAATACAGAAGCTTGAGAAACACACGAGTCAGCGGAAGCAACAAATATTTGACTACAGACATACAACATAGAAAATGCCTTTTTAGCATCTTCATTGTCTTGCAGCAATAGACGAGAGTAGAGCAAGTAACACAATTATATAGTCATATTGTTGCAGTAAATTTAATTAAGGCCACACCCACAGATTGTTCCTCGACTACCTGCGAGAAAGCAATCTCGGAGCAAAAAATCTAGTTAAGTAATAGTTGAAGTTGTATAAGATCGGGGCACAACTCCAAGTCGTCCTCTAACCGTGGACACGACTATTCGAATAGTTAATTTTTTCATCCCTGCAGGGGTGCACCACAGTACCCAACATGCTTGATAAACTCTGGCCGGACACACTTTCCTAGGTCATGCCCGGCCTCGGAAGATCAACACGTCGTAGCCCTACCTAGGCTCAACAGAGAGGCCACCCCGTCGGTCTAAATCCTAAGCGCACACGGGTCATGGGACCATCACCCTTTGAGCTCCCACACGATGCGTGGGCGGCCGATGTCAGTCCTGGCACCTCTTATACAGGAACGATGCTTATCTGGGCCACTCGGGCGTGCGCGGCTCCATTGCTGACGTTTGAAGAGCTTCGGCTCATACCACGACGTCGAGCACCCATAACTTCTCCCACATGAAGGCTAGTGTGAAAGATATCCCGATCAACTCAGATCATATACCCAAATCCTCTTAGCATTTTAATTAACACTCCAGCGATGATTGACAATCCAGGATATGTGGTACCGTTACCCCGTCTTGAGGATGTGTGGTAAGGGCCCAGAATGCTCGACCATGAACCATCACATTCACGTGGGGATCCACCCGCCACACACCTTATGAACCCAGTGTCAAGGTCAAGTAACTGTTTGGCTGTAACATCAGAGGAATTTGAGGTATCACCCTCGACAGATTCCTAACGATGTAATCATCACGGTGGCAAGGGAGGAATCACCCTCGATGGACCATGCTTGATGGGTTGTACGACATAGTCGTTATCGGAGGTGGTGAAGAAGGAATCACCCTCCATAAACCACCGCCGGTTAACGACACTACAGAGCTATCATCAGGAGTACATATCGAGTGTCACCCTCAGTACTCGATAGTATCTCTGCAATGTAGTACAACTAAGGGGTGTGAGTGGTGTGATGGGTCATGGCTCGTCGATCAGATGATCGAGACTTGAAGAAAAAGCACGACAACTCGACTAAGGGGGGGGGGGTCAAAGGCAATCACTGCTCCACCTATACTAAACAGTTTAAAGTGCGGTAGACTAAAGTAGCAGTTCATCAAAAATAGGCTATGCATCAGTATAGGGGCTATCTACTATGGTAGAAAAATTCTAATGCAAGCATGAGGGAGAAAGAGTAGGCGATATAGAAATGATCAAGGGGGTTTTCTTGCCTGGTTGCTCTCCTGCAAAAGGCTGGTCACCAGGACGGTAGTCGTACCCGGCAACATCGTTAGTATCGGGCCCTACCGGAGATAAGAGGGGGTAAGAAACAATATATATATATAACACAGATGCAACACGATGCATGTCATGGCAATATGCAGGGCTAGGCATGAGCACACAGAGTATTAGTGGTCATGGACAGAGCGGGAGAATATCTGACGATATTTCCCGGGTCTTTGGCTACTACTAGACACGCGAAACAGATGGAAAAGTTCAATGTTCTCTATGCTAGGGACGCCTAACAAACGAACGGATAGCGTATCCGGGGACGTCTCATTTTTTGATCAACTTTCATGTACAAAATATTTTCATCCGAATTACGGATTATTTTATATTAATTTTTAAAGTTTTATTAATAATAAGAAATTAATTAGATTATTTTAGTTCAATAAATATTTATGACATCAGCATGATGTTGACATCAGTAGTCAACCATCGTGTTGACTCGTCGAACCTCACTAGTGGGGCCAATGTGTCATAGACAAAGGGCTCAACTAGGGATTTAATTAAGTCTAACTATTGATTTATTAACAGGGCCACACCTATCATACATTGTTAGTGCAAATTAATTAATTTAATTAGTTTAACAGATTAATTAGTGACTAATTAATCCTAGGCCCACACAACAGATAGACAGCCCAAGCACCGCTTAGTCCCAGACTCCATTACATGGCAATGAAGATTATAGAGACAGAGATAGCCATCTAGGTACTAACTATCAACTCGTGGGTCTGTGGTGAACTACTCACACATCACCATGGGAGCAGCAAGGTTAGTATAGAGGCCCTCCATTATCGACCCCCCTCCGATAGAGCACCAAAACATGGCTCTAGATGGGCATATGGCCAAATAGAGAGTTGCGGCGACCGATAAAGTGTCTCGGGAGGCTCCCTAAATTTTTGGGGTTTAATGTGAATTTATAAGACAGAGAAGAGGTTCAGAGGTCAAGGGAGGTGGCCCCAAGACATCAGGGCGGTACCACCCCCTAGGCTCGCCCTGTTGGCTTGGCGCCACCGCGTGGGCCCGCTGGTCTCCTTCCGACGCTTCAAGGTCCTTATTTTGTCGAGAAAAAATCACCAAAACCTTTCGGGGTATTTGGACTTCGTTTGGTACAGTATTCCTGAAAAGCCAAAAACATGCAGAAAACATGAGATAGCACTTGGAACTTGGTTAATAGGTTAGTGCTAAAAATAATATAAATCAACAATTAAATGCCTAAAAGCATCCTAGAATGATAATATAATAGTATCCCCAATGGATACGTTGGATATGTATTAGTATCCCCAAGCTTAGTTCCTGCTCGTCCTCGAGTAGGTAAATCATAAAAACAAATTTTTTGATGTGACATGCTACCCAACATGTAATCTCTTGCAGGTATGATCATTGAGAAACGATGAATTAACAAACATCAACATAGTAATATCCATGAACATAAGTAAAATAATCATCAATTTCAAAATATAAGATCCTTAAAGAATGTTTACGCCCCATTCATTTTATCGTATTAGCATGGCATGGCTTCGTGTTCACCACATAAATACAAATGTCAAGCACCATAGTGTTAAGCTAGGCAATTGGATCGTACTTTTTAATGTGCTTTAGCTTCTTATTCCTCACTCAGTACATGACCGTGAACCATGGAAATAACATATAGGTGGAATAGAATATGGTTGTAGGTTTCAAAGGGGTAAAAGTGGAGAAGATAGTCTCGCATCAACTAGGCGGATCCACGGGCTATAGAGATGCCCACAAATTTATATCAATGCGAGAAGTAGGATTGCCATGCAACAGATGCATTAGAGCTATCAGTGTATGAGAGCTCAACTGAGGCTAAGTGGGTGTGCATCCGACTTACTTGCTCGTGAAGACCTTGGGCATTTGAGGAAGCCCGTCATCGGAATACACAAGCCAAGTTATATAATGAAAATTCCCACTAGCATATGGAAGTGATAAAACAAGAGACTCTCTATATGGAAAACATGGTGCTACTTTGAAGCACAAGTGTGGAAAATATGGTAGTAGCAATATATCTCATAACGGTGGAAGTTGCATGGCAATATATCTCCGAATGGATATGGAAATGCCATGCTAGGAAGGTATGTTGTCTATTTTGAGGAATATACAAAATGGCATATGTGCAACATAGCATATCATGTCGTGGGGTTTGCATGCACCGGCAAAGTTTGCATCGATCCTCGAGGTGAGAATGGGCAATGCATGGTACCGAACAAGCTAGCAAATATGAGTAGGTGAGAGTTAGTACATCCATTGATTCACATTAGTCATAAAGAACTCACATACCTATGCAAGGTTTTATTAGCTCTCTTGGAGCAAAGTACTACTTGCATGCCCCTAGGGAGGAGGTTGGTAGGAGTTAACCATCGTGCGCCCCGGACCTAAATAGCACAAGGATTTCAACGAGGAATAAGAATGCTCACACATCATCATCATGCCATAACCAATATTTAGATGAAGAGAAAATTAACATCCTTTAACTATCGTTATTTTAACTAAACAACAACCATGCGCTCATGCCCTTTCATGTTACCACATCAGTATCATTAACCCACAATTTCTCTTTTGTGTGCTACATGAAGGTTTTGATTATGCACTCCATGAATACCTATTATTTTTGGAATAGTCTTATAACTCGTGAAAATTACCTTCACTTCTTATTAACTCTCAAAAAATTTAAGCGAAAAACAATGGTGCTACTATTTCTAGAAAATCTGTATGATGTCGTGCTCTAAAAGATATAAGTGAAGCACTAGAGGAACTGCTTAGCTCAAAAGATATGAGTGAAGCACATAGAGTATTCCAACAAATCATGCTGGACATGTCTCTCTCTCAAGTGGGTGTGTCCAACAAACAATGGTTTTGTAAAACTAAAAAAAGCAAACTATAAGACACGACGCTCCAAGCAAAACCCATATCATGTGATGAATAAAAATATAGCTCCAAGTGACTTACCGATGGATTGATACGAAAGAGGGGATGCCTTCGAGGGCATCCCCAAGCTTAGATGCTTCCAACTTCCTAGAACTTGACTTGGGATTCCATGAGCATCCCCAAGCTTAGGATCTTTTCCGCTCCTTATTCTTTCATCCAACGTGATAACACCCAAAACTTGAAAACTCCAGCACACAAAACTCAACAGAAAACTCGTGAGATCTGTTAGTAGGATAGGCGAACAAGATACATTAGGTACTGTTATAAATTGATTCATATTTTATTATTGCATAAGGTATTTTATTCTAACTTCTCCATGACTTATACCCCGTGGTATAATCCATAGCATCATCAAAACAAGCAAACTATGCAAGCAAAAAAGATAATCTCTCTAAAACAGAACAATCTGTAGTGCTCTGCAAAGACACCATACTTCTGGAACTCCAAAAATTCTAAAATATTAAGAAAACCTGAGGAATGTGTATATCGATACCGTGTAACAAATTAAGAAAAAAAAATACATTCCAGTAAAATTATAGAAATTCTGCACTGTATGCAAAAGTTTCTATTTTTGTACTGTATCAATTCTACTTGTCATTCAAATCATCCCAAAGGCTTTACTTGGCACGTGCACTAATTTAAACATAAAAACGCAATAATTACAGTATAAATAATCAATTTATCTCTCATAAATATAAAGTAGAACAAGAAAAATAAGATAACTATTGGGTTTCCTCCCAACAAGCGCTATCGTTTTACGCCCCTAGCTAGGCATAATGCATAGTTTCAAGTAATACCGTCTTTAGCAATTCGGCTCTCTTTTCCATCATTGATAACGTGAACAAGTTGTTCAACTTTTTCATTAAGATTTTTCGTTGCATATTTCAAAACACTAAGAGCATCAGTATTTTGATCTATAATATCAAATCTCCAATTTTGTAGCACTATGTTCCCATTGATTTTAGTAGACATGCTGTATAAAACTCTAAAGTTGGTTTCCATAGTGTCCTTAGTTTCTTTTATTAGCTTGGTTTGACTGTAGCTAGACAATATGGTAGGTTCAATGTTTCTATCTTTGGTTTCCCAAATACACTTTTCATCTTTTCATAAGTGTCAAAAGCACTGTTTCCAAGAAAGTCTTTTTCAAACATAGAATCCAAAACACGTCTATGAGATAGAGGTAACCCAACATAAAAGATTCTAAGAAGTAATTTGATATGACTCTTGGGATTAGATCCCATTTGTATTACTAGTAATCTATACCAATCTTCCTTTAAATATTCATCAAAGATGGTCAAGGTTTCCTGGCCATAGGCAAGTGTTTGTCACTTGATAATGGGATCACATCATTAGGAGAATGATGTGATGGACAAGACCCAAACTATGAACATAGCATATGATCATGTCAGTTTATTGCTACTGTTTTCTGCATGTCAATGTATCTGTTCCTATGACCATGAGATTATGCAACTCCTGGACACCGGAGGAATACCTTGTGTGTATCAAACGTCGCAACGTAACTGGGTGACTATAAAGGTGCTCTACAGGTATCTTCAAAGGTGTCTGTTGGGTTGGCATGGATCAAGACTGGGATTTGTCACTCCGTGTGACGGAGAGGTATCTCGGAGCCCACTCGGTAATACAACATCACAACAAGCCTTGCAAGCAATGTGACTAAGTAGTTAGTTACGAGATCTTGTATTACGGAACGAGTAAAGATACTTGTCGGTAACGAGATTGAACTAGGTATGGAGATACCGACGATCGAATCTCGGGCAAGTAACATACCGAAGGACAAAGGGAATATCATACGAGATTAACTGAATCCTTGACATAGAGGTTCAACCGATAGAGATCTTCATGGAATATGTAGGAGCCAATATGGAAATCCAGGTCCCGCTATTGGTTATTGACTGGGGAGTGTCTCAGGTCATCTCTACATAGTTCTCGAACCCGCAGGGTGTGCACACTTAAGGTTCGGTGACGTTTCGGTATAGTTGAGTTATAGGTGTTGGTAACCGCAAGTTGTTTGGAGTCCCGGATGAGATCCCGGACGTCACAAGGAGCTCTGGAATGGTCTAGAGGTAAAGATTGTTATATAGGAAGTCCTCTTTTGGTCGCCGGAAAAGTTTCGGACTCATAAGTAGTGTACCGGGAGGGTACAAGGGACCATCGGGAGGGGTGTCACGCCCCAAGGGGCCTTATGGGGTGTGGTAGGATACAAAACAGCCCCTAGTGGGATGACATAAGCTCCCACTAAGTCCCATGAGGTTTGAGAGGCAAAAAACACAAAGGTGGAAAGGGTTTCCAAGTGGAAAGGAGGAATCCTACTCCTAATAGGATAGGAGTAGGACTCCTCCACCTCGAATTTCAGCCAAACCTTGAGGGTTTGAGGCTTCCTCCTCCCCTCCACCCCTCCTATATATACTAGAGGTATTGAGCATTTTTGGGACACAGAAAACAGCCATGTGCTGCCCTCTCTCTCTCTCTACATCTGTTTCTCCTCTAGTCTAGTTTCAGCGGTGCTTAGGCGAAGCACTGCTGGAATAGCTCCACCACCACCGCCACCACCATGACTTCATGCTGGAGAACTCATCTACCTCTCCGCCCCTCTTGCTGGATCAACAAGGCGGGGATCGTCATCGAGCTGTATGTGTGCTGAACGCGGAGGTGTCGTCTGTTCGGCACTAGATCAGGATGGGATCGCGAGACGGATTGCGATGAGATCGTGGGACGGGATGCGATTTGAATCGCGAAGATGTTCCACTACATCAACCGCGTTATATATGCTTTCGCTTAGCGATCTACAAGGGTATGTAGATTCTATCTCCCCTCTCGTGGATGATCATCACCATGGATAGGTATTGCGTGTGTGTAGGATTTTGTTTTGCCATGCAACGTTCCCCAATAGTGGCATCATGAGCTAGGTTCATGCATAGATGATATATCGAGCAGAACACAAAATAGCTTGTGGGCGTTGATGTTCAATTTGCTGCCCTCCTTAGTCTTTTCTTGATTCGGTGGTATTGTTGGATTGAAGCGGCCCGGACCAACCTTACTCGTACGCTTACGAGAGACCGGTTTCATCGACTGACATGCAACTTGTTGCATAAAAATGACTGGCGGTGTCACTTTCTTCAACTTTAGTTGAATCGGATTTGACCGAGGCGGTCCTTGGAGAAGGTTAAATAGCAATTTGCATATCACCGTTGTGGCTTTGCGTAAGTAACATGCGATCATACGAGATACCAATAGCAGCCACGTAAAACATGCAACAAAAAATTAGAGGACGTCTAACTTGTTTTTGCAGGGTATGCATGTGATGTGATATGGCCTAAGACATGATGTGATATATTGGATGTATGAGATGATCATGTTGTAATAGTTCAATATCGACTTGCACGTCGATGCTACGGCAACCGGCAGGAGCCATAGGGTTTTCTTTAAACTAACGTTTGTGCTTGCAGATGCGTTTACTATATTGCTAGGTGGTAGCTTTAGTAGTAATAGCATAGATAGCACGACAACCTCGATGGCGGCACAATGATGGAGATCATGGTGTGGCGCTGGTGACGATGAAGATCATGCCGATGCTTTGCTGATGGAGATCAAGAAGCACAAGATCATGGCCATATCATGTCACTTATGATTTGCATGTGATGTTAATCCTTTTGTGCACCTTATTTTGCTTAGAATGACGGTAGCATTATAAGGTGACCCCTCACTAAAATTTCAAGATAAAAATGTGTTCTCCCCGACTGTGCACCGTTGCGACAGTTCGTCGTTTCAAGGCACCACGTGATGATCGGGTGTGATAGACTCAACGTTCACATACAACGGGTGCAAAACAGTTGCACACGCGGAACACTCGGGTTCAACTTGACCAGCCTAACATGTACAGACTTGGCCTCGGAACACTAGAGACCGAAAGGTCGAGCATGAACCATATAGTTGATATGATCAACATGGAGATGTTCACCACTAAAACTATACTAAACTCACATGATGATCGGACTTGAGTTACTGGATTTGGATCATGCGCCACTCGAATGACTAAGGGGATGTCTATTTGAGTGGTAGTTATTAGTAATATGATTAGCTAAACTCAATTATCATGAACATAGGCAAAAGGTCTTTACAAATTATGTTGTAGCTTGTGTTGTAGCTCTACTGTTTTTTATATGTTCCTAGAGAAAATTTAGTTGAAAGATGATAGTAGCAATTATGCGGACTAGGTCCGTAAACCGAGGATTGTCCTCATTGGTGCGCAGACGGCTATGTCCTTAATGCACCGCTTGGTGTGCTGAACCTCGAGCGTTGTCTGTGGATGTTGCGAACATCTGACATACACGTTTTTGATAACTACGTGATAGTTCAGTGCATAATGCTTAACGGCTTAGAATTGAGGCGCCAAAGACGTTTTGAACGTCACGGAACATATGAGATGTTCCAAGAGATTAAATTGGGATTTCATGCTCGTGCCCTTGTTGAGAGGTATGAGGCCTCCGACAAGATTCTTTGTCTAAAAAGTAAGGGTGAAAATCTCAATCGTTGAGCATGTGCTCAGATTGTCGGAGTGCTACAATCGCTCGAATCGAGTGGGAGTTGATCTTCCATATGAGATAGTGATGGTTCTCCAAAGTCACTACCACCAAGCTACTAGAGCTTCATGATGAACTATAACATATCAAGGATAGATTTGATGATCCTTGAGATATTCGCAATGTTTGACACCGTGAAAGTAGAAATCAAGAAGGAGCATCAATTGTTGATGGTTAGTAAAACCACTAGTTTCAAGGGCAAGGGAAAGAAGGATACTTCATGAAACGGTAAGCCAATTGCTGCTCTAGTGAAGAAACCCAAGGTTGAACCCAAACCCGATACTAAGTGCTTCTATGATGAGGGGAACAGTCACTGAATAGGAACTACCCTAGATACTTGGTAGATGAGAAGGCTGGCAAAGTCGAAAGTAGTATATTGGATATACATGATATTGATGTGTACTTTACTGGTACTCCTAGTAGCACGAAGGTATTAGATACCGGTTCGGTCGCTAAGTGTTAGTAACTCGAAATAAAAGCTACGGAATAAACAGAGACTAGCTAAAGGAGAGGCGACGATATGTGTTGGAAGTGTTTCCAAGGTTGATATGATCAAACATCGGACGCTCCCTCTACCATCGGGATTAGTGTTAAACCTAAATAATTGTTATTTGGTGTTTGCGTTGACCATGAACATGACTAGATCGTGTTTATTGCAATACGGTTATTCATTTAAAGAAAATAATGGTTATTCTATTTGCTTGAATAAATACCTTCAATGGTTTATTGAAACTTGATCGTAGTGATACACATGTTCATAATATTGATGCCAAAAGATACAAAGTAGTAATGATAGTACCACTTACTTGTGGCACTGCCGCTTGAGTTATATTGGTATAAAATGGATGAAGGAGCTCCATACTGATGGATCTTTGTACTCACTCATTTTTGAAACGTTTGAGACATGCAAACCATGCCTATTGGTATAAACGCATGAAGAAACTCCATGCAGATGGATCGTTTGGAATCACTTGATTTTGAATCACTTGAGACATGCAAATGATACCACATGGGCAAGATGAATGAAGGCCTCGTTTTCGAGTGAGATGGAACAAGAAAGTAACTTGTTGGAACCAATACATTTTGATGTGTGTAGTCCAATGAGTGTTGAGTCACGCAGTGGATATCGTTATGTTGTTACTTCACAAATTATTTGAGTAGATACTAGTATATTTACTTGATGAAACACACGTCTGAATTATTGAAAGGTTCAAGTAATTTTAGAGTGAAGTTGAAGATCACCGTGACAAGAGGATAAAATGTCTACGATATGATCATAGAGATGAATATGTCAGTTGCGAGTTTGGTACACAATTAAGACAATGTGAAAATTGTTTCAAATCTCATGCCGCCTGGAACACCATAGTGTGATGGTGTGTCCGAACGTCATAGCCGCGCCCTATTTGGTATGGTGCATACTATGATGTCTCTTATAAAATTACTACTATCGTTTTGGGTTAGGCGTTAGAGACAACCGCATTCACTTTCAAAGGGCACCACGTAATTCTGTTGAGATGACAACGTATGAACTATGGTTTGGAGAAACCTAAGATGTCGTTTCTTAAAAGTTTGGAGTTACGACGCTTATGTGAAAAAGTTTCAGTCTGATAAGGTCGAACCCAAAGCAGATAAATGCATCTTCATAGGATACTCAAAATAGCTGGGTGTACCTCCTATCTCAGATCCGTAAGCGAAAGTGTTTGTTTCTAGAAACGGGTCCTTTCTCGAGGAAAAGTTTCTCTCAAAAGAACTGAGTGGGAGGATGGTGAAACTAGATGAGGTTATTGAACCATCACTTCAACAAGTGTGTAGCAGGGCGTAGGAAGTTGTTCTTGTGGCGCCTACACCAATTGAAGTGGAAGCTGATGATAGTGATCATGGAGCTTCGGATCAAGTTACTACAAACTTATTAGGTCGACAAGGTCACATACTGCTCCAGAGTGGTACAGTAACCCTGTCTGGGAGGTCATGTTGTTGGACAACAATGAACCTACGAGCTATGGAGAAGCGATGGTGGGCCCGAATTCCGGCAAATGGTTGGAGGCCATGAAATCTGAGAGACGATCCATGTATGAAAACAAAGTGTAGACTTTGGAAGTACTACTTGATGGTTGTAAGACTATTAAGTACAGATGGATCATTAAAAGGAATACACACGATGATGGTGATAAGTCACCATTAAGAAAAGCTCGACTTGTTGCAAAAGATGTTTCCGACAAGTTCAAAGAGTTGACTATGATGAGACTTTCTCACTCATAGCGATGCTAAAAGTCTATTGGAATTATGTTAGCAGTTGCTACATTATTTTTGAAATATTGCACATACGATGTCAAAACATTGTTTCCTCGACAGTTTCCTTGAGGAAAGGTTGTATGTGATACAACCAGAAGGTTTTGTCGATCCTAAGGATGCTAACAAGTATGGAAGCTCTATTGATCCTTCTAAGGACTGCAGTAAGCATCTCGGAGTTGGATATGCGCTTTGATGTGATTATCAAAGCTTTTGGGTTTATACAAACTTTGTGAGAGACTTGTATTTCCAAGGAAGTGAGTGGGAGCACTATAGAGTTTCTGATGAGTATATGTGGTTGACATATTGTTGACCAAAAATGATGTAGAATTTCTGGAAAGCATATAGGGTTGTTTGAAAAGGTGTTTTTAGAGGAAAACCTGGATTGAGCTACTTGAACATTGAGCATCAAGATCTATAGAGATAGATCAAGACGCTTGATAAAACTTTCAATGAAATGCATGCCTTGACAAGTTTTTGAAGGAGTTCAAAATAGATCGGCAAAGAAGGAGTTCTTGGCTGTTGGTAAGGTGTGAATTTGAGTAAGACTCAAAGCCCGACCAGGGCAGGAGAAAGAGAAAGGACGAAGGTCGTCCCCTATGCATTAGCCCTATGCTCTATAGTATGATATGCTGTGTACCACACCTGATATGTTCCTTGCCATGAATTTGTCAAGGGGTATGAAAGTGATCCATGACTGGATTATTGGACAGCGGTCAAAAGTTATCCTTAGTAACTAGTGGACTAAGTAATTTTTCTCGATTATGGAGGTGTTAAAAGTGTTCGTCGTAAAGGTTTACGCCAATGCAAGCTTTGACACTAATCCAAAAAACTCTGAGTAAACCGGATTCATATAGTGGAGCAGTCATTTGGAATAGTTCCAAAATTGCACGTTGGTAGTAGCACCTACAGGATGACATAGAGATTTATAATGCACTCAGATCTGAAAGGTTCAGACCCGTTGACTAACACCTCTCTCACAAGAAAGACATGATCAAACCCCAGAACTGTATGGGCGTTAAATTCATCAAAATCAAATAGTGATGTGAACTAGATTATTGACTCTAGTGCAAGTGGGTGATTGTTGGAAATATGCCCTAGAGGCAATAATAAATTGGTTATTATTATATGTCCTTGTTCATGATAATCGTTTATTATCCATGCTAGAATTGTATTAATTGGAAACTCAAATACATGTGTGGATACATAGACAACACAATGTCCCTAGTGAGCCTCTCGTTGACTAGCTCGTTGATCAAAGATGGTCAAGGTTTCCTGGCCATAGGCCAGTGTTGTCACTTGATAACGTGATCACATCATTAGGAGAATGATGTGACGGACAAGACCCAAACTATGAACATAGCATATGACCGTGTCAGTTTATTGCTACCGTTTTCTGCATGTCAATGTATTTGTTCCTATGACCAGGAGATCATGCAACTCCCGGACTCCGGAGGAATACCTTGCGTGTATCAAATGTTGCAGTGTAACTGGGTGACTATAAAGGTGCTCTACAGGTATCTCCGAAGGTGTCTGTTGGGTTGGCATGGATCACGACTTGGATTTGTCACTCTGTGTGACGGAGAGATATCTCTGGGCCCACTTGGTAATACAACATCACAACAAGCCTTTCAAGCAATGTGACTAAGGAGTGAGTTATGGGATCTTGTATTATGGAACGAGTAAAGAGACTTGCCGGTAATGAGATTGAACTAGGTATGGAGATACCACCGATCGAATCTCGGGCAAGTAACAAACCGAAGGACAAAGGGAACATCACACGGGATTAACTGAATCCTTGACATGGAGGTTTGATTGATAGAGATCTTTGTAGAATATGTAGGAGCCAATATGGACATCCATGTCCCACTATTGGTTATTGACCGGGGAGTGTCTCAGGTCATGTCTGCATAGTTCTCGAACCCGCAGCGTCTGCACACTTAAGGTTTGGTGACGTTTCGGTATAGTTGAGTTATAGGTGTTGTTAACGGAAAGATGATTGGAGTCCGGGATGAGATCCCGGACGTCACGGGGAGTTCCGGAATGGTCCGGAGGTAAAGATTGATATATAGGAAGTCCTGTTTTGGTCACCGGAAAAGTTTTGGGCTCATCGGTAGTGTACGGGGAGTGTCGGGAGGGTACCAGGGACCATCGGGAGGGGTGTCACGCCCCGAGGGGCCTTATGGGCTGTGGGAGGATACAAACCAGCCCCTAGTGGACTGACATAAGCTCCCACTAAGGCCCATGATGTTTGAGAGGCGAAAAACCCAAAGGTGGAAAAGGTGGAAAGAGTTTCCAAGTGGAAAGGAGGAATCCTACTCCTGTAGGATTGGAGTAGGACTCCTCCACCTCCAATTTGGAAAAAACCTTGAGGGTTGGAGGCTGCCTCCTCCCCTCCCTCCCTCCTATATATACTAGAGGTATTGAGGGGTTTTGAGACACAGAAAAACAGCCATGTGCTGCCCTCTCTCTAGATCTATTTCTCCTCTAGTCTAGTTTTAGCGGTGCTTAGGCGAAGCCCTGCTGGAAAGCTCTACCACCACCACCAGCATGCCGCCGTGCTAGAGAACTCATCTACCTCTCCGCCCCTCTTGCTGGATCAATAAGGCCGGGATGGTCATCGAGCTGTGCGTGTGCTGAACGCGGAGGTGTCATCCGTTCGGCACTAGATCGGGATGGCTCGTGATGGGATCGCGGGAAGGATCGTGATGAGATCGTGGGACGGGCTGCGATTCGAATCGCGAAGATGTTCCACTACATCAACCGCGTTATATATGTTTCCGCTTAGCGATCTACAAGGGTATGTAGATTCACTCTCCCCTCTCGCAGATGATCATCACCATGGATAAGTGTTGCGTGTGCGTAGGAAATTTTTGTTTCCCATGTAATGTTCCCCAACAATAATTTGTGAGAAGGTACTTGATAGTGAATTGGTGATACTCCCAAGAAACGGTGCTAAAAATTCTTCCTAATACTTGTGATCTGTGTTGCGTTTTCCCCGAACATGAGGGGATGATGCAACATAGTTTAGATAAGTATTTACCACAGTGAGAACCAAGGTTCTTCAACCAATAGGAGGACCACGTAATTTCCTATCTCCAACGCCTACACGCAAAAGAGCACACACTTGCACCCAACGTGGGCAAGAGGGTTGTCAATCCCCATGAACTCGTTACTTGCAAGCCTGATTAAAAAGAAGCATTAGGCGCTCGCCTAGGCGCGCTTAAGATCTGGGCGTTGGCCTAGCGCCTCGCTTTGGCCCAAGGCACTCAAAAAAGTGGCCGGTGAGGTCCTTCGGCGAGAAATCAGTCTCTCCCGCGAGGAATCATGTTTATCAGGCGAGAAATCAATTTCCCCAGCGAGGATTCTACCTCCCCTGCGAGGATTCATCCTAGCCGACTAGGGATTCAACTACTCCGATGACAAATTGACTGATTCCAGCGAGGGATCGGGCTTCTCCGGCGAGGGATCGAGCTTCTCTGGCAAGGGACACAGGAAGATGGAGAGAAGTAGCCTCGTGTAGCAAGGGAGAGAGGACGAGGGGAAGAGGCGGCGTGAGGAGGAAACCTAATTGCGCATGTGGTTTAGTAGGAGGATATGAAGATGGGACTGTAGTTTAATGGGCTAGGCCGTCCCGTCTAGCTTATTTCTTCATCCTACAGTACTAACGCATAATTGCACCTAATTTCTCCAAAGCGCGCCTAAGCTAGAAAAGCGCAAGTAGGTGGCCGAACGCATAATTAACGCCTAGCGCTTTTTTGAATTTTGCTTGCAAGTAATAAGTATTGTAGTTGGATAGTTTATAAATATAACATAGAAAATAAATGAAAATTAAATAATTAAAACAAGGTATTTTGAGCTTTTGTATTTATATTTGTGAATAGACCTAGGGGCCATATTTTTCGCTAGAGGCCCCTCTCTCATAGAAAGCATATGGTGGGTAAACAAAATATTGTTGGGAAATTGATAGAAAAGCGCATAGTTATGAAATATTTATTCCTGGCAATGATCATTACATACGGGTGTAACGTCCGTAAGCAAGTAGACCGACTCCTACCTGCACCTACTACTATTACCCCATCCATCGACCGCTATCCAACATGCATCTAGTGTATTAAGTGAACACAGAGTAGTGCTTGTAGAAGAATGAAATGATGTAGACAAATTAAATCCAATGAATACAAATCAAATCCATCATTTTACCCTTAGTGGTAGCAATACAATACGTGTCATGTCCCTTTCTGTCACTCGAATTGAGCACCGCAAGATTAAACCCACTACAATGCAACTCTCCATGTGAAGATAAATCAATCTAGTTGGCCAAACCAGATCAATAGATTAGTGGGAATTACGAAGATATTATAATCATGCATACATACATACATACATACATACATACATACATACATACATACATACATACATACATACATACATACATACATACATACATACATATATATATACATATATATATATATATATATATATATATGAACACTCCAGAAAGGAACTAAATATAATCTCATGAATAATCTGAACATAAACAAACAATTCATCGGATCCCAACAAACGCACTGCATAAGAATGATTACATAAGATAGATCACCTCGGGAATCGCGGTGATCATGGGAGCAAAGAACATAGAGAGAGAGATAGCCATCAAGGTAAGAACTATGGACCCATGGGTCTGTGGTGAACTACTCACACATCATCATGGGAGCAGCAAGGTTAATGAAGAGGCCCTCCGTGATCGATCCCCCCTCCGGTTGGGAACTCGAACAGGGCTCTATATGGGCACAAGGTGGAACGGATACTTGCGGTGGTGGAGAATGTTTTTGGGAGATTCCCTAGGGTTTTTGGGATTAATGCAATTTATAGGATAGAGAGGAGGGCCACAGGCCAAGGGAGGTGGCCCCAACCCATCAGGGTGCGACCACCCTCCTGGCGCGTCATGTTGCCTTGGAGCCACCCCATGGGCCCTCACGTTTCCTTCCGAAGATTCTAGGTCCTTATTTGTCGGGACCCCGATCCTAAGCCATAGGAATCCAGCCTGTAACACATCGCATCCCTTTGCGGTCTCACGCATGGTTAACCCCACGGCTGCAGCCTTACCTTAGCCGGGACCGTTTGCGCCTTTTGACTCACGTATGCATTTGTGTCGCTAGCATTCCAATGACAAAGAACTTGGATCGACATGTCTAGTCATAAACCAAAGTGGCAATTCCGCACAGGGACATGCATACATGACCCAGCAAAGTAGGTGTCGGTCACCAGCGAATGTAGACGAGTTGTAGCAAGCTACAAGGACTCCATTACATCGCGTGACATTTCCCCAAAGGGGACAGACACAGCAGCTAAGAAGGACACACGCCGGCCAACCAATGTGTCCGGAGGAGTAGCGAGCTACCATGGCTCGTTGGATCACAAAGGGGCATTTCCCTGTAAGGAGTGCTACTAAAGTTTACGGCTAGGTAATCGAATCCCATACATATCAAGTACGACACACGTACGCATGGCATACCGATATGTATAGATACATCGATGGCATCACAACATAACCATAAACATACAAGCTTTATTTAAGAGGCTCGGAAGAGCCACACACATAATATTACACAGTAAGGGTCTCACGAGCCATCATAGCAGTCATTCAGTTACAAGCCAGCGAAAGTGATTAAACTATCTGAGTACAGACAGGTGAGACTAGAAGGCACATGGCCTGACTATACTACAGACCCAACCTAGGGCCAGATCATAGCTGGGACACCAGCTACTCGTCGTCGTCGATGTCTAGAAAGAACGCTCCGTTAGGGTCATTAACAACCTCTGCAACAATTATTAAACAAACATGAGTACAGAGGTACTCAGCAAGACTTTAGGATATCTATCTACTCATGCAATGTATCAATAAGGAATTGTGGGGTTTCATGCGGAAAGCCAGCATTTGACTCGTGGCTAGACAACTTACATTTTAAAACAATTTTTGACAACTTGATTTCTCGCACGCGAGTCCACTAACACCACAACAATACTCCATCGTGGAATCATTCCGTCTCCATACGGATATGTCGTCCACGACACTCACGCTTATCTTGGCAATTTTATGAGTAGCCATTGAAGTTATCTATGAACAACATATGTCTCCAAGTAGTCCATATCCGCGGGCGCGGCTATTCGAATATATCATAACCCTGGAGGGGTGTACTTCGTCACACACGCTCTCGCCACTTATCGCCATGTGCACGTCATGCACCTCGGCAACCTTCAAGCGGAAGCCCAGCGAGGGAGTCGGCCAAGACCGTTAACACACTAGTACCTAGTCCAGGTCTATCGCCTATCTGAGGGTAACCCGCACGGAAGTCCGGCCGAGGTTTCCGCCACGGCCTCAAACGATGTGTGCAGGGTTCCCAAGCCCACCATCCGGGTGCCACTTGGTACGCCGTGCCACTGCCTACCGCATCACAACCCACCTCTCAGGTCAGCACTATGCACGGCCTCCAGCATGACTATAAACACCAGAAACTACTTGCAACTCCTGGACCGAGTACTAAGTGATTAATAAGCCTAGCGGGATCATGTTTCAGGGCCCAGCATGTTGTATTATCTCATCTTGGATTACATACACGGAACTCAGTTCCTAAGGACGGTTCCAATGAAACAACCCGCCATGTACTCCTACATAGCCTTTCACCAGTACCTTTACCAAATCAGGTTCAACTCACAACCTTTACTTACTAAACACATTATCACAATTATGTTCATCTCCCAGATGACAGACCATACACAACTCTAAGCATAGCATGATAGCAGGATAAGGCACATCATGGCTCAAGCAACTACCAGGTATGCTAGGTTGCAAGGTTCAACTATTTACTGTGACAAGGACAGGTCATGCAAAGGAAGTGGGTTCAACTAACATGGCAAAAGCATTTGATCCTAATGCAATAAGTAAGTGAGGAGCGAGAACATGGGATTTATCGGGATGATCAAAATGGTTGCTTGCCTTGTTGCTCAGAGGAGGGACAATATCCGTCAGTCGGATATTCGGTGGAATCCGGAGAAGCGGAGCCTACCGAAAAGAGTGACAACAATCAATAACAAGCATATGCAACAAGATGATGCATGAGCATGGCATGAAGATGCAAAGTGGTATATTATTATAGCTAACATTTATTAGGTTTGAAGTTGATTTGAATCAAATTCAAATATCACTTCAAACGAGGTATTCTCGGATACCATTTTAATTGATTCGACCTGATGCTCAGATCAACTTGCTTTTAACATGCATGGAAATTACATGTTAGGTTGCTGGTTTGTGATTTGGACAGTGTTTGATCATATCATTTGAAGTGGAATTTAAATAATTTCCAAATTCCATCCTGAAAGTATTTATTAGAGTTAACTTATTCATTAATCTATATGTTTGGGTTCAGTAAAATTTTCAAACATGTTTGAAAATGACATATTCAGATTCCTTGAATTTTTCTGATACTTTTTCATATATAAATTATTTTCATTGGACTTACAGATTATTTTCTATGATTTTTAGAAGTTTTAGACATTTCTGGAATTATGTTTATATTAGAAATTCCTTTATTGCGTCATAGTGACGTCTCTGGTCAACAGGGGCTGGGCCAGGTCAAACCTGACCAGTGGGGTCCACTAGTCAGTGACGAGGGGCTAATCCCCGAGTTGACCAGCCCCTAACTGGGGTATGACCCACCCTGGGGCCCACTGTCAGCGGCTAGGGGGGGGGTCTTTAGTGGGTTATTTAGTTGACCACGTCGGCCCCCACCGGAATATGGGCGGCGGCGACCACAGGCATCGGTTTTGGGCGTGGTTTAGTTCTACGGCTAGCTAGCGAAGCACCGCATCTGAAGGGGAAGGAGCTAGACCCAGTGGTCATCGGAATCCATGCCGGCGACGAGGTCAGCGGCGGCTGCGGCTCGGGCATCGTCGGGAGTGGCGTTGCGAGACACTAGCGACCTGGGAGAGGGGCTCTACGGCACCTACAGAACTCCAGGAGCTCATTTCTGAGCTCGGTCTCGCGAACGGGGTACCACAACGACGGCAACGACATGGCCGGCGACGAGGTCCTTCGGGCTCCGGCGGCTAACGGGGTTAGAGGAGGGGAATGTCCTCGGGAAGAGGGGGAATGGGAAGAGGAGCTCACGGCGGTTCTTCTGAGGCGGACGGTAGGGTCGGGGAGGTCCGGGAGGTGACAGATTGACGGCGACCGGAGCTTCGAGGAGAGAGAGAGCCGAGAGGGGAAGGGGAACGAGAGGCAGAGGGGAGGAGATAAGCCAGGGGGAGGAGGAGAAGAAGGCTCGGGGCGTCGCGCTGGCGCTCCTGGGGGCCTCCAGCAGCGAGCAGGTAGGCAGGAGGTGGCCGGGGCTGGCCGCCGTGCTCATCTTCCCCTCTGCCTACCGGCAGGAGGAGGAAGATGACCGGGGAGCCCCTGGTGGGCTGGGCCGGCGACAGATAGAAGGTAAGCTTCTCTTTTATCTTTTCCTTCTATTTTGTTCTGTTTTATTTACTGACATTGTTTCCCATTTATTTTGGCTTCAGAATCTAACTATAAATAGTTTGAAAAAATGCTAGGGTGTTAGTTGGAATATTTCCAATCACCCATAAAGTTTTCATCATTTTTGAAAGCTATAAATCTTTGAATTCAAATTTAAAACTTGAAACGAGTAGTCTTTTGCATTTATTTAAAATGACAAAAGTATAAAGGAAATGGTTTCCTTCATTGCTTATTTGTTTCCAAGAATGATCAGAAAAGTTGAACTTTTCTTGAGGCCATTTTGGGTTCATTGATTTGAATAAGTTTATAATTCCTTTGAATTTGAGAAGTGGCTAGGGTTTTTGAGTTTTTCTTCACCACTTACTTTGATTTTTTTGCCATTTTCTTGGATGCAATGCAAAGAAGATATGAGCACAATGCTAAACCTTGGTTAGGGTTCTAGGGATGTGACAACTCACCCCCACTCAAAAGAATCTCGTCCCGAGATTTAGAAGTTGTCGGGAATAGCGTGGGATACTCTTGTCGAAGACGATCCTCTGTTTACCATGTTGCCTCTTTCTCAGAATGATTTGACCATTGAACTTTAAGAAACTTAAGGTTCCGACGTCTAGTAGTACGCTCAGCTTGGTCGAGAATACGAACAGGGTATTCTCGATAAGAAAGGTTATCTTGGAGATCAAGCGTTTCGTGGTCCACTTCACGGATAGGATCTGAAAAGCAACGCCTGAGTTGCGAGACGTGGAAGACATCATGAACCTTGGAAAGATGCGGAGGAAGTTCCAACTAGTAGGCAACTTCTCCTCGTTTGGCAAGAATGCGAAAAGGACCAATGTAACGAGGAGCCAACTTGCCCTTGATACCGAATCGATGGGTACCCTTCAAAGGTGTAACCCGAAGGTAAGCCTTCTCGTCAACTTCAAAGGTCACAGCCTTATGATGACGATCATAATGGCTCTTTTGACGAGACTGGGCTGTTTTCAACTTTTCACGAATAATGCGAACCTGCTCTTCTGCATCCTGGATAATATCCGGGCCAAAGAGTTGCCTCTCTTCGGTTTCTGACCAATTAAGAGGTGTTCGACATCTTCGTCCATAGAGAACTTCAAAAGGGGCTTTGCCCAAGCTTGATTGATAACTATTGTTATAAGTAAATTCGGCGAATGGAAGACACTTCTCCCAATTCATACCGAATGATATAACACAAGCTCGGAGCATATCTTCTAGGATTTGATTCACTCTTTCTACTTGACCACTTGATTGAGGATGGAAAGCAGTGCTAAAAGATAAGTGAGTCCCCATAGCATTCTGAAAACTTTCCCAGAATCGAGAAGTAAAGATACTCCCACGGTCTGAGTTGATCTCCAGGGGAACACCATGAAGAGACACTATTCGAGAGAGATATAACTCTGCTAGCTGGCTAGCTGTTATACTCTCCCGAACTGGAAGAAAATGAGCTACTTTGGAAAGACGGTCAATGACCACAAAGATAGCATTATTTCCTTTCTTGGTCTTGGGAAATCCGGTAATGAAATCCATACTAACTTTATCCCATTTGCATTGAGGAATAACTAAAGGTTGAAGGGTGCCAGCATGCCTTTGATGTTCTGCCTTAACTCGACAACAAACATCGCAGTTAGCAACGAACTCAGCAATTTCTCTCTTCATCCTAGTCCACCCGAACCTCTGGCGTAGGTCCTGATACATCTTAGTACTACCGGGATGAATGGTGAGAGGAGAATCATGGGCCTCCTTAAGAATTAACTGCCTTAGATGTAGGTTCTTAGGAACCACTAGACGATTCTGGAAGAACACAACACCTTGATCATTCATGGAAAATTCTTTAGTGTTTCCTCTAATAATATTCTCCTTGATCCGTGATATACCCTTGTCACGCTTCTGGCCAGCTATAATTTGATCCTTAAGGGTAGGGTTCGCCACCAGGGTTGAAAGGAATCCTTGAGGAACAATATGAAGATTCAACTTCCGGAAGTCCTCATAGAGATGTGGTTGACCTTGTTGTAGCATCAAATTATTACAATAAGATTTACGACTTAGTGCATCAGCCATAACATTGGCCTTCCCCGGGGTGTAAGTTATCCCCAAGTCGTAATCCGAGATCAACTCAACCCACCGTCTTTGCCTGAGATTCAAATCCGGCTGGGTGAAGATATATTTCAGACTTTGGTGATCAGTGAATATTTCGCAACGATTACCCAGAAGGTAATGTCGCCAGGTTTTTAGTGCATGGACCATAGCTGCAAGCTCAATGTCATGTGTGGGATAATTATCCTGATGTGGACGCAACTGTCGAGATGCGTATGCGATCACATGACGATCTTGCATGAGAATGCAACCTAATCCTTGTCGCGAGGCGTCGCAACAGATAACAAAGTCTTTAGAAAAATCTGGTGGAAGCAACACAGGTGCGGAAGTCAGGCGTCTTTTTAGTTCCTGAAAACTATGCTCACACTATGGTGTCCACTCGAACTTTTTATCCTTCTTGAGGAGTTTAGTTAGAGGCTTTGCAACCTTGGAGAAATTCTCGACAAAGCGGCGACAATAGCTCGCTAGACCAAGAAAACTCCTAAATTGCTTAACCGATTCAGGTTGAGTCCAATCAAGGACGGGTTGAACTCTCTCGGGATTGACAACAATACCCTTACCAGAGATTACGTGACCTAGATAGGTCACTTTTGGTAACCAAAATTCACATTTTGAAAACTTGACATAAAGGCGATGCTCTCGAAGTTTCATCAATACTAGCCTTAGATGCTCGGCATGTTCTTGTTCATTCTTCGAGTAGATGAGAATATCATCGAGGTATACCACAACGAATCTATCCAAATACTATATGAAGATTGAATTCATCAGACGAGAGAAGGTGGTTGGGGCATTGGTTAAACCGAAGGATATGACGGTGTACTCGTATTGGCCATAACGAGTAACAAAAGCCGTTTTTGGAATGTCCCCGTTCTTGATCTTGATTTCATGGTAACCCAACCTCAAATCCATTTTTTAGAAGATTGAGGATCCAGCGAGCTGATCATACAGGTCGTTGATCCCGGGGAGCGGATACTTGTTCTTTATGGTGACCAGATTAATTGGTGGTAATCTACAACCATCCGATTTGTTCCGTCTTTCTTCTTGACGAAGAGGATGGGGCAAGCCCAAGGAGAAGAGCTAGGACGAATGAAACCTTTATTCAAGGCCTCATCTAGTTGCTTCTTAAGTTCGGCTAGCTCGAGGGGTGCCATCTTATATGGTCTTCTGGCTATTGGAACAGTTCCTGGAACAAGATCTATCACGAACTCTACATCTCTGTTAGGTGGAATTCCTGGCAGTTCCTCTGGAAAAACATCCGGGAAGTCACGGACAATCGGGATGTCTTCAAGTTCCGGAAGAGGGTTGGCATTTAAGGAATAGAATTGGCATTTGGCAAATCGAGTAGAGACATTGACTATCTCACCCGAGGAATGGGTAAGCTGAACATTTCTAGAATGAGTATCAATCTTGGCATAGTGAGCTGACATCCAGTCCATACCCAAGATGATATTAATATCCGAAGATTTCAGGGCTATCAATGAGGCTAGAAAAAACTAGCCTGTCTACTAGAATTTCATTGTCATAGGTTATCCTAGAGGTTTGCCATTTACTACCAGGAGTTTGGACAACCAATGGAATTGGCATATCACAAAAAGACAAGTTATGCAACTGTGCATAACTTTGTGAAATGAAGGAATGAGAAGACCCAGTGTCAAAGAGAACAGACGCTGGGTGATGATTAACAAGAAGCGTACCCAGTATGACGTCGGTATCCTCTGCAGCTTCTTCTGCTGAGACATAGTTCACACGGCCACGTGCAGAAGTTGGCTTCACATAGTAAGCTTTGCCCTACTTGCCTTGCCCGACGGACTTTCCGGGTTGCTTGGCACCCACATTTTGAGGACACTCACGGGAATAGTGCCCTGGTTCTCCACACTTATAGGATATCACTTGGTTGGCACGTGGTGCAGCATTGCTAGCTGGACCACCATAAGTTTTAGCTGGAGGGTTGGTATAATTCATCTGAGGCGCCACGTAGGATGGCCTCGGAGTGTATCTTGGCGGCAGAGAACTGTTCGGAACCCACAGCCTGCGTTTTGGAAACGCGGAACCAGATGACGAGCCAAAGTCACGGGAGTACTTCCTTGTGGCTTCAAAGTCGGTATGGCCAGTCTCGGCACTGATCGCCTTGTTGACCAGGGCTTGGAAACTTGCACACTCGTGGAGGCGCAGATCACGATGAAGCTCAGCTCTCAGACCCTTACGGAATCTTGCTTGCTTCTTGGCTTCAGTAGACACCTCCTCTGTTGCATAGCGAACGAGGTTACCGAACTCGCAGCTATAGGCATCCACGGTCAACTTGCCCTGGGTGAAAGCACATAACTCCTCTCTCTTTCTGTCCATCAGGCCCTTTGGAATATGGTGCAGAGGGAAGGCTGCACTAAAGTCTTCCCATCTGGCTGCTGGTTCAGCAGGACGCATAGCTTCGAAGTTCTCCCACCACAGATTGGCGAGTCCTTCCAGGAAATACGCCGCGAAGGTCACCTTGTCGGCCTCAGAAACATTCGCAGAGCGAATCTTGCGTGAGATGCTGCACAACCAGTCATCAGCGTCGAGGGGATCGACAGAGTGATGGAACTTTGGAGGATTCAGCTCCACAGAGTAGTTGAGGGACACTGCAGCATTCCTAGGCTAACGAGCAGTATTCTGCTCAATACGCTCTAACAGTCGGTTGGTCTCTCTTTTGTTCCTCTCTGCCTGAAGCATAACTTCCGCCAGAGAGGGCGGGTGAGGCAGGTCTTCCTACGACGCTTGACTACCCTCGCCGTGCTCATGAGCAGGGGCACGGTTCAACCTGGTGAACACTATCCTGACAAACAAACTCACAGCTTAGACCAATATCATATCAATACTAGCTATGGATTAAGAATGTACTGAGCACATGGAATGCGGAAATGAATATCCGAACAACATGGTAACAAGCAACTGCTATATATACACCATGGTTCATACACACCCTTACATAGTTCAGTACAACCTTAATCGAAGAGCAAACTACTGAAATTATGAACCTACTCATCAGAGGCTTACAAGCTTCCTATACATTATTTATCTAGGCCTCCGGAATTCATTTCACATCACAAGCATACTTCACAAGTCACGCAGGACTGTGAACGTACGGCTACTACCATACTATCCTTCCACTCACAGCTCATGCATCCGCATAGAACATCTCATAGAGATTACCTCCATGGCCTGGAAGCTCAACCTGCGGATCAGGAAACACTCTGGCCTGAGATCCCTGGGATCCATAAGGACACGGATGTGGCCTTGGTCCCCTGACTGGTGGTAGTAGGGGTCCCTGAAGAGGGGTGACTCCTCCTATAGCTGGCCAGACAACGTGGGCTGGAAGATGGGTCCTAACAGGGTTCAGCATCTCCATATCTCCGTACCCTGTCTGGACTACCGGTGCCAGGTGCGTCAAAACCGTCCACAGACGGGCACGGGTAGCATAAAGCTCCATGCAGAGAGCACGAGCATCCCTGTCTCTGTTCTCTAACATCTCAGCAGTGGACTGCAGTAGCGGATCCTCCATAGAAGAATCAAAATAGACTCCGCTGAGGTATCCCTCTTCACCAGGCTGAGAGGCAGGAACATAGCAGAACTCTGAATTCGGCAGCAGTGCATGTCTCGCTCTCATAATGGTCAGCATTGAATAGGCAGCATCTTGTACTGCCATGTCAACAGTGACCCCCAACCCATAGGACCAATGGATTGGCTCCTCAGCTCCAGGGTAGTCTGGAAATACCCTAACAGTGCAGATATACTGGCTCTGGTTGAAGTCTCGGTAGTGTTCCTCCACTGTGTACTCGGGGTACCAGCGGTAACCGCACACCGACATCACCCTGACCAGCATGGCCGTATGACCCGGCACATCAATGCACCTGGTCAGACGTACCACCTGATGAGAAGGACGACGAGGCATCTCAAAATAGAGAGTAATGCAAAAGCATTAGAGCTCTGAATGCAAAATTGGGCAGCATAACTGCTGTAAATGCTCAAAAACAATTTTTGAGACAACCAAAAAATGGAATAGCGTAACCACTCAACTATCAAGTTCAACTCTCTCATCATCAAACTTACTTCCTTTTTCCTAGGAATAAAAGTAACCCAATATAACTCTCGACCCGTAGTCTTATAATCTACCGATCAAAAACACGAGCCTAGAAGAAGATGAGTAACCTAGTCCTTAATTCCCGCAGAAAAGACGAGGATGACTAGAATAGAATAACTTGAGAAGAGAACAAGAGTCTTACGTTCCCTTCCACAAACAATTCCCTTATATATAACTAAAGCAATTCTATACTCAACTTCAACCAGTTTGGCTTAGTAGTCCTACAGTCAGTCAGGCTCTGATACCAATGCTGTCGGGACCCTGATCCTAAGCCATAAGAATCCAGCCTGTAACACATTGCATCCCTTTGCGGTATCACGCACGGTTAACCCCACGGCTGCAACATTACCTTAGCCGGGACCGTTTGCGCCTTTTGACTCACGTATGCATTTGTGTCTCTAGCATTCCAATGACAAAGAACCCGGATCGACATGTCTAGTCATAAACCAAAGTGGCAGTTCCTCACAGGGACATGCATACATGACCCAGCAAAGCAGGTGTCGGTCACCAGCGAATATAGACGATTCGTAGCAAGCTACAAGGATTCCATTACATCGCGTGACATTTCCCCAAAGGGGACAGACACAACAGCTAAGAAGGACACACGCCGGTCAACCAATGTGTCCGGAGCAGTAGCGAGCTACCATGGCTCGTTGGATCACAAAGGGGCATTTCCCTTTAAGAAGTGCTACTAAAGTTTACGGCTAGGTAATCGAACCCCATACATATCAAGTACGACACACGTACGCATGGCATACCGATATGTATAGATACATCGATGGCATCACAACATAACAATAAACATACAAGCTTTATTTAAGAGGCTCGGAAGAGACACACACATAATATTACATAGTAAGGGTCTCACGACCCATCATAGCAGTCATTCAGTTACAAGCCAGCGGAAGTGATTAAACTATCTGAGTACAGACAGGTGAGACTAGAAGGCACATGGCCTGACTATACTACAGACCCAAACTAGGGCCAGATCGTAGCTGGGACACCAGCTACTCGTCGTCGTCGATGTCTAGGAAGAACCCTCCGTTAGGGTCATTAACAACCTCTGCAACAATTATTAAACAAACATGAGTACGGAGGTACTCAGCAAGACTTTAGGATATCTATCTACTCATGCAATGTATCAATAAGGAATTGTGGGGTTTCATGCGGAAAGCCAGCATTTGACTCGTGGCTAGACAACTTACATTTTAAAACAATTTTTGACAACTTGATTTCTCGCACGCGAGTCCACTAACACCACAAAAATACTCCATTGTGGAATCATTCCGTCTCCATACGGATATGACGTCCGTGACACTCACGCTTATCTTGGCAATTTTATGAGTAGCCATTGAAGTTATCTATGAACAACATATGTCTCCAAGTAGTCCATATCCGCAGACGCGACAATTCGAATAGATCATAACCCTGCAGGGGTGTACTTCATCACACACGCTCTCGCCACTTATCGCCATGTGCACGTCATGCACCTCGGCAACCTTCAAGTAGAAGCCCAGCGAGGGAGTCGGCCACGACCGTTAACCACACTAGTACCTAGTCCAGGTCTATCGCCTATCTGAGGGTAACCTGCACGGAAGTCCGGCCGAGGTTTCCGCCACGGCCTCAAACGATGTGCGCAGGGTTCCCAAGCCCACCATCCGGGTGCCACTTGGTACACCGTTCCACTTCCTACCGCATCACAGCCCACCTCTCAAGTCAGCACTATGCACGGCCTCCAGCATGACTATAAACACCAGAAACTACTTGCAACTCCTGGACCGAGTACTAAGCAATTAATAAGCCGAGCGGGGTCATATTTCAAGGTCCAGCATGTGGTAGTATCTCATCTTGGATTACATACACGACACTCGGTTCCTAAGGACGGTTCCAATGAAACAACCCGCCATGTACTCCTACATAGCGTTTCACCGGTACCTTTACCAAATCAGGTTCAACTCGCAACCTTTACTTACTGAACACATTATCACAATTCTGTTCATCTCCCAGATGACAGACCATACACAACTCTAAGCATAGCATGCATAGCAGGATAAGGAACATCATGGCTCAAGCAACTACCAGGTATGCTAGGTTGCAAGGTTCAGCTATTTACTGTGACAAGGACAGGTCATGCAAAGGAAGTGGGTTCAACTAACGTGGCAAAAGCATTTGAAGCATTTGATCCTAATGCAATAAGTAAGTGCAGGAGCGAGAACATGGGATTTATCGGGATGATCGAAATGGTTGCTTGCCTTGTTGCTCAGAGGAGGGACAATATCCGTCAGTCGGATATTCGGTGGAATCCGGAGGAGTGGAGCCTACCGAAAAGAGTGACAACAATCAATAACAAGCATATGTAACAAGATGATGCATGAGCATGGCATGAAGATGCAAAGTGGTATACTATTATAGCTAACATTTATTAGGTTTGAAGTTGATTTGAATCAAATTCAAATATCACTTCAAACGAGGTATTCTCGGATACCATTTTAATTGATTCGACCTGATGCTCAGATCAACTTGCTTTTAACATTCATGGAAATGACATGTTAGGTTGCTGGTTTGTGATTTGGACAGTGTTTGATCATATCATTTGAAGTGGAATTTAAATAATTTCCAAATTCCATCCCCAAAGTATTTATAAGAGTTAACTTATTCATTAATCTATATGTTTGGGTTCAGTAAAATTTTCAAACATGTTTGAAAATGACATATTCAGATTCCTTGAATTTTTCTGATACTTTTTCATCCCCAAAGTATTTATAAGAGTTAACTTATTCATTAATCTATGATTTTTAGAAGTTTTAGACATTTCTGGAATTATTTTTATATTAGAAATTCCTTTATTGCGTCACAGTGACGTCTCTGGTCAACAGGGGCTGGGCCAGGTCAAACCTGACCAGTGGGGTCCACTGGTCAGTGACGAGGGGCTAATCCCCGAGTTGACCAGCCCCTAACTGGGGTTTGACCCACCCTGGGGCCCACTGTCAGTGGTTAGGGGGGGTGTTTAGTGGGTTATTTAGTTGACCAGGTCGGCCCTCACTAGAATATGGCCGGCGGCGACCACGGGCGCGGCGGAGGACTCGCCGGAGTTGATCAAAACGGCGCTAGAGGCATCGGTTTTGGGCGTGGTTTAGTTCTACGGCTAGCTAGCGAAGCACCGCATCTAAAGGGGAAGGAGCTGGACCGAGTGGTCATCGGAATCCACGCCGGCGACGAGGTTAGTGGCGGCTGCGGCTCGGGCGTCGTCAGGAGTGGCGTTGCGAGACGCTAGCGAGCTGGGAGAGGGGCTCTACGGCATCTACAGAACTCCAGGAGCTCATTTCTGAGCTCGGTCTCGTGAACGGGGTACCACAACAACGGCAACGACATGGCCGGCGACGAGGTCCTTCGGGCTCCGGCGGCTAACGGGGTTAGAGGAGGGGAATGGCCTCGAGAAGAGGGGGAATGGGAAGAGGAGCTCACGGCGGTTCTTCTGAGGCGGACGGCAGGGTCGGGGAGGTCCAGGAGGCGACGGATCGACGACGACCGGAGCTTCGGGGAGAGAGAGATCCGAGAGGGGAAGGGGAACGAGAGGCAGAGGGGAGGAGATAAGCCAGGGGGAGGAGGAGAAGAAGGCTCGGGGCGTCGCGCTGGCGCTCCTGGAGGCCTCCAGCGGCGAGCAGGCAGGCAGGAGGTGGCCGGGGCTGGCCGCCGTGCTCATCTTCCCGTGTGCCTACTGGCAGGAGGAGGATGATGACCGGGGAGCCCCTGGTGGGCTGGGCCGGCGACAGATAGAAGGTAAGCTTCTCTTTTCTCTTTTCCTTCTATTTTGTTCTGTTTTATTTACTGACATTGTTTCCCATTTATTTTGGCTTCACAATCTAACTATAAATAGTTTGAAAAAATGCTGGGGTGTTAGTTGGAATATTTCCAATCACCCATAAAGTTTTCAGCATTTTTGAAAGCTATAAATCTTTGAATTCAAATTTAAAACTTGAAACGAGTAGTCTTTTGCATTTATTTAAAATGACAAAAGTATAAAGGAAATGGTTTCCTTCATTGCTTATTTGTTTTCAAGAATTATCAGAAAAGTTGAACTTTTCTTGAGGCCATTTTGGGTTCATTGATTTGAATAAGTTTATAATTCCTTTGAATTTGAGAAGTGGCTAGGGTTTTTGAGTTTTCCTTGACCACTTACTTTGATTTTGTTGCCATTTTCTTGGATGCAATGCAAAGAAGATATGAGCACAATGCTAAACCTTGGTTATGGTTCCAGGGATGTGACATTATTTTCTCTAGAAAAAATAATAAAAATGTTTTGGGGTATTTGGACTTTGTTTGGTACATTATTCCTAAAAAGCCAAAAACATACAGAAAATAGCAACTGAAACTTGGCAGTGGGTTAATAGGTTAGTGCTGATAAATAGTATAATTTAGTAAGTAAATGCCTAATAAGAATCCTAGAATGATAATATAATAGCACAAAACAATCAAAAACTATAGATACGTTGGGGACGTATCATGCGCCTTCTTGACAATCCCCGTTCCTTTTGTGCTACTATTCTAAGGGCCAAGTACTATCCTCATGGTGATGTGTTGAACACTAAATTAAGGAAAGGCTCTTCTTTCACCTGGCAGAGTATTATGGCTGGCATGAACACTCTAAAACATGGTTATATTTGGCGAGTTGGGAATGGACAAAACATCAATATTTGGGATGACACTTGGATTCCAAATTATGCTAATAGAAAAATTGTAACACTAAAGAGAGAACAATTGTTATCTAAAGTGGCAGGTTTTATTGATCCTCTTATGAATAATTGGTATAAAGACATGATTAAACAGACCATGTGGCACATTGATGTTCAACAGATTCGTTCAATCCCACTATCACAACATGACATGCAAGATTTGATTTCCTGGAGTTATACAAAGAATGGTATGTTTCCAGTGTAGTCTGCTTATTCTATGGAGTGGGACCATGAGTATGGAAGTAAGGCATTCTAATGGGATGGGACAAACTATGGCTAACCCTATTTGGAGTAAGTTATGGAGGTTATCTTGTCTGGCAAAGGTTAATAAATGTATCTATCGTATGCAACATGGCACCATTCTTCCCGTATAAAACTTGCAAATAGACATATGTAAATTTTGCCCATTTGTTCCACTTGCTCTGAGGGTCTACAAGATACAAAACATTTACTTTTTTGTGTTCAAGCAAAGGAGGTTTTGAAAAAATTAGGGATGGATGATATTATCGCCAAAGCTTGTGAGGTTGATCGTGCTGGAGAGACGGTGTTGGAGTACTTACTTATTGTACCAGAAAGTGAATTGAGGATTATGGGACGCCATAATGTCTAGTACACAACTTGTTCTTGTAGACTCGTGTTGGGCCTCCAAGCGCAGAGTTCTGTAGGACAGTAGAAAATTTCCCTCAAGTGGATGACCTAAGGTTTGTCAATATGTGGGAGGTGTAGGATGAAGATGGTCTCTCTCAAACAACCCTACAACCAAATATTAAAAAGTCTCTTGTGTCCCCAACACACCAAATACAATAGTAAATTGTAAAGGTGCACTAATTCGGTGAAGAGATGGTAATACAAGTGTAGAAATGATAGTAGATATTGATTTTTTTAATCTGAAAATATAAAAACAGCAAGGTAGCAAGTAGCAAAAGTGAGCATAAATAGTATTGCAATGCTTGAAAATGAGGCCTAGGGTCCATACTTTCGCTAGTGCAATCTCTCAACAATGCTAACATAGTTAGATCATTTAACAATCCCTCAACGTGCGATAAAGAATCACTCCGAAGTTCCTATCTACCAGAGAACATAAATAGAATTTTTTTGTAGGGTATGAAACCACCTCAAAGTTATTCTTTCCGATCAATCTTTCCAAGAGTTCATACTAAGATAACAAGTTATCCTTTCTGATCGATCTATCAAGAGTTCGTACTAAAATAAGACCATAACAAATTCATATTCATAATACTCAATCGAACACAAAGAACTTCAAGGAGCACACCAAGATTTCTAGAGGAGAATCATAGTATGAAAATGTGCAATCAACCCTTATGCCTAGATTACCCCATTGTCACCTTAGGAATCCGCGAGTTGATGCCACACCATATATCAAGTGAATCACTTGAATACCCCAATGTCACTATGGGTATCCGCATGCAAGACATATATTACGTGCTCTCAAACCTGAATATTCAATCTAACACAATGATATCTTAAAGTGAAAGATTCAATTCGTCACAATAATAGCATGGGACAAACACCATATGATCCAACCATATTAACAAGGCCCGTGATGTATCAAGATCATCACATATCAAGAACACGAGAGAGAGAGAGAGATGAAACACATAGCTACTGGTACAAACCCTTAGCCCCGAGGGTGGACTACTCCCTCCTTGCCATGGCCTCCGCGAGAATGATGAAGATGGCCACCGGAGATGATTTTCCTTCTCCGGCAGGGTACTGGAATGTCTCCAAATTGGTATTTCATGGATACAAAGGCCTGCGGTGGCGGAACTTCTCGTATAGGGTTATTTCTGGAGGTTTCTCTATTTGTAGGATTTTTGGGCATTGGAATCACGCCAAGATGGGCCACGAATGGCCCACTAGACACCACCCCACGCTAGGGGGGCTGGCGCACCCTGGTGTCTAGTGGGCACGAGAGGGCCCCCTCTGGTGGTTCTTTGCTCCAATATTTCTCTTTTCCTCCAAAAAATTCATCAACAAATTTCGTCCAATTCTGAGAACTTTTATTTCTGCACAAAAACAACACCATGGTAGTTTTACTGAAAACAACGTCAGCTCAGGTTAGTTCTAAATAAATCATATAAAGTACAACAAAACCATATAAAAGTATTGTAAACATAGGAAAACATGGCATGAATACTTCATAAATTATCGATATGTTGGAGATGTATTAGCATCCCCAAGCTTAATTCCTACTCGTCCTCGAATAGGTAAATGATAAAAGAAACAATTTATGAAGTGTGAATGCTATCATAGTGCATAAATTTGACTAATGATAATTTTAATCCCTTTTCCTAGCACCATAACAACAAGTCTTTCTCATAAAACTCATCATGATAAAGTAGCAACCCATTCACATTAGATGGTTCAGACAATGAACTCTCTTAAAATTTAACCATATATGTTCTTAGTCACCAAACAATTGCAATTAAAATTATTCTTAACAAAGTCTAAGTAAGAGCTCCACATACTCAATCATCATATAGCCTTCTATGATTGCTAGTACTCAAAGCATATTTTTAGAACAAATGGCATCCATCGAACACAGAGAAAGATAGGGGCTTAATGTTTAGCCTCCCAACTCATTTATCATAGAGATACTTGTCAACAATAATAAGTCATGATCAAATATATTTGACTAGCCATATTTGCCTAGATATTTACCGACCACATGATGCTTGCCAACTAGAGAATAATCGAGGTTCAAATGAAAATGCATACTATTGACTCTTGCATAAAAGCAAATATGGAATGGTAAAAGATAGGCCCTTCACAGAGGGAAGCAAAGGTTGTCATGTGCTTTTTGGTTTTGTATACACAATCCCTTAATGCACATTATATTGCCATGTATGACAACAACCTTTATTATGCAGTCCGTCGCTTTTATTACTTTGCCATCACAAGTTCGTACAATGCTCAATTTTCTCTTACACTAAATGATCAAACACATTTAGAAGCAACTTTTATTGCCTTTTTGCACCGATGACAACGTACTTGAAGGATATTATTCAATTCATAGGTAGGTATGGTGGACACTCATGGCAAGAAGCTGGGTTTAACGGCTTTTGGATGCACAAGTAGTATCTCTACTTAGTACGATTTTTTGGCTAGCAAAAGATCCTAAGTAAACACGACATGTTGGAGGATCCATAATAATATAACTTCTATGCAAGTATACACAAACATAACTCATTAGTTGTCTTCCTTGTCCAACTTCAACTAATTTTGTCAAGTTTGAAAATAATTAATGGGTGTTCACAATCATAGAAGATGTCCAAGATTATATATTTATATGTGGAAGTTCTCTTCCTTATACTAATCATTCATGAATTACTTGTATGACCAATATTGTGATTGTCAAACTTCAAAAGATTTCACTTTCTAAAGCCAAGGTGAATCTACCACTAGTCATGACATGAACATATAGTTTCAACTTCATGGTATTCAATTCATTCAACAATTTACTCGTAGGATAAAATTAAAGAACAAGAGCAAACAATCAAACTACTCTCGAAAGACATAAGTGAAGATCAATGAGTAGTTAAATAATCAAGTAGCTATGTGATGACTCTATCTCAACAAAGATTTCCAGATCTGATAAATTTATTCAAACAACAAACTAAACAAACATTCATTCCAAGAATAGCACATATTGTCAGGACAAATAAAAATTTAGGACAAGATAAAAAAATATTTTCTTGGGGTGCCTTGGGAATCCCCAAGCTTGAGCTTTCGTGTCTCCTTAATTACTCTCATATCATGGTTTCACCTAAGTCTCAAAAACTTCATCCACACAAAACTTGAAAAGAACTCGTGAGATAGGTTAGTACACATCAAAGTAAATCAACACTTCATGTACTGCCAAGAAAAGTTGCATAATAATTTTCAAACATTAGATACCGTATACTATCATTTCCACAATTTATATCTACCAATATAAGCTATGGAAAATAAGGATAAGTAGATAACAAAACTATGGCAGGAATCTGTCCAAACAGAACAGTTTGTAGTAATATATATATAACGTGTACTTATGTATCTCCAAAACATCTGAAAATTTAGGACAAGATAAAAAAATTGTATAACAATAATGCGTAAATGATTCAGAAACTTTCCACGTTCTAGTAAAATGTGATAACTCAAATAATACATCAAAGTTTCTGTTTTTGTACAACACACATCGCACATGCAATTCAAGCATTCTATAGGCCATTCTTGTAACTATTTATTGAAAAACAAGATTATAAATGAAATCTAACACAGAACAACAAAATAAAATAATGCTCCAAGAAAAACACATATCATGTGATAAATTAAAATATAGCTCCAAGTAAGATATACCGATAATGTTCGAAGTTTGAGTCTTCCTTGGATATTGCCTCGGGGGTGCTTAGGGAATCCCCAATCTTAGGTTCTTGCACCTCCTTATTCTCCTCATATTGGCATCTCACACGAAACTTGACAACCTCAATCATACATAACTTAACAGAATTTCGTGAGATGGGTTAGTATTAGAAATATAGATCATTCACTTAGGTACTACCAAGACAAGATTCATAATTGTTCTCACATAATACCTACTGTATTATATCTTTCCCATAATTTATCACTCAATATAAGTTTTGGAAACACTAAAACAAGCAAACTATGCACACAAAACAGAATAAGTCAAAAATAGAACAATCTATGAAGATATGTATTAAAACCATACTTCCCTAACTCCAAAAATTCTGAAACATAGGACAATTCAAAGAATTTGCATACTAAGACTTTGTAAAAATTTCAGAATATTTTGAAGCTGCAGTAAAATCATAGAAATTCTGCACTGGACATAAAAGTTTCTATTTTTGCAAAGAATCGAAGAAACAAGTATCCACACTATCCCAAAGGCTTACTTGGCACTTTATTGAAATAAAAGCTATAAAACATGATTAACACATTATATTAATCATGTGAACACAAAAAAACAGAAAGGATAATTATTGGGTTGTCTCCCAACAAGCGCTTTTCTATAATGCCTTTTAGCTAGGCATGATGATTTTAATGGTGCTCATATAGGAATAATAGTTGAAACATGCAAGAGAGCGTCATGAATCAGATGGCAAGCACATTTAAGTCCAAACCACTTCATATGCATATGTATTTTGCAAGCAAACAATTTATTATAGCAAGAATCAACTACCATAGGAATGCAAAACAAGCATGATTTCAAAAATTTGAACACATAGGGAGGAAACGTGATATTATTACAATTCCTACAAGCATATGTTCTTGCCTCACAATAATTTTCAGTAGAATCATGGATGAATTCAGCAATATAACTATCACATACAACATTCTTTTCATGATGCCAAGCATAGAATTTTTATTACTAGCCATATAAGCAAAATTATTCTCATTCATATTAGTGGGAGCAAACTCAACAAAACGACTATCATGAGATACTTGATTGATATAATCCAAATGAAAATTAAAACCATGATGACAAGTTTCATTTTCATAATTATTCTTTATAGCATACATGTCATCGCAATAATCATCGTAGATAGTAACTCTGTTCTCATAGAAGATTGAAACCACGTCCAAAATAGTGGGGTCATCACTAAATAAAGCCATGACCTCTCTAAATCCACTTTTATCATTACGAAAAGATTCAACACCCTCCAAAATAGTGGGATCATTAGCACCTGGAGTTGACACTCTTACAAACCCACTTTCATCAATATAATCATCATAAATAGGAGGCATGCTATCATCATAATAAGTTTGCTCATATAAACTTGGGGGACTAAAGTATCATCTTCATCAAACATAGCAACCCCAAGCTTGTGGGTTTGCATATCATTAGCATCATGTATATTCAGAAAATTCATACTAAAAATATTTCTATCATGCTCATCATTCAAGGGATTCACATTAAACATTTTGATAAATTCTTTCACTAACAATTGAGCACAATTTTCCTTTCCATCATTTTCAAGAAAGACATGATAGAGATGAACAATACGAGACCACCTCAATCCCATTTTTTGTAATTTTCTTTTTATAAAACCAAACTAGTGAAAAACAACAAAAAAATTTACTTGCAAGATCTAAAAATATACCTTCAAGCAATCACCTCCCCGGCAACGGCGCCAGAAAAGAACTTGATGTCTACTACACAACTTGTTCTTGTAGACTCGTGTTGGGCCTCCAAGCGTAGAGTTTTGTAGGATGATACGTGTCCAATGTATCTATAATTTTTTATTGTTCCATGCTGATATATTATCATTCCAGGATACTTTTTGGTCATTTACATAACAATTTATAATATTTTTGAGCACTAACCTATTGACCCAATGCCCAGTGCCAGTTCCTGTTTTCTATGTATTTTTTGCTTTGCAGGTTTACCCCACCAAACGAAGTCAAAAGGCCATGAAAGTTTAATATGATTTTCATAGACTATATGAAGACCTGCAAGCATCAGAAGTCGACGGGAGGCTGCACGAGGGAGGCACAAGCCAACAGGGCGCGACCCAGGGCTTGGCCGCGCCCTGATGACTTGTGGACCCCCTAGATGCCTCCCGACGTCCCTCTTTGGACTATAAATTCATAGATATTCCGAAAACCCTAAGAGCACTCTCGACTTTTTTTTGCTGCCACAAGTCTCTGTTCCGACGGGAGTCCATCCAAACCTCCGTTCCGGCGATCTGACGGAGGGGAGATTGTTGGAAATATACCCTAGATGCAATAATAAATTGGTTATTATTATATTTCCTTGTTCATGGTAATTGTCTATTATTCATGCTATAATTGTATTAACTGGAAACCATAATACATGTGTGAATATATAGATCACAATGTGTCCCTACTAAGCCTCTAGTTGGCTAGCTCGTTGATCAACACATGATCATGGTTTCTTGACCATGGACACTAGATGCCATTGATAATAGGATCACATCATTGGGGAATGATGTGATGGACAAGACCCAATCCTAAGCATAGCACTAGATCGTGGTGTTTCATTTGTAAAGATTTTCTACTGTCAAGTATCATTTCCTTAGACCATGAGATTGTGCAACTCTCGGATACCGTAGGAGTGCTTGGGGTGTATCAAACGTCACAATGTAACTGGGTGATTCTAGAGGTGCACTACAGGTATCTCCAAAAGTGTTTGTTGGGTTTTACGAATCGAGACTGGGATTTGTCACTCTGTGTGACAGAGAGGTATCTCTGGGCCCACTCGGTAATACATCATCATATTGAGCTCAATGTGACTAAGGAGTTAGCCACAGGATGATGTGTTACGGAATGAGTAAAGAGACTTGCCAGTAACGAGATTGAACAAGGTATAGGGATACCGACGATCAAATCTCGAGCAAGCATCATACCGGTAGACATAGAGAATTGCATACGGGATTGATTGAATCCCCGACATCGTGGTTCATCTGATGAGATCATTGTGGAACATGTGGGAGACAACATAGGTATGCAGACCCCGCTGTTGGTTATTGACCGGAGAGTGTCTCAGTCATGTCTGCATGTTTCCCGAACCCGTAGGGTCTACACACTTAAGGTTCGGTGACGCTAGAGTTGTTATGGGAATCATATACGTGGTTACCGAAGGTTGTTCGGAGTCCCGCGTGAGATCCCGGACGTCACAAGGATTTCCAAAATGGTCCAAAGGTAAATTTATATATGGGAAGTCCTATTTTGGCCATCGGAATATGTTCGAGATTTTTCGGTATTGTACCTGGAAGGTTCTAGAAGGTTCCGGAGTGGGGCCCACCTGCATGGGGGGACCCACATGAAGGTGGATTGTTGGGGCAAGTCCTCACACCCCTGGTCAAGGCGCACCAAGATCCCCCTTTGAAGGAATAAGATCATATCCCGAAGGGATAAGATCAAGATACCTAAAAAGGGGGGATAACAATTGGTGGGGAAGGGTAAGGATGGGATTTATTTCCTCTCACCTTTACCAACGCCCCAATGGACTTGGCGGGCAAGAAACCAGCCCCCTCCACTCCTATATATAGTGGGGAGGCGCATGGGAACCACACACCTGATTTGATCACCTATGGCGTAGCCCTACCTCTCCTCTTCCCCTCCTCCGCGGTGCTTGGCGAAGCCCTGCTAGAGAACCACATAGCTCCACCGCCACCAAGCCGGTGTGCTGCCAGAGTTCTCTCTCAACTTCTCCTCCTTCCTTGCTGGATCAAGAAGGAGGAGACGTCCCCGGGCTGTAGGTGTGTTGAACGTGGAAACACCATACGTTCGGTGTTCGGATCAGATCTTCTGCGATTTGAATCGCCGCGAGTGCGACTCCATCGAGCGCATTCATAGTAACGCTTCTGCTATGCGATCTTCAACTGTATGAAGATGCTCTCCCCCATTACTCGTTGCTGGTTTCTCCTAGATAGATCCTTGTGAAGCGTAGGAATTTTTTTGAAAGTACTACGTTCCCAAGAGTGGCATCCGAGCCAGGTTCTATGCGTAGATTCTATGCACGAGTAGAACACAAAAGTTGTGGGCGTTGATTTGTCAATTGCTTGCCGTTACAAGTATTATCTTGATTCGGCGGCATCGTGGGATTGAGCGGCCCGGACCGACTTTACACGTACTCTTATGTGAGACTGGTTCCACCGACCGACATGCACTTGTTGCATAAGGTGGCTAGCGGGTGTCTGTCTCTCCCACTCTAGTCGGATCGGATTCAATGAGGAGGGTCCTTATGAAGGGTAAATAGCATTGGCATATCAATGTTGTGGCTGTCACGTAGGTAAGAAGTGTTCTGGCTAGAAACCCTAATCAACCACGTAAAACTTGCAACAACAATTAGAGGACGTCTAACTTGTTTTTGCACGGTATGCTATGTCATGTGATATGGCCAAAAGGAAGTGATGTTACATATGTGATGTATGAGATTGATCATGTTCTTGTAATAGGATTCACGACTTGCATGTTGACGAGTATGACAACCGGCAGGAGCCATAGGAGTTGTCTTAATTTATTGTATGAGATGCAACGCCATGTGATTACTTTACTTTATTGCTAAACGTTAGCTATAGTAGTAGAAGTAATATATGGCGTGACGACTTCATGGAGACAAAATGATGGAGATCATGATGATGGAGATCATGGTTTAATGCCGATGACAATGATGATCATGGTGCCCCAAACATGGAGATCAAAGGAGCAAGATGATATTGGCCATATCATGTCACTATATGATTGCATGTGATGTTTATCATGTTTTTCATCTTATTCCTTAGAATGACGGTAGCAAAGATAACATGATCCCTCATTAAAATTTCGAGATATGTATTCCCCTAAGTGTGCTCCATTGTGAAGGATCGTTGTCTCGAAGCACCACGTGATGATCGGGTGTGATAGATTCTAACTTTCGCATACAACGGGTGTAAGCCAGTTTACACACGCAAAACACTTAGGTTGACTCGATGAGCCTAGCATGCACAGACATGGCCTCGTATATGGGAGACCTAAAGGCCGAACATGAGTTGTATGGATGATACGATCATCATGGAGATGCTCACCATTGATGGCTAGTCCATCTCACGTGATGATCGGACACAGGCTAGTCAACGTGGATCATGTATCACTTGGATGACTAGAGAGATGTCGATCTGAGTGGGATTTCATTAAATAATTTGATTAGATGAACTTAATTATCATGAACATAGTCAAAAGGTCTTTGCAAATTATGTTATAACTTGCGCTATAGCTCTACGGGGTTTGATATGTTCCTTGAGAAAACTTAGTTGAAAGATAGAAGTGTCATTTATGCGACTAGGTCCGTTAACTGAGGATTCTCCTCATTGCTAAGCAAAAGGCTTATGTCCTTAATGCACCGCTCGGTGTGCTGAACCCCAAGCGTGGTGTGTGGATGTTGCGAACATCCGACATACACGTTTTTTATAACTATATGATAGTTCAATGCATGTTGCTTAAACGACTTAGAATTGAGGCGCTAAAGACGTTTCAAACATCGTGGGACATACGAGATGTTCCAAGAGATGAAATTGGGATTTCATGCTCGTGCCCTTGTTGAGAGGTATGAGACCTCCGACAAGATTGTTTGTCTACTAAATAAGGGAGAAAAGCTCAAATCATTGAGCATGTGCTCAGATTGTCTGAGTGCTACAATCACTTGAATCTCATGGGAGTTGAACGTCCAGATGAGATAGTGATGGTTCTCCAAAGTCAGTGCCACCAAGCTACTGGAGCTTCGGGATGAACTATAAAATATGAGGGATGGATATGATGATCCTTGAGCTATTCGCGTAGTTTAACACCGCGAAAGTAGAAATCAAAAGGAGCATCAATTGTTGATGGTTAGTAAAACCACTAGTTTCAAGAAGGGCAAGGGCAAGAAGGGATACTTCATAAAACAGCTAACCAGTTGCTGCTCTAGTGAAGAGACCCAAGGTTGAACCCAAAACCGAGACTAAGCGCTTTTGTAATGAGGGGAACAGTCACTAAAGAGGAACTATCCTAGATACTTGGTAGATGAGAAGGCTGGCAAAGTCGACAAAAGTATATCGGATATACATGATATTGATGTTTACTTTACTAGTACTCCTAGTAGCACCAGGGTATTAGATACCAGTTCAGTTGCTAAGTGCTAGTAACTCGAAATAAAAGCTATGAAATAAACGGAGACTAGCTAAAGGCGAGGTGACGATGTATGTTGGAAGTGTTTCCAAGGTTGATGTGATCAAACATCACACGCTCCCTCTGCCGTCGAGATTAGTGCTAAACCTGAATAAATGTTATTTGGTGTTTGCGTTGAGCATGAACTTGACTGGATTATGTCTATTGCAATATGGTTATTCATTTAAAGAGAATAATTGTTATTATGTTTACTTGAATAAGACCTTCAATGGTCTTGCACCTAAAATGAATGGTTTACTAAATCTCGATCGTAGTGATACACATGTTCATAATATTGTTGCCAAAAGATACAAAGTAGTAATGATAGTACCACTTACTTGTGGCACTGCCGCTTGAGTCATATTGGTGCAAAACGCATGAAGAAGCTCCATACAGATGGATCTTTGGGCTCACTCGTTTTTGAAAAGTTTGAGACATGCGAACCATGTCTATTGGTACAAACGCATGAAGAAAATCCATGTAGATGGTTTGTTTAGACTCACTTGATTTTGAATCACTTGAGACATGCAAATCATACCACTCAGGCAAGATGACTCAAGACCTCGTTTTCCAGTGAGATGGAACTATAAAATAACTTGTTGGAAGTAATAATTTTGATGTGTGCAGTCCAATGATTACTGAGGCACGCAGTGGATATCATTATGTTCTTACTTCACAAATGATTTGAGTAGATACTAGTATATTTACTTGATGAAACACAAGTCTGAATTATTGAAAGGTCAAGTATTTTCAGACTGATGTTAAAGATCGTCGTGACAAGAGGATAATATGTCTATGATGTGATCGTGGAGGTAAACATATATATCTGAGTTGCGAGTTTGGTAAACATTTAAGACAATGTGAAAATTGTTTCACAACTCATGCCACCTGGAACACCATAGTCTGATGGTGTGTCCATATGTCATAGTCGTGCCCTATTAGATATGGTGCATATTGTGATGTCTCTTATCAAATTACCACTATCGTTTACGGGTTAGGCATTAGAGACAACCACATTCACTTTAAATAGGGCAAAACGTAATTCCGTTGAGATGACACCGTATGAACTATGGTTTAGAGAAACATAAGCTCTCGTTTCTTAAAAGTTTGGGGCTGCGATGCTTATGTGAAAGAGTTTCAGCCTGATAAGCTCGAACCCAAAGCGGATAAATGTGTCTTCATAGGACACCCAAAACAGTTGGGTATACCTCCTATCTCAGATCCAGAAGTAAAGTGTTTGTTTCTAGAAACGGGTCCTTTCTCGAGGAAAAGTTTCTCTCGATAGAATTGAGTGGGAGGATGGTGGAAACTTGATGAGGTTATTGAACCATCACTTCAACCAGTGTGTGTAGCAGGGCGCAGTAAGTTGTTCTTGTGGCGCCTACACCAATTGAAGTGGGAGCTGATGATAGTAATCATGAAGCTTCCGATCAAGTCACTACAAACCTCGTAGGTCGACAAGGTCACGTACTGCTGCTACATAGTGGTACGGTAACCCTGTCTTAGACGTCATGTTGTTGGACACCAATGAACCTACGAGATATGGAGAAGCGATGGTGGGCACGGATTCCAACAAATGGCTCGAGGCCATGAAATTCGAGAGAGAATCCATGTATGAAAACAAAGTGTAGACTTTGGAAGAACTACTTGATGGTCGTAAGACTGTTAAAAAATGATGGATCTTTAAAAGGAAGACAAGCGATAATGGTGAAAAGTCACTATTAAATGAGCTCGACTTGTCGCAAAGATGTTTCCGACAAAGTTCAAAAGGCTGACTACGATGAGACTTTCTCGCTCATAGCGATGCTAAAAGTTTGTTGGAATTATGTTAGCAGTTGTGGCATCATTTACAAAATATTGCATATAGGATGTCAAAACATTGTTTCCTCGATGGTTTCCTTGAGGAAAGGTTGTATGTGATACAACCAGAAGGTTTTGTCGATCCTAAGGATGCTAACAAGTATGCAAAGCTCCGGCGATCCTTCTAAGGACTGGAGCAAGCATCTCGGAGTTGGAATATACGCTTTGATGAGATGATCAAAGCTTTTGGGTTTATACAAGGTTTATGAGAAACTTGTATTTCCAAAGAAGTGAGTGGGAGCACTATAGAATTTCTGATGATTATATTTGGTTGACATATTGTTGATCGGAAATAATATCGAACTTCTGGAAAGCATAAAGGGTTGTTTGAAACGAGTTTTTCAATGAATAACCTGGATTGAGCTACTTGAACATTAAGCATCAAGATCTATGGAGATAGATCAAAGTGCTTAATAGATATTTCAATGAAATGCATGCCTTGACAAGTTTTTGAAGGAGTTCAAAATAGATCGGCAAAGAAAGAGTTCTTGGCTGTGTTGTAAGGTGTGAATTTTAGTAAGACTCAAAGCCTGACCATGGCAGAAGAAAGAGTAAGGACGAAGGTCGTCCCCTATGCCTTTGCCGTAGGCTCTAAACTATGTTATGTTGTGTACCGCACCTGAAGTGTGCCTTGCCATGACTCGGTCAAGGGGTACAAGAGTGATCCAGGAACGGATCACTTGACAGCGGTCAAAGTTATCCTTAGTACATAGTGTACTAAGGAATTTTTCTCGATTATGGAGGTGGTAAAAGAGTTCGTCGTAAAGGGTTACGTTGATGCAAGCTTTGACACTAATCCGGATAACTATGAGTAGTAAATCGGATTCGTATGGTGGAGCAGTCATATGGAATGGTTCCAAATGATGCATGGTAGCAGTATCCATAGAAAGACATAGAGAATTTGTAAAGCACACACGGATCTGAAAGGTTCAGACCCGTTGACTAAAACCCCTCACACAAACAAGACATGATCGAACCCCAGAATTGTATGAGTGTTTGATTTATTGCAGTCACATTGTAATGTGAACTAGATTATTGACTCTAGTGCAAGTGGGAGACTATTGGAAATATTCCCTAGATGCAATAATAAATTGGTTATTATTATATTTCCTTGTTCATGATAATTGTCTATTATTCATGTTATAATTGAACGAAACGGAAACAGTAATACATGTGTGAATATATAGATCACAATGTGTCCCTAGTGAGACTCTAGTTGGCTAGCTCGTTGATCAATAGATGATCATGGTTTCCTGATCATGGACATTGGATGTCATTGATAACGGGATCACATCATTGGGGAATGATGTGATGGACAAGACCCAATCCTAAGCATAGCACTAGATCATGTTGTTCGTCTGCTAAAGCTTTTCTACTATCAAGTATCATTTCCTTAGACCATGAGATTGTGCAGCTCCCGGATACCGTAGGAGTGCTTTGGGTGTATCAAATGTCACAACGTAATTAGATGATTATAAAGGTGCACTATGGTTATCTTCGAAAGTGTCTGTTGGGTTTTACGAATCGAGACAGGGATTTGTCTCTCCGTGTGACGGAGAGGTATCTCTGGGCCCACTTGGTAATACATCATCATACTGATCTATATATGACTAAGGAGTTAGCCGCGGGATGGTGTATTACGGAGCGAGTAAACAGACTTGCCGGTAACGAGATTGAAGAAGGTATAGGGATACCGACGATCGAATCTCGGGAAAGTATCATACGGTAGACAAAGGGAATTGCATATGGAAGTGATTGAATCCCCGACATCGTGGTTCATCCGATGAGATCATCGTGGAACATGTGGAAGCCAACATGGGTATCCAGACCCCGCTGTCGGTTATTGACCGGAGAGTGTCTCAGTCATGTCTGCATGTTTCCCGAACCTGTAGGGTCTACACACTTAAGGTTCGGTGACGCTAGAGTTGTTATGGGAATCGTATATGTGGTTACCGAAGGTCGTTCGGAGTCCCACATGAGATCCCGGACGTCACAAGGAGTTCTGGAATGGTCCGAAGGTAAAGATTTATATATGGGAAGTCCTATTTTGGCCACTGGAAAATGTTCGGGATTTTTCGATATTTTACCAGGAAGGTTCTAGAAGGTTCCTAAGTGGGTCCCACCTGCATGGGGGACTCACATGAGCGTGTATAGTTGGGGAAAGGCCCCACACCGCTGGTGAAGGCGGACCAAGACCCCCTAGAAGGAATAAGATCATATCCCGAAGGGATAAGATCAAGATCCCTAAAAAGGGGGATAACAATCGGTGGGGAAGGGAAAGGATGGGATTTCTTTCCTCCCATCTTTACCAACGCTCCAATGGACTTGGAGGGCAAGAAATCAGCCCCCTCGACCCCTATATATAGTGGGGAGGTGCATGGGAGCCACACACCTGATTTGATCACCTATGGCGCAGCCCTACCTCTCCTGTTCTCCTCCTCCACGATGCTTTGCAAAGCCCTTCCGGAAAACCACATAGCTCCACCGCCACCATGCCATCGTGATGCTGGAGTTCTCCCTCAACTTCTCCTCCCTCCTTGCTGGATCAAGAAGGAGGAGACGTCCCCGGGATGTAGGTGTTTTGAACGCGGAGACACCGTTGAAAAGACCTCGATGACGCCTAGAGGGGGGGTGAATAGGCTATTTAAAAACTTCTTCGGATTTGGCTTGAAACTAATGCGGAAAAAAACTAAGAGGGTACTTTTCAAGCACAAATCCTAAATGCACTAGGCACTGCAACGTGTATCAACAACACGATCTACCAAGATGGACACAATACAGTTACTAACAAGCATAAGTAAGTTACACAAACTTACTTGAGCTATATCACACGACAAGTAGGTGAACAACACAAGATACTAGATCACACTATATCACACGATATATCAAAGGCTGCAAGTATGAACGTGTGGATATAGAGGGTATGCTTGAATGATTAATATTATACAAGAAATAGCCAACACAATATAATGAGCACAAACAATATGCAATGTATGTATGCTCAAGTAACACAAGTAAACCACAAGTAAGGAGTTAGGGTTAAGGATAACCAAGGTCACTAAGACGAAGATGTATCCCGATGTTCACTTCCTTGGAGGGAAGCTAGTCACCGTTAGAGAGGTGGATGTTACCACGAAGGCACACCAACGCCACGAAGGCTCACCCTATTCTCCCTTTGATATAACACCACGGAGGCATTTCTCAACCACTAGTGGTAAGCCTTTGAGGTGGCTTCCAAACCCTCACAAACTTTTCCGGGGGGTAATCACACGGATTGATTCCTCTCCGAAGAACTCCTACCACCTAGGAGTCTCCAACCTCCAAGAGTAACAAGATCACGGGGAATGCTCAAAACTTGCTCAAATCTCAAATAGCTTGGGTTGAGAGGAGGAGAGGGAGACGATCTATCTTTTGATTGGAACAACTCTCAAAGGGGCTCACAAATGCTCTTGGGATCTAAGATTTGGTGTGAGCAAATGTGTGTGTGGTAGAAGTGTGTTCTTATGAGGATAAGGCTGTGTTGGGCCCCCTCTCACGAAGTGGGAGAGGGGTATCTATAGTGGGGAGATAAAACAGCCGTTGGGGACACTTTAAGTCACACAGGGTCCGGACGTCCGACAGTTCTCGAATGTCCGGGCGTTCGCAAGGGGTCGGACGTCCGGCAAGGGTCTGTCCTCCGAGGGCTGTAGTTATGACTGGAAACACTGTGAATTGAACAGCGACCGTACGTCCGGAGAAGGCCGGAAATCCGAGTTATTCGACTCAACTTCTTCTGGTGGGAGGTTCCGGATTTCCGAAAGGGGACGGACGCCGGGCCCTCGCACGTCCGGAGGGAGCCGTAAATCCGAGTTATAGATCTCATGTTCTTCTGGTGCAGGGCTCCGGATTTCCGAAGCCTGTCGGTCATCCGACTCTTGACCGGCCCTCGGACGTCCGGAGGGAGCCGGAAGTCCGAGTTATGTGCCTCAAGTTTCTGTGGTGCACAGTTCCGGAATTCCGAAGCTGGTCGGATATCCGGGCCTCGGACGTCCGGAGGGAGCTGGAAGTCCGAGTTATATGGCTCTGATTTCTCTAGTATAGGATTTCGGATTTCCGAAGCAGTCGGTCGTCCGGCCCTCGGACGTCCGGAGGAAGCCGGATGTCCGAGGCACTGGTTCTGTTTTCAGATAACAGCAGAGAAGTGGAGATGTGGTCTGAGCAGAACAGTGGAGATGTAGTTTGAGCAAGTTCATCGCAAAACCTGTGATCCCCTCTTAATAGTGCGGGATCCCTAAAGACTCAAGAATCGTAAAAGGTGTACTGATGATCCATACTTGAGTGTATACTTTTATTCGGTGATCATCACTCCGCACAACTAACGTCAAAGGAACTGATACCTTTGAGTTAGCCCTTTCACTTGAGCTTGATGTTGTTGTTCCTTCTTGGCTCAAGTTGAAAGCAAGACATGATGAAGTCTTCAAGTAGCTCTCCCATACACAATGTGGAAAGCCTAGCTTATGTATTCATCTTCATTTGTCCACCATGTGAACATCCACAAGAATCAAGCATGTAGTGCTCAGGAATGCTTATCTTGATCTTGTCCTTGTTAGCACATGAGCTTGTCCTTATCAACACATGATCATTAACAATAGTTTCAATGATATATTCGTGATGATCCACTTGAACTTGCACACCACAATCTTGATGACGATCGCCACTTGACGTCATCCTTCATGGGTTGTATGAGATCTTCCTTTTGACGCAAGCCCATGGAAGCACACCTAACCCCCACATAGGACTCTCACAAAGACCATGGGTTAGTACACAAACACGTAATGTACAATGCTTACCATACCATGGGATCACTTGATCCCTCTCGGTACATCTTATACGCTTTGTGTGTTGATCATCTTTGATTTACTCTTAGTCTAAGATCTTGATCAACCTTGTGTCTCTATGACCATTCCTTGGATAATACCTTGAATACCATCTTGGTCATCATATAAACTCCTTGAACCCAACAGACGGACTTCAAGAAGTGCCTATGGACAAATCCTATAAATATAACTTGAGGCAACCATTAGTCCATAGGAATTGTCATCAATTACCAAAACCACATATGGAGATATATGCTCTAACAATCTCACCCATTTTGGTAATTGAAGACAACCACTTCAAGAGAGTTTATATAGGAAATAAGCATAACCAAGCGCACACATACAAGGTAATAATGCATGCGTGAAGACGTAAATGCTTACGCAATAAAAGCAAAACCCTCTAAACATATCCAAAGTAAACTCTCTAAACTTCTCCCCCATTGGAATCGATTGCCAAAATGGACAAAAAGTTTAGAAAGTCAATATAGTAGGTGGTCCTCCAAAAGGTGTGTACTTCTCAGCAAATGAGTGCAGAGAAATACACAAATACAATGATAAGTAGTTGGAGGGAAACAAACTATATTGAGGACCCAAAGATTGCAAATAAAAGGATCATATGCCACAAAGACATACAAAAATAGAGGCAAGCAATAAAAAGATTCCTAATGGAAGAAACAATCATATGGTCCTTCGAACCACATGAATAGAAGATATTATGATAAAGGCAACAAAGTGTTTTATCAAAAACTAGAGAAGCTCCCCATGATTTGTGCACTAATACGAGATTTTTGTATTTGATACAGGTGCAGAAAATAGGATCGTTGCTCCCCCAAAATTAATAAAAACACACAACGAGTGCAAGAAGATAGATGAGACAATAAGCATATCGATTGCACAAAACAAATGGTTGAGCAACGTGTAAAAGACGCAACTTAAGAATAGGCTCAACCAAAGTAATGTGTGTGAGTCATGACAAAGCACTTGAGAAGACTAAGATAAGGATGAGCATTACTCATCAACATAGTCTTGATGAAATGAGATACAAAGTGCAAGACATATCATTCCCACACACACATACTAGAAAATGGGTTCACAAGCTTACTAATAAACAAAATAAGAACCAACGCTTGTGGCAACCCATTGTGAAAATAGGAAGTAAGAACCTTATCAAGAGGAGGGATACTAATTGAAATGGCAAAACCCTCATCAAGACAAGCATGAGGAAAAATAATCTTCACGGCCAAAGAGTGCATCAAGATGTAGGAAAATAAGATACGCACTCAAAACAAATCTTTTCACGAAGCCAGCAAAAACTGAAAATGGAAATGTAACAATGGACGTGAAAGAAAATAGGATATCAATTAGAGATGTAACTTCTCTTATGTGTAAAAGATTCTAAGTAGAAGACAATCATGGTGATATATATCCACAAAGAAGGATATACACACAAAATTGTTACAAAAAGGAACAAACTAGATATCCAAAAAGGAAGTCATAAATATATCAATGAGATCTTTTTCTTGGAAGCATAGCACATGGCCTAATATTTTCTTATTGTATAATATGAACTTCCAACATACGAACATCAAAGACATCCCAACTAGTAGTAAGACATCATTGTTCGGATGCTTTGAGAAAGCAAACAAGTACTACAAGAACGAATCAAGAGATTCATGCTATGATGCAACCTGGAAAGAAAAGACAGGTTGGGGCCTTTGCAAGAAAAGAATGCATGAAGTGGATACTTGTTACCGAGACAACATTGGATTGATGTAGTATATAGTTGTTCTTTGATCATCCTAACTTGGCTCCAATAATCACATGGTCTCAACACCTTCCTTATAGGTGAGCCGAGCATCCAATGCATCTCCAGTTGTTCCTGGAACAGCAAAACAAACAAAATGGTTCCCAAACTCATTCGGACCAAAGAGTTAGAAAACCAGCAATACATAAGACAAACTCCACATACATATGTGCATATAGATATGAATTTGAATTTCATGCACACATTAGCCAATTTATGACAAGGTGGAGTTTCCCCTATATATTGGGTCAAAGAAGGAAAGCAAGCAAAAGAAGTTGTATATAGTAGCTAGATACCCATGCTCAAGATTCTCAAGAATCAACTCAACACAAAGTTGATAAGTCACCAAAAGACAAGGTATCAAGTGATAATAAGATCCTAAAACAAAAAGAACTATCACTTGAAGGATATCAATTAAAAGATACCTCAAGGAATGAGATATCCATTGACACATGCCAAATAGAAGGCAACAAGAAACCAATTGAAGGAAAACAAACACGAGGTATCTAGTTTCCAAAAGAGATCTAGGTTCCAACAAACCAAGCCCTCGACAAATTTTCATGATGGCACAAAGCATCATAAAGAGCAAGACTTGCCTCCCATCAACACACACTTGATGGGGATCAAAAGATTTTATGATGGGTGAATAAAGAGAGTGTTCTAAAGAAGATAGGATAGCTCCCCCAAGGGACGTGCATTATATAGAATTTGCATTTGAATACAAAAGCACACGATGGGATCATCACTTTCTCTATATCTATAAAAACACTAGACATGTTAAAATAGATTCATAAGAGGCAAGGAAGACAAACGAAACACAAAATCGAATGTAAAGATGATTAGTAATTCCTATCACATGATGGGAATACCAATTGTCAAGGACAAGAAGTTTTTTCGAAGTGATACTCATTGGTAGATCACAAATATATCCAAGATCATCTTTACCCATAAAACGCAAGCAAATGACACTTGTAGAGCTAACATGCCACCTAGGAACAAGATAATTTACAATATCAACACTAAGTGGCAACACGTCAAATGTACACATTTTCTAGGTTTGTAATATGCACATAGCATATTACTCCCCCATAATGTGATAAACCAACAACATTAAAAAGTGGCAAATTAAAACCAACAAGAGATACTTAATGGACCATATAGAATTTGAATTTCTCATGAGTAAGACATACCACATAGAAACTAGATAATCTTGAAGTATCAAAACTAAGTGGTATTCCCCATGTATACACATTTATAGGATTGTGAGGTGTGCAAAGCACATCACTCCCCCACAATGGGATAATCCATTAATCTCTCACAAGAGCCAACAAAAAAATATAAACAAGATGCAAAAAGGCTCAATAGAAGACTCATATGTACATGATATGCAAACCAACATACACATACTCGATTACTCAAGATAAGCAAGTTGGAAGCACAACATATATAAATGCATGCAAGGTACAAAACCACAACATGCAAAGGGGCGAGCACCTAACAATGTAAATAGTTTAACTATAAGTTACCGTAAGGAGGCACATTGGATATAAGATAGAAACTCGATAATCCAAATGACTTGGCTTGAGATAATATGAATGATGAAGACCCCTTAATTCTTCATTATTTATCCAAGTCTCTAATGTCCTCCATAGTCACCTATTGATCAAGTTTGAGCTTGTTGGTCCCCAACTACGTTGGGTCCTAAGAGGTTAATCACAATAGGCTTGGCAACCCAAATGGTTCTTTTCTTGACACCATTTTGATTACCAACAAACTTGGCAAACACATTGCCAACCTTATCCTTCCCAAGGGAATAGATATCATCAATAGTGATTGGGTTGGATAAGTTACCTCTCATGCAAGACGAAGCGACGTGACCCTTCTCACGACATAAGTAGCAACATCTACCCTTTGTTTTCTTCCCAGTTGATTTCTCACCTTGGGGAGTGTTTGCTTGGGTCTTATTGGGAAGAGGCCTTCCTTCAACTTGTAGTTGAGTGTGTGATTGAGTTTGTGGCCGCTTCCCTTGTTGCTTGTGACTTTGAGACTTCGTCTTCAAAGGGCAAGATCTAACATGGTGCCCTTTAACTTTGCACTTCAAGCAAATGATTTTTTCCGAATTCTTAACTCGTTCTAGGCCACTCTTGTTCTTGTTTGAGTTTACTCCAACATCATTTTTGTCATTCGGAGATGTTTGCTCACACAGGACGTTGTTGAGTGTGGACATACCTTCATGACACTGTTCCAAGTCTTTCCTCAAAGAAGTGACTTGGTCCTTGAGCTCTTCGATTTCCTCTGCATGGTTAGTTTTAATGCAAATACTAGAGGAAGTGTAAGTTTCATTGTTAGAGCAACAAGGTAAGGAAAGTAATTCATCACACGAGGTAGCAACATTATGAGTAGACGAATTACGAGGACTAACACATGGAAATATAGTACTTTGACTAGAAGTAGTGCCATTGTCCACATGAGGCTTATTTGATGTTACCTTGGTGATGATAGCCTCATGAGCTAACTTTTGCACATTATAGGATGTTAGAAGATCGGCATGAGAGCTTGTGAGCATTACATAGTTTTCTTCCAACTTCCCATAATTGCCAGTTAGTAAATCAAGTTGAGCACGTAGCTCAATATTCTCCTTCAATGTTGATACTTCAAATGAGGTAGAGTTAGATGTACAAGTATCATCAACAATATGAGAGGAGTAAGTAGCAAATAGAGACTTCTCATGAGTAGATTCAAGCTCCTCATAGATATTAGAGGTTTTGATGAGCTCTCCCTTCACATTATTGCATTCAAGGAGAAGGACCTCAAAATCCTTTTTAAGTTTATCATGAGCAAATTCAATCTCTCCTTTTGAAGATCTTAAGTCTCTGCATGCTTGATGACTCTTCTCAAGTTCATGTTCAAGTTGTTCACTTTTAGCTTGTTCATGATTAAGTGAATCATTACAATTTTCAAAGTAAGCAAGAAAATCTTGGAATCTTTGAAGAGCGTTATTTTTAGCTTTATGAAGAATTTTACTGATCACATAGATATTTTCGGTCAAATCATCATCATCATCCTCATCGCAAATATCATCGTTATTGCACAGGGAAGATGATACCTTATTATTACCTCTTGCCATGAGGCACATGTGAACTGGAGAAGTTGATGATGATTCTTTTGGTGAATCAGATTCTTCATTAGTCAAAGGTACTTCATATTTCTTGAATTCCCCTAAATGATTAGTCATAGAGCAACTAGGGAGAAACAAGATATTTTGATCAAGAGGACACGAGGAAGCAGGCATATCACCACAGACATTTGTCGAGGGATCTTTAGGTGAAATGCATGACCTATCAACACAATAATTTACACTATGTGAGGTGATAGATATGCTCATGTCCATAGAGGCTATGACATTTTCATCAACATATATTTCTTCACTCACCATGTCATTACCTTGTGAGATTGAAGATGCTGAGGTGTGCAAGCAATCAGATATGGAAGTAGTGGTGGACTCTTTAAGATCGAAAAGAGTGAAGAGCTCATGCACCAACTCCTTCATCATAATACCGTCTTCATCAAGATTGGACCCACCATATATATCTTCAAGTTTAGTACAAACTTCATGAGCTGACTTGCAAGTCGAGATAGACTTAAACACTTCAGGACTTATGGTTCGATGAATGGCAAGAAAAGCCTCACAATCAAGATACATCTCATTAGTAGATGAAGATGCATCATCCTTTTTGTCGGCAATCCCTACAAGAACAATTCGTAAAGTATTTGGGCCCATGGCCCGAAAGTGATGAAGCATACGAATTCTCCATAGGTTATAATTTGTGCCATCAAAGTCAAAGATGCCATTGTGCACTAATCCAATAGTCGATATCGATACTCTCTAGGTCGTGAAACCTAATTAAAGAGAGACCTAGCTCTGATACCAATTGAAAAGACCTCGATGACGCCTAGAGGGGGGCGTGAATAGGCTATTTAAAAACTTCTTCGGATTTGGCTTGAAACTAATGCGAAAATAAACTAAGAGGGTACTTGTCAAGCACAAATCCTAAATGCACTAGGCACTGCAACGTGTATCAACAACACGATCTACCAAGATGGACACAATACATTTACTAACAAGCACAAGTTACACAAACTTACTTGAGCTATATCACACGGCAAGTAGGTGAACAACACAAGATACTAGATCACACTATATCACACGATATATCAAAGGCTACAAGTATGAACGTGTGGATATAGAGGGTATGCTTGAATGATTAATCTTGTACAAGAAATAGCCAACACAATATAATGAGCACAAACAGTATGCAATGTATGTATGCTCAAGTAACACAAGTAAACCACAAGTAAGGAGTTAGGGTTAAGGATAACGAAGGTCACTGAGACGAAGATGTATCCCGATGTTCACTTCCTTGGAGGGAAGCTAGTCACCGTTAGAGAGGTGGATGTTATCACGAACGCACACCAACGCCACGAAGGCTCACCCTATTCTCCCTTTGAGATAACACCACGAAGGCGTTTCTCAACCAGTAGTGGCAAGCCTTTGAGGTGGCTTCCAAACCCTCACAAACTTTTCTGGGGAGTAATCACACGGATTGATTCCTCTCCGAAGAACTCCTACCGCCTAGGAGTCTCCAACCTCCAAGAGTAACAAGATCACGGGGAATGCTCACAACTAGCTCAAATCTCAAATAGCTTGGGTTGAGAGGAGGAGAGGGAGACGATCTATCTTTTGATTGGAACAACTCTCAAAGGGGCTCACAAATGCTCTTGGGATCTAAGATTTGGTGTGAGCAAATGTGTGTGAGGTAGAAGTGTGTTCTTATGAGGATAAGGCTGTGTTGGGGCCCCTCTCACGAAGTGGGAGAGGGGTATTAATAGTGGGGAGAGAAAAACAGCCGTTGGGGACACTTTAAGTCACACAGGGTCCGGACGTCCGGCAGTTCTCGGAAGTCCGGGCGTTCGCAAGGGGTCGGACGTCCGACAAGGGTCGGTCGTCCGATGGCTGTGAATTGAACAGCGACCGGACGTCCGGAGAAGGCCGAAAATCCGAGTTATTCGACTCAACTTCTTCTGGTGGGAGGTTCCGGATTTCCGAAAGGGGACGGACGTTCGGCCCTCGGACGTCCGGAGGGAGCCGGAAATCCGAGTTATAGAGCTCATGTTCTTCTGGTGCAGGGCTCCGGATTTCCGAAGCTTGTCGGTCGTCCGACCCTTGACCGGCCCTCGGACGTCCGGAGGGAGCCGGAAGTCCGAGTTATATGGCTCAAGTTTCTCTGGTGCATAGTTTCGGAATTCCGAAGTTGGTCGGATATACGGGCCTCGGACTTCCGGAGGGAGCCGGAAGTCCGAGTTATATGGCTCTGATTTCTTTGGTATAGGATTCCGGATTTCCGAAGCAGTCGGTCGTCCGGCCCTCGGACGTCCGGAGGAAGCCGGATTTCCGAGGCACTGGTTCTGTTTTCAGATAACAGCAGAGAAGTGGAGATGTGGTCTGAGCAGAATAGTGGAGATGTAGTTTGAGCAAGTTCATCGCAAAACCTCTGATCCCCTCTTAATAGTGCGGGATCCCTAAAGACTCAAGAATCATAAATGGGGTACTGATGATCCATACTTGAGTGTATACTTTTATTCGCTGATCATCACTCCGCACAAGTAACGTCAAAGGAACTGATACCTTTGAGTTAGCCCTTTCACTTGAGCTTGATGTTGTTGTTCCTTCTTGGCTCAAGTTGAAAGCAAGACATGATGAAGTCTTCAAGTAGCTCTCCCATACACAATGTGGAAAGCCTAGCTTATGTATTCATCTTCATTTGTCCACCATGTGAACATCCACAAGAATCAAGCATGTAGTTCTCAGGAATGCTTATCTTGATCTTGTCCTTGTTAGCACATGAGCTTGTCCTTATCAACACATGATCATTAACAATAGCTTCAATGATATATTCGTGATGATCCACTTGAACTTGCACACCACAATCTTGATGATGATCGCCACTTGACGTCATCCTTCATGGGTTGTATGAGATCTTCCTTTTGACGCAAGCCCATGGAAGCACACCTAACCCCCACATAGGACTCTCACAAAGACCATGGGTTAGTCCACAAACACGTAATGTACAATGCTTACCATACCATGGGATCACTTGATCCCTCTCGGTACATCTTATACGCTTTGTGTGTTGATCATCTTTGATTTACTCTTTGTCTAAGATCTTGATCAACCTAGTGTCTCTATAACCATTCTTTGGATAATACCTTTATACCATCTTCGTCATCATATAAACTCCTTGAACCCAACAGATGGACTTCAAGAAGTGCCTATGGACAAATCCTATAAATATAACTTAAGGCAACCATTAGTCCATAGGAATTGTCATCAATTACCAAAACCACATATGGAGATATATGCTCTAACAACCGTACGTTCGGTGTTCGGATCGGATCTTCCGCCGATTTGAATCGCCGCGAGTACGAATGATGGGGGGATAACCCCAGCGTAGGCTCATCGAGCCTACTCCTTTGCCTTCTACCTTGAAGGAAAATCACAACTCCCTCTGGCCGGCTAAGAAGCCCCTGCCGGCTAGAGGCGAGATGGCCAAATCCCTTTTCCGGCTAGGAAGCCCCTGCCGGCTAGAAGCAAGACGGCTACCTCCCTCTGGCCGTCCAGGACGCGATGGCTGGCTAGGGGCGAGGCGGTCATTCCCAAGGTCGGTTAGCGAGGCCGCTGGCCGGCCAGGGATCCCAAGTCACATCAGATCGTAGGTCATGACAAGACCCTACGATCAAAGATGCGTACTCCTCAGCACGAGTACAGGTTTGGAGCACACGGCAGGTACAGCATCGGCGACCATGCCACTGACCTACCCCGGCTCCAATCCATCATCTTGCACAGTGTTGGCCTGTCAAACTCCCACTCCATTACCACACTCGGTGTGGGAATAGTGGAGACGGTCGTACTGGCATACCATGGCGAATCTCGCAAGACGACGCCGGACGTACAACACGTGTCCTGCGTCGGCCTTACGCGAGAGCCTCATTGGCTAGCTGGTGGGTCCCATAGCCAGATGGGACCTCACAGCCGACGGGCCCCTCCAGCGACAAGACAAGACCACTGTGGACCCCCTGGCCAGCCGGCGAGGATGCCAGCCGGGTCACACTCATGTACTTTTATCATTATTGTAGGTTGGTGGGTTCGTCTATAAAACCCCGCGACCCTCTTCCATGCAGAGAGTCGGTCAATCCTTCACACACACACTCATACAAGAGAGGTAGACGTGAGCCGGCCGCTTCTTCTTCCTCCTCCGTAGAACAACTCGAGGAGCACCGTGTAGCCTCACTAGTGCGTTATACATTCCGGCAGGACTAGGGGTATTATCTCTACGGAGATCCCCGAATCTAGGTACATCGTGCGTCCCTCGCTTATACCAACCTCGTCCCTAGCGCCCTCCGGTGTCCTTTCGGTTCTCACCCTCTTTAGCCTACCCATGGCATATGTTGGAAGTAAACACTGACATTTGGTGCCCACCGTGGGGCCGTCCGCGGCATCGGCCGGATTTACGCGCTGGGCGGGTCCCTTTGCCAACACCGCCGGAGGCATCGCGTCCGGACCGATCAGCAGGCCCGTGGAGCCTGCCCTTGATGAGGATTCTGCGATGTTGATCGACGTCCCAGTCCGTCTCATAGATTTTGATGGGGAGTCTGACGACGAGTCACTCCCCAGCGTCGTCATCGTCGCTGTTGCGAACCTTGGCATTCTCTTCAGCCACCTGCGCATCGACGATGGTCCTCGCTACCCCGGCGAGGACATCGACATCGACGCATTATGTGCCAGCTTGAGTAGGCTCTCCCTCGGGGAGACGCCTGCGCTTGATGAGTACCCCAGCGAGGTGCTCGTCTTCGACGGTCCACCATCATATGCGGGGTGTCTTGCCCCGCATCACGTCGCCGTCGTCTCCAACCTCATGGAAGTGATGGTCATTAGCGCCGGCACCAGATAGACTCACGGAAAGGCGTCAGCAGATGCGGCTGATCCTGCTGCGGGATCAGCCGACGCACTTCATGCTGCCCTTGCCGGCTTGAAGACACCCATTGCCACCTCCGCAAACCCCACCGATGCGCGGGCCTTGCTCGAGAAGGCTTGCAGGCAGATCCTGGAGGAGGGCATTGTCATCACCGTTGCCAAACGCCGGATGGAGGCCGCGCAGTGCGAGTATTGCTCCGCTTACGGCCTCACTCCGGCTGTTGATGGTCCTAGTCGGCTTGGCGCGGTCCGTGGCCGCGGTCGGGTCATTGCCGATATCCTAGGTGGCAAGCAACCCATCTACGATACCCCTGCGGCCAACTTGCGGGTTGCTCAGGTGGCCATGGCAGAAATGCCAAGTTTGGCGGGCGAGGAGTGCGTTCTTCAGGAGAAGCGTGTCAAGGATCTCCTTGACGCCGCAAATGAACAACAGTCACTTCTTGACCCTGGTAAAGCACAATCGAAGTCTCCGGGAGCCGATCCTGGAGCACGTCGCAACCCCAGCGGTCGTCATCACGCCGAGGGATCTTCCTCGCATCGCACTTCCGGCCGGAAGGGCGAGGGCAGCCAAGACAAGCGCCCCATGCGCTAGAGCGAGCCATCTTCAAGCCGGCGTCGTAGAGATGGTGGCGACGAGGGGGATTCGGTGCCTGAGGTTCCTCCTCTGAAGTATCGGGAGGGTCCAATGCCACAAGATCCCAGGACACCCTTCCGATCACGGCCCAGATTGGCCCTCACATCCCACACAGCGACAACGATGCTCGCAGACGCCTAAACCTCCTAGCACAGTCGGCTCTCCTTGAGGGGATGGCCACATTGGTCCGGCGTGCTTTGGCCCTGAGATCCGAGGGGAGTCGTTTCCCCGAGGCTTCACTCTCCCTCGGGACACCCCCAAATACAGCGGCACAACCAAGCCAGAAGATTAGCTGATCGACTACACCACCGCAGTCGGCATCGCCAGGGGTAACAAGTGCGTAGCCGTCCGCTACGTGCCTCTCATGCTGGCCAGCTCGGCTAGAACATGGCTCAACAGCCTTCCAACTGGTAGCGTCAACTCTTTGGTTGACTTCGAGGAGGCGTTCGTCCGCAACTTCACTGGCACCTACAAGCGCCCTGGCCGGCCTCGCGAGCTGTCCATGTGCATCCAGAGGCCCGACGAACCCCTTCGTGACTACGTCACGCGTTGGACAGAGCTGCGCAACTCCTGTGAAGGAGTGCATGAGGTACATGCCATTCAATATTTCATTGACGGCTGCCGAGACGGCACTCTACTCAAGCACAAGTTTATGTGCTCCGAGCCCACCTCTATGGCGGTGCTCATGGCCAAGGCGGAAAAATATGCCACGGCCGACTCCGCGATGCTGGTCAAGGTCACTGCCTCGGACAATATTGTCCCCACGCCCGCTACTCCCAAGCCGGCTGGCGACAACTGAGGCGGCCAGAACAACAAGCGCAAGGCGAATCAACTTGATTCGCGCTCCGCAAGCAAGCAGGTGGCTAGCGTGGAGGAAGATGTGCCGGCTACTCAAGCCGGCTCTCAATGGTAGTGGACCGGCAAAAACAACTGGCAGCCCAAGCTCACCTTCGAGCAAATGCTCGACGCGCCATGCAAGATGCATACTCGGGCGAAGCCGGCCACTCATATCCTCCGACAGTGTAGCTTTGCACAGCGACTGCCGCGAGGAGAGGGTCTGCCACCTCCCCCAGGGGCAGCTGCTGCGCCTCGTGCTCCGGCTCCACCACCGCCTGCTCACAACGACGGCCGTCTCCATGATGATTACCCCCATCAAGACGGAGCTTACGTTGTCTTCACTAGCAAAGGTGATGACAAGCATAGCCAGCGACAATGCCGACGTGAGGTGAACGCCATGGTCCCCCCGGTTCCCCAATTCATGCATTGGTCTGAAAAGCCCATTACGTGCAGCCGGGCTGACCATCCTGCGGTGATGCCAAACCCTCGCTCATACGCGCTCGTCCTCGACCCCACTTTCGCCTCCAAGAGGCTCACCTGCCGGTTCTCCCGGGTGTTGGTCAACGGCGGCATCAGCATAAACATCCTCTACTGCGACACTTTGCTCAAGCTTGGGCTAAAGGAGAAGGACCTCCAGATGACCAACATTGTCTTCCACAGCATCTGCCGGGATAGTCCTGGTCGCCGATCGGCAAAATCCAGCTGGATGTCCTTTTCGGTGACAAGGTGCACTTTCGTGGAGAGCCAATATGGTTCGAGGTGGTGGATCTCAACAACCCATACCACGCGCTGTTGGGAGGCCGGCTCTGGCTAAATTCATGGCCATCCCCCACTACGCCTACCTCAAGATGAAGATGTCGGGTCCAAAGGGCATCATCACCATTGCTGGCGACTACAAGAAGTCGCTCAACTGCACACAAGACAGCAGCCATCTGGCCGACGCCATGGTGATTTCTAAGGAGAAAAGGCAGATCGACTGGCTCGTGGCTCAGGCTACCGAGCAGTCGGCGATTCCTACTCCACCATCCTAGTCGGCCAGCGAAGGCTCATTCAAGCCGGCCAAAGAGACCAAGCAGGTGCCACTCGACCCTGCAAACCCCAAGCACTGCGTCACCATTGATGCTAACCTCGGCACCAAATAGGAAGGCGAGCTCATCGACTTCCTCCATGAGAATCGGGACATCTTTGCATGGTCTCCAAAAGACATGCCAGGGGTTCCGAGGAAGTACGCCGAGCACAAGCTTCATGTGCAGCCAGATGCCAAGCCGGTGAAACAACCCTTGCGCCGCTTAGCCGAGGGGTAGAGGCAAACAATTGGAGAAGAGATCGCCCGGATGCTCGCAGACGGCTTCATCATGGAGGTTTTCCACCCGGACTAGTTAGCCAATCCAGTCCTGGTGCTGAAGAAGAACACCACATGGTGAATGTGTATCGACTACATGAGCCTGAATAAGGCAAACCTGAAAGACCCTTTCGCCCTGCCCCGAATAGATCAAGTGATCGACTCCACAGCCGGCTGCGAACTGCTATCCTTTCTGGACGCTTATTCAGGCTACCATCAAATCAAATTGGATCTAGCTGATCGCCTGAAGACCTCCTTCATCACGCCCTTCGGGTCCTACTGCTACACCACCATGACATTCAGTCTAAAGAACGCTGGTGCCACATTTTAGCGATGCATGCAGCAATGCCTCCTACCGCAGATCGGCAGGAACATCCACGTCTATGTGGATGATATCATCGTCAAGACCAAGCAGTACTTCAATCTCCTTGAAGACTTGCGGGAGACGTTCGCCAATCTGCGCAAGTACAAGATCCTCCTCAACCCGGAGAAATGCGTCTTCGGGGTTCCAGGCGGCAAGCTCTTGGGGTTCTTCGTGTCCGCTCGTGGCATCGAAGCAAACCCTGAGAAGATCGGAACCATCGAGCGATGGTGAAGTCGGCTCGAATCCTTGACGTCCAAAAGTTCGTCGGCTGTCTTTCGTCCCTTAGTCGGTTCGTCAGCCGGCTGGGTGAGTAGGCGCTTCCACTCTATCAACTAATGAAGAAAACAACCAAGTTCGAGTGGAACGACCAGGTGGACGAAGCCTTCCGTGACCTCAAGCGCGTCATCGCAAGCCTATCAATCTTGGCGGCGCCGGCTGAAAGGGAACCCATTCTCATATACATTGCACCGACCACTCGCATGGTTAGTGTGGTTCTGGTAGTAGAACGCAAGGAGGAGGGCAAGGTACTGTTAGTGCAACACCATATCTATTACTTGAGCGAGGTCTTGTCCGCCTCCAAGCAAAACAACCTCCACTATCAAAAGATGTGTTATGGTGTTTACCTTGCCGCAAAGAAGTTGAAGCAATACTTCCAGGAGCATGCCATCACTATGGTGAGCACTGCTCCGCTTTCAGAAATCATGGGCAACCGCGATGCTACGGGCCGGATTGCCAAATGGTCCATCTCCATGGCCAACCACGACATCCACTACGAGCCGTGCACTGCCATCAAATCCCAGGTGGTTGCCGACTTCCTTGCCGATTTGGCTGAAACCCAATTCATCTCGCCGCCTCCAGACTCCACTCATTGGCTGATGCACTTCGACGGCTCAAAGATGCGAACTGGTCTGGGAGTCGGCACCGTCTTGACGTCTCCGACAGGAGACCAACTCAAGTATGCTCTCCAGATACACTCCGCCGCTTCCAACAACGTCGCCGAGTATGAAGCACTCGCTCATGGCCTCCGGCTCGCCAGAGAGATTGGCATCCGGCGGATCCTTTGCTTTGGCAACTCGGATCTCGTGGTGCAGCAAGTCTCTGGCGAATGGGACGCCAGGGACGCCAACATGGCGAGATATCGCTTCCTCATCCAATAGCTCAGTGGCCCTTTCGAGGGTTGTGAGTTCCATCATGTCCCCAGGGCGAACAACAAGGTGGCCGATACCTTAGCCAAGATCGGCTCTACAAGGCAGGCAATTCTAGCCGGCGCCTCCCTCGAGCAATTGCACAAGCCATCCATCAATCTGTCTCTGGAGTCGGCATCGATCTTTGTGTCGGCAGATCCTTCAGTACCAACGACGTCGGCTACGCCAGTTTCGCCGACTACAGCTACTGTGTCGGCTACACTCGCTCTGTCGACTCCAACTGTTGTGCCGACTACAACTGCTTCGCCGGCTACATCAACAATTCCAGCTACACGAAGCCTCGAATCCTGTCGGCTCGACACCCAGTGGGTGGCCGACATGGAGGTAGACGGTGTGCCGGCTACCACAGCGGCATCAAAGACAGAAAGTCTCGAGCCGGCGACTACATCAACAAGCACGGGGGCTGCAGAAGCCCCTGATACTCAAGTCGAAATGGAGCCAGCTCCTGTGTCGGCTCCGTCGTGGGCTCAACCCATCTTGGCCTTCCTTTTTCGCGGCTAACTTCCTCAAGATGAGGTGGGGGCAAGGCACATTCAGAGTCGATCAGCAGCCTACGCCATCATCAATCGCGAGCTGGTTCGGCGTAGCATGACTGGCGTATTCCAGCGCTGCGTCGAGTTAGAAAAGGGACATGAGATCCTCAGAGACATACATCAGGGTGAGTGTGGGCATCATGCCGCCTCCAGAACCCTGGTGGCAAGGCATTCCGCCACGAATTCTACTGGCCCAAGGCCCTCGAGGAGGCCGTGGACATGGTCAACAAGTGTGAAGGCTGCCAACGCTTCAGCACGCAGAGCCACATGCCGGCTTCAGCTCGCAAAATCATCCCGTGGCATGGTTGTTTGCCGTCTGGGGACTGGATATGGTGGGGCCATTCAAGACCGCTCGAGGTGGCATGCCGCACCTCTTGGTGGCTGTTGAAAAATTTACCAAGTGGATTGAGGCTAGGCCCATAAAGAAGCTTGACAGCCCCACGACCGTGAGGTTCATCAAGGACATTGTTGTCTGCTACGACGTCCCCCATAGCATCATCACCGACAATGGTACCAACTTCGCCAAGGGTGCTCTGGCGCTTTACTGCTCCAAGGAAGGCATCCGGCTTGACTTGGCCTCGGTGGTGCACCCACAATCCAATGGCCAGGTGGAAAGGGCCAATTGCCTGATCCTGGACGGCATCAAGCCAAGATTGGTGGCGCCACCTGTCAGGTCAGCCGGCTGCTGGATTGAGGAGTTGCCGGCTATGTTGTGGAGCCTCCGCACCACGCCGAACCGGTCAACCGGGTTCACGCCATTCTTTCTGGTATACGGGTCCGAGGCAATCATCCCCACGGATGTCGAGTTCGACTCGGCTCGGGTCACCTTATACACAGAGACGGAGCCGAAGCAGGCAAGAAAAGATGACATCGATCTGCTCGAGGAGGCACAGGATCTAGCTTTGATCCGGACGGCCATATATCAACAAAAGTTGAGGTGCTACCACAGCAAGAAGATCAAGCCTCTCTCCTTCAGAGAGGGCGACTTGGTGCTCAGAAGAATCCAGCGAACAGTCGGCCAGGACAAGCTCTCTTCCCCATGGGAGGGACCTTTCATCATCAGCGAGGCATTGCATAACAATGCATATTATCTGATCGACGCCCAGAAGCCAAGGAACCACAAGAGATACGACTCCAGCCAAGAAACGGAGCGTCCATGGAACATGGCATTGCTTCGCCCGTTCTATTGCTAGAATGCAAGAGAGAGAAAAGAAAAGAGCATGTACGTATGTATCTTCCTCCATTTTGGGGATTTTCAATGAATGCAATGGGTGTCACAAGCCGATGCTTGGGATACACCTCTTTCAGATTCATGGCAAGAGTTTTTCACTCATTTGTGAGTCCCCTGGTCCGGCTCTACGGGCTCGGGGGCTCGCTAGCCGGCTCGAACGATTTCCTTAGTTGTAGATGAGCATATAGTGTACGCCGAGTCAAACCCTTGCCGTATCGCACAAGCTATAGACCGGCTCCCGGTTGTCCGGCAACGAGACGATGGCAGGAAAACCAGGCTGCATCAAAATATTAAACTACAAAGAAGGCTATCGGCTCGGGTCGGTTTTGATCGCTTTCGATCCTATTCTCTAGCTGGCCTATGCAGGCTCGCTTTTTAGTCTAAAAAGTCTTGATGGCTTCGGAAAATCTAAGTCCAAAAGTTCTCAAAGGCACAAGCCTCGTCGCAGTCACACACCAGTGTGCCCACGAGGCGCATGTTAGAGAGAGCAAAGGGGTTGGATGAAAAGAAGTCAAATAGGAATCAAAAGACAAAAAGGCGAGGCAACAAGCACAGTGCTTACGAATATAATGCAGAATGATATAGCATATATTACATTCAAAAGCATTCAAAGGCCCACGACCGAAGTTCATTACAATAAAACACCCCCATTGGGTGGAACTGTTGGACTGATGATAAAATGCAGACAAAAAAGAAAAAGGACAAGCTAAGGGGCGGCGGCTCCGTCTATGGCCCCGGCTGCGGCTCCTGAAGTGGTGGCTGCACCATCGCCGGCTACGCCTGAGGTTGATGTGCCGTCTCGACCTCGAGAGTCTTCGGCATCGTCCTTCGCGGTCGAGTCCGCATAGGCCTCGTTGCTGAAGCCGGCAGCCTCCTCCTCAAGGCCCAAATCGGCAGAACTGCCTTCGGGGTCGTAAGGCTGAAGATGGAACAAGTCCTCAGGGACCATGTTGCCATCTTCATCACGCTCCAGGCTGAACTCGTCCAACGCGGTGAAAGAAGCAATGCCCCTGGCCGTCATCTGCAGCTGATCCTCCACGGCCTGCACCTCCCCCTACGAGCTGGCACGCTGCGCTGCGAGGTTTCCCAAGTCTAGCTTTTGGTACCAGGACTTGGCCAAGCGAAGCGCTAGATATGCACAAGCGCGCAGCTAACGCATGCCAGGCGTCGAGGCGGGCGCTGCCGGCTTCAAGCCAGCGGGACAGCCGGCTCAATGACGTCGGCTCCACGGTGTCGGGCCACAACGCCTTCAACATCTGCAGGCCCGCGCTCTGGAGCCGCTCCAGGGAGTTGGCTGATACGTCTCCAACGTATCTACTTTTCCAAACTCTTTTGCCCTTGTTTTGGACTATAATTTGCATGATTGGAATGGAACTAACCTGGACTGACGCTGTTTTCAGCAGAATTGCCTTGGTGTTATTTTTGTGCAGAAATCAAAGTTCTCCAAACGTCCTGAAAATTTACGGGGAGCAGTTTTGGAAAATATCAAAAATACCTGTGCCAGAATCCACCTCAGGGGGCGGGCTAGTGGGCCACAAGCCCCTGCTCTGCCACCACCCCCCTGGTGGCGGTGGGCAGGCTTGTGGGGCCCACAGGCACCTGCCGCCCCCAATTCCAGCTCTATAAGTTGTCTTTCGTCCCAGAAAAAACAAAAAGAGAAGATTTCGTCGCGTTTTCGATACAGAGGTGCCGCCACCACCTGTTCTTCATCTGGAGGGCAGATCTGGAGTCCGTCTTGGGCTCCGGAGAGGGGAAATCGTCGCCATCGTCATCATCAACCTTCTTCCCTCTCCAATTCCATGAAGCTCTTCGTCGTTCGTGAGTAATCTATTCGTAGGCTCGTTGGACGGTGATGAGTAGGATGAGATCTATCATGTAATCGAGTTAGTTTTGATGGGGATTGATCCCTAGTATCCACTATGTTCTGAGATTTGATGTTGCTACTACTTTGACATGCTTAATGCTTGTCACTAGGGCCCGAGTGCCATGATTTCAGATCTGAAATTATTATGTTGTCACCAATATATGTGTGTTTTAGATCCGATCTTGCAAGTTGTAGTTACCTACTATGTGTTATGATCCGGCAACCCCGGAGTGACAATAACCGGAACCACTCCCGGTGATGACCATAGTTTGAGGAGTTCATCTGTTCACCAAGTGCTAATGCGTTGGTCCGGTTCTTTATTAAAAGGAGAACCTTAATATCCCGTAGTTTCCTTTTGGACCCCGCTGCCACGGGAGGGATGGACAATAGATGTCATGCAAGTTCTTTTCCCTAAGCACGTTTGACGACACACGGAATGCATGCCTACATCACATTTTTCAACGGGAGCTAGCCACATATCTCTCCGTGTTATAGCTGTTGCATGATGAATATCATCCAAACAAATCACCGACCCAATGCCTACGAGTTTGTCCTACTGTTGCTACTGCCGTTACTTGTCTTGCTCTGCTGCTACTACTGTTGCTACTACCGTTACTTGATTTGCTCTGCTGCTACTGTTGGTACTACTGTCGCTTGCTACTGTTGCTACTTTCTACTGCTGTCACTATTGTTGTTCCTTGCCACTGATATTGCTCGTTACACTGCCGATACCCGCTACTTCGCTGTCACCATTGTGCTTGCAGATACTAATCTTTCAGGTGTGGTTGAATCTGACATATTCAGCTGCTAATACTTGGGAGTATACTCTCACCTCCTAAGGCTTACCTACAAATTTGGGTCGAATACTCTACCCTCGAAAACTGCTATGAACCCACGCGCCGGTGGGCTATCAACAACATTCTTCCAGTTTCATTGTCGGGGAGTGCTAGCAGCATTCTTCTGGTGCCATTGCAGGAGAAGGTTAGTTGTTATCAGCATTCGTCTAGCTAACACTAGAGATTGCACGATCAGCACTTTTCTGGAGCCACTGTCAGGGAAGCATAGCTGACATCATTGGCTAGTACGAGCAGGCGGGCCTTGACGCCGACGGCAATCTCCTCCACAGACTAGCCTGCGTCGGCATCCACCTCCTCACCAGCAGCGCGACGCTCCTCGCGGCTGGTGTCCACAGCTGTTTCAGCCGCTTCCCGTGTCCCAGGAAAGATCCCTGTGGTATGGGAAGTGGTGCGAAGAGGAATAAGAGGGGAGGCCAACAAAAAAGAAAGATCAAGCCAAGATGAAGAAGAACTTATAGTTGAAATGGATGTCGGTCTCGCGGGCCTCCTCCAGGGCCTCGCGTGCCCGTGTCGTGCTCTCTTGAGCCACGCGGGAGAGCTCGCCTTGGAGGGCATGGGCCGTCTCCATCTCCTTTGCCAGCTGCGCCTACATTTGTGTCAGGGCAGCCTCCTTCTCCTTTAGGACAGAGTCCTTGAGCTTCATCTCCTCGAGATGAGCCGTCTTAAGGCGCTCCATGTCGGCAACATGGGAGGTGTCCTTCTCCTGAAGGGAGGCGCACAGCTGCTCCGGCTCTGCCTGATGGGCCGCCTCGGGGTCCTTCTTCTCCGGCTAGAGAAGACCGAGCTGTTGCTGGAGCTGCTTGTCCGCCATTCGCAAGGCGTCTCGCTCCGAGATGGCAGCATCCAGACGGCCCTGAAGATCGCCGACTTGGCCTTCAGCCGACTGGATCTGGGCCCGCAATACGTTATACACCTCCACTTGAGCATCATGAAGCTCCAATGAACAAGGCAAATAAAGAAAGAAGTAAGATTCGGTCTGGCTAACTCTTAGCCGGACTGATTTTCGGGGGCTACACCCAGTGGGTGCGCTAGCGCACCCCCACTAAAAAAACAAATATGAGCATAGCACAATGAGATTCAGCGCGCCCCCACTGATTCAAGAGCAAGAAAGAAAAAGTCAAACCAAGGCAGAGAAGATGCAAAACATAGAGGACTCACCCTGGTTCGTTCTTCAAGGTGTTCCAAGTCGCATTCGGCCACCAGGGCTGCCTGCTTCACCTTGTCACGGCTCCTGGAGAACAACGCCACCAGCTCCGGGACGCCGCTGAGCTCGGCGCCTGGGGGCAGTGTTGCACGCTCAGCATTAGCCACGCGTCAGGTCTTCATGGGCCGGCTCCCGGCAATGGGGCCGGCTCCTGGGGCGGCCGGGCCACAGTTGACAATGACGATAGTGCCGTCTCCAGGTGGTGGGTTGGTGGTCGGCTCCCTTGATGTTCCGGTCGGTGTCGTCTCCGCAGCCCGGGGTGGATCGGTGCTACTTCTTTAGCTTGCATTGGTTTTTCCCTTGAAGATCAAAGGGTCATGCAGCAAAGTAGAAATATGTATTTCCCTCAGTTTGAGAACCAAGGTATCAATCCAGTAGGAGTATCAAGATGAGGCACCAATGCACCTATGCGAAAACAAACAAACTTGCACCCAACGCGATAAAGGGGTTGTCAATCCCTTCACGATTACTTCCAAGGTGAGATCTGATAGTGATGAAAGGAAAATAAAAGTAAAAGTGCAGCAAGGCATTTTTGGTATTTTCGTATGTATATCTGAATATATGATGTGTAAAATAGACCCGGGGCCATAGTGTTGACTAGAGGCTTCTCTCATGATAGCAAGTATTACGGTGGGTGAACGAATTACTGTCGAGCAATTGATAGAATTGTGCAAAGTTATGACGATATCTATGGCAATGATCATACATATAGGCATCACGTCCGAGACAAGTAGACCGATAGTTTCTGCATCTACTACTATTACTCCACACATCGACCGCTATCCAGCATGCATCTAGTGTATTAAGTTCATAACAAACAGAGTAACGCCTTAAGCAAGATCACATGATGTAGAGGGATAAATTCATGCAATATGATATAATCCCCATCTTTTTACCCTTGATGGCAACAACACGATGTGTGCCTCGCTACCCCTTCTGTCACTAGGTGAGGACACCGCATGGTATGAACCCAAAACCAAGCACTTCACCCATTGCAAGAATTATAGATCAAGTTGGCCAAACGAAACCCATAACTCGAAAAGAATTACAAGGATACGCAATCATGCATATAAGAAATCAGAGGAGACTCAAATAATATTCATAGATAATCTGATCATAAATCCACAATTCATCGGATCTCGACAAACACGCCGCAAAAGAAAGTTACATCGGATAGATCTCCATGAAGATCATGGAAAAAATTTATCGAAGATCCAAGAGAGAGAAGAAGCCATCTAGCTACTAGCTATGGACTCGAAGGTCTGTGGTGAACTACTCACGCATCATCGGAGAGGCAATGGTGTTGATGAAGAAGCCCTCCGTGTCCGAATCCCCCTCCGGCAGGGCACCAGAATGGTCCCCACATGAGATCTCGCGGAGACAGAAGCTTGCGGCGGCGGAAAAGTATTTTCGTGGCTCTCTTTTAGGTTTCGGGATTTTTTGGGAATTTATAGGTGAAAGAGGTAGGGCGGAGGAGGCAAGGGGGTCCCACGAGCCTGCTAGGCGCGACCTCCCACGAGACCTTCTGCCTTGGTTCTCAAGTCTTCTCGGTATCTTCTGTTATGGAAAAAATCACCCCGCATGTTTTATTCCGTTTGGACTCCGTTTAATATTCTTTTCTGAAAAAGTTCAAAAGCACGGAAAAAACAGAAACTGGCACTAGGCACTGAGTTAATAGGTTAGTCCCAAAAATGATATAAAATGGCATATAAATGCATATAAGACATCCCAAGTTGATAATATAATAGCATGGAACAATCGAAAATTATAGATACGTTGGAGAAGTATCAATCGACCGTCTCTGGCGCCTCCATTGTCGCCTCCGGCGCCTCCATGGTCATCTCCAGCGCGCCGTCTACATCAGCTTCAGGCGTGTCAAGGATCACCACGAGGTCCACTGGTGTGGAGGCGGCCGGCTTGGCAGATTTGGTCGGCTCGGCCCCCTGGGCGCGCTTCGGAGCCACCTCGCTAGCTAGCTCCTCCACGCGCGCTCGCTTGGCGGGGTCATGCTTGGTCTTCGACCGTTTCTCCTTGGCGGGCTTCTCGGCCGGGCTGAGCTTAGATTGGCCCGCGACCGTCTTGTGAGCCGCTGTTTCCCAGCGAAGGGTGGACTCATCGTCCAACGCCTTCTTGGCAGCATCAGCAGCTGCCCAGGCGGCTCGCTCGGCGGTGAAGGCGGTTTCCTCCTCCACATCTTCGATGTCCCTGCCAAGTATTATTTGAGGAATATATGCTCACACAAGAAATCAAAAAGAGATATCAAAGGACTCTTACCCTGCCATGATGGGCACCCGCTTCCTACCAGCACCGGCGCGATGCTTCTTGGCGCCGCCTCCTCGTCCTCCGGGTGGAGGTCCCGTTGCGGCACGCTTGGGGCCGGCTTGGATGTGGCGTCCCCCTTGCCCTTGTTCCTGGCCGCCTCGCCAGGCGCAGCCGTCTCACTAGCATTGCGGCGGCCCCGCGTCAAGGGAGGGCTGGTGACTTCCTCCAGATCCTGTGGATCCTCCCCGAAGGCTGCATCATGCAGAGTAGGAGGCGTCTCATCATCATCCGTCCAATCAAAAAGGAAGGGCTTTAGGTGCTCACCAGGCGGCTCGGAGCCCTCCGACTCTAGCGCTTCCTCCGAACCATCAAAGACGGCAGCCCGTGGCTCTATCACCCCCTCATCCTCAATTTCCGAGGGGTCCGACGTCTCCACGTCGGCGACTGGCGGGTCAAGCACTTGCAGGCTCTCGAACATCTAAGTAATGGAGTCGGCAGCCGGCTCAAAAGAGAGAACAACAAGTTCAAAGATAAGTAAAACAAGATTCGGGAAGGTACTTACCACTTGGGCCGGATGGGCTCGGTCGTAAGGGGCCATTCCCCATTCCCAACCTCCACCTTCGTCCATATTGGCGGAGGAGATCAGGTTCACATTCTGAGCCACCGCGCCGACTCGGAAGTTCTTGGTGGAGAGCTGGCAGGGGTAACATCGGCCGCCCATCTAACAAATCAGATGCGGCCGCCTCTGAACAGGAAGGATCCAGCGGGTCATCATGGTGGTGAGCAGGTCGCGGCCCAGGAGGCCGCGAGTCTTCATGCTCTCGAGGTAAGCGCATATCTGCGCCACCTCGGCAATCGGCTTTGGATACGAAGCTTTCCAGTTCTTCTTTGCCGTCGGAGGAGCGATGGGGAAGGGGGGCAGGTTGAGGCTGTCGTGGGAGGGGTCGACATTCTTCACATAGAAGAATCCCCTCTTCCACATTTTGATAGAGTCATGCAGTAGCATCTGGGGGAAGCCGGACGTTGTCTGATGATGCACCAGTGCTGCGCCGCACGGGGTCATCAGGAGGGGGCCCTTGAGCTTCGCCGCCTCGGCCTTGTCCATTCTCACGGACTGTTGCTTGAGGAAAAACAGCTTTTGCCAGAGGTCGAGGCGGGGCTCAATCCCCAGGAAGCCTTCACAAAAGACGACGAAGGAAGCAAGTTGAAGAATGGCGTTGGGTGCCAGATGGCGCGGCTGCAGGCCGAAGAAGATGAGGAAATTAGCGAAGAAGTTGCTTGCCGGGAGCCCGAAGCCTCGGTAGAACTGTTCTTCGAACACGACTACCTCTCCTTCTGTCACATCCCTGACACCTTAAGCAAGTTAGTCTTGTGCTCATGTCTTCTTTGCATTTGCATCTAAGAATTTTCAACAAGAACAAGAAAGTGGCAAAGGAAAAACTCAAAACCCTAGCCACTACTTTAAATAAAGAAAATCTCAAACTAGTTAAAATAAATGAACCCAAAATGGCCTCAAGAAAAGTTCAAACTTTCTGATAAATCATGAAAGTAAATGAGCATTGGAGAAAACTATTTTCTTGACACTTTAGGCATTTTAAATTAATGCAAAAAGCCACTGGTTTCAAATTTTAAATTTGAAATCAGAAACTATAAATTTTCAAAAATGTTGAAAACTTTGGAAATGGTTGGGAATATTATAACAAATATTCAGGTGTGTTTAAAATAGATTTTACAACCTTTCTGGAGCTGAAATAAATAGCAAATCAATGTCAGAAATTAAAACAGAAATAAAACAGAAGGAAATGGAAAAGAGGTTACCTGTCGCCTAGCCTGGCCCGGCCCATCTCCCTGAGTCGTCTCCTCCCTCGCGCCAGTAGGAGCAGGAGGTGGCCGCCGCCTTCTCCGGCGCGGCCACGCACCTGTGCGCCTGCCTGGCCGCCACCTCGCACTGGCAAGGCCGGGGATAAGCTCCCCGAGGCCACCCCTATCCATTCCCAGCGTCGGTTCCTTCCCCTCCTCTCGGATCTCTCCTCCCCCTCCTGCCGCCATTGGAGCCGAGCAAAGCTCGAGCTGCCCGTGCCCCTAGCCATAGGATCCCCTCTCAGAGCACGCCGTTAGCTCCGCCTCGTCGGTCTGGTCCTCCCTGCAGAAGCCGAAGCCACCCCGAGCCCTGCAATGCCCGCGGCACCGTCGTCTTCAACCTCCGGCCGCAGGCGAGCTCTGCCCGACTCGTCGCCCCCAGGCCTTCCCCGAGCCGTCTAAGCCCTGCTCTGCACTCCCCGTGAGCATGCGGTCATTTCCCCTAAGTTTTCCCCGTCGATCCCCTCCTCTAGCCCTAGTTTCACCGGAGCCCGACGAGGACCGCCGCTGCAGCTCATCGCCGGTAGCCCTCCGATGATCAGCTCGTCCTTCTGAGGCCACCAGCAGCTTCAGGTCAACGCGTAGATGCTGTAGGAGCTAAGAACCGAGCGTAGTCCCCTCTGAATCAAAGACCCCGATGACGCCCGAGCCTTGGCCGCTGCCAAGCTTGTCGCCGGCGTCATCTCCGGCCAGTTCAGCCCCATCTAAGTGCAGAAATGGAGCTGCGGGAGGTGTGTCGTTCTTCTGGTGCTCTCCGCACAGCATTTGGCCCCCTGTGCGCCGTTTCCGAGCCCCTCCGCCGTGCTGGTGGTCGCCGGAGGCTCCCCGCCGGCGAGGACGACCTCGCCGCCGGTGGATCTCGGCTGGCCTGAGCCACTGACTGGTGGGGCCAGCCTCTGGCAAGTTTAAAGCTAATAAAAATAAATCAAATAAGTTAATCAGTCACTGACATGTGGGTCCAGCAAGGTTAATCAGTTAATTAAGTTTAAACTTAATCTAAAATTGACCAGAGAGACTGACCAATGGGTCCCACTGGTCAGGTTTGACTTTCAACGGCCAGATGGACCTGCTGATGTCATGCTGATGCAATAAAAGTATTTTCCAGTATAAAAATAATTCCAGGAAATTGCTAAAACTTGTAAAAATCATAGAAATTAATTTGTAACTCCAATGAAAATAATTTATATATGAAAAAGTATCAGAAAAATTCAAGGATTCTGAATATGCTATTTTCAACTATGTTTGAAAAGGTTACAGAACCCTGACATGTAGAATAAGGAATAATTCAACTCTTATAATTACTTTATAAATGGAATTTGGAAAATATTCAAATTTCATCATGAATGACATGATCACACACTGTCCTAATTACAAATCAGTACCCTAACATGACATCTCATGCATGTTAACATCAAGTTGATCTCAGCATCAGGTCGAATCAATTAGATCGGTATTCGAGAATACCTCGTTTGAATTGATTTTGAATGTGATTCAAATCAACTTCAAACCTAACAACATGATGATTATAATAATATCACCTTGCGTTCTCATGCCATGCTCATGCATCATCTTGTTTGCATATGATTGTTATTGATTGTTGCCATTCATTTCGGTAGGCTCCGCACCCCCGGATTCCACCGAATATCCGTGTGACGGATACTATCCCTCCTCTGAGCAACAAGGCAAGCAACCCTTTTGATCATCCCGATAATTCCCATGTTCTTGCTCCTGCACTTATTTATTGCATTAGGATCAAATGCTACAACTGCTTTTGCCACGTTAGTTGAACCCACTTCCTTTGCATGACCTAACCTTGTCACAGTAAATAGCCGAACCTTGCAACCTAGCATACCTGGTAGTTGCCTGAGCTATGATGTACCTTATCCTGCTATGCATGCTATGCTTAGAGTTGTGTATGGTCTGTCATCTGGGAGATGAACAGAATTGTGAGAACGTGTTCGGTAAGTAGAGGTTCTGTGTTGAACCTGATTTGGTAAAGGTACCGGTGAAAGGCTGTGTAGGAGTACATGGCGGGTTGTTTCATTGGAACCGTCCTTAGGAACTGAGTTCCGCGTATGTAATCCAAGACTAGATACTACCACATGCTGGGCCCTGAAATATGACCCCGCTCAGCCTATTAATCGCGTAGTATTCGGTCCAGGAGTTGCAAGTAGTTTCTGGTGTTTATAGTAATGCTGGAGGCCGTGCATGGTGCTGACCTGAGAGGTGGACCGTGATGCGGTAGGCAGTGGAAGGGTGTACCAAGTGGCACCCGGATGGTGGGCTTGGGAACCCTGCGCACATCGTTTGAGGCCGTGGTGGAAACCCCGGCCGGACTTCCGTACGGGTTACTCTCAGATAGGCGATAAACCTGGACTAGGTACTAGTGTGGTTAACGGTCGTGGCCGACTCCCTCGCTGGGCTTCCGCTTGAAGGTTGCCGAGGTGCATGACGTGCACATGGCGATAAGTGGCGAGAGCGTGTGTGACGAAGTACACCCCTGCAGGGTTGTGATCTATTCGAATAGCCGCGTCCGCGGATATGGACTACTTGGAGACATATGTTGTTCATAGATAACTTCAATGGCTACTCATAAAATTGCCAAGATAAGCATGAGTGTCGTGGACGGCATTTCCGTACGGAGACGGAATGATTCCATGATAGTGTATTGTTGTGGTGTTAGTGGACTCGTGTGCGAGAAGTTAAGTTGTCAAAATTATTTAAAAATGCAAGTTGTCTAGCCACGAGTCAAATGCTGGCTTTCCGCATGAAACCCCACAATACCTTTTGATACCTTGCATGAGTAGTTAGTTATCCTAAAGTCTTGCTGAGTACCTTCGTACTCATGTTTGTTTAATAAATGTTGCAGAGGTTGCTAATGACCCTAATGGAGGGTTCTTCGTAGACATCGACGACGACGAGTAGCTGGTGTCCCAGCTACGATCTGGCCCTATGTTGGTCTGTAGTATAGTCAGGCCATGTGCCTTCTAGTTGTCATGTCTGTACTCAGACATTTTATAACTCTTCCGCTGGCTTGTAACTGAATGACTGCTATTATGGGTCGTGAGACCCTTAATGTGTAATATTATGTGTGTGGCTCTTCCGAGCCTCTTAAATAAAGCTTGTATGTTTATGGTTATGTTGTGATGCCATCGATGTATCTATACATATCGGTATGCCATGCGTACGTGTGTCGTACTTGATATGTATGGGGTTCGATTACCTAGTCGTGAACTTTAGTAGCACTCCTTACGAGGAAATGCCCCTTTGTGATCCAATGAGCCTTGGTAGTTCGCTACTGCTCCGGACACATTGGTTGACCGGCATGTGTCCTTCTTAGCTGCTGTGTCTGTCCCCTTTGGGGAAATGTCCTGCGATGTAATGGAGTCCTTGTAGCTTGCTACGACTCGTCTACATTCGCTGATGACCGACACCTGCTTTTTTGGGTCATGTATGCCTGTCCTTGTGCGGTACTGCCACTTTGGTTTATGACTAGACATGTCGATCCGGGTTCTTTGACATTGGATTGCTAGCGACACTATCGCATACGTGAGTCAAAAGACGCAAACGGTCCCGGCTAAGGTAAGGCTGCAGCCGTGGAGTTAACCGTGCGTGAGACCGCAAAGGGATGTGATGTGTTACAGGCTGGATTCCTATGGCTTAGGATCGGGGTCCCGACACCTTCCTTTGGTGTCGGGGCGCTTTCGGCTCCGTGCACCGGCACCGCCACAAGAGATGCAGGAGGCAGCATACGGCGATGTCGGAGCCCTCAATGTGGCTGTCACAGATGTCTCTGCCTAGCCATGCGATGTTGTGTTGTCCTTCTTAGGGGCACTGCTCGACATGGCGGCGAACGACGAAAGCTGGGCCCCCCGTGGATGCGGTTGGCGGCGATGGCTTGCGCGACGAAGAAGACGAAGCAAGACTTCTTCTTTCTCTGGGCTAAGCGAAGGAAGGGGCGCAGGTGTGGGGCGAGAAGGGGGCGAATGGCCTCCTCGGTGCTCCCGCACCCCATTTAAACCCCCACGATGGATCGTGGGGACGGGATCCGGTGCGCACGACACCCACCTCCCCCGATTATTACAAACACATTAACGCCCCTTGAATCCTAACCGTCGCGGAGTAAATCCGCAAAGGATCCTTCCCACGGAGGCCGAGGGGGCGTCGTGGCGGGACCCAGGGCTCTGGTCCAATCCCGCCATCTGATCAAATCATCATCACGTCAGGCCACGGCCTGGCACGTGGCACTACATGCACAACTTGCGGCGAAGTCGAGGCGTTCGTTGGAAGCCAGCCAGCTTCCGAGCCGGCGCTTCCTGTCGCACGCAACTAAAGGAGATCAACATTAAACAACTCAAGCCAGCGAGGCCTCCCGCTCCGAGGCGGCGGGCCTCCCCTGCTTCGGGGACTACTGACGGGGGGATAACCCCGGGGTAGGCTCATCGAGCCTACTCCTTTTCCTTCTACCTTGAAGGAAAAGCACAACTCCCTTTGGCCAGCTAGGAAGCCCCTACCGTCTAGAGGCGAGACGACCAAATCCCTTTGGACGGCTAGGAAGCCCGTGCCGGCTAGAGGCGAGACGGCTACCTCCCTCTGGCCGTCCAGGATGCGCTGGCCAGCTAGGGGCGAGGCGGCCGTTCCCAAGGCCATCTAGCGAGGCCGCCGGTCGGCCAGGGAGCCCAAGTCACATCAGATCGTAGGTCATGACGAGACCCTACGATCAAAGCTGCGTACTCGTCAGCATGAGTACATGTTTGGAGCGCATGGCAGGTACAGCATCGGCAGCCATGCCGCTGACCTACCCCGGCTCCAATCCATCATCATGAACAGTGTCGGCCCGTCAAACTCCCACTACATTACCACACTCGGCGTGGGAATAGTGGAGACAGTCGTACTGGCAGCCCATGGCGAATCTCGCAAGACGATGCCGGACGTACAACACGTGTCATGTGTCGGCCTTACGCGAGAGCCTCATTGGCTAGCCGGCGGGTTCCATAGCCAGATGGGACCTCGCAGCCGGCGGGCCCCTCCAGCGACAAGACAAGACCACTGTGGACCCCCTGGCCAGCCAGCGAGGATGTCAGCCTGGTCCCACTCATGTACTTTTATCCTTATTGTAGGTTGGTGGGTTCGTCTATAAAACCCCCTGACACCCCTCCATGGAGAGGGGCGATCAATCCTTCACACACACACTCATACAAGAGAGGTAGACGCAAGCCGGCTTCTCCTTCTTCCTCCTTCGTAGAACAACTCCAGGAGCACCTTGTAGCCTCACTAGTGTGTTATACATTCCGACAGGACTAGGGGTATTATCTCTACGGAGAGCCCCAAACCTCGGTACATCGTGCGTCCCTCGCTTGTACCAACCTTGTCCCCAGCGCCCTCCGCTGTCCTTTCGGTTCTCACCCTCTTTAGCCTAACCATGGCATATGTTGTGAGTAAACACCGACAACGACTCTATTGACCGCGTTCATAGTAACGCTTCCGCTATGCAATCTTCAATGGTATGAAGATGCTCTCCCCATTACTCGTTATTGGTTTCTCCTAGATAGATCCTTGTGAAGCGTACAATTTTTTTAAAATTACTACGTTCCCCAAGAGAGATCAATCACGGAGGGCCTCTACATCAACCTTGTTGCGATCACCATGATGTGTGAGTAGTTCACCACAGACCTACGGGTCCGTAGGGAGTACCTAGATAGTAATCTCTCTCTCTCTTATGATCTTCAATACCATGTTCATCGCATCTTTGCTTTGATCTATCCGTTGTAATCACTATGTATGGTGTGTTTGTTGGGATCCGATGATTTGTGGGTTTATGTTCAGATTATTCATGAAAAGTATTTTAGTCACCTCTGATTATTATGATTCTTAATTGCATGATCATCATACCTTCGTAATGCTCTCCGATCTATTGAGATAGTTTGGCCAACTAGATTAATATTTATTAAGTGGGAGTGGTGTGTTGTAGTAGGTTCAATCTGGCGAATTTCTATATGCCAGTGATAGAAGGAGACAAGATGCGTCTTGTGCTTTTTTGACAAGCTACTGTAGGTAAACACCCCACAGCTTTCTTTTATTCCATTAAGAGATTATATGTACATGAGAGGGGGTTAGGATATACAAAGGGGAAGGGGGTGGGGGTGATACAAACCTCAAGGAGGTAAAAAAAGATATCCACTTAAGTAAATCATCCCTAAATCTAGCCTTAATCCTGTGAGCTAAAAGGCATATATCATGAGTAAAACCATATTTCCATTTACTGAATCGTGGTTGCTCATTGTTGAAAATCCTGGCATTTCGAACTGTCCAAATATTCCAGCACACAGTAAACACCACTTCAGAGAGAAAAGGATGATGCAACTCCTTTCTGGCTGACAATGAAGTGGTCCACATAGAATTACCCTGCCAAGATATATGAAGGTAAGTCCATACCCTGTTGCTGAAGAGGCAGTTAAAAAAGAGATGATCTCTATCCTCTTTGATTCTAGCATGAGAAAGAACACATAGATTTGACTCAGACACCTTCCAGTGCCTTCTTTCCAACATATCCTGTGTGTTGAGTCTTTCCATGATGAGCATCCAGGCAAACATCTTGATTTTCATAGTGCAACAAATTTTCCATATCCACCCAAGTGGTGGGTTGGGAATAATGGGTAGATGAACATGGATGTAAGATTTCTTGGCAGTATATGATTTACAATCACTACTCCACAGCCAAATATCATTGCAGGTTGGATCATTATCAAGATTCTGAAGTAAAGAGATGACTGATTCCAACTCTTGATGGGCCCTGTCAGATAGAGGCAGGTGAAACATGTTGATCAAACTGTCAGCTTGGTGATCCTGTAACACTTCCTCAACAGTGCAGAAAATGTCAATGACAAAGGAGAACAATCTTTGCAAACGAAGAGCTAGAGGCATTGTAGAATCTCCTACTGCCCAGGAATCTGACCAAAAGAGAAAATTGTCTCCCCTGTTGGGCTGGACATATGTGACAGCTGTGTAGTTATCCATTTTTTGCAGATATCCTTCCACCAAAAGGAGCCACAGAGGGAGGTACCCTGAGGAACTGTTGTATGATAATAAGTGTTCAAGATTAAATGCACCCAGGGTATATCAGCCTTGTTTAAGAACTTTTCCACATGTTTAAGAAACATGGCTCCATTCTGGACACACAGATTCATAATGACCAAACCCCCCTTCATTTTTTGTCTGCATACTAAATCCCAAGCATCAAGAGAAGGGGCATGGTCATGTCCATTTTTTCTCCACAAACACTGTCTCTGTATCCTTTCCAACTGTTTAAGAATCCTTGGTGGTATATCCAAACTGCAGAGGAAAAAGATGGGAACAGAGGACAAGGCAGAATTGAGGTATCGCAATCTCCCCCCTGAGCCAGGAAGGAGGAGCTAGCAGAAAGTCTCCTTTCCATACTACCAACCAAGGGCATGAGGTCAATAATTCTTGGTCTGGTTGTCCCAACCGGCAAACCAAGATAGGTGAAAGGTAATGATCCAACCTTACAACCAATAGAGGAGGCAAGTGTCTGAAGTTCTCCCTGATCAATGTTAATTGGCAACAGAGGACACTTGTGATAGTTTACTTGGACACCTTTGGATTGGGAGAAAAGCAGGAGCATCTTTTTGAATTCTAGCAGCTGAGACTCTACAGCAAGCAATATGATGAGTGTGTCAACTACATATTGGACAACTGGAAAGTCTTTGACATGACAGGGTATTAGCAGCTGGATGAGGCCATCCTGCAACAATTGATTGACCAAAGTTTGGAGAAAATCAGCAGGAATGGCAAAAAGGAGAGAGGACATGGGATCCCCGTGCCTGACCCCTTTTTTGCACATAATTTTTTTACCAGGAACTCCATTGAGAAGAACAGAGGAGGAGCCAGAACTGAGCAACTGTTGTGTCCATAAAATCCACTTAGCATTGAACCCTTTGTGCTTGAGGATCTGAAAGATGAACTCATGTTCCACAGAGTCAAAAGCCTTTTCAAAATGAAGCTTGAGGATGACAATTGGTTGTTTGGAATGGTGACATTGATGCAAATATTCCAGGGTCCATCCAACACAATCTTGTATGGTTCTCGACTTGATGAAACTATACTGATTCTTACGGATGCATTTCATGATGTGCAACTACAGCCTGTTGGCAATCATCTTGGAGAGGAATTTAAGACCCATACCAGTCAGTGAGATAGGTCTGAAATCACCAACTTGTTCAGGGGATCTATTTTTGGGCACCAAAGTGATATAAGAGGAGTTCATATTTTCCAACTTAGCTATCCCTGCATGAAAGTCAGCTGCAAGCTGATAGAAATCAGAACAAATGATATGCCAGCATTTCTTGAGAAAAAAGACCATTGGAACCATCTGGACCAGGTGCCTTATCAATGGGCATTTCTTTGACAGTCTTATCCATTTCCTCATTGGTGAAAGACAGTGTCAAAACATCAAGCCCTTCCACTCTTGGAATGAGAGATTGAAGATCAAATGCCAAGTTGATTCCTTGAGAAGAACCCATTCTGTTTTTGAAGGAAGACCAAAAACATCCTGCAATCTGCTCATGATTAGTGATAACAGATCCATCTTCCAACTTAAGAGATGATATGGAGTTTCTTGTGTATCTTTCAGTAGCCATGGCATGAAAAAAATTAGTATTTTCCTCCCCCACCTTGATGAATCTGATGGTAGCTCTCTTTTTCCAATATAGGAATTGCAAATGCAGCAGGTGATCTAAATGAAGTTTGACAATCATCCTGAAATTAGCTTCAGGTCTAAAAAGGGGTCTTAGCTCCTCAAGGTCATCCAGACATAGTACCACTTGATTGCACTTATCAATAAGTGTTTGGAGCTTCGAAAGACCAGTCTGCCCTCTCTTCAGGGCCTGCCTCAGATGCTTAAACTTATCCATGATAATGGCAGAGATGTGACCTTTCCTGGAAGGGGTCTTCCAGCAGCACACATTCCAGAAAACCATCCATCTCAACCCAATAATTTTCAAACCTAAAAAGGTTACATTTGGGGATGGAGGTGTTGACTGCCACCACACAGGGAACATGATCAGATGCAGACTTTGCTAAAGGCAGAACTTGAGTCAGGGGATAGGATGATATCCAATTAGCAGAAGTGAATTACCAATCCAGCTGCTCCAGGAGGGGTGAGTCTTGCATGTTGGACCAAGTGAAAGACCTACCTTTGAGAGGTAATTCCAAAAGACCCAGGTGGCCGATGATCTCATTGAAAATGAACATGTCATTCACATCAGCACTAGGGAGATTTCTATTGGAAGGGGATCAAATAAAACTGAAATCTCCAAGCAGCAACCAATCATCATTTGCAGGAATATTAAGATGGTATAGCCAGCTGACAAATTGGTCTCTAGCTTCTCCCTGACAAGGGTCATATACATTTACCAGAGTCCAAGCCTAATAGGTGTGATTGGAGGTGAATGACACAATTGAACCAAAAGTCTGTGTTACAACCAGAGTGCCAGTTAAAACTGAGGAGTTCCAAAGGGTGATCAATCCACCAGAGGCACCACGCGATGGGATGTAAGAAAATTGATCAAATCTTTTGGGGCAAAACCTTCTAACAGTATGAAAATCAATATGTTGCATTTTGGTTTCCTGGAGGCAAACAACCGTAGCCATGCTTTCATCAATTCTGTTTCTAACCGCTCTTTGCCATGAATCCGAATTTAAACCACGCACATTCTAGCAAAGAACACGCGATCTTCTCGTAGATCGACTATCCATAGCAAGGATGTAAAGTAGTAAAAGCGGAGTTACATAATAACCCACGCATCCAAAGTTTTAACGGTTGTGATACATAGCCAGAGGTAGCAAAATAAAGTGGACAGCAATAAGAACATAGATTCATAGATCGTAGTTTAATCATCAGCATGTGCAGGCTTGGGAACATCAGGATCTTCCATAAGTCGATCCTCTGACATCTTCTCAGGTGCAATGCCAAGGCTGTGGCCCACCGCCTGAATTACACGCACAAGAGTTGCGGGTGGGAGAGCCTCCTCATGAGATGAAAATGGCGCTCCTGAACCTCCGAGGCGTCCAGGGGTTTTGCTCTTGGCTTCCTCTTCTTGGGCACATGCATCGGGAGCTCCTGCAGCACCGGCTTGAAACCATCCCTCTTGATCGACCCCCTGGTACAGCGACATACCGAGGAGTCCACAATGGGCGTGGACTTCTTGCGTGGCCCCCGCTTTGGGGCAGCCGGAGTCTCAAAGGAGAACAATTCACCTGATGGAGCAGAGATGCTGTCAGATGAAGCAATTACCTCGGGAGCAGGTTCAGGAGTGCTGTTGTGGTAGATGATGCGAGGTTTAGCGTTGTCTTCATCAAAAGCCAATGACTAAGAGCGCTTGGGAAGTACAATTGGCATGGCCGCAGGCATGCCGAGGTGACGAGCAACATCCTTGGAGGTGAATACCCCCATTAGTCACTACTGAAATTCATAAATTTGCCGTCTGCCAAAGCGGACGGCAAAGGGTGCAACCTCGGACGGCAAAGTAGATGGTAAAAAAAATCCGGTGAAGAGGTTCTTTGCCGTCAGCTTTCCCAAAGCGGACGGCAAAGAATCTTTGCCATGAGTGGGCTGACGGCAAATTAGCTGGGACGGCAAAGGGTGCAACGTCCCCGTTAAGTGTTAAAGGCAGGCCGTCTGCCTTTGCCGTCTGCCTCCCCTCCTTTGCCGTGCGTGGGCAGACGGCAAAGAGGGGAGAGAGAGGGGGCAGATTCCCCCCTTTGCCGTCTGCCTCCCCCCTTTGCCATGTGGGGGCAGACGGCAAAGAGGGGAGAGAGAGGGGCAGATTCCCCCCCTTTGACGTCTGCCTCCTCCCCTTTGCCATACGGGGGCAGACGGCAAAGAGGGGAGAGAGAGGGGGCAGATTCCCCCCTTTGCCGTCTGCCTCCCCCCCTTTGCCATGTGGGGGTAGACGGCAAAGAGGGGAACCAGCCCCTTTTTTATTTATTTTTTGTTATATCCAACATTTTTAACAATAATCAGGATATATATATATATATATATATTTGACAAAAATAAATTTCTTTCCGTACTCATAACCATATTAAAATAACCTCTTATATCCAGCTATCAAGTTGCATCCACGTGCATACAAAGTTTCATATATTACACCAGTTTCATCCACGTGCATACAAAGTTTCATATATTCATATACTACAATAGTTTCAATACAACCCATGTTACAAGAAATCATCTTCAAGCATTCCATCAATATTTGCCAAGCTTCCCGTGAAGTGAAGGTAATCTGCAAAATGACAAATAAGAAAGTTAGAAGAATAATAGTAGATGAAGTAGTGTATATATAGGTTATTTCAGAGAGAAATTAGCTAAGTATAGACCATTTAGGAGCTAACTAAGCTAATTATGTCATTTAGGTGGAACCCTAGCTAACTATAGGTCATTTCAGAGCTAACTTGGGTAAAATAGGTCATTCAGGAGCAAACTATGCTTATTAAGCCATTTTGATCTAGCTAGGCTAATTATAGGCCATTTAATACCTAAGTTAGGGGGAATAGGTCATGTTGCAGCTACGTAAGCCTTATTACGTCATTTTGAGGATAATTAGCTAAGTATAGGTCATTTTTTATTAAATAGACCATTTAGGAGCTAACTAAGCTAATTATGTCATTTAGATGGATAAGTAGCCCATTTAGGCTTTGTTGGATGAGTCTAATTAAGCTACGTAGAATAAGAGAAAGAGAAGAAGAAGTAAAATAAGGAGGAGGAGGAGGAGGAGGAGGAGACGGAAGAGGAGAAGAAGAAGAAAAGAAGAAGGAGAAGGAGAAGGAGGAAGAAGGAGAAGGAGGAGCTCCTTCTCCTTCTTCTCCTCCTTCTGCTTATCCTCCTCCCTCTCCTTCTTCTCCTCTTCTTCTTCTTCCTTCCTTTCATTTTTCCTCTTTCTTCTCCTCTCGTCTCCTTCTTCGGGCTAAATTGGCTAAGAATGCCTTTTTGGAGCTAATTATGTCATTTCGAGGATAATTAGCTAAGTATAGGTCATTTTTTATTAAATAGACCATTTAGGAGCTAACTAAGCTAATTATGTCATTTAGATGGATAATTAGCGAATTTAGGCTTTGTTAGATGAGTCTAATATAGCTACGTAGAATAAGAGAAAGAGAAGAAGAAGTAAAAGAAGGAGGAGGAGGAGGAGGAGGAGGAGAAGGAGACGGAAGAGGAGAAGAAGAAGAAAAGAAGAAGGAGAAGGAGAAGGAGGAAGAAGGAGGAAGAAGGAGAAGGAGGAGCTCCTTCTCCTTCTTCTCCTCCTTCTTCTTATCCTCCTCCCTCTCCTTCTTCTTAATCTCCTCTTCTTCTTCTTCTTCCTTCCTTTCATTTTTCCTCTTTCTTCTCATCTCGTCTCCTTCTTCGGGCTAAATTGGCTAAGAATGCCTTTTTGGAGCTAATTATGTCATTTCGAGGATAATTAGCTAAGTATAGGTCATTTTTTATTAAATAGACCATTTAGGAGCTAACTAAGCTAATTATGTCATTTAGATGGATAATTAGCCAATTTAGGCTTTGTTGGATGAGTCTAATATAGCTACGTAGAATAAGAGAAAGAGAAGAAGAAGTAAAAGAAGGAGGAGGAGGAGGAGGAGGAGAAGGAGACGGAAGAGGAGAAGAAGAAGAAAAGAAGAAGGAGAAGGAGAAGGAGGAAGAAGGAGAAGGAGGAGCTCCTTCTCCTTCTTCTCCTCCTTCTTCTTATCCTCCTCCCTCTCCTTCTTCTGCTTCTCCTCTTCTTCTTCTTCCTTCCTTTCATTTTTCCTCTTTCTTCTCCTCTCGTCTCCTTCTTCGGGCTAAATTGGCTAAGAATGCCTTTTTCGAGCTAATTATGTCATTTCGAGGATAATTAGCTAAGTATAGGTCATTTTTTATTAAATAGACCATTTAGGAGCTAACTAAGCTAATTATGTCATTTAGATGGATAATTAGCCAATTTAGGCTTTGTTGGATGAGTCTAATTAAGCTACGTAGAATAAGAGAAATAGAAGAAGAAGTAAAAGAAGGAGGAGGAGGAGGATGAGAAGGAGATGGGAAGAGGAGAAGAAGAAGAAAAGAAGAAGGGGAAGGAGAAGGAGGAAGAAGGAGGAAGAAGGAGAAGGAGGAGCTCCTTCTCCTTCTTCTCCTCCTTTTGCTTATCCTCCTCCCTCTCCTTCTCCTTCTTCTCCTCTTCTTCTTCTTCCTTCCTTTCATTTTTCCTCTTTCTTCTCCTCTCGTCTCCTTCTTCGGGCTAAATTGGCTAAGAATGACTTTTTGGAGCTAATTATGTCATTTCGAGGATAATTAGTTAAGTATAGGTCATTTTTTATTAAATAGACCATTAAGGAGCTAACTAAGCTAATTATGTCATTTAGATGGATAATTAACCAATTTAGGCTTTGTTGGATGAGTCTAATTAAGCTACGTAGATTAAGAGAAAGAGAAGAAGAAATAAAAGGAGGAGGAGGAGGACAAGGAGGCGGAAGAGGAGAAGAAGAAGAAAAGAAGAAGGAGAACGAGAAGGAGGAAGAAGGAGAAGGAGGAGCTCCTTCTCCTTCTTATCCTCCTCCCTCTCCTTCTCCTTCTTCTCCTCTTCTTTTTCTTCCTTCCTTTCATTTTTCCTCTTTCTTCTCCTCTCGTCTCCTTCTTCGGGCTAAATTGGCTAAGAATGCCTTTTTGGAGCTAATTATGTCATTTCGAGGATAATTAGCTAAGTATAGGTCATTTTTTATTAAATAGACCATTTAGGAGCTAACTAAGCTAATTATGTCATTTAGATGGATAATTAGCCAATTTAGGCTTTGCTGGATGAGTCTAATTAAGCTACGTAGAATAAGATAAAGAGAAGAAGAAGTAAAAGAAGGAGGAGGAGGAGGAGGAGGAGGAGGAGGAGGAGACGGAAGAGGAGAAGAAGAAGAAAAGAAGAAGGAGAAGGAGAAGGAGGAAGAAGTAGGAAGAAGGAGAAGGAGGAGCTCCTTCTCATTCTCCTCCTCCTTCTGCTTATCCTCCTCCCTCTCCTTCTCCTTCTTCTCCTCTTCTTCTTCTTCCTTCCTTTCATTTTTCCTCTTTCTTCTCCTCTCATCTCCTTCTTCGGGCTAAATTGGCTAAGAATGCCTTTTTGGAGCTAATTATATCATTTCGAGGATAATTAGCTAAGTAAAGGTCATTTTTTATTAAATAGACCATTTAGGAGCTAACTAAGCTAATTATGTCATTTAGATGGATAATTAGCCAATTTAGGCTTTGTTGGATGAGTCTAATTAAGCTACGTAGAATAAGAGAAAGAGAAGAAGAAGTAAAATAAGGAGGAGGAGGAGGAGGAGGAGGAGAAGGAAGTGGAGAAGAAGAAGAAAAGAAGAAGGAGAAGGAGAAGGAGGAGGATAAGCAGAAGGAGGAGAAGAAGGAGAAGGAGATCCTTCTCCTTCTTCTCCTCCTTCTGCTTATCCTCCTCCCTCTCCTTCTCCTTCTTCTCCTCTTCTTCTTCTTCCTTCGTTTCATTTTTCCTCTTTCTTCTCCTCTCGTCTCCTTCTTCGGGCTAAATTGGCTAAGAATGCCTTTTTGGAGCTAATTATGTCATTTCGAGGATAACTAGCTAAGTATAGGTCATTTTTTATTAAATAGACCATTTAGGAGCTAACAAAGCTAATTATCTCATTTAGATGGATAATTAGCCAATTTAGGCTTTGTTGGATGAGTCTAATATAGCTACGTAGAATAAGAGAAAGAGAAGAAGAAGTAAAAGAAGGAGGAGGAGGAGGAGGAGGAGGAGAAGGAGACGGAAGAGGAGAAGAAGAAGAAAAGAAGAAGGAGAAGGAGAAGGAGGAAGAAGGATGAAGAAGGAGAAGGAGGGGCTCCTTCTCCTTCTTCTCCTCCTTCTTCTTATCCTCCTCCCTCTCCTTCTTCTTCTTCTCCTCTTCTTCTTCCTTCCTTCCTTTCATTTTTCCTCGTTCTTCTCCTCTCGTCTCCTTCTTCGGGCTAAATTGGCTAAGAATGCCTTTTTGGAGCTAATTATGTCATTTCGAGGATAATTAGCTAAGTATAGGTCATTTTTTATTAAATAGACCATTTAGGAGCTAACTAAGCTAATTATGTCATTTAGATGGATAATTGGCCAATTTAGGCTTTGTTGGATGAGTCTAATATAGCTACGTAGAATAAGAGAAAGAGAATAAGAAGTAAAAGAAGGAGGAGGAGGAGGAGAAGGAGACGGAAGAGGATTAGAAGAAGAAAAGAAGAAGGAGAAGGAGAAGGAGGAAGAAGGAGGAAGAAGGAGAAGGAGGAGCTCCTTCTCCTTCTTCTCCTCCTTCTCCTCCTTCTTCTTATCCTCCTCCCTCTCCTTCTCCTTCTTCTCCTCTTCTTTTTCTTCCTTCCTTTCATTTTTCCTCTTTCTTCTCCTCTCGTCTCCTTCTTCGGGCTAAATTGGCTAAGAATGCCTTTTTGGAGCTAATTATGTCATTTCGAGGATAATTAGCTAAGTATAGGTCATTTTTTATTAAATAGACCATTTAGGAGCTAACTAAGCTAATTATGTCATTTAGATGGATAATTAGCCAATTTAGGCTTTGTTGGAAGAAGAAGGAGAAGGAGGAGCTAACTAAGCTAATTAAGCTAACTAAGCTAACTAAACTAACTAAGCTAATTAAGCTAACTAAGCTAACTAAACTAACTAAGCTAACTAAGCTAACTATGTCATCTAGCTATATTTCATTAAATAGGTCTTTTTGGAGCTAACTAAGCTAATTATGTCATCTAGCTATTTTTTATTAAAACACTAGAAATAACATACCTAAGTTAGGGTCAAGCACGGTGGCTCTGGCTTGTTTCACCTGGAGAAGGCTCGATTGTAGAAGGGTCGTGCGATGCGTTTCGGGACATATTCTGCACCAAACATCGTTTGAAATGGATCAGGCTCGAGAGTGTTTAACTGATCAAGGGTTTGTTGGCCTGTCAACGCAGCTGGTGCAGTGTTTTTGACAACTCTACCTTTGATGAAATTCTTCTTGTCTTTTCTGAACTTATCGTCAGGATCGAGGAATTGTCTATGCATGTCGAAGCAAGAATACTTGCGACCAGCCTGCAGCCAACGGAACTGAAGAGTTGCCTTGCATGTGGTGCACGGGAACCTTCCATGCACACAATAGCCAGCGAACAGCGCAAACACGGGATAATCATGCGTCGAGTACATGTACCACACATGCATTTTGAAATTTGTTTTCGTAGCCGCGTCGTAGGTCTTGATCCCATTATCCCAGGCTTCTTGCAACTCATCCTTAAGCGGTGGCATGTACACATTCATATTCTTCCCCGGATAGTTGGGCCCTGGAATTATCAACGTCAGGAATATGTTCTTTCTTTTCATAATCTCTCGGGGTGGCAAATTTAGTGGAATGACAAATACAGGCCAACAACTGTATTGTGCTGCCGTCATACCATACACATTGAACCCATCCGTGCTGATGGCAACTCTAGGTTGCCTTGGATCTTCCGATTTATCCTTATGTAATGCATCGAAGTGCCTCCACGCAAAACCATCTGAAGTGTGTACCAGCATCTTGTTCCCATCCGCATCTAGTTCGGTTCTTTTGCCCAATTTGTGACATGTCATCTGTCTGGCCGTCTCTTCGACCATGAAAAGACGTTGAAGTCTTGGTACGATTGGCAGATATCAAAGAACACTAATGGGGATTTTGGTCTGATTCTTCTCACCCATGCCGTTGTCTACCACAATATACCTGGAAGAATTGCAAATGGGGCAATAGTTCAAGGCCACATACTCAAGCCTAAATAAGGCACGTCCATTCTCACAGGCATGTATCTTCTCATAGGGCATCTTAAGTACACGGAAGATTTTCTCTGACTGGTACAGGTTTGCAGGCAGTACATGTCCTTCGGGTAGAAAGCGTCCAAATATCGTCATCATTGCGTCGTAGCATTCTCTGCCTAGGTTGAATTGAGCCTTCAGAGCCATTACTTGTGCGATGGCATCGAGCTGACAAAGCTCAGTCTGCTCGTGGAGACGACGTTTTGAAGACTCCAACATTTCATAGAAGGCCTTTGCAGATTCCTCCATCTCATCGTCCGAATCACGGGCATCATCAAAGTCTTGCACCATGTCTTCAATCCCGGTACCATGCTCGTCGGTGCAACGACGAATCACCTCAGCTCTGGCACGTTGGTCAGACTCACCATGAAAAGTCCACACCATATAATTAGGCGTAAAACCCCACTTCTGCAGGTGTTTACCCATTTCAAACTCTGTCTGCTTTTTCCAGTTGTCGCAGTTGGGACAGGGGCACCATGTTTTATGCTGGCCATTTGCAAATGCGGCTCTCACAAACCCCCTGGTTTTTGTTAACCATTCATGGGTCATGTCTTTCTGACTAGGGTGACCAGTGTACATCCAAGCACGATCACTCATGTTGCCTAGCTACCTATGGGGGCACAAGAAATAAATATATAATTCATCATCTATATTCATACGCTAATCAAGTTTGTCAGTTATATTACGTCCATGCAACCTACGCGCTAATAGGTAAAGATAGGTCCTAATCCCACCCGAGTATGTGTAGACTGGGTTCGTTTTCCCATGCTCTGCTCCAGATGCGACGCAGAATTTCGGCAGCACCTCCCCGCTGTTCTCCTGATACACGTCTCGGCAATAAGCAGAGAGGATGTGTACCCGGAGAACAACAGGGGAGGCACTGACGAAATTCCGCATCGGATCCGGAGCACAGCATACGAGAAAACAAACCCAATCTACACATAATCGGGCTGTCCATGGATAATGTTGGACAATTCGAAAGGATGGCGGTTATAAATATGCAAAGAAATGCATATTTATAGATGTCGCCCTTTCAAATGGGAGACGCATACTGGTCACGCATACTAATGATTGAAGAAACCTATAGCTAGCAAGTTTCATCGGCACGAAGACCGGGACAGAGCAAATTAAGGTGGTAGGAGGAGAAGTCATTTGTGCTCACCAACAAACGCAAGGGCGGAGCTCGTCCAACGCACGTGGAGGTCGTCGAACAACTGCACATTGAAATTCACCCGATCAACACAAATATGATGTTTTTATAATTAACATACTCGGAAAATATGTGACCTAACTCATAATTTACAAAATTAGGACCCCGTCGGCTTAGTGACGGCGATGGTCGGTGGTGTCGGGTGTCGGTGGCGTCGATGGTCGGTGGTGTCAGATGTCGGTGGCGTCGGGGGTTAGTTGTGTCCGTGGTCGGGGGTTAGTGTTGTCGGGGGTCGAGGATCACTGGCGTTGGGGGTTAGTGTTGTCGGGGGGTCGAGGATCACTGGCGTCGGGGGTTGGGGTCTCTTTGGTCAACAAGAGGCCGAAGAGGTGTCGGGGGTCGGGGGTTGGGGGTCAATGGTGTCGGGGGTCGGGGGTAGGGGGCCGGGGGTCGAGGGTCAGGTGCGTCGGGGGTCGGGGGTCGAGGGTCAGTGGCGTCGGGAGTCGAGGGTCAGTGGCGTCGGGCGTCGGGGGTAGAGGGTCGAGGGTCAGTGGCTTCTGTAGTCGAGGGTCAATGGCGTCGGGCATCGGGGGTCGGGGGTTAGTGGAGTCGGGGGTCGGGAGTCAGGGGTCGGGGGTCAGTGGTGTCGGGCGTCGGGGGTCGGGAGTCGGGTCTCAATGGCGTCGGAGGTCGGGGGTCGAGGGTCGGGGTTGGTGGCGTCGGGCGTCGGGGGTCGTGGGCCGGGGGTCGGGGTCCTTTTCTTTCTTCTTCTCCTCTCTCCTCTTCTTCTTCTTCTTCTTCTTCTTGATCATCATATTATTCTTCTTCTTCTTCTTTCTCCTCCTCCTCCTCCTCCTCCTCTTATTCTTCTTTCTTTTATCTTTCTCCTCCTCTCCTCTTTCTTCTTCTTCTTCTTCTTCTTCTTCTTCTTCTTCTTCTTCTTCTTTCTTTTATCTTTCTCCTCCTCTCCTCTTTCTTCTTCTTCTTCTTGTTCTTCTTTCTTCTTCTAGTTTATTATTCTCTTATTTTCTTCGAAGTTTGACTAGATAAAGCATGTAGAGTAGGAGCATACCATTCAAATGCAAATCTATCATTTCTTTTTGGGGCCCATACCCTTCTTCATCTATCATTTCTTTTTTCTATCCATTTTTTTCTTTTCTATCTACTTTTTCTACTTAATAAACTAACTATCAAATTTAACATAAACATAGAAGAAGAAAAAACTAACTATCCAATTTAACAGAAAAAACACAAAATAAACTAACTATCTAAATTAACTATCTAATTTAAAAGAAAAAACAAGAAATAAAGCAAAAAAGAAAAAAAACCTTACCTACGTAGGGGCAGTGGGAGGCCGGGGCGGAGGACAGTGGGAGGAGGGGAGGGCGAGCTCCGGCCCTGGGCGGCGGGGAGGAGGTGCGGGGGGAGGAGGGGAGGGCGACCTCCGGCCGCACGGCGGTGGTGGGCCGGAGCGGCTCCGGTGGTGGCGGCGGCGGCACTCGGGTGGGCGAGTTCCGGCGAGGGGAGGAGTTGCGCGGGGAGGAGGGGAGGGCGAGCTCCGGCGAGGGGAGGAGGGGAGGGCGAGCTTCGGCGAGGGGAGGAGTTGCGCGGGGAGGAGGGGCGGGCGGCGGAACTGGAGTGGGCAGTGCGCGGGGAGGGGGCTGTGCGCTGGAGTGGGCCGTTAGGGGAGCGGGGGGTGGGGGCTGGGCGCCGTTAGGGGGAGCTCCTTTGTCGTCTGCTAAGGCCGGGAGGCAGACGGCAAAGGGGTGGGTGGGGTGCGGCACGAGTTGGCCGCCCCTTTGCCTTTCGCGTGATCTTTGCCGTCAGCCTTTATGGCCTTTGCCATGCGACAGCAGATGGCAAAGGCAAGGCAGACGGCAAAATAAGACCTTTGCTATCGGCAACCTCTTTGCCGTCCGCTTTGTACCAACTGACGGGAAAGAGCATCTTTGCCATGCGTCAACAGACGGCAAAGGCAAGGCAGGCGGCAAATTTATCAATTCCAGTAGTGAGTGCTTCAAAGGAGCGTGTCCAAGATACAACCGGCGAGAGCGGAGGTCCGTAGGCGACCCGAACCACTCCGATCATCAGTTGACCAGATCGGAACAGGGGCTGCTGGTAAGGAACAATCGCCAGAGGATTGAAATCTTCAGCTTCCTCCTAAGCATCCTCCTCCTCAGGGGCCCTATCTCCAGCAGCATCATCCGTAGTAGCATTGTCCCCATTAGGAGCGGCAGGAGCATCACAGCATCATCGTCAGCAGCCTCCTCTCCTACAGCATCATCCTCTGCAGCAGCTTCAGCATCGGCCGGCTGAGGATCAACCACCACAATCTCCTGAATAGAGTCAGAAGAAGTTGGATGATCAATGACCATGGACTCCTGGTCTTGTTCCGGGGCAGCAGATTCCTCCAGAGGAGCTTCAGGGTGCCTGCCCCAACCACCATCATCGTGTTGAGCCGGCGGCTCAGACATTGGGGATTTTGGTGGTGGCGGCACAGCATTCCAGCCCAACGCTGGATATGGCGAAAGAGCGAAGAGCATGTTATTCTGCTCCAACTGTCCTAGCAGCGGATGGGGATTGCCATTGAGGGGCATTGGATCCTCATCATTCGGCATTTGCTCAGCAAAACCTGCACCCAAGATGAACAGAGGTGTAGACCAAGAAACCCTCGCCCCACCCCAAGTAGCATATTTCGAAAACGTGACACTGTGGGGAACCAGATTATCATCTGGGAAAGATGCAAAAACGATGGAGCGGACAAGGTATGGATCATCACTGGCCCAATGATGAAATTCACCAAAAGTATTAACCACAGCCCGGAGATCATTAGTATTGCGGTAATCCAAAGGTACGCCTAAAAACATCAGACATCCCTGATGAAAGCCGGCAGCCCCTCTAAAACCTACTCCCTCATTGAGCCGCATGCATCTGACAAGAGTATCATTCCCCAAATCCTGGGTAACCATCCGAGCGGCAGCAAAGCTTTCTCTAGCATCCCTAAGCTCAAATAAACCTACCCCCTCAATCCATGGTTGATGAGAGCGGACATGAAAGCCCAAGTTATGCAGAAGATCAACAACCTGCTGCCGTACCTCAGCGACTTGATTAGCAGGGGGTGAAGGCATGACCTCGGCGATGACATATTGTTCATGTCTGCGTGATGAACGTCCGCGGGAGGCGGTCAGGGCCTCAATCGATGATGTTATGGCCCGGAGGCACAAACCGCTCAGGGTCAAGCTCGAAGTTGGCCATTTGAAGGAGAGTTGCGGGAGGTGGAGGCATTAATGGCGGTGGCTCTGATGGAGTCCTGGGAGGCAATGAGTGCGAAAGGACAGGCAGGAACTGTTCCGCAGGCTGTGTGGCTTCCCCAAGAACAACAGAGGTTCCCCAGAAATCGGCGACAGGGGAGGTGGTGGGGCTCTTACGTTTCCAAGTAAGACAATTATCACGCATAAAAGAAGCACAGTTAGATTTGGAATGGCCCACATAGCCGCAGGAGGAGCATATCAGCGACGTGCAGTTGGGGGCTAGATGCCCACGTTGAGAGCAGATCGTGCAGGAAAATATCTCATGAACCATGCCATTGATCAAATTGTCAAATTGCTGGTGGGCTGCTTGCGAGGAAGGAATATCCGGACCCATCAAAGGAGAGTTCACCGATGGCCCAACAGGTTTAATAGAAGCATTCCCGCAGTTGAACCCATCCATCCGTGAGAAATCCAAAGATTTTGAAATTCCGCTCGAAGATGGGGGCGACACCGAATCAGCGCAATGAGAGGGAGAAATCCCATCAATCATGGTGATATTTATTTCATTGCCGTACAACACGGGAGATGACGTCAGCTGACAAAATGTACCGAAAGTAATACGTGGTGTCGCTGTCGTCCATCGAAGTTCAACCGGTGGTGGTGCACTGATAATTACATGCTCCTGCAGTGGACCAGAATAACCAGCAGTTTGTAATGTCAACAGTTCATCCTGCGTGACAGGGCACCGATAACCCTTGCAAACCTCGTACTGTTGGAGGGTTGCGAAAGAAAGCTTCTTACGTGTAGATGATCTAGATTTAAATCATGATTCTCCTGTCCTGGAATGCATTGACATCAGACCTAGTGCAGCCCGTCGCTTAGAGGGGCTACCAAAACCCATTCACCATCACATTCTTTCTTCCATAGAGAAAATTCCCGATTCCAGTTCGGGCCACCATTACCCCATAGATTCAAGAAACACTTAAAACTAGAGCACTTGTAAGAACATAAATCCAATATATGAAAACCAACTTGTTTGCAAGAAACTAGGAAGGAAAAAACCGAGTATGTGATCTTCGTCACCATAAGGTCAATGGTGGAATCCCCAATGGCAGACTTCAGCGCCGCAGCCACTGAATCTTCCATGAGACGAAAAGCAAGACAACCAAAAGATACCACCATGATGAAAGGTCGACGATGATGCATCGGATGCACACAGAAGCCATAGGAGTAGAAAACTTTATCCGCAAAGTTGCACCAGGGGAGAAATCCAGATCCAACGTGGAGCCACCCATGCAAGCCATGAAAAAGCACGTACGTGATCGAGGCGGTGCACCTGAGATGATGCACCGAGCGATGGAGGAGCATACCGGCTAGAAGTCCAGATCGCCATGGAGTCACTAGTGCGGGAGGGAGGAGGTGGGAGTCGCCATCTTCTGCCGGAACTTCGTCTTCGATGATGCGTCTTGTGTCGCTGCTACTAAGGATAAAATGATGGGGTTTATTCATATTAATTGATTTTACTTTGTTTACATCATGTTATTGTTCTCCAAGCATTACACTGTTTTTACTTAATACGTAGAGAGGTAAGCATAGAAGCGCTCTTGAAGTGGAGTAATAGTAATAGGTGCAGGCATGAGTAGGCCTATTTTCTTATGGACGTGATGCCTATATACACATGATCATTGTCGTGAAAATTGCCCAACAGTAATTTGTTTACCCACCATATGCCTTTGTCATGAGAGATGCCACTAGGAAACACTACGGCCCACGGGTCTATTCACTTATATATTTACAAACACTACTACTACCTTGCTGGCATTATTTGTGTTTTATTTTATTTTCAAAATTAAAATTATCAACAATTATCTATACACCTCATTTGCTTGCAAATAACGAGATCAAGGGGATTGACGACCCTCTTACCCGGATTTGGTGCAAGTTGTTTGTTTCTTTGTGCGTAGTCATTGAAAACAGTTGAGGATTGGTATTGTTGGGGAACGCAGCATGGGAAACAAAAAATTTCCTACACACACACAATACCTATCCATGGTGATGATCATCTACGAGAGGGGAGAGTGAATCTACATACCCTTGTAGATCGCTAAGCGGAAGCCTAGATAACGCGGTTGATATAGTGGAACATCTTCGCGATCCAAATCGCAGCCCGTCCCGTGATCTCATCACGATCCGTCTCGCGATCCCATCACGATCCTTCCCGATCTAGTGTCGAACGGACGGCACCTCCACGTACAGCACACGTATAGCTCGATGACGATATCCACCTTCTTGATCCAGCAAGAGGGGGCGGAGAGGTAGATGAGTTCTCCAGCACGGCGTGGTGGTGGTGGTGGTGCTAGTCTAGCAGCGCTTCGCCTAAGCACCGCTGAAACTAGAGGAGAAACAGATATAGAGAGAGAGGGCGGCACATGGCTCTTTTCTGTTGTATCTAAAACCCTCAAAACCCTTAGTATATATAGGAGGAGAGGAGGGAGAGGGCTGCGCCCTAGGGCTTCCTTTTCCCCCTTGCGCAAGGAGGAGAGGAGGAGTCCTCCTCCAATCCTATTTGGAGTAGGATTCCTCCTTCCCACTTGGAAACTCTTTCCACCTTGTGTTTTTTCCTTTTCAAACCTTATGGGCCTTAGTGGGGACTTATTCCAGCCCACTAGGGGCTGTTTTATCTCTTTCCACAGCCCATGAAGCTCCTTGGGGCGTGACACCCCTCCCGATGGTCCGCGACACCCCTCCCGGCACTCCCGGTACACTACCGATGAGCCCGAAACTTTTTCGGTGACCAAAACAGGACTTCCTATATATCAATCTTTACCTTCGGGCTATTCTGGAGCTCCTCGAGACGTCCGAGATATCATCCGGGACTCCGAAAAACCTTCGGTCACCAACACCTATAACTCAACTATACCGAAACGTCACCGAACCTTAAGTGTGTACACCCTGCGGGTTCGAGAACTATGTAGACATGACCTGAGACACTCTCCGGTCAATAACCAATAGCGGGACCCGGATGTCCATATTGGCTCCCACATATTCTATGAAGATATCTATCGGTTGAACCTCTACGTCAAGGATTCAGTTAATCCCGTATGATGTTCCCTTTGTCCTTCGGTATGTTACTTGCCCGAGATTCGATCGTCGGTATCTCCATACCAAGTTCAATCTCGTTACCGGCAAGTCTCTTTACTCGTTCTGTAATACAAGATATTGTAACTAACTCCTTAGTCACATTGCTTGCAAGGCTTGTTGTGATGATGTATTACCGAGTGGGCACCGAGATACCTCTCCGTCACACGAAGTGACAACTCCCAGTCTTGAACCATGCCAACCCAACAGACACCTTTGGAGATACCTGTAGAGCACCTTTATAGTCACCCAGTTACGTTGCGACGTTTCATAACCCACAAGGTATTCCTCCGGTGTCCGGGAGTTGCATGATCTCATGGTCATAGTAACAGATACATTGACATGCAGAAAACTGTAGCAATAAACTGACACGATCATATGCTATGTTTATAGTTTTAGGTCTTGTCCATCACATCATTCTCCCAGTGATGTGATCCCGTTATCAAGTGACAACACTTGTCTATGGCCAGAAAACCTTGACCATCTTTGATCAACGAGCTAGTCAACTAGAGGCTCACTAGGGACAGTTGTTGTCTATGTATCCACACATGTATTTGAGTTTTCAATCAATACAATTCTAGCATGGATAATAAAGGATTATTATGAATAAGGAAATATAATAATAACCAATTTATTATTGCCTCTAGGGCATATTTCCAACAGGTATTCCTATTGGTTCGATAAACCTTGGTTTCATAACTAAGGGAAATACTTACCAGCATTGTGTTGCGATAACTCGTTCCTCTTCATGGAAAACCCAACGCAGATCACAGTCATGAGGAAGGATTTCTGCCGCTGTTGCCGGGGAATACCATCACCAACTATCAAGTAGCTTCTCAGAAATTTTCATTCACTTGTTCTTTTTTTTTTTGCTGTTATATTTAGTTTGTCACACAAAAAATAAAAATACAAAGATATTTACCATTGCTTGTTGGTAGTTTACTTCGTCGCTTGCTAGTTTACTTTTCTTGGTCGTTACTTTGCTTTCTCGGTCACCATGTCTCAAGATAGGTTCTACAATATCTCTTACTACCAAAGGATGGTCGAAATAGAAAATTCTATGAAAACTTTTATGTCTTCACAATATGAGCACAATAAATTCTTTGATTCTGGAATTAAAGAAAATTCAACTTTGCTAAATTCTATTAGTAAACAACTTGATGAAGTCAATAAGGAAGTATCTAATCTCCAATCACAAGTTTCTCACACTGAAGAATTACTAGGAAAATTTTCGGACAAGCAAACTACTCTAGTAAATAGGATGGCCGCTAAACTGGAATCTTTCCTTATTGGGATTAATGATGAAGATATTGAAATGATTAGTGTTTCTCCTATTGAATTTCCTTGCTGCAATCCATTATTAGGTTATCCAATGCTTATGCACAAAACAAAGCTTTTACCGAACATATAGTAGAAGCTATGTTGAAAGCTTATGATGAGAAACTTGAACTTGAAGTTTCTATTCCTAGAAAATTGCATGATGAGTGGGAACCTACTACCAAAATAAATAAAAACAAATATGAATGAAGTGCTTTGGGTGATCTTGGTGCTAGTGTTTCAACCATACCAAAAACTTCATTTGATGTGCTTGGTCTCACCAATATTGAAGCGTGTTCCCTAAACTTGCATCTTGCGGATTCTACCATCAAGAAACCTTTAGGTAGAATTAATTATGTGATTATAATTGCAAATAAAAATAATGTGCCTGTAGATTTCATTGTGCTTGATATTGATTGCAATCCTTCTTGTCCCATAATACTTGGAAGACTATTCTTACGAACTATAGGTGCAATCATTGACATGAAGGAGGGAAACATAAGGTTCCAATTACCATTCAAGAAAGGGATATAACACTTTCATAGAAATAGAATTAAACCACATTATGAATCATCCATGAGAGCCACTTATGGGTTGAGTGTCAAACATGACAACACTTGAAACTATGCATTATGCCTAGCTAGGGGCATAAAACAATAACGCTTGTTGGGAGGCAACCCAATAGTTATCTTAATTTTTGTTTTTTAGTTTATGTTATTTTATGTTGACATGATTATTGCCTCTGTAATGATTATGTTTGTATGTTTTAATTAGTGTTTTTGCCAAGTAAAGCCTTTGGGATAACTTATTTAATGAGTATGATTGATGCTCTGCAAAAACAGAAACTTTCATCTCCAGTGCAGAATTTTTAATTCTTGGCTGGAGCTTGATAAATTATTGAAATTTTTACATAGTATTTATGTACAAATTATCCACTTTTTCCTAATTTTTCAGAAGTTTCAGAGTTGTAGAAGTATGGGATCTTTACAGATTGCTACAGATTGTTCTGTTTTAAACAGATTATGTTTTGCCTGCATACTTTCCTTGTTTTGATGATGCTATGGATTTTATGGGGGCGTATAAGTCATGGATAAGTTAGAATGAAGTACATATTATGAAATTATAAATTTATAATCAATTTATAATAGTACCTAAAGTAGGCAGTATGTTTCTTATACTAACGGATCTTACGATTTTTGTTGAGTTTTGTGTGATTGAAGTTTTCAAGTTTTGAATGTGATCGCGATGGACCATGGAATAAGGAGTAGAAAGAGCCTAAGATTTGGGATTCCTAATACACCCCAAGTATTAGTATAAGTAAGACTCAAGTGTCTAAGCTTGGGGATTCCCCGGAAGTCATCCCCTCTTTCGTCTCAAACCATCCGTATGTCACTTGGAGCTACATTTTTATTCATCACATGATATGTGTTTTGCTTGGAGCGTCATTTGCTTTTGTTTTCTTTTACTTTCAGTTTATCACAATAAAAATTTGGTTGACACACCTATTAGAGATAGACTCACCTTCATTATGATTTGCTAGAATACTCTATGTGCTTCACTTATATCTTTTGAGCTTGGCAGTAGCTCTAGTACTTCACTTATATTTTTTCGAGCACGGTGGCATGTAGATTTTATAGAAATAATTTTCTCTCGTTCTTCACTTATATTTGTTTGAGAGCTGAATAAATAGTGACGGTAATTTTCATGGGTCATAGGACTAGTCCAAAAATAATAGGCATTCGAATGGTAATCAAAACCATCATGTAGCACACATAGAGAAATTGTGAGTTAATGACATTGATATGGTAATATGAAAAATGTGTAAGTCCATAATTGTTGGTTCATATCATGTAGCACACATCAAAGCTTGTTGTTCATCTAAATATTATAGATGCATGGTGATGATGTGTGAGCATTCTTATTCCTCGTTAATATCCTAGTGTTTCTCGAGTTGGGGCGCGCGGCGGTTAACTCCTACCAACCCCCTCCCTCGAGGCATGCGAGTACTGCTTTGATGTGTGATAAAACTAATAAAACTTTGCAATAAGTATGTGAGTTCTTTATGACTAATGTGACACCTTGGACATACGCATCTTTACCTTCTCCTATTGGCTAGCCTCTTCGGTACCGTGCATAGCCCATTCTCACCTCGAGGAATGGTGCAACTTTCGCCGGTGCATCCACACCCCGCGGCATGATACACTCTGTTGCACATAAGCCTCATTATATATTCCTTAAAACAGCCACCATACCTACCTATTATGGCATTTCCATAGCCATTCCAAGATATATTGCCATGCAAATTTCATCGTCACTTCACATGACTAGTTCATTAATCGTCATATTGCTTTGTATGATCATATAGAGCTGACATAGTATTGGTGGCAAAGCCACCTTGCATCATGTTTTTGATACATGTCACGCTAGATCATTCCACATCCTCGTACACTGCGAGAGGCCTTCTCAGAGAGTCATATATTCCTATCAGTTCTCTATATTGAGTTGTAAGTAAATAAAAGTGTGATGATCATCCTTGTTAGAGCATTGTCCCAATTAGGAAAGGGTGATGGAGACTATGATTCCCCCACAAGTTGGGATGAGAGTCCGGACGATAAATAAATAAAATGGGGGAGGCCAAATGAGCCCACCATCTATAAAAATATATATTATGGGGGAGGCAAAAAGAAAGAAAAAAAGAGAAAAGTCCACCATATAAAAAAATAAATGAGAGAAAAGGAGAGAAGGGACAATGCTACTATCCTTTACCACACTTGTACCTCAAAGTGGCACCATGATCTTCATAGTGAGAGTCTCCTATGCTATCACCTCCATATGCTAGTGAGAATTATCTTATCATAATAAACTTGGCTTGTATATTCCAATGACGGGCTTCCTCAAACGCCCTAGGTCTTCATGAGCAAGCAAGTTGGATGCACACCCCACTTAGCTTCAGCTGAGCTTTCATATACTTGTAGCTCTAGTGCATCATTTGCATGACAAACCCTACTCCTTGCATTGACATCTATCGATGGGCATCTCCATAGCTCGTTGGTACGCCTAGTTGATGTGAGATTATCTTCTCCACTTTTTACCCCTTTGATATCTACCACCATATTATATTACACCTATATGCTATGTCCACTGGTTCACGCTCATGTATTGAATGAACAATAAAAAGTTGATGCATATTGAAAAAGTACAATCCAATTGCCTGACTTGAACACCGTGGTGCTTAACATTTGTATTTATGTGGTGAAGACGGAGTAATGCCTTGCTAATACAATAAAGAATAATAGGGGTAAACATTCTTTTAGGATCGTATACTTTAAAAATCAATAGTTGTGTTGCTTATACTTAATAAATATTATTACGTTGATGTTTCTTAATTCATTATTTCTCAATGATCATACATACAAGAGATTACATTATTGATAGCATGTCACATCAAAAATTCTGTTTTTATCATTTACCTACTCGAGGACGAGTAGGAATTAAGCTTGGGGATGTTGATACGTCTCCAATGTATCTATTATTTTTTATTGTTCCATCCTGATATATTATCATTCTAGAATACTTTTTGGGAATTTATATACCAATTTATAATATTTTTGAGCACTAACCTATTGACCCAGTGCCCAGTGCTAGTTCCTGTTTTTTGTGTGTTTTTTGCTTTGCAGTTTTACCCTACCAAACGAAGTCAAAATGCCACGAAATTTTAATATGATTTTTTCTAGACTATATGAAGACATGCAAGCATCGAAAGTGGACGAGAGGTCGCACGAGGGAGGCACAAGCCAACAGGGAGCGACCCAGGGCTTGGTCACGCCCTGATGGCTTGTGGCCCCCTGGATGCCTCCCGGCGTCCCTCTCTAGCCTATAAATTCACAAATATTCCAAAAACCCTAAAAGCACTCCCGAAAAACTGTTTTTGCCGCCACAAGTGTTTGTTCCGACGGGAGGCCATCTAAACCTCCATTTCGGTGATCTGCCAGAGAGGACATCAATCATGGAGGGCCTCTACATCAACCTTGCTGCCGTCACCATGATGTGTGAGTAGGTCACCATAGACCTACGGGTCCGTAGGGAGTACCTAGATGGTAATCTCTCTCTCTTATGTCTTCAATACCATGTTCATCGCATCTTCGCTTTGATCTATCCAATGTAATCACTATGTATGGTGTGTTTGTTGGGGTCCGATGAAATGTGGGTTTATGTTCAGATTATTCATGAAAAGTATTTGAGTCACCTCTGATTATTATGATTCTTAATTGCATGATCATCATAGATTCGTAATTCTCTCTGATATATTGAGATAGTTTGGCCAACTAGATTAATATTTCTTCAGTTGGTGTGGTACGTTGTAGTAGGTTCAACCTAGCGAATTTCTATATCCCAGTGAAAGAAGGGGACAAGATGCGTCTTTGTGTTGCTACTAAGGATAAAATGATGGGGTTTATTCATATTAATTGAGTTTACTTTGTCTACATCATGTCATTGTTTTTCCAAGCATTACTCTGTTTTTACTTAATACGTAGAGAGGCAAGCATAGAAGCTTTCTTGAAGTGGAGTAATAGTAATAGGTGCAGGCAGGAGTCAGCCTATTTTCTTATGGACGTGATGCCTATATACACATGATCATTGCCGTGAAAATCGCATAATTATTCGTTCTTCTATCAATTTCCCAACAGTAATTTGTTTACCCACCATATGCCTTTGCGATGAGAGATGCCACTAGGGAACATTACGGCCCCCGGGTATATTCACTTATATATTTACAAACGCTACTACTACCTTGATCCCATTATTTGTGTTTTATTTCATTTTGCAACTTACAATTATCAACAATTATCTACACACCTCATTTGCTTGCAAATAACGAGATCAAGGGGATTGACAACCCTCTTGCCCGCGTTGGGTGCAAGTTGTTTGTTTCTTTGTGTGCAGTCGCTGAAGACGGTTGAGGATTGGTATTCCTATTGGTTCGATAAACCTTGGTTTCATAACTGAGGAAAATACTTACCCACGTTGTGTTGCGATAACCCGTTCCTCTTCAGGAAAACCCAACGCAGATCACATTCGTCATAGTACAGTAGAAAATTAAACTCAAGTGGATGACCTAAGGTTTATCAATCCGTGGGAGGCCTAGGATAAAGATGGTCTCTCTCAAACAACCCTGCAACCAAATAATAAAAAGTCTCTTGTGTCCCCAACACACCAAATGCAATGGTAAATTGTATAGGTGCACTAGTTCGGCAAAGAGATGGTAATACAAGTATAGTAAAGATAGTAGATATTGATTTTTGTAATCTGAAAGTATAAAAACATCAAGGTAGCAAGTAGCAGAAGTGAGCATAAATGGTATTGAAATGCTTGAAAATGAGGCCTAGGGTCCGTACTTTCGCTAGTGCAATCTCTCAACAATGTGAACATAGTTAGATCATATAACAATCCCTCAACGTGCGATAAAGAATCATTCCAAAGTTCCGATCTAGAGGAGAATATAAGAAGAATTTGTTTGTAGGGTACGAAACCACCTCAAAGTTATTCTTTCCGATCAATCTTTCCAAGAGTTCATACTAAGGTAACAAGTTATCCTTTCCGATCGGTCTATCAAGCGTTCGTACTAAAATAACACCATAACAAATTCAGATTCATAATACTTATTCCAACACAAAGAACTTCAAGGAGCACACCAAGATTTCTAGCGGAGAATCATAGTATGAAAACATGTAATCAACCCTATGTCTAGATTACCCCATTGTCACCTCGGGAATCCGCGAGTTGATGCCACAACATATATCAAGTGAATCACTTGAATACCCCAATGTCACTACAGGTATCCGCATGCAAGACATATATTATGTGCTCTCAAACCTGAATATTCAATCAAACATAACAAGATCTTAAAGTGAAAGATTCAATTCATCACATAATAGCATGGGACAAACACCATATGATCCAACTGTATTAACAAGGCATGTGATATATCAAGATCATGATATATCAAGATCATGATATCTCAAGAACACGAGAGAGAGAGAGAGAGAGAGAGAGAGATTAAACACATAGCTGTTGGTACAAACCCTCAGCCCCGAGGGTGGACTACTCCCTCCTCGTCATGGCCTCCGCCGGGATGAGGAAGATGGCCACCAAAGATGATTTGCCCTCTCCCACAGGGTACTGGAACGTCTCCAGATTGGTAGGGCTACACAGAACTGCGGCGGCGGAACTTGTCTTCTAAGGTTATTTCTGGAGGTTTCTATATTTATAGGATTTTTGGGCGTTGGAATCACGCCAAGATGGGCCACGAGTGGCCCACTAGACACCACCTCACGCTAGGGGTCTGGTGCACCCTGATGTCTAGTGGGCACCATAGCCCCCCCCCCTGTGGTGGTTCTTTGCTCCAATATTTCTCTTTTCCTCCAAAAAAATTGTAAAAAAGTTTCATTCAATTCCGAGAACTTCTATTTCCGCACAAAAAACAACACCACGGTAGTTTTTCTGAAAACATCATCAGTCTAGGTTAGTTCTAAATAAATCGTATAAAGTGCAGCAAAACCATATAAAAGTATTTAAACATAGGCAAACATGGCATGAATACTTCATAAATTATCGATACTTCGAGACGTATCACGCCACAATGTGAGTGAAATGATTACTACCTCAGCATGATATCTATGGTCGGAAAGACTAAAATTGGTGCACAGGGAGACAACTGAGAATGCTCATCTGCTTTCTATGGGAATTTTAGCTCTTACAACAAATTTCGTGAGTGCATCATCCCCAAAGGCCTCATGTGAAGGGGGGGTGGTCTTGTCCGCCGAGGGTATTCGTAACTTAATGTGGATGCTTCTTTTGACCATGATCTACTACGGGGCATGATGGGGGCGTTCCTTAGAGATGATAAAGGCAGATTTACTACGGGAGGAAACGGCAAGATTGACTATTGTGCGGATGTATTGATGGCTGAAGCACCGGCGCTCAATTTGGCCTAACACTAGAACAGAGGGCGGGATGTAATCGCCTCATTATTAACTCGGACAATATTAAGGTTATTGAGACAATGAAGGATGGAGGACGGTCTAAGGGTGCAGCGGCGACAATATTCGATGACTATTTCCATTATGCATGGGAATTTGCAGTCACTAGAGTCAAACATCGTAATATAGACAAGCAAATAAAGTTGCTCATGAGCTCGCTACACTAGCAAGATTTTCTATGACTTCTAAGTGGTTTGAAGAACCATTATATGCAATTGTAATGTTACTCACAAATGATGTATTGATTATATCTAATGAATAAATTTCACGTTTATCTCAAAAATAATCTATAATAAATTTAAAATTTTGGATGACTAATACCTTTACATATATGACCATTTATGTAGTACATGGCTAAGGGATGATAACTACTTTGTTGATTCCGTGATTCACGGGACATCATGGCTTTATTAGCCCCCATCTTAGGCTATTTCCTCCACCTTGTTTTGTGTGTTCGGGGAAATATAGCTTACTTATTGATGTAGTTGGAGTGTTTGGTTTGATGTGGTTCTTGATAAATTTGTCTAATACGTGAGGGATTTGTATCAAATAAAACACACTTTTATTATGGAAGGATGATTTGGGCCTATGATCCGTATCTAGCCTTCATCTTTTTTTAACCAATTTGTGATGATTTACGTGGCAAGGTTATGTGGATCTAGAGGATGATGCTTTCTTTTACCATACGAAGGTCTTCCCAAAGCATGTACCACTCCTCAAGTCCTACAGAAAATGCTCTCCCAGATCCTATCTCTCTCAATTCTCGGGTGGTCAAAAAAAAGGAAAAAATTGCATCTCGACGACAGCGACAAGGGCAGAGTAGCAACGACATGCTCAAAGCGGCAACGCAACATTAACACCATTAACACCACGACCTCTCCAGCCTTCCCCTTCCTCTGCTACGACTTCTAGCAGATCCCGGAGAGCGGCGGTGGGTGGAAGGACATCGTCCACTATCCAACTACTATCGGTCCCCTTCCCAGTCCCAATCGATGCCCCACTTCTCTGTCTCTCAAATTCCTCCCTTCGATGTCCATAATCTCATGGTCTAGCGTGGGAGGCAAGCCCTTCACACTAGTAGGAGAGCGGGACCACCAAGTCGGTCAAAAACACATGACAATAATGTAAGAATGCATGAATACCAAAAATGATAACAAAGCCTTGTATGTACCATGCAAAAAAGCCAATGACGTGCATGAATCCGCTAAGTAAACAGAAAGTATCATTCCGCTAGCTCCCGTCAAAATCCATAATGTCTTTTTGCATCATGCAAAACAAGCAACAAAGTCACACACACGGGCTTCCCAATTGGCGCGGGAGGAGTTGCTTTAAATGATTGTTGAAGATGCTCTAACGTTCAAAAATATGTTTTTTTTTCTTTCTCATTTTGAATGGCGCATTGTTTCTTACTCCCTCCGTTAACTAATATAAGACCATTTTCATCACTAGTTACCTTTGTACACCTCAAAGTTGTCAGAATCGAGATTCTGAATCGGATCGGAAATCCGTTGGTAGGATCATGAACCGTAGAATCTTAACTACTAGGATCGTAGAAACTTAGATTCTATGAGCAAAATCGTAGAATCGGAGGGGCTACTTTGGATCGTAAGGTCGTAAGATTCTAAGACTTGAGTCGCGATTCTGACAACTTTGGTACACCTACTTCTAAAATACTCTGCACATCACGTTGTGATCGATAATCGCATGGGCACTTTGAAAGCAAAGGAACGTGAGAGTCTTCAACAAACTACACCTGCAAAGAACACCGGTGCAATTGACGGACTTGGTGCTATACAATATTATGGCTTGGAACTTGCAAGAATGCTGGTATTGGAGTAGGTGGCTTAGACCGTTTTGTGAAATATCAAGCTAGGACCCTGTGTTGATGTTAGAGCATCTCCAACAGTTCGTATGTTCAATCATTGGTATCAGTGTCCACATCAGCAACCAACAGCACATCATACAAGCTCTTCAATGAAGTGTATGTTAACCGTATGTAAAATACTAAGCGGGTTCATTAAATATTGAAGAAATAACCATACTTGCCTCGGAGCTTGTGCGTGAACCGTTGCTTCAAGTTCATACGATTTCATTCTCTCTATTATTTTATTATGTGCCATGTCATCAAAATCATCTATGTGGCAATTTTATCAACGATGATCATACGACCATTGAAGATGCCCTTAGTGTGCCGTCACGAATGTCCGCGTTCGAGGAGGGCTTCTTGTAACTATTAACTACTCCTTTCATCTGGAAATACTTATCATGGAAATGGTTGTATTTATATGTATTTTATTTTTGAAATGAGGTAAAAGATTTTCCATTTTCATTGATTAAGAAGAAGAAAATTGCCCGGTTAATTGGCGGATAACTAGGCTAAAACCGATACAATACACAACCCATATGACATGGGCACCACCGGTCAACCTGGCCACCGACATGGGCTCAAAGCTCCAAAGAAGTAAGACACCCACCGCGGAGTCGCAAGCGTCATCGTCATCACCGGCTGCCTCGAATGAGCGACTCTCACTTCACCATCGAGCTCCAACATCGAAGCCATCCTGCAGACAGCTGCAAAGAAACCACGATAGCACATGCCACAGGATGACCACACACGCGAGTAGCCGACAGCTCCGACCTTGACGACGAGTATCACAAGGGAAATATGCAAAACATGCGCCGGCCATGTCCTTCGCAAACGACCACCGAGCGCTCGGCATCGTCACTATTGTGACATCCTCGACTTTTGCTACAGCAATTATTGTGATTAAGCTACAGTGATCACCCGCTAATGATGCCACGTCATCGAATTCCCATCTCAGACCCGTGTTGATTCGAGTCTGTCCGGATCCAAAAATTTGAAAACAAAAGAAAAAATACTTTATAAGTTCATTACAAATATTAAAAGAATATGTATATGAAAGAGAGAATTAAAAGTATGTATAATAAATTGTAAAAGAAAGTATAATAAAAGAAAGTATTTAAAAATAAAAATCAGTTAGTAAAATAAATAGGAAAGAAAGAAATAATAAAAAAATGAAAACAAAAAGAAAACAAAATAAAACAAAACAAAACAACAAAAAAAAAAGAAGAAAACCCCCCCACCCCCTGGCCTGGCTGGGCCAAGAGGCCCAACCGGCCAGGCCCCCGCGCCCCTTCCTCTCAACCCTAGCGCCTCCCCCCTTGGCGAGGGAGCCCCTCTCGCTCCCTCCCCTCCCACCGAGCGCCGCCAGCCTCCCCCTCGTGGGGGGCCCCACCCCCACCGGCAGCGCCCCCCACCTCCCATCTCTCCCGTAACTCCCTCTCCCTCCCAGTCCCCCACGCACCAGGACCAGACCCCCCCCCCACGGCCCTCCCCATCCCGTCGGCCGGCCCCTCTCGGCCCCAACCCGAGCCCCCACACCTCGGCCGGCCATCCCCCGGCCCACCATCGGCCGGCCCCCTTCACCAACTCCGGCAACCACCACCACCACGGCTGCGGGAGGCCCTCGCCGGCGCGTCACCACCGTCACCGCCTCGTCCTCCTCCTCGTCGTCACCTCCGCTTCCCGCGAACTCCGGCTTCATCGGGCCGTACCGTCAACGTTGGTGAGCCCCTCCTCGGGCTCCTCCCACCGTCGCGTTCCCCTCACCGCCCCGGTTCCGTTCCGGCAAACGGAACCCCGATCCGTCGACGGTAGACTCCGGTAGGAAGGATTGAACATTTGGTTCTTCTATGTTGAGTTAGCAGAGAGTTGTTTCTCTGTTGTCTGTTGACAAAGAGGGAGATGAGAGTTTTGAGAGAAAATAAAAAAACAAATGTTGTATTCCGTATGTATGTATGTATGTATTTGATACCCGTATTTATGTATGTATTTGCGTATATAGGCATGTGGAGAAATACGACATTTGTATGGTTATGTATTTGTGATTAAAAATGTGTTTTTGGCCTAGGGTCACTTATCGGTGGGGCCAATGCACCCGCTGTCTATGACAGGGAGGCCCCACGCGATAGTTAATATAAATAATAAAAAATAATGTTTTATTAAATAAATAAATAGATATATTAGTTAAATTAATTAATTAACCTAATGAGAGAATACCACGTGGGTCCCCCACTAAATTAATCTGATTAATTAATATTTAATCTTAATTAAAACTTGTGCCTATGACGTTCGGGACCCGCTCGTCAGTTGACCAGTCAAATGTTGATGTCAGCATGACATCGCGATGATGTCATAATGGAATTTTATTAAAATAGCTAAATCTGTTTTTAATTTCTAAATAATTAATAAAACTTTGAAAATTAATATTAAATAATCCGTAAGTCAGATCAAAATATTTTCAACATGAAAGTTGATCAAAAACACAAGACGAACCCGGATACACGGTCCATTCGTCTCTCACGCGTCCCTACCATAGCAAACATGGAACTTTTCCATCGTTTCCAGTATAACCGGTAGTAGCCCGAGACCCGAAAAATATCGTCAGATATTCTTCCGACCCGTCTATGACGGATGTTGCTGCGTTAGCTCATGTCTAGCCTGCATCTTGTCATGTCATGCTTTGTGTTGCATCGGTGCTATTATTTATTGTTTCTTCCCCCTCTTATTACCGGTAGACCCCGAGACTGACGCTGCTGCCGGGTACATCTATGACCCTGCCGATCAGTCCTTTGCCGCAGAGCAGCAAGGCAAGCAAACTCCCCTTGTTCATTCCTATATCGCTTACGTCTTTCTTCCTACTGCTTGCATTAGTATTTTGCTACTGTTGTAGTTAGCTCCTATATCTGATGCATAGCCTATTTTTGATGAACTGCTACTTTCAGTCATGTATCCTTAATATGCTTAGTATAGGTGGAGCAGTCATCCCCTCAGACCCCGTAGTCCAGTTGTCCCGCTTGTTTTCAAATCTCGATCTCTGATCGACGAGCCAGACCCGGCACAGCACATTCACCCCCTTCGTTGTACGACGCTACAGAGATACTATCGGGTACCGAGGGTGACACCTCGCTAAGTACTCCTCATGATATCTCTGTAGTATAGCTAGTCGGTCGTGGTTATCGAGGGTGATTCCTCTTTCACCATTCCCGATGACGCCTCTGTCGTGCAACCCCGCGAGTGTGGGACCCCCGAGGGTGATTCCTCTAAGCCCACCTTGACGGGTACATCGTTCGGAATCCAACGAGGGTGATACCTCGGGTTTCCCCCGATGTTACAACCACACAGTTACTCGACCATGTTACCGGGATCATTGGTGATTAGTTGTAAGACGGGTGGATTCCCGTGAAACTGTGTTGTTGGCCTAATTAAAATGTTAATGGATTTGGTATTTGATCTGGGTTGGTTGGAGACCTTTTCGCACTAACCGGCTACGCGGGAAGAATTATGGGTACTCGGCGTCGCGGTATCAGCCGAAGCTTTTCAGATGCCAGCAATGTAGCGGCGCGCGCTCGAGTGGTCCCGAGATGCATCGCGCTTGTGATTAAGGGATGCTAGGACTGACGTCGGCCGCCCACGCCACGTGCAGGAGCGTGAAGGGGAACTGGGCCCACGAACCCTTTGTGCTTAGGATTTAGACCGGTGGGCTCGCCTCTCTGATTAGTCTTAGGTGGGGCTACGACGTGTCGATATTCCGAGGCCGGGCAGGACCCAGAAAAGTATGTCCGGCCAGAGTGTTATCGAGCGTGACGGGACATGTGGTGCACCCTTGCAGGGATGAAAATTAACTATTCGGATAGCCGTGTCCACGGTTACAGGACGACTTGGAGTTGTGCCCCGATCTTTTACAACTACAATTGTTACTTAACTGGAATTAGTTTGCCTCGGGATTGCTTCCTCGCAGGGAGTCGAGGGAGGATCTTTAGGCGTGACCTCACTTTAATATTGCTGCAACAATATGATTATTAACGTGTTACCCCTGTTCTACTCTCGTCTATTGCTGCAAGACCCTGAAGATGCTAGTCTTCGATAGGACTAGGCTTTCTCTCTCTATTCTCGCATTGCTGCAGTCAGTCCACATATAACCCCCCTTCTTTGATACTGATGCATAATTAGAATAGTTCTGATGTAAGACTTGCGAGTGCTTTGGATGAGTACTCACCGCTGCTTTGCTTCCCCCCTTGTCCCCTTGATCCGTTTGCTGCGACCAGATGATGGAGCCCAGGAGATGGAGGTCCCCGCCACCGACGACTGCTACCCCGACGGTGCCTACTACTACGTGGAGGCCGCTGATGATCAGGAGTAGTTAGGAGGTTCCCAGGCAGGAGGCCTCGCCTCGTTCGATCGTTGTATCTTTTGTGCTAGCCTTCTCTAAGGCACCCCATGTTGTTTTATGTCTGTACTCAGATATTTGTTGCTTCCGCTGACTCGTGTGTTTATCGAGCTTTCGTATTCTAGCCCTCGAGGCCCTTGGCTTGTAATATGAAGCTGATGTTATTTTATTTGTGTCTAGAGTTGTGTTGTGATATCTCCCCGTGAGTCCTTGGGTTTGGTCGTACGCATTTGCGTGTATGGTTAGTGTACGATTAAATCGAGGGCGTCACAACTATCTAGACTCGCTCCACCGCAGCTCCGACTACAAGCAACCAAACAACCCACGGAAGGCCACCTCAGACACGCCGGAAAGAACCGACTACCAAAGTCCATGCCGCGACCCGACCTCCTCGCAACACCATCATCGTTGTCAAACAGTAACCAGCGCCCCAGCTCAGCAAACCATGCGGCGAAGATGCCCCCGACCACGTCGAAGATGCCGCGAAACGCTAGTCTCCCGATCGTAGCCGGCTCTGAGGCGATGCCCGCAAGAATGAAAATGACTCAATGACACCTCCATCGCCCGATCCACGGGATCTGAGGTTTCACTCCAGAGCTCAGGTCGTGGGGAGGAGCAGCACACCTCCACGACGACGCTTTCAAGAAAGATAACGGCACCCGCGGGCGTCGCCGTCGCCGGCTCCTATGAAGATCGGAGCAAAGATTTCTCCCGGAGCTGTGTCGAACACCCGTCGCCACTAACCGCCACCCTCCAACCACCAGTTGTCGAGGCTTACCTCATTCTGACAACGGGATCCCACGATCCACCATGACCAGGCGCACCGCCCCCTAGCCGAAGCCATCGCCACCAAATCCGGGGTCGCCGCCCCGACAACCGCAGACTTCCAGAGCGTGATCGACGCGCACCACCACGACCCCCAGCCAGGGCAGCCCCCCGACGGGGCCAGAACCGGCCAGAGATGGCCAGATCAGGAAAGCTGGGACATCCGACGACGAGCACAAGCACGAGCTCGCACAGGAGGAAAAGTGGACCGCCACCCCGTCGAGACATGTCGGAGCAGAGCCGTCAAGCGACGCGAAGGAGGCCCATCGACGCCGGCGATGCCATGCTGCGAGAAGAGTGCAGAAGGGCCGACCTCCCCTACCAGGAAAGCGCACTGCAGGGCAAGGAAACGCCTTGCCGCCGTCGTTCGCCGGCCGGGCTTAGCCCACCGGCTTCCTCCGGCGACGGCGAGGGAGGAGGAAGCAGGGGAGGGGCGGCTGCTGCTGCTGCTAGGGTTCCGCCCGAGCCGCCGCGAGGAGTGACGCGGACGTGCGGGAAAGGGATGTGTCGCTAAAAATAATATCAAAAATCATTATATTCTAGATTTATTTTAGTCCTATATACATTTGTTTTTATGTATTTATGCGGCGAGTAATTTCATACTGAGGGATACTCCCTCCGTTCCTAAATGTAAGTCTTTAAGAGTTTTCACTAGGAAACTATATAAGGATGTATATGGACATATATTAGAGTGTTAATTCAGTCATTTTGCTCCCTATGTAGTCCTCTAGTGAAATCTCTAAAAAAAAACTTATATTTAGGAACGAAGGTAGTACTTTTTTCTATAAAGATACGGGATGCAATTGGCCTACTCTCGAAAAGAGAAACGTTGCGATCCGATCAGAGACTCCAAGTTACATTTCCAAGGTCAACAGGAGCAAATTCCATGGTAGAGAACTGAGGGAGGTGCGCGCTCCAGATCGCAGAATAGTTAAGCATGACGACGGAGGATTCTGCCCCCGTCCGCATCGTCTCCTGCCGCATGGTGCGGCCGTCTTTGAGCGGCGTGGCGACGTGCTCAGCCGAGCCTGCGGCCGAGACGGTGCACCTTGCGCCGTGGGACCTCCAGATGCTGACCGTGGACTACATCCAGAAGGGCATCCTCCTACCTAAGCCCCCCGCCGGAGACGGCGGCGAGCGCCTCGTCGAGCGCCTTGCTTCCTCCTTCGCCCGTGCTCTGGGACGCTTCTACCCCTTTGCCGGCCGCCTCGCAGCCGAGGAGCAGCTGGAGGGCAGCGGCGTCACCGTCTCTCTGCGCTGCACCAGCGAGGGCGCAGAGTTCGTCCACGCGGTGGCGCCCGGCGCCACAGTGGCTGATGTCGCGGCCTCGCTGTACATCCCCCGTGTGGTCTGGTCCTTTTTCCCACTCGACGGGTTAGTCGGCGCGGATGCCGTGGCTGGATCGCGCCCCGTCCTTGCCGCGCAGGTCACCGAGCTCGCCGACGGCGTGTTTGTGGCCATGTCGCTCAGCCACGCCGTTGCCGATGGAACTGCCTTCTGGCACCTCTTCAACACCTGGGCCGAGATGAGCCGGAGTGGTGGCGACGACGCCGAGATGTTCACGCCGCCGCCGGTGCTCGAGCGTTGGTTCCCCGATGCCTGCCCTGTACCGGTCCCTCTGCCGTTCGCCAAGCTGGAGCATATGATCCGGCGATTCGATTGCCCTCCGGTGGAGGAGTGCTTCGTCCATTTCTCCGCCGAGAGCATCAAGAACCTGAAGGCCAGAGCGAACGCCGAGGTGGCCAGCGCCGGCGTCGGCTCGGCCACCTCCACTCCCACCCTCTCGTCCCTCCAGTCCCTGCTCGCTCACGTCTGGCGCGCAGTCTGTCGCGCCCGGCGCCTGTCACCGGTGGAAGAGACGACATACACCGTGCTCGTTGGGTACCGCGGCCGTGTCAAGCGCATACCACAAGCCTACGCAGGGAACGCCGTGGTGCGCGCCACGGCGAGGTCCACAGCCGGCGAGATCCTGGACAGGGGACTGGGGTGGACGGCGCAGCTGCTGAACAGCACTATCACGTCGCTCGACGTGGCGGCGCTGGTGGGCTCGCTGTCTTACTGGCACCGGGACCCGAGGTTCGCTTACCTGGCGGGGTTCTGGAACCCGGCGATGATGGTGACCGGGAACTCGCCGCGGTTCGACGTTTATGGGAACGACTTTGGGTGGGGCGCGCCGTTGGCCGTGCGGAGCGGTGGCGCAAACAAGGTGGACGGGAGGGTGACGGTGTACGAGGGCCTTGGGGGCGGTGGGAGCATGGGGATGGAGGTGTGCCTCGCGCCGGAGGCGCTCGCGCGGCTAGCTGCAGACGATGAGTTCATCTATCAGGAGTTCGGGACTGACGTACAGTTGTAGGGGTTCAGGAGTTCATCTATCACGAGTTCCAAATTGATGACTTCAACTGAGAGGCCTACACTTCTAGAAAGCTTACTGATATTAAGGGCATCTCCAACGCCCGCGCTACCTGCTGCGCTGTAAAATACAATTTACAGTGCGTGTTTTTTTTTTCACGACGGCCAATGCTTTGTTTCAGCAGACGTGCAAAAATGCTACGCATGCGCGTAGCTCCAGCAAACGCGTTAAAATGCAGCACACGCGAACAGCCGGCGCTTGCCATGTGTTGCATTTTTGACCCATTTTAAACGCAAAATTAATTTCAAACATCAAAACAAAGACATGTCATAATTTAAATCACACAAACAAGTTCATGATGCCATAAAAAGTTCATGCCCACAAAATCACCCAACCAAGTTCATGCCCACTAGTTCAAATTCATGCCCACGTCAAGCCTCGTCCTCATCTTCATCTTCCTCTTCCTCCGATTCATCATCCGAAGCGGATTCTTCCTCCTCCTCTTCACGGGTGTTGGAAAGATCATGCGAAGGTGTTGGCACACCGGAAGACATGCCGCCCATGGCGCCCGGAAGTGCTCCCATGCCTCCCATGAGAGACACAAAACTCATACCTCACATGCCGCCAATGCCGCCCGGAGGTGCTCCGAAGCCATCCATGCCTCCCATGCCGCCAATGCCACCGCCTCCCATGCCGCCAATGTCGCCCGGAGGTGCTCCGACACCATCCATGCCTCCCATGTCGCCCATGCCATCGCCACCCATGCCGCCAATGCCGCCCGGAGGTGCTCCAAAGCCACCCATGCCGCCTATGCCACCGCCACCCATGCTGCGAAGCATCGCTCTTTTTCGTATCAAGACCTCTTCACGGGTAAGATTGATATACTCCTTTTTTGTATCAAGACCTCTTCGGGAGCCTCCGCGGTCGTCGCACGCCCTGTATGTCTCTTTCTCGATGGCTTGGAGGAGCCGAAGTCGTCCGCCGCCTTCTTCTTCTTCCCGGAAACCTTGCCCTTCTTCGCCCGCGCCACATTTGAGAGCTGCAAGAGGGGGGCACGTGGGTTCACGGCGGGCGCCGGCGCGAGGCCACCCGTCACCGAGGTCATCCCTGACGGCATGAAAATGTCGCGCGCGACGCCGGTGCTTGGAGGAGCGGCGGCGAAGCCAAAGCTCCCAGCACTAGGGTTTGCGGCGGCGGCGACGGCCGCAGTGGAGGAGTCGCGGCTGTAGGAAGGGGTCAAGGGGGTGCCGGCGGGGGCGTCCATCGGGTAGTTCGCTGGCGGCGGCGCGCGGCGGGGCAAAGGTGACGCGGTGGGGGCGAAAGTGGAGAGAGCGGCGCGAGCGCTTGAGTGTGCAGCGTGCCGAAGCGGACGCATCAAATAAGCAGCGTGCGATGCGGATTCCGACCGCGCGGTGTACTCTTTATGCTGCGCGCTTTTATCGTGCGATTGCTGGAGCAATTTTTTTTGTTGCGCGCGCGCTAAAAACGCGTTTTTTGTAGCGCGGCTGTTGGAGATGCTCTAAAGGGTTGGACGCGTTTTGCTGCGGTGTTAATGTTTTCGAATTTTTATAATTTTTATACTCAATCTATCTTAAAAGATAAGGTGCACTTTTTTTGAAAAATCAAACCTTTTTAAACATGATCACATTTTTCTATAAATATATTAGTATCTACAATATCAAATCGGACTCTAAGATTCATCATGAAATGAATTTTCATATTATTTAGTATTGCGGATGTCAGTATTTATGCGTGTAAACTTGATCAAAGTTTAAATAGTTAACTTTTTAATAAACTAATACACCTTACATTTTTGAACAGAATGAGTAGTAGGTTTGGGAAAGATGATGGGGTGTATTTTCTTTTCTATTCATATAGCACAGTGTTTTAGTGGGCTTTTGTCATGTAATTTTATGATCCGTTAATCAACTCATACTTATGTGAAAAATATTTTTGTGTTGGTAATTGCATGTACTATATTGGTGTTACAGTATCGCATGTTAACGCTATTTTTTTAGATGATGAAAGGATGCCTAGGATTCATAAGTTTGTATAGGCCAGTTGTTTCCAATTGATTTAAAAGATTGTTGACCGAGTCAAAAATATGAATAAAATCTAATATTTAATCTCCCAATGAAAGAAAAAAGGCATAGTTAATTAAAATAATAGAGTGAGAGATTGTTGATCCGTCAAAATCGTTGACCCAATTCCAAATTGGTAACTTCAGATGAATGAGAGGACTATAATTCTAGTGAGGTTAATGATGTCTTATATTATGTTTGAGGTATTTTGTACTTTTAATGAATTTTTATATTTGATCAAGATGTTTTTTGCAAACATAAAATAAAACATAACCAATATGAAAACACCTTCTAACTAGGAATCTAGCATCCACAAAGGAATGTTGAGGGTTCATTTAGTTTGCAGGTATCTTTTTTCTCGATTACACACGAATGTGTGTATGATAAACTCTCAAGTTGTACTATTAGCGACACTTGTTCTTGAACAAAGGGAGAGGAGGAGAAGACCTCTCCACATGGTTACGTTACATGTACATGCACATACACACACCTCCGTAGAAACTACAAAACACTATCCCCTCTCATTGATCCACGTAGCCAACATGCAAAAGAAGGTGTCTAGTTCCTCTTTAATTAGACATGCATGTCTCCATGTCCTTCCCTCTCTCTTAATCCTCGTCATCACATGTAGCACCGATGTTGTGGCGCCCTCAAAGATATGTCATTTCCTTGTTTTCATAAAGTCCACATGACCAAAGTGAAGATGTCGCAAATGTCTCTCGGACGTTGGCCCGCCACACTTGCACTGGTGCACCATGCTCCCATGTTTGAGCGAGCAAAAAGAGCCCTTCCTGCATGCCAAGATCAACACACACTTGTGCCCAAACTTCCCTTGCAAAGACACGGTCGAGGAGAATGTGATGGTTTTGACATGTTGCACATAGAAAGGACACGAATCTTGATGTGGTAGCCCTTGTCTAGCTAACCTGCTGGAAGTCCAACATCTATCTCGGAGGGCTAGCCAAGTAAAGAATTGGAATTGCAATGGTGCCATAGACTTATGTTGGTACAATTAATTACCTTTGTATTTTGGAGATTCTTGTGAAAAACAGTAATGGCCTGATTTGTTTGCTAGTTTCACCGAAGACTATGTGCGTTGCACAGAAGGAAGAGCTACATTTCGGGAGGAAATGAAGACGAGTAGATTCTCTTGAAGGAATTGACCCTTTTAAAGTTATTGCTGACGGGAAGCAATTCATTTGGTGCATCCAAAAAAGAATGACTAAAGTCGAGAAGTTTGAAGACAATATGAAAAAGAAGCATTCCTTTCGTTCTTCCTCTTTCTCTCTTTTAAGTCATGACCTCCATACTTTTAAGAGGGGTATAGGTTCTTGAAACTTTGGTCCGCCGTGATGCTTAGCTCAAAACCTACAGAAGACTAAGAGAAATCTCTTTGTGCTCTGAATGATTACTTGTTAGCTGAATAAGATGTTCTTCGGTGTTGCAGGAGATATCTTTCGGATTGAGGAATTAGCATCACTTGCTCCACAAGTAATTTTATCATTGTGCTCAAAATCCGACCATTAAAAACGTGGTGTTTGTCCATTGGCTGAGCTACGTGTCCAATGTAGTCATTTCCCTTCAGGGAAGGTTGCGACTATAAATAGTCAACCCGCACCAATATTGTGTGTTGGCTGTTGTGCTTGCGATTATAATTAGATTGATTGGGAACCCCTCTCCACGTGATTTGAGTTTAAGATCCACCGATAGAATAATCAAGAGCCAAAACTTATACAATAGTTGAGCATCATAGTAGACCCGAGTTAGAGTTCTTGTACCTATTACTCTTGAGAGATGCATACTCTCTAGATGGATAATGTAAACTCGAGTTACGAAGAGTAATTGTTGTCTACGAGTCAAAAAAGTTGGCAACAAATAGTCATTCTGGTTTGCGAAGAGTAACCATGAGTAATTGTGGTCACCGAAGAGGAAGTCTCTCGAAGGTTTGGAATTCATCGACAAGTATTTTCCGCGAGTGAAATCAACCGAAGTCTGATCATCTTCGAGATAAAGGAGAATATGACAGAGATAGATTTGCTCATATGTTCAATCACAAGTCCATCCAACGAGGCGTAGCTCTTGTGAAGAAGAGTGAACTGGTCTACCAAATCAACTCTCGCCATTGAGAACCACTGGTCCATTCTCTTTCATCTCATTACATTCGAGTGTTTACCTTTAGTATTCTATGCTATTGTTATCATGATCATTTATCATTGATTGTTGTTTATTTAGCTCTATGTTCTATGATAAGATAAATTTCAAGCATTTCCTTCTTTATTGTGACTATGTTATGTCGCATATTTGCACACATAGTACTTAAGGTTGTATGCCTATATGTTTGTCCGATCTTCATTTGGTGCTATCTAGTAATTCGGCTTAGCCTTGCTGTGATGAACCTTTCACGGTAGTGTGTTATTGTTGTCTCCTTGTATTTCTTTGCGGTTGCTAGAGCTTTGTCATTCAGTCCCTACAATGGATCTACCATGTTGCTTATCTTGATATCATTCTATGACACTATTGCTAATATGGATTCATTGAGTTATTATGCGAAAAAAATCATTGCATCCTTCATAAAGAGTCTTGCTTAGATCTTCACCTCAATTATCTTTTGCTTGTGTTGTGATTGTTTATTTTTGGTGGTCTATCTCTTGATTCTATTCTGTTGTTGTGTGATACATCCATTTTGCATGAGGAATTCTTCTTGATATGTATGTTATTCTTGTCCATTATTCCTCATTATGTTACAATTACTATGTATTTCCTCTTTGAATATGCAAGGTACACCACAAAGAGGGAAATTACTAGAAACTACAATTCTATACCTGTAAACCAAGAAAAAGGCTGAAAAATCACTTGACTCCAAATGACATGAAATTTTACGAAGAATTTTTATGCAATATATAAGAATTATTGGGCCAAAATATACCGGAGGGGGGCCACCTGCTGGCCACAAGCCAACAGGGCGCGCCCTGGTAGTTTGTGGGCCACCAATAGGTCTCCCGACCCCCTCTTCTCCTTTATGGTGTGATTTACCATAGAAAAATCATAAGGATACTTTCGGGATGAAGTGCCGCCGTCTCGAGGCAGAAACCTAGGCAGAGGCCCTTTTGCTCTCCGATAGAGAGATTCTGCCGGGGAAACTTCACTCCGGGAGGGGGAGATCAAAGACATCATCATCACCCACGCTTCCTCCTTCGTGGGAGGACCAATCTTCATCAACATCTTCACTAGCACCATCTCATCTCAAACTATAGCTCATCTCTTGTACTCAATCTTTGTCTCAAAACCTTAGATTTGTACCTGTGGGTTACTAGTAGTGTTGATTACATCTTGTAGTTGATGCTTCTTGGTTTATTTGGTGGAAGATATTATGCTCACACCCTTAATCACCATTATTATACCTCTGATCTTGAACATGTTGATGAGGTGTGGGTAGTTACTATTGTTCCTGAGGACATGGAAGAAGTCTTGTTATAAGTAATTATGTGAAGTTGGTATTCGTTTGTTATTTTTGATGATAAGTATGTCGTTGCTTCTCTCAGTGGTGTCGTGTGAACATCGACTACACGACACTTCATCATGTTATGGTCCTAAGGGAAGGCACTGTGGAGTAACAAATAGATGATGGGTTGCGAGAGTCACAGAAACTTAAACCCCATTTTATGTGTTGCTTCATAAGGGGATGATTTGGATCAACATGCATGCTATGGTTAGATTTATCTGAATTCTTCTTTCGTAGTTGCGGATGCTTGTGAGAGGGGGTAATAATAAGTGTGTCTCTTGTTCAAGTAAGAAAAACACCTTAGCATCGGTCCACTCACATATCAAATTATCAAAGTAACGAACGCGAATCAACTTATACATGATGAACATGAGTAGTCAGAAATTTCCATGTGTCCTAGGGAGCGCTAGCTTCATATAAGAGTACTTTCACGCGTGTCCTTTGCTATAAAAATGATTAGGCTGTCCTGATGGACACTTGCTACTATTATTACTTGTCACTTTTTACGCTTTATGGTGCTACAAAACTATCTATCACTGTTACTTACAACACTTGCAGAGAATACCTTGCTAAAACTCCTTAATTTCTTTATGCTCCTCATTGGGTTCAATACTCTTACTTCTCGAAAGGACTATGATTGATCACATATACTTGTAGGTCATCACTATGTTTGGGATTCATTCAAAGTTTCCAAATAAATTTTGAATCTCCCATTCACCTTGTCTCTTCGATATACACTCAGTCCTAACAACTTCCATGTGAACTCCATCGTTGGTGCACCTAGCGGCCCTAGAACTTTGTAGCATATGCGAAACGTGTCGCGAACTCGTCATTGTTCTCACAAGCCTATGTCATGGTGTCTCTATTCATAGGATCCAGTTGCACCTTCTCCACCCTATCCCATACTAAGAAGAATTCTTGAAGAAGGCCATCTTTGAGGTCCGGCCCTAGATCGACATGTTGGGGAACATCGTATGGGAAACAAAATTTTCCTTCGCACACATAAGATCTATCCATGGTGATGACCATCTATGAGAGGAGAGATTAGATCCTCATACCCTTGTAGATCGCTAAGAGGAAGTGTATATAATGCGGTTGATGTAGTGGAACATCTTCGTGATCCAAATCGCAGCACATCCCGTGATCTCATCACGATCTGTCCCGCGATCCCATCACAATCCATCCCGATCTACTGCCGAACGGACGACACCTCCGCGTTCAGCACGAGTACAGCTCGATGAAGATGACCGCCTTCTTGATCCATCAAGAGGGGTGATGTCAGCTGTGCTTCCCCGGCAACGGCGACAAGAATAGTCGTGTCCACGGCACCAGGAATCCTTCTGCTGCGGCTACGCCTTAAGGGACTTCCTAGGCAAATATGCAAAGGATTTCCCCCGTGGCCTTGGAGCCTTGCGTTGGTGTTCCCTCGAAGCAGAAAGGGTGATGTAGCACAGTGGTGGTAAGTATTTCCCTCAGTTTGAGAACTAAGGTATCAATCCAGTGGAGGAGTATCACAAGATCCTGCACAAACACAAAGAACCTGCTCCCAACGCTATGAAGGGGTTGTCAATCCCTTATAGATTGTTTGCCAAGTGAGAACTGAAAGCAACAAAGTAACAAAGCAAAGTAAAAGCGGAGGTGTAAACGATGGATGTGAATAGACCCGGGAGCCGCAGTGTTTACTAGTGGCTTCTCTCATGAAAGCAAGTAGATGGTGGGTGAACAAATTACTGTCGAGCAATTGATAGAGCCGCGCAAAGTCGTGACGATATCTATGGCAATGATTATATCTATAGGCATCACGTCCAAAACAAGTAGACCGATACTTTGTGCATCTACTACTATTACTCCACATGTCGACCGCTATCCAACATGTATCTAGTGTATTAAGTCCAAGAGAACAGAGTAACGCCTTAAGCAAGATGAAATGATGTAGATGGACAATCTCATATCAACGACAGAGCCCATCTTGTTACCCTTGATGGCAACTACTTAATGTGTGCCTTGCTGCCCCTACTGTCACTGGGAAAGGTCACCACATGGTAGAACCCAAAACCAAGCACTTCTCCCATTGCAAGAATCATAGATCTAGTTGGCCAAACAAAACCCAAGACTCGGAGCGACTTACAAGGATATCAAATCATGCATATAAGAAATCAGCAAAGACTCAAATATATATCATAGATAATCTAATCACAAATCCACAATTCATCGGATCTCGACAAACACACCGCCAAAGAAGATTACATCGGATAGATCTCCATGAAGATCATGGAGAACTTTTTATTGAAGATCCAAGAGAGAGAAGAAGCCATCTAGCTACTAACTACAGACCCGTAGGTCTGAAGTGAACTACTCACGAGTCATTGGAGGGGCGATGATGATGATGAAGAAGCCCTCCAACTCCAAAGTCCCCTCCGGTAGGGTGCCGGGAAGGGTCTCCAGATGAGATATCGCGGAAACGGAAGCTTGCGGCGGTGGAAAAGTATTTTCGAGGCTCCCCTCATTTTTTGCTGTATTTTAGGGAATATATAGGCCAAAGATCTAGGTCAGGGGGCGGCCAGGGAGGCCACAAGCCCTACCACCGCCGCCTCCCCCTCGTGGCGGAGTGGGGGCTTGTGGGCTCCCAGGAGCCCCCTGGCTTGACCCACAGGCCCCCTGATCTTCTTCCATTCGGGGAAAAATCATTTCGGGGATTTTATTCCGTTTGGACTCCGTTCCAAAATCAGATCTGAAAAGAGCCAAAAACACAGAAAAAACAGGAACTGGCACTTGGCACTGAATTAATAAGTTAGTCCCAAAAAAGATATAAAAGGTACATAAAGCATCCAAAGATGACAAGATAACGGCGTGAAACCATCAAAAATTATAGATACGTTTGAGTCGTATCAAGCATCCCCAAGCTTAACTTCTGCTCGTCCTCGAGTTGGGAAGTGATAAAGAATGAATTTTTGATGCTTTCATGCTACCTAGCATAGATGTCCTTTGTAACTCCTCTTATGTGACGTGAATGTTCAGATCCATTAGATTCAAAACAATAGTTTGCTATTGACGTGGAAACAATAATAATTCAAGCAAACTAGCAAGGTAATCATAACTTTCAAAATAAAAAGGCCAAAAGAAAGTTATCCCTATAAAAGCATATAGTCTGGCCATGCTCTATCATCATTGCACAACGAATTTAAATCATGCACAACCCCGGTATTGGCCAAGTAATTGTTTCACACCTTTACTTTCTCAAACCTTTTCAACTCTCACGCAATACATGAGCGTGAGCCATGGTTATAGCACTATGGATGGTGTGGAGTGTGGTGGAGGTTGCAAGACAAAAAGGAGAAGATAGTCACATTAAATAGGCATATCAATGAGCTGTGGAGATGCTCATCAATAGATATCAATGTGAATTAGTAGGGATTGCCATACAAATGATGCACTAGAGCTAAGAGTATGTGAAAGCTCTTAAAGAAAACTAGTGGGTGTGCATCCAACTTGCTTGCTCACGAAGACCTAAGGCAATTTTGAGGAAGCCTATCATTGGAATATACAAGCCAAGTTATATAATGAAAATTCCCACTAGCTATACGGTGGTGAAAAAACGAGAGACTCTCAGTCATGAAGATCATGGTGCTTAATATGCACAAGTGTGGAAAAAGTGGTAGCATTGTCCCTTCTCTCTTTTTCTCCCATTTTTTTATTTTTTTGGTGGGCTCTTTGGCCTCTTTTTTTAATTTTTTTTATTTTGGTGGGCTTCTTTGGCCTCTTTTATTTCCTCACATGGGACAATGCTCCATTAATGATGATCATCACACTTTCAACTCAAAACTTAGAGCAACAATGACTCTATATGGAATGCCTTCGGTAGTGTACCGTGACAATGATCTAGCATGGCATAGACATTAATGGAAACATCATGCTAGCTATCTTACGATCATGCAATGGCAATGTAGACGTGGTGGCACATGTCATGGTGGTAGTTGCATGGCAATATATCTCGGAATGACTTTGAAAAAGCCATAGTAGGTAGGTATGGTGGCTGTTTTCAGGGAGGCTAATGATGGGTTTTGTGCACCGGCGAAAGTTGCACGACACTAAGAAGATAGTGATGGTGGAAGGTGAAAGTGCATCTAAACCATGGACTCAACATTAGTCATGAAGAACTCATATACTTGTTGCAAAAGTTTTATTAGTAATCGAAACAAAGCATTCATCGCATACTCCTAGGGGAAGGGTTGGTAGGTATAAACCATCGCGCGATCCCGACCGCCACGCAAAGGATGACAATCAATAGACTAATCATGCTCAGATTTCATCACATAGCGGTTCACCATACGTGCATGCTACGGGAATCACTAACTTCAACACAAGTATTTATAGATCCACAACACCTTACTAGCATGGCCTCAATATTACCACAACCACAACTCAAAACTAATTGAGATGAATCAAACTTCTCTAACTATTCAATGCACATGAAGGTGGAAGTTTTCGTATCCCTTTGGATAACTACCCCTTTTGAGACTACTTTCAAAGCATAGATCAACTACCAAGCCACGCACCGCTGTGCTCTAAAATATATAAGTGAAGCACATAGAGAAAAAGTATCTAGCTCAAAAGATATAAGTGAAGCACATGTGAGCTGAATTGTCTACAAAAAGATATAAGTGAAGCTCGACAAAATCACGGTGTGTGCATGTCTCTCTCTCTAGGTGTCCAGCAAGGATGATTGTAAAACAACAAAAAATAAAAGACTCCTACGATACAAGACGCTCCATGCAAAAACACATAACATCTGGTGGATAAAAATATAGCCCCAAGTAACGTTACCGATGGATTGAGGACGAGAGAGGGGATGCCTTCCCGGGGCATCCCCAAGCTTAGGCTTTTACGGCATCCTTGAATCTCTTGGGGTTCCTTGGGCATCCCCAAGCTTGATCTCTTGACACTCTTTATCTCTTTGTCCATAAGAACTTCACCCAAAACTTGAAAACTTCACAACACAAAACTTAAACAGAAACTCGTGATAACATTAGTATGAGAAAGCAAACCACCACTTCCTTAGGTACGGTAGCAAACTTAAATTCTACTTGTGCTGATGTTGGATTACTGTATTTTCAATCTTCCATGGCTAATACCCCCCCCCCCCCCCGATACTATCCATAGTTTCATCAAAATAAGCAACCAACACAACAAAAACAGAATCTGTTAACAGCAGACCAGTCTGTAGCAATCTATATATTTAGTATACTTATGGTACTTCACAAATTCTGAAAAATTACGACAGTCTGAAGAATTTGCGTAGAAATCATCAGCAAAAAGAATCAACTCAAAAGCTCTTACAGAAAAAAAATGAAAATTCTTTTCGTGAGCAGAAAGTTTCTGTCTTTTCCAGCATGACCAAACGATCATCCTCAAGACTAATCATAACGGTTTTGCTTGGCACAAACGCAAAAAGAAACACAAAAAACACAATCATAACAGAATTATGAAAGTGTGGAAAACACAAAACAGAAATAAAAAGGATAGATTCATTGGTTTGCCTCCCAACAAGCGCTTTTATTTAACGCCCTTAGCTAGGCAAAAAGTGATGGAATCACGTATAGTCATCTTTGGTGCTCAAACCATAGGTAGCCCTCATCATAGATTCATAAGGCAATCTTATTTTCTTTCTAGGAAAGTGCTCCATGCCCTTATTTAAAGGAAATTGAAATCTAATATTCCCTTCCTTCGATGATAGCACCAATAGTCCTTAGGAAAGGTCTACCAAGAATAATGGGACATGAAGGATTGCAATCTATGTCAAGTAAAGTGAAATCCACGGGTACATAATTATTATTTGCAACAATAAGAACATCATCGATCCTTTCCATGGGTTTCTTGACAGTAGAATCCGCAAGATGCAAATTAAGAGAACACTCTTCAATCTCATGAAAACCAAGAATATCACATAAAGACTTTGCAATCGCGGAAACACTAGCACCTAAATCACACAAAGCATTGCACTCATAGTTTTTGATCTTGATTTTGATAGTACGTTCCCACTCATCATGAAGTTTTCTAGGTATAGAGACTTCTAGTTCGAGCTTCTCTTCAAGAGATTTCATCATAGCATCTACGATATGCACGGTAAAGGCTTTGCTTTGGCTATAAGCATGTGGAGAGTTTGCAATGGATTGCATCAAAGAAATGCATTCAAACAAGGAGAAATTATCATAATTGAATTCCTTGAAATCCAAAGTGGGAGTTTCATTACTACCCAAAATGTTGACTTCTTCTACTCCACTCTCCACACCTTTATCATCAAGATAGGTGAACTCCGAATCATTGGGGCGTTTTTCAAACAAAGTGGATTCATATCCAGCCCCTCCATAAATAAGTTTGACACGCGAAAACAAAGATTCAAGAGGAGACACACCAAGCACTTTAAGATCTTTGTGATTTGCATCACTAGAACGCACCCTTTTAAACCATTCATGTCTAGCGCGAATTTGGGCGGTTCTTTCTTTGCTCTCATTCATGGAGACACGCATAGCTTTCAAAGTTTCATCCAAGTTGACCTTGGGAGGAGCGCATCTAACTTTCAAAGCATCAATATCACAAGACATCCTATCAACGCTCTTAGCCAAATCGTCTATTTTGAGTAGTTTTTCCTCTATGGACGCATTCAAAATCTTTTGAGTGTTAATGAACTCTTTGATATTACTCTCTAGATCAAAGGGTAATTTGTTGTGATTTCCATAAGTGTTGTTGTAGGAATTGCCATAATTGTTAGAGGAGTTACTAGGAAAAGTCCTAGGAACATAGTTTCCTCTAAAATCATTGTTGTTGCCAAAATTGTTCCTACCAACAAAATTCACGTCCAAAGTAGCGTTGCTACTCTCAATTAAAGAAAATAGTGGCATGTCATTAGGATCTACGATAGCGTTTCTACTAGCAACCAAATTCATCAAGTCGTCCATCTTGGCACTAAGCGAGTTAATCTCTTCTATAGCGTGTACCTTTTTGCTAGCAGGCGACCTTTCAGTGTGCCACTGAGAGTAGTTGGTCATGATATTGTCTAGGAGTTTTGTAGCATCTCCTATCGTGATTTCCATGAACGTTCCACCTGAGGCAGAGTCCAAGATATTGCAAGAAGCGAAATTCAAACCAGTGTAAAAGATTTGTATAATCATCCACAAACTCAAGCCATGAGCGAGACAATTCCTAATCATAAGCTTCATCCTCTCCCAAGATTGTGCAACGTGTTCATGATCAATTTGCTTGAAATTCATGATATCGTTACGTAAGGAGATGATCTTAGCCGGCGGAAAATACTTGGATATGTAAACATCCTTGCACTTATCCCAAGAATCGATACTATTTTTAGGCAAAGAAGAAAACCAAGTTTTTGCGCGATCTCGCAACGAGAAAGGAAAAAAGTTTCAACTTAATCACGTCATTATCCACATTTCTTTTCTTTTGCATATCACAAAGCTCAATGAAGGTATTGAGATGGGATGCGGCATCTTCACTAGGAAGGCCAGAGAATTGCTCTTTCATAACAAGATTCAGCAAAGCTGCGTTGATTTCATACGATTCCGCACTAGTGGCGGGAGCAATCGGAGTACTAATAAAATCATTATTATTAGTGCTCGAGAAGTCACAAAGTTTGGTGCTTTCAGCCATGATGACTTCAACAAACAAACAAGCACACAACCAAGCAAGAAAACCGGCAAAGGCAAAAGAAAACGGTGAAGGAGAAAGGCAAATGAAAACGGCAAATATGAAGTGGGGGAGAGGAAAACGAGAGGCAACTGGCAACAAAAGTAAATGCAAGAGATGAGTTTGTAAGACCTACTTGGATAGATCTTGGTCTCTCCTCCCTGGCAAAGGCGCCAGAAATACATCTGATGTCAGCTGTGCTTCCCCGGCAACGGCGACAGGAATAGTCGTGTCGACGGCACCAGGAATCCTTCTGCTGCGGCTACGCCTTAAGGGACTTCCTAGGAAAATATGCAAAGGATTTCACCCGTGGCCTTGGAGCCTTGCGTTGGTGTTCCCTCGAAGCGGAAAGGGTGATGTAGCACAGCGGTGGTAAGTATTTCCCTCAGTTTGAGAACCAAGGTATCAATCCAGTGGAGGAGTATCACAAGATCCTGCACAAACACAAAGAACCTGCTCCCAACGCTATGAAGGGGTTGTCAATCCCATATAGATTGTTTGCCAAGTGAGAAGTGAAAGCAACAAAGTAACAAAGCAAAGTAAAAGCGGAGGTGTAAACGATGGATGTGATTAGACCCAGGGGCCGTAGTGTTTACTAGTGGCTTCTCTCATGAAAGCAAGTAGACGGTGGGTGAACAAATTACTGTCGAGCAATTGATAGAACCCGCAAAGTCGTGACGATATCTATGGCAATGATTATATCTATAGGCATCATGTCCAAAACAAGTAGACCGATACTTTCTGCATCTACTACTATTACTCCACATGTCGACCGCTATCCAGCATGCATCTAGCGTATTAAGTCCAAGAGATTAGAGTAACGCCTTAAGCAATATGACATTATGCAGATGGACAATCTCATATCAACGACAGAGCCCATCCTTTTACCCTTGATGGCAACTACTTAATGTGTGCCTTGCTGCCCCTACTGTCACTGGGAAAGGTCACCACATGGTAGAACCCTAAACCAAGCACTTCTCCCATTGCAAGAATCATAGATCTAGTTGTCCAAACAAAACCCAAGACTCGGAGAGACTTACAAGGATATCAAATCATGCATATAAGAAATCAGCAAAGACTGAAATATACATCATAGATAATCTGATCACAAATCCACAATTCATCGGATCTCGACAAACACACCGCCAAAGAAGATTACATCGGATAGATCTCCATGAAGATCATGAAGAACTTTGTATTGAAGATCCAAGAGAGAGAAGAAGTCATCTAGCTACTAACTACGGACCCGTAGGTCTGAAGTGAACTACTCACGAGTCATTGGAGGGGCGATGATGATGATGAAGAAGCCCTCCAAATCCAAAGTCCCCTCCGGCAGGGTGCCAGGAAGGGTCTCCAGATGAGATCTCGCGGAAACGGAAGATTGCGGCGGCGGAAAAGTATTTTCGAGGCTCCCCTCATTTTTTGTTGTATTTTAGGGAATATATAGGCCAAAGATATAGCTCAGGGGGCGGCCAGGGAGGCCACAAGCCCTGCCACCGCCGCCTCCCCCCTGGTGGCGGAGTGGGGGCTTGTGGGCTCCCAGGAGCTCCCCTGGCTTGGCCCACTGCCCCCTGATCTTCTTCCGTTCTGGAAAAAATCATTTCGGGGATTTTATTCCGTTTGGACTCCATTCCAAAATCAGATCTGAAAAGAGCCAAAAACACAGAAAAAACAGGAACTGGCACTTGGCACTGAATTAATAAGTTAGTCCCAAAAAAGATATAAAAGGTACATAAAACATCCAAAGATGAGAAGATAACAGCGTGAAACCATCAAAAATTATAGATACGTTTGAGACATATCAAGGGGCGGAGAGGTAAATGAGTTCTCCGCCACGACAGTGTGATGGTGGTGGTGGTGAACTAATCCAGCACGGCTTCGCCAAGCTCTATTGAACTAATCTAGAGGAGAAAAAGTCCTAGCGTGAGAGAGGGCAACACGTGGCTTATTAGAGTTAGGGCTCCCCTCAAATACTCTAGTATATATAGGAGGGAGGGAGGGGAGGAGGCAGCCAAAAAACTCTCCAAGGGTTCGGCCGAATAGGTGGAGGTGGAAGAGTCTACCTCCAATCCTACTCCAAGTAGGATTCCTCTCCTACTTGGAAAGCTCCCCTCCTTTGAGTTTTTTTCCTTCCCCCACCTCTTGGCCGCATGGGCCCCTTGGGGCTGGCTCGGCCAGCCGACTAAGGGCTGGTGTGCCACCCCTAAAGCCCATGTAGCCTCCCGGCGTGGGTGACCCCTCCCGATGGCCCTCCCGGCATTCCCAGTAAACTACCGAAAATACCCAAAACTTTTCCGATGATCAAAATGGGACTTCCTATATATCAATATTTACCTCCGGACCATTCTGAAGCTCCTCATGACACCTGAGATCTCATCCGGGACTCCGAACAACTTTCATTTACCAACACACAACTCGATAATACTGGAACGTCACCGAACCTTAAGTGTGCAAACCCTGCGGGTTCGAGAACTATGTAGACATGACCTGAGACACTCTCCGGTCAATAACTAATAGCAGGACCTGGATGACCATATTGGCTCCTACATATTAGACGAAGATCTTTATTAGTTTAACCTCTATGTCAAGGATTCAGTTAATCCCGTATACTATTCCCTTTGTCCTTCGGTATGTTTCTTGCCCGAGATTCGATCATCAGTACCTCCATATCTAATTCTATCTCGTTACCGGCAAGTCTCTTTACTCATTCCGTAATATAAGATCCCGTGACTAACTCCTTAGTCACATTGCTTTCAAGGTTGATTGTGATGTTGTATTACCGAGTGGGCCCTGAGATACCTTTCCGTCACACGGAGTGAAAAATCCTAGTCTTGATTCACGCCAACCAACAAACACCTTCGGAGATACCTGTAGAGTGTTGGAGAACGTCGCATGGGAAACAAAAAATTTCCTACGCGCACGAAGACCTATCATGGTGATGTCCATCTACGAGAGGGGATAAGTGATCTACGTACCCTTGTAGACCGTACAGCAGAAGCGTTAGTGAACGCGGTTGATGTAGTGGAACGTCCTCACGTCCCTCGATCCGCCCTGCGAACTATCCCGCGATCAGTCCCACGATCTAGTGCCGAACGGACGGCACCTCCGCGTTCAGCACACGTACAGCTCGACGATGATCTCGGCCTTCTTGATCCAGCAAGAGAGACGGAGAGGTAGAAGAGTTCTCCGGCAGCGTGACGGCGCTCCGGAGGTTGGTGATGATCTCGTCTCAGCAGGGCTCCGCCCGAGCTCCGCAGAAACGCGATCTAGAGGAAAAACCATGGAGGTATGTGGTCGGGCTGCCGTGGAAAAGTCATCTCAAATCAGCCCTAAAACCTCCGTATATATAGGTGGGAGAGGGGGGACCTTGCCTTGGGGCTCAAGGAGCCCCAAGGGGGTCGGCCGAGCCAAAGGGGGGAAGAACTGCCCCCCAAACCGAGTCCTACTTGGTTTGGTGGGTGGAGTCCTTCTTTCCTTTCCCACCTCCTCCTTTTTTTCTCTTTGATTTTTCTTCCAATGCGCATAGGGCCCTTTTGGGCTGTCCCACCAGCCCACTAAGGGCTGGTGCATCATCCTCAAGGCCTATGGGCTTCCCCGCGGTGGGTTGCCCCCGCCCCCCCCCCCCCCCCGGTGAACTCCCGGAACCCATTCGTCATTCCCGGTACATTCCTGGTAACTCCGAAAACCTTCCGGTAATCAAATGAGGTCATCCTATATATCAATCTTTGTTTCCGGACCATTCCGGAAACCCTCGTGACTTCTGTGATCTCATCCGGGACTCCGAACAACATTGGGTAACCAACCATATAACTCAAATACGCATAAAACAACGTCGAACCTTAAGTGTGCAGACCCTGCGGGTTCGAGAACTATATAGACATGACCCGAGAGACTCCTCGGTCAATATCCAATAGCAGGACCTGGATGCCCATATTGGATCCTACATATTCTACGAAGATCTTATCGTTTGAACCTCAGTGCCAAGGATTCATATAATCCCGTATGTCATTCCTTTTGTCCTTCGGTATGTTACTTGCCCGAGATTCGATCGTCAGTATCCGCATACCTATTTCAATCTCGTTTACCGGCAAGTCTCTTTACTCGTTCCGTAATACAAGATCCCGCAACTTACACTAAGTTACATTGCTTGCAAGGCTTGTGTGTGATGTTGTATTACCGAGTGGGCCCTGAGATACCTCTCCGTCACACGGAGTGACAAATCCCAGTCTTGATCCATACTAACTGAACGAACACCTTCGGAGATACCTGTAGAGCATCTTTATAGTCACCCAGTTACGTTGCGACGTTTGATACACACAAAGTATTCCTCCGGTGTTAGTGAGTTATATGATCTCATGGTCATAGGAACAAATACTTGACACGCAGAAAACAGTAGCAACAAAATGACACGATCAACATGCTACGTCTATTAGTTTGGGTCTAGTCCATCACGTGATTCTCCTAATGACGTGATCCAGTTATCAAGCAACAACACCTTGTTCATCATCAGAAGACACTGACTATCTTTGATCAACTGGCTAGCCAACTAGAGGCTTGCTAGGGACAGTGTTTTGTCTATGTATCCACACATGTAAATGAGTCTTCATTCAATACAATTATAGCATGGATAATAAACGATTATCTTGATACAGGAATTATAATAATAACTATATTTATTATTGCCTCTAGGGCATAATTCCAACAGTCTCCCACTTGCACTAGAGTCAATAATCTAGCCCTCACATCATCATGCGAATTACATTGTAATAAATCTAACACCCATACAGTTCTGGTGTTGATCATGCTTCGGCCGTGGAAGAGGTTTAGTCAGCAGGTCTGCTATATTCAGATCCGTGTGCACTTTGCATATATTTACGCCCTCTCCTTCGACGTAGTCACGGATGAGGTTGAAGCGTGGTTTGATGTGTCTGGACTTCTTGTGAAACCGTGGTTCCTTTGCTAAGGCAATGGCACCCGTGTTGTCACAGAACAAGGTTATTGGATTCAGTGCGCTTGGCACCACTCCAAGATCCGTCATGAACTGCTTCATCCAGACACCCTCCTTAGCCGCCTCCGAGGCAGCCATGTACTCCGCTTCACATGTACAATCTGCTACGACGCTTTGCTTGGAACTGCACCAGCTTACCGCACCCCCATTAAGAATAAATACGTATCCGGTTTGCGACTTAGAGTCGTTTGGATCTGTGTCAAAGCTTGCATCGACGTAACCTTTTACAGCGAGCTCTTTGTCACCTCCATACACGAGAAACATCTCCTTAGTCCTTTTCAGGTACTTCAGGATATTCTTGACTGTTGTCCAGTGATCCACTCCTGGATTACTCTGGAACCTACCTGCCATACTTATGACCAGGCTAACGTCCGGTCTTGTGCACACCATTGCATACATGGTAGAACCTATGGTTGAAGCATAGGGGACGGAGCGCATATGCTCTCTATCTTCATCAGTTGCTGGGCACTGAGTCTTACTCAATCTCGTACCTTGTAAAACTGGCAAGAACCCCTTCTTGGACTGTTCCATTTTGAACCTCTTCAAAACTTTATCAAGGTATGTGCTTTGTGAAAGTCCTATGAGGCGTTTTGATCTATCCCTATAGATCTTAATGCCTAGAATGTAAGCAGCTTCTCCTAGGTCCTTCATAGAGAAACTTTTATTCAAGTAATCCTTTATGCTCTCCAAAAACTCTACATTGTTTCCAATCAGCAATATGTCATCCACATATAATATTAGAAATGCCACAGAGCTCCCACTCACTTTCTTGTAAATACAAGATTCTCCAACCACTTGTATAAACCCAAATGCTTTGATCACCTCATCAAAGCGTTTGTTCCAACTCCGAGATGCTTGCACCAGTCCATAAATGGATCGCTGGAGCTTGCACACCTTGTTAGCATTCTTAGGATCGACAAAACCTTCGGGTTGCATCATATACAATTCTTCCTTAAGGAAACCGTTAAGGAACGCCGTTTTGACATCCATCTGCCAGATTTCAAAATCAAAAAATGCAGCTATTGCTAACATGATTCTGACGGACTTAAGCATCGCTACGGGTGAGAATGTCTCATCGTAGTCAACTCCTTGAACTTGTGAAAAACCCTTTGCCACAAGTCGAGCTTTATAAATGGTCACATTGCCGTCAGCGTCCGTCTTCCTCTTAAAGATCCATTTGTTCTGAATAGCCTTGCGGCCCTCAGGCAGTACCTCCAAAGTCCACACTTTGTTCTCATACATGGATCTTATCTCAGACTTCATGGCTTCTAGCCATTTGTTGGAATCTGGGCCCACCATTGCTTCTTCATAATTTGTAGGTTCATTGTTGTCCAACAACATGATTGATAAGACGGGATTACCGTACCACTCTGGAGCAGCACGTGGTCTCGTCGACCTGCGTGGTTCGACAGAAACTTGAACCGGAGTTTCATGATCATCATCATTAACTTCCTCCTCAACCGGCGTCGCAACGACGGAGGTTTCCCCTTGCCCTGCGCCACCATCCAGAGGGATGAGAGGTTCGACAACCTCGTCAAGTTCTATCTTCCTCCCACTCAATTCTCTCGAGAGAAACTCCTTCTCGAGAAAAGCTCCGTTTTTAGCAATAAACACTTTGCCCTCGGAATTGAGATAGAAGGTGTACCCAACTGTCTCTTTTGGGTAACCTATGAAGATGCACTTTTCCGCTTTGGGTTCCAGCTTTTCAGGCTGAAGCTTTTTGACATAAGCATCACATCCCCAAACTTTAAGAAACGACAACTTTGGCCTTTTGCCATACCACAGTTCGTATGGTGTCGTCTCAACGGATTTTGATGGTGCCCTATTTAAAGTGAATGCAGTTGTTTCTAATGCATAACCCCAAAACGATAACGGCAAATCGGTAAGAGACATCATAGATCGCACCATATCTAATAAAGTATGATTACGACGTTCGGACACACCATTACGCTGCGGTGTTCCAGGCGGTGTCAACTGTGAAACAATTCCACATTGTCTTAAGTGAGCACCAAACTCGAAACTCAGATATTCACCCCCACGATCAGACCGTAGGAACTTGATCTTCTTGTTACGATGATTTTCAACTTCACTCCGAAATTGCTTGAACTTTTCAAATGTTTCAGACTTGTGCTTCATTAAGTAGACATAACCATATCTACTCAAATCGTCAGTGAAGGTGAGAAAATAACGATATCCGCCGCGTGCCTCTACGCTCATCGGACCACACACATCGGTATGTATGATTTCCAACAAGTCACTTGCACGCTCCATTGTTCCGGAGAACGGAGTTTTAGTCATCTTGCCCATGAGGCATGGTTCGCACGTGTCAAGTGAATCAAAGTCAAGTGACTCCAAAAGTCCATCGGCATGGAGATTCTTCATGCGCTTTACACCAATATGACCTAAGCGGCAGTGCCACAAAAATATGGCGCTATCATTGTTAACTCTAACTCTTTTGGTCTCAATGTTATGTATGTGTGTATCGCTATCAAGATTCAATATGAACAATCCTCTCACATTGGGTGCATGACCATAAAAGATGTTACTCATAGAAATAGAACAACCATTATTCTCTCACTTAAAAGAGTAACCGTCTCGCAATAAACAAGATCCAGATATAATGTTCATGCTCAACGCAGGCACTAAATAACAATGATTCAAGTTCATAACTAATCCTGATGGTAACTGAAGTGAAACTGTGCCGACGGCGATTGCATCAACCTTGGAACCATTTCCTACGCGCATCGTCACTTCGTCTTTCGCCAGCCTTCGTCTATTCCGCAGTTCCTGTTTCGAGTTGCAAATATGAGCAACAGAACCGGTATCGAATACTCAGGCACTACTACGAGAGCCGGTTAAGTACACATCAATAACATGTATATCAAATATACCTGATTTTTCTTTGGCCACCTTCTTATCTGCCAGATACTTGGGGCAATTGCGCTTCCAGTGACCCATACCCTTGCAATAGTAACACTTTGTTTTAGGCTTAGGTCCAGCTTTGGGTTTCTTCATCGGATTGGCAACAGGCTTGCCTCTCTTCTTTGAATTACCCTTCTTGCCTTTGTCGTTTCTCTTGAAACTAGTGGTCTTATTCACCATCAACACTTGATGCTCTTTACGGAGTTCAGACTCTGCGACTTTCAGCATCGCAAACAACTCGCCGGGTGACTTGTTCATCCCTTGCATGTTGTAGTTCAACACAAAGCCTTTATAGCTTGGCGGCAGTGATTGAAGGATTCTGTCAGTGATAGCCTCTTGCGGGAGTTCAATCCCCAGCTCAGCTAGACGGTTTGAGTACCCAGACATTTTGAGCACATGTTCACTGACACACGAGTTCTCCTCCATCTTGCAAGCATAGAATTTATCGGAGGTCTCATACCTCTCTATCCGGGCGTTCTTCTGAAAGATAAACTTCAACTCCTGGAACATCTCAAATGCTCCATTACACTCAAAGCGACGTTGAAGTCCCGGTTCTAAGCCATACAAGACTGCACATTGAACTACTGAGTAGTCCTCCTTACGTGCTAACCAAGCGTTCTTAACATCCTGATCAGCCGTAGCGGGTGGTTCATCTCCTAGCGCAGCATTAAGGACATAATCCTTCTTCCCAGCTTGTAAGATTAGCTTAAGATTACGAGCCCAGTCTACAAAGTTGCTTCCATCATCTTTCAACTTAGCTTTCTCTAGGAACGTATTAAAATTCAGGGTGACTGTCGCGTGAGCCATGATCTACAACACAAATATATTCAAAGTGGACTTGGACTATGTTCAAGATAATTAGAGTATAACTTAATCAAATTACGCGCTAAACTCCCACTCAAAAAGTACATCTCTCTAGTCATTTGAGTGGTTCATGATCCACTTACACTAGCTCAAGTCCGATCGTCACGTGAGTTGAGTATAGTTTCAGTGGTAAGCATCCCTATGCTAATCATATCATCTATATGATTCAAGATCGACCTTTCGGTCTCATGTGTTCCGAGGCCATGTCTGCACATGCTAGGCTCGTCAAGCTTAACCTGAGTGTTCCGCGTGCGCAACTGTTTTGCACCCGTTGTATGTGAACGTTGAGTCTATCACACCCGATCATCACGTGGTGTCTCGAAACGACGAACTGTAGCAACGGTGCACAGTCGGGGAGAACACAATTTCATCTTGAAATTTTAGTGAGAGATCACCTCATAATGCTACCGTCGTTCTAAGCAAAATAAGGTGCATAAAAGGATTAACATCACATGCAATTAGTAAGTGACATGATATGGCCATCATCACGTGCTTCTTGATCTCCATCACCAAAGCACTGGCACGATCTTCATGTCACCGGCGCCACACCATGATCTCCATCAACGTGTCGCCATCGGGGTTGTCGTGTTACTCATGCTATTACTACTAAAGATACATCCTAGCAAAATAGTAAATGCATCTGCAAGCACAAACATTAGTATAAAGACAACCCTATGGCTCCTGCCGGTTGCCGTACCATCGACGTGCAAGTCGATATTATCTATTACAACATGTGTTGGGGAACGTCGCATGGGAAACAAAAAATTTCCTACGCGCACGAAGACCTATCATGGTGATGTCCATCTACGAGAGGGGATGAGTGATCTACGTACCCTTGTAGACCGTACAACAGAGGCATTAGAGAACGCGGTTGATGTAGTGGAACGTCCTCACGTCCCTCGATCCGCCCCGCGAACAATCCCGCGATCAGTCCCACGATCTAGTACCAAACGGACGGCACCTTCGCGTTCAGCACACGTACAGCTCGACGATGATCTCGGCCTTCTTGATCCAGCAAGAGAGACGGAGAGGTAGAAGAGTTCTCCGGCAGCGTGACGGCGCTCCGGAGGTTGGTGATGACCTTGTCTCAGCAGGGCTCCGCCCGAGCTCCGTAGAAACACGATCTAGAGGAAAAACCGTGGAGGAATGTGGTCGGGCTGCCGTGGAAAAGTCGTCTTAAATCATCCCTAAAACCTCCGTATATATAGATGGGAGGGAGGGGACCTTGCCTTGGGGCTCAAGGAGCCCCAAGGGGGTCGGCCGAGTTCAAGGGGGGAGGACTCCCCCCCCAAACCGAGTTGGACTTGGTTTGGTGGGAGGGAGTCCCCCTTCCTTCCCACCTCCTCCTTTTTTTTTCTTTTCTCTTGATTTTTTCTTCTTGGCGCATAGAGCCCTTTTGGGCTGTCCCACCAGCCCACTAAGGGCTGGTGTGCCACCCTCAAGGCCTATGGGCTTCCCGGGGGTGGGTTGCCCCCCCCCCCCCCGGTGAACTCCCGGAACCGATTCGTCATTCCCGGTACATTCCCGGTAACTCCGAAAACCTTCCGGTAATCAAATGAGGTCATCCTATATATCAATCTTCGTTTCCGGACCATTTCGGAAACCCTCGTGACATCCGTGATCTCATCCGGGACTCCGAACAACATTCGGTAACCAACCATATAACTCAAATACGCATAAAACAACGTCGAACCTTAAGTGTGCAGACCCTGCGGGTTCGAGAACTATGTAGACATGACCCGAGAGACTCCTCGGTCAATATCCAATAGCGGGACCTGGATGCCCATATTGGATCCTACATATTCTACGAAGATCTTATCGTTTGAACCTCAGTGCCAAGGATTCATATAATCCCGTATGTCATTCCCTTTGTCCTTCGGTATGTTACTTGCCCGAGATTCGATCGTCAGTATCCGTCTACCTATTTCAATCTCGTTTACCGGCAAGTCTCTTTACTCGTTCCGTAATACAAGATCCCGCAACTTACACTAAGTTACATTGCTTGCAAGGCTTGTGTGTGATGTTGTATTACCGAGTGGGCCCCGAGATACCTCTCCGTTCACACGGAGTGACAAATCCCAGTCTTGATCCATACTAACTCAACTAACACCTTCGGAGATACCTGTAGAGCATCTTTATAGTCACCCAGTTACGTTGCGACGTTTGATACACACAAAGCATTCCTCCGGTGTCAGTGAGTTATATGATCTCATGGTCATAGGAATAAATACTTGACACGCAGAAAACAGTAGCAACAAAATGACACGATCAACATGCTACGTCTATTAGTTTGGGTCTAGTCCATCACGTGATTCTCCTAATGACGTGATCCAGTTATCAAGCAACAACACCTTGTTCATAATCAGAAGACACTGACTATCTTTGATCAACTGGCTAGCCAACTAGAGGCTTGCTAGGGACGGTGTTTTGTCTATGTATCCACACATGTAAATGAGTCTTCATTCAATACAATTATAGCATGGATAATAAACGATTATCTTGATACAGGAATTACAATAATAACTATATTTATTATTGCCTCTAGGGCATAATTCCAACAGTCTCCCACTTGCACTAGAGTCAATAATCTTGCCCTCACATCACCATGTGAATTACATTGTAATAAATCTAACACCCAGACAGTTCTGGTGTTGATCATGCTTTGGCCGTGGAAGAGGTTTAGTCAGCGGGTCCGCTACATTCAGATCCGTGTGCACTTTGCATATATTCACGTCCTCTCCCTCGACGTAGTCGCGGATGAGGTTGAAGCGTCGTTTGATGTGTCTGGTCTTCTTGTGAAACCGTGGTTCCTTTGCTAAGGCAATGGCACCAGTCTTGTCACAGAACAAGGTTATTGGATTCAGTGCACTTGGCACCACTCCAAGATCCGTCATGAACTGCTTCATCCAGACACCCTCCTTAGCCGCCTCCGAGGCAGCCATGTACTCCGCTTCACATGTAGAATCTGCTACGACGCTTTGCTTGGAACTGCACCAGCTTACTGCACCCCCATTAAGAATAAATATGTATCCGGTTTGCGACTTAGAGTCGTCCGGATCTGTGTCAAAGCTTGCATCGACGTAACCTTTTACGGCGAGCTCTTTGTCACCTCCATACACGAGAAACATCTCCTTAGTCCTTTTCAGGTACTTCAGGATATTCTTGACCGCTGTCCAGTGATACACTCCTGGATTACTCTGGAACCTACCTGTCATACTTATGGCCAGGCTAACATCCGGTCTAGTGCACAGCATCGCATACATGATAGAACCTATGGCTGAAGCATAGGGGACGGAGCGCATATGCTCTATATCTTCATCAGTCGCTGGGCACTGAGTCTTACTCAATCTCGTACCTTGTAGAACTGGCAAGAACTTTTTCTTGGACTGTTCCATTTTGAACCTCTTCAAAACTTTATCAAGGTATGTGCTTTGTGAAAGTCCTATCAGGCGTTTTGATCTATCCCTATAGATCTTAATGCCTAGAATGTAAGCAGCTTCTCCTAGGTCCTTCATAGAGAAACTTTTATTCAAGTAATCCTTTATGCTCTCTAAAAACTCTACGTTGTTTCCAATCAGTAATATGTCATCCACATATAATATTAGAAACGCCATAGAGCTCCCACTCACTTTCTTGTAAATACAAGATTCTCCAACCACTTGTATAAACCCAAATGCTTTGATCACCTCATCAAAGCGTTTGTTCCAACTCCGAGATGCTTGCACCAGTCCATAAATGGATCGCTGGAGCTTGCACACCTTGTTAGCATTCCTAGGATCGACAAAACCTTCGGGTTGTATCATATACAACTGTTCCTTAAGGAAACCGTTAAGGAACGCCGTTTTGACATCCATCTGCCAGATTTCATAATCGAAAAATGCAGGTATTGCTAACAGGATTCTGACGGACTTAAGCATCGCTACGGGTGAGAAAGTCTCATCGTAGTCAACTCCTTGAACTTGTGAAAAACCCTTTGCCACAAGTCGAGCTTTATAAACGGTCACATTACCGTCAGCGTCCGTCTTCCTCTTAAAGATCCATTTGTTCTGAATGGCCTTGCGGCCCTCAGGCAGTACCTCCAAAGTCCACACTTTGTTCTCATACATGGATCCTATCTCGGACTTCATGGCTTCCAGCCATTTGTTGGAATCTGGGCCCACCATTGCTTCTTCATAATTCGCAGGTTCATTGTTGTCTAACAACATGATTGATAAGACGGGATTACCATACCACTCTGGAGCAGCACGTGGTCTCGTCGACCTGCGTGGTTCGACAGAAATTTGAACTGGAGTTTCATGATCATCATCATTAACTTCCTCCTCAACCGACGTCGCAATGACAGAGGTTTCCCCTTGCCCTGCGCCACCATCCAGAGGGATGAGAGGTTCGACAACCTCGTCAAGTTCTATCTTCATCCCACTCAATTCACTCGAGAGAAACTCCTTCTCGAGAAAAGCTCCGTTTTTAGCAACAAACACTTTGCCCTCGGATTTGAGATAGAAGGTGTACCCAACTGTCTCTTTTAGGTAACCTATGAAGACGCACTTTTTCGCTTTGGGTTCCAGCTTTTCAGGCTGAAGCTTTTTGACATAAGCATCACATCCCCAAACTTTAAGAAACGACAACTTTGGCCTTTTGCCATACCACAGTTCGTATGGTGTCGTCTCAACGGATTTTGATGGTGCCCTGTTTAAAGTGAATGCAGCTGTTTCTAATGCATAGCCCCAAAATGATAACGGCAAATCAGTAAGAGACATCATAGATCGCACCATCTCTAATAGAGTACGATTACGACGTTCGGACACACCATTACGCTGTGGTGTTCCAGGCGGTGTTAACTGTGAAACAATTCCACATTGTCTTAAGTGAGCACCAAACTCGAAACTCAGATATTCACCCCCACGATCAGACCGTAGGAACTTGATCTTCTTGTTACGATGATTTTCCACTTCACTCTGAAATTGCTTGAACTTTTCAAATGTTTCAGACTTGTGCTTCATCAAGTAGACATAACCATACCTACTTAAATCGTTAGTGAAGGTGAGAAAATAACGATATCCGCCGCGTGCCTCAACGCTCATCGGACCACACACATCGGTATGTATGATTTCCAACAAGTCACTTGCACGCTCCATTGTTCCTGAGAACGAAGTCTTAGTCATCTTGCCCATGAGGCATGGTTCGCACGTGTCAAGTGAATCAAAGTCAAGTGACTCCAAAAGTCCATCAGCATGGAGTTTCTTCATGCGCTTTACACCAATATGACCTAAGCGGCAGTGCCACAAAAATATGGCACTATCATTGTTAACTCTAACTCTTTTGGTCTCAATGTTATGTATATGCGTATCGCTATCAAGATTCAATATGAACAATCCTCTCATATTCGTTGCATGACCATAAAAGATGTTACTCATAGAAATAGAACAACCATTATTCTCTCACTTAAAAGAGTAACCGTCTCGCAATAAACAAGATCCAGATGTAATGTTCATGCTCAACGCACGCACTAAATAACAATGATTTAAGTTCATCACTAATCCTGACGGTAGCTGAAGTGACACTGTGCCGACGGCGATTGCATCAACCTTGGAACCATTTCCTACGCGCATCGTCACTTCATCTTTCGCCAGCCTTCGCCTATTCCGCAGTTCCTGTTTCGACTTGCAAATATGAGCAACAGAACCGGTATCGAATACCCAGGCACTACTACGAGAGCCGGTTAAGTACACATCAATAACATGTATATCAAATATACCTGATTTTTCTTTGCCTGCCTTCTTATCTGCCAGATACTTGGGGCAATTGCGCTTGGAGTGACCCATACCCTTGCAATAGTAACACTCCGTCTCCGGCTTAGGTCCAGCTTTGGGTTTCTTCGTCGGATTGGCAACGAGCTTGCCGCTCTTCTTCGAATTGCCCTTCTTGCCTTTGCCGTTTCTCTTGAAACTAGTGGTCCTATTCACCATCAACACTTGATGCTCTTTACGGAGTTCATACTCTGCAACTTTCAGCATCGCAAACAGCTCGCCGGGAGACTTGTTCATCCCTTGCATGTTGTAGTTCAACACAAAGGCTTTATAGCTTGGCGGCAGTGATTGAAGGATTCTGTCAGTGATAGCTTCTTGCGGGAGTTCAATCCCCAGCTCAGCTAGACGGTTTGAGTACCCAGACATTTTGAGCACATGTTCACTGACAGATGAGTTTTCCTCCATCTTGCAAGCATAGAATTTATCGGAGGTCTCATACCTCTCGATTCGGGCGTTCTTCTGAAAGATAAACTCCAACTCCTGGAAGATCTCAAATGCTCCATGACGCTCAAAGCGACGTTGAAGTCCCGGTTCTAAGCCATACAAGACTGCACATTGAACTATTGAGTAGTCCTCCTTACGTGCTAACCAAGCGTTCTTAACATCCTGATCAGCCGTAGCGGGTGGTTCATCTCCTAACGCAGCATTAAGGACATAATCCTTCTTCCCAGCTTGTAAGATTAGCTTAAGATTACGAGCCCAGTCTACAAAGTTGCTTCCATCATCTTTCAACTTAGCTTTCTCTAGGAACGTATTAAAATTCAGGATGACTATCGCGTGAGCCATGATCTACAACACAAATATATTCAAAGTGGACTTAGACTATGTTCAAGATAATTAGAGTTTAACTTAATCAGATTATTCGCTAAACTCCCACTCAAAAAGTACATCTCTCTAGTCATTTGAGTGGTTCATGATCCACTTACACTAGCTCAAGTCCGATCATCACGTGAGTTGAGTATAGTTTCAGTGGTAAGCATCTCTATGCTAATCATATCATCTATATGATTCATGATCGATCTTTCGGTCTCATGTGTTCCGAGGCCATGTCTGCACATGCTAGGCTCGTCAAGCTTAACCCGAGTGTTCCGCGTGCGCAACTGTTTTGCACCCGTTGTATGTGAACGTTGAGTCTATCACACCCGATCATCATGTGGTGTCTCGAAACGATGAACTGTAGCAACGGTGCACAGTCGGGGAGAACACAATTTCGTCTTGAAATTTTAGTGAGAGATCACCTCATAATGCTACCGTCGTTCTAAGCAAAATAAGGTGCATAAAAGGATTAACATCACATGCAATTCATAAGTGACATGATATGGCCATCATCACGTGCTTCTTGATCTCCATCACCAAAGCACCGGCACGATCTTCTTGTCACCGGGGCCACACCATGATCTCCATCAACGTGTTGCCATCGGGGTTGTCGTGCTACTCATTCTATTACTACTAAAGCTACATCCTAGCAAAATAGTAAACGCATCTGCAAGCACACACGTTAGTATAAAGACAACCCTTTGGCTCCTGCCGGTTGCCGTACCATCGACGTGCAAGTCGATATTTCTATTACAACATGATCATCTCATACATCCAATATATCACATCACATCATTGGCCATAACACATCACAAGCATACCCTGCAAAAACAAGTTAGACATCCTCTAATTTTGTTGTTGCATGTTTTACGTGGTGACCATGGGTATCTAGTAGGATCGCATCTTACTTACGCAAACACCACAACGGAGATATATGAGTTGCTATTTAACCTCATCCAAGGACCTCCTCGGTCAAATCCGATTCAACTAAAGTTGGAGAAACCGACACTTGCCAGTCATCTTTGAGCAACGGGGTTACTCGTAGCGATGAAACCAGTCTCTCGTAAGCGTACGAGTAATGTCGGTCCAATCCGCTTCAATCCAACAATACCGCGGAATCAAGAAAATACTAAGGAGGGCAGCAAAACGCACATCACCGCCCACAAAAACTTTTGTGTTCTACTCGAGAAGACATCTACGCATGAACCTAGCTCATGATGCCACTGTTGGGGAACGTCGCATGGGAAACAAAAAATTTCCTACGCGCACGAAGACCTATCATGGTGATGTCCATCTACGAGAGGGGATGAGTGATCTACGTACCCTTGTAGACCGTACAGCAGAAGCGTTAGAGAACGCGGTTGATGTAGTGGAACGCCCTCACGTCCCTCGATCCGCCCCGCGAACAACCCCGCGATCAGTCCCACGATCTATTACCGAACGGACGACACCTCCGCGTTCAGCACACGTACAGCTCGACGATGATCTCGGCCTTCTTGATCCAGCAAGAGAGATGGAGAGGTAGAAGAGTTCTCCGACAGCGTGACGGCGCTCCGGAGGTTGGTGATGACCTTGTCTCAGCAGGGCTCCGCCCGAGCTCCGCAGAAACGCGATCTAGAGGAAAAACCGTGGAGGTATGTGGTCGGGCTGCCATGGAAAAGTCGTCTCAAATCAGCCCTAAAACCTCCGTATATATAGGTGGGAGGGAGGGGACCTTGCCTTGGGGCTCAAGGAGCCCCAAGGGGGTCGGCCGAGTCCAAGGGGGGAGGACCCCCCCCCCCAAACCGAGTTGGACTTGGTTTGGTGGGAGGGAGTCCCCCTTCCTTCCCACCTCCTCCTTTTTTTTCTCTTGATTTTTTCTTCTTGGCGCATAGATCCCTTTTGGGCTTTCCCACCAGCCCACTAAGGGCTGGTGTGCCACCCTCAAGGCCTATGGGCTTCCCCGGGGTGGGTTGCCCCCCCCCCCCCCGGTGAACTCCCGGAACCCATTCGTCATTCCCGGTACATTCCCGGTAACTCCGAAAACCATCCGGTAATCAAATGAGGTCATCCTATATATCAACCTTCGTTTCCGGACCATTCCGGAAACCCTCGTGACGTCCGTGATCTCATCCGGGACTCCGAACAACATTCGGTAACCAACCATATAACTCAAATACGCATAAAACAACGTCGAACCTTAAGTGTGCAGACCCTGCGGGTTCGAGAACTATGTAGACATGACCCGAGAGACTCCTCGGTCAATATCCAATAGCGGGACCTGGATGCCCATATTGGATCCTACATATTCTACGAAGATCTTATCGTTTGAACCTCAGTGCCAAGGATTCATATAATCCCGTATGTCATTCCCTTTGTCCTTCGGTATGTTACTTGCCCGAGATTCGATCGTTTGTATCCGTATACCTATTTCAATCTCGTTTACCGGCAAGTCTCTTTACTCGTTCCGTAATACAAGATCCCGCAACTTACACTAAGTTACATTGCTTGCAAGGCTTGTGTGTGATGTTGTATTACCGAGTGGGCCCCGAGATACCTCTCCGTTCACACGGAGTGACAAATCCCAGTCTTGATCCATACTAACTCAACTAACACCTTCGGAGATACCTGTAGAGAATCTTTATAGTCACCCAGTTACGTTGCGACGTTTGATACACACAAACATTCCTCCGGTGTCAGTGAGTTATATGATCTCATGGTCATAGGAATAAATACTTGACACGCAGAAAACAGTAGCAACAAAATGACACGATCAACATGCTACGTCTATTAGTTTGGGTCTAGTCCATCACATGATTCTCCTAATGACATGATCCAGTTATCAAGCAACAACACCTTGTTCATAATTAGAAGACACTGACTATCTTTGATCAACTGGCTAGCCAACTAGAGGCTTGCTAGGGACGGTGTTTTGTCTATGTATCCACACATGTAAATGAGTCTTCATTCAATACAATTATAGCATGGATAATAAACGATTATCTTGATACAGGAATTATAATAATAACTATATTTATTATTGCCTCTAGGGCATAATTCCAACAACATGATCATCTCATACATCCAATATATCACATCACATCGTTGGCCATATCACATCACAAGCATACCCTGCAAAAACAAGTTAGACGTCCTCTAATTTTGTTGTTGCATGTTTTACGTGGTGACCATGGGTATCTAGTAGGATCGCATCTTACTTACGCAAACACCACAACGGAGATATATGAGTTGCTATTTAACCTCATCCAAGGACCTCCTCGGTCAAATCCGATTCAACTAAAGTTGGAGAAACCAACACTTGCCAGTCATCTTTGAGCAACGGGGTTACTCGTAGCGATGAAACCAGTCTCTCGTAAGCGTACGAGTAATGTCGGTCCAAGCCGCTTCAATCCAACAATACCGCGGAATCAAGAAAATACTAAGGAGGGCAGCAAAACGCACATCACCGCCCACAAAAACTTTTGTGTTCTACTCGAGAAGACATCTACGCATGAACCTAGCTCATGATGCCACTGTTGGAGAACGTCGCATGGGAAACAAAAATTTTCCTACGCGCACGAAGACCTATCATGTTGATGTCCATCTAGGAGAGGGGATGAGTGATCTACGTACCCTTGTAGACCGTACAACAGAAGCGTTAGTGAACGCGGTTGATGTAGTGGAAGTGGAACGTCCTCACGTCCCTCGATCCGCCCCGCGAACTATCCCGCGATCAGTCCCATGATCTAGTGTCGAACGGACGGCACCTCATCGTTCAGCACACGTACAGTTCGACGTTGATCTCGGCCTTCTTGATCCAGCAAGAGAGACGGAGAGGTAGAAGAGTTCTCCGGCAGCGAGACAGCGCTCCGGAGGTTGGTGATGATCTCGTCTCAGCAGGGCTCCGCCCGAGCTCCGCAGAAACGCGATCTAGAGGAAAAACCGTGGAGGTATGTGGTCGGGCTGCCGTGGAAAAGTCGTCTCAAATCAGCCCTAAAACCTCCGTATATATAGGTGGGAGAGGGGGGACCTTGCCTTGGGGCTCAAGGAGCCCCAAGGGGGTCGGCCGAGCCAAAGGGGGGAAGGACTCCCCCCCAAACCGAGTCCTACTTGGTTTGGTGGGTGGAGTCCTTCTTTCCTTTCCCACCTCCTCCTTTTTTTTCTTTTCTCTTTGATTTTTCTTCCAATGCGCATAGGGCCCTTTTGGGCTGTCCCACCAGCCCACTAAGGGCTGGTGCGCCACCCTCAAGGCCTATGGGCTTCCCCGGGGTGGGTTGCCCCCCCCCCCCCCCCGGTGAACTCCCGGAACCCATTCGTCATTCCCGGTACATTCCCGGTAACTCCGAAAACCTTCCGGTAATCAAATGAGGTCATCCTATATATCAATCTTCGTTTCCGGACCATTCCGGAAACCCTCGTGACGTCCGTGATCTCATCCGGGACTCCGAACAACATTGGGTAACCAACCATATAACTCAAATACGCATAAAACAACGTCGAACCTTAAGTGTGCAGACCCTGCGGGTTCGAGAACTATGTAGACATGACCCGAGAGACTCCTCGGTCAATATCCAATAGCGGGACCTGGATGCCCATATTGGATCCTACATATTCTACGAAGATCTTATCGTTTGAACCTCAGTGCCAAGGATTCATATAATCCCGTATGTCATTCCTTTTGTCCTTCGGTATGTTGCTTGCCCGAGATTCGATCGTCAGTATCCGCATACCTATTTCAATCTCGTTTACTGGCAAGTCTCTTTACTCGTTCCGTAATACAAGATCCCGCAACTTACACTAAGTTACATTGCTTGCAAGGCTTGTGTGTGATGTTGTATTACCGAGTGGGCCCCGAGATACCTCTCCGTCACACGGAGTGACAAATCCCAGTCTTGATCCATACTAACTCAACGAACACCTTCGGAGATACCTGTAGAGCATCTTTATAGTCACCCAGTTACGTTGCGACGTTTGATACACACAAAGGATTCCTCCGGTGTTAGTGAGTTATATGATCTCATGGTCATAGGAACAAATACTTGACACGCAGAAAACAGTAGCAACAAAATGACACGGTCAACATGCTACGTCTATTATTTTGGGTCTAGTCCATCACGTGATTCTCCTAATGACGTGATCCAGTTATCAAGCAACAACACCTTGTTCATAATCAGAAGACACTGACTATCTTTGATCAACTGGCTAGCCAACTAGAGGCTTGCTAGGGACAGTGTTTTGTCTATGTATCCACACATGTAAATGAGTCTTCATTCAATACAATTATAGCATGGATAATAAACGATTATCTTGATACAGGAATTATAATGATAACTATATTTATTATTGCCTCTAGGGCATAATTCCAACATAGAGCACCTTTATAGTCACCCAGTTACATTGTGAAGTTTGATACACACAAGGTGTTCCTCCGGTGCGCGGGAGTTGCATTATTTCATGGTATTAGGAACAGATACATTGACATGCAGAAAATAGTGGCAATAAACTGACACGAGCATATGCTACATTCATAGTTTGGGTCTTGTCCATCACATCATTCTCCTAATGATGTGATCCCATTATCAAACGACATCTCATGTCTATGTCCAGGAAACCTTGACCATATTTGATCAACGAGCTAGTCCTTTAGAGGCTCACTAGGGACAATGTGTTGTCTATGTATCCACACATGTATTTGAGTTTGCAATCAATACAATTCTAGCATGGATAATAAATGATTATCATGAACAAGGAAATATAATAATAACCAATTTATTATTGCATCTAGGGCATATTTCCAACAGTCTCCCACTTGCACTAGAGTCAATAATCTAGTTCACATCACTATGTGATTGTAATGAATCTAACACCCATACAGTTCTGGGGTTTGATCATGTGTGGCTTGTGAGAGAGGTTTTTAGTCAATGAGTCTGAACCTTTCAGATCCGGGTGTGCTTTACAAATCTCTGTGTCATCCTATAGATGTTGCTACCAAGCGCCATTTGGAACTATTCCAAATGACTGCTCCACTATACTAATCTGGTTTACTACTCAGAGTCATCCAGATTAGTGTCAAAGCTTGCATAGACGTAACCCTTTACGACGAACCATTTTATCACCTCCATAATCTTGAAAAATTCCTTAGTCCACTGGTTACTAAGGATAACTTTGACCGTTGTCCAATGATCCATTCTTGGATCACTCTTGTACCTCTTGATTGACTCATGGCAAGGCACACATCAGGTGTGGTAGACAACATGGTATACCATAGAGCATATGGCTAAGGCATAGGGGACGACCTTCGTCCTTGCTCTTTCTTCTGCCTTTCGTGCTTTGAGTATTACTCAATATTCACACCTTACAACACAGCCAAGAACTCCTTCTTTGACTAATCTATTTTGAACTCCTTAAAAATCTTGTCATAGTATGCATTCACTTGAAAGTTCTATTAAGCGTTTTGATCTATCTTTATAGATCTTTATGCTCGATGTTCAAGTAGCTCAATCCAGGTTTTCCTTTGAAAAACACTTTTCAAACAACCCTATATGATTTGTAGAAATTCTACATCATTTTTGATCAACAATATGTCAACCACATATACTTATAAGAAATTCTATAGTGCTCCCACTCACTTTCTTGGAAATACAAGTTTCTCATAAACCTTGTATAAACCCAAAAGCTTTGATCATCTCATCAAAGCGTATATTCCAACTCCGTGATGCTTTCTCTGGTCCATAGAAGGATCGCTGGAGCATGCATACTTGTTAGCATCCTTAGGATCGACAAAACCTTCTGGTTGTATCACATACAACATTTCCTCAAGGAAATCATCGAGGAAACAATGTTTTGACATCCTATCTCCAAGATTTCATAAATAATGTAGCAACAGCTAACATAATTCCAACAGACTTTTAGCATCGCTACGAGTGAGAAAGTCTCATCATAGTCAACTCTTTGAACTTGTCGGGAACATGTTTGCAACAAGTCGAGCTTTCTTAATGGAGACATTTACCATCATCGTTCGTCTTCCATTTAAAGATCCATCTGTACCTAACAGCCTTACAACCATCAAGTAGTTCTTCCAAAGTCTATACTTTGTTTTCATACATGGATCCTACCTCGGATTTCATGGCGTCCAACCATTCATCGAAATCCAGGTCTACCATCGCTTCTCCATAGCTCGTAGGTTCATTGTTGACCAGCAAGATGACATCCAAGACATGATTACCATACTACTCTAGGGCAGTACGTTTCCTTGTCGACCTACGAGGTTTGGTAGTAACTTGATCCGAAGCTTCATGATCACCATCATCAGCTTTCCACTTCAACTACTGTAGGCGACACAGGAACATCTTCATGTGCTCTGCTACTCATTGGTTGAAGTGACGGTTCAATAACCTCATCAAGTTTCTACCATCCTCCCACTCAATTCTTTCAAGAGAAACCTTTTCTCGAGAAAGGACCCGTTTCAAAACACATTGCTTCCGGATCTGTAATAGGAGGTATACCTAACTGTTTTGGGTGTCCTATGAAAATATATTTATCCGCTTTGGGTTCGAGCTCATCAGGCTAAAGCCTTTTGATATAAGCATCGTAGCCCAAACTTAAAGAAACGATAGCTTAGGTTTCTCCAAACCATAGTTCATACGGTGTCATCTCAAAGGAATTGTGTGGTGCCCTATTTAGACTGAATGTGGTTGTCTATAATGCCTAACCCCAAAATGATAGTGGTAATTTTATAAGAGACATCATACTATGCACCATATCCAATAGGGTGCGGCTATGACGTTCGGACACACCATCACACTATGGTGTACCAGGTGGCATGAATTGTGAAACAATTTTCACATTGTCTTAAATTTTTACCAAAATGGCAACTCAGATATATATATTTACCTCCACGATCACATCGTTGACATATTATCCTCTTGTCACGATGATCTTCAACTTCACTCTGAAATTGCTTGAACTTTTTCAATATTTCAAACTTGTGATTCATCAAGAAAATACTCTTGTATCTACTCAAATCATCAGTGAAGTAAGAACATAACGATATCCACTGCGTGCCTCAGCACTCATTGGACTTCATATATCAAAATGTATTATTTCCAATAAGTTACTTGCTCGTTCCATCACAGGAAGACGAGGTCTTTAGTCATCTTGCCCATGTGGCATGATTTGCATGTCTCAAGTGATTCAAAATCAAGTGAGTCCTAACGATCCATCTGCATGGAGTTTCTTCCTGCTTTACACCAATAGGCATGGTTCGCATGTATCAAAAGATTCAAAAACGAGTGAGTCCAAAGATCCATCAGCATGGAGGGTCTTCATGCGTTTTCTACCAATATGACTTAAGCGACAGTGCCACAAGTAAGTAATACTATCATTGCTACTTTGTATCTTTTGGCATCAATATTATGAACATGTGTATCACTATGATCGAGATTCAGCAAACCATTGGAGGTATTTATTCAAGTAAACAAAATAACCATTATTCTCTTTAAATGAATAATTGTATTGCGATAAACATGATCTAATCATGTTCATTCTCCACGCAAACACAAAATAACATTTATCTAGGTTCAACACTAATCCCTGACGGTAGAGGGAGCGTGTGATGTTTGATCACATCGACCTTGGAATTACTTCCAACACACATCGTCACCTCACCCTTGCTAGTATCCTTTTATTCTGTAGCTATAATTTCGGGTTACTAACACTTAGCAACTGAACCGGTATCTAAGACCTTGGTGCTACTAGGAGTACTAGTAAGGTACACATCAATATCATGTATATCCAATATACTTTTGTCGACTTTGCCAACCTTCTCATCTACCAAGTATCAAGGGTAGTCCTGCTTCAGTGACCGTTCCCCTCATATTAGAAGCACTTAGTCTCGGGTTTGGGTTCAACCTTGGGTTTCTTCACTAGAGCGGCAACTGGTTTGCCATTCATGAAGTATCCCTTCGTGCCTTTGCCCTTCTCGAAACTAGTGGTTTCACTAACCATCAACAATTGAGGCTCCTACTTGATTTCTACTTCCGCGGTGTCAAACATCACAAATAACTCAGGGATTATCTTGTGCATCCCTGATATGCTATAGTTCATCACGAAGCTCCAATAGCTTGGTGGCAGTGACTTTGGCGAACTATGTCAATCACTATCTTATGTGGAAGATAAACTCCCACTCGATTCAAGCGATTGTAGCATCCAGACAATCTGAGCACATGTTCAACAATTGAACTTTCCTCCCTTACTTTGCAAGCAAAGAATCTTGTCGGAGGTCTCATACCTATCAACACGGGCACGAGTCTGAAATTCTAAGTCGGCTCTTTGAACATCTCATATGTTCCTTGATGTTCAAAACATCTTGGGTGCCTCAATTCTAAGCTGCTAAACATTTCTCACTGAACTATTACGTAGTCATAAAAAAAGTGTATGTCAGATGTCCGCAACATCCACAGACGACGCTGGGGGAGTATCACACCAAGCGGTGCATTAAGGACATAAGCCCTTTGTGCAGCAATGGGGACAATCCTCGATTTACGGACCCAGTCCACATAATTGCTACTATCATTTTTGAATTAAGTTTTCTCTAGGAACATATCAAAAACAATGGAGCTACAGCGCAAGCCACAACATAATTTTCAAAGGAATTTTGACTATGTTCATGATAATAAGTTCAATTAATCATATTAATTAATAACTCCCACTCAAATTGACATCCCTCTAGTCATTTGAGTCACACATGATCCAAATTCACCAACTCAAGTCTGATCATCACGTGAGTTAAGTTGGCTTCAATTGTTAACATATCTATGTTGATCATATCTACTATATGACTCATGTTCGACCTTTCGATCTCTTGTGTTTCGAGGCGATGTTTGTACATGCTAGGCTCGTCAAGTTTAACCCGAGTGTTCCGCATGTGCAACTGTTTAGCACCCGATGTATGTGAACATAGAGTCTATCACACCCGATCATCACATGGTGTCTCGAAACGACGAACTGTCGCAACGGTGCACACTCGGGGAGAATACAATTTTATATTAAAAATTTAGTGAGGGATCACCTTATAATGCTACCGTCATCCTAAGCAAAATAAGGTGCATAAAAGGATTAACATCACATGCCAATCAAAAGTGACATGATATGGCCATGAACTTGTGCTCTTTGATCTCCATCACCAAAGCACCGACATGATCTCCATCGTCACCGGTGCCACACCATGATCTCCATCAGTGTGCTGCCATCGAGGTTGTCACGCTAACTATGTTGTTACTACTAAAGCTACTGAGTAGCGATAAAGCAAAGCATCATCAAGCGCAAAATAACTGAAGACAACCCTATGGCTCCTGTCGGTTGCCGGAGCATCGACGTGCAAGTTGATATTTAACTATTACAACATGATCATCTCATACATCAAATATATCATATCATGTCTTTGGCCATATCACATCACAACATACCCTGCAAAAACAAGCTAGACGTCCTCTAGTTTGTTGTTGCATGTTTTACGTGGCTGCTATGCATATCTACTATGATCGCATCTTACTTACGCAAAACCACAACGGTGATATGCAAGTTGTAATTTAACCTTCTCCAAGGACCACCTCAGTAAAATCTGATTCAACTAAAGTTGGAGAAACAGACACCCGCCAGTCATCTTTATGCAAGAAGTTGCATGTTAGCCGATGAAACCGGTCTCTCGTAAGCATACGAGTAATGTTGATCCGGTCCGCTTCATCTAACAATACCGCCGAATCAAGAAAAGAAAAAGGAGGGAAATAATCTAAATACCAACACCCACAAACTCCTTTGTGTTCTACTCGAGATGTCATCTACGTACAAACCTAGCTCATGATGCCACTGTTGGGGAACGTCGCATGGGAAACAAAAAAAATCCTACGCGCACATAAGATCTATCCATGGTGATGACCATCTACGAGAGGAGAGATTAGATCCACATACCCTTGTAGATCACTAAGTGGAAGCGTATATAACGCGGTTGATGTAGTGGAACATCTTGGTGATCCAAATTGCAGCCCGTCCCGCGATCTCATCATGATCCGTCCCGCGATCCCATCACGATCCATCCCGATCAAGTGCCAAATGGACGGCACATCCGCGTTCAGCACACGTACAACTCGATGATGATCACCGCCTTCTTGATCCAGAAAGAGGGGAGGAGAGCTAGATGAGTTCTCCAGCACGACGGCGTCGTGGTGATGGTAGTGAACTAATCCAGCAGAGCTTCGCCAAGCTCCACTGAACTAATCTAGAGGAGAAAACGACCTAGAGAGAGAGCGGGAAACACATGGCTTATTAGGGTTAGGGATGACCTCAAATCCTCTAGTATATATAGGAGGGGGAGGGGAAGAGGCAGCCAAAAAATACTCCAAGGGTTCGGCCGAATAGGTGGAGGTGGAAGAGTCCACCTCCAATCCTACTCCAAGTAAGATTCCTCTCCTACTTGGAAACCTCCCCTCCTTTGGGATTTTTTCCTTCCCCCACCTCTTGGCCGCATGGGCCCCTTGGGGCTAGCTTGGCCAGCCAACTAAGGGCTGGTGTGCCACTCGTAAAGCCCATGTAGCCTCCCGGCGTGGGTGACCCCTCCCGATGGCCCTCCCGGCATTCCCGGTACACTACCGAATATACCCAAAACTCTTCCCATGACCAAAATGGGACTTGCTATATATCAATATTTACCTCTGGACCATTCCGGAGCTCCTCGTGATGTTCGGGATCTCATCCAGGACTCCGAACAACTTTCGGTTACCAACACACACAACTCACTAATACCGAAACGTTACCGAACATTAAGTGTGCAGACCCTGCGGGTTCGAGAACTATGTAGACATGACCTGAGACACTCTCCAGTCAATAACCAATAGCGGAATCTGGATGCCCATATTGTCTCCTACATATTCTATGAAGATATTTATTGGTTGAACCTCTATGTCAAGGATTCAGTTAATCCCGTATACTATTCCCTTAGTCCTTCGGTATGTTACTTCCTCGATATTCGTTCATAGGTATATCCATACCTAGTTCAATCTCGTTACCGGCAAGTCTCGTTACTCATTCCATAATACAAGATCCTATGACTAACTCCTTAGTCACATTGCTTGCAATGCTTGTTGTGATGTTGTATTATCGAGTGGGCCCTGAGATACCTCTCCGTCACACGGAGTGACAAATCCCAGTCTTGATTCACGCCAACCCAACACACACCTTCAGAGATACCTGTAGAGCACCTTTATAGTCACCCAGTTACATTGTGACGTTTGATACACACAAGGTATTCCTCTGATGTCCGGGATTTGCATGATCTCATGGTCATAGGAACACACACATTGACATGCAGAAAATAGTAGCAATAAATTGAGACGATCATATGCTACGTTCATAGTTTGGGTCCTCTCCATCACATCATTCTCCTAATGACGTGATCCCGTTATCAAACGACATCTCATGTCTATGGCTAGGAAACCTTGACCATCTTTTATGAATGAGCTAGTCGTTGAGGGGCTCACTACGGACAGTGTGTTGTCTATGTATCCACACATGTATTTGAGTTTCCAATCAATACAATTCTAGCATGGATAATAAACGATTATCATGAACAAGGAAATATAATAATAACCAATTTATTATTGCCTCTAGGGCATATTTCCAACACAGCAACCCAAGTTCCCTCCTCAACCACAAATTTAATAGTGTGTGTCGACCTTGCTCGCAAGCTAACCATGTAGTACATGTAAGGTGCAATATATTGAACCTAACAACCCTGCATCTTTCTTCCTAGAACATCTTGAAGATCTCGAGCTTACCGTTGTTTAAGAATACCATTCTATTTCCTTCGCAATACATTTACAAAACTCGGGGTGAGATTGTTGGTATCTCCACAATAAATACTTTGGTCACTATATTGGTTATCCTCACTATCAATTGTGTTCTCTTTACTCATGTCTGTGTCCCGATATCCCATGATTATAATCAGAAGTGTTTGGCGAGATGTAATGATACAATAACAATGAGTGGGAGTAGAGAATGCCTCTATACCATGAGAGGAGCAAATCCTTGTTTTGAACTATCGATATCAGGACATATGTTTCCGGTATACTCGTAAGTCACCTTTATTCACATATATTTATGGAGTGACATTTGGTAACCCGAAAGAAACCATCTGGTATGTTTATAATCAACATTCTCATGGTCTAAGGAACTAATTAGTTGTGAACATGTAATATGAAAATATCGATAACATAGCAATGATAATATCTCTCAGTAATTCATACGATGGGTCTGTGCAACTCCATTGTCACAATGACATCGGTATAATAGTGATCATGATCAAGAAAACAAGATAATCATCAATGCATTAGCTAGTCTTAGAGGCATGACTAGGAATTGATTGGTGTTTATATTTCCACAATTGTCTTTAGGTTTTCCTCTGAATCTCATATTCAAGAACTAATCCAATTATAGCACAGAAACATAACTTAATTCCAAACAGGCAAATAGCACTATAACATTTTATTACTGCCTCTAGGTCATATTTCCAATAGCAACCCTTGTGCAGAGATTGTGTGCAAAAGAGGGACTTCCCCCTCCATTATATATAGGCGCTAGGGAGGGCGGCCACCTTAGAGGAGGATCTCCCTCCCCTAGGGTAAGCGCACCAAGCATGAGCCCCATCCAAACCCTAGCAGGATCAAGCCTAGGGTTATGCGCCAAGGCTAGGGCCACCCCCTAAAGGACATGTAAGGCCTATACAACTGAATCTTATATAGGATTTTCCCATAGTTCTGGCCCAGGGCGCCATATACTTCCAAGGGGCTCCAGGAAAATTCTCGAAGCCCTTCTATGTAAGTATTTCTCTTTCAAAACTTCTTTGCTTTCCCATTTTTTCTATGAACACACTTCTGTTTCTCTGTGAAAACCATTTTCATTGTCTCCCAAAATTTTCCGGTGACTTCCTCTTAAGCTCCGAGCCATCTAGTACTCACAAGACCGATGAGCCTTAAGAGAATGACCCTGCAGATTTGGTAGATAACATACATGACAGAAACTCCTTCCATTCAATGATCAATAGTGAAACTGTGGATATTCATATTCACCCATATATCTACACGAGTGATGATCGAGTGGACCTATAGTTAACGTGTTTGTGTGTTCCTACATCTCCATGAGAAATTCACGCTATGTCTAGCCAGAAGATGATGGATATCATCACACCGAGAGGGCTCTAAGCATATCTCTCCATCGTTGGATGGAAAAAAAACCTCATACTCGAGCTATCTAGTCCTTTACCATACGTTCTTGATCAACCTGCAAGTTGCCGTTATGATCACCCTCTTACGGTTGATGTTTGCCGAACTCCAAACTGCATCGTCCAGTATGAAGCGACTCGATACTCTCATTGTCTAAGGAACTATGCATGCGCTAACTTTCTCCGTGTCATAAAATATAAACTTGTGATGAAAGGATCTCTTAGTATAACATACAACTTGGGTCAGTTCAACACAAGCGTTCGTCTAACATCGTTCCCTCAAAGTTGTTGGTCTCCTCGTTACACTTAACTTATGGCTATGATCAAGAAAACAGAACCATCATGCAACACTTGAGCTAGTCTTAGAGGCGAGACTAGGAATCTACTTACCGTTTATTATTCTACACATGCATTTGAGTTTTCCTCTAATACTCGAGGTTATTGCAGACTCAAGAACCATTGAAATTATAGAATAGAACATAAATATTAATTATAAAACTTGAATATAAAGAATAACTCTTTATTATTGCCCCTTTGCCATATTTCCAATAGATTCAAAATGAGTTCCTTGGAGGAATAAACAGTCAACTTGAAGACTTACCAAAGAGCTTCTTGAATGCTTGCGTAGTCTTTAACGCTCTGCACATCTCTCACCATACCAGTCATTACTTTTGCTACACATCTCCAAATGATGCAAGGTTTGTGGGTTAAAAGGTATATTTAAGGTCCTTCTAATGGTATACCACATTGTCATGTTTAGAGGGCTTCGCTGCAGTGGCGAGTCTACAATGTAGGCTTCATCACACTTAAGCCTACCCTCCAAAAATATACTTTAGCTAATCATATCACTTAAAAATTATATTTAGGTGCTTTACATGTAAGAATCATAATGCAATTGCTAATTAGGCTTCAAAAATAAGCCGCCCCTCCCTAGCTTTTTTTTCATAAGCAACATGTCTTATTTATTGGGGCTTTTAAACTAATTATTGGATGACTAATTCAGAAGTCTCAACAAACTTCGAGAGTGGCTTATTTTTTAAGCTGGTGAGAGGCAGCTTAAATTAAGCCGCCCAAGAGAACCGACCTTATAAACTTGATGTTTCGCACCAACATAACTACTTTAGCCACTCAAAGAAGTCCTCCCCGCTCCCCCCCTCTGTCGCGACCTCGTCGTCCCAGCGGGCGACCGGTCGCGACCAGCCTTCCCTTCCTCCAGCCCCCCTCTCCCTCTGCTCTCTGCCGTCATCGCTAGCACCCGCGGCCGGCCTAGCCCCGGGGTCACTAGTGGCGGCGACCCCTGACCTTCCCCTCCTGGTGGCTCTCTGGCGCGGGGAACAACTACAACCATGGGGTGCTCCTAGCGGCGATGGTACGTGTGGCGGCGGGGATCCCCGGCACGGCGTGGGCAGACGACTGGGCGGCCGCATCATCATTGGTGGCGGGGTGACGCTGTGATGTGGCCTGGCAGCCGCCTCCGGCCCAGATCTAGGCCCTACAGGGCCCATCTGGGCCTGGGCGGGCCAACGACAGTGCGGGTCTATGGCAGATCTTCCGGGAAGCGAGGGAGCGGCGACAAGCAGCTGGGTGCTGGTGGCGTCGCCGCGAGCCCGCTGCAGCATGGCCGACGGGGCTTAACGGGCATGTTTTAGGCCTTGTTGGGCCAGGGGTGGCTTGGCATGCCCTGTTGTCGTGTCTGGTCGGCGACCGCGGCGATGCCGGGTGCGCAGGCCTCCCACACGTCGGCGGTGGAGGTGGATCTCCTCCCGCTCGGCTTTGGTGTTGTTGCTCCGTCGTTTGGCGCCTTTCTCCGGTCTCCTTGGCCTCGTGTTGGTGTTCGCGGCGAGACAACGTGGATGGTGGCGCTACCATGATGGCGCATGGGGTTGGGCAGTGGATTGGCTAGTTGGCTCCGGTTGGGCGGTGGGGTTTGGAGTGCGGGAGAAATCCTTGCCGGTTCGTCCGACTCCGATGCGGTGACACCGGCGGGTGCCACCATTCCTTCATGGAGGATGTAGGTGGTAGCCATCCCTTACCTCCTTCCACGTGCCGGGGAAACCCCAGGACTCGTACGGACAACAACGTCATCGAAACCGCATCCCTTCTTGGAGGTGCTGCTTGGCATGCGGCTGATCGGAGCCTCGGGCTATGGTGGTTTGTCTCCGAAAGACGCAGCGGTAACGGATCATCCGTTGTCGAACTTTCATTGTTTGCATTTTTTTACTTAATGTGTTGTTTGCTCCAGCAATATTTTTTGTACGGTGTTGGTTGTTTTGTAATACAAAAGAAAAAAATCATTTTTGGGTAAACTTGATGTTTCGGGCCTATCTTTCATTTTAATGCTAGATTTGCCACTGGTGGACGGCACATAGGCAGAGGAGAGGGCACTGATTGCAGCAGTCTGCAGGCGCCATCCGAGTCGCCCTTGGCGACACTGGCGCCATCCGGATTTCTCGGGAGGGGGCGATTGGTTTCGGATGATGCAGCACCTGGTTAGGCTCTGGATTCCTTTGTTCTTTGGTTCAATTGAAGACACGTAAACTGCCATGCACTACTTGCCAATGTGGCAGGGCTACATGGATAAAGAAATAGGTTACGGTTCATAAAATAGAAAACTACCAACAAATTAATTTAATTTTCCAGCAAAAAAAATAGATTTTAGTGTGCTCGCAACGAAATACTCTATGTCCTTTGTAGATGGCATGTTGCGTGGTTTAGCAAACAAGCGAGAAGCTGGATCATGTGAGAGATCGCGACAGACAGGATATATCATGTGAGAGAAATTGGACTTTTCATTGGAAGCTGGATACGGACGGCCGACTGACTGCTACTGGGTGGCTGGAGTGCCGTGCTCTAACCTTCAGGGCCTTCTTTGATGCGCAGGGTTTAAGAAAGTTTGTAGGGGATTATTTTCGAAGGGATCAGAAACCCCGCGATTTCCTGCATGTTCATTTAGTAGACAGGGTTTGTGATGAGCAAACCCTTTCAATCCTTTCTAATCCCACTCGATTTCTTTCAACCCACGCGGCTCAGAAACCTTGTCTCATGGCTTTCAGGGATTTGGCAATTGAGGGACCGCAATCCTCCCCAACCCCTTCCTGTCAAACAAGGCCTCGGAGCCTCGTGCTCCAACCAGTGGATTTCGGCCCTGTTTGTTTCAGAAGTCCCGGGACTTTTTTTAGTCCCAACTTAAAAGGCCCTAGTCCCTACCCGTTTGTTTCCAGGGACTAAATAGAGACTAAAGGTCACTAAATGACATGCAAAAAGACCATGTTACCCTTAGTAATGTAGTAGCAGTAGTTATTAAATGACATGCTAAAAGTAGGGGCATTGTTGGAAAAAGTGCCAAAAAAGTCCCAAAAAGACCCTCCCGTAGGGACTTCTTCAAATAGTCCCAAATACCCCCTTTTAGTCCCTAAAAGTCCCTCCTGTTTGTTTCACATGAGACTTTTTGAGACTTTTTTTAGTCCCTACATCAAAAAGTCCGTGGAAACAAACACCCCCTTCATTCTCGAACAATCTCCTTTTAACCACCATGTGGGCCCAACATACGTAGTTATTATCAGCATACTAAGCGAGCTCCATGATACTTAAAGGCCTTAAATTTTCAAATTATATAAATAGTCTAACTCTAATCCTTAGAGGGAATTGGTCCGGGGCAGCTTTTGCCCAACATAATTGGTCACAAAATGCACAGCGCACTCGTTTCCAACACCCGGGCTGCTATTTCTGACGGAACAAGTGAAGGAACCACGCGACGATGTGGCACCCATCACGGATGCTTCCAGCACTCGTCTTTTCCTTGAGGCACTACATGGGTAGCTGCATCGGCAATACTTTGTTCCGTCCGGCATGATGACGCGGACGCGGGAATCCGGGTAATTATCCGAAAAGATTTGCCCACAAACGCGAGGATCATGATGACCGGGGAGCATGAATAGTGTATATCCAACAACTTCGACGAATGTGATGTGTCGTGTATGCCAACTTTTCCACGAACCGGAAGAATATCTAGTCTGATGCCAACCAGTCCTTCTGGTTATGCCCCTCGCACCTCCTTCGTCGTCTTCGCCGTCCTCTTCTTGTCGAATGAGTTATATAAACAACTAGAGCTGAACATTTCAGTGTGCGGTCTTCAGGTTCAGGTACTTCCTCTCCTCCTCTTGTGATTCTGTTCTGAATCTGGGTAATTCTGTTCTTCGAGCTGTTGACCATGTGTATCTGTTCCAGCCGAATTGGCTCCTTCATCGGTCTCTGAAGATGGGGACTTCGGAGCTAGAGCAAGCAAAGGTATCTCCCGACCTGAAAAGGCACTTGCATTTCTTTGGCTCATCAATAATTTGGTGCAATTACTTAACTGGCTCTACTTTTCAAGGGTTCAGTTAAGGTACTCCTGGCTTTTTTCAATTGTTTCTTGGATGATTTTCTAATCAGCATGCTCCTGACTGTTTCAAACCATTATGTTTATATGTCTTGAGCTAGCAAACTGGTCTGACATGGTTGTTCTTGCTCCAGGCACGTTTGCACGTCGACTGTGCTCAGCCACCAGCAATAACTTGGCAGAGGAAATTCGATGATGAAGGCAAGAAGGTTGCTATGCTTAGCATGGCCACTGATATATTGACAATTGTAAGCAAGCATGTCAACATGGGCTGTATCTTCTAAATCTTGTATTCAGAAGCAAGAATGCATACTACCAATGCTACATAAACACTGACCATGGTTGTACTTCAGATACCCTTGATTTTCAAAATGCTTCGACTACACGTCGAAGGAATCGCGAAAAACCAGGTGAGTCACTCTTGTGCCATTGAACATTCAGATAATCCGTCAACCATCATGCACATGTAGATGAAATGCCGGTGCAAATTATTCTCCCTAGTTAGTACTCGGTAGCCAGTGAAATTTCTGAAAAAATATTATCTTGTTTCGCCAAGGTTGCGGTCTATGATCCTCTCAAGAAATGGATGGACAACTGCTACCGCGGGGTACCCCTCGGCGGACTAGGGTAAGTTCTTTGGATGTTTCTGGCCCTGATTTTGCTCTCAAACTTGCCTTGATTGTGACATTCATGCATGGCTAAGCAGGTGACTGAACTTCAGATGACATTCTCCTTCTTTTTTCAGTTCAGGAAGTATAGGAAGAAGCTACAGAGGGTACTTTCAGCAGTTTCAAATATTCCCCAGGATATATGAAGAGAAGCCTATCCTAGCCAACCAGTTCTCAGTAATAAAAAAAATTACACTTGCTTTCATGAGTTGCAAACTTGCAATGCTCAATTTATGGTGGAAAACGACTTATATTGCCCACTATTTTCGCCTGTCTAGGCATTCGTTTCGCGTCCTGGTGGGAAGAGCTACTCCACGGTGTTGTCTGCACCAACTGCTGATCTCCTCAAGTAAGCAGTGAAAGCCTCACAAGCTCACATGTATTTCGTTCATCTGATTATGCCAGCCAGAGATACCATACAAAAAATTGTACACATTTGCAGGGGAATAGATAAAGCCGGTATCGGGTCTTGGGACTGGAAACTGAAAGAGGAGAATTGCAACTACCATGGATTGTTCCCAAGATCTTGGACTGTATATGATGGTATACTCCTTACCAGACATAGATATTTATCACAAAGAACAATGTCGATTAAATTTGTCCGGCAGAACCTACATTTTTTTTCCCGATAAAGGATGATTTTATTGACTCAAAATGAAGCGTCAAGAGAATACAAACATAAATGACCTACTAATCTATGTTCCACAATTGCAATGTAGGTGAGCCTGACACTAAAATAAAGATCACCTGCCGTCAAATATCGCCCTTCATCCCTCACAACTACAAGGAGAGCAGCTTTCCCGTCACGGTTTTCACTTTTACGGTACATTTTTTTCTTCAGCAGATCAATCAGAAGACCCCACACGAGTGGTTCGGCACTTAATTTTGACCCCTGATGCTTGCACCAGGTGCAAAATTCTGGGAGCACACCCGCAGATGTCACGTTGCTCTTCACATGGGCAGTAAGTGCAAAGCCAACACTCTGCTCTTCAGAACAGAAACCCATGTTTGTAGCAAGGATTTGACCTTAATTTCCTTGTTCGTCCGTGTAGAATTCAGTGGGTGGAAGATCAGAACTGACTGGGAATCACACCAACTCCAGAATCAAGTAAGGAGGACGACAAAATCGTTTGATGCGATGTGGTAACAGGCAGCAATCTCTCTGACAATGACGATGTCTCTTCTTCGATGCTGCATTCAGAGCGCGCGACGGCGTCCATGGCGTCCTTCTACGCCACAGGACGGCGGATGGGAACCCTCCTGTCACGTTCGCGATCGCGTCTGAGGAGACCAGCGACGTCCGAGTCACCTGCTGCCCGACCTTCGCGATGGGCCCGTCCAGCCCCGGTGCGGAGCAGTTCACGGCCAAGGACATGTGGGACGAGGTCAAGAACCGCGGCTCCTTCGGCGGCGACGCCGGCGGGGCGCCGACAGCGTCGTCGAGGCCTGGATCGTCCATCGGGGCGGCGGTCGCGTCGACGACGAAGGTACCAGCGGGTGACACGCGCGTGGTGTCGTTCGCGCTCTCGTGGTCGTGCCCCGAGGTGAAGTTCCCCTCCGGGAGGACGTACCACCGGAGGTACACCAAGTTCCTCGGCCTGGATCGAGACGCCGCTGCTGAGCAATTGGTTCACGACGCCCTTCTCGGTGAGGTTTCCAGGGATTCTTGGTCGATGAAAGATTTCTGAATCTCTCTGAAGATTGAGATTTCTTAAATGTTTGTTGTGCCTGCGTGTAGAACACATGAAGTGGGAGTCTCTGATCGAAGAGTGGCAGACGCCTATCCTGCAGGACAGGAGGCTGCCTGAATGGTAAGAGTTCAGATTAAGCTCAGTGTCAATCACTGACATATCCCCCCCCCCCCCCCCCCCCCCCCCCAAATTAAACTGACGAATTACTGGGTTGATTAGTGGCTAATTTCTTTACTGAATTGTCTCATCGGATAAAAAATAAATTATCGAATTTATCATGATAGTTTGATTCTAGAACAGGTGATGACATGATTATTGTTTTTAAGGTATCCGGTTGCACTGTTCAACGAGCTTTACTATCTCAACGCTGGAGGCACCATTTGGACAGGTTTTCTATCTACACTGATCAAACTGAACTCTGAAGTAACAGATTTATCCTCGGCAAAGGTCCAAAATTTGAACTTTTCATTTGTCACAGATGGGATGCCTCCGAAGAAGACCAGCTTTGCTTCATCCAAGTACGGGTCGACCGCGGAGTCCTTCTCCCTCGACGGGTTCCGTGCAGGTGATCCTGCAGTCGATGGCATTTTGCGCGCAATGGCGACGGCGGAGGAGCGGCTCGAACCATCGTCGGCGTTCGGCACGGCCCTCCTCGGCGACGGCGAGGAGAACGTGGGGCAATTCCTGTACCTGGAGGGGATGGAGTACCACATGTGGAACACGTACGACGTCCACTTCTACGCCTCCTTCTCGCTGCTCTCCCTCTTCCCGGAGATCGAGCTGAGCCTCCAGCGCGATTTCGCCCGCGCCGTCCTCCTCCACGACCCGCGCCCCATGCGCACCCTCGACGGCGTCGACGTCCCACGCAAGGTGCTCGGCGCCGTGCCGCACGACATCGGCCTGGCCGACCCCTGGTTCGAGCTGAACGCGTACATGATCCATGACCCGTCGCGGTGGAAGGACCTCAACCCCAAGTTCGTCCTCCAGGTGTACCGCGACGTCGCCGCCACCGGGAACGTTACGTTCGCCACGGCGGCGTGGCCGGCGGTGTACCTGGCCATGGCGTACATGGACCAGTTCGACCGTGACGGGGACGGTATGGTGGAGAACGAGGGCCGCCCAGACCAGACGTACGACCTCTGGTCCGTCTCCGGGGTCAGCGCATACACCGGCGGTCTCTGGCTCGCGGCCCTTCAGGCGGCGGCCGCCATGGCGCGCATCGTCGGCGACCGCGGCGCGGAGGGGTACTTCCTCGAGCGGTACAAAAGGGCGCAGCGCGTGTACGACGGCGAGCTCTGGAACGGCTCCTACTTCGACTACGACAACAGCGGCTGCGCGACCAGCAAGTCCATCATGGCCGACCAGCTCGCCGGGCAGTGGTACGCGCGCGCGTGCGGGCTGGAGCCCATCGTGGAGGAGGAGAAGGCTCGCAGCGCGCTGGGGACGGTGCTGGACTACAACGTGATGCGCGTGCAGGGCGGCGCGGTGGGGGCCGTGAACGGGATGCGGCCGGACGGCGCCGTGGACGCGTCGTCGTTGCAGTCCAAGGAGGTGTGGGTCGGGGTCACCTACGGCGTGGCCGCCGCCATGCTCCACGAGGGCATGACGGAGGCGGCGTTCCGGACGGCGAAGGGAGCGCACGACGCCGGGTGGGGCAGGGACGGGTTCGGGTACGCGTTCCAGACGCCGGAAGCGTGGACGTCCGACGCCGGCGGCGGGTACCGGTCGCTGCACTACATGCGGCCCCTCTCCATCTGGGCGATGCAGTGGGCGCTATCGCCGCCGGAGCTCCATAGGGACCTCCGGGTGGTTCCGGGTTCGGTGTCCGCCGTAGCGTCGCCAGCGGAGGTGGACCTGGCGCGGGAGAAGTTCGAGAAGGTGGCGAGCATGCTGAAGCTGCCGGAGGAAGTGCAGCACAAGGGGTATCTCAGAGCTATCTACCAGGTACTCCGGCAGATGCTGCTCCCGGAATCCTGATTCTCAGGAGTGGAACTTCCAGCTTTACAAAAGATTCTTCGGACTGATGACAATACGTTATGTGCGTCAAAATAAAACTGCAATAGTTACTTTCATCCTAACTCTTAAAGCATCTTCAAGGTGCTCAACCGCGCGACGCGTTAAAGTAAAGATATACCATCACTATAGCGATTTTTTCGTGTTGTAAAACGCTAGTTGACGACACTGTAAAATATAACGTGCTCGGGCCGTTTCAGCAGATGCTGTAAAAGAGACGCGCACGGTCAACAAAGACAACATTTGACGCTTCAAACAAAACCAAGAAAATCAAACACATAAAAGAATGAACAATAAATAGTTCAGTTTTATTACGACCCAAACAAATAGTTTATTTTTCAATACAACAGATAGTTCAAGAATACAACATCAAATATACAAATGTCTGGATATATCGCGTTGTTCCTCGGAGGAATGGCGCAATCGAGGGACGACGACGACTAGAGGGAGTTCGAGGAAGCAACGGCGGTACGGCGATAGCCGGGAAAGCGTCGTCGGTCGCCGGAGCAAATTGGGAGGTGCGGGCGGCGACGCCATCGCCTCAATATGGCGATAGGTGGAAGTCGCAGCGCGGGCGTTCGAATGTGTAGCACGTGGGAGCGGGCGCACGATGCCGTTTCGCTCTGCGCGATGAACCATTTATGCCGCACACATAATTTTTTACGCTACGCTGGAGCATCCGGAACGGTTCTGCGCGCGTAAAAAATATAATTTATCCAGCGTGGCGTGAATATCACGCGCCTGTGGAAGATGCTCTTAGACTGTCTAATTATCATATGTCTGATTTTCAATTCATTTTAGGTTGTAGTTTAGCCCAGTCCCGTGTTGACACATGCCTTTGTTGTGTACTTGGTCCAGACTTGGCACTACAAATCCAACTATTTTCATTATATTTCCAGGTCGAATTCCTCGCCGGTCACTCCACCTCTTGAAACATTTTTACGATTGTGCATCAGTCTGTCTTTAACGGGTCCGAATGCAAACCTGTTAACACACAAAAACAGACGATGTGCTTGTTTCCTTTCCCGTTTTCAATCTTTTTTGGATATTGGTAGTTTGCCTACCATATTAATTGGTCATAGGGGAAAACAAACGAAAGAACAAGAGCCCGAGCTGGGCAAACATCAAGGGAGAAATTGGTGCAAAGGAAAGAAAAGAAAGAAATAAAACAATTTACATGTGGCCTCAGCATGGATCAAACGGGATTCTAGCTCCAGCCATGTTCAACAAGTTGATCTCCTCTTTGATTTTACGTAAGAATGCGCACTTGCTCCTGTACTCCTTCTGGAATATGCGCATACTCCGTTCACGCCAAAGCTCCCAAATCATCAGATGCATGAGAGACAGCAGTTCTTTCCTTTTCCCCCGCATCGCTTTGGAGACACACTTTTCCATCCATACTTTGAAGCTTGGTTGGCCATCCCACGTTGGAGGGTGCAGCAACGGGAGACCTGACTGTGCCGCAGCGCAGCTCCAAATCTTCCTTGACCATGGACATTCTGCGAACAAATGAATTGGCGTTTCAAGACTCCGCTCACAGAACCGGCAGAAGTACTCATTTTCGCATCCTCTCTGTAGCAATGCATTTGTCGTCATGATTTTCCCAAGCATTGTTGTCCAAACGAAGAAACCACAAATTCCCAGGGCCCACGCGGACCATATCAGCCTGAAGCCATCCATCGGTGTTGATCGGTCGAACTGGAGCGTGTACGCCGAGCTTGCGTTGTACTCACCGTTAGAAGAGAATCTCCAGCTGATCGTGTTCGGCTGCCCGACCGTAAGCGCCGTGCCATCTACCAGGGTTGCCAAATTCGTTAACTCGGTGGCCATTTCTTCCGTTAGGCCTTGCGCCAGATCGGCTAGCCATGTCTCCCTATATAACGCTTCCTAGACTGATCTTTTCTTACGCACAACGACTCTGAACAGGGTTAGTGCAATCACCTTGAGGTATTGTCCATGCAGCCATCTATCGTGCCAAAACTTTGCAGTCTTCCCATTTCCAATGATGATGTTAGTTGACATCAAGAAAAGGGAGCGCTCCTTTGTGTCACACGGGATCGAAGATCCTACCCACGGGCGGTCAGGATTGCGCCAGGCTAGCCAGAGCCATTAAAGGTGAAAGGTGATGCCAAAAGAATTCAGGTTCATGACTCCCAGCCCTTCGAGGTGTTTTGGCCTACAAATTTAACTCCATCCCACTCTGCACTGACCTCTAGTGTAGGAATCCGATCCAGCCCATAGCCATGCTCTCGCAGTCTTGACCAACTACTTTTGTGCCCAAACTGGAAACTTAAACACAGTCATCTAGTAAGTTACAAACAAAATCAAGTTGGCTTTTAGTAGAACAAGCCACCCACTTTTAGCCATGAGGTTGCCCTTCCAACATGCCGACCTGTTAGCAAACTTCAAGAGGAAAGAGTCGAACTCTGCTTTGGTAAGATTTCTCAGGGACAAGGGTAGTCCGAGGTAAGTGGTTGGGAGCAATTTGACCATGATGCCGAGAGGAGCTAGAATGGTTGCTAAGTCCAAGCGAGCACACCTAATGGGAAAGGCAGAACTCTTGGCATGGTTCGTTCGTAGCCGAGTCGCCGACCCAAAATAATCAAGCACTCGCTTAACCATTCTCGCGTCACTTTCTTTTGGGTTCATGAAAAGGGCCACATCATCCGCGTAAAAGAGCACCTCATGAGCTTTCTTCTCCTAGGCAGCTTGGACAGCACGCCGTATTTTGTGGCAAGATCTAACATCCGTTGCAGTGGTTCCATCGCAAGGATGAAAAGAAAGGGGGAGATGGGATCCCCTTGTCTCAGTCCCATCTGATGGTGGACGAACTCAGATTGCTCGCCGTTTATCAGTATGCGCAAAGAGGATGTACGGAGTAACATGGCGATCCACTCCCGCTAGCGCACACAAAAACGTCTTGCCTCAAGCATGTCTAGGATGTCCGTCCAAGAGACAAAGTCAAAAGCCTTGGCAATGTCTAATTTAAGCTGGACAGTCGGTTTCTTAGCCTTATGAATGTGGCGCATGGTGTTCTGGACGTACACATTTTTTTCTTGGATGCTTCAATTTTCAATAAATGCACTTTGGCAATGGTAACCAGATCATTCATTTTTGGACGCAGCCACCATGCTAAAATCTTTGAGAATAACTTTATCAGGCTGTGCAAGAGAGAAATAGGCCTGAAATCTAGCAAAGCATCGGCGCCGGGCTTCTTGGGGATTAACACAATCAAGGCCCTCTTGACACGCAACATCTCTTTGCTGTCCTTACGGTGAAGCTGTTGAAGTGCAGCTAGAACATCCATTTTAATTGTTCCTAGCAAGCTCGAAAGAACACGCCAGAGAAACCATCCGGGCCTGGTGCCTTCTCCGCTGGCATGTCATCAATTGCCTGCTTAATCCCATCCAGGGTGAAAACATCTTCAATATTGGACAGGTCGACATGATCGAGGTCCAATTCATCCCATTTTAAGGCAGTTGTAGTTGGTCGTAGGTGCCAAAGATCTTTGAGAAGTGTTCGTGAGCAAGTTGTTTCATTGCATCTGCGCTTGAAACTGTTCCCGCCGGTCCGTGCAGGACATCAATCAAGCTGCGGTTGCATCGAAAGTTTGCATTCCTTTGGAAAAATCTGGTGTTGGCATCACGTGCTTTCATCCACATGACCCGACTACGCTATCAAAATTTAATTTTGAGGAGCACCGCAAGACCTAAGGATCTTGATTTTAATTTGGAACGTAGTTCCCTTTCCTGAACAGAAAGAGGCCTAAAGTCTTGCGCCGTGTCAAGCTAGAGGATGAGCACGGAGGCCATGGCGAGCTGCCTCTGCACATCTCCCACCAGAGTGCGGCTCCATAACTTCAGAGCTTTGCTCACACGTCTCATTTTAAACTCCAGCGTGGTCAATGGGCACCTATGACCGGCCTGCTCATTCCAAGACTGAGCTACCACATGTTGGAAACCACTGATGAATTGCCAGTACGACTCAAAATGGAAACAGAAACGCCTATTTGTTTTGACATTTGTCGCATTGATTAACAAGAGTGGACAATGGCCTGAGATGCTCGACGCTTGCGGAAGCAGCCTGCCCATCGGAAAGAGCATCTTCCAGCCAACATTGCAGAAAGCACGGTCTAGGCGCACAAGGGTGGGAGTCTCTTGTTCGTTGCTCCAAGTGAACCTGCGGCCAATTAATTGCAATTCATGCACGCAAGATCTGTTGAGCGTGCGACGGAACTTGGTCATCCAGGTCCGGCAGACGCGGTTATTGTTTTTGTCCCTTGGGTCGGTGATTAGATTGAAACCACCAATCACGAGCCAAGGGCCCATCATGGCGTTGTGGATGTCCGCAAACTCATTTAAGAATGCTTGCTTTCTTTGTGAGTCGTGTGGACCGTACACCGTGGTCAGCGACCAAGGTTCTCCACCACCAATGGGGCAGAACGAGGTCATGATGGAGAAGTTCCACAGGTGGACAGCGGTTGCCCTGAACCAATCGACACGCCAGCATAGGAGTACCCCACCCCTGGTACCCTCTGCTGGCAGCACAACATGGTTATCAAACCCATATCCTACAATCTCTATCCTGTCCGCATTAGAAACACTAGCTAGTTTTGACTCCTGCATGTAGATCATGGAACAGGACAGGGAGCTAATCAGCGTGCGGATTGACGCGCGCCTCGCTCCATCATTTAAACCTCTCACATTCCAACTAAAAAGAGAAAGTTGATCATTCATAGGAAACAAATAGGCAACTCGAATGCGATGGCCCTAGCAGGCGGACGAGATACATGGCGAAACCGACAGTTCGCCAGGCAGCCAAACGACGCACAATACAGGAGTTCAAAGTGCAACTAATCATGGAAACTAAAACGGTTGCAGGCACATTGGTGCATTGAACCGAAACTCAGGCATTATTGCCCGCCAGCTCCTCCAGAATTGCCTGAAGCTCAGCGTCAGGCAGCTGCAGCTGAGAAGGAGAGGAGAGGCCTGCAATGCTTGCCAGCTTGGTCACGTTTTCAGGTGGCATCGGGGAGGAGAAGAACTACACGTACTTCAGCAACGTATTGTCGATGAATTCTTTAGGGCGTGAGATGAAGCCGAGCTCGACATTGGTCGCCGCCTGGGCGCGCCTAGAAGAGCACATGTTTGATTTCAGGCGCAGCAGTCTTGAACTCTGTGTGACTCCTTTCACCACACCGAGGATACGCTACCTGAGAGGCGTGGGTGATGGTGTCGCCACAGGCGGTGCGCCTAGGATAGATCTGGAGAGCAGCGAGGCTATCTTGCTGATAAAAACCTGCTGCTCGCCAATCTCCAGGGTAGACACTTTCTCTGTGATTGCTGCAAGCAGTTCTGGGCCAGAAAGGTTTGCTTCAGCCAATGCCTTCCTAGCACGCACTTCTTCCGGCGATTGCACATGGCATCCAATGCTGCCTGGCCCAAATGGTGCATGCGTGATGGAGCTGGAGCCTAGACCAAAGACCACCTATGGGCCCATGGCCCAGCTAGTCCCAAACTGCGGCAAGGTCGTCTGCACAGCACGTGAGCTGGGCAGCCAACAAGGTGCAATAGCTTCCATCGGCGAGCTCCATGCCGCATTCCACAAGGGCGCAAGCGTCCCACCATGGGCAAAAACGACAAGGTCCAGCGAAGGAGGTAGAGGAGGCAGCTCGTAGCTGTCTTGGGTCGGTTCCTGTGTGAGTACCTTTGCTCGCGCTTGCTCGAAAACCAAGTTGTGCTCAGATTGCGAGGGGCACAGAGGCAACAATCTAGCCCCTGCTGATTCCCAGCCAAACGGGTCCCATTGACCCTCCTCTTGCTGCACTAAAGTGTGAATCGCACCTTGAACAGAGACCAATGGAAAAGGCAGGATATTGTCCATCCCAGTGACACCCATCTCTACCATATCTTCTGTGTGCGTGCATACTGAATCAACCACATTACGAGCATTGCACATCTCATCCGCTGAACCTCTCTTGTCACCCTGCCCCCCCACGCCATCATCTGTGTCTTCGGGGGCCACGCGCAGTGGGGGTGAGACCAGCAACCTGCCCTGATATGCTGACCCAGTCAAAACCTCCTCCTGGCTGTCATTTTGCCTCTCCACCTTCTTAGACTATTCCACTTTCTCAGACCGTTTCATCGTCATCTCTTCATGCTAAACCATCTCCATCGTCATCTCTTCATGCTGAACCATCTGCATCTCCCCCTGGGTAGGCATAACATTGGTCGCGATAGCCTGTCGGCTGCCCTGCCTTATCAGCAGCCCCGCCTACGCATCATCACCAACCGGGACCTGGCCAGTGCAGATGGATGTATGTCGACGATGATGCCTAGGATTCGGTTCCCTACTAGCAGTGTCCCGGCACATGGCGTGCTCGCACATGTTTTGGAAGAAGCGCTTGTGCACCCCTCCCCACGAGCCGCGACGACGCCTACTGCTGCTACCTCCTCCATCCCCCTCTTCTCATTGCTTCGGCGTCTAGCGAGGTGGTTAGAGCAAGAGCTCATTGATCTGGCCCTACCTTCTCCATCCTTGGTGCCTGATACGTCCATTTTGCATCATGCTTTCATGTTGATATTTATTGCTTTTTGGGCTGTTATATTACTTCTGGTACCATATTTATGCCTTTTATCTCTTATTTTGCAAGGTTTATTTGAAGAGGGAGAATTCAGGCAGCTGGAATTCTGGACTGGAAAAGGAGCAAATCCTAGTCCACTATTCTGCACATCTCCAAATGCCCTGAAAAGTTACGTGGATTTTTATGGATTATATTAAAAATACTGGGCGAAAGAACTACCGGAGGGGGCCACCAGAGCTCCACAAGCCCCCACTCCGCCACCACCCCCTCGGTGGCGCAGGGCAAGCTTGAGGGCTGCCTGGCGGCCCACTAGCTCCCCCCTTTTGCTATATGAAGGGTTTTGGTCTGGAAAAAATCAAGAGGGAGCTTTTACGTGATTTCGCCGCCGCCACGAGGCGGAACTTGAGCAGATCCAATCTAGAGCTCCGGCAGGACGATCCTGCCGGGGAAACTTCCCTCCCGGAGGGGGAAATCGTCGCCATCGTCATCACCAACACTCCTCTCGTCGGAGGGGAGGCATCTTCATCAACATCTTCATCAGCACTATCTCCTCTCCAATCCCTAGTTCATCTCTTGTAACCAATCTTCGTTTCGCAACTCCGATTGGTACTTGTAAGGTTCCTAGTAGTGTTGATTACTCTTTGTAGTTGATGCTAGTTGGATTACTTGGTGGAAGAGTTTATGTTCAGATCCTTGATGCTATTGATTACACCTCTGATCATGATTATGATTATGTTTTGTGAGTAGTTACTTTTGTTCCTGAGGACATGGGATAAGTCATGTTAATAATAGTCATGTGAATTTGATATTCGTTCGGTATTTTGATATGTTGTATGTTGTTTTTCCTCTAGTGGTGTTATGTGAACATTGACTACATAACACTTCACCATATTTGGGCCTAGAGGAAGGCATTGGGAAGTAGTAAGTAGATGATGGGTTGCTGGAGTGACAGAAGCTTAAACCCGAGTCTATGCGTTGCTTCGTGAGGGGCTGATTTGGATCCACTAGTTTAATGCTATGGTTAGACTTTGTCTTAATTCTTCTTTTGTAGTTGCGGATGCTTGCGAGAGATGTTAATCATAAGTGGGATGCTTGTCCAAGTAAGGGAAGTACCCAAGCGCCGGTCCACCCACATATCAAACTATCAAAGTAACGAACGTCAATCATATGAACATGATGAAACTAGCATGACAGAAATTCCCGTGTGTCCTCGGGAGCGTTTTTCCTCCTATAAGACTTTGTTCAGGCTTGTCCCTTGCTACAAAAGGGATTGAGCCACTTGCTGCACCGTTGCTACTAATTGTTACTTGTTACTTTTTGCTTGCTACGTTTCACCTCGCTACACAATCACTTGTTACCGCTACTTTCAGTGCTTGCAGTTTTTACCTTGCTGAAATCCGTTTATCAGAGCCTTCTGCTCCTCATTGGGTTCGACACTCTTACTTATCGAAAGGACTACAATTGATCCCCTATACTTGTGGGTCATCAAGACTTTTTTCTGGCGCCGTTGCCGGGGAGTGAAGCGCCTTTGGTAAGGAAACATTTTTATACTATGCTGAAATTTATTGTCACTTGTCACTATGGAAACTGTTACTTTGAGGAGTTTGTTAGGGGTATCTTCACCATGAACGGAAGCATGAGGAGTTGCTCCTCAACCTAAGGTACCTACTGAAAATATCTTTTATGAAATTCCTTCGGGTATGCTTGAGAAACTGTTGGCTAATCTTTTCATAGGAGATGAATCTTCACATCCAGACTTGCATCTAATCTATGTAGATGAAGTTTGTGGTTTATTTAAGCTTGCAGGTTTGCCCGAGGATGAGGTAAATAAGAAAGTCTTTCCTTTATCTTTGAAGGATAAGGCGTTGACATGGTATAGGCTATGTGATGATAGTGGATCATGGGGCTACAATCGGTTGAAATTGGAATTTCATCAAAACTTCTATCCTATGCATTTAGTACATCGTGATCGGAACTTTATTTATAAATTTTGGCCTCGTGACAGGGAAAGCATAGCTCAAGCTTGGGGGAGGCTTAAATCAATGCTATATTCATGCCCCAATCATGAGCTCTCGAGAGAAATCATCACTCAAAACTTTTATGCTCGGCTTTCTCATGAAGATCGTACCATGCTTGACACTTCTTGTGCCGGTTCTTTTATGAAGAAGGATATTGATCACAAGTGGAATTTATTGGAGAGAATCAAATGCAACTCTGAAGATTGGGAGCTGGAGGAAGGTAAGGAGTCAGGTATGAATTTCCAGTTTGATTGCGTTAAATCTTTTGTTGAGACAAACACTTCTAGAGATTTTAGCGCTAAGTATGGACTTGACTCTGAGATAGTAGCCTCTCTATGTGAATATTTTGCTGCTCATGTTGATCTTCCCAAAGAGAAGTGGTTTAAATATCATCCTCCTGTAGAAAGCAACATAGCCAAAACGAATCTAGTTGAGGAGAAAGTCATTGCTTTTAGTGATCCTGTTGTTCCTTGTGCTTACACCGAGAAACCACCATACCCTACTAGGATAAAGGATTATTCTAAAGCTCCAACTGTGATACGTAGGGGTTACATTAGACCACTTGCACCCCCTGAGGAGATTAGAGTTGAACCTAGTGTTGCTATTATCAAAGATCTCTTAGCCGAAGACATAGATGGGCATGTTATCAAATTCTGGGAGGACTCCGCTAGAATTGCTAAACCTCACGCGAAAGACAAACACGGACCTGTAGTCGGCCTGCCTGTTGTTTCTGTTAAGATATGAGATCACTGTTACCATGGTTTATGTGATATGGGAGCTAGTGTTAGTGCAATACCCCATTCTCTATATGATGAAATCAAAGATGAGATTGCACCTGCTGAGTTAGAACCCATTGATGTCACTATTACGCTACCTAATAGAGACATTATCTTCCCTCTGGGAATTGTGAGAGACGTAGAAGTCCTGTGTGGTAAGACGAAGTATCCTACTGATTTCCTCGTCCTTGGTACTGCACAAGATAGCTTTTGTCCCATCATATTTGGTAGACCCTTTCTCAACACTGTCAATGCTCACATTGATTGCATTAAGCAGACTGTCACAGTTAGTTTCGAGGGTGTGTCTCATGAATCTAACTTCTCCAAGTTTGGAAGACAACCCCATGAAAGAGAGACATCTGGTAGGGATGAAATCATTGCTCTTGCCTCTATTTCCGTACCTCCTACGGATCCTTTAGAGCAATATCTGCTTGAGCATGAAAATGATATGCATATGGAGGAGAGAGATGAGATAGATAAAATTATCTTAGAACAATATCCTATTCTCTAGAATAATCTGCCTGTTGAACTGCTTGGGGATCCTCCCCCACCAAAGGGTGATCCTGTGTTCGAGCTTAAACAGTTGCCTGATACTCTTAAGTATGCCTATCTTGATGACAAGGAGATATATCCTGTCATAATTAGTGCTCTCCTCTCAGAGCGCAAAGAGAAGAAGTTACTAAAAACTTTGAGGAAGCACCGCACTGCTATTGGATATACTCTTGATGATCTTAAGGGTATTAGTCCTATTCTATGTCAGCACAAGATTAAAACCGATCCTGACTTTAAACCAGTTGCTGATCATCAAAGGAGATTAAATCCTAAGATGAAAGAGGTCGTTAGAAAAGAAATATTAAAGCTTCTGGAAGCAGGAATCATTTATCCTGTTACTCATAGTGATTGGGTAAGTCCAGTACATTGCGCACCTAAGAAGGGAGGTATCACCGTCGTTCCTAATGATAAGGATGAACTAATCCCACAAAGGATTATTACCGGCTATAGAATGGTGATAGACTTCCGGAAACTGAACAAGGCAACGAGGAAAGATCATTATCCTTTGTCGTTCATCGACCAAATGCTAGAAAGGCTATCAAAGCACACACACTTCTGATTTCTAGATGGTATTCAGGTTTCTCGCAAATACCTGTTGCACAATCTGATCAAGAGAAAACCACTTTCACCTGCCCTTTCGGTACCTTTGCCTATAGAGTATGCCTTTTGGCTTATGTAATGCACCTGCCACCTTCCGAAGATGTATGATGGCTATATTCTCTGACTTTTGTGAAAATATTGTCGAGGTTTTCATGGATGACTTCTCCGTTTACGGGTCTTCCTTTGATGATTGCCTCAGCAACCTTGATCGAGTCTTACAGAGATGCGAAGAAACCAACCTCGTCTCGAATTGGGAGAAGTGCCACTTTATGGTTAATGAAGGTATCGTCTTAGGACACAAAATCTCTGAAAGAGGCACTGAAGTTGATAAGGCTAAGGTTGACGCAATTGAGAAAATGCCTTGCCCCACAGATATCAGAGGTATACGAAGTTTCCTAGGTCATGCTGGTTTCTAAAGAAGGTTCATTAAAGACTTCTCTAAGATTTCTAGGCCTCTTACCAACCTCTTGCAGAAGGATGTTCCTTTTGTTTTTGATGAGGATTGTGAGGAAGCTTTTGAAATACTTAAGAAGGCTTTGATAATCGCACCTATTGTTCAACCACCTGACTCGAACTTGCCCTTTGAAATCATGTGTGACACTAGTGATTATGATGTTGGTGCTGTTCTAGGACAAAGAGTTGACAAGAAGTTGAATGTCATTCACTACGCTAGTAAAACTCTAGACAGTGCCCAAAGAAACTATGCCACTACAGAGATGGAATTTTTGGCAGTCGTGTTTGCATGTGAAAAGTTCAGATCTTACATAGTTGCCTCCAAAGTCACTATTCACTCTGATCATGCTGCTATTAAGTACCTCATGGAGAAGAAGGACGCTAAGCCTAGGCTGATCAGATGGGTTCTCCTGCTACAGGAATTTGATTTGCACGTCGTTGACCGAAAGGGTGCTGATAACCCTGTAGCAGATAACTTGTCTAGGCTAGAGAATGTCCTTGATGACCCATTACCAATTGATGACAGCTTTCCTGATGAGCAATTAAATGTCATCCGCACTTCACTTAGTGCACCGTGGTATGCCGATTATGCAAACTATATCGTAGCCAAATACATACCACCCAGTTTCACCTATCAACAAAAGAAGAAATTCTTCTTTGATTTGAGACACTACTTTTGGGATGATCCTCACCTTTATAAGGAAGGAGTAGATGGTGTTATTAGACGTTGTGTGCCTGAATATGAACAGGGACAGATCCTGCAGAAGTGTCACTCCGAAGCCTACGGAGGACACCATGCTGGAGATAGAACTGCCCATAAGGTATTGCAATCAGGTTTCTATTGGCCCGCTCTCTTCAACGATGCTCGTAAGTTTGTCTTGTCTTGTGACGAATGCCAAAGGATAGGGGACATCAGTAAGCGTCAAGAGATGCATATGAACTATTCACTTGTGATTGAACCATTTGATGTCTGGGGCTTTGATTATATGGGACCCTTCCCGAGTTCCAATCGGTACACTCACATCTTAGTTGTTGTGGATTACGTTACTAAGTGGGTAGAGGCTATCCCCACTAAAAATGATGATCACCACACCTCTATTAAGATGCTTAAAGAAGTCATATTCCCAAGATTTGGAGTCCCTAGATACTTGATGACTGATGGCGGTTCACACTTCATTCATGGTGTTTTCCTCAAGATGCTAGCTAAGTATGATGTCAACCATAGAGTTGCATCTCCTTATCATCCTCAGTCTAGTGGTCAAGTTGAGTTGAGTAATAGGGAGATCAAGTTGATCCTACAAAAGACAGTCAATAGATCTCGAAAGAACCGGTCTAGCAAACTTGACGATGCACTATGGGCTTATAGGACTGCTTATAAGAATCCCATGGGCATGTCACCGTATAAAATGGTTTACGGTAAGGCCTGCCATTTACCTCTTGAGCTGGAACACAACGCTTATTGGGCAATCAAAGAGCTCAACTTTGATTTTAAACTTGCCAGTGAGAAGCGGTTGTTTGATATCAGCTCGTTAGATGAATGGAGAGCCCAGGCATATGAGAATGCCAAGTGGTTCAAGGAAAAGGTTAAGAGATGGCACGACAAACGGATACAGAAACGAGAGTTCATTGTAGGTGATTATGTCTTGCTATACAATTCTCGTTTGAGATTCTTTGCAGGCAAACTTCTCTCTAAATGGGAAGTTCCCTATGTTGTCGAGGAAGTATAACGTTCCGGTGCCATCAAAACCAATAACACAGAAGGAAATTTTCCTAGAGTCGTAAATGGGCAAAGAATCAAGCATTACATCTCTACTCCCATAAATGTTGAGACCAATATCATCGATGTCATAACTCCAAAGGAGTACATAAGGGATGTTTATCAGCCTGTTTCAGACCTTGAAAACGAAGATGTATCTGTTTCGGCAAGAAATTGGACTCCGATACTTTTCCAATAGGAAATTTCTTCTGTTTTGGAATTTTTGGAAAATTAGAAAAATAAAAAGTAGTCCGGAGAGCGAACGAGGCAGCCACAAGCCCTGCCACCGCCCCTACCCCCTGGTGGCGGAGGGCAAGCTTGTGGGCACCTCGTGTGCCTCCCAGACTCCGTTTTCTTGCGGAGGACTCCTTCTGGCCCAGAAAAAATCAATATATAGTCGCCCGAAGGTTTTGATATCCGTATTGCGTAGTTTCCCTCTATTTTCGTTTCGATCCTGTTTCTGTGACAGATCTAGATCATCATGACTTCCGCAAACGCTCTTAAGGACAAGATCTTCGGGAAGCTCATCAATCCCTACCTCACGGAAGTGCTGAAACACCCTCAACCTATCAAGATGAGCGAGGGGATGTTGCACATCCGTGATGTTGAGGGGCCTAAGAAGACCGGAAGCATGGAGACGAGGCTCGAAGCAATGGAGCAACAAGTCTTCAAGTGCCAAGGGATGGTGGAGCGTGGACTCAACGCCAACCACGCGATGATCACGGAGTTCACTAGCAATCACAAGATGGATGCCATTGATATTGGGAAACACCTCTCGAGGCTCTACGATAGGGTTGATCAACTTCAGGGCAAGATCTATGACCTGCAGAACCAAAACTGTGAGTATGAGTACATATTTAAATCAATAAGGTTGGCTGCAGATTTGAGGATTCCAGCGACTCGTTCATCCTGCCATGATGGAGAACCTATGCCTTGGAAGATGGAGGATCAGACTACTCCGACAACAACACCACCACCACCAAAGGAAGACAACTAAGCATTGGTATGGGCAATTCCCTTGGCTTCTGCCAAGCTTGGGGGAGTTGCCCTGGTATCGTATCATCTTTATATCTTTTGCTTTTACCTTTGTTTTAGTTCTTTCCTTTTCAGTTTTTATTTCTTCTCTTAGAGGAATAAGTCTTTAGTTTTTAGTTTGAGTCTTTTGCTTTTGTCTCTCCCCCGATGTATTTGAGCTTACGAGCTATATAATAAAGAGTGTCTTAGTCAAGGTCTTTGCTTTGTGCCATGATCAATAGTATGAAAAGAACGATAGCATGAAAGATCATGAGACGATCTTATGGAAAGTGATAACTTCACTTATGACACATATGATGATTGAAACTTGTTGAGAATAAATCAACATAGACCTCAGTCATTGTTGCAATTAATAAGAAGTAATAAGGAAAGAGAGGTTCACATATAAATATATCATCTTAGACACTTTTTACAATTGTGAGCACTCACCAAACTATTACATGCCTAGGAGTAGATGTTGGACAAGGAAGACAACATAATGAATTGTGTTTGCTTGGTTCCAAACAATGTTATATGATTAGAGATCCCTTAGCATGTGACGACTGCTTCCACCTCATATTAGCCAAAACTCCTGCACCAAGTAGAGATACTACTTGTGCATCCATAAACCTCCAACCCAGTTTTGCCATGAGAGTACACCATACCTACCTATGGATTGAATAAGATCCTTCAAGTAAGTTGTCATCGGTGCAAGCAATAAAAATTGCTCTCTGATATGTATGATCTATTAGTGTGTGGAAAATAAGCTTTGTACGAACCTGTGATGAGGAAGACATAAAAGCGACAGACTGCATAATAAAGTTCTTTATCACAGGAGGCAATATAAAGTGACGTTCCTCCGCACTAAGAGGACACACATTCAAACCTCAAAAGCGCATGACAACCTCTGCTTCCCTCTGCGAAGGGCCTATCTTGTACCTTTACTTTTTACCCTTGTAAGAGTCATGGTGATCATCACCAATTCCCTATTTTTGCCTTTGTCTTGGCTACTGTCACATGTTTGGGAAAGATCTATATTCATATATCAACTTGGAGTTGAGTACTTATGCTTTATTGTTGTTGACTTTACCCTTGAGGTAAACCGTTGGGAGGCAAAACTATAAGCCCCTATCTTCCTCTGTGTCCAGCTGAAACTTTGACACCATGAGTACCACGTGAGTTGTAACAATTGTGGAAAACAAAAGAGATGATTGAGTATGTGGGTTTGCCTTACAAGCTCTTATTTGACTCTTTCTAATGTTGTGATAAATTGCAATTGCTTCAACGACTATGGACTATTGTTGGTTACTTCTCGGTAAGGTTTTTGCTTCATGCTTTGCTTTGTGAAGGAATTTTTACTTTCCCATAAGAATCTTTATGACGTATTGTTGTTCAATGTGCGATCAGGATGCCCTCATGTCCGTATTATGTTTTATCGACACCTTCGTCCCTCAACATGTGGACATGTTTATGGAACTTGGCTTTCGCTTGAGGACAAGTGAGGTCTAAGCTCGGGGGAGTTGATACGTCCATTTTGCATCATGCTTTCATGTTGATATTTATTGCTTTTTGGGCTGTTATATTACTTGTGGTACCATATTTATGCCTTTTCTCTCTTATTTTGCAAGGTTTATTTGAAGAGGGAGAATTCAGGCAGCTGGAATTCTGGATTGGAAAAGGAGCAAATCCTAGTCCACTATTCTGCACATCTACAAATGCCCTGAAAAGATACGTGGATTTTTTCTGGATTATATTAAAAATACTGGGCGAAAGAACTACCGGAGGGGGGCCTCCAGGGCTCCACAAGCCCCCACTCCGCCACCACCCCCCCTGGTGGCGCAGGGCAAGCTTGTGGGCTGCCTGGCGGCCCACTAGCTCCCCCCTTTTTCTATATGAAGGGTTTTGGTCTGGAAAAAAATCAAGAGTGTGCTTTTTTGTGGTTTCGCCGCCGCCACGAGGCGGAACTTGAGCAGATTCAATCTAGAGCTCCGGCAGGACGATCCTGCCGGGGAAACTTCCCTCCCGGAGGGGGAAATCGTCGCCATCGTCATCACCAACACTCCTCTCGTCGGAGGGGAGGCATCTTCATCAACATCTTCATCAGCACTATCTCCTCTCCAATCCCTAGTTCATCTCTTGTAACCAATCTTCGTCTCGCAACTCCGATTGGTACTTATAAGGTTGCTAGTAGTGTTGATTACTCTTTGTAGTTGATGCTAGTTGGATTACTTGGTGGAAGAGTTTATGTTCAGATCCTTGATGCTATTCATTACACCTCTGATCATGATTATGATTATGATTCGTGAGTAGTTACTTTTGTTCCTGAGGACATGGGATAAGTCATGTTAATAATAGTCATGTGAATTTGATATCCGTTCGGTATTTTGATATGTTGTATGTTGTTTTTTCTCTAGTGGTGTTATGTGAACGTCGACTACATAACACTTCACCATATTTAGGCCTAGAGGAAGGCATTGGGAAGTAGTAAGTAGATGGTGGGTTGCTGGAGTGACAGAAGCTTAAACCCGAGTCTATGCGTTGCTTCGTGAGGGGTTGATTTGGATCCACTAGTTTAATGCTATGGTTAGACTTTGTATTAATTCTTCTTTTGTAGTTGCGGATGCTTGCGAGAGAGGTTAATCATAAGTGGGATGCTTGTCCAAGTAAGGGCAGTACCCAAGCGCCGGTCCACCCACATATCAAACTATCAAAGTAACGAACGCAAATCATATGAACATGATGAAACTAGCATGACAGAAATTCCCGTGTGTCCTCGGGAGCGTTTTTCCTCCTATAAGACTTTGTTCAGGCTTGTCCCTAGCTACAAAAGGGATTGGGCCACTTGCTGCACCATTTCTACTACTTGTTACTTATTACTTTTTTCTTGCTACATTTCACCTCGCTACACAATCACTTGTTACCGCTACTTTCAGTGCTTGCAGTTTTTACCTTGCTGAAATCCGTTTATCAGAGCCTTCTGCTCCTCGTTGGGTTCGACACTCTTATTATCGAAAGGACTACAATTGATCCCCTATACTTGTGGGTCATTAGTGCCGAAACTCCACTTGTCCTTGAAGCGGTAGGTGCGTGGCCATATTGCACCCTCGTCGCACCCAGGGGAGGCCGGCGTGAAGTCTTTGATGGCAGCCAAGTGGATTAGCACTTGGAACGATGACCCTTCTTTGCCCTCCTCCGTAGGCGTGCCTTCGGGCAGGAAATCCCTGGGGCAGACCACGTCAGGCCGCTGCAGCACGGTGAAGTTAGCAGCACGGGGGATCTTGTCCGAATGCCATGTCCAGAGCCAGGCGAACAACGCGGAGCAGTTGGCCTTCGTGGTTGATTGGCGCTCGATCAGGTCGAGCTCACAGTCCTTACCGAATACCTCCTTGACGCTCTCCCAGTCCTAGGGCGTCAGCGACAACTTCTCAATGGCCACCCGACAGTAGTAGCGCCAGATGCGGCTAGTACCCACCGGAGGAAGCCACAACCGGAATTTGAACTGCACTCTGGCCACCAAAATGCTCCGCTGCTCGAGTGCCAGGTCTCTTTGAGCAGGCTGAAACATTGTGAGGAGGAAGTCCTCGGGGAAAAACGGCGCAACGACAAAATTGCTTGACGGGAAGTGGAAGTCCCGCTCCAACGCATGCGCCACCATGTGAGGAGAGATGCCAGAGAAATGCCCGACGGCTATCAGGATGAGCGCAGAAGAACGCAAGCGGTGGGCCTCAGCCTCCTTGGCCGGCGTGCAGACCACCTTGCAGCTAGAGGTAGCCTGCCTCCGCAATGCCTCACCCGGGATATAGGCCATGGGCAGTGCAGTTGGCACCCCACGACGGACAATGGAAGTCGGCGGAGGAGGCACCAATGACCCACACACCATGGCAGGGAACGGACCGACAGCCGTAGGGGCAGCGGTCGGGGTAGCCGAAATTGGGGGAGGTGGCACCGCACCTGGTTGTGGGGGGACTGACACTCTCTTGCTTCTCAGGCGCTCAGGGCAGCCGCGCTCAAGGTGGCCTGGCCGCTCGCAAGTGTAGCAAGTCAAAGGGTCACGACACTAAAAGAATTTGTGTCTTGAGCCCAGGCAGCAGTAGCACACGTTGACAAAGCGCTTCTTGAATGCATATGTAGTCGCAGCCGCAACAGAAACAGGGCGATCATGGTGCAAATCTTTTGGAAACCTAGCAGCCTTGCGAGCCTGACACTACGCCAGATACTTGACGCGCCGAGAGACGACCTCCGTCCACGGAACGACATCCCCACCCCCATTAGATGTGATAGCAGGCAGCTGAGACGGAGGAAGAAACATCGGAGCAGCCGACGAGATTGCAGCCACAGCACCCACCCCAGACCCACCAGAGAGAGGCCTCGGGCAGGGCGGCGCCAGCCCGGGCACACGCACATCTCCAAGTCAAGGGGAAACCACGATCAACCTGAGTCGCGGCCTAGCAGGAGCAGCCACCATCGAAGCTCAAGAGGGGTGGGGGAAGGTCCTGCAATGAACGGATGGGCGGCTGACAGCGACCAAGAAAGGGGAAGGGTGGAGTTACTTACTCGGATCTGGCCAGCCTCCATCTCGCGCAAGGCCACACATGGGAAGACCCGCTCGGAGACCTGGTCAACGAGACAGGGCTCGAAGGCCTCCCCCGCCTCCAGCAGGGTGATGCAGGGCAATATGCGGCCAAACACGCCATCAGTGAAGGCCGAAGGTGCTGTGGGAGCCGCGATGGTTGGGGTGGTTGGCGCCGCTGGAGGGAGAGGTACCGGTGGCTCCGCCCGCGCGAGATTCATAGTATACTCTGTTGAGTTCTACCCCCCCCCTTTCCAATCTTGTTCCTTTTCTTTTCAAGACTGATACGGGACAAGCAGCTCGGAGTGATGCTGCTTGCATCCAGACGGCAACCACATACAACCATCCAATGGGGGACCAGCTCATGTACGCACCCCTCCACCCTCATCCACATGTCCTCGCATATTGTTCCATGTAAAAATGCCCCATATAGAGTCCTCTCGCTCTGTCTGAAAAAGAAACAGAGGAGAAAAAAACTTCCAAAGATGCAAGAAAACTGGCTAAAAATATATTTATGTTATTGTCGAGGAAAAAAGACATGTCAAAATAAAAGTTCAAACGAAGGATTGGATAGGAAGTTAAGTTACCACATAGTAAAACTTATAGGAGAAGTGATGGGGGGATAACCCCGGGGCAAGAAAAAAACTTCCAAAGATGCAAGAAAAATGGCTACCCCCGCGAGATTACCATGTGCGTCCAGAAGCCAGATGAGCCCCTCCGCGACTACATCACGCGCTGGATTGAGCTGTGGAACTCCTGCGAGGGAGTGCATGAGGTGCAGGCCATCCAGTACTTTATCGAGGCCTGCCGAGACGACACCCTCCTCAAGCACAAGCTCATGTGCTTCGAGACCACCACGCTGGCGGGGTTCATGGCCAAGGCGGACAAATACGCCACAGCCGACTCCGCCATGCGGAGATGTCAGCGCGACGGACAAGCCCGTCCAGCCGCGCTCGCGAGAACCGTGGCCTGCGGGACAACAAGCGCAAGTACGACTGGCCGAACCCACGACACGGGAGCAAGCAGGTTGCGACCGTCGAGGAGGAGCAGCCGGCTGCTCAGGTCGTCAGCCAGCGCGAGCGAGCCGTCAAGGCGCCTGGCAGCCCAAGCTCACCTTCGAGCAGATGCTCAACACGCCCTGCAAGATGCACTCTGAGGCAAAGCCGACTACCCACACGCTCCGGCAATGCAGCTTCTCGCAGCGTCTATCCCGGGGCGAGGGCCCGTCGGCTCCTCCGTCGCCGGCTCCTCAAGTTCCGGCTCCTGTACAGGTTCCGGCTCCGCCTCCGCCTCCCCCTAATGACGGCCGCCTCCGCGATTAGTTCCCCGAACAAGACAGGGCCTATGTAATCTTCACCAGTAAGGGCAATGACAATCAAAACCAACACCAACACCGGCATGAGGTGAATGCCACGGTTCCCTCGGTTCCCCAATACATGCACTGGTCCAAAAAGCGAGTCACTTGTAGCCGGGCAAACCATCTGGCAGTGATGCCGAATCCCGACAGCTAGTGCTCGTCCTCGACCCCACCATCGCCTCCAAAAGACTCACGTGTCGGTTTTCGCGGGTGCTGGTCGATGGCGGTAGCAGCATCAACATTCTCTACCGCGACACCCTGCTCAAACTGGGGCTCAAGGAGAAGGACCTGCAGTCGTCCCGGACCGTCTTCCACGGCATTGTGCCGGGGCAGTCCTGCTCTCCCATCGGCAATATCCAGCTAGACGTCATCTTCGGCAACAAAGCTCATTTCCGCCGCGAGCCGGTCTGGTTCGAAGTGGTGGACCTCGTCAGCCCCTACCACGCGCTGCTAGGCACGCTGGCTCTAGCCAAGTTCATGGCGATCCCTCATTACGCCTACCTCAAGATGAAAATGCAGGGGCCCAAAGGCATCATCACCATCACCAGAGACTACAAGAAATCGATCGAGTGCGCACTTGACAGCAGCCGGCTGGCCAAAGCACTAGTGGTCGCGGAGGAGAAGAGGCAGCTTGGTCGGCTCGTGGTCAGTCCACCGAGCAGCATGCCGTGCCGACTCCCGCGTCCCAGCTGGCAGTGAGGCCACGTTCAAGCCGTCCAAAGACACCAAGCAGGTGCCACTCGACCCGGCTAACCCCCGGCAATGCGTCACCATTGGGGCCAACCTTAGCCCCAAATAGGAAGGCGAGCTCATCGACTTCCTCCATGAGAATCGGGACATGTTTGCATGGTCCCCCAAAGACATGTTGGGTGTCCCGAGTAAGTACGCCGAGCACAAGTTTAATGTGCGGCCAGATGCGAAGCCGGTCAAACAACCCTTCCGCCAGCACCATCAACGAAGAAATCACCCGCCTGCTCGCAGCCGGCTTCATCATGAAAGTTTTCCACCCGGACTGGCTGGGCAACCCAGTCCTGGTGGTAAAGAAAAACAAAACAAGGCGCATGTGCATCAATTACACAAGCCTGAACAATGCATGTCCAAAGGACCATTTCGCCCTGCCACAGATAGATCAGCGATCGACTCCATGGCCGACTGCGATGTGTTTTCTTTCCTGGACGCTTATTCCGGCCGCCACGATCAAGCTGGACCCGGCCGACTGGCTCAGAACCTCCTTCATCACCCCCTTTGGAGCCTACTGCTACACGACGATGACCTTCGACCTAAAGAATGCAGGCGCAACCTTCCAGCGATGCATGCAGCAATGCCTCCTACCATAGATCGGCAGGAACATACACGTCTATGTCGACGACATTGTTGTCAAAACCAAGAAGCACTTCAGTCTCCTTAATGATATGCGGGAGACCTTCTCCAACCTGCGCGACTACAAGATCCGTCTCAATCAGTAGAAGTGCGTCTTCGAAGTTCTAGCCGTCCGCCGCCTGGGTTTCTTCGTGTCGGCATGCGGCATTGAGGCGAACCCCAAGAAGATCAAAGCCATCGAGCGCATGGCCATGCCGGCTCGACTCGACGACATCCAGAAGTTTGCCGGTTGCCTGGTCTCCGTCAACCGGTTCATCGGCCAGCTGGGCGAGGAGGCGCTGCCCCTCTACCAACTAATGAAGAAGACCACCAAGTTTGACTGGAATGACCAGGCGGACAGGACCTTCCGTGACCTTAAGCATGATATTTCCAGCACGCCCATCTTGGCCACACCGGCTGAGAAAGAGCCCATGCTCGCTGAAACCGCGGCCACCACTCGTATGGTCTGCATTGTTCTAGTGGTGGAGCGGTTGGAGGAGGGCATGGTGTTGCCGGTTCAGCGCCCTGTCTACTATCTAAGCGAAGTCCTTTCCAACTCCAAGAAGAACTACGCCCACTACCAGAAGATGTATTATGGCATGTACTTTGCCGCCAAGAAGCTGAAGCAATACTTCCAGGAGCATACCATCACGGTGGTGAGCACCGCTCCACTCTTAGAGATCATGGGCAAGAGGACGCCACCCGCCGGATCACCAAATGGGCCATCGCCATGGCTGACCACGACATCCGCTACGAGCCATGCACCGCCATTAATTCCCAGGTGGTGGCCGACTTCCTCGTCGACTCGGCCAAGACCTAGTTCTTATCGCCGCCTCCCAAGTCCACGCATTGGTGGATGCATTTCGACGGCTCCAAGATGCGGACCGGCTTGGGAGACGACATCGTCCTGTCATCCCCAAAAGGGGACCAACTCAAGTACGCCATCCAGGTCCACTTCACCGCCGCCAAAAAACGTGGCCGAGTACGAGGCGCTCGCTCATGACCTCCGGCTCATCAGAGGAATCGACATTCGGTGGATCCTTTGCTTCGGTGACTCCGACCTCGTGGAGCAGTAGGTCTCTGGAAAATGTGACGCCAGGGACACCAACATGGCCAGCTACCTCTTCCTCATCTAGCAGCTTAGTGGTCCTTTCGAGGGTTGCGAGTTCCACCATGTCCCCCGAGCGGACAATGAGGCGGCGAACGCACTTGCAAAAATTGGCTCTATCAGACAAGCAATCCCGGCAAGTGTCTCCCTCGAGCAGCTACACAAGCCAGCGATCAAGCCGTCCCCAGAGTAGACGTCAGTTTTCATACCTGCAGATCCATCTGGCCCAACAGCCTTGGGTCCAAAGACTCCGTCGGCTCCACCAGCTTCGCCAGCCCCTGCAGCATCTCCGGCTCCTCCAACATCGCCGACTGCGACGAACCCCGCGTCTAGCCCTGCCAGCTCTGAACCAACAACCGTCATGGAGGTTAACAGCGAGACGGCTTCCGCCTTAGTCCCAGGAACTGACGACTTCGTCTCAGGGACTCCAACGAAAAACCGGGGGGCTCCGGTAGGCTCTGGCATTCTAACCGAGTCCCCGCCGGTTCCGTCTCGGCACCAACATGGGCTCAATCCATCCTTGCCTTCCTCCTTCATGGAGAGCCTCGCCTAACGAGGCTGAGGCCTGGAAGATCCAACACCGGTCTCCCACCTATGCCATCATCAACCGTGAGCTGGTTCGACGCAACATAACCTGTGTATTTCAGCACTGCATCTAATCAGAAAAAGGGACAGGAAATACTCAAAGACATCCACCAGGGGGAGTGCGGGCATCATGCCGCCTCCAGAACCCTGGTGGCCAAGGTGTTCTGCCATGGATTCTACTAGCCCACGGCTTTAGAGGAGGAAACTTCCTTTGTTGACAAGTGTGAAGGATGCCAACACTTCAGCACACAAAGCCATCTGCCGGCTACAGCCCTTAAGACCATCCCCCTTTCATGGCAATTGCCGTTCGGGGGCTCGACATGGTGGGGCCATTTAAGACAGCCCTAGGCGGCATGACACATCTCCTGTTGGCCGTTGACAAGTTCACCAAGTGGATTGAAGCCAAACCCATCAAGAAGCTAGATGGCCTCACAGCCGTCCGATTCATCAAGGACATCACTGTCCGTTACGGCGTTCCACAGAACATCATCACCGACAACGACACCAACTTCGCCAATGGTGCAATGTCACTCTTCTGCGCAAAGGAGGCCACCCGGCTCGACCTCGCGTCGGTCGCCCACCCGTAGTCAAATGGCCAGGCGGAAAGGGCAAGCGGCCTGATTCTGGCCGGCATCAAGCCAAGGCTTGTAGTGCCACTCATCAGGTCGGTCGGCTGCTAGATCGAAGAGCTACTGGTTGTACTATGGAGCCTCTACACCACACCGAACCGGTTGACTGGCTTCACACCATTCTTCCTCATGTACGGGTCTGAGGCGGTCATCCCCGCGGATGTCGAGTTTGACTCGCCGCGCGTCACCCTATACATGGAGGCGGACGCAAGAGAAGCAAGAGAAGATGGCGTCGACCTAGTCGAAGAGGCACACGAGCTGGCCCTCAGCCAAACGGCTATCTACCAGCAGAAGCTGAGGCACTACCACAGCAAAAGGATCAAGCCCCTCTCATTTCGCGAGGGGGACCTGGTGCTTAGAAGAATCCAGCGAACAGCTAGCCAGCACAAGTTGTCCTCCCCATGGGAGGGACCCTTCATTGTCAGCAAGGCATTGCACAACAACATGTCCTATCTAATAGACGCCCAGAAGCCGCAGAAGCGCAAGAGAGACGCCTCCGGCAAGGAGACGAAACGTCCATGGAACGCGACACTTCTTCGCCCGTTCTACTGCTAAGAGAAAGAGAGAAACAAGTGTACGTATGTATCCCCTACCCTTTTGGGCTTAAATGAATGCAGCGGGTGCCCTGAGCCGACGCTTGGGGCATACCTTTCCAATTCCACAAAAGTTTGCCTTCTGAGTAAAACCTCTTGGTCCTACTCCTCGGACTCGAGGGCTAGCTGGCCGGCTCGAACCTCTTATCTATTTTCGTAGTTGAATACATGGAGCGTGTTAAGACAAAACCCTTACCACCCTGCCCAGCTACAGCCTGGCTCCCGCCTGTCCCGCTAGCGGGTCCCTGGGATGAAAGGCTTGTCATTCACAAATTTCGAATACGAAGGAATAGCCCGCTTGGGACAGTCTAAATGTCTACCGTTCATTCTTTAGCCGGCCTCTAGCGGCTCATTCAAAAGTCTAAGTGCCCTTGTGGCTTCCGGAAGCGCATGGACAATCCCCTAAAGGCAGAAGCCCCGTCCCAGTCACATACCGGCTCCTGGCTGTCGGGCTGGCAGGGCGGAAGCTGGAGAGGGCAAAGTTATGGGTAGCCGGAAGTAACAAAGATAAAAACCGAGTCGACAAGCACAATTTTTTCCAAAGCAAAATATATGGAACATGCATATATTACACGAAAGTGCAAAAGGGCCACAACCGAGGTTCATTACACACACCCAGTGGGTGGAACTGCAAATTAACTATAAATGCAGGAAACATATAAAGTTTCAATCGGTGGCGGCTCCACCCTTGGTCGTGGCATCGCCCATGACAGTCGAGGTGGACGCTTCATCATCCGCTCGGGCGCCTCCCGCGTCGTCTTTCGTGGCCGAGTCACCCCCCGTCGTGTAGTTGGCTTAGGCTTCATCGCTGGTGTCGGCACCCTCGAAAGACACCTCACCGGTGCTGCCATTCGGATCGCCAAGCGCCAGCTGGAAGTTGTCCTCTGGAACCGGACTCCCATTGACAGTTTGCTCCAGAACATACTCGTCCCATGCGGCGAACGAAGCAACGTCGGCGGCTCTCACCTGCGGCTCGTCCTCGACAGCGGCCAACTCCGCATCCGTGCCGGCGTGCTCCGCCGCAAGCAGGCCTCCGCCACAAGCAGGCCCAAGTCAAGGTCGAAGTACCAAGACTTGGCAACCCGAAAAACCATATACGCGTCGGCCCGCGTCGTCGACGCGCTAGGCATTCAACTAGGCACTCCCCTTTTAGAGCCACCAGGATAACCGACTCATCATCATCGGCTCCATCGTGTCCGGCCAGAGAGCATGAACCATGGCTAGCCTGGCATCTTGGAGCCGGGCCACGGATTGCGTCAGCTCCCGCAGGCGAGCTTTGGCGGTGATCGTCACCGCATCCATGGTCCAGCCGGCTTCCGTCGCCAATTGGACACCCGCGGCCCGCTCCTCCTCACGATGGGCCGCCACGTCCGCATATGCTGCCTCTCGCGTCCCCGAAAGGAGATCTGGGGATCAAAAGCGAGAGCACGGTGTCAGAAGAAAGAAAGATGAACCAAATAAACGCCAGGAAGGTAATTCAAGACAAGAAAGACTCACTGTTGAGGAGGATATCGACTTCGCTCGCCTCTTCGTCCAGCTCGCGATCCTGGGTCGCGTGGGCCTGGATCCGGCTGGCGAGTTCATCGCATGCGACCCGTGCTGCCTCGACCTCCTTCGCCAGCCGGTCATATTTTTCCTTCAAGGATGCATCCCGTTTCACCAACTCCTCTTGGTGGACCCGCTTCAGCCGTTCTAGTTCGGCGGAATGGGATGTTTCCTTCTGCGACAAGGCATCATGGAGGGACACCTCCTTCTGCACCAAGGCGTCATGATGGGCAGTGCGTAGCTGCTCCAACTCAACCAGGTGGGCCGCATCGCAGTACTTCTTCTCCACATGGAGAAGCTCCACCTCGTAGCATAGCCGGGCACCCTCATCTCGCATGGTGTCCTGCTTCGAGCCGACTTGATCTAGCCGGCCCCGAAGAACGACCAGTTGGCTCTCCGCCTCCGTGAGCTGGCTCAACAACATGTTGTGGGCCAGCACTTGGCGGTCATGATGGTCCTACGACATAAGAAGAAAAGATTTAGCTTCGAGTAAGACTCGACCCGACTGACTTCCAGCTCGCCCGATTCTCGGGGGCTACATCCAGTGGGTGCACTCGCGTGCCCCCACTGGAAGAAAAAAGAAACGGATGACCGCGAGAAAAGACTCGACCCGGCTGATTCCCAGCCGGCCTGACCCTCGGGGGCTACACCTAGTGGGTGCGCTGGCGCGCCCCCACTGAAGCAAAGAGAAAATAAAATAAAAAACCCCAAGGGAAAAGCAAGGGGATAGAAAGCTTACCCCAACTGCCGACTCGAGGCGGAGCAACTCCTCCTGAGCTACCTCGGCCACCTATGCGGCGTGATTATGGCATTGGGAAAACCTCGCGACGAGGGCGGGAACCCTACTAAGCATGGTACCGGGGGCTATCTTCTTAAGGGTCACGCCGGCCACTCCCCAGGTCTCCATCGGCCGGTTCCGGGAACTAGAGCCGGCTCCACGGTAGCAAAACGCGCGTCGACTTGACCATAGTTCCGGCCCCCGAATGCGCGCTCGAAGATGGCCCTGAGGTGCGTTAGGCTGGCGGTGCTCCTGCGTGGCAGGGACCTCGACCCTAGGAGCCTCCTTCCTCGCCCCCGATGCAGACTCTCCGTGGCGTCAACTTCACCACCGGGGCCTAGGAGGCAGGCCCTCGGCCTCAGGCACATCCTTCGGCGCCTCTCGTGTGGTGTCCGGCTAGGCCTCGGGCACGTCGTGTGCTGCATCAGGCCCCTTCAGCATGTTATCAAGCTCCGACTCGAGCCCCTTCGCGGCATCCTGCGTTTCCATGTCCACGCTGGACCGCTCGTCGACCTGCGCGTCTGCTTCCCGCTGCCGTGTGGGGTCATGCCTCATCTTGGAGCGCCTCTCCCGGGATGGCAGCTCCAGGCCGGAGCTATCCACCTGCTTCTCTGTGTGGTCTGGGCCGGCGACCATCTTCCGAGCCGCCTCCTCCCACGGGCGGTGCTCCTGCTCCCGCAGTGCCTTTTGCAACACCTCCACCTCAGCCCATGCGGCGCGCTCCGTCGTGGAGCCCTCCTCGCCCCCCGTCCTCGCAGTACGGGAAGATTTTGCCAGGGCCATAGCAGCCATGTTCGTGGGCGCTCGGTGAAAAACGAGCCTCGCAAAGGAAAATAGGACAAATCACGAAATTGGGCCGAAAGACTCACATACCCGGGAACAACACGAACCGGCCGTCGAGCGGCCTTGCTATGGCGAGCCGCTGCTTCCTCGCACCACCTCCGCGACCTCCAGCCAGAGGACCACCTGCCGTGCGCTTGGGGGCCGAGCGCGCGGTAACCGGCAGCTTGCCGCTCCTCTTCGCCATCGCGTCATCTTTGGTCGGTTCACGGGCGGCTCGGCGCAACCATCTCCTCAACACGCTGGAGACATCTTCTGGCTCCTCCAGATCCTCCGCGGCGGCTGCGCCACACAATTCGGACAACATAATATCAGCATCAGCCCGTTCGAGCAAGTCGGACTTAAAAACTCATCCGCTGCCTTAGATCCGTCTGACTCTACTATCTCATCGCCGGATTCCGGCTCCCCGGTGTCGTTCGTCTCCCGCGGCTCCACCTCGTCGACATCTTTGATTCCGTCGGGATCCGACATGAGTATGTCGTCGGCCGGCTGGCGATAAACCTGCAGCCGGCCAAACAGCTGGCGGCGTAACCGACATCCGTCATCAGGAATGAAAATACAACACAGCTGACAAGGAAAATCAAGACCGACACACAGCTTACCTTTGGGGCCGGGTGGTCCCGATCGTAAGGGGCCACGCCCCACTCCCATCCACCGTTTTCGTCCATTGAGGCGGAGGAGATCCAATTCACCCGTTCCGCCACCTTGCCGGCCCGCAGCTCCTTCATCGAGAGCCGGCACGGGTCGTGCCGGTCGCTCATCTGACAAATCAGATGAAGTCGGCACTGGGCGGCAGGATCTCACGCGCCACCGTGGTGGCAAGTAGATCTACGGCGATGAGGCCTTCCACCCTGAGGAGCTCCAGCCGGCACAAATTAGATTCACCTCTGCTGCTGGATGCGGCAGGTCCGACTACAAATTCAGCTTCTCGGTTGGGGGTGTGTTGACGAAGGGCGGAAGGTTGATGTGGTCGCCTTGAGGGATGATGTTCTTCACGTAGAAGAATCCTCCCTGCCATTTCTTTAATGAGTCGTGCGGGGGGGGGGGGGGAGCTTCGAGAAGCCGGATCCAGCTCGGTAATGGACGAGCGCGGTACCGCAGGCAGTCATCCTCTTGTTGCCGGTGACCCCGTGTGTCAATGACAACTTCTTGAAGTAGAAGAACTTGTGCCAAAGATCCAGGCATGGCTCGATCCCCACGAAGCCCTCGCAGAGGGTAACATAGGCGACGAGCTGCAGCACGACGTTGGCGGCGAGGTGGTGCGGCTGCAGACCGAAATGCGTCAGGAAGTTGAAGATGAAGTTGCTCGCCGACAACCTGAACCCGCGAGCGAAGTGCTCAGCAAACACCACCACCTCACCAGCCTTCGGGGCCCCGGAATTCTCTGCCTCGGGGAGGCGCACGGCGACAAGCTCCACCGACGGCAACTTGCGGCGATGGCGGAGGAACTCGATGTGTTCCGTGTCGACGTTGCTTCCGTCCCAGACGCCCCGTGTCCTCGACTTGTTGGCGGAGGCTCGATACATGATGTTGCAGGTGGCCAAGGGCGTCAGGGCGCGTCCAACGGCGGCGGCGAGAAGCAACGATCTTACTAGCGGTGTCTTCTTCTCTCTCTCTCTCTATTCGGGAAGGGAGGGGCGTCAGAATGGCACGGGCGGGGGCATGGAGCGAATGGTCCCTTGGCCTCCCCACCTTCCCATATAAACCGCGCGTGGAGTAGTGGGGGAGGGGATCCGTTGCGCACGATCCCCGCTCTCACTAGACCGCGCGGGGGCGTTAATGTGTTTCGGGGGTGTCAACCATCGCCTCCCCAGGTCCACAAAAGATCCACGTGCGGGGATCGAGGCCGCGGCCGGGCAAGGCTCGCCCCACATGCCCTGTCTTGTCGCCCGCGTGGCTTGTAAGGCACGTCTCACGACGCGCAGTGTGTCACACCACGACTTAAAATGGAGAAGCCAAGGCGTCTCGCGGAAGCCGGCCGGCTGCAGGCCCGACCGTCTTCGACCGACGGGCTAGTCGGCCACCAACCCGAAGGTTCACATGCATCACTCTAAAGATGCCGTGGTACACCAAGCTGAGCTGGTGGGCTTCCCCTGCTTCGGGGACTATTGACGGGGGGATAACCCCGGGGTAGGCTCATGAGGCCTACTCCTTCACACACTAGCTCCTTACGGGGCAGATGCTGCCTCTTATGCTGGCTGCACAGTCTGCACCGTCTAGGGACGCGCTAGCCGGCATCCTACCCGACGTCCAATCGTGTGGTGGACGACGAGCATCAACCGTATCAACCCCTCTGATGGGACATGGGCTCATGACTAAAGGCCAAAGGGCGTCCGCTCGGGTACCATAAACTGACGTACGTGCGGTTACAATGGAGTCGGCCGTACTGCTAATCGGCGCCAGCTACAATCTATCGGCCTCGGACAGTGCCGACATGCTTCCACTCACTCCAATACCGGTCCCGGCGTGCCTACAATGGAGGCGGTCATACCGCTGACCGCGACCGGGATCTGCAAGACGACGGCCACAGTGAGACCCATGACGAGCGTGGGGGGAGCATGCACCAATCCCAGTGGCGCGCCAGCGGTCCCCAACACTTGATGGAACCTGGCAACCGGTGGGACCCGCGGGCGACAAGGCCTCTCAACTGGGGTACCCTCCGGCTGGCCGGAGAGGCTGCCAGGTGGGTCCCACCAAAGTACCTTATATCCCTTTTGTATGCCGGGGGGTTCGCCTATAAAACCCCTGTCCCTCTTCCAGGCATAGGGTCGTCCATTCTTACGCATGACCATACACATAGGACAGGGGGATGCTAGCTCTTTCTTCCTCCTTCGACGAACAACTCAAGGAGCACTTTGTAGTTCCCTTGGTTCATCCCCCACTCCTGCAGATCTAGGGGTGTTACCTCCCATGGAGGGCCCCGAACCTGGGTACATCTGGTGTCTCACACCGCTAGCTACCAATCCCGTTTTCGGAGCCGGCATGTGTCCTTTCTGCCCCAACCACTCTCGATAAGCCTACCCATGGCATCTGCCGTGAGAAAATGATGGCAAGAAGAAAGATAAAGACTGGCCAAGAAGAAAGAATTTAATTAGTTTACTCTCAATGTTCCATTAATATTGCAAAACAGAAGAAATTTGAAAACAAAAGGACTGAATAAAATTGAATGACTTAGCATAAAATTTACTTACCACTCAAAATACCAACCACACAGAAGAAAATGGCACCTACACTGAATATGACCAAGCTTTTGTACTCTCCTTGTGTGGAGAGAAAAAGAAGAGAGGAGCATAATATGATCGATCTGCAATTGAGCTTCTTCTACTACCCCAAAGAAAAATACACACAATCGATTGCAAATGCAACCAAAACGAGCGATAGAGATAAAAGAATAAGAGAAGAAAAAAAAGCGAAGGATCTTAAATGGGATGACCGACACGTCTGGTGACACGCGTGCACAGCGGGCGATGCCCGAGCATGCCGCGACCACCATTAATAGCCGCCCACTCCCACACCTACCCCTGCCCTAGAGTTACTGCGCCCACTATATCGAGCGCACGAGAGGGTTTCGATCTCCACCGCTCCCCATTCCTCCCCACCTCTCCTCTCGGCGCGCAGATGGCGAATCCGCGATGGAGGAGGCAAATCCGCCGCCTGCGACCTCAGGCGCAGGTAGCGGCGCCGGTGGTGATCCAGGAAGCGGCGCCGGTGGAGATGCGCCCGCAGATCGAATTGCACTCGCCGGAGGCACGGGAGGAGATTTTGCGGGTGGTGAGGGAGATATTTCCGCTTAGAGAGAAGTGGCCGGAGATCTGCGTCGAGGTCATCGGGAGCAGCTCGTTCTTGGAACGCTGCCGATTCGCCGGCGACGAGGGAGGGATGGACTACGACATCATCTTCTGGGCCATCCAGGAGGCGGAGTCATCCGATCCGATCCAGGCGGAGAGGTGGAGGCGCTTCAAATCCACAAGCCCGACGCGACTCAACATCCAACCACCCTCGATCATGGAGCTGGCCAGCATCCCGCTGGAGCACCTGCCGCGCGGTGTCAGCCCACCCCGCCTCCCCTGATGGATGTTGCCCGTGGACGTGGCCAGGGAGCACGTCGCGGGCATCTCGTGGGGGCTCGTCTTCGTGAGCCTGCTCCATGGATGGGGAACAGGGGTGAGATTCCTCTAGAAGATGCTAAGGTACGTAGATTTGCAATTAAATACTGTTTTCCTGCTTATGCAGAGTGTGGAGGTGATGATTCTAGGGTTAGTAAGGGGAGGATTGTTCCTCGGCTTCAATTTGGGGGGATTGGGGCTTTAGCTGGGGATTGTGGAGTTGGGGATGAACGTCTCATCCATCCATTTGACCCTGATGGACTTGTGTCCAGTGTTACTTCCTCTATTAGCAAGTATGTAGGTTCTGATGCTGTTTGCATAGGTGAAGTTGATAGTACTGTGATTATGGAGATTGATAGTGACGAGGGTGCGATAATTGGGACAACAAAGGTGGAAAATGATGGAGTTTCCCAAAACAAATTGCAGGGAGAGGATGGATTTGTATCCAAGACCCTGCCTATAGAGAGACAACGGCTAGTTGGTGGTGGGGCTGGGTCTAAAGGGCAAACTGGGGATATGGAAAAATGTTGGCCTCCTTTGAGGGCCCAGGATCACACACCATCGATGATCTATGGATCAGTGGTGGAGGATAAAGCGGTAAAGAGAAAGACGCCTTCTAGCTATGATGACAGAAAGGAGGAAGAGGTGGAGGAGTTTTATGGACAGATGTGGGTCATTCCCTCCCCCAGACGTCGGTAGACCAACCATAAATATCGCCCTCCTCCCCCAAACCCTAGATCGACAATAGGAAGCCGCCTGTTCTGGATCAAGAAAACTTTGCTGCGATCTGGAAGCTTCTCTGTAGAAGATTGCTATCCCATTACCCACCCTGGTCGCTTTGATCCTGCCCCCACTAGATTTCGGATCTGTGAGGAAGGTGGTGCTAGGAGAGCTTCTTTCGTGTCTGTGGTGAAAGGGATCATGGATCCCAGGGGGCAACAGAGACCCAAGAAGAATCCTCCCAAGAAAGGTGGACAGGGGGCCCTTCCTCCACCTCCTATAGCTCCTGTAGTCAAGGGGGCTGTAGCAGGTCAGAAGCAATCAGGTAACACTGGTAAGAATGCCCCAAGTGTTCAAAATACAGCCCCTGCTCCAGTCCCTGCCCCTGTTCCAACTCCCATTGTGCAAGTCTTAGATCCGAGATATAAGGAGATGATCTGCTTCAACTGTAGCTGGCCTGGGCACTATGTAGGCAATTGTGTGGAACCAAAAAGATGCTTTATCTGCTCTGGTACACATAATGTCAATAATTGTATTGCTTGGGCATGTCTACAACCTACTGCTGAGTACTTTGGTAGTGCAGAAGTAGGACTGGGATTCTATCATATTGACATACCTGTGGCAGCTGAATCCAACTGGTTGAACTACAAGAATTGTGCAGTTTTGAAGGTGCTTAAAGGAGAGGTCTCTGCCTCAGATCTGATTGTGCAACTTAATGGAATTTTCTGCAAAGGAAAAGAGTGGCCTTGGCAAGTGAGAGAATTAGAAGAAAGAAAGTTTCTGTTGAGATTTCCACCTTGGAAGAAAGTGGAGGACCTCATTGAATTTCCTGCGTTTGATCTTCCCATTGATGGAGTCTCTGTTAAGATATGTGAATGGGCTGGGATGCGGGAACCTTATGGTGAGCTGGCTGAAGTATGGATCCAAGTGGAGGGTATTCCTCCCAGATGGTGTGCATGGAAGGTTTTTGCCCAAATAGCATCCTGCTTTGGTATCCTAGTTGATGTGGATTGGAATGGTATTTTTAAGAGTTTCTATGAGAAAGTCAGAATTAAGGTTGCTTGTAGAGATCCAACCAAGATTCCTTATGAGAGATTGGTGGAGATGAAAAAGAAGCTATACATATTGGTCTTCATTGTGGAAGGATTTGACCAGGATGGGGAAGGTTCTGGAGGAGATGGGGATGACCCTGATCTGGATGTGGAAGATGAGGATAAAGAAGATGAAGAGTTTGATCAGGATAAGGAGTACATGGATGGGGATGCTGATGAACCAATAGATGACTTAGATAGAGCAAACTTCTCAAAGGAGAAGAAAGCTGGTTCTCGGATTAAGGAGGAAATCTGCTCATCTGCTGCGAGCTTTCACCCTGAGATGCTGATGGATGAGATGCATGAGCAATTTTTGTTGGAAGCTGAGTGTAAAACTCCCACTGCATAAATGGAGATATCTGAGGAGAATTTTGAGGATCTGAATCATGATATGGACATTGGTTCTCACATGGACTACTGCTCTGCACAGCTGAGGAAGATTGAAGTGGTTGATTCTGAAGATGAAGAGGAAAATAGTCTGCCTGAGATGGTGTGTCTGCCTGAACAAATAGCTACAAGCTTTGGTTCTGCTAAGAGATCACCGTTAGAATCCCTGGATATGGAGGAAATGGATAAGAGAAGGAAAGAAGACACAGGCAAAGAAAAGATATGGGGGCCTGTGCTCTCCACCAGACCTACTACAAGACAGCATGGTAATATAAAGATTATGGAGAAAGCTACTGCATACATACAGAAGGAGAACTTGGAGATTCCTGCTTCCTTCCAAGGTAAATCTTTTGCATTAAATGATACTCAAACTCTTGTTTATCAAATTGTTAGGGTAGATATTTGCATAGGAGATAGTGATAAGGAGCAGGGGGATATTATTCAGGATTTGGTCCTGAGGGAGAGTATTAGGTGTCTGGAATTTGCAGATTCCAACCGTGAGATTGTGCTCCCTGATGACCTTTACACACCTGTTAATAAAAAAACTGAGGGTTCTCCATGTGGTGAAGACAAGATACTTAACAGAGCAGTAGGCGTTGATGCTTCTGGTAGTACTTGTCCAAACCTGATTAATGTTAGGAGGCTTTGTAGCCTGTCACATCCTTTTAAAATATCATGATAGGAGCTTTTTGGAATATACGTGGTCTAGGACAACCTGGAAAAAGTCAACGCCTGCAAGATTTTTTGAGGATTAATAATGTGGATTTGGTGGTTTTCTCTGAAACCAAGAAAGAAAACATTGATAGTAAGCTTCCAGATAAGATTGCAGGTAATAAGAATTTTGTTTGGCACCAACTACCTGCTCGAGGTACAGCTGGTGGTGTCCTTGTGGGCATCAATGGAGATCTTTTTGAGACTGTTGGTTTTTTAAACCATGAGTTCTGTATTACAGCTACTATTAGGAATAAAACGGATAAAGTTGTTTGGCAGTTTGTTGGTGTTTATGGCACGGCTTATAATGAGAACAAGATGGATTTTATTGCAGACCTGCATGAGGTTATGGAGAAAGCCTCTTATCCTATTATTTTGGGTGGGGACTTTAACCTAACCAGATCAGGATCTGATAAGAGTAATGGTAATGTGAATCATTCCACTTCTTTCCTGTTTAATGACTGGATTAACAAATGGGGGCTGATGGAAATCAGTGTAGCTAACAGGAAATACACCTGGTGCAATAACCAGGAAAACCCCATTTACTCCACTATTGATAGAGTGTTTGTTTCTCCTTCTTGGGACACCATGTTTCCCCTTTCAACTCTTAGGGCTTTGCCCCGTATCGGTAGTGATCATACCCCTCTGATTATAGATACGATGGTTCGGAGGGTTACCTCCCCAAAAATGTTCAGATTTGAAAAATGGTGGCTGGAACAACCTGATTTTAAAAATATTGTTGAATCAGTGTGGAATGCTCCCATTGTGGGAAGTTCTGCTATTGATATTTGGATTGCGAAATCCAAAAGACTTAGGAAGAAAATTAAAGGGTGGAGTATTAATATTGAAGCTGTTGTTAAAAAGAAAAAGAGAGATCTTATTATGGAATTTGATATTTTAGATGTCTTTGTTGAAACCAATCGTGTCACGAATATGGACATTAAACGTATGAAAGATATTAAGAAGGAACTAGAAGAGATCATGAGGAAAGAGGAAATTGCCTTGTGGCAAAGATCTAGATATCGTAGGATTATGGAAGGTGATAGAAATAATGTTTACTTCCATGCGTTGGCTAATCATCGTCACAGGAAGAACCATCTTGCTGGACTTGTTGGCGAGCATGGTCCTGTTTCCTCTTCTGAGGAGATGCTGGAGGTGGCAACATCATTTTATAAAAATCTATTTGGCCAGGAGGCCAGACATAATATTCATTTGGGCCCTGCCTTTTGGGAGGATGATGAGTTAATTACCATGGCTGAAAATGAAAATCTCCAAAAAGATTTCTCAGAAGCGGAGGTGAAAGAAGCCATTTTTGGCTCGTAAGCCAGACATAATATTCATATGGGCTGGATGGTTTTTCATTTCTGTTCTACCAAACTTTTTGGGAGTTGATCAAGCTTGATTTTATGGCAATGGTTAAGGACTTCGAGGAGGGTAATTTAGACATTCATAGGCTGAACTTCGCTTTGATCATATTAATTCCAAAAGAGCCTGATGCCAATGTTATGAAAAAATTTAGACCTATTAGTCTGAGCAATTGTGCTGTTAAGATGTTTTCCAAAGTTTTGACTAATAGGCTGTTCCCTATTAGTGGTAGACTGATTTCCCCTAATCAGTCTGCATTTATTAAGGGGAGATATATCTTAGAGAGTGTGGTGCTAGATCATGAAGTAATTCATGAGGTGAAAAAATCCAATGATCCTGGGCTTGTGCTCAAACTGGATTATGAAAAAGCATACGACCGTGTTAACTGGGATTTTTTGTTTGAAATGCTTGAATCTAGAGGTTTTGAATCTAAATGGATTTTGTGGATACAGAAATTACTGTTCGAGGGGACCTTTAGTGTCCGTATTAATGATATTACGGGACCCTACTTTGTAGGGGGTAAGGGTCTTAAACAAGGGGATCCAATATCCCCAATTCTTTTTAACCTGGTGGCGGATGTATTCACCAAGATGCTCACAAAAGCTGCTAGACTGGGCTTGATTTCAGGGGTTTTGAGTAATGTCATTCCAGGCACGATTGTTAGTCTTCAATATGGAGACGATACTCTCCTCTTTCTAGAGGATTCTTATGAAAAAGCAAAAAACTTTAAATGGATCTTGTCATGTTTTGAAAGCATTTCTGGTATGAAAATCAATTTCCAAAAAGTGATCTTATTACCATTAATGTGAATGAGGAGAGAGCTAATATTTTTGCTCAAATTTTCTCCTGTAACATGGGTTCCTTCCCCATTAAGTATTTGGGTGTGCCCCTGCATTATGATAAATTGAGAAGGGAGGATCTCCAACCTATCATTGATAGAATCATCAAAGGCATTTCTGGGTGGCTAGGTAGATATCTTACATATAAGGGGAATATTATTTTGCTTTGTGCATGTGTGATTAGTATTCCTGCTTATTTGATGGTTGTACTGAAATTCCCTAAGTGGGCCATTAATGCCATCAACTCTCAGATGGCTCATTTCTTGTGGGGGAATATGGGAGACCATCAGAAATATCATTTGGCCAAATGGGGACTGGTTTCCAGGAAGAAGGAATTTGGTGGATTGGGTATACCAAATATTAGAGAATATAACATGGCATTGTTGGCTTCCTCGGGGAAGAGGTTCTATAATAATAGAGATAGTGACTGGAAGAAACTGCTTGTTTTTAAATATAATGTTGATAATCCTAATATCTTCTGGTCCAGACAACAAGGGGGTTTCCCTGTTTGGAAGAGTATTTCTTGGGCTCTCCAAGCTGCTAGGAATTTTTATGAATGGAAGACTGGTAATGGTAGTAATATTAGATTTTGGCATGATAAATGGGCTGGGGATTGTTCCCTTAAAGTTAGATTTTGGGGTTTGTTTGAGATTTGTAATCAGCAAGATTGTGTGGTATCCCAGGTTTGGGATGGTATTGTTATGAGACTTACCTTTAGAAGATGTGTAGATCTGGATTTGATGAATAAGTGGGAGAGTCTCGTTGAACATATTAAAAAATACCCCCTATCTAATGATCCTGATATACCTGTGTGGGTATTAGAGAAGAATGGGGGGGGTACTCAGTCAAGTCGTTTTACAAATGCATCAATTTTGGTGGGTTAGGATCTCTGTATGGAGATGACTTGTGGAAGGTTCTTTGTCCTCAGAACATCCATGTGTTTCTCTGGCTATGTTTATATAACAAAATTCTGACTAGAGATAATGTGGCTAAGAGGAGAAACGTGGATGACTTAACTTGCCTGTTTTGTAATGAAAAGGAGTCTATACAACACCTGTTTTTTGATTGTATCAATGATGAGCATATTTGGTCTATTATTTCTGAATTTTTTATGATAAGAATGATTCAATGTTTTGATGATATTTCTTCCATGTGGAAAAACAAAAAGAAAAGAATTATGCTTAATATGATCACTGCTGCCTCCTTGTGGAGTATTTGGACTTTGAGAAACGATTTCTGCTTCCAGGGACGATCATGGAGGGGCCTGGGATGCGGCCTTGCCAAGTTAAAAGGGAATTTGCAAAAATGGACGGTGCTCTGCGACGCTGCACAAGTGGAGGTGTTGAGAAGGTTTGTTCTGCTCCTCGACAAACATTGAGGCGAGCTGCTTCGGATTGCCTCGAGGGATGAGTGGTCTCAACTGTAATAGCTAGTTTAAACTTCCTTGCAGAGCTGTCTTGTTTAGTTTTGTGGAAGTGCTATATGTGGTTCTGGTAGGCCACTTTTCAGGACTTTACCTGTGTGTATCGCCTGATTTGTGGTATGGTAGTTTGACCTGATGATCAGGCGATGTTGAACTGTGTTCTGTCTGCTTCGTTATATAAAATGGGGCAGGGGGAACCCCTTTCATTCAAAAAAAAAACAAAAAGAAGCAGAGGAAACTGAAAATCAGAGGCAACTAAAAATAATTTACAAATGACACAAGCACACGTACCTAGACACTAAGTATCGCTAACTGCTCGCTATAGCTAGTACAAATACTACAGTTAAATAACTTTGAATGAGAGACTGATTAATAAATGAAGAAAATAAAAATATAGTATAAATGACCAAATGATAAAAAATACAGCAAGATAGACTGAAACACATGTTTACAATCTCCGAATATATGTTGCGCTACATGTCTTACCGGAAAAGAATCTCAAAATACTTGGGCTATACACCATGATATCCGAATATACGTTGTGTTACATGCCGCCATGGTATATACAAAAAATCGAATAAACCAAAACAAAGACAAAATTACTAAAGAAAGACCGAAAGAAGATGAACTCAAAATCATCCCTCCACTAACTGGTTTGAGTTTTCTGGATTTGGTACAATGACCCAGGAAAATTGTGGTGGCTTGCAACTGCCGGGCTTTGTTGGTCATCTAAGAGAAGCTACATGAGAAAATAATGACGACTGACTGAACGGTGAGGGTCTAAATAGTGACACTATATTTAAGTTACTTAACTAAATGACATACTGAAACTGAACACGGAACACAAACTAAGATGACAAAACTAAAGACAACACAAGAAACTGATGAAAAATGAAAAAAATAAAACACACAAGAAAAAGAACTGACAAACCTAATGATAATACCGAAGCCACACGAAACTAAAACTGATCACTAAAATGAGGAATAGAGATATCTGAAACTACGTACTGAAAAGTCATATACTCTGCAAAACATTGAGATTCAAAAAACTTATAGGACACATCCATAGTGGAACAAAGTAGGTACTTGTGGGAGACTCTACCTATGACATGAAGTGTATACCGCTAGTGGAAAAATTCACCTAGGGAAAAATCTGAAAAAAACAAATGCAAAATTCTTGGGTGAAGAACAAATTCAAAATCTTAAAAAAGATCAGTAAATTCCGTACACTGAGGCTAACAAGAAATGCTGGGAGGAGACATGGTTACTAGCATAGCAAGATAAAACAATAGCATTGGCACGGGACCATCCAACATATTTCACTTAAAAAATATGAACATGTGTTGATTATACATAATTATCCATGGTGGGTGTTTGGATAGTGACAAAATGAAGAACATAGAAAATTTATGTTGAGATATGAAGATTCAAATGGATACTTACCTTATGATCCTTATAAAAAGAAACTTGAGAGAGAGAGAAGATACCCATACTTGGTGATGAGATTACAAACATGAAATCTAATAAACTCAAGAATTTTTTTAAAGTGAACTCATAAACTGAAGCTTACCAAACTGAGTAACTATGGACATGTAAACGACATCACAATAGAAGAGGACTGATACAGAACACATGGAGTAGTTTGCAACAACAACAAAACTAACAATAACCGAGTGCATTAGAACATAACACCAAAGAAAATATATAGTTTACTAAAGAACAATCTACTAAGAAAACTGAATGTGAAAACTAAATGAAACCGAAGATAGGGATTCATGGAAGGGACATTTGCATTTCTGACCCTAACTTGAACCACCGACTCAGATTTGCACCTAATTTTGAAGCATACTCAAATTTGCCTCTCTTCCGTTAAGTTCGCTTATAGAAATGTCCTTCCATACATTTTCCGTCCAGTCAAAGGCCTTTGACTGTTAGATTTTTCTATAGGCGCACTTAACGGACAATGGCCTTTGACTCGACGGAAATTGTACGGAAGGGCATTTCTGTAAGGGCACTTAATGAAAGAGGGGCAAATTTGAGCATGCTTCAAAATTAGGGGTAAATCTGAGTAGTGGGTTTGAGTTAGGGGCACAAATGTAAAAGACCCTTAATGAAAACTGAAAAACATGCATACATAGGATAGTCACAGAAATGTACTGAAGATTAGATAATGAACTGAAGACTTGAACTTAGGTAGGATAGTTACTAAGTAAGAAGCTAATGCATTGGTGTCACACTTGAACTCATGACCGAAAACATACATGGGACAATACTTCAATAATTTGGACTTGAATACAAATCCACTCAAGATGAAACACTGAAAAAGGGACTGATGATAGGAATAACTAAATACATTAGCTACCAAGTTCTTAGAGATATCCACCAAAAATACTCAGTATTTCTCTCACAAAAATCTCTGTAAAAAGCCTACACATCAAAATCGGTGCCACCAAGAATTCTATTTTGGCCCTACCGATTTTCCCAGTGACAGAACCTTTGCCAAACACTAATCTCTTGGTACCAGTAACTTCCATATCGGTGCCACCGAAAGTAAGTGACCAACTTTGTGGTCTGTCAATTTCAAGAATCAAAAACTCCAAGTTTTGGAATCGATCTCAACGAAAATTGGAAACTGCTCTAGGTCACCAAATCGGTACCACCGAGATTCATATATCGGTCTCACCGAGAATTCAAAAGTTGCCACATTTATTTCAACTCGGTACCACCAAGATTCATTTTGGTGTCACCGAGTTGGACAATAATGTTGTGACGACTGGATTTTTGGGATAAGCCTATATATACCCCTCCACCACCTCTCGTTCGCAAATGAAGCACTCACAACACACACACACTTGCCATATCCATATTTTTGACAGAGAGCCACCTACTCATGTGTTGAGATCAAGAGATTCTAATCCATCCGTTTGAAACTTGATCTCTAGCTTCCCCAAGTTACTTTCCACCAAATCAATCTCTTACACCCATGCCAAATCTGCGAGAGAGTGATTGAGTGTTGAGGAGACTATCTTTTGAAGTACAAGAGTAAGGAGTTCATCGTTCTACCGCATATATTACATTTTGGAGGGTGGTGCCTCGTAGATATGTTAGGTATTGCTTGGGATCCTCCTACTTCATGTTGTGGAGTTGAACCAAGAATTCCTAAGGGCAAGGAGATCGCCTACTTCATCAAGATATACCCTGAGTTAGGCTAGTCCTTTGTGGACGTCAATCATGGTGGAATAGACAAGGCCGCTTCTTCGTGGACCCCTTGTGGGTGGAGCCCTTCATGGAATCTCTTAGTCGTTACCCTCCGTGGGTTAAAGTTTCCACTAACATGGACGTATGATACGTCTCAAACGTATCTATCATTTTTGATGGTTTCATGATGTTATCTTGTCAACTTTGGATGTTTTATATACCTTTTATATCTTTTTTGGGACTAACTTATTAATTCAGTGCCAAGTGCCAGTTCCTATTTTTTCTCTGTTTTTGACTCTTTTCAGATCTGATTTTGGAACGGAGTCCAAACGGAATAAAATCCCCGAAATGAATTTTCTAGAACAGAAGAAGATCGGGGGACTTGAGGGCCAAAGCAGGAGGCCCACAGGGAGCCCACAAGCCCTGTAGCCGCGACCAGGGGGCGCCGCTACCAGGATTGTGGCCTCCCTGGCGCTCCCCTGCCCTAGCTCTTTGGCCTATATATTCCCTAAAATCCCAGAAAAAATCAAGGGCGTCCACGAAACCACTTTTCCGCCACCACAAGCTTCCGTTTCCACGAGATCTCATCTGGAGACCCTTCCCGGTGCCCTGCCGGAGGGGACTTTGGAGCTGGAGGGCTTCCACATCAACATCATTGCCTCTCCAATGACTCGTGAGTAGTCTACTTCAGACCTATGGGTCCGTAGTTAGTATCTAGATGGTTTCTTCTCTCTCTTGGATCTTCAATACAAAGTTCTCCATGATCTTCATGGAGATCTATCCGATGTAATCCTCTTTGGCGGTGTGTTTGTCGAGATCCGATGAATTGTGGATTTGTGATCAGATTATCTATGAATTATATTTGAGTCTTTGCTGATTTCTTATATGCATGATTTGATATCCTTGTAAGTCTCTCCGAGTCTTGGGTTTTGTTTGGCCAACTAGATCTATGATTCTTGCAATGGGAGAAGTGCTTGGTTTTAGGTTCATACCGTGTGGTGACCTTTCCGAGTGACAGAAGGGGCAGCAAGGCACGCATCGTGATGTTGCCATCAAGGGCAACAAGATGGGATTTCATCATAGATTTGAGATTGTCCATCTACATCATGTCATCTTGCTTAAGGCGTTACTCTGTTCTTATGAACTCAATACACTAGATGCATGCTGGATAGCGGTCGACATGTGGAGTAATAGTAGTAGATGCAGAAAGTATCGGTCTACTTGTTTTGGACGTGATGCCTATATGTATGATCATTGCCATAGATAACGCCATGACTTTGCGCGGTTCTATCAATTGCTCGACAGTAATTCGTTCACCCGTCGTCTACTTGCTTTCATGAGAGAAGCCACTAGTGAACACTACGGCCCCCGGGTCTATTCACAATTATCATCTCCGCTTTTACTTTTACTTTGCTTTGTTTACTTTTTTCTTTCAGTTCTCACTTTGCAAACAATCTATAAGGGATTGACAACCCCTTCATAGCGTTGGGTGCAAGCTCTTTGTGTTTGTGCATGTACTTGTGACTTGACGCGATCCTCCTACTGGATTGATACCTTGGTTCTCAAACTGAGGGAAATACTTACCGCCGCTGTGCTACATCACCCTTTCCTCTTCAAGGGAACACCAACGCAAGGCTCCAAGGCCACGGGGGAATACTTTGCATATTTGCCAAGCAAATCCCTATAGGCGTGGTCAGCAGCAGAAGGATTTCTAGTGCCGTTGCCGGGGAGAGATCAAGTCAAGATCTATCCAAGTAAGTGTCACAAACTCATCCCTTGCATTTACCTTTTTTGCCAGTTGCCTCTCATTTTCCTCTCCCCCACTTCACATTTGCCGTTTTCATTTGCCTTTTCCCTTTGCCTTTTTCGTTTGCCTTTTTCGTTTGCTTTTTTTTCGTTTGCCTTTCCTTTGCTTGTGTGCTATGTGCCTTCAATATGCTTGCATCTTCGCTTGCTGAAAATCTAGTGATATGGATCCTCATCCACTTGCTAGTATCTTTAAGAGATCCAATTATGTTGATCAAATTGCTAGTGATTTGAGCGCACTTGACTTTCTCTATGGAGTTTTGCTTGAGATGCGTGAATCTGAAAATCTTGATGAAGAAATTTATGAAATGATTCACGAGGGCTCCTTGGATGAAAAGCATGATTGCAATGGTTTCATTATAAATTCTATTAGTGACAATCATGCTAAAAATATGCAAAACCCTAAGCTTGGGGATGCTAATTTTGCTATGTCCACTACTTGTTGCAATGATATTTGCAATAATATTGAAAGTGGGTTTGGAGAAGTCATGACTTTAGTTGATGATAATCCCACTATTTTTGAAGAGCGTCAACTTTGCATGCATGTGGATCATGAAAAGAATATTCTATGTGATAGTTACATTGTTGAATTCGAATATGATCCCACATGTAATTGCTATGAGAGAGGAAAATATTGTGGTAGAAACTTTCATGTTACCAAATTACCTCTCATTATGTGGAGATTGTTATTGTCTCTTTCTTCTTCCTTGCATATGGCAACTATTGGTTGTCTTGACAATCTGTTTTCCTATAAAATGCCTATGCATAGGAAGTATGTTAGACTTAGATGTGATTTTCACATGCTTTATGATGCTCTCATTGTGCTTCAATTCTTGTCTTTTGTGTGAGCATCATTGATTTATCAATGCCTAGCTAAGGGCGTTAAACAATAGCGCTTGTTGGGAGGCAACCCAATGAATTTATCTTTTTCTTTCTGTTTTGTTCCGTCCACACTTTCATAATTTTGTTATGATTGTGTTTTTTGTGTTTCTTTTGCGTTTGTGCCAAGTGAAACCGTTATGATTAGTCTTGGGGACGATCGTTTGATCATGTTGGAAAAGACAGAAACTTTATGCTCACGAAAAGAATTTCCATTTTTTTCTGTGAGAGATTTTGAGTTGATTCCTTTTTCTGCTGATTTCTATGCAAATTTTTCAGACTGTCGTAATTTTTCAGAATTTTGAAGTACCAGAAGTATACGAAGTATACAGATTGCTACAGACTGGTGTGTTGTTAACAGATTCTGTTTTTGTTGAGTTGGTTGCTTATTTTGATGAAACTATGGATAGTATCGGGGGGTATTAGCCATGGAAGATTGAAAATACAGTAACCCAACATCAACATAAGTAGAATTTAAGTTTGGTACAGTACCTAAGGAAGTGGTGATTTGCTTTCTTATACTAATGATATCATGAGTTTCTGTTTAAGTTTCGTGTTGTGAAGTTTTCAAGTTTTGGGTGAAGTTCTTATGGACAAAGAGATAAAGAGTGGCAAGAGCTCAAGCTTGGGGATGCCCAAGTCACCCCAAGTTGATTCAAGGATGCCGAAAAAGCCTAAGCTTGGGGATGCCCCAGGAAGGCATCCCCTCTTTCGTCTTCAATCCATCGGTAACGTTAGTTGGGGCTATCTTTTTATTCACCACATGTTATGTGTTTTGCTTGGAGCGTCTTGTATCGTAGGAGTCTTTTATTTTTGTTGTGTCACAATCTTCCTTGCTGCACACCTAGAGAGAGAGACATGCACTCATCGTGATTTTGTCGAGCTTCATTTATATCCTTTGGTTAGGCAATTCAGCTCACATGTGTTTCAAAAGATATAAGTGAAACAAATGTGAGCTGAATTGCCTAACCAAAGGATATAAATGAAGCTCGACAAAATCACGGTGAGTGCATGTCTCTCTCTCTAGGTGTGCAGCAAGGAAGATTGTGACACAACAAAAATAAAAGACTCCTACGATACAAGACTCTATCGTGCTATGTGTGCTTCACTTCTATCTTTTGGAGCACGACAGTGCGTGGCATGGTAGTTGATCTATGCTATGAAAGTAGTCTCAAAAGGGGTAGTTATCCAAAGGGATATGAAAACTTCCACCTTCATGTGCATTGAGTAGTTAGAGAAGTTTGATTCATCTCAATTAGTTTTGAGTTGTGGTTGTGGTAATATTGAAGTTATATTAGTAAGGTGTTGTGGATCTAGAAATACTTGTGTTGAAGCTAGTGATTCCCATAGCATGCACGTATGGTGAACTGCTATGTGATGAAGTCTGAGCATGATTAGTTTATTGATTGTCATCCTTTGTGTAGCGGTCGGGATCTCGCAATGGTTTATACCTACCAACCCTTCCCCTAGGAGTATGCGTTGAATGCTTTTTTCCGATTACTACTAAAACTTTTGCAACAAGTATATGAGTTCTTCATGACTAATGTTGAGTCCATGGTTTAGATGCACTTTCACCTTCCACCATCACTATCTTCTTTAGTGTCGTGTAATATGTCTCCGTTGTATCTATAATTTTTGATTGTTTCATGCCAATATTCTACAACTTTCATATACTTTTGGCAACTTTTTATATTATTTTCGGGACTAACATATTGATCCACTGCCCAGTGCCAGTTCCTGTTTGTTGCATGTTTTTTGTTTCGCAGAATATCCATACCAAACGAAATCCAAACGTAATAAAAACTTACGGGGATTTTTTTTGGAATATTTATGATTTTTGGGAAGAAGAATCAACGCGAGGCGATGCACGGAGGGCCCACAAGCCGTGTAGCCGCCACCAGGAGGTACGGCGGCGGCTGGCAGGCTTGTGGCCACTCCTTAATGCGGTTGGTACCCTTCTTTCTCCGCAAGAAAGATAACATCCGGAAGAAAATCGTGTTAAAATTTTAGCCCAATCGGAGCTACGGATCTCCGGGAATTTAAGAAACGGTGAAACGCAGAATCTGAGAGCGCAGAAACAGAAGGACACACAGAGAGAGATCCAATCTCGGAGGGGATCTCGCCCCTCTGCCGCCATGGAGACCATGGACCAGAGGGGAAACCCTTCTCCCATCTAGGGAGGAGGTCAAGGAAGAAGAAGAAGGAGGGGGGCTCTCTCCCCTCTCTCCCGGCGGCGCTGGAACGTCGCCAGGGACATCATCGTGTGACGGCGATCTACACCAACACCTCCGTCATCTTCACCAACATCTCCATCATCTTCCCCCATCTATATTCAGCGGTTCACTCTCCTGCAACCCGCTGTACCCTCTACTTGAACATGGTGCTTTATGCTACATATTATTATCCAATGATGTGTTGCTATCCTATGATGTCTGAGTAGATTATCGTTGTCCTATCGGTGATTGATGAATTGCTATGATTGGTTTAATTTGCTTGTGGTTATGTTGTTGTCCTTTGGTGCCCATCATATGATAGCACGCGTGGATCACACCATAGGGTAAGTTGTATCTTGATAGGACTATGTATTGGCTGGCTAGAGTGACAGAAGCTTCAAACCTAGCATAGAAATTGATGCATATGGGGTTGAAGGGGGACCAATATATCTTATTGCTATGGTTGGGTTTTACCTTAATGAACGTTAGTAGTTGCGGATGCTTGCTAATAGTTCCAATCATAAGTGCATAGAATTCCAAGTAAGGGATGACATGCTAGCAGAGGCCTCTCCCACATGATACTTGCTATCGATCTAGCAACGTAGTCAATTTCTTAGTGACAATTCCGCAACTCCTACCACCAGTTTTCCACACTCGTTAGACACTGGTATCTGTTTCTTTTTCTAACCAGCCCCTAGTTTTATTTAAGTGTTCTTTACTTTATTCCAAGCCTATCCTATCGCTCCTACAAAGTACTTCTAGTTTCATACTTGTTCTAGGTAAAGCGAACGTAAAGTGTGCGTAGAGTTGTATCGGTGGTCGATAGAACTTGAGGGAATATTTGTCCTACCTTTAGCTCCTCGTTGGGTTCGACACTCTTACTTATTAAGAAAGGCTACAATTGATCCCCTATACTTGTGGGTTATCAAGACCTTTTTGTGACACCGTTTCCGGGGAGCAATAGCGTGGGGTGAATATTCTCGTGTGTGCTTGTTTGCTTTATCACTAAGTAGATTTATTTGCTGTTCTAAGTTTTTCTCTATCTTTATTTATGGATATGGAACACGAAATACCAAAAAAATTAGGTGTACTTTCCACTCATGGAGATGGGGAACCTCCTAATTAAAACTCTCAATGCTCAAATATTATGTACTTCTTTAATAATCCTGAGAAAGCACCATTCAATTATATAATGGGATACACGTTGGATCAATGTGAATACTTTAGGGATTATCGCTTGACTCAAAAAGGGAAATTTTTATGGGATCAAATCCATTTGTTGAAATGGTATGCTTGGGAACTATGCAAGAGACATGGTGTTACTTGTTGCTCTAGGATGAAGGCTCCACACCTTCCCTTTTCTTGTGAGTTTAATGATCATATAACCTTGGCTTCTTATGCTAATGGTATATATGATTACTATGATGTGGATCAAATAGAAGAGTTTGTTGCTTTTATGGGTGCTTATGAACTTGAGGCTCTGTTTAGAAGGTATGATGATAATGATGATGCTCCTTACCGATCTGAAAATTTGGCTATGCTTCGTTATTGTTATACTAATTATGAATATAATGCCCATATTGAACGATTTAAGGAGAAACACTATGCTGCCCAAGAAGAGACTATTATTTTGCAGGAAACTATGGAAGAAGAAAATGCTGAAATTGTGAGCTCATTAGATGAAAAAGATGACGAGGAGAGCGAAGAACAAAAGGGGGAAGAACGGACTAGCTACCCATGTCCACCTTCTAATGAGAGTAACTCTTCTACTCATATATTATTTAATTTCCCTTCGTTCTTACCGAAAGATGAATGCTATGATCCCTTGGATTCGTTTGAAATATCCCTTTTTGATGAACTTGATGCTTGCTACGCTTGTGGCCATGATGCCAATATGAATGATGCTTATGAAGATGAGCTAGCTATAGTTCCTTATGTTACACATGATGATTTTGATGAATATAATATGCATGTGCTTGCTTCTCCTACTTGCAATTATTATGAGAGAGGAACTACATCTCCACCTCTCTATGTTTCCAATACGATAAAATTGCAAGAAACTGCTTATGCTATGTATTGACCTTTACTGGATGTGCATGAATTGTTCTTTTATGACATGCCAATGCATAGGAAGAGAGTTAGACTTCGTCATTGCATGATATATGTTACCTTTTGCTCACTATTAAATTTCAAATCATTGCTAATTAAATTTGGCTTTGATATACCTTGGGATCCGGGTGGATCCATTACTTGAGGACTTTATGCCTAGCTTAATGGCTTTAAAGAAAGCGCTGCCTGGGAGACAACCCGGAAGTTTTAGAGAGTCATTTATTTGTGTTGAGTGCTTTTATTTAGTTTAAAAAATAAAAAAATGTAGAGGGGAACTTAAAACTTTTTCAAAAACAAAAGCGATTGAAAGGTGATGCATTGCGGAAGTGAGGGTCGACCTTGAACACTTGTGTTCATGCTCATGGAAACAATGTAGAATTTTTCTTGGAAGTTTCTCACAAAAATAATTACCCCCTTGTACAATTCCTTTGTGTTTTTAAAAATAATGTGCCAAGTAAAGCCTTTACGATTAGTTTGGGTGATAGTTGTTTGATCACGCTGAGAAAAGACAGAAACTTTCTGCTCTCGAAATTAATTTTTATTTTTATTCTGGAAGAGCTTTTGAGTTTATTCTTTGTTATGCTGATTGATATGCAAATTTTCCAGACGTTCGTAATGTTTTAGATTTTTTGATATATCAGAGGTATACGGAATATACAGATTGCTACAAACTGTTCTGTTTTGACAGATTCTGTTTTCTATGCGGTGTTCTCTTATTATGATGAATCTATGGGTAGTATCGGGGCGTATGAACCATGGTGAAGTTGGATTACAGTAGATATAATGATAATATGAATTTAGGATGAGTTCACAACAGTACTTGAAGTGGTGATTTATTTTATTATACTAACGGATCTCACGAAGTTTTGTTGAGTTTTGTGTGATTGAAGTTTTCAAGTTTTGGGTGAGAGCACGATGAATGAAGGAATAACGAGAGGCAAGAGCCTAAGCTTGGGGATGCCCGAGGCACCCCAAGATAATATTCAAGGACGACTCAAGTGTCTAAGCTTGGGGATGCCCCGGAATGCATCCCCTCTTTCGTCTACAATCTATCGGTAATTTTACTCGGAGCTATATTTTAATTCGTCACATGATATGTGCAAATGCTTGGAGCGTATTTTGTGTTTATTTTTCCTTTTTCTTTTTTCCACCATGCTGGTATGAGATAGTCCTTGGTTGGCTTTATAGAATGCTTCTTGTGCTTCACTTATATCTTTTGAAGTTTGGATTGCCTGTTTCCCTACACATAGAAAACCGCCATTTGTAGAATGCTCTTTTGCTTCACTTATATTTTTTAGAGCGTGGCACACCTTTTGTAGAAAGAATTAAACTCTCATGCTTCACTTATACCTATTTAGAGAGTTAACAGGAGTTTGGCATTCACATGGTTAGTCATAAAATCCTACATAAAACTTGTAGATCACTGAATATGATATGTTTGATTCCTTGCAATAGTTTTGCGACATGAATATGTGATAATAGAGTCATGCTAGTGAGTAATTGTGTATTTTTAGAAATACTTGTGTTAAGGTTTGTGATTCCCGTAGCATGCACGTATGGTGAACCGTTATGTGATGAAGTCGCAGCATGATTTATTTATTGATTGTCATCCTTTGTGTGGAGGTCGGGATCGCGCGATGGTTAACTCCTACCAACCTTTCCCCTAGGAGCATGCGTGTAGTAGCTTGTTTCGATGACTAATAGACTTTTGCAATAAGTATGTGAATTCTTTATCACTAATGTTGAGTCCATGGATTATACGCACTCTCACCCTTGCACCATTGCTAGCCTCTTTAGTACCGCGCAACTTTCGCCGGTGCATTACACCCACCATATAGCCTCCCTCAAAACAGCCACCATACCTACCTATTATGGCATTTTGATAACCATTCTGAGATATATTGCCATGCAACTACCACCGTTCCGTCTCATGACATGTGCCACCACTTCCATATTGCCATTGCATGATCGTAAGATAGCTAGCATGATGTTTCCATGGCTTGTCCATTTTTTGATGTCATTGCTATGCTAGATCATTGTCACGATACACTACCGAAGGCATTTCATATAGAGTCCTCATTGCTCTAAGTATTGAGTTGTAAGTGTGATGATCATTATTAATAGAGCATTGTCCCATGTGAGGAAATAAAAGAGGCCAGCGAAGCCCATTTATAAAAAAAGAGGCCAAAGATGCCGACCAAAATAATAAAAAAAAATATATCAAAATAAAAAAAAGAGGCCAAAAAGCCCACAAAAAAATGAGATAAAAGAGAGAAGGGACAATTGCTACTATCCTCTTTCCACACTTGTGCTTCAAATAGCACTATGATCTTCATGACAGAGAGTCTCCTATGTTGTCACTTCCATATACTAGTGGGAAATTTTCATTATATAACTTGGCTTGTATATTCCAATGATGGGCTTCCTAAAAATTGCCCTAGGTCTTCGTGAGCAAGCAAGTTGGGTGCACACCCACTAGTTTCTTTTGTGAGCTTTCATACACTTATAAGCTCTAGTGCATCCGTTGCTTGGCAATCCCTACTCACTCACATTGATATCTATTGATGGGCATCTCCATAGCCCGTTGATACACCTAGTTGATGTGAGACTATCTCCTCCTTTTTGTCTTCTCCACAACCACCATATTCTATTCCTCCTATAGTGCTATGTCCATGGCTCACGCTCATGTATTGCGTGAAAGTTGAAAAAGTTTGAGAACACTAACGTATGAAACAATTGCTTGGCTAAATCCGGGGTTGTGCATGATTTAAATACGTTGTGTGGGGAAGATGGAGCATAGCCAGACTATATGATTTTGTAGGGATAACTTTCTTTGGCCATGATATTTTGAGAAGACATGATTGCTTTGTTAGTATGCTTGAAATATTATTGTCTTTATGTCAAATGATAGACTATTGCTTCGAATCACTCGTGTTTTAGTATGCATGCCATGATTAGATTATATGATCAAGATTATGCTAGGTACCATTCCACATCATCTCTTTTTTATCATTTACCTACTCGAGGACGAGCAGGAATTAAGCTTGGGGATGCTAATATGTCTCCGTTGTATCTATAATTTTTGATTGTTTCATGCCAATATTCTACAACTTTCATATACTTTTGGCAACTTTTTATACTATTTTTGGGACTAACATATTGATCCAGTGCCCAGTGCCAGTTCCTGTTTGTTGCATGTTTTTTCTTTCGCAGAATATCCATACCAAACGAAGTCCAAACGTAATAAAACTTAAGGGGATTTTTTTGGAATATTTATGATTTTTGGGAAGAAGAATCAACGCGAGGCGATGCACGGAGGGCCCACAAGCCCTGTAGCCGCCACCAGGAGGTATGACAGCGGCTGGCAGGCTTGTGGACACTCCTTAACGCGGTTGGTGCCCTTCTTTCTCCGCAAGAAAGATAACATCCGGAAGAAAACCGTGTTAAAATTTTAGCCCAATCGGAGTTACGGATCTCCGGGAATTTAAGAAACGGTGAAACGCAGAATCTGGGAGCGCAGAAACAGAAGGACACACACAGAGAGATCCAATCTCGGAGGGGATCTCACCCCTCCGCCGCCATGGAGACCATGGACCAGAGGGGAAACCCTTCTCCCATCTAGGGAGGAGGTCAAGGAAGAAGAAGAAGGAGGGGGGCTCTCTCCCCTCTCTCCCGGCGGCGCTGGAACGTCGCCCGGGACACCATCGTGTGACGGCGATCTACACCAACACCTCCGTCATCTTCACCAACATCTCCATATCTTCCCCCATCTATATTCAGCGGTTCACTCTCCTGCAACCCGCTGTACCCTCTACTTGAACATGGTGCTTTATGCTACATATTATTATCCAATGATGTGTTGCTATCCTATGATGTCTGAGTAGATTATCGTTGTCCTATCGGTGATTGATGAATTGCTATGATTGGTTTAATTTGCTTGTGGTTATGTTGTTGTCCTTTGGTGCCCATCATATGATAGCACGCGTGGATCACACCATAGGGTAAGTTGTATCTTGATAGGACTATGTATTGGCTGGCTAGAGTGACAGAAGCTTCAAACCTAGCATAGAAATTGATGCATATGGGGTTGAAGGGGGACCAATATATCTTATTGCTATGGTTGGGTTTTACCTTAATGAACGTTAGTAGTTGCGGATGCTTGCTAATAGTTCCAATCATAAGTGCATAGAATTCCAAGTAAGGGATGACATGCTAGCAGAGGCACTACCACCACTTTTCCACACTCGTTAGACACTCGTATTTGTTTCTTTTTCTAACCAGCCCCTAGTTTTATTTATGTGTTCTTTACTTTCTTGCAAGCCTATCCTATCACTCCTACAAAGTACTTCTAGTTTCATACTTGTTCTAGGTAAACCGAACGTAAAGTGTGCGTAGAGTTGTATCGGTGGTCAATAGAACTTGAGGGAATATTTTTCCTACCTTTAGATCCTCGTTGGATTCGACACTCTTACTTATCGAGAAAGGCTATAATTGATCCCCTATACTTGTGGGTTAGCACCGTGCAACTTTCGCTAGTGCATAAAACCACCATTAGCCTCCCTCAAAATAGCCACCATACCTACCTACTATGGCTTTTTCAAAGCCATTCCGAGATATATTGCCATGCAACTACCACCAGGACATGTGCCACAGCTTCTACATTGCCATTGCATGATCATAAGATAGCTAGCATGATGTTCCCATTGATGTCTATGCCATGCTAGATCATTGTCACGGTACACTACCGAAGGCATTCCATATAGAGTCATCATTTCTCTAAGTTTTGAGTTGTAAGTGTGATGATCATCATTGATGGAGCATTGTCCCATGCGAGGAAATAAAAGAGGCCAGCGAAGCTCATTTACAAAAAGAGGCCAAAGATGCCCACAAAAATAAAAATAAAAAAAAATAAAAATAAAGAGGCCAAAGAGCCCACCAAAAAAATGAGAGAAAAAGAGAGAAGGGACAATGCTACTATCTTTCCACACGTGTGCTTATTAAGCACCATGATCTTCATGATTGAGAGTCTCTCGTTTTGTCACCACCATATAGCTAGTGGGAAATTTTCATTATATAACTTGCCTTGCATATTCCAATGACGGGCTTCCTCAAAATTGCCTTAGGTCTTGGTGAGCAAGCAAGTTGGATGCACACCCACTAGTTTTCTTTAAGAGCTTTCACATACTCTTAGCTCTAGTGCATCATTTGTATGGAAATCCCTACTCATTCACATTGATATCTATTGATGAGCATCTCCATAGCTCATTGATATGCCTCGTCAATGTGACCATCTTCTCCTTGTTTGCCTTACAACCTCCACCACACTCCATTCCACTTATAGTGCTAAAAAAATGGCTCACGCTCATGTATTGCATGAGAGTTGAAAAAGTTTGAGAAAGTAAAGGTGTGAAAACAATTACTTGGCCAATACCGAGGTTGTGCATGATTTAAGTTCGTTGTGCAAGGACGATAGAGCATAGCCAGACTATATGATTTTGTAGGGATAACTTTCTTTTGGCCTTGTTATTTTGAAAGTTCATGATTACCTTGCTAGTTTGCTTGAAGTATTATTGTCTCCACGTCAATAGCAAACTATTGTTTTGAATCTAACGGATCTGAACATTCATGTCACATAAGAGGAGTTACAAAGGACATCTATGCTACGTAGCATGAAAGCATCAAAAAATCATTCTTTATCACTTCCCTACTCGAGGACGAGCAGGAGTTAAGCTTGGGGATGCTTGATACGTCTCAAACGTATCTATAATTTTTGATGGTTTCATGCTGTTATCTTGTCAACTTTGGATGTTTTATATACCTTTTATATCTTTTTTGGGACTAACTTATTAATTCAGTGCCAAGTGCCAGTTCCTGTTTTTCTGTGTTTTTTACTCTTTTCAGATCTGATTTTGGAATGGAGTCCAAACGGAATAAAAACCCAAAATGATTTTTTCCAGAACAGAAGAAGATCGGGGGACTTGAGGGCCAAGGCACGAGGCCCATAGGGAGCCCACAAGCCCTGTAGCCGCGGCCACGGGGGCGGCTACCAGGATTGTGGCCTCCCTGGCGCTCCCCTGCCCTAGCTCTTTGGCCTATATATTCCCTTAAATCCCAGAAAAATCAAGGGCGTCCACGAAACCAGTTTTCCGCCGCCGCAACCTTCCGTTTCCACGATATCTCATCTGGAGACCCTTCCCGGTGCCCTGCCGGAGGGGACTTTGGAGCTGGAGGGCTTCCACATCAACATCATTGCCTCTCCAATGACTCGTGGGTAGTCTACTTCAGACCTACGGGTCCGTAGTTAGTAGCTAGATGGTTTCTTCTCTCTCTTGGATCTTCAATACAAAGTTCTCCATGATCTTCATGGAGATCTATCCGATGTAATCCTCTTTGGCGGTGTGTTTGTCGAGATCCGATGAATTGTGGATTTGTGATCAGATTATCTATGAATTATATTTGAGTCTTTGCTGATTTCTTATATGCATGATTTGATATCCTTGTAAGTCTCTCCGAGTCTTGGGTTTTATTTGGCCAACTAGATCTATGATTCTTGCAATGGGAGAAGTGCTTGGTTTTGGGTTTATACCGTGCGGTGACCTTTCCCAGTGACAGAAGGGGCAGCAAGGAACGCATTGTGTTGTTGCCATCAAGGGTAACAAGATGGGCTTTCATCATAGATTTGAGATTATCCATCTACATCATGTCATCTTGCTTAAGGCGTTACCCTGTTCTTATGAACTCAATACACTAGATGCATGCTAGATAGCGGTCGACGTGTGGAGTAATAGTAGTAGATGCAGAAAGTATCGGTCTACTGGTTTTGGACGTGATGCCTATATGTATGATCATTGTTATAGATAACGTCATGACTTTGCGCGGTTCTATCAATTGCTCGACAGTAATTCGTTCACCCACCGTCTACTTGCTTTCATGAGAGAAGCCACTAGTGAACACTAATGACCCAAAAGTATAGGGGATCAATCGTAGTCCTTTCGATAAGTAAGAGTGTCGAACCCAATGAGGAGAAGAAGGCTCTGATAAACGGTTTTCAGCAAGGTAATAACTGCAAGCACTGAAAGTAGCGGTAACAAGTGATGGTGTAGCGAGGTGAAACGTAGCAAGCAAAAAGTAACAAGTAACAAGTAGTAGCAATGGTGCAGCAAGTGGCCCAATCCCTTTTGTAGCAAGGGACAAGCCTGAACAAAGTCTTATAGGAGGAAAAACGCTCCCGAGGACACACGTGAATTTCTGTCATGCTAGTTTCATCATGTTCATATGATTCATGTTCGTTACTTTGATAGTTTGATATGTGGGTGGACCGGCACTTGGTTACTTCCCTTACTTGGACAACCATCCCACTTATGATTAACCTCTCTCGCAAGCATCCGCAACTACAAAACAAGAATTAAGACAATGTCTAACCATAGCATTAAACTAGTGGATCCAAATCAGCCCCTTATGAAGCAACGCATAGACTGGGGTTTAAGCTTCTATCACTCCAGCAACCCATCATCTACTTACTACTCCCCAATGCCTTCCTCTAGGCCAAAATATGGTGAAGTGTTATGTAGTCGACGTTCACATAACACCACTAGAGGAAAAGAAAACATACATCATATCAAAATACCGAACGAATATCAAATTCACATGACTATTATCAGCATGACTTATCCCATGTCCTCAGGAACAAAAGTAACTACTCACAAAGCATAATCATAATCATGATCAGAGGTGTAATCAATAGCATCAAGGATCTGAACATAAACCCTTCCAGCAAGTAATCCAACTAGCATCAACTACAAAGAGTAATCAACACTACTAGTAACCTTACAACTACCAATCGGAGTCGTGAGATGGAGATTGGTTACAAGAGATGAACTAGGGATTGGAGAGGAGATGGTGCTGATGAAGATGTTGATGAAGATGCCTCCCCTCCGACGAGAGGAGTGTTGGTGATGACGATGGCGACGATTTCCCCCTCCGGGAGGGAAGTTTCCCCGGCAAGATTGTCCTGCCGGAGCTCTAGATTGGATCTGCTCAAGTTCCGCCTCGTGGCGGCGGCGAAACCATGAAAAATCTCCCGAATGATTTTTTCTGGAACGAAACCCTTCATATAGCAAAAGAGGGGGCTAGTGGGCCGTCAGGGAGCCCACAAGCTTGCCCTTCGCCACCAGGGGGTGGCGGTGGCAGGGCTTGTGGCGCCCTAGTGGCCCCCCTCCGGTACTTCTTTCGCCAAGTATTTTTTATATAATCCCAAAAAATTCCACGTAACTTTTCAGGGCATTTGGAGATGTGCAGAATAGTGGACTAAGATTTTCTCCTTTTCCAGTCGAGAATTCCAGCTGCCTGAATTCTCCCTCTTCAAATAAATCTTGAAAAATAAGAGAGAAAAGGCATAAATATGGTACCACAAAGTAATATAACAGCCCATAAAGCAATAAATATCAACATGAAAGCATGATGCAAAATGGACGTATCAACTCCCCCAAGCTTAGACCTCGCTTGTCCTCAAGTGAAAACCAAGTTCCATAAACATGTCCACATGTTGAGGGACGAAGGTGTTGATAAAACATAATACGGACATGAGGGCATCATGATTACACATATAACAACAATACAGCATAAAGATACTTATGGGAAAGTAACAATTCCTTCACAAAGCAAAGCATGAAGCAAAGACCTTACCGAGAAGTAACCAACAACAGTCCAAAGTCATTGAAGCAATTGCAATTTATCACAACATCAGAAAGAGTCAAATAAGAGCTTGTATGGCAAATCCACATACTCAATCATCTCTTTTGTTTTCCACAATTGTTACAACTCACGTGGTAATCATGGTGTCAAAGTTTCAGCTGGACACAGAGGAAGATAGGGGCTTATAGTTTTGCCTCCCAACGATTTACCTCAAGGGTAAAGTCAACAATAATAAAGCATAAGTACTCAACTCCAAGTTGATATATGAATATAGATCTTTCCCAAGCATGTGACGGTAGCCAAGACAAAGGCAAAATAGGGAATTGGTGAAGATCACCATGACTCTCACAAGGGCAAAAAGTAAAGGTACAAGATAGGCCATTCGCAGAGGGAAGCAGAGGTTGTCATGCGTTTTTGAGGTTTGAATGCGTGTCCTCTTAGTGCGAAGGAACGTCACTTTATATTGCCTCGTGTGATAAAGAACTTTATTATGCAGTCTGTCGCTTTTATGTCTTCCTCATCACAGGTTCGTACAAAGCTTATTTTCCACACACTAATAGATCATACATATTAGAGAGAAATTTTTATTGCTTGCACCGATGACAACTTACTTGAAGGATCTTATTCAATCCATAGGTAGGTATGGTGGACTCTCATGGAAAAACTGGGTTGGAGGTTTATGGATGCACAAGTAGTATCTCTACTTGGTGCGGGAGTTTTGGCTAATATGAGGTGGAAGCAATCGTCACATGCTAAGGGATCTCTAATCATATAACATTGTTTGGAACCAAGCAAACACAATTCATTATGTTGTCTTCCTTGTCCAACATCTACTCCTAAGCATGTAATAGTTTGGTGAGTGCTCACAATTGTAAAAAGTGTCTAAGATGATATATTTATATGTGACCCTCTCTTTCCTTATTACTTCTTATTAATTGCAACAATGACTGAGGTCTATGTTGATTTATTCTCAACAAGTTTCAATCATCATACGTGTCATAAGTGAAGTTATCCCTTTCCATAAGATCGTCTCATGATCTTTCATGCTATCGTTCTTTTCATACTATTGATCATGGCACAAAGCAAAGCCCTTGACTAAGATACTCTTTATTATATAGCTCGTAAGCTCGAATACATCGGGGGGAGACAAAAGCAAAAGACTCAAACTAAACACTAAAGACTTATTCCTCTAAGAGAAGAAATAAAAACTGAAAAGGAAAGAACTAAAACAAAGGTAAAAGCAAAAGATATAAAGGTGATACCATACCAGGGAAACTCCCCCAAGCTTGGCAGAAGCCAAGGGGATTGCCCATACCAATGCTTAGTTGTCTTCCTTTGGTGGTGAAGGTGGTGGAGTTGTTGGAGTAGTCTGATCCTCTGTCTTCCAAGGCATAGGTGCTCCATCATGGCAGGATGAACGAGTCGCCGGAATCCTCAAATCTGCAGCCAACCTTATTGATTTAAATCAGTACTCATACTCACAGTTTTGGTTCTGCAGGTCATAGATCTGGCCCTGAAGTTGATCAACCCTGTCATAGAGCCTGGAGAGGTGTTTCCCAATGTCAATGGAATCCATCATTTGATTGCTAGTGAGCTCCGTGATCATCATGTGGTTGGCGTTGAGTCTATGCTCCACCATCCCTTGGCACTTGAAGACTTGTTGCTCCATTGCTTCGAGCCTCGTCTCCACGCTTCCGGTCTTCTTAGGCCCCTCAACATCACGGATGTGCAACATCCCCTCGCTCATCTTGATAGATTGAGGGTGTTTCAGCACTTCCGTGAGGTAGGGATTGATGACCTTCTCAAAGATCTTGTCCTTAGGAGCGTTTGGGGAAGTCATGATGATCTAGATCTCTCACCGAAACAGGCTCAAAACGAAAACAGAGGAAAACTGCGCGATACGGAGATCAAAACCTCCAGGCGAATATATATTAATTTTTTCTGGACCAGAAGGAGTGCTCCGCAAGAAAACGGAGTCCGGGAGGCACACGAGGTGCCCACAAGACCTATCTCCGCCACCAGGGGGTAGGTGGTGGCGTCCAAGCTTGTGGCCGCCTCGTGCACTCTCCGGACTTCTTTTTATTTTTCTAATTTTCCAAAAATTCCAAAAAGGAGGAAATTTCTTATTGGAAAAGCATCGGAGTCCAATTTCTTACCGAAACAGACACCTCTTCGTTTTCAGGGTGTGAAAGAGGCCGATAAACATCCCTTATGTACTCCTCTGGAGTTATGACATTGATGATATTGGTCTCAACATTTATGGGAGTACCAGAGATGTAATGCTTGATTCTTTTCCCATTTACCACTCTAGGAAAATTTCCTTCCGTGTTATTGATTTTGATGGCACCGGAACGATATACTTCCTCGATAACATAAGGACCTTCCCATTTAGAGAGAAGCTTGCCTGCGAAGAATCTCAAATGAGAATTGTATAGCATGACATAATCACCTACATTGAACTCTCGTTTCTGTATTCGTTTGTCGGGCCATCTCTTAACCTTTTCCTTGAACAACTTGGCATTCTTGTATGCCTGGGCCCTCCATTCATCTAACGAGCTGATATGAAACAACCGCTTCTCACCGGCAAGTTTGAAATCAAAGTTGAGCTCTTTGATTGCCCAATAAGCTTTTTGTTCCAGCTCAAGAGGTAAATGACAAGCCTTACCGTAAACCATTTTATACGGCGACATGCCCATAGGATTCTTATAAGCAGTCCTATAAGCCCATAGTGCATCGTCAAGTTTGCTAGACCAATTCTTTTGAGATCTATTGACGGTCTTTTGTAGGATCAATTTGATCTCCCTATTACTCAACTCCACTTGACCACTAGACTGAGGATGATAAGGAGATGCAACTCTATGGTTGACATCATACTTAGCGAGCATCTTGCGGAAAACACCATGAATGAAGTGTGAACCGCCATCAGTCATCAAATATCTAGGTACTCCAAATCTTGGGAAAATGACTTCTTTAAGCATCTTAATAGAGGTGTGATGATCAACATTTTTAGTGGGAATAGCCTCTACCCACTTGGTGACATAATCCACAGCAACTAAGATGTGAGTGTATCCATTGGAACTCGGGAAGGGTCCCATATAATCAAAGCCCCAGACATCAAATGGTTCAATGACAAGTGAATAGTTCATAGGAATTTCCTGACGCTTACTGATATTCCCTATTATTTGGCATTTGTCACAAGACAAGACAAACTTACGGGCATACTTGAAGAGAATGGGCCAATAGAAACCTGATTGCAATACCTTATGGGCAGTTCTATCTCCAGCGTGGTGTCCTCCGTAGTTCGGAATGACACTTCTGCAAGATCTGTCCCTTTTCATGTTCAGGCACACAATGTCTAATAACACCATCTACTCCTTCCTTATAAAGGTGAGGATCATCCCAAAAGTAGTGTCTCAAATCAAAGAAGAATTTCTTCTTTTGCTGATAGGTGAAACTGGGTGGTATGTATTTGGCTACGATATAGTTTGCATAATCGGCATACCACGGTGCACTATGTGAAGTGCGGATGGCATTCAATTGCTCATCAGGAAAGTTGTCATCAATAGGTAGTGGGTCATGAAGGACATTCTCTAGCCTAGACAAGTTATCTGCTACAGGGTTATCAACACCCTTTCGGTCAACGACGTGCAAATCAAATTCCTGTAGCAGGAGAACCCATCTGATCAGTCTAGGCTTAGCGTCCTTTTTCTCCATAAGGTACTTAATAGCAGCATGATCAGAGTGAATAGTGACTTTGGAGTCAACTATGTAAGATCTGAACTTTTCACATGCAAACATGACTGCTAAAAACTCCTTTTCCGTAGTGGCATAGTTTCTTTGGGCATTGTCTAGAGTTTTACTAGCGTAGTGAATAACATTCAACTTCTTGTCAACTCTTTGTCCTAAAACAGCACCAACAACATAATCACTAGCATCGCACATGATTTCAAAGGGCAAGTTCCAGTCAGGTGGTTGAACAATAGGGGCGGTTATCAAAGCCTTCTTCAGTATTTCGAAAGCTTCCTCACAATTCTCATCAAAAACAAAAGGAACATCCTTCTGCAAGAGGTTGGTAAGAGGCCTAGAAATCTTAGAGAAGTCTTTAATGAACCTTCTATAGAAACCAGCATGACCTAGGAAACTTCGTATACCTCTGATATCTGTGGGGAAGGGCATTTTCTCAATTGCATCAACCTTAGCCTTATGAACTTCAATGCCTCTTTCAAAGATTTTGTGTCCTAAGACGATACCTTCATTAACCATAAAGTGGCACTTCTCCCAATTCAAGACGAGGTTGGTATCTTCGCATCTCTGTAAGACTCGGTCAAGGTTGCTGAGGCAATCATCAAAGGAAGACCCGTAAACGGAGAAGTCATCCATGAAAACCTCGACAATCTTTTCACAAAAGTTAGAGAATATAGCCATCATACATCTTTGAAAGGTGGCAGGTGCATTAAATAAGCCAAAAGGCATACGTCTATAAGCAAAGGTACCGAAGGGGCAGGTGAAAGTGGTTTTCTCCTGATCATATTGTGCAACAGGTATTTGCGAGAAACCTGAATAACCGTCTAGAAAGCAGAAGTGTATGTGTTTTGATAGCCTTTCTAGCATTTGGTCGATAAACGGCAAAGGACAATGATCTTTCCTAGTTGCCTTGTTCAGTTTCCGGAACTCTATCACCATCCTATAGCCAGTAATAATCCTTTGTGGGATTAGTTCATCCTTATCATTAGGAACGACGGTGATACCTCCCTTCTTAGGTACGCAATGTACTGGACTTACCCAATCACTATGAGCAACAGGATAAATGATTCCTGCTTCCAGGAGCTTTAATATTTCTTTTCTAACGACCTCTTTCATCTTAGGATTTAATCTCCTTTGATGATCAGCAACTGGTTTAAAGTCAGGATCGGTTTTAATCTTGTGCTGACATAGAGTGGGACTAATACCCTTAAGATCATCAAGAGTATATCCAATAGCAGCACGATGCTTCCTCAGAGTTTTTAGTAACTTCTTCTCTTCGTGATCTGAGAGGAGGGCACTAATAATAACAGGATATATCTCCTTCTCATCAAGATAGGCATACTTAAGAGTATCAGGCAACTATTTAAGCTCGAACACAGGATCACCCTTTGGTGGGGGAGGATCCCCAAGCAGTTCAACAGGCAGATTATTCTTCAGAATGGGATATTGTTCTAAGAAAATTTTATCTATCTCATCTCTCTCCTCCATATGCATATCATTTTCATGCTCAAGCGGATATTGTTCTAAAGGATCCGTAGGAGGTACGGCAATAGAGGAAAGAGCAATGATTTCATCCCTACTAGACGACTCTTTTTCATGGGGTTGTCTTCCAAACTTGGAGAAGTTAAATTCATGAGACACACTCTCGAAACTAACAGTGACGGTCTGCTTAATGCAATCAATGTGAGCATTGACAGTGTTGAGAAAGGGTCTACCAAATATGATGGGACAAAAGCTATCTTGTGCAGTACCAAGGACGAGGAAATCAGTAGGATACTTCGTCTTACCACACAGGACTTCTATGTCTCTCAGAATTCCCAGAGGGCAGATAGTGTCTCTATTAGCTAGCGTAATAGTGACATCAATGGGTTCTAACTCAGCAGGTGCAATCTCATCTTTGATTTCATCATATAGAGAACGGGGTATTGCACTAACACTAGCTCCCATATCGCATAAACCATGGTAACAGTGATCTCCTATCTTGACAGAAACAACGGGCGGGCCAACTACATGTCCGTGTTTGTCTTTCGCGTGAGGTTTAGCAATTCTAGAGGAGTCCTCACAGAATTTGATAACATGCCCATCTATGTCTTCGGCTAAGAGATATTTGATAATAGCAACACTAGGTTCAACTCTAATCTCCTCAGGGGGTGCAAGTGGTCTAATGTAACCCCTACGTATCACAGTTGGAGCTTTAGAATAATCCTTTATCCTAGCAGGGTATGGTGGTTTCTCAGTGTAAGAACAAGGAACAACAGGATCACTAAAAGCAATGACTTTCTCCTCAACTAGATTGGATGATACTTAAACCACTTCTCTTTGGGAAGATCAACATGAGCAGCAAATGATTCACATAGAGAAGCTACTATCTCAAAGTCAAGTCCATACTTAGCGCTAAAATCTCTAGAAGTGTTTGTCTCAACAAAAGATTTAACGAAATCAAACTGGAAATTCATACCTGACTCCTTACCTTCCTCCAGCTCACAATCTTCAGAGTTGCGTTTGATTCTTTCCAATAAATTCCACTTGTGGTCAATATCTTTCTTCATAAAAGAATCGGTATAAGAAGTGTCAAGCATGGTACGATCTTCATGAGAAAGCCGAGCATAAAAGTTTTGAGTGATAATTTCTCTCGAGAGATCATGATTGGGGCATGAATGTAGCATTGATTTAAGCCTCCCCCAAGCTTGAGCTATGCTTTCCCCTGTCACAAGGCCAAAAGTTATAAATAAAGTTCCGATCATAATGTACTAAATGCATAGGATAAAACTTTTGATGAAATTCCAATTTCAACCGATTGTAGTCCCATGATCCAGTATCATCACATAGCCTATACCATGTCAACGCCTTATCCTTCAAAGATAAAGGAAAGACTTTCTTGTTTACCTCATCCTTGGGCAAACCTGCAAGCTTAAATAAACCACAAATTTCATCTACACAGATCAGATGAAAGTCTGGATGTGAAGATCCATCTCTTGTAAAAGGATTAGCCAGCAGTTTCTCAAGCATACCCGAAGGAATTTCATAAAAGATATTTTCAGTAGGTACCTCAGGTTGAGGAACAACTCCTCGTGCTTCCGTTCGTGGTGAAGATACCCCGAACAAACTCCTCAAAGGAACAGTTTCCATAGTGACAAGTGACAATAAATTTCTGCACAATATATAGATGTTTCCTTATCAATTTCCACTTACCAAAGGCACTTCACCCCCCGACAACGACGCCAGAAAAGAGTCTTGATGACCCACAAGTATAGGGGATCAATCATAGTCCTTTCGATAAGTAAGAGTGTCGAACCCAACGAGGAGCAGAAGGCTCTCATAAACAGTTTTCAGCAAGGTAATAACTGCAAGCACTGAAAGTAGCGGTAACAAGTGATGGTGTGCAAGGTGAAACGTAGCAAGCAAAAAGTAACAAGTAACAAGTAGTAGAAACGGTGCAGCAAGTGGCCCAATCCCTTTTGTAGCAAGGGACAAGCCTGAACAAAGTCTTATAGGAGGAAAAACGCTCCCGAGGACACACGGGAATTTCTGTCATGTTAGTTTCATCATGTTCATATGATTCGCGTTCGTTACTTTGATAGTTTGGTATTTGGGTGGACCGGCGCTTGGGTACTGCCCTTACTTGGACAAGCATCCCACTTATGATTAGCCTCTCTCGCAAGCATCCGCAACTACAAAAGAAGAATTAAGACAACGTCTAACCATAGCATTAAACTAGTGGATCCAAATCAGCCCCTTACGAAGCAACACATAGACTGGGGTTTAAGCTTCTGTCACTCCAGCAACCCATCATCTACTTACTACTCCCCAATGCCTTCCTCTAGGCCCAAATATGTTGAAGTGTTATGTAGTCGACGTTCACATAACACCACTAGAGGAAAAGACAACATACATCATATGAAAATACCGAACGAATATCAAATTCACATGACTATTATCGGCATGACTTGTCCCATGTCCTCAGGAACAAAAGTTACTACTCACAAAGCATAATCATAATCATGATCAGAGGTGTAATGAATAGCATCAAGGATCTGAACATAAACTCTTCCAGGAAGTAATCCAACTAGCATCAACTACAAAGAGTAATCAACACTACTAGTAACCTTACAAGTACCAATCGGAGTCGTGAGACGGATATTGGTTACAAGAGATGAACTAGGGATTGGAGAGGAGTGTTGCTGATGAAGAAGTTTCCCCGGCAGGATCGTCCTGCCAGAGCTCTAGATTGGATCTGCTCAAGTGGCAGCGGCGAAACCATGAAAAAGCTCCCGAATGATTTTTTCTGGAACGAAACCCTTCATATAGCAAAAGAGGGGGGCTAGTGGGCCGTCAGGGAGCCCACAAGCTTGTCCTCCGCCACCAGGGGGGTGGTGGTGGCAAGGCTTGTGGCGCCCTGGTGGCCCCCCTCCGGTACTTCTTTCGCCCATTATTTTTATATAATCCCATAAAATTCCACGTAACTTTTCAGGGCATTTGGAGATGTGCAGAATAGTGGACTAAGATTTGCTCCTTTTCCAGTCCAGAATTCCAGCTGCCTGAATTCTCCCTCTTCAAATAAATCTTGCAAAATAAGAGAGAAAAGGCATAAATATGGTACCACAAAGTAATATAACAGCCCATAAAGCAATAAATATCAACATGAAAGCATGATGCAAAATGGACGTATCAAACACTACGGCCCCCGGGTCTATTCACAATTATCATATCCGCTTTTACTTTAACTTTGCTTTGTTTACTTTTTGCTTTCAGTTCTCACTTTGCAAACAATGTATAAGGGATTGACAACGCCTTCATAGCGTTGGGTGCAAGCTCTTTGTGTTTGTGCAGGTACTTGTGACTTGACGCGATCCTCCTACTGGATTGATACCTTGGTTCTCAAACTGAGGGAAATACTTACCGCCGCTGTGCTACATCACCCTTTCCTATTCAAGGGAACACCAACGGAAGGCTCCAAGGCCGCGGGGGAATCCTTTACATATTTGCCAAGGAAATCCCTATAGGCCTAGCCAGTAGCAACGTACTATAGCACCACCTATCGGAACCACGCCAAAAATTGCCGTGTCAACCTTTGCCTTTGATCTTCCTTTCCGTACCCTCTACTTACATTTGCATGTCTTTACTTTCTGCTGCTATACTCTTAGATATGGATGTGTAGGGTGAACTTGACTAGTCATAATTGCTTAAACTAGGCCACAACTAAAATTGGGAAAAGGCTAAGTTTTATTTGGTCAATTAGTCTAATCACCCCCTTCTAGACATACTTCGGATCCTATAGATTTCCAGTGGGGTTTTCGGCTTTCCGATGTTCCATTGGTAGCTTGATGCCTCATCCCTCATGTTCGATTCAACATCCATGTGACTCTAACCAGGGTTTGGCATCTCACAACACTAGGTATATTCATCCATGACTTGATCTTCACCGTGTCGGGTCCAATGTGTATATCCATCCATGAATCCCCGAGTGACTTAGTGGAACTCGAGAACTGTAACTTTACGTGACTCTGTATTGGCACAATTCATGCATGGACACATTATGTAATCATCATTACCAATTCTCTTATTTGTACTTTCAGCCAAATGGATGAACTACGTCACCCCACTAATAAAATCTGAGCTTCTTCGATTCTTCATCCGTTCAAATCGTCCCATCTGCACCACACGAAGGGTAATTAAAAACAAAACAATAACATTAACACACGGATTAACCGATGTCCAAAGATGCATGCATAATCACAAGATTTTATTTCCATAATTACTAAGGGCGTTCCATATTAACAATCCATTCGTGCGACGAAAAAAATTAGGGGCTACTACATTTACACGTAGAGTAGTAAATCACTACCCTTATGAATTGAATACCTTAATTAAGCCACTAATTGAAAAGAATACAATAACTAATTAGCCACACGGCGACCTCCACCAGCATACATAGAAGCACGATGCGGTAGCACACCGAGACAGCAGGGTCGAGGAGCAAAGTTAGTGGGGCAACTGCCTGAAGTTCGACCTCCACTATCCCGCCATTGACCGCGATGGATGTGCTCCAGTCACGCCACTGCCGACCTCGGTGGTTGCGATCCTCCTATCTCCCACAACAGATCAAGGATTGACCTTCTATGACGCCGCCACCGCCCATCGACCGAGGATTGTCCTCTTATCCGGTAGTCGCTACCTTGGCCTCCGTTATATGTATCTCGAGAGCGGCTGTTTTTATTTTTTGATGGGTATCCATAGAGCGAATGTTTACCAATATTACTGTAATTCAATTATTGTATACCCATATGTATAGGGTAGTACATCACATACGGTTATGTCAAGGCACCCGTGTGGATGCTGTCTTCTCACACGGTTTGGTATGGAAATCGTGTGTGAAGTTGTAATACCTAAGACAAACGACATGTATAAACCATGTGCCATATACAATATAGTGCGATAAGTAGTTTTCGACCGTTAACATATCCCTACAGTTTCCCCATTTCACTTAAATCCCTAGATAGCTTCCAAATTACCTCGCATGGAGCTAACATTGGGGGAATGCGGACGAGTGGTGGTGATGGTTTTGGTGCGGCTACTCCTGCTCGTATCGTCGCTCTCGGAAGCGCCGCCACGACGACAGTCTCCGCCGAGCACTTGCCTAAGGTCATCAAAGGGCAGGTGTACTACAGATCTGAATCGTCTTGTCAGGTTCCAATCTATCCTGATATTTTTAGCATGTCCAAAGTATCTCGTTGCTCAACCTGTCCTGAATGAACCCCCAAGGAAAGCGATCACCAGCCAGATCCAGAGTATGACTCCAGACTCCCGCAACATGAGTTTGACTTCGAGTTTTGCACCATCTAGAAGTAACAAAAGCTGAGTTGTGTGCATGAACACACTCCCGCTCAATGTGCATGCACGTAGGGATTCGACATTGGCAGACGGTTTCTCAGTTGCCCCTTAGAGGTTAGTGCTAAGTTCATCATTTTAGTTAAGTTAGTGCCACCGCTTTTCCTGAATACTATTTAACATTGGCAGGGATATGAGGCTTGTGCCTTTGTTAACTCGATTTATGAAGAATGGCATGGCAGGGCTCGGAGTGTTATCACCATGCTCGTAGAAGATAACGTAAAGTTGAAGAAGAAACTCACTGATTTGGAGTGTACAATTAGTATGATGAACCAAGGATCAATCACATGTGAAACAAATAAAAGCAAGATACAAGAAGGAACTAGCATGTGTAGTTGTGGTTCTCGCATTAGCCCAGGCCCGTTCCTCATGGGGGGCAGGGGGCGGTCGCCCCGGGCCCCGAAACGGAGGGGCACCCACCCAGGGATGTGTGTATACGTGGGCATGCTATTGCATGGATTAAAATATGTATATTCTGGCCCAAGTTGCACGATACACACGATAAGACCGACCGTAGATCAAATCCATGGCTAGAGACGCATCAGCTATGACCTCGTGGAAGCATGCACGGGCACCATGTCCGCGGCTGCTATAGGATGTTTCGCTGCCTTTTCTCCCCCGGTCATGCCGCAGCATCGCCCTGATAGTCGTCTCCTTCTTTTAGGTGCCATGACCGCAATAAATAGTTGAATACACACGCGATGAGGGATGTCAACCACGCATACGGCTGCCACAACTTCAGCCAAAGATGCCCAACTCCGGTCCCTCCGCCAAAAGATTAGAAGCTGATCTTTGAACACGTACATATGCCCTAGCGTTTTTTCCATAATAATTAATAAAAAATTGAACGATAATCAATATTTAGTTTTCATTGTTGAAATAGGTAATTGATTATAGATTGATGATAAATCTCACCAGGGTCCATCATTACTAGTTCAACATGACAATCAATAAGATTTAATTGAGGTATTTTTATAGATTTGCTCTCAATTCCAATTACTATAGGCGCGTCCCAGACACGGGTCTTGGTACGATGCTGTTGGAAAATACGTAAACATTAACAGCTACAGACCTGTCTAAAATTCTCTACCTATAGTGCTAATTGCAGTGTACATATGTTTTTTGATTAAATTGATTGGATTGTGTTTGTTCTCTGCAAGAGCAGATGCATGTGCTTATCGAAGCAAAGAAACCGGTCCGTGATTTTCTGCCGGGCGTTGGATTTGGTAGCGCTTCAAATTCTCCACCCTCTTCCGTAATTTCTGTGAGATGCGAGACAAAATATTTAATCTTGGGTCGAGATGAAAGCCGGGGAAATGGCTAGGAAATCGTTTTGATGGCAGGTTCAAAGGGGCCCCGGGCTTAAGCTTCGCCCCGGGCCCCTAAAAGTCTAGTACCGGCCCTGCATTAGCCATCTTCTATGCGATGTTTGCAATGCTGATTAGGGGTTTTGTTTGATTATTACTGGCTTCATCAATACGAAGAGCTCAATGTATTGCTTGCCAACTGTACTACATCGTTCGTACCGATGCATAAGTCACAGTATGAAAACCAAATAATCGCAAAATTTATTCCCTATGGTTTGTCCTAAAAAAACAAATCAGCCAATGGGAGTCGTGGGGCTTGTATGAATTCAATGGCTTCATACAACTTAGCAAAGCATGCAATGACCAATTCTGCGCACACATTGGTATTGATTAGCAAATAATCATCAAGTTATCTCGTTTTCCCCCACCTAGGTCGCCGGTATGGAGGGAGTAGTATATGAAAAATGATTGTTCTTATTTAGGCGCTTCAACGCGTGCGCTTAATTATCGCATTGAGAACTATGCAACCTCGGGAATTTGGAGCAACTATAGTTGTGGTTGATTATATTAGTGCTTAGATAATACATCAATCCCCAGCTTCAATTAACATTCCTCTTATCTACATACCCATCTTAAGTGTCCACCATCTTCATCGTGCCCACCCGGTCGCGCTACACACTTGCACACATACTCTGTAATCTCACTTTCTCGCGGTTTGTATAAGTACCGCAACCATGTCAAGCGACAGCGAGGACGATAGTTCCACCAGCAGTGTGGTGCCCGATGATAGGTGCTACGTCAACAAAAGTTCTTCCCTGGCAATGGTGCCAGAGATCCTTCTGTCGTCTCTTGAGCTTGCGTTGGTTTTTCCCTTGAAGAGGAAAGGGTGATGCAGCACAGGAGTAGTAAGTATTTCCCTCAGTTTGGGAACAAAGGTATCAATCCAGTAGGAGAATCTCGTCAAGTCTAGAGTACCTTCATAAACACAAAAGAGCTTGCACCCAACGCTATAAAGGGGTTGTCAATACCTTCAAGATTGTTTGCAAAGTGAGATCTCAAGGCAGAAAGTGCAACGAAGTAAAAAGTGTAAGGTTGAAAATATGGTGTGGAGTAGACCCTTGGGGCCATAGTGTTCACTAGAGGCTTCTCTCAAAATAGCAAGTATTACGGTGGGTGAACAAATTACTGTCAAGCAATTGATAGAACCGCGCAAAGTCATGACGATATCTAAGGCAATGATCATACATATAGGCATCACGTCCGAGATAGGTAGACCGATACTTTCTGCATCTACTACTATTACTCCACACATCGACCGCTATCCAGCATGCATCTAGTGTATTGAGTTCATGACGAACAGAGTAACGCCATAAGCAAGATGACATGATGTAGAGGGATAATCTCAAACCAATGATGAAAACCCCATATTTTTACCCTTGATGGCAACAACACGATACGTGCCTCGCTACCCCTTCTGTCACTGGGTGAGGTTACCGCACGGTATGAACCCAAAACCAAGCACTTCTCCCATTGCAAGAATCATAGATCTAGTTGGCGAGACAAAACCCACAACTCGAAGAGAATTACAAGGATATGAAATCATGCATAAGAGAGATCAGAAGAAACTCAAATAAGATTCATAGATAATCTGATCATAAATCCACAATTCATCGGATCACGACAAACACACCGCAAAAGAAGATTACATCGGATAGATCGCCATGAAGATCATGGAGAACTTTGTATTGAAGATCCAAGAGAGAGAAGAAGCCATCTAGTTACTAGCTATGGACCCGTAGGTCTATGGTGAACTACTCACGCATCATTGGAGAGGTCATGGTGTTGATGAAGAAGCCCTCTGTATCCGAATACCCCCTCCAGCAGGGCACCAGAACGTGCCACGGATGGGATCTTGCGGAGACAGAAGCTTGCGGCGGCGGAAAAGTACTTTCGATGATCTCCTCATTTTTTAGGATTTTTAGGGAATATATAGGCGCAAAACCTAGGGCAAAGGGGCCTCAGGGAGCCCACAAGCCAAGGGGCCGCGGCCTCCCCCCTGGCCATGCCATGAGGGCTTGTGGGGTCCTTGGTGGGCCCCTGCCCTGATTCTCCGGCTCTCCGATCTTTTTCCGTTCCGGAAAAAAATCTTTTTGGAAGTTTCCTTCTGTTTGGACTCCGTTCAAAATCCTCCTCTGAAAGGGGTCAAAAACATGGAAAAAATAGGAACTGGCACTTGGCACTGAGTTAATAAGTTAGTCCCAAAAAATATATAAAAGGCATACAAAACATCCAAAGTTTGACAAGATAATAGCATGAAACCATAAAAATTATAGATAGGTTGGAGACGTATCAAGCATCCCCAAGCTTAACTCCTGCTCGTCCTCGAGTAGGGAAGTGATAAAGAATGAATTTTTGATGTGGAATGCTACCTAGCATAATTGTCCTTTGCAACTTCTTTCACGTGACATGAATGTTCAGATCCGTAAGATTCAAAACAATAGTTTGCTATTGACATGAAAACAATAATACTTCAAGCAAACTAGCAAGGTAATCATGAACTTTCAAAATAACAAGGCATATGAAAGTTATCCCTACAAAATCATATAGTCTGGATATGCTCCATCATCCTCACACAACTAATGTAAATCATGCACAACCCCGGTATTAGACAAGTAATTGTTTTCGCACTCTTACTTTCTCAAACTATTTATAACTATCACGCAATACATGAGCGCGAGCCATGGATATAGCAGTATAGGTGGAATAGAGTGTGGTGGTAGTTGTGAGACAAAAAGGAGAGATGGTCACATTGACTCGGCGTATCAAAAGGCTATGGAGATGCCCATTAATAGATATCAATGTGAATGATTAGGGACTGCCATACAAGGGATGTACTGGAGCTATAGGTATGTGAAAGCTCAAAAGGAGAACTAGTGGGTGTGCATCCAACTTGCTTGCTCACGCAGACCTAGGGCAATTTTGAGGAAGCCCATCATTGGAATATACAAGCCAAGTTATATAATGAAAATTCCCACTAGCATATGGTAGTGACAAAGCAAGAAGCTCTCAATCATGAAGAACATGGTGCTATTATGAAGCACAAGCGTGGAAAAAGATAGTAGCATTGTCCCTTCTCTCTTTTTCTCTTTTTTTTATTTGGGCTCTTAGGCCTCTTTTTTCTCTCTCTATTTTTGGGCTCTTGGGCCTCTTTTTTTTATTTCCTCACATGGAACAATGCTCTAATAATGATGATCATCACACTTTTATTTACTCACAGCTCAAAGCTTCGAACGATGATGACTCTATAGGAAATGCCTCCGGCAGTGTACCGTGATGTGCAACGATCTAGCATGGCGTATGACGTTGAAACATCTTGCTAGCTATCTTACTATCATGAAATGGCAATATGAGAGTGACGGCACAAGTCATGAGACGGAACGGTGGGAGTTGCATAGCAATATATCTCGGAATGGCTATGAAAATGCTATAGTAGGTAGGTATGGTGGCTGTTTTGAGGAAGGCATATGATGGGTTTGTGCACCGGCGAGAATTGCGCGGCACAAGAGAGGCTAGCAATGGTGGAAGGTGAAAGTGCGTCTATACCATGGACTCACATTAGTCATGAAGAACTCACATACTTGTTGCGAAAGTTTTTATTAGTAATCGAAACAAAGTGCTAAACGCATACTCCTAGGGGAAGGGTTGGTAGGTGTTAACCATCGCGTGATCCCGACCTCAACACAAAGGATGACAATCAATAGATCAATTATGCTCTGACTTCCTAACGTAGCGGTTCACCATATGTGCATGCTACGGGAATCACAAACTTTAACACAAGTATTTCTAGATTCATAACACCCTACTAACATAACTCTTAATATTACCGAATACACGTCTCAAAACTAATTAAGAGGAATCAAGACTTCTCTTTCTACTCAATGCACGTGAAGATGGAGGTTTTTGTATCCTCTTTGGGTACCTATCACATTTGGGACTGCTTTCATAGCATAAGCCAACTACAAGGTCACGGACCGCCGTGCTCTAAAAGATATAAGTGAAGCACATAGAGCAAAAGTATCTAGCTCAAAAGATATAAGTGAAGCACTATGAGCATTCTAGCAAAAATCACGATGAGTGCATGTCTATCTCTCTCAAAAAGGTGTGCAGCAAGGATGATTGTGACACAACAAAAATAAAAGACTCCTACGATACAAGACGCTCCAAGCAAAACACATATCATGTGGTGAATAAAAATATAGCTCCAAGTAATGTTACCCATGGATTGAAGACGAAAGAGGGGATGCCTTCCCGGGGCATCCCCAAGCTTAGGATTTTTGGTGTCCTTGAATTTGGCTTGGTATGCATTGGGCATCCCCAAGCTCTTTCCACTCCTTATCTCTTTGTCCATGAGAACATCACCCAAAACTTAAAAACTTCACAACACAAAACTTAAACAGAAACTCGTGATAACATTAGCACTAGAAAACAAACTACCACTTCTTTTGGTACTTTAGCAAACTTGAATTCTCTCTATCTTGGTGTTGGGGTGCTGTATTCTCACTTTTCCATGGCTAGTACCCCCCGATACTAACCATAGTTTCATCAAAACAAGCAACCATCTCAACAAAAACAGAATCTGTCAAAAACAGACCAATCTGTAGCAATCTGTATACTTCGTATACTTCTGCTACCTCAAAAAATCTGAAACATTACGACTTCCTGGGAAAAAGGCATATCAACCAGCAAAAAAAAGAATCAACTCAAAATCTCTTTCTGAATAAAAATGAAAAATCATCTCGTGTGCGAAAAGTTTCTGTCTTTTTCCAGTAGGATCAAACAACCATTACCAAGACTAGTCATAAAGGTTTTGCTTGGCTCAAACACAAAAAGAAACACAAAAAACACAATCACAACAGAATTATGAAAATATGGACGCAACAAAACAGAAAGAAAAAGATAGATTCATTGGTTTGCCTCCCAACAAGCGCTATTGTTTAACGCCCTTAGCTACGCATAAAAGTGATAGAATGACGTATCGTCGTCTTTGGTGCTCAAACCATAAGTGATCCTCATCATGGATTCATAGGGAAATCTTATTTTCTTTCTAGGAAAGTGTTCCATGCCCTTCCTTAAAGGAAATTGAAATCTAATATTCCCTTCCTTCATATCGATGATAGCACCGATAGTCCTTAGGAAAGGTCTACCAAGAATAATAGGGCATGTAGGATTGCAATCAATGTCAAGCACAATGAAATCCACGGGTACATAGTTCCTATTTGCAATAATAAGAACATCATTGATCCTTCCCATAGGTTTCTTGATACTAGAATCAGCAAGATGCAAATTAAGAGAACACTCTTCAATCTCATTAAAACCGAGAACATCACATAAAGACTTTGGAATCGCGGAAACACTAGCACCCAAATCACACAAAGCATTGCATTCATAGTTTTTTATTTTGATTTTGATAGTAGGTTTCCACTCATCATGAAGCTTTCTAGGGATAGAGACTTGCGATTCAAGTTTATCTTCAAGAGATTTTATCATAGCTTCAACGATATGCTCGGTAAAGGCCTTGTTTTGGCTATAAGCGTGTGGAGAGTTTAACATGGATTGCATCAAGGAAATGCATTCAATCAAGGAGAAACTATGATAATTGAATTCCTTGAAATCCAAGGTAGTAATTTCATTACTACTCAAAGTTTTAATATCTTCTACTCCACTTTTAATGGTTTTAGCATCAAGATAGATGGACTCTGAATCATTGGGGCACTTTTCAACCAAAGTGGATTCATATCCAGCCCCATAATCATTAAGTTTGACACAAGAAAACAAAGATTCAATGGGAGTCACACCAAGCACTTTAAGATCTTCGTGATTCTTATCACGAGAACACGCCTTTTTAAGCCATTCATGTCTAGCACGAATTAGGGTGGTTCTTTCTTTTCTCTCAATCATGGAAATACGCATAGCTTTCAAAGTTCCATCCATAGTGATCTTGGAGGAGCACATATAACTCTCAAAGCATCAACATCACTAGACATTCTATCAACGCTCTTAGCCAAATCGTCAATTTTGACTAGTTTTTCCTCTATGGACGCATTGAATTTTTTTTGTGAGTTAATAAACTCTTTGATATTACTCTCTAGATCAGAGGGTAATCTATTGTAATTCCCATGAGTATTGTTGTAGGAGTTGCCAAAGTTGTTAGAGGAGTTACTAGGAAAAGTCATAGGAACATAGTTTCCTCTAAAAACATTGTTGTTGCCAAAATTATTCCTACCAACAAAATTAACGTGCAAGCTAATTTTGTTAATCTCAATCAAAGAAGACAAGGGCATATCATTAGGATCTAAAGGAGCACTTCTACTAGCAACCAAATTCATTAACTCATCCATCTTAGCACTCAACGAGTTAATTTCTTCTATAGCGTGTACCTTCTTACTAGTAAGTGACCTTTTAGTGTGCCACTGAGAGTAGTTCGTCATGATATTGTCTAGGAGCTTTGTGGCCTCCCCTAACGTGATTTCCATGAATGTTCCACCTGAGGCGGAGTCCAAGATATGTCTAGAAGTAAAATTCAAGCCAACGTAAAAGATTTGAATAATCATCCAAAGACTCAAGCCATGAGCGGGACAATTTCTAATCATTAATTTCATTCTCTCCCAAGATTGTGCAACATGTTCATGATCAAGTTGCTTGAAATTCATGATATCATTACAGAGAGAGATGATCTTAGCCGGCGGAAAATACTTGGAAATATAAGCATCTTTGCACTTATCCCAAGAATTGATAATATTTTTGGGCAAAGAAGAAAACCAAGTTTTTGCGCGATCTCGCAGTGAGAAATGAAAAAGCTTCAATTTAATCACATCATTATCCACATCTCTCTTCTTTTTCATATCGCAAAGCTCAATAAAGGTATTGAGATGGGATGCGACATCTTCACTAGGAAGGCCGGAGAATTGCTCTTTCATAACAAGATTCAGCAAAGCGGCATTGATTTCATATGACTTTGCACTAGTGGCAGGAGCAATAGGAGTACTAATAAAATCATTATTATTAGCATTCGAGAAGTCACAAAGTTTGGTGTTTTCAGTCATGGTGACTTCAACAAGCAAGCAAGCACACAAGCGAACAAAGAGCAAGCGAGAAAAAGGGCGAACGAAAAAGGCAAACGAAAAAGGCAAATTGGTGAAGTGGGGGAGAGGAAAACGAGAGGCAACTGGCAAACAAAGTAAATGCAAGAGATGAGTTTGCGACACTTACTTGGATGAGTTCTTGACTTGATCCTCCCCGGCAACGGCGCTAGAAATCCTTCTGCTACGTCAACAAAAGTTCTTCCCTGGCAATGGTGCCAGAGATCTTTCTGTCGTCTCTTGAGCTTGCATTGGTTTATCCCTTGAAGAGGAAAGGGTGATGCAGCAAAGGAGCAGTAAGTATTTCCCTCAGTTTGATAACCAAGGTATCAATCCAGTAGGAGAACCTCTTCAAGTCCAGAGTACCTGCACAAACACAAAAGAGCTTGCACCCAACGCTATAAAGGGGTTGTCAATCCCTTCAAGATTCTTCGCAAAGTGAGATCTGAAGGCGGAAAGTGCAACGAAGTAAAAAGTGTAAGGCTGAAAATGTGGTGTGGAGTAGACCCTGGGGGCCATAGTGTTCACTAGAGGATTCTCTCAAAATAGCAAGTATTACGGTGGGTGAACAAATTACTGTCAAGCAATTGATAGAACCGCGCAAAGTCATGACGATATCTAAAGCAATGATCAGACATATAGGCATCACGTCCGAGATAAGTAGACCGATACTTTCTGCATCTACTACTATTACTCCACACATCGACCGCTATCCAGCATGCATCTAGTGTATTGAGTTCATGACGAACAGAGTAACGCCTTAAGCAAGATGACATGATGTAGATGGATAATCTCAAACGAATGATAAAACCCCCATCTTTTTACCCTTGATGGCAACAACAAGATACGTGCCTCGCTGCCCCTTCTGTCACTGGGTGAGGTCACCGCACGGTATGAACCCAAAACCAAGCACTTCTCCCATTGCAAGAATCATAGATCTAGTTGGCGAGACAAAACCCAGAACTCGAAGGGAATTACAAGGATATGAAATCATGCATAAGAGAGATCAGAAGAAACACAAATAAGATTCATAGATAATCTGATCATAAATCCACAATTCATCGGATCTCGACAAACACACCGCAAAAGAATATTGCATCGGATAGATCTCCATGAAGATCATGGAGAACTTTGTATTGAAGATCCAAGAGAGAGAAGAAGCCATCTGGTTACTAGCTATGGACCCGTAGGTCTATGGTGAACTACTCACACATCATTCGAGAGGTCATGGTGTTGATGAAGAAGCCCTCCGTATCCGAATCCCCCCTCCGGCAGGGCACCAGAACGTGCCCCGATGGAGACAGAAGATTGCGGCGACGGAAAAGTACTTTCGATGATCTACTGATTTTTTTGGGATTTTTAGGGAATATATAGGCGCAAAACCTAGGGCAAAGGGTACTCAGGGAGCCCACAAGCCAGGAGGCCGCGGCCTCCCCCCTGGCCGCGCCATGAGGGCTTGTGGGGGTCCCTGGTGGGCCCCTGCCCTGATTCTCCGGCTCTCCGATCTTTTTCCGTTCCGGAAAAAATATTTTTGGTAGTTTTCTTCCGTTTGGACTCCGTTCAAAATCCTCCTCTCAAAGGGGTCAAAAACATGGAAAAGACAAGAACTGGCACTTGGCACTCATTTAATAAGTTAGTCCCAAAAAATATATAAAAGGCATACAAAACATCCAAAGTTTGACAAGATAATAGCTTGAAACCATAAAAAATTATAGATACGTTGGAGACGTATCGATAGGTCAACATCCGAATCGTCCTGCTTGTCTTCCATGAGTCCCGCATCGAGCCCAGACCTCGATTATATCCGAATCATGGAAGGGATACCGCCTCCGCACTCGTTAGATGACAACCAGACGGGCGACAGGCTGTCAGAGGACAAAGAAGAGAACAACGACATTGATGATGAGGAATGGTCAAACGAGAAGGAGGACGACGACACCAACGACAATGACGATGGTGGCGGCGATGAGAAGCCAACGGTCAGCCGCAAGAAGTGTCCTCACCAAGACGATGTCGTGGGGCCATCCAACAACAACAAGAAGAAGGACAAAATTAAGCAGACTGTATATATCTGCGTTACTTTTAGCTCATATTAATTCGTTATCTCTGTTTCCCCTATCAATCTTATCGCAGACGATTATCAATACATATTCGACATAGATCTTTTACATTATTGCGCACAGGTTTGTTTTTTGAATTGCGTGCCCTACCGAGCACACAATTCACAAAAAAATTGTATGCCCTGTCTATAAAGATCACACACAATTCTGATTACCCACCTGTTTGTCGGGTATCACACACATCTTGGTATGCTGAATCATTTGTGTTCAACTCGATCATCGCAATCGTTTCATCAGAGCAAACTGTATGCCGTATATCGCACATACCTTGATCTGGCTACCATATTATGTTGTTCTGCCTCATCTCAAAGAGTTTGTATGGATTAACCATATGTCACGCATCACACACACAACTATAATACGAATCCTGTTTGATGTCTCCCCCATCGCAAATGTTTTGCATATTTTTGGACGGTTTTTTACATCACCATTTGTGATTCATACATCGCACGTCGTTTTGTCAAAGTGTCTGTGATTATAGTGTCGTGTTAGCAGTATCCTACAGTAGTGGTAATTGATTCTTGTTGGATTACTTGGTGGAAGATATTCTGTTCAGATCCTTGATCACCATTATTACACCTCTGAATATGAACATGTTGATGAGGTGTGAGTAGTTAATATTTTTCCTACAAACATGGGAGAAGTCTTGTTATAAGTAATAATGTGAATTTGGTATTCGTTCGATATTTTGATGATGTGTATGTTGTTGCTTCTCTTAGCGGTGCCGCGTGAGCGTCGAATACATGACACTTGACCATGTTATGTGCCAAAGGGAAGGTATTGTGGAGTAGCAAGTAGATGAAGGGTTGCTAGAGTGACCGAAGCTTAAACCCTAGTTTATGTGTTGCTTCAGAAGGAGTTGATTTTTATCCACATGTTTCATGTATGGTTAGATTTATCTTAATTCTTTGTTGCTAGTTGTGGATCCTTGTGAGAGGGAGTAATCATAAGTGGGTTGCCTGTTCAAGTATGAACAACACCTTAGCACCAGTTCACCCACATATCAAATTATCAAAGTAGTGAAGGTTAATCAACTCAACCCGATAAACATGACTGGAGAGTAATTCCCATGTGTCCTCGGGAACCCTTGCCTCATATAAGAATACTTTTCGGCCTGTACTTTGCAATAAAAAGGATTAGGCTACCTTTCTCTTACTTGTTACTATCGTTACTTGTCACTTGTTACGAATTATCTTGCTAGAAAATTATCTATCACTCTTACACATAGCACTTGCAGAGAATACCTTGCTGAAAACTTCATATCATTTCCTTCTGATCCTCGTTGGGTTCGGCACTCTTCCTTATCGAAAGAACTACGATTGACCCCCTATACTTGTGGGTCATCAAGACTCTTTTCTGGCGCCATTGTCCAAGAGTGAAGTGCCTTTGGTATGTGGAAATTGGTAAGGAAACATTTTCGGTATGTGCCAAAAATTACTGTTGCTTGTTACTATGGACGGTCACCCTTTGAGTGGCTTGTTCGGGGCATCTTCGCCTCTAACACAAGTTGAAAAAGTTACTCCTCAACCTAGTGAACCTACTAAAAATATCTATTATGAGATACCTTTGGGTATGCTAGAGAAACTGATAGCTAGTCCTTATGATGGTACAACTCATCCTGATTATCACCGATGTATGCCGATAATGTATGTGGACTATTTAAGCTTGCATGTTTACGTGGAGAAAAAGTCAAGAAGAAAATGTTCCCTTTATCTTTGGAGGGAAAGGCATTGATGTGGTATAGATCATTGGGTGATATTAGATCATGGGACTGGAATTGCTTGAAGATGGAATTTCATCACAAGTTTTATCCTGTGCATCTAGTTCATCGTGATCAGAATTTTATTTATAATTGCTGGCGTGGTGAAGGAGAAAGCATTTGTCAATCTTAGGGGAGGCTTAAATCTATGATTGTAACACCCTGGTTTTCGCTCCCTGTTTTTTCTTTGCGGGATTTGACTCCCGTCTTTTTCCTTGGTGTTATCGGATTTCTCTAGATCTTGGGTATGTGAAGATGGTCATCTAGCCTTGCCTTACCTATCCAACCAGAGATTCTCTTCAGTCCAACCTTGCCACCTAGGATCTATTCTCAGGGTTTTGCCGTCAAAACCCTACCTTCCGAGTTCTCGGAAGGGAAACACTAATCCTTCGAGTTACAAAGAAACCTCAACTTCCTTTGATCTTTTGACTCCCAATTCTTTCCCAGTGATCAACCTTCATCCATAAACCCTGGATATGCAAAAATATTGCCAAGTCATTTGCAATATTTTATATTTATAATTAATTCCTTTTTCTGTCATTTAAAGGAATTAAATCCATGAAAATATCTATCAATTTCCAGAGTTCATGAAAACTTGTGGACATATTCTTTGTGATCATATTGATCTCCCATAAAAGTATTGGCCATAATTAATTAGGAGAAACTGCATGTTCCTATTTAATGCCAATATTGCATTTATGGCACTTTCTAAAGGAACTACCATCTTGGTAGCCAGGAAAAATCCCAAATAAATTGTGGAGCTTCTCATATCCATATATTCCCCATTTCCACCAAGAACCCAAGTTTCATAGTTCAAATTTTGAGCACAACATCAATTTGCAGATTCTGTCCACTTGGGCAAGTTGCAAAGGAAGTGCTATATTCCTATATCTATTTGAGATGAAACTTTTCATGGTGGTTAATATTGATAAATCCTTCATGGAAACCAAAAATAAGCTAAATCCCTGTATCAATCTTTTCCCAGCAATTTTCCTAAGTTTCTGTCCCCTTTGGAGCACTGTGAAGGAAGTACCATTCCTACTTATGCAAATGGTATTAAATTTTTACAGTGCCTCCATATGACTAAATTATTAGTCTCCACCAAATTTGGGCCATTTTCATCTAGCAATATGACCCCTGCATCCTCATTTCCAAATCTGGCCAGTATACCAAGTTGCAAAGGAAGTACCATCTAGAGTTGCTTGTTTGAGCTGAAACTTCGCCATGTTAGTCACCTTAGTAGATTGTTAATCCCTGCCCAAGATCTTGACAATAGGTGCACTATGGTGGCCACATGACAGCACAAACAGGTTGCTGTTGGCAACTATTTGACCTTGGCCCAGTCACCTCAGACCCCTCTAGAGCTAGTAAGCCACATAGATTAGCTCAGGGATACTTGGTGATCACCCTAGACGCACTTTGGCATCAAGTGCGGTGTGGCAATGCGGTGGCCACATGGTGACCACGTGCAGAGCATGCCAAGACCGTGCCCTGTGCTCCGTACGCTCAGAGAGCTCGTTTCCAGCGAGCTCTGGCTTGTCTCGGAGCGCCGGTGAGCTCTCTATCATGCGCGTGAACCCTCCAGATCCATATCCCCCTTGTCTTCTTGCCGCGAACGGCTGTGCCGATCACCAGATCGCCGCGACGACAGTGAGCTTCTCACAGCTCCGTTCCCCATCAAGGAGCTTCTTCCCACGGCTATATAAGGAGCATGCCCGAGCCCTCCCCTCATCAGCAAGCCCTAGCCCCCTCCCTCGAGCCCCGGAGTTCTATCTCCCCATCAATGGCGGAAGGCGGCCGCCGGACCTCCGTGGCAAATTCGGCCCGTAGCCCTCCCCCTCTCTCCCTACGCCCTGTGTGGAGCTGCACCAAGGCCAGTGGATCCGCCTCCATTTCCATCCCCTCCGGGAAGCCCTGCCTGCACGGCGCCCCTGCATCGCCTCTGTCACCGCGGCCTGCCCCATGGCGCCGGCGGTGTGGTCCACCCCGAGCAGCCCCGCGGCTACCAATGGACACGGTGAGGGACGACAGAGCATGTGCGCCCTCCGGTCGGCCCGCTCGGGCGGCGAGGCGACGGCCAGGCCTACGGTCGGAGCCCACCCTCGTCTCTCTGTCGCGGTGGATAAGAAGAAAGGAGGAGGCGAGAGGAGATGAGGCGGGGCCCGCGTGTCAGCTGGAGAGAGAGAGTCAACCCGGGCCCTGAGTCAGATTAAGTGGAAGCGTATTTCCTGTTTTACGATTTCGTTTCAGTGAAAGCGCAAACTATTGCGGCTTCGCCCGGAAATACGTTTTCACTTCCCGAAAGCGTAGTTCTTGGAATACACTTTCTGTTTTATCCCCGGGGACCTATTTGTAGAGTTATGTTTTATAGATTGGTCCCTGAACTTCAGCTGGCTATATCTCCGTGACCGTGACTCCGATTCAGGTGAAACCAACACCCACGTCTTTGTCCCGTCGAGTCCGTTCCGATGGTATCATTTCATAATGTTTTCACTTCCTGAAAATGACCATTTTGCCCTTGCCTCCAATCACCCCCCTCCGAGAGAGAACAGTTTCCGGTGATCCTTTCCGCGGACTCTCTGCACTTCTTCCCGAAGTATTCTTCGACCCCAGGCAAGCCGATCATCTGACATATGACCTAAAGCATTGCTCTGTGTTATTTTGCGTGTTTAATTAATGATATGCTTGTGCTAGAAATAATTAAACTTCTGCCATTTCAAAATTATCATTTACATTACCTGCTACTGCTCATCTTATCATTGCATTAATGACTTGTCATGATATTATTAAATAATTATGTTGTTATCATTCTTAGCTACTCCTATCTCAAGTTATTGTGATAAACAACCATGCTTGTGAAATACTGGCTAAGACTAAATCTAGTCGGTTGATCTAGGGTCACCTGTCTGGGCTTATTCGTGCATCCACATTTGCCGGTATGGGACGGCCTAGACTTGGTCTGATCGCGTGCTCTTTCACCGGTACCTCCAAAGAGGGAGGATTAGGCACACGCGCTATCCTGATCAGGTAGGCAGTGATAACCCTCTGAGCCCAGTTGAGTTGTTTTGTGCGCACGTCCCCGTTTGGGGTAGTTTAGTTTGGCCACGACGGCGGAAGGTGTCAAGAGGACACAGGGCCATCCAGGGTGGGACTCCGGGGGAGGATGAATGCCGATGGTACGATGGAAGAGTCACAGGTCAGGCAGGTTTCGTTGAAGCAACGCTGGTCCACCCGAATGGGATCACGAGGCCAGGTGCTTCATGGTGCGGGTAAAGTGTGCAACCTCTATAGAGTGTCAAATCTATTCGAATAGCCGCATCCACGGTATTGGACAGCCTGTCCACACCTCAATAGGTAGTCAACTATATCAGTGATAATAATGATGGAAGAACTCGTCTTGTGCAGACATCAGAAGATCTTAGGAATATGACATGTTAGCCATGGGATGGCTATGAGATGAGTGGTCGGATGACCACATGAGTTGGATTGCATATGGATCAGATTCAGATTGGATCGTGAGGATATTCGGAGTATAACTCATTTACTTAATATGCTTTACCCTATCATATCTACTTTAGTAGTTATCTTGCTCGTTAATCCTGTTATAACATGATAATTAATATTAGTAGATAGGATTGCTAGGTCATGATGATTAATATTGGTCTAAATGCATGCTTGAATGCCATGGATTGCTTTGCTTAGTGTATATGTTAGTTTGGTTTGCTTGGGAATACATTCAAAAGTACTCAATGGCCTTTAACATGGCCAGGTCCACCTAAGGATCCATCCTTCGTCGTCAAGGAACTGGAGTGTTCGTGGGCTAGAGGAGTAACCTAGTCAGATACCTGTGGATTGGATCCGCACCAAGACCATACTGCCTTAGATAGAGCTTTCCCGCTGCCTTCACCCTTGTAGTATATCATGTAAGACTCATATATCCATTAATAGAAATGCATGTGTTCATGATACTTGTTGTAAATGCACATACCAGAGTGATTTCATGGGCTCGTATGCGTGGTGATTGTCTGGCTACAGTGGTAAACGGGCGGGGCGCCACAATGATGCAAACCTGACCCAAGCATGGGCTCTCGAGAGAAATGATTATACAAAAAATTTGTGCTCGGCTTTCTCATGATGATCAAGTACAACTCGATTATTCTTCTATTGGATCTTATATGAAGAAGACTATTGAATTAAAATGGGGTCTTCTAGAAAGAATTAAACACATCTCACAAGGCTAGAAATTCAACAAAGGTAAAGATCCAGGTATAAAGCTTAAGTTTTATTGCGTTAAATATAATATGGAAACCAATATTTTTCATAAGTTTACCAATAAATACATCCTTGACTCCGAGATAGTAGCTACTTTCTGTGAATCTTTTGCTACTCATGTCGATCTCCCTAGGGAGAAGTGGTTTAAATATCATCCACCTATTGAAAAAATATTAGAGTAACCCATTAAAGTTAAGGAGGAAGCAATTGTTTATCATGTTGATTCACTTGTACCTACTTCTTATATCGAGAAACCGCCTTTTCTTGTTAGGATTAGGGAACATGCTAAAGATACAACTATGATTAATAAAAGCTATGTTAGAACATCCAAACATTCTAAACAAATAAATGTGGAACCAAATATTTTTGTAGTCAAAGATCTCTTAGTTGATAATATTGATGGGCATGTTATTTACTTCTGTAGTGTAGCTGCTAGAATTGCAAAACCTGTTAGAAACGAGCAGAACAAGCTTGATAAAAACTAACCAGTTGTTGGCATGCCTGTTGTTTGTGTTAATATTGGAGATCATTGCTATAATGGTCTATGTGACATGGGTTCTAGTGTTAGTGTTATACCTTTTTCCTTATACAAAGAAATTATGAATGATATAGCACCCTCTGAGATTGAAGATATTGATGTCACTATTAAACTTGCAAACCGAGATACTATCTTGCCGCTTGGGATTCTTGGAGATGTTGAAGTCTTGTGTGGAAAAGTCATATACCCCACTAACTTCTTAGTACTCGGTTGTGAACAAGATAACTTTTGTCCCATTATATTTGGTAGACCTTTCTTGAACACTGTTAATGCTGGAATTAATTGTGTCACAAAGAAAGTCAAAGTAAGCTTTGGTAATGAGTCTCATGAATTTAATGTCTTGAGATTTGGTAGACAACCACATGAGAAGGAGTTATCTAGTAACTAGGAAATTATTGGTCGTGCTTATATTGTTGTGCCTCCTACAGATCGTTTAGTACAATATTTGCTAGAATGAGAATGATATGCATATGAATGAAAGAAATGACATAGATGATATATTCCTTAGAAAAACAACTATACTCAAACCCAACTTGCCTCTTGATATTCTAGGGGACCCCCCTCCACCAAAAGGAGATACAGTGTATGAGTTAAAAACATTACCTGATACTTTGAAATATGCTTATCTTGATGAAAAGAAGATGTATCCTGTTATTATTAGTCCTAACGTTTCAGAGCATGAAGAAAAGAGGTTACTCAAGACTCTGAAGAAGCACAGGGTTGCTATTGGATATACTCTTGATGATCATAAGGGCATAAGCCCCACTCTATGTCATCACAAGATTAATATGGAACCGGATGCCAAACCTGTTGTTGATCATCAACGCCACTTAAATCCTAAGATGAAGGAATTGGTAAGAACAGAAATACTAAAGCTTCTGGAAGCACGTATAATTTATCCTATTGCTGATAGCAGATGGCTAAGTGATGTTCATTATGTTCCTAAGAAAGGAGGTATAACTGTTGTTCCTAATGATAAAAATGAACTTGTTCCACAAATAATAGTAACTAGTTATTGGATGGTAATTGATTTCAGGAAATTAAATAAAGCTACTAACCCCTCGCTGATTGCGTTGGTTCCAGGCTTAAAGGGTGATGTAGCATAGCGATGACAAGTATTTACCTCAGTTATGAAACCAATGTATCAATCCAGTAGGAAGATCCACAAGACTATGTAAGCAGCACCTGCACACAAATAGCAAATCCTCGCAACCCAACGCATGGAGGGGTTGTCAATATCTCGTGGGTAAAGTAAGGATAGATTGATAGATGCGGATAAGAGTGTTAACTAATAGAATGCATCAGGTATTTTTATGTTTTTTGATAATATAGATCTAAAAACAAAAGAGCAAATAAAATAGAAACGCGAATAGCAAAGTAGAGATTGCGAATAGATGATGTGAAGTAGACCCCGGGGCCGTAGGTTTCACCAGTGGCTTCTCGATAAAATAGAAAATGGTAGATAGACAAATTACTATTGGGAAATTGGTAGAAGAGCAAATAATTATGACGATATTCAAGACAATGATCATGTATATAGGCATCACGTCCAAGACATGTAGACTGACTTCTGTTGCATCTACTTCTATTACTCCACATATCGACTGCTATGCAGGATGCATCCAATGTATTGAGCTCATGGAGAAACGTGGTAACACCTTAAGAACGATGACATGATGTAGACAAGATCTATTCATGTAGGAATAGACCCCCGTCGTTTTATCCTGGATAGCAACGATGCATGCGTGTCGTGTCTATTTCTTTCACTCAGATTGAGCACTACAAGATCGAACCCATCACAAAGCACCTCTTCCCATTGCAAGATAAAAGATCAAGTTGTCCAGACAAAAACCAAATATCCGAGAAGAAATACAAGGCTATAATACTCAAGCATGAATGTGTTTTGATAGATCTGATCATAAACTCCCAATTCATTGGATCCCAACAAACACCGCAAAAGAAAGAGTTACATCATATGGATCTCCAAGAGACCATTGTATTGAGAAACAAAACAATAGAGAAAGCCATCTAGCTACTCCCTATGGACTCGTAGGTCTGATATGAACTAATCACGCATCATCGGAGGAGCACCAATGAGGATGGTGAACCCCTCTGTGATCGTGTTCCTCTTCGGAACATGCTCTAGATTGGATTTCGTGGCTTCTGGAACTTGTGGCGGTTGGAATGATTTTTCGTTGACTCCTCAAGGGTTTTCTCAATATTGGGGTATTTATAGAGTTCAGCGGCAGTGGAGGAGGTGCCCGAGGGCCCCACTAGATACAAGGTCATGCGAGGGGCCCTGTGCGTGCCCTAGTGTCTAGTGGGGCCCCCTCGGCCTCGTTTGCTACTCATTCTTGTCTCCCAAGTTTCCTTCTGGTCCAAAAAAAATCTTTGTAAAGTTTTGTGGCATTTGATCTTCATCTAATATGGATTTTCTACGAAGAAAAAAAACAAAAGTTAGCAAGTGGCAATAAGCACTATGTGAATAAGTTAGTCCCAAAAATGATATAAAGTTGCTATAAAATGATCATAAAACATCCAAGAATGATATAACAACATGGAACAATAAAAAATTATACATACGTTGGAGACGTATCAGTATCCCCAAGCTTAATTCATGCTCGTCTTCGAGTAGGTAAATGATAAATACATAATTTTTGATGTGGAATGCTATCTCACATGTTCATCATATTGTTTTTCTTTCAGCATGAACATATGGACTTATAGATGATGCAAAGCAATAGTCTATAGTTTGACATGAAAATTCCAATACTCAAGCATATCAAAAAACAACCAAGTCTTTCAAAATACCAATGCTAAAGAACATTATCCCTAGCCCATCATGCTCTATCATTGATCCTTTCATGCAACACACTCAAATATTAATTACATCCAATGCTCAAGTATGATAATGGTGTTCCTTAGTTGGTGCTTTATAAGAGAAGATGGAGACTCAAATTCAAAATAAAAATTGCTTAAAGTAAATAGATAGGCCCTTCGCAAAGGGAAGCAAGGATTTGTAGAGGTGCTAGAGCTCAAAGTGAAAAACTTGGAGATAATTTTTTTGGGTGGTATGCTTTTCCTATCAACGAAAACGACTAAGAGTTTCCAATATCCTCCAAGATAAACAAGTTATAGGCAGTTCGCAAACTAAAAATAAAGTTTATTCCTTTTTCCAACCTTCACATTTCGCGGCTAGCAGTATCCACGGGTACCATGCATACCAACACTTTCCAAGGAATTTATTATTTGACAACATAAAATATTTTTTTTTGCATTTTGGGACCGTGCATTCCTATTACCGCCATACTCTTGTGCAATGACAAGTGAATAAGCACTCATATTTAGAATAACCTATTTAACATGGAAGATACTAGCCACCCCTCACTACTTCATGAGCGGTACGAGCACACAAAACAGAAATTTATTTTGAACATTAGAGTTGGCACTTGCAAATTTACTTGGAACCCCATTGAAATACCGCATATAGGTAGGTATGATGGACTCATTTGGCACAACTTCGGGTCAAGATTTGGATGCACAAGTAGTATTTCCTCTTAGTACAAGTGAAGGCTAGCAAATAGACCGAGAAGCGCCAACCCAAGGAACAAAGATCATCATAAGTGTACATTAAGCATAACCAACACTGAATAATGCAACACTAGTAGGATGTAATTTCATAGCATAATTATTGAAATCATGTGCATGCATAGGGAATCACAAAGCTTAACAACAATATTCCTGCTAGAGCATAATTACTCCTCAACATAAGTCACATATCACTATCTTCATATCGCAAAACTATTGCAAAGAATCAATCTTAACATCCAATGATCTTCATGAAAGTTTTTATTGTATAATTCCTAGATATTTATCACTTTGGAACTAATTTTCATTTAAAGCAAATTTCCATTACAAATAACAAGCTCTCAAAAAAATATAAGTGAAGAACGAAAGCACAAGTTTCTTTAAAATTTTCAACTCTGAAAATAATATAAGTGAAGCAAGAGAGGATTTGTTCAAAAAAATTGCTACACTCAAAATAATCTATGTGAAGCATGAGAGAAAAATTCTACAAAATAACAGAACCAATGTGATCAAAAAGATATAGGTGAAGTACTTTAGCACTCTCAAATGAAGCATAAAGAGCGATTCTAACAAATCATAACGTAATTTAGCTCTCTCAAATGGGTGTGTCTAGCAAGGTTTATTATGACAAAATAACCAGCAAAGAAAGCAAAGACACAAATGATACAAGACGCTCAAAGAAAAACTCATGATATGCGACGAATAAAAATATAGCTCCAGGTAAAATTACCGAACGTTATTAGAAGAAAGAGGGGATGCCTTCCGGGGCATCCCCAAGCTTAGTTGCTTGCTACTCCTTAGATATTACCTTGGGGTGCCATGGGGCATCCCCAAAATTAGTCTTTGATCACTCCTTATTCCTTCATCCATCGTGATCTCACTCAAAACTTGAAAACTTCGATCACACAAAACTCAACAAAATTTTCGTGAGATCCGTTAGTATAAGAAAACCAAACTTTACTTTAGGTACTATTGAAAACGTATTCCAATTTTGTTTTTTGCATTATACCTACACTACTAGGAAAAAGCTTATACATGGAATCTTAGCAGTAGCGTGTGTTAAAACAAAGCGCTACTGCTAAATAACCGTAGTGCGTGGGGAACGAGCGCGCTACTGCTACCCAAATAGAAGTAGCGCACTCATATAAAATGCGTTGCTAGTATGACTGTTCTAACCGTTGTTGCCAGGCTCGTAATAGTAGTAGCGCTCTTTTATATAACGCGCTACAACTAAGTTTTATATCAGCAATGCTTTTTTATATAACGCGCTATAGCTAAGTAGCTATAGCGCTTGCTGGGTAAGAGCGCTACTACTAACGCGCTATAGACTTTCCCCGCACGCGGGCGCCCCTCTCCCCCAATTCCCCATTCTTCCTCGTCGCCCTTGCTCCAACTTCTCCCTCGCCGCCCCTGCTCCCTCGTCGCCCTCAACCTCTCCCTTCGTAGCCATCACCGGAGCCGCGCAACATCGCCGCCACCAGAGCCGTGCGCCCTTGGAGCCATCCTCGTCCGCACCTTGCCGCCCTACCTCCCTCGCCGTCACCAGAGCCGCCTCACCGCCACCGGAGCCACCCTCCATGCCACCATCTCCCCTGAGACACCCTCAATGCCCCTACCTCTTGGTAAGCCCCACCTCTCCTCTCTAGGTTAATTTAGTTATGAACCTTAGTCATGAACCCTAAGAATTAACTTAGGTGAACCTTACTTAAGAACCCTAGTTATGAATTTAGTTACGAACCCTAGTTAGAGCAATTTATATAGTACTTAGTTAATGTTAGGTTATGTACTTAGTGAAAATGCTGATTGTATCATTGTTGTTCATTTGTTGTACTTAGTGAAAAAACATAATTGATGTTATATGATATAGGTCATTGATGTTCATTTGCATATTCCATTATTGTTGACTATATCTTTTCATTGAAGTGGTCATGTTATATCTTTTCATTGAAGTGGTTCGGTTGTGCTCAAGTGGCCTTTTGTTGTTTGCAGGGAATGATTCCGAGTGGCCTATGTTTTGCCTGAATGTTGATTCATTTCCGTTCCGGCAAATTTCACGCGCTCTATTTGTCCAGTTTGTAGCAAAGGTCATGCCGAAATTTTCCGTGAATTTCGGCATGACTTGTGCTACAAACTAGGAAATATCGAGTGCCCGGGATTTGCCGCAACGGGAATGAATCAACATTCCTACAAAACATTGGACTTTTTATGTCATTATTCATTTTATTAGGTCTAGAATTAATTGACTAGATTTAATCGTAGGAAACATGGCTACCAACGATGAAGGACAAGCTTATGGTGATTGCAACGTCTACGCGCCAGCAGACGCCTATTTGAACCTTCTCGATGAGCAACGGTTGTTGTAGGGCCCACCTGTCACATCCGAGACCGAGACCGACATCTAGACCGGCGCTAAGACTCACACCGGCACCAAGACCGGCACAGAGACTGACACCAGCGCCGAGACTGGCGTAGCCGGTATAGAACGGAAACCAAAGAGGCAATAGCGCCCAAACCGACTCATCACTATTAGGCTGGTGGTCACGGAGGTGGACGATGGCAATTTTGAGCCAAAAGAGCCTGCGGAAGCACGCACGTTCTTCGGTAATCAAATAGGCTGCATCCTACGGGCAACCGCCACCATCAACGATGCAAAACTATGGAAGCTACCAGATATGAAGCAGTACCTCCTAACGAAGTTCCACCAGGTGTTCTTGTTCCCGGGCCGGCATGAAAGCAAATATAAAAATCCAGATAAAGACCCAACAATGAAGAAGATAAACAAACGCGCCATGGGCAAGTTTAGCGGCGCGTTGTCCACGTGGAAAGTATGGGTGAAAGCAAGGATCGTCAACAAAAAGGAACGCTACTCCAAGATTGTAAAGGATAATCCGACAATTACGGAAGAGCAGTTTGAAATATTCAAGGAAGCTTGCGTTGCCGAAGCTACCAAAGAAAAGTCGGAGTACATGAAGGGCCTTCAAGAGAGGAACATGGGGTGCCACCACCTCGGAAGTCGTGGTTACGCGGGGAAGAGGTCCATATGGGCCAAGGGGGACACGGAACGTGAAAGTCTGGGCATCCCAGACCCCTTGGAGGAGTTCATCGTCCCGCAGGAGAGTGACGTCCTCAGGGCCCGGTACCATTGCACCAGCACCTGCTCCTGCACCGGCTCCCGCACCTGCTCCCGCACCAGCTCCCGCACCTGCTCCTGCACCAGCTCCTGCACCGGCTCCTGCACCTAGTCATAGCAGCCCGTCCTCCATCTTGGACGTGCTCGGCGGTGCTTCGTCTTTTGGCAGAGCTTGACCACCTCACGGTACCTGTCACACCAACCCTCTTCAATAAATGTGTAATCCCGTTTACACCGAAACTGACCCGGTTGAATGGACCGTGTCCATTCGACTAGCATTGCACTAGCACCTGCTCCTGCACCGGCTCCCACACCTGCTCCTGCACTAGCTCCTGCACCGGCTCATGCACCTGCTCCCGCACCTGCTCCTGCACCGGCTCCCGCACCTACTCATAGCAGCCTGTCCTCCGTCTCGGACGTGCTCGGCGGTGCTTCGTCTTTGGCTGAGCTCGACCACCTCACGGTACCTGTCACACCGACCCTCTTCAATAAATGTGTAATCTCCCGTTTACGTTGCCTTTCGGATGTGTCACGTCGCAGACATGTCTTTGCAGGCCGACTTTACCTCGTGCACCATATTGTACACCATTAGCATCCAGAAGGTGGACGTGGGGAAGGCGACGATAGTGAAGCCGAAGGAACAATTGTTCCATAGCCATCCGATCCCCCCTGACGTCTTCAAGGTTTCCGTGGCCAGTGTGAAACCGAGCCATGAGAATTTGGCTCCTCTACTACTAGGGGGAGACGAAGACGAGACCCTCCGGCGGCTTGGCAATTGCAAGAGGTGGGTCCTGTTGTGGCCAAAGAGTCTGCTTCGTCTGGAGGCGGCCGGGAGCACACCCACGACCACACATCCTGAGCAAGGTATGAACATCAACACCCCACCTACCCAACTAGCGTCGCTTGTCGTGGCGGGTGATAGAGGACATGGTGAGGAAGAGGCTTCATTAGTCGCTGCCACCAAAGAAGCAATGCATGATATCAACGCCATCGATGAGGATGACGATGAAACTCTATAGTATCTCAATACTGGCGCCTATGACGATGGAGGATTGATGGCTCAGCAGTATGAGTACTCAGGGTTTGAGCGTTAGGAGTCGGTGCCTGAATTGCCGCCTCCGGGGGCTGAACGTATTAGAGACGACCTTCTAGTAGCAAAGAAGCATAGCAAGAGAGCGAGGAAAGACAACAAAGCTGCTTCTATGATCCAGCCGCCTCCGCAGCCTCGGGTTCAAGACCGTATACCTTTCATGAGTGCGGCGAAATATCATATCCCCGGTGAACCAATCCTACCTGAGGCAGCGTTAGAGGCCATATATGGCGATCTCAGGAGAGTTGATGACGATGTCCTGCGAAGAGAGAAAAGCCTGATCGCCTCGCCAAATCCAAGATACCTGCTCCATGTGGTTAACGTGTCGTAGCAAATCTTGTACGTTGACACATTCCGAGCGGAAAAGTTCTTCCTTCGATTCGATTACATCTTTGACATGTTTCACGTGAAAAAACTGGATTTTACGTTTGTCCGCCTTTTAGCCTTGCACATGAACTACATCATTAGGATTGAGAAAATACCTTATATCTGTGTTGCTGACTAGTACTTCATGCACGAGAGCTTCTTGGCAGTCTGCAAAGAGCACCGTGAATACGCGAGTAACTACATCGGCAATTTCATGGTCGGCAATAAGGACAAGGAGATCATTCTCGTGCCTTATCATCCCATATAAGTCATCCGCGCGGATATCCTTCCTTCGATTTCAATCATTTCATATGCACGCGTGGAGGCTAATTTGAGGTGTATTTATTTTGTGCAGCGACGGGCGCGCCGTCCTAATCATCCTTTACCCCGGAGTCTCCCGCACTCTTTACTTGGACTCGTCGAAGAACATGAAAAAAAGGATTATGATTGCACTCTCTGGCGATAGCAAGACAAATGCTGATGACAACAAACATTCTCTTGCAACGGCACCACAAGAATGCTGCTAGCACTCCCCGGCAATGAAACTAGAAGAATGTTGTTGATGGCCGACAAGCGCGTGGGTTCATAGCAGTTTTCGAGGGTAGAGTATTAGACCCAATTTATTGGTTTGCACGACGGGAGGTGAGAGAATACTCTCAAGTATTAGCAGCTGAATTTGTTAGATTCAACCACACCTGAAAGATTAGTATCTGCAAGCACAGTAGTAACAACAAAGTAATATGATAACAACGGTATCAGAAACGATCTGTTGACGGCAGACTATTCCTAATGATTGTATCAATGGCGCCTCCGTTGCCGCGTTGACGGAAGTTGTCAGTTCCCGTCAACGTCTGGTGAACCAAAAGTGTAGCAAGTAGCAGCAGTGTAACGAGAAATAGCGACGGCAAGGAACAACAGTAGTGACAGCAGTAGCAAGTAGCAACAGTAGCTAGCGACAGTAATAGCAAGAGTGGTAGCAGAAGTAGAACAAAACAAGTAACATCAATAGCAACAGTAGTAGCAGCAGCAGAGCAAGACAAGTAACAGCAGTAGCAACAGTAGTAGAAGCAACAGCAGAGCAAGACAAGTAACAATAGTAGGACAAACTCGTAGGCAATGGGTCGGTGATTTGTTTGGATGATATTCATCACGCAACAACTATAACACGGAGAGATATGTGGCTAGCTCCCGTTCGTCAATGTGATGTAGGCATGCATTCCGTGTGTCGTCATACGTGCTTAGGGAAAAGAACTTGCATGACATCTATTGTCCATCCCTCCCGTGGCAGCGGGGTCCAAACGGAAACTACGGGATATTAAGGTTCTCCTTTTAATAAAGAATCGGACTAACGCATTAGCACTTGGTGAACACATGAACTCCTCAAACTGTGGTCATCACCGAGAGTGGTTCCGGTTATTGTCACTCCGGCGTTGCCGGATCATTACACATAGTAGGTAACTACAACTTGCAAGATCGGATCTAAAACACACATATATTGGTGACAACATAATAATTTCAGATCTGAAATCATGGCACTCGGGCCCTAGTGACAAGCATTAAGCATGGCAAAGTAGTAGCAACATCAATCTCAGAACATAGTGGATACTAGGGATCAATTCCCATCAAAACTAACTCGATTACATGATAGATATCATCCTACTCATCACCGCCCAGCGAGCCTATGAATAGATTACTCACGAACGACGAAGAGCTTCATGGAATTGGAGAGGGAAGAAGGTTGATGATGACGATGGCGACGATTTGCCCTCTCCGGAGCCCAAGACGGACTCTAGATCTGCCCTCCAGATGAAGAACAGGTGGTGGCGACGCCTCCATATCGAAAACGCGATTAAAACTTCTCTTTTTATTTTTTCTGGGACGAAAGGGATCTTATAGACCTGAGGTTGGGGGCGGCAGAGCCGTGTGGGCCCCACAAGCCTGCCCACCGCCACCAGGGGGTGGTGGTGGAGCAAGGGCTTGTGGGCCACTGGCCCACCCCTGAGGTGGAACTTGGCGTAGATATTTTTCTTATTTTCCAAAACTGCTCCCCGTAAATTTTTAGGACGTATGGAGAACTTTGATTTCTGCACAAAAATAACACCAAGGCAATTCTGCTGAAAATAGCGTCAGTCGAGGTTAGTTCCATTCAAATCATGCAAATTAGAGTCCAAAACAAGGGCACAAGAGTTTGGAAATGTAGATACGATGGAGACGTATCAACTCCCCGAAGCTTAAAACCTTGCTTGTACTAAAGCAACTCAGTTGACAAACTGAGAGAGAAAGAAAAACTTTGACAAACTCTGTTTGATCTTGCCGTTCCAACTATGTCTAACTCATAACCAGAATTTCAGGAAGATCACAAGTTAACCACATAAGCAAATGACACAAAGGTCTCACGGTAAACTAATATCAATGTCATAATCAACTAACGAGCAAGTAATAATGAGTTTCAAATACCAACACTTCAATCAAAACAAGCATGAAGAAATATGAATAGGTGGTATCTCGCTAGCTCTTTCTGAGTCCGCAAAACATAAATGCAGAGCACTTTCAAAGATCAAGGGCTGACTAAACATTGTAATTCATAGCAACGAAGATCCAGTTATAGTCATACTCAATATCAATCAAAAGCAAATGACAGAGGTGCTCTCTAATTGGTGCTTATATAAGAGGAGGATGACTCAACCAGAAAATAAATAGACAGACCCTTCGCAGAGGGAAGCATTGATTTGCAGAGGTGCCAGAGCTCAAGCTTTGAAAACAGAGATAATAATTTTGGGTGGCATGCTTTCATTGTCAATGCAATGACCAAGAGTTCTCAATATCTTCCATGCTACTCATGCTATAGGCGGTTCCCAAACAGAAAAGTAAAGTTTAACTCCCCCACCACCAATCAATCACACTCCACGGCTAGCCGAATCCTCAGGTACCGTCCATACTAACATCAATCCGGGGGGAGTCTTGTTTTACAGTTATGTTTTCGATTTAAGCGTGGAACTGGGCATTCCAAATACCGACCCCTTTCTCGTGACTGACTGTGAATAAACACATGTCGAGGATAACACTCCTAGCATGGAAGATACCAATAGCTCTCTGTCACCACATGAGCGGTTCGGGCATGCAAAACAGATTATTTCTTGAAGGTTTAGAGAATGGCACATGCAAATTTACTTGGAATGGTAGGTAGATACCGCAAATAGGTAGGTATGGTGGACTCTCATGGAAAAACTTTTGGGTTTATGGAAGTGGATGCACAAGCAGTATTCCGCTTAGTACAAGTGAAGGCTAGGAAAAGACTGGGAAGCGGCCAACTAGAGAGCGACAACGGTCATCAGGATGCAATGAGTTTGACTAACTTTGAATGCAAGCATGAACATGATATAAATCACCATGAACACGAACATCATAGAGGCTACGTTGATTTTGTTTCAACTACATGCATGAACATGCGCCAAGTCAAGCCACTTGAAACATTCAAAGGAGAATACCATCCTATCATACTACATCATAGTCATCTCAAAATCTATGTTGGCATCCAAGACAAACCATTATAAGCTCTCAGCTAAATAAGCATGGCATCAGAAACTATGATCTCTAAGTTGTCATTGCAAACATGGTTCTCTCACAACAAAGCTAAATCTGGGTCGACAAGCTAGTCATATTTATGAAAACAAAATAGATAGAGTTCATACCAGCTTTTCAGTCTCAATCACTTCATCATATATCATCATTGTTGCCTTTCACTTGCACGATCGAACGATGTGAACAATAATAAGCGCATTGGACTAAGCTGAATCTGCAGGCAAACAAAAGGAGAAGACAATGTAATATGGCTCTTTGAAAGCTAAACAGGTAAGCATGTAAGAACCACTAAACATTGTAACCAATATCTTCTACCTTGACACAAAGAAAAAGAAAACTATGTACACGGGAAAGCTCCCAACAAGAAAAAGAAGAAAGAAAAATCTTTTTGGATTTTCTCAAAAGGACAAAAAACAAGAAAACAAGAAAACGAAAATAAACTAGCATGGATAATACAGTGGAAAAGTGTAAACACCGGCTAACAAAGTGAAAGCATAAGCATGAATGTAAAGTCGGTGAGAACATGTACTCCCCCAAGCTTTGGCTTTTGGCCTAGCTTGGTCTACTCCCATGGTGGGAAATAACCAGCTCCGGGATACTCTGGAGCATACTGTGGATGCCACTGCTGTGTGAGCTCCTCTGGCTCCCACTGATAAACTGGCGTCTGGTACTCGACTGGCGGCTCGGGCACGGGCACCTGTGGTTGGGCCAAGCCCCAATATCCGTAGATGTCCGCGAGCATAATAGCGTACCTGCCTGCATGAAGATCAAACAAAGAAGGAGCAGGCAAGTAATAGTCTCTCGAGTACCCTGACTAAACACCAGGTTATAAATCATCCGTCTACTAGCATCTCTATCCAGAAAATCATGGCGAACCATGCTGTCATAATCCAGATATCTCTCAGGGAGAAGCATCTCTCCTTCCTCTCCCAGTCTAATGGGTATCTCAAAGTGTTCGGCAAGACGGGTAGCATAGATACCTCCATAGACAACACCTTTAGAATGGTTCAGGTTCAACTGTTGAGCTACTATAGCGCCCACGCTATAAGTCTTATCATTATAAAGGCCTTCGTGCAAAACTGCGAGGTCTGGAGAACTAAGTGATCCAGCCTCCCCACGACCAATCAAGCATTTTCCCACAAATAGTGAGAAGTACCGAAGCACAAGAAAATGTATGCTAGCAATCCTAGCGCAAGACACTCCTCTCTCCTCTCCAACAGCAATAGAACCAATGAAATCCTCCAAGTCCCTTGGACGAGGGTCACGAATATCCCCAACATAAGGTAATTTGCATACATTGCAAAAGTCTTGCAGCGTCATGCACTGGGGGACATCGTATATCATGAACTCAACCATGGGAGGATTCTTCCTCGGATAAAAGTTGAAGCTTTGAACGAAAATATTGGTGAGGAGGAGATATTGTGGGCACTTAGCTTCAACAAACCCAGTAAGACCTGCGTTCTCCACCAAGTAATAAAAGTCTTCATAAAGTCCAGCGGCACGCAAAAATTCATCACTTGGCCACTCGCACGCTCGAACTTCTGTGACTCGAGGGACTACGTACTTGGGGTGGTTCTTCTCATCCTCCTGGGGGTTACGGCTTGAAGAGCCTCTCAAGAACCTCCTCATCTTTTCCCTTTTCTAGCTCTGAAAAGTTCTGAATTTTTTAGAGACTTCGAAAGAAAAGTGAATAAGGATTAACCCAACTTGTAGCAACTACTCTTACTAGTGCCTGGAGACCGTATCACGCGCTAAAACTACTTGGGACCAGCTAAAATCAAATTTTCTAGCTCAAGAACAGGGTCACCAAGGTAGCAAGAATACGCGAAGGATAAAGCACTAGAGCAAAAACTAATTGGACCAATGGAGGAGTCACTTACCAAGGAGTAATTTCCCCAAAACGGTTCGGAGAATGGTGCTTTGAGAAAGGAGATCAAAAATCACAGCCAAATGAGCAAGAACACGGGTTTGAGCTGCGAAACAAATTTTTTCTGGAGGTGGAAGAAGAGGCCCGGAGCTGGAATGAGTGGAGGGGGTGCCTGTGGGCCCCACAAGCTTGCACCCTGCCACCAGGGGGGTAGGTGGCGGTGGCAGGGCTTGTGGCCCACTGGTCAGGCCCCCAGGCCAGCTCTCAGGCCCAGAAATTTTCAAAAATTCCAGAAATAATCATACTAAATTTTCAGGACCATCACAGAACATTTATTTTCGAGGTATTTTTCTCCGGGATACTAAAACAGGAAATAGGAAAAGCTAAACTAATTCTATCATTTTTCTTCTAAGCAACAGAAAAGGAAAACTTAAAACAGAGGTATGTGAATCTCTGATTCATCCGTTTCATGGTCATCGAAAGAAATCCGTCAATGGGATTGATCAAGTCCTTATGACAAAACCTTCTCAAATTGCAAGAGAGAACGGAGAATTTTCGAATAACCACTAAGTCACCTCAATGGGGATATGTATCTCCCCAACAAGCAAATCATACTTCGTCTTGACACGAGGAATAGGGCATTCAAATCTCCCAATAAGAATCGATGAAGTCTTTTCGATAGCATTGATGCAATGTACTTGATATCGTTTCTTCGGAAAGTGCACTGTGTGCTCATTACCGTTGACATGGAAAGTGACATTGCCTTTGTTGAAATATATAACAGCCCCTGAAGTGTTTAAAAAGGGTCTTCCGAGGATGATAGCCATGGCATCATCCTCGGGGATATCCAAGATAAAAATGTCTGTTAAGATAGTGGTATTAGCAACCACAACAGGCACATCCTCGCAAACGCCAATAGGGAAAGCAATTGATTTGTCGGCCATTTGCAGAGAAATTTGAGTGGGTGTCAACTTATCCAACTCAAGTCTACGATAAAGAGAGAGCGTCATAACACTAACACCGGCTGCAAGGTCACATAAGGCAGTTCTTATGTAGTTTCCTTTAAAGGAACAAGGTATAGTGGGCACTCCGGGATCACCAAGTTTCTTAAGAGTTCGACCTACAAAAGTGTAGTTGGCAAGCATGATGGAGATCTCAAGATCTGGTATCTTCCGTTTATTAGTCACGATATCTTTCATGTACTTGGCATATGGAAACATCTTGAGCATATCTGTTAACTGCATCTGCAGAAAGACGGGTCTTATCATCTCAACGAAGCGCTCAAAATCCTCATCATCCTTTTTCTTGGATGGCTTAGGAGGAAAGGGCATAGGTCTCTGAACCCATGGCTTTCTTTCTTCACCATGCTTCCTAGCAGTGAAGTCATTGTTGTCGTATCTCTTAGGTTGTGGATTATCAGGATTAATCGTAGGTTCAATCTCCACATCCTCGTCATGGCTAGGTTGAGCATTATTATGAACATCACTGTCCATATTGTCACGAGGTTCATGTTCATCACCTGATTGTGTTTCTGCATCAGACGTAGAAATATCATTAGGTTCTTCAGGTGTGACAATATTTGGTCAACTGGCGTGTAGGTTTCTATCATCCTTCTTCTTCTCCTTAGGATGACTAGGTGTATCAGCATTAATTCCTTGAGAATCTTGATCAATTCTCTTAGGATGACCTTCATGATACAAAGATTCCTGAGTCATTTTGCCTCCTCTAGTAATGACTCTGACAGAGTTGTCATTTAATTCATTGAGCAAGTCATTCTGAGCTTTAAGTACTTGTTCTACCTGAGTAGTAATCTTAGAGGCATGTTTACTCAGAAGCTTCAGATCATTGACATTTCTGTCTACACAAGCACTTAAATGGCTAAGCATACGAGCACTTTGTTCCAAATGTCTGCTAACATAATCATTGAAACTCTGTTGTTTGGCAACAAAGTTGTCAAATTCATCAAAGCATAGGCTAGCAGGTTTATCAAAAGGAATATCACTCTCGTCAAACCTACGCAGAGAATTCACTTCTACTACCTGTATCGGGTTATCGAGACCATGGATCTCTTCGATGGGTGGTAGATATTTGACATCTTCAGATCTAATGCCTTTCTCTTGCATAGATTTCTTGGCTTCTTGCATATCTTTGGGATTGAGGAATAGAATACCTCTTTTCTTAGGAGTTGGCTTAGGAGGTTGTTCGGGAATAGTCCAAGCATTATCATTGATCAAGAGGTTATTCAGTAGGGTCTCAGCTTGTTCTACAGTTCGTTCCCTAAAAACACAACCGACACAACTATCTAGGTGGTCTCTAGAGGCATCGGTAAGTCCGTTATAGAGGATATCAAGTATCTCGTTCTTCTTAAGAGGGTGATCAGGAAAAGTATTCTGTACCTGGACGAGCCTCCCCCACGCTTGTGGAAGACTCTCTTCTTGGAGTTGAGCAAAGTTGTATATTTCCTGCAAGGCAGCTTGCTTCTTATGGGCAGGGAAATATTTCTCACAGAAGTAATAGACCTTCTCCTGGGGACTACACACACATCCAGGAGCAAGAGAGGTGAACCAGGATTTAGCATCATCCTTTAGAGAGAAAGGAAACAACTTAAGGATATAGTAGTGGCAGATCTTCTCCTCATTAGTGAAAAGGTCGGCTATTTCGGATAGTTTGGCAAGATGGGCTATGACCGTCTCAGACTCATAACCGTGAAAAGGATCAGATTCAACTAGAGATATTATCTCAGGGTCGACAGAGAATTCATAATCCTTATCGTTGAAAAAGATAGGCGAAGTGGCAAACTTCGGGTCATTTTTCATCCTAGCTTCCTGAGATTTTTTCCTTCCACTTGAGAAGTAATTTCTCAATGTCATAGGCATCCTTACACGCAAGAAAATCCACAGCTATCTCTCCCTCCATAACGTAACCCTCAAGTATATCAGGCAATTCATATCTAGGAGAGCTAGATCTAACAGGAGCAAAATCAGGTTCTATCTGAATAGTATCGGCAGTTTCAGAAGCATCACGAGCATTGGCAGTAACTCTAGCAATATGAGCATCAAGGAACACTCCTAGTGGAACATCAGGCAAAGGAGTATCTCTAGCAGTATCAAGCATAGCATCATCAGGCAAAATAGCATCTCTAGCATCATCAGGCAAAGCAGTATCAAGCATAGCATCTCTAGCAGTATCAGGCATAGTATCAAGCATAGTATCATTAGGCATAGTATCAAGCATAGCATCTCTAGAAGTATCAGGCATAGTATCAAGCGTAGCATCTCTAGCAGTAGTATCACAAGGATCATCAAGCACAGGCGACATATCAAGATTTCTAGCAGGAGGTGATGTCGCAAACTTACTCATAACTGAAGGTGAATCAAGTGCAGAGCTAGATCGCAATTCCTTACCTCCCCTCGTAGTTGAGGGCAAGACTTTGGTCTTCGGATCCTTCAGATTCTTCATAGTGATCAGCAGATATAAATCCCAAGTAACTCAGAGAATATAGCAATACCTCCCTGGCAACGGCGCCAGAAAAATGCTGATTGCACTCTCTGGTGATAGCTAGACGAATGCTGATGACAACAAACCTTCTCCTGCAACGGCACCAGAAGAATGCTGCTAGCACTCCCCGACAATGAAACTAGAAAAATGTTGTTGATGGCCCACCAGCGCGTGGGTTCGCAACAGTTTTCGAAGGTAGAGTATTCGACCCAATTTGTTGGTTTGCATGACGGGAGGTGAGAGAATACTCTCAAGTATTAGCAGCTGAATTTGTCAGATTCAACCACACCTGAAAGATTAGTATCTGCAAGCACAGTAGTAACAGCAAAGTAATATGATAACAACGGTGTCAGAGACGATCTGCTGACGACAGACTATTCCTAACGATTGTATCAATGGCGCCTCCGTTGCCGCGTTGACGGAAGTTGTCAGTTCCCATCAACGTCCGGTGAACCAAAAGTGTAGCAAGTAGCAGCAGCGTAACGAGCAATAGCGACGGCAAGGAACAACAGTAGTGACAACAGTAGCAAGTAGCAACAGTAGCTAGCGACAGTAATAGCAATAGTGGTAGCAGCAGCAGAGCAAAACAAGTAACAGCAGTAGCAACAGTAGTAGCAGCAGCAGAGCAAGACAAGTAACAACAGTAGCAACAGTGCAAGACAAGTAATAGTAGTAGGAAAAACTCGTAGGCAATGGGTCGGTGATTTGTTTGGATGATATTCATCATGCAACAGCTATAACACGGAGAGATATTTGGCTAGCTCCCGTTCGTCAATGTGATGTAGGCATGCATTTCGTGTGTCGTCATACGTGCTTAGGGAAAAGAACTTGCATGACATCTATTGTCCATCCCTCCCGTGGCAGCGGGGTCCAAAAGGAAACTACGGGATATTAAGGTTCTCCTTTTAATAAAGAACTGGACCAGCGCATTAGCACTTGGTGAACACATGAACTCCTCAAACTATGGTCATCACCGGGAGTGGTTCCGGTTATTGTCACTCCGGGGTTGCCGGATCATAACACATAGTAGGTAACTACAACTTGCAAGATCGGATCTAAAAGACACATATATTGGTGACAATATAATAATTTCAGATCTGAAATCATGGCACTCGGGCCCTAGTGACAAGCATTAAGCATGGCAAAGTAGTAGCAACATCAATCTCAGAACATAGTGGATACTAGGGATCAATCCCCATCAAAACTAACTTGATTACATGATAGATCTCATCCTACTCATCACCGCCCAGCGAGCCTATGAATAGATTACTCACGAACGACGAAGAGCTTCATGGAATTGGAGAGGGAAGAAGGTTGATGATGACGATGGCGATGATTTCCCCTCTCTGGAGTCCAAGACGGACTCCAGATCTGCCCTCCAGATGAAGAACAGGTGGTGGCGGCGCCTCCGTATCGAAAACGCAACGAAAACTTCTCTTTTTATTTTTTCTGGGACGAAAGGGATCTTATAGACCTGAGATTGGGGGCGGCAGATCCGTGTGGGCCCCACAAGCCTGCCCACCGCCACCAGGGGGGTGGTGGCGGAGGAAGGGCTTGTGGGCCACTGGCCCACCCCCTGAGGTGGAACTTGGCGCAGATATTTTTCTTATTTTCCAAAACTGCTCCCCGTAAATTTTCAGGGCGTTTGGAGAACTTTGATTTCTGCACAAAAAGAACACCAAGGCAATTCTGCTGAAAACAGCGTCAGTCCATGTTAGTTCCATTCAAAACATGCAAATTAGAGTCCAAAACAAGGGCAAAAGAGTTTGGAAAAGTAGATACGATGGAGACGTATCACATAACACCCACATCAAGTTTGTTCTCGACAGGGCTATCTTTACGTACGACGTACGGGGTGGAGAGATCTCGCACAGGATGACAAGGAACTGTGCGCCCTACTTCGGCCATAAGACTGACTTCTGTTGCATACAGCATCCGAGTGGTACTATGAGTGATGGATACTATGTCCTCCACCACATGCAGGAGTTCAGACGGGATCAGCAGAACCTTCACATGTCACCTAGATCCGACGATGCCCATATTCTGCAATGGGCAAAAAATCGAGGAGATATCCCAGATGATCGACTCCGAGCTGAGTTCTATCACATCCAACGTGCACTTGCCCAAATCATCATGAAGGAGGTCCTCGAAAAAACAGGGATGTTCTACGAAGAAGGGCAAATGTCGCGGGAAGACGTCCGAACACGCGTAGCCGCTCAGCGTCTCGACCTAAAGCCTTCCACTACGCTTGGGGACTATCTCCTTGACTAGTGTTATAATATTCGTTTGGGGACAAAATATAGTGTTATATGGCATGCAAAAATAATCATTTCTTAGAGATGGTCAAAGGGCTGCTTGCCTAGTTCCGCAAAGTCTTCGAGGTCTTCTCACGCTTCTTGTCCAACTCCGAGAACTTTGCCTACTTCATCAACTATCGCTGGAAACAACCACGATGAGCCACACAACAAGGAGAAAACAAAAGTGCTCAATAATAGGAGTTTTTTTTCTTGGATGTCTCTGGTCATAAGAAAAATACCTAAAATACCTCTACTGGAGTTGGATCAAGGAGGCTTTGTGAATGGTGGAAATGGAGGAAACGTTGATCCTATAAGGAGTTCATAGAAAATATTTTTATAAAAATGAGTGGATGCACCTATTACATAGGGCATGAATTTAGAAATATTTAGAAAGTGGTTTCAGTGGATTTGGAGTTGGGATGAATTTCCTAAGATGAAATAATTGGAAACATATTTATTTATTAGGTACAACAGATACAAGACATGGAAAAAATATTAACCATGGCCATAAAAATAGGACATGATATTTGGAGTCTCTAGAAATCCAAATCACTCCATTTGGAGTTGATATGAATGCTCTAGGGATTTTTCAAGTGGAGCATTTAATAGTTCAAATTCATATTAGGCCATGTCACGGGGCATGGCCCACCCATCAGCTCCATCTCCCTCCTCGCTCTCAAAACAGAGGAGGGCAGGGGAGGTCGGCCGAGCCGGAGCTTGTGCCCGCTCTGGTGGCTCCAGCCAGCCGCGGCGGTGCTCGGTCCACCAGTGGGTTCGGGGGGAAATGTCGCACACGCGTGGGTGGCTTGACCATGCTTCAAGGCATCGGGGAGCGCGGGGCCGAGGCCGCGGCAGCGGTCCACACCGGCGGTCGTGGGACGACACTCTGGCCAGTGGAAAAGGAAAAAGGGCGCGGGGGAAGGGGTCAGAGGAGTGCTGGTGGTACCCTGGTAAGGATCATAGGAGAGGGGGCTTGGGAAGCTTAGACCCAAGCGGCGGCTAAGGCAGACGACTTTGGATATGGGGGAAACTACATGCCTTGGGAGAAGCTGAGGGTGGCCCAGGAAGTCCACGGGGAAGGGTAAGAACGAAGGGAGGCATCAGGGGCTCGGGGGATGCCTTAAATTAATGGGCAATATGAAGGAGATCGGGCACACCTCGGATGCCCTCGGGCACGTCGAGCACGCACGGTATGGGCACGAGAGGGAGGGAGGAAGGAGGGGGTCGACAGCTGGCCATGTCACGCATGCCGAGGAAAACTTTTAGGCGAGGGGGAGGGGCTCCAGGTGGTTGGGGTTGAGAGGTTAGCTCTCTGGAGCGCACGGGCGTGATCAAGAGCGCGGCTTTGGTCAACATGCTAGAACTTTTGACGCTCTCTAACGTGGCCTCTCATGTCCACTAGCCGCAGGGGGAGTAAACAATGTGGGGATGCCCTTGGATGTTGTGGGAGAGCCTTGGATGAGAAGAAGGGTGAGAGAGGGGTAGTTTCTTGCTGTCTAGGGAAGGAATCATGGGGTTTCACCCTCCAATAATTGTGCCATGCCCATGCAAAGCATACTGCACCTAAATGGGGACTAGGAGGGTCCGTGGTAAAAATCTTAGCTCAAGGGGAATAGTGGAAGGTGCCAAAGCAACAAGTTTGACAAGTGAGAAGAAGGTGTTTGATGGGCTTTAGGGCTAGCAATTGGAGTCCACTTGCTGTGAAACTTAACACGATCACATATTAGGTGAAAATGAGACCGGACACCAAATTTGGGATCTGTTGGAGATAGTTTCAAATGTAGACTTGAAAACCCCTAGAAATGGGCAGAAATGGTTTTCCGTAGATAAATTCGTGCAAATTAAATTTGACTAATGCATCGCTTGGTGTGGTGGCATTATTCGAGTACTATAGTATTCCCAAAATTTTGGGACCAATTGGAGAAACTTCACAATGTAAAATTTCCCAATTCTAGAAATCCGTAGAAGTGGTTTTGAGGGACATGTGGAAAGTTACTCCGTTCTCCTTGATGCAAAATTTTGTGTGGGTGCATTATTAGAGCATTTGAACATGTCCACAAAATTTGAGCACAATTGAAGACACTTGGCAATGTAGAGTTTCTCAAATTTGGATTTGGAGAGATAGAGTTTTGGAATATTTAGCTGAATCAAATCAACTTGGATTGAGTTGAAACTTGGCATGATCATCACATATATCATGTGTGAATTTCTAGAATTTTCTTGGAATTTATTGAGAACATTTCTTATAGAAATATTTCAAAAGCTTGAAATTGACAGAAAGGGTTTTGTCCAATATTTTGAACATGACCATATGTTGAAACTCTTTTATACGGACTATATATGTCTAGTGAATTTTGCTAAATATTCTCAAATATTCCGAATGCAATAAAATTAATTTTCCTTCATAAAGGACCATTTTTGGCCTAAAAAAGGTATTTAAATAAAATAGGAAGATATATTTTAAATAATAATTTTATGGTTTTGGGAAGTCTTTTTTATAATACTCCCTCCATCCCAAAATGTTGGTCTTAGTTTTGTCTAAAAATGGTTGTATCTAAATACTAAAATGTGACTAGATACATTCATATCTAGACAAATCTAAGAAAAAATTTGAGATGAAGGGAGTAGGATTTATATAAAATATTTGGGGCAAAACATCTTCCCTAATTTGAGGACTTGTAGTACAAACCTCAACTCAAGGGTTTTTGAAAAGCTAAATTAAATAAATGCTTTTTGGTCAAAACAATATTTTGTAAAAATAGTTTTAGATCCTATACACATGGTATGGTCATTGGGCACAGACTTGGGCCAAGGAAATGAGTCTGAAGATTAGGAGGGAGTTTTGTGATTTAAAACACAAGCAAACAAGGAAGCAACACCAAACAGTTCAAGCATCACATCACATAGAAAAAGTTTTAATTGGTCCTAATTTTGTGGTATGTTAACTTAGCAAAGTAAGGCAAAATAGAGGGTGTGCCACTTATACCCCCCGATAAAAACCATAGAATCATCAAAACAAGGACATAATGCAAAAAAAATAGAATATGTTAAAAACATAACAATGTGTAGAGATTCGAATTTTAGTCATCCTTCTGTAACCCTAAAAGTTCGGGAACCTAGGACAACATAGGGAATTCGATATCAATCGCGTCTAACAAATTAACACACTTTTGACATTTCTATGAGTCTTAGGATTTTTCTATTGGATTAAAAAGTTTCTATTTTTCAACAGGATTAAAGCAACTAACACCCCACATGATCCCAAAGGCTTTACTTGGCACAAACACTAAATAAAACACAAAAAACACAATTATAACAATAGCATAATTTTGCAATCACTCAAGAACAAAAAGGAAAAGTGAAATATAAATTTTATTCATTGGGTTGCCTCCCAACAATCGTTATCATTTTACGCACCTAGCTAGGCATATAGCATAGATTTAGGTATTGTCATCCTTCGTTTCCAACTCCTTAATCACACATCCCTGATTTCTTAGAGATCTAGCATGCATATACTCAAAAAATACGCTACTACGGACAAAGTTAAAGAATTCATTCATATGAGGAGGTTCATTCAAGTTGAAGTGACGCCTAATCATCTTAGAGCATCACTAGTAGTGCCATCAAATCCTCAAATACTCAAACCAGTTTAAGGGTTGAAAATTGCCATTTTGGGCAGTTTTAAGGGGTGGAAAACAGGGGCAAAGACTAGAACCCTCAAACCCAACCTTATAACGGAATATTCCACGGGGGCGGGCCGACCTCTTGCTACGGGAGGCGGAGGGCGTGGCCTCCTCGGGCCGGCCTGCTGCAAGTAGAGGGCGGGAGGCGGAGGGCGACCAGGGACGGGCCGCGGGTGGGAGGAGGTGGAGGGGCCTTCGACGACCGAGGGGCGGGGCGGGTCAGGCGCGGGCAGGAGGAGGCGGAGGAGAGGCGGTCGGATTGCTGCGGGCGGAGGGCGGGCGGCGGACGGGGAGGTCGAGGAGAGGCGGTCGGCTTGCTGCGGGCGGAGGGCGGGCGAGGCAGTCGGCCTGCTGCGGGCAGTGGCTGGGGGGCGGGCGATGCGGGCTCGGACGGGAGGAGAGGCGACCGGGGGCGGGACGGTGGTGGCGGCTGGGGAGGTGGAGGGGAGGCGGGCGGGGGGCGGGACGGCGGCGGCTGGATAGGCGGCCGGCAACGACTCGGGTGGGCGCTGGCGGGAGTTGGGGACGGGAAATTTCCCTCCCGCGCTCGGATGGCTCGCAAGTGAGGGTTCGGGTAGGTTTTGCTCCCCAATCCTCACTTGTATAGGTTGGGAGAGGGTTTGAAGGTCGGCTCCTCAAATGTTTTTGAGGGTTTGAGGGTTAAGGGGTTCTAGTCTACGCGTTTTTTGCTCGCAAAATGTAAAAAAGGAGTTATTTTTAAGAATTTGAGGGTTTGAGGGTACTACTCAGGATGCTCTTAAGATCTACATTGTTGCAAGAAGAGGCACCCTTGTTCTTGGGAGTTGGGGTAGCTTTCTTGCGAGGATGAGTTTTATCAATAGTTTCAATGGAAGAAAAGTTGTGTTCAATTTACTGAAGATTTCTTCTAATTTATCAATTCAAGCGGGACTCTCTACTACCCTTTCGTTAGTTACGGGTTGTTTCTGTTTTAGCATTTTAATAGCGTCTCCCATCCTTGAAAAAATATGATTAACAAGATCTTGCACCCTTTTATCCAAATTTTGAACATGCTCTTTGGTAAGAATTTTCTTTCTCAATAGTATCTATCCTTTGCATAACATGCTCAAGAGTTAAAAATGTTCCATTTATAATGATAGGTGGAGACCCCAATAGACTTCCCATGGCATTGAGAGCATTGGAGGGTGGAAAACTTCAGAAATTTCCCCCGGTGATAGTGTGAAGAACAAATCTATACCAAGTAGTAATTCCCACATAAAAAATTTCAAAGAAGAACGGTAGTAGATTGCTTGTGGATAGATCTATCATGAGCATTGCAAATACTATACCAAGCAACTTTGAGACTTTCTCCTCCCATTTTCTTAAAACTGAGATCTATAATCTCATGGATTCTCATAGCGATGGAGGAGTTTGTCATAGTGATAATTAAACAAAAATATACAGCAAGATAACGACAAATGGAAAGAGGGAAAATGAAAAGGGAAATTTTTGTGAAGTGGGTAGAGGAAAATGAGAGGCAAATAGAAAATAATGTAATTGCAAGGAGATGAGATTTGTGTTTAGGAACCTGATAGATCTTGACTTGATCTTCCCCAGCAACGGCGCTAGAAATCTTGATTCCTCGCTAATTGAGTTGGTTTCCCTCCAAGTTTAAAGGGTGATGTAGCACATCGACGACAGGTATTTCCCTCAGTTATGAAACCAAGGTATCAATCCAGTAGGAAGATCCAACAGACTAAGCAGCACGTGCACACAAATAGCAAATCCTCGGAACCCAAGGCAAGCCATCTAGCTACTGCCTACGGACCCATAGGTCTGATATGAACTACTCACGCATCATCGGAGGAGCACCAATGAGTATGTTGAACCCCTCTGTGATCGTGTTCCTCTCTGGAACGGGCTCTAGATTGGATTTCGTGGCTTCTAGAACTTGTGGCGGCTGAAATGATTTTCGTAGACTCCTCTAGGGTTTTCTGAATATTGGGGTATTTATAGAGCTCAGAGGCGGTGGAGGATGTGCCCGAGGGACCCACTAGATACGAGGCCGCATGATGGGCCCTGGGCGCAGCTCGGTGTCTAGTGGCCACCCTGGGTCTCGTCTTCTGCTCATTCTTGGCTCCCAAGTTTCCTTATGGTCCAAAAAAATGTCCGTAAAGTTTCATGGCATTTGGAATTCATCTTATATGGATTTTCTATAAAGTAAAAAAATAGCAACTAGCACTAGGCACTAGGTCAATAGGTTTGTCGCAAAAAATGACATAAAGTTGATATAAAATGATCATAAAACATCGAAGAATGATAATATAACATGGAACAATGAAAAATTATAGATACGCTGGAGACGTATCAACTACTAGGAAAGATCATTACCCTTACCTCTTATTGATCAAATATTGGAAATATTATCTCAGCACAGACACTTTTGTTTTCTTGACTAATATTCTGATTTCTCTCAAATACCTGTGTCAAAATAGCACCAAGAGAAAACTACTTTCACATGACCTTTTGGAACCTATGCTTATAGACGTATGCCTTTTGGTTTATGCAATGCACCCGCTACCTTTGAAAGATGCATGACTGCTATATCCTTTGACTTCTGTGAAAAGATTGTTGTGGTTTTCATGTATGATTTTCCATTTACGGGACTTATTTTGATGATTCCTTGAGCAACCTTGATCGAGTTTTGGAGAGATGTGAATAAACCAATATTGTCTTGAATTGGGAGAAGATCCACTTTATGGTGAATGAATGTATAGTACTCGGGCATAAAATTTCTAAACGAGGAATTGAGGTAGACAAAGCTAAAGTTGATGCAATAGAGAAAATGCCATGTACAAAAGATATCAAAGGTATAAGAAGTTCCCTCAGTCATGCTGGTTTTTATAAGTGTTTTATTAAAGATTTCTCAAAGATTTGTAGGCAACTAACTAATCTGTTTCAAAAAGATATTCCTTTTATTTTTGATGATGATTGTGTAGAAGCCTTTGAAATACTTAAGAAATCATTGATTTCTGCACCTATTGTCCAACCACCTGATTGGAATCTAACTTTTGGGATTATGTGTGATGCTAGTGAGTATGTCGTTGGTGCCGTTCTAGGGCAAAGAGTAGATAAGATATTGAATGTTATTCATTATGCTATTAAGACCCTAGACAATGCTCAAAGAAATTACGCTACCACTAGGAAGGAATTTCAAGCTGTCGTGTTTGCATGTGATAATTTTAGACCTTACATTGTTGAAACCAAAGTTACTATTCACACTGATCATGCTGCTATTAAATACCTCAAGGAAAATATAAATGCTGAACCTAGACTTATTAGGTGGGTGCTTTTACTTCAACACTTTGATTTGCATACTGTTGATAGGAAAGGAGGTGAAGTCTCTCTAGCAGATAACTTGTCTAGGATGGAAAATGTTCTTGATGACCCATCGCCTATTGATTATAGTTTTCCTGATGAGCAACTTGATGCTATAAATACTTTGCATAGTACTCCTTGGTATGAAAAATATACTAACTATATTGTTGCTAAATATATACCACCTAATTTCACCTATCAACAAAAGAAAAATTCTTTTATGATTTGCGACATTACTTCTGGGATGACCCGCATCTTTATAAAGAAGGAGTGGATGGTGTTATTAAACGTTGTGTGGCTCAGCATGAACATGGACAAACCCTACATAAGTGCCACTCCAAAGCTTACGGATGACACCATGTTGGTGACTGAACTATACACAAGGTATTACAATCTGGTTTTCATTGGCCCACTCTTTTTAAAGATACTCGTAAGTATGTCCTTTATTGTGATGAATGTCAAAGAGCTGGTAACATTGGTAGACATCAGGAAATTTCTATGAATAATTCACCCGCTATTTAACCACTTGATGTTTGGGGGTTTGATTATATGGGACATTTTCCTTCCTCTAATTGGTATAGTCATACTCTAGTTGTTGTTGGTTACGTTACTAAGTGGGTAGAATCTATTCCATCTAGTAGTGTTGATCATAACACCTTTATTAAAATGCTTAAAGATATTATCTTTGTGAGGTTTGGAATCCCTAGATATTTAATGACTCATGGTGGTTCACATTTTATTCATGGTGCTTTCTGTAAACTACTAGCTAAATATGATGTTAACCATATTGCATCACCTTATCATCCTCAGCCTAGTGGACAAGTTGAATTGGGCAATCCAGAAATAAAACTGATTCTGCAAAATACTGTTAATAGACCTAGAAAGAACTGGTCTAAGAAATTGAATGATGCTTTATGGGTTATAGAACTGTTTATAAAAATCCCATGGGAATGTCCCCATGTAAAATGGTCTATGTAAAAGCTTATCATTTACCTCTTAAGTTGTAACATAAAGCTTATTAGTAAATTTAAGAACTCAACTATGATTTTAAACTTACTCGTGAAAAGAGGTTATTTGGTATTAGTTCATTAGATGAATGGAGGACACAAGCTTTTTAAAATGCCAAGTTGTTTAAGGAAAAAAGTTAAAAGATGGCATGACAAGAGAACCCAAAAATGTGAATTCAATGTAGGAGACCTAGTTATTTTGTACAATTCTCATTTCATATTTTTTGTAGGCAAGCTTCTCACCAAATGGGAAGGCCCTTATGTTGTTGAGGAGGTCTATCGCTCTGGTGCTCTAAGTATTAATAACTTTGAAGGCAAAAACTGGAGAGTGGTAAATGGGGAAATAATTAAACACGATATCTTAGGTATGCCCCTTAATGTTGAAACTACTATTATCCAAGTTATAGCTCTGGAAGAACACATAAGAGAGACCTTTCGGAACACCCGAGAACGCTGAAAAGGGGTAGCTATGTGAGACGGTAAGTAAACCGACTCCAAAATTTTGAAAAAATGCTCTTGATTTTGGTATTTTAGAAAAAATCCAAAAATAAAAAGGAGTTAGGTCGACCCATGAGGGGACCACGAGCCAACAAGGCGCGACCACCCCGTGGGCGCGCTGTGTTGCCTCGTGGGGCTCTCCTGTGCCTCATGGACTCCATTTTCTTCCTAAACATGTAATCTAACCTAGAAAACACATTATATATACTCCCGTATCTTTTGACAACTACATCGCGGGTTTCTCCTCTATTCTTTTTTAGGGATGTTTTCCTGGCAGATTTGAAGCAATATGTCATCACAAGATTTAGAAGGAGAAAGCTACGTTTCAAATATCGTTGCCAACCCTCAAGTCCATGGGGATCTGGATCCTTATGGGTGGTCAACAGAGGAAGAAGTAGAAGACGATCTAAAAAGGATTGAGCCATCAAGTGATGATGAAGAAGAAGTACCTCTACCTCAACCTCGAGAGATGCATGTGGAGTTCAAAAAAAATCAAGTTTTCCAAATAAGGTGACACCTTTCAATACTCTATTTACCCCTTATTGTCGTATGCAGGTAGACACCATCGCTTCCTTTGCCATCAAAACACACCCTTTGATGGAAGGAGCAATGATCATCACCAACAAACTCCGTAGGAGAATCTAGACCTTAAGCGAGAGGTTAATAAGCTCAATGAGGAGATCCATACCCTAAGGGTCATCATCGCTTAAAGGATCTTATCATCACCGCCATCACGATAGAAGGACACATGAGTACATGGGTATGGGCACCACCCTTAGCTTGTTCCAAGCTCACCATCACTTTTATCATTACCATCTATCTTAGTTTGATCCTTATTTATATCATGATTTAGAGAAATAAATTTCAGATTTCCTTTGCTTATAACTTTTGCTTTGAGATCTATCTATCCTTGTAGTCGCGTGTGAGAGTTATATAATAAAGATTATTTGATTTTGCGTGCTTTACTCTCATGCATCTATCATCATAGCATTGAAATAGAAGATATAAAAAGTTTATATGCTGGTCCCGTGGGGAGTAATGACTCCACATAGGGAAGGTATAAATGATAAAAGTTGCTGGGAGCAAACAAACAAAGAATTAGTCACTGATACAATCTATGCAAGATTATGATAGAGGACAGGAGATTTACATACAAATACACTATCTAGGACATCTTTTATGACTATCAGCCTCCATCAAATATTATATAATGATCAAGTGTTGATGTTGGACATGGAAGACAACGTAATGATCATGATAATTTACATTCACTAGAAGTTATATGGTCATGGATACCTTAACATGTGGTGCTTGCTTTAGATCTCTTGCTAGCAAAAAAATTCTGAACCAAGTAGAGATACTACTTGTGCATCCATAACCCTAAAACCCAGTTTGTTGGCATGAGAGTCCACCATACCTACCTATAGATGGAGTAAGATCCTTCAAGTAAGTTGTCATCGGTGCATGAAGAAATAAAAATTGCTCTTAAATATATATGATCTTTTATTGTAAGGTAAAATAAGCTTTGTACGATCTTGCGATGGCAAAGAAATAAAAGCGAAAGAGTGCATAATAAAGTTTGTTATCATAAGGGGCAACATAAAGTGATGTTCCTTTGCATTAAGAGTTTGCACATCCAAAAACCTAAAAGCACATCACAACCTTTAATTTCCTATGCGGAAGGCCTATATTTTATTTTCATGAGTGCACTTTTGTTCAAGAATCAATAGAGTTTACCCTCTTTCCATCCTATTAACTCTCTAGTTAGCAAGCATCATGTGGTGAAGATTGATCGAGATAAATATAACCAGTTGAATGTAGGTGATCATGAAACATTATTTTTGACATTGTCCCCGAGGTAAATAAGTTGGGAGGCAAAAACTATCAACCCCCCATCTTCCTATGTGTCCCACGGAAACACTAGCTCCGAAAATATGCAATGAGTGTCAGCAATCATAGAAGACTAAATGATAGTTGAGTATATGAACTAGCTACAATGAAAATCTCTTACATAGACTCTTCTCTAGAATGTGATAAATTATGATTGTGTTAATAACTAAGAACATAGTTTGTTGATTGTCAATAGTGATTATACCTTATACCTCAAATATTGTGGATGGATGGTTACTGCCTTATGAGAAGCTATATGATGAAAACCTTGCGGCTATGTCAATATTCATGATGCCTGCATGTCTGTATTCTATTTTTATCGACACCACTCTCTCAAATCATGTGGTCATTATTATCGAGTTTGTATTTCGCTTGAGGAGAAGTGAGGTCTAAGCTTGGGGAGTTGATACATCCATTATGCATCATGACTTCCTATTGATATTTATATTATTCTTGTCTACCATTCCTTATTATGGTACAATTCTTAAGCCTTTTCTCTCTGAATAGGCAAGGTACACTACGAAGAGCGAAACTGCCGGAAACTGGAATTCTTGACCGGAAAACCAAGAAAAGGGTGAAAAATAACTAGACTCCGAATGACCTGAAATTTCATGGAGAATTTTTATGGAATATTTAATAATTATTGGGCCAAAAATATACTAGAGGGGGGCACCTGTGGGCCACGACCAATAGGGTGCAGCCACCCCCCTTAGGCGTACCCTGTTGCCTTGCGATGGCCCGGCAGGCCCCCATCTTATCATATATGGTGTGTTTTAACCTAGAAAAAATCATAAGGGTACTTTCGGGATGAAGCACCGCAATCTCGAGGCGGAAACTTGGGTAGATGCCTTTTTCTGATCATGGGGGAAATTCTACCGGGAGAAATATGCTCTCGGAGGGGGCAATCGAATCCATTATCATCACCAACGCTTCCTCCTTCGTGGGAGGACCAATCTTCATAAACATCTTCACCATCACCATCTCATCTCCATCCCTAGTTCATCTCATGTATTCTATATTTGTCTCAAAGCCTTGATACGTCTCTAACGTATCTATAATTTTTGATTGTTACATGTTGTTATATTATCATTCTTGGAAGTTTTACAATCATTTTATAGCAACTTTATATCATATTTTGGGACTAACCTTCTGATATAGTACCTAGTTTCACTTGCTGTTTTTTCGTTTGCATAAAAAAATCTCCGTAAAGTTTCGTGGCATTTGGACGAGAAGGAAACTTGGGACCCAACAATGAGCAGCACATGAGGCCCAAGGGGCCCACTAGACATCAGGGTGCGCCGGAGGCCCCTGGCATGCCCTGGTGTCTAGCGCGGCCCTCGGGCACCTCCTCCACCACCTTTGAGCTCTATAAATACCCCAATATTCAAAAAACCTATAGGAGTCGACGAACAATTGTTTCAGCTGCCACAAGTTCGAGAGCCACGAAATCCAATCTAGAGCTCGTTTCGGAGAGGAACCCAATCATAGAGGGGTTCACCATCCTCATTGGTGCTCCTTCGATGATGCGTGAGTAGTTCATATAAGACCTACGGGTCTGTACGCAGTACCTCGATGGCTTTCCCTCTCGTTTTGTTTCTCAATACAATGGTCTCTTGGAGATCCATATGATGTAACTCTTTATTTTGCGATGTATTTGTTGGGATCTGATGAATTGTGAGTTTATGATCAGATCTCTGAAATATTATTCATGCTTGATTATTATAGCCTCGTATTTCTTCTCCGATATTTGGTTTTTGTCTGACCAACTTGATCTTTTATCTTGCAATGGCAAGAGGTGCTTTGTGATGGGTACGATCTTGCGGTGCTCAATCTGAGTGACAGAAAGAGACATGACACACATGTATCGTTGCTATCATGGATAAACTGATGGGATCTATTCCTACATGAATAGATCTTGTGTACATAATATCATTGTTCTTAATTCATTACTCCGCTTCTCCATGAACTCAATACACTAGATGCATGCTGGATAGCAGTCGATCTGTGGAGTAATAGAAGTAGATATAGGCAGAAGTAGGTCTACTTGTCTTGGACGTGATGCCTATATAGATGATCGTTGTCTTGAATATCATCATATTTATTTGCTCTTTTATAAATTTCGGAACATTAATTTGTCTACCCACCATTTTCTATTTTCTCGAGAGAAGACACTAGTGAAACCTACGGCCCCGGGGTCTACTTCACATCATCTATTTGCAATCTCTAGTTTGCTATTTGTGTTTCTATTTTATTGTCTATTTTGTTCTCAGATCTATATTATCAACAAACCCAAAAATTCTTTGTTGTGTTCCATTTGTTGTCACTCTTATTTGCATCTAACAACGTATCCTTAATTTACCCATGAGGGATTGCCAACCCCTCCACACGTTGGGTTGAGAGGATTTGCTATTTGTTTGCACGTGATGCATACATAGTATTGTGTATCTTCCTACTGGATTGACACCTTGGTTTCTTAATTGAGGGAAATACTTGTCATCGTTGTGCTACATCACCCTTTAAGCTTGCAAGGAAACCAACGCACCAGCGAGGGTTAGCAAAATTTCTGACGCCATTGCGTCAAGATCTACCAGGTTCCTACACACAAATAGCATCTCCTTGCAATTACATTATTTTACATTTGCCTCTCATTTTTCTCGCCCCCACTTCAAAAAATTGCCCTTTTAGTTTCCATATTTCCATTATCGTTTTCTTGTCAGATATCTTGTTTGCTAGTGTTCTTGCTTGTGTAGCACGATGACTCAAGAAAACACTAAGTTGTGTGATTTTTCCAATACCAACAAAAATGATTTTATTAGCACTCCGATTTCTCCTACCACCACTAGTTCAGAGTCTTATGATATTAATGCCGCTTTCTTGAATCTTTTTATGAAATAGAAATTTTCCAGAAAGCCTAATGAGGATGTCGCGTCCCATCCAAACACTGTCATAGAATTGTGTGATATGCAAAAGAAGAAAGATGTGGAGAATGATATTGTCAAGTTGAAATTATTTCTGTTCTCTTTGCGTGACCGTGCTAAAATTTTCTTTTCATCTTTGCGATCAAATAGTATTGATTCTTGGAACAAGTGCAAAGATGCTTTTATCACAAATAATTTTCCTCCTGCGAAAATTATTTCTCTTAGAAATCAGATTATGAATTTTAAACAACTTAACCATGAGCATGTTTCCCAATCTTGGGAAAGGATGAAATTGATGATAACAAATTGCCCGACTCATGGTTTGAATTTGTGGATGATCATACAATTGTTTTTGCAGGGTTGAATTTTGTTTCTAGAAATATTTTAGATTCCGCCGCGAGTGGTACTTTTATGGAAATTAGTTTGGGTGATGCTAATAAAGTACTTGATAATATTATGGCTAATTATTCACAATGGCATACTGAAAGAGCTCCTACTAGTAAAAAAGTTAATTTTATTGAAGAAATGGATGCTTTGAGCGATAAAGTGGATGCTCTTATGAAATTACTTGCTAGTAAGCATGTTCCTATTGACCCTATGATGTGCGTGTGTCTACTTTTATTGAGAAACATAATGATCACGTAGATGTGAATTTGGTCTCGCGAAACAACTTTAATAATAAAGTTCATTGGAACAACTTTAATCGTAGGACGTATCCTGGAAGTTCTTCGAATAATTATGGCAATTCCTATGGTAATTCTCATAATAATAATGCTAGGATACCCTATGATCTTTTGAGTAATATTAAGGAATTTGTCAATGCGCAAAAATCTTTCAATACTATGAAAGAAGAAAAGTTGAATAAGATTGACGATATGTTTAGAAGCACTGATAGAATTTTGGCATGATTTAGAAAATCTCAAGAAGAATTTTTTCCTAAGGTTGATATTAATGAATCAATTAAAGCTTTATATGTTTTCATAGATGAAAGTAAGAAAATAACCTCTATGCTTAGAGCTAAAAGAGAATTTCTAGAAAGAGCGTTTCGCGATTGCTTTCATAAAATGATGAAGAGATTAAAATGATTGGTGTTTTTGCTATTGATTCCATATTTAGTGATGTTAAAATTAATTATGAGGAACTGAAGAAGAGTCAACTTTTGCTAGAGAGTGTTCCCATGGTTCGGATGGTGAAAATCTTATTGAAAAAATTGACAAAAGTGGGATTGAAGAGGTCAAAACTTTAATTTTGGATGGTGATGCACCCACTATTTTGGATTGCAAAAACTTTAATTTTGATAGATGCTCTTTCATTGATTGTATTTCTATGTTTCAATCTATTATAAATTCAACCAATGCCTATGAGCAAAATAAAGCTTTTACTAAACATATTTCAGATGCTGTAATAAAAGATTTGGAAGAAAAGTTACAGCTAGAGATTTCAATTCCTATAAAATTACATGATGAATGGGAACCCACCATTAAGATAAAAAATAAGAATATTGAGTGTTATGCTTTATGTGATTTAGATGCTAGTGTTTCCACAATTCTGAAATCTCTTTGTGATGTGCTTGGTCTTACCAATATTGAAGAATGTTCTACTATTAAAAAGCCTATGGGAAGAATTAATGATATTCTTATTCTGGAAAATAAGAATTATGTGCCATAGATTTTTATTGTTCTTGATATTTATTGCAAATCGTTTTGTCCAATAATTCTTGGTAGACCTTTAGTGCGTACTATAAGGTCCGTGATTGATATGAAGCAGGTAATATTAAATTTCAGTTTCCACTAAGAAAAGGCATGGAACACTTCCCTATAACTAAAACTAAATTACCATATCAATAAATCATGAGGGCAACCTATGGATCAATCTCTAAGGATGACATCACTTAAAATCTATGCTTTTGCCAAGCTAGGTGCCTAAAACGATAACGCTTGTTGGGAAGCGACCCAATGAATAAAATTCATTTTTTACTTTTGCTTTCTGTTATTGAGTGTTTGAACAATTATGATACTGTTATAATTGTGTTTTTGTGTTTTATATAGTGTTTGTGCCAAGTAAAGCCTTTGGGATCATGTGTGGTGTTAGTTGCTTTAATCCTGTTGAAAAACAGAAACTTTTGCGTCTAGTAGAAAAAAAATCATAAAACTCATAGAAGATTGAAAAGTGTGTGAATGTTTTACACAATATTAATATAAAAATTACCTACATTGTACTAAATATTCAGAATTTTTGGAGTCGCGTAAGTATAAGTAAAATTCAAATCTTTACACAATGTTCTATTTTCAACAGATTCTACTTTCTTTGCGTTATGTGCTTGTTTCAATGATTCTAAGGTTTGTATTGGGGGTATAAGCCATCGTAAAGTTATAATACAGTAGGTATAATGAAAAATCAAAATTGGAATAGGTTTCCAACAGTACTTATAGTGAAGTTTGGTTTTCTTAATCTAACGGATCTCACGAAAACTTTCTTGAGTTTTGTGTGATTGAAGTTTTCGAGTTTTGAGTGAGATCATGATGGATGAAGGAATAAGGAGTGATAAAATCCTAAACTTGGGGATGAACCATGGCACCACAAGTAAATATCTAAGGAGTACCAACCAACTAAGCTTGGGGATGCCCCGGAAGGCATCCCCTCTTTCTTCTAAAAACCATCGGTAATCTTACTTGGAGCTATATTTTTATTCGTCACATATCATGAGTTTTCTTGGAGCGTCTCGTATTATTTGTGTCTTTGCTTTTGTTGTTGGTTATTTTGTAATAATAAACCTTGCTGGACACACCCATTTGAGAGATCTACGTTATGTTGTGATTTGTTAGAATCACTCTTTATGCTTCACTTAGTTTTTTTTTACCCATGGAATTGCTCAAGTAATACACTTATAAATTTTTGAGCATGGTGGTGCTGTTATATTGAATAAATCAGCTCTCATGATTCACTCTTATTATTTTGAGAGTTGCTAAAAGTTTGAAGAAATCCTCTCTTGCTTCACTTATATAATTTTGAGACTAGCAAATTTTAAAGAAACTTGTTCTCTCGTTCTTCACTTATATTTGTTTGAGAGCTTGTTATTCGTAATGGCAATTTGCTTTAAATGAAAATTAGTTCCAGAGTGATGAATGTCCAGTAAAGATATAATAAAAACTTTCATGAAGATCATTGGATATTAAGCTTGATACTTTGCAATAGTTTTGTGATATGAAGATAGTAATAAGTGAGTTATGTTGATGAGTAATTATGATCTAGTAAGAATATCGGTGTGAAGGTTTCTGATTCCCTATGAATGCACATGAAGTCAATAATTATGTTATGAAATTACATCCTACTTCTGTTGCATTATTCGGTGTTAGTTATGTTTAATGTTCACTTATGATGTTTTTTGTTCCTTGGTTGGGCGCTTCTCAATCTATTTGCTAGCCTTCACTTGTACTAAGCGGGAATACTGCTTGTGCATCCAAATCCTAAACCCAAAGTTGTGGAAAATGAGTCCACCATACCTACCTATATGCGGTATTTCAACGTCGTTCCAAGTAAATTTGAAAGTGCCAACTCTAATCTTCAAAAATAAAATTGTCTTGTGTGCCCGTACCGATCATGAAAAGGCGAGGGCTGGCCAGTATATTCCATGTTAAGTAGGTTATTCTCGAGATGAGTGTTTATTCACTTGTCATTGTACGAGAGTATGGAATTAATACGGATGCCCAGTCCCAAAAAGAAAAAAAACTTTATTTTATGTTGTCAAATAATAAATTCCTTGAGAAGTGTTGGTATGGTTGGTACCCGTGATTACAGCTAGCCATGGAATGTGAAAGAATGGTGGAAAAAGTAATAAACTTTATTTTCAGTTTGGAGGATACTTGAAACTCTTAGTCCTTCTCGTTGACACGGAAAGCATGCCACCCTAAAAAATTATTTCTAAGTTTTTCACTTTGAGCTGTAACACCTCTACAAATCCCTCCTTCCCTCTCCGAAGGGACTATCTATTTAATTTATGCAAATTTTTTTTTGAATTTGAGTCTCCATCTTCACTTATAAAGCACCAAGGAACACCATTCCCATACTTGAGCTTTGGATGTAGTTAATATATGAGTATGTTGCATTAATGCATCAATGATAGAGCATGATGGGCTAGGGATAACGTTCTTTAGTGTTGATATTTTGAAAGACTTGGTTGCTTGTCGATATGCTTGAGTAATGAAATTTTCATGTTGAACTATAGACTATTGCTTTGCATTATCTACAAGTCCATATGTCCATGATGAAAAGAAAAATAATAAGATGAATATATGAGGAAGCATTCCACATCAAAAATTCTATTTTTATCATTTACATACTCGAGGACCAGCAGGAATTAAGCTTGGGGATGCTGATACGTCTACAATGTATCTATATTTTTTGATTGTTCTATGCTATTATATTATCATTCTTGGATGTTTTATGATCATTTTATAGCAACTTTATATCATTTTTTGGGACTAACCTATTGACATAGTGCCTAGTGCCAGTTGTTGTTTTTTGCTTTTTTTCCTTCGCAGAAAATCCATATAAGATGAGCTCCAAATCACACAAAACTTAACGGAGATTTTTTTTGGATCAGAAGGAAACTTGGGAGCCAAAAATGAGCAACACACGAGGCCTAGGGGGCACTGGACATGAGGGCGAGCCAGAGGTCCTTCGCGTGGCCTCGTGTCTAATGGGGTCCTCGGGCACTTCCTCCACCGACTCTGAGCTCTATAAATACCCCAATATTCAGAAAACCCTAGAGGAGTCAAAAAAATCGTTTCAGCTGCTGCAAGTTCCAGATCCACGAAATCCAATCTAGAGCCCGTTCGAGAGAGGAACACGATCATGGAGGGGTTCATCATACTCATTGGTGCTCCTCCGATAATGCATGAGTATTTTTTTAGAGCATATCTCTCCATATGTGGTTTTGGTAATTGATGACAATTCCTATGGACTAATGGTTGCCTTAAGTTATATTTATAGGATTTGTCTATAGGCACTTCTTGAAGTCCATCTGTTGGGTTCAAGGAGTTTATATGATGACCGAGGTGGTATTCAAGGTATTATCCAAAGAATTTTCATACAGACACAAGGTTGATCAAGATCGTCAGACAAAGAGTAAATCAAGATGATCAACACATAAAGCGTACAAGATGTATGATACGTCTCAAACATATCTACAATTTTTGATGGTTTCATGATGTTATCTTGTCATCTTTGGATGTTTTATGTACCTCTTATATCTTTTTTGGGACTAACTTATTAATTCGGTGCCAAGTGCCAGTTCCTGTTTTTTCTATGTTTTTGGCTCTTTTCATATCGGATTTTGGAACGTAGTCCAAACAGAATAAAACCCCCGAAATAATTTTTTTCCCAAACGGAAGAAGATCAAGGGGCTTGTGGGCCAAGCGAGGAGGGCTATAGGGAGCCCACAAGCCCCCACTCCGCCACCAGGGGGGCAGCGGTGGACAGACTTGTGGCCTTCCTAGCGCCCCCCTGACCTAGATCTTGCGCCTATATATTCCCTAAAAATCAGAAAAAAAAATCAAGGGATCCACGAAAATACTTTTCCGCCGCCTCAAGCTTCCGTTTCCGCGAGATCTCATCTGGAGACCCTTCCCGGTGCCCTGTCGGAGGGGACTTTGGAGTTGGAGGGCTTCTTCATCACTATCATCGCCCCTCCAATGACTCGTGAGTAGTTCACTTCAGACATACGGTTCCGTAGTTAGTAGCTAGATGGCTTCTTCTCTCTCTTGGATCTTCAATACAAAGTTTTCCATGATCTTCATGGAGGTCTATCCGATGTAATCTTCTTTGGCGGTATGTTTGTCGAGATCCGATGAATTGTGGATTTGTGATAAGATTATCTATGATATATATTTGAGTCTTTGCTGATTTCTTATATGAATGATTTGATATCCTTGTAAGTCTCTCCGAGTCATGGGTTTTGTTTGGCCAACTAGATCTATGATTCTTGTAATGGGAGAAGTGCTTGGTTTTGGGTTCTTACCGTGTGGTGACCTTTCCCAGTGACAGTAGGGGCAGCAAGGCACACATCGTGTAGTTGCCATCAAGGGTAACAAGGTGGGCTCTGTCGTAGATATGAGATTTTCCATCTACATCATGTCATCTTGCTTAAGGCGTTACTCTGTTCTTTTGGACTTAATACACTAGATGCATGCTGGATAGCGGTCGACGTGTGGAGTAATAGTAGTAGATGCAGGAAGTATCGGTCTACTTGTTTTGGACGTGATGCCTATAGATATAATCATTGCCATAGATGACGTCATGACTGGTCACGAATGTTTATTATCAGATGATGCCCTTCGCTTGGTGAAGACATTATTTTCAAAGATTCACGAGTACAGCGGATAAATGAAAGTATTCGGAACATTAGCTATCCTACCAACACTCGTGCTAATTGATTCAGAGCAGATAGCGTCTATATGCAAGGAGCTTCAAGAATACGGCAATGACAGAAGTTCAAGCGGAGTGTAAATCTACTCCTAAAGATAGGTGGAAGCCTAACCTGATGTTGTCGGGTGAGAAGAGCCGACGGTGATGGGGTTTGCTGCAGAAGCACGGGCGTCCCGTCGAGCGAAGAGGTTTCCGGCGGCGGCGAAGTTCGTGGTGAATGGCGAGGTGACCGACGGCGATGCAGTCGACGATGACAATGGCGGATGTGTTGGTTGCGGCACGAGAATGGACGACGGTGAAAGCCCACAGGCGGCACCGAAGCTCCTCGCGTGAAGGCCGAAAGCACGGTCGGCGACGGATTCCTCGGGGCGATGCGGTTTTCTCGCTGCGCCGGTGGGGAGGAAGGTGACAGGACTGGTAGGTGGCAAGCGCCAGTTCTGTCCTCCCCCCTCCGGCCTATTTATCAAGGCAGGTGCTGGAATCGAGGCGGCATGAGCGGGAACCGCCGGGGGATAAAAGATTCGCTATAAATGTGTGCCGAAAATTTCGGGATAACAATGCGCTAAGGATCCGTTGAAGTTGTGGCGGTCTTCCCGAAAAAAGAGGAATAAGAAAGGGCCAGTTAGTAATGATCTGGCGACTTAAGGGATTGTCAGTGCCCAAAGGCGATGGCGGGTGTGCAATTTTTTGATAGATGAAGAAAAATAGGGAATGAATCGCCTTCAATGGAGGAGAGGTATTGGCGTGAAGAAGAAAGGTTCAAGTCAATTTGGGGCCTAATGTTGGGGATGTAACCTGTGGATGACCCGCCCTATTTGGGCCGGGTTATCCATTGGGCGACTCATCTAATTGTTTAGTTGGGCCTCGTTTTGGCCGAATCAAGGTCGCACGACGAGTATGGCTCTTGGCGGGTCTCCCAGCTTTGGAAGATGGCGATTTAGAGATCGCAATGGTCACGAGTTGTAAAAAGGAAGGAATCCTTGTAAACCCTAGGGAATCGACCTGTATATAAAGGCGAGGTCCTGGGGGACAGAGGACGGGTTAGAAATCATCGAGTGCTAGGTTTAGGCGAGTTACGCCTTCCTTGTAATCGAATCCATATCAATACACACAAAAGCAGGACGTAGGCTATTACCTCCTCTCGAGGGGCCGAACCTGGGTAAATCGCCGTGTCTCTCCCGCTTAACCCCTTTGAGTCGCCACCAAGGTGCGATGGCTCCAGTATCAAGTCCTTTCACGAGGACATCTGCCGTGAAAAAACCACGACAACAGCAGTAGCAACAAAGTAACAGTAGCAGCAGCAAAGTAACGTAGCAAGGACTAGTAGGAAAAGACTCGTAGGGATTGGATCGGTGATGGATGATTATACCGGATGCTATTCATCCTGCAACAGTTATAACACGGAGAGATAAGTAACTAGCTCCAGTTCGTCAATGTAATGTAGCCATGTATTCCGTATGTAGTCATACGTGCTTAGGGAAAAGAACTTGCATGACATCTATTGTCCATCCCTCCCATGGCAGCGGGGTCCTAATGGAAACTATGGGATATTAAGGTTCTCCTTTTAATAAATAACCGGACCAACGCTTAAACACTTGGTGAATACATGAACTCCTCATACTATGGTCATCTCCGGGAGTGGTTCCGGCTATTCTCACTCCGGGGTTGTCGGGTCATAACACATAGTAGGTGACTACAACTTGCACGATAGGATCAAGAACACACATATATTGGCGACAACATAATAGGTTCAGATCTGAAATCATGGCACTCGGGCCCTAGTGACAAGCATTAAGCATGGCAAAGTAGTAGCAACATCAATCTCAGAACATAGTGGATACTAGGGATCAATCCCCGTCAAAACTAACTCGATTACATGATAGATCTCATCCAACCCATCACCGTCCAGCAAGCCTACAATGAGATTACTCACGAACGGTGAAGAGCATCATGGAATTAGCGATGAAGGAAGGTTGATGATGACGATTTCCCCTCTCCGGAGCCCAGAACGGACTCCAGATCTGCCTTCCAGATGAAGAACAGGAGGTGGCGGCGCCTCCGTATCGTAAAACGCGATGAACTCTTCTCCTCGATTTTTTTCCGGGCGAGACGGACTAAATAGAGCTTGATTTGGAGGCGATGGAGCTTTGTGGGCCCCACAAGCCTGCCAGGCGCGACCAGGGGGGAACGCCCCTGGTGGGCTTGTGGGCTCACGGCTCCACTTCCTCCGCTGATTCTTGCGCCAGTATTTTTCATAAATTGAAAAAAACTCTCCTTAAATTTTCAGGTCATTCCGAAAACTTATATTTCTGCGCAAAAACAACACCATGGCAATTCTGCTGAAAACAACATTAGTCCGGGTTAGTTCCATTTAAATCATGCAAATTAGAGTCCAAAACAAGGGCAAAAGAGTTCGGAAAAGTAGATACGACGGAGACGTATCACATACTTCTTGGTTCTTGTTTGGTGTTTCTCTTTATGAGTTTTGGATCTTATGGTCATCTTCATGACAAGCTCGAGTTCATTAAAAACGGAGTCCATATGCATCTTTTATGATGTTTTCGATGTTGGGAGTTTTTACCGGTCTTATTCGAAGAAGGGTCCTCAATATTTTCTTATGGGCCTTTTCTCACTTGATTCTTATTGATATTTCTATCAATATTGTGCTATCCCGTATCGTTATCTTTCCAACAAAATTGGTTTCGTTGAATTCGGTGTCCGTATGCAAAAGTTAGAGCAGTTTCAGTATCTAGCGGTAGTACCGCTCCTGGTGCGAGCGGTAGTACCGCTCGTGTAGCGGTAGTACCGCCCCCGGAGCGGTAGTATTTTTTTACTACCGCTCCGTCGGACTGTTTTTGCGCATCCTTTTTGGCCTCAGCATGGTTGGTGAACCTACCGAGCGGTAGTACCGCTCCCATGAGCGGTAGTACCGCTCTGTGCGGGCTGTGAAGCATAACAATTGGATTTTTCCCCACCTATAAAACGGGGTCTTTTTCCCCATTGAACCTTATCTCTTTATCTCGTATTCTTCCCCCATTGTTGACCTTCTTCGAGCTTGCTAACTCTCAATCCCTCCAATGATTCTTGCTAGTTCTTGAGGGAAAAAAGAGAGGAGATCTAGATCCACATTTCCACCAAACACTTTCTCCTCTAAGTGAGGGGAACCCCTTGGGTCTAAATCTTGGAGTTCTTCGTGTTCTTCTTCGTTCTTCCTCTCATTTTCCTCCCCAGGATTAGTTGCTTTGGTGGGATATGGGAGAAAAGTAATTGGGCACTCTGTGTGCCCTTGCCATTGCATTCGGTGCATCAGTTTGAGTTCTCCACGGTAATACATCGAAGTGAGAAGTTGAGAAGCTTATTACCCTTGGGTACTTGGTACCCCTAGAAGCTTGGTGGTGCCTTAGAGCTCAATCATTGTGGTGTAAAGCTCTGGGCAAGCGTCGGGGTCTCCAATTAAGTTGTGGAGATTACCCCGAGCATTTGTGGTCACCTCGAATCCATATGCCATTGTGGTGAAGCTTCGTGGTGTTGTTGGGCGCCTCCAATTAAGGTGTGGAGATTGCCCCAACCTTGTTTGTACGGGTTCGGTGACCGCCCTCAAGGGTCCCTTATTGGAATCACGACATCTTGCATTGTGTGAGGGCGTGAGGAGATTAGGGTGGCCTTAGTGGCATCTTGGGGAGCATTGTGCCTCCACAATGCTCCAACGGAGATTAGCATCCGCAAGGGTGTGAACTTCGGGATACATCATCGTCTCCGCGTGCCTCGGTTATCTCTTACCCAAACCCTTTACTTATGCACTTTACTTTGTGATAGCCATATTGTTTCTTTTCATATATCTTGCTATCACTTAGTTGTTTATCTTGCTTAGCATAAGTTGTTGGTGCACATAGTTGAGCCTAGTTGTTTTAGGTTTTGTGCTTGACAAATTAAACGTTAGTTTTATTCTGCATTTGTTCAAGCCTAAACTGTAATCATTTTAAAGCGCCTATTCACCTCCCCCCTCTAGGCGACATCCACGTCCTTTCATATTTCATATTAGACCTACGGGTCTGTAGGCAATAGCTATCTATTTTTATTTCTTATTTTGTTTCTCAATACAATGGTCTCTTGGATATACATATGATGTAACTCTTTCTTTGAAGTGTGTTTGTTGGGATGTGAATTATGAATTTATGATCACATCTATTAAAACATATTCATGCTTGATTAATATAGCCTCGTATTTCTTGTCTGATATTTGATTTTTGTCTTGCCAACTTGATCTTTTATCTTGCAATGGCAAGAGGTGCTTTGTGATGGGTTCGATCTTGCGGTGCTCAATCGCAGTGACAGAAAGAGATATGACACGCATGTATCGTTGCTATCAAGGATAAAATGATGGGGTCTATTCCTACATGCATACATCTTGTCTACATCATGCCATCTTTCTTAAGGCATTACTCCGTTTCTCCATGAACTCGTTATAACTATTTGATCTTCTATCAATTGCCCAATAGTAATTTGTCTACCCACCGTTTGCTATTTTCTTGAGAGAAGCCACTGGTGAAACTTCCGACCCCCGGGTCTACTTCACAACATCTATTTTCAATCTCTACTTTGCTATTTCAGTTTCTATTTTATTTGCTCTTTTGTTTTCAGATATACATTATAAAAACCACCAAAAATACCTTGTTGCATTGTATTTGCTATCACTCTTATTTGCACCTATCAATCTATCCTTACTTTACCCACCAGGAATTGACAACCCCTCCACACGTTGGGTTGCGGGGATTTGCTATTTGTGTCCAGGTGCTTCTTACATAGTCTTGTGGATCTTCCTACTGGATTGATACCTTGGTTTCTTAAGTGAGGTAAATACTTGTTGTCGTTGTGCTACATCACCCTTCAAGCTTGGAGGAAAACCAACACATGAGCAAGCAGTAGCAAACCTCAGATTGGTACATGTGGTTTACTAGTAGTGTTGATTACATCTCGTAGTTTATGCTTGTTGGATTACTTGGTGGAAGATATTATGTTCAGATGCTTGATCACCATTATTACACCTCTGGATATGAACATGTTGATGAGGTGTGAGTAGCTAATATTGTTCCTGAGGAGATGGGAGAAGTCTATTTATAAGTATTCATGTGAAGTAGATATTCGTTTGATATTTTGATTATTCGTATGTTGTTGCTTCTCTTAGTAGAGTGTTGTGAACATCGAATACATGACACTTCACCATGTTATGTGCCTAAGGGAAGGCATTGTGGAGTCGTAAGTAGATGATGGGTTGCTAGAGTGACAAAAGATTAAACCCCAGTTTAGGTTTTTGTGCACAAGGGGTTGATTTGGATCCACACGTTTCATGCTATGGTTAGATTTATCTTAATTCTTATTTCGTATTTGCGGATTCTTGCAAGACGGGGTGATGTATGTGCATCAAGTGCCCCTAGTGATTTTGGTGTATTGAAGATTTATAGGTTTAGGGGCTAATATGTTTGTGAGTGTACACAAGCTCTATAAGTCGCTGAGGAATTTCAGATATTCGAAGGATGCCGACCCCTAAAAATGAATGTCTTCAAATGAAGACTTTGATACTCTCCTGAAGATTTTGAAAGTGAGGAAATTCATGTGTCCTCGAAGATATTGATGTGAGGACCTTGAAGCATGAAGACTTTTGTTTTCATAGTTTCATTTCCTTTCTCTTTAGTCATACGAACAACATACTGTTAAAGGAGGGTCGAGGTGATACTAAGGAAAAAATTCCAAGTGATGATCATCTCAAAGCCCACACATAATCAATCGTTCGAGTGAAGAGTTTGGAAATCTCCTGTAGTTTAGTCAATTTCTTCAGTAATAGATACGAAGTTCTTCTGGTCTTTGAGGAAACTTTTGTGACTAAGGAGTTAGTATTTCGCGAGTGCGAATTTCCTACAAGTGAGCAACATGATAGGTCTGAGGATTTTCATAGTTCGAAAATTCCGTCCGTTGTTGTGCTTTGCACTAGCTGTCCCAAAACCTTATCCACAAAACGGTCATATCATTAGGGGGCATTCATGTCATATCATGTCGGGATTGCTCCCAGGCTACAAATAACTACCCCCTACAACCACTAGCTGGTTGGCTGCTCCCAGAGAGAACTTGACACTTCTCATTTGAGAGAATCCCATGCTTTGAGGACTTTGAGAGAAAAACATTTCTGAGGAAAAACTCAAACACCCAAACCCAAACCAAAACCAAAACCCAAAGTGATTGAGCATCACAGAAGAGATTATTCTTGTGTAGAACCGATGCTTGTTACCTTTGAAGATTGTGTATCTTTGAGATGGTTAGGCGTCAAATGGTCTAGAGCATCCATTAGTAAATTCTGGATTGTCGGGTGACCGAGTTTGTGAGGGTTTGGAAGTATTCCCTGATGACTTACCACGCGTATTGGGCGAGGTATGTGTGACCTTAGCTCAAGGAGAATACGGTAAGGACTACGTGTCTTGGGACTGTGTGTCCTTTGGTTTAAATACCAGGCCGCTCCAAACCGGAGGTACGACTGTCTCAGCAGTTGGAACTGGGTGATCAAATCATTGTCTTCATCGAGCTCCTGGTTCTATTTCCTCAACTCTTTTATTTCCTCAAGTACTTTTTGATGAAATTGATCATTACTGTTTGAAGACTTTGACTGGAGACTTTCTCAATTTCGTCATCTCAAATTCTTCAGTCGCCGTGTTCTTCACGTGCTTATCCTGTTTACATGCTACATGTGCTTTGTCTATGTTTCAGTTCATCACGATGAATATGTTGTTGCTATGTTTCGCATGCACTTGAGTAATTAATCCCCTCCTTGTATATCGCCGCTTAGCAATTTCCTCAGCAAGTAATTCCTCAGTGATGAATTTATAAAAATCGCATATTCACCCCTCTCTAGTCGATATGACACACTTTCAATTGGTATCACAGCAAGGTACTCCCTGTTCTGTGTGATTTTCGTTTAACCACGTGGAGTTTTAATTATGTGCACTACAAGTATGATCAAGGTGGTTTTGGTTGTCCTACCTTTGAAGGTACGGACTACCCTACTGGAAGAACAAGATGAGCGTGCATCTTGAAGAAATTGATAACGATCTCTGGTATGTTGTGGAAAATGGTGTTCCCTCCTTCACCCCAACTATCAACACTGTTGATGTAAAGAGCTTCAAGCAACTCGACTCTCAAGCAAAGAATATCATATGTGGCCATATGAGCAAAGGTTAGTATGGCAGAGTGAGTGCTTTGGGATGTGCAAAGATCATCTAGGACATGTTGTCCAAGGTCAACAAAGGAATCTCAACTCAACTTGATTCTCAGGTTGATGTCCTTCGCAATCTCTTCAATCGCTTCAAAAGACTCGACAACGGAAATGTTCAGCAAACTTTCGATCGCCTCATTGATATCTCCAATGAGCTATAAGCTCTTCGTGCCACTGGCATCAGCAATCATGAGGTGGTGAAGAAATTGCTAACATATCTTGATTCCTCATTCGATACACTTGCTTTGAAAATTCAAGAGTGTAGAGACTACAAGTCTCTAGATCCTACTCATATTATTAAGACACTCAATACTCATGGATTCCAACAATATGAGAAAAGAGATCTCTATGTGTCAAGCTATGGAATATCTCATGCACTGAAGGCAAAGGCAATTTTCTCATCCGAAGAAGAACAATCTAATTACAGTCTTGGTGACCCTCAAGAACTTGGTCAGGAACTTGCAATGCTTGTAAGGAAATTCCATTAGTTCTCTAGAAGAGGTCAGTTTGGAAAATCTTCAAGAATGGATATGAAGAAATGAGAATCTTCATCCAAGTACTACAAGAAAAGAACTTATCACAAATGCAAGAAATCCAACCATTACATTATTGATTTTCCTCGCTGGGTAAAGGAGTCAAAAAGAAGTACAAAGATCAATGTTCTCATGACTCAAAAAAATCCTCAAAGTCTTCATCTTCAAAGTCCTCGTCACACAAGAATAGCAGTTATAGAAAGGCTCGGGATCTTATTGTCAAGGAAATGGATTCTGAATAAGAATTAGAAGAATGTGAAGAAGAGGATGGATCTGAGAAGGAGTTAGAGTGTGGTGTGGCAAGTCTAGCTCCTGCCACCACATTTGTCAGCTAGTCCATCTTCAATCTTGAAGAAAATGATGTCATCAACAACACTGATGATTGTGATGACGACTCTGCCCCCACCTATTGCTTCATGGAAAAAGTTGCCAAGGATGATTCCCTTAAATCCATTGAGTGGGTTCTTGATACTGGATGTACTAATCACATGACTAGTGACAAGAATCTATTTATGGACATTCCAGTGACTCCATCGCACCTCAAGCATATCACCTACATAGACAAAGGAAAAAAAGCAAGGTATTGGGTGTAGGTAAGGTTGCAATTTCTAAGGATCGACACATGGACAAAGTCACGCTTGTCGAATCCCTTGGGTTCAACCTCATGTGAGTCTCAATGTTTTGTGATCTTGATATGATTGTCATCTTTGGCAAATATCGATGCGTAGTCACATGGAATCTGACAAATCCAAAGTCTTTGATGGCTTTAGGAGAGGAGATCTCTATATTGTTGATTTCTCTACAGGTCCACGACCGACCATGTGTCTACTTGCAAAAGCCTTAGGGGCTGGTTATGGCATTGACGACTTGGTCATGCTGGAATGAGGAGCCTGCATACTCTCATGAAGAAGAAGCATGCCATTAGAATTGAGGGCATCAAATTCCTCAAGGTTCATTTGTGTGGGGCTTGTGCATCTGGAAAGATGACCAGATCCAAGCATCCCTTAAAGATTATCATGACTACCACTCGTCCTTTTGAATTGCTTCACATGGACCTCTTTGGACCTACTCATTATGCCACACTAACCAATGTCTCATCTCTATAAGGCTTTTTATTGTTGATGATTATCCAAGATACACTTGGGTGCATATTATCTCTTAAAAAACGGAAGTTGAGGAAGTCTTCACACGATTTTCTTCAAGGGCATCGACGGATTTCAGTGTCAAGATCAAGCACATCAGGAGTGATAATGATACTGAGTTCAAAAACACTGGTCTTGATGATTATCTTTATGAAATTTATGTAAGTGCATCTAGTACCCCTTGGTGATTTTGGTGGATTTAGGACTTATAGGTTAAGAGACAGATATGTTTGTGAGTGTACACAGGATCTATAAGTTGCTGAGGAGTTTGAGTTATTCGAAGAATATCAACCCCTAAAAATGTATGTCTTCGGGTGAAGACTTTAGTCATTCCTTGAAGACTTTGATCGCGAAGAAATTGGGCAGAAATTGCTATTCCTCATGAATACATTGAAGAATGAGGAATTGGCGTGTCCCGGAGAAAATTCTCTGAAGACTTTGAAGCTTGAAGATTTACTCTTTCTATTTCATTTTCTTCATTCTTGAGTCATCGGAACACCGTACTGTTAAAGAGGGTCGAAGTAAAAATAAGGAAAGAATTTCCTCATGATGCTCAACTCAAACCTACAGCTACCAAATCCTCCACGTGAGGAACATAAGAGACATGAGGACTTTCACATTTGAAAGTTCCGACCATTGCCGCGTCACGCGCCACTTGTCCCTAATCTTATCCGCCCAATGGTCATATCATTGGAGTGAATAATCTCATATTATTTCGGGATGCTCCCAGGCTACAAATAGTCGCCCCTCAACCACTAGCTGGTTGGCTGCTCCGAGAGAATCTGACACCTGTCACTTAGAGCAACCCAATTCCTCGAGGACTTTGAGTGAAAATCATCAAATGAGGAAAACCTCCAAACACCCAAACCAAAACCCAAAACACAAAGTGATTGAGCATCACTAAAGAGATTGTTCCTCTGTGGAACCAATGCTTATTACCTTTGAGGACTGTGCATCCTCCACACGGTTGGGCGTCATGGTCAAGAGCATCCAGCAGTCAATTGTGGATTGTCGGGTGATCGAGTTTGTGAGGGTTTGGATGTCTGCCCTGAAGACTTACCACGCGTGTTGGGCGAGGATTGTGTGTCCTTAGCTCGAGCAGAATATGGTAGGGATTCTGTGTCCCAGGACTGTGTGTCCTTTGGTTTCACTACCAACCCGCTCCAAACCAGACGTATAACTATCACAACAATTGGAACTGGGTCATGAACCACTGTCTTCATCGAGCTACTGGTTCTATTTCTTCAACTCTTTTCATTTCCTCAATTGCACGTTGAAGACTTTTATGTGTACTATGTGAAGAATTTGACTGAAGACTTCTATAGTAGTTATACTAATTAGAGACTTCCAAGTAATTACCATATTAATTAGAAAATATAAACCGTCAATTTGGTGGGACCAGAGTTATTACGGTGGAGATGAATCCATATAGATTGCCACATTTAGTTTTTTTCGTAGACACAAACCGTTATTAGATAGTTGCCGTAAGATGTTGCACGTCAAAAGAAATTTGCCATAAGAGATTGGATCGTAACTTCCTTCTAATGCCATCTATTACTCCACCGACCATATTACAAAACAATTCCACTATCCCTTCCTTCCTATTCCTTCTATTATTTCTCTTTGGTCGGCACATCATGGAAGCGAGGACTAGGAAATACGATGTGAAAACAGTTCTGATTATGCATGTGCCCGTGAGAGTTTGGGTATTGTATTCATTAGCGATTTGTGCCACAAAAGATTAAATTAGGGCTATAGGCAATCTGCAGATCGGTTGCAGAAGAAGACTGCACTGTGCTGGCTAAGACGAGACTCCATAGACTAGAGCATCATTGAAGGGGATGTGCTCAGAAGTTCCTTGACATGATCCAATTACACGAAACCCTCCAATTACAAGTACTGATCGGCAGTAACTTTTCTTTGGTCGACGCTGCTTGCCATAACTGATCTACATTTGCGTCAAAGGTAACTGTGTCATGGAGGTTTGATCTATCATGTATGCATTAAGCAAGTTCAAGGATTAATTATGACTTTGGGAGTGCTTCAAATTTAGGTAGTGTAGTTCATGACTTCCACTGATCTACGAAATTTTGTAAGAAGCACACATATGGCTGCTGATGGCGAATTACTATATTATGTCGGTTCATAAGATTGGTTGCATCCGTGTAGGATTAGGTTTTTATATATGATCGCATAATGTGTGAAAACACATATGTCTTCACTTTTTATCATTATTAGTAGGACAAAAGAATAAAACCTTAAATGCTACAACGTCCATATTAATATACTACTATACAAAGATAATTCATCTATGGGAAAGATCCCATGCACACGTACAATTATCTAACATGTAACGTTATGCCCATGTGTCTTTCCAACGGCCAATAGCTAGAATCTCCAATCGCCTTATTTATTATCGGAATTTGATCATTGATACAAAATAAATAATCCATGTCATCTAATGTAGTTTAATGGAAAAATCTAACAAAAAAGAACTCTCTTCTGACATATACCGATCAGACGTCTAGCATGACGGGTCAGTACATTTTCTTTTTTGCACCCATAGATTATGTCTTTATTATTTTACTAATATATATCAAATCCATATAATATCCACGAGACAGGTGATCATGCTGATTTAAGTCGGTGAAAAATAAGCCGTGTTTGGCTGTCCGCACACCTATAGTATGTTTGTGCTCCATCATGTGGTGATAAGTTTTAGACGGAGTACTAACTTATTTACAAAAAATGAAATATATCGTGACTTATCATGTGCAGATATTACTATTAAGATCCATCTATTAGATATAAAACCTACTATATAGATAGGAAAAAGTTACAGTGAAAGTCGTTTATTACAAATCCATGTAATTCTCTAAAACAAAATGTGGTGGAGTTTTGCACAATCACGATAGCATATACTTGCCATTAGTTTATGTGTACCAATTTCTTAAACTATCTTGCATATCCAATAATGCCATATTTTATATTCTTCGACCTAGCTTATTAGAAAATGTTAGACTTTCTAACCTAGTGTTGTGGGTTTACATGATAAATGCTAGCCCGGACATGAAAAAGAAGCATACAACTAAAAAACTTATTTCACGAAATTGTTAAACAAAATATAATGATCATGAGTATAATTATTGGTATATCTATAATAGTTTTAATCACACAAATTACATGTATAATAGTCGCTTGTGATCAACATTTGTTTAGCATCAGGCTCCATATTGATTTTGTGCTGACATAGAGTGGGACTAATGCCCTTAAGATCATCAAGAGTATATCCAATAGTGGCACGGTGCTTCCTCGGTGTTTTCAATAATCTCTTTTCTTCATGCTCTGAAAGGTTACTACTAATAATAACAGAATATATCTCTTTTTCATCAAGATAAGCATACTTCAGAGTATCAAGTAATTGTTTAACCTCAAACATGGGATCATCCTTGGGTGGAGGAGGATCCCCAAGTATATCAACAAGTAGGTTGTGTTTCAGAATAGGTTGTTGATCAAAGAAAATCTTATCTGTTTCATTCCTTTCATTCATATACATATCATTTTCACGGTCTAGCAAATATTGTTCTAAGGGATCGGTAGGAGGCACAACAATAGAAGCGAGACCCATAATTTCATATTTACTAGGCAATTCTTTGTCATGGGGTTATCTACGAAATTTAGAAAAATTGAACTCATGAGACGCATCCCCAAAACTTATAGTAACCGTTTCTTTTTCACAATCAATCGTAGCACTAACAGTATTCAAGAAGGGTATACCGAATATAATGGGCCAAAAATCATCTTGTGGGGAACCAAGAACAAGAAAATCCATAGGATACTTTATTTTCCCACACAATACTTCAACATCTCTAACAATCCCAATTGGTGCAATAGTATCTCTATTAGCAAGCTTGATGGTAACATCAATTTCCTCTAATTCGTCCGGTGCAATATCATTCATAATTTCTTGGTATAAGGTAAAGGGAATTGCACTAACACTAGCATCCACATCACATAAGGCATGATAACAATGATCTTCTATTTTAACAGAAACAATAGGGGTACACCAACAATAGGTCTATGTTTACTTTTAGTATGAGGTTTAGCAATTCTAGCAACTTCATCACAAAAATGAATGACATGCCCATCAATATTATCAACCAAGAGATCTTTAACCATAGCAATATTAGGTTCAACTTTAATTTGTTAAGGAGGTATAGGTGTTCTAGTACAACTCTTAGGAACCACGGTTGAAGCTTTTTCCATGTTCCTTTATCCTAACAGGAAAGGGTGTATTCTCAATATAAGCAGTAGGAATAATAGGATCAGCATTATAAATAATAGTTTCTTCTTCAACTTTAATAGGTCCAACCACTTTAATTTCAATGGGAGGATGATATTTAACCCACCTCTCATTGGTGAGATAAACATGAGTAGCAAAAGATTCGTAAAATGAAGCTACTACCTCAGAGTCAAGTCCATATTTAGCGCTAAACTCATGAAAAACATTGGTGTCTATAAAGGATTTAACACAATCAAACTTAAGGCTTATACCTGACTCATTACCTTTGTCGAGTTCCCAATCTTCAGAGTTGCGTTTAATTATTTCCAGTAAGTCCCATTTGAATTCAATATATTTCTTCATAAAGGAACCAACATAAGAAGTATCGAGCATGGATTGATCATTACGAGAGAGCCGACCATAAAAATTCTGAATAATAATTTCTCTCGAGAGCTCATGATTGGGGCATGAATATAACTTTGAATTAAGCCTCCCCCAAACTTGAGCGATTATTTCTCCTTCACGAGGCCAAAAACTATAAATATAATTCCGATCACGATGAACCAGCTGCATAGGTTAAAACTTCTGAAGAAATTCCAATTTCAATCAGTTGTAATTCCATGATCCAATATCATCACATAGCCTATACCATGTCAACGCATTTTCCTTCAAAGATAAAGGAAGATCTTCTTCTTGACGTCATCATCGGGAAGATGTACAAGCTTAAACAATCGAGAAACCTCATCCACATAGATTAGATGCAAATCAGGATGTAGTGTTCCATCTCCTGCATAAGGATTAGCTAATAGTTTTTCTATCATACCTGAAGGAATTTCATAATAAATATTTTCAGTAATCATTCCATGGGGTCATCTCCTTCCCAAAAAAATCTTCTAGGTCCACTAGCCTGAAGTTCTCTTGAACATGTGGAAATAAATTCTCATTCTCCTTAATGTATGCCTAGTCGGCATACCTCGTATCACTGATAGCAGGACTCTTGTCATACAAGACAGTCTCATAAAAATCTCGTTGTTCCTTGGTGTGAAACCTTGGATCAACATCAGTTCTTCTTCTAACAGCATATGGACCAGCAACTCTCCATTTTCTTAATCGGGCATCCTTCCTCTGCTTCATGTCTTGTGCTACAGGATGATCATCATTGTGGAGTGGAAGGTATGGTCTAAGATTTGTGAGAACTCGAGCATCCTCATCTCCTTCTTCTTCTGCATCATGGGGACTACATGCAGGGCCTTTGTTCTTAGCAACTGCAGGTATATCTTTAGTGGTCTTCCTAGAAACTGCAGCCTTCTTTGCTTTAGCAGCAGGCTTTGGAGCAGACTTCATTGCATCACCCATCAACTTCTTCTTCTTCTTGGGAGGAACTGGGATCTCCTCAGGAGCTTCTTCCTCAGCTTATTCTAGGTTTTCAAACATATAAGTCTTTCTGCCAACAAGATGGATAGTTCTGTTCCTCGGCCTCTTCACACTAGCCTTCTTTGCAGGTGCTTCCTTGGCAATAGCTTTGCCCTTCTTGGCATAATCAGGTGCTCTCAGATCAGCAGCACTGGCAGACATCTTCCTGACAACTTTCCTTGGAGGAGCCTTAGGAGGGTCTGAAGTTTCTTCTCGCAAAAAGTCCGAGTCCTCCTCATCAGAATTTAGCTTCCTCCTTTGCCTGGTGGCTGCCTTGGGCAAGCCATGAGAACTGTATGATCGAGGGTTAGAGTCTGTCCTCTCTGGACTAGTGCCAGCATCCATCTCGATACTATGCTCTCTGAAATCATTCTGACTATCATCTGAACCTTACATACTAACAGACACACTCAACAGCAAACAACAGATCCTGTGAAGTGGATGTAGGAAAGACAGAATGGATGAGCACCACACAATTCAAATATTTTTTGAAAATTTGAAGTCCGAAACTCAGGGTATAATCTTCTGCACGATGTAAATCGGTGGCACTGAGTTGGCATTTTCGGAGTCACCGAGATAACAGACTCGCTTAACAGAAACTTGGTAGCCATTTTCGGTGGCACCAAAAATAGCTGCTCGGTCTCACCGAGTTGCTTCTCAGGAACACTAAACACAGGAATCGATGTAACCGATTTTTCAAACTCGGTCTCACGGAGTTGCATTCCGTGGAAGATCAGATCCGAAATTTCCTACTTCTCCTAATCTACTGATTTTATCTGGTGGACAGGAGGATTGCACAAAGTGGATAGAAGAATTAAAAGATCAAATGCGTGAGAAACAGACGGGGAACGCAAAGGGGATCGAACCGTACCCTAGCTCGGTGGCGGTTCGGCTATGGCGACAACAAAGGAGCAGATTTCGTCAACGACGGTGAGTCCGAGTGGTGGCGGCGCTCGGGGAGTCAAGGCGATGACCTGGGGTCTGGGGGGGCAGCGAGGGTTTGGCGAACGAACCGTTTTGACAAAGTGAAATCAAAAAGTCCGGTCCGCACGTATATATACCCGTGCGCTATCAGTATCACCGAGATGACAAAATCAGTGTCACCGAGTTCCTCAACTCTCAGTAGATCGGGAAACTTGGTGTAACCGAGTTGGCGATTCCGGTGGTACCGAGATGAGAAAACCTGATCAACTTTGGAAAATCGGTGGCTCCGAGTCTGTGGAGTTGGTCACACCGAGTTTTTCAAAGAGGTTTTGGAAGGCAGCCTTTGACGATACTGTACTCCGAGTGCACCTTCACATAGAGGGATCGACAAGTGCTTGTTCAAGTTTTGTGATGAAGAATGAATAGAACTTGAGATGAGATAGAATAGATAGCTAGAGAGGGGTCCTAGGCATTCTTGTCCATCCAATTGGCAAAAGATAAAACAAAATCCATATAACAACATTCGGATTTCCTCAAATGATTAAATTCATGCAGTCCAACATGCTCACACAATAAGAATGATGATACAAACATGGTGAACATGCACAAACATCCTAGCAGCTATCAAGCACTTGGGCGATGACAAGGTCATCTATATATGAGTATATTAACATAGGAGCCAAGCAAGAATACTTGATCATAAGTCATACTCATTGTTAAGCACAAGTGGGGTTACCAACTTTACATAAGCATTAATGTGTTCATATCCTTAGGAGATGCTTATTCTCAAGTATTAGAGTAAAGCTCCCCCTTGATATGATATCCCCACAAAGAGGGATCAACTAACCTTGGGTTTTGTCATGGAAGACTTCAAGTAGGTGAAGTAGTGGTGGATGCTCAAAGTTGATGAAGATCATCTTGAGTTGGGAGCAATCCTTGTTTTTTTCATACTCTTGTCACCTACATGGGTTAGTCCCAAAGCAAAAAAGGAACATATGCAAGTATATCTATGGACATGGAGTGAAGCACAAATGGAATGATGTCCAAAGATGCATTGATTACCTAGTTCCTTGCTTACCTTTGAGGGAATATGTGACTCCTTGAACTAATGTATAAGGTTGAGGTTGATTGCATATAGTTCTTGCCAAAATGAATAAGAGTGAATTTCATTGGCAGAGTCACCCCTCAAGAACTTCTAGTTCTTCCTCTTGGGAATCCACATCAAATTGATGGGAATCCTTGGAGTTGTTGTAGCACTTGTTGAGGTACAGCTAGTAGTATCCTTGGGAAGTCACTCGACCTTGGCTTGGGGTTCTTCTTAAAATAGGTCAATGTCATATTGAAGCTTTCCCTTGCCTTTGTGGTCTTGTGATGGAAGCTCATCTTGTGAGCTTGTTCCTTCAGAAGGAGTGGACTTCTCCTCATGGAGAACAAACTTGGGAGTGGGATATGGAACTTCTTCCCAAACATCTCCGTTGACGTTGAAATATCCACCACCTTGTTTCTTCCGATGTCCTCCTTTCTTGCGCACAATATCCTCGAATTGCTTACTTCCGGCAAGACTCTTGAAGACACCTCTCTCTATAATCTCTTTCAATAAATCATTTTCATGCTCAAGTGTAACTTGGCCAAGAGAATTGTTAGTGGAATCAATAGAGCTACTAGCAACAACATTACTGGATTTAGCTTTAGCATTGTTGTTACTGGATGAAGAAACCTTCTTGACTTTGTTACTAGTGTTCCTAGGCTTAACTTGTGGAACAAAATTAGACAAGAGTAATCGTCTGGCTAGATAAGAAGAACTCTTCTTTTGAAGGTTAGCATTGATTGCTCTGGATGAAGAAACCTTCTCGAAGCGTAGCTTCTCATGGGATGTTGCAAGCTCTCTATGATCTTATAGAGTAGTCTCATGAGCTAACTTAAGTGTTTCTAATTCTTGAGTTAGTCGTCCAATCTCTTTCTTATCATCATCATTCGATTTCTCTTGACTAGCATGATAATTAGCAAGCTCATTTTTAGTGCAATCACTAGTTTTATCTAGAAGCAAGTCATCTTCTCCTAATAAGTCATCCTCGTCACTATTGAAATCAAGATACTCGGGGTGTGATATCTTGGGGCCTTTAGCCATGAAGCAGTTTCTGACTCCCTCATTTGGTGAATCAAATAATTCGTAGGAGTTGGAGGAAACAAGTGCAATGCCGGCAACACCTTCATCCTGACTATAGTCGGAGTGGGAGTGATAGCTTCTCTCGGAGTGGTGATCAGGTTCAGAGCCAGAAACCCATTCACTAACTTGAGCTTGATGTCTTCTTCTTGAACTGCTCTTGCTGTATTTGTCCTTCTTCTATGATTCCTTTCCTCTCTGTGAGGGTCTTCGTTCATGGTGATATTCTCTACTCCTCTCTCTGCGAGGTGATTCATCGCTTGACCTTCACCTTCGAGGTGATTCTTCTCTTCTTTTGTAGGGAGCCAAGCACTCATTTGAGTAGTGTTTTGAACTTGAACTTCTAGAGTTTTCAATAATCTCTTTTCTTCATGCTCTGAAAGGTTAGCACTAATAATAACAGGATATATCTCCTTTTCATCAATATAAGCATACTTCACAGTATCAGGAAATTGTTTAAGCTCAAACACGGGATCACCCTTTTGTGGAGGAGGATCCCCAAGTATTTCAACAGGCAGGTTGTGTTTCAAAATAGGCTGCGGATCAAATAAAATCTTATCTATTTCATTCCTTTGATTCATATACATATCATTTTCATGGTCTAGCAAATATTGTTCTAAGGGATCAATGGGAGGCACAGCGATAGAAGCAAGACCAATAATTTCATATTTACTAAGCAATTATTTTTCAAGGGGTTGTGTGCGAAATTTCGAGAAATTTAACTCATGAGACGCATCACCAAAACTTACTGTAACCGTTTCTTTTTCACAATCAATCCTAGCACTAGCAATATTCAAGAAGGGTCTACCAAATATAACTGGACAAAATTCATCTTGTGGGGAACCAAGAACAAGAAAATCTGTAGGATACTTTATTTTCCCACACAAGACTTGAACATCTCTAACAATCCCAATTGGTGCAATAGTATCTCTATTAGCAAGCTTGATGGTAACATCAATTTCCTCTAATTCATAATTTCTTGGAATAAGGTAAAGGGAATTGCACTCACACTAGCACCCACAGCACATAAGCCATGATAACAATGATCTCCTATTTTAACAGAAAGAAGAGGTACACCAGCAATAGGTCTATGTTTACTTTTAGTATCACGTCTAGCAATTCTAGCAGCTTCATCACAGAAATGAATGACATGCCCATCAATATTACCAACCAAGAGATCTTTAACCATAGCAATATCAGGTTCAACTTTAACTTGTTCACGAGGTATAGGTGTTCTAGTACAACTCTTACGAACCACGGTTGAAGATTTAGCATGTTCCTTTATCCTAACAAGAAATGGTGGTTTCTCAATACAAGCAGTGGGAATAACAGGATCAGCATTATAAATAATAGTTTCTTCTTCAACTTTAATAGGTTCAACCACTTTAATTTCGATGGGAGGATGATATTTAAACCACTTCTCCTTGGTGAGATCAACATGAGTAGAAAAAGATTCACAAAATGAAGCTACTACCTCAAAGTCAAGTCCATATTTAGTGCTAAACTCACGAAAAGCATCGGTGTCTATAAAGGACTTAACTCAATCAAACTTAAGGCTTATACCTGACTCATTACCTTCGTCAAGTTCCTAATATTTAGAGTTGCATTTAGTTATTTCCAATAAGTCTCATTTGAATTCAATATATTTCTTCATAAAGGAACCAACACAAGAAGTATCGAGCATGGATTGATCATTACGAGAGAGCCGACCATAAAAATTCTGAATAATAATTTCTCTCGGGAGCTCATGATTGGGGCATGAATATAACATTGACTTAAGCCTACCCCAAGCTTGAGCGATTCTTTCTCCTTCATGAGGCCAAAAATTATAAATATAATTTCGATCACGATGAACCAGATGAATAGGATAAAACTTTTGATGAAATTCCAATTTCAATCGGTTGTAATTCCATAATCCAATATCATCACATAGGCTATACCATGTCAACGCCTTTCCCTTCAAAGATAAAGTAAATACCTTCTTCTTGACATCATCCTCGGGAAGACCTGCAAGCTTAAATAATCCACAAACCTCATCCACATACATTAGATGCAAATCAGGATGTAGTGTTCCAGCTCCTGCATAAGGAGTTTCATAATAAATATTTTCAGTAGCTGCAGAATGTTGAGGGGCATCTCTTTCTGCTTCCAGTTGGGGTAAAGATACCCCAAACAAGCCCCTCAAAGGATTATTTTCCATAGTGACAAGTGACAGTAAATTTCAGCATAATATATATATATATTTCCTTACCAAGTTTCACTTACCAAAGGCGCTTCACTTCCCGGCAACGACGCCAGAAAAAAGTCTTGATGACCCACAAGTATAGGGGTTCTATCATAGTACTTTCGATAAGTAAGAGTGTAGAACCCAACGAGGAGCAGAAGGAAATGACAAGCGGTTTTCAATAAGGTACTCTCTGCAAGCACTGAAATTATCGGTAACAGATAGTTTGTGATAATGTAATTCGTAACGGGTAGCAAGTAGCAAATGTAACAAAGGTGAAGAAAGGTGGCCCAATCCTTTTTGTAGAAAAGGGCAAGCCTGGAAAAACTCTTATATAAAGGAAAGCGCTCCCGAGGACACATGGGAATTTCTATCAAGCTAGTTTTCCTCATGCTCATATGATTCGCGTTTGTTACTTTGATAATTTGGTATGTGTGTGGACTGGTGCTTGGGTGCTGCCCTTACTTGGACAAACATCCCACTTATGATTAACCTCTCTCGCAAGCATCGGCAACTATGAAAGAAGAATTAAGATAAATCTAACCATAGCATGAAACATATGGAACCAAATCAGCCCATTACAAAGCAACACATAAAGTAGGGTTTAAGCTTCTGTCACTCTAGCAACCCATCATATAATTATTACTTCTCAATGCCATCCCCTAGGCCCAAATAATGGTGAAGTATCATGTAGTCGAAGTTCACATGACACCACTAGAGGAGAGACAATAAGGAGTAATCAACACTACTAGCAACCCACCCGTACCAATCTGAGGTTTTGAGACAAAGATCGGATACAAGAGATGAACTAGGGTTTGGAGAGGAGATGGTGATGTTGATGGAGATTGACCCCCTATCGATGAGAGGATTGTGGGTGATGATGATGGCTTCGATTTCCCCCTCCGGGAGGGAAGTTTCCCCGACGGATTCGCTCCGCTGGAACTCTAGATTGGTTCTGCCAAAGTTCCACCTCGATACGGCGGCGTCGCATCCCGAAAGATGTGATATGATTTTTTCCAGGTCAAAACCCATCATATAGGAGAAGATGGGCACCGGAGGCCTATCAGGGGGCCCACAAGTCTGCAGGGCGCGACCAGGGGGTAGGCCACGCCAATGGCTTGTGGCCACCCGGTGGGTCCCCTCTTGTACTTGTTTCACCCATTATTTTTTATATATTCCAAAACAATTCTATGTAACTTTTCAGGACTTTTGGAGATGTGTAGAATAGTTCTCTCATATTTGCTCCTTTTCCAGTCCAGAATTCGAGCTGCCGGCATTCTCCCTCTTCATGCAAATCTTGTAAAATAAGAGAGAAAGGGCATAAGTATTGTATCATGCTATGTAATAACAACCCATAATGCAATAAATAATGATATAAAAGCATGATGCAAAATGGACGTATCAGGTGTCGGTAAAATAATACACGAACATGAAGGCATCATGGTTATCTTTAGAACAACAACACATATTGACATAGAATATCTTATGCTAGAGTAACAATTCATTCAAAAGGTAAAATATGAATTAAGAACTCTATTGAGAGGGAAGTTTCCTCGGCGGAATAGCTCCGCTGGAGCTCTAGATTGGTTCTGCGAAGTTCCGCCTCGAGACGGTGGTGCTTTGTCCCGAAAGCTCTTATATGATTTTTTTTCCTGGTCAAAACCCTTCATATAGTAGAAGATGGGCAACAGAGGCCTGCCAAGGGGCCCACAAGCCACAGGGGCGCGACGAGGGGGTAGGTTGCGCCCAGCTGGCTTGTGACGTCCTCGTGGGTCCCCTATGGTATTTCTTTCTCCCAATATTTTTATATATTCCAAAATAATTCTGTGTAACACTTCAGGACTTTTAGAGCTATGTAGAATAGGTCTCTCAGATTTGCTCCTTTTTCGGTCCAGAATTCCAGCTGCCGACATTCTCCCTCTACATGTAAACCTTGTAATATAAGAGAGAAAAGGCATAAGTATTGCACCATAATGTGTATTAACAACCCATAATGAAATAGATATCGATATAAAAGCATGATGCAAAATGGATGTATCAATGTACGGCCGCACTTATGTTAGGTTGTTGAAGATATACAACTAAATGGTCCGCCATTCTTCGACATCCAATGTTATTAGTTTCATAGCACCGGCTTGTGTGAGCTTCCCGTTGAATAGGCTGAGGTTGGATCCACCTTTTTAGGGTCGCCATCGTTGCACCGGGGCTACGGATTATGCAAATGACGATTTTTGGCTTTGTAGTGTGCTTTCACGAAGTTTGCCACATCCTGAGTAATTAATGCCTCGGCCACCGATGCTTCAATTGTACATTTATTTTTACATTTTTCTTGAAGCATCTTCTGCATCCTCTTAGTTGCAAAGCACCAACGATTTCGCACAGGCCCACCCAATCTTGCCTCGGTCGGGAGATATAAAATCAAATACTGTATTGGATTACAGAAGCTCGGTGGAAAGATGTTCTCTAACTTGCAGAGTATCTCTGGCAACAACTCCTTCATATCATCTACCACGAGAGGCGACAGTTCTTTCGCACAAAGAACCTCGAAGAAATAGCTCACCTCTGCTAGTACTAGCCATTCATCCTCAGGTATAAAGCCACGTAACATCACCGACATTACCCGCTCAAGCCATATGTGCCCATCATGACTCTTGAGACCAAATATTTTCAATTTTCAAGACTCACTACCCTCTTTAGATTCACTGCATACCCATCGGGGAACATCAAGTGCATTTTGACCCACAAGATAATTTCCCTCATATCTGGTCTTCCAAGATTGAACAACGCCTTTGGCTTCGACCAGTTCTGCTTTCCTTTCAATTGTTGCATGTTTTCTAACGGTCTATGTCATAGAGTCTCTTGATCGACTCTAGCCTTAGGATTATCCTTCGAGTTATCCTCTATGCAGAACAATGTACCAAAAATGGCCTCTCTGATATTCTTTACAATGTACATCATGTCGATGTTGTGTGCAAGAAGGAGGTATTTGAAGTAAGCGGATCCCACAAGCACAGTTTGTGAGTCCAGGCATGTTCTAAATTATACCCCTTAAAATACCCTGGACGCTGTGGATTAGGCTCGAGAGCGTTCAGCTGATCCATGATTGTTGTCCTGTCAACGCAGGTGGTGCTGATATTTTGACAACTTTACCTTTGGTAAAGTTCTTCTTGTTTTTTCTGAACTGATGGTGAGGGTCTAGGAACTATCTATGCAAGTCAAAGCAAGAATACTTCTGACCCTCCTGCAACCAATGAAACTAAAGAGCTGCCTTGCATGTGGGTCATGGGAAAATTCCATGCACAAACCAGCGAGAGAATAGCGCATACGCCGACAAGTCATGCCTCAAGTACGTGTACCAGACATGCATTTTGAAGTTTTCTTTTCTAGCGGCATCGTATGTATTGACCCCATTATCCCAAGCTTATTGCAATTCATCCTTAAGCGGCTGCATGTACATATTGATATTCTTCCCTGGATAGTTGGGCCCTGGAATTATCAACATTAGGAATATGTTCTTTCTTTGCATACTCTGTCCGGGGGGAGATTGAGTGGAATGACAAATACATGCCAACAACTGTATTGGGTTGCCGTCATACCAAAGGGATTGAACCCATCTTTGCCGACGCGGAATCGAGGATGCCTTGGATCTGTTGCTTTATACGAAAGTAATGCATGGAAGTCCTTCCACGCTTCCCCATACGACGTGTGTACCGCCATCTTATTCCCATCTGCATCTAGTTCGGTTCTTTTGCCCAATTTGTGCCATATCATTTGTCTCTCCGTCTCTTTGACCATGAAAAGACGTTGAAGCCTTGGTACGATTGGCATATACAAAAGAACATTAACTGGGATTTCAGTCTGGTTCTTCTCACCCGTACCGCTGTCTAACACAACATACCTGGAAGACTTGCAAATGGGAAAATAGTCCAAGTCCACATACTCCTTTCTAAATAAGGCACATCCTTTCTCACATGCATGTATCTTCTCATAGGGCATCTTAAGTACATGAAGTATTTTGTCCGGCTCGTACAGGTTTTCATGCATGACAAGGCCTTTGGGTAGAAAGCGTCCAAATAGTGTCATCGTCGCGTCGTAGCATTCCCTTCCCAAGTTGAATTGAGCCTTCGGAGCCATTACTTGTGCAATGGCATCTACACTACTGGAAAACAGTTTTTTGCCATCTGCCTAGTCTTTGTCGTCTGCTAGCTGATGGCAAAGAGTGTATTTGCCGTCAGCTTCAGCAAAATAGACAGCAAAGAACTGGCTGATGGCAAAGAAGGTCTTTGTCAGCAGTCAACTCTTTGTCGTCTGCCGCACACGGCAAAGAAGGTGCCAGCAAACGGCAAAGAAGCTCATCTGGCCGGGGGAACCTTAGGTCAAACTACTCCCTTCTTTGACGTTTGCTGGCTGACGGCAAAGATGCCAGAGGCAGACGGCAAAGAGTATAGACCCCTTTGCCGTCCGCCAGTAGACGGCAAAGGTCCTGAATCTAGTAACGGCTCTCCCGCCCCCACCCCAGCCCTCTCTCTCTCTCTCAAACGGCCACTCTCTCTCTCTCTCTCCTCCCCCGACACCCAACGCCGCCACCACCATCGCCCGGCCACCCCCGGCGCCGCCCCGGTGCCCCTGGTGCCGCCCCCAAGCCTCACAACCCCCCGGAGCCCCTGGTGCCGCCCCCCAAGCCCCACCGTCGGTGCCGCTGGTGCCCCTGGTGCCGCCCCCGCAGCCCCACCCCCGGCGCCCCTGGTGCCGCCCCCGCAGCCCCACCCCCGGCGCCCCTGGTGCCGCCCCTGCAGCCCCACCACCGGCCCAACCACTGCCCCGCAGGCCCCGGCGACGCCCCCACAGCCCCAACACTGCCGATAAACCCATCCACCCCACCCCCTTGTTATTAAGTTATTTGGAGGAAGAAGAAGAGGAGGAGGAGGAGGAGAAGAGGATAAGAAGAAGAGGAGGAGGAGGAGGAGGAGGAGAAGAAAAAGAAGGGGAAGAAGAAGAAGAAGAGGAGAAGAAAAAAATAAGAAGGAGAAGAAGAAGAAGAAGAAGAAGAGAAGAAATAAATAAGAAGGAGAAGAAGTAAAGAAGAAGAGAAGAAGAGAATAAGAAAAAAATAAGAAGGAGAAGAAGAGAAAAAAGAAGAAGAAGTTGATTTTTTATTGTTGGTATTTAGTTTTTTGGAATTAGATTATAACTACCGACATGATTTTTTATTGTTGTTGTACTAGTTGTTCTTGTTATTGTAGTTGTTGTAGTTGTTGTTGTTATTGTAGTTGTTGTGGCATATATAGTTTAGTTGGTAGGTTAGTTAATTAGTAGTTTTAGTGGTAGTTTAGTTAGTTGGTAGATTTAGTTAGTTAATTAGTAGATTTAGTAGGTAGTTTAGTGGTAGATTTTGTTTTTTTATTTAGTGGTAGATAGATTTTTTTTAGTTACTTAGTGGTAGATTCTGTTTTTGTTATTTTTTTGTTGTTTAGTGCTATCTAGGTTTAGCGATAGGTTTAGTTAGCTTGGTTAGTTAGGTTAGTTAGTTAGTTAGCTTAATAGAAACAATAGGAAGAATAAGAAGAGGAGGAGGAGGAGAAGAGGAGAAGAGGAGGAGAAGAAGAAGAAGAAGAAGAAGAAGAGGAGGTGGAGGAGGAGAAGACAAAAATAAGAAGGAGAAGAAGAAAAGAAGAAGAGAAGAAGAGAAGAAGAAGAGAAGAAGAGAAGAAGAATACCTTCTCCTCCTCCTTCTTCTCCTCCTCCTCCTTCTCCTTCTTCTTGATTTCTTCTTCTTCTCCTCCTCCTCCTCTTTCTTCTCCTCTATCTTATTCTCCTTACCTTATTTTCCCCAACAATGAGATAATTAGCCCATTTAGCTACAAAATGGCATAAAAACTTTGGTTAGCTCATGAATATTATATTCTTAATATGTTTTCCTCTAAAATGACATAATTAGAATATTTGTGTTGATCGGGTGGATTTACATGTGATAGTTGTCTCGTCGCTGTGAGGTCTGCTGTGCGAAGACCTGCCCCGTGCGTTGTACGAGCTCCGCCCCTGCATTCGTGGGTCAGTACAAATTTCATCTCCTCCCCGCCCCTTCATTTACTGTGGCTCGTTTTCCGGATGAAACTTTCTAGATTTAGGTAATTAAATTAATTTATCAGTATGCGTGACCAGTATGCGTCTCCCGTTCAAAAGGGCGACATCTATAAATATGCATGTCTTTGCCTATTTATAACCGCCATCCTTTCGAATTGTCCAACATTATCCATGGACAGCCCGAGTATGTGTAGATTGGGTACGTTTTCCCATATGTTGTGCTCTGGATCCGATGCGGAATTTCGTCAGTGCCTCCCTGTTGTTCTCCGGATGCACATCCTCTCTGTTTATTGCGGAGACGTGTATCAGGAGAACAGCGGGGAGGTGTTGCTGAAATTTTGCGTTGGATCCGGAGCAAAGCATGGGAAAACGAACCCAGTCTACACATACTCGGGTGGGATTAGGACCTATCTTTACCTATTAGCGTGTAGGTTGCCTGGACGTAATAAAAATGGCAAACCTGATTAACCGATTAATATAAATGCTAAATTATATATAAATATATTTCTTCTGTCTTTAGTAGCTATGCAAGATGAGTGATCGTGCGTGGATGTATACCGGTCACCCTAGTCAGAAAGAGATGACGAAAGAATGGTTTGTAAAAACAAAGGAATTTGTGAAAGCTGCATTCGCAAATGGCCAGGAAAGAAACTATTGCCCCTATCCTGGATGCGACAACTATAAAAAGACGACAGAGGTTGTAATGATTAAACACCTGCAGAGGATGGGTTTTTAGCCTAATTATACGATGTGGACATTTCATGGTGACTCTATACAACACACAAGAGCTGAGGTGGTCCGTCGTCGCACAGACGAGCATGGTACCGGGATCGAAGACATGGTGCAAGACTTTGATGATGCTCGGGATTCGGAAGATGAGATGGAGGAATCTACAAAGGCCTTTTATGAAATGTTGGAGTCTTCAAAACGTCCTCTCCATGAGCACACTGAGCTCTGTCAGTTGGATGATATTGCACAAGTAATGGCTCTGAAGGCTCAGTTCAACTTGGGAAGAGAATGCTACGACGCGATGATGACACTATCTGGACACTTCCTACCCAAAGTCCATGTCATGCCTGCAAACCTATACCAGTCAGACAAAATACTTCGTGTATTTAAGATGCCCTATGAGAAGATAGATGCATGTGAGAAAGGATGTGTCTTATTTAGGAAGGAGTATGCACACTTGGACTATTGTCCCAATTGCGAGTCTTGCAGGTATCTTGTGGTAGACAACGGTATGGGTGAGAAGAGGCAGACCAAAATCGTAGTTAGTGTTCTTCGGTATATGCCAATCGTACCAAGACTTCAACGTATTTTCATGGTCGAAGAGACAGCCAGACAGATGACATGGCACAAATTGGGCAAAAGAACCGAACTAGATGCGGATGGGAATAAGATGGTGGTACACACATCGGATGGGGAAGCGTGGAAACATTTCGATGGATTGCATCAGGATAAAGCGACAGATCCAAGGAATCCTCGAGTCTGCGCCACCATGGATGGTTTTAATCCCTTCGGCATGACGGCAACCCAATGCAGTTGTTGGCCTGTATTTGTCATTCCACTCAATCTCCCCCCCCCCTCGGGCAGATTATGCAAAGAAAGAACATATTTCTGACGTTGATAATTCCAGAGCCCAATTATCCGGGGAAGAATATGAATGTGTACCTGCAACCGCTTAAGGATGAATTGGAAGAAGCTTGGGATAATGGGGTCAAGACATACGATGCCGCTAGAAAAGAAAACTTCAAAATGCATGTGTGGTGCATGTACTCTATGCATGACTTGCCAGCGTATGCGCTATTCTCTGGATGGTGTGTGCATTGAAGGTTCCCGTGCCCCCAATGCAAGGCAACTCTTTAGTTTCATTGGTTGCAGGAGGGTCGGAAGTATTCTTGCTTTGACTTGCATAGACAGTTCCTGGATCCTGACCATCAGTTCAGAAAAGACAAGAAGGACTTTACGAAAGGTAAAGGTGTCAAAAACTTGGCACCACCTGCGTTGACAGGCCAATAGATCCTGGATCAGTTAAACGCCCTCGAGCCTGATCCAGAGCGTCCAGGGTATTTAAAGGGGTATAATTCAAAACACGTCTGGACTCACAAGCCATGCTTCTGGGATTTGCCTTACTTCAAAAACCTCCTTCTTCCACACAATATCAACATGATGCACACCGAAAAGAATATCGGAGAGGCTATTTTTGGTACATTGTTCGACATAGATGGGAAGACAAAGGATAATACTAAGGCTAGAGTCGATCAAGAGACACTATGTCATAGACCGTTACAAAACATGCGAGAAGGCAAAGGAAAGCAGAAGTGGTCGAAGCCAAAGGTCTGGTTCAATCTTGGAAGGCCAGCTATGAGGGAAATTATCTCGTGGGTCAAAATGCACTTGATGTTCCCCGATGGGTATGCAGCTAATCTAAAGAGGGGAGCGGGTCTTGGAAAATTAAAAATCTTTGGTCTCAAGAGTCATGATTGGCACATATGGCTAGAGCGGGTAATGCCGGTGATGTTATGTGGCTTTATTCCTAAGGATGAATGGCTAGTACTGGCGAAGCTGAGCTATTTCTTCCGTGTTCTTTGTGCGAAAGAATTGTCGCCTGGCATGGTAGAAGACATGGAGGAGTTCGCACCGGAGTTGTTGTGCAAGTTAGAGAAGATCTTTCCACCGGGCTTCTTTAATCCAATGCAGCATTTGATTTTACATCTACCGACCGAGGCAAGATTGGGTGGGCCCGTGCAAGATCGTTGGTGCTATGCAACTGAGAGGATGCTGAAGACCCTTCGAGCTAAATGTAAAAATAAGCGTAGAATTGAAGCATCGATGGCTGATGCATTCATTACTGAGGAGGTGGCAAACTTTGTGACAGCACACTACGAAGCCAAAAATCATCATTTGATAATCCGAAGCCTCGGCACAATGATGCAGACCCTAAAAAAGGTCGGTCCAACCTCAGACTATTCAAAGGGAAGCTCGCACCAGCCGGTGCTTCGAAACCAATAACGTTCGATGTCGAAGAATGGCGGAACATTTCGTTGTATATCTTCAACAACCTAACAGAAGTACGGCCGTACATCGAGTGAGTTCTCGACACATTGTCGTGTAACTTCTAATTCATTTGAACTGCTCTTATTCCCGGATATTTCAAACAGCCGTTACGTCGCCAAATTCTCGGATGGAGCGGTGATCAAAAATGATTCCGTCGAAGAGTATGAGCTTCTGTCAAAGACAGGAGGCGGCTATCCCGGTTTCATCTCTTGGTTCAAACAAATGGTAATTATCAATAATGGACAATTTCATTTCTTGGTCTAACTTGCGGCTAATGCAACAATCGTTTCATATTAAACTTGTAGGCTAATTCAGAGTCTATGGACGCCGAACTGAGACAAGTCGCTAATGGTTTTGACTATAAGGTCCGTTCATTTAAGAAATACAACATCAACGGGTATGTCTTTCGTACCTTTGGCAAAGAGCTATCTATGCCCGATCGAAAATCTACAAATTGTGGTGTCTCTGCTATCGGCGAAGGTGTTATCGAGTATTATGGAAGAGTTCAAGCAATTTATGAACTTCAATTCTATGGTGAAAACCCACCGAACATCGTAGTCTTCAAATGTTATTGGTTCCAGCCGAAGGAGACTAGAAGGACTCATGAACATATAGGACTAGTCGAAATCAATCCAAACACCCATTTAGATGTTCCCAATGTCTATATTATGGCTGAACAGGCGACCCAAGTTTTCTATCTACCGTGGGCATGCCAAACGGATAAGAATCTGGAAGGTTGGTATGTTGTTTATGAAGTGCCACCACATGTCAGACCACCTCTCCCAAATGAACAGGATTATGAACCTCACATTAACCCAGACAAATATGATGGAGAATTCTTCCAAGAAACGTTTCAAGAACCGCCGTGCTTCACCCAAGAACATGGAAGTAGACAACGACAATGAATCCGACTCCAGCCCTGAGCCGGAACCAGAAGACCTGGAACTCGTAGAGGTTACTGATGCGGATGACCTGTCAATGCTTCAACGATTAAAGAAAGGCCTTTCACAACTTCACGCCATTGAACCCGACGAGCACGCCATTCATGAAGACATGCGTGATAGTGATGATGATGATGCATTTATTGATGATGATTATTAGTTTGTAAGATTCACAACTTAAATTATATATATATTAATCTTTATTATTCATGTACATATTATTATTCATGTCAGTTATTCAATTTTTTTATGTTGTACTAATTTCTTTTAATCTTTATAATGGCAGGTCATCAGGTATTGAAAGATGGTGGGCGCTGGTCCAGATCGCTCGACGAGTTCTTCCCAGGCGCCCCGCACGAGGGGTGGTACTTCCCTTCCACCCCTATCTCTCTGTAGAGCCTTGGCAGACAGTCTGTCGACACCACCCGTGGGTTCTTCTTCGTCGGCGGCATTGCCCACTGGGAGAGATGCTGGTCGGGTAGGGAAGAAGGGGAAGGGTACAGGGAGAGGTGGTGGCCGCGGAAGATCCAGGAGGACTGTTGAGCCGTCCTTGCCACCACCACCAGCTCATTCACCCGAGCATAGGACTACTATGGTCGACCCATTTGCGGAGGAGGCTACGGGGACTTCGTTCCAGGAGCCTGGTGTTGACGGGCATTCGTCCCATGAGACTCCGGTCTAGGAGCAGCCTCGGGTCGAGGTGCATTCGGCCCACGAGACTACGGTTCCGGAGGCTTCACCCGACGTGGAGAGGCCCGGATGGGAGACCTGGCCGGATCGGACCGAGTTGCCGGATTGGACCGAGGGTCCGGGTGGCTCAGGGGGCAGGGATGGCGGGGATGAGCTTACGGATAGTGAGGGCGATGTGTAGGTGGATGGGGCCACCATGTACAAGCGTGGTAGTACACGTCTCCCGGTTGTGCCGGCTACTCGCGAGGAGAGGCCGGTGATTAAACCTGAAGGAGATAGGTAAGTACATTTACTCTTTTTTTAGCTTTTGCCTTCAAGTTTGTTCAAATATCTAATGCGTTGACCTTATCATACTGCAGGGGATGGGTACACCCTCTTGGATTCCGCAGGCCGAACTCCGTCCTTGGTGTGCTTTGCCGGACAAATTTCCCGGGGTTTGTCACGTTGCCTGGTGAGGGTCAGGTTCCTACACTAGGATTTTCCTGGGAGCACTACGAGGTTGCGCAGGCCCCGCCGGAGGAGATTATAGATGGTGTCTTGTGCCACACGAGGGCCGATATGGTGATCAAGAGCTTTTGTGTAAACTATCCTTTTACACAATCTAAAATTAACAATATAGCTAATTATTTTACTAATCGGTGTTTTCACGTTTGATTGCAGACCTTCTATAGGTGTGAGGATGGATATGAGGAGGAGGCGGCCAGGGTTCTCGAGGCCGATTGTAGGCGGTTACTACAGAACTTACGCCACGAGGCTCGGCCGCAGGCTATTCGAGACTACTACGCCACGCGTGGTATTAAGAAGCAGAAGAAGGATTGCTGGGGAAAGTTTCTGATGAAGGAGCAATACATGAAGGTAATTACCTATTCTCAAGTCCTTCTACGTAGTTTTCTTGATTTCATTCATAGGCGTAGCGCTCAAAATTCTTTTTAATAACTTACAGGTGCCCCCGAGATGGTGCGGATAAGATGGATTGTTGGGAGGCGTTGGTTGATGAGTGGTGCACAGGCAGCTGGCGAGTCGTCCACGAGAATGCGAAGGATTGGCGTAGCCAAATCGTTGGTGTGCCACGCCATCAAGGCAGCGCCAACTTACTTCAGTTCGGACTAAACTGGGTATGTGATTTGCTTCATGATTCATGCAATTCATTCTTCATGATAATATTTTTGTTCCTCTCTTTTAGGCGCATCACAATAAGACGGAGATGCCACACTTGTACGACCTTTATGGGATGGCCCATACTGCCTCGTACAAGAAGGCGAAGGCATTCTCTGAGTCTGACCTAGATGATCCCAATAACTTCACCAACATATCATCCCACCAGAAGCTCGTGGCATACAGGGACGCGGGGAAGGCTACGAAACGGGATGACTTTAACCCTAGCCAGGAACCTTTGGATCCAGAGCTGGTGATGATATCTGGTGGCGGGAGGCCCCATGGCTCGATAACCATTGGAGATGGGATAATACGTTGTCCACTCACTCTCCCGGAGATCAAGGCGCGCCAGTCGAGCAGCTTTCCTGAGATAACGCGTCGTCCACGGCCAGTTGATCTTGCCATCGAGGTTAGTTGTACGGACTAAGAACACTTTCATCCATTTCATTATGTGTGTCACCATAGATCATTACTGTGGTAACGAGGAATGGTGTTTTAGGCTGCTCTTCAGAAAGAGAGATTGGCAAACCAGGCTGCTCTTGAGAAAGAGAGATTGGCAAGCCAGGCTGCTCTTGAGGCTGCTCTTGAGAAAGAGAGATTGGCAAGTCAGGCTGCTCTTGATGAGAGGGACCAGACCACGGCACGATTGATTGAGGAGGAGAGATCCCGGAATGAGGCGGGTCAACGGGCCTTGTACGAGCTTTTTGTGGTAAATTTTTTCACATTAGGAAAAGCATGTGTGTAATGTCTATTTCATTACTAACTAATATGACCCACTCTTCAGGGTCTGTGCGAGAAGAGCGGTCAAGTCCCTCCGCTGATGCCCGTCTTCTCTTCGATTGGAACGGTGAGTTTCATTATAAACTAGTATTAATAATTGAGTGTCATCATGCTAACTGAGACATTGCAAAATATCTATTCTACAGAATAACTCCCGAGCGGCATTGCACGACCCTTCTCCAGGTGTTTCTCCTTCTTGATGACCACTACGGTAAGTTTCTCTTCTCCTCTTTCATATTCTCCTTGCCTTAATTTCCCCAACAATGACATAATTAGCCCATTTAGCTCCAAAAATACATAGTTAGCTCATTTAGCTCCAAGAAGAGGAGAAGAGGAGAAGAAATAGGACCTATGAAAATAAAGAAGAAGAAGAAGAGAAGAAGAAGGAGGAGGAGGAGGAGGAGAAGGAGAAGGAGGAGAAGGCCAAGGACCTTCTAGTCCTTCTCCTCCTCCTCCTCCTTCTCCTCCTTCTTCTTTATTTCTTCTTCTTCTCCTCCTCCTCCTCTTTCTTCTCCTCTTTCATATTCTCCTTGCCTTAATTTCCCCAACAATGACATAATTAGCCCATTTAGCTCCAAAATGCCATAATAAGCTCAAAATGGCATAAGAACCTTGGTTAGCTCATTAATATTATATACTTAGCTTGTTTTCCTCTAAAATGAGATAATTAGCCTATTTAGCTCCAAAAAGACATAGTTAGCTAATTTAGCTCCAAGAAGAGGAGAAGAGGAGAAGAAATACGAAAAATCAAAGGAAAGAAGAAGAAGAAGAAGAGAAGGAGAAGGAGGAGGAGGAGGAGGAGGAGGAGAAGGCCAAGGACCTTCTAGTCCTTCTCCTCCTCCTCCTCCTCCTCCTCCTTCTTCTTTATTTCTTCTTCTTCTCCTCCTCCTCCTCTTTCTTCTCCTCTTTCATATTCTCCTTGCCTTAATTTCCCCAACAATGACATAATTAGCCCATTTAGCTCCAAAATGCCATAATAACCTCAAAATGGCATAAGAACCTTAGTTAGCTCATTAATATTATATACTTAGCTTGTTTTTCTCTAAAATGGGATAATTAGCCCATTTAGCTACAAAAAGACATAGTTAGCTAATTTAGCTCCAAGAAGAGGAGAAATGAAAAGGAAGAACAAAAAGAAGAAGAGAAAGAGAAGAGAAGGAAAAGGAGAAGAAGGAGGAGGAGAAGAAGGAGAAGGAGGAGGAGGAGGAGGAGGAGAAGGAGGAGAAGGCCAAGGACCTTCTAGTCCTTCTCCACCTCATCCTCCTTCTCCTCCTTCTTCTTTATTTCTTCTTCTTCTCCTCCTCCTCCTCTTTCTTCTCCTCTTTCATATTCTCCTTGCCTTAATTTCCCCAACAATGACATATTTAGCCCATTTAGCTCCAAAATGACATAATAACCTCACAATGGCATAAGAACCTTGGTTAGCTCATTAATATTATATACTTAGCTTGTTTTCCTATAAAATGGGATAATTATCCCATTTAGCTCCAAAAAGACATAGTTAGCTAATTTAGCTCCAAGAAGAGGAGAAGAGGAGAAGAAATAGGAAAAATGAAAAGAAAGAAGAAGAAGAAGAAGAAGGAGGAGGAGGAGGAGAAGGAGGAGAAGGCCAAGGACCTTCTAGTCCTTCTCCTCCTCTTCCTCCTTCTCCTCCTTCTTCTTTATTTCTTATTCTTATCCTCCACCTCCTCTTTCTTCTCCTCTTTCATATTCTCATTGCCTTAATTTCCCCAACAATGACATAATTAGCCCATTTAACTCCAAAATGCCATAATAACCTCAAAATGGCATAAGAACCTTGGTTAGCTCATTAATATTATATACTTAGCTTGTTTTCCTCTGAAATGGGATAATTAGCCCATTTAGCTCCAAAAAGACATAGTTAGCTAATTTATCTCCAAGAAGAGGAGAATAGGAGAAGAAATAGCAAAAATGAAAAGAAAGAAGAAGAAGAAGAAGAAGAAGAAGAAGAAGAGAAGAAGGAGGGGGAGGAGGAGGAGAAGGAGGAGAAGGCCAAGGACCTTCGAGTCCTTCTCCTCCTCCTCCTCCTTCTCCTCCTTCTTCTTTATTTCTTCTTCTTCTCCTTCTCCTCCTCATTCTTCTCCTCTTTCATATTATTCTTCTCCTCCTCCTCCTTCTTCTCTTCTTCTTTTTTCTTCTTCTCCTCATCCTTCTCCTTCTCCTTCCCCTCCTCCTCCTCCTCCTCCTCCTTCTTGTTTTTCTTCTCCTTGTTCTCTTCTTGCTTCTTCTCTTTCTTCTTCATTTTAGCTTATTTATCATATATATGTTGTTGTTCTTCTTCTTCTGACTTTCTTATTCCCATTTTGCAGATTGGATGTACTACATGCATGGAAGCTGGCACTGGAGTGCTTTAGTTTCCGTTTTTATTTGAGTTGATGAACAATGTGGAACTATGTGTATATGTATATATGGATGAACAATATATGTGCAACTATATGTATGTATATATGGATGAAAGTTTGTATGTGTTGGTTCTTTTGATATATGGGATGTACGTGATGAACAAATGGCATTGATGAGCTTTATATGTATATCATATATGTGTTGTGACCTATTTATCATATATGTGCTATGAATTATATGTATATGTGCTGTGAAATAGAAAAAATAAACAAAAATGTGACAATATAGGCTCTTTGCCGTCTGCCAGCTGATGGCAAAGGTCTTTGCCGTCAGCTGGCCGACGGCAAAGGTGCCTCGTGGCGCCCAGCTGTGCAACCTGGGCAGTAGCAGCTGGCCATATAGTATCTTTGTTGTCTGCTTCCAGGGGGGCAGACGGCAAAGAAGAGGGCATAGAGGAGGGGGTGGAGGAGGTGGAGGCTGACGACAAAGAAGAGGGAAGGCAGACGGCACAGAAGAGGGGGGAGGCAGACGGCAAAGAAGAGGGGGGAGGCTGACGGCAAAGAAGAGGTGGGAGGCTGACGGCAAAGCCTCCGTTAGCCCCTAACGGAGGCAAAGCCTGTCGGCTGCCGTCTCGATCACTTTGCCGACTGCTCCTATGAAAAGCTGACGGCAAAGCTCTTTGCCGTCCGCTTTGGGGAGACAGACGGCAAAGAAGCTACAATGCCGTCGTAGGCTGACGCAGAAATTTTGCCGGCCATGAGATTCTTTGCCGTCTGTGATATTCTCTTTGCCGTCCGGGATTGACTCTTTGCCGTCTGTTATGGCAGACGGCAAAAAAGCTAATTCCTGTAGTGCTAGCTGACAAAGCTCAGTGTGCTCGTGGAGTGGACGTTTTGAAGACTCCAACATTTCATAGAAGGCCTTTGTAGATTCCTCCATCTCATCATCCGAATCCCGACCATCATCAAAGTCTTGCACCATGCCTTTGATCCCAGTACAATGCTCATCGGAGCAAAGACGAACTACCTTAGCTATGGTGCATTATCCAGAATCACCATGAAATGTCCACACCATATAATTAGGCTTAAAACCCCTTCCCTATAGGTGTTTAATCATTACAACCTCTATCCTCTTTTTATAGTTGTCGCACCCAGGATAGGGCACCAGTTTGTTTCTTGGCAATTTGCAAATGCGGCTTTCACAAACTCCTTGGTTTTTATAAACCATTCTTTGGTCATCTCTTTGTGACTAGTGTGACTGGCGTACATCCATTGACGATCACTCATCTTGCCTAGATGCTAAAGACACCACACACACACACATATATATATAGTAACACTATTCATCATCCAGGGTGCACAATAAGTTATTCTTCACCTGAGATAATTTTACGATTGTTTCATACATAAATTACATATGATATACAAATAGTTACATTCATATTGATTCACAACGTAAAATTTGACATAAAAAACAAAATTATGGGTCACGAGACCTGAAAATTTATTTTATGTACATTTTACACTAAAACTTTATGTTCATAAATATACGTAAAATAAAATAATATTATGGTGATTATGAATTTTCTTGTGTTTCCTTTTTATACGTGAAATAAGATAAAATTACGGTATGTAAAAATATGGTGCATTGATATTAAAATAGAAGGGGGTGAAGAATAACTATTCCTTACCCAGGATTACGAATAGCGCGACCCTATATATATATATATATATATATATATATATATATATATATATATATATATATAATTCAGCATGTATATTCATCAATTAATCTAGTTTGTGAATTTTATTATGTCCATGCAACTTACACGCTAATAGGTAAAGATAGGTCCTAATCCCATCCGAGTATGTGTAGAGTGAGTACGTTCTCCATGCTCCACCCCATTCCGAGACAAAATTTTGGCAGCACCTCCCCGTTGTTCTCCAAATACTCTTCTCGACAAAAAGTCGAGAGAATGTGCATCCGGAGAACAATGGGGGAGGCGGTGCCGAAATTTTGTTTTGGAATGGGATAGAGTGTGGAGAACGTACCCAACCTACACATCCTCGGGTTGTCCATGGTAATCGTTGACCAATATGAATAAGTCACGGCGATAAATATGCAACTGAATGCATATTTATTGATGCAACCCTTTTGTATGGGAGATGCCTAGGTTACACGACTTAGCATGAAAATGAAATCTAATGACATGATTAAAAGTGCATAGGAGGTGAAGGTGGATTCGTAACTCACCCTTGGTTGTAGAGGAAGTAGGCGAACAACGAGGGGATCACAGAACAAAATCTTCGACGACGATGACTCCAAGGAGATGAAATAGCACAAAGCATGTAAATTTTACCGAGTGAATTTTTTTAGCACATCACGTCACAGCATTGACAGTTCAAACTATGAAAAAATCATATTGCTAATGACATCTCTTCTTTTCCTCCTCCTCCTCTTCTTATTCTTTTTCTTCTTTCTTTCTCCTCCTCTTCTTCTTCTTCTACTTCTTCTTCTCCTCCTCCTCTTCTTATACTTCTTCTTCTTCTTTCCTTCTCCACTTCTTCTTCTTTTCTTCTTCTTCTTCTTCTTCTTCCTTCTTTTCATTTTTCCTCTTCTTTCTTACCCTCTTCTCCTCTTCTTGTTCTGCTTCTTCATTTTCTTCTCCTCCTCCTCCTCCTCTTCTTCTTTTCCTCCTCCTCCTCCTCCTCCTCTACTTATTCTTCTTTTCTTCATTGTCATTTTTGAAAGTGCGTTATATCGACTAGAGGGGGTGAATATGAGATTTTTAGAATTTCATCGCTGAGGAAATTCCTTTTTAGGAAATTCCTCACTGATGAATAACTTGCAGCGGAAACAGCAAAGGATCCGGGGTGCAAAGTATTACTACAACAGTTTTCTTGATGAGGATTATGAAAAACAATTTGCACAGTACGCAGGCACAGAGTAAGCAGGAGAGGATTAACTACTGTGAAGAATTTGAGGTTGAGGAAATTCAGACAAAGTCATCAGCAAATTCTTCAAACAGAGACAACGAAAATCTTCAACATACAATATTGAAGAATTGAAAGAGTTGAAGAAATAGAACTCGTGTCACAGTGAAGACAGTTGTTGATGACCCAGTTCCAACTACTGTGACAGTCGTACGTCTGGTTCGAAGCAGCTTGGTATTGAAACCAAAAGACACACAGTGCCTACCGTATTCTCCTTGAGCTAAGGACACACAGTCCTCGCCCAACACTCGTGGTACGTCTTCAGGGCAGACTTCCAAACCCTCACAAACTCGGTCACCCGATGATCCACAATTGACTGGTGGATTGCTATACACCATGACGCCTAACTGTTTGGAGGATGCACAATCCTCAAAGGTAAAAGGCTTCAGTTCCACACAGGAACAAATTCTTCAGTGATGCTCAATCACTTGGTTTTTGGTTTGTGGTTTGGTGTTTGGGGTATTTCCTCACTAATGATTTACTCTCAAAGACTCTGAGGAATTTGGGTTGCTCTAAATGACAAGTGTCAGTTTCTTGCGGAGCATCCAACCAGCTAATGGTTGTGGGGGTGGCTATTTATAGCGTAGGAGCATCCCGACATGATTTGACATAAATGCCATTAAATATTATGATCGTTGGTGTGGATAAGATCGGTGATGTGGCGCGAATTGCGGCAACGGTCGGGACTCTCAAATGTGAGAGTCCTCATGTCTCTCATATTCCTCACTTGAGGCTTTTGTAGGATTAGGCTTGGGTTGAGCATCATGAGGAAATTCATTCCATAGTGTTATCTCGACCCCCTTTAACAGTACGGTGTTCCTGTGACTCAAGAGTGAAGAAAATTAACAGAAAGAATAAATCTTCATGCTTCAAAGTCTTCGGATTGTTTTTCTTCAGGACAGACCGAATTCCTCATCTTTAATATCTTCATGAGGAGTATCAATTTCATCGCAATTTCTTCAGGATCAAAGTCTTCAACAAAAGTCCAATTTCTTCAGCCGAAGATATACATTTTTAGGGGTCAATATTCATCGTATAATTCAAACTCCTCAGCGACTTATAGATCATGTGTACACTCATGAACACATTAGATACTTAACCTATAACTCTTCAAACCACCAAAATCACTAAAGGCACTAGATGCACTTATAGTTTTTCATCTTTTTCTACTTATTTTATTTATGACTAATTAACTAATCTAAACCTAGAACAAAACTAAATGTATCACCAATCTAGCATTAAACAGAAAAAGAACAAAAAAACACCTTCACCTCCTTCTGTCGAAGGCAGGGAGCGGAGGCCAGGGCGATGGGGGGCCGAGGCAGTGAGGGGTGATGACCCACAACTATAGGGGATCAATTGTAGTCCTTTCGATAAGTAAGAGTGTCAAACCCAACGAGGAGCAGAAGGATCTGACAAGTGGTTTTCAGCAAGGAAATATCTGCAAGCACTGAAATTGTCGGTAACAAGTGATTGTGTGGTGAGATGATTCATAGCAAGCAACAAGTAACAAAAGTAGCAATGGTGCAGCAAAGTATCCCAATCCCTTTTGTAGCAAGGGACAAGCTTGGACAAAGTCTTATAAGAGGAAAAACGCTCCCGAGGACACATGGGTATTTATGTCATGCTAGTTTCATCATGTTCATATGATTCGCGCTCGTTACTTTGATAGTTTGATATGTGGGTGGAACGGCGCTTGGGTACTGCCCTTACTTGGACAAGCATCCCACTTATGATTAACCCCTCTCGCAAGCATCCGCAACTACGAAAGAAGAATTAAGACAAAGTCTAACCATAGCATTAAACTAGTGGATCCAAATCAGCCCCTTACGAAGCAACGCATAAACTAGGGTTTAAGCTTTTGTCACTCTAGCAACCCATCATCTACTTACTACTTCCCAATGCCTTCCTCTAGGCCCAAATAATGGTGAAGTGTTATGTAGTCGACGTTCACATAACACCAATAGAGGAAAAACAACATAGAACATATCAAATTACCGAACGAATACCAAATTCAGATGACTATTATTAGCATGAGTTATCCCATGTCCTCGGGAACACAAGTAACTACTCACAAAGCATAATCATAATCATGATCAGAGGTGTAATGAGTAGCATCAAGGATCTGAACATAAACTCTTCCACCAAGTAATCCAACTAGCATCAACTACAAAGAGTAATCAACACTACTAGCAACCATACAAGTACCAATTGGACTCGCGAGACGGAGATTGGTTACAAGAGATGAACTAGGGTTTGGAGATGAGATGGTGCTGATGAAGATGTTGAAGGAGATGAGTCCCCTCCGATGAGAGGAGTGTTGGTGATGACAATGGCGACGATTTCCCCCTCCGAGAGGGATGTTTCCCCGGCAGTATCGTCCTACCGGAGCTCTAGATTGGTTCTGCTCAAGTTCCGCCTCGTGGCGGAGGCGAAACCACGAAAAAGATTCCGTCTGATTTTTTCCAGACGAAACCCTCCATATAGTAAAAGAGCGGGCAAGTGGGCCAGCGGGGTGCCCACAAGCCCCCATGGCACGGCGTGGGGGTGGCCGCACCATGCAGGCTTGTGGCCACCCCCTCGCGGCCCTCTGGCGCTTCTTCGGCCCAGTATTTTTATATATTCGGAAAAAAATCTCCATTGATTTTCACAGCGTTTGGAGTTGCGCGGAATAGGTATCTCAACTTTGCTCCACTTTCAGGCTAGAATTCGAGTTGCCGGTATTCTCCCTCTTCATGTAAATCTTGCAAAATAAGAGAAAAAGGCATAAGAATAGTACCGTGAAGTGAAATAACAGCAAAAGAAGCAATAAATATCAACATGAAAACATGATGCAAATGTTGGAAATATGCCCTAGAGGCAATAATAAATTAGTTACTATTATATTTCCTTGTTCATAATAATCGTTTATTATCCATGCTAGAATTGTATTGATTGGAAACTCAAATACATGTGTGCATACATAGACAACACACTGTCCCTAGTGAGCCTCTAGTTGACTAGTTCCTTGATCAAAGATGGTCAAGGTTTCCTGGCCATAGGCAAGCGTTGTCACTTGACCCAAACTATGAACGTAGCATATTCATCGTGTCGTTTTATTGCTATAGTTTTCTGCGTGTCAAGTATTTGTACCTATGACCATATGATCATATAACTCACTGGCACTGGAGGAATACCATGTGTGTATCAAACGTCACAATGTAATTGGGTGACTATAAAGATGCTCTACAGGTATCTCCGAAGGTGTCCGTTGAGTTAGTATGGATCAAAACTGGGATTTGTCACTCCGTGTGACGGAGAGGTATCTCGGGGCCCACTCGGTAATACAACATCACACACAAGCCTTCCAAGCAATGTGACTTAGTGTATGTCACGGGATCTTGTATTACAGAACGAGTAAAGGGACTTGTCGGTAAACGAGATTGAAATAGGTATGCGGATACCGACGATCGAATCTCGGGCAAGTAACATACGGAAGGACAAAGGGAATGACATACGGGATTATATGAATCCTTGACACTGAGGTTCAACCGATAAGATCTTCGGAGAATATGTAGGATCCAATATGGGCATCCAGGTCCCGTTATTGGATATCGACCGAGGAGTCTCTTGGGTCATGTCTACATAGTTCTCGAACCCGCATGGTCTGCACACTTAAGGTTCGGCGATGTTTTATGCGTATTTGAGTTATATGGTTGGTTACCGAATGTTGTTCGGAGTCCAGGATGAGATCACGGATGTCACGAGGAACTCCGGAATGGTCCGGAGGTAAAGATCGATATATAGGAAGTCCTGTTTTGGTCACCGAAAAAGTTTCGGGCTCATCGGTAGTGTACCGGGAGTGCCGGGAGGGGTACCGGGGACCATCGGGAGGGGTCTCATGGGCTATGAGAAGAGATAAACCAGCCCCTAGTGGGCTGGAATAAGTTCCCACTAAGGCCCATAAGGTTTGAGAAGGAAAAAACACAAGGTGGAAAGAGTTTCCAAGTGGGAAGGTAGAACCCTACTCCAAGTAGGATTGGAGTAGGACTCCTCCACCTCCAATTTAGGCCAAACCTTGACGGTTTGAGGCTGCCTCCTCCCCTCCCTCCCTCCTATATATACTAGAGGTATTGAGGGGTTTTTGAGACACAACTTTGCCACGTGCTGCTCGACCCTATACAACGCAGTTTTTCCTCTAGATCGTATTTCTGCGGAGCTCGGGCGGAGCCCTGCTGAGGTAGATCACCACCAACCTCCGGAGCACCGTCACGCTGCCGGGGAACTCATCTACCTCTCCATCTCTCTTGCTGGATCAAGAAGGCTGAGATCATCGTCGAGATGTACGTGTGCTGAACGCGGAGGTGCCGTCCGTTTGGCACTAGATCGGAGCGGATCGTGGGACGGATCGTGGGACGGTTCGTGGGACGGTTCGCGGGGCGGATCGACGGACGTGAGGACGTTCCACTACATCAACCGCGTTTCTTAACGCTTCCTGGTGTGCGATCTACAAGGGTACGTAGATCCAAATCTCCTCTCATAGATGGACATCACCATGATAGGTCTTCGTGCGCGTAGGAAAATTTTTGTTTCCCATGCGACGTTCCCCAACAACAAAATGGACGTATCAACTCCCCCAAGCTTAGACCTCGCTTGTCCTCAAGCGAAAGCCGAGCTCAATAAATATGTCCACATGTTTAGGGAGAGAGGTGTCGACAAAACAAGATACGAACATGCATGCATCATGATCAAGCTCAGAACAGCAATACCAACATATAATCTCTCCTGCTAAAGTGATAATTCCTTCACAAAGTAAAGCATGGATCAAGAACCTTACCGAGAAGTAACAACGGGTAGCCTTTAGTCATTGAAGCAATTGCAATTTATCACAATATCAGAAAGAGTCAAATAAGAGCTTGTAAAGCAAATCCACATACTCAACCATTATTTCGTTCTCTACAATTGCTACAACTCACGTGGTACTCATGAGATCAAAGTTTCAGCTGAACACAGAGAAAGATAGGGGCTTATAGTTTTGCCTCCCAACTTCTTATCTCAAGGGTAATGTCAACAATAATAATTCATGAATGCCTACCTCCAAGTTGACTTATGAATATAGATCTTTCCCAAGCATGTGACGGTAGCCAAGACAAAGGCAAAATAAGGAATTGGTGAAGATCACCATGACTCTTTCAAGTGCAAAAAGTAAAGGTACAAGATAGGCCCTTCGCAGAGGGAAGCAGAGGTTATCATGCGCTTTATTGGTTTGGATGCGTGTCCTCTTAGTGCGGAGGAACGTCACTTTATATTGCCTCCTGTGATAAAGAACTTTATTATGCAGTCTGTCGCTTTTATGTCTTCCTCATCATAGGTTCGTATAAAGCTTATTTTCCACACACTAATAGATCGTACATATTAGAGAAATTTTTTTATTTCTTGCACCGATGACAATTTACTTGAGGGATCTTATTCAATCCATAGGTAGGTATGGTGGACACTCATGGCAAAACTGGTTTGAAGGTTTATGGATGCACAAGTAGTATCTCTACTTAGTGCGAGAGTTTTGGCTAGTATGAGGTGGAAGCAATCGTCACATGCTAAGGGATCTCTAATCATATAACATTGTTCACAGCCAAGCAAACACAATTCATTACGTTGTCTTCCTTGTCCAACGTCTACTTCTAGGCATGCAATAGTTTGGTGAGTGTTCACAATCATAGATGGTGTCAGAGATGATATATTTATATGTGAACCTCTCCTTCCTTATCGCTTCCTATTAATTGCAACAATGACCAAGGTCTACGTTTGCCTACCCTCAACAAGTTTCAATCATCATTCTTTTTATATGTGAAGCCATCACTTCCCATAAGATCACTACATGATCTTTCATGCTTTTGTTCTACTCTCACTCTTTTGATCATGGCAAGAGGCAAAGCCCTTCAACTAAGACACTCTTTATTATATGGCTCATGAGCAAGAATACATCAGGGGTGACACAAAGCACAACTAAAGACTAAAACACTAAGTCTTTTAAACTACTAGAAAAAAAACTGAAAAGGAAAAATAAAAACAAAGGTAAAGGCAAAAGATGTGATGGTGATACGATACCGGGGCAACTCCCCCAAGCTTGGCAAAAGCCAAGGGGATTGCCCATACCAATGCTCAGTTGTCTTCCTTTGGTGGTGGTGGAGGAGTTGTTGCAGAGGTCTTGAGCTTGCCTAATTTCCACTTGAGCATAAAATTCTGCTCTCTCAGATCATCATTTTCCTCCTCAAGCTTCAACACCCTTTGACAAAGTTCCTGCTTACTCTCCTGCAAGAAACGAGAAGGGATAAACAAGTTCTTAGGCTTCTTCCTTGAGTCAGGGAGGCTCGACTTCTTGAACTCCACATGAGTGCGTCGAGGTTGAGGTAGAGGAGCCTCCTCTTCATCGGAACTCGTTTGTTCCTTCTCCTTGGGATCATAGTCCTATTCCTCATCAGTGGTCCAGCCATATGGTTCGAAGTCCCCATAGACCTTGGGGTTAGCAAGGTAATCAGTCACATAGATCTCCCCCTCTGAATCCTAAGAATACATCTTGACCTAGATCTGCGGCAGAAAACAGGCTCGAAATGAAATACAGTGGAAATCTGCGTGATGCAGGGGCCAGACCAAACGGAAGTATGTATAATGATTTTTCCAGACCAGAAGGAGTACCCTACACGAAAACGGAGTCCAGGAGGCGCACGAGGTGGCCACAAGCCCTCACGGCGCGGTCAGGGGGTGGGCCCGCGTCATGCAGGCTTGTCGCCTCCTCGCGCACTTTCCGGACTACTTCCAATTTTTGTATTTTTTCAACTATTCCAAAACGGAGAAAATTTCCTATGGGGAACGTTTTGGACTCTGTTTTCTTACCGAATCTCATACCTCTTCGTTTTCGGAGTCTGAAACAGAATGATAAATGTCCCTTAGGTATTCTTCCGGAGTTATGGTATTGATGATATTGCTTTCAACATTAATGGGGGTACGTGAGATATAATGCTTGATTCTCTGCCCATTTACCACTCTCGGACAATTACCTTCCGTCTTGTTGATCTTGATAGCACCGGAACGATATACTACCTCAAAAACATAGGGAACTTCCCATTTAGAGAGAAGCTTGCCTGCAAAGAATCTTAAACGAGAGTTATATAGCAAGACATAATCACCTACATTGAACTCACGTTTTTGTATCCTCTTATCATGCCACCTCTTAACCTTCTCTTTGAAAAGCTTGGCATTCTCATATGCCTGAGTTCTCCACTCATCAAGCGATCTAATGTCAAATAACCTCTTCTCACTGGCAAGTTTGAAATCAAAGTTGAGCTCTTTGATTGCCCAATAAGCTTTATGCTCTAGCTCAACAGGTAAATGACATGCTTTCCCATACACCATTTTGTACAGAGACATGCCCATGGGATTTTTATAGGCAGTTCTATAAGCCCATAGTGCATCATCGAGCTTCTTAGACCAATTCTTTCTAGACCTGTTGACAGTCTTTTGCATAATTAGTTTAATCTCTCTGTTGCTTAGCTCTACTTGACCACTGGACTAAGGGTGGTAGGGAGACGCAATTCTATGGTTGACATCGTACTTAGCAAGCGTTTTACGGAAAGCACCATGAATGAAGTGTGAACCACCGTCGGTCATTAGATATCTAGGGACTCCAAATCTAGGGAAGAAAACTTCTTTCAGCATATTGATAGAAGTATTGTGATCAGCACTACTAGTGGGGATAGCTTCTACCCACTTAGTGACGTAATCAACAACAACTAAGATGTGAGTATACCCATTGGATTTTGAAAAAGGTCCCATATAATCAAAGCCCCAAACATCAAATGGTTCAATGACAAGTGAATAGTTCATAGGCATTTCCTGACGTTTACCGATATTACCTACTCTTTGACATTCGTCACAAGACAAGACAAACTTACGGGCATCCTTGAAGAGACTAGGCCAATAGAAACCTGATTGCAATACCTTGTGTGCAGTTCTATCTCCCGCATGGTGTCCTCCGTAAGCCTCGGAGTGACACTTCTGTAGGATCTGTCCCTATTCATGTTCAGGTACACAACATCTAGTAACACCATCTATTCCTTCCTTATAAAGGTGAGGATCATCCCAAAAGTAGTGTCTCAAGTCAAAGAAGAATTTCTTCTTTTGCTGGTACATGAAATTAGTTGGTATACATTTGGCAACGATATAGTTTGCATAATCAGCATACCACGGTGCACTACGTGAAGCATTGATGACATTCAATTTCTCACTGGGAAAGCTATCATCAATAGGTTGTGGGTCATCAAGAACGTTCTCCAACCTAGACAAGTTATCTGCTACTGGGTTATCATCACCCTTTCTGTCGACAAAGTGCAAATCAAATTCTTGTAGCAAGAGAACCCATCTGATAAGTCTAGGTTTAGCGTCCTTCTTCTCCATGAGGTACTTAATAGCAGCATGATCAGTGTGAATAGTGATTTTGGAATCAACTATGTAAGACCTGAACTTTTCACATGCAAACACGACTGCTAAAAATTCCTTCTCCGTAGTGGCATAGTTTCTCTGGGCACTGTCTAGAGTTCTACTAGCGTAGTGAATAACATTCAACTTCTTATCAACTCTTTGCCCTAGAACAACACCAAAGCATAATCGCTAGCGTCACACATGATCTCAAAAGGCAAGTTCCAATCAGGTGGTTGAACAATAGGTGCAGTTATCAAAGCCCTCTTAAGTATTTCGAAGGGTTCCTCACAATCATCGTCAAAAACAAAAGGAATATCCTTTTGCAAGATATTGGTAAGAGGCCTAGAAATCTTAGAAAAGTCTTTAATGAACCTTCTATAGAAACCAGCATGACCAAGGAAACTTCTTATTCCTCTGATATCTGTGGGGTATGGCATTTTTTCGATTGCATCAACCTTAGCCTTATCGACTTCAATACCTCTTTCAGAAATTTTATGTCCTAAGACGATGCCTTCATTAACCATAAAGTGGCACTTCTCCCAATTCAAGACAAGATTGGTTTCTTTACATCTCTGCAAGACTCGATCAAGGTTGCTGAGGCAATCATCAAAAGAAGACCCGTAAACGGAGATGTCATCCATGAATACCTCGACAATCTTTTCACAAAAGTCAGAGAATATAGCCATCATACATCTTTGAAAGGTGGTAGGTGCATTACATAAGCCAAAAGGCATACGTCTATAAGCAAAGGTACCGAAAGGGCAGGTGAAAGTGGTCTTCTCCTGATCAGATTGCGCAACTGGTATTTGGGAGAAACCAGAATAACCGTCTAGAAAGCAGAAGTGTGTGTGTTTGGACAGCCTTTCTAGCATTTGGTTGATAAAAGGCACAGGGTAATGATCTTTCCTAGTGGCCTTATTCAACTTCCTAAAATCAATCACCATCCTATAGCCAGTAATAATCCTCTGTGGGATCAACTCATCCTTATCATTAGGGACAACGGTGATGCCTCCCTTCTTAGGAACGCAATGCACTGGACTCACCCAATCGCTATGAGCAACAGGATAGATAATACCCGCTTCCAGGAGCTTTAGTATTTCTTTTCTTACTACTTCTTTCATCTTACGATTCAATCTCCTTTGATGATCAGCAACTGGTTTGAATTCAGGATCATTTTTGATCTTGTGCTGGCATAGAGTGGGAGTAATGCCCTTAAGACAATCAAGAGTATATCCTATAGCAGCACGGTGCTTCCTCAGAGTTTTTAGTAACTTCTTTTCTTCCTGCTCTGAGAGGTTAGCACTAATAATAACAGGATATATCTCCTTTTCATCAAGATAGGCATACTTAAGAGTATCAGGCAACTGTTTAAGCTCGAACACAGGATCACCCTTTGGTGGGGGTGGATCCCCAAGCAGTTCAACAGGCATGTTATTCTTAAGGATAGGATATTGTTCTAAGACAACTCTATCTATTTCATCCCTTTCATCCATATGCATATGATTTTCATGCTCATGCAAGTATTGCTCTAAGGGATCAGTAGGGGGCACGGCAGTAGAGGCTAAGGCAATAGTTTCATCCCTACTAGGCAACTCCTTTTCATGAGGTTATCTAGCAAACTTAGAGAAATTGAACTCATGTGACACACCTTCAAAGCCAACAGTGACAGTTTGCTTCTCACAATCGATATGAGCATTGACCGTATTGAGAAAAGGTCTACCAAATATGATGGGACAAAAGCTTCGTCCTTTCTCTTTCTACTACCGTGGTCGGGCTTTGAGTCGTACTCAAATTTACACCTTACAATATAACCAAGAACTCCTTCTTTGCTGATCTATTTTGAACTCCTTCAAAAACTTGTCAAGGCATGCATTTCGTTGAAAGTTCTATTAAGCACTTTGATCTATCTTTATAGATGTTGATGCTCAACTCTCAAGTAGCTACATCTAGGTTTTCCTTTGAAAAACTCCTTTCAAACAACCCTTTATTCTTTGTAGAAATTCTACATTATTTCCAATCAACAGTATGTCAACCACATATATTCATCAGAAATTCTATAGTGCTCCCACTCACCTTTTGGAAATACAAGTTTCTCACAAACTTTGTATAGAACCAAAAACTTTGATCATCTCATCAAAGTGTATATTCCAACTCCGATATGCTTGCTCCAGTCCATAGAAGGATCGCTGGAGCTTTGCATACTTGTTAGCACCTTTTAGGATCGACAAAATCTTCTGGTTGTATCATATACAACCTTTCGTCAAGGAAACTGTTGAGGAAACAATATTTTGACATCCTATCTGCAATATTTCATCAATGATGCAGCAACTGCTAACATAATTTCAATAGACTTTTAGCATCGCTACGAGTGAGAAAGTCTCACTGTAGTCATCTCCTTGAACTTTGTCAAAAACACCTTTGCGACAAGTCGAGCTTTCTTAATGTTGACTTTTCACCATCGTCGTCTGTCTTCCTTTTAAAGATTCATTCACAGTTAATAGTCTTATGACCATGAAGTGGTTCTTCCAAAGTCTATACTTTGTTTTCATACATGGATCCTCTCTCGGATTTCATGGCCTCCAGCCATTTGTCGGAATCCAGGCCCACCATCGCTTCTCCATAGCTCGTAGGTTCATTGTTGTCCAACAACATTACTTTCAAGACAGGGTTACTGCACCACTCTGTAGCAGCAGTACGTGACCTTGTCGACCTACGAGGTTTCTAGTAACTTGATCTAAAGTCTCATGATCACTATCATTAGCTTCCACTTCAATTGGTGTAGGCGCCACAGGAACAACTTCCTACGCCTTGCTACACACACACTGGTTGAAGTGATGGTTCACATAACCTCATTAAGTTTCCACCAAAACTCCAACTCAATTCTTTCGAGAGAAACTTTTCCTCGAGAAAGGACCCGTTTCTAGAAACAAACACATTTGCTTCGGATTTGAGATAGGAGGTATACCCAATTGTTTTGGGTGTCCTATGGAGATGCATTTATCCTCTTTGGGTTCGATCTTATCCGGCTGAAACTCTTTCACATAAGCATCGCAGCCCTAAACTCTTATGAAATGACAACTTAGGTTTCTCTAAACCATAGTTCATACGGTGTCATCTTAACGGAATTACGTGGTGCCCTATTTAAAGTGAATGTGGTTGTCTCTAATGCCTAACCCATAAACGATAGTGGTAATTTGATAAGAAATAACATATTATGCACTATGTCTAATACTGCACGATTATGACATACGGACACACCATCAGACTATGGTGTTCCAGGTGGCATAAGTTGTGAAACATTTTTCACGTGAAACAATTTTCACCTTGTCTTAAACGTTTACCAAACTCGTAACTCAGATATATATCATTATCTCCACGATCACATCGTAGACATAGTATCCTCTTGTCACAATGATCTTCAACTTCACTCTGAAATTACTTGAACCTTTTTCAATAATTCAGACCTGTGTTTCATCAAGTAAATACACTAGTATCTAAAATCATTTGTGAAGTATGAACATAATGATATTCACTGCGTGCCTCAATACTCATCGGACTACACACATCCAAATGTATTATTTCCAACAAGTTACATTCTAGTTCCATCTCACTGGAAAAAGAGGTCTTCAGTCATCTTGCCCATGTTGTGTGATTTGCATGTCTCAAGTGGTTCAAAAATCAAGTGAGTCAAACGATCCATTCGCATGGAGTTTCTTCATGCGTTTATACCAACAAGCATGGTTTGCATGTCTCAAACGTTTCAAAAATGAGTGAGTACAAAGATCCATCAGCATGGAGCTTCTTCATGCATTTTATACCAATATGACTCAAGCAGCAGTGCCACAAGTAAGTGGTACTATCATTACTACTTTGTATCTTTTGGCAACAATGTTATGAATATGTGTATCACTACGATCGAGATTCAATAAACCATTCATTCTAGGTGCAAGACCATTTAAGGTATCATTCAAGTAAACAGAATAACCATTATTCTCTTTAGATGAATAATCGTATTTGCCATTAACATAACCCAATCATGTCTATGCTCAACGCAAACACCAAATAACAATTATTTAGGTTTAACACTAATCTCGATGGTAGAGGGAGCGTGCGATGTGTGATCATATCAACCTTGTAAACACTTCCAACACACATTGTCACCTCGCCTTTAGCTAGTCTCTGTTTATTTCGTAGCTTTTATTTCGAGTTACTAATACTTAGCAACTGAACTGGTATCTAATACCCTGGTGCTACTAGGAGTACTAGTAAAGTACACCTCAATATCATGTATATCCAATATACTTTTGTCGACTTTGCCAACCTTCTCATCTACCAAGTGTCTAGGGTAGTTCCTCTTCAGTGACTGTTCCCCTCCTTACAGAAGCACTTAGTCTCGGGTTTGGGTTCAACCTTGGGTCTCTTCACTAGAGCAGCAACTGGTTTGCGTTTAATGAAGTATCTCTTCAAGTCCTTTCCCTTTTTGAAACTAGCGGTTTCACAAACCATCAACAATTGATGCTCCTTTTCGATTTCTACTTCTGCGGTGTCAAACATCGCGAATTGCTCAAGGATCATCATATCCATCGTTGATATGTTATAGTTCATCACGTAGCTCTAGTAGCTTGGTGTCAATGACTTTGGAGAACCGTCACTGTCTCATCTGGAAGATCAACTCCCACTCCATTCAGGCGATTGTAGTACTCAGAAAACCTGAGCACATGCTCAATGATTGAGCTCTTCTCCTTTACTTTTGCAGACAAAGAATCTTGTCGGAGGTCTCATACCTCTCAACAAGGGCATGAGCATGAAATCCCAATTTCATCTCTTGGATCATCACGTATGTCCTGCGACGTTCGAAACGTTTTTAACGCCTTAATTCTAAGTCGTTCAAGCAATATGCACTGAACTATCATGTAGTTATCAAAAAACGTGTATGTCGGATGTTCGCAACATCTATAGATCACGCTTGGGGTTCAGCACACCGAGCGATGTGTTAAGGATATAAGCCTTCTGTTTAGAAATGTTGACAATCCTTAGTTAACGGACCGAGTCTGCATAATTGCTACTTCTATCTTTCAACCATATTTTCTGTAGGAACGTTTCAAATACCGCAGAGCTATCGCGTAAGTTACAACTTAATTTGCAAAGACCTATTTGAATATGTTCATGATAATTAAGTTCATCTGATGAACTCCCACTTAGATCGACATCCCTCTAGTCATCCAAGTGTTACACGATCCACGTCAACTAGCCCATGTCTGATCATCACGTGAGACGGACTAGTCATCAGTGGTGAGCAACTTCATGCTGATCGTATTCAACCATACGACTCATGTTCGACCTTTCGGTCTCTTCTATTCGAGGTCATGTTTGTACATGCTAAGCTCGTCGAGTCAACCTAAGGTGTTTCGCGTGTGTAAATCTGGCTTACACCTATTGTATTCGAACGTTAAAATCTATCACAGCTGATCATCACGTGGTGCTTTGAGACAACGATCCTTCGCAACAGTGCACACTTAGGGGAATACGCTCTCAAAATTTTATGAGGGATCATGTTATTATGCTACCGTCGTTCTAAGCAATAAGATGAAAAACATGATAAACATCACATGCAATCATATAGCGACATGATATGGCCATTATCATCTTTGCTCCTTCGATCTCCATCTTCGGGCATCGCATGATCATCATTGTCACTGGCGTGAAACCATGATCTCCATCATCGTGTCTTCGTGAAGTCGTCATGCCAACTACTACTACTACTACTATATAGCTAACCGTTAGCAATGAAGTAAAAGTAGTAAACACATGGCGTTGCATCTCATACAATAAATTAAGACAACTCCTATGGCTCCTGTCGGTTGTCATACTCATCGAAATGCAAGTCCTGAATCCTATTACAACAACAAGATCATCTCATACATCACACATGTAACATCACATCCTTTGGCCATATCACATCACATGTCAAACCCTGCAAAAACAAGTTAGACGTCCTCTAATTGTTGTTGCAAGTTTTACGTGGCTGATTTGGGTTTCTAGCAAGAATGCCTTCTTACCTACGTGACAGCCACAACGATGATATGCCAAAGATATTTACCCTTCATAAGGACCCTTTTCATCAAATCCAATCCGACTAGAGTGGGAGAGACAGACACCCGCTAGCCACCTTATGCACCTAGTGCATGTTGGTCGGTGGAACCCGTCTCACGCAAGCGTACGTGTATGGTCGGTCCGGGCCGCTTCATCCCATAGTACCACCGGAAAAGAATAGGACTAGTAGAAGCAAGCAATTGACAAAATCATCCCCCACAACCTTTTGTGTTCTACTCGTGCATAGAATCTACGCATAGAAAACCTGGCTCTGATGCCACTGTTGGGTAACGTAGCATAAATTCAAAATTTTCCTATGCCATATTTAGATCTTCCTATGGAGAGACCAGCAACGAGAGAGGGGAGAGTGCATCTTCATACCTTTGAAGATCTCTAAGCGGAAGCGTTGCTAGAACGCGGTTGATGGAGTCGTACTCACGGCGATTTAGATCCCGTTGTGATATCTAGTGCCGAACCACGGCACCTCCGCGTTCAACACACGTGCAACCCGGTGACGTCTCCCGCACCTCGATCCAGCAAGGAGGAGGGAGAGGTTGGGGAAGATCTTCGGCAGCACGACGGCCTGGTGTCGATAGATAGACGAGGTCTCCCGGCAGGGCTTCGCCAAGCACCGTGGGAGAGGAGGAAGAAGAAGAGCAGGGCTGCGCCGAGAGAGAGATGGAAAACCGTATCTCCGAAGGCCAAAACCCCCACTATATATAGGGGGAAGGGAGGGGTGGCGCCCCATTTAGGGTTTCCCCTTTCAGGGGGGTGGCAGCCCTAGATGGGAGAAGGGGGAGGCGGCCAGGGAGGACAGGGGGGTGGCGCACCCCTAGATGGGCCTTAGGCCCACCAGCGCCTAGGGTTTCCCCTCCCTCCCTCTCTGGTGCACCTGGGCTGAGTGTGGGGGGCGCACCAGCCCACCTAGGGGTTGGTTCCCTCCCGCACTTGGCCCATGTAGCCTTTCGGGGCTTGTGGCCCCTCCCGGTGGGCTTCCGGAATCCTTCCGGTGGTCCCGACAGTTTGTCGGTGGTGCCCGAAACATTTCCGGCGTCCAAACCCATCCATCCTATATATCAATCTTTACCTCCGGACCATTCCGGATCTCCTCGTGACGTACGTATCTTATCCGGGACTCCGAACAACCTTCGGTTACCTCGTATAACTATTCCCTATAACCCTAGCGTCATCGAACCTTAAGTGTGTAGACCCTACAGGTTCGGGAATTATGCAGACAAGACCGAGACACTCTCCGGCCAATAACTATAAGCGGGATCTGGATACCCATGGTGGCTCCCACATGTTCCACGATGATCTCATCGGATGAACCACGATGTCAAGGATTCAATCAATCCCGTATACAATTCCCTTTGTCTATCGGTATAGAACTTGCCCACGATTCAATCGTCGGTATACATATACCTTGTTCAATCTCGTTACCGGTAAGTCTCTTTACTCGTTCCGTAGCACGTCATCCTGTGACTAACTCCTTAGTCACATTGAGCTCATGATGATGTTCTACCGAGTGGGCCCAGAGATACCTCTCCGTCACATGGAGTGATAAATCCCGATCTCGATTCGTACCAGCCCAACAGACACTTTCGGAGATACCCGTAGTGCACCTTTATAGTCACCCAGTTACGTTGTGACGTTTGATACACCCAAAGAACTCCTACGATATCCGGGAATTGCACAATCTCACGGTCGAAGGAAAAGACACTTGACATTAGAAAAGCTTTCGCATACGAACAACACGATCTAGTGCTATGCTTAGGATTGGGTCTTGTCCATCACATCATTCTCCCAATGATGTAATCCCGTTATCAATGACATCTAATGTCCATGATCAGGAAACCATGATCATTTATTGATCAACAAGCTAGCCAACTAAAGGCTTGCTAGGGACACATTGTGATCTATTTGTTCACATATGTATTACTGTTTCCTGTTAATACAATTATAGCATGAACAATAGACGATTATCATGAACAAGGAAATATGCTAATAACCATTTTATTATTGCCTCTAGGGCATATTTCCAACAGACACTACCTTGGAGTACCGGCCGACCAAGGCGCACCTCGCCAGGTTCATGCTTGTCCCCGGACAGGGGCCTCCACCGTTCATGTTGGTCGCCCCTGAGGTCATTGAAGTGAAGATCTCTTCCTACATCGATGACCATATCATGAGCTCCTTCTCTTGGGAGGTTTGGGGACATCCCCTATGTTCTTCTCCATGCCCTTTCCTTCCATGGAGATGCTTAACATGTGCACACGTGATGTCATCAAGTGCCCGATCAATAAGTTCCCGATCTCCATCAAGAAGGCCGAGACGATTCCTGACCCGGTGCCCCCCTTGAGCAGGTATTGATCTACATATTTGGTCTCCCTAGCGGGGCATGGGCTGTCCATGGTCGAGATCTTGTGCCAGTCCTCGGCTGAGGTCGAGGGACTCTCGTTTGTCTTCTACTTCAAGAGGACCAAGGGGGTCCGCCTCACCCAGGAGCTGGACCTGGATGACCTGGAGGCGAGGATGGCGGTCGGTCCCCCGCTAGTCTTGCCTTCGATGGAGGCACGTCCGTAGGGGGTGGGGATCAGTCTACGAACAACTCATCTGACTCGGGGCCAGCGACTCTCCCTCAGGGTCACCCACACTCCCACCAAGTCCGTCAGTGTCTCGTGGGGGGAGGCTGCCCCGACGGGCTCTGAGGCCTGTCACACCTCTTTGCCCCCGTCTATGCTGGAGGGGGACTCCACGAGCCCTGAATTGGACGTAATGCCCTCCGTCTTCACCATATTCCCTCGGGGCAGTCTACTACACCCATTCGCCTAGGACTCCACCTGCTCTAGCGTTGGGGTCGTCGGTGCTGATTCCCGCCATCACTCCATCGTTGAGTCTGGGGTAGTCCTCGGATGGAACTGCCTTCCCCTTGGCTGACTTCAAATCATGGTCGATTTCCTCTCCATTGGTCATGGCCAGGCAGAGCGTGCGGCTTTCCGAATTTAGGGCGCTGCCGGATGGATGGGTTGTGACCATAGTAGAGAAGGCGGCCATGTGTTTGGCTCCTCGGGACCTTTCCCTAGTTATGACCTGATACGTCTCCAACGTATCTATATTTTTGATGGTTTCATGCTATTATCTTGTCAAACTTTGGATGTTTTGCATGCCTTTTATATATTTTTTGGGACTAACTTATTAACTCAGTGCCAAGTGCCAGTTCCTGTTTTTTCCATGTTTTTGACCCCTTTCAGAGGAGATTTTGAAACGGATTCCAAACGGAATAAAATCCCCGAAAAGATTTTTTTTCCGTAACGGAAGAAGATCAGGAGACTTGAGAGCCAAGGCAGGGGGCCCCAGGGGCCCCACAAGCCCTCACCCCGCGGCCAGGGGGAGGCCGCAGCCCACAGGATTGTGGGCCCCCTGGACCTCCTTTTCCCTAGGGTTTGCAACTATATATCCCCAAAAATTCCACAAAAAATCAAGACATCATCGAAAGTACTTTTCCGCCGCCGCAAGATTCTGTCTCCGCAAGATCCCATCTCGGGCACGTTCTAGTGCCCTGCCGGAGGGGGGATTCGGATATGAAGGGCTTCTTCATCAACACCATGACCTCTCCGATGATGCGTGAGTAATTCACCATAGACCTATGGGTCCATAGCTAGTAACTAGATGGCTTCTTCTCTCTCTTGGATCTTCAATACAAAGTTCTCCATGATCTTCATGGAGATCTATCCGATGCAATCTCCTTTTGCGGTGTGTTTGTCAAGATCCGATGAATTGTGGATTTATGATCAGATTATATATGAATCTTATTTGAGTTTCTTCTGATCTCTCTTATGCATGATTTCATATCCTTGTAATTCTCTTCGAGTTGTGGGTTTTGTCTGGCCAACTAGATCTATGATTCCTGCAATGGGAGAAGTGCTTGGTTTCGGGTTCATACCGTGTGGTGACCTCACCCAGTGACAGAAGGGGTAGCGAGGCACGCATCGTGTTGTTGCCATCAAGGGTAAAAAGATGGGGTTTTCATCATTGGTTTGAGATTATCCCTCTACATCATGTCATCTTGCTTAAGGCGTTACTCTATTCGTCATGAACTCAATACACTAGATGCATGTTGGATAGCGGTCGATGTGTGGAGTAATAGTAGTAGATGCAGAAAGTATTGGTCTACTTGTCTCGGACTTGATGCCTATATGTATGATCATTGCCTTATATATCGTCATGATTTTGCGCGGTTCTATCAATTGCTCGACAATAATTTGTTCACCCACCGTAATACTTGCTATTTTGAGAGAAGCCTCTAGTGAAAACTATATCCCCCAGAGATAATCTCAAACGTATGATAAAAACCCCATATTTTTACCCTTGATGGCAACTACTTGATGTGTGCCTTGCTGCCCCTATTGTCACTGGGAAAGGTCACCACATGGTAGAACCCAAAACGAAGCACTTCTCCCATTGCAAGAATCATAGATCTAGTTGGCCAAACAAAACCCAAGACTCGGAGAGACTTACAAGGATATAAAATCATGCATATAAGAAATCGACAAAGACTCAAATATATATCATAGATAATCTGATCACAAATCCACAATTCATCGGATCTCGACAAACTTTGTATTGAAGATCTCGACAAATCCACAATGCATATAAGAAGATTACATCGGATAGATCTCCATGAAGATCATGGAGAACTTTGTATTGAAGATCCAATAGAGAGACGAAGCCATCTAGCTACTAACTACGGACCCGTAGGTCTGAAGTGAACTACTCACGAGTCATTGGAGGGGCGATGATGATGATGAAGAAGCCCTCCAACTCCAAAGTCCCCTCCGGCAGGGCGCCGGGAAGGGTCTCCAGATCAGATATCGCGGAAACGGAAGCTTGCGGCAGCGGAAAAGTATTATCGAGGCTCCCCTCATTTTTTGCTGAATTTTTGGGAATATATAGGCCAAGGATCTAGGTCAGGGGGCGGCCAGGGAGGCCACAAGCCCTAACACCGCCGCCTCCCCCCTGGTGGTGGAGTGGGAGCTTGTGGGCTCCCTCGAGCCCACCTGGCTTGGCCCATAGGCCCCCTGATCTTCTTCCGTTCGGGAAAAAATCATTTCGCGGTTTTTATTCCATTTGGACTCCGTTCCAAAATCAGATCTGAAAAGAGTCAAAAACATAGAAAAAGCAAGAACTGGCACTTGGCACTGAATTAATAAGTTAGTCCCAAAAAAGATATAAAAGGTACATAAAACATCCAAAGATGACAAGATAACAGCGTGAAACCATCAAAAATTATAGATACGTTTGAGACGTATCAAGCATCCCCAAGCTTAACTCCTGCTCGTCCTCGAGTAGGGAAGTGATAAAGAATGAATTTTTGATGCTTTCATGCTACCTAGCATAGGTGTCCTTTGTAATTCCTCTTATGTGACGTGAATGTTCAGATCCATTAGATTCAAAACAATAGTTTGCTATTGACGTGGAAACAATAATAATTCAAGCAAACTAGCAAGGTAATCATGAACTTTCAAAATAACAAGGCCAAAAGAAAGTTATCCCTACAAAAGCATATAGTCTGGCTATGCTCTATCATCATTGCACAACGAATTTAAATCATGCACAACCCCGGTATTGGCCAAGTAATTGTTTCACACCTTTACTTTCTCAAACCTTTTCAACTCTTACGCAATACATGAGCGTGAGCCATGGTTATAGCACTATAGATGGTGTGGAATGTGGTGGAGGTTGCAAGACAAAAAAGGAGAAGATAGTCACATTAACTAGGCATATCAATGAGTTGTGGAGATGCTCATCAATAGATATCAATGTGAATGAGTAGGGATTGCCATACAAATGATGCACTAGAGCTACGAGTATGTGAAAGCTCTTAAAGAAAACTAGTGGGTGTGCATCCAACTTGCTTGCTCACGAAGACCTAAGGCAATTTTGAGGAAGCCTATCATTGGAATATACAAGCCAAGTTATATAATGAAAATTTCCCACTAGCTATATGGTGGTGACAAAACGAGAGACTCTCAATCGTGAAGATCATAGTGCTTAATATGCACAAGTGTGGAAAAAGTGGTAGCATTGTCCCTTCTCTCTTTTTCTCTCATTTTTTTATTTGGTGGGCTCTTTGGCCTCTTTTTTTTGTGGGCTTCTTTGGCCTCTTTTATTTCCTCACATGGGACAATTCTCCATTAATGATGATCACCACACTTTCAACTCAAAACGTAGAGCAACTATGACTCTATATGGAATGCCTTCGGTAGTGTACCGTGGCAATGATCTAGCATGGCATAGACATGAATGGAAACATCATGCTAGCTATCTTACGATCATGCAATGGCAATGTAGACGTGGTGGCACATGTCATGGTGGTAGTTGCATGGCAATATATCTCGGAATGACTTTGAAAAAGCCATATTATGTAGGTATGGTGGCTGTTTTGAGGGAGGCTAATGGTGGGTTTTGTGCACCGGTGAAAGTTGCACGGCACTAGGAAGATAGTGATGGTGGAAGGTGAAAGTGCATCTAAACCATGGACTCAACATTAGTCATGAAGAACTCATTTACTTGTTGCAAAAGTTTTATTAGTAATCGAAACAAAGCATTCAACGCATACTCCTAGGGGAAGGGTTGGTAGGTATAAACCATCGCGCGATCCCGACCACCACGCAAAGGATGAAAATCAATATACTAATCATGCTCAGATTTCATCACATAGCGGTTCACCATACGTGCATGCTACGGGAATCACTAACTTCAACACAAGTACTTCTAGATCCACAACACCTTACTAGCATGACTTCAATATTACCATAACCACAACTCAAAACTAATTGAGATGAATCAAACTTCTCTAACTATTCAATGCACATGAAGGTGGAAGTTTTCGTATCCCTTTGGATAACTACCCCTTTTGAGACTACTTTCAAAGCATAGATCAACTACCAAGCCACGCACCTCTCCGCTCTAAAAGATATAAGTGAAGCACATAGAGCAAAATTATCTAGCTCAAAAGATATAAGTGAAGCTCGACAAAATCATGGTGTGTGCATGTCTCTCTCTCTAGGTGTGTAGCAAGGATGATTGTGACACAACAAAAATAAAAGACTCCTACGATACAAGACGCTCCAAGCAAAAACACATAACATGTGGTGAATAAAAATACAGCCCCAAGTAACGTTACCGATGGATTGAAGACGAGAGAGGGGATGCCTTCCCGGGGCATCCCCAAGCTTAGGATTTTACGACATCCTTGAATCTCTTGGGGTGCCTTGGGCATCCCCAAGCTTGAGCTCTTGCCACTCTTTATCTCTTTGTCCATTAGAACTTCACCCAAAACTTGAAAACTTCACAACACGAAACTTAAACAGAAACTCGTGTTAACATTAGTACAAGAAAGCAAACCACCACTTCCTTAGGTATTGTAGCAAACTTAAATTCTACTTGTGCTGATGTTGGGTTACTGTACTTTCCATATTCCATGGCTAATACCCCCCGATACTATCCATAGTTTCATCAAAATAAGCAACCAACACAACAAAAACAGAATCTGTTAACAACAGACCAGTCTGTAGCAATCTGTATATTTCGTATACCTCTGGTACTTAAAAAATTCTGAAAAATTACGACAGTCTGAAGAATTTGCGTAGAAATCAGCAGCAAAAAGAATCATCTCAAAATCTCTTACAGAAAAAAAAAAATCTTTTCGTGAGCAGAAAGTTTCTGTCTTTTCCAGCATGACCAAACGATCATCCTCAAGACTAATCATAACGGTTTTGATTGGCACAATCGCAAAAATAAACACAAAAACACAATCATAACAGAATTATGAAAGTGTGGAAACACAAAACAGAAAGAAAAAGGATAGATTCGTTGGGTTGCCTCCCAACAAGCGTTATTGTTGAACGCCCGTAACTAGGCATCAATGATGCTCTCACAAAAGACAAGAATTGAAGCACAACGAGAGCATCCTAAAGCATGTGAAAATCACATCTAAGTCTAACATACTTCCTATGCATAGGCATTTTATAGGTAAACAAATTGTCAAGACAACCAATAGTTGCCATATGCAAGGAAGAAGAAAGAGACAATAACAATCTCCACATAACGAGAGGTGATTTAGTAACATGAAAGTTTCTACCACAATATTTTCCTCTATCATAGCAATTACATGTGGGATCATATTCGAATTCAACAATGTAACTATCACATAGGATATTCTTTTCATGATCCACATGCATGCAAAGTTGACGCTCTTCAAAAATAGTGGGATTATCATCTAAAGTCATGACTTCTCCAAACCCACTTTCAATAATATTGCAAATATCATATTCATCTTGAGGCTTGAACAAATTTTCAAGATCAAAAGAAAAATCATCACCCCAATCATGATCTTTGCAACAAGTAGTGGTCAAAGCAAGACTAGCATCCCCAAGCTTAGGGTTTTGCATAATTTTAGCATGATTATCACTAATAGAATTTATAGTGAAACCATTGCAATCATTCTTTTCATCCAAAGAATCCTCGTGAATCACTTCATAGTTTTCTTCCACACAATTTTCAGATTCACGCCTCTCAAGCAAAACTCCATAAAGATAGTCAAGTGTCCTCAACTCACTAGCAATTCGTTCAACAATAGTGGGTCTCTTAAAGAGACTAGCTAGTGGATGAGGATCCATATCAATAGATTTTCAGCAAGCGAAGATGCAAGCATATTGAAGGCACATGGCACACAAGCGATCAGAACGCAAGCGAGAGAAAAGGGCGAACAAAAAGACAAACGAAAAAGGGAAACAAAAAAGGCAAAGTAGAAAGGCAAATGGAAACGACAAAGGAGAAAGGCAAATGATAACGGCAAATGTGAAGTGGGGGAGAGGAAAACAAGAGGCAATTGGCAACAAAAGAAAATGCAAGAGATGTGAGACCTACTTGGATAGATCTTGATTTCTCCTCCCCGGCAACAGCACCAGAAATACTTCTGATGTCAGCTGTGCTACCCCGGCAACGGCGCCAGAGATACTTCTGTTACTGCAACAAAATACCTTCCAACGGCGCTAGAAATAGGAGTGTTGCTTGATACTCCTCAGCAACAGCACTAGGGGTCCTTCTGCTACGACTTTGGAGCCTTGCGTTGGTGTTCCCTCGAAGCGGAAATGGTGATGTAGCACAGCAGTGGTAAGTATTTCCCTTAGTTTGAGAACCAAGGTATCAATCCAGTGGAGGAGTATCACAAGATCCTACACAAACACAAAAGCTTGCTCCCAACGCTATGAAGGGTTGTCAATCCCTTATAGATTGTTTGCCAAGTGAGAACTCAAAGCAACAAAGTAACAAAGCAAAGTAAAAGCGGAAGTGTAAACGATGGATGTGAATAGACCCCGGGGCCGTAGTGTTTACTAGTGGCTTCTCTCATGAAAGCAAGTAGACGGTGGGTGAACAAATTACTGTCGAGCAATTGATAGAACCGCGCAAAGTCGTGATGATATCTACGCAATGATTATATCTATAGGCATCACGTCCAAAACAAGTAGACCGATACTTTCTGCATTTACTACTATTACTCCACACGTCGACCGCTATCCAGCATGCATCTAGTGTATTAAGTCCATAAGAACTCGGAGAGATTTACAAGGATATAAAATCATGCATATAAGAAATTAGCAAAGACTCAAATATATATCATAGATAATCTGGTCACAAATCCACAATTCATCGGATCTCGACAAACACACCGCCAAAGAAGATTACATCGGATAGATCTCCATGAAGATCATGGAGAACTTTGTATTGAAGATCCAAGAGAGAGAAGAAGCCATCTAGCTACTAACTACGGACCCGTAGGTCTGAAGTGAACTACTCACGAGTCATTGGAGGGGCGATGATGATGATGAAGAAGCCCTCCAACTCCAAAGTCCTCTCCGGTAGGGCGCCGGGAAGGCTCTCCAGATGAGATCTCGCGGAAACGGAAGCTTGCGGCTGCGGAAAAGTATTTTCGAGGCTCCCCTCATTTTTTGCTGAATTTTTGGGAATATATAGGCCAAGGATCTAGGTCAGGGAGCGGCCAGGGAGGCCACAAGCCCTGACACCGCCGCCTCCCCCTGGTGGCGGAGTGGGAGCTTCTGGGCTCCGTGGAGCCCACCTGGCTTGGCCCAGAGGCCCCTGATCTTCTTCCGTTCGGAAAAAAATCATTTCGGGGTTTTTATTCCGTTTGGACTCCGTTCCAAAATCAGATCTGAAAAGAGTCAAAAACACAGAAAAAATAGGAAGTGGCACTTGGCACTGAATTAATAAGTTAGTCCCAAAAAAGATATAAAAGGTACATAAAATATCCAAAGATGACAAGATAACAGCGTGAAACCATCAAAAATTATAGATACGTTTGAGACGTATCACATCCCAAGCCAAATTCAAGGACACCAAAAATCCTAAGCTTGGGGATGCCCCGGGAAGGCATCCCCTCTTTCGTCTTCAATCCATCGGTAACATTACTTGGAGCTATATTTTTATTCACCACATGATATGTGTTTTTCTTGGAGCGTCTTGTATCGTAGGAGTCATTTATTTTCGTTGTGCCACAATCATCCTTCTGCACACCTTTTTGAGAAAGAGAGACATGCACTCATCTTGATTTTTCCTAGAATGCTCATAGTGCATCACTTATATCTTTTGAGCTAGATACTTTTGCTCTATGTGCTTCACTTATATCTTTTAGAGCACGGCAGTGCGTGACTTGGTAGTTGGCTTATGCTATGAAAGTAGTCAAAAATGTGATAGGTACCCAAAGAGGATGGAAAAACCTCCATCTTCATGTGCATTGAGTAGAAAGAGAAGTCTTGATTCCTCTCAATTAGTTTTCAGACGTGGATTTGGTAATATTAAGAGCTATGTTAGTAGGGTGTTGTGAATCTAGAAATACTTGTGTTGAAGTTAGTGATTCCCGTAGCATGCACGTATGGTGAACCGCTGTGTTAGGAAGTCGGAGCATAATTGATCTATTGATTGTCATCCTTTCTGTTGAGGTCGGGATCGCGCGATGGTTTACACCTACCAGCCCTTCCCCTCGGAGTATGCGTTTAGCACTTTATTTCGATTACTAATAAAAACTTTCGCAACTAGTATGTGAGTTCTTCATGACTAATGTGAGTCCATGGTATAGATGCACTTTCACCTTCCACCATTGCTAGCCTCTCTAGTGCCACACAATTCTTGCCGGTGCACAAACCCACCATATGCCTTCCTCAAAACAGCCACCATACCTACCTACTATGGCATTTTCATAGCCATTCCGATATATATTGCCATGCATCTCCCACCGTTCCGTCTCATGACTTGTGCCGTCACTCTCATATTGCCATTGCATGATCGTAAGATAGCTAACGAGATGTTTTAACGTCATACGCCAAGCTAGATCGTTGCACATCCCGATACCCTGCCGGAGGCATTTCCTATAGAGTCATCATCATTTTGAGCTTTGAGCTCTGAGTAAATAAAAGTGTGATGATCATCATTATTAGAACATTGTCCCATGTGAGGAAATAAAAAAAAGAGGCCAAAGAGCCCAAAAATAAAAATATAAAATATTAAAAAAAGATAAAAAAGAGGCCTAAGAGCCCAAATGAAAAAAAAGATAAAAAGAGAGAAGGGACAATGCTACTATCTTTTTCCACACTTGTGCTTCATAATAGCACCATGTTCTTCATGATTGAGAGCTTATTGCTTTGTCACTACCATATGTTAGTGGGAATCTTCATTATATAACTTGGCTTGTATATTCCAATGATGGGCTCCCTCAAAATTCCCCTAGGTCTTCATGAGCAAGCAAGTTGGATGCACACCCACTAGTTTTCCTTTTGAGCTTTCACATACTTATAGCTCTAGTGCATCTCTTGTATGGCAATCCCTACTCATTCACATTGATATCTATTAATGGGCATCTCCATAGCCTTTTGATACGCCGAGTCGATGTAACCATCTCCTCCTTTTTGTCTCACAACCACCACCACTCTCTATTCCACCTATAGTGCTATATCCATGGCTCACGCTCATGTATTACTTGATAGTTATAAAAAGTTTGAGAAAGTAAGAGTGCGAAAGCAATTACTTGGCCAATACCGGGGTTGTGCATGATTTACATTAGTTGTGTGAGGATGATGGAGCTTAGCCAAACTATATGATTTTGTAGGGATAACTTTCCTTGGCCTTGTTATTTTGAAAGTTCATGATTACTTTGCTAGTTTGCTTGACGTATTATTGTTTTCATGTCAATAGAAAACTATTGTTTCGAATCTTACGGATCTGAACATTCATGTCACGTGAAAGAAGTTGCAAAGGACAACTATGCTAGGTAGCATTCCACATCAAAAATTCATTCTTTATCACTTCCCTACTCGTGGACGAGCAGGAGTTAAGCTTGGGGATGCTTGATACGTCCCAACGTATCTATAATTTTTTATGGTTTCATGCTATTATCTTGTCAAGCTTTGGATGTTTTGCATGCCTTTTATATATTTTTTGGGACTAACTTATTAACTCAGTGCCAAGTGCAAGTTCCTGTTTTTTCCATGTTTTTTACCCCTTTCAGAGGAGATTTTGAAATGGAGTCCAAACGGAATAAAATCCCCGAAAAGATTTTTTCCGTAACGGAAGAAGATCACGAGACTTGAGAGCCAAGGCAGGGGGCCCCAAGGGCCCCACAAGCCCTCACCCCGCGGCCAGGGGGGAGGCCGCGGCCCATAGGCTTGTGGGCCCCCTGGACCTCCTTTGCCCTAGGGTTTGTGCTTATATATCCCCGAAAATTCCACAAAAAATCAAGAGATCATCGAAAGTACTTTTCCGCCGCCGCAAGCTTCTATCTCCGCAAGATCCCATCTGGGCAAGTTCTAGTGCCCTGCCGGAGGGGGGATTCGGATATGGAGGGTTTCTTCATCAACACCATGACCTCTCTGATGATGCGTGAGTAGTTCACCATAGACCTACGGGTCCATAGCTAGTAACTAGATGTCTTCGTCTCTCTCTTGGATCTTCAATACAAAGTTCTCCATGATCTTCATGGATATCTATCCGATGTAATCTTCTTTTGCGGTGTGTTTGTCGAGATCCAATGAATTGTGGATTTATGATCAGATTATCTATGAATCTTATTTGAGTTTCTTCTGATCTCTCTTATGCATGATTTCATATCCTTGTAATTCTCTTCGACTTGTGGATTTTGTCTGGCCAACTAGATCCATGATTCTTGCAATGGGAGAAGTGCTTGGTTTTGGGTTCATACCGTGTGGTGACCTCACCTAGTGACAGAAAGGGTAGAGAGGCACGCATCATGTTGTTGCCATCAAGGGTAAAAAGATGGGGTTTTCATCATTGGTTTGAGATTATCCCTCTACATCATGTCATCTTGCTTAAGGCGTTACTCTGTTCGTCATGAACTCAATACACTAGATGCATGCTGGATAGTAGTCGATGTGTGGAGTAATAGTAGTAGATGCAGAAAGTATCGGTCTACTTGTCTCGGACGTGATGCCTATATGTATGATCATTGCCTTAGATATCGTCATGACTTTGCGCGGTTCTATCAATTGCTCGACAGTAATTTGTTCACCCACCGTAATACTTGCTATTTTGAGAGAAGCCTCTAGTGAAATCTATGGCCCCTAGGGTCTACTCCACACCATATTTTCAGCCTTACACTTTTTACTTCCTTGCACTTTCTGCCTTCAGATCTGACTTTGGAAACAATCTTGAAGGGATTGACAACCCCTTTACAGCGTTGGGTGCAAGCTCTTTTGTGTTTGTGCAGGTACTCTGGACTTGACGAGATTCTCCTACTGGATTGATACCTTGGTTCTCAAACTGAGGGAAATACTTACTGCTCCTGTGCTGCATCACCCTTTCCTCTTCAAGGGAAAAACCAACACAAGCTCAAGAGACGACAGAAGGATCTGTGGCACCATTGTCGGGGAAGGACTTCTGTTGACGTAGCATGACCCCTCCCTGCTCTAGTCCTTCTTCTTCTGGTTCCTGGTTTGTGATCCTTGGTTCTCTCCCGCTTACACATCTTTGAGATGTGGTTTGTGACTATGACATGGTGAAAAGGGTCCTCGCTTTGAACAGATCTCGGCTATTTGTGCCAAGGAGTGATTGGATGGGGCTCTGTCTGAGTCCCACACTCGGGCTCAGCAGCCGTGTGACGACGACCGAAACCTCGACGCTCTTGGGCATAGTGAGCCTTTGGTGAACCCTGCCTGTGATGACTCTGTCCATAGAGAGTCCAGGGTCATCGACATGTCAAGTAATCCGGGCATGTAGCCTATCGCCCGTGGCAACCCTGCATTAGGCAGGGTGCTACGAGGCAGGCCCCACACACACGTACACCCCACTAAGAAGATGGTGGAGCGGCGTGTCGCTAGTGTCGGCCTCCCTTCTCGAAACACGGATGTCGCTGTTGCCCCTACTAAGAAGGGGCAGCGTGGGCGTCTGACCAAGAAGTTCCCCTCGTCCGTAGTTGGCGGTCGGGCTAGCGCCCCCCTTGTGAGGGGCCTTCTAGCCCCTAGATAATGGTTACATCATGAAGCTCCTATGCTAGAACATACGTGGCTTTGGGCACCTAGGTCAGAAGCGGAAAATTATCAATTACATTAGACAAGAGGGGATTGGTATTGTTGGGCTGCGGGAGACAATTTGCGAGGAATTCTCTATCCACGAGCCCTAGGGGCTCTCCCACCACCCATTTGCTTGACAATGGATGCCCTTAGTTGGTCTCTCAAGGGGCATCCTGCTTGGGGTCCGAGAGGACACGTTCTCCCTCGAGGACATGGACCGAGGGGAGTTTTTCCTAAGTATGTCAATCACCAACCGACGTGTGAAGCTCAGCTGGGAGGTGATCATCATCTACCGTCTGGCTGACCATGGTAGGTCAGCTGAGTTTCACACCGAGATCAAGGACAAAGTTCAACGGTGCACTAGTCATGTAGTAGTGGCTGGATACTTCAACCTTATTAGGCATGTGGCCGATAAGAGCTCGACAAACATGGACCGGTTGCGTATGCGCATGTTCAATGAATGCATTGTCGACCTATCTCTACGGGAGGTAGCCCGCGTAGGGGCTATATTCATGTGGACTAATAAGCAAGTGGACCCAATTCGAAGTGCATTGGATAGGGTCCTAGTATCGACACAATGGGAGGTCATGTTCTCGCTTTGCTCGTTTCGGGCAGTCACATGTATAGGGTTCGACCATGTCCCCTTGCTCTTCTCATCGGGGGACAACGCTCCCCCCAGGACGAAGTGGTTCCACTTTGAACATCCTTGGTTTTTACAGAAAGGGTTCCTGGAGTTCATGCGATACCACTAGATAAATGTCGCGGCCTCCTCGCCTCGAGCGTTTTGTGCTAATGACATTTGACACCACTGTTCGAAAATGACCCTCCAGTTCATGCTAGGGTGGGGGACAACCTAGGCGCAGATTCCAGGGAGCGTAAAGAGGCGCTTCTGGTCCAGATTAAGGCCCTCGATGTGGTGGGCGATTCATCTCGCCTCGCAGCTCACGACTAGCTAAGGCGCTACTCCCTTGAGGCATCAGTGATGGAGATTTTCAAGGGAAAGGAGCTCTTATGGCAACACAAAGGAGGACAGAGGTGGCTCCTCCAAGGCGATGCCAATAACGCATACTTCCAAGCGATTGCGAATGGCTGTCGAAGGAGATGCACTCTTCCGTGTCTATGGGAGGGTGCGAACCTCGTGGAACACCCGAATGAGATCCGGTCCCATATTGACTCCTTTTACAAGGAGCTCTTCTCGGATGCACCTCATAGTGGGGTGTCGTTAGCCGAGGGCTTTTGGTCTCCTTCCGAAAAATTATTCCATGTCGAGAACACGGAGTTAACCCTCTGATTCTCGGAAGAGGAGGTGGGCAGGGCTATCGCCTCTATGAAGGCGGGTTCGGCCCCGGGCCCCAACGGGCTGCTAGTGGTTTTCTTCTAGAAGTTCTGGAACGTCATTAAGCCAGTGATCATGCCGTTGTTCCATGAGTTCTATATAGGGACCTTCGACATGGCCTGGATCAACTATGCATGGTATGATTACCCTGATCCCCAAAATAGTTGGGGCAGCGGATATTAGGCACTTCAGACCTATCACAGTGATCAATGTGCTCGAGCGCATATTCTCCAAAGTATGTGTGATGCGGCCGGCCCCTGTAGTGGAGAGGCTTGATCACCCCCTTCAGACTTCTTTCTTTAAGGACTAACGGAACCATGATGGGATCTTGGCCCCCCACGAGATCGCACATGAGGTGCACTCGTGTGGCCATAAGGGCGTGTTCCTCAAGTTGGACTTCGAGAAGGCTTATGATCGTCTTGATTAGTCCTTCTTAAGGTTGGTGCTTCTATGTTGGGGTCTTAACGACAGATGGTTCTCCTGGATTATGCAGATGGTCTAGTCTAGCAAGACGACCATTAACATTAACGGCGAGGTGGGACCTTATTTTTCCTCCTCGACTAGAGTGAAGCAAGGGGAACTGATTTCGCCCCTTCTCTTCAATCATGTTGTTGATGTCCTGTCCGGCCATTCTCTACAAAGCACGGACGGTCGACCATCTTACAAGGGTGGTCGACCACTTGATCCCTGGAGGAGGGGTTACCCACCTCCAGTATGCGTACGATACCATAATCATGCTTGAGGCATCTCTCCTCGACATCATTAATCCAAACTTCCTCCTCCTATATATGCTTCGAAGCCATTTCGGGCATGATGATCAATTTTGATAAAAGCAAGGTGTTCGTCCTCGGATACTCGTTAGAGGACCAACTCCACATTGCTAATAACCTAAATTGCAAGCTACCCGCGTTCCCCACAACTTATCTGGGTATGCCCTTAGCAGAGTCGAAGATCCTGGCGACTGTGTTTGACCCCCTAGTTGTTCGGGTTGCTTCGCGGGCCGAGCCGCGGCAAGGATTCCAAGGGATGTAAAATGGTTCATTAGTGTTAACATGGCGAGCCTCCCCGTGTTTATGATCGGGTTGTATATCCTACCAGAGAGCGTTTATAGCTCGTTCGATAAGGAGCTCGCCAGGTTCTTCTGGCAGGCATCTCACGGTGGCCAGAAGTACCACATGGTCAAGTGGGAAGATATCTGCATCCTAAGGATCGTGTGGGGTTGGGAATCACGGCCTCCCACTCTATGAATACCTCCCTCATGCTACACTAGGTCTAGCGGATCTTTCGAAATGACGGTGGTTTGTGGTTACAACTCCTGCATGCAAAGTACCTAAGGGGTGATCCACTCCTCGCTTGTTATCGCACAGGCGGATCTCAATTCTGGCGCGTTATCCAAAAGATGAAGGAGAAAATCTGACTAGGAATCTCCTTTAATATGGGTAATGGGGATGGGACCCAGTTCTGGTTGGAAGCATGGGTTAGGGATGAGCCACTCAGGGTGGGGTTTGGTGCCCTATTTTCCATGTGCGCAGACCCATCCCTTCTCGTCTCTAACGCCGCCACGGGCAATGGGATATTAGGTCCAGGCACTCATTTGGCCAGATAGAAACACACGAGTGGAACCGCCTGCTAGACGCCTTGCCACATGATATCTCGGATTATCCAAACACAACATCTTGGCGTCTATCCCCTTCTAGGGATTTTTTGGTAGTTCGGCATATCACGCCTTCTGCCCTCCCCCATCATACCATGACTCTCTTCTTTATGGAAGGCTCTCCTACCCCTGAAGATCAAAAATCTTGTGCGGCAGCTGCTCCCTGATCGCATCCCCTCGGGGACGGAGGTGCTCAAGCGGCACGCCCCAGGAAATGGTATGTGTCCCTTATGCGCGGCCCAGGGACGTCGAGACACATAATTTTTACGTGCACGGGGCAAGGACCAAGTGGGAATTCATACGCGAGGCTCTTGGACCCGACTGGGAGGCTGACGACCTCGCGGAGTTTCTCCAAATCAGGGCCTACCATCCTGGGCGGCGCCGCCGCTTATTGTGCCTGATCTTTGCAGCTATGGCATGGGCCATCTGGACGACACGCAATAAGATGATGATAGAACGGATCTTCGAGAGACACGCGTGTGACCCCTTTAAATTCCTTGCTTTTATGTAGCATTGACGCCCGCTCTCTAGGTAGTGGTACAGGAATCGTCTTGACGGATGGTGGATGCAGGCTACGGCGCGACGCCTTTGCCTCCATATAGGGACGAGTCTCCCCGGTCACTAGGTGGTTTTTTTCTTATTTCTTTTATTTTCTTTGGGCTAAAGTGGGTAATTGCCTCGGCCGCTGTCTATGGTTACATTTGTATGTGGGTTGTATGGACCACTGATTTGTCTATAAAATGAGGCGAAAATCTATTTCAAGGAGGAGTGCAGCGTTTAAAAAAACAAGCATTCCTAATTTGTTCCACTGCTGAACCCGACTTACGTGAAAGTGGATGCACACGGCCACACCCGCTACGCTACCCTATATTTCTCGCGTGCATGCTCCCCGGCACTCTCTAGTGTCACCCCTATTCATCTGCCTAACGTGTAATCACCTTGTTTCTCTGAACGACGCTACAGCTAAGTGAGTCACTCGCCCTGGCTGCGACGAAGAAGTGAGGCTGGTTGCGAGCTCCCCGTTCTCTAGCCACCACAATCGGGTTGGAACGTCACAACCAAGGAACTTACATGAGCACCACTTATTAGTTAGTACGTGCAACTCGAGCCGCACGAAATGAACCGGTTTCTGACACCTCTTAAGCCAGTGAGCTGTGAATTCCATTGATATTAATGGTCAGGGTCCTCTGGTCTGCTACACGCGTGTTTGTGACTATCCTTGAGAAAATTGGTCTAAATCTTGCCAAAGAACTTATGTCTATATCCTCTTCTTGCGTTCTCTCTTTGCCGTAGTGCTACGTTTGCTCCACGGTCCATGCGGTCATTTATAGCATGGTTCGGTTAGTGCACATTTACGATTTGGGTATCGCTAAATGAATGCTATAGATATCAAGAAAAGGACAAATAAATGCTTATGATACATTTGTTCGATCGCCGACAGAGAGGACCCATTTTATTAGGATCGTTTTTATTTTCATGTTAGGGAGAGTGATTCCTTCTGTTTATATTGGACTTGTATGGTTCTGTAAGATTAAAACTATATCTAAGCTTCTTCTTAATTAATGAGACAAGAAAAGTTTTTGCTTCTGTTTTAAAAAAGAGAGTTATATTTCACTTTCCTTGTATAAAGGATTTCACATGTTCGAAATTCTTAACAATTGAAGTGATTCTCAATACCTAAACAAAACGAGCTTTCAAGATAACTCTATTTGGTAATGCCGTGATAAAAACAGTTATGAAATACTACACTATGAAACATTGAGGTGCTTCTGTGATATTTTCCACTACAAAGGTAGTAAGAGCATCAACTGTCAACTCCTTAAACGCCTATTATAAGTTCGAACGGTCCAGACAATGTCCATTCACAAAATCTCGACAAAGTCGCACCCCTCACATCATCTCTATACCTCTGGGATAAATGGCACCCTCACATTTAGCCCATATCCAGGGGCGGACATATGAAGGCTCGTAAGCGTCACGACACGTTCGTCACGTCGAATCCGGTCCACGCTTGAGCTTGGACATCCCGGCCCCATATATGTATTTGTCACTATCCCCATCCCGGACGAAACCCTAGGCACTTCACTCCACTTTATTTTGTCGTCAAGCTCTTTTCTGGCGATCTCCGACCTTCTGTGGTAGGACGGACAGTGGATACGACTCTGAAATCTCTCGATTTGTTGACTCGGATCCATCACATACGGTACGAGGAGGAGATGGCCGCCCACATGGCTCTCCACCGCTCCCGGGAGGGAGCGCCCGACGTGCGGACGTGGTAAATCCGGCCAGAATCCATTGCGTCCGTCGAAATGGCATTTGGATCCATCGGGGTTGGTGTATCGAGGCGCATGACCGCGGCCTTGCTAGGCACGGAGACCACCGACTGGCAGTGCAACAATGAGGTGATGGAGGCCGTCCGACTTGGAGAGGAGGTCAACTCTGGCATGCATCATGGTTCATCAGCTGTGGACGCGCGGCGTGCCTGCCATGAGAGTCGCGGGTTAGGGGAAGCCATGGCAGGCCATGAGACTGAGGCCACGAACGCGAAGTCGACGCCGTCTTGGACGAGGACGTCCTTCGTGCCCCACATGATTGAAAGAGGGAATGAAGTAGGACGGCGCACACCCTTGCAAGGGAGCAAAGCTGAGTGGTCTGTGCCATGGCCGGACCGTCCCAAAGAAGAGAAGCAGGAAGCCGGTGATAGGTTGGACATCTCCGACAATAAGCACATCCGTCTCGATCCATTTTGCGTCTTCAACCAATACTTTCGCAAGAAAGACGACAAGGGCAATGGCAAGGGCAAGGGAAGCCGTGGGTGCACTTCCTCTATTTGTTTTAGTATGTAAAACATGTCATGCTTTGATAGTGAGATGGCTTGTATTTTTTTCGAAAAGGAGGCATCGCCCCAGCCTCTGCATCGAGTGATGCATGCAGCCATTTATTAACTATAAAATCAGTCTGAAAGAAATACAAAGTAGTCTTAAAAATAGAAAAAATAAAAAGGATTTACAAGGCGACCATAACACCAACACCGATGATCTCAATAGGTGTAAATGACTATCGACCTATTCTATCAGCATGCCGCCATCCATATCGGTTGAAGAAAACCTGGGCTACCATCTCCCATCGGACACACCCAGTAACCAAAGGCTCCCTGGTTTCCACATGAGATGGCTTGTATAAAGATGTAGAGCATGCCCATTTTTGATGGTCCAATTGCAATACATGATGAAGTAACCGAATGCTATGTGTGAGATCGAGATGCATTTTAAGTGAGTTTACTTTACGTTGCATATGATTGTACATCCTCCGTAAGGAAATGCTTGTCCTAGAAATAGATGTATCTAGACTTATTTTAGTTATAGATACATCCATTTTGTACATTTCTAGGACAAGTATTTTCGAACGGAGGGAGTACATACTTGATAATTTTTCCAGTGAGATAGCCGTTGTGGACACGGACATTTGAGGTTCAACAGTCACTGTCCGTAGACGTATCTGGCGTGCTCACGGATGTTTAGGGAGTAGATTAGTTAGATCCAATTGTAGATGAGTTAACATATATAAGTTAGTCTTGGATGGGTGACACTAATCTAAGTTACTCCCAACTAGCCTAACTCATAAATCCCACTATTTTTTTCTAAATGCATCGATATGCTAAATGTATTCTTTAAATAGCACAAATGCCCGTGCGTTGCAACGGATACAAAACAAATATGTGGCTCAAAATTCGAATTCAACTTAACACTTAGACAACTTTGCAAGTAGCAAATGGAAGTGTTCAAAAGTACAACTTATATGCCATGTTGGTGGGCCAATATCATATTCACAAGGAACAAGTTCAACAAATGAAGAGGCGTCTGAAATGAAGAGCATGCTCAATAATAACAAAAACATGGTTTCTAAGAAATGGATACACACATCCCTTGTATATTTTGCACTCCTGATACAAAATAACTATCCGCATCCAACATATGTTATATAAATCAAAGGAATAACTATCCTATATTTAAAAAAAGAACAACTAAACCTAGCACTCATTGAGACGGGTTGGATTTGCGATGTCCTTTGCAAAGCCCGACCTTGAGATCCCAAGCCCATGCCTGACCTGGCCCGACCCATGGCCCAATTTTCTTTTCCATCTTTAAATGAGAACATACCTACTTTTAGGGCTAAATAACACCATATCTTTACCTATTAATAAAGCACATATTGCTTCTGTGGTACGTTATGGAAATTGCCCTTGAAGTTTGCATAAATTACCCACCATGCCACCGGTAAGTAATAGAAAACGTTTCACAAAGCGAAAAATCTCGGACTGGGCCGGCCCATGTAAAAACCTCCTATATTATGCTCTGCATCCTCGGAAAATATCCAACACACCGTATGGGCCGACCCATGCACAGGTGCCAGTTTTTTTAGTTGCATTTATTTATTTATCTTCGGTTCCATTTTATTTTTCTATTTTAAATACTTTAGAACTTCAAATAACATTTAAACTTTTATAAAACTTAAATTTTTAAATCAACATATTTAAAAAAATAAAATGTTTGTGACTTCAAAAACTGCTCGGAGTTTTTGTAAAAAATGCTCGCATATACAATAAAATATTTGCAAGTTTGAAAAAAAGTTTGTAAAATAAGAAAATTCCATGATTTCAAATCAAACTCCATGTATTAAAAATTAATAAAAGCATTTAACAAAATGCTTTCTAATTCAATATACGTTAATGCATTTAAAAAATGTCCTAAAATCTTCAATATAGCTAATGCCTGTTTTGATAGTTGCTTTTTTTATTTAAATTTTTCCGTTCCATTTTTGTTTACTTCTAATTTAAATAATTTATAATTACAAAAGCATTTGCATATTAAAAAATAGGAATTTTGAATTAAAATGTTGACAAAAACATAAAATGTTTGTGGATTCAAAAAAGCCGTCGGATTTTTATAATTTTTTTTGCAAATTCCAAAACAATGTCCGTGAATTTAATAAATATATTACTGACTTATCAAAATGTTTGTTTATTCAAAAAAACTTCACGCGTTTCAAAAATGTTTGTGAATTTAAAGTAAAATCCTCCAACATCAAAAATCATGTTAGTCTTTTCTAGAATTGGTCGCCAATTCAAAAGAAAATATTTAAACCCGTTTGAAATATAAAAAATATTCATAATTTTTAGTAAATGTTTGTAAATTGTAAAAAATGTTCTCGGTTTTAAAATTGTTCTCATATTTGTGAAATTGTTCATGAAACATCTAATGTATGTAGTTAAACATTAATGCTTCTAATTCTTTGTGAAAATATACCCGTGTGATTTTTGAAGAATTAACTGTTGGATGGATCGGATTATTATTGTATGTTTTTTAAATTTTTTTGAAATTAAGAATAATTCTTTGAGTTACCAAGATTTTTGACAACCATGATTTTTTTTTTGAAAATGTAAATGTTGCTTCAACTTGTGAATAAATTTAAAAGAAGAAACATTTTCTTGCATTTGTGCACAAAATTTCAAAATCAAGCGATGATGTGTGAACATAATGTGGTCATTATCTTTGAAGATTATATTTTTTTTCTCCCGTTGCAACGCACTGGCCATTTTGCTATTATCAGAAAACATTGTTTACCAGCCTTTTTTCCCAAGCTTCGGGCTTCATATCCAGCTATGGGTGGGAAAGTGAGGCCTAAGCCCGGCCCAGACGTCGAGCTCGTTGGGCGAAGTAACCCATGCATGGGCTTTGGAAAACACATATGATGGCTTATATTTTCGTAATTTGATGAATAAACCCTAAAGTATCTTTTCTTCTTCTGATTCTGATGATGATGATGCGGTAACCTCGGCCTCTGGATCCGACCCCTCGGCTCCAACAAGGAGGCAGAGGAGTTGAGATTGCGGCAAACATGCGTAAAAATAAAATAGTGCTTCAAAAAAAAGTTGAATTTTATTTAAAAAGAATCAAATGCTTACATGCGGGAGGGCCCAGGGCCGCCCTGGCTGATCCCAACGAAGCTCCTTCTCCGGGCTCCCTCATTACAAATTTCACGGTTCCTCTGTACACCTGCAATATTATACATGTATACCACACCATAATTAGCATTTAAAAAAATACAGCAGATACTACTGTTTGTACACCCAGGGGACTCCTGTTTCGTTCGTAAAGAATAGTTTTTGGCACAAAGGAAAAAAAGGATGCCTGGTGGGATTCAAACTCATGCCTTACGGTGACAGCAGCAACACTAAAACCACCAGGCTAGCGCTAAATAACACAAAACCGTCGGTGAGTTGTGAAGAGGAATAACGAATCTTTTCTATCCACTTACCGGTGGCATGGTGAGTAATTTAGGCCAACTTCAGGGATAATTTTCATGACGGATGACAGAAACACTATTTGCTTTATTATTAGTGAAAGATATGTACAAATTATATTATCCCATGTCCGTCTGATTAGCACGTCAAGTTTGATCCAATGATTTGTCAACATTACTTTCATAGTCCTCTGTAAATTAATATAAAAATACTTAAATTATTAGTCTACGTACTTTTATATTAGTTTATAAAAGAAGTATAAAATTAGCATATCTTGCACCATGAAAAGATTTTTAAGAGACCATCCGAGTTCTGCCGAGGCCCGAGTGCGACTAGCATCCAATCCAGCCAAAGAGGTCAGGGTGTTGTCACTTTCTGTCTCTAGCCACCATAGTCAGATTGGATGACGGCATCCAAAGAACTCATAAGACCATCTTTAGTAGACCTTGTATTTTTATGACCCGTAAATTTTTTTTACAATTTGACAAAGCCGAGTTTTACGAATCGAAATCTTGAGTTTCAGAATAGACCCCGTGTATGAAATTGTATAATTTGAAAAAATAGCTTTTGCGGGAGAAATTGCTACCACACCGATTATTCATAGTTTATCACATACTACATAACCATGCATAATGCATTCTATTTTGCACAACTACAAGAGGGGTCGAGCTAAGCTAACCCTACCGAAGCTAATAAGTACCCTACCGCACTACGCAAAACCGTGCTCACCGGAGCTCGTGTGGTAGTTGTCCAGCGGCATCGCTCAGTCGTCGTCGGAGGAGGAGCAGAGGTCGATGTAGATGCGCTCCTACGCTATGGCTTCGCGGCGCCACTCCTCCACCTTGTCGCCAAAGGCGAGGGCCGACGCGACACCTTGCTCGTAGAGCACGGTGTCGATCTCCTCGTCCCTCCGGCGACGCTGACAGTCCTCTTTTGCCTCGCCCGCACTGCGCGCTAGCAGCGCGGGCAAAAGGGTATCCGCCTTTGCCAAGGGAGGAAGTCCTCCGGTCCAACGATGCCCCCGACACGTCGCTCCGGCCCCGCCTCGGTCTTCGGCTCCATCTTCACCGAAGGAAGCTCCTCTAACTTCCTCTTCACCGGGGGGAGGCAGGAGCGCGAGCACGAGCTCGACGCCTCGGAGGAGCTGCCGGAGAAGAGGCGGTCGTGCGCGCGGTCGTACTCCTTTGTCTTGCGGCGGAGGAGCGACGGCGGCGGCGACAGGCCGCAGCGCGTGTACCACAGGGCGGTGCGCTTCCGCGTCGCGTCCGATCTGACGCGATGAGCCCTCTCGTGGTCATAGTTGCCATGGCCACCGGAGTTGGCCATCTCGGACGACGGATTGAAGGGGCGAGGCGGCGGATTGAAGGCGCACACGACGGATGTGAGGCGCCGACGATGAGGGATGGGGATTTTTCACGACGGCGGAGGGATAGGGTTCGAACCCGTATCCAACAGTCGAACACGCAGATATAGTGGTCGCGGGGTCTCGTTTGCGGGCCTTCATAAAAAATTTACCGACCGGGCCACGTTTAGTGTTCTGGCAGATAAAATGGCCCAAATCCATATAATCGTTAGAATTTTACAGTTCTGATGATTATACGGGATGTGGTAGAGATGCTCTAAGACCACCACTTGCTAGTTAGCAGGTACAACATGACGCGCCCGTAATGAATCAGTTCCCACACCTCTTAAAGCCCAGAAGCTACAGTACTTTTTCGCTCCTATTCAGATTAATTGTCAGCTAATATAGTATGAGCATGTTTGTGCCGTTTTAAGAAAACTGTCCCAAACATAACAAAGAACATTCGTCGCTCTTCCTCTTGTGTTCTCTATTTCGCCGTAGCACTATGTTTACCCCACCGTTCATGCCGTCATTTATAACATGGATCGCTCGTGCACATTTACATTATGTGTCATTAAATGAATTCTATGGGTCTACTACTTTCTCTGTTACGGTTTAGAAGGCGTGCATTTAAATTCTCTAGAACCTAGGTGGTTATTGATTGACTATAAAATGAGTAGAAAAATAGCATTCACACTACGCATGCATACGTAAGTAGTACAACGGAGTACTAATTAGCTGCTAGGAGTAATGCAATGCGCCTTAAACCTTGTGTCTTGTGGAAATGCACGTAAACTTAACCGTGCCTTCTAAACCGTGACGGAGGTAGTAGAACAAAAAACTATTGAATGTTATTGAGACACTTTTTTGATTGCAAGAGGGAGGATGCATATAACTATTACCACTTTGTCTTCTTTGGTTAATTTCCGATTGCAGCGATGCACTACTTTTCATCCGATTTCTGTATGAATGACGAATATCTAATCATCTACACCTAGAACAAAAATGAAGCACGGCTATGTTGTTGTCGAATCGAGCGAGAGAGAGATGAACTCTCGCGAGAGAGAGACAAAGTTTTGCGCTGCCTAACTTCGCAGCTCTTTCGGTCTGCTATTCTGTCCTTGTTATTCAGTTACAACCGAAGCTCGAGCTAACTACCTCCCGGTAGGATCGCCATGATCCGCGATGGTCGGGCCATTCCATGACCACATCACACAGCGACTAAGTCCCACCGGGAGAGAAACTAGGGAAGAAAGAAAAAAGAAAAACAGTGAAGGGACGTGCGTGCAAGCACTCCACCCCACTACTACGTGCATGCGCAGGTCACATCCACCATGCACACGCATTATTCGAACAGAGAAAGAAAACCTGAACCTAAACAACCAAGTATCCAACAAGCTTAGTCTAACATTTCTCCCCCCTTGAGCTTGTTGGTCTTTGATGATTTCACTGACACCCACCCTCTGCCTCATCTCCATGAAGTTTACTCGCCCGAGAGCCTTGGTCAGTATGTCAGCTAGCTGCTGCTTGGTCCCAACATGATCAACCTCCACCTGTCCCTCCTCGACGCAGCCTCTGATGAAGTGAAACTTCACGTCGATCTACTTACTGCGATCGTGATAGACAGGGTTCTTTGCCAAAGCTATAGCTGACTGGTTGTCAATCAGAAGTCTGAACTTACCTGGATCTTCTCCCTTTATTTCTGAGATCAATCTGCAGAGCCAGAGTCCTTGGCATGTTGCTGCAGCACGGCTACATACTCAGTCTCGCACGAGCTAAGTACTACCACTTTCTGTTTCTGAGAAATCCAGGTGATGGGGTTGCGACCAAGGAAGAAGATATGCCCTGACGTGCTCTTGCGATATACTACATCTCCTGCATGATCAATGTTACTGTATACCAAAATGTATTCACTCCCTCCACTGACATAACGACATCCATAGCTCAAAGTCCCTTGCACATACCTGAGGATTTGCTTAACAGTTGTCCAGTGTGTTGTAGTGGGTTTCTCCATGAATCTGCTAACAATTCCAACATCATGTGTAATATCTGGCTTTGAGTGTACTAGGTACCTTAGACTGCCGATTATGCTGCAGTAGAGGGATGGATCAACAGGTTTTGCATCGTCTTCCTTCCTCAGCTTTAGCCTGCACTCCATTGGGGGTGTTGTTTCGATTGCAGTCGGCCATTCCAGCTTGCTCAATAATCTTTTCTGCATATCCTCATTGACATAGAGTGATCTCCCCTCTAGACTGAGTCACCTCGAGCCCCAGGTAGTAACTTAGGAGGCCGAGGTCACTCATCTTGAAAAGCTTCTGCATCTGATCCTTAAACTCGACGATGTGTGTTGGATCAGTGCCTGTGATGATCAAGTCATCCACATACACTCCCACAAGAAGATAGGATTGGGCATCTCCACGTCGGTAGACTACATGCTCTAGCGGGCTCCTTCTGAACCCAAGTGTGCAGAGGGTCTCATCCAGCTTAGCATACCAAGATCTTGGTGCCCGACGAAGCCCGTACAGAGCCTTGCTTAGTTTCAGCACCTCTCCTTCTCTGCCATCAACGACGTACCCCGGCGGTTGCGCGACGTAGACCTCCTCCGCCAGGTCGCCATTGAGAAAAGCGGACTTTACGTCCATGTGATGAACCTCCCAGCCGGAGTGTGCGGGAAGGGCGAGGAAGAGCCACACCATCTCCAGACGAGCCACGGGCGCGAAAACCTCTTCAAAGTCTACGCCTTCGCGTTGTGCGTATCCCTTGGCCACTAACCTGACCTTGTGCTTGACGATGTTTCTGTTGGGGTCGCGCTTCACCTTGTACACCCATTTGAGGCTGATCGGCTTGTGTCCGCGGGGAAGAGAAGAAAGTTGCCAGGTTGAGTTCTCCGCTATCGCGTCCATCTCTTCATCCATGGCCTTCTTCCAGGCCACATGGTTCAGGGCCTCACCGATGTCGGCAGGGTCCTCTGCGCTGAGGAGAAAGAGCTCCATGGCCTCGTGCACGGCATCACCCTCTGTCTTGTCGAGGATGCAGTATAGGCGCCGATAGCATAGCTCGCCCGTATCGGCATCACGGCGATTCCCATCTTGGCTTGGTGGTGAGGCCCAGCGTATCCGACGACCCGCTTCCGGTGCATCCGTTGGCGTTGCAGGTGAGCCCTGCATAGGTGAAGCTGTATCAGAGGGCGCTCCCCCTGAGGCTGGAGTGCAGGGAGCGCTTTTCGCCAGGCTGGTTGGTGCTGGAGTCAACGTCCCTGGAGCTGCAGGAGTGGCTCCTCCTTGAGGTGGTGCCGGAGGTGTGGTAACACCAGTGTCCACCTCGTGGAGTCCTTGAGCCGTGGTGTATACCACGGTGAAAGTGGCAAGCGAGGGCACCACTCCGGATGTGTCCGGAGTGCCCCATGTCCATGTCCGTCCTTCTTCAAAGATGACATCGCGTGTCACCTGCACCTTCTTAGTGACAGGGTCGTACGCGCGATAGGCCTTTCATCCCTCCTCATACCTGATACGTCTCCAATGTATCTACTTTTCCAAACTCTTTTGCCCTTGTTTTGGACTATAATTAGCATGATTTGAATGGAACTAACCTGGACTGACGCTGTTTTCAGCAGAATTGCCTTGGTGTTATTTTTGTGCAGAAATCAAAGTTCTCCAAACATCCTGAAAATTTACGGTGAGCAGTTTTGGAAAATATCAAAAATACCTGCGCCAAGTTCCACCTCAGGGGGTGGGCCAGTGGGCCATGAGCCCCTGCTCCGCCACCACCCCCTGGTGGCGGTGGGCAGGCTTGTGGGGCCCACAGGCACCTGCCGCCCCCAACTCCAGCTCTATAAGTTGTCTTTCGTCCCAGAAAAAATAAAAAGAGAAGTTTTCATCGCGTTCTCGATACGGAGGCGCCGCCACCACCTGTTCTTCATCTGGAGGGCAGATCTGGAGTCCGTCTTAGGCCCCGGAGAGGGGAAATCGTCGCCATCGTCATCATCAACCTTCTTCCCTCTCCAATTCCATGAAGCTCTTCGTCGTTCGTGAGTAATCTATTCGTAGGCTCGCTGGGCGGTGATGAGTAGGATGAGATCTATCATGTAATCGAGTTAGTTTTGATGGGGATTGATCCCTAGTATCCACTATGTTCTGAGATTTGATGTTGCTACTACTTTGCCATGCTTAATGCTTGTCACTAGGGCCCAAGTGCCATGATTTCAGATCTGAAATTATTATGTTGCCACCAATATATGTGTGTTTTAGATCCGATCTTGCAAGTTGTAGTTATCTACTATGTGTTATGATCCGGCAACCCCGGAGTGACAATAACCGGAACCACTCCCGGTGATGATCATAGTTTGAGGAGTTCATGTGTTCACCAAGTGCTAATGCGTTGGTCCGGTTCTTTATTAAAAGGAGAACCTTAATATCCCGTAGTTTCCTTTTGGACCCCGCTGCCACGGGAGGGATGGACAATAGATGTCATGCAAGTTCTTTTTCCTAAGCACGTATGACGACACACGGAATGCATGCCTACATCACATTGACGAACGGGAGCTAGCTACTTATCTATCCGTGTTATAGTGTTGCATGATGAATATCGTCCAAACAAATCACCGACCCACTGCCTACGAGTTTGTCCTACTACCGTTGTTACTTGTCTTGCTCTGCTGCTGCTGCTACTACTGTTGCTACTTCTGTTACTTGTCTTGCTCTGCTGCTGCTACTACTATTGCTACTGCTGTTACTTGTCTTGCTCTGCTGCTGCTGCTACTACTGTCGCTTGCTACTGTTGCTACTTGCTACTTCTGTCACTACTGATGTTCCTTGCCACTGCTATTGCTCGTTACACTGCCGTTACTCACTACTTTGCTGTTACTACTGTTCTTGCAGATACTAATCTTTCAGGTGTGGTTGAATCTGACAAATTCAGCTGCTAATACTTGAGAGTATACTCTCACCTCCTCACGGGCTTATCAACAAATTGGGTTGAATACTCTACCGTCGAAAACTGCTGCAAACCCACGCGCTGGTGGGCCATCAACAACATTCTTCCAGTTTCATTGCCGGGGAGTGCTAGCAGCATTCTTCTGGTGCCGTTGCAGGAGAAGGTTCGTTGTCATAAGAATTCGTCTAGCTAATGCCAGAGATTGCATGATTAACCCTTTTCTGGAGTCATTGCCAGGGAATCACAGCAGACGTCAATACCCAACAAAGATCATGGGTGTCGAGCGATCAGACAGCTTGGAGATGCCCATCCCTGTTTTCTTGACATGCACCGTGCACCCAAACGTGCACAGATGTTGCACGTTGGGTTTATGGACGTGCCGTGCCTTGCTACGGCGGCAGAAATCCTTTTGCTGCCTCTTGAGCTTGCGTTGGTTTTTCCCTTGAAGAGGAAAGGGCGATGCAGCACAGGAGCAGTAAGTATTTCCCTCAGTTTGAGAACCAAGGTATCAATCCAGTAGGAGAATCGCGCCAAGTCCAGAGTACCTGCGCAAACACAAAAGAGCTTGCACCCAACGCTATAAAGGGGTTGTCAATCCCTTCAAGATTGATTGCAAAGTGAGATCTGAAGGCGGAAAGTGCAACGAAGTAAAATTGTAAGGCTGAAAATATGGTGTGAAGTAGACCCGGGGGCCATAGTGTTCACTAGAGGCTTCTCTCAAAATAGCAAATAATACGGTGGGTGAACAAATTACTGTCGAGCAATTGATAGAACCGCGCAAAGTCATGACGATATCTAAGGCAATGATCATACATATAGGCATCACGTCCGAGACAAGTAGACCGATACTTTCTGCATCTACTACTATTACTCCACACATCGACCGTTATCCACCATGCATCTAGTGTATTGAGTACATGACGAATAGAGTAACGCCTTAAGCAAGATGACATGATGTAGAGGGATAAACTCAAACCAATGATGAAAACCCCTCTTTTTACCCTTGATGGCAACAACACGATGCGTGCCTGCCGCCCCTTCTGTCACTGGGAGAGGTCAGCGCATGGTATGAACCCAAAACCAAGCACTTCTCCCATTGCAAGAATCATAGATCAAGTTGGCCAATTAAACCCACAACTCGAAGAGAATTACAAGGATATGAAATCATGCATATAAGAGATCAGAACAAACTCAAATAAGATTCATAGATAATCTGATCATAAATCCACAATTCATCGGATCTCGACAAACACACCGCAAAAGAAGATTACATCGGATAGATCTCCATGAAGATCATGGAGAACTTTGTATTGAAGATCCAAGAGAGAGAAGAAGCCATCTAGCTACTAGCTATGGACCTGTAGGTCTATGGTGAACTACTCACGCATCATCAGAGAGGTCATGGTGTTGATGAAGAAGCCCTCCGTATCCGAATCCCCCCTCCGGCAGGGCACCAGAACGTGCCCCAGATGGGATCTTGTAGAGACAGAAGCTTGCGGCGGCGGAAAAGTACTTTCTATGATCTCCTGATTTTTTTGGGATTTTTAGGGAATATATAGGCGCAAAACCTAGGGCAAAGGGGCCTCAGGGAGCCCACAAGCCAGGGGGCCACGCCATGAGGGCTTGTGGGGGTTCCTGGTGGGCCCCTGCCCTGATTCTTCGGCTCTCCGATCTTTTTCCATTCCGAAAAAACTATTTTTGGCAGTTTCCTTCCGTTTGGACTCCGTTCAAAATCCTCCTCTGAAAGGGGTCAAAAACATGGAAAAAATAGGAACTGACACTTGGCACTGAATTAAAAATATATAAAAGGCATACAAAACAATCAAAGTTTGACAAGATAATAGCATGAAACCATCAAAAATTATAGATACGTTGGAGATATGTGTAACTATCTCCAGTTCGTCAATGTAATGTAGGCATGTATTCCGTATGTAGTCATACGTGCTTAGGGAAAAGAACTTGCATGACATCTATTGTCCATCCCTCCCATGGCAGCGGGGTCCTAATGGAAACTACGGGATATTAAGGTTCTCCTTTTAATAAAGAACAGGACCAACGCATTAACACTTGGTGAATACATGAACTCCTCATACTATGGTCATTTCCGGGAGTGGTTCCAGCTATTGTCACTCCGGGGTTGCCGGGTCATAACACATAGTAGGTGACTACAACTTGCAAGATTGGATCAAGAACACACATATATTGGCGACAACATAATAGGTTCAGATCTGAAATCATGGCACTCGGGCCCTAGTGACAAGCATTAAGTATGGCAAAGTAGTAGCAACATCAATCTCAGAACATAGTGGATACTAGGGATCAATCCCCGTCAAAATTAACTCGATTACATGATAGATCTCATCCAACCCATCACTGTCCAGCAAGCCTACGATGAGATTACTCATGAACGGTGAAGAGCATCATGGAATTGGCGATGAAGGAAGGTTGGTGATGACGATGGTGACGATCTCCCCTCTCCGGAGCCCAGAACAGACTACAGATCTGCCCTCCAAAGGAAGAACCGGAGGTGGCGGCGCCTCCGTATCGTAAAACGCGATGAACTCTTCTTCTTGATTTTTTTCCGAACGAAAGGGACTAAATAGAGCTGGATTTGGAGGCGGTGTAGTTTTGTGGGCCCCACAAGCCTGCCAGGCGCGGCCAGGGGGCGCGCCTGGTGGGCTTGTGGGCTCCACGCTCCACTTCCTCCGCTGATTCTTGCGCCTGTATTTTTTATATATTCCACAAAAATTCTCCGTAAATTTCCAGGTCATTCCGAGAACTTTTATTTCTGCGCAAAAACAACACCAAGGCAATTCTGCTGAAAACAGCGTTAGTCCGGGTTAGTTCCATTCAAATCATGCAAATTAGAGTCCAAAACAAGGGCAACAGAGTTTGGAAAAGTAGATACGATGGAGACGTATCAACTCCCCCAAGCTTAAAACCTTGCTTGTCCTCAAGCAATTCAGTTGACAAACTCAAAGAGACAAAAGAAAACTTTTACGAACTCTGTTTGATCTTGTTGTTGCAACTATGTGTAACTCATAACCAGAATTTTAGCAAGATCACAAGCTAACCACATAAGCAAATGACATCTGTGTCTCACGGTAAACTCATATCAATGGCATAATCAACTAGCGAGAAAATTATAATAAGTCTCAAATGTCAACACTTCAATCAAAACAATCATGAAGCAGTACGAACAGATGGTATCTCGCTAGCTCTTTCTGAGACCGCAAAACATAAATGCAGAGCACCTTCAAAGACCAAGGGTTGACTAAACATTGTAATTCATGGCAAAGAAGATCCAGTCACAGTCATACTCAATCACAGTTAAAAGCAAAGCATAAAAATGACAGAGGTGCTCTCTAATTGGTGCTTTTATAAGAAGAGGATGACTCAACAGGAACATAAATACATAAGCCCTTCTCAGAGGAAAGCATGGATTTGCAGAGGTGCCAGAGCTCAAGCTTTGAAACAGAGATAATAATTTTGGGTGGCACGCTTTCATTGTCAACGCAATGGCCAAGAGTTCTTACCATCTTCCACGCTACACATGCTACAGGTGGTTCCCAAACAGAAAAGTAAAGTTTTGACTCCCCCACCACCGATCAATCACACTCCACGACTAGCCGAATCCTCTGGTGCCATCCATACCAACATCAATCCAGGGGGAGTTTTGTTTGTAATTATCTTTTCAATTTGAGCATGGAACTGGGCATTCCAATTACCAGCCCCTTTCTCGTGAATGATAGTGAATAAACACATATAGAGGATAACACGCCTAGCATGGAAGATACTGATAGCCCCTTGTCACCACATGAGCGGTTCGGGCATGCAAAACAGATTATTTCTTGAAGGTTTAGAGAGTGGCACATGCAAATTTACTTGGAACGGCAGGTAGATACCGCATATAGGTAGGTATAGTGGACTCATATGAAACAACTTTGGGTTTATGGAAGTGGATGCACAAGTAGTATTCCTGCTTAGTACAAGTGAAGGCTAGCAAAAGACTGGGAAGCGACCAACTAGAGAGCGACAACAGTCATCAAAATGCATTGAGATTAACCAACATTGAGTGCAAGCATGAGTAGGACATAAATCACCATGATTATGAATATCACAGAGGCTATGTTGATTTTGTTTCAACTACATGCATAAACATGCGCCAAGTCAAGCCACTTGAATCATTCAAAGGAGGATACCATCCTATCATACTACATCATAGTCATCTCAAAATTCATGTTGGCATCCAAGACAAACCATTATAAGCTCCTAACTAATTAAGCATGGCATCAGAAACTATGATCTCTAAGTTGTCATTGCAAACATGTTTCTCTCACAACAAAGCTAAATCAGGAACGATGAGATAGTCATATTTACAAAAACAAAATAGATCGAGTTCATACCAGCTTTTCCAGGCTCAGTCACTTCATCATATATCGTCATTATTGCCTTTCACTTGCACGACCGAATGATGTGAACAATAATAAGAGTGCTCGTGCATTGGACTAAGCTGGAATCTGCAGGCAAACACAAAGGAGAAGACAAAGTAATATGGCTCTTTGACAGATAAACAGATATGCATGCAAGAGCCACTAAACATTGTAACCATGGTCTTCTACCTTGACCCAAAGAAAAAGAAAACTATTTACACGGGAAAACTCCCAACAAGAAAAAAGAAGAAAATAATTTTTTTTTGGGTTTTCTCAAACTAGACAAACACACGAAAAGAAAACGAGAAAAAGAAAATAAACTAGCATGTATAATAGAGTGGCAAAGTGTGAACACCGACTAGCAAAGTGAAAGTGTAAGCAAGAATGTAGAGTCGGTGAGAAACAGGTACTCCCCCAAGCTTAGGATTTTGGCCTAAGTTGGTCTACTCCCAAGGAGGGAAATAACCAGCTCCGGGGTACTCCGGAGTGTACTGAGGGTGCCACTGCTGTGTGAGCTCCTCTGGCTCCCACTGATAAACTGGCGTCTGGTACTCGACTGGTGGCTCGGGCACGAGCACGTGTGGTTGTGCTATGCCCCAATATGCGTAGATGTCCGAGGGCATAATAATGTACCTGCCTGCATGAAGATTGAACAAAGAAGGAGCAGGCAAAGTAATAGTCTCACGAGTACCCTGACTAAATACCAGGTTATAAATCATCCTTCTATTTATATCTCTATCAAGAAAGTCATGGCGAACCATGTTATCATAATCTAGATATCTCTCAGAAAGAAGAATATCTTCTTCCTCGTCCAGTCTAATAGGTATCTCAAAATTTCTGGCAAGACGAGTAGCATAGATACCTCCATAGACAACGCCTTTAGAACGGTTCGTGTTCAACCGTTGAGCTACTATAGCGCCCAAGCTATAAGTTCTATCATTATAAAGGGCTTCGCGCAAGACCTCAAGATCTGGGGAGCTAAGGGACCCAGCCTTCCCACGACCAATCAAACATTTTCCCACAAATAATGAGAAGTACCGAAGCACGGGAAAATGTATGCTAGAAGCTCTAGCGCAAGACACTCCTCTCTCCTCTCCTACAACAATTGTATCTATGAAAGCCTCCAAGTCCCATGGACGAGGTTCATGAATATCCCCAGCAAAAGGCAATTTGCAAACATTGCAAAAATCCTGGAGTGAAATGCGCTGGGGGATATCATATAATTTGAACTCAACCATAGGAGGATTCTTCCTTGGATAGAAATTAAAGCTTTGTACGAAAATATTGGTGAGGAGGAGGTATTGCAGACACTTATCTTCAACGAAGGCGGTAAGGCCTGGGTTCTCCACCAAGTAGTAATAGTCCTCATAAAGTCCGGCGGCGCGTAAGAACACATCGCTTGGCCACTCGCACGCTCGAACTTCTGCAACTCGAGGGACCGGATACTTGGGTTTCTTCTTCTCATTCCCATCATCCTTGGGGTCACGGCTTGAAGAGCCTCTTAAGAACCTCCTCATCTTTTCCCTTTTCTATCTCTGAAAATTTCTGAAATTTTAGTGATTCTAAGGAAAAGTGAATAAAGCTCAACGAAACTCGTAGCAACTACTCCCACAAGTGCCTAGAAGCCATATGACGCATCAAAACTACTTGGGACCAGCTAAAATTAGCATGCAAAGCTCAAGAACATGATCACCAAGGCAGCAAAAATACGCAATGTATAAGGCACTAGAGCAAAAACTAATTGGACCAATGGAGGAGTCACTTACCAAGGAGCAATATTCCCCAAAACAGCTTGGTGAATGGTGCTTTGCACAAGGAGATCGAAAATCCCAGCAAGAAGAGCAAGAACACGGGTTTGAGCTGCGAAACAATTTTTTCTGGAGGTAGGAGAAGCATATGGGAGCTATAATGAGTGGAGGGAGTTCACGTGGGCTCCACAAGCCTGGTAGGCGGGGCCGGGGGTGCCTGCACCTTCAGGGCTTGTGGCCCACTGGTGCAGCCCCCTGACTAGCTCTCCGTCTCAGTATTTTTCAAAAATTCCAGAAAAAATCATACTTGATTTTGAGGACGTTCAGAGAACTTTTATTTTCGAGGTACTTTTCTACGGGACGCTAAAAGCAGAAAACAGGGAAAACTAAACTAAATCTATCATTTTTCTTCTAAGCAACCGAAGGTGAAAGCTTGGAACAGAGGTTTGTGACTCCTCGATTCATCCATCTCATGGTCATCGAAAGAAATCCGTCAATGAGGTTGATCAAGTCTCCTTGACAAACTTTTTTGAATCGCAAAAGAAGACGGAGAATTTTCGAATAGTCACTAGGTTACCTCAATGGGTGTTAGAGCATATATCTCCATATGTGGTTTTGGTAATTGATGACAATTCCTATGGGCTAATGGTTGCCTTAAGTTATATTTATAGGATTTGTCCATAGGCACTTCTTGAAGTCCATCTTTTGGGTTCAAGGAGTTTATATGATGACCAAGATGGTATTCAAGGTATTATCCGAAGAATGGTCATAGAGACACTAGGTTGATCAAGATCTCAGATGATCCCATGGTATGGTAATCATTGTCCATTACGTGTTTGTGTACTAACCCATGGTCTTTGTGAGAGTCCTATGTGGGGGTTAGGTGTGCTTCCATGGGATTGCGTCAAAAGGAAGATATCATACAACCCATGAAGGATGACGTCAAGTGGTGATCATCATCAAGAATGTGGTGTGCAAGTTCAAGTGGATCAGCACGAATATATCATTGAAACTATTGTTAATGATCATGTGTTGATAAGGACAAGCTCATGTGCTAACAAGGACAAGATGAAGATAAGCATTCCTGAGCACTACATGCTTGATTCTTGTGGATGTTCACATGGTGGACAAATGAAGATGAATACATAAGCTAGGCTTTCCACATTGGGTATGGGAGAGCTACTTGAAGACTTCATCATGTCTTGCTTTCAACTTGAGCCAAGAAGGAAGAACAACATCAAGCTCAAGTGAAAGGGCTAAGTCAAAGGTATCAGTTCCTTTGACATTAGTTGTGCGGAGTGATGATGAGCGAGTAAAAGTATACACTCAAGTATGGATCATCAGTACCCTTTTATGATTCTTGAGTCCTTAGGGATCCCGCACTATTAAGAGGGGATCACAGGTTTTGCGATGAACTTGCTCAAACTACATCTCCACTGTTTCTGCTCAGACCACATCTCCACTGCTCTGCTGTTATCTGAAAACAGAACACATGCCTCGGACATCCGGCTTCCTCCGGACGTCCGAGGGCCGGACGACCGACTGCTTCGGAAATCCGGAACTATGCACCAGAGAAACTTGAGCCATATTACTCGGACTTCCGGCTCCCTCCGGACGTCTGTCCCCTTTCGGAAATCCGGAATCGTGCACCACAGAAGTTTGAGTCGAATAACTCGGACTTCCGGCCTTCTCCGGACGACTGGTCCCTGTTTAACTCCACAGTGGTTCCAGATATATTTACAGCCCTCGGACGTCCGACCCCTGTCGGACGTCTGACCCCTTGTGGACGCCCGGACATCCGTGAACTGCCGGATGTCCGACCCGTGTGTGACTTAAAGTGTCCCCAATGGCTGTCTTACTCTCCCACTATATATACCCCCCTCCCACTTCGTGAGAGGGTGCCCAACACAGCCTTATCCTCATAAGAACACATTTCTACCTCACACACATTTGCTCACACCAAATCTTAGATCCCAAGAGCATATGTGAGCCCCTTTGATAGTTGTTCCAATCAAAAGATAGATCGTCTCCCTCTCCTCCTCTCAACCCAAGCTATTTGAGATTTGAGCAAGTTTTGAGTATTCCCCGTGATCTTGTTACTCTTGGAGGTTGGAGACTCCTAGGCGGTAGGAGTTCTTCGGAGAGGAATCAATCTGTGTGATTTCCCCCAGAAAATTTTGTGAGGGTTTGGGAGCTACCTCAAAGGCTTACCACTAGTGGTTCAGAAACGCCTTCGTGGTGTTATCTCAAAGGGAGAATAGGGTGAGCCTTCGTGGCGTTGGTGTGCCTTCGTGGTAACATCCACCTCTCTAACGGTGACTAGCTTCCCTCCAAGGAAGTGAACATCGGGATACATCTTCGTCTCATTGACCTTGGTGATCCTTAACCCTAACTCCTTACTTGTGGTTTACTTGTGTTACTTGAGCATACATACATTGCATATTGCTTGTGCTCATTATATTGTGTTGTCTATTTCTTGTACAAGATTAATCATTCAAGCATACCCTCTATATCCACAAGTTCACACTTGCAGCTTTTGATATATCGTGTGCTATAGTGTGATCTAGTATCTTGTGTCGTTCACCTACTTGTCGTGTGATACAGCTCAAGTAAGCTTGTGTAACTTACTTGGGCTTGTTAGTAACTATATTGTGTCCATCTTGGTAGATCGTGTTGTTGATACACGTTGCAGTGCCTAGTGCATTTAGGATTTGTGCTTGACAAGTATCCTCTTAGTTTATTTCCGCATTAGGTTTAAGCCAAATCCGAAGAAGTTTTTAAATAGCCTATTCACCCCCGCCCCTCTAGGCGTCATCGAGGTCTTTTAAATTGGTATCAGAGGAAGGTCTCTCTTTAATTAGGTTTCACGACCTAGAGAGTATTGATGTCGACTATTGGATTAGTGCACAATGGCACCTTTGACTTTGATGGCACAAATTATACCCTATTGAGAATCCGTATGCTTCATCACTTTTGGACCATGGGCCCAAATACTTTACGAATTGTTCTTGTAGGGATTGCTGACAAAAAGGATGATGCATCTTCATCTACTAATGAAATGTATCTTGATTGTGAGGCTTTTCTTGCCATTCATCGAACCATAAGTCCTGAAGTGTTTAAGTCTATCTCGACTTGCAAGTCAGCTCATGAAGTTTGGACTAAACTTGAAGATATATATGGTGGGTCCAATCTTGATGAAGACGATATTATGATGAAGGAGTTGGTGCATGATATCTTCAATCTTTTCGATCATAAAGAGTCCACCACTACTTCCATATCCGATTGCTTGCACACCTCAGCATCTTCAATCTCACAAGGTAATGACATGGTGAGTGAAGAAATATATGTTGATGAAAATGTCATAGCCTCTATGGGCATGAGCATATCTAGCACCACACATAGTGTAAATTATTGTGTTGATAGGTCATGCATTTCACCTAAAGATCCCTCGAAAAATGTCTGTGGTGATATGCCTGCTCTCCCATGCCCTCTTGATCAAAATATCTTATTTCTCCCTAGTTGTTTATGACTAATCATTTAGGGGAAATCAAGAAATATGAAGTACTTTTGACTAATGAAGAATCTGATTCACCAAAAGAATCATCATCAACTCCTCCAGTTCACATGTGCCTCATGGCAAGAGGTAATAATGAGGTATCATCTTCCCTGTGCAATAACGATGATATTTGCGATGAGGATGATGATGATGACTTGACTGAAAATATCTATGTGATCAGTAAAATTCTTCATAAAGCTAAAAGTAACGCTCTTCAAAGGTTCCAAGATGTTCTTGCTTACTTTGAAAATTGTAACGATTCACTTAATCATGAACAAGCTAAAAGTGAACAACTTGAACATGAACTTCAAAAGAGTCATCAAGCATGTAGAGACTTAAGATCTTCAAAAGGAGAGATTGAAGTTACTCATGATAAACTTAAAAGGGATTTTGAGGTCCTTCTCCTTGAATGCAAGAATGTCAAGGGAGAGCTCGTCAAAACCTCTAAGATCTATGAGGAGCTTCAATCTACTGATGAGAAGTCTCTAATCGCTACTTACTCCTCTCATATTGTTGATGATACTTGTACATCTAACCCTATCTCTTTTGAAGTATCAACATTGAAGGAGAATGTTGAGCTACGTGCTCAACTTGATTTACTAACTAGCAATTATGGGAAGTTGGAAGAAAACCATGTAATGCTCACAAGATCTCATGCCGATCTTCTAACATCCCATAATGTGCAAAAGTTAGCTCATGAGGCTATCATCACCAAGGTAACATCAAGTGAGCCTCATGTGGACAATGGCACTACTTCTAGTCAAAGTACTATATTTCCATATGCTAGTCCTCGTAATTCGTCTACTCATAATGTTGCTACCTCGTGTGATGAATTACTTTCCTTGCCTTGTTGCTCTAACATTGAAGCTTACACTTCCTCTAGTACTTGCATTGATACTAACCGTGCAGAGGAAATCGAAGAGCTCAAGGCCCAAGTCACTTCTTTCAAGAAAGACTTGGAACAGTGTCATGAAGAGATGTCCACACTCAACAACGTCCTGTGTGAGCAAACGTCTCCGAATGACAAAAATGATGTTGGAGTAAACTCAAACAAGAACAAGAGGGGCCTAGAACAAGTCAAGAATTCGGCCAAAATCATTTGCTTCAAGTGCAAAGTTAAAGGGCACCATGTTAAATCTTGCCCTCTGAAGACGAAGTCTCAAAGTCACAAGCAACAAGGGAAGCGGCCACAAACTCAATCACATATTCAGCTACAAGTTGAAGGAAGGCCTCTTCCCAATAAGACCCAAGCCAACACTCCCCGAGGTGAGAAATTAACTGGGAATAAAGCAAAGGGTAGATGTTGCTACTTATGTCGTGAGAAGGGTCACGTCGCTTTGTCTTGCACAAGAGGTAACTTATCCAACCCAATCACTATTGATGATATCTATTCCCTTGGGAAGGATAAGGTTGGCAATGTGTTTGCCAAGTTTGTTGGTACTCAAAATGCTGTCAAGAAAAGAACCATTTGGGTTGCCAAGCCTATTGTGATTAACCTCTTAGGACCCAACATAGTTGGGGACCAACAAGCTCAAACTTGATAAATAGGTGACTATGGAGGACATTAGAGACTTGGATACATAATGAAGAATTAAGGGGTCTTCATCATTCATATTATCTCAAGCCAAGTCAGTTGGATTATCGAGTTTCTATCTTATATCCAATGTGCCTCCTTACGGTAACTTGTACTTAAACTGCTTACATTGTTAGGTGCTTGCCCCTTTGCATGTTGTGGTTTTGTACCTTGCATACGTTTGTATATGTTGTGCTTCCAACTTGCTTATCTTGAGTAATCGAGTATGTGTATGTTGGTTTGCATATCATGTACATGTGGGTCTTGTATTGAGCCTTTTGCATCTTGTTTGTATTTTTGTTGGCTCTTGTGAGAGACTAATGGATTATCCCATTGTGGGGGAGTGATGTGCTTTGCACACCTCACAATCCTATAAATGTGTATACATGGGGAATACCACTTAGTTTTGATATTTCAAGATTATGTAGTTTCTATGTGGTATGTCTTACTCATGAGAAATTCAAATTCTATATGGTCCATTAATTATCTCTTGTTGGTTTCAATTTGCCACTTGTTAATATTGTTGGTTTATCACATTATGGGGGAGTAATATGCTATGTGCATATTACAAACCTAGAAAATATGTACATTTGAGGTGTTGCCACTTAGTGTTGATATTGTAAATTATCTTGTTCCTAGGTGGCATGTTAGCGCTACAAGTGTCATTTGCTTGCGTTTTATGGGTAAAGATGATCTTGGATATATTTGCGATCTACCAATGATTATCACTTCCAAAATACTTCTTGTCCTTGACAATTGGTATTCCCATCATGTGATAGGAATTGCTAATCGTCTTTACATTGGATTTTGTGTTTTGTTTGTCTTCCTTGCCTCTTATGGATCTATTTTAACATGTCTAGTGTTTTTATGGATATAGAGAACGTGATGATCCCATCGTGTGCATTTTGTATTTAAATGCAAATTCTATATAATGCACGTCCCTTGGGGGAGCTATCCTATTTTCTTTAGAACACTCTCTTTATTCACCCATCATAAAATCTTTTGATCCCCATCAAGTGTGTGTTGATGGGAGGCAAGTCTTGCTCTTTATGATGCTTTGTGCCATCATGAAAATTTGTCGAGGGCTTGGTTTGTTGGAACCTAGCTCTCTTTTGGAAATTAGATACCTCGTGTTTGTTTTCCTTCAATTGATTTCTTGTTTCCTTTTATTTGGCATGTGTCAATAGATATCTCATTCCTTGAGGTATCTTTTAATTGATATCCTTCAAGTGATAGTTCTTTTTTTGTTTAAGATCTTATTATCACTTGATACCTTGTCTTTTGGTGACTTATCAACTTTGTGTTGAGTTGATTCTTGAGAGTCTTGAGCATGCATATCTACTATATACAACTTCTTTTGCTTGCTTTCCTTCTTTGACCCAATATATAGGGGAAACTCCACCTTGTCATAAATTGGCTAAAGTGTGCATGAAATTCAAATTCATATCTATATGCACATATGTATGTGGAGTTTGTCCTATGTATTGCTGGTTTTCTAACTCTTTGGTCCCAATGAGTTTGGGCACCATTTTGTTTGTTTTGTTGTTCCAGGAACAACTGGAGATGCATCGGATGCTCGGCTCACCTATAAGGAAGGTGTTGAGACCATGTGATTATTGGAGCCAAGTTAGGATGATCAAAGAACAACTATCTACTACATCAATCCAATGTTGTCTCGGTAACAAGTATCCACTTCATGCATTCTTTTCTTGCAAAGGCCCAAACCTGTCTTTTCTTTTCCACGTTGCATCATGGCATGAATCTCTTGATTCGTTCTTGTAGTACTTTTTTGCTTTCTCAAAGCATCCGAACGATGATGTCTTACTACTAGTTGGGATGTCTTTGATGTTCGTATGTTGGAAGTTCATATTGTACAATAAGAAAATATTAGGCCATGTGCTATGCTTCCAAGCAAAAGATCTCATTGATATATTTATGACTTCCTTTTGGATATCTAGTTTGTTCCTTCTTGTAACCATTTCGTGTGTACATCCTTCTTTGTGGATATATATCATCATGATTGTCTTCTACTTAGAATCTTCTACACATGAGAGAAGTTACATCTCTAATTTATATCCTCTTTTCTTTCACGTCCATCGTTGCATTTCCTTTTTCAGTTTTTGGTGGCTTCGTGAAAGGATTTGTTTTGAGTGCGTATCTTATTTTCCTACATCTTGATGCACTCTTTTGGCCGTGAAGATTATTTTTCCTCATGCTTGTCTTGATGAGGGTTTTGCCATTTCAATTAGTATCCCTCCTCTTGACAAGGTTCGTACTTCCTATCTTCACAATGGGTTGTCACAAGCATTGGTTCTTATTTTGTTTATTAGTAAGCTTGTGAACCCATTTTCTAGTATGTGTGTGTGGGAATGATATGTCTTGCACTCTGTATCTCATTTCATCAAGACTATGTTGATGAGTAATGCTCATCCTTATCTTAGTCTTCTCAAGTGCTTTGCCATGACTCACACACATTACTTTGGTTGAGCCTATTCTTAAGTTGCTTCTTTTACATGTTGCTCAACCATTTGTTTTGTGCAATTGATATGCTTATTGTCTCATCTATCTTCTTGCACTCGTTGTGTGTTTTTGTTCATTTTGGGGGAGCAAAGATCCTATTTTGTGCACCTGTATCAAATACAAAAATCTCGTATTAGTGCACAAATCATGGGGAGCTTCTCTAGTTTATGATAAAACACTCTGTTGCCTTTATCATAACATCTTTTATTCATGTGGTTCGAAGGACCATATGATTGTTTGTTCCATCTGGAATCTTTTGATTGCTTGCCTCTATTTTTGTATGTCTTTGTGGCATACGATCCTTTTATTTGCAATCTTTGGGACCTCAATATAGTTTGTTTTCCTCCAACTACTTATCATTGTATTTGTGTATTTCTCTGCACTCATTTGCTAAGAAGTACACACTTTTTGGAGGACCACCTACTATATTGGCTTTCTAAACTTTTCGTCCATTTTGGCAATCGATGCCAATGGGGGAGAAGTTTAGAGACTTTACTTTGGATATGTTTAGAGGGTTTACATCTTGCACACATGCATTATTACCTTGTATGTGTGCGCTTGGTTATGCTTATTTCCTTATATAAACTCTCTTGAAGTGGTTGTCTTCAATTACCAAAATGGGGGAGATTGTTAGAGCATATATCTCCATATGTGGTTTTGGTAATTGATGACAATTCCTATGGGCTAATGGTTGCCTTAAGTTATATTTATAGGATTTGTCCATAGGCACTTGTTGAAGTACATCTGTTGGGTTCAAGGAGTTTATATGATGACCAAGATGGTATTCAAGGTATTATCCAAAGAATGGTCATAGAGACACTAGGTTGATCAAGATCTTAGACAAAGAGTAAATCAAGATGATCAACACACAAAGCGTATAAGATGTACCGAGAGGGATCAAGTGATCCCATGGTATGGTAAGCATTGTCCATTACGTGTTTGTGTACTAACCCATGGTCTTTGTGAGAGTCCTATGTGGGGGTTAGGTGTGCTTCCATGGGCTTGCGTCAAAAGGAAGATCTCATACAACCCATGAAGGATGACGTCAAGTGGTGATCGTCATCAAGATTGTGGTGTGCAAGTTCAAGTGGATCAACATGAATATATCATTGAAACTATTGTTAAAGATCATGTGTTGATAAGGACAAGCTCATGTGCTAACAAGGACAAGATCAAGATAAGCATTCGTGTGCACTACATGCTTGATTCTTGTGGATGCTCACATGGTGGACAAATGAAGATGAATAAATAAGCTAGGCTTTCCACATTGTGTATGGGAGAGCTACTTGAAGACTTCATCATGTCTTGCTTTCAACTTGAGCCAAGAAGGAACAACAACATCAAGCTCAAGTGAAAGGGCTAACTCAAAGGTATCAGTTCCTTTGACGTTAGTTGTGCGGAGTGATGATGAGCGAATAAAAGTATACAGTCAAGTATGGATCATCAGTACCCTTTTATGATTCTTGAGTCCTTAGGGATCCCGCACTATTAAGAGGGGATCACAGGTTTTGCGATGAACTTGCTCAAACTACGTCTCCACTGTTTCTGCTCAGACCACATCTCCACTGCTCTGCTGTAATCTGAAAACAGAACACATGCCTCGGACATCCGGCTTCCTCCGGACGTCCGAGGGCCGGACGACCGACTGCTTCGGAAATCCGGAACTATGCACCAGAGAAACTTGAGCCATATAACTCGGACTTTCGGCTCCCTCGGGACGTCCGAGGGTCGGACGTCCGACCAGCTTCGGAAATCCGGAGCTTTGCACCAGAGAAACTTGAGCCATACAACTCGGACTTCCGGCTCCCTCCGGACGTCCGAGGGCCGGACGTCCGTCCCCTTTCGGAAATCCAGAATCGTGCACCACAGAAGTTTGAATCGAATAACTCGGACTTCCGGACTTCTCCGGACGACCGGTCCATGTTCAACTCCACACTGGTTCCAGATATATTTACAACCCTCGGACGTCCGACCCCTGTCGGACGTCCGACCCCTTGTGGACGCCCGGACATCCGTGAACTGCCGGATGTCCGACCCCTGTGTGACTTAAAGTGTCCCCAACGGCTGTTTTACTCTCCCCACTATATATACCCCCCTCCCACTTCGTGAGAGGGTGCCCAACACAGCCTTATCCTCATAAGAACACATTTCTACCTCACACACATTTGCTCACACCAAATCTTAGATCCCAAGAGAATTTGTGAGCCCCTTTGAGAGTTGTTCCAATCAAAAGATAGATCGTCTCCCTCTCCTCCTCTCAACCCAAGCTATTTGAGATTTGAGCAAGTTTTGAGAATTCCCCGTGATCTTGTTACTCTTGGAGGTTGGAGACTCCTAGGCGGTAGGAGTTCTTCGGAGAGGAATCAATCTGTGTGATTTCCCCCGGAAAAGTTTGTGAGGGTTTGGGAGCCACCTCAAAGGCTTACCAATAGTGGTTGAGAAACGCCTTCGTGGTGTTATCTCAAAGGGAGAATAGGGTGAGCCTTCATGGCGTTGGTGTGCCTTCATGGTAACATCCACCTCTCTAACGGTGACTAGCTTCCCTCCAAGGAAGTGAACATAGGGATACATCTTCGTCTCAGTGACCTTGGTTATCCTTAACCCTAACTCCTTACTTGTTGTTTACTTGTGTTACTTGAGCATACATACATTGCATATTGCTTGTGCTCATTATATTGTGTTGGCTATTTCTTGTACAAGATTAATCATTCAAGCATACCCTCTATATCCACAAGTTCACACTTGCAGCTTTTGATATATCGTGTGCTATAGTGTGATCTAGTATCTTGTGTCGTTCACCTACTTGTCGTGTGATATAACTCAAGTAAGCTTGTGTAACTTACTTGGGCTTGTTAGTAACTGCATTGTGTCCATCTTGGTAGATCGTGTTGTTGATACACGTTGAAGTGCCTAGTGCATTTAGGATTTGTGCTTGACAAGTATCCTCTTAGTTTATTTCCGCATTAGGTTTAAGCCAAATCCGAAGAAGTTTTTAAATAGCCTATTCACCCACCCCCCTGTAGGCATCATCGAGGTCTTTTCAATGGGGATGTGGATATTCCGAACAAGCAAATCATACTTCATCTTAACAGGAGGTATAGGGCATTCAAAGGTCCCATTATAGAAGATATCAAGTATTTCATTCTTCTCAAGAGGGTGATCAGGCGAAGCATTTAGTAGCTGGACGTGCCTCCCCCAAGCTTGTGGGAGACTCTCTTCTTCAACTTGTGCAAAGTTGTATATTTCCTGCAAGGCAGCTTGCTTCTTATGGGCAGGGAAATATTTCTTGGAGAAGTAGTAGATCATAACCTGGGGGCTACACACACACAACCAGGAGCAAGAGAAGTGAACCATGTCTTAGCATCATCCTTTAGTGAGAAAGGAAACAACTTGAGTATATAGTAGTGGCGGATCTTTTCCTCACTAGTGAATAGGGTGGCTATATCGTGCAGTTTGGTAAGATGGGCTACAACCGTTTCAGACTCATAACCGTGAAAAGGATCAGATTCGACCAGAGTGATTAACTCAGGGTCGACAGAGAATTCATAATCCTTATCGGTCACAAAGATAGGCGAAGTAGCAAACTTCGGGTCGTATTTCATCCTAGCGTTCAGAGATTTTTCTTTCCACTTGAGCAGTAATTTCTCAACATCATAGCTATCCTTACAAGAAAGAAAGTCCTCAGTTATCTCTCCCTCCATAACATAACACTCATGCATATCAGGCAATTCATATCTAGGAGAGCTAGTTCTAGCAGGAAAAATAGGAGGTTCTACTTCAATAGTATCAGTAGTTTCAGAAGTATCATCACATCTAGCAGCAACTCTAGCAATTTGGGCATCAAGGGCACCTAGTGGCAAAGCAGTATCAAGCATAGTATCATCATAAGCATCATGGGCAGCAGAAGTAACATCATCAAGCACAGGCGACATATCAAGATTTCTAGCAGGAGGTGGTGTCGCAAACTTACTCATAACTGAAGGTGAATCAAGTGCAGAGCTAGATGGCAGTTCCGTACATGTCCTCGTAGTTGAGGGCAAGACTTTAGTTCTTGGATCTTTCGGATTCCTCGTAGTGATCAGCAGACGTAAATCCCAAGTGACTCAGAGAATATAGTTGTGCCTCCCCGGCAACGGCGCCAGAAAAAGGTCTTGATAACCCACAAGTACAGGGGATCGCAACAGTTTTCGAGGGTAGAGTATTCAACCAAAATTTATTGATTCGACTCAAGGGGAAGCCAAAGAATATTCTCAAGTATTAGCAGTTGAGTTTTCAATTCAACCACACCTGAAAGATTTAGTATCTGCAGCAAAGTATCAGTAACAAGGTAGTGTGATAGCAATAGTAGCAATGGTAACCGGTAGCAAGAAAGTGACAGCAGTAGCAGCAAAGTAACAGCAGTAGCAACAGAGTAACAGTAACCAGTATTTTTTTATATATTCCACAAAAATTCTCCGTAAATTTCCGGGTCATTCCGAGAACTTTTATTTCTGCCCAAAAACAACACCATGGCAATTCTGCTGAAAACAACGTTAGTCCAGGTCAGTTCCATTCAAATAATGCAAATTAGAGTCCAAATCAAGGTCAAAAGAGTTTGGAAAAGTAGATACGATGGAGATGTATCAGCGTATGATGTTGAAACAACTCGCTAGCTGTCTTACGATCATGCAATGGCAATATGAGAGTGACGGCACAAGTCATGAGGCGGAACGATGGGAGTTGCATGGCAATATATCTCGGAATGGCTATGAAAATGCCATAGTAGGTAGGTATGGTGGCTGTTTTGAGGTGGGCATATGGTGGGTTTGTGCACCGGCAAAAATTGCGCAGTACTAGAGAGGCTAGCAATGGCGGAAGGTGAAAGTGCATCTATACCATGGACTCACATTAGTCATGAAGAACTCAGATACTTGTTGCGAAAGTTTTTATTAGTAATTGAAACAAAGTGCTAAACGCATACTCCTAGGGGAAGGGTTGGTAGGTGTTAACCATCGCGTGATCCCGACCGCAACACAAAGGATGACAATCAATAGATCAATTATGCTCCGACTTCCTGACATAGCGGTTCACCATACGTGCATGTTACAGGAATCACTAACTTCAACACAAGTATTTCTAGATTCACAACACCCTACTAACATAACTCTTAATATTACCAAATCCACGTCTCAAAACTAATTGAGAGGGATCAAACTTTTCTTTCTACTCAATGCACATGAAGATGGAAGTATTTTGTATCCTCTTTGGGTACCTATCACCTTTGGGACTACTTTCATAGCACAAACACCCTACCAAGTCACGCACCACCGTGCTCTAAAATATCTAAGTGAAGCACATAGAGCAAAAATTATCTAGCTCAAAAGATATAAGTGAAGCACGATGAGCATCTAGTAAATTCACGATGAGTGCATGTCTCTCTCAAAATGTGTTCAGCAAGGATGATTGTGACACAACAAAAAGAAAAGACTCCTATGATACAAGACGCTCCAAGCAAAGCACATATCATGTGGTGAATAAAAATATAGCTCCAAGTAATGTTACCGATGGATTGAAGACGAAAGAGGGGATGCCTTCCCGGGGCATCCTGAAGCTTAGGCTTTTTGGTGTCCTTGAATTTGGCTTAGGATTTCTTGGGAATCCCCAAGCTTGAGCTCTTTCCACTCTTTATCCCTTTGTCCATGAGAACATCACCCAAAACTTGAAAACTTCACAACACAAAACTTAAACATAAACTCGTGATATCATTAGCACAAGAAAACAAACTACCACCTCTTTAGGTACTGTGGAAAACTTGATTTATATTCATATTGGTGTTAGATAACTGTATTCTTACTTTTCCATGGCTAGTACCCCCCCCCCCCGATACTATCCGTAGTTTCATCAAAACAAGCAACCAACTCAACAAAAACAAAATCTGTCAAAAACACACCAGTGTGTAGCAATCTGTATACTTTGTATACTTCTGGTACCTCAACAATTTTGAAAAATATCTACTGCCTACGCAATAGGCATATCAACCAAAAGCAAAAAGAATCAACTCAGAACCTCATTGTGAATAAAAATGAAAAATAATTTCGTGAGCGAAAAGTTTCTGTCTTTTTCCGGCACGATCAAACAACCATCACCAAGACTAGTCATAAAGGTTTTGCTTGGCTCAAACACAAAAAAAACACAAAAGACACAATCATAACAGAATTATGATGGTGTGGAAGCAAAAAAAAAGGATAAATTCATTGGGTTGCCTCCCAACAAGCGCTATTATTTAACGCCCTTAGCTAGGCATAAGCCGATAGAATCACGTATCGTCGTCTTTGGTGCTCAAACCATAAGTTGCCCTCATCATAGATTCATAAGTCAATCTTATTTTATTTCTAGGAAAATGTTCCATGCCCTTCTTTTAAGGAAACTGAAATATAATATTCCCTTACTTCATATCGATGATAGCACCGATAGTCCTTAGGAAAGGTCTACCAAGAATGATAGGGCATGTAGGATTGCAATCAATGTCAAGCACAATGAAATCCACGGGTACATAGTTCCTATTTGCAATAATAAGAACATCATTGATCCTTCCCATGGGTTCCTTGACAGTAGAATCCGCAAGATGCAAATTAAGAGAACACTCCTCAATCTCATTAAAACACAGAACATCACATAAAGACTTTGGAATCGCGGAAACACTAGCACCCAAATCACACAAAGCATTGCATTCATAGTTTTTGATTTTGATTTTGATAATAGGTTCCCACTCATCATGAAGCTTTCTAGGGATAGAAACTTCTAATTCAAGTTTCTCTTCAAGAGATTTTATCATAGCATCGACGATATGATCGGTAAAGGCCTTGTTTTGGCTATAAGCGTGTGGAGAGTTTAGCATGGATTGCATCAAGGAAATGCATTCAATCAAGGAGAAACTATCATAATTGAATTCCTTGAAATCCAAAGTGTTAGTTTCATTACTACTCAAGGTTATAATATCTTCTACTCCACTTTCAATGCTTTTAACATCAAGATAGATGGACTCCGAATCATTGGGGTGTTTTTCAACCAAAGTGGATTCATACCCAGCCCCATCATCATTAGGTTTGACACAAGAAAACAAAGATTCAATGGGAGTCACACCAAGGACTTTAAGATCTTCGTGATTCTTATCACGAGAACACGCCCTTTTAAGCCATTCATGTCTAGCACGAATTTGGGCGGTTCTTTCTTTGCTCTCACTCATGGAAACACGCATAGCTTTCCAAGTTTCATCCATATTGATCTTGGGAGGATCACATCTAACTTTCAAACATCAATATCACTAGACATTCTATCAACGCTCCTAGCCAAATCGTCAATTTTGAGTAGTTTTTCCTCTATGGACGCATTGAAAATATTTTGCGAGTTGATAAATTCTTTGATATCACTCTCTAGATGAGAGGGTAATCTATTGTAATTTCCATGAGTATTGTTGTAGGAGTTGCCAAAGTTATTAGAGGGGTTACTAGGAAAAGGCCTGGGAACATAGTTTCCTCTAAAAGCATTGTTGTTCCCAAAATTATTCCTACCAACAAAATTAACGTCCAAGCTAGCGTTGCTACTCTCAATCAAGGAAGACAAGGGCATGTCATTAGGGTGTAAAGGAGCACTTCTACTAGCAACCAAATTCATTAACTCATCCATCTTAGCACTCAACGAGTTAATTTCTTCTATAGCGTGTACCTTCTTACTAGTAGGTGACCTTTTACTGTGCCACTGAGAGTAGTTCGTCATGATATTGTCTAGGAGTTTTGTGGCTTCTCCTAACGTGATTTCCATGAACGTTCCACCTGAGGCGGAGTCCAAGATATTTCTAGAAGCGAAATTCAAGCCAACGTAGAAGATTTGTGTAATCATCCAAAGACTCAAGCCATGACCGGGACAATTTCTAATCATCAATTTCATTCTTTCCCAAGATTGTGCAACATGTTCATGATCAAGTTGCTTAAAATTCATAATATCATTACGGAGAGAGATAATCTTAGCCGGCGGAAAATACTTGGATATGTAAGCATCTTTGCACTTATTCCAAGAATCAATACACGAAAACCAAGTTTTTGCTCGATCTCGCAACGAGAAAGGAAAAAGCTTCAATTTAATCACATCATTATCCACATCTTTCTTCTTTTGCATATCACAAAGCTCAATGAAGGTATTAAGATGGGATGCGGCATCTTCACTAGGAAGGCCGGAGAATTGCTCTTTCATAAGAAGATTCAGCAAAGCAGCATTGGTTTCGTATGATTCCGCACTAGTGGCGGGAGCAATCAGAGTACTAATAAAATCATTATTATTAGTATTCGAGAAGTCACAAAGTTTGGTGTTTTCAGTCATGGTGACTTCAGCAAGCAAGCAAGCACAGAAGCAAACAGAAAGCAAGCGAGAGAAAAGGGCAAACGAAAAAGGCAAATATTTTTGTAAATTTCTGTTTTTGAGAAGTGGGGGAGAGGAAAACGAGAGGCAAAAAAGTAAATGCAAGATATGAGTTTGCGACACTTACTTGGATGAGTTCTTGACTTGATCCTCCCCGGCAACGGCGCCAGAAATTCTTCAGCTACGGCGGCAGAAATCCCTCTGCTGCCTCTTGAGCTTGTGTTGGTTTTTCCCTTGTAGAGGAAAGGGCGATGCAGCACAGGAGCAGTAAGTATTTCCCTTAGTTTGAGACCCAAGGTATCAATCCAGTAGGAGAATCGCGCCAAGTCCAGAGTACCTGCGCAAACACAAAAGAGCTTGCACCCAACGCTATAAAGGGGTTGTCATTCCCTTCAAGATTGATTGCAAAGTGAGATCTGAAGGCGGAAAGTGCAACGAAGTAACATTGTAAGGCTGAAAATATGGTGTGAAGTAGACCCGGGGGCCATAGTGTTCACTAGAGGCTTCTCTCAAAATATAAAATAATACGGTGGGTGAACAAATTACGGTCGAGCAATTGACAGAACCGCACAAACTCATGACGATATCTAAGGCAATGATCATACATATAGGCATCTCGTCCGAGACAAGTAGATCGATACTTTCTGCATCTAGTACTATTACTCCACACATCGACCGCTATCCAGCATGCATCTAGTGTATTGAGTTCATGACGAACAGAGAAACGCCTTAAGCAAGATGACATGATGTAGAAGGATGAACTCAAACCAATGATGAAAACCCCATCTTTTTACCCTTGATGGCAACAACAAGATGCGTGCCTCACTGCCCCTTCTGTCACTAGGAGAGGTCACCACATAGTATGAACCCAAAACCAAGCACTTCTCTCATTGCAAGAATCATATCAAGTTGGCCAAACAAAACCCACAACTCGAAGAGAATTACAAGGATATGAAATCATGCATATAAGAGATCAGAAGAAACTCAAAGAAGATTCATAGATAATCTGACCATAAATCCACAATTCATCGGATCTCGACAAACATACCGCAAAAGAAGATTACATCGGATAGATCTCCATGAAGATCATGGAGAACTTTGTATTGAACATCCAAGAAAGAGAAGAGGCCATCTAGATACTAGCTATGGACCCGAAGGTCTATGGTGACTACTCACGCATCATCGGAGAGGTCATGGTGTTGATGAAGAAGCCCTCCGTATCCAAATACCCCCTCCAGCAGGGCACCCGAACGTGCCCCAGATGGGATCTTGCAGCGACAGAAGCTTGCGGCGGTGGAAAAGTATTTTCGTGGATCTCTTCTTCAGTTTTGGATTTTTTCTGAATTTATAGGCGGAAGAGGTAGGGCAGACCATCCACACGGGGCCCACAAGCCTACTAGGCGCGGGCCCCTGGCCGCGCCTAGGGGTCTTGTGGGGTCCCCTGGTGGCCCGTGCCTTGGTTCTCAAGTCTCGTGCGTTTCTTCTGTTCCGGAAAAAAAATCGGAAATTTTATTCCGTTTGGACACTATTTAAAATCCTTGTCTAAAAAGGGTCAAGAACACGGAAAAAACAGGAACTGACACTTGGCACTGCGTTAATAAGTTAGTCCCAAAAAAAGATAATAGCATGGAACCATCAAAAATTATAGATACGTTGGAGACGTATCACGCCTCATATGGGGTGACACCGTCTAGGCTTCTCGTCGGTGCATGGTTCAACAGATACACCGCCATCTTCACTGCCTCGGCCCAGAAGAACGCCGGCACACCCATGCTCTTGAGCATGCATCTCGCCATCTCGACGATCGTCTCATTTCGCCGCTCGACTACGCCATTTTGCCTGGGGGGAGTAGGGCGTTGTTTTGTAATGCTTGACCCCACGTTTCTCACAATAGGCCTTGAACTCGATGGAGTTGAACTCCCCTCCGCGATCAGAGCGAAAAGCCCGGAGCCTGTGATACGTCTCCGTCGTATCTTCTTTCCCAAACTCTTTTGCCCTTGTTTTGGACTCTAATTTGCATGATTTGAATGGAACTAACTCGGACTAACGTTGTTTTCTGCAGAATTGCCATGGTGTTGTTTTTGCGCAGAAATAAAAGTTCTCGGAATGACCTAGAAATTTACGACGATTTTATGTGGAATATATAAAAAATATTGGCGCAAGAATCAACCGGAGGAGTGGAGCGAGGAGCCCACAAGCCCACCAGCCGCGCCCCCCTGGCCGCGCCTAGCAGGCTTGTGGGGCCCTCAAAGCTCCACCGCCTCCAATTCCAGCTCTATTTAGTCCCTTTCATTCGGAAAAAAATGAAGGAGGATAGTTCATCACGTTTTATGATACGGAGGCACCGCCACCACCAGTTCTTCCTCTGGAGGGCAGATCTGGAGTCCGTTCTGGGCTCCGAAGAGGGGAGATCTTCGCCATCGTCATCACCAACCTTCCTTCATCACCAATTCCATGATGCTCTTCACCGTTCGTGAGTAATCTCATCATATGCTTGCTGGACGGTGATGGGTTGGATGAGATCTATCATGTAATCGAGTTAGTTTTGACGGGGATTGATCCCTAGTATCAACTATGTTCTAAGATTGATGTTCTACTACTTTGCCATGCTTAATGCTTGTCACTAGTGCCCGAGTGCCATGATTTCAGATCTGAACCTATTATGTTCTCGTCAATATATGTGTGTTCTTGATCCTATCTTGCAAGTTGTAGTCACCTACTATGTGTTATGAGCCGGCAACACCGAAGTGACAATAGCCGGAACCACTCCCGAAGATGACCATAGCATGAGGAGTTCATGTATTCACTAAGTGCTAATGCTTTGTTCCGGTTCTCTATTAAAAGGAGAACCTTAATATCTCGTAGTTTCCATTAGGACCCCGCTGCCACGGGAGGGATGGACAATATATGTCATGCAAGTTCTTTTCCCTAAGCACGTATGACTACATACGGAATACATGCCTACATTACATTGATGAACTGGAGCTAGTTACATATCTCTCCGTGTTATAACTGTTACATGATGAATATCATCCGGCATAATTATCCATCACCGATCCAATGCCTACGAGTTTTTCCTACTGGTCCTTGCTACGTTACTCTGTTGCTACTGCTATCACTGCTGCTACTGTTACTCTGTCACTACTTGTGACAAACCCGAGACCGACGTTCCAGAAGATTCCCCCTTTATTCCGTTTTCGCCGTATGTCTTATTTTATTTGTCGCATCGTCATCGCATCATGCGCATCATCCGCATTGCATCGGCATCTCCGTTGCCGCCAGTTTTCAAACTCGCATCCGTTGTCAGTTGCCGGTTCTTGTCGTTGTCCGTTCTGAGCCCGACCGCACTCGCACGCGCCCGCGGCATCGTCAAAACCCTGTTTTAAAAGTGTGTGCAAAATATTCTCTGACTGAGTTGAAACTTGGCGTGCGGTCTTTATTAGTTATAGGTAGACCGCCTGTCAAATTTCGTCGCAATCGGAGTCCGTGTGGTACCCGAACCGTCGACCTTAGCGGCACCGTATCCGGTCTATCGTCACACGTTTTCCGGTATTTTAAATCGCGTTGCCGCGCCACACCGTTTCCCTCTCTTCCCCGGCTAACCTACTCTACATGGCCACTTAGCCCATCCCGCGTTCGGAATTGTTCGATTCCGACCGCGCGGTTGAAACCGGGGCGAAAAACCGCTAAACCAAGCCCCCCTTTTGTCTAAAATAGACCCCCAGATCAATTTATTCAGCCTCCCACTCTCCTCCTCGTTTTCCGCGCAGCCCCACCAAACCCTAGCCTACCCTCTCTCTCTCCTCCCACTAGCCAGGCCCGCCGAGCCCAGATCGGACCCGTGCGAGGCCCATCCGGCATGCCGTCGCTAGACCGAGCTGGCCGTGCTTCTCCTCCTCCCATGGCAGCCTCCCGAGCTCCTCCTCCTCGTCTTCCCGTGGGAAGCCGGCCGAAGCCCTCGGTCCCGCCGGTCGCGAGCTTGCTGGAGCAGTGTCGTCCCGGTCCTCCTCCCGTCCAGATCCGACCGCCCCATCGCCGGATCTCGTAGCCCCGACCGACGCCATCCCCGCCATCGGCCATCAGCCGCCGCCCTGGAGCCGCCTCCCTCCGCCGTCAGCTCGCAGCAGCCGCCGCGCCATGGGCCTCCGCCTCCTTGTGCAGCGCCGCCCCGCCCGTCTCCCGTCGCGCGGCCACCGGCTGCAGCCCCGCCGGTCGGGCTCCCGCCGCCGTCGTGCCCTCGCCTCGATCGGGATCGGGAGGACGAGGGAGCCCCTCGTGAGCCGCCCGTTGACCGGTCTCGCCCGCGCCGGCCCAGCAGCACCCCAACCGGCCCAGGAGCGCTGGCCCCTCCAGCTCCCCCTCTCCAAGCCTTTTGGGCTGAGCCCGAGGTGAGCAACCCCCTCGCCCTCTAGTGTGCGCCGCCGGCGAAGCCTTGCTATCTTGCGCCCAAGCTCCTGTTGGGCCATGTTCAGATTAGGCCCGTTATCTATTTTTTTAGGATTTCGTTTTTATTTAGTTTCAGGAAAATAGCTAGTTTTAAAATGCCGGTAGTTTCTAAACCGTAAGTCGGATCGAGGTGTGTTATATATGGAACTCGTGTAGAATTTCGCGTAGGTTACGAATTTGCAACTTGCATAAATGTTTGAAGTAGTTTGAACCGCGAAATGCCTAGAAACGCGTGATGTCCTATTATGTTCTTGTTCCGTAGTTAGTTCTCGTGCGTGTCCGGATTTCTCGAGTGTCGTAGATAAAATGCTCATGTTTTAGGAACCCTTTTATCATGTATTTTAGAGTAGTTGATTGTATTTTTCCATGAGGGATTCCGTAGCTAGTTTGCTATACCGTGTTTAGGACATATTCCCGCATATACGTGTGGCATTGTTTTTATTCATGTTATATATGTTTTCGGGGTAAAAAAATCCATAGGATTTAACTGTGCATTTATTTTTAGCTTTTGAGCAAGTTAGTTTGCGTGATATTTTGCCATGTTGCTCTTTTGTTTATTTTGTGTGATTTATTCCGTACATGATAGGAAGGAGTTTTCAACTAGAGATATGCCCTTGGATGTGTAAACTAGCCCCAGATAATTTTGGTTGCAATAGAAATCCATGTTTAGGTGTGGTTTGCTTGTTCTCTACTTGCTAGGAAATAGTGTTGTTTTGGAAATGCTGAAATATTTCTAAGTCTGAAATCTGTTATATTTTGTTGTTGTCTTTGCATGAGTTTATCTGGTGATCTGTAGGTCTTTAGAGGTTGGTACAATGGAGTTAGTTGTAGACTTTAGGATTCTATAGCATGTTGTGAAGTTTCATGCCATTTGGAGTCCTGTAGCTTATGGTTTTGCTACTGTCAATATGCCTTCAGATCGAAAACTGCACTTTCATAAACTGTGGTTTTCACTAAGTCTGAAACTGTGTGTGAGAAGCCATTTTGTGAATTCTTTCCCTAGTGATCCATGCTTCCATGCTAGGTGTTATAAGTTGCCTGTGGTAGTGCATATTGCCCTCTATCGTCTCATGCCTTGGTTGAGTATATTGGATTTGTGTAGCTCATAGTTGTGGGGTGTAGAAAATACTATGTGGCTGATTTTGGCAGATTGTGGTGATTTCTTGTTTAGCTCGTAGTTGTTGAACCGTTGCTCCGTTTGATCGTGTCCTATATGAAACTTGCTTAGAATATCGTGTAGTTTCTTATTATCTTGCTGGTTGTATGTTTTGAAGTGTTGTGGATGTCATTTGCTCACATATTGCATTCATGTCATCATATCTAGCGGTGTTCGTATCTTTTCCTCCGTAGCTCCGTTGGAGATGTTCTCTATGTGTAAATTGCATGTAACGACACGTAGAATCATGTGAACCTATTTGTTTTGCTGTTTAACAAACATTTAAACGTGTTAGTTCAGATCTGGACTGAATTATAAATTAACATGTGAGGTCGCCTCGGAGGTGCTATATGTCATTTCCGACCTCATTTAAAATGCCTAGATAGGTAGTTTAATTACGCCTCACCTCTTGCCATGTTTAACCACATTTAATATTGCCGTGTACCTGACCGGGATGAAATTAAATAATTCGTATGTGGAGTTTCGTCAATATGCAACTCGTTGCATATTGAACTTCACTTAATGTGTAGTGTCTGATTGTGTGAATTGTCATGCTATGTCTTGCATTTATTTTTAGCTGCTCATGCATCATATGTGGATTGCATCTTGTCGTGCATATGCCGTGGTGAATATCGTGTGTTGATGCTTGTTTCCGGTTTCCTTCGTCTCGATAGAGTTCCGCAAGCGTGTCAGAAAGTGAGGACCCGTTCGACTACATCGGTTCGTCTGCTTCACGGAGTCATTCTTCTTCCAAGCGGGATCTCAGGGAAGATGACCATTTCCCCAGATACCATTACTATCATTGACATGCTAGTATTATCGTTTCTGTCGCTATGTCTCGTTGCCTACCACATGTTGAATATCAGCCTCTCAACAATGCCATGAAAACCTTCAATATGTTCACAACCTAGCAAACCACTTATTGGCTATGTTACCGCTTGCTTAACCATGTGTTAGCGTTGCTAGTTGCAGGTGCAGTTGCTTCCATGTGAAAACATGGTTTCCTTGTTATATCACTCTATTAAATGTTATTTAATTTAATGCACCTATATACTTGGCAAAAGGTGTAAGGCTCGGCCTTTCTAGCCTAGTGTTTTGTTCCACCTTTGCCCCCTTAGTATCCGCTACCGGTGTTATGTTCCATATTTTAGCGCTCCTAACACGATCGGGGTTGTTATGGGGACCCCCTTTATAATTAGTTTTAGATTAAAGCTGGTCTGGCAAGGCCCAACTTTGGTACTACATTTGCCTAATAACCTAATAAAATTGCACTAAGTGTTGGTCCCACCTGAACGATGTCCGGTGCCCCCTGGTCACCCAGGGCTTAGCGATCCCGACGTCTAGCTCATCCGTCGTGTGCTGAGAACGAGATACGCGGCTCCTATCGGGATCGTCGACACGTCGGGCGGCCTTGCTGGATTAGTTTTACCTTTTACGAGATATCTTGTGCATCGGGATTCCGATGATGGTTTGGGTAATCTCAGAGTTGAGGTTTTCCACTAAGGAATTCGACGAGATCGCGAGTGTCGTGATCGAGGATTTCTATGCGGCTTGTGGTAATTTGTGATGGACTAGTTGGAGCACCCCTGCAGGGTTAAATCTTTCGGAAAGCCGTGCCCGCGGTTATGTGGCAACGTGGAAACTTTGTTTAACACTAGTTCTAGACAACTTGAAGTTAACTTAATTAAAATATGCCAACTGAGTGCGTAACCGTGACTGTCTCTTTCGCGAGTTCCTTCTCCGATCGAGGACACGGTGGGGTTATGTTTGACGTAAGTAAGTGTTTAGGATCATTCATTTGATCATCAGTAGTTCACGTCCGCTATGCGTAGATATTCCCCTCTTTATTCTTGTACTTGTAGGTTAGCCACCTCAATAAATGATTAGTCACTTGCTGCAGCTTCACCACTTAACCATACCTCACCTAATAAGCTTTGCTAGTCTTTATACCTTTGGAAATGAGATTGTTGAGGCCCCTGTGGCTCACAGAATACTACAACACTAGTTGCAGGTACAGGTAAAGGTCTTTTGATGCGAGTGCGTTGATTGTTGATACGTCTCCATCGTATCTACTTTTACAAACTCTTTTGCCCTTGTTTTGGACTCTAATTTGCATGATTTGAATGGAACTAACCTGGACTGACGCTGTTTTCAGCAAAATTGCCTTGGTGTTATTTTTGTGCAGAAATCAAAGTTCTCCAAACGTCCTGAAAATTTACGGGGAGCATTTTTGGAAAATATGAAAAATATATGTGCCAAGTTCCAACTGAGGGGGTGGGCCAGTGGGCCACAAGCCCTGGCTCCGCCACCACCACCCCTGGTGTCGGTGGGCGGGCTTGTGGGGCCCACACGGTTCTGCCGCCCCCAACCTCACGTCTATAAGTTCACTTTCGTCCCAGAAAAAATAAAAATAGAAGTTTTCGTCGCGTTTACGATACGGAGGCGCCGCGACCACCTGTTCTTCATCTGGAGGGCAGATCTGGAGTCCGTCTTGGGCTCCGGAGAGGGGAAATCGTCACCATAGTCATCATCAACCTTCTTCCCTCTCCAATTCCATGAAGCTCTTCGTCGTTTGTGAGTAATCTATTCATAGGCTCACTGGGGGTGATGAGTAGGATGAGATCTATCATGTAATCGAGTTAGTTTTGATGGGGATTGATCCCTAGTATCCACTATGTTCTGAGATTGATGTTGCTACTACTTTGCCATGCTTAATGCTTGTCACTAGGGCCCGAGTGCCATGATTTCAGATCTGAAATTATTATGCTGTCACCAATATATGTGTGTTTTAGATCCGATCTTGCAAGTTGTAGTTACCTACTATGTGTTATGACCCGGCAACCCCGGAGTGACAATAACCGGAACCTCTCCCGGTGATGACCATAATTTGAGGAGTTCATGTGTTCACCAAGTGCTAATGCGTTGGTCCGGTTCTTTATTAAAAGGAGAACCATAATATCCCGTAGATTCCTTTTGGACCCCGCTGCCACGGGAGGGATGGACAATAGATGTCATGCAAGTTCTTTTCCCTAAGCACGTATGATGACACACGGAATGCATGCCTACATCACATTGACAAACGGGAGCTAGCCACATATCTCTCCGTGTTATAACTATTGCATGATGAATATCATCCAAACAAATCACCGACCCATTGCCTACGAGTTTGTCCTACTGTTGTTGTTACTTGTCTTGCTCTGCTACTACTGTTGCTACTATTGTCGCTTGCTACTGTTGCTACTTGCTACTGCTGTCACTACTGCTGTTACTTGTCTTGCTCTGCTGCTACTGTTGCTACTACTGTCGCTTGCTACTGTTGCTACTTGCTACTGCTGTCACTACTGCTTTTCCTTGTCGCTGCTATTGCTCGTTACACTACTGCTACCTGCTACAATTTTGGTTCGCTGGACGTTGACGGGAACTGACAACTTCCGTCAACGAGGCAACTTGGCGCCATTGATACAACCGTTAGAAATAGTCTGTCGTGTCAACAGATCGTTTCTGACACCGTTGTTATCATACTACTTTGATGTTACTACTTTGCTTGCAGATACTAATCTTTTAGGTGTGGTTGAATCTGACATATTCAGCTGCTAATACTTGAGAGTATCCTCTCACCTCCTATAGGCGTACCAACAAATTTAGGTCGAATACTCTACCCTCGAAAACTGCTACGATCCCACGCGCTGGTGGGTGTCAACAACATTCTTCTCGTTTCGATTGCCGGAGAGTGCTAGCAGCATTCTTCTGGTGCCGTTGCAAGGGGAAGAACAGTTGACATCAAGCATTTTTCTGGCGCCGTTGCCGGGGAGGTATTGCTATATTCTATGAGTCACTTGGGATTTATATCTGATGATCACTATGAAGAATCTGAAGGATCCGAAGACCAAAGTCTTGCCCTCAACTACGAGGGGAGGTAAGGAATTGCCATCTAGCTTTGCACTTGATTCACCTTCAGTTATGAGTAAGTTTGCGACATCACCTCCTGCTAGAAATCTTGATAGGTTGCCTGTGCTTGATGATGCTTATGATGCTACTACTAGAAATGCTATGCTTGATACTATGCGTGATGCTATGCCTGATACTGCTAGAGATGCTATGCTTGATACTGCTTTGCCTGATGATGCTAGAGATGTTAATTTACCTGATGATGCTATGCTTGATACTGCTAGAGATACCACTTTGCCTGATGTTCCACTAGGGGTATTCCTTGATGCTCATATTGCTAGAGTTACTGCCAATGCTCGTGATGCTTCTGAAACTACCGATACTATTGAGATAGAACCTGCTTTTGCTCCTGCTAGATCTAGCTCTCCTAGATATGAATTGCGTGATATACCTAAGGGTTATGTTATGGAGGGAGAGATAGCTAAGGATTTTCTTGCGTGTAAGGATGCCTATGACGCTGAGAAATTACTTCTCAAGTGGAAGGAAAAATCTCGGGAAGCTAAGATGAAATAGGACCCGAAGTTTGCCACTTCACCTATCTTTATCACCGATAAGGATTATGAATTCTCTGTCGATCCTGAGATAATCTCTCTAGTCGAATCTGATCCTTTTCACGGTTATTAGTCTGAGACGGTCGTAGCCCATCTTGCCAAACTACACGATATAGCCACCCTTTTCACTAACGAGGAGAAGATTCGCCACTACTATATCCTTAAGTTGTTTCCTTTCTCTCTAAAGGATGACGCTAAAGCCTGGTTCACCTCTCTTGCTCCTGGATGTGTGAGTAGTCCCCAGGAGATGGTCTATTACTTCTGTGAGAAATATTTCCCTGCCCATAAGAAGCAAGCTGCCTTGCAGGAAATATACAACTTTGCTCAACTCCAAGAAGAGAGTCTTCCACAAGCTTGGGGGAGGCTCCTCCAGCTACAGAATGCTTTGCCTGATCACCCTCTTAAGAAGAACAAGATACTTGATATCCTCTATAATGGACTTACCGATGCCTCTAGAGACCACCTAGATAGTTGTGTCGGTTGTGTTTTTAGGGAACAAACCGTAGAACAAGCTGAGACTCTACCGAATAACATCTTGATCAACGATAATGCTTGGACTATTCCCGAACCACCTCCTATGCCAACTCCTAAGAAAAGAGGTATTCTATTTTATTCAGTCCCGAAGATATGCAAGAAGCCAAGAAATCTATGCAAGAGAAAGGCATTAGATCTGAAGATGTCAAAAATCTACCACCTATTGAAGAGATCCATGGTCTCGATAACCCGATACACGTAGTAGAAGTGAATTATCTGCATAGGTTTGATGAGAGTGATATTCCTTTTGATAAACCTGGTAGCCTATGCTTTGATGAATTTGACAACTTTGTTGCCAAACAACAGAGTTTGACTGATTATGTTAGCAGACATTTGGAACAAAGTACTCGTATGCTTAGCCATTTAAGTGCTTGTGTAGACAGAAATGTCAATGATCTGAAGCTTCTGAGTAAACATGCCTCTATGATTACTACTCAGGTAGAACAAGTACTTAAAGCTCAGAATGACTTACTCAATGAATTAAATGACAACTCTGTCAGAGTCATTACTAGAGGAGGCAAAATGACTCAGGAACCTTTGTATCCTGAAGGTCATCCTAAGAGAATTGATCAAGATTCTCAAGGAATCAATGCTGATACACCCAGTCATCCTAAGAAGAAGAAGAAGGATGATAGAAACCTACATGCCAGTTCACCAAATACTGTCACACCTGAAGAACCTAATGATATTTCTGCGTCTGATGCAGAAACACAATCTGGTGATGAACATGAACCTGGTGACAATATGGACAGTGATGTTCATAATAATGCTCAACCTAGCAATGATGAGGATGTGGAGATTGAACCTACAGTTAATCCTGATAACCCACAACCTAAGAGATACGATAAGAATGACTTCACTGCTAGGAAGCATGGTAAAGAAAGGGAGCCATGGGTTCAGAGACCTATGCCCTTCCCTCCTAAGCCATCCAAGAAAAAGGATGATGAGGATTTTGAGCGCTTCATTGAGATGATAAGACCCATCTTTCTGCAGATGCGGTTAACTGATATGCTCAAGATGTCTCCGTATGCCAAGTACATGAAAGGTATCGTGACTAATAAACGGAAGATACCAAATCTTGAGATCTCCACCATGCTTGCCAATTACACTTTTAAAGGTGGAACTCCTAAGAAACTTGGTGATCCCGGAGTGCCCACTATACCTTGCTCCATTAAAGGAAACTATGTAAGAACTGCCTTATGTGACCTTGGAGCCAGTGTTAGTGTTATGTCGCTCTCTCTTTATCGTAGACTTGAGTTGGATAAGTTGACACCCACTAAAATTTCTCTGCAAATGGCCGACAAATCAACTGCTTTCCCTATCGGCATTTGCGAGGATGTGCCTGTTGTGGTTGCTAACACCACTATCTTAACAGACTTTGTTATCTTGGATATTCCCGAGGACGATTCCATGGCTGTCATCCTCGGAAGACCCTTTTTAAACACTGCAGGGGCTGTTATAGATTGCAACAAAGGCAATGTCACTTTCCATGTCAACGGTAATGAGCACACAGTGCACTTTCCGAAGAAACAATATCAAGTACATTGCATCACTGCTATCGAAAAGACTTCATCGATTCTCATCGGGAGCTTTGAATGCCCTATTCCTCGTGTCAAGATGAAGTATGATTTTCTTGTTGGGGAGATACATATCCCCATTGAGGTGACTTAGTGGCTATCAAAAAATTCTCCGTTCTCTCTTGAGATTCGAGAAGGTTTTGTCATGAGGACTTGATCAACCCCATTGACGGATTTCTTTCGATGACCATGAAACAGATGAATCAAAGAGTCACATACCTCTGTTTTAAGCTTTCATTTTCTTTTGCTTGGAAGAAAAATGGTAGAATTAGTTTAGCTTTTCATGTTTTCTGTTTTAGCATCCCGGAGAAAAATACCTCGAAAATAGAAGTTCTCCGATGGTCCTGAAAATTTAGTATGATTTTTTCTGGAATTTTTGAAAATTACTGGGCCTGAGAGCTGGCCTGGGGGCCAGACCAGTGGGCCAGAAGCCCTGCCACCGCCACCTACCCCCCTGGTGGCGGAGTGCAAGCTTGTGGGGCTCATAGGCACCCCCTCCACTCATTCCATCTCCCAGCCTCTTCTTCCACCTCCAGAAAAAAATTGTTTCGCAGCTCAAACCCGTGTTCTTGCTCATTTGGCTGTGATTTTAGATCTCCTTTCTCAAAGCACCATTCTTTGAACCGTTTTGGGGAAATTACTCCTTGGTAAGTGACTCCTCCATTGGTCCAATTAGTTTTTGCTCTAGTGCTTTATCCTTCGCAAATTCTTGCTACCTTGGTGACCCTGTTCTTGACCTAGAAATGTTGATTTTAGCTGGTCCCAAGTAGTTTTAGCGCGTGATACGGTCTCTAGGCACTAGTAGGAGTAGTTGTTACAAGTTGGGTTAACCCTTATTCACTTTTCTTTCCAATTCTCTAAAATTTTCAGAATTTTTCAGAGCTAGAAAAAGGAAAAGATGACGAGGTTCTTGAGAGGCTCTTCAAGCCGTAACCCCAAGGAGGATGACAAGAACTACCCCAAGTACGTAGTTCCTCGAGTCACAGAAGTTCAAGCGTGCGAGTGGCCAAGTGATGAATTTTTGCGCGCCGCCAAACTTTATGAAGACTTTTATTACTTGGTGGAGAACGCAGGTCTTACTGCGTTCGTTGAAGATAAGTGCTCACAATACCTCTTCCTCACCAATATTTTCATTCAAAGCTTCAACTTTTATCCGAGGAAGAATCCTCCCATGGTTGAGTTCATGATATATGATGTCCCCCAGTGCATGACGCTGCAGGATTTTTGCAATGTATGCAAATTACCTTATGTTGGGAATATCCGTGACCCTCGTCCACGGGACTTGGAGGATTTCATTGGTTCTATTGTTGTTGGAGAGGAGAGAGGAGTGTCTCGCGCTAGAATTGCTAGCATACATTTTCCTATGCTTCGGTACTTCTCACTATTTGTGGGAAAATGTTTGATTGGCCTTGGGGAGGCTGGATCACTTAGTTCTCCAGACCTTGCGGTTCTGCGCGAAGGCCTTTATAACGATAAGACTTATAGCCTGGGCGCTATAGTAGCTCAACGGTTGAACCTGAACCGTTCTAAAGGTGTTGTCTATGGAGGTATCTATGCTACCCGTCTTGCCAGACACTTTGAGATACCCATTAGACTGGGAGAGGAAGGAGAGATGCTTCTCCCTGAGAAATATCTGGATTATGACAGCATGGTTCGCCATGATTTTCTGGATAGAGATGCTAGTAGACGGATGATTTATAACCTGGTATTTAGTTAGGGTACTCGAGAGACTATTACTTTGCCTGCTCCTTCTTTGTTCGATCTTCATGGAGGCAGGTACACTATTATGCCCTCGAACATCTACGCATATTGGGGCTTGGCCCAACCACAAGCGCCCGTGCCCGAGCCACCAGTCGAGTACGAGACGCCAGTTTATCAGTGGGAGCCAGAGGAGCTCACACAGTAGTGGCATCCACAGTCTGCTCTGGAGTATCCTGGAGCTGGTTATTTCCCACCATGGGAGTAGACCAAGCTAGGCCAAAAGCCTAAGCTTGGGGGAGTACGTGTTCTCACCGACTTTACATTCATGCTTATGCTTTCACTTTGTTAGCCGGTGTTTACACTTTGCCACTGTATTATCCATGCTAGTTTATTTTTGTTTTCTTGTTTTCTTGTTTTGTATCCTTTTGAGAAAACCCAACAAGATTTTTCTTTCTTCTTTTGCTTGTTGGGAGCTTTCCCGTGTAAATAGTTTTCTTTTTCTTTGTGTCAAGGTAGAAGATATTGGTTACAATGTTTATTGGTTCTTGCATGCTTACCTGTTTAGCTTTCAAAGAGCCATATTACTTTGTCTTCTCCTTTGTGTTTTCTTGCAGATTCCGCTTAGTCCAATGCGCTTATTATCGTTCTCATCGTTCAATCGTGCAAATGAAAGGCAACAATGATGATATATGATGAAGTGACTGAGACTGAAAAGCTGGTATGAACTCTATCTATTTTGTTTTTGTAAATATGACTAGCTTGTCGACCCAGATTTAGCTTTGTTGTGAGAGAACCATGTTTGCAATGACAACTTAGAGATCATAGTTTCTGATGCCATGCTTATTAGTTGAGAGCTTATAATGGTTTGTCTTGAATGCCAACATAGATTTTGAGATGACTTTGATGTAGTATGATAGGATGGTATTCTCCTTTGAATGTTTCAAGTGGCTTGACTTGGCGCATGTTTATGCATGTAGTTGAAACAAAATCAACATAGCTTCTATGATGTTCGTGTTCATGGTGATTTATATCCTGTTCATGCTTGCATTCAATGTTAGTCAAACTCATTGCATCTTGATGACTGTTGTCGCTCTCTAGTTGGTCGCTTCCCAGTCTTTTGCTAGCCTTCACTTGTACTAAGCGGAATACTTCTTGTGCATCCACTTCGATAAACCCAAAAGTTTTTCAATGAGAGTCCATCATACCTACCTATTTGCGGTATCTACCTGCCGTTCCATGTAAATTTGCATGTGCCACTCTCTAAACCTTCAAGAAATAATCTGTTTTGCATGCCCGAACCGCTCATGTGGTGACAGGGGGCTATTGGTATCTTCCATGCTAGGAGTGTTATCCTGAAAATTTACGGGGAGCATTTTTGGAAAATATGAAAAATATCTGCGCCAAGTTCCACCTAAGGGGGTGAGCCAGTGGGCCACAAGCCCTGGCTCCGCCACCACCCCCCTGGTGGTGGTGGGCAGGCTTGTGGGGCCCACACGGCTCTGCCGCCCCCAACCTCAGGTCTATAAGTTCACTTTCGTCCCAGAAAAAATAAAAAGAGAAGTTTTCGTCGCGTTTATGATACGGAGGCGCCGCCACCACCTGTTCTTCATCTGGAGGGCAGATCTGGAGTACGTCTTGGGCTCCGGAGAGGGGAAATCGTCGCCATCGTCATCATCAACCTTCTTCCCTCTCCAATTCCATGAAGCTCTTCGTCGTTCGTGAGTAATCTATTCGTAGACTCGCTGGGCGGTGATGAGTAGGATGAGATCTATCATGTAATCAAGTTAGTTTTGATGGGGAATGATCCCTAGTATCCACTATGTTCTGAGATTGATGTTGCTACTACTTTGCCATGCTTAATGCTTGTCACTAGGGCCCGAGTGCCATGATTTCAGATATGAAATTATTATGTTGTCACCAATATATGTATGTTTTAGATCCGATCTTGCAATTTGTAGTTACCTACTATGTGTTATGACGCGGCAACCCTGGAGTGACAATAACCGGAACCACGCCCCGTGATGACCATAGTTTGAGGAGTTCACGTGTTCACCAAGTGCTAATGCGTTGGTCTGGTTCTTTATTAAAAGGAGAACCTTAATATCCCGTAGTTTTATTTTGGACCCCGCTGCCACGGGAGGGATGGACAATAGATGGCATGCAAGTTCTTTTCCCTAAGCACGTCTGACGACACACGGAATGCATGACTACATCACATTGACGAACGGGAGCTAGCCACATATCTCTCCGTGTTATAACTGTTGCATGATGAATATCATCCAAACAAATCACCGACCCATTGCCTATGAGTTTGTCCTACTGCTGTTGTTACTTGTCTTGCTCTGCTGCTACTGTTGCTACTACTGTCGCTTGCTACTGTTGCTACTTGCTACTGCTGTCACTACTGCTATTACTTGTCTTGCTCTGCTGCTACTGTTGCTACTACTGTCACTTGCTACTCTTGCTGCTTGCTACTGCTGTCACTACTGCTTTTCCTTGCAGTTGCTGTTTCTCGTTACAGTGCTGCTACCCGCTACAATTTTGGTTCGCTGGACGATGACGGGAACTGACAACTTCCGTCAATGAGGCAACTTGGCGCCATTGATACAACCGTTAGAAATAGTCTGCCGTATCAACAAATCGCTTCTGACACCGTTGTTATCATGCTACTTTGTTGTTACTACTTTGCTTGCAGATACTAATCTTTCAGGTGTGGTTGAATCTGACATATTCAGCTGCTAATACTTGAGAGTATCCTCTCACCTCCTATAGGCGTACCAACAAATTTGGGTTGAATACTCTACCCTCAAAAACTGCTACGATCCCACGCGTTGGTGGGCGTCAACAACATTCTTCTCGTTTCGATTGCCGGAGAGTGCTAGCAGCATTCTTGTGGTGTCGTTGCAAGGGGAATAACAGTTGACATCAATTGTTCAATTGGAGTTGCTTCTTCTTCTTCTTCATCGATCTAGGATGGGTTCCACGCTGGCAGCCTGGGATAGCAAGGATGGACGTCGTTCTTCTTTTCTCGTTTGTTTTCGTCTGTAGTCGTACCGTGCTCTTCTTCAAGATGATTATGTATTGTACTGATGTGACTCTGATGTAGCTTGTGGCGAGGGTAAGCCAATTCTGTATATCTCCTATTTTCAGTACATGTACTTGTAACGATATCCATTCTTGCGAAACGACAAGATGCGCTTCTATCCCTGACGAGGTCCTTGTGCCAAACTGAGGATAGGATCGCATCTTGGGCGTGACAAGTGTGTATCAGAGCAGTACCGACCTAGGATCCCCCTTGATTGATCGAACTTGGCCGAGTCGAGTCTAGTGAAAAAATTGCTTTGAGTCTAGCTATATATCGTCGACTAGGATTCTTTTTTCTCCTCTTCTATGCTCTGGTGAGGAATAGTGACGTACTAATTTCAATTCTACTCCTCTTCTCACTCAAATTATTTTAGGATCACGCGGATATTTTTGGAATCTATATAATGTCGATGTGACGGAGTTCTATCTTGGTGCCTCCTGTCTGACTTGATTTCTTCTGGGGAGTTGAGCACCAGGGGATTCTCGAGCACATCCCTATCATTCAGATTTCTTAGTATATCAGGACAAAGGATGTTCGTAATTGCTTCAATACTAGTAGTGGCGAGATAACCCCGATGTCCCCAGTACCGTTGCAGATTGTTCGGGAGTACTGCCATACTTTGTATTGTTGTGATCACGAGGGTCTGTAGTAGATGAAGGTCCGAGATTCTGGTTATGTGTTGACGGATGTGATACATTGGACGGGTTAGTATAGGAGTTGTGTGATATATTACTCCTTGTATCCGTGTACCAGATTGCATGACCAGAAATTTCAGGAGTTCTTAGGTGGGAATTCAAGTAGTTATTTATAGGACAATCTTCCAAGAAATACATGATGTTAGGTTGGGGTTTGACATCTAGTGGATTCGTTTGTTGACGGTTGTCTTACAACGGCTCTCGTTGTGTCTTTAAGAGTCCTTGAAGCTTGCTACGACTCGGGGACGCTTCGTATGTCGTGTGCACTGCCTTGCACAGGATGGCTACTGTAAGGATCGAGCCCGTGCGATCCTGTCAACGAAAATATCGAATGAAATCTCTCTCATGAGTTTGTTCTTGCTTGTTTCGTAAGCCTCACCCTTTGTTTTGTTGAAATATGGAAATTCGAGTTGCTTCGATGTCAAGTGGTGAATTTGTATCCTTCCAAGAGGTGTTCTCATATATTTATGGGAATGCTAATTCTTTTGCTTAATCAATTGTCTTATTAATTCTTGTCAACCGCAGTCGTCATGTTAATTCTTTTCCACCCGTTGTGTTTCTCTCCAAGTGAATTCTATCCTCTCCAATTTTGCAAGATCATCCCTCATTTCTTCCGGGCTTCATCTCATCTGTACCAAGTTGTCTTTGTTTTTCCCCGCCCTCCCGCCCTTTTTATTCAATGTTTGGATTTCATCCTAGTGCATTTCATTTCGTTGTTGCTTCCGCTATCTTTTTCTTTTCTCTCTCATCCGGTGATTCATTGTGAAGATTCTTAGGACTTCGGGTTCTTCATTTCTTCATGTTGTTTTCTACCCGGTGGATTCAATTCAAGCTTTCAGTGTTCATTATATCCTTTTCATTCTTGTAATTCTTACCATGTCGGAAATTCTAATCAAGTCTTCTTCTGGTCATTTCTCTCTATGCTGTCCGGAGTGTTTAAGATATTTCAGAAGTTTCTTCTTGTCAATTCTTTCAATTATTTCGAGGTGCTCAACCTCATCAAGTTTTCATTTGTGCCGGTGAAATATCTCTCTTTTTGAGCAATCTTTTCAACGGTGGTTTCTTTGAGTGGGCCCATAACCCACAGGTTTTTCCCAGGATCTTTTCTGGCTCTTGTAACCTTTCCAGAGATCTCTAATTCTTTTCAACTACAACATAAGTAGGAATTTCGTCAGTCATATCCCTTCTCCAAGTTCTATTCGAACTAATTCATTCTTTGGCTCAACCTTTCATTCTTCTTTATTCCAGAGTGTCTCACTTATTCTTGGTGGTGTTCTCCTCATCATTTTCAGCTTCAAGACCGAAGGAGTGTTTCTCTCAAATCTTGGTCCATTCTCTAGAAGATTCATCATTTCAGCTTGGTGCCATCATCTTAATTGTTCCAGTAATGAGTAATCTCTTTCTTGCTATCCGGTGCTTTTCTGAGTTGTTTTCATTCTCGATCCTCCGAAGGCCATCATTTCAGAAGATTCTTCGTTTTCAGCTTTCAGCTTTCAATCTCAAATTCTTCTCTATTGTTGTCTCTTCATTCGTCTCTCAATTATTCTGGTGCCTTGTTCAAGTTTTCTCTCAGGTGGCTTATGTTCTCTTCGCTTCCATGTATCTCCATTCATTTTTTATATATCCCCATTCAATCCAATTCTTACCGGTGTCTCCTTAAGGACTTGTTCAAGTTTGTGCATATCTATCTCTCTCTTCAAGTTTCTTTCAAGAAGAATAAGTGATATGCTAAATCTGTTGCTTGTCATCAATTAAACTTGATGAAGGATAAGCATAACATGATTCTTATTCTTCTTCATAGTGATTTCAATTCTTCTTCCGGAGGGCTCATGATATCAATTCTTTGTCTCAAGTGTTCTTCAAGATTTTTGTGATAGTAGTTGTTATTCTCTTATTCATTCTTTGATCCCAATGATCGAGTTTTATTCCCTTGTTCCGGAGGCATTGTGTTGTTGCTCTTTTGGGTCAATCATGTTGTTCCCTTGTTCTATTTAGTTGTTTGTTGTGAATCTTGTCTAGTTCTCCTATCTTATCTATTTTCCCCTTTTCCTACCGAAGTGCAGCCAAAATTTTCTGTGAATTCTTCCTTGTTTCTCATATCATACTTCATCTCTTTGCAACTTTCAAGGATCGTTGGTTTCACTCATTTACCTCTTCTTTCTCATCCTCTTCCCCGTTCATTCTTGGCTCTCGGGTCGAGATCCTCTTGTAGTGTAGCAGATTTGTGACAACCCAAGACCGACGTTCCAGAAGATTCCCCCTTTATTCCGTTTTCGTCGTGTGTCTTATTTTATTTGTCGCATCATCATCGCATCATGCACATCATCCGCATTGCATCGGCATCTCCGTTGCCACCAGTTTTCAAACTCGCATCCGTTGTCAGTTGCCGGTTCTCGTCGTTGTCCGTCCTGAGCCCGACCGCACTCGCACGCGCCCGCGGCATCGTCAAAACCCTATTTTAAAAGTGTGTGCAAAATATTCTCTGATTGAGTTGAAACTTGGCGTGCGGTCTTTATTAGTTATAGGTAGACCGTCTGTCAAATTTCGTCGCAATCGGAGTCCGTCTGGTACCCGAACGGTCGACCATAGCGGCACCGTATCCGGTCTATCGTCGGACGTTTTCCGGTATTTTAAATCACATTGCCGCGCTGCACCATTTCCCTCTCTTCCCCGGATAACCTACTCTACATGGCCACTTAGCCCGTCCAGCGTTCGGAATTGTTCGATTCCGATCGCGCGGTTGAAACCGGGGTGAAAAACCGCTAAACCTAGCCCCCCCCTTTGTCTATAAATAGACCCCCACATCAATTTAGACAACCTCCCTCTCTCCTCCTCATTTTCTGTGCATCCCCACCAAACCCTAGCCTGCCCACTCTGTCTCCTCCCACCAGCCAGGCCCGCCGAGCCCAGATCGGGCCCGTGCGAGGCCCATCCGGCGCGTCGCCGCCCGACCGAGCTTCCCGTGCTTCTCCTCCTTCCATGGCAGCCTCCCCAGCTCCTCCTCATCGTCTTCCCGTGGCATGCCCGTCGAAGCCCTCGGTCCCGCCGGCCGCGAGGTCGCCGGAGCAGTGTCGTCCCGCTCCTCCTCCCGTCCAGATCCGGCCGCCCCATCGCCGGATCTCACAGCCCCGACCGGCGCCATCCCCGCCACCGGCCAACAGCCGCCGCCCTGGAGCCACCTCCCTCCGCCGTCAGCCCACAGCAGCCGCCGCGCCGGCCCAGCAGCGCCCCGACCGGCCTAGGAGCGCCAGCCCCTCCAGCTCCCCCTCTCCAAGCCTTTTGGGCCGAGCCCGAGGTGAGCAACCCACTGGCCCTCTAATGTGCGCCGCCGGCGAAGCCTTGCTATCTTGCGCCCAAGCTCCTGTTGGGCCCTGTTTAGATTAGGCAGGTTATCTTTTTTTTGGGATTTCAGTTTTATTTAGTTTCACGAAAATAGCTATTTTTAAAATGTCCGTAGTTTCTAAATCGTAAGTCGGATCGAGGTGAGTTATATATGGAACTCGTGTAGAATTTCGCGTAGGTTACGAATTTGCAACTTGCATAAATGTTTGAAGTAGTTTGAACCGCCATATGCATGGAAACGCGTGATGTCCTATTATGTTCTTGTTTTGTAGTTATTTCTCGTGCGTGTCCGGATTGCTCGAATGCCGTAGATAAAATGCTCATGTTTTAGGAACCCTTTTGCCATGTATTTTAGAGAAGTTGATTGTATTTTTGCATGTGGGATTCCGTAGCTAGCTCGCTATACCGTGTTTAGGACATATTCCCGCATATACGTGTGGTGTTGTTTTTATTTTGCAACCCCTCATGTTATATATGTTTTCGGGGTAGAAAAATCCATAGGATTTAACTGTGCATTTAGTTTTAGATTTTGAGCAAGTTAGTTCGCGTGATATTTTTCCATGCTGATCTTTTGTTTATTTTGTGTGATTTATTCCGTGCATGATATGAAGGAGTTGTTAACTAGAGATATGCCATTGGATGTCTAGACTAGCCCCTGGTAATTTTGGTTGCAATAGAAATACATGTTTATGTGTGGTTTGCTTGTTCTCTACTTGCTAGGAAATAGTGTTGATTTGAAGATGTTGAAATATTTCTAAGTCTAAAATCTGTTATATTTTGTTGTTGTCTTTGCATGAGTTTATCTGGTGATTTGTAGCCCTTTTGAGGTTGGTGCAATGGAGTTAGTTGTAGACTTTACGATTCTCTAGCATGCTGTGAATTTTCATGCCATTTGGAGTCCTATAGCTTATGGTTTTGCTGCTGTCAATATGCCTTCAGATCGAAAACTGCTCTTTCATAAACTGTGGTTTTCACTAAGTCTGAAACTGTGTGTGAGAAGCCATTTTGTGACTTCTTTCCCTAGTAATCCATGCTTCCATGCTAGGTGTTATAAGTTGCTTGTGGTAGTGCATCCTGCCCTCTATCGTCTCATGCCTTGGTTGAGTATATTGGGTTTGTGTAGCTCGTAGTTGTGGGGTGTAGAAAATGCAATGTGGCTGATTTTGGCAGATTGTGGTGATTTCTTGTTTAGCTCGTAGTTGTTGGACCGTTGCTCCGTTTTGATCGTGTCCTATATGAAACTTGCTTAGAATCTCGAGTAGTTTCTTATTATCTTGCTGGTTGTATGTTTTGAAGTGTTGTGGACGCCATTTGCACACATATTGCATTCATGCCATCATATCTTGCGGTGTTCGTATCTTTTGTCCCGTAGCTCCGTTGGAGATGTTCTCTATGTGTAAATTGCTTGTAACGACGCGTAGTCTCGTTGCCTACCACATGTTAAATATCAGCTTCTCAACAATGCCATGAAAACCTTCAATATGTACACAACCTAGCAAACCACTGATTGGCTATGTTACCGCTTGCTTAACCATGTGTTAGCGTTGCTAGTTGCATGTGTCGTTGCTTCCATGTGAAAACATGGGTTCCTTGTTATATCACCCTATTAAATGTTATTTAATTTAATGCACCTATATACTTGGTAAAAGGTGGAAGGCTTGGCCTTTCTAGCCTGGTGTTTTGTTCCACCTTTGTCCCCTTAGTTTCGTCTACCGGTGTTATGTTCCATATTTGAGCGCTCCTAACACGATCGGGGTTGTTATGGGGACCCCCTTGATAATTCGTTTTAGATTAAAGCTGGTCTCGCAAGGCCCAACTTTGGTACTACATTTGCCTAATAACCTAATAAAATTGCATAGGGACTTTCCGGACCCCGGGGATAATTAATTAACCCCCGGGCCAGTGTTCCGCATGAGTGTTGGTCCCACCTGAGCGATGTCCCGCGCCCCTGGTCACCCAGGGTTTAGCGATCCCGACGTCTAGCTCATCCGTCGTGTCCTGAGAACGAGATACGCGGCTCCTATCGGGATCGTCGACTCGTCGGGCGGCCTTGCTGGATTAGTTTTACCTTTTACGAGATATCTTGTGCATCGGGATTCCGGTGATGCTTTGGGTAATCTCAGAGTTGAGGTTTTCCACTAAGGTATACGACGAGATCGCGAGTGTCGTGATCAAGGATTTCTATGCGGCTTGTGGTAATTTGTGATGGACTAGTTGGAGCACCCCTATAGGGTTAAATCTTTCGGAAAGGTATGCCCGCGGTTATGTGGCAATGTGGAAACTTTGTTTAACACTCGTTCTAGACAACTTGAAGTTAACTTAATTAAAATATGCCAACTGGGTGCGTAACCGTGACTGTCTCTTTCGCGAGTTCCTTCTCCGATCAAGGACACGGTGGGGTTATGTTTGACGTAAGTAAGTGTTTAGGATCATTCATTTGATCATCAGTAGTTCACATCCACTATGCGTAGATCTTCCCCTCTTTATTCTTGTACTCGTAGCTTACCACCTCAATAAATGCTTAGTCGCTTCCTGCAGCTTCACCACTTAACCATACTGTTGGAATTATGCCCTAGAGGCAATAATAAATATAGTTATTATTATAATTCCTGTATCAAGATAATAGTTTATTATCCATGCTATAATTGTATTGAATGAAGACTCATTTACATGTGTGGATACATAGACAAAACACCGTCCCTAGCATGCCTCTAGTTGGCTAGCCAGTTGATCAATGATAGTCAGTGTCTTCTGATTATGAATAAGGTGTTGTTGCTTGATAACTGGATCACGTCATTGGGAGAATCACGTGATGGACTAGACCCAAACTAATAGACGTAGCATGTTGATCGTGTCATTTTGTTGCTACTGTTTTCTGCGTGTCAAGTATTTATTCCTATGACCATGAGATCATATAACTCACTGACACCGGAGGAATGCTTTGTGTGTATCAAACGTCGCAACGTAACTGGGTGACTATAAAGATGCTCTACAGGTATCTCCGAAGGTGTTAGTTGAGTTAGTATGGATCAAGACTGGGATTTGTCACTCCGTGTGACGGAGAGGTATCTCAGGGCCCACTCGGCAATACAACATCACACACAAGCCTTGCAAGCAATGTAACTTAGTGTAAGTTGCGGGATCTTGTATTACGGAATGAGTAAAGAGACTTGCCGGTAAACGAGATTGAAATAGGTATGCGGATACTGACGATCGAATCTCGGGCAAGTAACATACCGAAGGACAAAGGGAATGACATACGGGATTATACGAATCCTTGGCACTGAGGTTCAAACGATAAGATCTTCGTAGAATATGTAGGATCCAATTTGGGCATCCAGGTCCCGCTATTGGATATTGACCGAGGAGTCTCTCGGGTCATGTCTACATAGTTCTCGAACCCGCAGGGTGTGCACACTTAAGGTTCGACGTTGTTTTATGCGTATTTGAGTTATATGGTTGGTTACCGAATGTTGTTTGGAGTCTCGGATGAGATCACGGACGTCACGAGGGTTTCCGGAATGGTCCGGAAACGAAGATTGATATATAGGATGACCTCATTTGATTACCGGAAGGTTTTCGGAGTTACCGGGAATGTACCGGGAATGACGAATGGGTTCCGGGGGTTCACCGGGGGGGGGCAACCCACCCCGGGGAAGCCCATAGGCCTTGGGGGAGACACACCAGCCCTTAGTGGGCTGGTGGGACAGCCCACAAGTGGTCTATGCGCCAAGAGAAGAAAAATCAAGAGGAAAAGAAAAAAAAAGGGAGGAGGTGGGAAGGGAGGAGGACTCCCTCCCACCAAACCTAGTCCAACTCGGTTTGGGGGGGAGAGTCCTCCCCCTTGGCTCGACCGACCCCCTTGAGGGTCCTTGGACCCCAAGGCAAGGCCCCCTCCCTCCCACCTATATATACGGAGGTTTTAGGGCTGATTTGAGACGACTTTTCCACGGCAGCCCGACCACATACCTCCACGGTTTTTCCTCTAGATCGCGTTTCTGCGGAGCTCGGGCAGAGCCCTGCTGAGACAAGATCATCACCAACCTCCGGAGCTCCGTCATGCTGCCGGAGAACTCTTCTACCTCTCCGTCTCTCTTGCTGGATCAAGAAGGCCGAGATCATCGTCGAGCTGTACGTGTGCTGAACGCGGAGGTGCCGTCCGTTCGGTACTAGATCGTGGGACTGATCGCGGGATTGTTCGCGGGGCGGATCGAGGGACGTGAGGACGTTCCATTACATCAACCGCGTTCTCTAACGCTTATGCTGTACAGTCTACAAGGGTACGTAGATCCCTCATCCCCTCTCGTAGATGGACATCACCATGATAGGTCTTCGTGCGCGTAGGAAAAATTTTGTTTCCCATGCGACGTTCCCCAACAGTGGCATCATGAGCTAGGTTCATGCGTAGATGTCTTCTCGAGTAGAACACAAAAGTTTTTGTGGGCGGTGATGTGCGTTTTGCTGCCCTCCTTAGTCTTTTCTTGATTCCGCGGTATTGTTGGATTGAAGCGTCTTGGACCGACATTACTCGTACGCTTACGAGAGACTGGTTTCATCGTTACGAGTAACCCCCTTTGCTCAAAGATGACTGGCAAGTGTCGGTTTCTCCAACTTTAGTTGAATCGGATTTGACCGAGGAGGTCCTTGGATGAGGTTAAATAGCAACTCATATATCTCCGTTGTGGTGTTTGCGTAAGTAAGATGCGATCCTACTAGATACCCTTGGTCACCACGTAAAACATGCAACAACAAAATTAGAGGACGTCTAACTTGTTTTTGCAGGGTATGATTGTGATGTGATATGGCCAACGATGTGATGTGATATATTGGATGTATGAGATGATCATGTTGTAATAGAAATATCGACTTGCACGTCGATGGTACGGCAACCGGCAGGAGCCATAGGGTTGTCTTTATACTAACGTTTGTGCTTGCAGATGCGTTTACTATTTTGCTAGGATGTAGCTTTAGTAGTAATAGCATAAGTAGCACGACAACCCCGATGGCAACACGTTGATGGATGATCATGGTGTGGCGCCGGTGACAAGAAGATCGTGCCGGTGCTTTGGTGATGGAGATCAAGAAGCACGTGATGATGGCCATATCATGTCACTTATGAATTGCATGTGATGTTAATCCTTTTATGCACCTTATTTTGCTTAGAACGACGGTAGCATTATGAGGTGATCTCTCGCTAAAATTTCAAGACGAAATTGTGTTCTCCCCGACTGTGCACCGTTTCTACAGTTCGTCGTTTCGAGACACCACGTGATGATCGGGTGTGATAGACTCAACGTTCACATACAACGGGTGCAAAACAGTTGCGCACGCGGAACACTCGGGTTAAGCTTGACGAGCCTAGCATGTGCAGACATGGCCTTGGAACACATGAGACCGAAAGGTCGATCATGAATCATATAGTTGATAAGATTAGCATAGGGATGCTTACCACTGAAACTATACTCAACTCACGTGATGATCGGACTTGGGATAGTGTAAGTGGATCATGAACCACTCAAATGACTAGAGAGATGTATTTTTGAGTGGGAGTTTAGCATATAATTTGCTTAAGTTGAACTCTAATTATCTTGAACATAGTCTAAGTCCACTTTGAATATATTTGTATTGTAGATCATGGCTCACGCGACAGTCATCCTGAATTTTAATACGTTCCTAGAGAAAGCTAAGTTGAAAGTGTTGGGGAACGTCGCATGGGAAACAAAAATTTTCCTACGCGCACGAAGACCTATCATGGTGATGTTCATCTACGAGAGGGGATGAGCGATCTACGTACCCTTGTAGATCGTACAGCAGAAGCGATTAGAGATCGCGGTTGATGTAGTGGAACGTCCTCACGTCCCTCGATCCGCCCCGCGAACAATCCCGCGATCAGTCCCACGATCTAGTACCGAACGGACGGCACCTCCGCGTTCAGCACACGTACAGCTCGACGATGATCTCGGCCTTCTTGATCCAGCAAGAGAGACGGAGAGGTAGAAGAGTTCTCCGGCAGCGTGACGGCGCTCCGGAGGTTGGTGATGATCTTGTCTCAGCAGGGCTCCGCCCGAGCTCCGCAGAAACGTGATCTAGAGGAAAAACTATGGAGGTATGTGGTCGGGCAGCCGTGAGAAAGTCGTCTCAAATCAGCCCTAAAACCTCCGTATATATAGGTGGGAGGGAGGGGAGGAGGCAGCCTCAAAACCCAAAGGTTTGGCCGAAATTGGAGGTGGAGGAGTCCTACTCCAATCCTACTTGGAGTAGGATTCCACCTTCCCACTTGGAAACTCTTTCCACCTTGTGTTTTTTCCTTCTCAAACCTTATGGGCCTTAGTGGGAACTTATTCCAGCCCACTAGGGGCTGGTTTATCTCTTCCCATAGCCCATGAGACCCCTTGGGGCGTGACACCCCTCCCGATGGTCCCCGGCACCCCTCCCGGCACTCCCGGTACACTACCGATGAGCCCGAAACTTTTCCGGTAATGCCCGGAAACTTTCCGGTAACCAAATGAGGTCATCCTATATATCAATCTTCGTCTCCGGACCATTCCGGAAACCCTCGTGACGTCCGTGATCCCATCCGGGACTCCGAACAACATTCGGTAACCAACCATATAACTCAAATACGCATAAAACATCGTCGAACCTTAAGTGTGCAGACCCTGCGGGTTCGAGAACTATGTAGACATGACCCGAGAGACTCCTCGGTCAATATCCAATAGCGGGACCTGGAAGCCCATACTGGATCCTACATATTCTACGAAGATCTTATCGTTTGAACCTCAGTGCCAAGGATTCATATAATCCCGTATGTCATTCCCTTTGTCCTTCGGTATGTTACTTGCCCGAGATTCGATCGTTAGCATCCGCATACCTATTTCAATCTCGTTTACCGGCAAGTCTCTTTACTCGTTCCGTAATACAAGATCCCGCAACTTACATTAAGTTACATTGCTTGCAAGGCTTGTGTGTGATGTTGTATTACCGAGTGGGCCCCGAGATACCTCTCCGTCACACGGAGTGACAAATCCCAGTCTCGATCCATACTAACTCAACGAACACCTTCGGAGATACCTGTAGAGCATCTTTATAGTCACCCAGTTATGTTGCGACGTTTGATACACACAAAGCATTCCTCCGGTGTCCGTGAGTTATATGATCTCATGGTCATAGGAACAAATACTTGACACGCAGAAAACAGTAGCAACAAAATGACACGATCAACATGCTACGTCTATTAGTTTGGGTCTAGTCCATCACATGATTCTCCTAATGATGTGATCCCGTTATCAAGTGACAACACTTGCCTATGGCCAGGAAACCTTGACCATCTTTGATCAACGAGCTAGTCAACTAGAGGTTTACTAGGGACAGTGTTTTGTCTATGTATCCACACAAGTATTGTGTTTCCAATCAATACAATTATAGCATGGATAATAAACGATTATCATGAACTAAGAAATATAATAATAACTAATTTATTATTGCCTCTAGGGCATATTTCCAACAGTCTCCCACTTGCACTAGAGTCAATAATCTAGTTCACATCACCATGTGATTCCAACGAATCCAACACCCATATAGTTATGGGGTCTGATCACGTCTTGCTCGTGAGAGAGGTTTTAGTCAACGGTTCTGAAACTTTCAGATCCGTGCGTTCTTTACAAATCTTTATGTCATCTTATAGATGCTGCTACTACGTGCTATTCGGAAATACTCCAAATATCTACTCTACTATACGAATCCGTTTCACTACTCATAGTTATTCGGATTAGTGTCAAAGCTTGCATCGACGTAACCCTTTACGACGAACTCTTTAACCACCTCCATAATCGAGAAAAATTCCTTAGTCCATTAGTTACTAAGGATAAATTTCGACCGCTGCTAGTGATTCAATCATGGATCACTCTCTGTACCTCTCAACATACTTTGAGTCAAGGCACACTTCAGGTGCGGTACACAGTATGGCATACTTTAGATTCTACGGCTAAGGCATAGAAGACGACCTTCGTCTATTCTCTTTATTCTGCCGTGGTCGGGTTTTGAGTCTTACTCAAATTCACACCTCACAACGCAACCAAGAACTCCTTCTTTGCTGGTCTATTTTGAACTCTTTCAAAAACTTGTCAAGGCATGCATCTTGTTGAAACTTCTATTAAGCGCTTTCGATCTATCTCCATAGATCTTTGATGCTCAACGTTCAAGTAGCGTAATCCAGGTACTCCTTTGAAAACTTCTTTCAAACAACCTTGTATGCTTTACAGAAATTCTACATTACTTCTGATCCACAATATGTCAACCACATATACCTATCAGAAATTCTATAGTGCTCCCACTCACTTCTTTGGAAATACAAGTTTCTCATAAACCTTGTACAAACCCAAAATCTTTGATCATCTCATCAAAGTGTATATTCCAACTCCGAGATGCTTGCACCAGTCCATTGAAGGATCACTGGAGCTTGCATACTTGTTAGTATCTTTAGGATCGTCAAAACCTTCTGGTTGTATCACATACAATGTTTGCTCAAGGAAACCGTCGAGAAAACAATGTTTTGACATCCTACGTGCAATATTTCATAAATAATGCATCAACAACTAACATAATTCCAACAGACCTTTAGCATCGCTACGAGTGAGAAAGTCTCATCATAGTCAACTGTTTGATCTTGTCGAAAACATCTTTGCGACAAGTCGAGCTTTTCTTAATAGTGACTTATCACCATCATCGTCTGTCTTCTTTTAAAGATCCATCTTTACTCAATAGTCTTATGACCATCAAGTAGTTCTTTCAAAGTCTACACTTTGTTTTATACATGGATCCTCTCTCGGATTTCATGGCTTCTAGCCATTTGTCAGAATCTGGGCCCACCATCGCTTTCTCCATAACTCGTAGGTTCACTGTTGCTCAACAACATGACCTCCAAGACAGGGTTACCGTACCACTCTGTAGTAGTATGCGACCTTGTCAACCTACGAGGCTTGTAGTAACTTGATCCGATGCTTGATGATCACCATCATCTGCTTCCACTTCAATTGGTGTAGGCGCCACAGGAACAACTTCCTGCACCCTGCTACACACTGGTTGAAGTGATGGTTCAATAACCTCATCAAGTTCTACTACCCTCCCACTCAATTCTTTCGAGAGAAACCTTTCCTCGAGAAAGGATCCGTTTCTAGAAACAAACACTTTGCTTTCGGATCTGAGATAGGAGATGTACCCAACTGTTTTGGATATCCTATGAAGATGCATTTATCCGCTTTGGGTTCGAGCTTATCAGACTGAAACTTTTTCACATAAGTGTCGAAGCCCCAAACTTTCAAGAAACGACAGTTTAGATTTCTCTAAACCTCAGTCTATACTGTGTCATCTCAACGGAAATACGCGGTGCCCTATTTAAAGTGAGTGCGGTTGTCTCTAATGCATAACCCATAAACGATAGTGGTAATTCGATAAGAGACATCATAGTATGCACCATACCAAATAGTGCGTGGCTATGACGTTCAGACACATCATCACACTATGATGTTCCAGGTGGCATGAACTGCGAAACAATTTCCACATTGTCTTAACTGCGTACCAAAACTCATAACTCAGATATTCATTTCCATGATCATATCGTAGACAGTTTATCCTCTTGTTACGACGAACTTCACTCTGAAACGGAATTGAACTTTTCAACATTTCAGACTTGTGATTCATTAAGTAAATACTCCTGTATCTACTCAAATCGTCAGTGAAGTAAGAACATAATGATATCCACTACGTGCCTCAGCACCCATTGGACTGCATACATCAAAATGTATCACTTTCAACAAGTTACTATCTTATTTCATCTCAATGAAAACAAGGCCTTGCTCATGTGGTATGATTTGCATGTCACTAGTGATTCGAAATCAGGTGAGTACAAAGATCCATCAGCATGGAGCCTCTTCATGCAATTTATACTAACATGACTTAAGCGGCAGTGCCACAAGTAAGTGGTACTATCATCATCAACTCGTATCTTTTGGCACCAATATCATGAACATGTGTAACACTACGATCGAGATTCAATAAACCATTGAAGGTGATTATTCAAGAAAATAGAGTAACCATTATTCTCTTTAAATGAATAATCGTATTGCAATAAACACGATCCAATCATGTTCATGTTTAACGCAAGCACGAAATAACAATTATTTAGGTTTAACACCAATCCCGATGATAGAGGGAGCGTGCGACGTTTGATCATATCAATCTTGGAAACACTTCCAACACGTATCGTCACCTCGCCTTTAGCTAGTCTCCGTTTATGCCGTAGCTTTCATTTCGCGTCACTAATCACTTAGCAACTGAACTGGTATCCAATACCCTCGTGCTACTAGGAGTACTAGTAAAGTACACATCAACATCATGTATATCAAATACACTTCTTTCGACTTTTCCCAGCCATCTTATCTATCAAGTATCTTGAGTTGCTCCGCCTCAGTGATTGTTCCCCTCATTACGGAAGCACTTAGTCTCGGGTTTGGGTTTAATATTGGGTCTCTTCATTAGTGCAGCAACTGTTTTGCCGTTTCACGAAGTATCCCTTCTAGCCCTTGCCTTTCTTGAAACTTAGTGGTTTTACAAACCATCAACTATTGACGCTCCTTCTTGATTTCTACTTTCGCAGTGTCAAACATCACGAATCGCTCAAGGATCATTGTATCTATCCTCAATATGTTATAGTTCATCACGAAGCTCTCACAGCTTGGTGGCAGTGTCTTTTGGAGAACCATCACCATCTCATCTGGAAGATTAACTCCCACTTGATTCAAGTGATTGTCGTACTCAAACAATCTGAGCACACGCTCATCGATTGAGCTTTTCTCTTTTACTTTGTGGACAAAGAATCTTGTTGGAGGTCTCGTACCTCTTAACAAGGGCACAAGCATGAAATCACAATTTCATCTCTTTAGAACATCACTTATGTTCCGTGACGTTTTTACAACGTTTTCGGCGCCTTGCTTCTAAGCCATTAAGTATCTTGCACTGAACTATTGTGTAGTAATCAGAAACGTGTATGTCGGATGTTCACAGCATCCACAGACGACGCTCGAGGTGCAGCACACCGAGTGGTGCATTAAGGACATAAGCCTTCTGTGCAGCAACGAGGACAATCCTCGGTTTTACAGACTCAGTCTGCAAAGTTTGCTACTATCAACTTTCAACTAAATTTTCTCTAGGAACATATAAAAACAGTAGAGCTATAGCGCAAGCTACATCGTAATTCGCAAATACCATTAGACTATGTTCATGACAATTAGTTCAATTAATCATATTACTTAAGAACTCCCACTCAAAAAGTACATCTCTCTAGTCATTTGAGTGGTACATGATCCAAATCCACTATCTCAAGTCCGATCATCACGTGAGTCGAGAATAGTTTCAGTGGTAAGCATCTCTATGCTAATCATATCAACTATACAATTCATGCTCGACCTTTCGGTCTCATGTGTTCCGAGGCCATGTCTGCACATGCTAGGCTCGTCAAGCTTAACCCGAGTGTTCCGTGTGCGCAACTGTTTTGCACCCGTTGTATGTGAACGTTGAGTCTATCACACCCGATCATCACGTGGTGTCTCGAAACGAAGAACTGTAGCAACGGTGCACAGTCGGGGAGAACACAATTTCGTCTTGAAATTTTAGTGAGAGATCACCTCATAATGCTACCGTCGTTCTAAGCAAAATAAGGTGCATAAAAGGATTAACATCACATGCAATTCATAAGTGACATGATATGGCCATCATCACGTGCTTCTTGATCTCCATCGCCAAAACACCGGCACGATCTTCTTGTCACCGGCGTCACACCATGATTTCCATCATCATGATCTCCATCAACATGTCGCCATCGGGGTTGTCGTGCTACTCATGCTATTACTACTAAAGCTACGTCCTAGCAAAATAGTAAACGCATCTGCAAGCACAAACGTTAGTTATAAAGACAACCCTATGGCTCCTGCCGGTTGCCGTACCATCGACGTGCAAGTCGATATTTATATTACAACATGATCATCTCATACATCCAATATATCACATCACATCGTTGGCCATATCACATCACAAGCATACCCTGCAAAAACAAGTTAGACGTCCTCTAATTTTGTTGTTGCAAGTTTTACGTGGTGACCGGGGGTATCTAGTAGGATCGCATCTTACTTACGCAAACACCACAACGGAGATATATGAGTTGCTATTTAACCTCATCCAAGGACCTCCTTGGTCAAATCCGATTCAACTAAAGTTGGAGAAACCGTCACTTGCCAGTCATCTTTGAGCAAAGGGGGTTACTCGTAACGATGAAACCAGTCTCTCGTAAGCGTACGAGTAATGTCGGTCCAAGCCGCTTCAATCCAACAATACCGCGGAATCAAGAAAAGACTAAGGAGGGCAGAAAAACGCACATCACCGCCCACAAAACCTTTTGTCTTCTACTCGAGAAGACATCTACGCATGAACCTAGCTCATGATGCCACTGTTGGGGAACGTCGCATGGGAAACAAAAATTTTCCTACGCGCACGAAGACCTATCATGGTGATGTTCATCTACGAGAGGGGATGAGCGATCTACGTACCCTTGTAGATCGTACAGCAGAAGCGATTAGAGATCGCGGTTGATGTAGTGGAACGTCCTCACGTCCCTCGATCCGCCCCGCGAACAATCCCGCGATCAGTCCCACGATCTAGTACCGAACGGACGGCACCTCCGCGTTCAGCACACGTACAGCTCGACGATGATCTCGGCCTTCTTGATCCAGCAAGAGAGACGGAGAGGTAGAAGAGTTCTCCGGCAGCGTGACGGCGCTCCGGAGGTTGGTGATGATCTTGTCTCAGCAGGGCTCCGCCCGAGCTCCGCAGAAACGTGATCTAGAGGAAAAACTATGGAGGTATGTGGTCGGGCAGCCGTGAGAAAGTCGTCTCAAATCAGCCCTAAAACCTCCGTATATATAGGTGGGAGGGAGGGGAGGAGGCAGCCTCAAAACCCAAAGGTTTGGCCGAAATTGGAGGTGGAGGAGTCCTACTCCAATCCTACTTGGAGTAGGATTCCACCTTCCCACTTGGAAACTCTTTCCACCTTGTGTTTTTTCCTTCTCAAACCTTATGGGCCTTAGTGGGAACTTATTCCAGCCCACTAGGGGCTGGTTTATCTCTTCCCATAGCCCATGAGACCCCTTGGGGCGTGACACCCCTCCCGATGGTCCCCGGCACCCCTCCCGGCACTCCCGGTACACTACCGATGAGCCCGAAACTTTTCCGGTAATGCCCGGAAACTTTCCGGTAACCAAATGAGGTCATCCTATATATCAATCTTCGTCTCCGGACCATTCCGGAAACCCTCGTGATGTCCGTGATCCCATCCGGGACTCCGAACAACATTCGGTAACCAACCATATAACTCAAATACGCATAAAACATCGTCGAACCTTAAGTGTGCAGACCCTGCGGGTTCGAGAACTATGTAGACATGACCCGAGAGACTCCTCGGTCAATATCCAATAGCGGGACCTGGATGCCCATATTGGATCCTACATATTCTACGAAGATCTTATCGTTTGAACCTCAGTGCCAAGGATTCATATAATCCCGTATGTCATTCCCTTTGTCCTTCGGTATGTTACTTGCCCGAGATTCGATCGTTAGCATCCGCATACCTATTTCAATCTCGTTTACCGGCAAGTCTCTTTACTCGTTCCGTAATACAAGATCCCGCAACTTACATTAAGTTACATTGCTTGCAAGGCTTGTGTGTGATGTTGTATTACCGAGTGGGCCCCGAGATACCTCTCCGTCACACGGAGTGACAAATCCCAGTCTCGATCCATACTAACTCAACGAACACCTTCGGAGATACCTGTAGAGCATCTTTATAGTCACCCAGTTACGTTGCGACGTTTGATACACACAAAGCATTCCTCCGGTGTCCGTGAGTTATATGATCTCATGGTCATAGGAACAAATACTTGACACGCAGAAAACAGTAGCAACAAAATGACACGATCAACATGCTACGTCTATTAGTTTGGGTCTAGTCCATCACATGATTCTCCTAATGATGTGATCCCGTTATCAAGTGACAACACTTGCCTATGGCCAGGAAACCTTGACCATCTTTGATCAACGAGCTAGTCAACTAGAGGCTTACTAGGGACAGTGTTTTGTCTATGTATCCACACAAGTATTGTGTTTCCAATCAATACAATTATAGCATGGATAATAAACGATTATCATGAACTAAGAAATATAATAATAACTAATTTATTATTGCCTCTAGGGCATATTTCCAACAGAAAGATGATGGAAGCAACTTTGTAGACTGGGCTCGTAATCTTAAGCTAATCTTACAAGCTGGGAAGAAGGATTATGTCCTTAATGCTGCGCTAGGAGATGAACCACCCGCTACGGCTGATCAGGATGTTAAGAACGCTTGGTTAGCACGTAAGGAGGACTACTCAATAGTTCAATGTGCAGTCTTGTATGGCTTAGAACCGGGACTTCAACGTCGCTTTGAGCGTCATGGAGCATTTGAGATGTTCCAGGAGTTGGAGTTTATCTTTCAAAAGAACGCCCGGATCGAGAGGTATGAGACCTCCGATAAATTTTATGCTTGCAAGATGGAGGAAAACTCGTCTGTCAGTGAACATGTGCTCAAAATGTCTGGGTACTCAAACCGTCTAGCTGAGCTGGGGATTGAACTCCCCCAAGAAGCTATCACTGATAGAATCCTTCAATCACTGCCGCCAAGCTATAAAGGCTTTGTGTTGAACTACAACATGCAAGGGATGAACAAGTCTCCCGGCGAGTTGTTTGCGATGCTGAAAGTTGCAGAGTCTGAACTCCGTAAAGAGCATCAAGTGTTGATGGTGAGCAAGACCACTAGTTTCAAGAGAAACGGCAAAGGCAAGAAGGGCAATTCGAAGAAGAGCGGCAAGCCTGTTGCCAATCCGCCGAAGAAACCCAAGGCTGGACCTAAGCCTGAAACAGAGTGCTTCTATTGCAAGGGCATGGGACACTGGAAGCGCAATTGCCCCAAGTATCTGGCAGATAAGAAGGCGGGCAAAGAAAAATCAGGTATATTTGATATACATGTTATTGATGTGTACTTAACCGGCTCTCGTAGTAGTGCCTGGGTATTCGATACCGGTTCTGTTGCTCACATTTGCAACTCGAAACAGGAACTGCGGAATAGACGAAGGCTGGCAAAAGACGAAGTGACGATGCGCGTAGGAAATGGTTCCAAGGTTGATGCAATCGCCGTCGGCACAGTGTCACTTCAGCTACCATCGGGATTAGTGATGAACTTAAATCATTGTTATTTAGTGCCTGCGTTGAGCATGAACATTATATCTGGATCTTGTTTATTGCGAGACGGTTACTCTTTTAAGTCTGAGAATAATGGTTGTTCTATTTCTATGAGTAACATCTTTTATGGTCGTGCACCGAATGTGAGAGGATTGTTCATATTGAATCTTGATAGCGATACGCATATACATAACATTGAGACCAAAAGAGTTAGAGTAAACAATGATAGCGCCATATTTTTGTGGCACTGCCGCTTGGGTCATATTGGTGTAAAGCGCATGAAGAAACTCCATGCTGATGGACTTTTGGAGTCACTTGACTTTGATTCACTTGACACGTGCGAACCGTGCCTCATGGGCAAGATGACTAAGACTCTGTTCTCCGGAACAATGGAGCGTGCAAGTGACTTGTTGGAAATCATACATACCGATGTGTGTGGTCCAATGAGCGTAGAGGCACGCGGCGGATATCGTTATTTTCTCACCTTCACTGACGATTTAAGTAGATATGGTTATTTCTACTTGATGAAGCACAAGTCTGAAACATTTGAAAAGTTCAAGCAATTTCAGAGTGAAGTGGAAAATCATCGTGATAAGAAGATCAAGTTCCTACGGTCTGATCGTGGGGGTGAATATCTGAGTTTCGAGTTTGGTACTCACTTAAGACAATGTGGAATTGTTTCGCAGTTAACACCGCCTGGAACACCACAGCGTAATGGTGTGTCCGAACATTGTAATCGTACTTTGTTAGAGATGGTGCGATCTGTGATGTCTCTTACTTATTTGCCGTTATCATTTTGGGGTTATGCATTAGAAACAGCTGCATTCACTTTAAATAGGGCACCATCAAAATCCGTTGAGACGACACCATACGAACTGTGGTATGGCAAAAGGCCAAAGTTGTCGTTTCTTAAAGTTTGGGGATGTGATGCTTATGTCAAAAAGCTTCAGCCTGAAAAGCTGGAACCCAAAGCGGAAAAGTGCGTCTTCATAGGTTACCCAAAAGAGACAGTTGGGTACACCTTCTATCTCAAATCCGAGGGCAAAGTGTTTGTTGCTAAAAACGGAGCTTTTCTCGAGAAGGAGTTCCTCTCGAGAGAATTGAGTGGGAGGAAGATAGAACTTGACGAGGTTGTCGAACCTTTCATCCCTCTGGATGGTGACGCAGGGCAAGGGGAAACCTCTGTCGTTGCGACGCCGATTGAGGAGGAAGTTAATGATGATGATCATGAAACTCCAGTTCAAGTTTCTGTTGAACCACGCAGGTCGACGAGATCACGCGCTGCTCCAGAGTGGTACGGTAATCCCGTCTTATCAATCATGTTGTTAGACAACAATGAACCTGCAAATTATGAAGAAGCAATGGTGGGCCCAGATTCCAACAAATGGCTAGAAGCCATGAAATCCGAGATAGGATCCATGTATGAGAACAAAGTGTGGACTTTGGAGATACTACCTGAGGGCCGCAAGGCTATTCAGAACAAATGGATCTTTAAGAAGAAGACGGACGCTGACGGTAATGTGACCGTTTATAAAGCTCGACTTGTGGCAAAGGGTTTTTCACAAGTTCCAGGAGTTGACTACGATGAGACTTTCTCACCCGTAGCGATGCTTAAGTCCGTCAGAATCATGTTGGCAATAGCTGCATTTTTCGATTATGAAATCTGGCAGATGGATGTCAAAACGGCGTTCCTTAACGGTTTTCTTAAGGAAGAGTTGTATATGATGCAACCCGAAGGTTTTGTCGATCCTAAAAATGCTGACAAGGTGTGCAAGCTCCAGCGATCCATTTATGGACTGGTGCAAGCATCTCGGAGTTGGAACAAACGCTTTGATGAGGTGATCAAAGCATTTGGGTTTATACAAGTGGTTGGAGAATCTTGTATTTACAAGAAAGTGAGTGGGAGCTCTGTGGCGTTTCTAATATTATATGTGGATGACATATTACTGATTGGAAACAATGTAGAGCTTTTGGAGAGCATAAAAGGTTACTTGAATAAAAGTTTCTCTATGAAGGACCTAGGAGAAGCTGCTTACATTCTAGGCATTAAGATCTATAGGGATAGATCAAAACGCCTGATAGGACTTTCACAAAGCACATACCTTGATAAAGTTTTGAAGAGGTTCAAAATGGAACAGTCCAAGAAAGGGTTCTTGCCAGTTTTACAAGGTACGAGATTGAGTAAGACTCAGTGCCCAGCAACTGATGAAGATAGAGAGCATATGCGCTCCGCCCCCTATGCTTCAGCCATAGGTTCTATCATGTATGCGATGCTGTGCACTAGACCGGATGTTAGCCTGGCCATAAGTATGGCAGGTAGGTTCCAGAGTAATCCAGGAGTGGATCACTGGACAGCGGTCAAGAATATCCTGAAGTACCTGAAAAGGACTAAGGAGATGTTTCTCGTATATGGAGGTGACGAAGAGCTCGCCGTAAAAGGTTACGTCGATGCAAGCTTTGACACAGATCCGGATGACTCTAAGTCGCAAACCGGATACGTATTTATTCTTAATGGGCGTGCAGTAAGCTGGTGCAGTTCCAAGCAAAGCGTCGTAGCAGATTCTACATGTGAAGCGGAGTACATGGCTGCCTCGGAGGCGGCTAAGGAGGGTGTCTGGATGAAGCAGTTCATGATGGATCTTGGAGTGGTGCCAAGTGCACTGGATCCAATAACCTTGTTCTGTGACAACACAGGTGCCATTGCCTTAGCAAAGGAACCACGGTTTCACAAGAAGACCACACACATCAAACGACGCTTCAACCTCATCCGCGACTACGTCGAGGAAGAGGACGTAAATATATGCAAAGTGCACACGGATCTGAATGTAGCAGACCCGCTGACTAAACCTCTTCCACGGCCAAAACATGATCGACACCAGAACTGTATGGGAGTTAGATTTATTACAATGTAATTCACATGGTGATGTGAGGGCTAGATTATTGACTCTAGTGCAAGTGGGAGACTGTTGGAATTATGCCCTAGAGGCAATAATAAATATAGTTATTATTATAATTCTTGTATCAAGATAATAGTTTATTATCCATGCTATAATTGTATTGAATGAAGACTCATTTACATGTGTGGATACATAGACAAAACACCGTCCCTAGCATGCCTCTAGTTGGCTAGCCAGTTGATCAATGATAGTCAGTGTCTTCTGATTATGAACAAGGTGTTGTTGCTTGATAACTGGATCACGTCATTGGGAGAATCACGTGATGGACTAGACCCAAACTAATAGACGTAGCATGTTGATCGTGTCATTTTGTTGCTACTGTTTTCTGCGTGTCAAGTATTTATTCCTATGACCATGAGATCATATAACTCACTGACACCGGAGGAATGCTTTGTGTGTATCAAACGTCGCAACGTAACTGGGTGACTATAAAGATGCTCTATAGGTATCTCCGAAGGTGTTAGTTGAGTTAGTATGGATCAAGACTGGGATTTGTCACTCCGTGTGACGGAGAGGTATCTCAGGGCCCACTCGGTAATACAACATCACACACAAGCCTTGCAAGCAATGTAACTTAGTGTAAGTTGCGGGATCTTGTATTACGGAATGAGTAAAGAGACTTGCCGGTAAACGAGATTGAAATAGGTATGCGGATATTGACGATCGAATCTCGGGCAAGTAACATACCGAAGGACAAAGGGAATGACATACGGGATTATACGAATCCTTGGCACTGAGGTTCAAACGATAAGATCTTCGTAGAATATGTAGGATCCAATTTGGGCATCCAGGTCCCGCTATTGGATATTGACCGAGGAGTCTCTCGGGTCATGTCTACATAGTTCTTGAACCCGCAGGGTGTGCACACTTAAGGTTCGACGTTGTTTTATGCGTATTTGAGTTATATGGTTGGTTACCGAATGTTGTTTGGAGTCCCGGATGAGATCACGGACGTCACGAGGGTTTCCGGAATGGTCCGGAAATGAAGATTGATATATAGGATGACCTCATTTGATTACCGGAAGGTTTTCGGAGTTACCGGGAATGTACCGGGAATGACGAATGGGTTCCGGGGGTTCACCGGGGGGGGGGGGGGGCAACCCACCCCGAGGAAGCCCATAGGCCTTGGGGGAGACACACCAGCCCTTAGTGGGCTGGTGGGACAGCCCACAAGTGGTTTATGCGCCAAGAGAAGAAAAATCAAGAGGAAAAAAAAAGGGAGGAGGTGGGAAGGGAGGAGGACTCCCTCCCACCAAACCTAGTCCAACTCGGTTTGGGGGGGGGAGAGTCCTCCCCCTTGGCTCGGCCGACCCCCTTGAGGGTCCTTGGACCCCAAGGCAAGGCCCCCTCCCTCCCACCTATATATACGGAGGTTTTAGGGCTGATTTGAGACGACTTTTCCATGGCAGCCCGACCACATACCTCCATGGTTTTTCCTCTAGATCGCGTTTCTGCGGAGCTCGGGCAGAGCCCTGCTGAGACAAGATCATCACCAACCTCCGGAGCGCCGTCACGCTGCCGGAGAACTCTTCTACCTCTCTGTCTCTCTTGCTGGATCAAGAAGGCCGAGATCATCGTCGAGCTGTACGTGTGCTGAACGCGGAGGTGCCGTCCGTTCGGTACTAGATCGTGGGACTGATCGCGGGATTGTTCGCGGGGCGGATCGAGGGACGTGAGGACGTTCCACTACATCAACCGCGTTCTCTAACGCTTCTGCTGTACGGTCTACAAGGGTACGTAGATCACTCATCCCCTCTCGTAGATGGACATCACCATGATAGGTCTTCGTGCGCGTAGGAAATTTTTTGTTTCCCATGCGGCGTTCCCCAACACATACCTCACCTACTAAGCTTTGCTAGTCTTGATACCTTTGGAAATGAGATTTCTGAGTCCCCTGTGGCTCACAGAATACTACAACACCAGTTGCAGGTATAGGTAAAGGTCTCTTGACGCGAGCGCGTTGATTGTTCATTTGGAGTTGCTTCTTCTTCTTCTTCATCGATCTAGGATGGGTTCCAGGCCAGCAGCGTGGGATAGCAAGGATGGACGTCGTTCTTGTTTTCTCGTTTGTTTTTGTTCGTAGTCGGACCCTGCTCTTCTTCATGATGATTATGTAAGGTACTGATGTGACTCTGATGTAGCTTGTGGCGAGTGTAAGCCAATTCTATATATCTCTTCTTTTCAGTACATGTACTTGTAACGATATCCATTCTTGCGAAACGACGAGATGCGCTTCTATCCCTGACGAGGCCCTCTAGCCAAATTGAGGATAGGATCGCATCTTGGGCGTGACACTATTGTTGTCACTGCTGCTACTATTACCATTGCTACTGTTGCTATCACACCACTTTGCTACTGATATTTTGCTGCAGATACTAAGTCTTTCAGGTGTGGTTAAAAGTGACAACTCAACTGCTAATACTTGAGAATATTATTTGGCTTCCCCTCGTGTCGAATCAACAAATTTGGGTTGAATACGCTACCCTCGAAAACTGTTGCGATCCCCTATACTTGTGGGTTATCAGCCTATACCTGCCATCTGCCTCGGCCATGACCTGCATTTTCTTGAAGCGCTCGTACGCCTCGTATTTGGACCGTGACAACTCGATCCACATGTAGCGGATGTAGTCATCAACGATCAACAGGAAGTATTTATTCCCACCTGGTGTCGTCGGAGTGATCGGCCCGCACAGATCAGTGTGTACTAGCTCCAGAGCACGCCCTGCGCGGTATGCTGTGGTCTGTGGGAACGGGGCGCGATGTTGTTTCCCAAGAGCGCACCCATCGCAGTAGTGTTCAACCCGGTCGATGACGGGCATCCCACGCACGAGCTTCTTGGTGGACATGGTCCGGAGAGCGCGGAAGTGAAGGTGTCCCATGCATGCGTGCCATCGCCACGATGCGTCGTTGCCTTGTGCCATGAGGCATGCCGGGGCATCAATGGTGAGCACATCAGTGTAGAGACGGTTGCCCGATCGCATGATGCATGCCAGCATGTGCCTTGAGGGGTCCCTGATGGCCATGACCCCGTCCATATGGTGATGATGCAGCCTGCCTCATCCAGCTGTCCCACTGAGACAATGTTCCTGCGCAGCGCGGGGATGAAGAAGATCCCTGTGAGCGCGCACTGATTCCTGCTGCTGCGATGGAAAACGACTGACCGACGCCCCTTGATTGATACCAGCGAGCCATCTCAAAACTTGACTGTCCCATGTACAGACTCGTCCAGGGACGCGAACGCCCGCCGATACCCGATCATATGGCTGCTCGCTCCAGTGTCGAAGAACCGGACACCGTCGGGGGAGGACGCGGGAACCACCTTTTCCTCGTTCAGGTAAACCTCTTGTGTCGTGGTGGCGTTGGAAGTGACGACGTCGGTGACCATGGCCATGAGCAGGCCCTATTCGTGCTCATCGCCGCCTTGAGCCAGGTTGGCATGCTCCTGCTGCCCTTTTCTCTCCTTCTCGCGTAGCCATGTCCGGCACTCCTTTTTCGAGTGCCCCGGGATGCCACAATGGTGGCACTTCCCTTTCTTCTTCTTGCCACCCGATCCGCCCGCCCCCTGGTTCCCCGGGGCGGACTTGTAGCCGCCTGGACCCTTGGGTTTAGTGGGTGATTTGTTCTTGCCGCCGCCGCCACCGCCCGTCGATGATCCGCTGCTGCCGCCCGTCCTCTCGCGGGCCAGCCACTCCTCATGAGTGAGGAGAAGGTGTGCAGCGGATTGTTTGTCGTCGTCGAGCTCATAATGATCTTCGCAAGCAGAGAGACGCCCGACAAGTTCCTCGACCGTCATGGTCTTCAGATCGATCAGAGACTCGATCGCCATGGCCATTGGGCGGTATCGCCGCGGCACCACACGGAGAAACTTCTGGACCTCCTTGTGCTCGGAGACTAGGTCGCCGTACAACTCTAGATCGGCGACGAGGGCAGAGAGGCGCAACCCGAAGTCCTCGATGGACTCACCGTCCTTGAAACGAAATCCTCGAACTCCCGCCGCCGCACTTGCGCCTTGGCCTCTCGCGCACGCTCGCTGCCCATCTGCATGGTCCGGATGTCCTCCCACGCCGTCCTGGCCGTGTATTTTGCCGCCAGCACAGCGGGACGCCGGTAAGAATGATCTGCAGTGCGCGCCGATTGTCATTATCGTCGGCGGCGTCATCGGTCACTGTGGACCAGACACGAGCTACTTGCAACTTGACTTGCATCACCATCGCCCACTCCTCGTAGTTCGTGCGCATGAGCATCATGGATGCCCCCGACTCCTCTCGCACGACGTGTTCCACAACGAGGTACTCGCCGCCGCCCCCGTCGCTCAGACGCGCTAGCGGCGCCTTGGACGACGACCTCGCCCTGCTCTTGTTCTTCCCTTTCGACTCGTCGTCAGACATGACCGCGACGAATCACACACCGCCGCCGCTCCAAGGATCGAACACCCCGGGCTCTGATACCAATTGTTGTTGTTGAATCGAGCAAGAGAGAGATGAACTCTGGCAAGAAAGAGAGAGAGTTTTTTGCGCTGCCTAACTTCGCAGCTCTTTCGATCTACTATTATGTTCTTGTTATTCAGTTACAACCGAAGCCCCAGCTAACTACCTCCCGGCGGGATCGCTATGATCCGCGATGGTCGCGCCATCCCACGACCACATCACACAGTGACTAAGTTCCACCGGGAGAGAAACTAGGGAAGAAAGAAAAAAAAAACCAGTGAAGGGACGTGCGTGCAAGCACTCCACCCCACTACTGCGTGCATGCGCAGGTCACATCCACCGTGCACACGCATTATTTGGACAGAGAAAGAAAACCTGAACTTAAACGGCCAAGTATCCAACTAGCTTAGTCTAACAAGCTATCATTGTTAATTTAGTGATGCAGGACTGTAGGCCATTACAAAAATGCTGTTTTCCTCACTCGCCCTTGCTCCACTGTCCGATGCCCCTGCTTCTCTGGGCCATTGTGCAGCCAGGTGAGTCACTCACCGTGTGAGCATGATTGGTCTGCGAGGCTCCAACGTCGGGTCTCCTGCCGGCTACAGCAACAGGTAACAGGTAAGGAGCCAACAACAAAAGGCAAAATTTATTATTTTGACTTTTTCTTAAAGTTAAGTTGGATAATCCGTTTAAAAATATTTTTTGAATCTGTTTCTTTTGCTACCGCCGGATGACCCAACGGTAGGGTATAACAACATACCGCCGAGATCACTGATGGTAGAATTGCACGTTTACCGTAAAAAAAAAAAAGTTACACACACAGTACGCGTCCGTGCCTACCGTCGCATCCCTTGACGGTAGGATTATACATGCTACCATCAGATCTTTTGACGGTATGCCATTTGCCTACCGCTAGAGACCTTGGCCGTAGGTTGTCATATCCTACCGTAAAAGGGTTTGATGATAGTAAAAGTGTCAGATCCGAAAAAAGTTTCCAAACGGGATCAGATCCACTGTAACTTTAGAAAAAGGATCAAAACCATGAATTTTGCCACAACCAAGCATCTTACGAGACCACGATTTGCTAGTTAGTACAGGGAACAGGACGCTCGTGTAATGATCGGGTTCCTGACACCTCTCATGCCCACGAACTATGATTTTCACTGGTAGCTACCGAAGTTAGAGGTCCTCTAATAGCATCCTCTATTCGATGATACACATATTTGTGTGTGGTCTAAGAAAAAAATGGTCTGAAGCAAACAACTCCCGTATCTCTCTTCCTCTGGTCTTCTCTCTTTGCCCTGGCACTATGTTTGCTCCATGGTTCATGCTGTCATTTTATAACATGGTTCGGTCTGTGTCACTAAATGAATCCAAAAGATCTAATGGTACTTAAAAATAATGAATGTCACTGATTCTCTTGTTCGGTCGCGGCAGAGAGGATGCATTTACTTGTACATTTCTGACTGAAAAGTCATGTTTTCCTTTCATTTAAAAATTCATTAAGTATGTTTAAAATTCTGAATTGTCGAAGTAAATGGCACTATGTTTGCTCCATTGATCACGGTCTCTTCCTCTAGTGTTATCTATTTTGTCAGGCTGATCACAATAGAAGTATCATACTTAGTATCATGCATGTCAACTATACAATTTTAATGAGGTGACATAAAATTAAATAAAGAAAGAGATGGTTGACTATCATATCATGATACCGTATCATAATGAATGTATATTACTATGTATGATGCATGACAATAAATAAAATAATCTATAATATTAATATATGATACTATGTATTAGGATGGTATGAGTATCATATGTATGATACTAACTTATGATCAACACATTGGTCCTGTTTGGATCCATGGGCTAGAGTTAGTTTGAGCTAGTTTGGGTTCAACTAGCCCTAAAGTATTCAAACATAAGGGTTAGATTGGAGCTAGTTGCATCTAACCCACCCAAAAAAACTATCTCACCCAAGAGATGCTAATTGGAGCTAGTTCTTATGGGGTTCATTAAAAAATATTTTTCTCTCTCTCTCCCACGAGCCAAGAGATGCTAATTGGAGCTAGTTCTCATGGGGCTCATTAAAAAATCAATTTTCTCTTTTCATAAAATGCATCTATTGTCAATCTAACCCTTCCATCCAAACACATATTTGGCTAGAGTTAGTTTAGGGTTAGTCATGAGCTAGAAACTAACTCTAACCACTAGCTAAGCTAGAGTATCCAAACAGGGCCATTACAACCAGCCTCATGGCACTACGATTTCCTCCACCGTTCATGTAGTCATTTATAAACATGGTTTGCTCGGTGCACATTTACATTATGTGTCACTAAATGAATTCTAAAGGCGAAAGGCTCCCGTCCCAGCGTCGCCTACGGACGGCGAAACTCTTGCCGCCGCACCTAGGCCACTCACTCGCCGCCCCCATCTGCATCATCGTTGCTGGAGGGCCGTCGGCCAAGCCGCGCTGCGCCCTAGGATGGTGGCAGTGGGGTGGCTTCGTCCTGCGGCCCGCTCCCCTCAGATCCGATCTTCTTCCCTAGGTTGCTTTATGCCCACTCCAAAACGCAGCTCTCATGTTGCTGTTGTTGGGTGTGCTCCAGGCCCATGGGGTCGTCGACCCATCGGGATGGGGGTGCTCACCTGGTGACTTGGTTGCGCCAGTGTGGCCTGATTGGTGTGCCAGCGCACTAGCCAGGGTGTGGAGGTGTTGTGGTGGTTTGGCCCTAGCAATCTTCATCCAGTATGGCGTATTTCTATCAAACGTCCGCCTCTTCGATCTGCCTGCCGACGAGTTTCAGTTTTTTTCCCGTCGGAGATGTGTATTGATTGTGAGACCCAAATCATCCTTGGATGCATACGTGGACATACCCCATGTTCAAGGTGGGGCTGCTCTGGCGGTCCGATGAATTGGAACCGAGATCCCGTTCGATACATAGATGATGAAGAGCGTACTTGGGATTCATCTGAATGGCTCTTCTGGAATGGCATAGAATGACGCCCCCAAGGAGGAAACGTCCCAAGAGCGCCAAAATTATCCGATCCATTGATCAAGGTTTCCACTAGAGGTAGCGGGATGAGTTGGGAGCATCACCTCAATGATGCCTTCATGAAGGAAACGATGCCAAGTGTGTCACCATCACCGGCTTAAGCCAGCAGCCGAAGACTAGGTTTTCACCTGGATTCGCCCCAAGAACTTCCAACCGAGAACTTGTACATCTGCAAGACCACCTTCAAAACCACGGAGCTGGCCGTCCAGATCTGGCAATCAACTACAACCACACTGCCACCTCAGTGTATGCTGACTCTCTGGCCACTACCACAGAGCGGCACGACTGGAGCATGGAGGGAGGGTTGCCATGGTGGCGTGGACGGCAGGCCTAACAAGGTTGATACTTTCGTACCTACTATAAAGATGGATCAATGAAAGATGGAGGCGGTGGCCTCTGAGAGTGCATCAGATCGGTGTGTGTCCTAGACCCGACAAGAGACTTCGTTGAGGCTTTCGGCTTTAGATGTTAGGCCTTGGTGCGAGCTCTGTTCAGTATTCAACTCGGACAATCGGCACCCCTTTATCAAGCGGATAGGTATAGCAATAGATGTTGTCAAGGTGATGGGTTCAGACTTATATATGTATTATTTTTGTAAGGACTTTGTAAATAATTAATAAAATGATTGCATGCATCGCATAGATGCAAAATCCGAAGGTCATCCTCCTTTTCAAACAAATAGCATTCAACATATAGAATAAATCTTTCTAATTTTTGTGTAGACATGACAAAATCATCCACACCATGCCATCCCACATCCAAGCTCAACGCCTCCATGATTCTTGGGTGCGGTCGAAAGATCTTAGCACTAATTCTATATACCTAAATAATAGTTTCTCCGTCGCAAAATAAACGACTTAATTTTGTACTAATTATAGTACAAAGTTGAGGGAAGGGCTGGTTTGGCTCTTGGGATCCATGATGAATAGTAAATTTTAAATAACTAGTAAATAAATCGTTAAAAATCTGATTTTTTTTTATGGATGTTCAAATTAGTCTAGCAAGCGGGTTTGACAATTTTTATGCAAAACGGGATAGCGGTACTTCCTCGGTGAAAAAATAAAATTAATTGTAACATTTATAGCTAACATTTGGTGTTTGATTTGTTTTTTTGCACGACTCAAAATGCTTAAGATTTTTTGCTAAAAAATTGCAGGTAGCATTTAGGTGTGACAAAAAACACATATAATTCTTTTCAATTTTTTTTTACATTTGTAATAAATATTTTTGGTGGAGAGGAATATATGCTCCCAAGAGTCGAATTAGATTTCCCCAAAATCGAATCAATTATTTGGAGTCGGATGGAGTAGGTGATTATCGTTACTGTCTCAGCATACTCAAATCTCAACTCATTACACATGTCCACTCATAAATCGCATGACCTATATTTCTCTCAAATCCAGGAAAATACCAACTATATATTTTGCATATACAAGTAACAAATAAGTTTATGATTTTCCTATTTCCATTTTCATATCTGATTCTAGAATCAAATCTCTTCAAAATATACTGCACAAATTCACACAACAACTCGGATGATACCATCAAGTTAATTTAGTGGTGCGGGACTATCTTGAAAAATAAAAAATAATGGTCGAGTATAGCAGCATTTCCCCGAGACCCTCGACATCGATAATGCTACATTTCCCGCCGCAGCGCCAACGGTGCATCTGACTATGATGAACATGTATGAGTAGTCTCACCCGCGAAAAATACAGTTTGATTCCTGGTTATATATACACCATATATTAGGAATTATTTATAATAACTAATTAAAAAGTCAAAATAATTCGGAAGTATTTTTAGATTGAACTTGACTTTGCTTTGCACTAGTATATAATTTTTCACGAAAAAAGAGTCAACATTGACTTCTGGAAAAAAAGACAAAATTTATTTGATATTATAGATCACTATTCATAATATTTTGATCGAAAATTTATCTTTTTTAAAAAGAAGTTAAAGTGTATTTTTCTTTTTGGAAAATTTTGTTACAAGTATAATAAAAGTTCAAGTTTATTTCAAAAATATTTTCATAATTTTTGAACTTTTTATTGAATTGCTAATTCTTTTTACATATAAGATGTATATATACCTAGGTTCCAAAAGTTCCCTCCCTTCATCCGCTGCGCTTGCCGACATATGTCAAATCTATGCTCTATTGTTTTTGTGCCTCGCCCTTGCTTCACTATCTGATGCCCCTGTGCTGCGGCCAGGTGAGTCACTCAAGGTGTGAGTACGACTGGCCTCCGACCCTCCGACGCCGGATCTCCTTCTGCAGTTACGGGATACATTGCCAAAAGGTAACAATCAAGAAATTACGAGACCACCACTTGAAAGTTACTCCCTCCGTTCCTAAATATAAGTCTTTCTAGAGATTTCACTAGTAGACTATATACGGATGTATATAGACATACTTTAAAGTGTAGATTCACTCATTTTGCTCCGTATGTAGACGTCTAGTGAAATCGCTTAAAAGACTTATATTTAGGAACGGAGGAAGTAGTAGGTAAAACAGGACACATGTGTAATCAATGGGTTCCCGACACCTCTTATGCCCACGAGATGCTATTTTCTTTGACTGCTACAGAAATTAGCCGGGCTCTAAAGACGTCCTTTAATCTATGATGCGTATATTTGTGTGTGTTCACGACAGAAATGGTCTGAAACATGGCAAACGACTATTGTATCTCTTTTCTTGCGTTCTCTCTTTGCTCTCGCACTATGTTTGCTCCACGGTCCATGCCGTCATTTTATAACCTGGTTCGATGGATGCACATTTACAATTACTAAATGAATGTGAAAGATCTACTAGTACTAAAACTAAAATGAATGTTACTGATTCTCTTGTTCGTCCGTAGGATGCATTTACTAGTAAATTCTAATTAAAAAAGTTATATTTTTCTTTCCTTCAAATAATCATTAAGCGAGTATAAAACTCTGAATAGTCAAAGTGATTCTCAACAGCTAAATACAATGGAGTTTTCAAGATACCACTTCCTTTGTACCTAAATGAATGTTGAGAAGAACTAGCTTGCGTCCTTTGCTTGGAGGAGCCGGAAACTCTGCAACATAACTTGATCGGGTGCGTCTTCGCGCGGGTTGTGTGGTATGAGATCTTGGCCTGGTGCACCCCTAGCACCCCCCCCCCCCCCCCCCCGCCGAACGGGTCTGACGGCTACTTTGGTTGGCTCATCACCGCGCATGTAACGCTACCTGTGACCAAGCACCGAGGACTCACGACCATTACTGTCTCAGTTGCATGGGCTCTATGGCACCATCGCAACGCAATCACCTTCAACGGGATCCCCCCTCTACCTTCGCAGTGATCGCTTCGATTAAGGACAAAGCCCGCCCCTCGCATTTGCCGGAGCCAAAGGACTAGCTAGCCTTACGCGTGTAACTTGAAACCATGTAAGGGGATGAGCAACCCCACTTCTCCCCCCTTGCTCACTCGATCGCCATGAACGTGTCTTCTAGCGCACGCGTCCATGGCATCACCCTGTACCTTTTTCCCCTTCTATCAATGCAAAGATACACTATCTAGGCATATTCGTGAAAAAAGGAATGGAGGGAGTAGATTTGATAATGCCATGATAAAAAATAGTTGTACAACATTCGGTTCAAAGAGAAGCACGTACTCCACTTTGTTGTAAAAAAAGCAACTCTCACTTCTCTAGTTAATCACCACACATCTAATTTCAGTTGATGCCGTTGAAAAAATGCATTACAACTTTATGTATGTTCGCAACTTGGCACACTGCTTTCACCATACCAAGTCCCCGACTCTCCTGTTAAAGTTAGACATCAAGAAAGCCTTTCACTCGGTTAGATGGGATTACCTCATGGATTTACTGCACCATCACCATTTTCCGAGCCGGTTCTGCAATAGGATATCCGCCCTCCTTTCCACGACATCCTCCACAGTCCTTGTAAACGGTATTGCGGGCGACCCTATCAAGCACGGCTGCGGACTGCCAGGGGGACCATCTCTACCCCTTGCTCTTAGTCCTTGCCATTGACCCCTGCACCGGATTCTTGCCAAGGCTACCGCGCAAGGAAAATTGAATCCTCTCCATGGCAATCCTATCCAGGCTCCTTATATGTTCATGATGCGGCCATTTTCGTCGCTCCTATCAAAGATGATATCCAATTCTTCGCTTCAACGTTGGCTGTCTTTGGTGATGTCACTGGATTAGTCACCAACTGTAGCAAGAGTTTGGTCGCGCCCATCCGTTGTGCCAACATTGACCTTGACGACATCCTTCAGGCATACCCAACGGTCCGGTCCACTTTTCCATGAGATACCTTGGTCTCCCCCTGCCAGTCACCAGGCTCAAGCATGTTCACTTTCAATACCTCGAGGACAAAATTGCGAGCAAACTCCCACCTTGGTCGGCCCTACATGTGGCTGCCCCCGGACGCATTGTGCTTGTCAAATCCGTCCTCACAGCCAGCGCGATCTATCACCTCACCCTCTGGTGCTCCCTGCTGAAGTTTGGAAAAAGATTGATAGCCTGTGACATGCCTACCTTTGGGCTGGCCGTGACAAGGTGTCAGGTGGAAAGAGTCAGGTCAATTGGGAGCCGGTGTGGAAGCCAAGATTTTGGGTGGCTAGGGTGTGCTTAACCTCGAGAAATTTGCGACCGCCTACGCCTTCGTTGGCTATGGTTTGAATGGGCAGACCCTCCTAAAACTTGGGCGGGGATGGAAACACCTTGTAGCGACAGAGACAGAGATCTCTTCTCGGCGTACACTATTGTGACTATTGGTGATGGCAAAAAGGCCAAGTTCTGGGAATCATCTTGGCTTAATGGTCTTAGACCTAGAGACGTTGCTTGAGAGATCTTCAAGATATCTAAAAAGAAGGCGTGCTTTGTCAGGAAGGCTCTAGATAACAACTTATGGATCCGGCAAATTGACACTAGTCAGGGGCTCACTTTGACTCATATCCAGGAATTCGCGACCCTTTGGGAGATGGTCAAGGGTGTGGCTCTCAATCCTGATTGGAAGCACACTATATCATGGAAATTCACTTCCGATGGAGAATATTCTGCGGCTACGGCATACATGACGCAATTTTTGGGCGTCGTTCGCAGCCCAACTTCGCCCACGATATGGAAGAATTGGGCCCCTCCGAAGTGCAAGTTCTTCGCCTGGCTTATCATACAAGGCCGTGCGTGGACAACAGATTGACTACAATGGCGAGGATGGCCAAATTGCAATCTTTGCCCTCTATGCAAGCAAACTCAAGAATCAACCGCCCACCTACTATTCGAATGTAGATTCACGACCCATATCTAGAACGAGGTTGTTGCTTGGCTTGGCATGCAAGACCACTCGTCGTTGACTTGGCGCAATGAAGGCACTGTGCTTGACTGCTGGTTGAAAACGATCAACTCGGGTGTAGGATCGAAAGTATGTCTAGAGTGGGGGGGTGATTAGACTACTTGACAGGATAAAAACTTAGTCTTTTCCCAATTTTATGTGTGGGACACTTTTAGCAATTATAACTAGTCAAGTACACCCTACACATGCACATCTAAGAGTATAGCAGCGGAAAGTAAGACATGCAAATGTAAAGTAGAGGGTAAGATCATCTCCAGCCATTTGGCCCCCAGGGGCGTGAAATAGTGCCGCGTGGGGGCGCGCCAACGAAAATTTGGCATGGTGGGGCTCGGGTTCCCAGTCGTCGCAACTGTTTTTTGAACAAAACTAACTCGGCCCATATTTAGCCAAAAATGACTCAAATTCGAAGGAAATTCATAGTTTTTCGTTGAAATTTGTACAAAAGTGAAATAAAAACATAATTAAACTACGTCGTCGTCGCCTTCCGCCGTCGCCTTCTGCAGGTCGAGAAGCTTGTAGAAATTGGAATAGTCACCACCGTTGTCGTCGCCACCGTCGTCGTCGCCATCGTCATCCTGCGCTTCGCCGCCGTTTTTGCTACGCCGTGGCGAACGGGGTTGGATGGCCCCGACGCCTCCTCGTCCCTGTCGTTGAGAATGACGACACCGTATTCCTCGTGGCCGGGGCATCGGGCGGCGATCTACTCAAGGGCACGGCGCTGGCGCTCCATCTCCTCCGGGACGTAGTTGTCCCGTGCCCATTTGAGGGTGGTCTCATCATCGGCAGCCATGGCCAGGTGCTCCTGCTTGATGGGGAGGAGCCCCGACTCCGTCTTCGGCTTGACGAGGCGGGAGGAGGCACCGGGCTCGTTAATGACGATGCCGCCGCTGCACGTGCGCTGCCCGAGCGACGTCTCCTACGGCCCCGACTTGAAGGGGAGGAGCGCCGGCGACCTGGAGGACCAGGAGCGGGCGCCGGATGAGGAGGAAGACACCGTCTCCATCCGCCTCGGTGTTCATGAGCTCCCGCGGCGGCGGGAGAAGGCGGGTGGCGGTGGGTACTCATACTACGGCGAGTTGCCGCCCTTGATGTGCTCGAGGACGGCCTCCAATGTGCGGTCCGGGACACACCACCATTGGTGGCGTCCCTCGGAGTTCTGGCGGCCATGTGGTTTGACCCCGTTGGTGGCGGCGAGCTGGTCGGCGTGCCGACATTCAAAGTACTCTCCGTTCACAGCATGTTGGTGTCGGGGTCGTACCTCGGCAGGTTGCGCGGGCTCTCCAATAGCAACGAGCGGATGAGCGTGATCTCCGCCCGTCGATCAGCTACAAAGGGTGGCGGTGGCACCGGGAGTCTGCCAACACTCAACCTCCATGATCCTGGCACCCACATGTCTGGTGGTGCCGGGTAGTCCGCCTCGTAGAGAAGGCGGGCCTCGTCCTCGTGGAGGTGACGACAACCGAAGCCATTGGCCGCCGCTCTGTTGTCGGGGAAGCTTTCAGCCATTTTTGGGGAGAAATAGGGAGAGGAGGCACTATGGATGAAGGAGGAGAGGAGAGGGCGTCGGCGGCGAGATTCTAGCGAGAGAGCTGTGTGGCCACCGGCGGGGAGAGGGGACCATATATAGCCAAGGACGAGCGAGCATGCGCACCGGCGTCGTGTGAACGCGTGGTAGGAACGGACGGGACGTGCATTGCCGGGACGCGCGTCGCCGCGCCTTCACTGCGTCGCCCATGAATCAATGGAAGGCTCACCGGTGGCACAACCTTCGCAATAATTCCCCCATGAAACGAGGCGATTAGGACGATGACCACATGCGTCAGCCACTCACTCGGCGGGTCCATAGTTTTTTTTGCGCCAAAAATGTTTCCACCGGCGCCCCCGGGCGACCCCCTGCACGCTGAGTTTGGTCTGGGACCGCCGGGGCAATTTCGGCCCTAACTAGCGAAAAACGGGCTCCTAGGGGCGCGATTGGGCTTTTTTTTCTCCGCCGGCGAAAAAATAGCCTCGGGACTGTTGGGGCGCGACTGGAGATGCTCTTAGGTAGGGAGATAAAACGCAATGGTTCACATGGTGATTTTTGGCATGGTTCCGATAGGTGGCGCTATCGTACGTCCATGTTAGTGGAGACTTCAACCACGAATGGTAATGGTTGCTGGAGTCCACAGAGGGCTCCACCCACAAGGGGTCCACAAAGAAGCGGCCCTCCCTATTCCACCACGGCTTCCGTCCACACATGACTAGCCTCACTAACGATAGATCTTTACGAAGTAGGCAATCTCCTTGCCCTTATAAACATCCCGGTTCAACTCCACAACAAAGAGTAGGAGGCTCCCAAGCGACACCTAACCAATCTAGGAGGCACCACCCTCCAAAAGGTAATAGATGTGGTAGAACGATGAACTCATTGCCCTTGTGTTTCTAAAGATAGTCTCCTCAACACTCAATCACTCTCTCTCAGATTTGGTAGGGGTAGGAGAGATTGATATTGTGGAAAGCAACTTGGCGATGCTAGAGATCAAGTTTGAAATGGTAGGATTGGTATCTCTTGATCTCAACACATGAGTAGGTGGCTCTTTCTTAGAAAAATGGATCTGGCAAGTGTGTGTGTGTGTCTATATTCTGAGTGCTTCCTCTACGAATGAGAGGTAGGTGGAGGGGTATAAATAGGCAACCCACAAAATCCAACCATTACAACATTATTCCCAACTCGGTGACACCGAAATGATCTCGATGGTACCGAGTTGCACTAAATGTGGCAACTTTTGAATTCTCGGTGAGACCGATATATGAATTTCGGTGGTACCGATACGATGACCTACACCAATTTTCAAATCTTGGTGAGACCGATTTCAAACTCAGAAATTCCGGTTCTTGAAATATTCTCAACAGAAAGTTGTTCAATGAATCTCGGTGGCACCGATAGGAATGTTGGTGCTACCGAGATGATACGGTTTGGCAAGTGTAAAATTGGTAGGGTTGAATGGAAATTGTTGGTGGTGCCGATTTTGCTGATATGGGTTTGGACAGAGATATTTTGTGGGAGAATGGATTAGTATTTTTGGCGGCTGCCTCTAAGCACTTGAGCAACCAATTCATCATAATGCCTCATCCCCTTCTAATAGTATTGGCTTTCCTATGGACTCAAAGTGATTCCTCACAAAGTATAAATGAAGAGTCTTCTTGCTTGAAGCATGAGCCAATCCTATTCCTTCTTTCATCAAGGGGCATCTCCTCAAAATCCTATAGCCAAAGCATCTTAGAACTTATCTGAAATATATTTGGATAAACTCATTAGTCCAATGGTGCATATGTTGTGATTAATTACCAAAACCACCTTAGGGAGCACTTGTGCTTTCAATCTCCCCCTTTTTGGTAATTGATGACAACATATAGATCAAAGCTTTGAAAAAATATATAAGCAATGATTAACATCGATGCTTTGAGAAGTATGTGAAAAGCAAGAGCTCCCCCTAAATTTGATCATTACTTTGAATTTGCGTTTGAATGCAAATACACAATCGATTAGGATCATGGGTTACTCTTCCATGCCACATACAACTTGGTGGTGCGCATAAATGATATGAATGAATAGTAATGCACATAACACCAAACAAGACCACATGGTAGCATCAAAGAACCATAGCGTATGATCAAACACACTTTAAACGGATAAAGTCATCCAAAAGACCAAACGTTTGAAAAACCAAATGAGAGCAAATAAAAGGCAATTCTCTCCCTCTCGAAGCCCTATTTGATCTATACACTTCTCCCCCTTTGGCAACAAGTTGCCAAAAAGTTCAAAGGTCTAGAACTAAGTGTCTCTCTGGGCATGATCTCCCCCGGTAACTGAAGATGGAGTGGACAAGAGAGCATTGACGAAGGCTTCTGTAGATGTCGCTGAAGCTGGAGGTGTAGACGCTGGAGGTGCACGAGAAGGAGTTGAAGGTTGGGCTAACAAGGATGGTCTTGCTTCAGGTTCTGGAACAACTGCTGACCTAGTCTGGGTCCTAAACTGAGTGGTAGTAGGAAGAGGCAAATCATCATCATCGTCATCACTACTGGAGCGTGGAATCTTCACTGAGTCAACTTCATGCTGAAGTTGCTGAACAGTGGTAGTCAACTCCGTCACGTTAACATCCAGGTCATGGAAGTTTGTCTCCACAATCCTCTCTCGGATGCTGCTGGTTTATAAAGATCTCATAAACTTTCTTCTCCATCCCTCAGATGCTACTGACCAAGAAAGACATCTGCTCATCTCTAGTTTTGAGCTGGAGCATTCCTAGCAGCCTCTGCTGCCTCTCTACCAGTAGCTGAGCTGGGATGGGTATCATCCATCACAACTTCATTATCTTCAAAATCAGGTTGAAGTGTGAGGTGGGGACGATCAAGTTTATATGCATGCTTGTCAATCTTGGCATTGATGACCATCTTAATATATGGAGCATATCCACAGGATCTATTTTCTTTTTCATGTACTCAGCAACTGGATGGTCATCATTGTGGGATGGCAGATGAGCTCTTAGCTTCATTAGCACAAGGGCATCCTCATCTTCCTTAATAGCAAAATCTCTAGACGTGGAGCCCTTTTTTTCAGTTGCAGAAATATCCTTGGTAGTCCTCTTGGGAGCTACAGGCTTCTTAGGAGTAGAAAACTTCTTGGGAGTAGAAGGCTTCTTTGTCATAGCATCACCCTTCAGGTTTGTCTTCTTTGGAGGATGGACCTCAGCTGGAATTTCTTCCTCATCATCACCTTCTACAGTTTCTGCTGCATCTTCATACATAGAGGTTTGCCTACCAATGACATGAATAGTTTTCTTCCTGGCTCTTTTCACACCTGGCTTCTTGTTAAGCCTAGCTTCAGAAGGTTTAGCATACTCCTTCCTCACAGTCTTCCTGGCTGTGGTCTTCTCCTTCTCATTCTTGGGAGTTGATTCCTCGGGGATGAAATCAACGTATTCTTCATCAGAATTGAGCTTCCTTCTAGACCTGGTAGTTGCCTTGGGCATGCCATGGGAGCTCGGAGTACCTGGGTCAAAAGGGGCCCTCTCAAGACTAGTGCCTGAGTCTATTTTAGCATGGGGCTCACTGAAGTTGTTGTGACTATCCTCTGAACGGGACATCTTGCAAGACCAAGTACACAAGCATACTGGCACACTCGGAGATACGCTGACCCTGTGAAAAGATATAGAAGAACTTGAAAAGGTAAGCATCACAAAATTGTAGAAGTTTTGTCAAATTTGAACTCTAAAATTTTTAATTTGAACTTCCATAAAAATAGGATTTCGGTTCCACCGAGTCAGAAATTTCGGAGCCACTGAGAAACATGTTCTCTTTAATAGAAACATGGCACCCTTTTTGGTCTCACCAAAAAGGATAACTCGGTTCCACCGAGAACATTCTCAGTAACCCTAAAACAAAAATTGGTAAGGCCGATTTTTGCAACTTGGTGACACCGAGATTAATTCTTGCGGACAACTAACCCTAAATTTTTTTTGCTTGCTAATCTACATAATTTTTCTGCAGGATAGAACTTGCGGCAATCATGGGAAGGTAATGGCAGAGCCTAATTGCGAAAGGAATCAGATTGGAGCGCAAAAAGGAGATTAAATCCATACCCTAACTCAGTGTGAACTCGCAACCGCGACAAAGGCGGTGAAGAATCCGTCGGCGGTGAGGACTCGTGGCGAAGGTGCACGGGAGAAACAAGTAGATGTCCCGGTACTAGGGCGCGACATGAAGGGGTGCGGCTTTCAGCGTTTGAAGAAATTTTCAACCGTCGAGCTCCGCTGGTACATATATCCCTTTGCCGTCGGTGACATCGAGATGAATTTTTTGGTGCCATCGAGTTCCACAACTATCAGCTAAAAGTGAAACTCGATGAGCCCGAAAAGCTAAACTCGCACCAAGATGATAAAACCTGATCAACCCTAGGCTTCGGTGGGACCGAGATTTTGAGGTTGGTCACACCGAGATGCACTTGGGAAGTTTTGGAATTTAGCCCTTGTCAAGACGGATCTCCGAGTGCTCCTCACATAGAGTGTCTCTAAAGTGCTTGCTCAAATTTTGTGATGAAGCATGAATAGAATTTGAGACGAGAAAGCATAGATAGCTAGAGAGGGGTACTTAGGCATTCTTGTATATCCAATTGGCCAAAAGAAATAGAAAGCCAAATAACAACAATTGGATATCCTTGAATGAGAAAAACATGCATACCAACATGCTCACCCAGTAAGATGCCAAATAAAACATGATGAACATGCACAAACATTCTAGCATCTATCAAGCACTTTGGTAATGACGAAGTCATCTATATATGAGTATATTGACTTAGGAGTCAAGTAAGAATACTTGACCATAGGTCACACTCAGCGATTAAGCACAAGTGGGGTTACCACTTTTACATAATGCATTAATGTGTTCACATCATTTAGGAGACGCTTATACTCAAGTCTTAGAGTAAAGCTCCCCCTAGATGTGACATCCCCCTAAGAGGGATAAAATAACCTTGGGTTTTGTCGTAGAAGACTTCAAGTAGGTGTAGTAGTGGTGGATGCTCATTGTTGATGAAGATCATCTTGAGTTGGTAATGCTTTTTGTTTCTTACTCTTCTCACCTACATGGGTTAGTCCCGAAGCAAAATGAACAATTGCAAAGATATCTATGGACATGGAGTGAAATACATGGGAGGTGATGTTCAAAGATGCATTAATTACCTTGTCCCTTGCTCACTTTTGTGGGAACGTGTGACTCCATGAACTAATGCATATGGTTGGAGTTGATTGCATATAGTTCTTGCCAAAATGAATAAGAGTGAATTTCATTGGCGGAGTCATCCCTCAAGAACTTTCTAGTTCTTCCTATTGGGGACCCACATCACCTTGATGGGGATCGTTGTAGTTGTTGTAGCACTAGATGAGGTAGTACTAGAACTTTCCTTGGGAACCCACTCGACCTTGGCTTGGGGTTCTTCCTCAAATGAGTCAATCTCCTCTTGAAGCTTTCCCTTGCCCTTGTGTGTTGGGGAACGTCGCATGGGAAACAAAAAATTTCCTACGCGCACGAAGACCTATCATGGTGATGTCCATCTACGAGAGGGGATGAGTGATCTATGTACCCTTGTAGATCGTACAGCAGAAGCGTTAGTGAACGCGGTTGATGTAGTGGAACGTCCTCACGTCCCTTGATCCGCCCCGCGAACAATCCCGCGATCAGTCCCACGATCTAGTACCGAACGGACGACACCTCCGCGTTCAGCACACGTACAGCTCGACGATGATCTCGGCCTTCTTGATCCAGCAAGAGAGACGGAGAGGTAGAAGATTTCTCCGGCAGCGTGACGGCGCTCCAGAGGTTGGTGATGACCTTGTCTCAGCAGGGCTCCGCCCGAGCTCCGCAGAAACGCGATCTAGAGGAAAAACCGTGGAGGTATGTGGTCGGGCTGCCGTGGAAAAGTCGTCTCAAATCAGCCCTAAAACCCCACTATATATAGGAGGAGGAGGGGGGAGACTTGCCTTGGGGTCCAAGGACTCCCAAGGGAGTCGGCCGAGCCAAGGGGGAAGGTCTCCCCTTCCCAAACCGAAATCTACTTGGTTTGGAAGGTGGAGTCCTTCTTCCCTTTCCCACCTCCTTCTTTTTTTTTCTTTCTTTCCTCTTTTATTTTCTTTCTTATGAGCATAGGCCTCTCTTGGGCTGTCTCACCAGCCCACTAAGGGCTGGTGCGGCACCCCAAACACCCATGGGCTTCCCCGGGGTGGGTGGGCCCCCCCGGTGAACTCCCGGAACCCATTCGTCATTCCCGGTACATTCCCGATAACTCCGAAAACCTTCCGGTAATCAAATGAGGTCATCCTATATATCAATCTTCGTTTCCGGACCATTCCGGAAACCCTCGTGACGTCCGTGATCTCATCCGGGACTCCGAACAACATTTGGTAACCAACCATATAACTCAAATACGCAGTGTGCAGACCCTGCGGGTTCGAGAACTATGTAGACATGACCCGAGAGACTCCTCGGTCAATATCCAATAGCGGGACCTGGATGCCCATATTGGATCCTACATATTCTACGAAGATCTTATCGTTTGAACCTCAGTGCCAAGGATTCATATAATCACGTATGTCATTCCCTTTGTCCTTCGGTATGTTACTTGCCCGAGATTCGATCGTTAGTATCCGCATACCTATTTCAATCTCGTTTACCGGCAAGTCTCTTTACTCGTTCCTTAATACAAGATCCCGTAATTTACACTAAGTCACATTGCTTGCAAGGCTTGTGTGTGATGTTGTATTACCGAGTGGGCCCCGAGATACCTCTCCATCACACGGAGTGACAAATCCCAGTCTCGATCCATACTAACTCAACGAACACCTTTGGAGATACCTGTAGAGCATCTTTATAGTCACCCAGTTACGTTGCGACGTTTGATACACATAAAGCATTCCTCCGGTGTCCGTGAGTTATATGATCTCATGGTCATAGGAACAAATACTTGACACGCAGAAAACAGTAGCAACAAAATGACACGATCAACATGCTACGTCTATTAGTTTGGGTCTAGTCCATCACATGATTCTCCTAATGATGTGATCCCGTTATCAAGTGACAACACTTGCCTATGCCCAGGAAACCTTGACCATCTTTGATCAACGAGCTAGTCAACTAGAGGCTTACTAGGGACAGTGTTTTGTCTATGTATCCACACAAGTATTGTGTTTCCAATCAATACAATTATAGCATGGATAATAAACGATTATCATGAACTAAGAAATATAATAATAACTAATTTATTATTGCCTCTAGGGCATATTTCCAACAGTCTCCCACTTGCACTAGAGTCAATAATCTAGTTCACATGACCATGTGATTCCAACGAATCCAACACCCATATAGTTACGGGGTCTGATCACGTCTTGCTCGTGAGAGAGGTTTTAGTCAACGGTTCTGAAACTTTCAGATCCGTGCGTTCTTTACAAATCTTTATGTCATCTTATAGATGCTGCTACTACGTGCTATTCGGAAATGCTCCAAATATATACTCTACTATACGAATCCGTTTCACTACTCATAGTTATTCGGATTAGTGTCAAAGCTTGCATCGACGTAACCCTTTACGACGAACTCTTTAACCTCCTCCATAATCGAGAAAAATTCCTTAGTCCATTAGTTACTAAGGATAAATTTTGACCGCTGCTAGTGATTCAATCATGGATCACTCTCTGTACCTCTCAACATACTTTGAGTCAAGGCACACATCAGGTGCGGTACACAGCATGGCATACTTTAGATTCTACGGCTAAGGCATAGAAGACGACCTTCGTCTATTCTCTTTATTTTGCCGTGGTCGGGTTTTGAGTCTTACTCAAATTCACACCTTACAACGCAACCAAGAACTCCTTCTTTGCTGATCTATTTTGAACTCCTTCAAAAACTTGTCAAGGCCTGCATCTTATTGAAACTTTCATTAAGCGCTTTTGATCTATCTCCATAGATCTTTGATGCTCAACGTTCCAGTAGCGCAATCCAGGTATTCCTTTGAAAACTCCTTTCAAACAACCTTGTATGCTTTACAGAAATTCTACATCACTTCTGATCCACAATATGTCACCCACATATACTTATCAGAAATTCTATAGTGCTCCCACTCACTTCTTTGGAAATACAAGTTTCTCATAAACTTTGTACAAACCCAAAATCTTTGATCATCTCATCAAAGTGTATATTCCAACTCCGAGACACTTGCACCAGTCCATTGAAGGATCACTGGAGCTTGCATACTTGCTAGTATCTTTAGGATCGACAAAACCTTCTAGTTGTATCACATACAATGTTTGCTCAAGGAAACCGTCGAGGAAACAATGTTTTGACATCCTACATGCAATATTAAATAATGCATCAACAACTAACATAATTCTAACAGACCTTTAGCATCGCTACGAGTGAGAAAGTCTCATCATAGTCAACTGTTTGATCTTGTCGAAAACATCTTTGCGACAAGTCGAGCTTTTCTTAATAGTGACTTATCACCATCATCGTCTGTCTTCTTTTAATGATCCATTTTAATCAATAGTCCGATGACCATCAAGTAGTTCTACCAAAGTCTACACTTTGTTTTCACACATGGATCCTCTCTCGGATTTCATGGCTTCCAGCCATTTGTCGGAATCTGGGCCCACCATCGCTTTCTCCATAACTCGCAGGTTCACTGTTGCTCAACAACATGACCTCCAAGACAGGGTTACCGTACTACTCTGCAGCAGTACGCGACCTTGTCGACCTACGAGGTTTGTAGTAACTTGATTCGAAGCTCAATGATCACCATCATCAGCTTCCACTTCAATTGGTGTAGGCGCCACAGGAACAACTTCCTACGCCCTGCTACACACTGGTTGAAGTGATGGTTCAATAACCTCATCAAGTTCTACCACCCTCCCACTCAATTCTTTCGAGAGAAACTTTTCCTCGAGAAAGGATCCGTTTCTAGAAACAAACACTTTGCTTTCGGATCTGAGATAGGAGATGTACCCAACTGTTTTGGATATCCTATGAAGATGCATTTATCCGCTTTGGGTTCGAGCTTATCAGACTAAAACTTTTTCACATAAGTGTCGAAGCCCCAAACTTTCAAGAAACGACAGTTTAGATTTCTCTAAACCTCAGTCCATACTGTGTCATCTCAACGGAAATACGCGGTGCCCTATTTAAAGTGAGTGCGGTTGTCTCTAATGCATAACCCATAAACAATAGTGGTAATTCGATAAGAGACATCATAGTATGCACCATACCAAATAGTGCGTGGCTATGACGTTCAGACACATCATCACACTATGATGTTCCAGGTGGCATGAACTGCGAAACAATTTCCACATTGTCTTAACTGCGTACCAAAACTCGTCTCAGATATTCATTTCCATGATCATATCGTAGATAGTTTATCCTCTTGTTACGACGAACTTCACTCTGAAACGGAATTGAACTTTTCAACATTTCAGACTTGTGATTCATTAAGTAAATACTCCTGTATCTACTAAAATCGTCAGTGAAGTAAGAACATAATGATATCCACTACGTGCCTCAGCACCCATTGGACTGCATACATCAAAATGTATCACTTCCAACAAGTTACTATCTTATTTCATCTCAATGAAAACAAGGCCTTGCTCATGTGGTATGATTTGCATGTCACTAGTGATTCGAAATCAGGTGAGTACAAAGATCCATCAGCATGGAGCCTCTTCATGCAATTTATACTAACATGACTCAAGCGGCAGTGCCACAAGTAAGTGGTACTATCATCATTAACTCGTATCTTTTGGCACCAATATCATGAACATGTGTAACACTACGATCGAGATTCAATAAACCATTGAAGGTGAATATTCAAGAAAATAGAGTAACCATTATTCTCCTTAAATGAATAATCATATTGCAATAAACACGATCCAATCATGTTCATGCTTAACGCAAGCACCAAATAACAATTATTTAGGTTTAACACCAATCCCGATGGTAGAGGGAGCGTGCGACGTTTGATCATATCAACCTTGGAAACACTTCCAACACGTATCGTCACCTCGCCTTTAGCTAGTCTCCGTTTATGCTGCAGCTTTTATTTCGTGTTACTAATCACTTAGCAACCGAACCGGTATCCAATACCCTCATGCTACTAGGAGTACTAGTAAAGTACACATCAACATCATGTATATCAAATACACTTCTTTCGACTTTCGCCAGCCTTCTTATCTACCAAGTATCTAGAGTTGCTCCGCCTCAGTGACTGTTCCCCTCATTACAGAAGCACTTAGTCTCGGGTTTGGGTTTAATCTTGGGTCTCTTCATTAGTGCAGCAACTGTTTTGCCGTTTCACGAAGTATCCCTTCTAGCCCTTGCCTTTCTTGAAACTTAGTGGTTTTACAAACCATCAACTATTGACGCTCCTTCTTGATTTCTACTTTCGCAGTGTCAAACATTGCGAATCGCTCAAGGATCATTGTATCTATCCTTGATATGTTATAGTTCATCACGAAGCTCTCACAGCTTGGTGGCAGTGACTTTGGAGAACCATCACTATCTCATCTAGAAGATTAACTCCCACTTGATTCAAGTGATTGTCGTACTCAGACAATCTGAGCACACGCTCAACGATTGAGCTTTTCTCCTTTACTTTGTGGACAAAGAATCTTGTTGGAGGTCTCGTACCTCTTAACAAGGGCACAAGCATGAAATCACAATTTCATCTTTTTAGAACATCACTTATGTTCCGTGACGTTTTACAATGTTTTCGGCGCCTTGCTTCTAAGCCATTAAGTATTTTGCACTGAACTATCGTGTAGTCATCAGAAACGTGTATGTCGGATGTTCATAGCATCCACAGACGACGCTCGAGGTGCAGCACACCGAGTGGTGCATTAAGGACATAAGCCTTCTGCGTAGCAACGAGGACAATCCTCGGTTTTACAGACTCAGTCTGCAAAGTTTGCTACTATCAATTTTCAACTAAATTTTCTCTAGGACCATATAAAAACAGTAGAGCTATAGCGCAAGCTACATCGTAATTCGCAAAGACCATTAGACTATGTTCATGACAATTAGTTCAATTAATCATATTACTTAAGAACTCCCACTCAAAAAGTACATCTCTCTAGTCATTTGAGTGGTACATGATCCAAATCCACTATCTCAAGTCCGATCATCACGTGAGTCGAGAATAGTTTCAGTGGTAAGCATCTCTATGCTAATCATATCAACTATACGATTCATGCTCGACCTTTCGGTCTCATGTGTTCCGAGGCCATGTCTGCACATGCTAGGCTCGTCAAGCTTAACCCGAGTGTTCCGCGTGCGCAACTGTTTTTGCACCCGTTGTATGTGAACGTTGAGTCTATCACACCCGATCATCACGTGGTGTCTCGAAACGACGAACTGTAGCAACGGTGCACAATCGGGGAGAACACAATTTCGTCTTGAAATTTTAGTGAGAGATCACCTCATAATGTTACCGTCGTTCTAAGCAAAATAAGGTGCATAAAAGGATTAACATCACATGCAATTCATAAGTGACATGATATGGCCATCATCACGTGCTTCTTGATCTCCATCACCAAAGCACCGGCACGATCTTCTTGTCACCGGCGTCACACCATGATCTCCATCATCATGATCTCCATCAACGTGTCGCCATCGGGGTTGTCGTGCTACTCATGCTATTACTACTAAAGCTACATCCTAGCAAAATAGTAAACGCATCTGCAAGCACAAACGTTAGTTATAAAGACAACCCTATGGCTCCTGCCGGTTGCCGTACCATCGACGTGCAAGTCGATATTAACTATTACAACATGATCATCTCATACATCCAATATATCACATCACATCGTTGGCCATATCACATCACAAGCATACCCTGCAAAAACAAGTTAGACGTCCTCTAATTTTGTTGTTGCAAGTTTTACGTGGTGACCATGGGTATCTAGTAGGATCGCATCTTACTTACGCAAACACCACAACGGAGATATATGAGTTGCTATTTAACCTCATCCAAGGACCTCCTCGGTCAATTCCGATTCAACTAAAGTTGGAGAAACTGACACCCGCCAGTCATCTTTGAGCAACTGAGTTACTCGTAGCGATGAAACCAGTCTCTCGTAAGCGTACGAGTAATGTCGGTCCGAGCCGCTTCGATCCAACAATACCGCGGAATCAAGAAAAGACTAAGGAGGGCAGAAAAACGCACATCACCGCCCACAAAAACTTTTGTGTTCTACTCGAGAAGACATCTACGCATGAACCTAGCTCATGATGCCACTGTTGGGGAACGTCGCATGGGAAACAAAAATTTTCCTACGCGCACGAAGACCTATCATGGTGATGTCCATCTACGAGAGGGGATGAGTGATCTACGTACCCTTGTAGATCGTACAGCAGAAGCATTAGTGAACGCGGTTGATGTAGTGGAATGTCCACACGTCCCTCGATCCACCCCGCGAACAATCCCGCGATCAGTCCCACGATCTAGTACCGAACGGACGGCACCTCCGCGTTCAGCACACGTACAGCTCGACGATGATCTCGGCCTTCTTGATCCAGCAAGAGAGACGGAGAGGTAGAAGAGTTCTCCGGCAGCGTGACGGTGCTCCGGAGGTTGGTGATGACCTTGTCTCAGCAAGGCTCCGCCCGAGCTCCGCAGAAACGCGATCTAGAGGAAAAACCGTGGAGGTATGTGGTCGGGCTGCCGTGGAAAAGTCGTCTCAAATCAGCCCTAAAACCCCACTATATATAGGAGGAGGCGGGGGGAGAATTGACTTGGGGTCCAAGGACTCCCAAGGGAGTCGGCCGAGCCAAGGGGGAAGGTCTCCCCTTCCCAAACCGAAATCTACTTGGTTTGGAAGGTGGAGTCCTTCTTCCCTTTCCCACCTCCTTTTTTTTTCTTTCTTTCCTCTTTGATTTTCTTTCTTATGAGCATAGGCCTCTCTTCGGCTGTCTCACCAGCCCACTAAGGGCTGGTGCGGCACCCCAAACACCCATGGCTTCCCTGTGGTGGGTGGGCCCCCCCGGTGAACTCCCGGAACCCATTCGTCATTCTCGGTACATTCCCGGTAACTCCGAAAACCTTCCGGTAATCAAATGAGGTCATCCTATATATCAATCTTCGTTTCCGGACCATTCCGGAAACCCTCGTGACGTCCGTGATCTCATCCGGGACTCCGAACAACATTCGGTAACCAACCATATAACTCAAATACGCATAAAACAACATCGAACCTTAAGTGTGCAGACCCTGCGAGTTCGAGAACTATGTAGACATGACCCGAGAGACTCCTCGGTCAATATCCAATAGCGGGACCTGGATGCCCATATTGGATCCTACATATTCTACGAAGATCTTATCGTTTGAACCTCAGTGCCAAGGATTCATATAATCCCGTATGTCATTCCCTTTGTCCTTCGGTATGTTACTTGCCCGAGATTCGATCGTCAGTATCCGCATACCTATTTCAATCTCGTTTACCGGCAAGGCTCTTTACTCGTTCCGTAATACAAGATCCCGTAACTTACACTAAGTCACATTGCTTGCAAGGCTTGTGTGTGATGTTGTATTACCGAGTGGGCCCCGAGATACCTCTCCGTCACACGGAGTGACAAATCCCAGTCTCGATCCATACTAACTCAACGAACACCTTTGGAGATACCTGTAGAGCATCTTTATAGTCACCCAGTTACGTTGCGACGTTTGATACACATAAAGCATTCCTCCGGTGTCCGTGAGTTATATGATCTCATGGTCATAGGAACAAATACTTGACACGCAGAAAACAGTAGCAACAAAATGACACGATCAACATGCTACGTCTATTAGTTTGGGTCTAGTCCATCACATGATTCTCCTAATGATGTGATCCCGTTATCAAGTGACAACACTTGCCTATGCCCAGGAAACCTTGACCATCTTTGATCAACGAGCTAGTCAACTAGAGGCTTACTAGGGACAGTGTTTTGTCTATGTATCCACACAAGTATTGTGTTTCCAATCAATACAATTATAGCATGGATAATAAACGATTATCATGAACTAAGAAATATAATAATAACTAATTTATTATTGCCTCTAGGGCATATTTCCAACATTGTGGTCTTGTGGTAGAAGTCCATATTGAGAGGTTGTTCCCTTGGGATGAGTAGGATCATACTTCTCCTCTTGAGGAATAAACTTGGGAATGACATATGGACCTTCTTCTCAAACATTTCTGTTGACATTGAAGTAGCCAACAACTTGCTTCTTCCGATGTCCTCCTTGCTTGCGCACAATTTCCTCGAATTGCTTACTTCCGACAAGACTCTTGAAGACACCTCTCTTTATAAGCCCTTTCAATAAATCGTTTTTTCCTCAAGTGTAACTAGGCTAAGAGAATCATTAGTGGAATCAAGAGAGCTACTAGAAACAATATCATTTGCTCTAGCTTTAGCATGTCTGTTACTAGATGAAGAAACTTTCTTTCCTTTTTAACAGTGTTCTTAGGTTTAACTTATGGAACAAAAGTAGACAAGAGTAAATGTTTGGCTTGATAACAAGAACTCTTCTTTCTAAGATCATCACTGATTGATTTTAGAAACTCATGCTCTTGCTCTAAATTTAGCTTCTCGAAGCATAGCTTCTCATGAGTTCTTCCAAGCTCTCTATGATCTTATAGAGTAGTTTCATGAGCTAACGTAAGAGTGTTTAATTCTTTATTTAGCCATTCAATCTCTCTCTTATCATCATCACTTGATTTCTCTTGACTAATATGAATATTTTCAAGTTCACTTTCAATGTCATCACTAGTCTTATAAAAGAGCAAGTCATCCTCATGACTATCAAATTCAAAGTACTCGGGGTGTGATACCTTGGGGCCTTTTGACATGAAGCATTTTCCAATCCCTTCATTTGGTGAATCAAATAAGTCGGAGGAGTTGGAGGAAACGAGTGTAATGCAGGCAACACCTTCATCTTGACTGTAGTCGAGGTTGGAGCCGGAAACCCATTCACCAACATGATCTTGATGTCTTCTTCTTGAACTGCTCTTGGTGTACTTCTCCTTCTTCTCCAATTCTTTGCCTCTCTGGGAGTGTCTTCGTTCATAATGATCTTCTCTACTCCTTCTCTCTCTGCGAGGCGACTCATCTCTCGAGCTTCGTCTTCTAGGTGATTCTTCTCTTCGTTTTGGGGAGCTAAGCACTCATTTGAAAAGTGTCCCGGCTCTCTAGAGTTTTAGCAGTTTAGATCACGACTAGACGAACGCTTCTCATCATATATTTATCTTGAGCTTCTTTCTTTGCCTCTACTCTTGTAGAACTTGTTGAATTTTCTGACCATGAGGCTGATCTCTTCATTGGTAACAAGGTCGTCACTTGAAGTAGCGAGAGCATCGCTTGAAGCTTTGTAAGCACCGCTTGACTTGTTGTGAAACTCATCTTTGTCTTTGAGAGACATTTCATGAGCAATAATCCTTCCAACGACTTGAGTTGTCTTGAGATCCTTGTAGTTTGGCATCATTTGGATTAATGTGCACATGGTGTCATATCTTCCATACAAGGCTCTAAGTATCTTCTTGATTACTAATTTGTCGGTCATCACTTCACTTCCTAAGCCGACAATCTCATTTATGATGAGAGATAGCCTAGAATACATCTTACCGGCTCCTTCATCTTGAACTTGTCAAGCCGACTTGGAAGCACATCCAACATAGATTCCCTCACAGAATCAGTTCCTTCGTGCATATCAATCAAAGTATCCCAAATTTCCTTTGCATCTCAAGCCGACAGATTTTGTTGAATTCTTCAGGACACAAGCAGTTGAACGGGATATCACAAGCTTGAGCATTGCATTGCAACATCTGCAGCTCATCCGTTGTCGCATCATGGTCCGGTTCTTTTCCTTCTCCGAAGAAATCACCTTGCACACCAACACGAACAACAGCCCAAATGGCATGATTATGAACAAGAATATGCATTTTCATATTATGCTTCCAACTAGCAAAATTAGTGCCATCGAAATATGGACCTCTACGGTGATAATTTCCCTCACTAGATGCCATACTCTCCTAGGTTGTGAAACCAATGCAATGGAGATCAAAGCTCCGATACCACTTGTAGGATCTAATGTATGTCTAGTGGGGGGTGATTAGACTAGTTGACAGGATAAAAACTTAGCCTTTTCCCAATTTTAAGTGTGGGCCAGTTTTAGCAATTATGACTAGTCAAGTACACCCTACATGTGCCCATCTAAAATTATAGCAACGAAAAGTAAGATGTACAAATGCAAAGTAGAGGGTAAGGTTGGGAGATCAAACGCAAAGGTTGACACGATGATTTTTCGCATGGTTCCAATAGATGGCACTATCGTATGTCCATGTTAGTGGAGACTTCAACCCACGGAGGGTAACTGCTGCGAGAGTCCACGGAGGGCTCCACCCACAAGGGGTCCACAAAGAAGCGCCCTTGTCTATTCCACCACGACTTCCGTCCACACAAGACTAGACTCACTCACGGTAGATCTTGACGAAGTAGACGATCTCCTTGCCCTTACAAACATCTTGGTTCAACTCCACAAAACGAAGTAGGAGCCTCCCAACCGACACCTAACCAATCTAGGAGGCACCACCCTCCAAATGGTAATAGATGTGGTAGGACGATGAACTCCTTGCTCTTGTGATTCTAAAAATGTTCTCCTCAACACTCAATCACTCTCTCTCAGATTTGGTAGGAGTAGGAGAGATTGATCTTTTGGAAAGCAACTTGGGGAGGCTAGAGATCAAGTTTCAAATGGTAGGATTGGAATCTCTTGATCACAACACATCAGTTGGTGGCTCTCTCTCAGAAAAATGGATCTCGCAAGTGTGTGTGTGTGTGTGTGTGTGTGTGTGTGTGTGTTTTCTAAGTGCTTCCTCTATGAATGAGAGGTAGGTGGAGGGGTATATATAGGCATCCCCTAAAATCCAGTTGTTACAACATTATTTCTCAATTAGGTAACACCGAAATGAATCTCGGTGGTACCGAGTTGCATTAGATGTGGCAACTTTTGAATTTTCGGTGAGACCGATGTAGGAATCTCAGTGGTACCAATACGATTACCTAGACCAGCTTCAAATCTCGGTGAGACCGATTTCAAACTCGGAAATTCCGATTCTTGAAATCTCCTTAACAGAAAGTTGGTCACTGAATCTCGGTGGCACCGATAGGAATGTTGGTGGTACCGAGATGGTAGGGTTTGGCATGGGATCTGTCAAGTGTAAAATCGGTAGGGTCGAGTGGAAATTGTTGGTGGCACCGATTTTGCTGATATGGGTTTGGACAAAGATATTTTTTGGGAGAATGGTGGAGTTTTTTTGGTGGCTACCTCTAAGCACTTGAGCAACCAATACATCATAATACCTCATCCCCTTTTAATAGTATTGACTTTCCTATGTACTCAATGTAATTTCTCACAAAGTATAAAATGACGAGTCTTCTTGCTTTAAGCATGAGCCAATCCTATTCCTTACTTCATCAAGGGGCATTTCCTCACAATCCTATAGCCAAAGCATCTTTGAACTTTTCTGAAATATACTTGGATAAACTCATTAGTCCAATGATGCATATGTTGTGATTAATTACCAAAACCACCTTAGGGAGCAATTGTGCTTTCAGTGGGAGGGCATATCAAGAGAGCAATAGCCTCTGTTTTGATGTTGATCTCCGGGGAAATTTGGAAGAAGCGGAATGCTAGAATATTCCGCAACAGGGCTTCACCGACCATAGTGGTTGTCGACAAGATCAAAGAGTAAGCCCATCTTTGGGCGGTACCGGGAGCCAAATACTTGAGTGCGCTTATATTGCGAGAGTAATATTGTAATTTGCCGCTCTGCGGCTTATGTCTCTAAGAGAATCTCTAGCAGACCCCGTAAAAACGCAAACTGTAAAACTAGGATACGGGTTGAAAAAAGGCATTTTAGGGGTCCATTTTCACTACGACCGAACATAAACTGTAAAACAAACTGTAATATTGGGATAAAGAACTCCTTCCTCCGGTCCGGCGGCCGCTGCCCCTTCCTCCGGCCGGCTATGCCGGCCGCGTCCAACTCCGTCGGCCGCGCCCCGTTGCCTATAGGCCATGCCCCGTCGTTCGTCGACCGCCCTCCGTCCCCACCGGCCACGCTCCATCACCACACCGGCCGCGCCCAGCCTCGCCGGCCATGCCTTGTCACCCGCCGTCCATTCACCGTTGCACGTCAGCATTGTCCTGCTCTCTTGTCATTTGTGCCGGCTGAGTCGTGCCCCTTTGCCGACCGTGCAGGGAGGATTCCGACAGCTAGGCTGAGGTCATGGGAGGCCACAGCGAGGTCGAGCTCGTCCAATTCAAACCGACGGCGATCGATTGCAGCATCCAGCGGCCTTTTTCGGCGTGCGGTGATGAATTCTGACGAGTTTATGGCGGATTCTGGTAAACACCGCGGCCACGTGTTTGCTCCTACGAGGTTTGACCGATATACGGAGCCCCTTGGGCCTGTCCTTCAAACTTTTAAATATAAGGGTTTCGGTTGTGTCTTTTCCGTGCCCCTTAAAAATTTATTTGTTGCACCACTTTTACGTTTCTGTTCTAGACACTTTTTTCGACCAAAATTGTAAAACACATTTTTTTTACGGATTTGACCACTTATATGGGGTCTGCTAGAGATGCTCTAACTCCTCCCTAATTAATAAAAATGGTTAAGTCTTTTGCATTGTTTAAAAAAATTTATGCAACACAGAGAGCTAAGAAATAACTCACAGCATTTTAATTGCATACATCAATTGATCCCTCACGTGTAGTATAGCCTAAGTAACTAGCTAGTCTATCCAACCGGCCAGGAAAGAAACTATTTGTGTTGATGTCGAAGAGATTTGCCAAAGGTTAGAAATTGCTCTGTAGGGGATTGAAAAATCAGCAATCTTGAGCAGCAGCCATGCACCTACTAGCTCCTACATCTGCATATGGATGTCTGAATCTCCATGACTCGGACAGCATGTAGAGTGTCTCGGAATTGCACGGCGGTACCGTGGAACAGATCGATTGGTTACCACCTCAGATCCATCCCAGCGAATGCGGCGGAAAGTGTGCTTGACAATTTTTATGCGAAACGGGTAGCAGTACTTCGTCGGTGAAAAAAAACAATTGTAACATTTGTAGCTAACATTTGGTGTTTGATCTGTTTTTTTTTGCACAACTCAAAATGCTTAAGATTTTTCGCTAAACAATTGCAGGTAGCATTTGGCTGTGACAAAAAACACATCTAATTCTTTAAAAAATAATTACATTTATAAAAATTATTTTTGGTGGACAAGAGCATATGCTCCCAAAAGTTGAATTGGATTTCTCTAAAGCCGAGTCGCTTATTTTGAGACGGATGAAGTATTAGATTGCAGGGATGAAGTCAGGATTTGGTCATGAGGGGGATGAGAAACCAATGATCATAGAGTAGACGAAATATCATGACATTATAGGAAAAAGTTATAACTTGTTTTATAGTACATTATAGAATATTTGAATTCTTAGAACACAAAATTTTGCTTACTTGATATCAATTGTAACTTAAACTATTAGCCTTGCATCTGCGACAATTTTTGCATATGCTTTCTTTAAGTCGGCCCAACTGATTTGAAATCAGAATTTATCCCCCTAGTTATTGGTGTCTTCCGCTTCCTCATTGAGGACTATATAAAACGAAAAAACATGGTTAATAGATTAATTCACTATTTTATACACAAAACTAATGCATCAGACTTAATTCATAATATTAAGAACTGATAGCTACAAGTACGTATTAATGAAGCCTCCTCCTTATAAAACTTTGGTTTAATGAAGTCTCCTCCTGCAGCCTTAAACCTTAGACAGTGGACAAACAAGGGACAAAGACGATAGGTGATAGATCGGCGCAGCCAATAGGGTATCTGAAGGTGCGGCGTCGTGATGAGTGGGTGCGGGCGTGCGGCAGCCGGCAGCGACCCAGCGACCCAACGGCAATCAGCGGCCGAGCGGCAGCGGCAAACAACGACCTAGTACAACTAGGGGACGATCAATAGATCGATTTATCATACAGGACTGCCACAACCATACATGACAAATAGACAATGACATAGTTTATTGGGCTTTCGGTATAACCTAGTTATTATATTAATACATATAGATTAATGATGTGATATCTCCAGCCAATTAGGACAACTATACTAATACTTCATTCGTTCTAATTTTTTAATCTTAGGTTTGTCTAAAAATAAATATATCTAAATACCAAAACATGACTACATATATTCATATCTACACAAATCTAAAACAAATTTTTTGATACGGAGGAAGTACTATCTAATACCTGTAGTACTATCTGCCAGAAATTGTAGCGAGGGGCGAGGGATTGGCACGGGTCTAGCTCCTTCTGGTCCCCTCGCTTCGCCTTTTGTTAATTGTCGTTACTCTCTCAACATGCTCAAATCTCAACTCATTAAACATGTCCACTCATAAATCTCATTATCTATATTTCTCTCAAATCCAGTAAAATAGCAATTATATATTTTTCATGTACAAGTAACAAATAAGTCATATGACTTTTCAATTTCCATTTTCATATCCGGATTCTAGAATCAAATATCTTCAAAATATATTGCACAAATTCACACAACAACTCGCATGATACCATCAAGTTAATTTAGTCGTACGGGACAATCTCAAAAAACAAAAAATAGTGGTGTGAGTCTAGCAGGATTTCCCCGAAACCCCGACATCGACATCGGCGATGTTGCATTTCCCGCTGCGGCGCCAACGGTGTATCTGACTATGATGTACATACATGTACCTGTTGGATACTTATGCCTGACACACACAAAAGCATATGAAGCAGCCTCACCCGCTGCGCTTGCCGACATATGTCACATCTATGCTCTATTGTTCGTGTGCCTCGCCCTTGCTTCATTATTTGATGCCCCTGCGCTGCAGCCAGATGATTCACTCAAGGTGTGAGTACGACTGGCCTCCGACGCTCCGACACCGGGTCTCCTTCTGTAGTTACAAGATACGTTGCCAAAAGGTAACAATCAACGAACTTACGACACCTCCACTTGTAAGTTAGTAGGTGAAACATGGACGCATGTGTAATGAACGGTTCCCGACACCTCTTATGCCCACGAGACACTATTTTATTTGACTGCTACTGAAATTAGCCGGGCTCTAAAGACTTCCTCTAATCTATGATGTGTATATTTGTATGTTTTCACGAAAGAAATGGTCTGAAACATGGCAAACTACTGTTGTATCTCTTTTCTTGCGTTCTCTTTTTGCCTTGGCACTATGTTTGCTCCATGGTCCATGCCATCATTTTATAACCTGGTTCGGTGGGTGCACATTTACAATTTATGTGCCACTAAATGAACATGAAATATCTACTAGTACTAAAACCAAATGAATGTTACTAATTCTCTTGTTCGGTCGCAGGATGCATTTACTAATAAATTCTTATTAAAAAAGTTATATTTTTCTTTTTTTCAAATAATCATGAAGCGAGCTTAAAACTCTGAATAGTAGAAGTGATTCTCAACAGCTAAATACAATCGAAGTTTTCAAGATACTACTTTCTTTGTACCTAAATAATTGTAATTAAGAAGAATTAGATTTATTCTCGCAACTATAATTATTTAGGAATGAAGGGAGTAGATTTGATAACGCATAGTTGTACAACATTCCGTTCAAACGGAAGCATGTAGTCCACTTTGCTGTAGAAAGCAACTCTGACTTCTCTAGTTAATCACCACACATTTTTATTTCGGTTGATGCCGCTGAAAAGAAATGCATTACACTTGCCATCGAAGTATGCAAGACAGAGCGCTAAGAAATAACTCACAGCATTTTAATTGCATCCATGAATTGATCCGTCTGTTAAACGATAGGCTTGTGTAACGTGATAATGTAATCGTGTGTGTGTTAGTTATAACTGGCAGGAGGTTAGTTAGATGTGATCCTTATCTTGTATAGTTTGGAGTAGGGGTCAAGACTAGATAACCTCCTTCATCTGATGTAAATCTACTTTTCTATATAACACGCATGCGTCCCTGCCAGGAGGCATACACTTAACTCATTTTCTTTTATGGTAATCAGAGCCTGCCTCGGATCCATCCATGGCGATTTCATCCACAAATTCCTTTCCCTTATCTCCGTTTGCACACAACGCAATAGAGAAGCTCACGAGAGGGAACGAGGCGTTATGCCGCGCCACTGTCCTCTCCGCCATCAGGGGAACGTAGATGGAAAACTTCCTCGACGTCAATCAAGCGGTTCCACCCATGACCATTGAGGTCACCGCCGACGACGGAAAAACCAAGACCAAGGCCCCGAACCAAGAGTTTGGCGTGTGGTATGCGCATGATCAGCATGTTTTATCTTACCTGCTGACCATGCTGCCGCACGAGATGGCTGTTCAAGTGGCAACTTGCCACACCTCAACGGAGCTATGGAACACCGTGCAAGGGATGCTCCAATCGCAGACCCGTGCACAAACCGTCAACCTCAGAATTCCCCTCCCCAATCTTCGGAAGGGCAACTCCACCATCACCGAGACATGGATGATGAGGAGGTGATCTCTCACATCCTTGCCAGACTCGATGAGGAATTCGATCCGGTGGTGCCGACCATGTGCTCCCCGATCGAACCTGTCAAGATCCCAGAGCTTTACTCATAGCTCCTGAGCTTTGAGACTCGCCTGAATCATCGAGGCGGGTCATCTCAGTCATCTGCAAATGCGGTGGCGCGTGGACGTGGCCGTGGAAATGACAATGGAGATCATGGCCGAGGTCGTGGCGGCGGTGATCGTGGTCGTGGCAACGATCGTGGTCGCGGTTGCAGCAACATGGGAGGACACAACAGCAATGGCAGCGGTGGCACTGGGAACTACAACAACAATCCCTCTGCCAGACCGACGTGCCAGATCTGTGGCAAAACCCGGCCACCCTGCATGGAAGTGCTGGAAACGCTACGACTCCTCCTACCAAGGGGGGGGGGGGGTTGAGGAGCGCTCGGCAAACATGGCCGCTCCTCAGTATGGGGTTGACACCAACTGGTACATGGACATTGGTGCAACCAATCACATCAACAACGCTCTGGAGAAGCTAACCGTCCGGGAGAGGTACACCGGCAACGAGCAAATCCACACCGCAAACGGGTCAGGTATGTCTATTGATCATATTGGCATACAACTATTTCTACCCCAGATCGAGATCTTCATCTAAACGATGTTCTTCATGTTCGGGAGGAAACTAAATACTTGATCCCCGCAAATAAACTTGCTCTTGATAATGCTACTATTGTTGAGATTCACCCTCACTTTTTCCTCGTCAAGGACCTGGAAACGAGGAGGGTTCTTCTTGGAGGCAGGCGTAGAGGAGGCCTCTACCCTGTGAAACACACCGGGGAAACGTCCAGAAGCAAGTGCTCATTGTCACCAAACCCTCAATAGATTGGTGGCATCGACGTTTAGGTCACCCTTCTTCCACTGTTGTTAGGAAGATTCTTAGTGAGAATAAACTCCGTGTTCAATAATGATGACAATAAGCTTGTATGTGACGCTTGTCAGAAAGGCGAAAGTCACTAGTTACCTTATCCTCAATCTTTGAGTGAATCAAAATTTCCTCTAGAACTTATTTTCTCTGATGTGTGGGGTCCTTCTATTGAAACAGTCGGTAGAAAAAAAATACTATGTGAGTTTCATAGATGACTTTAGTAAATTCACTTGGATTTACCTCATCAAACACAAATCTGAAGTCTTTCACAAGTTTCATGACTTCCAAATCTAGTAGAACGACAATTTGATCGAAAAATCCTTGCTCTTCAAACCGATTGGGGAGGAGAATATGAAAAACGGAACTCCTTCTTTACCAGAACTGGCATCTCTCATCATGTATCATGCCCTCATGCTCATTAACAAAATGGGTTAGCTGAGCACAAACACCGTCACATCGTTGAAGTTGGACTCTCCTTGCTTGCTCAAGCCTCCATGCCCTTCAAGTTTTGGGATGAGGCATTCATCGTTGCCACTTACTTGATCAATAGGATGCCAAGTAAAGTAATAAAACATGAAACTCCTCTCACTAGACTATTTGATGAAACTCCTGATTATTCTTATCTCCGAGTGTTTGGATGTGCGTGTTGGCCCAACCTACGTCCACACAATAACCACAAACTGCAGTTTCATTCCAAGCAGTGTGTTTTCCTCGGATATAGCAATCATCACAATGGCTACAAATGTCTTGATATCCCTACAGGACGTGTTTATATTTCCAGGGATATCTGGTTTGATGAACATGTCTTTCCCTTTTCCACTCTTCATCCTAATGTCGGCGCTCGTCTACGGGCTGAAATCCTCCTACTTCCTCCCCATCTGCTTAATCCTACTGATCAAGGAGGCGAAATAGTGGATGATCATATGAATAATAGTACTGCTACTAACAGACCTGATGCAGATGCAGCCAGTCACGGAGGAGGAACTACACCAGTTGCAGCTCCTGACGCCCCTGCACCAACAACTGGTGTTTTTGGTCATCATTTTATGTAGCACAACAACAGTAATCTTCAGCACGACACGGGACACCGTGCAAATTTCTCTGTACCCCCCGATCCCGAGAGATCCGGCTGCGGCGCAGAACCCAGCGTCCACACAGAGACTGGCGCATCACCAACTACATCTGGCACGGATGACGCGCCGCCAGATGGAACCATGTACACCTCCTCCTCATCACACCATAATGAGAGGGCGCAGACTCCAGGAAGTGTGGCGCCTATAAGCGGGTCTCGCGCCAACAGCACAACATCAAGGGAAAAGCCCCAGGCTCGAGTAATAGCTTCAACAACTGCGACAGCTTCAACAACTGCACAATCATCTGTACTTGCTGAGTCCGAGCGTCCCAGTACACGGTCATAGAAAGGTATTTTCAAACCACTAGTTCCTAAAGATGGAACAACCAGGTATGACAAGAACTTCAAGTTTGTAAGTCTTGCTGTCACTAGAGAACCCCGAGACTTATCAGAATCTCTAAATGATAAAAACTGGAGACATGCTATGGAGGTAGAGTATGATGCACTTATGAAAAATCAAACTTGGCATCTAGTCTCACCTAAGCAAGGAAGAAACATTATTGACTATAAATGGGTATATAAAATCAAGAGAAACTCTGATGGAACACTAGATAGATACAAAGCCAAATTAGTAGCTAAAGGGTTAAACAACGCTATGGTATCGATTATGAAGACACCTTCAATCCAGTTGTCAAAGCTGCTACTATTAGACTTGTTCTGTCTATTGTTGTCTCCACAGGATGGAATCTTCGCCAATTGGATGTACAGAATGCGTTCTTACATGGCGTTCTCGAGGAAGAGGTGTATATGAAGCAACCTCGAGGTTTCATGGACGACACTAAACCACAGTATGTATGCAAGTTAGACAAAGCATTATACGGCTTGAAACAGGCACCTAGAGCCTGGTACTCGCGACTAAGTATGAAACTGTAACAACTTGGTTTTCGGACGTCCAAGGGAGATACTTCCTTGTTCTTCTTCAGGAAAGGGAAGGTAGTCATTTACATGCTTATCTATGTAGATGACATAATTGTTGCTAGCTCATCGACAGAAGCCACTACAGTTCTATTTAGAAATCTGGAAAGTGATTTCGCTCTCAAGGATCTAGGTGAATTACATTACTACCTGGGTATTGAGGTAAAAAAGTTACATGATGGGATATTGTTAACTCAAGAAAAGTATGCTAAGGATATACTTAAGCATATAGGTATGAAGGACTGTAAACCTTCTAGTACATCCGTGTCTACAACAGAAAAACTATCATTGCATGATGGAGAGTTGTTAAGTCGAGAAGAAGGAACTAAATATAGAAGTGTGGTTGGTGCACTTCAGTACCTAACACTGACTAGACCTGATATATCATTCTCTGTTAACAAGGTTTGTCAGTTTTTGCACTCTCCAACTTCTCTGCATTGGACAGTTATAAATCAAATCTTGAGATATGTTCAAGGGAGTGCTAGCACTGGACTAAAAATATGCAGGACATCTTCAACCACTATAAGTGCCTTTTCCGATGCAGACTGGGCAGGGTGCCCTGATGACAGAAGGTCTACCAACGGGTTTGTTGTCTTTCTTGGTTCTAATCTTATATCCTGGAATGAAAATAAACAAGCAACAATCTATGACCAGGGGGTATTTTCTCTTGATTTTATCCCCACTAGTTTGCTTTGTTTATTTCTTTTTCTTCTGGCCTTTCTTTATATAGAAAAGCCACAGGGTTTCTTTTCTTCTTAAGTGGCGCCAGTGGGCTTCCTCTCTCTCACATGGCCGGCCCATCTAGCCCCTCCCTCGCGCGCAGGAGCCCACTCCCGCGACCTCCTTCCTCCTCTGACGCTGTCTCTCCCCCCTTCACCTTTCCGTCAGGCCAACAGAGAGCGCGTGCTGCCGCCGTGAGGGCTCGAACGTCCAGGCCCCCCCCCCTTATAACACGAGCGTTCGTGCCCATCTCCCCTAGGGTTTCCCTCTCTCCCATCCGCCGCCGCCGCTCCATTCCCCATCTCCCTCCTCTCTGTTTCTCCCCCCCAAAGGTAAGCTCTGTAGCTAGGTTAGCAGAGAGAGGAGAGAATACCTCGCCAGCGTCTACCCCGCCTACACCGTCGAGCAGCGCCGCCGCCATGTCCAGGAGCTTGGAGAGGCTACCCTTGCTCCATTCCCGACCTAGCTGAGGACGGGGAACCTCTACGTCAACGGCCAGCTCGTCGTCAATGGCCCTGCTCCGTTGATCTCCGACTACTTCCTCGGTCTGCAGCAGATCTTCCTTATCTCCGCTCCGTCCCCTTCAGCTTGACTCCAGGGCGCCCCTCATCCATCGGTGACTAACCTTCTTCCTTAGGTGAGCAGGTTCACCTCTTCCTCCCTTCTCCCTCAATGGATCCGGCTAGCCGTAGTTGCTGTGCCTCCCTGTCTCAAGTTGTGTTGTGTGTGCGAGGAGGTTTGTGTGAGGTGTGCTCGTGCAGCAGAGATGATCGTGGCTAGCACCGCGGAGCAACGGAGAGGTAGCGTAGTGGTAGACCTCCTCGTGGTGCGGCAGCCGTAGCAGTGAAGCCCCGATGTCCTCCCTGCCGCCGGTTTGTGTGAGGTTTTGCTGGTATTAGATCTCCCCTCTGTCAGACTCCTAATTCGTAGCGCAGTGGTGTGCAGCTTGTGGTTGTACTCGTGAGGTACTGGGTTCGATCCCAGGAGCCCCTGTTGATATTTTTTTGTCTTTCTTTTATTTCCTATTTTTCTGTTGTTGATCCTACACTTTGTGCCTAATCCAATAGGTATTTAAAGTGGCATTTTAATTCCTTTTTTCCTGCTAGATAATTAGTGGCAGGATGTTGTGTGTGTGTGTGTGTTGTGCACACACTTGTATGAATGGTGTGTGAGTGTTATGTGAGTATGAAGTGTTAAATGCTTGTGTGAGTATCATTGCTTTTGCTAGCATGTGTAGATGTTGTGGTTGCAAATAGTGTGTGCATATGTGGAGTAGTGAGATAAGTATTTGTGCATGTATTGTGTGGTGTGTGTAAGTGAGTACCACACACACATATGTTTGACTCATGTGGTACCTAGTAGGAGTGTTGTGATATGGTGCTTCCATGATTATCTTGTTTAGTAGATCCCCTTCATATTGTTCTTGGGAGTAAGTGCTTGCCATGAGGTAGTGGTGGTGATATGTGTGTGGGAGGCAGGCCCACTTTGCAACACTTGTGCTCCTCCTCATGTTCATATGAAAGAGGGGCATGAGGTGTGTGTGAGATCTATGTGGTAGTAGTGTTTGTGATGTTGTTGTGCATGACACCAACATGGGGTCCAAACCCTCATGTCCATATTGTCTTTGTGCACATGAACATAGCTATGTGATAGCTTTTCTAGTGAGAGTTGCATGAATTGTTGCACTATTCACTATGTTGGATTCTATGTAGTTTTTCCTTCCTAGTTTGAGGTCACTTTCTCCAAGCAAGTGCATATGTTTTATATATGGTTTTGGGGTAGAAAGATCCCAGGAATCCATTGGTGAAATCAATTTTTCCATTGGAACATTTTCTGGAGATGACATATTTTCATTTTCTTCTATGTTTAGAGCTTGGTTCCATGAGTTGTGATGTGCTCTTGTATTTGTTTCTTGGTTGTGGTAGTAGAGGGCGACCCCCTCTACCACGTGTTGGTTTCAATTCATGATTTGGAATCCATGTGTGCAAGTTATGCCCACTCAAAGTAGGCATGTGACTGAAATTCCAGATTAGTGAAAATCTGAGATTTTCACTAAGTCTGAGAAACTGTTTATATTTTCTTCTCCTGTAGATGAGGTTGTGCTGGTCACTGTGTTGTGATATAGCCTTAGATTTCAACTAGAAAGTTGGACCTGATATGTTTGTATAGCTCTCTGTAAATTTTCATTCCATTTGGAGGCTTGTAGATAATGTTTTGGCTGCTGTCAAAAAGCTTCAGAGCAAAGACAGAAAGTTAGGTGCAGGAATTTTCACTAAGTCCCTGAAATCTGATGGTTTTGGGCAAGTTTGCAGCCTTGTATCTTCCTGGGATTAATTCCTTTTTGTGTGATTATTGCTTGTGATTGTAGTATTCTTGGATAGCTACAGCCACATATATTATTTGTCATATTTGGGTCGCTGTAGGTGTGTTGCATGCAGCTCACAAAGTGCTATGATGCAGTTTTATGGCAGATTGTGTAGTTTTGTCATTTTGATGTTTGTGAATGCTTAGTTGATGATGTGGTGTTCTTACTTGCTCCAATCCATTCATGTTGGGTTGTTATATGTCTTGGCAACCTGGAAATACCAGGGTTGTGCCATTTGAGTGTGTGGTGATGATTTTGACACGTAGGGCTTCATATCTTGTTTCGTTGATTCCCGTTGATCCATAGCTCCGATTGTAATGTTCTTTATATGGTTTGCTTCGTTTTCTCGAGACGCATCTGATCATGTCATTCTCATGCATGTCAAAATAGTTTAGCATGCAGTTCTGTCCAGGAACTTGTTTTAACTCCTTAAGCTTGTGTTAGTGATAGAAATAGTGATGCATGCTCATTTTCATCTCATGTATCATGTGCTTGTTGCATATTGAGGTGATGTTGTTCATTGGATGTTATTATTATGTTGGGTAGCACCGGGATCGGAGAACGAGTACGTGGAGTCGGGAGAGTACGTGCAGGACGAACAAGAACCATTCCAAGCTGAGGATATCACAGGCAAGATGATATGACCTTGATTCCATCTCTAGACTTGTTATGCTAGATTACGTTTACTTTGTCATATGATCGCTGCCTACCACTGAAATATTTTCCTTTTGATATGCCATGAACCCAAACACTGATCCCTTCCTAGCAAACTTGAATGGCTAAGTAGGCTTTGCTCAGCTACTAATGTTAGCGTTGCTAGATGCAGGTGCTTTGACTCATGTGACTACATGAGCTTGATATCATTATCTTAAATTTTGTTATGTTAATTAATGCACCTATATACTTGGTAAATAACGGAAGGCCTAGCCTTTTGCCGGGTGCTTTGTTCCGTTATTGCTGCCATAGTTACCGGCTACCGGTGTTTGATTCCATATTGATCGCTCCTAACACGTTCGGGGTTGTTATGGGGACCCCCTCGATAAATCGCGTAGTGTTAAGACTTGTCCGGCAGGACCCAACATTGGTTTTAATTTGCTAATCACTTAATAATAATTTGCATAGGGAATAGCAACCCCGAGGAATTTAATCAACAACCCGGGCCAGTGCTCCTCATGAGTGTTGGTCCACCCACCTAGCAGTCGGCAAGACCACCGCAAGGAAACTTGAGGTTTGGTCCTTGTCAACTTTGCATAGACGGTGTTGTCCTGAGACAGAGATATGCGGCTCTTATCAGGGTCGTCGACACACCGGGAGGTCCTGCTAATCTTGTCTTACCTTAGCAATATATCTTGCGTATAGGAATCCCAGTGAAGCTTTGGTTCTCCCCAGAGTTGAGGTTTTCCTCTAAGGAATCCGACGAGATCACGAGATTCGTGATAGAGGATTACTTTGCGGCCCGTGTACGTTTGTGATGGACTAGTTGGAGCACCCCTGCAGGGTTTAATCTTTCGGAAAGCCGTGCCCGCGGTTATGTGGCAACTTGGAATATTTTGTTAACATCCGGTACTAGATAACTTAAACAAAAGATAATAATATTGCCAACTGTGTGCGTAACCGTGACTGTCCCCTCGAAGATCTCTCTTCGATCGGGAACACGGTGGGGTTACGATTGACGTAGGTAGGTGTTCAGGATCACTTAGTGATCAAGTATTCACGACCGCTAGTATAGTCCACCTTCATAAATGTTCTACGTAAGTTAGCCACCATGTCAAGCTTAGGATGATGCAGATTCAACACTCTACCCTATCCAACCTAATAACTTGACTAGTTCTGGCACCAAGGTCTTAGATTGTTGAGTCCCCGTGGGTCACGGATTCCTCCACAATACCAACAGGTTCAGGTACCCCAGAGACAGATGATCCCGACGGCACGCAGCTGGCGTGGCAGTACGATGAGGAGACCGACCGCCTGTATGTGAACTATCCAGAAGATTGAGGCGTGGTCGTGATCGTGGGCCAGCAGGTAGGGTACCATAGCCTTTTCTCTTGTTTTGTAGTCCGTAGCGGAACTACTTTGGTTGTATGCGTGATGTACTCTGATATATTTATGAGAAGGAAATTGAACCCCTGATTGTCTATCTTTATTATTATGTATGTGTTGTGTTACCTGTTTGCGAGACGCTTAGATGTGCTCTTTTCCAATTCCGGGCCTCGATCCCCAGATCGGAATCTAGTACTGAAGCAGAATATAAGTCTCTTGCAAATGCAACAACTGAAGTAATGTGGCTGGAAACTCTGATAGATGAGCTAGGAGTTGAACGACTACATGTCTCTCGTTTATGGTGTGATAACCTTGGGGCAACTTATCTCTCAACTAATCTAGTGCTTCATGCAAGGACAAAACATATATAAATTGACTTTCATTTTGTCACACAGAGAGTTGCCAGAAAATTGTTGGATATCAGGTTTATTCCTACAAGAGACCAAGTGGCTGATGGTTCCACAAAGCCCCTGCACGTTTGATAGTTACAAGCCTTCAAGAACAATATGAACCTTGACACGTTTAGATCGGGGGAGGATGTTAAATGATAGTCTTGTGTAACGTGATGATATAATCGTGTGTGTTAGTTGTAACTGACAGGAGGTTCGTTAGATGTGATCCTTATCTTGTATAGCTTGAAGTAGGGGTCAAGACTAGATAACCTCCTGCCTGTGATGTAAATCTACTTTGCTATATAACACACACACGTCCCTGCAAGGAGGCATACGCTTAACTCATGTTCTTTTACCCTCATGTGTAGTATAGCCTAAGTAACTAGCTAGTTGATCCTACCAGCCAAGAAAGAAACTGTTTGTGTTGATGTCGAAGAGATTTGTCAAAGATTAGAAATTGCTCTCGAAGGGATTGAAAAATCAGCAGTCTTCCGCAGCAGCCATGCACCTACTAGCTCCTACATCTCCATATGGATGTCTGAACCTGCATGACTCGGACAGCATGCAGAGTGTCTCGAAATTGCACGGCGGTACTATGGAAACAGATCGACCGGTTACCACCTTAGATCCATCCCAGTGAATGCATAGCACCGCCACTATCAGCGTACCTGCAAGGCGGCACGCAGAGGATAGAGACACCATCAATACTGATGCTCGACCTACGCGGCTGAAGAGGCCCAAACCCAATGCCCACGGCCCAGCCTGGGTCCAATGAAGGCCCGCACGCCAACTACTTAAGCTACCGCCCACGAGGAGGAGGCCATCCAGTGGATCGCACGGCCGGCAGCTTACCTTTTACCCCTTTTCCTCTTCCTCGTATGAACCCTAGCCGGATCTTAGATCCATGTATCTCGCATGTAATAGTTAGCTTCAGATATTGCTACCTCTCTCACCAGTAATACGATTCGCTACCTAATACCTCGTATCAAAGACTAGCCCACCACCACCTTCCATTTATCGTGGATCAATTTGTCGAGACGCGATAGGTGCGGCAAGCAAGACCATGGATCCGTCCGTTGAATCATTCTTGGAGCGACTGGACAACTTGTGCAAGGCCCAATCCAAGACCATCACCAAAATCCAAGCGTCAGCAGCAAAGATCAGTGAGATCCTCAACTGGCGCCCGATCTGGAGCGGCGCGTCGCCGATCTGGGCAACGCGGTGGCGGCGCTCCAAGCAGTGCAACAGCCGGTGCACACGATGGGAGAGTACATGCAGGCAACTACTTCAACCCACACCCCAACAGCGACGACCGACACCCACATCGGGCCCGGATCCGGTGCGGTCGACACTTCTCTTGGACCGCAGTGGCACGGTGTCATCAACTCTCCACAGGAACCCCCGACGGTGTCGTTTCATACACCGCCATAGTCCCCGGCCATGGGTCAGTACACATCTCTCATTTCTGTTCCAGAACCTGCCTCCATTTGCTCATGCGAGTCAACTCCTGTCTGGACTGGTCAGTTCCATCCATCCATCACCTTCCCACACTTCGCGGGCGACAACCCGAACCTGTGGAAGACTCTCTGCGAGCAATATTTTCAAATGTTTTGCATCGCACTGTCCTTTTGGGTTCCCATGGCCGCTCTAAATTTTTCACGCTCGGCCTCGGTGTGGCTACAGTCAATTCTGAAACGTCTGGCCGAATTTGATGGGATTCATTCACTTCACTTCTCTGCATGCGTTTTGGGCGAGATCGGCACCAAACGCTAATCAGACAGATCTACACCGTTCGTCAAACATCCATAGTAGCGAATTATGTTGAGCAGTTTGAATTAATCATCAATCACTTGACATCATACACGGACTCTATTCACCCATTTTATTTTCTGACCCATTTTTTTAGGGGCTCCGGAAGGACATCCATGCTGTGGTGCTCGTTCAGAGACCACCGGATCTGGATACTGCATGTGCTTTGGCCTTGATCCAAGAAGAAGTGGGGAGAAGAAGCGTTCAGAACTTTAACACGCCTTCCGGAGGCAACGCCACACCAAGGTTTACCTCTCCTGCTACCGCCACCACCACCCATACGTTCGGTGCCAGCGGTGCCAGCAATGGATGGCCGAGGCATGGATGCAGCACGAGCGGATACATCCAAGCTCAAGATGTCACGCGACCACACAAGAGCCAGAGGATTCTGTTTAAAGTGTGGCGAAAGGTGGGGCCATGACCATGTGTGCCCCATGTCAGTGCAACTCCATGTCGTCAAGGAACACTTGAACATGTTCGACCTCGATAGCTTCATCGACACCCAAGTTCCGGCAGAAGAAGCGAGGGGGACACAGTCATGGCAATTTCACTCTTTGTTGTTACAGGGGGTGTGTCAGCAAAGGCTTTCCAGTTGCGTGCCTAGATTCAAGGGTGAGAGGTGCTCCTACTGGTCAATTCAGGCAGTACAAACTCATTTATCAATGATCAGCTGGCCAGTGCTATAACATGAGTTTGACCCCTACCCAAGCCCAACAAAGTTAGAGTAGCAGATGGGGGTGAATTGATCTGCTCCTCGTTCGTTCCTGGCTGCGCATGGTACTCTCAAGGACATGAGTTCTACACAGATCTGAAAGTTTTGGCCCTTGGCACCTATGACGTCATACTGGGCATGGATTGGCTCGAGGAACAAAGTCCCATGACGGTCGACTGGCGCAAGAAGTTCATAGAAATCCACACACCAGCAGGTCCACCTCGGCTACTGGGGAAGGAAGCATGTTCGATTGGCTGCCAAGCTATAAACAACATATAACTGCAGGGACTTTGCAACCAAGGGGCAATTACACATATCATACACCCATGCATGATGGTTCTTGAGACGGGGCAACAAAAGGGATTCCGCCTAGCATTCAAGAAATTCTAGATCAATTTCCTGATGTGTTTGAGGAATCAAAAGGGTTGCCGCCAAGACGTGACTGTCACCATCGCATCCCGCTCATCCCGGGAGCAAAACTAGTCAATGTCAAACCGTATCGTCACAAGCCGGACCACAAGACAAAAATTGAGGCTCAAGTGGAAGCATTGCTCCAGTCGGGTGTGATCCAGCATAGCACCAGTCCGTTCTCGTCTCCGGTTATCCTGGTTAAAAACAGACGACACATAGCATCACTGCATCAACTACCGCCATCTCAACGCTATCATTGTCGTCAGCAAATACCTAGTCACCGGTATAGAGGAGTTGTTGGATGAGTTGCACGGAGCATCTTGGTTCTCTAAGCTGGATTTTCGAGCAGGGTACCACCAAATGCGCCTGGCCCTAGGGGAGGAATACAAGACATCCTTTCAAAATCACCAGGGACACTTCGAATTCAAGGTGGTATCGTTCGGGTTGGTAGGAGGACCACCCACCTTTTTTGGGGCCATGAACACAACGCTCAAGCCACTGCTGCGAGTCTGCGTCTTGTGCTTCTTTGACAACAACCTCATTTTCAGTGCGACCTTGGAAGAGCATGCTCAACACGTCCGGTAAGTACTACAATTAGTTTGCAGAGACAGCTGGAAGGTCAAACTCAGTAAATGTGCTTTCGGGCAACCTCAAATAGCTTACCTGGGGCATGTCATCAGTGCATAAGGGGTGGCGACAACGGTTGTACAATGGTTTACACCAACGGACGTCAAGGGAGTCCGCAACTTTTTGGGCTTGGCAGGGTACTACTGCCGCTTTGTGCGCAACTTTGGAGTGATTGCAAGGCCACTGTTCAATCTGCTCAAGAAACGGGTGCCGTCCCTTTGGATCCCACAACAGAAACTGCATTTCAAGTGCTGAAGCAGCAACTCACATACGCTCTAGTGCTAGCACTTCCCAACTTTGACCAGACGTTCACTGTCGAAACTAACGCTAGCGAGAGGGGCATCGGGGTGATCCTTCAACAGAAAGGCCACCCAATCGCATTCACGCACAAGGCTCTCAGCCCAAGATACCATGGTCTCTCAACATATGAGAAGGAGTACCTTGCCATCACTGTTGCAGTGGATCAATGGCATCCATATTTACGACGTGCGAAGTTTGATATATGGACTGACAAAAGAGTTTGACACACTTGGAGGATCAACGCCTATCCAATCCGTGGAAACAAAAAGCCTTTACCAAACTGCTCGGTGTGCGATACTGCATCCGGTACAAGAAAGGCACGAATAATACAGGCGTGGATGCTTTATCTAGAGCTCAACCCAGAGAACAACTCACGACCATCATTTCTGTCAGCCCAGCTGGTTGCAGGAGATCGTCACGAGCTACAACAACAACCCACAAGCGAGCAAACTATTGGAGCAGTTGGCAGTAAGGGAAGATCCAAAGGGCAGGTTCCAGTTGCAGCAAGGGATCCTCAGATTCATAGGCAGGATTTGGATGGGCGGAGGAACTAACATTCAACAAAGAATTATGCAAGCTTTCCACGGCGGCCCCATCGGTGGTCACTCTGGTTTCCCAGTCACTCACAAACGCATTCGCAGAATGTTCGCATGGCCAAAAATGAAGACCCACATCCAACAATATGTGCGCTCCTACCCCGTCTGTCAACAAGCTAAACCAGACCGCACACCATCCCCGGGATTGCTCCAGCCACTGCCAATCCCCTCTCAGCCATGGGAAATGATTTCCATGGACTTCGTGGACGGTCTTCCTCAATCCAACAAATTCAACTGTCTCTTGGTCATTGTGGACAAGTGCACAAAGTTCAGTTACTTTATACCTTTTGTTACACCCCTACAATGCAGCTATGGTTGCTCAGTTGTACCTGCAACAGGTCTACAAGATCCACAAGCTCCTAGCAGCTATCGTCTTCGACATAGATCCGGTGTTCACGAGTCACTTTTGGTAGGAACTTTTCAAAGCATCGGGCACCGAACTAGGCTCGACACAGCTAACCACCCACAACCTGATGGTCAAACCGAGTGGGTCAACCAGTGTGTGGAAACTTTCCTTCATTGTTTTACAGAAGCTTGTCCTTCGCGCTGGAGATTCTGGATACCCTCTGGTCAGTTCTGGTACAACAACGCACACCAGTCCGCCATCGGAATGACACCATTTAAGGCTATGTTTTGGTATGAACCAGGACATTGGGGGCTTTCGACAGAAACCGCTTGTTCGGTGCCAGCTGTCAAGTCTTGGACCGAACAATGGGAGATAGTGCAACAACTACTCCAACAACACCTCAGTAGAGCAACGCAACTAATGAAACACCAAGCAGGGAAGAAGTGCTCCTGTAGAACGTTCGAAGTGGGCGATCAGGTCTATCTGAAACTCCAACCCTATATCCAAACTTCAGTGGCACCTCGAGCAAACCACAAGCGGGCATACAAGTACTATGGGTCATTCCCAATCATCTACAAGATCAACGAGGTGACATACAAGCTGCAACTTCCTCCTCACGCAACAGTGGACCCTATTTTCATGTATCACTGCTGTGGCGGGCGCTGACTCGTGGTATGAGTGTCGAAACTCATCTACCACATTGTTCTGACGATCTCGCTGTCCCAATGCCAGTTCTCCAAACTCACTGGCGCAAGAACGGTGTGGGCATCCGTGAACAAGTGAAGGTTAAATGGTCCAATTCTGACGCTCTGGGTGATACCTGGGAGGACAAGGCCAGCCTCGTCATGCGGTTCCCGCATGCGGAGGCTTGGGGACAAGCCTCATATCAAGAAGAGGGGGATGTTAGCATACGTGTGAGGCGGGACCCAGAGGGCTGAGACACCATCAACACTGATGCTCGACCTGCCCGACTAAAGAGGCCCAACCCCAAGTTCCATGAACCAGCCTGGGTCAAGTGAAGGCCCGCACGCCAACTACTTAAGCAGTCGCTCGTGAGGACAAGGCCATCTAGTGGATCAGGCGGCCAGCGGCATAGCTTTTCCCCCTTTTCCTCTTCCTCGTATGAACCCTAGTCGGATCTTCGATCCATGTATCTCACATGTAATAGTTAGCTCTAGATATTGCTACCTCTCTCACCAGTAATACTAGTCACTACCTAACACCCACAAGCATGCTGGATCAGGTGCAAGTCATAGGCGTGAAGTGCTTTTGCTCATGAAATGAATCGTGGTTATTTTTACAAAAGGTCGAGCCTCCTCGTCTCATGCCTTCAAGATCCGTACAAGAATTCTTCCACATTATCACACAACAACTCATCATCAAGCATTGAGTATTCCCGCCATCGTGCTTAGAGCATCTGTAATTGGACCCCTCAAATCCGCTTCAAACGTTCCGACAGCCCGCCCGGTCACTCGCCGATCGCAAAAAATTGAACCAGCCAGACCCCTCATACCCATCTCAAACGCCCGGACTAATCGGCACCCCTCATATCCATTTCAAATATGAGGATGATACGAGTGCTCGCGGATGCGCCCGAGCACGCCCGCTTAGTCCGCTACGTAGGACGCGACCCCACCCGGACCACCTTTTCTCTTTCTTTATTCATTCTTTTCATTTTTTTTCTTCTTCTCCACCAACCACATGCAAGTGATCGGACATACGAGGAAAAATATGAGAGATGCGGTTGCACGGACACAAAAAAGGATTCAAAGCGGACACACCCGATTACTCACTCCTCATGTCCGCGGGCGTTTGAGGGGCCGGATTTGCAAGTTCCGGCTATGGATGCTCTTACTTACAAAAAAGCAAGAAGTAAACAAGTACAATGGCATTTGACCGAACAACTATCGTGCATAATGTTTGTCATAGAAGACGTCAAACGAGGAGGTGGAGAATACTTGGCTGCAAACAAATCCTAGATGGACTACGCCATAGTCCAAAGCGGGTAGGTGCGTGGGCGGGGGTTACAGACGTTTGTCAATACATGGGCCTGGACGGAGAGGTACATCGGGGACGCCCAACGAGTAGGACGAAAGAAAAGTGGTCTGGCGGGGAGGGGGATTGCAGTGAGTCAGAGTTGTCGGGGTCCTACGTGGCAGACGTACGGTTGCCCACGACCCTTCCCGAGTTTACGTCCAGTCACTAGTGGGGACAGGGCCTATAGTCCCGGCCCATAAGGGGCTTTAGTCCCGGTTCACCAACCGGGACTAAAGGGGCGGGACTAAAGGCCTAACCTTTAGTCCCGGCCCTGTTCCAAGCCGGGACTAAAGGTGCTCCACGTGGGCGCCTCGGAGCGCCCTCAGGGGCACGCCCTTTAGTCCCGGTTCTTTACACGGACCGGGACTAAAGAGTTTCAGATTTTGTTTATTTTTGGGTTTTAGGGTTTTAGGGTTTAGGTGTTTGGGAGATTAACGTGATGCCTCGTTTGGTGTTCGGGAATTAGTTTTCATATAATTCTAAATAGAAATAATTATGCATATATATATATAAGATTAACTTATCTTACAAGCGAGCATATATATACAATTATATGGAGATCTGAATTATCGGGACTAGAGCCTGTCTATTCGATTACATGGACGAACATCAGTAATGGCCACTAGCTACACTAAATCGTCCTTTGTCATCTATAGCTTCCGTCCTCAGAAAGGTCGCAAGCTCCTCTGCAACAGCAATCGCGCGTTGCTCTGGTAGGACCCTCTCCCTCATGGCCGTGTACTATATAAGAAGAGGAGATGAATATGAATATCAATCATGATAACAAAGAATGACGGGTAAAAATAGAGGTGTTAATGTTCATTGCTTACGTCGAATCTGTGATCCTTGTGCTCAGAGGTAAACTTGCGAATGGTCTCGCAAACATAGTATCCGCATAGATGCGTCCCCCGTGGCTGCTGGTCGCACTTTACGAGAATAGAATATATATAATCAAAATAATAATCTAGCATCATAAATGTATTGAAAATAGAAGTATATCATACTACTACTTACCTGAGCCGCTCTAAAGGTCAGCTTCTCAGGCTCGATACTCGGAGTCACGCACTTGAACCGCTTCCAAACCCTGCCCGACAAGGATAATGATTTGCTAAGTTTTTCATTAATTGATATATCAGAAAATCATCGAAAGAGACCGATAGAGCGCAAGAATGATTGAAATTACCCTTGGAGCATGTCCTGCAGGCTTTGGAACTGTTCCAAGGGTCTCGATAATGGGTTGAAGGCATCAACTCTTCCCTTATCAATTTGAATGTCCAACAGAATCCAATGGAAGCTGCACATGTATATATATATGTGTCAGTAACTTATCAATTACACTTATAAGTGAATGGACACAACAGAGTAAAGACCCTCACCTGAAGTTGTATGGAAACAGTATGGGGTCACAGAAATTTTGATCTGTTAGAAACCTTAGAAGGTTTTCCTCCGTCTCCTTGGGTTTATCAGTTAGCGTCGCTATATGTATTTTATCTGGGTTAATAAACCCAATATTTAGGATGTTCCTACTTTTACAATCCAGAATCTTCATTCTGCATAATAGAGTACAAGTTATATATAGACAATGAATTGAAATAACTAAACAAGTTATATGTAGACAATGAATTGAAAAACTTACAGACAATAGCAACTCATAAGCGATTTGTCGAGGGCGTCGGCATTGTACATCTGGAAGAGTTCATCAAAGTCGATATGGATTTCTTCGGGGCGACCGTGGTACTCCCGTGGGACACTCACCACGATCATCGTACTCCCATTCTTTGATTCACATAAGTACCATGTATGCAAGTAACGCATATTTTTTGCGAGATCATCTTTGCTGACCAAAGGCGCTCCCATGACAAACTGTGGCTTGGGGGCTACCACAGCCTTGGGTAACCTGTCGTCTTGGGAAGCCAGAATGTCTTCAACCGGGATACCCCATTCATTCGCCCACTTCTTTGCTAATTCCAAATCTTTCCCCTGCACCGGAGGGGGGACATTCTCGGGTAACACCCTCAGGGCTGGGATCGACTGTTTGGCCTGTTGTCCAAGCTGAGGAACGTCTGATTTTTTCTTGCTTGTAGTTGAACTTGATTTGCTCCCACTTGCACTTGCACGTGATCTGCACTTTTCACTTCCTTCTGCAATGTGCGTGTATAGTCATCAGGCTTATGGTGTAAGTTATACTGTGATGGAAGGTTCGTGAAGTATTTTGCAAATGCTATTTGCTTCTCGGTGTATTCTGGGCAGGGCTCGGGTTTTTCTTTTTCATCTGCGCATCATGATGTTCCTTTGCCATCCTGGTGTTTTCCTCGGGGGTACGATCATAAGGTCTGATAGGAAGATTAGCATGAGGTACCTTTGGGAGGGGCGACAGTTTGCACTTTGGGGGGCTCCGTCGCTTAGAAATCGTCGGCGGAGCATTCTTGCTAGCATGCTTCCGCTTAGTATCCGGAGCGGGCGGCGGCGGAGACGGACGACCCAAGTCCGGCGGCGGTGATCGAGATGGACTCGTGTTGTGCTGGCCGACGTCATGTGGAGGGCTTGGAGGTGATGGAGGTGTAGGTGACCTGCGACGACTCGGAGGCGGTGTTGTCCTTGGGGCCGAGCCTGGAAGCTTGATGTAGTTCTTGTCCCATAGGATGACTCCACCCAGTACTTCTCCGAGTGTCCTCTCATCTTCGGGTCCAGCTATGTCGAGCTCCATATCATGAAACCCCTCCATGATTTCATCCACCCCGATTTTAGCAAAGCCAGCTGGAATCTCACGGCCATGCCAGCGTGCATCAGGGCCAGAAGGTATAGCTTGTCCGACGGCCACCTTCATGGATATGTTCTTGAATTTCTGATCTAGTTCACATGATGTTGACTCCTTGATTCCATCCACGGGGTAGCCGGGACCGCCTCTATCATTCTTCGTGCATCATTGGGCGGGGCCTCAGATTCAGCCATGCTGCTTTTCCGCTTAGATGGGGCGCCGGTAATATCGAGTGCAGGATCTTCCTGGCGCGCTACTCCTCTAAGCTCATCAATCTGCTTCTGTTGCTCGTTAATCCTGGCAAGCAACTGGTTGAACTTGTCTTTCTCCTCATCGTGCTGCCGCTTCTTTGCTCTCGCTCGGCTTCTGTAAGTGTCTTGGTCTCTGGCAAACCCAAGCCACCACGGATAAGAAGGACCGAAGCCTCGCGTTCTTCCTACAAGTTCGTCATTGTCGAGGACCAGTGTGAGCAAATCTTTCTCTCTATCTGCAGTGAACTTTCTTTTTCCCTCCTTAATTTCTTTCACTATCTTTTTCCAATTCTCCCTGGGTATCCTAAGACCGCCACTGCAGATGAGGTCCCCTGTTTCTTCGTCGTACGAACCACCATGCGCAAGGAACCAATTTCTTGCTCTCAATTCCCACTCATCACGGAGTGGTTCAGGTACGATGCCTTTATCTAGCAGATCTTGCTATTTCTTATCCCACTTTGGGATGGCAGTCTCATAGCCCCCTGGCCCCAGCTTGTGGTGATATTTCTTCTTGTCGGCATTTATCTTGTTCTTTTCTGATAATGCCTGGGAATCTTCTGACTCCTTGTACTCTTGAAATGCCTTCCATTGATTCGCCTGCTTGGCTAGATACCCCTCGAATACTGGCACTTTCTTTGTCTTTAGATAGTTTTTCCATAGCTTCTTCTTCCAGCTACGGAACAGTTCAGCCATCTTCTTTAGAGTCCACTGCTTGACTTTGGCCCTCATTTTGTCTGCGGCGTCTTCATTCTCACATTCTGGCAGGTTGAAATGTGACATGAGATCATTCCGAAGATTATCTTTGTACCTTTCGGCGACATAGTCACTTTCGGCTGCCGCTTTGTGCTTGTTCCACTCCCGAACGCTGATCGGGACGTGATCCCTAACGAGAACTCCGCATTGCTTCTTGAATGTGTCAGCAGCATTCTTAGGAAGCTTGGGTTCGCCCGTAGGCAATATCACCTCAAAGGTGTAATGCGTCCGTGCATCGAACTTTCTAGTCGGGCCTGTTTCGTAGCTTTGCTCGATGTGGAGGCCTAAGAGGGAGAAACATTCGTCAAATGAATGTATATGTATACAATATAGAGCTATCTCCAATATTTTGCACATATTACAAGTGATTGTCGAACTTCATATGTATACCTCGCCGGACTTTATTATTTCTCCACCGGCTTCTCCATCAGTGGAGCTATCACCTTCTCCGTCATTGGACCTATCTCCTGCCCCATCGGCTTCATCTTCGTGTTGGTCGACCTCCATTCCATATCCGGAGGGGTTTAGATATGACGACGGAGATTCATCTGGTTCAACGTCGGGGCCGTCTTTGATTATATCTTCGAGAAGTTCTTCCTCTTCGAGGTTCCTGATATGTGGATCCATAGTTCTGCAAAAAACGGACATTTGATTAACTAATAAACTAACAAACTATATAAGAGGGGTTGGAAACTTCGAAGTGTCGTTTTATATAGGAGGACCTTTAGTCCCGGGTCTTGGCTAGAACCTAAACTCTAAAATATGTCTAACATATTCTCTTAACCTTTAAGGATTTAACAAAATGGCGACATTCTAGATGTGTAGAAAATGATCCTATTTTTCCTGATCTCATCTACCCTTCTATATGTCACATTGTCTATTGTCAAAGGACTTTGTTGAACTTTGTACCAAAAAAGAATTGTTCTATCAGGAACTCCGTTCCAAAACAACTTTAGTCCCGGGTCTTGGCTCCACCCGGGACTCCTAGATTTCTGCATAGTATTCAAAGTAGGAGTACTTTTCCAATTTGAGCATTCAATAAGAAAAACCAAATCGTAAAATAAAGTAGTATTCAAATTAGCATGCATTCAATTATAAGCAAAAGTACATCATCTCTTTTGTCCGTACATCGTCGAATACTATCACTAATACTCCTTGAATACTATCATACATATAGCATCACTGATACAGCTAGAACCGTAGTGCTCGACGGGTATCGTCGCGGGCGGTAGACACCCAAAGAGAAGGAACCATCACAGGATCATAGGTCCAGTGAGATCCCTGAAGAACCTGCCAGGTATGCTCGAACCTGCCCTCCAACGCAACCATGTAGCGACGGACGTGCTCATCCTCCTTGCTGACACGGTGACGTACCACCTCCGCGGTGTCCGGAAGCCTCAGCACCGTCACTGGCCCACGCGACCGCCACCAAATAAGGATCGGGTCAACAACGGGCTGGCTCCTCACCAACCTATGCCCCCCGGAAGGTAGCACCTCCCAATACCAGCCGGGCGGAGCCCAGTCCCGGACATGGCCCCTGTGATCAAGAGGTGTCATCCGCCGAGTCGACGACGAGGATGCGGGATAGGCATCGTAAAATGAACTAAAAAATAAACTAGTTATATTAATTTTCTTGCTAAAAATAAACTATTAACACTCAAGCATATACAATAGCAAAAGTAAACTATTAACACTTAAGCATATACAATAGAAAAATTAAGCAATAATCTAAGAAACACTATTAACACTTAAGCATATACACTATACAATAGAAAAATTAAATGACAATTTTTTTCTTCTTCTTCTTGTAACCCTAACCTAATTTTTCCTCTTCTTCTATTTCTCCTCTTCTTCTACTTCTTATTCTACTTCTACTTCTCCTCTTCTTCTACTACTTCTCCTCTTCTCTTCTTCTACTTCTCCTCTCCTCCTCTTCTAATTTTTTCTCTTCTTCTACTTCTCCTATTCTTCTATTTTTCCTCTTCTTCTCCTCTCCTCCTCTTCTTATTCTCCTTTTTCTTCTTTTCTTCTCCTCCTCTTCTTATTTTCCTTTTTCCTAATCTTCTTTTCTTATTTTTGTTCATATTTCTTCTTCTTGTAACCCTAACCTAATTCTAAATATTACTAACCCTAATAATCTAGCACAAACCTAATAACAATAGGAATTAAATGACAAAAAAAATCTTTTTCTTTTTCTTCTTTTCTTCCCTTTTTCTTCTTTTCTTCTCCTTTTTCTTCCTTTCTTCTCCTTTTTCTTCCTTTCTTCTCCTTTTTCTTCCTTTCTTCTCCTTTCTCTTCTTTTCTTCTCCTTTTTCTTCCTTTCTTCTCCTTTTTCTTCCTTTCTTCCCTTTTTCTTCTTTTCTTCTCCTTTTTCTTCTTTTCTTCTCCTTCCCTTTTTCTTCTTTTCTTCTCCTTTTTCTTCCTTTTTTCTCCTTTTTCTTCCTTTCTTCTCCTTTTTCTTCCTTTCTTCTCCTTTCTTCTTCCTTTCTTCTCCTTTTTCTTACTTTCTTATCCTTTTTCTTCCTTTCTTCCCTTTTTCTTCTTTTCTTCTCCTTTTTCTTCTTTTCTTCTCCTTTTTATTCTTTTCTTCTCCTTTTTCTTCTTTTCTTCTACTAGCCGGAGTGTTGGGGAGGAGGGGGCGGGGGGCTTACCGGCCGGAGGTGTCGACGGCGCGCGGCGAGGAGGACGGTGGCGCGCGGCGAGGAGGGCAGCGCGCGGCGAGGAGGACGGCGACGGCGAGGAGGATGGCAGTCGGCGGCGAGGAGGACGGCGGGCAGCCTGACGGCGTCGTCGAGGTCGTCGGTCTGCCGCGCCGGGAAGGAGAACGAGAGGAAGAAGAAGAGAAATGAACGATTTGGGTTGGAATTTTTCTAAGTCCCGCTTATATAGGTGGATCTTTAGTCCCGGTTCGGGCTCGAACCGGGACTAAAGACCCCCTTTAGTCCCGGGTGGAGCCACGACCCGGGACTAAAGGCCCTTTTTCGGCAGATCAGAAGGCGGGAAGCAGGGGCCTTTAGTCCCGGTGCGGAGCTCCAACCGGGACTAAAGGGGGTCTTTAGTCCCGGTTGGAGCCACGCACTGGGACTAAAGCCCCTCCTCGACAGGCGGCAGGCAAGGGGCTTTAGTCCCGGGTCGTGGCTCCACCCGGGACTAAAGCCCCTCCTCGGCTGCACGATAAGTTTAGTCCCACCTCGCCCAGCGAGGGGGACTAACACTTGTTTATAAGCCCCGTCGCAGCTACTCCATCGAGCTCCTCTCTAAAGCAGGCTTACCGGCCTAAACTGACTGTAAATTTAAAAATTGAAACTATATTTGAAATTGTGGAGAAACTTAAACCAGAATTCAAAGTGAGCTCACTTTGAATTTAGGTTTAAGTTTCTTTACAAATTCTCATGTAGATTCAATTTTTTTTCTATTTTCAAAATTAACTATTTTGTTATTTTCAATTAAAAACTATGTTTATTAAAATTCTTTTTGCATATTTGAGAATTTGACAAAACTATGATAATGAAAAGTGTTTGAAATTGAATAAATAATTCAAAACTATTTTCTATTTTCAAAAGTAATTATTTTGACTATCCAAACTATTAACTATTTTGTTATTTTCAATTAAAAACTATGTTTATTAAAATTCTTTTTAAATATTTGAGAATTTGACAAAACTATGATAATGAGAACTTTTTGAAATTGAATAAATAATTCAAAACTATTTTCTATTTTCAAAATTAATTATTTTGACTATCCAAACTATTAACTATTTTCCTATTTTCTTATCAGAGTACAAAACATTCAGTCCTAGCACCCACGGGCCATGGTCAAACGTACAACGGTATGCTGATCTGGTATGTAAATTTTACCTACTCACATGAGGTTATGGAGTTGGATGATCTTCAGACGCTCTCGAAGGATTATGTCTTATCAGGGAAATGTGACATTACCGTAGCATCCGTGTTTTGTTTCTCCAACATTGTCATTTATTTAGCTAATATTCTGTAGCTCCATACATTTTCTTGTTATCATACTTTTTAGGGAAGTCGGTATTTTGGTTTTAACTCAAAACGTCTGAAGGATATGTTTACAACAACATGCATGTGCATTGCTAAATCAACATTATGTGTGTATTGAATTCGAACAATTTAGCCTTTATGACAGTGTTAACTTCTTAGATCCTTAGTGCTTTAGCTATCAGATATAAGTATATAAGCAACTTATCAGCATCACAATCACATTTTGTTCCTTTTTCGATTAGACCATAAAGAAGGATTATGCAATCAAATACTTTCCATGTGAAGATGGCCGGCGCACCCTTTATTTAGGAAGGTTTGTGCATGACACTCATATTAGGATGGGTGATATCTGTCTCTTTCAACCAATGACAAATGTTAAGGAGAGAAGATTCATAGTGACAGTCCATCTCCTTCACAAAGAGAGCATTGCTCATTCCCTTGGTGGAGGAACTGACATTGGCTCAAATCACGGAAGTACTTGTGCCAAGATGGGCGGCATTAACGAGGAACCACCTACCGATGGTACTAAACTGTTGCTAGAATGCATGTGCGCTTGAGTTCTCATTATATCTGTCTAATCATGTGAAAACTTGTCCAGGTGAAGAGTACTCTTCAGAACATGAAATCTCTGAGAATTCTGAGGGCACTTCTGATCGTCTGTTCATTCTGTCAAACAAAGCTTTTCTAACACCATCGCGGTATATGAAATGCCTGGAGAAAGTTGAGGAGATTACGTTCAAACCGCCCTTTTATGTTTCTATCATGAGCAAGACCACTGTGTGGCAGCATGACATCGAATGTTCTCCCATCCTAGTAAGTCCAAGGAAAACATTTTTCTGTTCCTTTCTGTTAGTTACTCAATTGCATCCTTATACTTTGATAAGATAAATAGCAACAAATCTACCAAGTATCTCTACGCCTGTGTCATTCTAACATTTGCCCTGTGTTATGTATATAAACAACACTTTGGCTCTAAGTATGCGGCCACATATCTTGTTCAGAAGTTTGCTGCTCCTCATCTCTTACAAAGGGATTTCATTTTTTTGAACTTATTTGAACTCCATACATTTTGTGTGTTCAAAATGCACCATTCAAAGGCACATCACAAAATTTCAACAATTTCTGACTTCATTTGGTATATTTCGTGCATTTACTTGTTTTTTTTGAGCTAGTTGACCCTGAAATTGAAAAGCACTACAAATGAACTCTGAAAATGTTGAAACTTGGCATGCTATCATCATTTCACCCACATAGCATGTGTTAAAAAGTTGAGAGGGCTACGACAAAAACTGGATGCACTTCGTGTACAAAACGGACAATCTCTCTCGAAGTATTAGGGTTTCGAACGAGAACTCATCTCTTACAAAGGGATTTCATTTCTTGAACTTATTTGAACTCCATACTTTTTGTGTGTTCAAAATGCACCATTCAAAAGCACATCACAAAATTTCAAAAATTTCTGACTTCATTTGATATATTTCGTGCATTTACTTATTTTCTTTTGAGCTAGTTGACCCTGAAATTGAAAAGCACTACAAATGAACTCTGAAAATGTTGAAAGTTGGCATGCTATCATCATTTCACCCACATAGCATGGAATAAAAAGTTGAGAGGGCTACGACAAAAACTGGATGCACTTCGTGTACAAAACGGACAATCTCTCTCGAAGTATCACCGTTTCGAACGAGAACTCATCTCTTGCAAAGGGATTTCATTGTTTTGAACTTATTTGAACTCCATACTTTTTGTGTGTTCAAAATGCACCATTCAAAGGCACATCACAAAATTTCAACAATTTCTGACTTCATTTGGTATATTTCGTGCATTTACTTTTTTTTTGAGCTAGTTGACCCTGAAATTGAAAAGCACTACAAATGAACTCTGAAAATGTTGAAAGTTGGCATGCTATCATCATTTCACCCACATAGCATGTGTTAAAAAGTTCAGAGGGCTACGACAAAAACTGGATGCACTTCGTGTACAAAACGGACAATCTCTCTCGAAATATCAGCGTTTCGAACGAGAACTCATCTCTTACAAAGGGATTTCATTTTTATGAACTTATTTGAACTCCATACTTCTTGTGTGTTCAAAATGCACCATTCAAAGGCACATCACAAAATTTCAACAATTTCTGACTTCATTTGGTATATTTCGTGCATTTATTTATTTTTTTGAGCTAGTTGACCCTGAAATTGAAAAGCACTACAAATGAACTCTGAAAATGTTGAAAGTTGGCATGCTATCATCATTTCACGCACATAGAATGTGTTAAAAAGTTGAGAGGGCTACGACAAAAACTGGATGCACTTCGTGTACAAAACGGACAATCTCTCTCGAAGTATGAGGGTTTCGAACGAGAACTCATCCCTTACAAAGGGATTTCATTTTTTTGAACTTATTTGAACTCCATACTTTTTGTGTGTTGAAAATGCACCATTCAGAGGCACATCACAAAATTTCAACAATTTGTGACTCCATTTGGTATATTTCGTGCATTTACTTTTTTTTTGAGCTAGTTGACCCTGAAATTGAAAAGCACTACAAATGAACTCTGAAAATGTTGAAAGTTGGCATGCTATGATCATTTCACCCACATAGGATGTGTTAAAAAGTTGTGACGCCCTCGGCTTAATCGTACGCTAATCATACACGCAAATGCGTACGATCAAACCCAAGGACTCACGGGGAGATATCACAACACAACTCTAGACACAAATAAAATAACATCAGTTTCATATTACAAGCCAGGGGCCTCGAGGGCTAGAATACGAAAGCTCGATAAACACACGAGTCAGCGGAAGCAACAAATATCTGAGTACAGACATAAAACATGGGGTGCCTTAGAGAAGGCTAGCACAAAAGATACAACGATCGAACGAGGCGAGGCCTCCTGCCTGGGAACCTCCTAACTACTCCTGATCATCAGCGGCCTCCACGTAGTAGTAGGCACCGTCGGGGTAGCAGTCGTCGGTGGCGGGGACCTCCATCTCCTGGGCTTCATCATCTGGTCGCAGCAAACGGACCAAGGGAACAAGGGGGGAGCAAAGCAGCGGTGAGTACTCATCCGAAGTACTCGCAAGTCTTACATCAGAACTATTCTAATAATGCATCAGTATCAAAGAAGGGGGTTATATGTGGACTGACTGCAGCAATGCGAGAAAAGAGAGAGAATGCCTAGTCCTATCGAAGACTAGCATCTTCAGGGTCTTGCAGCAATAGACGAGAGTAGAACAGGGGGGTAACACATTAATAGTCATATTGTTGCAGCAATATTAAAGTGAGGTCACGCCTAAGGATCCTCCCTCGACTCCCTGCGAGGAAGCAATCCCGAGGCAAACTAATTCCAGTTAAGTAACAATTGTAGTTGTATAAGATCGGGGCACAACTCCAAGTCGTCCTGTAACCGTGGACACGGCTATCCGAATAGTTAATTTTCATCCCTGCAGGGGTGCACCACATGTCCCGTCACGCTCGATAACACTCTGGCCGGACATACTTTTCTGGGTCCTGCCCGGCCTCGGAATATCGACACGTCGCAGCCCCACCTAAGACTAATCAGAGAGGCCAGCCCGCCGGTCTAAATCCTAAGCACAAAGGGTTCATGGGCCCAGTTCCCCTTCACGCTCCTGCACGTGGCGTGGGCGGCCGACGTCAGTCCTAGCATCCCTTAATCACAAGCGCGATGCATCTCGGGACCACTCGGGCGCGCGCCGCTACACTGCTGGCATCTGAAAAGCTTCGGCTGATACCGCGACGTCGAGTACCCATAATTCTTCCCGCGTAGCCGGTTAGTGCGAAAAGGTCTCCGACCAACCCAGATCAAATACCCAAATCCATTAGCATCTTAATTAGGCCAACAACACAGTCTCGCGGGAATCCACCCGTCTTACAACTAATCACCGAAGATCCCAGTAACATGGTCGAGTAACTGTGTGGTTGTAACATCGGGGGGGGGGGGGGGGGGGGGAATCCGAGGTATCACCCTCGTTGGATCCCGAACGATGTACCCGTCAAGGTGGGCTTAGAGGAATCACCCTCGGGGGTCCCACACTCGCGGGGTTGCACGACAGAGGCGTCATCGGGAATGGTGAAAGAGGAATCACCCTCGATAACCACGACCGACTAACTATACTACAGAGATATCATCAGGAGTACTTAGCGAGGTGTCACCCTCGGTACCCGATAGTATCCCTGTAGCGTCGTACAACGAAGGGGGGTGAACGTGCTGTGTCGGTTCTGGCTCGTCGATCAGAGATCGAGATTTGAAAACAAGGGGGGCAACTGATCTACGGGGTCAGAGGGGATGACTGCTCCACCTATACTAAGCAGGTTAAAGGTACAGGACTGAAAGTAGCAGTTCATCAAAAACAGGCTATGCATCAGATATAGGAGCTAACTACAACAGTAGCAAAATACTAATGCAAGCAGTAGGAAGAAAGACATAGGCGATATAGGAATGATCAAGAGGGGGTTTGCTTGCCTTGCTGCTCTGCGGCAAAGGACTGATCGGCAGGGTCGTAGATGTACCCGGCAGCAGCGTCAGTCTCGGGGTCTACCGGTAAGAAGAGGGGGAAGAAACAATAAATAATAGCACCGATGCAACACAAAACATGACATGGAAATATGCAGGCTAGGCATGAGCTAACGCAGGAACATCCGTCATAGACGGGTCGGAAGAATATCTGACGATATTTTCCGGGTCTCGGGCTACTACCGGTTATACTGGAAACGATGGAAAAGTTCCATGTTTGCTATGCTAGGGACGCGTGACAGACGAATGGACCGTGCATCCGGGTTCGTCTCGCTTTGCTGATCAACTTTCATGTTGAAATTATTTCGATCTGACTTACGGATTATTTAATATTAATTTTCAAAGTTTTATTAATTATTTAGGAATTAAAAACAGATTTAAAAGATTTGATAAAAGCCTATTATGACATCATCGCGATGTCAGGCTGACATCACATTTGACCGGTCAACTGACCAGCGGGTCCCGAACGTCATAGGCACAAGTTTTATTTAAGATTAATTATTTATTAATCAGATTAATTCAACGAGGGACCCACGTGTCATGCTCTAATTATGTTAATTAATTATTTTAACTAAATATCTATTTATTTATCTATTTTAAGAAAACATTATTTTTAATCATCGCGTGGGGCCTCCCTGTCATTGACAGCGGTGCATTGGCCCCACCGGTAAGTGGCTTAAGGTTATTTTCTCATTTATTTTTATTAGATACCTATCCGTGCAAATACCGTATTTCTCTAAATATCCAAATACACAAATACATACATAATACGGACATCGAATACATACATACATACATACATACGGCATCTAATACATCAATTGTTTTTATTTCTTTTTCTCTCAAAACACTCATCTCTCATCTCTCTGTTAACAGAGACAGAGAAGTTCTTTTGCTACTCCACCTAGAAGAACACAAACTTCGAATCCTTCTACCGGAGTCCACCGTCGACGGATCGAGGCCCCGTTTGTCGGAACGGAACCGTGACGTCGAGGGCAACGTCAAGGTGGGAGGAGCCCGAGGAGGGGCTCACCGATGGTGACGTGACGGCCCGGTGAAGCCGGAGTTCGCACGAAGTGACGGTGGAGACGATGACGGTGAGGTTCCGGTGGTGATGTGCCGGCGAGGAGGAGCCGGTGTGGAGGCCCCGGTGAGGAGAGGCCCCCGGAGGTGGAGCCGCCGACGGGGAGGGGCTCGGCCGGCGGGGATCCCGGGGTCGGCCGACGGGATGGGGAGGGCCCCGGCCGCCGGACCTGGAGGGGGGGGGCCGAGGTGGCCGGCGTGGTGGAGGGGGGGCCGCCGGGTTGGGTGGAGGTGGAGGAGGTGGCCGCCGGGGGGGGGGCGACGGGGGAGCTCGCCGCGGAGAGAGGGGATGAGGGGGGGCGGCCGTGGGGAGAGGAGGCCGCCGGGGGAGGGGGCTGCCGGCGGGGTGAGGGGTGGCCGCCGGCCGGTGGGAGAGGGGCGAGATGGGGGGAGGCGAGATGGGGGAGAGGGGCGACAGGAGGGGAGGGATCGTGGGGAGAGAGCCACGGGAGGTGGGAGGAGATGGCGCGTGGGGTGGGGAGCGTCGGTGGTTGGGGTGGGGCCCCCCACGAGGGGGGGGGGGGCTGGCGGCGGCGGCGTGGGAATGGGAGGGAGTTGGCGTGGGAAGGGGTCTGTCGCCAGGGGGGTTAGGGTTTGCGGGGTGGGGGCGCGGGAGGTGGCCGGCTGGGCCCCTTTTGGCCCAGCTGGGCCACGGGGGGGGGGGTTGTTTCATTTTTTTTTTTTGATTTGTTTTATTTTGTTTTTTTTTTCTTTTCTTTATTATTATTATTATTACTTCTTCTAATCCCTTTTTCTTTATTCTATTCTTATTTACTTTTCTTTCATCGTTTATTATTTATACTCTTAGTCCTTTCTTTTGTTTATTTATCTTCATTTACTATATCTCTTTACTTATTTTGTTGAAGCCCCTTTCTTAATATATCGGGATCATCAACGATTCCAAAAGTACCCGACTTGATATTATAATTTGTTAGGGAATCTTTACAACTCCCCGACGTTGTTATCTCAACAACACGAAGATCTTTTCATGTTTGACTTAATCCCGAAGCTTCGAACTATGATTCGGTTTCAATCATCACGAGAACTTTGTTATAGTTAGCGGTGACGTGGCATCATTAGCGGGTGACCACTGTAGCTTAATTACAATCACTACTGTAGCAAAAGTCGAGGATGTCACAATTCTCCCCTACTAACAGGAATTCTCGTCCCGAGAATTAAGAGGTAGAGGGAAAGAGCCCGGGGTATTCATCACGAAGATGATCCTCGCGTTCCCAAGTGGCTTCATCTTCAGAGTGATTTGACCACTGCACCTTGAGGAACTTGGTGACCTTGCGACGAGTCTTACGTTCAGCTTGGTCGAGAATGCGGACCGGGTGCTCTTTATAAGAGAGGTCTTGTTGGAGCTCTAGCATATCGTGATCCACTGCTCGAATAGGGTCCTTGAAGCAGCGACGGAGTTGAGAAACATGGAAGACATCGTGAACCTGAGAAAGGTTCGCCGGCAGTTCCAATTGATAAGCCACTCTTCCACGCCTTTCGAGAATAGTGAAAGGACCAATATAACGAGGAGCTAACTTGCCCTTGATTCCGAAACGGTGTGCACCTCTCATTGGTGTGACACGAAGATAAGCCTTTTCGCCAGGTTGATAGACCATATCTTGATGATGACGGTCATACTGACTCTTCTGACAAGACTGAGCAGCCTTCAGATTCTCATGAATAATGCGGACTTGATCTTCGGCATGTTGAATTATATCCGGACCGAAGAGTGATCGTTCCCCAGTGTCTGACCAATTCAGAGGAGTTCGACACCTTCGCCCATACAATACTTCGAAAGGGGCCATCTTCAGACTAGCTTGATAGCTATTGTTGTAAGAGAACTCGGCATACGGGAGAGATTCCTCCCATTTCTTACCGAAAGAAATGACACAAGCTCGAAGCATGTCCTCGAGAATTTGGTTGACTCGTTCAACTTGTCCCTGGGATTGAGGATGAAATGCAGTGCTGAAGGACAGATGAGTCCCCATAGCCTTCTGAAAACTTTCCCAGAATTTTGAAGTGAACAAGCTGCCACGGTCCGAACTGATTACCAACGGAATACCGTGAAGTGAAACAACTCTTGACATATAAAGGTCTGCCAGCTGACTAGCATTAATCGTTTCTTTGACGGCCAGGAAATGTGCAACTTTGGACAGTCGATCAATGACGACAAGAATAGCATCATTACCTTTCTGAGACCTGGGGAAACCAGTGACGAAGTCCATTTCAACATGGTCCCATTTCCACTCGGGAATAGAGATAGGTTGCAGAGTTCCAGCAGGCTTTTGGTGTTCTGCTTTGATACGCCGGCATATATCACATTCTGCCACATAGCGTGCAATGTCTTGTTTCATATTGGGCCACCAGAATCTTTGCCGGATGTCTTGGTACATCTTGGTACTACCCGGGTGAATAGACAATGGTGTGTCATGAGCTTCTTCCATCACCTTCCCAGTCATCCTGAGATTTTCCTTCTTATTTGGGACGAATAGGCGACCCTTGAAATACAAGGCGCCACCTTCATCAACAGTGAAAAAGGAGGGTTTACCCTTTGCAATATAGCTCTTAATCCTGTCGACATCATCGTCAAAGTTTTGTATATTCTTTATGGAGCTCACAAGATCTGGTTCAACCACTAGGTTACTGAGGGAACCCTGATTAACAACACGAAGGTTCATCTTTTCATACTCTTCAGGAGGCGGAACAAGGTAACCCTGAGGAACAATGTGGAGGTTCAGCTTACGGAATTCCTCTTGCAGACGATCGTGAACCTAATGAACCTGGAGGTGGTTGCAGTATGACTTGCGACTTAAGGCATCAGCCATTACGTTAGCCTTGCCAGGGGTATATGATATACTACAGTCAAAATCTGCTATACGCTCCATCCATCTTTGTTGACGCAGGTTCAGCTCCGGTTGAGTGAACAAGTACTTCAGACTTTGATGGTCGGTGTAGATTTCACAGCGATTACCGACAAGGTATTGTCGCCATTCCTTCAATGCATGAATGACTGCGGCAAGCTCGAGATCATGAACTGGGTAGTTCTCTTCATGAGCACGCAGTTGACGTGAAGCATAAGCGATCACCTTGCGATCCTGCATTAGGACACAACCTATTCCTTGACGAGAAGCATCACAGTATATGACGAAGTCCCTTTTCGTATCTGGAGGAGCAAGTACTGGAGCGGACGTTAGTTTGTCCTTGAGTGCCTGGAAACTTTCCTGACATTTATCAGTCCATTCATACTTAACACCTTTGTGAAGAAGGTTGGTTAAGGGCTTCGCAATCTTGGAGAAGTTCTCGACGAATCGACGGCAATAGCTGGCGAGTCCGAGAAAACTTCTGACTTGCTTGACATTCCTCGGGGGAGTCCAGTCAAGAATAGCTTGAATTCGTTCGGGGTTGACCGCAATACCATCCTTGGAAATCACATGACCAAGGTAAGTCACTTCGTCTAGCCAGAACTCACATTTGGAATACTTCGCATAGAGTTTATGCTCCCGAAGCTTATCCAGTACAAGACGAAGATGTTCAGCATGCTCTTCTTTGTTCTTTGAAAACACCAGAATATCATCCAGATATACCACGACAAATTTGTCGAGGTAGTCCATGAATATATAATTCATCAATCGAGAGAAAGTTGCCGGTGCATTGGTTAAGCCGAAGGACATGACGGTGTACTCGTATGATCCATATCGAGTAACAAAGGCGGTCTTCGGAATATCCTCCTTGCGAACACGGATCTGGTGGTATCCCAATCTCAAGTCGAGCTTAGAGAAAACGGTGGAACCAGCAAGTTGATCATACAAATCATTTATCCGCGGGAGAGGATATTTGTTCTGAATAGTGGCCTGGTTGATAGGACGATAGTCTTGAACCAATCGATTTGTCCCATCCTTTTTCTTAACAAAGAGAGAAGGTGCTCCCCAAGCAGAGGAACTCGGACGGATGAAACCCAGACGGAGCGAGTTGTCAATTTCTTGCTTAAGTTCAAGGAGTTCATGTGGTGGCATTTTATAAGGACGCTTGGCAATAGGACTGGTACCGGGTACCAAGTCAATGACAAACTCGACAGCTCGAGCAGGGGGAATCCCCGGAAGTTCTTCTGGAAAGACATCTTGGAACTCTCGGACCACTGGTATGTTTTCAATCCCTTCAAGAGGCGACGCATTTAATGCATTCAAGGCATACAGCCGTGCCTCAGCATTACGGACGAGATGAGCATGGTAGCTTACTAGTTCATCTGAAGGGTGTAGGAGGTGGACGGTTTTGGTGGCACAAACGATCGATGCTGTATGAGTTTTCAACCAGTCCATCCCCAATATGAGATCAATGTTGGATGACTTTAGTAGGATGGGGTTGGCAAGGAATTCTAATCCTTCAATTTCAACTGGAACATGGGGGCAAACCACAGAGGTTCGGCATTCGCCCCCAGGGGTGTTTACCACTATCGGGAGGTTCATCTCTTCGCTCCTAATGTCATGCATGTATGCAAAATTTTCCGACATAAAGGAATGCGATGCTCCTGTATCAAACAATACAGAAGCAGGTACTGAGTTAACGAGAAGTGTACCCATCACGGTAGCAGGCTGGTCTTGAGCTTGACCCATATCAATGTTGTTGGCCTGACCACGAACATAAGCAGGCTTAGTGTTGAAGTTGCGGTTCTGGTTGTTGCCACGGCCAGTTGCGGGAAGTGCCAGCTGATTCTGATTCTGCCTGCAGTCTCTAGCACGGTGACCTAGACGGCCACACTTGAAGCACAGCCCGTCCTCAGGACGGGAAGGAGGAACTCGAGGTGGTGGAGCTGGAAGCCTCGGCTGCCTAGGTGGTGGAGGAGGCAGGCGAGGTGCAGCATAGGACGGCCTCGGAGTAGGAGTAGGTGCATGGTACATGTTGTTGGGAATCCAGATCTTCCGCTTCTGTGCAGATGAGCCCGAAGATGAGCCCATGTCACGGTTGCGCTTGCTGCTATCTTTGTATTCCTGCAGACCAGTCTCAACCTGAATAGCCTTGTTCACGAGGGTGGCGAAATCAGCATAGTCCTGTACGAGGAGTGTCAGCTTGATATCAGGGTGGAGGCCTTCACGGAACTTCTCCTGCCTGCGTGCATCAGTCGCAATGTCTTCTTCAGCATAGCGAGATAATTCCAGAAATTCCCGCTGATAAGCATCCACAGTCTTGTTGCCCTGGACTAAGTTGCGGAACTCACGCTTCTTCCGGTCCATGATTCCCTGGGGAATGTATCGAGCACGGAAAGCAGCCTTGAACTCTGCCCAAGTGATGATAGTTCCATCGGGCTGAGAGCGCCTGTGGCTGTCCCACCATTGAGCAGCGGGACCCTTCAGAAAGTATGCGGCAAAGTTGACATAGCTCGCCAGGGGCACATTGGCAGACTCTAGCTCATAAGAAATGTCACGGAGCCAGTCATCAGCATCTAGAGGCTGAGTTGAGCTGCGGTAGATCGCAGGGTTGAGACGGCAGAAGTCTTGCAGTGTCATGCCTTGTGGTTGGTTCATGTTCGTCCTTTGGAACTGATCCATGAGCCCTTGCATAAACTGGCGGTTCAGCTCAAACTGTTGGATCATCCCCGCCATATACTCAGGAGGCGGGGGTGGTGCATCGTTGGCACGGCCACGCGGGCGGCCAGCTGGTCTAACCATCCTGTTAAATATTTAGCAGGGGTAGTTTAGCTTAAAGTAATCGAAAGGCATCGCACGTATTCATGAAGTAATCAAGCATAATGAAAGGGAAATGCGATAGATACTCCATAGTAGTTGAGTTCGACATACAGACCCATACATAAGTTCGATTACAGACTAACGATTAAAAACTCGAAATTTGGCGATAGCCCGGACGCATTTGACGATACCTTGGACTCACTAGGCGGCGCGCAGGCACGCGGTGGAAGAGTACCACGACGAGATGTAGCGATAAGGCTACATCAACGTCGGAGAGGACGAACGAATCCTGGTAGCTGGCGGTGATAGAAGGTAGGGACAGGACCCTGTGTCCCGTTGTGACTCTGGTGACGGTACCGCATCCAGTCGAGGAGCTGAGGTCCAAGTGCAGGGGTTCTACCCCCAACATCTGTCCACTCGAGAGCTGATGGTAGCTCTGTCCTGCTCGGCTCGCGGATGCGCAAAGGGGGAACCCTCGGACAGTGTGATGGCTGCAGCTCTGTCAACGCGTCGTAAAGACGAGCGCGTGTAGCATACAACTCCACAGTCAGAGCTCGGAAAGCACGATCCATTGCCTCAGTGTACTGCACCAGAATCCGCGCGTCGTACCGACGCGTCACGTAGGGGGCGCAGACAGCGATGTAGGAACGGTCGTTGCGCTCCCGAACGTCAGAAGCGTAGGCAGTGAGATCAGACCCAGTCTCATCCCCAGCAGGAGCATGCGGGATGTATCTGAAAGGGCTCTCCTCCAGGTGAGGGTACGCTCCACGGAGTCGGGTGATGGCGATGTAGGCCGCATCGTGGACGGCCATCTCGACCGACACCCCAATACCACAGAACACATGGCGCTCGAGGGTCTCGCCGCCCCTCTGGTCGAAGATGCGAACCTCAGCCTGGTACTGGTACTGGTTGTACTCGCGGAAATCCTCGAACACAGTGTACTCGGGGTACCAGCGATATCCCAGCCTGGTGAGGAGATCGACCAAAATGGCCGGGAACCCAGTCGTCTCGGTGGCCTGTGTCAGGCGCACGTGCTGCCTTGCGGGACGCATCTGAAAATAAGATTGACGGATGTCAATGACAGTGTGTGTAATACATATTCAAGAGAGAAAGAGTAGACAGTCCAGCGCTCCGGATTGATGTGATTCGAGAACCTAATGTTAGAGTTAGTAAAATCTTTGACCCGAAAGAGAAGAGAAAGTAGAGCCCAGAGTATAGGAAAGGAGTAAAAGATACTAATACCACCCAATTGAGATGTGGGCCCGTAAGCCACAACATCAGCGTTAGTAAAGTTTTTCAAACACTAGACTCAACTTCGGCCAAGGAGTTGAAAAGGGGGCTACCTACAGGCAGTTGGCTCTGATACCAACTTGTGACGCCCTCGGCTTAATCGTACGCTAATCATACACGCAAATGCGTACGATCAAACCCAAGGACTCACGGGGAGATATCACAACACAACTCTAGACACAAATAAAATAACATCAGTTTCATATTACAAGCCAGGGGCCTCGAGGGCTAGAATACGAAAGCTCGATAAACACACGAGTCAGCGGAAGCAACAAATATCTGAGTACAGACATAAAACATGGGGTGCCTTAGAGAAGGCTAGCACAAAAGATACAACGATCGAACGAGGCGAGGCCTCCTGCCTGGGAACCTCCTAACTACTCCTGATCATCAGCGGCCTCCATGTAGTAGTAGGCACCGTCGGGGTAGCAGTCGTCGGTGGCGGGGACCTCCATCTCCTGGGCTTCATCATCTGGTCGCAGCAAACGGACCAAGGGAACAAGGGGGGAGCAAAGCAGCGGTGAGTACTCATCCGAAGTACTCGCAAGTCTTACATCAGAACTATTCTAATAATGCATCAGTATCAAAGAAGGGGGTTATATGTGGACTGACTGCAGCAATGCGAGAAAAGAGAGAGAATGCCTAGTCCTATCGAAGACTAGCATCTTCAGGGTCTTGCAGCAATAGACGAGAGTAGAACAGGGGGGGTAACACATTAATAGTCATATTGTTGCAGCAATATTAAAGTGAGGTCACGCCTAAGGATCCTCCCTCGACTCCCTGCGAGGAAGCAATCCCGAGGCAAACTAATTCCAGTTAAGTAACAATTGTAGTTGTATAAGATCGGGGCACAACTCCAAGTCGTCCTGTAACCGTGGACACGGCTATCCGAATAGTTAATTTTCATCCCTGCAGGGGTGCACCACATGTCCCGTCACGCTCGATAACACTCTGGCCGGACATACTTTTCTGGGTCCTGCCCGGCCTCGGAATATCGACACGTCGCAGCCCCACCTAAGACTAATCAGAGAGGCCAGCCCGCCGGTCTAAATCCTAAGCACAAAGGGTTCATGGGCCCAGTTCCCCTTCACGCTCCTGCACGTGGCGTGGGCGGCCGACGTCAGTCCTAGCATCCCTTAATCACAAGCGCGATGCATCTCGGGACCACTCGGGCGCGCGCCGCTACACTGCTGGCATCTGAAAAGCTTCGGCTGATACCGCGACGTCGAGTACCCATAATTCTTCCCGCGTAGCCAGTTAGTGCGAAAAGGTCTCCGACCAACCCAGATCAAATACCCAAATCCATTAGCATCTTAATTAGGCCAACAACACAGTCTCGCGGGAATCCACCCGTCTTACAACTAATCACCGAAGATCCCAGTAACATGGTCGAGTAACTGTGTGGTTGTAACATCGGGGGGGGGGGGGGGAATCCGAGGTATCACCCTCGTTGGATCCCGAACGATGTACCCGTCAAGGTGGGCTTAGAGGAATCACCCTCGGGGGTCCCACACTCGCGGGGTTGCACGACAGAGGCGTCATCGGGAATGGTGAAAGAGGAATCACCCTCGATAACCACGACCGACTAACTATACTACAGAGATATCATCAGGAGTACTTAGCGAGGTGTCACCCTCGGTACCCGATAGTATCCCTGTAGCGTCGTACAACGAAGGGGGGTGAACGTGCTGTGTCGGTTCTGGCTCGTCGATCAGAGATCGAGATTTGAAAACAAGCGGGGCAACTGATCTACGGGGTCAGAGGGGATGACTGCTCCACCTATACTAAGCAGGTTAAAGGTACAGGACTGAAAGTAGCAGTTCATCAAAAACAGGCTATGCATCAGATATAGGAGCTAACTACAACAGTAGCAAAATACTAATGCAAGCAGTAGGAAGAAAGACATAGGCGATATAGGAATGATCAAGAGGGGGTTTGCTTGCCTTGCTGCTCTGCGGCAAAGGACTGATCGGCAGGGTCGTAGATGTACCCGGCAGCAGCGTCAGTCTCGGGGTCTACCGGTAAGAAGAGGGGGAAGAAACAATAAATAATAGCACCGATGCAACACAAAACATGACATGGAAATATGCAGGCTAGGCATGAGCTAACGCAGGAACATCCGTCATAGACGGGTCGGAAGAATATCTGACGATATTTTCCGGGTCTCGGGCTACTACCGGTTATACTGGAAACGATGGAAAAGTTCCATGTTTGCTATGCTAGGGACGCGTGACAGACGAATGGACCGTGCATCCGGGTTCGTCTCGCTTTGCTGATCAACTTTCATGTTGAAATTATTTCGATCTGACTTACGGATTATTTAATATTAATTTTCAAAGTTTTATTAATTATTTAGGAATTAAAAACAGATTTAAAAGATTTGATAAAAGCCTATTATGACATCATCGCGATGTCAGGCTGACATCACATTTGACCGGTCAACTGACCAGCGGGTCCCGAACGTCATAGGCACAAGTTTTATTTAAGATTAATTATTTATTAATCAGATTAATTCAACGAGGGACCCACGTGTCATGCTCTAATTATGTTAATTAATTATTTTAACTAAATATCTATTTATTTATCTATTTTAAGAAAACATTATTTTTAATCATCGCGTGGGGCCTCCCTGTCATTGACAGCGGTGCATTGGCCCCACCGGTAAGTGGCTTAAGGTTATTTTCTCATTTATTTTTATTAGATACCTATCCGTGCAAATACCGTATTTCTCTAAATATCCAAATACACAAATACATACATAATACGGACATCGAATACATACATACATACATACATACGGCATCTAATACATCAATTGTTTTTATTTCTTTTTCTCTCAAAACACTCATCTCTCATCTCTCTGTTAACAGAGACAGAGAAGTTCTTTTGCTACTCCACCTAGAAGAACACAAACTTCGAATCCTTCTACCGGAGTCCACCGTCGACGGATCGAGGCCCCGTTTGTCGGAACGGAACCGTGACGTCGAGGGCAACGTCAAGGTGGGAGGAGCCCGAGGAGGGGCTCACCGACGGTGACGTGATGGCCCGGTGAAGCCGGAGTTCGCACGAAGTGACGGTGGAGACGATGACGGTGAGGTTCCGGTGGTGATGTGCCGGCGAGGAGGAGCCGGTGTGGAGGCCCCGGTGAGGAGAGGCCCCCGGAGGTGGAGCCGCCGACGGGGAGGGGCTCGGCCGGCGGGGCTCCCGGGGTCGGCCGACGGGATGGGGAGGGCCCCGGCCGCCGGACTTGGAGGGGGGGGGGGGGCCGAGGTGGCCGGCGTGGTGGAGGGGGGGGCCGCCGGGTTGGGTGGAGGTGGAGGAGGTGGCCGCCGGGGGGGGCGACGGGGGAGCTCGCCGCGGAGAGAGGGGATGAGGGGGGGGCGGCCGTGGGGAGAGGAGGCCGCCGGGGGAGGGGGCTGCCGGCGGGGTGAGGGGTGGCCGCCGGCCGGTGGGAGAGGGGCGAGATGGGGGGGAGGCGAGATGGGGGAGAGGGGCGACAGGAGGGGAGGGATCGTGGGGAGAGAGCCACGGGAGGTGGGAGGAGATGGCGCGTGGGGTGGGGAGCGTCGGTGGTTGGGGTGGGGCCCCCCCACGAGGGGGGGGGGGCTGGCGGCGGCGGCGTGGGAATGGGAGGGAGTTGGCGTGGGAAGGGGTCTGTCGCCAGGGGGGTTAGGGTTTGCGGGGTGGGGGCGCGGGAGGTGGCCGGCTGGGCCCCTTTTGGCCCAGCTGGGCCACGGGGGGGGGTTGTTTCATTTTTTTTTTTTGATTTGTTTTATTTTGTTTTTTTTTTCTTTTCTTTATTATTATTATTATTACTTCTTCTAATCCCTTTTTCTTTATTCTATTCTTATTTACTTTTCTTTCATCGTTTATTATTTATACTCTTAGTCCTTTCTTTTGTTTATTTATCTTCATTTACTATATCTCTTTACTTATTTTGTTGAAGCCCCTTTCTTAATATATCGGGATCATCAACGATTCCAAAAGTACCCGACTTGATATTATAATTTGTTAGGGAATCTTTACAACTCCCCGACGTTGTTATCTCAACAACACGAAGATCTTTTCATGTTTGACTTAATCCCGAAGCTTCGAACTATGATTCGGTTTCAATCATCACGAGAACTTTGTTATAGTTAGCGGTGACGTGGCATCATTAGCGGGTGACCACTGTAGCTTAATTACAATCACTACTGTAGCAAAAGTCGAGGATGTCACAAAAGTTGAGAGGGCTACGACAAAAACTGGATGCACTTCGTGTACAAAACGGACAATCTCTCCCGAAGTATGAGGGTTTCGAACGAGAACTCATCTCTTACAAAGGGATTTCATTTTTTTGAACTTATTTGAACTCCATACTTTTTGTGTGTTCAAAATGCACCATTCAAAGGCACATCACAAGATTTCAACAATTTCTGACTTTATTTGGTATATTTCGTGCATTTACTTTTTTTTTTGAGCTAGTTGACCCTGAAATTGAAAAGCACTACAAATGAACTCTGAAAATGTTGAAAGTTGGCATGCTATCGTCATTTCACCCAGATAGCATGTGTTAAAAAGTTGAGAGGGCTACGACAAAAACTGGATGCACTTCGTGTACAAAACGGACAATCTCTCTTGAAGTATGAGGGTTCCGATCGAGAACTCATCTCTTACAAAGGGATTTCATTTTTTTGAACTTATTTGAACTCCATACTTTTTGTGTGTTCAAAATGCACCATTCAAAGGCACATCACAAAATTTCAACAATTTCTGACTCCATTTGGTATATTTCGTGCATTTACTTTTTTTTGAGCTAGTTGACCCTGAAATTGAAAAGCACTACAAATGAACTCTGAAAATGTTGAAAGTTGGCATGCTATCATCATTTCACCCACATAGATGTGTTAAAAAGTTGAGAGGGCTAAGAAAAAAACTGGATGCATTTCGTGTACAAAACGGACAATCTCTCCCGAAGTATGAGGGTTTCGAACGAGAACTCATCTCTTACAAAGGGATTTCATTTTTCTGAACTTATTTGAACTCCATACTTTTTGTGTGTTCAAAATGCACCATTCAAAGGCACATCACAAAATTTCAACAATTTCTGACTTCATTTGGTATATTTCGTGCATTTACTTTTTTTTTTGAGCTAGTTGACCCTGAAATTGAAAAGCACTACAAATGAACTCTGAAAATGTTTAAAGTTGGCATGCTATCATCATTTCATGTACATAACATGTGTTAAAAAGTTGAGAGGGCTACGACAAAAACTGGATGCACTTCGTGTACAAAACGGACAATCTCTCTCGAAGTATGAGCGTTTCGAACGAGAACTCATCTCTTGCAAAGGGATTTCATTTTTTTGAACTTATTTGAACTCTATACTTTTTGTGTGTTCAAAATGCACCATTCAAAGGCACATCACAAAATTTCAACAATTTCTCACTTCATTTGGTATATTTCGTGCATTTACTTATTTTTTTTGAGCTAGTTGACCCTGAAATTGAAAAGCACCACAAATGAACTCTGAAAATGTTGAAAGTTGGCATGCTATCATCATTTCACGCACAAAGGATGTGTTAAAAAGTTGAGAGGGCTACGACAAAAACTGGATGCACTTCGTGTACAAAACGGACAATCTCTCTCGAAGTATTAGGGTTTCGAACGAGAACTCATCTCTTACAAAGGGATTTCATTTCTTGAACTTATTTGAACTCCATACTTTTTGTGTGTTCAAAATGCACCATTCAAAAGCACATCACAAAATTTCAAAAATTTCTGACTTCATTTGATATATTTCGTGCATTTACTTATTTTCTTTTGAGCTAGTTGACCCTGAAATTGAAAAGCACTACAAATGAACTCTGAAAATGTTGAAAGTTGGCATGCTATCATCATTTCACCCACATAGCATGGAATAAAAAGTTGAGAGGGCTACGACAAAAACTGGATGCACCTCGTGTACAAAACGGACAATCTCTCTCGAAGTATAAGCGTTTCGAACGAGAACTCATCTCTTTCAAAGGGATTTCATTTTTTTGAACTTATTTGAACTCCATACTTTTTGTGTGTTAAAAATGCACCATTCAAAGGCACATCACAAAATTTCAACAATTTCTGACTTCATTTGGTATATTTCGTGCATTTACTTTTTTTGAGCTAGTTGACCCTGAAATTGAAAAGCACTACAAATGAACTCTGAAAATGTTGAAAGTTGGCATGCTATCATCATTTCACCCACATAGGATGTGTTAAAAAGTTGAGAGGGCTACGAAAAAAACTGGATGCACTTTGTGTACAAAACGGACAATCTCTCCCGAAGTATGAGGGTTTCGAACGAGAACTCATCTCTCACAAAGGGATTTCATTTTTCTGAACTTATTTGAACTCCATACTTTTTGTGTGTTCAAAATGCACCATTCAAAGGCACATCACAAAATTTCAACAATTTCTGACTTCATTTGGTATATTTCGTGCATTTACTTTTTTTTTTGAGCTAGTTGACCCTGAAATTGAAAAGCACTACAAATGAACTCTGAAAATGTTTAAAGTTGGCATGCTATCATCATTTCATGTACGTAACATGTGTTAAAAAGTTGAGAGGGCTACGACAAAAACTGGATGCACTTCGTGTACAAAACGGACAATCTCTCTCGAAGTATGAGCGTTTCGAACGAGAACTCATCTCTTGCAAAGGGATTTCATTTTTTTGAACTTATTTGAACTCTATACTTTTTGTGTGTTCAAAATGCACCATTCAAAGGCACATCACAAGATTTCAACAATTTCTCACTTCATTTGGTATATTTCGTGCTTTTACTTATTTTTTTTGAGCTAGTTGACCCTGAAATTGAAAAGCAGTACAAATGAACTCTGAAAATGTTGAAAGTTGGCATGCTATCATCATTTCACCCACATAGCATGTGTTAAAAAGTTGATAGGGCTACGACAAAAACTGGATGCACTTCGTGTACAAAACGGACAATCTCTCTCGAAGTATTAGGGTTTCGAACGAGAACTCATCTCTTACAAAGGGATTTCATTTCTTGAACTTATTTGAACTCCATACTTTTTGTGTGTTCAAAATGCACCATTCAAAAGCAGATCACAAAATTTCAAAAATTTCTGACTTCATTTGATATATTTCGTGCATTTACTTATTTTCTTTTGAGCTAGTTGACCCTAAAATTGAAAAGCACTACAAATGAACTCTGAAAATGTTGAAAGTTGGCATGCTATCATCATTTCACCCACATAGCATAGAATAAAAAGTTGAGAGGGCTACGACAAAAACTGGATGCACTTCGTGTACAAAACGGACAATCTCTCTCGAAGTATCAGCGTTTCGAACGAGAACTCATCTCTTACAAAGGGATTTCATTTTTTTGAACTTATTTGAACTCCATACTTTTTGTGTGTTGAAAATGCACCATTCAAAGGCACATCACAAAATTTCAACAATTTCTGACTTCATTTGGTATATTTCGTGCATTTACTTATTTTTTTTGAGCTAGTTGACCCTGAAATTGAAAAGCACTACAAATGAACTCTGAAAATGTTGAAAGTTGGCATGCTATCATCATTTCACGCACATAGAATGTGTTAAAAAGTTGAGAGGGCTACGACAAAAACTGGATGCACTTCGTGTACAAAACGGACAATCTCTCTCGAAGTATGAGGGTTTCGAACGAGAACTCATCCCTTACAAAGGGATTTCATTTTTTTGAACTTATTTGAACTCCATACTTTTTGTGTGTTCAAAATGCACCATTCAAAGGCACATCACAAAATTTCAACAATTTCCGACTCCATTTGGTATATTTCGTGCATTTACTTTTTTTTGAGCTAGTTGACCCTGAAATTGAAAAGCACTACAAATGAACTCTGAAAATGTTGAAAGTTGGCATGCTATGATCATTTCACCCACATAGAATGTGTTAAAAAGTTGAGAGGGCTACGACAAAAACTGGATGCACTTCGTGTACAAAACGGACAATCTTTCTCGAAGTATGAGGGTTTCGAACGAGAACTCATCTCTTACAAAGGTATTTCATTTTTTTGAACTTATTTGAACTCCATACTTTTTGTGTGTTCAAAATGCACCATTGAAAGGCACATCACAAAATTTCAACAATTTCTGACTTCATTTGGTATATTTCGTGCATTTACTTATTTTTTGAGCTAGTTGACCCTGAAATTGAAAAGCACTACAAATGAACTCTGAAAATGTTGAAAGTTGGCATGTTATTATCGTTTCACCCACACAACATGTGTTAAAAAGTTGAGAGGGCTACGACAAAAACTGGATGCACTTCGTGTACAAAACGGACAATCTCTCTCGAAGTATCACCGTTTCGAACGAGAACTCATCTCTTACAAAGGGATTTCATTTTTGAACTTATTTGAACTCCATACTTTTTGTGTGTTCAAAATGCACCATTCAAAGGCACATCACAAAATTTCAACAATTTCTGACTCCATTTGGTATATATCGTGCATTTACTTTTTTTTTTGAGCTAGTTGACCCTGAAATTGAAAAGCACTACAAATGAACTCTGAAAATGTTGAAAGTTGGCATGCTATTATCATTTCACCCACATAGCATGTCTTAAAAAGTTGAGAGGGCCACGACAAGAACTGGATGCACTTCGTGTACAAAACGGACAATCTCTCTCGAAGTATCAGGGTTTCGAACGAGAACTCATCTCTTACAAAGGGATTTCATTTTTTGAACTTATTTGAACTCCATACTTTTTGTGTGTTCAAAATGCACCATTCAAAGGCACATCACAAAATTTCAACAATTTCTGACTTCATTTGGAATATTTCGTGCATTTACTTATTTATTTTTTAGATAGTTGACCCTGAAATTGAAAAGCACTACAAATGAACTCTGAAAATGTTGAAAGTTGGCATGCTATCATCATTTCACCCATATAGCATGTGTTAAAAAGTTGAGAGGGCTACGACAAAAACTGGATGCACTCCGTGTACAAAACGGACAATCTCTCTCGAAGTATCAGCGTTTCGAACGAGAACTCATCTCTTACAAACGGATTTCATTTTTTTGAACTTATTTGAACTCCATACTTTTTGTGTGTTCAAAATGCACTATTCAAAGGCACATCACAAAATTTCAACAATTTCTGACTTCATTTGGTATATTTCGTGCATTTAATTATTTTTTTGAGCTAGTTGACCCTGAAATTGAAAAGCACTACAAATGAACTCTAAAAATGTTGAAAGTTGGCATGCTATCATCATTTCACCCACACAGCATGTGTTAAAAAGTTGAGAGGGCTACGACAAAAACTGGATGCACTTCGTGTACAAAACGGACAATCTCTCTCGAAGTATCAGCGTTTCGAACGAGAACTCATCTCTTACAAAGGGATTTCATTTTTTTGAACTTATTTGAACTCCATACTTTTTGTGTGTTCAAAATGCACCATTCAAAGGGACATCACAAAATTTCAACAATTTCTGACTTCATTTGGTATATTTCGTGCATTTACTTTTTTTTGAGCTAGTTGACCCTAAAATTGAAAAGCACTACAAATGAACTCTGAAAATGTTGAAAGTTGGCATGCTATCATCATTTCACCCACACAACATGTGTTAAAAAGTTGAGAGGGCTACGACAAAAACTGTATGCACTTCGTGTACAAAACGGACAATCTCTCTCGAAGTATCAGCGTTTCGAACGAGAACTCATCTCTTACAAAGGGATTTCATTTTTTTGAACTTATTTGAACTCCATACTTTTTGTGTGTTGAAAATGCACCATTCAAAGGCACATCACAAAATTTCAACAATTTCCGACTTCATTTGGTATATTTCGTGCCTTTACTTTTTTTTGAGCTAGTTGACCCTAAAATTGAAAAGCACTACAAATGAACTCTGAAAATGTTGAAAGTTGGCATGCTATCATCATTTCACCCACATAGCATGTGTTAAAAAGTTGAGAGGGCTACGACAAAAACTGGATGCACTTCGTGTACAAAACGGACAATCTCTCTCGAAGTATCAGGGTTTCGAACGAGAACTCATCTCTTACAAAGGGATTTCATTTTTTGAACTTATTTGAACTCCATACTTTGTGTGTGTTCAAAATGCACCATTCAAAGGCACATCACAGAATTTCAACAATTTCTGACTCCATTTGGTATATTTCGTGCATTTACTTATTTATTTTTTTAGATAGTTGACCCTGAAATTGAAAAGCACTACAACTGAACTCTAAAAATGCTGAAAGTTGGCATGCTATCATCATTTCACCCACATAGCATGTGTTAAAAATTTGAGAGGGCTACGACAAAAACTGGATGCACTCCGTGTACAAAACGGACAATCTCTCTCGAAGTATCAGCGTTTCGAACGAGAACTCATCTCTTACAAAGGGATTTCATTTTTTTGAACTTATTTGAACTCCATACTTTTTGTGTGTTGAAAATGCACCATTCAAAGGCACATCACAAAATTTCAACAATTTCTGACTTCATTTGGCATATTTCGTGCATTTACTTATTTTTTTGAGCTGGTTGACCCTGAAATTGAAAAGCACTACAAATGAACTCTCAAAATCTTGAAAGTTGGCATGCTATCATCATTTCACCCACACAGCATGTGTTAAAAAGTTGACAGGGCTACGACAAAAACTTGATGCACTTCGTGTACAAAATGGACAATCTCTCTCGAAGTATCAGCGTTTGAAACGAGAACTCATCTCTTACAAAGGGATTTCATTTTTTTCAACTTATTTGAACTCCATACTTTTTGTGTGTTCAAAATGCACCATTCAAAGGCACATCACAAAATTTCAACAATTTCTGACTCCATTTGGTATATTTCGTGCATTTACTTTTTTTTTGAGCTAGTTGACCCTGAAATTGAAAAGCACTACAAATGAACTCTGAAAATGTTGAAAGTTGGCATGTTATCATCATTTCACCCACACAGCATGTGTTAAAAAGTTGAGAGGGCTACGTCAAAAACTGGATGCACTTCGTGTACAAAACGGACAATCTCTCTCGAAGTATCAGGGTTTCGAACGAGAACTCATCTCTTACAAAGAGATTTCATTTTTTTAAACTTATTTGAACTCCATACTTTGTGTGTGTTCAAAATGCACCATTCAAAGGCACATCACAAAATTTCAACAATTTCTGACTCCATTTGGTATATTTCGTGCATTTACTTTTTTTTTGAGCTAGTTGACCCTGAAATTGAAAAGCACTACAAATGAACTCTGAAAATGTTGAAAGTTGGCATGCTATCATCATTTCAAACACATAGCATGTGTTAAGAAGTTGAGAGGGCTACGACAAAAACTGGATGCACTTCGTGTACAAAACGGACAATCTCTCTCGAAGTATCAGCGTTTCGAACGAGAACTCATCTCTTACAAAGGGATTTCATTTTTTTGAACTTATTTAACTCCATACTTTTTGTGTGTTCAAAATGCAGCATTCAAAGGCACATCACAAAATTTTAACAATTTCTGACTTCATTTGGTAAATTTCGTGCATTTACTTATTTTTTTTGAGCTAGTTGACCCTGAAATTGAAAAGCACTACAAATGAACTGTGAAAATGTTGAAAGTTGGCATGCTATCATAATTTCACCCATATAGCATGTGTTAAAAAGTTGAGAGGGCTACGACAAAAACTGGATGCACTTCGTGTACAAAACGGACAATCTCTCTCGAAGTATCAGCGTTTCGAACGAGAACTCATCTCTTACAAAAGGATTTCATTTTTTGAACTTATTTGAACTCCATACTTTGAGTGTGTTCAAAATGCACCATTCAAAGGCACATCACAAAATTTCAACAATTTCTGACTCCATTTGGTATATTTCGTGCATTTACTTTTTTTTTGAGCTAGTTGACCTTGAAATTGAAAAGCACTACAAATGAACTCTGAAAATGTTGAAAGTTGGCATGCTATCATCATTTCACACACATAGCATGTGTTAAGAAGTTGAGAGGGCTACGACAAAAACTGGATGCACTTCGTGTACAAAACGGACAATCTCTCTCGAAGTATCAGCGTTTCGAACGAGAACTCATCTCTTACAAAGGGATTTTATTTTTTTGAACTTATTTAACTCCATACTTTTTGTGTGTTCAAAATGCACCATTCAAAGGCACATCACAAAATTTCAACAATTTCAAACTTCATTTGGTATATTTCGTGCATTTACTTTTTTTTGAGCTACTTGATCCCGAAATTGAAAGCACTACAAATGAACTCTCAAAATGTTGAAAGTTGGCATGCTATCATCATTTCACCCACATAGCATGTGTTAAAAAGTTGAGAGGGCTACGACAAAAATTGGATGCACTTCGCGTACAAAACGGACAATCTCTCTCGAAGTATCAGCGTTTCGAACGAGAACTCATCTCTTACAAAGGGATTTCATTTTTTGAACTTATTTGAACTCCATACTTTTTGTGTGTTCAAAATGCACCATTCAAAGGCACATCACAAAATGTCAACAATTTCTCAGTTCATTTGGTATATTTCGTGCATTTACTTTTTTTTCGAGCTAGTTGACCCTGAAATTGAAAAGCACTACAAATGAACTCTGAAAATGTTGAAAGTTGGCATGCTATCATCATTTCACCCACATAGCATGTGTTAACAAGTTGAGAGGGCTACGAAAAAAACTGGATGCACTTCGTGTACAAATCGGACAATCTCTCTCGAAGTATCAGGGTTTCGAACGAGAACTCATCTCTTACAAAGGGATTTCATTTTTTTGAACTTATTTGAACTCCATACTTTGTGTGTGTTCAAAATGCACCATTCAAAGGCACATCACAAAATTTCAACAATTTCTGAATCCATTTGGTATATTTCGTGCATTTACTTATTTTTTTTTGAGCTAGTTGACCCTGAAATTGAAAAGCACTACAAATGAACTCTGAAAATGTTGAAAGTTGGCATGCTATCATCATTTCACCCACATAGCATGTGTTAAAAATTTGAGAGGGCTACGACAAAAAATGGATGCACTTCGTGTACAAAACGGACAATCTCTCTCGAAGTATGAGCGTTTCGAACGAGAACTCATCTCTTACAAAGAGATTTCATTTTTTTGAAATTATTTGAACTCCATACTTTTTGTGTGTTAAAAATGCACCATTCAAAGGCACATCACAAAATGTCAACAATTTCTGACTTCATTTGGTATATTTCGTGCATTTACTTATTTATTTTTTGAGCTAGTTGACCCTGAAATTGAAAAGCACTACAAATGAACTCTGAAAATGTTGAAAGTTGGCATGCTATCATCATTTCACCCACATAGCATGTGTTAAAATGTTGAGAGGGCTACGACAAAAACTGGATGCACTTCGTGTACAAAACGGATAATCTCTCTCGAAGTATCACGGTTTCGAACGAGAACTCATCTCTTACAAAGGGATTTCATTTTTCAGAATTATTTGAACTCCATACTTTTTGTGTGTTCAAAATGCACCATTCAAAGGCACATCACAAAATTTCAACAATTTCTAACTTCATTTGGTATATTTCATGCATTTACTTTTTTTTGAGCTAGTTGACCCTGAAATTCAAAAGCACTACAAATGAACTCTGAAAGTGTTTAAAGGTGGCATGCTATCATCATTTCATCCACATAGCATGTGTTAAAAAGTTGAGAGGGCTACGACAAAAACTGGATGCACTTCGTGTACAAAACGGACAATCTCTCTCGAAGTATCTGCGTTTCGAACGAGAACTCATCTTTTACAAAGGGATTTCATTTTTTGAACTTATTTGAACTCCATACTTTTTGTGTGTTCAAAATGCACCATTCAAAGGCACATCACAAAATTTCAACAATTTCTAACTTAATTTGGTATATTTCGTGCATTTACTTATTTATTTTTTGAGCTAGTTGACCCTGAAATTGAAAAGCACTACAAATGAAATCTGAAAATGTTGAAAGTTGGCATGCTATCATCATTTCACCCACATTGCATGTGTTAAAAAGTTGCGAGGGCTACGACAAAAACTGGATGCACTTCGTGAACAAAACGGACAATCTCTCTCGAAGTATCAGGGTTTCGAACGAGAACTCATCTCCTACAAAGGCATTTCATTTTTTTGAACTTATTTGAACTCCATACTTTTTGTGTGTTCAAAATGCACCATTCAAAGGCACATCACAAAATTTCAACAATTTCTGACTTCATTTGGTATATTTCGTTCATTTACTTTTTTTTGAGCTAGTTGACCCTGAAATTGAAAAGCAGTACAAATGAACTCTGAAAATGTTGAAAGGTGGCATGCTATCATCATTTCATCCACATACCATGTGTTAAAAAGTTGAGAGGGCTACGACAAAAACTGGATGCACTTCGTGTACAAAACGGACAATCTCTCTCGAAGTATCATGGTTTCGAACGAGAACTCATCTCCTACAAAGGCATTTCATTTTTTTGAACTTATTTGAACTCCATACTTTTTGTGTGTTCAAAATGCACCATTCAAAGGCACATCACAAAATTTCAACAATTTCTCACTTCATTTGGTATTCTTCGTGCATTTACTTATTTTTTTTGAGCTAGTTGACCCTGAAATTGAAAAGCACTACAAATGAACTTTGAAAGTGTTGAAAGGTGGCATGCTATCATCATTTCATCCACATAGCATGTGTTAAAAAGTTGAGAGGGCTACGACAAAAACTGGATGCACTTCGTGTACAAAACGGACAATCTCTCTCGAAGTATCAGCGTTTCGAACGAGAACTCATCTCTTACAAAGGGATTTCATTTTTTTGAACTTATTTGAACTCCACACTTTTTGTGTGTTCAAAATGCACCATTCAAAGGCACATCACAAAATTTCAACAATTTCTGACTTCATTTGGTATATTTCGTGCATTTACTTATTTTTTTTGAGCTAGTTGACCCTGAAATTGAAAAGCACTACAAATGAACTCTCAAAATGTTCAAAGTTTGCATGCTATCATCATTTCACCCACATAGCATGTGTTAAAAAGTTGAGAGGGCTACGACAAAAACTGGATGCACTTCGTGTACAAAACGGACAATCTCTCTCGAAGTATCAAGGTTTCGAACGAGAACTCATATCTTACAAAGGGATTTCATTTTTTTGAACTTATTTGAACTCCATAATTTTTGTGTGTTCAAAATGCACCATTCAAAGGCACATCAAAAAATTTCAACAATTTCTGACTTCATTTGGTATTCTTCGTGCATTTACTTATTTTTTTTTGAGCTAGTTGACCCTGAAATTGAAAAGCACTACAAATGAACTGTGAAAATGTTGAAAGTTGGCATGCTATCATAATTTCACCCATATAGCATGTGTTAAAAATTTGAGAGGGCTACGACAAAAACTGGATGCACTTCGTGTACAAAACGGACAATCTCTCTTGAAGTATCAGCGTTGCGAACGAGAACTCATCTCTTACAAAGGGATTTCATTTTTTGAACTTATTTGAACTCCATACTTTTTCTGTGTTCAAAATGCACCATTCAAAGGCACATCACAAAATTTCAACAATTTCTAACTTCATTTGGTATATTTCGTGCATTTACTTTTTTTTTTTGAGCTACTTGACCCCGAAATTGAAAAGCACTACAAATGAACTCGGAAAATGTTGAAAGTTGGCATGCTATCATCATTTCACCCACATAGCATGTGTTAAAAAGTTGAGAGGGCTACGACAAAAATTGGATGCACTTCGCGTACAAAACGGACAATCTCTCTCGAAGTATCAACGTTTCGAACGAGAACTCATCTCTTACAAAGGGATTTCATTTTTTGAACTTATTTGAACTCCATACTTTTTGTGTGTTCAAAATGCACCATTCAAAGGCACATCACAAAATTTCAACAATTTCTCACTTCATTTGGTATATTTCGTGCATTCACTTTTTTTTTTGAGCTAGTTGACCCTGAAATTGAAAAGCACTACAAATGAACTCTGAAAATGTTGAAAGTTGGCATGCTATCATCATTTCACCCACATAGCATGTGTTAACAAGTTGAGAGGGCTACGACAAAAACTGGATGCACTTCGTGTACAAATCGGACAATCTCTCTCGAAGTATCAGGGTTTCGAACGAGAACTCATCTCTTACAAAGGGATTTCTTTTTTTTGAACTTATTTGAACTCCATACTTTGTGTGTGTTCAAAATGCACCATTCAAAGGCACATCACCAAATTTCAACAATTTCTGACTCCATTTGGTATATTTCGTTCATTTACTTTTTTTGTTTGAGCTAGTTGGCCCTGAAATTGAAAAGCACTACAAATGAACTCTGAAAATGTTGAAAGTTGGCATGCTATCATCATTTCACCCACATAGCATGTGTTAAAAATTTGAGAGGGCTACGACAAAAAATGGATGCACTTCGTGTACAAAACGGACAATCTCTCTCGAAGTATGAGCGTTTCGAACGAGAACTCATCTCTTACAAAGGGATTTCATTTTTTTGAAATTATTTGAACTCCATACTTTTTGTGTGTTAAAAATGCACCATTCAAAGGCACATCACAAAATGTCAACAATTTCTGACTACATTTGGTATATTTCGTGCATTTACTTATTTATTTTTTCAGCTAGTTGACCCTGAAATTGAAAAGCACTACAAATGAACTCTGAAAATGTTGAAAGTTGGCATGCTATCATCATTTCACCCACATAGCATGTGTTAAAATGTTGAGAGGGCTACGAGCAAAACTGGATGCACTTCGTGTACAAAACGGATAATCTCTCTCGAAGTATCACGGTTTCGAACGAGAACTCATCTCTTACAAAGGGATTTCATTTTTTAGAACTTATTTGAACTCCATAGTTTTTGTGTGTTCAAAATGCACCATTCAAAGGCACATCACAAAATTTCAACAATTTCTAACTTCATTTGGTATATTTCATGCATTTACTTTTTTTTTGAGCTAGTTGACCCTGAAATTGAAAAGCACTACAAATGAACTCTGAAAATGTTGAAAGGTGGCATGCTATCATCATTTCATCCACATAGCATGTGTTAAAAAGTTGAGAGGGCTACGACAAAAACTGGATGCACTTCGTGTACAAAACGGACAATCTCTCTTGAAGTATGAGGGTTTCGAACGAGAACTCATCTCCTACAAAGGCATTTCATTTTTTTGAACTTATTTGAACTCCATACTTTTTGTGTGTTCAAAATGCACAATTCAAAGGCACATCACAAAATTTCAACAATTTCTGACTTCATTTGGTATATTTCGTGCATTTACTTATTTTTTTTGAGCTAGTTGACCCTGAAATTGAAAAGCACTACAAATGAACTCTCAAAATGTTCAAAGTTGGCATGCTATCATCATTTCACCCACATAGCATGTGTTAAAAAGTTGAGAGGGCTACGACAAAAACTGGATGCACTTCGTGTACAAAACGGACAATCTCTCTCGAAGTATGAGCGTTTCGAACGAGAACTCATATCTTACAAAGGGATTTCATTTTTTTGAACTTATTTGAACTCCATACTTTTTGTGTGTTCAAAATGCACCATTCAAAGGCACATCAAAAAATTTCAACAATTTCTGACTTCATTTGGTATTCTTCGTGCATTTACTTATTTTTTTTTGAGCTAGTTGACCCTGAAATTGAAAAGCACTACAAATGAACTGTGAAAATGTTGAAAGTTGGCATGCTATCATAATTTCACCCATATAGCATGTGTTAAAAATTTGAGAGGGCTACGACAAAAACTGGATGCACTTCGTGTACAAAACGGACAATCTCTCTCGAAGTATCAGCGTTTCGAACGAGAACTCATCTCTTACAAAGGGATTTCATTTTTTTGAACTTATTTGAACTCCATACTTTTTCTGTGTTCAAAATGCACCATTCAAAGGCACATCACAAAATTTCAACAATTTCTAACTTCATTTGGTATATTTCGTGCATTTACTTTTTTTTTTGAGCTACTTGACCCCGAAATTGAAAAGCACTACAAATGAACTCTGAAAATGTTGAAAGTTGGCATGCTATCATCATTTCACCCACATAGCATGTGTTAAAAAGTTGAGAGGGCTACGACAAAAATTGGATGCACTTCGCGTACAAAACGGACAATCTCTCTCGAAGTATCAACGTTTCGAACGAGAACTCATCTCTTACAAAGGGATTTCATTTTTTGAACTTATTTGAACTCCATACTTTTTGTGTGTTCAAAATGCACCATTCAAAGTCACATCACAAAATTTCAACAATTTCTCACTTCATTTGGTATATTTCGTGCATTTACTTTTTTTTTTGAGCTAGTTGACCCTGAAATTGAAAAGCACTACAAATGAACTCTGAAAATGTTGAAAGTTGGCATGCTATCATCATTTCACCCACATAGCATGTGTTAACAAGTTGAGAGGGCTACGACAAAAACTGGATGCACTTCGTGTACAAATCGGACAATCTCTCTCGAAGTATCACGGTTTCGAATGAGAACTCATCTCTTACAAAGGGATTTCTTTTTTTTGAACTTATTTGAACTCCATACTTTGTGTGTGTTCAAAATGCACCATTCAAAGGCACATCACCAAATTTCAACAATTTCTGACTCCATTTGGTATTCTTCGTGCATTTACTTATTTTTTTTGAGCTAGTTGACCCTGAAATTGAAAAGCACTACAAATGAACTCTGAAAATGTTGAAATTGAAAAGCACTACAAATGAACTCTCAAAATGTTCAAAGTTGGCATGCTATCATCATTTCACCCACATAGCATGTGTTAAAAAGTTGAGAGGGCTACGACAAAAACTGGATGCACTTCGTGTACAAAACGGACAATCTCTCTCGAAGTATGAGCGTTTCGAACGAGAACTCATCTCTTACAAAGGGATTTCATTTTTTTGAACTTATTTGAACTCCATACTTTTTGTGTGTTCAAAATGCACCATTCAAAGGCACATCAAAAAATTTCAACAATTTCTGACTTCATTTGGTATTCTTCGTGCATTTACTTATTTTTTTTGAGCTAGTTGACCCTGAAATTGAAAAGCACTACAAATGAACTCTGAAAATGTTCAAAGTTGGCATGCTATCATCATTTCACCCACATAGCATGTGTTAAAAAGTTGAGAGGGCTACGACAAAAACTGGATGCACTTCGTGTACAAAACGGACAATCTCTCTCGAAGTATCACGGTTTCGAACGAGAACTCATATCTTACAAAGGGATTTCATTTTTTTGAACTTATTTGAACTCCATACTTTTTGTGTGTTCAAAATGCACCATTCAAAGGCACATCACAAAATTTCAACAATTTTTGACTTCATTTGGTATATTTCGTGCATTTACTTATTTTTTTTGAGCTAGTTGACCCTGAAATTGAAAAGCACTACAAATGAACTCTGAAAATGTTCAAAGTTGGCATGCTATCATCATTTCACCCACATAGCATGTGTTAAAAAGTTGAGAGGGCTACGACAAAAACTGGATGCACTTCGTGTACAAAACGGACAATCTCTCTCGAAGTATCACGGTTTCGAACGAGAACTCATATCTTACAAAGGGATTTCATTTTTTTGAACTTATTTTAACTCCATACTTTTTGTGTGTTCAAAATGCACCATTCAAAGGCACATCACAAAATTTCAACAATTTCTGACTTCATTTGGTATTCTTTGTGCATTTACTTATTTTTTTTGAGCTAGTTGACCCTGAAATTGAAAAGCACTACAAATGAACTCTGAAAATGTTGAAAGTTGGCATGATATCATCATTTCACACACATAGCATGTGTTAAGAAGTTGAGAGGGCTACGACAAAAACTGGATGCACTTCGCGTACAAAACGGACAATCTCTCTCGAAGTATCAGCGTTTCGAACGAGAACTCATCTCTTACATAGGGATTTCATTTTTTGAACTTATTTGAACTCCATACTTTTTGTGTGTTCAAAATGCACCATTCAAAGGCACATCACAAAATTTCAACAATTTCTCACTTCATTTGGTATATTTCGTGCATTTACTTATTTACTTTTTGAGCTAGTTGACCCCGAAATTGAAAAGCACTACAAATGAACTCTTAAAATGTTGAAAGTTGGCATGCTATCACAATTTCACCCACATAGCATGTGTTAAAATGTTGAGAGGGCTACGACAAAAACTGGATGCACTTTGTGTACAAAACGGATAATCTCTCTCGAAGTATCACGGTTTCGAACGAGAACTCATCTCTTACAAAGGGATTTCATTTTTTTGAAATTATTTGAACTCCATACTTTTTGTGTGTTAAAAATGCACCATTCAAAGGCACATCACAAAATGTCAACAATTTCTGACTACATTTGGTATATTTCGTGCATTTACTTATTTATTTTTTGAGCTAGTTGACCCTGAAATTGAAAAGCACTACAAATGAACTCTGAAAATGTTGAAAGTTGGCAAGTTATCATCATTTCACCCACATAGCATGTGTTAAAATGTTGAGAGGGCTACGACAAAAACTGGATGCACTTCGTGTACAAAACGGATAATCTCTCTCGAAGTATCACGGTTTCGAACGAGAACTCATCTCTTACAAAGGGATTTCATTTTTTAGAACTTATTTGAACTCCATAGTTTTTGTGTGTTCAAAATGCACCATTCAAAGGCACATCACAAAATTTCAACAATTTCTAACTTCATTTGGTAGTTTCATGCATTTACTTTTTTTTGAGCTAGTTGACCCTGAAATTGAAAAGCACTACAAATGAACTCTGAAAGTGTTGAAAGGTGGCATGCTATCATCATTTCATCCACATAGCATGTGTTAAAAAGTTGAGAGGGCTACGACAAAAACTGGATGCACTTCGTGTACAAAACGGACAATCTCTCTCGAAGTATCAGCGTTTCGAACGAGAACTCATCTCTTACAAAGGGATTTCATTTTTTGAACTTATTTGAACTCCATACTTTTTGTGTGTTCAAAATGCTGCATTCAAAGGCACATCACAAAATTTCAACAATTTCTAACTTCATTTGGTATATTTCGTGCATTTACTTATTTATTTTTTGACCTAGTTGACCCTGAAATTGAAAAGCACTACAAATGAACTCTGAAAATGTTGAAAGTTGGCATGCTATCATCATTTCACCCACATTGCATGTGTTAAAAAGTTGAGAGGGCTACGACAAAAACTGGATGCACTTCGTGTACAAAACGGACAATCTCTCTCGAAGTATCAGGGTTTCGAACGAGAACTCATCTCCTACAAAGGCATTTCATTTTTTTGAACTTATTTGAACTCCATACTTTTTGTGTGTTCAAAATGCACCATTCAAAGGCACATCACAAAATTTCAACAATTTCTGACTTCATTTGGTATATTTCGTGCATTTACTTTTTTTTGAGCTAGTTGACCCTGAAATTGAAAAGCACTACAAATGAACTCTGAAAATGTTGAAAGGTGGCATGCTATCATCATTTCATCCACATAGCATGTGTTCAAAAGTTGAGAGGGCTACGACAAAAACTGGATGCACTTCGTGTACAAAACGGACAATCTCTCTCGAAGTATCAGGGTTTCGAACGAGAACTCATCTCCTACAAAGGCATTTCATTTTTTTGAACTTATTTGAACTCCATACTTTGTGTGTGTTCAAAATGCACCATTCAAAGGCACATCACAAAATTTCAACAATTTCTGACTCCATTTGGTATATTTCGTGCATTTACTTTTTTTTTCAGCTAGTTGGCCCTGAAATTGAAAAGCACTACAAATGAACTCTGAAAATGTTGAAAGTTGGCATGCTATCATCATTTCACCCACATAGCATGTGTTAAAAATTTGAGAGGGCTACGACAAAAAATGGTTGCACTTCGTGTACAAAACGGACAATCTCTCTCGAAGTATGAGCGTTTCGAACGAGAACTCATCCCTTACAAAGGGATTTCAATTTTTTGAAATTATTTGAACTCCATACTTTTTGTGTGTTTAAAATGCACCATTCAAAGGCACATCACAAAATGTCAACAATTCCTGACTTCATTTGGTATATTTCGTGCATTTACTTATTTATTTTTTGAGCTAGTTGACCCTGAAATTGAAAAGCACTACAAATGAACTCTGAAAATGTGGAAAGTTGGCATGCTATCATCATTTCACCCACATTGCATGTGTTAAAAAGTTGAGAGGGCTTCGACAAAAACTGGATGCACTTCGTGTACAAAACGGACAATCTCTCTCGAAGTATCAGGGTTTCGAACGAGAACTCATCACCTACAAAGGCATTTCATTTTTTGAACTTATTTGAACTCCATACTTTTTGTGTGTTCAAAATGCACCATTCAAAGGCACATCACAAAATTTCAACAATTTCTGACTTCATTTGGTATATTTCGTGCATTTACTTTTTTTTGAGCTAGTTGACCCTGAAATTGAAAAGCACTGCAAATGAACTCTGAAAATGTTGAAAGGTGGCATGCTATCATCATTTCATCCACATAGCATGTGTTAAAAAGTTGAGAGGGCTACGACAAAAACTGGATGCACTTCGTGTACAAAACGGACAATCTCTCTTGAAGTATGAGGGTTTCGAACGAGAACTCATCTCCTAGAAAGGCATTTCATTTTTTTGAACTTATTTGAACTCCATACTTTTTGTGTGTTCAAAATGCACCATTCAAAGGCACATCACAAAATTTCAACAATTTCTCACTTCTTTTGGTATTCTTCGTGCATTTACTTATTTTTTTTGAGCTAGTTGACCCTGAAATTGAAAAGCACTACAAATGAACTCTCAAAGTGTTTAAAGGTGGCATGCTATCATCATTTCATCCACATAGCATGTGTTAAAAAGTTGAGAGGGCTACGACAAAAACTGGATGCACTTCGTGTACAAAACGGACAATCTCTCTCGAAGTATGAGCGTTTCGAACGAGAACTCATCTCTTACAAAGGGATTTCATTTTTTTGAACTTATTTGAACTACACACTTTTTGTGTGTTCAAAATGCACCATTCAAAGGCACATCACAAAATTTCAACAATTTTTGACTTCATTTGGTATATTTCGTGCATTTACTTATTTTTTTTGAGCTAGTTGACCCTGAAATTGAAAAGCACTACAAATGAACTCTGAAAATGTTCAAAGTTGGCATGCTATCATCATTTCACCCACATAGCATGTGTTAAAAAGTTGAGAGGGCTACGACAAAAACTGGATGCACTTCGTGTACAAAACGGACAATCTCTCTCGAAGTATCACGGTTTCGAACGAGAACTCATATCTTACAAAGGGATTTCATTTTTTTGAACTTATTTTAACTCCATACTTTTTGTGTGTTCAAAATGCACCATTCAAAGGCACATCACAAAATTTCAACAATTTCTGACTTCATTTGGTATTCTTTGTGCATTTACTTATTTTTTTTGAGCTAGTTGACCCTGAAATTGAAAAGCACTACAAATGAACTCTGAAAATGTTGAAAGTTGGCATGATATCATCATTTCACACACATAGCATGTGTTAAGAAGTTGAGAGGGCTACGACAAAAACTGGATGCACTTCGTGTACAAAACGGACAATCTCTCTCGAAGTATCAGCGTTTCGAACGAGAACTCATCTCTTACAAAGGGATTTCATTTTTTTGAACTTATTTAACTCCATACTTTTTGTGTGTTCAAAATGCACCATTCAAAGGCACATCACAAAATTTCAACAATTTCTGACTTCATTTGGTATATTTCGTGCATTTACTTATTTTTTTTGAGCTAGTTGACCCTGAAATTGAAAAGCACTACAAATGAACTGTGAAAATGTTGAAAGTTGGCATGCTATCATAATTTCACCCATATAGCATGTGTTAAAAAGTTGAGAGGGCTACGACAAAAACTGGATGCACTTCGTGTACAAAACGGACAATCTCTCTCGAAGTATCAGCGTTTCGAACGAGAACTCATCTCTTACAAAGGGATTTCATTTTTTTGAACTTATTTGAACTCCATACTTTTTGTGTGTTCAAAATGCACCATTCAAAGGCACATCACAAAATTTCAACAATTTCTAACTTCATTTGGTATATTTCCTGCATTTACTTATTTTTTTTGAGCTACTTGACCCCGAAATTGAAAAGCACTACAAATGAACTCTGAAAATGTTGAAAGTTGGCATGCTATCATCATTTCACCCACATAGCATGTGTTAAAAAGTTGAGAGGGCTACGACAAAAATTGGATGCACTTCGCGTACAAAACGGACAATCTCTCTCGAAGTATCAGCGTTTCGAACGAGAACTCATCTCTTACATAGGGATTTCATTTTTTGAACTTATTTGAACTCCATACTTTTTGTGTGTTCAAAATGCACCATTCAAAGGCACATCACAAAATTTCAACAATTTCTCACTTCATTTGGTATATTTCGTGCATTTACTTTTTTTTTGAGCTAGTTGACCCTGAAATTGAAAAGCACTACAAATGAACTCTGAAAATGTTGAAAGTTGGCATGCTATCATCATTTCACCCACATAGCATGTGTTAACAAGTTGAGAGGGCTACGACAAAAACTGGATGCACTTCGTGTACAAATCGGACAATCTCTCTCGAAGTATCAGGGTTTCGAACGAGAACTCATCTCTTACAAAGGTATTTCATTTTTTTGAACTTATTTGAACTCCATACTTTGTGTGTGTTCAAAATGCACCATTCAAAGGCACATCACCAAATTTCAACAATTTCTGACTCCATTTGGTATATTTCGTGCATTTACTTATTTTTTTTGAGCTAGTTGACCCTGAAATTGAAAAGCACTACAAATGAACTATGAAAATGTTGAAAGTTGGCATGCTATCATCATTTCACCCACATAGCATGTGTTAAAAATTTGAGAGGGCTACGACAAAAAATGGATGCACTTCGTGTACAAAACGAACAATCTCTCTCGAAGTATGAGCGTTTCGAACGAGAACTCATCTCTTACAAAGGGATTTCATTTTTTTGAACTTATTTGAACTCCATACTTTATGTGTGTTAAAAATGCACCATTCAAAGGCACATCACAAAATGTCAACAATTTCTGACTTCATTTGGTATATTTCGTGCATTTACTTATTTACTTTTTGAGCTAGTTGACCCCGAAATTGAAAAGCACTACAAATGAACTCTTAAAATGTTGAAAGTTGGCATGCTATCACAATTTCACCCACATAGCATGTGTTAAAATGTTGAGAGGGCTACAACAAAAACTGGATGCACTTTGTGTACAAAACGGATAATCTCTCTCGAAGTATCACGGTTTCGAACGAGAACTCATCTCTTACAAAGGGATTTCATTTTTTCGAACTTATTTGAACTCCATAGTTTTTGTGTGTTCAAAATGCACCATTCAAAGGCACAGCATAAAATTTCAACAATTTCTAACTTCATTTGGTATATTTCATGCATTTACTTTTTTTTGAGCTAGTTGACCCTGAAATTGAAAAGCACTACAAATGAACTCTGAAAGTGTTGAAAGGTGGCATGCTATCATCATTTCATCCACATAGCATGTGTTAAAAAGTTGAGAGGGCTACGACAAAATCTGGATGCACTTCGTGTACAAATCGGACAATCTCTCTCGAAGTATCACAGTTTCGAACGAGAACTCATCTTTTACAATGGGATTTCATTTTTTTTGAACTTATTTGAACTCCATACTTTTTGTGTGTTCAAAATGCACCATTCAAAGGCACATCACAAAATTTCAAAAATTTCTAACTTCATTTGGTATATTTCGTGCATTTACTTATTTTTTTTTGAGCTACTTGACCCCGAAATTGAAAAGCACTACAAATGAACTCTGAAAATGTTGAAAGTTGGCATGCTATCATCATTTCACCCACATAGCATGTGTTAAAATGTTGAGAGGGCTACGACAAAAACTGGATGCACTTTGTGTACAAAACGGATAATCTCTCTCGAAGTATCACGGTTTCGAACGAGAACTCATCTCTTACAAAGGGATTTCATTTTTTCGAACTTATTTGAACTCCATAGTTTTTGTGTGTTCAAAATGCACCATTCAAAGGCACAGCACAAAATTTCAACAATTTCTAACTTCATTTGGTATATTTCATGCATTTACTTTTTTTTGAGCTAGTTGACCCTGAAATTGAAAAGCACTACAAATGAACTCTGAAAGTGTTGAAAGGTGGCATGCTATCATCATTTCATCCACATAGCATGTGTTAAAAAGTTGAGAGGGCTACGACAAAAACTGGATGCACTTCGTGTACAAATCGGACAATCTCTCTCGAAGTATCATAGTTTCGAACGAGAACTCATATCTTACAATGGGATTTCATTTTTTTGAACTTATTTGAACTCCATACTTTTTGTGTGTTCAAAATGCACCATTCAAAGGCACATCACAAAATTTCAAAAATTTCTAACTTCATTTGGTATATTTCGTGCATTTACTTATTATTTTTTTTGAGCTACTTGACCCCAAAATTGAAAAGCACTACAAATGAACTCTGAAAATGTTGAAAGTTGGCATGCTATCATCATTTCACCCACATAGCATGTGTTAAAAAGTTGAGAGGGCTACGACAAAAATTGGATGCACTTCGCGTACAAAACGGACAATCTCTCTCGAAGTATCAACGTTTCGAACGAGAACTCATCTCTTACAAAGGGATTTCATTTTTTGAACTTATTTGAACTCCATACTTTTTGTGTGTTCAAAATGCACCATTCAAAGGCACATCACAAAATTTCAACAATTTCTCACTTCATTTGGTATATTTCGTGCATTTACTTTTTTTTTTAGCTAGTTGACCCTGAAATTGAAAAGCACTACAAATGAACTCTGAAAATGTTGAAAGTTGGCATGCTATCATCATTTCACCCACATAGCATGTGTTAACAAGTTGAGAGGGCTACGACAAAAACTGGATGCACTTCGTGTACAAATCGGACAATCTCTCTCGAAGTATCAGGGTTTCGAACGAGAACTCATCTCTTACAAAGGGATTTCATTTTTTTGAACTTATTTGAACTCCATACTTTGTGTGTGTTCAAAATGCACCATTCAAAGGCACATCACCAAATTTCAACAATTTCTGACTCCATTTGGTATATTTCGTGCATTTACTTTTTTTTTTGAGCTAGTTGGCCCTGAAATTGAAAAGCACTACAAATGAACTCTGAAAATGTTGAAAGTTGGCATGCTATCATCATTTCACCCACATAGCATGTGTTAAAAATTTGAGAGGGCTACGACAAAAAATGGTTGCACTTCGTGTACAAAACGGACAATCTCTCTCGAAGTATGAGCGTTTCGAACGAGAACTCATCCCTTACAAAGGGATTTCATTTTTTTGAAATTATTTGAACTCCATACTTTTTGTGTGTTAAAAATGCACCATTCAAAGGCACATCACAAAATGTCAACAATTTCTGACTTCATTTGGTATATTTCGTGCATTTACTTATTTATTTTTTGAGCTAGTTGACCCTGAAATTGAAAAGCACTACAAATGAACTCTGAAAATGTTGAAAGTTGGCATGCTATCATCATTTCACCCACATAGCATGTGTTAAAATGTTGAGAGGGCTACGACAAAAACTGGATGCACTTCGTGTACAAAACGGATAATCTCTCTCGAAGTATCACGGTTTCGAACGAGAACTCATCTCTTACAAAGGGATTTCATTTTTTAGAACTTATTTGAACTCCATACTTTTTGTGTGTTCAAAATGCACCATTCAAAGGCACATCACAAAATTTCAACAATTTCTAACTTCATTTGGTATATTTCATGCATTTACTTTTTTTTTGAGCTAGTTGACCCTGAAATTGAAAAGCACTACAAATGAACTCTGAAAGTGTTGAAAGGTGGCATGCTATCATCATTTCATCCACATAGCATGTGTTAAAAAGTTGAGAGGGCTACGACAAAAACTGGATGCACTTCGTGTACAAAACGGACAATCTCTCTCGAAGTATCAGCGTTTCGAACGAGAACTCATCTCTTACAAAGGGATTTCATTTTTTGAACTTATTTGAACTCCATACTTTTTGTGTGTTCAAAATGCACCATTCAAAGGCACATCACAAAATTTCAACAATTTCTAACTTCATTTGGTATATTTCGTGCATTTACTTATTTATTTTTTGAGCTAGTTGACCCTGAAATTGAAAAGCACTACAAATGAACTCTGAAAATGTTGAAAGTTGGCATGCTATCATCATTTCACCCACATTGCATGTGTTAAAAAGTTGAGAGGGCTTCGACAAAAACTGGATGCACTTCGTGTACAAAACGGACAATCTCTCTCGAAGTATCACGGTTTCGAACGAGAACTCATCACCTACAAAGGCATTTCATTTTTTTGAACTTATTTGAACTCCATACTTTTTGTGTGTTCAAAATGCACCATTCAAAGGCACATCACAAAATTTCATTAATTTCTGACTTCATTTGGTATATTTCGTGCATTTACTTTTTTTTTGAGCTAGTTGACCCTGAAATTGAAAAGCACTACAAATGAACTCTGAAAATGTTGAAAGGTGGCATGCTATCATCATTTCATCCACATAGCATGTGTTAAAAAGTTGAGAGGGCTACGACAAAAACTGGATGCACTTCGTGTACAAAACGGACAATCTCTCTCGAAGTATCAGGGTTTCGAACGAGAACTCATCTCCTACAAAGGCATTTCATTTTTTTGAACTTATTTGAACTCCATACTTTTTGTGTGTTCAAAATGCACCATTCAAAGGCACATCACAAAATTTCAACAATTTCTCACTTCATTTGGTATTCTTCGTGCATTTACTTATTTTTTTTGAGCTAGTTGACCCTGAAATTGAAAAGCACTACAAATGAACTCTGAAAGTGTTTAAAGGTGGCATGCTATCATCATTTCATCCACATAGCATGTGTTAAAAAGTTGAGAGGGCTACGACAAAAACTGGATGCACTTCGTGTACAAAACGGACAATCTCTCTCGAAGTATCAGCGTTTCGAACGAGAACTCATCTCTTACAAAGGGATTTCATTTTTTTGAACTTATTTGAACTACACACTTTTTGTGTGTTCAAAATGCACCATTCAAAGGCACATCACAAAATTTCAACAATTTTTGACTTCATTTGGTATATTTCGTGCATTTACTTATTTTTTTTGAGCTAGTTGACCCTGAAATTGAAAAGCACTACAAATGAACTCTGAAAATGTTCAAAGTTGGCATGCTATCATCATTTCACCCACATAGCATGTGTTTAAAAGTTGAGAGGGCTAAGAAAAAACTGGATGCACTTCGTGTACAAAACGGACAATCTCTCTCGAAGTATCACGGTTTCGAACGAGAACTCATATCTTACAAAGGGATTTCATTTTTTTGAACTTATTTTAACTCCATACTTTTTGTGTGTTCAAAATGCACCATTCAAAGGCACATCACAAAATTTCAACAATTTCTGACTTCATTTGGTATTCTTCGTGCATTTACTTATTTTTTTTGAGCTAGTTGACCCTGAAATTGAAAAGCACTACAAATGAACTCTGAAAGTGTTGAAAGGTGGCATGCTATCATCATTTCATCCACATAGCATGTGTTAAAAAGTTGAGAGGGCTACGACAAAAACTGGATGCACTTCGTGTACAAAACGGACAATCTCTCTCGAAGTATCAGCGTTTCGAACGAGAACTCATCTCTTACAAAGGGATTTCATTTTTTTGAACTTATTTGAACTCCACACTTTTTGTGTGTTCAAAATGCACCATTCAAAGGCACATCACAAAATTTCAACAATTTCTGACTCCATTTGGTAAATTTCATGCATTTACTTATTTTTTTTTGAGCTAGTTGACCCTGAAATTGAAAAGCACTACAAATGAACTATAAAATGTTGAAAGTTGGCATGCTATCATAATTTCACCCACATAGCATGTGTTAAAAATTTGAGAGGGCTACGACAAAAACTGGATGCACTTCGTGTACAAAACGGCCAATCTCTCTCGAAGTATCAGCGTTTCGAACGAGAACTCATCTCTTACAAAGGGATTTCATTTTTTTGAACTTATTTGAACTCCATACTTTTTGTGTGTTCAAAATGCACCATTCAAAGTCACATCACAAAATTTCAACAATTTCTAACTTCATTTGGTATATTTCGTGCATTTACTTATTTATTTTTTGAGCTAGTTGACCCTGAAATTGAAAAGCACTACAAATGAACTCTGAAAATGTGGAAAGTTGGCATGCTATCATCATTTCACCCACATTGCATGTGTTAAAAAGTTGAGAGGGCTTCGACAAAAACTGGATGCACTTCGTGTACAAAACGGACAATCTCTCTCGAAGTATCAGGGTTTCGAACGAGAACTCATCACCTACAAAGGCATTTCATTTTTTGAACTTATTTGAACTCCATAATTTTTGTGTGTTCAAAATGCACCATTCAAAGGCACATCACAAAATTTCAACAATTTCTGACTTCATTTGGTATATTTCGTGCATTTACTTTTTTTTTGAGCTAGTTGACCCTGAAATTGAAAAGCACTACAAATGAACTCTGAAAATGTTGAAAGGTGGCATGCTATCATCATTTCATCCACATAGCATGTGTTAAAAAGTTGAGAGGGCTACGACAAAAACTGGATGCACTTCGTGTACAAAACGGACAATCTCTCTTGAAGTATGAGGGTTTCGAACGAGAACTCATCTCCTACAAAGGCATTTCATTTTTTTGAACTTATTTGAACTCCATACTTTTTGTGTGTTCAAAATGCACCATTCAAAGGCACATCACAAAATTTCAACAATTTCTCACTTCTTTTGGTATTCTTCGTGCATTTACTTATTTTTTTTGAGCTAGTTGACCCTGAAATTGAAAAGCACTACAAATGAACTCTCAAAGTGTTTAAAGGTGGCATGCTATCATCATTTCATCCACATAGCATGTGTTAAAAAGTTGAGAGGGCTACGACAAAAACTGGATGCACTTCGTGTACAAAACGGACAATCTCTCTCGAAGTATGAGCGTTTCGAACGAGAACTCATCTCTTACAAAGGGATTTCATTTTTTTGAACTTATTTGAACTACACACTTTTTCTGTGTTCAAAATGCACCATTCAAAGGCACATCACAAAATTTCAACAATTTTTGACTTCATTTGGTATATTTCGTGCATTTACTTATTTTTTTGAGCTAGTTGACCCTGAAATTGAAAAGCACTACAAATGAACTCTGAAAATGTTCAAAGTTGGCATGCTATCATCATTTCACCCACATAGCATGTGTTAAAAAGTTGAGAGGGCTACGACAAAAACTGGATGCACTTCGTGTACAAAACGGACAATCTCTCTCGAAGTATCACGGTTTCGAACGAGAACTCATATCTTACAAAGGGATTTCATTTTTTTGAACTTATTTTAACTCCATACTTTTTGTGTGTTCAAAATGCACCATTCAAAGGCACATCACAAAATTTCAACAATTTCTGACTTCATTTGGTATTCTTTGTGCATTTACTTATTTTTTTTGAGCTAGTTGACCCTGAAATTGAAAAGCACTACAAATGAACTCTGAAAATGTTGAAAGTTGGCATGATATCATCATTTCACACATATAGCATGTGTTAAGAAGTTGAGAGGGCTACGACAAAAACTGGATGCACTTCGTGTACAAAACGGACAATCTCTCTCGAAGTATCAGCGTTTCGAACGAGAACTCATCTCTTACAAAGGGATTTCATTTTTTTGAACTTATTTAACTCCATACTTTTTGTGTGTTCAAAATGCACCATTCAAAGGCACATCACAAAATTTCAACAATTTCTGACTTCATTTGGTAAATTTCATGCATTTACTTATTTTTTTTTGAGCTAGTTGACCCTGAAATTGAAAAGCACTACAAATGAACTGTGAAAATGTTGAAAGTTGGCATGCTATCATAATTTCACCCATATAGCATGTGTTAAAAAGTTGAGAGGGCTACGACAAAAACTGGATGCACTTCGTGTACAAAACGGACAATCTCTCTCGAAGTATTAGCGTTTCGAACGAGAACTCATCTCTTACAAAGGGATTTCATTTTTTTGAACTTATTTGAACTCCATACTTTTTGTGTGTTCAAAATGCACCATTCAAAGTCACATCACAAAATTTCAACAATTTCTAACTTCATTTGGTATATTTCGTGCATTTACTTATTTTTTTTGAGCTACTTGACCCCGAAATTGAAAAGCACTACAAATGAACTCTAAAAATGTTGAAAGTTGGCATGCTATCATCATTTCACCCACATAGCATGTGTTAAAAAGTTGAGAGGGCTACGACAAAAATTGGATGCACTTCGCGTACAAAACGGACAATCTCTCTCGAAGTATCAGCGTTTCGAACGAGAACTCATCTCTTACATAGGGATTTCATTTTTTGAACTTATTTGAACTCCATACTTTTTGTGTGTCAAAATGCACCATTCAAAGGCACATCACAAAATTTTCAACAATTTCTCACTTCATTTGGTATATTTCGTGCATTTACTTTTTTTTTTGAGCTAGTTGACCCTGAAATTGAAAAGCACTACAAATGAACTCTGAAAATGTTGAAAGTTGGCATGCTATCATCATTTCACCCACATAGCATGTGTTAACAAGTTGAGAGGGCTACGACAAAAACTGGATGCACTTCGTGTACAAATCGGACAATCTCTCTCGAAGTATCAGGGTTTCGAACGAGAACTCATCTCTTACAAAGGTATTTCATTTTTTTGAACTTATTTGAACTCCATACTTTGTGTGTGTTCAAAATGCACCATTCAAAGGCACATCACCAAATTTCAACAATTTCTGACTCCATTTGGTATATTTCGTGCATTTACTTTTTTTTTTTGAGCTAGTTGACCCTGAAATTGAAAAGCACTACAAATGAACTATGAAAATGTTGAAAGTTGGCATGCTATCATCATTTCACCCACATAGCATGTGTTAAAAATTTGAGAGGGCTACGACAAAAAATGGATGCACTTCGTGTACAAAACGGACAATCTCTCTCGAAGTATGAGCGTTTCGAACGAGAACTCATCTCTTACAAAGGGATTTCATTTTTTTGAACTTATTTGAACTCCATACTTTATGTGTGTTAAAAATGCACCATTCAAAGGCACATCACAAAATGTCAACAATTTCTGACTTTATTTGGTATATTTCGTGCATTTACTTATTTACTTTTTGAGCTAGTTGACCCCGAAATTGAAAAGCACTACAAATGAACTCTTAAAATGTTGAAAGTTGGCATGCTATCACAATTTCACCCACATAGCATGTGTTAAAATGTTGAGAGGGCTACGACAAAAACTGGATGCACTTTGTGTACAAAACGGATAATCTCTCTCGAAGTATCACGGTTTCGAACGAGAACTCATCTCTTACAAAGGGATTTCATTTTTTCGAACTTATTTGAACTCCATAGTTTTTGTGTGTTCAAAATGCACCATTCAAAGGCACAGCACAAAATTTCAACAATTTCTAACTTCATTTGGTATATTTCATGCATTTACTTTTTTTTGAGCTAGTTGACCCTGAAATTGAAAAGCACTACAAATGAACTCTGAAAGTGTTGAAAGGTGGCATGCTATCATCATTTCATCCACATAGCATGTGTTAAAAAGTTGAGAGGGCTACGACAAAATCTGGATGCACTTCGTGTACAAATCGGACAATCTCTCTCGAAGTATCACAGTTTCGAACGAGAACTCATCTCTTACAATGGGATTTCATTTTTTTGAACTTATTTGAACTCCATACTTTTTGTGTGTTCAAAATGCACCATTCAAAGGCACATCACAAAATTTCAAAAATTTCTAACTTCATTTGGTATATTTCGTGCATTTACTTATTTTTTTTTGAGCTACTTGACCCCGAAATTGAAAAGCACTACAAATGAACTCTGAAAATGTTGAAAGTTGGCATGCTATCATCATTTCACCCACATAGCATGTGTTAAAAATTTGAGAGGGCTACGACAAAAATTGGATGCACTTCGCGTACAAAACGGACAATCTCTCTCGAAGTATCAACGTTTCGAACGAGAACTCATCTCTTACAAAGGGATTTCATTTTTTGAACTTATTTGAACTCCATACTTTTTGTGTGTTCAAAATGCACCATTCAAAGGCACATCACAAAATTTCAACAATTTCTCACTTCATTTGGTATATTTCGTGCATTTACTTTTTTTTTTAGCTAGTTGACCCTGAAATTGAAAAGCACTACAAATGAACTCTAAAAATGTTGAAAGTTGGCATGCTATCATCATTTCACCCACATAGCATGTGTTAACAAGTTGAGAGGGCTACGACAAAAACTGGATGCACTTCGTGTACAAATCGGACAATCTCTCTCGAAGTATCAGGGTTTCGAACGAGAACTCATCTCTTACAAAGGTATTTCATTTTTTTGAACTTATTTGAACTCCATACTTTGTGTGTGTTCAAAATGCACCATTCAAAGGCACATCACCAAATTTCAACAATTTCTGACTCCATTTGGTATATTTCGTGCATTTACTTTTTTTTTTGAGCTAGTTGACCCTGAAATTGAAAAGCACTACAAATGAACTATGAAAATGTTGAAAGTTGGCATGCTATCATCATTTCACCCACATAGCATGTGTTAAAAATTTGAGAGGGCTACGACAAAAAATGGATGCACTTCGTGTACAAAACGGACAATCTCTCTCGAAGTATGAGCGTTTCGAACGAGAACTCATCTCTTACAAAGGGATTTCATTTTTTTGAACTTATTTGAACTCCATACTTTTTGTGTGTTAAAAATGCACCATTCAAAGGCACATCACAAAATGTCAACAATTTCTGACTTCATTTGGTATATTTCGTGCATTTACTTATTTACTTTTTGAGCTAGTTGACCCCGAAATTGAAAAGCACTACAAATGAACTCTTAAAATGTTGAAAGTTGGCATGCTATCACAATTTCACCCACATAGCATGTGTTAAAATGTTGAGAGGGCTACGACAAAAACTGGATGCACTTTGTGTACAAAACGGATAATCTCTCTCGAAGTATCACGGTTTCGAACGAGAACTCATCTCTTACAAAGGGATTTCATTTTTTCGAACTTATTTGAACTCCATAGTTTTTGTGTGTTCAAAATGCACCATTCAAAGGCACAGCACAAAATTTCAACAATTTCTAACTTCATTTGGTATATTTCATGCATTTACTTTTTTTTGAGCTAGTTGACCCTGAAATTGAAAAGCACTACAAATGAACTCTGAAAGTGTTGAAAGGTGGCATGCTATCATCATTTCATCCACATAGCATGTGTTAAAAAGTTGAGAGGGCTACGACAAAAACTGGATGCACTTCGTGTACAAATCGGACAATCTCTCTCGAAGTATCATAGTTTCGAACGAGAACTCATCTCTTACAATGGGATTTCATTTTTTTGAACTTATTTGAACTCCATACTTTTTGTGTGTTCAAAATGCACCATTCAAAGGCACATCAGAAAATTTCAAAAATTTCTAACTTCATTTGGTATATTTCGTGCATTTACTTATTTTTTTTTGAGCTACTTGACCCCGAAATTGAAAAGCACTACAAATGAACTCTGAAAATGTTGAAAGTTGGCATGCTATCATCATTTCACCCACATAGCATGTGTTAAAAAGTTGAGAGGGCTACGACAAAAATTGGATGCACTTCGCGTACAAAACGGACAATCTCTCTCGAAGTATCAACGTTTCGAACGAGAACTCATCTCTTACAAAGGGATTTCATTTTTTGAACTTATTTGAACTCCATACTTTTTGTGTGTTCAAAATGCACCATTCAAAGGCACATCACAAAATTTCAACAATTTCTCACTTCATTTGGTATATTTCGTGCATTTACTTTTTTTTTTAGCTAGTTGACCCTGAAATTGAAAAGCACTACAAATGAACTCTGAAAATGTTGAAAGTTGGCATGCTATCATCATTTCACCCACATAGCATGTGTTAACAAGTTGAGAGGGCTACGACAAAAACTGGATGCACTTCGTGTACAAATCGGACAGTCTCTCTCGAAGTATCAGGGTTTCGAACGAGAACTCGTCTCTTACAAAGGGATTTCATTTTTTTGAACTTATTTGAACTCCATACTTTGTGTGTGTTCAAAATGCACCATTCAAAGGCACATCACCAAATTTCAACAATTTCTGACTCCATTTGGTATATTTCGTGCATTTACTTTTTTTTTTGAGCTAGTTGGCCCTGAAATTGAAAAGCACTACAAATGAACTCTGAAAATGTTGAAAGTTGGCATGCTATCATCATTTCACCCACATAGCATGTGTTAAAAATTTGAGAGGGCTACGACAAAAAATGGTTGCACTTCGTGTACAAAACGGACAATCTCTCTCGAAGTATGAGCGTTTCGAACGAGAACTCATCCCTTACAAAGGGATTTCATTTTTTTGAAATTATTTGAACTCCATACTTTTTGTGTGTTAAAAATGCACCATTCAAAGGCACATCACAAAATGTCAACAATTTCTGACTTCATTTGGTATATTTCGTGCATTTACTTATTTATTTTTTGAGCTAGTTGACCCTGAAATTGAAAAGCACTACAAATGAACTCTGAAAATGTTGAAAGTTGGCATGCTATCATCATTTCACCCACATAGCATGTGTTAAAATGTTGAGAGGGCTACGACAAAAACTGGATGCACTTCGTGTACAAAACGGATAAGCTCTCTCGAAGTATCACGGTTTCGAACGAGAACTCATCTCTTACAAAGGGATTTCATTTTTTAGAACTTATTTGAACTCCATACTTTTTGTGTGTTCAAAATGCACCATTCAAAGGCACATCACAAAATTTCAAAAATTTCTAACTTCATTTGGTATATTTCATGCATTTACTTTTTTTTGAGCTAGTTGACCCTGAAATTGAAAAGCACTACAAATGAACTCTGAAAGTGTTGAAAGGTGGCATGCTATCATCATTTCATCCACATAGCATGTGTTAAAAAGTTGAGAGGGCTACGACAAAAACTGGATGCACTTCGTGTACAAAACGGACAATCTCTCTCGAAGTATCAGCGTTTCGAACGAGAACTCATCTCTTACAAAGGGATTTCATTTTTTGAACTTATTTGAACTCCATACTTTTTGTGTGTTCAAAATGCACCATTCAAAGGCACATCACAAAATTTCAACAATTTCTAACTTCATTTGGTATATTTCGTGCATTTACTTATTTATTTTTTGAGCTAGTTGACCCTGAAATTGAAAAGCACTACAAATGAACTCTGAAAATGTTGAAAGTTGGCATGCTATCATCATTTCACCCACATTGCATGTGTTAAAAAGTTGAGAGGGCTTCGACAAAAACTGGATGCACTTCGTGTACAAAACGGACAATCTCTCTCGAAGTATCACGGTTTCGAACGAGAACTCATCACCTACAAAGGCATTTCATTTTTTGAACTTATTTGAACTCCATACTTTTTGTGTGTTCAAAATGCACCATTCAAAGGCACATCACAAAATTTCATTAATTTCTGACTTCATTTGGTATATTTCGTGCATTTACTTTTTTTTTGAGCTAGTTGACCCTGAAATTGAAAAGCACTACAAATGAACTCTGAAAATGTTGAAAGGTGGCATGCTATCATCATTTCATCCACATAGCATGTGTTAAAAAGTTGAGAGGGCTACGACAAAAACTGGATGCACTTCGTGTACAAAACGGACAATCTCTCTCGAAGTATCAGGGTTTCGAACGAGAACTCATCTCCTACAAAGGCATTTCATTTTTTTGAACTTATTTGAACTCCATACTTTTTGTGTGTTCAAAATGCACCATTCAACATCACAAAATTTCAACAATTTCTCACTTCATTTGGTATTCTTCGTGCATTTACTTATTTTTTTTGAGCTAGTTGACCCTGAAATTGAAAAGCACTACAAATGAACTCTGAAAGTGTTTAAAGGTGGCATGCTATCATCATTTCATCCACATAGCATGTGTTAAAAAGTTGAGAGGGCTACGACAAAAACTGGATGCACTTCGTGTACAAAACGGACAATCTCTCTCGAAGTATCAGCGTTTCGAACGAGAACTCATCTCTTACAAAGGGATTTCATTTTTTTGAACTTATTTGAACTACACACTTTTTGTGTGTTCAAAATGCACCATTCAAAGGCACATCACAAAATTTCAACAATTTTTGACTTCATTTGGTATATTTCGTGCATTTACTTATTTTTTTTGAGCTAGTTGACCCTGAAATTGAAAAGCACTACAAATGAACTCTGAAAATGTTCAAAGTTGGCATGCTATCATCATTTCACCCACATAGCATGTGTTAAAAAGTTGAGAGGGCTACAACAAAAACTGGATGCACTTCGTGTACAAAACGTACAATCTCTCTCGAAGTATCACGGTTTCGAACGAGAACTCATATCTTACAAAGGGATTTCATTTTTTTGAACTTATCTTAACTCCATACTTTTTGTGTGTTCAAAATGCACCATTCAAAGGCACATCACAAAATTTCAACAATTTCTGACTTCATTTGGTATTCTTCGTGCATTTACTTATTTTTTTTGAGCTAGTTGACCCTGAAATTGAAAAGCACTACAAATGAACTCTGAAAATGTTGAAAGTTGGCATGCTATCATCATTTCACACACATAGCATGTGTTAAGAAGTTGAGAGGGCTACGACAAAAATTGGATGCACTTCGTGTACAAAACGGACAATCTCTCTCGAAGTATCAGCGTTTCGAACGAGAACTCATCTCTTACAAAGGGATTTCATTTTTTTGAACTTATTTAAGTCCATACTTTTTGTGTGTTCAAAACGCACCATTCAAAGGCACATCACAAAATTTCAACAATTTCTGACTTCATTTGGTAAAGTTCATGCATTTACTTATTTTTTTTTGAGCTAGTTGACCCTGAAATTGAAAAGCACTACAAATGAACTGTGAAAATGTTGAAAGTTGGCATGCTATCATAATTTCACCCATATAGCATGTGTTAAAAAGTTGAGAGGGCTACGACAAAAACTGGATGCACTTCGTGTACAAAACGGACAATCTCTCTCGAAGTATCAGCGTTTCGAACGAGAACTCATCTCTTACAAAGGGATTTCATTTTTTTGAACTTATTTGAACTCCATACTTTTTGTGTGTTCAAAATGCACCATTCAAAGGCACATCACAAAATTTCAACAATTTCTAACTTCATTTGGTATATTTCGTGCATTTACTTATTTTTTTTGAGCTACTTGACCCCGAAATTGAAAAGCACTACAAATGAACTCTGAAAATGTTGAAAGTTGGCATGCTATCATCATTTCACCCACATAGCATGTGTTAAAAAGTTGAGAGGGCTACGACAAAAATTGGATGCACTTCGCGTACAAAACGGACAATCTCTCTCGAAGTATCAGCGTTTCGAACGAGAACTCATCTCTTACATAGGGATTTCATTTTTTGAACTTATTTGAACTCCATACTTTTTGTGTGTTCAAAATGCACCATTCAAAGGCACATCACAAAATTTCAACAATTTCTCACTTCATTTGGTATATTTCGTGCATTTACTTTTTTTTTGAGCTAGTTGACCCTGAAATTGAAAAGCACTACAAATGAACTCTGAAAATGTTGAAAGTTGGCATGCTATCATCATTTCACCCACATAGCATGTGTTAACAAGTTGAGAGGGCTACGACAAAAACTGGATGCACTTCGTGTACAAATCGGACAATCTCTCTCGAAGTATCAGGGTTTCGAGCGAGAACTCATCTCTTACAAAGGTATTTCATTTTTTTGAACTTATTTGAACTCCATACTTTGTGTATGTTCAAAATGCACCATTCAAAGGCACATCACCAAATTTCAACAATTTCTGACTCCATTTGGTATATTTCGTGCATTTACTTATTTTTTTTTTGAGCTAGTTGACCCTGAAATTGAAAAGCACTACAAATGAACTATGAAAATGTTGAAAGTTGGCATGCTATCATCATTTCACCCACATAGCATGTGTTAAAAATTTGAGACGGCTACGACAAAAAATGGATGCACTTCGTGTACAAAACGGACAATCTCTCTCGAAGTATGAGCGTTTCGAACGAGAACTCATCTCTTACAAAGGGATTTCATTTTTTTGAACTTATTTGAACTCCATACTTTTTGTGTGTTAAAAATGCACCATTCAAAGGCACATCACAAAATGTCAACAATTTCTGACTTCATTTGGTATATTTCGTGCATTTACTTATTTACTTTTTGAGCTAGTTGACCCCGAAATTGAAAAGCAGTACAAATGAACTCTTAAAATGTTGAAAGTTGGCAGGCTATCACAATTTCACCCACATAGCATGTGTTAAAATGTTGAGAGGGCTACGACAAAAACTGGATGCACTTTGTGTACAAAACGGCTAATCTCTCTCGAAGTATCACGGTTTCGAACGAGAACTCATCTCTTACAAAGGGATTTCATTTTTTCGAACTTATTTGAACTCCATAGTTTTTGTGTGTTCAAAATGCACCATTCAAAGGCACATCACAAAATTTCAACAATTTCTAACTTCATTTGGTATATTTCATGCATTTACTTTTTTTTGAGCTAGTTGACCCTGAAATTGAAAAGCACTACAAATGAACTCTGAAAGTGTTGAAAGGTGGCATGCTATCATCATTTCATCCACATAGCATGTGTTAAAAAGTTGAGAGGGCTACGACAAAAACTGGATGCACTTCGTGTACAAAACGGACAATCTCTCTCGAAGTATCAGCGCTTCGAACGAGAACTCATCTCTCACAAAGGGATTTCATTTTTTGAACTTATTTGAACTCCATACTTTTTGTGTGTTCAAAATGCACCATTCAAAGGCACATCACAAAATTTCAACAATTTCTAACTTCATTTGGTATATTTCGTGCATTTACTTATTTATTTTTTAAGCTAGTTGACCCTGAAATTGAAAAGCACTACAAATGAACTCTGAAAATGTTGAAAGTTGGCATGCTATCATCATTTCACCCACATTGCATGTGTTAAAAAGTTGAGAGGGCTACGACAAAAACTGGATGCACTTCGTGTACAAAACAGACAATCTCTCTCGAAGTATCACGGTTTCGAACGAGAACTCATCTCCTACAAAGGCATTTCATTTTTTTGAACTTATTTGAACTCCATACTTTTTGTGTGTTCAAAATGCACCATTCAAAGGCACATCACAAAATTTCAACAATTTCTGACTTCATTTGGTATATTTCGTGCATTTACTTTTTTTTTGAGCTAGTTGACCCTGAAATTGAAAAGCACTACAAATGAACTCTGAAAATGTTGAAAGGTGGCATGCTATCATCATTTCATCCACATAGCATGTGTTAAAAAGTTGAGAGGGCTACGACAAAAACTGGATGCACTTCGTGTACAAAACGGACAATCTCTCTCGAAGTCTCAGCGTTTCGAACGAGAACTCATCTCTTACAAAGGGATTTCATTTTTTGACCTTATTTGAACTCCATACTTTTTGTGTGTTCAAAATGCACCATTCAAAGGCACATCACAAAATTTCAACAATTTCTAACTTCATTTGGTATATTTCGTGCATTTACTTATTTATTTTTTGAGCTAGTTGACCCTGAAATTGAAAAGCACTACAAATGAACTCTAAAAATGTTGAAAGTTGGCATGCTATCATCATTTCACCCACATTGCATGTGTTAAAAAGTTGAGAGGGCTACGACAAAAACTGGATGCACTTCGTGTACAAAACAGACAATCTCTCTCGAAGTATCACGGTTTCGAACGAGAACTCATCTCCTACAAAGGCATTTCATTTTTTTGAACTTATTTGAACTCCATACTTTTTGTGTGTTCAAAATGCACCATTCAAAGGCACATCACAAAATTTCAACAATTTCTGACTTCATTTGGTATATTTCGTGCATTTACTTTTTTTTTGAGCTAGTTGACCCTGAAATTGAAAAGCACTACAAATGAACTCTGAAAATGTTGAAAGGTGGCATGCTATCATCATTTCATCCACATAGCATGTGTTAAAAAGTTGAGAGGGCTACGACAAAAACTGGATGCACTTCGTGTACAAAACGGACAATCTCTCTCGAAGTATCAGCGTTTCGAACGAGAACTCATCTCTTACAAAGGGATTTCATTTTTTGAACTTATTTGAACTGCATACTTTTTGTGTGTTCAAAATGCACCATTCAAAGGCACATCACCAAATTTCAACAATTTCTAACTTCATTTGGTATATTTCGTGCATTTACTTTTTTTTGAGCTAGTTGACCCTGAAATTGAAAAGCACTACAAATGAACTCTGAAAATGTTGAAAGTTGGCATGCTATCATCATTTCACCCACATTGCATGTGTTAAAAAGTTGAGAGGGCTACGACAAAAATTGGATGCACTTCGTGTACAAAACAGACAATCTCTCTCGAAGTATCACGGTTTCGAACGAGAACTCATCTCCTACAAAGGCATTTCATTTTTTTGAACTTATTTGAACTCCAAACTTTTTGTGTGTTCAAAATGCACCATTCAAAGGCACATCACAAAATTTCAACAATTTCTGACTTCATTTGGTATATTTCGTGCATTTACTTTTTTTTGAGCTAGTTGACCCTGAAATTGAAAAGCACTACAAATGAACTCTGAAAATGTTGAAAGGTGGCATGCTATCATCATTTCATCCACATAGCATGTGTTAAAAAGTTGAGAGGGCTACGACAAAAACTGGATGCACTTCGTGTACAAAACGAACAATCTCTCTCGAAGTATCAGGGTTTCGAACGAGAACTCATCTCCTACAAAGGCATTTCATTTTTTTGAACTTATTTGAACTCCATACTTTTTGTGTGTTCAAAATGCACCATTCAAAGGCACATCAAAAATTTCAACAATTTCTCACTTCATTTGTTATTCTTCGTGCATTTACTTATTTTTTTTGAGCTAGTTGACCCTGAAATTGAAAAGCACTACAAATGAACTCTGAAAGTGTTGAAAGGTGGCATGCTATCATCATTTCATCCACATAGCATGTGTTAAAAAGTTGAGAGGGCTACGACAAAAACTGGATGCACTTCGTGTACAAAACGGACAATCTCTCTCGAAGTATCAGCGTTTCGAACGAGAACTCATCTCTTACAAAGGGATTTCATTTTTTTGAACTTATTTGAACTCCACACTTTTTGTGTGTTCAAAATGCACCATTCAAAGGCACATCACAAAATTTCAACAATTTCTGACTCCATTTGGTAAATTTCATGCATTTACTTATTTTTTTTTGAGCTAGTTGACCCTGAAATTGAAAAGCACTACAAATGAACTATAAAATGTTGAAAGTTGGCATGCTATCATAATTTCACCCACATAGCATGTGTTAAAAATTTGAGAGGGTTACGACAAAAACTGGATGCACTTCGTGTACAAAACGGACAATCTCTCTCGAAGTATCAGCGTTTCGAACGAGAACTCATCTCTTACAAAGGGATTTCATTTTTTTGAACTTATTTGAACTCCATACTTTTTGTGTGTTCAAAATGCACCATTCAAAGGCACATCACAAAATTTCAACAATTTCTAACTTCATTTGGTGTATTTCGTGCATTTACTTATTTTTTTTTGAGCTACTTGACCCCGAAATTGAAAAGCACTACAAATGAACTCTGGAAATGTTGAAAGTTGGCATGCTATCATCATTTCACCCACATAGCATGTGTTAAAAAGTTGAGAGGGCTACGACAAAAATTGGATGCACTTCGCGTACAAAACGGACAATCTCTCTCGAAGTATCAGCGTTTCGAACGAGAACTCATCTCTTACATAGGGATTTCATTTTTTGAACTTATTTGAACTCCATACTTTTTGTGTGTTCAAAATGCACCATTCAAAGGCACATCACAAAATTTCAACAATTTCTCACTTCATTTGGTATATTTCGTGCATTTACTTTTTTTTTGAGCTAGTTGACCCTGAAATTGAAAAGCACTACAAATGAACTCTGAAAATGTTGAAAGTTGGCATGCTATCATCACTTCACCCACATAGCATGTGTTAACAAGTTGAGAGGGCTACGACAAAAACTGGATGCACTTCGTGTACAAATCGGACAATCTCTCTCGAGGTATCAGGGTTTCGAACGAGAACTCATCTCTTACAAAGGTATTTCATTTTTTTGAACTTATTTGAACTCCATACTTTGTGTGTGTTCAAAATGCACCATTCAAAGGCACATCACCAAATTTCAACAATTTCTGACTCCATTTGGTATATTTCGTGCATTTACTTATTTTTTTTGAGCTAGTTGACCCTGAAATTGAAAAGCACTACAAATGAACTATAAAATGTTGAAAGTTGGCATGCTATCATCATTTCACCCACATAGCATGTGTTAAAAATTTGAGAGGGCTACGACAAAAAATGGATGCACTTCGTGTACAAAACGGACAATCTCTCTCGATGTATGAGCGTTTCGAACGAGAACTCATCTCTTACAAAGGGATTTCATTTTATTGAACTTATTTGAACTCCATACTTTTTGTGTGTTAAAAATGCACCATTCAAAGGCACATCACAAAATGTCAACAATTTCTGACTTCATTTGGTATATTTCGTGCATTTACTTATTTATTTTTTGAGCTAGTTGACCCTGAAATTGAAAAGCACTACAAATGAACTTTGAAAATGTTGAAAGTTGGCATGCTATCATCATTTCACCCACATTGCATGTGTTAAAAAGTTGAGAGGGCTACGACAAAAACTGGATGCACTTCGTGTACAAAACAGACAATCTCTCTCGAAGTATCACGGTTTCGAACGAGAACTCATCTCCTACAAAGGAATTTCATTTTTTTGAAATTATTTGAACTCCATACTTTTTGTGTGTTCAAAATGCACCATTCAAAGGCACATCACAAAATTTCAACAATTTCTGACTTCATTTGGTATATTTCGTGCATTTACTTTTTTTTTGAGCTAGTTGACCCTGAAATTGAAAAGCACTACAAATGAACTCTGAAAATGTTGAAAGGTGGCATGCTATCATCATTTCATCCACATAGCATGTGTTAAAAAGTTGAGAGGGCTACGACAAAAACTGGATGCACTTCGTGTACAAAACGGACAATCTCTCTCGAAGTATCAGCGTTTCGAACGAGAACTCATCTCTTACAAAGGGATTTCATTTTTTGAACTTATTTGAACTCCATACTTTTTGTGTGTTCAAAATGCACCATTCAAAGGCACATCACAAAATTTCAACAATTTCTAACTTCATTTGGTATATTTCGTGCATTTACTTATTTATTTTTTGAGCTAGTTGACCCTGAAATTGAAAAGCACTACAAATGAACTCTGAAAATGTTGAAAGTTGGCATGCTATCATCATTTCACCCACATTGCATGTGTTAAAAAGTTTAGAGGGCTACGACAAAAACTGGATGCACTTCGTGTACAAAACAGACAATCTCTCTCGAAGTATCACGGTTTCGAACGAGAACTCATCTCCTACAAAGGCATTTCATTTTTTTGAACTTATTTGAACTCCATACTTTTTTGTGTTCAAAATGCACCATTCAAAGGCACATCACAAAATTTCAACAATTTCTGACTTCATTTGGTATATTTCGTGCATTTACTTTTTTTTTGAGCTAGTTGACCCTGAAATTGAAAAGCACTACAAATGAACTCTGAAAATGTTGAAAGGTGGCATGCTATCATCATTTCATCCACATAGCATGTGTTAAAAAGTTGAGAGGGCTACGACAAAAACTGGATGCACTTCGTGTACAAAACGGACAATCTCTCTCGAAGTATCAGCGTTTCGAACGAGAACTCATCTCTTACAAAGGGATTTCATTTTTTGAACTTATTTGAACTGCATACTTTTTGTGTGTTCAAAATGCACCATTCGAAGGCACATCACAAAATTTCAACAATTTCTAACTTCATTTGGTATATCTCGTGCATTTACTTATTTATTTTTTGAGCTAGTTGACCCTGAAATTGAAAAGCACTACAAATGAACTCTGAAAATGTTGAAAGTTGGCATGCTATCATCATTTCACCCACATTGCATGTGTTAAAAAGTTGAGAGGGCTACGACAAAAACTGGATGCACTTCGTGTACAAAACAGACAATCTCTCTCGAAGTATCACGGTTTCGAACGAGAACTCATCTCCTACAAAGACATTTCATTTTTTTGAACTTATTTGAACTCCATACTTTTTGTGTGTTCAAAATGCACCATTCAAAGGCACATCACAAAATTTCAACAATTTCTCACTTCATTTGGTATATTTCGTGCATTTACTTTTTTTTTGAGCTAGTTGACCCTGAAATTGAAAAGCACTACAAATGAACTCTGAAAATGTTGAAAGGTGGCATGCTATCATCATTTCACCCACATAGCATGTGTTAACAAGTTGAGAGGGCTACGACAAAAACTGGATGCACTTCGTGTACAAATCGGACAATCTCTCTCGAGGTATCAGGGTTTCAACGAGAACTCATCTCTTACAAAGGTATTTCATTTTTTTGAACTTATTTGAACTCCATACTTTGTGTGTGTTCAAAATGCACCATTCAAAGGCACATCACCAAATTTCAACAATTTCTGACTCCATTTGGTATATTTCGTGCATTTACTTATTTTTTTTTGAGCTAGTTGACCCTGAAATTGAAAAGCACTACAAATGAACTATAAAATGTTGTAAGTTGGCATGTTATCATCATTTCACCCACATAGCATGTGTTAAAAATTTGAGAGGGCTACGACAAAAAATGGATGCACTTCGTGTACAAAACGAACAATCTCTCTCGAAGTATCAGGGTTTCGAACGAGAACTCATCTCCTACAAAGGCATTTCATTTTTTTGAACTTATTTGAACTCCATACTTTTTGTGTGTTCAAAATGCACCATTCAAAGGCACATCACAAAATTTCAACAATTTCTAACTTCATTTGGTATATCTCGTGCATTTACTTATTTATTTTTTGAGCTAGTTGACCCTGAAATTGAAAAGCACTACAAATGAACTCTGAAAATGTTGAAAGTTGGCATGCTATCATCATTTCACCCACATTGCATGTGTTAAAAAGTTGAGAGGGCTACGACAAAAACTGGATGCACTTCGTGTACAAAACAGACAATCTCTCTCGAAGTATCACGGTTTCGAACGAGAACTCATCTCCTACAAAGACATTTCATTTTTTTGAACTTATTTGAACTCCATACTTTTTGTGTGTTCAAAATGCACCATTCAAAGGCACATCACAAAATTTCAACAATTTCTCACTTCATTTGGTATATTTCGTGCATTTACTTTTTTTTTGAGCTAGTTGACCCTGAAATTGAAAAGCACTACAAATGAACTCTGAAAATGTTGAAAGGTGGCATGCTATCATCATTTCACCCACATAGCATGTGTTAACAAGTTGAGAGGGCTACGACAAAAACTGGATGCACTTCGTGTACAAATCGGACAATCTCTCTCGAGGTATCAGGGTTTCAACGAGAACTCATCTCTTACAAAGGTATTTCATTTTTTTGAACTTATTTGAACTCCATACTTTGTGTGTGTTCAAAATGCACCATTCAAAGGCACATCACCAAATTTCAACAATTTCTGACTCCATTTGGTATATTTCGTGCATTTACTTATTTTTTTTTGAGCTAGTTGACCCTGAAATTGAAAAGCACTACAAATGAACTATAAAATGTTGTAAGTTGGCATGTTATCATCATTTCACCCACATAGCATGTGTTAAAAATTTGAGAGGGCTACGACAAAAAATGGATGCACTTCGTGTACAAAACGAACAATCTCTCTCGAAGTATCAGGGTTTCGAACGAGAACTCATCTCCTACAAAGGCATTTCATTTTTTTGAACTTATTTGAACTCCACAGTTTTTGTGTGTTCAAAATGCACCATTCAAAGGCACATCACAAAATTTCAACAATTTCTCACTTCATTTGTTATTCTTCGTGCATTTACTTATTATTTTTGAGCTAGTTGACCCTGAAATTGAAAAGCACTACAAATGAACTCTGAAAGTGTTGAAAGGTGGCATGCTATCATCATTTCATCCACATAGCATGTGTTAAAAAGTTGAGAGGGCTACAACAAAAACTGGATGCACTTCGTGTACAAAACGGACAATCTCTCTCGAAGTATCAGCGTTTCGAACGAGAACTCATCTCTTACAAAGGGATTTCATTTTTTTGAACTTATTTGAACTCCACACTTTTTGTGTGTTCAAAATGCACCATTCAAAGGCACATCACAAAATTTCAACAATTTCTGACTCCATTTGGTAAATTTCATGCATTTACTTATTTTTTTTTGAGCTAGTTGACCCTGAAATTGAAAAGCACTACAAATGAACTATAAAATGTTGAAAGTTGGCATGCTATCATAATTTCACCCACATAGCATGTGTTAAAAATTTGAGAGGGTTACGACAAAAACTGGATGCACTTCGTGTACAAAACGGACAATCTCTCTCGAAGTATCAACGTTTCGAACGAGAACTCATCTCTTACAAAGGGATTTCATTTTTTTGAACTTATTTGAACTCCATACTTTTTGTGTGTTCAAAACGCACCATTCAAAGGCACATCACAAAATTTCAACAATTTCTAACTTCATTTGGTGTATTTCGTGCATTTACTTATTTTTTTTGAGCTACTTGACCCCGAAATTGAAAAGCACTACAAATGAACTCTGGAAATGTTGAAAGTTGGCATGCTATCATCATTTCACCCACATAGCATGTGTTAAAAAGTTGAGAGGGCTACGACAAAAATTGGATGCACTTCGCGTACAAAACGGACAATCTCTCTCGAAGTATCAGCGTTTCGAACGAGAACTCATCTCTTACATAGGGATTTCATTTTTTGAACTTATTTGAACTCCATACTTTTTGTGTGTTCAAAATGCACCATTCAAAGGCACATCACAAAATTTCAACAATTTCTCACTTCATTTGGTATATTTCGTGCATTTACTTTTTTTTTTGAGCTAGTTGACCCTGAAATTGAAAAGCACTACAAATGAAATCTGAAAATGTTGAAAGTTGGCATGCTATCATCATTTCACCCACATAGCATGTGTTAACAAGTTGAGAGGGCTACGACAAAAACTGGATGCACTTCGTGTACAAATCGGACAATCTCTCTCGAGGTATCAAGGTTTCGAACGAGAACTCATCTCTTACAAATTTATTTCATTTTTTTGAACTTATTTGAACTCCATACTTTGTGTGTGTTCAAAATGCACCATTCAAAGGCACATCACCAAATTTCAACAATTTCTGACTCCATTTGGTATATTTCGTGCATTTACTTATTTTTTTTGAGCTAGTTGACCCTGAAATTGAAAAGCACTACAAATGAACTATAAAATGTTGAAAGTTGGCATGCTATCATCATTTCACCCACATAGCATGTGTTAAAAATTTGAGAGGGCTACGACAAAAAATGGATGCACTTCGTGTACAAAACGGACAATCTCTCTCGATGTATGAGCGTTTCGAACGAGAACTCATCTCTTACAAAGGGATTTCATTTTATTGAACTTATTTGAACTCCATACTTTTTGTGTGTTAAAAATGCACCATTCAAAGGCACATCACAAAATGTCAACAATTTCTGACTTCATTTGGTATATTTCGTGCATTTACTTATTTATTTTTTGAGCTAGTTGACCCTGAAATTGAAAAGCACTACAAATGAACTTTGAAAATGTTGAAAGTTGGCATGCTATCATCATTTCACCCACATTGCATGTGTTAAAAAGTTGAGAGGGCTACGACAAAAACTGGATGCACTTCGTGTACAAAACAGACAATCTCTCTCGAAGTATCACGGTTTCGAACGAGAACTCATCTCCTACAAAGGCATTTCATTTTTTTGAACTTATTTGAACTCCATACTTTTTGTGTGTTCAAAATGCACCATTCAAAGGCACATCACAAAATTTCAACAATTTCTGACTTCATTTGGTATATTTCGTGCATTTACTTTTTTTTTGAGCTAGTTGACCCTGAAATTGAAAAGCACTACAAATGAACTCTGAAAATGTTGAAAGTTGGCATGCTATCATCATTTCACCCACATTGCATGTGTTAAAAAGTTGAGAGGGCTACGACAAAAATTGGATGCACTTCGCGTACAAAACGGACAATCTCTCTCGAAGTATCAGCGTTTCGAACGAGAACTCATCTCTTACATAGGGATTTCATTTTTTGAACTTATTTGAACTCCATACTTTTTGTGTGTTCAAAATGCACCATTCAAAGGCACATCACAAAATTTCAACAATTTCTGACTTCATTTGGTATATTTCGTGCATTTACTTTTTTTTTGAGCTAGTTGACCCTGAAATTGAAAAGCACTACAAATGAACTCTGAAAATGTTGAAAGGTGGCATGCTATCATCATTTCATCCACATAGCATGTGTTAAAAAGTTGAGAGGGCTACGACAAAAACTGGATGCACTTCGTGTACAAAACGGACAATCTCTCTCGAAGTATCAGCGTTTCGAACGAGAACTCATCTCTTACAAAGGGATTTCATTTTTTGAACTTATTTGAACTCCATACTTTTTGTGTGTTCAAAATGCACCATTCAAAGGCACATCACAAAATTTCAACAATTTCTAACTTCATTTGGTATATTTCGTGCATTTACTTATTTATTTTTTGAGCTAGTTGACCCTGAAATTGAAAAGCACTACAAATGAACTCTGAAAATGTTGAAAGTTGGCATGCTATCATCATTTCACCCACATTGCATGTGTTAAAAAGTTGAGAGGGCTACGACAAAAACTGGATGCACTTCGTGTACAAAACAGACAATCTCTCTCGAAGTATCACGGTTTCGAACGAGAACTCATCTCCTACAAAGGCATTTCATTTTTTTGAACTTATTTGAACTCCATAATTTTTGTGTGTTCAAAATGCACCATTCAAAGGCACATCACAAAATTTCAACAATTTCTGACTTCATTTGGTATATTTCGTGCATTTACTTTTTTTTTGAGCTAGTTGACCCTGAAATTGAAAAGCACTACAAATGAACTCTGAAAATGTTGAAAGGTGGCATGCTATCATCATTTCATCCACATAGCATGTGTTAAAAAGTTGAGAGGGCTACGACAAAAACTGGATGCACTTCGTGTACAAAACGGACAATCTCTCTCGAAGTATCAGCGTTTCGAACGAGAACTCATCTCTTACAAAGGGATTTCATTTTTTGAACTTATTTGAACTGCATACTTTTTGTGTGTTCAAAATGCACCATTCAAAGGCACATCACAAAATTTCAACAATTTCTAACTTCATTTGGTATATCTCGTGCATTTACTTATTTATTTTTTGAGCTAGTTGACCCTGAAATTGAAAAGCACTACAAATGAACTCTGAAAATGTTGAAAGTTGGCATGCTATCATCATTTCACCCACATTGCATGTGTTAAAAAGTTGAGAGGGCTACGACATAAACTGGATGCACTTCGTGTACAAAACAGACAATCTCTCTCGAAGTATCACGGTTTCGAACGAGAACTCATCTCCTACAAAGACATTTCATTTTTTTGAACTTATTTGAACTCCATACTTTTTGTGTGTTCAAAATGCACCATTCAAAGGCACATCACAAAATTTCAACAATTTCTGACTTCATTTGGTATATTTCGTGCATTTACTTTTTTTTGAGCTAGTTGACCCTGAAATTGAAAAGCACTACAAATGAACTCTGAAAATGTTGAAAGGTGGCATGCTATCATCATTTCATCCACATAGCATGTGTTAAAAAGTTGAGAGGGCCACGACAAAAACTGGATGCACTTCGTGTACAAAACGGACAATCTCTCTCGAAGTATCAGCGTTTCGAACGAGAACTCATCTCTTACAAAGGGATTTCATTTTTTGAACTTATTTGAACTGCATACTTTTTGTGTGTTCAAAATGCACCATTCAAAGGCACATCACAAAATTTCAACAATTTCTAACTTCATTTGGTATATCTCGTGCATTTACTTATTTATTTTTTGAGCTAGTTGACCCTGAAATTGAAAAGCACTACAAATGAACTCTGAAAATGTTGAAAGTTGGCATGCTATCATCATTTCACCCACATTGCATGTGTTAAAAAGTTGAGAGGGCTACGACAAAAACTGGATGCACTTCGTGTACAAAACAGACAATCTCTCTCGAAGTATCACGGTTTCGAACGAGAACTCATCTCCTACAAAGACATTTCATTTTTTTGAACTTATTTGAACTCCATACTTTTTGTGTGTTCAAAATGCACCATTCAAAGGCACATCACAAAATTTCAACAATTTCTGACTTCATTTGGTATATTTCGTGCATTTACTTTTTTTTGAGCTAGTTGACCCTGAAATTGAAAAGCACTACAAATGAACTCTGAAAATGTTGAAAGGTGGCATGCTATCATCATTTCATCCACATAGCATGTGTTAAAAAGTTGAGAGGGCTACGACAAAAACTGGATGCACTTCGTGTACAAAACGGACAATCTCTCTCGAAGTATCAGCGTTTCGAACGAGAACTCATCTCTTACAAAGGGATTTCATTTTTTGACCTTATTTGAACTCCATACTTTTTGTGTGTTCAAAATGCACCATTCAAAGGCACATCACAAATTTCAACAATTTCTCACTTCATTTGTTATTCTTCGTGCATTTACTTATTTTTTTTGAGCTAGTTGACCCTGAAATTGAAAAGCACTACAAATGAACTCTGAAAGTGTTGAAAGGTGGCATGCTATCATCATTTCATCCACATAGCATGTGTTAAAAAGTTGAGAGGGCTACGACAAAAACTGGATGCACTTCGTGTACAAAACGGACAATCTCTCTCGAAGTATCAGCGTTTCGAACGAGAACTCATCTCTTACAAAGGGATTTCATTTTTTTGAACTTATTTGAACTCCACACTTTTTGTGTGTTCAAAATGCACCATTCAAAGGCACATCACAAAATTTCAACAATTTCTGACTCCATTTGGTAAATTTCATGCATTTACTTTTTTTTTTGAGCTAGTTGACCCTGAAATTGAAAAGCACTACAAATGAACTATAAAATGTTGAAAGTTGGCATGCTATCATAATTTCACCCACATAGCATGTGTTAAAAATTTGAGAGGGTTACGACAAAAACTGGATGCACTTCGTGTACAAAACGGACAATCTCTCTCGAAGTATCAGCGTTTCGAACGAGAACTCATCTCTTACAAAGGGATTTCATTTTTTTGAACTTATTTGAACTCCATACTTTTTGTGTGTTCAAAATGCACCATTCAAAGGCACATCACAAAATTTCAACAATTTCTAACTTCATTTGGTGTATTTCGTGCATTTACTTATTTTTTTGAGCTACTTGACCCCGAAATTGAAAAGCACTACAAATGAACTCTGGAAATGTTGAAAGTTGGCATGCTATCATCATTTCACCCACATAGCATGTGTTAAAAAGTTGAGAGGGCTACGACAAAAATTGGATGCACTTCGCGTACAAAACGGACAATCTCTCTCGAAGTATCAGCGTTTCGAACGAGAACTCATCTCTTACATAGGGATTTCATTTTTTGAACTTATTTGAACTCCATACTTTTTGTGTGTTCAAAATGCACCATTCAAAGGCACATCACAAAGTTTCAACAATTTCTCACTTCATTTGGTATATTTCGTGCATTTACTTTTTTTTTGAGCTAGTTGACCCTGAAATTGAAAAGCACTACAAATGAACTCTGAAAATGTTGAAAGTTGGCATGCTATCATCATTTCACCCACATAGCATGTGTTAACAAGTTGAGAGGGCTACGACAAAAACTGGATGCACTTCGTGTACAAATCGGACAATCTCTCTCGAGGTATCAGGGTTTCGAACGAGAACTCATCTCTTACAAAGGTATTTCATTTTTTTGAACTTATTTGAACTCCATACTTTGTGTGTGTTCAAAATGCACCATTCAAAGGCACATCACCAAATTTCAACAATTTCTGACTCCATTTGGTATATTTCGTGCATTTACTTATTTTTTTTGAGCTAGTTGACCCTGAAATTGAAAAGCACTACAAATGAACTATAAAATGTTGAAAGTTGGCATGCTATCATCATTTCACCCACATAGCATGTGTTAAAAATTTGAGAGGGCTACGACAAAAAATGGATGCACTTCGTGTACAAAACGGACAATCTCTCTCGATGTATGAGCGTTTCGAACGAGAACTCATCTCTTACAAAGGGATTTCATTTTATTGAACTTATTTGAACTCCATACTTTTTGTGTGTTAAAAATGCACCATTCAAAGGCACATCACAAAATGTCAACAATTTCTGACTTCATTTGGTATATTTCGTGCATTTACTTATTTATTTTTTGAGCTAGTTGACCCTGAAATTGAAAAGCACTACAAATGAACTTTGAAAATGTTGAAAGTTGGCATGCTATCATCATTTCACCCACATTGCATGTGTTAAAAAGTTGAGAGGGCTACGACAAAAACTGGATGCACTTCGTGTACAAAACAGACAATCTCTCTCGAAGTATCACGGTTTCGAACGAGAACTCATCTCCTACAAAGGCATTTCATTTTTTTGAACTTATTTGAACTCCATACTTTTTGTGTGTTCAAAATGCACCATTCAAAGGCACATCACAAAATTTCAACAATTTCTGACTTCATTTGGTATATTTCGTGCATTTACTTTTTTTTTGAGCTAGTTGACCCTGAAATTGAAAAGCACTACAAATGAACTCTGAAAATGTTGAAAGGTGGCATGCTATCATCATTTCATCCACATAGCATGTGTTAAAAAGTTGAGAGGGCTACGACAAAAACTGGATGCACTTCGTGTACAAAACGGACAATCTCTCTCGAAGTATCAGCGTTTCGAACGAGAACTCATCTCTTACAAAGGGATTTCATTTTTTGAACTTATTTGAACTCCATACTTTTTGTGTGTTCAAAATGCACCATTCAAAGGCACATCACAAAATTTCAACAATTTCTAACTTCATTTGGTATATTTCGTGCATTTACTTATTTATTTTATGAGCTAGTTGACCCTGAAATTGAAAAGCACTACAAATGAACTCTGAAAATGTTGAAAGTTGGCATGCTATCATCATTTCACCCACATTGCATGTGTTAAAAAGTTTAGAGGGCTACGACAAAAACTGGATGCACTTCGTGTACAAAACAGACAATCTCTCTCGAAGTATCACGGTTTCGAACGAGAACTCATCTCCTACAAAGGCATTTCATTTTTTTGAACTTATTTGAACTCCATACTTTTTGTGTGTTCAAAATGCACCATTCAAAGGCACATCAAAAAATTTCAACAATTTCTGAATTCATTTGGTATATTTCGTGCATTTACTTTTTTTTTGAGCTAGTTGACCCTGAAATTGAAAAGCACTACAAATGAACTCTGAAAATGTTGAAAGGTGGCATGCTATCATCATTTCATCCACATAGCATGTGTTAAAAAGTTGAGAGGGCTACGACAAAAACTGGATGCACTTCGTGTACAAAACGGACAATCTCTCTCGAAGTATCAGCGTTTCGAACGAGAACTCATCTCTTACAAAGGGATTTCATTTTTTGAACTTATTTGAACTGCATACTTTTTGTGTGTTCAAAATGCACCATTCAAAGGCACATCACAAAATTTCAACAATTTCTAACTTCATTTGGTATATCTCGTGCATTTACTTATTTATTTTTTGAGCTAGTTGACCCTGAAATTGAAAAGCACTACAAATGAACTCTGAAAATGTTGAAAGTTGGCATGCTATCATCATTTCACCCACATTGCATGTGTTAAAAAGTTGAGAGGGCTACGACAAAAACTGGATGCACTTCGTGTACAAAACAGACAATCTCTCTCGAAGTATCACGGTTTCGAACGAGAACTCATCTCCTACAAAGACATTTCATTTTTTTGAACTTATTTGAACTCCATACTTTTTGTGTGTTCAAAATGCACCATTCAAAGGCACATCACAAAATTTCAACAATTTCTCACTTCATTTGGTATATTTCGTGCATTTACTTTTTTTTTGAGCTAGTTGACCCTGAAATTGAAAAGCACTACAAATGAACTCTGAAAATGTTGAAAGGTGGCATGCTATCATCATTTCACCCACATAGCATGTGTTAACAAGTTGAGAGGGCTACGACAAAAACTGGATGCACTTCGTGTACAAATCGGACAATCTCTCTCGAGGTATCAGGGTTTCAACGAGAACTCATCTCTTACAAAGGTATTTCATTTTTTTGAACTTATTTGAACTCCATACTTTGTGTGTGTTCAAAATGCACCATTCAAAGGCACATCACAAAATTTCAACAATTTCTGACTCCATTTGGTATATTTCGTGCATTTACTTATTTTTTTTTGAGCTGGTTGACCCTGAAATTGAAAAGCACTACAAATGAACTATAAAATGTTGAAAGTTGGCATGCTATCATCATTTCACCCACATAGCATGTGTTAAAAATTTGAGAGGGCTACGACAAAAAATGGATGCACTTCGTGTACAAAACGAACAATCTCTCTCGAAGTATCAGGGTTTCGAACGAGAACTCATCTCCTACAAAGGCATTTCATTTTTTTGAACTTATTTGAACTCCATACTTTTTGTGTGTTCAAAATGCACCATTCAAAGGCACATCACAAAATTTCAACAATTTCTCACTTCATTTGTTATTCTTCGTGCATTTACTTATTATTTTTGAGCTAGTTGACCCTGAAATTGAAAAGCACTACAAATGAACTCTGAAAGTGTTGAAAGGTGGCATGCTATCATCATTTCATCCACATAGCATGTGTTAAAAAGTTGAGAGGGCTACAACAAAAACTGGATGCACTTCGTGTACAAAACGGACAATCTCTCTCGAAGTATCAGCGTTTCGAACGAGAACTCATCTCTTACAAAGGGATTTCATTTTTTTGAACTTATTTGAACTCCACACTTTTTGTGTGTTCAAAATGCACCATTCAAAGGCACATCACAAAATTTCAACAATTTCTGACTCCATTTGGTAAATTTCATGCATTTACTTTTTTTTTTTGAGCTAGTTGACCCTGAAATTGAAAAGCACTACAAATGAACTATAAAATGTTGAAAGTTGGCATGCTATCATAATTTCACCCACATAGCATGTGTTAAAAATTTGAGAGGGTTACGACAAAAACTGGATGCACTTCGTGTACAAAACGGACAATCTCTCTCGAAGTATCAGCGTTTCGAACGAGAACTCATCTCTTACAAAGGGATTTCATTTTTTTGAACTTATTTGAACTCCATACTTTTTGTGTGTTCAAAATGCACCATTCAAAGGCACATCACAAAATTTCAACAATTTCTAACTTCATTTGGTGTATTTCGTGCATTTACTTATTTTTTTGAGCTACTTGACCCCGAAATTGAAAAGCACTACAAATGAACTCTGGAAATGTTGAAAGTTGGCATGCTATCATCATTTCACCCACATAGCATGTGTTAAAAAGTTGAGAGGGCTACGACAAAAATTGGATGCACTTCGCGTACAAAACGGACAATCTCTCTCGAAGTATCAGCGTTTCGAACGAGAACTCATCTCTTACATAGGGATTTCATTTTTTGAACTTATTTGAACTCCATACTTTTTGTGTGTTCAAAATGCACCATTCAAAGGCACATCACAAAGTTTCAACAATTTCTCACTTCATTTGGTATATTTCGTGCATTTACTTTTTTTTTGAGCTAGTTGACCCTGAAATTGAAAAGCACTACAAATGAACTCTGAAAATGTTGAAAGTTGGCATGCTATCATCATTTCACCCACATAGCATGTGTTAACAAGTTGAGAGGGCTACGACAAAAACTGGATGCACTTCGTGTACAAATCGGACAATCTCTCTCGAGGTATCAGGGTTTCGAACGAGAACTCATCTCTTACAAAGGTATTTCATTTTTTTGAACTTATTTGAACTCCATACTTTGTGTGTGTTCAAAATGCACCATTCAAAGGCACATCACCAAATTTCAACAATTTCTGACTCCATTTGGTATATTTCGTGCATTTACTTATTTTTTTTTGAGCTAGTTGACCCTGAAATTGAAAAGCACTACAAATGAACTATAAAATGTTGAAAGTTGGCATGCTATCATCATTTCACCCACATAGCATGTGTTAAAAATTTGAGAGGGCTACGACAAAAAATGGATGCACTTCGTGTACAAAACGGACAATCTCTCTCGATGTATGAGCGTTTCGAACGAGAACTCATCTCTTACAAAGGGATTTCATTTTATTGAACTTATTTGAACTCCATACTTTTTGTGTGTTAAAAATGCACCATTCAAAGGCACATCACAAAATGTCAACAATTTCTGACTTCATTTGGTATATTTCGTGCATTTACTTATTTATTTTTTGAGCTAGTTGACCCTGAAATTGAAAAGCACTACAAATGAACTTTGAAAATGTTGAAAGTTGGCATGCTATCATCATTTCATCCACATTGCATGTGTTAAAAAGTTGAGAGGGCTACGACAAAAACTGGATGCACTTCGTGTACAAAACAGACAATCTCTCTCGAAGTATCACAGTTTCGAACGAGAACTCATCTCCTACAAAGGCATTTCATTTTTTTGAACTTATTTGAACTCCATACTTTTTGTGTGTTCAAAATGCACCATTCAAAGGCACATCACAAAATTTCAACAATTTCTGACTTCATTTGGTATATTTCGTGCATTTACTTTTTTTTTGAGCTAGTTGACCCTGAAATTGAAAAGCACTACAAATGAACTCTGAAAATGTTGAAAGGTGGCATGCTATCATCATTTCATCCACATAGCATGTGTTAAAAAGTTGAGAGGGCTACGACAAAAACTGGATGCACTTCGTGTACAAAACGGACAATCTCTCTCGAAGTATCAGCGTTTCGAACGAGAACTCATCTCTTACAAAGGGATTTCACTTTTTGAACTTATTTGAACTCCATACTTTTTGTGTGTTCAAAATGCACCATTCAAAGGCACATCACAAAATTTCAACAATTTCTAACTTCATTTGGTATATTTCGTGCATTTACTTATTTATTTTATGAGCTAGTTGACCCTGAAATTGAAAAGCACTACAAATGAACTCTGAAAATGTTGAAAGTTGGCATGCTATCATCATTTCACCCACATTGCATGTGTTAAAAAGTTTAGAGGGCTACGACAAAAACTGGATGCACTTCGTGTACAAAACAGACAATCTCTCTCGAAGTATCACGGTTTCGAACGAGAACTCATCTCCTACAAAGGCATTTCATTTTTTTGAACTTATTTGAACTCCATACTTTTTGTGTGTTCAAAATGCACCATTCAAAGGCACATCAAAAAATTTCAACAATTTCTGACTTCATTTGGTATATTTCGTGCATTTACTTTTTTTTTGAGCTAGTTGACCCTGAAATTGAAAAGCACTACAAATGAACTCTGAAAATGTTGAAAGGTGGCATGCTATCATCATTTCATCCACATAGCATGTGTTAAAAAGTTGAGAGGGCTACGACAAAAACTGGATGCACTTCGTGTACAAAACGGACAATCTCTCTCGAAGTATCAGCGTTTCGAACGAGAACTCATCTCTTACAAAGGGATTTCATTTTTTGAACTTATTTGAACTGCATACTTTTTGTGTGTTCAAAATGCACCATTCAAAGGCACATCACAAAATTTCAACAATTTCTAACTTCATTTGGTATATCTCGTGCATTTACTTATTTATTTTTTGAGCTAGTTGACCCTGAAATTGAAAAGCACTACAAATGAACTCTGAAAATGTTGAAAGTTGGCATGCTATCATCATTTCACCCACATTGCATGTGTTAAAAAGTTGAGAGGGCTACGACAAAAACTGGATGCACTTCGTGTACAAAACAGACAATCTCTCTCGAAGTATCACGGTTTCGAACGAGAACTCATCTCCTACAAAGACATTTCATTTTTTTGAACTTATTTGAACTCCATACTTTTTGTGTGTTCAAAATGCACCATTCAAAGGCACATCACAAAATTTCAACAATTTCTCACTTCATTTGGTATATTTCGTGCATTTACTTTTTTTTGAGCTAGTTGACCCTGAAATTGAAAAGCACTACAAATGAACTCTGAAAATGTTGAAAGGTGGCATGCTATCATCATTTCACCCACATAGCATGTGTTAACAAGTTGAGAGGGCTACGACAAAAACTGGATGCACTTCGTGTACAAATCGGACAATCTCTCTCGAGGTATCAGGGTTTCAACGAGAACTCATCTCTTACAAAGGTATTTCATTTTTTTGAACTTATTTGAACTCCATACTTTGTGTGTGTTCAAAATGCACCATTCAAAGGCACATCACCAAATTTCAACAATTTCTGACTCCATTTGGTATATTTCGTGCATTTACTTATTTTTTTTTGAGCTAGTTGACCCTGAAATTGAAAAGCACTACAAATGAACTATAAAATGTTGAAAGTTGGCATGCTATCATCATTTCACCCACATAGCATGTGTTAAAAATTTGAGAGGGCTACGACAAAAAATGGATGCACTTCGTGTACAAAACGAACAATCTCTCTCGAAGTATCAGGGTTTCGAACGAGAACTCATCTCCTACAAAGGCATTTCATTTTTTTGAACTTATTTGAACTCCATACTTTTTGTGTGTTCAAAATGCACCATTCAAAGGCACATCACAAAATTTCAACAATTTCTCACTTCATTTGTTATTCTTCGTGCATTTACTTATTATTTTTGAGCTAGTTGACCCTGAAATTGAAAAGCACTACAAATGAACTCTGAAAGTGTTGAAAGGTGGCATGCTATCATCATTTCATCCACATAGCATGTGTTAAAAAGTTGAGAGGGCTACAACAAAAACTGGATGCACTTCGTGTACAAAACGGACAATCTCTCTCGAAGTATCAGCGTTTCGAACGAGAACTCATCTCTTACAAAGGGATTTCATTTTTTTGAACTTATTTGAACTCCACACTTTTTGTGTGTTCAAAATGCACCATTCAAAGGCACATCACAAAATTTCAACAATTTCTGACTCCATTTGGTAAATTTCATGCATTTACTTTTTTTTTTTGAGCTAGTTGACCCTGAAATTGAAAAGCACTACAAATGAACTATAAAATATTGAAAGTTGGCATGCTATCATAATTTCACCCACATAGCATGTGTTAAAAATTTGAGAGGGTTACGACAAAAACTGGATGCACTTCGTGTACAAAACGGACAATCTCTCTCGAAGTATCAACGTTTCGAACGAGAACTCATCTCTTACAAAGGGATTTCATTTTTTTGAACTTATTTGAACTCCATACTTTTTGTGTGTTCAAAATGCACCATTCAAAGGAACATCACAAAATTTCAACAATTTCTCACTTCATTTGTTATTCTTCGTGCATTTACTTATTATTTTTGAGCTAGTTGACCCCGAAATTGAAAAGCACTACAAATGAACTCTGGAAATGTTGAAAGTTGGCATGCTATCATCATTTCATCCACATAGCATGTGTTAAAAAGTTGAGAGGGCTACAACAAAAACTGGATGCACTTCGTGTACAAAACGGACAATCTCTCTCGAAGTATCAGCGTTTCGAACGAGAACTCATCTCTTACAAAGGGATTTCATTTTTTTGAACTTATTTGAACTCCACACTTTTTGTGTGTTCAAAATGCACCATTCAAAGGCACATCACAAAATTTCAACAATTTCTGACTCCATTTGGTAAATTTCATGCATTTACTTATTTTTTTTTTGAGCTAGTTGACCCTGAAATTGAAAAGCACTACAAATGAACTATAAAATGTTGAAAGTTGGCATGCTATCATAATTTCACCCACATAGCATGTGTTAAAAATTTGAGAGGGTTACGACAAAAACTGGATGCACTTCGTGTACAAAACGGACAATCTCTCTCGAAGTATCAACGTTTCGAACGAGAACTCATCTCTTACAAAGGGATTTCATTTTTTTGAACTTATTTGAACTCCATACTTTTTGTGTGTTCAAAATGCACCATTCAAAGGCACATCACAAAATTTCAACAATTTCTAACTTCATTTGGTGTATTTCGTGCATTTACTTATTTTTTTTGAGCTACTTGACCCCGAAATTGAAAAGCACTACAAATGAACTCTGGAAATGTTGAAAGTTGGCATGCTATCATCATTTCACCCACATAGCATGTGTTAAAAAGTTGAGAGGGCTACGACAAAAATTGGATGCACTTCGCGTACAAAACGGACAATCTCTCTCGAAGTATCAGCGTTTCGAACGAGAACTCATCTCTTACATAGGGATTTCATTTTTTGAACTTATTTGAACTCCATACTTTTTGTGTGTTCAAAATGCACCATTCAAAGGCACATCACAAAATTTCAACAATTTCTCACTTCATTTGGTATATTTCGTGCATTTACTTTTTTTTTTGAGCTAGTTGACCCTGAAATTGAAAAGCACTACAAATGAACTCTGAAAATGTTGAAAGTTGGCATGCTATCATCATTTCACCCACATAGCATGTGTTAACAAGTTGAGAGGGCTACGACAAAAACTGGATGCACTTCGTGTACAAATCGGACAATCTCTCTCGAGGTATCAAGGTTTCGAACAAGAACTCATCTCTTACAAATTTATTTCATTTTTTTGAAGTTATTTGAACTCCATACTTTGTGTGTGTTCAAAATGCACCATTCAAAGGCACATCACCAAATTTCAACAATTTCTGACTCCATTTGGTATATTTCGTGCATTTACTTATTTTTTTTGAGCTAGTTGACCCTGAAATTGAAAAGCACTACAAATGAACTATAAAATGTTGAAAGTTGGCATGCTATCATCATTTCACCCACATAGCATGTGTTAAAAATTTGAGAGGGCTACGACAAAAAATGGATGCACTTCGTGTACAAAACGGACAATCTCTCTCGATGTATGAGCGTTTCGAACGAGAACTCATCTCTTACAAAGGGATTTCATTTTATTGAACTTATTTGAACTCCATACTTTTTGTGTGTTAAAAATGCACCATTCAAAGGCACATCACAAAATGTCAACAATTTCTGACTTCATTTGGTATATTTCGTGCATTTACTTATTTATTTTTTGAGCTAGTTGACCCTGAAATTGAAAAGCACTACAAATGAACTTTAAAAATGTTGAAAGTTGGCATGCTATCATCATTTCACCCACATTGCATGTGTTAAAAAGTTGAGAGGGCTACGACAAAAACTGGATGCACTTCGTGTACAAAACAGACAATCTCTCTCGAAGTATCACGGTTTCGAACGAGAACTCATCTCCTACAAAGGCATTTCATTTTTTTGAACTTATTTGAACTCCATACTTTTTGTGTGTTCAAAATGCACCATTCAAAGGCACATCACAAAATTTCAACAATTTCTGACTTCATTTGGTATATTTCGTGCATTTACTTTTTTTTTGAGCTAGTTGACCCTGAAATTGAAAAGCACTACAAATGAACTCTGAAAATGTTGAAAGGTGGCATGCTATCATCATTTCATCCACATAGCATGTGTTAAAAAGTTGAGAGGGCTACGACAAAAACTGGATGCACTTCGTGTACAAAACGGACAATCTCTCTCGAAGTATCAGCGTTTCGAACGAGAACTCATCTCTTACAAAGGGATTTCATTTTTTTGACTCCATTTGGTAAATTTCATGCATTTACTTTTTTTTTTTTGAGCTAGTTGACCCTGAAATTGAAAAGCACTACAAATGAACTATAAAATGTTGAAAGTTGGCATGCTATCATAATTTCACCCACATAGCATGTGTTAAAAATTTGAGAGGGTTACGACAAAAACTGGATGCACTTCGTGTACAAAACGGACAATCTCTCTCGAAGTATCAACGTTTCGAACGAGAACTCATCTCTTACAAAGGGATTTCATTTTTTTGAACTTATTTGAACTCCATACTTTTTGTGTGTTCAAAATGCACCATTCAAAGGCACATCACAAAATTTCAACAATTTCTAACTTCATTTGGTGTATTTCGTGCATTTACTTATTTTTTTTGAGCTACTTGACCCCGAAATTGAAAAGCACTACAAATGAACTCTGGAAATGTTGAAAGTTGGCATGCTATCATCATTTCACCCACATAGCATGTGTTAAAAAGTTGAGAGGGCTACGACAAAAATTGGATGCACTTCGCGTACAAAACGGACAATCTCTCTCGAAGTATCAGCGTTTCGAACGAGAACTCATCTCTTACATAGGGATTTCATTTTTTGAACTTATTTGAACTCCATACTTTTTGTGTGTTCAAAATGCACCATTCAAAGGCACATCACAAAATTTCAACAATTTCTCACTTCATTTGGTATATTTCGTGCATTTACTTTTTTTTTTGAGCTAGTTGACCCTGAAATTGAAAAGCACTACAAATGAACTCTGAAAATGTTGAAAGTTGGCATGCTATCATCATTTCACCCACATAGCATGTGTTAACAAGTTGAGAGGGCTACGACAAAAACTGGATGCACTTCGTGTACAAATCGGACAATCTCTCTCGAGGTATCAAGGTTTCGAACAAGAACTCATCTCTTACAAATTTATTTCATTTTTTTGAACTTATTTGAACTCCATACTTTGTGTGTGTTCAAAATGCACCATTCAAAGGCACATCACCAAATTTCAACAATTTCTGACTCCATTTGGTATATTTCGTGCATTTACTTATTTTTTTTGAGCTAGTTGACCCTGAAATTGAAAAGCACTACAAATGAACTATAAAATGTTGAAAGTTGGCATGCTCTCATCATTTCACCCACATAGCATGTGTTAAAAATTTGAGAGGGCTACGACAAAAAATGGATGCACTTCGTGTACAAAACGGACAATCTCTCTCGATGTATGAGCGTTTCGAACGAGAACTCATCTCTTACAAAGGGATTTCATTTTATTGAACTTATTTGAACTCCATACTTTTTGTGTGTTAAAAATGCACCATTCAAAGGCACATCACAAAATGTCAACAATTTCTGACTTCATTTGGTATATTTCGTGCATTTACTTATTTATTTTTTGAGCTAGTTGACCCTGAAATTGAAAAGCACTACAAATGAACTTTAAAAATGTTGAAAGTTGGCATGCTATCATCATTTCACCCACATTGCATGTGTTAAAAAGTTGAGAGGGCTACGACAAAAACTGGATGCACTTCGTGTACAAAACAGACAATCTCTCTCGAAGTATCACGGTTTCGAACGAGAACTCATCTCCTACAAAGGCATTTCATTTTTTTGAACTTATTTGAACTCCATACTTTTTGTGTGTTCAAAATGCACCATTCAAAGGCACATCACAAAATTTCAACAATTTCTGACTTCATTTGGTATATTTCGTGCATTTACTTTTTTTTTGAGCTAGTTGACCCTGAAATTGAAAAGCACTACAAATGAACTCTGAAAATGTTGAAAGGTGGCATGCTATCATCATTTCATCCACATAGCATGTGTTAAAAAGTTGAGAGGGCTACGACAAAAACTGGATGCACTTCGTGTACAAAACGGACAATCTCTCTCGAAGTATCAGCGTTTCGAACGAGAACTCATCTCTTACAAAGGGATTTCATTTTTTGAACTTATTTGAACTCCATACTTTTTGTGTGTTCAAAATGCACCATTCAAAGGCACATCACAAAATTTCAACAATTTCTAACTTCATTTGGTATATTTCGTGCATTTACTTATTTATTTTTTGAGCTAGTTGACCCTGAAATTGAAAAGCACTACAAATGAACTCTGAAAATGTTGAAAGTTGGCATGCTATCATCATTTCACCCACATTGCATGTGTTAAAAAGTTGAGAGGGCTACGACAAAAACTGGATGCACTTCGTGTACAAAACAGACAATCTCTCTCGAAGTATCACGGTTTCGAACGAGAACTCATCTCCTACAAAGGCATTTCATTTTTTTGAACTTATTTGAACTCCATAATTTTTGTGTGTTCAAAATGCACCATTCAAAGGCACATCACAAAATTTCAACAATTTCTGACTTCATTTGGTATATTTCGTGCATTTACTTTTTTTTTGAGCTAGTTGACCCTGAAATTGAAAAGCACTACAAATGAACTCTGAAAATGTTGAAAGGTGGCATGCTATCATCATTTCATCCACATAGCATGTGTTAAAAAGTTGAGAGGGCTACGACAAAAACTGGATGCACTTCGTGTACAAAACGGACAATCTCTCTCGAAGTATCAGCGTTTCGAACGAGAACTCATCTCTTACAAAGGGATTTCATTTTTTGAACTTATTTGAACTGCATACTTTTTGTGTGTTCAAAATGCACCATTCAAAGGCACATCACAAAATTTCAACAATTTCTGACTCCATTTGGTAAATTTCATGCATTTACTTATTTTTTTTTTGAGCTAGTTGACCCTGAAATTGAAAAGCACTACAAATGAACTATAAAATGTTGAAAGTTGGCATGCTATCATAATTTCACCCACATAGCATGTGTTAAAAATTTGAGAGGGTTACGACAAAAACTGGATGCACTTCGTGTACAAAACGGACAATCTCTCTCGAAGTATCAACGTTTCGAACGAGAACTCATCTCTTACAAAGGGATTTCATTTTTTTGAACTTATTTGAACTCCATACTTTTTGTGTGTTCAAAATGCACCATTCAAAGGCACATCACAAAATTTCAACAATTTCTAACTTCATTTGGTGTATTTCGTGCATTTACTTATTTTTTTTGAGCTACTTGACCCCGAAATTGAAAAGCACTACAAATGAACTCTGGAAATGTTGAAAGTTGGCATGCTATCATCATTTCACCCACATAGCATGTGTTAAAAAGTTGAGAGGGCTACGACAAAAATTGGATGCACTTCGCGTACAAAACGGACAATCTCTCTCGAAGTATCAGTGTTTCGAACGAGAACTCATCTCTTACATAGGGATTTCATTTTTTGAACTTATTTGAACTCCATACTTTTTGTGTGTTCAAAATGCACCATTCAAAGGCACATCACAAAATTTCAACAATTTCTCACTTCATTTGGTATATTTCGTGCATTTACTTTTTTTTTTGAGCTAGTTGACCCTGAAATTGAAAAGCACTACAAATGAACTCTGAAAATGTTGAAAGTTGGCATGCTATCATCATTTCACCCACATAGCATGTGTTAACAAGTTGAGAGGGCTACGACAAAAACTGGATGCACTTCGTGTACAAATCGGACAATCTCTCTCGAGGTATCAAGGTTTCGAACAAGAACTCATCTCTTACAAATTTATTTCATTTTTTTGAACTTATTTGAACTCCATACTTTGTGTGTGTTCAAAATGCACCATTCAAAGGCACATCACCAAATTTCAACAATTTCTGACTCCATTTGGTATATTTCGTGCATTTACTTATTTTTTTTGAGCTAGTTGACCCTGAAATTGAAAAGCACTACAAATGAACTATAAAATGTTGAAAGTTGGCATGCTATCATCATTTCACCCACATAGCATGTGTTAAAAATTTGAGAGGGCTACGACAAAAAATGGATGCACTTCGTGTACAAAACGGACAATCTCTCTCGATGTATGAGCGTTTCGAACGAGAACTCATCTCTTACAAAGGGATTTCATTTTATTGAACTTATTTGAACTCCATACTTTTTGTGTGTTAAAAATGCACCATTCAAAGGCACATCACAAAATGTCAACAATTTCTGACTTCATTTGGTATATTTCGTGCATTTACTTATTTATTTTTTGAGCTAGTTGACCCTGAAATTGAAAAGCACTACAAATGAACTTTAAAAATGTTGAAAGTTGGCATGCTATCATCATTTCACCCACATTGCATGTGTTAAAAAGTTGAGAGGGCTACGACAAAAACTGGATGCACTTCGTGTACAAAACAGACAATCTCTCTCGAAGTATCACGGTTTCGAACGAGAACTCATCTCCTACAAAGGCATTTCATTTTTTTGAACTTATTTGAACTCCATACTTTTTGTGTGTTCAAAATGCACCATTCAAAGGCACATCACAAAATTTCAACAATTTCTGACTTCATTTGGTATATTTCGTGCATTTACTTTTTTTTTGAGCTAGTTGACCCTGAAATTGAAAAGCACTACAAATGAACTCTGAAAATGTTGAAAGGTGGCATGCTATCATCATTTCATCCACATAGCATGTGTTAAAAAGTTGAGAGGGCTACGACAAAAACTGGATGCACTTCGTGTACAAAACGGACAATCTCTCTCGAAGTATCAGCGTTTCGAACGAGAACTCATCTCTTACAAAGGGATTTCATTTTTTGAACTTATTTGAACTCCATACTTTTTGTGTGTTCAAAATGCACCATTCAAAGGCACATCACAAAATTTCAACAATTTCTAACTTCATTTGGTATATTTCGTGCATTTACTTATTTATTTTTTGAGCTAGTTGACCCTGAAATTGAAAAGCACTACAAATGAACTCTGAAAATGTTGAAAGTTGGCATGCTATCATCATTTCACCCACATTGCATGTGTTAAAAAGTTGAGAGGGCTACGACAAAAACTGGATGCACTTCGTGTACAAAACAGACAATCTCTCTCGAAGTATCACGGTTTCGAACGAGAACTCATCTCCTACAAAGGCATTTCATTTTTTTGAACTTATTTGAACTCCATAATTTTTGTGTGTTCAAAATGCACCATTCAAAGGCACATCACAAAATTTCAACAATTTCTGACTTCATTTGGTATATTTCGTGCATTTACTTTTTTTTTGAGCTAGTTGACCCTGAAATTGAAAAGCACTACAAATGAACTCTGAAAATGTTGAAAGGTGGCATGCTATCATCATTTCATCCACATAGCATGTGTTAAAAAGTTGAGAGGGCTACGACAAAAACTGGATGCACTTCGTGTACAAAACGGACAATCTCTCTCGAAGTATCAGCGTTTCGAACGAGAACTCATCTCTTACAAAGGGATTTCATTTTATTGAACTTATTTGAACTGCATACTTTTCGTGTGTTCAAAATGCACCATTCAAAGGCACATCACAAAATTTCAACAATTTCTAACTTCATTTGGTATATCTCGTGCATTTACTTATTTATTTTTTGAGCTAGTTGACCCTGAAATTGAAAAGCACTACAAATGAACTCTGAAAATGTTGAAAGTTGGCATGCTATCATCATTTCACCCACATTGAATGTGTTAAAAAGTTGAGAGGGCTACGACATAAACTGGATGCACTTCGTGTACAAAACAGACAATCTCTCTCGAAGTATCACGGTTTCGAACGAGAACTCATCTCCTACAAAGACATTTCATTTTTTTGAACTTATTTGAACTCCGTACTTTTTGTGTGTTCAAAATGCACCATTCAAAGGCACATCACAAAATTTCAACAATTTCTGACTTCATTTGGTATATTTCGTGCATTTACTTTTTTTTTGAGCTAGTTGACCCTGAAATTGAAAAGCACTACAAATGAACTCTGAAAATGTTGAAAGGTGGCATGCTATCATCATTTCATCCACATAGCATGTGTTAAAAAGTTGAGAGGGCTACGACAAAAACTGGATGCACTTCGTGTACAAAACGGACAATCTCTCTCGAAGTATCAGCGTTTCGAACGAGAACTCATCTCTTACAAAGGGATTTCATTTTTTGAACTTATTTGAACTGCATACTTTTTGTGTGTTCAAAATGCACCATTCAAAGGCACATCACAAAATTTCAACAATTTCTAACTTCATTTGGTATATCTCGTGCATTTACTTATTTATTTTTTGAGCTAGTTGACCCTGAAATTGAAAAGCACTACAAATGAACTCTGAAAATGTTGAAAGTTGGCATGCTATCATCATTTCACCCACATTGCATGTGTTAAAAAGTTGAGAGGGCTACGACAAAAACTGGATGCACTTCGTGTACAAAACAGACAATCTCTCTCGAAGTATCACGGTTTCGAACGAGAACTCATCTCCTACAAAGACATTTCATTTTTTTGAACTTATTTGAACTCCATACTTTTTGTGTGTTCAAAATGCACCATTCAAAGGCACATCACAAAATTTCAACAATTTCTGACTTCATTTGGTATATTTCGTGCATTTACTTTTTTTTGAGCTAGTTGACCCTGAAATTGAAAAGCACTACAAATGAACTCTGAAAATGTTGAAAGGTGGCATGCTATCATCATTTCATCCACATAGCATGTGTTAAAAAGTTGAGAGGGCTACGACAAAAACTGGATGCACTTCGTGTACAAAACGAACAATCTCTCTCGAAGTATCAGGGTTTCGAACGAGAACTCATCTCCTACAAAGGCATTTCATTTTTTTGAACTTATTTGAACTCCATACTTTTTGTGTGTTCAAAATGCACCATTCAAAGGCACATCACAAAATTTCAACAATTTCTCACTTCATTTGTTATTCTTCGTGCATTTACTTATTTTTTTGAGCTAGTTGACCCTGAAATTGAAAAGCACTACAAATGAACTCTGAAAGTGTTGAAAGGTGGCATTCTATCATCATTTCATCCACATAGCATGTGTTAAAAAGTTGAGAGGGCTACGACAAAAACTTGATGCACTTCGTGTACAAAACGGACAATCTCTCTCGAAGTATCAGCGTTTCGAACGAGAACTCATCTCTTACAAAGGGATTTCATTTTTTTGAACTTATTTGAACTCCACACTTTTTGTGTGTTCAAAATGCACCATTCAAAGGCACATCACAAAATTTCAACAATTTCTGACTCCATTTGGTAAATTTCATGCATTTACTTATTTTTTTTTGAGCTAGTTGACCCTGAAATTGAAAAGCACTACAAATGAACTATAAAATGTTGAAAGTTGGCATGCTATCATAATTTCACCCACATAGCATGTGTTAAAAATTTGAGAGGGCTACGACAAAAACTGGATGCACTTCGTGTACAAAACGGCCAATCTCTCTCGAAGTATCAGCGTTTCGAACGAGAACTCATCTTTTACAAAGGGATTTCATTTTTTTGAACTTATTTGAACTCCATATTTTTTGTGTGTTCAAAATGCACCATTCAAAGGCACATCACAAAATTTCAACAATTTCTAACTTCATTTGGTATATTTCGTGCATTTACTTATTTTTTTTTGAGCTACTTGACCCCGAAATTGAAAAGCACTACAAATGAACTCTGAAAATGTTGAAAGTTGGCATGCTATCATCATTTCACCCACATAGCATGTGTTAAAAAGTTGAGAGGGCTACGACAAAAATTGGATGCACTTCGCGTACAAAACGGACAATCTCTCTCGAAGTATCAGCGTTTCGAACGAGAACTCATCTCTTACATAGGGATTTCATTTTTTGAACTTATTTGAACTCCATACTTTTTGTGTGTTCAAATTGCACCATTCAAAGGCACATCACAAAATTTCAACAATTTCTCACTTCATTTGGTATATTTCGTGCATTTACTTTTTTTTTGAGCTAGTTGACCCTGAAATTGAAAAGCACTACAAATGAACTCTGAAAATGTTGAAAGTTGGCATGCTATCATCATTTCACCCACATAGCATGTGTTAACAAGTTGAGAGGGCTACGACAAAAACTGGATGCACTTCGTGTACAAATTGGACAATCTCTCTCGAGGTATCAGGGTTTCAACGAGAACTCATCTCTTACAAAGGTATTTCATTTTTTTGAACTTATTTGAACTCCATACTTTGTGTGTGTTCAAAATGCACCATTCAAAGTCACATCACCAAATTTCAACAATTTCTGACTCCATTTGGTATATTTCATGCATTTACTTATTTTTTTTTGAGTTAGTTGACCCTGAAATTGAAAAGCACTACAAATGAACTATAAAATGTTGAAAGTTGGCATGCTATCATCATTTCACCCACATAGCATGTGTTAAAAATTTGAGAGGGCTACGACAAAAAATGGATGCACTTCGTGTACAAAACGGACAATCTCTCTCGAAGTATGAGCGTTTCGAACGAGAACTCATCTCTTACAAAGGGATTTCATTTTTTAAAACTTATTTGAACTCCATACTTTTTGTGTGTTAAAAATGCACCATTCAAAGGCACATCACAAAATGTCAACAATTTCTGACTTCATTTGGTATATTTCGTGCATTTACTTATTTATTTTTTGAGGTAGTTGACCCCGAAATTCAAAAGCACTACAAATGAACTCTTAAAATGTTGAAAGTTGGCATGCTATCACAATTTCACCCACATAGCATGTGTTAAAATGTTGAGAGGGCTACGACAAAAACTGGATGCACTTTGTGTACAAAACGGATAATCTCTCTCGAAGTATCACGGTTTCGAACGAGAACTTATCTCTTACAAAGGGATTTCATTTTTTCGAACTTATTTGAACTCCATACTTTTTTCGTGTTCAAAATGCACCATTCAAAGGCACATCACAAAATTTCAACAATTTCTAACTTCATTTGGTATATTTCATGCATTTACTTTTTTTGAGCTAGTTGACCCTGAAATTGAAAAGCACTACAAATGAACTCTGAAAGTGTTGAAAGGTGGCATGCTATCATCATTTCATCCACATAGCATGTGTTAAAAAGTTGAGAGGGCTACGACAAAAACTGGATGCACTTCGTGTACAAAACGGACAATCTCTCTCGAAGTATCAGCGTTTCGAACGAGAACTCATCTCTTACAAAGGGATTTCATTTTTTGAACTTATTTGAACTCCATACTTTTTGTGTGTTCAAAATGCACCATTCAAAGGCACATCACAAAATTTCAACAATTTCTAACTTCATTTGGTATATTTCGTGCATTTACTTATTTCTTTTTTGAGCTAGTTGACCCTGAAATTGAAAAGCACTACAAATGAACTCTGAAAATGTTCAAAGTTGGCATGCTATCATCATTTCACCCACATTGCATGTGTTAAAAAGTTGAGAGGGCTACGAAAAAAACTGGATGCACTTCGTGTACAAAACAGACAATCTCTCTCGAAGTATCACGGTTTCGAACGAGAACTCATCTCCTACAAAGGCATTTCATATTTTTGAACTTATTTGAACTCCATACTTTTTGTGTGTTCAAAATGCACCATTCAAAGGCACATCACAAAATTTCAACAATTTCTGACTTCATTTGGTATATTTCGTGCATTTACTTTTTTTTGAGCTAGTTGACCCTGAAATTGAAAAGCACTACAAATGAACTCTGAAAATGTTGAAAGGTGGCATGCTATCATCATTTCATCCACATAGCATGTGTTAAAAAGTTGAGAGGGCTACGACAAAAACTGGATGCACTTCGTGTACAAAACGGACAATCTCTCTCGAAGTATCAGCGTTTCGAACGAGAACTCATCTCTTACAAAGGGATTTCATTTTTTGAACTTATTTGAACTCCATACTTTTTGTGCGTTCAAAATGCACCATTCAAAGGCACATCACAAAATTTCAACAATTTCTAACTTCATTTGGTATATTTCGAGCATTTACTTATTTATTTTTTGAGCTAGTTGACCCTGAAATTGAAAAGCACTACAAATGAACTCTGAAAATGTTGAAAGTTGGCATGCTATCATCATTTCACCCACATTGCATGTGTTAAAAAGTTGAGAGGGCTACGACAAAAACTGGATGCACTTCGTGTACAAAACAGACTATCTCTCTCGAAGTATCACGGTTTCGAACGAGAACTCATCTCCTACAAAGGCATTTCATTTTTTTGAACTTATTTGAACTCCATACTTTTTGTGTGTTTAAAATGCACCATTCAAAGGCACATCACAAAATTTCAACAATTTCTGACTTCATTTGGTATATTTCGTGCATTTACTTTTTTTTTGAGCTAGTTGACCCTGAAATTGAAAAGCACTACAAATGAACTCTGAAAATGTTGAAAGGTGGCATGCTATCATCATTTCATCCACATAGCATGTGTTAAAAAGTTGAGAGGGCTACGACAAAAACTGGATGCACTTCGTGTACAAAACGGACAATCTCTCTCGAAGTATCAGGGTTTCGAACGAGAACTCATCTCCTACAAAGGCATTTCATTTTTTTGAACTTATTTGAACTCCATACTTTTTGTGTGTTCAAAATGCACCATTCAAAGGCACATCACAAAATTTCAACAATTTCTCACTTCATTTGGTATTCTTCGTGCATTTACTTATTTTTTTGAGCTAGTTTACCCTGAAATTGAAAAGCACTACAAATGAACTCTGAAAGTGTTGAAAGGTGGCATGCTATCATCATTTCATCCACATAGCATGTGTTAAAAAGTTGAGAGGGCTACGACAAAAACTGGATGCACTTCGTGTACAAAACGGACAATCTCTCTCGAAGTATCAGCGTTTCGAACGAGAACTCATCTCTTACAAAGGGATTTCATTTTTTTGAACTTATTTGAACTCCACACTTTTTGTGTGTTCAAAATGCACCATTCAAAGGCACATCACAAAATTTCAACAATTTTTGACTTCATTTGGTATATTTCGTGCATTTACTTATTTTTTTTGAGCTAGTTGACCCTGAAATTGAAAAGCACTACAAATGAACTCTGAAAATGTTCAAAGTTGGCATGCTATCATCATTTCACCCACATAGCATGTGTTAAAAAGTTGAGAGGGCTACGACAAAAACTGGATGCACTTCGTGTACAAAACGGACAATCTCTCTTGAAGTATCACGGTTTCGAACGAGAACTCATATCTTACAAAGGGATTTCATTTTTTTGAACTTATTTGAACTCCATACTTTTTGTGTGTTCAAAATGCACCATTCAAAGGCACATCACAAAATTTCAACAATTTCTGACTTCATTTGGTATTCTTCGTGCATTTACTTATTTTTTTTGAGCTAGTTGACCCTGAAATTGAAAAGCACTACAAATGAACTCTGAAAATGTTGAAAGTTGGCATGCTATCATCATTTCACACACATAGCATGTGTTAAGAAGTTGAGAGGGCTACGACAAAAACTGGATGCACTTCGTGTACAAAACGGACAATCTCTCTCGAAGTATCAACGTTTCGAACGAGAACTCATCTCTTACAAAGGGATTTCATTTTTTTGAACTTATTTAACTCCATACTTTTTGTGTGTTCAAAATGCACCATTCAAAGGCACATCACAAAATTTCAACAATTTCTGACTTCATTTGGTAAATTTCATGCATTTACTTATTTTTTTTGAGCTAGTTGACCCTGAAATTGAAAAGCACTACAGATGAACTAAGAAAATGTTGAAAGTTGGCATGCTATCATCATTTCACCCACATAGCATGTGTTAACAAGTTGAGAGGGCTACGACAAAAACTGGATGCACTTCGTGTACAAATCGGACAATCTCTCTCGAGGTATCAGGGTTTCGAACGAGAACTCATCTCTTACAAAGGTATTTCATTTTTTTGAACTTATTTGAACTCCATACTTTGTGTGTGTTCAAAATGCACCATTCAAAGGCACATCACCAAATTTCAACAATTTCTGACTCCATTTGGTATATTTCGTGCATTTACTTATTTTTTTTGAGCTAGTTGACCCTGAAATTGAAAAGCACTACAAATGAACTATAAAATGTTGAAAGTTTGCATGCTATCATCATTTCACCCACATAGCATGTGTTAAAAATTTGAGAGGGCTACGACAAAAAATGGATGCACTTCGTGTACAAAACAGACAATCTCTCTCGAAGTATCACGGTTTCGAACGAGAACTTATCTCTTACAAAGGGATTTCATTTTTTCGAACTTATTTGAACTCCATACTTTTTTCGTGTTCAAAATGCACCATTCAAAGGCACATCACAAAATTTCAACAATTTCTAACTTCATTTGGTATATTTCATGCATTTACTTTTTTTGAGCTAGTTGACCCTGAAATTGAAAAGCACTACAAATGAACTCTGAAAGTGTTGAAAGGTGGCATGCTATCATCATTTCATCCACATAGCATGTGTTAAAAAGTTGAGAGGGCTACGACAAAAACTGGATGCACTTCGTGTACAAAACGGACAATCTCTCTCGAAGTATCAGCGTTTCGAACGAGAACTCATCTCTTACAAAGGGATTTCATTTTTTGAACTTATTTGAACTCCATACTTTTTGTGTGTTCAAAATGCACCATTCAAAGGCACATCACAAAATTTCAACAATTTCTAACTTCATTTGGTATATTTCGTGCATTTACTTATTTCTTTTTTGAGCTAGTTGACCCTGAAATTGAAAAGCACTACAAATGAACTCTGAAAATGTTCAAAGTTGGCATGCTATCATCATTTCACCCACATTGCATGTGTTAAAAAGTTGAGAGGGCTACGAAAAAAACTGGATGCACTTCGTGTACAAAACAGACAATCTCTCTCGAAGTATCACGGTTTCGAACGAGAACTCATCTCCTACAAAGGCATTTCATATTTTTGAACTTATTTGAACTCCATACTTTTTGTGTGTTCAAAATGCACCATTCAAAGGCACATCACAAAATTTCAACAATTTCTGACTTCATTTGGTATATTTCGTGCATTTACTTTTTTTTGAGCTAGTTGACCCTGAAATTGAAAAGCACTACAAATGAACTCTGAAAATGTTGAAAGGTGGCATGCTATCATCATTTCATCCACATAGCATGTGTTAAAAAGTTGAGAGGGCTACGACAAAAACTGGATGCACTTCGTGTACAAAACGGACAATCTCTCTCGAAGTATCAGCGTTTCGAACGAGAACTCATCTCTTACAAAGGGATTTCATTTTTTGAACTTATTTGAACTCCATACTTTTTGTGCGTTCAAAATGCACCATTCAAAGGCACATCACAAAATTTCAACAATTTCTAACTTCATTTGGTATATTTCGAGCATTTACTTATTTATTTTTTGAGCTAGTTGACCCTGAAATTGAAAAGCACTACAAATGAACTCTGAAAATGTTGAAAGTTGGCATGCTATCATCATTTCACCCACATTGCATGTGTTAAAAAGTTGAGAGGGCTACGACAAAAACTGGATGCACTTCGTGTACAAAACAGACTATCTCTCTCGAAGTATCACGGTTTCGAACGAGAACTCATCTCCTACAAAGGCATTTCATTTTTTTGAACTTATTTGAACTCCATACTTTTTGTGTGTTTAAAATGCACCATTCAAAGGCACATCACAAAATTTCAACAATTTCTGACTTCATTTGGTATATTTCGTGCATTTACTTTTTTTTTGAGCTAGTTGACCCTGAAATTGAAAAGCACTACAAATGAACTCTGAAAATGTTGAAAGGTGGCATGCTATCATCATTTCATCCACATAGCATGTGTTAAAAAGTTGAGAGGGCTACGACAAAAACTGGATGCACTTCGTGTACAAAACGGACAATCTCTCTCGAAGTATCAGGGTTTCGAACGAGAACTCATCTCCTACAAAGGCATTTCATTTTTTTGAACTTATTTGAACTCCATACTTTTTGTGTGTTCAAAATGCACCATTCAAAGGCACATCACAAAATTTCAACAATTTCTCACTTCATTTGGTATTCTTCGTGCATTTACTTATTTTTTTGAGCTAGTTTACCCTGAAATTGAAAAGCACTACAAATGAACTCTGAAAGTGTTGAAAGGTGGCATGCTATCATCATTTCATCCACATAGCATGTGTTAAAAAGTTGAGAGGGCTACGACAAAAACTGGATGCACTTCGTGTACAAAACGGACAATCTCTCTCGAAGTATCAGCGTTTCGAACGAGAACTCATCTCTTACAAAGGGATTTCATTTTTTTGAACTTATTTGAACTCCACACTTTTTGTGTGTTCAAAATGCACCATTCAAAGGCACATCACAAAATTTCAACAATTTTTGACTTCATTTGGTATATTTCGTGCATTTACTTATTTTTTTTGAGCTAGTTGACCCTGAAATTGAAAAGCACTACAAATGAACTCTGAAAATGTTCAAAGTTGGCATGCTATCATCATTTCACCCACATAGCATGTGTTAAAAAGTTGAGAGGGCTACGACAAAAACTGGATGCACTTCGTGTACAAAACGGACAATCTCTCTTGAAGTATCACGGTTTCGAACGAGAACTCATATCTTACAAAGGGATTTCATTTTTTTGAACTTATTTGAACTCCATACTTTTTGTGGGTTCAAAATGCACCATTCAAAGGCACATCACAAAATTTCAACAATTTCTGACTTCATTTGGTATTCTTCGTGCATTTACTTATTTTTTTTGAGCTAGTTGACCCTGAAATTGAAAAGCACTACAAATGAACTCAGAAAGTGTTGAAAGGTGGCATGCTATCATCATTTCATCCACATAGCATGTGTTAAAAAGTTGAGAGGGCTACGACAAAAACTGGATGCACTTCGTGTACAAAACGGACTATCTCTCTCGAAGTATCACGGTTTCGAACGAGAACTCATCTCCTACAAAGGCATTTCATTTTTTTGAACTTATTTGAACTCCATACTTTTTGTGTGTTTAAAATGCACCATTCAAAGGCACATCACAAAATTTCAACAATTTCTGACTTCATTTGGTATATTTCGTGCATTTACTTTTTTTTTGAGCTAGTTGACCCTGAAATTGAAAAGCACTACAAATGAACTCTGAAAATGTTGAAAGGTGGCATGCTATCATCATTTCATCCACATAGCATGTGTTAAAAAGTTGAGAGGGCTACGACAAAAACTGGATGCACTTCGTGTACAAAACGGACAATCTCTCTCGAAGTATCAGGGTTTCGAACGAGAACTCATCTCCTAAAAAGGCATTTCATTTTTTTGAACTTATTTGAACTCCATACTTTTTGTGTGTTCAAAATGCACCATTCAAAGGCACATCACAAAATTTCAACAATTTCTCACTTCATTTGGTATTCTTCGTGCATTTACTTATTTTTTTTTAGCTAGTTTACCCTGAAATTGAAAAGCACTACAAATGAACTCTGAAAGTGTTGAAAGGTGGCATGCTATCATCATTTCATCCACATAGCATGTGTTAAAAAGTTGAGAGGGCTACGACAAAAACTGGATGCACTTCGTGTACAAAACGGACAATCTCTCTCGAAGTATCAGCGTTTCGAACGAGAACTCATCTCTTACAAAGGGATTTCATTTTTTTGAACTTATTTGAACTCCACAATTTTTGTGTGTTCAAAATGCACCATTCAAAGGCACATCACAAAATTTCAACAATTTTTGACTTCATTTGGTATATTTCGTGCATTTACTTATTTTTTTTGAGCTAGTTGACCCTGAAATTGAAAAGCACTACAAATGAACTCTGAAAATGTTCAAAGTTGGCATGCTATCATCATTTCACCCACATAGCATGTGTTAAAAAGTTGAGAGGGCTACGACAAAAACTGGATGCACTTCGTGTACAAAACGGACAATCTCTCTTGAAGTATCACGGTTTCGAACGAGAACTCATATCTTACAAAGGGATTTCATTTTTTTGAACTTATTTGAACTCCATACTTTTTGTGTGTTCAAAATGCACCATTCAAAGGCACATCACAAAATTTCAACAATTTTTGACTTCATTTGGTATATTTCGTGCATTTACTTATTTTTTTTGAGCTAGTTGACCCTGAAATTGAAAAGCACTACAAATGAACTCTGAAAATGTTCAAAGTTGGCATGCTATCATCATTTCACCCACATAGCATGTGTTAAAAAGTTGAGAGGGCTACGACAAAAACTGGATGCACTTCGTGTACAAAACGGACAATCTCTCTTGAAGTATCACGGTTTCGAACGAGAACTCATATCTTACAAAGGGATTTCATTTTTTTGAACTTATTTGAACTCCATACTTTTTGTGTGTTCAAAATGCACCATTCAAAGGCACATCACAAAATTTCAACAATTTTTGACTTCATTTGGTATATTTCGTGCATTTACTTATTTTTTTTGAGCTAGTTGACCCTGAAATTGAAAAGCACTACAAATGAACTCTGAAAATGTTCAAAGTTGGCATGCTATCATCATTTCACCCACATAGCATGTGTTAAAAAGTTGAGAGGGCTACGACAAAAACTGGATGCACTTCGTGTACAAAACGGACAATCTCTCTTGAAGTATCACGGTTTCGAACGAGAACTCATATCTTACAAAGGGATTTCATTTTTTTGAACTTATTTGAACTCCATACTTTTTGTGTGTTCAAAATGCACCATTCAAAGGCACATCACAAAATTTCAACAATTTCTGACTTCATTTGGTATTCTTCGTGCATTTACTTATTTTTTTTGAGCTAGTTGACCCTGAAATTGAAAAGCACTACAAATGAACTCAGAAAGTGTTGAAAGGTGGCATGCTATCATCATTTCATCCACATAGCATGTGTTAAAAAGTTGAGAGGGCTACGACAAAAACTGGATGCACTTCGTGTACAAAACGGACAATCTCTCTCGAAGTATCAGCGTTTCGAACGAGAACTCATCTCTTACAAAGGGATTTCATTTTTTGAACTTATTTGAACTCCGTACTTTTTGTGTGTTCAAAATGCACCATTCAAAGGCACATCACAAAATTTCAACAATTTCTCACTTCATTTGTTATATTTCGTGCATTTACTTATTTATTTTTTGAGCTAGTTGACCCTGAAATTGAAAAGCACTACAAATGAACTCTGAAAATGTTGAAAGTTGGCATGCTATCATCATTTCACCCACATTGCATGTGTTAAAAAGTTGAGAGGGCTACGACAAAAACTGGATGCACTTCGTGTACAAAACAGACAATCTCTCTCGAAGTATCACGGTTTCGAACGAGAACTCATCTCCTACAAAGGCATTTCATTTTTTTGAACTTATTTGAACTCCATACTTTTTGTGTGTTCAAAATGCACCATTCAAAGGCACATCACAAAATTTCAACAATTTCCGACTTCATTTGGTATATTTCGTGCATTTACTTTTTTTTGAGCTAGTTGACCCTGAAATTGAAAAGCACTACAAATGAACTCTGAAAATGTTGAAAGGTGGCATGCTATCATCATTTCATCCACATAGCATGTGTTAAACAGTTGAGAGGGCTACGACAAAAACTGGATGCACTTCGTGTACAAAACGGACAATCTCTCTCGAAGTATCAGCGTTTCGAACGAGAACTCATCTCTTACAAAGGGATTTCATTTTTTGAACTTATTTGAACTCCATACTTTTTGTGCGTTCAAAATGCACCATTCAAAGGCAGATCACAAAATTTCAACAATTTCTAACTTCATTTGGTATATTTCGTGCATTTACTTATTTATTTTTTGAGCTAGTTGACCCTGAAATTGAAAAGCACTACAAATGAACTCTAAAAATGTTGAAAGTTGGCATGCTATCATCATTTCACCCACATTGCATGTGTTAAAAAGTTGAGAGGGCTACGACAAAAACTGGATGCACTTCGTGTACAAAACAGACAATCTCTCTCGAAGTATCACGGTTTCGAACGAGAACTCATCTCCTACAAAGGAATTTCATTTTTTTGAACTTATTTGAACTCCATACTTTTTGTGTGTTCAAAATGCACCATTCAAAGGCACATCACAAAATTTCAACAATTTCTGACTTCATTTGGTATATTTCGTGCATTTACTTTTTTTTTGAGCTAGTTGACCCTGAAATTGAAAAGCACTACAAATGAACTCTGAAAATGTTGAAAGGTGGCATGCTATCATCATTTCATCCACATAGCATGTGTTAAAAAGTTGAGAGGGCTACGACAAAAACTGGATGCACTTCGTGTACAAAACGGACAATCTCTCTCGAAGTATCAGCGTTTCGAACGAGAACTCATCTCTTACAAAGGGATTTCATTTTTTGAACTTATTTGAACTCCATACTTTTTGTGCGTTCAAAATGCACCATTCAAAGTTACATCACAAAATTTCAACAATTTCTAACTTCATTTGGTATATTTCGTGCATTTACTTATTTATTTTTTGAGCTAGTTGACCCTGAAATTGAAAAGCACTACAAATGAACTCTGAAAATGTTGAAAGTTGGCATGCTATCATCATTTCACCCACATTGCATGTGTTAAAAAGTTGAGAGGGCTACGACAAAAACTGGATGCACTTCGTGTACAAAACAGACTATCTCTCTCGAAGTATCACGGTTTCGAACGAGAACTCATCTCCTACAAAGGCATTTCATTTTTTTGAACTTATTTGAACTCCATACTTTTTGTGTGTTTGAAATGCACCATTCAAAGGCACATCACAAAATTTCAACAATTTCTGACTTCATTTGGTATATTTCGTGCATTTACTTTTTTTTTGAGCTAGTTGACCCTGAAATTGAAAAGCACTACAAATGAACTCTGAAAATGTTGAAAGGTGGCATGCTATCATCATTTCATCCACATAGCATGTGTTAAAAAGTTGAGAGGGCTACGACAAAAACTGGATGCACTTCGTGTACAAAACGGACAATCTCTCTCGAAGTATCAGGGTTTCGAACGAGAACTCATCTCCTAAAAAGGCATTTCATTTTTTTGAACTTATTTGAACTCCATACTTTTTGTGTGTTCAAAATGCACCATTCAAAGGCACATCACAAAATTTCAACAATTTCTCACTTCATTTGGTATTCTTCGTGCATTTACTTTTTTTTTTTTAGCTAGTTTACCCTGAAATTGAAAAGCACTACAAATGAACTCTGAAAGTGTTGAAAGGTGGCATGCTATCATCATTTCATCCACATAGCATGTGTTAAAAAGTTGAGAGGGCTACGACAAAAACTGGATGCACTTCGTGTACAAAACGGACAATCTCTCTCGAAGTATCAGCGTTTCGAACGAGAACTCATCTCTTACAAAGGGATTTCATTTTTTGAACTTATTTGAACTCCGTACTTTTTGTGTGTTCAAAATGCACCATTCAAAGGCACATCACAAAATTTCAACAATTTCTCACTTCATTTGTTATATTTCGTGCATTTACTTATTTATTTTTTGAGCTAGTTGACCCTGAAATTGAAAAGCACTACAAATGAACTCTGAAAATGTTGAAAGTTGGCATGCTATCATCATTTCACCCACATTGCATGTGTTAAAAAGTTGAGAGGGCTACGAAAAAAACTGGATGCACTTCGTGTACAAAACAGACAATCTCTCTCGAAGTATCACGGTTTCGAACGAGAACTCATCTCCTACAAAGGAATTTCATTTTTTTGAACTTATTTGAACTCCATACTTTTTGTGTGTTCAAAATGCACCATTCAAAGGCACATCACAAAATTTCAACAATTTCTGACTTCATTTGGTATATTTCGTGCATTTACTTTTTTTTTGAGCTAGTTGACCCTGAAATTGAAAAGCACTACAAATGAACTCTGAAAATGTTGAAAGGTGGCATGCTATCATCATTTCATCCACATAGCATGTGTTAAAAATTTGAGAGGGCTACGACAAAAACTGGATGCACTTCGTGTACAAAACGGACAATCTCTCTCGAAGTATCAGCGTTTCGAACGAGAACTCATCTCTTACAAAGGGATTTCATTTTTTGAACTTATTTGAACTCCATACTTTTTGTGCGTTCAAAATGCACCATTCAAAGTTACATCACAAAATTTCAACAATTTCTAACTTCATTTGGTATATTTCGTGCATTTACTTATTTATTTTTTGAGCTAGTTGACCCTGAAATTGAAAAGCACTACAAATGAACTCTGAAAATGTTGAAAGTTGGCATGCTATCATCATTTCACCCACATTGCATGTGTTAAAAAGTTGAGAGGGCTACGACAAAAACTGGATGCACTTCGTGTACAAAACAGACTATCTCTCTCGAAGTATCACGGTTTCGAACGAGAACTCATCTCCTACAAAGGCATTTCATTTTTTTGAACTTATTTGAACTCCATACTTTTTGTGTGTTTAAAATGCACCATTCAAAGGCACATCACAAAATTTCAACAATTTCTGACTTCATTTGGTATATTTCGTGCATTTACTTTTTTTTTGAGCTAGTTGACCCTGAAATTGAAAAGCACTACAAATGAACTCTGAAAATGTTGAAAGGTGGCATGCTATCATCATTTCATCCACATAGCATGTGTTAAAAAGTTGAGAGGGCTACGACAAAAACTGGATGCACTTCGTGTACAAAACGGACAATCTCTCTCGAAGTATCAGGGTTTCGAACGAGAACTCATCTCCTAAAAAGGCATTTCATTTTTTTGAACTTATTTGAACTCCATACTTTTTGTGTGTTCAAAATGCACCATTCAAAGGCACATCACAAAATTTCAACAATTTCTCACTTCATTTGGTATTCTTCGTGCATTTACTTATTTTTTTTTAGCTAGTTTACCCTGAAATTGAAAAGCACTACAAATGAACTCTGAAAGTGTTGAAAGGTGGCATGCTATCATCATTTCATCCACATAGCATGTGTTAAAAAGTTGAGAGGGCTACGACAAAAACTGGATGCACTTCGTGTACAAAACGGACAATCTCTCTCGAAGTATCAGCGTTTCGAACGAGAACTCATCTCTTACAAAGGGATTTCATTTTTTGAACTTATTTGAACTCCGTACTTTTTGTGTGTTCAAAATGCACCATTCAAAGGCACATCACAAAATTTCAACAATTTCTCACTTCATTTGGTATATTTCGTGCATTTACTTATTTATTTTTTGAGCTAGTTGACCCTGAAATTGAAAAGCACTACAAATGAACTCTGAAAATGTTGAAAGTTGGCATGCTATCATCATTTCACCCACATTGCATGTGTTAAAAAGTTGAGAGGGCTACGAAAAAAACTGGATGCACTTCGTGTACAAAACAGACAATCTCTCTCGAAGTATCACGGTTTCGAACGAGAACTCATCTCCTACAAAGGAATTTCATTTTTTTGAACTTATTTGAACTCCATACTTTTTGTGTGTTCAAAATGCACCATTCAAAGGCACATCACAAAATTTCAACAATTTCTGACTTCATTTGGTATATTTCGTGCATTTACTTTTTTTTTGAGCTAGTTGACCCTGAAATTGAAAAGCACTACAAATGAACTCTGAAAATGTTGAAAGGTGGCATGCTATCATCATTTCATCCACATAGCATGTGTTAAAAATTTGAGAGGGCTACGACAAAAACTGGATGCACTTCGTGTACAAAACGGACAATCTCTCTCGAAGTATCAGCGTTTCGAACGAGAACTCATCTCTTACAAAGGGATTTCATTTTTTGAACTTATTTGAACTCCATACTTTTTGTGCGTTCAAAATGCACCATTCAAAGTTACATCACAAAATTTCAACAATTTCTAACTTCATTTGGTATATTTCGTGCATTTACTTATTTATTTTTTGAGCTAGTTGACCCTGAAATTGAAAAGCACTACAAATGAACTCTGAAAATGTTGAAAGTTGGCATGCTATCATCATTTCACCCACATTGCATGTGTTAAAAAGTTGAGAGGGCTACGACAAAAACTGGATGCACTTCGTGTACAAAACAGACTATCTCTCTCGAAGTATCACGGTTTCGAACGAGAACTCATCTCCTACAAAGGCATTTCATTTTTTTGAACTTATTTGAACTCCATACTTTTTGTGTGTTTAAAATGCACCATTCAAAGGCACATCACAAAATTTCAACAATTTCTGACTTCATTTGGTATATTTCGTGCATTTACTTTTTTTTTGAGCTAGTTGACCCTGAAATTGAAAAGCACTACAAATGAACTCTGAAAATGTTGAAAGGTGGCATGCTATCATCATTTCATCCACATAGCATGTGTTAAAAAGTTGAGAGGGCTACGACAAAAACTGGATGCACTTCGTGTACAAAACGGACAATCTCTCTCGAAGTATCAGGGTTTCGAACGAGAACTCATCTCCTAAAAAGGCATTTCATTTTTTTGAACTTATTTGAACTCCATACTTTTTGTGTGTTCAAAATGCACCATTCAAAGGCACATCACAAAATTTCAACAATTTCTCACTTCATTTGGTATTCTTCGTGCATTTACTTATTTTTTTTTAGCTAGTTTACCCTGAAATTGAAAAGCACTACAAATGAACTCTGAAAGTGTTGAAAGGTGGCATGCTATCATCATTTCATCCACATAGCATGTGTTAAAAAGTTGAGAGGGCTACGACAAAAACTGGATGCACTTCGTGTACAAAACGGACAATCTCTCTCGAAGTATCAGCGTTTCGAACGAGAACTCATCTCTTACAAAGGGATTTCATTTTTTTGAACTTATTTGAACTCCACAATTTTTGTGTGTTCAAAATGCACCATTCAAAGGCACATCACAAAATTTCAACAATTTTTGACTTCATTTGGTATATTTCGTGCATTTACTTATTTTTTTTGAGCTAGTTGACCCTGAAATTGAAAAGCACTACAAATGAACTCTGAAAATGTTCAAAGTTGGCATGCTATCATCATTTCACCCACATAGCATGTGTTAAAAAGTTGAGAGGGCTACGACAAAAACTGGATGCACTTCGTGTACAAAACGGACAATCTCTCTTGAAGTATCACGGTTTCGAACGAGAACTCATATCTTACAAAGGGATTTCATTTTTTTGAACTTATTTGAACTCCATACTTTTTGTGTGTTCAAAATGCACCATTCAAAGGCACATCACAAAATTTCAACAATTTCTGACTTCATTTGGTATTCTTCGTGCATTTACTTATTTTTTTTGAGCTAGTTGACCCTGAAATTGAAAAGCACTACAAATGAACTCTGAAAATGTTGAAAGTTGGCATGCTATCATCATTTCACACACATAGCATGTGTTAAGAAGTTGAGAGGGCTACGACAAAAACTGGATGCACTTCGTGTACAAAACGGACAATCTCTCTCGAAGTATCAACGTTTCGAACGAGAACTCATCTCTTACAAAGGGATTTCATTTTTTTGAACTTATTTAACTCCATACTTTTTGTGTGTTCAAAATGCACCATTCAAAGGCACATCACAAAATTTCAACAATTTCTGACTTCATTTGGTAAATTTCATGCATTTACTTATTTTTTTTGAGCTAGTTGACCCTGAAATTGAAAAGCACTACAGATGAACTAAGAAAATGTTGAAAGTTGGCATGCTATCATCATTTCACCCACATAGCATGTGTTAACAAGTTGAGAGGGCTACGACAAAAACTGGATGCACTTCGTGTACAAATCGGACAATCTCTCTCGAGGTATCAGGGTTTCGAACGAGAACTCATCTCTTACAAAGGTATTTCATTTTTTTGAACTTATTTGAACTCCATACTTTGTGTGTGTTCAAAATGCACCATTCAAAGGCACATCACCAAATTTCAACAATTTCTGACTCCATTTGGTATATTTCGTGCATTTACTTATTTTTTTTGAGCTAGTTGACCCTGAAATTGAAAAGCACTACAAATGAACTATAAAATGTTGAAAGTTTGCATGCTATCATCATTTCACCCACATAGCATGTGTTAAAAATTTGAGAGGGCTACGACAAAAAATGGATGCACTTCGTGTACAAAACGGACAATCTCTCTCGAAGTATGAGCGTTTCGAACGAGAACTCATCTCTTACAAAGGGATTTCATTTTTTTGAACTTATTTGAACTCCAAAATTTTTGTGTGTTAAAAATGCACCATTCAAAGGCACATCACAAAATGTCAACAATTTCTGACTTCATTTGGTATATTTCGTGCATTTACTTATTCATTTTTTGAGCTAGTTGACCCCGAAATTCAAAAGCACTACAAATGAACTCTTAAAATGTTGAAAGTTGGCATGCTATCACAATTTCACCGACATAGCATGTGTTAAAATGTTGAGAGGGCTACGACAAAAACTGGATGCACTTTGTGTACAAAACGGATAATCTCTCTCGAAGTATCACGGTTTCGAACGAGAACTCATCTCTTCCAAAGGGATTTCATTTTTTCGAACTTATTTGAACTCCATACTTTTTTCGTGTTCAAAATGCACCATTCAAAGGCACATCACAAAATTTCAACAATTTCTAACTTCATTTGGTATATTTCATGCATTTACTTATTTTTGAGCTAGTTGACCCTGAAATTGAAAAGCACTACAAATGAACTCTGAAAGTGTTGAAAGGTGGCATGCTATCATCATTTCATCCACATAGCATGTGTTAAAAAGTTGAGAGGGCTACGACAAAAACTGGATGCACTTCGTGTACAAAACGGACAATCTCTCTCGAAGTATCAGCGTTTCGAACGAGAACTCATCTCTTACAAAGGGATTTCATTTTTTGAACTTATTTGAACTCCGTACTTTTTGTGTGTTCAAAATGCACCATTCAAAGGCACATCACAAAATTTCAACAATTTCTCACTTCATTTGGTATATTTCGTGCATTTACTTATTTATTTTTTGAGCTAGTTGACCCTGAAATTGAAAAGCACTACAAATGAACTCTGAAAATGTTGAAAGTTGGCATGCTATCATCATTTCACCCACATTGCATGTGTTAAAAAGTTGAGAGGGCTACGACAAAAACTGGATGCACTTCGTGTACAAAACAGACAATCTCTCTCGAAGTATCACGGTTTCGAACGAGAACTCATCTCCTACAAAGGCATTTCATTTTTTTGAACTTATTTGAACTCCATACTTTTTGTGTGTTCAAAATGCACCATTCAAAGGCACATCACAAAATTTCAACAATTTCCGACTTCATTTGGTATATTTCGTGCATTTACTTTTTTTTGAGCTAGTTGACCCTGAAATTGAAAAGAACTACAAATGAACTCTGAAAATGTTGAAAGGTGGCATGCTATCATCATTTCATCCACATAGCATGTGTTAAACAGTTGAGAGGGCTACGACAAAAACTGGATGAACTTCGTGTACAAAACGGACAATCTCTCTCGAAGTATCAGCGTTTCGAACGAGAACTCATCTCTTACAAAGGGATTTCATTTTTTGAACTTATTTGAACTCCATACTTTTTGTGCGTTCAAAATGCACCATTCAAAGGCAGATCACAAAATTTCAACAATTTCTAACTTCATTTGGTATATTTCGTGCATTTACTTATTTATTTTTTGAGCTAGTTGACCCTGAAATTGAAAAGCACTACAAATGAACTCTAAAAATGTTGAAAGTTGGCATGCTATCATCATTTCACCCACATTGCATGTGTTAAAAAGTTGAGAGGGCTACGACAAAAACTGGATGCACTTCGTGTACAAAACAGACAATCTCTCTCGAAGTATCACGGTTTCGAACGAGAACTCATCTCCTACAAAGGAATTTCATTTTTTTGAACTTATTTGAACTCCATACTTTTTGTGTGTTCAAAATGCACCATTCAAAGGCACATCACAAAATTTCAACAATTTTGACTTCATTTGGTATATTTCGTGCATTTACTTTTTTTTTGAGCTAGTTGACCCTGAAATTGAAAAGCACTACAAATGAACTCTGAAAATGTTGAAAGGTGGCATGCTATCATCATTTCATCCACATAGCATGTGTTAAAAAGTTGAGAGGGCTACGACAAAAACTGGATGCACTTCGTGTACAAAACGGACAATCTCTCTCGAAGTATCAGGGTTTCGAACGAGAACTCATCTCCTAAAAAGGCATTTCATTTTTTTGAACTTATTTGAACTCCATACTTTTTGTGTGTTCAAAATGCACCATTCAAAGGCACATCACAAAATTTCAACAATTTCTCACTTCATTTGGTATTCTTCGTGCATTTACTTATTTTTTTTTAGCTAGTTTACCCTGAAATTGAAAAGCACTACAAATGAACTCTGAAAGTGTTGAAAGGTGGCATGCTATCATCATTTCATCCACATAGCATGTGTTAAAAAGTTGAGAGGGCTACGACAAAAACTGGATGCACTTCGTGTACAAAACGGACAATCTCTCTCGAAGTATCAGCGTTTCGAACGAGAACTCATCTCTTACAAAGGGATTTCATTTTTTTGAACTTATTTGAACTCCACAATTTTTGTGTGTTCAAAATGCACCATTCAAAGGCACATCACAAAATTTCAACAATTTTTGACTTCATTTGGTATATTTCGTGCATTTACTTATTTTTTTTGAGCTAGTTGACCCTGAAATTGAAAAGCACTACAAATGAACTCTGAAAATGTTCAAAGTTGGCATGCTATCATCATTTCACCCACATAGCATGTGTTAAAAAGTTGAGAGGGCTACGACAAAAACTGGATGCACTTCGTGTACAAAACGGACAATCTCTCTTGAAGTATCACGGTTTCGAACGAGAACTCATATCTTACAAAGGGATTTCATTTTTTTGAACTTATTTGAACTCCATACTTTTTGTGTGTTCAAAATGCACCATTCAAAGGCACATCACAAAATTTCAACAATTTCTGACTTCATTTGGTATTCTTCGTGCATTTACTTATTTTTTTTGAGCTAGTTGACCCTGAAATTGAAAAGCACTACAAATGAACTCTGAAAATGTTGAAAGTTGGCATGCTATCATCATTTCACACACATAGCATGTGTTAAGAAGTTGAGAGGGCTACGACAAAAACTGGATGCACTTCGTGTACAAAACGGACAATCTCTCTCGAAGTATCAACGTTTCGAACGAGAACTCATCTCTTACAAAGGGATTTCATTTTTTTGAACTTATTTAACTCCATACTTTTTGTGTGTTCAAAATGCACCATTCAAAGGCACATCACAAAATTTCAACAATTTCTGACTTCATTTGGTAAATTTCATGCATTTACTTATTTTTTTTGAGCTAGTTGACCCTGAAATTGAAAAGCACTACAGATGAACTAAGAAAATGTTGAAAGTTGGCATGCTATCATCATTTCACCCACATAGCATGTGTTAACAAGTTGAGAGGGCTACGACAAAAACTGGATGCACTTCGTGTACAAATCGGACAATCTCTCTCGAGGTATCAGGGTTTCGAACGAGAACTCATCTCTTACAAAGGTATTTCATTTTTTTGAACTTATTTGAACTCCATACTTTGTGTGTGTTCAAAATGCACCATTCAAAGGCACATCACCAAATTTCAACAATTTCTGACTCCATTTGGTATATTTCGTGCATTTACTTATTTTTTTTGAGCTAGTTGACCCTGAAATTGAAAAGCACTACAAATGAACTATAAAATGTTGAAAGTTTGCATGCTATCATCATTTCACCCACATAGCATGTGTTAAAAATTTGAGAGGGCTACGACAAAAAATGGATGCACTTCGTGTACAAAACGGACAATCTCTCTCGAAGTATGAGCGTTTCGAACGAGAACTCATCTCTTACAAAGGGATTTCATTTTTTTGAACTTATTTGAACTCCAAAATTTTTGTGTGTTAAAAATGCACCATTCAAAGGCACATCACAAAATGTCAACAATTTCTGACTTCATTTGGTATATTTCGTGCATTTACTTATTCATTTTTTGAGCTAGTTGACCCCGAAATTCAAAAGCACTACAAATGAACTCTTAAAATGTTGAAAGTTGGCATGCTATCACAATTTCACCGACATAGCATGTGTTAAAATGTTGAGAGGGCTACGACAAAAACTGGATGCACTTTGTGTACAAAACGGATAATCTCTCTCGAAGTATCACGGTTTCGAACGAGAACTCATCTCTTCCAAAGGGATTTCATTTTTTCGAACTTATTTGAACTCCATACTTTTTTCGTGTTCAAAATGCACCATTCAAAGGCACATCACAAAATTTCAACAATTTCTAACTTCATTTGGTATATTTCATGCATTTACTTATTTTTGAGCTAGTTGACCCTGAAATTGAAAAGCACTACAAATGAACTCTGAAAGTGTTGAAAGGTGGCATGCTATCATCATTTCATCCACATAGCATGTGTTAAAAAGTTGAGAGGGCTACGACAAAAACTGGATGCACTTCGTGTACAAAACGGACAATCTCTCTCGAAGTATCAGCGTTTCGAACGAGAACTCATCTCTTACAAAGGGATTTCATTTTTTGAACTTATTTGAACTCCGTACTTTTTGTGTGTTCAAAATGCACCATTCAAAGGCACATCACAAAATTTCAACAATTTCTCACTTCATTTGGTATATTTCGTGCATTTACTTATTTATTTTTTGAGCTAGTTGACCCTGAAATTGAAAAGCACTACAAATGAACTCTGAAAATGTTGAAAGTTGGCATGCTATCATCATTTCACCCACATTGCATGTGTTAAAAAGTTGAGAGGGCTACGACAAAAACTGGATGCACTTCGTGTACAAAACAGACAATCTCTCTCGAAGTATCACGGTTTCGAACGAGAACTCATCTCCTACAAAGGCATTTCATTTTTTTGAACTTATTTGAACTCCATACTTTTTGTGTGTTCAAAATGCACCATTCAAAGGCACATCACAAAATTTCAACAATTTCCGACTTCATTTGGTATATTTCGTGCATTTACTTTTTTTTGAGCTAGTTGACCCTGAAATTGAAAAGAACTACAAATGAACTCTGAAAATGTTGAAAGGTGGCATGCTATCATCATTTCATCCACATAGCATGTGTTAAACAGTTGAGAGGGCTACGACAAAAACTGGATGAACTTCGTGTACAAAACGGACAATCTCTCTCGAAGTATCAGCGTTTCGAACGAGAACTCATCTCTTACAAAGGGATTTCATTTTTTGAACTTATTTGAACTCCATACTTTTTGTGCGTTCAAAATGCACCATTCAAAGGCAGATCACAAAATTTCAACAATTTCTAACTTCATTTGGTATATTTCGTGCATTTACTTATTTATTTTTTGAGCTAGTTGACCCTGAAATTGAAAAGCACTACAAATGAACTCTAAAAATGTTGAAAGTTGGCATGCTATCATCATTTCACCCACATTGCATGTGTTAAAAAGTTGAGAGGGCTACGACAAAAACTGGATGCACTTCGTGTACAAAACAGACAATCTCTCTCGAAGTATCACGGTTTCGAACGAGAACTCATCTCCTACAAAGGAATTTCATTTTTTTGAACTTATTTGAACTCCATACTTTTTGTGTGTTCAAAATGCACCATTCAAAGGCACATCACAAAATTTCAACAATTTTGACTTCATTTGGTATATTTCGTGCATTTACTTTTTTTTTGAGCTAGTTGACCCTGAAATTGAAAAGCACTACAAATGAACTCTGAAAATGTTGAAAGGTGGCATGCTATCATCATTTCATCCACATAGCATGTGTTAAAAAGTTGAGAGGGCTACGACAAAAACTTGATGCACTTCGTGTACAAAACGGACAATCTCTCTCGAAGTATCAGGGTTTCGAACGAGAACTCATCTCCTACAAAGGCATTTCATTTTTTTGAACTTATTTGAACTCCATACTTTTTGTGTGTTCAAAATGCACCATTCAAAGTCACATCACAAAATTTCAACAATTTCTCACTTCATTTGGTATTCTTCGTGCATTTACTTATTTTTTTTGAGCTAGTTGACCCTGAAATTGAAAAGCACTACAAATGAACTCTGAAAGTGTTGAAAGGTGGCATGCTATCATCATTTCATCCACATAGCATGTGTTAAAAAGTTGAGAGGGCTACGACAAAAAATGGATGCACTTCGTGTACAAAACGGACAATCTCTCTCGAAGTATCAGCGTTTCGAACGAGAACTCATCTCTTACAAAGGGATTTCATTTTTTTGAACTTATTTGAACTCCACACTTTTTGTGTGTTCAAAATGCACCATTCAAAGGCACATCACAAAATTTCAACAATTTTTGACTTCATTTGGTATATTTCGTGCATTTACTCATTTTTTTTGAGCTAGTTGACCCTGAAATTGAAAAGCACTACAAATGAACTCTGAAAATGTTCAAAGTTGGCATGCTATCATCATTTCACCCACATAGCATGTGTTAAAAAGTTGAGAGGGCTACGACAAAAACTGGATGCACTTCGTGTACAAAACGGACAATCTCTCTTGAAGTATCACGGTTTCGAACGAGAACTCATATCTTACAAAGGGATTTCATTTTTTGAACTTATTTGAACTCCATACTTTTTGTGTGTTCAAAATGCACCATTCAAAGGCACATCACAAAATTTCAACAATTTCTGACTTCATTTGGTATTCTTCGTGCATTTACTTATTTTTTTTGAGCTAGTTGACCCTGAAATTGAAAAGCACTACAAATGAACTCTGAAAATGTTGAAAGTTGGCATGCTATCATCATTTCACACACATAGCATGTGTTAAGAAGTTGAGAGGGCTACGACAAAAACTGGATGCACTTCGTGTACAAAACGGACAATCTCTCTCGAAGTATCAACGTTTCGAACGAGAACTCATCTCTTACAAAGGGATTTCATTTTTTTGAACTTATTTAACTCCATACTTTTTGTGTGTTCAAAATGCACCATTCAAAGGCACATCACAAAATTTCAACAATTTCTGACTTCATTTGGTAAATTTCATGCATTTACTTATTTTTTTTGAGCTAGTTGACCCTGAAATTGAAAAGCACTACAGATGAACTGTGAAAATGTTGAAAGTTGGCATGCTATCATAATTTCACCCATATAGCATGTGTTAAAAAGTTGAGAGGGCTACGACAAAAACTGGATGCACTTCGTGTACAAAACGGACAATCTCTCTCGAAGTATGAGCGTTTCGAACGAGAACTCATCTCTTACAAAGGGATTTCATTTATTTGAACTTATTTGAACTCCATACTTTTTGTGTGTTCAAAATGCACCATTCAAAGGCACATCACAAAATTTCAACAATTTCTCACTTCATTTGGTATTCTTCGTGCATTTACTTATTCATTTTTTGAGCTAGTTGACCCCGAAATTCAAAAGCACTACAAATGAACTCTTAAAATGTTGAAAGTTGGCATGCTATCACAATTTCACCGACATAGCATGTGTTAAAATGTTGAGAGGGCTACGACAAAAACTGGATGCACTTTGTGTACAAAACGGATAATCTCTCTCGAAGTATCACGGTTTCGAACGAGAACTCATCTCTTCCAAAGGGATTTCATTTTTTCGAACTTATTTGAACTCCATACTTTTTTCGTGTTCAAAATGCACCATTCAAAGGCACATCACAAAATTTCAACAATTTCTAACTTCATTTGGTATATTTCATGCATTTACTTATTTTTGAGCTAGTTGACCCTGAAATTGAAAAGCACTACAAATGAACTCTGAAAGTGTTGAAAGGTGGCATGCTATCATCATTTCATCCACATAGCATGTGTTAAAAAGTTGAGAGGGCTACGACAAAAACTGGATGCACTTCGTGTACAAAACGGACAATCTCTCTCGAAGTATCAGCGTTTCGAACGAGAACTCATCTCTTACAAAGGGATTTCATTTTTTTGAACTTATTTGAACTCCGTACTTTTTGTGTGTTCAAAATGCACCATTCAAAGGCACATCACAAAATTTCAACAATTTCTCACTTCATTTGGTATATTTCGTGCATTTACTTATTTATTTTTTGAGCTAGTTGACCCTGAAATTGAAAAGCACTACAAATGAACTCTGAAAATGTTGAAAGTTGGCATGCTATCATCATTTCACCCACATTGCATGTGTTAAAAAGTTGAGAGGGCTACGACAAAAACTGGATGCACTTCGTGTACAAAACAGACAATCTCTCTCGAAGTATCACGGTTTCGAACGAGAACTCATCTCCTACAAAGGCATTTCATTTTTTTGAACTTATTTGAACTCCATACTTTTTGTGTGTTCAAAATGCACCATTCAAAGGCACATCACAAAATTTCAACAATTTCCGACTTCATTTGGTATATTTCGTGCATTTACTTTTTTTTGAGCTAGTTGACCCTGAAATTGAAAAGCACTACAAATGAACTCTGAAAATGTTGAAAGGTGGCATGCTATCATCATTTCATCCACATAGCATGTGTTAAACAGTTGAGAGGGCTACGACAAAAACTGGATGAACTTCGTGTACAAAACGGACAATCTCTCTCGAAGTATCAGCGTTTCGAACGAGAACTCATCTCTTACAAAGGGATTTCATTTTTTGAACTTATTTGAACTCCATACTTTTTGTGCGTTCAAAATGCACCATTCAAAGGCAGATCACAAAATTTCAACAATTTCTAACTTCATTTGGTATATTTCGTGCATTTACTTATTTATTTTTTGAGCTAGTTGACCCTGAAATTGAAAAGCACTACAAATGAACTCTAAAAATGTTGAAAGTTGGCATGCTATCATCATTTCACCCACATTGCATGTGTTAAAAAGTTGAGAGGGCTACGACAAAAACTGGATGCACTTCGTGTACAAAACAGACAATCTCTCTCGAAGTATCACGGTTTCGAACGAGAACTCATCTCCTACAAAGGAATTTCATTTTTTTGAACTTATTTGAACTCCATACTTTTTGTGTGTTCAAAATGCACCATTCAAAGGCACATCACAAAATTTCAACAATTTTGACTTCATTTGGTATATTTCGTGCATTTACTTTTTTTTTGAGCTAGTTGACCCTGAAATTGAAAAGCACTACAAATGAACTCTGAAAATGTTGAAAGGTGGCATGCTATCATCATTTCATCCACATAGCATGTGTTAAAAAGTTGAGAGGGCTACGACAAAAACTTGATGCACTTCGTGTACAAAACGGACAATCTCTCTCGAAGTATCAGGGTTTCGAACGAGAACTCATCTCCTACAAAGGCATTTCATTTTTTTGAACTTATTTGAACTCCATACTTTTTGTGTGTTCAAAATGCACCATTCAAAGGCACATCACAAAATTTCAACAATTTCTCACTTCATTTGGTATTCTTCGTGCATTTACTTATTTTTTTTGAGCTAGTTGACCCTGAAATTGAAAAGCACTACAAATGAACTCTGAAAGTGTTGAAAGGTGGCATGCTATCATCATTTCATCCACATAGCATGTGTTAAAAAGTTGAGAGGGCTACGACAAAAAATGGATGCACTTCGTGTACAAAACGGACAATCTCTCTCGAAGTATCAGCGTTTCGAACGAGAACTCATCTCTTACAAAGGGATTTCATTTTTTTGAACTTATTTGAACTCCACACTTTTTGTGTGTTCAAAATGCACCATTCAAAGGCACATCACAAAATTTCAACAATTTTTGACTTCATTTGGTATATTTCGTGCATTTACTTATTTTTTTTGAGCTAGTTGACCCTGAAATTGAAAAGCACTACAAATGAACTCTGAAAATGTTCAAAGTTGGCATGCTATCATCATTTCACCCACATAGCATGTGTTAAAAAGTTGAGAGGGCTACGACAAAAACTGGATGCACTTCGTGTACAAAACGGACAATCTCTCTTGAAGTATCACGGTTTCGAACGAGAACTCATATCTTACAAAGGGATTTCATTTTTTGAACTTATTTGAACTCCATACTTTTTGTGTGTTCAAAATGCACCATTCAAAGGCACATCACAAAATTTCAACAATTTCTGACTTCATTTGGTATTCTTCGTGCATTTACTTATTTTTTTTGAGCTAGTTGACCCTGAAATTGAAAAGCACTACAAATGAACTCTGAAAATGTTGAAAGTTGGCATGCTATCATCATTTCACACACATAGCATGTGTTAAGAAGTTGAGAGGGCTACGACAAAAACTGGATGCACTTCGTGTACAAAACGGACAATCTCTCTCGAAGTATCAACGTTTCGAACGAGAACTCATCTCTTACAAAGGGATTTCATTTTTTTGAACTTATTTAACTCCATACTTTTTGTGTGTTCAAAATGCACCATTCAAAGGCACATCACAAAATTTCAACAATTTCTGACTTCATTTGGTAAATTTCATGCATTTACTTATTTTTTTTGAGCTAGTTGACCCTGAAATTGAAAAGCACTACAGATGAACTGTGAAAATGTTGAAAGTTGGCATGCTATCATAATTTCACCCATATAGCATGTGTTAAAAAGTTGAGAGGGCTACGACAAAAACTGGATGCACTTCGTGTACAAAACGGACAATCTCTCTCGAAGTATCAGCGTTTCGAACGAGAACTCATCTCTTACAAAGGGATTTCATTTATTTGAACTTATTTGAACTCCATACTTTTTGTGTGTTCAAAATGCACCATTCAAAGGCACGTCACAAAATTTCAACAATTTCTAACTTCATTTGTTATATTTCGTGCATTTACTTATTTTTTTTGAGCTACTTGACCCCGAAATTGAAAAGCACTACAAATGAACTCTGAAAATGTTAAAAGTTGGCATGCTATCATCATTTCACCCACATAGCATGTGTTAAAAAGTTGAGAGGGCTACGACAAAAATTGGATGCACTTCGCGTACAAAACGGACAATCTCTCTCGAAGTATCAGTGCTTCGAACGAGAACTCATCTCTTACAAAGGGATTTCATTTTTTTGAACTTATTTGAACTCCACACTTTTTGTGTGTTCAAAATGCACCATTCAAAGGCACATCACAAAATTTCAACAATTTCTCACTTCATTTGGTATATTTCGTGCATTTACTTTTTTTTTGACCTAGTTGACCCTGAAATTGAAAAGCACTACAAATGAACTCTGAAAATGTTGAAAGTTGGCATGCTATCATCATTTCACCCACATAGCATGTGTTAAAAATTTGAGAGGGCTACGACAAAAAATGGATGCACTTCGTGTACAAAACGGACAATCTCTCTCGAAGTATGAGCGTTTCCAACGAGAACTCATCTCTTACAAAGGGATTTCATTTTTTTGAACTTATTTGAACTCCATAGTTTTTGTGTGTTAAAAATGCACCATTCAAAGGCACATCACAAAATGTCAACAATTTCTGACTTCATTTGGTATATTTCGTGCATTTACCTATTCATTTTTTGAGCTAGTTGACCCTGAAATTGAAAAGCACTACAAATGAACTCTAAAAATGTTGAAAGTTGGCATGCTATCATCATTTCACCCACATAGCATGTGTTATAATGTTGAGAGGGCTACGACAAAAACTAGATGCACTTCGTGTACAAAACGGATAATCTCTCTCGAAGTATCACGGTTTCGAACGAGAACTCATCTCTTACAAAGGGATTTCATTTTTTAGAACTTATTTGAACTCCATACTTTTTGTGTGTTCAAAATGCACCATTCAAAGGCACATCACAAAATTTCAACAATTTCTAACTTCATTTGGTATATTTCATGCATTTACTTTTTTTTGAGCTAGTTGACTCTGAAATTTAAAAGCACTACAAATGAACTCTCAAAGTGTTGAAAGGTGGCATGCTATCATCATTTCATCCACATAGCATGTGTTAAAAAGTTGAGAGGGCTACGGCAAAAACTGGATGCACTTCGTGTACAAAACGGACAATCTCTCTCGAAGTATCAGCGTTTCGAACGAGAACTCATCTCTTACAAAGGGATTTCATTTTTTGAACTTATTTGAACTCCATACTTTTTGTGTGTTCAAAATGCACCATTAAAAGGCACATCACAAAATTTCAACAATTTCTAACTTCATTTGGTATATTTCGTGCATTTACTTATTTATTTTTTGAGCTAGTTGACCCTGAAACTGAAAAGCAGTACAAATGAACTCTGAAAATGTTGAAAGTTGGCATGCTATCATCATTTCACCCACATTGCATGTGTTAAAAAGTTGAGAGGGCTACGACAAAAACTGGATGCACTTCGTGTACAAAACGGACAATCTCTCTCGAAGTATCAGGGTTTCGAACGAGAACTCATCTCCTACAATGGCATTTCATTTTTTGAACTTATTTGAACTCCATACTTTTTGTGTGTTCAAAATGCACCATTCAAAGGCACATCACAAAATTTCAACAATTTCTGACTTCATTTGGTATATTTCGTGCATTTACTTTTTTTTGAGCTAGTTGACCCTGAAATTGAAAAGCACTACAAATGAACTCTGAAAATGATGAAAGGTGGCATGCTATCATCATTTCATCCACATAGCATGTGTTAGAAAGTTGAGAGGGCTACGACAAAAACTGGATTTACTTCGTGTACAAAACGGACAATCTCTCTCGAAGTATCAGGGTTTCGAACGAGAACTCATCTCCTACAAAGGCACTTCATTTTTTTGAACTTATTTGAACTCCATACTTTTTGTGTGTTCAAAATGCACCATTCAAAGGCACATCACAAAATTTCAACAATTTCTGACTTCATTTGGTATTCTTCGTGCATTTACTTTTTTTTTTGAGCTAGTTGACCCTGAAATTGAAAAGCACTACAAATGAACTCTGAAAGTGTTGAAAGGTGGCATGCTATCATCATTTCATCCACATAGCATGTGTTAAAAAGTTTAGAGGGCTACGACAAAAACTGGATGCACTTCGTGTACAAAACGGACAATCTCTCTCGAATTATCAGCGTTTCGAACGAGGACTCATCTCTTACAAAGGGATTTCATTTTTTGAACTTATTTGAACTCCACACTTTTTGTGTGTTCAAAATGCACCATTCAAAGGCACATCACAAAATTTCAACAATTTCTGACTTCATTTGGTATTCTTCGTGCATTTACTTATTTTGTTGAGCTCGTTGACCCTGAAATTGAAAAGCACTACAAATGAACTGCGAAAATGTTGAAAGTTGGCATGCTACCATCATTTCACACACATAGCATGTGTTAAGAAGTTGAGAGGGCTACGACAAAAACTGGATGCACTTCGTGTACAAAACGGACAATCTCTCTCGAAGTATCAGCGTTTCGAACGAGAACTCATCTCTTACAAAGGGATTTCATTTTTTTGAACTTATTTGAACTCCACACTTTTTGTGTGTTCAAAATGCACCATTCAAAGGCACATCACAAAATTTCAACAATTTTTGACTTCATTTGGTATATTTCGTGCATTTACTTATTTTTTTTGAGCTAGTTGACCCTGAAATTGAAAAGCACTACAAATGAACTCTGAAAATGTTGAAAGTTGGCATGCTATCATCATTTCACCCACATAGCTTGTGTTAAAAAGTTGAGAGGGCTACGACAAAAATTGGATGCACTTCACGTACAAAACAGACAATCTCTCTCGAAGTATCAACGTTTCGAACGAGAACTCATCTCTTACAAAGGGATTTCATTTTTTGAACTTATTTGAACTCCATACTTTTTGTGTGTTCAAAATGCACCATTCAAAGGCACATCACAAAATTTCAACAATTTCTGACTCCATTTGGTATATTTCGTGCATTTACTTTTTTTTTGAGCTAGTTGTCCCTGAAATTGAAAAGCACTACAAATGAACTCTGAAAATGTTGAAAGTTGGCATGCTATCATCATTTCACCCACATAGCATGTGTTAAAAATTTGACCGGGCTACGACAAAAAATGGATGCACTTCGTGTACAAAACGGACAATCTCTCTCGAAGTATGAGCGTTTCGAACGAGAACTCATCTCTTACAAAGGGATTTCATTTTTTTGAACTTATTTGAACTCCATACTTTTTGTGTGTTAAAAATGCACCATTCAAAGGCACATCACAAAATGTCAACAATTTCTGACTTCATTTGGTATATTTCGTGCATTTACTTATTTATTTTTTGAGCTAGTTCACCCTGAAATTGAAAAGCACCACAAATGAACTCTGAAAATGTTGAAAGTTGGCATGCTATCATCATTTCACCCACATAGCATGTGTTAAAATGTTGAGAGGGCTACGACAAAAACTGGATGCACTTCGTGTACAAAACGGATAATCTCTCTCAAAGTATCACGGTTTCGAACGAGAACTCATCTCTTACAAAGGGATTTCATTTTTTAGAAATTATTTGAACTCCATACTTTTTGTGTGTTCAAAATGCACCATTCAAAGGCACATCACAAAATTTCAACAATTTCTAACTTCATTCGGTATATTTCATGCATTTACTTTTTTTGAGCTAGTTGACCCTAAAATTGAAAAGCACTACAAATGAACTCTGAAAGTGTTGAAAGGTGGCAGCTATCATCATTTCATCCACATAGCATGTGTGAAAAAGTTGAGAGGGCTACGACAAAAACTGGATGCACTTCGTGTACAAAACGGACAATCTCTCTCGAAGTATCAGCGTTTCGAACGAGAACTCATCTCTTATATAGGGATTTCATTTTTTGAACTTATTTGAACTCCACACTTTTTGTGTGTTCAAAATGCACCATTCCAAGGGACATCACAAAATTTCAACAATTTCTGACTTCATTTGGTATTCTTCGTGCATTTACTTATTTTTTTTTTGAGCTAGTTGACCCTGAAATTGAAAAGCACTACAAATGAACTCTGAAAATGTTGAAAGTTGGCATGCTATCATCATTTCACACACATAGCATGTGTTAAGAAGTTGAGAGGGCTACGACAAAAACTGGATGCACTTCGTGTACAAAACGGACAATCTCTCTCGAAGTATCAGCGTTTCGAACGAGAACTCATCTCTTACAAAGGGATTTCATTTTTTTGAACTTATTTAACTCCATACTTTTTGGGTGTTCAAAATGCACAATTCAAAGGCACATCACAAAATTTCAACAATTTCTGACTTCATTTGGTATATTTCGTGCATTTACTTATTTTTTTTGAGCTAGTTGACCCTGAAATTGAAAAGCACTACAAATGAACTCTGAAAATGTTGAAACTTGGCATGCTATCATCATTTCACCCACATAGCATGTGTTAAAAAGTTGAGAGGGCTACGACAAAAACTGGATGCACTTCGTGTACAAAACGGACAATCTCTCTCGAAGTATCAGGGTTTCGAACGAGAACTCATCTCTTACAAAGGGATTTCATTTTTTAGAACTTATTTGAACTCCATACTTTTTGTGTGTTCAAAATGCACCATTCAAAGGCGCATCACAAAATTTCAACAATTTCTGACTTCATTTGGTATATGTCGTGCATTTACTTTTTTTTTGAGCTAATTGACCCTGAAATTGAAAAGCACTACAAATGAACTCTGAAAATGTTGAAAGTTGGCATTCTATCATTATTTCTCCCACATAGCATGTGTTAAAAAGTTGAGAGGGCTACGACAAAAACTGGATGCACTTCGTGTACAAAACGGACAATCTCTCTCGAAGTATCAGGGTTTCGAACGAGAACTCATCTCTTACAAAGGGATTTCATTTTTTTGAACTTATTTGAACTCCATACTTTTTGTGTGTTCAAAATGCACCATTCAAAGGCACGTCACAAAATTTCAACAATTTCTAAATTCATTTGGTATATGTCGTGCATTTACTTTTTTTTGAGCTAGTTGACCCTGAAATTGAAAAGCACTACAAATGAACTCTGAAAATGTTGAAACTTGGCATGCTATCATCATTTCACCCACATTGCATGTGTTAAAAAGTTGAGAGGGCTACGACAAAAACTGGATGCACTTTGTGTACAAAACGGACAATCTCTCTCGAAGTATCACGGTTTCGAACGAGAACTCATATCTTACAAAGGGATTTCATTTTTTTGAACTTATTTGAACTCAATACTTTTTGTGTGTTCAAAATGCACCATTCAAAGGAACATCACAAAATTTCAACAATTTCTGACTTCATTTAGTATTCTTCGTGCATTTACTTATTTTTTTTTGAGCTAGTTGACCCTGAAATTGAAAAGCACTACAAATGAACTCTGAAAGTGTTGAAAGGTGGCATGCTATCATCATTTCATCCACATAGCATGTGTTAAAAAGTTGAGAGGGCTACGACAAAAACTGGATGCACTTCGTGTACAAAACGGACAATCTCTCTCGAAGTATCAGCGTTTCGAACGAGAACTCATCTCTTACAAAGGGATTTCATTTTTGAACTTATTTGAACTCCACACTTTTTGTGTGTTCAAAATGCACCATTCAAAGGCACATCACAAAACTTCAACAATTTCTAACTTCATTTGGTATATTTCGTGCATTTACTTATTTTTTTTGAGCTAGTTGACCCTGAAATTGAAAAGCACTACAAATGAACTCTGTGCTATCATCATTTCACCAACATAGCATGTGTTAAAAAGTTGAGAGGGCTACGACAAAAACTGGATGCACTTCGTGTACAAAACGGACAATCTCTCTCGAAGTATCAGGGTTTCGAACGAGAACTCATCTCTTACAAAGGGATTTCATTTTTTAGAACTTATTTGAACTCCATACTTTTTGTGTGTTCAAAATGCACCATTCAAAGGCACATCACAAAATTTCAATAATTTCTGACTTCATTTGGTATATTTCGTGCATTTACTTTTTTTTTGAGCTAATTGACCCTGAAATTGAAAAGCACTACAAATGAACTCTGAAAATGTTGAAAGTTAGCATGCTATCATAATTTCTCCCACATAGCATGTGTTAAAAAGTTGAGAGGGCTACGACAAAAACTGGATGCACTTCGTGTACAAAACGGACAATCTCTCTCGAAGTATCAGGGTTTCGAACGAGAACTCATCTCTTACAAAGGGATTTCATTTTTTTGAACTTATTTGAACTCCATACTTTTTGTGTGTTCAAAATGCACCATTCAAAGGCACGTCACAAAATTTCAACAATTTCTGACTTCATTTGGTATTCTTCGTGCATTTACTTTTTTTTGAGCTAGTTGACCCTAAAATTGAAAAGCACTACAAATGAACTCTGAAAATGTTGAAACTTGGCATGCTATCATCATTTCACCCACATTGCATGTGTTAAAAAGTTGAGAGGGCTACGACAAAAACTGGATGCACTTTGTGTACAAAACGGACAATCTCTCTCGAAGTATCAGGGTTTCGAACGAGAACTCATATCTTACAAAGGGATTTCATTTTTTTGAACTTATTTGAACTCAATACTTTTTGTGTGTTCAAAATGCACCATTCAAAGGAACATCACAAAATTTCAACAATTTCTGACTTCATTTGGTATTCTTCGTGCATTTACTTTTTTTTTTGAGCTAGTTGACCCTGAAATTGAAAAGCACTACAAATGAACTCTGAAAGTGTTGAAAGGTGGCGTGCTATCATCATTTCATCCACATAGCATGTGTTAAAAAGTTGAGAGGGCTACGACAAAAACTGGATGCACTTCGTGTACAAAACGGACAATCTCTCTCGAAGTATCAGCGTTTCGAACGAGAACTCATCTCTTACAAAGGGATTTCATTTTTGAACTTATTTGAACTCCACACTTTTTGTGTGTTCAAAATGCACCATTCAAAGGCACATCACAAAACTACAACAATTTCTAACTTCATTTGGTATATTTCGTGCATTTACTTATTTTTTTTTGAGCTAGTTGACCCTGAAATTGAAAAGCACTACAAATAAACTCTGAAAATGTTGAAACTTGGCATGCTATCATCATTTCACCAACATAGCATGTGTTAAAAAGTTGAGAGGGCTATGACAAAAACTGGATGCACTTCGTGTACAAAACGGACAATCTCTCTCGAAGTATCAGGGTTTCGAACGAGAACTCATCTCTTACAAAGGGATTTCATTTTTTAGAACTTATTTGAACTCCATACTTTTTGTGTGTTCAAAATGCACCATTCAAAGGCACATCACAAAATTTCAATAATTTCTGACTTCATTTGGTATATTTCGTGCATTTACTTTTTTTTTGGAGCTAATTGACCCTGAAATTGAAAAGCACTACAAATGAACTCTGAAAATGTTGAAAGTTGGCATGCTATCATAATTTCTCCCACATAGCATGTGTTAAAAAGTTGAGAGGGCTACGACAAAAACTGGATGCACTTCGTGTACAAAACGGACAATCTCTCTCGAAGTATCAGGGTTTCGAACGAGAACTCATCTCTTACAAAGGGATTTCATTTTTTTGAACTTATTTGAACTCCATACTTTTTGTGTGTTCAAAATGCACCATTCAAAGGCACGTCACAAAATTTCAACAATTTCTGACTTCATTTGGTATTCTTCGTGCATTTACTTTTTTTTTGAGCTAGTTGACCCTAAAATTGAAAAGCACTACAAATGAACTCTGAAAATGTTGAAACTTGGCATGCTATCATCATTTCACCCACATAGCATGTGTTCAAAAGTTGAGAGGGCTACGACAAAAACTGGATGCACTTCGTGTACAAAACGGACAATTGTATCAGCATTTCGAACGAGAACTCATCTCTTACAAAGGTTTATTAAAATTCTTTTTGCATATTTGAGAATTTGACAAAACTATGAAAATGAAAATTGTTTGAAATTTAGTACATTCCATACATGCATTACATAAAAGGTTTAATACATTATTACATTATTACACCAATATTCCTATCTATTATTTCTGTTTTCTTCTGGGTCATAGCCATGGAGAATCTTCATCGTTTAGTAGGATGCTTGGGTCAGTTTTCACTTTGAAGGGCGGAATTTCATGAAACTTATTATAATCTTCTGACATGTCTGTCTTGTCATCTACTCCCACGATGTTTCTTTTCCCTGAAAGAACTATGTGGCATTTTGGCTCATCGGACGATATCTTCTTTTGCTGATTTCTTTTTCTCATTTTTGTAGACATGTCCTTCACATAGAAAACCTGAGCGACATCATTGGCTAGGACAAATGGTTCGTCCATGTACGCAAGATTGTTGAGATCCACTGTTGTCATGCCGTACTTTTCGTCTACAACTACCCCGCCTCCTGTCAGCTTCACCCATTTGCACCGAAACAAAGGGATCTTAAAAGTAGGTCCATAGTCAAGTTCCCATATCTCCTCTATGTACCCGTAATATGTTTCGAAACAGTGCCCATTCTCATCTGTTGCATCAAAGCGGACACCACTATTTTGGTTGGTTCTTTTTTTATCTTGGGCAACCGTGTAAAATGTATTCCCATTTATCTCATACCCTTGGAAAGTACATATAGTCGAAGATGGTGGCCTGGCCAAATAGTAGAGCTGATCTCCAACGGTGTCGTCATTCATGAGATGTGTCTGCAACCAACTGCCGAAAGTCTTCTCGTGTTCCCCTTTAATCCAAGAGTCAGCCTTCCCCGGGTTTTCAGAGCGTAGAATATTCTTGTGTCTCACGATATACGGAGCCACCACGGTGGAATTGTGTAGAACTGTGTAGTGTGCTTGAGAGAAAGAATGCCCGTCCATACATACTTTTGCTTTCCTTCCTAGTGTGCCTTTTCCTATCAGCCTACCCTCATACCGAGATTCAGGAACACCAATCGGCTTAAGGTCAGGAAGAAAGTCCACACAAAACTCAATGACCTCCTCTGTTCCATAGCCCTTGGAGATGCTTCCATCTAGCCTAGCACGGTTACGAACATATTTCTTTAAGACTCCCATGAACCTCTCGAAGGGGAACATATTGTGTAGAAACACAGGACCGAGAATTCTAATCTCTTCGACTAGGTGAACTAGGAGGTGTGTCATTATATTGAAGAAGGATGGCGGGAACAACAACTCAAAGTTGACCAGACATTGGACCACATCAATCTGCAACCCTGATAGACTTTCTCGATCGATTACCTTCTGAGAAATTGCATTGAGGAATGCACATACGTTCACAATTGCCAGGCGAACATTTTCCGGTAGAATTCCCCTCAATGCAACCGAAAGCAATTGCGTCATAAGCACATGGCAGTCATGAGACTTTAGGTTTTGGAATTTTTTGTCTTTCATATTTACGATTCCCTTTATATTCGACGAGAAGCCAGTCGGGACCTTGATACTGAAAGGGACTTCAAAGAAGATTTCCTTCTCTTCCTTAGTAAGAGCGTAGCTGGCACGCCCTTGAAACTGCCCTGGATGCATGCCATCTCTTCCTTTATGACGTTTCTGGTCCTCCCGTGCTTCTGGTGTATCTTTTGACTTCCCATACAAGCCCAGGAAGCCTAGAATATTCACGCAGAGATTCTTCGTCAGGTGCATCACGTCGATTGCCGAGCGGAACTCATGGACTTCCCAATAGGGTAGCTCCCAAAATATAGATTTCTTCTTCCACATGGGTACGCGCTTATCAGGGCCGTTAGGAACAGGTTGGCTGCCAGGACCCTTTCCAAAGATTACTTTTAAATCTTTGACCATATCAAATACTTCAGCACCAGTACGGATGACAGGATTCCCCCGGGGTTCTGCCTTGCCATTGAAATGCTTGCCTTTTTTCTTTAAGGGATGCTTGGGCGGAAGAAAACGACGATTGTACGGGTACACATTCTTCTTACATTTGTCCAGATATATACTTTCTGTCTGATCCAAATAGTGCGTGCATGCATTGTATCCCTTGTTTGACTGTCCTGAAATGTTACTAAGAGCAGGCCAATCATTGATGGTTACGAAAAGCAACGCTTGAAGGTCAAATTCCTCTTGTTTGTGCTCGTCCCACACACGTACACATGGTTCGGCCCACAGCTGTAAAAGTTCATCAACTAATGGCCTTAGGTACACATCAATATCGTTGCCGGGCTGCTTTGGACCTTGGATAAGCACTGGCATCATAATGAACTTCCGCTTCATGCACAACCAAGGAGGAAGGTTGTAGATACATAGAGTAACGGGCCAGGTGTTGTGACTGCAACTCTGCTCCCCAAAAGGATTCATGCCATCTGTACTCAGACCTAACCATAAGTTCCTTGCGTCAGCTGCAAATCTCGGGAACTCTCTCTCGATTTTCTCCACTGCCGACCATCAGCGGTGTGCCTCAACTTATCGTCTTTCATACGATCTTCCATGTGCCATCGCAGCAACTTCGCATGATCTTTATTTCTGAACAAACGTTTCAAACGTGGTATTATAGGAGCATACCACATCACCTTGGCAGGAACCCTCTTCCTAGGTGGCTCGCCCTCAATATCACCAGGGTCATCTTTTCTGATCTTATACCGCAATGCAGTGCATACCGGGCATTTATCCATATTCTCGTACTTCTCACCGCGGTAGAGGATGCAGTCATTAGGGCATGCATGTATCTTCTGCACGTCTAATCCTAGAGGGCAGACAAGCTTCTTTGCTTCGTACGTGCTGGCGGGCAATTCGTTCTTTCTTGGAAGCATCTTCTTCATCAGTACCAGCAACTTTTCGAATGACGAGTCAGTCACATCGGTCTCTGCCTTCCACTTCAGCAATTCCAGTGTGCTACCCAGCTTCTTCTGGCCATCTTCACAAGTTGGGTACAACAATTTGTTGTGGTCCTGTAACATCTGCTCGAACTGCAACCTCTCCTTTTCTGTGTCGCAACCTCGCCGTGCATTAGAAATGACCCGGCCAAGATCATCAGCGGGCTCATCTGGTTCCCGTTCTTCATCCTGATCTTCTTCTTCATTGTCTTCCATTGCGGTATCAGCATACTCAGGGAACATAGATCGGTAGTTGTCATCATCGTTCTCTTCTTCTTCATCGTCGTCTTCCATCATAACCCCTCTTTTTCTGTGATTGGTCCAAACATTATAGCCCGACATAAAACCGGACCGAAGCAGGTGGCTCTGAATGACTCTTGAGGAAGTGTAATCCTTCTCATTCCAACATTCAACACATGGACAAAACATAAAGCCACCACCATGCTTGTTCGCATCGGCTGCATCTCGAAAAGAATGCACGCCTTCTCTGTAAGCGGCTGTGCGTCGATCACCGTACATCCATGGATGGCTCATCTGCGTTATACGACAGTATATCAAATACAATCACGATCCTAAAAATTAGTACCGCACGGTCTAGACGAGGAAATATAGTTGCTAACCTTTTGGAATAAGTAGAAATAAAGAGTAAGAGGTTTAAGCGTGGCTCAGGCATCTCATATCGTAGTTGTATTCGGTGAACTGAAGCGGCATCGCTCTAACACACATTTCAACAAACACCTCTAGTGCATGAAAAAATGGAGAGCTAGCACACACCCACACTCTTCCATCCAAGAAAAATACAAGGAAGAGGGGAGAGGGGGGTTGTGCTATATATAGGCAGAGGACTTTAGTCCCGGTTTGAGACACAAACCGGGACTAAAGGTGGCGCACATGCGGGCTGCACCACGCATAGCCCTTTAGTCCCGGTTTGGGACACAAACCGGGACTAAAGGCTCCTTACGGGACGGGACTAAAGCCTCGAGGGAGGCATTGCAATTTGGGGCGACGTGGCCGGGCCTTTAGTCCCGGCCCAGAGGCAGGACGGGACTAAAGGGTCCCGGCCAAAGGCCCGTTGTCCACTAGTGAGTCTACATGGATTCAAAAAAGCGAACACGTCTACAGACAAATAGGCATCACATTGAATGATAAAATATGTCTAGATAGATGAGATGAAGGTATGCCGACATTTTAAGGGTCCGTGTTGGAGAATGCCCTTAACCCACTTAAGGAATAGTATCCGCGAAAACACTAAGACATGACTACACTCAAAACATAAGAGAGGCTTTGAATCAGATTTTTTTTAAATATGCATTGTTGCGTGTCATTACATTGATAGGTAGGAGAAAAAAAATACAGATATCATCTTTTAATGGCGTGCACAAGCTGGCGTCACCAAGATGGCACGACGAGCAAAGGAAGAGGTTGCTCAGCCTCGACGGCCAAGGTTCAGGTTACATGTAAAATTCGATGTAAGCCTTTAGCTTCGGCACTAGCCCCAAGCCGCGTGCCGTTCTTGATGTCTTCGGCGCGCTGAATGCGACCACGCGACGAGAGTGATCCAAGAATTCATGCCTTTGCGCAAGCTAGCTGAAGTAGAATACATGGTACCGGACCATGAGACAAAGAAGCTAGTCGTGAAAAGACGCATCATGCCACGTGATCCGGTAAAAGATATGAGGCAACCCTGGCTTGTCCACGCACAACCGTCACATTAGCCCGGCCCACCACGGACCCCATAAGTACCCCCATTCTGAAACCCTAGACATCCAACACTTCACTCATAGTCCACTTCATTTCCATTCCTCCACCCTTCGGCCGATGGCCGGTCACGAAAGAAGCTCTGAAGGATCGAACATCGATGTGGAGGAGGTGGCCCTCTACATCCTGTTGTACTATTCGTTGCAGGATCAATGCAGCCTCGGCAGCGGCAAAACTTCATCCTTCGGGCCCCTCGCCCATCGACAAAGCACCGTCATCGGCCCTTCCCATGAGGCACACAGCTCCGTTCGCTCCCGCTCCGGCTGGTACGCTCCAGGTCAGATACCCAAATATAGAAAATGTTCATTCTATACTTCAAAAATTCATTGCATATTTCAAAAGGTTATAAATCAGTTAAAATAAAAATATACATCACGGGTGTCGTGGGAATGACCCTCACAATAGTACCGAGGGGTACCAACAAATGAGCGAAGCCTAACTAGGCGCAGTGAATACACTCGGATGTACGAGTTCGGGCCCCACTCGGGAGTGTTAACAACCCTATGTCTTGAGCCCTGAAGGCTGATGTTTTCTTATGGGAAATGTGAGATTACAAGGTGCTGAACACTTGAGCTGGAGCTCGGGAGTGGTTTATATTGTGTAGGCCACGACCGCCCTAGCTTCATTACAAATTGAGTTAATGCTAGTAAATAAATGAGTTACTAGAAACAACAATTATAACTTGTGGCGTTACTGGTAACGTGGATCTTCACTCCACTTCATGTGTTGGTTTAAGTCCTTAGCTGTTGCAGCCTGTTCGATGCCATCATCTTGCTGAGATCCGAGTATCAGGGTGCGTTCGACTAATACAAGGCGATCCGAGTGAATCCAGGCAAGAGGAGTAACGGTATGATGTACCTTGTAAGGTTGAGACTACACAGATGACTTGAATGACACTGATGTCCATATGGGGTCCTAAGTGAGCCTAGGGAAGTAGGCCATAGGCCTACCCCTAATGTACAACCCCGTCAGTAGCCCTTGAATCGGTTGAGGTATTGCAGACCGAGTAAATGGCTTCCTTAGATGTCTCTGATGTTTCGGAGATGCAAAGGTTGCAGCTCGAGGCTGCATCATTCGGACTCTCTGCAAACCTCTACGGATTCAAGAGCCATGAATTCCGAATGCCCGAACATACTGGTATGTCTGTAGTCGTTTCGGGAAGATAGATTCAACGAATCGGACAATCATGAGCTTTGAGCTCCGAATGTCTCATCGGTGAGTTGGGACGGATCCCACGCGCATTGAGTCAAGGACGATCAGGTCGCCTTCGTTAGTTACCCAAGTGATCAGGGTATCGTGGAGGGACAAGCGAGGAGAAGATTCGGCCCACCTCGTCACACGTCGTGGATACGGAATCCATTCAGGTATGAGGGGGAACAATTTTTTCGCCGCATTTTAGTTGAAGAAGCGCGCGCGGGCGACGGTTACGGCGATGACGCGGGTAGTGGAGTAGTGGAGTGACGCCCCGTTTTCCGTGCCCGTGATGTCGCTGTCGTGCTACAGTGCGCGCCATCCTTCTGATTCCGCGGATCCTCCTCGGGCTGGCGAAGTACTTGATGGGGGAATCTTCCCATTGGGTATTTAAAGCGCGAGGCGGATGGGAGAGGAAACCACGCCTCAGATCTGGGTCATTTCATCCCCACTTCGATCTTTCACTTCCGAAGCCGAGAACTGCTTGCCACCTCCGACGACTCCTCGCCCCGACACCTCCGCCGTGCAGTATGGTTAAAGGAGTGACGGTGAAGGCCGAGCGGGTCAAGAAGGGCTCGCGCGAATTATCTTCGTGCACCAGAGCGCCCCCGTGAGGCTGGATCCAGGGCGATTGGATGTCGTCCCGAGTCTCAGAGGGGCGGTTGCAGGAGTTGGAGAGCGAAGGCCTGATTGCTGAGGGAAGCTGGCGACTGCCTGAAGACGGCGAGCAAGAGCCCGCGCCTCGGAACGATGAGCGAGTACTTCTTGTCACCCACATCGAGAGAGGTTTTTCTTTGCCTCTGCACCCCATTTTCCGAGCGTTTCTTGGTTTCTTCGGTGCTCAACTCCACCACCTCCCTCAACACTGTCTCGTACTTAGCTGCATTTGTATCCTTGTGCGAGAACTTCCTCGGTTGCCATCCGCACTGGGGGCTGTTCAAGCGCTTATTCACGTGTCGAGTGATGACCGTGAAGAAATCTTATCCATCGGGGGGGAAGACCAATGTGGTGCAGCTTTGTGGAGGCTTAGGTATTCAGCTCATGGGTAAGAGTAGCCTTCCCGAGATGAGTTTTCCAGATTCAGTGAAAAACCATCATGACTCTTGGTTTTACTGCCAAGAAGTCCCAATGAGCGAGGGTCATTTGGGCCTCCCTCCCTATACGGTTGATAGGATACAGTCGGCTCCTTCCTTGACCGTATCCAAGGAGGAGAAGATTGATGTATATATCTTCGTGATAGGGTTAGTTGCCTTGATGCGGAAAGGTCTGAATAGAATGGACCTCGTGGAAGTCTTCTTCTAGCGTAGGATCCAGCCTCTCCATGCCAGAGCCCATCCAATGTGGAAGTATGAAGGGCCGAGTGATCCAACCCGTGTTCATCCTGAGGAGATTGGGTCGGAGGCGCTCGAGAATAAACTCAAGGCCATAACTCTAGTAAGGGACAATCTCTTTCTCGGCGGAGCTACCGCTGAATGAGGTAAGATATCGAGCATCCGGGCCGAGAGAACTTCTTTGTTGCTTCAGTTCCTATTTGTGATTTTGATTTGTTCATTCGGTAGGCTTTTATAGGGCTGGTCAGTTCCATTCCGGCGGTTGACCGTTCACCCATTGGCGTTGGAAGTGCGTTATATCAACTAGAAGGGGGGTGAATAGGCGATTTTTATATTTTCATGTCTCATGAAATTCCTCTTTGGAAATTACTCCGAGGTAACAAGCATCGGTTCCACACAGGAACAATCTCTTCAGTGCACTTTGGGTTTTAGTTTTGCTTTGGCTGTTTGGGGTTTTTTCTCACTTGATGATTTTTGCTCAAAGTCCTCAAGGAATGGGTTGCTCTAAATGGCAAGTGTCAGTTTCTCTTGGAGCGGCCAACCAACTAGTGGTTGTGGCGGGCAGCTATTTATAGCCTCGGAGCATCCCGACATGATTTGACATTAATGCCCTTAATGATATGACTGTTGAGTGGATAAAATTGGGGACATGTGGCGCGCAATGCGACAACGGTCGGATCTTTCAACTATGAAAGTCCTCATGTATCTCATGTTCCTCATTGATAGGCAATTTGCACTAGGAAAATCCTAACTCCTCAGTTAGTGCAATTTCTTTATAGACCAGAAGGCCTTCATCTCTGTCAATGAAGACTTTGAGTAAACTCTGAGAGATTTGCAAATGCTTCACTCAAAGGATTAGGTATATGTAGGCTTTGAGTTGAGCATCATGATGAAATATTTCCTTAGTGTTACCTCGACCCCCTTTAACAGTATGGTGTTCCTATAACTCAAGTAAGAAGAAAATGAAACATAGAGAGTAAATCTTCAATCTTCAAAGTCTTCAGAGTATTTTCTTTTGGATACACCAAATTCCTCATTTTCAAAGTCTTCATGAGGAATAGCGATTTGTTTGCTTTCAATGTACTCAAGTAATGACCAAAGTCTTCACCCGAAGACATACAATTTTAGGGGTTGATATTCTTCGAATAACTCAAACTCCTCAGCGTCTTATAAGGCCTATGTACACTCACAAACACATTAGTTCCTTAACCTATAAGTCTTCAATACAACAAAACCACTAAGGGGCACTAGATGCACTTACAATCTCCCCCTTTTTGGTGGTTGATGACAAACATGTTAAGTTTTCAACGGGGATAAAAATATGAAGTGTGAGTACAGAGTTTGAGGAATTTGAAATGAAGATATAGAGAAACTCCCCCTCAAGATGTGCATATTTGAGGAATTTGCTTTGGACTACAAATGCACATTGAGGATTTATACCATGGAGATCTTCCCCTATATCTTGTAATTCATACACGCATTTAACATATAACATGAGGAATTTGAAATGCCTCATGAGAAGTGGTGTCTAACGAATTTCAGCATGCATGCATTTAATCAACTTGAGCAATAAGCATGCGAGAAAAAATGTTCAAAAGTGTCAGACCGCCACCGAGCTTAAGTTATGACTAATTACAACAGAAACTTCAGAAGAACAAGAGTTGTAACTTATCAAAGTTTATAATAGGCCATAAAGTAGACTCGCTTGAACACTAACTCAGATTTACCCCCCTTTGTCATAAAGTGATGAAAAGGGACAAAAACTGAGGACTAACGCCCGTAAATAATTTCAACTTGTTGATGGAGGAGGAGTGCCAACATTCTTCGGGTCATTCACTCTGGTTGGACCAATAGGTGTGTCATCAAGGTCTTCGTCTTCATCAGCAGAGTGCAATGAGGAAATTGAACTGTCTACCAAGTCAGGAACTGGGATCTTCTTGAATTTCTTCTTTGGTGGCCATGACTAGTCGAAGTCTTGAGTGAATTCTAGTTCTTTTAGTTCCTCAGGAGTCATGAGGTGTGACAGGATGGCCAAGTGCAATCTAATACTTCGTGAAGATAGTAGTGGTTCTCTTCACAACATTCTGAGTTGCAGTGAGGGTCTTCACAATGGAGCCAAACTAACGTTTAACCCACTTATGGTTTCGATCAACTTTCTTATGAAGACTAAGGAGAAGCTCTCGGTCAGTTATCACCTATGGGTTAGTTGGACTTGAAGGTTTTTCTCTGCCTTCAGACTCTTGTGAGGTAGTGTCATCATTAGTAGAATATGATGCAGCCTTACGAAATTGACCATCCAGTGGTCGAGTTCCTTCATCAATCACAGACTTGTCTTTGCCCTCAATCTGTTCAAAAGATTTCTTAAGGACTTGAAGAGGGGGCAGGTAACTGAGGTGATTCTGATAATTAGCCTGATAGTGGACTGAGGATCTGGTCCTGATGAATCTCATAATCCATGGCGCATATATCTTTAGCTCAAATGGCGACAAGGCATTGTTGGCCAAAGTCCCCAAGAATAAATCGTGAAGATTCATTGGGATTCCCTGAATGATGTTAAAAGAACCTGTTCTTCATGACCCCCACACCATCTTCTTTAGAGTCATGAAATTTGATGGGAGTGAAGGTTTGGGACAAGATCATGTACACAGTTCTAGGCACATATTTTAGTTCCTTCACCAGGAATTGAGTCCTTGGAGGCGTGCGAGGAGCTAAGGGCTTCATGAGTACTTCCATCAGATGATTTGACAGCTTTTTTCATCATATAAACATCTTGCTTCTTCTGAAGGAATTGGAACTGGCAGAGCTCGAAGCAATTTGGTGGACGTAGCAATAAAGTGAGTGTTTTTGGTCATCCAATCCAAGACCAAAATGTTGATGTCTTTGGGGTTACCAGAGATGTACAGGGTGGCATAGACCTGAAGCATAAGCTCTTCATTCCAGTCACATATGTCAGTGCAGAATTGAAGTAGCCCTGCACCTTGAAGAGCACTCAAAACTTGTGTGAAGCAAGGAATTTATTTCATATCTCCATGAGGAATATGCATGTGGTGGAAGATCTTGTGCTTTTCTACGAGCACAACAACATAGTAGTCGAGTTGTGGGCTTGTCCAAAACCTCTTGTGCCTGATGTGAAGTCTGTCAAAGGGATTAGCACCAATGAAGAAGTGATGTTCATCATTGAATTTTTCCTTTTGAAACGTTGGCCTCTTTGAGTAAGGCTGGCGAGGCTTTGGTTGAGGATAGTGGTGAAGATTTAAATCAGCCTCACGTATTTTTGCCACAACAACTGATTGAGGATTTGCAACATGCATTTCAACAGCAGTTTCTTCACTTTGTGCGAGTGTAGTTTGTTGAGGCACATGTTGTTTGGTCTGAGGAATATGCTGAGCCGATGTGTCAGTTTTTGGTGCACCTGTTTCTCAAACAGTTTCGGTTTCATCAGCTGATGCACCTGGTGCTTCTTCAAGGACAAACTTCACCGGAAAGCTCTTTTCTTCTCATCGATTCAGAATTTCTGTGGCTGGAGGGGACTCATGTATTTGAGGAATTGGAGTGGCCAATGGCGAATTTGGATGAGCCTTTTCCCAAAAGTCATCATGTATCACTCGTGTGTTGCAGCCAATGTCCACATCTTCATCCGTTTCTTCAGCAGTCACCTCTGTGTTCTGTGGAGGGGGAGTTGAGGGTTGAGGAATTTGATCAGCAGCACTTTCCTCATCAATAAGTGTGGAAGAAGGAAATCGATTTTCTTCTATTTCTTCATCCCCTTCTGGGATGACATGCTCAACACTAAAGGGCACAATCACATAAGACGGTGCATTGCTCATTGGGGTTGCATCAATTGGGGCTGTTGAAGAAGTTTCCAAAGTCTTCAACCTTTTAGCTTCTAAAGCAGTTGATGACTTTCTATTTTTGGCTTCTTTTTTAGCCGCTTTAGTTTTCTTCACTTTTGGTTCAGAAGTAAGATTGATTTTCTTCACCTTTGAGGACATAGGTGAAGGAGAATTTTCTTGAGGCATAGCATATTCGTTAGGTAGCCTGGCAGGTTCATCAGGAGCAATTTCTTAATCACAGTCATCAGACAGTTGTACAAAGTACCTTGGCTGAGGACTGATGGTTACACTGGAGCAGGAAACTTATTGTTACATTCGGCTACGGCTGTAGTAGCTACCTTGGTGAACCTCACTTTGGCTCCCTTTCTGTCATCTTGGTAGCTAGTAGATTCCTCATTGAGGCTTTTGAGCTCACTCTCAGTGGAGACAATTTGCTCAGTCGTTAAGGACAAAAGATTTTGTCTCAAGTACTTCTCCTTTTGAGCCTTTTCCCTTTGAGCTTGTCTTGCTTTCCGGGCCTTCCATTTCTCTCCGTTGATGAATGTATCCACCATGTGACAAGGTCCACGGGGAAGCTTCAAATCATCAATGGGTGTGTTTTGATCTTCATACCAAAGATCAACGAAGTCCAGCACGACCTTTGGATCAAGTGCCAGAGGAATGTTTGAGCATTTTTCCATAGCAACTCGCTCTTGCTTATTTCTAATGATTGCAGCCAGTGCTTCATCATTATCTTCATATTCCTCTAATGCAGAGGGTATATTGAGGACTTTGTTCATGTTAGGCCTTGTTCCTCTCCCAGCAGTCATCTTTGTCTTCACAATTCCAATTGAAGAGTTGTGTGCCAAGCCAGAGGCACACAATATTGAAGACTTTGTTGTAGTTGATGACTTTGCAACAGTTGAAGATTTTCCAGCAACACTTGAAGTTGGCTGAGGATTTTGCTGCTTTGAGGGAGTTGTTGAGGACTTGGGCTTTACACTAAATTTCTTCATCAGGACCTGTTTTGGAAATGATTCGGTAGCAAATGCATCAACAACACATGAGCAGGCAGCAGCAGCTGTAGCAGCAGATTCCTCATTGAAGGTCGTCACAACTTGTTTGGCAATTTTCCTCAATTTTGCCAAATACTTCTCCGTTTCATCAGGAAAGTCTTCAATGGTTACCATGCTTGAGGGATGTGAAGTCTGTTGATCTCTTGGAGGAGGTCTGTTGCAAGGAGGCTTGAGAGTAAATTTCTTGGCATACTTGGGAGTGACATATTTGTATGCCCTCCACTCCTTAGTCCATCATCGTTAAATTTTCTGAAGCCTAATCTTGCGCTTCTCTTTGGTTTCTTTCCCATGGATTTCCTCATTGGGCATGTAGTAATCAACATAAATGTCTTCAGGTATTTCAAATGATGTGTTGGTCCCTGGCTTCTTGCCACCTTTGGTCTGCTTCTCACACATTTTCTTCAGTTGAGGAATTTGCTGAGGAATTTGAACCCTTGAGGAATCTCATGATACATGCAAATTTTCTTCAGAAATGCTGCAAATGAGTTAAGTTGATGAGAACCTAGTGATTCGTCAGCAGACATTTTGTACGTGTGAACAGAGTATAGGTGCGAATAATTTGAAGAGGTCATGTGCTTTCTCAGAGTCGAGGAATTTTAAAAATGACTCAAGTTGAGGAATTTTACCAATACTGTGTTGAGAAATTTGACCAATACTTTGTTGAGGAATTTTACTAAGTGTTCTTGTCTTGGGTTCGAGAGTTGTGCAGATTCAAAAATTTACACAATTGAGGAATCTCGTGAAGAATTTAGCAACTTAGAGAAATACATCAAGTGTTCAAAGTAAACAAGTGTACATCTAATGAGTGTGTCCAGGAACAACAACTTTTCATGTTTTTAGAGAAACACAAAGATCTACATGGGAGTAAAATAAGATTTTAATTACCCTGTGTGAAGAACATGATGAACTCGATGAACTGAGGAGGTGAAAACTAGAAGTTTGTCGGCTCATGTCTCGAGCGCCCTAACTTGGCGGATGAAGACATCTACGGCGGCGGAGGAGGAAGATGATCCACGACCGACATGAGTTCGATCACGGTGAGGTTGAGGCAGTTAAGCTGTTCCTCACCGGCGGCAAAGTTTTCCAGTGGCGGCGCTAGGTTAGAGCTCGAGTGGGGAAGACGAGTGCGAGAGGAAGAGATTTTACTGAAGGGGTTAGGGGGCTATTTATAGCTCAGGTGAAAAACGGTCCGGTCTGGAAATTTCGTACTAAAATGCCCTTGTCCCTTCCTCTCCGCGTGACATGTGGCACCTACATATTAAACGGTGGAGGTAGTGGAGGTAGTGCTTATCTAATCGTGGGTAGTGGGTGCGCTTTGAGCAGCAAGAACTGAAAATTTCGAGTTTTGGTTGTTGAGGATTTTGATAGCAAAGTCTTCAGCTAACAAGGACTGTGTGAATAATTTGATGAGGTGTCAATTAGAACGCATATGAAGAATAGTGAATAGTTTGGATTGAGGTTAGCACAGAGGGGAGACGGGTCCGATCACATTCACTCAGAGGAAAAAGCAACTTGAAGACTTAGCAATAAGTGAGTGCTATTGAGGACTTGAAAGCTCATATATGTATGTATATATATATACAGTCAAACAAGAACTCATGTTAAATTTTTTGATGAATTTCACTACTTGAGGAAATTGCAAATTTTGAGGACTTTGAAAATTTGAGGAATTTAAAAATTTTGAAGAATTTGCAAAAAGTCACAGTTTTGAAGAATTTCAACTTTAAAGAATTTCAAATAGGGTTGGTGGCGTTGCCCACCGTGTAAGAAAGATGATTTCAGGCACTCCGTACAATTGTCGTAGGGCCGTGAGAATCAAATCCTTCATTGATTTCTTCACACTTAGAGTGGTATTCTTCATTGATTGAAGAAAACATTTCTTCGTGTGTTGCACATCTAAGTCATCAGTTTTGCGTAAGTGTTGGGATGTGTGCCTTTTCACAAAACATTCGAAGATTCTATGATATTTAGCTCACACCGCAACTTGTAAAATCTCTTTTAATCCAAGGGCTTAGTGAAGGTATCTATTAACTAGCCTTCAGTCTTCACGTGGTCGATGACTATGTTGCCCTTGAGTACATGATCACGAAGAAAATGATGACGAATCTAGATATGCTTGGTCTTCGACTGTTGTACTCAGTTGTATGCAATTTTGATTGCACTCTCATTGTCATAGAAGAGTGTCACATTCTTCACATTGATGCCATAGTCCTTGAGGGTTTGCTTCATCCATAGTAATTGAGCACAGGAGGGACTAGTAGCAATGTACTCAACTTCAGCAGTGGAAAGTGACACGCAATTCTCGTACTTTGAGGACCAACATACTAAGGATCGTCTGAGGAAATGGCAGGTGCCAGAAGTTGACTTGCGGTCCATACAGTCACCAACATAAGCAGAATCAGAATATCTAACGAGATGAATATTTGAGCCCTCGGGGTACCATAATCCAAGAGTTGCTATGTGAGCAAGATATCGAAGAATATGGTTCACAACCTTATGGTGTGATTCCTTCGGTGTTGCTTGGAAACGGGCAAACATGCAAACAGTAAGCATAATATCTGGCCTAGATGCACATAGGTACAATAAAGAGCCAATCATGGAGTGATATACCTTCTGATCGAATTCTATACCATTTTCGTAAGTGCAGAGGTGGTCATTGGTAGGCATTGGAATTTTGACGCCTTTGCATTCATTCATGCCGAATTTGTTCAGGACATCCTTGAGGTATTTCTCCTGAGATATGAAGATGCCATTGTGTTGTTGACGAATTTGTAGGCCTAAGAAGAATTTCAGCTCCCCCATCATAGACATTTGATATTTTTCACTCATCATATAGGCAAGTTCATCACTGTAACATTTGTGAGTACAACAAAAAATTATGTCGTCGACATATATTTGGCACACTAATATTTCATTGTCATAGGATTTTGTGAAAAGAGCAGGATCGAGTGAACCGAGTTTGAAGCCTTTCTTCATGAGGATTTCCTTCAATGTGTCATACCATGCCTGAGGGGCTTGCTTGAGGCCATACAAAGCCTTGTTAAGTCTGAAGACTTTGTCTGGATGCTTTGGGTCTTCAAAACCTGGGGGTTGAGCAACATATACTTCTTCCTCAAGCTTACCATTGAGGAATACACTTTTCACATCCATTTGATAGAGAGTAATATTATGATGGTTAGCATAAGCAAGTAATATGTGAATAGCTTCAAGTCTAGCAACATGTGCAGAAGTTTCATCAAAGTCAATTCCTTCAACCTGGGTGTAGCCTTGTGGTACAAGTTCTTCCTTGTTCCTCACTACATGACCATATTCATGTTGCCTGTTTCGGTAGATCCACTTGGTGTCGATGACCTTGTGCTTGCGAGGATCACACAGTTTGACGAGTTCCAACACATTGTGTAGCTTGAATTCATGAAATTCATCTTGCATAGCTTGAATCCAATCAGGTTCCATGAAGGCTTCATCGTTTTTTGAGGGTTTTGTGATAGACACGAATGAAGAATGCCCACAAAAGTTAGTTAAATGTGAAGCTTTTGAGCAAGTGAGGGGACCTGGCGCGTTGATGTCACGGTGGATTTTGTCAATTTCCACCTTATTGGCAATCCTCAGATGTGTAGATTGAAGACTTTAATTGGGTTGAAGAATTTGATCTGGAGCAATTTCCTCAGCTGCACCCGATTGAGTTTCATCATTGTTGGGGAAAACTTCTTCAACAAGAGATTGTTCCTTAGTAGGAATGATATCTTTAGTAGCCTTGAGCTTAATAGCTTCCGCAGGAGTCAATTTATCTGGCAAGGGAGGCAATTGCTCTCTTTGTGAGCCATTAGTTTCATCGAACCGCACATCTACTATTTCAACAACCTTGTTATGGTAGTTGTTGAATACTTTGTAGGTGTGCGAGTCCTTTCCGTAATAGAGCATAAAACCCTCATGTGCTTTCGGTGCAAAATTTGAGCTATGGCGAGGATCTCTAATCCAACATCTTGCACCTAAGACTTTGAAAAAATTTACATTTGGTTTCTTGTTAGTGAGAAGTTCGTATGAAGTTTTCTTGAGGAATTTGTGAAGATATACCCTATTGATGATATGGCAGGCAGTACTGATTGCCTCATGCCAGAAGCGACGAGGAGTCTGGTATTCTTCAAGCATCGTTCGTGCCATTTCAACCAGAGTCATGTTCTTGCGCTCGACGATGCCATTCTGTTGAGGAGCATAAGGAGCAGACAATTCGTGAGTAATACCAAGTTCATCAAGATAGTCATCAAGGCATGTATTCTTGAATTCTGCCCATTGTCACTCCTGATGTATTTGATCTTGACGCTGAAGTTCGTCGAGGCCCTTGAGGAAAATCATTTGAAGACTTCCTGCACTTCAGATTTGTAAACAATGATATGCACCCAAGTATAACGAGAATAGTCGTCAACAATGACACAGCCATATAGATATGCTGCATTTGTTAGACTTTCATAATGAGTAGGTCCAAAGAGAACCATGTGAAGCAATTCAAAAGGACGAGTATCAGTCATGATAGTCTTCGAGGGGTGCTTGGATCTGGTCATCTTCCTAGACTCACAAGACCCACAGAGATGGTCCTTGAAGAATTTGTCGATTTCGATGCCAATGTCATGCTTCTTCTTCGCGAGTATGTGCACATTCCTCATGCCCGCATGACCGAGTCTTTGATGCCATATCCAGCCCTCTAAGGCTTTTGCAAGAAGACATGTGGTTGGCTGAGGACTTTGGCCGAGTCTTTGAAATCAGCAATATATAAGTCTCCTCTCCTAAAGCCTTAGAAGACTTTGGGTTTCTCAGATTCCATGATGACTACGCATCGATATTTGCCAAAGATGACAATCATATCAAGACCACAAAGCATTGAGACTGGCATGAGGTTAAACCTAAGGGATTCGACAAGCATGACTTTGTCCATGTGTCGATCTATGGAAATAGCCACTTTACTATGTCCCAATACCTTGCTTTTACTTTTGTCACCGTAGGTGATATGCTTCAGTGGTGATGGAGTCAGTGGGATATTCATCAATAGGATTTTGTCACCATTCATGTGATTTTTACACCCACTGTGAAGAACCCACTCTGTGATTTTGGGTCGGTCATCCTGCAGATGAATTAGTACTGCTTACCATCTCATATACTTTAGTGGAGAATATGATATCAATTTCACCAGACTTGATTTTCATCATGTAATATAGAGTTAGTACAATATGAGGACTTGTGAAATGAGAATCATTTCATCATGATTATCTTGAGTCGTTTCAAGCAATTTCCTTAGGTGTCCAACAAATTCTTCAGATGATAACTTTCATCTGGAGACCTGGCCTGCAGAAGTGATTAGTTCGATTTCTTCACCACCCACATCCGAAGGGGTGGTAAAGATGTCATCATCCTGTGAGGACCATATGAGAATTGAGGCATTGAAGCTAATGCACTTAGTTTCAGAGGAGGGGGAGTTAGAGTACTCAAAAGAATAGGCAAACAAATTCTTTGAGGACTTATGAACATAGTGATTGAGGAATAATGCACATATTCATGTCCCTTGTAGTTTGCCTGCATATCAGAAGCATTAATGCGAGTGCGAGCATAGTTTTCACCATATGAGGAATTTGATCCTCGTGAAGACTTTGGTTCACCTGAGGAATTTGATCTAGGGTTCCTGTTCTTCACTCGTGGTGTCATGAGGACATTCACCTCAAGACTTTCCAAGATGCTTTCGGGAACCAAGATTTTCCTTATGGGTGGTCCATTCATGCAGTTAGTTCCAACATATCTAGCAAATATTTCACCAGCAAGATTTTTGAACAATTTATAGTTAGAGTCAAATGACTCATGAGAGGAATAAGACATTTCACATGCAAAGTCTGTTAGAGTGGATGGATCAACACGAGGACCTTTTATAGCAATCCATGAGGTTTCGCCATACTGCTCAGCTTTCCAGTATGACCCATCAACATTCAGTTTCCTCTCAAAGGCAATACCCTATTTCTTAGGGTTCCTGTTCAAAATATGCTTTTTTGCACATCGCAAAGGGTTTGATGCCCTTTGAGGCTTTTGTATATGCCTGTCACATAGAATTCCTTCAACCCTCCATTTTGTTAGTGACATTTCTAATTTCCTCAGGTGAGATTTTTTTACCACGGATAGAGTTTAAGAATTCGTAGCAATAGAAGCATTTGAAGTTTGAGGTGAACAATTAGCATATTCATGTTCGATGCATTTCAAACAAGGGGAATGAATTCTTCCTGAGTGGTATTGATCTGTTGAGAAAGCAAATAATCATTTTCGATTCGAAGGTCATCATGAGACATTCTTTGCTTCACAATATCTTTCTTCCTTTGAATAAATTCATAGGAAATTTTCTCATGATCAGCCAAGAGTGTACCATAACGTTCTTGAAGACTATCAAACCTAGACTGAAGACTTTCAACATCTTCAGTGAGGATTTGAGTTTGATTCATTTCAACACTCAACATGTCATCGCTTTTGTTTAGCACTTTCTGAAGATTTTCAATAGCAGTTTCTTGCTTAGTGGCAATATTAGCAAGTTTGTAGTAACTGGGTTTTTGATAATCATGAGGTTCACAGTCACAAGAGTCAGAAGAGGAAGTCTGGCTTGGTAGCTTTGAACCTTTTGCCATGGAGCAATATGTGGGAGCAAAGTCATCGTCACAGTCATCAGTGTTGTTGACGTTGTCATATTCTTCAAGGTCGAAGATGAACTTCCTGGTGAATGTGGTAACAAGGGATAGGCTTTTCACGCTAGACTCTGACTCTTCCTCAGATCCTTCCTCTTCCTGAGATCCTTCCTCTTCCTCAAAATCCTCAGATTCTTCCTCAGAATATATTTCCATGCCAATGAGAGCCTGAGCCTTTCTGAAGCTTGTCTTCCTGTGCGATGAGGACTTTGAAGATTTCTTCTTTTTCTTCGAGTCATCATAACTGTCATCCTTGTACTTATTCTTCTTTGATGCCTTCACCCAGCGAGGGAAATTAGCTATATAGTGACCAGACTTCTTGCATTGATGACATGTTCTTTTCTTGTAGTCCTCAGCTAAAGATTCTAATTTCCTCAGGTCTCATTTTTAGGACTTTCTGAATTGGCCACACCTTAAGAACTTTTGGAATTTCCTCACGAGCATAGCAAGTTCGTGACCAAGTTCTTTAGGATCACCAACACTACAATCAGAGTCTTCTTCTTCATACGAGGATACAACCTTTGCCTTCAACGCACGAGGTCTTGTATAGCTTGGTCCATAAAGGTCTCTCTTCTTTTCTTGATGGAATTCATGAGTATTGAGTATTTCTGAATATCAGCAGGATCAAGTAGCTTGTAGTCTCTTCGTTCTTGAATCATCAGTACCAGTGTGTCAAATGAAGGATCAAGCGATCGAAGCAGTTTCTTTACAACTTCATGGTCAGTGATCTCTCTGGATCCAAGAGTGTGAAGCTCATTGGAGATGTTATTGAAGCGATCAAAGGTATCTTGGCAGCTTTCATTATCAAGTCTCTTGAAGCGGTTGAAGAGATTGCAAAGAACATCAACTCGAGAGTCACATTGTGTAGACACACCTTCGTTGACTTTAGACAGCTTTACCCACATAATCTTTGCACATGCCAAAGCTCTCACTCTGCCATACTGACCTTTGCTCAGATGGCCACAGATGATATTCTTTGCTTGAGAGTTGAGTTGTTTGAATCTCTTCACATCAGCGGCAGTGATAGTTAAAGTGACACAGGAAACACCATTTTCCACAACATACCAGAGATCATTGTCAATTTCTTCAAGGTGCATGCGCATCTTGTTCTTCCTGTAGGGGAAATCCTTTCCTTCAAAGGTAGGACAACCCGCAGGAACCTTGATCATACATGCGGTTGACATAACTAAAACTCCAGGTAGTTAAACAAAAATCACACAAAACAAGGGAGTACCTTGCTCTTATACCAATTGAAAGTGTGTTATATCGACTAGAGGGGGGTGAATAGGCGATTTTTATATTTTCATCTTTGAGGAAATTCCTCAAAAGCGAGAAGAGTTAAGCAGAATAAGTACTCAAACATATGTGCAAAAATGGCTATAGCTTAGTCCTGAGAGCGACGTGAAACGTTGAGGTTGCACAGGTCGCGTGATCAGGATAAGCACGTGAAGAATAACTTAAGTGGAGAATTTGAGGTGAGGAATTAGAGAAAGTCTTTAGTCAAATTCTTCAAACAGTACAGATGAAAGTCATCGACATGCAATTGAGGAAATGAAAGAGTTGAGGAATTAGAACCCGTAGCTCGATGAAGACAATGGTTTGATGACCCAGTTCCAACTGCTGTGACAGTTGTACATCTCGTTTGGAGCAGCTTGGTATTCAAACCAAAGGATACATGGTCCCGGGACACACAGTCCCTACATTATCCTCCTTGAGCTAAGGACACACAGTCCACGCCCAACACTCCTGGTAAGTCTTCAGGGAAGACTTCCAAACCCTCACAAACTTGGTCAGCCGGCAATCCACAATTGACTGTTGTATGCTCTAGACCATTGACGCCTAACCGTCTGGAGGATGCACAGTCCTCAAAGGTAACAAGCATCGTTCCACACAGGAACAATCTCTTCAGTGATGCTCAATCACTTTGGGTTTTGGTTTTGCTTTGGGTGTTTGGGGTTTTTCCTCACTTGGTAATTTTCGCTCAAAGTCCTCGAGGAATGGGTTGCTCTAAATGACAAGTGTGAGTTTCTCTCAGAGCAGCCAACCAACTAGGTGTTGTGTGGGCCGGCAATTCATAGCCTGGGAGTATCCCGACATGATTTGGCATTAATACCATGAATGATATGAGTGTTGGGTGGATAAGATTGGGGACAGGTGGCGCGCAGCGCAGTAACGATCGGATCTTTCAATTGTGAAAGTCCTCATGTCTCTCATGTTACTCAATGATAGGCGATTCGCACTAGCGAAATCCTAACTCCTCAGTTAGTGCAATTTCTTCAGAGACCATAAGAACTTTGTCTCTGTCACTTAAGACTTTGACTAAACTGTCAAATGCTTCACCTGAAGGATTATGTATGTGTAGGCTTTGAGTTGAGCATCATGAGGAATTTTTTCCTTAGTATTACCTCAACCCCCTTTAACAGTACGGTGTTCCTATGACTCAAGTAAGAACAAAATGAAACAGAGAGAGTAAATCTTCAAGCTTCAAAGTCTTCGGAGTATTTTCTTTGGGATACACCAAATTCCTCATTTCGAAAGTCTTCATGAGGAATAGCAATTTCTTTGCTTTCAAAGTCTTCAAGGAATGACCAAAGTCTTCACCCGAAGACATACATTTTAGGGGTTGATGTTGTTCAAATAACTCAAACTCCTCAGCGTCTTAAAGGGCATGTGTACACTCACAAACACATTAGTCTCTTAACATATAAGTCTTCAATCCACCAAAATCACTAAGGGGAACTAGATGCACTTATATACGTGGAGAGCGACACTGAGCACCCTGAGGGCTTGGAGGATGACAATGATGATGACGGTGATGACGAGGAGACAGTGAAGAGAGACGACAAGCATAGAGATGAGGTTGAATCTTCTCCGTCTGATGAGGTTCCATCTCAGACCCATTCCAAGGTGCGCCAGGACCTTGGAGTCCATGGTGGCGCCTTGAAGACTCCATCGGTGGCGAAGCCGAGTGCGTCGGCGATGCTGACTTGCAGTTCCAAACCGGGTCGGAGCGATCCTGAGACGCTGCCGGAGCAGGTCGCCAATCAGCCTAAGATCACGAGCACCAAACCCCGCAAGGCCGTTCTGCCGCGCATTAAGGTCGATGTACCCGTGGTTTAGCATAAGTATTCCCACCGAGTGATCCATCCCATTTTGAGCAATGTCTTGTGAGTGATGATTGGATTTTTGTTGTTCCTGTTGCAAGGACGATACCTCAACTGCTTTGCTGGAACCCAAGACATGTGACAAAGTTAGAGCTGACGTTGATGTCGCTTCATCCAAAGGTAATCCTTGAGCTTTTGTGGTAATCCATTCGAGACTCGGGTTTTAGCCATACGAGTGGCCTTTCGAATGTCTTGTAAACATGTGCATAGCCGCGAAATGTGATTGAACTCGACAGAGACGTCCCCTATGTAGTTGGGGAAGTGCTGAAGTAGGCTCCGACTCCTAGTCGAGTGAGCATCAAGGCCAAGACTGTCGTGGTGCAGGAGACCACCTTGGCTGGGGCGTCACACGGACTATATCCGTTGACCACTCCATCACCTCTCCCCAAGGATCGCAACGTCTTCCAGCTCCACCATACCCCGGAGGATCAGAAGGGGGCTCGCAAGGAAGCCTTGGCTCAGCTGGACGTGACGGTTGGGTGATTGAAGGAGGCGTATGACGCGAGTGAAGCCGTGGCAAATAACATTCGGGTGAGTCATGTACGCGTTTGTTTCATACTTGTTTCTGAATTTGTTCCCGAGTGGGAATCCCGAGTGGACATGCTCGAAGGCACAACCACTGGGTGTTTGCTTTCAGTGGGGGCGCGCTGAGCGCACCCACTGTGTGTATTCCCCCGAGGCTACCGTCGACTGAAGCAGTCGGCGATAGTCTCTGTTTCTTTATATGATTGATGGAGGGTAGTAGGGTGCAAAGCCATTTTCTTTCATCTATATCTCCAGTGGGGGCGCACTGAGCGCACCCACTGGGTGTAGTCCCTGAGGCTACTGTCGACTGAGGCAGTTAGCGGTAGTATCAGTTTCCTTGTCTTGTTCGATAGAGGCTCGTCGGGTGCGGAGCCCTTATCTTGTGTCTCCCTAGTGGGGGCGCGCTGAGCGCACCCACTGGGTGTAGTCCCCGAGGCTACCATCGACTAAAGCAGTCGGCGATAGTCTTAGAGTTGCGATATTATATTATGCTTTACTTGTACTTGTTGATGGCAGACTTCTTGCGGGCTGGGGGGCGTGATGATGCCATGGAGAAAGAGTTGCAGCAACTCCGACTCAGACTCGATGCAGAAAAAAACCAAGAACAAACGACTAGAGTAGGAAAAAAGAAAAGCTGAAGGTAAGCTCTCGCTATCCGACTGATTCCCTCTCTGGTTATCTTTCTTATTCGACTAGCGCTGTCTTGTCAGATTGCCTTTGTGAGAGGTTGAAGAATTCCATTTCTCTAGTTACCATCAAGGATGCCATCGAGAAGAGGAATGAAGATCTCACATGTTCTTGGAAGGAGGCCAAGCTGAAGATCCACGAGGCCGAAGCCAAGCTAAAGACGGTTGGGAAGCTGGAAGAAGAGAATCGGCTTCTGAATGCCAGTGCGGAGAAGACTGCGATGGAGCTTGCCGAGCTGAAGAAGCATTATGCCAAGTGGGAGGCCAAAATTGAGAAAGTTGCCGCCAAGAAAGCTAAGCTGGAGAAGTTTATTGAGAACTTCAGCATGGAACTCTGTGAGAAGCTTAAAGGTATGTTAAGAGTCTGAATGATTCCCCATTGCCACTCTGAAATTTCCGAGTGACGTTTATCATCCTTTGTTTTTCCACTGAGTGCAGCCTTCTCTGCTAAAGTTGAAGAAGAGGCGACACAAATAGAGAAAGGGCTTGATCCCAAGAGAGGGCTTCTGAAGGACATCACTGCTTTGTCTCTCCTCAGGCTGGAGGCTCCCGTCGATTACGTACTGGCTTGTTTCAAGTGGCTCCAGTCGGCCGTTGGGGAGATAGACTAGGAAAAAGCCGCTGACAGTGCACCCCTAATGGATGCTTAGACCACCATGAACCATGTGAACGCCAACCCTAATGAACTCAAGTCATGGAAGAAGTCAACGGCGAGGGCCAAAACTAACATTGCCCTTTCACTCGTCCGCATCCACTCTAAAGGGGTGGATGAAGAGAAGCTGAAGAGTCTTTGGGTTGTCAACCGAAAAAGCACCAAGTTTGAAGACTTCATGGAGATATTCGTGGATGCCGGCACTCGGATCACGGAGGCAATCGATCTTGACACCTTCGTGGAAGCTGTGGAATCTTCGGCCTCCGAGTGATGCTCGGAGGAAAGACATTTAAGTTTTAATTCACGTCGGGATGCCGAGTGGTTTTATGTATCCCCAAACTACAAGTGGGCTCTGGGCCCTCTCTTATGCGTACCTTTAGCTTAACTTGATTCCATTTATCCACATTTGATTTTGGATCTTATTTGCTTGGTCGTCTTTATTTGGGGCCACTTTTGCTCGGTCAAAAACTGGTTCGCATGTGAGTCACGGAGTGTGGAAGTTGTCCTCACTCAGGATTGTTTTTTATTTAGGCGAAAGCTGGTTCACAGCTAGGCCCCCGAGTGTGGAAGTTGCCCTCACTCGGGATCGTTTTTGACTTAGGCGAATGCTGGTTCACAGCTAAACCCCCCGAGTGTGGAAGTTGTCCTCACTAAGGATCGTTTTTGACTTAGGCGAATGCTGGTTCACAGCTAAGCCCCCTAGTGTGGAAGTTGTCCTCACTCGGGATCATTTTTTATTTAGGCGAATGCTGGTTCGCAGCTAAGCCCCCGAGCGTGGAAGTTATCCTCACTCGGGATCGTTTCACCCTTGGCGAAAGTGGATTTGCTGCTAGGGATGATTGTTCTGTTCATCTTGGCGTCCGAATGAAGATCTTGCCTTCATTCGGAACCGCTTTAAGTAGGCCAAAACGGGTTCGCAGCTAAGACCCCGAGTGTGGAGGCTTTCCCCACTCGGGGAAGGGTTTACCTTAGGCGAAACAGGTTCACTACTAAGAAATGAATGTTTTGTTTATCTTGGCATCCGAATGAAGATCTTGCCTTCATTCGGACCGCTTTAACTTAGGTGAAAAATGGTTCGAAGCTAAGCCCCCGAGTGTGGAGGATGTCACCATTCGGGGAAGGTTTTACCTTAGGAGAAACAGGTTCGCTACCAATAAATGATTGTTCTTGCGAACTCGCTGATGGTCCTCTCCATGTTGGTGTCTGAATAAAGATCTTGTCTTCATTCGGAACCTGTTTTAACTTAGGCAAATCTGGTTCGTAGCTTATCCCCCGAGTGAGGAGGTTGTCCGTACTCTAGGCAAGTTTTACCTTAAGTGAAAACAGGTTCGCTGTTAAGGATTTTCACCCACTGGGGGCGTGTTTCACCAGAGTGAAGTATTTGTGAATAGTTGAAGAAAGTAAGCTCTTTATTCTTCTAATCATTCGGATTCATTACAAGAATGAAAAAGGGGAAAGTTCTATGTGTAGAACTTGCGAAACAAGTCTGCGTTCCAGGTTCTCGGCTCCTCCACGTCATTATCGACGTTGTACAGCCGATAAGCTCTGTTGTGCAGGACTTTGGAGATGGCGAATGGCCCTTGCCATAGAGGTGCCAACTTGTGAGGCTTTTGTTGGTCCAGTCGGAGGACCAAAATCTCCCTCTTGAAACACCTGACCCCTCACTTGCTTTTCATGGTAGCGTCGTAGGTCTTGCTAGTATGTCGTGGACTAAATGATGGCCAGCTCGCTCTCTTGCTCCGGAAGATCCAAATTGTCTTGGCGTGCTGCTTCGGCTTCAGCTTCATTGTACTCCTCCACTCGGGGGGAGTTGCGATGTAAGTCACTCGGCAGAATGGCTTCCGACACGTACACCATGAAGAATGGAGTATGCTTGGTTGAACGATTCAGAGTGGTTCTCATACCCCACGAGACGGATGGTAATTCTTCTACCCATGTGCATGCGGCATATTTGAGGTCTCGCCTTAGCTGGGGCTTCAGTCCTTGAAGTATCATACCATTCGCCCGTTCTGCCTGCCCATTCGACTGGGGTGCGCCACGGAGGCATAATTAACCCTAGTGCATTGGGAGTGACAGAACTCACGGAACTCCTCCAAGTTGAAGTTTGCTCCGTTGTCGTGATGATGTCGTGAGGGATTCCGAATCTAGAGATGATCTGCCGAATGAAACTGACGGCAATGGTCGTGTCTATGTTTTTGATGGGTTTAGCCTCGACCCACTTGGTGAACTTATCCATTACAACTAGCAGGTGGGTGAATCCACTCGTCCCGGTGCATAAAGTGCCGACCATGTCAAGGCCCCACATCGCGAATAGGCAAGTGAGTGGAATCATTTTCAGCGCGGATGCAGGCTTGTGCGACTGATTCTTGTAGAACTCGCATCCCACAGACAGGTCCACCAAGTACCTAGCTGCCTCATTGGCTCGGGGCCAATAAAAACCTGATCAGAAGGCCTTGGCCACTAGGGTCCGAGAGGATGTGTGATGTCCATAGGTTCCCGAGTGGATCTCGTGCAAGATACGTAGTCCTTCCTCTGGGGAAATGCACTTTAGACTTACTCCTGTAACACTCTTCTTATACACTTTGTCTTCAAGTACTTCAAAAGCTTTAGACCACCGAACCATTTGGCGGGATTCCTCTTCGTCCTCGGGAGCTCTTGTTGGAGAAAATAAGCCAGATAAGTCTGTGTCCATTCGGGCGTGATGATCAACATCTCGTGGACGAGGTCAACCACGATCGGGACGTCGATGTTAATCGGATTAGACGGACCGATTGCTTGTGGGGACTCTTCTGTGAAGGGATCCTCCTTGACCGAGGGGGCGTGTAAATGCTCGAGGAACACGCCCCTCAAAACTATTTTCCGAGTGGACCCGATCTTTGCCAAATCATCGACCGCTTGATTCTTAACTCGGGGCACATGGTGCAGTTCCAACCCTTCGAAGTTTTTCTCTAGTTTCGTGATTACGCTGCAGTAGACTATCATTGATGGGCTTCGAATGTCCCATACCTTCGTTACTTGATTGACAACGAGATCCGAGTCGCCATAGACAATCAATCGGCGAATGCCGAGTGAGATTGCCATACGGAGCCCATACAGGAGGGCCTCGTACTCGGCCTCGGTGTTGGATGAATCAAAGTGGATTTGGAGCACGTAGCTCAGTCGGTCTCCCTGGGGGAAATGAGAAAAAATCCAGCCCCCGAGCCATCGAGCATTTTGGATCTATCTAAGAACATAGTCGAATGCTCGGGGATGTGCAGAGCCGGCTGCTCTTGTTCTATCCATTCAGCAAGAAAGTCCACCAAGGCCTGAGACTTGATTGCCTTCTTGGTTTCAAACTTGATCTCCAGTGGTAGGAGCTTAATCGCCCATTTGGCCACTCAGCCAGTAGCATCCCGATTGTGTAGGATTTCCACCACGGGGGCGTGAGTGATGACAATGACCGATTGATCTTGAAAATAGTGGACTACCTTCTCTACTGTCAAGTAGATCCCATAAACCAGCTTCGTGTAGTGTGGATATCTTTGCTTTGAGGGGGTCAGTACCTCAAAGATGTAGTAGATGGGCCTTTGTACCTTGTACGCCTTGCCCGCTTCTTCATGCTCTATGCTGTATACGGTGCTAACCAATTAGCTAGTGTCAGCAATGTACAGGAGCAAGGGCTGCCGGCTACTCCAAGCCGCTAACACTGGCTGGGTGGAAAGCGGAGCATTAAGTTGGTCGAATGCGACCTGTGCCTCGTCGGTCCACTCGAATCTGTCGGATGTCTTCATCAACTCGTAAAGAGGCACAACCTTCTCACCGAGTCTTGAGATGAAGTGGCTCAGGGATGCAAGGCAGCCCATAAGCCTCTACACATCATGGATGCGCTCCGGCCGTCTCATATGGACGATGGCACCGACCTTGTCGGGATTGGCATCGATACCCCGTTCGGAAATGAGGAAACTGAGTAGCTTTCCATCCGGAACACCGAAGGTAAATTTGGCTTGATTGAGCTTAATCTCGAAGGGTCGGAGGTTCGCGTAGGTTTCGGCGAGGTCGGCCAGAAGGTTCGAACCTTTCCTGGACTTGACCATGATGTCGCCCATGCACGCTTCGACATTCCAACAGATATGTTCCTGAAAACACTTTTGGGTTTTTCAGGCCGAATGGCATCGTGATGTAGCAAAAAACACCCGAATGGGGCGATGAAGGTTGTTTTTATTTTGTCAGGTCCATACATTCGGATTTGGTGGTACCCGGAGTATGCATCCACGAACGACAAACGTTCACATCCGGCAGTTAAATCTACGATTTGATCTATGCGGGGTAGAAGGAAGTTGTCCTTCGGGCAGGCCCGATTGAGATGCTTGAAGTCAAGACACATTCGGAGTTAATTGTTATTCTTTGGCACCATGACCACGTTCGCAAAATGATACGTGCAAAATGCATCACTATTTTGTATCATAATTTGTCTCTATTCATTGATATATTTCACAATATGATGATGCTTATAGTGTTTTGGCTTATTTTACACAGTTTACTACTTTCTGGTGCCGAAACAGTAGACACAGGATTCAGTGGAGAAAATAGCATGAAGAGTTACCATATCAGAACATCTCCAATTGTGCTGAAATTTACGGGGAAGAAGTTTCTCAACGAATCACGAAGACAGGCCAAGGAGGGCCGGATGGGGCCACCAGGGACCCAGGCGACCTAGTGGCGCGGGTCACCCCTAGGTCGCGCCCAGAGGCCGCCTGAGTGGTGGGTCCCGCCTCCGGCGCTCTCCTTTGGCCTATATGACCGTCGTGACCTAAAAGTTATGGGGCCAGACATTTTTATGGAGTTCCACCGCCGCTCCGGGGCAAAAACCTACAGAGAAGAAAAGACCTTTCTGGCGGGCAGATTCCGCTGGGGAGAACTCCTCCCGGAAGGGGATATCGTCCTCATCGTCATCACCATTGTCACGGCCATCATCGAGATCATCATCACCATCATCATCATCACCAGCCCCATCTCCATCTTCACCCCATCTCACTTTAGCATTGCAATCGGAGTTGTACCTTGCACTATTCATCCCCTCTACTCTACCGGAGTTGATTACTCTTTTGTGGTGAATTCTATTGAGTTTTGTTAGCGAATTATTGTTATGACCAGATTGTTCAGCATATTTTCATCGACTGTGATCATGATCTCTTTTATGTCTCGTGAGTAGTTCCTTTAGTTCTTGAGGACATGGGAGAAGTCTAGTTGCTAGTAGTCATATGATGTTGAAGTAATATGTGTTGATTGATATTTAAGTTATGGTGTTATTCTTCTAGTGGTGTTATGTGAATGTTGACTAAATAACACTTTGCCTTTTTAAGGACCTAGGGGAATGCATCATTCATAAAGAATGCTTACGGTGGGTTGCTAGAGTGACCGAAATCTGAACCCCAGTTCGCATACTTTTGCACGAGGGAGTATTGGATCCTAAAGCTTATTGCTATGGTTAGGCTTTGCCTTAATCTCTCTCCTGTATTTGCGGATGCTTTCTAGGGGGATTAATCATAAGAGTGTACTTGTCTTAGCCTATACGGTGCACTAGTTAAGATCCACCCACATAACACTTATCAATACAAAACATAGTACTAGACAGAATATGGTGAACTCCCGTGTGTGCTCAGGAACACCTTAATTAGTCTTTATAAATTTAGTCCTCGACTTATCCTTTGTGGTCAAAAGGATTGGGCCACTTGCTGCACCTCGACCCAATTTACTTCCCTTGCATTTATTTCCTTGTTGCTTATACTAGAAAACCCATAAAAAGTTACCTTTCAGTACTTGCAGTTATTCCTTGCTCAAGATCGCTTGTCAGTACCTTCTGCTCCTCATTGGGTTCGACACTCTTACTTATAGAAAAGTCTACGATAGATCCCCTACACTTGTGGGTCATCAAGACCATTTTCTCCCACCGTTGCCGGGGAGTGTAGCGCTATTGGTAAGTGAAATTGGTAAGGAAACCCTTACGCTATACGTGTTGTTTTTATTTTGTTGTTTCCGCTTTTTGTCCCTATGGACAACTCTGCTCTTGGTTTTTTGCTTGTGGAGAACCGCCCCAACACTATTGTGGTGGAGAAGCCTCCCCCACCTACTGAAAGTGTGCCCTTTAAAATACCAACTAGTATTATTGATTGTGTCTTGGCTAATCGATATGCAGGAGATAGACATCCAGGTGAACACTTGCTATATCTTTCACAACTATGCTCCTTATTTAAGCTTGCAGGTATATCAATGGATTTTGTTATGAGAAATTTATTCTCTCTATCATTAAAATATAAGGCTTTGGATTGGTATAGGCTTCTTGATAACTCTCATTTGCTAAATTGGCAAGATCTTATGCCTCTCTTTTATGCAAAGTTTTATCCTCTTCATGAAATACATCAAGACAGGAACTATATTTATAACTTTTGGTCTCGTGATGGAGAAAGCATTGCTCAATCTTGGGGAAATTGAAATCCCTAATGCTCAAATGTCCCAATCATGAGATCCCCAAGGAAATTATTCTTACAAATTTTTATGCAAGGCTTTCTCGTCAAGATAAAGAGATGCTTGATGCCTCCTCTAGGGGGGCATTCTCCAACAAAAGCACTAAAGCTAGGTGGGATCTTATTGAAAGGATCCAGAAGAACACTGAAGATTGGGATATTGATAAAGGTATTGAACCTATTATAAATTATGAGCATGATTACATTGAGAGCTATGTGAAAACTGATTGCTTCAATACCTTTTGTGCTAAGATTTGTCTTGATTCCCAGCTTCTAATTGATTTTTGCAAAGACTTTGCCTCTCATAGTGATTCTTCTAAGAAGAGGGAGGATTGACACCATAAACCTTTTAAGGAATTACCTCTTGATATCAATGTTGTTGACCCTATCTTGCCTACAGTTTTATATGAAAAGCTCCCATTTTCCCATAAGGATGAGGAAGCATTCTTTTGTCACAGGCATACTGAATAAAAGTGAAAGAACGACTGATGAGCATGAGGACCTGATTAAGGTCAATCCTCAAGTTGCATTAGTCAAGGATCTTGTCACTAGTAATATTGAGGATTCCAATATACAATTTTGTGTTGTTTCTACTAACCTTGTTACAACCAAGAATAAAGACCCAATTTCAGGTACTCCAGTTGTATCTGTTAAAATAGGAGATCATAATTATTACGGGTTATGTGATTTGGGATCCAGTGCTATTGCTATTCCTTTTTCACTTTATCAAGAAATCATGAATGAGATTCTACCATGTGAAATTGAAGAAGTTGATGTTACTATTCATCTTGCAAACAAAAAAACTATCTCTCCTATTGGAATTGTGCGAGATGTCGAAGTCATATGTGGAAACGTAAAATATCCTACCGACTTTCTAGTACTTGATTCAGTGAAAGATAGTTTTTGCCCTGTTATCTTTGGTAGGCATTTTCTCAAAACTCGTGGAGCTATTATAGATTGCAGGAAAGGAAAAGTATGTGTTGAAATTAATGGTGAGCCATATGAACTTAACTTTTCTAGATTCTCGAAGCAAACTCGTGGTACTGATTTGCCTAGTAATGATAAAATCATTGAAGAGATTGCTTCTATTGCTATTCCCCCTAACGATGCTATGCAGCAATTTATGGAGGACCACGAGAATGATATGCATATGTAGGAAAGGAATGAGCTAGAGGATATATTCTTGAGACAACCTGCTATCCTGAAGCACAACCTTCCGGTTGAGCCTTTGGGAATTTTATCGAAACCAAAAGAAGACCCGGTGTTTGATCTTAAACCTCTTCCCGATACGCTCAAGTATGCTTATTTAGATGAAAAGAAAGTATATCATGTTATTATGAATGCTAACCTTTCAGGACATGAAGAAGAGCGATTATTGGAAGTCCTTCGTAAACACCGAGGCGCTAGTGGCTATACCCTTGATGATCTTAAGGGATTAGTCCATCTATTTGTCAGTATACTATCAATCTTGAAGCTGATGCTAATCCGGTTGTTGATCATCAACGACGGTTGAATCCGAAGATGAAGGATGTTGTGAGGACTGAAATCCTCAAGCTTCTAGCCACAGGTATTATCTACCCTATAGCTAATAGTAAGTGGGTAAGTCCGGTACATTGTGTTCCCAACAAAGGAGGTACGACTATGGTTCCTAATGATAAGAATAAACTAATACCTCAAAGAATTATTATTGGATATAGAATGTGTATTTATTATAGGAAGCTGAACAAGGAAACCACGAAGGACCACTAACCACTACTGTTCATTGACCAAATACTTGAAAGGTTATCCAAAAACACTCACTTTTGCTATCTTGATGGGTATTCTGGCTTCTCTCAAATTCATGTTAACACTGCCGAACAAGAGAAGACCACTTTTACTTGTCCCTTTGGTACTTATGCTTATAGACATATGGCTTTTGGTTTATCCAATGCTAATGCTACTTTTCAACGACGTATGTCTGCTATCTTTCATGGTTTTTGTGAGGAAATTGTGGAGGTCTTCATGGACGATTTCTCTGTCTATGGAACCACTTTTGACCATTGTATCCACAACCTTAATAACGTTTTGCAGAGATGTGAGGATACGAATTTGGTACTCAACTGGGAGAAGTGCCACTTCATGGTCAATGAGGTAATTGTTCTTGGCCACAAGATTTCTGAAAAGGGAATCAAGGTGGACAAGGAAAAGGTCGAAGAAATCGCGAGGATGCCTTATCCAAAGGACATCACAGGCATTCGTAGTTTCGTCGGTCATGCTGGTTTCTATAGAAGATTTTAAAGACTTTTCTAAGACTTCAAAAGCCCTCACTAATTGATACGTCTCCATCGTATCTACTTTTCCAAACTCTTTTTCCCTTGTTTTGGACTCTAATTTGCATGATTTGAATGGAACTAACCCGGACTAATGCTGTTTTTAGCAGAATTGCCATGGTGTTGTTTTGCGCAGAAATAAAAGTTCTCGGAATGACCTGGAAATTTACGAGGATTTTTTGTGGAATATATAAAAAATACTGGCGCAAGAATCAACCAGAGGAGTAGAGCGAGGAGCCCACAAGCCCACCAGGCGCCCCCCTGGTCGTGCCTAGCAGGCTTGTGGGCCCCTCAGAGCTCCACCGCTTCCAACTCCAGCTCTTTTTAGTCTGTTTCGTCCAGAAAAAAATCAAGGAGAAGAGTTCATCGCGTTTTACGATACAGAGGCACCGCCACCACCTGTTCTTCCTCTGGAGGGCAGATCTGGAGTCCGTTCTGGGCTCCGGAGAGGGGAGATCGTCGCCATCGTCATCACCAACCTTCCTTCATCGCCAATTCCATGATGCTCTTCACCGTTCGTGAGTAATCTCATCGTAGGTTTGCTAGATGGTGATGGGTTGGATGAGATCTATCATGTAATCGAGTTAGTTTTGATGGGGATTGGTCCCTAGTATCCACTAAGCTCTAAGATTGATGTTGCTACTACTTTGCCATGCTTAATGCTTGTCACTAGGGCCCAAGTGCCATGATTTCAGATCTGAACCTATTATGTTTTCATCAATATATGTGTGTTCTTGATCCAATCTTGCAAGTTGTAGTCACCTACTATGTGTTATGACCCGGCAACCCCGGAGTGACAATAGCCGGAACCACTCCCGGAGATGACCATAATATGAGGAGTTCATGTATTCACTAAGTGCTAATGCTTTGTTCCGGTTCTCTATTAAAAGGAGAACCTTAATATCCCGTAGTTTCCATTAGGACCCCGCTGCCACGGGAGGGATGGACAATAGATGTCATGCAACTTCTTTTCATAAGCAAATATGACTATATATGGAATACATGCCTACATTACATTGACGAACTGGATCTAGTTACATATATCCCCATGTTATAATTGTTGCATGATGAATGTCATCCGACATAATTATCCATCACCGATCCATTGCCTACGAGTCTTTTCCTTCTGGTCCTTGCTACATTACTTTACCGCTACTACTGTCACTGCTGGTAGTGTTACCGCTACTGCTATCACTGCTGCTACTGTTACCGCTACTGCTGCCACTGCTGCTACTGTTACCGCTACTGCTGTCACTGCTGCTACTGTTACCGTTGCTATTGTTGCTATCACACTACTTTGTTACTAAAACATTGCTGCAGATACTAAGTCTTTCAAGTGTGGTTGAATTGACAACTCAACTGCTAATACTCAAGAATATTCTTTTGCTTACCCTTATGTCGAATCAACAAATTTGGGTTGAGTACTCTACCCTCGAAAACTGTTGCGATCCCCTATACTTGTGTCTTATCAAGACTATTTTCTCGCGTCGTTGCCGGGGAGGCATAGCTATATTCTCTAAGTCACTTGGGATTTACGTCTGTTGATCACTATGAGGAATCCGAGAGATCCAAAAACTAAAGTCTTGCCCTTGCTACGGATCCAGGAATCCCCGACGGCCTCTTGAGCTTGCGTTGGTTTTCCCTTGAAGAGGAAAGGGTGATGCAGCACAGGAGCAGTAAGTATTTCCCTCAGTTTGAGAACCAAGGTATCAATCCAGTAGGAGAATCAAGCCAAGTGTCCAGAGTACCTGCGCAAACACAAACGAGCTTGCACCCAACGCTATAAAGGGGTTGTCAATCCCTTCAAGATTGATTCTAAAGTGAGATCTGAAGGCTGAAAATATGATGTGGAGTAGACCCCGGGGGCCATAGTGTTCACTAGAGGCTTCTCTCAGAATAGCAAATATTACAGTGGGTGAAAAAATTACTATCGAGCAATTGATAACACCGCGCAAAGTCATGACGATATCTAAGGCAATGATCATACATATAGGCATCACGTTCGAGACAAGTAGACCGATACTGTCTACATCTACTACTATTACTCCACACATCGACCCTATCTAGCATGCATCTAGTGTATTGAGTTCATGACGAACAGAGTAACGCCTTAAGCAAGATGACATGATGTAGAGGGATAAACTCAAACCAATTATGTAAATCCCATCTTTTTACCCTTGATGGCAACAACACGATGTGTGCCTCGCTATCCCTTCTGTCACTGGGTGAGGTCACCGCACGGTATGAACCCAAAACCAAGCACTTCTCCCATTTCAAGAATCATAGATCAAGTTGGCCAAACAAAACCCACAACTCGAAGAGAATTACAAGGATATGAAATCATGCATATAAGAGATCAAAAGAAACTCAAATAAGATTCATAGATAATCTGACCATAAATCCACAATTCATCGGATCTCGACAAACACACCACAAAAGAAGATTACATCGGATAGATCTCCATGAAGATCATGGAGAACTTTGTATTGAAGATCCAAGAGAGAGAAGAAGCCATCTAGCTACTAGCTATGGAACCGTAGGTCTATGGTGAACTACTCACGCATCATCAGAGAGGTCATGGTGTTGATGAAGAAGCCCTCCGTATCCGAATCCCCTCCGGTAGGACACCAGAACGTGCGCCAGATGGGATCTTGCGGAGAAAGAAGCTTGCAGCGGCGGAAAAGTATTTTCGTGGATCTCTCGCGCAGTTTTGGATTTTTCGTGAATTTATAGGCGGAAGAGGTAGGGCAGACGAGCCACAGGGGGCCCACAAGCCTGCTGGGCGCCGGCCCCGCTGGACGCGCCTAGGGGGGTTGTGGCGTCCCCTGGTGGCTTCTGCCTTAGTTCTCACGTCTCGTGCGTATCTTCTGTTGCGGAAAAAATCTTTTCGGAAGATTTATTCCGTTTGGACACCGTTTAAAATCCTCCTCCAAAAAGGGTCAAAAACACAGAAAAAACAGGAATTGGCACTTGGCACTGAGTTAATAAGTTCGTCCCAAAAAAGATATAAAAGGCATACAAAACATCTAGAGTTTCACAAGATAATAGCATGGAACCATCAAAAATTACAGATACGTTGGAGACGTATCAAGCATCCCCAAGCTTAACTCCTGCTCGTCCTCGAGTAGGGAAGTGATAAAGACTGAATTTTTGATGTGGAATGCTACCTAGCATAGTTGTCCTTTGTAACTTCTTTCATGTGACATGAATGTTCAAATCCGTAAGATTCAAAACAATAGTTTGCTATTGACATGAAAATAGTAATACTTCAAGCAAACTAGCAAGGTAATCATGAACTTTCGAAACAACAAGGCCAAAGAAAGTTATCCCTACAAAATCATATAGTCTGGCTATGCTCCATCATCCCCACACAACTAATTTAAATCATGCACAACCCCGGTATTGTCCAAGTAATTGTTTTCACACTCTTACTTTCTCAAACCTTTTTCAACTCTCACGGAATACATGAGCGTGAGCCATGGATATAGCACTGTGGTGGAATAGAGTGTGGTGGAGGTTGTGAGACAAAAAGGAGGAGATGGTCACATTGACTAGGCATATCAAAGGGCTATGGAGATGCCCATTAATAGATATCAATGTGAATGTGTAGGGATTGCCATACAAAGGATACACTAGAGCTATAAGTATGTGAAAGCTCAAAAGGAGAACTAGTGGGTGTGCATCCAACTTGCTTGCTCACGAAGACCTAGGGCAATTTTGAGGAAGCCCATCATTGGAATATACAATCCAAGTTATATAATAAAGATTCCCACTAGTATATGGTGGTGACAAAACAAGAGGCTCTCAAACCTGAAGAACATGGTGCTATTATGAAGCACAAGTGTGGAAAGAGATAGTAGCATTGTCCCTTCTCTCTTTTTCTCTTTTTTTTGTTTGGGCTCTTTGGCCTCTTTTCATATTTTTTGGTGGGCATCTTTGGCCTATTTTTTTTATTTCCTCATGTGGGACAATGCTCTAATAATGATGATCATCACAGTTTTATTTACTCACAGCTCAAAGCTTAGAACGATGATGACTCTATAGGAAATGCCTCCGGTAGTGTACCGGGATGTGCAACGATCTAGCTTGGTGTATGACGTTGAAACATCTCGCTAGCTATCTTATGATCAAGCAATGGCAATATGAGAGTGACGGCACAAGTCATGAGATGGAACGTTGGGAGTTGCATGGCAATATATCTCGGAATGGCTATGAAAATTTCATAGTAGGTAGGTATGGTGGCTGTTTTGAGGAAGGCATATGGTGGGTTTGTGCACCAGTGAAAAATGCGCGGTACTAGAGAGGCTAGCACTAGTGGAAGGTGAAAGTGCACCTATACCATGGACTCATATTAGTCATGAAGAACTCACATACTTATTGCGAAAGTTTTTATTAGTAATCGAAACAAAGTGCTAAATGCATACTCCTAGGGGAAGGATTGGTAGGTGTTAACCATCGCGTGATCCCGACCGCAACACAAAGGATGACAATCAATAGATCAATTAGGCTCTGACTTCCTAACATAGCGGTTCACCATACGTGCATGTTACGGGAATCACTAACTTCAACACAAGTATTTCTAGATTCACAACACCCTACTAACATAACTCTTAATATTACCAAATCCACGTCTAAACACTAATTGAGAGGAATCAAACTTCTCTTTTTACTCAATGCACATGAAGGTGGAAGTGTTATTGTATCCTCTTTGGGTACCTATCCTCTTTGGGACTACTTTCATAGCACAAGCCAACTACCAAGTTACGCACCGCCGTGCTCTAAAAGATCTAAGTGAAGCACATAGAGCAACATTGTCTAGCTCAAAAGATATAAGTGAAGCACAATGAGTATTCTAGCAAATTCACGATGAGTGCGTGTCTCTATCAAAAGGTGTGCAGCAAGGATGATTGTTACACAACAAAAATAAAAGACTCCTACGATACAAGAAGCTCCAAGCAAAACACATATCATGTGGTGAATAAAAATATAGCTCCAAGTAATGTTACCGATGGATTGAAGACGAAAGAGGGGATGCCTTCCCGGGGCATCCCCAAGCTTAGGCTTTTTGGTGTCCTTGAATTTGTCTTGGGATGCCTTGGGCATCCCCAAGCTTGAGCTCTTTCCACTATTTATCCCTTTGTCCATGAGAACATCACCCAAAACCTGAAAACTTCACAGCACAAAACATAAACAGAAACTCGTGATATCATTAGCACAAGAAAACAAACTACCACCTCTTTGGGTACTGTAGCAATATTGATTTCTATTTATATTGGTGTTAGTTTACTGTATTCTCACTTTTCCATGGCTAGTACCCCCGATGCTATCCATAGTTTCATCAAAACAAGCAACCAACACAACAAAAACAGAATCTGTCAAAAACAGACCAGCCTGTAGCAATCTGTATACTTCGTATACTTCTGGTACCTCCAAAATTCTGAAAAATTACGACAGCCTGGGAAAAAGGCATATAAACTAGCAGAAAAACGAATAAACTCAAAAGCTCTTTCTGAATAAAAATGAAAAATAATTTCGTGAGCGAAAAGTTTTTGTCTTTTTCCAGCAAGATCAAACAACCATCACCAAAAGAATCATAAAGGTTTTGCTTGGCTCAAACACAAAAAGAAACACAAAAAACACAATCATAACAACATTATGATGGTGTGGACGCAACAAAATAGAAATAAAAAGATAAATTCATTGGGTTGCCTCCCAACAAGCGCTATTGTTTAACGCCCTTAGCTAGGCATAAGGTGATAGAATCACGTATCGTCGTCTTTGGTACTCAAACCATAAGTAGGGTGAACACTCATCATCTTAAGGTCTTCATCTCTCTTACTAGATGGTTCACTACTATTTTTTGGGACAAAAACAGACTTGGTGGCCTTATTGTGGGCAAAATTTGGAGTGTTCTGCACAGCGGCAAAAGCGGAACCCAAGTCGGTTATAACATCCTCTAGTTTGCCAATCCTAGTGGAATCATGACCTAGTTTTTCGTTAATTGTGGGTTCCCTCTCCTTTAGATTTTTCAAAGTCATTCCCACCTTGGATCTGTACTGAGTGATTTGATTGTGGATCTTTTTATCCAAATTCTCAATGAGTTCAATCGTAGCAACTTTGTTTTCAATGATATCCAGCCTACGCATCACATGTTCCAAAGTTAAGGTAGTTCCATTAACCATGAGTGGGGGTGAGCCTACCAAATTTATTAAAGCTTCGTAAGAACCAACGGTATGTCTACCCAAGAAGTCTCCACCTATGATGGTGTCAAGAACATACCTATTCCAAGGGGAAATGCCCACATAAAAGCTGCAAAGCAGCACGGTAGTAGATTGCTTACAAGTAGATCTACTCTGAGCATTGCAAATCCTATACTAAGCATCCTTCAAGTTTTCTTCCTCATTTTGTTTTAAATTGAGAACTTCGTTCTCAGGAGTATCGTTCGAAGCGGTGGGTCTAGCCATGAGGACAGGTAGACTATCCCACACAAGCGAACAGAAAGCAAGCGAGACAAAAGGGCGAACGAAAAAGGCAAACGAAAAAGGCAAAAAAAATTGTAAATTTTTGTTTTTCACAAGTGGGGAGAGGAAAACAAGAGGCAAAAAAATAAATGCAAGAGATGAGTTTGCGACACTTACTTGGACGAGCTTCACCTAGAACTTGATCCTCCTCGGCAACGGCGCCAGAAATCCTTTTGCTACGGCGCCAGGAATCACCGGCGGCCTCTTGAGCTTGCGTTGGTTTTCCCTTGAGGAAGAAAGGGTGATGCAGCACAAGAGCAGTAAGTATTTCCCTCAGTTTGAGAACCAAGGTATCAATCCAGTAGGAGAATCAAGCCAAGTGTCCAGAGTACCTGCGCAAACACAAACGAGCTTGCACCCAACGATATAAAGCGGTTGTCAATCCCTTCAAGATTGATTGCAAAGTGAGATCTTAAGGCAGAAAGTGCAACGAAGTAAAAGTGTAAGGCTGAAAATATGATGTGGAGTAGAACCGAGGGCCATAGTGTTCACTAGAGGCTTCTCCCAAAATAGAAAATATTACGGTGGGTGAACAAATTACTGTCGAGCAATTGATAGAACCGCGTAAAGTCATGACGATATCTAAGGCAATGATCATACATATAGGCATCACGTTCGAGACAAGTAGACCGATACTGTCTACATGTACTACTATTACTCCACACATCGACCGCTATCTAGCTTGCATCTAGTTTATTGAGTACATGACGAACAGAGTAACGCCTTAAGCAAGATGACATGATGTAGAGGGATAAACTCAAACCAATGATGTAAACCCCATCTTTTTACCCTTGATGGCAACAACATGATGCGTGCCTCGCTACCCCTTTTGTCACTGGGTGAGTTCACTGCATGGTATGAACCCAAAACCAAGAACTTCTCCCATTGCGAGAATCATAGATAAAGTTGGCCAAACAAAACCCACAACTCGAAGAGAATTACAAGGATATGAAATCATGCATATAAGAGATGAGAAGAAACTCAAATAAGATTCATAGATAATCTGATCATAAATCCACAATTCATCGGATCTCGACAAACACACCGCAAAATAAGATTACACCGGATAGATCTCCATGAATATCATGGAGAACTTTGTATTGAAGATCCAAGAGAGAGAAGAAGCCATCTAGCTACTAGCTATGGACCCGTAGGTCTATGGTGAACTACTCACGCATCATCGGAGAGGTCATGGTGTTAATGAAGAAGCCCTCCGTATCCGAATTCCCCTCCGGCAGGGCACCAGAACGTGCCCCATATGAGATCTTGCGGAGACAGAAGCTTGCGGCGGCGGAAAAGTATTTTCGTGGATCTCTCGCGCAGTTTTGGATTTTTCCTGAATTTATAGGCGGAAGAGGTAGGGCAGACGAGCCATAGGGGGCCCACAAGCGTGCTAGGCGCGGGCCCCCTGGTCGCGCCTAGGGGCTTGTGGCATCCCCTGGTGGCTTCTGCCTTGGTTCTCACGTCTCGTGCGTATCATCTATTCCGGAAAAAATCTTTTTGGACGTTTTATTCCGTTTGGACACCGTTTCAAATCCTCCTCTGAAAAGGGTCAAAAACACGGAAAAAACAGGAACTGGCACTTGGCACTGAGTTAATAAGTTAGTCCCAAAAAAGTTTGACAAGATAATAGCATGAAACCATCAAAAATTATAGATACGTTGGAGACGTATCAGCCCTCAACTACGAGGACAGGTAAGGAACTGCCATCTAGCTCTGCACTTGATTCACCTTCAGTTATGAGAAAGTTTGCGACACCACCTCCTGCTAGAAATTTTGATGTGTCGGGTGTGCTTGATGATGCTACTTCTGTTGTCCATGATGCTTGTGATGATGCTTTGCTTAATACTGCTTTGCCACTAGTTGCATTCCTTGATGCACAAATTGCTGGAGTTGCTGCTAGATGTGATGATACTTCTGAAACTGCTGAGATTATTGAAGTAGAACCTGCCATTTCACCTGTTAGAACTAGATCTCCTAGAAATGAATTGACTGATATGCCTGAGGGTTATGTTATGGAGGGAGAGATAGCTGAGGACTTTCTTGCTTGTAAGGATAGCTATGATCTTGAGGACTTACTACGCAAGTGGAAAGAAAAATCTTTGAACGCTAGGATGAAATACGACCCGAAGTTTGCTACTTCGCCTATCTTTGTGACCGATAAGGATTATGAATTCTCTGTCGACCCTGAGTTAATCACTCTGGTCGAATCTGATCCTTTTCACGGTTATGAGTCTGAAACGGTTGTAGCATATCTTACCAAACTGCACGATATAGCCACCCTATTTACGAGTGAGGAAAAGAACTGCCACTACTATATCCTTAAGTTGTTTCCTTTCTCGCTAAAGGATGAGGCTAAGACTTGGTTCACTTCTCGTTCTCCTTGTTGTGTGCGTAGCCCAGGATATGATCTACTACTTCTCTGAAAAATAATTTCCTGCCCATAAGAAGCAAGCTGCCTTGCAGGAAATATACAACTTTGTGCAAGTTGAAGAAGAGAGTCTCCCACAAGCTTGGGGGAGGCTCGTCCAGCTACTGAATGCTTTGCCTGATCACCCTCTTGAGAAGAATGAAATACTTTATATCTTCTATAATGGACTAACAGATACTTCTAAGGACCACCTAGATAGTTGTGTCCGTTGTCTTTTCAGGGAACGAACTGTAGAACAAGCTGAGATCCTATTGAATAATATCGTGTGCAATGAGAATGCTTAGACTATTCCCGAACCACCTCCGAAGCCAACTCCTAAGAAAAGAGGTATTCTATTCCTCAGTCCTGAAGATATGCAAGAAGCTAACAAATCTATGAAGGAGAAAGGCATTAAATCTGAAGATGTCAAAAATCTACCACCTATCAAAGAGATCCAAGCCCTTTCCTCCCAAACCATGCAAGAAAAAGGATTATGAGGATTTTGAGCTATTTGTTGAAATGATTAGACCTGTCTTTCTGCAAATGCGTTTGACAGATATGCTCAAAATGTCTCCGTATGCTAAGTACATGAAGGATATTGTTACTAATAAGAGGAGGATACCTGAGGTTGAGATTTCCACTATGCTCGCTAATTACACCTTCAAGGGTAAAACTCCTAAGAAACTAGGTGATCCCAGAGTGCCCACTATACCTTGCTCCATTAAAGGAAACTACGTTAGAACTGCTTTATGCGACCTTGGAGCCGGTGTTAGTGTTATGCCTCTCTCTCTTTATCGTAGACTTGAATTGGATAAGTTGACACCCTCTGAAATCTCTCTGCAAATGGCCGACAAATCAACTGCTTTCCCTATTGGCATTTGCGAGGATTTGCCTGTTCTGGTTGCTAACGTTACTATCTTAACGGACTTTGTTATCTTGGATATTCCCGAGGATGATGCCATGGCAGTCATCCTTGGAAGAATCTTTTTAAACACTGCAGGGGCTGTTATTGATTGCAATAAAGGCAATGTCACTTTCCATGTCAATGGTAATGAGCATACGATGCACTTTCCAAATAAAAAATATCGAGTACATTGCATCAATGCTATTGAAAAAACTTCATCGATTCTTATTGGGAGCTTTGAATGCCCTATACCTACCGTTAAGATGAAGTATGATTTGCTTGTTGGGGATATGCACATCCCCATTGGGGCGATCAGTATCTTCCATGCTAGCCGTGTTATCCTCGATATGTGTTTATTCACTATCATTCAAGAGAAAGGGGACGGTAATTGGAATGCCCAGTTCCATGCTCAAATCGAAAAGATAATTGCAAACAAAACCCCCCCTGGATTGTTGTTGGTATGGACGGCACCCGAGTATTTGGCTAGTCGTGGAGTGTGATTGATCGGTGGTGGGGGAGTCAAAAATTTACTTTTCTGTTTGGGAGCCGCCTATAGTACGTGTAGCATGGAAGATGGTGAAAACTCTTGGTCATTGCCTTGACAGTGAAAGCATGCCACCCAAAATTATTTATCTCTGTTTTAAAAGCTTGAGCTCTGGCACCTCTGCAAATCAATGCTTCCCTCTGCGAAGGGCCTGTCTATTTATGTTTCTGTTGAGTCTCCCTCTTCTTATAAAAGCACCAATTAGAGAGGACCTCCGTCATTTTTATGCTTTGCTTTTAATTGTTATTGAGTACGACTGTGACTGGATCTTCTTTGCCATGAATTACAATGTTCAGTCAGCCCTTGGTCTTTGAAGGTTCTCTGCATTTATGTTTTGCGGTCTCAGAAAGAGCTAGCGAGATACCATCTATTCATACTGCTTCATGATTGTTTTGATTGAAGTGTTGACGTTTGAAACTTATTATTATTGCACGCTAGTTGATTATGCCATTGATATGAGTTTGCTATGAGATCTAAATGTCATTGCTTATGTGGTTAGCTTATGATCTTGCTGAAAATCTGAATATGAGTTAGACATAATTGCAACAACAAGATCAAACAGAGTTCGTAAAAGTTTTTCTTTTGTCTCTTTCAGTTTGTCAACTGAATTGCTTGAGGACAAGCAAGGCTTTAAGCTTGGGGGAGTTGATACGTCTCCATCGTATCTACTTTTCCAAACTCTTTTGCCCTTGTTTTGGAATCTAATTTGCATGATTTGAATGGAACTAACCCAGACTAACGGTGTTTTCAGCAGAATTGCCATGGTATTGTTTTTGCGCAGAAATAGAAGTTCTCGGAATGACCTGGAAATTTATGAGGATTTTTTGTGGAATATATAAAAAATACTAGCGCAAGAATCTACCGGAGGAGTGAAGCGAGGAGCCCACAAGCCCACCAGGCGCGGGCCCCCTGGCCGCGCCTAGCAGGCTTGTGGGGCCCTCAGAGCTCCACCACCTCCAACTCCAGCTCTATTTAGTCCGTTTTGTCCGAAAAAAATCAAGGACAAGAGTTCATCGCGTTTTACGATACGGAGGCGCCACCTGTTCTTCCTCTGGAGGGAAGATCTAGAGTCTGTTCTGGGCTCCGGAGAGGGGAGATCGTCGCCATCGTCATCACCAACCTTCCTTCATCGCCAATTCCATGATGCTCTTCGCCGTTTGTGAGTAATCTCATCGTAGGCTTGCTAGACGATGATGGGTTGGATGAGATCTATCATGTAATCGAGTTAGTTTTGATGGGGATTGATCCCTAGTATCCACTATGTTCTGAGATTGATGTTGCTACTACTTTGCCATGCTTAATGCTTGTCACTAGGGCCCGAGTGCCATGATTTCAGATCTAAACCTATTATGTTCTCATCAATATATGTGTGTTCTTGATCCTATCTTGCAAGTTATAGTCACCTACTATGTGTTATGACCCGGCAACCGCGGAGTGACAATAGCCGGAACCACTCCCGGAGATGACCATAGTACGAGGAGTTCATGTATTCACTAAGTGGTAATTCTTTGTTCCGGTTCTCTATTAAAAGGAGAACCTTAATATCCCGTAATTTCCATTAGGACCCCGCTTCCATGGGAGGGATGGAAAATAGATGTCATGCAACTTTTTTTATAAGCACGTATGACTATATACGGAATACGTGCCTACATTACATTGACGAACTGGAGCTAGTTACATATCTCCCCATGTTATAACTGTTGCATGATGAATGTCATCCGGCATAATTATCCATCACCGATCCAATGCCTACGAGTCTTTTCCTTCCAGTCCTTGCTACGTTACCTTACCGGTACTGCTGTCACTGCTGCTATTGTTTCCGCTACTGTTGTCACTGCTGCTACTGTTACCGCTACTGTTGTCACTGCTGCTACTGTTACCGTTGCTACTGTTGCTATCACACTACTCTGTTACTAAAACTTTGCTGCAGATACTAAGTCTTTCAGGTGTGGTTGAATTGACAACTCAACTGCTAATACTCGAGAATATTCTTTTGCTTCCCCTTGTGTCGAATCAACAAATTTGGGTTGAATACTCTACCCTCGAAAACTGTTGCGATCCCCTATACTTGTGGGTTATCACTAATATTGTCTAGAAGGATATTCCTTTTGTGTTTGATGAAGATTGTAAGGAAGCCTTCGAAGTTCTTAAGAAAGCCTTGATAACTGCCCCTATAGTCCAACCACTTGATTGGAATTTGCCTTTTGAAATCATGTGTGATGCTAGTGATTTTGTTGTTGGAGTTGTGTTAGGACAAAGGGTTGAGAAGAAATTGAATGTTATACATTATGCTAGCAAAACCCTTGATAGTGCTCAAAAGAATTACGCTACTACTGAGAAAGAGTTTTTAGCGGTAGTGTTTGCCTGTGATAAGTTTAGGCCTTACATTGTTGATTCCAAAGTCATCATTCATACTGATCATGCTGTTATTAAATATCTTATGGAAAAGAAGCATGCCAAACCAAGGCTTATCAGATGGGTCCTTCTGCTTCAAGAATTTGATTTGCAGATTGTTGATAGGAAGGGAGCAGACAACCTTGTAGAAGACAACCTTTCTAGGATGGAGGACATACCACATGATCCTATTCCGGTTAACGATAGTTTTCCTGATGAACAGTTAGCTGTTTTGGAAGTACAATTTAATTCCGATCCATGGTATGCAGATCATGCTAACTTTATTGTTGCAAAGTTTTTTCCTCCAGGTTTAACATTCCAGCAGAGGAAGAAATTCTTCCACGACTTGAGGTATTACTTTTGGGATGACCCACATCCTTTTAGAGAAGGTCCGGATGGGATCGTGAGGAGATGCATACCGGAGCATGAGCAGAAGGATATCTTGAGACAATGTCATAACAGTCCTTATGGAGGTCATCATGCCAGTGAGAGGACCTCACACAAGGTTCTCGAGTCAGGTTTTTATTGGCCTACTCTCTTTAAAGACACTAGAAATTATGTTTTATCTTGTGATAAGTGCGAGAGAGTTGGAAATATTAGTAGGATAAGTGAGATGCCTATGAATTATTCTCTAGTCATTGAGCCTTTTGATTATTGGGATTTTGATTTTATGGGTCCGTTTCCTCCTTCACACATGTACACTCGCATCTTAGTGGTTGTTGATTATGTGACCAAGTGGGTTGAAGCAATCCCCAAGGAAAGTGTTGATCACAAGACATCTTTGAAAATGCTCAAGGATGTAATCTTCCCTAGGTTTGGTGCACCTAGGTTCCTCATGACAGACGGAGGATCACATTTTAGACATGGTGCTTTTATAAAAGCTCCAGCCAAATATGATGTTAATCATAGAATTGCTTCACCTTACCACCCTCAAACAAGTGGGCAAGTTGAGCTCACAAATAGAGTGATCAAGTTGATCTTGCAAAAGACAGTGAACAATTCTAGCAAGGACTGGTCCAAAAAGTTAGGAGATGCCTTGTGGGTGTATAGAACTGCTTCAAAAATCCCATGGGGATGTCTCCGTATAAGATGGTCTATGGCAAGGCATGCCATCTACCTTTCGAGTTAGAGCACAAAGCTTTCTGGGTTGTTAGAGAGCTTAATGCTGACCCAAAGATTGCTGGTGAAAAGCGTCTCATGAACTTCACTTCTCTAGATGAGTGGAGAAGTGAAGCTTACGAGAGCGCAAAATGTTCAAAAAAACTTAAAGAAGTGGCATGACAAGAGAATTTTAAAACGTGAATTTAATGTTGGTGATAAAGTTTTGTTGTATATATCTCGTTCCAGGTTTTCTCCAGGTAAATTACTTTCCAAGTGGGAAGGACCCAACCATATCGAAGAAGTCTATCGCTCCGGTGCAATCAAGATTAATAATTTTGAAGGCACACAACCACATGTTGTGAATGGGCAAAGACTCAAGCATTACATGACTGGAGACCCCATCAATGTAGAGGTGGATGTGATACAAGTAGCTACTCACGAAGAACATATTGCAGCACTGTGTCAGACACGAGCAGAAGCAGAATATGAATAGGTATGAAATACGGTAAGGAAACTTCGCGAACATCCATACAAGTTCCGTATTATATGTTTTTGCCAAATTAGGAAAGTTACGAGCCGAAGTGGAGCCGGAGAGGAGCTCCAGGTGCTCCAGGCGACCTGGTGGCGCGGGCTACCTCTTGGTCGCACCAAGAGGCCACCTGGACCACCCGGAGTCCGTCTCCGACCCCACTTTGGCTTGTTACCTTCCTTTTGGTGTATAAATTTTTGCTATATATTTTCCCGGATCGTCCCGGCTTTGTATCTTGCGATTCCGTGCGTTTTCTCTTTCGACCTTTTGCTGCCAGGCTAAGAAGCTATTGTTCGAGATGTCCTCTTGCGACTCAAGCAGGGAAGACTACACGGGTCATCGTCTCCGCCGTGTCCAGCAAGATATCAACCAAGGAAAGGTCACCAGATGGGCTACTAATGAAGAAATTGCAGCAAGGCAAGCAGAGATGGAGCGCTCCGTGACAGAGGAAGTCAAGATGGTCACCATGCAGCAAGAAGGAGATCCTTCATCATGAGGATCCAGCTCCATCAACCCCATCATCGTGGGGTTTATTAACCCTCAACATGATCTTTCTCTGAACCTTTCACGAACTGTCCCTCCACCGGAAGCTCCACGTGTGTCATCTGCTATATCCGAAGCTTACAGAATCACTAACCAATTCTGTGAAGACTTCCGTGTGCTTAAAGTACAGGTGGCTATATTGGAAGCTGAAAACCAAACCCTTCTACGCATAATAACGGACTTGAAGAACAACAAGTAGAATGAAGAGTGAAATCTTCATGGGTAATGGCATTCCCTTAGCTTGTTCTAAGCTTGGTGGAGTGCTCGGTGTCTTTATTTTATGTTTATCTTTATCCTTTATCTTTTATGGCCAAGTTTAGTGTCATATCATGTCTAGGGAAGTTATCTTATGAAATAGGTGTTTGCATTGAGGTCTATCACTCCTTTGTGGGGAGTCTTGTATCCGTGAGTGTGCAGTTGTCTATGATGGAATATTAATGAGAAGTCTATTGGTTTCTTTGCTGCACCTGATATTCTCTTCATGCAGTCGACCTTATATGCTGATTCTTATGGGAGTATTGATCTTACATATCAGGTATGGCTTTGAAAACTTTATTTAATCTTGTCAAACGTAGCATTGGTCATAACAAAAATCATCAGTTTTTCTAGTAGCGACTTAGCCAAAACCTTTATGTTCTTATGCTTGAAGTGTTATGCTGACAAGGAAGACAACTTGTTGTTTCATGCCAATTCTTTATGTTAAACCTTATATTGTTTTGCATCCAATTCAACATCATTTGTCTGCTCTCAAAAGCCTTTGCTAACCAACCCTTGTACTAAGCGGGGATACTGCTTGTGCATCCATACCTTGAAACCTCAACCTTCCCAAGAGTCCACCATACCTTCCCTATATGTGGTATTTCACCGCCACTCCTAAAGTATATTACTCATGTGCTATCTTTAAACCTTCAAAATATTATTCCCTGTTTTGTGCCTCAGTTTTAGCTCATGAGGAAGTAGTAGATAATTCATAATCTTCCCATACTGGACAATCTTTATCCTGGGTTTGCATGTCTAATCTGCGAACCCCTAATACAAGGAGGTACTGACATGAGTGCGCCTAGCTCGTAAAAGATAATAACAACAAACAAAACCTCCTTCACGCTTTGTTGATGAGAAATCAGAAAACTTTGGTAGTGATAAACAAAGGAGACTAAGGGGATGTGATCGTTCCCACTTTGGGAGTCGTTCCTCAAAACTTGTCCAGCATGAGAAGTATTGGGCTATCTGCTAGCATTCGTTGATGAATTATGCACGTCTCAAAAGCTTGTTTTACAATCTTGTTGATTTCAAAATCTCTAAAAGCTCTAGCACATGAGTTTTCCCTACTTCCCTCTGCGAAGGGCTAATCTTTTACTTTTATGTTGAGTTAGCAAACCTACTTCTTTCTATCCTATAAAAGAGCACACACCTTATGTTGACAAAGATGCATGCATTTATATTGTTTCATTGAGAATTGCCATATCACAACTTTGTTGACATTATCATTAATATGAGTAAGTTGTTTTTTAAGCCTAGCTAAAGGAAACATCTTCCTTTGTGTTAGCATTTTCACTTCTTGTCTAATAACATGTTCTTTCAAAAAAATTCAATTGATCTCATCAAAGTACAAGAGGAAGAGCAAAAGTTAAAAGTTATTAGTTGTTCTCTGACCAAGGACACGTTTGCCATGGTTTGATGAGTTTCCTTAGCCCTACTTTTGATTGTAATTGATATTACTCTTTCATATGGTCCTTATGAGTTGAGATTGCTGTTGAGGATGGTTGAGTTTAGTAGAGAAATTATGATGCTTCTTGTCCGTATTCTTATTTATCGGCACTTCACTCTCTAAACTTGTGGACAGGTTTACGGAGCTCAGTATTCGCTTGGGGACAAGCGACGTCTAAGTTGCGGGAGTTGATACGTCCAAAATGCATCACTATTTTGTATCATAATTTGTCTCTATTCATTGATATATTTCATAATATAACGATGCACTTATAGTGTTTTGGCTTATTTTACACAGCTTACAACTTTCCGATGCCGAAACAACAGACGCAGCATTCAGGGGAGAAAATAGCATGAAGAGTTACCATATCAGAACATCTCCAAATGTGCTGAAATTTATGGGCAAGAAGTTTCTGAACGAATCACGAAGACATGCCGAAGGAGGGCTGGAGGGGGGCCACCAGGCACCCAGGCGACTTGGTGGCACGGGTCACCCCTAGGCCGCGTCCAGAGGCCGCCTGGGTGATGGATCCCGCCTCCGGTGCTCTCCTTTGGCCTATATGACCGTCGTGACCTAAAAGTTACGGGGACATAAGTTTTTCCGGATTTCGCCACCGCTCTGGGGCAGAAACCTACAGAGAAGAAAAGACCTTTCTGGCGGGCAGATTCCGCCGGGGAGAACACCTCCCAAAAGGGGAGATCGTCCTCATCGTCATCACCATCGTCACGGGCATCATCGAGATCATCATCATCATCATCATCATCACCACTACCATCTCCATCTTCACCCCATCTGACTTTACCATTGCAGTCGGAGTTGTACCTTGCACTATTCATCCCCTCTACTCTATCGGTGTTGATTACTCTTTTCTGGTGAATGCTATTGAGTTTTGTTGGAGAATTATTGTTATGACCAGATTGTTCATCATATTTTCATCACCTCTGATCATGATCTCTTTTATGTCTCGTGAGTAGTTCCTTTAGTTCTGGAGGACATGGGAGAAGTCTAGTTGCTAGTAGTCATATGATGTTGAAGTAATATGTGTTGATTGATATTTAAGTTATGGTGTTATTCTTCTACTGATGTTATGTGAACGTCGACTACATAACACTTCGCCTTTTAAGGACCTAGGGGAATGCATCGTGCATAAATAATGCTTATGGTGGGTTGCCGGAGTGACAGAAATCCGAACCCTAGTTCGCATACTTTTGCACGAGGGAGTATTGGATTCTAAAGCTTATTGCTATGGTTAGGCTTTGCCTCAATTTCTCTCTTGTATTTGCGGACGCTTGCAAGGGGGATTCATCATAAGAGTGTACTTGTCTTAGCCTATACGGTGCACTAGTTAAGATCTACCCACATAACACTTATCAATACAAAACATAGTACTAGACAGAATATGGCGAAAGCACTTGACTATCTCGCCCGTGTGTCCTCAGGAACGCCTTAGTCTTTATAAGTTTATTCCCTCGGCTTATCCTTTGTGTTCAAAAGGAACGGGCCACTTGCTGCACCTCGGCACCGTTTACTTTCCTTGCATTTATTTCCTTATTGCTTATACTAGAAAACCCATAAAAAGTAACCTTTCAGGACTTGCAGTTATTCCTTGCTCACGATCGCCTGTCATTACCTTCTGCTACTCGTTGGGTTCGACACTCGTACTTATCAAAAAGGCTACGATAGATCCCCTACACTTGTGGGTCATCACAGACCACTCGGAGTGGTAGACCTCACGGATGAAATCGACAGCTAGGAGCCGAGCGATCTCCTCGCCGATCGCCCTACGCTTCTCCACGGAGGAGCGGCGTAGGTGATCCTTCACGGGCTTGACCTTTGAGTCCACTCAGAGGCGGTGCTCAGCCAGCTCCCTGGGAACCCCCAGCATGTCGGACGACTTCCATGTGAAGATATCCCAATTCTCACTGAGGGAGTGGATGAGCTCAGCTTCCTCTTTCTCCTCGAGTGAAGTGGAGATGTTTGTCGCATAAGAACTCGGATCGATAGGGTGGACATGGACCTGCTTCGTCTCATCGACCAACTGAAAGGGGACGCAGTAGCTGGCCGATTCGACTTGAGCAGATCTACGGCATCCATTGCTTCCTTGTACCCATCATGGGTGCGAGGACCTGCTCGTTGGCGATCCTAGAGCCTTGCCGGAGGCACTCCTCGGCAACCTTCCGATTGCCCGTCACCGTGATCATGCCTTTTCGCCCTGGCATCTTAAGCTTAAGATACATGTAACATGGGCGGCCATGAAACGTGTGTAGACGGGCCTACCCACGATGGCGTGATAGGCGCTTCGGAAGTCAACCACTTCACAAGTCAACCTCTCCTTACGGTAATTCTTCTCATTATCGAATACACCATTCAAAGTTATATGGCCGAGTGATTCGGCCTTCTTTCCGAGGATGACCCCGTGAAACTACATGTTACTCTTGCTCAGCCGGGACAACAGAATGTCCATAACTTTGAGAGCGTCGACGTATATGATGTTGAGGCCGCTACCATCGTCCATGAGGAGTTTCTGCAGAAGGAACCCATTGACCGCTGGATCGACCACCAATGCTTGCCTCCTGGGGGTGGCTATGTTGGTCGGGTGATCCGATTGGTCAAATGTGATGCGCGTCTTCGCCCACTCGAGGTATTTCATGATAGTCGGGGCTGCCATATTCACCTCCCTATTGATAACTTTTAATCGACTCTTGCTCCCGACATCAGCAAAGATCATGAGGGTCCCTTTGATGTTCGGATACCCGGAGGTGTCCTCTAGGTCATCCTCATCTTCTTTTTCCTCGGAGGGCTCTCTGCCCATCTCTTTCCGGAGCAGGCGGTAGTCGCGAGCTGTGTGCCTGGCGGGGATGGTCTCCCCTTCGTCGTCTTTCCGAGCATGAATTGGACGCGGCTGGTCCAAAAGGATGCTCTTGGACTTGGCCTTCTTGTTTCCTGCCCAATCCTTTTTATTCTTCTTGGACTTGTTCTGGCTCTGTGCCGGGATAGCAACTACTTCGGCTTTGCCCGATGGGTCGCCCTTTTGCTTCTACTTTTTCCCAGCATTGCCCGACCGAGGGGCTTCACTGGCTCAACATTTGCTGCTGCGGAGGCGTTCTTCCTCTTCACCATTCGCATACCGATTGGCGATTTCCATGGCCCGACTGAGGGATAGGTCCCCCAGTGGCCAAACTTGAAAATAAGCTCCCGATACCGAGTGCCCGCTTTGAAAGCACACACGACATGGTGTTCGGTGTCATTCTCCATGGTGTTGTGCAGTGTGGTCCACCACTGGATGTACGCCCTAAGAGTCTCGTTGCTCTTCTGGACACAATGTTGCAACTGTATCAAGCTGCCTGAACGCTTTTAGGTGCCCTCAAAGGTCTTGACGAACACTCCTTTTAGATCGCCCCAGCTGTGGATGCTGCTGTAGGGCAGCTGATTGAGCCATGCCCTCGTCGACCCCTCTAACATGAGGGGCAGATGCTTCATAGCGACGTAATCATCGCTGCCGCCTATCTCGACTGCCACTCGGTAGTCCTCCAGCCAGGTCTCTTGCTTTGACTCACCATTGGACTTTTCGATCCCCGTGGCCAATCTGTATTTGGATGGGATCTCTGCCTCTCGGATGTGTCAGCCGAAGCATTCGAGGCCAGACAGTCCCAGACCATCTCACGACCGATCAACCACGTGTTGCGTGATTATAGACCGAGCGTTGAACTGGGGGCCCGATAGTCGTCGTCCCCATTACCCCAATGCCAATTGGGGCTTGGCTTGCGGTCATGGGGTTGGCGATCGAGTGAGCCACTCCTCGGGGGAGGTGACATGCTCCGGACCCTATGATCCTTCCTCCAGTCCCTGTGCGGGCCTCTTGGAAGAGGAGGGGACCTTTGGCGTATTCCTAGCGTGTGCGGGCTATGAGATGACTGCATGGTGTCCGCGTGGACGGACTTGCTGTGGATGCGATGCTGCGACTGCGACACCGCGGAATTCGGTTGCATGGTAGTCTTCAACAAAGCTTGGATCTGTTGAATGCCTTCCCCGACTGCACTGTCACTCGGCTGAATGGAATCAGCGATCCAAGTGCCTGCATCCAGGTTCAACAAAGGCGTCCGCATCACCTAGAAATGACGCGGACGGTCGTTCGCGAACAACTACCAACGACTATGGCTGGAGCTCGGCTGGTCCCTCGTGGACCGAGCGTCGAGTGACCACTGCAGCCGCTTGAGTCGCTTGCGCTCGTCTAGATTGACCAGATGTGTGTTCTCCAGCGTGATCTCCTCTGTGGTATTCCCGGTGATGGGGTGCGGAGAGCATGTTCGCTCCTTCGCCAAAGTTCCTCCGGTTGCTGCTCAGTGAGCGGTTGTAGAAAGTGGTGGCTGCCGTCGCCGCGGAGACGCTCTCCGCCATCACGCCCGGGAGAATTCTCCACGACGAAACTAGGGCCGCCTCCCATGTTCATGTCGGCCATCAAGACATCGGCGGCACCATACTGCTTTCTCACTCGGAGTCGTCGAGTGATTCTTCGCTTGATGACGGAAAAAGGGTGACGGTGGGCTCATCGGAACTGAGCATATCCACCTCTCTCGAGATGGCCTGGTTGGCCATGGCGTGTTTGTTCCACCGATGCATCCGTGAGTGCCCAAAGCCCTTGCGACGGACAGCAGCGAGGCGCGGGGGTACCGAGTGGTATCACACCGATGGTTGCCGAATCAGGACCCCGTGTGCAACTGCACTGAAATGCGACATACCTCGAGCAAGGAGGGCGTTGGTGTCCAGTGGCGCATCCTGCAGCCAGCCGAGTCGTCGACGACGAAGCTGAGGGAGCCAAAAAGGATCTCAACATCGAGTGTCATCATGTCGACGGAAAATGTAAAAAACTCCAACTACGCTGGATTTGCTAGACGCGCAGCACCACGGTTGCGCCAACTGTCATGGGAATGACCCTGACAATAGTATCAGGGGGTACGATCGGAGGGGCGTAGTCTCACTAGGCGTAGAGGATACACTCGGATGTACGAGTTCGGGCCCCACTCGTGAGTGATAACAATCCTACGTCTCGAGCCCTGAGGGTGATGTTTTTTGTGGTGTATGAAAGATTACAAGGTGCTGAATCCTTGAGATGGAGCCCGGGAGTGTCTTATATAGTGTATGCCACGACCGGCCGAGCTTCATTACAAGGTGAGTTAATGCTAATAAATAAAGGAGTTACTAGAAACAGTAGCTATAACTCGTGGCGTTACCTTCATGTGTTGGTTTAAGTCCTTAGTCGTTGCAGCCTCTTCGGTGTCATCATCTTGCTGAGGTCCGAGTGCGAGGGTGCGTCCGACTGACACAAGGCGATTCAAGTGACTCCACGCAAGCCGAGTGACGATATGTTGTACCAAGTGAGGTTGAGACTACACCGGTGACTTGAAGGACACTGATGTCCGTATGGGGCGTAGGTGGGTCTAGGGAAGCAGGTCCATAGGACTACCCCTAATGTGCAACCCCGTCTGGTATAACAACAGATGTTGTCAAGGTGATGGGTTCACACTTATGGATGTATTACTTTATAAGGTCTTTGTAAATAATTAATAAAATGGTTGCATGCATCACATAGATGCAAAGACCGGGGGTTTATCCTCCTTTTCATGAAAATAGCATTCAACATACAGAACAAATCTTTCTAATTTTTTTGTACATTGTCGAGAGATAACAAAATCATCGACACCATGCCATCCCACATCCGAGCTCAACGCCTCCATGATCCTTGGGTGTCGTCGAAAGATCCGAGCGCTAATTCTATATACCCAAATAAGATTTGAGCGCTAATTCTATATACCCAAACAGTAATTCCTCCGTCATAAAATAAGTGACAAATTTTAGTATAAAGTCGAGGGGAGGGCTCTTTCGGCTCTTGGGAGCATATGTTGCGTGATGACTAGTAAATTTTAAATAAATTATAAATAAATCTTTAAAAAACTGAATTTTTTTTGGATGTTCATCTTAATCTAACAAGCATGCTTGAAAATTTTCATGCGAAACGGGATAGCGATACTTCATCGGTGAAAAAACATAGTTAATTTTAACATTTGTAGCTAACATTTGGTGTTTGATTTGTTTTTTTCGCACAACTCAAAATGCTTAAGATTTTTCGCTAAACAACTGCAGGTAGCATTTGGATGTGACAAAAAACACATCTAATTATTTAAAATAAAATACATTTATAAAAAAATGGTGGACAGGAGCATATGCTTCCAAGAGTCGAATTTGATTTTTCCAAAGTCGAGTCACTTATGTTGAGACGGATGTAGTAATTGATTGTCGTTACTCTCTCAACATACTCAAATCTCAACTCATTAGACATGTCCGCTCATAAATCTCACTATCTATATTTTTCTCAAATCGAGGATAATACCAATTATATATTTTCATGTACAATTAAAAAATAAGTCATATGACTTCCCAATTTCCATTTTCATATTGGGATTCTGGAATCAAATCTCTTCAAAATATACTGCATAAATTGACACAACAACTCGCATGATACGATCAAGTTAATTTAGTGGTGCAGGACAATCTTGAAAAACAAAAAATAGTGGTCCGACTCTAGCAGGATTTTCCCAAGACCCTGACAGCGACAATGCTACATTTCCCGTCGCGGAGCCAACGGTCTATCTGAGTATGATGTACCAGTTGGACTACATATGCCTCGCACACAGGAAAGCATATGAAGTAGCCTCAGCCGCGGAAAATACATTTTGGTTCGTGCTTATATATGCATCATATATTAGGAATTGCTTATAATAATTAATTAAAAATTCAAAATAGTTCTAAAGTATTTTTAGATTAAACATGACTTTGTTTTGCACTAGTATATAATTTTTTAAGAAAAAAGAGTCAACATTGACTTCTGGAAAAAGGACAAACATTATTAAATATTATAGATCACTATTTATACTATTTTGACCGAAAATTTATCTCTTTTGAAAAGAAGTCAAAGTGTAATTTTCTGTTTAAGAAATTCTCTTACAAGTATAATAAAATTCTAGTTTATTTTTTAAATGTTTTCAAAAAAATGAATTTTTTATTGAATTTCTTAAATTTCTTTTGCATATAGGATGTATATACATCCAGGTACCAAAAATTTCCCTTCCCTCGTCCGCTGCGCTTGCCGACATATGTCACATCTACTTCCTCCGTTTCTAAATATAAGTCTTTTTAAAGATCCACTACGGAACTACATACGGATGTATAGAGACATACTTTAAAGTATAGATTAACTTATTTTGCTCCATATGTAGCCATTAAATGAAATTTCTTAAAAGACTTATATTTAGGAACGGAGGGAGTATGCTCTATTGTTCTTGTGCCTCGCCCTTGCTTCACTATCTGATGCCCCTGCGCTGCAGCTAGGTGAGTCACTCTGTTGGAATTAAGCACACAAAAGTATTACGTCCGAGCCCTTTGTGTATACGTATATATGTGTGTCCGTGTTTGATTCTAAATCATCACCCGAGTAGGATTGGTATAGACGTCTTGGGTGAGTATAAATATGTGTGCCTCCCCTTGTAACTTGTATCGATTAGAGTTGAAATAAAACACAAGGCTCCATACGTAACGGCATCGTGTTTTTTTGACCGGCTACTGTAGGGAAACCCCCACATTCTTTTATCTCTATTTATAAAGGGATTAATATGTACAAAGGAGGACAAGAATATACAAGAGGTGAAGGTGGGGGAGATACAAAGCTCAAGGAGGTAAAAATGCTATCCATCTAAGGAGATCATCCCTAAAGCTAGATTTAATCCTGTGTGCTAGTAGTGAAATATCCTGAATAAAGCCAGCCCTTCATTTTCTGAACCGTGGTTGCTGGTGATTAAAAACCTTTGCATTTCTGACAGTCCATATGTTCCAGCAAGCAGTGAAGACCACTTCAGTGAAGAAAGGGTGATGAAAGTCTCTTCTTGCAGCTAAAGAAGTACCCCACATAGAATCTCCCTGCCATGAGATCTGGAGATAATTCCAAATCCTGGTACTGAAAAGACAATTAAAAAACAAGTGATCTCTGTCCTCCTTGATCCTGGCATGACAGAGAACACAAAGATTTGAGTCAGGCACCTTCCAGTGACGCCTCTCAAGCATGTCTTGAGTGTTAAGTCTGTCCATAACCATCAGCCAGGCAAACATCTAGATTTTCATGGTGCAACAGCTCTTCCAGATCCAGGTGAGCAAGGGGTTTGGTGTGATGGGTTGGTGGATATGGACATAATACTTCTTGGCAGTGTATGGTTTAGAATCTTTACTCCAGAGCCAGATATCATCAGCATTCTGGTTTATGTGAATATTTTGGAGCATAGAATTTACATAATCCAGTTCTTTGTAGGCTTGTTCAGAGAGAGGTAAGTGGAACATGGATAGCATATTGTTGTCATGAAAAGCATGGAGAACTTCCTTAGCAGTGCAAAAAGAATCCACAACAAAAAGAACAGTCTGTGGAACCTAATAGCCAGTGGTTTGATAGAATCCCCAATCAACTAGGAATCAGGCCAAAACAAGAATGTATCACCTCTATTTGGTTTAACATAAGTCACATCTCTGAACATATCGAGACGTTTGCAGATGTCCTTCCACCAAAAGGAACCACAGAGTGAGGTACCTTGGGAAAATGTGTTATGATAATATGTGTTCCAAATCAATTTGACCAAGGGAATATCAGCTTTATTCAAATACTTGTCTGCATGTTTGAGGAGCAGGGCTTCATTCTGGATAGCCAGATTCATGATCCCCAACCCACCTTTCATCTTAGGTCTGCATACAAGGTCCCAGGCAACAAGAGAGGGGGCATGATCTTGTCCATTCTTTCTCCATAAGCATTGTCGTTGGATTCTTTCTAACTATTTAAGGATCCCTGGAGGGACATCAAAACTGCAGAGAAAGAAGATAGGCACTGATGACAAAGCTGAGTTTAGATATTGCAAACGGCCCCCTTGGGCCAGGAAGGAAGAACTGGCACTGAGTCTTCTTTCCATGTTATCCACTAATGGTATTAGATCAATTATCCTTGGTTTATTTGTTCCCACACGTAAACCAAGGTAGGTGAATGGCAAGGAACCCACCTTGCAACCAATAGCATCTGCCAATCTTTTCAGCTGATCTTGATCTATGTTGATGGGGAGGAGGGCAGACTTGTGATAGTTCACCTGAAGACCAGTGGATTGGGAGAACAGAAGTAGCATACTTTTGAACTCAAGCAACTGAGATTCTTCTGCAGGAAGAATTATGGGAGTATCATCAGCATACTGCACTATAGGGAAGTCTATGTCATGACAAGGAATTGGTCATTGAATGAGACCATCCTCTAAAAGCGTGTTGACCAAAGTTTGCAAAAAATCTAGAGCAATTGCAAAAAGAAGAGGGGACATAGGGTCTCCCTGTCTGACCCCTTTCCTGCACATAAATTTTCTGCCAGGAACACCATTGAGAAGAACAGAGGAGGAGCCAAAATTGAGCAGTTGTTGCACCCATAGGATCCATCTATCATTAAAACCCTTATGTCTCAGAATCTGAAAGATGAACTCATGTTCCACAGAGTCGAAAGCCTTTTCAAAATCCAGCTTAAGGATGACAATAGGTTTCTTGGACTGGTGACATTGGTGCAAGTACTCTAGTGTCCAGCCGACACAATTTTGGATGGTTCTGGATTTGATGAAGCCATACTGGTTTTTGTGTATACATTTCATTACTTGTAATTGCAGTCTATTGGCCATCATTTTAGACAAGAATTTAAGTCCCATTCCTGTGAGAGATATAGGCCTAAAGTCACCAACCTTCTTAGGGGAGTTCTTTTTGGGAATCAGAGTTATATAGGATGAATTCATGTTCTCAAGCTTAGCAATGCCACCATGGAAATCAGCTGCAAGTTGATAAAATTCAGGGCAAATAATAGGCCAGCATTTCTCGAAGAAAATCCCATTGAAACCATCAGGACCAAGGGCCTTATCAGTGGGCATTTCCTTCACTGTCTGATCCATTTCAGTCTTGGTAAAAGGTTCTGTGAGCACATCCAGCCCCTCCACCTTCTGAATTAGGGATTGCAGGTCAAAAGCCATATTAATACCTTGGGAGGACCCCATCCTATCCTTGAAAGAAGTCCAGAAACAGCTAGCAATTTGTTCATGATCAGAGATAACACATCCATCACTCAACTTAAGAGAAGAAATGGAATTTTTCCTATATCTTTCAGTTGCCATGGCATGGAAAAAATTTGTGTTCTCTTCCCCAACTTTGATGAAACGAATTGTAGCTCTTTTTCCAGTAAAGGAACTGCAGATGCAAAAGATGATCCAAATGCAACTTGACAATCACCCTGAAATTAGCTTTACGCCTATACAGGGGTCTTAATTCCTCTAGATCATCAAGACAAAGAACAACCTGGTTGCACCTATCAATAAGAAGTTTGAGCTGAGAAAGATTAGTTTGCCATTTCTTTAGGGCCTGCCTTAGGTGCTTGAACTTATCCATGATGATGGCAGTAATATGCCCTTTCCTGGATGGAATCCTCCAAGAGTCTCTGACACACTCCATGAAACCATCCATTTCAACGACATTGTGTTTAGGAGGCTGATTCTTAGACTTAAACACGAATTAGTACATGAGAGGTGTACGTGTGGTCTTGTTGGATTTCTAATCCGATTAGGATTAGTAGTCCTGACCGACCTGGTCATGTAGCTAGCTAGCTTAGACTAGTATATATACATGTACCTAGCCTTGTAATCTAACAACCAAAATCAAAGCAATACAAACATCAAGATCGATACGGTCTTGTGGCCAACTCGGCGTCTCGTGTGTTTCGTATGGCGTGTGTTTTGGCGAGAGAGTTTGAGCACCTCGCAAGCGTGCATGATAGGTAGACACAAAAAGCAGCTATTTTTTTAATATTCCTTTTTTTTATTCTTTTTGAAAAATATAGCGCTATTTTGAAAATTTTCAAAAATATAGTGGTGTCGGCCCAGAGGTGGCCGATTGGATCCTGTCGGCCCAAGCGGGGCCGATTGGAACGTGTCGGCTTTGGCGTTGCCGAGTAGTCCCAGTCAGCCACGTGTAGGCCGAATACTGGCCCGTCCATGTCACCCCTCACCCTCTCGGCCTGGAGGCTGGCCAATCGGCCTCGGCCTGGCCGATAGGCCTGTCGGCTTTGGCGTGGTCGATAGGTGGCCGGCCAGCCAGCCAATGGCCGCTCCCACCCCTCTCATTCTTCCTCCTCCTCCCATTCCTCCTCCTCCTTATCTCCTTCTCCTCTTTCCTTCACTCCCCACCAAAAAAATCCCTCATCTCTACACTTAATCCTAGCCGTTTTTTCCACATTTCTCACCGTAGTTCTATTGTATAGGGTTAGAGCAGCCAAACCATCCATCTCACTCGCGATGGGGTAGTTCGTGGCGGTGTTGTTCAATCTTTTTGGGTGGTGGTGGTGGTGGAGGTTCAGGTGGAGGTGGAGGTGGTGGTAGTGGTGGTAGTGGTGGTGGTGGTGGAGGTGTGGGTGAAGGTGGTTGTTGTCGTGCAGTTGGAGGTGGTGGTGGTGGTTGTTGTGTTCGTCATTTTTCTCGGTGTTCGTCGTTTCTGTGCACGCTTCAAGGGTAAAATATTTTTACGTGCTCCGGTAGCTTTGAATATATTTAGGTGCTACGGTAGATTTGGATATATTTAGGTTAGTGAATTAAGTAGTTTAAATATTTCTAGGTGCTACGGTAGATTTGAATATATTTAGGTGCTACGGTAGATTTGGATATATTTAGGTTTGTCAATTTAGTAGTTTAAATATTTCTAGGTGCTCCGGTAGCTTTGAATATATTTAATTTAGTGAATTAAGTAGTTTAAATATTTTTAGGTGCTCCGGTAGATTTGGATATATTTAGGTTAGTGAATTAAGTAGTTTAAATATTTTTAGGTGGTACGGTAGATTTGGATATATTTAGGTTAGTGAATTAAGTAATTTAAATATTTTTAGCTAGTCCGGTACAATCGGATATATTTAGGTCAGTCCATATAGTAGTTTAAATATTTTTAGTTTCTCTTATTAGATTCAAATATATTTAAGCCTCTCAATTAAGTAGTTTAAATATTTTTAGGATCTCCGGTAGATTTGGAAAATATATTTAGGTTTGTCCTTCGTCTAAAATTTGTCCTTGTTGAATAATTTGTTAGGTCAGCAGAGATGTCTGCTTTAGTGAAGTTATGTTTGCATTATGGTCTTGGTACTGTTCAAAGAAATGAGATGTGAGCTGATTTTAGTGAATTTCAGTACGCTGAGGTGCCAGTGACTACCCGTGAAACATGGTCTCTTAGTCAGTTGACAGAATGGCTGGCCAGTTGTTTAGGGTTCAATATTGAAACACACACTATCGGTGTTCATTCATTATGGACCTGGTCCAGTGCAAATATTTTCTGGTATTTGAAGCATATGGACATGATGACAAGGAAGGGAACTAATAGAACATAGGCTCAATGACTAACTAGGCTTAAACAGTACGTTACAGAATGGGATACTGCCACTGAACGTCTCTGGCATGAACATGTCGCATTTGATCTCGCTGAATACAATGCCTATTTGGATCGGTACATGAGAGGGACACGATTATGCATTGTTCAACACTCCAATACAGATGAGATACCGGACCCTCATACGTCTGATACGTACCCGACCTATGATACTTCTCGCTCCAGGTAGTACGCGGTAATATTTATTATATTTACCTAATACAACTTCTTGATACATACTTTGTCTTACGTACTTATTAATCCTCGTGATAATTTCAGGGTGACACTACTCGAATTCAGTTTTTTGCTGGCTGCTAGCTGACGGCAAAGAGTGTCTTTGTCGTCCGCTGCCACAAAGCTGACGGCAAAGAACAAGCTGATGGCACAGAATGTCTTTCCCATTAGTCACTTCTTTGCTGTCGGCGGCTGACGGTAAAGATCAGATCAGTAGACGGCAAAGCTTTGGACTGGTCCCACCTGACCGAGTGAATGTTAGGTCAAACTACAGTCCCTTCTTTGTCGTGTGCTGGCGAACGACAAAGAGTCCGGAGGCAGACGGCAAAGAGTCTAGACCCTTTGTCGTCTGCGAGCATACGACAAAGCGTTAGTATTTTGTAACGGCTGTCCCGCCCCCACCCCGGCCCTCTCTCTCTCACTCTCTTCTTCTCTTCTTTTCTTCCACTCCCCCCGACGCCTACCGCCGCCACCACCGCCGCCCCCCGGGCCCCCGGCGCCGCCCCGGTGCCCCACAGCCCCACCGTCGCCGCCCCACCGCCCGAGTGCCCCACAGCCCCCCGACACCGCCACCCCATCGCCCCCGGCGCCGCCCCACAACCCCAACACCCCCGGCACCGCCCCGCAGCCTCAACACCCCCGGCCCCAACGCCCACGACGCCACAGCCACCCCTGCTGGTGAGCCCCCACACCCCCACCCATATATATGGATCTATAAAGAAATTTTCATTCCAACATTCCGAAAATGACACTCAAAATGTTCTTGGAATTTCTTACAGTATATATATTTTGTTGAGATTTGGTATTATGTATGTATGTATATATATAATTTGTGGAGTCGTTTGGAGGCAAGGAATGGTGGTTGTGTGCTCGCAGCGTAGCCTTAGGATTAGGAAAAATTTGCCAACGTTTTGCAGGAACATGACAGTTTCTTCAAGTAAACACGGCAAAATTGCCATCTGTGTTTGAAGACCTTGCTATAAAATTCATACTAATGGCTATTTCAATTACGGTCCCAAACAAATCATATTTATGAGAGTGAATTACTATTAGTCAGCTAGAAACATTTGAGATTACTGCCTGTAGGTTAGATTATTCATTAAAAGCCAGTGATTTTGTAGTTTTGGTGCAATTTGCTCTTTGAAATTCTTAGTAGATATTTAGTTCACCAAACTAAATAAAATATCTTGAAATATATTGCAGTGAAAATATCATGTTCTCGAGAAAGTGGATTGAGTTCTAGAAAGCAAGTAATTTGAGGTATCATGAGAAAAGCAGTTGGTGACAACCAAATACAGAAGGGTAGCATGTATGTATATATATATATACAATGGAGGGGGCTGAGCTGCCTTAGAAGTGCAAATATGTATTAGGATGAGCTAAAAATGGAGGGGGCTGAGCTGCCTTACAAGTGCAAATATGTATTAGGATGAGCTAAAAATGGAGGGGGGACTGAGCTGCCTTAGAAGTGCAAATATGTATTAGGATGAGCTAAAAAATGACTAGATTGGACTTTGAGACTAGTAGTAAAAATTATTTTAGCAATGCTGGAGGGAGGGCAACTCAATCTCAAGGGAGCCCTCTAGTTGGGTTCATAAGGCTGGCACGTGTTTTTAGGTCATCAGTTTGACTAGGGAAACATATGTTATATTTTACAAAAATATATTTTTAGATTCATTGTCAAATGATGACTCTAACCATATAATTTGTGATGCGTATTATATTTTTTTATTAGTAAAGTCAAAGTCCTAAAACCTCATGCGTGACTTATAAACCCAATCGAGATGCAACCTCCACTCTAGGTATAAATGTGCAACTAATACCATCCAATAGAGATGAAGAAAATAACAAAAATAATTTCACAACATTGACATAAGATTTGGAGTTCAAACTGGATACACATGCTCGAGTAAAAAAAGTTATGATGTAATCATTGTGAATAGTTAATGGATACTACTGATAGCAGATTTTTGTTTCTTGGCAGATTTTAGTGATGATGATTATTAGTTTGTAAGATTCACAACTTAAATTATATATGTACATATTATTATTCATGTCAGTTATTCAATTTTTTAATGTTGTACTAATTTCTCTTAATCTTTATCATGCAGGTCAGGATGTGTTGAAAGATGGTGGACGCGGGTCCAGATCGCTCGATGGGTTCTTCTTCGGCGGCCCGCACGAGGTGTGGTAATTCCATTACACCCCTATCTCTCCGTAGAGCCTTGGAAGACAATCTGACGACACCACCCGCGGGTGCTTCTTCGTCGGCGGTATTGCCCACTAGGAGAGGTGTTGGTCGGGTAGGGAAGAAGGGGCAGGTTATAGGGAGAGGTGGTGGCCGCGGAATAGGTAGGCGAACTGTTGCGCTGTCCTCGCCACCACCACCATCTCATTCACCCGAGCATGGGACTACTATGGTGGACCCGTTTGAGGAGGAGGCTACGGGGACTCCGGTCCAGGAGACTCGGCTTGGATGGGCATTCGGCCCATGAGACTCCGGTCCAGGATCAGCCTCGGGTCGAGGTGCCTTCGACCCACGAGACTCCGGTTCCTGAGGCTACGTCCCAGGAGACTCCTGCCACACACGCTTTGGCCGACGTGGAGAGGTCCGGATGAACTGCTTGGCCGGATTGGACCGAGGTGTCGGATTGGACCGAGGGTCCGGGTGGCTGTTCTGTTGATGGCGGGGATGAGTTTACGGATAGTGAGGTCGACGTGCAGGGGGACGGGGCCACCGTGTAAAAGCGTGTAGTACACATCTCCCGGTCGTGCCGGCTACCCGCGAGCAGAGGCCAGTGATTATGCCTAAGGGGATAGGTAAGTACATTTGCTCTTTTTTTAGCTTTTGCCTTCAAGTTTCTTCAAATATCTAATGCGTTGACCTTATCATACTGCAGGGGATGGGCACACCCTCATGGAGTCCGCAAGCCGAACAGCGTCCTTGATGTGCTTTGCCGGACAAATTTTTCGGGGTTTGTCACGTTGCCTGGTGAGGGTCAGGTTCCTACACTAGGATTTTCCTGGGAGCACTACCAGGCTGCGGAGGCCCTGCCAGAGGAAATTATTGATGGTGTCTTGTGCCACACGAGGGCCGAGATGGTGATCAAGAGCTTTTGGGTAAATTATCCTTTTACATAATCTAAAATTAACAATATAGCTAATTATTGTACTAATCTGTGTTGTCTCGTTTGATTGCAGACCTTCTATAGGTGTGAGGAGGGATATGAGGAGGAGGCGTCCATGGTTCTCGAGGCCGAGTGTAGGCGGTTATTACAGAACTTACGCCACGAGGCTCGGCCAAAGGCTATTCGAGACTACTACGACACGCGTGGTATTAAGAAGCAGAAGAAGGAGTGCCGTGGAAAGCATGTGAAGAAGGAGCAGTACATGAAGGTAATTACCTATTCTTAAGGCCTTCTATGTAGTTTTCTTGATTTGATTCATAGGCGTAGCGCTCAAAATTCTTTCTAATAACTTATAGGTGCCCCCGAGATGGTGTGCGCATAAGATGGATTGTTGGGAGGCGTTGGTGGATGAGTGGTGCACAGGGAACTCGCGCGCCGTCCATGACAATGCGAAGGATTGGCGTAGCCAAATGGTTGGTGTGCCACACCATCAAGGCAACGCGAACTTACTTTAGTTCGGACGAAACTGGGTATGTGGTTTGCTTCATGATTCATGCAATGCATTCTTCATGCTAGCTTGAGTCCCTTACTAATACTTTGTTCCTCTATTTTAGGCGCATCACAATAAGATGGAGATGTCACACTTGTACGACCTTTATGGCATGGCTTATAGTGCCTCCTACAAGAAAGCGAAGGCATTCTCTGAGTCTGACCTGGATGATCCAAATAACTTCACCAACATATCATCCCACCACAAGCTCGTGACATACAGGGACACGGGGAAGGCTAGGAAAGGGGAGGACTTTAACCCGAGCCAGGAACCTTTGGATCCAGAGCTAGTGATGATATCTGGTGGTGGGAGGCCCCATGGCTCGATAGCCATTGGAGATGGGATAATACGTTGTCCACTCACTCTCCCGGAGATCAAGGCGCTCCAGTCGAGCTCCTGTCCTGAGATAACACCTCGTCCACGGCCATTCGATCTTGCCATCGAGGTTACTTGTACGGACTTGGAAAACTTTCATCCATTTCATTATGTGTGTGACCATCGATCATTACTGTGGTAACGAGGAATGGTGTTGCAGGCTGCTCTTCGGAAAGAGAGAGCGGCAAACCAGGCTGCCCTTGACAAAGAGAGATTGGCAAGCCAGGCTGCTCTTGAGGAGAGGGACCGGACCACGACACAAATGATTGAGGAGGAGAGGGCCCGAAATGACGCGGGTCAACGGGCCCTGTACGAGCTTTTTGTGGTAAGTTTTTTTTCACATTAGCAAAATCATGTGTGTAATGTCTGTTTCTTACTAACTAATATGACCGACTCTTCAGAGTCTGTGCGAGAAGAACGGTCAAGTCCCTCCGGCGATGCTCGTCTTCTCTGCGATTGGCACGGTGAGTTTCATTTGAATGGTCATTATAAACTAGTATTAACAATTGAGTGTCAACACGCTAACTAAGACATTGGAAAATATCTTTTTTGTAGAATAACTCCCGAGCGGCATCGCATGACACTACTCCAAGGAAACCGTCTCCAAACGAAGCCGGCGCGAGCAACCCTCGTGTTTCTCCTCCTTGATGACCACGACAATAAGTTTTCTCTAGTTTATTTTTGACATAATTAGATAATTTAGCTCCAAGAAGAGGACAATAGGAGAAGAAATAGGAAAATGAAAAGAAGGAAGAAGAAGAAGAAGAGAAGAAGAAGGAGAAGGAGGAGGAGGAGGAGGAGAAGAAGCAGAAGGAGGAGACCTTCTCCTCTCCTCCTTCTCCTCCTCCTCCTCCTTCTTCTTCTTCTTCTTCTTGATTTCTTCTTCTTCTCCTCCTCCTGCTCTAAAATGACATATTTAACCCAAGTTAGCTCCAAAACAACATATAGTTAGCTTGGCTTCCACTTAAATGACATAATTAGCTTAGTTAGCTCCAAAATGGCCTATTTAATAAAACAAATGACCTGTACTTAGCTAAGTTCTCTCCTAAATGACATATTAAGGCTTACGTAGATCCAAGATGACCTATACTTAGCTAAGTTCTCTCCTAAATGACATAATAAGGCTTACGTAGCTCCAAGATGACCTATTCCCCCTAACTTAGCTATTAAATGGCCTATAATTAGCTTAGCTAGCCCCAAAATGGCTTAATAAACATAGTTTGCTCCGAAATGACCTATTTTACCCAAGTTAGCTTCGAAAGGACCTATAGTTAGCTAGGCTTCCACCTAAATGACATAATTAGCTTAGTTAGCTCCAAAATTGCCTATTTAATAAAAAATGACCTATACTTAGCTAAGTTCTCTCCTAAATGACATAATAAGGCCGAAGAGAAGAAGAGAAGAAGAAAAAATAAGAAGGAGAAGAAGAGAAAAAAGAAGAAAAGAAGAATAAGTAGAAGAAGAGGATAAAGAATAATAGAAATAGAAATAAGAGGAATAAGAAGAAGAAGAAGAGGAGAAGAGGAGGAGGAGGAGGAGAAAATAAGAGGAGAAGAAATAGGAAAAACAAAAAGAAGGAAGAAGAAGAAGAAGAAGAGAAGAAGAAGAGAAGAAGAAGGACAAGGAGGAGGAGGAGAAGGAGCCCTCCTTCTTCTCCTTCTTTTCCTTCTTCTCTCCTCCTTCTTCTTCTCCCTCCTTCTTCTCCTTCTTATTCTCCTTCTTCTCTTCTCCTTCTTCTCCTTCTTCTTCTCCTCCTCCTCCTTCTTTTTCTTCTCCTTCTTCTCCTTCTTCTCTTCTTGCTTCTTCTCTTTCTTCTTCAATTTAGCTTATTTTCCCAAACAAAGACATACTTAGCTAATTATCCTCCAAAATGACATAATTAGCTTAGTTAGGGTAAAAACATCATAAGAACCTTGGTTAACTCACAACATAGCTAATTATCCTCCAAAATGACATAATTAGCTTAGTTAGCTCCAAAATGGCCTATTTAATAAAAATGACCTATACTTAGCTAAGTTCTCTCCTAAATGACATAATAAGGCCTAAGAGAAGAAGAGAAGAAGAAAAAAATAAGAAGAAGAAGAAGAACGAAAAGAAGAAAAGAAGAATAAGTAGAAGAAGAGGATAAATAATAATAGAAATAGAAATAAGAGGAAGAAGAAGAGGAGGAAGAAGAGGAGGAGGAGGAGGAGGAGAAGAGGAGAAGAAATAGGAAAATGAAAAGAAGGAAGAAGAAGAAGAAGAGAAGAAGAAGAGAAGAAGAAGAGAAGAAGAAGGAGAAGGAGGAGGAGGAGAAGGAGCCCTCGTTCTTCTCCTTCTTCTCCTTCTTCTCTCCTCCTTCTTCTTCTCCCTCCTTCTTCTCCTTATTCTTCTCCATCTTCTCTCCTCCTTCTTCTCCTTCTTCTTCTCCTCCTCCATCTCCTTCTTCTTTTTCTTCTCCTTCTTCTCTTCTTGCTTATTCTCTTTCTTCTTCAATTTAGCTTATTTTCCCCCCAACAAAGACATACTTAGCTAATTATTCTCCAAAATGGCATAATTAGCTTAGTTAGGTAAAAACATTGTAAGAACCTTGGTTAGCTCATTAAAATGACTAATTAAACTCCTAAAAGACATTATAAGCTCAAAATGGCATAAGAACCTTGGTTAGCTCATTAATATTATATACTTAGCTTGTCTCCTCTATAATGACATAATTAGCCCATTTAGCTCCAAAAAGACATAGTTAGCTAATTTAGCTCCAAGAAGAGGAGAAGAGGAGAAATGAAAAGGAAGAAGAAAAAGAAGAATAGAAAAAGAAGAGAAGGATAAGGAGAAGAAGGAGGAGGAGAAGAAGAAGAGAAGGAGGAGAAGGAGGAGAAGAAGGAGAAGGAGCCCTCCTTCTTCTCCTTCTTCTTCTCTCCTCCTTCTCCATCTTCTTATCCTCTTCTCCTCCTCCTTCTCCTTCTCCTTCTCCTCCTCCTCCTCCTCGTTATTCTTGTTTTTTCTCCTTCTTCTCTTCTTGCTTCTTCTCTTTCTTCTTCAATTTAGCTTATTTGTCATATATATGTTATTGTTCTTCTTCTTCTGACTTTCTTATTCCCATTTTGCATATTGGATGTACTACATGCATGGAAGCTGGCATTGGAGTGCTTTAGTTCTAGTTTTTATTTGAGTTGATGAACAATGTGGAACTATATGTATATGTATATATGGATGAACAATATATGTGGAACTATATGTATGTATATATGGATGAAACTTTGTATGTGTTGGTTCTTTCGATATATGGGATGTACATTGATGAACAAATGGCATTGCTAAACTTTATATGTATATCATATATGTGTTGTGACCTATATATCATATATCTGCTATGAATTATATATATATGTGTGCTGTGAAATAGAAAAAATAAAAAAAATGTGACAATATTGGCTCTTTACCATTTGCCAACTGATGGCAAAGGCCTGTGCCATCAGGAAGGAGATAGCAAAGAGTCCACGTGGCACCCAGCTGTGCAACCTGGGCAGCAGCAGCTGGCCATATGGGCTCTTTGTCGTCCTCTGCCTCGGGAGGTAGACGACAAAGAAGCTGATTCCTGTGCTGGCCCAACTCTGTGCTGGCCCATAGAAGCAGACGACAAAGAGGGGGGGGGGAAGCAGGCGACAAAGAGGGAGAGGGAAGCAGACAACAAAGCCTCCGTTAGCCCTAACGGAGGCGTCGTCTGTCGGCTGCCATCTTAAATTCTTTGTCGGCTACTCAGTGCCTGACACTGACGGCAAAGAGCTTTGCCGTGAGCTTAGGGTAGGCTGACGGCAAAGAAGCTACAATGGCGTCGTAAGCTGACGCAGAATCTTTGCCGACGGGTGTTCTCTTTGCCGTCTGCGGATTGATCAATGTCGTCGGTGGAGTCCTCTTTGCCGTGTGTTATGGAAGACGGCAAAGAAGTTGATTCCTGTAGTGTGAGTTGCCATACAGTCTTCATACTGAGGTGATGAACTTTGATCGACAATTGTCCAGTGGACCTCTTCTGGTACCGAGGTCTCAGATTCAGCCATGGGTCAAGCGCTTGGAGCAGAAGATACGCGATGTCTATAGAGCTATCACGTGCACCCGCACTTCGGACGTTGTTCAACAACAGCACCAGCAGCAGCATCAGCCGCGTCCCTCCGTGCATCGACATCAGCCGCGTCCACGTCTAGAACAGCAACCGATGCCCCATCCACCACCTCCTGACCAGGCTGGCAGTTCGGCGTGGCATCGGCCACATCACCATGCTCCCTCATCAAGCTTCGTGTTTCAGCCAACTCCGCAACATCACAGTCCCACTGCGGGTTTCATGTTTCAGCTAAATCCAACTAGTATGGTCCCTCCTGCGGGATCCTATGCATATCATGAGGCGTCGGCGTCCGGCCGGGTGTGCGAGTGAACAAGAAGAGCTACCTACGGAGAAAAACATGTGCTTGGACATGTTCTCGACTCCTCCACCATGGCCCACACAGGATACACAGAATGACCAGGGCGGGTCCGAGATTCCTCTTCGTAACATTAAGCCCCCCACAGGTTTTGATGGAATACGCCTCCCACACCACCAGAGCGCCAAGGCAGACGTTGTGAGTGATGCAGAGCTCTTTCCCTTCTATCTATCACTTTAGACATGGCTATCTAATTATGTATGAGACATATATCTATTTTATGTATGAGACATATTCATATCTATTTCTATGCTTAGTTGGTTCATTGCGGATATAACTCGCAGGGAAAATTTGGCGGGAAAGGAGGCGAGGATAAATTGGCGGGAAACGGGGCGGCAAATGAAATGGTACGAAAGTCTGGAGGGAAACGGTGGTGGGAAAAATTCCATGCAAGTTTTTTTCCATGCACCTATTGGCCTAGCCAACACCAATTAGTCCCTATTGGCCTAGCCAAGGCCGATAGGGACTAATTGGCCTAGCCAAGGCCGATAGGAACTTATTGGCCTAGCCAAGGACGATAGGGACTAATTGGCCTAGCCAAGGCTGATAGGAATTTATTGGCCTAGTCAAGGCCGATAGGTTGCCAAATGCCAGGACAACAGGCCTATCGGCCTAGCCAAGGCCGACAGAGACTTATTGGTTTTGGCTAGGCCGACAGGATCACATTTTAGAAAATTTTCAAAATAGCACTATATTTTTCAAAAAAAAACAATATTTAAAAAAAAGCCAAAAAACATCCAGCAGCCTGCTTGTTAGCTTAGGCTAGTAGTACGTGGATGTGGGCATCTTCCGTCCATCCGGCGGCTCGGAAAGTAATCGAGCTACGTTGTTGCGTATTGCCGGAATGTACTCGGCAACATCGTCGTTGAGGTCGATACTTGTGCCAACAATTGATATCTGGAGCGCGGTTGATCTTCTAGTAATGGAAGATCATGTCGGAGGACGACAAGGCCAAGCAGCTGGCGACATACTTCGATGCGGCTAAAGCATTTGCTGCTCCGGTGAGTTCGTTGTACCCACGATTTGATCGCGAGAACTTCGGGGTCTGGAAGGCCCTGATGGCGTGTTGTCTGCGCGCCAATGTGTTGTGGGACGCAGTCGATCCAGGAGGCGACGCTTTCAAGAAGGAGGGAGCCGAGCACTGGAAGGATCGGCAGGCGGCATCGACGATTTACTCGGTGATGCCGATGGATCTCCTCCAACACGTGATCGCCAAAGAAACGACGAAGGAGGTGTGGGATACCTTGAAGCTCATGTTCGAGGGACACACCCACGTCAAGCAAGCTAATCTCCAAACTCTCTTAAGGAAATATGAGACTTTGATTATGGGCGACAATGAGTCTGTGGACGCGTTCGCTTCACGGGTAGCTACTCTCGTCAATCGGATCCGCGCACTTGGAGAAAACCTCACGGAGGCCTTAGTTGCCCGCCGATTCTTGCGTGCGGCTCCTCCCCGGTACCTGTAAATTGTAACGGCAATCGAGCAGTGCGTCAATCTCGCGACCCTCTCCATGGATGACCTCGTCGGACACTACAAGGCTCACGATGAGCGTATGCGGTATAGTTTGGGGACGGGAGGAACGATGAGAATGTCATGCTCACGCGGGCTCAATGGCAGGCGTTGGACTCAAGGAAACAAGATGAGGGCTCTAGTAGTTACACTCGCCAAGATTGTGTGCCAAACGAACAAAATCAAAATGAAGCCAGCGATGGCTCTCCGAAGAAGAAGAAGAAGTTCGACAAGCGCAAGATCAAGTGTCACAATTGTGGCATCATGGGGCACTTCAAGTCGGAGTGCAAGGATCCCCTGAAGGAGAAGGCGCTCATAGCCCAGCAAGGAGATGAAAGTGACATGATGTTGATGTGTGAACTCATGGACGAGGAGGATCTAGTTCTTCAAGTGTCGGCTAAACAAATTGTCGCGCTCCATGAAGAAAAAGTTTGCTTTCAAGATCATGGTTCGGAAACTCGTGTCGATGCTACGGATGCGGGAGGTGATTCCGAAACTTACATCAATGCTATGGATTTAAGTTCCAACTTTGCTAGAGAGAAGGAAGCGCTCACTCCGTGTGCTCGGTCATGGAGAAGTGGCCTTGTTACACACATGAGGGGTGATTTCATAACTCGTCTCGAAGCTACTGACGCGAGACATAATTTTGAAATTTGTGTCGATGCTATGGACACGAACGTCACTTTGGTGTACATGGTGCGTGAAGACCAAGAATCAAAGTATGCTGAAGCAAAATTAGGCACGTGCGCATCAATCATGTCACGCTGTTCAGTAACAAACGAGCGTGGGGTCATCCTTCATTTCTAAAAAAATAAAAAAATAGGGTGTTTCACAATGCAATAGCTAGTTGCACGGACGTGAAGAGTCACTGTAGATCCAACATGGCGAGACCAGGCGCTATGCTAGACAGCCCGCAGAAGCAGGCAGCTAACGCAGCAGCATGTGTGGGTAGCAGCGACGCGTCATGCAACTCACATCACACGGCTATAAAATCAATGTCAGCGGCTGCAGTGTCCAAAGGCAACAATGCAGCGAGCGTTCAACCTCGTGGATGTACGAGTTGGCCAAACACGTTGGATAGTGGTGAACTCTACAAGAAGCCATGTACAGCAGCTCCACATGGGAGCTCACGATCACGTGGTGGCCAACCGGTGAAAAAAGGGGAGCAAATCCCAGAAATTTTGCAAGGGCCATACAACCAAGAAAGCAACGGCCCAACAACATGTGACACACAGAACAATGCAGTAGAAGACCCAGACGGTTTACTGGGTAGCAGTTCAGGTGATAGCCGAGCAGCAGAAGAAAACGCATCTCAAAGTCCTACACTGTCTTGTTGCCTGCAAATTTTCACACGGGAGATGGCGAAATAATGTCCCTACCCGCGTTTGAAAAGTTAGCTTTGCCAACAGCTGCTCAAGCAAATGGTAAGGCCTTACTCCCGAAGTTACGAGGAGCCATGCAAGCAACGTCACATGTGAGTGTAACGGAGGAAAGGACACCATCAGCTATATCCATACAGCTACAACCGACGAAATTCGAAGGCACAAATATGAAGGAGTGTGGGCGTCATGACATGGAAGAAGAGTTGAGGTCGATCCACAACAACAATGTATGAGAGCTGGTGGATCTTCCCAACAATGAAAAGGTCATGGATCTCAAGTGGGATTTTAAGACGGGGAGAGTTGTTGAAGGGTGTGTGAAGTACAAAGTAAGCCTAGTAGCCAAAGAGTACATGCAAGATGAAGGTGTCAACTTCGAAGAAGTGTTTGTTTCCATTGCACAGATGGAATCGATGAGATTACTCATCGCTCTCGCAGCTCAAGAATCATGAAGATACATCACATGGATGTAAAATCCACGGTTTTGAACGAAGGAGATGTGAATGTGAATCAACCACCGAGTTTCATCAAAGAGGAAGAAGAACACGAGGTATTGAAGCTACGGGTGTGGAACATCAAACTTGATCGGACTTTGATTTCTCTTGAATTTAAGGAAGCCCCACTGAAGCATGCAATGTACAAGAGAGGTGGAGGAATTGATCGTCTACTAGTTGACATCTACGACGAGATCTATTGATAACTGGAGCAGATGAAGATGTGATTGCAAAGTTCAAGCTACACATGAAGGACCTTTTCAAGATGGATAATCTAGGTCTTTTGAGTTGCTACCTCAGGCTAGAGGTCAAAAAATCAGAAGGGATCACATTATATCAAAAGGCATATACAAGGAAGGTACTTGAAATTTGTGGCATGAAAGATTGCAGTCCAATTGATGCTTCAATGGAACCTCGTCTTGAGCTAAGCAAGAAAGAGATAGTGACAAGGAAGAAATTGCTGACAGCCGTAAGAGTACCTCGGACGTGGCATATTTTCTTGGTGGAAGCGTAGTCAGCTGGCTATCACGAAAGCAAAAACTGGTGACATCGACTTCAAGTGAAGCAGAGTGTCAAGATGTGTGGCTAGGAATGCTAGCTACATGATGATTTCATGGATCGAGATCCGGAACACGTGGTGCTCAATGTTGATAGTGAGTATATATTTTCTCTACTCGAGGATTCAGTGCGGGGAGCAAGCACATTCATACGATGTATCACTACATGAAGGACTGCATGAAAGAATAGAAGACATAAGTCAACTACAATCGCACCGAAAATCAGCTAGTGGGCATCATGACCGCGGACTCGGCGTCTCATATGCTTAGTATCGTGTGTGTTTCGGCGAAAGAGTTTGAGCGATCAAACCGGCGACTTGACCTAGCAAGCGTGCAAGCTATAGCTAGACACAAAAAGCATCCAACAGCCTGCTTGCTAGCTTAGGCTAGTTGTACATGGATGTAGACATCTTCCGTCCATCCGGCGACTCGGAAAGTAATCGAGCTACATCGCTGTGTATTGTCGAAAAGTATAGCGTTGCTGTGGTCGAGACCTGTGCCAACACACTCATGGTGTGAGTACGACTGGCCTCCGATGCTCCAACGTCGGGTCTCCAGCTATAGTTACCAGATACGTTGCGAGTGCCAGTCCCTAGCCTCCTTGAACAGGTTAAAAGGTAACAAACAAAAAACTTACAAGACCATCACTTGTAAGTTAGTAGGTGAAACAGGACACATGTGTAATGAACGGATTCCCGACACCTCTTATGCCCACGAGATGCTATTTTCTTTGACTGCTACTGAAATTAGCCGGTCTCTGAAGACGTCCTCTAATCCACGATCCGTATATTTATGTGTGTTCAGGAAAGAAATGGTCCGAAACATGGCCAACGACTATTGTATCTCTTTTCTTGCGTTCTGTCTTTGTCCTGGCACTATGTTTGCTCCACGGTCCATGCCATCATTTTATAACTTGGTTGGTTCGGTCGGTGCACATTTACAATTTATGTGCCATTAAATGAATGTGAAAGATCTATTAATACTAAAACCAAATGAATGTTACTGATTCTCTTGTTCGGCCGCGGCAGAGAGGATGCATTTACTTGTAAATTTCCGATTAAAAAGTCATGTTTTCCTTTCCTTTAAAAAATGATTAAGCAAGTTAAAAATTCTGAATTGTCGAAGTGATTTCAGGCCGGTCCTAAGAATTCGGGGGCCCGGGGCAAACTAAAAATTAGGGGCCCTTAATATATAAGTATTTATAATATATGTATATATATATATACATAGTTTGCCTCAAAAAACATATATATACTTGTCTAAAAATGTATATATAAATTATTATTAGTAACACTTAGATGCAACCAAAATCTGTATGCGTAGCAAATAATTTATACATATTATCTTGAAAAATTCTTCTAACATTCATCGATGCAAAGTCACTTATGATGGGGTCGATGTCAATATCATCCAATAATTTTTCTCGATGCATAGAGTAGCCAAACCATTTAATCTCTCTCGAGTCATTGTTGACCTCAAATAATTATTTAATAACTTTAATTTTGAAAAGCTTCTTTCAGCCGATGCGACCGTCATAGGCACAGTAAATAAAATGCGACCGTCATAGGCACAGTAATTTTGAAAAGCTTCTTTCAGCCGGGGCAATGAAGATACTAGGATAACAATCAACTTCTCTCAGATGCCCAAAAATCTCCATAGCAGACATTACGCCATCCGACAAAGTGAATCTCATAATCTTCAATTCAGAAATAAGATTGTATACCTCAACATCTGACGAACCATTAAAAGAGAAAGTTTCTGTAAATTTCGTACAACATTCTTCAAGTTCACTGTCACTTAATGACTTGAGGGTGCCCGAGATCAATAAAAATCCGAATATATCTTTAAACACCATGAGTTCTTTAAATCTATCATTCAAAGAATTGATCGCCATATCAACCAGAACATTAAAATATTTAACACGAAAAGCCTTCTCACCTTCTAGAATTTCTTCTTGACAATCATTTTCGTCAAACTGCTTCTTCCTCGTAACACGACGTTTCACTGGAAACAATGGCTCTATTCCCATTTCAGTTGCATACCTTTAGTGGCGCTCAAACTGGAAGAAAATCCCTCATCTTTGTACTTCTCAAAATATTGTGTTATACCTTTTATTTGCTTCAAAGCGGAGTCGATGCACATGGTTGATGATTGCAACATCTTGCTAACTTTATTTACAGCAAATAGAATATCATGCCAAATAATCATACCAATTAGAAACTCAAAGCGACCAAGTACATCAAATAATTTTTTTTGCATCACTTTTATCCTTAGGATCAGTGTCAGAAGCTTGACGTAACTCACACAAAGCCGATCTTAACTCACTGGCTTGATATCTTATTGATGTAACACTTTTGATTCTACTCTCCCAACGAGTATTGGTCAATGATTTCACGGTCAAACTAGGAACATGTTTAAGCAAAACATTCCACCTTTTTGTAGAGCCAGCAAATAATACATATATGCCCTGAACAATTTCAAAAAATGAAACAACTTTCTCACATGATATTGCCATATCACAAAGAGTGAGATTGAGACTATGACAAGCACATGGCATATATAATGCTCTTGGATTCATATCAAGTAACCTAGATTGTACCCCTCGATATTTTCCTTTCATATTAGAACCATTGTCATAAACTTGACCCCTTATATCTTTAATATTTAGGCCAAAAGACTCAAGAGATTCAAGCGGTACTTTAAAAATCCCTAAGCCAGAAGTGTCATCCCCTTTCAAGAACCCCAGAAAGTACTCCTCAATTTTTATTTTCCCATCAGACGGATTAACACATCGAACTAAAAAAGTCATTTGTTCTTGATGACTAACATCAAGGGTACAATCTAGGATAACAGAGAAATACTTGGTCTCTTTAACAGCCTTTATGATAGAACATGTGATGAGAAGCCAAAAGAGATATCAACTAATTCTGTTTTTTATGACTGAAATAATGATAATGGATTTCTTTGTTCTCAATACGTCTAAGGTGATCTTGCATTACCATGTCAAATTCTGCAATCATCTCAATGCAAGCTAAGAAATTACCATTATCATCCTTGCAAAGCTTCTCACTGTTTCCACGAAAAGCCAAGCTGCGTTTACCAAGATATTTCGGTTGCTCTTCCACTATGGCAACAATCGCCAACGCATCATCTGGGTTTGGCGAAGTACTCGAAGCACCAATATTACTTGGCTTGAGAAATTGTCGAATACCTCCGCGTTGCAAGTTTATCAATTTTTTTACCGCCATCTTTTTTTTCCTTTTGTCGCTACCCGATGGATATTTCCTCTTGTTGGCCGGCATGACAACAAACACAATTCTAAAAACAAAAAAAAATGTTGCATCAGTTGTTGAACGGTGCCAGCTGTGAACCAAAAAAATCTGTTGTAAGAATTTGTATATCACCTGATCCTCCTGAATCCTGATGGCCAAATTTCAGATTCTCAATACTCTCTATTGTACGTGTGTGCAGACTATATTCTGCAGGTCTGCACATGAATGAAAGGAATTAAGCGCGGCATACTAATTTATGTAGCCTGTAGACTTGCTTAAATCGCTTTAATCAAAGGACGGTTAATTACCAGAGGACGGCGGCGAGTAAATGAGTACAGGCTGGCTGCAGGCATGATCAAGGCTCAAGCTTGCGCGTGATGCGTCTGACTCTCCTGATGTGTTAATTTGTAGCCGCTTGCGTGGTCAACCCGGCGTTCACTTCCAAAGTTCCAAGCGCCTGCGTCCTGCTAGACTGCTGTTGTCCTGCAGGGCTGCTGCCGTTGCTACGCGTGTGTTCTCGAGACAGGGCCTGGGTCTCTCCTGATGTCCTGCAGGACTGCTGCGTACGGCCAGTCACGTCGGCGGCGGACAGTAGCTAGGGCTCGGTAAAGGAATCGTCAGATTGCTTGTTTTTTTGTTTTCTAACGATCCTTGGTTACCTCGATATCTGTTGCGTTGAAATCAAGCGATCGAGAGATTCTTTCCTTATAATAATATGGGCCACAATCTAGCCTACATACTAATATAGTAATATACATATACATACCTCGGGGGTCCCTGGATTTTGGGGGCCCGGGGCGGCCACCCCCGGACCGGCCCTGATTCTCAACAGCTAAACATAAACGAGCTTTCAAGATACTAGATTTCATAATGCCATGACAAAACCTTTTAAGTAATAAAAACCTTTAATTAAAAAATAATGCCATGGCAAAAATAGTTGAGCACATAGTCCGCATTCCGTTCAACACAGAAGCACGAGCTTCACTTTGCTGTAAAGAGCAATTCCCACTTCTCCAGTTAAGCACCACACAGCTTATTTCAATTGATGCTACTCAAGAAAATGCATTACAATTCCATCTGATGCATCCAAGACAGAGAGCTAAGAACTAACTCACAGTATTTTTTTTTGAAATGAAGGCAAAGATTGCCTCATCTATTAAATAAGGAAAAGAAAATTGTTCAATTAATTGTTGTCTCTGTAAACCTGCACTCGTTCTAGTCGTCAGGTCAATCTTCAGTTAGAATAAACCGGCAGCTGCACGAGCTTGTTTGTGCGGCTGATCCGCAGTTGTAGCTAGGTTAGTTAGCTGGTTAGTTAGCTTACCCGCTAAGTTAGTTAGACGGCCAGTAGCTCCGCCGTGCGCGCATCGTGGGATGACGCGATTATATGCGAGCATGGCGGCATCGTGGGAGAGGCGAGCGGGCGTGGGATGGCACGCCGCAAAGCTCGGATCGATCCCCGTTTTCCCTTCTGTATTCAGTAGCTTATATACCAATGAAGAACAGCAAGAAAAGTTGCAAGTTTTCGCAACGCAAAACACCTCTTTCTCCAGCAGAATTCAGTCCAACGTTGCTGTCGCCGGTAGACAAGTGGCATCAGAGCTAGTGTTCGAGGGCGCCATGGCTGGCGGCAACAAGGACGGAGAGGCAGTGGAGCAAGGGGGCGCAAGTCGCCAACGATGTCGCGGTCACCACTGTCGGCAGCGCGACCACGCGGCAGGAGCGTGATTCGCAGGGGCGGCAACGAGGTCGTCGTCCACGAGCGCGCGATCCGCAACGCCGGCGCAAGCTCCCACATCGTCTACCCCACACTGACGTCGACAAACTACATCGAGTGGGCGCAGGTGATGAAAATCAACCTGCGCGCGCAAGGTCTCTGGGAGGCCATGTCTGGCATGGGAGAGCCGGGAGATCGCGAGGATATGGCGGCCCTGTCGGCACTGATCCGTGCAGTGCCACCGAAGCTGGTGCCTATCCTCGCCTCCAAGACCACCTCCGCTGAGGCGTGGGAGGCTGTCAAACTGATGAAGATGGGGGTGCACCGCGCGCGAAATGCGACGGCACAACGCCTCCGCAGGGAGTTCGAAGCGCTTGCGTTCAAAGACGGCGAGACGCTCGACAGCTTCGCCATCCGCGCCACGAACGTCGCCAACAATCTGCAGTCCCTGGGGGACAAAGTTGAGGAGGTAAAAATCATCGAAAAAATCCTCAATGCAGTCCCCCCTAAATACTCACACATAGCCTGCTCGATCGAAACGCTGCTCGACCTCGAGGAGCTGTCTGTGGAGGAGCTGATCGGCCGTCTCACCTCCGCTGAAAAGCGTTACGGGGGCGGCTCATCGGAGGGAATGGGATCCCAGCTTCTCCTCACGGAGGAGGAATGGATCGCACGCGGAAAAAGGATGAAGGAGCAGGGCTCCAACTCCGACGGCGGAAGCGGCAGGAAGGGTCGAGGCAAGCAGCAGAACGACAAGGTAGCTCTGACCGCGATATGTCGCAGGTCAAGTGCTACAACTGCAACAAATTTGCAGGGCACATCGCACGAGACTGCAAGGAGCCACGGCGAGAACGCAAAGGGCAACAACAGCAGCAGCCACGACCACAAGCACACCTCGTCCAGGCCGGCGAAGAGGAGAAGGCTGCCCTCCTCATCCGCACCTGCAACATCAGCGACGACGACGGACCATCATTGATGATGGCGTAAGTGAATGCGCCAACGACGCAAACGGACGGGGGCGGCATGCATGCTGAGCAGGCGGTCGAGCACGCCCTCCTCGCCAATGACCCGCGCCGTGACGACGCCTGGTTCCTCGACACAGGGGCGAGCAACCACATGACGGGGCACCTCTCTGCCTTCTCGGACCTGGACACCACCGTCACGGGCACGGTGAAGTTCGGGGACGGATCGCTGGTGGAGATAAAGGGGCGCGGGACTGTGCTTTTCGCCTGCGCCAACGGTGATCACGTCGCCCTCGCCGACGTCTACCACATCCATTCGCCTTCGGAGCAGCATCATCAGTCTCGGGCAGCTCGAGGAAAGCGGTTGCAAGATCACGATCCGCGGCGGGTATCTGAAGCTCCGTGATCGGCGCGACCGCCTCCTCGCCACGGTGCCCAGGGCGCACAATCGGCTGTACATCGTCATGCTCGTCATCGCCAAGCCGTTCTGCCTTGCAGCAGTTCGCGGTGACGAATCCTGGAGGTGGCACGAGCGTTACGGCCACCTCAACTTTGACGCACTCCAGAAGCTCACGCGGGGGAACATGGTGCGAGGGCTGCCCACGATCGACCACGCCGGGCAGCTCTGCGACGGCTGCCTCGCTGGGAAGCAACGCTGTGCGTCTTTCCCACAGCAGGCGAAGAAGCTCGACCTGGTGCATGGCGACCTATGCGGGCCGATCATGCCAGAGACGCCAGGAGGACGCCGCTACTTCCTTTTGCTGGTCGATGATCTGAGCCGCTATATGTGGCTCACGCTTCTGACGATGAAAGACCAGGCGGCGACGTCCATCAAGCAGTTCAAGGCCGGCACAGACGTGGAAACAGGGCGCAAACTGCGCCTGCTCCGCACGGATCGAGGAGGAGAGTTCACGGTGGTTACGTTCGCGGCGTACTGCGCAGACGAGGGCGTGGGACGGCAGCTCACGGCGCCGTACTCACCTCGACAGAACGGCGTTGTGGAGCGCCGCAACCAGACGATCATCGCCACCGCATGAAGCATGATGAAAGCCATGGCGGTGCCGGCCAGATTCTGGGGGGAGGCGGTCTCCACCGCCATCTACCTGCTGAACCGCTCGCCCACGAAGAGCGTCGATGGTAGGACGCCGTTTGAGGTATGGCACGGCTATAAACCCGACGTAAGCTACCTGCGTGTATTCGGGTTGTAGTGCATGTCAAGACAACGAAGCCGCACCTGTCGAAGCTTGAGGACAGGAGCAAACCCATGGTGTTCTTCGGCTACGAGCCCGGGACGGCGGCGTACCGCGTCTTCGACCCCGTCGGAAATCGCGTGCACGTCACACGCGATGCCGTCTTCGATGAAGGAACGCGCTGGGACTGGGAGGAGATGGCGGGGGCACAGGAGGCTGCCCTGTTCTGCGTCGAGCTCTTCTCCTACCCAGTCACGAGCACCTTCCCTGTAGGTTCGGGCACGAGCGGTGAGATCTCGGCTCCTGAACCAGCTACGCCCGCACCAACACGGAACACCTTCGCTGACGATGGCGCGTCAATGGGACGCTCCTCGCCACCGCCGAGCGCCGACACCATCGCGGGAGCGACAGACACTCCGGCACCACGCCCAGCGACGGCTCCTACTGCTCCGCCCCCGCTGCACCCCATGCTCATGCGGGCACGTGATGGCATTGTACAGCCTAACAAGCTGTATGATGACTTCGTGTTGGCAGCGGAGGCGGATGCATACGATCTAAGCGAGCTGTGTCTCGCCGCTGCAGAGGAGCCTGTTAGCGTGGACGCAGCGCTCTCAGAGGAGCGCTGGAGCAAGGCCATGGACGACGAGCTGGGGTCTATTCGCGGCAACGACACGTGGGAGTTTGCCACACTCCCGCGCGGTCACCGCGCGATAGGCCTCAAATGGGTCTTCAAGGTCAAGAAGGACCCAGACGACAACGTGATCAAGCACAAGGCGCGCCTCGTCGCCAAAGGCTATGTCCAACGACAGGGGGTAGACTTCGACGAGGTTTTTGCGCCGGTGGCAAGGATGGAGACCGTGCGGCTGCTGCTCGCGGTGGCTGCCCACCGTGAGTGGCGGGTGTATCATATGGACGTGAAGTCCGCGTTCCTCAACGACGACCTCATGGAGGAGGTCTACGTGCACCAGCCACCAGGGTACGTCAGCGTCGGCAACGAGAACAAGGTACTGCGGCTGCGAAAGGCACTCTATGGGCTTCGTCAGGCACCACGGGCATGGAATGCAAAGCTGGACGAATCCCTCGTCTCGCTTGGTTTCGAGCGGAGCCCACTCGAACACGATGTGTACAAGAGAAGCAACGGCAAGGCGATGCTCATCGTCGGCGTCTACGTCGACGACCTGATCATCACGGGCACCTGCGAGTAGGAGATCGCAGCGTTCAAGGAACAAATGCACCACCTGTTCGACGTGAGCGATCTCGGCCTGCTGAGCTACTACCTCGGGCTGGAAGTGAAGCAAGAGGGAGGTGAGATCACCATCTGCCAAAGTTCTTATGGCGTGAAGATCCTGGAGGCAGCCGGCATGGCTGGCTGCAACCCTTGCCACACGCCGATGGAAGCACGACCGAAGCTGTGCAAAGGGAACCCTGCTGATGCTGTTGACACCACGCGCTACCGGAGCATCGTCGGGAGTCTCCGGTACCTCTGCAACACCAGGCCCGACATCACTCACGCCGTTGGGATGGTGAGCAGGTACATGGAGACTCCCACAATGGTACACTGGGCGGCCGTGAAGCATCTTCTGCACTACGTCAGTGGAACGACAAGCTTCGGGTGCTGCTACCTGAAGGGGAGGACACCGGATCCTGTTCTGACAGGGTTCAGTGACAGCGATCACGCTGGTGACCTCGACGACCGAAAGAGCACAACTGGGTATGTCTTCTTCCTCAATTCAGGCATCATCACATGGACGTCGCAGAAGCAGAAGGTCGTCGCGCTCTCGTCTTGCGAGGCGGAGTACATCGCAGCGGCAACAGCAGCGTGTCAGGGGGTATGGCTGAGCCAACTCCTCTGCGAGCTGATCGGCAAACCCCCGACAACGGTGAAGCTGCGGATAGACAACATGTCTGCAATCGAGCTCTGCAAGAACCCAGTTCATCACGAGCGGAGCAAACACATCGACACTCGCTATCACTATATTCGCGTGAAGGTGGGTGAAGGCAAGGTGGACGTTGAGCACATCGGAACCAACGGCCAGCTCGCCGACGTTCTTACCAAGGCATTGGGCCGCACAAGATTCGTGGAGATGAGGCTCAAGCTTGGAGTCATGGAGTTTTCATCAGGGCGTCAGGTTTAAGGGGGGATTTGTTGTCTCTGTAAACCTGCACCCGTTCTAGTCGTCAGGTCAAACTTCAGTCAGAATAAACCGGCAGCTGCACGAGCTTGTTTGTGCGGCTGATCCGCAGTTGTAGCTAGGTTAGTTAGCTGGTTAGTTAGCTTGCCCGCTTAGTTAGACGGGCCAGTAGCTCCGCCGTGCGCGCATCGTGGGATGGCGAGATTACATGCGAGCATGGCGCCATCGTGGGAGAGGCGAGCGGGCGTGGGATGGCACGCCGCAAAGCTCGGATCGATCCCCGTTTTCCCTTCTGTATTCAGTAGCTTATATACCAATGAAGAACAGCAAGAAAAGTTGCAAGTTTTCGCAACGCAAAACACCTCTCTCTCCAGCAGAATTCAGTCCAACGTTGCTGTCGCCGGCTGACATTAATTACGAAAACAAGGCGAAAGCCGGGACAGTTAAGGCCAAACCCATTCCCATAGACTGAAGTACACATGCCAAAGCACCCCATATCGACGACACGTCGATCTACCCCAGACAACGCAACTCCGACTCTGACGAAAAAGTCTGAAGGCCAAAACCAGGCATGGCTGGCGCCACGGAAGATCGCTGAACGGGCTACCTGCAGCAAGTCATCATATACCGCAGGGCCTCGGCACCACAGCTTCGACTCCACAGCAACAAACAATTCGAGGCAATAACGTGGACACGCCGAAGAAGAACTGACCACCGCAACCATTACCGCGCCACCGACATTGCTCCCACCATCATCATTGCCACTCAAGTCTGGACGCCCTAGTGATTCTCGGGGCCGCCGTCCCGACATCCACCGCTCCATCGCGCCCAGCACAATCAACCGACATAGTCTTCTGGGACCACCGCCCCGACATACCACCGCTCTCCTCGAACAACAACGCCACACAACCCAGCTGTCCAGCTGTCCGCAGCCCACGCTGCTCAGGGCAACCGTTCACAGACAACTCACAGTATTTTTATTCCATACACCAGTTAATCCTCATGTGTAGTACGTATAACCTAATAACTAGCTAGTCGATCCAACCGGCCATGAATGAAACTACTTGTATTGATGTCCAAGAGAATTGCCAAAGGTTCGAAATTGCCCTGTAGGGGATTGAAAAAATCAGCTAGCTGGAGCAGCAACCATGCATGCACCTGCTAGCTCCTGCATCTGCGTGCATGCCTGAATCTGCAGGACCCGACGGCATGCAGAGTGTCGTCTCGGATTTGCCCCGGCGGTACCGCGGGGCAGAACGATCGGCCACCGCCTCAGATCCATCCCGGCGAATGCACCGGCGCCGCCGCAAGCATGCTTGATCACATGGCCATGGCACGCCGGCCGGCCGGCAGCTGCATTTGTATCTCGGTGTGTGTGCGTGTGTGTGTGTGACGGTGCAAGATGAGAACGAGAGATTAGGCTGCTCGATGCTTTTATACAGTGAGCAACCGATGGAGAAAGTTGGCCGTGATCGATGGGCGGCATCTTCCTGAGGGATATGCGTGTCCACCCCTTTTTCCTGCCTTTTAACTTTAGCAATGGTGATGGCATCTCCATCCAGGATATACCCCGCCTACTCAAGCAAGAGGAACCAGAAAGGGTTGGCATGCATGCCGCATGTCGATGTACTTTGCCCTGCCCCGCCCCTTCTTTCGCCCTCGTGGAGTCATGTGGAGTCTTTTCCAACAGCTGAACCAATGAATAAAGGCAGCCTTTATTTATTTGCGGGTCTTTTTTCTTCTTCTTTCATCTGGCCATGCACATGCCTTTTTTTAGGTGGAAAGCTAATAATGTCTGGGTTGCCATTGCTTTTGTAAGTTTTTGCTAGTCTTGTGATTGGGTGTAAAGCTCATAGATTACGCATTTTATTTCCTTATACATTTTTTTGATATACTAGACAATTTTTTGTGCGTTGCAGCGAGGCATAAATATTTTTGTGTGACTTCATACCAATCGTGTCTAATATATACCTTGTCGTGACTGATTGTTTTTCCGTGATAGTTGAGACAGAGATAGAAATAGAAAACGAAGGATGATTGATTGTGATTGATTCCAGCGAATTTATGGGGTATCACATAATTATTGACCATGATTGATTCCACGAAATGTTAATGGGCGAACGTTAGTTTTTTGGCTCCAGCGAACACACTAGCTGCCATTGGATAACCGTACTAAGAGCAACTCTAGCAGACCCCGTATCCGTTCGACCCACAAAATGTATTTGCAGTTCGCGGAAAAACACCTTTGAGGGCCGGCGCGCACGGCCGTGGATGCAGACCCCGCATAACGGACCCGTAAAAAAGCATATTCGTGGAATATGTTTTTTTACGAGTCGGCTTTGCGGGTCTGATCTGGCGCAGCTTCTCCCGGCCTGGAAAACCTAAATTTGCATTACATCTTTGCTAGAATAATGCATTTCTTTGCTTTTTCAACAACATTTGGATACATAAGACATCACCGCATCTTTGCTAGAATAGCAAGAGCAAAGAAAACAACAACCACAAGTATGCATTTTGTTGGAAATATGCCCTAGAGGCAATAATAATTAGTTATTATTATATTTCTTTGTTCATGATAATCGTTTATTATCCATGCTATAATTGTATTGATTGGAAACACAATACTTGTGTGGATACATAGACAAAACACTGTCCCTAGTAAGCCTCTAGTTGACAAGCTCGTTGATCAAAGATGGTCAAAGTTTCCTGACGATAGGCAAGTGTTGTCACTTGATGACGGGATCACATCATTAGGAGAATCATGTGATGGACTAGACCCAAACTAATAGACGTAGCATGTTGATCGTGTCATTTTGGTGCTACTGTTTTCTGCGTGTCAAGTATTTATTCCTATGACCATGAGATCATATAACTCACTCACATCGGAGGAATGTTTTGTCTGTATCAAACGTCGCAACGTAACTGGATGACTATAAAGATGCTCTACGGGTATCTCCGAAGGTGTTCGTTGAGTTAGTATGGATCGAGACTGGGATTTGTCACTCCGTGTGACGGAGAGGTATCTCGGGGCCCACTCGGTAATACAACATCACACACAAGCCTTACAAGCAAAGTGAGTTAGTGTAAGTTGCGGGATCTTGTATTACGGAACGAATAAAGAGACTTGCCGGTAAACGTGATTGAAATAGGTATGCGGATACTGACGATCGAATCTCGGGCAAGTAACATACCGAAGGACAAAGGGAATGACATACGGGATTATATGAATCCTTGGCACTGAGGTTCAAACGATAAGATCTTCGTAGAATATGTAGGATCCAATATGGGCATCCAGGTCTCGCTATTGGATATTGACCGAGGAGTCTCTCGGGTCATGTCTACATAGTTCTCGAACCCGCAGGGTCTGCACACTTAAGGTTCGCCGTTGTTTTATGCGTATTTGAGTTATATGGTTGGTTACCGAATGTTGTTCGGAGTCCCGGATGAGATCACGGGTGTCACGAGGGTTTCCGGAATGGTCCGGAAACGAATATTGATATATAGGATGACCTCATTTGATTACCGGAAGGTTTTCGGAGTTACCGGGAATGTACGGGGAATGACGAATGGGTTCCGGGTGTTCACCGGGGGGGGGGGGGGCAACCCACCCCGGGGAAGCCCATAGGCCTTGGGGGTGGCGCACCAGCCCTTAGTGGGCTGGTGGGACAGCCCAAGAAGGCCCTATGCGCCATAGGAAGAAAATCAAATAGAAAAAAAAAGAGCAGGTGGGAAAAAGGGGAAGGACTCCTCCTTCCAAACCTAGTTGGATTCGGTTTGGAAGGGGAGGACTCCCCCCTTGGCTCGGCCGAACCCCTTGGGGGTCCTTGGACCCCAAGGCAAGGCTCCCCCTCTCCCCCCTATATATACGGAGGTTTTAGGGCTGATTTGAGACAACTTTGCCACGGCAGCCCGACCACATATCTCCACGGTTTTACCTCTAGATCGCGTTTCTGCGGAGCTCGGGCGGAGCCCTGCCGAGACAGGATGATCACCAACCTCCGGAGCGCCGTCACGTTGCCGGAGAACTCATCTACCTCTCCGTCTCTCTTGGTGGATCAAGAAGGCCGAGATCATCGTCGAGCTGTACGTGTGCTGAACGCGGAGGTGCCGTCCGTTCGGCACTAGATCGTGGGACTGATCGCGGGACGGTTCGCGGGGCGGATCGAGGGACGTGAGGACGTTCCACTACATCAACTGCGTTCACTAACGCTTCTGCTGTGCGATCTACAAGGATACGTAGATCGAATATCCCCTCTCGTAGATGGACATCACCATGATAGGTCTTCGTGCGCGTAGGAAATTTTTTGTTTCCCATGCGGCGTTCCCCAACAGTGGCATCATGAGCTAGATGCGATCCTACTATATACCCATGGTCACGACGTAAAACATGCAATAACAAAATTAGAGGACGTCTAACTTGTTTTTGCACGGTATGCTTGTGATGTGATATGGCCAACGATGTGATGTGATATATTGGATGTATGAGATGATCATGTTGTAATAGATAATATCGACTTGCATGTCGATGGTACGGCAACCGGCAGGAGCCATAGGGTTGTCTTTAAACTAACGTTTGTGCTTGCAGATGCGTTTACTATTTTGCTAGGACGTAGCTTTAGTAGTAATAGCATGAGTAGCACGACAACCCCGATGGCGACACGTTGATGGAGATCATGGTGTGGCGCCGGTGACAAGAAGATCGTGTCGATGCTTTGGTGATGGAGATCAAGAAGCACGTGATGATGGCCATATCATGTCACTTATGAATTGCATGTGATGTTAATCCTTTATGCACCTTATCTTGCTTAGAACGACGGTAGGATTATGAGGTGATCTCTCACTAAAATTTCAAGACGGAATTGTGTTCTCCCCGACTATGCACCATTGCGACAGTTCTTCGTTTCGAGACACCACGTGATGATCGGGTGTGATAGACTCAACGTTCACATACAACGGGTGCAAAACAGTTGCACACGCGGAACACTCGGGTTAAGCTTGACGAGCCTAGCATGTGCAGACATGGCCTCGGAACACATGAGACCGAAAGGTCGAGCATGAATCGTATAGTTGATATGATTAGCATAGAGATGCTTACCACTGAAACTATTCTCGACTCACGTGATGATCGGACTTGAGATAGTGGATTTGGATCATGTACCACTCAAATGACTAGAGAGATGTACTTTTTGAGTGGGAGTTCTTAAGTAATATGATTAATTGAACTAATTGTCATGAAGATAGTCTAATGGTCTTTGCGAATTACGATGCAGCTTGCGCTATAGCTCTACTGTTTTTTATATGTTCCTAGAGAAAATTTAGTTGAAAGTTGATAGTAGCAAACTTTGCAGACTAAGTCTGTAAAACCGAGGATTGTCCACGTTGCTGCGCAGAAGGCTTATGTCCTTAATGCACCACTCGGTGTGCTGCACCTCGAGCATCGTCTGTAGATGCTATGAACATTCGACATACACGTTTCTGATGACTACACGATAGTTCAGTGCAAAATACTTAATGGCTTAGAAGCAAGGCACCAAAAACGTTTTGAAACGTCACGGAACATAAGTGATGTTCTAAAGAGATGAAATTGTGATTTCATGCTTGTGCCCTTGTTAAGAGGTACGAGACCTCCAACAAGATTCTTTGTCCACAAAGTAAAGGAGAAAAGCTCAATCGTTGAGCGTTTGCTAAGATTATCTGAGTACGACAATCGCTTGAATCAAGTGGGAGTTAATCTTCCAGATGAGATAGTGATGGTTCTCCAAAGTCACTGCCACCAAGCTGTGAGAGCTTCGTGATGAACTATAACATATCAAGGATAGATACAATGATCTTTGAGTGATTCGCGATGTTTGACACTGCGAAAGTAGAAATCAAAAAGGAGCATCAATAGTTGATGGTTAGTAAAACCACTAAGTTTCGAGAAAGGCAAGGGCTAGAAGGGATACTTCATGAAACGTCAAAACAGTTGCTGCACTAATGAAGAGACCCAAGATTAAACCCAAACCTGAGACTAAGTGCTTCTGTAATGAGGGGAACAGTCACTGAGGCGGAGCAACTCTTGATACTTGGTAGATAAGTAGGCTGGCAAAAGTCGAAAGAAGTATATTTGATATACATGATGTGTACTTTACTAGTACTCCTAGTAGCATGAGGGTATTGGATACCGGTTCGGTTACTAAGTGATTAGTAACACGAAATGATAGCTACGACATAAATGGAGACTAGCTAAAGGAGAGGTGACGATACGTGTTGGAAGTGTTTCCAAGATTGATATGATCAAAATGTTGCACGCTCCCTCTACCATCGGGATTGGTGTTAAACCTAAATAATTGTTATTTGGTGCTTGCGTTAAGCATGAACATGATTGGATCATGTTTATTGCAATACGATTATTCATTTAAAGAGAATAATGGTTACTCTATTTGCTTGAATAATCACCTTCAATGGTTTATTGAATCTCGATCGTAGTGTTACACATGTTCATGATATTGGTGCCAAAAGATACGAGGTAATGATGATAGTACCACTTACTTGTGGCACTGCCGCTTGAGTCATGTTGGTATAAATTGCATGAAGAGGCTCCATGCTGATGGATCTTTATAATCACTTGATTTTGAATCACTGGTGACATGCAAATCATACCACATGAGCAAGGCCTTGTTTTTATTGAGATGAAACAAGATAGTAACTTGTTGGAAGTGATACATTTTGATGTATACAGTCCAATGGGTGCTGAGGCACGCAGTGGATATCATTATGTTCTTACTTCAATGACGATTTGAGTAGATACTAGAGTATTTACTTAATGAATCACAAGTCTGAAATATTGAAAAGTTCAATTCTGTTTCAGAGTGAAGTTCGTCGTAACAAGAGGATAAACTGTCTACGATATGATCATAGAAATGAATATCTGAGTTACGAGTTTTGGTACGCAGTTAAGACAATGTGGAAATTGTTTCGCAGTTTATGCCACCTGGAACATCATAGTGTGATGATGTGTCTGAACGTCATAGCCACGCACTATTTGGTATGGTGCATGCTATGATGTCTCTTATCGAATTACCACTATCGTTTATGGGTTATGCATTAGAGACAACCGCATTCACTTTAAATAGGGCACCGCGTATTTCCGTTGAGATGACACAGTATAGACTGAGGTTTAGAGAAATCTGAACTGTCGTTTCTTGAAAGTTTGGGGCTTCAAAACTTATGTGAAAAAGTTTCAGTCCGATAAGCTCGAACCCAAAGCGGATAAATGCATCTTCATAGGATATCCAAAACAGTTGGGTACATCTCCTATCTCAGATCCGGAAGCAAAGTGTTTGATTCTAGAAACGGATCCTTTCTCGAGGAAAGGTTTCTCTCGAAAGAATTGAGTGGGAGGGTGGTAGAACTTGATGAGGTTATTGAACCATCACTTGAACCAGTGTGTAGCAGGGCGCAGGAAGTTGTTCTTGTAGCGCCTACATCAATTGAAGTGAAAGCTGATGATGGTGATCATCGAGCATCAGATCAAGTTACTACCAGCCTCGTAGGTTGACAAGGTCGCGTACTATTGCAGAGTGGTACGGTAACCCTGTCTTGGAGGTCATGTTGTTGAGCAACAGTGAACCTACGAGTTATGAAGAAAGCAATGGTGGGCCCGGATTCCGACAAATGGCTGGAGGCCATGAAATCCGAGAGAGAATCCATGTATGAAAACAAAGTGTAGACTTTGGAAGAACTACTTGATGGTCATAGGACTATTGAGTAAAGATGGATCTTTAAAAGGAAGACAGACGACGATGGTGATAAGTCACTATTAAGAAAAGCTCGACTTGTCGCAAAGATGTTTCCGACAAGATCAAACAGTTGACTATGATGAGACTTTCTCACTCGTAGCGATGCTAAAAGTCTGTTAGAATTATGTTAGTAGTTGCTGCATTATTTATGAAATATTGCACGTAGGATGTCAAAACATTGTTTCCTCGACGGTTTCCTTGAGCAAACATTGTATGTGATACAATCAAGAGGTTTTGTCGATCCTAAAGATACTAGCAAGTATGCAAGCTCCAGTGATCCTTCAATGGACTGGTGCAAGCATCTCACAGTTGGAATATACACTTTCATGAGATGATAAAAGATTTTGGGTTTGTACAAGGTTTATGAGAAACTTGTATTTCCAAAGAAGTGAGTGGGAGCACTATAGAATTTCTGATAAGTATATGTGGTTGACATATTATGGATCAGAAGTAATGTAGAATTTCTGTAAAAGCATACAAGGTTGTTTGAAAGGAGTTTTTCAAAGGAATACCTGGATTGCGCTACTTGAACGTTGAGCATGAAAGATCTATGGAGATAGATCGAAAGCGCTTAATAGAAAGTTTTAACAAGATGCATACCTTGACAAGTTTTTTTTAAGGAGTTCAAAATATATCAGCAAAGAAGGAGTTCTTGGTTGTGTTGTAAGGTGTGAATTTGAGTAAGACTCAAAACCCGATCCCGGCAGAATAAAGAGAATAGACGAAGGTCGTCTTCTATGCCTTGGCCGTAGAATCTGAAGTATGCCATGCTGTGTACCGCACCTGATGTGTGCCTTGACTCAAAGTCTGTTGAGAGGTACAGAGAGTGATCCATGATTGAATCACTAGCAGCGGTCAAAATTTATCCTTAGTAACTGATGGACTAAGGAAATTTTCTCGATTATGGAGGTGGTTAAAGAGTTCGTCGTAAAGGGTTATGTCGATGCAAGCAACATCTATAAGATGACATAAAGATTTGTAAAGAACACACGGATCTGAAAGTTTCAGAACCGTTGACTAAAACCTTTCTCACGAACAAAACGTGATCAGACCCCATAACTATATGGGTGTTGGATTCGTTGGAATCACATGGTGATGTGAACTAGATTATTGACTCTAGTGCAAGTGGAAGACTGTTGGAAATATGCCCTAGAGGCAATAATAATTAGTTATTATTATATTTCTTTGTTCATGATAATCGTTTATTATCCATGCTATAATTGTATTGATTGGAAACACAATACTTGTGTGGGTACATAGACAAAACACTGTCCCTAGTAAGCCTCTAGTTGACTAGCTCGTTGATCAAAGATGGTCAAAGTTTCCTGACCATAGGCAAGTGTTGTCACTTGATGACGGGATCACATCATTAGGAGAATCATGTGATGGACTAGACCCAAACTAATAGACGTAGCATGTTGATCGTGTCATTTTGTTGCTACTTTTTCCTGTGTGTCAAGTATTTGTTCCTATGACCATGAGATCATATAACTCACTGACACCGGAGGAATGCTTTGTGTGTATCAAACGTCGCAACGTAACTGGGTGACTATAAAATGCTCTACAGGTATCTCCGAAGGTGTTCGTTGAGTTAGTATGGATCGAGACTGGGATTTGTCACTCCGTGTGACGGAGAGGTATCTCGGGGCCCACTCGGTAATACAACATCACACACAAGCCTTGCAAGCAAAGTGACTTAGTGTAAGTTGCGGGATCTTGTATTACGGAACGAGTAAAGAGACTTGTGTTGGAAATATGCCCTAGAGGCAATAATAAATTAGTTATTATTATATTTCTTAGTTCATGATAATCGTTTATTATCCATGCTATAATTGTATTGATTGGAAACACAATACTTGTGTGGATACATAGACAAAACACTGTCCCTAGTAAGCCTCTAGTTGACTAGCTCGCTGATCAAAGATGGTCAAGGTTTCCTGGCCATAGGCAAGTGTTGTCACTTGATAACGGGATCACATCATTAGGAGAATCATGTGATGGACTAGACCCAAACTAATAGACGTAGCATGTTGATCGTGTCATTTTGTTGCTACTGTTTTCTGCGTGTCAAGTATTTATTCCTATGACCATGAGATCATATAACTCACTGACACCGGAGGAATACTTTGTGTGTATCAAACGTCGCAACGTAACTGGGTGACTATAAAGATGCTCTACAGGTATCTCCGAAGGTGTTAGTTGAGTTAGTATGGATCAAGACTGGGATTTGTCACTCCGTGTGACGGAGAGGTATCTCGGGGCCCACTCGGTAATACAACATCACACATAAGCCTTGCAAGCAATGTAACTTAGTGTAAGTTGCGGGATCTTGTATTACGGAACGAGTAAAGAGACTTGCCGGTAAACGAGGTTGAAATAGGTATACGGATACTGACGATCGAATCTCGGGCAAGTAACATACCGAAGGACAAAGGGAATGACATACGGGATTATACGAATCCTTGGCACTGAGGTTCAAACGATAAGATCTTCGTAGAATATGTAGGATCCAATATGGGCATCCAGGTCCCGCTATTGGATATTGACCGAGGAGTCTCTCGGGTCATGTCTACATAGTTCTCGAACCCGCAGGGTCTGCACACTTAAGGTTCGACGATGTTTTATGCGTATTTGAGTTATATGGTTGGTTACCGAATGTTGTTCGGAGTCCCGGATGGGATCACGGACGTCACGAGGGTTTCCGGAATGGTCCGGAGACGAAGATTGATATATAGGATGACCTCATTTGGTTACCGGAAAGTTTCCGGGCATTACCGGAAAAGTTTCGGGCTCATCGGTAGTGTACCGGGAGTGCCGGGAGGGGTGCCGGGGACCATCGGGAGGGGTGTCACGCCCCAAGGGGTCTCATGGGCTATGGGAAGAGATAAACCAGCCCCTAGTGGGCTGGAATAAGTTCCCACTAAGGCCCATAAGGTTTGAGAAGGAAAAAACACAAGGTGGAAAGAGTTTCCAAGTGGGAAGGTGGAATCCTACTCCAAGTAGGATTGGAGTAGGACTCCTCCACCTCCAATTTCGGCCAAACCTTTGGGTTTTGAGGCTGCCTCCTCCCCTCCCTCCCACCTATATATACGGAGGTTTTAGGGCTGATTTGAGACGACTTTCTCACGGCAGCCCGACCACATACCTCCACGGTTTTTCCTCTAGATCGCGTTTCTGCGGAGCTCGGGCGGAGCCCTGCTGAGACAAGGTCATCACCAAGCTCCGGAGCGCCGTCACGCTGCCGGAGAACTCTTCTACCTCTCCGTCTCTCTTGCTGGATCAAGAAGGCCGAGATCATCGTCGAGCTGTACGTGTGCTGAACGCGGAGGTGCCGTCCGTTCGGTACTAGATCGGGGACTGATCGCGGGATTGTTCGCGGGGCGGATCGAGGGACGTGAGGACGTTCCACTACATCAACCGCGTTCTCTAACGCTTCTGCTGTACGGTCTACAAGGGTACGTAGATCACTCATCCCCTCTCGTAGATGGACATCACCATGATAGGTCTTCGTGCGCGTAGGAAAATTTTTGTTTCCCATGCGACGTTCCCCAACAACTTGCCGGTAAACGAGATTGAAATAGGTATGCGGATACTGACGTTCGAATCTCGGGCAAGTAACATACCGAAGGACAAAGGGAATGACATACGGGATTATATGAATCCTTGGCACTGAGGTTCAAACGATAAGATCTTCGTAGAATATGTAGGATCCAATATGGGCATCCAGGTCCCGCTATTGGATATTGACCGAGGAGTCTCTCGGGTCATGTCTACATAGTTCTCGAACCCGCAAGGTCTGCACACTTAAGGTTCGACGTTGTTTTATGTGTATTTGAGTTATATGGTTGGTTACCGAATGTTCTTCGGAGTCCCGGATGAGATCATGGACGTCACGAGGGTTTCCGGAATGGTCCGGAAACGAAGATTGATATATAGGATGACCTCATTTGATTACCGGAAGGTTTTCGGAGTTACCGGGAATCTACCGGGAATGATGAATGGGTTCCGGGTGTTCACCGGGGGGGGGGGGGGGGGCAACCACAGCCCAAGAAGGCCCTATGCTCCATAGGAAGAAAATCAAAGAGAAAAGGAAAAAAAAGAGGAGGTGGGAAAAAGGGGAAGGACTCCTCCTTCCAAACCTAGTTGGATTCGGTTTGGAAGGGGAGAACTCCCCCCCTTGGCTTGGCCGAACCCCTTGGGGGTCCTTGGACCCCAAGGCAAGGCTCCCCCTATTCCCCCTATATATATGGAGGTTTTAGGGTTGATTTGAGACAACTTTGCCAGGGCAGCCCGGCCACATATCTCCACGGTTTTACCTCTAGATCGCGTTTCTGCGGAGCTCGGGCGGAGTCCTGCCGAGACAAGATCATCACCAACCTCCGGAGCGCCATCACGCTGCCGGAGAACTCATCTACCTCTCCGTCTCTCTTGCTGGATCAAGAAGGCCGAGATCATCGTCGAGCTGTATGTGTGCTGAACGCGGAGGTGCAGTCCGTTCGGCACTAGATCGTGGGACTGATCGCGGGACGGTTCGCGGGGCGGATCGAGGGACGTGAGGACGTTCCACTACATCAACCGCGTTCACTAACGCTTCTGCTGTGCAATCTACAAGGGTACGTAGATCGAATATCCCCTCTCTTAGATGGACATCACCATGATAGGTCTTCGTGCGCGTAGGAAAATTTTTGTTTCCCATGCGACGTTCCTCAACATGCCCTAGAGGCAATAATAAATTAGTTGTTATTATATTTCCTTGTTCATAATAATCATTTATTATCCATCCTAGAATTATATTGATTGGAAACTCAGATACATGTGTGGATACATAGACAACACACTGTCCCTAGTGAGCCTCTAGTTGACTAGTTCGTTGATCAAAGATGGTCAAGGTTTCCTAGCCATAGGCAAGTATTGTCACTTGATAACGGGATTACATCATTAGGAGAATCATGTGATGGAAAAGACCCAAACTATGAACGTAGCATATTGATCATGTCGTTTTATTGCTATGGTTTTCTGCATGTCAAGTATTTGTTCCTATGACCATGAGATCATATAAGTCACTGGCACCAGAGGAATACCTTGTGTGCATCAAATGTTGCAACATAACTGGGTGACTATAAAGGTGCTCTTCTGGTATCTCCGAAGGTGTCTGTTGAGTTAGTATGGATCAATACTGGGATTTGTCACTCCGTGTGACGGAGAGGTATCTCGAGGCCCACTCGGTAATACAACATCACATACAAGCCTTGCAAGCAATGTGACTAAGTGTAAGTCAGGGGATCTTGTATTACGGAACGAGTAAAGAGACTTGCCGGTAACGAGATTGAAATAAGTATGCGGATACCGACGATCAAATCTCGGGCAAGTAACATACCGAAGGACAAAGGGAATGATATACGGGATTATATGAATCCTTGACACTGAGGTTCAACCGATAAGATCTTTTGAGAATATGTAGGATCCAATATGGGCATCCAGGTCCCTCTATTGGATATTGACCGAGGAGTGTCTCGGGTCATGTCTACATAGTTCTCGAACCCGCAGGGTCTGCACACACTTAAGGTTCGGTGATGTTTCGGTATAGTTGAGTTATAGGTGTTGGTAACCGAAAGTTGTTCGGAGTCCCAGATGAGATCCTGGACGTCACGAGGAGCTCCGGAATGGTCCGGAGGTAAATATTGATATATAGGAAGTCCTGTTTTGGTCACCGAAAAAGTTTCGGGCTCATCAGTAGTGTACCGGGAGTGCCGGGAGGGGTGCCGGGGAGCATCGGGAGGGGTGTCACGGCCCAAGGGGTCTTATGGGCTATGGGAAGAGATAAACGAGTCCCTAGTGGGCTGGAATAAGTTCCCACTAAGGCCCATAAGGTTTGAGAAGGAAATACACAAGGTGGAAAGAGTTTCTAAGTGGGAAGGTGGAATCCTACTCCAAGTAGGATTGGAGTAGGACTCCTCCACCTCCAATTTCGGCCAAACCTTGAGGGTTTGAGGCTGCCTCCTCCCCTCCCTCCCTCCTATATATACTAGAGGTATTGAGGGTTTTTGAGACACAACTTTGCCATGTGCTACTCGACCCCACACCACGCAGTTTTTCCTCTAGATCGTATTTCTGCGGAGCTTAGGCGAAGCCCTGCCGGAGTAGATCATCACCACCACCGGCGCGCCTTCACGCTGCCGGAGAACTCTTCTACCTCTCCGCCCCTCTTGCTGGATCAAGAAGGTGGAGATCGTCATCGAGCTGTACGTGTGCTGAACGCGGAGGTGCCGCCCGTTCGGCACTAGATCGGAACGGATCGTGAGACGGATCGCAAGATGGTTTGTGCGACGGATCGCGAGACGATTCGTGGGATGGATCGCGTGACGGTTCGTGGGACGGATCGCGGGACGGTTCATGGGACGGTTCGTGTGGCTGATCAAGGGACGTGAAGACGTTCCACTACATCAACCGCGTTTCTTAAGTGCTTCCTGCTGTGCGATCTACAAGGGTACATAGATCCAAATCTCCTCTCGTATATGGACATCACCATGATAGGTCTTCGTGTGCGTAGGAAGTTTTTTTTCCCCATGCAACGTTCTCCAACAAAAAGTTCTTTGAAATGTGCATCCAATGGCATACTTTATATGAAATATGACTCGCATTTTCTTTATAAAATTAATGATCAAAGTTAGACATAAAAATATGAAGTGACTTTGTCTTAGTAGGGAGAAGGACTACAAAACATTGTCCATAATCATATGTAGGTGTGGCGTTACCTCACTTTTATGAGAAGACCATGCAAAGTTGTAATGCAAAAGAATAGAAAGTTTCAACCATCTCAATAGATGGAGGAAACTAACCTAAAGTTGATTTGGGGGCCCTACCGGGGCTGACCGAATATCCCCTATGTTGCAACACAATTAAATACCACGCCTAGAAAGTTGTTCAAACTTTGTGTAAATTCAAGTGTCCAACGAACGCCGCCGAACCGCTTTTTGAACACAACTTAATCAACCCTTAATCCATATTCACAATACTCACGTTGTTACCTTCTACATATAAATAGATAGCCTCGAACTTTGATTTAACTACCAAAAATAAGTTATATACCACAAAAATATTGTCATTGAACACCTCTTTCGAATACGAATCCAACAATATATGTTTTGTGAACTACAAGTTATATATATTTTAGTTAAAACAACGGTCAAAATTTATCACACAATACGAAGGGGTCAATAAACCAGGATGGGAGCAATATTCTACAATTATATAATAATCAAACATAGTAAATCATATGTGTAGGTACCATATCATTTTTGTGTGTGTGTGGGGGGGGGGGGAATATTCTCATTTCTTAAGGTGGCCTTTCAGCTGAGGCCTAGTTTACAAGGAATTCCGTCCCTCCAACAAACCAAACAGCCGTACAGGGGGTACTACGGCCATACGCAGCCATCTCATGGCTCGTGATGTTCTGCGCATGATTACATTTTAAGAAGACAATCTCTCGAGCATGGCGTTCAGCTAGGCTTCTAGTCTCATGAACTATAGACCGGAGAGGCGATCTCTCCATCGTGGTTGCATTGTGCATCGCCACCGCCTCCGTGCTTTTCATATCCATGATGATAGGCATCATGGTCCTGTGGAGAGCAAGAGCTAAACCTTCTCTGCAAGCTAGGAGCTCCGCTTCGAGGGCACTATCACATGTGTGAATGTGCCTACAAGCGCTAAAGATGATATCCCCTCTATCGTCATGGAGGACCATGGCGCCGCATGCCGCTCCTGTGGATGCAACAAAGCTGCCGTCCGTGTTAAGTTTGGCCCAACCCGTTGTAGGGGGACCAACCGGGCCGCTCTAGGGTCAACCTGCGGGACGTCTTCTGCGGTGGGTTAGTACAAACCACCAGCTTCCCCTTCTCCATGTTGGTTGTCGGGTGCTGCTTGATACATAGCAAGGAGTTGATATAGCTCTATAGGAACCGGCGAGAAGACTCAGCCAGTGGTGGGGGCTTGTGATGAGTAATATCATGCCGCACATGCCACACCCACCACATGGTCATCCGAACCATCGGTCTTGACATCTCTTCCAGGAGTTCGAGTAGTGTGAAGAGCCACTCCGGAACTGTGTTCCGAATGGACTCCACCTTGGATATGTTCCAGTCCAGCGTCATGAGCCTCCATAGTTCCTTCGCAGGAGGGCACCCGCAGAGCTCGTGGAAGCCGTCCTCGCGTTCAACACCACATAGGGGACAAACATTAGTCACCTCAAGATGTCATGAAACTTTGTTATCCCAAGTAGCAAGAGAATTTGCAAGGACCCTCCATGCAAACACACATACCTTTGAGGGAGAAGGGCACCCCCATATGATCTTCCAGATGGCGCGACGACCATCCGGTGCCCTGCTCGTGGCGGTGGCCAATAGACGTTCGCCCTCGTCGATTGTCAGGCGGCATGCCGATCGAACTGTGAAGATGTTGTTCTTTTCTGGTGCCCAAACGATGATATCCTCTGGGATGCATGGTGAAGTCTTGATAGAAGTGATGATGACTACATTCACCGGCAAGAAGTGTCGCCGCAGTATGGCCGTACACCAGGGACCATCAGCATCTAGAAGCTCAGCCACCCATCGTATAAGGTAGGTCCCCTGCTTAGTGATGGGAAGGCAGGATGGTTGACGTGGTAGCCGCCGATCAAGCCCCACACGGACGTCCTGGCCATTGCCGACCCACAAAATGATGCCCTTTTTCAGGAGCTCAAGGCCATGTTGGAGAGCCTGGCAGGTCGAAGAGGCGTTCCGTTAGAACACTATGTCCTCAAAGCAGCTGTCATGGTAGTATCAAGCCTTTAATACAATGCACAAAGACTGGTAGGTTTAGTAAGAAGGCACCAGGCCTGTCTCGCGAGGAGGGCCTCATTAAAGAGGCAAAAGTCTGTGAACCCCATGCCCCTGTTTCATTTCTGAGCTAATATTTGGCCAAGCCAGCCAATGTGTCTTCCTTTTCCCCTCCGAGGCACCCCACTAGAAGTTGTGAACCATCCTATTCAGGTCATCGCACACAAACATAGGGAGCTTGAAAATGCCCATGATATAAGTTGGAATAGCATGAGCAACTGCTTTGACATAGTTTCCTTGCCAGCCAAGGATAGGGTTTCCCCCAAGCAATAATCCTCTTGAGTAACCGAGATTGTAGATTTTGGAATTTACCTCTCATCATGCGTCCTTTGGGCGATCGGAGCCCAAGATACTTCTCCTCCAAAGTGACAGTGACAATGTTCGGACTTGTTCGCACCTCATCTTGCTTGCCCAAGTCACATGCCGAACCAAACATAGCACTACATTTGGCGGGGTTGATGAATTGTCCCGTGGCCTTAGCGTATGTACTCAACACCTCCTTGACCTTGAGGGCTTCTTCCTCCTTGACCTTAAAGAATAGTAGTGTATCATCGGAAAACATTAGATGCGACACACCTCGAGCTCTGCGGCACACTTTTAGCGGTGTGAGCTCGCCTTTTTCCTTGCTTTCTTTCAGTAGAGCGGATAGCCTGTCGGCCACAAACAGAAATAAGAACGGGGATAGAGGATCACCTTGATGTAGCCCTCTCGACGGTGCGAATAATTCCATTAAATTTCACTGTATATCTCACCGAGGTGACACAAGCCATAATCCAGTCCGCCCAACGGTGAGTGAAACACATCTTTAGCATCATTCGCTCCAAGAAGACCGAGTCCACCCTATCATATGCTTTGGATAGGTCCAGCTTGTACGCACAAAATCACTTTCTTGGGTCCTTTTCGTGTTGAATAGGGTGGAAGCACTCAAAAGCAATCAGTGCATTATCAATGATCATACCGCGAGGAACAAAAGCGCTCTGCTCCGGTGAAATTATGTCATCCAGTATAGGACTCACACACTTCACCATACATTTAGCCGCCACGTTGTATATGTCATCACGTAGGCTGATAGGGCGAAACTTCGCGAGTCGCTTGAGATTATCCACCTTTGGGATGAGAACAATAAAGGTGTTGTTCATCCCCTCACGCATAATTCATGTCCAAAAGAATTATTTAACCCCGTTTGTTACCAGGACTTTCATGACATCGCAATTACACTGGAAGAAAATGGCATGGAATCCATGAGGGCCTGACACCTTTAGTGGCCCAATGTAAAATAGAGCATCGACAAATTCCTTATCAGAGAAATATGGACATAAACCATCATTCATGTGGTCAGACACCTCGTGGTTAATAAGATTGATTACTGGATTCGCATCGAGGGAAGGGTGAGCAACAAAGATATTAGCAAAGTATGTTGTAGCCATGCCCGTCATGGAATCATGGTCCTGGTATACAGCGCCATCATCATAAACAAGGACTTTTATGTGGTTTTTGTATACCCTCCACACACCTTTCGATGGAAGAACTTGGTATTGCGGCCGCCTTCCCTTAACCAAGTGATACGTGATCGCTGCATCCACAACATCTGCTCTCTATATATCAGTTCATTCATTCTATCGGTCTCTTCTCATATCTCTTTCCTATCTATATTCATAGAAATAAGCTCCTTGAGGCGAGAGCGAGATTTGTTAATATCCTTAATAACATTACCAAATTTTTTGTGGCTCCATGCCCGCAACTCCTTGATCACATCCCCAAGACTAGAGGCAACATCACCTAGGTGTAACAACCTACCCAGTTCAATCCGGTCACTCATTATTACCTCACGGAGGGAGGAGTCCCGTTCCCATATGACCTCGTATTGACGACATCGTTTTTCTTCGAGATGGCGTGGCTCCTCGGACGCACACTTGGAAGGATGGCCAGGTGGTCGGATGTCGGGGCCACCACTTGCTCCACCCTCGCATGGGTGAACACGTCCTTTCAAGCGTTGTCAGCCACCGCCCGGTTGAGGCGAACCTTGACATTGGTGCGGCCTCCACGACGATTGTCAAATGTATAGGGGAGGCCTGCAAATCCAAGATCTCCCAGCCCATAGACTTCAAGAACATCTCGGAAATCAATCATCTAACCTGTAGAGCGTGGTGTGTTGGAGAAGTGATCAAAACTCCACATCGCCTCGTTGAAGTCTCCCACTACCACCCATGGCATACAAGCCTGTTAATGGAGATTTCGTAGGAGAGCCCACAAGTGAGGATGATCCTCCAACGGAGGTTCGCCATAGACGTAGGTAAGCCTCCACGGGGGCTCACCCATCACTCCAATAACGTATGTATCAATATATTGTTCATTTATTTATTTTACATCTAGAATGACTAACTCAACCAAGTACAGGGCAAGAACACCAATACGACCATTACAATCAAAGACATCAAAACCTCTCACACCTAAATGAGCACACAAATGCTTCATTTTACTTTTTAGATGCCTAGTTTCACAAAGAAAAAGATACTAGGGGAATGAGGTTGGGCTAAGCTCACAAGATCGGGAGTTGTTTGAGGGTTCCTTCCCCCTCGGCAATTCCAGCTTAGGATATTCATTGCCCCTGACGGGGCTTCGTCGGCCCTGTCAAGCTTGTCGTCGGCCCGTGGGCCAACTGCCTCGTGTGTGTAAGACTTGTCCTCCATGGCCTGGTCCAACATCCCATCTCCAATTGTGTTCTTCTGCCAGCCCAGCAATACGGGATTCCTGCATTTCCTTAGAGTGCCTGAAATCACAGAATCATTAGGGTTTGTTGTGTTGAAGTAAACCAATAGTGTTTGTCCACCACTGTCTCCTTCGGTACCAGCAACTTGGTTCTCTGCTGCTACATGCTTTCCAAGGGTTGACACCTCCTCTACTAGGTATGCGTCCTCCATATTGATATCTCGGGATAGGTTACGTATGGCAGGGATCATATCTGAACTTCGAGGGAGTGAGTCCTGAGCTATCTGCACGCCCACCTGAAGTTGTGTTGACATCTGGACCTGGGGAGCATTGCCGCCAGCTCCGGTAGTGGCAGTATCTGCAATGGTCCGAGGCATCGCCTGCATCTTTGCGGCAAGCATCTTATCAACGGCTAGGTTTTCAGTGCTGTGATCAGGTTTCTCCTTTGGGCACTGCAACGAGCCCCTTTCTGACATGTGCATCCCTCTTCCGTCTCTTAGATGGCCTGTAGAGCCTGTGCTTTCCTAGGAGAAATCAATACCCATGTAGGTTGTCAGGTTAGCCTTGGCTTTAACAATTCGAGTCTATCTGCCGAATCTCCATGGCTATGTGCAAGAGAGTTTGCCCCTGAATTTGCCAAATGGAGTGCCGCCTCTACCCCTTCTATCACATGATTTCTGTTGGTGCCCGACATATCCGCATGAGTAGCAAATATTTGACAGCTTTTTATACTGGATCTGGAACTCCAACTTCTTTCTCTACTCCTTCAACTTGACAAACATAGCGACTATAGTATCGAGCGGGTGGTAGAATGGAATTACCACTCGAACACAGACATAGTTGCTCATATCCCCATCTAGCTTAGTTTGCGGGATAGTACCCAGGTGGACACACAACTCACGAACCACGGCGTCGGACCTCCAATTCATGGGCACATCCAGGATACACACCCAAATTCTCGTTGTGTTCAGAGTGTTGTCAGAAACTTTCCTCATACCATCGTACGCCTCAATCAGCGGTGGATCATGCTCATACTGCCATGGCTCTCCACCGAGCACACGAGCCATGTCTGACCCACAACCAAAGTGTACCAAATACTTGTTGTCTCCCTGGTAAGCATAGTCAAAGTCCCCCTTCAACCTCCATCCACCGACGATGTTCTCGAACAGAGTAAAAGGGGACGGTCGCACCAGGGAGTACACAAGCATGATCACAGTCCCGCGTTGACCTCAAGGTCCACCTCAACCAGCCCTGAGTCGCCCTAAAGGTCCTCCCTGAAGGAGGTTTCCTCGGGTACTTCTCTGTGCTTGTCCTTGCTTTCATGCTCAGCCAGCGACGATCATGTCGTCCCTGCCGTACCTGCCATTTTGAGATGGTCCAAGACCACCAGCGTCTGCATCCTCGGATTGATACGTGTGGCCACCTTAGGTCCCATGGAGGTAGGCTACAGGCGAGCATTATCCACACAGGGAGCCCTGTATGCACCCGCACCCACCACCAAGTTCACGTTGGAAGCCACCGACGACTTGCCCGAGTTCTGTGAGGTCGTCGACATGCTGGCCCGTAACAGATTAGTTTGGAGCGTAGGCTCTCTCTTGGGTGAATTGCAATGTACTCTCGCTGCCTCACCCGAACACTACATGGGCTTTTGTAACCCAGCGAGGGAGATTTCTTGCGTGAGGGGTTAGGGCACCTGGAGTCCCCCTCCCCTACGACATGAAGACGGGCCAAAACGAGCCATGCAAACCGATTGGCGGATGAGGCTGCAGTAGCTCCGATGTCCTGCATGGGAGTGAGGGTGGAGGGCTTGCCACACGTGGTCGGCATGATGACCGGCGGCGGTGGCGACGTGGCTTTCGCTAGAACGCCAAGGGAACGGAACCCTAAGCGCCAGATGATTTTGGTTTGACATAACCATTGTCTCTAAGGGCATTAGTTACTGTATCATTGATATAAATATTCATGTTCCACACAACCAAATGTCATTAAAACCTAGTGTGAAACATAACATCGTCGGACAAAGTCGGTCAACCTAGGAGCCATGGTGGATTAGGCATTCTGGACATTTCAACCCATAATCAAGCCCTTCTAATGAAATTCCTTCATAAATTTCTCAACAAAGATAAGATAGCTTGGGTCAAGATCATTTGGGAAGCCAACTACTCTAAAGCAACTCATGGAGATAGAATTATAGGCTCTTTCTCGTTGAAAGATGTCCTCAAACTGATGCAAAACTTCAAGCAGATCACGCATTGCAAAGCTGGAAAAGGTAACAGTATTCTATTATGGTATGATACTTGGCATAACATTTGAATGAGCCAAAAGTAACATGAGATATTCACCCTTTCCATTGGAAAGGATATCACATTTCAGCATATGATGGAACAAGCACTTGAGGAACACTTTCATAGGTCACTATCCAGCCAAGCCTTTTCCCAATACTTGCAACTTCAAACTAAGCTCAATAACAGACAACCTCAAAACTAGCATGATGCTTGGTACTTGCAAGGAAAATCACCTCACTTCTCCTCCATGAAAGTGTACAATACCATCAGTGGACCAACTTTCAAACTTCTGTGATCTTGTTGTGTCAAACTTAGGGATACAATCTTTTGGCTTCTACTTCATGACATAGTCAATACTAGAAATTTGTTGAAGAGAAAGAACATGCATCTCCATTCCTATAACTGTGTATTATGCTCTGCCAATGTGGAAGAAACCATGGGACTACCCATTTGCATTGAATTGTTGATACCACCCTTATTTCCCTAATAAAAATAAAGGGACATTAAGTTATCACGAGATATGCCTGATGACTCAACTTATTCCAATTGATATTCCATTAGACATCATTTTGATGAGTTGCTGGACTATCTGGTCAGTCGAAAATGATAAGATTTTTCCCACCACCATGGTTGGGTCTACTATCTTAAAGAAGGACTAGCCGCAACAGAGATCAGAGAAAATCCATCTAAAGCGCACAAGATCAAGTCTTGGACTGAGCAATAGATTCCTTAAATATCATCATGTTTACAATTTTTTTTTGAAAGGAGGCAAAAGACTTGACTCATTCTCCAATTAAGAGGGAAAATGACTTTAATGTTTTTGTTACAACACCCATTGTGTTACAACACCTACAAAAGGCCTACTCTCGCGACATGATGGATTCCAATTTCTTTGCACCAGAAGTGACCCAATTTTGAGCCTCGATCTTGATGTTAGCTAGTATAACCGTCCGCCGGGCACTCTTGTGTTTGAATATGCGAGCATTCCGTTCATTCTAGATTGTCCTAGAAGTGAGCATGGAGAGGGTAGTCATGGCCTTCCTTTTCGGTATGGTAGAATCGGAGAACACGATCCACCACTCTTCAGTTAACCGTTACGAAACTAGCATTGGCTGAATGCAACTTTATGTAATTTTTGTATCCCTTTGTACATATTTATTTATGGGATTTTATTCTTTTGCCCCTGGTTCCTTAGTTGTACTCATTTTCCCCATTCATTAACTCTTTCCTCACTTTTCCCCATGTCTTGGGTTTTTTTGCATTCATATTTTCTTCACTTTCCCCCCAAAAAAAGTTGCTCAAAAAGGTTGCAAAATGAGTGAATTGGGACAAGTGAATACAACTAAGGAACCAGGGGCATAAGAATAAAAATTCCTTTATTTATTGTGTAAAACTACCGTAGAACTATTGTCTTTGGCTCAAAAAATACTGCAAAACATTTCTACAATAACGTTTGGGTATCATCTAATTCTTACTTATTGTTTATTGTCGATTGCACGCGGGGGCTAGACCTTTGTGGTGAGGCAGATTGTGTTTTGAACAACACCATTAATCTTCAGGAGATTGGTCTAGCAATTAGTAAGACACACCATTTAGTGTGTGGTATAGTTGGGTCGTTATGGTCGATTTGTACCGAAATGGAGCAAGTTCCTCGCAAAGAAAGATCGGGTCACCCTTACCAAATTCCTATTTGTCTAACTACACGCTTTGATGTTAGGGGACGTTTTTGTTTCTAGCATACGTCCTTGGAAACTTTTTCATTAGATAAAAAATTTAGTTGGGCCTAATTTTTACATTTTACTAATTTCATTGGTGTTAGCGCACAATTGTACTGGAACATCTCATTAGGTAGAGAATAAGTTAGCACCTGATTTTCTTCTGTTATAGATATTTCTTGAAAGTTAGTGCACAAATTGTCGCGTCCTTGATTGTTACTCCTAGGTTCCAAATTAGCTGAACCAGGGAAGCTTAATTTGGAACGAAGGATTTGTTTTACAAGGAAATACTCTTCCATCAAGCTCTATTTTCCATGATTGTGCCGATTCAATAAATGTAGCTACCATTGAGGCTATTCTTTTAGCTAGGTTTCACTTATTCATGGGTATTAGATGACATTTTCCAAGGCATCGGCCATTTTTCGTTGGATTTAGATTATGTGCAGACTACTAATCCTATATATCTAAATAGTTGATCAACACTATATTTATCTTAACACGCACATATGCCTCATTACACATGCCACACTCAAAGGTCCACGTGAACATGTACGAGAAAAATTGTTCCACTAGTTTATTCCTACTATTTATATTTATCTTAATATGCACATAGTCTACCACACCACACATGTCACGTCATTAAAGACTCACCACAACATGCATGGATTTTTACCATTATATTGCACTACTTATATTCAATAAATTATAACATATAATATGTAGTTTTACTTTTAGTTCATATATTACTAATACTAATACATATGTTTCTTACAATTCAAATTTATTAAAATATATTAGACCCAATTTTTACCACAACACACGGGGTATCATATAGTTTTCCATGTTCTTAGAGATTTAGCATTTTTAGCACATGTTTTATATTGTTGGGCATCTAGATGGTTATTTCGTTTCAACATAATTTTCTTATTTTCTACCAATTTCATGAGTTTTATCACTCATTCTTATGGCCTCCTCCCTGCTACTCCTATGGTTGTAAGTAACATCAGTACCTACTCATTGTAGCTTAGGTCTATGAGTGTGGTAGATTAGAGTAGATCTGCACGTAGTATGGTAGGTTGTGCACGTATTGCTTCATTATGTTGTGTGAGGAGATGGTAGATCAGATTGTAGTGGTACCATTTTGGTAGTATGGTAGGTTTTTCTTGTTGCCAGCGGTGATGTTCATTCTATGGTGATACATGCACATGTTTTCCGTGTCGTTTTAATGCGACTATGCTAGATGTGGTAGTATGTTGAGCTTGATGTTTACTCCATGTGTACTATGGTAGATGTCGTAGTGTGTTGAACTTCATGATCACTCCATGCTAATTTTCTAGATGTGCTAGTGTGTTGACCTTGATGATCAATCCATGTGAACTATGGTATTGTGTTAGATGCATTATTCTTGTTAAGCTAATATGATGCTAACCCTCGTAGGAGATGAACATCGAAGACTTAAGGTAGGCCCTTGTTTTGTCAAATACCGTGACCTTTCATGCATATATTGAAGACTCCCAACCATTTCCTTCGGATGCAGAGATATTTGAGGGTGTGTAGTAGACTTTTGGTGGTGGCGATCCATGCAGTAACTACTATGGCGTCCATTAAGGATGGCAATACACAGATTAGGAGGCAATGAAGAGGAATGCAATGAAATAGTCTTCCTCTATGTCCACCTTCATGTGGAAAAGGATGTGTGGTACATCGCTAGTGAGTTTGTTGGGATGGAAGTGGACCAAAAGACGCTCTGACTTAGGACATGTCTGAGCCAGAACTATTATGTGTAGTGCAGGGATCTCTAGTGATGGTGGAATGCATCATGATGATGTATATTTTTGGTAGCTAGAGCATTAAAATTCTTGATCGACTATATATATTTTGTTGAGGTGGTATATACTAACCCCTCAGATGATGATGCTGAACTCGAGGTGGTTTTGTAGTGATAGGATGACACCATAGTAGATGGGATGAATGTGTGATGCTTTTGGGTATATTAATCATGCATGGTATGTTGGTTTGTTATATATGTTTTGTCAACTTGTGTTGCTTGTTCTTCTTGGTGAACTTTTGTACCTATATATTGGTAGATGAAGTGGCATGTGGTGTACTCAGGATGTTTCAGGAGTCTACACCTCGTGGTAGGCATAATATGTCTACCATGAACAAGTCAACTATTATAATAAAAATTGCTATAGAGGGTTTAAGACTAGAGAGTAGGCGGAGGATGATTACTCCAAGTTTTCCATCACATATAAGAGCAAGCATGGAGTATAAAAGGGTGTAGTTTATATCATGTTAAGTAGGCTGAAGAACTTTAGAATCCTTGTCCATTTTCTGCCATTGTAGTTTTGTTGTTCTCTTGTGATCGTATGTAACAAGCAATGATAACACTCATTCGGATGATAGATAGTAAGCTCACCACATTGGGCTACAAGGTAACTACATCAAGCCTAACATATGCAACCAAACACAAACTTAGTGCATGAGCACAACCACAAATCACGAAACATGGACAACCTAACACTGGGAACAAAGTTGATGCCCTCATCCATCACAGGCTTGTTGGAAATATGCCCTAGAGGCAATAATATAGTGGTTATTACCATATTTCCTTGTTCATGATACTCGGTTATTATCCATGAATTGTATTGACCAAAAACTTAAATACATGTGTGGACATATAAACAACACAGTGTCCCTAGTGAGCCTCTACTAGACTAGCTCGTATATCAAACATAGTTAAGGTTTCCTGACCATAGACACGAGTTGTCATTTGATAACATGATCACATCATAAGGAGAATAATGTGACGGACAAGACCCAAATGTAAGCATAGCATTTGATTGTATTACTTAGTTTGTTGCTACTGCTTTCTTCATGTCAAGTATTTGTTCCTAAGACCATGAGATCATGCAACTCCCTGACACCGGAGTAAGCTGCCCTTTGTGTATAAAATGTCATTTTGTAACTGGATGATCATAAATGTGCTCTAAGGTATTTCCGAGGGTGTCTGTTGGGTTGGCATGAACCGAGACTGGGATTTGTCACTCCGTTTGATGGAGAGGTATCTCTCAGCCCTCTCGGTAATACGACATCACAAGAAGCTTGAAAGCAATGTGACTAAGGAGTTGGTCACGGGATCTTGTATTATGGAACGAGTAAAGAGACTTGCCATTAAGGAGATTGAACTAGGGAACTGCATACGGGATTGGTTGAATCCTTGGCATCGTGGTTCGATCGATGGAGGTCTTCGTGAAATATGTAGGAACCAATATGGGCATCCAGGTCCCGCTATTGGTTATTGACCAGAGAGGTGTCTCGTTCATGTGTACATGATTCTTGAACCCGTAGGGTCCGCACGCTTAACGTTCGGTGACGCGAGAGTAGTTTTGGGATATTCATGTTGGTGACCGAATGTTTTTGGGAGTCCCAAATGAGATCCAGAATGTCATGAGGAGTTCCGGAATGGTCCGGAAGTAAAGATTTATATATGGTAAGTCCTATTTTGGTCACCGGAAAAGTTTCGGGCATTACCTATAATGTATCGGGTGTCGTAAGGGTTTCGAGGGTCCACTGAGTGGGTCCACCTACCCCATGGGTCCGCATGAGCTGTAGGGATGGCGCCCTAGCCAACCTAAGCCGTGAGAACCAGCCCGTATAGGTGCATGTGGCTTGGTGGGAAGAGTCCCAAAGGCACAAGGCACCCCGAAGGTGCCTTGGAGGAGGGGGACTCCTTCCTTCCTTGTGGAGGGAGGACTCCTCCCTAGTCGTCGACCCTCCTTTGAGGAGAGGCCAACGTTGCGCCCCAAACCTACCCCTTGCCTCCTATATATCGTAGAGGAGAGGGGGAGGGTTAGACACAACAACCCCATGCCCTAGTGGCAGCCCTCTCCCTCCCGTTACCCTGTTCCTCCGCTGATCAGTTTTTCATTAGTGTTTGGCGAAGCCCTGCTGAAACCTACATCACCACCACGCATGCATGCTGGTCGTGATCCCATCTACTTCTCCTCCAGTGCTTGATGGATCAAGAAGTAGGATATGTCATCAAGCCGCACGTGTGTGCTGAACGCGGAGGTGTCGTCCGTTCGATGGTGAATCATGATTGAACCGTGAAGAGTACGAATTCATAAACCACTTTGTATACCCTTCCTCTTAAAGATCTACGATGGTACATAGACACACTCTCCCCTCTCATTGATATGCATCTCTGGTGATAGATCTTGGGTGTTTGTAGGAAAAAATTGTTTACCATGCAACGTCCCCCCATAGTTCCATCATGAGCTTGGTCTATGCGTAGATGATATGCACAAGTAGAACACAAAGTATTTTTGGGTGCTGATGTTCAGATTTCTTACCTCCTTAGTCTTATTTTGATTTTCAGTGGTATTGTGGGATGAAGCGGCTCGGACCAACCTTACTTGTCCTCACACAAGAGACCGGTTCCACCAACTGACATGCAACTTGTTTTGCATAAAGGTGGCTGGCGGGTGTCTGTCTCTCCCACTTTTGTTTAGTCGGATTCGATAGAGGCATGTCCTTGTAGAAGGTTAAAAGGCAACTTTCATATTACCATTGTGGCTTTGCGTAGGTAAGAACGGTTCTTGCTAGTTGCCCTTAGCAGCCACGAAAACTTGCAACAACAAATTAGAGGACGTCTAACTTGTTTTTGCACGACATGTTGTGATGTGATATGGCCAAGACATGATATGATATATGTGATGTATGAGATGAGCATGTTTTGTAATAGTTATCACGAATTGCATGTCTATGAGTATGACAACCAGCATGGGCCATTAGGTTGTCTTTAATTTACTTATGCCTTTTTCTTTACTTTATTGCTATGAGTTAGCAATTGTTGTAGAAGCAGTAGTTGGCGCGAGAACCACATGACGACATGATGATGGAGATCATGGTGTCATGGCGGTGACAATGCAGATCATGCTGGTGCTTTGGAGATGGAGATCAAAATAAGAAGATGATCATGTTCATATCATGCCACTTATATGATCTGCATGTGATTTTTATCCTTTTATGCATCTTATTTTGCTTAGGACGTCGATAGCATTATAAGATGATCCCTCACTAAATTTCAAGATAAAATGGTGTGCTCCCCAAGTATGCACCATTGGGAAAGTTCGTTGTTTCGAAGCACCTCGTGATGATCGGGTCTGATAGACTCTTCGTTCACATACAACGGGTGTAAGCCAGTTTTGCACATGAAGAATACTTGGGTTAAACTTGACGAGCCTAACATGTACAGACATGGCCTCAGAACATAGGAGACACAAAGGTTGAACATGAGTCATATAGTAGATATGATGAACATGGAGATGTTCACCATTGAAATCACCTCATCTCACATGATGATTGGACTTGGGTTGGTGGGTTTGGGTCATGTCACACTTAGAAAAACCGAGGGATGTTGATTTGAGTCTGAGTTCATTAGTAATTTTATTTCTTGAACAAATTATCATGAACATAGTCAAACTGTCTTTTCCAATTATGTTTTAGATCAATAGCTCGCACTATAGACCCTAGTATTTTGATACGTTCCTAGAGAAAACTAAGTTTAAAGATGATGGTAGCAATTATGAGGACTAGGTCCGTGTTATGAGGATTGTCCTCATTGCTGCATAGAAGGCTTATGTCCTTGATGCATTGCTCGGTGCGCCACCCCCTCAAGCGTCATGTGTGGGTGTTTTGCACATCTGACATGCACGTTGTGATGACTACTTGATAGTTTAGTGTGTCATGCTTTACGACTTAGAATTGAGGCTCCAAAGACGTTTTGAATGTCATAAAGCATACGAGATGTTCCAAGAGATGAAACTGAAATTTGAGGCTCCTGCAGTGTTGATAGGTATGAGACCTCCGACAAGTTCTTTGCCTGCAAGATGGAGGAGAATAGCTCAATCGGTGAGCATGTGCTCACACTATTTGTGTGCTACAATCTCTTGAATCAAGTGGGATTTAATCTTTCAGATAAGATAGAGATTGACAGAGTTCTCCAAGTCACTGCCACCAAGCTACTAGAGCTTCATAATGAACTATAACATGCAAGGGGTGGATAAGATGATCCCTAAGCTACTCGCAATGTTTTACGCCATGAAGGTAAAAATCAAGAAGGAGCATCAAGTGTTGATGGTTAGTAAAACCACTAGTTTCAAGATGGAAAAGGGCAAGAAGGCAAACTTTGAGAATGACAATCCAGTTGTTGCTCGAGTGAAGAAACTCAAGGTTGGACCCAAACCCGAGATTGAGTGCTTCTGTTGTAAGAGGGAACAGTCACTCAAGCGGAGAGCCCTAGATACTTGGTAGATAGGAAGGCTAGCAACGTCAACAGAAGTATATATGCTATACATGTTATTGATGTGTACCTCACCAGTGCTTGTAGTAGCCGTTGGGTATTTGATACCAGTTCAGTTGTTGATATTAGTAACTCGATACAGGAGCAGTGGAATAAACAAGACTAGCTAAGGACAAAGTGACAATGCACGTTGGAAGTGTGCTCAAGGTTGACGCGATCACCGTCGGCACACTCTCTCTACCTTCGGGAGTAGTATTAAATCTAAAAAAATTATTTGGTGCCTGCGTTGAGAATGAACATTATATTGATCTTGCTTATCGTGATATGATTATTCATTTAACTCAGAAAATAATGGTTATTCTGTTTACATGAATAATATCTTAATGATCATGCACCCAATGTGAATGATTTATTGAATCTCGATCGTACTAATACACATGTTTATAGTATTGATGCCAAAAGATGCAAAGTTAATGATGCTAGTACCACATACTTGTGGCGCTGCTGCTTAGGTCATGTTGGTATAAACCGCATAAAGAAACTCCATGTTGATGGATGTTTGGACTCATTCAATTTTGAATCGACTGAGACATGCGAACCATGCCTCTTAGGCAAGATGACTAAGACCCTGTTTTCTGGTATGATGGAGCGGGTAAGTGACTTATTAGAAAGAATACATATTGATGTGTGCAGTTCGATGACTGCTGAAGCATCGGTGGATATCATTATTATCTTACCTTCATAGATAATTTCAGTAGATACGAGTATTTTACTTAATGAAACAAAAGGCTGAAATTTTGAAAAGTCCAAGAAATTTCAGAGTGAAGGTGAATATCATAGTGACAAGAAGATAAATTATCTATGATATGATCGTGGAGGTGAATATCTGAGTTACGAGTTTGTCATGCAGGACAATGTGGAAATTGTTTCACAACTCACGCCACCTAGAACACGATAGTGTGTCCCAACATCATAGTCGTACTCTATTGTATATGGTGCGTTCTATCACTATTGGAATTGAGAAATTTGCCATCTGCCATGCCTTTGCCATCTGCTGACACATGGCAAAGATCTTCTTTGCCGTCAGCTGGCACAAAGCAGACGGCAAAGAGGTTGCTGATGGCAAAGGTTTTATTTGCCGTCAGCCACCTCTTTGCCGTTCGCTGACGCATGGCAAAGGGCTCGGAGGCGGACGACAAAGAAAACCCGGACGGCAAAGGGGGCTCCCCCTAACGGCCGAAGCCCACCCCACCCACCCACCCCTTTGCCGTCCGCCTCCCAGCTTCTGCAGACGGCAAAGGGGGGCTCCCCTAACGGCACCCAGCCCCCACCCCCGCTCCCCTAACGGCACGCTCCCCGTCGATCTCCTGTCATCTCGCGCGCGCCCCTGCCCCCTACAGTGCCGCCGCCACCACCCCTTCACTGCTCCGGCCCACCGCCGCCGCCCTCCTCCCTGCGGCCCTCCTCCCCACGGCCCTCCTCCCCGCCGCCGACTACCGGCTCTCCCCGCTCCCCTCCTCCCCGCAAAGGGGCGCCACCCCCACGGCTGGAGCTCGCCCGCCCCTCCTCCCACTGCCCTGCTCCCACTGCCCTCCTCCCCGCGGCCCTCCTCCCACTGCCCTCCTCCCACTGCCCTCCTCCCACTGCCCTCCTCCCCGCGGCCCTCCTCCCCGCCGCCGACTACCGGCTCTCCCCGCTCCCCTCCTCCCCGCAAAGGGGCGCCACTGCAGGTAATTTTTTTTCTTTTTTTCTTTATTTCCTGTTTTTTCTCAGCTTAAATTGTTCATAGGAGGATGGATTTTATTACAAAGTAAGTTGAAAAGAGTGAGTTGGTTATATTGTGGAATTCCTTCATGATGATACTTGTGTATTGTTGAAAAGAGTGTAAGTAAGTTGATTCATGTTACTTGTGTATGTTTTAGAAAACAGTAAGAAGCATCAATCATGTATCCCACAAGGACGTGTGATCCCGGAGCTGAAAAGAGTTCGTATACGATAGTTATACAGATATTATATTAAATAACACATGTTTGAAGTTATATAATAAAGTAGAAGTTTGCTTTACTTATAGGTTCTTTTTGGATATTTAGAGCCCCGTTTTTTATGTGAAATTAGATAGTTAGTTTATTAGGTAGAAAAAGTAGATAGAGAAGAAAACAATAGATAGAAAAAAACTTAGAAGAAAATAAGAGAATAATAAACTAGAAGAAAAAGGAAGAAGAAGAAGAAGAAGAAGAAGAAGAAAGAGGATAGGAGGACAAAGATAAAAGAAAGAAGAAGAAGAAGAAGAAGAGGAGGAGGAGGAGGAGGAGGAGAAAGAAGAAGACGAATAATAATATGATGATCAAGAAGAAGAAGAAGAAGAAGAGGAGAGAGGAGAAGAAGAAAGAAAAGGACCCCGACCCCGACCCCCAGCCCACGACCCCCGACGCCCGACGCCACCAACCCCCGACCCTCGACCCCCGACCTTCGATGCCACTAAGACCCGACTCCCGACCCCCGACGCCCGACATCACTGACCCCTGACCCCCGACTCCCGAGCCCCGACTCCACTAACCCCCGACCCCCGATGCCCGACGCCATTGACCCTCGACTACAGGAGCCACTGGCCCTCGACCCTCGACCCCCGACGCCTGATGCCACTGACCCTTGACTCCCGACGCCACTGACCCTCGACCCCCGACCCCCGACGCCCCTGACCCTCGACCCCCGGCCCCCGACCCCCGACCCCCGACACCATTGACCCCCAACCCCCGACCCCCGACACCTCTTCGCCGTCTTGTTGACCAAAGAGACCCCAACCCCCGACGCTAGTGATCCTCGACCCCCGACAACACTAACCCCCGACCACCGACACAACTAACCCCCGACCGCCGACGCCACCGACACCCGACACCACCGACCATCGACGCCACCGACAACCGACACCACCGACCATCGCCGCCACTAAGCCGACGGGGTCATAATTTTGTAAATTATGAGTTAGGTCACATATTTTCCGATTATGTTAATTATAAAAACATCATATTTGTGTTGATCGGGTGAATTTCAATGTGCAGTTGTTCGACGACCTCCACGTGCGTTGGACGAGCTCCGCCCTTGCGTTTGTTGGTGAGCACAAATGACTTCTCCTCCTACCCCCTTAATTTGCTCTGTCCCGGTCTTCGTGCCGATGAAACTTGCTCCCTATAGGTTTCTTCAATCATGAGTATGCATGACCAGTATGCGTCTCCCGTTCGAAAGGGCGACATCTATAAATATGCATTTCTTTGCATATTTATAACCGCCATCCTTTCGAATTGTCCAACATTATCCATGGACAGCCCGAGTATGTGTAGATTGGGTTTGTTTTCCCGTATGATGTGCTCCGGATCCGATGCGGAATTTCGTCAGTGCCTCCCCTGTTGTTCTCCGGGTACACATCCTCTCTGCTTATTGCCAAGACATGTATCAGGAGAACAACGGGGAGGTGTTGCCGAAATTCTGCGTCGCATCTGGAGCAGAGCATGGCAAAACGAACCCAGTCTACACATACTCGGGTGGGATTAGGACCTATCTTTACCTATTAGCGTGTAGGTTGCATGGACGTAATAAAATTGACAAACTTGATTAGCGTATGAATATAGATGATGAATTATATATTTATTTCTTGTGCCCCCATAGGTAGCTAGGCAACATGAGTGATCGTGCTTGGATGTACATTGGTCACCCTAGTCAGAAAGACATGACCCATGAATGGTTAACAAAAACCAGGGGGTTTGTGAGAGCCGAATTTGCAAATGGCCAGCATAAAACATGGTTCCCTTGTCCCAACTGCGACAAATGGAAAAAGCAGACAGAGTTTGAAATGGGTAAACACCTGCAGAAGTGGGGTTTTACGCCTAATTATACGGTGTGGACTTTTCATGGTGAGTCTGACCAACGTGCTAGAGCTGAGGTGATTCATCGTCGCACCGACGAGCATGGTACCGGGATTGAAGACATGGTGCAAGACTTTGATGATGCTCGTGATTCGAACGATGAGATGGAGGAATCTCCAAAGGCCTTCTATGAAATGCTGGAGTCTTCAAAACGTCCTCTCCACGAGCAGACTGAGCTTTGTCAGCTGGATGCCATCGCACAAGTAATGGCTCTGAAGGCTCAATTCAACCTAGGCAGAGAATGCTACGACGCGATGATGACGATATTTGGACGCTTTCTACCCAAAGGCCATGTACTGCCTGCAAACCTGTACCAGTCAGAGACAATCCTCCGTGTACTTAAGATGCCCAATGAGAAGATACATGCATGTGAGAATGGATGTGCCTTATTTAGGCTTCAGTATGTGGCCTTGAACTATTGCCCCATTTGCAATTCTTCCAGGTATATTGTGGTAGACAACGGCATGGGTGAGAAGAATCAGACCAAAATCCCCATTAGTGTTCTCCGATATCTGCCAATCGTACCAAGACTTCAACGTCTTTTCATGGTCGAAGAGACGGCCAGACAGATGACATGGCACAAATTGGGCAAAAGAACCGAACTAGATGCGGATGGGAACAAGATGCTGGTACACACTTCAGATGGTTTTGCGTGGGGGCACTTCGATGCATTACATAAGGATAAATTGGAAGATCCAAGGCAACCTAGAGTTGCCATCAGCATGGATGGGTTCAATCTGTATGGTATGACGGCAGCACAATATAGTTGTTGGCCTGTATTTGTCATTCCACTAAATTTGCCACCCGGAGAGATTATGAAAAGAAAGAACATATTCCTGACGTTGATAATTCCAGGGCCCAACTATCTAGGGAAGAATATGAATGTGTACATGCAACCGCTTAAGGATGAGTGGCAAGAAGCCTGGGATAATGGGATCAAGACCTACGACGGGGCTACGAAAACAAATTTCAAAATGCATGTGTGGTACATGTACTCGATGCATGATTATCCGGCGTTTGCGCTATTCGCTGGCTGGTGTGTGCATGGAAGGTTCCCGTGCACCACATGCAAGGCAGCTCTTCAGTTCCGTTGGCTGCAGGCTGGTCGCAAGTATTCTTGCTTCGACATGCATGGAAAATTCCTGGATCCTGACCATAAGTTCAGAAAAGACAAGAAGAATTTCATCAAAGGTAGAGTTGTCAAAAACACTGCACCAGCTGTGTTGACAGGCCAACAGACCCTTGATCAGTTAAACGCTCTCGAGCCTGATCCTTTGCGTCCAGGATACTTCAAAGGGTATAATACGGAACACGCCTGGACTCACAAGTCATGCTTATGGGATCTCCCTTACTTCAAAGACCTCCTTTGCCCACACAACATTGACGTGATGCACACTGAAAAGAATATTGCGGAGGCCATTTTTGGTACATTGTTCGGCATAGAGGGGAAGTCAAAAGATAATCCTAAGGCTAGAATCGACCTGGAGGCTCTATGTGATAGACCGTTGCAAAACTTGCGACAATGGAAAGGAAAGCAAAGCATAGCGAAGCCAAAGGCATGGTTCAATCTTGAAAGGCCAGCTATGAGGGAAATTCTATTGTGGGTGAAAATGCGGTTGATGTTCCCCGATGGGTATGCTGCGAATCTAAAGAGGGGAGCGAGTCTTGAGAAATTGAAAATATTTGGCCTCAAGAGTCATGATTGGCACATATGGATTGAGCGGGTAATGCCGGTGATGTTGTGTGGCTTTATCCGTGAGGATGAATGGCTAGTACTGGCAGAGCTGAGCTATTTCTTCCGTTCTCTTTGTGCGAAAGAACTATCGCCTGGCGTGCTAGATGAAATGGAAGAGTTGGCGCCGGAGTTGATCTGCAAATTAGAAAAGATCTTTCCACCGGGCTTCTTTAATCCAATGCAACATTTGATTTTTCCTCTCCCGACCGTGGCAAGAATGGGGGGCCCGTTCAAAATAGATGGTGCTACTCAACTGAGAGGATGCAGAAGATGCTTCGAGCTAAGTGTAAAAATAAACGTAGAATTGAAGCATCGATGGCCGAGGCATTCATTACTGAGGAGGCGGCAAACTTCGTGACAGCACACTACGAAGCCGAAAATCATCATTTGCATAACCCGAAGCCTCGGTACAGTGATGGCGCTCGAGAAAAAGTTCGATCCAACCTCAGCCTATTCAAAGGTAAGCTCGCACCATCCGGTGCTTCGAAAGGGAAATCGTTGGATGTCGAAGAATAGCGGACCATTTCATTGTATATCTTCACCAACCTAACAGAAGTGCGGCCGTACATCGAGTAAGTTCTCGGTAATTTATTGTTCCGCAACTTCTAATTGCTTTGAACTACTCTTATTCCCGGATATTTGATATATTCGATACATCGCCGAATTCTCGGATGGAGCGGTCATCGAAAAGGATTCCGTCGAAGAGTATGAGCTTCTCGCAAAGCATGGAGGTGACTATCCCGGTTTCATATCTTGGTTCAACCAAAGGGTAATTTATTACCATTAAGGGCCCATTTGATTTATTGGTCTAATTTGCGGCTAATGCATCCATTCTTTCGTATTAAACTTGTAGGCTGATGCAGAGTCTATGGACGCCGAGTTGAGACAAGTCGCTAATGGTTTTGACTATAAGGTCCGTTCATTTGACAAATACAACATCAACGGGTATCACTTTCGTACCTTTGGCAAAGAGCTATCTATGCCCGACCTAAAGACTACAAATTGTTCTGTCTGTGCTATCGGCGAAGGAGACACCGAGTATTATGGAAGAGTTGAAGCAATTTATGAACTTCTATTCTATGGTGAAAACCCACCGACCGTCGTAGTCTTCAAATGTTATTGGTTTGAGCCGAAGGAGACTAGAAGGACTCATGAACATATAGGATTAGTCGAAATCAACCAAAACACCCACTTAGATGTTCCCGATGTCTATATTACGGCTCAACAGGCGACACAAGTTTTCTATCTACCGTGGGCCTGCCAAACTGATCCAAATCTCAAAGGTTGGGATGTCGTTTATGAAGTGCCACCACATTTTAGACCACCTACCCTCAATGAAGAGGATTACGAACCTTACATCAACCCAGATACATATGAAGGAGAATTCTTCCAAGAAACACGTATGTCCAAGAAACGTTTCAAGAACCGCTCTACTTCACCCCAGAACATTGAAGTAGACAGCGACAGTGAATCCGTTTTAACCCTTGAGCCCGAACAGGAAGAGCTGGAAGAAGAAGAGGTTACTGCTGCGGATGACCTGTCACTTCTTGACCGATTACATAATGGTGGCCTTCCACATGTTCTTCGTAATACTGATGATGATGATGCATTTATTGATGATAGTGATGATCATGATGCATTTATACACCCCAAAGAATATATAGAAGAGGACGATTGTTATTAGTTCATGTTAGGTATTCAACTATTATACTATATATAAATTTTGAGTTCATGTTAGGTATTCAATCTTTATTAGTCATGTTGGTATTTATGACGATGATACACTTAAATTATATACATTTTATTACTCCTGTTTGTATTTATGTTGTACTAATTTCATTTACTCTTTGTCATGACAGGTGTTGAAAGATGGTGGGAAAGGGTCGAAAGTACTCCGCGGCTGCTTCTTCGTCGGCGGGTGATTGGATGGGTACTTCCATTCCTGCCTCGCCTCTTCGGAGAGTGTTGCTCTCTACTTTGCAAGGAGCACCCCCCGTGAGAGGAGGTCGACCCCCCGCGAAGCCGAGAGGCACTAAAGGTACACGTTGTATTCATGTTGGTATTTATGTTGTACTCGTGTTGTATGCATATTGGTATTTATATACATTTTATTACTCATGTTGGTATTTATGTTGTACTAAAGGTACACGTGGCCGCGGGAGAGGTAGGGCTACACGGTCTCCGCCACCACCCCAAGCTGATTCAGCTGAGCACAAGACTTCTAGGGTGGATTCGTCTGAGGTGGAGGCTACACGGTCTCCGGTTCACGAGCCTCGGGTCGACGAGCCTTAGGTCGACGAGCCTTCGATCCACGAGACTCCTGTCCCAGAGGCTTCCTTCCAGGCGACTCCGGAGCAAAGCAGGGATGAGGGTACGTCCCAAGAGACCCAGTGGGATACCTGGCCTGAGGCAAGTGGCCATGCTGGTAGCGATGAGGAGCTGGGTGAGGGGGCTACCGTCTACCAGCGTGGTAGTTCGGGGCTCCCGCTCGTGCCAACGACCCCCGAGAAGAGGTGGTCGATTAGGCCAAATGGGGACAAGTAAGTTAATTTACTCTTATTTAACCTTTTGCCTTCGCATTTTCTCAAATATCTAATGTTTTGGCTTTAATTTGTCATACTGTAGGGGTTGGATTTTTGCCAAGGGTGTCCGCAAGCCCAACAGCGTCCTTGGTGTTCTTTGCCGTCAAAACTTCCCAGGGTTTGTTATGTTGCCCGGTCGGGAGCGAGAGGTAGGAATGACCTGGGAGCACTACTTGGGTGCCCCGGCCCCGCCGGAGGTGGAGATCGACGGTGTTTTGTGTGACACGAGGGCGGACATGGTGATCCGAAAGTTCTGGGTAATTTCTCTTTCACACAATTATAAATCAACCATAGCTATTTATTGTACAAATCGGTGTTGTCTCGTTTGCAGACCTATTACAGGTGTGAGGAGGGATACGAGGAGGACGCGGCAAAGGTTATCGAAACCGAATGTCGCCGCCTACTTCAAAACTTTCGGCACGAGGCTCGGGTGCAGGCTGTTCGAGACTACTATGCCACGCGGCGTATTAGGCTTGACAAGGCGAAGTGCCGTGATGCTAAGATGGAGAAGGAGCATTACATGAAGGTAATTACATATTATTAAGGCTTTGTAGTTAGTTTCCTTGATTTGGTTCTTACGCGCTCAAATTTCTCTTTATTAACTTAGGTGCCCCCGAGATGGTGTGTGGATAAGATGGATTGTTGGGAGGCCTTGGTGGATCAGTGGTGCTTCGAAACGTGGGAGGCCAGCCACAACAATGCCAAGGAGAGGCGTGGCAAAATGGTTGGCATGCCACACCATCAAGGGGGCGTCAACTTAATCCAATTTGGCGAGAACTGGGTATGTGGTTTGCTTCATGCCTCATGCAATTCATTCTTAATGCTATCTTGAGCCCTTTACCAATACAATTTTCCTCTCTCTCTTTTAGGCGCGTCACAATAAGACGGAGGCGCCACAGATGTACGACCTGTATGCGATGGCCCATACTGCCTCGTACAAGAAGGTCAAGGCATTCTCTGAGTCTGACCTCGAGCATCCAGAAAACTTCACCAACATCTCCTCCCACGACAAGCTCGTGAAGTACAGAGATCACGGGAAGGCGAGGAAAGGGGAGGACTTTAACCAGAGCGAGGGGCCTATTGATCCAGAGCTGGTGATGATAGCTGGCAACGGGAGGCCCCATGGCTCGATCGCCATTGGAGACGGCCTTATACGTTGTCCTAGCTCTCTCCGGCAGATAAAGGCACGCCAAACGAGCTCTTGTCCAGAGATAACACGTCGTGCACGGCCAGTCGAGCTCGCCATCGAGGTTAGTTTAATGGACTCAAATATCTTTCCGCATTATGTTGTGCGTTGGAACCAATATGCTAACAATGAGTTCTGTTGTAGGCTGCTATTCAGAAAGAGAGAGAGGCAATGCAGGCGGCTATGGCGGAGAAGGATAAGGAAATTAGGGAGCTGGAGGAGAGGACGACTGCATTGGTGGAGGCGGAGAGGGCACGGAATGATGCGTCTACCAGGGCCATATACAAGCTCTTCGTGGTAAGTTTCTTCTTCATGTTATTTCAAATCTTGAATTTGAATGTCCGTTTCATTAATAAATAAAAAGTTTGACTTGTCGAAACAAAATGTACAGTCTATATGCGAGAAGAACGGCCAAGTCCCTCCGCCGATGCCAGTCGTTAACGTGGCGGGGACGGTGAGTTTCATTTCAGTGGAGTGATCTTAAGAGTGTCCTCATGCTAACTACACATTGCAAACGATGTTTGGTGCAGAATATGTCCCGAAACGCATCGCACGACCCTTCTACAATCGAGCCTTCTCCAGGGCACCCTTCTCCAGGTGAAACAAGCCAGAGCCACCGTGCTTTACCCTAACTTAGGTATGTTATTTCTAGTGTTTTAATAAAAGATAGCTAGATGACATAATTAGCTTAGTTAGCTCCAAAAAGACCTATTTAATAAAATATAGCTAGATGACATAGTTAGCTTAGTTAGCTTAGTTACTTTAGTTAGCTTAGTTAGCTTAGTTAGCTTAGTTAGCTTAGTTAGCTTAATTAGCTTAGTTAGCTTAGTTAGCTCCTCCTTCTCCTTCTTCTTCCTCCTTCTTCCTCCTTCTCCTTCTCCTTCTTCTTTTCTTCTTCTTCTCCTCTTCCTTCTCCTTCTCCTCCTCCTCCTCCTCCTCCTTCTTTTACTTCTTCTTCTCTTTCTCTTATTCTACGTAGCTTAGACTCATCCAACAAAGCCTAAATTGGCTAATTATCCATCTAAATGACATAATTAGCTTAGTTAGCTCCAAAATGGTCTATTTAATAAAAAAAAATGACCTATACTTAGCTAATTATCCTCAAAATGACATAATTAGCTCCAAAAAGGCATTCTTAGCCAATTTAGCCCGAAGAAGGGGACGAGAGGAGAAGAAAGTGGAAAAATGAAAGGAAGGAAGAAGAAGAATATGAGAAGAAGAAGGAGAGGGAGGAGGATAAGAAGAAGGAGGAGAAGGAGGAGAAGAAGGAGAAGGAGCTCCTCCTTCTCCTTCTTCTTCCTCCTTCTTCCTCCTTCTCCTTCTCCTTCTTCTTTTCTTCTTCTTCTCCTCTTCCTTCTCCTTCTCCTCCTCCTCCTCCTCCTCCTCCTCCTTCTTTTACTTCTTCTTCTCTTTCTCTTATTCTACGTAGCTTAGACTCATCCAACAAAGCCTAAATTGGCTAATTATCCATCTAAATGACATAATTAGCTTAGTTAGCTCCTAAATGGTCTATTTAATAAAAAATGACCTATACTTAGCTAATTATCCTCGAAATGACATAATTAGCTCCAAAAAGGCATTCTTAGCCAATTTAGCCCGAAGAAGGGGACGAGAGGAGAAGAAAGAGGAAAAATGAAAGGAAGGAAGAAGAAGAATAGGAGGAGAAGAAGAAGGAGAGGGAGGAGGATAAGAAGAAGGAGGAGAAGGAGGAGAAGAAGGAGAATGAGCTCCTCCTTCTCCTTCTTCTTCCTCCTTCTCCTTCTCCTTCTTCTTTTCTTCTTCTTCTCCTCTTCCTTCTCCTTCTCCTCCTCCTCCTTCTTTTACTTCTTCTTCTCTTTCTCTTATTCTACGTAGCTTAGACTCGTCCAACAAAGCCTAAATTGGCTAATTATCCATCTAAATGACATAATTAGCTTAGTTAGCTCCTAAATGGTCTATTTAATAAAAAATGACGTATACTTGGCTAATTATCCTCGAAATGACATAATTAGCTCCAAAAAGGCATTCTTAGCCAATTTAGCCCGAAGAAGGGGACGAGAGGAGAAGAAAGAGGAAAAATGAAAGGAAGGAAGAAGAAGAATAGGAGGAGAAGAAGAAGGAGAGGGAGGAGGATAAGAAGAAGGAGGAGAAGGAGGAGAAGAAGGAGAATGAGCTCCTCCTTCTCCTTCTTCTTCCTCCTTCTCCTTTTCCTTCTTCTTTTCTTCTTCTTCTCCTCTTCCTTCTCCTTCTCCTCCTCCTCCTTCTTTTACTTCTTCTTCTCTTTCTCTTATTCTACATAGCTTAGACTCGTCCAACAAAGCCTAAATTGGCTAATTATCCATCTAAATGACATAATTAGCTTAGTTAGCTCCTAAATGGTCTATTTAATAAAAAATGACGTATACTTGGCTAATTATCCTCGAAATGACATAATTAGCTCCAAAAAGGCATTCTTAGCCAATTTAGCCCGAAGAAGGGGACGAGAGGAGAAGAAAGAGGAAAAATGAAAGGAAGGAAGAAGAAGAATAGCAGAAGAAGAAGAAGGGGAGGGACGAGGATAAGAAGAAGGAGGAGAAGGAGGAGAAGAAGGAGAAGGAGCTCCTCCTTCTCCTTCTTCTTCCTCCTTCTTCCTCCTTCTCCTTCTTCTTTTCTTCTTCTTCTCTTCTTCCTTCTCCTTCTCCTCCTCCTCCTCCTCCTCCTCCTTCTTTTACTTCTTCTTCTCTTTCTCTTATTCTACGTAGCTTAGACTCATCCAACAAAGCCGAAATTGGCTAATTATCCATCTAAATGTCATAATTAGCTTAGTTAGCTCCTAAATGGTCTATTTAATAAAAAATGACCTATACTTAGCTAATTATCCTCCAAATGACATAATTAGCTCCAAAAAGGCATTCTTAGCCAATTTAGCCCGAAGAAGGGGACGAGAGGAGAAGAAAGAGGAAAAATGAAAGGAAGGAAGAAGAAGAAGAGGAGAAGAAGAAGAAGGAGAGGGAGGAGGATAAGAAGAAGGAGGAGAAGGAGGAGAAGAAGGAGAAGGAGCTCCTCCTTCTCCTCCTTCTCCTCCTTCTTCCTCCTTCTCCTTCTTCTTTTCTTCTTCTTCTCCTCTTCCGTCTCCTTCTCCTCCTCCTCCTCCTTCTTTTACTTCTTCTTCTCTTTCTCTTATTCTACGTAGCTTAGACTCATCCAACAAAGCCTAAATTGGCTAATTATCCATCTAAATGACATAATTAGCTTATTTAGCTCCTAAATGGTCTATTTAATAAAAAAGACCTATACTTAGCTAATTATCCTCGAAATGACATAATTAGCTCCAAAAAGGCATTCTTAGCCAATTTAGCCCGAAGAAGGGGACGAGAGGAGAAGAAAGAGGAAACATGAAAGGAAGGAAGAAGAAGAAGAAGGAGAGGGAGGAGGATAAGAAGAAGGAGGAGAAGGAGGAGAAGAAGGAGAAGGAGCTCCTCCTTCTCCTTCTTCTTCCTCCTTCTTCCTCCTTCTCCTTCTCCTTCTTCTTTTCTTCTTCTTCTCCTCTTCCGTCTCCTTCTCCTCCTCCTCCTCCTTCTTTTACTTCTTCTTCTCTTTCTCTTATTCTACGTAGCTTAGACTCATCCAAGAAAGCCTAAATTGGCTAATTATCTATCTAAATGACATAATTAGCTTAGTTAGCTCCTAAATGGTCTATTTAATAAAAAATGACCTATAATTAGCTAATTATCCTCGAAATGACATAATAAGGCTTACGTAGCTGCAACATGACCTATTCCCCCTAACTTAGGTATTAAATGGCCTATAATTAGCCTAACTAGATCAAAAATGGCTTAATAAGCATAGTTTGCTCCGGAATGACCTATTTTACCCAAGTTAGCTCCGAAACGACCTATAGTTAGCTAGGGTTCCACCTAAATGACTTAATTAGTTTAGTTAGCTCCTAAATAGTCTATACTTAGCTAATTTCTCTCCAAAATAACCTATATATACACTACTTCATCTAGTATTATTCTTCTAACTTTCTTATTTGTCATTTTGCAGATTACCTTCACTTCACGGGAAGCTTGGAAAATATTGATGGAATGCTTGAAGATGATTTCTTGTACCATGGGTTGTATTGAAACTATTGTAGTATATGAATATATGAAACTTTGTATGCACGTGGATGAAACTGGTGTAATGTATGAAACTTTGTATGCACGTGGATGCAACTTGAAAGCTGGATATAAGAGGTTATTTTAATATGGTTATGAGTACGGAAAGAAATTTATTTATGTCAAATATATATATATATATATCCTGATTATTGTTAAAAATGCTGGATATAACAAAAAATAAATAAAAAAGGGGCTGGTTCCCCTCTTTGCCGTGTGCCCCCACATGGCAAATGGGGGAGGCAGACGGCAAAGGGGGGAATCTGCCCCCTCTCTCTCCCCTCTTTGCCGTGTGCCCCCACATGGCAAAGGGGGGAGGCAGACGGCAAAGGGGGGAATCTGCCCCCTCTCTCTCCCCTCTTTGCCGTCTGCCCCCACATGGCAAAGGGGTGGAGGCAGACAGCAAAGGGGGGAATCTGCCCCCTCTCTCTCGCCTCTTTGCCGTCTGCCCCCACATGGCAAAGGAGGGGAGGCAGACGACAAAGGGAGGAGGCTTGCCGTTAACACTTAACGGGGACGTTGCACCCTTTGTCGTCCCAGTTAATTTGCCGTCTGCCCACTCATGGCAAAGATTCTTTGTCGTCCGCTTTGGGAAAGCTGACGGCAAAGAACCTCTTCACCGGATTTTTTGTACCGTCTACTTTGCCGTCAGCTGACCGACGGCAAAGCCTTTGCCGTCCGTGGTTGCACCCTTTGCCGTCCGCTTTCGCAGACGGCAAATTTATGAATTTCAGTAGTGTATGATGTCTCTTATCAATTTTCCACTGCCGTTTTGGGGTTATCCATTGGAGACAACTACATTCAATTTAAATAGGGCACCATCTGAATCAGTTGACATGATACCGTGTGAAGTATGGTTTTGCGAGAAGCCTAAGCTCTCATTTCTTAGGGTTTGGGAATGCGACACTTATGTGTGATAAGCTCGAACCAAAAGCGGAAAAGTGCATTTTCATAAGATACCCTAGATAAACAATTGGGTATACCTTCTATCATAGATTCGAAGGCAAGGTCTTTGTTGACAAGAATGGATCCTTTCCAGAGAAGGAGGTTCTCTCAAAAGAAGTGAGTGGGAAGAAGGTAGAACTTGATAAGGTTATCAAACCTTCACTTCAATTGGAAAGTAGCGCAACACAGAAATGTGTTCGTGTAATGTGTACACCAACTGAAGAAAAAGCTAATGATGATGATTTAAACTTTGGATCAAGTTACTACCTAACCTCATAGGGTGAAAAGGACACATACTGCCCCAAGTGGTATGATGATCCTGTCCTAGAAGCCATGTTGTTAGACAACAATGAGCCTACGGACTATGAGGAAGTCAAGATGGGCCCAGATTTCGACAAATGGCTAGAGGACATTTAATTTGAGATAGGATCCATGTATGATAACCAAGTATGTACTTTGGTAGACTTTCCCAATGACCGGCAAGCCATTGAGGATAAATGGATCTTTAAGAAGACAAACACTGGTAGTAATATCACTATGTGTAAAGCTCGACTTGTTGCAAAGGGTTTTTGACAAGTTTAAGGAGTTGACTATGATGAGGCTTTATCACCCCTAGCGATTCAAATTTTGTTGGGATTATGTTAGCAGTTGTTGCATTTTTCGATGGATGGATGTCAAAGCATTGTTTCCTTAACGATTTCCTTAAGGAAAGGTAGTATGTGATACAACTAGAAGGTTTTGTCGGTCATAAGGATATTAGAAGGAATGCGAGCTCCAGGGATCCTTCTATGGAATGGTGCAAGCATCTCTGAGTTGGAATATGCTCTTTGATGAGGTCATCAAAGCTTTTGGATTTATACAAAGTTTATGAATAAACTTGTATTTACAAGAAAGTGAGTGGGGCCACTGTAGCATTTCTGATAAGTTATGTGGATGGTATATTCTTGATCGGAAATTATGTGGAAGTTCTCGAAAGCATAAAGGGTTGTTTGAAAGGAGTTTTTCAAAGGAAGACCTGGATAAAGCTTCTTAAATATTGGACATCAAGATCTATAGAGATAGATCAAGACGCGTAGTAAGACTTTCACACAGCACATACCTTGACTAGATTTTGAAGGAGTTCAAAATTGGTGAGTTGAAGAAGGAGTTCTTGACTATATTGTAAGGTGTGAAGTTAAGTAAGACTCAAAGGTTGACCATGATAGAAGAAAGAGAAAGGACAAAGGTCGTCCCCTATGCCTCACCCATAGGCTCTATACTGTATGTCATGTGGTGTACGACACCTAATGTGTGCTTGCCATGAGTCTGACAAGGGGGTACAATAGTGATCCATGAGTGGATCATTGGACAGCGGTCAAAATTATCCTTAGGTACCTAAAAAAGACTAAGGAAATTTTTCTTGGTTATGGAGGTGATGAAGAGTTCGTCGTAAATGGTTACGTTGATGCAAGCTTTGACACTAATCCGGATGACTCTGAGTATCAAACTAGATATGTATAGTGGAGAAGTCAATTGGAATACCTCCAACTAGAGCATGATAGAAACATCTATATTATGACATATAAATTTCCAAAGTACACAGATATGAATTTTGCACACTCGTTGACTAAAGCCTCTCTCACAAGAAAAACATGATCAAACCCTAGAACTCATTGGGTGTGAATCACATGGCGGTGTGAACTAGATGATTACCTATAGTGCAAGTGGGAGACTGTTCGAAATATGCCCTAGAGGCAATAATAAAGTCATTATTATCAAATTTCCTTGTTCATCACAATCTATCCATGCTAAAATTGTATTCACCGGAAACTTAAATACATGTGTGGACACATAAACAACATAGTGTCCCTAGTGAGTCTCTATTAGACTAGTTCGTTGATCAAAGATGGTGAGGATTTCCTAACCATAGACATGAGTTCTCATTTGATAATGAGATCACATCATTAGGAGAATGATGTGATGGAGAAGACCCAACCATAAGCATAGGATTTGATCGTATCACTTAGTTTGTTGCTACTTCTTTCTTCATGTCAATTATCTGTTCCTAAGACCATGAGATCATGCAACTCCCTGACACCGGAGGAATGCCTCGTGTGTATCAAATGTCACTTCATAACTGGTGATCATAAATGTGATCTACAGGTATCTCTGAGGGTGTTTGTTGGGTTGGCATGAATCGAGACTGGGATTTGTCAGTCCGTGTGATGGAGAGGTATCTCTCGGCCCTCCCGGTAATACAACATCATAAGAAGATTGAAAGACATGTGACTAAGGAGTTAGTCACGGGATCTTGTATTACGGAATGAGTAAAGAGACTTGCCAGTAATGAAATTGAACTAGGTAAGGAGATACCGATGATCGAATCTTGGGCAAGTAACATACCGTTGTACAAAGGGAATTGCATATAGGATTCATTGAATCCTTTGCATCGTGGTTCGATCGATGAAGATCTTCGTGGAATATGTAGGAACGAATATGGGCATCCAGATCCCGCTATTGATTATTGCAAAGAGGTGTCTCGACCATGTCTACATGATTCTCGAACCCATAGGGTTCACACGCTTAACGTCCGGTGACGCTAGAGTGCTTTTGGGATATTCATGTTGGTGACCGAATGTTGTTCAGAGTTTCGGATGAGATCCTGGATGTCACGAGGAGTTCCAAAATGGTCCATAGGTAAATATTTACTTACGAGAAATCCTATTTTGGTCACCGGAAAAGCTTCGGGCATTACCTGTAACGTATCGGTGTGCTGAAAGGATTCACGGGGACCACCAGGGGGTCCACCTTCCCCGTGGGCCCGCATGGGCTGTAGGGGTGACACCCTAACCAACCTAGGCCAGGAGAGGCACCTGTGAGGAGAGGCCATACTCCTCCCTAGTCGTCGGCCCTTCTTGGAGGAGGGGCCAAGGATGCGCTCCAACTGTGCCCCTTGCCTCCTATATATAGTAGAGGAGGGGGGCTGGACACAGCAATCCCACGCCCCGGCGGCAGCCCTCTCCCTGTCGTTACCATGTTCCTCCGTAGATTAGTTTTTCAGTAGTGCTTGGCGAATACCTGCTAAAACCTGCATGCCCACCACGTCGGTGTGCTGGTCGTGATCCCATCTACTTCTCCTCCCCCACTTGCTGGATCCAGAAGGAGGAGACATCATCGAGCCGCACATATGCTGAACGTGGATGTGTCGTCCGTTTGGCGCTGGATCGTATTGGATCACAATTGGATCATGAAGAGTATGACTACATCAATCGCGTTATATACGCTTGCACATAACAGTCTACGAGGGTAAGTAGACACACTCTCCCCTCTCGTTGCTATGCATCTCCATAGATAGGTCTTGGGTATTTGCATAATTTTTTTGTTTTCAATGCAACGTTCCGCCACACAGCTTTGTGGGAAACCAAACATGGTAAATAATATGGCTCAGAGCCTGTATCACCCCAACCAGGCTGCACTGGCCACATATGCAAGGTGACAAAATTCATTCAAGGAACCAATCAAGTTGTTAATGAGAGACGATGATCATCAACTTGTACAATGATGACAATCTTTGATAACTCCTCATCCCCCATGAGTTGAAGATGGTCTATGTTAGGTTTATATGAAAATAGTTTAATTTACCTCCACTACAAGTGATATGTATGTTTGAAAACTAACTAGTCAAGGTTTAACAAAAAACCTATGTGTTTTGCACTAGGCCATTTGAAACTGTCACAATCATTGTATTTTTAACAGAACCTAAGTCTATAATTTTTTGTAATTTAATTTTAAAGCTATTAGCGAGATCCATACTTCAATAATAACAATACTAAAGCGGCAACGATTTGAGTTTTCCTATTTTTTGACTTCTTTAACCGCGCCTAAGTATTTACCTCTTAAAGGCTTGCCGTAATATGTGGGCCTTCAGCACCTCCGGACGCTCGCTCGACCCTTCTTCGTTGTTCCAAAGAAAGGGAAGCCGTTGTTGCTGCCTTAACCTATACACCTCTCACTGCCCCGCACACATCATTCTTCGCCGATGTCCATCGCCATCCTCCATCACCCCTCCATTCCCACCCACCTCACCATCTCAACTGATGCATGTGCCGCCTTTGGTATGCATATTCCATCTCCCTAGCGGGAGTTAGCAACCGTGATGGCAAAGGGATAGGTGAACGACACAACACGATGGTGCTCTCTTCCCCAACCTCACCGCTAGGGGAGACGCACATCAACTGAGGGAAAATCTGAGTAGCATCACGACCACCTCTCCCCAACCTCTTCCTAGGGAAGACGCCCGTCGGTGGTGGCGACACAATCACCGTTGAGAGGCGTGATTCAGGACCATGGTTTAGCCGAACCTATAATTCACGCCATACGATTCAACATCCTCCTACATGTGGATCTGTGCCATGCATGCCAACTTCATCCAACACTTTGTGCCATGCATTGTTTAACTTGCAAAACATCTTTTGTCATGCATTCTTTAATCAACCATGTACATATCCTCATGAACAGTATCCACAAAGCAATGGTGCCGAGCGTAGGTTCTGCTGAACCACGGTCGAGAGAAACATTTTCGTACATCGAGTATGCAATTCTGACACTATGGGTAAGATTTTTAGAGGCATGATTCAGGACCATGGTTGAGTCGAACCTATACTCCATGTTGTACGATTCAACATCCTCCTACATGTGGATCCACGTCATGCATGCTAACTCCATCCAACACTTTGTGCCATGCATTGTTTAACTTGCAAAATATATGTCGTCATGCATTCTTTAATCAACCTTGTACAGATCATCATGAACAGTATCCAGAGATCAATGATGTCGAGCGTAGGTTCGGCTGCAGCATGGTCCAGACAAATATTTTCATACAACCAACGTGCGGTTTTCACACTATGGGAAAGATTTGTAGATGCATTGGATCCTAACCGTATACAACGACGAATCCATTGTGGGCATGTTTGTTGGCATATTGGTCGTCCAATTTTCACGTGAGAAGACGATGGTATTTAACATATAATTATTAGACACCGCCACACAATAAGTATTAACTATATCAGAAAGGTACTAACAATAGAATAAATTTACCATATCTAATATTGTGTTGCGTGTTAGCACACTTATGCAAAAACTATGCACGGACTATGATGTCCCACAAGCGTATGGGATTGCAACAATTTTCGAGGGTAGACTATGATGTCCCACTATCGCATGACGGGAAGCAAAAGAATATTCTCAAGTATTAGCAGCTGAATGCGTCAGATTCAACCACACCTGAAAGATTGGTGTCTGCAAGCAAAGTATCAGTAGCAAGGTAGTATGATAGCAACGGTGCCAGAAACAATCTGTTGACGGCAGACTTTTCCTAACTGTTGTATCAATGGTGCCAGCACATTGACGGGGGATTATTCTTAAGAAGAATGCTTCCCCAGCTACGGCTGCAACAAAGTATTTCAACAAGTAGCAGCGAAGTGGCAAGGAACAGCAGTAGCAGCAGGAGCAAAGTAACAAGTAACATCAGCAGCAAAGTAACAAGTAAGAGCAGCAGCAAAGTGGCCCAATCCTTTTTGTAGCAAGGGACAAGCCTAGGTAAAGTAACGTAGCGAGGACCAGTAGTAAAAGACTCGTAGGCAATGGATCGGTGATGGATGAGTATTACGGATGTGATTCGTCACGTAACAGCTATAACACGGAGAGATATGTAACTAGCTCCCGTTCATCAATCTAATGTAGGCATGTATTCCATATGTAGTCATCCGTGCTTAGGGAAAAGAACTTGCATGACATCTATTGTCCATCCTCTCGTGGCAGCGGGGTCCTAATGGAAACTACGGCATATTAAGGTTCTCCTTTTAATAAAGAACCGGACCAACGCATTAACACGCGGTGAATACATGAACTCCTCATACTATGGTCATCTCCGGGAGTGGTTCTGGCTAATGTCACTCCGGGGTTGCCGGGTCATAACACATAGTAGGTGACTACAACTTACAAGATAGGATCTAAAACACACATATATTGGCGACAACATAATAGGTTCAGATCTGAAATCATGGCACTCGGGCCCCTAGTGACAAGCATTAAGCATAGCCAAGTAGTAGCAACATCAATCTAGAACATAGTGGATACTAGGGATCAATCCCCGTCAAGAACTAACTCGATTACATGATAGATCTCATCCAACTCATCACAGTCCAACAAGCCTATGATGAGATTACTCACGAACGATGAAGAGCACCATGGAATTGTGGATGGAGGAAGGTTGATGATGACGATGGCGACGATTTCCCCTCTCCGGAGCCCGAAACGGACTCCAGATCTGCCCTCCAGATGAAGAACAGGATGTGGCGGCGCCTCCGTATCGGAAAACGCGATGAAACTTTCTCTCTGATTTTTTTCCAGGCGAAACGTAAGATATAGAGCTGAGTTTGGGGGGGGGTGGTGCCACGTGGGCCCCACAAGCCTGCACGACGCGACCATAGGGGGTGGCCACGGCCTGTGGGCTTGTGGCCCACTGGCACGCCCCCTCAGGTGGATCTTTGCGCAGGTATTTTTCTTTTATTCCAGAAAAAAATCTCCGTAAAATTTCAGGACATTCCGAGAACTTTTATTTCTGCACAAAAACAACACCATGGCAATTCTGCTGAAAACAGCGTCAGTCCGAGTTAGTTCCATGCAAATCATGCAAATTCGAGTCCAAAACAAGGGCAAAAGAGTTCGGAAAAGTAGATACGTTGGAGACGTATCAACTCCCCCAAGCTTAAAGCCTTGCCTGTCCTCAAGCAATTCAGTTGACAAACTGAAAGAGACAAAAGAAAAACTTTGACGAACTCTGTTTGATCTTGTTGTTGCAACCATGTCTAACTCATAACCAGAATTTCAGCAAGATCACAAGCAAATCACATAAGCAAATGACATCTAGGTCTCACGGTAAACTCATATCAATGGCATAATCAACTAGCGAGCAAATAATAATAAGCCTCAAGTGTCAACACTTCAATCAAAACAACATGAAGCAGTACAAATAGATGGTATCTCGCTAGCTCTTTCTGAGACCGCAAAACATAAATGCAGAGCACCTTCAAAGACCAAGGGCTGACTAAACATTGTAATTCATGGCAATGAAGATCCAGTCATAGTCATACTCAACACAGTTAAAAGCAAAGCATAAAAATGACAGAGGTGCTCTCTAATTGGTGCTTTTATAAGAGGAGGATGACACAACAGGAACATAAATAGACAGGCCCTTCGCAGAGGGAAGCATTGATTTACAGAGGTGCCAGAGCTCAAGCTTTGAAAACAGAGATAATAATTTTGGGTCGCATGCTTTCATTGTCAACGCAATGACTAAGAGTTCTCAACATCTTCCATGCTACACATGCTATAGGCGGTTCCCAAACACAAAAGTAAAATTTTGACTCCCCCACCACCAATCAATCACACTCCACGGCTAGCCAAATCACCGTCCATACCAACATCAATCCTGGGGGTGTTTTGTTTGCAATTATCTTTTCGATTTGAGTATGGAACTGGGAATTCCAATTACCCGCCCCTTTCTCGTGAATGATAGTGAATAAACACATATCAATGATAACACGCCTAACATGGAAGATACCAATAGCCCCTATCACCACATGAGCGGTTCGGGCATGCAAAACATATTATTTCTTGAAGATTTAGAGAGTGGCACATGCAAATTTACTTGGAACGGCAGGTAGATACCGCACATAGGTAGGTATGGTGGACTCATATGGAACAACTTTGGTTTTATGGGAGTGGATGCACAAGCAGTGTTCCCGCTTAGTACGAGTGAAGGCTAGCAAAAGACTAGGAAGAGACAACCTAGAGAGCGACAACAGTCATCAAAATGCATTGAGATTAACTAGCATTGAGTGCAAGCATGAGTCGGACATAAATCACCATGAACAAGAACATCATAGAGGCTATGTTGATTTTGTTTCAACTACATGCATGAACATGCGCCAAGTCAAGCCACTTGAAACATTCAAAGGAGGATACCATCCTATCATACTACATCATAGTCATCTCAACATTCATGTTGGCAACCAAGACAAACCACTATAAGATCCTAGCTAAGTAAGCATGTCATAAGCAACTATGATCTCTAAGTTGTCATTGCAAACATGTTTCTCTCACAACAAAGCTGAATCAGGCATGATGAGCTAGTCATATTAACAAAAACAAAATAGATCGAGTTCATACCAGCTTTTCCAGGCTTAGTCACTTCATCATATATCGTCATTATTGCCTTTCACTTGCACGACCGAACGATGTAATAATAAGCGTGCTCGTGCATTGGACTAAAGCTGGAATCTGTAGGCAAAGACAAAGGAGAAGACAAAGTAATATGGCTCTTTGAAAGCTAAACATGTATGCATGCAAGAGCCACTCAACAGTGTAACCAATATCTTCTACCTTGACCCAAAGAAAAAGAAAACTATCTACACGGGAAAGCTCCCAACAAGCAAAAGAAGAAAAAAGAAAATCTTTTTGGTTTTTCTCAACTAGACAGACACACGAAAAGAAAACGAGAAAAAGAAAATAAACTAGCATGGATGATACAGTGGCAAAGTGTGAACACGGGCTAACAAAGTGAAAGCATAAGCAAGAATGTAAAGTCGGTGAGACACACGTACTCCTCCAAGCTTGGGCTTTTGGCCTAACTTGGTCTACTCCCAAGGATGGTCCTGGCGAAACCCAAAATCATAATGGGGGTTATACGGGAGCGCTGCAGCCACTGCCTAAATAGCTACCTCACGGAGACGAGCAGCCTTTGCCTCCCTCTCATACTCCTCTACCTCTCCTCTGGTTATGTAATATCTCTATTTTACCTGAAAGTCAAAGAAAGCAGGAGCAGGAAGGGTAATATGGAAAACACGCTGCCGGTTAAAAATCAAACGGTATAGGAGGGATTCATCATCCCTCTCAAGGAACTGGTAGCGTGTCAAAGCGACGCGGTCAAGGAAAGCTGTATGGAGCGGGGGATCTCCTTCGCGGATGGGTACTCCAAGAAAATTTGCTATGCGAGTGGCATAGATCCCACCAAAGAAATCTCCTTCAATAGCATTCTTATTCAGCCTCCTTGCTATAGTAGCTCCCATGTTGAAGCTTTTGTCACCCGTCACTGTGCTCTTAAGGATACTAAGGTTGGGTGCACAGAGGTGACAATGCTCAATCTTGGCATTAATGCATGTGCCTATGAAGAGGGCAAAGTAATGCTAGGCAGGAAAATGAATACTCTCCATGGTAGCTTGAGTAATGTCTCTAGTTTCTCCAACCATAATACCAGCGTATGGGATCGCAACAGTTTTTGAGGGTAGAGTATTCAACCCAAATTTGTTGATTCACACAACGGGAAGAAAAAGAATATTCTCAAGTATTAGCAGCTGAATGCGTTAGATTCAACCACACCTGAAAGATTAGTGTCTGCAAACAAAGTATCAGTAGCAAGGTAGTATGATAGCAACGGTGCCAGAAATGATCTCTTGACGACAGACTATTCCTAACTGTTGTATCAATGGCGCCGGCACGTCGACGAGGGATTATTCTTAAGAAGAATGCTTCCCTAGCTACGGCTCCAACAAAGTCTTCCAACAAGTAGTAGCGAAGTGGCAAGGAACAGTAGTAGCAGCAACAACAAAGTAACAAGTAACAGCAGCAGCAAAAGACTCGTAGGCAGTGAATCGGTTCTCCTTTGCTGCTGTTGTTACTTGTTACTTTGTTGCTGCTGCTACTTCTGTTGCTTGCTACTCCGCTATTACTTGTTGCAAGACTTTGTTGGATCCGTAGCTGGGGAAGCATTCTTCTCAAGAATAATCCCCCATCAACGTGCTGGCGCCATTGATACAACAGTTAGGAATAGTCTGCCGTCAACAGATCGTTTCTCGCATTGTTGCTATCATACTACCTTGCTACCGATACTTTGCTTGCATACACTAATCTTTCAGGTGTGGTTGAATCTGGCGCATTCAGCTGCTAATACTTGAGAATATTCTTTCGCTTCTCGTCGTGCGAACCAACAAATTCGGGTTGAATACTCTACCCTCAAAAACTGCTGCGATCCCATACGCTTGTGGGACATCAAGGCTTTTTCTGGCGCCGTTGCCGGGGAGGCACATCTATATTCTCTGAGTCACTTGGGATTGACGTCTGCTGATCACTATGAGGAATCCGAAAGATCCAAGAACTAAAATCTTGCCTTCCACTACGAGGAGAGGTAAGGAATTGCCATCTAGCTCTGCACTTGATTCACCTTCAGTTTTGAGTAACTTTGCGACATCGCCTCCTGCGAGAAATCTTGATATGTCGCGTGTGCTAGATGATGCTACTTCTGATGCCCATGATGCTTATGATGATGCTATGCTTGATACTATGCCTGATGATGCTATGCTTGATACTATGCCTGATGATGCTATGCTTGATACTATGCCTGATGATGCTATGCTTGATACTATGCCTGTTATGCTTGATACCGCTTTGCCACTTGGTGCCCTTGATGCACAAATTGCTAGCGTTGCTGCTAGATGTGATGATTCCTCTGAAACTGCTGATACTATTGAAGTAGAACCTGCTACTATGCCTGATATGCCTGATACACGCTATGTTATGGAGGGAGAGATAGCTGAGGATTTTCTTGCATGTAAGGATAGCTATGATGTTGAGAAATTACTGCGCATGTGGAAAGAAAATCTGTGAACGCTAGGATGGAATACAACCAGAAGTTTGCCACTTCGCCTATCTTTGTGACCGGTAAGGATTATGAATTCTCTGTCGACCCTGAGTTAATCACTCTGGTCGAATCTGATCCCTTTCACGGTTACGAGTCTAAAACAGTTGTAGCCCATCTTACCAAACTGCACGATATAGCCACCCTATTCACTAGTGAGAAAAAGATCCGCCACTACTATATGCTCAAGCTGTTTCCTTTCTCGCTAAAGGATGATGCTAAGACTTGGTTCACTTCACTTGCTCCTGGTTGTGTAGGTAGCCCCCAGGATATGGTCTACTACTTCTCTGAAAAATATTTTCCTGCCCATAAGAAGGAAGCTGCCTTGCAGGAAATATACAACTTTGCTGAAGCTGAAGAAGAGAGTCTCCCACAAGCTTGGGGGAGGCTCATCCAGCTACTGGATGCTTTGCCTGATCACCCTCTTGAGAATAACGAAATACTTGATATCTTCTATAAAGGACTTACCGATGCTTCTAAAGACCACCTAGATAGTTTTGCCGGTAGTGTTTTTAGGGAACGAACTATAGAACAAGCTGAGATTCTGTTGAACAACATCTTATGCAATGAGAATGCTTGGACTATTCCCGAACCACCTCCTAAGCCAACTCTAAAGAAAAGAGGTATTCTATTCCTCAGTCCCGAAGATATGCAAGAAGCCAAGAAATCTATGCGAGAGAAAGGCATTAAATCTGAAGATGTCAAAAATCTACCACCTATCGAAGAGATCCATGGTCTCGATAACCTTATACAGGTAGTAGAAGTAAATTCTCTACGTAGGTTTGATGAGAGTGATATTCCTTTTGATAAACCTGCTAGTTTATGCATGGATGAATTTGATAACTTCGTTGCCAAACAACAAAGTTTCAATGATTATGTTAGCAGACAATTGGAAAAGAATGCTCGTATGCATAGTCATTTAAGTGCTTGTGTGGATAGAAACGTCAACGATCTTAAACTTCTGAGTAAACATGCTTCTATGGTTACTAATCAGGTAGAACAAGTACTGAAAGCTCAAAATGACTTGCTCAATGAGTTGAATGACAATTCCGTCAGAGTCGTCACTAGAGGCGGTAGAATGACCCAGGAACCTCTGTATCCCGAGGGTCATCCGAAGAGAATTGAAGAAGATTCTGAAGGAGTTAGCACTAATGCACCTAGTCATCCTAGAAAGAAGGAGAAATATGATAGGAACCTGCACGCTAGCAACCCTGTTGCTGCTACACCTGAGAGTCCAAACGATATCTCTATCTCTGATGCGGAAACACAATATGGTGATGAACATGAGCCTAATAATAATATCAATAGTGATGTTCATGACGATGCTCAACCTAGCAATGAAAAGGATGTGGAGATTGAACCTGTTGATCTTGATAACCCATAGCCTAAGAATAGAAGATACGATAAGAATGACTTCGCTGCTATGAAGCACGGTAAAGAAAGGGAACCGTGGGTTCAGAAACCTATGCCCTTTCCTCCCAAACCATCCAAGAAAAAGGATGATGAGGATTTTGAGGGATTCGTTGAAATAACTAGACCTGTCTTTTTGCAGATGCGTTTGACAGATATGCTCAAGATGTCTCCGTATGCTAAGTACATGAAATATATTGTGACGAATAAGAGGAGGATACCTGATCTTGAGATCTCCGCCATGCTTGACAATTACACTTTCAAGGGTGGAACTCCTAAGAAACTAGGTGATCCCGGTGTGCCCACTATACCTTGCTAAATTAAAGGCAACTACGTTAGAACTACGTTATGCGACCTTGGAGCCGGTGTTTGTGTTATGCCTCTCTCTCTTTATCGTAGACTTGAACTGGATAAGTTGACACCCACTGAAATATCTCTGCAAATGGCCGACAAATCAACTGCTTTCCCTATCGGCATTTGCGAGGATGTGCCTGTTGTGGTTGCTAACACCACTATCTTAACAGACTTTGTTATCTTGGATATTCCCGAGGACGATGCCATGGCTGTCATCCTCGGAAGACCCTTTTTAAACACTGCAGGGGCTGTTATAGATTGCAACAAAGGAAATGTCACTTTCCATGTCAACGGTAATGAGCATAGAGTGCACTTTTCGAAGAAACAATATCGAGTACATTGCATCAATGCTATCGAAAAGACTTCATCGATTCTTATTGGGAGCTTTGAATGCCCTATTCCTCGTGTCAAGATGAAGTATGATTTGCTTGTTGGGGAGATACACATCCCCATTGAGGTGACCTAGTGAGTATTAGAAAATTCTCCGTCTTCTTTTGCGATTCGAGAAAGTTTTGTCGAGGGGACTTGATCAACCCCATTGACGGATTTTTTTTCGATGACCATGAGATGGATGAATCAAGGAGTCACAAACCTGTGTTCCAAGCTTTCAGTTTAGGTTGCTTAGAAGAAAAATGATAGATTTAGTTTAGTTTTCGCTATTTTCTGTTTTAGCGTCCGGTAGAAAAGTACCCCGAAAATAAAAGTTACCCGAACGCTGTGAAAATCAAGTATGATTTTTTATGGATTTTTTGAAATTTTTTGGGACAAAGAGTCTGTGTGGGGGCCACACCAGTGGGCCACAAGCCCTAGGGGCGCGGGCACCCCCTGGCCGCTCCACCCAGGCTTGTGGGGCCCACAGGCACCCCCTCCACTCATTCTTGCTCTCATCAGCTTCTCCTACCTCCAGAAAAAATCATTTCACAGCTCAAACCCGTGTTCTTGCTCCTCTTGCTGGGATTTTCGATCTCTTTGCTCAAATCACCGTTCTCCGAACTGTTTTGGGGAAATTACTCCTTGGTAAGTGACTCCTCCTTGGGGAAATTACTCTAGTGCCTTAAACTCCGCGTATTTTTGCTTCCTTGGTGACCATGTTCTTGAGCTTTGCATGCTGATTCTAGCTGGTCCCAAGTAGTTTTGATGCGTAATATGGTCTCTAGGCACTTGTTGGAGTAGTTGCTACAAGTTTCGTTGAGCCTTATTCACTTTTCCTTAGAATCACTAAAAATTTCAGAAATTTTCAAAGATAGAAAAGGGAAAGATGAGGAGTTTCTTAAGAGGCTCGTCAAGCCATGACCCCAAGGATGATGGGAGTGAGAAGAAGCCCAAGTATTTGGTCCCTTGAGTCGCAGAAGTTCGAGCGTGCGAGTGGCCAAGCGACGTGTTCTTACGCACCGCTGAAATATGTGAGGACTTTTATCACTTGGTGGAAAACGCACGCCTTACCGCCTTCGTTGAAGATAAGTGTCTGCCATACCTCCTCCTCATTAATATCTTCGTACAAAGCTTTAACTTCTTCCCGAGGAAGAATCCTCCTATGGTTGAGTTTAAACTTTATGATATGCCCCAGCGCATGTCACTCCAGGATTTTTGCAATGTCTGCAAATTACCTCACGTTGGGGATATTCATGAGCCTCGTCCACGGGACCTGGAAGTTTTCATCTGTACTATTGCTGTAGGAGAGGAGAGAGGAGTGTCTTGCGCTAGAGCTGCTAGCATACATTTTCCCGTGCTTTGGTACTTCTCACTATTTGTGGGAAAATGTTTGATTGGCCGTGGGAAGGCTGGGTCAGTTAGCTCCCCAGATCTTGCGGTCTTGCGCGAAGCCCTCTATAACGATAAAACTTATAGCATGGGCGCTATAGTAGCTCAACGGTTGAACCTGAACCCTTCTAAGGGTGTTGTCTATGGAGGTATCTACGCTACTCGTCTTGCTAGACACTTTGAGATACCTATTAGACTGGAGGAGGAAGAAGAGATTCTTCTTCCCGAGAGATATCTAGATTACGATAGCATGGTTCGCCATGACTTTCTTGATAGAGATATAAATAGAAGCATGATTTATAACCTGGTATTTAGTCAGGGTACTCGTGAGACTATTACTTTGCCTGCTCCTTCTTTGTTCAATCTTCATGCAGGCAGGTACACTATTATGCCCTCGGACATCTACGCATATTGGGGCTTAGCCCAACCACAGGTGCCCGTGCCCGAGCCGCCAGTCGAGTACCAGACGACATTTTATCGGTGGGAGCCAGAGGAGCTCACACAACAGTGGCATCCTCAGTCCACTCCGGAGTACCCCGGAGCTGGTTATTTCCCTCCTTGGGAGTAGACCAAGTTAGGCCAAAAGCCTCAGCTTGGGGGAGTACGTGTTCTCACCGACTTTACATTCTTGCTTATGCTTTCACTTTGTTAGCCGGTGTTCACACTTTGCCACTCTATCATCCATGCTAGTTTATTTCCTTTTTCTCATTTCCTTTTCGTGTGTTTGTCTAGTTTGAGAAAACCCAAAAAGATTTTCTTTTTCTTCTTTTGCTTGTTGGGAGCTTTCCCGTGTAGATAGTTTTCTTTTTCTTTCGGTCAAGGTAGAAGATATTGGTTACAATGTTTAGTGGCTCTTGCATGCATACCTGTTTAGCTTTCAAAGAGCCATATTACTTTGTCTTCTCCTTTGTGTTTGCCTGCAGATTCCAGCATTAGTCCAATGCACAAGCACTCTTATTATTGTTCACATCGTTCGATCGTGCAAGTGAAAGGCAATAATGATGATATATGATGAAGTGACTGAGCCTGGAAAAGCTAGTATGAACTCGACCTATTTTGTTTTTGTAAATATGACTAGCTCATCATGCCTGATTCAGCTTTGTTGTGAGAGAAACATGTTTGCAATGAAAACTTAGAGATCATAGTTTCTTATGCCATGCTTACTTAGCTAGGAGCTTATAATGGCTTGTCTTGGTTGCCCACATGAATGTTGAGATGACTATGACGTAGTATGATAGGATGGTATCCTCCTTTGAATGTTTCAAGTGGCTTGACTTGGCGCATGTTCATGCATGTAGTTGAAACAAAATCAACATATCCTCTATGATGTTCATGTTCATGGTGATTTATGTCCTACTCATGCTTGCACTCAATGTTAGTTAATCTCAATGCATTTTGATGACCGTTGTCAATCTCTAGTTGGTCGCTTCCCAGTCTTTTGCTAGCCTTCACTTGTACTAAGCAGGACTACTGCTTGTGCATCCACTTCCATAAACCCAAAGTTGTGCCATATGAGTCCACCATACCTACCTATGTGCGGTATCTACCTGCCGTTCCAAGTAAATTTGCATGTGCCATTCTCTAAACCTTCAAGAAATAATCTATTTTGCATGCCCGAACCGCTCATGTGGTGACAGGGGGCTATTGGTATCTTCCATGCTAGCCGTGTTATCCTTGATATGTGTTTATTCACTATCATTCACGAGAAAGGGGCCGGTAATTGGAATTCCCAGTTCCATGCTCAAATCGAAAAGATATTTGCAAACAAAACTCCCCCATGATTGTTGTTGGTATGGATCGTACCCGAGGATTCGGCTAGCCGTGGAGTGTGATTGATTGGTGGTGGGGGAGTCAAAATTTTACTTTTCTATTTGGGAACCGCCTATAGCATGTGTAGCGTGGAAGATATTGAGAACTCTTAGTCATTGCGTTGACAATGAAAGCATGCCACCAAAAATTATTATCTCTGTTTTCAAAGCTTGAGCTCTGGCACCTCTGCAAATCAATGCTTCCCTCTGCGAAGGGCATGTCTATTTATGTTCCTGTTGAGTCATCCTCCTCTTACAAAAGCATCAATTAGAGAGCACCTCTGTCATTTTTATGCTTTTCTTTTAACTGTGTTGAGTATGACTATGACTGGATCTTCATGGCCATGAATTACAATGTTTAGTCAGCCCTTGGTCTTTGAAGGTGCTCTGCATTTATGTTTTGCGGTCTCAGAAAGAGGTAGCGAGATACCATATATTCATACTGCTTCATGTTGTTTTGATTGAAGTGTTGATATTTGAGGCTTATTATTATTTGCTCGCTAGTTGATTATGCCATTGGTATGAGTTTACCGTGAGACCTAGATGTCATTTCCTTGTGGTTTGCTTGTGATGTTGCTGAAACTCTGGATATGAGTTACACATAGTTGCAACAACAAGATCAAACAAAGTTCGTCAAAGTTTTTCTTTTGTCTCTCTCAGTTTGTCAACTGAGTTGCTTGAGGACAAGAAAGGCTTTAAGCTTGGGGGAGTTGATACGTCTCCGTCGTATCTACTTTTCCGAACTCTTTTTCCCTTGTTTTGGACTCTAATTTGCATGATTTGAAGGGAACTAACCCGGACTGACGCTGTTTTCAGCAAAATTGCCATGGTGTTGTTTTTGTGCAGAAATAAAAGTTCTCGGAATGTCCTGAAAATTTACGGAGATTTTTTCTGGAATAAAAGAAAAATACCTACGCAAAGATCCACCTGAGGGGCGTGCCAGTGGGCCACAAGCCCACAGGCCGCGACCACCCCCTATGGTCACGTCGTGCAGGCTTGTGGGGCCCACGTGGCACCACCACCCCCAAACTCAGCTCTATATCTTCGGTTTCGCCTGGGAAAAAATCAGAGAGAAGGTTTCATCGCGTTTTGCGATACGGAGGCGCCGCCACATCCTGTTCTTCATGTGGAAGGCAGATCTGGAGTCCGTTCGGGGCTCCGGAGAGGGGAAATCGTCGCCATCGTCATCATCAACCTTCCTCCATCGACAATTCCATGATGCTCTTCATCGTTCATGAGTAATATCATCGTAGGCTTGCTGGACGGTGATGAGTTGGATGAGATCTATCATGTAATTGAGTTAGTTCTTGATGGGGATTGATCCCTAGTATCCACTATGTTCTAGATTGATGTTGCTACTACTTAGCTATGCTTAATGCTTGTCACTAGGGCCCGAGTGCCATGATTTCAGATCTGAACCTATTATGTTGTCGCCAATATATGTGTGTTTTAGATCCTATCTTGCAAGTTGTAGTCACCTACTATGTGTTATGACCCGGCAACCCCGGAGTGACAATAGCCGGAACCACTCCCGGAGATGACCATAGTACGAGGAGTTCATGTTTTCACCGCGTGTTAATGCGTTGGTCCGGTTCTTTATTAAAAGGAGAACCTTAATATCCCATAGTTTCCATTAGGACCCCGCTGCCACGGGAGGGATGGACATTAGATGTCATGCAAGTTCTTTTCCCTAAGCACGTATGGCTACATACGGAATACATGCCTACATTAGATTGATGAACGGGAGCTAGTTACATATATCTCCGTGTTACAGCTGTTACATGATGAATCTAATCCGTCACACTCAGCCATCACCGATCCACTGCCTACGAGTCTTTTACTACTGGTCCTCGCTATGTTACTTTGCCTAGGCTTGTCCCTTGCAACAAAAGGGATTGGGCCACTTCGCTGCTGCTGTTACTTGTTACTTTGCTGCTGCTGCTACTGCTGTTCCTTGCTACTCCGCTGTTACTTGTTGCAAGACTTTGTTGGAGCCGTAGCCGGGGAAGCATTCTTCTCAAGAATAATCCCCCGTCAACGTGTTGGCGCCATTGATACAATAGTTAGGAATAGTCTGTCGTCAACAGATCATTTCTGGCACCGTTGCTATCATACTACCTTGCTACTGATGCTTTGCTTGCAGACACTAATCTTTCAGGTGTGGTTGAATCTGACACATTCAGCTGCTAATACATGAGAATATTCTTTCGCTTCCCGTCGTGCGAACCAACAAATTTGGGGTGAATAGTCTACCCTCGAAAACTGCTGCGATCCCATACGCTTGTGGGACATCATGGGGCCGCGACAAGAGGAGATCAACTGGGCGTCGCTGGTCGGAGAAGGAGGAGAGGCGCGGATGCGAGTGAGGGAGGCTGATTGGCTCGCCTCCGTTGCATCTTGAGCATCGTCGCCTCTGCATCCATCTTGCTCCACATAGCAGCATGTGTGCTGAAGCAGGGACAAACAACCTGCTTGATGGAGCTGCCGAATCTCAGCAACATCGTCTTCAAGGTCAGTTAGTCCTCTTCAGAAATATATGGTTGATCTTTTCTTTGCGTACGTATCATCCTGGAACCATAGAACATGAGCAGTTCCATTTTTTGGGGGATCTTTTCTTTGCATACGGATCGGTGAAACCCTGGAACAGGAGCAGTTCCATTTCAATTTTTGTTTCAGATGACTCTCATTTTTTTAGATAAACCTCTCATTTTTTTTGGATGAGAAGATATAATAAAAACATGAGCTTGAGGTGTGTTTGACAAAGAGACTTCTCCCTGGGATTGATGTCAGCAAGCTTGAAAATTGCAATCAAGGAGGTATCCCTTTGAATGTAGTCACTTAGCATCTAGAAATTGTAACTTCCTTCTGAAAATGCAATTCCAGTAATTATCCAAAGCTCTGAAATTTGTCCCTTGCGCAGCCGCCGCCTGTGGAGATTAGTAGCCAGGTTCATATCGACCGAACCCGTGCAAACTGAACAGAAAATGGAGAGATTTTTCTTTTCAGTAGTATGAACTTTTGCCCTGCTATGTTCTTTTCAGGTATGCAAGCTGCCCTCGCTAATTGTCAATTGGTGTGAAGCTCTTCTCTGTCAACTCTATCTCATCTTGGGGAGGCTTTGTAAGATACTAAAATTTATTGACGGTGTGTTTCGGGTTCTGTCTAGAAGTTGTTTGCATGGCACTTTAGTTGAGAACATGAAGGGTTAGGAGGCTCGCCAATTGGTAAATATATCTTATGTTTATGCAATTGGTGCCCTCTAATGAGGATCTTCAACTATATAGATTCCTCAGGCAGAGTTTATATAGTTGTTATCTCATAAACATTCATATGTATTATTTATGAGTCCAGTTGCAAAACTTCTCGTGTTATAGCTTTCTTTTTATTTCTTCCGGTTTTGGGGCCATCTTTAAGTTGAAGTTACTAAATTGATGCCACTGTTTTTAGAATGAAAAAGAACAGTCTTGGGTCATGAGGCTTCAGTTTACTCTGTTTCCCTCACTACATAGGGACATTCACGTAATTTCACTATTGCCGAAAAAGGTATTGTTACTCATGTTATTCTGGTTGTGTCAGGTTTGTACTAGCGTTGTACTAAATATTCTTATTGTTATTCATGGTATTGACGTTTATTAAGATAAAATTTGGTTCTTGGATGTGTCCAGTTTGCTTAGTTTAATTTTGATATACCTAGAGTGGAGATGATGGGCTACTATAACCTTTTATGCTTCTGGGAGATGATGTAGTGTTTTTTCCATATATTTTGTGCACTACTTTTGATTGCTTAGTTATAGAAACAACAAATTACAACCATATTTTGTAGTGATTAGATTATTGTGATGCTGATTCTCAAATTTATGATGTTACTTCCTGTCTTTTTGTTGATAGCTGACCAGTTTCATTTCCTTTGGTTTTTGAATATATATCCGAGCCTTGTTTTGTATCTTCTAGGTTATTTCTCAGTTGTTAGTTCTTCTATATTGAAAAGTAACACTAGAAACCTATTATTCCGCAACAAGTTTAACCTTGAATAAGTTGTTAGTTTTCCTAAAACCGTTCCTGTTTAGGATTATTGAGTTTGGAGAAGACACTGCCTTTAACCTTGGTTCATCCCAGTTGGAGGTGGCATGTGCTCACAACAAGGTGCAAATGGTGTCTGTATTTTGTTTATTTTCTCCTATAGCAAACACACGCAGGTGCTGAGATAAGGCGGAATTATATTCAGATTTGTAGCTGCTAGCTCGTATATTTTATCACTAGGTTTCTTTCAAATTCTGGGCATAATCTGTTCGGAATTTCAATGTACTCCTAAAACAATAGTTGTAGCTCTTGTTTTTACGTTTCCAATGGTGCTGGTTTCACTCAAATTTGATTGGTAGTTTGGGAGTTAAGCCAGAAACGATGATACTGTTTAGTAATAGTGAGGCTGTGAGAAGATCTATATACCTGTGTTCATCCAATTTAGAGACAGTTTTTGTCCCAATCACCTTAAATAAACTTGTAGGGAATTCTCTATAGGTATCTAAGAATAATTTATCTGCCGAGATCGCTTAAGCGGTTTAAAAGCTATGAGTAGAACAATGAGTGACTCAATAACTCGGACGAAGTTTCAGCTAAACTTAGAACTGGTTATTTAGGTTTTTTCTTGAGGGAAATATGAATGTATTCATGAAATAGGTATTTGACTTTTTTGTTTGTGACTTGATATAAATTTTATGTACTTCATTCGTTTAAATCAAGAGAACGGTGCCTTTAGTAGGCGATAGCAAGGCAGTCATGATTAATTTGGGGAAATATGATAAATGAAAACATAGGTTACCCAACGATACAATTGAAAGAGAAAGGGATATGATATTTTGTCAACGATGTGAACTGCAAAAGGATGCTCTTGGTGGCATGTGAACTGCAAAAGGCTTCTGAAACATGCTCAATTCAATCGAAAGGATGTATTGCTATTATGCACAGAGATGGAATTTCTCAAACTCCAATGCCACCTTCACTCGTCGACTGTGCAGAATCTTCTACCAATAAGCAACTTGAAGAACATCTTGCTGACGTTACTTCACATGCTAAAAGCCCCAGTTTCCATGAAAAAAACTTTTTCTAATTTAACAATTATCTTATTTTGTTTTATTTTTTTGTAGGATGGAGCAGCATGATAGAAGAACTATACAACCAATTCCTATTGGTTCCTGCCTCTTCCATTGACAAACACTCTACACAACAGCCTGCTCAGGTTGATTTTTGCAATAAAAATAAATAAGGCTTTTAGTTCTCCATTCCTGATAGAAAAGAAAGGCATATTTCCTTTATGAAAATGCCCTTGGGTGTGATACTCTACTAAGTTACATCTTTTGATCGTTGTTACCAGTTAATTTCAATCTTATAGAATGGATTTTTTGTAGTGAGCACCTTCTATGCTTGGTTCCCCAAATTGTCAATTAGCCTGCTTATTTTTGGTCATTGGAGGATAACCTGCCAATTCTTCTCCCTTATAGATTATTAAATAATGTGGCAGCTTTAAAATTATCGTAGATTCCCTAATATCACTCTACAAGATGCTCCACCGATGGTGAAAATACCTTACAGAATGATGTTGGATGTTCTTCAAAAAACTTTGGGCCTAGCGTTGGCTGAGTATCGAAGCAAAGTATGCGACAACGACAGGGTGTGTGTGCCTGTTTATTTCCCTTTTTTCTACATATGTATTGGAAACAAAAACAGCCATGTGGCTACACTACTATGGAAGCAATTGTATTCATGAAACGCAAGCTGAAAATATAGATAAGAGACTATAGTTATCACTTCATGAAGGAACTGGGAAACAAAATGCTTTATTTTTGTATACATAGGGATCCAAATTATTACCATGCGTGCTTGCTCAAACAGAAGATTAATAAAAACACATCATTCTTTTTTATTAAAAGGGGGCTAAATTTGTTACCATATATGCTTGCCCACAACCATAACAACTAAAATATTTTTTTCATTATGCACATGGATTTAATGGGCCTCTGCCCTATTTGGCGCAACAGATATTTTTAAAGTGATCATAGTTTAAAATGGGGCTCTATGCCTAAGTGGTTGCTAAAACTAATTTTTACCGAGAAAGACAATACTTATTCAAAACACTCATTGTATAGATTTTGAAAGATAATTCTATCTTCATTTTTCATACCAAGGCATGTTTTTTGTTCTAAATTAGACTCTGTGCAATTAGGTTAGGGCGTGTATATTCATATCATTATACATAACATTTCACCGTGTTTCCTATTAGAGGGGACTAAACCATGGGATTTTTTTTCATAGCAAACAGGGTTTTAGTCTTCCTCTGCACCATTTGGCGCAACAGGTCAACTAGTACTACTAAAAGGAGGTTAGGTATCTATGATGAATTGGTTTCTTAAGTGCTTACACACACCCACCAAAAATACTGAGCCATGCTCCCACAAAATTCTTTGTCAAAAGCCTAAACATCAAAATCGGTGCCACCAATATTTTCCACTCGGCCCTACCGATTTTTTCAGAGACATAACCTATGACAAACCCTAGAATCTCGGTACCACCAACATTCCACTCGATGCCACCGAAAATTGGTGACCAACTTTCTGGTTTGTCGTTTTCAAGAATAGGAAATTCCAAGTCTTAGAATTAGTCTCACCGATATTTTGAAACTCCCCTAGATCACCATATCGGTACCATCGAGATTCCTATATCGATCTCACCGAGAATTCGAAAATTGCCACATTTTGTGCAAATCGAGGCCATCGAGATTCACTTCGGCTTCACCGAGTTGGGAAATAATGTTATAATGGTTGGATTTTTGGATATGCCTATATATACCCATCCACCACCTCTCATTCAGAGAGGAAGCACTCAGAACACACATACACTTGACATATCCATTTTTCTGAGAAAGAGCCATCTACTCATGTGTTGAGATAAACATATTCCAATCCATCCATTTGAAACTTGATCTCTAGCCTCCCAAAATTGCTTCCATCCAATCAATCTCTTCTACCCATGCCAAATCTATGAGAGACCGATTGAGTGTTGAGGAGACTCTCTTTTGAAGCACAAGATCAAGGAGTTCATCGTACTACCACATCTATTATCTTTTGGAGGGCGGTGCCTCCTAGATTGGTTAGGTGTCGCTTTGAAAGCCTGCTGCTCCATGTTGTGGAGTTGAACCAAGAAGTTTGTACATGCAAGGAGATCGCCTACTTCGTGAAGATCTAACCCGAGTAATGCTAGTCCTTCATGGACGTAAGCGATGGTGCAATAGACAAACACGCTTCTTTGTGGACCCCATGTGGGTGGAGCCCTCCGTGGACTCTCCCAACCATTATCCTCACTAGGTTAAAGTCTCCACTAACGTGCACGTACGATAGCACCACCTATCGGAACCATGCCAAAAATCCTCGTGTCCATCTTTGCGTTTGATCTTCCTAAACACTACTCCTTACTTACATGTTCAATGTCTTTAATTTCTGCTGCCATATATCTTTACGAGCGTGTGTAGGGTGCACCAGACTTGTTAGAATTGCTAAAATGTGCGAACGACTAAAATTGGGAAACGCTAGGTTTTAATCTTTGCAAGTAGTCCATTCAGCCCCCTCTAGACATCCCTTCTAGTGACCCACAATTGGTATCAGATATTGGTATCCATAGCCTTGGTTTAATCACCATTGGAATAAGATGGATTTCTCTAGTTTGGGGAATCTTAGTTGTAGAGTGCTTATTTTCAATGGCGAGTATTATAGACAATGGAAATGTGAAATGCTAGATATATTTGATAAATTCCATTTGAGCAAATATGTTGAAAATCCCTATGTGCCACCTATTGGTCACTTACACCCCTCTCATGATGAAGAAGTTAATATGCTTGGTAATCTTAAAACTGTTAATCTCATCATTAGAGGATGTCTAAGGAATGTTCTTAATCAAATGAAGACCTTTGAAATGTGTTTATTCTTTGTGGAAAGATTTGAAAAATCTTGATATCATTTTCCAAAAATCTATTGCCTTTCACAAGATGAAGCCAAATGATCCAAATTTTAATAAAAGTCTATTGGAGCTTTGTGACCGCATGCGCGCTAAAGGAGATGGCATTACCCTTAATAAAGCCATTATTGAAGCCATTCACATGCATAAACATGAACTATGTCATAGTCGAGATTCTGACGAATCTCTTGATTCTTGTGACGAGGAAATTCCATCTGACGATGACAATGTGGAGCATGGCTACTACGATGAAGATGAAGAGCTTGACATCGAGTATCAGAAGACCATGAGGAGCCTAAGTCTTATGGCAAACCTTAGAGACTACATGGCCGAAGGAAAGGAGTGTATACTCAAAAGTGGATGCACGAATCACATGAACGGAGATAAAGACATGTTTCATGAGATCACATCAGATCAAGAACAAGGAAGGTATGTGACCTTTGGGGACAACTACAAGGGTAAGGTACTTGGTCTTGGTAAGGTGGTCATATCTCACGATAGTTCCATTCAAAATGTCATGCTTGTTGAATCTCTTGGCTACAATCTTCTTTGAGTGAATAGCCAAACTACCACTAGTCAAAACCAAACATGCCAAAATACCACTAGTAATAGCCAACTTGCCAAAATAGCATCGAGTTTAGTTTTTTCTAGTTAAAATACCACCAGTTCATAACAGAGACTAACATCATCTGAAAAAGACTTGCATGCCCTTACCTCTTCAGCACAGAATGAACAAACACAAAATGGTTCACATAAGTCACACCACAGTATAGCATACCAAAAGAGCACCTCTTGTACACGATTGTGCCTACTATGCATGCATACATGGTTGCAAAGAGTCTTCGTACCGTAGGATAGGAATACTGACTTTGACTACATAACATCTAATTAATCTACTACAAGTTATAATCTAGGATGCTCAACATCAAAAAGCTTGCTGATATCCTCCTTCACATGGCATTGTTGTTTTGAGAGAAAACAAAGTAAAGATTAAGATGAAGGCAATTTGGAATCCGAATGTTTTCACAGAAAAATCATGCATCTCACAATCAAATGAATTGGACTCATAAAATAGGGCTAGGAGCAGCAATTTTTCTCCTTGTTTATGCACTAGGAGGTGTTGAAGCAATTGCAATAGTTGATGCCATTTGCCTTGTCATTGGACTTGTAGGACTACCAAGTTGAGTACCTTGCTTAGTTGGTGTCTTAGGAGAAGAAGTAGTTGTGATGCTTGCTTCAACCTTTGATCTTTTCCTACATTTGAATACAATTAATATGCAAGATAATTGGCAGCATGCGAAAGAAATTTAGACTCATGAAATAATTACCATGGAGGAGTAGCATCTCGGTCCGCGTCACTTTCAATCTCTGGCTCCTTGCATGTCTTTGAAAGATGACCTAATGCTCCACACCTTTTGCATTTGTGTTTTCTGCCAGTTCCACCTTTGATGTAATTCTTTATCCTCCTAGTTCTTGGACGTCCAGCACTCTTGGTAAGCTTGTGAGGGAACATATCAAATCCAGGATTTACCTTGGGCCATTGGGACCTACTCCTAATTGGAATGAGAATTCCCTCATATGCCGCTTTGAATCTTGGCACTAAGAAGCACTCATCAATATAATCCACTAGCTTGGCTTTTTTGGAGAATATGACCCGAAGAGCATGTGTGCATGGCTTACCACAAATCTGCCATCTTCTACAAGAGCACTTGTTTTCCTCCATGTTAACAGTGTGCCTCCATCCATTTCCTGAAATCTCTGCTGTATTTGGTGATGCTCTTGCTTCCAAATAGTGCATCCCCTTGCTTTTCAAATTGAACTCCTTTATGACACTAGGTAGCATGTAACCTAGCAGCATTTCGGCAACAACTCTCCTTTTCTCGGACAATTTCATTATCATTTCCCTGAGGTTGTCCAAAAGATCGACAAGTGCAAGTTGCTTCATGTCCTTAATCCAATCCTCTGCCAAATTATTGCAGACATACTCAACTTTTGTCATTGCTGAAAATTTGCTTCTTGTCCACACCAAGTTGTGATGCATATTCAAATAGGCTACTGCTTCAGCACTTTGTGCTTGTATTTCTGCCATCCTAGATGTATGCTTCTCTACTTCATAGGTACAAGTTGTAGGCCACATATTATCTAGTATGTCACCTTTGAACTTTTTCTTGAAGTTAAGCATTAGATGCATCATGCATTCTCTATGTTCACAATTCGGGTAGACCTTAGAAACATCATTCTCCAACCCCTTACATGCGTCTGTATGGATTGCAAGCCCTTGTGTCTCTCCAACTGCCAATTTCAGCTCCTCCATGAACCATACCCAATTTTCAATGTTTTCTTTCTCAAATATTCCAAATTCTACCAGAAATATCCAACTATGCCCATCCACACCAATTGCGGCTGCCAATTGTCCGGTATATTTCCCACTAGGAAATGTTGCATCAACCTCCAAATATGGTCTACACCCTGCCAAAAACCCATCAATGCATGGCTTGAAGGCAATGAACAACCTATTGAAAACATGCACAACGTCACTCCTTTTGTTGGTAGTTGTTTTTATGTCTATCTCAAATATACTTCCAGGATTGGTTGCCAATAATTCGGCTCTAAAGTTCCTTTGCGCGAGCTCTTCCTTTCCAAACATCGATGTACTGAAGCTTAATATCATACTCCTTTTGCAAAGTTTATCTAAGTTGTTTTGCAGTCACCGTGGGATTCTCCTCAAGTGCACCATTCCCTTTATCAGCAAGCCAATCTCTATTTTCCATTCCTTTGCTGAAATTGGTACTCCCACAAGTATGGCCAAACGGAAGTTTTTTTACCTACAGTAACATTAAGAAACATAAGAGCCAAATAAACAACAGTAAAAATAAACAAATCAACAATAACATAAGCCAAAGCAAGAAGCAAACAACAGTACTTATCATACCATGAAAGTTTTTGTGTTAGGTAATTTTGAGGCATGTATCCTCCATGGACAATCCTCATTAGTGCAATTAGCCCTAAATCTCTGAGGGTCACTATACTGCGTGCCAAAGGACCAATCTTCTCTAATTGCTAATTGTCCCAAAGCAACTTTAAATCCTTTAGAGTTAGGAAATGTGGCTCCTACTTCAATTCGAGGATTGTTTTTATCATGGATATAAGTAGCAGCCATATTGTTCTTAAGTAAAGCCTCTTCACCCCCTCACACATGTTGTGGATCATAAGAGTTCTCCACATCCAGTGTTCCCAATGGAACTCTTCCAACCTTTGGCTCGACATTCTTTTATGGATCATCATTCTCCTTTGACTCAACATTCTCCTCATGCAAATAGGTGTTCTCCTCGTTGCATCCCACAGGCTCATCATCCTCGTACTCCCCTTCATAGGCTTGCTTAGGACAAGCAAAGAATGGAGCGTGAACCGGCTGATCATCCATCTCCTCGGTCATAACATGGGCTGGTTCATTCTGTTGCTGTTTGCTCTCAATGGTCAGACCAATCCTTACTATTTTTGTGTTAGATCATATATCAAATAATTGAGCTATCTCTGATTCAAAGATCAATGGGACGGTGTTACCTCCAGATCCATACCAAATGATCATTCTCTGATCAGCAGACCATGTGTACCTCCCCAACACAACCTCCTTTACCGCTCCACGGACAAGCCCCGACTAGCCAGAAAATTCCATGTTCTACCTCTTATGTACACTCTTCTGCAGTCTACAAACGTCAAGTAAGATTAAACATCTATTTCTACTTTGAAATCGCCCATCGAATCTGAAAATGCAAACAGAGGATCATCATTTAGAATCACATGCCACAAGAATCATATTTTCATACTAAATACGCCATGCATATCATATTTAAAGCATCAGATTGTAATAAAAAGATCAGATTTAAAGTCAGATATTCACCCCAGCAGCGAGGCCGTCGAGGGCCTGGTCTGGCGGCGAGCGGGAGGGCGGCATCGGGACCCTAGAGAGGTTGCTCCAGCAGGTGGCGTCGATGCCGGAGGACGGCCTCGCCAGGGCCTCATCGGGGGCGAGCGGGAGTGCGGCGTTGGGTGGTGAAGCTAGGGGAGGGCGGAGGGCGAGCGGAAGGGCAGTAGAGCCAGCGCCAGCTGATATGTCTCCAAGGTATCTATAATTTTTGATGGTTTCATGCTATTATCTTGTCAAACTTTGGATGTTTTGTATGCCTTTTATATATTTTTCGGGACTAACTTATTAACTCAGTGCCAAGTGCTAGTTCCTGTTTTTTCCATGTATTTGACCCCTTTCAGAGGAGATTTTGAACAGAGTCCAAACGGAATAAAACTTCTAAAAAGATTTTTTCCGGAACAAAAGATGATCGGGAGACTTGAGAGCCAAGGCACGGGGTCCTGAGGGACCCCACAAGCCCTCATAGCGCGGCCAGGGGGCCCCGCGCCATCCAGGCTTGTGGGCTCCCTGGGCCACCTCTGCCCTAGGTTTTGCGCCTATGTATTCCATAAAATCCCAGAAAAAAATCAGGAGATCATCGAAAGTACTTTTCCGCCGCCGCAAGCTTTTGTCTCCGCAAGATCCCATCTGGGCACGTTATGGTGCCCTGCCGGAGGGGGATTCGGACACGGAGGGCTTCTTCATCAACACCACGAGCTCTCCGATGATGTGTGAGTAGTTCACCATAGACCTATGGGTCCATAGCTAGTAGCTAGATGGCTTCTTCTCTCTTGGATCTTCAATACAAAGTTCTCCATGATCTTCATGGAGATCTATCCGATGTAATCTTCTTTTGCGGTGTGTTTGACCAGATCCAATGAATTGTGGATTTATGATCAGATTATCTATCAATCTTATTTGAGTTTCTTCTGATCTCTCTTCTGCATGATTTCATATCCTTGTAATTCTCTTCGAGTTGTGGGTTTTGTCTGGACAACTAGATCTATGATTCTTGCAATAGGAGAAGTGCTTGGTTTTGGGTTCATACCGTGTGGTGACCTCACCCAGTGACAGAAGGGGTAGCGAGGCACACATCATGTTGTTGCTATCAAGGGTAAAAAGATGGGGTTTTCATCATTGGTTTGAGATTATCCCTCTACACCATGTCATCTTGCTTAAGGCGTTACTTTGTTCATCATGAACTCAATACACTAGATGCATGCTGGATAGCGGTCGATGTGTGGAGTAATAGTAGTAGATGCAGAAAGTATCGGTCTACTTGTCTCGGACGTGATGCCTATATGTATGATCATTGCCTTAGATATCGTCATGACTTTGCGCGGTTCTATCAATTGCTCGACAGTAATTTGTTCACCCACCGTGATACCTTCTATTTTGAGAGAAGCCTCTAGTGAACACTATGGCCCGTGGGTCTACTCCACACCATATTTTCAGCCTTACACTTTTTACTTTGTTGCACTTTCCGCCTTCAGATCTCACTTTGCAATCAATCTTGAAGGACTGACAACCACTTTATAGCATTGGGTGCAAGCTCTTTTGTGTTTGCACAGGTACTCTCGACTTGACGAGATTCTCCTACTGGATTGATACCTTGGTTCTCAAACTCAGGGAAATACTTACTGCTCCTGTGCTGCATCACCCTTTCCTCTTCAAGGGAAAAACCAACGCAAGCAAGAGAAGTAGCAAGAAGAATTCCTGGCTTTGCTCGGGAAGGACTTTTGTTGCCGTAGCACCCGCACGCGCCATGAATGTATATGGGAGAGATGGGGAATACGGGTCAGTTCCCCTCTTTAGGTTTAGAGATAAGGGGAATATTGGAAATACCAAAAAAACTAGTAGGATGCTAACAGATTGACTCACATAATTGGTTAGACATCTAAAGGGAGTGTTATTCTGGCCTGAAAAACTAAGAGAGCAGTGTTATTTTGGCACTTCGGTTTTTTATAGTAGTATTTTCGCACTTGCAGTTTCCACTAGTGATATAGTGGCAATTTTCTCATCTTCTTTCCGTATCTAGATTAGCTGATTTTTGTTTCAATGTACTATTTACGAAAGTCAATTGCCAAGTGTTTCATCGAAACAATCATAACATGGTATTTACTAGTTTTCATAGAGGTGATCTATGCATTGTCGTACATGTCTTATTGGAAAATCTTCTAAAGGATGGTTATGGCGTAGAAGGCTAGGACATGTTGATACACGTAATGTTGACAGTCTTATCAAAGGTGGTGATATTTTTTATGTTAAAGATGTTACCTTTGACAAAGATACACTTTTTAGTGCTTGTCAAGCAAGAAAACAAGTTGGTGGAGGTCATCCCGTGAAAAACATCATAACTATTACATGGCCACTCGAGCTGCTTCACATGGATCTCTTTGGTCCCAAAGCTTAGAAGAGCCTCGGTGGAAATTCTTTTGGTCTAGTTATTGTTGATGATTTTTTCATATTTATGTGGGTATTCTTTCTTGATGACAAGTCAAAGGTACAAAATATCTTCAATAACTTCGCTCTGAAATTCCAAAATCAATTTGAAGTGAAGATCAAGAACGTTTGGAGTGACAATTGATCGCAGTTAAAGAACACAAATGTGGATACTTTTCTTGATGAAGAAGCTACCTCACATAAGTTCACGGTGACATAGACACCTCAACAACTGGAGTTGTTAAGAGTAAGAACCGGATTCTCATAGAGATGGCTCGAATGATGCTTGACGAATACAAGACGCCAAGAAACTTTGGGGCTGAAGCCGTGGAAACATCTTGTCATGCCACAAACCGACTCTAGTTACACAAGCTTCTTGGTAAAACGTCATACGAGCTACTCACCGGTAACAAACCTCAAGTTGGATACTTTCGAGTATTCGGCTCTAAGTGCTACATTCTAGATAAGCCTCATTGTTCTAAATTTGCTCCTAAATCTCATGAAGGTTCCCTACTTGGTTACGGATCATACTCTCACACTTATCGTATCTACAACAACTTCACTCAGAAAGTTGAAGAGACGGTAGATGTGAAGTTTGATGAATCTAATGGTTCGCAAGTCAAACAATTGCCAAATATGATGTCGGAGCTAAGGAACCTTCAGAATCCATCCAAGACTTGTCCATAGTCAACATTCATCCCATGGAGGTGAAGGAAAGCACTTGATCAACACAAGTGGAAGCTCCTACTTCACGTCAAGGCGAACCACAAAATGACACGAAGGTATCCACAAGTGGTACACGACATGATGAAGAGGAGGAAGAAGTACACCGTGATGATCCACCTCGACCTTCTTCACCACCACCTCAAGGAGATGACACCTTCAACGACAACAAAGAAGAAGAAGATGATGAGGAAGCTCCACCATCTAAAAGGAAAAAGTTGTTACGAGTTCGAGCAAGAGTGGACAAGGATCATCCTTCGAATCAAATCTTCGATGACATACAAAACGGGAGAATCACTCGCTCTAAAACTCATTTAGCTATCTTTTGTGAGCATTACTAATTCATCTCTAGTATTGAGCCTATGAGGGTAGAAGAAGCACTACATCACTCAGATTGGGTGAATGCCATGCACGAAGAGTTACACAACTTCGAGAGGAATGGAGTTTGGACACTCATGGAGAAGCCCAAGGATGAGCACAACATCATTGGTACAAAATGGGTGTTTCAGAACAAGCAAGAAGAAGATGGCCAAGTGGTACTCAACAAGGCACGTCTCATAGATCAAGGTTACACACAAGTCGAAGGTATGGACTACAATGAGACCTATGCCCTGTTGCTAGACTTAAAGCCATTTGAATTCTTCTCGTTTATGACAATCACCATGATATTACTCTTTATCAAATGGATATCAAAAGTGCTTTTCTAAACGGTGAAATTGAGGAGGAAGTTTATGTCAAACAACCTCCCGACTTTATGAACCCAAAGAAACCTTATCATGTTTATAAACTTCGTAAAGCTTTATATGGTCTTAAACAAGCCCTTCGAGCTTTGTACAAATTCCTAAAAAAGTTTCCTATTGAAAAGGATTTTAAAATTGATAATATTGATGCAACCTTATTCACTAAAAGCATTAATGGAGAACTACTAGTGTGCCAAATTTATGTGGATGATATTATCTTTGTATCTTTTAACCCACATTTTAGTGAAAAGTTTGTAACGTTGATGTCCGAGAAGTATGAGATGTCCATGATGCATGAGCTAGAATTCTTTCTTAGTTTGCAAATCAAACGAACGAGAGAAGGTACATTTATCTCTCAAAGCAAGTACACCAAGGACTTAATAAAGAAGTTCAACATGCAAGAGTGAAAATGTATGAAAACTCCCATGCCTACTAGTGGACATGTTGATCTTACCAAGGAGGACAAACCGGTTGATCAAAAGGTTTATCGATCAATGATCGGTTCATTACTATATCTTTGTGCTTCCCGTCCCGATATCATGTTGAGTGTTTGCATGTGTGCCCGATGTCAAGCGACACCTAAGGAGTGTCATCTAAAGGCCGTGAAAAGAATAGTGAGATACTTGATACATACACCAAACTTTGGCATATGGTGCCAAGGGATCTACTTTTAGTCTTGTTGGATATTCCGACTCGGACTATGCGAGAGATAAGATTGATAGAAAATCCACCTCGTCTACATGTCAATTTCTTAGGAGATATCTTGTGTCTTGATCATCCAAGAAAAAAACTTGGTATCTTTATCTACCACCAAAGTGGAATACTTGTTGTCAGATGATGTTGCGTGCAATTACTATGGATGAAACAAACTCTTAAGGATTATGGCATTCATGTGAAACATGTTACATTGTTGTGTGACAATGAAAGTGCTATTAAAATTTCCCATAACATTGTGCAACATTCTCGAACTAAACATATTCAAGTGCGACATCATTTCATTCGTGATCATGTTGGTAAAGGAGATATTAATCTCAAGCTTGTTCAAAGTGACAAACAATTGGCTAATACCTTTACCAAGCCACTTGATGAGAAAGTGTTTTTCACTTGAGGCATGAGTTGAACATCATAGATGATTCAAACTTGAGCTAGACTCACTAGGATGCTTCCAAGGGCATGAGCTTACTTGATTATTCTATGATGTTATTGATATGACACCCTCTTATATCTTGGAAAACTATGCTCCCTTGTATTGCATATAAAATTTTGTAGTTACTTGGAAGAACTACACTCCACAAGATTTCCATCAACTCACATAAAAAGCAATATTTTCATGACGAAGTATCAACAACCCCTTCTTCGGAGACAAAAGAAGAAGACAACGAAATCATATCCTTAACAACTATATGATGATAAATTCACTCTTGTCATTTGGATATATTATGTTCTTCCTTGAATGACTAACCTATGCAGGTGAAAAGTGAAGAAGAAAAAGACAAGGATAGCTCCCAACTCAGGATGATCTTCATCAACATTGAGCATCCACGACAAGTTCACCTACATGCGATGTCATCAACATCATTTGAAGGTATGTACTCATATCCTTGATAAAACTTTACACCAAGTCATGAGTAAATCAATTCAAGTGATATGAATACATTAAAATGATTAATCGAAAAATGGCAACCCTGTTGTGCGTTTAACGATGAGTATGACCTATGATCAAGCATTCTTGCTTGACTCCTCAAGTCAATATACTCTAATATAGGTGACCTAGTCACCGCCCAACATCTAGATGAAGATTCTTGTACGGTTCATATTTTTGTTGCATGCTTTCTTGGAACCATTCAATTCTCATTTATATGTATGTATATATTTGACATAAAAAATGTTTTCTCTTTTCTGTTTCAAAACTTTTGGATATTTTCTATCTATTTGAGTTGAGTAGTTGAATTTTTAATTGCAACTCGGTCTCTCCGATCTAGGAAACTCGATCTAACTGATTTCTCCGAGTGGCCTAAGATCACATTCGGTCCTACCGAATCATATTGCCTCAGAAATTCCGAATTATACTATTGCCTACGATTTTTGCGACTCTCTTAGTATTTCTGGATCTGTTCCTAAGGGGGAGAAACTTCTAAGTGATCCCACAAAGGGGAACACATCTTGGATCCCTACGTAAAGGGGGGTAACTTTCGAGGAACCCTTATCTATACTCAAGGGAGAGAAAAATTCAAGGAACCCTTAACAAAGAAAGAAGAATCCAGGATCCCTTATTCTCAATCAACCTTTACCCTCTCAGATTTTTGGAAATTAGTGCCAAAAGGGGAGATACATTGAAGCTTCTATATATTTATACCGAAAGGTGGTACATTCTTCCTTTGGGGGAGATATATCCCAGCTTACAAAGATGGATATAGAAATATCATTAAGGGGGAGAGATATAAAAGGAGGAGAAATCCCTAAAGGGAAGTTTTATTTACACTTTTTATCTCCTACTTTGGATTGAACTTGTCTCACCCTACCTACTCCCAATATCTGCATGCTATGATTCAGGGGGAGAGGAAATCTTACATATTCATTCTTAGGGGAGAAAGTTCTAAATATTCTTGGAAATATATCTATCATCAAATCCTACTTTCAATATGTCTTCCATGTCTTGGTAGTATTGAATCTCTTTGCATCTTTACAATAGAATACTCTTGTCTTATCTAACATTTGTTTTCGCAAGTGTACTCCTACTGCTAAGATGCTTAAGAACCTCAAGGTAAGTATATGCATCATATCCTTGTTCAAGATGATCCCTTGTCTCTTGCACATATTGTTCGCAAGAGCGGGTCTTGGACATGGAAACATTTTATTCACATTTTTGATGCATATAGCCAAGATTTACATGACTTGACTTGTCCCTTCTACTATGTGTGTGCCCATGAAGTCCAAAGTAGACATCTCTTGAAAGGGATTGCACACATTTAGGGGGATCTTCTATTAGTCATGTATCGTTCAAATCTATCATACTCTATTGCTCATCTTTGATGGTACGTTGCCATAAATTACCAAAAAGGGGGAGATTGAAAGAACATATGCTTCCTTGGTGGTTTTGATAATTCATGACAACATACATTATCTCTTAGACAAACACTTTTACCTAGTATATTTCAGAAAAGTTCCAAGATGCATTGGCAAAGGATTGTGAGGAGAAACCATTGATGAAAGGAAAGGAATAGGATTGGCCAAGCTTCAGGCTACACGACTCTACATTTTATACTTGTGAGAAATCACATTTGAGTCCATAGGCGAGCCAAGGTAAACTTTAATGTCTTGCTTTGTAAATGAATTTTCCTTTGTGTTTGATGAGATCATTAATACACCACATGCATGCAAGGAATGAATAGGAAACTGATTGGACTCTCATTATGTTTGCATGCATGCAATTATTAAATGGGTTTCTAGTACGAGGAAATATCATTAAATTTGTCTCGATTACTGTTGGTGGCTTTGTATAGATGCAAAGTGTATTTTTCATGGTGGCCCTGTATAGATGCAAAGTAAATGGAGGGAGTATTATTAAAAGCGGGTGAGGTATCTATGATGGATTAGTTGCTCAAGTGCTTATAGATAGCCACCAAAAATACCCAGCCATTCTCCCACAAAATTCTCTACAAAAATACTAAACATCAAAATCGGTGCCACCAATATTTTCCACTCAGCCCTACTGATTTTTCTCGAGATAGAACCTATGCCAAACCCTAGAATGTTGGTACCACCAACATTCCATTCGGTGCCACCAAAAATTAGTGACTAACTTTCTGGTTTATCGTTTTCAAGAATCAGAAATTCCATGTCTTGGAATCGGTCTCACAAAGATTAGGTAACTACCCTAGGTCACCATATCGGTTCCACCGAGATTCCTATATCGGTCTCACCTAGAATTCGAAAGTTGCCACATTTTGTGCAAATCGGTGCACCGAGATTCACTTTGGTTTCACAAAGTTGGGCAATAATATTGTAACGGTTGAATTTTGGATATGCATATATATACCCATCAACTAGCTCTCATTCGCAGAGGAAGCAATTAGAACACACATACACTTGCCATATCCATTTTTCTAAGAGAGAGTCATCTACTCGTGTGTTGAGATCAAGATATTCCAATCCATCCATTTGAAACTTGATCTCTAGCCTCCCCAAGTTGCTTTACACGCAATTAATTTCTTCTACCCATGCCAAATATGTGAGAGGGTGATTGAGTGTTGAGGAGACTCTCTTTTGAAGCACAAGAGCAAGGAGTTCATCTTATTGCCACATCTATTACATTTTGGAGGGTGGTGTTGGAATTGTGCCCTAGAGGCAATAATAAATATAGTTATTATTATAATTCCTGTATCAAGATAATCGTTTATTATCCATGCTATAATTGTATTGAATGAAGACTCATTTACATGTGTGGATACATAGACAAAACACCGTCCCTAGCATGCCTCTAGTTGGCTAGCTAGTTGATCGATGATAGTCAGTGTCTTCTGATTATGAACAAGGTGTTGTTGCTTGATAACTGGATCACGTCATTAGGAGAATCACGTGATGGACTAGACCCAAACTAATAGACGTAGCATGTTGATCGTGTCATTTTGTTGCTACTGTTTACTGCGTGTCAAGTATTTATTCCTATGACCATGAGATCATACAACTCACTGACACCGGAGGAATGCTTTGTGTGTATCAAACGTTGCAACGTAACTGGGTGACTATAAAGGTGCTCTACAGGTATCTCCAAAGGTGTTAGTTGAGTTAGTATGGATCAAGACTGGGATTTGTCACTCCGTGTGACGGAGAGGTATCTCGGGGCCCACTCGGTAATACAACATCACACACAAGCCTTGCAAGCAATGTAACTTAGTGTAAGTTGCGGGATCTTGTATTACGGAACGTGTAAAGAGACTTGCCGGTAAACGAGATTGAAATAGGTATACGGATACTGACGATCGAATCTCGGGCAAGTAACATACCGAAGGACAAAGGGAATGACATACGGGATTATATGAATCCTTGGCACTGAGGTTCAAACGATAAGATATTCGTAGAATATGTAGGATCCAATATGGGCATCCAGTTCCCGCTATTGGATATTGACCGAGGAGTCTCTCGGGTCATGTCTACATAGTTCTCGAACCCGCAGGGTCTGCACACTTAAGGTTCGACGTTGTTTTATGCGTATTTGAGTTATATGGATGGTTACCGAATGTTGTTCGGAGTCCCGGATGAGATCACGGACGTCATGAGGGTTTCCGGAATGGTCCGGAAACGAAGATTGATATATAGGATGACCTCATTTGATTACCGGAAGGTTTTCGGAGTTACCGGGAATGTACCGGGAATGACGAATGGGTTCCGGGAGTTCACCGGGGGGGGGGGGGAACCCACCCCGGGGAAGCCCATAGGCCTTGGGGGTGACACACCAGCCCTTAGTGGGCTGGTGGGACAGCCCAAAAGGGTCTATGCGCCAAGGAGAAGAAAATCAAGAGAGAAAGAAAAAAAAAGGAGGAGGTGGGAAGGAAGGGGGACTCCCTCCCACCAAACCTAGTCCAACTCGGTTTGGGGGGGAGAGTCCTCCCCCTTGGACTCGGCCGACCTCCTTGGGGCTCCTTGAGCCCCAAGGCAAGGTCCCCTCCCTCCCACCTATATATACGGAGGTTTTAGGGCTGATTTGAGACGACTTTTCCACGGCAGCCCGACCACATACCTCCACGGTTTTTCCTCTAGATCGCGTTTGTGCGGAGCTCGGGCGGAGCCCTGCTGAGACAAGGTCATCACCAACCTCCGGAGCGCCGTCACGCTGCCGGAGAACTCTTCTACCTCTCCGTGTCTCTTGCTGGATCAAGAAGGCCGAGATCATCGTCGAGCTGTACGTGTGCTGAACGCGGAGGTGCCGTCCGTTCGGTACTAGATCGTGGGACTGATCGTGGGATTGGTCGCGGGGAGGATCGAGGGACGTGAGGACGTTCCACTACATCAACCGCGTTCTCAAACGCTTCTGCTGTACGGTCTACGAGGGTACGTAGATCACTCATCCCCTCTCGTAGATGGACATCACCATGATAGGTCTTCGTGCGCGTAGGAATTTTTTTGTTTCCCATGCGACGTTCCCCAACAGTGGCATCATGAGCTAGGTTCATGCGTAGATGTCTTCTTGAGTAGAACACAAAAGTTTTTGTGGGCGGTGATGTGCGTTTTGCTGCCCTCCTTAGTCTTTTCTTGATTCCGCGGTATTGTTGGATTGAAGCGGCTTGGACCGGAATTACTCGTACGCTTAGGAGAGACTGGTTTCATCGTTACGAGTAACCCCCTTTGCTCAAAGATGACTGGCAAGTGTTGGTTTCTCCAACTTTAGTTGAATCGGATTTGATCGAGGAGGTCCTGGGATGAGGTTAAATAGCAACTCATATATCTCCGTTGTGGTGTTTGCGTAAGTAAGATGCGATCCTACTAGATACCCATGGTCACCATGTAAAACATGCAACAACAAAATTAGAGGACGTCTAACTTGTTTTTGCAGGGTATGATTGTGATGTGATATGGCCAACGATGTGATGTGATATATTGGATGTATGAGATGATCATGTTGTAATAGAAATATCGACTTGCACGTCGATGGTACGGCAACCGGCAGGAGCCATAGGGTTGTCTTTATACTAACGTTTGTGCTTGCAGATGCGTTTACTATTTTGCTAGGATGTAGCTTTAGTAGTAATAGCATGAGTAGCACGACAACCCCGATGGCAACACGTTGATGGATGATCATGGTGTGGCGCCGGTGACAAGAAGATCGTGCCGGTGCTTTGGTGATGGAGATCAAGAAGCACGTGATGATGGCCATATCATGTCACTTATGAATTGCATGTGATGTTAATCCTTTTATGCACCTTATTTTGCTTAGAACGATGGTAGCTTTATGAGGTGATCGCTCACTAAAATTTCGAGACGAAATTGTGTTCTCCCCGACTGTGCACCGTTGCTACAGTTCGTCGTTTCGAGACACCACGTGATGATCGGGTGTGATAGACTCAACGTTCACATACAACGGGTGCAAAACAGTTGCGCACGCGGAACACTCGGGTTAAGCTTGACGAGCCTAGCATGTGCAGACATGGCCTCGGAACACATGAGACCGAAAGGTTGATCATGAATCATATAGATGATATGATTAGCATAGGGATGCTTACCACTGAAACTATACTTAACTCACGTGATGATCGGACTTGGGATAGTGTAAGTGGATCATGAACCACTCAAATGACTAGAGAGATGTACTTTTTGAGTGGGAGTTTAGCATATAATTTGATTAAGTTAAACTCTAATTATCTTGAACATAGTCTAAGTCCACTTTGAATATATTTGTGTTGTAGATCATGGCTCACGCGACAGTCATCCTGAATTTTAATACGTTCCTAGAGAAAGCTAAGTTGAAAGATGATGGAAGCAACTTTGTAGACTGGGCTCGTAATCTTAAGCTAATCTTACAAGTTGGGAAGAAGGATTATGTCCTTAATGCTGCGCTAGGAGATGAACCACCCGCTACGACTGATCAGGATGTTAAGAACGCTTGGTTAGCACGTAAGGAGGACTACTCAATAGTTCAATGTGCAGTCTTGTATGGCTTAGAACCGGGACTTCAACGTCGCTTTGAGCGTCATGGAGCATTTGAGATGTTCCAGGAGTTGAAGTTTATCTTTTAGAAGAATGCCCGGATCGAGAGGTATGAGACCTCCGATAAATTCTATGCTTGCAAGATGGAGGAAAACTCGTCTGTTAGTGAACATGTGCTCAAAATGTCTGGGTACTCAAACTGTCTAGCTGAGCTGGGGATTGAACTCCCGTAAGAGGCTATCACTGACAGAATCCTTCAGTCACTGCCGCCAAGCTATAAAGGCTTTGTGTTGAACTACAACATGCAAGGGATGAACAAGTCTCCCGGCGAGTTGTTTGCGATGCTGAAAGTCGCAGAGTCTGAACTCCGTAAAGAGCATCAAGTGTTGATGGTGAATAAGACCACTAGTTTCAAGAGAAACAGCGAAGGCAAGAAGGGCAATTCGAAAAAGAGCGGCAAGCCTGTTGCCAATCCGCCGAAGAAACCCAAAGCTGGACCTAAGCCTGAAACGGAGTGTTACTATTGCAAAGGTATGGGTCACTGGAAGCACAATTTCCCCAAGTATCTGGCAGATAAGAAGGCGGGCAAAGAAAAATCAGGTATATTTGATATACATGTTATTGATGTGTACTTAACCGGCTCTCATAGTAGTGCCTGGGTATTCGATACCGGTTCTGTTGCTCATATTTGCAACTCGAAACAGGAACTGCGGAATAGACGAAGGCTGGCGAAAGATGAAGTGACGATGCGCGTAGGAAATGGTTCCAAGGTTGATGCAATCGCCGTCGGCACAGTGTCACTTCAGCTACCATCGGGATTAGTGATGAACTTAAATCATTGTTATTTAGTGCCTGCGTTGAGCATGAACATTATATCTGGATCTTGTTTATTGCGAGACGGTTACTCTTTTAAGTCAGAGAATAATGGTTGTTCTATTTCTATGAGTAACATCTTTTATGGTCATGCACCGAATGTGAGAGGATTGTTCATATTGAATCTTGATAGCGATATGCATATACATAACATTGAGACCAAAAGAGTTAGAGTAAACAATGATAGCGCCATATTTTTGTGGCACTGCCGCTTAGGTCATATTGGTGTAAAGCGCATGAAGAAACTCCATGCTGATGGACTTTTGGAGTCACTTGACTTTGATTCACTTGACACGTGCGAACCATGCCTCATGGGCAAGATGACTAAGACTCCGTTCTCCGGAACAATGGAGCGTGCAAGTGACTTATTGGAAATCATACATACCGATGTGTGTGGTCCGATGGGCGTGGAGGCACGCGGCGGATATCGTTATTTTCTCACCTTCACTGACGATTTGAGTAGGTATGGCTATGTCTACTTGATGAAGCACAAGTCTGAAACATTTGAAAAGTTCAAGCAATTTCAGAGTGAAGTGGAAAATCATCATAACAAGAAGATCAAGTTCCTACGGTCTGATCGTGGGGGTGAATATCTGAGTTTCGAGTTTGGTGATCACTTAAGAAAATGTGGAATTGTTTCACAGTTGACACCGCCTGGAACACCATAGCGTAATGGTGTGTCCGAACGTCGTAATCGTACTTTGTTAGAGATGGTGCGATATATGATGTCTCTTACTAATTTGTCATTATCATTTTGGGGTTATGCATTAGAAACAGCTGCATTCACTTTAAATAGGGCACCATCAAAATCCGTTGAGACAACACCATACGAACTGTGGTATGGCAAAAGGCCAGAGTTGTCGTTTCTTAAAGTTTGGGGATGTGATGCTTATGTCAAAAAGCTTCAGCCTGAAAAGCTGGAACCCAAAGCGGAAAAGTGCGTCTTCATAGGTTACCCAAAAGAGACAGTTGGGTACATCTTCTATCTCAAATCCGAGGGCAAAGTGTTAGTTGCAAAGAACGGAACTTTTCTCGAGAAGGAGTTTCTCTCGAGAGAATTGAGTGGGAGGAAGATAGAACTTGACGAGGTTGTCGAACCTCTCATCCCTCTGGATGGTGGCGCAGGGCAAGGGGAAACCTCTGTCGTTGCGACGCCGGTTGAGGAGGAAGTTAATGATGATGATCATGAAACTCCAGTTCAAGTTTCTATTGAACCACGCAGGTCGACGAGATCACGTGCTGCTCCAGAATGGTACGGTAATCCCGTCTTATCAATCATGTTGTTAGACAACAATGAACCTGCAAATTATGAAGAAGCAATGGTGGGCCCAGATTCCAACAAATGGCTAGAAGCCATGAAGTCCGAGATAGGATCCATGTATGAGAACAAAGTGTGGACTTTAGAGATACTACCTGAGGGCCGCAAGGCTATTCAGAATAAATGGATCTTTAAGAAGAAGACGGACGCTGACGGCAATGTGACCGTTTATAAAGCTCGACTTGTGGCAAAGGGTTTTTTTCACAAGTTCCAGGAGTTGACTACGATGCGACTTTCTCACCCGTAGCGATGCTTAAGTCCGTCAGAATCATGTTAGCAATAGTTGCATTTTTCGATTATGAAATCTGGCAGATGGATGTCAAAACGGCGTTCCTTAACGGTTTCCTTAAGGAAGAGTTGTATATGATACAACCCGAAGGTTTTGTCGATCCTAAGAATGCTAACAAGGTGTGCAAGCTCTAGCGATCCATTTATGGACTGGTGCAAGCATCTCGGAGTTGGAACAAACGCTTTGATGAGGTGATCAAAGCATTTGGGTTTATACAAGTGGTTGGAGAATCTTGTATTTACAAGAAAGTGAGTGGGAGCTCTGTGGCGTTTCTAATATTATATGTGGATGACATATTACTGATTGGAAACAACGTAGAGCTTTTGGAGAGCATAAAAGGTTACTTGAATAAAATTTTCTCTATGAAGGACCTAGGAGAAGCTGCTTACATTCTAGGCATTAAGATCTATAGGGATAGATCAAAACGCCTGATAGGACTTTCACAAAGCACATACCTTGATAAAGTTTTGAAGAGGTTCAAAATGGAACAGTCCAAGAAAGGGTTCCTGCCAGTTTTACAAGGTACGAGATTGAGTAAGACTCAGTGCCCAGCAACTGATGAAGATAGAGAGCATATGCGCTCCATCCCCTATGCTTCAGCCATAGGTTCTATCATGTATGCGATGCTGTGCACTAGACCGGATGTTAGCCTGGCCATAAGTATGGCAGGTAGGTTCCAGAGTAATCCAGGAGTGGATCACTGGACAGCGGTCAAGAATATCCTGAAGTACCTGAAAAGGACTAAGGAGATGTTTCTCGTATATGGAAGTGACGAAGAGCTCGCCATAAAAGGTTACGTCGATGCAAGCTTTGACACAGATCCGGACGACTCTAAGTCGCAAACCGGATACGTATTTATTCTTAATGGGGGAGCAGTAAGCTGGTGCAGTTCCAAGCAAAGCGTCATAGCAGATTCTACATGTAAAGCGGAGTACATGGCTGCCTCGGAGGCGGCTAAGGAGGGTGTCTGGATGAAGCAGTTCATGACGGATCTTGGAGTGGTGCCAAGCGCACTGAATCCAATAAACTTGTTCTGTGACAACACGGGTGCCATTGCCTTAGCAAAGGGACCACGGTTTCACAAGAAGACCAGACACATCAAACGACGCTTCAACCTCATCCGCGACTACGTCGAGGAAGAGGACGTAAATATATGCAAAGTGCACACGGATCTGAATGTAGCAGACCCGCTGACTAAACCTCTTCCACGGCCAAAACATGATCGACACCAGAACTGTATGGGTGTTAGATTTATTACAATGTAATTCACATGGTGATGTGAGGGCTAGATTATTGACTCTAGTGCAAGTGGGAGACTGTTGGAATTGTGCCCTAGAGGCAATAATAAATATAGTTATTATTATAATTCCTGTATCCAGATAATCGTTTATTATCCATGCTATAATTGTATTGAATGAAGACTCATTTACATGTCTGGATACATAGACAAAACACCGTCCCTAGCATGCCTCTAGTTGGCTAGCCAGTTGATCGATGATAGTCAGTGTCTTCTGATTATGAACAAGGTGTTGTTGCTTGATAACTGGATCACGTCATTAGGAGAATCACGTGATGGACTAGACCCAAACTAATAGACGTAGCATGTTGATCGTGTCATTTTGTTGCTACTGTTTTCTGCGTGTCAAGTATTTATTCCTATGACCATGAGATCATATAACTCACTGACACCGGAGGAATGCTTTGTGTGTATCAAACGTCGCAACATAACTGGGTGACTATAAAGGTGCTCTACAGGTATCTCCAAAGGTGTTAGTTGAGTTAGTATGGATCAAGACTGGGATTTGTCACTCCGTGTGACGGAGAGGTATCTCGGGGCCCACTCGGTAATACAACATCACACACAAGCCTTGCAAGCAATGTAACTTAGTGTAAGTTGCGGGATCTTGTATTAAAGAATGAGTAAAGAGACTCGCCGGTAAACGAGATTGAAATAGGTATACGGATACTGACGATCGAATCTCGGGCAAGTAACATACCCAAGGACAAAGGGAATGACATACGGGATTATATGAATCCTTGGCACTGAGGTTCAAACGATAAGATATTCGTAGAATATGTAGGATACAATATGGGCATCCAGATCCCGCTATTGGATATTGACCGAAGAGTCTCTCGGGTCATGTCTACATAGTTCTCGAACCCGCAGGGTGTGCACACTTAAGGTTCGACGTTGTTTTATGCGTATTTGAGTTATATGGATGGTTACTGAATGTTGTTCGGAGTCCCGGATGAGATCACGGACATCACGAGGGTTTCTGGAATGGTCCGGAAACGAAGATTGATATATAGGATGACCTCATTTGATTACCGGAAGGTTTTCAGAGTTACCGGGAATATACCGGGAATGACGAATGGGTTCCGGGAGTTCACCGGGGGGGGGGGGGCAACCCACCCCGGGGAAGCCCATAGGCCTTGGGGGTGACACACCAGCCCTTAGTGGGCTGGTGGGACAGCCCAAAAGGGTCTATGCGCCAAGGAGAAGAAAATCAAGAGAGAAAAAAAGGAGGAGGTGGGAAGGAAGGGGGACTCCCTCCCACCAAACCTAGTCCAACTCGGTTTGGGGGGGGGAGAGTCCTCCCCCTTGGACTCGGCCGACCCCCTTGGGGCTCCTTGAGCCCCAAGGCAAGGTCCCCTCCCTCCCACCTATATATATAGAGGTTTTAGGGCTGATTTGGGACGACTTTTCCACGGCAGCCCGACCACATACCTCCACGGTTTTTCCTCTAGATCGCGTTTCTGCGGAGCTCGGGCGGAGCCCTGCTGAGACAAGGTCATCACCAACCTCCGGAGCGCTGTCACTCTGCCGGAGAACTCTTCTACCTCTCCGTCTCTCTTGCTGGATCAAGAAGGCCGAGATCATCGTCGAGTTGTACGTGTGCTGAACGCGGAGGTGCCGTCCGCTCGGTACTAGATCGTGGGACTGATCGCGGGATTGTTCGCGGGGCGGATCGAGGGACGTGAGGACGTTCCACTACATCAACCGCGTTCTCTAACACTTCTGCTGTACGGTCTACGAGGGTACGTAGATCACTCATCCCCTCTCGTAGATGGACATCACCATGATAGGTCTTCGTGCGCGTAGGAAATTTTTTGTTTCCCATGCGACGTTCCCCAACAGGTGGTGCCTCCTAGATTGGTTAGGTGTTGCTTGGAATCCTCCTACTTCATGTTGTGGAGTGGAACCAACAATTTTGTACACGCAAGAAGATCACCTACTTCATGAAGATCTACCCCGAGTGAGGCTAGTCCTTAATGGACGTAAGCCATGGTGGAATAGACAAGGCCACTTCTTCATGGACCCCTTCTGGGTGGAGCCGTCCGTGGACTCTCGCAGCTGTTACCCTTTGTGGGTTGAATCCTCCACTAACGTGAATGTACGATAGCAACACCTATCGAAACCGTGCCAATAATCACCATGTCTATCTTTGCGTTTGATCTTCCCAAACTCTACTCCTGACTTACATGTGCAATGTCTTTAGTTTACGTTGCCATATATGTTGACTAGCATGTGTAGGGTGCACTAGACTTGTTAGAATTGCTAAAATCTGCCAACGATTAAAATTGGGAAAAGGCTATGTTATAATATTTGTAAGTAGTCTATTCACACCCTCCCTCTATACACCCCTTCTAGTGATCCCACAACCTTGAAACACATTGATTGTGATTGTTATTGTAGCTCTCTTAGTTGAAACATTGCTACTATAAAAGAATACCCTAAACTTGAGCTACAGACGACACTGACAAGCCTTGCTCGCCAAAAGAAAATGAGCATACTCTGAAAAATAAACAACAAATTAAACTACTGTTTGGAGGAAAATTGGTAATGCATCTAGGTGCTTACGCCGTGGATTTGGATGATGGTTGGATTGTGATTGTATCCATGAAGTTCACAAATTATGCATTTGGCAAGTAATGATTTGAGATCAAACATATCCAAACGCTCATATAGGACATCAACGGGCTTTCTTACGGGCGCGGCATGCCACCACACTTTTTGAGTGCAAGTTGTTCTTACTCTGCTAAGTAGAGGAATGGATACCAACGATTTTTGGGTCCAACTATTAAAAGCAAGATTCATAAGGATTTATTTTCTTTTGTACTTGTTGTTTCTTAGTACGAGGGGATGCTATTTTTTTCTTGTCCTAGATCGTATAAACGATCTAATAATTGACGTTTGATATTGTGCATCACTTATGTAGTGGAAGAGGATATTACCCTCTTTTCCAAAGGAATGGATCATAAGTACTGATGGCCGCCATCATGCCCATTCATGGACTCGGCCTAAAAGAGATGGCTCGATATGGCACGACTAGTGGCATGTCTAAGGGCATGTACAATTGTGACATATGGATACAGATGTCCCATGATAAAAAATAGCTTGAGGCATCTATATTGAATTTTTTTTCTCCAATGCAAGCTACCATCAGGATGCTTCATCAAAGAATAAAAAATAAAGACTCTAATACACATGCATCTCTACTTTTCACTCTAACTTTTTCAGCCTTTTACACCGGACCACACCTTTTATCTTCAAGCACCCCCCTACATAGGATCCTGCTTCCTTATCCAAACATACTTTTTCTAACATCCAATCCTACATGGCATACGGGACATCACCCTAAAGCTATGCACACTAGTAGAAAAAGGGCATTTAGCCCCGGTTGGCCCGGTTCGGCCCCGAACCGGGGATAATGGCCTTCCACGTGGCGGGGCTGGGAGCGAGGGGGGATGGGTATTAGTCCCGGGGCTATATCACCGCTATTTTTTTGAGAAATTTTTGGGTTTAGGGTTTTGCGCTAAATTGGATGGGGCTATTTTGCTGCCCCCTATTTTCCCATTTATTTGTTTTGGACATTTTTTAATTTTTGTTTTGCACTAAATTGGATTGCACATACACACCAATAAAGGAACAACTTGCACATCATCATGAATATATTACACCATCTCATCCGTCGTGCTTTGTTGAACGTACTTACAAAATGTAGACACGAGTTACATGCACATATATGCATATTTTTTACACTATATCATTTCATATATTTCTCGCCGAATGGCAATAGTATTCTCCCTTGGGATCTAGGACCTCTGCATCAAAGAATCCGACAATTTCCTCTAGAATTGCTCGTATACGTTCTTGTGGTAGAACACTGTCCCGCAACCGTTCGATCTAATTTAAAGAATGGGTCAATATATATCAATGAAATCGAACACAATTCACGGTAATAAAATAAAGTTGTGAGTATTGTTTATCGTAGTTCAATTTTTTTATGTCCCAGGTTTTGCCCTTCTCATGGGTCGTCTCGCGAATGAACTCGCAATCATGGTATCTGATGTTTCGAAAGGATCCCCGGCAATGGTGCAGGAATGCTTATGATGTCCGTTATGCTGCTGCACAAAAGACCTTCCAGTGGCGCCAGAAATGGGCACGTTGACGACAACAGGAATCCTTCTGCGTTGGTGTTCCCTCAAAGCAGAGAGGATGATGTAGCACAGCGGAGGTAAGTATTTCCCTCAGTTTGAGAACCTAGGTATCAATCCGGGGGAGGAGTATCTCAAGATCCTACACAAACACAAAAGCTTGCACCCAACGCTATGAAGGGGTTGTCAATCCCTTATAGATTGTTTGCCAAGTGAGAACTGAAAGCAACAAAGTAACAAAGCAAAGTAAAAGCGGAGTTGTAAACGATGGATGTGAATAGACCCGGGGGCCGTAGTGTTTACTAGTGGCTTCTCTCATGAAAGCAAGTAGACGGTGGGTGAACAAATTACTGTCGAGCAATTGATAGAACTATGCAGAGTCGTGACAATATCTATGCAATGATTATTTCTATAGGCATCACGTCCGAAACAAGTAGACCGATACTTTCTGCATCTACTACTATTACTCCACACGTCGACCGCTTTCCAGCATGCATCTAGTGTATTAAGTCCGTAAGAACAAAGTAACGCCTTAAGCAAGATGACATGATGTAGAGGGATAATCTCAAACCAATGATAAAAACCCCATCTTTTTACCCTTGATGGCAACTGCTTGATGTGTGCCTTGCTGCCCCTACTATCACTAGGAAAGGTCACCACATGGCAGAACCCAAAACCAAGCACTTCTCCCATTACAAGAATCATAGATCTAGTTGGCCAAACAAAACCCAAAACTCAGAGAGACTTACAAGGATATCAAATCATGCATATAAGAAATCAGCAAAGACTCAAATATATATCATAGATAATCTGACAACAAGTCCACAATTCATCGGATCTCGACAAACACACCGCCGAAGAAGATTACATCGGATAGCTCTCCATGAAGATCATGGAGAACTTTGTATTGAAGATCCAAGAGAGAAAAGAAGCCATCTAGTTACTAACTACGGACCCGTAGGTCTTAAGTGACCTACTCACGAGTCATTGGAGGGGCGATGATGATGATGAAGAAGCCCTCCAACTCCAAAGTCCCCTCCGGCAGGGTGCCGGGAAGGGTCTCCAGATGAGATCTCGCGGAAACGGAAGTTTGCGGCGGCGGAAAAGTATTTTCGAGGCTCCCCTGATTTTTTGAGGAATATTTGGGAATTTATAGGCAAAAGACCTAGGTTAGGGGGCAGCCAGGGAGGACAGAAGCCTGCCCACCGCCGCCCCCCTGGTGGTAGAGTGGGGGCTTGTGGGCTCCCTGGAGACCACCTGGCTTAGCCCAAAAGTCCCCTGGACTTCTTCCGTTCGGGAAAAAATCATTTCGGGGTTTTTCTTCCGTTTGGACTCTGTTCCAAAATCAGATCTGAAAAGAGTCAAAAACACAGAAAAAACAGGAACTGGCACTTGGCACTGAATTAATAAGTTAGTCCCAAAAAGATATAAAAAGGTACATAAAACATACAAAGAAGGCAAGATAACAACGTGAAACCATCAAAAATTATAGATACGTTTGAGACGTATCAGTATCCACATAAATTGTTCCCGTGTTCCTGCCTCAAGCACTTTATGAGAACAGAGTTCAATCAAAAACATAATCAAGAATTATAATGGTATTGAAACTAGAATGAAGAGATGCGCGGATCTAGCTAGTAGTTACTTACATTTGTTAGTCTAAATGTAAGCTCTGGCTTCCAATCACCTCGAGTCTTGGCGGTGAACCATTTCCAAGCCCTACCAAGAAAAGGAAATGAATAGAGGAGTTCTATATTAATTCCTGTTGCTATGAGGAAATGAACGAGAAGTTCCCGATGTAGTGCCATAATGATTGAAATTACTTCTGGAGGCATTCCTGCATGTCTGTCCATGCAGTGAGGGGTGTGTGTTTCGGGTCCATGACTATTAGTTCTCCTTTGTCAGGTACAATGATTAACAAAATAAATTGGAACCTGCGCGAGCATAACGAGTCAATTATATGTACACTTACAATAACATCGAGTAAGTGAAATAGAATGTGTGTATAGTATAACACTCACTTGAAGTTGTAAGGAAATAGTATTTCCCTTTTGGTACTGCAAAACCTTAACGCCTTTACCAAGTTATTCTCTATATTGTGGGGATTCTTTTCGACACTTTGGTGATGATTGTAATATGGGTCAATGAACCCAATGTCATAGATTTGTCCTCTTTTGCCTTCGAGAATCTTCATTCTCCAAAATTAATATAGTGATGAGTAAGATTATACATGCAAGAACGAGCTAAGTAAGACTTAATGACATAAATTAATAATACTTACAAACAATAGGCACTGATGATAGCTTTATCGAGGGCGTCTTGTTTGTATAACTGATATAATTCTTTGAATTCAATCATAATCACGCCTCGTCCAGTCCCGAAATGCTCGTCTTCATATGCTAAGTAGAGCCAGTTTTCCGATTCATGACATGCTTGCATGTACCAGTCATGCACTCTTGATACGTCTCCGTCGTATCTACTTTTACAAACTCTTTTGCCCTTGTTTTGGACTCTAATTTGCATGATTTGAATGGAACTAACCCGGACTAACGCTGTTTTCAGCAGAATTGCCATGGTGTTGTTTTTGCGCAGAAATAAAAGTTCTCGGAATGACCTGGAAATTTACGAGGATTTTTTGTGGAATATATAAAAAATACTGGCGCAAGAATCAACTGGAGGAGTGGAGCGAGGAGCCCACAAGCCCAGGAGGCGCCCCCCTGGCCGCGCCTAGCAGGCTTGTGGTGCCCTCGGGGCTCTTCCGCCTCCAACTCCAGCTCTATTTAGTCCCTTCGGTCTGGAAAAAATCAAGGAGAAGAGTTCATTGCGTTTTACGATATGGAGGCGCCGCCACCACCTGTTCTTCCTCTGGAGGGCAGATCTGGAGTTCGTTCTGGGCTCCAGAGAGGGGAGATCATCGCCATTGTCATCACCAACCATCCTTCATCGCTAATTCCATGATGCTCTTCACCATTCGTGAGTAATTTCATTGTAGGCTTGCTGGACGGTGATGGGTTGGATGAGATCTATCATGTAATCGAGTTAGTTTTGATGGGGATTGATCCCTAGTATCCACTATGTTCTGAGATTGATGTTGCTACTACTTTGCCATGCTTAATGCTTGTCACTAGGGCCCGAGTGCCATGATTTCAGATCTGAACATATTATGTTATCGTCAATATATATGTGTTCTTGATCCTATCTTGCAAGTTGTAGTCACCTACTATGTGTTACGACTCGGCAACCCCGGAGTGACAATAGCCGGAACCACTCCCGGAGATGACCATAGTATGAGGAGTTCATGTATTCACTAAGTGTTAATGTTTTGTTCCGGTTCTTTATTAAAAGGAGAACCTTAATATCCCTTAGTTTCCATTAGGACCCCGCTGCCATGGGAGGGATGGACAATAGATGTCATGCAAGTTCTTTTCCCTAAGCACGTATGACTATATGCGGAATGCATGCCTACATTACATTGACAAACTGGAGCTAGTTACATATCGCCCCATGTTATAACTGTTGCATGATGAATGTCATCCGACATAATTATCCATCACCGATCCAATGCCTACGAGTTATTCCTACTGGTCCTTGCTATGTTACTTTGCTGCTACTGCTGTCACTGCTGCTACTGTTACTGCTACTGATGTCACTATTGCTACTGTTGCTATCACACCAGTTTGCTACACATACTTTGCTGCAGATACTAAGTCTTCCACGTGTGGTTGAATTGACAACTCAACCGCTAATACTCAAGAATATTCTTTTTCTTCCCCTTGTGTCGAATCAACAAATTTGTGTTGATTACTCTACCCTCGAAAACTGTTGCGATCCCCTATACTTGTGGGTTATCAACTCTTTGCATGTTTGTTGGTAGATCTTTGACTAACCCAGGTTTGACCAGAGGATGCCCGTACCGGTACGTGTATTCTAAGTCAGTGAATACCTCCAAATGGGTTAAGTACTCATCAATAGACATGCCTTGAGCCTTGGCTGCTTCTCCATAGGTTGCAACAAATTCCGGATCGAGGCCAGCTGTTTCATCTTTCTTCTCCTGGACCACAGCTCCGCTCGAGCACACATTTGTTTCGGAATACACTTTGAGCGGGGGAACGATTGGTTTTTCTGTTGTCCGAGCTGGGCAACTGATTTCCCGCTGAACGTACTACTCTTCAACCGCTGCTTTTTTGCTTGAGCCGACTTGATAATAGAGCGTTCTTAGTCTGGTCGCAACGGTGGCAGGGGATCTTCAAGTTTTTTCAGCATTTTCACTACCGTGGCGTGCTCTCCTGGGGTGGCCGGATACTCTGCTCTTTCGATTTACTCTTGTTAGCCACTTTAGCCTTCCACTGTTTATGATGGGCGTGTGCCCTCTTAATATTGTCCTCTCCAGTATAGTCCCAAGGTCTCTTCACCATATTCTTATGAGGTACTGTTGGGAGGGGCGACAACTTAAGTTTTGGTGATCGGATCCCCTTTCTGCCACCACTAATAGCGGTGGTATGTTTCCGCTTTTTGCTCTGATCCTGAGTGGATGGAGATGGCTGACGGGGCGGTGGAGACGGTTGACAGGGCGGTGGAGACGGCTGGTGGAGACGACTGATGGGGTGGTGGAGACGGCTGATGCGGCGGTGGAGACGCTGCGCTGGAGACTGGTGAGGCGGCGAAGACGACGGCTGCGCTAGAGATTGGTGAGGTGGCGAAGACGACGGTTGCGCTGGACACTAGTGTGGTGGAGGCGAAGAAGGATTGCTGCTATCAGGAGTCGGTGGCCTTGACGTCCAATTTGGAAGGAAGATGTCCTCCTTTGTCCATACAACGGTTTGGGATTTGACTTCTCTAAGTTGAGTCAAATCCCTATCTTCACCTGTAGGGTGGTCGAGCTTCAGCTCCTCATAATCTTTCATCACTTCATCCATCGTGACGACAGCGTACCCTTGTGGAACTAGAGATCAATGCCAAGTTGGACGTGGTCCAATTGGTAAGGCCATGCCGACCGCCACCGTCAACCTTAAGTTAGCAACTTTCACCTTTAGCTCACAATGTGTGCTCTGAGTGATATCATCCACTGGGTAGTGACGAGGAGGACTTGTCGTCGGTGCATCATCACCATCATCCTGGAGCTGCGTGTAAGCGACACTGCTTTTCCGATTCGATGCAGCTTCTATCATGAGCCGCTGAGATTGGTCGCTACCTTGTTGTCTCTCGATTTGATCTTGCTGCAGCCACTTTACTCCTTCTTCTACATTATGCAGCCGGTCTGTAGCAACTGCTTTCTCAGCTGCCTCCTTTTCCTTTCTCCTCTGATGGCTTCTATCAGGAAATCTCTTTCTTTCCTCGGAAAACACAAGCGTCCATGGCAGGGTGCCTGGTAAGCCTCATGCTCGCCCTTTGTGTTCCTTATTCCCGAGGGCGCGTGTGAGCTTGTCGTTCTCTCTATCGGGAACGAACACTCCCTCTTCAACATCCTGTACTGCACGTCTAATCTCCTCGATGGGTAGGGGGTTATCTGTGTGTATTTGGTTATATACTTCCTTTCCTTCTTTGTCCAACGTGCCCCCATGCCCGTAAAACCAGTTTCTTCCTCGTGGGAGCCATCTTAAGGGCTCTAGAGTGATTTTTTCCTAGATATGATGCCTCAAGTGCTTCCCACTCAGCCATCTTAGTGCCTTAACCACCAGGCCCCATAATGCGGTGGTACTTCTTCTTGCCTGCATTCGCCTTATTTTTTCAGACTTTTTCAAGGCGTCCTCCGATTTCTTGTACGTCACAAATTCAGCCCATTAGTCTTTTATCTTCTCATAGCCGTGATCGAAATCTGGAGTCTTATCTTTCAAGATAAAATCGACGTGCAATCTTTTTTTCCAGCCCCTGAATCGATCGGCCATCTTCTTAAGAGCCCACTCCTTGACTTTTTTTCTAGGGCCTCTTTTCGCCTATTCATTTCCTCCACATTTGGCCCCTCCTCATCTGGATCCACCTCTGGCGCCGGCAGGGTGAAATTAAGCATGAGCTTTCTCCAAAGGTTTTCTTTGGCTGCTGTGTCGACATATGAGACTCCTTCGTGATCCCTTGGCTTAATCCATTCTCGAATGGTGATAGGGATGTGGTCCCTAACAACAACTCTGCATGCCTTCACAAACTTCTGCTTTACATCTGCGGGAGCAATTGGTTCCCCGGCATGTGAGAGTGTTTCAATCATGTACCTCTGACCGTCATCCAGCTTCTTGGTTGGGCCTCGTTTCGTACGTACTGAAGTTTTGCTCGATCCGGAGGGCTAAAAGAAAGAGCGTTAATATATGTGTACATATAGCAGAGGATTAATTTATTAATATATATATATGCACCTCAACAGAGAAATCGGCTTCTCCCTCTTCGGCTTCTTCCTCATTGGAACCGCCGATTCCTCCCTCGCCCGAGGCGTGGGCGTCTACCTCACCGGAGCTTCTACCTTGTGTGTTGAGAGACTCATATCCCTCGCCGGACTCGTTCAGAAACTGATTGGTGACATCGACATCGCCAACTAAAATATCATCCCCGCGGATGAAACCATGCATCACGTCTTCGTGATATTCGTCTCTACCGTGTGGGTCCATAGTATCTACAAATTAATTAAACATAAAAAACTAAATTAACTAACAACTAAAACTATATATATACATCGAATAATCCACTTAATTAATGCATCATCGAATAATCCACTTAATATTATCTAATATATAATCTGGAATACATAAATAATACATCTCTCGAATACAGTAATACATCGAATAATAACGACACATCAGGCAACAAAGAGCCATCGTACTACTGAGGCGCGGGCGGTGGACACCCAAAGAGCAGGGACCATCACCGGATCATAGCTCCGGTGAGATCCCCAAAGAACTTGACAGGTCCTGTCGAACCTGGCATCCAACGCCTCCATGTACCTCCTCCTCGGGGGTCGGCACCCTCTGCACCCTCTGTGGCCCCCGCGACTGCCACCAAACAAGCTCCGGGTCGACGACGGGAGCCTGGTTCCTCACCAAGCTGCGCGCCCCGGAAGGTAACTCCTCCCAGTGCCAGCCCGGCGGAGCCTAGTCCCACACACGCTGGCGCATATCAAGCCGGTGGCCCCCACCGAGTCGACGACGAGGATGCTGGCCGGGCATCGTATGTCCTCCTATTTAAATTCCTACTGTTTAATAAAATTTTCTAAATTTGTACTCTCCTTCCTTTCCAAAATATAAGACCTTTTAAAGATTTCGTCAGAAAACTACATACGGAGCAAAATGAGTGAACATATACTCTAAAGTATGTCTATATATATACATCTGTATATGTAGTCCACTAATGGAACCTCTTTAAAAAGACTTATATTTACAAACAGAGGGAGTAATTAAGTGCAAATACATAAAAAAAATTGCAAATGTCAAAATTCTCATCAAACTTTTGTAAAAAAAAACTAAACAACTAAAACAACTAAATTACCTAAAACAATAATCCTAATTTTCTGTTTTACTATCTAATTAACTAATTTTATTTCTTAACCCTCAATTTTTCAGAGCTAGTGTTTCAGAGAGAGTGTGTGTGTACGTGTGTGTACGTACGGCATCGGCGGCTCGAACCTCAGAGAGGGACTGGGTGCGGCGGGGTGCTACTTCTCAAACAACAGTGCCAGAAATTGGCACGTTGACGGAGACTTGGCTTGCGTTGGTTTTTCCCTTGAAGAGGAAAGGGTGATGCAACACATGAGCAGTAAGTATTTCCCTCAGTTTGAGAACCAAGGTATCAATCCAGTAGGGGAATATCGTCAAGTCCAGAGTACCTGCGCAAACACAAAAGAGCTTGCACCCAACGCTGAAAATATGGTGTGAAGTAAAAGTGATTGCAAAGTGAGATCTGAAGGCGGAAAATGCAACGAAGTAAAAGAGTAAGGCTGAAAATATGGTGTGAAGTAGACCCGCGGGCCATAGTGTTCATTAGAGGCTTCTCTCAAAATATCAAATATCACGGTGGGTGAACAAATTACCGTCGAGCAATTGATAGAACCACGCAAAGTCATGACGATATCTAAGGCAATGATCATACATATATGCATCACGTCCGAGACAAGTAAACCGATATTTTCTGCATCTACTACTATTACTCCACACATCGACCGCTGTCCAGCATGCATCTAGTGTATTGAGTTCATGAAAAACAGAGTAACGCCTTAAGCAAGATGACATGATGTAGAGGGATAAACTCAAACCAATGATGAAAACCCCATCTTTTTACCCTTGATGGAAACAACGCGATGTGTGCCTCGCTACCCCTTCTGTCACTGGGTGAGGTCACCGCACGGTATGAACCCAAAACCAAGCACTTCTCCCATTGCAAGAATCATAGATCAAGCTAGTCAAACAAAACCCACAACTCGAAGAGAATTACAAGGATATGAAATCATGCATATAAGAGATCAGAAGAAACTCAAATAAGATCCATAGATAATATGATCATAAATCCAAAATTCATCGGATCTCGACAAACACACCGCAATGAGGATTACATCTGGTAGATCTCCATGAAGATCATGGAGAACTTTGTATTGAAGATCCAAGAGAGAGAAGAAGCCATCTAACTACTAGCTATGGACACGTAGGTCTATGGTGAACTACTCACGCATCATCGGAGAGGTCATGGTGTTGATGAAGAAGCCCTCCGTATCCGAATCCCTCCTCCGGCAGGGCACCAGAACATGCCCCAGATGGGATCTTGCGGAGACAGAAGCTTCCGGAGGCGGAAAAATATTTTCGTGGCTCCCCTGATTTTTTCTCGGATTTTAGGGAATATATAAGCGAAAGACCTAGGGCAGAGGAGGCCGAGGGAGCCCACAAGCCTGGAAGGCGCAGGCCCCCCCGGCCGCAGCTAGGGGGCTTGTGGGGTCCCTAGTGACCCTCTGCCTTGGTTCTCAAGTCTCCCGGTCATCTTCTGTTTCGGAAAAAATCTTTTTGGAAGTTTCATTCCGTTTGGACTCCGTTTAAAATCCTCCTCTAAAAAGGGTCAAAAACACGGAAAAACAGGAAGTAGCACTTGGCATTGAGTTAATAAGTTAGTCCCAAAAAAGATATAAAAGGCATACAAAACATCCAAAGTTTGACAAGATAATAGCATGAAACCATCAAAAATTATAGATAGTTGGAGACGTATCAAGCATCCCCAAGCTTAACTCCTGCTCGTCCTCGAGTAGGGAAGTGATAAAGACTGAATTTTCTTTGTGGAATGCTACCTAGCATAGTTGTCCTTTGTCACTTCTTTCATGTGACATGAATGTTCAGATCCGTAAGATTCAAAACAATAGTTTGCTATTGACATGAAAACAATAATACTTCAAGCAAACTAGCAAGGTAATCATGAACTTTTGAAATAACAAGGCCAAAGAAAGTTATCCCTACAAAATCATATAGTCTGGCTATGCTCCATCATCCCCACACAACTAATGTAAATCATGCACAACCCCAGTATTGGCCAAGTAATTGTTTTCGCACTCTTACTTTCTCAAACCTTTTTTCAATTATCATGCAATACATGAGCGTGAGCCATGGATATAGCACTATAGGTGGAATAGAGTGTGGTGGTGGTTGTGAGACAAAAAAGGAGGAGATGGTCACATTGACTCGACGTATCAAAGGGTTATGGAGATGCCCCTTAATATAAATCAATGTGAATGAGTAGGGATTGCCATACAAAGGATGCACGAGAGCTATAAGTATGTGAAAGCTCAAAAGGAGAACTAGTGGGTGTGCATCCAACTTGCTTGCTCACGAAGACCTAGGGCAATTTTGAGGAAGCCCATCATTGGAATATACAAGACAAGTTATATAATAAAGATTCCCACTAGCATATGGTGGTGACGAAACGAGAGGCTCTCAATCATGAAGAACATGGTGCTATTATGAAGCACAAGTGTTGAAAAAGATAGTAGCATTGTCCCTTCTCTCTTTTTCTGTTTTTCTATTTGGGCTCTTTGGCCTCTTTTTTATATTTGGGCTCTTTGGCCTCCTTTTTTTCCCTCACATGGGACAATGCTCTAATAATGATGATCATCACACTTTCATTTACTCACAGCTCAAAGCTCAGAACGATGATGACTCTATAGGAAATGCCTCCGGCAGTGTTCCGGGATGTGCAACGATCTAGCTTGGCGTATGACGTTGAAACATCTCGCTAGCTATCTTACGATCATGCAATGGCAATATGAGAGTGACGACACAAGTCATGAGACATAACGGTGGGAGTTGCATGGCAATATATCTCGGAATGGCTATGAAAATGCCATGGTAGGTAGGTATGGTGGCTGTTTTGAGGAAGGCATATGGTGGTCATTTGTGCATCAGCGAAAGTTGTGCAGCACTTGAGAGGCTAGCAATGGTGGAAGGTGAAAGTGCATCTATACCATGGACTCACATTAGTCATCAAGAACTCACATACTTGTTGCGTAAGTTTTTATTAGTAATTGAAACAAAGTGCTAAACGCATACTCTTAGGGGAAGGGTTGGTAGGTGTTAACCATCATGCGATCCCGACCGCAACAGAAAGGATAACAATCAATAGATCAATTATGCTCCAACTTCCTAACATAGCGGTTCACCATACGTTCATGTTACGGGAATCACTAACTTCAACACAATTATTTCTAAATTCCCAACATCCTACTAACATAACTCTATATTACCAAATCCACGTCTCAAAACTAATTGAGAGGAATCAAAACTTCTCTTTCTACTCAATGCACATGAAGATGGAGGTTTTTGTATCCTCTTTGGGTACCTATCATCTTTGGGACTACTTTCATAGCACAAGCCAACTACCAAGTCACGCACCGCCGTGCTCTAAAAGATCTAAGTGAAGCACATAGAGCAAAATTATCTAGCTCAAAAGATATAAGTGAAGCACGATGAACATTCTAGCAAAATCACGATGAGTGCATGTCTATCTCAAAAGATGTGCAGCAAGGATGATTGTGACACAACAAAAAGAAAAGACTCCTACGATACAAGACGCTCCAAGCAAAACACATATCATGTGGTGAATAAAAATATAGCTCCAAGTAATGTTACCGATGGATTGAAGAAGAAAGTGGGGATGTCTTCCCGGGGCATCCCCAAGCTTAGGCTTTTTGGTGTCCTTGATTTGGCTTGGGATGCCTTGGGCATCCCCAAGCTTGAGCTCTTTCCACTCTTTATCCACTTGTCCATGAGAACATCACCCAAAACTTGAAAGCTTCACAACACAAAACTTAAACAGAAACTCGTGATATCATTAGTACAAGAAAACAAACTACCACCTCCTTAGGTACTGTAGTAATCTTGATTTATATTTATATTGGTGTTAGATTACTGTATTTTCAATTTCCATGGCTAGTACCCCCGATACTATCCATAGTTTCATCAAAACAAGCAACTAACTCAACAAAACAGGATCTGTCAAAAACAGACCAGTCTGTAGCAATCTATATACTTCGTATACTAATGGAAACCTCACAAATTCTGAAGAATTTTGACTGCCTGGGAAAAAGGCATATAAACCAGCAGCAAAAAGAATCAACTCAAAAGCTCTTTCTTAATAAAAATGAAAAATAATCTCGTGAGAGAAAAGTTTCTGTCTTTTTCCAGCAGGATCAAACAACCATCACCAAGACTAGTCATAAAGGTTTTGCTTGGCTCAAACACAAAAAGAAACACAAAAGACACAATCATAATAGAAATATGATAGTGTGGACGCAACAAAACAGAAATAAAAAGATAAATTCATTGGGTTGCCTCCCAACAAGCGCTATCGTTTAACGCCCTTAGCTAGGCAAAAAGCGATAGAATCACGTATCATCGTCTTTGGTGCTCAAACCATAAGTAGCCCTCATCATGGATTCATAAGGCAATCTTATTTTATTTCTAGGAAAGTTTTCCATGCCCTTCTTTAAAGGAAATTGAAATATAATATTCCCTTCCTTCATACCGATGATAGCACCGATAGACCTTAGGAAAGGTCTACCAAGAATGATAGGCCATGTAGGATTGCAATCAATGTCAAGCACAATGAAATCCACGGGTAAATAGTTCCTATTTGCAATAATAAGAACATCATTGATCCTTCCCATGGGTTTCTTGACAGTAGAATCCTCAAGATGCAAATTAAGAGAACACTCCTCAATCTCATTAAAACCCAGAACATCACATAAAACTTCGGAATCACGGAAACACTAGCACCCAAATCACACAAAGCATTGCATTCATAGTTTTTTATTTTGATTTTGATAGTAGGTTCCCACTCATCATGAAGCTTTATAGGGATAGAAACTTCCAATTCAAGTTTCTCTTCAAGAGATTTTATCATAGCTTCGACGATATGATCGGTAAAGGCCTTGTTTTCGCTATAAGCATGTGAAGAGTTTAGCATGGATTGCATCAAGGAAATGCATTCAATCAAGGATCAAATATCATAATTGAATTCCTTGAAATCCAAAGTAGTAGTTTCATTACTACTCAAAGTTTTAATATCTTCTACTCCACTTTCAATGCTTTTAACATCAAGATAGATGGACTCCGAATCATTGGGGCGTTTTTCAACCAAAGTGGATTCATATCCAGCCCCATCATCATTAGATTTGACACAAGTAAACAAAGATTCAACGGGAGTCACACCAAGCACTTTAATATCTTCGTGATTTTTATCACGAGAACACGCCCTTTTAAGCCATTCATGTTTAGCACGAATTTGGGCGGTTCTTTCTTTGCTCTCATTCGTGGAAACACGCATAGCTTTCAAAGTTTCATCCATATTGATCTTGGGAGGAGCACATCTAACTTTCAAAGCATCAATATCACTAGACATTCTATCAACGCTCCTAGCCAAATCGTCAATTTTGAGTAGTTGTTCCTCTATGGGCGCATTGAAAATCTTTTGCGAGTTGATAAACTCTTTGATATTACTCTCTAGATCAGAGGGTAACCTATAGTAATTTCTATGACTATTGTTGTAGGAGTTGCCAAAGTTATTAGAGGAGTTACTAGGAAAAGGCCTAGGAACATAGTTTCCTCTAAAAGCATTGTTGTTGCCAAAATTATTCCTACCAACAAAATTAACGTCCAAGCTAGCGTTGCTACTCTCAATCAAGGAAGATAAGGGCATGTTATTAGGATCTAAAGGGGCACTTCTACTAGCAACCAAATTCATTAACTCATCCATCTTAGCAATTAATGAGTTAATTTCTTCTATAGCGTGTACCTTTTTACTAGTAGGTGACCTTTCAGTGTGCCACTGAGAGTAGTTCGTCATGATATTGTCTAGGAGTTTTGTAGTTTCTCCTAACGTGATTTCCATGAACGTTCCACCCGAGGCGGAGTCCAAGATATTTCTAGAAGCGAAATGCAAGCCAGCGTAAAAGATTTGTATAATCATCCAAAGACTCAAGCCATGAGCAGGACAATTTCTAATCATCAATTTCATACTCTCCCAAGATTGTGCAACATGTTCATGATCAAGTTTCTTAAAATTCATGATATCATTATGGAGAGAGATAATCTTAGCCGGTGGAAAATACTTGGATATATAAGCATCTTTGCACTTGTTCCAAGAATCAATACTATTTTTGGGCAAAGACGAAAACCAATTTTTTTCTCGATCTCGCAACGAGAAAGGAAAAAGCTTCAATTTAATCACATCATTATCCACATCTTTCTTATTTTGCATATCACAAAGCTCAATGAAGGTATTAAGATGGGATGCGACATCTTCACTAGGAAGGCCAAAGAATTGCTCTTTCATAACAAGATTCAACAAAGTAGCATTTATTTCGTATGATTCCGCACTAGTGGCGGGAGCAATCGGAGTACTAATAAAATCATTATTATCATTATCAATAGTGACTTCAGCAAGCAAGCAAGCACACAAGCAAAGAGAGAGCAAGCGAGAGAAGAGGGTGAACGAAAAAGGCAAACGAAAAAGGGCAAACGAAGAAAAGGGCAAATATTTTTGTAAATTTTTGTTTTTCAGAAGTGGGGGAGAGGAAAACGAGAGGCAAAAAAGTAAATGCAAGAGATGAGTTTGCGACACTTACTTTGATGAGTTCTTGACTTGATCCTCCCCGGCAACGGCGCCAGAAATCCTTCTGCTACTTCTCAAACAACAGCGCCAGAAATTGGCACGTTGACGGAGACTTGGCTTGCGTTGGTTTTTCCCTTGAAGAGGAAAAGGTGATGCAGCACAGAAGCCGTAAGTATTTCTCTCAGTTTGAGAACCAAGGTATCAATCCAGTAGGAGAATCTCATCAAGTCTAGAGTACCTGCGCAAACACAAAAGAGCTTGCACCCTGCGCTATAAAGGGGTTATCAATCCCTTCAAGATTGATTGCAAAGTGAGATCTGAAGGCGGAAAGTGCAACGAAGTAAAAGAGTAAGGCTGAAAATATGGTGTGAAGTAGACCCGGGGGCCATAGTGTTCACTAGAGGCTTCTCTCAAAATAGCAAATATCACGGTGGGTGAACAAATTACAGTCGAGCAATTGATAGAATCGCGCAAAGTTATGACGCTATCTAAGGCAATGATCAAACATATAGGCATCACGTCCGAGACAATTAGACCAATACGTTCTGCATCTACTACTATTACTCCACACATCGACCGCTATCCAGCATGCATCTAGTGTATTGAGTTCATGACGAACAGAGTAATGCCTTAAGCAACATGACATGATGTAGAGGGATAAACTCAAACTAATGATGAAAACCCCATCTTTTACCCTTGATGGCAACAACACGATGCGTGCTCGCTACCCCTTCTGTCACTTGGTGAGGTCACCGCACGGTATGAACCCAAAACCAAGCACTTCTCCCATTGCAAGAATCGTAGATCAAGCTAGCCAAACAAAACCCACAACTCGAAGAGAATTACAAGGATATGAAATCATGCATATAAGAGATCAGAAGAAACTCAAATAAGATTCATAGATAATCTTACCATAAATCCACAATTCATCGGATCTCGACAAACACACCGCAAAGAGGATTACATCTGATAGATCTCCATGAAGATCATGTAGAACTTTGTATTGAAGATCCAACAGAGAGAAGAAGACATCTAGCTACTAGCTATGGACCTGTAGCTCTATGGTGAACTACTCACGCATCCTCGCAGAGGTCATGGTGTTAATGAAGAAGCCCTCCGTATCCGAATCCCCCTCCGGTAGGGCACCAGAACGTGCCCCAGATGGGATCTTGCGGAGACAGAAGCTTGCGGCGGTGGAAAAGTATTTTCGTGGCTCCCCTGATTTTTTTTGGGATTTTAGGAAATATATAGGCGAAAGACCTAGGGCAGAGGAGGCCCAGGGAGCCCACAAGCATAGGAGGCGCGGCCCCCCTACCACGGCTAGGGGGCTTGTGGGTTCCCTGGTAACCCTCTGCCTTGGTTCTCAAGTCTCCCGATCGTCTTCTGTTTCGGAAGAATCTTTTTGGAAGTTTCATTCCGTTTGGACTCCGTTTAAAATCCTCCTCTGAAAATGGTCAAAAACACTTGGCACTTGGCACTTGGCACTGAGTTAATAAGTTAGTCCCGAAAAAGATATAAAAGGCATACAAAACATCCAAAGTTTGACAAGATAATAGCATGAAACCATAAAAAATTATAGATACGTTGGAGACACGGGGCTCCTACGCCGGAGATGGATCGGGCATCTCCGGTGGTGGCTAGGTGGGGGGTGGGCTCGGGGAGGGGAGGCCATGGCTCCAATGGCCGGCGCGCTGTCGAGCTCGTCGGCCGCGGCGCCTCATGAGGAGAGGGAGAAGAGGGCCGGTGGCTCACCTCGGGGGAGAAGAGGCCTGCACGGAGATCTGATGCCGGCGAGGAGGACGAGGAGCATCGTCGATGGCGACAGCGAGGCGGACGTTGGGGCAGCCTGCCGGCGTCGAACTCGGCGTCGCGTGTGGTGCACGAGGAGGAAGAAAATGAAACTGGCGATGGTGGGGGTTGGAAAAATTGAAGTCCCGCTTATATAGGAGGATATTTAGCCCCGGGTCGTGGGAAGAACCGGGACTAAAGACCACCCTTTAGTCCCGGTTCTTCCCATGACCCGAGGCTAAAGGTTGTTTTTGGCAGGTGAGGAGGCGGGAAGGCGAGGGGCTTTAACCCCGGGTCGGCGCTAGACCCGGGACTAAAGGGGATCTTTAGTCCCGGTTCTAGCCACGACCCGGGGCTAAAGCCCATCGGCTCGCTACGCGATATATTTAGTCCCACCTCGCCGTACGAGGGGCGCTGGCACTAATTTATAATCCCCGCCGCAGCATCTCCATCGAGCTCCTCTCTAAAGCAGGCCTTCGGGCCAATTTGTCCTCTCGTTGCCTGTTGGGCCTATATTGAGCCCGCGGGCCTGCATCCTGGCCCACCTGTCGGGTAGGGTTTCTAGTCGTATGCACGCCGTGATGGCCCAATAGGCGGCATTTTTTTTACTTTAATAATTTTTCTCTTTGATTTTTGTTTTCTATTTAAGATTTTAACAAAGGGATTTCATTCTTTTGAAGTTATTTTAACTCCATACTTTTGTGTGTTCAAAATGCATCATTCAAAGGCACATCACCAATTTTCAACAATTTCTCACTTCATTTGATATTTTTCGTGCATTTACTTAATTTTTTTAGCTAGTTGACCCTGAAATTGAAAAGCACTACAATTGAACTTTGAAAATGTTGAAAGTTGGCATGGTATCATCATTTCACCCAGATAGCATGTGATAAAAAGTTGAGAGGGTTACGACAAAAACTGGATGCACTTCATGTACAAAACGGACAATCTCTCTCGAAGTATCAGGGTTTCGAACGATAACTCATCTCTTACAAAGGGATTTCATTATTTTGAACTTATTTGAACTCCATACTTTTTGTGTGTTCAAAATGCACCATTCAAAGGCACATCACAAATTTTCAACAATTTTTGACTTCGTTTGATATTTTTTGTGCATTTACTTAATTTTTTAGCTAGTTGACCCTGAAATTGAAAAGCACTACAAATGAACTCTGAAAATGTTGAAAGTTGGCATGGTATCTTCATTTCACCCACATAGCATGTGATAAAAGTTGAGAGGGTAACGACAAAAACTGGATGCACTTCGTGTACAAAACGGACAATCTCTCTCAAGGTATCACGGTTTCGAACGATAACTCATCTGTTACAAAGGGATTGCATTCTTTTGAACTTATTTGAACTCCATACTTTCTGTGTGTTCAGAATGCACCATTCAAAGGCACATAACAAATTTGCAACAATTTCCGACTTCATTTGATATTTTTCGTGCATTTACTTATTTTTTTTGCTAGTTGACCCTGAAATTGAAAAGCACTACAAATGAACTCTGAAAATGTTGAGAGTTGCCATGGTATCATCATTTCAACCACATAGCATGTGATAAAAAGTTGAGAGGGTTACGACAAAAACTGGATGCACTTCGTGTACAAAACGGACAATCTCTCTCGAAGTATCACGGTTTCGAACGATAACTGATATATTGCAAAGGGATTTCATTCTTTTGAACTTATTTGAACTCCATACATTTTGTGTGTTCAAAATGCACCATTCAAAGGCACATCACAAATTTTCAACAATTTCTGACTTCAATTGATATTTTTCGTGCATTTACTTATTTGTTTTAGCTAGTTGACCCTAAAATTGAGAAGCACTAGAAATGAACTCTGAAAATGTTGAAAGTTGGCATGGTATCATCATTTCACCCCACATAGCATGTGATAAAAAGTTGAGACGGTTACAACAAAAACTGGATGCACTTCGTGTACAAAACGGACAATCTCTCTCTAAGTATCAGGGTTTCGAACGATAACTCATATGTTACAAAGGGCTTTCATTCTTTTAAACTTATTTGAACTCCATACTTTTTGTGTGTTCAAAATGCACCATTCAAAGGCACATCACAAATTTTCAACAATTTCTGACTTCATTTGATATTTTTCGTGCATTTACTTATATTTTTAGCTAGTTGACCCTGAAATTGAAAAGCACTACCAATGAACTTTGAAAATGTTGAAAATGGGCATGGTATCATCATTTCACCCACATAGCATGTGATCAAAAGTTGAGAGGGTTACGGCAAAAACTGGATGCACTTCGTGTACAAAACGGACAATCTCTTTCGAAGTATCAGGGTTTCGAACTATAACACATCTATTACAAAGGGATTTCATTCTTTTGAACTTATTTGAACTCCATACTTTTTGTGTGTTCAAAATGAACCATTCAAAGGCACATCACAAATTTTCAACAATTTCTGACTTCATTTGATATTTTCGTGCATTTACTTATTTTTTTGTGCTAGTTGACCGTGAAATTGAAAAGCACTACAAAAGAACTCTGAAAATGTTGAAAGTTGGCATGGTATCATCATTTCATCCACATAACATGTGATAAAAGGTTGAGAGGGTTCCGACAAAAACTAGACACACTTCATGTGCAAAACGGACGATCTCTCTCTAAGTTTAATACATTAGTAGACATCACAAAAAGTTTAATACAATAGTACACATCACATAAAGTTTAATATATTAGTACACATCACATAAAGTTTAATATATTACATAGATTTATATTTCGATCCCTTGCCTCTGATCGATTTGGCCGTAGCCATGGAGCATCTTCATTATTTAACGGGATGCTTGGGTCAATTCTCACTATGAAGGGCGGAATTTCATCAAACTTATTATAATCTGCTGACATGTCTGTCTTGTCCTAGATCACCACGATGTTTCTTTTCCCTGAAAGAACTATGTGACGCTTTGGCTCATCGTCTGATGTATTCATTTTCTTATTTTTTCTTTTTCCAGTCTGGAGGACATGTATTTCACGTAGAAAACTTGAGCCACATCATTGGCTAGGACGAATGGCTCGTCTATGTAACCAAGATTCTTGAGATAAACTATTGTCATTCCGTACAACTGGTCTACCTTTACCCCTTCTCCATTCATGTTCACCCAACTACACCGAAACAAAGGGACCTTCAAACTAGGTCCGTAGTCAAGTTCCCATATATCCTCTATGTAACCGTAGTATGTGTCCTTTTTCCCATTATCGTCCGTGGAATCATAGCGGACACCACTGTTTTGGTTGGTGCTCTTTTTATCTTGGGCGGTCGTGTAAAAAGTATTCCCGTTTATCTCGTACCTTTGGAAATGTAATACAGTCGAAGAAGGTGACGCGGCCAACAAGTAGAGTTGATCTCCAACAGTGTTGTCATTCATGAGACGTGCTCGCAAACAACTGCTGAAAGTATCCATGTGTTTTTCTTCAATCCACGAGATAGCCTTCCCCGAGAACACGAAGCGTACAAAATTCTTGTGCTCCTCGATATATGAAGCCACGAAGGTGGAACTTTTTAGAACTGTGTAGTGTGCTTGAGTGAAAGAATGTCCGTCCCTACATATCACTGCTTTCTTTCCTAGTGTGCCTTTTCCACTCAGTCTCCCCTCATGCAGTGATTCAGGAATACCAATCGGCTTAAGGTCAAGAAGAAAGTCTACACAGAACCCAATGACCTCCTCTGTTTCATAGCCCTTGGAGATGCTTCCTTCTGGCCTTGCACGGTTATGAACATATTTCTTTAAGACTCCCATGAACCTCCCATGAATCTCTAGGTGAACCAGGAGATGCGTCATAATATTGAAGAAGGACGGGGGGGAACACCAACTCAAATTTGCCATGACATTGGACCACATCCTTCTGTAGCCTTTCCAGACGTTCTCGATCGATTACCTTTTGAGATATTGCAATGAGGAATGCACATAGCTTCACAATGGGTAATCGAACATTTTCCGGTAGAAGCCCCTCAATGCAACCGGAAGCAACTGCGACATAATCACGTGGCAATCATGAGACTTCAGGTTCTAGAATTTTTTCTCTACCATATTTATTATTCCCTTTATATTAGACGAGAAGCCAGCGGAGACCTTCATACTACTAAGACATTCAAAAAATATTTCCTTCTCGGCTTTGCTAAGAGCGTAGCTGCTTAAGTATTGACGCCCTTTATCAGTCTTCTTGTCGTATGGGTATTTCATACGTTACTGCTCCTCTCGTGCTTCTGTTGTATATTTTGTCTTCCCATACACGCCCAGGAAGCCTAGCAGGTTCACGCAAAGATTCTTCGTCACGTGCATCACGTCGATTGAAGACCATACCTCTAGGTGTTTCCAATAGGGTAGCTCCCAAAATAAAGATTTCTTTTTCCACATGGGCACGTGTCCGGTAACGTCGTCTTTCGGAACAGATTGACCACCACGACCCTTTCCAAAGATTACTATTTGATCCAAATCCTTGACCATAGCCAATAACTCATCACCAGTAGGGAGGTTAGGCTTCTTCCCGCGATCTGCCTCACCGTTGAAATGCTTTCCTTTCTTTCTTACGGGATGATTGGTCGGTAGAAATTGACGACACCCCAGGTAGACAGCCTTCTTAGATTTTTCCAAATATGTACCTTTAGTCTTATCTAAACAGTGCGTGCATGCATTGTATCCCTTGTTTGACTGTCCTGAAATGTTACTAAGAGGAGGGCAATCATTGATGGTTACGAACAACAATGCTCGTGGGTCAAATTCCTGCTGTTTGTGCTCATCCCACACACGTGCACCTGGTTTGGCTCACAACTGCAAAAGTTCATCAACTAATGGCCTTAGGTACACATCAATGTCGTTGCCGGGTTGCTTCGGTCCTTGGATGAGCACTGGCATCATAATGAACTTCCGCTTCATGCACAACCAAGGAGGAAGGTTGTAGATATATAGAGTCACGGGCCAGGTGCTGTGACTGCAGCTCTGCTCCCCAAAAGGATTCATGTCGTCTATACTTAGACCAAGCCATAAGTTTCATGGGTCATCTGCAAAGTCCGGCCACTCCCTCTCGATTTTCCTCCACTGCGACCCATCTGCAAGGTGTCTCAACTTTTTCCCGTCTTTCTTACGCTCGTCTTTGTGCGATCGCATCAACTTGGCATGCTCATTGTTTCTGAACAGACGTTTCCACCGTGGTATTATAGGAGCATACCACATAAACTTAGCAGGAACCTTCTTCCTGGGGGGCTCGTCATCTCCCTCAACATCAAAAGGGTCATCCTGCCTAATCTTGTACCGACTTGCAGTGCATACCGGGCATTTTTCCATATTCTCGTACTTCTCACCGTGATACAGGATGCAGTCAGTAATGCATGCATGTATGTTATGCACATCTAATCCAAGAGGGCAAATAGCCTTCTTTGCTTCATACGTAGTCTCGGGCAATTCGTTATCCTTTGGAAGCTTCGGCTTCAATATTTTCAGTAACTTCTCAAATCCCTTGTCAGATAAACCAGTTTCTGCCTTCCATTTCAACAATTCCAGTGTGGTACCGAGCTTTGTGCTGCCATATTTGCAATTTGGGTACAACAACTTTTTATGATCCTTTAGCATGGCCTCCAACTTCATCTTCTCCTTTTCTGTATCGCATTCTCTCTTTGCATCAGAAATGACCTGACCAAGACTATCAGCGGGCTCATCTGATGCCGGTTGTTCTTCACCTCCTTCTTCTTCATTGTCTTCCATTGTAGTATCACCGTGTTCTTCAGTGAACATAGGATAGTTGTCATCATCATCATCTTCTTCATTGTCTTCCATCGTAACCCCTCTTTCTCCGTGCCTGGTCCAACAATAATATGAGGGCATGAAACCATTCTGAAGCAAGTGGAGATGAATGGTTTTCGAGCTAGAGTACTCCTTCACATTTCGACAGCCAACACATGGACAAGGCATAAAATTATCCACTTTGTTTGCCTCAGCCACATCGATAAATTTATGCAGGCCTGCAATAAATCCGAAAGCGCATCGTTCGCCGTACATCCATCGCTTCCGTGCATCGATCTGGCATCATACATGAATAGTGAAATGACCACCGTACATTGACGCATGCAATATTTTTGTATCAATTACACATGAAGAAAGTTGCTAACCTCGGTCAAGGATACCATTTCGTGTGAACTTTAGTATGACCCGGGCATTAATTAGTCCCTGTTCATAATGTACTCTCAAGTGCGTCGCTCACCGTACATCCATTGGCGGTTCATCTCTATTATGAAATTAAGTATATCAAAAAACCATTGCAGAATATCATGAATAAAGAAATGACCAAATTAATACAAGTTCATCATCACATTAAAATCAAAGCTCAGTAGTGATCAAACATTATTATTGCAAAAATAAATACATAAAGTTCTCTCATAAAACAACACATAACTATGTAAAACATTTAAATGCAACAACAAATGCGATCAAAATCGCAACTAAGGTAACAATTGACCCAAAAGCATAATGATACCACGCCTCTTTATCAATGGCATATTTTCTAATATTCCTAATCTTCAAGCGTATTTCATCCATCTTCGAGCGCATTGCATCCATATTCAAGCGTTGTGCATCCATCTTCAACAACATCGCATCGATCTTCATCTTGCGATCATCGATGACTTCGGCGACATGCAGCTCTAGTTCCATATTCTTGTCCTCAATTATTTTCAATTTTTCCTTCAAGTATTTGTTTTCTTTTTCAACCAAATTTAATTTCTCGAGAAGAATTTCTATGTGGGTTGGAATTTCCGGTTCACATACCTCCTAGATTAAAAAATATATGTCACATTGGTCGTCATAATTGTCATAAACAATAAATAAAATAAATAATTATAAAAGATAATATATACCACATCCGAATCATAGACAGGACGAGGGCTGACGGAGGCGGATACCAAAACCATCATACTATATAATAACAAAAAATAATAAAAGTAAATAATTTATACAAGTATGTATCTAAATCATACAAGTAAGAATATATTTTTCTTTTTAGAAAGAAGACAAGAACAAGAGGCTCACCACGGTGGTGCTCGGGACGAGATCAGCGCGGGGCGATCGACAACTGTGAGGACGGGCACGTGACGGCACCCTACACATGTGCAGACTCCAAGAAGTTCATTTGGGCATTTCAAATGAGCTAAATTAGCAGTGACACATGAAATAATGAAGTAGCTAACCTTTTAAAACACTTATGGAGTTGGTGCACGGCCAAACGTAGACAAATATTGAGGAAAATGGAGTTTGGAGGTCGAGTTTGGAGAGGATAAAGCTTAACTAGTGTGGCTCGGGCATTTCATCGAACACGTCAAGTGCATGAACTAGAGTGGCAAGGGTGGCATATGGCATGGGCACACTTCAGCCAAAAAACAGAGGAGAGTGGGCAGGGGTGACGGTATATATAGGCAGAACTTTAGTCCTGGTTTTTGTCTAAAATCGGGACTAATAGCCTTCCCTTTAGTCCCGGTTCATGCCACAAACCGGGACTAATGATCCGCGGCACGCCACGTGGGAGTCGCTGGATCTTTAGTCCCAGGTTTTCACCGAACCGGGACTAGTGAGGTGAACGAAATCGGGACCAATGCCCCGGCAAACCGAACCGGGACCAATGCCTGGCATTGGTCCTGGTTTTGGTTTGAACCGGGACTAATGGTCTTTCGGCCCTCGGCCGAAAGATCCTTTTTCTACTAGTGGCATTGTACATGCCCTAACAGTGTGCTCGGGTTTCACTCACTTCATGTGGCCAAGTCATCCAGCTATAATAGCCTGACTTAGCTCTGTGCGATGCTTCTAATTTTAGATAAACCAAGTCATCCATCTACAATAAAATGACTTAACTATGTGCAAGTCTTCCAATTTTAGATCAACCAAGTCATCCAGCTACAATAGCCTGACTTAGCTCTGTGCGAGTCTTTCAATTTTAGATCAACGTATCAGTTCTTGTTTCATTTATACAATTCTTCACTTATATTTCACTTATACAATTATATTTTCAATTTCAATAATGTGGAATCACTAAAGATATAATAGTTAAATGTTTGTTTCACTTATACAGTTTCAGTATAGGTTATTTTTTTGATACTGCGGTTCATATACGTTACATCAAGGTATGTACTGCTGACTTAGCTCTCTGCAAAGTCATCCAATCTGAGCCCCCTTGACATACGCATGCTGTCTTTGCATGCACTCGTCTATGCACTAGTAGAAAATAGGGCTTTGGTTCGGGCCTGGCCATCCCATTAGTCCCGGTTCTTCATGAACCGGGACCCATGGGGTTCATTAGTCCCGGTTCATGAGCCCAGGGGGCCGGCCGGGGCCTCGTGGGCATTGGTCCCGGTTCGTGTGAACCCATTTGTCCCGGTTCTAGGCATGAACCGGGACCAATGGGCCGCGCTCCTGGCCCACATCCATTGGTACCGGTTCATGCCTTGAACTGGTTTAGAAGGGGGGGCTTTAGCCCCGGTGTATGCCACAAACCGGGACAAATAATTTGCCTATTTGTACCCATCGCTGCGACAGAGCACTCTTTTTTTTCTGGCCGACGAGGGGAGGGCATTTGGGTGCTGTAGCTTACTTCGTATGCACATGAGGTGTTCGATGAAATGCCCGAGCCACACTAGTTAAGCTTTCTCCTCTCGAAGCTCGACCTCGGAGCTCCATTTTTCCCGAGATTTGTCTAGATTTAGCGGTCCGTCACGCCCCGTCCCCGTTTTCACCGCTGGGGCACGTCCATGTGTACGTCCGCAATGTCATGTGCAAGCTCCTCCGCACAGAGTGAGGTAAGTCGATTTGGATTTTTGGTTGACATTGGATTTGGGGATTTCTCATCTAGGGTTTCGAGGGATGGGTCGTAATATGCGCCTTTCTGGCTCGTAGGTGGATGGCTGCGGGATTGTGGAGTTCCAATCCGAATTTTTCATTCCCAATCCAAGTTTCTAAGTCCTTGAGGAGTGCTCGAATCACCCTTTCCCGGGGCATGGGCTAATTCCTACTCGCTGTGGTTCTTGGGGTGGAGCAAGCACGGGAAGAAGGTTTTTGGGTTGTCCACTCGATGTAATTCTTCAAAACATCATTTGGTACTCTGTTTTCATCGATTTATTGCAAAGTTATGAATTTCACCTAATTATGTGAACTCTGATTTAACAGCTTCCTGATGAGTGTGATTGGGTTGTTTGGATTGACCCCCTCCCACTGAGCTAGTGGGGCAAGCTTTTGAGGAGCTCCATGGTGGCCTTGAACGTAGTTGGATCAAAGCTAGTAGGATGGAGAAGAAGGTTATGGATCTGAACAATGAAAACAAGAAAATGCAATTGAAGTTGCAGAAAAGGAATGATCTCATGGAAACAATGGGTTTTCTCTTTGTTCTTGGCATCATCATTCTGGCTAGTTTAGTTTCTAGTTGATCTAAGCAAACCAATTAAATGGCAGTGTGTGTTATGTTTCTGCTAGTGAGTTGTGTCCTAGATGTAATTCTATCATTTGTGCACTGTTGTGAACTTGAACAAATGTAACGTTGTGCCCTAGATGTAATGGATATCATGTGTTGTGTTAAAATTGTCACCACTGCCAACTTGGAACCTTTTCAGAGTTCATTTCAAATGCTTTTCAGTTTTATGGTCTTATAGCTCAAAATAATCAGTAAATGCATGAAAAATAGCAAATGATGTCAGAAAGGGTTGTAAATTGTTGATGTAGCTTTGAATGGTGCATTTTGAACATAGAAAAACTATCGAATTCAAATAAGTTCAAAAAAAGAAATCCCTTTGTAATAGACGAGTTTCTGTATGAAACCCTGATACTTCGAAAGAGATTGTCCGTTTTGTACATGAAGTGCATCCAGTTTTTGCCGTAACCCTCTCAACTTTCTCACACATACTATGTGGGTGAAATGATGATACCATGCCAACTTGGAACCTTTTCAGAGTCCATTTCAAATGCTTTTCAATTTCATGGTCTTATAGCTCAAAATAATAAGTAAATGCATGAAAAATAACAAATGAAGTCAGAAAGGGTTGTAAATTGATGATGTGGATTTGAATGGTGCATTTTGAATACATAAAAACTATGGAGTTCAAGTAAGTTGAAAAAAATGAAATCTCTTTGTAACAGACGAGTTTCCGTAAGAAACCCTCATACTTTGAAAGAGATTGTCCGTTTTGTACATCAAGTCCATCCAGTTTTTGCCGTAACCCTCTCAACTTTCTCGCACATGCTATTTTGGTGAAATGATGATACCATACCAACTTGGAACCTTTTCAGAGTTCATTTCAAATGCTTTCCAATTTCATGGTCTTATAGCTCAAAATAATTAGTAAATGCATGAAAAATAACAAATGAAGTCAAAAGGGTTGTAAATTGAAGATGTGGCTTTGAATGGTGCATTTTGAACACAGAAAAGCTATGGAGTTCAAATAAGTTCAAAAAAATGAAATCCCTTTGTAATAGACGAGTTTCCGTATGAAACCCTGATACTTCGAAAGATATTGTCCGCTTTGTACACGAAGTGCATCCAATTTTTGCCGTAACCCTCTCAACTTTCTCGCACATGCTATGTGGGTGAAATGATGATACCATGCCAACTTGGAACCTTTTCATAGTTCATTTCAAATGCTTTTCAATTTCATGGTCTTATAGCTCAAAATAATCAGTAAATGCATGAAAAATAACAAATGAAGTCAGAAAGGGTTGTAAATTGATGATGTGGCTTTGAATGGTGCATTTTGAACACAGAAAAACTATGGAGTTCAAATTAGTTCAAAAAATGAAATCCCTTTGTAACACACGAGTTTCTGTATGAAAACCTGATACTTCGAAAGAGGATGTCCATTTTGCACACGAAGTGCATCCAGTTTTTGTCGTAACCCTCTCAACTTTCTCGCACATGCTATGTGGGTGAAATGATGATACCATGCCAACTTGGAACCTTTTCAGAGTTCATTTCAAATGCTTTTCAATTTCACGGTCTTATAGCTCATAATAATCAGTAAATGCATGAAAAATAACAAATGAAGTTAGAAAGGGTTGTAAATTGATGATGTGGCTTTGAATGGTGCATTTTGAACACAAAAAACTATTAATAGCAAAAATAATTATCATAAAAGAAATAAATAAGTAATTAGAATTTTGTTCAAAACATTAAAAGCAAAAAGAATTATCATAAAAGAAAATAAATAAGTAATTAGAATTTTGTTACAAAATTTAATAGCCAAAATAATTATCGTAAAAGAAAATAAATAAGTAATTAGAAACAAAAAAGAAAGCAAAAACAGGATTTTTTAAAAAAAAAGTGCCACCTACAAGGCCACCACGGCCTGCATACGACTAGAAACCCATTACTAGGGCCAGGATGCAGGCCCGCAGTAGGCCCAATAGGCCCTCAAGCACAGAGAGTGATTTTAGACCCGTAAGCTTGCAGTAGAGAGGAGCTCGAAGTGGTTGGTTCGGCAGGGCTTATAAACCACTCCGAGCCCCTCTCGGGTAGCGAGGTGGGACTAAACATAGCACTGCACCGCGCAAGGCCTTTGGTCCCGGTTGGTGGCACCAACCGGGACTAAAGGGAGGCATTGGTACCGGTTGGTGCCACCAACCGTGACCAAAGGCCTCTACTTCCCGTCCTTTGGGCTGCTGAAAAGAGACCTTTGGTCCCGGTTTGTGCCACCAACCGGTACCAATGCCTCTGCTTCCCGCCCGTCGGGCTGCTGAAAAGAGACCTTTGGTCCCGGGTTGTGCCACCAACCGGGACAAAAGATGGGGCTACATAAGCGACAATTTAGAAATTTTGATCTCTCCCCCTCTCTCCATTCGATCCCGACGCCGCCAGGCTGCCCGTCTTGCCTCGCGCCATCTCGCGCCGCCCCAATGCCGTCGCCACCCCCCGCCCCGCGCCCCATGCCCCGCGACGCCGCCGGCCCCTGCCCGTCGTCGCCCCGCCCCGGCCCGCGCCGCACCTCACCGTTGACCGTCGCTGCGCCGCCCCGCCCCGCACCGCACCTCGCCGTCGCCCGTCGCCATCCCCGACACCGTCGCCGTGAGCAAAGATTTTTTTTCTGTTAAAAGAATTTTTTTGGTGATATTATTGTTGAATATGCATATTTGTATGTTCATATATATGCAAAGATCGAATATGTCAAATTTTTATGATTTGTTTCTGTTCATAGAATTTTTATGATTTTTTTCTGTTGTAATTTTGTTCATAGAATTTTATGATTTTTTTGTTCATAATATTTTCTTTGTCAATTTATGTATATGTTCATATTGTGTATGTATAGGAAAATTGTGCATGATCAAGGTCATTTATGAATATGTTCATATTTAGAATAGAGGAAATAGGAAAAAATAAGAAGAGAAAGTGTTTAATATAATTAGTTAGAAAAATAATAGAACTATAGTTAAACTAGTTTATTTTTAGTAAGTACTACTTTATTTTATTTATAGTAAGTGCTTCCTATATAGTTGAACTAGCTAGTTGATTTAATAAACTACTTTATTTTACTATATATAGAAGTAGTTCATTTTCAGTAAGTACTACTTTATTTATTTATAGTAAGTGGTTAGGAGTTGAACTAGTTGATTTAATTAATAAAACTACTTTATTTAACTATATATGTAAGTAGTTCCCGCATCGACGTCGACTTGTTGTTATATATAATCGTGACACACTTCATTTAACTATGGATGATGATGATTAATTAGTAGGACTTGTTGTTATATATGATGATGCATGATGCGAGCATGAAGAGTTATTATATATAGATGTTCAATTCTTTCGATATATATAGTGTGTCACGATTATATTGTTGTTTACACACATTTACCATATTAAAACAGGAAATGTCTGACGATGGATATTGCGAGTGTGAATATTGTGGCGACTCTCGGGGTATGTGCGACATGCCTCACCTGCGAGACGATAGGTTCTTCAGCATGAAGCTTGACGAGAACGGTGATCTGTACCTCCCTTGCCATGCGAGAAGATATGTGTTGTAGAGGCTCGGTTTCGAAGACCACGAGAGAATTGAGACGAGGAGACATGGTCACACATTTGTTATCCAAGTATTTCATTCAGTTTTTCAAACAGAATTTGGGTGCCCAAAGTGGGAAGATCTTTGCAAGGCATATGGATTTCAGAAGGGAATGGAAATTACCTTCGATCTTCGCCCTGAAGATAATATGCCAAACAACATCGACATTTGGGTGGTTGTCGATGATATGCTTCCTGTTTTACCTCCATGTGAGTTTCTCAACCATATTTGTCAAGTAATTTGCATTTCTATTTATAAATAGTTGGTGTACTCAACCTATTTTCCTCTCGCAATTTAGATGTCGTGTGGTGTTCATCGTCTATTAAAACTTTGGCCACACGTTGCAGGTTCCTAGTTATTGGGCCATAGTTATAATTATATCATGTTACATGTTGTACAAACAACAACAACAACCCAAATTGTCCTTTGAATGATCGTAGCACATGTGGTCGTTTTGAATGGTTTATATAATGCCCACATCTTGTGGACAATTACAAAATTCCTAACTATTTTTGAAACATTAAATTATTACAAAATTTGGGTGGTTGTGGATGATATGCTTCTTGTTTTACCTCCATGTGAAGTAATTTGCATTTATATTTAGAAATAGTTGGTGTTCATCTATATACTAAATTTGTTAAATTATAATTTATGGCTTATTTCGTTGCTTCGACTGAATTACGAAAATTAATTGACACGACACACTACACATATGGATCACATCTAACTTGGGAGGAGAAGGATAATCTTCTCCACTTTCTTCTTGCTGGTGTTCTGGCGGGATACCTTCCCGTATCATTTTGGAATTGGCCAAAATTATTCACTTTACATGCCACTAGTGCATAGGTTGAGTCCAGATTACATTCGCCAAAATGTCTTGGTAAGAGTTTCCTAATTAAGTACGCTCCACTATTGCATAATGGTGTTGATTACATTGCTAACTAGGTTATTATTCTGTTCTTCAACAACAGCTGCCACATGATGTAGTGCCTCCGTTAATGGACCCAGAAGGTCAAATGAGAATTAGAAGCCCGCTGAGGGCTGAGTTCTATGCTCCATACTTGATTAACTTCAAATCAAGATAAAAAAGACTCCAAATTGAAGCATGGAGAGAAATACAGAAGGTTCGCAAGCCACAAGCTGGAGACCGTTGGATCTCTGTGATTCATCATGGAGCCATAGGTCTTATTCTATTTTATGACATTATATCTAAGAGCGAGGACTAGGTCTTATGAGAGACAGGTTATTCTAGTTTATATTATTACTTGACATGATCGATTAATTAGGATGCGTGATGCATATGTTGACTATATATATTATGATGTTTCTCTGTTTTATTTTATGTGTATCATATGATAACTTGGTATATGATTAAGTTGATGATGAGTTGTTAGATGATCGATTAGAATACTATTGCCATTCGACGAAAATGATATGAAATGATATAGTGTAAAAAAGATGCATATATGTGCATGTAACTCGTGTCTACATTTTGTAAATATGTTCGACAAAGCACGACGGATGACCAAGCACGGAGATATATAAGAGAGGACACTTTTCTCTATTAGCTAGCTAATAACAACCTAAACTAACCCCTAAACCTGCCCCTTTAAAAAAAAACCTCAGCTCCAGCCAGGTGCTGACGCGTGGATGCCTTTTGGTCCCGGTTGGTGTCATCAACCGGGACTAAAGGCCCCCCTGCCTGGCCTGGCCGCAGCGGCCACGTGGAGGCTCACCTGTCCCGGTTCGTGTAAGAACCGGGACTAAAGGCAAAGGGCATTAGTAACGACCTTTTTGTCCCGGTTCCGAAACCGGGACAGAAGGCCCTTATGAACCGGGACAAAAGGCCCTTTTTCTACTAGTGATGTTGGATTTATCATCATGGTCTTGATCCAGTTTTTCGCGATGTTGGCCTTGACTGCCTTCCTTGCCTACTATATCGCCAACCTACCTACTGTACTGGTGCGTGAACTTGGCATGAAGATGCTGGCACACGCACCTGCCCAGTCATTCGGCCACAGGATTGCTTCACAATATGCAAACGCGTTTGAGTCCTTGCAAGATTGTAAGGTTTACTCTTTGAAACTTAGCGATTTCGTCGTTCATTCTTATGAAGTTTTAGTAGTTGAAACTTGGTAAACTTTTTAAAACTTCTCAAAACATATTTAAAAGTGGCCTTGTTGCAAAGTCTTAGTCACAAGAATTACGAATATGTAAACAAAATGTAAGTTGGACTTTCGGTTCAGAAAATGGAAGTCAAAAGAAAAATGGGGTCGGTGCCCCTGCACCTACGTGCTATAAATCGCCGCTCCACCAGCGTCACCAAGGGACAAAGAGCATGATATTTGTTCTTCGAAAAAATGCATATCTATTATAAAGTTCATTGAAAGTATAAACAATCTCAGACATAATAAACATTACAGTATATCAAGGTTTCTCCGATCGGCCACTGTCGTTGTCAGCACGACCTGTCGATGCGTCATTATCGTCATTCCCCTATCGAAGCTGCCTTACCTTGTCGATGACAGCCTGAAGTCTTCATCCATGTTCCCTTAAGGACCAACATGACGGAGCCACAATCACCATAATTGAATCCTTAAATGGATCTGAAGCATCAATATCACATATTGCCATTGTTCATGCACAACGAGAAACCCAGACCTCGCTCCCCAAGGAGATGGAAGGAATCTACACATGGGCTTCTTCGACTACCTCTCAATGAACGAACTCGAGGAGAATCGGAGTCCTGAAGATAAATTTGAAGAAGAAGCAATGCCATCCATCAGAGTGACATACCTGCAAGGATTAAAAAAACCTTACTTAAACTACTAGTTGGAACGAAGGCAATAGAATTCTCCTCCCTGCCATTGGCCATCGAAGAAAGGCACAGGGGAGGCGAGCTCATGCGCTCGTCGGCAAACCTGGAGGGGGGATTTTCCCTAGTCGTCGAGGTGAAGGGAAGAAGGGTTTTGACAAAGGGTGTGATATGTTGGTGATGTGAAATTTTCTTTAGAAACTCCCATAAACATGGCTCCCACATGTCGGTATGATTAAACACAAATAAATAAAATTTCAGGCAGGAGAGTTCGAACGTGGGAACTCGCGAACCAGGGTCTACTAAACAAACATATTTGAGTAGAACCATATATATCGCATTGCTATTTAGTTCTTAAAGTGTGTATCTTATTTTTTTATTTAAATATATGACGCTCTTATGGACCTGCACAAGTTATTTATTATTATTTTATGCTATATTATTTGGGAGCTGCTATGTGTTAGTCGGTAGATTTTTTTAAAAAGATCTGCCATCTTGTAAGAGGTCGAATTCATAAATTGAGTGACTCGGTGTCACCCTATACCATTGCACCATAGGTTGTGTTGCAGAAATACATGTCATGTTGTAGAAGATATTACAACATAGGTCAAATAACATATTTTTCATATTGCAACAAAGGTCTTGTTATAAAAAAAATTCCTTGCAATAGAGGTCTTGTCTAAGAAATTTTGGTGACAAAAGTCTTGTTACACAAATTTTACAGAAGTCAGAAAAGTTGCAGAATTTTTTGGCAACAAAGGTATTGTTGCAGAATTATTCTGCAACGAAGGTCTTGTTGCTCAAATTTATAGTCTTTACATTGCCGATGTCCGTGCGAGCCGAGGCCATGTTGAAAGTACCGATCTGGTTGACTAGAGGGGGGCGAATAACAACTACCAAATTTACGCTTTTCTTTATCAAATTAAATTTAGCAACAAATAGGTTGTCTAGATATGCAGCAAAGTGAGCAACCTAGATGATGCTAACAACAACAATAACAAGCAAGTAAAAAATGCATGTAAAGGTAAGTGTCGGCGTTCTGGGAATGGGGGAACCCAAACCTGCCTCCGTGCAGCCCAGGGCTGGCCCACTTCATCGACCTAAAACCAATGGGCCCGGCGTCACTTAGGACAATGCCCCGCGAGGGTCCAAGCCTCGTGAGGAGGAGCTGCATCAAGACCCGCAGGGGACCACCTCAGGACCCCTCCGGAGTGACGGATATTCCGAGGCGAGGCCCGGCCTCAGAAGTCAAGGGTCACACAAGCGAAGGACATGCGTGCAGCACACAGCAGGGCGGTGCAGTTTCCCCTTTAGTGCAAAGGGAGCAAGGACGAATGCAGGTTCCCAAGGCATCTTCTAAAGGTTTCCATTCTGGTGCAACAAGACCCTGGCCGCCCGCTGGCAGGACAGACGTCACCCATGGGCCAGCCCCTGCAACCCTGGCAGCTACTTTGCAGGCGAAGACCACCTTTGGACAGGGGAGCATGTTCCCCTGTCCCCCTTCAAAATTGGCCACTATGGGATCCCTTCCTACCGAAACAATAAGGGAAGAGGACCGGGGCCGCCACTATAAATAGAGGATAGGTTGCTTCCTAGAGGGGGATCTGACCCCCAAAACATTCATTCACCCACCAGAACCCCGCAAGGTCATCGTGCCTCCGGTGGCGCCCAAGCACTATACTAGTTCATCCACCAACCTTCGCGAGAGGCAATCCACCAAAGGAGTAGGGTTTTACGCTTCGCAGCGGCCCGAACCTCGGTAAACTGTTGTGTTCTGTGTTTCCCTCACCATCCAGTGAGGTCGTCGCGGTTCCCATCCAATAGAGAGCTGGGCGAGGTTAGGCCATGGGAGATCTTCACAAATGCCCCTGAGTTTGAATCCTTAGAGTTTTGCGGAGCCTGAAATCTTACATTTGGCGCTCCAGGTAGGGGGTGTGTTAAGGTCATCTCCGAGCTTCACCTTACCCAGGCCCGTTGCTCCGACGACCGGCACCCAACCGGCTTCTTCGAGCCTCATCAAGCTGGCTGCCAACCACCACATCACGACGGCCGGAAGCGCACACGTCGGCGTTGCGGTACCGGGCGGCTCATACCAGATCGTCAATGTCGTCTCCACCTTCGCAACCACATGCACCACCCAGGCGCTCGACAGCTGGGTGGTGCCCCTGACACCCACGACGCGTCGTATCAACTTGGGGGACCTCGGCACACATGACGCATTGAAGATGGCGAGCGAAATGCTCCGTCAATGACCGACGCAGGGGGCTTTCACGCCTAGGCAGACCACATCATGGAGCTGATCACCATCGCCCAGAATGTCATCCAACCCCGCTCGTTTTCAAGGCCGCCAGTGTCGGGCGTCGGGGGCTCACCCCTCATGCCAGCCCCCGGGGCTGCGAGCAACGGGGCCCCTCCTATGCTGGGTGGGGCCGAGAGAGACGCGTCCCGTGCAGCCCTCCTCCTCCTCCAGGTCCTGGCGGCCAGCCCCAAGGCGCATCACGGAGACAACCAGTAGGGTCGCGAAGAGAACAGCATTACGACCGACGCACACACCGGTGTGCATCACCAAGACTAGGTCAGCCCCCGACAGCCTGGGGCGGCCAGACAAGAGTGCTCCCTTCGGCACAGCCAGCAGAGGGCGGAGGCATCGACGCGGGCGAACTACGACAACGGAGACATGCCGGGGCACCAAGGAGGGAATCAGCACCAGGCGACGCCGGGACCAGCTAACGACAGCAACAGGAACAAGCGACTTTGCGCGGAGGCTTATCGCAGAAAGGTCTCCGAGCAGTACTACCAGGGGGGGAGGTCCCCTCCACCATCGAGAGGGACCACCACCATCGCACTGCTGAGCGGCCACGGAGGCTGATTGAACGCATACATGCAGTCGTACGTGCCGGAGTATGCGGCATCACCTGACCCTCCCGATGAGGAAGAGCTTGAGGCGTCCCCCCCGGGCGCCTATCCTCGTGAGGAGTGAGGTGCGCTTCAGGGCCCCTCCTTGAGCCGGGCCCAAGAGGCGCGGGGAGGGAGGCGCCCTCGAGCTGCGGGACGTGGCGCCATCCGCCTTCCCCGCGGAAGAAGTACGTAGGGCCGAACCCCAAACCTCAAGAGGACGAGTAAAATGCAGCGACGAGACACAAGTGGCACGGGTCACGCAGGGCAACCACGATGCAGGTGTGGGCATCGAGATCCAGGCCCCGCGAGCCGCTCCTCACGCACAAGGAAGCTATTCGAGGTAATTTTTGGATCTACTGCCTTAGGAAGTGTCTGCTCACCGTAGGAGCTGGAAATATTCAGGGCATGCTTCTGCCCGTCGTATCGTTTGTGCAATCTTCAAAATTTCTGCTGCATCCACTTGGCGATCTGACACACTTCCTTGCTTGCATCTTTGGACAATAAACCTCCCGCGCTCGGGGGCTCTGGGTTGTGCGGGTCGCCCCGACATGGGGACTGGGGAATCCTCGCAGCTCCCCAGGACCACAATCGACAGGATAAAATCAAAGTCGCTTGAGCGTCAAAGGGGGCTCCTGAGCATCGCGTCTCAGGGGCCTTACCGGCCACAAGGCCACCTGCCACCCTTGATATCGTCCTCGGATATCCGGTCGTTATCACAGGTGGCAGGGCTTGACCCCAGAGCTGAGATTGTTCATTCGGTCCAAGCAGCGGAAGTCGGGAAATGTGCGGGGCCTGGTCCTGGCGATGCAGAGTCGCTTGAACATCAAAAGGGGGCTCCTGGGCATCGCGCCTCAGGGGCCTTACCGGTCACAAGGCCACCTGCCGCCCTTGACATCGTCCTCGATTATCCGGTCATTATCACGGGTGGCAGGGCCTGACCCCGTAGCTGCATCCCTTCACTCGGTCACACGCGACGGCGGTTGGTAAATGTGCGGGACTGGATCCTGGCGATGTAGAGCCGCTCGAACGTTAAGGGGGGTTCCTGAGCATCGTGCCTTAGGAAACTTACTGGTAACAAAGCTACTTGACCACCCTGGTGCCGTCCAGTTTTGGTCGGTATCGGGGGATGTCGGGGTCTTGCCTCATGAGGCGCCTCATGACGACAGGAAATGTGCGGGACTAGGACCTGTCAACATAGAGCCATAAAAATCTATTAACTGGCCTCCGGGGAAGGAGCACGCAAGACCTGCATCAACCCGTCGCAACTCTTCATCGTCCTTCAATCCTTCCGTAACCTACTTCATCCTCTGACACTCTCACGTAAGAACGAGCCGAGGCTGTATATGCCCAGCCCCCCCCCCCCCCCCCCCCCCCCGAGGACGCGAAAGGGGTCCACCCTACGCCTAGTGGAATACCTATGCTCCACGCTGGGTACAGATGTAGGAAATCAACACAGTCCACCAATGACTTCCGGAATCAGGCACCTATGCCTCGGGGGTAGGGACACTCGCGAGGCCAAAGTGTCCTCGCGACCTCCCATATATACCCCCACCGTGACACTCTCACGTAATAACGAGCCAAGGCTGTATACGCCTAGGGGCCCCCGAGGACACGGAGGGGTCCATCCCACGCCTAGTGGCAGCCCTATGCTCCGTGCTGGGGAGAAGACGAAGGCAATCAACACAGTCCACCAATGACTATGCCCGCAGCTGGCAAGGAAACCCATGTAGTCCACCAATGACTATGCCAGCGAGAGTGTGATACGTCCATTTTGCATTATGTTTTCATGTGGATATTTATCGCTTCTTGGGCTATTATTTCACTTCACGGTACAATACTTATGCCTTTTATCTATTATTTTGCAAGGTTTACATGAAGAGGGAGAATGCCGGTAACTGGAACTCTGGCCTGAAAGTGGAGCAAAGTTGAGATACCTATTCTGCGCAACTCCAAACGCCGTAAAAATCAACGAGGATTTTTCTCCGGATTTATAAAAAATATTGGGCCGAAGAAATGCCACAGGGGCGCGTGCAGGTGGCCACAAGCCTGCACGGTGCGGCCACCCCCCAGGCCGCGCCATGAGGGCTTGTGGGCAGCCTGCTGGCCCACTAGCCCCCCTCTTTTGCTATATGAAGGGTTTCGTTCAGGAAAAAAATCAGAGATGAGCTTTTTTGTGGATTCGCCGCCGCCACGAGGCGGAACTTGAGCAGAACCAATCTAGAGCTTCGATAGGACGATCCTGCCGGGGAAACTTCCCTCCCGAAGGGGGAAATCATCGCCATCGTCATCACCAACACTCCTCTCATCAGAGGGGACTCATCACCATCAACATCTTCATCAGCAGCATCTCATCTCCAAACCCTAGTTCATCAGTTGTAACCAATCTCCGTCTCGCGACTCCAATTGGTACTTGTAAGGTTGCTAGTAGTGTTGATTACTCTTTGTAGTTGATGCTAGTTGGATTACTTGGTGGAAGAGTTTATGTTCAGATCCTTGATGATACTCATTACCTCTTTGGTCATGAATATGATTATGCTTTGTGAGTACTTACTCTAGTTCCTGAGGACATGGTATAAGTCATGCTAATAGTAGTCATGTGAATTTGGTATTCGTTCGATATTTTGATGTGTTATATGTTGTTTTTCCTCTAGTGGCGTTATGTGAACGTCGACTACATAACAATTCACCATTATTTGGGCCTAGAGGAAGGCATTGGGAAGTAGTAAGTAGATGATGAGTTGCTAGAGTGACAGAAGCTTAAAACCTAGTTTATGCGTTGCTTCGTAAGGGGTTGATTTGGATCCATTAGTTTAATGGTATGGTTAGACTTCGTCTTAATTCTTCTTTCGTAGTTGCGGATGCTTGCGAGAGGGCTTAATCGTAAGTGGGATGCTTGTCCAACTAAGGGCAGTACCCAAGCGCTGGTCCACCCACATATCAAGCTATCAAAGTAACGAACGTGAATCATATGAACATGATGAAACTAGCATGACAAAAATTCCCGTGTGTCCTCGGGAGCGTTTTTCCTCCTATAAGATTTTGTCCAGGCTTGTCCCTTGCTACGAAAGGGATTGGGCCACTTTGCTGCACCGTTGCTACTTTTGTTACTTGTTGCTCGCTACGAATCATCCCACCACACAATCACTTGTTACCAACAATTTCAGTGCTTGCAGATATTTCCTTGTTGAAAACCACTTGTCAGATCCTTCAGCTCCTCGTTGGGTTCGACACTCTTACTTATCTAAAGGACTACGATTTATCCCCTATACTCGTCGGTCATCAAGACTCTTTTCTAGTGCCATTGCCGGGGAGTGAAGCGCCTTTGGTAAGTGGAACTTGGTAAGGAAACATTCATATAGTGTGCTGAAATTTATTGTCACTTTTCACTATGGATACTAATCCTTTGAGGGGCTTGTTCGGGGTATATTCACCTCGAGACGAAGCACAAATAGTTTCTCCTCAACCTGCTGCACCCACTGAAAATATTTGCTTTGAATTTCCTTTGGGTATGCTTGAGAAACTGCTGGCTAATCCTTTTACAAGAGATGGAACATCACATCCAGACTTGCATCTAATATATGTAGATGAAGTTTGTGGTTTATTTAAGCTTGCAGGTTTGCCCGAGGATGAGGTCAAGAAGAAGGTCTTTCCTTTATCTTTGAAGGACAAGGCGTTGACATGGTATAGGCTATGTGATAATACTAGATCATGGGACTACAATCGGTTGAAATTGGAATTTCATCAAAAGTTTTATCCCATGCATTTAGTACATCATGATTGGAATTATATTTATAATTTTTGGCCTCGTGACAGAGCAAGCATCGCTCAAGCTTGGGGGAGGCTTAAATCAATGTTATATTCATGCGCCAATCATGAGCTCTCGAGAGAAATTATCATTTAGAACTTGTATGCCCGGCTTTCTCATGATGATCGCACCATGCTTGACACTTCTTGTACGGGTTCTTTTACGAAAAGAGATATTGACTTCAAATGGAATCTATTGGAGAGAATTAAACGCAACTCTAAAGATTGGGAGCTTTAAGAAGGTAAGGAGTCAGGTATGAATTTCACGTTTGATTGCGCTAAATCCTTTGTTGAGACAAATACCTTTAGTGATTTTAGCGCTAAGTATGGACTTGACTCTGAGATAGTAGCTTCATTGTGTGAATCCTTTGCTGCTCATATTGATCTCCCCAAAGAGAAGTGGTTTAAATATCACCCTCCTTTAGAAGTCAATGTAGTTAAACCCACTCCAGTTGAAGAGAAAGTCATTGCCTATAATGATCCTATTGTTCCCAGTGCTTACATTGAGAAACCACCTTTCCCTGTTAGGATAAAGGATCATTCTAAAGCTTCAACTGTGATACGTAGAGGCTACATTAGAACACCTACACCCCCTGAGCAAATTAGAGTTGAACCTAGAATTGCTATTATCAAAGATCTTCTGTTCGAAGATGTTGAGGGACATAATATTCACTTCTATGAAGATGCTGCTAGAATTGCTAAACCTCACGCTAGAGACAAACATAGGCCTGTTGTTGGCATGCCTGTTGTTTCTGTTAAGATAGGAGATCATTGTTATTATGGCTTATGTGACGTGGGTGCTAGTGTTAGTGCAATACCTCAATCCTTATACGATGAAATCAAAGATGATATTGCACCTATTGAGATAGAGCCCATTGATGTCACTATTCAGCTTGCCAATAGAGATATTATCTGCCCTGTGGGAATTGTTAGGGATGTCGAAGTCTTGTGTGGTAAAACGAAGTATCCTGCTGATTTCCTCGTTCTTGCTACCGCACAAGATAGCTTTTGTCCCATCATATTTGGTAGACCTTTTCTCAATACTGTCAATGCTCATATTTATTGTGAGAAGCAAACTATCACTGTTGGCTTTGAAGGTGTGTCACATGAGTTCAATTTCTCTAAGTTTGGTAGACAACCTCATGAAAAGGAGTTACCTAGTAGGGATGAAACTATTGCCTTAGCTTCTATTGCCGTGCCTCCTACTGATCCCTTAGAGCAATACTTGCTTGACCATGAAAATGATATGCATATGGATGAAAGGGATGAGATAGATAGAGTTGTCTTAGAACAATATCCTATCCTTAAGAATAATCTGCCTGTTGAACTGCTTGGGGATCCACCCCCACCAAAGGGTGATCCTATGTTCGAGCTTAAATAGTTGCATGATACTCTTAAGTATGCTTATCTTGATGAAAAGGAGGTATATCTTGTTATTATTAGTGCTAGCCTCTCAGAGCATGAAGAAAATAAGTTACTAAAAACTTTGAGGAAGCACCGTGCTTCTATTGGATATACTCTTGATGATCTTAAGGGCATTAGTCCTACTCTATATCAACACAAGATTAAAATTGATCCTGATTTCAAACCAGTTGCTGATCATCAAAGGAGATTAAATCCTAAGATGAAAGAAGTAGTGAGAAAAGAAATACTAAAGCTCCTGGAAGCAGGTATCATCTATCTTGTTGCTCATAGTGATTGGGTGAGTCCGGTGCATTGCGTCCCTAAGAAGGGAGTCATTACCGTTTTCCCTAATGATAAGGATGAATTGATCCCACAGAGGATTATTACTGGCTATAGGATGGTGATCTATTTTAGGAAATTTAATAAAGCCATTAGGAAAGATCATTACCCTTTGCCTTTGATTGACCAAATGCTAGAAAGACTGTCTAAACACACACACTTCTGCTTTCTAGACGGTTATTCTGGTTTCTCCCAAATACCAGTTGCACAATCTGATCAGGAGAAAACCACTTTCACCTGCCCTTTCGGTAACTTTGCTTACAGACGTATGCCTTTTGGCTTATGTAATGCACCCGCCACCTTTCAAAGATGTATGATGGCTATATTCTCTTACTTTTGTGAAAAGATTGTCGAGGTTTTCATGGATGACTTCTCCGTTTATGGGTCTTCCTTTGATGATTGCCTCAGCAACCTTGATCGAGTCTTGCAGAGATGTAAAGACACCAATCTTGTCTTGAATTGGGAGAAGTGCCACTTTATGGTTAATGAAGGCATCGTCTTAGGACATAAAATTTCTGAAAGAGGTATTGAAGTCGATAAGGCTAAGGTTTATGCAATCGAGAAAATGCCATACCCACAGACATCAAAGGTATAAGAAGTTTCCTTGGTCATGCTGGTTTCTATAGAAGGTTCATTAAATACTTTTCTTAGATTTCTAGGCCTCTTACAAATCTCTTGCAAAAGGATATTCCTTTTTTCTTTGACGATGAATGTGAGGAAGCCTTCGAAATACTTAAGAGGGCTTTGATAACTACACCTATTGTTCAACCACCTGATTGGAACTTACCTTTTGAAATCATGTGTGATGCTAGTGATTATGCTGTTGGCGCTGTTCTAGGGCAAAGAGTCGATAAGAAGTTGAATGTTATTCACTATGATAGTAATACTCTAGACAGTGCCCAAAGAAACTATGCCACTACAGAGAAGGAATTTTTAGCAGTCGTGTTTGCATGTGAAAAGTTCAGGTCTTACATAGTTGATTCCAAAGTCATTATTCACACTGATCACGCTGCTATTAAGTACCTGATGGAGAAGAAAGATGCTAAACCTAGACTTATCAAATGCGTTCTCTTGCTACAAGAATTTGACTTGCACGTTGTTGACAGAAAAGGTGCTGATAACCCAGTAGCAGATAACTTGTCTAGGTTGGAGAACGTCCTTGATGACCCACAACCTATTGATGATAGCTTTCCCAATGAGCAATTGAATGTCATCAATGCTTCACGTAGTGCACCGTGGTATACTGATTATGCAAACTATATCGTTGCCAAATACATACCACCTAGTTTCATGTACCAGCAAAAGAAGAAATTCTTCTTTGACTTGAGTCATTACTTTTGGGATGATCCTCACCTTTATAAGGAAGGAGTAGATGGTGTTATTAGACGTTCTGTACCTGAACATGAACAGGGACAGATCCTACAGAAATGTCACTCCGAGCCCTACGGAGGACACCATGCGGGAGATAGAACTGCACACAAGGTATTGCAATCAGGTTTCTATTGGCCCACTCTCTTCAAGGATGCCCTTAAGTTTGTCTTATCTTGTGACGAATGTTAAAGAATAGGTAATATTAGCAAACGTCAGGAAATTCCTATGAACTATTCACCTGTCATTGAACCATTTGATGTTTGGGGCTTTGATTATATGGGACCTTTTCCAAAATCCAATGGGTATACTCATATCCTAGTTGCGGTTGATTACGTCACAAAGTGGGTAGAAGTTATCCCCACTAGTAGTGCTGATCACAACACCTCTATCAGGATGCTTCAGGAAGTTATCTTCCCTAGATTTGGAGTCCCTAGATATCTAATGACCGACGGTGGTTCACATTTCATTCATGGTGCTTTTCATAAAACGCTTGCTAAGTACGATGTCAACCATAGAATTGCGTCTCCCTATCACCCTGAGTCTAGTGGTCAAGTAGAGCTAAGTAATAGAGAGATTAAACTGATTCTGCAAAAGACTGTCAATAGGTCTAGAAAGAATTGGTCTTAGAAGCTCAATGATGCACTGTGGGCTTATAGAGCTGCCTATAAGAATCCCATGGGCATGTCTCCTTACAAAATGGTCTATGGTAAAGCATGTCATTTACCTCTTGAGCTAGAGCATAAAGCTTATTGGGCAATCAAAGAGCTCAACTTTGATTTCAAGCTTACCGGTGAGAAGAGGTTATTTGATATTCGCTCGCTTGATGAGTGGAGAACTCAGGCATATGAGAATGCCAAGCTGTTCAAAGAGAAGGTTAAGAGGTGGCATGATAAGAGGATACAAAAGCGTGAGTTCAATGTTGGTGATTATGTCTTGCTATATAACTATCGTTTAAGATTCTTTGGAGGCAAGCTTCTCTCTAAATGGGAAGGTCCCTATATTGTTGAGGAAGTATATCGTTTCGGTGCTATCAAGATCAACAACATAGAAGGTAATTGTCTCAGAGTGGTAAATGGGCAGAGAATCAGCATTATATCTCAGGTACTCCCATAAATGTTGAAAGCAATATTATCAATACGACAACTCTGGAAGAATACCTAAGGGACATTTATTAGCCTGTTTTAGACTCCGAAAACGAAGAGGTATGTGATTCTGTAAGAAATCAGAGTCCAAAACTTTTCCAGTAGGAAATTTTCTCCGTTTTGAAATATTTAAAAAAATACAAAAATTGGAAGTAGTCCGGAAAGTGCGCGAGGAGGCGACAAGCCTGCATGGCGCGGGCCCACCCCATGGCCGCGCCGTGACGGCTTGTGGCTACCTCGTGCGTCTCTCGGACTCCGCTTTCGTGCGGGGTACTCCTTCTGGTCTGAAAAAATCATTATATATACTCCCGTTTGGTCTGACCCCTCCATCATGCAGATTTCCTCTGTTTTTCGTTTCGAGCCAGTTTTCTGCCGCAGATTTAGGGCAAGATGTCTTCTCAAGATTCAGAGGGGGAGCGCTTTGTGGCAGATTACCTCGGTAATCCCAAGGTCTATGGGGACTTGGATCCCTATGGCTGGACCACTGATGAGGAAGAAGATTATGATCTGAAGGGGAAGAAACAAACAAGTTTCGATGAAGAGGAGGCTCCTCTATCTCAACTTGGAGACACGCATGTGGAGTTCAAGAAGTCGAGCCTCCCTGACTCAAGGAAGAAGCCTAAGACCTTGTTTATCCCTTCTCGTTTCTTGCAGGAGAATAAGAAGGAATTATGCCAAAGGGTGTTGAAGCTTGAAGAGGAAAATGATGATCTGAGGGAGCGGAATTTTATGCTCAAGTGGAAATTAAACAAGGTGAAGACCTCTGAAACAACTCCTCCACCTTCACCACCAAAGGAAGACAACTGAGCATTGGTATGGGTAATCCCCTTGGCTTTTGCCAAGCTTGGGGGAGTTGCCCCGGTATCGTATCACCATCACATCTTTTGCCTTTACCTTTGTTTTAGTTTGTTCCTTTTCAGTTTTCTTTTCCTCTAGTAGATTAAAAGTCTTTGTGTTTTAGTCTTGAGTTTTGCTTTGTGCCACCCCCGATGTATTCGAGGTCGTGAGCCATATAATAAAGAGTGTCTTAGTTGAAGGGCTTAGCATCTTGCCATGATCAAAAGAGTGAGAATACAACAAAAACATGAAAGATCATGTAATGATCTTATGGGAAGTGATGCCTTCACATATACAAAGAATGAGGATTGAAACTTGTTGAGGATAGGCAAACGTAGACCTTGGTCATGGTTGCAATTAATAGGAAGTGATAAAGAAGGAGAGGTTCACATATAAATATATCATCTCTGAAACCATCTTTGATTGTGAACACTCACTAAACTATTGCATGCCTAGAAGTAGATGTTGGACAAGGAAGACAACATAATGAATTGTGTTTTCTTGGCTCCGAACAATGTTATATGATTAGAGATCCCTTAGCATGTGACGATTGTTCCACCTCACATTAACCAAACCTCCTGCACTAAGTTGAGATACTACTTGTGCATCCATAAACCTTCAACCCAGTTTTGCCAAGTGAGTCCACCATACCTACCTATGGATTGAATAAGATACCTCAAGTAAGTTTTCATCGGTGCAAGCAATAAAAATTGCTCCCTAATATCTATGATCTATTAGTGTGCTGAAAATAAGCTTTGTACGAACCTGTGATGATGAAGACATAAAAGCGACAGACTGCATAATAAAGTTCTTTATCACAGGAGGCAATATAAAGTGACGTTCCTCCGCACTAAGAGGACACGCATCCAAACCTCAAAAGCGCATGACAACCTCTGCTTCCCTCTGTGAAGGGCCTATCTTGTACCTTTACTTTTTGCCCTTGAAAGAGTCATGGTGATCTTCACCAATTCCCTATTTCGCCTTTGTCTTGGCTAACGTCATATGCTTGGGAAATATGTATCTTCATATGTCAACTTGGAGGTAAGTATTCATGAATTATTATTGTTGACATTACCCTTGAGGTAAGTAGTTGGGAGGCAAAACTGTAAGCCCCTATCTTTCTCTGTGTCCAGCTGAAACTTTGATCTCATGAGTACCATGTGAGTTGTAGCAATTGTAGATAACGAAAGAATGATTGAGTATGTGGATTTGCTTTACAAGCTCTTATTTGACTCTTCCTGATGTTGTGATAAATTGCAATTGCTTCAATGACTAAAGGCTATTGGTTGTTACTTCTCGGTAAGGTTCTTGTTCCATGCTTTACTTTGTGAAGGAATTATCACTTTAGCATGAGAGATTATATGTTGGTATTGTTGTTCTTATCTTGATCATGATGCATGCATGTTCGTATCTTGTTTTGTCGACACCTCTCTCACTAAACATGAGGACAAGCGAGGTCTAAGCTTGAGGGAGTTGATACGTCCATTTTTCATCACGTTTTCATGTGGATATTTTGTTGGGGAACGTCGCATGGGAAACAAAAAATTTCCTACGCGCACGAAGACCTATCATGGTGATGTCCATCTACGAGAGGGGATGAGTGATCTACGTACCCTTGTAGACCGTACAGCAGAAGCGTTAGTGAACGCGGTTGATGTAGTGGAACGTCCTCACGTCCCTCGATCCGCCCCGCGAACAATCCCGCGATCAGTCCCACGATCTAGTACCGAACGGACGGCACCTCCGCGTTCAGCACACGTACAACTCGACGATGATCTCGGCCTTCTTGATCCAGCAAGAGAGACGGAGAGGTAGAAGAGTTCTCCGGCAGCGTGACGGCGCTCCGGAGGTTGGTGATGATCTTGTCTCAGCAGGGCTCTGCCCGAGCTCCGCAGAAACGCGATCTAGAGGAAAAACTATGGAGGTATGTGGTCGGGCAGCCGTGAGAAAGTCGTCTCAAATCAGCCCTAATACCTCCGTATATATAGGTGGGAGGGGGAGGGAAGAGGCAGCCTCAAACCCTCAAGGGTTGGCCGAAATTGGAGGTGGAGGAGTCCTACTCCAATCCTACTTGGAGTAGGATTCCACCTTCCCACTTGGAAACTCTTTCCACCTTGTGTTTTTTCCTTCTCAAACCTTATGGGCCTTAGTGGGAACTTATTCCAGCCCACTAGGGGCTGGTTTATCTCTTCCCATAGCCCATGAGACCCCTTGGGGCGTGACACCCCTCCCGATGGTCCCCGGCACCCCTCCCGGCACTCCCGGTACACTACCGATGAGCCCGAAACTTTTCCGGTAATGCACGAAAACCTTCCGGTAACCAAATGAGGTCATCCTATATATCAATCTTCGTTTCCGGACCATTCCGGAAACCCTCGTGACGTCCGTGATCTCATCCGGGACTCCGAACAACATTCGGTAACCAACCATATAACTCAAATACGCATAAAACAACGTCGAACCTTAAGTGTGCAGACCCTGCGGGTTCGAGAACTATGTAGACATGACCCGAGAGACTCCTCGGTCAATATCCAATAGCGGGACCTGGATGCCCATATTGGATCCTACATATTCTACGAAGATCTTATCGTTTGAACCTCAGTATCAAGGATTCGTATAATCCCGTATGTCATTCCCTTTGTCCTTCGGTATGTTACTTGCCCGAGATTCGATCGTCAGTATCCGCATACCTATTTCAATCTCGTTTACCGGCAAGTCTCTTTACTCGTTCTGTAATACAAGATCCCGCAACTTACACTAAGTTACATTGCTTGCAAGGCTTGTGTGTGATGTTGTATTACCGAGTGGGCCCCGAGATACCTCTCCGTCACACGGAGTGACAAATCCCAGTCTCGATCCATACTAACTCAACGAACACCTTCGGAGATACCTGTAGAGCATCTTTATAGTCACCCAGTTACGTTGCGACGTTTGATACACACAAAGCATTCCTCCGGTGTCCGTGAGTTATATGATCTCATGGTCATAGGAACAAATACTTGACACGCAGAAAACAGTAGCAACAAAATGACACGATCAACATGCTACGTCTATTAGTTTGGGTCTAGTCCATCACATGATTCTCCTAATGATGTGATCCCGTTATCAAGTGACAACACTTGCCTATGGCCAGGAAACCTTGACCATCTTTGATCAACGAGCTAGTCAACTAGAGGCTTACTAGGGACAGTGTTTTGTCTATGTATCCACACAAGTATTGTGTTTCCAATCAATACAATTATAGCATGGATAATAAACGATTATCATGAACTAAGAAATATAATAATAACTAATTTATTATTGCCTCTAGGGCATATTTCCAACAGTCTCCCACTTGCACTAGAGTCAATAATCTAGTTCACATCACCATGTGATTCCAACGAATCCAACACCCATATAGTTATGGGGTCTGATCGTGTCTTGCTCGTGAGAGAGGTTTTAGTCAACGGTTCTGAAACTTTCAGATTCGTGCGTTCTTTACAAATCTTTATGTCATCTTATAGATGCTGCTACTACGTGCTATTCGGAAATGCTCCAAATATCTACTCTACTATACGAATCCGTTTCACTACTCATAGTTATCCGTATTAGTGTCAAAGCTTGCATTGACGTAACCCTTTACGACAAACTCTTTAACCACCTCCATAATCAAGAAAAATTCCTTAGTCCATTAGTTACTAAGGATAAATTTCGACCGCTGCTAGTGATTCAATCATGGATCACTCTCTGTACCTCTCAACATACTTTGAGTCAAGGCACACTTCAGGTGCGGTACACAGCATGGCATACTTTAGATTCTACGGCTAAGGCATAGAAGACGACCTTCGTCTATTCTCTTTATTCTGCCGTGGTCGGGTTTTGAGTCTTACTCAAATTCACACCTCACAACGCAACCAAGAACTCCTTCTTTGCTGGTCTATTTTGAACTCTTTCAAAACTTGTCAAGGCATGCATCTTGTTGAAACTTCTATTAAGCGCTTTCGATCTATCTCCATAGATCTTTGATGCTCAACGTTCAAGTAGCGTAATCCAGGTACTCCTTTGAAAACTTCTTTCAAACAACCTTGTATGCTTTACAGAAATTCCACATTACTTCTGATCCACAATATGTCAACCACATATACCTATCAGAAATTCTATAGTGCTCCCACTCACTTCTTTGGAAATACAAGTTTCTCATAAACCTTGTACAAACCCAAAATCTTTGATCATCTCATCCAAGTGTATATTCCAACTCCGAGATGCTTGCACCAGTCCATTGAAGGATCACTGGAGCTTGCATACTTGCTAGTATCTTTAGGATCGACAAAACCTTCTGGTTGTATCACATACAATGTTTGCTCAAGGAAACCGTCGAGAAAACAATGTTTTGACATCCTACGTGCAATATTTCATAAATAATGCATCAACAACTAACATAATTCTAACAGACTTTTAGCATCGCTACGAGTGAGAAAGTCTCATCATAGTCAACTGTTTGATCTTATCGAAAACATCTTTGCGACAAGTCGAGCTTTTCTTAATAGTGACTTATCACCATCATCGTCTGTCTTCTTTTAAAGATCCATCTTTACTCAATAGTCTTATGACCATCAAGTAGTTCTTTCAAAGTCTACACTTTGTTTTCATACATGGATCCTCTCTCGGATTTCATGGCTTCCAGCCATTTGTCGGAATCTGGGCCCACCATCGCTTTCTCCATAACTCGTAGGTTCACTGTTGCTCAACAACATGACCTCCAAGACAGGGTTACCGTACTACTCTGCAGCAGTACGCGACCTTGTCGACCTACGAGTTTTGTAGTAACTTGATTCGAAGCTCAATGATCACCATCATCAGCTTCCACTTCAATTGGTGTAGGCGCCACAGGAACAACTTCCTATGCCCTGCTACACACTGGTTGAAGTGATGGTTCAATAACCTCATCAAGTTCTACTACCCTCCCACTCAATTCTTTCAAGAGAAACCTTTCCTCGAGAAAGGATCCGTTTCTAGAAACAAACACTTTGCTTTCGGATCTGAGATAGGAGATTTACCCAACTGTTTTGGATATCCTATGAAGATGCATTTATCCGCTTTGGGTTCGAGCTTATCAGACTGAAACTTTTTCACATAAGTGTCGAAGCCCCAAACTTTCAAGAAACGACAGTTTAGATTTCTCTAAACCTCAGTCTATACTGTGTCATCTCAACGGAAATACGCGGTGCCCTATTTAAAGTGAATGTGGTTGTCTCTAATGCATAACCCATAACCGATAGTGGTAATTCGATAAGAGACATCACAGCATGCACCATACTAAATAGTGCGTGGCTATGACGTTCAGACACATCATCACACTATGATGTTCCAGGTGGCATGAACTGTGAAACAACTTCCACATTGTCTTAATTGTGTACCAAAAACTCGTAACTCAGATATTCATTTCTATGATCATATCGTAGACAGTTTATCCTCTTGTTACGATGAACTTCACTCCGAAACAGAATTGAACTTTTCAATATCTCAGACTTGTGATTCATTAAGTAAATACTCTAGTATCTACTAAAATCATCATTGAATTAAGAACATAATGATATCCACTACTTGCCTCAGCACCCATTGGACTGCATACATCAAAATGTATCACTTCCAACAAGTTACTATCTTGTTTCATCTCAATGACAACAAGGCCTTGCTCATGTGGTATAATTTGCATGTCACTAGTGATTCGAAATCAGGTGAGTACAAAGATCCATTAGCATGGAGCCTCTTTATGCAATTTATACTAACATGACTCAAGCGGCAGTGCCACAAGTAAGTGGTACTATCATCATTAACTCGTATCTTTTGGCACCAATGTGTAACACTACAATCGAGATTCAATAAATCATTGAAGGTGTTTATTCAAACAAATAGAGTAACCATTATTCTCTTTGAATGAATAATCGTATTGCAATAAACACGATCCAATCATGTTCATGCCTTAACGCAAGCACCAAATAACAATTATTTAGGTTCAACACCAATCCCGATGGTAGAGGGAGCGTGCGACGTTTGATCATATCAACCTTGGAAACACTTCCAACACGTATCGTCACCTCGCCTTTAGCTAGTCTCCGTTTATGTCGTAGCTTTCATTTCGCGTTACTAATCACTTAGCAACCGAACCGGTATCCAATACCCTTGTGCTACTAGGAGTACTAGTAAAGTACACATCAACATTATGTATATCAAATATACTTCTCTTTACTTTTGCCAGCCTTCTTACCTACCAAGTATCTTGAGTTGCTCCGCCTCAGTGATTGTTCCCCTCATTACAGAAGCACTTAGTCTCGGGTTTGGGTTTAATCTTGGGTCTCTTCATTAGTGCAGCAACTGTTTTGCCGTTTCACGAAGTATCCCTTCTAGCCCTTGCCTTTCTTGAAACTTAGTGGTTTTACAAACCATCAACTATTGATGCTCCTTCTTGATTTCTACTTTCGCAGTGTCAAACATCGCGAATCGCTCAAGGATCATTGTATGTATCCTTGATATGTTATAGTTCATCACGAAGCTCTCACAGCTTGGTGGCAGTGACTTTGGAGAACTATCACTATCTCATGTGGAAGATTAACTCCCACTTGATTCAAGCGATTGTCGTACTCAGACAATCTGAGCACACGCTCAACGATTGAGCCTTTCTCCTTTACTTTGTGGACAAAGAATCTTGTCAGAGGTCTCGTACCTCTTAACAAGGGCACAAGCATGAAATCACAATTTCATCTCTTTAGAACATCACTTATGTTCCGTGACGTTTTACAACATTTTCGGCGCCTTGCTTCTAAGCCATTAAGTATTTTGCACTGAACTATCATGTAGTCATCAGAAACGTGTATGTCGGATGTTCATAGCATCCACAGACGACGCTCGAGGTGCAGTACACTGAGTGGTGCATTAAGGACATAATCCTTCTGTGCAGCAACGAGGACAATCCTCGGTTTTACAGACCCAGTCTGCAAAGTTTGCTACTATCAATTTTCAACTAAATTTTCTCTAGGAACATATAAAAAACAGTAGAGCCATAGCGCAAGCTACATCGTAATTCGCAAAGACCATTAGACTATGTTCATGACAATTAGTTCAATTAATCATATTACTTAAGAACTCCCAATCAAAAAGTACATCTCTCTAGTCATTTGAGTGGTACATGATCCAAATCCACTATCTCAAGTCCGATCATCACGTGAGTCGAGAATAGTTTCAGTGGTAAGCATCTCTATGCTAATCATATCAACTATACGATTCATGTTCGACCTTTCGGTCTCATGTGTTCCGAGGCTATGTCTGCACATGCTAGGCTCGTCAAGCTTAACCCGAGTGTTCCGCGTGTGCAACTGTTTTGCACCCGTTGTATGTGAACGTTGAGTCTATCACACCCGATCATCACGTGGTGTCTCGAAACGAAGAACTGTCGCAACGGTGCACAGTCGGGGAGAACACAATTTCGTCTTGAAATTTTAGTGAGAGATCACCTCATAATGCTACCGTCGTTCTAAGCAAAATAAGGTGCATAAAAGGATTAACATCACATGCAATTCATAAGTGACATGATATGGCCATCATCACGTGCTTCTTGATCTCCATCACCAAAGCACCGGCACGATCTTCTTGTCACCGGCGCCACACCATGATCATCCATCAACGTGTTGCCATCGGGGTTGTCGTGCTACTTATGCTATTACTACTAAAGCTACATCCTAGAAAAATAGTAAACGCATCTGCAAGCACAAACGTTAGTATAAAGACAACCCTATGGCTCCTGCCGGTTGTCGTACCATCGACATGCAAGTCGATATTTCTATTACAACATGATCATCTCATACATCCAATATATCACATCACATCGTTGGCCATATCACATCACAATCATACCCTGCAAAAACAAGTTAGACGTCCTCTAATTTTGTTGTTGCATGTTTTACGTGGTGACCAAGGGTATCTAGTAGGATCGCATCTTACTTACGCAAACACCACAACGGAGATATATGAGTTGCTATTTAACCTCATCCAAGGACCTCCTCGGTCAAATCCGATTCAACTAAAGTTGGAGAAACCGTCACTTGCCAGTCATCTTTGAGCAAAGGGGGTTACTCGTAACGATGAAACCAGTCTCTCGTAAGCGTACGAGTAATGTCGGTCCAAGCCGCTTCAATCCAACAATACCGCAGAATCAAGAAAAGACTAAGGAGGGCAGCAAAACGCACATCACCGCCCACAAAACCTTTTGTGTTCTACTCGAGAAGACATCTACGCATGAACCTAGCTCATGATGCCACTGTTGGGGAACGTCGCATGGGAAACAAAAAATTTCCTACGCGCACGAAGACCTATCATGGTGATGTCCATCTACGAGAGGGGATGAGTGATCTACGTACCCTTGTAGACCGTACAGCAGAACGTCCTCACGTCCCTCGATCCGCCCCGCGAACAATCCCGCGATCAGTCCCACGATCTAGTACCGAACGGACGGCACCTCCGCGTGCAGCACACGTACAACTCGACGATGATCTCGGCCTTCTTGATCCAGCAAGAGAGACGGAGAGGTAGAAGAGTTCTCCGGCAGCGTGACGGCGCTCCGGAGGTTGGTGATGATCTTGTCTCAGCAGGGCTCCGCCCGAGCTCCGCAGAAACGCGATCTAGAGGAAAAACTATGGAGGTATGTGGTCGGGCAGCCGTGAGAAAGTCGTCTCAAATCAGCCCTAATACCTCCGTATATATAGGTGGGAGGGGGAGGGAAGAGGCAGCCTCAAACCCTCAAGGGTTGGCCGAAATTGGAGGTGGAGGAGTCCTACTCCAATCCTACTTGGAGTAGGATTCCACCTTCCCACTTGGAAACTCTTTCCACCTTGTGTTTTTTCCTTCTCAAACCTTATGGGCCTTAGTGGGAACTTATTCCAGCACACTAGGGGCTGGTTTATCTCTTCCCATAGCCCATGAGACCCCTTGGGGCGTGACACCCCTCCCGATGGTCCCCGGCACCCCTCCCGGCACTCCCGGTACACTACCGATGAGCCCGAAACTTTTCCGGTAATGCACGAAAACCTTCCGGTAACCAAATGAGGTCATCCTATATATCAATCTTCGTTTCCGGACCATTCTGGAAACCCTCGTGACGTCCGTGATCTCATCCGGGACTCCGAACAACATTCGGTAACCAACCATATAACTCAAATACGCATAAAACAACGTCGAACCTTAAGTGTGCAGACCCTGCGGGTTCGAGAACTATGTAGACATGACCCGAGAGACTCCTCGGTCAATATCCAATAGCGGGACCTGGATGCCCATATTGGATCCTACATATTCTACGAAGATCTTATCGTTTGAACCTCAGTATCAAGGATTCGTATAATCCCGTATGTCATTCCCTTTGTCCTTCGGTATGTTACTTGCCCGAGATTCGATCGTCAGTATCCGCATACCTATTTCAATCTCGTTTACCGGCAAGTCTCTTTACTCGTTCTGTAATACAAGATCCCGCAACTTACACTAAGTTACATTGCTTGCAAGGCTTGTGTGTGATGTTGTATTACCGAGTGGGCCCCGAGATACCTCTCCGTCACACGGAGTGACAAATCCCAGTCTCGATCCATACTAACTCAACGAACACCTTCGGAGATACCTGTAGAGCATCTTTATAGTCACCCAGTTACGTTGCGACGTTTGATACACACAAAGCATTCCTCCGGTGTCCGTGAGTTATATGATCTCATGGTCATAGGAACAAATACTTGACACGCAGAAAACAGTAGCAACAAAATGACACGATCAACATGCTACGTCTATTAGTTTGGGTCTAGTCCATCACATGATTCTCCTAATGATGTGATCCCGTTATCAAGTGACAACACTTGCCTATGGCCAGGAAACCTTGACCATCTTTGATCAACGAGCTAGTCAACTAGAGGCTTACTAGGGACAGTGTTTTGTCTATGTATCCACACAAGTATTGTGTTTCCAATCAATACAATTATAGCATGGATAATAAACGATTATCATGAACTAAGAAATATAATAATAACTAATTTATTATTGCCTCTAGGGCATATTTCCAACATATTTATCGCTTCTTGGGCTATTATTTCACTTCACGGTACAATACTTATACCTTTTCTCTCTTATTTTGCAAGGTTTACATGAAGAGGGAGAATGCTGGCACCTGGAATTCTGGTCTGAAAGTGGAGCAAAGTTGAGATACCTATTCTGCGCAACTCCAAACGCTGTAAAAATCAACGAGGATTTTTTTTCGGATTTATAAAAAATACTGGGCCGAAGAAGTGCCAGAGGGGCGCGTGTCGGTGGCCACAAGCCTGCACGGCGCGGCCACCCCCCCAGGCCGCGCCATGAGGGCTTGTGGGCAGCCTGCTGGCCCACTAGCCCCCCTCTTTTTCTATATGAAGGGGTTTCATCCAGGAAAAAAATCGGAGAGGAGCTTTTTCGTGGATTCGCCGCCGCCACGAGGCGGAACTTGAGCAGAACCAATCTAGAGCTCCGGCAGGACGATCCTGTCGGGGAAACTTCCCTCCAGGAGGGGGAAATCGTCGCCATCGTCATCGCCAACACTCCTCTCATAGGAGGGGACTCGTCACCATCAACATATTCATCAGCACCATCTCATCTCCAAACCCTAGTTCATCGCTCGTAACCAATCTCCATCTCGCGACTCCGATTAGTACTTGTAAGGTTGCTAGTAGTGTTGATTACTCTTTGTAGTTGATGCTAGTTGGATTACTTGGTGGAAGAGTTTATGTTCAGATCCTTGATGCTACTCATTACCTCTCTGGTCATGAATATGATTATGCTTTGGGAGTAGTTACTCTTGTTCCTGAGGACATGGGATAAGTCATGCTAATAGTAGTCATGTGAATTTGGTATTCATTCGATATTTTGATGTGTTGTATGTTGTTTTTCCTCTAGTGGTCTTATGTGAACGTTGACTACATAACACTTCACCATTATTTGGGCCTAGAGGAAGGCATTGGAAAGTAGTAAGTAGATGATGGGTTGCTAGAGTGATAGAAGCTTAAACCCTAGTTTATGCGTTGCTTCGTAAGGGGCTAATTTGGATCCACTAGTTTAATGCTATGGTTAGACTTCGTCTTAATTCTTCTTTCGTAGTTGCGGATGCTTGCGAGAGGGGTTAATCATAAGTGGGATGCTTGTCCAAGTAAGGGCAGTACCCAAGCGCTGGTCCACCCACATATCAAACTATCAAAGTAACGAACGTGAATCATATGAACATGATGAAACTAGCATGACAGAAATTCCCGTGTGTCTTCGGGAGCGTTTTTCCTCCTATAAGATTTTGTCCAGGCTTGTCCCTTGCTACAAAAGGGATTGGGCCACTTTGCTGCACCGTTGCTACTTTTGATACTTGTTGCTCGCTACGAATCATCTCACCACAAAATCACTTGTTACCAACAATTTCAGTGCTTGCAGATATTTCCTTGTTGAAAACCACTTGTCAGATCCTTCTGCTCCTTGTTGGGTTCGACACTCTTACTTATCGAAAGAACTAGGATTGATCCCCTATACTTGTGGGTCATCAGAGTGCCGGGCGCGGCCTTTTCTTGCTTTTCTTGGATTTCGAACTATTTTTCACTGAACATAAACTTGTCGGTTCCAAAAGTTGTTTTCTAATTCTCAGTGCCCAACATTTGAAAAAAGGGGGAAACTTTCTCTGGCACTTTCTTATTTCACTAGCTTTAATACCTCCCGTACGGAGGACGTGTTTGGAGATGAACGCTCTGCACTGCCCCTAGGAGTCAAAGGGCATGAAAGCAAGGACTTGCCACCCCACGGGCAAACATTTTTCAGTAGTCAACCCCCGCTTGGGGGTCCGCACCAAAACTTGATACCACCACAAATAGTCTTGGGAGGCCTCAGGGCCCCCTGGGGCGATGAACAAAGGAGCGGACTGCGGAATTACTCGAGGGCCAGAAAGTGGGGCTCCTGGCACGCCTCAGGAGCCTTACCGGTCACAAGGCGACCTGACGTTCGGGTCAGGGCCTTGCCGTGTGGGGGACAACCTTGGTAACGTGATGCGCCTTACAGAGGCAGGGAAATGTGTGGGACCGGGACCCGCAGACATAGAGTGCTGAAAGGTTCTTGACCCCGTCCACCTACGAAACAGGAGATACACAGGAGGGACTACGCAAGGGATCGACACAAACCCGCGAGCTAAGTACCCCGCAGGCCCGGACTGGAACCTTATCGCCTCATGTCAAACTAACAATGAATTAAAAACATGCATGCTAAGGATTCAACCGCGGGAAGGAAGGAGTCCTTTGACCGAAGTACGGCGGCACGAGTGGTGCCTTGGGAGGACAGGACCTCCTGAGGGTCCCAACCCCGTCACCCCAAAGCAATGGTTGGGTCAGTGACGGAACCTAAACCTCGAAGCCAACCCGTGACGACCGCCGATGAGAAAGCTATCAATTCAGGGGTGAAAGGATAAAGGAAACCGAGAAGGTAACGAACAAAATCTTAAAACGCCCGACAGGGCAAGGTTCTTGATCCAATATCATAGGGGAAGGAGACGGAAGCTGAGGACGCCTAAGGGGAGGGGCTGCCGACGTCACCCACGGTGCCAGCATGCTCGGCGTCGAGGCCCTCCTCCTCGCTTGAGGCAGATTCCTAGACATACGGCTCCACCAAGTTGTCCACACGCGGGCGGAATTCCTCCCGAAGAGGACGCCAGGAAGTAGCAGGCACAGGCTCGACCACGCGCTGGAGATCGAGCTCCGGGACGAGGTGGCGCAAGTTGGAGAAGATGAGCGTCAAGGCAAGGCCGAGAAGCTCACGCGCGCTGGACGCGCTCTCCTCCTCCACTCGGGAGATGCCGGCATCCAGCGCATGCACCACCTTCTCGAAGAAGGCGAGGTAACCCACGTCGCTCCTCACAAGTGGTGGCGCCGGAGCCTCTCTCGCGAATCGGCGCGTCGCGGCAACCGCTGGAACCAGCGGTACAACCTCTAGGAGAGAAAATAGCTGACAACAAAAGAAATGAGGACCTCTCTCAAGGATTGGAAGGAATCTTGGGTAGGAGATAAAGGATGTGTACGTGCATACACACTACCTTCCGACGTGAATTCCCTCTTAACAGTACCGGTTCCCTACGACCAAAGAAATAAACACGTAGAGAAGACTATCTTCGTTCTTTCCCGTCCGGAGGGAAAGCCCAATCATCTTGTGTCCAAAATGAGGTACGTGAAGAACTTCACACACCATTAGATCACATAATGAGTTGTCATCATCAACAAAAGACTAAGGCAGGAAAATGCCCTAACAATCTCCCCCTTTTTGGTGGATGATGAAAACTACACAATTTGCAATGATGGACTTAAAAACGGGAACTCCCCCTCAATGTGTGCGTCCTTGATATGCCCATAAACGTGACAGAGCTCCCCCTTGAAATAATAGACCTATAAGAGAGTAGAAATAAGAATAGACAACAACAACAAGCACATGTATAAGTAGAGCATAATATAGAGGAAACCAAAGATATGCGCGCTCTACTAAATATAAGAGACACAAACTAGATAAACTTAAGATAAAGTTGGGATTGCATGTCTCACAACATGCACAAAGTCTCCACACATGGTTTGTAAGCACAACTGAAAAGCGATAAAAAGTTCGACTGTGGATAACCACGCCCATGCAAATCCCGTCCTAATAGAACTCTTTCCCCTTTGGCATCAACACACCAAAAATGAAAAGAATGATGCTAGCGCCCCAGAGCTCAGTCATCCTCCTCTGACTCCTGAGTATCCTTTGAATCATCATCATCATCATCTTCAGTCTCGTCATCGTACTCCATATTGTCATTAGTAGCACGAGCAGAAGACGCATCAGTCGGATGGCCCGAGGCCTCATCATGAGTCCACGTGTTGTGCTCGTAGATACACTTCTCCTCAGGAGTGATGGTCTTCTCAGAACCACTCTCAGTATAAATTTTGAGAGCTCGCATAATCTGAATAGTTCCGTGTCTGGCCAGCTTATCATTAACATGGGCATTATAGAGCTTTTTCTCGACATGAGTATACAGGCAAAAGGTCTTCCTTAATTTGTTAGTGAGCTTGGTAACCCAAGAGGGCTTGTCCCCGGCCTCGAGCTCAAAATTGCTATCGCTGGAAGTGGCAAAAACATCCATAGGGTCATCAGGGGGAATGCAAGGTAGAGCATGCTTCTTCTTCCTGAGCTGGTTGGTCTCATGCACGGTATGGTTATCAGAAGAAGACATCACCTCACCGGGCCTACGAACTCCCCAAACTGACATCAGAAAGCACATGACGAATGGATCATAAATAGAACCTTCCGGTTAATGACCATGTTAAACATCTCCTCCCACATCCAATTGGACACATCAAAAGTAGCACAAGAGTCGGCTTCAGTATGCATAGCCACAAGCAAGTCCACCAGATAGTAATGAATCTCATCTTGATTCCCAACTTTGGGTAGAAACACATTGTGGAAGACCCGGTGCATGATATCATAAACTTGCAGCAGATCCTTAGACTCACCACTGATACCGCGCCTCGGAATGTACACAGGGGTGAGCTCCTCCTTCTGCATGGGAGACACACGATCCTGAGGACGGATGTCGCATTTCCCGAGACATTGGTATCACCGTACCCCAGAGCATTGCAGAACGCCCTCCAAAGAACACTTAAGAAATCATCACGACACATGAAGGATTAGATACGTGTGTCGTCAATGACGAAATGAACAGTGGCATAGAACTTATGAACAAGCTGCACATCAAAGTCATAGTTGATGGACATGCTATTAATCAAGTCAAACTCCTTGCATAGTTCCAAGGCCTCACCAAAGTAATCTGTGTTGTCCCTCTAGTGATCAAGATCAATCATTCATTGCTTGGTGAACATGTTCTTGTTGTGCTCAAACAGCTCGTGCACAATCGTGATCTGTATCTCATTGCTATACTGAGCAGTGGTCCAACAGGGAGCGACAGGGACCTCATAGTGATTTTGGATACAAAACTTCACCCAATCTGGTAGCTTCCGTTTGCTCAAGGGAATACCAGCGTTTGCTTGATAGCCATGGACTTCTCACAACAAGTTGGCTTGGTGGGAATGACTACTTCCTCTTCTGAATAGTCCTAAGTGCGCTTGAGCCTCCAGGCTCGATTTTGGTCTTCCGTTCTGGAGCAGAGCGAGAACCTCAGCCACCTACACACACACGCGAGTAGCACACAAGAAACCCAAAAAGATAAGGGGTTGTATGCAAAAATTGAGGAATATATTTACTATGAAGTAGAGAAATTGAAACAATGCTACAGGATTCACAACATCCTTTTGAATCGGTCCACGAGGCGGTAGAACCGCTATCACGGTTGTACTGATAATAAAAGCGGTCATACCGCTGAGCACAAGAAGCCCAACTTTGAGGAGAAACCGACGCATGCGGATGCGAACCTTGTAGCAATATTTTAACATTCTAGACAACCACAAGCAATAGAGTTTAATACTAGAATCTCTTCCACAAAATAGCTTGGACAAAAACACGGGAATCCAAGCAACGCCCTAACAATGGTGGATCCATGGGGAGAAATCAAGGAGGAAGGAAGACAAAGCATTACCGGTGTCCATGGTAAGAGATCGGAGGGGAGGGAGCCTCCTCAGAGTAGATCCGAGAGAGTCTCGCAGATACGGGGCACCGGAGGGCACTCCGGGATGATGGTGACGGCGGCCGGTGGCTAGGGCAGGAGGGAGGTTGGGCATGAAGGGGAAGAAGAAATGCCCTTCAACCCGCACCCTTTATATACTGCCCAGGCTGCGGGCGGTTGTACCGCTCCTGGTACTACCGCTAGGGTTGCGGGTGGTGCTTCCGTAGCTGGCAGGCCATGGAAGAACCGCCGTTAACTTGCTGTAGAACCGGCCAGAAGTACATGCTAGTTGATCAGCAATAGAACTGCCAATCACACCGGTTTCACCGCCCGGCTACACACACCAATCGTCATGTCAAGATGCGTACAATTGGAAAAGAGGGTTTCTGGGAGTAGGAAGGCATGGGATCCAATAGTGTCACTAAGATATGGTAAGGTATACCCCAAGGGTGCAAAAATAGCAAAAATAAAGGACCCGCCCTTGAAGGTTACACATATCTAGGATCTTAAGAAAAAATAACAATAGAGAATAAGATACAAGAAACATGCAAACCAAACATGAACGTGAGAGGGCTGTGGCCGAATCCACCTACGTTGGAGTCAATTGGTATGGCACCATAAAGATTTTAACCTTGGACCCATGACCAAAACTCGTCTTTGGAGCACAAGTGTCATCAATGATGACTAATGTGAAAGACTTGATCAATTTATGTATGATACGTCCATTTTGCATCATGATTTCTTGTACCTTTTTCTTTTTTCTTGTCCATTATTCCAAATTGTTATGCAATTGTTATGCATTTTTCTCTCTGAATATGCAAGGAACATCACATTGAGGAAAATATTTCAAAACTGGGATTCTGGACCAAAAAACGGAAGAGTTGGCACAGAAATCACCACACTCCAAATGACCTGAAATTTCACAGAGAATATTTAAGAATTTGTGGAACAAAAATACACCAGGGGAGGGCTGCCAGTTGGGCACAAGCCAACAGGGCGCGGCCCAGCCCCTGGCTGTGCCCTAATGGCTTGTGGGGACCCTGCTGGCCCTCTGACATCCATTTTCTCCTATATGGCGTGTTTTTCCCTAGAAAAGAAAATCAAGAGATTACTGTCGGGACGAAGTGCCGCCGTCTCGAGGTGGAAACCTAGGTAGAGGCCCTTTTTTATCTCCGACGGTGTGATTATGCCGGGGAAATTTCCCTTCGGGAGGGGGATATCGAAGCCATCATCATCACCAACGCTTCCTCCTTCGTGGGAGAACCAATCTTCGTCAACATCAACACCAGAACCATCTCATATCTGTCATAGCCCTAGATTATATCTTGTAGTTAGTTGCATCAGTAAGCATTCATGAATGCATTCAAATCAATTTTATTCAATTTGGATGATTTACAAATGGGGATGACTAAACTCTAACACCAAACAACATCCAAATAGGTTCAACAAGAGAAAAAAATCCTAGCTACTCTATATTCAAAACAAAACCCTAGCAACTCTATATGCAAAACAATTCAAAAGTGGTAACAAATCAATGAACCAAAATGGTTTTCATAAAAGTCCATCATTTTTGATAAATGTTGGAAAGAAAATATCAGGGGTGATATATATTTTCAAAATACTTTTGGCATTTTATTTTAAACTCAAAAGCCACTGAAATCAATTAATTAATTGATTTCAAATACCTCCTAGTTTTATAAAATGTTGAAAACTTCACATGGATTGGAAATATTCCAAATAACACCCCAGAGTTGTTTACCTATTTTCTTTGAATTAGTTAGAGCCAAAACAAATAAAACAAATGTTAGAAATAAAAAAACAGAAAAGGAAAAGACAGGAAAGGAATTACCTGGCGCCTACCTAGTCCAGCCCAGCCCACTAGGGGCACCGCTGTCTTCTTCCTCCTGCCAGGAGGAGAAGCAGCTGCGTGCCGACGTGTTGGCAAGCGAGGCCACGTCCCGCGGCCACCTCCTGCTTGCCCCAAGCCACGTAGACGCCGGGGATGAGTACCCCGTGCACGCCTCTTCCTTCTCCCCTCGAGCTCATCCTCTCCCCCGCTCTCTTCTCGTCGTGCCCGAATCGGCCATGGCTAAGCCGTCGCCGTCGCTGTCCGTGCAGCCTCCGACCTTCCCTCGCCTCTCCGAGAAGCCCAGAAGGAGCGCCTCGACGCCCTGCTTCTCCTCGCCATTGCAATCGAGCCCGGACGACCCCTCTCGTCGCCATCGCCGTTGTCTTCCTCACCTCCGGCCGCCGGCCCCCTTCCATCGATTCACCCCCTCCGACGCGACCCCGACCTCCCCGTCACCGCAAATGGAACCGTCGTGAGTTCACCGTCATTTCCCCTCTCTTTCCACGTTCTCCCGTGCCCCTTAGCCCCGCTCCCCGCCACGGCCGAACCCCGCCGCCGCTTAGGCTCGTCGCCGGCGTACCTCCGGTGCCCCTCCAGCCACTTAGCTGCCACCAAAAGAAGCAACGCACCCTTAGTAACCATTCCACCCGTCCCCGCCCCGAATGGACGCCTCCGTCGCCCGGTTGGTCGCCGGCGTTGACCTCGCCGGCCTGAGCCACTGCCATGTGGGCCCGGCCGGTCAGGATTAGATTAGCCCTAATAAAGCTACTAATTAACCCAGAGCCAATGACAGACGGGCCTCACTTCTAATTAAGTCATTAGTTAGCTAAAAAAACATGTTATTAAACTGAGTCACTGACGTGTGGCCCCCACACGTGAGGTTTGACTCTGACCAAGCCAGTTGACTGCTGACGCAATGTTGATGCAGTGCTGACGCAGTAATTGATTTTCAATTATAAAATTAATCCAGGAAATTGCTAAAACTTGTAAAAATCATAGAAATTAAAATATAACTCGGATGAAAATAATTTATATATGAAGAAGTATCAGAAAAATCCAAGGAATCTGATTATGGCATTTTCATGCATGTTTGAAAAAGTTAACAACACCAAATAGGCAAAATGATGAATAGGGTAAATTTAATAAATAGTTTGGAGTTGGAAATTGTTACTTATTTGAATTCCACTTCAATTTCTATGCTCAAACATTGGTCAATGCAAATCAGTACCTCAAAATACTAACTCCATACATGTTGAAACAATTTGTTATGAGCATCAGGTTGAATAAATTAAAAGGGTACCCGGAACAATAACCGGCTTGAAGTGATGTTTGAATCCTAATTCGAACCAACTTCAACTTAAGAAATGATAGCCACATTAGCCCTGCCACCTTTCATTTCATGTCTTGAGCATGCGTCATAGTGTTGCATTTCCATGAAGTAATTGTTGTTCTTTCTTGTTTGCCGGTGTTGTTCCCTCTCGGTAAACGATGTTTCCGACGATGTGATCGTTGACATTGATGAAGACTCATTGCTATCTTCAGACGTGTCAGGCAAGCAAACCCCCCTTGAGCATATTGATATAAACCCACTCTCTCGCTCCTGCTCTCTTTTACTGCATTAGGACAATCACGATTCAACTGTACATGTTATCGGTAGTTGAACCCATTCCTCTGCATGACCTGATTTTGTCACAGTAAACAGTTGAAACCACTTAGCATGAGTAGCAACTGTTTGAGCCTTGTTGTGCTTACTCATCCATGCTTGTTTACAATGCCTGCTATGCTTAGAGTCGTGTCGGGTCTGATCCGTTTGGATGATGAATCGGAATGGTTGTGTTCATGTCCTACAGTGTGAGAGTAAAGGTGTGAATCTGATTTGGTAAAGGTAGCGATGAGAGGCCATGTAGGAGGACATGGTGGGTTGTCTCATTGGGACCATCCTTAAGAACTGAGTTATGTGTGTGTTATCCAAGACAAGATACTACCACACATTGGGATACTTAATTGACCCTCTCGTTTTATTAATCGCCTAGATCTCTGTCCAGGAGTTGCAATTAGTTTCTGGTGTTTGTAGGAAAAGTGTTGGCGGCCGTGTTTAGCTCTGCCCGACGGGGTAGGTTTCACTACGGTAGATACACAGTGGCACGGTGTACCAAGTGGCACCCGAATGGTGGGCTTGGGAACCCTGCGCGCATCGTTTGGGGCCGTAGAGGAAACCTCGGCCGGACTTCCTTGCGGGTTCAGTCTCAAATAGGCAATAAACCTAGACTAGGGTCTTGCATGGTTAACAGTCGTGGCCGACACCCACGCCAGTGCTTCCGCTTGAAGGTTGCCGAGATGCATGACGTGAATATGGTGATAAGTGGTGGGAGCGTGTGTGAAGAAGTATACCCCTGCAGGGTGTTGTAATCTGTTCGAATAGCCGCGTCCTCGGATATGGACTACTTGGAAACATTACGTGGTACATAGACAATTTAAATGGATACTCTAAAACATGCAAGATAAGTGTGAGTGCTATGGAAGGCCTTCTCGTAGGGAGACGAGAGTGGATCCATAGTGGTGTATTGAATTCGTGAATATGTGGACTCGTGTGCGCTATCCCACCTCAAAGAAAGAACTTGTAGTCGTAGTACAGGTTAGCCAAGAGTCAAAGCTGGCTTGCTGCAATCAAACCGCACAATCCTTTCATTGAAACATGATGCATGGTAGATAGTTCTGATGTAAGACTTGTTGAGTACCTTTGTACTCACGGTTGCTTTATTTATGTTTTTGCAGAGAAGATTTAGACTTATTAAAAGGTTCTACGCGATGTGTTCGATGGTGACCGGAATAGCTTGGGAATCCCAGACAGAGGTCTGGCTCCTTTGGTAGGGTCGTAGTAGCTTTTCAGGCTCTTCCAGCCACTTTTAGTAGATGTCTGCACCCAGACATGATTTGCTTCCGCTTGTTGCTTGTATGACTTGAGTGTTGGGTCACGAGACCCCTGTTTGTAATATCATACTATGTTGACTCTTATGAGTCTTTAATAAATGCTTGAGTCATAGAGTTATGTTGTGATGCCATGTTGTATCTACACATATCGAGCATAATGTGTGTATGTTTGAAATGCATTATATGTGTGGGATTCGACACCTAGTTGTTTGCCTTTAGTAGTACTCTTTACAGGGAAATGCCTCTTTGTGATTCCATCGAGCCTTGGTAGTTTCCTACTGCTCGGAACACATTGATTGACCGGCATGTATCCTTCTTTGCTACTGTGTCTGTCCCCTCGGGGAAATGTCACGCGGTGTAATGGAGTCCTTGTAGCTTGCTACGACTCGTCTACACACGCTGATGACCAACACCTGCTTTGCTAGGTTATGTATGCCTGTCCCTATACGGATGTACCACTTGGGTTTATAACTAGTCATGTCGACCCGGGTTCTTTGTCGTTTGAACCCTAGCAACATATTCATATACGTGAGCCAAAAGACGCAAACGGTCCCGGCCAAGGTAAGGTGGCAGCAGTGGAGTTTACCGTGCGTGAGGCCGCAAAGTGATGTGATGTGTTACGGGCTGGGTTCTTATGGCTTAGGATCGGGGTCCCGACAATATCCAACCCTAGTTCATATCTTGTATTTGATCTTTGTCTCAAAACCTCAGATTTGTACCTGTGGGTTGCTAGTAGTGTTGATTACATCTTGTAGTTGATGCTTATTGGATTAATTAGTGAAAGATGTTATGTTCGGATCCTTTGTCATCATCATTATACCTCTGATCTTGAACATGTTAATGAGGTATGAGTAGTTACTATTGTTCCTGAGGACATGGGATAAGTCTTGTCACAAGTAATCATGTGAAATTGGCATTCATTCGATATTTTGATGATATGCATGTTGTTGCTTCTCTTAGTGATGTCGTGTGAACATGGACGACATGAAACTTCACCATGTTAAGGTCCTAAGGGGAGGCATTGTCGAGTAACATGTAGATGATGGGTTGCGAGGGTGACAACAGCTTAAACCAGAGTTTATGCGTTACTTCATAAGGGGCTGATTTGGATCCACACGTATCATGCTATGGTTAGATTTGTCTTAATTCTTCTTTCGTAGTTGCGGATGCTTGCACGAGGGGTAATCATAAGTGGGTTGTTTGTTCAAGTAAGAACAACACCTTAGCACCGGTCCACCCACATATCAAATTATCAAAGTAGCGAACACGAATCAATTCAACATGATGAACATGACTAGATAAAGAATCCCCATGTGTCCTCAGGAGCACTTTCTTCATGTAAGAACACTTTATGGCCTATCCTCTGCTGTAAAAAGGATTGGTATACCTTGCCACACCTTAGTTACTATTGTTAATTGTCACTTGTTAGAAAATATCTTGCTGCAAAACTATCTACTACTGTCACTAATAGCACTTGCATAGAATACCTTGCTGAAAACTGCCTATCATTTCCTTCTGCTCCTCGTTGGGTTCGACACCCTTACTTATCAAAAGGGCTACGACTGATCCCCTATACTTGTGGGTCATGAAGACTCTTTTCTGGCGCCGTTGCAGGGGAGTGAATTGCGTATGGTAAATGGAAATTGGTAAGGAAGTATTTTTGATAGGTGCTGAAATTTACTGTTACTTGTTGCTATGGACAACCACCATTTGAGTGGCTTGTTTGAGGCATCTTCACCTCGAAGGGAAGTGGAAAAGGTTGCTCCTCAACCTACTGAGAATAGTTATTATGAGATTCCTTCTGGTTTGTTAGAGAAACTGCTAGCTAGTCCTTATGATGGTACAGCTCATCCTGATTATCATTTAATATTTGTCGATGAAGTTTGTGGACTCTTTAAGCTTGCGGGTTTGGCTAGAGACAAAGTTAAGAAAAAAGTTTTTTCCTTTATCTTTGGAGGGAGAAGCATTGATATGGTAGAGGCTACTGGATGATATTGGATTGTGGGACTGGAATCGCTTGACGCTGGAATTTCATGAGAAGTTTTACCCTATGCATCTAGTTCATCGTGATCGGAATTTTATTTATAATTGCTGGCCTCGTGAAGGAGAAAGTATCGCTCAAGCTTGGGGGACTCTTAGATCTATGATGCACACCTGCACCAACCATGAACTCTCAAGAAAAATGATTATACATTTTTTTATGCTCGGCTTTCTCATGACGATCAAGTACTACTCGATTGTTCTTTTGGTTCCTTTATGAATATGACTACTGAATTCAAATGGGATCTTTTGTCAGAAAATCAAAGCAACTCTGAAGATTGGTAACTCGACAAAGGTAAAGAGTCAGGTATAAGGCTTAAGTTTGATTGTGTTAAATTTTTTGTAGAAACTAATACCTTTCATGATGAGCAATAAGTATGGCCTTGACTCTGAGATAGTAGGTTCTTTCTGTGAACCTTTTGCTATTTATGTTGTTCTCCCTAAGGAGAAGTGGCTTAAATATCATCCACCCGGTGAGAAACAATTAGAGGAACCTATTAAGATTAAGAAGTAAGAAATAATTGTTAGCGATGTTGACCCAATTGTTCCTACTGCTTATATTGAGAAACCTACTTTCTCTATTAGAATTAAGGAACATGCTAAGGTTACAACTATGGTTAATAAGAGATACATTAGAACACCTACACCTTCTGAACAAATAACTATTGAGCCTAATGTTGCTATGGTTAAATATCTTCTAGTTGATAATATTGATGGTTAGGCTATCTACTTCAGTGATGAAGCTTCTAGAATTGCAAAACCTGTTAGAAACAAACATGATGAGCTAGATAAAAATAAACTAGTTGTTGGCATGTGTGTTGTTTCAGTTAAAATTGGAGGTCATTGTTATCATGGCTTGTGTGACTTGGGAGCAAGTGTTAGTGATATACCTATTTCCCTCTGTGATGATATCAAGAATGACATAGCACCATGTGAACTTAAGTATATTGATGTTACTATTAAACTTGCAAATAGAGACACTTTTGCACCGCTTGGGATTGTTAGAGGTATCGAAGTCTTGCATGGAAAAATTAGGTACCCAACTATAATTTTTGTCCTATTATATTTGGTAGGCCTTTCTTGAGTACTGTTAATGCTCAAATTAATTGTTTAACTGAAAAGGTTAAAGTAAAATTTGACTATGTATCTCATGAATTTAATTTCTCCAAGTTCAGTAAGCAACCTCATGATAAGGAATTACCTAGTAAGGATGAAATAATTGGTCTTGCCTCTATTGTCGTGCCTCCTACCGATCCACTAGAACAATATTTTCTAGACCATGAAAATGATATGAATATGAATGAAATATGATATATTTCTTAGACAAACACCTATTCTTAGACACAACTTACTTGTTGATATGTTCGAGGATCCCCCTCCAACCAAGGGAGATCCCGTGTTTGAGCTTAAAACTTTACTTCATACCTTGAAATATGTTTATCTTGATGAGAAGAACATATATCATGTTATTATCAGTGCTAACCTTTCAGAGCATGAAGAAATTAAATTACTTTAAACTGTGAAGAAGCAAAGGCCTGCTATTGGATATACTCCTGATGATCTTAAGGGCAGAAGTCCCACTTTATGTCAGCACAAGATTAATATGGAGCCAGATGCTAAACCTGTCATTGATCATCAACGCTGCTTAAATCAGAAAATGAAAGAAGTGGTGAGAACTGAATTACTAAAGCTTCTGGAGGCAGGTATAATCTATCATATTACTGATAGTAAATGGGTAAGTCCCGTTCATTGTGTTCCTAAGGAAAGAGGTATAACTGTTGTTCCTAATGATAGGAATGAACTTATTCCGCAAAGAATTGTAATTTGTTATAGGATGGACATAGATTTTAGGAAGTTAAATAAACCTACTAGGAAAGATCATTACGCCTTGCCTTTTATTGATCAAATGTTGTAAATATTATCTAAGCACATACATTTTTGTTTCTTGATGGATATTCCGGTTTTTCTCAAATACTTGTGTCTAAGGATGACCAAGAGAAAACTACTTTCACGTGCCCTTTTGGAACTTATGCTTATAGACGTATGCCTTTTGGTTTATGCAATGCACCTGCTACCTTTCAAAGATGTATGACTGCTATATTCTCTGACTTTTGTGAAAAGATTGTTGAGGTTTTCATGGACGATTTTTCCATTTACGGGACTTCCTTTGATGATTGCTTAAGCAACCTTGATCGAGGTTTGCACAGAAGTGAAGAAACTAATCTTGTATTGAATTGGGAGATGTGCCACTTTATGGTAAACAAAGGTATAGTACTTGGGCATAAAATTTCCGAGCGAGGTATAGAAGTAGACAAAGCCAAAGTTGATGCAATAGAGAAAATGCCTTGCCCAAAAGATATCAAAGGTATAAGAAGGTTCCTTGGTCATGCTGGTTTTTATATGCGCTTCACTAAATATTTCTCAAAAAATTCTGGGCCACTAACTAATCTTCTTCAAAAAGATATTTTGTTTGTTTTTTATGATGATTGTATGGAAGCCTTTGAAATACTTAAGAAAGCCTTAATTACTACACCTATTGTCCAACCATGTGATTGGAATTTACCGTTTGAAATTATGTGTGATGCTAGTGACTAAGCTGTTGGTGCTGTTCTAGGGCAAAGAGTAGACAAGAAATTGAATGTTATTCATGATGCTAGTCAGACCTTAGACAATGCTCAACGAAATTATGCCACCACTGAGAAGGAATTTTTAGCAGTTGTGTTTGCTTGTGATACATTTAGTACTTACATTGTTGACTCAAAAGTAACCATTCACACTGATCATGCTGCTATTAAATACCTAATGGAAAAGAAGGATGCTAAACCTAGACTTATTAGGTGGGTGCTTTTACTACAGGACTTTGACTTGCATATCGTTTATAGGAAGGGAGGTGAAAACCCCGTAGCAGATAACTTGTTTAGAATAGAAAATTTTCTTGATGACCCACTTCCTATTGATGATAATTTTCATGATGAACAACTTGCTGCAATAAATACTTCACACAGTACTCCTTCCTATGCTGATTATGCTAATTATATTGTCGATAAATACGTACCACCTAATTTCACATACCAATAAAATAAAAATTCTTCTATGACTTACGACATTACTTCTGGGATGACCCACATCTCTATAAAGAAGGAGTTGACGGTATTATTAGATGTTGTGTACCCGAGCATGAACAAGGACAAATCTTACTGAAATGTCACTCTGAGGCTTATGGAGGGCACCATGCTAGTGACACAAGTGCACACAAGGTATTACAATGTGGTTTTTATTGGCCTACTCTTTTTAAAGATGCTCATAAATATGTACTTTCATGATAAGAATGTCAAAGAATTGGTAACATTAGTAGACGCCAGAAAATGCATATGTATTATCAACTTGCTATTGAACCATTTGATGTTTGGGGATTTGATTATATGGGACCTTTTCCTTCCTCTAATGGGTACACACATATTCTAGTTGTTGTTGATTACGTTACTAAGTCGGTAGAAGCTATTCCTACTAGTAGTGTTGATCATAACACTTGTATTAAAATGCTTAAAGACATTATCTTCCCGAGGTTTGGAGTCCCTATATATTTAATGACTAATGTGGTTCTCATTTTATTCATGGTGATTTCTGTAAACTCTTAGCTAAATATGATGTTAACCATAGAATTGCGTCAACCTATCACCCTCAATCTAGTGGTCAAGTTGAATTGAGTAATCGAGAAATAAAGTTAATTTTGCAAAAGATGGTTAAAAGATCAAGAAAGAATTGGTCTAAGAAACTTGATGATGCTCTATGGGCTTATAGAAATGCCTACAAGAACCCTATGGGGATGTCCCCTTATAAAATGGTTTATGGGAAAGCTTGTCATTTACCTCTTGAGTTGGAACGTAAAGCTTATTGGGAAATTAAGGAACTTAACTATGATTTTAAGCTTGCCGGTGAGAAAAGGTTATTTGACATTAGTTCACTAGATGAATGGATGACACAAGCTTACGAAAATGCCAAGTTGTTTAAGGAAAAGGTTAAAATATGGCATGACAAAAGAATCCAAAAATGAGAATTCAATGTAGGAGACCTGGTGCTTTTGTACAATTCTCGTTTCAGATTTTTTGTAGGTAAGCTTCTCTCCAAGTGGGAAGGCCCTTATGTGGTTGAAGAGGTCTATGAGTGAGGTGCTATAAAGATTAATAACTTCGAAGGCAAAAAGCCAATGGTGGTAAATGGTCAAAGAATTAAGGACTATATCTCAGGTACGCCTCTTAACATTGAAACTAACATTATTCAAGTTATGATTCCAGAAGAACACATAAGAGAGACCCTCCGGAACGCCCAGAATGCTCAAAAGGGTAGGTATGTGATACGGTAAGTAAACTGACTCCAAAAATTCCAAAAAAATATATTTTTTTCATTATTGGTATTTTCGAAAAAATACTAAAATAAAATGGAGTCACGAGGACTCACGAGGGAGGCACAAGCCAACACGGCGCGACCGAGCCCTTGGCCGCTCCCTGATGGCTTGTGGGGCCCCTGTGTGCCCTCCGGACTCTGATTTCTTCCACAACACGTATTTTGACCTGGAAAAAATCATTATATATACTCCCGTATGTTTTGACCATCACAACGCGAGTTTCTCCTCTGTTCTTGTTTCGAGCTATTTTTGTGACAGATTTAGATCGTCATGACGTCACCAAGGCCATCCAAGGACAAGTTTTTCGAGAAGGTCATCAACCCCTACCTACCGGAGGTGATGAAGCACCCTCAAGCCATCGAGCTGAGCGATGGGGTGCTTCACATCCGGGATTTTCAAGGTCCCAAGAAGAAGGGAAGCAAGAAGGCCAGGCTTGCAACGGTGGAGAAGGAGATCTTCAAGTGCCAAGGGATGGTTGAGCGTGGTCTGAGTGCTAACCACTCCATGATCACAGATTTCATCTGAGAGAACAAGTTGAACACAAAGAGTGTGGGGGTGGTTCTATACAAGCTCCAAGAACGGATTGACAGCCTCCAAGATCAAATCTATGAACTCCAACTCCAGAATTGTGAGTATGAATCTAGGTTTAAAAGGACGAGCCTCGCAGCTGATTTCAGGATCCCGAGGACGTGGGATTCTATCTTTGATGGGGAACCTGTGCCTTGGAAGATGGAGGATTGCAGCTCACCACCACCATCACCGAAGAACGCTTGAGTACATGGATATGGGGACCACCTTTGGCTTGTTACAAGCTTGGGGAGGTGCCCCAGTATAGTATCACCATCGCTTTTCTCACCACTACCTACTTTAGTTCGATCTTTAGTTTTTCATGATTCAGAAAGTTAAAATTTCAGATTTTCTTTGTTTAGAGTTTTTGCTTTGAGTTCTACCTATCCTTCTAATCGAGTGCGAGAGTTATATAATAAAGTTAGTTCGGATTATGTGCCTCTCCCTCACTTGCAGCCATCATCTTAGCATGGAAATAAAAATAATAGAAAAAGATCATATGCCTATCTCATGAGAAGTAATGACTTCACATAGAAAAGAGGTATGAGCAATAAGAAGTGTTGAAAACTAACAAACATAGTGTTAGTAATTGGTATGATCTATGCAAAACTGTGATAGAGAAGAGGAGATTTACATATAAATACACTATTTTGAACACCTGCTATGATTGTGAGCTCCCATCAAAGTAGTATATAATGACCAAGTGTTGAGGTGGGACATGGAAGACAACATAATGATCATGTTTGTTTTCATTTGCATAAAATTTATATGGTATTGAATACTTTAACATGTGATGCTTGCTTAAGATCTTTCACTAGCCCTAAAGAGTCGCACTAAGTAGAGATACTACTTGTGCATCCATAACCTTTACACCCAGTGTCTTGCCATGAGAGTCCACCATACCTACCCATGGATTGAATAAGATCCTTCAAGTAGGTCGTCATTGGTGCACAAGGCAATAAAAATTGCCTCTAATCATGTAAGATTTTTTATTGTAAGGGAAAGTAAGCTTTGTACGATCTTGTGATGGTGAAGCAATAAAAGCGACAAAGTGCATAATAAATTTTGCTATCACAAGGGGAAATATTAAGTGATGTTCCTTTGCATTAAGAGATTCAACATGTCAAACAAATAAAATCTCATGACGACCTCTGCTTCCCTCTATGAAGGGTCTATCTTTTACATTCTTACAAAATTTATATTCTTCAACTCTTTAGCGGGAAGCATTATGTGTTAAGGAAAGATTCAAACAAATATAACTAGTGGAATGTAGATGATCATGTTCCATTACTTTGGCATTATCCTTTAGGTAAGTAAGTTGGGTTGCAAGAATAATAAAGCCCTCATCTTCCTATGTTAACAATTATAGAGGGCTACATTATAGTTGAAGATGTGAACTTGCTATAAATACAAAGCTCTTACATAGACTCTTCTCTCAAGTACAAAAGCTATGATTATCCCAATAACTAATTGCATTGCTTTATGGTTCTCAATAAAGATTGTGCTTCATGTTTCTTCAGTTGTGAATAGAATATTACTTGTTTATGAGAAGTTATATGATGAGAAACTTGCTGCTAAGATGTCATTCATGATGCCCTCATGCTCGTATTCTATTTTTATCGACACCTCTCTCTCAAATTATGTGGTCATTATTTTAGAGCTCGGCTTTCACTTGAGGACAAGCGAGGTCTAAGATTGGGGGAGTTGATACGTCCATTTTGCATCATGATTTTTTGTACCTTTTACTTTGTTCTTGTCCATTATTCCAAATTGTTATGCAATTCTTATGCCTTTTTCTCTCTGAATATGCAAGGAACATCACAATGAGGGAAATATCTGGAAACTGGGATTCTGGACCGGAAAACGGAAGCATAGGCAGAGAAATCACCACACTCCAAATGACCTAAAATTTTATGGAGAATATATTTGGACTATTTAAGAATTTATGGAACAAAAATACACCAGAGGAGGGCTGCCAGCTGGGCACAAGCAATTAGGGTGCGGCCCAGCCCCTTGCCGCACCCTGATGGCTTGTGGGGACCCTGCTGGCCCTCAGACGTCCATCTTCTCATATATCGTGTGTTTTACCCTATAAAAAAAATCAAGAGATCACTTTTAGGACGAAGCGCCGCCGTCTCGAGGCAGAAACCTAGGCAGAGGCTCCTTTTCTCTCCGACAGTGTGATTCTGCCGGGGAAATTTTCCTTCGGGACGGGGAGATCGAAGGCATCGTCATCACTAATGCTTCCTCCTTCGTGGAAGAACCAATCTTCGTGAACATCAACACCAACACCATCTCATCTCCAACCCTAGTTCATCTCTTGTAGTCGATCTTTGCCTCAAAACCTCAGATTGGTACATGTGGGTTGCTAGTAATGTTGATTATATCTTGTAGTTGATGCTTGTTGGATTAATTGGTGAAAGATGTTAATGAATAATAGTGGTATGGATAGTTCATTGAGAGGACGACACTCTCCCTAAACTAGATAGTATGATGAGAGTGGTGGGGTGTACCTAATTTCAACCCATGAATCAATGATATTTAGCTCATGCCTTAACTCGCGAAATCTTGCTTCATCAATGGCTTTGTGAAAATATTTGCAAGTTGTTCATTAGTCTCGAGGTGAATAAGATCAATCTCCCCACGCTTGATATGATCTCTGGTGAAATGATGATTAATATCAATGTGCTTCGTCTTGCAGTGTTGAACTCGATTGTTGGACATTGAGACATCACTTTCATTATCACAATAAAGAGGCATTTCGTCACACGTGACACCGTAATCCTTTAAAGTTTGCATCATCCAGAGCAACTAAGCACAACAACTTGCAGAAGCAATATATTCTACCTCGCTGGACGAGAGATAAACACAATTTTATTTCTTTGAAGACCAAGTTACCAAAGAGCAACCAAGGAATTGGAAACCTCCGGAAGTTGACTTCCTCTCCCCACAGTCTCCCGTCCAATCCGAGTCCAAATATCCTATGAGATAAAATTAAGCAGCATTGGGATACCATAAGCCAAAGTTTGGGGAGTGAGCCAAATATCGAAAGATTCGCTTGACAGCCCCCAAGTGACTTTCATTTGAGGCGGATTGCAATTGTGCACAAATTCCCACAGTCAACATAATATCTGGTCTAGATGCACAACTGTAAAGCAAAGAGCCAATCATAGAGAAATATACCTTTTGATCCACATCTTTACCATTGGGATGTAAGTCAAGTTGGCATTTCAGTGGCATGGGAGTGTTTTCCTTGGCCGGTTTGAGTTTATCCATCTTGAACCTTTTGAGCATGTATTGGGTATATTTTGCTTGGTTGATGAAGGTTACTCGACTGCGTTGCTTGACTTCAAATCCTAGGAAGAACATCAACTCTCTCCTCATAGACATCTCAAACTATTTTGCCATTAGTGCGACAAACTCTTCATTAAAAGCTTTATTAGGAGAACCAAAGATAATATCATCAACATATAGTTGGCATATGAAGAAGCTCCCTTTGACCTTCTTTGTTAAAAGAGTGGCATAGATTTTTCCCAATTTCAAAGCCACATTTTTGCAACATCTCAGTAAGGTGCTCATACCACGCACGTGGGGCTTGTTTAAGGCCATAGAGTGACTTATCGAGAATGTATACATGAATGGGGAACTTGGGATCCTCAAACCGTGGGGGTTCCTTGACATATACCAACTCCTTAAGGGGGCCATTAAGAAAGGCACTCTTCACATCCATTTTATATAATTTGAAATTATGATGAGAAGAAAATGCAAGCAACATGCGAATAGATTCAAGGCAGGCAATGGGAGAGAAGATTTCACCATAGTCGATACCCTCGACTTGAGAGTAGCCTTGTGCTACCAATCTTGCCTTGTTGGAAATGACGACATTGTTAGCATCTTGCTTGTTCCAAAAGATCCATTTGGTTCCAATGACATTGTGGTTCTACTTTGGTCTTGCTAACAATTGCCACACTTCGTTGCGCTCAAAGTTATTAATTTAATCATGCATGGCTTCAAGCCACTCCACATCCTCAAGCGCTTCATGTACCTTTAGAGGTTCAATGCAAGAAACAAACACATGATGTGCACAAAAGTTTGTTGATTGATAATGAGTGGTTACCCCTATCTTCAAGCTATCGTAGACATTCTCCAATATATGATGTTTCTTGTGGAGCTTGGCAGCAATTTTGGCAGCACATATTTCTAAAATATCCTCCATGGAAAGATGAGGAGGAGCATTTTTGAGACCTTCACCGCAATCATGAGCTTGCTCTTGATCTTTAGCTTGGTATTGATCTTGAGCTTGCTCTTGATCTTGAGCATTCTCATAGGAGTGAGATTGATCAAGCACATCACTTGGTGAGACCATCATGAGGTTGATCTTGTCCTTGATCTTGACCACAAGGTTGAGGCCTTCGTTTTGTTCTTCGGAAGCGTGAGAGTCTCGCGTCGGTGATGGTTCCACTTGTGTGGAACATTGTCCTTCTCCTTCAGACCCAAGGGGATCCTCAATGGGTAGGAAGTGGCCCACACACATTCTTCTTATGGCTCGCGGAGGAATTTCATCACCTATACCACAAAGACCACTTTTCTCCACTTGGGAGCCATTATTTTCATCAAACTCCATGTTACATGTCTCCTCAATGAGTCCAGTGTACTTGTTGAGAAAACGGTAAGCATGAGAGTTTGTAGAATAAGCAACAAATATGCCCTCTTGCGCTCTAGGTTCAAATTTAGACAAACGAACACCTTTCTTGAGAATGAAACACTTACAACCGAACACCCGAAAGTACTTGAGATTGGCTTGTTACCGGTATGAATTTTCTAAGGAGTCTTGTTCAAGACTTTGCATAGGTAGAGCCTATTAGATGTGTGACATGTGGTGTTGGAGATTTGAATTCGGCTATCATTGTCCTTGCTGCATCCATCAACGTCCGGTTCTTCCTCTCCGTAACACCATTTTGTTGAGGGGTATATGGTACGGAATAATGGTTATTGAACCCCTCATCACCTAGAAACTCATCCAAGGTGTAGTTCTTGAACTTGGTGCCATTTTTCACTTCTAATCATCAAAATCTTTGCCTCATGTTGACATTGAGGTTCATTGGCAAAGTCAATGATAGTTTGTTGAGGCTCACTCTTCCTCTTGAAGAAGTATACACAAGTGTATCTCGAGTAATCATCCACTATTACCAAGCAATACTTTCTACCCCCAAGACTATAAAAGGTTGTAGGGACAAAGAGGTCCATGTGAAGGAGCTCCAAGGTGAGTAGATGCTAGTTGTGGGTCGGTGAGTCGTCTCATGTAGCATTCCTTCAATGCACGCACTGCAAGCACGATCTTTGGGAAAACTCACATTTGTTAGTACAAGAACGTGAACCCTTTGAGGAGACTTTGCAAAGATCTCATATTGACAGGGGCTAGCGGGTGATGCCAAAGCCATCCCCCATCAACTTTAGCCATTAAGCAAGTTGCGGTCTTAGTGGGTCGCTGTGAGAATTAACCACATAAAGACCGTTCTTGACTTGCCCAACAAATGATACTTTAAGAGTCTTGCTCCACAAAAGGGCCACAGTGTCAAGACCAAAGGAAGTAAAAAAGCCCATTAGTGCAAGTTGATGAACGGAAAGTAAATTGTATGCAAGGGTCTCAAAAAGCATGACATTCTCAATGGAAAGTTCCGGTGAGATTGCCACCTTGCCAAGATTCAATACCTTTGAAATTGCATCATCACCAAAGGAGACTTGAGTGGCCACAGATGGGTCGGGATAAACGTCCACCACCAAGTCCATTCTTCCGGTCATATGATTTTTCGCTCCACCATTAGGCAACCATGACACTGCACCAGAAGAAAACTCCTACATAAGATCAATGCTTGGATTTAGATACCCATTCTTTAATGGGTCCTTTCAAGTTAGTAAGAAGGATCTTAGGAACGCAAATAGACCATTCAATGTACTCATAAGGAGAACTAACAAATTTAGCAAAGACGTTTCCATCACTAGCACGGTATAAAACATAACAGGGGTTAAAGTCACTCGGATTGTTGGAAGGGAGGGTTTTGCCCTTCTTGGCATTACGACCCTAAGCTTTGTCCTTGTTCTTCCCATGAGTACCCTCCTGATACGTCTCCAATGTATCTATAATTTTTGATTGTTCCCTGCTGATATATTATCATTCTAGAATACTTTTGGGTTATTTATTTACCAATTTATATTATTTTTGAGCACTAACCTATTGACCCAGTGCCTAGTACCAATTGTTGTTTTCTGCGTGTTTATTACTTTTCAGATTTTCCATACCAAATGAATTCCATTTGCCCTGAAACTTTTTGGTGATTTTTCTGGACCAAAAGTAGACCAACGAGCATCGAAAGAATGATGGAGGCTTCACGAGGGGCCCACAAGCCAATAGGGCACGACCTGGCGGGGTCATTCCCTGATGGCTTGTGCCTCCCTCGTGACCCTCCCGACTCTGTTCTGTGGCTTATAGATTCTCATCTACCCTCAAAAAATTGGAGATAGTCCCGAAACACTTTTTACGCTGTCGCAAGTCTCTGTTCCGACAGGAAGACATCTCGACCTTCGTTTCGGCACCCCGCCGGAGTGGCGATCACTCACGGAGGGCCTCTTCATCAACCTTGCTACCCTCACAATGATGTGTCAGTAGTTCACCATAGACCTATGGGTCTATATCTAGTACGTAGATGGCAATCTTTCTCTCTCTCTCTCTCTCTCTCTCTCTCTCTCTCTCTCTCTTTAATCTTCAATACAATGATCATCGCAACTTTGCTTTGATCCATATGATGTATTTCCTCTTGTGCGGTGCATTTGTTGGGATCCAATGGATTGTGGATTTATGTTCATATTATTAATGGTAAATATTTTAGTCTCCTTTGAATACTTATATGATTCTTATGTGCATGATTATGATAGCTTCGTAATTATCTCCGATCTATTGAAATAGTTCGGCCCACTAGATCGATATTTCTTCAGCGAGAGGTGCGTTGTGGTAGGTTCAACATGTAAAACTTCTATATGCCAGTGAAAAAAGGGGAAAAGATGTTTCTTTTTGTTGCTTCTACTAAGGATAAAACAATGGGATTTATTCATATTGCTTGAGTTTAGTTTGTCTCTATCATGTCAATGTTCTGCATGCATTACTCTATTTTACTTAATACTCTAGATGCATTCTGGATAGCGGTCGATGAGTGGAGTAATAGTAATAGATGCAGGTAGGAGTCGCACTATTTTTTTATGGACGTGATACCTATATACACATGATCATTGCCATGGATATCGCATAACTATCCACTTTTTTGTCAATTGCCCAACAATAATTTGTTCACCCATCGTATGCTATTTTTCATGAGTGACGCCATTAAGAAAAACTATGGCCCCGGGGTCTATTCACAACATTTGTTAAAATCTTCAATACCTTGATGCTATTTACTTTTTTTATTTTATCGTGCTATCTACAATTATCTACACATCTCACTTGCTTGCAAATAACAAGACAAGAGGATGGACAACCCTCTTGCCCGCGTCGGGTGCAAGTTGTTTGTTATTTTGTGTGTAGCCGCAGAAGACGATTGTGGTTGATATTCCTATTGGTTCTATTAACTTAGGCTTAATAACTGAGGGAAATACTTACCCACATTTTAATGAGATGACCCATTCCTCTACATGGAAAACCCAACGCAGATCACAAGTATGAGGAAGGATTTGTGGCGCTGTTACCGGGGAATATCGTCGCCAATTACCAAGTAACTCCACACAAATTTTCAATTACTCATTCCACTTTTTACTTTACGGTATATTTATCTTGTCTCATAAAGAAATAAAAACACAAAAATATTTATCTTTGCTTGCTTAGCTCGTCACTAGATTGCATCTTCACTCTCTAGTTTGCTTGTCTTGCTTGTTACTTTACTTGTTCGGTCACCATCTCTGAAGATACTACTAAGTTGTGTGACTTCTCAAATACTAATAACAATGATTTTATTAGTACTCCTATACCACCCGCCCCTAGTGCGGATGCTTTTGATATTACTGCTAATTAATGAATCTTGTCATGAAAGAGAAATTTTCGGGAAGTCCTGATGCGGATCCCGCTTCACATCTCAAAACCTTTGTTGAAATTTGTGATATGCAAAATAAAAAGGATATGGTAATGATATTGTGAAATTAAAATTGTTTCCTTTTTCGCTAAGAGAGAAAGCTAAAGCTTGGTTTTCATCTTTACCACGTAATAGTATTGGAACATGGGATAAGTGTAAAGATGCTTTTATTTCCATGTATTTTTCTCCTACTAAAATCATCTCCCTTGGAAAAATAATAGTTAAATTTGAATAGAAAGATCATGAACATCTTGTACAATCTTGGGAGAGGATGAAATTGATGACAAGAAATTGCCCAACGCATGGCTTAAACTTGTGGATGGTTATCCAAAATTTCTATGCTGGACAAAACTTTGTGTCTAGGAATCTTCTAGATTCTGCTGCAAGTGGTACCTTCATGGAGGTGACCTTAGGAGGGTCCGCCAAACTTCTAAACAATATTATGGCCAACTATTCTAAATGGCATACAGAAAGAGCTACAACTGGTAAGAAGGTAAATTCTATTGAGGAAATCACGGCTTTGAGTGAAAAAGGGGATGCTCTTATGAATTTGGTTGCTAATAAAAATACTCATGCTGGTCCTAATGATATGCCCTTGTCTACCTTGATTGAACAAAATAATGATGATATTTATGTGAACTTTGTCTCGCGAAATAATTTCAACGACAATGTTATAGGGGTAATTTCAATGCTAGACCATATCCCGGTAAAAATCCTAATGGTTATGGCAATTCTTATGGAAATTCCTCTAAAACTTCTAGTAGTATACCCTCTGATCTTGAGAACACAATAAAGGAATTCATTAATTCCCCAAAAAAATTCAATACTATGGTAGAAGAAAATTGCATGTTGTTGATACTTTGGCTAAAAACATGGATGCGATTGCTTTTGATGTAGAAACTCTTAAATGATTTGCCTCCTAATCATGATTTTAATAAGACTATTAAATATATCCAAGTTCTATTAATTAAAGTAAGGAGAGGACCGCTAAGTTGAAAGCTAGGCGAGAATTACTAGAAAAAAACTCTTCCACCCGGTTTTTATCGGAATCATGATGAAGATCCTAAAATGATTGGTACTTCTCCTATTGAATCTTTGTTTACTTATCTGAATTTTAATCATAAAGGGACTCAATATGATTAGACTAGAGTAAAGGAGCACCCCGTTTGCTTGGAGGGTGATGATTTTAATGCTAAAACTGAAAAAAGTGGGTTTGGAGAGGTCAAAACCTTAACTTGTGATGTGTCCACTATCTTGGATTACAAGGACTTTACTTATGATAATTTCCTTTTAGTAGATGTATTTACTTGCTAAAATCCATTATTAGTTCAACCAATGCTTATGAACAAAACAAATCTTTTACTCAACATATAATGGAAGATATGGTGAAAGCTTATGATGAGAAACTTGAGCTTGAAGTTTCTATTCCTAGAAAGTTGCACGATGAGTGGAAAACTACTATTAAAATTAAGATAAATAATTATGAATGCAATGCTTTGTGTCACCTTGGTGCTAGTGTTTCAACTATACCTAAAACTTTATGTGATGTGCTTGGTCTCACTAATATTGAAGAGTGTTCCCTAAACTTGCATCTTGCGGATTATACCATTAAGAAGCCCTTGTGTAGAATAAATGATGTGCCGATAATTGCAAATAAGAACTATGTGCCTCTAGATTTCATTGTGCTTGATATTCATTGCAACCATACTTGTCCAATTATACTTCGAAGACCCTTCCTACGAACTATAGGTGCAATCATTGATATGAAAGAGGGAAATATAAGTTTCGAGTTTCCATTAAAAAGGGAATTGAACACTTACACAAAAATATAACTAGGCCACCATATGAATCAATCATGAGGGCCACTTATGGATGGAGTGTCAAAGATGATAACACTTGAAACTATGCAATATGCCTAGATAGGGGCGTAAAACAATAGCACTTGTTGGGAGGCAACCCAATAGTTATCCCTATTTTTGCTTTTTACTTTATGTTAGTTTGTGATAACATGACTCTGCAAGGATTTTGTTTCTATGTTTTAATTAGTGTTTTTGCCAAGTAAAGCCTTTGGGATGATTGACATGATGAGTAGAATTGATACGGTGCAAAAACAAAAACTTTAACGTCCAGCGCAGAATTTCTCCGATTTTACTTGACGTCTTTTTATGCTGAACTTTTTTACACAGTATTGCAATACAAATTCATCACGTCGTCCTAATTGTTTAGAATGTTTGGAGTTATAGAAGTACAGGTTTATTACATATTACTACAGACTGTTCTGTTTCAGTCAAATCCTATTTTTGCTTGCGTAGTTTGCTTGTTTTGATGATGCTATGGATTGTATCTGGGGTATAAGCCATGTAGGTGTTAAGATATAGTACCCTATGCTAAAATAAAATAATAATCAACTTATAACAAAACCTGGAAGTATTTGATATGTTTCTTATATTAACGGATCTCACAAAGTTTTGTTGAGTTTTATGTGGTTGAAGTTCCCAAGGTTTGGGTACTATCCCGATGGACAAAGGATTATGGAGAAGCAAAATCCTAAGTTGGGGATTCCCAATGCACCCCAAGGTAATATTCTAGGAAGACTGAAGCGTCTAAACTTGGGGATTCCCCGGAAGGTATCCCCTCTTTTCGTCTCAATCCATTAGTATGTTACTTGGAGCTATATTTTTATTCATCACATGATATGAGTTTTACTTGGAATGGAGTTTGCTTTTCTTTATTTTTACTTTCAGTTTAAACAATTTTTTGTTTGCTGGACACACCTATTTTAGAGAGGTACCACATCATCACAGTTTGTTAGAATACTCTATGTGCTTCACTTATATATTTTGAGCTTAGAAGTTGCTCTAGTACTTCACTTATATATATTTAAGCATGGTGGCGTGTAGATTTTATAGGAATATTATGCTCTCGTTCTTCACATGTATTTGTTTGACATCTAGAAAAATAGTGAAGGTAATTTGCATGGGTCATAAGACTAGATCAAAAATAATGAGTATTCAATGAGTGGTTATTAAAACCAACATGTATCACATATAGAGAAATTGTGGGTTAATGATATTGATGTGGTAATATGAAAAGGGTGTGAGTGCATTCTTATTAATTCAGATAGATGTCGATATTAAGAGATCCTAAACTTCTTGTTCATCTAACAAAATTAAAAATGTATGGTGATGATGTGTGAGCATTTCTATTCCTCGTTGAAATCCTAGTGTTGTTTTGGGTCCGAGTCATGTGATGGTAATTCCTACCAACCCTATCCCCTCGGGGCATGCCTGTAGTACTTAGATTTGCAATAAAAATAATAAAACTTTGCATTAAGTACATGAGTTCTTAATGACTAATGTGAGACCATGGATATACACAATCTCACCTTTTTATATTTGCTAGCCTCTTCGGTACCATGCATCGCCCATTCTCATCTTGAGGATCGGTGCAACTTTCGCCGGTGCATCAAAACCCCGTGACATGACACGCTATAATGCACATAAACCTTTTAATATCCTCCTCAAAACAGCCACCATACCTACCTATTATGGCATTTCCATAACCATTCCGAAATATATTGCCATGCAAATGCCATCGTCACTTCACACACTACTGGAAATCAGTTTTTTGTCGTCTGCCAAATCTTTGCCGTCTGCTAGATGATGGCAAAGAGTGTGTTTGCCGTCAGCTCCCACAAAGTAGATGGCAAAGAACTGGCTGATGGCAAAGAAGGTCTTTGCGAGCAGTCAATTCTTTGTCGTCTGCCTTAGACGGCAAAGAAGGGGACAGTAGATGGCAAAGATGCTCATCTGGCCGGGGAAACCTTAGGTCAAACTACGCCCTTCTTTGCCGTCTGCTGGCTGACGGCAAAGATGCCAGAGGCAGACGACAAAGAGTATAGACCCTACTAACGTCCGTCCCAATCCTCTCCCCATCCTGATCCTGTCAAACGCGCTCCTCTCCCTCGACCCCCCATCGCCGCCACCACATCGCGCCGCCGCCCCTGGCGCCTCCTCAGGGGCCCACAGCCTCGCCGCCGCCCCGGTACCCATAGCTCCTCGTCGGCGCCTCCCCACCGCCCCTGGTGCCGCCCCCGCAGCCCCACCGCCGGCGCCGCCGCCCCAGGCACTGCCTCGCAGCCCCCGACGCCGCCCCCGCAGCCCCAACACTACCGGTGAGCCCCCACACCCCCACCCCCCATGGGAAATTTACTTGTTGTTATTTAGTTTTTTGGAGGAAGAAGAAAAAGAAGAGGATGAGGAGGAGAAGAGGAGAAGAAGAAGAGGAGGAGGAGGAGGAGGAGAAGAAAAAGAAGAAGAAGAAGAAGAAGAAGAAGAAGAAGAGGAGGAGGAGAAAAAAATAAGAAGGAGAAGAAGAAGAAGAAGAAGAAGAAGAAGAGAAGAAAAAAATAAGAAGGAGAAGAAGTAAAGAATAAGAGAAGAAGAGAAGAATAGAATAAGAAAAAAATAAGAAGGAGAAGAAGAGGAAAAAGAAGAAGAAGTAGAAGAAGAGGATAAAGAAAAATAGAAATAGAAATAAGAGGAAGAGGAAGAAGAAGAGGAGAAGAGGAGGAGGAGGAGGATAAGAAGAAGAAGAAGGAGAGGAGAAGAGGAGAAGAAAGAGGAAAAATGAAAAGAAGAAGAAGAGAAGAAGAAGGAGAAGGAGGACGAGGAGAAGGAGCCCTCCTTCTTCTCCTTCTTCTCTCCTCCTTATTTTTTAGCTTGTTTAGCTAATTATCCTCCAAAATGACATAATAAGCTAAAAACCTTGGTTAGCTCATGAATATTATATTCTTAGCTTGTTTTCCTAAAGATGACATAATTAGACATAATTAGAATATTTGTGTTGATCGGGTGGATTTACATGTGATAGTTGTCTCATCGCTGTGAGGTCTGCTGTGCGAAGACCTCCCCGTGTGTTGTACGAGCTCTGCCCCTGCATTCGTGGGTCAGTACAAATTTCATATCCTCCTCGCCCCTTCATTTACTATGGCTCGGTTTCCGGATGAAACTTTCTAGATTTAGGTAATTAAATTAATTTATCAGTATGCGTGACCAGTATGCGTCTCCTGTTCGAAAGGGCGACATCTATAAATATGCATGTCTTTGCATATTTATAACCGTCATCCTTTTGAATGGTCCAACATTATCCATGGACAACCCGAGTATGTGTAGACTGGGTTCGTTTTCCCGTATGCTGTGCTCTAGATCCGATGCGGAATTTCGTTAGTGCCTCCCTGTTGTTCTCTGGATGCACATCCTCTCTGTTTATTGCGGAGACGTGTATCAGGAGAACAACAGGGAGGTGCTGCCGAAATTTTGCGTTGGATCCGGAGCAGAGCATGGGAAAACGAACCCAATCTACACATACTCGGGTGGGATTAGGACCTATCTTCACCTATTAGCGTGTAGGTTGCCTGGACGTAGTAAAAATGGCGAACCTGATTAACCGATGAATATAAATGCTAAATTATATATAAATATATTTCTTCTGTCTTTAGTAGCTAGGCAAGATGAGTGATTGTGCGTGGATGTATACCGGTCACCCTAGTCAGAAAGAGATGACGAAAGAATAGTTTGTAAAAACAAAGGAATTTGCGAAAGCCGCATTCGCAAATGGCCAGGAAAGAAACTATTGCCTGTGTCCTGGATGCGACAACTATAAAAAGACGATAGAGGCTGTAATGATTAAACACCTGCAGAGGAGGGGTTTTTAGCCTAATTATATGGTGTGGACCGTTGTGTAGATTGGTGAGTCTATACAACACACAAGAGCTGAGGTGGTCCGTTGTCGCACCGACGAGCATGGTACCGGGATCGAAGACATGGTGCAAGACTTTGATGATGCTCGGGATTCGGAAGATGAGATGGAGGAATCTGCAAAGGCCTTTTATGAAATGTTGGAGTCTTTAAAATGTCCTCTCCATGAGCACACTGAGCTCTATCAGCTGGATGCAATTGCACAAGTAATGGCTCTGAAGGCTCAGTTCAACTTGGGAAGAGAACGCTACGACGCGATGATGACACTATTTGGATGCTTCCTACCCAAAGGCCATGTCATGCCTGCAAACCTGTACCAGTCGGACAAAATACTTCATGTACTTAAGATGCCCTATGAGAAGATAGATGCTTGTGAGAAAGGATGTGTCTTATTTAGGAAGGTGTATGCACACTTGGACTATTGTCCCAATTGCGAGTATTGCAGGTATCTTGTGGTAGACAACGGTATGGATGAGAAGAGGCAGACCAAAATCGCAGTTAGTGTTCTTCGGTATATGCCAATCGTACCAAGACTTCAACGTCTTTTCATGGTCGAAGAGACAGCCAGACAGATGACATGGCACAAATTGGGCAAAAGAACCAAACTAGATGCGGATGTGAATAAGATGGTGGTACACACATCGGATGGGGAAGCGTGGAAACATTTCGATGGATTGCATCAGGATAAAGCGGCAAATCCAAGGAATCCTCGAGTCTGCATCACCACAGATGGTTTTAATCCCTTTGGCATAACGGCTACCAAATATAGTTGTTGGCCTGTATGTGTCATTCCACTCAATCTCCCCCGGACAGATTATGCAAAGAAAGAACATATTTCTGATGTTGATAATTCCAGGGCCCAATTATCCGGGGAAGAACATGAATGTGTACCTGCAGCCGCTTAAGGATGAATTGGAAGAAGCTTGGGATAATGGGGTCAAGACATACGATGCCGCTAGAAAACAAAACTTCAAAATGCATGTGTGGTACATGTACTCTATGCATGACTTTCCGGCGTATGCACTTTTCTCTGGATGGTGTGTGCATGGAACTTTCCCGTGCCCCCAATGCAAGGCAGCTCTTCAGTTTCATTGGTTGCAGGAGGGTCGGAAGTATTCTTGCTTTGACTTGCATAGACAGTTCCTGGATCCTGACCATTAGTTCAGAAAAGACAAGAAGAACTTTACCAAAGGTAAAGTTGTCAAAAACTTGGCACCACCTGCGTTGACAGGCCAACAGATCCTGGATCAGTTAAACGCCTTCGAGCCTGATCCAGAGCGTCCTGGGTATTTCAAGGGGTACAATTCAAAACACGCCTGGACTCACCAGCCATGCTTCTGGGATCTGCCTTACTTTAAAGACCTCCTTCTTCCACACAATATCGACATGATGCACACTGAAAAGAATATCGGAGAGGCTATTTTTGGTACATTGTTCGACATAGATGGGAAGACAAAGGATAATACTAAGGCTAGAGTCGATCAAGAGACACTATGTCATAGTCCGTTACAAAACATGCAAGAAGGCAAAGGAAAGCAGAAGTGGTTGAAGTCAAAGGCCTGGTTCAATCTTGGAAGGCCAGCTATGAGGGAAATTATCTTGTGGGTCAAAATGCACTTGATGTTCCCCGATGGGTATGCAGCGAATCTAAAGAGGGGAACGAGTCTTGAAAAAGTAAAAATTTTTGGTCTCAAGAGTCATGATTGGCACATATGGCTAGAGCGGGTAATGTCGGTGATGTTACGTGCCTTTATTCCTGAGGATGAATGGCTAGTACTGGCGGAGCTGAGCTATTTCTTCCGTGTTCTTTGTGCGAAAGAATTGTTGCGTGGCGTGGTAGAAGACATGGAGGAGTTTGCACCGGAGTTGTTGTGCAAGTTAAAGAAGATCTTTCCACCGGGCTTCCCTAATCCAATGCAGCATTTGATTTTACATCTACCGACCGAGGCAAGATTGGGTGGGCCCGTGCAAGATCGTTGGTGCTATGCTACTGAGAGGATGCAGAAGACCCTTCGAGCTAAATGTAAAAATAATCGTAGAATTGAAGCATCGATGGCTGAGGCAATCATTACTAAGGAGGTGGCAAACTTTGTGACAGCACACTACGAAGCCAAAAATCATCATTTGCATAATCCGAAGCCTCGGCACAATGATGCAGACCCTAAAAAAGGTGGGTCCAACCTCAGCCTACTCAAAGGGAAGCTCGCACCAGCCGGTGCTTCGAAACCAATAACATTGGATGTCGAAGAATGGCGGAACATTTTGTTGTATATCCTCAACAACCTAACAGAAGTGCGGCCGTACAACGAGTGAGTTCTCAGCACATTTTCTCATAACTTCTAATACCTTTGAACTGCTCTTATTCCCGGATATTTCAAACAGCCATTACGTCGCCAAATTCTCGGATGGAGCGGTGATCGAAAATGATTCCGTCGAAGAGTATGAGCTTCTGTCAAAGACAGGAGGCGGCTATCCCGGTTTCATCTCTTGGTTCAAACAAACGGTAATTATCAATAATGCACCATTTCATTTCTTGGTCTAACTTGTGGCTAATACAACAATCGTTTCGTATTAAACTTGTAGGCTAATTCAGAGTCTATGGACGCCGAATTGAGACAAGTCGCTAATGGTTTTGACTATAAGGTCCGTTCATTTGAGAAATACAACATCAACGGGTATCTCTTTCGTACCTTTGGCATCTATGCCCGACCAGAAATCTACAAATTGTGGTGTCTCTGCTATCGGCAAATGTGTTATCGAGTATTATGGAAGAGTTGAAGCAATTTATGAACTTCAATTCTATGGTGAAAACCCACCGAACGTCGTAGTCTTCAAATGTTATTGGTTCCAGCCGAAGGAGACTATAAGGACTCATGAACATATAAGACTAGTCGAAATCAATCCAAGCACCCATTTAGATGTTCTCGATGTCTATATTATGGCTCAACAGGCGACCCAAGTTTTCTATCTACCGTGGGCATGCCAAATGGATAAGAATCTAGAAGGTTGGTATGTTGTTTATGTAGTTCCGCCACATGTCAGACCACCTCTCCCAAATGAACAGGATTATGAACCTCACATTAACCCAGACACATATGATGGAGAATTCTTCCAAGAAACACGTCTTTCCAAGAAACGTTTCAAGAACCGCCGTGCTTCACCCAAGAACATGGAAGTAGACAGTGACAATGAATCCGACTCCACCCCTGAGCCGGAAACAGAAGACCTGGAACTCGTAGAGGTTACTGATGCGGATGACCTGTCAATGCTTCACCGATTACAAAAAGGCCTTTCACAACTTCACGCCATTGAACCCGACAAGCACGTCATTCATGAAGACATGCGTGATAGTGATGATGATGATGCATTTATTGATGATGATTATTAGTTTGTAAGATTCACAACTTAAATTATATATATTTTAATCTTTATTATTCATGTAAATATTATTATTCATGTGAGTTATTCAATTTTTTTATGTTGTACTAATTTCTTTTAATATTTATCATGGCAGGTCACCAGGTGTTGAAAGATGGTGGGTGCTGGTCCAGATTGCTCGACGGGTTCTTCCGAGGCGCCCCGCACGAGGAGTGGTACTTCCCTTCCACCCCTATCTCTCCGTAGAGCCTTGGCAGACAGTCTGTCGACACCACCCGTGGGTTCTTCTTCGTCGGTGGCATTGGCCACTAGGAGAGGTGTTGGTCGGGTAGGGAAGAAGGGGAAGGGTACAGGGAGATGTGGTGGCCGCGGAAGATCCAGGAGGACTGTTGAGCCGTCCTCGCCACCACCACCAACTCATTCACCCGAGCATAGGACTACTATGGTCGACCAGTTTGCGAAGGAGGCTATGGGGAGTCTGGTCCAGGAGCCTGGTGTGGACGGGCATTTGTCCCATGAGACTCCGGTCCAGGATCAGCCTCGGGTCGACGTGCATTCGGCCTACTAGACTACGGTTCCGGAGGCTTCACCCAACGTGGAGAGGTCCGGATGGGATGCCTGGCCGGATCAGACCGAGTTGCCGGATTGGACCGAGGGTCGGGGTGGCTCAGGGAGCGGGGATGGCGTGGATGAGTTTACGGATAGCGAGGGAGATGTGCAGGTGGACGGGGACACCGTGTACAAGTGTGGTAGTACACGTCCCCCGGTCGTGCCGGCTACCCGCGAGCAGAGGCCGGTGATTAAACCTGAAGGAGATAGGTAAGTACATTTACTCTTTTTTTAGCTTTTGCCTTCAAGTTTGTTGAAATATCTAATGCGTTGACCTTATCATACTGCAGGAGATGGTCACACCCTCGTGGAGTCCGCAAGCCGAACTCCGTCCTTGGTGTGCTTTGCCGGACAAATTTCCCGGGGTTTATCACGTTGCCTTGTGAGGGTCAGGTTCCTACACTAGGATTTTCCTAGGAGCACTACCACGCTGCGCAGGCCCCGCCGGAGGAGATTATATATGGTGTCTTGTGCCAGACGAGGGCCGAGATGGTGATCAAGAGCATTTGGGTAAATTATCCTTTTACACAATCTAAAATTAACAATATAGCTAATTATTGTACTAATAGGTGTTTTCACGTTTGATTGCAGACCTTCTATATGTGTGAGGATGGATACGAGGAGGAGGCGGCCAAGGTTCTCGAGGCCGAGTGTAGGCGGTTACTATAGAACTTACGACATGAGGCTCGGCTGCAGGCTATTCGAGACTACTACGCCACGCGTGGTATTAAGAAGCAGAAGAAGGATTGCCGCGGAAAGTTTCTGAAGAAGGAGCAATACATGAAGGTAATTACCTATTCTTAAGTCCTTCTACGTAGTTTTCTTGATTTCATTCATAGGCGTAGCGCTCAAAATTCTTTCTAATAACTTACAGGTGCTCCCGAGATGGTGTGCGGATAAGATGGATTGTTGGGAGGCGTTGGTTGATGAGTGGTGCACAGGCAACTGGCGAGCCGTCCACGACAATGCGAAGGATCGGCGTAGCCAACTGGTTGGTGTGCCAGACCATCAAGGCAGCGCCAACTTACTTCAGTTCGGACGAAACTGGGTATGTGATTTGCTTCATGATTCATGCAATTCATTCTTCATGCTAATATTTTGTTCCTCTCTTTTAGGCTCATCACAATAAGACAGAGATGCCACACTTGTACGACCTTTATGGTATGGCCCATACTGCCTCGTACAAGAAGGCGAAGGCATTCTCTGAGTCTGACCTGGATGATCCAAATAACTTCACCAACATATCATCCCACCACAAGCTCGTGACATATAGGGACATGGGGAAGGCTACGAAAGGGGATGACTTTAACCCGAGCTAGGAACCTTTGGATCCATAGCTGGTGATGATATTTGGTGGCGGGAGGCCCCATGGATCGATAGCCATTGGAGATGGGATAATATGTTGTACACTCACTCTCCCGGAGATCAAGGCGCGCCAGTCGAGCAACTGTCCTGAGATAACGCGTCGTCCACGGCCAGTTGATCTTGCCATCGAGGTTAGTTGTACGGACTCAGAAAACTTTCATCCGTTTCATTTTGTGTGTCACCATAGATCATTACTGTGGTAACGAGGAATGGTGTTTCAGGCAACTCTTCAGAAAGAGAGAGCGACAAACCAAGCTGCTCTTGAGAAAGAGAGATTGGCAAGCCAGGCTCCTGTACGAGCTTTTTGTGGTAAGTTTTTTTCACATTAGCCAAATCATGTGTGTAATGTGTGTTTCATTACTAACTAATACAACCCACTCTTCAGGGTCTATGCGAGAAGAGCAGTCAAGTCCCTCCGTCGATGCCCGTCTTCTCTTCGATTGGCACGGTGAGTTTCATTATAAACTAGTATTAATAATTGAGTGTCATCATGCTAACTGAGACATTGCAAAATATCTTTTCTGCAGAATAACTCCCGAGCGGCATCGCATGACCCTTCTGGAGGGCAACCGTCTCCAAACGAAGCCGCCGCGAGCAACCGTGGTGTTTCTCCTCCTTGATCACCACTACGGTAAGTTTCTCTTCTCCTCTTTCATATTCTCCTTGCCTTAATTACCCCAACAATGACATAATTAGCCCATTTAGCTCCAAAATGCCATAATAACCTCAAAATGGCATAAGAACCTTGGTTAACTCATGAATATTATATTCTTAGCTTGTTTTCCTCTAAAACGGCATAATTAGCCCATATAGCTCCAAAAAGACATAGTTAGCTAATTGAGCTCCAACAAGAGGAGAAGAGGAGAAGAAATAGGGAAAATAAAAAGAAAGAAGAAGAAGAAGAAGAAGAGTGAAAGTGCGTTATATCGACTAGAGGGGGGGTGAATAGGAGATTTTTAGAATTTCATCACTGAGGAAATTCCTTTTGAGGAAATTCCTCACTGATGACTAACTTACAGCGGAAACAGTAAAGGATCAGAAGTAAAAAGTTTCACAACAGCAGTTTTTCAGAGTGAAGAATGTGAAAACAGATTGCACAGTGAGCAGGCACGCGGAATACAAATGAGGATTAACTAACGTGAGGAATTTGGGGTTGAGGAAATTCAGAGAAAGTCTTCAACAAATTCTTCAAACAGTCGCAGTGAAAGTCATCAACACATAATACGAGGAAAGTAAGGAGTTGAGGAATTAGAACCCGTTTCTCAAAGAAGACATTCGTTGTTGACCCAGTTCCAACTGCTGTGACAGTCGTACATCTGGTTTGGAGCGGCTTGGTATTGAAACCAAAGGACACCCAGTCCCGGGACACACAGTCCCTACCGTATTCTCCTTGAGCTAAGGACACACAATCCTCGCCCAACACTCGTGGTAAGTCTTGAGGGCAGACTTCCAAACCCTCACAAACTTGGTCACCCGGCGATCCACAATTGACTGCTGGGAAGCTCTAGACCATGACGCCTAACCGTCTGGAGGATGCACAGTCCTCAAAGGTAAAAGGCTTCAGTCCCACACAGGAACAACTTCTTCAGTGATGCTCAATCACTAGGTTTGGTTTGTGGTTTCCGTGGGTGGTGTATTTCCTCACTGATGAATTACTCTCGAAGGCTCTGAGGAATTTGGGTTGCTCTTATGACAAGTGTTAGTTTCTAACGGAGCAGCCAACCAGCTAGTGGTTGTGGTGGTGGCTATTTATAGCCTGGGAGCATCCAGACATGATTTGACACTAATGCCCTTAAATAATATGACCGTTGGAGTGGATAAGACCAGTGACTTGGCGTGGCTATCGAAATGGTCGGAACCCTCAACTGTGAGAGTCCTCATGTCACTCATATTCCTCACTTGAGGCTTTTGGTAGGATTAGGCTTGGGTTGAGCATCATGAGGAAATTCATTCCATAGTGTAACTTCGACCCCCTTTAACAGTACGGTGTTCCTATTACTCAAATGCGAAGAAAGTAAAACAGAAAGTGTATATCTTCATGCTTCAATTATTCAGAGTGATTTTCTTTAGGAACCGCCGGACTTCTCGATATCAGTATCTTCATGAGGAATATCGATTTCATCGCAGATTCCTCGCGATTCATTTCTTCAGCTTCACACCAATCTCTTCAACTGAAGACATATATTTTTAGGGGTCGATATTCTTCAAATATCTCAAACTCCTCAATGACTTATAGATCCTGTGTACACTCACAAACACATTAGATACTTAACCTATAAGTCTTCAAACCACCAAAATCACTAAGGGGCACTAGATGCACTTACAATCTCGCCCTTTTTGGTGGTTGATGACAATTAGGTTAAGTCTTCAACAGGGATCATAAATATGAAGTGTAAATACTCATTTGAAGAATTTGAAATCAAGATTCAGAGAGACTCCCCCTGAAGATGTGCATATCTTGAGGATTTTTCTTTTTACAGCAAATGCACATTGATGATTTATATCATGGAGATCTCCCCTTGAGTCTTGTAAATCATGCATACATGTAACATATCATATGACGAAAATGAAGATGCATGATGACAAATGGTATCTGACGAATTCCAACATGCGTGCATTAAAACTTGAGGTATAAGCATGCGAAGAAAAACGTTCAAAAGCGTAAGAGTACCATCGGGCTTAAGTTACAACTCATTACATAAAAACTTCAGAAGAGCCAAGAGTTTGTAACTTAAATATAGTTCATAAGCCCCAAAAATATCCCGCTTGAAGACTAACTCTCAAGTTTCTCCCCGTTTGTCATCAAGTGACAAAAAGGGACAAACTGAGGACTAACGCCCGTGAAGACTTCACTTCTTGGCAGTTGAGGAAGAGCCGTGATGCTTCTTGGGAGGAGTCTTCTTCCTTGGACCGGTAGCAGTGTCGAGCTAGTCTTCATCAGTTTCAGAAGTGCGGAATGAAGAAAAGGAGCTGTCTTCAAGGTCTGGCACTGGAATAGGCCTGAACTTCTTATTGGGAGGCTACGACCATTCAAAGTCTCGCTCAAAGTCCATTTCTTCAAGATCAGTCTGAGTCTTGAGATGTGCAAGTGTAGCCCAGGTGCGATCGAAAACCTCATGTAGATAGTGATGGTTGAGCTTCACAGAGTTTTGTGTTTCAGTGAGGGTTTTCACAATGGCACCAAACTGGCGTTTGACCCATTTGTGGTTGCGATCCACCTTCTGGTGAAGACTGAGGAGGAGCTCTCTGGTATTCATCACGCGAGGAGGAACGGGGCTTGCCGGACGAGTCTCAGTATCATCCCATGAAGAATAAGCTTCCGGCTCTCTGAACTGGCCATCAAGGGCCTACTGCCTTCTTCAATCACATATTTGCCTTTTCCTTCAATGGACTCGAAAGTCTTCTTGTTGACCCGGATAGGAGGCATATAACCCATATGGTTTTGGAAATCTACGTGAAAGTTGATGCCTGTCCTTGTCCTGATGAATCTCATGATCCATGGAGCATATATCTTGTGATCAAAAGGACACATAGCATTGTCGGCCAATGTCCTCAAGAAGAAATCATCGATGTTGATAGGAATACCATGAATGATGTTGAATAGGATATTCTTCATGAGGCCTACAACATCTTCTTCATCATCATGGCCTTTGATCGGCGCGAGCACATTGCAGAGGATTCTGTAGACAGACCTGGGTGTGTACTTGAGCTCGTGGACGAGGAAGGTTGTTCTCGGAGATTTTCCTTCAGCCAAAGGCTTCATGAGGACTTCCATCATTCCATTTGGCAGCTCACGCTCACCATAAAGCTTCACAGCCTCATCTGAGGGAATTGGTACGAGCAGTTCTCTGAGGAGTTCAGTAGCAGGAGCCTTGTAGTGAGTGTTTTGGGACATCCAATCAAATACCCATGTGTGAATGTCTTCAGGGTTGCCAAATATGTGAAGAGTGGCATAGAACTGAAGAATTAGCTCGCTGTTCCAGTCAGATATGTCGGAGCACATTGGGAGTAAACCTGCATCATGGAGTACACTGAGGACTGGCTCCAGGCACGGTATTGCTTCAAGTTCAACATGAGGAATATGCCTGTGCTGGAATATCTTGTTTCGTCCACATAGCACAGAGGCATAGTAATTCATCTGAGTCCTAGTCCAAAACTTCAGATGCCTCATTTGAGGCTTGTCATAGGGGTTCTCTCCGATGAAGTACATGCGTTCTTCAAAGAAATTTTCCTTTTGAAACTTTGGACGCTTGGAGAATGGCTGACGCTGAACTGGCTGAAGATTTTGCTGAGGAATAGGAGGGGAGACAACAATGGTAGTCTCTGGGTTGAGCACGACAAATGCATTTTCTTGTTCAGGTGCATTCTCCTCAGGGTGAGGAATTTCAGCAGCTGGTACTTCAGGCTGAGGAGATGGGGCTTGCTGGGTGTCAGGCTGAGGGGCTTGCTCTGGCTGTGCTTCAGGCTGAGGAATTTCTTCGTGCTCAGTTGGAGGAGTTGGATCAGCCTGTTCCTCATCTTGAGGATTCTGCTCAGAGTGTGGAATTTCATCAGCTTGAGGATTTTCAGTTTGTTCTTCCTCAGCTGGCTTTGTGGCAGAGGCAGTTTCATCAGCTGGTGTGGCTAATGCTTGAACATTGTCTTTCTGAGGAATGAAAGGTTGAGGACTTTCGTCTATTTGAATTTCCTCGTCAGTGTGTTCCTCAGGGGCAACATCTTTCATTTCCTCATCTGCCTATTTCGCTGGATCATCAATGATGACCATTTCATAGGAAGGAGCGACATTCAGGGGCACAGGGTCCAGAGGAGCAGTTTCTTCAATTGCTTTGAGGCGTTTTGCCTCTGTTTCTTCTTCTGCTGAAGAGGCCTTTCTATTTTTGGCTTCCTTTTCAGCAGCCCTGGTTTTCTCCACGTCTGATGCAAACGGAGTCATCTTCTTCACCTTTGAAGCTTTTGGTGAAGGGATTCTTTCTACAGATTCTTCAGCTGGTATTGAGGAACCAGCTGGAACAGAGTCATTAGCCTGCTTTGATGAAGCAGCTGGGTCAGTGGCAGTCTCATCAGCTGGAGTTTCCATGATGATTTCTTCAATGGCCGGTTCATCAACACGGGGCTCTTGGTGTACTTCCTCAGCTTGAGGAGTTTCCTCATCATGAGGAGATTCATCTGCAGGCTCCTCAATCAAGGGCTGAGGAGTTGGTGCTGGGGGTGCGGCCTTCTTGTTGTAGTCATCAACAGCACTAGTGGCCAGCTTGATGAAATTGCTCTTGAAGCTTTTACGATCTGGCAGCTTGGCGTACTTGTCAGTCAATTTCTTCAGCTCTGCGTGTGTTGACACCAGTGCATCAGGAGTCAATTTGAGGAGATTCTGCTTGAGGAATTTCTCCTTTTTTATCTTTGCAACTTTGGCATGCCTGGCATGCTGTTCTTTCCACTTGGCTTCATTGATGAAAGTGGTCACCATGTGACTCATGCCAGGCGGAAGCTTCAAATCATCAACTGGAGTGTTTCGATCCCCATACCAGATGTTGATGTAGTCAAGGAGGACCTTGGGGTCCATGGCCAGAGGAATGGCACTACCTGATGCTTGAGCTACTCTTTCCTGTTTGTTCCTGATGATGGCTTGCAGGGTTTCATCATCAAATTCATCACTTCCCTCTGATGCAGACGGGACTGTGATGATTTTGCTGGGGCTTGGGAGAGTTGCATGTTCAGCAGTTACCAAAGTCTTCGCAGGAGGTGTTGAAGACTTTGCTCCGAGCTGGTTGCAGCTGGGAGTGAGGAGCTGGAGCTAGCGGTCATAGGCTTCATGACTTGCTTCTGTACTGGTTTCTCTTGAGGCTTTGGAGGTGGAGCTGAGGATTTTGGAGCTGAGGGCTTTGGCACTAATGGTTTTGGTGTTGAAGGTTTTGGTGCTGAAGGTTTTTCTGACAGAAGCCTGAGTAGACTTCTCTTGAGGCTTTGGAGCCCTTGGCTTTGATGGCACAGACTGCATTTGAGGAATTTCTGAGCCAGAGGTTTCTGTGGCACAGGAAGTAGCAGCAGCTGAGGCAGCAGCTGAGGATTCATTGAATTTCCTCACTACAGCTTCTGCCTGCTTCTTGAGCTTCGAGAGATGCTTTTCCTTCTCATCTGGATAGTCATCAATAGTCATGAGGCTTGAGGGATGTGCTACTTGATGCTCTTCAAGTGGGGCCCTTCTGCCAGGGGGCTTCAGAGCGAATTTCTTCGCATACTTGGGAGTCACAAACCTGTATTCCTTCCATTCCTTCGCCCATCGGCGTTCTATCTTCTGCAGCCGTATCTTTCTCTTGCCCATTGTCGCATTTTCATCAGGCGTCCAATAGTCCAAGTAAATACCCTCAGGGATATCCACAGCTGTGTTTTCCTCAAGTTTCTTTCCTCCCTTCTGTTTTCTGTCTTCCTCCATTTTCTTCACTTCAGGATTTTGCTGATGAGATTGAACTCTTGAGGATTCTGATGAGACTTGAAGAGTTTCTTCCAGAAACGCTGCAAATGAGTTAATGTGATGAGAACCGAGAGATTCATCAGCTGACATGTGTGTACCTGTGAACAGAGTATAGTTGCGAGGAATTTGGAGAGGTCATATGCGTTCTCAGATTTGAAGAAAATGAAAAAGTTTGACAGTTTGAGGAATATAACCAGTGGTTGAGGAATTTGCCTAAGCATACTGTTCTTGGGTTCCATAGTTGTACAGATCCGAAAATTCGCACAATTGAGGAATCTCGTGAAAATCTTAGATGCTTAGCATAGTTCATCAATGATGTGGTGATAGGCAGTGTTTGAAGAATCAGGTGCTTATCGTTTCTTGAGGAAAACAGATTTCACATAGAAGATGTAAAATTTTAGATCTAACTTGGTGTAAAAATGGGATATATTTATCCTGGAAGGTGCGCACGAAGAACACATAAAGTTGTGTGTGGAGAAGCTCTTCGGTCGTGTGTCCAATGCACCCTAACCCGGCGACAGAGGACGTCTACTGCGGCGGCGGATGAAGATGGTCCGACTCCGGCGTGGTTCCGGCGACGGAGAAGTCGAGGCAGTGAAGCTCTTCCTCACCGGCGACGAGACTACCAGTGATGGCGCTAGGGTTCGGTGGTGTATGCTGTGGCAGGAGAGTGATGGGGCGAAGAAGAGTATGCCGAGGGGGATAAGGACATATTTATAGCCAAAACTTACTGTTGGCGCGAGAATTTCGGACCAGATAGCCCCTGCCTCTATGTCTCCGCAGGACACGTGTAGCTCCCGTACGATGCAGTGGAGATAGTGGAGATCGTGGTTATCCGATCGTGGGAAGTGGGGTTCAGTTACTTTGTATTAAAGAAACAATTTTTGAATATTTGAGGATTTTCGTTACAAAATCATCAGCTGACAAGGACGCAGTGAGGATTTTGAACAAAGTTTCAAGTAGAACGCATATGAAGAATTGAATAGACTGGAAGAGTATAGCATAGAGGGAAAGTAGGGTCCGATCACATTCACTTAGCAGAAATATCAACTTGAAGAAATAGCAATAAGTGAATGCTATTGAGGACTTGAAATCATAGTCTATCTAGTCAAATGAAAGTCATCAAGTGTTTTTTGAAGATTTTGTGATAAATCATCACAATGAAGAATAGTTGTTTTGAAGAAAAACACATTTTGAGGAAACAGAACAATTGAAGAAAATCAACTTGAGGAATTTCACATTGGGCGGTGGCGTGACCCACCATATAAGAATGTTGATTACACACGCCGCGTACAATAGTCATAGGGCCCTCAGAATCAATTTCTTCGTTAATTTCTTCACACTCAGAGTGACATTCTTCATTAGTTGAAGAAAATCGATTCATCATGTGTTGCACATCCAAGTCATCAACTTTGCATAAGTGTTAGGATGTGTGCATGCTTTTACAAAACATTTGAAGATTCTAAGATATTTAGCTCACACCGTAACATGCAAAACCTTTTCTCATCCAAGGGCTTAGTGAAGATATCTGCCAGTTGATCATCAGTCTTCACATGGTCGATGAGGATATTGCCCTTGAGGACATGGTCCCGAAGAAAATGATGACAAATCTGGATGTGCTTGGTCTTCGAGTGTTGTACTGGGTTGTATGCAATCTTGATAGCACTCTCATTGTCACAGTAGAGAGGCACATTCTTCATGTTGATGACGTAGTCCTTGAGGGTTTGCTTCATCCAGAGCAATTGAGCACAGCAAGAACCAGCAGCAATGTACTCAGCTTCGGCAGTGGCGAGTGATACGCAGTTCTGCTTCTTTGAGGACCAGCAAACTAGTGATCTTCCGAGGAAATGGCATGTGCCAGAAGTTGACTTGCGATCCACACGGTCACCGGCATAGTCAGAATCAGAATACCCTACCAGATGAAGATTGGAACCCTTGGGATACCATAATCCGTGTTGGTGTGTGAGCTAAGTATCGAAGAATATGTTTCACAGCCTTATGGTGTGATTCCTTCGGATTTGCTTCAAAAAATGTGCACACATGCAAACACTAAGCATTATATCTCGCCTAGATGCACATAGATACAGTAAAGAGCCAATCATAGAACGATATACCTGCTGATCGAAGTATTTACCATTTTCATCAGTGCCGAGGTGGCCGTTGGTAGGCATTGGAGTCTTGGCACCTTTGCATTCATGCATGTCGAATTTCCTCAGAACATCCTTGAGGTATTTCTCCTGTGATATGAAGATTCCATTGCTTTGTTGACGAATTTGAAGACCTAAGAAGAATTTCAGCTCCCCCATCATGGACATCTGATATTCTTCACTCATCATGTAGGCAAATTCATCACTGTATCGTTTGTCAGTACATCCAAATATGATATCATCGACATATATTTGACATACAAATAGCTCATTATCATAGAATTTTGTGAAAAGAGTTGGATCGAGTGAACCAGGTTTGAAGCCTTTCTTCATGAGGACTTCCTTCAATGTATCGTACCATGCTCGAGGGGCTTGCTTAAGACCATAAAGAGCCTTTTTGAGTCTGAAGACTTTGTCTGGATTCTTTGGATCCTCAAAACCTGGGGGCTGAGCAACATATACTTCTTCCTCAAGCTTACCATTGAGGAATGCACTTTTCACATCCATTTGATATAAAGTGATGTTATGATGATTAGCATAAGCAAGTAGTATTCGAATAGCTTCAAGTCTAGCAACAGGTGCGAAAGTTTCATCGAAATCTATTCCTTCAACCTGGGTGTAGCCTTGGGCTACAAGTCGTGCCTTGTTCCTCACCACTTGACCGTCCTCATCTTGCTTGTTTCGGAAAATCCACTTTGTGCCGATGATATTATGCTTGCGAGGATCTGGTCGTTTGACGAGCTCCCATACGTCATTTATCTTGAATTGAAGAAGTTCGTCTTGCATAGCTTGGATCCACTCCGGTTCCAGAAAAGCCTCAGCAACTTTTGAGGGTTCTGTGATGGATACAAAAGAAAAATGCCCACAAAAGTTAACTAAGTGTGAAGCTTTTGAGCGAGTGAGAGGACCTGGTGCGTTGATGTCGTTGAGGATTTTGTCAAGTTCTACTTCATTTGCAATCCTTGGATGAGCTGGTTGAGGATTTAGCCTAGGCTGAGGAAGTGGTGCTGGTGCAATTTCCTCAAGAGCATCTTCTTGATTTTTATCAGTGATGGGGATCGTTTCTTCACCAATTTCCTCAGTGGGGACAATGTCTTCAGTAGGCTTGAGCTTTATTGCTTCCTCAGGAGACAGCTTATCTGGATCAGAAGGCAATTGCTCTCTTTGCGAGCCATTAGTTTCATCGAACCGCACATCTACAGTCTCAACAACTTTGTGGTGATAGTTGTTGAAGACTCTGTAAGTGTGCGAGTCCTTTCCATAACCGAGCATAAAACCTTCATGTGCCTTAGGTGCAAATTTTGAGCTATGGTGAGGATCTCTAATCCAGCATTTTGCACCGAAGACTTTGAAATAACTTACATTGGGTTTCTTGTCAGTGAGGAGTTCATATGAGGTTTTCTTGAGGAATTTGTGAAGATATACCCTGTTGATGATATGGCATGCAGTGTTGATTGCTTCAGGCCAAAAGCGACGAGGAGTCTGATATTCTTCAAGCATAGTTCTTGCCATTTCAACCAGAGTCCTGTTCTTCCTTTCGACGACACCATTCTGCTGAGGAGTATAAGGAGCAGACAATTCGTGAGTAATACCAAGTTCATCAAGATAATCATCAAGACCAGTGTTTTTGAACTCGGTTCCATTATCACTCCTGATATGTTTGATCTTGATGCCAAAGTTCGTCGAGGCCCTTGAAGAAAATCGTTTGAAGATTTCCTGCACTTCAGTTTTATACACTATGATATGCACCCAAGTGTATCTGGAATAATCATCAACTATGACGAAGCCATATAATGATGCTGCATTGGTTAGTGTGGCATAGTGAGTAGGTCCAAATAAATACATATGAAGCAATTCGAATGGACGTGTAGTGGTCATGATAGTCTTAGAGGGATGCTTGGATCTGGTCATTTTCCCACATTCACAAGCACCGCATAGATGATCCTTGAGGAATTTGACTAATTCGATGCCGATGACATGCTTCTTCTTTGCGAGCGTGTGCAAATTCCTCATACCTACATGACCTAGTCTTCGGTGCCACATCCATCCTTCTGAGGTTTTTGCTAGTAAGCAAGTGACTGGTTGAGGACCTGTAGAGAAATCAACAATGTACAAATCCCCTCTTCTTACACCTTCGAAGACTTTGGATCTGTCAAATTCCATGATGACTACGCATCTATATCTACCAAAGATAACAATCATATCAAGATCACAAAGCATCGAGACTGACATAAGGTTAAAACCAAGGGATTCAACTAGCATCACTTTTTCCATATGCCTATCCTTGGAAATAGCCACTTTGCCAAGTACCAATACCTTGCTTTTACCTTTGTCAACATATGTGATTTTCTTCAGAGGTGATGGAGTTAGTGGCATATTCATCAGTAAGCTTTTATCACCAGTCATGTGATGTGTGCATCCACTATCAAGAACCCACTCAGTATTCTTGGGTTTGTCATCCTGCAGATGAATTAGTACAGCTTACCATCTCATATGCTTCAGATTTGAAGAATATGATACTAATTTCATCAGATCAGTAATTTCATCATAACAAAAATGTAAGGACGTGTGAAATATTTCTATTTCATCAATCATTAGCTTGCGTCCTATCAAGCATTTCCTCAAGTCTCCAGCAAATTCTTCAGATGACGATTTTCATCTGGAGACCTGACCTACAGAAGTGATTAGTTCGATTTCTTCACCACCCACATCTGAAGGGGTGGCAAAGCATTCATCATCCTGCGAGCACCATATAAGAAAGGTGGCATTGAATCCAATGCACTTCTCTTAACAGTAGGGGGATTATAGTACTCATATGAATATGCAGAGAACTGGTTTGAGGATTTATGAACATAATGATTTGAGGAGTAACGCTCATATTCATATTCCTTGTAGTTTCCGTGCATGTTAGACGCATTAGTACGGGTACGAGCATAGTTTTGACCAGTTGAGGATTTTGATCCTCTTGAAGACTTTGGTCCTCCTGAGAAATTTGATCTGGGGTTCAGATTCTTCAGTGGTGGTCTCATGAGGACATTCACTTGAAGATTTTCAAGATAGCTTTTGGGAACCCAGATTTTCCTCACAGGAGGGCCATTCCTGCAGTTAGTTCCAACATGTCGAGAAAATACTTCACCAGATTGATTTTTGAACAGCTTATAGTTGGAGTCAAATGACTCATCTGAGGAATAGGATAATTCACATGAAATGCCAGTTAGATTAGATGGATCAAAAGGAGGCTCAGTAGCAGCAACCCATGAGGTTTTGGGATATTGCTCAGGTTTCCAATAAGATCCGTCAGCATTTAATTTCCTCTCAAAGGCAATTCCTTCTTTCCTCGGGTTCCTGTTCAAGATCTGCTTTTTGAGCACATCACAAGGGGTCCTTTCAGACTTTTGTATATGCCTGTCACGTACAATTCCTTCAACCCTGCATTTTCATCAGTAACATTTGTGTTTTCCTCAAGTGAGGAAATAGACACAACAGGTGCAGTTGAAGAATTTGTAGCAATGGTAGCATTTGATGATTCTGGTGAGGAATTAGCAGTTTCGCGTTCAATGCATTTAAGACATGGAGGAATAAATTCAACTTGACCAGCGTTGATCTGTTGAGCTAGTAATGAATCATTTTCCATACGAAGATCATCATGAGACATCCTCAGCTTCTCAAGATCAAGCTTCCTTTGAAGAAATTCATAGGAAAGCTTCTCATGATCAGTGAGGAGTGTATCATAACGATCCTGAAGATTATCAAATCTAGACTGGAGACTTTTCAAGTCATCTGTGAGGATTTGGGTAAGGTCCATTTCATCATTCAACAGATCATCACTTTTATCTAGCAGTTTCTGAAGCTTTTCCAAAGCAGTTTGTTGTTTAGTGGCAATGATAGCAAGTTTACTGTAACTGGGTTTCTTATAATCATTAGGTTCACAGTCACTTGAATCAGAGGAGGAGGCATTATTTGGTACCTTCGAACCCTTTGCCATGAAGCAATAGGTTGGAGCGAAGTCATCAGCATAGTCATCAGTATGGATTGTGCAATCATTTTCTTCAAGATTGAAGATTGACTTGCTGACAAAAGTGGTTGCTAGTGCAAGACTAGCCTGTCCGGATTCTGAGTCTTCTTCTGAACCCTCTTCTTCATCACATTTCTCTGATTCTGCCTCGGAGTCCATTTCCTTGCCAATAAGTGCCCGAGCCTTTCTGAAACTAGTCTTCTTGTGTGATGAGGGCTTTGAAGATGAGGATTTTGAAGATTTCTTCTTCTTCTTCGAGTCATCAGAACTGTCATCCTTGTATTTCTTCTTCTTTGATTCCTTTCCCCAATGGGGACAATCAGCAATGTAATGACCTGATTTCTTGCACTTGTGACAGGTTCGTTTCTTGTAGTCCTCAGATGAAGATTCTGATTTCCTCATGTCTCTTCTTGAAGATTTACTGAACTGGCCACGTCGTGTAAATCTCTGGAATTTCCTCACGAGCATTGCAAGCTCCTGTCCAAATTCTTCAGGGTCACAAATGCTATCATCTGTGTCTTCTTCTTCAGATGAGGAAATTGCTCTAGCCTTCAGTGCACGTGGTCTGGAATAGATTTGTCCATATAGATCTCTCTTTTCTTCTAGCTGGAATTCATGAGTATTTAGCCTTTCAAGTATATCAGCTGGATCAAGCATCTTGTAGTCTGGTCTTTCTTGAATCATCAGAACTAAAGTATCAAATGAAGAATCCAAAGATCTCAGCAGTTTCTTCACAACTTCGTGATCAGTGATGTCTCGAGCTCCCAGTGCTTGCAGTTCATTTGATATGTCAGTGAGGCGATCAAAGGTGTCTTGGCAGCTTTCATTGTCATGTCTCTTGAAGCGATTGAAGAGATTGCGAAGAATTTCAACAGAGAGTCACGCTGGGTTGATACTCCTTCATTTACCTTGCACAGTCTCTCCCAGATCAGTGTTGCAGAGCCCAAAGCACTTACTCTTCCAAACTGGCCTGGGCTCAGATGGCCACAAAAGATGTTCTTCTCTTGACAATCGAGTTGCTTGAATTTCTTCACATCAGCCGCAGTGACACTGGCAGAGATGATGGGGCGCCATTTTCCACAATATACCAGAGATCATTATCAATAGCTTGTAGATGCATTTGCATTTTGTTCTTCCAGAAGGGAAAGTTCTTTCCTTCATAGGTAGGACATGCTGCAGTCACCTTAAACATGCCTGCAGTCGACATAACTAAAACTCTAGGTGGTTAAACCAAAATCACACAGAACAACGGAGTACCTTGCTCTGATACCAATTGAAAGTGCGTTATACCGACTAGATGGGGGTGAATAGGAGATTTTTAGAATTTCATCACTGAGGAAATTCCTTTTGAGGAAGTTCCTCACTGATGACTAACTTGCAGCGGAAACAATAAAGGATCAGAAGTGCAAAGTTTCACAACAGCAGTTTTTTAGAGTGAAGAATGTGAAAACAGATTGCACAGTGAGCAGGCACGCAGAATACAGATGAGGATTAACTAACGTGAGGAATTTGGGGTTGAGGAAATTCAAAGAAAGTCTTCAACAAATTCTTCAAACAGTCGCAGTGAAAGTCATCAACACATAATACGAGGAAAGTAAGGAGTTGAGGAATTAGAACCCGTTTCTCACAGAAGACAGTCGTTCATGACCCAGTTCTAACTGCTATGACAGTCGTACGTCTGGTTTGGAGCGGCTTGGTATTGAAAACAAAGGACACCCAGTCCCGGGACACACAGTCCCTACCGTATTCTCCTTGAGCTAAGGACACACAGTCCTCGCCCAACACTCGTGGTAAGTCTTCAGGGCAGACTTACAAACCCTCACAAACTTGGTCACCCGGCGATCCACAATTGACTGCTGGAAAGCTCTAGACCATGACGCCTAACCGTCTGGAGGATGCACAGTCCTCAAAGGTAAAAGGCTTCAGTCCCACACAGGAACAACTTCTTCAGTGATGCTCAATCACTAGGTTTGGTTTGTGGTTTTGGTGGGTGGTGTATTTCCTCACTGATGAATTACTCTCGAAGGCTCTGAGGAATTTGGGTTACTCTTATGACAAGTGTCAGTTTCTAACGGAGCAACCAACCAGCTAGTGGTTGTGGGGGTGGCTATTTATAGCCTGGGAGCATCCCGACATGATTTGACACTAATGCCCTTAAATAATATGACCGTTGGAGTGGATAAGACCAGTGACTTGGCGTGGCTATCGAAACGGTCGGAACCCTCAACTGTGAGAGTCCTCATGTCACTCATATTCCTCACTTGAGGCTTTTGGTAGGATTAGGCTTGGGTTGAGCATCATGAGGAAATTCATTCCATAGTGTAACTTCGACCCCCTTTAACAGTACGGTGTTCCTATTACTCAAATGCGAAGAAAGTAAAACAGAAAGTGTATATCTTCATGCTTCAATTATTCAGAGTGATTTTCTTTAGGAACCGCCGGACTTCTCGATATCAGTATCTTCATGAGGAATATCGATTTCATCGCAGATTCCTCGCGATTCATTTCTTCAGCTTCACACCAATCTCTTTAACTGAAGACATATATTTTTAGGGGTCGATATTCTTCAAATATCTCAAACTCCTCAATGACTTATAGATCATGTGTACACTCACAAACACATTAGATACTTAACCTATAAGTCTTCAAACCACCAAAATCACTAAGGGGCACTAGATGCACTTACAAAGAGAAGAAGGACAAGGAGGAGGAGGAGCAGGAGGAGAAGGCCAAGGACCTTCTAGTCCTTCTCATCCTTCTCCTCCTCCTCCTCCTTCTTCTTGATTTCTTCTTCTTCTTCCCCTCCTCCTATTTATTATCCTCTTTCATATTCTCCATGCCTTAATTTCCCCAACAATGACATAATTAGCCCATTTAGCTCCAAAAATACATTATCAGCTCAAAATGGCATAAGAACCTTGGTTAGCTCATGAATATTATATTCTTAGCTTGTTTTCCTCTAAAATGGCATAATTAGCCCATATAGCTCCAAAAAGACATAGTTAGGTAATTGAGCTCCAACAAGAGGAGAAGAGGATAAGAAATAGGAAAAATGAAAAGAAAGAAAGAAGAAGAAGAAGAAGAAGAGAAGAAGGAGAAGGAGGAGGAGGTGGAGGAGGAGAAGGCCAAGGACCTTCTAGTCCTTCTCCTCCTCCTCCTCCTTCTCCTCCTTCTTCTTTATTTCTTATTCTTCTCCTCCTCCTCCTCTTTCTTCTCCTCTTTCATATTCTCCTTGCCTTACTTTCCCCAACAATGACATAATTAGCCCATTTAGCTCCAAAAAGACATTATAAGCTCAAAATGGCATAATAACCTTGGTTAGCTCATTAATATTATATACTTAGCTTGTTTTCCTCTAAAATTGGATAATTAGCCCATTTAGCTCCAAAAAGACATAGTTAGCTAATTGAGCTCCAAGAATAGGAGAAGAGGAGAAGAAATAGGAAAAATGAAAAGAACGAAGAAGAAGAAGAAGAGAAGAAGGAGAAGGAGGAGGATGAGAAGGAGGAGAAGGCCAAGGACCTTCTAGTCCTTCTCCTCCTCCTCCTTCTCCTCCTCCTTCTTTATTTCTTGTTCTTCTTCTCCTCCTCCTATTTCTTCTCCTCTTTCATATTCTCCTTGCCTTAATTTCCCCAACAATGACATAATTAGCCCATTTAGCTCCAAAAAGACATTATAAGCTCAAAATGGCATAAGAACCTTGGTTAGCTCATTAATATTATATACTTAGCTTGTTTTCCTATAAAATGGGATAATTAGCCCATATAGCTCCAAAAAGACATAGTTAGCTAATTGAGCTCCAAGAAGAGGAGAAGAGGAGAAGAAATAGGAAAAATGAAAAGAAAGAAGAAGAAGAAGAAGAAGAAGAGAAGAAGGAGAAGGAGGAGGAGGAGGAGGAGGAGAAGGAGGAGAAGGCCAAGGACCTTCTACTCCTTCTCCTCCTCCTCCTCCTTCTCCTCCTTCTTCTTTATTTCTTCTTCTTCTCCTCCTCCTCCCCTTTCTTCTCCTCTTACATATTCTCCTTGCCTTAATTTCCCCAACAATGACATAATTAGCCCATTTAGCTCCAAAAAGACATTATAAGCTCAAAATGGCATAAGAACCTGACATAATTAGACCATTTAGCTCCAAAAAGACATAGTTAGCTAATTGAGCTCCAAGAAGAGGAGAAAAGGAGAAATGAAAAGGAAGAACAAAGAGAAGAAGAGAAAGAGAAGAGAAGGAGAAGGAGAAGAAGGAGGAGGAGAAGAAGAAGATAAGAAGGAGAAAGAGGAGAAGGAGCCCTCTTTATTCTCCTTATTCTTCCCTCCTTCTTCTCCTCTTCTTCTCCTTCTTCTTCTCCTATTCTCCTCCTCCTCCTCCTTCTCCTTCTCCTCATCCTCCTCCTCCTCCTCCTTATTCTTGTTTCTTATTCTCCTTCTTCTCTTCTTGCTTCTTCTCTTTATCTTCAATTTAGCTTATTTTTCATATATATGTTGTTGTTCTTCTTCTTCTGACTTTCTTATTCCCATTTTGCAGATTGGATGTACTACATGAATGGAAGCTGGCATTGGAGTGCTTTAGTTTCCGTTTTTATTTCAGTTGATGAACACTGTGGAACTATATGTATATGTATATATGGATGAACAATATATGTGCAACAATATGTATGTATATATGGATGAAACTTTGTATGTGTTGGTTCTTTTGATATATGGGATGTACGTTGATGAACAAATGGCATTGATGAGCTTTATATGTATATCATATATGTGTTGTGACCAAGGAAAAAAATAGCGCGCTAAAACACTGTTATAGCGTGCTAATAGCGTATTTAAAAACTAAACGCTATGCTATGCATATTTCACTCGCTACGGCGCTATTCACGCTAAATACGGCAATTTCGCGCTATAGCGCGTATCTATGCTATTTTTTCGACGCGATGCTTTTTTTTCAGACGAATTTTGCATCAGCCCACTATTCTTTTGGGCTTTCAGGCCCAGTAACCCTAACCGACGGCAACCAAACCTATAGCAACGACCAGACGTACCGAGCGAACCCTAAATCCCTAACCAAACCTACCGAGTGACGGTGGCAGCGACGGCCACAGGTGCTTCGCCTGTCTCCTCTAGCCACGGCCGACCGCCTCTTGCCGCCTCCTCCGCTCGCAGGCTCCTCTCCTCTTGCCACCTCTTGCCGCCTCCTCGGTTTTAGCTGCTGAAATATGTCAGTTGTGTTGCTATATGCTGAAATCTGAACAATGTTATGTGACACACTATTTTGCAAAATAGCGCGCTATTAGCACGCTATTTCGTTCATAGCGTTTTTTGAAGGCTGCGCTATTTCGAACAGCGCGCTATTTGTTTCTTTGGTTGTGACCTATTTATCATATATGTGCTATGAATTATATATATATGTGATGTGAAATAGAAAAAATAAACAAAAATGTGACAATATAGGCTCTTTGCCGTCTGCCAGCTGATGGCAAAGGCCTTTGCCATCAGCTGACCGACGGCAAGGGTGCCACATGGCACACAACTGTGCTCCCTGGGTGTCCATATAGTCTCTTTGTCGTCTGCTTCCTTGTAACGACCAAACCTCGAAGGATTTGAGTCTCTGTGCTTTACTTTGCTAGTCCCTGGATCGACTCGCTAGCACACACAGTATAGATGAAAACCAGATATAGCAAGTGCATCATTTATAATAACGTATGATCCAGAATTTATAAAATATAACAATCTGCATAGCACTTAGCTAGCTTTATATTAATAAACAGCGGAAAAGTAGCAGAATAATAACGATGCGTCCCATCATAGCCCACTGGCGATGTTGAGTGAAGACTCGCGACCCTAACGGTACCTTACTCCTCGTCTGAATATCCTGCAACATGATACGTTGCAGCCATATAGGTCAATACTTTGAATGTATTGGCAAGTTACACAAGAAAAGATAATATAACGGACCTACATGTATATGCATAGTATAACAAAAGAAAGGCTGATGGTTATTTTGCAGAAAGCTGATTTTATCCTCATAGCTACCTAATAGTCAAGTTTTAATTTGTTGCTACAATACTTATATATGGTTGAATTGGCATCTCCAACTCCAACCTATTACCATCATTAAGTTCCCCATCAAGTTTTATTAAGTGTGTCATCTGTCAAGATCATCCAACAACTGTAATGGCCTAGCTGCTCAAAATTGTCCATAACCGGGGACACGGCTAATCATGATTAGTTTATACACTCTGCAGAGGTTAGTACGCTGTACCCACTGGACCCAACCCGAAGATTGAGACGAAGTCTTTCAGAAGTAGTCACCTAGTCCCATAGGAGGCCCATCCCACCTATCATAGCTACATCAGCTGGCACATCCGGGTAAGGTTTCCACGACTGATCAACTAAGCCAGAGCCCATAATAGCCAGTGGTCGCACAAGGAAGCTACTAGTCACTAAGTCTGTTTGATCTTTTTGAACCTGGGCAACATTCCACTTACATTCAGAGGGTAGAAACCATGATGTTCTTGAAACCACCCAGCAATACCATATCCGCCTAGAGGTGTATTATATCCTGAATTACTACTCAATTTATTTTGTAGTAATCCTCACATAAACTCAATGAATACAGAAACCAATCCCCGTCTACATAGCATAGCAAAATATATCTAACACGATCTTCAATGACGAAGGGATATAGCTCAATAGCATAGCAATAATAATATTCCTATACATGCATAACTTTCATAGGGTGGTATAATACTACATGCATAGAAAAATAATAGGTAAAGGATGATCAACATGTAACATGCCTTGATTCTGATTCAGAAGGTCACACTCCTGACAATAGTTTGCGTCGCACTCCGCACAATCTACACGTTGCAAACAATCACACCAATCAATCACCACAATCAAATAACACCAAATAAAATCATTGGCAATAAAACAACTTGTTTAAAACCAAAGCATAAATAGCATGGCAGCAGGTATAAAATCATCTACATGCTGATACGATGTTAACGCAAAAAGAATCAACTAAACCGGATGAACGGTTTGCAAAATATGGCCTCCGGTAGGTTTAAAATAATCTGTTTAACAAAAAAAATTAATTTTCGTAAAACTGAAAACTACTGGTTCTAACATGTTCTACTCATCAATACGAGATCACAGGAAAAAGAATTTCCTGAATCGGAGTTACGAGTAAAAAGATAAACGCGTTTCAAAATTATACCGAGAATCTGACAGAGCTAAAACAGACTAAAAACAGATTGAATTTCGTCCTGAAGCTGTTCATCAGGACTTGATGAATCGCTCGTGCGTGCGTTCTCACCACGAACAGTGGGGAAAAACGAAACCGTCTCGGTGTGGCTCCTCCGATGGTTCTCCGGTGGCGGTCGAACGGACTTCGGTGACGGCGGCTCCGCGAACTCCGACGAACACGGACGAACTCGGACGTGACGACGTGCTGCTGCGGGGTGCTTCGGTGATGGTCGAAATTGCGGCAGCAAGAGGATTTGGGTTGTGGAGAAAAACAAATCTGGACAAAAGCTACACTTTTCTCGGCTATAGCTCGCGATCGGAAAAGAAAAGGAGTCTATCCCTGGCTTGAACGATGGGTACAGGGCGCTCTTGGTGCTGGCCCTGGGACGTGATGCGCTGGGGCTCTCGGGACTCCTGGCATAGCCTGGGCCGGCTCCCTGCTGCGTTCTGGCCGGGCAGGCTGGCTTAGCCAGCTGGCTCGGCCCGGTTAGGTTTTTTTTTTCTTAATAAAATCACACACAAAAGAAAACTAAATAATATTTTTTTAAAGAAAAAAAAAACAGAAAAAAATAATAACAATATACGTATACGAAAATATATACATATATATATAGAAAATATACGCATATAGTAATATATATAAGTATATATATATATATTAAAAATCTAATATATATATATATATAAAATAAATCCACCTAATAAATAATAAAGGAACCTAATTCCACCTAATGCAAATATTTTGAAAATAGTTTTAATGCAATAGGCCACACAAATAGCATTTAAAAACTTAACTAAAAATAATTTCGGGCATTATAAAAACTTGCAAAACCAAATCGGATAACCCCAAACGACATTTTAAATATCACGAACTTTTTATTTCACACGGGAGAAGTCATATTATCTCCACTCAAATAAATTGCCCGAAGTTGCAAAATGAATAAAATTCTCAGAAGAGCAAATAATGCATAAAAATATGAGATGCATATGAATGATCTATTAACATCTGAATTTAGGAAAATTGGGATGTTACATTCCTGGGGGCAGACGACAAAGAAGAGGGCACAGAGGACGGGGAGGAGGGGTAGGCAGACGACAAAGAGTGGAGGGGGGGGAGGAGGTGGAGGTAGACGGCAAAGAGTGGAGGGGGGAGGAGGTGGAGGCAGACGGCAAAGAAGAGGGCGAGGCAGATGGCAAAGGCTCCGTTAGCCCCTAACGGAGGCAACGCCTGTCAGCTGTCGTCTCAACCTCTTTGTCGACTGCTCTTATGAAAAGCTGATGGCAAAGCTCTTTGCCGTCCTCTTCGGTGGGGCTGACGGCAAAGAAGCTACAATGCCGTCGTAGGCTGACACAGAATTTTTGCCGACATGAGTTTTCTTTGCCGTTTGTGTATTACTCTTTGCCGTCAGTGGAGTCCTCTTTGCCGTCTGTGATGGCGGACGTCAAAGAAGCTGATTCCTGTAGTGACATGACTAGTTTGTTCATCATCATAATGCAGAGATCACATAGTATGTGTGGCAAAGCCACGCTCATTATATTTTTGATCCATGTCATGCTAGATCTTTGCACATCCCGGTACACTACCAGAGGCATTCATAGATAGTCATATCGTCCTATTAGTTTTCATATAGAGTTGTAAGTAAATAAAATTTTGATGATCATCATTATTAGAGCATTGCCCTAGTGTGGTAATAAAAATGGGGGAGGCAAAATGAGCCCACCATAATAAAAAAATGAATGAGAGAAAAAGAGAGAAGGGACTTTGCTACTATCCTTTACCTCACTTGTGCCTCAAAGTGGCACCTTTTTGTTCATATAGAGAGTCTCGTGTTATATAATTAATATGCTAGTGGGAATCACTTTCTCATAAACTTGGCTTGTATATTCCAATGACGGGCTTCCTCAAATGCCCGAGGTCTTCATGAGCAAGCAAGTTCGATGCATACCCCACTTAGCTTCAGTGGAGATTTCGTACACTTACAGCTCTTGTATATCATCTCCATGACAATCCCTACTCCTCGCATTGATATATATCAACGGGCATCTCCATAGCTTGTTGGTACGCCTAGTTGATGTGAGACTATATTCTCCACTTTTACACCTTTGAAAGCAACCACCATATTATATTCCACCTTTATTCTATGGCCAATGGTTCACACTCATGTATTGCACGAAGAATAAAAAGTTGATGCATATTGAAAAAGTATGATCCAATTGACTGAATTGGACATCGTGGTGCTTAACATTTGTATTAATGTGGTGAAGATGGAGCCATGCCTTGCTAATATGACAAAGATGGATAGGGGTAAAAGAATCTTTGAGGATCATATACTTAAAAAGATTAATGATTTGCTGCTTATACCTATAAGTATTGTTGTGTTAATATTTGTTAATTCACCATTTCTCAATGAGCATACATGCATAAGGTTAATCATGGATAGCATGTCACATCAAAAATTCTATTTTTATCATTTACCTCCTCGAGGACGAATAGGAATTAAACTTGGGGACGATTGATACGTCTCCAATGTGTCTATAATTTTTTATTGTTCCATGCTGATATATTATCATTCTAAAATACTTTTGATGTATTTATTTATCAATTTATATTATTTTTGAGCACTAACCTATTGACCCAGTGCCCAGTGCCAGTTGTTGTTTTCTGTGATTTTTCTACTTTTCAGGTTTTCCATACCAACCGAAGTCCAATTGCCCTGAAACTTTTTGGTGATTTTTTTGGACAAAAAGAAGATCAACGAGCATTGGAAGAACGATGGAGGCCTCATGAGGGACCCACAAGACAACAGGGCACGACCTTGGGGTGTGTGCCCGCACGTCTTGTGCCTCCCTCGAGGCCCTCCCAACTTTGTTCCCCCGTTTAGAAATTCTAATCTACCCTAAAAACATCATAGGGAGTCCCGAAACAATTTTGACGCTGCCGCAAGTCTCTATTCCGTCGGGAGGCCATTTGGAGCTCTGTTTCGGCAACCTTCATCAACCTTGCTGCCCTCACGATGATTTGTGAGTAGTTCACCACACACCTACGGGTCCATAGCCAGTACCTATATGGCAATCTATCTCTCTCTTTGATCTTCAATACAATGCTCATCGCATCTCCACTTTAATCCAGATGATCTAATTCCTTTTGAGCGGTACATTTGTTGGGATCTGATGAATTGTGGTTTTATGTTTAGATTATTCATGACAATTATTTGAGGCTCCTCTAAATACTTATATGATTCTTATGTGCATGATTATGATAGCTTCGTAATTCTCCCTGATCTATTGAAATAGTTTGGCCAACTAGATCGATATTTCTTCGGTGAGAGAGGTGTGTTGTGGTAGGTTCAACCTAGCGAATTTTTATATCCCAGTGACAGAAGGGGACAAGATATGTCTTTGTGTTGCTGCCACCAAGGATAAAACATCGGGATTTATTCATATATCTTGAGTTTACTTTGTCTACATCATGTCATTGTTCTCCATGCATTATTCTGTTTTACTTAATACTCTAGATGCATGCTGGATAGCGGTCGATGAGTGGAGTAATAGTAATAGGTGCAGGCAGGAGTTAGTCTACTTGTTTATGGACGTGATGCCTATATACACAGGATCATTTACGTGAATATCACATAACTATCTGCCTTTTGTCAATTGCCCAATAGTAATTTGTTCAACCATTCTATGCCATTAGGGAAAAGTATGGCCCTAATACCTCTCCAACGTATTCACCATGTTTACAACAATTTTATATGGTTTTGCTATGATTTGCATGGAACTATCCCGGACAGATGATGTTTTCAGCAGAACTACTGTGGTATTGTTTTTTTGGACAAATAAAAGTTCTCGAAATGCAATGAAACTTTTTGACGCCTTTTTTGGAACAAAAAAGGAACTAGAAGCTTCGTGGGAAGACACAAAGGTGAAGGAGGTGGCCACTACCATCCAGGGTGCACCACAGGACTTGCACGTGGGCTGGTGGGTAGTGGGCACCTCATGCCCCATCTTGATGTGAGACCGCCGCCAGAAATTCCTATAAATATAGAAACCCCTAGAAATAACCCTAGATGAGAAGTTCTTTCTCCGCAATCCTGTGTAGCCACGAAAAACCAATTGGGAGCCTGTTCTGGCACCCTGCCGGAGGGGGAGATCATCACCGGTGGTCATCTTCATCATCCCTATGGCCACCATGATGAGGAGGGAGTAGTCCACCTTTGGGGTTGAGTGTTCGTACCAGTATATATGTGTTTAATCTCTCTCTCTCTCTCTCTCTCTCTCGTGTTCTTGAGATGGCATGATCTTGATATATTGCCGACTTTTGTAATATTAGTTGGATCGTAGGGTGTTTCCCCCTCTCTATCTTGTTGTGATAAATTGAGTTTGCCCTTTGAGATTTCATTTTATCGGACTGAATACTTTTATGGATTTGAGAGCACTTGATTTCTGTCTTGCTATGATTACCCGTGGTGACAATGGGGTATCATATTGATTCACTTGATATATGTTTTGGCACTCAGCTCGGGGATTCCCAAGGTGACATTGGGATCATCTATGCATAGGGTTTGATGCACGTTCTCGTATTTGTTTCTCTGGTAGAAATCTTGAAGCACTCTTTGAAGTTCTTTTTGTTGGATTGAGTATTATGAATCTAAATTTGTTATGGTGTTATTTTAGTACGAACTCTTGGATAGATTGATCGAAAAGGATAACTTGTTATTTTAGTACAAACTCTTGGAAAGATTGACCGGAAAGAATATCTTTGAGGTGGTTTCGTACCCTATAAACAATTTCTTATTATTTTCTCCTTAAGATAGGAACTTTGGAGTGATTCTTTATCGCACGTTGAGGTATTTTTATGTGATCCAATGATATTAGCATTGTTGAGAGATTGTACTAGCGAAAGTATGGACCCTAGGCCTGATTTTTAAGCATTGCAATACCGTTTGTGCTACATTTTATGAATTGCTAACTTGTTGTTTTTATTTATTCAGGTTATAAAAATATATTTCTACCATACATATTACACTTGCATCACCATCTCTTCGCGAACTAGTGCACCTATACAATTTACCATAGTATTGGGTGTCTTGGGGACAAAAGAGACTCTTTGTTATTTGGTTGCAGCGCAATTTGAGAGAGACCATCCTCATCCTACGCCTCCCACAGATTGATAAACTTTAGGTCATCCACTTGAGGTAAATTTGCTACTGCTCTACAAAACCCTGCGCTTGGAGGCCCAACACGAGTTTAGAAGAACAAGTTGTGTAGTAGACATCAAGCTCTTTTCTTGCGCCGTTGCCGGGGACGTGAGTGCTTGAAGGTATATCTTTAGATCTAGTTTCTTGTTTTATCACTAGTTTGGTTTATAAAAATAAATTACAAAAACATGGAATTGAGGTGGTCTCATATTGTACATCTTTATAATGTCTTTCTTGAAAATGATTCAAAGGAAAATTGTGCTCGATTGCTAGAGGAAGAATTTATGAAAACACTTAATGTGAAATACTTGAATAATGAGCATGATAACAATATTGTTGGTATGAATTTTATTAATATTAATGATGATAATTATATGCAAAGACACAACCTTGGGGATGCTATGTTTGATGAAGATTCTATTTTAAGTCCTCCAAGTTTTGATAAGCAAATTTATTATGACGAAACCATGCCTCCTATATATGATGATTATTCTGATGACTTTTATGCTATAAAGAATAAGGATCATCATGAAAATTGTCATCATGATTTTAATTTTCACATGGATTATCTCAATCAAGTATCTCATGATAGTTATTTGTATGAGTTTGCTCCCGCTACTATGAATGATAATAATTTTCCATGTGTGGGTAGTAATAAAAGTTATATGTTTGTGCATCATAAAAAGAATTCTTTATGTGATAGTTATATTGTTGAATTCCTTCATTATGTGATGTCCCACAAGCGTATGGGATCGCAACAGTTTTCGAGGGTAGAGTATTCAACCCAAATTTGTTGGTTTGCACAACGGGAAGCGAAAGAATATTCTCAAGTATTAGCAGCTGAATGTGTCAGATTCAACCACACCTGAAAGATAAGTGTCTGCAAGCAAAGTATGAGTAGCAAGGTAGTATGATAGCAACGGTGCCAGAAACGATATGTTGACGGAAGACTATTCCTAATTGTTGTATCAATGGCGCTAGCACGTTGACCGGGGATTATTCTTGAGAAGAATGCTTCCCCGGCTACGACTCCAACAAAGTCTTGCAACAAGTAACATCAGAGTAGCAAGGAACAACAGTAGCAGCAGCACCAAAGTAACAAGTAACAGCAGCAGCGAAGTGGCCCAATCCCTTTTGTTGCAAGGGACAAGCCTAGGCAAAGTAACTTAGCGAGGACCAGTAGTAAAAGACTCGTAGGCAGTGGATCAGTGATGGATGAGTATGACGTATGTGATTCATCATGTAACAGCTATAATACGGAGATATATGTAACTAGCTCCCGTTTATCAATCTAATGTAGGCATGTATTCCGTATGTAGCCATACGTGCTTAGGGAAAAGAACTTGCATGACATCTATTGTCCATCCCTCCCGTGGCAACGGGGTCCTAATGGAAACTACGGGATATTAAGGTTCTCCTTTTAATAAAGAACCGGACCAACGCATTAACACGCGGTGAATACATGAACTCGTCATACTATGGTCATCTCCGGGAGTGGTTCCGGCTATTGTCACTCCAGGGTTGCCGGGTCATAACACATAGTAGGTGACTACAACTTGCAAGATAGGATCTAAAACACACCTATATTGGCGACAACATAATAGGTTCAGATCTGAAATCATGGCACTCGGGCCCTAGTGACAAGCATTAAGCATAGCCAAGTAGTAGCAACATCAATCTAGAACATAGTGGATACTAGGGATCAATCCCCATCAAAAACTAACTCGATTACATGATAGATCTCATCCAACTCATCACTGTCCAGCAAGCCTACCATGAGATTACTCACGAACGATGAAGAGCATCATGGAATTGTCGATGGAGAAAGGTTGATGATGACGATGGCGACGATTTCCCCTCTCCGGAGCCCGAAACGGACTCCAGATCTGCCCTCCAGATGAAGAACGGGATGTGGCGGCGCCTCCGTATCGCAAAACGCGATGAAACCTTCTCTCTGATTTTTTTTCCAGGCAAAAGGGAAGCTATATAGCTGAGTTTGGGGGCGGTGGTTCTACGTGGGCCCCACAAGCCTGCACGGCGCGACCATAGGGGGTGGCCGCAGCCTGTGGGCTTGTGGCTCACTGGCACGCCCCCTGAGGTGGATCTTTGCACAGGTATTTTTCTTTTATTCCAGAAAAAATCTCCGTAAATTTTGGGGACATTCCGAGAACTTTTATTTCTGCACAAAAACAACACCATGGCAATTATGCTGAAAATAGCGTCAGTCCGGGTTAGTTCCATTCAAATCATGCAAGTTAGAGTCCAAAACAAGGGCAAAAGAGTTCGATAAAGTAGATACGACGGAGACGTATCAACTCCCCCAAGCTTAAAGCCTTGCTTGTCCTCAAGCAATTCAGTTGACAAACTGAAAGAGACAAAAGAAAAACTTTGACAATCTCTGTTTGATCTTGTTGTTGCAACTATGTCTAACTCATAACTAGAGTTTCGGCAACATCACAAGCAAATGACATCTAGGTCTCACGGTAAACTCATATCAATGGCATAATCAACTAGCGAGCAAATAATAATAAGCCTCAAGTGTCAATACTTCAATCAAAACAACATGAAGCAGTACGAATAGATGGTATCTCGCTAGCTCTTTCTGAGACCGCAAAACATAAATGCAGAGCACCTTCAAAGACCAAGGGATGATTAAACATTGTAATTCATGGCAATAAAGATCCAGTCATAGTCATACTCAACACGGTTAAAAGGAAAGCATAAAAATGACAGAGGTGCTCTCTAATTGGTGCTTTTGTAAGAGGAGGATGACTCAACAGGAACATAAATAGACAGGCCCTTCGCAGAGGGAAACATTGATTTGCAGAGGTGCCAGAGCTCAACCTTTGAAAACAAAGATAATAATTTTGGGTGGCATGCTTTCATTGTCAACGCAATGACTAAGAGTTCTCAATATCTTCCACGCTACACATGCTATAGGCGGTTCCCAAACAGAAAAGTAAAGTTTTGACTCCCCCACCACCAATCAATCACACTCCACGGCTAGCCAAATCCTCGGGTACCGTCCATACCAACAACAATCCTGGGGGAGTTTTGTTTGCAATTATCTTTTCGATTTGAGTATGAAACTGGGAATTCCAATTATCGGCCCCTTTCTCGTGAATGATAGTGAATAAACACATATCGAGGATAACACGCCTAGCATGGAAGATACAAATAGTCCCCTGTCACCACATGAACGGTTCGGGCATGCAAAACAGATTAATTCTTGAAGATTTAGAGAGTGGCACGTGCGAATTTACTTGGAACGGCAGGTAGATACCGCACATAGGTAGGTATGGTGGACTCATATGGCACAACTTTGGATTTATGGAAGTGGATGCACAAGCAGTATTCCCGCTTAGTACAAGTGAAGGCTAGCAAAAGACTGGGAAGTGACCAACTAGAGAGCGACAACAGTCATCAAAATGCATTGAGATTTAACTAACATTGAGTGCAAGCATGAGTAGGACATAAATCACCATGAATATGAACATCATAGAGGCTATGTTGATTTGTTTCAACTACATGCGTGAACATGCGCCAAGTCAAGCCACTTGAAACATTCAAAGGAGGATACCATCCTATCATACTACATCATAGTCATCTCAACATTCATGTTGGCAACCAAAACAAACCATTAATAGCTCCTAGTTAAATAAGCATGGCATAAGCAACTATGATATCTAAGTTGTCATTGCAAACATGTTTCTCTCACAACAAAGCTGAATCAGGCATGATGAGCTAGTTATATTTACAAAAACAAAATAGATGGAGTTCATACCAACTTTTCCAGGCTCAATCACTTCATCATATATCGTCATTATTTCCTTTCACTTGCACGACCCAATGATGTGAACAATAGTAAGTGTGCTCGTGCATTGGACTAAAGCTGGAATCTACAGGCAAACACAAAGGAGAAGACAAAGTAATATGGCTCTTTGAAAGCTAAACAGGTATGCATGCAAGAGCCACTAAATAGTGTAACCAATATCTTCTACCTTGACCCAAATAAAAAGAAAACTATCTACACGGGAAAGCTCCCAACAAGCAAAAGAAGAAAAAGAAAATATTTTGGGTTTTCTCAAACTAGACAGACACACGAAAAGGAAACGAGAAAAAGAAAATAAAGTAGCATGGATGATACAATGGCAAAGTGTGAACACCGGCTAACAAAGTGAAAGCATAAGCAAGAATGTAAAGTCAGTGAGAACACGTACTCCCCCAAGCTTAGGCTTTTGGCCTAAGTTGGTCTACTCCCAAGGATGGTCCTGGCGAAACCCAAAATCATAATGGGGGTTATACGGGAGCGCTGCAGCCAGTGCCTGAATAGATGCCTCACGGAGACGAGCAGCCTTTGCCTCCCTCTCATACTCCTCTGCCTCTCCTCTGGTTATGTAATATCTCTGTTTTACCTAAAAGTCAAAGAAAGCAGGAGCAGGAAGGGTAATATGGAAAACACGCTGTCGGTTAAATATCAAACGGTATAGGAGGGATTCATCATCCCTCTCAAGGAACTGGTAGCATGTCAATGCAACGCAGTCAAGGAAAGTTGTATGGAGCGGGGGATCTCCTTCGCGGATAGGTACTCCAAGAAATTTTGCTATGCGGGTGGTATAGATCCCACCAAAGAAATCCCCTTCAATAGCATTCTTATTCAGCCTCCTTGCTATATTAGCTCCCATGTTGAAGCTTTTGTCACTCGTCACTGCGCTCTTAAGGATACTAAGGTCGGGTGCGCAGAGGTGACAATGCCCAATCTTGCCATTAATGCATCTGCCTATGAAGAGGGCAAGGTAATGCAAGGCAGGAAAATGAATACCCCCCATGGTAGCTTCGTAATGTCTCTAGTTTCTCCAACCGTAATACCATCACAAAAATCTCTAACCAAAGATTTAGGAGGATCACTGAGGCTACCCCAAGTAGGTATTTTGCAAATTCTACTAAAATCCTCTAAATCCATGGTATACGATTTATCATAGAGATCAAACAGTACCGATGGCTCACGGCAAGCTAAAAATTTGAATCTACGAACAAAAGAGGCAGTGAGAGAAACATACTGTTCACATTTATCGCAGATGAATTCTTCGAGTCCGACATTGTGAGCAAATACATCAAACTCATCTTTGAAGCCTGCCTCAATCATAAATTCATCAGAAGGCCATTCACATGGTTGTACCTGTGCGTCCCTAGGTTGGTAAGGATCAGGCTCCCGAATTGAAGACGGGGACCTCTCTTGCTTGAGAAACCACCATGAAAGTTTCTCCTGAACATCTTCCTTTTCTGAAATTTTCAGCGACCAAAAGGAAAGGTGAACAAGGTTCAACTAAGCTAGTAGAAACTACTCCAACAAGTGCCTAGAGACCATATTACGCATCAAAACTACTTGGGACCAGCTAGAATTAGCATGCAAAGCTCAAGAACATGGTCACCAAGGCAGCAAAAATACGCGGAGTATAAGGAACTAGAGCAAAAACTAATTGGACCAATGGAGGAGTCACTTACCAAGGAGTAATTTCCCCAAAACAGTTCGGAGAACGGTGATTTGAGCAAAGAGATCGAAAATCCCAGCAAGAGGAGCAAGAACACGGGTTTGAGCTACGAAACGATTTTTTCTGGAGGTAGGAGAAGCGGATGAGAGCAAGAATGAGTGGAGGGGGTGCCTGTGGGCCTCACTAGCCTGGGTGGCGCGGCCAGGGGGTGCCCGCGCTCCTAGGGCTCGTGGCCCACTGGTGTGGCCCCCAGACAGACTCTTTGTCCCAGAATTTTTCAAAAAATCCAGAAAAAATCATACTTGATTTTCACAGCGTTGGGAGAACTTTGATTTTAGGGGTACTTTTCTACCGGACGCTAAAACAGAAAACAGGGAAAACTAAGCTAAATCTATCATTTTTCTTCTAAGCAACCTAAAGTGAAAGCTTGGAACATAGGTTTGTGACTCCTTGATTCATCCATCTCACAGTCATCAAAAGAAATCCGTCAATGGGGTTGATCAAATCCCATCGACAAAACTTTCTCGAATCGCAAAAGAAGACGGAGAATTTTCAAATAGTCACTAGGTCACCCCATGGGGATGTGTATCTCCCCAACAAGCAAATCATACTTCATCTTGACATGAGGAATAGGGCATTCAAAGCTCCCAATAAGAATCGATGAAGTCTTTTCATAGCATTGATGCAATGTACTCGATATTGTTTCTTCGGAAAGTGCACCGTATGCTCATTACCATTGACATGGAAAGTGACAATGCCTTTTTTGCAATCTATAACAGCCCCTGCGATGTTTAAAAAGGGTCTTCCGAGGATGACAGCCATGGCATCGTCCTCGAGAATATCCAAGATAACAAAGTCTGTTAAGATAGTGGTGTTAGCAACCACAACAGGCACATCCTCGCAAATGCCGATAGGGAAAGCAGTTGATTTGTCAGCCATTTGCAGAGAGATTTCAGTGGGTGTCAACTTCTCCAGTTCAAGTCTACGATAAAGAGAGAGAGGCATAACACTAACACCGGCTCCAAGGTCGCATAACGCAGTTCTAACGTAGTTGCCTTTAATGGAGCAAGGTATAGTGGGCACACCGGGATCACCTAGTTTCTTCGGAGTTCCACCCTTGAAAGTGTAATTGGCAAGCATGGCGGAGATCTCAAGATCAGGTATCCACCTCTTATTAGTCACAGTATCTTTCATGTACTTAGCATACGGAGACATCTTGAGCATATAAGTCAAACGCATCTGCAGAAAGACAGTTCTGATCATTTCAATGAATCGCTCAAAATCCTCATCATCCTTTTTCTTGGATGGTTTGGGAGGAAAGGGCGTAGGTTTCTGAACCCTAGTTCCCTTTCTTTACCGTGCTTCCTAGCAGCGAAGTCATTATTATCGTATCGCTTAGTCTTAGGCTGTGGGTTATCGAGATCAACACTATGTTCAATCTCCACATCCTTTTCATTGCTAGGTTGAGCATCTTCATGAACATCACTATTGATATTATCATTAGGCTCATGTTCATCACCAGATTCTGTTTCAGCATCAGAGATAGAGACATCGTTTGGACTCTCAGGTGTGGCAGCAACAGGGTTGCTAGTGCTAACTCCTTGAGAATCTTGTTCAATTATCTTCGGATGACCCTCATGATACACATGTCCTGGGTCATTCTACCGCCTCTAGTGAAGACTCTGACGGAATTGTCATTCAACTCATTGAGCAAGTCATTTTGAGCTTTAAGTACTTGTTCTACCTGATTAGTAACCATAGAGGCATGTTTAATCAGAATTTTAAGATCGTTGACGTTTCTATCTACACAAGCACTTAAATGACTAAGCATGCGAGCATTCTTTTCGAATTGTCTGCTAACATAATCATTGAAACTCTGTTGTTTGGCAACGAAGTTATCAAAATCATCCATGCATAAACTAGCAGGTTTATCAAACGGAATATCACTCTCATCAAACCTACGCAGAGAATTTACTTCTACTACCTGTATCGGGTTATCGAGACCATGGATCTCTTCGATAGGTGGTAGATTTTTGACATCTTCATATTTAATGCATTTCTCTCGCATTGATTTCTTGGCTTCTTGCATATCTTCAGGACTGAGGAATAGAATACCTCTTTTCTTCGGAGTTGGCTTAGGAGGTGGTTCGGGAATAGTCAAAGCATTCTCATTGCACTAGATGTTGTTCAACAGAATCTCAGCTTGTTCTACAGTTCGTTCCCTAAAAACACTAGTGGCACAACTATCTAGGTGGTCTTTGGAAGCATCGATAAGTCCATTATAGAAGATATCAAGTATTTCGTTCTTCTCAAGAGGGTGATCAGGCAAAGCATTCAGTAGCTGGATGAACCTCCCCCAAGCTTGTGGGAGACTCTCTTCTTCAGCTTGAGCAAAGTTGTATATTTCCTGCAAGGCAGCTTGCTTCTTATGGGCAGGGAAATATTTTTCAGAGACGTAGTAGACCATATCCTGGGGGCTACGAACACAACCAGGAGCAAGAGAAGTGAACCAAGTCTTAGCATCATCCTTTAGCGAGAAAGGAAACATCTTGAGCATATAGTAGTGGCGGATCTTTTCCTCACTAGTGAATAGGGCGGCTATATCGTGCAGTTTGGTAAGATGGGGTACAACCGTTTCAGACACATAACCATGAAAGGGATCAAATTCGACCAGAGTGATTAAGTCAGGGTCGACAGAGAATTCATAATCCTTATCGGTCACAAAGATAGGCAAAGTGGCAAACTTCAGGTCGTATTTCATCCTAGCGTTCAGATATTTTTCTTTCCACTTGCGCAGAAGTTTCTCAACATCATAGCTATCCTTACGCGCAAGAAAATACTCAGCTATCTCTCCCTCCATAACATAGCGCGTATCAGGCATAACAGGCAATTCAGGCATAGTAGCAGGTTCTACTTCAATAGTATCAGCAGTTTCGGAGGTATCATCACATCTAGCAGCAACTCTAGCAATTTGTGCATCAAGGGCACCAAGTGGCAAAGCAGTATCAAGCATAACATGCATAGTATCAAGCATAGCATCATCAGACATAGCATCAAGCATAGCATCATCAGGCATAGTATCAAGCATAGCATCATCATAAGCATCATGGGCAGGAGAAGTAGCATCATCTAGCACAGGCGACATATCAAGATTTCTAGTAGGAGGCGATGTCGCAAACTTACTCAAAACTGAAGGTGAATCAAGTGCAGAGCTAGATGGCAATTCCTTACCTCTCCTCGTAGTGGAAGGCAAGATTTTAGTTCTTGGATCTTTCGGATTCCTCATAGTGATCAGCAGACGTCAATCCCAAGTGACTCAGAGAATATAGTTGTGCCTCCCCGGCAACGGCGCCAGAAAAAGCCTTGATGTCTGACAAGCGTATGGGATCGCAGCAGTTTTCGACGGTAGAGTATTCAACCCAAATTTGTTGGTTCGCACGACGGGAAGCGAAAGAATATTCTCAAGTATTAGCAGCTGAATGCGTCAGATTCAACCACACCTGAAAGATTAGTGTGTGCAAGCAAAGTATTAGTAGCAAGGTAGTATGATAGCAACGGTGCCAGAAACGATCTGTTGACGGTAGACTATTCCTTACTGTTGTATCAATGGTGCCAGCATGTTGACGGGGGATTATTCTTGAGAAGAATGCTTCCCCGGCTACGGCTCCAACAAAGTCTTGCAACAAGTAACAGCAGAGTAGCAAGGAACAGCAGTTGTAGCAGCAGCAAAGTAACAAGTAATAGCAGCAGCGAAGTGGCCCAATCCCTTTTGTTGCAAGGGACAAGCCTAGGCAAAGTAACGTAGCGAGGACCAGTAGTACAAGACTCGTAGGCAGTGGATCGGTGATGGATGAGTATGACGGATGTGATTCATCATGTAACAGCTATAACACGGAGAGATATGTAACTACCTCTCGTTCATCAATCTAATGTAGGCATGTATTCCGTATGTAGTCATACGTGCTTAGGGAAAAGAACTTGCATGACATCTATTGTCCATCCCTCCCGTGGCAGCGCGGTCCTAATGGAAACTAAGGGATATTAAGGTTCTCTTTTTAATAAAGAACCGGACCAACGCATTAACACGTGCTGCTGCAACAAAAGACCTTCCCCGGCAACGGTGCCAGAAGTACTTCTGCTGCTTCGCTACGCCTACAGGGATTTCCTTGGCAAATATGCAAGGATTCCCCCGCGGCCTTGGAGCCTTGCATTGGTGTTCCCTTGAAGAGGAAAGGGTGATGTAGCACAGCGGCTATAAGTATTTCCCTCAGTTTGAGAACCAAGGTATCAATCCAGTAGGAGGATCGCGTCAAGTCACAAGTACCTGCACAAACACAAAGAGCTTGCACCCAACGCTATGAAGGGGTTGTCAATCCCTTATAGATTGATTGCAAAGTCAGAACTGAAAGCAAAAAGTAAACAAAGCGAAGTAAAAGTAAAAGCTAAGATGATAGTTGTGAATAGACCCGGGGGCCGTAGTGTTCACTAGTGGCTTCTCTCATGAAAGCAAGTAGACGGTGGGTGAACGAATTACTATCGAGCAATTGATAGAACCGCGCAAAGTCATGACGTTATCTATGGCAATGATCATATCCATAGGCATCACGTCCAAAACAAGTGGACTGATACTTTCTGCATCTACTACTATTACTCCACACGTCGACCGCTATCTAGCATGCATCTAGTGTATTGAGTTCATAAGAACAGAGTAACGCCTTAAGCAAGATGACATGACGTAGATGGACAATCTCAAATCTATGATGAAAGCCCATCTTGTTACCCTTGATGGCAACAACACGATGCATGCCTTGCTACCCCTTCTGTCACTGGGAAAGGTCACCGCACGGTATGAACCCAAAACCAAGTACTTCTCCCATTGCAAGAATCATAGATCTAGTTGGCCAAACAAAACCCAAGACTCGGAGAGACTTACAAGGATATCAAATCATGCATATAAGAAATCAGCAAAGACTCAAATATAACTCATAGATAATCTGATCACAAATCCACAATTCATCGGATCTCGACAAACACACCGCCAAAGAGGATTACATCCGTAGATCTCCATGAAGATCATGGAGAACTTTGTATTGAAGATCCGAGAGAGAGAAGAAGCCATCTAGCTACTAACTACGGACCCGTAGGTCTGAAGTGGACTACTCACGAGTCATTGGAGAGGCAATAATGTTGATGTAGAAGCCCTCCAGCTCCAAAGTCCCCTCCGGCAGGGCACCGGGAAGGGTCTCCAGATGAGATCTTGTGGAAACGGAAGCTTGCGGCGGCGGAAAAGTGGTTTCGGTTGACGCTTTTTTCTTGGATTTTGGGGAATATATAGGCCAAAGAGCTAGGGCAGGGGAGCGCCAGGGAGGCCACAAGCCTGGTGGCCGCGGGCCCCCCTGGCCGCGGCAACCGGGCTTGTGGGCTCCCAGTCGGCCTCCTGCCTTGGCCCTCAAGTCCCCTGATCTTCTTCTGTTCTGGAAAAATTTATTTCGAGGATTTTATTTCGTTTGGACTCCGTTCCAAAATCAGATCTGAAAAGTGTAAAAAACACAGAAAAAACAGGAACTGGCACTTGGCACTGAATTAATAAGTTAGTCCCAAAAAAGATATAAAAGGTATATAAAACATCCAAAGTTGACAAGATAACAGCATGAAACCATCAAAAATTATGGATACGTTTGAGACGTATCAAGCATCCCCAAGCTTAACTCCTGCTCGTCCTCGAGTAGGGAAGTGATAAAGAATGAATTTTTGATGCTTTCATGCTACCAAGCATAGATGTCCTTTGTAACTCCTCTTATGTGACATGAATGTTCAGATCCGTTAGATTCAAAACAATAGTTTGCTATTGATGTGGAGACAATAATACTTCAAGCAAACTAGCAAGGTAATCATGAACTTCCAAAATAACAAGGCCAATAGAAAGTTATCCCTACAAAATCATATAGTCTAGCTATGCTCTATCATCCTTTCACAACGAATTTAAATCATGCACAACCTCGGTATTGGCCAAGTAATTGTTTTCACACCTTTACTTTCTCAAACATTTTCAACTCTCACACAATACATGAGCGTGAGCCATGGTTTTAGCACTATAAGTGGAATGGAGTGTGGTGGAGGTTGCAAGGAAAACAAGGAGAAGATGGTCACATTAACTAGGCATATCAATGAGCTATGGAGATGCTCATCAATAGATCAAAATGAATGAGTAGGGATTGATATACAAATGATGCACTAGAGCTAATAGTATGTGAAAGCTCTTGAAGAAAACTAGTGGGTGTGCATCCAACTTGCTTGCTCACGAAGACGTAAGGCAATTTTGAGGAAGCCTATCATTGGAATATACAAGCCAAGTTATATAATGAAAATTTCCCACTAGCTATATGGTGGTGACAAAACGAGAGACTCCCAATCATGAAGATCATGGTGCTTAATAACCACAAGTGTGGAAAGATAGTAGCATTGTCCCTTCTCTCTTTTTCTCTCATTTTTTTTGTGGGCTCTTTGGCCTCTTGTTTTTTGGTGGGCATCTTTGGCCTCTTTTTGTAAATGGGCTTCGCTGGCCTCTTTTATTTCCTCACATGGGACAATGCTCCATCAATGATGATCATCACACTTACAACTCAAAACTTAGAGCAATGATGACTCTATATGAAATGCCTTCGGTAGTGTACCGTGACAATGATCTAGCATGGCATAGACATCAATGGAAACATCATGCTAGCTATCTTATGATGATGCAATGGCAGTTTAGAAGCTGTGGCACATGTCATGGTGGTAGTTGCATGGCAATATATCTCAGAATGGCTTCGAAAAAGCAATAGTAGGTAGGTATGGTGGCTGTTTTGAGGGAGGCTACTGGTGGGTTTTATGCACCGGCGAAAGTTGCACGGCACTAAAGAAGATAGTGATGGTGGAAGGTGAAAGTGCATCTAAACCATGGACTCAACATTAGTCATGAAGAACTCATATACTTGTTGCTAAAGTTTTAATAGTAATCGAAACAAAGCATTCAACGCATACTCCTAGGGGAAGGGTTGGTAGGTATAAACCATCGCGCGATCCCGACCGCTACACAAAGGATGACAATCAATAAACTAATCATGCTCAGACTTCATCACATAGCAGTTCACCATACGTGCATGCTATGGGAATCGCTAACTTCAACACAAGTATTTCTAGATCCACAACACCTTACTAGTATAACTTCAATATTACCACAACCACAACTCAAAACTAATTGAGATGAATCAAACTTCTCTAACTACTCAATGCACATGAAGGTGGAAGTTTTCATATCCCTTTGGATAACTACCCCTTTTGAGACTACTTTCATAGCATAGATCAAATACCACGCCACGCACTGCGGTGCTCCAAAAGATAGTAGTGAAGCACATAGAGCAAAATCAACTAGCTCAAAAGATATAAGTGAAACACATGTGAGCTGAATTGCCTAACCAAAGGATATAAGTAAAGCTCGACAAAATCATGGTGAGTGCATGTCTCTCTCTCTAGGTGTGCAGCAAGGAAGATTGTGACACAACAAAAAAAAAGACTCCTACGATACAAGACGCTCCAAGAAAAACACATAACATGTGGTGAATAAAAATATAGCCCCAAGTAATGTTACTGATGGATTGAAGACGAAAGAGGGGATGCCTTCCCGGGGCATCCCCAAGCTTAGGATTTTTTAGAATCCTTGAATCAACTTGGGGTGACTTGGGAATCCCCAAGCTTGAGCTCTTGCCACTATTTATCTCTTTGTCCATACGAACTTCACCCAAAACTTGAAAACTTCACAACACGAAACTTAAACAGAAACTCGTGATATCATTAGTATAAGAAAGCAAATCACCACTTCCTTAGGTACTGTAGAAAACTTAAATTCTACTTATGTTGATGTTGGGTTACTGTATTTTCAATCTTCCATGCGTAATACCCCCCGATACTATCCATAGTTTCATCAAAATAAGCAACCAACTCATAAAAACAGAATCTGTTAACAGCAGACCAGTCTGTAGCAATCTATATACTTCGTATACTTCTGTTAATTCAAAATTTCTCAAAACTTACGACAGTCTTAAGAATTTGTGTAGAAATCAGTAGCAAAAAGAATCAACTCAAAATCTCTTACAGAAAAAAATGAAAATATTTTCGTGAGCAGAAAGTTTCTGTCTTTTCCAGCATGACCAAACGATCATCCCCAAGACTAATCATAACGGTTTCACTTGGCACAAACGCAAAAAGAAACACAAAAAACACAATCATAACAGAATTATGAAAGTGTGGAAAACACATAACAGAAATAAAAAGGATGGATTCGTTGGGTTGCCTCCCAACAAGCGGTATTGTTTAACGCCCTTAGCTAGGCATAAGGTGATGGAATCACGTATAGTCATCTTTGGTGCTCAAACCATAAGTAGCCCTCATCATAGATTCATAAGGCAATCTTATTTTCTTTCTAGAAAAATGCTCCATGCCCTTCTTTATAGGCAATTGAAATCTAATATTCCCTTACTTCATATCGGTGATAGCACCAATGGTCCTTGGGAAAGGTCTACCAAGAATAAAGGGACATGAAGGATTGCAATCTATGTCAAGTACAATGAAATCCACGGGTACATAGTTATTATTTGCAACAATAAGAACATCATTGATCCTTCCCATTGGTTTCTTGACAGTAGAATCCGCAAGATGCAAATTAAGAGAACACTCTTCAATCTCATGAAAACCAAGAATATCACATAAAGACTTTGGAATCGTGGAAACACTAGCACCCAAATCACACAAAGCATTGCATTTATAGTTTTTGATTTTGATTTTGATAGTAGGTTCCCACTCATCATGAAGTTTTCTAGGTATAGAGACTTCTAATTCGAGTTTCTCTTCAAGATATTTCATCATAGCATCTACAATATGTGTGGTAAAGGATTTGCTTTGGCTATAAGCATGTGGAGAGTTTGCAATGGATTGCATCAAGGAAATGCATTCAAACAAGAAGCAAATATCATAATTGAATTCCTTGAAATCCAAAGTGGGAGTTTCATTACTACCCAATGTTTTGATTTCTTCTACTCCACTCTCCACACCTTTATCATCAAGATAGGTGGACTCCGAATCATTGGGGAGTTTTTCAACCAAAGTGGATTCATATCCAAGCCCTTGATCAATAGGTTTGACACGCGAAAACAAAGATTCAAGAGGAGTCACACCAAGCACTTTAAGATCTTCGTGATTTGCATCACAAATTTCACGTTTAGTTGCCATCTTATTGACTAAGGTAGCGTGCTTGTCAGAAATTTGGCCCACCAATTTTTCAAGGTGAGCAAGATGAGAATTTAGTGCAAGGAATTCTTTGGCCATATCATCAACTTCTTTATTCAAACAGGCCATAAAAGAATTTTGCTGTTTTAATTCCCTACGGAAGTAACTATTTTGGTCAAACTAAGAAGACATGAAACCTTTGACACCAGTTTCAATCTCTTCCAACCTTCTGAAATAATTTGGTTTGGCCATGAGGAAAGGTCTCTCACGAACAAGCCCAAGAGAAAGCGAGAAAAACGGGCGGAAAAAGAAGGCAACAGACAAAAGAAAACGGCAAAGGAGAAAGGAAAATGAAAACGGCAAATGTGAAGTGGGGGAGAGGAAAACGAGAGGCAACTAGCAAAAAGGTAAATGCAAGAGATGAGTTTGTGACACTTACTTGGATAGATCTTGACTTGCTCTCTCCTCGACAATGGCGCCAGAAATCCTTGTGCTGCTGCAACAAAAGACCTTCCCCGGCAACGGTGCCAGAAATCCTTCTACTACTTGGCTACGCCTATAGGGATTTCCTTGGCAAATATGCAAAGGATTCCCCCGCGGCCTTGGAGCCTTGCGTTGGTGTTCCCTTGAAGAGGAAAGGGTGATGTAGCACAGCGGCTGTCAGCAGTTCCCTCAGTTTGACAACTAAGGTATCAATCCAGTAGGAGAATCGCGTCAAGTCACAAGTACATGCACAAACACAAAGAGCTTGCACCCAACGCTATGAAGGGGTTGTCAATCCCTTATAGATTGTTTGGAAAGTGAGAACTGAAAGCAAAAAAGTAAACAAAGCAAAGTAAAAGTAAAAGTTGAGATGATAGTTGTGAATAGACCCCGGGGCCGTAGTGTTCACTAGTGGCTTCTCTCATGAAAGCAAGTAGACGGTGGGTGAACAAATTACTGTCGAGCAATTGATAGAACCGCGCAAGGTCATGACGTTATCTATGGCAATGATCATATCTATAGGCATCACGTCCAAAACAAGTAGATCGATACTTTCTGCATCTACTACTATTACTCCACATGTCGACCGCTATCCAGCATGCATCTAGTGTATTGAGTTCATAAGAACAGAGTAACGCCTTAAGCAAGATGACATGATGTAGATGGACAATCTCAAATCTATGATGAAAGCCCATCTTCTTACCCTTGATGGCAACAACATGATGCGTGACTTGCTGCCCCTTCTGTCACTGGGAAAGGTCACCGCACGGTATGAACCCAAAACCAAGCACTTCTCCCATTGAAAGAATCATAGATCTAGTTGGCCAAACAAAACCCAAGACTCGGAGAGACTTACAAGGATATCAAATCATGCATATAAGAAATCAGCAAAGACTGAAATATAATTCATAGATAATCTGATGACAAATCCACAATTTATCGGATCTCGACAAACACACCGCCAAAGAGGATTACATCGGATAGATCTCCATGAAGATGATGGAGAACTTTGTATTGAAGATCCAAGAGAGAGAAGAAGCCAGCTAGCTACTAACTACGGACCCGTAGGTCTAAAGTGGACTACTAACGAGTCATTGGAGAGGCAATGATGTTGATGTAGAAGCACTACAGCTCCAAAGTCCCCTCTGGCAGGTCACCGGGAAGGGTCTCCAGATGAGATCTCGCAGAAACGGAGGCTTGCGGCGGCGGAAAAGTGGTTTCGTGGACGCTCTGATTTTTCTGCGATTTTAGGGAATATATAGGCCAAAGAGCTTGGGCAGGGGAGCGCCATGGAGGCCACAAGCCTGGTGGCCGCGGGCCCCCCTGGCCGCGGCAACAGGGCTTGTGGGCTCCCTGTGGGCCTCCTGCCTTGGCCCTTGCTACTGCAACAAAAGACCTTCCAACGGCGCCAGAAATAGGCGTGTTGACGGGAGACTGTTCTTGTCTTGATACTCCTCAACAACGGCACCAGGAATCCTTCTGCTACGGCTACGCCTTAAGGGACTTCCTAGGAAAATATGCAAAGGATTTCCCCCGTGGCCTTGGAGCCTTGCGTTGGTGTTCCCTCGAAGGGGAAAGGGTGATGTAGCGCAGCGGTGGTAAGTATTTCCCTAAGTTTGAGAACCAAGGTATCGATCCAGTGAAGGAGTATCTCAACTGCCTGCAGAAACACAAAAAGCTTGCTCTCAATGCTATAAAGGGGTTGTCAATCCCTTATAGATTGTTCGCCAAGTGAGAACTAAAAGCAACAAAGTAACAAAGCAAAGTAAAAGCGAAAGTGGAAACGATAGGTGTGAATAGACCCGGGGGCCGTAGTGTTTACTAGTGGCTTCTCTCATGAAAGCAAGTAGACGGTGGGTGAACAAATTACTGTCGAGCAATTGATAGAACCGCGCAAAGTCGTGATGACATCTATGGCAATGATTATATCTATAGGCATCACGTCCAAATCAAGTAGACCGATACTTTCTGCATCTACTACTATTATCCACACGTCGACCGCTATCCAGCATGCATCTAGTGTATTTAGTCCAAAAGAACAGAGTAACGCCTTAAGCAAGATGACATGATGTAGATGGACAATCTCATATCTACGACAAAGCCCACCTTGTTACCCTTGATGGAAACTACATGATGTGTGCCTTGCTGCCCCTACTGTCACTGGGAAAGGTCACCACACGGCAAGAACCCAAAACCAAGCACTTCTCCCATTGCAAGAATCATAGATCTAGTTGGCCAAACAAAACCGAAGACTCGGAGAGACTTACAAGGATATCAAATCATGCATATAAGAAATCAGCAAAGACTCAAATATATATCATAGATAATCTGATCCCAAATCCACAATTCGTCGGATCTCGACAAACACACCGCCAAAGAGGATTACATCCTATAGATCTCCATGAAGATCATGGTGAACTTTGTATTGAAGATCCAAGAGAGAGAAGAAGCCATCTAGCTACTAACTACGGACCCGTAGGTCTGAAGTGAACTACTCACGATTCATTGGAGGGGCGATGGTGTTGATGTAGAAGCCCTCCAACTCCAAAGTCCCCTCCGGCATGGCACCGAGAAGGGTCTCCAGATGAGATCTCGCGGAAACGGAAGCTTACGGCGGCGGAAAAGTATTTTTGTGGATCCCTTGATTTTTTTCTGTATTTTAGGGAATATATAGGCGAAGGAGCTAGGTTAGGGGGGCGCCAGGGAGGCCACAAGCTTGCCATCCGCGCCCCCTGGTGGCAGATAGGGGGCTTGTGGGCCCCTTGTAGCCCTCCTGGCTTGGCCCTCAAGCCCCCTGATCTTCTTCTGTTCGGGAAAAATTTATTTCAGGGATTTTATTCCATTTGGACTCCGTTCCAAAATCAGATCTGAAAAGAGCCAAAAACACAAAAAAAACAGGAACTGGCACTTGGTACTGAATTAATAAGTTAGTCCCAAAAAGATATAAAAGGTACATAAACATCCAAAGATGACAAGATAACAACATGAAACCATCAAAAATTATAGATACGTTTGAGAGGTATCAGCCCTCAAGTCCCCCAATCTTCTTCTGTTCTGGAAAATTTATTTCAGGGATTTTATTCTGTTTGGACTCCGTTCCAAAATCAGATCTGAAAAGAGTCAAAAACACAGAAAAACAGGAACTGACACTTGGCACTGAATTAATAAGTTAGTCCCAAAAAAGATATAAAAGGTATATAAAACATCCAAAGTTGACAAGATAACAACATGAAACCATCAAAAATTATAGATACGTTTGAGACGTATCAACACGCGGTGAATACATGAACACCTCATACTATGGTCATCTCCGGGAGTGGTTCCGGCTATTGTCACTCCGGGGTTGCCGGGTCATAACACATAGTAGGTGACTACAAGTTGCAAGATAGGATCTAACACCCACATATATTGGAGACAACATAACAGGTTCACATATGAAATCATGGCACTCGGGCCCTAGTGACAAGCATTAAGCATAGCCAAGTAGTAGCAACATCAATCTAGAACATAGTGGATACTAGGGATCAATCCCCGTCAAAAACAAACTCGATTACATGATAGATCTCATCCAACTCATCACCGTCCAGCAAGCCTACCATGAGATTACTCACAAACGATGAAGAGCATCATGGAATTGTCGATGGAGAAAGGTTGATGATGACGATGGCGACGATTTCCCCTCTCCGGAGCCCGAAACGGACTCCAGATCTGCCCTTCAAATGAAGAACAGGATGTGTCGGTGCCTCTGTATTGCAAAACGCGATGAAACCTTCTCTCTGATTTTTTCCCAGGCAAAACGGAAGATATAGAGCTGAGTTTGGGGGCGGTGGTTCCACGTGGGCCCCACAACCCTGCACGGCGCGACCATAGGGTGTGGTCGCGGCCTGTGGGCTTGTGTCCCACTGGCACGCCCCCTCAGGTGGATCTTTGCGCAGGTATTTTTCTTTTATTCCAGAAAAAATCTCCGTAAATTTTGAGGACATTCTGAGAACTTTTATTTCTGCACAAAAACAACACCACGGCAACTCTGCTGAAAACAACGTCAGTCCGGGTTAGTTCCATTCAAATCATGCAAGTTAGAGTCCAAACAAGGGCAAAAGAGTTCGGAAAAGTAGATACGATGGAGACGTATCATTATGCTACTGAAAATTATTATGAGCGAGGAACATATGCTTGTAGGAATTGCAATAATATCAGGTTTCCTCCCTATGTCTTCAGACTTTTGAAGTCATGCTTGTTTTCCCTTCCTATGCTAGTTGATTCTTGATCCCATAAATAATTTGATCACAACATACATGTGCATAGGAATTGGGTTATACTTAAACGTGCTTTTCATATGCTTCATGATACCGCCATTGTGTTTCAATTCATTACTTTTATGCGAGCATCATTGAAATCATCATGCCTAGCTAAAAGGCATTAAATAAAAGTGCTTGTTGGGAGACAAACCAATACTTATACCTACCAATTTTGTGCATTATGATGATTAAGATACTGTTTTAATCATGTTTTCTGTCATTTATTTTAATAGTGTGCCAAGTAAAGCCTTTGGGATAGTATGGATAATTATTTGTTTGATTGCGTGCAAAAACAAAAACTTTTACGTCCAGTGCCGAATTTTTATGATTTTACTGGAGCATGAAAAAATTCCAAAAATACTACACAGTTTTTGTATCCAAATTGTCTAAGTTCTAATAATTTTTAATATTTTTTAATATCCGGGAAGTTTGGTTTTCATTCAGATCTTCACATATTGTTCTGTTTTTGCTAGATTCTCTTTTCCGTGCATAGTTTGCTTGTTTTACTGCTTCCATAGATTATATTGAGTGATATAGATTATGGGAATGATATAATACAGTAGGACTCATGTGAGAACAATTATGGATCTTGTCTTGGCATTAGCTAAGTGAATGATCTATATTTATCATACTAACCGACCTCGCAAAGTTTTGTTAAGTTTTGTGTGATTAAAGTTTTCAAGTTTTGGGTGAGAGGCAAATATGAGGAGAATAAGGAGAAAGAAGAACCTAAGATTGGGTATTCCCAAAGAACCCCCAAGGTAATATCGAAGGTAGACTCAAGCGTCAAAGCTTGGGGATGCCTCGGAAGGCATCCCCTCTTTCATCTCCAACATTATAGGTATATCTTACTTGGAGCTATATTTTTATTCATCACATGATATGTGTTTTGCTTGGATCACCATTTTATCTTTTCTGTTCTCTGTTAGATGTTATTTATAATCTTGTTTTCAATAAAAAGTTCCAAGAATTTCCTTTAGAATTGTTGAATTGCATGTGTGATGTGTGTTGTACAAAAACACAAACTTATGTCGCAGTATTTGAATTATCATATTTTACTCGAACATGCAAAGTTTCTGAAATTTTTGCACTGTACTGTCATACAAATTATATATCATTTGATAAAAGTTTAGAATTTTAAGAGATATAGAAGTACACATTTTATATAGATTACTACAAACTGTTCTGTTTGGACAGATTGCTATCATAGTTTTGCTATCTACTTATCCTAGAGTTTGCATGACTTCTATTAGTAGATATAAATTGTGGAAATAATAGTATACAATAACTAATGTTTGGAAATTGTTATGCAACTTGTCTTGTCAGTAAATAAAGAGTTGATTTATGCTTATGTGCACTAACCTATCTCACGAGTTCTTTTCAAGTTTTGTGTGGATGAAGTTTTTGAGACTTAGGTGAAACTGGGATATGAGAGGATTGAACGAGATACAAAAGCTCAAGCTTGTGGATGCCCAAGGTAACCCAAGTAAATATTTCAAGAAGTCTCGAGCATCTAAGCTTGGGGATGCTTCACATCTCACCTTTCTTCATCAACACCTATCGGTTAGCCTATGTTGAGCATAAATTTTTATTTGTCCACATGATATGTGCTATTTTTGGAGTGTCTTTTGTTTTATTTCCTGTTTGAAGTAGAATATGGGATCTGAAAATATTTTGAGAGAGAACCCTCACATAGATACTTAGTTGTTTGACTACTCATTGATCTTCACTTATATCTTTTGAGAGTAGTTTGATTATTTGCTCTAGTACTTCACTTATATCTTTTTGAGCACGGTGGTGCTGTCATTTTGAAGAAATATGCTCGCATGCTTCACTTAAACTATTTTGACAGTTAGTAGAAACTTTGAAGAAATCCTCTCTTGCTTCATTTATATTACTTTGAGAGTTGAAAATTTTAAAGAAACTTGTGCTCTTGTTCTTCACTTATATTTGTTTAAGGGCTTGCTATTAGGAATGACAATTCACTTTTATAAAATTGGTCCCAAATTCATAAATATCCAGGGAGATATAACAAAAACTTTCATGAAGATCATCCGATGTTAAACTTGATTCTTTGGAATAGTTTTGCGATATGAAGATAGTGATATGTGAGTTGTCTTGATGAGTAATTACGCTTTAGTGAGAGCAAAGTTGTCAGAATCGCGATTCTGAATCGGATCGGAGCTCCGTTGCTAGGATTGTGAATCGTAGAATCTTAACTATCAGGATCGTCGAAACTTAGATTCTATGAGAAAAATCGTAGAATCGGAGGGGCTAGTTTGGATCGTAAGTTGGTAAGATTTTAAGACTTGAGTCACGATTCTGACATCTTTGAGTGAGAGTATTGGTGTTAAAGTTTGTGATTCCCTATGCATGCACATGAAGTCAATAATTATGCTATGAAATTACATTCTACTTATGTTGCATTATTCGGTGTTAGTTATGTTTAATGTTTGTTTATGATGGTTTTCGTTCCTTGGTTGGGCGCTTATCAATCTATTTGGTACCCTTCACTTGTAATAAGCGGGAATGCTGCTTGTGCATCCAAATCTTAAACCCAAAGTTGTGCCAAATGATTTGACCATACCTACCTATATGCGGTACTTTAGTGTCGTTCTGAGTAAATTTGTATGTACCAACTCTAATATTCAAAATAAATTTCTGTTTTGTGTGCCCGTACCGCTCATGAAGTGGTGTGGGATGGCCGGTATGTTCCATGTTAAAAGGTTATTCTTAGGATGAGTGTTTATTCACTTGTCATTTCACAAAAGTATGGCGATGATAGGGATGCCCAGTCCCGAAATGCAAATCAAAATTATTTTATGTTGTCGAATAATAAATTCCTTAGAAAGTGTTGGTATGGACGTGTGACATCCTCAGCTTTTGCTACAGTGACCATAGTAATTAAGCTAGAGTGATGACCATGATCAGCAAGAAATCATTTTGCTAAATTAGATATGATCAAGTTGAAATTAATATCTCCTTTCAAATTCCTTTTAAAAAGGCCTTTAAATTTTATTGTAATAAAATAATGTTGCAAACAACAAAAGAAAATTGTTGCACATTTGTTATAAATCACAAAACAAATGTTGTGAAGGAAAACAACATCACCAAACATATGGTGTGGACCCCACCTTTAATAAGAGTACCAATTTACATTAAAAAGTGCTCTTCAATTTCTTTGGATAAATGAGACAATTTCCAAAAATGGCCAAAGTGTATTTGGCCATGTGGAATATTGCAAAGTATTTTATGGACCGAGTGGCACATTTCTGCTAAAGATAGTTATTGCAAAAATGATGATATTAGTAAATGAAACTAGAAAAAAAAACAGAAAAGGCACACACAAAAATAAAACAAAAGAAAAGGCCTGAGTGGGTGGGCCTAAGTGACCCAGCAGGCCCAACCCACCTCCCCCATCGTCTTCCTCCCACTGCTCACGGGAGGAGACGTGGCCATGGCCGATGGCCGCCACCGGCCTTCCCCATCGTCGTGGCACGCATCCCGTGCCACCTCTCACGGCTACAAAGCCGTCACACCCTCTGTGGAACCCTAGCTCACCCTCATTCCCCACTCTCTGACCCCGTGTCTCCTCCCTGGCTCACCCGAGCACAGCCGCTGCCTTGGCCATCGGCTAGTCGTGCCCCCAGTACTTCTCGCGCCTTGCCGTCACGCCGAGGAGCTCTGCCACGTCCACGTCTTCCTCCTCAACCACTGGATCGACCCTCGGAGCCCCTGCATTGCCGGATCCCCGTCGTCTTCCTCCTTGGGACGCCGGAGCTTCCTCGTCGGTTCCTGGCCCTCGCCGGAGCTCGCCGCCGCGCTCGGGCTCGCCGGAGCGCGTCTCCTGCGCCGGCCGCTGACCTGGCACCTCTCGGCCTTGCCCTGTGCCACTGACCACGGGCCCTACGGGTCCACCAATCGGGTTTGACTAGGTTAACCCCGCTGACTGGGCATCATGGGCCGCTGACATGTGGGCCACCTCTGTTAGTAGCCTAATTAGTAAATAGATTAAGATTAGAAATAAATAATCAGCCTACCGTGTCGCTGAAATGTGGCCCCATTTACTAATTAATCAATTTTCGAATTAATTAAACCTTGGTTAGCCACTAGGTCTATGACAGTAGCGTCCCACGAGACAGTTTGACCAGTCGGCTGAGACTGTTGACTGATGATATAGTGATGATGTCATGCTAATGTTATTAATGTTTTTTTATTTAATATAATTATGTTAAGTTTTAGAAAATGATTAAAACTTTAAAATTTAATTGAAAATAATCCATAGCTCAGACGTAAATAATTTATGTATGAAAGTTGATCTGAAAAATCCCACGAATCCAAATACGTTGTTCGTTCATGTGTCACATGCTCCTAGCATGATGAACATGGACATTTAGCATTAGGATCATCTGGCCGGTAGTAGCCAGACATCCGGGAAATATCATCTGATATTGTCCTGATCCGTCTTTGACGGATGTTATTGCGATAGCTCATGCCTACACCTTCATATTGCCATGTCATGCTTAGTGTTGCACCGTTGCTACTATTTATTGGTTCTTCCCCCTCTTCTTACCATAGACCCCGAGACTGACGCTGCTACCAGGTACATCTACCCTCCCGACGACCAACGCTTTGCTGCAGAGCAACAAGGCAAGCAAACCCCCCCTTGATCATTCATATATCGCCCATTTCTTTCTCCCTGTGGCTTGCATTACAGTTTTGCTACTATTGTAGTTAGCTCCTATATCTAATGCATCGCATGTATTTGATGAGCTGCTACTTTCAGTACTGCACATTAAACTGCTAAGTATAGGTGGCTCAGTCATCCACTTTGCCCCCTTAGTCTAGTTGCCCCCGCTTTATCATCAAGACTCGATCCCTCATTGACGAGCCAAGACCCGACACAGCACTAACACCCCCCTTAGTTGTACGACGCTACAGAGATACTATCGGGTACTGAGGGTGATACCTCGTGAAGTACTCATGATGATATCTCTGTAGTGTAGCTAGTCAGTCATGGTTATTGAGGGTGATTCCTCCTTCACCACTCCCGATGATGACTCTGTCATGCATCCCCTCAAGTGTGAGACCCTCGAGGGTGATTCCTCTAAGTCCACCTTGACGGTTACATCATTCGGGATCTAACGAGGGTGATACCTCGGATCCCCCTGATGTTACAACCACACAGTTACTTGACCATGTTACTGGGAACATTGATGAATAAATGTTAGGCAGGTGGATTCCCGGGTGGATGTGTCGATGAGCTAATTATAATGTTAATGGATTTGGGTATTTGATCTGGGTTGGTCGGAGACCTTTTCGCACTAACCTGCTACGCGGGAGAAGTTATGGGTATCTCAGCGTCATGGTATCAGTCGAAGCTCTTCAGACGTCAGCAATGGAGCGGCAGGCACCCGAGTGGTCCCGAGATGCACCGCGCTTGTATTAAGGGGTGCTAGGACTGACATCGACCGCCCTTGCATCGTGCAGGAGCACAGAGGGCAAGTGGGCCCATGACCCCTTTGTTCTTAAGATATAGACCGGCGGGCTGGCCTCTGTGTTGAGCTTAGGTGTGGTTGGGACTGTCGATATTCCGAGGCCGGGCATGACGTAGAAAAATGTGTCCGGCCAGAGTGTTACGGAGCGTGATGGGAAACTTGGTGCACCCCTTCAAGGATGAAAATTTAACTATTCGGATAGCCGTGTCCACAGTTACAGGACCACTTGGAGTTGTGCCCCGAACTTATACAACTACTACTGTTACTTAACTCGAATATTTGCTGCAAGGATGGGAGTCGCAGAAGGATCTCTAGGCGTGACCTCATATTAATATTGCTACAACAATATGACAATTAGTTGTGTTACTTGTTCAACTCTTGTCTTTTGCTGCAAGACCCCTGAAGATGCTAGTCTTCGATAGGACTAGGCCTTCTCTCTATTATGGCACTGCTGCAGTCAGTCCACATATAAACCCTTCCTTTGATACTGATGCATACTTAGCATAGTTCTGATGTCAGTCTTGCGAGTAGTTTGGATGAGTACTCACCATTGCTTTGCTCCCCCCTTTGCCCCCTTGATCCGTTGCTGCGACTAGATGATGGAGCCTAGGAGATGGATTATCCTGCCGACGAAGACTGCTACCCCGACGGTGCCTACTACTACGTGGAGGTTGCTGAAGACTAGGAGTAGTTAGGAGGTTCCCAGGTAGGAGGCCTTGTCTCGTTCGGTCGTTGTTTCTTTTGTGCTAGCCTTCTCTAAGGCACCCCATGTTTTAATGTTTGTACTCAGATATTTTGTTGCTTCCGCTGACTCGTGTGTTTATCGAGCTTTTGTATTCTAGCCCTCGAGGCCGCTGGCTTGTAATATGAAGCTTGTGTGTTTTATTTGTTTCTAGAGTTGTGTTGTGATATCTTCCCGTGAGTCCTTGAGTTTGATCGTACGCATTTGCGTTTATGGTTAGCATACGATTAAATCAAGGGCGTCACAACTTGGTTTCAGAGCCGACTGCCTGTAGGTAGTGCCCTTTCCAGGTCCTTAGCCGAAGTTGAGTCTAGTTTTTGAAAACTTACTAACTTTGATGTTGTGGCTTACGGTCCCACATCACAATTGGGTGGTATTAGGATCTTTTACTCCTTTTCTATACTCTCGTTTCTACTCTCTCTTCTCTTTCGGGTTAAAGAATTTACTAACTCTAACATTAGGTTCTCGTAATCACATCAACCTGGAGCGCTGGACTATCTACTCTTGTTCTCTTGATAATATGTTACACACACTATCATTTGACATCCTTAAATCTTCCTTTTCAGATGCGTCCCGCAAGACAACACGTGCGCCTGACACTGGCCACCGAGACGACTGGGTTCCCGGCCATTTTGGTCAACCTCTTGAACAGGTTGGGATATCGCTGGTACCCCGAGTACACTATGTACGAGGACTTCCGCTAGTTCAACCAGTACGAGGCTGAGGTTCGCATCTTCGAGTAGATGGGCAACTCCACCCGCGAGCGACACACCTTCTGCCATATTGGGTTGTCGATCGAGATGGTCGTCCATGATGCGGCCTATATCGCTATCACCCATCTCCGTGGAGCGTACCCTCACCTGGAGGGGTCTGCTTTCAAATAAATCTCCTATGCTCCTACTGGGGATGATACTGGGTCTGATCTCACTACCTACACTGCTCGCGTTCGGGAGCGCAACGACTGATCCGACGTCGCTGTATGAGCCCCCTACGTGACGCGCCGCTACGATGCACGGGTACTGGTGCAATACACTGAGGCATTGGATCGTGTTTTTCGAGCTCTGACTGTGGTGTTGTACGCCACACGTGCCCGTCTTTACGATGCGTTGACAGATTTGCAGCCAACAGTCCACCCTGCGCACATCTTCGAGCCGAGCAGGACAGAGCTGCCACCAGGTGCTACGGCGACAGAAATCTTCTGTCGTCTCTTGACCTTGCGTTGGTTTTTCCCTTGAAGAGGAAAGGGCGATGTAGCAGAGGAGCAGTAAGTATTTCCCTCAGTTTGAGAACCAAGGTATCAATCCAGTAGGATAATCGCGTCAAGTCCAGAGTACCTGCACAAACACAGAAGAGCTTGCACCCAACGCTATAAAGGGGTTGTCAATCCCTTCAAGATTGATTGCAAAGTGAGAACTAAAGGCAGAAAGTGCAACGAAGTAAAAGTGTAAGGCTGAAAATATGATGTTAAGTAGACCCGGGGGCCATAGTGTTCACTAGAGGCTTCTCTCAAAACAGCAAATATTACGGTGGGTGAACAAATTACTGTCGAGCAATTGATAGAACCACACAAAGTCATGACGATATCTAAGGCAATGATCATACATATAGGCATCACGTCCGAGACAAGTAGACCGATACTTTCTGCATCTACTACTATTACTCCACACATCGATCGCTATCCTGCATGCATCTTGTGTATTGACTTCATGACGAACAGAGTAACGCCTTAAGCAAGATGACATGATGTAGAGGGATAAACTCAAACCAATGATGAAAACCCCATCTTTTTACCCTTGATGGCAACAACATGATGCGTGCCTCGCTACCCCTTCTGTCACTGGGTGAGGTGACCGCACGGTATGCACCCAAAACCAAGCACTTCTCCCATTGCAAGAATCATAGATCAAGCTGGCCAAACAAAACCCACAACTCGAAGAGAATTACAAGGATATGAAATCATGCATATACGAGATCAGAAGAAACTCAAATAAGATTCATAGATAATCTGATCATAAATCCACAATTCATCGGATCTCGACAAACACATCGCAAAAGAAGATTACATCGGATAGATCTCCATGAAGATCATGGAGAACTTTTTATTGAAGATCCAAGAGAGCGAAGAAGACATCTAGCTACTAGCTATGGACCCGTAGGTCTATGGTGAACTACTCACGCATCATCGGAGAGGTCATGGTGTTGATGAAGAAGCCCTCCGTATCTAAATCCCCCCTCCGGTAGGGCACCAGACGTGCCCCAGATGGGATCTTGCGGAGACAGAAGCTTGCGGCGGCGGAAAAGTATTTTCGTGGCTCTCTTGATTTTTTCTGGGATTTTAGGGAATATATAGGCGAAAGACATAGGGCAGAGGAGGCCCAGGGAGCACACAAGCCTGGGAGGCGCGGGCCGCCCTGGCCGCGGCTAGGGGCTTGTGGGGTCCGTGGTGACCCTCTGCCTTGGTTCTCATGTCTCCCGATTGTCTTCTGTTTCGGAAAAAATCTTTTTGGAAGTTTCATTCCGTTTGGACTCCGTTTAAAACCCTCCTCTGAAAAGGGTCAAAAACACAGAAAAAACAGGAATTGGCACTTGGCACTGAGTTAATAAGTTAGTCCCAAAAAGATATAAAAGGCATAGAAAACATCTAAAGTTTGACAACATAATAGCATGAAACCATCAAAAATTATAGATAGGTTGGAGACGTATCACCAGGACTTGAGTGGACTGATGTTGGGGATAGTACCCATGCACTTGGACCTCTGCTCCCCGATTGGATGTGTTACCCACACGAGAGTCACCACGGGACGCATGGTCCTGTTCGTACCTTCTATCACCCAGAGCTACCCAGATTTGATCGTTTTCTCCGACGTTGATGTAGCCTTATCGCTAAGTCTTGTTGTGGTACTCTTCCACCGCGTGCCTGTGTGCCGCATAGTGAGTCTAGGTTATCGTCTAATGCGTCCAGGTTATTGCCAAATTTTGAATTTGTAATCAATGGTTTGTAATCGAACTTATGAATGGGTCTGTATGTCGAACTCAACTACTATGACATATCTATCGCTATTCCCTTTCGTCATGCTTGATTACTTCATGAATGCGTACAATGCCTTTGCAATTACATTAAGATAAACTACCCCTGTTAAATATTTAGCAGGATGGTTAGACCAGCTAGCCGCCCGTGTGGCGCCGCCAGCGATGCACCATCCCCGCCTCCTGAATATATGACGGGGATGATCCAACAGTTTGAACTGAACCGCCAGTTTATGCAAGGGCTCATGGATCAGTTCCAAAGGCCGAACATGAACCAACAGCAAGGCATGACACTTCAAGATATCTGCCGTCTCGACGCTGCGACCTACCGCAGCTCAACTCAGCCTCTTGATGCTAATGACTCCCTCCATGACATTTCTTATGAGCTGGAGTCTGCCAATGTATCCCTGGCGAGTTATGTCAACTTTGTCGCCTACTTCCTGAAGGGTCCCGCTGCTCAATGGTGGGACAGTCACCGACGCTCTCAGCCCGGTGGAACTATCATCACTTGGACAGAGTTCAAGGTTGTCTTCCATGCTCACTACATTCCTGAGGGAATCATGGACCGGAAGAAGCGTGAATTCCGTAACCTTGTCCAAGGCAACAAGACTTTGGATGCTTATCAGCAGGAATTTCTGGACTTATCTCGCTATGCTGAAGAAGATATTGCAACTGATGCACACAGACAGGAGAAATTCCGTGAGGGCCTTCACCCTGACATCAAGCTGGCCCTCCTCGTTCAGGACTATGCTGATTTCTCCACCCTCGTGAACAAAGACATTCAAGTTGAGACTGGTCTGCAGGAATACAAGGATAGCAGCAAGCGCAACCATGACACGAGCTCATCTTCGGGCTCATCTGCATGGAAGCGGGAGATCTGGATTCCCAACAACATGTACTATGCACCTGCTCCTGCTTCGAGGCCGTCCTATGCCGCACCTCGTCTGCCTCCTCCACCACCTAGGAAGCCGAGGCTTCCAGCTCCACCGCCTCGAGTTCCTCCTCCCGTCCTGAGGACGGGATGTGCTTCAAGTGTGGCCGTCCAGGTCACTGTGCTGGAGTCTGCAGGCAGAATCCGAATCAGCTGGCACTTCCTTCAACTCGAAGTGGAAACAACCAGAACCGCAACAACAATGCCAAGCCTGCTTATGTTCGTAGTCAGGCCAACAACATTGAGATGGGTCAAGCTCAGGATCAGCCTGCTACCGTGATGGGTACACTTCTCGTTAACTCAATACCTTCTTTTGTATTGTTTGATACAGGAGCATCGCATTCCTTCATGTCAGAAAATTTTGCATTCATGCATGGCATTAAGTATGGAGAGATGAACATCCCGATAGTGGTAAACGCCCCTGCGGGCCAATGCCGACCCTCCATGTTGTGCTCCAATGTCCCAGTTGAAATTGAAGGATTGGAATTCCTTGCCGCTCCCATGTTACTGAGTTCTTGCAACATTGATCTCATATTGGGAATGGACTGGTTGAAAACCCATACGACTTCAATCGTTTGTGCCACCAAGACCGCCCACCTCCTACACCCTTCAGATGAATTAATAAGCTACCGTGCTCATCTCGTCCGCGATGCGGAGGCACGACTATATGCCTTGAATGCATTAAATGCGTCGCCTCTTGAAGGGATCGAAAACATTCCAGTTGTCCGGGAATTCCAAGATGTTTCTCCAAGAGTTTGTCATTGACTTGGTACCCGGTACCACTCCTATCGCCAAGCGTCCTTATAAAATGCCACCACATGAACTTCTTGAACTTAAGCAAGAAATTGACAACCCGTTTCGTCTAGGTTTCATTCGGACGAGTTCCTCTGCTTGGAGAGCACCTTCTCTCTTTGTTAAGAAGAAGGATGGGACAAATTGTTTGGTTCAAGACTATCGTCCTATCAACCAGGCCACTATTCAAAACAAATATCCTCTTCCTCGGATAAATGATCTGTATGATCAACTTGCTAATTCCACAATCTTCTCCAAGCTCGACTTGAGGTTGGGATACTACCAGATCCGTGTTCGCAAGGAGGATATTCCAAATACCGCCTTTGTTACTCGTTATGGATAACACGAGTACACCGTCATGTCCTTCAGCTTAACCAATGCCTCGGCAACTTTCTCTCGATTGATGAATTATATATTCATGGACTACCTCGACAAATTCATCATGGTATATCTGGATGATATTCTAGTATTTTCTAAGAATAAAGAAGAGCACGCCGAACATCTTCGTCTTGTACTGGATAAACTTCCGGAGCACAAACTTTATGCAAAGTATTCTAAATGTGAATTCTGGCTGTACAAAGTGACATACCTTGGTCATGTGATCTCCAAGGATAGTATTGCAGTCACCCCTGAATGAATTCAAGCTATTCTTGACAGGACTCCCCCGAAGAATGTCAAGCAAGTCCAAAGTTTTCTCAGACTTGCCAGCTATTGTCGTCGGTTCGTCGAACACTTCTCCAAGATTGCGAAGCCCTTAACCAATCTGCTTCACAAAGGTGTTAAGTATGAGTGGACTGATATATGTCAGGAAAGTTTCTAGGCACTCAAGGACAAACTGACATCCGCTTCAGTACTTGCTCCTCCGGATATGAAACGGGATTTCGTCATATATTGTGACGCTTCTCATCAAGGAATAGGTTGTATTCTGATGTAGGATCGCAAAGTGATTGATTATGCATCACGTCAGCTGCGTGGTCATGAAGAGAACTATCGAGTTCATGATCTCGAACTTGCCGCAGTTATACATTCATTGAAAGGATGGCGACAATACCTTATCGGTAATTGCTCTGAAATCTACACCGACCATCAAAGTCTGAAGTATTTGTTCACTCAACCGGATCTAAATCTCCGCCAACAGAGATGGATGGAGCGTATAGCAGATTTTGACTGTAATATATCATATACCCCCGGCAAGGCTAACGTAATGGCTGATGCCTTGAGTCGCAAGTCATAATGCAACCACCTCCAAGTTCATAAGGTTAACGATAGTCTGCAAGAGGAATTCCCTAAGCTGAACCTCCATATTGTTCCTCAGGGTTATCCTGTTCCCCCTCCTGAAGAGTTTCACAAGATGAATCTCTGTGTGGTAAATCAGGGTTCCCTCAGACCTGGTTGTTGAACCAGATCTTGTGGGCACTATCAAGACTCTGCAAGGTTATGACGATGATGTCGAAAGGATTAGACGTTACCTTACAGAAGGTAAACCCTCCTTATTCACTGTTGCTGAAGGTGGCCCTTGTACTTCAAGGGTCGCCTATTCATCCCAAATAAAAAGGAAAATCTCAGAATGACCAGAAAGGTGATGATAGAAGCTCACGACACACCATTGTCTATTCACCCGGGTAGTACCAAGATGTACCAAGACATCCGTCAAAGATTCTGGTGGCCCAACATGAAGCAAGACATTGCACGCTATGTAGCAGAATGTGATATTTGTCGGCGAATCAAAGCAGAACATCAAAATCCTGCTGGAACTCTGCAATCTATCTCTATTCCTGAGTGGAAATGGGACCATGTTGAAATGGACTTCGTCACTGGTTTTCCCAAATCTCAGAAGGGTAATGATGCTATTCTTGTCGTCATTGACCGACTATCCAAAATTGCACATTTTCTAGCCGTCAAAGAAACAATTAATGCTAGTCAACTCGTAGATCTTTATATGTCAAGAATTGTTTCACCTCACGGTATTTCGTTGGTAATCAGCTCAGACCGTGGTAGCTTGTTCACTTCAAAATTCTGGGAAGTTTTTAGAATGCTATGGGGACTCATCTGTCCTTCAGCACCGCATTTCACCCTCAATCCCAGGGTCAAGTTGAATGAGTCAGCAAAATTCTCGAGGAAATGCTTCGAGCTTGTGTCATTTCTTTCAGTAAGAAATGGGAGGAATCTCTCTCGTATGTCGAGTTCTCCTAGAACAATAGCTAGTTTGAAGATGGCCCCTTTCAAAGTATTGTATGGACGAAGGTGTTGAACTCCTCTGAATTGGTCAGAAACTGGGGAACGATCACTCTTCGGTCCGGATATTATCCAACATGCTAAAGATCAAGTCCGCATTATTCATGAGAATCTGAAGGCTGCTTAGTCCCGTCAGAAGAGTCAGTATGACCGTCATCATCAAGATATGGTATATCAACCTGGCGAAAAGGCCTATCTTCGAGTCACACCAATGAGAGGTGCACACCGTTTTGGAATCAAGGGAAAGTTAGCTTATCAATTGGAACTGGCGGTGAACCTTTCTCAGGTTCACGATGTCTTCCATGTGTCTCAGCTCCGCCGCTGCTTCAAGGATCCTATTCGAGTAGTGGATCATGATATGCTTGAACTGCAACAAGACCTCTCTTATAAAGAGCATCCAGTCTGCATTCGCGATCAGGGAGAACGTCAGACTCATCGCAATCAGTGGTCAATCCTCTCTTATAAAGTGCAGTGGTCAAATCATTCTGAAGATGAAGCCACTTGGGAACGCGAGAATCATCTTCGTGATGACTACCGCGAGCTCTTTCCTTCTACCTCTTAATTCTCGAGACGAGATTCTTATTAGTAGGAGAGAGTTGTGACATCCTCAGCTTTTGCTATACTGAGCATTGTAATTAAGCTACAGTGATGACCATGATCAGCAACAAATCATTTTGCTAAATTAGATATGATCAAGTTGAAATTGATATATCCTTTCAAATTCCTTTTAAAAAGGCCATTAAATTTTATTCTGATTAAATAAAGTTGCAAACATCAAAAGAAAATTGTTGCACATTTGTTATAAATCACAAAACAAATGTTGTTTAGGAAAACAACATCACCAAACATATGGTGTGGACCCCAACTTTAATAACAACACCAATTTACATTTAAAAGTGCTCTTCAATGTCTTTGGATAAAACAGACAATTTCCAAAAATGCCCATAGTGTATTTGGCCATGTGGAATATTGCAAAGTATTTTATGGACCGAGTGGCACATTTTTACTGAAGAGAATTATTGCCAAAATAATGATATTAGTAAATGAAACTAGAAATATAGAAAAAGAAAACAGAAAAGGCACACAGAAAAATAAAACAAAAGAAAAGGCCTCACTGGCTGGGCCTAAGTGAACCAGCCGGCCCAGCCCACCTCCCCCATCGTCTTCCTCCCACTGCTCACGGGGGGAGACGTGGCCATGGCCGATGGCCGCCACCGGCCTTCCCCATTGCTGTGGCACGAATTCCGTGTCCCCCTAACGGCTACAAAGACGCCACACCCTCCCTGGAACCCTAGCTCACCCCCATTCCCCCCTCTCTCACCCCGTGTCTCCTCCCTGCCTCACCAGAGCGCAGCCGTCGCCATGGCCGTCTGCTAGCCCTGCCCCTAGTACCTCTCGCACCTTGCGTCACGCCAAGGAGCTCCGCCGCGTCCACCTCTTCCTCCTCGACCGCTGGATCGAGCCATGGAGCCCCTGCATTGCCGAATCCCCATCGTCTTCCTCCTCGGGACACCGGAGCTTCACCGCCGGATTTCGTCACCGTCGAGCCTCCCTGAGCCCACTTTGCACCCCTACAGGATCGCGGTGAGGCCTCCCTCTTTTCCCCTCTCCTCGCTCGTTCGATCACGTCCCCTAGTACCCGATCCCACCAGAGCCGAGGCTCGGTTCCGCCGGAGCTCAACGCCGGCGCGTCTCTGGTGAGCTTTTGGTCCAACCGGCGCCAGCGTTCGCTTTCGTATGTCGCGTAGATGCGCCTGGTGCCCGTAGATCTCTCTGGCTCACGCTGCTTCGCTAGATGCCACCGCCGCCCGAAAGCTCCTCCACCGCTGGCGACATAGCGCTCGCCACACGCATTCTGGTTTGCCCAGATGGCCGGAATGGTACGGTGGCGGCGCCAGCTTTCCATAGCTGCTCGCGGTGCTCGTAACGGTGGCCGGAGCTGTATTTTCGGCAACCTCGTCAGTTCGTGGCCCTCGCCGGAGCTCGCCGCTGCGCAAGGGCTCGCCGGAGCGCGTCTCAAGCGTCGGCCGCTGACCTGGCACCTCCGGGCCTCACCCCGTGCCACTGACCACAGGCCCTACGGGTCCACCAATCGGGTTTGACTGGGTCAACCCCGTTGACCGGGCAGCATGGGCCGCTAACATGTGGGCCACCTCAATTTAATTCTGTGAATTTCTAGAATATGAATAAAACTTTAAAACTTAATAAAAATAATCCGTAGCTCAGATGGAAATAATTTATATCTGAAAGTTGATTAGAAAAATCCCATGAATCCAAATACGCTGTCCGTTCATCTGTCACATGCTCCTAGCATGATGAACATGGACATTTAGCATTCGAACCATCTGGCCGGTAGTAGCCAGAGACCCGGGAAATATCATGTGATATTTTCCCGATCCGTCTATGACGGATGTTACTGCGTTAGCTCATGCCTACACATGCATATTGTCATGTCATGCTTAGTGTTGCACCGTTGCTATTTCTTATTTTTTCTTCCCCCTCTTCTTACCGGTAGACCCCGAGACTGACGCTGATGTCAGGTACATCTACCCTCCTGATGACCAGCCCTTTGCCGCAGAGCAACAAGGCAAGCAAGCCCCCATTGATCATTCCTATATCGCCCATTTCTTTCTCACTCATGCTTGCATTAGAATTTTGCTACTATTGTAGTTAGCTCCTATATCTGATGTGTATCCTGTCTTTGATGAACTGCTACTTTCAGTATCGTACATTAAACTGCTTAGTATAGGTGGCTCGGTCATCCCCTTTGCCCCCTTAGTCCAGTTGCCCCTGCTTTATCATCAAGACTCAATCCCTGATTGACGAGCCAAGACCCGACACAGCATTAACAGCCCCCTTAGTTGTCCGACGCTGTAGAGCTACTATCGGGTACCGAGGGTGACACCTCCTGAAGTACTCATGATGATATCTCTGTAATGTAGCTAGTTGGTCGTGGTTATCGAGGGTGATTCCTCCTTCACCACTCCCGACGATGACTCTGTCATGCATCCCCTCAAGTGTGAGACCCTCGAGGGTGATTCTTCTAAGTCCACCTTGACGTTTACATCGTTCAGGATCCAACGAGGGTGATACATCGGATCCCCCTGATGTTACAACCACACAGTTACATGACCATGTTACTAGGAACATTGATGAATAAATGTTAGGTGGGTGGATTCCCGTGTGGATGTGTTGATGAGCTAATTAAAATGTTAATGGATTTGGGTATTTGATTTGGGTTGGTCGGAGAACTTTTCACACTAACCGGCTAAGCGGGAGAAGTTATGGGTACTTGGCATCATGGTATCAGACGAAGCTCTTCAAACGTTAGCAATTGAGCGGTGCGTGCCTGAGTGGTCCCGAGATGCATCGCGCTTGTATTAAGGGGTGCTTGGACAGACATCGGCTTCCCTTGCATCGTGTAGGAGCGCAAAGGGCAAGTGGGCCCATGACCCCTTTGTGCTTAGGATATAGACTGGCGGGCTGGTCTCTTTGTTGATCTTAGGTGGGGCTGCAACGTGTCGACATTGCGAGGCCAGGCATGACCCAGAAAAGTGTGTCCGACGAGAGAGTTATCGAGCGTGACGGGAAACTTGGTGCACCCCTGCAGGGACGAAAATTAACTATCCGGATAGCCGTGTCCACGGTTATAGGACGACCTGGATTTGTGCCCCAATCTTATACAACTACAACTGTTACTTAACTGGAATGTTTGCTACGGGATTGCTTCCTCGCAGGGAGTCAAGGAACGATCTCTGGGCGTGACCTCATATTAATATTGCTGCAACAATATGACTATTAATTGTGTTACCTGTTCTACTCTCGTATTTTGCTGCAAGACCCCTGAAGATGGTAGTCTTCGATAGGAGTAGGCCTTCTCTCTATTCTCGCATTGCTGCAGTCAGTCCACATATAAACCCTTCCTTTGATATTGATGCATACTTAGCATAGTTCTGATGTCAGTCTTGCGAGTACTTTGGATGAGTACTCATGATTGCTTTGCTCCCCATTTGCCCCCTTGATCCGATGCTGCGACCAGATGATGGAGCCCAGGAGATGGATTATCCTGCCGATGACGACGCTACCTTGACGGTGCCTACTACTACGTGGAGGCGTCTGAAGACCAGGAGTAGTTAGGAGGTTCCAGGCAGGAGGCCTCGCCTTGTTCAATCGTTGTTTCCTTTGTGTTGGCCTTCTCTAAGGCACCCCGTGTTTTAATGTCTGTACTCAGATATTTTGTTGCTTCCGCTGACCCGTGTGTTTATCGAGCTTCTGTATTCTAGCCCTCAAGGCCCCTGGCTTGTAATATGAAGCTTGTATGTTTATTTGTGTCTAGAGTTGTGTTGTGATATCTTCCCGTGAGTCCTTGAGTTTGATCGTACGCATTTGCGTGTATGATTAAATCCAGGGCATCACAGGACTATACCCGTGGACGCGGCTAGCCGTGGAGTGTGAAACAATGGTGGAAAAAAGAATAAACTTTATTTCCAATTTGGTAACTTCCTATGATTTGTTTAGCATGGAAGATATTGGGAACTCTTAGTCGTTTTTGTTGATAGGAAAAGCATGCCACCCAACATATTTTATCTCTCAAATTTTTCGCTTTGAGCTCTAGCACCATCCACAAATCTCTCCTTCCCTCTGCGAAGGGCCTACCTATTTAATTTTATGCAATTTTTATTTTTATTTGATTGTTACATGCCAATATTATACAACTTTCACATATTTTTGGCAAACATTTTGATGATCGTATTTATCCAGTCCCAAGTGCTAGTTCATGTTTGTTGCATGTTTTTTGTTTCGTAGAATATCCATATCAAATGAAGTCCAAACGCAAAAAAAAGTTATGAAGAATTATTTTGGAATATATGTGATTTTTTGGAGACGGAATCAACAGAAACAGAGGCCCATGACCTCCACTAGACACAAGTTTGCACGTGGGCCCCCTGGCACGGGGTGGTGTCTAGTGGGCACCCTTAAGTCAGTTGCGGGTCTTATTCAGGTGCAAGAAAGCTAATTTATGGATACAAATCCCCTCAAAATTTCAGCCCGGTCGGAGTTACGGATCTCCAGGAATTTAAGAAACGGTGAAGAGCTAGAAAATGGGAACGTGAAACAGAAGAGAACACACAGGGAGATCCAATCTAAGGGGAGGCCAATAAAGAATAAGAAGGAGGGGGCTCTCTCCCCCTCTCTCTCGCTAGTGCCGGAGTGCCACCGGGGCTAGGAGCGTGACGGTGATCTACATCAACAATCTTGCTGCCGTCAACTCCAACTATCTCCCCCTCTATGCAGCGGTGTAACACCTATTTTACCACTGTATGTCTTTACTAAAACATGATGCTCAACACTACATACTATTTCCCAATGATATGTGGTTATCCTATGATGTTTGAGTAGATCCGTTTTGTCCTACGGGTTAATTGTGATATGATGTTATTGATATGAGGTGTGTGTTGATATGGTGTTGTCCTGAGGCGCCTTCTGTGATGCGCACACATGAAGGATACACGCTGGAGGGTTTGCAATATGTTCATGATTCGCTTATAGTGGGTGGCAAGAGTGACAAAAACTTACACCCGAGTAAGGGAGTTGTGCACGTATGGGAGTAAAGAGGACTTGATGTTTAATTTATGGTTGGGTTTACCTTAATTATTTCTAGTAATTGTGGATTCTTGCTAGAGGTCCAATCATAAGTGCATATGATCCAACTACGGAAAGTGTGTTAGAGTATGCCTCTCCCTCATTGCACATAATAAGTATCTATCATGTTATATTCAATTGCCTATGGACAATCTTTTTCTTGCGTTACACAAAAAGCTTTCTACAAAAAACCACTACTTTTATTTACTTACTCTTTATTTTCTCGCAAATTACTTCTGGTTTTGTTCTTGTTTTAGGTAAAGCAAACGTTAAGTGTGCATAGAGTTGTATTGATGGTCGATAGAACTTGAGGAAATATTTTTTCTACCTTTAGCTCCTCGTTGGATTCGACACTCTTACTTATCGAAAAAGGCTACAAATGATCCCGTACACTTGTGGGTTATCAATATCTTTTTCTTGCGCCATTGCTAGGGAGCAATAGTGTGTGGTGAATATTCTCATGTGTGCTTGGTTGCTTTATCACTAAGTATTTGTTTGTTTTGTTCTTCTTTCTATGTTTAGTTATGGGTAGGAAAAGAAAAATACAAAAAAAATAGTTCTACCTACCGAACCGATGGTTGAAGAACCACCCAAAATGTATCATACTATTGAAGCTTTTTACTTGGACTATCTTCCATCCCTATGTGTTCGTGCTGAAACCCCAACTAGTTTGAGGTCAAGTCATTAGATGAGAATGCGTATTATGTGTGACACCGCTTATTTCAAAAAGTGAAACTTTCATGGCATCATAATAATACTTTTCATTGCTATGCTTGGAATTTATGTGAAATATATGATTAAACTTGTTGTTCTGAAGACCCTAAGAAACACCTTCCCTACCAATGTGATTTTAGTCATAACGGAATATTATCTTCTTATGCTAAAGGTGTTTATAGTTATTATGATGTTGAACAAATTTAATAATTTGTTGCTTTCAAGGGTGCTTATGAAATTGCTTCTTTGATTGAAAAGTATGATGCTACTCTTTACAAATCTGAAAATTTTGCCATACTGAAATATTGTTATGAAAACTATGCTTCTAATGCTTACGTTAAACTATATATATTGAGGAATCCACTTCTATCCAAGAAGAGACTAATATTTTGTAGGAGTCTATGGAACAAGAAATTGATGAAACTGTGAGCTCATTGGATGAAAAAGATGATGAGGAGTGTGAAGAACAAAAGGAGGTAGAGCAGATTAGCTACCCGTGCCCACCTTCTAATGAGAGTAACTCTTCAACTCATACATAGTCTAATTTCCCTTCGTTCTTACCGAAGGATGAATGCTATGATAACTACTATTATCTCGTTGATTCTTTTGAAATATCCCTTTTTGACGAAATTTATGCTTGCTATGCTTGTGACCAAGATGCCAATATGAATTATGCTTATGAAGATGAATTTGTTGTAGTTCCTTATGTTAAGCATGAACTCGTTGCTATTATATTTTTGAATTCACCCACACATGATAGTCCTATTATATTTTTGAATTCACCCAACTATACTATATAGGATAAGTTTGCACTTATAAGGATTATATTGATGGGTTGCGTTCTAGAACTTCACATGATGATTTTGATGGATATAATATGCATGTGCTTCTTGATCCTACTTGCAATTATTACAAGAGAGGAACCAAATCTTCACCTCTCTTTGTTTCCAATACGATAAAATTGCAAGAAACTACGTATGCTATGTATTGGCCTTTACTTTGTGTGAATGAATTATTCTTTTATGACATGCCAATGTACCGGAAGAAATTTAGACTTTTTCATTGCATTATATATGTTGCTTTGTGCTCACTACTAAATTACAAATCATTGTTAATTAAAATTGGCTTTGCTATACCTTGGGATCCAGGTGGATCCATTATTTGAGCACCTTATGCCTATCTTAATGGCTTTAAAGAAGGCGCTACCAGGGAGACAACCCGGAAGTTGTTGTCACATCCCTAGTTTTCATTTGCTTTGTGCGTAGCTAGAATGTGCATCATGTTTAAAATTTTCAACTTTGAAATGGTGTCACACCCTGTTTTTATCTCACTTCAACTGTAATTTCAAAAACTGAATTTATTCAAACTTTTTAAACAGGTGCTATGAGTGCCAAGTTTTTCATTGATTCTATGTATGATTGATTGAGCGACCCCAAAAATAGCTTTTATAACATGACTATTTCATAAAAAACTTTTCTCATTTTTGACTAGTTCAAGACCTTGCTTTGGGTTTGCATTGTATGTCCCTAATGACAAAGGAGTGGCTTCACCCAAAGATGGTAATCTGGTTTTAGAACTATTTTAACTCCCCGATATCATAAAATAATTATTTTACAAAATATCTTCCTACTTTATTTGCATGTCCATTTCGGATGCCAGAAATGATATTTTTGTATGAAAAATTACTTTTCTGCCTTAGAAAAATCTGAGAAAATTTGGAGATACTCAAAAGACATATATTTTCCATACAAAAGATTTTCATCACCTATTTATGTTCAAAATATTTGAGCAAATCCTTGAAAACCTAATATGTCTGTTTTGACCTTTTGAAATATTTCCAAAGGAAATATTTCCAATAAATTCCCAGAATATTCCAGCAATCTTCCCAAGCTATATTGGGTGGCTGATACATCCATTTTTCATCATGCTTTCATGTTGATATTTATCGCTTTTTGGGCTGTTAGTACACTTCACGGTACAATACTTATGCCTTTTCTCTCTTATTTTGCAAGGTTTACATGAAGAGGGAGAATGCCGGCAGCTGGAATTCTGGCCTGAAAAAGGAGCAAGTTTGAGATACATATTCTGCGCAACTCCAAAAGCCGTGAAAATCAACGAGGTTTTTTTTAGGATTTATAAAAAATACTGGGTCGAAGAAGTGCAAGAGGGGCGCCAGCAGGAGGCCACAAGCCTGCTAGGCGCGGCCTCCCCCTCTAGCCGTGCCTAGGGGGCTTGTGGGCTCCCACTTGGCCCTTTGGCTCCCCCCTTTTTCTACAAGAAGGGTTTCGGTCTGGAAAAAATCAGGAGGAGGCTTTTCGGAGGATTCGCGGCTGCCACGAGGCGGAACTTGAGTAGAACCAATCTAGAGCTCCACCAGGACGATCCTGCCGGGGAAACTTCCCTCCCGGAGGGGGAAATCGTCGCCATCGTCATCACCAACACTCCTCTCATAGGAGGGGACTCATCACCATCAACATCTTCACCAGCAACATCTCATCTCCAAACCCTAGTTCATCTCTTGTAACCAATCTCCGTCTCGCGACTCCGATTGGTACTTGTAAGGTTGCTAGTAGTGTTAATTACTCTTTGTAGTTGATCCTAGTTGGATTACTTGGTGGAAGATTATATGTTCAGATCTTTGATGCTACTCATTACCTCTCTGGTCATGAATATGATTATGCTTTGTGAGTAGTTACTCTTGTTCTTGAGGACATGGGATAAGTCATGCTATAAGTAGTCATGTGAATTTGGTATTCGTTCGGTATTTTGATGTGTTGTATGTTCTTTTCCTCTAGTGGTGTTAGGTGAATGTCGACTACATAACACTTCACCATTATTTGGGCCTAGAGGAACGCATTGGGAAGTAGTAAGTAGATGATGGGTTGCTAGAGTGACACAAGCTTTAACCCTAGTTTATGCGTTGCTTCATAAGGGGCTGATTTGGATCCACTAGTTTAATGCTATGGTTAGACTTTGTCTTAATTCTTCTTTCGTAGTTGCGGATGTTTGCGAGAGGGGTTAATCATAAGTGGGATGCTTGTCCAAGTACGGGCAGTACCCAAGCGCCGGTCCACCCACAAATCAAACTATCAAAGTAACGAACGCGAATCATATGAACATGATGAAAACTAGCTTGACAGAAATTCCCATGTGTCCTTGGGAGCGTTTTACTTCCTATAAGACTTTGTCCAGGCTTGTCCCTTGCTACAAAAGGGATTGGGCCATTTTTCTGCACCGTTGTTACTTTTGTTACTTGCTACTTGCTACGAACCATCTCACCACACAACTACTTGTTACCGATAATTTCAGTGCTTGCAGATATTACCTTGCTGAAAACCACTTGTCAGATCCTTCTTCTCCTCGTTGGGTTTGACACTCTTACTTATCGAAAGGATTACGATAGATCCCCTATAGTTGTGGGTCATCAAGACTCTTTTCTGGCGCCGTTGCCGGGGAGTGAAGCACCCTTGGTAAGTGGAATTTGGTAAGGAAACATTTATATAGAGTGCTGAAGTTTATTGTCACTTATTGCTATGGAAACTAATCCTTTGAGGGGCTTGTTCGGGGTATCTTCACCTGGAACACAAGCACAAAGAGTTGCTCCTCAACCTGCTGCACCTACTGAAAATATTTGCTATGAATTTCCTTCGGGTATGCTTGAGAAACTACTGGCTAATCCTTTTACAGGAGATGGAACATCACATCCAGACTTGCATCTAATCTATGTAGATGAAGTTTGTGGTTTATTTAAGCTTGTAGGTTTGCCCGAGGATGAGGTCAAGAAGAAGGTCTTTCCCTTATCTTTGAGGGGTAAGGCGTTGACATGGTATAGGCTATGTGATGATACTAGATCATGGAACTACAATCGATTGAAATTAGAATTTCATCAAAAGATTTATCCTATGCATCTAGTACATCGTGATCGGAATTACATTTATAACTTTTCGCCTCATGACAGAGAAAGCATCGCTCAAGCTTGGGGAGGCTTAAATGAATATTATATTCATGCCCCAACCATGAGCTCTCAAGAGAAATTATCATTTAGAACTTCTATGCTCGGCTTTCTCATGATGATCGCACCATGCTTGACACTTCTTGTACCGGTTCTTTTATGAAGAGAGATATTGACTTCAAATGAAATATATTGGAAAGAATTAAACGCAACTCTAAAGATTGGGAGCTGGATGAAGGTAAGGAGTTAGGTACGAATTTCATGTTTGATTGCGTTAAATCCTTTGTTGAAACAAATACTTTTTGTGATTTTAGCGCTAAATCTGGACTTGACTCTAAGATAGTAGCTTCATTATGTGAATCATTTGCTTCTCATATTGATCTCCCCAAAGAGAAGTGGTTTAAATAGCATCTTCCCTTAGAAGTCAATGTAGTTAAACCCAATCCAGTTGAAGAGAAAGTCATTTCCTATAATGATCCTATTGTTCCCAGTGCTTACATTGAGAAACCACCTTTCCCTCTTAGGATAAATGATCATTCTAAAGCTTCAACTGTGATACGTAGGGGCTACATTAGAACACCTACACCCCCTGAGCAAATTAGAGTTTAACCTAGCATTGCTATTATCAAAGTTCTCCTGTCCGACAATGTTGATGGCCATGATATTCACTTCTCTAAAGATGCTGCTAGAATTGCTAAACCACATGCTAGAGACAAACATAGGCCTGTTGTTGGCACGCCTGTTGTTTCTGTTAAGATAGGAGATCATTGTTATCATGGTTAATGTGACGTGGGTGCTAGTGTTAGTGCAATACCTCAATCCTTAGATGATGAAATTAAAGACTAGATTGCACCTGCTGAGATAGAACCTATTGATGTCACTATTCAGCTTGCCAATAGAGATACTATCTGCCGTGTGGGAATTGTTAGGGATGTTGAAGTCTTGTGTGGTAAAACGAAGTATCCTGCTGATTTCCTCGTTCTTGCTACCGCCCAAGATAGCTTTTGTCCCATCATATTTGGTAGACCCTTCCTCAATACCGTCAATGCTCATATTGACTGTGAGAAGCAAATTGTCACTGTTGGCTTAGAAGGTGTGTCACATGAGTTCAATTTCTCCAAGTTTGGTAGACAACCTCATGAAAAAGAGTTGCCTAGTAGGGATGAAACTATTGCCCTAGCTTCTATTGTTGTGCCTCCTACTGGTCCCTTAGAGGAATACTTGCTTGAGCATGAAAATGATATGCATATGGATGAAAGGGATGAGATAGATAGAGTTGTCTTAGAACAATATCCTATCCTTAAGAATAATTTGCGTGTTGAACTTCTTGGGGATCCACCCCCACCAAAGGGTGATCCTGTGTTCCAGCTTAAACAGTTGCCAGATACTCTTAAGTATGCTTATCTTGATGAAAAAGAGATATATACTGTCATAATTAGTGCTAGCCTCTCAGAGCATGAAGAAAAGAAATTACTAAAAACTCTGAGGAAGCATCGTGCTGTTATTGGATATACTCTTGATGATCTTAAAGGCATTAGTCCCACTCTATGCCAGCACAAGATTAAAACTGATCCTGATTCCAAACCAGTTGCTGATCATCAACGAAGATTAAATCCTAAGATGAAAGAGGTAGTAAGAAAAGAAATACTAAAGCTCCTAGAAGCAGGTATTATCTATCATGTCGCTCATAGTGATTGGGTGAGTCTGGTGCATTGCGTCCCTAAGAAGGGAGGTATTACCGTTGTCCCTAATGATAAGGATGAATTGATCCCATAGAGGATTATTACTGGCTATAGGATGGTGATAAATTTTAGGAAATTGAATAAAGCCACTAGGAAAGATCATTACCCTTTGCCTTTTATCGACCAAATGCTAGAAAGACTGTCTAAACACACACACTTCTAGTTTCTAGACGGTTATTCTGGTTTCTCCCAAATACCAGTTGCACAATCTGATCAGGAGAAAACCACTTTCACCTGCCCTTTCGGTACCTTTGCTTATAGATGTATGCATTTTGGCTTATGTAATGCACCTGCCACCTTTCAAAGATGCATGATGGCTATATTCTCTGATTTTTGTGAAAAGATTGTTGAGGTTTTCATGGATGACTTCTCCGTTTACGGGTCTTCTTTTGATGATTGCCTCAGCAACCTTGATCAGGTATTGCAGAGATGTAAAGACACCAACCTTGTCTTGAATTGGGAGAAGTGCCACTTTATGGTTAATGAAGGCATCGTCTTAGGACATAAATTTTTTGAAAGAGGTATTGAAGTTGATAAGGCTAAGGTTGATGCAATCGAGAAAATGCCATACCCCAAAGATATCAAAGGTATAAGAAGTTTCCTTGGTCATGCTGGTTTCTATTGAAGGTTCATTAAAGACTTCTCTAAGATTTCTAGGCCTCTTAACAATCTCTTGCAAAAGGATATTCCTTTTGTTTTTGACGATGATTGTGAGGAAGCCTTCGAAATACTTAAGAAGGCTTTGATAACTGCACCTATTGTTCAACCACCTGATTGGAACTTACCTTTTGAAATCATGTGTGATGCTAGTGATTATGCTGTTGGTGTTGTCCTAGGGCAAAGAGTTGATAAGAAGTTGAACGTTATTCACTATGCTAGTAAAACTCTAGACAGTGCCCAAAGAAACTATGCTACTACGGGAAAGGAATTTTTAGCAATCGTGTTTGCATGTGAAAAGTTCAGGTCTTACATAGTTGATTCCAAAGTTACTATTCACATTGATCACGCTACTATTAAGTACCTCATGGAGAAGAAAGATGCTAAACCTAGACTTCTCAGATGGGTTCTCTTGCTACAAGAATTTGATTTGCACCTTGCCAACAGGAAGGGTGCTGATAACCCCGTAGCAGATAACTTGTCTAGGTTGGAGAATGTTCTTGATGACCCACAACCTATTGATGATAGCTTTCCTGATGAGCAATTGAATGTCATCAATACTTCATGTTGGTATGCTGATTATGCAAACTATATCGTTGCCAAATATATACCACCTAGTTTCACATACCAACAAAAGAAGAAGTTCTTCTTTGATTTAAGACATTACTTCTGGGATGATCCTCATCTTTATAAGGAAGGAGTAGATGGTGTTATTAGAGTTGTGTACCTGAACATGAACAGGGACAGATCCTACAGAAGTGTAACTCCGAGGCCTACAGAGGACACCATGCGGGAGATAGAACTGCACACAAGGTATTGCAATCAGGTTTCTATTGGCCCACTCTCTTCAAGGATGCCCGTAAGTTTGTCTTGTCTTGTGACGAATGTCAAAGAATAGGTAATATCGGTAAACGTCAGGAAATGCCTATGAACTATTCACTTCTTATTGAACCATTTGATGTTTGGGGCTTTGATTATATGAGACCTTTTCCAAAATCCAATGGGTATACTCATATCCTAGTTGTTGTTGATTACGTCACTAAGTGGGTAGAAGCTATCCCAACTAGTAGTGCTGATCACAACACTTCTATCAGGATGCTTAAAGAAGTTATTTTCCCTAGATTTGGAGTAGCTAGATATCTAATGACCGGCGGTGGTTCACATTTCATTCATGGTGCTTTCCGTAAAATGCTTGCTAAGTACGATGTCAACCATAGAATTGCGTCTCCCTATCACCCTCAGTCCAGTGGTCAAGTAGAGCTAAGCAATAGAGAGATTAAACTAATTCTGCAAAAGACTGTCAACAGGTCTAGAAAGAATTGGTCTACGAAGCTCGATGATGCACTGTGGGCTTATAGAACTGCCTATAAGAAACCCATGGGCATGTCTCCGTACAAAATGGTGTACGGGAAAGCATGTCATTTACCTCTTGAGCTAGAGCATAAAGCTTATTGGGCAATCAAAGAGCTCAACTTTGATATCAAACTTGCTGGTGAGAAGAGGTTATTAGATATTTGCTCGCTTGATGAATGGAGACCTCAGGCATATGAGAATGCCAAGTTGTTCAAAGAAAAGGTTCAAAGGTGGCATGATAAAAGGATACAAAAGCGTGAGTTCAATGTAGGTGATTATGTCTTGCTATATAATTCTCGTTTTAGATTTTTTGCACGCAAGCTTCTCTCTAAATGGGAAGGTCCTTACATTGTTGAGGAAGTATATCGTTCCGGTGCTATCAAGATCAACAACACGGAAGGTAATTGTCTGAGATAGGTAAATGGGCAGAGAATCAAGCATTATATCTCAGGTACTCCCATAAATGTTGAAAGCAATATTATCAATACCATAACTCCAAAGGAGTACCTAAGGGATATTTATCAACCTGTTTCAGACTCCGAAAATGAAGAGGTATGTGATTTGGTAAGTAAACAGACTTCAAAACTTTTCCAGTAGGATCTTTCTCCTTTTTAGAATTTTTGAAAAAATAGAAAAATTTGAAGTAGTCCGGAAAGTGCACGAGGAGGCGACAAGCTAGCCAGGCGCGGGCCACCCCCCTGGCCGCGCCTGGGGGGCTTGTGGCCACCTTGTGTGCCTCCCGGACTCTGTTTTCTTGCGGAGTACTCCTTCTGGTTGAAAAAAATCATTATATATTCTCCCGAAAGGTCTGACCCTCGTATCACGCAGATTTCCTCTGTTTTTGTTTCGAGCCTGTTTTCTGCCGCAGATTTAGGGCAAGATGTCTTCTCAAGATTCGGTGGGGGAAAGCTATGTGGACGATTACCTTGCTAACCCCAAGGTCTACGAGGACTTGGATCCTTATGGCTGGACCACTGATAAGGAAGAAGATTGTGATCCCAAGGGGAAGGAACAAACAAGTTCTAGTGAGGAGGAGGCTCCTCTACCTCAACTTGGACACACGCATGTGGAGTTCAAAGAAGTCGTTCCTCCCTGACTCAAGGAAGAAGCCTAAGACTTTGTTTATCCCTTCTCGTTTCTTGCAGGAGAATAAGCAGGAATTATGCCAAAGGGTGTTGAGGCTTGAAGAGGAAAATGATGATGTGAGGGAGCAGAATTTTATGCTTAAGTGGAAATTAAACAAGTTCAAGACCTCTGCAACTACTCCATCACCATCAGCTCCAAAGGAAGACAACTAAGCATGGGTATGGGAAATCCCCTTGGCTTGTGCCAAGCTTGGGGGAGTTGCGCCGGTATCGTATCACCATCACATCTTTTGCCTTTACCTTTGTTTTAGTTTGTTCCTTTTCGGTTTTCTCTTTCTCAAGTAGAATAAAGGTCTTAGTGTTTTAGGCTTGAGTTTTGCTATATGTCACCTCCTATGTATTCGAGCTCGTGAGCCATATAATAAAGAGTGTCTTAGTTAAGGGCCTTGCCTCATGCCATGATCAAAAGAATGAGAAAAGAACAAAAGCATGAAAGATCATGCAATGATCTTATGGGAAGTGATGGCTTCACATATAAAAAGAATGTTGATTGAAACTTGCTGAGGGTAGACAAATGTAGACCTTGGTCATTGTTGCAATTAATAGGAAGTGATAAAGAAGGAGAGTTTCACATATAAATATATCATCTTTGACACCATCTATGATTGTGAACACTCACTACACTATTGCATGCTTAGAAGTAGATGTTGCACAAGGAAGACAACATAATGAATTGTGTTTGCTTGGTTCCGAACAATGTTATATGACTAGAGATCCCTTAGCATGTGACAATTTCTTCCACCTCATATTAGCCAAAACTCCCGCACCAAGTAGAGATACTACTTGTGCATCCATAAACCTTCAACCCAGTTTTGCCATGAGAGTCCACCATACCTACATATGGATTGAATAAGATCCCTCAAGTAAGTTGTCATCGGTGCAAGCAATAATAATTGCTCCCTAATATGTATGATCTATTATTGTGTGGAAAATAAGCTTTGTACGAACCTGTGATGAGGAAGACATAAAAGCGAGAGACTGCATAATAAAGTTCTTTATCACAAGCGGCAATATAAAGTGACGTTCCTCCACACTAAGAGGACACACATCCAAACTTCAAAAGCGCATGACAACCTCTGCTTCCCTCTGCGAAGGGCCTATCTTGTACCTTTACTTTTTGCCCTTGAAAGAGTCATGGTGATCTTCACCAATTCCTTATTTCGCCTTTATCTTGGCTAACATCATATGCTTGGGAAAGATCTACATTCATATGTCAACTTGGAGGTAAGTATTCATGAATTATTATTGTTGACATTACCCTTGAGGTAAATGGTTGGGAGGCAAAACTATAAGACCCCATCTTTCTCTGTGTGCAGATGAAACTTTGATCTCATGAGTACCACGTGAGTTGTAGAAATTGTAGAGAACTAAAAGGTGATAGAGTATGTGGATTTGCTTTACAAGCTCTTATTTGACTCTTTCCGATGTTGTGATAAATTGCAATTGCTCCAATGACTAAAGGCTATTGGTTGTTAATTCTCGGTAAGGTTCTTGATCCATGCTTTACTTTGTGAAGGAATTGTCACTTTAGCATAAGAGATGATATGATGATATTGCTGTTCTGATCATGATCATGGTGCCTGCATGTTAGTATCTTGTTTTGTCGACACCTCTCTCTCTAAACATGTGGGCATATTTATTGAGCTCGGCTTTCGCTTGTGGACAAGCGAGGTCTAAGCTTGGGGGAGTTGATACGTCCATTTTGCATCATGCTTTCATGTTGACATTTATCGGTTTTTGGGCTGTTATTACACTTCACGGTACAATACTTATGCCTTTTCTCTCTTCTTTTGCAAGGTTTACATGAAGAGGGAGAATGCCGGCAGCTGGAATTCTGGCCTGAAAAAGGAGCAAGTTTGAGATACATATTCTGTGCAACTCCAAAAGCCGTGAAAATCAATGAGGATATTTTTGGGATTTATAAAAAATACTGGGCTGAAGAAGTGCCACAGGGGCACCAGAGGAGGCCACAAGCCTGCTAAGCGCGGCCTCCCCCCTGGTCGCGCCTAGGGGGCTTGTGGGCTCCCACTTGGCCCTGTGGCTACCCCCTTTTGCTACAAGAACGGTTTCGGTCTGGAAAAAATCAGGAGGAGGCTTTTCGGAGGATTCGCCGCAGCCACGAGGCGGAACTTGAGCAGAACCAATCTGGAGCTCCGGCAGGACGATCCTGCCAAGGAAACTTCCCTCCCGGAGGGGGAAATCGTCGCCATCGTCATCACCAACACCCCTCTCATCGGAGGGGACTCATCACCATCAACATCTTCATCGGCACCATCTCATCTCCAAACCCTAGTTCATCTCTTGTAACCAATCTCCTTCTCGCGACTCCGATTGGTACTTGTAAGGTTGCTAGTAGTGTTAATTACTCTTTGTAGTTGATGCTAGTTGGATTACTTGGTGGAAGACTATATGTTCAGATCTTTGATGCTACTCATTACCTCTCTGGTCATGAATATGATTATGCTTTGTGAATAGTTACTTTTGTTCCTGAGGACATGGGATAAGTCATGCTATAAGTAGTCATGTGAATTGGGTATTCGTTCGGTATTTTGATGTGTTGTATGTTGTTTTCCCTCTAGTGGTGTTATGTGAACATTGACTACATAACACTTCACCATTATTTGGGCCTAGAGGAACGCATTGGGAAGTAGTAAGTAGATGATGGGTTGCTAGAGTGACAGAAGCTTAAACCCTAGTTTATGTGTTGCTTCATAAGGGGCTGATTTGGATCCACTAGTATAATGCTATGGTTAGACTTTGTCTTAATTCTTCTTTCGTAGTTGCGGATGCTTGCGAGAGGGGTTAATCATAAGTGGGATGCTTTTCCAAGTAAGGGAAGTACCCAAGCGCCGGTCCACCCACATATCAAACTATCAAAGTAACGAACGTGAATCATATGAACATGATGAAAACTAGCTTGACAGAAATTCCCATGTGTCATCGGGAGCGTTTTACCTCCTATAAGACGTTGTCCAGGCTTGTCCCTTGCTACAAAAGGGATTGGGCCACTTTGCTGCACCGTTGTTACTTTTGTTACTTGCTACTTGCTACGAATCATCTCACCACACTACTTGTTACCGATAATTTCAGTGCTTGCAGATATTACCTTGGTGAAAACCACTTGTCAGATCCTTCTGCTCCTCGTTGGGTTCGACACTCTTACTTATCGAAAGTACTATGATAGATCCCCTATACTTGTGGGTCATCAGTGGCCATGCCAAGTTTCACCTCATTCATAGGTGGTTTGGTTCACCAAATAATCGTAAAACCCTCTCTATCCAGAATCAAGTTGAAGCAACTCTACATAGCAAAGTTTGTTCAAATGGTTGAAACTTTGCAGGAGTGCTCAACACCCCAAATGAGGATCCTCTGCCAAAAATGGGATTTGTAGCGATTAATTTACCCAACATTCCCTTTGGAAGGGACAAATCTGCCCATTTGGGGGTGATTTCATGTTTGCACTGCCAAACTTTTCCAATGATGCTCAAATTTGGTGGAGCATCCTATTTTTGCATCAAACTTAATCGTATTAACTTTCATCACTAGTGGTGAAGTGTAGCTACCCCAAACACCTATCGAACACCTTTTGCCAGCTTAGTAAAACAACACTTACCTCGCTCTACAACCATGCACTTTCCTTCAAACTCATAGACCAAGCAACCAGCACCACTCCTCAACTACACACGAGTGGCCCCTCTCTGGTTCCAAGCAGAAGAGCCAAAATCTCCATTTTAGTTCCTGGCTCAAGTCTGGCATCATCTCTTTAATCACTCCCTTTGCCCCACAGTGAGTCTCTCGGCTCTCAAACGGCTAGGGATCATCTAACCCCACCCCAGGACAAACCAGACACATCCAAGGCAGCCCAGAGCGTGCCAACATGCCGTGGCATGCCAAAACGGTGCTTTGGGCACGCTATAGGGCACACCCAAGGCAAAGGTGGCCAGCCCCGGCCGGTTCAAGCCTGCCATCGATGCCTCACCACGTCCCCGGCAACCTTTCGGCAACAGGGAAGCCTTAGGGCCCCTCCTCCCCTGCTCTGTTCGCCGTAGCGACACGTGCCCACGCGCACCAGATTCGGCCAGAAGAACGCGACGACACATGCACGCGAACTACTCACTCTCTCTCCCTCTCAGTGAGTCACAGGGGTCTTAAACCACTTCCGCAATATTGTGGTTTCAACCCCAAGCTCTCTCTACCTCTCCTGCGAGCCACGGTGAAACCATCAGCGCTTCCCGCTCGGTTCATCGTTGAGGGCTACTACTGCAACAAAAGACCTTCCAATGGCGCCAGAAATAGTCGTGTTGACGGCACGAGGAATCCTTCCGCTACGGCTACGCCTTAAGGGACTTCCTAGGAAAATATGCAAAGGATTTCCCCCGTGGCCTTGGAGCCTTGCGTGGGTGTTCCCTCGAAGCAGAAAGGGTGATGTAGCGCAGTGGTGGTAAGTATTTCCCTGAGTTTGAGAACCAAGGTATCGATCCAGTGAAGGAGCATCTCAAGTGCCTGCACAAACACAAAAAGCTTGCTCCCAACGCAATGAAGGGGTTGTAAATACCTTATAGATTGTTTGCCAACCGAGAACTGAAGCAACAAAGTAACAAAGCAAAGTAAAAGCAAAAGTGGAAATGATAGGTGTGAATAGACCCGGGGGGGGCGTAGTGTTTACTAGTGGCTTCTCTCATGAAAACAAGTAGACGGTGGGTGAACAAATTATTGTCGAGCAATTGATAGAACAGCGCAAAGTCATGACGTCATCTATGGCAATGATTATATCTATAGGCATCACGTCCAAAACAAGTAGACCGATACTTTCTGCATCTACTACTATTACTCCACACGTCGACCGCTATCCAGCATGCATCTAGTGTATTAAGTCCGAAAGAACAGAGTAACACCTTAAGCAAGTTGGCATGATGTAGATGGACAATCTCATATCTACGACAGAGCCCACCTTGTTACCCTTGATGGCAACTACACGATGTGTGGCCCCTACTGTCACTGGGAAAGGTCACCACATGGTAAGAACCCAAAACCAAGCACTTCTCCCATTGCAAGAATCATAGATCTAGTTGGCCAAACAAAACCCAAGACTCGAAGAGACTTACAAGGATATCAAATCATGCATATAAGAAATCAGCAAAGACTCAAATATATATCATAGATAATCTGATCACAAATCCACAATTCATCGGATCTCGACAAACACACTGCCAAAGAGGATTACATCGGATAGATCTCCATGAAGATCATGGAGAACTTTGTATTGAAGATCCAAGAGAGAGAAGAAGCCATCTAGCTACTAACTACGGAGCCGTAGGTCTGAAGTGAACTACTCATGAGTCATTGGAGGGGCGATGATGTTGATGTAGAAGCCCTCCAACTCCAAAGTCCCCTCCGGCAGGGCACCGGGAAGGGTATCTAGATGAGATCTCGCAGAAACGGAAGCTTGCGACGGCGGAAAAGTATTTTCGTGGATCCCTTGATTTTTTTTCTGTATTTTAGGGAATATATAGGCGAAAAATCTAGGTCAGGGAGGCGCGAGGGAGGCCACAAGCCTGCCCACCGCCGCCACCTGGTGGTGGATGGGGGGCTTGTGGGCTCCCTGTAGCCCTCCTGGCTTGGCCCACAAGCCCCCTGATCTTCTTCCGTTCGGGAAAAATTATTTCGGGGATTTTATTTCGTTTGGACTCCGTTCCAAAATCAGATCTGAAAAGAGCCAAAAACACAGAAAAAACAGGAACTGGCACTTGGCACTGAATTAATAAGTTAGTCCCAAAAACGATATAAAAGGTACGTAAAACATCCAAAGATGACAAGATAACATCATGAAACCATCAAAAATTGTAGAGACGCTTGAGACATATCAAGCATCCCCAAGCTTAACTCCTGCTCGTCCTCGAGTAGGGAAGTGATAAAGAATGAATTTTTGATGCTTTCATGCTACCTAGCATAGATGTCCTTTGTAACTCCTCTTATGTGATGTGAATGATCAGATCCATTAGATTCAAAACAATAGTTTGCTATTGACGTGGAAACAATAATAATTCAAGCAAACTAGCAAGGTAATCATGAAATTTCAAAATAACAAGGCCAAAAGAAAGTTATCTCTACAAAAGCATATAGTCTGGCTATGCTCTATCATCATTGCACAACGAATTTAAATCATGCACAACCCCGGTATTGGCCAAGTAATTGTTTCACACCTTTACTTTCTCAAACCTTTTCAACTCTCACGCAATACATGAGCGTGAGCCATGGTTTTAGCACTATAAGTGGTGTGGAGTGTGGTGGAGGTTGCAAGACAAAAAGGAGAACATGGTCATATTAACTAGGCATATCAATGAGCTGTGGATATTCTGATCGATAGATATCAATGTGAATGAGTAGGGATTGCCATACAAATGATGCACTAGAGCTAAGAGTATGTGAAAGCTCTTAAGGAAAACTAGTGGGTGTGCATCCAACTTGCTTGCTCACGAAGACCTAAGGCAATTTTGAGGAAGCCTATCATTGGAATATACAAGCCAAGTTATATAATGAAAATTTCCCACTAGCTATATGGTGGTGACAAAACGAGAGAGTCTCAATCATGAAGATCATGGTGCTTAATATGCACAAGTGTGGAAAAGTGGTAGCATTGTCCCTTCTCTCTTTTTCTCTCATATATATATATATATATATATATATATATATATATATATATATATATATATTGGTGGGCTCTTTGGCCTCTTTTTTTATTTTGGTGGGCATCTTTGGCCTCTTTTATTTCCTCACATGGGACAATGCTCCATCAATGATGATCATCACACTTTCAACTCAAAACTTAGAGCAACGATGACTCTATATGGAATGCCTTCGGTAGTGTACCGTGGCAATGATCTAGCATGGCATAGACATTAATGGAAACATCATGCTAGCTATCTTACGATCATGCAATGGCAATGTAGACGTGGTGGCACATGTCATGGTGGTAGTTGCATGGCAATATATCTCGGAATGACTTTGAAAGCCATAGTAGGTAGGTATGGTGGCTGTTTTGAGGGAGGCTAATGGTGGGTTTTGTGCACCGGCGAAAGTTGCACGTCACTAAGAAGATAGTGATGGTGGAAGGTGAAAGTGCATCTAAACCATGGACTCAACATTAGTCATGAAGAACTCATATACTTGTTCCAAAAAATTTATTAGTAATCGAAACAAAGCATTCAACGCATACTCCTAGGGGAAGGGTTGGTAGGTATAAACCATCGCGCGATCCCGACCGCAACACAAAGGATGACAATCAATAGACTAATCATGCTTAGATTTCATCACATAGCGGTTCACCATACGTGCATGCTACGTGAATCACTGTAACATCCCAAAATTATAAATTTTGGAATGTTAATATAATTATTATTAGATTGTTTGTTGGTTGCGTGAATGATTGAAACTTGTGTGAAATTTGAAACTTTTCGAAACTTTTGAATGAGAGGGAATAAAATGACTTTCCCCTTCTCCGGTGAATTCAAATTCAACCTTTTAAAAGCAAAGAGAGAAGATGACATGACTTCTTCAACTATAAAGAATTTGAACGAAGATATTTGCATTTGAATTCTTTTGCATTTCCATTCGTTTTTTTTTCATGCAAGAAATGCCGGGAAATACATTCTAGAGAGGAGGAACATGACCCTCGAACCCACGGGCATTTTGAAAGTTATTTGAACCCTCAAACTTAGAGGGTCAATTGAAAATTATTCGCAAAAGAAAATAAACCTTTTAGGCAATTTTGTGAAAATAATTTTTTTTGAAGTTTTTATTTTTGCCGTGGAAAAATGCCCATCATCTATATTTTATTTTTCTGATAATTTTAGTATATAGAAACTCTTTATTCCGAATTGATTTGATTTCCTTTTTATCGTTTTAGTTTCCTAGTTTTAGAAATAGGAAAGGAATCCCTTTTTATTTGGAAAGACCTACTGGCCCATTAAGACTTTCCAAACTTGGCCCAACAGGAGATCTTCTCCTACCTCTCTCCTTCCTCACGTTACAGAAACTTCCATCCATGGACAGAGGAATTGTCTGGACCCCGATCCTAAGCCATAGGAATCCAGCCTGTAACACATCGCATCCCTTTGTGGTCTCACGCACGGTTAACTCCACGGCTGCAGCCTTACCTTAGCCGGGACCGTTTGCGTCTTTTGACTCACGTATGCGATAGTGTCGCTAGCAATCCAATGTCAAAGAACCCGGATCGACATGTCTAGTCATAAACCAAAGTGGCAATTCCGCACAAGGACAGGCATACATGACCCAACAAAGCAGGTGTCGGTCATCGGCGAACGTAGACGAGTCGTAGCAAGCTACAAGGACTCCATTACGTCGCGTGACATTTCCCCAAAGGGGACAGACACAGCAGCTAAGAAGGACACATGCCGGTCAACCAATGTGTCCGGAGCAGTAGCGAACTACCAAGGCTCGTTGGATCACAAAGGGGCATTTCCTTGTAGGGCCAGATCGTAGCTGGGACACCAGCTACTCATCGTCGTCGATGTCTACAAAGAACCCTCCATTAGGGTCATTAGCAACCTCTGCAACATTTATTAAGCAAACATGAGTACGAGGGTACTCAGCAAGACTTTAGGATGACTAACTACTCATGCAAGGTATCAAGAAGGTATTGTGGGGTTTCATGCGAGAAGTCAGCATTTGTCTCGTGGCTAGACAACTTGCTTTTTGAAATTAGTTTTGACAACTTGATTTCTCGCACACGAGTCCACTAACACCACAACAATACACTATCGTGGAATCATTCCGTCTCCATACGGAAATGCCGTCCGCGACACTCACGCTTAACTTGACAATTTTATGAGTAGCCATTGAAGTTATCTATGAACAACATATGTCTCCAAGTAGTCCATATCCGCGGACGCGGCTATTCGAATAGATCATAACCCTGCAGGGGTGTACTTCGTCACACACGCTCTCGCCACTTATCACCATGTGCACGTCATGCACCTCGGCAACCTTCAAGCGGAAGCCCAGCGAGGGAGTCGGCCACCGTTAACCACACTAGTACCTAGTCCAGGTTTATCGCCTATCTGAGAGTAACCCGTACGGAAGTCCGGCCGAGGTTTCCGCCACGGCCTCAAACGATGTGTGCAGGGTTCCCAAGCCCACCATCCGGGTGCCACTTGGTACACCGTGCCACTGCCTACCGCATCACGGTCCACCTCTCAGGTCAGCACCATGCACGGCCTCCAGCATTACTATAAACACCAGAAACTACTTGCAACTCCTGGACCGAGTACTACGCGATTAATAGGCCGAGCGGAGTCATATTTCAGGTCCCAGCATGTGGTAGTATCTAGTCTTGGATTACATACACGGAACTCAGTTCCTAAGGACGGTTCCAATGAAACAACCCGCCATGTACTCCTACACAGCCTTTCACCGGTACCTTTACCAAATCAAGTTTAACACACAACCTTTGCTCACCGAACACATTCCACATTTCTGTTCATCTCCCAGATGACAGACCATACACAACTCTAAGCATAACATGCATGGCAGGATAAGGCACATCATAGCTCAAGCAACTACCAGGTATGCTAGGTTGCAAGATTCGGCTATTTACTGTGACAAGGTTAAGTCATGCAAAGGAAGTGGGTTCAACTATCGTGGCAAAAGCAGTTGAAGCATTTGATCTTAAATGCAATAAATAGGTGCAGGAGCAAGAACATGGGATTTATCGGGATGATCAAAAGGGTTTCTTGCCTTGTTGCTCAGAGGAGGAACGATATCCGTCAGACGGATATTCGGTGGAATCCGGGGGTGCGGAGCCTACCGAAAGAATGGCAACATTCAATAACAATCATATGCACTCAAAATGATGCATGAGCATGGCATGAGAATGCAAGTGATAGATTATTATTTTCAACATGTACTAGGTTTAGAGTTGATTTGAATCACATTCGAATAGCAATTCAAACGGGGTATTCTCGGATACCGGTTTAATTGATTCGACCTGATGCTCAGATCAACTTGGTGTTAACATGCATGAATGTCATGTTATGATACTGATTTGTAATTAGGGCAGTGTGTGATCATTGCATATATAATGAAATTTGAATGTTTTTGCAAATTCCATTTATAAGGTGATTAAAAGAATTGAATTATTCCTTATTTCACAATTTAGGGTTCTGTAACTTATTCAAACATAGTTGAAAATAGCATAATCAGAATCCTTGAATTTTTCTGATACTTTTTCATATATAAATTATTTTCATTGGAGTTACAGATTAATTTCTATGATTTTTACAAATTTTAGCAATTTCCTGAATTAGTTTTATACTGGAAATTCCATTTATTGCATCAGGCTGACGTTAGCAGGTCAGCCGACCTGTTCAGGTCAAACCTGACAGGGGGGGCCCACTGGTCAGCCTCTCTGGGACTAATCCCGCGTTGACCAGCCCCTAATTGGGGTTTGACCAGGCGTGGGGCCCTGTGGCAGCGACTGAGGGGAGGGCGATTACGCCCTAATGGTTGGCCACGTCGACGCCCACCGGAGGGTGGTCGCCGGCGACCAGACCCGCGGCGGAGGGCTCGCCGGAGGCGACCTAGACGGCGCTGCACAGCACCAAAACGCACGCGGTTGGCAGCTACAGCATGCTCGCGAAGTGGCCGATCTGGCAGGACCATCTGGGGAGGCTAGGGTCGCCGGAAGAGGCGTCGGCGACGAGCCGGAGCGGCGGCCGTAGTTCGGGCGTCCTCGGGGTCTTTGAATCAGGGGGATCTACGCTCGTTTCTTAGCTGCTACGGCATCTACGCGTCGTCCTGGAGCTGTTGGTGCCCTCGGAAGGACGAGCTGATCATCGGAGGGCTACCGGCGACGAGCGGCAGCGGCGGTCCTCGTCGGGCTCCGTTGAAACTAGGGCTAGAGGAGGGGATCGACGGGGAAAACTTAGGGAAAATGACCGCATGCTCACGGGGAGTGCAGAGCAGCGCTTAGACGGCTCGGGGAAGGCTTGGGGGCGACGAATCGACGGGAGAGGTCCGGCGGCCGGAGGAGGAAGACGATGGCGTTGCGGATGTTGCAGGGCTCGAGGAAGCTTCGGCTTCTGCAGAGACGACCAGGGCAACGAGGCGGAGCTAATGGCGTGCTCTGGGAGGGGATCCTATGGCCAGGGGCACGGGCAGCTCGAGCTCGAGCTCGGCTCTAATGGCGGCAGCAAGGAGGAGGAGGAGATCCGGGCGGAGGAGGAGAACCGAGGCGGGGAATGGATAGGGGAAGCTCTGGGGAGCTTATCCCCGTCGTCGCCAACGCGAACCGGCGGCCAGGAAGGCACGCAGGTGCGTGGCCGCGCCGGAGGAGGCGGCGGCCACCTCCTGCTGCCTACTGGCGCGAGGGAGGGGACGAGCGGGGAGATGGGCCGGGCCAGGCTTGGGTGACAGGTAAGCTTTTTCCCATTTTCTCTGCTTTGTTTTTCTGTTTTGCTAATTATTGTATTGCTAATTAATTCAGCTCCAAAACAAAAAGTAAAAACTATTTTAGACCTCCTGAAATATTTGTTATAATATCCCCACTCATTTCCAAGGTTTTCAACATTTTTGGAAAATTATAGTTTCTGATTTCAATTTTTAAATTTGAAACCAGTGGCTTTTGCATTTATTTAAAATGCTTAAAGTGTCAAGAAAATAGTTTTCTCCAATGCTCATTTACTTTCATGATTTATCAGAAAGTTTGAACATTTCTTGAGGCCATTTTGGGTTCATTGATTTTGAACTAGTTTGAGATTTCCTTTAATTGAAATGGTGGCTAGGGTTTTGAGTTTTTCCATTGCCACTTTGTTGTTTTTGTTGAAACTTCTTAGAGGCAAATGCAAAGAAGACATGAGCACAATGCTATCTTGCTTAAGGGTTAGGGATGTGACAGGAATCCCCACCTCCGGGATTCGCGAAGCACCTTCCCTCCCAGCACCTCCCGTCGCCTCTATAAGAACCCCCATGGCTCCCTCGTTCCATTCCTGTTGAAACCACCGCCTCTAGCTCGCGCGCCACCTCGCCGGAGTTGACCACCAGAAAACTCATAGGAGCACCCCACCGGAGCTTCTCCCCCTGCCACCCCACCCCCACCTCGCCCTACTGGCACCCCTGCCGCGCCTCCCACCCCTTCGGCCCCTCCTCCACCACCCCTCCCGTCGGCACCCTCCCCACCCCACGAAAAAGTTCCTGCCAGAAACTTCCCAGAACTCCTCCCATCGCCAGGAGCTTCCCCGTCGCCCCCCACCTGCAGGCCCCCTCCACCTCGCCCCCCCTCCACCGCCCCCCCCCCCCTGCCACCCCACCCCCCCCCCCCCCCCCGCCGGCGACCCCCATCCCTACCGGAGCTCCACCTCGACCCGAGCCCCATCGGCCATTGCCAGCACGGTAAGGCTCCATCCCCCTCTTGTTTCTTTTTTGTTTTTATGTAGTTTCATCCCTTAGATCAGGATCTACGGTGTAGATTACATAGTTACTTACCCCCTCGGTTTTCTAAAAAGAACCGGCGGTTGTTTTATTTAATTAGTTAGCCAAACAGTTTTCTTCTAATGTGCGGACGTTTGTTAGTTTAGCACCGCAGCGCACAGGTCTAACCAACCAGAGATCGCCACGTGGTCGTTCATTAGTTAGCTTTTTTTCTGTTTAATTCCAGAAAAGTTCCAATCTTGTTTAGCCCATAACTTTTGATCCCGAATTCCAATAATGTTGATTCTTTTTCCAGTAGCTCACAAATTTCCTGTCGTTTTTAAAAACATATAATTTGTCTATGTTTAAAATTTTCAAATTTAATTTAGATCAGATTTAGTTTAAACCTTGTTTTGCTTATTCCAGGAGTTTAAAAATAGATTTTAATTTGATTCTTTTTGCTACTGATCACTAGTGATCTTAGTTAACAGTGGTAAAAATTTCAGATTTGTTTGAATATTTTAGCTCACTGTTTCATGTGAAACAATTTCTGTTCCACCTCTTTTAGGATTTCGGCTAATTCCTTTTCTATTTTTGTTTTAAAATATTTTCTTTATTATTTCAGAAGGATTATTGTTTTTTTTATGTTAGCTAAACAGTAGTTTTGCAACAAGTGATGATTTTATTTTTATTTGTTTTCATGAAATCAATTCTAGTTCCTTAGTAACTTGCAATTGGTTTCTCCACTGCTTCAAATCCCGTTTGGGAATACTTTCAAAAAGTTTTGTGAATAATACTTTATTTTATCTTAGTTAGATTTATATCTTAGTTCCTTGTTATTATTTTCTGTTGGACAAAAATCATTTAGTGTTTGACATAGTAGAAGACTCCCTAGTCTTATTTGAAGTTTCCTTCGGATCCCTATTCGCTCTCTCTTTTGTTTTGATTGCTAGAATTGATTGCTAGTATGAGTGCTTATGTTAATGATATGTTTGTTATATAGATTTCATCGGAGAGTGACGAGTAGTCTATCAAGTTATTTTCTCGAGAAATTCTTCTTCGTCAACATCACCAGGCAAGTCACTTTGATCATGCTATCACCTATGTTTTATGCATCGTAGTTCTACCATCCTATGCCCAATTGCATGCTGCTTAGGTACTTGGAAATTTTAGTATAGATTGTAGTATCATGTGGTAGGCACACAACACCCTGATACTTGGCCCCGGGACGACAAAGTTCATATTGCTATGCTTGAGTAGACGGGATTTTGGTTGAGTGCATAACACGAGTGATGCGAGGTTGATTAAATAATCAAGACCGGTTAAGACAAGATTTTCAAGACCCCGGACGCAATGCAACTCTGGGTGAAGGACGGTTGATCGGCTCCCTGGAGAACCCAACGGATGCCCGGGATGCTGGGGACGGCCATGACATCCTGCGGAAAGCTTCACCCAGGCTCAAAGAGACGGACGGATATTTTCAAGACCCAAGGCTTACCTGCACCGCCACAAGTAATTTTGGGCTCTGGCTTGGTTGGACAACGCGGCGACTCTGGACAGGCGGTGCTAGCAGATGTAGAACAACGATAGGAATGGATGGGCACCGACAGGGATTCAGAGGGACCCGTTGAAAGACCATGTTTTGATCATCCGGTCTTCAAACACCTTGAAGTGCGAGGACATACACGGAGGCGATCAAATCTTGTGGGGAACGTGTGCAAAACTCTGCAGAGTACTCAAACCTAATCGATTAGCCGTGTCCACGGTCATGGACAACTTGAGCCAAAGGAACTGAAGTTATCTGGATTTCTCAACACCATTAAATATATTTGATGAGGGTAATTATTAACAACTCGGGTACGTGAACTGGTTGGCGGAACCATCTCGTTAACAACCAACTTTTGTAGTAACATTTTGCTTTTAGCCCACTCTTGTTGTAGGAGAAAAACTTGCTTTTTCGCTAAAATCTTATAGCCCCACCTGCCATATATGCATATAGTATAAATGATTACTTTTCTCCCCTCTCTTATGTGACTTGCCGGCATATTCAATATACTGACCTACACGGCTGCAACGTCTTATGTTGCAGATATTTTTCTTCGACGAGTAAAAGTACGATTCAGGGTTACGGTCTACACTCAACTTGACGTTGGTGTTTATTGGGACTCCACTCCCTTGACTGCTTCCGCTGAAATAATTAAGGTATATATCAGTTTTACGCTATTTACATGTGATTGCACTTTGATATATACATTGATGTACTGTGTGTGCCAGCATACTGATCCAGGGATGGCACAGAAACACAGAGGCTTGACTCGTTTTGAGTCGGGTCGCTACAATCACTAACTTCAACACAAGTATTTCTAGATCCACAACACCTTACTAGCATGACTTCAATTTTACCATAACCACAACTCAAAATTGACTGAGATGAATCAAACTTCTCTAACTATTCAATGCACATGAAGGTGGAAGTTTCCGTATCCCTTTGGATAACTACCCCTTTTGAGACTACTTTCAAAGCATAGATCAACTACCAAGCCACGCACCGTTGTGCTCTAAAAGATATAAGTGCAGCACATAGAGCAAAAGTGTCTCGCTCAAAAGATATAAGTGAAGCTCGACAAAATCACGATGAGTGCATGTCTCTCTATAGGTGCGCAGCAAGGATGATTGTGACACAATGAAAATAAAAGACTCCTATGATACAAGACGCTCCAAGCAAAAACACATAACAAGTGGTGAATAAAAATATCGTCCCAAGTAACGGTACCGATGGATTGAAGACGAGAGAGGGGATGCCTTCCCAGGGCATCCCCAAGCTTAGGCTTTTACGGCATCCTTGAATATCTTGGGGTGCATTGGGAATCCCCAAGCTTGAGCTCTTGCCACTCTTTATCTCTTTGTCCATAAGAACTTCACCCAAAACTTGAAAACTTCACAACACGAAACTTAAACAGAAACTCGTGATAACATTAGTATGAGAAAGCAAACCACCACTTCCTTAGGTACTGTAGCACACTTAAATTCTACTTATGTTGATGTTGGGTTACTGTATTTTCAATCTTCCATGGCTAATACCCCCCGATACTATCCATAGTTTCATCAAAATAAGCAACCAACACAACAAAAACAGAATCTGTTAACAGGAGACTAGTCTGTTGAAATATGTATATTTCGTATACTTATGGTACTTCAACAATTCTGAAAAATTAATAAAGTCTGAAGACTTTGTGTAGTAATCAGCAGCAAAAAGAATCAACTCAAAAGCTCTTATAGAACAAAAATGAAAATTCTTTTCGTGAGCAGAAAGTTTCTGTCTTTTCCAGCATGACCAAACGATCATCCCCAAGACTAATCATAACGGTTTTGCTTGGCACAAACGCAAAAAGAAACACAAAAAACACAATCATAACAGAATTATAAAAGTGTGGAAAACACAAAACAGAAAAAAAGGATAGATTCGTTGGGTTGCCTCCCAACAAGCACTTTTGTTTAACGCCCTTAGCTAGGCAAAAGGTGATGGAATCACGTATAGTCATCTTTGGTGCTCAAACCATAAGTAGCCCTCATCATAGATTCATAAGGCAATCTTATTTTATTTTTAGGAAAGTGATCCCTGCCCTTCTTTAAAGGAAATTGAAATCTAATATTCCCTTCCTTCATATCGATGATAGCACCAATAGTCCTTAGGAAAGGTCTACCAACAATAATGGGACATGAAGGATTGCAATCTATGTCAAGTACAATGAAATCCACGGGTACATAGTTCTTATTTGCAACAATAAGAACATCATCGATCCTTCCCATGGGTTTCTTGACAGTAGAATCCGCAAGATGCAAATTAAGAGAACACTCTTCAATCTAATGAAAACCAAGAATATCACATAAAGACTTTGGAATCGCGGAAACACTAGCACCCAAATCACACAAAGCATTGCACCCATAGTTTTTGATCTTGATTTTGTTAGTAGGTTCCCCTCATCATGAAGTTTTCTAGGTATAGAGACTTCTAGTTCGAGCTTCTCTTCAAGAGATTTCATCATAGCATCTACGATATGCGTGGTAAAGGCTTTGCTTTGGCTATAAGCGTGTGGATTGCATCAAAAATATGCATTCAAACAAGGAGCAATTATCATAATTGAATTCCTTGAAATCCAAAGTGGGAGTTTCATTACTACCCAAAATTTTGGTTTCTTCTACTCCACTCTCCACATCTTTATCATCAAGATAGGTGGACTCCGAATCATTGGGGCGTTTTTCAACCAAAGTGGATTCATATCCAGACCCTACATCAATAGGTTTGACACGCGAAAACAAAGATGCAAGAGGCGACACATCAAGCACTTTAAGTTCTTCGTGATTTGCATCACTAGAACGCACCCTTTTAAACCATTCATGCCTAGCGCGAATTTGGGCGTTTCTTTCTTTGCTCTCATTCATGGAGACACGCATAGCTTTCAAAGTTTCATCCAAGTTTACCTTGGGAGGAGCGCATCTAAGTTTCGAAGCATCAACATCACAAGACATCCTATCAACGCTCTTAGCCAAATCGTCTATTTTGAGTAGTTTTTCCTCAATGGACGCATTGAAAATCTTTTGAGAGTTGATGAACTCTTTGATATTACTCTCTAAATTAGAGGGTAATTTGTTGTGATTTCCATAAGTGTTGTTGTAGGAATTGCCATAGTTGTTAGAGGGGTTACTAGGGAAAGGCCTGGGAACATAGTTTCCTCTAAAAGCATTGTTGTTGCCAAAATTGTTCCTACCAACAAAATTCACGTCCAAACTAGCGTTGCTACTCTCAATCAAAGAAGATAGTGTCATGTCATTAGGATCTACAGTAGCGTTTCTACTAGCAACCAAATTCATCAACTCGTCCATCTTAGCACTAAGCGAGTTAATTTCTTCTATAGCGTGCACCTTTTTGCTAGTAGACGACCTTTCAGTGTGCCACTGACAGTAGTTGGTCATGATATTGTCTAGGAGTTTTGTAGCATCTCCTAACGTGATTTCCATGAATGTTCCACCTGAGGCGGAGTCCCAAGATATTGCGAGAAGCGAAATTCAAGCCAGCGTAAAAGATTTGTATAATCATCCACAAACTCAAGCCATGAGCGGGACAATTTCTAATCATAAGCTTCATCCTCTCCCAAGATTGTGCAACGTGTTCATGATCAAGTTGCTTGAAATTCATGATATCGTTATGTAAGGAGATAATCTTAGCCGGCGGAAAATACTTGGATATGTAACCATCTTTGCACTTATCCCAAGAATCGATACTATTTTTAGGCAAAGAAGAAAACCAAGTTTTTGCGCGATCTCGCAACGAGAAAAGAAAAAGTTTCAACTTAATCACATCATTATCCACATCTGTTTTCTTTTGCATATCACAAAGCTCAATGAAGGTATTGAGATGGGATGCGGCATCTTCACTAGCAAGGCCAGAGAATTGCTCTTTCATAACAAGATTCAGCAAAGCTGCGTTGATTTCTTACGATTCCGCACTAGTGGCGGGAGCAATCGGAGTACTAATAAAATCATTATTATTGGTACTCGAGAAGTCGCGAAGTTTGGTGTTTTCATCCATGATGACTTCAACAAACAAACAAGCACACAAGCAAGCAAGAAAACCGGCAAAGGAAAACGGCAAAAGGGCAAAAGAATACGGCAAAGCAGAAAGGCAAATGAAAACGGCAAATGTGAAGTGGGGGAGAGGAAAACGAGAGGCAACTAGCAAAAAAAGTAAATGCAAGAGACGAGTTTGTGAGACCTACTTGGATTGATCTCTCCTTCCCCGGCAACGGCGCCAGACATACTTCTACTACTGCAACAAAAGACCTTCCAATGGCGCCAGAAATAGTCGTGTTCACGGCACCAGGAATCCTTGTGCTATGGCTACGCCTTAAGGGACTTCCAAGGCAAATATGCAAAGGATTTCCCCTATGGCCTTGGAGCCTTGCGTGGGTGTCCCCTCGAAGCGGAAAGGGTGATGTAGCGCAGCGGTGGTAAGTATTTCCCTCAGTTTGAGAACCAAGGTATCGATCCAGTGAAGGAGTGTCTCAAGTGCATGCACAAACACAACAAGCTTGCTCCCAACGCTATGAAGGGGTTGTCAATCCCTTATAGATTGTTCGCCAAGTGAGAACTGAAAGCAATAAAGTAACACAGCAAAGTAAAAGCAAAAGTGGAAACGATAGGTGTGAATAGACCCGGGGGTCATAGTGTTTACTAGTGGCTTCTCTCATGAAAGCAAGTAGACGGTGGGTGAACAAATTACTGTCGAGCAATTGATAGAACAGCGCAAAGTCGTGACGTTATCTATGGCAATGACTATATCTATAGGCATCACGTCCAAAACAAGTAGACCGATACTTTCTGCATCTACTACTATTACTCCACATGTCGACCGATATCCAGCATGCATCTAGTGTATTAAGTCCGAAAGAACAGACTAACGCCTTAAGCAAGATGACATGATGTAGATGGACAATCTCATATCTACGACAGAGCCCACCTTGTTACCCTTGATGGCAACTGCACGATGTGTGCCTTGCTGCCCCTACTGTCACTGGGAAAGGTCGCCACACGGTAAGAACCCAAAACCAAGCACTTCTCTCATTGCAAGAATCATAGACCTAGTTGGCCAAACAAAACCCAAGACTCAAAGAGACTTACAAGGATATCAAATCATGCATATAAGAAATCAACAAAGACTCAAATATATATCATAGATAATCTGATCACAAATCCACAATTCATCGGATCTCGACAAACACACCGCCAAAGAGGATTACATCGGATAGATCTCCATGAAGATCATGGAGAACTTTGTGTTGAAGATCCAAGAGAGAGAAGAAGCCATCTAGCTACTAACTACGGACCCGTAGGTCTGAAGTGAACTACTCACTAGTCGTTGGAGGGGCGATGATGTTGATGTAGAAGACCTCCAACTCCAAAGTCCCCTCCAGCAGGGCACCGGGAAGGGTCTCCAGATGAGATCTCATGGAAACGGAAGCTTGCGGCAGCGGAAAAGTATTTTCGTGGATCCCTTGATTTTTTGCTGTATTTTAGGGAATATATAGGCGAAAGATCTAGGTCAGGGGGGCGCCAGGGAGGCCACAAGGCTACCCACCGCCGCCCCCCTGGTGGCGGACGGGGGGCTTGTGGGCTCCGTGTAGCCCTCCTGGCTTGGCCCACAAGCCCCGTGATCTTCTTTCGTTAGGGAAAAATCATTTCGGGGATTTTATTCAGTTTGGACACCATTCCAAAATCAGATCTGAAAAGAGCCAAAAACAAAGAAAAACAGGAACTGGCACTTGGCACTGAATTAATAAGTTAATCCCACAAAAGATATAAAAGGTACATAAAACATCCAAAGATGACAAGATAACAGCATGAAACCATCAAAAATTATAGATACGTTTGAGATGTATCAAGGGCCTATAAATAGGCCTTACGCCTCACTCCTACACCCTCAGTCCACTCCTCCAGAGCCTAAATGAAGCCCCCAGCCACCACATTCGAGCACAGCGAGCTCCAGTGCTCGAGATTGACCGAGGCCCCACCGCTTCAGAGCTCCGTCGACCTTGGGCTACAGGCCAGCTCACGCGCTCCTCTCTCTCCTCCTCCGTGACCTTAGTGAGCTCAGGGAGCTTCCCCACCTCTTCCCAGAGCTAATCCCTCCCAGTAACACCCACTTCATCCACCTCCCGAATCGGCTCCGCCGTTGCCACCTCGTGGCCGGTGACCCAGGGCCTCCCCGTCATCCCTTCGACCACAAGTACGTAGGCGGCGTCGGGTTGGTTCCATTCCCGCCATCGTTGGGACTCAAGGGCGTCGGTGTCGCCGCCAGCATGCCTCCCCTCCCCTCTGTCCACGGGTGGAAGAAGACCCCGACAGGTGTGCCCCACCTGTCGGTGGCACATCTCTCTCCCTCTCTCCTTTCTCAGTCGCTGACCGTAGGCACCCGCGCATCAGGTTTGAACCTGACGGCGCGCACGTCTGGGCTAGCTGGCTGGCTGGCCAGCTGGGCGGGCCCAGCCACAGGCAGAGCCAGGCCAGGGCTGAGCCCTTTTTCATTTTTGTTTTATTTCTGTTTTAAGAGAGTTTGTAGAATTTGTTATTCAATTAAATTTAATTATTTTTCCACCACAATTCTTCTAAAAATGAGTAGGATTTAATAAAGTTGTTAAGCAAATTTTTATGACAACTTTTCTGTATAGTGATATTAAAAGGCTTATTTTGAATACTTTAGCTTTTGTTAAATTGACTTTAAAAATAATCTTTTCACCAAAACCACACACAAATAGTTTTAATACTATAATATAGATTTATCAGAATAGGATAACATTTTTAAAGTGAGTTTGTGTTCTATTTTTGAGTGAGCTATCTATTATTCTATTGTTTACTACGACGATAGATTCCACGTTTGACGAAGGAGTTGGACTCGAAGTCCCTGAAGACCCCAGATACTTAGCTGATCAAGGCAAGCACCCTTTGAGCATGTTTGAGAAAAATATTATTTGCATGCTAGTAGAGCAAATATTCCTAAAGCATATGGTCATGAATATTCGATAAATCATTGATATGATGTTTCCGATGGCTCCTTCAGAGCACTTGCATTTGAGCATGATCCTACCACCTATGAGGGTCACGCTAATATTATGTTGACAAGAAGAGCTAAGCATAGTAGAAGCATGAGCATGATGATGGTAAATATCAAAGGTTTATGAAAACCCCGTCGGGTGCCACTAAAGCCCAAGGGTGATGATGAGTTAGGTGGCCACTTGAGAAGAAGTGGTGCACCACGTACATTTTGGTGTTAGTGGTTTCGGAAACAGGAATAGATTTATGATGTGTCGACCATCCCAGCCTTACATGTACGACCACGATACCCCTTTATGGGGCGGGGCTTTGTTGATTACTTTGGTCGGTGCTAGCAAAGAGCCACATTACTAGTGGCGGGAGTGATATGTGGTCACTCCATGACGGGGTCGTACCAGGTAGGTCGACTATGCTGTTTTTACGTGTTTCGGGCACACCGTTGGTCCCCACATGGATGATACTTTCCAGAGATGGTGCTCATAAGACGTACATCGTGTGGGCTGGGTACCAATCATGTGGAACTCTTCGCCTAGTATCGTCAGGGGAAAGACATTGATCGGGTACTTACGTCAGGTATGCTATATACCGCGAGTCGTGGATGACACGGAAGTTTCCTGGGTATAGTGGGTACAGCGTACAACCTCTGCAGAGTGTTAAACTATTCGAATAGCCGTGTCCATGATCAAGGACAGTTGGGTAATCCTTCTTAAACTACGTCCAATCGTTTGCGCATAAACCAAGCATGTGTGTGTTCAAGGAATTATCTGAGTAAGAGTTGATATGACCAAGTTTGGTGACTTGCCATATTGGGTGAACCCAAAGTATTCAGCCCATAGTAGATATGTTGATATCTGTAACTTGTTGTTCTAAATACCATCTAGCTTATGTTGCACATCCATCTATGATCTTGTTTATTTATAAGCAAGTTGCTATCCACCAATAGTGCATATTACTTGTTATCATACCAACTGCATTATCCATATCATGGGTTGTCTGCGAGTACATTCAAAGTACTCACTGGCTTGCCACTGGTTATGTTATTGACTAGACATGGAAGGACCGGAGTTTGGAGAAGAATTTGTCATCGAAGACGGACTTGCGAACTAGGACGCTTTCCAGTTAGAATGCATGTTGGTGTCGGCTGATGGCAGGGGCACCCGCTTAGCCCCAAGACTTCCACTAGTAGATGTATCAGTGTGATTTGGTCTTATAGGCCCTAACCATGTGAACTTGACCTTGATGGTCATTTGATGTAGTATTTCGGTATGTTTGATGTAAGACTCTTAATATTCAGTATCTGTGTGTTCGGTGAACATTGATCTCTGGGATCACTGAGCACGTTCATTCAGCGATCTCGACTCATAAGTCGGGGTCCCCACAGAGCTGGTATCAGAGCCATCTTGACTGCAGGAAGCCTTAGGTAGCATGGACGATAGCTGATATGAGTAGTACACTAAACCCTTATACTTGAGATTTTCTACCAACCACAAAATTTCTAACCCTCTCCTACAAACTTGTGGATGGTCGCCGTACCTGTGATGCTTCTGGAGACGGGATTTCCCCTACTCTTGGGAGACAGCCTGGAGAAGTGTCAAGTACGCCGCACACCCATTTTTCTCTACCACGAGCACTGGGTCAACGCCGACACAAAGGAATATCACGTCGACGTGATAGTGAAGGCAAACGACTCCCGAACTAGTTGGTTCTTTGAAGGGCTACAAATGGAGAATATGATGTTGGCAGTGGAGACAGCCGCACGAAAGGCGCTCGTGCGTCTCTGCGACATCCTTCCCGAGATGGCTAACGAGCCGACTACTCTTCAGCTGCCTTTTATTAAGGACGGGATTAACCGTAGCAGGACGCTTAACCCATCCTCGGAGGACGGGACGCCACTCAGGTTTGAGACCTACTTTAGCCTCTCCGCCGACACCTTGACTCACCTTCTAATCAAGGAGTCTGTGACGCTTCGCCCAGAACTGCACCAAGTCAAGGACCTACTTCGCCTGGAGAAGATGAAGACCCGCAAGGTCAAGAAGGAAGGAGCAACTGGAGGGCATTCATGCATTGCCTTCCGAGGGGGAATACCACCGCTCCAGGACACTCCTATTTAGAGTCTTTGTCTCACCGCGAAAGAGTACCCTGAGCTCCGCACTCCTTCACCAACAAAGAGACGTCGTGATGGACCGCTCCCATCTCCCACACCTATGAAGGAGGAAGGTACCGATGAAGATGAAGACGAAGATCCTGCAGAGCCTGCATACGAGACCGAATAGTCCGCCGCTTAGAGGAGCGTCTTAGGCAAATTAGGAGTCTCCCCATGCGTAGTTGAGTCCGTGTATAGGTTCATGAGAACCATGAGTGTTGTGTGATCATGTTAATGCAAGCCGCATCTTTGCCTTAGGCAGCTTGTAAGAGACTACATCACTTGTTTTAATTCAATGCATTAATTTTCTCAGAACCTTTGTCGACTCACACACTAGCACTTCGGCATATTGACCTGTCTGCTCCCCAAAAAGGATCATGATTTCAACTCGTACCAGCACCTTCGGCAACCCTAGCACTACCACTTCTGGCCAGGAGCAGGGAACCGGTGGGACCGCTCAGGCTGGAGATCACCTCAAGCAGCAGCAGGGCGACATTCCCCCGCCACCGCCTCCTCCGGAGAGCCTAACAGTGGCTTAGTTCCTCCAAGCTCTCCGAGAGGAACGTCAAGCCAACAATGCTGCTATCCAACAGCTGGCTCAAGTCTTAGTGAACAATCGGCTGCAAAACGGAAATGGCAATAGTCGCTCCACTCTATCTGAGTTTATGAGGACTACGCCCCCTATATTCACGGAGACAACTGAACCACTGGATGTCGATGACTAGATCCGCACCATTGAAGACCTCCCCGCGTTGGTCAAGTGCACTGATGACCACGAGAAAGTCCTTTATGCTTCTCACTGTCTCGGAGGAACGGCCAGAGCTTGGTGGGACGGATTCTATTTCATGCGAGAAGGGCAAGCTATCACGTGGGCAGTATTCAAGGAAGGATTCCGCGCCGCTCACATTCCACCTGGAATGATGACCATTAAGAAGCGGGAATTCCGAGCCTCGAGGCAAGGAAGTGGAACAGTCAAGGAGTACCTACAAAAGTTTAACCTCCTGTCAAGATGTGCACCGGAAGACGTCAACACTGAAGCCGCAAAGGTGGAACGCTTTATGGAAGGACTCCAACAGTCGCTTCAGTATGAGCTGGTTATCTGTGAATGTCGGACCTTCTGCGATCAAGTGAACAAGGCCCTCATGCTTGAGGATAAGCGTCATGCAATGGATGATACCCATAACCGCAAGTTGATGGGTAATGGAGGATCCAGTAACTAGAAGCCACGCCCATGGCAGTCAACCCCAGCAAGACCCAACTATGAGCAACAACAGTACAAGGCACCAATGTTCCGCCAAAACTACCAGCCCCAGCAGCAAGTCAACACCAAACCAGCAATCAACCCGCCCAATAACAGTGGATTCAAGCCCAACATCCTAGGGCAGGTTACGTGCTTCGGATGTGGACAGACTGGGCACAACTCCAGGCAGTGCCCCAACAAGAAGCCCGATGCACCGCGCCCCAATGCCCTAATCAAGGACAAGGTCAAGGAGCACCAAGTCGGAAACCAAGATCCGTGCAACCAGCAGTACCATGGTAGGGTACACATTAATCACATCTCCATAGAAGAAGCACAGGAAGACCCGGACTGAATACTGGGTACGTTCCTCGTCAACTCCATCCCAGCAACGGTATTGTTTGATTGTGGTGCTTTGCATTATTTTGTTACCCGAAAGTTTGCGGAAAGTGTAATTTGAAGCCTACCCTCCTTAATGGGCAAATGGCAGTACATACCCCGAGAGCAGTGCTAAGGGCCAACCTAGGATGTAGAGGAGTCTGGATCAACATTAATGGGATAAGCTTCAGCAGATCTCATTGTCATTAAGTCGCAAAGCTTGGACGTGATCCTTGGAATGGATTGGTTGGCCAAGAACCAAAGCATATTAAACTATGCCAAAAGGGCTATTACCATGGCGAGCGACCAAGGGATCAAAGTCAAGTATGTCCCTGAGCCCACATCCACTCATGTTCCTCAGGTAAATTGCCTATCGGAAGAAGAGTTGGACCGATTGCCAATAGTCTGTGAGTACCCGGACGTCTTTCCTGATGAGCTGCCAGGGATGCCTCCTAACCGAGAAATCGAGTTCATCATTGAGCTCATGCACGGATCAAGGCCTATCTATAAGAAGCCTTATAGGATGGGATCCGAGGAGCTAGCGGAGTTGAAGAAGCAGTTGGATGAACAACTCAGGAAGGGATTCATCCGTCCGAGTGCATCAACTTGGGGATCACCTGTTCTGTTCGTGTCTAAGAAGGATGGGACTATCAGACTCTGCGTCGATTACCGTTCTCTCAATGAAGTCTCAATCAAGAACAAGTACTCACTCCCCAAGATAGAGGACCTATTTGACCCATTAAATGGTGCCATGGTATTTCCCAAGATCGACCTCAGATCTGGATATTACCAAGTGAAGATCCGACCCAAGGACATACCTATGACGGCATTTTTGACTTGGTACGGTCTATACATGTGCACACTCATGTCATTTGGGTTGACCAATGCCCCAGCATACTTCATGTACCTCATGAACAAAGTCTTCATGGAATACATGGATAAGTTTGTCATCGTCTTCATCGATGACATATTAATCTTCGCCAAGTCTGAAGAGGAACATGAGAAACACTTGAGACTAGTGTTGGAAAAGCTTCGAGAGCACCAGCTTTATGCCAAGTTTAGCAAATGCAAATTCTGGTTGCATGAAGTTGGATTCCTCGGTCATACCATGACGGCAAATGGATTGGCGATCGATCCTTCCAATTTTACCATGGTAACCAATTGGGAGTCACCAATCGATGTGAAGAAAGTCCGAAGCTTCCTCGGACTCACGGGATACTACTGCAAGTTCGCGGAAGAGTTCTCCCGCATCGCTCGACCAATGACTCAGCTCTTGAAGAAGGGCAAGATGTTCGAATGGACGCCGGAGTGCGAAGAAAGCTTCCAGGAGTTGAAGAAGAGACTGACTACCGCCCCAGTATTGGCTACTCCAGATATCAGCAAGGAGTTTGTGATATATTGTGATGCCTCAAGAACCGGGCTCGGTGGAGTCCTAATGCAAGACGGCAGGGTCATGGCTTACCTGTCACGACAACAGCGCTCGCATGAGGATAACTACGCCACGCATGATCTCGAGTTGGCAGTCGTAGTGCATGTCCTGAACACATGGAGACGGTACCTTCTAGGGAAGCGATGTGAAATATACACCGACCACAAGAGTCTGAAGTATATATTTACTCAAAGGGAATTTAATATGAGGCAACGAAGGTGATTGGAGCTAATCAAAGACTACGACCTCAGCATTCAATATCACCCTGATACATCTCCAACGTATCTATAATTTTTGGTGGTTTCATGCTATTATCTTGTCAAACTTTGGATGTTTTGTATGCCGTTTATATCTTTTTTGGGACTAACTTATTAACTCAGTGCCAAGTGGCAGTTCCTGTTTTTCTGTGTTTTCGATCCTTTTCAGAGGAGGATTTTAAATGGAGTCCAAACAGAATAAAACTTCCCAAACAATTTTTTCCGGAACAGAAGATACGCAGAAAGCTTGGGAACCAAGGCACGGAGTCCCGGGGAAGGCCACAAGCCCCCATGGCGCGGCCAGGGGGGCCCGTGCCTCCTAGGCTTGTGGGCTCCCTGGGCCTCCCCTGCCCTAGCTACTTCGCCTATAAATTCCCTAAAATCTCCAAAAAAATCAGGAGACCCACGAAAATACTTTTTCGCCGCCGCAAGCTTCTGTCTCCGCCAGATCCCATCTGGGGCACGTTCTGGTGCCCTGTCGGAGGGGAGATTTGGATACGGAGGGCTTCTTCATCAACACCATGACATCTCCGATGATGCGTGAGTAGTTCACCATAGACCTACGGGTCCATAGCTAGTAGCTAGATGGCTTCTTCTCTCTCTTGGATCTTCAATACAAAGTTATCCATGATCTTCATGGAGATCTATCTGATGTAATTTTCCTTTGCGGTGTGTTTGTCGAGATCCGATGAATTGTGGATTTATGATTAGATTATCTATGAATCTTATTTGATTTTCTTCTGATCTCCCTTATGCATGATTTCATATCCTCGTAATTCTCTTCGAGTTATGGGTTTTGTTTGGCCAACTTGATCTATGATTCTTACAATGGGAGAAGTGCTTGGTTTTTGGTTCATACCGTGCGGTGACCTCACCCAGTGACAGAAGGGGTAGCGAGGCACGCATCGTGTTGTTGCCATCAAGGGTAAAAAGATGGGGTTTTCATCATTGGTTTGAGTTTATCCCTCTACATCATGTCATCTTGCTTAAGGTGTTACTATGTTCGTCATGAACTCCATACACTAGATGCATGCTGGATAGCGGTCGATGTGTGGAGTAATAGTAGTAGATGCAGAAAGTATCGGTCTACTTGTCTCGGACGTGATGCCTATATGTATGATCATTGCCTTAGATATCGTCATGACTTTGCGCGGTTCTATCAATTGCTCGACAGTAATTTGTTGACCCACCATAATATTTGCTATTTTGAGAGAAGCCTCTAGTGAACACTATGGCCCCCGGGTCTACTTCACACTATACTTTCAGCCTTACTCTTTTACTTCATTGCACTTTCTACCTTCGGATATCACTTTGCAATGAATCTTGAATAGATTGACAACCCCTTTACAGTGTTGGGTGCAAGCTCTTTTGTGTTTGCGCAGGTACTCTGGACTTGACGCGATTCTCCTACTGGATTGATACCTTGGTTCTCAAACTGAGGGAAATATTTACTGCTCATGTCCTGCATCACCCTTTCCTCTTCAAGGGAAAAAACAACGCAAGCCAAGTCTCCGTCAACGTGCCAATTTCTGGCTCTGTTGTTTGAGAAGTAGGAGAAGGATTTCTGGCGCCGTTGCAGGGGAGGATGAAGTCAAGAACTCATCCAAGTAAGTGTCGCAAACTCATCTCTCGCATTTACATTTTTTTCCTCTCGTTTTCCTCTCCCCCACTTCTGAAAAACAAAAATTTACAAAAATATTTGCCTTTTTCATTTGCCTTTTTCGTTCGCCATTTTTTCTCGCTTGCTTTCTGTTCGCTTGTGTGCTTGCTTGCTTGCTGAAGTCACATTGACTGAAAACACCAAACTTTGTGACTTCTCGAAAACTAATAATAATGACTTTATTAGTACTTTGATTTCTCCCGCCACTAGTGCAGAATCATACGAAATCAATGCTGCTTTGCTGAATCTTGTTATGAAAGAGCAATTCTCCGGCCTTCCTAGTGAAGATGTCGCGTCCCATCTTAATACCTTCAATGAGCTTTGCGATATGCAGAAGTAGAAAGATGTGGATAATGATGTGATTAAATTGAAGCTTTTTCCGTTCTCGTTGCGAGATCGAACAAAAACTTGGTTTTCGTCTTTCCCAAAAATAGTATTGATTCTTGGAACAAGTGCAAAGATGCTTATATATCCAAGTATTTTCCGCCGGCTAAGATTATCTATCTCCGTAATGATATCATGAATTTTAGGCAACTTGATCATGAACATGTTGCACAATCTTGGGAGAGAATGAAATTGGTGATTAGAAATTATCCCGCTGATGGCTTGAGTCTTTGGATGATTATACAAATCTTCTACGCTGGCTTGAATTTCACTTCTAGAAATATCTTGGACTCCGCCTCGGGTGGAACTTTCATGGAAATCACGTTAGGAGAAGCCACAAAACTCCTAGACAATATCATGATGAACTACTCTCAGTGGCACACTGAAAGGTCACCTACTAGTAAAAAGGTACACGCTATAGAAGAAAATAACTCGTTAAGTGCTCAGATGGATGAGTTAATGAATTTGGTTGCTAGTAGAAGTGCTCCTTTAGATCCTAATGACATACCCTTGTCTTCCTTGATTGAGAGTAGCAACGCTAGCTTGGACGTCAATTTTGTTGGTAGGAATAATTTTGGCAACAACAATGCTTTTAGAGGAAACTATGTTCCTAGGCCTTTTCCTAGTAACCCCTCTAATAACTTTGGCAACTCCTACAACAATACTCATGGAAATTGCAATAGATTACCCTCTGATCTAGAGAGTAATATCAAAGAGTTTATCAACTCACAAAAAAAATTCAATGCGTCCATAGAGGAAAAACTACTCAAAATTGACGATTTGGCTAGGAGCGTTGATATTTAGTGATATTGAAACTTTGAATGTCCATAGAGAATGTCTAGTGATATTGATGCTTTTAAAGTTAGATGTGCTCCTCCCAAGATCAATATGGATGAAACTTTGAAAGCTATGCGTGTTTCCATGAGTGAGAGCATAGAAAGAACCGCCCAAATTCGTGCTAGACATGAATGGCTTAAAAAGGCGTGTTCTCGTGATAAGAATCACGAAGATCTTAAAGTGTTTGGTGTGACTCCCATTGAATCTTTGTTTTCTTGTGTCAAACCTAATGATGATGGGGCTGGATATGAATCCCCTTTGGTTGAAAAATGCCCCAATGTTTCGGAGTCCATCTATCTTGATGCTAAAAGCATTGAAAGTGGAGTAGAAGATACTAAAACCTTGAGTAGCAATGAAACTACTACTTTGGATTTCAAGGAATTCAATTATGATAGTTGCTCCTTGATTGAATGCATTTCCTTGATGCAATCCATGCTAAACTCTCCACACGCTTATAGCCAAAACAAGGCCTTTACCGTTCATATTGTCGAAGCTATGATAAAATCTCTTGAAGAGAAACTAGAATTGGAAGTTTCTATCCCTAGAAAGCTTCATGGTGAGTGGGAACCTCCTATGAAAATCAAAAGAAAAAACTATGAATGCAATGTTTTGTGTTATTTGGGTGCTAGTGTTTCTGCGATTCCAAAGTCTTTATGTGATGTTCTGGGTTTTAATTAGATTGAGGAGTGTTCTCTTAATTTGCACCTTGCGGATTCTACTGTCAATAAACCCATGGGAAGGATCAATGATGTTCTTATTATTGCAAATAGGAACTATGTACTCGTGGATTTCATTGTGCATGACATTGATTGCAATCCTACATGCCCTATCATTCTTGGTAGACGTTTTCTAAGGACTACCGGTGCTACCATCGATATGAAGGAAGGGAATATTAGATTTCAATTTCCGTCAAAGAAGGGCATGGAAATTTTTCCTAGAAAGAATATAAGATTTCCTTATGAATCCATGAGGAGGGCTACTTATGGTTTGAGCACCAAAGACGACGATAATGATTCTGTTGCTTTATGCCTAGCTAAGGGTGTTAAACAATAGCGCTTGCTGGGAGGCAACCCAATGAATTTATCTTTTCTTTCTGTTTTGTTGCGTCCAGACCATCATAATTCTGTTACGACGGTGTCTTTTGTGTTTATTTTTGTGTTTGAGCCAAGCAAAACCATTATGACTAGTCTTGGTGATGGTTGTTTGATCCTGCTGGAAAAAGACACAAACTTTTTGCTCAAGAGATTATTTTTCATTTTTATTCAGAAAGAGCTTTTGAGTTCATTCTTTTTTCTTATGGTTGATATGCCTTTTGCCCAGGCAGTCGTCGTTGTTCAGAATTTTTGAGGTACCAAAAGTATACAAAGTATACAGATTGCTACAGACTGGTCTGTTTTTGACATGTTCTGTTTTTGTTGATTTGGTTGCTTGTTTTGATGAAACTATGGATAGTATCGGGGGGTAATAGCCATGGAAAAGTGAGAATACAGTAATGTAACACCAATATAAATATAAATCAAGATTGCTACAGTACCTAAAGAGGTGGTAGTTTGTTTTCTTGTGCTAATGATATCACGAGTTTCTGTTTAAGTTTTGTGTTGTGAAGTTTTCAAGTTTTGGGTGATGTTCTCATGGACAAAGGGATAAAGAGTGGAAAGAGCTCAAGCTTGGGGATGCCCAAGGCATCCCAAGCCAAATTCAAGGACACCAAAAAGTATAAGCTTGGGGATGCCCCAGGAAGGCATCTCCTCTTTCGTCTTCAATCCATCGGTAACATTACTTGGAGCTATATTTTTATTCACCACATGATATGTGTTTTGCTTGGAGCATCTTGTATCGTAGGAGTCTTTTCTTTTTGTTGTGTCACAATCATCCTTCCTGCACACATTTTGAGAGAGACATGCACTCATCGTGATTTTGCTAGAATGCTCATCGTGCTTCACTTATATCTTTTGAGCTAGATAATTTTGCTCTATGTGCTTCACTTAGATCTTTTAGAGCACGGTTGTGCGTGACTTGGTAGTTGGTTTTTGCTATGAAAGTAGTCCCAAAGGTGATAGGTACCCAAAGAGGATACGAAAACCTCCATCTTCATGTGCATTGAGTAGAAAGAGAAGTTTTGATTCCTCTCAATTAGTTTTGAGACGTGGATTTGGTAATATTAAGTGTTATGTTAGTAGGGTGTTGTGAATCTTCAAATGCTTGTGTTGAAGTTAGTGATTCCCGTAACATGCACGTATGGTGAACCACTATGTTAGGAAGTCACTGCATAATTGATCTATTGATTGTCATCCTTTGTGTTGCGGTCGGGATCGCGTGATGGTTTACACCTACCAACCCTTCCCCTAGGAGTATGCGTTTAGCACTTTGTTTCGATTACTAATAAAAACTTTCGCAACAAGTATGTGAGTTCTTCATGACTAATGTGAGTCCATGGTATAGATGCACTTTCACCTTCCACCATTTCTATCCTCTCTAGTGTCGTGCAACTTTCGTGGGTGCACAAACTCACCATATGCCTTCCTCAAAATAGCCACTATACCTACCTACTATGGCATTTTCATTGCCATTCTGAGATATATTGCCATGCAACTCCCACCGTTTCGTCTCATGACTTGTATCGTCACTATCATATTGCCATTGCATGATCGTAAGATAGCTAGCGAGATGTTTCAACGTCATACGCCAAGCTAGATCGTTGCACATCCCGGTACACTGCCGGAGGCATTTCCTATAGAGTCATCATCGTTCTGAGCTTTGAGCTGTGAGTAAATAAAAGTGTGATGATAATCATTATTAGAGTATTGTCCCATGTGAGAAAAAAAAGAGGCCAAAGTTGCCCACATAAAATAAAAAGAGGCCAAAGTTGCCCAAACAAAAAAAAGAGAAAAAGAGAGAAGGGACAATGCTACTATCTTTTTCCACACTTGTGCTTCATAATATCACCATGTTCTTCATGATTGAGAGCTTCTTGCTTTATCACCACCATATGCTAGTGGGAATCTTTATTATATAACTTGGTTTGTATATTCCAATGATGGGCTTCCTCAAATTGCCCTAGGTCTTCGTGAGCAAGCAAGTTGGATGCACACCCACTAGTTCTCCTTTTGAGCTTTCACATACTTATAGCTCTCGTGCATCCTTTGTATGGCAATCCCTACTCATTCACATTGATATTTATTAATGGGTATCTCCATAACCCTTTGATATGCCGAGTCAATGTGACCATCTCCTCCTTTTTGTCTCACAACCACGACCACACTCTATTCCACCTATATTGCTATATCCATGGCTCACGCTCATGTATTGTGTGATAGTTGTAAAACGTTTGAGAAAGTAAGAGTGCGAAAACAATTACTTGGCCAATACCGGGGTTAGGCATGATTTAAATTAGTTGTGTGGGGATGATGGAGCATAGCTAGACTATATGATTTTGTAGGGATAACTTTCTTTGGCCTTGTTATTTCGAAAGTTCTTGATTACCTTGCTAGTTTGCTTGAAGTATTATTGTTTTCATGTCAATAGAAAACTATTGTTTTGAATCCTACGGATCTGAACATTCATGTCACATGAAAGAATTTACAAAGGACAACTATGCTAGGTAGCATTCCACATCAAAAATTCAGTCTTTATCACTTCCCTACTCGAGGACGAGCAGGAGTTAAGCTTGGGGATGCTTGATACGTCTCCAACTTATCTATAATTTTTTATGGTTTCCTCCTATTATCTTATCAAACTTTGGATGTTTTGTATGCCTTTTATATCTTTTTTGGGACTAACTTATTAACTCAGTGCCAAGTGCCAGTTCCTGTTTTTCCTGTGTTTTTGACCCTTTTCAGAGGAGGATTTTAAACGGAGTCCAAACGGAATAAAACTTCCGAAAAGATTTTTTCCGGAACAGAAGATACGCAGAAAGCTAGGGAACCAACGCAAGGAGTCCCGGGGGAGGCCACAAGCCCCCATGGCGCGGCCAGGGGGCCCGCGCCTCCTAGGCTTGTGGGCTCCCTGGGCCTCCCGTGCCCTAGCTCCTTCGCCTATAAATTCCCTAAAATCCCTAAAAAAATCAGGAGACCCACGAAAATACTTTTCCGCTGCCGCAAGCTTCTGTCTTCGCAAGATCCCATCTGGGGCACGTTCTGGTGCCTTGCCGGAGGGGAGATTCGTATACGGAGGGCTTCTTCATCAACACCGTGACCTCTCCGATGATGCGTGAGTAGTTCACCATAGACCTACGGGTCCATAGCTAGTAGCTAGATGGCTTCTTCTCTCTCTCTTGGATCTTCAATACAAAGTTCTCCATGATCTTCATGGATATCTATCCGATGTAATCTTATTTTGCGGTGTGTTTGTCGAGATCCGATGAATTGTGGATTTGTGATCAGATTATCGATGAATCTTATTTGAGTTTCTTCTGATCTCTCTTATGCATGATTTCATATCCTTGTAATTCTCTTCGAGTTATGGGTTTTGTTTGGCCAACTTGATCTATGATTCTTGCAATGGGAGAAGTGCTTGGTTTTGGGTTCATACCGTGCGGTGACCTCACCCAGTGACAGAAGGGGTAGCGAGGCACGCATCGTGTTGTTGCCATCAAGGGTAAAAAGATGGGGTTTTCGTCATTGATTTGAGTTTATCCCTCTACATCATGTCATCTTGCTTAAGGCGTTACTCTGTTCGTCATGAACTCAATACACTAGATGCATGCTGGATAGCGGTTGATGTGTGGAGTAATAGTAGTAGTTGCAGAAAGTATCAGTCTACTTGTCTCGGACGTGATGCCTATATCTATGATCATTGCCTTAGATGTCATCATGACTTCGCGCGGTTCTATCAATTGCTCGACAGTAATTTGTTGATCCTCCGTAATATTTGCTATTTTGGGAGAAGCCTCTAGTGAACACTATGGCCCCCGGGTCTACTTCACACTATATTTTCAGCCTTACTCTTTTACTACGTTGCACTTTCTGCCTTAAGATCTCACTTTGCAATCAATCTTGAAGAGATTGACAACCCCTTTATAGCGTTGGGTGCAAGCTCTTTTGTGTTTGTGCAGGTACTCTGGACTTGACGCGATTCTCCTACTGGATTGATACCTTGGTTCTCAAACTGCGGGAAATACTTACTGCTACTGTGCTGCATCACTGTTTCCTCTTCAAGGGAAAAACCAACGCAAGCCAAGTCTCCGTCAACGTGCCAATTTCTAGCGCTGTTGTTTGAGAAATAGCACACCCCAGTAAGGCCAATGTGTTGTCGATGCCTTAAGGTGGAAGGCCAGTACCTTGAATGTTATGCTCAAGGAAAGGCTAACCGCCTTATATGAAGAGCTGGAAAGCCTCGGGTTGGAGCTAGTTGAACCGGGATTCCTAGCTGACCTTCAAGTCAAACCGACTCCAGAAGACAACATCAAAGAGGCCCAGAAGGGGCACAAGAGCATTGAAGGCATCAAGAAGAAGATCCAGGAAGGCAAGGCCCCAGAATTCTCAGTGGATGAACAAGGAGTTGTGTGGTTTGGGAAACGTTTATGCATACCCGACAAGGTTGAACTCAAGGGTTTAATCCTGCAAGAAGCTCATTACAAACCCTACTCTATTCACCCCGGTGGCACCAAGATGTATCAAGACCTCCAGAAAAGGTTCTGGTGGAATGGCATGAAGAGGGAAATAGCTTCCTATATCGCCAAATGCGACATGTGCCAGTGGGTCAAGGTTGTGCACCAACGACGTGCTGGATTGCTACAACATCTCCATGTGTCCGAATGGAAGTGGGACCGAGTCGGCATGGACTTCGTCGCCGGTCTACCAGGGTCCAGCAGAGGCCATAACTCCATATGGGTCATCGTCGACCATCTAACCAAGGTATCTCACTTCATTCCGGTCAGCACCAATTATGGTGATGACAAGCTGGCTAGCCTCTACATTGAGCGTATTGTTAGCCTCCATGGAGTTCCCAAGGAAATTGTATCTGACTGAGGCACGCAATTCACCTCAAGATTCTGGAAGAAGTTCCAAGAAGCTCTTGGAACCAAACTCTCCTGCAGCACCGCCTTCCACGTGTAGGCGGGCGGGCAAACGGAGCGAGTGAATCAGATACTTGAGGATATGCTTCGCGCTTGTGTCTTAGCACACAAGACTAAATGGGAAGACTGCCTGTCGTTCGCTGAGTTCTCATACAACAACAACTACCAGTCCAGTCTCGAGATGGCCCCATTTGAAGTGCTATATGGACAGAAATGCTGCACCCCGCTCAACTGGTCCGAAACTAGTGAAGCATTGATTTTTGGGCTGGCAGCTCTTCATGAAGCCGAAGACAAAGTGCAACTTGTCCGGGAAAACTTGAAGGCAGCCAAGTCAAGACAGAAGAGCTATGCGGATTCCCACCGCAGGGAATTGGAGTTCAACCTCGGAGACCAGGTGTACCTCCATGTCACACCTCTCAAGGAACCAAGCGTTTCCATGTCAAGGGGAAACTTGCTCCAAGGTCCATTAGACCTTTTAAGATCGCGACAAGGCATGGAGAAGTTGCTTACCAGTTGGAGCTACCTCCGGAACTTTCAGGTGTGCACAACGTCTTCCACGTGTCACAACTTAGGAAACGTATGCAAGCGCCAAACCATCCAGATCTTTACAAGGACATTGACCATCAATCCATCAACCTCCAACGAGACCTCACATATCGTGAGAGGCCGATCCGCATCCTGGATGAAGCAGAGCATTGCACCAGAAGCCGCACCATCAAATATTTCAAGGTTCAGTGGATGCAACCACACCAAAGCAAAAGCAACATGGGAGCATGAAGACTATCTTCGATCTGAATTTCCGCACTTTTTTAGCACTTAGCTTAGGAATCTCGGGGACGAGATTCTTGTAAGGGGATAGATCTATCACACCCTGTTTTTATCTCACTTCAACTGTAATTTCCAAATCTGAATTTATTAAAACTTTTTAAACAAGTTCTATGAGTGTCATGTTTGTCATTGATTGTGTGTATGATTGATTGAGTGACCCAAAAAATAGCTTTTATAACATGACTATTTCATAAAAACCTTTTCTCATTTTTGACTATTTCAAGACCTTGCTTTGGGTTTGTACCGCAACTCCCTAATGACAAGGGAGTGCCTTAATCCAAAGATGGTAATCTGGTTTTAGAACTATTTTAACTCCCCAATATCATAAAATAAATATTTTACAAAATATTTTCCTATTTTATTTGCATGTTCATTTATGAGGCCAGAAATGATATTTCTATATGACAAATTACTTTTCTCCCTCAGAAAAATTTGAGTAAATTTGGAGATACTCAGAGGACATATATTTTACATACATAAGATTTGCAACCACTATTTATGTTCAAAATATTTGAGCAAATCCTTGAAAACCTATTCTGTCTGTTTTGACCTTTTGAAATATTATATTTCCAATAAATTCCCAGAATATTCCAGCAATCTTCCCAAGCTATATTTGGTGGCCATGCCAAGTTTCACCTCATTCCAAGGTGGTTTGCTTCACCAAATAATCCTAAAACCCTTTGTGTCCAGAATCTAGTTGAAGCAACTCTACATAGCAAAGTTTGTTCAAATGGCTTGAAACTTTGTAGGCGTGCTCAACACCCAAATGAGGAGCCTCTGCCAAAAATGAGATTTGTAGGGATTAACTTACCCACATTCCCTTTGGAAAGGACAAATCTGCCCATTTGGGGTTTATTTCAAGTTTGCACTGCCAAACTTATCCAATGAAGGTCAAATTTGGTGGAGCATCCTATTTTTGCATCAAACTTAATCGTGTTAACTTTCATCACTAGTGGTGAAGTGTAGCTACCCCAAACACCTGTCGAACACCTTCTGCCAGCTTGGTAAAACAGCACTTACCTCACTCTACACCCATGCACTTTCCTTCAAACTCATAGACCAAGCAACCAGCACCACTCCTCAACTCTAGATGAGTGGCCGCCCTCTGGTTCCAAGCAGAAGAGCCAAAATCTCCATTTTAGTTCCTGGCTCAAGTTTGGCATCATCTCTTTAATCACTCCCTTTGACCCACAGTGAGTCTCTCAGCTCTCAAACGGCTAGGGATCATCTAACCCCACCCCAGGACACACCAGACGCAGCCAAGGCACCCCAGAGCGCACCAGCATGTCGTGGCATGCCAAAACTGTGCTTTGGGCGTTCTACAGGGCGCGCTCGCGGCAAAGGTGGCCAGCCCCGGCCGGTTTAAGCCACCCATCGATGCCTCTCCACATCCGCGACAACCTTCCTCCATTAGGGAAGCCTCAGGGCCCCTCCTCCCCTGCTGTGTTGGCCGAAGCGACGCGTTCCCATGCGCGCCAGATTCGGCCAAAAGAACACGACCATGCATGCACGTGCACTCCTTGCTCTCTCTCCCTCTCAGTGAGTCATAGGGTTCCTAAACCATGTCCGCAATATCGTGGTTTCGACTCCAAGGTCTCTCTGCCTCTCCTGCGAGCCACAGTGAAACCACCGGCTCTTCCCGCTCGGTGCACCATTGAGGGCCTATCAATAGGCCTTCCCCCTCGCTCCTGCACCCTCACTCCACTCCTCCAGAGCGTAAATCGAGTCCCTAGCCACCCCATTCAATCACAGAGAGCTCCAGTGCTCGAGATCGACTGAGGCCCCGCCGCTCCAGAGCTCCGTCGATCTCGGGCTACATGCCATCTCTCGCGCTCCTCTCTCCTCCTCCGTGACCGTACTGAGCTTAGGGAGCTTCCCCACCTCTTCCCCGAGCTAATCCCTCCTTGTAATAGACACTTCATCCACCTCCTAAATCGGCTCCGCCACTGCCACCTCTTCGTCGGTGACCCAGGGCCTCCCGTCATCCCTTCGACCACCAGCGGGTAGGCGGCGACGTGTTGTTTCCATTCCTGCCATCGTTGGGGCTCGAGGGCGTCGGTGTCGCCGCTGGCGTGCCTCCCCTCACCTCTGTCCAGAGGTGGAAGACGACCCCTATAGGTGTGCCCCACCTGTAGGTGGCACATCTCTCTCCCTCTCTTGTCTCTCAGCCACTGACCATAGGGGCCCGCGCGTCAAGTTTGAACCTGATGGTGCGCGCCTGGGCTCGCTGGCTGGCCGGCCAGCTCGGCCGGCCCAGCCACAAGACGAGCAAGGCCAGGATTGGTGCCTTTTTCATTTTTGTTGTATTTTTGTTTTAAATTATTTTTTTTAGAATTTTTTATTCAATTAGATTTAATTATTTTCCACCACAATTCTTCTAAAAATTTGTAGGATTTAATAAAGTTGTTAAGCAAATTTTTATGACAACTTTTGTGTACAGTGATAATTAAAAGGTTTATTTTGAATACTTTAGCTTTTCTTAAATTGACTTTAAAAATAATCTTTTCACAAAAACCAGAGACAAATATTTTTCAAACTATAACATAGATTTATCAGAATAGGATAACATTTTTAAAGTGAGTTTGTGTTCTTTTTTGAGTGAGCTACTTATTATTCTATTATTTACTATGACGATATATTCTATGTTTGACGAAGGAGTTGGACTCGAAGACCCCGAAGACCCCAGATACTTAGCTGATCAAGGCAAGCAACCCTTCAACCATGTTTGAGCAAAATATTATTTGCAGTCTAGTAGAGCAAATATTCCCGTTGCATATAATCATGAATATTCGGTAAATCATCCATATGATGTTTCCGATGGCTCCTCCGGAGCACTTGCATTTGAGCATGATCCTACCACCTATGAGGGTCACGCTAATATTATGTTGACAAGTAGAGCTAAGCATAGTAGAAGCATGAGCATGATGATGGGAAATATCAAAGGTTTATGAAAACCCCATCGGGTGCCACTAACGCCCGAGGGTGATGATGAGTTAGGTGGCCACTTGTGAAGAAGTGGTGCACCGGGTACATTTTGGTGTGAGTGGTTTCGGAAACAGGAATAGATTTATGATGTGTCGACCGTCGCAACCTTACAGGTACGACACGATACTCCTTTATGGGACGGGGCTTTGTTGATTACTTTGGTCGATGCTAGCAAAGAGCCACATTACTAGTGGTGGGAGTGATATGTGGTCACTCTCGTGACGGGGTTGTACCAGGTAGGTCGACTATGCCATTTTTACGTGTTCCGGGCACACCGTTGGTCCCCGCATGGATGATACTGTCCAGAGATGGTGCTCGTAAGACGTACATCATGTGGGCTGGGTACCAATCGAGTGGAACTCTTTGCCTAGTATCGTCTGGGGAAAGGCATCGATCGGGTACTTACCTCGGGTATGTTATATACCGCGAGTCGTAGATGACACAGCAGTTTCTCAGATCTCGTGGGTACAGCGTACAACCTCTGCAGAGTGTTAAACTATTCGAATAGTCGTGTCCACGGTCAAGGAAAGTTGGGTAATCCTGCTTAAACTACATCAAGTCATTTCCGCAAAAGCAAAGAGTGTGTGTGTTCAAGGAGTTATCTGAGTAAGAGAGTATATGACCAAGTTTGATGACTTGGCATATTGGGTGAACCCCAAATGTTCAGCCCACAGCAGATATGTTGATATCTATAACTTGTTCTCCTAAATACCATCTAGCTTATGTTGCACATTCATCTATGATCTTGTTTATTAATAAGCAAGTTGCTATCCACCAATACTGCATATTACTTGTTATCATACCAACTGCATTATCCATATCATGGGTTGTTTGCGAGTACATTAAAAGTACTCACTGGCTTGCCACTGGTTATGTTATTGACTAGACATGGAAGGGCCGGAGTTTGGAGAAGAATTCGTCATCGGATACGGACTTGCGAACTAGGACACTTCCCAATCAGAATGCTTGTTTGTGTAGGCTGATGGAATGGGCACCTGCTTAGCCCCAAGACTTCCGCTAGTAGATGTATCGGTGTGATTTGGCCTTATAGGCCCTACCTATGTGAACTTGACCTTGATTGTCATTTGATGTACTATTTCGGTATGTTGGATGTAAGACTCTTAATATTCAGTATATGTGTGTTCCCTGAGCATTGATCTCTGGGATCACTGAGCACGTTCATTCGGGGATCTCGTCTCGTAAGTTGGGGTCCCCACAAATGGGTAATAAGAAAACCTAGCACCTCACCTAATTAAAACAATTCCAAAATATGTGATTTTCAATGAACCAAAAATGGCCTTTGAAAATGTTCATCCTTTCTGATAAATATTGGCAACAATATTTCAGGGATGCATTTTATTTATCACACCCCTTTTGGCATTTAATTTAATCCAACAAATCTTCTAAAAATATCAATTAATGCACTATAATTATCTAGATGCTCCAAAATTTCTGATACTTTTGTGTGAGTTTGAAAATATTAAACTATAAACTATAAAATGTTTCAGACATTTTGGGCTAAGTGTTTTGGCCTAATAAAATAAAAAAATGTCAGAAATAATAAAATAGTACAAAAAACAATTAAATAAAAAAGGAGAAAAACCCCTCGGCCACTTACGTGAAGTGAAGGCCCAACACCCCCCTTGGTTGTCCTTTTCCTCCTACCGACTCACAAAGGAGGAGATGGCCGCCGCGTGATGTGCCTCTAGCATGCAGCTACGTGCATGATCGGCATGCTGGTGAAGGGGATAAGTATCCCCGGCATCGTCCTGATCCATCCTAGCTCCCAGACGCCCCCTCTCTTCTCTCCTCTCCCCTCTGCCGCCATGGCCGCCGCAGCCGAAGGTAGCCGCCGTAGCTTGAGTAGGTCTCGAGCCCCTTTGACCCCTCCTCAAGCTCCGCCTGGTCCCCCTCGTCCTCTACGCCGAGCAACGCATCGCGGGAGCCCCTGGAGCGACGACCCCGACCCACCTTCTTCCTCGGCTCCGACCACCATCGTCGTCGATTCGCCGTCTTCGATGCCTCCCCGACCTCGCTTTCGACGCCATCGAGTTTGTTGTGAGCCCCAGGATCCAGTCCCCTCCCCCTGGTCATTTTTGTTTCGTGGTCTCTACTCCATCAGGACCCGAGGAGCTCCGCCATTGAGCTCGTCGTCGGTGCTGTTCTAGTCCACCTCAGCCCATGGGGTTTGCCCAATTAGCCTCATGGCTAAGTGGTTGTTCGATTGGAGCAAACCACCGAAGATTTGGTCGCCGGAATAGGTATTTTGATCCCCTCCGTCCTCTTTGGTTCCACCGGCGGCTAAAGGCCGGTGAGTCCGACCCCGCTGACCACCGGGGTTGACCCCTGGGTCAGTGGCAGGTGGCCCTAGCTCTGTTTAAGCTTTGGTTAATTTAAACTAATTAATTTGCCTAATTAAAACCCTAAAGAGTCACTAATAGTGGCCCCAGCCCCACTAATTAAGTTTAAAGTTAAATATTCCTATTTTAAGTTTGTGTCACTAACATGAGGACCCCACATGTCAGGTTTGACCTGCAACGGCCGTTTGACCAGCTGATTTCATGCTCATGCAATGCTTGTGCAGTAATACATTTCTGGTTTACTTCAATTCTAGAAATAGTTTAAAACTTCTAAAATTCATAGAAAATAATCTGTAACTCAAATTGAAATAATTCATATATGAAAATTTATTAGAAAAACCCAAGGAATCTATTAGTGGTATTACCATGCATGATAGAACAAGTTATACCTATTCACCAAGCCAAATAAATTAAAGGGTATTTGAAAATACCTTATTTGAAGTGGAATTTGAATATTTGATTCAAACGAGCTTCAACCTATCTATTAATAGATACATTAGCTCACCCAACATATTCTTGTCATGTCATGATCAGGCATTATATTGTTGCACTTGTCGTGTATTGATTCTTACCTGTTTGCATTGTGGTAGGCTTCGCTCCGCATGATACTCAGAGGTATCCAACTGAAGGAGTGTATCCCTCTGCAAATCTACAAGGCAAGCACCCCTTTTGAGCATTCCGATAAAATCTCATGTTCTCGCTTCTGCTCTCATTTATTGCATTAGGACACATCATTTCAAATGTTATTTGCTTTGGAAGTTGAACCATTCCTCTACATGACCTGTCATTGTCACAGTAAATAGTTAAACCATGCAACCCAGCATGTTGTTGGGGAACGTTGCATGGGAAACAAAAAATTTCCAACGCACACGAAGACCTACCATGGTGATGTTCATCTATGAGAGGGAGATCGGATCCACATACCCTTGTAGATCGCTAAACGGGAAGCGTTAATAAACGCCGTTGATGTAGTGGAACAGCTTCGTGATTCAAATCACCGTCGTCCCACGGTCCGTTCCGATCTAGCTCCGAATGGACGACACCTCCGTGTTCAGCACACGTACAGCTCGATGGCGATCTCCGCCTTCTTGATCCAGTAAGAGAGACGGGGAAGTAGATGAGTTCTCCAACAGCATGATGGCGCGCCGGTGATGGTGATGATCTATTCCTGCAGGGCTCCGCCCGAGCTCCGCAGAAAACCCATCTAGAGGAAGAACTACGAAGTAGAGGTTTAGGGTTCCACGTGGCAAAGTTGTGTCTCAAAAACCCTAAAACCTCTAGTATATATAGGAGGAGGGGAGGGGCTAGCCTTGGGGCTCAAGAGAGCCCCTAGGGCGTCGGCCGAGTGTAGGAGGAGGGGGCTCCAACTCCAATTCGGTTTGGGCAAGGAGGAGTCCCCTCCTTCCTTCCCACCCCCCTCTTTTTTTTCTCCTTTGATTTTTCCTTTAGCCGATATAGCCCTATTGGGCTGGCCTCACCAGACCATAAAGGGCTGGTGCGCCACCCATGGGCTATTGGGTTCTCTCCCGGGTGGGTGGCCCCCTCCCGGTAAAAACCTAGAACCCATTTGTCACTCCCGGTACACTACCGGTAATGCCCGAAATCTTTCCAGGGGCCAAATGAAACAATCCTATATATCAATCTTTGTTTTCGGAACATTCGGAAAACCCTCATGACGTCTGTGATCTATTCGGGACTCCGAACATGTTGGGACCCCGATCCTAAGCCATAGGAATCTAGCCTGTAACACATCGCATCCCTTTGTGGTCTCACGCACGGTTAACTCCACGGCTGCAGCCCTACCTTAGCCGGGACCGTTTGCGTCTTTTGACTCACGTATGCGATAGTGTCGCTAGCAATCCAATGTCAAAGAACCCGGATCGACATGTCTAGTCATAAACCAAAGTGGCAGTACCGCACAAGGACAGGCATACATGACCCAACAAAGCAGGTGTCGGTCATCGGCGAATGTAGACGAGTCGTAGCAAGCTACAAGGACTCCATTACATCGCGTGACATTTCCCCAAAGGGGACAGACACAGCAGCTAAGAAGGACACATGCCGGTCAACCAATGTATCCGGAGCAGTAGCGAACTACCAAGGCTCGTTGGATCACAAAGGGGCATTTCCTTGTAAGGAGTGCTACTAAAGTTCACGACTAGGTATTCGAACCCCATACATACCAAGTAAGACACACGTACGCATGGCATACCGATATGTATAGATACATCGATGGCATCACAACATAACCATAAACATACAAGCTTTATTTAAGAGGCTCGGAAGAGCCACCCACATAATATTGCACATTAAGGGTCTCACGACCCATAATAGCAGTCATACATTACAAGCCAGCGGAAGAGTTATAAACTGTCTGGGTACAGACAGGGCAACTAGAAGGCACATGGCCTGACTATACTACAGAGCCGACGTAGGGCCAGATCGTAGCTGGGACACCAGCTACTCGTCGTCGTCGATGTCTACAAAGAACCCTCCATTAGGGTCATTAGCAACCTCTGCAACATTTATTAAGCAAACATGAGTATGAAGGTACTCAGCAAGACCTTAGGATGACTAACTACTCATGCAAGGTATCAAAAGGTATTGTGGGGTTTCAGGCGGAAAGCCAGCATTTGACTCGTGGCTAGACAACTTGCATTTTGAAATTAGTTTTGACAACTTGATTTCTCGCACACGAGTCCATTAACACCACAACAATACACTATCGTGGAATCATTCCGTCTCCATATGGAAATGCCGTCCACGACACTCACGCTTATCTTGACAATTTTATGAGTAGCCATTGAAGTTATCTATGAACAACATATGTCTCCAAGTAGTCCATATCCGCGGACGCGGCTATTCGAATAGATCATAACCCTGCAGGGGTGTACTTCATCACACACGCTCTCGCCACTTATCGCCATGTGCACGTCATGCACCTCGGCAACCTTCAAGCGGAAGCCCAGCGAGGGAGTCGGCCACGACCGTTAACCACACTAGTACCTAGTCCAGGTTTATCGCCTATCTGAGAGTAACCCGTACGGAAGTCCGGCCGAGGTTTCCGCCACGGCCTCAAACGATGTGCACAGGGTTCCCAAGCCCACCATCCGGGTGCCACTTGGTACACCGTGCCACTGCCTACCGCATCACGGCCCACCTCTCAGGTCAGCACCATGCACGGCCTCCAGCATTACTATAAACACCAGAAACTACTTGCAACTCCTGGACCGAGTACTACGCGATTAATAGGCCGAGCGGGGTCATATTTCAGGGCCCAGCATGTGGTAGTATCTAGTCTTGGATTACATACACGAAACTCAGTTCCTAAGGACGGTTCCAATGAAACAACCCGCCATGTACTCCTACACAGCCTTTCACCGGTACCTTTACCAAATCAAGTTCAACACACAACCTTTGCTCATCAAACACATTTCACAATTCTGTTCATCTCCCAGATGACAGACCATACACAACTCTAAGCATAGCATGCATAGCAGGATAAGGCACATCACAGCTCAAGCAACTACCAGGTATGCTAGGTTGCAAGGTTTGGCTATTTACTGTGACAAGGTTAAGTCATGCAAAGGAAGTGGGTTCAACTATCGTGGCAAAGCAGTTGAAGCATTTGATCTTAAATGCAATAAATAGGTGCAGGAGCAAGAACATGGGAGTTATCGGAATGATCAAAGGGGTTGCTTGCCTTGTTGCTCAGAGGAGGAACGATATCCGTCGGACGGATATTCGGTGGAATCCGGGGGTGCGGAGCCTACCAAAATGAATGGCAACATTCAATAACAATCATATGCACTCAAAATGATGCATGAGCATGGCATGAGAATGCAAGGTGATAAGTTATTTTTTCAACATGTATTAGGTTTAGAGTGGATTTGAATCACATTCGAATAGCAATTCAAACGGGGTATTCTCGGATACCGGTTTAATTGATTCGACCTGATGCTCAGATCAACTTGATGTTAACATGCATGAAATGTCATGTTATGGTACTGATTTGTAATTAGGACAGTGGTGAACATTGTATATATAATGGAATTTGAATATTTTTGCAAATTCCATTTATAAAGTGATTATAAGAATTGAATTATTCCTTATTCCATAATTTAGGGTTCTGTAACTTTTTCAAACATAGTTGAAAATAGCATAATCAGAATCCTTGAATTTTTCTGATACTTTTTCATATATAAATTATTTTCATTGGAGTTACAGATTAATTTCTATGATTTTTACAATTTTTAGCAATTTCCTGAATTAGTTTTATACTGGAAATTCTATTTATTGCATCAGGCTGACGTCAGCAGGTCAGCCGACCTGTTCAGGTCAAACCTGACAGAGGGGCCCCACTGGTCAGCCTCTCTGGGACTAATCCCGCGCTGACCAGCCCTAACTGAGGTTTGACTTGGCCTTGGGCCCACTTGTCAGCGAGTGATTAAGCCCTGAGATGCTGGGTTAGCTTTGCCACGTCGACATCCACCGGCAGCGAGGTCGTCCTCGCCGGCGGGGAGCCTCCGGCGACCACCAGCACGGCGGAGGGGCTCGGAAACGGCGCACAGGGGGCCAAATGCTGCGCGGAGAGCACCAGAGGAACGGCACGTCTCCCGCAGCTTCATTTCTGCACCTAGCCGGGGCTGATCTGGCCGGAGATGACGCCGGCGATGAGCTTGGCGGCGGCCAAGGCTCGGGCGTCATCGGGGTCTTTGAATCAGAGGGATCTACGCTCGGTTCTTAGCTGCTACAGCATCTACGCGTCGACCTGGAGCTGCTGGTGCCCTCGGAAGGACGAGCTGATCATCGGAGGGCTACCGGCGACGAGCGGCAGCGGCAGTCCTCGTCGGGCTCCGGTGAAAATAGAGCCAGAGGAGGGGATCGACGGGGAAAACTTAGGGGAAACGACCGCATGCTCACGGGGAGTGCAGAGCAGAGCTTAGACGGCTCGGGGAAGGCCTGGGGGCGACGAATCGACGGGAGAGGTCCGGCGGCCGGAGGTGGAAGACGACGGCGTTGCGGGCGTTGCAGGGCTCGAGGAAGCTTCGGCTTCTGCAGAGATGACCAGGGCGACGAGGCGGAGCTAATGGCGTGCTCTGGGAGGGGATCCTATAGCCAGGGGCACGGGCAGCTCGAGCTCGAGCTCGGCTCTAATGGCGGCAGCAAGGAGGAGGAGGAGATCCGGGAGGAGGAAGAGAACCGAGGCGGGGAATGGATAGGGGAGGCTCTGGGGAGCTTATCCCCGTCGTCGCCAGCGCGAGGCGGCGGCCAGGCAGGCACGCAGGTGCGTGGCCGCACCGGAGGAGGCGGCGGCCACCTCCTGCTGCCTACTGGCGCGAGGGAGGGGACGAGCGGGGAGATGGGTCGGGCCAGGCTTAGGCGACAGGTAAGGTTTCCCATTTTTTTTCTGTTTTTGTTTTTTTTTTGTTTTGCTAACTATTGTTTTGCTAATTATTTCAGCTCCAAAACAAAAGTAAAAACTATTTTAGACCTCCTGAAATATTTGTTATAATATCCCCACTCATTTCCAAGGTTTTCAACATTTTTGGAAAATTATAGTTTTTGATTTCAATTTTTAAATTTGAAACTAGTGGCTTTTTGCATTTAATCAAAAAGCTTAAAGTGTCAAGAAGATAGTTTTCTCCAATGCTCATTTACTTTCATGATTTATCAGAAAGTTTGAACATTTCTTGAGGCCATTTTGGGTTCATTGATTTTGAACTAGTTTGAGATTTCCTTTAATTAAAATGGTGGCTAGGGTTTTGAGTTTTTTTTCCTTTGCCACATTGTTGTTTTTGTTGAAACTTCTTAGATGCAAATGCAAAGAAGACATGAGCACAATGCTATCTTGCTTAAGGGTTAGGGATGTGACAACTCACCCCCACTCAAAAGAATCTCGTCCCGAGATTTAGAAGTCGTCAGAATAACGCAGGATACTCAAGTCGGAGACGATCCTCTCTTTCCCAAGTTGCCTCCTTTTCAGAATGATTTGACCATTGAACTTTAAGAAACTCGAAGTTTCGACGTCGAGTGGTACGCTCAGCTTGATCAAGAATACGCACGGGGTATTCTTGGTAAGAAAGGTTATCTTGTAGATCAAGCGTTTCGTGGTCCACTTCACGGATAGGATCCGAAAAGCAACGCCTGAGTTGCGAGACGTGGAAAACATCATGAACCTTGGAAAGATGCGGAGGAAGTTCCAACTGGTAGGCAACTTCTCCTCATTTGGCAAGAATGCGAAAAGGACCAATGTAACGAGGAGCCAATTTGCCCTTGATACCGAATCGATGGGTACCCTTCAAAGGTGTAACCCGAAGGTAAGCCTTCTCGTCAACTTCAAAGGTCACAGCCTTATGATGACGATCATATTGGCTCTTTTGACGAGACTGGGCTGTTTTCAACTTTTCACGAATAATGCGAACCTGCTCTTCTGCATCCTGGATCATGTCCGGGCCAAAGAGTTGCCTCTCTCCGGTTTCTGACCAATTAAGAGGGGTTCGACATCTTCGTCCATAGAGAACTTCAAAAGGAGCTCTGCCCAAGCTTGATTGATAACTATTGTTATAAGCGAATTCGGCGAATGGAAGGCACTTCTCCCAATTCATACCGAACGAAATAACACAGGCTCGGAGCATATCTTCTAAGATTTGATTCACTCTTTCTACTTGACCACTTCATTGAGGATGGAAAGCAGTGCTAAAAGATAAGTGAGTCCCCATGGCATTCTGAAAACTTTCCCAGAAGCGAGAAGTAAAGATACTTCCACGGTCCGAGTTAATTTCCAGGGGAACACCATGAAGAGACACTATCCGAGAGAGATATAACTCTACTAGCTGGCTAGCTGTTATACTCTCTCGAACAGGAAGAAAATGAGCCACTTTGGAAAGATGGTCAATGACCACAAAGATAGCATTATTTCCTTTCTTGGTCTTGGGAAATCCGGTAATGAAATCCATGCTAACTTTATCCCATTTCCATTCAGGAATAGCTAAAGGTTGAAGGGTGCCAGCAGGCCTTTGATGTTCTGCCTTAAATCGACGACAAACGTCGCAGTTAGCAACGAACTCAGCAATTTCTCTCTTCATCCTAGTCCACCAGAACCTCTAGCGTAGGTCCTGATACATCTTAGTACTACCGGGATGAATGGTGAGAGGAGAATCATGAGCCTCCTTAAGGATTAACTGCCTTAGATGTGGGTTCTTAGGAACCACTAAACGATTCTGGAAGAACACAACACCTTGATCATTCATGGAAAATTCTTTAGCGTTTCCGCTAAAAATATTCTCCTTGATCCGTGATATACCCTTGTCACGCTTTTGGCCAGTTATAATTTGATCCTTAAGAGTAGACTTCGCCACCAGGGTAGAAAGGAATCCTTGAGGAACAATATGAAGATTCAACTTCCGAAAGTCCTCATGGAGATGTGGTTGACCTTGTTGTAGCATCAAATTGTTACAATAAGATTTACGACTTAGTGCGTCGGCCATAACATTGGCCTTCCCCGGGGTGTAAGTTATCCCTAAGTCGTAATCCAAGATCAACTCAACCCACCGTCTTTGCCTGAGATTCAAATCCGGCTGGGTGAAGATATATTTCAGACTTTGGTGATCAGTGAATATTTCGCAACGATTACCCAAAAGGTAATGTCGCCAGGTTTTTAGTGCATGGACCACAGCTGCAAGCTCAAGGTCATGTGTGGGATAATTATCCTCATGTGGACGCAACTGTCGAGATGCGTATGCGATCACATGACGATCTTGCATGAGAATGCAACCTAATCCTTGTCATGAGGCGTCTCAATAGATAACAAAGTCCTTAGAAAAATCTGGTGGTAGCAACACAGGTGCGGAAGTCAGGCGTCTTTTCAGTTCCTGAAAACTATGCTCACACTGTGGTGTCCACTCGAACTTTTTATCCTTCTTGAGGAGTTCAGTTAGAGGCTTTGCAACCTTGGAGAAATTCTCGACGAAGCGGCGACAATAGCTCGCTAGACCAAGAAAACTCCTAACTTGCTTAACCGATTCAGGTTGAGTCCAATCAAGGACAGCTTGAACTCTCTCGGGATTGACAGCAATACCCTTACCAGAGATTACTTGACCTAGATAGGTCACTTCTGGTAACCAGAATTCACATTTTGAAAATTTGGCATAAAGGCGATGCTCTCGAAGTTTCATCAATACCAGCCTTAGATGCTCGGCATGTTCTTGTTCATTCTTTGAGTAGATGAGAATATCATCGAGGTATACTACGACGAATTTATCCAAATACTCCATAAAGATTGAATTCATCACCCGAGAGAAGGTGGCTGGGGCATTGGTTAAACCGAAGGACATAACGGTGTACTCATATTGGCCATAACGAGTAACAAAAGCCGTTTTTGGAATGTCCCCATTCTTGATCTTGATTTGATGGTATCCCAACCTCAAATCCATTTTGGAGAAGACTGAGGATCCAGCGAGCTGATCGTACAGGTCGTTGATCCTAGGGAGCGGATACTTGTTCTTAATGGTGACCAGATTAACTGGTCGGTAATCTCAAACCATCCGATCCGTTCCGTCTTTCTTCTTGACGAAGAGGACGGGGCAAGCCCAAGGAGAAGAGCTAGGACGAATGAAACCTTTGTTCAAGGCATCATCTAATTGCTTCTTAAGTTTGGCTAGCTCTAGGGGTGCCATCTTATAAGGTCTTCTGGCTATTGGGACAGTTCCCGGAACAAGGTCTATCACAAACTCTACATCTCTGTCAGGTGGAATTCCTGGCAGTTCCTCTGGAAAAACATCCGAAAAGTCACGGACTACCGGAATGTCTTCAAGTTCTGGAAGAGGGTTGGCATTTAGGGAATAGAGTTGGCATTTGGCAACTCGAGTAGAGACATTTACTATCTCACCCGAGGAATGGGTAAGCTGGACATTTCTAGAGTGAGTATCAATCTTGGCATAGTGAGCTGACATCCAGTCCATGCCCAAGATGATATTAATATCCGGAGATTTCAATGCTATCAATGAGGCTAGAAAAACTAGCCTGTCTACTAGAATTTCATTGTCATAGGTTATCCTAGAGGTTTGCCATTTACTACCAGGGGTTTGGACAACCAATGGGATTGGCATATCACAAAATGACATGTTATGCAACTGTGCATAACTTTCTAAAATGAAGGAGTGAGAAGACCCAGTGTCAAAGAGAACGGACGCTGGGTGATGATTAACAAGAAGCGTACCCAGCATGACGTCGGGATCCTCTGCAGCTTCTTCTGTTGACACATAGTTCACACGGCCACGTGCAGGAGTTGGCTTCACGTAAAAAGCTTTGCCCGACTTGGCCTGCCCGACGGACTTTCCGGGTTGCTTGGCACCCACATTCTGAGGACACTCACGGGAATAATGCCCTGGTTCTCCACACTTGTAGCATATCACCTGGTTGGCACGTGGTGCAGCATTGCTAGCTGGACCACCATAAGCTTTTGCTGGAGGGTTGGCCTGATTCGTCTGAGGCGCCACGTAGGATGGCCTCGGAGTGTATCTTGGCGGCAGAGAACTGTTTGGAACCCACAGCCTGCATTTTGGAAACGCGGAACCAGAAGATGCGCCAAAGTCACGGGAGTGCTTCCTTGTGGCTTCGAAGTCAGTATGACCAGTCTCCACACTGATCGCTTTGTTGACCAGGGCTTGAAAACTTGCACACTCATGGAGGCGCAGGTCTCGACGGAGCTCAGGGCTCAGACCCTTACGGAATCTTGCTTGCTTCTTGGCGTCAGTAGACACCTCCTCTGTTGCATAGCGGGCGAGGTTACCGAACTCGCGGCTATAGGCATCCACAGACAACTTGCCCTGAGTGAAGGCACAAAACTCCTCTCTCTTTCTGTCCATCGGGCCCTCTGGAATATGGTGCAGACGAAAAGCTGCACTGAAGTCTGCCCATGTGGCCACTGGTTCAGCGGGACGCATAGCTTCAAAATTCTCCCACCACAGATTGGCGGGTCCCTCCAGGAAATACGCCGCAAAGGTCACCTTGTCGGCCTCAGACACATTCGTCGAGCGAATCTTGCGTGAGATGCTGCACAGCCAGTCATCAGCGTCGAGGGGATCGACGGAATGATGAAACTTTGGAGGATTCAGCTTCACGAAGTCATTGAGGCACACTGCAGCATTCCTAGGCTGTCGAGCCGTATTCTGCTCAATACGCTCTAGCAGTCGGTTGGTCTCCCTTTTTTTTCTTTCTGCCTCAAGCATCACTTCCACCAGAGAAGGTGGGTGAGGCAGGTCTTCCTGCGACGCTTGACTACCCTCGCCTTGCTCATGAGCAGGGGCACGGTTCAACCTGGTGAACACCATCCTGACAAACAAACTCATAGCTTAGACCAATATCATATCAATACTAGCTATGGATTAAGAATGTACTGAACACACGGAATGCGGAAATGAATATCCGAACAACATGGTAACAAGCAACTGCTATATATACAGCATGGTTCATACACACCCTTACATAGCTCAGTACAACCTTAACCGTAGAGCAAACTGTTGAAATTGTGAAACTACTCATCAGAGGCGTACAAGCTTCCTATACATTATTTATCTAGGCCTCCGGAATTCATTTCACATTACTACCATACTTCACAAGTCACGCAGGACTGTGAACGTATGGCTACTAACATACTATCTTTCCGCTCACAGCTCAGGCATCCGCATAGAACATCTCATAGAGATTACCTCCATGACCTGGAAGCTCAACCTGCGGATCAGGAAACACTCTAGCCTGAGATCCCTGGGGTCCATAAGGACACGGATGTGGCCTTGGTCCCCTGACTGGTGGTAAGAGGGGTCCCCGAAGAGGTGTGACTCCTCCTATAGCTGGCCAGTCAACGTGAGCCGGAAGATGGGTTCTAACAGGGTTCAGCATCTCCATCTCTCCATACCCTGTCTGGACTACCGGTGCCAGCTGCGTCAAAACTGTCCACAGACGGGCACGGGTAGCATAAAGCTCCATACGGAGAGCACGAGCATCCCTGTCTCTGTTCTCTAGCATCTCAACAGTGGACTGCAGAAGTGGATCCTCCATAGAAGAATCAAAATAGACTCCACTGAGGTATCCCTCTTCACTAGACTGAGAGGCCGGAACATAGCAGAACTCTGAATTCTGCAGCAGTGCATGTCTCGCTCTCATAATAGTCAGCATTGAATAGGCAGCATCTTGTACTGCCATGTCAACGGTGACCCCCAACCCATAGGACCAATGGATTGGCTTCTCCGCTCCAGGGTAGTCTGGGAATACCCTAACAGTGCAGATGTACTGGCTCTGGTTGAAGTCTCGGTACTGTTCCTCCACTGTGTACTCGGTGTACCAGCGGTAACCGCACACCGACATCACCCTGACCAGCATGGCCGTATGACCCGGTACATCAATGCACCTGGTCAGACGTACCACCTGACGAGAAAGACGGCCAGGCATCCGTAATAGAGAGTAATGCAAAAGCATTAGAGCTCCGAATGCAAAATTGGGCAGCATAACGGCTGTAAATGCTCAAAAACAAATTTTGAGACAACCCAAAATGGAATAGCGTAACCACTCAACTATCAAGTTCAACGCTCTGATCATCAAACTTACTTCCTGCTTCCTAGGGATAAAAGAAACCCAATATCTCTCGACCCGTAGTCCTATAAGCTACCGATCAGAAACACGAGCCTAGGAGAAGATGAGTAACCTAGTCCTTAATTCCCGCAGAAAAGACGAGGATGACCAGAATATAATAACTTGAGAAGAGAACAAGAGTCTTACGTTCCCTCCCACAAACAATTCCCTTATATATAACTAAAGCAATTCTAGACTCAACTTCGACCAGTTTGGCTTAGTAATCCTACAGTCAGTCAGGCTCTGATACCAACGCTGTCGGGACCCCGATCCTAAGCCATAGGAATCTAGCCTGTAACACATCGCATCCCTTTGTGGTCTCACGCACGGTTAACTCCACGGCTGCAGCCTTACCTTAGCCGGGACCGTTTGCGTCTTTTGACTCACGTATGCGATAGTGTCGCTAGCAATCCAATGTCAAAGAACCCGGATCGACATGTCTAGTCATAAACCAAAGTGGCAGTACCGCACAAGGACAGGCATACATGACCCAACAAAGCAGGTGTCGGTCATCGGCGAATGTAGACGAGTCGTAGCAAGCTACAAGGACTCCATTACATCGCGTGACATTTCCCCAAAGGGGACAGACACAGCAGCTAAGAAGGACACATGCCGGTCAACCAATGTATCCGGAGCAGTAGCGAACTACCAAGGCTCGTTGGATCACAAAGGGGCATTTCCTTGTAAGGAGTGCTACTAAAGTTCACGACTAGGTATTCGAACCCCATACATACCAAGTAAGACACACGTACGCATGGCATACCGATATGTATAGATACATCGATGGCATCACAACATAACCATAAACATACAAGCTTTATTTAAGAGACTCGGAAGAGCCACACACATAATATTACACATTAAGGGTCTCACGACCCATAATAGCAGTCATACATTACAAGCCAGCGGAAGAGTTATAAACTGTCTGGGTACAGACAGGGCAACTAGAAGGCACATGGCCTGACTATACTACAGAGCCGACATAGGGCCAGATCGTAGCTGGGACACCAGCTACTCATCGTCGTCGATGTCTACAAAGAACCCTCCATTAGGGTCATTAGCAACCTCTGCAACATTTATTAAGCAAACATGAGTACGAAGGTACTCAGCAAGACCTTAGGATGACTAACTACTCATGCAAGGTATCAAAAGGTATTGTGGGGTTTCAGGCGGAAAGCCAGCATTTGACTCGTGGCTAGACAACTTGCATTTTGAAATTAGTTTTGACAACTTGATTTCTCGCACACGAGTCCACTAACACCACAACAATACACTATTGTGGAATCATTCCGTCTCCATACGGAAATGCCGTCCACGACACTCACGCTTATCTTGACAATTTTATGAGTAGCCATTGAAGTTATCTATGAACAACATATGTCTCCAAGTAGTCCATATCCGCGGACGCGGCTATTCGAATAGATCATAACCCTGCAGGGGTGTACTTTGTCACACACGCTCTCGCCACTTATCGCCATGTGCACGTCATGCACCTCGGCAACCTTCAAGCGGAAGCCCAGCGAGGGAGTCGGCCACGACCGTTAACCACACTAGTACCTAGTCTAGGTTTATCGCCTATCTGAGAGTAACCCGTACGGAAGTCCGGCCGAGGTTTCTGCCACGGCCTCAAATGATGTGCGCAGGGTTCCCAAGCCCACCATCCGGGTGCCACTTGGTACACCGTGCCACTGCCTACCGCATCACGGCCCACCTCTCAGGTCAGCACCATGCACGGCCTCCAGCATTACTATAAACACCAGAAACTACTTGCAACTCCTGGACCGAGTACTACGCGATTAATAGGCCGAGCGGGGTCATATTTCAGGGCCCAGCATGTGGTAGTATCTAGTCTTGGATTACATACACGAAACTCGGTTCCTAAGGACGGTTCCAATGAAACAACCCGCCATGTACTCCTACACAGCCTTTCATCGGTACCTTTACCAAATCAAGTTCAACACACAACCTTTGCTCATCAAACACATTTCACAATTCTGTTCATCTCCCAGATGACAGACCATACACAACTCTAAGCATAGCATGCATAGCAGGATAAGGCACATCACAGCTCAAGCAACTACCAGGTATGCTAGGTTGCAAGGTTTGGCTATTTACTGTGACAAGGTTAAGTCATGCAAAGGAAGTGGGTTCAACTATCGTGGCAAAGCAGTTGAAGCATTTGATCTTAAATGCAATAAATAGGTGCAGGAGCAAGAACATGGGAGTTATCGGAATGATCAAAGGGGTTGCTTGCCTTGTTGCTCAGAGGAGGAACGATATCCGTCGGACGGATATTCGGTGGAATCCGGGGGTGCGGAGCCTACCGAAATGAATGGCAACATTCAATAACAATCATATGCACTCAAAATGATGCATGAGCATGGCATGAGAATGCAAGGTGATAAGTTATTTTTTTCAACATGTATTAGGTTTAGAGTTGATTTGAATCACATTCGAATAGCAATTCAAACGGGGTATTCTCGGATACCGGTTTAATTGATTCGACCTGATGCTCAGATCAACTTGATGTTAACATGCATGAAATTTCATGTTATGGTACTGATTTGTAATTAGGACAGTGGTGAACATTGTATATATAATGGAATTTGAATATTTTTGCAAATTCCATTTATAAAGTGATTATAAGAATTGAATTATTCCTTATTCCACAATTTAGGGTTCTGTAACTTTTTCAAACATAGTTGAAAATAGCATAATCAGAATCCTTGAATTTTTCTGATACTTTTTCATATATAAATTATTTTCATTGGAGTTACAGATTAATTTCTATGATTTTTACAATTTTTAGCAATTTTCTGAATTAGTTTTATACTGGAAATTCTATTTATTGCATCAGGCTGACGTCAGCAGGTCAGCCGACCTGTTCAGGTCAAACCTGATAGGGGGGCCCCACCGGCAGAGGGGCTCGGAAACGGCGCACAGGGGGCCAAATGCTGCGCGGAGAGCACCAGAGGAACGGCACGTCTCCCGCAGCTTCATTTCTGCACCTAGCCGGGGCTGATCTGGCCGGAGATGACGCCGGCGACGAGCTTGGCGGCGGCCAAGGCTCGAGCGTCATCGGGGTCTTTGAATCAGAGGGATCTACGCTCGGTTCTTAGCTGCTACAGCATCTACGCGTCGACCTGGAGCTGCTGGTGCCCTCGGAAGGACGAGCTGATCATCGGAGGGCTACCGGCGACGAGCGGCAGCGGCGGTCCTCGTCGGGCTCCGGTGAAAATAGAGCTAGAGGAGGGGATCGACGGGGAAAACTTAGGGGAAACGACCGCATGCTCACGGGGAGTGCAGAGCAGAGCTTAGACGGCTCGGGGAAGGCCTGGGGGCGACGAATCGACGGGAGAGGTCCGGCGGCCGGAGGTGGAAGACGACGGCGTTGCGGGCGTTGCAGGGCTCGAGGAAGCTTCGGCTTCTGCAGAGATGACCAGGGCGACGAGGCGGAGCTAATGGCGTGCTCTGGGAGGGGATCCTATGGCCAGGGGCACGGGCAGCTCGAGCTCGAGCTCGGCTCTAATGGCGGCAGCAAGGAGGAGGAGGAGATCCGGGAGGAGGAAGAGAACCGAGGCGGGGAATGGATAGGGGAGGCTCTGGAGAGCTTATCCCCGTCGTCGCCAGCGCAAGGCGGCGGCCAGGCAGGCACGCTGGTGCGTGGCCGCGCCGGAGGAGGCGGCGGCCACCTCCTCCTGCCTACTGGCGCGAGGGAGGGGACGAGCGGGGAGATGGGCCGGGCCAGGCTTAGGCGACAGGTAAGGTTTCCCATTTTTTTTTCTGTTTTTGTTTTTTTTTGTTTTGCTAACTATTGTTTTGCTAATTATTTCAGCTCCAAAACAAAAGTAAAAACTATTTTAGACCTCCTGAAATATTTGTTATAATATCCCCACTCATTTCCAAGGTTTTCAACATTTTTGGAAAATTATAGTTTCTGATTTCAAATTTTAAATTTGAAACAAGTGGCTTTTTGCATTTAATCAAAAAGCTTAAAGTGTCAAGAAAATAGTTTTCTCCAATGCTCATTTACTTCCATGATTTATCAGAAAGTTTGAACATTTCTTGAGGCCATTTTGGGTTCATTGATTTCGAACTAGTTTGAGATTTCCTTTAATTAAAATGGTGGCTAGGGTTTTGAGTTTTTTTTTCCTTTGCCACTTTGTTGTTTTTGTTGAAACTTCTTAGATGCAAATGCAAAGAAGACATGAGCACAATGCTATCTTGGTTAAGGGTTAGGGATGTGACAGAACAACCTTCGGTCACCAACACCTATAACTCAAATATACCGAAACGTCACCGAACCTTAAGTGTGGAGACCCTGCGGGTTCGAGAACTATGCAGACATGACCTGAGACACTCCACGGTCAATATCTAACAGCGGGACGTGGGTGTCCATATTGGATCCTACATATTCCACGAAGATTTTATCGGTTGAACCTCTGTGCCAAGGATTCATATAATCCCGTATACCATTCCCTTTGTCCTTCGGTATGTTACTTGCCCGAGATTTGATCGTCGGTATCCCTATACCTATTTCAATCTCGTTACCGGAAAGTCTCTTTACTCGTTCTGTAATACAAGATCTCGTGACTAACACTTTAGACACATTGCTTGCAAGGCTTATATGTGATGTTGTATTACCGAGTGGGCCCCGAGATACCTCTCTGTCACACGGAGTGACAAATCCCAGTATTGATCCATGCTAACTCAAGGACACCTTTGGAGATACATGTAGAGCACCTTTATAGTCACCCAGTAACGTTGCAACGTTTGATACACACAAGGTATTCCACCAGTGTTAGTGAGTTACATGATCTCATGGTCATAGGAATGAATACTTGACACGCAGAAAACAATAGCAACAAAATCACACGATCACATGCTACGTTCATAGTTTGTGTCTTGTCCATCACATCATTCTCCCAATGATGTGATCTAGTCATCAAGTGAAAACACTTGCATATGGTTAGAAAACCTTAACCATCCTTGATCAACTGGCTAGTCAACTAGAGGCTTACTAGGGACATTGTTTTGTCTATATATCCACACATGCATTTATGTTTTCATTCAATACAATTATAGCATGGATAATAAATGATTATCTTGAAACAGGAAATATAATAATAACTATTTTATCATTGCCTCTAGGGCATATTTCCAACACATACCTGGTAGTTGCTTGAGCCATGATGTGCCTTACCTTGCAATGCTTAGAGTTTTGTCAGACCTGTTTCATTTGGATGATGAACTAAAGTGAATGAATGTGTTCTGGTTTTAAAAGTTAAGTACTGAACCTGATTTGGTAAAGGTACTGATGAGAGGCTGTGTGGGAGTACATGGTGGCTTGTCTCATTAGTACTGTTCATAGTAACTGATTTCCGTGTATGTGATCCAAGACTAGATGCTACCACATGTTGTGCCCTAATATATGACCCTCCTCGACTTATTAATATCCTAGTACTCGGTCCAGGATTTGCAAGTAGTTTCTGGTGTTTTTAGAATATGTTGGGGGTTGTGCATAGAGCTGACCTTACATAGGAATCCAATGTGTAACACATCACATCACTTTATGGTCTCACGCACGGTTATTACCACGGCTGACACCTTACCTTAGCTCGGACCATTTTAAAGAGTCATTTATTTCTGTTGTGTGCTTTCCAATTATTTAAAAACAAAAAAAAGTATGTAAAGTGGGGAACTGAAAACCTTTTCCAAAAGAAGAGTGAAAGTGAGAAGGACGAGCACCGTTGAAGTGGGGGCTAGCCTTGAACTTTGTTCATGTAATTCCCAAGATGTGATCCTATCCTTATTTTGGCACGAGGGACTCGACACGGATAAAAGTACATCTCATCGTTTTGCGAGAATGGATATCGTTAGAAGTACATGTACAAAAGAGATGAGTATATGTAATTGGCTTACACTCACCACACGCTACAACCTAAACATCTCAATACAAAAATACATTCAAACATCATGTAGAAGAGCAGGGTCTGACTACGAATGAAAAAAATGATAAAAGAACGATGTTCATCCTTGCTATCCCAGGCTGCCAGCGTGGAACCCATCCTATGATCGATGAAGAAGAAGCATGATAATAAGAAGAAGAACCCCAAATAGAACAATCACCGCGCTCACATCAAAGTATCGCCTTACGTGAACCTGCAATTGTTGTTGTAGTAATCTATGAGCCACAGGGACTCAGCAATCTCATTTCCAAAGGTATCAAGACTAGCAAAGCTTAGTCGGTGAGGTTTGGTTAAGTGGTGAGGCTGTAGCAAGCAACTAAGCATTTATTTGAGTGGCTAACCTACGGGTACAAGAATAGGAGAGGGTGATATACGCATAATGAACGTGGACTAATAATGATCTTGAAGTGATCCTGAACACATACTTGCATCAGACATAACCCCACCGTGTCCTCTTTTGGATAAGAACTCACAAGAAGAGACACCCACGGTTACACACACAGTTGGCATATTTTAATTAAGGTTACTTCAAGTTTGCTATGGCCAGGTAGTAAACAAAGTTTCCAAGTTGACACATTACCGTGGGAACGGCTCTCAGAAATATTTAACCCTGCAGGGGTGCTCCAACTAGTCCATCACAAACTTACACAAGATGCATCTGAAACCTAGACTATGCAAAACTCGTGATCTCCTCGGATTCCTGGTATGAAAACCTGAACCTCGAGATAGCCCAAAGTATCCTCGGAATCCCTCGCCCAAGATGTTCGAGAAAGGTAAAAAATCTAGCAAGGCCACCTGACGTGATGACAATCCTGATAGGAGCCACGTATCTCGTTCTCAGGGCACATCGGATGAGCGATGGTTACACGCCAAACACCGAGTTGCCCCAGCTAGCATTAATAGTTGCTCTGGGTTGGACCAACACTCATGAGGAGCACTGGCCCGGTGGTTGATTAATTATCCACGGGGGTCGACGGGTCCCTATGCAAGTTTATAAGTTATTAGGCAAATGTAGTACCAATGTTGGGCCTTGCGAGAAGAGTTTTATCCCAAAAAAAAGTCAAGGGGGTCCCCATAACAACCCCAAGCATGTTAGGAGCACTCAATTATGGAACATAACACCGGTACACAAGTAACTAGGGTGGCAAAGATGGAACAAAACACCAGGCTAAAATGCCAAGCCTTCCACATTTTACCAAGTATATAGGTGCATTAAATTAAATAGCAATAATATGGCAATATATCAAGGAACCCATGTTTTCACATGGAAAGCAACTACACCTGCAACCAGCAACGCTATAAGAAGGTTGAGCAAGCAGTAACATAGCCAAATAGTGGTTTGCTGGGATGTGGAGGGGTTAGAGGCTTTTCACGACAATGTTGGGAGGCTTAACATAATAGGTGGTAGGCAGCGAGACATAGCGATAGAAACAAGACAACTAGCATGGCAACGATAGTAATGGTACCTAGGGAAATGATCATCTTGCCTACGATCCCTAATGGAAGAAGATGAATCCATGAAGCAGATGAACCAACGTAGTCGAATGAATCCTCACACTCCGACACTCATGTGGAACTCCCAAAGAAAGAAAACTGGAGGAGAGGATCCGGGGCGATCCGGACTAGCGTTTGGTTGCAGGGTCGTCGGACGCCGAGATCTGGGATGGGGTCGTCCCGATTCGGCTGGGAAGTGGAGGCCGGATAGCCATGGTGGAGGTTAAAGACATTGACGAGGGGCGATGGGGCGACACTAGGTTCAGAGGGTAGCAGCATGCGGGGATCCGGGTGAGGGGCCGCCAGATCTGGCCAAGAGTGGACTGGGCCTTGCCGGACGGGGACAGGTGGCAAGTTGTGGGTGCCATCTCGAGGTGTGCCGCACGCGGGGAGCTGCAACGGCGACGCAGGGCGGTGTAGAGGAAGACGGCAAGGTCAGCAAGCTGCGGGCGAAGCGGGATGGCACGAGGCATGCGGCGGTGGAGCGCACCGGCAGTAGGGCAGAGCGGCGGCGAAGCGGGAGGCACAATGGCGCACGGGCAGAGCGCCTGGGAGGCGCGTGGGGCACTCGGGCACGGGTGTGGGAATGCCAGGCCGGGCAGGCCGCGCCTGGGGGTTGCGTCTAGTTGTTGGACCACCAAGTGGCGAGCGCTGGTGCTACAGGCGATGGTGCAACGTCTGGCTGGCGGCGGTGTGACTCAGGCGTTGAGAAGTGGCTGCGTGGGAGTGGCTTGTGGTGGAATTTGAGGTGGGAGCGGCAGCTGGACTGGTGGGGTGCGGAGCTTGAGATGGGAAAGCGAGAAGGTCATTTTTAGTAGGTGGGGCGTTTATATTGGGAAGGTCCTAGGGTTTGGGATTTTTGGCACCATTTCGAGCTCTCTGGTCGCAATTGGATGGCTTCGATCGCGGGGTTAGGCTAGCATGGGTTAGTGGGATGTTTAGGATGGGTTGGTATGAGATGAGGGGGAGGTTGTGGCCCGTGATAGAGTTTTTAAAACACCGAAAACGTCCCACGAATAAACCGGCTATAGTGCCGCTATAGGTTTAACGGTTTATGTATCAAACAAACTCCGATTGCAACAAAATTTGGTAGGCGTCCTACCTACAATAAAATAAGACCGCACACCAACTTTCAACCCATTCCTAGAAAGTTTTATACACACTTTTAAAAACAATATTTTAACGATGCCGCGAGCATGTGCGTGTGTGGTTGGTCTCAAAACGGTCAACGCCAAAAATGGAGAGAACTGGCAAATAATAACAGAAAGCAAGTTTTCAAAAATGGATGACAATGGAGTTCGATGCAATGTGGATAATGTGAATGATTCAATGATGAATGTGACAAACAAACGAATCACACAACGACAATGGAATTAATGGGGAATCTTCTGGAGCTTCGGTTCCTAGCTGTTACAGTTCATGCCCATGGAAACATTGTGAATCTTGATTACAGAAGCTTTTCAGCAAAAATATTTATCCCCTTTTATAAATACCGTTGTATTACAAAAATAATGTGCCAGGATTTGCCTTTAGGATGATTAGATTGCTTGCCGGTATGTGCGGAGCAAAAACAGAAACTTTGGTTGTAGTGCGTGAATTTTAAATTTTAACTAGAACATCGAAATTTCTGAAATTTTTACACACTAATTCTATGAAATTTTCCATTTCTTCCTAATTTTTTTAGAATTTTTAAATTTAAATAAGTATGGTCAATGTTCAAATTACTACAGATTGTCCTGTTTTTGATAGATTCTGTTTTTGATGCACTGTTTTGCTCGTTTCCATGAAACTATCGATTGTATCAGTGGTATATGCCATGGAGAAGTCATGTTACAATAGCTATAATGCAGAAACAAAATATGAATGGATTTGCAACAGTACTTAAGGTAGTAATATGGATTATTATACTAACGGATCTCATGAGTTTTCTGTTAAGTTTTATGTGGATGGAGTGTTCGAAGTTCGAGGAGGTCTCGATATGAGGAGATGGAGGAGAGGCAAGAGTTCAAGCTTGGGGATGTCCAAGGTACCCCAAGTAAATATCCAAGGAGACTCAAGGGTCTAAGCTTGGGGATGTCCAAGGTACCCCAAGTAAATATCCAAGGCATCCCATCTTTCTTCAACAAGTATCGGTACGTTTTTGTCTTCGTTTTATTCACGGATATGCGTAAATCTTGGACCATCTTTTGTGTTTAGTTTTCACTTCTATTTTATGCAACATGCTGATATTATATAGTCCATGGTTGTTTTATAGAAAGCTCATTGCACTTCACTTATGTCTTTTGAGTATGGCTTTATAGAATGCTTCATGTGCTTCGCTTATATCATTTGAAGTTTGGATTGCCTGTTTCACTACATATAGAAAACTGTTATTTGTAGAATTTAACTCTCATGCATCACTTATACCTATTTAGAGAGTCAAAAGGAATTGGACATTTACATGGTTAGTCATAGAATCCTACATAAAACTTGTAGATCACAAAGTATGATATGTTTGATTCCCTGCAATAGTTTTGCGACATTAAGATTGTAATATGTGGGTGAACTAGTTGATTATTGTGGATTAGTAAGAATAGTGATGTTAAGGTTTGTGATTCCTGAAGCATGCACGTATAGTCTCTAGTAATGCGATGAAGTTGCAGCATAATTTATCCTTGATTGAAATCCGTTGTGCTGTTATAATCGGCGTCGCATGATGGTTAACTCCTCCCATCCTTCTCCCTAGGGGCATGCAAGTAGTGCTTTTCTTCGAGAGAGCTTATAAAATCTTGCAATAAGTATGTGGGTACTTTGTGAGTAATGTGAATCCTTGGATATACGCACTCTTACCTATCCGCAATTTGCTAGCCTCTACGGTGTCGTGCATTGCCCTTTCTCACCTCGAGAGTCAGTGCAAACTTCGCAAGTGCATCCGAACCCCGTGATATGATACGTTCTATCACACATAAGCCTTAATATATCTTCCTCAAAACAGCCACCATAGCTACCTATTATGTCATTTCCATAGCCATTCCGAGATATATTGCCATGCAACTTCCACCACTTACGTTTTGATGACTTGAGCATTCGTTGTCGTATTTCTTTGCATGGTCGTAAGAAAGCTAGCATGATAATTCCATAGCCTGCCCATTTTTAATCTTCGTGCTATGCTAGATCATTGCACATCCTACTACACTGCCAGAGGCATTCATATAGAGTCATACTTTGTTCTAGGTATCGAGTTGTAACATTGAGTTATAAGTAAATAGAAGTGTGATGATCATCATTATTCATTATTAGAGCATCGTCCCAGTGAGTAAAGGATGATGGAGACTATGGTTACCCCACAAGTGGGGATGAGACTCTAGACAAAAAATGTAAAATGAAGGAGGCCAAACGAACCCTCCACAAAAAAAGAAAGAAAAGACCAAATAAATAAATGAGAGAAAAAGAGAGAAGGGGCATGCTAATTCCACACTTGTGCTTCAAAGTAGCACCATATTTTTCATATGGAGAGTCTCCTATGTTTTAACTTTCACATACTAGTGGGAATTTTTTACTATAGAGTTTGATGCACACCCACTTAGTTTTCATATTGAGCTTTCCTACACTTATAGCTCTTAGTGCATCCGTTGCATCGCAATCCCTACTCCTCCCATTAATATCCACTCATGGGCATCTCCATTGCCTGTTGATATGTTGAGTTGATGCGAGACTTTCTTCTTCACTTTTACCCCTTTGAAACCTACCACCATATTCTATTCCACCTTTATGTTATATCCATGGTTCACGCTCCTGTATTGAGTGAGTAATAAAAAGCTGAAGCGCATTAAAAAGTACGATCCAATTGCTTGATTTGACACCGAGGTGCTCATGGTTTGTACCTTACGCTAGGAAGACCAAGCATGACAAGCTATATGATTTTATAGGGATAGCATTCTTCAAGCATTCTTATTTTGAAAGGACGTGATTGTTTGCTAGCAAATATGAGTATGGATGTCTTTTTGTTAAATGATAGACCATTGCCTTGAATCACTTGTATCTTAATATTCATGCCATGATTAGATATATGACCAAGATTATGCTAGGTAGCATTCCACATCAAAAACAATTATCATTCACCTACTCGAGGACGACCAGGAATTAAGATTGGGGATGGTGATACATATCCGTCATATCTACAATTTTTTATTGTTCCATGCCAATATTATACAACTTTCACATATTTTTGGCAAAATTGTATATGATTTATTGGACTAACATATTGATCTTGTCCCAAGTGTGAGTTCATGTTTGTTGCATGTGTTTTGTTTCACAGAATATCCATATCAAACAAAGTCCAAACGCGACAAAAATTTACAAAGAATTATTTTGGAATATATGAGATTTCTGGGAGGCAAAATCAACGCAAGCGGAGGCCCACGGTCTCCACTAGACACGAGAGCGCGCCTCGGCCCCCTGACGCGTGGTGGTGTCTAGTGGGCAGCCCTCAAGTCAGTTGGGGCTCTTCTTCGGGTGCAAGAAAGATAATTTATGGATAAAAATCCCCCGCGAAATTTCAGCCCGATCGTAGCTACATATCTTCGGAACTTTAAGAAACGGTGAAGGGCAGAAAACAGGAATGCGAAATAGAAGAGAACGAAGAGGGATATCCAATCTCGGAGGGGCTCCTGCCCCTGCGCCACCATGGAGGCCATGGACCAGAGGGGGAACTCTTGTCCCATCTAGGGGGAGGCCAAGGAAGAAGAAGGAGGAGGGGTCTCTCCCTCTCTATCCCGGTGGCACCGGAGTGCCGTCGGGGCAAGGAGCGTGACGACGATCTACATCAACAGTCTTGCCGCCATCAACACCAACTCTCTCCCCCTCTATGCAGCGGTGTAACACCTCTTTTACTGTTGTAACTCTCTACTTAAACATGGTGCTCAACACTAGGTACTATTTACCAATGATATGTGGTTATCCTATGATGTTAGAGTAGATCCGTTTTGTCCTATAGGTTAATTGTGATATGATGTTATTGATCTGAGTTGTATGTTAATATAGTGTTCTCCTAAGGTGCTTTCCGTGATGCGCACACGTGATGGATACACGCTGGAGGGTTTGCAATATGTCCATGATTCTCTTATAGTGGGTGGCAAGAGTAACACAAACTTACACCCGAGTAAGGGAATTGTGCGCGTATGGGAGTAAAGAGGACTTGATGTTTAATGCTATGGTTGGGTTTACCTTAATGATTTCTAGTAGTTGCGGATGCTTGCTAGAGGTCCAATCCTAAGTGCATATGATCCAAGTACGAAAGTGTGTTAGCGTATGCCTATCCCTCATTACACATGATAACTATCTATCATGTTATATTCAATTGCCTATGGACAATGTTTTTCTTGCGTTACACAAAAAGCTTTCTACTAAACAGCCCCTACTGTTATTTACTTACTCTTTATTTTCTCACAAAGTACTTCTTGTTTTAGGTAAAGAAAATGTTAAGTCTGCATAGACTTGTATCAGTGGTCGATATAACTTAAGGGAATATTTAGTCTACCTTTAGCTCCTCGTTGGGTTCAACAATCTTACTTATCAAAAAAGGCTACAAATGATCCGCTACACTTTTGGGTTATCAATGGGCTAGGGATAGCATTCTTTAGCGTTGATATTTTGAAATATTTGGTTGCTTGTTGATATGCTTGAGTATTAAAGTTTTCATGTCAAATTATAGACTATTAGTTTGAATCATCTACATATCCACATGTCCATGCTATAAAGAAAAGAATATGATGAACATGTTACACAACATTCCATATCAAAAATTCAATTTTCAATTGCCACTTTGTCGTGATGAGTTTTATGAGAAAGAGTTGTTTTTATGATGCTAGGACAAGTGATTGAAATTATCATTGATCAAACTTATGCACTATGCTAGCATTCACACTTCATAAATTATTTATTTTATCATTTACCTACTAGAGGACTGGTAGGAATTAAGCTTGGGGATGTTGACACGTCTCCAATGTATCTATAATTTATGAAGTATTCATGCCATGTCTACAACAATTTTATATGGTTTTGGTATGATTTGCATGGAACAAACCCAGACTAATGTTGTTTTCAGCAGAACTACCGTGGTGTTGTTTTTTGTGCAGAAATAAAAGTTCTTCGAATGCAACCAAACTTTTTGACGATTTTTTTTGGAACAAAAGATATGACAGCCCGAGACTGACACTTCATAAGATTCCCCTTTTATTTCGCTGTCGCCGGGTTAATTATTGTTTGTCGCACTCATCATCGCATCATTCACATCATCAGCATTGCATCAGCACTCCGTTGCCGCCGGTTTTCAAAACTTGCATCCGATATTAGTTGCCAGTTCTCTCGGTTATTCATCGTTGATCGTGTTGAGACCGACCACAAACGCACGCACTCGCGGCATCAATAAAATATATTTTTTAAAGTGCCTATAAAATATTCTAGGATTGGGTTGAAACTTGGCGTGTGGTCTTAATATTATGTAGGTAGGCCGCCTGCCAAATTTTGTCGCAATCGGAGTCAGTTTGAGACCCGAACGGTCGACCGTAGCGGCACCGTCATTGGTGTATCGGCGGATGGCTTTTCCAGTGTTTAAAAAATCTCGTGTCACGGGCCACCAGTCTCCCTCTCGTCGCCACCTAGCCTATCTAACACAGCCACTACAACCCACCAAAACCACCTCTCTGATCGGTCCGTCCAATCGGGATCGGAGGGTCGAAAAACGGTGCAAAAAACCCCTCCTATTAGCTACCTGCTATAAATAGTAGATGAATCCTAGCTACTCAGTCAACCCTAGACCTAGGGAGACAAAATCCTCAATTCCTGAGCAGTGCCGCCACCCACCTACCTCTCCTTGTTGTGACAAACCAGCCAACCATCACAGCCAAAGCCCTGCTCGATCTGGACCGCCGGATCCCAGATACAACGGCCCGGAGAGCTCCCTTGCAGCCGCCAGATCCAACTTCTCGAGATCGAGAGGAGCTCGGTCTTGAGCTTTCCCCTGACCAGCGCCGCCCCGCCTTGACCTCTCCACTGCCTCGCAGGGTCAGGCGCCATCGACGACCACCTGACGAGCTCCGTCCCGGACCCATTCCTCGCTGAGTAGGACGCCGTCCCCAGCTCACATGCCCCGCCATGGTTGCCTTCATGGTCGTGCAGAGCTCTGCCTTCCCTGATCTACAACCTCCGTCACTACTGGAGGCTAACCTCGTTGGATCTCGCCAGTTCCCGCAGGGTCCCGTCGCCTGGAAGTCAACCTCGCCGTCGTTGGCCCCGCGGAAGCCGCCGCCGCCATCGTTGAAAGTCTTCGCTGCTCTACTGCGAGAGGCAAAGCACGTTCCCCTCACACAGCCCTCAGCCCATCCGCCCCGAGCTGGCCCAGGTGCCTTTCCAAGGCCCAGCCTGGCCAAGCTCCTCTCCAGATCCGGCCCGAGGCCCGAAGGTGAGCTCATCCCCCCCCCCCCCCCCCCGTGAGCCCTCTATTTCGCGCCCATGCGCATTTTAATTTTCTTGTGCCCATGCCTTGGTTAGGCCCAGTTCGGCAAGATTCGCCCGTTAGTATTTTTTTAGGTCCTCCAATTTATTTAATTTCAGAAAAAGAGCATATTTTCAAGTGCCCGTAACTTTTAATACGTGCGTCGAATTGTGACAAATTAGATATGTAACTTGGCTAGAATTTTGCGTAGGTTAATAATTTCCAGCTTTTATGCATGATAAAAATACTTAAAACATGATGTTTGCATTGATTTGCGTGTCAACGTGTTAGAAACGGTTTAGGTCATATTTAATAAACTGTAGCTCCGTTGGAGATGAGACATATATGTAAATCAACCAGAACGACGTGTAGTTTCATGTGCACCAATATTTTTGCCATTTAGCAAACATAAAATGTGATTAGTAGAAATCTGGACAGATTTAGATTTTAACGTGTGGGGTCAGTTCGGAGACGCTATATGTCGTTTTCGGCCTCATTTAAAATGCCTAAATAGGTAGATTAATTTGTGCTTCACCCCTTTCCATGTTTAACAACAGTTAATATTGCCGTGTAACTAAACGGGAGGGAACTAAATAATTAAACATGGATTTTCGTCAATATGTAACTCATTGAATATTGAGCTCCACTTCATGTGTAGTGTTTGCGTGATGTGAATTGCCATGCCAGGCCTTGCATATTTGAACTAATCATGCATCATATTAGGGTGTGCATCATGTTGTGCATGTGCGGTGGTGAATATTGTGTGTTTATTGTTGTTTTGGTTTGCTTCGTCTCGATAGAGTTCCGCAAGCGTGTCGGAATGTGAGGATCCATTCGACAACGTCGGTTCGTCTGCTTCACGGAGTCGTTCTTCTTACAAGCGGGATCTCAGGCAAGATGATCATTACTATAAATGTCATGCTAGTTGTCTCGTTTCTTTCGATATGTATCGTTGCCTACCACCTGTTAAATATCAGCCTCTCAACATTGACATGAAACCTTCAACCTTCTACAACCTAGCAAACCACTGATTGGCCATCTTACCACTTGCTTAACCATGTGTTAGTGTTGCATGTGTAGTTGCTTCCATGTGATAACATGGGTTCCTTGTTATATCACCATATTAATGCTATTTAAGTTAATGCACCTATATACTAGGTAAAAGGTGGAAGGCTCGGCCTTTCTAGCCTAGTGTTTTGTTCAACCTTTGTCGCCTTTGTTTTGGCAACCGGTGTTATATTCCATAATTGAGCGCTCCTAACACGATCGGGGTTGTTATGGGGACCCCCTTGATAATTCATTTTAGATTAAGACTGGCCTGGCAAGGCCCAACTTTGGTACTACATTTGCCTAATAACCTAATAAAATTTCATAGGGACTTTCCGAACCCTGTGGATAATTAATCAACCCCCGGGCCAGTGCTCCTCATGAGTGTTGGTCCAAACTGAGCGATGTCGAGCGCCCCCTGGTCACCCGAGGTTTAGCCAACCCGACGTTTAGCTCATACGGTCGTGTCGTGAGAACGAGATACGCGGCTCCTATTGGGACTGTCGGCATGCCAGGCGGCCTTGCTGGATTAGTTTTACCTTTTACGAAATATCTTGTGCATCGGGATTCTGGTGAAGCTTTGGGTAATCTCAGAGTTGAGGTTTTCCACTAAGGACTCCGATGAGATCGCGAGTTTCGTGATTGAGGATTCCTATGCGGCTTGTGGTAATTTGTGATGGACTAGTTGGAGCACCCCTGAAGGGTTAAATCTTTCGGAAAGTCGGGCCAGCGGTTATGTGGCAATGTGGAAACTTTGTTTAACGTCCAGTTCTAAATAACTTGAAGTAAGCTTAATTAAAATATGTCAATTGAGTGTGTGACCGTGATTGTATTTTTCGTGAGCTCCTTCTCTGATCGAGGACACGGTGGGGTTATGTCTGGCGTAAGTAGGTGCTCAGGATCATTCATTTGATCATTAGTAGTTCACGTCCACTATGCGTAGATCATCCCCCTCTTTATTCTTGTACCCGTAAGTTAGCCACCAAATAAATGCTTAGTCGCGTGATGCAGCCTCACCACCTAACCATACCTCACCCATTAAGCTTGGATAGTCTTGATACCTTTGGAAATGAGATTACTTAGTCCCTGTGGCTCACAGATTACTACAACACTAGTTGCAGGTATAGGTAAGGGTTACTTGATGCGAGCGCGTTGATTGTTCATTTTGAGTTTCTTCTTCTTCATCGATCTAGGATGGGTTCCAGCTGGCAGCCTGGGATAGCAAGGATGGACGTTGTTATTTTATTGTTTGTTTTCGTCTGTAGACGAAACCTGCTCTTCTTCATGATGATTGTATGTATTGTACTAATGTGACTCTGATGTAGCTTGTGGCGAGTGTAAGCCAACTCCTTATACTCATCTTTTCAGTACATGTACTTCTAAAGATATCCATTCTTGAGAAACCACGAGATGCGTTTCTATCCCTGTCGAGGCCCTCGTGCCAAAATAAGGATAGAGCCGCATCTTGGGCGTGACAAAAGAGGAACTAGAAGCTTAATGGGAGGACCAGAAGGTGAAGGAGGTTGCCACGACCCACCAGGGCGCGCCAGAGGCCTTGATCGTGGGTTGGTCGGTAGTGGGCACCTCGTGGCCCACCTTGCCGTAAGCCCGACGCCAAAAAATTCCCATAAATACACAAACCCCCAGAAATAACCTTAGATGAGAAGTTTCGCCACCGCAACCCTGTGTAGCCACGAAAAATCAATCGGGATCCCGTTCGGGCACCCTGTCGGAGTGGGAGATCATCATCGGAGGCCATCTTCATCATCCCTATGGCCACCATGATGAGGAGGGAGCAGTCCACCCTCAGGGTTGAGGGTTTGTACCAGTAGCTATGTGTTTATTCTCTCTCTCTCATGTTCTTGAGATGGCACGATATTGATGTACCTTGGGCTTTGTTAATATAGTTGGATCATATGGTGCTTCTCCCTCTCTATCTTGTTGTGGTGAATTGAGTTTTTCCTTTGAGATTTCATTTTATCAGATTGAATAATTTTGTGGATTTGAGAGCACTTGATTTATGTCTTGTTATGAATACCCGTGGTGACAATGGGGTATCATATTTATTCACTTGATACATGTTTTGGCACTCAACTCGCATATTCCCGAGGTGACATTGGGCTAATCTATGCATAGGGGTTGATGCATGTTCTCGTCTTTCTTTCTTCGGTAGAAATCTTGGGGCACTCTTTGTGGTTTTTTGCATTGTATTCAATATTATGAATCGGAATTTGTTATGGTGTTATTTTAGTACGAACTCTTGGATAGATCAAACGGAAAGGATAACTTGTTATTTTAGTACGAACTCTTGGAAAGATTGATCGGAAAGTATAACTTTGAGGTGGTTTCGTACCCTACAAACAATTTCTTATTATGTTCTCTGCAAGATAGGATCTTTGGAGTGATTCTTTATGGCACGTTGAGGGATTCTTATGTAATCTAATTATATTAGCATTGTTGAGAGATTGCACTAGCGAAAGTACAGACCCTAGGCCTTGTTTTTAAGCATTGAAATATTGTTTGTGCTATGTTTTATGAATTGCTACCTTGCTCTTTTTATTCATTCATATTATAAAAAAATATTTCTACCATCCATATTACACTAGTATCACCATCTCTTCGTCGAACTAGTGCACCTATACAATTTACCATATTATTGGGTGTGTTGGGGACACAAGAAACTCTTTGCTATTTGGTTGCAGGGTAGCTTGGGAGAGACCATCTTCATCATACGCCTCCCACGGATTGATAAAGCTTAGGTCATCCACTTGAGGGAAATTTTCTACTGTCCTACAAAACTCTGCGCTTGGAGGCCCAACACGAGTCTACAAGAACAAGTTTTGTAGTAGACATGAGGCCCCCGGGTCTATTCAAATAATATTGATAAAACCTTCAATGCCTTGCTGCTATTTAATTGTTCTTATTTTATTTTGCTATCTAAAATTATCTACACACCTCACTTTCTTGTAAATAACAAGAAAAGAGGATTGACAACCCTCTTGCTCGCATTGTGTGCTAGATGGTTGTGGTTGATATTCCTATTGGTTCGATAAACCTTGGTTTCATAACTGAGGGAAATACTTACCCACATTGTGCTTCGGTAACCTGTGCCTCTTCCTAGAAAACCCAACGTAGATCACAAGTATCACCTCCTCGGATTTAACAAAGGTTTCGTTGAGCGAGGGAGGTTTCTTGGTCTTGATCTTCTTGTTCTTCTTGGACTTGGGTGTAAACCCAACTCCTTCCTTTGCAACCACTTCCTTTTGTTTGATCAAAAGGTCATTAAGATTCTTTTCACCTTGAGTGCATGTCACAATGCCTTTCTCAAGTTGCTCCTTCAACTTGGCATTCTCCTCCACAAGATGCACATGCTCACAACACGGGTTAGTAGCATTGACATTATCAATGAGCATGAAAGGAAACACGTGGCTATTTCCTTAGTAAGTTTTACTTGTAGTTTAGCATGAGACTCTTTTAGAAAAGCACGTGCACTCTTCAAAGCTTTGTGAGCCTTGTGAAGTATGACAAACTCCTCATTGAGTCTATCATTATCAACCCTAAGTGCAACCTTTTCGGATTTGAGCACACGAGAAAGAGCACAAGCAAGATCAAGATATTTTTGTAATTTATCAAGGCCATCATTGTGTGACTCCTGAAGAGTCAAACGAAGACCTCGCTCTTCCTCAAGAGAAATGAAACATCCAGTATCTCATATGCATAGTCACGCCTATGCCCTTGTAACATGGAGATAGTTTTTTCATGAGATTCAATGAGGTCACTAGCCTCACATTGTTGTTCTAAGAGATCAACAAAATGATTCTTGGTGTTATCCTTGATCTTTATCATGAATCTATCAAAGGAATTTTCCTGAAAATTTACCTCCTCTTTTTCATCTCCACTATCCATAGGAGAAGGGATAGCGGAAATGGTAGTTTTGCTGTGGGAGGTTACCTTGTTGGATGCCTTGGTCATAAGGCACTTGGCAATGTGGTTCTCGTTTGTGGCATTGAAGAGGGACACCTTGCTTGGAGAAGAGGTACTATTCACCACTTGCGTCATCATCATCATCCTCATTGGAGAGGTACTATTCATGAACCACAAACAACTTTTTGGGGCATATTTTTGGAGAAGTTGTTCTTGTTGGGGAAAGACTTGTGATCTACGTCGGAATTTCTTGAAGAGGAATGGGTCATCGCTGCACAATGCGGGTAAGTATTTCCCTCGGTTACGAATCCAAGGTTTCTCGAACCAATAGGAATATCAACCACAACCGTCTTCAGCAGCTGCACTCAAAAGAACAAATAGCTTGCGCCCTACGCGAGCAAGAGGGTTGTCAATCCCCTTGGTCTCCTTATTTGCAAGCAAATGATGTGTGCAGATTATTGTAGATAATTGTAAAATGCAAAATTAAATTAAATCAAATAAATGGGAACAAGGTATTTGAGGTTTTAGCAACGTGTTGTGAATAGACCCGAGGGCCATAGTTTTCCATAATGGCATCTCCCATGAAAATAGCACATGGTGGGTAAACAAATTATTGTTGGGCAATTGATACAAGAGCGGATAGTTATGCGATTTTCACGAAGTAGGCGATCTACTTTCCGATACAAACATCTTGGTTCAACTCCACAACACGAAGTAGGAGGCTCCCAAGCGACACCTAACCAATCTAGGAGGCACCACCCCCCAAAAGTTAACAGTTGTAGTAGAATGATGAACTCCTTGCACTTGTGCCTCAAAAGATTGTCTCCTCAACACTCAATCGCCCTCTCTCAGATTTGACATGGGTAGGAGAGGTTGATGTTGTGGAAAGAAACTTGGGGAGGCTAGAGATATAGTTTCAAATGGTAGGATTGGAATCTCTTGATCTCAACACATGAGTAGGTGGCTTTCTCTCAGAAAAAATGGATCTGGCAAGTGTAAGTGTGTTCCGAGTGCTTCCTCTGCGAATGAGTGGTAGGTTGAGGGGTATATATAGGCAACCCCCAAATCCAACCATTACAACATTATTTCCCAACACGGTGACACCGAAATGAATCTCGATGGTACCGATTTGCACTAAATGTGGCAACTTTTGAATTCTCGGTGAGACCAATATAGGCATCTCGGTGGTACCGATACGATGACCTAGACTGGTTTCCAAACTCGGTGAGACCAATTTCAAACTCGGAAATTCTGAAACTTGAAATCATGTCAAGAGAATGTTGGTCACCAAATCTCGGTGGCACCGATATGAATGTTGGTTGTACCGAGATGGTGGGTTTGGCATAAGATCTGTCTAAGTGTAGAATTAGTAGGGCCGAGTAGGAAATGTTGGTGGCATCGATTTTGCATATGTGGTTTGGGATATATATATATATATATATATATATATATATATATATATATATATATATATATATATTGTGGGAGAATGGTTGAGTATTTTTGGTGGCTATCTCTAATCACTTGAGCAACCAATTCATCATAACACATCATCACCTTTTAATAGTATTGGCTTTCCTATGGACTCAAAGTGATTTCTCATGAATGTAAAATGAAGAGTCTTCTTAATTGAAGCTTGAGCCAATACTATTCTTTCTTCATCAAGGGGCTTCTCCTAACAATCCTTTAGCCAATGCTCTCTATGGACTATACATGAAATATACTAGGTAAAAGTGTTAGTCCACAAGACAATGTATGTTCTCATGAATTACCAAAACCACCAATGGAACATATGTGCTTTTACTTGGCAATCCACAAGCTTAGGCCCTAGCCACTTATCATTCCTTTGTCCATCGAGATAATACCCAAAACATGAAAACTTCAACCACACAAAAGTCAACAAAACTTCGTGAGATCCGTTAGTATAGACAACATAATAAATACTTTTAGGTACTCTTATAAATTGATTATTCTTTTATTTTAGCATAAGGTAATGTATTCTAACTTATCCATGGCTTATACCCCTCGATATAATCTATAGCATAATCAAAACAAGCAAACTATGCATGGAAAAACAAAATCTATTTAAAACAAAACAGCCTATAGTAATATATTTAATTTCCATACTTCTGTAACTCCAAAAATTCTGAAACATTAGGAAGACATGAGAATTTGTATATTAGTATTGTGTAAAAACTTCAGATTAAAAATACGTTTGAGTAAATTATAAAAATTCTCCACTAGGCGTCTAAGTTTCTGTTTTTGCACCGTATTAATTCTACTCATCATGCAAATCTTCCCAAAGGCTTTACTTGGAACAAACACTAATTAAAACATAAAAACACAATCATTAAAGTAGCAACAATTATGTTATCACACACTAACATAAAGTAGGAAGCAAAAATAAAGATAACTATTGGGTTGCATCCCAACAAGCGCTATTATTTTACGCCCGTATTTACGCATATTGCATAGTTTTAAGTGTTGTCATCCTTGACATAGAGCTCTTTTATAGTAAAACCAGGGATAATAAGAACAATAGGATACTTGAAAATAGGTTCTTTTATCAGGTTTATAAAGCCAGGGTGAACACTAATCATTTTAAGATCTTTGTTTCTTTTGGTAGGAGGTGTACTAACGCTCTTAGGAATGTAAATAAATTTAGGACTCTTGCTACGAGAAGTAACCTCATTAGTTTTAGATGGTGTAAAGGCGGATCCCACCTTGTCATTCACCTCCTTCATTTTATCAATTCTACTCAGACCTTGTTCTACCATTTCATTAATAATAGCATCCTTTTCCTTCAAAGTTTTCAAAATAATCCCTACTTGTGACCCAAATTGAGTGATATGGTTATGCAGTTTTTTGTCTAACACCTCAATGGTTTCAATAGTAATCATTTTACTTCCGACAACATCAAGCCTTTGCAGGACATGTTCCAAGGTTAAATTGGTGTCATTAATGATAATGGGTGGTATTCCCACAAGATCTCAATGGCATTGTAGGCATCCAAAGTGTGACACATCAAAAAGTTCCCACCAGCGATAATTTCAAGGACAAACCTATACCAAGTGGTTGCACCAACATAGAAATTGTGAAGCAAGGTAGTGGTGGATAGATTATTTCCCAACTCAGTGACACCGAAATGAATCTCGGTGGTACCGAGTTGCACTAAATGTGAAAACTTTTGAATTCTCGGTGAGACTGATATAGGAATCTCGGTAGTACCGATATGATGACCTAGACTGGTTTCCAAACTCGATGAGACCGATTTCAAACTCGTAAATTCCAAAATTGAAATCATTTCAACATAATGTTGGTCAGCAAATCTCGGTGGGACCGATATGAATGTTGGTTGTATTGAGATGGCGGGTTTGGCATATGATCTATCTAAGTGTAGAATCGGTAGGGCCGAGTAGGAAATATTAGTGGCACCAATTTTGCATATGTGGCTTGGGACAAATATATTTTGTGGGAGAATGGATGAATATTTTTGGTGGCTATCTCTAAACACTTGAGAAACCAATTCATCATAACACCTCATCCCCTTTTAATAGTATTGGCTTTCCTATGGACTCAAAGTGATTTCTCACAAATGTAAAATGAAGAGTCTTCTTGGTTGAAGCTTGAGACAATCCTATTCTTCCTTCATCAAGGGGCTTCTCCTCACAATCCTTTATCCAATTCTCTGTGTGGACTATACCTGAAATATACTAGGTAAAAGTGTTAGTCCAAGAGACAATGTATGTTGGCATGAATTATCAAAACCACCAAGGTATCATATGTGCTTTCACTTGGGCATCCACAAGCTTAGGCCCTTGCCACTTCTCATTCCTTTGTCCATCGAGATAATACTCAAAACTTGAAAACTTCAACCACACAAAACTAAACAAAAATTTGTGAGATCCCCTAGTATAGGCAACATAGTAAATACTTTTAGATACTTTTATAAATTGATTATTCCTTTATTTTACCATAAGGTAATTTATTCTAACTTCTCCATGGCTTATACCTCTCAAAATAATCTATAGCATAATCAAAACAGGCAAAGTATGCATGCAAAAACAAAATATGTTTAAAACAGAACAGTCTGTAGTAATATATTTAATTGCCATACTTATGTAACCCCAAAAATTCTGAAAATTTAGGAAGACCTGAGGAATTTGTATATTACTACTATGTAAAAAACTTTAGATTAAAAAGATGTTCGAGTAAATCAGAAAAATGCTGCATTGGACGTCTAAGTTTCTGTTTTGCATCGTATTAGTTCTACTCATTATGCAAATCATCCCAAAGGATTTACTTGGCAAAAACACTAATGGAAACATAAAAACACAATCATTACAGTAGCAACAATTATTTTATTACACACTAACTGTTGGGAATATTACCCGCGGTATGACCCGCCCTATTCGGCCGGGTCAGGTGCACGGCGATTCAACATTCATAATCAAGATAGGCCTTGGCCCAGGGTCTGAGAGGTGCAAGGAGAACTTCAACGGAGAGCCGGCGAGGCCCATGAGTCTAGATGGTGGTTCAAGACCTAAGGAGAAGATGAGTCGTCGTGGCCGTTTCCTTGCTTGGAAGACACAGCGGTTTAGAGATATGGCAGGCCACGATTTGTAATGTGGCCTAGACTTTTGTAAAACCTAGGACCTCGATGTGTATATAAAGGCGAGTCCCTAGGGAAGATAAGTTAAGTTACAATCCATAGAGAGCTAGGTCAGGCAAGTTACGCCCTCCTTGTAATCGATTCCACCATCAATATACACAAAGCAAGACGTAGGCTTTTACCTCCATCGGAGGGGCCGAACCTGGGTAAACCCGAGTCTAACTTCCACTCAACCCCTTTGAGTCGCCACCAAGGTGCGATGGCTCTATCACTAAGTCCTTTCATGAGGACATCTGCCATGACAAAACCATGACAGTTGGCACCCACCGTGGGGCTAGCGCACGGTGGAATTGAGTTCTCAAAGGGAGCCCTTCTGGGGTGTGGGAGCTACACGGTCGGCCTCATGACTAAGAGCCATCGTGGAAAGTACTACATCGACAACTCTCAGTGGGGGCCTGATGCCGATTCAATCGAGTCTGGATACAGGGTCCCCTTCGGCAAGATTCATGTCTTCATTCGCAAGTTTGGGGCTCCCGTACCTGAGCCGGACACCTTCACCGACATCGTCGAGCCGGCTTTGTACTCCCATCCTGTCAAACATTAGGTCAGGAAGCACCACGCCTTCGTTGGTTTTATGCAGGGAATCGACCTACCGGATGAGCCGGTGATCCAGGAGAACACCCCTGTCAACTCGGACGGCGAGTCGTCCATTGGCGACATGGATTTGATCTATCCTCTCCACGAAGGGCGGCTAGGGGACTGCCTGAGGCGGCAATCTCCGAGGACGTTGAAGGACCCCATCGTCAGGTCGCCATCTACATGGCGGGAGCAGCGGCACCTCAACCAACCGCAGTTGGCAACAACGAAGCCAGCGGATCAGGGAAGACCCCGGCTCAAGCCATGGCGGATTTTGAAGCAGAGATGGCCAAACTCACGACGATTACTGTGACGGCGGAGAACCAAGAACAGGTCAACGCCGAGTTAGCAAAACTAAGGGAGGAGATGGCCAAGATCCAACGCGACATTGAAGGAGAAGCCACCAGGATGGCAACCCAACACGCTCAGATCGATGCGGAGACAGAGCGGCTAAGTGTTGAGTGATACGTCCATTTTGCATCATGTTTTCATGTTGATATTTATCGCTTCTTTGGTTGTTATTTCACTTCAGGGTACAATTCTTATGCCTTTTCTCTCTTATTTTGCAAGGTTTACATGAAGAGGGAGAATGCTGGCAACTGGAATTCTGGCCTGAAAGTGGAGCAAAGTTGAGATACCTATTTTGCGCAACTCCAAACGCCGTAAAAATCAACGAGGATTTTTTCCAGATTTATAAAAAATACTGGGCCGAAGAAGTGCCAGAGGGGCGCCACGGGTTGGCCACAAGCCTGCACGGCGCGGCCACCCGCCCAGGCTGCGCCATGAGGGCTTGTGGGCAACCTGCTCGCCCACTTGCCCCCCTCTTTTGCTATATGAAGGGTTTCGTCCAGGAAAAAATCAGGGAGGAGCTTTTTCGTGGATTCGTCGCCGCCACGAGACGGAACTTGAGCAGAACCAATCTAGAGCTCCGGCAGGACAATCCTGCCGGAGAAACTTCCCTCCCGGAGGGGGAAATCGTCGCCATCGTCATCACCAACACTCCTCTCATCGGAGGGCACTCGTCACCATCAACATCTTCATCAGCACCATCTCATCTCCAAACCCTAGTTCATCACTTGTAACCAATCTTCGTCTTGTGACTCCGATTGGTACTTGTAAGGTTGCTAGTAGTGTTGATTACTCTTTGTAGTTGATACTAGTTGGATTACTTGGTGGAAGAGTTTATGTTCAGATCCTTGATGCTACTCATTACCTCTCTGGTCATGAATATGATTATGCTTTGTGAGTAGTTACTTTTGTTCCTGAGGACATGGGATAAGTCATGCTAATAGTAGTCATGTGAATTTGGTATTCGTTCGGTAATTTGATGTGTTGTATGTTGTTTTTCCTCTAGTGGTGTTATGTGAACGTCGACTACATAACACTTCACCATTATTTGGGCCTAGAGGAAGGCATTGGGAAGTAGTAAGTAGATGATGGGTTGCTAGAGTGACAGAAGCTTAAACCCTAGTTTATGCGTTGCTTCGTAAGGGGCTGATTTGGATCCACTAGTTTAATGCTATGGTTAGACTTTGTCTTAATTCTTCTTTCGTAGTTGCGGATGCTTGCGAGAGGGGTTAATCATAAGTGGGATGCTTGTCCAAGTAAGGGCAGTACCCAAGCGCCGGTCCACCCACATCTCAAACTATCAAAGTAACAAACGCGAATCATATGAACATGATGAAACTAGCATGACAGAAATTCCCGTGTGTCCTCGGGAGCGTTTTTCCTCCTATAACACTTTGTACAGGCTTGTCCCTTGCTACAAAAGGGATTGGGCCACTTTGCTACACCGTTGCTACTTTTGTTACTTGTTTCTTGCTACGAATCATCTCACCACACAATCACTTGTTACCGACAATTTCAGTGCCTGCAGATTTTACCTTGGTGAAAACCACTTGCCAGATCCTTCTGCTCTTCGTTGGGTTCGACACTCTTACTTATCGAAAGGACTATGATTGATCCCCAATACTTGTGGGTCATCATTGAGTTCTGGCGGCTTGAACGACAACAGCGTGCTTCCAATGTGATTCACCAGAGGAGGCATCTCAATCGTCCGCCAGCTGATTTGAATCCAACTCGACTCTTCAATAGCCCACATACACCTGGGATGGAGCCTCACCGGCCATGGCACGTTACCTAGCACGTTGACCCGGCGCAGCCGCCTCCCAACCCGCAGGCGCCTTAGCCGGCACCGGCTCAAGCACCATGCTTTCAGACGCCGCGGGGTCACTTTTCAAACCCCGTTGATAACGTACTCGTGGTGACCCGCAACCTCGAGTCTCTTCCCATCCATGGAAATTCTCTGGGTGAGGTAGAGGCAAGGAACGCTATTGAGATGTTGAAAACGGTGGTGGTCCAACAGGCGCAGTATTCATATAGCCGCGAGCGGCTACACTCCACACCTCAAGAAAGTCACACCAGGAGCCGTCATGATGACCCGCCCGCGGTGTCCAGCAGTGAACGGCGACGCCCTCCGTAAATCAAACTGCCCAAGATACCTGACACCCGGCCTCAAGACCTCATGGATGCAGCACGAGCCGCCCGCCTGATGGAGACGACGACCGCGGCGGGTCAAGGCTATCCGTCTTATGTGTTGCCTTCCCCTACGCAGGCCGAGTCAGGTGGTAGGAACATTGGGATAACCTGTCTGCCACCCGCCCTCCGCAACGAGTGTACGCTGAAGGATTTCAAAGGCCCGTGCAAGGTTCCCAATTAAACGCCGGATCTAGAGCCAGGGGCGTGGATTGAAAGCTACGAGCTTGCAATGGATATGCTTGATGTTAATGAAGCAGTATGTGCCAAGTATTTTACAATGATGCTTGAAGGGACAATGCACACTTGGCTGAAGAACCTGCTGCCCAACTCCATCAACACCTGGGCCGAGTTGAAGGAACGTTTTGTGAAAAACTTCAGAGGGACTTGCAAGCGCGCGATGACTATTGTCGACTTACAGCACTGCATCCAGTGCCCAGATGAGTCGGCCGATCATTGGACGCCGCGGGTTGCAGAGGTGATCCACTCATCGGATGGCATTTCGGCGGCTTAGGCCGTGCTGATCTTGGAGAAAAACTATCACTACCAGCCTTTGGTGTTGAAGCTTGGGCGACTCAAGCGCAAAGTGCAAGATATGGGGGAACTGATGGACACTTTGACTAGGTATGCCGAATCAAAGAATGATAAAACCACCACCACCAGAAGGGGGGAGTCATCCAGAGGCCATCCTAAGTTTCAGGGGCGAGGCAACTACAACCCCGCGGGTCAAGGGAAGAAAAGGCAGCAGGAAGGCGCCACTGATTTCGTTGCCAATACTAACACTGGGAATGGGAACCAATGGCAGAAGAAAAAGGGGCTTCAACTGGAAAAAACCACGCAACTATCATGAGATTCTCAAGGGCCACTGCCCACAACATACCACAGCGAAAGGTCCATCCACCCATTCTTGGGAAGACTGCTATGTGATGTAGGAGTTTCGTGCCGAGGGACTCAAAAACGGTCAAGGAGATAGTCATGGCGGACGCCCGGATCAGTTTGGGTCCGGCGGCTCACACAGAAATCTGTTTGGTGGTTGTCCTAACCCAGGTCCACAGGGTGGGTCACAGGCTAATGTTGGGCAGTATCAAGTCTAGAACAGTCGGCAATATAACGCGCAGGGCGGTTTTCAGCAGCAACTTCAACAAGGTAGCTCATAGCAGCAGCATGACAGCGACGGCTTCGAGAACAAACCTAAGCAGTCAAACAGTGGGCAGTATCATGTGTTTACCACCAGTACTTGCAAAAGGGACAAAAAAGTCAAGCACAGAACATTGAGCGTCATTGAGTCGGCGCTCCTCGGGTATCTCAATTGGTCTGAGCAGCCCATTATCTGGAGCAGGGAGGATCACCCGCCCCTGGTTGATAACCCTAGCGACTTAGCATTGGTTGTGGCACCACAGATAAGGGGCTATACCCTCTCCAAGGTCCTCATGGACGGAGGCAGCAGCATCAACATCTCATGCTACGACACTTTCCGAAGAATGAATTTCTCGGAAGGCGATTTGATGCCATCCTCCACGATCTTTCGTGGCATTGTCCCGGGTAAGTCGGCATACCCTGTAGGGCGGATTAAACTTAATGTGGCTTTTGGCACCGGGTCTAACTACATGAGCGAGTCCCTCATGTTTGAGGTGGTCAGGATCAAGAGTCCTTACCACGCGCTTTTTGGTCGGCCGGCTTACGCCCGTTTTGTGGCCCGTCCATGTTATGTCTACCTCAAGCTCAAGATGCCAGGCCCTAAAGGAACTATCATGATTAGTGGAGACCGTAAGATAGCTCAGGAATGCGAAGAGGGAGATGCGGCTTATGCTGTGTCGACCTGTGAAGCTTCAACTTTCATCAGGCCAATGTCGATCCGGCGGACATGACTCCGCTCAAGAAGCCCACGATCGATTCAGAGCAGCCCCTTAAGTTCAAACCAACAGATGAAGCTAAATTGGTGGATTTCACGCCCGGCGACTCTTCCAAGCAATTCACCATTGGGCGGGTTTGGATCCCAAATAGGAAAGCACGCTCATCGAATTCATCCATGAGAATCGAGACATCTTTGCATGGAAACCTTGTGACATGTCGGGTGTACCGAGAGAATTCGCTGAGCACCACTTTAACATTGACCCCAAGATAAAGGCGGTTCGGCAATATCTTTCCCGGTTTAACGAAGAAATGCATAAGGCAATTGGGGAGGAAGTAGCCCGGCTCTTGGCCGCTGGTTTCATTGTGGAGGTTTTTCATCCAGAGTGGTTGGCCAATCCGGTTTTGGTACTCAAGAAGAATGGTACCTTCCGCGTGTGCATTGACTACACCGACCTCAACAAAGCTTGCCCGAAATACCCTTTCATCATCCCTCGTATTTATTAAATCATTGACTCTACGGCAGGTTGCGAGCAATTTTGTTTTTTCGGATGCATACTCATGTTACCACCACATCAAAATGGCTTTGGAGGATCAGGAGAAGACATCGTTCATAACTCCCTTTGGTGCCTTTTGTTATGTGTCTATGTCGTTTGGGCTCAAGAGCACGGGGGCGACTTATCAACGCTGCATCCAGAATTGCCTACACAGTCAAATTGGGCGCAACGTTCATGCCTATATTGATGACATAGTGGTAAAGTCCCAGAAGAAAGAGTCACTCTTGGAGGATCTTAAGGAGACTTTTGACAATCTACGTGTGCATCAGATGAGGCTTAACCCAACCAAGTGCGTTTTCGGCATTCCTACAGGGAAGTTATTGGGCTTCTTGGTGTCCGAACGAGGTGTTGAGGCTAACCTAGACAAAATCAAGGCGATTACTTCACTTGTCAAGTCGGCCAATATCAACCAAATTCAGTGCATGGCGGGTCGTATTGCGGCTCTAGGCCGTTTCATAAGTCGCCTTGTGGGGAAGGCCATCCTTCTTTATCAGTTGCTCAAGAAAACAGACCGTTTTGTCTCGACGGATGCGGCCAATGAAGCTTTCGAGGCCTTGAAGAAACAACTGGCTGAGCCTCCCGTTTTAGCCGCTCCTATTGACAAAGAGCCTATGCTCCTGTACATTGCTGCCAACTATAAGGCAGTAAGCGTTGGAGTGGTTGTCGAGCGCAAGGAAGAAGGAAAGGAATATATGGTCCAAATGCCGGTACACTTTGTCAACGAAGTCTTAACACTCTCCAAACAGCATTATCCACACTGGCAGATGTTAGTTTTTGGGATCTTCATGGCGAGTCGGAAACTGAAGCACTACTTCCAGGAGCACCCGATCACGATAGTCTGCTCTGCGCCACTTGGCGACATTATACAAAACCGTGAGGCAACCGGGCGAATTGCTAAGTGGGCCATCGAGCTTGGTCCTCACCATATGAAATATACGCCCCGCACGGCCATCAAGTCTCATGCCTTAGTGGATTTCATCAACGATTGGATCGAGCTGCAAATTCCAGAAGATAGACCTGATCACACATATTGGACTATCCATTTTGACGGGTCTAGGCAGCTGGAAGGCTCGGGGCTGGCGTGGTACTAACTTCACCTCAGGGTGACAAGTTTTGCTATGTCCTCCGACTCATGTTCCCATGTATTAACAATGCGGCGAAATACGAAGCTTTGCTCCATGGGCTTAGAATCGCCAAAGAGATGAACCTCAGTCGAGTCAGATGCCTGGGCGACTCAGATCTGGTGGCACAGCAAGTCTCTGGAATGTGGCATTCCAGGGATCCTTTGATGGCGACTTACAGGCATGTTGTGTCAGACGTGGCGGGTCATTTTCATGGTTATCAGGTTGATCATATCGATCATCGACTCAACGAAGCAGCTGATGCTCTTTCATGACTCGGGTCGCAGCGTAAGACGGTTCCCCCTAATGCCTTTTTGGATATTTTGCATAACCCATCGGTGAAATTGCCTTCTGAGGAGGATATAGCAGTTCCTCACCCCGAATCTCACTTGTGGTGGCCCTCCATGCCACTCCGGATTGGGCGGTCCCTTACATGGCGTATCTGGCGCGAGGCGAGTTACCTGCTGATGAGTTGCTGGCCCGCCAAATTATCCGGCGATGCAAATCCATGGTTATGCATAAAGGTTAGTTGCACAAACGAAGCACTTCTGGAATTTTTCAAAGGGGCGTCCCGTCTGAAGAAGGGTGTGCGATTCTTAATGAGATCCACGCTGGCGATTGTGGTCATCATGCCGGGTTGCGCTCTTTTGTGTCCAAAGCCTTTAGGCATGGATTCTACTGGTTAACGGCTGACGCACATGCTAAGGACATAGTGCGCAGATGTGACGGATGCCAAAAATTTGGGCGTCAAATGCATGTGTCGGCTCACGAATTGCGGATGATCCCAATTACATGGCCTTTTGCGGTCTGGGGGCTGGACATGGTTGGTCCCTTCAAGATGTTCTGCAACAAAAAGACTCACCTACTAGTGGCGGTCGACAAATTTACCAAGTGGGTTGAAGCAGAGCCGGTCAGTAGTTGCGATGCAGACACGGCCGTCAAGTTCCTCAAGAAGTTGATTTTTCGCTTCGGGTATCCTCATAGTATCATTACTGACAATGGCACTAATCTATCCAAAGGCGCCATGCAAGAATTTTGTGAAAAAGAGCACATCCGGCTTGATGTCTCTGCAGTTGCACACCCCAATCTAATGGACAGGCGGAGAGGGCGAATCAAGAAATTCTGCGGGGGATCAAGTCCCGACTTATGGTTCCTCTAGAACGTACCCCGGGATGTTGGGTTGAAGAGCTTCCTTCTGTTCTGTGGAGCATCAGGACTACCCCTAATCGATCCACTGGTTACACGCCCTTCTTCTTGGTTTAAGGAGCTGAGGCGGTGTTACCAAGTGACATCAGGCATGACTCGCCATGAGTCGCCGCTTATGTTGAGGAAGACAACGAGCTGGCGCGTCAAGATTCATTGGATGCTTTGGAGGAGGAGCATGACTTGGCAGCATCACGGTCGGTGATTTACCAACAAGACTTGCGATGCTATCATAGCCACCGAGTCAAAAGCCGAGTCTTTTAGGAGGGCGACTTAGTGCTCCCTTTGATTCAGGATCATACTGGTATGCATAAGTTATCCCCTCCGTGGGAGGGACCGTTTGTCATCAACAAAAGGCTTCATAATGGTTCCTACTACCCGGTGGATCTTCGTCCAGATAGGCCAACAACAGAGGTTGAAACAACCCGGCCTTGGAACATTGCCCACTTGCGGCCTTATTATAGTTAGAGCCACTGGCTCCTTATCATTGTACATAGTTTAGTCATTGTACTCTCTTTCTATATATATAGCAATAAAGTCGGCGCCCATGAACTTCGGGGTCTCTGCCGTTTCAGCTTCTTGAGAGCATGAGTCTTTATTGTTTCATAAGTCGACCAAGCATGGACGCTATCTGTATCAAAGAGCATAAGTCGCCATGATGCACTTATTTCAAAACCGGATACTGGTACGCCAAAGAGGACCAAAGTTGCCATGTTGCACGGTTCAAACATAGGCACCCTATATGGTTTTGAGAATCAAGTCGACTTACTTGGAGGCTACTAGCTCCCAAGTCGTTTTCCAGTAAGAGCGTAAACGCTTCTACAATCCTATGTCTGACTTTTCCCTAATCATAGGTCACTTGGGGGCTTCTACTCACTGAGTTCAGCCTGAATACCCTCTTGGCTAGCAAAAAAATAACGCATTACAATGGTTATACTAGACTGTGTGTTTGGCGACTCGCCCTATGATCCCATGTACTCTTGGTGAGTCAATCCACTATTTGGACCATGAACTTGCCTAGGCTAAAACATGAAGGGTGCTAGCAGGAGCCGGCATACGGAAAATAGACAACCCATGGGTTCACTGAACCTGCTTCACTGAAGCTTGACTCACGCCTGATCAGCCGGTCTAAACAACTCAGGCTATTGCAAAAGCCTTCAGGGGTAGCACTAGAGCCTTGCAAGCTCGTCCTGCCCTGTCGTAACTCATTAAGCCGACAACCTTTATGACTAAAAAGTATCTTTGTAGCATAGCTAAGAGTTTTATAAAAATTCATTCTAAATCGCCGCGTCTCACTGAGCCGGCTTATTATTTCTTCTGTGACAAACAGGGGGAGTAATTATGTGTCAAAGACATCGCAAAGGCGCCTACTAATGGCGACTCATATTAATGAAAGGGTGAGACTTCAAAGTCAGCAAAAGGTACAGGTGTATCATAATGATGTTTTCGTCTCTAGCCTATTCATGGCTCGGAAGGTCATAACAAATTACATAACCCGACGTTGGATTTTTAAATTGATCTCCGTGGGTGATCTTCAAGTAACTCCTGGTTCAGGCCGCCTCCAGATTATCCTGCCTCGAGCTTTCGCCATTTTCGATATGTAAGTCGCCCAATTTCGAATTGCAGTTGGTCAAGGCGTGGAACTCATCCTCGTCAGTCAAGATGCTGGATAGGTCGGCATCAGAGTCAAAAGGATGCTTACGGCGTTGTGGAGTCAGAATGGTGATTTCATACGAGGGAGAAGTAACCCAGTCGCTGTGCTCATCATAAGCCGCGTGATACTTGGTTAAGTCTAGGTCGGTTGCCAGTTGAGTCGTCGTGAAGCGAGATTCCTTCACACAGCGATGGTAATCTTCTTCAGTAAACTCTAACCCTCGTCTTTATACTCTGTAAATCCCCCTGTCACTTCCTCCGGCTTAAGCTCTGGAGCATAGGCCAAGCACCAGCTCAGGGTGGTCAGTGCTCCTTTCTGGGTGGCTGACCTTTTCAGCTCTTCTATTTGGGGTGGCAGTGTGGACAAGCATCCCAGCATATACTTGATTGAATTTATGGGCTCTTTGTCGCCCATAACGACCTTCATAGTCATCACACACCAGTATACAGTTGCTCTATCAAGGTATAAATTGCCTTCAATACTAAAATACAATCATCTTGAAGAGTGGCGGCTCGAGGACCTGCAGTAATGATGCACGATCATAAGTTGCCGGAAGATCTTACAACACGACTTTAGAAAGAAAAGGTGGACACTTACCAAACACAACATGGGCCATTTTTGAGATATGATGTTTTAACCCGGACAGTTCCTGCACGACGGCTCTCATCTCCTCCTCGGCTTGTTCTGCCCAGTTCAGTAAGGCAGCTCGCTTAGTGTCGGCCTTGTTTTCAAGCTCTTTGTGCTCCGCCTTCATTTTTTCAATATCAGCCAGTGCAAGGCGAAGCTTCTCTTCAAATTTATCTCAAGCGTCTTGCTGCTCAGCCAGACTTTGCTTCAAGCCGGCTACAGTTGACTCGGCCCGAGTCGACGATTCCTACAAAACATCAGGGCAAAGAAATTTTCATGCACACTGCAAGCAACATCCCTGACACTTGGGGGGTAATGTACGATTCATTTTTTCTAAGGTAATATCTTAAAGCAAGACCCGGCTCATCTTTAAAAAGATGACCTGGCCCTTGGGGGCTATAGGTTGAAGCTTTCTTCAAATATATGCTAAAGACCCGGCTCATCTTCGAAAAGATGACCCGGCCCTTGGGGGCTACAGGTTAAAGCTTTCTTCAAATATATGCTAAAGACCCGGCTCATCTTTAAAAAGATGACCCGACCCTTGGGGCTATAGGTTGAAGCTTTCTTCAAGTGCAAACTAAAAGATCTGGCTCTTCTTTAAAAAGATGACCCATCCCTTGGGGGCTACAGGTTTAAAGTTTACACAAAGCACGATTCATCACAGATGACTCGCCCTTTGGAGGGCTAATGGGAAGACATGTCAAGAAGGTTAACAGGTATCATACCTCATGTTTTCTTCGCATCATATTAGCCAAGCTTTTTTCCATTTCATGGCTCGTCTCCAGGAGACTCACAAAGCTATAGTACAGTTCATCAAACTCCAGCTTCTCAAAATTGGGAAGCTTCAGTTTGGTCATGTCCTTCTCTTCAAAGACCGGGGCATCTTTGGGTGCATGCTTGGTTAAAACCGGGGATGCAGGTTTGGAAAAACAGGTACCAATGACGACGACTGGATCTAGGTCAGGCATCACGTCTTCAGCCGCCTTGTGAGAACTTGGCGGATTGAGGTTTTCAGTTGACTCCTTCTGAGGACTTGGAAGCTCGTCCCGAATGTCAGGGAAATCATCAAAGGCCTCGGCATGAGTCTCAGCCACCTCATCTTGAGCTTATGGGATGGAGGTACTCATTCCAAATATTTCAGCCACCTTGGGAGCGGATGATGACTCGTCGGTTCTCCTCTTCTTCGCTTGAGCCCTGCGGAACGATGGTAAATATGTTAAAATAGAAATATTGGCACCCAACAGAGCATGTTGATGAAAGAACTTACCCCTGAAGGCGGATCAATGGGGGAAGAGCTGAGGCAGCTGAGTCGCCAGATGAAGGAGGTGAAACCTGTTGGATGTAGGATTTAAAGATTAAGTAAATCATGAGAATGATTTGCACAGGAAGAAAGGACATTTAATAAAAATGTACCTCGCTCTGTCATTTAGGACCAGCTGTTTTCTCGGGCAAGCCGGACAAGAGGTCCCCAGAGTGTCTTCGAGTATGACGTTTGGGCGTCAAAGTCGCCTTCTTCAAAAGGAAATCGGGATCTAGATAAGCATCCGGGTGATACATGGGAACTTTTCTACAGATTCGCCTTGCCGGCTTGGGAGGAGAAGAGTTTGAGTCGAAAGAAATGAAAATTACCTCGACATCTTCATCTTGGCTCTCAATGTTATCATCCTATAAATAGAAGCGGCAAAGTATGAGTACAAGTCAGATTAAAATAATAAAGACAAAGAGCATTTACCTCTGATTGTTCCTCGGCGATCCGAGACTCGCCCACAACGGATGACTCCTTTGTGGTGGCCTTGCCCCTGGTTTTCTTCTTCTTTGGGGCGGGTTCCGATACTTTCTTGACGACGGTTTTGGGTCTTCGGTTCCAGAAGGCTGAACCCCTCTGATTGACATAATTAAAGCCCGGACTAGAGACAAGCCTGAGTATATTAAAAGTTAGAAGGGCGAGTTGGGATGTTTTACCTCTAGAGCCGGATTAGAAACACTGAAAGGTTTTAACCCGATCTTGGAGCAGTTTTCAACAGGCTCGCCACTTAACTTCTTCACAATTTCAACAACGTCTTTTTCTTCAAGCCTCACGTTGTAGAAACATTGTGGGTGGTTTAAGTCGCCATTGAACTCACACATTAAGCCGTCCCGGAGGCTCAAGTGCATAATTCTCCACTCCACCCAACAGCGGATCAAACCAATGTCGGTAAGACCTTTGGCGGTTAAGGCCCTAAGCTTTTGCAAAGACAGGGACGAATAAAGCTTCTTATTCCTTAGTTAGATTTTCAGGCATCTTGAAATCCATGGGCAGACGTTCCTGCCTAAAAACTGGTAAGGGGTTCTCATTGGATGGAGAGGTGTCACGGCAGTAAAACCAAATTTTTGTCCAACCCCTGGGGTGACTGGGCGGTGCAGCAGCCGGGAAACCGCATTCTCGTCGCCTCTGGATATTAACTCCTCCGAGCTCTAGGCACGGCCCGTTGGCAAACTCTGTTTGGCGGTTCAAATAAAGAACTTCCTGAACAAAAGTACAGTAGGCTCTATCTGCAGATAAGCCTCGCAGAATACTTGGAACTGGCAAAGGTTGCTGATGGAGTTTGGGCCTAAGTCTTGGGTATGGAGGTCGAAGAAATGCAAGGCGTCCCTGAAGAACTTTGAGTTGGGTGGTGTAAGGCCTCGCTCTAGGTGATCAACAAAAATGACTACCTCCCCTTCGGCGGGTTGAGGGCGTTGCTCTCCTAGGGCGGTTCACCAGCCGATCGTTTCTTGTGGCGTTCACGAAGTTCACAAGGTAGCCATCGTCAACTTTTGTTGGTAACCAGTTGCATTGAGAGATGGAGATCATGACTGCAAGCTTAGAGGATGGGGACGGAGATCTTCATAAGAATGATTGGCGGGTCGTAAGGACCTACAAAGTGGTGATTCTCCAGCCAACAGGTGGAAAAATATCTAAAAGGACATTGTGACTCGCCATAGCACTAAAGGCGGGTTACATTTCTAAAATTTCCCTTAGAATATTTCTAGTTGAGGATAAACACATTTCCAACACCATGACAGAGTTCACGGATCTACGGGTGATTTTATTGAGGATAATAACTTGCCAAAATAAAAGCGCTAAAAACACAGGGACACTGTGGAGCTGTGTGGTGGTCATGTGAAGTAATGGGGGGAACAATAGATCTACCGAGGAGTGTTGATGGGACTACTGCAGTTCTTTGCTAAAATGTGAGATCTAAAAACAGTGCCTATGCAGATCGATGTCACAATATGTAAATGCTCGAGGAGCTCCGATGCTGCCCTAAGAACTCGGGAAGTTTGAGATTTGGATCTACTAGAAGAGAAAGAGTTACCTGTTGAATGGGGGCGACGACGGAAGCAGGCCATGGAGGTTTGCAGTGAAAACCACGCCCAAATCAGTTCGAGAACAACCGATCTGAAGCGAAGGTTCGATGACGGCGCGGCATTCATGGCGCGAGCTTGAGGAAGAAGACGCAGTGGGGGCGATGGAATAGAGGTAGGTGGGGATACAACTTTCTCCCCTGCGGCTATTTAAAGGCCTAGGGCAAAAATTTAAACGACACGCGTGGGAGTCAAGGAGGCGCATTGCAAATCGGAAATGATGGTGCCTAGATTCTCGGGATGACAGGATAAGACGAAAGATCCGTTGGAAATGACGTCATCAAGATCCCTGGAGTAGTGGAGAAGATGACATCACCAATAAAAGACCTGGCGATTCAGGCGAATCATGAAGATTGGCGGCTTGTCACTCGTTGAAGGAGAAAGGTCAGATATCATGTGTGAGTCGCCGTAGACACGTATGAAAGTTTATTGGCATGAATGAATTCAAGTCAATCTGGGGCCTAATGTTGGGGATATTACCTGCGGTATGACCCGCCCTATTGGGCCGGGTCAGGTGCACAGTGGTTGAACATTCATAATCAAGATAGGCCTTGGTCCATGGTCTAAGAGGTGCAAGGAGAACTTCAACGGAGAGCAGACCGGGCCCAGAGTCTAGATGGCGGTTCAATACCTATGGAGAAGATGAGTCGCTGTGGCCGTTTCCTTGCTTGGAAGATAAGGCGGTTTAGAGATATGGTCGGCCATGATTTGTAATGTTGCCTGGACTTTTGTAAAACCTAGGACCTCGACCTATATATAAAGGCGAGTCCCTAGGGAAGATAAGTTAAGTTACAATCCATCGAGAGCTAGGTCGGGTGAGTTACGCCCTCCTTGTAATCGATTCCACCATCAATATACACAAAGTAGGACGTAGGCTTTTACCTCCATCGGAGGGGCCGAACCTGGGTAAACCCGAGTCTCGCTTCTGCTCAACCCCTTTGAGTCGCCGCCAAGGTGCGATGGGTCTATCACTAAGTCCTTTCACGAGGACATCTGCCGTGACAAAACCACGACACTAACAGAAAGTAGAAAGCAAAAATAAAGATAACTATTGGGTTGCCTCGCAACAAGCGCTATTATTTTACACCCGTAGCTAGGCATATTGCATAGTTTCAAGAGTTGTCATCCTTGACATAGAGCTCCTTAATAGTACAACCAGGGATAATAGGAACAATAGGAGACTTGAAAATAGGTTCTTTTAGCAGGTTTATAAAGTTAGGGTGAACACTAATCGTTTTAAGATCTTTGTTTCTTTTGGTAGGAGGTGTACTAACAATAAAAAGAGGAACAAGTGAATGAAATTTTTTGTGGAGTTACTTGATAGTTGGTGACGATATTCCCCGGCAACGGCGCAAGAAATCATTCCTCATACTTCTGATATGCGTTTGGTTTTCGTAAAGAGGAACAAGTTATCGTAGCACAATGCGGGTAAGTATTTCCCTTAGTTACGAAACCAAGGTTTATCGAACTCATAGGAATATCAACCATAACCATCTTCACCGGCTGCACACAAAAGAACAAAACGCTTGCACCCAACGCGGGAAAGAGGGATGTCCATCCCCTGGTCTCGTTATTTGCAAGCAAATGAGGTGTGTAGATAATTGCCGATAGTTTGTAAAATGCAAAATAAAAGAAAAGAAAATAAATGGCACCAAGGTATTGGAGTTTTTAGCAATATGTTGTGAATAGACCCAATGGCCATAGTTTTCCATAATGGCATCTCTCATGAAAATAGCACATGGTGGGTAAACAAATTATTGTTGGGCAATCGATTCAAGAGCGGATAGTTATGCGATTTTCGCGGCAATGATCATGTAAATATAGGCATCATGTCCATAAACAAATAGGCCGACTCCTGCTTGAACCTATTACTATTACTTTGCTGCAAGAGCGCTCCTATGCTTGCCTCTCTACGTATTAAGTTCATGACAAATGAAGTAATGCTTGGAGTAAGATGACAAGATGTAGACAAAGTAAACTCAACCAATATGAATAAACTCCATTGTTTTACCATTAGTATCAGCAACACAAAGACGCAACTTGTCCCCTTGTGTCACTGGGATATAGAAACTCGCGAGGTTGAACCTACTACACTGCACCTTTCTTGCCGAAGAAATATCAATCTAGTTGGCCAAACTATTTTAATATATCAGAGAGAATTACGAAGATATCATAAGCATGCACATAAAAATCATATTATATATCAGAGGAGACTCAAATATTTATCATGAACAATCTGAACATAAACCCATAATTCATCGGATCCCAACAAATGCACCGTACAAAAGAGTTACATCACATGGATCAAAGCGAAGATGCGAGGAGCATGGTATTGAAGATCAAATAGATACATAGGTACTAGCTATGGACACGTAGGTCTATGGTGAACTACTCACATATTATCATGAGAGCAGCAAGGTTGATGAAGAAGCCCTCCGTGATTGATCCCCCCTCCGGCAGAGTGCCGGAACGGAGCTCTAGATGGCCTCCCGTTGGAACAGAGACTTCTGGCAGTGTAAAAAGTGTTTCGGGACCTCCCTCGATGTTTTTAGGGTAGATGGGAATTTATAGGCCAAAGAACGGGGTTGGGACAGCCACAAGGGGGCCACAAGCCATCAGGGCGCCCCCTAGTCCACTCCCTATTGGCTTGTGGGGCCATCATGCACCCTGTTTCCTCCTTCCGATGCTTCACAGTCTTGTTTTGGCCCAGAAAAAAGACACAAAAAGTTTTAGGTCAATTGGACTTTGTTTGGTACTCAAACCTGAAAAGTGGAAAAACACGGGGATTAATGGTTAGTGCTCAAAAATAATATAAATTGGTAGATAAGTACATAAAAAGTGTTCTAAAATGGTAACATAATAGCATGGAACAATCAAAAAATATAGATACATTGGAGACATATCATTAACCACTCGCAACGAGTCGATAGGAAGTTTGAGCCCCTCAAAGAAATCTTTAAGCATGGATCTGACCTCGGTAGCCACTAAGGATCTAAGTGAGGACATAGCATCATTTAGATCCTCTCGAGAGACGGCGTTCGCATCCATGCCCCCGGGTGACCCCACAACCAGATCCCCTTCGTCAACCATACTCTTTGGGTGGTGAACCCCTTAATCAAGAGACGTAGCTCTGATACCAATTGAAAGGATCGATATGGTTAACAAGAGGGGGAGTGAATAGGCAACTACCAATTTTAGGATTTTCTTTAACAAATTAAGTTTAGCAACAAATAGGTTGTCTAGATATGCAACAAAGTGAGCAACCTATATGATGCTAAAAACAATAATAACAAGCAAGTAGCAAGTAAAGGTAGGAAGTGACCACAAGTGGAACGAATGAAGACGAGGATGTGTTTCTGAAGTTCCTTCCCTTTGAGGGGAAGTACGTCTCCATTAGAGCGGTGTGGAGGCACAATTCTCCCCGAGATGCCACTAAGGCCACCGTATTCTCCTCACACCCTCACACAATGCGATATGTCATGATTCCACTAGTGGTGCCCTTGAAGGCGACAACTAAACCTTTACAAACAAGGTTGGGGCAATATCCACAACTGAATTGGAGGCTCCCAACGAAACCATGAAGCTTCACCACAACGGACTATGGCTTCGAGGTGAGCTCTTCCATCTAGGCTGCTCAAACACCCAAGAGTAACAAAATCCACACAAGAAAGTATGGGGGAATGAAGTTTCCTTTTGGTGGAAGTGTAGATCTAGATCTCCTCCTTCAATCCTTAGCAAATCAACAAGTTTGAGTGGCTAGAGAGAGGTCGGGCAAGAAAGCTTGGAGGGCATCAATGGTGGAGAGACACGGGTAAGACGTAAAGTGATAGGTGGAAAAGGCACCACTTTATATAGTGCCCCCCATTTCCAACTGTTACACTGTTTTCTCAATGAGGCGGTAATTCGCACCAACCCTAACCAACGGTACCACGAGTGGCCAGGTCGATAGTACCGGTCACCCAGGAGGACAGGAACAACTGCCCTACCACCACCCAACAAGCGCGTGGAAACAGAGAGGAAGCACCCTCGAGTGATGTTGAGGCGGTGGTTGCCACGATGCAACCGCTACAAATAGATACGAAGATGCGGCTATGTCCTGAGTGGTACAACTGCCCTGGACACCGGTAGTACCGGTCAAAGAGACATGACTGGAACTACCGGCCCGCAATCGCCCAAGTACATCACCAAAACAAAGACGAGTCCGGTGGGGGCGGTACTAGACCGGTACAACCCCCTGAGGCCGCCACTCGAGGGTTAGCCAGACTTTGGCGGTACAACCGCCCGGAGACAGCGGTACAATCGTTGTGCAGCATCCTGACGCACCAAGACACTAAGGCAGGAAAATGCCCTAACACCTGTTCCTCAATAAGATGGAGGTGTTTATACAGAAGGAAAGGTGAAGAACGCGTGGGGCCACATGAACACGTGGTAGACTATGGAGGCGGTTGACGCTTGGGAGCAATTTGTTGGTGGATATTAATCATTTCTCATATTTTTATGTTTGAAAAAGAAATTTCAGAAAATATTACAATTGCCCTAAACTAAAAGGAAGTATTAGTTCGTTTTAAAAAAATATTAAACATATTTCTAGAAAACTCTGGGTTCTTTAAAACGTGCTTTTGAAAAATGTTCATCATGCATTCAAAAAATTGACAACATCTATTTTTTTTTAAAGTCTACATGTATTAAAAAATTATTTTGTAAAATCATTTCTATATTTATACAAACACGTTTAAAATGTTTTAGCACATTGATAGAATTTGTTTATGTACACAATTATTTTAATACACATTGAAGCATTTTCAAAATACAACGTTGTTGGTTTTTTTAATAATTACATATTCTAATAAAAATACAAAGAAGATACACCATAATTGTGCGTGCATCTGGTCGTGAAATAAGATACAAAAATTAACAATATTTGATAATATACATTAAATTGTTTAAATCCACTAAATTTTTGAAAAGTTCATGTTTACCTCTTCAAACTACACAGTAATAAAAACAAAATTAAGAACTAATAGACAGTGATCGTATAATGATAATAATTGTTGTTTTATATCAAAAGACTTTTTTATCATAAAAATTAAACAGTAACCTGTACACAAATCACTGTTTAGCCAATTGGAGGCAATTTAAGAGGAGGTCTTGTGTTCGAAAACAATTTTTTTAGAAAAGGAGAAGCACCTTCGGTCTCTGCATCAATAGATGCATGCTGCTATTTATTTGACAAATTCAAAAGGAGGTTCACAAAGCCGAGCAACATGAGTTCAAGTACCGAAAGGAAATAAACATCCAAAGCGTCACAACCGGCTGAAACAAGCTTAGATGATTAAGCACCTATCCTATTAATGAACCGTCATTCAAACCGGTTGAAGATATCCCGAGCTATCATCTTTCAACGGACACACCCAGTAACCAAAGGCTTCCTGGCTTACGCAGAAGTGAGTAACGACCACATACGGATCATGGCAGTAGCCATGTAGATAACCTGCAAAAAGTTGATAGAACTATTTACGTTAAACACCAAATCATTCCTGCAGTTTCATATAACCCAAAGTAATGCACATAAACCCAACCATGTATGTTTTGTCGTGTTAATCTCAACCCATCTGACCACGTCAGGAATAACGTGTGTATTACTTTGGGTTGACATTGAAAGCTATATGAACCAAGCACCACAATATCCTAGCCACTGGACATTCTAAAAAGAGGTGTTTGATACTCTCGTTGTTATCATAAAAATGCATCTTTGACTACCTGCCTAATTACGTTTTGCTAAATTGTCCTTCGTTAAAATAACTTCTTTGTGGACAAATCACATGAAAACCTTTATTTTTAACTAGATTTTGACCTTTCAAATATAAATTGATTTGGGTATAGGTGTCATATCTATAAGGTCGAGATACATAGATCTTATCGAAAAAATGTCATTCCTACTCAATTTCTAATTAACAGTGTCCGAAAACCATGGAATGTATTTTTTAATGTTTTATGTTTGCAATCATACTGACATGTATGAGACCCACATTTGGCTTTCGTATGTAATCAATAAAATATGCAGGGTTTATTTAACTCTTTCTTATTTGGAGTATAGTATTATATAAATTTATTGACAATTAATATAAGGGAAAAGATTTTCGTCGGCCGATGGATTATACTCCCTACGTCCATCTCCTCCTATGCTCAACACGTGTCATGTGTGAATGCCACAGGTGGCCGCCGCTCGAGTCGTGCACACCCGAACTCCACTTCAGCCACCAACAGCCTAGCTGCGCCGCTTCAGCCTCCCCTCTCGCCCTTCGTCGTTTGCTCTAGTCGGTCAATGTTTTTTTTATAATTTCTGCAACAAGGGCCTTGTTGCAAAAGTCCTTCCACAACATCATATCTGTTGCAGAAATTTCTCGATTCACGCCGCAAACGACATCATTATTTTCAACGAAAAATTTCTGCAACATTATTCATGTTGCAGAAGTCCTTTCTAATAATTTCTGCAACAAGGGTCTTGTTGCAAAAGCCCTCCCGCAACATCATATCTGTTGCAGAAAATTCTCAATTCACACCCCAAACGACATCATTATTTTGAGAGAAAAAATTCTGCAACATTATTCATGTTGCAGAAGTCAACCCGCAACATCATCAATGTTGCGAAAAATATAAAGAAAAAATAATAGTTTTGCAACACCACTCGATTCGCACAGCACACGACGTCACTATTTTCAGTAAAAATATCTGCAACATTGTCCATGTTGCAAAAGTCCTCCCGCAACATCATTTATGCTGCAAAAAAGATGAAGACCAAAATAGTAATTCTGCAACACCACCTTTGTTGCAAAACTTTTTCCGCAACATCGTCCATGTTGCAAGACATAAAAGTAACTTTAGTGGTTTTGCAACAAAGCAATTATTGCAGAGCCAGTTATGGAACATCTACCTTGTTGTTATTTTCAGAAAGTTGTCCCATTTCGAAAAGAAAAAACTTAGTTGCAGAAAAACGAAATCAAACCCACAAAAAGGGCAAAAAAGATGTTAAATCTTGCAGGGTACATGCAGCTACATTACTTCTCCCCGTGGCGCGCATGATCTGAATCGTCTTCGCCGTGCTGCCGCGGCAATGCTAGTACTACTGGCAGTGGCGGCACCGCCCACTGGTCGCCGTCGATGTAGGAGACGTCCATGAAGGGCGCGGCCTGTCGACTATCCAGCTGCCGCGCGTACGGCACCCTCCCGTCCCTGCCCGCACCGGGCCCCGTGCTCTCGTACTCCCCAAAGAACACCGTCTGGCGCCTGGCCGGATCGTTCCAGTCGTTCCACCCCTCCGGCGCCACGACGCCGGCGGCGAGGTACGTCCTCGCGAACACTACCGTGGCGTAGGGCCCCCACGCCCGCCCCAGCCACACCTTCCCCGTCCCCACCACGCTGCACCCCACGAACGCGAACCCCGTTTTCTCCGACGCCGACCCGCGCCCCTGCGCCGTGATGCTCCCCGTCACGCCGCCGCCATTGCTGGTGGCCGCCGCGACGGAGCTGATGGTGCAGTTGAGGTAGAGCGACCGGGCGTTGCCGAAGATGAAGTCGATGGAGCCCTCGACGTAGCAGCCGTGGAAGAGGTGCCGCCCCTGCTCGTCCAGCAGCGTGTCCTGCGCGCCGTAGACGCCGCACCAGTGGAACGCTGCCTGGTCGCCGGCCACGCGCAGCGCCACTGCCTGCCCTCCGCTGGCGCCCGGGTCCGCCGGAGGCGCCGTGTTCTGGAAGCTGATGTTGTAGGCGACGAAGCCGGCGGCGAGGACGGTGAAGGTGGCGCTGGACGGGGTGCTGCCACCGCTTGAGCCGGCGGTGTCGTTCCACGCCACGGTGCTGTTCAGGTTGCCGCGGCCGTGCAGCGTCACGCCCGTCTTGTTACCCCACAACACCACCTTCTCCCGGAAGATGCCGGCGCCCACGGCCAGCAGCGTCCGCCCGCCGGCCGCGCCGTGGTCAGGCACGGCGTCCACCGCCTTCTGCACGCTGCTGAAGTTGCCGCAGCCGAGGTGGTCGACGGTCAGGACGAGGGTGGCATTGAGCTGGGACGCGATGCCGGCCACCCATCTGGCCTGCTCGTCGCACTGCCGCCGCCGGCGGCGGCCTTGTACCAGAGGATCGGAGGGCGAAGCAGGGAGGTGTGTGGTGGAGGCAAGCAAGATGGCGAGAAGGACAGAGGCGATAGCCGCAGCCCATAGGCTACAGTTCTTGACTCCTCCTTCACCCCTGCTTGTGCTTGTGCTTGTGCTTGCACGGCTCCTCATTATCCCGGGCACCAGAGCATGGCTTGCATGATCTCGATCTAGCTTCGCTTCTTTCTTATCACTACTATGTAGGCACTTGTTATCCTAGTAGTAGTAATCCACAAGGAAAAATTGATAGATTAATTATTTCAGAAGGAGCTTATCTAATCTATTCAATGCAGTCAGCATTGTTGTTAGCTATGGTTGCTTAATTTGCTGCGTTCAAGCTAGTCATGATGAGATGAGCCGTAATGTGGCGACCAAGGGAAGGGATCCCATCCCGTCCAATTTTGAGTGAGTGCTGCATTGCCATCGTGATGATTACAAGCTCTAGCTAGCTACATGCTTAACCTGACCGGAACATATTAGAGCAACTTCAACAGTTGCGCTACGGCTAGCCCTGAAAAAACATTTGCAGTACAGAAATACGGTTTTTTCACGCGCGGTGAGGCGTCCGTTCCAATAGGCGCGGTAAAATGAAGCGCGACCCTGATATTTCAGCAGACGTTGCAAAATGGCGCAGACGCGTCTCTAATGCCGCGCTCGAACAACCAACCAACTGTGAAATATTTTTAATGTACATTATTTTTGCATTCGAACAACATAGCTTAGAGCATCTTCAACAGCCGCGCTACGCGCCGCGCCCAAAAAAGACGTTTGTCGCGCGCGCTTCGGCTGGTTTAGCGCGGGGATAGGCGCTGGCTCCAACAGCCGCGCTATAATGCAACGCGCGCGCCGTTCCAGCAGTGCCCAAAAATGCAGCGCGCGCACAACATTTTTTAATAAGTAGATTGCATTAAATAAAAGGATACAAAGTTATTTTACATAGATTGCAACTAGATAGGTAGTTCGAAAACATAGATAGATAGTTCGGTGCTAGATAGTTCGAAAACAAAAAAACTAATCCCAGTCGCTCCAGTCATCTGCACCATCATCATCGTCGTTGGTGTCGTCAGAGGTTGACAGCCAGATGTCAAACCAACGCTCATCTTCTTCAGTGAAGAAGGACCTCCCACCTGCATTGACGAGGTCGGCCTGCGCACACGCCAATGCCTTCCGACGACGCCTGTCCAACCGCTCCTCGCGGCGCCTTGCCCTATATTCCTGCTCGTAGGCGACGTCCTCCGGGTGGCGCCGGCGCCACTCCGCCATGACCCGCTCGTCCTCCTAGGCGATGAGGAGGCGGCGCTGCAGCGCAGTGTGCTCCGCACGGTCTTGTGCGAAGTTTAAACGAGGCGGCGGGGCGAGGTCTAACGCCTGCTGGAGCGTGTCGACGTCTGGGAAGTTCATTTGGCGGCGCGGCCTGCCTAGGCGTCACGCCGCCGCGTCGAACGCGCGGGCGGCCTCGTGCGCCGTGTCGTAGGTTTCGAGGCTAAGCCGGAGATCGCCGGAGCGTATCTCGGCGTAGAACCCGCCGTTAGGGCGCTGGCGGACGCCGCGGTAGCCCGACGTAGAACGGCGGCGCGGCGGCATGGTGGCGCCTCGGGGCGGCGTGCTGGAGCGGTGGCGGCGCTCTAGGGCGGCGGCGTGAGAGGCAGAGGGAGAGAGAGAGAGCGGAGCGGTGGCGCGAGGGAGCGGCAGCGCGCTGCCTTTTATAGGCGCGCGGGACGCGGCGCCGCAAAAATGCCGCGCGAGCTGCCGCCTTTTCGCGCGCGCGCAAGCGGTTCCCGCGCGCGCGGTTTTCCCGCCCCCGCTGGAGCGCGCCAATCTGTCCCGCGCGCGGTAAAATGCATGTTTAGCGCGCGCGCGCCTTTTTGCGCCGCTGTTGGAGATGCTCTTAGTTGAATTGCATGGGATATTTCAAAATCATTTAAGAAAGATCATGACAAATATAAAGTTCAAACACAAATAAATATAAAGGTCAAACACAATCATGCCTTGCAAACCGCGGTTGGGTGCCTTGCAAGCTTCTTCTTCGGTCGCTTACTAGCACCGGCGCCGTCTGTTGCCCTCTTCTTTCGGGTCATCTCCACCGTCACGGCCGCCGCATTCGATTGCTTGACAAGGGGTGTGGCTTGACGGCGGGCGGCGGCGGCGTGACGACACCCACCGCGGTTGGCCGTGGCGCCATGAACAAGCTTCGCATGAGGTCGTCGCTTGGAGGAGCGGCGCCGGCGATGCTCAGCCCCGCGCTAGGATTTGTGGCGGTGGCGGGGAGGGGTCACGGGTGTAGGAAGGGGTGAGGGGATGTCGCCAACGCGCTGCATCGGGCGGTTTCTCCGGAGGCGGCGCGGGATGGGAGAGAGGACGTGCGCGAGAGAGAGTGAAGTGTTTCGTGCTGGAGCGGGCGCCCGAAATACCAACACGGGGTGGCATTTCGTTCTGCGCGCAACCTATTATCCAGCGCGTGCGACTTTACTGCCTGTGCTGGACCGGCTAACGCGGACGCGCGTGCGCAAAAGAACGCAATTTCTATAGCGCGGAGTAGTTTTCGGAGAGCGTTGAAGATGTTCTTATACTCCATTGATTTATTTTTTCCATTCTTGGTGCTTATACCATGATGAATCTCTACTATTAATATAAAGGCCTAAATAATAAGTGTCATATGTATGGCATGAAGTTACACTGTCATGATTTGGACGCGGCTACCGAGCGGAGCGACGTTCGCGCGAGGTAGCTGGCGCACCTCAAGACAGCCACCGACGTGCATTTATTAGCATTTTAAATAATTTAAAAAGTAATAACTTTTGAACCGGACGTCACAACGATGATCTGTTTTCACGGTTGTGTTTCTTACGACGAGCTCTTCAAAACTAGATCCCATATGGATAGGTTTCGACGAACTTTTTTTAGCAACTTTGTGTGCTAGATGAGGCAACTTTAGCGCTATAGACAAGCAACTCCTTTCCCCCCTTTGTATGACTATCTATCAGCGAAGAATTCTTCTAAGTTGGTTACCACGACTAACAGTTGACTAGATTCACCTCTAAAATCTTTACATAATTAAACAATGATGATCAATTGCCTACAAATAATGTGAAATTGCTCAATTTTGACGTTCAGTTGCCTACAAAATACTATGAAGTTGCTCAATTTTGATGCTTAGTTGCCTATTACTAATGGTCAATTGCCTACGGTTAATGTTCAGTTGCCTGCCATTAATGCTTAGTTGCCTGCTATTTGTAAATAGTTGCCATAATTGCACTCGAATATCAAAAAAAAGTAAGCAACTTTTAGTGTGTGTTTTGCGCAACTCCAGTGCATTCAACAAGCAATTCATGTGTATACACACAAGGAAAAAAATAGCGCGCTAAAACGCCGCTATAGCGCGCTAATAGCGTATTTAAAAACTAAACGCTACGCTATGCATATTTCACTCACTACTGCGCTATTCACGCTAAATACGGCAATTTCGCGCTATAGCGCGTATCGGCGCTATTTTTTCGACGCGACGCTATTTTTTTCGCACGAATTTTTCATCAGCCCACTATTCTTTTGGGCTTTTCGGCCCGGTAACCCTAACCAGCGGCGACCAAACCTATAGCGATGACCAGACCTACCGAGCGAACCCTAAATCCTAAATCCCTAACCAAACCTACCGAGCGACGGCGGCAGCGATGGCCACCGGTGCTTCGCCCGTCTCCTCCAGCCACGGCCGACCGCCTCTTGTCGCCTCCTCCGCTCGCAGCCTCCTCTCCTCTTGCCGCCCCTTGCCGTCTCCTCGGTTTTAGCTGCTGAAATCTGTCATTTGTGTTGCTATATGCTGAAATCTGAACAATGTTTTGTGACACACTATTTTACAAAATAGCGCGCTATTAGCACGCTATTTCGTTCATAGCGTTTTTTTGAAGGTTGCGCTATTTTTTCCTTGGTATACACACGACACAATACATCTAGCATCAAAGTACTTCTGTTTAGCACTAAAGTTGCCTCATCTAGCATCGAAGTTACTTTTCAAAAAAAATCTTCAAAACATATTCATATGAGATCTCGTTTTCAAGAGTTCGTCACGAGGAACCCAACGGTAAAAACATATCATAATTTCGACACACTGTTTGATAGTTATAGCTTTTTAGAAAAAAATCATACATTAATTAATGGACATCCAACACATGCGGAGTCGAGCATGCACATCCCACGCATAATTTAACCATTTCAGTTTGAAAATAGCTGAACACATTTGCCATGTGGTTGCTAAAGGGTGACGTTATTTAACCTTCTAGTCATGATTGATAATTTTGAAGGAATTTTCGTTGATAGGTGATCATACTATGCACACTAATAAGAAGTTTCTTTTCTTTACAACTAAAGTTGCCTAAATATCACCCCACAGTTGCTCAAAAAAAGTTTGTTCAAACCTATCCATATGAAATCTAGTTTTGAAGAGCTCGTCGTAAGAAACACAGCCGTGAAAACGGATCGTCGTTCTGATGCACGGTTCAAAAGTTATAGTATTATGAAAAAAAATGAAATAAAGTGGAATGACGTGTTGCGTGAGGGTGCGCTCGTTTCACTCAAATAGTACAGCTGCACTTTTTAGTATTTAGGTTAATATAAAGGCCCAAATAATAAGTGTCATACGTATTGCACGAAGTTACACCGTCATGATTTTTATAACTAAAGTTCCTATCGAAAAAAGAAATAAAAGAATAATAAAACTTGTCAAACAAATAAAAAGTTGTTATGCTTCACAACTAAAGTTGTTATTCTTGGATAACTAAAGTTGTCACCAAAAACATTAGGACAGAATTGCTTCGTGCCATGCTTCGTGCCATACGTATGACACTTATCAGGTCCTACAAAGGAGATTTGGCCATTTGCTTTCTCACCTTCAGATTTTTTTTTGTCAGTCATTTTATTCCACCCCTTCCCACATAATTATTTCCAATTTTAGTTGTCCGGATTATTGAAAGTAATTCTTTTTTCATTTGACAAATTGGAAACGTTACTTTCAGAAAAAAACAAATTGAAAATGTAGTGACCCCACCCTTTTATTTTCAATTTTATTTGTCCAACATCACATATCGCATCAATTCAAATCCCCATCCATTGATTTATTTCGAAACTTATTTGCCTCACATCACATCTCATTCCGTCAGCAATATAAAAACTATTCTTTTGTTTGGCAGATTAAAAATGTAGTACTCCTGCTGATTTAATTCCAATTTTGTTTGTCGAAAGTGTGTATGGGTGACAGTGGAATGATGGTTGTGACTGAATGAGTCAATGACAAAGGTAGTAAGATTGGATTGGGGAGGCAGAGATAGTGAGTGAAAGGTATACTAGAGACACAACTAATAAATGATATGAACAACTAAAATGTATATGCCTCCTTGCAACGGAGGTGCAATTAGTTAGTCAATACTAGAAGGGTTGAGTGCCCTTCGCTGCGTTATCAGTGTTGTTGGGATTCATAATTTTTTGTTAGTTAGTTTGGCACGTGGAAAAGATGGTGTATGGTTTTTTGTAAATGTGGTATTTTGGTGGGCTCCCTTGCCAATGCGACTATGTGCTATTTGCAAATCAACTCATACATATGTGGAAAGTTTCTTGTGTTGGGGGCTGAAAGTTTTCTATTCATGCGACATCTTCACATGTTGACGCTTCTTGTTTCCACGTGGCGAGAGAATGCGCCAGATTGATGAGTTTTTTAGGCTGGTTGGGAAAAAGTGTTGGAAATATGCCCTAGAGGCAATGATAAATAGTTATTATTATATTTCCTGTTTAAAGATAATCGTTTATTATCCATGCTATAAGTGTATTAAATGAAAACATAGATACATGTGTGGATACATAGACAAAACAATGTCCCTAGCAAGCCTCTAGTTGGCTAGCCAGTTGATCAATGATAGTCAAGGTTTTCTGGCTATATGCAAGTGTTGTCACTTGATAACTGGATCACATCATTAGGAGAATCATGTGATGGACTAGACCCAAACTATGAACGTAGCATATTGATCGTGTCGTTTTATTGCTATTGTTTTCTGTGTGTCAAGTATTTGTTCCTATGACCATGAGATCATATAACTCAGTGGCACCGGAGGAATACCTTGTGTGCATCAAACGTCACAACATAACTGGGTGACTATAAAGGTGCTCTACAGGTATCTCCGAAGGTGTTCATTGAGTTAGTATGGATCAAGACTGGGATTTGTCACTCCGTGTGACGGAGAGGTATCTCGGGGCCCACTCGGTAATACAACATCTGACACAAGCCTTGCAAGCAATTTGACTAAGTGTAAGTCACGGGATCTTGTATTACGGAACGAGTAAAGAGACTTGCCGGTAACGAGATTGAAATAGGTATGCGGATACCGACGATCGAATCTCGGGCAAGTAACATACCGAAGGACAAAGCGAATGACATACGGGATTATGTGAATCCTTGACACTGAGGTTCAACCGATAAGATCTTCGGCGAATATGTAGGATCTAATATGGGCATCGAGATCCCTCTATTGGATATTGACCGAGGAGTGCCTCGGGGCATGTCTGCATAGTTCTCGAACCCGCAGGGTCTGCACACTTAAGGTTCGATGATGTTTTAGTATAGTTGAGTTATATGTGTGGTTACCGAATGTTGTTTGGAGTCCTGGATGAGATCACGGACGTCACGAGGGTTTCCAGAATGGTCCGAAAACGAAGATTGATATATAGGATGGTTTCATTTGGTTACCGGAAAGTTTCGGGCAATTCCGACAGTGTATCGGGAGTGGCGAATGGGTTCCCGGAGTCAGCCCAAGGGGCCCATGGCGCCACTTAAAGAAATACCAAAAAGAAAAGAAAAAGGAAAGGGAAATTGGGAGGTGGGAAGGAAGAGGAGGACTCCTCCTTCCCAAACCGAATTGGAGGAGGAGTCCTCCTCCTCCTAGCGCCGACGCACCCTTGAGGGACTTGTCCCTCAAGGCAAGCCCCTCCCCCTCCCTCCTATATATAGTGGTGTTTTAGGGCTGATTTGGGACAACTTTTGCCACGTGCAACTCAACCCTAGACCACATAGTTTTACCTTTAGATCTGATTTCTAAGGAGCTCGGGCGGAGCCCTGTAGGAGTAGATCATCACCACCACCGGAGCGTTGTCCTGCTGCCAGAGAACTAATCTACTTCTCCGTCTTGCTTGCTGGATCAAGAAGCCCGAGATCATCGTCGAGTTGTACGTGTGCTAAACGCGGAGGTGCCGTCCGTTCGGCACTAGATTGGAACTCATCGTGGGACGATTCGAGAGACGTGAAGACGTTCCACTTCATCAATCGCGTTTCTTAACGCTTCCTGCTGTGCGATCTACAAGGGTACGTAGATCCAAATCTCTCTTGTAGATGGACATCACCATGATAGGTCTTCGTGTGTGTAGGAATTTTTTTGTTTCCCATGCAACGTTCCCCAACAAAAAGTTGGCCGAGTCAAAATCGCGGATCAAATTCAATATTGAATACCTTAACTGAATGAAACAGGTCCTTCAGAAACCATGGACCCGATCAAAATCTTGAACCAAATCCAAAATTAAACACCTCAATTGAATGAGAAGGGGCCAAACTTCGGTAGCATAGTGTATTAGATGACGCATACTCTATCTTTATTTAATTTTGGGGGGTAGGAGTTTTACTCATAATGATATTGTTCCCGTCAAAGGGAAGAAAATTCTCAATACATGGGGTGATACGGGGGAAACCCGAGGTGGTCAATCTTTTCACACAAGAAGGGAAACGGAAGAAAATTAAAGAGAAATAAAAATACTCTCAAGAACAATCTCTGATCACACATCTGCTACATCCATAAAAACACAAAAAGATACATCAAACCGAGTTCAACACGGGATACTAATAACGAGGTAGTCTTCCCACTCGGGATAGACGGGGCTTTGAAATCCTTAGAGGATCTTCCTAATGAAGGAGCCTTGGCATCCACTAGATCTTCTCACATGGAGGTCATCTCCATGGTAGGGGTGGAAGGAGCAATACTCAACTATATCTATGGGCCAAACATATGCTAACCCTAATTCGTCAAGGGGGTATGGTACTTATAGTTTAGAGAGAGAGGTACATGGCCAAGCCCGAGGCTCGCGCGCAGACAGGCTCCGAATGTCCGGGAGTTACCGGTCGTCCGATGGCTCGTGAAGGACCAGACGTCCGGAGCGAGCCGGACTTCCGATGATTCGGTTCGGGTGCAAGGGTAACGGATTTCCAGAGGCGAACGAATGTACGGAGGCACAGTTGTCCGGAGGGCTTTGGTATTTTGTACATTCGGTGCTGGTGTTGGGGCGCCGGGTTTGGAGGCGGCCGGACGTCAAATCGCTGGAACATGGCATAAATCCGGTCCTCGTCAGTCGTCCGGCCGCTGTAGAGTTCAGTTGGGCCTTTGGGTTGGTTGATCTCGAGGATGTCAGATGTCCGGTGTGGGCCGGTCATCCTGTGGCTATAGCGTTTCTGCAACTCTTCTTGGGTCTTTGTAGCTTGGTGTCCTCGCTGTCCTTCGCGGGCGTTCCATGACCTTCCTCTGAATACCTGAGCATACAAAGTGTTTTCGCTTGAGGTAGCGGCCATGTCTTGAGGGAATCAAACAATGGTTCGGTAAGGAGAGATGTCACCTCGGTTTCGATAGCACGTGCGCGATCTCTCGTCATAGGACCACTTTGATATTGAGGTGTTGGTGAAGGATCCATGGGGATGATCATGGGATGCTCTGCATCACCCCCCCCCCCCTTGGGAAAGACCCGTCCTCAAATCGAGATCCTCATCATCATGGAAAGGGGATAGGTCCTTGACATTGAAGATGTCGCTCACATTGTACTTGTCGCATGGAATGCCAATCTTGTAGGCATTGTTGTTGTAGCGTTCCACCACCTTGAAAGCTCCTTCGGCTCGAGTAAATATCTTGGACTTGCGCAAGGCGGGGAATCAATCCTTGCGAAGGTGTAGCCACACAATATCACCACTCTTGAACACCATGGTGTACTTGGTGATATTGCGCTTGGTGCTCACTTGTTCCACTTGACGTTCGATCGTGTGCCTTGTATCTTCATGCATCTTCTTGATATAGCTTGCCCTTGCACTTGTGTCCGTATCCACATGGTCTTGGATTGGTAGCGGGAGTATGTCCAATAGATACAATGGGTTGAAGTCGTAGACTACCTCAAATGGCGACTTGCTGGTGGTGAAGTGACGCACGCGATTGTAAGCATGCTTGGCGGTGGGGTGGCATTCTTCCCATTCCTTGACATTATTCTTGATCAAAACACGTAGGAGCGTTGATAGCATCCACTTGGTGACATCTGTTTCTCCATTGGTTTGTGGATGCTAAGTCAAAGAGAATAGGAGTTTGATTTCAATCTTGGCGCATAGCGTCTTCCAAAAGTAGCTAAGAAACTTGACATCTCGGTCCGACACAATGGTCTTCTGGACTCCATGTAGTTTTAATATGTCCCTACAAAAAACATTTGCAACATGTTAAGCATCATCGATATTGTGACATAGAATGAAATGAGCCATTTTGGAAAAATGATCCACGACAACAAAAATGGAATCATGTCCATTTTTAGTTCTTGGCAAACCAAGCACAAAGTCCATGCTCATATCTTCCCAAGGTTAAAAATGTATTGGAAGTGGCATGTGTAAACTATCGGATTGAGCTTTTGACTTAGCTTTGCGATATGTAGAGCATCGGTTGGTGAATCGTGCGATATCATGAAACATATTTGTCCAGCAATACTTGTTGGAGAGGGGGTATATGTCTTGTCGCGTCCAAAGTGACCCATAAATCCTCCACTGTGAGCCTATTATAAAAGCAACAAACAAAGAGAAGACTCGGGTATGCATAGTTTGTTAGCACGCAAAAGATAGCCATCTTTCATGTAATATTGCTCCAAAAAATTCTTAGATTAACATTTGGCATAAGGAGTACGAAGAGTAACATCATGCTCATACAAGTCTTTAATATGCTCAAAGCCAATGACACTCAATTCAAGTTGAGTAAATATCATGCATTTGCGGGAAACAGCATCCGCCACAATATTTTATTTATCCTTAATGTATTTAATGACATAAGGAAAAATTCAATGAATATACACCACTTAGCATGCCGCTTGTTCAACTTGGTTTGACCCTTAAGATACTTTAGACTTTGATGATCCGTATGAATGACAAATTCACGTGGACGAACATAATGCTCCCAAACATATAAGACTCTAACCAAAGCATACAATTCTTTGTCATATATGGGGTAATTGAGTTGATCTTGGCAAGTTTCTCACTAAAGTACGCAATTGAGTGTTTCTCTTGCATTAACACACCACCTATGTCATTACCACTTGCGTCACAATGCACTTCAGAAGTTTTATCAAAATTGGGTAATGCGAGTAATGGTGCATTTGTAAGAAAATTTTGAAGCTCGTGGAAAGCGGGTGCGACGGTCCCCAAACAAAGGGTGCATTCTTCTTTCTCAAAGCATGTAAAGGATATGCAATCGTGCTAAAGTCCTTAACAAAGTGATGATAAAAGTTGGATAGTCCAAGGAAACTACGCACTTGTTGCAAATTTGTAGGCATGGGCCAAGTTATAATTGCATCAATTTTAATTTCATCAACTTGAACACCCTTAGAAGATACCACAAATCCTAGGAAAACAATCTTTTCAACACCAAAAGTGCATTTTCCATGTTTGCATATAGTTGCTCTTTCCTAAGAACTTGCAGTACTTCCCTAACATGTGCAACATGCTCGTTTAGAGATTTTCTAAACACAAGAATATCGTCAAAGTATACGACAACACAATAGTCAATGAGATGCCGAAGGACATAATGCATAACATGCATGAAAGCGCGAGGTGCTTGTGATAGACCCATGATCATAACCAACCAGACCAAATTTCAGTTTAAAAGTTGTTTTCCACTCATCGCCTTCTTGCATGCGAATTTGATGGTAACTAATTTTAAGATCAATTTTAGAATATATAGTGGCTCCACTAAGTTCATCAAGCATGTCATCAAGGCATGGAATTGGATGACGATACATAATGGCTATAGCATTAATGGGATGGCAATCGGAACACATATGCATACCATCTTTCTTAGGCACTAGAATCACCAAAACAGCACATGGACTTCAACTCTCGCGAACATGCCCGTTATCTAGGAGTTTTTGCTCTTGCCTTTGTATCTCCTTAGTCTCGTCGGGGCTCGTGCGGTAGGCTTCCTTGTTCGAAAGTGGTGCGCCAGGTATAAGGTCGATGTGGTGCTCGATCCCTCATAGATGAGGCAATCCATGAGGTAGTTCATCGGGAAAAACATCTTGAAATTCCTGCAATAAATGAGACGAAACCAAAGGAAGATGTTGTGAAGCATTAGTACTCACGACCTCATGTTTGCACACAAGTACAATGTGAAATACACTTGATGGGCTCTCACTCATATCCCTTAATTCGCTTTTGGTGGCTAAAAGCACTAAATATTTGTTCTCCCTCATCATGGAGTCACTCAAATATGGATTTTGGCGCTCACTCTCTTTTAGGTGGATCACTCTCTCACTTTTATCTGTACGACGGGGTGAAGCTTGCTTATCAGCGGTCACTTGACTTGGAGACATGGGTCAAAGCACGTATTCTTTGCCCTTCATCTTGAAGCTATAGTGTTTGGTCCGACCATTGTGGATGATGTTGTTGTCAAATTGCTAAGGTCTTCCAAGAAGAATATGACAAACGAACATTGGAACGACATCACACTCGAAAGTGTCTTCATAGGCACCAATCTTGAAAGATACTTGCATGGTGTGGTCTACTTGGAGGGTGTTGGAGTCACTAAGCCATTAAAACTTGTAGGGGCGTGGGTGCTTCTTCTTGACCAATTCTAGCTTGGAACACTTGCCAAGTTTTGGAAACTTTCACCGTTGATGATGACATTGACATATTTTCCTTGTATACCCACCTCTGTATGGAAAATGTGGCAACATTAGCCTTTATCTTGTTGTTACTGAAGTGTCAAAACCTTAGAAACAATGAGAGCGGGGCTTAGATAATTGTCGCAATGGATTTTAGTATATTCATCTTCATTCACTTGTCGGTGCATGGCCACGTGCTCCAAAGCTTCCAAAGCTTCCATCTCTTAACCACTCATAGAATCATACGTGTCGTCATCTTGAAGGATCATAGTGTATCTTATTGGGCACTCAAAAATCTTGCAGCCTCGGACTTGGCACGTGAAGCACTTGATGGAACTCGTTTTGGCTTGAGCATCCAAAGGTGGTGTAGAGGATGAAGCTCTAGGCTTGTAGTTGCTTGTAGAAGGAGGACGACTCGAAGAAGACGTCGTTGACTTGTAACTTGGCTTTTCACTAGTAGTTGTCGGAGTTCTTGTTGTCAAAAGCGTCAAAGTTGGGGGAGCTTGTGTACTTGAGTCGTATGTCTTCGAAGAGAACTTGGAGTACTTGAAGTCATCTTGCACTTGGCGTTCCGCCTTTGATGCTTGATACACTAGGTCGAGTAGGTTGGAGTAGGGTTGGAAGTCTGGGATTTTCTTGATTTGGTAGTTTATCTCATCAAGAAATTCTCCATTGTTTTCTCATCATCTTCCTTCATATTAGATCGGATCATGGCAATTTCCATTTCTAGGTAGTACTCTTCTACCAACTTGGTGCCTTGCTTGAGGAGTTGTATCTTCTTGAAGATATCATGATTGTAGGAGCCGACATGAAGTGAGCTCTCATGAGGTCCTTCATTTGAGTTCAAGTGGTGATAGGGGGTTCACCCTTTTATCTTATTTTCTCAATCACTTGCTCCCACCAAATGAGAACATAGTATTGGAATTCAAGTGAAGCCATGGCGATCTTCTTTTCCTCTTCATAGTTGTGTAGACAGAACATCTTGTCAACCTTAAGTTCCCATGAGAGATAGTTTTCGGGGTCATTTCTTCTGGAAAACTTAGGCATGGTGAACTTGAGCATGTCGAAGCGACATTCTTCATTGTGGTGTTGAAGATGATGCGCGTGTCTTGGAGGAGGCTCTTCATTGTTATTGTCTTGGTGACAATGCTCTTTCCTTGGGGCTTCTTCTTCATGGGGATCATCATGATTTTCTTGAGGGTCTTGCCGAGGCGGACGCACTCGGTTCCTTCCTTCTTGGTGATCCTCTTAGCGATCGGCTTCATCTTGGCATTCACATTGGAGTGCCTCTTGTTCTTCGCATGCTTGGCGGTTGCATTCTTGCAAGGCGTGTGCTACATCATGATGGAGGAAACATTGTGCTTAGAGCGCTTGTTCCTCATGGAGGTGTTTGCCTTCACGACATTGTTGTTCTTGTTCGTAAGCTTCTTGTCCTTGTTGATGATGTCGTTCACACTCGCGGCGTCGATCTTGTGATCCATTCGCATGGAAGGGGTTGTCCGACTCATGATGGTCACGACCATCATTACATTGATGATGTTGAGCTCAAGGTGGACTTGTGTCGAAAGATTAGTTTCATGAGTGGCGACTTGAGTGGCGCCGCCTTGATGATGTAGATGTTGTGGAAGCACGGATAACCATCAAGGCACAAAACTCGTCCATTTGGCTTGCTAGCTTGGTGTCGAGGTAGTCCCTTGTACACTCCTCAGATTTGTGCAAGTGTGTGGCGAGTATCTTGATGTGGTCGTTCAAGACATCCCGCAATTGGTGCATAGATTTTTGTGCATCTTTGAGACATAATTGTTCGCATCGTCGTCTTTTTCTCCAAATGGCGGGTTTGGTATGCTTGACCTATCCATATCACTCAAGTAGACATAAGTGGAAGAATGAGAAGAACAATACCAAGTTACCATTTCGTATGTTGAAAATGGATCAAAGATCACTCAATGTGCAAATATGGAAATAGTAGAATTGGAATTGGAGATCGTACCTCTCACACCTACATAAATAAGTCTTATGGAGAAGTGATACGTCTCCAATGTATCTATAATTTTTGACTGTCCATGCTGATATATTATCATTGTAGAATACTTTTGAGGTATTTATTTACCAATTTATATTATTTCTGAGCATGAACCTATTGACCCAGTGTCCAGTGTTAGTTGTTGTTTTCTGCGTGTTTTTCACTTTTCAGGGTTTCCATACCAAATGAAGTCCAACTGCCGTGAAACTTTTAGGTGACTTTTCTGGACCAAAATAAGACCAACGGGCATCGGAAGAAGGTTGGAGGCCTCACAAGAGTCCCACAATCTAACAGGGCGTGACCTGGGGGCGCCCTGATGGCTTGTGCCTCCCTCGTTGCCCTCCCGACTCCGTTCTCTCGCTTATAAATTCACATCTACCCTAAAAACATCACACAGAGTCCCAAAACACTTTTTACGCCACCACAAGTCTCTATTCTGATGGGAGGCCATCTGGAGCTCCGTTCGGGCACCTTGCCGGAGGGGGATCAATCACGAAGGGCCTCTTCATCAACCTTGCTGCCCTCACGATGATGTGTGAGTAGTTCACCACAGACCTACGGTTCCATAGCCAGTACCTAGATGACAATCTCTCTCTCTCTTTGATCTTCAATAAAATGATCATCGCATCTTCGATTTGATCCATATGATGTAATTCCTTTTGTGAAGTGCGTTTGTTGGGATCCAATGAATGGGTTTACGTTCAGATTATTCATGATAAATATTTGAGTATCCTCTGAATAATTATCTGATTCTTATGTGCATGATTATGATAGCTTCATAATTCTCTTCGATCTATTAAAATAGTTTGGCCAACTAGATCGATATTTCTTCAGTGAGAGAGGTGAGTTGTGGTAGGTTCAACCTGGCGAATTACTATATCCCACTAACTGAAGGGGACAAGATGCATTTTTTTGTTGCAGCTAATAATGATAAAACGATGGGGTTTATTCATATTGCTTGAGTTTATTTGTCTACATCATGTCATTGTTCTCCATGCATTACTGTGTTTTACTTAATACTCTAGATGCATGATGGATAGCAGTCGATGAGTGGAGTAATAGTAATAGATGCAGGCAGGAGTCGCCCTATACTCTCATCGCATAACTATCCACTTTTTTGTCAATTGCCCAACAATAATTTGTTCACCCATCGTATGTTATTTTTCATGTGAGATGCCATTAGGGTAAACTATGGCCCCCGGATCTATTCATAACATATTGATAAAATCTTCAATACCATGTTGCTATTTACTTGTTTTTTATTTTATCTTGCTATCTACAATTATCTACACACCTCACTTGCTTGCAAATAACAAGACAAGAGGATTGACAACTGATACGTCTCCAACGTATCGATAATTTATGAAGTGTTCATGCCATGTTTGCCTATGTTTGCAATACTTCTATATGGTTTCGATGCACTTTATATGATTTATTTAGAACTAACCCGGACTGACATTGTTTTTAGCAGAACTACCGTGGTGTTGTTTTTTGTGGCAAAATAAAAGTTCTCCAAATGCAATGAAACTTTTTAAATATTTTTTGGAACAAAAGAGGCACTATAATCTTCATTGGAGGACAAGAAGGTGAAGGAGGTTGCCACTGCCCACTAGGGCACGCCGGAGGCCTTGCCTGTGGGTTCATGGGTAGTGGACACCTCATGGCCCATCCTGGCATGATTCCACCGCCAAAAGTTCCTATAAATATAGAAACCACCAGAAATAACCCTAGATCAGAAGTTCTACCGTCACAAGACTCTGTAGCCATGAAAAACCAATCGGGAGCCCGTTCCGGCACCCCGTCGGAGGGAGAGATCATCACCGGAGGCCATATTCATCATCCCTATGGCCACCATGATGAGGAGGGAGTAGTTCACCCTCAGGGCTGACGGTTTGTACAAGTAGCTATATGTTTAATCTATCTCTCTCTCTCGTGTTCTTGAGATGGCACGATCTTGATGTATCGCGGGCATTGTTAATATAGTTGGATCATATGGTGTTTCGCCCTCTCTATCTTGTTGTGATGAATTGAGTTTTCCCTTTGATATTTTGTTTTATCGGATTGAATACTTTTATGGATTTGAGAGCACTTGATTTATGTCTTGCTATGAATACCCGTGGTGACAATGGGGTATCATATTGATTCACTTGATATATGTTTTGGCACTCAACTCGCGGATTCCCGAGGTGACATTGGGGTAATCTATGCATAGCGGTTGATGCACGTTCTCGTATTTGTTTCTCCGGTAGAAATCTAGGGGCACTCTTTGAGGTTCTTTGTGTTCGACTAAGTATTATGAATATGAATTTGTTACTGTGTTATTTTAGTACGAAATCTTGGATAGATCGATCGGAAAGGATAACTTGTTATTTTAGTACGAACTCTTGGAAAGATTGATTAAAAAGAATAACTTTGAGGTGGTTTCGTACCCTACAAACAATTTCTTCTTATGTTATCTGCTATATAGGAACTTTGGAGTGATTCTTTATCGCAGTTGAGGGATTCTTATGTGATCTGATTATATTAACATTGTTGAGAGATTGCACTAGCAAAAGTACGAACCCTAGGTCTCATTTTCAAGCATTTCAATACCGTTTGTGCTATGTTTTATTAACTACCACCTTGATGTTTTTACTTATTCAGATTATAAAATATATTTCTACCATCCATCTTACACTTTTATCACCATCTGTTCGCTGAACTAGTGCACCTATACAATTTACCATTGTATTGGGTATGTTGGGGACACAAGAGACTCTTTGTTATTTGAAAATGATGGAAAGGAAAATTGTCCTCAATTGATAGAAGAAGAATTCAATAAAATGTTTGGCATAAAATCCTTGAATGGTGAGCATGATTTCAATATTGTTAGTATGAATTCTGTGAATATCCATGATGCTAATGATATGCGAACCCACAAGCTTGGGGATGCTATGTTTGATGAATATGGTATTTTTAGTCCCCCAAATTTTGATGAGAAAATTTATTATGATGAAAGCATACCTCCTATTTATGATGAATATAAATAAAGTGGGTTTGGAAGAGTGTCAATTCCAGGTACTAACGATCTCACTATTTTAGAGCGTGTTGAATCTTTTCATAATGATAAAAGTGGATTTGAAGAGGGCATGACTTTATTTAGTGATAAGTCTACTATTTTGGAAGAGGTTTCAATTGACTATGACAACGAAGTTGCTATCTATGATGATTATTGTCATGACATGTATGATATAAAGAGTAATAATAACCATGAGACTTGTCATCATGATTTTCATTTTCACATGGATTATGTCAGTCAAGTATCTCATGATAGTTATTTTGTTGAGTTTGCTCCCACTACTATGAATAATAAGAATTTTGCTTGTGTGCGTAGTAAGAAAAAGTATATGCTTTTGCATCATGAAAAGAATGCTTTATGTGACAGTTAAATTGTTGAACTCATTCATGATGCTACTAAAAATTATTATGATGGAGGAACATATGCTTGTAGGAATGGCAATAATAACAAGTTTCCTCCCTATGGGTTCAAAGTTTTGAAGTCATGCTTGTTTTGCCTTCTTATGTAAGCTGATTATTGCTACAATAAATTGTTTTCTTACAAATTCCATGTGCATAGGAAGTGAGTTAGACTTAAATGTGCTTGTCATGAGCTTCATGATGCTCTCTTGCATGTTTCAATTACTACTTTTTATGTGAGCATCATCGAAATCATCATGCCTAGCTAAAAGGCATTAAAGAAAAGCGCTTGACGGAAGACAACCCAATAATTATCCTTACTGTTTTTTAGTGTTCACATGATTAAGCTACTGTGATCATCATGTTTATATCTTCTATTTTGATAAAGTGTCAAGTAAAGCCTTTGGCATAGTGTGGATACTTGCTTGTTTGAATCTGTGCAAAAGCAGAAAATTTTACGTCCAGTGCAGAATTTCTATGATTTTACTCGAGCATCAAAAAATTAGGAAATTTTTACACCATTTCTGTTTGCAAACTCTCTGTGTTGTCCTAATGTTTCAGAATATTTAGAGTCAGGTAAGTGTGGTTTTCATTCAGATCTTCACAGACTGTTCTATTTGTGACAGATTCTGTTTTGCGTGCATAGTTTGCGTGTTTTAGTGTTTCCATAGCTTGTATTTAGAGATATAAATTATGGGAATGATATTATACAGTAGGCATCCTGTGATAACAATTATGAATCTTGTCTTCAAAATACCTAAGTGAATGATCTATATTTATCATACTAACCGATCTCATGAAGTTTCGTTAAGTTTTGTGTGATTGAAGTTTTCAACTTTTGGGTGAGTGAAAGCACAATTGCTCCCTAAGCTAGTTTTGATAATTGATCACAACATATGCATCATTGGACTAATGATCTTATCCAAGTATATTTCATATAAGTTCAAAAATGACTTGGTTATAGGATTGTGAGGAGAAGCCCCTTAATGCAAGGAAAGGAATAGGATTGGCTCAAGCTCCAACCAAGAATACTCTACAGTTTACATTTGTGAGCAATCACTTTGAGTCCATAGGAAGCCAATAATATTGAAAGGGGTGAGGTATTATTCTGAATTGGTTGCTCAAGTGCTTAGAGGTAGCGACCAAAACTACCCAGCCATTCTCCCAAAAAATATCTCTGTCCAAAGCTATACCAGCAAAATTGGTGCCACCAACTATTTCCACTTGGCCCTACCGATTTTCCACCAAACAGATCCTATGCCAAACTCTACCATCTCGGTACCACCAACTTTCACATTGGTGCCATCGAGATTCAGTGACCAACTTTATCTAGAGAAGATTTAAAGAATTGGAATTTCCGAGTTTGAAATTGGTCTCACCGAGATTTGGAAACTGGTCTAGGTCATCGTATCGATACCACCGAGATTCATATATTGGTCTCACCGGTAATTCAAATGTTGCCACATTTAGTGAAACTCGATACCACCGATATTCTTTTCGGTATCACCAAGTTGGGCAATAATGTTGTAACGGTGGGATTTTGGGAGATGCCTATATATACCCCATCCACCTCCTCTCATTCGGAGGGGAAGCACTCAGAACACACTGACACTTACCAGATCCATTTTTTTAGAGAGAGCCACCTACTCATGTGTTGAGATCAAGAGAGTCCAATCCACCCATTTGAACCTTTATTTCTAGCTTCACCAAGTTTATTTTCACAAGATCCATCTCTCCTACCCATGCCAAATCTGTGAGAGAGTGATTGAGTGTTGAGGAATCTAACTTTTGAAGCATAAGAGCAAGGATATCATCGTTCTACCGGATACATTACCTTTTGGAGGGTGGTGCCTCCTAGATTGATTAGGTGTCGCTTGGGAGCCTCCTACTTCGTGTTGTGGAGTTGAACCAAGAATTTTGTAAGGGCAAGGAGATTGATACGTCTCAAACGTATCTATAATTTTTGATGGTTTCATGTTGTTATCTTGTCAACTTTGGATATTTTATGTACCTTTTATATCTTTTTGGGACTAACTTATTAATTCAGTGCCAAGTGCCAGTTCCTGTTTTTTCTGTGTTTTTTGACTCTTTTCAGATCTGATTTTGGAACGGAGTCCAAACGGAATAAAATCCCCAAAATAATTTTTTCCCAAACGGAAGAAGATCTCGGGACTTGAGGGCCAAGGCAGGAGAGCCACAGGGGGGCCACAATCCCTGTAGCCGCCACCAGGGGGCGGCGGCTACCAGGCTTGTGGCCTCCCTGGCGCCCCCCTGACCTAGCTCTTTCGCCTATATATTCCCTAAAATACAGAAAAAAAAAAAAGGAATCCATGAAAACACTTTTCCGCCGCCACAAGCTTCCGTTTCCGCAAGATCTCATCTGGAGACCCTTCCCGGTGCCCTGCCGGAGGGGACTTTGGAGTTGGAGGGCTTCTACATCAACATCATCGCCCCTCCAATGACTCGTGAGTAGTTCACTTCAGACCTACGGGTTCGTAGTTAGTATCTAGATGGCTTCTTCTCTCTCTTGGATCTTCAATACAAAGTTCTCCATGATCTTCATGGAGATCTATCTGATGTAATCCTCTTTGGCGGTGTGTTTGTCGAGATCCGATGAATTGTGGATTTGTGATCAGATTATATATGATATATATTTGAGTCTTTGCTGATTTCTTATATGCATGATTTGATATCCCTGTAAGTCTCTCCAAGTCTTGGGTTTTGTTTGGCCAACTAGATATATGATTCTTGCAATGGCAGAAGTGCTTGGTTTTGGGTTCATACCGTGTGGTGACCTTTCCCAGTGACGGAAGGGGCAGCAAGGCACGCATCATGTTGTTGCCATCAAGGGTAACAAGATGGGATTTTATCGTAGATATGAGATTGTCCATCTACATCATGTCATCTTGCTTAAGGCGTTACTCTGTTCTCATGAACTTAATACACTAGATGCATGCTGGATAGCGGTTGACATGTGGAGTAATAGTAGTAGATGCAGAAAGTATCGGTCTACTTGTTTTGGACGTGATGCCTACAGATATAATCATTGCCTTACATAACGTCACGACTTTGCGCGGTTCTATCAATTGCTCGACAGTAATTCATTCACCCACCGTCTACTTGCTTTCATGAGAGAAGCCACTAGTGAACACTACGGCCCCCGGGTCTATTCACACCTATCGTTTCCACTTTCGCTTTTACTTTGCTTTGTTTCTTTTTGCTTTCAGTTCTCACTTGGCAAACAATCTATAAGGGATTGACAACCCCTTCATAGCGTTGGGTGCAAGCTGGTTGTGTTTGTGCAGGTACTTGTGACACTCCTTCACTGGATTGATACCTTGGTTCTCAAAACTGAGGGAAATACTTACCACCGCTGTGCTACATCACCCTTTCTGCTTCGAGGGAACACCAATGCAAGGCTCCAAGGCCACAGGGGAATCCTTTGCATATTTGCCAAGGAAGTCCCTAAAGGCGTAGCCGTAGCAGAAGGATTCCTGGTGCCGTTGTTGAGTATCAAGACAAGAATAGTCTCCCGTCAGCACGCTTGTTTATGGCGCCGTTGGAAGGTCTTTTGTTGCAGTAGCAGAAGTATTTATGGCACCATTGCCGGGGAAGGAGAGATCTATCCAAGTAGGTCTCACAAACTCATCTCTTGCATTTACCTTTTTTTTGTCAGTTGCCCTCGTTTTCCTCTCCCCCACTTCACATTTGTCGTTTTCATTTGCCTTTTTCATTTGCCCTTTTTCGTTCGCCCTTTTCTCTCGCTTGTTTTCTGTTCGCTGTGTTCTATGTGTCTTCAATATGCTTGAATCTTCGCTTGTTGAAAATATAGTGATATGGATCCTCATCCACTTGCTAATCTCTTTAAGAGATCCAATTATGTTGATCCAATTGCTAGTGAGTTGAGTGCTCTTGACTTTCTCTATGGAGTTTTGCTTGAGATGCGTGAATCTGAAAATCGTGATGAAGAAATTCATGAAGTGATTCACGAGGGCTCCTTGGATGAAAAGCATGATTGCAATGGATTCACTATAAATTCTATTAGTGACAATCATGCTAAAAATATGCAAAACCCTAAGCTTGGGGATGCTAGTTTTGCTTTGTCCGCTACTTGTTGCAATGATCATGAGTGGGCGATGATTTTTCTTATGATCTTGAAAATTTGTTTAAGCCTCATGATGAATATGATATTTTCAATATTATTGAAAGTGGGTTTGGAGAAGTCATGACTTTAGTTGATGATAATCCCACTATTTTTGAAGAGCGTCAACTTTGCATGCATGTGGATCATGAAAAGAATATCCTATGTGATAGTTACATTGTTGAATTCGAATATGATCCCACATGTAATTATTATGAGAGAGGAAAATATGGTGGTAGAAACTTTCATATCACTAAATCACCTCTTGTTATGTTGAGATTGCTATTGTCTCTTTCTTCTTCCTTGCATATGGTAACTATTGGTTGTCTTGACAATCTGTTTTCCTATAAAATGCCTATGCATAGGAAGTATGTTAGACTTAGATGTGATTTTCACATGCTTTATGATGCTCTCGTTGTGTTTCAATTCTTGTCTTTTGTGTGAGCATCATTGAATTATCAATGCCTAGCTAAGGGCGTTAAACAATAGCGCTCGTTAGGAGGCAACCCAACGAATCTATCTTTTTTATTTCTGTTTTGTGTTTTCCACACTTTCATAATTATATTATGATTGTGTTTTTTGTGTTTCTTTTTGCGTTTGTACCAAGCAAAACCGTTATGATTAGTCTTCGGGATGATCGTTTGGTCATGCTGGAAAAGACAGAAACTTTATGCTCACGAAAAGAATTTTCATTTTTTCTATAAGAGATTTTGAGTTCATTCTTTTTTCTGCCGATTTCTACGCAAATTCTTCAGACTATCGTAATTTTTCAGAATTTTTTAAGTACGAGAAGTATACGAAGTATACAGATTGCTACAGACTGGTCTGCTGTTAACAGATTTTGTTGAGTTGAGTTGGTTGCTTATTTTGATGAAACTATGGATAGTATCGGGGGGTATTAGCCAGGGAAGATTGAAAATACAGTAACCCAACATCAACATAAGTAGAATTTAAGTTTGCTACAGTACCTAAGGAAGTGGTGGTTTGCTTTCTTATACTAATGTTATCACGAGTTTCTGTTTAAGTTTCGTGTTGTGAAGTTTTCAAGTTTTGGGTGAAGTTCTTATGGACAAAAAGATAAAGAATGGCAAGAGATCAAGCTTGGGGATGCCCAAGGCACCCCAAGATGATTCAAGGATGCCGTAAAAGCCTAAGCTTGGGGATGCCCTGGGAAGGCATCCCCTCTTTCGTCTTCAATCCATCGGTAACGTTACTTGGGGCTATATTTTTATTCACCACATGTTATGTGTTTTGCTTGGAGCGTCTTGTATCGTAGGAGTCTTTTATTTTTGTTGTGTCACAATCATCCTTGCTGCACACCTAGAGAGAGAGACATGCACTCATCGTGATTTTGTCGAGCTTCACTTATATCCTTTGGTAGACAATTCAGCTCACATGTGCTTCACTTATATCTTTTGAGCTAGTTGATTTTGCTCTATGTGCTTCACTTATATCTTTTAGAGCACGGCGGTGCATGGTTTGGTAGTTTATCTATTCTTTTAAAGTAGTCTCAAAAGGGGTAGTTATCCGAAGGGATATGAAAACTTCCGCCTTCATGTGCATTGAATAGTTAGAGAAGTTTGATTCATCTCAATTAGTTTTGAGTTGTGGTTGTGGTAATATTGAAGTTATGCTAGTAAGGTGTTGTGGATCTAGAAATACTTGTGTTGAAGTTAGTGATTCCCGTAGCATGCACGTATGGTGAACCGCTATGTGATGAAGTTTGAGCATGATTAGTCTATTGATTGTCATCCTTTGTGTGGTGGTCAGGATCGCGCGATGGTTTATACCTACCAACCCTTCCCCTAGGAGTATGTGTTGAATGCTTTGTTTCGATTACTACTAAAACTTTTGCAACAAGTATACGAGTTCTTCATGACTAATGTTGAGTCCATGGTTTAGATGCACTTTCACCTTCCACCTTCACTATCTTCTTAGTGCCGTGCAACTTTCGCCGGTGCACAAAACCCACCATTAGCCTCCCTCAAAACAGCCACCATACCTACCTACTATGGCTTTTTCAAAGTCATTCCGAGATATATTGCCATGCAACTACCACCATGACATGTGCCACCACTTCTACATTTCCATTGCATGATCGTAAGATAGCTAGTATGATGTTTCCATTAATGTCTATGCCATGCTAGATCATTGTCACGGTACACTACCAAAGGCATTCCATATAGAGTCATCGTTGCTCTAAGTTTTGAGTTGTAAGTGTGATGATCATCATTGATGGAGCATTGTCCCATGTTAGGAAATAAAAGAGGCCAACGAATCCCATATACAAAAAGAGGCCAAATATGCCCACCAAAAAAAAGTCCAAAGAGCCCACCAAAAAAAGAGAGAAAAAGAGAGAAGGGACAATGCTACTATCCTTCCACACTTGTGCTTATCAAGCACCATGATCTTCATGATTGAGAGTTTCTCGTTTTGTCGCCACCATATAGCTAGTGGGAAATTTTCATTATATAACTTGGCTTGTATATTCCAATGATAGGCTTCCTCAAATTTGCCTTAGGTCTTCGTGAGCAAGCAAGTTGGATGCACACCCACTAGTTTTCTTGAAGAGCTTTCACATACTCTTAGCTCTAGTACATCATTTGTATGGCAATCCCTACTCATTCACATTGATATCTATTGATGAGCATCTCCACAGCCCATTGATATGCCTAGTTAATGTGACCATCTTATCCTTGTTTGTCTTGCAACCTCCACCACACTCCACACCACTTATAGTGCTAAAACCATGGCTCATGCTCATGTATTGCGTGAGAGTTGAAAAGGTTTGAGAAAGTAAAGGTGTGAAAACAATTACTTGGACAATACCGGGGTTGTGCATGATTTAAATTTGTTGTGCAATGATGATAGAGCATAGCCAGACTATATGCTTTTGTAGGGATAACTTTCTTTTGGCCTTGTTATTTTGAAAGTTCATGATTACCTTGCTAGTTTGCTTGAAGTATTATTGTTTCCACGTCAATAGCAAACTATTTTTTTGAATCTATTGGATCTCAACATTCACGTCACATAAGAGGAGTTACAAAGGACATCTATGCTAGGTAGCATGAAAGCATCAAAAATTCATTCTTTATCACTTCCCTACTCGAGGACGAGCAGGAATTAAGCCTGGGGATGCTTGATACATCTCAAACGTATCTATAACTTTGATGGTTTCATGTTGTTAGCTTGTCAACATTGGATGTTTTATGTACCTTTTATATCTTTTTTGGGACTAACTTATTAATTCAGTGCCAAGTGCCAGTTCCTGTTTTTTCCGTGTTTTTGACTCTTTTCAGATCTGATTTTGGAACGGAGTCCAAACGGAATAAAATCCCCGAAATAAAAAATTTCCCGAACGGAAGAAGATCAGGGGACTTGAGGGCCAAGGCAGGAGAGCCACAGGGGGGCCACAAGCCCTGTAGCCGCCACCAGGGGGCGACGACTACCAGGCTTGTGGCCTCCCTGGTGCCCCCCTGACCTAGATCCTTCGCCTATATATTCCCTAAAATACAGAAAAAAATAAGGGAATCCACGGAAACACTTTTCCGCCACCGCAAGCTTCCGTTTCCGCAAGATCTCATCTGGAGACCCTTCCCGGTGCCCTGCCGGAGGGGACTTTGGAGTTGGAGGGCTTCTACATCAACATCATCACCCCTCCAATGACTCGTGAGTAGTTCACTTCAGACCTACGGGTTCGTAGTTAGTAGCTAGATGGCTTATTCTCTCTCTTGGAGCTTCAATACAAAGTTCTCCATGATCTTCATGGAGATCTATCCCATGTAATCCTCTTTGGCGGTGTGTTTGTCGAGATCCGATGAATTGTGGATTTGTGATCAGATTATCTATGATATATATTTGAGTCTTTGCTGATTTCTTATATACATGATTTGATATCCTTGTAAGTCTCTCCGAGTCTTGGGTTTTGTTTGGACAACTAGATCTATGATTCTTGCAATGGGAGAAGTGCTTGGTTTGGGGTTCATACCGTGTGGTGACCTTTCCCAGTGACAAAAGGGGCAGCAAGGCATGCATCGTGTTGTTGCCATCAAGGGTAACAAGATGGGCTTTTATCGTAGATATGAGATTGTCCATCTACATCATGTCATCTTGCTTATGGCGTTACTCTGTTCTCATGAACTTAATACACTAGATGCATGTTGGATAGCGGTCGACGTGTGGAGTAATAGTAGTAGATGCAGAAAGTACCGGTCTACTTGTTTTGGACGTGATGCCTATAGATATAATCATTGCCTTAGATAACTTCATGACTTTGTGCGGTTCTATCAATTGCTCGACAGTAATTCGTTCACCCACCGTCTACTTGCTTTCATGAGAGAAGCCACTAGTGAACACTACGGCCCCCGGGTCTATTCACACCTATCGTTTCCACTTTTGCTTTTACTTTGCTTTGTTTTTTTTTCTTTTAGTTCTCACTTGGCAAACAATCTATAAGGGATTGACAACCCCTTCATAGCGTTGGGTGCAAGCTCTTTGTATTTGTGCAGGTACTTGTGACACTCCTTCACTGGATTGATACCTTGGTTCTCAAAACTGAGGAAAATACTTACCACCGCTGTGCTACATCACCCTTTCCGCTTCGAGGGAACACCAACGGAAGGCTCCAAGGCCACGGGGGAATCCTTTGCATATTTGCCAAGGAATTCCCTAAAGGCGTAGTCGTAGCAGAAGGATTCCTGGTGCCGTTGCTGAGGAGTATCAAGACAAGAATAGTCTCCCGTCAGCACGCTTGTTTCTGGCACCGTTGGAAGGTCTTTTGTTGCAGTAGCAAAGATCGCCTACTTCAGGAAGGTCTACCAGAGTGAGGCTAGTCCTGTGTGGATTGAATATGTGCATGTGTAGGGTGAACTTGACAAGTCATACTTGCTAAAACTGGCCCACAACTAACATTGGGAAAAGGTTAAGTTTTTATCTTGTCAAGTAGTCTAATCACCCCTCCCCTCTAGACATACTTTTGATCCTACAAGTGGTATGAGAGCCTTGGTCTCCATTGTGTTAGTTTCACAACCTAGGAGAGTATGGCACCTAGTGAGGGAAATTATCACCATAGAGGTGTGATAGCCTGGCTTATTAGGGATGATAGACTACTCATATCAATAAGGAATTCCTTCTTTTCCGGGAGCCCATTCAAACAGAACTCCTAGGTTAAGCATGCTCGGCTTGGAGTAGTTCTAGGATGGGTGACCGACCGGGAAGTTGGTCCCGGGTGCACATCAGTGAGGACAAAGTGCGCAGAAAAGACTAGTATTGATATGTGGGGCCAGTCTAGATCCCGTTAGGAGTAACGGCCGTTGGCGGGTGTGTTTTAGTCGTTACAAGTTGGTATCAGAGCCCACCCTCGCAGTTACACGGATGTTTGCGGACAGGTGTGCGGTCATGTTGTTCATGACGTTTGTGACCCGTCGTGGCACACGTCATGGTACATGTACTGGACAGGATGCGCGGACGTTTGTGTCAAGAGGGAACGCTCCTGTGGCCCAACGAGAACGTTAGTTCCTCTGAGTGGTGGTGTATGTGATAGCCTGGCTTATTAGGGATGATAGACTACTCATATCAATAAGGAATTCCTTCTTTTTCGGGAGCCCATTCGAACAGAACTCCTAGGTTAAGCGTGCTCGGCTTGGAGCTTGGAGTAGTTATAGGATGGGTGACCAACCGGGAAGTTGGTCCCCGGTGCGCATGAGTGAGGACAAAGTGCGCAGAAAAGACTAGTATTGATATGTGGGGACAGTCTAGATCCCGCCAGGAGTAACGGCCGTCGGCGGGTGTGTCCGGGGCGTTACAAGAGGTCCATATTTCGATGGTACAAACTTCGCTAGTTGGAAGCATAAGATGAAAATGCATATTCTTGGTTATAATCCTGCTGTTTGGGCTGTTGTTCGTGTTGGTGTGCATGATGATTTCTTCAGAGAAGGAAGATAACTGGGTCTGTTTAGCTTATGACGTGTTTGGAAGTCCTAGGACAAACGAGTATTTCACGAAAAGACGACACGATGCGACAACGAATGAGCTCAAGATGTTGCAGTACAATGCTCAAGCGTGTGATATCCTGTTCAACTGCTTGTGTCCCAGAGAATTCAACAAAATTAGTCGCATTGAGAATGCAAATGAAATTTGGGATACTTTGATTGATATGCATGAAGGTACCGATTCTATCGGGAAATCCAAGTTGGATGTGCTTCAGAGTCAGCTTGACAAGTTCAAGATGAAGGATGGCGAAAGATTCGATGAGATGTATTCTAGGCTAGCTCTCATCACAAATGATGTTGCCGACTTAGGGAGTGAAGACATGACCGACAAATTCATCATCAAGAAGATACTTAGAGCCTTGGATGGAAGATACGACACCGTGTGCACATTAATTCAAATGATGCCAAACTACAAGGATCTCAAGCCAACTGAAGTCATTGGAAGGATCGTTTCTCAAGAAATGTCACTCAAGGACAAAGATGAGTTGCACAACAAGTCAAGCGGTGATTACAAAGCTTCAAGTGATACTCCCGCTACTTCAAATGACAACCTTGTTACCAATGAAGAGATCAGCCTCATGGTCAGAAAATTCAACAAGTTCTACAAGAGTAGAGCCAAAGAGAGAATCTCAAGTTCAAGATATGATGAGAAGCGTTCGTCTAGTCGTGACCAAAACTGCTACAACTGTGGAAACTCCGGACACTATTCCAATGAGTGCTCGGCTCCCCACAAAATAAGGGAAGAGTCACCTAGAAGACGAAGCTCAAGAGATGAGTCACCTCGTAGAGAGAGAAGAAGTAGAGAGGATCATTATGAACGAAGACACTCCCGGAGAGGAAAGGAATCGGAGAAGAAGGACAAGTACACCAAGAGCAGCTCAAGAAGAAGACATCAAGCTCATGTTGGTGAATGGGCTTCTGGCTCTGAGTCTTACAACCAATCCGAAAAAAACTACCACTCCAACTCCGAGTACAACCAATAAGAAGGTGTTCCGGTCTTGCACTCGTTTCCTCAAACTCCTACGACCTATTTGATTCACCAAATGAAGAGATTGGAAACTGCTTAATGGCAAAAGGCCCCAAGGTATCACACCCCGAGTACTTTGACTTTGATAGTGATGAGGATGACTTGTTAGGAGAAGATGACTTTCTCTTTGATAAGGCTAGTGATAACATTGAAAATGAACTTGAAAATAATCATGCTAGTCAAGAGAAATCGTAGGATAATGATAACAAAGAGATTGAACGACTAACTAAAGAATTAAACACTCTTACGTTAGCTCATGAAACTCCTCTATAAGATCATAGAGATATTGCATGAACTCATGAGAATCTACGCTTTGAGAAGCTAAATTTAGATCAAGAGCATGACTTTCTAAACACAATCAATGATGTTCTTCGAAGAAGAGTTCCTCTTATCTAGCCAAATTATTACTCTTGTCTAGTTTTCTTCCACAAGTTAAACCTAAGAACACTAGTAACAAAGGCAAGGGAGTTTCTTCATCTAGTAACAACAATGCTAAAGCTAGATCAAATGATGTTGTTGCTAGTAGCTCTCTTGATTCCACTAATGATTCTCTTAGCCAAGTTACACTTGAGAAATAAAATGATTTATTGAAAGGAAGTATAGAGAGAGGTGTCTTCAAGATTCTTGCCGAAAGTAAGCAATTCGAGGAAATTGTGCGCAAGAAAGGAGGGCATTGGAAGAAGCAAGGTGTTGGCTACTTCAATGTCAACGGAGATGTTTGGTAAGAAGGTCCATATCACATCCCGAAGTTCGTTCCTCAAGAGGACAAGTATGATACTACTCCTCCCAAGGGAACAAGATTTCAAGATGACCTTCCACCACAGGACGACAAGGGCAAGGGAAAGCTTCAAGAGGAGATTGACTCATTTGAGTAAGAACCCCAAGCCAAGGTTGAGTGGGTTCCCAAGGACACTTCTAGCACTACCTCATCTAGTGCTACCACAACTCAAGGATCCCCATCAAGTCGATGTGGGTCCCCAAGAGGAAGAACTAGAAAGTTCTTGAGGGGTGACTCCACCAATGAAATCAATCTTATTCATTTTAGCAAGAACTATATGCAATCAACTCCAACCATATGCATTAGTTCAAGGAGTCACACATTCCCTCAAAGGTAAGCAAATGACAAGGTAATTAATGCATCTTTGGACATCACCTCCCATGTATTTCATTCTATGTCCATATATATTCTTGCATATGTTCCTTGTTCTTTGGGAATAACACATGTAGGTGAGAAGAGTAAGAAACAATAAGGATTGCTCCCAACTCAAGATGATCTTCATCAACAATGAGAATCCACTACTAATACACCTACTTCAAGTCTTCTACGATAAAACCCAAGGTTAGTTTATCCCTCTTAGGGGGCATGTCATATCTAGGGGAGCTTTACTCTAAGACTTGAGTATAAGCGTCTCCTAAACAATGTGAACACATTAATGCTTTATGTAAAAGTGGTAACCCCACTTGTGCTTAATCGATGAGTATGACCTATGATCAAGTATTCTTACTTGGATACTATGTCAATATACTCATATATAGATGACTTTGTCATCGCCAAAGTGCTTGATAGATGCTAGAATGTTTTCGCTTATTCACCATGTTTTTTGACATCTTATTGTGTGAGCATGTTGGTATGCATATTTTGTTCATTCAAGGATATCCAATTGTTGTTATTTGGATTTCTATTTCTTTTGGCCAATTGGATATACAAGAATGCCTAAGTACCTTCCTCTATCTATCTATCCTTTCTTGTTTCAAATTCTTTTCATTCTACATCACAAAATTTGAGCAAGAACTTTAGGGACACTTTGTGTGAGGAGCACTCGGAGATCCGTCTCGACAAGGGCTGAATTCTAAAACCTCCCAAAGTGCATCTCGGTGTGACCAACCTCATAATATCGGTCCCGCCGAAGCCTAGGGTTGATCAGGTTTTCCCATCTAGGTACCACCGAGTTGTTATTTTCGGCCTCGCAAAGTTTCTCTGTAAGGTGACAGTTAAGGAACTTGGTGGCACGGAAAACTCCATCTCGGAGTCACCGAGAACCAGGGATATAAATATCCCGCGGACCCGACGATTGAAACAACTCCTCAAACGTCACCTCTTGCACCTCCTCGCTATTGTGCCCTAGTCCCCTGGACTTCCCACTGATTCTCCTATGCACCCTTGCCACCGGAGTCTTCTCCTCTAACAAGAATATCCACCGCCGTCGTCGCCGTAGCGGATTCACCACCAAGTTAGGGTATGAATCCGGCCCCTCTTTGTGCTCCAAATCTAATTCTTGTGCAAATAGGTCTTAACAATTTCTGTCCACTTCTACACTAATTCTATCGAGAACAAAGTTCCCGTAGTGTAGAGAACAATTGAAATCTTAGGGTTAGTAGTTCGCAAAATTGAATCTCGGTGTCACTGATTCATAAAACTCGGTCGTACCGATTTGGTTTTAGGGTTACTTAGAACATTCTCGGTGGACCCAAGTTCTCCTTTTTGGTGAAACCGAATAGGGTGCCAAGTTTCAGTTAATGAGAATGTCAGCCTCTATGGCTCTGAAATTTTTGGCTCGGTGGAACCGAAATCCCCTTTTGCTGAATATTAAACCTAATTTTTCAGAGTTCAAACTTTTCAAAACTTCTGATTTTCGTGATGCTCATCCCTTCCAGCTCTTCTATATCTCTTCACACTGTTTGCTTGTCTGCTTGGCTCATTTGTCAGGATATCCGGATTAGAGGATAGTGAGAACAACTTCAGTAAGCCCAGTGCTGACATGGGCTCAAGCACTAGTCGTGAGAGGACACCTTCTGACCCAGGAACACCTAGCTCCCATGGCTTACCCAAGGCTGCTACTAGGTCCAGAAGGAAGATCAATTCTGATGAAGAAGATGTTGACTTTATCCCAGAAGGATCTGTTCGTGAGAAGCAGAAGGAGAAGACCACATTCAGGAAGACTATGAGGAAGGAATATGCCAAACCTACTAACATTAAAGCTCGTGAAGCTAGGCTTGCAAACAAGCGAGGTCAAAAGAGAACTAGGAATAGAATTGTCCATGTTGTTGGTAGGCAAACCTCAATGTATGAAGATCCAGCAGAAGCTGCTGATGAGGAGGAGGAAGAAATTCCTACTGAGGTCCCTCCTCCTAAGAAGAAAAAGTTGATGGTTGATGTTATGCCTAAGAAGACTGCCCCCAAGCCTTCAGCGCCTAAGGCTACGAAGTCTGTAGCTCCCAAGAAGACTACAAAGGACATTCCTACAACAGAGAAGAACAAAGGCTCTATGTCTAGAGAATTTGTTGCAGGGGAAGAAGAGGATGTCTGTGTGCTAATGAAGCTGAGAGCTCATCCGCCATCTCACGATGCTTCTCATCCTGCTGCTAAGAACATGAAAAAGAGAAGAGATTAAGGACTCAGGAAGTGGAGATTAGTTGATCCATATGCTGTGAGAAGGAGAACTATTGTTGATCCCCATTTTCGCACAAAGGAGAAACAAGGTTTCTATGAGACTGTGTTGCTTGATAAGAGTCCAGGAGTCAGCGACATGCGGTATGTCGATTGGGAATATATCAAGGCCAATGAACATTATTTTCCCCATGTGAGAGAAAACTTCAGGATGGTTGATACTGAAGATTTTGTTGGTAGAGAGATGACTGCTTGGACAATGAGATGATCATGCAATTCTATTCCACCACTCATTTCTATTCAGATGGAAGGATTGTATGGATGACTGAAGGTCACCGGTATGAGTCTACAATTGATGAATGGGCCACTATCATAGGTGCTCCAAAGGCACAAGAAGGAGACTTAGATATGTATTCAGAATCCAAGATGAATCACAACTACATGGCTAACATGTACAAGACAGTGCCTCATAAGTATGTGTGACGCACAAGTTTGGCTCTGTCTATTTCTTGCAAGCAGGGATACCTACTACAAACACCATTATGAGATACACCCTGATGCCCAAATCAGGAGATGATAAGATGATTAGAGGTTATTCCATCAATATGCTGCATCATTTAGATACCCACACCCGGTTCAGAGTGATGGACTTGATAGTTGAGACTGCCAGGAGGACTGCTGCAGATCAAAAGAGATCCTATGGATATGCTCCATATATTCAAATGCTCATCAATGCCAAGATTGGCAAGCATGCATATCTGCTTGAACGTCCCCACCTGCCACTTCAGTGAGAGTTTGAATATAATGAAGTTGTGATGGACTCAAGCCATCCCAGCTCAGCTACTGCTCAAGAGGCAGCACAGGCAACACAGGAAAAGGCTACTAGGAATGCTCCATCTCCAACCCCACAGCTCAGAACCACAGATGAGCAGATGTCATTCTTAGTCAGCACCATCCAATGGATGGAGAAGAACATTTCTGAGATCTTGGTAAACCATAAGAGCCTTGAGAGGATCGTGGAGACAAAATTCCATGACCTGGATGTTAAGGTAAGGGAGTTGACTACCACTGTTGAGAAGCTCCAGCATGAAGTTGATTCAGTGCATATATCTCGCTCCAGCAGTGATGATCTAGAGTCGCCTCTTCCTACTACTACTCAGTTCACGACCTAGACTAGGTCAGCAGTTGTGCGAGGTCCAGAAGCAAGACCATCTTCATCAGCTCAAGCTGCGGCACCTTCAGCTCCTTCTCCTGCACCTCCATTGTCTACACCTGCACCTCCAGGGACATCAGCACAAGTCTTCGTCGACGCTCTTCTATGCAGTCCATCATCAGCCACAGGAGGAGATCGAGCCTAGAGAGACAATTAGTTCTAGACCTTTGAACTTTTTGGTAAATTGTTGCCAAAGGGGGGAGTGTATAGATCAAATAGGCTTCGAGAGGGAGAGCTTTACATTTTATTTCCTCTCGTTTGGTTTTTCAAAACTTTGGTCTTTTGGATGAATTTATTCATTTGGGAGAAGTGTTTGGCCATATACTTTGTTTGATTGCTTCTACCATGTTATTGTCTTTGAGATATCTACTTGATGATCATTCACTTTCTTGTTCGGTGTTATGTGCATTACAATTCATTCATATCATTCATGTGCACCACCAAGTTGTATGTGACATGGAAGAGTGACCCATGATCTTAATCGATTGTACATTTGCATTCAAATGAAAATTTCAAATAATGCACAAATTTAGGTGGAGCTCGTTCTTTTCACATACTTCTCATAGTGTTGATGCTAATCATTGATTATATCTTTTGTCGAAGCTTTGATCTATATGTTGTCATTAATTACCAAAAAGGGGGAGATTGAAAGCACAATTGCTCCCTAAGGTGGTTTTGATAATTGATCACAACATATGCATCATTGGACTAATGATCTTATCCAAGTATATTTTAGATAAGTTCAAAGATGCCTTCGCTATAGGATAGTTAGGAGAAGCCCGTTGATGTAAGGAAGTGGATATGATTCGCTCAAGCTTCAAGCAAGAAGACTCTACATTTTACATTTGTGAGAAATCACTTTGAGTTCGTAGGAAAGCAAATAATATTAAAAGGGGGTGAGGTATTATGATGAATTGGTTGCTCAAGTTCTTAGAGGTAGCCACAAAAAATACTCAGTCATTCTCCCACAAAATATCTATGTCCAAAGCTATACCAGCAAAATCGGTACCACCAACTATTTCCACTCGACCCTACCAATTTTCCACCACACACATACTATGTCAAACCCTACCATTTCGGTACCAGCAACTTTCACATCGGTGCCACCGAGATTCAGAGACCAACTTTTTGTTGAGATGATTTCTAGAATCGGAATTTCCGAGTTTGAAATCGGTCTCACCAAGATTTGGAAACTGGTCTAGGTCATCGTATCGGTACCATCGAGATTCATATATCGGTCTCACCGAGAATTCAAATGTTTCCACATTTAGTGCAACTTAGTACCACCGAGATTTAGTTCGATGTCACCGAATTGGGCAATAAGGTTGTAACGGTTGGATTTTGGGACATGCATATATATACCCCATCCACCTCCTCTCGTTTGGAGGGGAAGAACTCGGAACACACTTACACTTGCCAGATCCATTTTCTGAGAGAGAGCCACCTACTCATGTGTTGAGATCTAGATTCCAATCCAACCATTTGAACCTTGATTTCTAGCATCCCCAAGTTGCTTTCCACAAGATCAATCTCTCCTACCCATGCCAAATCTGTGAGAGAGTGATTGAGTGTTGAGGAAACTATCTTTTGAAGCACAAGAGCAAGGAATTCATCATTCTACCGCATTTACTACCTTTTGGAGGGTGGTGCCTCCTAGATTGGTTAGGTGTCTCTTGGGAGCCTCCTACTTCGTGTTGTGGAGTTGAACCAGGAAGTTTGTAAGGGCAAGAAGATCGCCTACTTCGTGAAGATCTACCGTGAGTGAGGCTGGTCCTGTGTGGACGGAAGCCGTGGTGGAATAGTGCTACCTCTTGAGCTTGTGTTGGTTTTTCCCTTGAAGAGGAAAGGGTGATGCAGCACAGTAGCAGTAAGTATTTCCCTCAGTTTGAGAACCAAGGTATCAATCCAGTAGGAGAATCAAGCCAAGTGTCCAGAGTACCTGCGCAAACACAAACGAGCTTGCACCCAACGCTATAAAGGGGTTGTCAATCCCTTCAAGATTGATTGCAAAGTGAGATCTAAAGGCGGAATGTGCAACGAAGTAAAAGTGTAAGGATGAAAATATGATGTGAAGTAGACCCGGGGGCCATAGTGTTCACTAGAGGCTTCTCTCAAAATAGCAAATATTACGGTGGCTGAACAAATTACTATCGAGCAATTGATAGAACCGCGCAAAGTCATGACGATATCTAAGGCAATGATCATACATATAGGCATCACGTCTGAGACAAGTAGACCGATACTTTCTGCATCTACTACAATTACTCCACACATCGACCGCTATCCAGCATGCATCTAGTGTATTGAGTTCATGACGAACAGAGTAACGCCTTAAGCAAGATGACATGATGTAGAGGGATAAATTCATGCAATAGATATAAACCCCATCTTTTTACCCTTGATGGCAACAACACGATGCGTGCCTTGCTACCCCTTCTGTCAATGGGTGAGGTCACCGCACGGTATGAACCCAAAACCAAGCACTTCTCCCATTGCAAGAATCATAGATCAAGTTGGCCAAAGAAAACCCACAACTCGAAGAGAATTACAAGGATAAGAAATCATGCATATAAGAGATTAGAAGAAACTCGAATAAGATTCATAGATAATCTGATCATAAATCCACAATTCATTGGATCTCGACAAACACACCGCAAAAGAAAGTTACATCGGATAGATCTCCATGAAGATCATGGAGAACTTTGTATTGAAGATGCAAGAGAGAGAAGAAGCCATCTAGCTACTAGCTATGGACCTGAAGGTCTATGGTGAACTACTCACGCATCATCGGAGAGGCAATGGTGTTGATGAAGAAGCCCTCCGTATCCGAATCCCCCCTCCGGCAGGGCACCAGAACGTGCCCCAGATGGGATCTTGCGGAGACGGAAGCTTGCGGCGGCAGAAAAGTATTTTCGTGGATCTCTCTCGTGGTTTTGGATTTTTCGGGAATTTATAGGCGGAAGAGGTAGGGCAGACGAGCCACACGGGGCCCCCAAGCCTGCTAGGCGCGCCCCCTGGCCGCGCCTAGGGGGCTTGTGGCCTCCCCTGGTGGCCTGTGCCTTGGTTCTCATGCCCCCTACGTATCTTCTGTTCCGGAAAAATCTTTTCGGGAGTTTTCTTCCGTTTGGACTCCGTTTAATATTCTCCTCTGAAAAGGGTCAAAAACACGGAAAAAACAGGAACTGGAACTTGGCACTGAGTTAATAAGTTAGTCCCAAAAAAGATATAAAAGGCATACAAAACATCCAAAGTTTGACAAGATAATAGCATGGAACCATCAAAAATTATAGATACGTTGGAGACGTATCAAGCATCCCCAAGCTTAACTCCTGCTCGTCCTCGAGTAGGGAAGTGATAAATACTGAATTTTTGATGTGGAATGCTACCTAGCATATTTGTCCTTTGTAACTTCTTTCATGCGACATGAATGTTTAGATCTGTAAGATTCAAAACAATAGTTTGTTGTTGACATGAAAACAATAATACTTCAAGCAAACTAGCAAGGTAATCATGAACTTTCGAAATAACAAGGCCAAAGAAAGTTATCCCTACAAAATCATATAGTCTGGCTATGCTCCATCATCCCCACACAACTAATTTAAATCATGCACAACCCCGGTATTGGCCAAGTAATTGTTTTCGCACTCTTACTTTCTCAAACCCTTTTCAACTTTCACGCAATACATGAGCGTGAGCCATGGATATAACACTATATGTGGAATAGAGTGTGGTGGAGGTTGTGAGACAAAAAGGGGAAGCTGGTCACATCGACTCGGCGTATCAAAGGGCTATGGAGATGCCCATTAATAGATATCAATGTGAAAGAGTAGGGATTACCATGCAATGGATGCACTTAGAGCTATAAGTATGTGAAAGCTCAAAAGAACTAGTGGGTGTGCATCCAACTTGCTTGCTCACGAAGACCTAGGGCAATTTTGAGGAAGCCCATCATTGGAATATACAAGCCAAGTTATATAACGAAGATTCCCACATATGGTGGTGACAAATCAAGAGACTCTCAATCATGAAGAACATGGTGCTATTATGAAGCACAAGTATGGAAAAAGATAGTAGCATTGTGCCTTCTCTCTTTCTCCATCTTCTCTTTTTTGGGCTCTTTGGCCTCTTCCATATATTTTTTGTAGGCAACTTTGGCCTATTTTTTTCCTCACATGGGACAATGCTCTAATAATGATGATCATCACACTTTAATTTACTCAAAGCTCAATGCTTAGAACAATGATGACTCTTATAGGAAATGCCTGCGGCAATGTACCGGGATGTGCAACGATCTAGCTTGGCGTATGACTCGCTAGCTATACGATCATGCAAAGGCAATATGAAGCTGACGACACAAGTCATGAGACGGAACGGTGGGAGTTGCATGGCAATATATCTCGGAATGGCTATGAAGATGCCATAGTAGGTAGGTATGGTGGCTGTTTTGAGGAAGGCATATGGTGGGTTTGTGCACCCGCGAAAGTTGCGCGGCTCTAAAGAGGCTAGCAATGGTGGAAGGTTAAAGTGCATCTATACCATGGACTCACATTAGTCATGAAGAACTCACATACTTATTGCGAAAGTTTTTATTAGTAATCAAAACAAAGTGCTAAACGCATACTCCTAGGGGAAGGGTTGGTAGGTGTTAACCATCGCGCGATCCTGACCGCAACACAAAGGATGACAATCAATAGATCAATTATGCTCCGACTTCCTAACATAGCGGTTCACCATACGTGCATGTTACGGGAATCACTAACTTCAACACAAGTATTTCTAGATTCACAACACCCTACTGACATAACTCTTAGTATCACCAAATCCATATCTCAAAACTAATTGAGATGAATCAAACTTCTCTTTCTAATCAATGCACAAGAAGATGGAAGTTTCATTGTATCCTCTTTGGACTCCTATCACCTTTGGGACTACTTTCATAGCACAAGCCAACTAACAAGTTACTCAAAGAGATCACTCTCAAAAAGATATAAGTGAAGATCGAGAGTTCTTATTTCTCCAAAATATGACACCGTCGTGCTCTAAAATATCTAAGTGAAGCACATGTGAGCTGAATTGCCTAACTCAAAAGATATAAGCGAAGCTCAAAGAGTATTCTATCAAAATCACGATGACTGCATGTCTCTCTCAAAAGGTGTGCAGCAAGGATGATTGTGACACAACAAAAAGAAAAGACTCCTACGATACAAGACGCTCCAAGCAAAACACATATCATGTGGTGAATAAAAATATAGCTCCAAGTAATGTTACCGATGGATTGAAGACGAAAGAGGGGATGCCTTCCCGGGGCATCCCCAAGCTTAGGCTTTTTGGTGTCCTCGAATTTGGCTTGGGGTGCCTTGGGCATCCCCAAGCTTGAGCTCTTTCCACTCTTTATCCCTTTATCCATGAGAACATCACCCAAAACTTGAAAACTTCACAACACAAAACTTAAACAGAAACTCGTGATATCATTAGCACAAGAAAACAAACTACCACCTCTTGAGGTACTGTAGCAAACTTGATTTCTATTTATATTGGTGTTAGATTACTGTATTCTCACTTTTCCATGGCTGGTACCCCCCGATACTATCCATAGTTTCATCAAAACAAGCAACCAACACAACTAAAACATAATCTGTCAAAAACATACCACTCTGTAGCAATTTGTATACTTCGTATACTTATGGTATCTCAAAAATTCTGAAAAATTACGACAGTTTGGGAAATTAGAATATCAACCAGCAGCAAAAAGAATCAACTCAAAATCTCTTTCTGGATAAACATGAAAAATAATTTCGTGAGCAACAAGTTTCTGTCTTTTTCCAGCGGGAGCAAACAACCATCACCAAACTAGTCATAAAGGTTTTACTTGGCTCAAACACAAAAAGAAACACAAAAGACACAATCATAAAAGAATTATGATGGTGTGGATGCAACAAAACAGAAAGCAAAAAAGCAAAGGTAAATTCATTGGGTTGCCTCCCAACAAGCGATATTGTTTAACGCCCTTAGTTGGGCAATGATAATTCAATGATGCTCACACAAAAGACAAGAATTGAAGCACAACGAGAGCATCATAAAGCATGTGAAAATCACATCTAAGTCTAACATACTTCCTATGAATAGGCATTTTATAGGAAAACAGATTGTCAAGACAACCAATAGTTACCATATGCAAGGAAGAAGAAAGAGACAATATCAATCTTAACATAACGAGAGGTGATTTGGTAACATGAAAGTTTCTACCACAATATTTTCCTGTCTCATAGCAATTACATGTGGGATCATAATCAAATTCAACAATATAGCTATCACAAAGGATATTCTTTTCATGATCCACATGCATGCAAAGTTGACGCTCTTCAAAAATAGTGGGATTATCATCCACTAAAGTCATGACTTCTCCAAACCCACTTTCAATATTATTGCAAACATCATAATCATCATGAGGGTTAAACAAATTTTCAAGATCATAAGAAAAATTATCACCCCAATCACGATCATTGCAATAAGTAGTGGACAAAGCAAATCTAGCATCCCCAAGCTTAGGGTTTTGCATATTTTTAGCATGATTGACACTAATAGGATTTATAGTGAAACCATTGCAATCATGCTTTTCATTCAAGGAGCCCTCGTGAATCACTTCATGAATTTCTTCATCACGATTTTCAGATTCACGCATCTCAAGCAAAACTCCATAGAGAAAGTCAAGTGCACTCAACTCACTAGCCATTGGTTCAACATAATTGGATCTCTTAAAGGGATTAGCAAGTGGATGAGGATCCATATCAATAGATTTTAAGCAAGCAAAGATGCAAGAATAATGAAGGGACATAGCACACAATCAAAGGAAAGGCAAGCGAAAGAAAGGGCGAACGAAAAAAGAAAATATTTTTGTAAATTTTTGTTTTTTCAGAAGTGGGGGAGAGGAAAATGATAGGCAAAAAGAAGTAAATGCAAGAGATGAGTTTGCGACACTTACTTGGATAAGCTTCACCTAGAATAATCCCCGGTGCCAGAAATTGACACGTTGACGGGAGACTATTCTTGACTTGATCCTCCCCGGCAACGGCGCCAGAAATTCTTCTCGCGGTATTTCCCTCAGTTTGAGAACCAAGGTATCAATCCAGTAGGAGAATCAAGCCAAGTGTCCAGAGTACCTGCGCAAACACAAACGAGCTTGCACCCAACGCTATAAAGGGGTTGTCAATCCCTTCAAGATTGATTGCAAAGTGAGATCTGAAGGCGGAAAGTGCAACGAAGTAAAAGTGTAAGGCTGAAAATATGATGTGAAGTAGACCCTGGGGCCATAGTGTTCACTGGAGGCTTCTCTCAAAATAGCAAATATTACGGTGGGTGAACAAATTACTGTCGAGCAATTGGTAGAACCGCGCAAAGTCATGACGATATCTAAGGCAATGATCATACATATAGGCATCACGTTCGAAACAAGTAGACCGATACTTTCTGCATCTACTACTATTACTCCACACATCGACCGCTATCCAGCATGCATCTAGTGTATTGAGTTCATGACGAACAGAGTAACGCCTTAAGCAAGATGATATGATGTAGAGGGTTAAATTCATGCAATAGATATAAACCCCATCTTTTTACCCTTGATGACAACAACACGATGCGTGCCTCCCTAGCCCTTTTGTCACTGGGTGAGGTCACTTCACGGTATGAACCCAAAACCAAGCACTTCTCCCATTGCAAGAATCATAGATCAAGTTGGCCAAACAAAACCCACAAATCAAAGAGAATTACAAGGATATGAAATCGTGCATATAAGAGATCAGAAGAAACTCAAAAAAGATTCATAGATAATCTGATCATAAATCCACAATTCATCGGATCTCGACAAACACACCGCAAAAGAAAGTTACATCGGATAGATCTCCATGAAGATCATGGAGAACTTTGTATTGAAGATCCAAGAGAGAGAAGTAGCCATCTAGCTACTAGCTATGGACCCGAAGGTCTATGGTGAACTACTCACGCATCATCGGAGAGGCAATGGTGTTCATGAAGAAGCCCTCCGTATCCGAATCCCCCCTCCGGCAGGGCACCAGAACGTGCCCGAGATGGGCTCTTGCGGAGAGAGAAGCTTGCGGCGGCTGAAAAGTATTTTCGTGGATCTCTCTCGTGGTTTTGGATTTTTTTGGAATTTATAGGCGGAAGAGGTAGGGCAGACGAGCCACAGGGGGCCCACAAGCCTTCTAGGCGCACCTTGACTTTCACACTCAACATGGTGGTGGTTACACCATTCTACACATAACATATTGAAAACTATGTATAAAATCAGATTTTAGACTAGTGAACCAACACTAAGTATAATTGAATACTACGGTGCTCCCACTCACTTTCCAGAATATAGTGCTCCCACAATATTGTTGATCGGAAATGATGTAGAATTTCTGGAAAGCATAAAGGGTTGTTTAAAAGGAGTTTTCAAAGGAAGACCTAGGTAAAGCTGCTTACATGTTGGCCATCAAGATCTATAGAGATAGATCAAGAAGCCTCTTAAGACTTTCACAAAGCACATGCCTTGACAAGATTTTGAAGGTATTCAAAATGGATCAGTCAAAGAAGGGTTTCTTGCCTGAGTTGTAAGGTGTGAAGTTGAGTAAGACTCAAAGCTCGACCACGGCAGAAGAAAGAGAAAGGACGAAGGTCGTCCCCTATGTCTTAGCCATAGGCTCTATACGGTATACCATGCTATGTATCGGACATGTGTGCCTTGCCACATGTCTGGAAAGGGGGTACAAGAGTGATCCAAGAGTGGATCACTGAACAACGGTAAAAATTATCCATAGGTACCTAAAGAGGACTAATGAAATATCTCTTGGTTAGGAGGTGCTAAAGAGTTCGTCGTAAAGGGTCACGTTGATGCAAGCTTTGACACTGATATGGATGACCCTGAGTCGCAAACCAGATATGTATAGTGGAGCAATCATTTGGAATAGCTCCAAGTGGAGTGTGGTAGCAGAATCTACAACATGACATATAAATTTGTCAAGTACACACAAATCTAATTGTTGCAGACCCGTTGACTAAAACCTCTCTCACAAGCAAAACATGATCAAACCCCATAACTCATTTGGTGTGAATCACATGGCGATGTGAACTAGATTATTGACTCTACTGCAAGTGGCGGACTATTGAAAATATGCCCTAGAGGCAATAATAAATTGGTTATTATCATATTTCCCTATTCATGATAAACGTTTATTATCCATGCTATAATTGTATTGATCGGAAACTCACGTACATGTATGGATACATAGACAACACTGTATCCCTAGTGAGCCTCTACTAGACTAGCTCGTTGATTAAAGATGGTTAAGGTTTCCTAACCATAGACATGAGTTTCCATTTGATTACGGGGTCACACCATTAGGAGAATGATGTGATGGACAAGACCCAAACCGTAAGCATAGCATTTGATCGTATCACTAAGTTTATTGCTATTGTTTTCTTCATGTCAAGTATATGTTCCTAAGACCATGATACCATGCAAATCCCTGACACTGGAGGAATGCCTTGTATGTACCAAATGTCACTTCGTAACTGCGTGATCATAAAGTTACTCTACGGGTATCTCCAAGGATGTCTGTTGGGTTAGCATGGATCGAGAATAGGATTTGTCAGTCCATTTTACGGAGAGGTATCTCAAGGCCATCTCGGTAATACAACAACACAAGAAGCTTGCAAGCAATGTGACTAAGGAGTTAGTCACGGGATCTTGTATTATGGAATGAGTAAAGAGACTTGTCGGTAACGATATTGAACTAGGTATGGAGATATCAGCGATCGAATCTCGGGCAAGTAACATACGGTTGGACAAAGGGAACTACATACGACATTGATTGAATTCTTGACATCGTGGTTCGACTGATAAAGATCTTTGTGGAATAAGTGGGGAACCAATATGGGCATCCAGGTTCTGCTATTGTTTATTGACCGGAGAGGTGTGTCGGTCATGTCCACATGATTCTTGAACCCGTAGGGTCCTCACGCTTAAAGTTTGATGACCATATAGTATTATTGAGTTATGTATGTTGGTGACCGAATGTTATTCGGAGTCCCGGATGAGATCCTCGACGCCACAAGGAGCTCCAAAATGATCTCGAGGTAAAATTTTATATATGGGAAGTCATATTTTGTCTATCGAAAACGTTTTGGGTTTATTCGGTATTGTACTCGGAAGCTTATATAAGGTTTCAGAAACTTCTAGAGGAGTCTGGAATTCCACAAAGGGTTCCACCACGTCCCAAGTGTAAGGTCATATTTCTACCCTAGTGGTATTGGTGATTGATGACAATGCATTTGCGAACTAATCATGTGCACTAAGCATTTCAGGTATTTTTTCATTTGGCACAAAGACGATTCATGCCCCTTAGTGTATTGATATGAAGACGACTTTGCATCTTACATTTTGTTGTCGGTGGAACTGAGTCGTAGGAAAAGTCGTACTACTAAGAACGGGTCCGCTTCGGAAAGGTTTGGGTGGAATCATCACGTACAATTTCCCTCGCACCTTTTTTTTGCCTCAATGGATCATCCTTCCTTGCCCAACCCTACCCAGAAGGACCCAAGCGGTAATACCGCCCAGGCCGGCGGTAGTACCGCTCTAGTGCAGAAATAGCCTAGCTTGTACCGCTGGCTAGTGTCGCTGCCCGTGGGTCTCGACACTTTTCGTGTCGGACTGAGCGGTTTCTGAAGCGGTAGTACACGGCGGTACTACCGCCCAACGGGAGGTAGTACCTCCCAGTGAGAGGTAGTACTGCTTGTTACTACCGCGCCAGAAACCATTGGTAGTTCTAGGCTAGGTTCGCAGCTTATCGTGAGCGGATATAGAAGGAGGTACTACCTATTATGAGCGGTAGTACCGCTCCTGGCAGCGGTAGTACCTCTCTGGCTGTATTACCAGCTCCTGCCTTCCGCTCGGGTTGCTGCCCTTTGTCTCAGCGATAGTACCCCCCTCTCTAGAGCGGTACTACCTCTTATCATTGGTAGTACCGCTCCCTAGAGCGGTAGTATCGCTCTGGTGCGGGCAGAGCAAGTGGGTAACGGTTGGATTTGTTCCCCCACTATATAAAGGGGTTCTTCTTCCTAGAGAACTTTACCCTTTCCAACCAAAAGCACAATTATTGCAGCAAGCTCCATTTTCACCCGATCTCTCTCCCTAGCCAACAAAACTTGTCTATACTCTAGGATTTGCTTGAGAGGGCCTTGATCTACACTTCCACCAAGAGAAATTTAATTCTCCTCACCAATCCCTCGTGGATCTTGTTACTCTTGGGTGTTTGAGCACCCTAGATGGTAGAGTTCACCTCGAAGCCATATTTCATTGTGGTGAAGCTTCATGGACTTGTTGGGAGCATCCAATTCAGTTGTGGAGATTGTCCCAGCCTTGTTTGTAAAGGTTCGGTCGCCGTCTTCAAGGGCACCACTAGTGGAGTCACGACATCTCGCATTTTGTGAGGGCGTGAGGAGAATATGGTGCCATTAGTGGCATCTTGGGGAGCATTGTGCCTCCACACTGCTCCAACGGAGACGTACTTCCCCTCAAAGTGAAGGAACTTCAGAAACACATCCTAGTCTTCATTGGTTCCACTTGTGGTTACTTCTTACCTTTACTTGTATTATTTATTTACTTGTTATTCTTGTTGCTAGCATCGTATAGGTTTCTCACTTAGTTCCATTTATAGACAACCAATTTGTTTCTAAACTTAATTTGTTTAAGAAAAACTTAAAAATTGTTAGTTTCCTATTCACCCCCTCTAGTCAACCATATCTATCATTTCAATTGGTATCAAAGCGAGGTTTCTTTATTAAGGGTTTCACCACCCAAAGAGTATGGCCAACGATGAGGTTTGGGCTGTGGAGTTGCCCAAGGCAGCTGTTGCAAAATTGGTCTCCCGTGAGGATCTAAATGAGGTCATGTCCACCTTTAGATCCTCAATGGTTATCGAGGTCAAAAACATGCTGAAAGATTTCCTTGATGGCTTCAAATTGTTTACCGATCCGTTGCATATGGTTAATCCCACAACTTCGGACATGGAGACCAACTCCGAAAAGGAAAATGGTAGTAGTGATAGAAATAAATTGCCTCAAGGAATGAGTGGGCAAATACCTTTGCATCGGTTCCTCCTCCCGTGGTCTATGGAGGACTGGTACATCCATCGCATATTATTAACCTTGGTCCTCCTCCTAAGCTTGTTAAGAATGATTTTGCTAACTGGGTTTTTCGTATCAGGGCTCATTTGAATCACACATCAACACAAGTTTGGAGAATCATTGAGCAAGGCTACTACCCACATGATCCAATAAACCTCACTCCAAGAGAAGAGGTCGATAGTCAGCTCAATCACTCCGCATTGTTCATCCTTCAAGCTATAGTTCTCATTGAAGATCTTACTCATTTGCGTCCCTTCACCCGTGCCAAAGATTGTTGGGACCACATAATTTCCATGTACAAGGTAAGCTCTAGTATTCAATGGTCTAACTATTAAATGATACTTCATGAGGCCGATGAATTTGTTATGATTGAGGATGAATACCCTTGTAAGCTCTACCGAATAGTGACAACGCTGGCCGTTGCTCTTCAAGATCGTGGAAGCAAGGATGTGGATGACAATTTGATCAAGCGTAAGTTCCTCAAGGCTATCATGTATTTCAACAAGTCCATGTCCTCCGTCATTCGTCAAAGGCCGGACTTTCACTCCATGTCCTCAAGCGATGTGTTGGATGAGTTCATTGCCATGAAAATATTGAACAAGACCACTGACAATGCTCTAGCTCGTGTCCAACGGTCAAGAAAATACTCTCCCAACCTTGCTTTGAAGTCCAAGGCTGCTATGGAGGAAGATGAAGAAGAAGAGGAGGAAATGTGACCCGAAGACACCAAGTATGTTTATCACGAGCAGATGGCTCTTGTATCAAGGAAGTTTTGGGGCAACAAGAGAAACTCAAAGCCCAATTTCTCCAAAGGCAAGCAACGCATGAGGACTTGTTACAACTGTGGCAATGTGAGTCACTTTGTGGAAGACTGTCCTTATGAGAAGAGGGAAGACAATGGTGGCCAGTTTATTCGCAAAGACAAGGCCAAGCCCTTCCCCAACAAGAAAAACTTCTCCAGGAAAATACCCCTAAAGGTGTTGGTGGCTCAAGAAGAATATCTATCCGATGAGGATGATGACGATGATGCAAGTGGTGAAGTAGTGGGAATGGACACGGTGGCCATTGCATCTTCTTCCCCAGGCAAGGTGTCCCTCTTTAACACCCCAACGAGAACCGCATTGCCAAGTGCCTTATGGCCAAAGCATCCAACAAGGTAACCTCCAACATCAAAACTATTATTTCCACAACCCCTTCTCCTATGCTTAGTGGAGATGAACTAGAGGAGGTAAATGATGAAGAAAATCCCTTTGATAGATTCATGAGAAAAGTCAAGGGTAAAATCAAGAAGCGTTTTGTTGCTCTCTTCTAACAATTAGGAGAGGCTAATGATCTCACTGAAACTCGTGAAGAAACTATCTCTATGTTACAAGGACATAGTCGTGACTATGTCGACGAGATAGCGAATCTTTCCATTGCTCTTCAGGAATAGCAAGGGATTCGTTTGGCTCTTTAGGAGTCATGCAATGATGACCTTGCTAAATTACAGAAAGATCATGATCATGCTCTTGTTCTTACCCGTTTTCTTAAATCCTAAAAGTTTGCACTTGAGATTGACCATGGTAGACTCAAGGAAGAGCTAGCCATACTTGACAAGGATCATAAGGCTTTAAAGAGTGCTCATGCCTCTTTAAAAGAGTCTCATGCTCAACTCCAAGTAAAACTCATTAAGGAAATAGCCACATGTTCTCCGTTTGTTTTAACTGATAATGCCCATGCTACTAACCCATGTTGTGAGCATGTACATCTTGTGGATGAGAATGCCAAATTAAAGGAGCAGCTTGAGAAAGGCCTTGTGACATGCATTCAAGGTGAAAAGAATCTCAATGACCTTCTAAGCAATCAAAGGGAAGTGATTGCAAAGGAAGGAGTTGGGTTTGCACCCAAGGCCAAGAATAACAAGAAGATCAAGACCAAGCAACCTCCATTGCTTAAATAAACCTTTGTCAAGGCTGGGGAGGGTACTCATGAAAAGAAGAGTAAAGCTAAGGGTGGTAATACCAAGAAGGGCAAAACCCTCCCTCCCAACAATGCGTGTGACTTTAACCCATCTTATGTTTTATGTCGTGCTAGCGATGGAAATTTCTTTGCTAAATTTATTGGTTCCCCTTATGAGTACATTAAATGGTATATTTGGGTTTCTAAGACCCTTGTTACTAACCTGAAAGGACCCATTAAAGAATGGGTACCTAAATCCAGGCATTGATCTTATGCGGGAGTTTGCTTCCCGTGGAGTGTCATGGTTGCTTGATAGTGGATTGACAAATCATATGACCAAAAGCAAGGACTTGGTGGTGGATGTTCATACCGACCCATCCGTAGCCACCCAAGTCTCCTTTGGTGATGATGCGATTTCAAAGGTATTGGGCCTCGGCAAGGTGGTAATTTCTCCGGAACTTACCATTGAAAAGGTCATGCTTGTTGAGATCCTCGCATACAATTTACTTTCCGTTCATCAACTTGCACTCATGGGTTTTAGTACTTTCTTTGGTATTGACTTTGTGACCCTTTTCTGGAGCAAGACTCTTAAAGTAGCTTTTGTTGGGCATGTCGAGAACGGTCTCTATGTGGTTAATTTTTTGGAGCGACACACTAAGACCGCGACTTGCCTAATGGCCAAAGCTGATGTGGGATGGTTGTGGCATCGCCGGCTAGCCCATGTCAATATGAGATCTTTGCAAAGTCTCTTCAAAGGGGATCACGTTCTTGTACTAACAAATGTGAGTTTTGCCAAAGATCGTGCTTGCAGTGTATGCATTAAAGGAAAGCTACATGAGACAGCTCACCGCCCAACAACTACCATATACTCGAAGAGGCCCTTGGAGCTCCTCCACATGGATCTCTTTGGTCCTCCATATTTTGATAGTTTTGGGGGAAGAAAGTATTGCTTGGTGATGCTGGATGATTACTCAAGATACACTTGGGTGTACTTCTTCAAGAGGAAGAGTGAGACCCAACAAACTGTCATCAACTTTGCCAATGAAGTTCAACGTCAACATGAGGCAAATATATTAATGGTTAGAAGTGACAATGGCACCGAGTTCAAGAATTACACCTTAAATGAATTTCTGAGTAACGAGGGAATTCAGCATCAATACACCGCACCATATACCCCTCAACAAAATGGTGTAGCGAAAAGGAAGAATTGGACATTGATGGGCGTGATAAGAACCATGATGGTGGATTTAAATCTCTGTACAATTTTTGGGCCAAAGCCATCAACACCGCATGTCATGCATCTAATTGGCTCTACCTCCGCAAAGGCTTGAACAAGACACCATATGAAATTCTTACCGGTAACAATCCCAACCTCAAGTACTTCCATGTGTTCGGTTGTAAGTGTTTCATTCTTAAGAAAGGTGCTCGTTTGTCTAAATTTGAACCTAGAGCTCAAGAGGGCATTTTTGTTGGTTATGCTACAAACTCTCGTGCTTACCGTGTACTCAGCAAGTCCAATGGACTCATTGAGGATACGTGTAACATGGAGTTTGATGAGAATAATGGCTCCCAAGTGGAGCAAAGTGGTCTCTGTGATGTAGGTGATGAAATTCCTTCCCAAGCCGTAATAAGAATGGGCGTGGGACACTTCCTACCCATTGAGGTACCCCTTGTGACAGATGGAGAAGGACAGTGTTCCACTCAAGTGGAACCATCACCAATGCAAGACCCACACGCTTCCGGAGAACAAACTGAAGGTCGTCAACCCTATGATCAAGATCAAGGAGAAGATCAACCTCATGATGGTGCTTCACCAAGTGATGTCCTTGATCAAGCTCACACCTTTGAGAAATCTCAAGATCAAGAGCATGCTCTAGATCAAGCTCACACCTCTGAGAAATCTAAAGATCAAGAGCATGCTCTAGATTAAGACCATGCTCTTGATCAAGACCATGTTCAAGATCAAGATCAAGCTTGCAAAGGTGGTAAAGGTCACAAAAAGGTTCCTCCTCAACTTACTGATGACCCACAAGTATAGGGGATCTATCGTAGTCCTTTCGATAAGTAAGAGTGTCGAACCCAACGAGGAGAAGAAGGAAATGACAAGTGGTTTTCAGCAAGGTATTCTCTGCAAGCACTGAAATTATCGGTAACAGATAGTTGCGGGATAAGATAATTCGTAACGGGTAACAAGTAACAATAGTAACAAAGGTGCAGCAAGATGGCCCAATCCCTTTTGTAGCAAGGGACAAGCCTGGACGAACTCTTATATAAGGTAAAGCGCTCCCAAGGACACATGGGAATTTCTGTCAAGCTAGTTTTCATCATGTTCATACGATTCGCGTTCGCTACTTTGATAGTTTGATATGTGGGTGGACCGGTGCTTGGGTGTTGTCCTTACTTGGACAAACATCCCACTTATGATTAACCCCTCTCGCAAGCATCCGCAACTACGGAAGAAGAATTAAGACAAAGTCTAACCATAGCATTAAACTCGTGGATCCAAATCAGACCCTTGCGAAGCAACACATAAACTAGGGTTTAAGCTTCTGTCACTCTAGCAACCCATCATCTACTTATTACTTCCCAATGCCTTCCTCTAGGCCCAAATAATGGTGAAGTGTCATGTAGTCGACATTCACATAACACCACTAGAGGAAAGACAACATACAACGCATCAAAATATCGAACAAATACCAAATTCACATGACTACTTATAGCAAGACTTATCCCATGTCCCCAGGAACAAACGTAACTACTCACAAAGCATAATTATGTTCATGATCAGAGAGGTATTGAATAGAATTAAGGATCTGAACATATGATCTTCCACCAAGTAATCCAACTAGCATCAATTACTAGGAGTAATTAACACTACTGACAACCTTACAAGTACCAATCGAAGTCGCGAGACGGAGATTGGGTACAAGAGATGAACTAGGGTTTGGAGATGAGATGGTTCTGATGGAGATGTTGATGGAGATGAGTCCCCTCCGATGAGAGGAGTGTTGGTGATGACGATGGCGATGATTTCCCCCTCAGGGAGGGAAGTTTCCCCGGCAGGACAGCCCTACCGGAGCTCTAGATTGGTTCTGCTCAAGTTCCGCCTCGTGGCGGCGACATTTCTTCCCGAAATATCTGTCACATCCCTAACCCTTAAGCAAGATAGCATTGTGCTCATGTCTTCTTTGCATTTTCATCTAAGAAGTTTCAACAAAAACAACAAAGTGGCAAAGGAAAAACTCAAAACCCTAGCCACCATTTCAATTAAAGGAAATTTCAACTAGTTCAAAATCAATGAACCCAAAATGGCCTCAAGAAATGTTCAAACTTTCTGATAAATCATGAAAGTAAATGAGCATTGGAGAAAACTATTTTCTTGACACTTTAAGCATTTTAAATAAATGCAAAAGCTACTGGTTTCAAATTTAAAAATTGAAATCAGAAACTATAATTTTCCAAAAATGTTGAAAACCTTGGAAATGAGTGGGGATATTATAACAAATATTTCAGGAGGTCTAAAATAGTTTTTACTTTTTGTTTTGGAGCTGAATTAATTATCAATACAATAATTAGCAAAATAGAAAAACAAAAAGCAGAAGAAAAAGGAAAAGAGTTACCTGTCGCCTAAGCCTGGCCCGGCCCATCTCCCCGCTCGTCCCCTCCCTCGCGCCAGTAGGCAGCAGGAGGTGGCCGCCGCCTCCTCCGGCGCGGCCACGCACCTGCGTGCCTGCCTGGCCGCCGGTTCACGCTGCCGACGACGGGGATAAGCTCCCCAGAGCTTCCCCTATCCATTCCCCGCCTCTATTCTTCCCCTCCTCCCGGATCCCCTCCTTCTCCCTGCTGCCGCCATTAGAGCCGAGCTCGAGCTCGAGCTGCCCGTGCCCCTAGCCATAGGATCCCCTCCCAGAGCACGCCATTAGCTCCGCCTCGTCGCCCTGGTCGTCTCTGCATAAGCCGAAGCCTCCTCGAGCCCTGCAACGCCCGCAACACCGTCGTCTTCCTCCTCCGGCCGCCGGACCTCTCCCGTCGATTCGTCGCCCCGAGGCCTTCCCCGAGCCGTCTAAGCTCTGCTCTGCACTCCCTGTGAGCATGCGGTCGTTTCCCCTAAGTTTTCCCCGTCGATCCCCTCCTCTAGCCCTAGTTTCACCGGAGCCCGACGAGGACCGCCGCTGCCGTTCGTCGCCGGTAGCCCTCCGATGTCCAGCTCGTCCTTCCGAGGGCACCAACAGCTCCAGGACGACGCGTAGATGCCGTAGCAGCTAAGAATCGAGCGTAGATCCCTCTGATTCAAAGACCCCGATGACGCCCGAGCCTTGGCCGCCGCCAAGCTCGTCGCCGGCGTCATCTCCGGCCAGATCAGCCCCGGCTAGGCGCAGAAATGAAGCTGCGGGGGACGTGCCGTTCCTCTGGTACTCTCCGCGCAGCATTTGGCCCCCTGTGCGCCGTTTCCGAGCCCCTCCGCCGTGCTGGTGGTCGTCGGAGGCTTCCGGCCGGCGAGGACGACCTCGCCGCCGGTGGAGGTCGACGTGGCAAGCTGACCCAGCCGATTAGTGACTTAATCACTCACTGACAAGTGGGCCCAAGGCCAAGTCAAACCTCAGTTAGGGCTGGTCAGCGCGGGATTAGTCCTAGAGAGGCTGACCAGTGGGGCCCCCCTGTCAGGTTTGACCTGAACAGGTCGGCTGACCTACTGACGTCAGCCTGATGCAATAAATGGAATTTCCAGTTTAAAACTAATTCAGGAAATTGCTAAAAATTGCAAAAATCATAGAAATTAATCTGTAACTCCAATGAAAATAAATTATATATGAAAAAGTATCAGAAAAATTCAAGGATTCTGATTATGCTATTTTCAACTATGTTTGAAAAAGTTACACGACCCTAAATTGTGAAATAAGGAATAATTCAATTCTTTAATCACTTTATAAATGGAATTTGCAAAAATATCCAAATTTCATTATAAATGCAATGATCACACACTACCCTAGATATAAATCAGTACCATAACATGACATTTCATGCATGTTAACATTAGGTTGATCTGAGCATCAGGTCGAATCAATTAAACCGGTATCCGAGAATACCCCGTTTGAATTACTATTCGAATGTGATTCAAATCAACTCTAAACCTAAAACAACTTGATTATAATAACTTATCACCTTGCATTCTCATGCCATGCTCATGCATCATTTTGATTGCATATGATTGTTATTGAATGTTGCCATCCATTTCGGTAGGCTCCACACCCCCGGATTCCACCGAATATTCGTCTGACGGATAACGTTCCTCCTCTGAGCAACAAGGCAAGCAACCCTTTTGATCATCCCGATAACTCCTATGTTCTTGCTCCTGCACCTATTTATTGCATTAGGATCAAATGCTTCAACTACTTTTGCCACGATAGTTGGACCCCCTTCCTTTGCATGACTTAACCTTGTCACAGTAAATAGCCGAACCTTGCAACCTAGCATACATGGTAGCTGCTTGAGCTATGATGTGCCTTATCCTGCTATGCATGCTATGCTTAGAGTTGTGTATGGTCTTTCATCTGGGAGATGAACAGAAATGTGGAATGTGTTCGGTGAGCAAAGGTTGTGTGTTGAACTTGATTTGGTAAAGGTACCGGTGAAAGGCTGTGTAGGAGTACATGGCGGGTTGTTTCATTGGAACCGTCCTTAGGAACTGAGTTCTGTGTATGTAATCCAAGACTAGATACTACCACATGCTGGGCCCTGAAATTTGACCCCGCTCGGCCTATTAATCGCGTAGTACTCGGTCCAGGAGTTGCAAGTAGTTTCTGGTGTTTATAGTAATGCTGGAGGCCGTGCATGGTGCTGACCTGAGAGGTGGACCGTGATGCGGTAGGCAGTGGCATGGTGTACCAAGTGGCACCCGGATGGTGGGCTTGGGAACCCTGCGCACATCGTTTGAGGCCGTGGCGGAAACCTCGGCCGGACTTCCGTACGGGTTACTCTCAGATAGGCGATAAACCTGGACTATGTACTAGTGTGGTTAACGGTCGTGGCCGACTCCCTCGCTGGGCTTCCGCTTGAAGGTTGCCGAGGTGCATGAAGTGCACATGGCGATAAGTGGCGGGAGCGTGTGTGACGAAGTACACCCCTGCAGGGTTATGATCTATTCGAATAGCCGCGTCCGTGGATATGGACTACTTGGAGACATATGTTGATCATAGATAACTTCAATGGCTACTCATAAAATTGTCAAGATAAGCGTGAGTGTCGTGGACGGCATTTCTGTATGGAGACGGAATGATTCCACGATAGTGTATTGTTGTGGTGTTAGTGGACTCGTGTGCGAGAAATCAAGTTGTCAAAACTAATTTCAAAAAGCAAGTTGTCTAGCCACGAGTCAAATGCTGGCTTCCCGCATGAAACCCCACAATACTCTTTGATACCTTGCATGAGTAGTTAGATCTCCTAAAGTCTTGCTGAGTACCTTCGTACTCATGTTTGCTTAATAAATGTTGCAGAGGTTGCTGATGACCCTAATGGAGGGTTCTTCGTAGACATCGACGACGACGAGTAGCTGGTGTCCCGGCTACGATCTGGCCCTACGTCGGCTCTGTAGTATAGTCAGGCCACGTGCCTACTAGTTGCCCTGTCTGTACCCAGACAGTTTATAACTCTTCCGCTGGCTTGTATTGTATGACTTCTATTATGGGTCGTGAGACCCTTAATGTGTAATATTATGTGTGTGGCTCTTCCGAGCCTCTAAATAAAGCTTGTATGTTTATGGTTATGTTGTGATGCCATCGATGTATCTATACATATCGGTATGCCATGCGTACGTGTGTCGTACTTGATATGTATGGGTTTCGATTACCTAGTCGTGAACTTTAGTAGCACTCCTTACAAGGAAATGCCCCTTTGTGGTCCAACGAGCCTTGGTAGTTCGCTACTGCTCCGGACACATTGGTTGACCGGCATGTGTCCTTCTTAGCTGCTGTGTCTGTCCCCTTTGGGGAAATGTCACGCGATGTAATGGAGTCCTTGTAGCTTGCTACGACTCGTCTACATTCGCCGGTGACCGACACCTGCTTTGTTGGTCATGTATGCCTGTCCTTGTGCGGTACTGCCACTTTGGTTTATGACTAGACATGTCGATCCGGGTTCTTTGACATTGGATTGCTAGCGATACTATCGCATACGTGAGTCAAAAGACGCAAACGGTCCCGGCTAAGGTAAGGCTGCAGCCATGGAGTTAACCGTGCGTGAGACCACAAAGGGATGCGATGGGTTACAGGCTAGATTCCTATGGCTTAGGATCGGGGTCCCGACAGCGTTGGTATCAGAGCCTGACTGACTGTAGGATTACTAAGCCAAACTGGTCGAAGTTGAGTCTAGAATTGCTTTAGTTATATATAAGGGAATTGTTTGTGGAAGGGAACATAAGACTCTTGTTCTCTTCTCAAGTTATTCTATTTTGGTCATCCTCGTCTTTTCTGTGGGAATCAAGGACTAGGTTACTCATCTTCTCCTAGGCTCGTGTTTCTGATCGGTAGATTATAGGACTACGGGTCGAGAGATATTGGGTTTCTTTTATTCGTAGGAAGCAGGAAGTAAGTTTGGTGACCAGAGAATTGAACTTGATAGTTGAGTGGTTACGCTATTCCATCTTTGGGTTGTCTCAAATTTATTTTGAGCATTTTCAGCCGTTATGCTGCCCAATTTTGCATTCAGAGCTCTAATGCTTTTGCATTACTCTCTATTTACAGATGCATGGCCGTCCTTCTCGTCAGGTGGTACGTTTGACCAGGTGCATTGATGTACCGGGTCATACGGTCATGCTGGTCAGGGTGATGTCGGTGTGCGGTTACCGCTGGTACCCCGAGTACACGGTAGAGGAACAGTACCGAGACTTCAACCAGAGCCAGTACATCTGCACTGTTAGGGTATTTCCAGACTACCCTGGAGCGGAGAAGCCAATCCATTGGTCCTATGGGTTGGGAGTCACTGTTGACATGGCAGTACAAGATGCTGCCTATTCAATGCTAACTATTATGAGAGCGAGACATGCACTGCTGCAGAATTCAGAGTTCTGCTATGTTCCGGCCTCTCAGTCTGGTGAAGAGGGATACCTCAGTGGAGTCTATTTTGATTCTTCTATGGAGGATCCACTTCTGCAGTCCACTGCTGAGATGCTAGAGAACAGAGACAAGGATGCTCGTGCTCTCCGCATGGAGCTTTATGCTACCCGTGCCCGTCTGTGGACAGCTTTGACGCAGCTGGCACCGGTAGTCCAGACAGGGTATGGAGAGATGGAGATGCTGAACCCTGTTAGGAACCATCTTCCGGCCCACGTTGACTGGCCAGCTATAGGAGGAGTTACACCTCTTCGGGGACCCCTCTTACCACCAGTCAGGGGACCAAGGCCACATCCGTGTCCTTATGGATCCCAGGGATCTCAGGCTAGAGTGTTTCCTGATCCGCAGGTTGAGCTTCCAGGTCATGGAGGTAATCTCTATGAGATGTTCTATGCGGATGCCTGAGCTGTGAGCGGAAGGGTAGTATGGTAGTAGCCGTACGTTCACAGTCCTGCGTGACTTGTGAAGTATGGTAGTAATGTGAAACGAATTCCGGAGGCCTAGATAAATAATGTATAGGAAGCTTGTACGCCTGTGATGAGTAGTTTCACAATTTCAGCAGTTTGCTCTACGGCTAAGGTTGTACTGAGCTATGTAAGGGTGTGTATGAACCATGGTGTATATATAGCAGTTGCTTGTTACCATGTTGTTCGGATATTCATTTCCACATTCCGTGTGTTCAGTACATTCTTAATCCATAGCTAGTATTGATATGATATTGGTCTAAGCTATGAGTTTGTTTGTCAGGATGGTGTTCACCAGGTTGAACCGTGCCCCTCTCATGAGCAAGGTGAGGGTAGTCAAGCATCGCAGGAAGACCTGCCTCACCCACCTTCTCTGGTAGAAGTGATGCTTGAGGCAGAAAGAAACAAAAGGGAGACCAACCGACTGCTAGAGCGTATTGAGCAGAATACGGCTCGACAGCCTAGGAATGCTGCAGTGTCCCTCAATGACTTTGTGAAGCTGAATCCTCCAAAGTTTCATCATTCCGTCGATCCCCTCGACGCTGATGACTGGTTGTGCAGCATCTCACGCAAGATTCGCTCTGCAAATGTGTCTGAGGCCGACAAGGTGACCTTTGCGGCGTATTTCCTGGAGGGACCCGCCAATCTGTGGTGGGAGAATTTTGAAGCTATGCGTCCCGCTGAACCAGTGGCCACATGGGCAGACTTCAGTGCAGCTTTTCGTCTGCACCATATTCCAGAGGGCCTGATGGACAGAAAGAGAGAGGAGTTCTGTGCCTTCACTCAGGGCAAGTTGTCTGTGGATGCCTATAGCCGCGAGTTCGGTAACCTCGCCCGCTATGCAACAGAGGAGGTGTCTACTGACGCCAAGAAGCAAGCAAGATTCCGTAAGGGTCTGAGCCCTGAGCTCCGTCGTGATCTGCGCCTCCATGAGTGTGCAAGCTTTCAAGCCCTAGTCAACAAGGCGATCAGTGCCGAGACTGGTCATACTGACTTCGAAGCCACAAGGAAGAACTCCCGTGACTTTGGCTCGTCTTCTGGTTCCGCGTTTCCAAAACGCAGGCTGTGGGTTCCAAACAGTTCTCTGCCGCCAAGATACACTCCGAGGCCATCCTACGTGGCGCCTCAGACGAATCAGGCCAACCCTCCAGCAAAAGCTTATGGTGGTCCAGCTAGCAATGCTGCACCACGTGCCAACCAGGTGATATGCTATAAGTGTGGAGAACCAGGGCATTATTCCCGTGAGTGTCCTCAGAATGTGGGTGCCAAGCAACCCGGAAAGTCTGTCGGGCAGGCCAAGTCGGGCAAAGCTTTTTATGTGAAGCCAACTCCTGCACGTGGCCGTGTGAACTATGTGTCAGCAGAAGAAGCTGCAGAGGATCCCAACGTCATGCTGGGTATGCTTCTTGTTAATCATCACCCAGCGTCCGTTCTCTTTGACACTGGGTCTTCTCATTCCTTCATTTCAGAAAGTTATGCACAGTTGCATAACATGTCATTTTGTGATATGCCAACCCCATTGGTTGTCCAAACCCCTGGTAGTAAATGGCAAACCTCTAGGATAACCTATGATAATGAAATTCTAGTAGACAGGCTAGTTTTTCTAGCCTCATTGATAGCATTGAAATCTTCGGATATTAATATCATCTTGGGCATGGACTGGATGTCAGCTCACTATGCCAAGATTGATACTCAATCTAGAAATGTCCAGCTTACCCATCCCTCGGGTGAGATAGTAAATGTCTCTACTCGAGTTGCCAAATGCCAACTCTATTCCCTAAATGCCAACCCTCTTCCGGAACTTGAAGACATTCCGGTAGTCCGTGACTTCCCGGATGTTTTTCCAGAGGAACTGCCAGGAATTCCACCTGACAGAGATGTAGAGTTTGTGATAGATCTTGTTCCGGGAACTGTTCCAATAGCCAGAAGACCTTATAAGATGGCACCCCTGGAGCTAGCCGAACTTAAGAAGCAACTAGATGAGGCCTTGAACAAAGGTTTCATTCGTCCTAGCTCTTCTCCTTGGGCTTGTCCCGTCCTCTTCGTCAAGAAGAAAGACGGAACGGATCGGATGGTTGTAGATTACCGACCAGTTAACCTGGTCACCATAAAGAACAAGTATCCGCTTCCCAGGATCAACGATCTGTATGATCAGCTCGCTGGATCCTCAGTCTTCTCCAAAATGGATTTGAGGTTGGGATACCATCAAATCAAGATTAAGAACGGGGACAATCCAAAAACGGCTTTTGTTACTCGTTATGGCCAATATGAGTACACCGTTATGTCCTTCGGTTTAACCAATGCCCCAGCCACCTTCTCTCGGCTGATGAACTCAATCTTTATGGAGTATTTGGATAAATTCGTCGTAGTATACCTCGATGATATTCTCATCTACTCAAAGAATGAACAAGAACATGCCGAGCATCTAAGGCTGGTATTGATGAAACTTCGAGAGCATCGCCTTTATGCCAAATTTTCAAAATGTGAATTCTGGTTACCAGAAGTGACCTATCTAGGCCACGTAATCTCTGGTAAGGGTATTGCTGTCAATCCCGAGAGAGTTCAAGCTGTCCTTGATTGGACTCAACCTGAATCGGTTAAGCAAGTTAGGAGTTTTCTTGGTCTAGCGAGTTATTGTCGCCGCTTCGTCGAGAATTTCTCCAAGGTTGCAAAGCCTCTGACTGAACTCCTCAAGAAGGATAAAAAGTTCGAGTGGACACCACAGTGTGAGCATAGTTTTCAGGAACTGAAAAGACGCTTGACTTCCGCACCTGTGTTGCTACCACCAGATTTTTCTAAGGACTTTGTTATCTATTGCGACGCCTCGCGACAAGGATTAGGTTGCATTTTCATGCAAGATCGTCATGTGATCGCATACGTATCTCGACAGTTGCGTCCACATGAGGATAATTATCCCACACATGACCTTGAGCTTGCAGCTGTGGTCCATGCACTAAAAACCTGGCGACATTACCTTTTGGGTAATCGTTGCGAAATATTCACTGATCACCAAAGTCTGAAGTATATCTTCACCCAGCCGGATTTGAATCTCAGGCAAAGACGGTGGGTTGAGTTGATCTCGGATTACGACTTAGGGATAACTTACACCCCGGGGAAGGCCAATGTTATGGCCGATGCACTAAGTCGTAAATCTTATTGTAACAATTTGATGCTACAACAAGGTCAACCACATCTCCATGAGGACTTTCGGAAGTTGAATCTTCATATTGTTCCTCAAGGATTCCTTTCCACCCTGGTGGCGAAGCCTACTCTTAAGGATCAAATTATAGCTGGCCAAAAGCGTGACAAGGGTATATCACGAATCAAGGAGAATATTTTTAGCAGAAACGCTAAAGAATTTTCCATGAATGATCAAGGTGTGGTGTTCTTCCAGAATCGTTTAGTGGTTCCTAAGAACCCACATCTAAGGCAGTTAATCCTTAAGGAGGCTCATGATTCTCCTCTCACCATTCATCCCGGTAGTACTAAGATGTATCAGGATCTACGCCAGAGGTTCTGGTGGACTAGGATGAAGAGAGAAATTGCTGAGTTCGTTGCTAACTGCGACGTTTGTCGTCGAGTTAAGGCAGAACATCAAAGGCCTGCTGGCACCCTTCAACCTTTATCTATTCCTGAATGGAAATGGGATAAAGTTAGCATGGATTTCATTACCGGATTTCCCAAGACCAAGAAAGGAAATAATGCTATCTTTGTGGTCATTGACCGTCTTTCCAAAGTGGCTCATTTTCTTCCTGTTCGTGAGAGTATAACAGCTAGCCAGCTAGCAGAGTTATATATCTCTCGAATAGTGTCTCTTCATGGTGTTCCCCTGGAAATTAACTCGGACCGTGGGAGTATCTTTACTTCTCGCTTCTGGGAAAGTTTTCAGAATGCCATGGGGACTCACCTATCTTTTAGCACTGCTTTCCATCCTCAATCAAGTGGTCAAGTAGAAAGAGTGAATCAAATCCTAGAAGATATGCTCCGAGCTTGTGTTATTTCGTTCGGTATGAATTGGGAGAAGTGCCTTCCATTCGCCGAATTCGCTTATAACAATAGTTATCAATCAAGCTTGGGCAAAGCCCCTTTTGAAGTTCTCTATGGACGAAGATGTCGAACCACTCTAAATTGGTTAGAAACCGGAGAGAGGCAACTCTTTGGCCCGGATATGATCCAGGATGCAGAAGAGCAGGTTCGCATTATTCGTGAAAAGTTGAAAACAGCCCAGTCTCGTCAAAAGAGCCAATATGATCGTCATCATAAGGCTGTGACCTTTGAAGTTGACGAGAAGGCTTACCTTCTGGTTACACCTTTTAAGGGTACCCATCGATTCGGTATCAAGGGCAAATTGGCTCCTCGTTACATTGGTCCTTTTCGCATTCTTGCCAAACGAGGAGAAGTTGCCTACCAGTTGGAACTTCCTCCGCATATTTCCAAGGTTCATGATGTTTTCCACGTCTCGCAACTCAGGCGTTGCTTTTCGGATCCTATCCATGAAGTGGACCACGAAACGCTTGATCTACAAGATAACCTTTCTTACCGAGAATACCCCATGCGTATTCTTGATCAAGCTGAACGTACCACTCGACGTCGAAACCTCAAGTTTCTTAAAGTTCAATGGTCAAATCATTCTGAAAAGGAGGCAACTTGGGAAAGAGAGGATCGTCTCCGACTTGAGTATCCTGCGTTATTCCCGACGACTTCTAAATCTCGGGACGAGATTCTTTTGAGTGGGAGTGAGTTGTCACATCCCTAACCCTTAAGCAAGATAGCATTGTGCTCATGTCTTCTTTGCATTTGCATCTAAGAAGTTTCAACAAAAACAACAAAGTGGCAAAGGAAAAACTCAAAACCCTAGCCACCATTTCAATTAAAGGAAATTTCAACTAGTTCAAAATCAATGAACCCAAAATGGCCTCAAGAAATGTTCAAACTTTCTGATAAATCATGAAAGTAAATGAGCATTGGAGAAAACTATTTTCTTGACACTTTAAGCATTTTAAATAAATGCAAAAGCTACTGGTTTCAAATTTAAAAATTGAAATCAGAAACTATAATTTTCCAAAAATGTTGAAAACCTTGGAAATGAGTGGGGATATTATAACAAATATTTCAGGACGTCTAAAATAGTTTTTACTTTTTGTTTTGGAGCTGAATTAATTATCAATACAATAATTAGCAAAACAGAAAAACAAAAAGCAGAAGAAAAAGGAAAAGAGTTACCTGTCGCCTAAACCTGGCCCGGCCCATCTCCCCGCTCGTCCCCTCCCTCGCGCCAGTAGGCAGCAGGTGTTGGCCGCCGCCTCCTCCGGCGCGGCCACGCACCTGCGTGCCTGCCTGGCCGCCGGTTCGCGCTGGCGACAACGGGGATAAGCTCCCCAGAGCTTTCCCTATCCATTCCCCGCCTCGGTTCTTCCCCTCCTCCCGGATCCCCTCCTTCTCCCTGCTGCCGCCATTAGAGCCGAGCTCGAGCTCGAGCTGCCCGTGCCCCTGGCCATAGGATCCCCTCCCAGAGCACGCCATTAGATCCGCCTCGTTGCCCTGGTCGTCTCTGCAGAAGCCGAAGCCTCCTCGAGCCCTGCAACGCCCGCAACACCGTCGTCTTCCTCCTCCGGCCGCCGGACCTCTCCCGTCGATTCGTCGCCCCCAGGCCTTCCCCGAGCCGTCTAAGCTCTGCTCTGCACTCCCTGTGAGCATGCGGTCGTTTCCCCTAAGTTTTCCCCGTCGATCCCCTCCTCTAGCCCTAGTTTCACCGGAGCCCGATGAGGACCGCCGTTGCCGCTCGTCGCCGGTAGCCCTCCGATGTCCAGCTCGTCCTTCCGAGGGCACCAACAGCTCCAGGACGACGCGTAGATGCCGTAGCAGCTAAGAATCGAGCGTAGATCCCTCTGATTCAAAGACCCCGATGACGCCCGAGCCTTGGCCGCCGCCAAGCTCGTCGCCGGCGTCATCTCCGGCCAGATCAGCCCCGGCTAGGCGCAGAAATGAAGCTGCGGGAGACGTGTCGTTCCTCTGGTACTCTCCGCGCAGCATTTGGCCCCCTGTGCGCCGTTTCCGAGCCCCTCCGCCGTGCTGGTGGTCGTCGGAGGCTTCCGGCCGGCGAGGACGACCTCGCCGCCGGTGGAGGTCGACGTGGCAAGCTGACCCAGCCGATTAGTGACTTAATCACTCGCTGACAAGTGGGCCCAAGGCCAAGTCAAACCTCAGTTAGGGCTGGTCGGCGCGGGATTAGTCCTAGAGAGGCTGACCAGTGGGGCCCCCCTGTCAGGTTTGACCTGAACAGGTCGGCTGACCTGCTGACGTCAGCCTGATGCAATAAATGGAATTTCCAGTTTAAAACTAATTCAGGAAATTGCTAAAAATTGCAAAAATCATAGAAATTAATCTGTAACTCCAATGAAAATAAATTATATATGAAAAAGTATCAGAAAAATTCAAGGATTCTGATTATGCTATTTTCAACTATGTTTGAAAAAGTTACAGGACCCTAAATTGTGAAATAAGGAATAATTCAATTCTTTAATCACTTTATAAATGGAATTTGCAAAAATATCCAAATTTCATTATAAATGCAATGATCACACACTACCCTAGATATAAATCAGTACCATAACATGACATTTCATGCATGTTAACATTAGGTTGATCTGAGCATCAGGTCGAATCAATTAAACCGGTATCCGAGAATACCCCGTTTGAATTACTATTTGAATGTGATTCAAATCAACTCTAAACCTAAAACAACTTGATTATAATAACTTATCACCTTGCATTCTCATGCCATGCTCATGCATCATTTTGATTGCATATGATTGTTATTGAATGTTGCCATCCATTTCGGTAGGCTCCGCACCCCCGGATTCCACCGAATATCCGTCTGACGGATATCGTTCCTCCTCTGAGCAACAAGGCAAGCAACCCTTTTGATCATCCCGATAACTCCTATGTTCTTGCTCCTGCACCTATTTATTGCATTAGGATCAAATGCTTCAACTGCTTTTGCCACGATAGTTGGACCCGCTTCCTTTGCATGACTTAACCTTGTCACAGTAAATAGCCGAACCTTGCAACCTAGCATACCTGGTAGCTGCTTGAGCTATGATGTGCCTTATCCTGCTATGCATGCTATGCTTAGAGTTGTGTATGGTCTGTCATCTGGGAGATGAACAGAAATGTGGAATGTGTTCGGTGAGCAAAGGTTGTGTGTTGAACTTGATTTGGTAAAGGTACCGGTGAAAGGCTGTGTAGGAGTACATGGCGGGTTGTTTCATTGGAACCGTCCTTAGGAACTGAGTTCTGTGTATGTAATCCAAGACTAGATACTACCACATGCTGGGCCCTGAAATTTGACCCCGCTCGGCCTATTAATCGCGTAGTACTCGGTCCAGGAGTTGCAAGTAGTTTCTGGTGTTTATAGTAATGTTGGAGGCCGTGCATGGTGCTGACCTGAGAGGTGGACCGTGATGCGGTAGGCAGTGGCACGGTGTACCAAGTGGCACCCGGATGGTGGGCTTGGGAACCCTGCGCACATCGTTTGAGGCCGTGGCGTAAACCTCGGCCGGACTTCCGTACGGGTTACTCTCAGATAGGCGATAAACCTGGACTATGTACTAGTGTGGTTAACGGTCGTGGCCGACTCCCTCGTTGGGCTTCCGCTTGAAGGTTGCCGAGGTGCATGACGTGCACATGGCGATAAGTGGCGGGAGCGTGTGTGACGAAGTACACCCCTGCAGGGTTATGATCTATTCGAATAGCCGCGTCCGCGGATATGGACTACTTGGAGACATATGTTGATCATAGATAACTTCAATGGCTACTCATAAAATTGTCAAGATAAGCGTGAGTGTCGTGGACGGCATTTCTGTATGGAGACGGAATGATTCCACGATAGTGTATTGTTGTGGTGTTAGTGGACTCGTGTGCGAGAAATCAAGTTGTCAAAACTAATTTCAAAAAGCAAGTTGTCTAGCCACGAGTCAAATGCTGGCTTCCCGCATGAAACCCCACAATACTCTTTGATACCTTGCATGAGTAGTTAGATCTCCTAAAGTCTTGCTGAGTACCTTCGTACTCATGTTTGCTTAATAAATGTTGCAGAGGTTGCTGATGACCCTAATGGAGGGTTCTTCGTAGACATCGACGACGACGAGTAGCTGGTGTCCCGGCTACGATCTGGCCCTACGTCGGCTCTGTAGTATAGTCAGGCCACGTGCCTACTAGTTGCCCTGTCTGTACCCAGACAGTTTATAACTCTTCCGCTGGCTTGTATTGTATGACTTCTATTATGGGTCGTGAGACCCTTAATGTGTAATATTATGTGTGTGGCTCTTCCGAGCCTCTAAATAAAGCTTGTATGTTTATGGTTATGTTGTGATGCCATCGATGTATCTATACATATCGGTATGCCATGCGTACGTGTGTCGTACTTGATATGTATGGGTTTCGATTACCTAGTCGTGAACTTTAGTAGCACTCCTTACAAGGAAATGCCCCTTTGTGGTCCAACGAGCCTTGGTAGTTCGCTACTGCTCCGGACACATTGGTTGACCGGCATGTGTCCTTCTTAGCTGCTGTGTCTGTCCCCTTTGGGGAAATGTCACGCGATGTAATGGAGTCCTTGTAGCTTGCTACGACTCGTCTACATTCGCCGGTGACCGACACCTGCTTTGTTGGTCATGTATGCATGTCCTTGTGCGGTACTGCCACTTTGGTTTATGACTAGACATGTCGATCCGGGTTCTTTGACATTGGATTGCTAGCGATACTATCGCATACGTGAGTCAAAAGACGCAAACGGTCCCGGCTAAGGTAAGGCTGCAGCCATGGAGTTAACCGTGCGTGAGACCACAAAGGGATGCGATGGGTTACAGGCTAGATTCCTATGGCTTAGGATCGGGGTCCCGACAATCTCTCCCTTGATTTTTTCTGGGATGAAACCCTCTAGATAGCAGAAGATGGGAGCCGGAGGGGTAACAGGGGGCCCACGAGCCCCCCAGGCGTGCCCAGGGGGGTGGGGCGCGCCTGGCAGGCTCGTGACCTCCTGGTGGCTCCCCTCCAGTATTTCTTCCACCCAGTATTTTTTATATATTCCGAAATAATTCCTCGCTGATTTTCATAGCTTTTAGAGTTGTGCAGAATGGGTATCTCAAATTTGCTCCTTTTCCAGCCCAGAATTCTAGTTGCCGGCATTCTCCCTCTTCATGTAAACCTTATAAAATAAGAGAGAAAAGGCATAATTATTGTACCATAATGTGTAATAACAGCCCATAATGCGATAAATATCAATATAAAAGCATGATGTAAAATGGACGTATCACTTACCCCTGAGGACATTCGAGAAAGACGTGCCGCGAGGGATGCTGCCAAGCTCATAAAGAATTATCATGTGTTAGAGAATGTCTACGGTATCTTGATGAGAGGGGCAACCACTTGTCGTCAATTAACAAACTTTAGTGCCCATCATGCATTTTTTTCTTGCATTGAACCCCTAAAGGTACAAGAGGCGCTGGAAGACATGGTCTGGGTTGAAGCCATGCATGATGAACTCAACAACTTCGAGCGCAACAAGGTGTGACGATTGGTGCCAAGACCAAAGGAGAACCACAATGTCATTGGAACTAAGTGGATCTTTAAGAACAAGCAAGATGCAAACGGTGTCATCATTCGTAACAAGGCAAGACTGGTAGCAGAAGGCTACTCCCAAGTCGAGGGTATCGACTACGGTGAAACCTTTGCTCCCGTTGCTCACCTTGAATCTATTCGCATGTTGCTTGCATTTGCTTTACATCATAACTTCAAATTATATCAAATGGATGTGAAGAGTGCATTTCTTAATGGTCCCCTTAAGGAGTTTGTACATGCCAAGAAACTCACGGGGTTCGAGGATCCCAAGTTCCCCAATCATGTTTATGTTCTCGACAAGGCACTCCATGGCCTTAAACAAGCCCCACGAGCATGATATGAGCACCTTACTCAGATGTTGCATGATCATGGGTTTGAAACTGGGAAAATTGACCCCACTCGTTTTACTAAGAAGGTCAAATAGAGTTTGTTCATATGCCAACTATACATTGATGATATTATCTTTGGTTCTCCTAACAAAGCTTTTAATGAAGAGTTTGATGCACTAACGACCCAAAAATTGAGATGTCTATGATGGGAGAGTTGAAGTTTTTCCTTGGATTCGAAGTCAAGCAACAAAGTCAAGGAACCTTCATCAATCAAGCAAAATATACTCAAGACATGCTCAGGAGGTTCAAGATGGATGATCTCAAACGAGCCAAGGCAAAAACTCCCATGCCTCTCAACTGCCATCTTGACCTTGATCCCAATAGTAAAGTTGTGGATCAAAAGGTATATCGCTCTATGATTGGCTCTTTGCTTTACCTTTGTGCATCTAGACCTGATATTATGTTGAGTGTGGGAATTTCTGCATGATTTCAATCCGCACCTAACGAAAGTCACTATGTGGATGTCAAACGAATCTTTCGATATTTTGCTCATACCGCAAACTTTGGTTTATGGTATCCCAAAGGTGCTTCATTTGATCTAATAGGATACTCGGATTTGGATTGGGCGAGAGACCGTGTGGAGAGGAAGTGAACTTCCAGAGGTTGCCAATTTCTTGGTTGCTCTGTGGTAAGTTGGTCTTCCAAGAAACAAAATTGTGTTTCTCTCTCGTACACCGAGGCCGAGTATGTCGCTGCTGCAAGTTGATGTGTTCACTTACTTTGGATGAGGCAAACTTTAAAGGATTACGGTGTCACATGTGACAAAGTGCTTCTTTATTGTGATAATGTAAGTGCAATCTCGATCACCAACAACCCCGTTCAACACTTCAAGACGAAGCACGTTAGTATTTGTTACCACTTCATCTGGGATCATATCAAGCGTGTGGAAATTGATCTCATTTACCTCACCACTAATAATCAACTTGTAGATATTTCCACGAAGCCATTGAATGAAGCAAGATTTCGCGAGTTAAGGCATGAGCTAAATATCATTGATTTGAGCAATGTGATTTGAAATTAGGTACACCCCACCATTCTCATCATACCATCTTTTTAGATGTAGGCATGAATTTAGGGGGATTGTTGTTCTCTTAACGAACTCTCCCTCCCCCTATTATGCATAAATCGATCAAGTATTTCACAATAATCATTTTAGATGACATTTGTGCTTCAAAGTCGAGTTTTGGTCACGGGCCCAAGGTTAAAATCTTCGGAGTGCCATACCAATTGACTCAAACATAGGTGGCTTTGGCCACCGCCCCCTCCTCCTTGAGGTTTTTGCCTCTCGAGAGCATGTTGTTTTTCGTCTGTGTCACTCCAAATTTATTTCTCTGTACGTGTGTTTCTTCACAACTTGGAGTGTCGCCATCTCCATGACGTGTTTTTATGTCTCATGCCACTTTATGGTACCAAGAATGATGTTTTTCTGCATGTTTTTTTGGCCTACTGGGGTGGTACTACCGCTGCCCTGAGCGATACTACCGATGATAAGAGGTAGTACTGCTGGCCCCAGCGGTACTATCGCTCGGGCGCGGTACTACCGCTTAGTTGACTCCGCGAGGGGGTTATGGGCACGGGCAGGGGCAGTTTCCACTTCCCATACCCATTCATCTCGACTCCTCCTCGTGGGTGTCTCTCTCCAGATGACCCAAGGGCTCCGGTGGCCGCCGCCAATCTCCGTTTTCGGCCATTCATTCGCGATTTCAACCAGTGGAATCGATCCCCACCCCTTCCTCTTGCCATGGATACTCGTATCGCCCCCCGTTCTTCTCTTTGTTTGATCTATTTTTTAGATCCAGATTTTGGGCAATATGGGTTGTATACCTCATTTTTAGTCCCGATTTGTGGCATGTGAAGGGTGTGGAAAGTGGCTAGGGAGTACACGTGATGTTCTTGTAGGAATTTAGTCCTCGTGGCATCCCCGGTAGTACCGGATCTGACCCGTGGTGGTTTTCATCCCATGGTCCCTATCCTGAGCGGTACTACCGCTATTCAGGTTGTACTACTGCTCATAAGAGGTAGTACCGCTCCTAACGGTGGTACTACCTCTCTGGGATGGCCTGTGCACTTCATTCCCACTAGTTCATCACCTCTTTCTCCCATTTCTTAGTTTCTTCTTATCTTATGCACCTTGTTTACTCTCGTGTTTTCCTCTGGTTATGTTTTTGATATCAGGAGGTTGCAGCTCTGCTCATCAGGAGCGTAGGACAAACCCCAGTCGTGGAAGCATGAAGCGTTACCGCTCCTTTGAGGCAGATAGCTCAAGTCAACCGCATGGGTCTGTTCCTGAGGAAAGTGCTTGCCAAGTTGCTTCCAAGTCCAAAGGGAAGTGCCCTGCTATCAAGCCCTTGAAGTCCCAATCCATGGCTTGTCTGAATGCTAAGGATTTCTAGATGTCCCGCAAGGCCTGTCCCTATGGCAAACCCCAGGAGACTTCTATGCGCAACCATCCCTTTTGGAACAAGAAGCAACTGTGAGTCTACAATGACATTCTGAAGCCAAGAAAGAACATGTATGTTCCACATGTCAAATACATTGACGTTGAATATTTGCAACCGAATGTCAGGTACTTCGGGACTGCCCTTTCTCTCTGTGAAAAAATGGGCATTCTCAACATTATGTAGTTCAACAAAAGACTTTGATGTCGTGATTATTGTTATCTTCTTTCCCATAGTGCATCTGGGAACTGATGAGGACAGGACTTTGACTTGGATGACAAACGACATGTTACTTTATGTTCCCTGGAAGACCTTTATGAACATGCTTGACACCGAGGATAAGGCACTCGAGACCCCTCTTGGTTTCCGTCCCCACAAAGAAACTGCCGCCACCCACAAGCAAGCACTTTACAAGTAAAGTACCGAGAAGACCTCCTCTACAAAAGGCAAGTCCACTTGGGTGCTGGAACCATTCTTAGATATCATGCACCACATCTTTCTCCACACTTTGTTTCCTCGAGTTGGGAATATGGATCAGGTCCACTCTTACTTTGTGGATATGCTTCTTTACTGCTAGTTTCATAAATTCAAGGTTAATCTGAAGCCACTGGATGTTTCTCATGTTATGTGGCCTAAGCTCCATTCTGCTATTTCTAAGCATAAGTGACCCATCTATGGGCCCTTTCTGATACATCTGATTGAGATGACATGGGCATAAACCATACCTGGCGAATTGTTTGAGGCTGGGGAGCTGGTATTGCACAAGGTTGTGCAACTTTAGTAGAAGGACAAGTGGGCTACTCACACTGCCCCTGAGCAGGATGTGCCAGAAGGCATCGATGAGGATTCTAATGATGAAGAGGTTGATGAGGATTTTGTGGCTGAAGATGACACCGCTTCCCGTTCTGTTCCCCCTACTAAAGAACCATCTTGGGCTAAGAAGCTCAAGGAGAAGACGAAGAAACTCTACTGTCTGCAGGCCAAAGGTCAGTACAGGGCTCATGTGGCTGAAAAGGCAGCTATCAGTCGTCACAAGGATCTTGGTAGGCATGTTGGTTTAACAACTGAGAGCGGTTCTGAGGACAGACTCACTCATGAGGACACTGGATTGCTCATCACTACCCATGGGATTCCGATGCTGAGTTACGTGGCTCTCCTACTCCTCTTGGCACCGTTCAGCACAGCTATGAGTCTGGCGAATATTGATGTTTCAGCATTACCGCCCTTCCTGGATCCTCGTTGTTTTCTCTGTCCTTTTTGGCGTCTTGCTGCCAACGGGGGAGAGAGTTTGGATTTGCGAGAGTCACGAGTGTTCTTTCGTTGCCCATCTTTATTCACTCGTGAATTCTTTTATCATTTGCTTTGCTTGGAGATTATGTCATGTGGTGTGAGACATATGTTGCTTTGCTTTTTATGTGTGTGAGACTCTCGTGGGACTACGTCTTATGGTGTGAGACATATGCTACCTTTGTTTTATCATATTTATTAAGTTTGTCAGATGCTTATCTTGTTCCCTATTGATAATGCTCACACCACTTCTTGCAACTATATTACTTTTAGTTTTCCTCTAAGTGCAAGTAGTGTATGTCTATAAAATATGGGGGAGTGTTGATCCTAGTGTGTGCACTTTGCATTCCAAAAGCATACTTAAATAGTGCACACATCTAGGGGGAGCATGTCTATATTTTGTAGAGAGTGGGGTTTCCATTTTATCTCATATTTATCTTCTATTCAAATTCCATGTTATCATCAGTCCACCAAAAAGGGGGAGATTGTAAGGGTATATTTCAACCCTAGTGGTTTTGGTGATTGATAACAATGCATTTGCGGACTAATCGTGTGCACTAAGCCTTTCAGGTATTTCTCCATTTGGCACAAAGACGATTCATGCCCCTCGGTGTATTGATATGAAGCCGCATTTCTCTCTTACACTTTGATACGTCTCCAACGTATCTATAACTTATGAAGTACTCATGCCATGTTTACAATAATTTTATATGATTTTGGTATGATTTGATTAGAACTAACCCGAACTGACGTTGTTTTCAGTAGAACTACCGTGGTGTTGTTTTTGTGCAGAAATAAAATTTCTCAGAATGAGCTGAAAATTTACGGAGAATATTTTTGGAAAATATAAAAAATACTAGCGAAAGAATCAACCGGAGGGGTCCACCACCTGGCCACAATCCAGGGGCGCCCCCTAGGGCATGCCCGTGGCTTTGCGGGTCCGTCGCGCATCGGATTGATGTGAAACCGACGCCAAAAATTCCTATAAATCAAGAAACATCTAGAAAGAAACCTAGATCGGGAGTTTCGTTGCCACAAGCCTCCAGAACCATGAAAAACCAATCGGGAGCCCGTTCCGGCACCCTGCCGGAGGGGGAAACCATCATCGGAGGCCATCTTCATCATCCCGGCGGTCTCCATGATGAGGAGGGAGTAGTTCACCCTCGGGGCTGAGGGTATGTACGAGTAGCTATGTGTTTGATCTCTCTCTCTCTCATGTTCTTGAGATGGCACGATCTTGGTGTATCCCGAGCTTTATTAATATAGATGAATCATATGGAGTTTTCCCCTCTCTATCTTCTTGTGATGAATTGACTTTTCCCTTTGAAGTTTTCTTATCGGATTGAGTTTTTAAGGATTTGAGAACACTTGATGTATGTATTGCGATGGGATATCCGTGGTGACAATGGGGTGTTCTATTGATCCACTTGATGTATGTTTTGATGATCAACTTGCGGGTTCCATGACCTTGGGAATCTATGCATAGGGGTTGGCACATGTTTTCGTCTTGACTCTCCGGTAGAAACTTTGGGGCACTCTTTGAAGTTCTTTGTGTTGGATTGAACATGATGAATCTGAAATTGTGTGATGCATATCGTATAATCAAGCCCATGGGTACTTGTCGTGACAATGGAGTATCTAGGTGACCTTAGGGTTTTGGTTGATGTGTATCTTAAGGTGTTATTTTAGTACGAACTATAGGGCTGTTCGTGACACTTATAGGGATAGCTCATAAGATTGATTAAAAAAGATAACTTTGAGGTGGTTTCGTACCCTACAGTAATTTCTTCGTTTGTTCTCTGCTATTTGTGACTTTGGAGTGAACTCTTTGTCGCACGTGAGGGATTTATATATGATTCAACTATGTTAGTATTATTGAGAGAACTTGCACTAGTGAAAGTATGGATCCTAGGCCTTGTTTCCAAGCATTTATACAATGTTTTGCTTGTTGTTTACTATTTGTTACCTTGCTGTTTTTATATTTTCAGATTACAAAAACCTATATCTACCATCCATATTACACTTTATCACCATCTCTTCGTCGAACTAGTGCACCTATACAATTTACCATTGTATTGGGTGTGTTGGAGACATAAGAGACTCTTTGTTATTTGATTGCAAGGTTGCTTGAGAGAGACTATCTTCATCCTACGCCTCCCACGGATTGATAAACCTTAGGTCATCCACTTGAGGGAAATTTGCTAGTGTCCTACAAAATTCTGCGCTTGGAGGCCCAACACGAGTCTACAAGAAGAAGGTTGTGTAGTAGACATCACACTTTGTTGCCGGTGGACTTGAGTCATAGGAAAAGACGTAATATTAAGAGGGGGGTTCGCTTCGGAAAGGTTTGGGTGGAATCATCACGTACACTTTCCCTCGCACCCTCTTTTCCGCCTCAATGGAGCATCCTTCTTTGCCCAACCCTACCCAGAAGGACCCTACCGGTAGTACCGCTCTCTGAGCCGCACTACCTCTTATCATCGGTAGTACTGCCCAGGCCGACAGTACTACCGCTCTAGAGTGAAAGTAGCCTAGCTTGTACCGCTGGCTAGTGTCTCTACCCATGGGTCTCGACACTTTTCATCTCGAGCTGAGCGGTTTCTGGAACGGTAGTACAGGGCGGTAGTACCGCCCGACGGGTAGTAGTACCGCTTGTTACTACCGCGCCAGAAACCCTCGGTACTTCTGGGCTAGGTCCGTAGATTATCCTGAGCGGATATAGGAGGCGGTACTACCTCTTATGAGCGGTAGTACCGCTCTGGACGTACGGCCGGCTCCTGCCTTCCGCTCAGGTTGCTGCCCTCTGTCTCAGCGGTAGTACCGCCCTCTCTAGAGTGGTACTACCTCTTATCATCGGTAGTACCGCTCTGGTGATGGCAGAGCAAGTGGGTAACAGTTGGATCTGTTCCCCCACTATATAAAGGGTTCTTCTTCCCAGCGAACTTTACCTTTTCCAACCATGAGCTCCATTGTTGCTCCAAGCTCAATATTTGCCCGATCTCTCTTCCCAACCAACAAAACTTGTTGATACTCTAGGGTTTGCTTGAGAGGGCCTTGATCTACACTTACACCAAGATAAATTTGATTTCCCCACCAATTCCTCACGGATCTTGTTACTCTTGGGTGTTTGAGCACCCTAGACGGTTGAGGTCACCTCGAAGCCATATTCCATTGTGTTGAAGCTTCGTGGTCTCATTGGGAGCCTCCAATTCAGTTGTGGAGATTGCCCCAACCTTGTTTGTAAAGGTTCAGTCACCGCCTTCAAGGGAACCACTAGTGGAATCACGACATCTCGCATTATGTGAGGGCGTGAGGACAATACGGTGGCCTTAATGGCATCTTGGGGAGCATTGTGCCTCCACATCGCTCCAACGAAGACGTACTTCCCCTCAAAGGGAAGGAACTTCGGAAACATATTGTAATGCCCAAGATGCGACCCTATCCTCAATTTGGCACGAGGGCCTCGTCAGGGATAGAAGCGCATCTCGTTGTTTTGCAAGAATGGATATCGTTACAAGTACATGTACTGAAAAAAGAGATGTATATATAATTGGCTTACACTCACCACAAGCTATATCAGAGTCACATCAGTACAATACATAAACATCATGAAGAAGAGTAGGGTCCGACTACAGACGAAAACAAACGAGAAAAGAAAACAACGTCCATCCTTGCTATCCCAGGCTGCCGGCCTGGAACCCATCCTAGATCGATGAAGAAGAAGAAGAAGAAGAAGAAGAAGAAGCAACTCCAAATGAAAAATCAACGCGCTCGCGTCAAGTAACCTTTACCTATACCTGTAACTGGAGTTGTAGTTATCTGTGAGCCACAGGGGACTCAGCAATCTCATTTCCAAAGGTATAAATACTAGCAAAGCTTAATGGGTGAGGTAAGGTTAAGTGGTGAGGTTGCAGCAGCGGCTAAGCATATATTTGGTGGTTAAACTTACGAGTACAAGAAATAAGAGGGGGAAGATCTACGCACAGCGGACGTGACTACTGATGATCAAATGAACCCCTACCTACGTCACACATAACCCCACCGTGTCCTCGATCGGAGAAGGAACTCACAAAAGAGACAGTCACGGTTAAGCACACAGTTGGCATATTTTAATTAAGTTACTTCAAGTTATCTAGAACCAGTGTTAAACAAAGTTTCCACGTTGCCACATAACTGCGGGCATGGCTTTCCGAAAGATTTAACCCTGCAGGGGTGCTCCAACTAGTCCATCACAAATTACCACAAGCCGCATAGAAATCCTCGATCACGAAGCTCGCGATCTCGTCGGACTCCTTAGTGGAAAACCTCAACTCTGAGATTACCCAAAGCATCATCGGAATCCCGATGCACAAGATATCTCGTCAAAGGTGAAACTAACCCAGCAAGGCCGCCCGGCATGTCGACGATCCCGATAGGAGCCGCGTATCTCGTCTCAGGACACGACGGATGAGCGACGCGTACGGTGGCCTCATAGAAATCTCCCAAGTTGCCCTGGGTTGGCCCCGCACAGTGCTCTGTTTTGGACCAGCACCATCAGCACTGGCCCTCCGTGTAATATGTAGAATTACTCCTTGGGTAGCGCTAACTCCCTATGCATTTCAGTATTAACAGAATTATTATGTTGGGCAAATGTAGTACCAATGTTGGGCCTTGCCAGACCAGCTTTAATCTAAAACGAATTATCAAGGGGGTCCCCATAACAACCCCGATCGTGTTAGGAGCGCTCAAATATGGAACATAACACCGGTAGCCGAAACTAAGGGGGCAAAGGTGGAACAAAACACCAGGCTAGAAAGGCCGAACCTTCCACCTTTTACCAAGTATATAGGTGCATGAAATTAGATAGCATTTAATATGGTGATATAACAAGGAACCCATGTTATCACATGGAAGCAACTGCACCTGCAACTAGCAACACTAACACAAGGTTAAGCAAGCGGTAACATAGCCAATCAGTGGTTTGCTAGGTTGAACAGGTTGAAGGTTTTCATGGCATTGTTGAGAGGCTGATATTTAACATGTGGTAGGCAACAAGACATAATCGATAGCATCGAAATAACTAGCATGGCAATGATAGTAATGGTATCTGGGGAAATGGTCATCTTGCCTGAGATCCCCCTTGGAAGAAGAACGACTCCGTGAAGCAGACGAACCAATGTAGTCGAACGAGTCCTCACATCTGACACGCTTGCGAAACTCTATCGAGACTGAGGAAACCGAAAACAAGCATCAACACACGATATTCACCACGGCATATGCACGACAAGATGCAATCCACATATGATGCATGATCAGCTGAATACATGCAAGTCACGGCATGAAAAATCACACAATCAAACACTACACATTAAGTGAAGTTCAATATGCAATGAGTTGCATATTGACAAAACTCCACATACAGATTATTTAGTTCTATCCTGATTAGGTACTCAGCAATATTAAATGTTATTAAACATGGCAAGAGGTGAAGCGCAATTTATCTACCTATCTAGTTATTTTAAATGAAGTCGGAAATAACATATAGCATCTCCGAAACGATCTCACATGTTAATTAACAATTCTGGCCAGATCTGAACTAACACGTTTAATTAGTTGTTAAACAGCAAAACAAATAGGGTCACGTGATTCTATGCGTCGTTACAAGCAATTTACACATAGAGAACATCTTCAACAGAGCTACGGAACAAAAGATACAAGCACCGCAAGATATGATGGCATGAATGCAATATGTGTGCAAATGGTATCCACAACATTTCAAAACACACAACCAGCAAGAAAAATAAAAACTACACGAGATTCTAAGCAAGTTTCATATAGTACACGATCAAAACGGAGCTATGGTTCAACAACTACGAGCAAAACAAGATATCACTACAATCTGCCAAAATCAGCCACATAACATTTTCTACACCCCACAACTACGAGCTACACAAATCTAAAATGCACAACCAAGGCATGAGACGATAGAGGGCAAGAAGCACTACAACATACAACTAATTACATCTAGCATGGAAGCATGGATCACTAGGAAAAGAAGTCACAAAATGTCATCTCACACACTATTTCAGACTTAGTGAAAAATAACAGTTTATGAAACTGCAGTTTTCGATCTGAAGGCATATTGACAGCAGCAAAACCATAAGCTACAAGACTCCAAATGGCATGAGAATTCACAGCATGCTAGAGAATCCTAAAGTCTACAACTAATATACGTCGGCCAGACGACTTACGGAATAAAAGTTACGGGCGTTTGAAATACCTAATATAATCCTGAAATTAACTAAACCGAAAATTCTAATAAATCTATCGGGCCGAAACTAAGGCGCAATTTAGCTAATCAGGCCACGGGCGAGGGATAGGGGCAGACTCACCTTCGGCCGGCCTGGGGCGAGGAGGCAGTGGGCCGAGGCGAGGCGGGACTGGGCCGAACAAGGGAGGTGGCCACCCCCAGGTGGGCCGGCTCGGGCAGATCCGGAGACGAGAGGGAAAACGGACGACCCGGCAACGTATTTAAAACCACCGACAAACGTCCGACGAATAACCGAAGACGGTGCCGCTACGGTCGACCATTCGGGTACCAGACAGACTCCGATTGCGACGAAACTCGATAGACGGCCTACCTATAGAAAAATAAGACCGTACGTCAAATTCCAACCCAATCAGAGAAAGTTTTAAACACACTTTTAAAAACATAGTATGACGACGCCGCGAGCGCGTGCGTGTGTGGTCGGGCTCGGAACGGACAACGACGAGAATCGGCAACTAACAACGGATGCAAGGTTTGAAAACTGGCGGCAACAGAGTGCCGATGCGATGCAGATGATGCTCATGATGCGACCAAGAGAAATAATCACACGACGAAAACGAAATAAAGGGGGGAATCTTCTGGAACGTCGGCATCGGGCTGTCACACGCATCCTCGTCTTTATCGGTTCCACTTGTGGTTACTTCTTACCTTTACTTGTATTTGTTATTTACTTGTTATTCTTGTTGCTAGCATCATATAGGTTGCTCACTTAGTTGCATTTCTAGACAACCCATTTGTTGCTAAACTTAATTTGTTTAAGAAATGCTTAAAAATTGTTAGTTGCCTATTCACCCCCTTAGTCAACCATATCGATCCTTTCACCAAGGTTTTGCATGGGCTAAGGGGAGGGGTCCTGTCCTTATTGGGCCGAACGCACAAGTCCCTCAAGGCCCATGTAGTTAGGAAAGGTGGAAAGTCCATCAATGTATTAAAGGAAGGAGGAGGACTAGGATTCCATCTCCTCCCCCTTAGCTACGCCCTAGGGCTTGAAGGGGTTGTTCCCCACGGCCCTCCACCTATATATATATATAGACGGGAGGGGTGCCCCAAGAGGACACACCAAACCCTTGGCGTCCCTCTCTCTCCAAAGATCGTTTTCTCCTCCCTTCGTGGTTCCGGTAGCGCTCGACGTAGTCGTGCCGGGATAGAACCACCACCGCCATCACCATGGCGTCGTGTTGCCGGAGAACTCTTCTACTACTTCGGCCTCGCTCGCTGGATCAAGGAGGCGGAGACGTCATCGAGCCACACGCGTGCTCAACGCAAAGGTGCCGTCAGTTCGGCACTCGATCAAGACGGATCGCGATTGGATCGTGAAGATGTACGACTATATCAACCACGTTATATACGCTTCCGCTTAGCGATCTGCAAGGATATGTACATATACTTCCTCTCTCATAGCTATGCAGCTTCATGGATATATCGTGCATGTTCGTAGGAATTTTTTTATTTCCCATGCAATGTTCTTCAACAATCCAACGACATCCTTATTCATACCGAGTATTACCTCATGGGCAAGTTATCTCTTTCAAGTGTGCCACATCAACAAACTTGACGAGGAAACGTGTTTTGGACGAGGACGACAATTTTTTTAGAACACACTACAAACGCAGATGCATCGAATGCGCATCGTCGGAAATTATAAAATAAATACAAAAATAATGCAAGCATCGGATTTGAATCCTCATGTGTTAGATGTCACTGTCTTTCCAATAATCATCCAATCACACGGATTGATTCGTGACGCGGAAAATAGTTGTTGGCTAGGGTTAGCATGGTCATGTTCAAAAAACCAGTACTTATGGTTCAAATCAGATTTTATGTACAAGTTCAAATTTCAAGATAGGAGTATAATTTTGATGAAAGACCAACAATTCACAGTTGCACGCCTGAAAGACCAAACACACAAGTCATTCGAAGGCCCATGCAGTTGAGAAAGATGGAAAGTCCACCTATTTATGTAAGGGAAGGAGGAGGACTAGGATTCCATCTCCTTCCCCTTAGCTGCGTCCTAGGGCTTGGAGGGGTTGTTTCCCACGCCCCTCCACCTATATATAGACAGGAGGGGTGCCCCAAGAGGACACACGAGGCCCTTGGCGCCCCTCTCTCTTCCTAGATCATTTTCTCCTCCGTTCGCGATTTCGGTAGCGCTCGGCGTAGCCGTGCCGGGATAGCACCACCACCAGCGCCACCACGCCGTCGTGTTGCCGGAGAACTCATGTACTACTTCGGCCTCACTCGCTGGAGGCGGAGACGTCATCGAGCCGCATGTGTGATGGACGCGGAGGTGTCGTCCGTTCGGCACTAGATCAAGACGGATCACGATTGGATCGTGAAGACGTACGACTACATCAACCACGTTATATACGATTCCGCTTAGCGATCTGCAAGGGTATGTGGATACACTTCCTCTCTCATAGCTATACATCTTCATGGATAGATCGTGCGGGTGTGTAAGATTTTGTTTTGTTTTTCATACAATGTTCTTCAACAATCCAACGACATCCTTATTCATACCGAGTATTATACCTCATGGACGAGTTATCTCTTTCAAGTATGCCACATCAACAAACTTGAAGAGCAAACACGTTTTGGACGAGGATGACAATTTTTTTAAAACACACTACACTACAAACGCAGACGCATCGAATGCGCATCGTCGAAAATTATAAAATAAATACAAAAATAATGCAAGCATCGGATTTGAATCCTCATGTGTTAGATATCACTGTCTTTTCAATAATCATCCAACCACACAGATTGATTCGTAACACGGAAAATAGTTGTTGGCTAGGGTTAGCATGGTCTGGTTCAAAAAACCAGTACTTATGGTTCAAATCAGATTTCATGTAGAAGTTCAAATTTCAAGATATAATTTTGAGGAAAAAAATGATCGATGGGCCAGACAAACTGACAAAGACGGACACTTCACAGTTGCACGGCCGAAAGGCCACAGCGGCACGCGCGGTGGTCCGAACTCGGAACCGACCCAAATCTCGCCGCCGTCACTATGGATCCGAGCAGGCCGCTCCTGGGGCGCGGCGCCTTCCTCTCCTCGTCGGCGCACGTCGCCGCCGCCATCATCCTCATCGCCTTCCTCATCCTCACCCTGCTCCGCCTCCCACTCGCCCCCTCCATCTCCATCTACACCCCTCCCCCCCTCGCCTCCACGCCCCACCACCACCTGCAGCACCAGGACCATGAAGATCAGGAGCAGGAGGACGCCTCATCCTGCGACCTCTCCTCCCCGCTGGACTGCGCCGACCCGCGCCTCTTCCACCTCATGATGCGCAGCGCCATCGACGCTTTCCCCGCCGTCCATTTCGCCCGCTTCGGCCGCCCCGTCCCCGGCGACCCGCCCTCCGCTTCCTGCGACATGGCATGGCGCGCCCGCACCAACTCCTCCGCCTCCGCCTCCCCCACCGCCACCACCAAGGACTACCGCCGCTTCGCCATCACGCGGGACCCCCACACCTGCGCCTACTCCGTCACCTCCATCGGCGATTACCACTCCGGCCCCAACGCCCGCAAGCCTCGCCCCGGCGCCTCCAATGCCACCGCCGCACCGCCCCCGCCGCCGCTCTCCCGGTCCCAGTTCACCGCCGCCACCTACCTCTCCTACCACGGTGGAGGCGACCGCTGCAAGCCCATGCCGCACTACACGCGCAGCCTGCTCTGCGCCCTCGCCGAGGCCCGCTACCTCAACCGCACCCTCGTCCTCGACCTCACCCTCTGCCTCGCGGCCTCCTACACAGCCGCCGGCATGCCCGAGGAGGGCAAGCGCCTCGCCTTCTACTTCGACGTCGACCATCTCAGGTCATCAGTGGTGGACATCATCGAGGAAAGACAGTTCTGGGAGGATTGGGACAGGTGGGGAGCGCAGGGCCAGCTCGGGCTCCGGCTCATTGAGGACACCAGGGTTGGCCCCACCAAGTTCTCCAAGGCTACGGACTCCCTGATTGTCAGGAAATTTGGGGACGTGGAGCCAGGGAATTACTGGTACCATGTGTGTGAGGATGAGGCGGAGCGTGTGCTCTCTCTGCCGCACCATGCCATATGTTTGGCACCAAGTTTGATGAGCATTGTTAATGATATCATCTCGAGTATGCAACAAGACTTTGATTCCGTCCATGTTGGTGGCAGTGTTGAGGACCTCATTCGGGGAATCGAGGATGGTGTTGATGTAGGAAGGCAAGTGTATATTGCTGGAGAGGGGATCAACACGGTCTCCATGGAGGCGCTTAAGGCAAAGCACAACAACTTGTGTTACCTGGATGAGTTTCAGAGGCTCTGGAGAAAAGACAGCAAGTGGTTCCTGGAGATGAAGAGGCTAAATGCTGGAGTTCCTGTGAAGTTTGATGGGTACATGCGTGAACTAGTTGACAGGGAGGTCTTCCTCAAGGGCAAGAAGAAGGTCGAGGTGCTCCGCTGATTTCTTCTCCAAGATAAGAGGGTGTTGGAGAACACGACATGCTTTTTTCAAGTGAGTTGTGTGTAGACCATGTCTGAACTTTGTTGTCAGGTTTAGCGTATAGATGATCCAGTCAGTATCACTTCGAGAGGAATTTTCGTAACCAGCATTCCAGCAATGTATAGCTCCGTGCTGCTAAGAGTACCTGTTCTGATCAATTAGTTCCTTAGCACTAATCACTGCTCATTTCCTGTAAGGAATCATTGTACTAATTCACATATCCTTTGGCTATTTAGTTGAATTCATAACTTTGTGTTTCCCCAATACATTTCAACATATGATAGTTATGACTCACGAGTAGTCAATGATGTATAGCTTTTATCAGTACATAGGTGTTCTGGCCTTCTGGGCATCTATTCTTTAAGTGAAGCACATAATTATAATCATGAGTACTGTCTTCTGTTGCATATGACATGCTATGAATAACATATCCTCCTATGAGCATTTGCTTACTAGTTATAACAATATGCTGTCTTCCTTGACTACTAAAGGGTCATGGAAACTGAAATATAGCCGTACGACAATCTAAAGTTGATGTGCTGCTTGACCTGCAAAGCGACGAATATTTCTTTGATAAGCAAGGAACGTTTCTTCTGTGGTCTGATTGAAACTACACATAGTGCCATATGTACACTTACATTCGGTTCCATGGAACCTTCGCTGATCAAGGCTTCATCTTTCATGTACATTTACATTTCACTTATGTTAACCCCCAGCATCAGCGAGCACACTTTACATTATAACTACTTTATCTTGCTTTTATTTTTTTCTCTATGTGCTATCTCCTTGATAGAGTAGATAAGGTAGAGAAGAGTGCTGCAATATAGCATATGTTCCAGATGTTATGCTTCTCTGTTTTCGGATAAGCAATGCTTGTTCCTAGCTAAAATGGATAGGCTATATTTGCAATACGGCATCTCCTAAATTTATGATAAATATACTTACCATTTTTTACTTCTTGCTTGACGAAACAAATTTATTACTTGGATATCGAGCTATCTGAAGTATGATAAGTTATGTATATTCAAGGAAACCTTTATAGTTAAGGAGCAACTTCCAGTAGAGATCTTCCGGTCGGTGAGGGTGTAACAACGGAATGAAATAAATAGCTTCAGTGACGTTGTTACTGTAATATTATGGCAGATGCGCATTACGTTGATTAAACATGCTACATAAAGTGAGACGAACAACAATAATACTGCCCTCTTTAGGAAATCTGGAAGGAGCCATACAAACTCAGCAAGTACTTCTCTCTGAATTGCTCTGTGCAAAACATCATGTGTAAAGATGCCTTGTTATCTAAGCCAATTGTATGAACTTTGGTTAAAACCTAATATCTTTGCAGGTATGCTAGGGCCAGGGATGGATATGAGGTACCACCTCTGTTACGGTATAGAAGGCCTGCACATATTCCTAGATCATCAATTTGTCCAATGAAATATGTATAATTATTCAAAAAGTACCTTTGAATTCTTTTTGGAAGAAGCTTATAGTGGTATATTTTTTGGCATATAACTCATATTTGGTTACTCAAATTGATGATCTTCAAATACGTGCAGACCAATTGCTTTTGATTACTATAAACTGTTGAACATTGGTAGGAGTACTTATCTAGGAGTTGCTCACTTTTTCCAGATAACGACGAGACTTTGTTCCGCTAATATCTATACCTTGATCATGGTCCTCCCATCCATTACTTCTGAACTGGCGCTTCCGAAGAGAAAAAAAGAACATGGTGAAATCACAATTATGAATGGCTAGTGCTCCTACTTTATAGTAGCCACATTTTGAGATTTTTTTTTCGAGAAAACGCAAAAGCCTTGCGTTTCTTTGCATTGAAAAGGAGGGATAGTTTAAAGCCTCCGAAGAGGTGGTTACAACACGGTTACATGTAGGTCTAGTGGACATCCCAGGTTGGGGGCAAGGCTACCCTAAGCCCTTTGTCCCCAGCCCGAGCCCAGCACCTAGCCTCATCTTGTATCCTATCTAAGAGCTCGTTCAGCGACGGAGGTATGTGATCGAACACACACGCTTTCCTATGCTTCCATATCATCCAGGGGACCAGCAGCGCGACAGATCGCAGTGTCTTGCGGAGCGGTGGGGGGGGGGGGTGGCGTCTCTCGCCCTACTCCACCAGTCCTGGATGGAGGCGTCATGCATCGGCAGAGGGACCGGGAGGTGCAGCCAGGACAGCGTCTCATGCCATGCCTGCCGCGCGAAGGAGCAGGAGATCAGCAGGTGTTGGATAGTCTCAGGTTCTTGGTCGCATAGGAGGCAGTGAGTGTGGTGAGGGAGCCCTCGGCGCGCGAGCCTAGCTGCGGTCCAGATCCGCAAGCCAGTGGAAGAACTTGACTTTCGGGGGAGCCCAACCTTTCCAAATGAGCTGCCAAGAGTGGCATGTCAATGATCCATGGAAGGTTGCCCGGTAGCAAGACCTCGCCGAGTAGATGCCGTTGGCCGTCCACTTCCAGATGAGCTTGTCCGGCTCCGAGGATAGATTGATGCGAGCGACGAGCTGCCAAGTCCTCAAGTATTGGCCTATCTCCTGCAGGCCCACCACACCTCTAATGTCACGGGCCCAGGCATTGCCGGCGATGCCTTCCGCCACCGTCCTCGCTCTTCTTCTGTTCTTGGGGATGCATAGGTATAGGAGTGGCGCAAGCTCGCGAATTGACTGCCCATGCAGCCATCGGTCCTCCCAGAACAGAGCGGTGAGGCCATCACCTACTAGCATGAGGGTGGATGCATGGAATAGGCCGCGCTCCTCAGGGAAGAACTGTAGGTCAAGGCCTTGCCATGCACGGTCGGCATCCGTCCTCGATAGCCAGAGCCAGCGGAGCCTGAGCGCTAGCCCCGTGCGCTCCAGGTCTCGAATGCCCAGCCCGCCGTAGGCGAGTGGTCGGCAGACAGTGCGCCAGTTAACGTGACAGTGCCCTCCCATTGCAGCCTCACGCCCAGCCCAGAGGAAGCCACGCTGGATCTTCTCAAGCTGTTTCAGGATCTTCTTCGGGGGCGAAAGGGCCAGCATCTGGTGAATCGGGATCGCGTTGAGGACAGATTTAACCAATGCCAGCCGTCCTGCCTTGTTCATGAGCCATGCCTTCCAGGACGGAAGGCGGCCTGCGACGGCGTCTACCAGTGGCTGCATCTGTGCCGCTGAGGGCCGGCGAGTGGAGAGCGGGATGCCCAAGTACGTGATGGGCAGCCCCGCAGGCTGGCAGCCCAGCGCCTCCAGCAGGGTGTCGTCATCCTCACCCCCATGCAGGGTCGTGGCGGAGCTCTTGCCGTAGTTCACCCGCAGGCCAGATGCGGTGTCAAAGATGCCCAAGATGCTCTTCACAGCAATAACCTCCTCCATGTCAGCGTGGCAAAACATCATCACGTCGTCGACATATAGTGAAATTGCCGGAATGCTGCGTCGGGGGTGCAGGCGCCGGAGGATGCCGGTCTGGAGCGCCCTATGCATGAGGCGAGCCAGCGCATCGACCGCCAGGACAAAGAGCAGCGGCGATGTGGAGTCACCCTGGCGCAGCCCGCGCCTGTGCCAGATCGGGGGGCCGGGTACTCCATTGAGCATAACTCGCGTGCTGGCTGAAGAGAGCAGGATGGACAGCCATTCGCTGATCCTGTCACCGAAACCATATTGGCGCAGGACCTCGAAGAGGAACGGCCAGGATATGGAGTCGAAAGCCCGCGTGAGGTCGAGCTTGAGCATGATGCACGGCGCGCCCAGGTGCTGGAGCATCCGCAGAGACTGCCTGACGAGCATGAAGTTGTTGTGGAGCGTGAGTCCAGCGATGAAGGCGTTCTGGTTGCGGCTCACCAGGCTATCAAGCTTGGGGGCGATGCGCAACGACAGAACCTTCGCGAATATCTTGGCGACGATGTGGATCAGGCAAATGGGTCGATAGTCGCCCAGCTTGTGGGCATCCGCGCGCTTGGGTAGCAGGGTGAGCAGGGCTTGGTTGAGCTTACCAAACCCTCTCCCTCGTAGCGCGTACAACTGCTCGAAGACGTCCAGGATGTCTTGCCTGATGATGCACCAGCAGGCGCGCAGGAATTCGGCGGTGAACCCGTCCGGCCCCGGTGCCTTGTGCGGCGGCATGCGGCTCACCGCAGCCCAGATCTCCTCGGAAGTGAATGGCTCGTCCAGGCTGTCCAGATGGCCGGGCGTGATGAGCTGCTCCAGGTCAAGCGTGTGCTCCCGGTCCACCACAGTGCCCAGGAGCCCGTCAAAGTGCTCGAATGCAGCCTGGGCCATCTCCTCGTGATCAGACAGAACCTGCCCATCGACTATGAGGCTATGCACGCGATTCTTCTGGCGGCGGTAAGTGCACTGCCGGTGGAAGAAGCTCGTGTTCGCATCTCCCTCCGCGAGGAAGGTGATACGGGCGCGCTGCCGCGCGATAGTGCGCTCCAGGGAGGCGAGCCCAAGGTATGACAGCTTGAGCTGCCTGCGCAACCAATCCTCTAACAGGGTGAGCGGGCGAGTCTCAATCGCGAGGTCGAAGCGGGCAATCAGCTCGCGGAAGATGGCCAGCTTGTCCCGGATGCTGCCCGTGGAGCGGGCACTCCAGCTCGTAAGGGCGCGGGCAGTGGCCTGGAGGCGTCGGACCAGCCGCTGGAAGGGGTTGGGGTCATGCACCGAGTTCCAGGCTGTGGCGACGGTGTCGTGGAATCCGTCGAGGCGGAGCCAGAATTCCTCGAAGTGGAAGCGCCTATGGGCCACGGGCATAGGAGAGCAGTCCAAGAGCAGTGGGCAGTGATCGGACACGACGGATGCAAGGCAACGGAGGTGGCACTCCTCATGGCAGTCCTCCCACTCCGAGGTGCATAGAACCCGGTCAAGGTGCACAAGCGTCGGCGGCGATTGCTCGTTGGACCAAGTAAAGCGGCGCCCGTTGAGGTAGACTTCCTTCAAGGCAAGGTCGTTGATGGCACGCCGGAATCTGCCCATCATGCGGTGATTCAGGTTGCCCGAACTCTTGTCAGCATCCCGGTAGATGAGGTTGAAATCGCCACATAGCATCCATGGGCCCTGGCATGCGGCGCGAATGTCCCGCAACTCTTGCAGGAACAGCAGCTTCTCGGGGTCGCCTTGGGGGCCATACACCGTGGTAAGCCACCACGGGGCTCCTTCAGGCGCGCACCTTGACCGTGATCGCGTTTTGGGTAAATAGGGGGTCGGAAATGGTGACAGCCCTAGTTTTCCAAGCAATGAGAATGCCGTCGGCCGGGAGATAGGTAGAGCCATCGAACTCGGACCCGAGGGTGTCACACAGTCGACGAGCAAATCAACTCCATTTTCGTTTCCTGAAGACATACAATGGATGCCCGAGTAGTACATAGCAGAGAGCGGATCGCGCAGCGCCTAGCGCGCGAGTTTAATCCCCTAACATTCCAGACCACTATCTGAGGACCTCGATACATGGGAGAGAGATCGACAACAGTCGCCGCCAGCCTAGCGCGCACGGACCATGACATCACCCGCCGGCGTAGCCATGTCAGCGGGGATAGCTCGGTCGACCAAGGCGGCCATGGCCTGCAGCACTGGAAGCCCCAGCGGCATGGCGAACATATCGTCATAGGCCTTCATCTATGTGGCAGCAATCTGCTGGTTCACCCCCACAATGCCGAGAGTGCGCAGAATCTGCACCACCGCGCGCTGATCTGATGCGCAAGGAGCCGTGGCTTTGGTGTCGGCGGCTGCGGAACGTCCCCTCCTGGGACTGAAGTTGAGGGCGGGGCGCTGCCGCTTCCCGGGAGAGGGCAGAACGACATCGAGCTGTTTGGTGGCCGCGGAGAGGAAGGCACCCAGCGTCCAGGGCTGGCTGGAGACGTGGCAGTTGCGCCGTCGCTGCAGGGTGATCGGCGGCGAGGCGAAGCGACCTGGGACCAGAGCACGGGTGCTAGTGCTAGCAGCGCAGGGGGAGGAGTCCTGCCTGGGCGAGGGTCTTTGCAGGATCGAGAGGCGCCCTGGGCAGAGGGATGAGCCCGGTTCCACGCACGGCTGGGTCGAAGGCTCCGTGGGCGTCGCAGGCCCGTTCGCCCCGGTAGGCATGGCAGCTAGCGCGGGTGTCTCGACAGGCGTGGCCCCAGGGGCAGCGATATTCTGGGTCCTGGGCCCATTCGCAGCAGCAGCGGGCCTGGCCAGGTCAGCTTCCGCGGGTGCAGGGGCAGGGTCAGCAGCACCAACCTCCGCGGGTCCCGGGGTGACAGCTGGGGCCGGTGGGGACGGGGCGGGCGTGGCCGAATTGGCGGGAGCGTGCAGATCGCGTCCCGCCTCCCCGTCGTGGGTGCGCGCGTGGGCCTGCTGAGGCTTTGCAGGGAGAGGCTGCGGCGGTGCAGGGGGCAAAGGAGATCCTCGCCCCCTTCGGTCCAGACAGGGCTGCAGGAGGGACTGGGGGGATCATCCCATCTGGTTGCTTTGCAGGAGCCGGTCGTGGCTGGCCACGATCCCGACGGGGCGTGGGATCGGGCGCAGTAGTGGTGGGCCCGGGCGAAGCATCCTCGGTCAAGGGCGAGTTTGAAACTGCAGCCCCCTCCGGTCCTCGTCCAGCGAATGGGGGCATGCCACCCGTCCCACTGCCAGCCGTCGCGTCGTCATCAGCGGGGGGGGGGGGGGGGATTGGCAGCTAGCGATGGGGCCACCGGCAAAGTGGCTTTGGGCGTCACCGCGGGCCCCTGGCGCCTTCCTTTCCTGGCGCCATGACGCGGGTGTGCAGGCCCTTGCTGACCGGGCCAGGCGAGCATCCCCTGGCGCGCGGGGCGGCGCCCCTGTCGCGGTGCGGCCGAGGACGGCCAGGGCGCGACCGTACAGACACCGCCGGAGCGGCCGGAGCCGTCGTGGGCATGCAGCACCAGAGCGTCCACTGCCATGCCGGCCTATGCCCCGTCCGTACGTCGACGTTTGCGGCCGCGCCGGCGCGCACGTCCATTGCCGGGGCCCTGCCCCCTGCTCGGACCAGGGCCATGCCTGCCAGTAGCGTCGTCAGCCTCGCCACCATTGCCGGAGGAGTGGGCAGCGGCTGGAGCGGCTCTGATCATCTCGGCCTTGGTGAGGGCGATGGCCACCGGGAACGTGAGCGTCCTGACGGCCGACGCCTCCGAGGGCACGTGGCCGGGCAACTGCTCGACGATTTCCAGGACGGCGGCGCGCCGGATGGCAGCCGGGTCGTGCGCGCGCCCTGAGACGCGGAAGACCGCCATGTCATTGCGGGAACGAGTGTGGGGATGCAGTCTTTCGATCTAGCAGCAATCTCCCAGCAGGTGTTCGGCAGTGGAGAGCAACCAGGCGTGAGCGGGGATGCCGCGGAGCTCCAGCTCGACGCGGTACTCGAGCTCGCCGGCACCGGCGTGGGCGAGCTTGCACCAGGGCCGGAGCGACAGCGAGAAGCGGGCGGAGCTGATGAAGTGCTCGCCGTGGAGCCGCCGCATGATAGCCAGGGAGGAGAAGATGATCAGGAAATCTTCGGGATGGTGCTGGTGAACCGTGAAGTCTCCTTCCTCGAGCTCGAGGGAGCCGAGGAGCAGCACGGCGACCTCGTCAATGGACACGGAGGGGCGGGTGCCTGTGACCGAAGCCACCATCGCGCGGGCGAGCACCAGCTCGGCCTCGTCCATCTCCTCGGTCTGCGCCATGAGCACGCGGGGGGCGCGTCCGCGGCCGGCAAGACCGGAGGTGGGGAGGGGGCTGGAGCCTGCAGGACGGGAGCAGGGCGCGCCGCTGGGAGAGGGGCAGCGCGAGGAAGCCGGGTCTGCAGGACCGGGGCGTTGCGCGGGGATTGCTGGGTCGCGGCCGCGGGCCGCCTGCCATCACAGTCACGTGAGTGACCAGAGGCGAGGCAGCGGCGGCAGCGAATGTCGTTTGGGCAATCCCGGACGCAGTGGCGATGATCGAGGCACCTGAAGCAGAGGCCCGCGAGCTCCTCGGGGGAAGGGCTGTGGCGGCGCGAGGTCGAGGGCCTGGCCGGAGCCTCCCGGCGCGGGCGACGGCGATGTTCCCGGCGACGAGCCTGCTGGAAACCATCTGCGTCCAGCACCGGCCCGCCCGAGACACGGTGGACCTCCGAGCGGGGGCCAAGTCGGTCTTTGGCGGGAGGACGGGCCGCGGGAGCGACGCAGCCAGGAGCGGCGGCGGCCGACGGCGCGGGGACGGCCGGCGGGGTGCGGGCGACGTCGCTGTACGAGCGCGCCGACGAGCCGCTCTCCGAGCCAGAGCAGCAGTCCCCATAGGAGACGCGCTCGCCGGAGAGGGACGTCCGGCGGTCGACAGGGTCAGCCGGCACCAGAGCCATGGCGCGAGGGGCGGGGAGGAGCGCGGGGAGGGTGCTGCCGGCGGGGCAGTCCGGGCGGCGCGGCGCGGTGGCTAGGCAAGCGGGGCGCAGAGGGAGAGGGGAGCGGAGCGGGAGCGAGAGAGCCATCTTCATACTTCACATTTTGAGAATTGATGACTGATATTGACAACCTTGGAATACTAATAGCTCATTAGTTTGTTAGCTCTACTTGCTGCTCAGTTCTATCAAGAAGAAACTAGCGGGTGTACCCGCGCATTTGCGCGGCTAGATTTGGATATGTTTATTTTTGTAATGAAAGATTAGTCTTTTGATATTTTGTTTAGTCATCTAAACTTCTATTATTTTGTATTGGCATTATGTAGATGATTATCATTATTATATAACAAACTCCTCTACATATAGTGTTTTAGATTCACACAGTTATTTGCGTTTTGGTTATCTCCATTCTTTTAGCTTTCTAGCCATTTTGACCTTTCGCATCTCTCGACTACATGGCCATTCTTTTAGTTATTAGCAATTTTATGGAGCTTTATACGAAAAATGTTATATCCATCGTACGTTCCTATGACATCAATTTTTTTAGTCGATACTGTCATTTGCACTTGTTAACATCTATATAGTCAATTTTGTTCATCTGATTGTGACTCCTCTGGTCAGGTCCTCAAACCCTAGCCGTTGTTGTGTGGATGGAGGCACTACTCATGTCGCACCGCGGACTGCTCGGTGCCATGGTTCTCATGTGAGCACACACGTAGGAGGAGAGACAGGTACAAATCCCTTGTTCTCTCATTATTCTCTCCATTCGCCTCTTGCTTGGCAGTATATATGTACATTATAATTTGATTTATTCAGTTCCTCTATAAAAAAAATCAGAGGCAAGGGTATAATTTTGAAGTTTGATTTTAAGAATCTTTTTGTACAATGAAGCACTAAGTATGTACTTGTAATTTAGAAAACGTGAACTATAGAGTTATTATGTCATTTTCTATCGATTTCCCTATCGATTTTGTATTGATTAGAATGTACATTATGTTCTTTGGTGGAGATTCTACCCATCTTTAATAGTGTTTCTTCAACACTTCTGTAGCATGCAGGATGATCAGTTAAGAAAATTAGAAACACAGTAGTAATTGTTTTATAGAATTAGATGTGCCTTTAACTTCTCAACTTTCTGGTTCAGGTCCAACTTCTCAAGTTTATCATCAGGCATAACTTACTCCATAGTTTTCTGTAACAAAGCTGAGATAATTATTTCCACATATTTAGTGTACAATGTTTGGGTTTCTTCAGATTCCTTGTCCAATGAGTCCAGCCAGCGCGTTGCCGCCTTTCTCATTGGTGGTGCGGTCAGGCCTCTACCACTGTAAGCGCGATTGCTCTGCGTCATTCGTAATGCATATTATCTCTTTTACTTATTCCTAAGATTTTTATATTACTTATACTATATTATCTGTGCTTTTCTCATGATTCCCTTGAACTGATAAGGCCATAGGATAGAACAAACATAAAACTCAGAAAAGTGTTCATGTGAATGTATTTCAAATAAATATAATATGGCATGCTTCTGGAAGTGCCAATTGTTAGGAAAGCAACTTATGTTTATTGAAGGCCCAAGGGGCATATATATATTACACAAGACTTGAGGTGCAGGAAAGTAAACATAGACTAATAAGGACTCCTAGACTAATACTAATACTTCCTAACACCCCCCCTCAAATGCAAAGCGTATGCAATAGCATTGCATTTGAAGAAGTGTAATACTAACAAAAAATGATAATCCAAATCCGCGTCTTGAGAGTGTCGTCGTAGCATGAAGAGTCTTCAAAACTTGTCGAGTCGCCGAAGGAGATAACGAAGAGATGGCACATCAGAGGTAGACACCGCATCACTTGAAGATACAAGATAAGTATCAAGAGAAGATGGGTTGTCAAAAGAAGATGGCACATCACGAGGAAGACACCGAAGAGATGGCACGTCAGAGGAAGAGACCGCATCACTTGAAGATACAACATAAGTATAAAGAGAAGATGGGTTGTCAAAAGAAGATGGCACATCAAGAGAATAAAGCATTGTGCAGAAAATCATAGTCCACGACAACCGTCGGCGAAAGAAGCTCGGCGGATAAGGCACGATGGACGTAGATCGACAATGCAAAAGAAGTCCAGAAAATCGTATAGAAAACAACAAGGGCAAATAGGCCACAAAAGTTGCATAGAAAGGATCAGGACCAAAGAAAAGGCCGACGGACTAAGGTATGGTGGACTCGCATGGCATGAGAAAACACAAAATATCAACGGGTTTGGTGGACGCAGCGGAAAAAAATAGAAAACTAGAAAACACACACTAGATTAGGGATGATGGCAGCGGAAGAGAAAAAATAATATCATGGCGGCGAAGGCCAATTCCAACCAGAGTGTGCGTGAGACGGTCCTGACTGTGTAGAAGATGGTTGCTCAGTGCGGGAAGCCTGAGTCAGAATACCAGCAGTACCCGTCGAGGAAGAACCTGAAGCAGCGAGCAGACGCTTAAGTTGCAGAATATCCTGCTCAGTCAAAGCGATGGCTGAAGCTGTCGAGGTAGATGACGAAGTCTCTATAGATGATGATTGCGCCTGGCGCAAGTGTTTCCTCTTCGTGTAGCAGTGGGACTCAATATGACCATCATTGTTGCAGTAGCCACAATGTGGACGGGGGCGACCTGAGCCTCCAGAAGGAGTGGGCAAGAGCGGCGGAGCACTCGAGTGAGAAGGGGTCGGTGCAGCAGGGGGCGTAGAAGTAGCCCGAGCAGCGAGCACCAAGGGAACCTCCAGCAAACCAGCACCACGTAAGCGAGTCTCCTCAGCACGAATCTCAGAAAGCGCCTCCATGAGAGAAAAACGGCCACGAGCAAACAACTGAGCACGCCGAGGCTCAAACTCCTTACGGAGCCGAGACAGGAACTCGTAGACGCGATGAAACTCCAAGTTGGCCTGGACAGCCTGGCAACAGGGGCAAGTACGACAACCAGCAGTGCGGAGAGAATCGAGCTGGCGCCAGATAGCAGAACTCTGTGCATAGAAGTCATCAACAGTAGAGTCATCCTGCTGAAGAGCATGCTCCTGACGAACCACAAAGAGGTATAAGGCATCACCAGAGGGCTCATAGCGCTGACGAAGGCGAGTCCACATCTCAAATACAGTAGGAAAGCCCAGAAACTCAGAAGCAAACTGAGGCAGAACACTAGCAGTGAGAACAGCGGCAGCACGAGCATCATCATCAAGCCACTGGGTGTAAACGGGCAGAGCACCATGGTACACGTGAAGAGCCTCCTCATAAGCCAAAACCTTCTCATCATAAGCACGGATAGCAGCCTCATCAGCAACCTTAGCTGCATCCTTCACAGTTTGAGGAGCATCCGCATGAAAACGTGGCGGACAGCAGACCTCGCCAGAAAGAACACCCCATAGGCGGATGCCACGCATGTGAATGCGCATGAAGCCAATGAACTCGGTATAGTTAGTGCCATCAAAGATCACCGGACAACGAGGAACAACAACATAGTCGGATGCAGCAGACATTTTTTTTTGGAACTCAGTCAGCAAACCGCGTCCGCGTCTGACAGCAGGATTGGAGCGGACTCGATCTGGCGAGATGGGGCGTCAGATCTGGCTACAACGGACTCGATCTGGCTGTAGCGGACTCGATCCCTCTGCCATACTGGCTGTAGCGGACTCAATCCCTGTGCCAGATGCGAGCTCGAGCGACTACTCGTGGTAGACAGCCTCGAGCTGGAGCGACGCCGGCAACCTCGAAGCGGAACCGGGCGAAGCGGGACGGGAGACCAAAGCTGGAGGCGGACAGCAGCGGGAAGGGGCGGCGGCGTCCAGATCGATCCCCTGCTTTGCTCTCCTCCTTCGTTCCTTCAGGGTCGAGGCAGGTGGAGTCGGCCTCCAGATCGAGGCAGCGGCGAGGACGAGATATCCAGCAGCCAGTCAGATCGGGAGAGGAACGAGAGCCAGCGGCTAGGGAGAAACCGGATCAGGAGCCAGCGGCCAGGGAGAAACCGGATCGGGAGCGAGATCCAGCGGCGTTGGACAGGCGGCGGCGGGGTGGGGCAGGCTGGAGACGCGGCTGCAGCATGAGCACGACGCGAGAGGAAGCGTCAGCGAGAGAGGCTGCAGCGAGAGCGTCGGGTTCGAGGAAAAAAGCACGAGTTGCGCGTGCGAAAAAAACCCTAGGGCTCTAATACCATGTTAGGAAAGCAACTTATGTTTATTGAAGGCCCAAGGGGCATATATATATTACACAAGACTTGAGGTGCAAGGAAAGTAAGCATAGACTAATAAGGACTCCTAGACTCCTAGACTAATACTAATACTTCCTAACACCAACATCTCCTTATATTGGTAGATATGACGAAAGTATTCAATGTAGTTTGGATTAAGAACACAGTGCCAACACACACTCTTATAATCTAATAAGTATGACTTAGGCTGTGTTTGGTTCAGCTTTTGTTATCAACTTCTTCTTTGAAAAGCTAAAAGCTAACCAAAGGGGTAAATGTTGAAAGCAGCTTTTGAGAATCTGTAGCTTTTTTTTAGTGTAAATTTCAAAGCTGGGGTACCCCAACTTTCCAACTTCCAGCTTTTCCTCAGCAATTTTTTCAGAATCTGCAGCTCAACCAAACACATCCTTCTGGTCAATGTCGAGTACTCTGGCTATATCTTGGTAAATACCAATAGGATGTGTTACTATTTATTTGATAAGCTACAACCAATAATTTTCTGGATAACTTCCATGTTCTCCAGGAATTTGCTGCCCGTACTTCATCTGCATCTTCAAGCCTTGTATTTTTTTTTTTTTGCTATAACATATTTCTTGTTCCCGGTGGACATCATTTTCCTTTCTTCAGGCAAACTTGTCTCGGTGCACTCATCTTCTTGAGTCATCTGATGTTACAATCGACCTCAGTCTCCTCTTTTTTTGCCAGCACGGGGCTCACGTGATGATGATGATATTTGTCTTGACGCCCATCTTTGTTTAGTCCTAGTGCTATCCTGTGGTTACTCTTTCACAGGAGTTCACATGGCAATTTGGTAGGTGAAACTCTATTATTCTCTGGCTGCAAAATAAATAATCTTATTACTTTCAGTTGAATGTTCAAATTTTGTCTCCTTGTTGTTAAGTCGCTCAACCTCTTGTACGCCATAGTGCAGGAATAGGATTTTTTTGCCATTGGTGAAGTACCTATGAAAATTTTATTCTGAATAAGTTAGTTTACTGAATAATAATTTCCAAACATGATAGTTCAGGTCAGAGGCAGTTGGGCGGGACTTCGTCGAACGTCGAGTGAAGCAGTTTGACCGTGGCTTCTTCGGTCGTTGATTTGCAGGTCGCTGGTAGTTCTGTTGACTCCAATCTCTGTGGGGCGTAAGTTGCGTGTTCTTTTGTGGTATTGGCCGACCGACTTTGATTTTATTGTGCCCTTCTTGTGATGTGTTCAAGTCGGCTGTCTTGGCTTACTACTTTTTCTTCATTGGGTTGCGCTGGCTTGGTTGACATGGCCAACAACGTGTGGAAATCTGATTATATATTTGTCTTATCTGATTATATGTGCCCATGTTTGGAATTGCCGTCACCTGATGTGTGGTTGATGCTATCCTTATTTGTTTGGTTTTGCATGTTGGACTTGTACTTGTGGATGTTCTTGCCCGTTGAAGGAAAGACATATGTGCCTAACGTGCTCGTGGTTATCTCGTACAGAGTTTCTTAGCATAGGCTGCTCGACATATTGAATAGGAAGTGCTCGTGGCTGTCAATTTTTTTTGACACTTTGTGGCTAAAACAGTTTCAACAAGACATCGTGTGACTTGACGTCTTTTTAACGTGACATGTTGCACTGCTTGTACATGTTAATATTTTTACGTAACACATAAATCTTTTAACCTCAACCATTCATATCTAAAATTAACGACCGAAATAATATTTAATCTATGTGGACAAACCTAATGGCTTGTTTGCCTTTTATTTTAGTAAGTATATAATACTCCCTCCGTTCCTAAATATAGGTCTTTTAAGAGATTTCACTAGAGGTCTACATACGGAACAAAATAAGTGAATCTATAGTCTAAAGTATGTCTATATACATCCGTATGTAGTTTACCAGTGAAATCTTTACAAAGACTTATATTTAGGAACGGAGGGAGTAGATAGATTACAATTATCCAATGTTATGAGCTGCTTTTCTTACTGGTTGATCATTTCACAACATTTACTGATCGCACATAAGTAGGATTGTTTGTGCCATTTCTGGACAAAAAGCATTTGATATGGATCTGCTCTCTTTGAGAGCCACAACTTTGCCAGTAAATACACGCAGTAGAGCAAATACGGCTAATAACATGTGCCATTTGTATTGATCTTTCTGTTATCTAATTAATTCAGTTATGCTTCGGGATAAATTTGAACTGAACTATAGTACTGCTGAGTAGCGAAGGTTTTTTTCTTTTCTTATCGTTTTCTTGTATTGTATCACCTCCAGATCAGGGGAGGTGTAATCAGACCTGCTTTTGACATATTTATCCTATTCTTATTTGGAATCAAAGAGGCAGTACCACCACCACCTCATGCTGCTGTTGTTTTGACCATCAAAGAGGCGGTGCCATCGCCGCTTCCCCAGCCAACTTCGTGCCTCCACCATTGGTGATGGCGAGCAATGCAGAATGCCACATCCAGGTTCCTCAGGAAGCTCGGCCCCCAGACAAGCATGCGCAAGCTCACCCAGCCTTAACAATCCCATGGTAGCGCATGATGCGGCCACACACGCACACACACACACACACACACCGATGATAAAGCAAGGTGGGCATTGTGAAGCTGCAGCAGGGACATGACACGGAAAGAGTATCCCCAGAAATCCTAGAAATTATTGATGACTCCCATTTCAAGCATCCACCTGCAAGAGAGTACCCTCCTAGGAGTGGGACATTGCAGGCAGAAGCAGCCAGCAGGAGAAGTGTACTGGAAACTACAGCAGGCTCCATCGGTGGCAAGCTGAAGCCCGCGAACTTGCTCATGTGTCTCATGGCCTGTGGACTGAGCCACCCTGGTTTTGGCTTTGTTGAAGGCTCCTACAAGCCGTGGTTCACGCGGCTTGAGTACCCGTCGTATCTAGAGCTGCCCCCACTCGGTGCAATAAAGCCTAGAACTAGTGCTGCATCCTCTATCAGAGCTTCAGAAATTGAAAATTCCAGTGATGCCACGGGCAAGCATAAACGCTCTTCTTTGTCTCATAGTCACCAGGATAGGTATGTAACACCGTTCGCCTTGGACATCATCTGCCTCAACATATTCATGCTAATTTATCCCTACATTTGATTGATTCACATAGATCATGAAGCATGCAGCTTGTTGCAGAGTTTGTGAAGAAGCACACTCGCCAAAAGGGGATTCATTTTAACTTGTCCAGAAGCAGGAGGGTAGGGATGTGCGATCCATTTCCAGGAAAGATACCCTCTTCGAATGTAGTGTTGTTCGACTTTGAAAAAGAGAAAGTGATCAATGTCGAAGAAAGGTAAAGTGGCATAAAATTATATCTGTAGACAGTGGTTTCACTCTTTTCACATCTATGTAGTCCGTACTTGTATTTGAGGATATATAACTGACTGTATGGAGTATTGCAGGCTTGCTTCAGGAGCTCCAGTTGTCATCCACTAATTGATCGCTCCGAGTGTATTGCAGGTTTGTTTCGGTGCCAATGCAATGAGTTTGGGGGCGGTCCGTTTTGGTTTCACTGTCAACTTTTTTGTTTCGCCTTTTCCTTTTGGGGGCGCGGTCCCTTTTTATTTTGATTTCGCTGTCAACTTTTTTGTTTCGCCTTTTCCTTTCACTTTTACTATTTTTCAGCCGTCTGTTTTCAATTTGGCTTCAGGCTTTTTTTGTGCCGTCGGGTCATGCACGAATCTCAGTGTCGTTGTGTGCTTTTTTCTTTTTCTCCTGGGCATCGCGGGAGGGGCCAACTGTTCTCGGGTTTCGGGTTGGCGGGTTGCCTGGTGGCCCGTTTTTGTCATTTGTCGTTGTACGGCGGAGGAGTGGAGGGGAGAGAGCGGAGGCTTTGGAGGAAGCCGTCCCCCGTCAGCCGTCGGTGAGCAGCGGCCACACATCTCAGCTATGGAGCGCGTGCAGCTGCCAGGGTGGCTAGAGACCGAAAGCAGCGAGAGGAAGGAGAGAGGGTGGTACAGAGAGGAGATCGGCGGAGCTCTCCCGTCTAGTTCGTCAGTAGCAAGCGCTCGTCGGGGTGCCAGAACTAGTCACTGTCACTGGCCAGCGGAAGGTATGGCCAGCGTTCCCCCCATATCCCCGTGCTCCACCCCCCAGAGTTGGCTTGCTCAGTCTTGTTTCATTATTTTTCAGCCCATTTGTATTAATTTGTTCGTGCCACGGGGTCACCATGATTAGATTCACAGGGCATTTTTGCTCTGCTGTACCACGAAATCACGCGGTAGTACATAGTTCCGTCTCCTGATTTTCCACCGCACTAGTGCCCTAACCCCTCAGATACTTGGCCATGTCACATTTTTCATATATACATCCAGTGTTATGACCGGTACAACGTACCAACGGAGGAGGGCCAATGGGCAGGGTTAATTACGGGCTTAGCCCAAGTTATCTTACCTATCTTAGAAGTCCAATTTATATTAGAGTCCAAGTTAGAGTCCAAGTTATCTAGGGTTTAGTGGAGGCTGTCCTCCTTTATAAACACATGTACCCCTTCGATATTAATCAGACAATAAACAGTATATTCTGTTGTCGTCTCCCTCAGGAGACGAGAGCCCCAAATCCTAGCCGCCTCTCTCTCTCTCTCTCACGCCGCGACGGCGCCCAACCGCCGGCGCCGGCGTCCCCAACCTCGCAGCCCGCACTTCCACCCCTACAACCTACGTCCGAGACCTGGTAGAACCCTAGCCTCTACCAATTTGGTATTAGGTAGCTTGGGTTCGATGAGTTTGTCGGACCTTCCCACCACCACCGCCGCCGCCGCCACCACCGCCTTCCCCGCCACCTCACAGCAGCAGCCGCCGCCGCACCACTCACCGCCGCCGGCCACCTCAGGCCCGGCCGCCTCCGGTCCCGCGGCCCTGGCGGCCGAACCCGTACCCGTCCTCTCCCCGGCGGAGATGTCCTCGGCGATCCGCGACCTCAACCTGGCGGTCTCGAACCTCCGGACTCTCCTCCAGGCTCCGTACGCAACCCCGCCACCACCGCCTCCGCCGGCAGCGCCCTTCGCGCCACCGCCCCCGGCGACTGTCGTGCCCCAGGGCCTGCCGATCACCCAGGTCTGGTGGCCGCCGTCGCCGTCCCCGCTACCGACGTGGATGGACACGCCGACCTACACGACGGCGCCACTACAGCCGACGGTGTTGCCGCCACCCGCCCCACCTTCGGGGGGTTCGGCGGGTACACTGATCCGTACGCCGGGAGCTCCGTGGTGCCGCAACACTCTCCTTCCGCCGCGCTGGGCCGTCACGAGGGCACCTACGCGGCCTCGCCACACGTGCAGCAGCCACCCCGCTTCACCAAGCTGGAGTTCGCCACCTACGACGGCACCGTCGACCCCCTGAACTGGCTCAATCAGTGCGACCAGTTTTTCAGGGGGCAGCGGACCATGGCGTCCGACCGCATGTGGATCGCCTCCTACCACCTCCGTGGCGCCGCCCAGACTTGGTACTACGCCCTCGAGCAGGACGAGGGCGGGATGCCTTCATGGGAGCGCTTTCGCGACCTGTGTCTCCTCCGGTTCGGCCCCCCATACGTGGGAGCCGCTTGGCCGAGCTCGGTCGCCTTCCCTTCACCACCTCGGTGCAGGACTTCGCCGACCGCTTCCAGACGTTGGCCTGCCATGCGCCTGACGTCACGGCTCGCCAACGCGCCGAGCTCTTCGTCGGCGGCCTTCCCGACCACATCCGCATCGACGTCGAGATGCGCGACCCCCAGGACCTGCAGACGGCCATGTATTACGCACGCGCGTACGAGCAGCGCGCCAACGCCCTGCAACAGGCGTTCCCGGGCCGCGGCACGCGTTCCCCGACCCGCCCCGCCCCGGGGGCCGCCACCCCGACACGCCCCGCCCTGCCGGCCGCTACGGCGGCTGCCCCCGCACCGACACGCACCTTCCGGCGCTTGACGTCGGCCGAGCAGCTCGAGCGGCGCCGCAAGGGCCTGTGCTTCAACTGCGACGAGCCGTATGCGCCGGGTCATACGTGCGCCCGCCTGTTCTACTTGGAGACCGTCGACGACGCGGAGGTGGAGGCCCTCACCGCGGAGCTCGACGCCACCACACTCTCCGAGGCCGGCGTCACGACCTACGGGCCGGTCGACGCGACCGCCTTCGTCGTCTCCCTTCATGCCATGGCTGGCATCAAGACGGCAAAGACGATGCTGCTTCCGGTGACGATCAACGGGGAGCGTCTAACCGCGCTCGTGGACACGGGTTCGACGCACAATTTCCTGTCCAGGGACGCCATGCGCCGCCTCGCACTCCAACCGGCGGGCTCGGAGAAGTTCAGCGTCACCGTCGCCAACGGGGACCGCCTTGCTTGCCAGGGGGTGGCGCGGCAGGTTCCCGTCCTCATCGGCGACGAGCCATTCTCCATCGACTGCGTCGGCATCGACCTGGGCTGCTACGACTTCATCCTTGGCATCGACTTCCTGTCCACTCTCGGCCCCATCCTTTGGGACCTCGATGTGCTGTCCCTCATCTTCTGGCGCGAGGGCGGCCGTCGCGTTCAGTGGACAGGCATCGGCGGCTCCGGCGCCTTGACTCCACAGCTCCAGTTGATGGCGTCCGCACTGGACGAGGCGCATCCCCTCCTGGCCGACCTCCTGCAGCAGCACAGCGACATCTTCGACGAGCCACAGGGCCTCCCTCCCGTGCGGCCCTGTGACCACCGCATCCACCTGCTGCCGGACACGGCACCTGTAGCCGTGCGTCCGTACCGGTACCCTCAGCTGCAGAAAGACGAGCTCGAGCGTCAGGTGGCGGTCATGCTCGCGCAGGGCATCATCCGGATTTCGACATCGCCGTTCTCCGCCCCGGTGCTCCTTGTGCGCAAGTCCGACGGCACATGGCGCTTCTGCATCGACTACCGCGCCCTCAACGCCCTGACGTCCAAGGACAAGTTCCCCATCCCCGTCGTGGATGAGCTCTTGGACGAGCTACACGGAGCGCGCTTCTTCACCAAGCTCGACCTTCGCTCGGGCTACCATCAGGTGCACATGCACCCTGACGACATCGAGAAGACGGCGTTCCGCACTCACCATGGCCACTTCGAGTTCCTGGTGATGCCGTTCGGCCTCTCCAACGCGCCGGCGACCTTCCAGGCCCTGATGAACGACGTGCTCAGCCCATACTTGCGCCGCTTTGTGCTTGTTTTCTTTGATGACATTCTCATCTACAGTGCATCTTGGGCAGAGCATCTACAACATGTGGCCATCATCTTCAACGAGCTTCGAGCGCATCGTCTTCACCTCAAGCGCTCGAAGTGCTCGTTCGGCACGACCTCCGTCGCGTACCTGGGGCACGTCATCTCGGCGGACGGGGTAGCGATGGACGCGGACAAGGTCGCCGCCGTCGCCGCGTGGCCGATCCCGCGGTCACCGCGGGCGCTCCGCGGCTTCTTGGGCCTCGCCGGCTACTACCGGAAGTACATCCGGGACTTCGGCCTCATCGCTGCGCCACTGACGCGTCTCCTTCGACGCGACGCCTTCTCCTGGGACGAGGAGGCGACTACGGCATTCGAGGCTCTCCAGCAGGGGCTCACGACGGGACCCGTCCTCCAGATGCCGGACTTTGATATGCTGTTCATCGTGGACTGCGACGCCTTTGGCATCGGCTTCGGCGCCGTCCTTCACCAGGGTGAGGGACCGCTCGCCTTCTTCAGCCGCCCCTTCGCCGCTCGCCATCACAAGCTCGCGGCCTACGAGCGCGAGCTTATTGGGCTGGTTCAGGCGGTGCGCCACTGGCGGCCTTATCTTTGGGGCCGGTCATTCCGTGTGCGCACGGACCACTACAGCCTCAAGTTCTTGCTGGACCAGCGCCTCTCCACAGTTCCGCAACACCAGTGGATCAGCAAGCTCTTTGGCTTCGACTTCACTGTTGAGTACCGCCCCGGCCGTCTCAACACGGTCGCCGACGCCTTGTCCCGCCGCGACACTGAGGATGTCGCGGACGACGTCGCCATGGCTGGCACTATCATGTGCATTCGCTCCGGGCCATCTTTCGCCTTCATCAACGACATTCGCCGGGCAACTTCGACGGCCGTGGACGCCCAGGGCCTGCGCCAGCGCCTTGACGCCGGCGAGCTGGACGCGCCCTGGCGCTTGGATGAGGGGCTACTCCTACATGGCCGCCGCATCTTCGTGCCCGACCATGGCGACCTGCGCCACCAGGTCCTGACCTTGGCGCACTCTGCAGGGCACGAGGGCGTGCAGAAGACTCTCCATCGTCTCCGTGCTGATTTTTACATCCCCGGTGATGGCGCGATGGTCCGCGACTGGGTGCGGTCGTGCGTGACGTGCCAGCGGAACAAGACGGAGACACTACGACCCGCGGGTCTACTGCAGCCGCTGGACGTACCCTCCCAGGTGTGGGCGGATATTTCCATGGACTTCATCGAGGGCCTTCCCAAGGTGGGCGGCAAATCCGTCATCCTCACGGTGGTTGACCGCTTCTCCAAGTACGCGCACTTCATCGCCCTGGGTCATCCATATACAGCCGCCTCCGTGGCGCGGGCCTTCTTCGACGGCATCGTCCGCCTCCACGGTTTTCCGTCGTCCATCGTCAGCGATCGTGATCCCGTGTTCACGAGACATGTCTGGCGGGATCTCTTTCGACTGGCGGGCGTGAAGCTCCGCATGAGCACGGCGTTCCACCCTCAGACAGACGGCCAATCCGAGGTGGTCAACAAGGTGATCGCCATGTACCTGCGCTGTGTTACTGGTGATCGTCCACGAGCTTGGGTGGACTGGTTGGCGTGGGCGGAGTACTGCTACAACACCTCCTATCACTCCGCCCTGCGCACCACGCCTTTCGAGGTGGTCTACAGGTGCCCACCTCCGGCGATGCTCCCTTACGAGCCTGGGACGGCTCGGTCCGAGACGGCGGGCGACTTACTCCGCACCCGCGACGACATTCTGGCTGAGGCACGCCAGCGTCTTCTCCAATCACAGCAGCTGGCTCGGAAGTACTACGATGCTCATCATCGCGAGGCAGAGTTCGCGGTGGGCGATTGGGTGTGGCTGCGCCTCCTCCACAGGACCACGCAGTCTCTGGACCCGTGCTCCAAGCGCAAATTCGGACCTCGCTACGCCGGTCCCTTTCGTGTGCTGGAGCGTGTCGGCACACTCGCATACCGCTTGGAGCTGCCAGCTGGTTCTCGCCTCCACGACGTCTTCCATGTCGGCTTACTGAAGGCCTACCGCGGGGACCCTCCTGCAGCGACACCGGCCCTTCCTCCTACTTCGGATGGCCGCCTCCTTCCAGCTTCCGCACAGGTGGCGAAGGTGCTACAGGCGCAGCAACGTCGTGGCGTCTGGCATGTCTTGGTACAATGGACCGGCCTGCCAGAGGAGGAAGCGACTTGGGAGAAGCTCGACGATTTCCGCCAGCAGTTTCCAGATGTTCAGCTCGAGGACGAGCTGTTTGAGAAGGCGGGGAGAGATGTTATGATCGGTACAACGTACCAACGGAGGAGGCCCAATGGGCAGGGTTTATTACGGGCTTAGCCCAAGTTATCTTACCTATCTTAGAAGTCCAAGTTATATTAGAGTCCAAGTTAGAGTCCAAGTTATCTAGGGTTTAGTGGAGGCTGTCCTCCTTTATAAACACATGTACCCCTTCGATATTAATCAGACAATAAACAGTATATTCTGTTGTCGTCTCCCTCAGGAGACGAGAGCCCCAAACCCTAGCCGCCGCCTCTCTCTCTCTCTCTCACGCCGCGACGGCGCCCAACCGCCGGCGCCGGCGTCCCCAACCTCGCAGCCCGCACTTCCACCCCTACAACCTACGTCCGAGACCTGGTAGAACCCTAGCCTCTACCATCCAGACACTGTTTTGCAAAAGATTTGGAGTGTTGTCAAACTTGATAAATCGAAAGGAGGTTCCCCTGGGTGGGCTTGTTCAGTATGTGTTGTCATATTTTTATGCGATTTTTCTCAGTTTTTTGTATGCCAATTCCATTTGTTATGATGGAGCGGTCAGGTCATTCCGTCAGAATATGGATGAAGAGATTTCTAGTTCAGTGAGCTCATATTTATAGGATGTTTTTGCCAGGAATGGATGTGTGTAGCAGGTCACTATTTTTTCCAGGGTGGTGGGATGTGTGTTTTTGCGGGTGTGTGAAGTGCAGCAAAAATATTAATCGAGTGTTCTTACTGTTTTGGCACTTCTTATATTTTGGAATCGGAAACAGGTCATATGCTTTTCTAGCTGACTAATTTGACACTTTTGAAGTAGAATCCTGACATTTTATTGTCCTCCTGTGTGCAATTTTATCTGTTGTCTTGTCATTCTTCATTGATCTGCCTTGTTCTTCTCCATCTTGTCATTTATAGAGGATGGCAAAGTCTTCACTTAATTTTCTTTGCCATTCATCATTTCTACCTTTTCATTTCTTCAGTATTCAATCTCTTTTTCTAGTCTGGGTTAGTGTAGCTTTTTCATCTAATAATGATAGTAGATTAGTCTCTCATTTGTCCCACTTATTTTCAGTACTCATTCCTAAGTATTCATTGTTCATTATTTTTGTTCCTCGGTCTGTAAGCTCGCCTTCTCAGTCTTATATTAGTTTTCGTAATAGTATCAGTCCTCATTTTATCATATTCAGTTATCATTTGTATCTTTCTTCAGTCATATCTCTCATAAGTCTTGTCTTTTAGTAGATGATTATTTCTGTTGTCAACCTTATGTTTTGTAAGTCCTAAGTTTTTAGTTTTCAGTTTTCTGTTTTCTGCAATGGTTTTTTGCTAGATTATTTTCAGTTTTTAGTCATCACTATTCCTAAGTATAAGTTGTAGTTCTCTTCAGCTATATGTTTAGTGTTTAGTTATTTTGTCAGTGTTTGTTCAGTATCTTAAGTGTCTCATTTTAGTTCTCTTCAGTTATTTGGTCAGTGTTTGTTCTTGTCTATCAGTTTTAAGTTAAGTCATTTATTATTCTAACTAGTTAAATCATTATTTTTGTTCCTCGGTCTGTAAGCTTGCCTTCTCAGTCTTATATTAGTTTTCGTAATAGAATCAGTCCTCATTTTATCATATTCAGTTATCATTTGCATCTTTCTTAAGTCATACCTCTCATAAGTCTTGTCTTTTAGTAGATGGTTATTTCTGTTGTCAACCTTATGTTCCTGTAAGTGCTAAGATTTTAGTCTTCATTTTTTTTAACGCTTTTTTGCTAGATTATTTTCAATTTTTAGTTATCAGTATTCCTAAGTATCAGTTTTAGTTCTCTTCAGCTATATGTTAAGTGTTCAGTTTTTTCGTCAGTGTTTGTTCAGTATCTTAAGTGTCCCATTTTAGTTCTCTTCAGTTATTTGGTCAGCGTTTGTTCTTGTCTATCAGTTTTAAGTTAAGTCATTTATTATTCTAATTAGTTTGGTTTCGATTATGCTTATTATTTTTGGTTATTTTTAGTATTCTTGTATTTTCGGCATTCATTTTAAATTTGTTAGACTTGATACGTGTTTATAATTCCTGTGGTTTAAATTAGTTATCTGGTTGGTCTCTGTTCTTAGTTTTCCAGTATTCTTTCTGCTAACAAATAGTTTTTTCTTTGCCACATATGTAACGGGGATGGTGTGCCCAATCTGCAAGTCTGACTGCGTTGGCCGTCGCTCATCGGGTTTAAATTTTTGGGTTTGATTGTCGGAGGACTTTGAAAGCTCAGTGGTAACTTAGTTCTGAATATATTTAATTTATCACTAGCACTATCACTATAGTTCCGTTTCGATTTTTTTATCACTATAGTCTAGTTCACTGTCATGGTCAGTTATTTATTTTTTTTCGAGAAAACGCAAATACTCTGCGTTTCATTTCATTAAAAAGGGAGATAGTTTAGCTTTACATGTCTCCGAGAAGGAGGCTCACCGGGAAAAAAGAAAAACAGGAAACTAGTGAACATCCCATGTTAGCGGCAAGATCACCCCAAGGCCAACTGCCCCAGCCCTAGCCCAAAGGGCTGCCTCCTCTCTGATCCTAGTCGATAGCAGGGCAATGGAAGGCCCTAGTCGATAGCAGGGCAATGGAAGGCCGCTCGCCGTCAAATACACAAGAGTTGCGGTGCTTCCAGAGCATCCACGCCGTCAGGTGAGTGATCGTGGCCAACCCCTTGCGCGTGGGCTTTGGCGTATCCAGCTTGGCGTGCGTCCACCAGTCGTTCAGCGTGGCCTCCTGGTCCGGCGGCCGACATGTCAGCCGTAACCAAGAGAGCGTCTCATGCCACACCTGTCGCGAGAAGGGGCAGGTGACGAGCAGGTGGCGCATCGTCTCGGGCTCCTGATCACAGAAGACGCAGCGCGGGTGGTGTTGCAAGCCGCGACGGCGTAATATGTCCGCTGTCTAGCACCTGCCCAGACTAACGAGCCAGAGGAAGAACTTCACGCGTGGCGGAGCCCAACTCCTCCATGTCAGTTGCCATGAGTCGCAGCTAGCGGAGCCGTGGAAGGTTGCCAAGTAGGCGCTGCGCGCAGAGTAAGAGCCGCTCGAGGTCCATCTCCAGATAAGCCGGTCTGGCTAGTCGTTGAGGGCAACGCCTTCTGTTTCACGCCACAGCAGCATGTATTGACCGATTTCGTGGATGCCCATGTCTCCGTGAATGTCTCGAGTCCATGCATAGTTCAGGAGGCCCTCCGCAATGGAGCGCCGCTTGCGCCGACGCTTGGGGATGCAAGCATAAAGCTGCGGTGCGATCTCACGGATGGAGCGACCATTGATCCAACGATCCTCCCAGAACTTGCCCATTCTGCCGTCTCCCACGGCGAGCGAGGTGGAGGCGAAGAACATGGCGTGCTCCTCCTTGGAGAACTGGAGGTCAAGGCCGTGCCAAGCGCGACCCTCGTCGGTGCGGCTGAACCAGAGCCATCGCAGCCGTAGGGCGAGCCCAGCACGCTCCATGTCCCGGACTCCAAGGCCGCCAAGGGGAAGGGGCCGGCAGATACGGCGCCAGTTGACGTGGCAGCTGCCTCCGTTAGCGGCGGCGCGACCTTCCCATAGGAATCCTCTCTCAATTTTCTCGATGAGCCTGATCGTCTTCTTCGGAGGGGCGAAGACGAGGATTTGGTGTATGGGGATGGCGCAGAGCACGGACCTGACAAGAGCTAGGCGGCCCGCTTTGTTCATGAGTCTGGACTTCCAGTTGGGTAGCATGCCGCCAACCGTGTCGACCAGGGGCTGCAGCTGGGCGCTCGTGGGCCGTCGAATGGTGAGAGGGATCCCAAGGTATGTGAGCGGCAGGTCCGTGATCTTGCACCCAAGGAGCTCCGAGATCAGCACAGTGTCACCCGGAGCGCAGTTTAGCATGGTGGCTGAGCTCTTGCCGTAGTTAACATGGAGGCCCGTGGCTTGCCCAAAGAGCTCCAGGATCGCCTTGATCGCGGCTAGGTCGCTCGGGGAGGGGTGGCAAAACAGCACCATGTCGTCCGCGTAGAGCGAGATGACCGGGATGGGGCGGCATGGGCGTAGGTGCTCCAGGATGCCCAGGGCCGCGGCCCGCCGAAAGAGGCGTCCCAACGTGTCCACGGCGAGGACGAACAGTTGGGGCGACAAAGGGTCGCCCTGCGGCAGCCCTCGGCGGTGCCAAATGGGGGGGGGGGGGGCTCGCCGTTGATCAGCACCCGCGAGCAAGCGGACGATAGCAAGATGGCCAGCCAGTCCAGGAATCTGCTCCCGAAGCCATACTGACGGAGTACCTCAAACATGAAGGGCCATGAGATGGTGTCGAAAGCGCGCGCGAGATTGAGTTTGAGCAGGATCCGGGGCGCGCGCAGCTGGTGCAGCAGGCGCATCGTTTGCCGGACGAGCACGAAATTGTCGTGTAGGGAACGACCGGCGATGAAGGCGTTCTGGTTCTTGCTGACTAGCCTGTCCAGCTTCGGTGCCAGGCGCAGGGAGAGCGTCTTCACGAACACCTTGGCGACTAGGTGGATGAGGCTGATGGGTCGGAAGTCGCCGATCGCTTGAGCATCCGAGCGCTTGGGGAGGAGAGAGACCATGGCCTGGTTGAGGCGGTGGAATCCTCTGCCCCTTAGCTGGTGTAGCTGGTGGAATACGGCGATGACGTCGAGCTGGACGGTACCCCAGCAGGCGCGGAGAAACTCCGCGGTGAAGCCATCAGGACCCGGCGCCTTGCGCGCCGGCATGCGCATGATCGTGCCCCAGATTTCCTCCTCCGTGAACGGTCGTCGAGGTCCTAGAGGTCATCGTCGGGGTCTATCAGGTGCTCGAGGTTGAGCGTGCACTCACGGTCGGGGGCCGTGCCAATGAGGCCGCCGAAGTGCCCGAAAGCAGCCTCCGCCATCTCGCTCTGCTCGGTGAGGATCTGGTCTTCCGTTTACAGGCTGAAGATTGTGTTTTTTTGCCGTCGGTAGGAGCATTGCCCGTGGAAGAATGCGGTGTTGGCGTCCCCATCCGTAAGCGAGGCGATGCGCGCCCGCTGTCGGGCGATGGTGCGCTCAAGCGAGGCGAAACCCAAGAAGGCGAGCTTCAAGCTCCTGTGCAACCAAGCCTCGTGCGGCGATAGCGTCCGATCCTCCTGAGCTTTATCAAAGTTGAGGATGAGCACCCTGCATAGAGCGAGCTTGTGCTTGACGCTGCCAACCGATTTCGCGCTCCAGCTGGTGGGTCTCCTGGCGGTGGCGTGCAGGCGTAGCCGGAGGCGGCGGAAAGGGTCGACGTCATCCACTGACGCCCAAGCCTACGCGACTGTCTCCTGGAACCCGTCAAGGCGCAGCCAAAACTCCTCGAAGCGGAAGCGACAGTGGGGTGGGGGCGTGGGGGAGCAATCCAGCAGGAGGGGGCTGTGGTCGGAGACCACCGAAGTGAGGTAGTGCAGGTGGCACTCGCCTACGACGTCCTCCCAGTCCGACGAGAAGAGGACCCGATCCAGGCGAACTAGTGTGGGCGGGGATTGAGCGTTAGACCACGTGTACCGGTGGCCGTTGAGATACACCTCCCTCAGGGCGAGGTCGTTAATGCAGCGCCGGAAGCGGCCCATGATCCTTCGGTTCAGGTTTCCGTTATTTTTGTCCTCGTCGCGCATGATTAGGTTAAAATCGCCGCAGATCATCCACGGGCCCGTGCAGTCGCGACGCACGTCCCGGATCTCCTGGAGGAACGCGATCTTGCCGTCGTCGTCCTGGGGGCCATATACCATGGAGATCCACCATGGAGTGCCCTCGGATGTGGCTACCCTAGCGGTGAGGGCATTGGTGGTGAACAATGGGTCGGAAATAGTCACGACCCTGCTCTTCCACGCTAGGAGTATGCCCCCGCGCGTGCCCTCCGCGGGCAGGAATAGGAAGTCGTAAAAGTCGAGGCCCAGAGCCTCCGAGACTATCGAGGGGTCGATAAGTTCCATCTTCGTTTCCTGCAGGCATACTACCGACGAGTCGGCTGTAGCAATGAGCGAGCGAATCGCCAGGCGTCGCGCCCTCGCGTTCAACCCGCGCACATTCCAGATCACAAACTTGAGATTGTAAGCCATAAAGCAACTAGTTCGACGATCGGATTACAACGGCGGGCTAAACCTCCGCGAGGCAGCCAGCAGGCACAGGCATGCAAGGAGCCGAGGTAGTGCTCGCGGGCAGCTCGCGATCAACCAGTTTGGCGATGGCAGCGAGCATGTCAACCGAGATTTCTGTCGTGAACACCCCGTCATAGGCCTTCATCGCTTCATCAGTGATCGTCTGGTTGGCGTCGATGATTCCCAGGGTGCGCAGGACCTGCACGCGAGCCCGCCGCTCCGCGGTGGGTGGCACTGAGGCCGCAACCTTCGAAGTAGCTGAGCGGCCATGGCGTGGCGAGAAACATAGGGCAGGGCGACGAGGGCGCTTCCCGGGGGTCGGTAGTGCAGCCTTAAGCTGGCCAGTGGCAGCCGCGAGGAAATCCCCCAGCGTCCAGGAGGTTGGGCGCGTTTCTGTTCTCGGGCGCGATCTCCGCAGCCTAATGGGCGGCGAGGCAAAGCGGCATGCAGTGCGGCGGGGTGTTTCCGCGGTGTAGGGGCTGGCCGGCCTCGGCTCAGAGCGGGGATCAATGGTGGTGCCAGGCCCAGCCCAGCCGAGAGGCGACCAGGGCCCAGCCCGAGGGGGGAGGGCGTCCCAGGTGTCAGCTGTGATGGGTCCATGTCCAGCTTGAGGGGAGCGAGATTTGAATCCCGCTCCGAGCCGACAGAACGGGTTGGCGTGACCGCAGATCGGTCCAAGCGCGGGCTGGCAGCAGGTGACGCCGCCAAGGATGCGCTTTGTCCCGACAGGGCATCCTCCTCTTGCACCGCAGGCGACAGGGGCTGCGAATCGGGGACCATCTCGTCTTGTGGTGAATCAGGGGCCGCCTCGCGATCGTCCCGCCTCGAATCCAGGGCTGATGGGGTCAGCGCGTCGGCCGTGCCAGGCGAGGAGCAGGACGGATCCTGCTCGTGCGCGGAAGGCGACAATCGCGGCTGGTGAGTGGCGGCCCTCGTGCCTGGCGAGGAAGGACGGCTGAGCAATCGGGAGGCGCCACTGTCTCTGCCAAAAGCGACCCAGTAGCATCTTGGACCGTGGAGGGCCCGGCCCCTGCCTCGTCAGGCTGTCGCTCTTTCCTTTGCCAGACGCCTTTTCCTTTTTCAGGACGGTGACGATGGTGATGGGCCCCGGCCTGACCAGGCCACGGCGACATCTTGGACCGCGACGCCGTACAGAAGCGGTGATCGGCGGAGCGCGAGTTGGCATCCACGGCGACACCGTTGGAACGACGCGAGCCTCCAGCGGCGGACCAGGCCAGGGAGTCAAGCACCGCGTCGTCGGCGCGGCCAGCGTGCGCGGTGGGCGTGTTGGGACGGCAGCGCTTGCGGCCACGGCGACGGCCTGGGACGCGACCATCGTTGCGCTCAGGAGGAGGAGCTCCACCGGCGCCCCCAGGGCCGTTAGCGTGGATGTCCAGTGGTGGCGCAGGCCGACCCCGCTCCTCACGCACCACCCTGATGGAGACCTGGTATGTCAGGGTGCACAACGTAGGCGCTTGGGAGGGGACGCGCGACGGGATGCACTCGATGATCTCAAGGACGGCATGGCGACGGATGGACGTCGGGTCACGGGTGCGCCCTGAGAGCCTGAAGGTGGCGAGGTCGGCTCTGGATCATGTCTTCGGATGGAGGCGCTCCACTCAGCAAGAGTCTCCGAGGAGGCGCTCGACCGTGCTCAGGTTCCAAGCCTGCGCCGGGACGCAACGGAGCTCGAGCTCGACGCGGTGCTCCAGTGTCACGCCCAAGATGCGACCCTATCCTTAATTTGGCACGAGGGCCTTGTCAGGGATAGGAGCGCATCTCGTCGTGTCGCAAGAATGGATATCGTTACAAGTACATGTACTGAAAAGAAGATATATATATATATATATATATATATATATATATATATAGAATTGGCTTACACTCGACACAAGCTACATCAGAGTCACATCAGTACAATACATAAGCTTCATGAATACGAGCAGCGTCCGACTACAGACGAAAACAAACGAGAAAAGAAGAACGACGTCCATCCTTGCTATCCCAGGCTGCCGGCCTGGAACCCATCCTAGATCGGTGAAGAAGAAGAAGAAGAAGAAGCAACTCCACCTGACGGACCTACTGTAAGAGTCTCCGAGAGTAATTTTACTCAGGTCGGGTGGTATTAGCCTTGTAGGCGTAAGTGTTGTCATGGATCTCAATAGGGCGGACCTGTTTGAGTTGCATGCCAGTGGGGTCACTCTCAGTGAACCCACTGGGTGTAGTCCCCGAGACCGCTGTCGACTGCTTGCGTCGGCAGGGGTCTGAAGAACTTAGACTTTGTATTGTTGGATTTGTCTGATCGTCTCTTGGCGCTGACTGGAAGAAAACTTGCGAGATGGGGACAGCATATGAGGCTCTGAGGGCAGAAAAGGTGCAATTTGCTGGTGAGCTGGATGCGACACTGATTGCAATGGCTGGAATGAAGGAAGTGCTGGCGGAACGAGAGAAATCGTTGGAGCAGGCTCGTGAAGTGAACAAAGCGCTGACTGCTGAAGTTGAGAAGATGGGGAAGCAAAGGTCCACGCTGATGGGACAAATGGATGTGCTGAACAAACGGTGTATAGCGCAGGAGAAATACGTCAGTGACTGGGCTCGGCAGATGATGACGCGTTTGGGTGGTAAGTCCTATTTTTCCGAGTGCTTGTGGTACGTGCGTTACACTCGGCGCTGATTGTTTGCTTGCCCTGTGTTTGCAGATTTTTGCGTGGACGCTGAAGCTGAAGCAGCTGACGTGGAGCGGTCGATTCGCGAGAACATTCCACTCGGCGAGGACGCCAATCGAGACCTGATCGCAGCGCACATTCACGTGGGCAAAGTTGGTCCTTTCATCGGTCGACTGAGAGAAGTCGTCGGCCGGATCGACAAGGTGCTTTGGCCGAAAGATGAGTCGCGACAGGAGATGGAAAACTTGATGAGTCGACTGGAGGAGGTCCCCAACCGAGCGCAGTCATGGAAGAAATCTGCGGCTCGCTGTGGTGCAGACGTTGCTCTGTCCTTGGTCCGAGTGCATTGCAAGGAGGTGCGCGAGGAGAAGCTGAAAGCGTTGAAGGTCGCCAACACGAAGAAACTTCGATTCGAAGACTTCATGGAAACCTTCCTTGAAAGTGCCACCCGCATCGCCGACGGAATCGACCTGGACACCTTCGTGGAGCCCTCCAGTCCTGGCGCCAATCCAGACGAAGCGTAAGAAAACTTTATCCTCGGTATGCCGAGTGTTGATTTGTAAGAAACTTTGGCCATTGCTGTTGGCCGTCACATTCTTGTTTCGGTGTGGGTAAGCTTGATCCACACCGAGCCACTATCTTTGTTTGAACCTTGAATCGAATCCTTTGCTCTTCTGTTGCAATTTTGACTCGAGTTTTTGTTTGGCGTTTCTTGGTGAAGCCAAAGGCAAACATTCGGAACATGTCAGTTGTCTTGACATCTGCATGAGCCTCATTGAGGGTCCGTAGAATTTCCGATTGGATCTGTATGATCATCGAGTGGATCGGTAGGACGTACTCAGAGGTCAAAGAGTACTTGGGCGATACGGGATCGCAGCTAGGTTGTCGAGTGCGACTATCAGGTCGCACTCGGGGCGATTTTCTACTGATGTAGTTGTTAGTTGTTTTGACATCCACATGAGCCTCAATGAGGGTCTGCAACTCATGTAGTTGTCAGTTGTTTTGACCTCCACATGAGCCTCAATGAGGGTCTGCAACTCATGTAGTTGTCAGTTGTTTTGATATCCACATGAGCCTCAATGAGGGTCTGCTAATCATGTAGTTGTCAGTTGTTTTGACGTCCACATGAGCCTCAATGAGGGTCTGCAACTCATGTAGTTGTCAGTTGTTTTGACCTCCACATGAGCCTCAATGAGGGTCTGCAACTCATGTAGTTGTCAGTTGTTTTGACATCCACATGAGCCTCAATGAGGGTCTGCTACTCATGTAGTTGTCGGTTGTTTTGACCTCCACATGAGCCTCAATGAGGGTCTGCTGAGTTCCCGAGTGTACCTGTAGGATACAGTCAGAGGCATGCGGGTGCTTAGGCGATTCTGGATCGCAGCTAAGTCCCCGAGTGTGACGTTAAGTGCACACTCGGAGAAAGTTAATACTTAGGCGATTCTGGATCGCAGCTAAGTGCCCGAGTGTGACGTTAAGTGCACACTCGGAGAAAGTTAATACTTAGGCGATTCTGGATCGCAGCTAAGTCCCCGAGTGTGACGTTAAGTGCACACTCAAAGAAAGTTAATACTTAGGCGATTCTGGATCGCCGCTAAGTCCCCGAGTGTGACGTTAAGTGCACACTCGGAGAAAGTTAATACTTAGGCGATTCTGGATCGCAGCGAAGTGCCCGAGTGTGACGTTAAGTGCACACTCGGAGAAAGTTAATACTTAGGCGATTCTGGATCGCAGCTAAGTCCCCGAGTGTGACGTTAAGTGCACACTCGGAGAAAGTTAATACTTAGGCGATTCTGGATCGCAGCTAAGTGCCCGAGTGTGACGTTAAGTGCACACTCGGAGAAAGTTAATACTTAGGCGATTCTGGATCGCAGCTAAGTCCCCGAGTGTGACGTTAAGTGCACACTCGGAGAAAGTTAATACTTAGGCGATTCTGGATCGCAGCTAAGTCCCCGAGTGTGACGTTAAGTGCACACTCGGAGAAAGTTAATTCTTAGGCGATTCTGGATCGCAGCTAAGTCCCCGAGTGTGACGTTAAGTGCACACTCGGAGAAAGTTAACACTTAGGCGATTCTGGATCGCAGCTAAGTGCCCGAGTGTGACGTTAAGTGCACACTCGGAGAAAGTTAATACTTAGGCGATTCTGGATCGCAGCTAAGTGCCCGAGTGTGACGTTAAGTGCACACTCGGAGAAAGTTAATACTTAGGCGATTCTGGATCGCACCTAAGTTTTTTTGGGACCGGAGTCTACGACCGCGGAAGAACTTTGAACCTGCAAAAAACTCAATCTGCTTTATATTATTTCACCAATACTTGTTCTTTACATTGCTTCAGTCGATGGTCACGTGTAGAAGCGCTTCAGGAGATCTCCGTTCCATGCTCGCGGCTCGTCTGTCTCCCTGTCGACGTTGTAGAGTCTGTATGCTCCATTATTCAGCACCTTGGAGATGATGAAGGGTCCTTCCCAGGCAGGAGCCAACTTGTGAGGTCTTTGCTGATCCACTCGGAGCACCAGGTCGCCTGCTTGAAACGTACGACTCCTGACGTGTCGCGCGTGAAAACGCCGCAGATCTTGTTGATAAATGGTTGAGCGAGTCAGTGCCATCTCGCGCTCCTCCTCTAGAAGGTCCACTCCGTCTTGCCTTGCTTGTTCTGCTTCAGCTTCGGAGAAGAGTTCGACTCGTGTAGCATTGTGAAGTAAGTCACTCGGAAGGACTGCTTCTGCTCAGTGGACGAGGAAGAACGGTGATCGCCTTGTAGATCTGTTTGGGGTTGTGCGAAGACCCCAAAGCATTGAAGGTAGCTCGGTGACCCATGCGCCAGCGACATGTCCCAGCTCTCGCAGGAGTCGGGGCTTCAAACCTTGCAGAATAAGCCCATTCGCCCGCTCTGCTTGTCCATTGGACTGAGGATGCGTCACGGAAGCAAAATCCACTCGGATACCTTGGCTTGTATAGAAACCTTTGAATCTGTCCGAGTCAAAGTTTGTCCCGTTGTCCGTGATTATGCTGTGAGGTACACCGAATCTGGAGATGATGTCCCTGACAAACTTGACGGCTGTTGAGGCGTCGAGCTTCTTGATGGGCTTGGCTTTGATCCATTTCGTGAACTTGTCGACTGCCACCAATAGATGTGTGTATCCCCCTTGGCCTGTCCTAAATGGACCGACTGTATCTAATCCCCACACTGCGAACGGCCAGACAAGAGGGATTCTCTTCAACGCAGATGTTGGCTTGTGTGACTTGTTGGAGTAGAACTGACAGCCCTCACATCGTTTGACCATATCTTTAGCCATCTCGTTTGCCTGCAGCCAGAAGAAACCAGCCCTGAATGCCTTGGCGACGATTGCTCTCGAAGAGGCGTGATGATCGCAGGTTCCTGAGTGAATATCTTTCAGGATTAGCTGCCCCTCCTCTGGGGAGATGCACCGTTGAAGAACGCCTGAAACGCTTTCCTTGTATAATTGGCCATCAATGACAGTGAATGACTTCGACCTGCGGACTATCTGCCTGGCCTGGACTTCGTCTTCAGGTAGTTCCTGCCTCAGGATATATGCAATGATAGGCACAGTCCAATCGGGGATGACAGCAAAAATCTCCATGACCAGATCAACCACAGCAGGTACATCGACTTCAGTCGGATCTGTTGAACTCTTTGGTTGTACTGGTTCCTCTGTAAAAGGATCTTCTTTGACTGAGGGAAGGTGAAGGTTCTCGAGGCAGACGTCACTCGGGACTGGTCTCCGAGTGGATCCGAGTTTTGCCAACTCATCAGCTGCTTGGTTCTTCAGTCTCGGAACATGGTGAAGTTCTAGACCTTCAAACTTCTTCTCAGGCTTCCTTACTGCATTGCAGTATGTGGTCATGGTGGGGTTCCTGACGTCCCACTCTTTCATCACTTGATTGACCACCAAATCCGAATCGCCGTAGACCATCAGGCGACGGATGCCGAGTGAGATGGCCATGTGCAACCCGTAGAGGAGAGCTTCATACTCTGTCTCGTTGTTGAAGGAATCAAAGTGTATCTGTAGCACGTACTTGAGTTTGTCGCCCTTTGGCGATATGATCACAACGCCAGCGCCGGAGCCATTCAACATCTTGGACGCATCGAAGAACATTGTCCAATGGGCCGAGTAGATGTGGGTCGGTTGCTGTTGTTCTACCCATTCTGCTATGAAGTCAGCCAGAGCTTGAGACTTAATAGCTTTCTTGGCCTCGAACTTGATATCGCAGTACAACATCCCTATTGCCCACTTCGCCACTCGGCCTGACGCGTCTCGATAGTGGAGAATTTCCGACAACGGAGCATCAGAAACGATAGACACCGAGTGGTCTTGGAAATAATGGGCCACCTTCTTCGCAGTCATGTAGATCCCGTAGATAAGTTTTTGATAGTGGGGATACCTCTGCTTGGAAGGAGTCAGGACTTCGGAGACGTAGTACACTGGCCGCTGAACTTTGTATGCTTTGCCTTCTTCTTCTCGTTCGACTGTAAGAACAGTACTGACGACTTGATTTGTAGCCGCGATATACAGAAGAAGGGGCTCTTTACTGAGCGGAGCAGTAAGAACCGGCTGGGTGAAAAGTAGGACTTTGAGGTCGTCGAATGCGACTTGGGCTTCGTCTGTCCACTCGAAAGTATCTGATTTCTACATGAGTCGGTACAGAGGAAGCGCTTTCTCGCCAAGTCGACTGATGAACCTGCTCAAAGCCGCTAGGCAACCTGTGAGCCGTTGAACATCGTGTATTCTGACCGGCCTCTCCATTCGGACGATGGTCCCGATCTTTTCGGGGTTGACATCGATCCCTCGTTCGGAAAACAAGAAAGCGAGTAACTTCCCGCTGGGAACGCCGAATGAACATTTGGCGGGTTGAGCTTGATATCGTACCTACGATGGTTGGCGAATGTTTCTGCCAAGTCAGTCAGCAGGTCAGAACCTTTGCGCGACTTGACTACGATATCGTCCATATATGCCTCCACATTCCGACCGATCTGGTCGAGAAGGCATTTTTGGATCATGCGCATAAAGGTAGCTCCTGCATTCTTCAAACCGAATGACATAGTGATGTAGCAGAAGCACCCGAATGGGGTGATGAAGGCTGTTTTTAATTCATCGGGGCCATACAGACGGATCTTATTGAGATGCTTGAAGTCGATGCACATTCGGAGCGACTTGTCCTTCTTGGGCACCATGACAACATTGGCGAGCCACTCGGAGTGGTGAACCTCGCGAATGAAGTTGGCTGCCAGCAGCTTGGCCACCTCTTCCCCGATTGCCTTCTTCTTGTGCGCGGCGGACCGGCGCAGGCGCTCTCGGACGGGCCGAGCGGTGGAATCCACATGCAGTCGGTGCTCAGCCAACTCCCTGGGTACACCTGGCATGTCAGAGGGTTTCCATGCGAAGATGTCCCAGTTCTCACGGAGGAATTGGGTGAGCTCGGCTTCCTATTTAGGATCGAGGGTGGTGGAGATGTTCGTCGGGGCAGCAGTGTCGTCCGTCAGGTGGATGCCGACCTTCTTCGTTTCTCCCGTCGACTGGAATGCAGACTCTGAAGCTGGCTTCTTCGAGCGCATCAGGTCGGCGGGGTCGACTGTTTTCTTGTACTCGTCGAGCTCGAGGACGGCCATCTGCTGATCGGCGATTCTTGATCCCTGCTGCAGACACTCTTCAGCTCGCTGTCGATTGCCCGTGATGGTGATCACGCCTTTCGGACCTGGCATCTTCAGCTTCAGGTATACGTAACATGGACGGGCCATGAAACGCGCATACGCTGGGCGGCCCAGAATTGCGTGGTAAGCGCTCTGGAAGTCCACCACTTCGAACGTCAGCTTTTCCTTGCGGAAGTTCTTGTCGGAGCCGAAAACGACGTCCAACGCGATCTGGCCGAGTGACTTGGCCTTCCGTCCAGGGACGACTCCATGGAACTGCATGCTGCTCTCGCTGAGTTTGGACATCGGAATGCCCATCCCCTTGAGAGTGTCACTGTACATGATGTTCAAGCCGCTGCCGCCGTCCATGAGGACTTTGCGTAGTCGGACTCCTTCCACCACCGGGTCGACGACCAGAGCCTATCTCCCCGAGGTGGGTACATGTGCCGGATGATCCGACTGGTCGAAGGTGATCGCAGTCTGAGACCATTTGAGGAACTTGGGGTTGGTAGGGGTGGCCATGTTCACCTCCCTGTTCACCAGCTTCAGTCGACTCTTGCTCTCAACGTCAGCAAAAATCATGAGCGTTGCATGGACTTGGGGGAACGGATCCTCCTTATCCTCTTCATCCTGTTCGTTGTCCTTTTCACTCGGTTGCCCTTCGCTGAACCCCTGGATCAGGAGGCGACACTGTCGAGTGGTATGCTTCGCATATATGGGGTTGCCCTCTTCATCCATCTTCGTATGAACCGGACATGGCTGGTCCAGGATGGGGTTATTGAACTGCTTGTTCTTGGGGGTGAATTGAGCCTTCCCTTTGCCTTTGAACTTGGCATTGGTTACGGCTGCAGCTTCTGCTTGCGGAGCGGTCGGAGCTTTCTGCTTCTGCTTCTAAGTGTTGCCCCCATCTCCATCAGCGACTGTTTTGTGCTTGCCGCTTCGGATGCGGTCTTCTTCTTCACCATTTGCATAGCGTGTTGCTATCTCCATCATCTTGCTCATGGAGATGTCGCCTGTTCGGCCGAACTTCAGGTACAGATCCCTGTACCGCACGCCTGCCTTGAAGGCGCAGACTGCTTGATGCTCCGTGACGTTCTCCACCGTGTGGTAGAGAGTTGTCCAACGCTGAATGAAATCTCGCAGGGGTCATTCTGTTTCTGGACGCAGTGCTGGAGCTCCACGAGGCCAGCAGGGCGCTTGCACGTCCCTTCGAAGGTCCTGATGAACACTCAGGCCAGATCTGCCCAGCTGTAGATGCTTGAGGGGGCCAACAGGTTCAGCCACGCTCGCGCCGAGCCGTCGAGCATCAGAGGGAGGTGCTTCATGGCGACATGGTCGTCTCCTCCTCCGATCTGGACTGCTACTTGGTAATCATCCAGCCACGTTTCTGGCTTGGACTCCCCTGTAAACTTGCTAATTCCCGTCGCCAATCGGAAGTTGGGAGGGATGTCAGCCGAACGGATGGCTCGACTGAAACACTCGGGACCAGAAACGATGGCCCTGCTTCCACTCGGACGGTCAATATCGTAACCATCGCGGTGGGCTCGGCCCCTGTTGACCCTCCGCTGGGTGATATGCCCTCTTGCGTCGGGCCTTGGGTCGTAAGTGCCGCCGACTGAACGCCGATCATCATGATGTCGGGGCCCGTAGGGCCCACCCCGTGGAGGGGTGCATGAACGGCGACGATCTTCGGGATTTATGGAACGACTGCCTCCTCTGTGTCGCTGATGAGAACCAGGGCTATGAACTGACCGATGCGTATTCGCATGAACAGAACTATTGTAGATCCTGTTGTGCGACTGGGTGACCGCCTAATTTTGCTGCTGCGCCGTATGCAACAGGGCGCGGATTTGGTCGATTCCCCTGCCAGCCTCTGAATCAGTCGGCTGAAGGGAATCGACTATCTTGGTAGCCGCGGCCAAGTTGAGGAGAGGTGTGCGGAACAACTCCATGTTGCTCCGTCGAGTGTGCCGACTGGCAGAACGGCGAGGCGGACGACGCGCGCCGGACGTTTCGCCGATCTCGTGCTCGTTCCGGCCAGCTTGACGGGGATCTTCATGGGAATTGGCCATGTGTACTTCTGCTGCAGGCCCGCGACCCGCGTACTCGGAAGGAAACTCAGTCGGAACCGAGCCCGAGCGCTGGGACGGCGGGGCAACCGCAACCGACCCTAGAATCGCCACTCGTGAAGACGCGTTCTGGCGCGCCTGGGCGTGTTGCACCCAACGCTGGAGCCGCGGACGGCGGGACCGCTTGTTGCGGCGCGTGACGGCGGTGTAGGTCGACACCGGAGCCGACTGCTGGAGAAGAAGAATGCCGCGGGCACCGGCACGGAAGTGCGTAGCCCCGCGACGGGGAAGCGCCTCGACGTCGAGAGGGGCGTCCCGAAGCCATGCCGAATCGTCGACGATGAAGGAGAGAGCGCCGAAGAGGATCTCGTGACCCATGCTTGAATCTCCACCGGACGACATGACGAAGTGATGTAGTCGCAAACTCGTCGGAAGTCGCTTAGACGCGTGCCCCACGGTGGGCGCCAACTGTCGTGGGTATAAGCCTGACAGTAGATGTGTAGGGTACGAAAAGGATGGGCAGAGTCCCAACTATGGCGAGGTTGTATGAGTTCAGGCCCCTCTACGGTGGAGGTAATAGCCCTACGTCTCAGTGCTCTGGGAGCTTGTTTGTCGAGTGGAATATGTAATACAATGATTTGCTAACCCCTGCACCAGCGGGGGAGGGTGGCTTATATAGAGTACGCTGTCCTCCAGAACGGTTCCGGTACAGGGGTGGAGTAGTGGCGATTGAATGCGTACGTTACAGGTAACGTACGTCCTAAATGCTAATAAATGCACCGGGAAACGTACGACCGTTTCCCTTCAGGGGGGTTACGATGTTCCGAGTGGCATCCAGTCGGTTAGTTGGATGTTCTCCGAATGCTAGTCTTCGACTGGATGGTCGAGGACCTGTTACCGACTGGATGATGGGGACTCCTTAATTCAGTCGGAACTGACTAAGGGCCTTGTCCCTTATGAGGGGTAGTCCTTGGGTAGGATTTACAGGGCAGGCCTATGACCCTACCCTAGGACTATAACCCCATCAAGATCTACGCATAGCGGACGTGACTACTGATGATCTAATGAATGTTCCTGAACACCTACCTACGCCAGACATAACCCCACCGTGTCCTCGACCGAAGAAGGAACTCACGAAAGAGACAGTCACGGTTACGCACACAGTTGGCATATTTTAATTAATTAACTTCAAGTTATCTAGAACCAGTGTTAAACAAAGTTTCCACGTTGCCACATAACCGCGGGCACGGCTTTCTGAAAGATTTAACCCTGCAGGGGTGCTCCAACTAGTCCATCACAAATTACCACAAGCCGCATAGAAATCTTCAATCACGAAGCCCGCGATCTCGTCGCATTCCCTAGTGGAAAACCTCAACTCTCAGATTACCCAAAGCATCACCGGAATCCCGATGCACAAGATATCTCGTCAAAGGTAAAACTAATCCAGCAAGGCCGCCCGACGTGTCGACGATCCCGATAGGAGCCGCGTATCTCGTTCAAAGGACACGAGGGATGAGTGACGCGTACGGTGGCCTGACAGAAATCTCCCAAGTTGCCCTAGGTTGGCCCCGCACAGTGCTCTGTTTTGGACCAGCACCATCAGCACTGGCCCTCCCTGTATTATGTAGAATTACTCCTCGGGTAGCGCTAACTCCCTATGCATTTCAATTTAACAGAATTATTATGTTGGGCAAATGTAGTACCAATGTTGGGCCTTGCCAGACCAGCTTTAATCTAAAACGAATTATCAAGGGGGTCCCCATAACAACCCCGATCGTGTTAGGAGCGCTCAAATATGGAACATAACACCGGTAGCCGAAACTAAGGGGGCAAAGGTGGAACAAAACACCAGGCTAGAAAGGCCGAGCGTTCCACCTTTTACCAAGTATATATGTGCATTAAATTAAATTGCATTTAATACTGTGATATAACAAGGAACCCATGTTTTCACTTGAAAGCAATGCACCTGAAACTAGCAACGCTAACACTGGGTTAAGCAAGCGGTAACATAGCCAATCGGTGGTTTGCTAGGTTGAACAGGTTGAAGGTTTTCATGGCATTGTTAAGAGGCTGATATTTAACATGTGGTTGGCAACGAGACATAATCGATAGAAACGGTAAAACTAGCATGGCAATAATAGTAATGGTATCTGGTGAAATGGTCATCTTGCCTGAGATCCCGCTTGGAAGAAGAATGACTCCGTGAAGCAGACGAACCGACGTAGTCGAACGGGTCCTCACATCCGACACGCTTGCGGAGCTCTATCGAGACGGGGGAAACCGATAACAAGCATCAACACACGATATTCACCACAAGATGCACAACACAAAATGCAACCCACATATGATGCATGAGCAGCAGATTACAAGCAAGTCACGGCATGTCAATTCACAAGAACCATATACTACACATTAAGTGAAGTTCAATATGCAAAGAATTGCATATTGACGAAACTCCAGATACGAGTTATTTAGTTCTATCCCGATTAGGTACACGACAATATTAAATGTGGTTACACATGGCAAGAGGTGAAGCGCAATTAAACTACCTATCTAGGCATTTTAAATGAGGTCGGAAATGACATATAGCATCTCCGAAACGACCTCACATGTTAATTTACAATTCTGTCCAGATCTGAACTAACACATTTAATTAGTTGTTAAACAGCAAAACAAATAGGTTCACGTGATTCTATGCGTCGAGACAAGCAATTTACACATAGAGAACAACTCCAACGGAGCTACGGTTCAAAAGATACAATCACCGCAAGATATGATGGCATGTATGCAATATGTGTGCAACGACGGTCACGAGCACTTCAAAACATACAACCAACAAGAGAAAATGAAACTACACGAGATTCTAAGAAAGTTTCATGTAGGACACGATCAAATCGGAGCTACGGTTCAACAACTACGAGCAAAACAAGAAATCACTACAATCTGCCAAAATCAGCCACATAGCATTATCTACGCCCCACAACTACGAGCTACTCAACTCCAATATAATCAACCAAGGCATGACACGAAAGAGGGCAAGAAGCACTACAACAAAAAACTAACAACAACTAGCATGGCAGCAAGGAACACTAGGAAAAGAAGTCACAAAATGGCTTCCCACACACTATTTCAGACTTAGTGAAAATAACAGTTTTTGAAGCTGCAGTTTTCGATCTGAAGGCATGTTGACAGCAGCAAAACCTATAGTTACAGGGCTCGAAATGGCATGAAAATTCACATCATGCTAGAGAAACAGAAGGGCTACAACTAACTTCATTGCACCAACCTCAAAAGAGCTACAGATCACAAGTTACAAGCAAGACAAGACAACAACAAAATATAACAGATCTCAGATTTAGAAATATTTCAGCTCCTCCAAATCAGCACTACTTTAGCAACTTGAGAGCAAGCAAACCACACCTAAACATGCATTTCTATTGCAACCAAAAATGCCAGGGGCTAGACTAAACATCCAAGAACATCTCCCTAATTGACAACTTAGTCAAACAGAGCACGGAATAAATCCTACGAAAAAGACAAGAGGGCAACATGGCAAAATATCGCGTGAACTAACTTGCTCAAAAGCTAAAACTAATTGCACAGAAAAATCCATTGCACAGAAAAATCCCCCGGAAAACATATAAAATATGTGGGGTTGCACAACAAAAATAATGCCACACGTAAATGCGTGATAATAACCTATACACAGAAAATAAACTAGCGGCAAATCCCTACGTGCAAAAATACCAATGTCCTCTCTAAAATACATGGCAAAGGGGTCCCTAAAACATGGACATTTAACCTACGACATTCGAGCTATTCGAACACGCGCGGAAAATAAACTACGGAACGGATCCTATTGGAACATCACGTAAGTCTATGCATATGGCGTCTCAAACTACGTCAAACGATTATGCATGTTGCAAAAACGGATTTTACGCGAAAATCTACGCCAAAGCCATATACTACATGTCGCGATCCGATTTACGGATTAAAAGATACGGGCAAGATAATATCGTCTATTAACAGGAATTTAACTAAACCGAAAAAACCCTAAATTAACTAACGGGCCTAACAGAGGGGGCGCAACATTGCTAACACACGCCACGGGCGCGGGATAGTGGGCAGGCTCACCTCGGTTTGGGCCGGCCTGGACTTGGCTGCGGAGCGGTGGAGGTGAGGCGATGGGCCGGTCGGAGGAATAGGCCCACGCGGGGCGAGGAAGGCCATCGGGCCTCTGGTGGCGAGCTGGGCCGGGAGGCTGGCCACCTGGCCGCGGTCAATGCTCTCGCGAGGGCACGGCTCGGTCCTCCCGAGTCCGCTCGTGGCACGCGACAGCGGCAGCTCTGAGGTGAACGCCGACGAAGGGAGCACAGCCGACGGGCGAGGGCGAGGGAGACCAGATCCCGGCGGCCTCGGGCGGATCCAGGCGCTAGGGATCCATTCCCTGCGGCGGCGGCAAGCTTCGAGGGGAGAGACGGGGCGACAACGGCTTGATTCGGCGGCCATGGAACCTCCTGGAGGTCACCGGCGGTGGGGACAGAAGGCGGCGCGGAGGACGGCGGCGCTCCGGTGGGCTTCCGTCGAGCGGCGGCCGGAGGCGGGGCTGACGGGGAGATGCGGTGGCGCGGGCAGGAGGAGCTCGGCCAGGGGGAGGCCATGGACTGGAGCTGCGGGATCCGGAGGGTGCGGCGGCGGATGGGCCTGCCCGGGCCCGATTTGGGCTTGGCGGGCCCGCGACGGCTGGGACTGGTGGGAGGAGAGAGAGGGGGGGGGGGGGGGGAATTAGGGTTTCGGGGCGCGGATCCCGAGGTGGAAGGAGGGGGCTGTCTAAAAATGCATTGGGGAACTATATATAGACTAATGGGGGGGGGCTAGGTTAACAAGAATTCCGTTCCGGATCCAACCGTGCGGTCGGATTCGGACGATTCCGCACGCGGGAACGGGTAAGTGGACGTGTAATGGGGATACCCGGAGATGAGAGGGGAAACGGGCGGTGTGGCAACAATTTTTAAAACAACGATAACCGTCCGACGGTAGGCCGGATAAGGTGCCGCTACGGTCGACCGTTCGGGTACCAGACGGTCTCCGAGCGCGATGAAATTCGACAGGCGGCCTAGCTATATTAAAATAAGACCGCACGTCAAATTTCAACCTCATCGAAGAAAGTTTTACGCACACTTTGAAAACAGGGATTTGACGATGCCGCGGTCGCGTGCGAGTGTGGTCGAACTCAGAACGGACAACGACGAGAACCGACAACTAACAACGGATGCAAGTTTGAAAACTGACGGCAACGGAGATGCCGATGCAATGCAGATGATGCGACAAAAGAAAATATACACACGACGAAAACGGAATAAAGGGGGGAATCTTCTGGAACGTCGGCATCGAGCTGTCACAACTCTCCTACACTACAAGAGGATCTCGCCCCGAGATCCAAGAACGAAAGGGGGAGAGGATGAGAAGAACAAGAGGTAAATATTTAGTCACTTCTTTGACAAACGAGTGAAACCAACGATCTTTGAAGGTTGCAAAGAGATGAGGAATGATACGAAAAACAAGCAAGAATTCATGTAAAATTTCGGCAACACTTCGGTAGGAAAATGGGACAAAAAATTCGATAAGAAGAGAGAATTATAGAATATAATAACAAAGAACTAAATAGAGCAAGGGAACACCAAGATCTTGATAGAACAAGTTAATAGACCCAAAGAGCAACATCACAATGCCTCCGGAACAAGAGAATATGAACTAGCTCAAGCGGAAGAAGAGAATGAAGAAAAGAATGACAACTAGCATCACAATAGAACTGAAGAGCCTCCAGACAGAGAATTGACGTAGTAGTTGGAAAACCAACAACGAAGAACAAAATCGTAGTGGGCTTATGAAATTCAGCTCAACATATATGAGGTGACAACCAACCACTAAAAGAAACAAGGATAGGTTGAAAGCAAAGATATGAAACTTCTTACACCAAGAGGATACATTGAGAACTTGGATTAATGACAAGCACCATGATAGCACAATCCATAGGAAAAGCTTTAAGTGAAATCCAAACCAAGATAGCTCAATGAAGAAATCATGGGTTGGAAACATCTCATGATCATAGAATTGGTGGGTTTAATTATCTCATTCTTGAAAGGAAAACTCTTCGAGGCTTCTACACTAACAAGAATGCTATAACACCACCTCAAAGGATAAAGGAAGAACAATGCACTGGAGATGCAAGAGAAAGAATACTTGAGGTACTCCAACAGAATCTTGAAGAACACTTGAGAATGAATCACATCCTTGAAGAACCACCATGACGAAAGGATGATGCAAAGATAAGAAGGTAGAAAAGAATAAGATTGAAGCCTTGCAAAGCCTTCGATGAAGCTTCACGAAGAGATACTTGAGAAAACTTGGAACTCCGGAAAAGAAAAGATAAGAACACTTGAGAAAAAGGAATTGATATCAAGAGCCACTCCGAAAGAAGAATTGAAATCATAATGAAACAGGAATAAGAATTATGTTATGCTTATCCTTCATCAAGTTTAATTGATGACAAGCAACGGATTTAGCATACAACTTAATCTTCTTGAAAGAATCTTGAATAGGCAGAGAGAAAAACGCCACTTGAATCATGATTGAAGGACGCACCGATAAGAATTCACAACTGAATGGGAACACCACGAATTAATGGAGAAACATGAGAATGAAGAGCTCATGAGCCACCTGAGAGAAAACTTGAACACGGCACCGGATAATTGAGAGACGAACGAAGAGACAACAATGGAGAAGAATTGAGGATGAAAGCTGAAAGCTGAGAACGAAGAATCTTCTGAAATGATGGCCTTCGGAGGAACGAGAATGAAAACAACTCAGAAAAGCACCGGATAGCGAGAAATGGATTCTCATGATTGGAACAAATGAGAGGATAACACGAAGCTGAGATGACAATCTTCACAAGAATGGAGCAAGATTTGAGAGAAACACTCCTTGGAATTTGCAAGGTGAGAATGATGACGAGAAACAACACCAAGAATTACTGAGACACTTCGGAACAAAGAAGAATGAAAGGTTGAGCCAAATAAGAGAATTAATTCAAATTGATCTTGACGAAGGAATATGACTGATGAAAATCATACTTACGTCATAGTTGAAAAGAATTATAGATCTCCGAAAAAGATTACAAGAGCCAGATAAGATCCTGGGAAAACCCGTGGGTTATGGGCCCACTCGAAGAAACCACCATTGAAAAGATTGAAAGAAAGATTGAATGCACCGGTACAAATGAAAACTAGATGAGGTTAGCACCTCGAAATAATTAACTAATTGAAAATGAGAAACTTCTGAGATATCTACAACATTCCGGATAGACTAGAGAGAAATGAATAACAAGAAGACTGATAAGAATTTCCAACATGGTAAAGAATTTACAAGGATGAAAAGGATATGATGAACACGGACAACTGAATTAAATTCACCGGTAAGGATGACAAGAATGAACAAATATGACACGAATCTCCTGAGAATCTTCACAACGAATCACCGGATAGGATATAAAAGAACAGATAGCGGAAGCACAATGAAAAGAAAACTGTTGGATGAAAATCCAATCACTGAAGAAAAAGGGCGGGAGGGCGGGGAAAACAAAGACATTTGGGACAGATGAGATGAACTCCGGAATAAAATAGAAATATTGATCTTGCACAATTGGAGATGATTGCGTTACTTGAAGGGAAGCACGCCGGTTGAAAAGAATTAACATGACGACTCCGATTGACAAGAATTGATAAGACAATTGATTGAGCAAAAGAATTAGCATTCACATAAATATATGAGAACACAGATTAGGAAAGATCTGAAATCACCACTTGACATCGAAGCAACTTGAATTACCATAATCCAACAAAACAGAAGGGAGAGGCTTATGAAACAAGGTAGAACAAACTCATGAGAAAGATTCTGTCCGATATTTTCGTGGGCAGGATCGCACGGGCTCGATCCTTACAGTAGCCATCAAGTGCAAGGCAGTGCACCCGACATACGAAGCGTCCCCGAGTCATAGCAAGCTATAAGGACTCTTTAAGACACAACGTGTACCGCTGTAAGTCGACCGTCAACAAACGAATCCACTAGATGTCGAACCCCAACCTAACATCGTGTATTTGTTGGAAGATTGTCCTATAAGTAACTACTTGAATTCCCACCTAAGAATTCCCAAAATATCTGGTCATGCAATCTGGTACACGGATACAAGGAGTAATATCACACAACTCCTATACTAACCCGTCACCTGTATCACATCCGTCAACACACAACCAGAATATCGGACCTTCATCTACAACAGACCCTCGTGATCACAACGATACCAAGTATGGCAGTACTCCCGAACAATCTGCACCAGTACTGGGGACATCGGGGTTATCTCGCCACTACTAGTATTGAAGAAATTACGAACATCCTTCGTTCTGAGATACTAAGAAATCTGAATGATAACGATGTGCTCAAGAATCCCCTGGAGCTCAACTCCCTGGAAGAAAATCAAGTCAGACAGGAGGCACCAAGACAGAACTCCGTCACATCGGCATCATATAGATCCCAAAAATATCCGCGTGATCCTAATTTTTTTTGAGTGAGAAGAGGAGTAGAATAAATTATTACGTCAAGATTCCTCATCAGAGCATAGAAGAGGAGAAAAAAGAATCCTACTCTCCGATATATAACTGGACTCAAAGTAGTTTTTACTAGACTCGACTCGGCCAAGTTCGATCAATCAAGGGGGCTCCTAGGTCGGTACTGGTCTGATACCAACTTGTCACGCCCAAGATGCGACCCTATCCTCAATTTGGCACGAGGGCCTTGTCAGGGATAGAAGCGCATCTCGTCGTGTCGCAAGAATGGATATCGTTACAAGTACATGTACTGAAAAGAAGATATATATATATATATATATATATATATATATATATATATATAGAATTGGCTTACACTCGCCACAAGCTACATCGGAGTCACATCAGTACAATACATAAGCTTCATGAATAAGAGCAGGGTCCGACTACGGACGAAAACGAACGAGAAAAGAAGAACGACGTCCATCCTTTCTATCCCAGGCTACCGGCTTGGAACCCATCCTAGATCGGTGAAGAAGAAGAAGAAGCAACTCCAAATGAACAATCAACGCGCCCGCGTCAAATAACCTATACCTGTACCTGCAACTAGTGTTGTAGTAATCTGTGAGCCACAGGGGACTCAACAATCTCATTTCCAAAGGTATCAAGACTAGCAAAGCTTAATGGGTGAGGCATAGTTAAGTGGTGAGGTTGCAGCAGCGGCTAAGCATATATTTGGTGGCTAAACTTACGAGTACAAGAAATAAGAGGGGGAAGATCTACGCATAGCGGACGTGACTACTGATGATCAAATGAATGATCCTAAACACCTACCTACGCCAGACATAACCCCACCGTGTCCTCGACCGGAGAAGGAACTCACGAAAGAGACAGTCACGGTTACGCACACAGTTGGCATATTTTAATTAATTAACTTCAAGTTATCTAGAACCAATGTTAAACAAAGTTTCCATGTTGCCACATAACCGCGGGCACGGCTTTCCGAAAGATTTAACCCTGCAGGGGTGCTCCAACTAGTCCATCACAAATTACCACAAGCCGCATAGAAATCCTCAATCACGAAGCTCGCAATCTCGTCGGATTCCCTAGTGGAAAACCTCAACTCTGAGATTACCCAAAGCATCACCGGAATCCCGATGCACAAGATATCTCGTCAAAGGTAAAACTAATCCAGCAAGGCCGCCCGACGTGTCGACGACCCCTATAGGAGCCGCACATCTCGTTCTCAGGACACGACGGATGAGCGACGCGTACGGTGACCTGATAGAAATCTCCCAAGTTGCCCTCGGTTGGCCCCGCACAGTGCTCCGTTTTGGACCAGCACCATCAGCACTGGCCCTCCCTGTATTATGTAGAATTACTCCTCGGGTAGCGCTAACTCCCTATGCATTTCAATTTAACAGAATTATTATGTTGGGCAAATGTAGTACCAATGTTGGGCCTTGCCAGACCAGATTTAATCTAAAACGAATTATCAAGAGGGTCCCCATAACAACCCCGATCGTGTTAGGAGCGCTCAATTATGGAACATAACACCGGTAGCCGAAACTAAGGGGGCAAAGGTGGAACAAAACACCAGGCTAGAAAGGCCGAGCCTTCCACCTTTTACCAAGTATATAGGTGCATTAAATTAAATAGCATTTAATAGGGTGATATTACAAGGAACCCATGTTTTCACATGGAAGCAATGCACCTGCAACTAGCAACGCTAACACAGGGTTACGCAAGAGGTAACATAGCCAATCAGTGGTTTGCTAGGTTGAACAAGTTGAAGGTTTTCATGCCATTGTTAAGAGGCTGATATTTAACATGTGGTAGGCAACGAGACATAATCAATAGAAACGGTAAAACTAGCATGGCAATGATAGTAATGGTATCTAGGAAAATGGTCATCTTGCCTGAGATCCCGCTTGGAAGAAGAATGACTCCGTGAAGCAGACGAACCGACGTAGTCGAACGGGTCCTCACATCCGACATGCTTGTGGAGCTCTATCGAGACGGGGGAAACCGATAACAAGCATCAAGACATGATATTCACCACAAGATGCACAACACAAAATGCAACCCATATATGATGCATGAGCAGCAGAATACAAGCAAGTCACGGCATGTCAATTCACAACAACCATATACTACACAGTAAGTGAAGTTCAATATGCAAAGAATTGCATATTGACGAAACTCCAGATACGAGTTATTTAGTTCTATCCCGATTAGGTACACGACAATATTAAATGTGGTTACACATGGCAAGAGGTGAGGTGCAATTAAACTACCCATCTAGGCATTTTAAATGAGGTCGGAAATGACATATACCATCTCCGAAACGACCTCACATGTTAATTTACAATTCTGTCCAGATCTGAACTAACACATTTAATTAGTTGTTAAACAGCAAAACAAATAGGTTCACATGATTCTACGCGTCGAGACAAGCAATTTACACATAGAGAACAACTCCAACGGAGCTACGGTTCAAAAGATACAATCACCGCAAGATATGATGGCATGTATGCAATATGTGTGCAATGATGGTCACGAGCACTTCAAAACATACAACCAACAAGATAAAATGAAACTACACGAGATTCTAAGAAAGTTTCATGTAGGACACGATCAAATCGGAGCTACGGTTCAACAACTACGAGCAAAACAAGAAATCACTACAATCTGTCAAAATCAGCCACATAGCATTATCTACGCCCCACAACTACGAGCTACTCAACTCCAATATAATCAATCAAGGCATGACACGAAAGAGCGCAAGAAGCACTACAACAAACAACTAACGACAACTAGCATGGCAGCAAGGAACACTAGGAAAAGAAGTCACAAAATGGCTTCCCACACACTATTTCAGACTTAGTGAAAATATCAGTTTTTGAAGCTGCAGTTTCCGATCTGAAGGCATATTGACAGTAGCAAAACCTATAGCTACAGGGCTTCAAATGGCATGAAAATTCACAGCATGCTAGAGAAACACAAGGGCTACAACTAACTCCATTGCACCAACCTCAAAAGAGCTACAGATCACAAGTTACAAGCAAGACAAGACAACAACAAAATATAACAGATCTCAGACTTAGAAATATTTCAGCTCCTCCAAATCAGCACTACTTCTAGCAACGTGAGAGCAAGCAAACCACACCTAAACATGCATTTCTATTGCAACCAACAATGCCAGGGGCTAGACTAAACAGCCAAGAACAACTCCCTAGTTGACAACTTAGTCAAACGGAGCACATAATAAATCCTACGAAAAAGACAAGAGGGCAACATGGCAAAATATCGCGCGAACTAACTTGCTCAAAAGCTAAAACTAATTGCGCCAACAACATGTGGTTGCACAAGAAAAATAATGCCACACGTAAATGCGAGATAATAACCTATACACGGAAAATAAACTAGCGGCAAATCCCTACGCGCAAAAATACCAATGACCGCTCTAAAATACATGGCAAAGGGGTCCCTAAAACATGGACATTTAACCTACGACATTCGAGCTGAAAATAAACTACGGAACAAATCCTATTGGAACAACACGTAAATCTATGCATATGGCATCTCAAACTACGTCAAACGATTATGCATGTTGCAAAAACGGAATCTACGCGAAAATCTACGCCAAAACCATGTACTACAGGTCGCGATCCGATTTATGGATTAAAAGATACGGGCAAGATAATATCGTCTATTAACTGGAATTTAACTAAACCGAAAACCCTAAATTGACTAACGGGCCTAACAGAGGGGGCGCAACATTGCTAACACACGCCACGGGCGCGGGATAGGGGACAGGCTCACCTCGGTTTGGGCCGGCCTGGACTGGGCTGTGGAGCGGTGGAGGCGAGGCGATGGGCCGGTCGGAGGAACAGGCCCACGCGGGGCGAGGAAGGCCATCGGGCCTCTGGTGGCGAGCTGGGCCGGGACGCTGGCCAACTGGTCGCGGTCAACGCGCTCGCTGGGGCACGGCTCGGTCCTCCCGAGTTTGCTTGTGGCGCGCGACGGCGGCAACTCTGAAGCGAACGCCGGCGAAGGGAGCAGAGCCGGCGGGCGAGGGCGAGGGAGACCAGATCTCGGCGGCCTCGGGCGGATCCGGGCGCTAGGGATCCATTCCCTGCGGCGGCGGCAAGCTTCGAGGGGAGAGACTGGGCGGCAACGGCTTGATTCGGCGGCCATGGAACCTCCTGGAGGTCACCGACGGTGGGGACAGAAGGCGGCGCGGAGGACGGCGGCGCTCCGGTGGGCTTCCGTCGAGCGGCGGCCGGAGGCGGGGCCGACGGGGAGATGCGGTGGCGCGTGCAGGAGGAGCTCGGCCAGGGGGAGGCCATGGACTGGAGCTGCGGGATCCGGAGGCTGCGGCGGCGGATGGGCCTGCCCGGGCCCGCGACGGCTGGGACTGGTGGGAGGAGAGAGATAGGGGGGGTGGGGGGGGAATTAGGGTTTCGGGGCGCGGATCCCGAGGTGGAAGGAGGGGGCTGTCTAAAACCGCACTAGGGAACTATATATAGACTAATGGGGGGGGGGCTAGGTTAACCGGAATTCCGTTCCGGATCCAACCGTGCGGTCGGATTCGGACGATTCCGCACGCGGGAACGGGTAAGTGGCCGTGTAGTGGGGATATCCGGAGATGAGAGGGGAAACGGGCGACGCGGCAAATTTTTTAAAACAACGATAACCGTCCGACGGTTGGCCGGATACGGTGCCGCTACGGTCTACCGTTCGGGTACCACACAGTCTCCGATCGCGACGAAATTCGACAGGCGGCCTAGCTATATTAAAATAAGACCGCACGTCAAATTTCAACCTCATCGAAGAAAGTTTTACGCACACTTTGAAAACAGGGATTTGACGATGCCGCGGTCGCGTGCGAGTGTGGTCGAACTCAGAACGGGCAACGACGAGAACCGGCAACTAACAACGGATGCAAGTTTGAAAACTGGCGGCAACGGAGATGCCGATGCAATGCAGATGATGCGCATGATGCGACGATGATGCGACAAAAGAAAATAGACACGCGACGAAAATGGAATAAAGGGGGGAATCTTCTGGAACGTCGGCATCGGGCTGTCACATCCAGGCTATCACAGCCGGCGTGGGCGAGCTTGCTCCAGGGGCGGAGAGACAGCGAGAAGGAGGGGCCTTCAATGTGGTGATCGCGGTAGATCCTGTCCTTGATTGCCTGCGAGGCGCAGATGATGAGGAAATCCTCGGGGTGGTGGAGGTGGACCGAGAAATCGCCGGGGTGCAGGTCAAGGTTGTTGAAGAGCGCGTCTGCGACCTCGTCTGCAGCGACGGGTGGCCTGGAGCCAGTGATGGTGGCCACCATCCCGCTCTGTAGCACCGCCTCAGCCTCCTCGATCTCAACGGAGCGGGGGATGAGGACGTGCGCTGGGCCCGAGGGGCCGACAACGGGTGTTGCGGCGCGAGGCGGTGGGGGGTGGGGGGTGGGGCGTTGGTGTTGCGCGTCGCTGGGGCGGAGCGGCCGTCGTCAGCAGAGCACGATCACGTGCCCGACGCGTAGGCGTGCAGTTCCTGGACTCGTGGCCGAGGAGAAGGCAGCGCCGGCATCGCAGCCTGTTAGTGCAGTTGCGGACGGCGTGGCCCGGGTTGAGGCAGTGGAAGCAGAGGCCTGCCGACTCCTCCGGCGTGGGGCTGCGGCGGAGCTGCGGCGTGGGAGCGTCCACGCGGCGGGCGTTGCGTCGTTTCCTGCTGCTCGGCAGTTCCCAGGCGCCGCTAGCGTTCGCTGCGGGCGTCGCCGCCTCCTCCACGCGGTGGACCTCCGAGCGAGGGCCCAGGCAGGTCGATGCGAGTGCGTGCAGGGGCGGGGCGGGAGCCGCCTGCAGCTAGCCGCCGACGGCGGAGGAGGAGGGGGGGGGTGCGGGCAACGTCGCGGTAGGAGCACATGCCGGAGGAGGAGCTGTCTGAGTCCTTCCAGCGATCCTCGCCGTGGTGGCGGCGCGCGCCGCGGCCGTCGTCGAAGGGGGCCAAGGCGCGGGGGAGGCGGGGGCAGCCGGCGGCCAGGACGGAGGCGGGGCTGCTCGACTAGGCTAGGGACACGGGAGCTGGGACGAGCGGAGTGGAGCGAAGGGGCCATTCAGTTATTCATTTATGACTACAGTTTAGTTCTCTTTATATGGTCAACTTTTCATTCATCACTCATTTTTAGGAGGCTATGATGTGGGTATTACCAACACCTCCCTTAATGTTTTATGATAGCATGATAGTTGTCCTGTTCAGTTATACATTTCATTTCTTCTTTTGTTTGTGTATGATTTCAGCTTTTTCCTGTGTCCGACATAACTTATTCCTTTTAATTGATGGAATTATATCAACTTCAGCTTTTATTTAGATTTCATCTTCTAATTTAGTCTTTATTTGTTGCATTCATTTTCTTTTTTAGTCTAACCGTTTTTAGAGTTTAGCTATTTGTCAGTCTCATCTGCAAACGTTTCATGCGGTCATGCTCCAGCAAGCATGAAGATAGCCTATATTTTGCTCTTCCCTTTTCATTTATTTTTGCTCTTTTCTGCAGTTTATCCCATGCCACACAAGGGTTGAATTCAATTGTGCCACTGATGACTGCGTGCTTTTTGAGGAATGCGAGGGGCGGAAATTCCTCCTTGAGATAAGGAAAAAACACTAGAGGACCCACATCTGTGTCAAGGTGGCAATATTCCTTGTGGGGACGGGTACCCGTGGGGATTTATCCATCATGGAGGGGGGATGGGGGACAAATTCGCCCCATGAGTATTGTTTGGTGGGTACCCTTTAGTCCGGCGGGGCGGGGATGGGGATGAAATTTCCCCCATGGGGACTCCATAGATACCCGAAAACTATGTCATACGTATTGCAAATGCATAATATATAGATTAATGTCTAGATATTCCACATAAATATTTTTTTTCACCTCTCCGAACAAATATGCACTCTCCAATCTCACCTATCCTAGTTAGTTTTGAGATCTCCATGGATACCCGACGGGTATTGGGTACCCGTTATTGACGGGGATGGGGGGTGTTTTGTGAAAATATGATATCATCAACATAAATTTGACATACAAACAGTTCATTATCATAAGATTTTGTGAAAAGAGTTGGATCGAGTGAACCAGGTTTGAAGCCTTTCTTCATGAGGAATTCCTTCAGTGTATCATACCATGCCCGAGGGGCTTGCTTGAGACCATATAGCGCCTTTTTGAGTCTGAAGACTTTGTCTGGATTCTTTGGATCCTCAAAACCTGGGGGCTGAGCAACATATACTTCTTCCTCAAGCTTACCATTGAGGAATGCACTTTTCACATCCATTTGATATAAGATGATGTTATGATGATTAGCATAAGCAAGTAGAATTCGAATAGCTTCAAGTCTAGCAACAGGTGCAAAAGTTTCATCGAAATCTATTCCTTCAACCTGGGTGTAGCCTTGGGCTACAAGTCGTGCCTTGTTCCTCACCACTTGCCCGTCCTCATCTTGCTTGTTTCGGAAAATCCACTTGGTGCCGATGATGTTATGCTTGCGAGGATCGGGTCGTTTGACGAGCTCCCATACGTCATTCAGCTTGAATTGAAGAAGTTCGTCTTGCATGGCTTGGATCCACTCCGGTTCCAGAAAAGCCTCAACTACTTTTGAGGGTTATGTGATAGATACAGAAGAGAAATGCCCACAAAAGTTAACTAAGTGTGAAGCTTTTGAGCGAGTGAGAGGACCTGGCGCGTTGATGTCGTTGAGGATTTTTTCAAGTTCTACTTCATTTGCAATCCTCGGATGAGCTGGTTGAGGATTTTGTCTGGGCTGAGGAAGTGGTGTTGTTGCAATTTCCTCAGGAACATCTTCTTGTCTTTCATCAGCGATGGGGATTGTTTCTTCACCAATTTCCTCAATGGGAACAATGTCTTCAGTAGGTTTAAGCTTTATTGCTTCCTCAGGAGACAACTTATCTGGATCAGAAGGCAATTGCTCTCTTTGCGAGCCATTAGTTTCATCGAACCGCACATCTACAGTCTCAACAACTTTGTTGTGATAGTTGTTGAAAACTCTGTAGGTGTGCGAGTCCTTTCCGTAACCGAGGATAAAACCTTCATGTGCCTTAGGTGCAAATTTTGAGCTATGATGAGGATCTCTAATCCAGCATTTTGCACCAAAGACTTTGAAATAACTTACATTGGGTTTCTTGTCAGTGAGGAGTTCATATGAGGTTTTCTTGAGGAATTTGTGAAGATATACCCTGTTGATGATATGACATGCAGTGTTGATTGCTTCAGGCCAGAAGCGACGAGGAGTCTGATATTCTTCAAGCATAGTTCTTGCCATTTCAACCAGAGTCCAGTTCTTTCTTTCGACGACACCATTCTGCTGAGGAGTATAAGGAGCAGACAATTCGTGACTAATACCAAGTTCATCAAGATAATCATCAAGACCAGTGTTTTTGAACTCGGTTCCATTATCACTCCTAATATGTTTGATCTTGATGCCGAAGTTCGTCGAGGCCCTTGAAGAGAATCGTTTGAAGATTTCCTGCACTTCAGTTTTATACACTATGATATGCACCCAAGTGTATATGGAATAATCATCAACTATGACAAAGCCATATAGAGATGCTGCATTGGTTAGTGTTGCATAGTGAGTAGGTCCAAACAAATCCATATGAAGCAATTCAAATGGACGGGTAGTGGTCATAATGGTTTTGGAGGGATGCTTGGATCTGGTCATTTTCCCAGATTCACAAGCACCGCAGAGATGATCCTTGAGGAATTTGACAGATTCGATGCCAATGACATGCTTCTTCTTCGCAAGTGTGTGCAAATTCCTCATGCCTGCATGACCTAGTCTTCGGTGCCACAGCCATCCTTCTGAGGTTTTTGCTAGTAAGCAAGTGGCCGGTTGAGGACCTGTAGAGAAGTCAACAATGTACAAATCCCCTCTTCTTACACCTTCGAAGACTTTGGATCTGTCAGATTCCATGATGACTACACATCTATATCTACCAAAGATAACAATCATATCAAGATCACAAAGCATCGAGACTGACATGAGGTTAAAACCAAGGGATTCAACAAGCATCACTTTGTCCATATGCCTATCCTTGGAAATAGCTACTTTGCCAAGTCCCAATACCTTGCTTTTACCTTTATCAGCATATGTGATTTGCTTCAGAGGTGATGGAGTTAGTGGCATATTCATCAGTAGGCTTTTATCACCAGTCATGTGATGTGTGCAGCCACTATCGAGAACCCACTCAGTGTTTTTGGGTTTGTCATCCTGCAGATGAATTAGTACAGCTTACCATCTCATATGCTTCAAGTTTGAAGAATATGATGCTAATTTCATCAGTTTAGTGATTTCATCACTACAGAAATGTAAGGACGTGTGAAATATTTCTATTTCATCAATCATTAGCTTGCGTCCTATCAAGCATTTCCTCAGGTCTCCAGCAAATTCTTCAGATGATGATTTTCATCTAGAGACCTGACCTGCAGAAGTGATTAGTTTGATTTCTTCACCACCCACATCTGAAGGGGTGGCAAAGCGTTCAACATCCTGCAAGCACCATATGAGAAAGGTTGCATTGAAGCTAATGCACTTCTCTTAACAGTAGGGGGGTTAAAGTACTCATATGAGTATGCAGAGAACTGGTTTGAGGATTTATGAACATAATGATTTGAAGAGTAGCACTCATAATCATATTCCTTGTAGTTTCCCTGCATGTTCGACGTATAAGCACGGGTATGAGCATAGTTTTGACCAGTTGAGGATTTTGATCCTCTTGAAGACTTTGGTCCTCCTGAGGAATTTGATCTGGGGTTCAGATTCTTCAGAGGTGATGTCATGAGGACATTCACTTGAAGATTTTCAAGACAGCTTTTGGGAACCCAGATTTTCCTCACAGGAGGGCCATTCCTGCAGTTAGTTCCAACATATCGAGCAAATACTTTACCAGATTGATCTTTGAACAGTTTATAGTTGGAATCAAATGACTCATCCGAGGAATAGGATAATTCACATGAGAAGCCAGTTAGATTAGATGGATCAAAAGGAGGCCCAGTAGCAGCAACCCATGAGGTTTTGGGATACTGCTCAGGTTTCCAATAAGATCCATCAGCATTCAATTTCCTCTCAAAGGCAATTCCTTCTTTCCTCGGGTTCCTGTTCAAGATCTGCTTTTTGAGCACATCACAAAGGATTTGATGTCCTTTAAGGCTTTCGTACATGCCTGTCAAGTACAATTCCTTCAACCCTGCATTTTCATCAGTGACATTTGTGTTTTCCTCAAGTGAGAAATAGACACAACAGGTGCAGTTGAAGAATTTGTAGCAGTGGTAGCATTTGAAGATTCTGGTGAAGAATTAGCAGTTTCACGATCAATGCATTTAAGACATGGAGGAATAAATTCAACTTGACTAGCGCTGATCTGTTGAGCTAGTAATGAATCATTTTCAGTACGAAGATCATCATAAGACATCCTCAGCTTCTCAAGATCAAGCTTCCTTTGAAGAAATTCGTAGGAAAGCTTCTCATGATCAGTGAGGAGTGTATCATAACGATCCTGAAGAATATCAAATCTAGACTGAAGATTTTTCATGTCATCAGCTAGGATTTGATTAAGATTCATTTCATCATTCAACAGATCATCACTTTTGTCTAGCAGTTTTTGAAGCTTTTCCAGAGCAGTTTGTTGTTTAGTGGCAATGATGGCAAGTTTACTGTAACTGGGTTTTTTGTAATCATCATGTTCACAGTCACTTGAATCAGAGGAGGAGGCATTATGTGATACCTTTGAACCTTTTGCCATGAAGCAATAGGTTGGAGAGAAGTCATCAGCATAGTCATCAGTATGGATGGTGCACTCATTTTCTTCAATATTGAAGATTGACTTGCTGACGAAATTGGTTGCTAGTGCAAGACTAGCCTGTCCGGATTCTGAATCTTCTCCAGAGCCTTCTTCATCATCACATTCTTCTGATTCTGCCTCGGAATCCATTTCCTTGCCAATAAGTGCCCGAGCCTTTCTGAAGCTAGTCTTCTTGTGTGAGGAAGACTTTGAAGATGAGGATTTTGAGGATTTCTTCTTCTTCCTTGAGTCATCAGAACTGTCATCCTTGTATTTCTTCTTCTTTGATTCCTTTCCCCAGCGAGGACAATCAGCAATGTAATGACCTGATTTCTTGCACTTGTGACAGGTCCGTTTCTTGTAGTCCTCAGATGCAGATTCTGATTTCCTCATGTCTCTTCTTGATGATTTACCGAACTGGCCTCGTCGTGTAAATCTCTGGAATTTCCTCACAAGCATTGCAAGCTCCTGTCCAAATTCTTCAGGGTCACAACTGCTGTCATCTGTTTCTTCTTCAGATGAGGAAATTGCTCTAGCCTTCAGTGCTCGTGGTCTGGAATAGCTTGGTCCATATAGATCTCTCTTTTCTTCTTGCTGGAATTCATGAGTATTTAGGCTTTCAAGAATATCAGCTGGATCTAGCATCTTGTAGTCTGGTCTTTCTTGAATCATCAGAACTAGAGTGTCAAATGAAGGATCCAAGGATCTCAGCAGTTTCTTCACCACTTCGTGATCAGTGATGTCTCGAGCTCCCTATGCTTGCAGTTCATTTGATATATCAGTGAGGCGATCAAAGGTGTCTTGGCAGCATTCATTGTCATGTCTCTTGAAGCGATTGAAGAGATTTCGAAGAATATCAACACGAGAGTCACGCTGGGTTGATACTCCTTCATTTACCTTGCACAATCTCTCCCAGATCAGTGTTGCAGATCCCAAAGCACTTACTCTTCCAAACTGACCTGGGCTCAAATAGCCACAGATGATGTTCTTCGCTTGAGAATCGAGTTGCTTAAATCTCTTCACATCAGCTGCAGTGACACTTGCAGAAACGAGGGGAACGCCATTTTCCACAATATACCAGAGATCATTGTCAATTGCTTGCAGATGCAGTTGCATTTTGTTCTTCCAGAAAGGAAAGTTCTTCCCTTCGTAGGTGGGACATGGTGCAGTCACCTTGAACATGCCTGCAGTCGACATAACTAAAACTCCAGGTGGTTAAACCAAAATCACACAGAACAAGGGAGTACCTTGCTCTGATACCAATTGAAAGTGCGTTATATCGACTAGAGGGGGGGTGAATAGGAGATTTTTAGAATTTCATTGCTGAGGAAATTCCTTTTGAGGAAATTCCTCACTGATGACTAACTTACAGCGGAAACAGTTAAGGATCAGTTGTGCAATCGTTCACAATGGCAGTATTACAGAGTGAAGATTATGAAAACAGATTGCACAGCAAGCAGGCACGCAGAATACAGATGATGATTTACTCAAGTGAAGAATTTGGGGTTGAGGAAATTCAGAGAAAGTCTTCAGCAAATTCTTCAAACAGTCACAGTGAAAGTCATCAACACATAATACAGAGAATGTAAAGAGTTGAGGAATTAGAACCCGATTCTTGGTGAAGACTGCTGTTGATGACCCAGTTCCAACTGCTGTGACAGTTGTACATCTGGTTTGGAGCGGCTTGGTATTTAAACCAAAGGACACCCAGTCCTGGGACACACAGTCCCTACCGTATTCTCCTTGAGCTAAGGACACACAGTCCTCGCCCAACACTCGTGGTAAGTCTTCAGGGCAGACTTCCAAACCCTCACAAACTTGGTCACCCGGCGATCCACAATTGACTGCTGGATTGCTCTAGACCATGACGCCTAACCGTCTGGAGGATGCACAGTCCTCAAAGGTAAAAGGCTTCAGTCCCACACAGGAACAACTTCTTCAGTGATGCTCAATCACTAGATTTGGTTTGTGGTTTCGGTGGGTGGTGTATTTCCTCACTGATGATTTACTCTCGAAAGCTCTGAGGAATTGGGTTGCTCTTATGACAAGTGTCAGTTTCTAGCGGAGCAGCCAACCAGCTAGTGGTTGTGGGGGGCGGCTATTTATAGCCTGGGAGCATCCCGACATGATTTGACATTAATGCCCTTAAATAATATGACCGTTGGAGTGGATAAGATCAGTGACTTGGCGTGGCTTATCGAAACGGTCGGGACTCTCAACTGTGAGAGTCCTCATGTCACTCATATTCCTCACTTGAGGCTTTTGGTAGGATTTGGCTTGGGTTGAGCATCATGAGGAAGTCCATTCCATAGTGTTACTTTGACCCCCTTTAACAGTACGGTGTTCCTATTCATCAAATGCGAAGAAAGTAAAACAGAAAGCGAAAATCTTCACGCTTCAATTTCTTCAGAACGATTTTCTTCAGGAATCACCGATCTTCTCAATATCAATATCTTCATGAGGAATATCAATTTCATCGCAGATTCTTCGCGATTCATTTCTTCAACTTCAGACCAATTTCTTCAACTGAAGACATATATTTTTAGGGGTCGATATTCTTCAAATATCTCAAACTCCTCAATGACTTATAGATCCTGTGTACACTTAAAAACACATTAGATACTTAACCTATAAGTCTTCAAACCACCAAAATCACTAAGGGGCACTAGATGCACTTACACATAGTGTGCCATTTGTGCATCTTTTTTTTTGTTTATTTCCAGTGTGAGCATTCATTTATCAGTTTTTTGGTCTCCATTATATTATTGTTGTGGCCAATTTTGAGAAAGAGAGGAAAATTAAAGGGCATACAGCCAAGCGAGAGTCTAGTTTGCATCCAGTATCATGTTTACTTGGCTCCTATTTTTGTTACTTTTTATTGAAGCTAATGTCACTCCCATTCAGTCCATGTCGACACAAAGCGTCAAGGTATGAATTGGTAACGGGTTTGCAAGTGACCGGTTAGGGGATGGGCTGGGGCCAACATGTGTTTGAAGGTCGAAGAGGGGGAGGGAGAATACGACCTCAAACTGAAATGAAAACAATTGCTTTTTCGGCTATACAGTCTGAACTCAAATTACTACAAAGACACCTGTTAAGAACTGCGTGAAGAAGGAAAACGACGTATGTCTGCGCAGGGCCGGTCCATACATTTCAGAGGCCCCGGGGCGAGACAACAAAATGTGACCCTTGTAGACAGATAAAAATTTAGAATTTGTCGTATTTTAACAGCAATTCAGTAATCAGTACATAGTATAGATCAATGGTCTTTGAACAGGGACAATGAAGCACACGCCACATGTTATTTATTTGTAATAATCTAGAGATGTACAACATAGTAGTACGAAAACAATATAGTTGTACAAAAGATCACTCTTCTAAATGGAAATTTTTTGTCAATTGAACCTTTTTTCTCGGATTCTATTAGTTCATCTCTCTGTTTTTTTCTCTTCCTTTTCTCACTACGAGATAAACATTTTCTAAAGGACATGTCACCAATCAATTGCAAAAAAAGAGTCAATACAGGGAACAAAAGCACCTGGACATGGGCTCGATCTCGATGTGAAATCTTCCCTGTGCTCCCTACACTCTCTGTGTATCAAGAATAAATCAGTTTTCATAGAGGAATAGAGGACCAAGCAGAAAAGAAAATGAGAATACTGCTACTCTACTGCTGTATACGTATAGGTGTGACGTACCCCTGGCTCCAGCCTCCAGAGATGCACCGGTGCAGGCCCTGCACGGCTGCACCGACGAGTAGAGAAGGGGCCTCAAAACTAGATGCAAATCCTGCAGCGATGTCCTTCCCCTGCTCCGAAATTCCGAATCTGGAGGAGGAGTCTCCAGGGCCTGGGAGTGTCTCAGCTATTTAACATCAAATCTGTTGCGGATTAGGGGAAGGAGGGAGAAGATTGGGGAAGGGAAATCACCGTTGGTCTTCATTAATGGCGGCACGGGAGCGACGGCCTCGTCGCCTCGAATCAGGCGCGGGAGCCGCGGCGTTGTTCCTCGAGGAGGAGTCAATGAGGGCAGGGCAGGACCTTAATTGGCGAGGCAACCACAGGAGGCGAGGTGACGAGAGGTAACAGGCGAGGCTCGCTACGTGCTGCGGTGCTGGGCCGGGGCCCCTACCTCCGAGGGGCCCAGGGCAGGCGCCCCGTTGCCCCGGCCTGTGGGCCGACCCTGAGTCTGCGAGCGGTTGCCCTGAGCATCGTGGGCAGCTGGGTTGTGCAGCGTTGCTGCTCGAGGAGAGCGGTGGTATGTCGGGGCGGCGGACCCATAAGGCGGTGCCGGTTGTTTGCGCTGGGCGCACGGAGCGGTGGATGTCTGGGCGGCGGCCCCGAGGGTATCATTATGGCGTCTAGACTTCTATGGCAACGATGATGGTGGGAGCGAGGTTGTCGACGAGGCAATGGTTGCGGTAGTCGTCTCTTCTTCGGTGTGTCCACAATATTGTCTCGGATTGTTTGCTGCTATGGAGTCGAAGCTGCGGCGGTGGGGCCCTGTGGTGTATGATGACTGGCTGCAGGCGGCCCGTTCGCCGATCTTCCATGGCGCCAGCCGTGCCTGGTTTTGTTCTGCTGAGTTCTTCGTCACAGTCGGAGCTGCGTTGTCTAATTGCGGGTCGACATGTCGTCGTTTAAGGTGGGCTTTGTCCTGAGTGTTTCAGTTGATGGGAGCAGGCTTTGTCCTAGTTGTTTTGATTTTTGTCCGGTTTTTCGTAATTAAATGGGCAATTTTCTTCTGCTTAACTAATATATGAGGTAGCCTTTGTCTTTGTTTCGATATTTTTTTGGAAAACAGATGACTGAAAACTAGACACTCCCTTTCCTTTTGGGGCATGGTCCCTTTTTATTTTGGTTTCTCAGTCACCAAGTGTCTAGGAAATAACAGGAACTCCTTGGGAGTTTAATACTCGCTTTATAAAAATATAAGAGGGTTCAGATCGTAGTGTGATATAAACGCTCTTATATTTCTTTACGGAGGTAGTAGTTGTTTGCGTTTGTTAGAAAAACGTAAGTATATCAGTAATTTGCTCTCAACATAATGATGATAATGTTGTACTGAGTTTTGCCTTTGTAGTATACTATAATTACATTTTGGCCCCTGGAAAAATGGTTCTCGTCAAGTCGGTCATCACGACCATCGCATCTACTATATGACGGCTTTAAATTCCCCAGTTAAAGTTTTGAAAAAGATTGATGCTCTTCGTCGTGCCTATCTCTGGGCTGGGTGTGACAAGGTCACAGGAGGAAAATGTAAGGTGAATTGGGAGAAAGTTTGCAAGTCAAAGCTGCATGGTGGTCTTGGGATTTTAAATCTGGAAAAGTTTGCGACAGTACTTCAGCTCCGTTGGCTGTGGTTTAATTGGCAGGACCCAACCAAGCCTTGGGTGGGCTTGGGCACTCCTTGCAACAAGCATGACCACAACATCTTCGCGTCGGCCTCCAAGGTTCATGTAGGAGATGGCCTTCGTGCAACTTTATGGAAGTCAACTTGGCTTGATGGCATAAGACCCAAAGATATTGCTTCAAAAATTTATGAAATCTCCAACAAAAAGAACTCTTCTGTCCACAAGGCATTGACTAATGTCTCCTGGATCTCTCGGGTGAAGGCAACCTCGGTCGTCTCCCTGAGCACATCGCCCAGTTTGTCAGTTTTGGGAAAGACTCACCCACATTCACTTGGACCCGGCCATGCATGACTCCATCAGCTGGAAACTCACAACTCACGGTCATTACTCCGCATCCTCGGCATACCGGGCTCATTTCATTGTTTGGTGGACACGGATATGAACCAAAATGTATGAAAAAACTGGGCACCCCCAAAGTGCAAACTCTCTGCCTCGCTCGTTATCAACAATATGATTTGGACGGCTGGCGGACTGTACCACCGCGGATGACCGAACTGCAACCTATGTCCGCTCTGCCAACAAGTTCAGGAAACAGCGGCCCACCTTCTCTTCGAGTTGTTGCCCCTAGGACCGGGGTACCAGGCCCGTCGGCTTGCGGCCCCGGCCGCGACGCGCTGTGCTAGGCCAATTTGGCCCGACGACGGGCCCAACAAGCAAGACCCTCGTGAGGCGGGCGCCGGGAAGGCGCCATCAAGGGCCTCAAGGAGCAACTCCCCTCTAAGATGCATCCCAAGGCCACGTGAGGACCTCGCAGGGCAGGCAAGTCAAGGGCAAGCAGGTGGGGCCGTATGGTCCTGCCCCCCTCACGTGGGTGACGTGAGCCATGCTGCGCGGCCCCATGGTCGGTGCCAATAGGCGCAGACGGAGAAGCTTTCCTCTTTGGTTAAGGGAGCTGAGCCAGCCGCGGGTTCCCAAAGCGACCCCAAAGGTTTCGTGATCGGTGCAAGAGGACTAAGGCTGGGGGCTCTGCAGGACGGAGGTCACCCCCGAGCCCACTAGCGTGTCACGAAGAAAGGCTTTTGCAGGTGAAGACCACCTTTGTCAGAGCGAACTGCAGTCCTATCCCCTTTCAAAATGGCCGTTGTGGGAACCCTTCCAGCCAATTGTGTTTTTGGGGAAGAGGACCAAGGCCAGTATAAAAGAGAGGCTCGACCTCTGTAGCAGGGGGATCCCCACCGTCTTCACTAGGGCAAGAACCCGCCTTTGTACTCGTCTTCCACCTCAAGTAATCCAGACAAGCAGGAGTAGGGTATTACATCACAAGGTGGCCCTGTTGGAAATATGCCCTAGAGGCAGTAATAATTAGTTGTTATTATATTTCTTTGTTCATGATAATCGTTTATTATCCATGCTATAATTGTATTGATTGGAAACACAGTGCATGTGTGGATACATAGACAAAACACTGTCCCTAGTAAGCCTCTAGTTGACTAGCTCGTTGATCAAAGATGGTCAAGGTTTCCTGACCATAGGCAAGTGTTGTCACTTGATAATGGGATCACATCATTAGGAGAATCATGTGATGGACTAGACCGAAACTAATAGACGTAGCATGTTGATCGTGTCATTTTGTTGCTACTGTTTTCTGCGTGTCAAGTATTTGTTCCTATGACCATGAGATCATATAACTCACTAACACCGGAGGAATGGTTTGTGTGTATCAAACGTCGCAACATAACTGGGTGACTATAAAGATGCTCTACAGGTATCTCCGAAGGTGTTCGTTGAGTTAGTATGGATCGAGACTGGGATTTGTCACTCCGTGTGACGGAGAGGTATCTCGGGGCCCACTCGGTAATACAACATCACACACAAGCCTGGCAAGCAATGTGACTTAGTGTATGTCACGGGATCTTGCATTACAGAACGAGTAAAGAGACTTGCCGGTAAACGAGATTGAAATAGGTATGTGGATACTGACGATAGACTCTCGGGCAAGTAACATACCGAAGGACAAAGGGAATGCCATACGGGATTATATGGATCCTTGGCACTGAGGTTAAAACGATAAGATCTTCGCAGAATATGTGGGATCCAATATGGGCATCCAGGTCCCGCTATTGGATATTGACCGAGGAGTCACTCGGGTCATGTCTACATAGTTCTCGAACCCGCAGGGTCTGCACACTTAAGGTTCGACGTTGTTTTATGTGTATTTGAGTTATATGGTTGGTTACCGAATGTTGTTCGGAGTCCCGGATGAGATCACGGACGTCACGAGGGTTTGAATGGTCCGGAAACGAAGATTGATATATAGGATGACCTCATTTGATTACCGGAAGGTTTTCGGAGTTACCGGGAATGTACCGGGAATGACGAATGGGTTCCGGGTGTTCATTGGGGGGGGGCAACCCACCCCGAGGAAGCCCATAGGCCTTGGGGGTGGCGCACCAGCCCTTGGTGGGCTGGTGGGATAGCCCAAGAGGGCCCTATGCGCCAAGGATAGAAAATCAAAGAGAAAAGAAAAAAAAAGGTGGGAAAGGAGAGAAGGACTCCACTTTCCAATCCTAGTTGAACTAGGATTGGAGGAGGACTCCTCCTCCCTTGGTGGCGCAACCCTTGGGGCTCCTTGAGCCTCAAGGCAAGCCTCCCCTCCCCTCGTCCTATATATATGGAGCTATTAGGGTTGATTTGAGACAACTTTTGCCACGACAGCCCGACCACATACCTCCACGGTTTTACCTCTAGATCGCGTTTCTGCGGAGCTCGGGCGGAGCCCTGCTGAGATTAGATCACCACCAACCTCCGGAGCGCCGTCACGCTGCCGGAGAACTCATCTACCTCTCCATCTCTCTTGCTGGATCAAGAAGGCCGAGATCATCGTCGAGCTGTACGTGTGGTGAACGCGGAGGTGCCGTCCGTTCGGCACTAGATCGGAGCGGATCGTGGGACGGATCGCGGGACGGTTCGTGGGACGGTTCGCGGGGCGGATCAAGGGACGTGAGGACGTTCCACTACATCAACCGCGTTTCTTAACGCTTCTGCTGTGCGATCTACAAGGGTACGTAGATCGGAAATCCCCTCTCGTAGATGGACATCACCATGATAGGTCTTCGTGCGCGTATGAAATTTTTTGTTTCCCTTGCGACGTTCCCCAATAGTGGCATCATGAGCTAGGTTCATGCGTAGATGTCTTCTCGAGTAGAACCCAAAAGTTTTTGTGGGCGGTGATGTGCGTTTTGCTGCCCTCCTTAGTCTTTTCTTGATTCTGCGGTATTGTTGGATCGAAGCGGCTCGGACCGACATTACTCGTACGCTTACGAGAGACTGGTTTCATCGCTATGAGTAACTCCGTTACTCAAAGATGACCGGCGAGTGTCGGTTTCTCCAACTTTAGTTGAATCAGATTTGACCGAGGAGGTCCTTGGATGAGGTTAAATAGCAATTCATATATCTCCGTTGTGGTGTTTGCGTAAGTAATATGCGATCCTACTAGATACCCATGGTCACCACGTAAAACATGCAACAACAATTAGAGGACGTCTAACTTGTTTTTGCAGGGTATGCTTGTGATGTGATATGGCCAACGATGTGATGTGATATATTGGATGTATGAGATGATCATGCTGTAATAGTTAATATTGACTTGCACGTCGATGGTACGACAACCGGCAGGAGCCATAGGGTTGTCTTTAAACTAACGTTTGTGCTTGGAGATGCTTTACTATATTGCTAGGACGTAGCTTTAGTAGTAATAGCATGAGTAGCACAACAACCCCGATGGCGACACGTTGATGGAGATCATGATGATGGAAATCATGGTGTGACGCCGATGACAAGAAGATCGTGCCGGTGCTTTGGTGATGGAGATCAAGAAGCACGTGATGATGGCCATATCATGTCACTTATGAATTGCATGTGATGTTATTCCTTTATGCACCTTATCTTGCTTAGAACGACGGTAGCATTATGAGGTGATCTCTCACTAAAATTTCAAGACGAAATTGTGTTCTCCCCGACTGTGCACCGTTGCGACAGTTCTTCGTTTCGAGACACCACGTGATGATTGGGTGTGATAGACTCAACGTTCACATACAACGGGTGCAAAACAGTTGCACACGCGGAACACTCGGGTTAAGCTTGACGAGCCTAGCATGTGCAGACATGGCCTCGGAACACATGAGACCGAAAGGTCGAGCATGAATCGTATAGTTGATATGATTAGCATAGAGATGCTTACCACTGAAACTATTCTCGACTCACGTGATGATCGGACTTGAGATAGTGGATTTGGATCATGTACCACTCAAATGACTAGAGAGATGTAACTTTTGAGTGGGAGTTCTTAAGTAATATGATTAATTGAACTAATTGTCATGAACATAGTCTAATGGTCTTTGCGAATTATGATGTAGCTTGCGCTATAGCTCTACTGGTTTTATATGTTCCTAGAGAAAATTTAGTTGAAAGTTGATAGTAGCAAACTTTGCAGACTGAGTCTGTAAAATCGAGGATTGTCCTCGTTGCTGCGCAGAAGGCTTTTGTCCTTAATGCACCACTCGGTGTGCTGCACCTCGAGCGTCGTCTGTAGATGTTGTGAACATCCGACATACACGTTTCTGATGACTACACGATAGTTCAGTGCAAAATACTTAATGGCTTAGAAGCAAGGCGCCGAAGACGTTTTGAAACGTCACGGAACATAAGTGATGTTCTAAAGAGATGAAATTGTGATTTCATGCTTGGGCCCTTGTTAAGAGGTACGAGACCTCCAACAAGATTCTTTGTCCACAAAGTAAAGGAGAAAAGCTCAATCGTTGAGCGTGTGCTCAGATTGTCTGAGTACGACAATCGCTTGAATCAAGTGGGAGTTAATCTTCCAGATGAGATAGTGATAGTTCTCCAAAGTCACTGCCACCAAGCTGTGAGAGCTTCGTGATGAACTATAACATATCAAGGATAGATACAATGATCCTTGAGCGATTCGCGATGTTTGACACTGCGAAAGTAGAAATCAAGAAGGAGCATCAATAGTTGATGGTTTGTAAAACCACTATGTTTCAAGAAAGGCAAGGGCTAGAAGGGATACTTCGTGAAACGGCAAAACAGTTGCTGCACTAATGAAGAGACCCAAGATTAAACCCACACACGAGACTAAGTGCTTCTGTGATGAGGGGAACAGTCACTGAGGCGGAGCAACTCTAGATACTTGGTAGATAAGAAGGCTGGCAAAAGTCGAAAGGAGTATATTTGATATACATGATGTTGATGTGTACTTTACTAGTACTCCTAGTAGCATGAGGGTATTGGATACCAGTTCGGTTGCTAAGTGATTAGTAACACGAAATGATAGCTACGGCATAAACGGAGACTAGCTAAAGGCGAGGTGACGATACGTGTTGGAAGTGTTTCCAAGATTGATATGATCAAAACGTCGCACGCTCCCTCTACCATCGGGATTGGTGTTAAATCGAAATAATTGTTATTTGGTGCTTGCGTTAAGCATGAACATGATTAGATCGTGTTTTCTGCAGTACGATTATTCATTTAAAGAGAATAATGGTTACTCTATTTGCTTGAATAATCACCTTCAATGGTTTATTGAATCTCGATCGTAGTGTTACACATGTTCATGATATTGGTGCCAAAAGATACGAGGTAATGATGATAGTACCACTTACTTGTGGCACTGCCGCTTGAGTCATGTTGGTATAAATTGCATGAAGAGGCTCCATGCTGATGGATCTTTATACTCACTTAATTTTGAATCACTAGTGACATGCAAATCATACCACATGAGCAAGGCCTTGTTTTCATTGAGATGAAACAAGATAGTAACTTGTTGGAAGTGATACATTTTGATGTATGCAGTCCAATGGGTGCTGAGGCACGCAGTGGATATCATTATGTTCTTACTTCAATGACGATTTGAGTAGATACAAGAGTATTTACTTAATGAATCACAAGTCTGAAATATTGAAAAGTTCAATTCTGTTTCGGAGTGAAGTTCGTCGTAACAAGAGGATAAACTGTCTACGATATGATCATAGAAATGAATATCTGAGTTACGAGTTTTGGTACGCAGTTAAGACAATGTGGAAATTGTTTCGCAGTTCATGCCACCTGGAACATCATAGTGTGATGATGTGTCTCAACGTCATAGCCACGCACTATTTGGTATGGTGCATGCTATGATGTCTCTTATCGAATTACCACTATCGTTTATGGGTTATGCATTAGAGATAACCGCATTCACTTTAAATAGGGCACCGCGTATTTCCGTTGAGATGACACAGTATAGACTGAGGTTTAGAGAAATCTAAACTGTCGTTTCTTGAAAGTTTGGGGCTTCGACACTTATGTGAAAAAGTTTCAGTCTGACAAGCTCGAACCGAAAGCGGATAAATGCGTTTTCATAGGATATCCAAAACAGTTGGGTACATCTCCTATCTCAGATCCGAAAGCAAAGTGTTTGTTTCTAGAAACGGATCCTTTCTCGAGGAAAGGTTTCTCTCGAAAGAATTGAGTGGGAGGGTGGTAGAACTTGATGAGGTTATTGAACCATCACTTCAACCAGTGTGTAGCAGGGCACAGGAAGTTGTTCCTGTGGCGCCTACACCAATTGAAGTGAAAGCTGATGATGGTGATCATCGAGCATCGGATCAAGTTACTACAAGCCTCGTAGGTTGACAAGATCATATACTACTGCAGAGTGGTACGGTAACCCTGTCTTGGAGGTCATGTTGTTGAGCAACAGTGAACCTACGAGTTATGGAGAAAGCAATGGTGGGCCCGGATTCCGACAAATGGCTGGAAGCCATGAAATCCGAGAGAGGATCCATGTATTAAAACAAAGTGTAGACTTTGGAAGAACTACTTGATGGTAGTAAGACTATTGAGTAAAGATGGATCTTTAAAAGGAAGACATACGATGATGGTGATAAGTCACTATTAAGAAAAGCTCGACTTGTCGCAAAGATGTTTCCGACAAGATCAAACAGTTGACTATGATGAGACTTTCTCACTCGTAGCGATGCTAAAAGTCTGTTAGAATTATGTTAGTAGTTGTTGCATTATTTATGAAATATTGCACGTAGGATGTCAAAATATTGTTTCCTCGACGGTTTCCTTGAGCAAACATTGTATGTGATACTACCAGGAGGTTTTGTCGATCCTAAAGATACTAGCAAGTATGCAAGCTCCAGTGATCCTTCAATGGACTGGTGCAAGCATCTCGGAGTTGGAATATACACTTTGATGAGATGATCAAAGATTTTGGGTTTGTACAAGGTTTATGAGAAACTTGTATTTCCAAAGAAGTGAGTGGGAGCACTATAGAATTTCTGATAAGTATATGTGGTTGACATATTGTGGATCAGAAGTAATGTAGAATTTCTGTAAAGCATACAAGGTTGTTTGAAAGGAGTTTTCAAAGGAATACCTGGATTGCGTTACTTGAACGTTGAGCATCAAAGATCTATGCAGATAGATCAAGAGCGCTTAATGGAAGTTTCAACAAGATGCATGCCTTGACAAGTTTTTGAAGGAGTTCAAAATAGATCATCAAAGAAGGAGTTCTTGGTTGCGTTGTAAGGTGTGAATTTGAGTAAGACTCAAAACCCGACCACGGCAGAATAAAGAGAATAGACGAAGGTCGTCTTCTATGCCTTAGCCGTAGACTCTAAAGTATGCCATGCTGAGTACCGCACCTGATGTGTGCCTTGCAGCAAGTCTGTTAAGAGGTACACAGAGTGATCCAAGATTGAATGACTGATCAGCGGTCAAAGTTATCCTTAGTAACTAAATAGACTGAGGAATTTTTCTCGATTATGGAGGTGGTTAAAGAGTTCGTCGTAAAGGGTTACGTCGATGCAAGCTTTGACACTAATCCGAATAACTATGAGTAGTGAAACGGATTCGTATAGTAGAGTAGATATTTGGAGCATTTCCGAATAGCACGTAGTAGCAGCATCTATAAGATGACATAAAGATTTGTAAATAACGCACGGATCTGAAAGTTCCAGAACTGTTGACTAAAACCTCTCTCACGAGCAAGACGTGATCAGACCCCATAACTATATGGGTGTTGGATTCGTTGGAATCACATAGTGATGTGAACTAGATTATTGACTCTAGTGCAAGTGGGAGAGTGTTGGAAATATGCCCTAGAGGCAGTAATAATTAGTTGTTATTATATTTCTTTGTTCATGATAATCGTTTATTATCCATGCTATAATTGTATTGATTGGAAACACAGTGCATGTGTGGATACATAGACAAAACACTCTCCCTAGTAAGCCTCTAGTTGACTAGCTTGTTGATCAAAGATGGTCAAGGTTTCCTGACCATAGGGAAGTGTTGTCACTTGATAATGGGATCACATCATTAGGATAATCATGTGATGGACTAGACCCAAACTAATAGACGTAGCATGTTGATCGTGTCATTTTGTTGCTACTGTTTTCTGCGTGTCAAGTATTTGTTCCTATGACCATGAGATCATATAACTCACTGACACCGGAGGAATGCTTTGTGTGTATCAAACGTTGCAACGTAACTGAGTGACTATAAAGATGCTCTACAGGTATCTCCGAAGGTGTTCGTTGAGTTAATATGGATCGAGACTGGGATTTGTCACTCCGTGTGACAGAGAGGTATCTCGGGGCCCACTCGGTAATACAACATCACACACAAGACTTGCAAGCAATGTGACTTAGTGTAAGTCACGGGATCTTGTATTACGGAACGAGTAAAGAGACTTGCCGGTAAACGAGATTGAAATAGGTATGCGGATACTGACGATCGAATCTCGGGCAAGTAACATACCGAAGGACAAAGGGAATGACATACGGGATTATATGAATCCTTGGCACTGAGGTTCAAACGATAAGATCTTCGTAGAATATGTGGGATCCAATATGGGCATCCAGGTCCCGCTATTGGATATTGACCGAGGAGTCACTCGGGTCATGTCTACATAGTTCTCGAACCCGCAGGGTCTGCACACTTAAGGTTCGACGTTGTTTTATGCGTATTTGAGTTATATGGTTGGTTACCGAATGTTGTTCGGAGTCCCGGATGAGATCACGGACGTCACGAGGGTTTCCGGAATGGTCCGGAAACGAAGATTGATATATAGGATGACCTCATTTGATTACCGGAAGGTTTTCGGAGTTACCGGGAATGTACCGAGAATGACAAATGGGTTTCGGGTGTTCACCGGGGGGGGGGGGGGGGGAACCCACCCCGGGGAAGCCCATAGGCCTTGGGGGTGGCGCACCAGCCCTTGGTGGGCTGGTGGGACAGCCCAAGAGGGCCCTATGCGCCAAGGATAGAAAATCAAAGAGAAAAGAAAAAAAAGGTGGGAAAGGAGAGAAGGACTCCACTTTCCAATCCTAGTTGGACTAGGATTGGAGGAGGACTCCTCCTCCCTTGGTGGCGCAGCCCTTGGGGCTCCTTGAGCCCCAAGGCAAGCCTCCCCTCCCCTCCTCATATATATATATGGAGCTATTAGGGCTGATTTGAGACAACTTTTGCCACGACAGCCCGACCACATACCTCCACGGTTTTACCTCTAGATCGCGTTTCTGCGGAGCTCGGGCGGAGCCCTGCTGAGATTAGATCACCACCAACCTCCAGAGCGCCGTCATGCTGCCGGAGAACTCATCTACCACTCCGTCTCTCTTGCTGGATCAAGAAGGCCGAGATTATCGTTGAGCTGTACGTGTGCTGAACGCGGAGGTGCCGTCCGTTCGGCACTAGATCGGAGCGGCTCGTGGGACGGATCGCGGGATGGTTCGTGGGACGGTTCGCGGGGCGGATCGAGGGATGTGAGGACCTTCCACTACATCAACCGCGTTTCTTAACGCTTCTGCTGTGCGATCTACAAGGGTACGTAGATCGGAAATCCCCTCTCGTAGATGGACATCACCATGATAGGTCTTTGTGCGCGTAGGAAATTTTTTGTTTCCCATGCGACGTTCCCAACAGGCCCAAACCTGGGTAAATTGTGTGTGTGTGTTCTTGGTCATCTTCCTTAGCTCGAGCCACCAGAGGGCCGCCATGAGGTTGAGAGGTAGAACAGGGTAGGAGAGCGAGCGCACCCCAGCGTTTGAACCCTTTCTGGGTCTGCGGGGCCCCGATTCCGACATCTGGCGCGCCAGGTAGGGGTGCGCATGTGCTCTTCAGCTCCGGTTTCGCCCTAGCTTCACCGACCACATGGCGGACGCTCACCGCATGAGGCCCGAGTGCTCGGCGCCGGATGACCGTTACCAGCCCTCCAGCGTCACGACCACCACCGTTGTCGACTGCGGACAAGAGGGCCCCTCATGTCCCCCGATGTGGTAGGGAAGCCGCCCCGTTGTGCCCCCCGCGGTGCCCGCCTTGTCCTGCGTTCACGTGGGATATTTGAACACGCAAGACGCGCTGCTCATGGCGGGAGAGTTCTTCGCCACCGCCCTACAGACACGCGGTATGACGCATGGGCGGACCACATCGCCGAGCTCGCCACCATCGCCAGGACGACCTTGGCGCCCTATGCCCCGCTTCGTCCCCCGGTGCCAGAAGCGGGGGGCTCGGCCAGCAAGCCGCCGCCACCACCACGCGGTGATTCGTTCGGGACTCAGCTGAACGGGCCCAGGCGAGGTGCTCCCGACACCGTGCTCTTGCTCCTCCGGGTCCAAGTGGCCAGCTCTAGGCCGCCGCCAGGCCCCCACGCGGGCACGCCCGGAAGGGTCGGCGGGATGTTCCGTGCTCACCACAATGCGCGCACCCACAATACGGAGGACTATCAGGTAGGCGAGTCTGCCAAAGGCGAGCGTGCTGCCCGGCGCCGGGCTCGCGTTTGCAGTGATAGTCCAGGGGGTGCCGCGGCTGGCATCTGTGCCGCAGGCCCCACGCCTTCGATCGGTGCACACCTTCCTCCCGCATCGGAGGCTATGCCCGACATCCTCATGAGGCCGGGCTCAGGGGCTTCCGCCTGGGAGTCGCCTGGCTTGGCGGACATTACGTATGGGTGCTCGGGAATCGTGTAGTGGCCCACCTCGGCCTGCAAGTGTAGAACGGGGTGCCAAGGACGTGGGAGTTCATCGTTCAGGAGATCGGCAAGCAGTAGGAAGTGGGGTCACACGCGCCTCGTGAATGCCGGACCCCGCGGGCTCTTGGGGCCTCATGAGTCACCCCCGCAAGGTGTTGAAGCTTCCAGAGCCAGTCGCCCTCCCCATTCATAGGGTGGGCCTCGGCATCGCATGTCGTCAAGCGGCCTAACGCTCCCATGGCAGCGTGGCCGTGAGGTGACTTTTTGGGTTGCTTGACTCATGCAGTTCCGTGTATTTTGTCTCGTCTCGAGTGGGCATTTTATGTACGTGTAACAAACTCGATTAACCTTCACTTGAGATGGTGTAGCTTGTCTGAACTTTAAGCTCCGGTGCTCCGACGCTGCCGGGGGCTGGCGTGCCCCCGAACCACCCTGAGAAGGATTGACGTTGAGGGGTTAGACACGGCGTGTGTGCAGGACTTGTCCTCACAACACCGAGGAATCTAAGCGACCGAGCTCTGAATCACGGGCTGGCCACCCGTGCTAGCCATCTCGCTAAGGTCCTTAGTGTCGCGCCCTCTCGACAAGTCCTCGTGGACAGATGAAGGGGGCGCTGCTTGGCTCGCGCTACTGCCGGATGGGCGACATGCCATCTCATAGGACGACTCTCTCTTGATGACGTTCTCTTACGGTTACACGGGGCGTGATTGACGCTCATGTTTGGGCCATAGGGGCACGCAACGACACTCCCGAGTCTACGCGGGGCGTGAACGACGCTCATGTTTGGGACGCAGGAGCACACCAGAAGGCTGGGTTAGAGACTCCTGAGCCTTGTGCCTGGGGTATCCGCCCAACTATCACCGCCCGTGACACTCTCACGTAGTAATTAGTTTTTGGGGCTGTATATGCTCTGGGCCCCCTGAAGTGGAAGCCCACGACAAGCCGTGTTGTGGATGCGGAGGAGGTTCCCCTCCCACGCCCAGTGGTAGTCCTCATGCTCCGCACTGGGGAAGAAAACCATGACACTCTCACGTAATAATGAGTTTTTGGGGGTATGTATGCTCCGGGGCCCCTGAAGTGAAAGCCCACGACAGGCCATGTCGTGGCCGCGAAGGAGGGTCCCCTCCCACGCCTAGTGGCAGTCCTCATGCTCCATGCTGCGGAAGAAGACCATGACACTCTCACATAATAATGAGTTTTTGGGGTTGTATATGCTCCGAGGCCCTCGAAGTGGAAGCCCAGGATGAGCCGCGGAGAAGGGTCTCCTCCCACGCCCAGTGGCAGTCCTCATGATCCGCGCTGGGGAAGAAGACCATGACACTCTCACGTAATCATGAGTTTTTGGGGGTGTATATGCTCCCGGGCCCTTGAAGTGGAAGCCCACGACGAGCCGCGTCGTGGACGCGGAGGAGGAGACACCCCGGTAGTCCCCATTGGTAGTCCCCATTGGTAGTCCCCATTGGTAGTCCCCATGCTCCCCGCTGGGAAGAAGATGAAGGAGACACCCCGGGTCCGCATTTCTTTTAGGTTGACCCAAACTGGATACGACGGCCTTTCTTTCTTTCTAGGTTGACCCGTGCTGGACACGGCAACCACCTTTCTTTCCTTCCTCCTTGACTTGCAAACAAGTTTGCCTTCGGTTTTAGCGATTTTCTTGGTATTCTCATTTTCGCGGAGTTTTCGTTGGTCTTCTCTATTTTTCCGCGCGCGCTCGGTGCCTCCCTCCTGATTGTCGAACCGCGACTATACTCACACCCAGTAGAAGCCCCATGCATCGCGCTGGGGAGAAGATGAAGACAGAAAATAGTTCCCCCGCGGCACGCGCCCGCTAGCTTACCCTGGGCCTCATGCTCACGGGGGCTGGGCATGGTGCCTTTGCCTGGGTCTGCCCCGACGGTGCTGGGAACCTAGAGAACTGGGTTCTGGCTCGCAGGCACACTCCGCGCGTACATCACCTCATCAAGGCCCTTGGGGCCTACACTTCTTGCGCAACGCCCAGATGCAAGCGGGCGAGCGCGTACCACTTGAAACAAGGTGTTTTTTATGCAAGACTTCCCTCAAGGGGCCTCACGAGGTGGGCCCTGCAAGCAGAAAACACTCATGTGAGTTGTTCACGCGAAGAAGGGAAGCCCCTGAGTGCCATGCCTCAGGAGCCCTCATACCCACGCCCGGGGGTTGGGCCTTAATGCCATGAAGCGTCAGAATGACTGGGAGGAGGAGCAAGCTCTACTTGGAGTACCAAGTAGAAGTTTATTTTCGACCCAAAATAGCTTTCAAATCAATTTGAGGTGTGATGGACATAACCCCTTTTACACGCCCCCATGGGGCCAGCATGTTGCATTAGAGGAAAAATAAGACGATGCAAAAGAAGGAAGATCGGGCTCCAGAGGCATCACCGCCAGGCGGCTGGGACGGGGCCCTCACGAGGGATGAGCCTCGCGGGGCTCACACAAGCAACCGTTGCCGGGGGCTTTAAGGTGCCTCCGCGGGGCCGCGTCGAGAGGTTGCCTCAGGGACTTCGCGGGGGAGGAAGGCCAAGGGAACGTGAGGCTGGACGGCGCTCGTTGTTGGCTGGCTCTTAGGAGCGGGTCCTGGCCCGCGGGCCTGCCCTCACGCGCGACATCTTACCGAGGCCTTCGACCGCTTCATAAAGACCTCAGGTGGCGAGCCTCTTGTGCGGGGCCCAAGCGCGAGCTCAAAAGCATGCAAAGTCTATAGCGGGGCGCCTCGCAACAGGGTTCCGTAAGCAAGGCATGGCGCGGAGCAACAACCTAGACTCGCGGGTGCAATCTTGCGCGAAAAGGAAGGTGCACAAGGACGACGCAAGTCAAGGAGAGCAATGTGTTGGAAATATGCCCTAGAGGCAATAATAAATTAGTTATTATTATATTTCCTTGTTCATAATAATCGTTTATTATCCATGCTAGAAATGTATTGATTGGAAACTCAAATACATGTGTGGATACATAGACAACACACTGTCCCTAGTGAGCGTCTAGTTGACTAGCTTGTTGATCAAAGATTGTCAAGGTTTCCTGGTCATAAGCAAATGTTTTCACTTGATAGCGGGATCACATCATTGGGAGAATGATGCGATGGACAATACGCAAACTATAAACGTAGCATATGATCGTGGCAGTTTATTGTTACTGTTTTCTGCATGTCAATGTATCTGTTCCTATGACCATGAGATCATGCAACTCCCGGACACCGGAGGAATACCTTGTGGGTTCACGTCGCAACGTAACTGAGTGACTATAGAGGTGCTCTACAGGTATCTCCAAAGGTGTCTGTTGGGTTGGCATGGATCAAGACTGGGATTTGTCACTCCGTGTGACGGAGAGGTATCTCGGGGCCCACTCGGTAATACAACATCACAACAAGCCTTAGTTACAGGATCTTGTATTACGGAACGAGTAAATAGACTTGCTGGCAACGAGATTGAACTAGGTATAGAGATACCAACGATCGAATCTCGGGCAAGTAACATACCAAATGACAAAGGGAATAGTATACGTGATTATATGAATCCTTGACATAGAGGTTCAAGTGATAGAGATCTTCATAGAATATGTAGGAGCCAATATGGACATCCAGGTCCCGATGTTGGTAATTGACCAGAGAGTGTCTCAGGTGATGTCTGCACAGTTCTCGAACCGACAGGGTCTGCACACTTAAGGTTAGATGACGTTTCGGTATATAGTTGAGTTATAGGTGTTGGTGATTGAAGGTTGTTCGGAGTCCCGGATGATATCATGGATGTCACGAGGGTTTCCGGAATGGTCCAAAAGCGAAGATTGATATATACGATGGTTTCATTTGGTCTCCGGAAAGATTTCGGGCATTACCGGCAGTGTACCGGGAGTGACGAATGGGTTCCGAGTTTTCACCGGGAGGGGCCCACCCACCCGGGAGTGAGCCCAATAGTACAAGTGTGGCCCACCAGCCCTTGGTGGGTTGGTGAGGCCAGCCCAAGTGGACTATGGCGCTAGGAAAAGAAAAACCAAAAGAAAAGAAAAAAAGAGGGAGGTGGGAAGGAAGAGGAGGACTCCTCCTTCCCCAAACCGAATTGGAGTTGGAGTGCTCCTCCTCCTTTGAGCCCCAAGGCTAGTTCCTCCCCTCATCCTATATATACTAGAGGTTTTAGGGTTTTTGTGACACAACTTTGCCACGTGCTGCCCTCTCCTCTAGATCATAGTTCTTCCTCTAGATCGGTTTCTGCGGAGCTCGGGCGGAGCCATGCAGGAATAGATCATCACCATCACCGGCGCGCCGTCACGCTGCCGGAGAACTCATGTACTTCCCCGCCCCTCTTGCTGGATCAAGAAGGCGGAGATCGTCATCGAGCTGTACGTGTGCGGGACACGGAGGTGTCGTCCGTTCAACACTTGATCGGGACGGTTCACGAGACGGTTCGTGGGACGAATCGTGGGATGGTTTGAGGGACGGATTGTGAAGACGAACCACTACATCAACCGCGTTTAGTAACGCTTCCGCTTAGCGATCTACAAGGGTATGTGGTTCCGCTCCCTCTGGTAGATGAACATCACCATGATAGGTCTTCGTGTGCGTAGGAAATTTTTTGTTTCCCATGCAACGTTCCCCAACAGTGGCATCATGATCCAGGTTCATGGGTACATGTAATCTTGAATAGAAGTATAGAACACAAAAGTTTTTGTGGGCGTTGATGTTCGATTTGCTGCCCTCCTTAGTCTTTTCTCGATTCGGCAGTATTGTTGGATTGAAGCGGCCCGGACCAACCTTACTTCTACGCTTACGAGAGACCGGTTTCATCGACTAACATGCAACTTGTTGCATAAAGATGACTGGCGGGTGTCTGTTTCTTCAACTTTAGTTGAATTGGATTTGACCGAGGCGGTCCTTGGAGAGAGAGGTGAAATAGTAATTTGCACATCACCGTTGTGGTTTTGCGTAAGTAAGATGCGATAATACTAGATACCCATAGCAGCCACGTAAAACATGCAACAACAAATTAGAGGACGTCTAACTTTTTTTTGCAGGGTATGCTTGTGATGTGATATGGACAAAGACATGATGTGATATATTGGATGTATGAGATGATCATGCTGTAATAGTTAAATATCGACTTGCACGTCGATGCTACGGCAACCGACAGGAGCCATAGGGTTGTCTTTAAACTAACATTTTTGTTTGTAGATGCATTTACTATATTTCTAGGTTGTAGCTTTAGTAGTAATAGCATAGATAGCACGACAACCTCGATCGCGGCACGATGATGGAGATCATGGTGTGGCGCCGGTGACGGTGAAGATCATGCCGGTGCTTTGGTGATGGAGATCAAGAAGCACAAGATCATGGCCATATCATGTCACTTATGAATTGCATGTGATGTTAATCCTTTTTTATGCACCTTATTTTGCTTAGAACGACACTAGCATTATAAGGTGATCCCTCACTAAAATTTCAAGATAAAATTGTGTTCTCCCCGATTGTGCACCGTTGCGACGGTTCGTCATTTTGAGACACCACGTGATGATCGGGTGTGATAGACTCAACGTTCACATACAACGGGTGCAAAACAGTTGCACACGCGGAACAATCGGGTTAAACTTGACGAGCCTAGCATGTAGAGACATGGCCTCGAAACACATGAGACCAAAAGGTCGAGCATGAATTATATAGTTTATATGATCAACATGGAGATGTTCACCACTGAAACTATACTCAACTCACGTGATGATCGGATTTGAGTTAACGGATTTGGATCATGCACCACTCGAATGACTAGACGGATGTCTATTTGAGTGGGGGTTCTTAAGTAATATGATTAATTGAACTTATTATCATGAACATAGTCAAAAGGTCTTTGCAAATTATGTTGTAGCTTGCATTGTAGCTCTACTGTTTTTATATGTTCCTAGAGAAAATTTTAGTTGAAAGATGATAGTAGCAACTTTGCGGACTGAGTCCATGAACTGAGGATTGTCCTCATTGCTTTGCAGAAGGCTTACGTCCTTAATGCACCACTCGGTGTGCTCCACCTCGAGCGTCGTCTGTGGATGTTGCGGACATTTGACATACACGTTTTTGATGACTACATGATAGTTCAGTGCGTAATACTTAACGACTTAGAATTGAGGCGTTGAAGACGTTTTTAACGTCACGGAACATATGAGATGTTCTAAGAGATGAAATTGGGATTTCATGCTCGTGCCCTTGTTGAGAGGTATGAGACCTCCGATAAGATTCTTTGTCTACAAAGTAAAAGGAGAAAAACTCAATCGTTGAGCATGTGCTCAGATTGTCTGAGTGCAACAGTCGCTTGAATCAAGTGGGAGTTAATCTTCCATATGAGATAGTGATGGTTCCTCAAAGTCACTGCCACCAAGCTTCTAGAGCTTCGTGATGAACTATAACATATCAAGGATAGATATGATGATCCTTGAGCTATTCGCGATGTTAGACAATGCGAAAGTAGAAATCAAGTAGGAGCATCAATTGTTGATGGTTAGTAAAACCACTAGTTTCAAGAAGGGCAAGGGCTAAAGGGATACTTCATGAAACGACAAACCAGTTGCTGCTCTAATAAAGAAACCCAAGGTTGAACCCAAACCCGAGACTGAGTGCTTCTTTTATCAGGGGAACGATCACTGAGGCGGAACTACCCTAGATACTTGGTAGATGAGAAGTTTGGCAAAGTCGACTAAAGTATATTGGATATACCTGATATTGATTGTACCTTACTAGTATTCCTAGTAGCACCAGGGTATTAGATACCGGTTCAGTTGCTAAGTGTTAATAACTCAAAGTAATAGCTACAGATTAAAAGGATACTAGCAAGGGTGAGGTGACGATGTGTATTGGAAGTAATTCTAATTTTGATGTGATCAAACATCGCACGCTCCCTCTATCATGGTGATTGGTGTTAAAACTTAAATAATTGTTATTTGGTGTTTGCGTTGAGCATGACCATGATTGGATCGTGTTTATTGCAATACAATTATTCATTTAAAGAGAATAATGGTTATTCTATTTGCTTGAATAATTACCTTCAATGGTTTACTGAATCTCGATCGTAGTGATACACATGTTCATAATATTGATGCCAAAAGATACAAAGTAGTAATGATAGTACCACTTACTTGTGGCACTGCCACTTGAGTCATGTTGGTGTAAAATGCATGAAGAAGCTCCATGCTGATGGATCTTTGTACTCACTCATTTTTGAAACGTTTGAGACATGCAAACCATACCTATTGGTATAAACGCATGAAGAAACTCCATGTAGATGGATCATTTGGACTCACTTGATTTTGAATCACTCGATACATGCAAATCATACCACATGGGCAAGATGACTGAAGGCCTTGTTTTCCAGTGAGATGAAACAAGAAAGTAACTTGTTGGAAGTAATACATTTTTGATGTGTGCAGTCCAATGAGTGCTGATGCACGCAGTGGATATCGTTATGTTCTTACTTCACTGCCGATTTGAGATGATACATGAGTATTTACTTGATGAATCACAAGTCTAAAATATTGAAAAGTTCAAAGCTATTTCAGAGTGAAGATCGTCGTGACAAGAGGACAAACTGTCTACGATATGATCACACAGATGAATATATGAGTTGCGATTTTTGGTACACAGTCAAGACAATGTGGAAATTGTTTCGCAATTCATGCCACCTAGAACACCATAGTGTGATGGTGTGTGCGAACGTCATAGCCGCACCCTATTTGGTATGCTGCATACTATGATGTATCGTATCAAATTATCACTATCGTTCATGGGTTATGCGTTAGAGACAACCGCATTCACTTTAAATAGGGCACCGCGTATTTCCGTTGAGATGACATAGTATGAACTATGGTTTGGAGAAACCTAAACTGTCGTTTCTTGAAAGTTTGGGGCAACGACGCTTATGTGAAAAAGTTTCAGTCTGATAAGCTCGAATCCAAAGCGGATAAATGCATCTTCATAGGACACCCAAAACAGTTGGGTATACCTCCTATCTCAGATCCAGAAGCAAAGTGTTTGTTTATAGAAACGAGTCCTTTCTCGAGGAAAGGTTTTCTCGAAAGAATTGAGTGGGAGGGTGGTGGAACTTGATGAGGTTATTGAACCGTCACTTCGACCAGTGTGTAGCAGGGCGCAGGAAGTTGTTCCTGTGGCGCCTACACGAATTGAAGTGGAAACTGATGATGGTGATCATTAAGCTTCTGATCAAGTTACTGCAAACCTCGTAGGTCGACAAGGCCGCGTACTACTATAGAGTGGTACGGTAACCCTGTCTTGGAGGTCATGTTATTGAAAAACAATGAACCTATGAGCTATGGAGAAGCGATGGTGGGCCCGGATTCCGGCAAATGGTTGGAGGCCATGAAATCCGAGAGAGGATCCATGTATGAAAACAAAGTGTAGACTTTGGAAGAACTACTTGATGGTCGTAAGACTATTAAGTAAAGATGGATCTTTAAAAGGAAGACAGACGATGATGGTGAAAAGTCACCATTAAGAAAAGCTCGACTTATGGAGAAGATGTTTTTCGACAAGTTTAAGGAGTTGACTATGATGAGACTTTCTCACTCGTAGCGATGCTAAAAGTCTGTTGGAATTATGTTAGCGGTTGCTGCATTATTTATGAAGTAATGCACATAGGATGTCAAAACATTGTTTCCTCGACGGTTTCCTTGAGGAAAGGTTGTATGTGATAAAACGAGAAGGTTTTGTCGATCCTAAGGATGCTAACAAGTATGCAAGCTCCAGCGATCCTTCTATGGACTGGTGCAAGCATCTCGAAGTTGGAATATACGCTTTGATGAGATGATCAAAGCTTTTGGGTTTATACAAGGCTTATGAGAAACTTGTATTTCCAAAGACGTGAGTGGGAGCACTATAGAATTTCTGATAAGTATATGTGGTTGACATATTGTTGATCGGAAGTAATGTAGAATTTCTGTAAAGCATAAAGAGTTGTTTGAAAGGAGTTTTTTCAAAGGAAAACCTGGATAGAGCTACTTGAACATTCAGCATCAAGATCTATAGAGATAGATCAAAATACTAAATAGAACTTTCAATGAAATGCATGCCTTGACAAGTTTTTGAAGGAGTTCAAAATAGATCAACAAAGAAGGAGTTCTTGGATGTGTTGTAAGATGTGATTTTGAGTAAGACTCAAAGCCTGACCATGGAAGAAGAAAGAGAAAGGACGAAGGTCGTCCCCTATGCCTTAGCCGTAGGCTCTAAAGTATGCAATGTTGTGTACTGCACCTGATATGTGCCCTGCCATGAGTCTGTCAAGTGGTACAAAGAGTGATCCAGGATTGAATCACTGAACAACAGTCAAAGTTGTCCTTAGTAACTAATGGACTAAGGAATTTTTCTCGATTGTGGAGGTGATTAAAGAGTTCGTCGTAAAGGGTTACGTCGATGCAAGCTTTGACACTAATCCAAATAACTCTGAGTAGTAAACCGGATTCATATAGTAGAGCAGTCATTTGGAATATTTCCAAATAGCACGTAGTAGCGGCATCTATAGGATGACATAAAGATTTGTAAAGCACACATAGATCCGAAAGGTTCAGAACCATTGACTAAAACCTCTCTCACAGGCAAGACATGATTGAACTCCAGAACTGTATGGGTGTTAGATTCATTACAATCACATAGTGATATGAACTAGATTATTGACTCTAGCGCAAGTGGGAGACTGTTGGAAATATGCCCTAGAGGCAATAATAAATTAGTTATTTTTATATTTCCTTGTTCATAATAATCGTTTATTATCCATGCTAGAATTGTATTGATTGGAAACTCAAATACATGTGCGGATACATAGACAACACACTGTCCCTAGTGAGCCTCTAGTTGACTAGCTCGTTGATCAAAGATGGTCAAGGTTTCCTAGCCATAGGCAAGTGTTGTCAGTTGATAACGGGATCAAAACATTGGGACAATGATGTGATGGACAAGACCCAAACTATAAACGTAGCATATGATCGTGTCAGTTTATTGTTACTGTTTTCTGCATGTCAATGTATCTGTTCCTATGACCATGAGATCATGCAACTCCGGACACCGGAGGAATACCTTGTGGGTTATCAAACGTCGCAACGTAACTGGGTGACTATAAAGGTGCTCTACAAGTATCTCCAAAGGTGTCTGTTGGGTTGGCATGGATCAAGACTGGGATTTGTCACTCCGTGTGATGGAGAGGTATCTCGGGGCCCACTTGGTAATACAACATCATAACAAGCCTTGCAAGCAATGTGACTAAGGAGTTAGTTACGTGATCTTGTATAACGGAACGAGTAAAGAGACTTGCCGGCAACGAGATTGAACTAGGTATAGAGATACCAACGATCGAATCTCGGGCAAGTAACATACCGAAGGACAATGGGAATAGTATACGGGATTATATGAATCCTTGACATAGAGGTTCAACCGATAGAGATCTTCATAGAATATGTAGGAACCAATATGGACATCCACGTCCTGCTGTTGGTTATTGACCAGAGAGTGTCTCAGGTCATGTCTGCATAGTTCTCGAACCCGCAGGGTCTGCACACTTAAGGTTAGATGACGTTTCAATATAGTTGAGTTATAGGTGTTGGTGACCAAAGGTTGTTCGGAGTCCTGGATGAGATCACGGACGTCACGAGGGTTTTCGGAATTGTCCGTAAATGAAGATTGATATATAGGATGGTTTCATTTGGTCTCCGGAAAGATTTTGGGCATTACCGGCAGTGTACCGGGAGTGACGGATGGGTTCCGGGTTTTCATCGGGAGGGGCCCACCCACCCGGGAGTGAGCCCAATAGTACAAGGGTGGTGCACCAGCCCTTGGTGGGCTAGTGATGCCAGCCCAAGTGGACTATGGCGCTAGGAAAAGAAAAACAAAAAAAAAGAGGGAGGTGGGAAGGAAGAGGAGGACTCCTCCTTGCCCAAACCGAATTGGAGTTGGAGTCCTCCTCCTCCTTTCGGCCGGCGCCCTTGGGGATTTCTTGAGCCCCAAGGCTAGTACCTCCCCTCTTCCTATATATACTAGAGGTTTTAGGGTTTTTGCGACACAACTTTCTCACGTGCTGCCCTCTCCTCTAGATCGGTTTTCCGCGGAGCTCGGGCGGAGCCCTGCAGGAATAGATCATCACCATCACCGACGCGCCGTCACACTGCCGAAGAACTAATCTACTTCCCCGCCCCTCTTGCTGGATCAAGAGGGTGGAGATCGTCATCGAGTTGTACGTGTGCGGGACGCGGAGGTGTCGTCCGTTCGGCACTTGATCGGGATGGATCACAAGACGGTTCGTGGGACGGATCGTGGGACGGTTTGAGGGATGGATCGTGAAGACATACCACTACATCAACCGCGTTTAATAACGCTTCCGCTTAGCGATCTACAAGGGTATGTGGATCCGATCTCCCTCTCGTAGATGAACATCACCATGATAGGTCTTCGTGTGCGTAGGAAATTTTTTTGTTTCCCATGCAACATTCCCCAACACAATGATGGAAAGCGCTGCAAGCAGGCTTCATGTCAACTTGCTCGAGGTGATACCCGAGGCGTCGCGGGAAGAGGGAGAGTCCTGCGGTCTGCCGGGCGCCACACGTCGAGCCTGGCCCGCAGGCGGTTGGGGCCTGCGTCGCTTCACCCCCTCCCGTTAGGCAGACTCGTGCAAAACGCGGGTTCGGGGGCTATTGTCGGGCCCCTGGGACCGGGGGTTTCCAGGTCCGTCGGCCTGCGGCCACGGGCGCGACGAGCTGCGTTGGGAGAATTTGGCCCGACGGCGGGCCCAACTAGCAAGACCCTCACGAGGCCCCTCGCCTCGCGAGGCGGGCGCCGAGAAGGCATCATCAAGGGCCTCAAGGAGCAACTAACTGCTAAGATGCATCCCGAGGCCACCTGAGGACCTATTGGGGCAGACAAGTCAAGGGCAACCAGGTGGGGCCGTACGCTCCTGCCCCCTCACATGGGTGATGTCAGCCACGCTGCACGGCACCGGGGTCGGTGCGAGCAGGCATGGACGGAGAAGCTTTCCCCTTTGGTGTTAAGGGAGCTGAGCCAGTCGCGGGTTCCCAAAGCGAGCCCCATAGGTTTCCTGATCGATGCAAGAGGACTAAGGCTGGGGGCTCAGCAGGATGGAGGTCACTCCCCAAGCCCACGAGCGCGTCATGAAGAAAGGCTTTTGGAGGCGAAGACCACCTTTGTCGGAGTGGACTGCAATCTTGTCCCCTTTCAAAATGGTCACTGTGGCAACCCTTCCCTCCAATTGTGTTTTCTGGGAAGAGGACCAAGGCTAGTATAAAAGAGAGGCCCGACCTTTGTAGCAGGGGGATCCCCACCGTCTTCACTTGGGCAAGAACCAGCCTTTGTGCTCGTCTTCCACCTCAAGTAATCTAGACAAGCAGGAGTAGGGTATTACACCGTGAGGTGGCCCAAACCTGGGTAAACTGTGTGTGTGTTCTTGTTCATCTTCCTTAGCTCGAGCCACCGGAGGGCCACCATTAGGTTGATAGGTAGAACAGGGTAGTAGAGCGAGCGCACCCCAGTATTCGATCCTTTTCTGGGTCTGCGGAGCCCCGATTCCGACACGAGTGCCAATACACTATTTGGATTTGGGACATGATCAAAAGTTGGCTCGCTCTCCATGATATATGACCCAATGATTGGAGGGTTATACACTCTGTTAAGGATTGGTGGAGTCAGAATGCCACTATGAGGGCCCCGTCACGAAGGCCGCTCGTCTCCCTGATGATGCTCATCTCCTGGAAAATATGGAAGGAGCGCAATGCCAAAGTTTACCGTAACACGACCATACCGGTGGGAGTGGTGGTCGCCAAGATCAAGGAGGAGTGCTCGCTTTGGAGCTTAGCAGGTGAGGGAGTTCCGGATTAAGGGGTCCTCGGGCAGTCGGGTTGTCCCTTATGGGCCGATCATATGGGATGCATACTCCCTTCGTCTCGGTTTATAAGTCATCTGACGAAAACCAAATAATCCCAAAACACTTAGGCGCGGTGCATTAACTTCCACCCCGTTTCTTGTTTTTTGACATGAATAAGGTTGGCCATAATGGTAGTATCATGTATGCCAACTAGGCAATTTTGATGAGGTGACATAGAATTAAATGAAGAAAGAGAGGGCTGAGTATCATATTATGATACCGTATCATATTAAATGTTGTACAACTATGTGTCATGCATGGCAATAAATGACATATCCTATGGTACTAACATATGATATTATGCATTACGGATATAGTATCATACACTAGTATCATATGCATGATACTAGTATATGATGCTCCCCATTACAACCAGCTTAAAGGAATCAACCAATAAGAGACGTGGGGCGTGTATGTTTTTAATGACTTGAGACTAACTAGAACATCATGCAGTGGTCAATTCATTGCATGCAATGGTATTAATTAGAAAATTAAAATTAATTTCTCTCATTTTTCTCTCCGTCTTGGTCGCGGTGCACAACCTAAGATGACTTATAAGCCGAGACAGAGGGAGTAATCAAGATGGAAAGCTCTGAAGACTAGCCATGCATTCCAAGACAGGAGAACCAGTTCGGCCCATCTACCCCCGATCTAAGTCGGTAACATGTAACCCTAGGGGCCTTGGCGTCTGTATAAACTAGGGGCTCTTATGCCTAGAGGCAAGTTATCTCATCTAGGGTTTAGCTCGTACGATCTCGAGGTAGATCAACTCTGTAACCATCATTCCCCATCAATGTAGTCAAGCAGGACATAGAGTTTTACCTCCTCAAGAGGGCCCAAACCTAAGTAAACATTGTCTCCCCCTCTTTCCTGCAACCCATCGATCTAAGATCCATAGTTCGGGACCCCCTACCCGAGATTTTCCGGTTTTGACATTGACATTGGTGCTTTCATTGAGAGTTTTGCCGTTGGATCACTGAAAGGATCGATGGCTCGCTTGATCATCAACGATCGAGTCTGCAATGGGGGCATCTTCTCCCCCGAACAAGTCCCCGCGATCGACAGCTTCATGCCGCGCACGGACCTAACCGGCCTTTCTGGACAGATCAGAGGTTTTGTCCCCGGTCATCGGATAAGGTTAGGAGACTTTGAAATCTCCACCGAATCGCGAGTCAATTTATGCCCCGCTAACTTCACGGCCTTGGCCGATGAATCTCAAAATCTTGACTCCTTGTGTCTAGATCCCTTGTCTGGCCATGGTCTCGGTCCCCTCTTCTCCAGAGAGGAGGGTTTGAGCTCGTAACCGAACACGATGTCCGGATAGAAGGAAACAACTACTTGTGAACTGGCTTCCCGTGCGGAAGCTGTAGAGGTTAACTCCAAAAACCTAGAAAGGATTGGTCAGGTCAGCCCCTCGATGTTAAACGACACGCTCGACCAGATCCAGTCGCTTCAAATCTCACTTACCTGAAGTCCGACATGTTCGAAGATCGGCTCCGAGGTGGATTATGGGGACTTTTACGGCCCACACACCACCCACTTGATCGCCATCGTCGAAGATCTAACCGACGCATTGGACTACGCCTCCGAAGAGATTTAGGATATGGACGATGGGGCCTACTACCCACCCCCATAATCACCGGGCGGTGGACCGCAACATCTACCTACTATGTTTACATGGTAGACATGCCTAGCGATACATATAACGTCACACGCAAGCAAAACGGCGATAAGCCCGCGTATGAGCCCTCAAAACGCCGAAAGCCGCATAAGCGTTCCAAGGCAACCAACGGAAGGGGCTCTGCACAAGCCACAGAGGAGAACACGATCCCTGATGGGCACGACAACCCCGAGAATCCCGAGGACCAACCAGAGGAACTGACCAATGACGATCCCGACGACCACAACAATTCGGACGACGACGATGATTACCTCCCTCCCGTCGACGACCTAGACGGCCTTGAAGCCGAAGAATTCGTAATTCTCGAAGACCCTCAAGGCGAGGAGCAATTCCGATAGCGGATTATAGCCACCGCCCAAAGCTTAAAAGCAAAGAAACAACAACTCCAAGATGAACAAGATACCATCAATAATAGGTGGTCCAAAATCCTAGCGGCCGAAGAAGGATACGACATAGAGTGGCTGGACCAGAAGAAAACATACCAGCACCGCCGCCTCCTCCCACAGTTCGACGATGAGGCCCTAGAACATGTGTCCCCCCGACATATCGACTATGACTAGCTTGATCACCCACCTCAAGGGCGCGACAGAACGACCATAGAGAACGAGTATAGACCCGAACCTCCATGCCGAAAAGGCAAAGAGTATATGCACCATGGGGACATACCCGACCCACGATACATCAAATCAGGTCTCAATAGGTCCATCTACGGATCTAGGAGGTACTGTCCCACTCGATGGGTTGACGAACCACCTCGGGTCTCGTACAAGCTTAGTGACCGGGAAACCTACCGGGCTCAACCCAGAGCCGATCTCCCGCATAAAATAGCCTGGATCAAAGGCGCTGCTCACCCATCGTGTTTCACGAACGAGGTCATGCAACACCAGTTCTGGAAGGGTTTAAACTCGTAAACATTGAACAATATGACGGTACAACAGACCCCGCCGTGTGGATAGAGGATTTCCTTCTCCACATTCATATGTATAGAGGAGATGACCTCCACGCCATAAAATACTTCCCACTAAAACTAAAATGACCGGCACGACATTGGCTAAACAACCTATATGAAGATTCCATTGGAAGCTAGGAAGACCTCGAGGAGGCTTTTCTATCTAACTTTCAGGGAACATATGTCCGGCCACCGGATTCATCCAACCTAAGCAACGTCGTCCAGAAGGCGGGGGAATTAGCCAGAGAATTCTGGAACTGGTTTCTCTCCAAGAAGAATCAAATCGTAGACTATACGGATGCCAAAGCAATAGCTTCTATTCGGCACAACATCCGAGACTAATGGCTTGCCAGACAGCTCAGCCTGGACAGGCCGAGAACAATGTCGGCCCTTACCTCCCTCATGACCCACTTTTGCATGGGTGAAGACAATTGGCTAGCTCGGTGCAGCCATAATGCGGATGACCCTGGAACCTCTGAAGTTGGGGATGAAAACGACAAGCAAAGAAAATACAAGAATAAATGTTGCCACCATAATGGTGATGCCGATGACACAACAATAAATGCTGGATTCCGGAATACAAAGCTCGTACAGCGGAAGAAACCCTTCAAAGGTAACACGGAGGGACCAAATCCATGGGATAAAATCATCTAGCGGCACTACCAGATTCATGGCACCCAAGACAATCCCGCCACCCACACCAACTGTAATTGTTGGGTGTTCAAATAGGCCGGCAAGCTAACCACTGATGAACAAAACAGGGCCCCACAAAGTGAAGACAACGAGGAGCCACGTGGCCCGAACAATGGAGGCCAAAAGCAGCTCCCTCCTAAGGTTAAAAATGTGAACATGATCTACATCACCCATATACCCAAAAAGGAGAGGAAACGAGCCCTTTGGGAGGTATACGTCGTAGAGCCCGTAGCACCTAAATACAATCCATGGTCGGCTTTCTCGATCACTTTCGACTACAGGGATCATCCGACCAGTATCCTTCATGAAGGGTTGGCCGCCCTGGTCCTCGACCCCATCGCCGATGGTTTCCACCTCACTCGAGTCCTCATGTATGGAGGAAGTAGCCTTAATATGATTTATTCGGATGTGGGGAAAAATATGGGCATAGACCCAGCACGAATCAAACCAAGCCGCACCACCTTTAAAGGTGTGATTCCAGGCGTCGAAGCCCGCTGATCGGGCACGATAACACTGGAAGTCGTGTTTGGTTCTGCCAACAACTTCCGCAATGAGGACTTGATCTTTGACGTCGCCCCCTTTCGCAACGGATACCATGCCCTTCTCGGGTGCACAACTTTCGTCCGCTTTAATGACATACCCCACTACGCCTACATGAAGCTCAAAATGCCCGGACCCAAGGGAGTCATCACGGTAAACAAAAATACAGAGCGTTCTCTCCGGACCGAGGAGCAGACGGTCGCATTGGAAGCTGAGTGCCACATGCTGGCAACGAAGGCACAGAGGGAAGGCAAATGAGCCCAAGCTCAATCCGACCAGCCGGATACTTCTTTGGCTTAGAGTGCATAAGGATACCGCTCCCACGACATGGCCTGAACACCGTCAAGGTATGCCCCTCACAAACACAATTTCATCCTTAAAATTCCATGGGCAGCCGTGGGAGCAACCCACCAGGGATTATGTGATCGGGTCAACCGAGCTATGATCCAACACACTTCTACGAACCAACAACAGGGTGTCATGAAGAACCCCAAGCGTCAAGCTCCCATGTTTCATCAGCAGCTTCTCAAGACCCTCTACTCAAGGTCCGCCTACTGATAGCAACTTCCTGTGAAGGATAGTACTTCCACCACCAGTAGGGCTAATAGATATAGCGCGCCCGAAAACAAGGCGGATGTCAAGTCACCCATTTTAGGCCGCTCGTAAAGTTTCTTAAAAAACTTGTATTGATAGTTCCTTGTAACAGCTGCCTTGGTGCTATGAGTTATAAAAATTAATCGCACACATTATTCCAAGTACCTTCGTATACACACATTTTATGCTTATCGGCGCTGACAAGTCAAAGTTACTTTCTACACACACTAAAGTGCGATAAAACATAGACCGGGGGCTCGGATGGTAACACCATCCCGACCACTATACCGTCACTGCTTCCTAAGTGCCCGATCTCTCGGGTCTTGCATTATATGCATCAGTTCTGAATTATGTCTTAGGTCTATAGTTGGGTTGCCCTGCTCCCGTTCTTACCTCCTCACGTTCCGCTAGTTCGGCTAAGGGGTAAAGAGAGGACCACTGCGATTATATTGCCGGCTAGTCTGGTGATACGTCTCCAACGTAACTATAATTTTTTATGGTTCCATGCTATTATCTTGTCAAACTTTGGATGTTTTGTATGCCTTTTATATCTTTTTTGGGACTAACTTATTAACTCAGTGCGAAGTGCCAGTTCCTGTTTTTTCCGTGTTTTTGACCTTTCCAGAGGAGAATATTAAACGGAATCCAAACGGAATAAAACCTCCGAAAAGATTTTTCCGAAGCAGAAGTTACGCAGGGAGCTTGAGAACCACAAGCCCCCTAGCCGCGGCCTGGGGGGGGGGGGGCTAGCAGGCTTGTGGGCCCCCTGTGGCTCCTCTGCCCTACTTCTTCCGCCTATAAATACCCGAAAAATCCAAAACCATGGGAGAGATCCATGAAAATACTTTTCCGCTGCCGCAAGCGTATGTCTCCGCAAGATCCCATCTGGGGCACGTTCTGGTGCCCTGCCGGAGGGGGGATTCGGACACAGAGGGCTTCTTCATCAACACCATTACCTCTCCGATGATGCGTGAGTAGTTCAACACAGACCTTCGGGTCCATAGCTAGTAGCTAGATGGGTTCTTCTCTCCCTTGGATCTTCAAGACAAAGTTCTCCATGATCTTCATGGAGATCTATCCGATGTAATCTTCTTTTGCGGTGTGTTTGTCGAGATCCGATTAATTGTGGACTTATGATCGGATTATCTATGAATCTTATTTCAGTTTCTTCTGATCTCTTATATGCATGATTTCATATCCTTGTAATTCTCTTCGAGTTGTGGGTTTTGTTTGGCCAACTTGATCTATGATTCTTGCAATGGGAGAAGTGCTTGGTTTTGGGTTCATACCGTGCGGTGACCTCAGCCAGTGACAGAAGGGGTAGCGAGGCACGCATCATGTTGTTGCCATCAAGGGTAAAAAGATGGGGTTTATATCTATTGCATGAATTTATCCCTCTAAATCATGTCATCTTGCTTAAGGCGTTACTTTGTTTGTCATGAACTCAATGCACTAGATGCATGATGGATAGTGGTCGATGTGTGGAGTAATAGTAGTAGATGCAGAAAGTATCGGTCTACTTGTCTCGGACGTGATGCCTATATGTATGATCATTGCCTCAGATATCGTCATGACTTTGCGCGGTTCTATCAATTGCTCGATAGTAATTCGTTCACCGACCATAATATTTGCTATCACGAGAGAAGCTTCTAGTGAACACTATGGCCCCCGGGTCTACTTCACATCATATTTTCAGCCCTACACTTTTACCTTGTTGCACTTTCCGCCTTGAGATCTCACCTTGTCAATTGTGAAGGGATTGACAACCCCTTTGTAGAGTTGGGTGCAAGTTTGCTGTTTTTGCGCAGGTACGGTGGAGACTTGGCTTGATACTCCTACTGGATTGATACCTTGGTTCTCAAACTGAGGGAAATACTTAATTTTACTGTGCTGCATCATCCTTTCCTCTTCAAGGGAAAAACCAACGCAAGCTCAAGAGGTAGCAAGAACAATTTCTGGCGCTGTTGCCGGGGAGCATCAAGTGAAGCTTATCCCAGTAACCGTCGCAAACTCATCTCTTGCATTCACTTTTTTTGCCTCTTGTTTTCCTCTCCCCCACTTCTGAAAAACAAAAATTTACAAAAATATTTGCCTTTTTCGTTCGCCCTTTTCTTCCGCTTACTTTCTGTTCGCTTGTGTGCTTGTCTGCTTGCTGAAGTCACCATGACTGAAAACACCAAACTTTGTGACTTCTCGAATACTAATAATAATGATTTTAGTAGTACTCCGATTGCTCTCGCCACTAGTGCGGAATCATATGAAATCAATGCTGCTTTGCCGAATCTTGTTATGAAAGAGCAATTCTTCGGCCTTCCTAGTGAAGATGCCGCATCCCATCTTAATACCTTCATTGAGTTATGCGATATGCAAAAGAAGAAAGATGTGGATAATGATGTGATTAAATTGAAGCTATTTCCATTCTCGTTGCGAGATCAAGCAAAAACTTGGTTTTCAACTTTGCCCAAAAATAGTATTGATTCTTGGAACAAGTGCAAAGATGCTTATATATCCAAGTATTTTCCACTGGCTAAGATTATCTATCTCCGTAATGATATCTTGAATTTTAAGCAACTAGATCATGAACATGTTGCACAATCTTGGGAGAGAATGAAATTGTCCCGCTCATGGCTTGAGTCTTTGGATGATTATACAAATCTTCTATGCTGGTTTGAATTTTGCTTCTAGAAATATCTTGGACTCCGCTTGCGGTGGAACCTTCATGGAAATCACATTAGGAGAAGCCACAAAACTCCTAGACAATATCATGACAAACTATTCTCAGTGGCACACTGAAAGGTCACCTACTAGTAAAAAAGTACATGCTATAGAAGAAATTAACTCGTTGAGTGCTAAGATGGATGAGTTAATGAAATTGTTTGCTAGTAAAGGTGCTCCTTTAGATCCAAATGATATGCCCTTGTATTCCTTGATTGAGAGTAGAAATGAAAGCTTGGATGTTAACTTTGTTGGTAGGAATAATTTTGGCAACAACAATGCTTTTAGAGGAAACTATATTCCTAGGCCTTTTCCTAGTAATCCCTCTAATAACTTTGGCAACGCCTACAACAATGCTCATGGAAATTACAATAAATTACCCTCTGATCTAGAGAGTAATATTAAAGAGTTTATCAACTCGCAAAATATTTTCAATGCGTCCATAGAAGAAAAACTACTCAAAATTGATGATTTGGCTAGGAGCATTGATAGAATGTCTGTTGATATTGATGCTTTGAAAGTTAGATGTGCTCCTCCCAAGATCAATATGGATGAAACTTTGAAAGCTATGTGTGTTTCCATGAATGAGAGTAAAGAAAGAACTGCCCAAATTCGTGCTAGACATGAATGGCTTAAAAAGGCGTGTTCTCGTGATGAGAATCACGAAGATCTCAAAGTGCTTGGTGTGACTCCCATTGAATCTTTGTTTTCTAGTGTCAAACCTAATGATGATGGGGCTGTATATGAATCCACTTTGGTTGAAAAACGCCCCAATGATTCGGAGTCCATCTATCTTGATGCTAAAAGAATTGAAAGTGGAGTAGAGGATATCAAAACTTTGAGTAGTAATGAAACTACTACTTTGAATTTCAAGGAATTGAATTATGATAGTTGCTCTTTGATTGAATGTATTTCCTTGATGCAATCCATGCTAAACTCTCCACACGCTTATAGCCAAAACAAGGCCTTTACTGATTATATCGTCGATGCTATGACGAAATCTCTTGAAGAGAAACTTGAATTGAAGTTTCTATTCCTAGAAAACTTCACGATGAGTGGGAACCTACTATCAAAATCAAGATCAAAAACTATGAATGCAATGCTTTGTGTGATTTGGGTGCTAGTGTTTCCACGATTCCAAAGTCTTTATGTGATGTTCTAGGCTTCAATGAGATTGATGAGTGCTCTCTTAATTTGCATCTTGCGGATTCTACTGTTAAGAAACCTATGGGAAGGATTAATGATGTTCTTATTATTGCAAATAGGAACTATGTACCCATAGATTTCATTGTTCTTGATATTGATTGCAATCCTACATGTCCTATCATTCTTGGTAGACCTTTCCTAAGGACTATTGGTGTTATCATCGATATGAAGGAAGGGAATATTAAATTTAAATTTCCTTTAAAGAAGGGCATGGAACATTTTCCTAGAAATAAAATAAGATTGCCTTATGAATCCATGATGAGGGATACTTATGGTTTGAATACCAAAGACGACGATACGTGATTCTTTTGCCTTATGCCTAGCTTTGGGCGTTAAACAATAGCGCTTGTTGGGAGGCAACCCAATGAATTTATCTTTGCTTTTTTGCTTTCTGTTTTGTTGCGTCCACACCATCATAATTCTATTATGATTGTGTTTTTTGTGTTTATTTTTGTGTTCGAGCCAAGTAAAACCTTTATGACTAGTTTTGGTGATGGTTGTTTGATCATGCTGGAAAATGACAAAAACTTTTCGCTCACGAAATTATTTTTAATTTTTATCCAGAAATAGTTTTTGATTTGATTCTTTTTGCTTATGGTTGATATGCCAATTTCCCAAATGGTCGTAATGTTTCAGAATTTGTGAGATAGCAGAAGTATACGAAGTATACAAATTGCTACAGACTGGTCTGTTTTTGACAGATTCTGTTTTTGTTGTGTTGATTGCTTATTTTGACGAAACTAGTATCGGGGGGTACTAGCCGTGGAAAAGTGAGAATACAGTAATCTAACACCAATATAAATATAAATCAAGTTGGCTACAGTACCTAAAGAGGTGGTAGTTTGTTTTCTTCTGCTAATGATATCACGAGTTTCTGTTTAAGTTTTGTGTTGTGAAGTTTTCAAGTTTTGGGTGATGTTCTCATGGACAAAGGGATAAAGAGTGGAAAGAGCTCAAGCTTGGGTATGCCCAAGGCATCCCAAGACAAATTCAAGGACACCAAAAAGCCTAAGCCTGGGGATGCCTTCGAGATGCCCCAGGAAGGCATCCCCTCTTTCGTCTTCAATCCATCGGTAACATTACTTGGAGCTATATTTTTATTCACCACATGATATGTGTTTTGCTTGGAGCGTCGTGTATTATAGGAGTATTTTCTTTTTGTTGTGTCACAATTATCCTTGCTTCACACCTTTTGAGAGATAATTGCACTCATCGTGAATTTGCTAGAATACTCATTGAGCTTCGCTTATATCTTTTGAGTTAGGCAATTTAGCTCACATGTGCTTCACTTATACCTTTTGAGCTAGATAAATTTGCTCTAAGTGCTTCACTTAGATATTTTAGAGCACGGCGGTGTCATATTTTGGAGAAATAAGAACTCTCGATCTTCACTTATATCTTTTTGAGAGTGCTCTCTCTGAGTAACTTGGTAGTTGGCTTGTGCTATGAAAGTAGTCCTAAAGATGATAGGCGTCCAAAGAGGATACAATAAAACTTCCATATTCTTGTGCATTGATTAGAAAGAGAAGTTTGATTGCTCTCAATTAGTTTTGAGACATGGATTTGGTAATATTAAGAGATATGTTAGTAGGGTGTTGTGAATCTAGAAATACTTGTGATGAAGTTAGTGATTCCCATAACATGCACGTATGGTGAACCGCTATGTTAGGAAGTCGGAGCATAATTGATTTATTGATTGTCATCCTTTGTGTTGTGGTCGGGATCGCACGATGGTTAACACCTACCAACCCTTCCCCTAGGAGTATGCGTTTAGCACTTTGTTTCGATTACTAATAAAAACTTTCGCAATAAGTATGTGAGTTCTTCATGACTAATGTGAGTCCATGGTATAGATGCACTTTGACCTTCCACCATTGCTAGCCTCTCTAGTGCCGCGCAACTTTTGCCGGTACACAAAACCACCATAGAGCTTCCTCAAAACAGCCACCATACCTACCTATCATGGCCTTTTCATAGTCATTCCGAGATATATTGCCATGCAACTCCCACCGTTACGTCTCATGACATGTCCCGTCACTTTCATATTTCCATTGCATGATCGTAAGATAGCTATCGAGTCATACACTAAGCTAGATCGTTGCACATCCCGGTACACTGCCGGAGGCATTTCCTATAGAGTCATTATCGTTCTAAGCATTGAGCTGTGAGTAAATGAAAGTGTGATGATCATCATTATTAGAGCATTGTCCCATGTGAGGAAAAAAAGGAGGCCAAAGTTGCCCACACAAAAAAATATATGGAAAGAGGACAAAGAGCCAAAAAAAAGAGAAAGTGAGAAAAAGAGAGAAGGGACAATGCTACTATCTTTTTCCACACTTGTGCTTCATAATAGCACCATGTTCTTCATGATTGAGAGTCTCTTGTTTTTTCACCACCATACACTAGTGTGAATCTTCATTATATAACTTGGCTTGTATATTCCAATGATGGGCTTCCTCAAAATTGCCCTAGGTCTTCGTGAGCAAGCAAGTTGGATGCACACCCACTAGTTCTCCTTTTGAGCTTTCACACACTTATATCTCTAAGTGCATCCATTGCATGGTAATCCCTACTCTTTCACATTGATGTCTATTGATGGGCATCTCCATAGCCCTTTGATACGCCGAGTCAATGTGACCATCTCCTCCATTTTGCCTCACAACCTTCACCACACTCTATTCCACCTATAAGTGCTATATCCATGGCTCACGCTCATGTATTGCGTGAGAGTAGAAAAAGGTTTGAGAAAGTAAGAGTGCGAAAACAATTACTTGGGCAATACCGGGGTTGTGCATGATTTAAATTCGTTGTGTGGGGATGATGGAGCATAGCCAGACAATATGATTTTGTAGGGATAACTTTCTTTGGGCTTGTTATTTCGAAACTTCATGATTACCTTGCTAGTTTGCTTGAAGTATTATTGTTTTCATGTCAATAGCAACTATTGTTTTGAATCTTACGGATCTGAACATTCATGTCACATGAAAGATGTTACAAAGGACAAATAAGCTAGCTAGCCTTCCGCATCAAAAAATCATTCTTTATCACTACCCTACACGAGGACTACCAGGAGTTAAGCTTGGGGATGCTTGATACGTCTCCAATGTATCTATAATTTTTGATGGTTCCATGCTATTATCTTATCAAACTTTGGATGTTTTGTATGCCTTTTATATCTTTTTTGGGGCTAACTTATTAACTCAGTGCCAAGTGCTAGTTCCTATTTTTTCCGTGTTTTTGACCCTTTTCAGAGGAGAATATTAAATGGAGTCCAAACGGAATAAAACCTCCGAAAAGATTTTTTCCAGAGCAGTAGATACGCATGGAGCTTGAGAACCAAGGCAGAGGGCACCAGGGGAGGCCACAAGCCCCCTAGCCGCGGCCTCGGGGGCACCTAGCATGCTTGTGGCCCCCCCCTTGTGGCTCCTCTGCCCTACTTCTTCCGCCTATAAATCTCCGAAAAATCCAAAACCACGGGAGAGATCGACGAAAATACTTTTCCGCCGCCGCAAGCTTCTGTCTCTGCAAGATCCCATCTGGGGCACATTCTGGTGCCCTGCCGGAGGGGGGATTCAGACACGGAGGGCTTCTTCATCAACACCATTGCCTCTCCGATGATGCGTGAGTAGTTCACTACATACTTTCGGGTCCATTGCTAGTAGCTAGATGGCTTCTTCTCTCTCTTGGATCTTCAATACAAAATTCTCCATGATCTTCATGGAGATCTATCCGATGTAATCTTCTTTTGCGGTGTGTTTGTCGAGATCCGATGAATTGTGGACTTATGGTCAGATTTTCTATGAATCTTATTTGAGTTTCTTCTAATCTCTTATATGCATGATTTCATATCCTTGTAATTCTCTTCGAGTTGTGGGTTTTGTTTGGCCAACTTGATCTATGATTCTTGCAATGGGATAAGTGCTTGGTTTTGGGTTCATACCGTGCGGTGACCTCACCCAGTGAGAGAAGGGGTAGTGTGGCACGCATCGTGTTGTTTCCATCAAGGGTAAAAAGATGGGGTTTATATCTATTGCATGAATTTATCCCTCTACATCATGTCATCTTGCTTAAGGCGTTACTCTGTTTGTCATGAACTCAATACACTAGATGCATGCTGGATAGCGGTCGATGTGTGGAGTAATAGTAGTAGATGCAGAAAGTATCGGTCTACTTGTCTCGGACGTGATGCCTATATGTATGATCATTGCCTTAGATATCGTCATGACTTTGCGCGGTTCTATCAATTGCTCGACAGTAATTCGTTCACCCACCGTAATATTTGCTATCATGAGAGAAGCCTCTAGTGAACACTATGGACCCCGGGTCTACTTCACATCATATTTTCAGCCCTACACTTTTACCTTGTTGCACTTTCCGCCTTCAGATCTCACCTTGCAATCAATCGTGAAGGGATTGACAACCCCTTTGTAGCGTTGGGTGCAAGTTTGCTATTTTTGCGCAGGTACGGTGGAGACTTGGCTTGATACTCCTACTGGATTGATACCTTGGTTCTCAAAATGAGGGAAATACTTACTGCTATTGTGCTGCATCACCCTTTCCTCTTCAAGGGAAAAACCAACGCAAGCTCAAGAGGTAGCATATGGCTTAAAATACCTAGCGAAAAACTGACCGTCATAATAAGCGAGAACTGGTCTGCAACCCGAGCTGAAAAACAAAAAGCCTTAGAAGCTGTTCTGTGTTAAACAAAGGGTTTACACCTTTGCGGAACCTATGGTAGCTATTTCAAAATTCGGCTGATCCGACTACCCAGAAAAAATATGGGGGCTTCCAATCAGCCCCCCAAATTTATACTCCTAAGGCTAAGTGAAAGCAATAAAACCGCATTTCTGATTGCCTCGTTTCTACCGTACACCACCACCTTCGGCCACCGAATCATCGGCTAAGGGTAATAGTACATACGATGAAACACCCCGAGTAATATCTACCCGGGGGCTGAAGCCGATGACTCGTAACTTTCAGATTCAATCGACCAAATAATAGGAGTCAAAATAATACACATAGCACAAATACTAAAGATTGCAAATATAAGTTGTTCAAAGACACATGAAAATACAACTACTCGAAGATTACATCCTTCGACCACTGGGATTCTATAATCCGAGCACCCTCCGTCGTAGAGGAAAAATAAAGCTCATGGCGTCTGTGCTCCTTCCCGGCTGGGGGAGGTGCGGTGGCCATCGTCAGGCGCTTCATCCCTGGATAGTGCACTAGGGTCCTTGCAAAGGCCATCCGAGCTCCTTCTATGCTGACGGAACGCTTCAAGACCTCAATCCGAGGCGTGGCATCAATCAACTTCTGCACTAAGCCGAAGCAACTCCTCGACAAAGGCTCGTTAGGCCATAGCCGGATACAGAGATCCTTCATATCCGACCCCACCATCCTATGCAGCTCCATGAGTTGTTTCATGATACGTCCATTTTGCATCATGCTTTCATGTTGATATTTATCGCTTTTTGGGCTGTTAATTCACTTCACGGTACAATACTTATGCCTTTTCTCTCTTATTTTGCACGGTTTACATGAAGAGGGAGAATGCCGGCAGCTGGAATTCTGGCCTCAAAAAGGAGCAAGTTTGAGATGCCTATTCCGCGCAACTCCAAAAGCCGTGAAAATCAATGTGGATTTTTTTGGGATTTATAAAAAATACTGGGCCGAAGAAGTGCCGGAGGGGCGCCAGCAGGAGGCCACAAGCCTGCTAGGCGCGGCCCCCCTGGCCACGCCTAGGGGGCTTGTGAGCTCCCTGCTGGCCCACTGGCCCCCCTCTTTTCGGAGGATTCGCCGCCGCCACGAGGCGGAACTTGAGCAGAACCAATCTAGAGCTCCGGCAGGACGATCCTGCCTGGGAAACTTCCCTCCCAGAGGGGGAAATCGTCGTCATCGTCATCACCAACACTCCTCTCGTCGGAGGAGACTCGTCACCATCAACATCTTCATCAGCACCATCTCATCTCCAAACCCTAGTTCATCTCTTGTAACCAATCTCCGTCTCGCGACTCCGATTGGTACTTGTAAGGTTGCTAGTAGTGTTAATTACTCTTTGTAGTTGATGCTAGTTGGATTACATGGTGGAAGATTATATGTTCAGATCCTTGATGCTACTCATTACCTCTCCGGTCATGAATATGATTATGCTTTGTGAGTAGTTACTTTTGTTCCTGAGGACATGGGATAAGTCATGCTATAAGTAGTCATGTGAATTTGGTATTCGTTCGATATTTTGATGTGTTGTATGTTGATTTTCCTCTAGTGGTTTTATGTGAACGTCGACTACATAACACTTCACCATTATTTGAGCCTAGAGGAAGGCATTGGGAAGTAGTAAGTAGATGATGGGTTGCTAGAGTGACAAAAGCTTAAACCCTAGTTTATGCGTTGCTTCGTAAGGGGCTGATTTGGATCCACTAGTTTAATGCTATGGTTAGACTTTGTCTTAATTCTTCTTTCGTAGTTGCGGACGCTTGCGAGAGGGGTTAATCATAAGTGGGATGCTTGTCCAAGTAAGGGCAGTACCTAAGCGCCGGTCCACCCACATATCAAACTATCAAAGTAACAAACGCGAATCATATGAACATGATGAAAACTAGCTTGACAGAAATTCCCATGTGTCCTCGAGAGCGCTTTACCTCCTATAAGACTTTGTCCCGGCTTGTCCCTTGCTACAAAAGGGATTGGGCCACTTTGCTGCATCGTTTTTACTTTTGTTACTTGTTGCTTGCTATGAATCATCTCACCACACAACTACTTGTTACCGATAATTTTAGTGCGTGCAGATATTACCTTGCTGAAAACCACTTGTCAGATCCTTCTGCTCCTCGTTGGGTTCGACACTCTTATTTATCGAAAGGACTACGATAGATCCCCTATACTTGTGGGTCATCATTTCATTTGATAACTCAGACTAGGGTTGAGCTTGATAGTTTGAAAATAAGCCCAGAAGAGCCTCTTCTCAACATCCCCGTCATGGGCCGAGTAGTGCTTGTTTGCTTCCGCCACACTCCTTGGGAGGTCCGTGAAGGCACCTGAGAAAGTCCATATCCACGTAAGAAATGCATAACTGTTTCCACCAAAGGCACGTTGCAATAAGTATTTCTTACCAGTTGCCATCTGCTTGGCTTGGTGCACTTCTTCTTCATAGAACCTTCATTCCACCCACTAATTTAAGCTCGACGGATAGCTTGGAGAGCTTGGTTACCTGCTCCCAAGACTTCTGCTCCAAAGACTCAAATTTTGAGCTGGCTTCCTGCAACTCCTATTGATACTCGGCCACCGGGGCCTCATACTTGCTACTTTCCACCTTAACGGAGCTCAGCTCGGCAACCGCTTGTTCGGCCACCACATTGTGGATAGTGGCCTCCTTCTTGACCTGCTCTAGTTCGGCCTTGAGTTTCTCGAACTCTTCGTCCTGTGTTGATGACCAAATCGGCATAACGAGGCCATGCGTTAAAAATCAGGAGAGGCCTTCTGTATTAAAAGGGACTAACATTATCTACAACAATACTTGCAACTTACCCTCCTTTTCATCAAGCCGAACATTCACACGGTTGAGCTCATCATCGGAAAGCTTCAGTTTTCGGTTTAGCTCGGCTATATCTAGCGCGTTGGCATTCGTAGTGGAGCATGAAACCTGCACAACAGAATTACGAATGACAACGACTAAGACTTATTGACATACAAAGCATTTGGCTAGAATTACTTCAAAACGCCATTATAATTGGAAAATATTGGGATTACTCTCCCTATCAGGAGTTATTCTGAGCCACAAATAAGCTTGCCAAACTTTCGCTGGCTCGGGGGTTGTTATACCCATAAAGGTGTATATAACTTTGTAAATAAAATCTAAGAGACTACACGACTTACCTTAAAACCCATCAGTAAGCCATTGAAGGCTTCGTTCAGTCCGCTGTTAATGGACTGAATACTTTTTAAGACCACACCCATAAGGGTGTGTAGTATCAAAAGTATGTCTAGAGGGGGGGGGGTGATTAGACTACTTGACAAGATATTTTTTTGCCTTTTCCCAATTTTAGTTGGGAGGCAACTTTTGCAGTTATAGCAAGTCAAGTACACCCTACGCATGCAGTTGTAAGAGTGTAGCAGCGGAAAGTAAACACATGCAAGTGTGAATTAAAGGAGTAAGGTAGGGATATAAAATGCATGTGGTTGACACGGTGATTTTTGGCATGGTTCCGATAGGTGGCGCTATCGTACGTCCATGTTAGTGGAGACTTCAACCCACGGAGGGTAACAACTGCGAGAGTTCATGGAGGGCTCCACCCATAAGGGGTCCATGAAGAATTGGCCTTGTCTATTCCACCACGGCTTCCGCCCACGAAGGACTAGACTTACTCACGGTAGATCTTCACGAAGTAGGCGATCTCCTTGCCCTTACAAACATCTTGGTTAAACTCCACAACATGAAGTAGGAGGCTCCCAAGCGACACCTAACCAATCTAGGAGGCACCACCCTCCAAAAGGTAATAGATGTGGTAGATCAATAAACTCCTTGCTCTTGTGCTTCTAAAGATAGTCTCCTAAACACAAAATCACTCTCTCACAGAATATACGTGGGTAGGAGAGATTGATTTGGTGGAAAGCAGTTTGGGGAGGCTAGAGATCAAGTTTCAAATTATTGGATTGGAATATCTTGGTCTCAACACATGAGTAGGTGGTTCTCTCTCAGAAAATGAACCTGGCAATGCAGTGTGTGTTCTAAGTGCTTCTCCCATGAGTGAGAGGTGGGTGAAGGGGTATATATAGGCATCACACAAAATCTAGCCGTTACACGTAAAGTGGCAAACTTGGTGACACCGAAGTTACAAACTTGGTGGTACCGATTAGCACAAAAGGTAGAACTTTTGAATCTCGGTGGGACCAATATACACAACTGGGTGGCACCGAAAAGGTGGCTAATGGTCAGATGGCTAAACTCGATGGCACCAATACTCAAACTCGGAAATTCTGATTTTGTGTACCGAGGCAACAGAAAGTTGGTCACCCTGAAATCGGTAGCACCGACATGGATTCGGTTGCACCGATTTGGTGGGAATGGCTAGGGTTTTTGTCTGAGGTCAAACTCAGTGGGTCCGAAATGTGGAAGTTGGTGACACCGAATTTGAGTATGTGGAATTGCACAAAATGGTTATGTGGGAAAATGACTGAGTATTTTGGTGGCTAAATTTGAGCACTTGAGCAATCAGTTCATTTTACTACCTCAGCCCCTTTTAATAGTATTGGCTTTCCTATGGACTCAAAAGTTATTTCTCACAAATATAAAATGAAGAGTCTTCTAGCTTCAATCTTGATCCAATCTTATTCCTTTCTTGCATCAAGAGGCATCTCCACATAAGCCTTTAGCCATAGCATCTTCTAAACTTTTCTAAAATATACTTGGAAAACATATTAGTCCAATGATGCATATGTTGTGATGAATTATGAAAACCACCCTAGGGAGCAATTGTGCTTTCAATCTCCCCCTTTTTGGTAATTGATGACACCATATAGATCAAAGCTTCGACAAAAGATATAATCAATGATTAGCATCGACATTTTGAGAAGTATGTGAAAAGCAAGAGCTCCCCCTAAATTTGTGCATTATTTTAAATTTGCGTTTGAATGCAAATGCACAATCGATTAGGATCATGGGTCACTCTTCCATGTCACATACATCTTGGTGGTGCGCATACAATATAAGAATGAATAGTAATGCACATGACACCAACAAGATAAGTGAATGATCGTCACATAGATAGCTAAAAGGATAATAACATAGCATCAACCAAGCAAAGCGTATGATCAAACACAGATAATTGGATAAAGTCATCCAAAAGGCCAAAGTTTTCGAACCAAATGAGAGCAAATAAAGTCAAAAGCTTTCTCTCTCTCGAAGTCTATAATCTATACATTTCTCCCCCTTTGGCAACAAGTTACCAAAAAGTTCAAAAAGTATAGAGCTACTCGTCTCTCTGGGCAGCTGATGACAGAGTCAACAGAAGAGAATCCATGAAGGCATCTTTTGAGGGTCCTGGAGATGGAGGAGTGGATATTGGAGGTTCTTGAGCTGGAGCTGGTGCTGAAGGTGCTGATGCTTGAGCTAAAGATGTCTGTCTTGTCTCCTGAGCAGGAACAACAGCTGATCTAGGCTGGGTGCTGAACTGAGTGGCAGCGAGAGGAGGTGACTCTTCATCATCGCCATCTTCATCATCATTTGAGTGCGGTATCTCCAGTGAGTCAACTTCATGTTGAAGCTGCTTGACTATAGTGGTCAGCTCCGTTACCTTCACATCCATGTCATGGCACTTTGCTTCCATGACTCTCTCAAGGGTTTTCTGACTTTGCAGTATCTCCTAGATGTTCTTCTCCATACCTTGGACAAAGCTAACTAGAAATGCCATTTTATCAGCTTGAGTTATGAGCTATGAAACCGGTGGTGGCTCATTTCTAGCAGCCTCAGCTTGTGCTGCCTCTGCTGCCATTCTTGGAGCTGGGATCATTTTCATCCATCACCACAACATTGTCTTCAAATTCTAGTTGAAGGGGTAGATGGGGACGATCAAGGAGATATGCATGCTTGCCTAGCTTGGCATTGATAAGCATCTGAATGTAAGGGGCATATCCACATGATCTTTTCTGATCAGCAGCAGTCCTCCAGATAGTCTCTACTATCAAATCCATCACTCTGAATCTAGTGTGAGAGTCCAAATGGTGTAGCAGATTGATGGAATGTCCTCAAATCATCCTATCATCACCTGATTTAGGCATCAAGGTGTGTCTCAGAATGGTGTTAGTTGTGGGTATCCCTGCTTGCAAGAAGTATACTGAGCCCATCTTGTGACTAGCAAAATACTTGTGAGGAAATGTCTTGTACATATTGTCCATGGTGTTGTGGCTCATCTTTGCTCCAGAATACACATCCACATCACTCTCTTTCTGCTTGGGGGCACCAATGATAGTGGCCCACTCATCAATCGTAGACTTATACTTGTGATCATTAGTCATCTAGACAAAAGAACCATCTCCATAGAAATGAACAATTGAGTAAAATTGCATGATCAGCTCATCATTTCATGGGGTCATCTCTTTTCCAACAAAGTCTTCAATGTCCACTAGCCCAAAATTTTATTGCACATGGGAAATAAATTTTCATTGGCTTTGATACAAGCCCAGTCAACATATCTCATATCACTAACAGTTGGACTCTTGTCAAACAGGACAGTCTCATAGAAGTCTTGTTGTTCCTTGGTGTGAAACCTTGGATGAACTTCAAGTTCTTCTCCTTATGGCATATATGTGGCGACGAGTTTTTTAGAAAATAATTTCCAGAAAACATGTCTCTGTGTTTACCAGCCCCAGGATTCTTGTTAGCTGGTAGACACTTACTTGATACATAATATCCAAGAAAAATACAAAATCTGGGTTACAAGACCATCAAGGGCTACTAGGTTGAACAAAAGTCTGAGGTTGACGGCGGAAGCGACTCGAGGAATCTCCAGTGCCCATGGGACTCCATTCCCACAGGAACAGCTAACCTGGATAAATTCCTATCTCACAAGGCTCCTATCCTCGACTCCTAGGTTCCGGGGTTGACTGCATCGTGCTCCTCTCCAAACGCAATCTGGCCAAGACAATAGCCAGGGACAAGCCAGTGAGTACTTTGAATGTACTCGCAAACATAAAGAAAACAAACACGTTAAGCAGGTAAGATGCATGCAAATTCTACTAACAATAATATCTTGTCATAAACGTTTAATTCATGGATGTATTCAAGAATATAAGCTATGTTTCCACCAATGATTGATAAACAAGCAAAGATGATAATGCTGAATAAGTAAAAATATGCGTGCCTCAGTCGGGCGTCTGAGCGACACCACCTAAAGGGTTTATATGAAACAATAATAAATATTGAATATCCAGGAGGTAGAACCGTTCCAGGGATATCCAACAACATAATCATAGGGGTTAGTCCAGAGTAGTAATCATAATATGATCAGCCACCACATCATCATATGATTTACCACAACCATTATTATTATCACCATTTAGGCCCTGTTTGGTAATCCACCAGCTCCCGGAATCTGTGGAGCTGGCAAACTGCAGCTCTCTTAATTTGAACTACAGCTCCGCCAGCTCCGCTCCCGGAGCTGCGGAGCGGAGCGTCTCCGAACAGGGCCTTATACTCCAAAGACCGACTCTAGGAGCGACACTTGACTCGTCAAACAACTTCCTTGACCGTGGACACGACTACTCGAATAGTTTTGACTCTGCAGAGAGTGTACTCTTTACCCACAACTCACGGTTTGATAATCGATAATACTAATACCACATACGACATTTTAGAAGCGGACACTCAGAATCAGCACACACCGATTTTCCTCCGCGAAGCCCGGCTTCACCCGGACTACGCCGCCAAGGCAAAACCATAAGACGGGGAGGCTCCGACCTCGACTAGCATGGGATCAAAAATATTTATACCACGCGCTCACTCGGAAGGGCCATTCCCTTCCAGTCCCAGACCGGAAACACCCATGCCCCCTGACCGGATGATTGGATTTATTCCATGGCCATGGATACCTTCATACCGGTCCCTCTACTTGGTGTGTGACTGATAATAGGTCTACCACTGACTTTACCGAATCCATTATCCAGGAAACTGTGGTAGCATGTTATAGAAGTATGACACGGACAAGAGTCTATCTAGGTCGATACTGGAGTTAACCAAGTTTTACCGGCATCATCGTGCTTGTGTCATGATCAGGCCATAACCTATCACGTTCCGTGTGACTAGATTATTCCACGACCTCTCATAACCAGCACATGCCATCACCATATTTCACCATTGTTATAATGTGAGTAGCATGAATGAAGAATGCAAAGTATTATTTGATGTGATGCCAATATTAACATAACCTCAATCACGCAATATAAGCACCACCACCATCATCACACAACTTATGAAGATATAGATTCAAGATGCTTGCCTTAGGGGTTTGAGGAGGGTGATGTGTACACCATCATCTTGGAGTTGGTATCCACTCTTCAAATCCCTAGTTTGAAAATATTTGAATCAACACACATATCCAAAACAGCACACAAAACTTGTTTGGAAAATTCCAAAATAAATCCTAAAATAAACTAGATGAAATTCTAAACCAGTAGGAAAAAAGAATCAAGTGATTTGGAGTTTCCTACTAAAAGATATAGCCAGTCAAACCTACTGGTCAAATCTGTTTTTTTATTATAAAATCAATATAAAGAAAATGTTTCAGGCTCTTTACACTTTCTAACAAAGGAAGTGAAATCACTGAGGCAGCTATGCACGAATACGCTTTACTTAAAAGAAAACGCACCAGGGGGGTTGCGCCTCTCGGGGGCTCTAGCTCTCTCACCGACAGGCGGGACCCGCCCGTCGGGTTCTTCTCCCTCCTCTCGTGCGCAATGGACAGAGTGTAGCTGCACTCCGACGGGCTCGTCGGTGCTAGGGGGCATCTCCCGCAGAGCTGAGCACACCGGCAGACTCGGGAGGGAGGTCCCCATCCACTGGAGGGCAAGGGCGGCGCCGAGGGCCATCTATGAGCCCTCTCCTCACTTCGGCGACAGAGAGCTCCGACGGCGATGGCTTCGGCCTACGGGTGCCAGGCTCGACGGCTGCATCGGGAATGGGTTCCTAGGGCTTCATCGAGGTTAGTAGGGTAGGTAGGGGAGAGCTACAGGGCTTGGGCTGCCGGAATTTAGCCAGAGGCCGACGACGACGCTACTGACACGGACGAGCACAGAAGGTAGCTTCGGCAAAATTGGGTGATGGGGAGGGGAGCTGATGGTCTCGGGAGGTCGCTGCGATGCTCAAAGGGTTTGGGGGATCCTTAAATAGCCGGAGAACATCGGTTCCGCACAGGCCTCCGAATAAGAACGATGGCGACATCTCTGGCGAGGTTCAGGCGCAGCAGGGGGGCAGCAGGGCTCAGCAGCAAGGGAGGTAGGGCAGCGGGGCAACCGCAAGCGACGAGGGGGAGGGGTCCAGGGCAGGTGGAGAACGGAGGGGGCTCGGGCGGCGCCGACCATGGCAGTAGTAGAGGGGAAGCGACGGCGACCGCGTTGTCGTTGCTCTGCTCACACAGGGGTGGCGACTGTCTGTCGGGGGGAAGAGAGGGTTGACGCGGCTCTGCATCTGGTCCAGAGGGCAAGGTCACGGGGGACGTGGCGGCTCGGACATGCGTGTCCAAAATGCGCGCTTTGGGTGAACTCAGAGCATGCACAACACCTGTTCGACGAATTGCCAGGAATCACCACATGGCTCCACTTCTGCTCTAATTTAACAGGGTTAGGCTAGGGTCTCAGGTAAAGCTAATGGACATGCTGGCTTGAGTGGAGGGGCAACTCCACAATGCAAACATGAACTCATGCCAAATCTGGTCATGGTCTAAGGTGTTTGATGAAATGCCAGGGGCTCCAAATGATCTTTGATGCTCACCAAAATTTCTAGATCAGGGTCTCTCTAAGTGCTAGCAATGGTGGTAGGGTTGGTTTGGCAAAATTCCAAATTAGCTAATGTAACCTTTTAAAAAATGCAATACTGGGCAGAAACTTGGGGCTATCATCACATGTATCTATTTTCATCCAATGGGGCTCAAATCCTCGAGTTAAGGTTTTGGTAGGGTTGCAAACAAGCATGCAAAATTGCAAAGCAATCAGAGCAAGGAAACATAGGGTTGCAATGTAAAGCACCAAATTGGACCAGAATAGAAAAATGGTTGTACTGCTAAAATTTTACATAGTACATAGTGGGATGTTTGCATAAAATTGAATCTTAGTCTATACTTGACATCCCCCAATTTTTATGGAGTTTTTAAAATAATATTTCTAGGGGTTGTAGTACATACTCAATTCTGGACCAGATTAGAAAAGCAGTTATTGTGCTTAAAACATTCAAAATACTTGAGTAGATTTTTTGCATAAATGTGACCTAGAAACATCACTCGTCACCTACAAATTTTTATAGAATTTTTAGAAGCAGTTGTCACAAGGTTGCAGTGCAAATCAGCCCTAAAAATAAAATACAATTCAGTTTTTGATTAAAAGAAATCTGGTAAAAGATTAGAAATAAATATCCCAAGAATTTACGAGAAGAAAAGAAATGTTCTTATGCAAGTATTCAGATTCCAACATAAACTTTCAAAAATATTCTCATAGGGAAAATATCTTTATAAAGGGAAAGAAGTGTTTCAAACCTTATTTAAAAATCCAGAGATTCAAATATCAAATGGACATAGCCAAAATAATATTTCCCTCCAATTGAATAAATAATTCAGATGGTCTTAAATAAGGGCTCAAGCTTGAAAATAAAATTTTGAGAAGCCACTTGAAAAGAATTTTTTTGGAAAGAGGCTTTGAAAAGAGCCATGAAGCAATTCATTTCCTCAAAATTTTTATTCTAGGCAAAAATTTATTTCAGAAAAACATTTTCAAAATTTTGGGGTGTGACAATATGGGTCTGCACCTCTCCATTTCCTCAAACCTGCATCTTTCCTCTTCCTCATATCTTCAACTACTGGGTGAGCAACATTGCAAACTGGCAGATTTGGTTGGAGCTTTCTGAGAATAGGTGCACTCTCATCTTATTCTTCCTCTCCAGCAAAGGCACTGGAAGCAGGGATTTTCTCCTTGGCACCTTCTTAGCCTTAGGTGGAGGCTTAGGAGCAGATTTCTTAGGCATGGCATCAACCATGAGCTTCTTCTTCTTAGGAGGAACTGGGATCTCATCTTCACCAGCATTCTCTTCACGGTTCTCATACATAGAAGTCTGGCTCCCAACAACATGAACTACTCTCTTCCTTGCTGTCTTCACATGAGCCTTCTTGGCAAGTTTGTCAGTGGAAAGTGTTGTGCTCTTCCTTGCAGATTCAGGAGCTCTAAGATCAGCAGGGGTTGCGTACTGTTTCCTGACAGTCTTCTTAGGAGCCTTTGGAGGAGCTGAAGTTTCCTCCAGCACAAAGTCTGAGTCTTCTTCATCTGAGTTCAATTTGTTCCTCTACCTGGTGGCTCCTTTGGGCAAGCTATAGGAGCTTTAGGATCCAGGGTCAGAGCAGTCTTCTCAGGACTAGTGCGTGGGTCCATCTCAACACTTCGCTCTCTGAAATCATTCTGGCTATCTTCAGATCCAGACATCTTGGCAGACAAGCAGAAACTCAGCAGCAAACCAGCAAACTTGTGAAGTAGATATAGGAAAGGCAGAAGGTTTGAGCATCACAAAACACAGAAGGAATTTTCAAAATTTGAACTATGAAACTTAGGGTATGATCTTCTGCAGGATGTAAATCGGTGGCACCGAGTTGGCATTTTCAGAGTCACCGAGAAAGCTCACTCGCTTAATAGAAACTTGGCATTTTGTTTCGGTGGGACCGAAATGATCTGCTCGCTCCCATCGAGTTGCTTCTCATGAACCCTAAAAGGAAAATCGGTGGAACCGATTATGCAAACTCGATCTCACCGAGTTGCATGCTGCGGCAGATTAGATCCAAAATTTCATCTTCCTCTATGTTATGAGATACTATGATGGAAGGGAAGGGTTTGCACATGGTGGCTTGTAGATAAACTTTCCAATGTGTAAGAGTCAGATGGAGGAATGCAAAAGGAGATCGGATCCATACCCTAACTTGGTCTCTGTCTGGCTACGGAGGTGAAGGCGGTGAAGATTCCATCAACGGCGGTGATTCCCAACGGCGGAGGCACTCGGGGAGGCAAAGGCGGCGACCTGGAGTCCTGGGGGTAGCTTAGGGTTTTGAGGCGAAGGGTTTTTGACAATCTGAATTCAAGGAACCCGTCCACTAGAATATATACCCGTTCGCTGTCGGTGTCATCGATATTACAAAATCGGTGTCAGAGAGTTCCTCTACTGTCAGCTGACAGGGAAACTCGGTGTAACCGAGTTTGTGATTTCGGTGGTACCGAGATTGAAAAACCAGACCAGCTTTGGAAATTTGGTGGAACCGAGTTTGTGGAGTTGGTCTCACCGAGATTTTCAAAGAGGTTTTTTAAGGCAACCTTTGACGATACGGAACTCCGAGTGCACCTTCACACAGAGGGATCGACAAGTGCTTGTTCAAGTTTTGTGATGAAGCATGAATATAACTTGAGATGAGATAGCATAGATAGCTAGAGAAGGGTCGTAGGCATTCTTGTCGATCCAATTGGCAAAATATAAATCAAGAGCCAAATAACAACAATTGGATGTCCTCGAATGATCAAACACATGCACACCAACATGCTCGCACAATAAGATGATAGATAAAATATGGTGAACATGCACAAACATCCTAGCAGCTATCAAGCACTTGGGCGATGACAAAGTCATCTATATGAGTATATTGACTTAGGAGTCAAGTAAGAATACTTGATCATAGGTCATACTCATCGTTAAGAACAAGTGGGGTTACCACTTTTACATAAGCATTAATGTGTTCAAATCCTTAGGAGATGCTTATACTCAAGATTTAGAGTAAAGCTCCCCCTTGATGTGACATCCCCCCTAAGAGGGATAAACTAACCTTGGGTTTTGTCGTAGAAGACTTCAAGTAGGTGAAGAAGTGGTGGATGCTTGATGTCCCACAAGCGTATGGGATCGCAACAGTTTTCGAGGGTAGAGTATTCAACCCAAATTTGTTGGTTCACACGAGGGAAGCGAAAGAATATTCTCGAGTATTAGCAGCTGAATGTGTCAGATTCGACCACACCTGAAAGATTAGTGTCTGCAAGAAAAGTATCAGTAGCAAGGTAGTATGATAGCAACGGTGCCAGAAACGATCTGTTGACAAGGCAGACTATTCCTAACTGTTGTATCAATGGCGCCAACACGTTGACGGGGGATTATTCTTGAGAAGAATGCTTCCCTAGCTACGGCTCCAGAAAAGTCTTGCAACAAGTAACAGCGAAGTAGCAAGGAACAGCAGTACCAACAGCAACAAAGTAACAAGTAACAACAGTAGTGACATCAGCAACAAAGTGGCCCAATCCCTTTTGTAGCAAGGGACAAGCCTGGACAAAGTAACATAGCGAGGACCAGTAGTAAAAGACTCGTAGGCAGTGGATCGGTGATGGATTAGTATGACGGATAGGATTCATCATGTAACAGCTATAACACGGAGAGATATGTGGCTAGCTCCCGTTCGTCAATCTAATGTAAGCATGTATTCTGTATGTAGTCATACATGCTTAGGGAAAAGAACTTGCATGACATCTATTGTCCATCCCTCCCGTGGCAGCGGGGTCCTAATGGGAACTATGGGATATTAAGGTTCTCCTTTTAATAAAGAACCGGACCAACGCATTAACACGCGGTGAATAGATGAACTCCTCATACTATGGCCATCTCCGGGAGTGGTTTCGGCTATTGTCACACCGGGGTTGCCGGGTCATAACACATAGTAGGTGACTACAACTTGCAAGATAGGATCTAAAACACACATATATTGGCGACAACATAATAGGTTCAGATCTGAAATCATGACACTCGGGCCCTCGTGACAAGCATTAAGCATAGCCAACTAGTAGCAACATCAATCTAGAACATAGTGGATACTAGGGATCAATCCCCGTCAAGAACTAACTCGATTACATGATAGATCTCATCCAACTCATCACCGTCCAGCAAGCCTACGATGAGATTACTCACGAACGATGAAGAGCATCATGGAATTGTCGATGGAGAAAGGTTGACGATGACGATGGCGACGATTTCCCCTCTCCGGAGCCCGAAACGGACTCCAGATCTGCCCTCCAGATGAAGAACAGGATGTGGCGGTGCCTCCGTATTGCAAAATGCGATGAAACCTTCTCTCTGATTTTTTTTCCGGGCGAGACGGAAGATATAGAGCTGAGGTTGGGGGCGATGGTGCCACGTGGGCCCCACAAGCCTGCACGGCGCGACCATAGGGGGTGGCCGCGGCCTGTGGGCTTGTGGCCCACTGGCACGCCCCCTCCGGTGGATCTTTGCGCATGTATTTTTCTTTTATTCCAGAAAAAATCTCCGTAAATTTTCAGGACATTTCGAGAACTTTTATTTCCGCACAAAAACAACACCATGACAATTCTGCTAAAAACAGCGTTAGTCCGGGTTAGTTCCATTCAAATCATGCAAATTAGAGTCCAAAACAAGGGCAAAAGAGTTCGGAAAAGTAGATACGACGGAGACGTATCAATGCTCAATGTTGATGAAGATCAACTTGAGTTGGGAGCAATTCTTGTTGTTTCTTACTCTTCTCACCTACATGGGTTAGTGCCAAAGCAAAAGGAACATATGCAAGAATATCAATGGGCATGGAGTGAAACATACATGGGATGATGTCCAAAGATGCATTAATTACCTTGTTCCTTGTTTACCTTTGAGGGAATGTGTGACTCCTTGAGCTAATGCATAAGGTTGAGGTTGATTGCATATAGTTCTTGCCAAAATGAATAAAAGTGAATTTCATTGGTGGAGTCACCCTTGAAGAACTTTCTCGTTCTTCCTCTTGGGGATCCACATCATCTTGATTGGAATCCTTGGAGTTGTGGTAGCACTAGATGAGGTAGAGCTAGTAGTGTCCTTGGGAATCCACTTGATCTTGGCTTGGGGTTCTTCTTCAAATAGGTCAATGTCATCTTGAAGCTTTCCCTTGCCCTTGTGTTCTTGTGGTAGAAGGCCATCCTGCGAGCTTCTTCCTTCGAGAGGAGTAGGACCATACTTCTCCTCTTGGGGAACAAACTTAGGAATGGGATATGAACCTTCTTCCCAATCATCTCCATTGATGTTGAAGTGGCCAACACCTTGTTTCTTCCGATGTACTCCTTGCTTGTGCACAATTTCCTCAAATTGCTTACTTTCGGCAAGACTCTTGAAGACACCTCTCTGTATAATCCCTTTCAATAAATCTTTTTCTTGCTCACGTGTAACTTGGCTAAGAGAATTGTTAGTGGAATCAAGAGAGCCCCTAGCAACAACATTATTGGATTTAGCTTTAGCATTGTTGTTACTAGATGAAGAAACTTTCTTGCCTTTGTTACTAGTGTTCTTAGGTTTAACTTATGGAACAAAATTAAACAAGTCATTTGGCTAGATAAGAAGAACTCTTCTTCCAAAGATCATCACTGATCATTTTAGGAACTCACGCTCTTGCTCCAAACTGAGCTTCTCGAAGCGTAGCTTCTCATGAGTTCTTGCAAGCTCTCCATGGTCGTCTAGAGTAGTCTCATGAGCTAACTTAAGAGTTTTTAATTCCTGAGTTAGTCGTTCAATTTATTTTTTATCATCATCACTCGATTTATCTTGACTAGCATGATAGTTTGCAAGTTCATTTTCATTGCAATCACTAGTTTTATCAAAGAGCAAGTCATCTTCTCCTAACAAGTCATCCTCATCACTATTAAAATCAAGATACTTGGGGTGTGATACCTTGGGGCCTTTAGCCATGAAGCAGTTTCCGAACCCCTCATTTGGTGAATCAAATAGGTTGTAGGAGTTGGAGGAAACAAGTGCAATGCCGGCAACACCTTCATCTTGACTATAGTCGGAGTTGAAGTGATAGCTTCTCTCGGAGTGGTTGTTATACTCGTAGCCAGAAACCCATTCACCAACATGAGCTTGATGTCTTCTTCTTGAGCTGCTCTTGGTGTATTTATCTTTCTTCTTTGATTCTTTTCCTCTGTGTGAGTGTCTTTGTTCATAACGATCTTCTCTACTCCTTCTCTCTCTGCGAGGTGACTCATCTCTTGAGCTTCGTCTTCGAGGTGACTCTTCTCTAGTTTGTAGGGAGCTAACCACTCATTGGAGTAGTGTTCGGGATTCCCATAATTGTAGCAGTTTTGGTCACGACTGGACGAATGCTTCTAATCATGTCTTGAGCTTGAGCTTCTCTCTTTCCCTTTACTCTTGTAGAACTTGTTGAATTTTCTAACATGAGGCTTATCTCTTCATCAGTGACAAGATTGTCCTTTGAAGTAGCGGGGGAATCACATGAAGCTTTGTAAGAGCCGCTTGACTTGTTGTGCAGCCCATCTTTGTCCTTGAGTGACATTTCATGAGCGACAATTCTACCAATGACTTTAGTTGGCTTGAGATCTTTGTAGTTTGGCATCATTTGGATTAATGTGCACACTGTGTCATACTTTCCATCAAGAGCTCTAAGTGTCTTCTTGACGATGAATTTGTCTGCCATCTCCTTGCTTCCTAAGCCGACAATCTCATTGGTGATGATAGCTAGCCTAGAGTACATTTCAGCGACATTTTCACCATCCTTCATCTTGAACTTGTCAAGCTGACTTTGAAGCACATCCAACTTAGATTCTCTGACAGAATCAATACCTTCGTGCATATCGATCAAAGTATCCCAAATTTCTTTTGCATTCTCAAGGTGATTGATTTTGTTGAATTCTTCGGGGCATAGACAATTGAAGATGATGTTGGAGGCTTGAGCATTGAGTTGCAACATCTTCAGTTCATTAGCTGTTGCATCACGATCCGATTCATGGCCCTCTCCAAAGAAGTTACCTTGCACACCAACACGAATAACAACCCAAACATGAGGATTAAAGCCAAGAATATGCATTTTCATCTTATGCTTCAAACTAGCAAAATTAGTGCCATCAAAATATGGACCTCTACGGTGATAATTTCCCTCACTAGGCACCATACTCTCCTAGGTTGTGAAACCAATGTAATGGAGACCAAAGCTGTGGTACCACTTGTAGGATCGAAAGTATGTCTAGAGGGGGTGGGGCTGATTAGACTACTTGATAAGATAATTGTTTTGCCTTTTCCCAATTTTAGTTGAGAGGTAGCCTTGGCAGTTATAGAAAGTCAAGTACACCCTACACATGCAGTTCTAAGAGTGTAGCAACGGAAAGTAAAACATGCAAGTGTAAAGTAAAGTAATAAAGTAGGGATATCAAACACATGAGGTTGACATGGCGATTTTTGGCATGGTTCTGATAGGTGGAACTATCGTACGTCCATGTTAGTGGAGACTTCAACCCACGGAGGGTAACGGCTGCGAGAGTCCACGGAGGGCTGCACCCACAAGGGGTCCATGAAGAAGCGGCCTTGTCTATTCCACCACGGCTTCCGCCCACGAAGGACTGGACTTACTCACGGTAGATCTTCACGAAGTAGGTGATCTCCTTGCCCTAACAAACATCTTGGTTCAACTCCACAACACGAAGTAGGAGGTACCCAAGCGACACCTAACCAATCTAGGAGGCACCACCCTCCAAAAGGTAATACATGTGGTAGGATCAATGAACTCCTTGCTCTTGTGCTTATAAAGATAGTCTCCTCAACACAAAATCACTATCTCATAGAATAGACATGGGTAGGAGAGATTGATTTTGTGGAAAGCAGTTTGGGGAGGCTAGAGATCAAGTTTCAAATGATTGAATTGGAATATCTTGGTCTCAACACATGAGTAGGTAGTTCTCTCTCAGAAAATGAATCTCGCAATGAAGTGTGTGTTGTGAGTGCTTCTCCCACAAGTAAGAGGTGGTTGAAGGGGTATATATAGGCAGCATGCAAAATCCAACCGTTACACCTCAAGTGGCAAACTGGGTGACACCGAAGTTACAAACTCGGTGGTATCGATTGGCACAAAAAGTAGAACTTTTGAATTTCGGTGGGACCGATATACACAACTCGGTGGCATCGAAAAGGTGTCTAACGGTCAGATGGCCAAACTCGATGGCACCGATATTCAAACTCGGAAATTCTGATTTTGTGTACCGAGGCAATAGAAAGCTGGTCACCCTGAACTCGGTAGCACCGATATGGATTCAGTTGCACTGATTTGGTGGGAATAACTAGGGTTTCTGTCTAAGGTCAAACTCGGTGGGTCCGAAATATGAAAGTTGGTGACACCGAATATTAGTATGTGGAGTTGGACATAATGGTTATGTGGGAAAAATGACTGAGTATTGTGGTGGCTAACTTTGAGCACTTGAGAAATTAGTTCATTTTACTACCTGACCCCCTTTTAATAGTATTGGCTTTCCTATGGACTCAAAAGTGATTTCTCACAAATATAAAATGAAGAGTCTTCTAGCTTGAAGCTTGAGCCAATCTTATTCCTTTCTTGCATCAAGGGGCATCTCCACATAAGCCTTTAGCCATATCATCTTTTGAACTTTTCTAAAATATACTTGGGAAACATATTACTCCAATGATGCATATGTTGTGATCAATTATCAAAACCACCTTAGGGAGCAATTGTGCTTTCACGGTGCGTTGTTCTTTGGCTATAGAGGAGCCGGTCAAGGGGTCCTCCATTATGGTCGGCCACCCAGCCATAGCTTGTTCTGCTGTGGGCGGCGCTGGGGCGGCACTGAAGACACCGGAGTATCAGGTCCTCCGAAAGTTTTCTCTGGGCAATACTCGTAAGGAATTTGGTTCTTTTCTCCACTTGTGGAGAAGGAACCACCCCTGGGTCCCAATGAACGAGGTAGGGACCTCGGCTAAAATCTGTTGGTCTTCTGCGAGCGATGTACCAACACCAGCCAGAACCTCTCGTTCCTCGCACGCTGGTGTATCGACTTCGGCCTGGACCTCCCGATCCTTGGCATTCGATATATGTGTCTCGACTATCACCACCTCTGTAGTGGCCAGCGGGGCCTGATGAGACGTCACCTCAGCTAGATCATCCAAGGATCGGGGAGGGGTATTGTGGGACGCGTTCCCACTATCTGCGAGCTTAGTGTGCAGCGAACCTTTCTCTGACACTTGGTTCATCGGAAGATCCCGGACCTGGCTGTGATAGGAAACAACTCGGTTCTCATTATTGATAAAAATTTGGTATAACTCTATTAAATTAAGGAGTGCATTCCGTACCTTTGGGACAGGGGCTTGACCCTAAGTGTTCGGCGACGAATCGCCCCGAAGGCTCCGACCTCATCGTTGGAGTCCGAGTTAGCACCAAAAACGGCGACCTTGCTCTTGCAAGGTTTCTTCGGAGCACAAGGAGGCATCCCCTCCTCGGCCCCCTTTGGTACCTCCCTCTTCCTCTCCTGAAGAGAATATTTCTCTTCCTCTTCGCCTGCATCCTCCCCCACGTGGGTAGAGAAGGCATGAGTGTCCTCGGACGTAGACCCCCGCGGGTGTCCTTCTTCTTATTGTCCGGCGCCACGTACGGCGCCTCTACTAGCATCAACTCCAGCAGAGGAGTCGGAGGTTCCTCGGGAGGAGAGCTGGGCCTTCTATGTTCTTGGCCAGTTCCAGCCACTCCTGCAAAGGAAAAGCGATAATAAGATCTTCGATAAACCAAAAAATCCGAGTAGGTATAAAGCTCGGATGTACCTCCAAGGTGGGAGTATCATCGTCCAAGTTGGTGTCTTCTTCCTCGCGTGGCCACTTCTGCTGTGGTTTGAGCAGTATCCGCCACAGGTCTTCATGAGTGGTGCGGTAGAACTCGAGCACTATTGAGGGCTCATCGGCTTTGTGAGACCACATCGGGTTGTCTCGGAACTGGCAGGGAAGAATGTGGCGACAGAGCGTGACCTGGACTACATCGGTCAGCCGGATGTTGGCTGACACCATTTTCTTGATGCGTTTTTGCAGCTGCTTCACATCCAAAGTCGAGCCCTAGTCCAGACCTTTCCTGACCCATGAGGATAGCCTCACCGGGGGACCAAACCTGAACTCGGTGGGTATCACCCAGTTGGCTTCTCGGGGTTTTGTGAAACAAAACCATTCCTTGTGTCAGTTCTTGATGGTGTCAATCAGTGTGCCCGCCAGGCATGGCACACAGTAGATCTTGCTTATCACGGCCTCGCCGCAGTCGGCATGCTGGCTACCAACCGACTTTGGCTTGACACTAAAAACTTTGAGACAAAGACCGAGATGCGTATGAACTCACAGGAAGGCCTCACAAACGGTGATGAAGATGGAGATGTTCATAATGGACTTCCGGGGAAGGTCATGGAAATCTAACCCATAATAAAACACCTGACTCCTAACGAAGGGGTGAAGTGGGAAGCCCAGTCCCCGAAGGAAGTGGGGGACGAACACCACCCGCTGCCTAGGCCATGGCATAGGTAGCACCTGGCCCTTTTGTGGTGCTCGGTGGGCGATGCCGGGTGCGATATAGCCACAACACTTCGGCTCCTGGATGTCCCCTTCGGAGACGCTGAGAGTGACTAGAAAGGGGTTGGAGATGGAATGGATCTGGGTGCTCGAGTTTGGAAGGAGAAGGAGCAAGGGTTTAGAATGCCTATGATGGGCTTTGGTTATTTCCCCCTTATTAAGGGAGGTCGCGAAACCAAGGGTTTCCACTTACTGCGCCATCAACTCCTCCACTTCCCGAAACAACCACACCAATGGGACGTGCATAGGTTGGCTTGGGTCATTAATTAGAATCCCCTTAAATTTGGGACATGATTTCTTTTGTTGATAAAACGTGCCCCGGGGAAAGTGGCCTTGAGCCGCGATTTGAGTTTTTCTCATTATTTGTTATCATGAGTTTTCTTCAGAAGAATTGTCAGATGGGTGACTATTCACCTTTGGGCCTTTAAAAACCTTTATATTTAATGACACCCATTTTTAATAGTACGACGTCATTGGTGCGACTAAACCAATACCAACCGAGTATGAGGGGAACTCGCCGTGCAAGCCGGTCTGCCTATGTGTTCGGCAGCCGAAGACCATACACATTACGTTGAAGGCTAGTTCGAGGGCTACTGAGGGAGTTCCGGATTAAGGGGTCCTCGGGCAGTCGGGTTGTTCCTTATGGGCCGATCATATGGGTGCGTCGTTGAAGATCAGATTATCTGACAATTGCGGAAGCAAGATGGAAAGCTGTGAAGACTAGGCGTGCATTCCAAGGAAGGAGGACCAGTTCGGCCCATCTACCCCCGATCTAAGTCGGTAACATGTAACCCTAGGGGCCCTAGTGTCTATATAAAACAGGGGCTCTTATACGTAGATGAAAGTTATTGATATGTCCCAAACGTATCTATAATTTCTGCTTGTTCCATGATCTTTTGGGTGACATTGTTATATGTTTTGCTACACTTTTATATGATTTTACACATATTTGTACTAACTTACTAACTCAGTGCACCCAGTGCCAGTTTGTGTCTGCTGATGTCTATTTTGCAGGGCTTTTACCCAATTTTTCGAAGCCCGAAAAATACTAGGAAAATATATATAAAAAATCAGCGTAACCGAAGATGGCCCAGAGGGGGGCCAGGGGCCGCCCAGGCGACCTACTAGTGCGGCCTACCCCCTAGCCGCGCCAGGAGGCCACCTGGGTGGGCCCCACCTCCTCTGGTGCCCTCCTTTGGCCTATATTTAGTCGTCCAAGAGGAAACCCTTCCACAACTTCCAAAATCATGAATTTCTACATCGTTCCGCTGCCACAGCGCTTCCGAGATTGGGAGCGTCAGGAGAACTCTTCCCGACACCCTGTCGGAGGGAGGATTGACCCCCGGGAGCTTCTCCACCGCCATGGACGCTTCCCGGACGTGCCTTGAGTAGTCCTCCTTGGACCATGAGTCCATGACCAGTAGCTATGTGATGTCTTCTCTCCAATATTGTGCTTCACTGGTTAGTCCTTATGAGTTGCCCTACATGATCAAGGCATCTATGTAATTCTCTTGCTATTGCTATGCTCGGTTTGTTGGGATCCGATGGATTATGAGATTATGTTCAGATTGTTATGAGTTATATATTTGATTACCCTTTTATATTATGTTCCTTAGTGATTCATGCATGTTCTCCTTTGCTATTTATTGCTTTGGCCGAGTAGTAGATTGTAACTCCAAGAGGGAGTGTTATGCATGATTGTGGGTTCATGCCCCTCGATGTCTAGCTTGAGTGACAGAAACATGAGACTAGGGGATGTGCTGTTGCCACCAGGGAGAAAACAACGGTGCTTGTGACCCTGGTTGCAAGGATTGTTTACCTTACACATAGTTCGTTAATGTAGTTATCCGTTGCTTTGAGTTTACACTTTGGGTGGGGCTCGCAACTTAATACCGGAGAGATGTTCTGGATAGATATCTCAAGGTGGATGATTAGTAAGTAGATGCTGATGAATAAACGGTCCACTTGTCTTGGTGTACTGCCCATTACTATTGAACCTCTAACTATCAAGTGACATAATTAGCATTGCGGTGCGTTCATAATTCTGTCAATTGCCCAACTATGATTTGTTTACCCAGGCATAGTTGTTTATCGTCTTTTGGGAGAGATACATCACTAGTGAACATCATGTGACTCCGGTCCATACCACCATCATTGTTTACACTTACCGCTTTCATTTACTTTTCTGTTGCAATCACTTTTACCTTCCCGCTTGTGTTTTGATCCTTTGCAAACTACAAGGCCGGAGAGATTGACAACCTCTCTCTACTCGTTGGGAGCAAAGTTATTTGTGTGTGTGCAGGTCCACGTCTTCTGCTAGCGCTAGGGTGGAAGACACCTACTTGTTGGTCCTAGGAGTCCTCCTGGTTCGATAAACCTTACAGTCTCTATGTGAGGGAAAACTTACCGCTGACTACATATCAACCTTCCACTTGGGGTAACCAATGAGGAGCGAGAAGTATATACATCATCTCGTCATGAGGCAAAGTTTTCTGGTGCCGTTGCTGGGGACTCCAGTCTTGAAGATAGGGGAGTTGCACGCTATCCTTTACCTTTGCTTTTTAGTCTTGTTAGTTTTCTTTTTAGTTTTTTCTTTAGATTGTTATACCAAAAACCACAAAAAAATTAGTTGTTTTGTTCTTTCCTGTTGCCGCTGCCATGGGTTCCACTGAAAACACCAAGTTGTGTGACTTCACTAGTTAGGCTTATGGAAAACTGCACGCTTAGTTCGCTACTTGGGGAAGGCCGCTTTACCACACCCGTGGTAGATAAGTCTCCTCCACCTACTGAATGTATCCCATTCAAAATACCACTTGGGATAATTGAAATAATTAGGAATGATTGTTATGCAAGAGATGGAACAGTCAATCCTAGTATTCATTTGTTGAAACTTACAGAACTTTGTGAGTTATTTAAGATTTTAGGTTTGACAAGAGATGGAGTCATAAGGAAATTATTTGCCTTGTCACTGAAAGGAAAAGCATTGGAATGGTATAGGCTACTAGATGATTCTCACCTACGGGATTGGGAAGAGATTTAGTCTCTCTTTTACTCCAAGTTTTATCCTCTTCATGAAGTCCATGTGCATCATGGTAACAATGCTTTATGTGATACTTATATTATTGAGTTTATTCATGATCCCACTGAATTTTTTTATGAGAAGGAAACATATGCTTATAGATATTTCAACAATATCAAGTTCCCTCTTTTTATGTTGAAGGTTTTGAAGCTGCACTTGTTTTGCCTTCCTATGCTTATTGCTTTGTGCTTCAATAAAATATTCTATTGCAATATTCCTATGCATAGGAAGCATGTTAGACTTAAATGTGTTTGTTATTTTCTTCTTGATGCTCTCTTTTGTTCTACAACTCTTATTCCTACGAGAGCATCATTAAAATGTTAAGCCTATCTTTATGGCTATAAAGAAAGAGCTCTAGGTAGACAACCCTTGTCATCTTTACTTTGAGTTTTTACTTTCAGTTTTAGTGGTCTTGATTCTTGTTACTACTATATTAACATCATTGTATCTTTATTTTTAAGCTTTGTGCCAAGTTATAGCCTCCGATTGCAAGAAAGTTCAAAAGTTGTGACATGCTGTCCAGAAACAGATTCTGTCTGCTTGACAGAAAAAATTGCCAAAAATCACCAGATCATATTTTTGATCTGAATTTTGTTTAATGTATGCTCTATATAATTTAATTTCTGTCATATGTTCTGAGTTTGTTTATTTGAGTTGCAAAAGTGCCCCGAATAAATTATTTACTACCTGCTGTTATGTTTTTACAGATTCTTCCATGTTTTGCGTTTTCATTGTTTTGCAAATCCTAAGCTTACTTTTTATTTGCAAAAAACTTTTGTAAATCATGATAAACAGTATATTTTCATGAAAATCTTTATTTCCAGCACGTAATTAATTATTTTATTAAGGTTACTAACCACTCTAATCAGCTTATGATGAGTTTCGTATGAAGGGAGTTTTCAAGTATGCGATGGGAGATGATGAAAGAAGATACATGAGTGTCAAGCACTCAAGCTTGGGGATGCCCCCATGCACCCCAAGAAATATTCAAGGAGACTCAAGCGTCTAAGCTTGGGGATGCCCCCGTGCATTCCCTTCTCTATCAACAATCATTAGTTCGTCCATCTCCATGCTATATTTTTATCACTTCATATGTTATGTGCTATGCTTGGAGCATCCTGCTATTTACTTTTTAGTTTGTTTTAGTTTTTCTTGCTGTTCATAACAAGTCAGAACCTATCCTACCTTGTTTGGGAGAGAGACACGCTCCATTCCACTCTAGAACACAACATAGGTTTTCATGCTTATATTTTTTGTGTGTTCTTCATCTTTACTTAGCTATTGTCATGCTTAGCTCTTAGTTTTCATGCTTATCTTTTTAAGAGCTTTTATTTAGGTTGATTTTGGAAGTCTCTTGAGTTATCATGCTTATCTTGTTTAGAGAGTTGGCTTGTTGCACTGAGTTGTGTGTCTTGCATGAGCTGATAATTAAGATTGCTATTTAAGTATAGTAGCAACTTGCAATAGTTTTGAGGTATTGATTTGAGTAATGTTTGGACTATTGGTGCCAAGAGCTTGAGCCTATTAGTGATAGGTTTCGTATTTTGGGAAATCCGTGTGTTTTTTCAAAAACTAAAAATTAGTTGAGAACTCTAACTACTAAATTGATCGCTAACCTCTGGAGGGGTTGGAATATACTCCCTCTGTTCCTTTATATAAGGTGTATTTGTTTTTCTATAAAATTCCACAATGTAAGGTGCATTTCTTCTAATTCTTTGTAATTCCATCATTAGCTCTTCAAAAAAGAAAATCATCTCTCCCCTGATTGCATGCATCTCTTATTATAAAGAGAAAAAGGAAAGAATCTCTCTCATGATTGTGTGTATCTCTTACTTTCCTAGCCTAAATGATTTTATTGCCTCTAATCAATGATTTGGCCAAGGCTAATTTCGTCTTAACATGTGTATAATTACGCGCCTTGGTCACCGTGTCGGAAATAATACACCTTACATAAAGGAATGGAGGGAGTATAGAGTACCCTCACGTTACCATGAGTCGAGGATGCGAAGCATAACCAAACCCCCAAACACTCCTCCTCGGGGGTACTTGTCTCTTTGTGAACCTCCTAACTAGATAGAGAGTTACCGATAATAAGTGTATGAGTTCTTCGGACTAATGTGAGTATTCGGTTGTTGGCACTTCCACCATCCATATTTTGCTAGCCTCTTTGGTACCGTGCATCTCCCTTTCTCACAATGAGAGTTGGTCCAAACCCCGCCGGTGCATCCAAACCCATGACATGATACGCTCTGTCATACATAAGCCTCATTATATCTTTCCTCAAAACAGCCACCATACCTACCTACTAAGGCATTTCCATAGCCATTCCGATATACATTGCCATGCAACATCCACCATCTCATGACTTGATCTTCATGTCATACATGCTTTTGCTTGATCGTAGAGCCGCATGATAGTTGGGCCTTGCCCCAATTATTACTACATGACGCGCTAGTATCATTGCATATCCTGCTACACTGGCAGAGGCATACATTTGCATACATCATGATAGTTTTCACTTGTCTTTATGTTGAGTACTTCTTATAAAGTGTGATGATCTTCTTTTTATTCATGTAAAACATAGAGTGTTGCCCTTAAGTGAGGAAAAGATCCCAAAGAGGACAAACAAAAGATCCCAAAGAGGACAAACAAAAGATCCCAAAGAGGACAAATGAGAGATAAAAAGAAAGAGCCAAAGAGGCCACAAAAAAATAAAAATAAAGAGAAAAATAAAAAATAAAAATAAAAAGAGAGAAGGGGGCAACACTACTATTCCTTTGAAAGATCCACACTCGTACTCCATTGCTATATTTGTACTACATAGAGATTATCATTCATGGATAACTATGTGTGGACCCTTACACTATAGAACTTGGTTTGCATATTCCAATGATGAGCCTCCTCAAATGAGCTCTAGGTCTTCATGAGCAAACAATTTGTATGCACTCCCACTAGTTCCATTGGAGAGCTTACCTTAGCTCATATGTGCATCCATTACATGGCAATCCCTACTCCTCACATCATATCTATCATTTGGCTTTCTCTCGCCTATGGTTGTCCTCATTGATGTGAGCCTTTCGCACCTAATTTTTATTCCTTCCCCATCATTATTCTATTTGCCATCCTAAGTGCCAATATATCTTGCTTAAGCTCATCCATTGCATGAGTGCTCAAAGTCGAAAGGGAGAGGATCATTTTGACTTGTGCCTGACTAGTGGTGTGGGGATGAGTCAAAATAAGATTCCGAAGGAGACCAAGTGTGAAATTTTAGTAGATTGAGTTCTCAATAAAAATATATTTTGTGATCTCAAGCCATCTCCCACTTCTTTCACGCAAACACAATTTGGAGACATTCGAGTCATGGACAGCGTGAGCTCTTGCACCTTTATGTTCTTAGTTTGCTAAACTCAATGCCAGATATAAACTCTCGCTTGTTATTGTCTTGACTTGAATTGCATATCTCACTTGCTTTACTTTGAAGTTCTTATATGTGTATTAGCATGTCACCATAGAAATTATTGTGTTATCATTTATCTACTCGAGGACGAGCAGAAATTAAGCTTGGGGATGCTGATACGTCCCAAACGTATCTATAATTTCTGCTTGTTCCATGATCTTTTGGGTGACACTGCTATATGTTTTGCTACACTTTTATATCATTTTACACATATTTGGACTAAACTACTAACTCAGTGCACGGAGTGCTAGTTTCTGTCTGCTGATGTCTATTTTGCAGGGACTTTTACCCAATTTTCCGAAGCCCGAAAAATTACAGGAAAAATATATAAAAAAATCAGCATAACGGAAGCTTCGAGATCACCGAAGATTGGCCAGAGGGGGACAAGGGCCACCCAGGCAACCTGCTGGCGCGGCCTACCCCCTGGCCGCGCCAGGAGGATGCCTGGGTGGGACCCACCTCATCCGGTGCCCTCCTTTGGCCTATATTTAGTCCTACGAGAGGAAACCCTTCCACAAATTCCAGAATCGCAAATTTCTCCATTGTTCCGCCGCTGCAACGCTTCCCAGATCGGGAGCGTGAGGAGACCTCTTCCCACCACCCTGCCGGAGGGAGGATTGACCTCCAGGAGCTTCTCCACTGCCATGGACGCTTCCCAAACGTGACGTGAGTAGTCCTCCTTGGACCATGAGTCCATGAACAGTAGCTATGTGATGTCTTCTCTCCAATCTTGTGCTTCCATGGTTAGTTCTTGTGAGCTGTCCTACATGATTAAGGCATCTATGTAATTCTCTTGCTATTGCTATGCTCGGTTTGTTGGGATCCGATGGATTATGAGATTGTGTTTAGATTGTTATGAGTTATATATTTGATTATCCTTTTATATTATGTTCCTTAGTGATTCATGCATGTTCTTCGTTGCTATTTATTACTTTGGTCGAGTAGTACATTGTAACTCCAAGAGGGAGCGTTATGCATGATCGTGGGTTCATGCCCCTCGATGTCTAGCTTGAGTGGCAGAAACATGAGACTAGGGGATGTGTTGTTGCCACCAGGGAGAAAACAACAGTGCTTGTGACCACGGTTGCAAGGATTGTTTACCTTACGCATAGTTCGTTAATGCAGTTGTCCGTTGCTTTGAGTTTACACTTTGGGTGGGGCTCGCAACTTAATATCGGCGAGATGTTCTGGATAGATATCTCAAGGTGGATGATTAGTAAGTAGATGCTGATGAATAAACGGTCTACTTGTCTTGGTGTACTTCCCATTACTATTGAACCTCTAACTATCAAGTAGCATAATTAGCATTGCGGTGCGTCCATAATTCTGTCAATTGCCCAACTGTGATTTGTTTAGCCAAGCATAGTTGTTTATCGTCTTTTGGGAGAGAGACGTCACTAGTGAACATCATGTGACTCCGGTCCATACCACCATCATTGTTTACACCTCTATCATTTACCGCTTTCATTTACTTTTCCATTGCAATCACTATTACCTTCCCTCTTGTGTTTTGACCCTTTGCAAACTACAAGGACGGGAGCAAAGTTATTTGTGTGTGTGCAGGTCCACGTCTTCTGCTAGCGCTTGGGTGGAAGACACTGCTACTGCAACAAAAGACCTTCCAACGGCGCCAGAAACAAGCGTGCTGACGGGAGACTATTCTTGTCTTGATACTCCTCAGCAACGGCACCATGAATCCTTCTGCTACGGCTACGCCTTTAGGGACTTCCTTGGCAAATATTCAAAGGATTCCCCCGTGGCCTTGGAGCCTTGCGTTGGTGTTCCCTCGAAGTGGAAAGGGTGATGTAGCACAGCGGCGGTAAGTATTTCCCTCAGTTTTGAGAACCAAGGTATCGATCCAGTGAAGGATTATCACAAGTACCTGCAGAAACACAAAGAGCTTGCACCCAACGCTATGAAGGGGTTGTCAATCCCATATAGATTGTTTGCCAAGTGAGAACTGAAAGTAAAAAAGAAACAAAGCAAAGTAAAAGCGAAAGTGGAAACGATAGGTGTGAATAGACCCGGGGGCCGTAGTGTTCACTAATAGCTTCTCTCATGAAAGAAAGTAGACGGTGGGTGAACGAATTACTGTCGAGCAATTGATAGAACCGCGCAAAGTCGTGACGTTATCTACGGCAATGATTATATCTATAGGCATCACGTCCAAAACAAATAGACCGATACTTTCTGCATCTACTACTATTACTCCACAAGTCGACCGCTATCCAACATGCATCTAGTGTATTAAGTTCATGAGAATAGAGTAACGCCTTAAGCAAGATGACATGATGTACATGGACAATCTCATATCTACGATAAAAGCCCATCTTGTTACCCTTGATGGCAACAACATGATGTGTGCCTTGCTGCCCCTTCTGTCACTGGGAAAGGTCACCACACGGTATGAACCCAAAACCAAGCACTTCTCCCACTGCAAGAATCATAGATCTAGTTGGCCAAACAAAACCCAACACTCGGAGAGACTTACAAGGATATCAAATCATGCATATACGAAATCAGCAAAGACTCAAATATATATCATAGATAATCTGATCACAAATCCACAATTCATCGGATCTTGATAAACACACCGCCAAAGAGGATTACATCGGATAGATCTTCATGAAGATCATCGAGAACTTTGTATTGAAGATCCAAGAGAGAGAAGAAGCCATCTAGCTACTAACTACGGACCCGTAGGTCTGAAGTGAACTACTCACGAGTCATTGGAGGGGCGATGATGTTGATGAAGAAGCCCTCCAACTCCAAAGTCCCCTCCGGCAGGGCACCGGGAAGGGTCTCCAGATGAGATCTCGCAGAAACAGAAGCTTGCGGCGGCGGAAAAGTGTTTTCGTGGATTCCCTGATTTTTTCTGGATTTTTAGGGAATTTATAGGACAAAGACATAGGGCAGGGGAGTGCCAGGGGGGCCAGAAGCTTGGTTGCCGCGGCCTCCCCCCTGGCCGCGGCAACAGGGCTTGTGGGCCCCCTGTGGGCCCACTTGCTTGGCCCCAAGCCTCCCGATCTTCTTCCATTCTGGAAAAAAATTATTTCGGGGATTTTATTCCGTTTGGACTCCGTTCCAAAATCAGATCTAAAAAGAGTCAAAAACACAGAAAAAACAGGAACTGGCGCTTGGCACTGAATTAATAAGTTAGTCCCAAAAAGATATAAAAGGTAGACAAAACATCCAAAGTTGACAAGATAACAGCGTGAAACCATCAAAAATTATAGATACGTACAAGACGTATCAAGCATCCCCAAGCTTAACTCCTGCTCGTCCTCGAGTAGGGAAGTGATAAAGAATGTATTTTTGATGCTTTCATGCAACCTATCATAGATGTCCTTTGTAACTCCTCTTATGTGACATGAATGTTCAGATCCATTAGATTCAAAACAATAGTTTGCTATTGACGTGGAAACAATAATAATTCAAGAAAACTAGCAAGGTAATCATGAACTTTCAGAATAACAAGGCCAAAAGAAAGTTATCCCTACAAAAACATATAGTGTGGCTATGCTCTATCATCATTGCGCAACGAATTTAAATCATGCACAACCCCGGTATTGGCCAAGTAATTTTTTTCACACCTTTACTTTCTCAAACTTTTTCAACTCACACGCAATACATGAGCGTGAGCCATGGTTTTAGCACTATGACTGGTGTGGAGTGTGGTGGAGGTTGCAAGACAAACAAGGAGAAGATGGTCACATTGACTAGGCATATCAATGAGCTATGGAGATGCTCATCAATAGATATCAACGTGAATGAGTAGGGATTGCCATACAAATGATGCACTAGAGCTAAGAGTATGTGAAAGCTCTTAAAGAAAACTAGTGGGTGTGCATCCAACTTGCTTTCTCACGAAGACCTAAGGCAATTTTGAGGAAGCCTATCATTGGAATATACAAGCCAAGTTATATAATGAAACTTTCCCACTAGCTACATGGTGGTGACAAAACGAGAGACTCTCAATCATGAAGATCATGGTGCTTAATATGCACAAGTGTGGAAAGGTGGTAGCATTGCCCCTTCTCTCTTTTTCTCTCATTTTTTTGGTGGGATCTTTGGAGTTTTATTTTATTATATATATATATATATATATATATATTTTGGTGGGCATCTTTGGCATCTTTTATTTCCTCACATGGGACAATGCTCCATCAATGATGTCATCACACTTACAACTCAAAACTTAGAGCAATGATGACTCTATATGGAACGCCTTCGGTAGTGTACCGTGACAATGATCTAGCATGGCATAGACATTAATGGAATCATCATTCTAGCAATCTTACGATCATGCAATGGCAATGTAGACGTGTTGGCACATGTCATGGTGGTAGTTGCATGGCAATATATGTCGGAATGACTTTGAAAAAGCCATAGTAGGTAGGTATGGTGGCTGTTTTGAGGGAGGCTAATGGTGGGTTTTGTGCACCGGCGAAAGTTGCACGACACTAAAGAAGATAGTGATGGTGGAAGGTGAAAGTGCATCTAAACCATGGACTCAACATTAGTCATGAATAACTCATATACTTGTTGTAAAAGTTTTATTAGTAATCGAAACAAAGCATTCAACGCATACTCCTAGGGGAAGGGCTGGTAGGTATAAACCATCGCGCGATCCCGACCGCCACACAAATGATGACAATCAATAGACTAATCATGCTCAGACTTCATCACATAGCGGTTCACCATATGTGCATGCTACGGGAATCACTAACTTCAACACAAGTATTTCTAGATCCACAACACCTTACTAGCATAACTTCAATATTACCACAACCACAACTCAAAACTAGTTGAGATGAATCAAACTTCTCTAACTATTCAATGCACATGAAGGTGGAAGTTTTCATATCCCTTTGGATAACTACCCCTTTTGAGACTAGTTTCAAAGCATAGATCAACTACCAAGCCACGCACCGCCGTGCTCTAAAAGATATAAGTGAGCACATAGAGCAAAAGCAACTAGCTCAAAAGATATAAGTGAAGCACATGTGAGCTGAATTATCTAACCAAAGGATATAAGTGAAGCTCAACAAAATCACGGTGAGTGCATGTCTCTCTCTCTAGGTGTTCAGCAAGGATGATTGTGACAAAACAAAAATAAAAGACTCCGACGATACAAGACGCTCCAAGCAAAACACATAACATGTGGTGAATAAAAATATAGCCCCAAGTAACGTTACCGATGGATTCAAGACGAAAGAGGGGATGCCTTCCCGGGGCATCCCCAAGCTTAGGCTTTTACGACATCCTTGAATCAACTTGGGGTGCCTTGGGTATCCCCAACCTTGAGCTCTTGCCACCCTTTATCTTTTTGTCCATAAGAACTTCACCCAAAACTTGAAAACTTCACAACACGAAACTTAAATAGAATCTCGTGATAACATTAGTATAAGAAAGCAAACCACCACTTCCTTAGGTACTGTAGCAAATTTAAATTATACTTATGTTGATGTTGGGTTACTGTATTTTCAATCTTCCATGGCTAATACCCCCGATACTATCCATAGTTTCATCAAAATAAGCAACCAACACAACAAAAACAGAATCTGTTAACAGAAGACCAGTCTGTAGGAATCTGTATACTTCGTATTCTTCTGGTACTTAAAAAATTCTAAAAAATTACGACAATCTGAAGAATTTGAGGGGAAATCAGCAGGAAAAAGAATCAACTTAAAAGCTCTTACATAAAAAAAACGAAAATTATTTTCATGAGCAGAAAGTTTCTGTCTTTTCCAGCATGACCAAACGATCATCCCCAAGACTAATCATAACGGTTTTGCTTGGCACAAACGCAAAAAGAAACACAAACAACACAATCATAACAGAATTATGAAAGTGTGGAAAACAAAAAACAGAAATAAAAAGGATATATTCGTTGGGTTGCCTCCCAACAAGCGCTATTGTTTAACGCCCTTAGCTTGGCATAAGGTGATGGAATCACGTATAGTCATCTTTGGTGCTCAAACCATAAGTAGCCCTCATCATTGATTCATAAGGTAATCTTATTTTCTTTCTAGGAAAGTGCTCCATGCCCTTCTTTAGAGGAAATTGAAATATAATATTCCCTTCCTTCATATCGATGATAGCACCAATAGTCCTTAGAAAAGGTCTACCAAGAATAATGGGACATGAAGGATTGCAATCTATGTCAAGTACAATGAAATCCACGGGTACATAGTTCTTATTTGCAACAATAAGAACATAATCGATCCTTCCCGTGGGTTTCTTGATAGTAGAATCCGCAAGATGAAAATTAAGAGAACACTCTTCAATCTCATGAAAACCAAGAATATCACATAAAGACTTTGGAATCGCGGAAACACTAGCACCGAAATCACACAAAGCATTGCACTCATAGTTTTTGATCTTGATTTTGATAGTAGGTTCCCACTCATCATGAAGTTTTCTAGGTATAGAGACTTCTAGTTCGAGCTTCTCTTCAAGAGATTTCATCATAGCATCTACGATATGCGTGGTAAAGGCTTTGCTTTGGCTATAAGCATGTGGAGAGTTTGCAATGGATTGCATCAAAGAAATGCATTCAAACAAGGAGCAACTATCATAATTGAATTCCTTGAAATCCAAAGTGGGAGTTTCATTAGTACCCAAAATTTTGATTTCTTCTACTCCACTCTCCACACCTTTATCATCAAGATAGGTGGACTCCGAATCATTGGGGTGTTTTTCAACCAAAGTGGATTCATATCCAGCCCCTTCACCAATAGGTTTGACACGCGAAAACAAAGATTCAAGAGGAGTCACACCAAGCACTTTAAGATCTTCGTGATTTGCATCACTAGAACGCACCCTTTTAAACCTTTCATGCCTAGCGCAAATTTGGGCGGTTCTTTCTTTGCTCTCATTCATGGAGACATGCATAGCTTTCAAAGTTTCATCCAAGTTGACCTTGGGAGGAGCACATCTAACTTTCAAAGCATCAATACCACAAGACATCCTATCAACGCTCTTAGACAAATCGTCAATTTTGAGTAGTTTTTCCTCTATGGATGCATTGAAAATATTTTGAGAGTTGATGAACTCTTTGATATTACTCTCTAAATCAGATGGTAATTTGTTATGATTTCCGTAAGTATTGTTGTAGGAATTGCCATAATTGTTAGAGGAGTTACTAGGAAAAGGCCTAGGAACATAGTTTCCTCTAAAAGCATTGTTGTTGACAAAATTGTTCCTACCAACAAAATTAGCATCCAAACTAGCGTTTCTACTCTCAATCAAGGAAGATAATGGCATGTCATTAGGATCTAAAGGAGCATTTCTACTAGCAACCAAATTCATCAACTCGTCCATCTTAGCACTAAGCGAGTTAATTTCTTCTATAGCGTGTACCATTTTGCTAGCAGGTGACCTTTTAGGGTGCCACTGAGAGTAGTTGGTCATGATATTGTCTAAGAGTTTTGTAGCTTCTCCTAACGTGATTTCCATGAACGTTCCACCTAAGGCGGAGTCCAAGATATTGCGAGAGGCAAAACTCAAACCAGTGTAAAAGATTTGTATAATCATCCATAAACTCAAGCCATTAGCGGGACAATTTCTAATCATTAACTTCATCCTCTCCCAAGATTGTGCAACGTGTTCATGATCAAGTTGCTTGAAATTCATGATATCGTTACGTAAGGAGATAATCTTAGCCGGCAGAAAATACTTGGATATGTAAGCATCTTTGCACTTATCCCAAGAATTGATACTATTTTTAGGCAAAGAAGAAAACCAAGTTTTTGCGCGATCTCGCAACGAGAAAGGAAAAAGCTTCAACTTAATCAGGTCATTATCCACATCTCTTTTCTTTTTCATATCGCAAAGCTCAATGAAGGTATTGAGATGGGATGCGGCATCTTCACTAGGAAGGCCAGAGAATGGCTCTTTCATAATAAGATTCAGCAAAGCTGCGTTGATCTCATACGATTCCGCACTAGTGGCAGGAGCAATCGGAGTACTAATAAAATCATTATTATTGGTACTCGAGAAGTCGCAAAGTTTGGTGTTTTCAGCCATGATGACTTCAACAAACAAACAAGCACAGAAGCAAGCAAGAAAACCGGCAAAGGAAAACGGCAAAAAGGCAAAAGGCCAAAGAAAACGGCAAAGGAGAAAGGCAAATGAAAAAGGCAAATGTGAATTGGGGGAGAGGAAAATGAGAGGCAACTGGCAAAAAGGTAAATGCAAGAGATGAGTTTGTGAGACCTACTTGGATAGATCTCTCCTTCCCCAGCAACGGCGCCAGAAATACTTCTGCTATTGCAACAAAAGACCTTCCAACGGCGCCAGAAACAAGCGTGCTGACGGGAGACTATTCTTGTCTTGATACTCCTTAGCAACGGCACCAGGAATCCTTCTGCTACGGCTACGCCTTTAGGGACTTCCTTGGACAATATGCAAAGGATTCCCCCGTGGCCTTGGAGCCTTGCGTTGGTGTTCCCTCGAAGCGGAAAGGGTGATGTAGCACAGTGGCGGTAAGTATTTCCCTCAGTTTTGAGAACCAAGGTATCGATCCAGTGAAGGATTATCACAAGTACCTGCACAAACACAAAGAGCTTGCAGCCAACGCTATGAAGGGGTTGTCAATTCCTTATAGATTGTTTGCCAAGTGAGAACTGAAAGCAAAAAGAAACAAAGAAAAGTAAAAGCGAAAGTGGAAACGATAGGTGTGAATAGACCCGGGGGTCGTAGTGTTCACTAGTGGATTCTCTCATGAAAGCAAGTAGACGGTGGGTGAACGAATTACTGTCAAGCAATTGATAGAACCGCGCAAAGTCATGACGTTATCTATGGCAATGATTACATCTATAGGCATCACGTCGAAAACAAGTAGACCGATACTTCCTGCATCTACTACTATTACTCCACACGTCGACCGCTATCCAGCATGCATCTAGTGTATTAAGTTCATGAGAACAAAGTAACGCCTTAAGCAAGATGACATGATGTAGATGGACAATCTCATATCTACGATAAAAGCCCATCTTGTTACCCTTGATGGCAACAACATGGTGCGTGCCTTGCTGCCCCTTCTGTCACTGGGAAAGGTCACCACACGGCATGAGCCCAAAACCAAGAACTTCTCCCATTGCAAGAATCATAGATCTAGTTGGCCAAACAAAACCCAACACTCGGAGAGACTTACAAGGATATCAAATCATGCATATACGAAATCAGCAAAGACTCAAATATATATCATAGATAATCTGATCACAAATCCACAATTCATCGGATCTCGATAAACACACCGCCAAAGAGGATTACATCGGATAGATCTTCATGAAGATCATCGAGAACTTTGTATTGAAGATCCAAGAGAGAGAAGAAGCCATCTAGCTACTAACTACGGACCCATAGGTCTGAAGTGAACTACTCACGAGTCATTGGAGGGGCGATGATGTTGATGAAGAAGCCCTCCAACTCCAAAGTCCCCTCCCGCAGGGCACCGGGAAGGGTCTCCAGATGAGATCTCGCGGAAACAGAAGTTTGCGGCGGCGGAAAAGTGTTTTCGTGGATTCCCTGATTTTTTCTGGATTTTAGGGAATTTATAGGCCAAAGACCTAGGGAAGGGGAGTGCCAGAGGGGCCACAAGCTTGGTTGCCGTGGCCTCCCCCCTGGCCGCAGCAACAGGGCTTGTGGGCCCCCTGTGGGCCCACTTGCTTGGCCCTCAAGCCTCCCGATCTTCTTCCGTTCTGGAAAATTTATTTCGGGGATTTTATTCCGTTTGGACTCCATTCCAAAATCAGATCTGAAAAGAGTCAAAAACGCAGAAAAAACAGGAATTGGCGCTTGGCACTGAATTAGTAAGTTAGTCCCAAAAAAGATATAAAAGGTAAACAAAACATCCAAAGTTGACAAGATAACAACGTGAAACCATAAAAAATTATAGATAAGTTTGAGACGTATCAGACACCTACTTGTTGGTCCTAGGAGTCCTCCTGGTTCAATAAACCTTACAATCTCTGTGTGAGGGAAAACTTGTTGCTGACTTCATCTGAACCTTCCACTTGGGGTAACCAATGAGGAGCGAGAAGTATATACATCATCTTGTCATCAGTTGTCTCATCTAGGGTTTAGCTCGTATGATCTCGAGGTAGATCAACTCTGTAACCATCGTTCCCCATCAATATAATCAAGCTGGACGTAGGGTTTTACCTCCTCAAGAGGGCCCGAACCTGGGTAAACATTGCCTCCCCCTCTTTCCTACAACCCATCGATCTAAGTTGAACAGTTTGGGGCCCCCTACCCTAGATCTGTCGTTTTTACCCCGACAACGGGTGCGAAACATTTGTGTAATTTCATGCTGCGAGAATGATGTATCTTCTTTCCTAGGGCCTCAACTCTTAACCTTCTTCATTAATAATGCAAATGGAAAATCTTTTTCCTTGTTTCAAAATAATAATAATAAGTGGATTGGGAGAAGGGTGTCTACATATAGTGCAATGCAAGTTGAGATTCAGATCTCACGACCAGCCATGCTAGTGGATATTTTTTGATCCTATCTACTCCCGCCAATCCAAAAATATATGTCGTGGCTTTATGTCAAATTTAAACTAAAGCTGAACTAAAGCCACGACACTTATTTTAACCGGAGGGAGTACATTATTTCAGATATATCCGTCGTGAACTAAAGTAGCACTACTTCAAAGTAGTTTTTTCCTCTTCTAAAGAATAGCCTTATTAACATCTACTACTAGCCTGATTCTATCTACCATGTTGATGCCATTTTAGAACAAGTGCATACTACTAAAGAAATCTTATGTTTTACTGTCCAATTACTTGCCTCATCAGATATGAAAGCCTGTTTGGTAAACTTTGGGGAGGGGAAGGGGATTTCGCACGAGCGAGTTCATCAATAGATTAGACGTGAGAAATATAATTGTACTCCCATTCCCTTGTTTGGTATATGATGGTAATTAGGTTGTATTTGGTTGCGAAGTATTTTTAAAGTATTTCAAGAAGTACAATTTTTTAACATACTATGGTTTTAAATACTTTGAGGTGTTTGGCTCTAATTAAAATTGTAGTATTATAAACTGCAGTATCCACAAAGGCCTTGCCTTAGCGGTGGCATATTACAATTGTGTATACTTTTGTTGCCAAACATGTCATTGTTTCGACAATACTTAAAAAAATGTTATTTTCATAAACTACAATATTCATTGTCATCGGTATAAAAAAACCGAGGTTAAAAATAACACTGCTTTCAAATAGAGCATTAGTTTGGGAAAAAGGTCTCCGATGAATTAACTGTTGGGGAACACTGCATGTGAAACACAAATTTTCCTATGCACACGCAAGACCTGTCCACATACCCTTGTAGATAGCTAAGAGGGAAGCATTAAGAAACGCGGTTGATGTAGTCGAACGTCTTCGCGATCCAAATCGCAAGCCGTCCCATGAAATCCTTCCCGATCTAGCTCCGAACAGACTACACCTCCGCGTTCAGCACATGTGCAGCTCGATAACGCTCTCCGCCTTCTTCATCCAGCAAGAGAGACGAAGAGGTAGCTGAATTCTCCGGTAGCACGACATCATGGCGGTGATGGTGGTGGAGCTACTCCGACAGGGCCCTGCCGTACCGTACCGAACTATCTACGGGGTGTCACGAAGTGGTGGAGGGAAAGAGGGTCGTGCCTCGGCTTGAGGTGCAAAAAGCCTCTCTCACCTCCACTATATGTAGGAGGGAGGGGAAGGGTGGCGCCCTAGGGACAAGCCCTAGGGTTCGTCCGGCGCAAGGAGAGGGGGAGGAGTCCTCCTCCAATACGGTTTGGAGGAGGAGTCCCCTTCCCCAATTCGGTTTTGCCCCACCCTCCTTTCCTTCTTCCCTTCGGACGAATAGGCCTCTTGGGCTATCCACCAGCCTACCAGGGGCTGGTGCACCACCCTTGGGCCTATTTGGTTCCCTCCCGGGTGGGTGGCCCTCCCGGTGGAACTTCAGAACCCATTCGTCACCCCGATACTTTACCGGCAATGCCTGAAAACCTTCCAGAAGCCAAATGGACACTTACTATATATCAATCTTCATCTCCAAACTATTCTAAAAACCCATGTGACTTCCGAGATCTCATCCGGGACTCCAAACAACATTCGGGTACCAAGATCAATAATTCAACTATACCGAAACATCACCGAACCTTAAGTGTGCAGACCCTGCGAGTTCGAGAACTATGTAGACATGACCGAGACACTCTCTGGTCAATATCCAATAGCGGGACCTGGATGTCCATATTGGATCCTACATATTCTACAAAGATCTTTATCGGTTTAACATTTATGTCAAGGATTCAGTTAATCCCGTATAACATCCCCTTTGTCCTTCGGTATGCTACTTGCCCGAGATTCGATCATCGGTATCGCTATACCTATTTCAATATTGTTACCGGCAAGCCTCTTTACTCGTTCTGTAATACAAAATCTCGTGGCTAACTCTTTAGTCACATTGCTTGCAAGGCTTGTTTGTGATGTTGTATTAGCGAGTGGGCCCTGAGATACCTCTTTGTCATATGGAGAGACAAATCCCAGTCTTGATCCATGCTAACTCAACGGACACCTTCAGAGATACCTGTAGAGAACCTTTATAGTCACCGAGTTACATTGCGACGTTTGATACACACAAGGCATTTCTCCGGTGTGAGTGAGTTACATGATCTCATGGTCATAGGAATGTATACTTGACATGCAGAAAACAATAGCAATAAAATAACACGATCACATGCTACGTTCATAGTTTAGTTCTTGTCTATCACATCATTCTCCTAATGATGTGATCCCATTATCAAGCGACAACACTTGTCTATGGCAAGGAAACCTTAACCATCTTTGATCAACGAGCTAGTCAATTAGAGACTTACTCGGGACAGTGTTTTGTCTATGTATCCATACATGTATTTGTGTTTCCATTCAATAAAATTCTAGCATGGATAATAAACGATTATCTTGAAACAGGAAATAAAATAATGACTATTTTATTATTGCCTCTAGGGCATATTTCTAATAGTCTCCCACTTGCACTAGAGTTAATAATCTAGCTTCACATCACTATGTGATTTACAATGTAACGAATCTAATACCCATACAGTTCTGGTCTTGATCATGTTTTGCTCGTGGAAGAGGCTTAGTCAACGAGTCTATAACATTCAGATCCGTGTGCACTTTGCAAATATTTATGTCCTCCTCCTTGATGTAATCGCGGATGGCATTGAAGCGTCGTTTTATTTGTCTGGTCCTCTTGTGAAACCTTGGTTCCTTGGCTAGAGCAATGGCACCAGTGTTGTCACAGAACAAATCTATTGGATCCAGTGCAATTGGCAGAACACCAAGATCTGTCATGAACTGCTTCATCCAGGCACCCTCTTTAGCCGCCTCCGAGGCAACTATGTACTCCGCTTCGCATGTAGAATCAGCTACGACGCTCTGCTTGGAACTGCACTAGCTTACCGCACCATCATTGAGAACAAATATGTATCCGGTGTTACTTAGAGTTATTCGGATCAGTGCCAGAGCTTGCATCGACGTAACCCTTTACGACGAGCTCTTCGTCACCTCCATAAACGAGAAACATTTACTTAGTCCTTTTTAGGTACTTTAGAATATTGTTGACCATTGTCCAGTGCTCCATTCCTGGATTACTTTGAAACCTTCCCGCCATACTTATGGAAAGGCTGACATCAGGTCTTGTGCACAGCATTGCATACATGATAGACCCTACGGCTGAAGCATAGGGGACGACACTCATCTTTTCTCTATCTTCTACAGTCACTAGGCATTGAGTCTTACTCAACTTTATACCTTGTAACACAGGCAAGAACCCTTTCTTGGATTGTTCCATTTTGAACTTATTCAAAATCTTATCAAGGTATGTGCTTTGTGAAAGTCCTATCAGGCGTCTTGATCTATCTCTATAGATCTTGATGCCTAATATGTAAGCAACTTCTTGCTACTTCTTGAGCTTGCGTTGGTTTTCCCTTGAAGAGGAAAGGTTGATGCAGCAAAGTAGATAAGTATTTCCCTCGGTTTGTTGAGAACTAAGGTATCAATCCAGTAGTTGGAACAATCAAGGCCCCAATCAGAGTACCTAAACAAACAATCAAACACTTGCACCCAACGCTAAAAAGGGGTTGTCAATCCCTTCCGAGTTATTTGCAAGGATGAGATCTGATAGAGGTAGATATAAAAGATTGTGGAAACACAAGTAAATAAATTGCAGCAAGATATTTTTGGTATTTTTGGTTTATAGATCTGAAAGTATAATATGGAAAATAGACCCGGGGGCCATAGGTTTCACTAGAGGCTTCTCTCATGTAGGAAAATAATACGGTGGGTGAACAAACTACTGTCAAGAAATTAATTGAAAAGTGAATAATTATGAAGATATCCAAGGCAATGATTATGCATATAGGCATCACGTCCGTGTCAAGTAGACCGAAACGATTCTGCACCTACTACTATTATTCCACACATCAACTGACTCCTGCCTGCATCTAGAGTATTAAGTTCATGGAGAACAGAGTAACGCATTAAGTAAGCTGACATGATGTAGAGGGATAAACTCAAGCAATATGATGAAAACCCCATCTTCTTATCCGCGATGGAAAAAATACAATACTTGCCTCGCTACCCCTACTTTGTCACTCGGTGAGGACACCACAAGATTGAACCCAAAACTAAGCACTTCTCCCATTGCAAGAATTATCAATCTAGTTGGCCAAACCAAACCAATAAATCGAAGAGACTTGCTAAGATATGAAATCATGCATATTAGAATTCAGAAGAGATTCAAATAATATTCATGGATCATCTAAACATAAACCCACAATTCATTGGATCTCGACAAACACACCGCAAAAGAGTATTACATCGGATAGATATCCATGAAGATCATGAAGAACATGGTATTGAAGATCAAAGAGAGAGAAGAAGCCATCTAGCTACTAGCTATGGACACGTAGGTCTATGGTGAACTACTCACTCATCACCGGAGGGGAAATGGAGTTGATGTAGATGCTCTCCGTGATCAATTCCCTCTCCGGCAGATTACCGGAAAAGGCTGCCAGATTGGATCTCACGGGAACAGAGGCTCTCGGCGACGGAAAAGTATTTGATGGCTCTTTTTAGCGATAGGGGAATATTTGGGAATTTATAGGCCGAAGAATAGGGTTAGGAGACCTGCAGTCTTGTGGCTTGTGGCCTTCTGACAGGTGCCCTGCACCCTACTCCAAGTCTTGTGGGTTTCTTCTGGTCCGAGAAAAATCATCCCGGAGATTTTATGCGTTTGGACTCCGTTTAATGTTCCTTATCGGCAATACTCAAAAAATGGAAAAAACAGAAACTCGCACTAGGCTCTAGAGTAATAGGTTAGTCCCAAAAATAATATAAAACAACATATCAATGCATATAAAACATCCAAAACAGATAATATAAAAGCATGGAATAATCAAAAGTTATAGATACGTTGGAGACGTATCACCAACTATTGGGTCCGTATTGAAAAACTTTTATTCAAGTAATCCTTTACGCTTTCCAAAAGTTCTATATTGTTTCCAATCAACAATATGTCATCCACTAAGCGGGGAGATCAGATCCACATACCCTTGTGGATCACCAAGCGGAAAGCATTAAGAAACGCGGTTGATATAGTCGAATGTCTTCGCTATCCAAATCGCAAGCCGTCCCATGAACTCCATCCCGATCTAGCGCTGAATGAACGACACCTCCATGTTCAGTACACATGCAGCTCGATGACGATCTCCACCTTCTTGATCCAGCAAGAGAGACGAAGATGTAGCTAAATCCACTGGCAGCACGATGGCGTAGCGGTGATGGTGGTGGAGCTACTCCGGCAGGGCTTCGCCGTATCATACCGAACTAGCTACGAGGTGTCACGAAGTGGTGGAGGGAGAGAGGGGTGCACCTTGGCTTGACGTGCAAAAATCCTCTCTCACCTCCACTATATATAGGAGGGAGCAGAGGGGTGGCATCCTAGGGACAAGCCCTAGGGTTTGGCCGGCGCAAGTAGAGGAGGAGGAGTCCTCCTCCAATACGGTTTGGAGGAGGAGTCCCCTTCCCCAATTCGGATTGGCCCCACCCTCCTTTCCTTCTTCGTTTTGGCCAAATAGGCCTCCTTGGGCTAGCCACCAGCCTACCACGGGCTGGTGCGCCACCCTTGGGCCTATTTGGTTCCCTCCCGGGTGGGTGGCCCTTCCCGGTGGAAGTCCGGAACCCATTTGTCACTCCCGGTACTTTACTGGTAATGCGTGAAAACCTTTCGAAAGCCAAACAGACAGTTCCTATATATCAATCTTCCTCTCCGTCCTATTCCGGAAACCCTCGTGACATACAGCATCTCATCTGGGGATCTGAACAACATTCATTTACCAACATCAATAATTCAACTCTACCGAAACGTCACCGAACCTTAAGTGTGCACACCCTGCAGGTTTGAGAACTATGTAGACATGACCAAGACACTCTCCGGTCAATATCCAATGGCGGGATCTGGATGTCCATATTGGATCCTACATATTCTACGAAGATCTTTATCCGTTGAACCTCTTTGTCAAGGATTCAGTTAATCCCGTATAACATTCCCTTTGTCCTTCGGTATGCTACTTGCCCGAGATTTAATCATTGGTATCCTTATACCTATTTCAATCTTGTTACTGGCAAGCCTCTTTACTCGTTTCATAATATAAAAACCTTTGGCTAACTCTTTAGTCACATTGCTTGCAAGGCTTGTTTGTGATGTTGTATTACCGAGTGGGCCTCAAGATACCTCTCCATCATACGGAGTGACGAATTCCAGTCTTGATCCATGCTAACTCAACGGACACCTTCGGAGATACCTGTAGAGCACCTTTATAGTCACCAAGCTACATTGCGACGTTTGATACACACATGGAATTCCTCCGGTGTGAGTGAGTTACATGATCTCATGCTCATCGGAATGTATACTTGACATGTAGAAAACTGTAGCAATAAAATAACACGATCACATGCTATGTTCATAGTTTGGGTCTTGTTCATCACATCATTCTCCTAATGATGTGATCCTGTTATTAAGTGACAACACTTGTCTATGGCTAGGAAACCTTAACCATCTTTGATCAACGAGCTAGTCAACTAGAGGCTTACTAGGGACAGTGTTTTGTCTATGTATCCACACATGTATTTGTGTTTCCGTTCAATACAATTATATCATGAATATTAAACGATTATCTTGAAACAAGAAATATAATAATAACTATTTTATTATTGACTCTAGGGTATATTTCCAACATTAACAAGGTCCCACATGGAAAGAAATTGGTGGGAATTGGCACCCTCAACTCCCATTCCCCTAAAGAGTGGATATTCCCTCCCTCCTGCGTCGTCCTCCCCAGTGCGGCTCGGGCGGCGACCCCCTCCCCTCGCTACTCCCTCTCCCCCACCGCCTTTAATAGCTCCTACCCGGCAAAGCTTGACAGATCTTGTGGCGACGGGTCGTCATTCACCATGCGGAGCGCTCATGAGTCGGGGGTGCTCTGTGCGACGTTGCGTGGCGCGGCGTGTCTCTGGCGTGCGTCGTTTTTGCTGCTGGAGGTAAGGGATGGTGGGGTGGACACGATTATGGAACCCTCCTACTGGCCTTCCGCCGAACTGACATCTCCCTTTGGCCCTCGATGGTGTTGGTGGTGGCTGCTGGTTCGGCACGGTGGGGTCTGGTGGTGTCTGCTCCTATGAGGTGCTCAGTGGTGGTGCTTGCCCTTCCCCCGCGGGTTGCCGGTCTCGGGTTGGCTCAGATCTGATGGGGAGCGGCAAGTTAGGTTGGATCCTACCAGATCTGGGTTGCGGTGGCTTGGATTTAGTCGTGTGTGGCGGCGGCGCTGCAGTGGCCCTTCACTGTGGTGGTGCAATGAGCAGTGATTTATGATCAAAATTGATGCTATGTTGGAGGTGGTCTGCTCACTGGGCGAAACTCATGCTCCTGCCAGAGCCGGTGACGGCGACACCTTCGCGCGCCGCGAACCTCCTTGGAGGTTGTGTTGGCATGGTGGCTACCCCTTCGAGACTCCAAGGAACCCATGTTCCAGGTTTGTATCGGACGGACGATGGCGTTGCATTTTTGTGTCGCGTCCCTTCTTGAAGGCGCCATCTGGGTTCGGCTCAGGTTGGTCTCTGTGGTGGCTGCTCGCTACGGGTTTGATGGTGGTGGTGGTGCGGCCAGCTTGGGCGCAATGGTGGTGTATGCTTTTTTGGCGAGGAGGTGGTTCCCTATTTGCGAGATCTCAGTTTAGCCATGCGTCGGACTTGGATCTGATTTTCATCTAAAGCCGGGTTAGCAGGGGCGTTATCCTACTCAATGGATCACCTCGTTCCCATCTGACACCCCCTGTCTCCGGGTTGTTGTTGGGTGGTGACCAGACGACCAAAGTTCAAGGCTCTTCTCCTTGCTTGGTCAGATGAAGATGTAAGTCGAGGTCCTCCTCCTTGCTGGTTGTGTTGATGAGTTTTGTGATGGCGGTCGGTGGGTGGTGGTGCGTCCGGCTTTAGATCATCGAAAGTCCTTCTTCTGTGTCGTTCCCTCGGCGGGTCTTTTGGAGGTTCGGCTCGATGTGTGTGTGTCTGTGTGTGTGTGCGCGCGCGTGCGTGTGCGTGTGCGTGTGCATGTGAATTTTTGGTTATGTCTCTTCTCTTGTTTTCCTCCGTGTACTCTCATTCACTTGAACCTATCTTGTATGGAGCCGCGAGGCTTCTATGCAAATTCGATTGAATACATTCACGTGGTTGAGGGGTTCTCCCCTCCTTCCGTGTGAAAAATTCAAAGAAAAACTCCCATTCCCCTGCCCCACTTAAACTCACTTTATCTTTAAACGATAAGTGGACTTTTATTCCCCTTACCCTTAAATTCCTTCCTCTATCTTTAGTTCCCACGAAACAAACACACTGGATTTGGTGAAGCACTAGCTTGATGAAACTGTGCATATCATGGCGCCTGATGCCGCTCGTCCAGCGCTCGGCGAGCTGCGCATCCACCAATTTCGTTTAGTCCACCACTCCAAGCGTGCAAGAAACTCCGTGCCATACTATGCGCACCAAACCAAGAGGTAGTTCATGGACCCTGTTTGGATACTCTAATTCGGTTAGACGTTAGAGTTAGATTCTAACCCTAAACTAACTCTAACTAAAGAGATGTTTGGATGGCAGGGTTAGATTATCAATAAATGCAGTTTTTCCAATCATTTGGTTCCTTTAACCAGGATTTGGTGTGGTGGAGGTAGAGGGAAAAGTAACTTTTTCTGGGGCCCACATAACTCTAACCCAAATAAGCACCTCTTGGATGGGTTGTTGTTTTGGATGGGTTAGATGCATCTAACCAACTCTAACCCTCCTGTTTGGATATTTTGGGGGTTAGTTCAGTCCAATCTAACCAACTCTAACTCTAACCCATGGATCCAAACAGGGCCACGGTCTCGTTGCAATGGTTGCAGAAGGGGAAAGACCATGAATGTGGGAGTCCACACCTTGATGGCCGTAGTGGACGTGTTTTAGGAACAAGATGATGTCACACATGTTGCAACTAAAACAAATGCATAAATAAGCAATTTATAAAATCTATTGCAAAAACAAGTGAAAGTGTGTTCTCGGTTTAGATTTTCAAAATGGAAAAACCTACTAGGTATGTAACAAAATGATTTATAAAAAGAAAAACTTCTGAATTAAAGATAACGCGGTGTCATATGTTAACAAAAAGGACGCTGCTACATCACGCGTGCGTGAAGTGGTGCTATCTCACGACTTGCCATTTCAGGAAGTTGTCCATGTGCGGTACTCCCACCCGTGCCAAGAAAGGAAGTCCCGCGGTCACATCTCGACAAGAAGAAAGGAAATGATTGTCCTCCCATCTTCCCCACCAAACCAAACCAACAGCCCACCAAAGATACTTCTTCCTCTCTCCTTCCCCCCAACTATTTCTTCCCGGCCTTCCCCGCACGCCATGGCCTAGCAGGGGGAGCTCCCTTGCATGAAAAAACCCCAGAAAGGTGGGAGGACCAGACCAAATCCTGAAGGACGCAACGATGCTTGTTTGCAATTCTTTGTTGCGCATCATGCAAAACTATGGGACAACTCCGGCAAGAATACCACTAGAAACTGGGCAATTTTCTCCCTTCAAAGACACCAAGGTAAAATACATGATTCTCCATACCTGATAAAAAAGTAAATGAATTTACTATAAAAAAGGTGATCTTGTAGTACAAGGAAAAAATAATGCCCATATCCTACAAATTCATGAACTGGCATTTTTGTGCCAACTAGTAGTAAACATGACCTACCAACCTAACTAGTAGTAAAAAAGAAAGAAAAAAGGGAAGTTTGTATGCTGTCATTTACATTATGTCGTTTACACAAGAATTTCTGTTCTATCTTCTAAAAATTTGCATGCTTGATCTCAATAAACTACCTGATGACTTTGATGATTGTGATGAAGGACCACTATACTGTACACAAGTGCCTCCTAAAAATGTCTATTTCTATCGAGGGGGTGGGCGAGTCAACAGATTTGTTTTCTGCTCCTGTCCAAAATGTTATGGGTCTAGAGTTTCTTGTTGCGGTGACTGCTACTGCTATGCATCTGATGTGAAGGCAACTCAAACTGTCACACATGCCCCTGCCATGTTCAACCAGACATTAACTCTACCTAGAAATGGTGAGCAAGGTCACCGGGGGTAGGCGAGTATGTTTTCCGTCTTAGGCGATTTGGAAGGGTACGGTGGTTTAGGCTACTTGGTTTGATGGGTGAGGCGATCTATGTCACCAAGGGAGGTGAATATGTTTTTTCTATTAGGTGATTTAGAAGGGTACGATGGTCTAGGTTACTTGGTTCGATGGGTGAGGCGACCTATGTCACCGGGGGAGGCTTGTATGTTTTCCTTGTTAGGCGAATTTGAAGGGTGCGTTGGTTTGGGTGTCTTGGTTTGACGGGTGAGGCGTCCTATGTCGCCGGGGGAGTCGAGTATGTTTTTCGTGTTAGGCGATTTGGAAGGGTGCGTTGGTTTGGGTGATTTGGTTCGACGAGTGAGGCGACCTAGGTCTCTAGTGGGTAGGCGGGTATGTTTCCCATCCTACGCGATTTGGAAGGTGTACGGTGGTATAGGCGACTTGGTTCGACGGGTGGGGTGACCTAGATCACTAGGGGTAGGCGAGTATGTTTTCCTTCTTAAGCGATTTGGATTGTATACGGTGGTTTACGCGACTTGATTTTGACGGGTGGGTGACCTAGGTCAACAGTGGGTAGGCGATTTGGAGGGTCTACGGTGGTTTAGGCGACTTGGTTTCGACGGGTGGTGCAACCTAGCTATCCGGTGGGTATGCAAGTATGTTTTCCGTCTTAGGCGATTTAGAAGGTGTACGATGGTTTATGCGACTTGGTTTATATGGGTGGGGCAACCTAGATATCCGGTGGGTAGGCGAGTATGTTTTCTGTCTTAGGCGATTTGGAAGGTGTATAGTGGTTTTGGCAATTTGGTCGAACGGATGGGGCGACATAGGCCATCGGGGTACGCGAGCATGTTTACCATCTTAGGCGGTTTGAAAGGGTGCGTTGATTTGGGTGCCTTGGTTCAGTACGTGAGGCAACCTAGGTCACCGAGGGTAGGCGAGTATGTTTTCTGTCTTAGGAGATTTGAAACGGTGCATTGGTTTGGGCGCCTTGGTTCATCAGGTGAGACGACCTAGGTAGGCGAGTGTGTTTTCCGCCTTTGGTGATTTGGAAGGGTACGATGGTTTAGGTGACCTAGGTCACCCGGGAAGGCGAGTATAATTTTTGTGGCATTACTGTGGTGATACACATGGTACATAGAGAAGGAGGGGAGCATGTATGTGACGCCGTCAATTTGACCGTATGCTAATCATACACACAATGTGTACGACCAAGATCAAGGACTCACGGGAAGATATCACAAGACAACTCTAGACAAAAAATAAAAACATACAAGCTTCATATTACAAGCCAGATGCCTCGAGGGCTCGAATACAGAAGCTCGAGAAACACACGAGTTAGCAGAAGCAACAATATCTGAGTATACACATAAAACAGGGTAATACCTTAGAGAAGGATAGCACAAAAGATACATAGATCGAAAGAGGCGAGGCCTCCTGCCTAGGAACCTCCTGAAATACTCCTGGTCATCAGCGGCCTCCACGTAGTAGTAGCCACCGTCAGGGAAGTAGACATCATCGGCGGGATACACCATCTCCTGGGGTCCATCATCTGGTTGTGGCAATCGTATCAAGGGGAAAAAGGGGATCAAAGCAATGATGAGTACTCATCCAAAGTACTCACAAGACTGAGATTAGAACAATACTAAATATGCATCAGTATCAAAGGTATGGGGTTATATGTGTATTGAGTGTAGCAATGCAAGAATAGAGAGAAGGCGCTAGTCCTATCGAAGACTAGCATCTTCATGTGTCTTGTAGCATTAGAAGAGAGTAGACATGTAACACAATTATATAGTCATATTGTTGCAGCAAATTTAATTAAGTCACGCCTAGAGATTCTTCCTCGACTCCCTGCGAGGAATCAATCTCACAGGAAACATTCCAGTTAAGTAATAGTTGTAGTTGTATTAGATCAGGATACCATTCCAAGTCATCCTGTAATCATGGATACAACTATTCGAATAGCTAATTTTCTTCCCTATTGGGGTGCACCAACTTACGTGTCACGCTTGATAAACTCTGGCCGGACACAGTTTCGAGGGTCTTGCCCGACCTCGGAACATCAACACGTCGCAGCTCTAGCTAGGCTCAACAAAGAGGCCAGCCTGCTGGTCAAATCCTAAGTGCGCAGGGGTCATAGGCTCATCACCCTTTGTGCTCCTGCACGATGTGTAGGCGGCCGATGTCAGTCCTGGCACCTCTCATACAAGACGATGCTTACGCGGAGTCGCAGATCACTCGGACGCGCGCCGCTCCATTGCTCACATCTGAAGAGCTTCGGCTGATGCCACGACATCGAGTACACATAACTTCTCCCACGTGAAGGTTAGTGCAGAAAGGTCTCCGACCAACTAAGATTAAATTCCCAAATCCCATTAGCAATTTAATTAACACTGCCGCAATGATCACCAATCCACGATATGTGGTCCTATCGCCCCGTTTCGAGGATGTGTGGCAAGGGCCAAGAGTGCCCGGCCACCCTTCATCACAACCACAAGGGAATCCACCCGCAACACACCTCATGTACCCAGTAACACGGTCAAGTAATTGTGTGGCTATAACATCGGAAGGATTCGAGGTATCACCCTCGATGGATTCCGGGTGATGTAACCATCAAGGTGACCAGGCAGAATCACTCTCGATGGTCCATGCTTGAGGGGTTGTACGACAGAGTCGTTATCAGAAGTGGTGCAGGAGGAATCACCCTCCGTGAACCACCGCCGGTTAACTACAATACAGAGCTAACATCAGGAGAACGTATCGAGGTGTCAGCCTCGGTACTCGATAGTACCTCTGCAACATTGTACAAGAAGGGGGTGTGAGTGATGTCACGGGTCTTGGCTCGTCAATCAGTACATCGAGACTTGATGATAAAGCAGGGCAATTGGGACTAAGGGGGGTCAATGTGGATCATCGAGCCACCTATACTAAGCACTTAAAGTGTAGTAAACTAAATAACAGTTCATCAAAAACGGGCTATGCATGAGAATAGGAGCTACCTACAACAGGAAGGAGGACCATGGGTCCCATCTGTCGGTAAGTGGGAAGATTCCCTCAACCATGCACCCGCGTGAGTGCGCTTCCCTCTAGGGAACGCGTAGTCGGCCTGGTACGTCTCCCCTTTGAGAAAGCGTATTTTGAGCCGAAACGTGTTCTTTTCTGTTTGTTTTTTAAAACAGATTCTTGACCCAACTTTGACTGGCTCTAATTTCTAAAATAGAACTCCAATTAAGTTGATTCTTTTTCTCACCTCTTTCAAATTCTATCTAGTTTATTTTAGTATTTATTTCAAGAAATTCTAAGACAAATTTCTGTACTGTTTTTATATTGTGTGTTAATTAAAATATTTTTAAAAATAGGTCATGGAGATAGGAGCAAAAACTTGCAAAAGTTTTAGAGTGAACCCTACCTCTCTACACTAGGAAGGCAAGCATCCTCAAACTTGACATGTGTTGGTTGTGTGTGTTTTTGTTTTTTAAAGCAAACACTATGATTATGTTAATATTGATGGTATTTCATGTGATGATCATGCATATGGCTTTATGTTTGAAAGTATGATGAATGCATGAGTGAGATGGGTAAGATAGAAGTCTTATCTTTCTGCCACACATGCCTCTCGGATGGGATCCGAAGAGAGTCACTGTCTCGTGGAGATACGACTGTGGGACTGACATCTCATGTGATGCGTATGGTCAGCGAGGCATGATAGGTAGTGACTCTCTCTATGGTGGTGAAATCCTTTTTTTGCTAATCATGCAGGGAATAAATTAAACCTCCCGAGTCGACCGTAGATCGAGTCTTGTTAGTATGTCACCTTAACCCATTCGTGCTGCCACGGTCTTCCCGAAAGGGGATATGGTTCAGTAGGTCGTAAACCTATTACCACGTACACACCAAGTAGTGGGGCTGGGATGAAGGTACCCATGGCCATGGACTAAATCCAGTCATCTGGTCAGGGGGCATGGGTGTTTCCGATCTGGGACCGAGAGGGGAAGAGCTCTCCCCTAGTAGCACGTGGTATAAATTTGATCCCATGCTAGTCGAGGTCGGAGCCTCCCCGTCTTATGGTTTTTCTCTCATAGCGTAGTCCGAGTGATATCAGTATATGCTGGAGAAGAATGGGTGTGTAATGGTTCTGAGAGTTTACTTCCAAAAATCCGTACGCGGGATTAGTCCAAGTGACTATTGAAACTCGTGGGTTGTGGGTAAAGAGTACACCCTCTGCAGAGTCAAAACTATTCGAGTAGCCATGTCCACGGTCAAGGACGACTGGTTGACTAGTCAAGTGTCGGTCTCAGTGTCGGTCTTCAGAGGCAGTTAAAGAATTGTGAGACTAATCAGGAAATATGGTGGATAATTATAAACATTATTTTCTATGGATTAACCCCTATGATGATGATTGTTGAATATCCCTAGGACGGTTCTACCTCCTGGATATTCTTTATTTATTGTCATTTCATAGAAGCCCTTTATGTGGTGTCGCACAGACGCCCGACTGCGGCATGTTTATTATTTCATATAAGCCCTTTATGTGGTGTCGCTTAGACGCGTGAATGCGGCATCTTTATTATTTCATATAAGCCCTTTATGTGGTGTCGCTTAGACGCTCGACTGCGGTATGTTTATTATTTCATATAAGCCCTTAATGTGGTGTTGCTTATACGCCCGACTGTGGTATGCTCATTATGATTTTATTCAAGCCCTGTATGTGGTGTCGCTCAGACGCCCGATGGAGGCATGTTTTATATTACATCCATTAATTTTACTCTTATTGGTTGCTTACTAATTTCCGAGTATGATTATAATTTTGATTACTAGTACTTGAGAAGTACATCGGGGTTGACGAATTATTTTGGTATTATTACAAGTGTATATTAACCCTGCCAATTTATGTTTGTTTCATGATGTTTGCGAGTACATTCAAAGTACTCAATGGATTGTCCCTGGCTATTGTCTTGGCCAGATTGCGTGCTTGCAGAGGAGGAACTTGACGATAAACCCGGATCCTAGGCACCGAAGACAACAACTGTGGGAGATAGGAATTTATCCAGGTCAGCTGTTCCTGTGGGAAATGGAGTCCCATAGACGCTGGAGATTCCCGAATCACTTCCACCATCAACCATTAGAAACCTTTTGATGTACTCTATGGACCACTTCGGTATTGTACTTCAAGTTTGTAATTTTTCTTGGAAAATGTATCAAGGATTCATGCACCATCGAATAGTATTCCTGGGGTTGGAATGCATAAGGGCCATTTTGAAGGGAAATTAAAACCCCGAAAAAACCGGTCATGACACTAATTAATCTTAATTACACTAATTAATTAATTTTAATATTTATTTGTTTTATTATTATTATTATTATTATTATTATATATTAGAACGTTTTTTTATTTGTTTAAGGGGTGTGGCCCCCCTCTGTCATAGGCTGGGGGGTAACAGTTAGTGACTGAGGGGTTACTCCCACCCACTAGGCAGCGCCCTAGGCCAGCCAAGGCCATGGCCATGGTGGCCATCGGGGCGGGGGGGGGGGGGGGACAAGGCAGTGCGGCGGGGTGGACGGAGAACGGCCGGTGGCCGGAGTTGCCGAGACGAGGGCGAGCCATGGAAGGAGGGCGCGGTAGGCGGCTAGCGGCGAGCGGAGCAGGGAGGGGGTGCGAGGCACGCACGGCGTGACCGGGGTGGTGCAGTACGGTCGGGGCTGCGGGGCAGCGCGGCGTGGGAGCGCAGTGGGGCAAGGCTAGCGAGGCGCGCCGACGACAATGAGGTGGGGGCGGCCAGCGGGGTACAGAGCGCCGAGGGTGCTTGCCGGAGTGCCGCCAGAGGGGGAGGGGAGGGGGTGGACCGTCGTGGCTCATCGGTGTTGTCGAGAAGGGGGCATCAAGGCTTGTTGGGGCCGGCGAGGTAGAGGCGGCCGACGACGGTGATGGCTGGCTAGGTTGCTGGCTGATGACCCACAAGTATAGGTGATCAATCGTAGTCCTTTCGATAAGTAAGAGTGTCGAACCCAACGAGGAGCAGAAGGATCTGACAAGTGGTTTTCAGCAAGGAAAAAATCTGCAAGCACTGAAATTGTCGGTAACAAGTGATTGTGTGGTGATATGATTCGTAGCAACCAACAAGTAACAAAAGTAGCAACGGTGCAGCAAAGTGGCCCAATCCCTTTTGTAGCAAGGGACAAGCCTGGACAAAGTCTTATAAGAGGAAAAACGCTCCCAAGGACACACGGGGATTTCTGTCATGCTAGTTTCATCATGTTCATATGATTCGCGTTCGTTACTTTGATAGTTTGATATGTCGGTGGACCGGCGCTTGGGTACCGCCCTTACTTGGGCAGCATCCCACGTATGATTAACCCCTCTCGCAAGCATCCGCAACTACGAAAGAAGAATTAAGACAAAGTCTAACCATAACATTAAACTAGTGGATCCAAATCCGCCCCTTACGAAGTAACGCATAAACTAGGGTTTAAGCTTCTGTCACTCTAGCAACCCATCTTCTACTTACTACTTCCCAATGCCTTCCTCTAGGCCCAAATAATGGTGAAGTGTTATGTAGTCGACGTTCACATAATACCACTAGAGCAAAAACAACATACAACATATCAAAATACCGAACGAATACCAAATTCACATGACTATTATTAGCATGACTTATCCCATGGCCTCGGGAACAAAAGTAACTACTCACAAAGAATAATCATAATCATGATCAGAGATGTAATGAGTAGCATCAAGGATCTGAACATAAACTCTTCCACCAAGTAATCCAACTAGCATCAACTACAAAGAGTAATCAACACTACTAGCAACCTTACAAGTACCAATCGGAGTCGCGAGAGGGAGATTGGTCACAAGAGATGAACTAGGGTTTGGAGATGAGATGGTGCTGATAAAGATGTTGATGGTGACGAGTCCCCTCCGATGAGAGGAGTGTTGGTGATGACGATGGCGACGATTTCCCCCTCTGGGAGGGAAGTTTTCCCGACAAGATCGTCCTGCCGGAGCTCTAGATTGGTTCTGCTCAAGTTCCGCCTTGTGGCGGCGGCGAAACCATGAAAAAGCTCCCTTCTGATTTTTTTCCTGGACGATACCCTCCATATAGCAAAAGAGGGGGGGCCAGTGGGCAGCCCACAAGCTCCCATGGCACGGCCTAGGGGGGTGGCCGCGCCGTGCAGGCTTGTGGGCACCCCTTGGTGCCCCTCCAGCACTTCTTTGGCCCAGTATTTTTTATAAATTGGGAAAAAAATCTCCGTTGGTTTTCATGGCGTTTGGAGTTGCGCAGAATAGGTATCTCAACTTTGCTCCACTTTCAGGCCAGAATTCCAGTTGCCGGTATTCTCCCTCTTCATGTAATCCTTGCAAAATAGGAGAGAAAAGGCATAAGAATAGTACCATGAAGTGAAATAACAGCCAAAGAAGCGATAAATAACAACATGAAAACATGATGCAAAATGGACGTATCAACTCCCCCAAGCTTAGACCCCGCTTGTCCTCAAGCGAAAGCCTAGCCCAATAAATATGTCCACATGTTTAGGGAGAGAGGTGTCAACAAAACAAGATACGAACATGCATGCATCATGATCATGATCAGAACAGCAATACCAACATATAATCTCTCATGCTAAAGTGATAATTCCTTCACAAAGTAAATCATGGATCAAGAACCTTACTGAGAAGTAACAACTGATAGCCTTTAGTCATTGAAGCAATTGCAATTTATCACAACATCAAAAAGAGTCAAATAAGAGCTTGTAAAGCAAATCCACATACTAAATCATTCTTTCGTTCTCTACAATTGCTACAACTCATGTGGTACTCATGAGATCAAAGTTTCAGCTGAACACACCGAAAGATAGGGGCTTATATTTGCCTCCCAACTGCTTACCTTAAGGGTAATGTCAACAATAATAATTCATGAATACTTACCTCCAAGTTGACATATGAATATAGATCTTTCCCAAGCATGTGACGGTCGCCAAGACAAAGGCGAAATAAGGAATTGGTGAAGATCACCATGACTCTTTCAAGGGCAAAAAGTAAAGGTACAAGATAGGCCCTTCGTAGAGGGAAGCAGAGGTTGTCATGCGCTTTTGAGGTTTGGATGCGTGTCCTCTTAGTGCGGAGGAACGTCACTTTACATTGCCCCCTGTGATAAACAACTTTATTATGCAGTCTGTCGCTTTTATGTCTTCCTCATCACAGGTTCGTATAAAGCTTATTTTCCACAAACTAATAGATCATACATATTAGAGAGCAATTTTTATTGCTTGCACCGATGACAACTTACTTGAGGGATCTTATTCAATCCATAGGTAGTTATGGTGGACACTCATGGCAAAACTGGTTTGAAGGTTTATGGATGCACAAGTAGTATCTCTACTTGGTGTGGGAGTTCTGCTAATATGAGGTGGAAGAAATTGTCATCTGCTAAGGGATCTCTAATCATATAACATTGTTCAGAGCCAAGCAAACACAATTCATTACGTTGTCTTCCTTCTCCAACATCTACTTCTAGGCATGCAATAGTTTGGTGAGTGTTCACAATCATAGATGGTGCCAGAGATGATATATTTGTATGTGAACCTCTCCTTCTTTATTACTTCCTATTAATTGCAACAATGACCAAGGTCTACATTTGCCTACCCTCAACAAGTTTCAATCCTCATTCTTTTTATATGTGAAGCCATCACTTCCCATAAGATCATTACATGATCTTTCATGCTTTTGTTCTATTCTCACTCTTTTGATCATGGCAAGAGGCAAAGCCCTTCAACTAAGACACTCTTTATTATATGGCTCACGAGCAAGAATACATCACGGGGGACACAAAGCAAAACTCAAGACTAAAACACTAAGACTTTTAAAGTACTGAAAAAACTGAAAAGGAAAACTAAAACAAAGGTAAAGGCAAAAGATGTGATGGTGATACGATACCGGGGCAACTCCTCCAAGCTTGGCAAAAGCCAAGGGGATTGCCTATACCAATGCTCAGTTGTCTTCCTTTGGTGGTGATGGTGGAGTTATTGCAGAGGTCTTGAGCTTGTCTAATTTCCACTTGAGCATAAAGTTCTGCTCCCTCAGGTCATCATTTTCCTCCTCAAGCTTCAACACCCTTTGGCATAATTCCTGTTTAGTCTCCTGCAAGAAATGAGAAGGGATAAAAAAGTTCTTAGACGTCTTCCTTGAGTTAGGGAGGCTCGACTTCTTGAACTCCACATGAGTGCGTCCAGGTTGAGGTAGAAGAGCCTCCTCTTCGTCAGAACTCGTTTGTTCCTTCCCCTTGGGATCATAGTGTTTTTCCTCATCAGTGGTCCAGCCATATCGTTCCAAGTCCCCTTAGACCTTGGGGTTAGCAAGGTAATCTGCCACATAGCTCTCCCCCTCTGAATCCTGAGAAGAAATCTTGACCTAGATCTGCGGCAGAAAACAGGCTCGAAACGAAAAATAGGGGAAATCCACGTGATGCAGGGGTCAGACCAAACGGAAGTATATATAATGATTTTTTTCCAGACCAGAAGGAGTCCCTTGCACGAAAACAGCGTCCAGGAGGCGCACGAGGTGGCCACAAGCCCACATGGCGCGGCCAGGGGGTGGGCCCGCGCCGTGCAGGCTTGTCGCCTCCTCGCGCCCTTGTCGGACTACTTCCAATTTTGTATTTTTTCAAATATTCCAAAATGGAGAAAAATTCCTATTGGAAAAGTTTTGGACTCTGTTTTCTTACCGAATCACAGACCTCTTTGTTTTCGGAGTCTGAAACAGGCTGATAAATGTCCCTTAGGTATTCTTCCGGAGTTATGGTATTGATGATATCGCTTTCAACATTTATGGGAGTACCTGAGATATAATGCTTGATTCTCTGCCCATTTACCACTCTCGGACCATTACCTTCCGTGTTGTTGATCTTGATAGCACCTGAACGATATACTTCCTCAAAAACATAGGGACCTTCCCATTTAGAGAGAAGCTTGCCTCCAAAGAATCTTAAACGAGAGTTATATAGCAAGACATAATCACCTACATTGAACTCACGCTTTTGTATCCTCTTATCATGCCACCTCTTAACCTTCTCTTTGAAGGGCTTGGCATTCTCATATGCTTGAGTTCTGCACTCATCAAGCGAGCTAATGTCAAATAACCTCTTCTCACCGGCAAGTTTGAAATCAAAGTTGAGCTCTTTGATTGCCCAATAAGCTTTATGCTCTAGCTCAAGAGGTAAGTGACATGCTTTCCCATACACCATTTTGTACGGAGACATGCCCATGGGATTCTTATAGGCAGTTCTATAAGCCCACAGTGCATCATCGAGATTCTTAGACCAATTCTTTCTAGACCTGTTGACAGTCTTTTGCAGAATCAGTTTAATCTCTCTATTACTTAGCTCTACTTGACCACTGGACTGAGGGTGGTAGGGAGACGCAATTCTATGGTTGACATCGTACTTACCAAGCGTTTTACGGAAAGCACCATGAATGAAGTGTGAACCACCGTCCATCATTAGATATCTAGGGACTCCAAATCTAGGGAAGATAACTTCTTTCAACATCTTGATAGAGGTTTTGTGATCAGCACTACTAGTGGGGATAGCTTCTACCCACTTAGTGACGTAATCAACAGCAACTAAGATATGCATATACCCGTTGGATTTTGGAAAAGATCCCATATAGTCAAAGCCCCAAACATCAAATGGTTCAATGACAAGTGAATAGTTCATAGGCATTTCCTGACGTTTGCTAATATTACCTATTCTTTGACATTCGTCACAAGACAAGAAAAACTTACGGGCATCCTTGAAGAGAGTGGGCCAATAGAAACCTGATTGCAATACCTTGTGTGCAGTTCTATCTCCAACATGGTGTCCTCCGTAGGCCTCGGAGTGACACTTCTGTAGGATCTGTCCCTGTTCATGTTCAGGTACACAACGTCTAATAACACCATCTACTCCTTCCTTATAAAGGTGAGGATCATCCAAAAAGTAATGTCTCAAGTCAAAGAAGAATTTCTTCTTTTGCTGGTACGTGAAACTAGGTGGTATGTATTTGACAACAATATAGTTTGCATAATCAGCATACCACGGTGCACTACGTGAAGCATTGATGACATTCATTTGCTCACCGGGAAAGCTATCATCAATAGGTTGTGGGTCATCAAGAACGTTCTCCAACCTAGACAAGTTATCTGCTACTGGGTTATCAGCACCCTTCTACCACAACAAAAGACCTTCCAACGGCGCGAGAAACACGTGCTGACGGGAGACTGTTCTTGTCTTGATTCTCCTCAGCAACGGCACCAGGAATCCTTCTGCTACGGCTACGCCTTTAGGGACTTCCTAGTAAAATATGCAAAGGATTTCCCCGTGGCCTTGGAGCCTTGCATTGGTGTTCCCTCGAAGCGGAAAGGGTGATGTAGCGCAGCGGTGGTAAGTATTTCCCTCAGTTTTGAGAACCAAGGTATCGATCCAGTGAAGGAGTATCACAAGTACCTGCACAAACACAAAAAGCTTGCTCCCAACGCTATGAAGGGGTTGTCAATCCCTTATAGATTGTTTGCCAAGTGAGAACTGAAAGCAACAAAGTAACAAAGCAAAGTAAAAGCGAAAGTGGAAACGATAGGTGTGAATAGACACGGGGGGCCGTAGTGTTTACTAGTGGCTTCTCTCATGAAAGCAAGTATACGGTGGGTGAACAAATTACTGTCGAGCATTTGATAGAACCACGGAAAGTCGTGACGTCATCTATCGCAATGATTATATCTATATGCATCACATCCAAAACAAGTAGACCGATACTTTCTGCATCTACTACTATTACTCCACACGTCGACCGCTATCCAGCATGCATCTAGTGTATTAAGGCCAAAAGAACAGAGTAACGCCTTAAGCAAGATGACATGATGTAGATGGACAATCTCATATCTACGACAAAGCCCACCTTGTTACCCTTGATGGAAACTACACGATGTGTGCCTTGCTGCCCCTACTGTCACTAGGAAAGGTCACCACACGGTAAGAACCCAAAACCAAGCACTTCTCCCATTGCAAGAATCATAGATCTAGTTGGCCAAACAAAACCCAAGACTCGGAGAGACTTACAAGGATATCAAATCATGCATATAAGAAATCAGCAAAGACTCAAATATATATCATAGATAATCTGATCACAAATCCACAATTCATCGGATCTCCACAAACACATCGCCAAAGAGGATTACTTCAGATAGATCTCCATGAAGATCATGGAGAACTTTGTATTGAAGATCCAAGAGAGAGAAGAAGTCATCTAGCTTCTAACTACGGACCCGTAGGTCTGAAGTGAACTAATCACGAGTCATTGGAGGGGCGATGATGTTGATGTAGAAGCCCTCCAACTCCAAAGTCCCCTCCGGCAGGGCACCGGGAAGGGTCTCCAGATGAGATCTCGCGGAAACGGAAGCTTGCAGCGGCTGAAAAGTGTTTTCGTGGATTCCCTGATTTTTTTCTGTATTTTAGGGAATATATAGGCGAAGGAGCTAGTTCAGGGGGCACCAGGGAGGCCACAAGCCTGCTAGCCGCCGCCCCCTGGTGGCGGCTACAGGTCTTGCGCACCCCCTGTAGCTCTCGTGGCTTGGCCCTCAAGCCCCCTGATCTTCTTCCGTTCGGGAAAAATTTATTTCGGGGATTTTATTCCGTTTGGACTCCGTTCCAAAATCAGATCTGAAAAGAGCTAAAAACACAGAAAAAACAAGAACTAGCACTTGGCACTGAATTAATAAGTTAGTCCCAGAAAAGATATAAAAGGTACATAAAACATCCAAAGATGACAAGATAACAACATGAAACCATCAAAAATTATAGATACGTTTGAGACGTATCAAGCATCCCCAAGCTTAACTCCTGCTCGTCTTCGAGTAGGTAAGTGATAAAGAATGAATTTTTGATGCTTTCATGCTACCTAGCATAGATGTCCTTTGTAACTCCTCTTATGTGACGTGAATGTTCAGATCCATTAGATTCAAAACAATAGTTTGCTATTGACGTGGAAACAATAATACTTCAAGAAAACCAGCAAGGTAATCATGAACTTTCAAAATAACAAGGCCAAAAGAAAGTTATCCCTACAAAAGCATATAGTCTGGCTATGCTCTATCATCATTGCACAACGAATTTAAATCATGCACAACCCCGGTATTGGCCAAGTAATTGTTTTCACACCTTTACTTTCTCAAACCTTTTCAACTCTCACGCAATACATGAGCGTGAGCCATGGTTTTAGCACTATAAGTGGTGTGGAGTGTGGTGGAGGTTGCAAGACAAAAAGGAGAAGATGATCACATTAACTAGGCATATCAATGAGCTATGGAGATGCTCATCAATAGATATCAATGTGAATGAGTAGGGATTGCCATACAAATGATGCACTATAGCTAAGAGTATGTGAAAGCTCTTAAAGAAAATTAGTGGGTGTGCATCCAACTTGCTTGCTCACGAAGACCTAAGGCAATTTTGAGGAAGCCTATCATTGGAATATACAAGCCAAGTTATGTAATGAAAATTTCCCACTAGCTATATGGTGGTGACAAAACGAGAGACTCTCAATCATGAAGATCATGGTGCTTAATAAGCACAAGTGTGGAAGGATAGTAGCATTGTCCCTTCTCTCTTTTTCTCTCATCATTTTTTTGGTGGGCTCTTTGGCCTCTTTTTTTATATTTTTTTTAATTTTGGTGGGCATCTTTGGCCTCTTTTATTTCCTCACATGGGACAATGCTCCATTAATGATGATCATCACACTTTCAACTCAAAACTTAGAGCAACGATGACTCTATATGGAATGCCTTCGGTAGTGTACCATGACAATGATCTAGCATGGCTTTGACATTAATAGAAACTTCATGCTAGCTATCTTACGATCATGCAATGGCAATGTAGAAGTGCTGGCAGATGTCATGGTGGTAGTTGCATGGCAATATATCTCGGAATGACTTTGAAAAAGCCATAGTAGTAGGTATGGTGGCTGTTTTGAGGGAGGCTAATGGTGGGTTTTGTGCACCGGCGAAAGTTGCATGGCACTAAGAAGATAGTGATGGTGGAAGGTGAAAGTGCATCTAAACCATGGACTCAACATTAGTCATGAAGAACTCATATACTTGTTGCAATAGTTTTATTAGTAATCGAAACAAGGCATTCAACGCATACTCCTAGGGGAAGGGTTGGTAGGTATAAACCATCGCGCGATCCCGACCGCCACGCAAAGGATGACAATCAATAGACTAATCATGCTTAGATTTCATCACATAGCGGTTCACCATACGTGCATGCTATGGGAATAACTAACTTCAACACAAGTATTTCCAGATCCACAACACCTTACTAGCATAACTTCAATATTACCACAACCACAACTCAAAACTAATTGAGATGAATCAAACTTCTCTAACTATTCAATGCACATGAAGGTGGAAGTTTTCGTATCCCTTTGGATAACTACCCCTTTTGAGACTACTTTCAAAGCATAGATAAACTACCAAGCCACGCACCTCTGTGCTCTAAAACATATAAGTGAAGCACATAGAGCAAAATCAACTAGCACAAAAGATATACGTGAAGCACATGTGAGCTGAATTGTCTACCAAAGGATATAAGTGAAGCTCGACAAAAGCACGGTGAGTGCATCTCTCTCTCTCTAGGTGTGCAGCAAGGATGATTGTGACACAACAAAAATAAAAGACTCCTACGATACAAGACGCTCCAAGAAAAACACATAACATGTGGTGAATAAAAATATAGCCCCATGTAACGTAACCGATGGATTGAAGACGAAAGAGGGGATGCCTTCCCGGGGCATCCCCAAGCTTAGGCTTTTAAGGCATCCTTGAATCATCTTGGGGTGCCTTGGGAATCCCCAAGCTTGAGCTCTTGTCACTCTTTATCTCTTTGTCCATAAGAACTTCACCCAAAACTTGAAAACTTCACAACACGAAACTTAAACAGAAACTCGTGATAACATTAGTATAAGAAAGCAAACCACCACTTCCTTAGGTTCTGTAGAAAACTTAAATTCTACTTATGTTGATGTTGGGTTACTGTATTTTCAATCTTCCATTGCTAATACCCCCCGATACTATCCATAGTTTCATCAAAATAAGCAACCAACTCAACAAAAACAGAATCTGTTAACAGCAGACTAGTCTGTAGCAATCTATATACTTCGTATACTTCTGGTACTTCAAAAATTCTGAAAAATTACGACACTCTGAAGAATTTTCGTAGCAATCAGCATAAAAAAGAATAAACTCAAAATCTTCTACAGGAAAAAAATGAAAATTCTTTTCGTGAGCAGAGAGTTTTTGTCTTTTCCAGCATGACCAAACGATCATCCCCAAGACTAATCATAACGGTTTTGCTTGGCACAAACGCAAAAAGAAACACAGAAAACACAATCATAATAGAATTATGAAAGTGTGGAAAACACAAAACAGAAAGACAAAGGATAGATTTGTTAGGTTGCCTCCCAACAAGCGCTTTTGTTTAACGCCCTTAGCTAGGCAAAAGATGATGGAATCACATATAGTCATCTTTGGTGCTCAAACCATAAGTAGTGTGATCATTTATCATCTTAAGATCTTCATTTTTATTGGATGACTCACCACTAGCTTTCGGAACAAAAACAGACTTGACGGACTTTTTGAGAGTGAGATTTGGAGTATTTTGCACAGCGGCCAAAGTGGAACCCAAGTTGGTTATGACATCTTCTAGTTTGCCAATTCTAGAAGAGTCATTAACTATAAGTTCCTTCTCCCTTAAATTTTTCAAAAAAATTCCCACTTTGGATCCGTACTGAGTAATTTGATTGTGGATCTTTCTATCCGAACCCTGAATAAGTTCAACTGTGGCAATTTTGTTTTCAATAGCGTCAAGCCTTTGCATCACGTGTTCCAAGGTTAAGGTAGTTCCATTAACCATGAGCGGGGGTGAGCCTACCAAATTCATGATAGCTCCATAGGAGTCAACAGTATGGCTATCCAAAAAAATTCCCGCCTACAATGGTATCAAGGATATACCTATTCCAAGGCGAAATTCCAACATAGAAACTGCGAAGAAGAACCGTGGTGGATTGCTTATGAGTAGATCTACTTTGAGCATTGCAAATCCGGTACCAAGCGTCCTTTAAATTGTCTTCCTCATTCTGCCTAAAATTGAGAACTTCATTCTCAGGGGTATCGTTTGGAGTGGTGGGTCTAGCCATTGATGGACTATCTCACACACAAATGAGCAGGAAGAGGGAGAGTGAAACGGGCAAAAGAAAACGGCAAAGGAGAAAGGCAAATGAAAACGGAAAATGTGAAGTGGGGGAGAGGAAAACGAGAGGCAACTGGCAAAAAAGTAAATGCAAGAGATGAGTTTGTGAGACCTACTTGGATAGATCTCTCCTTCCCCGGCAACGGCGCCAAAAAAACTTCTGCTACTACAACAAAAGAGCTTCCCACGGCGCCAGAAACACGTGCTGACGGGAGATTGTTCTTGTCTTGATTCTCCTCAGCAACGACACCAGGAATCCTTCTACTACGGCTACACCTTTAGGGACTTCCTAGGAAAATATGCGAAGGATTTCCCCGTGGCCTTGGAGCCTTGCGTTGGTGTTCCCTCGAAGCGGAAAGGGTGATGTAGCACAGCGGTGGTAAGTATTTCCCTTAGTTTTGAGAACCAAGGTATCGATCCAGTGAAGGAGTATCACAAGTACCTGCACAAACACAAAAAGCTTGCTCCCAACGCTATGAAGGGGTTGTCAATCCCTTATAGATTGTTTGCCAAGTGAGAACTGAAAGCAACAAAGTAACAAAGCAAAGTAAAAGCGAAAGTGGAAACGATAGGTGTGAATAGACCCACGGTCCGTAGTGTTTACTAGTGGCTTCTCTCATGAAATGAAGTAGACGGTGGGTGAACAAATTACTGTCGGGCAATTGATAGAACCGCGCAAAGTCATGACGTCATCTATGGCAATGATTATATCTATAGGCATCACGTCCAAAATAAGTAGACCGATACTTTCTGCATCTACTACTATTACTCCACACGTCGACCGCTATCCAACATGCATCTAGTGTATTAAGTCCAAAAGAACAGAGTAACGCCTTAAGCAAGATGACATGATGTAGATGGACAATCTCATATCTACGACAAAGCCCACCTTGTTACCCTTGATGGAAACTACACGATGTGTGCCTTGCTGCCCCTACTGTCACTGGGAAAGGTCACCACACGGTAAGAACCCAAAACCAAGAACTTCTCCCATTGCAAGAATCATAGATCTAGTTGGCCAAACAAAACCCAAGACTCGGAGAGACTTACAAGGATATCAAATCATGCATATAAGAAATCAGCAAAGACTCAAATATATATCATAGATAATCTGATCACAAATCCACAATTCATCGGATCTCGACAAACACACCGCCAAAGAGGATTACATCGGATAGATCTCCATGAAGATCATGGAGAACTTTGTATTGAAGATCCAAGAGAGAGAAGAAGCCATTTAGCTACTAACTACGGACCCGTAGGTCTGAAGTGAACTACTCATGAGTCATTGGAGGGGCGACGATGTTGATGTAGAAGCCCTCCAACTCCAAAGTCCCCTCGGGCAGGGCACCGGGAAGGGTCTCCAGATGAGATCTCGCGGAAACAGAAGCTTGCGGCGGCGGAAAAGTGTTTTCGTGGATTCCCTGATTTTTTCTGTATTTTAGGGAATATATAGGCGAAGGAGCTAGGTCAGGGGGGCGCCAGGAAGGCCACAAGCCTGCTAGCCGACCCCCTGGTGGCGGCTACAGGGCTTGTGGCCCCCCTGTAGCTCTCCTGGCTTGGCCCTCAAGCCCCCTGATCTTCTTCCGTTCGGGAATATTTTATTTCGGGGATTTTATTCCGTTTGGACTCCGTTCCAAAATCAGATCTGAAAAGAGCCAAAAACACAGAAAAAACAGGAACTGGCATTTGGCACTGAATTAATAAGTTAGTCCCAAAAAAGATATAAAAGGTACATAAAACATCCAAAGATGACAAGATAACAACATGAAACCATCAAAAATTATAGATACGTTGGAGACGTATCACGCCCTTTCTGTCGACAACGTGCAAATCAAATTTTTGTAGCAAGAGAACCCATCTGATAAGTCTAGGTTTAGCGTCCTTCTTCTCCATGAGGTACTTAATAGCAGCATGATCAGTGTGTATAGTGACTTTGGAATCAACTATGCAAGACCTGAACTTTTTACATGCAAACACGACTGCTAAAAATTCCGTCTCCGTAGTGGCATAGTTTCTTTGGGCACTGTCTAGAGTTTTACTAGCGTAGTGGATAACATTCAACTTCTTATCAACTCTTTGCCCTAGAACAGCACCAATAGCATAATCACTAGCGTCACACATGATCTCAAAAGGCAAGTTCCAATCAGGTGGTTGAACAATAGGTGAAGTTATCAAAGCCCTCTTAAGTATTTCGAAGGCTTCCTCACAATCATCGTCGAAAACAAAAGGAATATCCTTTTGCAAGAGATTGGTAAGAGGCCTAGAAATCTTAGAGAAGTCCTTAATAAACCTTCTATAGAAACCAGCATGACCAAGGAAACTTCTTATCCCTTTTATATCTGTGGGGTATGGCATTTTCTCGATTGCATCAACCTTAGCCTTATCAACTTCAATACGTCTTTCAGAAATTTTATGTCCTAAGACGATGCCTTCATTAACCATAAAGTGGCACTTCTCCCAGTTCAAGACAAGGTTGCTGAGGCAATCATCAAAGGAAGACCCGTAAACGGAGAAGTCATCCATGAAAACCTGAACAATCTTTTCACAAAAGTCAGAGAATATAGCCATCATACATGTTTGAAAGCTCGCAGGTGCATTACACAAGCCAAAAGGCATACATCTATAAGCAAAGGTACCGAAAGGGCAAGTGAAAGTGGTTTCCTCCTGATCAGATTGTGCAACTGGTATTTGGGAGAAACCAGAATAACCGTCTAGGAAGCAGAAGTGTGTGTGTTTGGACAGCCTTTCTAGCATTTGGTCGATAAAAGGCACAGGGTAATGATCTTTCCTAGTTGCCTTATTCAACTTTCTAAAATCAATCACCATCCTATAGCCAGTAATAATCCTCTATGGGATCAACTCATCCTTATCATTAGGGACAACGACAATGCCTCCCTTCTTAGTAACGCAATGCACCGGACTCACCCAATTGCTGTGAGCAACAGGATAGATAATACCTGCTTCCAGGAGCTTTAGTATTTCTTTTCTTACTACTTCTTTCATCTTAGGATTCAATCTCCTTTGATGATGAGCAACTGGTTTGAATTTAGGATCAGTTTTGATCTTGTGCTGGCATTGTCACACCCTGTTTTTGCTATCACGTCTCTGTGTTGTAAAATTCTGAGCTTCTTAAAACTTTTTCAAAACTAATGTTGTGAGTGCCATGATTGACATTGTATGCTTGTATGTTTGATCATGTGAAGTTTAAAACCCTAAAATCCTTGTTGGTATTTTTTTGATTTTCAAAAACCTTTGATAATCAAAGTGAAACCACCTTGAGTTGCACTACATGTCCTTGATAGCAAGCAGTGCTTCTACTCATATTTGGTAATATGATTTTTACCTATCTTTATATTTCAAAACCACGAAAATAATTATTTTTGTGAGTATTTTCCTAATTAAATAACCTGTCCATTTCTAAGGTCAGAATTGGTATTCCAACATGGAAAAATACTTTTCTGCTTAAATTCAGAGATGATGAGAAGGACATATATTTTCCATACATAGGATTTTAAACCCCATTTTATATTATATTTATTGATTAAAACTACAAAAGCTATTTCTGTCTGCTTTGGCATTTTGAAATATTTCCAAAGGAAATATTCTCAATAAATTCCTAGAAAATTCCAGTAATGTCCCTAAGCCTTGTTTGGTGTCCACATAAAGTTTCACCTTGATCAAAGGTGGATAAGGACCCCAAATAACCCAAAAACCATGCTTTTCCACAATCTAATTAGAGCAACTCTACATAGCAAAGTTTGTCCAATGAGGCTAAAACTTTGCAGGAGTGCCTAATACTTCAAATAAGGGTTCTGCACCAAAAATGGGATTTGTGGGACTTAGTTTGCCCACACTCCCTTTGGAAGGAACAGATCTGGTCACAATGGAGTGATTTCAAGTTTACAAAGCTAAACTTGTCCAATGGAGCTCAAAATTGGTGGAACTCCGTGGTTTATCCCCAAAACCAAACCTGTTAAGTCTCAGCACCAGTGGTGGGGTGCAACCCCCTGTGGCCACTGTCGAACACCTTCTGGCAGAGAGGGAAAAGCCACCTTAGCCACAGCTAAACCAAACTCCTTTGCTTCAAACTCTCAGATTAAGTAGCCAGCACCAGTAGCTAACCCCAGTCAAGTGGCCCCTCACTAGTTCAAAGTGGAAAGGCCAAAAACCCCAATTTAGACATCAGTTCATGATTGACAGCACCAGTATTGCTTGCCTCCTTTGACCAGCCGAAGCTCCCACTAAAACCAAACGGCTAGCCACACCCCCAGCAAGTGCCAGGACAAGCTGAACACGTCCAAAGTGCTCCAGAGCGTACCAGCATGCCGTGGCATGCCAAAACTGCGCTCTGGGCTTGCTATAGGGAGTATCCGAGGTGGGGGCGACGCCCTCGGCTAGTTCCAGCCTCCCCCGAGATGTCCAACCCCTTCCCCGACAACCCCTCTACATCGGGCAAGCCTCAGGGCCCCTCCTCTCTCGCGCAAGAGCTCGTGTGACGCGTGCCTGCGCGCTCCATATTCGGCCAAGCTTGCGCGACCACGAATGCAGCTCTCCCCGCTCTCTCTCTCTCTCTGTATCAGACGGTTCGGGCAGTCCAATACCACGTCCTGAGACCGTGGTTTAGACCCCAACGTCTCTCTGCACCCCCATGCGCGCCACGGTGAGTCACCAGCGCACCCGAGTCTGCTCACCGTCGTGGGCCTATAAATAGCCCTCCCCTCACTCCAGCACCCCTCAGATAGCTTCACGCATCCACAAGAACCTCCCTAGCCACCCCAGCAACCTAGCAGAGCCCCGGTGCTCAAGATCGACCGAGGCCCCTCCGCCTCAGAGCTCCAATCGATCTCCGGCTACACGACGGCTCCTGCGCCACTCGACCCACCAAACTGACCCCCCCTTGACCCCAGGAAGCCTTCCCCCAACTTGCCCGAGCTTTTCTGTGTCTCTAGCCACCTCCTCCACCACTCCCCGAAACCCCTCCACCACGGCCTCCTCATCGTCGGTGAACCCCTGCCTCCCCGTCTTTGTTTCGACCACCAGCAGGTTGGCGACGTTCAGGCGAACCCATTCCCGTGCTCATTAGAGCTTGAGCACGTCGGCAGCCACATCGGCGTCCTCCTCCTCTTCTCTGGCTGGAGGTAGGAGACAACCCCGACAGGTGTGCCCCACCTGTCGGTGGCCCAGCCTCCTCCCCCGCGCTGGCCTCGGTCACTGACCGCAGGGCCCTGCGCGTCAGGTTCAAACCTGACGGCGCGCGCGCCTGGGCAGCCCATCGGCTGGCCATGGGCCAGTCCAGCTCTGGGTCGAGCCAGGCCAGGAGCTGGCCTGTGTTTTTCTTTAATTTTTTAAACTGGATTTCTAAGATTTTTATAAAAACATTTAACCAGTGTAAAAATATAATTCTTCCACTGTTATTTTTCTAAAAATGTGTATTATTTAATGAGATGCTTAGATGAATTTTTCCAGCAACTATTCTATTTTGCAATATTAAAAAGGACTACATGGAATAGTTTTGCTTGTGCTTGGTTGTTTTCAAAAATATTCCTTCAACGAAAATTTAGGCAAGTATTTTTAAAATGATATCTTAGATTTATCAGAAATAGGGAACATTTTTAAAATGACTTTGTGGACTGTTTCTGTGTGAACTATTTCTTATTTGTGGCTTTATCGACGATAAAAAACCCGTGTGACGAGGGAATCGGAGCGAAAGACCTCGAAGACCCCGGATACTTAGCTGACCAAGGCAAGCAACCCTTTGACCATGACTGAGCATATGTTACCTTGCATGTTATAATAGCAAGTATTTCTGTTGCATATGATCATAAGTGCCGGTAATCATTTGATATGATTTTACCGAAGGCTCCTTCGGAGCGCATGCAGTGAGCTTGACTCTACCCCTTAGGGTCGTGCTAATACCATGTTGACAAGTAGAAGTAGCAATAGTATCATCATGAGCATGTTGTTATCATAAAGCAAGAGTTTATGAATACCCCGTGGGTGCCACTAATGCCCGAGGGTGATGATGAGTAGGTGGTCACCTTTGGTGAAGTGATGCACCCGGTATTTGTGTGAGTAAAGTTTCGGAAATGGGATTAGATTTATGATGTGTCGACCGTCCCAACCTTACCAGTACGACCACGTTACCCCTTATGGGACGGGGCTATGTTAATTACTCTGGTCGGTGCTAGCAAAGAGCCACATTACTAGCGGCGGGAGTGATTGTAGTCACTCTCGTGATGGGGTCGTACCGGGTAGGATGACTATGCCATTTTTATGAGTTCCAGTCACATCGTTGGTCCCCGCATGGTCGGTACTGTCCAGAGTTGGTGCTCGTAAGACATACGACATGTGGGTTGGGTACCAATCGAGTGGACCTCTTTGTCTAGTATCGTGAGGGGAAAGGCATTGATCGGGTACTTACCTCGGGTATGTGATATACCGCGTGTCGTGGAAGACACGGCAGTTTCCCGGATCTCGTGGGTCCAACGTACTACCTCTGCAGAGTGTAAACTATTCGAATAGCCGTGTCCACGGTCAAGGACAGTTGGGTAATCCTTCTTAAACTACGTCCTGATATTTCCGCATAAACCAAGTGTGTGTGAGTGTGTGTGTGGTGTTGAAAAAGGCGTTGCTATGATAGCAATGATATGACCAAGTTTGGTGACTTGGCATATAAGGCGAACCCGAACGGTTCAGCCCTCAGCAGATATATATGGATATATGTAACCTGTTCTTCAAGAGTAATTCTTTAACTTGATGCATATTCATGATCAATCCACCCAAATGAGTTATACTAGGCAATGCATGATATTGTTATCCTTCACTTTCTTTGTTCATATCATGGGCTGTTTGCGAGTACATTGGAAGTACTCATTGGCTTGCCACTGGTTATGTTATTGACCAGACATGGAAGTACCCGAGTTCGGAGATGAGTACGTCTTCGGCGACACCCCTATGAACTAGGACGTTTCCGAGTCAGAATGCCTGTTGGTGTAGGCTTGATGGCATGGGCACCCGCTTAGCCCTATCTTCCCGCTATTAATGTATTCGAGTGATTTGGCCTTAGGCCCTGTCTTGTGAACTTGACTCTTCGGTCACGTGTTGTAATATTCGGTACTTGGATGTAAGACTCTTTATTCAGTATCTGTGTTCGGTGAGCATTGATCTCTGGGATCACTGAGCACGACGATTCTCGGCTAGTAAGTCGGGGTCCCCACAGAGCTGGTATCAGAGCCATCCTGGCTATAGGAAGCCTTAGGTAGCATGGACGATAGCCGGACGATTGTGCACCTAGAGTGACCCGAGAACCGCACCCACTATATATTTCTAACCCTCTCCTCTACGCCTTTTAGATGGTCGCCGTACCCGAGACGCTTCTTGAAACGGGCTTTCCTTTGCTCTTGAGTGATAGCCTCGAGAAGTGTCAAGTGCGTCGTGATGACCCACAAGTATAGGGGATCAATCGTAGTCCTTTCGATAAGTAAGAGTGTTGAACCCAACGAGGAGGAGAAGGCTGTGATAAACGGTTTTCAGCAAGGTAATAACTACAAGCACTGAAAGTAGCGGTAACAAGTGATGGTGTAGTGAGGTGAAACGTAGCAAGCGAAAAGTGACAAGTAACAAGTAGTAGCAACGGTGCAACCAGTGGCCCAATCCCTTTTGTAGCAAGGGACAAGCCTGAACAAAGTCTTATAAGAGGAAAAACGCTCCCGAGGACACACTGGAATTTCTGTCATGCTAGTTTCATCATGTTCATACGATTCGCGTTCGTTACTTTGATAGTTTGATATGTGGGTGGACCGGCGCTTAGGTACTGCCCTTACTTGGACAAGCATCCCACTTATGATTAACCCCTCTCGCAAGCATCCGCAACTACGAAAGATGAATTAAGACAACGTCTAACCATAGCATTAAACTAATGGATCCAAATCAGCCCCTTACGAAGCAACGCATAGACTGGGGTTTAAGCTTTTGTCACTCCAGCAACCCATCATTTACTTACTACTCCCCAATGCCTTCCTCTAGGACCAAATATGGTGAAGTGTTATTAGTCGATTTTCACATAACACCAGTAGAGGAAAATCAACCTACAACATATCAAAATACCGAACGAATACCAAATTCACATGACTATTATTAGCATGACTTATCCCATGTCCTATGGAACAAAACTAACTACTCACAAAGCATAATCATAATCATGATCAGAGGTGTAATGAGTAGCATCAAGGATTTGAACATAAACTCTTCCACCAAGTAATCCAACTAGCATCAACTACAAAGAGTAATCAACACTACTAGCAACCTTACAAGTACCAATCGGAGTCGCGAGACGGAGATTGGTTACAAGAGATGAACTAGGGTTTGGAGATGAGATGGCGCTGATGAAGATGTTGATGGTGACGAGTCCCCTCCGATGAGAGGAGTCTTGGTGATGACGATGGCGACGATTTCCCCCTCCGTGAGGGAAGTTTCCCCGGCAGGATCGTCGTGCCGGAGCTCTAGATTGGTTATGCTCAAATTCCGCCTCGTGGCGGCGGCGAAACCACAAAAAAGCTCCCTTCTGATTTTTTCCTGGACGAAACCCTCCATATAGCAAAAGAGGGGGGCCAGTGGGCCAGTGGGCTGCCCACAAGCCCCCATGGCGCGGCCTGGGGGTGGCCGCACCGTGCAGGCTTGTGGGCACCCCCTGGTGCCCCTCCGGCACTTCTTCGGCCCTGTATTTTTTATAAATTGGGAAAAATCTCCGTTGATTTTCACGGCGTTTGGAGTTGCGCAGAATAGGTATCTCAACTTTGCTCCACTTTCATGCCAGAATTCCAGTTGCCGGTACACTCCCTCTTCATGTAAACCTTGCAAAATAAGAGAGAAAAGGCATAAGAATTGTACCGTGAAGTGAAATAAGAGCCAAAGAAGCGATAAATAACAACATGAAAACATGATGCAAAATGGACGTATCACCAGCGGTCCGGCGTGGGGGCGAGGCAAGGCTGTCGCCGCTAGGGGAGGGAGCTTTGGGGAAGTGGGGGTGGCTGGTTGGGTAGGTTAGGGTATGGGGAGTTTATTTACCCCCCCCCCCCCCCGGTTAGTGGGCTGGTTCGGGTCGGCCTGGCCTTGCGGCCAGATGGGCCGAGGCCCAAAGGGAGAGGTGTGTGTTTGTTTGTTTGTTTTTAATTTTCTTTTCCCCTTTTTACATTATGTTTTATTTAATTTTAGTACCTAAAATACTTCTATAAAAATATGGGACTTGCCCACAATTTTCAATGTATTTTATAGAGTGTCACAATTTTTTTTAGAATTTATTAGTACACAGTAAAAATGCAACACGACATTTAATAATTGATTTGGCCCGAGATTGATTTATTTGGAGGCATCAAAATTATTCAAAAAATGTTGGTTACAATTTTGTAATAGCTGTTGGGGAACGTTGCATGGGAAACAAAAAATTTCCTATGCACACGAAGACCTATCATGGTGATGTGCATCTATGAGAGGAGATTTGGATCTACGTACCCTTGTAGATCGCACATTAGGAAGCGTTAAGAAACGCGGTTGATGTAGTGGAACATCCTCATGTCCCTCGATCCGCCCCACGAACCGTCCAACAAACCGTCCCGCGATCCGTCCCACGATCCGTTCCGATCTAGTGTCGAACGGACGGCACCTCCGCGTTCAACATACATACAGCTCGATGATGATCTCGGCCTTCTTGATCCAGCAAGCAACACGGAGAAGTAGATGAGTTCTCCAGCAACATGACGGTGCTCCGGTGGTGGTGATGATCTACTTCTGCAGGGCTTCGCCCGAGCTCCGTAGAAATCCGACCTAGAGGTAAAACTATGGTGTCTAGATCTGAGTTACACGTGGAAAAAGTTGTCTCAAATCAGCCCTAAATCACCACTATATAAAGGAGGGAGGGGGAGGAGGCTTGCCTTGAGGGCCAAGCCCTCATGGGTGCGCCGGCTAGGAGGAGAGGAGGAATCCTACTCCAATTAGGATTGGAAAGTGGAGTCCTTCTCTTCCTTCCCACCTCCCCTTTTTTTCTTTTTCTTTGGTTTTCTTCTCTTGGCGCCAAGGCCCTCTTGGGCTGTCCCACCAGCCCACTAAGGGCCGGTGCGCCACCCCTAAGGCCATTGGGCTTCCCCCGGGTGGGTTGCCCCCCACCCAGTGAACTTCTGGAACTCATTCGTCACTCTCGGTACAATGCCGGTAATGCCCGAAACCCTTCCCGTAACCAAATGAAATCATCCTATATATCAATCTTCGTTTCCGGACCATTCCGGAAACCATCGTGACGTCCGTGATCTCATCTGAGACTCCGAACAACATTCGGTAACCACACATATACCTCAACTATACTAAAACATCATCGAACCGTAAGTGTGCAGACCCTGCGGGTTCGAGAACTATGTAGACATGCCCCGAGGCACTCCTCCATAAATATCCAATAGGGGGACCTTGATGCCCATATTGGATCCTGCATATTCTCCGAAATTCTTATTGGTTGAACCTCAGTGTCAAGGATTCATATAATCTCGTATGTAATTCCCTTTGTCCTTCGGTATGTTACTTGCCCGAGATTTGATCGTCGGTATCCGCATACCTATTTCAATCTCGTTATCGGCAAGTCTCTTTACTCGTTCCGTAATACAAGATACCGTGACTTACACTCAGTCACATTGCTTGCAAGGCTTGTGTGTGATGTTGTATTACCGAGTGGGCCCCGAGATACCTCTCTGTCACACGGAGTGACAAATCCCAGTCTTGATCCATACTAACTCAAGGACACCTTTGGAGATACCTGTAGAGCACCTTTATAGTCACCCAATTATGTTGTGACGTTTGACGCACACAAGGTATTTCTCCGGTGCCAGTGAGTTATATGATCTCATGGTCATAGGAAAAAAATACTTGACATGCAGAAAACAATAGCAATAAAACGGCATGATCAATATGTTGCATTCATAGTTTGGGTCTTGTCCATCACATGATTCTCCTAATGATGTGATCCCGTTATCAAGTGACAGCACTTGTCAATGGTTAGGAAACCTTGACCATCTTTGATCAACGAGCTAGTGAACTAGAGGCTTACTAGGGACAGTGTTTTGTCTATGTATCCACACATGTATTTGTGTTTCCAATCAATACAATTATAGAATGGATAATAAACGATTATCACAAACAAAGAAATATAATAATAACTAATTTATTATTGCCTCTAGGGCATATTTCCAACAGACCCCCACTTGCACTAGAGTCAATAATCTAGTTCACATCACCATGTGATTTCAACGAATCCAACACCCATATAGTTCTGGGGTCTGATCACGTCTTGCTCGTGAGAGAGGTTTTAGTCAACGGATCTGAAACTTTCAGATCCGTGTGTTCTTTACAAATCTTTATGTCATCTTATAGATGCTGCTACTACGTGCTATTCGGAAATACTCCAAATGTCTACTCTACTATACGAATCCATTCTACTACTCATAGTTATTCGGATTAGTGTCAAAGCTTGCATCAACGTAACCCTTTACGACGAACTCTTTAACCACCTCCATAATCGAGAAAAATTCCTTAGTCCATTAGTTACTAAGGATAACTTTGACCGCTGTTCAGTGATTCAATCCTGGATCACTCTCTGTACCTCTTAACAGACTTGTGGCAAGGCACACATCAGGTGCGGTACACAACATGGCATACTCTCGAGTCTACGACTAAGGCATAGGGGATGACTTTTGTCTTTTCTCTTTCTTCTTCCGTGGTCGGGCTTTTCAGTCTTACTCAAATTCACACCTTACAACACACCTAAGAACTCTTTCTTTGTTGCTCTATTTTGAACTCCTTCAAAAACTTGTCAAGGCATGCATTTCATTTGAAAGTTCTGTCTAGCATTTTGATCTATCTCCATATATCTTGATGCCCAATGTTCAAGTAGCTCTATCCAGGTCTTCCTTTGGAAAACCCCTTTCAAAGAACCTTTATGCTTCATATAAATTCTACATCACTTTCGATCTACAATATGTCAACCACATATACTTATCAAAAATTCTATAGTGCTCCCACTCACTTCTTTGGAAATACAAGTTTCTCATAAACCTTGTACGAACCCAAAAGCTTTGATCATCTTATCAAAGCGTATATTCCAACTCCGAGATGCTTGCACCAGTCCATAGAAGGATCACTGGAGCTTGCACACTTGTTAGCATATTTAGGATCAAAGAAACCTTCTGGTTGTATCACACACAACCTTTCCTCAAGGAAACCGTTGAGGAAACAATGTTTTGACATCCTTTGTGCAATATTCCATAAATAATGCAACAACTGCTAACATAATTCCAACATACTTTTAGCATCGCTACGAGTGAGAAAGTCTCATCATAGTCAACTCTTTGAACTTGTCGGAAACTTCTTTGCGATAAGTCAAGCTTTTCTTAATGGTGAATTGTTACCATCATCGTCTGTCTTCCTTTTAAATATCCATATTTTCTTAATAGTCTTACTACCATCAGGTAGTTCTCCCAAAGTCTACACTTCGTCTTCATACATGGATCCTCTCTCGGATTTTATGGCCTCCAGCCATTTGTCAGAATTCGGGCCCACCATTGCTTCTCCATAGCTCATAGGTTCGTTGTTGTTCAGCAATATGACCTCCAAGACAGGGTTACCGTACCACTATGCAGTAGTACGCGACCTTGTCGACCTACGAGGTTTGTAGTAACTTGATCCGAAGCTCAATGATCACCATCATCAGTTTCCACTTCTCTTGGTGTAAGCGCCATAGGAACATCTTCATGCGCCCTGCTACACATTGGTTGAAGTGACGGTTGACTAAACTCATCAAGTTCCACCACCCTCCCACTCAATTCTTTCAAGAGAAACCTTTCCTCGAGAAAGGACCCATTTCTAGAAACAAACACTTTGCTTTTGGATCTGAGATAGGAGATGTACCCAACTGTTTTGGATATCCTATGAAGATGCATTTATCTGCTTTGGGTTCGAGCTTATTAGACTGAATTTTTTTCACATAAGTGTCGCAGCCTCAAACTTTCAAGAAACGACAGCTCAGGTTTCTCCAAACCATAGTTCATACTGTGTCATCTCAATGGAAATATGAGGTGCCCTATTTAAAGTGAATGCGGTTGTCTCTAATGCATAACCCATAAACGAAAGTGGTAATTCGATAAGAGACATCATAGTATGCGCTATATCAAATAGGGCGTGGCTATAACGTTTAGACACACCATCACACTATGGTGTTCTAGGTGGCATGAATTGTGAAACAATTTCCACATTGTCTTAATGTGTACCAAAACTCGCAACTCACATATTCATCTCTATGATCATATCATAGACAGATTATCCTCTTGTCATGACGATCTTCACTCTGAAATAGCTTTGAACTTTTCAATATTTCAGACTTGTGATTCATCAAGTAAATACTCCTATATCTACTTAAATCGTCAGTGAAGTAAGAACATACTGATATCCACTGCGTGCCTCTGCACTCATTGGACTGCAAACATCAAAATTCATTGCTTCCAACAAGTTACTTTCTTGTTCCATGTGGTATATATTTTGCATGTCTCAAGTGATTGAAAATCAAGTGAATCCAAACAATCCATCTGCATGGAGTTTCTTCATGCATTTATACCAATAGGTTTGGTTTGCATGTCTCAAACGTTTCAAAAATGAGTGAGTACAAAGATCCATTACTATGGAGCTTCTTCATGCACTTTATACCAACATGACTCAAGCGGAAGTGCCACAAGTAAGTGGTACTATCATTACGACTTTGCATCTTTTGGCACCAATATTATGAACATATGTAACACTACGATCGAGATTCAATAAACCATTGAAGGTAATTATTCAAGCAAATAGAATAACCATTATTCTCTTTGAATGAATAATCGTATTGCGATAAACACAATCCAATCATGTTCATGTTCAACGCAAACACCAAATAATAATTATTTACGTTTAACACCAATCCCCATGATAGAGGGAGCGTGCGATGTTTTGATCACATCAACCTTGGAAACACTCTCCAACACTTATTGTCACCTTGCCTTTAGCTAGTCTCCGTTTATACCGTAGCTTTCATTTCGAGTTACTAATCACTTCGCAACCGAACCGGTATCCAATACGCTCGTGCTACTAGGAGTACTAGTAAAGTACACATCAATATAATGTATATTAAATATACTTTTGTCGACTTTGCCAGCCTTCTTATCTACCAAGTATCTAGGGTAGCTCCGCCTCAGTGACCGTTCCCCTCATAACAGAAGCACTTAGTCTCGGGTTTGGGTTCAATCTTGGGTTTCTTCATTAGAGCAGCAACTGGTTTGTCATTTCATGAAGTATCCCTTCTAGCCCTTGTCCTTCTTGAAACTAGTGGTTTTACTAACCATCAACAATTGATGCTCCTTCTTGATTTCTAGTTTCGCAGTGTCAAACATTGCGAATCGCTCAAGGATCATCATATCTATCCTTGATATGTTATAGTTCATCATGAAGCTCTAGCAGCTTAGTGGCAGTGACTTTGGAGAACCATCACTATCTCATCTGGAAGATTAACTCCCACTTGATTCAAGCGATTGTTGTTCTCAGACAATCTGAGAACATGCTCAATGATTTGAGATTTTCTCCTTTACTTTGTAGACAAATAATCTTGTCGGAGGTCTCATGCCTCTCAACAAGGGCACGAGCATGACATCTCAATTTCATCTCTTAGAACATCTCTTATGTTCCGTGATGTTTCAAAACGTCTTTGGCACCTTGCTTTTAAGCCATTAAGTATTATGCACTGAACTATCACGTAGTCATCAGAAACGTGTATGTCAGATGTTCACAACATCCACAGACGATGCTCGAGGTGCAGCACACCGAGTAGTGCATTAAGGACATAAGCCTTCTGCGCAGCAATGAGGACAATCCTCTGTTTTACGGACTCAGTACGCAAAGTTGCTACTATCAACTTTCAACTAAATATTCTCTAGGAACATATAAAAATAGTAGAGCTATAGCGCAAGCTACATCGTAATTCGGAAAGACCATTAGACTATGTTGATGATAATTAGTTCAATTAATCATATTACTTAAGAACTCCCACTCAAAAAGTACATCTCTCTAGTCATTTGAGTGGTACATGATCCAAATCCACTAACTCAAGTACAATCATCACGTGAGTTGAGAATAGTTTCAGTGGTAAGCATCTCTATGCTACTCATATCAACTATACGATTCATGCTCGACCTTTCGGTCTCATGTGTTCCGAGGCCATGTCTGCACATGCTACGCTCATCAAGCTTAACCCGAGTGTTCCACGTGTGCAACTGTTTTGCACCGATTGTATGTGAACGTTGAGTCTATCAAACCCGATCATCATGTGGTTTCTTGAAACGACAAACTGTAGCAACGGTGCACAGTCGGGGAGAACACAATTTCATCTTGAAATTTTAGTGAGAGATCACCTCATAATGCTACCATCGTTCTAAGCAAAATAAGGTGCATAAAAGGATTAACATCACATGCAATTCATAAGTGACATGATATGGCCATCATCATGTGCTTCTTGATCTCCATCACCAAAGCAACGGCACGATCTTCTTGTCACCGGTCCATCATCATGATCTCCATCAACGCGTCGCCATCGGAGTTGTCGTGCTACTTATGCTATTACTACTAAAGCTACGTCCTAGCAATATAGAAAAGGCATCTGCAAACACAAACGTTAGTTTAAAGACAACCCTATGGCTCCTGCCGGTTGCCGTACCATCGACGTGCAAGTCGATATTAACTATTACAACATGATCATCTCATACATCCAATATATCACATCACGTCATTGGCCATATCATATCACAAGCATACCCTGCAAAAACAAATTAGACGTCCTCTAATTTGTTGTTGCATGTTTTACGTGGCTGCTATGGGTATCTTGTATGATCGCATCTTACTTACGCAAACACCACATGTAACATCCCAAATTTTGGAATGTTAAAAATAATTATTAGATTGTTTGTTTGTTTTCTTGAGTGATTGAAGCTTGAGTGAAATTTGAAACTTTTCAAAACTTTTGAATGAGAGGGAATAAAATGACTTTCCCCTTCTCCGGTAAATTCAAATTCAAAAGCAATGAGAGAAGATGACATGACTTCTTCAACTATAAATAATTTGAATGGAGTTTGCATTTGAATTCTTTCAAATTTTTGCTTTTGCATTTCTCTATTTTTCTTCCCCGAGAAATACCCCGAAAATAAATCCTTGCAAGCAAGAAAGAGCGGAGGAAAATGACCCTCCCTAAATCAGGAAAATGACTGAAGATATCTGGAATTCTCAACACCATTATATATATTTGATGAGGGTAATATTTATAACTTGGGTATGAGAACTGGTTGGCGGAACCATCTCGTTAACAACCAACCTTGTAGTTATATTTTGCTTTTAGCCCCTCTTGTTGTAGGAGAAAATTTGCTTTACGTTAAAACTTACAGCCCCACCTGCCATATATGCATATAGAATAGATGATTATTATTTTACCCCCTCTCCTTGGTGGCTTGCCAGCATATTCAATATGCTGACCTACACGGCTGCAACGTCTTATGTTGCAGATATTTTCCTCGACAAGTAAGAGTACGATTCAGGGATACGGTCCGCACTCAACCTGCCGTTGGTGTTATTTGGGACTCCACTCCCTTGACTGTTTCCGCTGAGATATTTAAGGTATATATCAGTTTTACGTTATTTACATGTGATTGCACTTTGATATATACATTGATGTACTGTGTGTGCCAGCATACTGATCCAGGGATGGCACAGTTGCACAGAGGCTTGACTCGTTTTGAGTCGGGTCGCTACAGAAATGGTATCAGACCCGGGATGCATGGAGACGTGCCATGACATCTTGCGGAAAGCTTCACCCGGGCTCAAAGAGACGGACGGATATTTTCAAGACCCAAGGCTTACCTGCACAGCCACAAGTCATTATGGGCTCTCGCTTGGTTGGACAACGTGGCGACTCTGGACAGACGGTGCTAGCAGATGTAGAAGAATGGTAGGATTGGATGGGCACCGATAGAGGATCAGAGGAACCCGTTGAAAGACCATGTTTTGATCAACCGATCTTCAAACACCTTGAAGTGCGAGGACATAAACGGAGGCGATCAAATCTTGTGGGGAACGTGTGCAAAACTCTGCAGAGTACTCAAACCTAATCGATTAGCCGTGTCCACGGTCATGGACATCTTGAGCCAAAGGAACTAAAGTTATCTGGAATTCTCAACACCATTATATATACTTGATGAGGGTAATATTTATAACTTGGGTATGAGAACTGGTTGGCGGAACCATCTCGTTAACAACCAACCTTGTAGTTATATTTTGCTTTTAGCCCCTCTTGTTGTAGGAGAAAATTTGCTTTACGTTAAAACTTACAGCCCCACCTGCCATATATGCATATAGAATAGATGATTATTATTTTACCCCCTCTCTTTGGTGGCTTGCCAGCATATTCAATATGCCGACCTACACGGCTGCAACGTCTTATGTTGCAGATATTTTCCTCGACGAGTAAGAGTACGATTCAGGGTTACGGTCCACACTCAACCTGCCGTTGGTGTTATTTGGGACTCCACTCCCTTGACTGTTTCCGCTGAGATATTTAAGGTATATATCAGTTTTACGTTATTTACATGTGATTGCACTTTGATATATACATTGATGTACTGTGTGTGCCAGCATACTGATCCAGGGATGGCACAGTTACACAAAGGCTTGACTCGTTTTGAGTCGGGTCGCTACAGAAATGGTATCAGACCCGGGATGCATGGAGACGTGCCATGACATCTTGCGGAAAGCTTCACCCAGGCTCAAAGAGACGGACGGATATTTTCAAGACCCAAGGCTTACCTGCACAGCCACAAGTCATTATGGGATCTCGCTTGGTTGGACAACGTGGCGACTCTGGACAGACGGCGCTAGCAGATGTAGAAGAACGGTAGGATTGGATGGGCACCGACAGAGGATCAGAGGAACCCGTTGAAAGACCATGTTTTGATCATCCAGTCTTCAAACACCTTGAAGTGCGAGGACATAAAGGGAGGCGATCAAATCTTGTGGGGAACGTGTGCAAAACTCTGCAGAGTACTCAAACCTAATCGATTAGCCATGTCCACGGTCATGGACATCTTCAGCCAAAGGAACTGAAGTTATCTGGAATTCTCAACACCATTATGTATATTTGATGAGGGTAATATTTATAACTTGGGTATGAGAACTGGTTGGCGGTACCATCTCGTTAACAACCAACCTTGTAGTTATATTTTGTTTTTAGCCCCTCTTGTTGTAGGAGAAATTTGCTTTACGCTAAAACTTACAGCCCCACCTGCCATATATGCATATAGAATAGATGATTATTATTTTACCCCCTCTCTTTGGTGGCTTGCCAGCATATTCAATATGCTGACCTACAAGGCGGCAACGTCTTATGTTGCAGATATTTTCCTCGACGAGTAAGAGTACGATTCAGGGTTATGGTCCGCACTCAACCTATCGTTGGTGTTATTTGGGACTCCACTCCCTTGACTGTTTCCGCTGAGATATTTAAGGTATATATCAGCTTTAAGTTATTTACATGTGATTGCACTTTGATATATACATTGATGTAATGTGTGTGCCAGCATACTGATCCAGGGATGGCACAATTACACACAGGCTTGACTCGTTTTGAGTCGGGTCGCTACAGAAATGGTATCAGAGCACATGTTGACTGTAGGACGTGACCCTAGAAACTGGAAATTTCTTAGGAAAGGATCTCTCTAAAATTTTATTTCCAAGAACATTCTTTACCTCTCATCTCTTCTGATTTCATCAAATGTTCTCTCTCACCTCCAATAGTTAGACAATACCCTCACCCCTTTGACCTCATGGAGAATCAACCGAGTTCTACTCCAAAGTAAAGAGGATTTCATCATGCAATTGAAGCTACACCAATTGAAGACTCTCAAGACCCGTAGAACTCGAAGACCCCGAAACGTTCCAATGTTTATATGACCATTAGAAGTCCAAACCCCAATTATATACCCACGTTAGTTACGATGATTTGTGAGCCGTCATTTGTGTGTGTTTTTCGACGGCCACAAATAAAACCTATTCTCAAAAATATTGTTTGTATTGTGTTTATCTCCCTCTCTCTCTCTCTCTTACCCATCTCAAAACCTCAACCCTACCAGATGGAGTATGAAGCTGTAGTTTTAGTCTCTGGACCAATGACCCAGCTGGAGGCTGAAATATGGATTCAGAACATGGAGAACCACTTCGGGAGCAATTTGATTTCAAGGAAGTATGAAGTGGCACACGCTCATCAGTACTTTACACAAAGTGCTGCTATCTGGTGGGAAATGCATCATGCCATACAAGGATTTAGTGGAGCAGAAATTTGGGACGAATTCAAGAAGACTCTGTTAAGATCCCATCTCATTCGTATGTGCTATGATAATCTGAAGGAGAAGACTTGTGCATGCAAGATCTATGGAGAAATAGGACACACCCAGGAAGAACACAAGGATGGAGGCACTCATTGTGAAGAAAATCACCCAACTAAGGAGTGCCCAAGTAGTCACGTGACTTGTTCCCTTTGTGAAGGAACCACCCACTACCCAGCGGCGTGTCACATTTACCCCAAGGTGCAACAAGTTGTCAAGCAGCAGAAAGATGCAATGAAGGAAACCCTCAAGAAGAAGATTTTAGAAGAACATGTGATGCATGAAAATATAGAAGACCCTGATGAACAAGGTCTGACCAGATTTTTCTCCAATGCATGCTACTCATGTGGAGGAGAAGGACATTACTCACAAGATTGCACGAAAAGAAGCCAAGAGTATCTGGGAAACTTCCCAACAAAAAAAGTGGAGTTTGATCCACTTGAAATAGAAGAACTCGCCAAAATGAAGGAGTCTGGAAAGAAGAAAAAGTACCCTCGGAAGAGCCAAATCTCTGCAGAAAAAGACCTGAGTCATGTTAGATGTTACAAGTGTATGGAATTTGGCCACCACAAATACATGTGCTCAGGAAGGAAGCCGGGAACCCAAGGAGCAAAAGAAAACACTAAGACGCCTCTAGACTTGTCAGAACTCATTTGCTTTCGTTGCAAGGAAGCATGACATTTTGCTAATGATTGTCCACATAGAAAGAAAGCTAAAATGGAGTAGTTAAGTTTTGACCGCGGCAATTAGTGTAATCTGAAGCACTCTTGTTTTTCATGTGATCATGGAGTTGAATTTTTGTAACAGAAGTCCCTGAGATTGTAATAACTTCATGAATAAATGGAATTTGTTGTCTCATGATTGCCTATGTTGAAACAGTATGCGTTGTTTCTCTAAGAACAAAGATATCTAAACATTTATGAGGATATGAGAAAATATGGTCTATGCACGCATGAGTATATTTCATTTTTAATGTGGTTGTTATCGCTAAACCCACAAGATCCACTGAGTAGGAATGTACCATAATTACCAAGGAGACACATACATTCGTCTAAGTGCCTATTTACTGACACCTGCACATGATAACTCTCTACGAGTCATTCCTCAAGGGCCCAGAAACGATCATGACCCTGACCAGTGATCATGATTACGCAAAAATCCCGAAGGACATGATGAAGCACATTCGTCTTGAAGGTGATGCAGTCTACAAAGGCTACCCATTCATGGAAAGTGGAGTAGAACTTTTGTGTGTGGAAGTACACCTCCACCATGTGAAAGGACTTTGTCCAAAGACTATGGGGCAATACTTTTTCATTTCACGTGTACCACGAGCAACCTTCTTTGATGTTGTTCGTGAAGCTGCCATGGAAGCCATACGCCAGATTGGAGAAATACTTGAAGCAAGACTCCGTCATACCCAGGAATACCTGAGTGAAGTGCATGCGGAGATGATGGAGATGAAGCTCATGGACACCATGATGAAGCAAAAGATGGATGATTTCAAGGAGCACCTCGAAAAGTTCCAGTGGGACTAAAGTATCTCCAAGGGAGACAAATCAATAAAGTTGGCAGAAAATGCTTGACCATACCGAACAATGTGGATGGCAGCATTTGTAATAAAGTACTTTTGAATTAGAGTTTCTGAGAAGAAATTAAGGAATGTAATAAAGGATTGATTATGAAATGAATATGATATATGGATGAACCAATACCTTTTCATGGTAAACACACCAATGGAAAGTATCCCACAGAGTGGAGTATGTACCAAAAATAAGTCTGAGGATTATTTTTATGATGGTTACCCCAAGAGTATGATGGAATGAAACACTATAGGATTTAAAGGCAGAGTAACCCCAAGTATGCCTGAAACCCACAGACCCCGGGACTGATAAGGATCAAGTACTATCCTTTTGGAGAAGGAAACTTGTATCAGCGAACATTTTCTTAGGAGCATACGAAAACCCAAGAGTGGTGAAGAAACGATAGATGTTTTGTTCAGCTTGCAGAACCAATGGTTTATCCGAACTTTGTTCGTGGACAAGAGAAACTCTGCAGCGCTTGTGAGGATGCCCAAGGGTTAGAATATGAGATTCACTAAACCTTATACAAGGTAATGATTTCAGTGCGACATGGTTTGGCCACCATGACGACTTACTCTTATCATTCTCTTGCTATTCGAAAAGGTAAATCTGAGAGACTTACCCATAGAGAGAGACGACGTTCTTTGAAGCTTTTGTTTAAGCCTTAGAATGGTATGATGAAAGCCCCATGTACATGGCATTTGCTGTCACGCGTAGGAAGTTTTACGGTGAGGATGAAGACAAGACCCCTCTCTCTGCAGGATAGCCACAAATGGTAGACCACCATGAGAATCATCGATAGGTTATTTAGAATTGATCACAAGACTGTCAGTTAAGAAGACTCAGTAAAGGAAGAAGCTTATATCAATAGAAGGACCCTTGTTTTAATGGAAATGTTATGAATATAACGGAAGAGCATCACCAGAGGAGTTAGTACGAAGACTGTGAGGAGTCAGATGCCAAAACCCGAGAGGATTTCAATAAAAATTTGAGGGACCAGTAACTCTCATTTTAAGTGTTGTGGCATCCCGTTTTGCCGGAGGTTGGATTTGTTAGAAGACCCCCGAACTCTAACCTTTTCTTTCTAGCCCCTCCGAATCTCGAGGACGAGATTCATTTTAAGTGTGGTAGGTTTGTAACATCCCAAATTGTGGAATGTTAAAAATAATTATTAGATTGTTTGTTTGTTTGCTTGAGTGATTGAAGCTTGAGTGAAATTTGAAACTTTTCAAAACTTTTGAATGAGAGGGAATAAAATGACTTTCCCCTTCTCCGGTAAATTCAAATTCAAAAGCAATGAGAGAAGATGACATGACTTCTTCAACTATAAAGAATTTGAATGGAGTTTGCATTTGAATTCTTTCAAATTTTTGCTTTTGCATTTCTCTATTTTTCTTCCCCGAGAAATACCCCGAAAATAAATCCTTGCAAGCAAGAAAGAGCGGAGGAAAACGACCCTCCCAAAATCAGGGGCATTTTTGAAATATTTTTGAGCCAAGAAAACGAGATTTTTATTGAGAAAGTAATTACAAAAGGAACATAAAACCTTTAGGGGTTTTTCTGAAAAAAACATTTTTAAAAAGTTTTTATTTTGGTCTTGGAAAAATGATAAATAAATAGGAATTTTTTTTCTGAAAATTTTGGTATATAATACCTCTATATTTGGTATTTATTTATTTCCTTTTTATACTTATTTACTTTCTATTTTTGAAAAATACAAAATCGGGAAGGTTTTTTTTAATTAGGAAAGCGCCTCGGGCGCTTTATAGCCGAATCGGCCCATACCTTTTTAGCCCGGGACCGAATCCCTTAGGATCCAGTCAACCAAGCCCTGCGCCCGCGTCCTCCTCTCCCTGCCACTCGGGCCCGCGCCGATCCCCACCCCGAGCCAGCCTTCTTCCTCCTCTTTCCTTTCTCTCATCCCTCCCCTTTCCTTCCATGGCCGATCGAGCCGGATGCACCGCCGCGCCCCGATCCCCTTCCCTGCCTCGCCTCCCCTAGCCCCTCTTTAAGGACAGCCCTCCACCGCACCTCGCCACCCCCCCCCCCCCCCCCCCGTAGCCTCCACTCCTCGCCACCCCTGCAGCCGAGCCCCCTGCTCACCGGAGCCGAAGCTCCAGAGGAGCCGACCTCGCCCTGCCTCGTCACCCTCGCCTGCCCACACCGTCCGACCCCACCAGCGAGCTCGCCGCCGCCGCCGCACCCCATTTTCCCCCAAACCTCCGCCCCACTTCGCCGCAGCACCTCGCCACCACCTCGCCGGAGTCGACTTGAAGCCGAAGCTCCCCGGCCCTCAGTTGCTCTTCCCCGGCCTCGAAACACCTCGCCGTCGCCGCCATTCGACGGAGGATACGCGTCGCCGTCCTCCCCATGCCCCGGACACGCCGGAACCTCGCGGGAGCGACAACCTCGGCCGCCGTCACCTTCCTGTTCGCCGGAGCTCCATCCCTAGTGAGCCAACTCCCTCTATCTCTCCTGTAGTCGTTAGATCGTAGACCAACGCATGTGATTAGAAGCGTAGTACCCCTTCGGTTTTCAGACAAAAACCGAACCGGTTTTACCCCACTTATGTTTTAGCCGAAAGGTTTTGTTTAATTAACGGCCGTTTGCTAGTTACTCCCGCAGCACACAATATCCTAGCCAATGAGAGCACGCCACGTACCCCCCTCAGTGCACTAGTTAGTTTAATCTGTTTTTCAGCTTTAATTCAAAAACGGAGAGAGTTTCAATTTCGTTTTGCTCATAACCTTTGATCCATAACTCCGCTGGAGTTGAAACTTGTTCCAGTAGATCACAATTTTCCTGCAGTTTTCAAAAACATATTATTTGTCTATGTTTAAACTTTTCAAATTTGAATTAGATCAGATTTAATTCAAACCTTGTTTTTCTTATTCTGCGAGTTTAAAAATAGCTTTTAATTTGATTCTTTTTGCTACTGCTTCCTAGTGATTATATATTTCTGTAGTATAAGTTTGAATTTTTTTTAAATAATTTTACTTGGGGTTTTATCAAAAACAGATTCTGTCTTTGTTAGGTGAAGTGAATTCTTTCACTTTATGCCATAGCAACTTTATGCTAGTGATGTTATTTTACTTGTTGATGATGGTAGTGCTTATGGTGTGTAATTGTTTGTATCGATAGATCACCCGGAGTGCGAAGCTTGCTACTTAGAAGTGCTCGATCACGACAACTATCAACAAGGCAAGTCGCTTTGATCATACTGTCACCTATGTTTTCTATGCATGGTAGCTCCACCTTTCTTTGCCCAATTGCATGCTGAGTAGGTACTTGGAAATTATGGTTACATGTTTTAGTATCCTGTGGTAGGCACCCAACAACCCCGTTACTTGGCCCGGGACGACAAATTTCATATTGCTATGCTTGAGTAGACGGGATTCTGGTTGAGTGAATAACACGAGTGATGCGAGATATATTTTTAATAACCAAGACCGGTTAAGTCAAGATTTTCAAGACCTCAGGAAGCAATGCAACTCTGGGTGAAGGACGGTTGATCGGCTCCCTGGAGAAACCAGTGGATGACCCAGGATGCATGTAGACGTGCCATGACATCTTGCAGAAAGCTTCACCCAGGCTCAAAGAGACACACGGATATTTTCAAGACCCAAGGCTTACCTGCACAGCCACAAGTCATTATGGGCTCTCGCTTGATTGGACAACATGGCGACTCTGGACAGGCGGTGTTAGCAGATGTGGAAGAACGGTAGGATTGGATGGGCACCGACAGAGGATCAGAGGAACCCGTTGAAAGACCGTGTTTTGATCATCCGATCTTCAAACACCTTGAAGTGCGAGGACATAAACGGAGGCGATCAAATCTTGTGGGGAACGTGTGCAAAACTCTGCAGAGTACTCAAACCTAATCGATTAGTCGTGTCCACGGTCATGGACATCTTGAGCCAAAGGAACTAAAGTTATCTGGAATTCTCAACACCATTATATATATTTGATGAGGGTAATATTTATAACTTGGGTATGAGAACTGGTTGGCGGAACCATCTCGTTAACAACCAACCTTGTAGTTATATTTTGCTTTTAGCCCCTCTTGTTGTAGGAGAAAATTTGCTTTACGTTAAAAAACTTACAGCCCCACCTTCCATATATGCATATAGAATAGATGATTATTATTTTACCCCCTCTCTTTGGTGGCTTGCCAGCATATTCAATATGCTGACCTACACGGCTGCAATGTCTTATGTTGCAGATATTTTCCTCGACGAGTAAGAGCACGATTCAGGGTTACGGTCCGCACTCAACCTGCCGTTGGTGTTATTTGGGACTCCAATCCCTTGACTGTTTCCGCTGAGATATTTAAGGTATATATCAGTTTTATGTTATTTACATGTGATTGCACTTTGATATATACATTGATGTACTGTGTGTGCAAGCATACTGATCCAGGGATGGCACAGTTACGTTTTGAGTCGGGTCGCTACACCACAACGGAGATATGCAAATTTCTATTTAACCTCTCCAAGGACCGCCTCGGTCAAAACCAATTCAACTAAAGTTGAAGAAACCGACACCCGCCAGTCATCTTTATGCAACGAAGTTTTATTTCGATCAATGAAACCAGTCTTTCGTAAGCGTACGAATAATGTCGGTCTGGGCCGCTTCGATCGAAAAATACCGCCAAATCGAGAAAAGACTAAGGAGGGCAGCAAATCGAACATCACCGTCCAAAAAACCTTTTGTGTTCTACTCGAGATAACATCTACACATGAACCTAGCTCATGATGCCACTATTAGGGAACGTTGCATGGGAAACAAAAAAATTCCTACGCACACGAAGACCTATCATGGTGATGTCCATCTACGAGAGGAGATTTGGATCTACGTACCCTTGTAGATCGCACAACGCGAAGCGTTAAGAAACGCAGTTGATGTAGTGGAATGTCCTCACGTCCCTCGATCCACCCCATGATCCGTCCCACGGACCGTCCCGCGATCCATCCCACGATCCGTTCCGATCTAGTGTCGAATGGACGACACCTCCGCGTTCAGCACACGTATAGCTCGATGATGATATCGGCCTTCTTGATCCAGCAAGCAAGATGGAGAAGTAGCTGGGTTCTCCTGCAGCGTGACGGCGCTCCGGTGGTGGTGATGATCTACTTCTGCAGGGCTCCACCCGAGCTCCGCAGAAATCCGATCTAGAGGTAAAACTATGGTGTCTAGATCTGAGTTGCACGTGGCAAAAGTTGTCTCAAATCAGACATAAATCACCACTATATATAGGAGGTAGGGGGAGGAGGCTTTCCTTGAGGGCCAAGCCCTCAAGGGTGCGTCGGCTAGGAGGAGAGGAGGAATCCTACTCCAATTAGGATTGGAAAGTGGAGTCCTTCTCTTCCTTCCCACCTCCCCTTTTTTCTTTTTCTTTGGTTTTCTTCCCACTAAGGGCTGGTGCGCCACCCCTAAGTCCATTGGGAGTCCCCCGGGTGGGTTGCCCCCCTCCCGGTGAACTTCCGGAACCCATTCGTCACTCCCGGTACAATGCCGGTAATGCCTGAAAACCTTCCGGTAACGAAATGAAACCATCCTATATATCAATCTTCATTTCCGGACCATTCCGTAAACCCTCATGATGTCTGTGATCTCATCCGGGACTCCGAACAACATTCCCTAACAACACATATAACTCAACTATACTAAAACATCATCGAACCTTAAGTGTGCAGACCCTGCGGGTTCGAGAACTATGTAGACATGCCCCGAGGCACTCCTCGGTCAATATCCAATAGCGGGACCTGGATGCCCATATTGGATCCTACATATTCTCTGAAGATCTTATCGGTTGATACTCAGTGTCATGGATTCATATAATCCCGTGTGTCGTTCCCTTTGTCCTTCGGTATGTTACTTGCCCGAGATTTGATCGTCGGTATCCGCATACCTATTTCAATCTCGTTACCGGCAAGTCTCTTTACTCGTTCCGTAATACAAGATCCCGTTACTTAGTCACGTTACTTGCAGGGCTTGTGTGTGATATTCTATTACCGAGTGGGCCCCGAGATACCTCTCCGTCACACGGAGTGACAAATCCCAGTCTTGATCCATATTAACTCAACGGACACCTTTAGAGATACCTGTAGAGCACCTTTATAGTCACCCAGTTACGTTGTGACGTTTGATGCACACAAGGTATTCCTCCGGTGCCAGTGAGTTATATGATCTCATGGTCATAGGAACAAATACTTGACATGCAGAAAACAATAGCAATAAAACGACACGATCAATATGCTACGTTCATAGTTTGGGTCTTGTCCATCACATGATTCTCCTAATGATGTGATCCCATTATCAAGTGACAACACTTGTCTATGGTTAGGAAACCTTGACCATCTTTGATCAACGAGCTAGTCAACTAGAGGCTTACTAGGGACAGTGTTTGTCTATGTATCCACACATGTATTTGTGTTTCCAATCAATACAATTATAGCATGGATAATAAATGATTATCACAAACAAATAAATATAATAATAACTAATTTATTATTGCCTCTAGGGCATATTTCCAACAATAGCTTAGTGCATATTTTCAATCCATGCATGATTTGTATTTTCTGGTTTGGTGAACTTTTAAATCCACTTTTCAAATGAATTGGAATTGCAGAGGAATTTGAATTGAGCTTTGATTCCAATAGTGATCATATGTGGATTAGCAAAATCACTAGCTTAATCCCTAGGGTATGATACATCCATTTTGCATCATGCTTTCATGTTGATATTTATTGCTTATTGGGCTGTTATATTACTTATGGTACCATATTTATGCCTTTTCTTTCTTATTTTGCAAGGTTTACTTGAAGAGGGAGAATTCGGGCAGCTGGAATTCTGGACTGGAAAAGGAGCAAATCCTAGTCCACTATTCTGCACATCTCCAAATGCCCTGAAAAGTTACGTGGATTGTTTTTGGATTATAAAAAAAATACTGGGTAAAACTCTAGACAGTGCCCAGAAAAACTATGCGACTACGGAGAAGGAATTTTTAGCAGTCGTGTTTGCATGTGAAAAGTTCAGATCTTACATAGTTGACTCCAAAGTCACTATTCACTCTGATCATGCTGCTATTAAGTACCTCATGGAGAAGAAGGACTCTAAGCCTAGGCTGATCAGATGGGTTCTCCTGCTACAGGAATTTGATTTACACGTCGTTGACCGAAAGGGTGCTGATAACCCTGTAGCAGATAACTTGTCGAGGCTAGAGAATGTCCTTGATGACCCACTACCTATTGATGATAGCTTTCCTAATGAGAAACTAAATGTCATCCGCACTTCACTTAGTGCACCGTGGTATGCCAATTATGCAAACTATATCCTAGCCAAATACATACCACCAAGTTTCACCTATCAGCAAAAGAAGAAATTCTTCTTTGATTTGAGACACTACTTTTGGGATGATCCTCACCTTTATAAGGAAGGAGTAGATGGTGTTATTAGACGTTGTGTGCCTGAACATGAACAGGGACAGATCCTGCAGAAGTGTCATTCCAAATCCAACGGAGGACACCATGCTGGAGATAGAACTGCCCATAAGGTATTGCAATCAGGTTTCTATTGGCCCACTCTCTTCAAGGATGCCCGTAAGTTTGTCTTGTCTTGTGACGAATGCCAAAGGATAGGGAACATCAGTAAGCGTCAAGAGATGCATATGAACTATTCACTTGTCATTGAACCATTTGATGTCTGGGGCTTTGATTATATGGGACCCTTCCCGAGTTCCAATGGGTACACTCACATCTTAGTTCCTGTGGATTACGTTACTAAGTGGGTAGAAGCTATCCCCACTAAAAATGCTGATCACCACACCTCTATTAAGATGCTCAAAGAAGTCATATTCCCAAGATTTGGAGTCCCTAGATACTTGATGACTGATGGCGGTTCACACTTCATTCATGGTGTTTTCCGCAAGATGCTAGCTAAGTATGATGTCAACCATAGAGTTGCATCTCCTTATCATCCTCAGTCTATTGGTCAAGTGGAGTTGAGTAATAGGGATATCAAGTTGATCCTACAAAAAACCGTCAATAGATCTCGAAAGAACTGGTCTAGCAAACTTGACGATGCACTATGGGCTTATAGGACTGCTTATAAGAATCCCATGGGCATGTCACCGTATAAAATGGTTTAAGGTAAGGCATGTCATTTACCTCTTGAGCTGGAACACAACGCTTATTGGGCAATCAAAGAGCTCAACTTTGATTTCAAACTTGCTGGTGAGAAGCGGTTGTTTGATATCAGCTCGTTAGATGAATGGAGAGCCCAGGCATACGAGAATGCCAGGTTGTTCAAAGAAAAGGTTAAGAGATGGCACGACAAACGGATACAGAAACGAGAGTTCAATGTAGGTGATTATGTCTTGCTATACAATTCTCGTTTGAGATTCTTTGCAGGCAAGCTCCTCTCTAAATGGGAAGGTCCCTATGTTGTCGAGAAAGTATATCGTTCCGGTGCCATCAAAATCAATAACACGGAAGGAAATTTTCCTAGAGTGGTAAATGGGCAAAGAATCAAGCATCTCGTACTCCCATAAATGTTGAGACCAATATCATCAATGTCATAACTCTAGACGAGTACATAAGGGATGTTTATCAGCCTGTTTCAGACCTTGAAAACGAAGATGTATCTGTTTCGGCAAGAAATTGGACTCTGATACTTTTCCAATAGGAAATTTCTTCCGTTTTGGAATTTTTGGAAAATTAGAAAAATAAAAAGCAGTCCGGAGAGCGAACGAGGCGGCCACAAGCCTTGCCACCGCCCCTACCCCCCTGGTGGCGGAGGGCAAGCTTGTGGGCACCTCGTGTGCCTCCCGGACTCCGTTTTCTTGCGGAGGACTCCTTCTGGCCCAGAAAAAATCAATATATAGTCGCCCGAAGGTTTTGATCTGTGTATCGCGTAGTTTTCCTCTGTTTTCGTTTCGAGCCTGTTTCTGTGACAGATCTAGATCATCATGACTTCCCCAAACACTCCTAAGGACAAGATCTTAGAGAAGGTCATCAATCCCTACCTCACGGAAGTGCTGAAACACCCTCAATCCATCAACATGAGCGAGGGGATGTTGCACATCCGTGATGTTGAGGGGCCTAAGAAGACCGGAAGCGTGGAGACGAGGCTCGAAGCAATGGAGCAACACGTCTTCAAGTGCCAAGGGATGGTGGAGCGTGGACTCAACGCCAACCACACGATGATCATGGAGTTCACTAGCAATCACAAGATGGATGTCATTGATATTGGGAAACACCTCTCCAGGCTCTATGATAGGGTTGATCAACTTCAGGGCCAGATCTATGACCTGCAGAACCAAAACTGTGAGTATGAGTACAGATTTAAATCAATAAGGTTGGCTGCAGATTTGAGGATTCCGGCGACTCGTTCATCCTGCCATGATGGAGCACCTATGCCTTGGAAGACGGAGGATCAGACTGCTCCAACAACACCACCATCACCACCAAAGGAAGACAACTAAGCATTGGTATGGGCAATCCCCTTGGCTTTTGCCAAGGTTGGGGGAGTTGCCCTCGTATCGTATCACCTTTATATCTTTTTCTTTTACCTCTGTTTTAGTTCTTTCCTTTTTAGTTTTTATTTCTTCTTTTAGAGGAATAAGTCTTTAGTTTTTAGTTTGAGTATTTTGCTTTTGTCTCTCCCCCGATGTATTCGAGCTTACGAGCTATATAATAAAGAGTGTCTTAGTCAAGGGCTTTGCTTTGTGCCATGATCAAAAGTATGAAAAGAACGATAGCATGAAAGATCATGAGACGATCTTATGGAAAGTGATAACTTCACTTATGACATGTATGATGATTGAAACTTGTTGAGAATAAATCAACATAGACCTCAGTCATTGTTGCAATTAATAAGAAGTAATAAGGAAAGAGAGGTTCACATATAAATATATCATCTTAGACACTTTTTGCAATTGTGAGCACTCACCAAACTATTACATGCTTAGAAGTAGATGTTGGACAAGGAAGACAACATAATGAATTGTGTTTGCTTGGTTCCAAACAATGTTATATGATTAGAGATCCCTTAGCATGTGATGATTGCTTCCACCTCATGTTAGCCAAAACTCCCGCACCAAGTAGAGATACTACTTGTGCATCCATAAACCTCCAACCCAGTTTTGCCATGAGAATCCACCATACCTACCTATGGATTGAATAAGATCCTTCAAGTAAGTTGTCATCGGTGCAAGCAATAAAAATTGCTCTCTAATATGTATGACCTATTAGTGTGTGGAAAATAAGCTTTGTACGAACCTGTGATGAGGAAGACATAAAAGCGACAGACTGCATAATAAAGTTCTTTATCACAGGAGGCAATATAAAGTGACGTTCCTCCGCACTAAGAGGACACGCATTCAAACCTAAAAAGTGTATGACAACCTCGGCTTCCCTCTGCGAAGGGCCTATCTTGTACCTTTAATTTTTTGCCCTTGTAAGAGTCATGGTGATCATCACCAATTCCCTTTTTTTTTCCTTTGTCTTGGCTACCGTCACATGCTTGGGAAAGATCTATATTCATATATCAACTTGGAGTTGAGTACTTATGCTTTCTTGTTGTTGACTTTACCCATGAGATAAATGGTTGGGAGGCAAAACTATAAGCCCCTATATTCCTCTGTGTCTAGCTGAAACTTTGACACCATGAGTACCACGTGAGTTGTAACAATTGTGGAAAACAAAAGAGATGATTGAGTATGTGGGTTTGCCTTACAAGATCTTATTTTATTCTTTCTGATGTTGTGATAAATTGCAATTGCTTCAATGACTATGGATTATTGTTGGTTACTTCTCGGTAAGGTTTTTGCTTCATGCTTTGCTTTGTGAAGGAATTGTTACTTTCCCATAAGAATCTTTATGATGTATTGTTGTTCTATGTGTGATCATGATGCCCTCATGTACGTATTAAGTTTTATCGACACCTTCGTCCCTCAACATGTGGACATGTTTATGGAACTTGGTTTTCGCCTGAGGATAAGCGAGGTCTAAGCTTGGGGGAGTTGATACGTCCATTTTGCATCATGCTTTCATGTTGATATTTATTGCTTTTTGGGCTGTTATATTACTTGTGGTACCATATTTATGCATTTTCTCTCTTATTTTGCAAGGTTTATTTGAAGAGGGAGAATTCAGGCAGCTGGAATTCTGGACTAGAAAAGGAGCAAATCCTAGTCCACTATTCTGCACATCTCCAAATGCCCTCAAAAGTTACGTGGATTTTTTCTGGATTATTTAAAAAATACTGGGCGAAATAACTACCGGAGGGGGGCCACCAGGGCTCCACAAGCTCTGCCACCGCCACCACCCCCCTTGGTGGCGCAGGGCAAGCTTGTGGGCTGCCTGACGGCCCACTAGCCCCCCTCTTTTGCTATATGAAGCGTCCTGGTCCAGAAAAAAAATCAATCGGGAGCTTTTTCGTGGTTTCTCCGCCGCCACGAGGCGGAACTTGAGCACATCCAATCTAGAGCTCCGGCAGGACGATCCTGCCGGGGAAACTTCCCTCCCGGAGGGGGAAATCGTCGCCATCGTCATCACCAACAGTCCTATCGTCGGAGGGGAGGCATCTTCATCAACATATTCATCAGCACCATCTCCTCTCCAATCCCGAGTTCATCTCTTGTAACCAATCTTCGTCTCACAACTCCGATTGGTACTTGTAAGGTTGCTAGTAGTGTTGATTACTCTTTGTAGTTGATGCTAGTTGGATTACTTGGTGGAAGAGTTTATGTTCAGATCCTTGATGCTATTCATTACACCTCTGATCATGATTATGATATGTCTTTTGAGTAGTTACTTTTGTTCCTAAGGACATGGGATAAGTCATGTTAATAATAGTCATGTGAATTTGATATTCGTTCGGTATTTTGATATGTTGTATGTTGTCTTTTACTCTGGTGGTGTTATGTGAAAGTCGACTACATAACACTTCACCATATTTGGGCCTAGAGGAAGGCATTGGGAAGTAGTAAGTAGATGATGGGTTGCTGGAGTGACAGAAGCTTAAACCCCAGTCTATGCGTTGCTTCGTGAGGGGCTGATTTGGATCCACTAGTTTAATGCTATGGTTAGACTTTGTCTTAATTCTTCTTTTGTAGTTGCAGATGCTTGAGAGAGAGGTTAATCATAAGTGGGATGCTTGTCCAAGTAAGGGAAGTACCCAAGCGCCGGTCCACCCACATATCAAACTATCAAAGTAACGAACGCGAATCATATGAACATGATGAAACTAGCATGACAGAAATTCCCGTGTGTCCTTGGGAGCGTTTTCCTCCTGTAAGACTTTGTTCAGGCTTGTCCCTTGCTAAAAAAGGGATTGGGCCACTTGCTGCACCGTTGCTACTACTTGTTACTTGTTACTCTTTGCTTGCTACATTTCACCTCGCTACACAATCACTTGTTATCGCTACTTTCAGTGCTTGCCGTTATTACCTTGCTGAAATCCGTTTATCAGAGCCTTCTGCTCCTCGTTGGGTTCGACACTCTTACTTATCGAAAGGACTACGATTGATCCCCTATACTTGTGGGTCATCAGGGTACTGTAGCCTAATTACAAAGATTACTGTAGCATAATTCGGGGATGTCACAACTCTCCCCTACTACAAGAAATTATCGTACGAAGAGTTAAGAGGTAGAAGGAAAAAGCTTGGAGTATTCATCACAAAGATGATCCCCGCGTTCCCATGTGGCCTCATCTTCACAATGATTTAACCACTGCACTTTAAGGAACTTGGTGACCTTGTGACGATTCTGACGTTCAGTCCGATCGAGAATGCGGACCGGATGCTCTTTATAAGAGAGGTCTTGTTGTAGGTCAATCATATCATGAGCCACTACTCGGACAAAATCTTTGAAGCAACGGCGGAGTTGAGACACATGGAAGACATCGTGAACCTGAGAAAGGTTCCCCGGTAGCTCCAATTGATAAGCCACTTTTCCATGTATTTCGAGAACAGTGAATGGACCAATATAGCGAGGAGCTAGCTTGCCCTTTATCCCAAAACGGTGTGCACCTCTCATTGGTGTGACTCGAAGATAAGCCTTTTCGCCAGATTGATAGACCATATCTTGATGATGACGGTCATACTGACTTTTCTGACGAGACTGAGTAGCCTTCAGATTGTCATGAATAATGCGGGCTTGATCTTCAGCATGTTGGATGATACGTCCATTTTGCATCATGCTTTTATGTTGATATTTATCGCTTTATGGCCTGTTATTACAGTTCATGGTACAATACTTATGCCTTTTCTCTCTTATTTTGCAAGGTTTACATGAAGAGGGAGAATGCCGGCAGCTGGAATTCTAGCCTAAAAAGGGAGCAAGTTTGAGATACCTATTATGTGCAAATCCAAAAGCCATGAAAATCAACGAGGAATTATTTTGGAATTTATAAAAAATACTGGGCGAAAGAAGTACCAGAGGGGAGCGACCAGGAGGCCACAAGCCTCCTAGGCGCGGCCTACCCCCCTTGCCGCGCCTAGGGGGCTTGTGGGCTCCCTGTTGGCCCTCTGGCTCCCCTATTTTGCTATAAGGAGGGTTTCGTTCCAGAAAAAATCAATAGGAGGCTTTCGGGAGGAATCGCCGCCACCATGAGGCAGAACTTGAGCAGAACCAATCTAGAGCTCCGGCAAGGTCGTCCTGCCGGGGAAACTTCCCTCCCGGAGGGGGAAATCGTCGCCATCGTCATCACCAACAGTCCTCTCATCCGAGGGGACTCATCACCATCAACATCTTCATCAGCACCATCTCATCTCCAAACCCTAGTTCATCTCTTGTAACCAATCTCCGTCTCGCGACTCTGATTGGTACTTGTAAGGTTGCTAGTAGTGTTAATTACTCTTTGTAGTTGATGCTAGTTGGATTACTCGGTGGAAGATTATATGTTCAGATCATTGATGCTATTCAATACCTCTCTGGTCATGAATATAATTATGCTTTGTGAGTAGTTACTTTTGTTCCTGAGGACATGGGATAAGTCATGCTATAAGTAATCATGTGAATTTGGTATTCGTTCGATATTTTGATGCGTTGTATGTTGTTTCTTCTCTAGTGGTGTTATGTGAACATCGACTACATAACACTTCACCATTATTTCGTCCTAGAGGAAGGCATTGGGAAGTAGTAAGTAGATGATGGGTTGCTAGAGTGACAGAAGCTTAAACCCTAGTTTATGTGTTGCTTCGTAAGGGGCTGATTTGGATCCAATAGTTTAATGATATGGTTAGACTTTGTCTTAATTCTTATTTTGTAGTTGTGGATGCTTGCGAGAAGGGTTAATCATAAGTGGGATGTTTGTCCAAGTAGGGGCAGCACCCAAGCATCGGTCCACCCACATATCAAACTATCAAAGTAGCAAACATGAATCATATGAACATGATGAAAACTAGCTTGACAGAAATTCCCATGTGTCCTCGGGAGCGCTTTACCTCCTATAAGAGTTTGTCCAGGCTTGTCCCTTGCTACAAAAGGGATTGGGCCATCTTGCTGCACCTTTGTTACTATTGTTACTTGCTACTCGCTACGAATCATCTTATCACACAACTATCTGTTACCTATAATTTCAGTGCTTGCAGAGAATACCTTGCTTAAAACCACTTGTCAGATCCTTCTGCTCCTCGTTGGGCTCGACACTCTTACTTATAGAAAGGACTACGATAGATCCCCTACACTTGTGGGTCATCAAGACTCTTTTCTAGCGCCGTTGCCGGGGAGTGAAGCGCCTTTGGTAAGTGGAATTTGGTAAGGAAACATTTATATAGTGTGCTGAAATTTATTGTCACTTGTTACTATGGAAACTAATCCTTTGAGGAGCTTGTTCGAGGTATCTTCACCTCAAACGGAAGCACAAGGAGTTTCTCCTCAACCTTCTGCACCTACTTAAAATATTTGCTACGAATTTCCTTCGGGTATGCTTGAGAAACTGCTGGCTAATCCTTTTATAGGAGATGGAACATCACATCCCGACTTGCATCTAATCTATGTAGATGAAGTTTGTGGTTTATTTAAGCTTGCAGGTTTGCCCGAGGATGAGGTCAAGAAGAAGGTCTTTCCCTTATCTTTGAGGGAAAAAGCATTGACATGGTATAGGCTATGTGATGATACTAGATCATGGAACTACAACCGATCGAAATTTGAATTTCATCAAAAGTTTATCCTATGCATTTGGTACATCGTGATCGGAATTATATTTATAATTTTTGGCCTCATGATACAGAAAGTATAGCTCAAACTTGGGGAGGCTTAAATCAATGTTATATTCATGCCCCAACCATGAGCTCTCGAGAGAAATTATCACTCAGAACTTCTATGCTTGGCTTTCTCATGATAATCGTACCATGCTTGACACTTCTTGTACCGGTTCTTTTATCAAGAGAGATATTGACTTCAAATGGAATTTATTGGAAAGAATTAAACACAACTCTGAAGATTGGGAGTTTGATGAAGGTAAGGAGTTAGGTATGAATCTCAAGTTTGATTGCGTTAAATCCTTTGTTGAAACAAATACTTTTTGTGATTTTAGCACTAAATTTAGACTTGACTCTGAGATAGTAGCTTCATTGTGTGAATCATTTGCTGCGCTTATTGATATCCCTAAAGAGAAGTGGTTTAAATATCATCCTCCATTAGAAGTAAATGTAGTTAAACCCAATCCAGTTGAAGAGAAAGTCATCGCTTATAATGATCCTATTGTTCCCAGTGCTTACATTGAGAAACCACCTTTCCGTGTTAGGATAAAGGATCATTGTAAAGTTTCAACTGTGATACGTAGGGGCTACATTAGAACACCTACACCCCCTGAGCAAATTAGAGTTGAACCTAGCATTGCTATTATCAAAGATCTCCTGTCCGACAATGTTGATGGCCATGATATTCACTTCTGTGAAGATGCTGCTAGAATTGCTAAACCACATGCTAGAGACAAACATAGGCATGTTGTTGGCACGCATGTTGTTTCTGTTAAGATAGGAGATCATTGTTATCATGGTTTATGTGACGTGGGTGCTAGTGTTAGTGCAATACCTCAATCCTTATATGATGAAATTAAAGACGAGATTGCACCTGTTGAGATGGAACCTATTGATGTCACTATTCAGCTTGCCAATAGAGATACTATCTGCCTTTGGGAATTGTTAGAGATGTTGAAGTCTTGTGTGGTAAAACGAAGTATCCTGCTGATTTTCTCGTTCTTGCTACCACACAAGATAGCTTTTTTCCCGTCATATTTGGTAGACCTTTCCTCAATACTGTCAATGCTCATATTGACTCTGAGAAGCAAACTGTTACTGTTGGCTTTGAAGGTGTGTCACATGAGTTCAATTTCTCCAAGTTTGGTAGACAACCTCATGAAAAAGAGTTGCCTAATAAGGATGAAATTATTGCCCTAGCTTCTGTTGTTGTGCCTCCTACTGATCCTTTAGAGCAATACTTGCTTGAGCATGAAAATGATATGCATATGGATGAAAGGAATGAGATAGATAGAGTTATCTTTGAACAACATCCTATCCTTCAGAATAATTTGCCTGTTGAACTGCTTGGAGATCCACCCCCACCAAAGGGTGATCCTGTGTTCGAACTTAAGCAGTTACCTGATACTCTTAAGTATGCTTATCTCGATGAAAAAGAGATATATCATGTTATTATTAGTGCTAGCCTCTCACAGCATGAAGAAAAGAAGTTACTAAAAACTCTGAAGAAGCACCATCCTGCTATTGGATATACTCTTGATGATCTTAAGGGCATTAGTCCCACTCTATGCCAGCACAAGTTTAAAACTGTTCCTAATTCCAAACCAGATGCTGATCATCTACGGAGATTAAATCCTAAGATGAAATAGGTAGTAAGAAAAGAAATACTAAAGCTCCTGGAAGCAGGTATTATCTATCATGTTGCTCATAGTGATTGGGTGAGTCCGGTGCATTGCGTCCCTAAGAAGGGAGGTATTACTGTTGTCCCTAATGATAAGGGTGAATTGATCCCACAGAGGATTATTATTGGCTATAGGATGGTGATCGATTTTTGGAAATTGAATAAAGCCACTAGGAAAGATCATTAGCCTTTGCCTTTTATCGACCAAATGCTAGAAAGACTGTCTAAACACACACACTTCTGCTTTCTAGATGGTTATTCTAGTTTCTCCCAAATACCTGTTGCACAATCTGATCAGGAGAAAACATCTTTCACCTACCCTTTCGGTACCTTTGCTTATAGACGTATGCCTTTTGGCTTATGTAATGCACCTGCTACCTTTCAAAGATGTATGATGGCTATATTCTCTGACTTTTGTGAAAAGATTGTTGAGGTTTTCATGGATGACTTCTCTGTTTACGGGTCTTCTTTTGATGATTGCCTCAGCAACCTTGATCGAGTCTTGCAGAGATGTAAAGATACCAACCTTGTCTTGAATTGGGAGAAGTGCCACTTTATGGTTAATGAAGGTATCATCTTAGGACATAAAATTCCTGAAAGAGGTATTGAAGTCAATAAGGCTAAGGCTGATGCGATCGAGAAAATGCCATGCCCTACAGATATCAAAGGTATAAGAAGTTTCCTTGGTCATGCTGGTTTCTATAGAAGGTTCATTAAGGACTTTTCTAAGATTTCTAAGCCTCTTACCAATCTCTTGCAAACGGATATTCCTTTTGTTTTTGACGATGATTGTGAGGAAGCCTTCGAAATACTTAAAAAGGCCTTGATAACTGCGCCAATTGTTCAACCACCTGATTGGAACTTACCTTTTGAAATCATGCGTGATGCTAGTGATTAGGTTGTTGGTGCTGTCCTAGGACAAAGAGTTGGTAAGAAGTTGAATGTTATTCACTATGCTAGTAAAACTCTAGACAGTGCCCAAAGAAACTATGCTACTACTGAAAAGGAATTTTTAGCAGTTGTGTTTGCATGTGAAAAGTTCATATCTTACATAATTGATTCCAAAGTCACTATTCACACTGATCACGCTGCTATTAAATACCTCATGGAAAATAAAGATGATAAACCTAGACTTATCAGATGGGTTCTCTTGCTACAAGAATATGATTTGCATGTTGTCGACAGGAAGGGTGCTGAGAACCCCGTAGCAGATAACTTGTCTAGGTTGAAGAATGTTCTTGATGACCCACAACCTATTGATGATAGCTTTCCTGATGAGCAATTGAATGTAATCAATGATTCACGTAGTACACCGTGGTATGCTGATTATGCAAATTATATCATTGCCAAATATATACCATGTAGTTTCACTTACCAGCAAAAGAAGAAATTCTTTTTTGATTTGAGACATTACTTCTGGGATGATCCTCACCTTTATAAGGAAGGAGTAGATGGTGTTATTAGATGTTGTGTACCTAAACATGAACAGGGACAGATCCTACAGAAGTGCCACTCCGAGGCTTATGGAGGACACCATGCGGGAGATAGAACTGCACACAAGGTATTGCAATCAGGTTTCTATTGGCCCACTCTCTTCAAGGATGCCCGTAAGTTTGTATTGTCTTGTGACGAATGTCAAAGAATAGGTAATATCGGTAAACGTCAGGAAATGCCTATGAACTATTCACTTGTCATTGAACCATTTGATGTTTGGGGCTTTGATTATATGGGACCTTTTCCAAAATCCAACGGGTATACTCATATCCTAGTTGCTATTGATTACGTTACTAAATGGGTAGAAGCTATCCCAACTAGTAGTGCTGATCACAACACCTCTATCAGGATGCTTAAAGAAGTTATTTTCCCTAGATTTGGAGTCCCTAGATATCTAATGACTGACGGTGGTTCACATTTTATTCATGGTGCTTTCCGTAAAATGCTTGCTAAGTATGATGTCAATCATAGAATTGCATCTCCCTATCATTCCCAGTCCAGTGGTCAAGTAGAACCAAGCAATAGAGAGATTAAACTAATTCTGCAAAAGACTGTCAATAGGTCTAGAAAGAATTGGTCTAAGAAGCTCGATGATGCACTGTTGGCTTATAGAACTGCTTATAAGAATCCCATGGGCATGTCTCCGTACAAAATGGTTTACGGTAAAGCATGCCATTTACCTCTTGAGCTAGAGCATAAGGCTTATTGGGCAATCAAAGAGCTCAACTTTGATTTCAAACTTGCTGGTGATAAGAGGTTATTTGATATTAGCTTGCTTGATGAATGGAGAGCTCAGGCATATGAAAATGCCAAGTTGTTCAAAGAAAAGGTTAAGAGGTGACATGATAAAAGGATACAAAAAGGTGAGTTTAATGTAGGTGATTATGTCTTGCTATAGAATTCTCGTTTAAGATTTTTTGCACGCAAGCTTCTCTCTAAATGGGAAGGTCCTTACATTGTTGAGGAAGTATATCGTTCCGGTGCCATCAAGATCAACAACACGGAAGGTAATTTTCCGAGAGTGGTAAATGGGCAAAGAATCAAGCATTATATCTCAAGTACTCCCATAAATGTTGAAAGCAATATTATCAATACCATAACTCCGGAGGAGTACATAAGGGATATTTATCAGCCTGTTTCAGACTCCGAAAACGAAGAGGTATGTGATTCAGTAAGTAAACCAACTCCAAAACTTTTCCAGTAGGAATGTTTCTCCGTTTTGGAATTTTTTAAAATAGAATAATTTAAAGTAGTCTGGAAAGCGCACAAGGAGGCGACAAGCCTGCCAGGCGCGGGCCACCCCCTGACCGCGCCTGGGGGTCTTGTGACCACCTCGTGTACCTCCCGAACTCCGTTTTCTTGCGGAGTACTCCTTCTGGTCGGAAAAAATCATTATATATTCTCCTGAAAGGTGTGACCTTCGTATCACGCAATTATCCTCTGTTTTCGTTTCAAGCCTATTTCTGCCGCAGATTTAGGGCAAGATGTCTTCTCAAGATTCAGAGGGGGAGAGCTATGTGGCTGATTACCTTGCTAATCCCAAGGTCTATGGGGACTTGGATCACTATGGTTGGACCACTGATGTGGAAGAAGATTATGATCCCAAGGGGAAGGAAGGAAGAAGTTCCGATGAAGAGGAGGCATCTCTACCCCAACCTGGAGACACATATGTGGAGTTCAAATAGTCAAGCCTCCCTGACTCAAGGAACAAGCCTCAGATTTTGTTTATCCCTTCTCGTCTTTTGCAGGAGAGTAAGAAAGAATTATGCCAAAGGGTGTTGAGGCTTGAAGAGGAAATTAACGATCTGAAGGAGCAGAACTTTGTGCTCAAGAGGAAATTAAACAAATTCAGGAACTCTGCAACGACTCCACCACCATCACCTCCAAAGGAAGACAACTAAGCACGGGTATGGGCAATCCCCTTGGCTTGTGCCAAGCAGTTGCCCCGGTATCTGATACTTCTCCAACATATCTACTTTTCCAAACTATTTTGCCCTTGTTTTGGACTATAATTTGCATGATTTGAATGGAATTAACCTGGACTGACGTTGTTTTCAGCACAATTGCCTTGGTGTTATTTTTGTGCAGAAATCAAAGTTCTCCAAACGTCCTGAAAATTTACGGGGAGCAGTTTTGGAAAATATCAAAAATACCTGCGCCAGGATCCACCTGAGGGGGTGGGCCAGTGAGCCACAAGCCCCTCCTCCGCCACCACCCCCCTGGTGGCGGTGGGCAGGCTTGTGGGGACCACAAGCACCTGCCGCCCCCAATTCCAGCTCTATAAGTTGTCTTTCGTCCCAGAAAAATAAAAGAGAAGTTTTCGTCGCGTTTTCGATACGGAGGCGCCGCCACCGCCTGTTCTTCATCTGGAGGGCAGATCTGGAGTCCATCTTGGGCTCCGGAGAGGGGAAATCGTCGCCATCATCATCATCAACCTCCTTCCCTCTCCAATTCCATGAAGCTCTTCGTCGTTCGTGAGTAATCTATTCGTAGGCTCGCTGGACGGTGATGAGTAGGATGAGATCTATCATGTAATCGAGTTAGTTTTGATGGGGATTGATCCCTAGTATCCACTATGTTCTGAGATTTGATGTTGCTACTACTTTGCCATGCTTAATGCTTGTCACTAGGGCCCGAGTGCCATGCTTTCAGATCTGAAATTATGATGTTGTCACCAATATTTGTGTGTTTAAATCCGATCTTGCAAGTTGTAGTTACCTACTATGTGTTATGATCCGGCAACCCCGGAGTGACAATAACCGGAACCACTCCCGGTGATGACCATAGTTTGAGGAGTTCATGTGTTCACCAAGTGCTAATGCATTGGCCCGGTTCTTTATTAAAAGGAGAACCTTAATATCCCGTAGTTTCCTTTTGGACCTCGCTGCCACGGGAGGGATGGACAATAGATGTCATGCAAGTTCTTTTCCCTAAGCACGTATGACGACACACGGAATGCATGCCTACATCACATTAATGAACCAGAGCTAGCCACATATCTCTCTGTGTTATAGCTGTTGCATGATGAATATCATCCAAACAAATCACCGACCCAATGCCTACGAGTTTGTACTAGTGTTGCTACTGTCGTTACTTGTCTTGCTCTGCTGCTACTACTGTTGCTACTGTCATTACTTGTCTTGCTCTGCTGCTACTACTGTTGCTACTGTTGTTACTTGTCTTGCTCTGCTGCTGCTACTACTGATGCTACTGCTGTTACTTGCTTTGCTCGGCTGCTACTGTTGGTACTACTATCGCTTGCTACTGCTGTCACTACTAATGTTCCTTGCCACTGCTATTGCTCGTTACACTGCCGATACCCGCTACTTCGCTGTTACTACTTCGTTGTTACTATTGTGCTTGTAGATACTAATCTTTCACGTGTGGTTGAATCTAACAAATTCAGCTGCTAATACTTGAGAGTATACTCTCACCTCCTGAGTGGCATACCTACAAATTGGGTCGAATACTCTACCCTCGAAAACTGTTGCGAACCCACGCGCTGGTGGGCCATCAACAACATTCTTCTAGTTTCATTGCCGGGGAGTGCTATCAGCATTCTTCTGGTGCCGTTGCAGGAGAAGGTTAGTTGTTATAAGCATTCGTCTAGCTAACACTAGAGATTGCAGGATCATCACTTTTCTGGAGCCATTCCAGAGAAGCACAGCTGACGTCAGCATTTTTCTGGCGCCGTTGCTGGGGAGGTATTGCTATATTCTCTGAGTTACTTGGGATTTATATCTGCTGATCACTATGAAGAATCTGAAGGATCTGAAGACCAAAGTCTTGCCCTCAACTACGAGGGGAGGTAAGGAATTGCCATCTAGCTCTGCACTTGATTCACCTTCAGTTATGAGTAAGTTTGCGACATCACCTCCTGCTAGAAATCTTGATATGTTGCATGTGCTTGATGATGCTTGTGATACTACTGCTAGAGATGCTATGCTTGATACTATGCCTGATGATGTTATGCTTGATACTATGCTTGATACTGCTAGAGATGCTATGCTTGATACTGCTTTGCCTGATGATGCTAGAGATGTTATTTTGCCTAATGATGCTATGCTTGATACTGCTAGAGATGCTCCTTTGCCAGTTCCACTAGGAGTGTTCCTTGATGCTCATACTGCTAGAGTTACTGCCAATGCTCGTGATGCTTCTGATACTGCCGATGCTATTGAGATAGAACCTGCTTTTGCTCCTGCTAGATCTAGCTCTCCTAGATATGAATTGCCTGATATACCTGAGGGTTATGTTATGGAGGGAGAGATAGCTGAGGATTTTATTGCGTGTAAGGATGCCTATGACGCTGAGAAATTAGTTCTCAAGTGGAAGGAAAAATCTCGGGAAGTTAGGATGAAAAATAATTCGAAGTTTGCCACTTCGCCTATCTTTGTCACCGATAAGGATTATGAATTCTCTGTCGACCCTGAGATAATCTCTCTAGTCGAATCTGATCCTTTTCACGGTTATGAGTCTGAGACGGTCATAGCCCATCTTGCCAAACTATCCGAAATAACCAACCTTTTCACTAATGAGGAGAAGATCCGCCACTACTATATCCTTAAGTTGTTTCCTTTCTCTCTAAAGGATGATGCTAAAGCCTGGTTCACCTCTCTTGCTCCTGGATGTGTGTGTAGTCCCCAGGAGATGGTCTATTACTTCTGTCAGAAATATTTCCCTGCCCATAAGAAGCAAGCTGCCTTGCAGGAAATATACAACTTTGCTCAACTCCAAGAAGAGATTCTTCCACAAGCTTGGGGGAGGCTCGTCCAGCTACAGAATGCTTTGCCTGATCACCCTCTCAAGAAGAACGAGATACTTGATATCCTCTATAACGGACTTACCGATGCCTCTAGAGACCACATAGATAGTTGTGCCGGTTGTGTTTTTAGGGAACGAACTGTAGAACAAGCTGAGACCCTACTGAATAACCTCTTGATCAACGATAATGCTTGGACTATTCCCGAACCACCTCCTAAGCCAACTCCTAAGAAAATAGGTATTCTATTCCTCAGTCCCGAAGATATGCAAGAAGCCAAGAAATCTATGCAAGAGAAAGGCATTAGATTTGAAGATGTCAAAAATCTACCACCTATCGAAGAGATCCATGGTCTCGACAACCCGATACAGGTAGTAGAAGTGAATTCTCTGCGTAGGTTTGATGAGAGTGATATTCCTTTTGATAAACCTGCTAGCCTATGCTTGGATGAATTTGACAACTTTGTTGCCAAACAACAGAGTTTCAATGATTATGTTAGCACACATTTGGAACAAAGTGCTCGTATGCTTAGCCATTTAAGTGCTTGTGTAGACAGAAATGTCAATGCTCTGAAGCTTCTGAGTAAACATGCCTCTATGATTACTACTCAGGTAGAACAAGTACTTAAAGCTCAGAATGACCTGCTCAATGAATTAAATGACAACTCTGTCAGAGTCATTACTAGAGGAGGCAAAATGACTCAGGAACCTTTGTATCCTGAAGGTCATCCTAAGAGAATTGATCAAGATTCTCAAGGAATCAATGCTGATACACCTAGTCATCCTAAGGAGAAGAAGAAGGATGATAGAAACCTGCACGCCAGTTCACCAAATACTATCACACTTGAAGAACCTAATGATATTTCTGCGTCCGATGCAGAAACACAATCAGGTGATGAACATGAACCTGGTGACAATATGGACAGTGATGTTCATAATAATGCTCAACCTAGCCATGATGAGGATGTGGAGATTGAACCTACGGTTAATCCTGATAATCCACAACCTAAGAGATATGACAAGAATGACTTCACTGCTAGGAAGCATGGTAAAGAAAGAGAGCCATGGGTTCAGAGACCTATGCCCTTTCCTCCTAAGCCATCCAAGAAAAAGGATGATGAGGATTTTGAGCGCTTCGTTGAGATGATAAGACCCGTCTTTCTGCAGATATGGTTAACTCATATGCTCAAGATGTCTCCTTATGCCAAGTACATGAAAGATATCGTGACTAATAAACGGAAGATACCAGATCTTGAGATCTCCACCATGCTTGCCACCTACACTTTTTAAGGTGGAACTCCTAAGAAACTTGGTGATCCCGGAGTGCCCACTATACCTTGCTCCATTAAAGGAAACTATGTAAGAACTGCCTTATGTGACCTTGGAGCCGGTGTTAGTGTTCTGCCGCTCTCTCTTTATAGTAGACTTGAGTTGGATAAGTTGACACCCACTTAAATTTCTCTGCAAATGGCCGACAAATCAACTGCTTTCCCTATCGGCGTTTGCGAGGATGTGCCTGTTGTGGTTGCTAATACCACTATCTTAACAGACTTTGTTATCTTGGATATTCTCGAGGACGATGCCATGGCTATCATCCTCGGAAGACCCTTTTTAAACACCGCAGGGGCTGTTATAGATTGCAACAAAGGCAATGTCACTTTCCATGTCAACGGTAATGAGCACACAGTGCACTTTCCAAAGAAACGATATCCAGTACATTGCATCAATGCTATCTAAAAGACTTCATTGATTCTTATTGGGAGCTTTGAATGCCCTATTCCTCGTGTCAAGATGAAGTATGATTTGCTTGTTGGGGAGATACATATCCCCATTGAGGTGACTTAGTGGCTATTCGAAAATTCTTCGTTCTCTCTTGCGATTCGAGAAAGTTCTGTCATAAGGACTTGATCAACCCCATTGACGAATTTCTTCCAATGACCGTGAAACGGATGAATCAGAGAGTCACATACCTCTGTTTTTGAGTCTTAATTTTCTGTTGCTTAGAAGAAAAATGATGCAATTAGTTTAGCTTTTCCTGTTTTCTGTTTTAGCATCCCGGAGAAAAATACCTCAAAAATAAAAGTTCTTCGATGGTCCTGAAAATTTAGTATGATTTTTTCTGGAATTTTTGAAAATTTCTGAGCCTGAGAGCTGGTCAGGGTGCCTGACCAGTGGGCCACAAGCCCCCCCCCCCCCACCGCCACCTACCCCCCTGGTGGCGGGGTGCAAGCTTGTGGGGCCCACAGGCATCCCCTCCACTCATTCCAGCTCTCAGCCTCTTCTTCCACCTCCAGAAAAAATTGTTTCACAGCTCAAACCCGTGTTCTTGCTCATTTGGTGGTGATTTTTGATCTCCTTGCTCAAAGCACCATTCTTCGAACTGTTTTGGGGGAAATTACTCCTTGGTAAGTAACTCCTCCATTGGTCCAATTAGTTTTTGCTCTAGTGTTTTATCCTTCGCGAATTTTTGCTACCTTGGTGACCCTGTTCTTGAGCTATAAAAGTTGATTTTAGCTGGTCCCAAGTAGTTTTAGCGTGTGATATGGTCTCTAGGCACTAGTAGGAGTAGTTGCTACAAGGTATGGTTGGTCCTCATTCACTTTTCTCTTGAACTTCAAAAATTTCAGCAAAAGGAAATTATGTTCAGGAGGAAGTTTCATGGTGGTTCCTCAAGTAAGAAGGGTCCTCGTCTCTCCTTTCGGGAGCCCGAACCTTTTCAACTAAGGGACGCGCTGGTGCAACCATGTGAATGGCCTTCCGATGAGTTCATGATCGAAGCAAGCTTCAAGTATGAGTTTGATGCACTTGTCCGCAATGCCGGGTTAGAAGAATTCCTCTCAGATAAGTGTGAACAGTATGCTATGCTCACTGCCTCTTTCGTGCGTAGATTTAAATTTTTAGCTGGCCATGAGTCATCCATACTGTTTGATCTGTACGATAAATCCTATATCGTGGGTCTGGAGGATTTCAATAGGATTTGCAAGATACCCGATGGAGGTAGTGTTATTGATCCTCCTAAGTCTTCGGTCAGAGACTTTTTCTCCAGTATAACTGTTGGAGAAACCAGAGATATCACACAAGCCACCATAGGAAGCATCCATTTCCCTGCCTTGCACTACCTTGCCCTCTTCATAGGTAGGTGCATTAACAGCAAGGGTGCACATTGTCACCTATGCGCTTCCGACCTTAGTATCCTTAAGAGCGCAGTGACAGGTGACAGGAGCTTTAATATGGGAGCCATTATAGCAAGAAGGCTGAATAAAAATGCCAGTGAGGGGGATTTCTTTAGCGGAGTTTATGCTACACGCTTAGCAAATTTTCTGGGAGTATCCATCCATCCAGAAGACCCTCCTCTCCGTACAGCCTACCTTGATCGTGTCGCTCTAACACGCTACGAGTTCCTTGAGAGAGATCATGGATCTCTTCTATACCGCTTGATATTTAACCGGTAGCGTGTTTTCCATATTACCCTTCCTGCTCCTGCTTTCTTTGACTTTCAGGTTAAACGAAGATACTACATAACCATAGGAGAAGCAGAGGAGTACGAGAGGGAGGCGACGGCTGCTCGACTTTGCAAGACAGCTATTCAGGCAGTGGTTGCAGCACTCCCGTATAACACTCATTATGACTTTGGGTTTCGCCAGGATCATCCATGGGAGTAGACCAAGCTAGGCCAAAAGCCTAAGCTTGGGGGAGTACGTGTTCTCACCGACTTTACATTCATGCTTATGCTTTCGCTTTGTTAGCCGGTGTTCACACTTTGCCACTGTATTATGCATGCTAGTTTATTTTTGTTTTCTTGTTTTCTTGTTTTGTGTCCTTTTGAGAAAACCCAAAAAGATTTTTCTTTCTTCTTTTGCTTGTTGGGAGCTTTCCCGTGTAAATAGTTTTCTTTTTCTTTGTGTCAAGGTAGAAGATATTGGTTACAATGCTTAGTGGTTCTTCATGCTTACCTGTTTAGCTTTCAAAGAGCCATATTATTTTGTCTTCTCCTTTGTGTTTGCCTGCAGATTCAGCTTAGTCCAATGCGCTGATTATCGTTTTCATCGTTTGATCGTGCAAATGAAAGGCAACAATGATGATATATGATGAAGTGACTGAGACTAGAAAGGTGGTATGAACTCTATCTATTTTGTTTTTGTAAATATGACTAGCTTGTCGACCCAGATTTAGCTTTGTTGTGAGAGAACCATGTTTGCAATGACAACTTAGAGATCATAGTTTCTGATGCCATGCTTATTTAGCTGAGAGCTTATAATGGTTTGTCTTGATTGCCAACATAGATTTTGAGATGACTATGATGTAGTATGATAGGATGGTATTCTCCTTTGAATGTTTCAAGTGGCTTGACTTGGCGCATGTTCATGCATGTAGTTGAAACAAAATCAACATAGCCTCTATGATGTTCATGTTCATGGTGATTTATATCATGTTCATGCTTGCATTCAATGTTAGTCAAACTCATTGCATCTTGATGACTGTTGTCGCTCTCTAGTTGGTCGCTTCCCAGTCTTTTGCTAGCCTTCACTTGTACTAAGAAGGAATACTGCTTGTGCATCCACCTCCATAAACCCAAAAGTTTTTCCATGAGAGTCCACCATACCTACCTATTTGCGGTATCTACTTGCCGTTCCAAGTAAATTTGCATGTGCCATTCTCTAAACCTTCAAGAAATAAATTTGTTTTGCATGCCCGAACCACTCATGTGGTGACAGAGGGCTATTGGTATCTTCCATGCTAGGAGTGTTATCCTCGACATGTGTTTATTCACAGTCAATCACGAGAAAGGGGCCGGTATTTGGGATGCCCAGTTCCATGCTTAAATCGAAAACATAACTGTAAAACAAGACTCCCCCCGGATTGATGTTAGTATGGACGGTACCCGAGGATTTGGCTAGCCGTGGAGTGTGATTGATCGGTGGTGGGGGAGTTCAAACTTTACTTTTCTGTTTGGGAACCGCCTATAGCATGATTAGCATGGAAGATATTGAGAACTCTTGGTTATTGCGTTCACAATGAAAGCATGCCACCCAAAATTATTATCTCTGTTTTCAAAGCTTGAGCTCTGGCACCTCTGCAAATCAATGCTTCCCTCTGCGAAGGGCCTGTCTATTTATTTTCCTGTCGAGTCATCCTCCTCTTTTACAAGCACTAATTAGAGAGCACCTCTTTCATTTTTTTGCTTTACTTTCGATTGATATTGAGTATGACTATGACTGGATCTTCGTTGCTATGAATTACAATGTTTAGTCAACCCTTGATCTTTGAAAGTGCTCTGCATTTATGTTTTGCGGTCTCAGAAAGAGCTAGCGAGATACCACCTATTCATATTGCTTCATGCTTGTTTTGATTGAAGTGTTGGTATTTGGAACTCATTATTATTTGCTCGTTAGCTGATTATGCCATTGATATTAGTTTACCGTGAGACCTTTGTGTCATTTGCTTATGTGGTTAACTTGTGATCTTGCTAAAATTATGGTTATGAGTTAGACATAGTTGCAACAACAAGATCAAACAGAGTTTGTCAAAGTTTTTCTTTCTCTCTCAGTTTATCAACTGAGTTGCTTGAGGACAAGCAAGGTTTTAAGCTTGGGGGAGTTTATACGTCTCCAACGTATCTACTTTTCTAAACTCTTTTGCCCTTGTTTTGGACTACAATTTGCATGATTTGAATGGAACTAACCTGGACTGACGCTGTTTTCAGCAGAATTGCCTTCGTGTTATTTTTGTGCAGAAATCAAAGTTCTCCAAACGTCCTGAAAATTTACGGGGAGCATTTTTGGAAAATATCAAAAATACCTGCGCCAGGATCCACCTGAGGGGGTGGGCCAGTGGGCTACAAGCCCCTGCTCCGCCACCACCCCCCTGGTGGTGGTGGGCAGGCTTGTGGGGCCCACAGGAACCTCCCGCCCCCAATTCCATCTCTATAAGTTGTCTTTCGTCCCAGAAAAAATAAAAGAGAAGTTTTCATCGCGTTTTCGATACGGAGGCGCCGCCACCGCCTGTTCTTCATCTGGAGGGTAGATCTGGAGTCCGTCTTGGGCTCCGGAGAGGGATAATCGTCGCCATCGTCATCATCAACCTCCTTCCCTCTCCAATTCCATGAAGCTCTTCGTCGTTCGTGAGTAATCTATTCGTAGGCTCGCTGGACGGTGATGAGTAGGATGAGATCAATCATGTAATCGAGTTAGTTTTGATGGGGATTGATCCCTAGTATCCACTATGTTCTGAGATTTGATGTTGCTACTACTTTGCCATGCTTAATGCTTGTCACTAGGGCCCGAGTGCGATGATTTCAGATCTAAAATTATTATGTTGTCACCAATATATGTGTGTTTTAGATCCGATCTTGCAAGTTGTAGTTACCTACTATGTCTTATGATCCGGCAACCCCGGAGTGACAATAATCGGAACCACTCCCGATGATGACCATAGTTTGAGGAGTTCATGTGTTCACCAAGTGCTAATGCGTTGGTCCGGTTCTTTATTAAAAGGAGAACCTTAATATCCCGCAGTTTCCTTTTGGACCCCGCTGCCACGGGAGGGATGGACAATAGATGTCATGCAAGTTCTTTTCCCTAAGCACGTATGACGACACACGAAATGCATGCCTACATCACATTAACGAACGGGAGCTAGCCACATATCTCTCCGTGTTATAGATGTTGCATGATGAATATCATCCAAACAAATCACCGACCCAATGCCTACGAGTTTGTACTACTGTTGCTACTGCTGTTACTTGTCTTGCTCTGCTGCTACTACTGTTGCTACTGCCGTTACTTGTATTGCTCTGCTGCTACTACTGTTGCTACTGCTGTTACTTGTCTTGCTCTGCTGCTGCTACTACTGATGCTACTGTTGTTACTTGCTTTGCTCTGCTGCTACTGTTGGTACTACTGTCGCTTGCTACAGTAGCAACTTGCTACTGCTGTCACTACTATTGTTCCTTGCCACTGCTATTGCTCGTTACACTGCCGATACCCGCTACTTCGTTGTTACTATTGTGCTTGCAGATACTAATCTTTTAGGTGTGGTTGAATCTGACAAATTCAGCTGCTAATACTTGAGAGTATACTCTCACCTCCTGACTGGCGTACCTACAAATTGGGTCGAATACTCTACCCTCGAAAACTGCTGCGAACCCACGCGCTGGTGGGCCATCAACAACATTCTTCCAGTTTCATTGTCGGGGAGTGCTATCAGTATTCTTCTGGTGTCGTTGCAGGAGAAGGTTAGTTGTTATAAGCATTCGTCTAGCTAACACTAGAGATTGCAGGATCAGCACTTTTCTAGAGCCATTGCGAGAGAAGCACAACTGACGTCAGTACCGTATCACCATCACATCTTTTGCCTTTACCTTTTCTTAGTTCGATCCTTTTTGGTTTTATCTTTCTCTAGTAGAATAAAGTTCTTAGTGATCTAGGCTTGAGTTTTGCTTTGTGTCACCCCCGATGTATTCGAGTTCGTGAGTCATATAATAAAGAGTGTTTTAGTTAAGGGCCTTGCTCCATGCCATGATCTAAAGAAAAGAATAATAAGAGAACAAAAGCATGAAAGATCATTACATAAGGCCTTTTTTACTCCTTCCCTTGAGTCACTCTATTCTGAGTCACCTCTTCTCTTCTATGGGAATTAAGGACTAGGCTTCTTATCTATCTGCTAGGATGACGAGTTACTGAACCATGGACTTGTAGGATGGTATCTGTGTGTCAATCTTGTTTCCATCAGAATTGTGAGAAGTGATGCCTCTGTTCTTGATGCACCTTGAACCCATGACATTGAGTTGTTATGTTGCCCAAATCTCTTGCACGATACCTCATATTTCATGCCAGTACAGCTATTATGTTGTCCGATTTTCCCTTGGATTGTGGTGTTTAGTGTTCTTCCTTGTCTGTGAACCCTGGATTGTTTCTTCAGGATGTCGCGAGTAACCCGGAATGCTGCTGGTCGTGATCATTTTGGAGATGGTAGGGATGAAGAAGGTCCTCTTAATCCGCCTTTGTTGATAGATGTTATGTTAGAAATTGAGAGGAACAAGCATGCCACCAACCGCCTGTTGGAGCACATTGATAAGAATATAGCCTATCAGCGCAATGAGCCAGTATCCATCAGAGACTTCATCAAATTGAATCCACCCACCTTCCATCGTTCCATTGAGCCACTAGATGCATATGATTGGCTCCGAAGTATCAACAACAAGCTGCGTTATGCAAACGTGGCTGAAGGAGACAAGGTTACCTATGCCACATATCACCTCGAAGGTTCTGCTAGTCTATGGTGGGAGAACTTTGAGGCTATGCGTCTTTCAGGCCAAGTTACTGCATGGAAGGAGTTCTGTGAAGCTTTTCATGAGCATCATATTCCGCAGGCCCTGATAGATCGTAAGCAAGAAGAGTTTTGCAATTTGACTCAAGGAAAGATGGATGTGGATGCTTATAGTCGTGAGTTTGGACGCTTTGCGTGTTATGCACCAGAAAAAGTATCCACGGATGCCAAGAAGCAAGCTAGGTTCAGGAAAGGTCTTAACCCAAAGCTTCGTCATGATCTTAGTTTTCATGAGTTCATCAGTTTCGAGGTCCTGGTGAACAAATCCATCAAATAATAAACAAGAAGAATGACCTACGAGGAATCTCGCAAGCACAACCGTGATGTTGGATCATCTTCAACTTCTATATCCCAGAAGCATAGGATATGGATCCCGAATGCTGCTCTTATTCTGAGATATGTACCGAGGCCATCCTATGTGGCGCCTCGTCTGCCGATGCCAAGTGTTCCCCAGATCAACCTCATCAATCAAGTGTTCAAGCCAGACCCATGCCCTATTTATGGAGCATGCTTCAAGTGTAGCAAGCCAAGACACTATTCAAGGGATTGTCCTTTGCGTGGTTATGTTCCACCCCCTTCAGGAATGGGTGTTGTCCGTTGCAAGCCGCCAACCAAGAAGTCTAAGGAAAAGTCAGTTGCTCTAACTCACGGATGCGTGCACCATGTATCTGCAGAAGAAGCTCAAGATGATGATGATGATGTCGTGCTTAACCCACTCTTTGTAAATTCTCATCCAGCTTTAGTTCTTTTTGACTCTGGAGCATCTCACTCTTTCATCTCCGAACGTTATGCCTCCTTGCATAACATTGCTTTCAAAGATATGCCCACTCCATTAGTAATTCAGGCTCCAGGTTCCAAATGGCAAACTAATGCAGTAAGTCATGGGAACCATATCCTTATTGATGGTCTTGTATTCCTTGCTTCCTTGATACCTCTCCAGACTTCAGACATCAATATCATTTTGGGGATGGACTAGTTGATAGCTCATCATACCAAAATTGATTGCTTCTCTAGATCTGTTCAGCTCACCCATACCTCTGGCCAGTTAGTCAATGTCTCATCTGGTATTTCAAAATGCCAAATATATGCCCTCAATGCCAATCCTCTTCCAGACCTTGAGAACATCCCGGTAGTCCGTGACTTTCCGGACGTCTTTCCAGAAGAACTGCCAGGTGTCCCACGTGAAAGAGAAGTAGAGTTTGTCATAGAACTTGTCCCAGGAACTGCTCCAATTGTTAGAAGACCCTATAAGATGCCTCCTCAAGAATTAGCTGAGCTTAAAACCCAACTTGATGAATCTTTGAAGAAAGGTTTCATCTGTCCTAGTTCTTCTCCTTGGGCTTGCCATGTCCTCTTCGTCAAGAAGAAGGATGGTACGGAACGGATGGTTGTAGATTATCTACCGATTAATCTGGTCACAATAAAGAACAAATATCCGCTCCCCAGGATCAACGATCTGTATGATCAACTTGCTGGATCTGCAGTCTTTTCCAACATGGATTTGAGATTAGGTTATCATCAAATCAAAATTAGGAACGGGGACATTCCTAAGACGGCATTTGTCACTCGTTATGGTCAATACGAATACACCGTCATGTCCTTCGGTCTAACCAATGCCCCAGCCACTTTCTCCCGCTGAATGAATTTGATCTTCATGGAGTACTTGGACAAATTCGTCGTGGTTTACCTCGATGATATCCTAATTTACTCGAAGAATGAAGAAGAACATGTTGAGCATCTTAGGCTGGTATTGATGAAACTTCGAGAGCACCGCCTTTACGCCAAATTCTCTAAGTGTGAATTTTGGTTACCAGAAGTGACCTATCTAGGTCACGTAATCTCCGTGAAAGGTATTGTTGTCAATTCGGAGAGAGTTCATGCCGTTCTTGATTGGACTCCACCTGAATCAGTGAAGCTAGGAGTTTCCTTGGCTTAGCAAGCTATTGTCGCCACTTCGTTGAGAACTTCTCCAAAGTTGCCAAACCTCTAACTGAACTCCTCAAGAAAGATAAGAAGTTCGAGTAGACCCCACGGTGCCAGGAAAGTTTTCAGGAGTTGAAAAGACGACTGGCTACTGCCCCGGTACTTGTGCCCCCAGATTTCACAAAGGACTTTATTATCTACTGTGATGCCTCGCGTCAAGGACTTGGATGCATCCTTATGCAAGATTGTCATGTGATTGCCTACGCATCTCAACAGTTGTGTCCACATGAGGAGAATTATCCAACACATGATCTGGAACTTGCAGTTGTAGTTTATGCACTGTTAACCTGGCGACATTACTTCCTGGGTAATCATTGTGAAATATACACTGATCACCAGAGTCTCAAGTATATATTCACCCAACCCGATTTGAATCTCAGGCAAAGACAGTGGGTTGAGTTGATCACGGATTACGATTTAGGAATATCTTACACCCCAAGCAAAGGCAATGTTATGGCTGATCCGCTAAGTCGTAAATCTTATTGTAACAACCTCATGTTGCTAGAAACTCAACCACTTCTCCATGAGGAATTACGTAAGCTTAATCTTCACCTTGTTCCTCAAGGATTCCTTTCAACCTTGGTGACGAAACCGAATCTTGAGAATCAGATTATAGAATCCTAGAACATGATACGGGAATTTCCCGAATCAAGAGCAACATCGCCAAAGGAGTTGCTGGTCGTTTCTTGGTAAATGATAAAGGTGTTGTATTCTTGAGAATCGTTTGGTGGTTCCTAAGAAGCAACAACTTCGTGATTTGATTCTTAAGGAAGCTCATGAAATGCCTCTAACGATTCATCCCGGTAGTACTAAAATGTATGAGGACCTACGCCAGAGGTTCTGGTGGACCCGAATGAAAAGATAAATCGCTCAATTTATTGCTAACTGTGACGTTTGTCGTCGCGTTAAGGCAGAGCATCAAAGGCCTGCTGGCACCCTTCAACCTTTAGCTATTCCTGAATGGAAATGGTTTAAAGTCAGTATGGATTTCATCACCTGATTTCCCAAGACCAAGAAAGGGAATGATGCCATCTTTGTTGTCATCGATCGTCTTTCGAAAGTTGCTCACTTCCTTCCAGTCCGAGAGAGTATAACTGCTAGTTAGCTAGCAGACCTATATATTTCTTGAATAGTTTTCCTTCATGGTGTTCCTCTAGAAATCAATTCAGACCGTGGAAGTCTTTTCACCTCTCGATTTTGGGAAAGTTTCCAAAATGCTATGGGAACTCATCTCTCCTTTAGCACTGGCTATCACCCTCAGTCAAGTGGTCAAGTAGAAAGAGTTAATCAAATTCTCGAAGATATGCTTAGAGCCTGTGTTATCTCATTCGGAATGAATTGGGAGAAGTGTCTTCCGTTCGCCGAGTTTGCTTATAACAACAGTTTCCAGTCCAGTCTGGGCAAAGCTTCTTTCGAAGTTCTGTATGGACGAAGATGTCGAACGCCATTAAACTGGTCAGAAACCGGTGAAAGACAATTCTTTGGACCGGATATGATCCAGGATGAAGAGGAGCAAGTTCGCATTATTCGTGAGAATTTAAAAACTTCCCAATCTCGTCAAAAGACCCAATATGACTGTCGTCATAAGGAAGTAAGTTATGAAGTTGACGAGAAGGCTTACCTTCGGGTTTCACCTCTCAAAGGTACCCATCGTTTCGGTATCAAGGGCAAATTGGCTCCTCGTTACATTGGTCCTTTCCGCATTATCGCTAAATGGGGAGAAGTTGCCTACCAATTAGAACTGCCTCCTCAGCTTTCCAAAGTTCATGATGTGTTCCACATTTCTGAACTCAGGCGTTGCTTCAAGGATCCTATCCGCGAAGTAGACCACGAAACGCATGATCTCCAAGATGATCTTTCATATCGAGAATATCCTGTTCGTATTCTTGACGGAACCGAGCGTAGCACCCGACATCGCAACATCAAGTTTCTCAAGGTTCAATGGTCTCATCATTCTGAGAATGAAGCAACCTGGGAGCGCGAAGATCGCTTCGGCTTGAGTACCCCGACCTCTTCCCGACTACACCTGAATCTCGGGATGAGATTCTTGTTTAGTGGGGGTGAGTTGTCACAGCCCTAGTTTCTATTTGCTTGCCAAGCATTCATGCATGCATATTTAAATTTTGAAGTTTTTGATTAGAAAGTGATCAAGCCATAAGGAAGAAAAAATTGACAAAAAGGCAATAGAAATATTACCATAAAATGAACGAGGAAAATGTTCGAAATAACTGAGAAAATAGTGACATGATATAAATTTGTCAAACCAATATTTTAGGTCACACAAACATTTTGAAATGGATTTTTGAATTGATCAAATAACTTTTTGGAATGGAATTACTTTGATTAATATAAAATAAAAGTTTTAGAAGTTATGAAACTGTTATGTGGCATTGGTTATTTTTATCACTGTCACATAACACTATTTTAGGGTTTTATAAAATCTTTAAATATTTTATTTTTTAAAAACTAAACCTAAATGTCAGAAAAGAAATGAAATAAAAATAGAAAAGAGAGGGAAAGAAACTTACCTTACGCTCACCTCGAGGCCCAACTGCCAGGGGGCCTTCCCGTGTCGTCTTCCTCCTCGTGCCAGAAAAGAGAGGGGAAGACGAGCACGACGGCAGCCCCAGGAGCCACCTCCTGCTTCGTTGTGTCGCTGCAGCGCCTCTACTTATATCCTCCCCGCTCCATTCCCCTCCTCCCTTCCTCTATTTCTTCCTCATCTCGCTGCAATTTTCGGTTTGCCCAAGCTCGCCTCCAGCGCGTCTCCGGCCACCCCTCGTTCCCCCGACTAGCCCATCAGCTCCGCCTCATTGAGTCGCTCCTCTCCGTCAACCTCTCCGAGCACCCGAGCCTCCGCAGCGTCGCCATCGCCACCTTCATCCACCTCCGGTCACTGGAGCTCCCCGCTTCGATTCGTTGGACAGAGGGCCTCTCCAACCTCCCCGATGCCGAGAATGGAGCCACAGTGAGCCCCTGCTCCTTTCCACTCTCTCTCCCACGCGAGAACTCCCTCCAGAGCTCCTCCTCGACGAGCCCGACCTCCGGCCGCCGCGCGTGCTCGTCGCCGGCACCTTTTCTGGCCACCCCAGCCCTCCTGCTACCCCCTGCCAGAACGGGCGCTTCGCCAGATTTCTTTAGGCGCAAACCGCATGCGAGATAGTGCCCCGTAGCGTGATTCCGGCCAACTCCGGTGAACCTGCGTCGCAGGCTTGGTCGCCGGTGACCACCCTCCGGTGGGCGTCGACGTGGCTGACCATTACCGCTTAATTAAACACCCCTCAGTCACTGCCAGAGGGCCCCACGGCTAGTCAAACCCCAATTAGGGCTGGTCAGCACGGGTTTAGCCCCTGGGTCACTGACCAATGGGCCCCACTGGTTAGGTTTGACCTGGCCCAGGCGCTGTTGACTGATGACGTCAGTCTGACGTCACAGTGACGCAGTAAAGCTTTTTCTGTTTTAATATAATTCTAGAAAATTGCTAAAACTTGTAAAAATCATAGAAATTAAAATATAACTCGGATGAAAATAATTTATATATGAAAAATTATCAGAAAAATGCAAGGAATCCAATGGTACCATTTTCATACATGTTTGAACAATTTAACCTTGCTGAAAATAACAAATTCACAATAGGCTTATAAATGTATGTAATTGGATTTTGAAAATGATTTATATAGATCAAATAAACTTCAATCAACTTGTGATCACTTGCATTAGGTAAAATCGGCATCATGATAACATGCCATGCTCATGCATCATTGTGAAGCATTCGTCGTGATTAATTTATTCTTGTTGATCTGTTGACAGACCTTGTGAGATGTAGTTATCACCGGCATCGAAGAATAGCTGAGTTCTTCTGATCAACAGGCAAGCAAAACCCCTTTGAACATTCCGACAAAATCCTATTCTCTCGCTCCTGCTCTCATTGTTGGAAATATGCCCTGGAGGCAATAATAAATTAGTTATTATTGTATTTCCTTGTTCATAATAATCATTTATTATCCATGCTAGAATTGTATTGATTGGAAACTCAAATACATGTGTGGATACATAGACAACACACTGTCCCTAGTGAGCCTCTAGTTGACTAGTTCGTTGATCAAAGATGGTCAAGGTTTCCTGACCATAGGAAAGTGTTGTCACTTGACAATGGGATCACATCATTAGGAGAATCATGTGATGGACAAGACCCAAATTATATATGTAGCATATTGATCGTGTCATTTTATTGCTATTGTTTTCTGCGTGTCAAGTATTTGTTCCTATGACCATGAGATCATATAACTCACTGGCACCGGAGGAATACCTTGTGTGCATCAAATGTCGCAACGTAACTGGGTGACTATAAAGGTGCTCTACAGGTATCTCCGAAGGTGTCCGTTGAGTTAGTATGGATCAAGACTGGGATTTTTCACTCCGTGTGACAGAGAGGTATCTCGGGGCCCACTCGGTAATACAACATCACACACAAGCCTTGAAAGCAATGTGAGTAAGTGTAAGTCACAGGATCTTGTATTACGGAACGAGTAAAGAGACTTGCCGATAATGAGATTGAAATAGGTATGCGGATACCGACGATCGAATCTCGGGCAAGTAACATACCGAAGGACAAAGGGAATGATATACGGGATTGCCTGAATCCTTGACACTGAGGTTCAACCGATAAAGTTATTCGGAGAATATGTAGGATCCAATATGGGCATCCAGGTCCCTCTATTGGATATTGACTGAGGAGTACCTCGGGGCATGTCTGCATAGTTATCGAACCCGCAGGGTCTGCACACTTAAGGTTCGGCGATGTTTTAGTATAGTTGAGTTATATGTGTGGTTACCGAATGTTGTTTAGAGTCCCGAATGAGATCACGGACGTCACGAGGGTTTCCGGAATGGTCCGGAGACGAAGATTGATATATAGGATGACCTCATTTGGTTACCGGAAAGTTTTCGGGCATTACTGGGAATGTACCGGGAGTGACGAATGGGTTCCGGATGTTCAGCGGGAGGGGCCAGCCCATCCGGGGAAGCCCATAGGCCTTAGGGGTGCTGCACCAGACCTTAGTGGGCTGGTGGGACAGCCCAAAAGGGCCCTATGCGCAGGAGATAGAAAATCAAAGAGAAAAGAAAAAAAAAGGTAGGAAGGAAGGGAAGGACTCCACCTTCCAATCCTAGTTGGACTAGGATTGGAGGTGAACTCCTCCACCTCCTTGGCCGGTGGACCCTTGGGGTCTTGGAACCTAAGGCAAGTCTCCCCTCCCCTCCTCCTATATATAGTGGGGTTCTAGGGCTGATTTGAGACAACTTTTGCCACGGCAGCCCGACCACAAACACCGTAATTCTGCGGAGCTCGGGCGGAGCCCTGTAGGAGTAGATCCTTCACCACCACCGGAGCGCCATCACGCTGCCGGAGAACTCATCTACTTCTCCTTCTTGCTTGCTGGATCAAGAAGGCCGAGATCATCGTCGAGTTGTACGTGTGTTGAACGCGGAGGTGCCGTCCGTTCGGCACTAGATCGGAGCGGATCATGGGACGGATCGCGGGACGGTTCATGGGACGGTTCGCGGGGCGGATCGAGGGACGTGAGGATGTTCCACTACATCAACCGTGTTTCTTAACGCTTCCTGCTGTGCGATGTACAAGGGTACGTAGATCCAAATCCCCTCTCGTAGATGGACATCACCATGATAGGTCTTCGTGCGCGTAGGAATTTTTTTGTTTCCCATGCGACGTTCCCCAACAGTGGCATCATGAGCTAGGTTCATGCGTAGATGTAATCTCGAGTAGAACACAGAGGGTTTTGTGGACGGTGATGTTCAATATGCTGCCCTCCTTAGTCTTTTCTCAATTCGGCGGTATTGTTGGATTGAAGCGCCCCAGACCGACATTATTCGTACGCTTACGAAAGACTAGTTTCATCGCTTGACATGCAACCTCGTTGCATAAAGATGACTGGCGGGTGTCGATTTCTTCAACTTTAGTTGAATTGGTTTTGACCGAGGCGGTCCTTGGAGAGGTTAAATAGCAATTTGCACATCTCCGTTGTGGTTTTTGCGTAAGTAAGATGTGATCTACTAGATACCCATAGCAGCCACGTAAAACATGCAACAACAATTAGAGGACGTCTAACTTGTTTTTGCAGGGTATGCTTGTGATATGATATGTCCAATGACGTGATGTCATATATTGGATGTATGAGATGATCATGTTGTAATAGTTAATATCGACTTGCACGCCGATGGTACGGAAACCGGCAGGAGCCATAGGGTTGTCTTTAAACTAACGTTTGTGTTTGCAGATGCGTTTACTATATTGCTAGGACGTAGCTTTAGTAGTAATAGCATAAGTAGCACGACAACCCCGATGGTGACACGTTGATGGAGATCATGATGATGGAGATCATGGTGTGGCATCGGTGACAAGAAGATCGTGTCGGTGCTTTGGTGCTGGAGATCAAGAAGCACATGATGATAGCCATATCATGTCACTTATGGATCATGTACCACTCAAATGACTAGACAATTCAGCTCACATGTGCTTCACTTATATATTTTAAGCTAGTTGATTTTGCTCTATGTGCTTCACTTATATCTTTTAGAGCACAGCGGCGCGTGGCTTGGTAGTTGATCTATGCTATGAAAGTAGTCTCAAAAGGGGTAGTTATCCAAAGGGATATGAAAACTTCCACCTTCATGTGCATTGAGTGGTTAGAGAAGTTTGATTCATCTCAATTAGTTTTGAGTTGTGGTTGTGGTAATATTGAAGTTATACTAGTAAGGTGTTGTGGATCTAGAAATACATGTGTTGAAGTTAGTGATTCCCGTAGCATGCACGTATGGTGAACCGCTATGTGATGAAGTGTGAGCATGATTAGTCTGTTGATTGTCATCCTTTGTGTGGTGGTTGGGATCGCGCGATGGTTTATACCTACCAACCCTTCCCCTAGGAGTATGCGTTGAATGCTTTGTTTCTATTACTACTAAAACTTTTGCAACAAGTATATGAGTTCTTCATGACTAATGTTGAGTCCATGGTTTAGATGCACTTTCACCTTCCACCATCACTATCTTCTTTATTGTCGTGCAACTTTCGCCGGTACATAAAACCCACCATTAGCCACCCTCAAAACAGCCACCATACCTACCTACTATGGCTTCTTCAAAGCCATTCCGAGATATATTGCCATGCAACTACCACCATGACATGTGCCACCACTTCTACATTGCCATTGCATGATCATAAGATAGCTAGCATGATGTTCCCATTGAGGTCTATGCCATGCTAGATCATTGTCACGGTACACTACCGAAGGAATCCCATATAGAGTCATCCTTGCTCTAAGTTTTGAGTTGTAAGTGTGATGATCATCATTGATGGAGCATTGTCCCATGTGAGGAAATAAAAGAGGCCAGTGAAGCCCATTTACAAAAAGAGGCCAAATATGCCCACCAAAATAAATAAATAAATAAATAAAAAGAGGCCAAAGAGCCCACCAAAAAAATATGAGAGAAAAAGAGAGAAGGGACAATGCTACTATCCTTCCACACTTGTGCTTATTAAGCACCATGATCTTCATGATTGAGAGTCTCTCGTTTTGTCACCACCATATAGCTAGTGGGAAATTTTCATTATATAACTTGGATTGTATATTCCAATGATAGGCTTCCTCAAAATTGCCTTAGGTCTTCGTGAGCAAGCAAGTTGGATGCACACCCACTAGTTTTCTTTAAGAGCTTTCACATACTCTTAGCTCTAGTCCATCATTTGTATGGCAATCCCTACTCATTCACATTGACATCTATTGATGAGCATCTCCATAACTCATTGATATGCCTAGTCAATGTGACCATCTTCTCCTTGTTTGTCTTGCAACCTCCACCACACTCCACTCCACTTATAGTGCTAATACCATGGCTCACGCTCATGTATTGCGTGAGAGTTGAAAAGGTTTGAGAAAGTAAAGGTGTGAAAACAATTACTTGGCCAATACCGAGGTTGTGCATGACTTAAATTCATTGTGCAAGGATGATAGAGCATAGCCAGACTATATGATTTTGTAGGGATAACTTTCTTTTGGCCTTGTTATTTTGAAAGTTCATGATTACCTTGCTAGTTGGCTTGACTTATTATTGTCTCCACATCAATAGAAAACTATTGTTTTGAATCTAATGGATCTGAACATTCACGTCACATAAGAGGAGTTACAAAGGACATCTATGCTAGGTAGCATGAAAGCATCAAAAATTCATTCTTTATCACTTCCGTACTCGAGGACGAGCAGGAGTTAAGCTTGGGGATGCTTGATACGTCTCAAACGTATCTATAATTTTTGATAGTTTCATGTTGTTATCTTGTCAACTTTGGATGTTTTATATACCTTTTATATCTTTTTTGGGACTAACTTATTAATTCAGTGCCAAGTGCCAGTTCCTGTTTTTTCTGTGTTTTTGACTCTTTTCAGATCTGATTTTGGAACGGAGTCCAAACGGAATAAAATCCCCGAAATAAATTTTTCCAGAACAAAAGAAGATCGAGGGACTTGAGGGCCAAGGCAGAGGGCCCCCAGGGAGCCCACAAGCCCTATTGCCGCGGCCAGGGGGCGCGGCAACCAAGCTTGTGGCCTCCCTGGCGCTCCCCTGCCCTCGCTCTTTGGCCTATAAGTTCCCTAAAATTGCAGAAAAAATCAGGGCATCCACGAAAACACTTTTCCGCTGCCGCAAGCTTCCGTTTCCGCGAGATATCATCTGGAGACCCTTCCCGGTGCCTTGCCGAAGGGGACTTTGGAGTTGGAGGGCTTCTACATCAACATCATCGCCTCTCCAATGACTCGTGAGTAGTCCACTTCAGACCTACGGGTCCGTAGTTAGTAGCTAGATTGCTTCTTCTTACTATTGATCTTCAATACAAAGTTCTCCATGATCTTCATGGCGATCTATCCGATGTAATCCTCTTTGGCGGTGTGTTTCTCGAGATCCAATGAATTGTGGATTTGTGATCAGATTATCTATGAATTATATTTGAGTCTTTGCTGATTTCTTATATGCATGATTTGATATCCTTGTAAGTCTCTCCGAGTCTTGGGTTTTGCTTGGCCAACTAGATTTATGATTCTTGCAATGGGAGAAGTGCTTGGTTTTGGGTTCATACCGTGCGGTGACCTTTCCTAGTGATAGAAGGGGCAACAAGGCACGCATCGTGTTGTTGCCATCAAGGGTAACAAGATGGGCTTTCATCATAGATTTGAGATTGTCCATCTACATCATGTCATCTTGCTTAAGGCGTTACTCTGTTCTTATGAACTTAATACACTAGATGCATGATGGATAGCGGTCGACGTGTGGAGTAATAGTAGTAGATGCAGAAAGTATCCGTCTACTTGTTTTGGACGTGATGCCTATAGATATGATCATTGCCATAGATAATGTCATGACTTTGCGCGGTTCTATTAATTGCTCGACAGTAATTCGTTCATCCACCGTCTACTTGCTTTCATGAGAGAAGCCACTAGTGAACACTACGGCCCCCGGGTCTATTCACAACTATCGTCTCCACTTTTACTTTTACTTTTCTTTGTTTCCTTTTTGCTTTCAGTTCTCACTGTGCAAACAATCTATAAGGGATTGACAACCCCTTCATAGCGTTGGGTGCAAGCTCTTTGTGGTTGTGCAGGTACTTGTGACTTGACGCGATCCTCCTACTGGATCGATACCTTGGTTCTCAAACTGAGGGAAATAATTATCGCCGATGTGCTACATCACCCTTTCCTCTTCAAGGGAACACCAATGCAAGTCTCCAAGGCCGCGGGGAAATCATTTGCATATTTGCCAAGGAAGTCCCTATAGGCGTAGCCCGTAGCAGCAGGATTCCTGGCGCCGTTGTCAGGGAAGGTCCGTTGTCGCAGTAGTAGTGTTCCAAGACTAGTTACTACCGCACATTGGGTTCCGGTAACTCGACCCCTCTCGGCCTATTAACTACTTTGTTCTCAGTCCAGGAGTCAAAGTAGTTCGAAACGTTCATAGGTTGTGGCACGGCCTGCTAAGTGGATGAACGGCCCGCTCGGGGCCGGCTTGGGGCCCTGCTCACATCGTCTGAGGCCATGTTGGAAAACTCGGCCGGACTTGCATTATGGTTTCCAACTCAGATAGGCGACTGCCTTGGGCGTGAGTCATTGTAGGTTAACTTCCGTGGCCGACTCCCTCATTGGGCTTCCGCTTGAAGATTGCCGAGGTGCTTGTTTTATGTGCACTTGGCGATAAGTGGCGGAAGCATGTGTGACGAAGTACACCCCTGCAGGGTAATTATCTACTCGAATAGCCACGTCCTCGGATATGGACTGCTTGGATACTTGCATGGTTCATAGATAACTCTAACGGATACTCTAAAATGGTCCAGATAAGTGTGAGTGCTATGGATGGCCTTCTCGTAGGATGACGATAGAGGATCCATGGTGGTGTATTGATGTGATGGTTATGTGGACTCGTGTGCGCTCTCTCATAAGGAAACGAGAGAGGTATTAAAACTTTGTCGTAGAATAGGTTAGCCAAAGGTCAAAGCTGGCTCTTCTGCAATAAACCCCACAATTCCGTTCATTGATACATGATGCATATGTAGTTAGTTCTGATGTAAGTCTTGCTGAGTACCTTCGTACTCACTGTTGCTTATTTACATTTTTGCAGAAATAGACGTTGTTCTCTCTATGTTACCTCTTGACGTTAACATCGATGGAATAGCTTGGGAACCCAGATAGTGATCTGGCTCCTATGGTAGGGTCGTTGTAGCTTTTAGGCTCTTCCAGCCTGTTTTAATAGATGTCTGTACCCAGACATGTAAATTCCGCTTGATGCTTGTATGCTCTGAATGTTGGGTCATGTGACCCCTTCTGTTTGTAACATTATACTATGTTGGCTCTTCGGAGCCTAATAAATAAATTATGTGTTGTAGAGTTATGTTGTGATGCCATGTTGTATCTACACATATTGTGCATATTGTGTGTATGTTTGCAATGCATTGATATGTGTGGGATTCGACACCTAGTTTTGTGCCTTTAGTAGTACTCTTTACAGGGAAATGCCTCTTTGTGCTTCCACCGAGCCTTGGTAGCTTGCTACTGCTCCGGACACATTGATTGACCGGCATGTATCCTTCTTGGCTGATGTGTCTGTCCCCTCGGGGAAATGTCACGCGGTGTAATGGAGTCCCTGTAGCTTGCTACGACTCGTCTACACTCGTTGATGACCGACACCTACCGTGTTGGGTTATGTATGTCTGTCCCTGTACGGATGTGCCACTTGGGTCCATAACTAGCCATGTCGACCCAGGTTATCTAACATATGATTGCTGGCGACATAGTCATATACGTGAGCCAAAAGGCGCAAACGGTCCCGGCCAAGGTAAGGTGGCAGCCGTGGTGATTACCGTGCGTGAGGCCACAAAGTGATATGATGTGTTACAAGACGGAGTTGTATGGCTTAGGATCGGGGTGCCGACATGTATCAAACAATACAGAAGCAGGTAGTTAGTTAATAAGAAGTGTACCCATCACTGTAGCAGGCTGATCTTGCACTTGACCCATCTCAATGTTGTTGGCCTAACCATGAACATAAGCAGGCTTGGCATTGTTGTTGCAATTTTGATTGTTGCCACTGCAAGTTGAGGGAAGTGCCAGCTAATTCTGATTCTGTGTGCAGTCTCTAGCACGGTGACCTCGACGACCACACTTGAAGCACAACCCGTCCTTGGGACAGGAAGGAGGGGCTTGTGGTGGTGGAGCTGGAGGCCTCGACTGCCTAGCTGGTGCAAGAGGCACACGAGTTGCAGCATAAGACGACCGTTGAGCAAGAGAAGGTGCATGGTACATGTTGTGGGTGAATCCAGATCTTCCACTTCTGAGCAGATGAGCCCGAAAATGAGCGCATGTCACGGTTGCGCTTGCTGCTATCCTTATATTCCTGTAGACCAATTTCAACCTAAATGTCCTTGTTCACCAAGGTGGTGAAATTAGCATAGTCACGAACAAGGAGTGCTAGCTTGATGTGAGGGTGGAGGCCATCACAGAACTTCTCCTGTGTGCGAGCATCGGTTGCAATGTATTCTTCAGCATAGTGGGATAAGTCTAGAAATTCCCGCTGATAAGCATCCATAGTTTTGTTGCCCTGGACGAGGTTGCGGAACTCGTGCTTGTTTCGGTCCATGATTCCCTGAGGAATGTAGCGGGCACGGAAAGCAGCTTGGAACTCCGTCCAAGTGATGACAGTTCCAACACGCTAAGAGCGCATGTGACTATCCCACCATTGAGCAGCAGGACCCATCAGAAAGTAAGCCGCAAAGTTGACATAGCTCTCCAAGGGAACACTGGCAGACTCCAGCTCATAAGAAATGTCACGGAGCCAGTCATTAGCATCAAGAGGCTGGGTTGAGCTACGGTAAATCGCAGGGTTGAGGCGGCTGAAGTCTTGCAGTGTCACGCCTTGCTGCTGGATCAGATTCGGCCTTGGGAATTGGTCCATGAGACCTTGCATAAACTGGCAGTTCAGTTCAAACTGTTGGACCATCCCAGCCATATATTCAGGGGCGGGGATGGTGGATTGTTTGCGACACTACATGGGCGGCCAGCTGGTCTAACCATCTTGTTAAAATTTAACACGGGTAGTTTAGCATAATGTAATTGCACGGGTATGTAATCATTCATGAAGTAATTCAAGCATATTCATAATAACCAAGTTCGACATACACATCCATACATAGGTTCGATTACGGACCATTGCTACTTCTTGAGATTGCGTTGGTTTTTCCCTTAAAGAAGAAAGGGTGATGCAACAAAGTAGAAATAAGTATTTCCCTCAGTTTGAGAACCAAGGTATCAATACAGTACGAGTATCAAGATGGGGCAACAATGAACATGCCCAAAAGCAAACAAACTTGCACCCAACGCGATAAAGGGGTTGTCAATCCCTTCATGATTACTTGCAAGGTGAGATCCGAAGTTGATAAAAGGTGAAAAGAAATAAAAGTGCAGCATAGTATTTTTGGTATTTTTGTATTCAGATCTGAATATATGATGTGTAAAATAGACCCGGGGGCCATAGTGTTCACTAGAGGCTTCTCTCATGATAGCAAGTATTACGGTGGGTGAACGAATTAATGTCGAGCAATTGATAGAATCGCGCAAAGTCATCACGATATCTAAGGCAATGATCATACATATAGGCATCACGTCCGAGACAAGTAGACCGATACTGTATGCATCTACTACTATTACTCCACACATCGACCGCTATCCAGCATGCATCTAGTGTATTAAGTTCATGACAAACAGAGTAACGCCTTAAGCCAGATGACATGATGTAGAGGGATAAACTCATGCAATATGATATAAACCCCATCTTTTTACCCTTGATGGCAACAACACGATGTGTGCCTCGCTACCCTTTCTGTCACTGGGTGAGGACACTTCTCCCGTTGCAAGAATTAAGTTTGCCAAACAAAACCCATAACTCGAAGAGAATTACAAGGATACGAAATCATGCATATAAGAAATTAGAGGAGACTCAAATAATATTCATAGATAATCTGATCATAAATCCACAATTCATCGGATCTCGACAAACGCACCGCAAAAGAAAGTTACATCGGATAGATCTCCATGAAGATCATGGACAACTTTGTATTGAAGATCCAAGAGAGAGAAGAAGCCATCTAGCTACTAGCTATGGACCCGTAGGTCTGTGGTGAACTACTCACGCATCATCGGAGAGGCAATGGTGCTCATGAAGAAGCCCTCCGTGTCCGAATCCCCCTCCGGCAGGGCAACAGAACGGTCCCTAGATGGGATCTCGCGGAGACAGAAGCTTGCAGCGGCGGAAAAGTATTTTCGTGGCTCTCTTCTTTGGTTCCGGGATTTTTGGGAATTTATAGGCGAAAGAGGTAGGGCAGAGGAGCCACGAGGGGCCCACGAGCCTGCTAGGCGCCCCCCTAGGGTGCGCCTAGGGGGCTCGTGACCTCCCACGAGACCTCCTGCCTTGGTTCTGAAGTCCTCTCCGTATCTTCTATTTTGGAAAAAATCATCCCGCGGGTTTTATTTCTTCTGGACTCTGTTTAATATTATTTTCTGAAAAAGGTCAAAAACACGGAAAAAACAGAAACTGGCACTAGGCACTGAGTTAATAGGTTAGTCCCAAAAATGATATAAAATGGCATATAAATGCATATAAGACATCCCAAGTTGATAATATAATAGCATGGAACAATCAAAAATTATAGATACGTTGGAGACGTATCAAGCATCCCCAAGCTTAACTCCTGCTCGTCCTCGAGTAGGGAAGTGATAAAGACCGAGTTTTTGATATGGAATGCTACCTAACATATTTGTTCTTTGTAACTTCTTCATTGTGGCATGAATGTTCAGATCCATAAGATTCAAAACAATAGTTTAATATTGACATGAAAACAATAATACTTCAAGCATACTAGCAAAGTAGTCATGAACTTTGAAATAACAAGGCCAAAGAAAGTTATCCCTACAAAATCATATAGTCTGGCTATGCTCCATCGTCCCTACACAATGAATTTAAATCATGCACAACCCCGGTATTAGCCAAGTAATTGTTTTTGTACTCTTACTTTCTCAACTTTTCAACTCTCACGCAATACATGAGCGTGAGCCATGGATATAGCATTGTATGTGGAATAGAGTGTGGTGAAGGTTGTGAGGCAAAAAAGAGGAGATGGTCACATCGACAAGGCGTATCAATGGGTTATGGAGGTGCCCATCAATAGATATCAATGTGAATGATTAGGGATTGCCATGCAATGGATGCACTAGAACTATAAGTGTATGAAAGCTCAAAAAGAAAACTAGTGGGTGTGCACCCAACTTGCTTGCTCATGAAGACCTAGGGCAATTTTGAGGAAGCCCATCATTGGAATATACAAGCCAAGTTATATAATGAAAATTCCCACTAGTATATGAAAGTGACAAAACAAGAGACTCTCTATCACGAAGAACGTGGTGCTATTTTGAAGCACAAGTGTGGAAAAAGATAGTAGCATTGTCCCTTCTCTCTTTTTCTCTCATCATTTTTTGTTTGGGCTCTTTGGCCTCTTTTTTTCTCTTTTTCTTTTGGTGGGCATCTTTGGCCTCTTTTCTCCTTTTTTTTATTTCCTCACATGGGACAATGCTCTAATAATGATGATCATCACACTTTTATTTACTTACAACTCGATATTTAGAACAATAATGACTCTATATGAAATGCCTCCGGCAGTGTACCGGGATGTGCAACGATCTAGCTTAGCATATGACGTTGGAACATCTCGCTATCTATCTTACGATCATGCAAAGGAAAATGAAAATGACGGCACATGTCATGAGACGGGACGGTGGAATTTGCATGGCAATATATCTCGGGATGGCTATGAAAATGCCATAATAGATAGGTATGGTGGCTGTTTTGAGGAAGGTATATGGTGGGTTTGTGCACCGGTGAATGTTGTGCGGCACTAGAGAGGCTAGCAATGGTGGAAGGTGAGAGTGCATCTATACCATGGACTCTCATTAGTCATGAAGAACTCATATACTTATTGTGAAAGTTTTATTAGTAATAGAAACAAAGTGCTAAACGCATACTCCTAGGGGAAGGGTTTGTAGGTGTTAACCATCGCTCGATCCCGACCGCCACACAAAGGATGACAATCAATAAATTGATTATGCCCCGACTTCCTAACATGGCGGTTCACCATACGTGCATACTACGGGAATCACTAACCTCAACACAAGTATTTCTAGATTCACAACACCCTACTAACATAACTCTAATATTAGCAAATCCATATCTCAAAACTAATTGTGAGGAATCAAACTTCTCTTACTAATCAATGCACTTGAATATGAAAGTTTTTATTATATCCTCTTTGGATGCCTATCATATTTAGGACTAATTTCATAGCACACGCCAATTACCAAGTTACTTAGAGACAGAACACTCTCAAAATGATATAAGTCAAGATTGTGAGTTTTTATTTCTACAAAATATGACACCGTTGTTCTCTAAAAAGATTTAAGTGAAGCACTTAGAGCAAAATTATCTAGCTCAAAAGATATAAGTGAAGCTCATTGAGTATTCTAACAAATTCACGATGAGTGCATGTCCCTCTCAAAAAGGTGTGCAGAAAGGATGATTGTGATTAAACAAAAAGCAAAGACTCCTATAATACACGACGCTCCAAGCAAAACACATATCATGTGGTGAATAAAAATATAGCTCCAAGTAACGTTACCGATGGATTGAAGACGAAAGAGGGGATGCCTTCCCGGGGCATCCCCAAGCTTAAGCTTTTTGGTGTCCTTGGATTTGGCTTGGGATGACTTGGGCATCCCCAAGCTTTAGCTCTTTCCACTCTTTATTCCATTGTCCATAAGAACATCACCCAAAACTTGAAAACTTCACAACACAAAACTTAAACAGAAACTCGTGATATCATTAGGATAAGAAAACAAACCACAAACTTTTTAGGTACTGTAGTAAACTTAATTTCCATTTATATTGATGTTATATTACTGTATTCTCACTTTTCCATGGCTCGTACCACCCCCCCCCCCCTGATACTAACCATAGTTTCATCAAAATAAGTAATCAACACAACAAAAACAGAATCTGTCAAAAACAGACCAGTCTGTAGAAATCTGTATATTTTGTATACCTCTGGTATCCCAAAAATTCTGAAACATTATGGAAATTAGGATAATTTGCATATCAATCAGCAGAAAAAAGAATCAACTCAAAAGCTCTTTCTGGATAGGAACTAAAAATAATTTCGTGAGCACAAAGTTTCTGTATTTTTTCGGCATGATTAAACAACTATCACCGAAACTAATTATAAAGGTTCTACTTGGCACAAACACTAATTAAAACATAAAAAGAACAATAATAAATCATGATGGTGTGGACTCAACAAAACATAAAGTGAAAAGCAAAAATAAATTTATTCATTGGGTTACCTCCCAACAAGCGTATTGTTTAACGCCCTTAGCTAGGCATAACGATTTCAATGATGCTCACATAAAAAGTAGTAGTTGAGATATGAAAAAGAGCATCATGAATGGCAAAAACACGTTTAAGTCTAACCCACTTCCTATGCATAGGGATTTTGTGGGCAAACAATTTATGGGAACAAGAATTAACTAGCATAGGAAGGCAAAACAAGCATAACTTCAAAACGTTGAACACATAGAGAGGAAGCTTGATATTATTGCAATATGTAAAAGCATATGTTCCTCTCTCATAGTAATTTTCAGTAACATCATGAAGGAATTTTACATTATAACTATCACACAAAGCATTACTTTCATGATCAATTATAGCATAAGGGTCATCACCAAAACTTGGGAAACAAAAAATATCATCTTCATCAAGCATAGCATCCCCAAGCTTGGTGGTTTTGCATATCATTAGCATCATAGATATTCAGAGAATTCACACTAACAACATGGCAATCATGTTTTTCATTCAAGCAGATATCATGAACCACTTTATAATTTTCTTCTTTCAACACTTCATCAAAATTTTCAGATTCATGATTTTCAAACAATACTCCATAGAGACAGTCAAGTGCACTCAACTCACTAGCAAATTGTTCATCATAATTTGGTCTTTTGAAAAGATTAGCAAGTGGATGAGGATCCATATCAATAGATTTTTAGCAAGCAAAGATGCAAGCAAATAGAAGGCACATGGCGACACAAGCAAACATAGCAACAAAAAGGCGAACTGAAGAAGAGCGAATAAAAAGGAAAATCTTTTTAGTATTTCCGGAAAATCGTTTTAGAAGTGGGGGAGAGGAAAACGAGAGGCAAATGGCAAATAATGTAAATGCAAGAGATGAGTTTGCGATAGGTAATTGGTAGATATGCTTCACTTGACTACTCCCCGGCAACGGCGCCAGAAATTCTTCTGCTACTTCTTGAGCTTGCGTTTGTTTTTTCCTTGAAGAGGAAAGGGTGATGCAGCAAAATAGAAATAAGTATTTCCCTCAGTTTGAGAACCAAGGTATCAATCCAGTAGGAGTATAAAGATGAGGCACCAATGAACCTGCGCAAAACCAAACAAACTTGCACCGAACGCGATAAAGGGGTTGTCAATCCCTTCACGATTACTTGCAAGGTGAGATCTGAAGGTGATAAAAGGTGAAAAGAAATAAAAGTGCAGCAAAGTATTTTTGGTATTTTTGTATGTAGATCTGAATATATGATGTGTAAAATAGACCCGGGGGCCATAGTGTTCACTAGAGGCTTCTCTCATGATAGCAAGTATTACGGTGGGTGAACGAATTACTGTCGAGCAAATGATAGAATCGCGCAAAGTCATGACGATATCTAAGGCAATGATCATACATATAGGCATCACGTCCGAGACAAGTAGACCGATACTATCTGCATCTACTACTATTACTCCACACGTCGACCGCTATCCAGCATGCATCTAGTGTATTAAGTTCATGACAAACAGAGTAACGCCTTAAGCAAGATGACATGACGTAGAGGGATAAACTCATGCAATATGATATAAACCCCATCTTTTTACCCTTGATGGCAACAACATGATGCGTGCCTCGCTACCCTTTCTGTCACTGGGTGAGGACACTGCACGGTATGAACCCAAAACCAAGCACTTCTCCCATTGCAAGAATTATAGATCAAGTTGGCCAAACGAAACCCATAACTCGAAGAGAATCACAAGGATACAAAATCATGCATATAAGAAATAAGAGGAGACTCAAATAATATTCATAGATAATCTGATCATAAATCCACAATTCATCAGATCTCGACAAACACATCGCAAAAGAAAGTTACATGGAGAACTTTGTATTGAAGATCCAAGAGAGAGAAGAAGCCATCTAGCTACTAGCTATGGACCCGTAGGTCTATGGTGAACTACTCACACATCATCGGAGAGGCAATGGTGTTAATGAAGAAGCCCTCTGTGTCTGAATCCCCCTCCGGCAGGGCACTAGAACGGTCCCCAGATGGGATCTCGCGGAGACAGAAGCTTGCGGCGGCGGAAAAGTATTTTTGTGGCTCTCTTCTTTGGTTTCGAGATTTTTGGGAATTTATAGGCGAAAGAGGTAGGGAAGAGGAGCCACGGGGGGGCCACGAGCCTGCTTGGCGCCCCCCTAGGGCGCGCCTGGGGGGCTCCTAACCTCCCATGAGACCTCCTGTGTTGGTTCTCAAGTCCTCTACGTATCTTCTGTTATGGAAAAAATCATCCCGCAGGTTTTATTCCGTTTGGACTCCGTTTAATATTCTTTTCTGAAAAAGGTCAAAAACATGAAAAAACAAAAACTGGCACTAGGCACTGAGTTAATAGTTTAGTCCCAAAAATGATATAAAATGGCATATAAATGCATATAAGACATCCCAAGTTGATAATATAATAGCATGGAACAATCAAAAATTATAGATACGTTGGAGACGTGTCAACCATTGACTACAAGTTCAAAATTTGGTGATAACCTGGACTCACTAGGCGGGACGGAGGCATGCGGTGGAGGGATACAACAATGATACTGTCGGGACCCCGATCCTAAGCCATAGGAATCCAGCCTGTAACACATCGCATCTCTTTGTGGTCTCACGCACGGTTAACACCACGGTTGTAGCCTTACCTTAGCCGGGACCGTTTGCGTCTTTTGACTCACGTATGCGATAGGTGTCGATAGCAATCCAATGTCAAAGAACCCGGATCGACATGTCTAGTCATAAACCAAAGTGGCAGTTTCGCACAAGGACGGGCATACATGACCCAACAAAGCAGGTGTCGGTCATCAGCGAACGTAGACGAGTCGTAGCAAGCTACAAGGACTCCATTACGTCGCGTGACATTTCCCCAAAGAGGACAGACACAACAGCTAAGAAGGACACATGCCGGTCAACCAATGTGTCCGGAGCAGTAGCGGACTACCAAGGCTCGTTGGATCACAAAGGGGCATTTCCTTGTAAGGAGTGCTACTAAAGTTCACGACACATATCAAGTATGACACACGTACGCATGGCATACCGATATGTATAGATACATCGATGGCATCACAACATAACCATAAACATACAACCTTTATTCAAGAGGCTCGGAAGAGCCACACACATAATATTACACATTAAGGTCTCTTGACCCATAATAGCAGTCATACAAATACAAGCCAGCGGAAGAGTTATAAACTGTCTGGGTACAGACAGTGCAACTAGAAGGCACATGGCCTGACTATACTACAGAGCCGACGTAAGGCCAGATCGTAGCTAGGACACCAGCTACTCGTCGTCGTCGATGTCTACGAAGAACCCTCCATTAGGGTCATTAGCAACCTCTGCAACATTTATTAAGCAAACATGAGTACGAAGGTACTCAGCAAGACTTTAGGAGAACTAACTACTCATGCAAGGTATCAAAAGGTATTGTGGGGTTTCATGCGGGAAGCCAGCATTTGACTCGTGGCTAGACAACTTGCATTTTGAAATTAGTTTTGACAACTTGATTTCTCGCACACGAGTCCACTAACACCACAACAATACACTATCGTGGAATCATTCTGTCTCCATACGGAAATGCCGCCCACGACACTCACGCTTATCTTGACAAATTTTATGAGTAGCCATTGAAGTTATCTATGAACAACATATGTCTCCAAGTAGTCCATATCCGCGAACGCGGTTATTCGAATAGATCATAACCCTGCAGGGGTGTACTTCGTCACACACGCTCTCGCCACTTATCGCCATGTGCACGTCATGCACCTCGGCAACCTTCAAGCGGAAGCCCAGCGAGGGAGTCGGCCACGACCGTTAACCACACTAGTACCTAGTCCAGGTTTATCGCCTATCTGAGAGTAACCCGTACGGAAGTCCGGCAGGGGTTTCCGCCACGGCCTCAAACGATGTGCGCAGGGTTCCCAAGCCCACCATCCGGGTGCCACTTGGTACACCGTGCCACTGCCTACCGCATCACGGCCCACCTCTCAGGTCAGCACCATGCACGGCCTCCAGCATTACTATAAACACCAGAAACTACTTGCAACTCCTGGACCGAGTACTACGCGATTAATAGGCCGAGCGGGGTCATATTTCAGGGCCCAGCATGTGGTAGTATCTAGTCTTGGATTACATACACGGAACTCAGTTCCTAAGGACGGTTCCAATGAAACAACCCGCCATGTACTCCTACACAGCCTTTCACCGGTACCTTTACCAAATCAAGTTCAACACACAACCTTTGCTCATCAAACACATTTCACAATTCTGTTCATCTCCCAGATGATAGACCATACACAACTCTAAGCATAGCATGCATAGCAGGATAAGGCACATCACAGCTCAAGCAACTACCAGGTATGCTAGGTTGCAAGGTTTGGCTATTTACTGTGACAAGGTTAAGTCATGCAAAGGAAGTGGGTTCAACTATCGTGGCAAAGCAGTTGAAGCATTTGATCTTAAATGCAATAAATAGGTGCAGGAGCAAGAACATGGGAGTTATCGGAATGATCAAAGGGGTTGCTTGCCTTGTTGCTCAGAGGAGGAACGATATCCGTCAGACGGATATTCGGTGGAATCCGGGGGTGCGGAGCCTACCGAAATGAATGGCAACATTCAATAACAATCATATGCACTCAAAATGATGCATGAGCATGGCATGAGAATGCAAGGTGACAAGTTATTATTTTCAACATGTATTAGGTTTAGAGTTGATTTGAATCACATTCGAATAGCAATTCAAACGGGGTATTCTCGGATACCGGTTTAATTGATTCGACCTGATGCTCAGATCAACTTGATGTTAACATGCATGAAATGTCATGTTATGGTACTGAATTGTAATTAGGACAGTGGTGAACATTGTATATATAATGGAATTTGAATATTTTTGCAAATTCCATTTATAAAGTGATTATAAGAATTGAATTATTCCTTATTCCACAATTTAGGGTTCTGTAACTTTTTCAAACATAGTTGAAAATAGCATAATCAGAATCCTTGAATTTTTCTGATACTTTTTCATATATAAATTATTTTCATTGGAGTTACAGATTAATTTCTATGATTTCTACAATTTTTAGCAATTTCCTGAATTAGTTTTATACTGGAAATTCTATTTATAGCATCAGGCTGACGTCAGCAGGTAAGCCGACCTGTTGAGGTCAAACCTGACAGGGGGGCCCCACTGGTCAGCCTCTTTGGGACTAATCCCGCGCTGACCAGCCCTAACTGAGGTTTGACTTGGCCTTGGGCCCACTTGTCAGCGAGTGATTAGGTCCCTAAGCTGCTGGGTTAGCTTTGCCACGTCGGCATCCACCGGCGGCGAGGTCGTCCTCGCTGGCGGGGAGCCTCCGGCGACCACCAGCACGGTGGAGGGGCTCGGGAATGGCGCACAGGGGGCCAAATGCTGCGCGGAGAGCACCAGAGGAACGGCACGTCTCCCGCAGCTTCATTTCTGCACCTAGCCGGGGCTGATCTGGCCGGAGATGACGCCGGCGACGAGCTTGGCGGCGGCCAAGGCTCGGGCGTCATCGGGGTCTTTGAATCAGAGGGATCTACACTCGGTTCTTAGCTGCTACAGCATCTACGCGTCGTCCTGGAGCTACTGGTGCCCTCGGAAGGACGAGCTGATCATCGGAGGGCTACCAGCGACGAGCGGCAGCGGCGGTCCTCGTCGGGCTCCGGTGAAACTAGAGCTAGAGGAGGGGATCGACGGGGGAAACTTAGGGGAAACGACCGCATGCTCACGGGGAGTGCAGAGCAGAGCTTAGACGGCTCGGGGAAGGCCTGGGGTCGACGAATCGACGGGAGAGGTCCGACGGCCGGAGGTGGAAGACGACGGCGTTGCGGGCGTTGCAGGGCTCGAGGAAGCTTCGGCTTCTGCAGAGATGACCAGGGCGACGAGGCGGAGCTAATGGCGTGCTCTGGGAGGGAATCCTATGGCCAGGGGCATGGGCAGCTCGAGCTCGAGCTCGGCTCTAATGGCGGCAGCAAGGAGGAGGAGGAGATCCGGGAGGAGGAAGAGAACCGAGGCGGGGAATGGATAGGGGAGGCTCTGGGGAGCTTATCCCCGTCGTCGCCAGCGCGAGGCGGCGGCCAGGCAGGCACGCAGGTGCGTGGCCGCACCGGAGGAGGCGGCGGCCACCTCCTGCTGCCTACTGGCGCGAGGGAGGGGACGAGCGGGGAGATGGGCCGGGCCAAGCTTAGGCGACAGGTAAGGTTTCCCATTTTTTTCTGTTTTGTTTTTTTCTATTTTGCTAACTATTGTTTTGCTAATTAATTCAGCTCCAAAACAAAAAGTAAAAACTATTTTAGACCTCCTGAAATATTTGTTATAATATCCCCACTCATTTCCAAGGTTTTCAACATTTTTGGAAAATTATAGTTTCTGATTTCAAATTTTAAATTTGAAACCAGTGGCTTTTTGCATTTATTCAAAAAGCTTAAAGTGCCAAGAAAATAGTTTTCTCCAATGCTCATTTACTTTCATGATTTATCACAAAGTTTGAACATTTCTTGAGGCCATTTTGGGTTCATTGATTTTGAACTAGTTTGAGATTTCCTTTAATTGAAATGGTGGCTAGGGTTTTGAGTTTTTTTTTCCTTTGCCACTTTGTTGTTTTTGTTGAAACTTCTTAGATGCAAATGCAAAGAAGACATGAGCACAATGCTATCTTGCTTAAGGGTTAGGGATGTGACAACTCACTCCCACTCAAAGAATCTCGTCCCGACATTTAGAAGTCGTCGGGAATAACGCAGGATATTCAAGTCGGAGACGATCCTCTCTTTCCCAAGTTGCCTCCCTTTCAGAATGATTTGACAATTGAACTTTAAGAAACTTGAGGTTTCGACATCGAGTGGTACGCTCAGCTTGATCAAGAATACGCAGGGGGTATTCTCGGTAAGAAAGGTTATCTTGTAGATCAAGCGTTTCGTGGTCCACTTCACGGATAGGATCCGAGAAGCAACGCGTGAGTTGCGAGATGTGGAAAACATCATGAACCTTGGAAAGATGCGGAGGAAGTTCCAACTGGTAGGCAACTTCTCCTCGTTTGGCAAGAATGCGAAAAGGACCAATGTAACGAGGAGCCAATTTGCCCTTGATACCGAAACGATGGGTACCCTTCAAAGGTGTAACCCGAAGGTCAGCCTTCTCGTCAACTTCAAAGGTCACAGCCTTATGATGACGATCATATTGGCTCTTTTGACGAGACTGGGCTGTTTTCAACTTTTCACGAATAATGCGAACCTGCTCTTCTGCATCCTGGATCATATCCGGGCCAAAGAGTTGCCTCTCTCCGGTTTCTGACCAATTAAGAGGGGTTCGACATCTTCGTCCATAGAGAACTTCAAAAGGGGCTTTGCCCAAGCTCGATTGGTAGCTATTGTTATAAGCGAATTCGGCGAATGGAAGGCACTTTTCCCAATTCATACCGAATGATATAACACAAGCTCGGAGCATATCTTCTAGGATTTGATTCACTCTTTCTACTTGACCACTTGATTGGGGATGGAAAGCAGTGCTAAAAGATAAGTGAGTCCCCATGGCATTCTGAAAACTTTCCCAGAAGCGAGAAGTAAAGATACTTCCACGGTCCGAGTTAATTTCCAGGGGAACACCATGAAGAGACACTATTCGAGAGATATATAACTCTGCTAGCTGGCTAGCTGTTATACTCTCACGAACAGGAAGAAAATGAGCCACTTTGGAAAGACGGTCAATGACCACAAAGATAGCATTATTTTCTTTCTTGGTCTTGGGAAATCCGGTAATGAAATCCATGCTAACTTTATCCCATTTCCATTCAGGAATAGCTAAAGGTTGAAGGGTGCCAGCACGCCTTTGATGTTCTGCCTTAACTCGATGACAAACGTCGCAGTTAGCAACGAACTCAGCAATTTCTCTCTTCATCCTAGTCCACCAGAACCTCTGGCGTAGGTCCTGATACATCTTAGTACTACCGGGATGAATCGTGAGAGGAGAATCATGAGCCTCCTTAAGGATTAACTGCCTTAGATGTGGGTTCTTAGGAACCATTAAACGATTCTGGAAGAACACAACACCTTGATCATTCATGGAAAATTCTTTAGCGTTTCCGCTAAAAATATTCTCCTTTATCCGTGATATACCCTTGTCACGCTTTTGGCCAGCTATAATTTGATCCTTAAGAGTAGGCTTCGCCACCAAGGTAGAAAGGAATCCTTGAGGAACAATATGAAGATTCAACTTCTGAAAGTCCTCATGGAGATGTGGTTGACCTTGTTGTACCATCAAATTGTTACAATAAGATTTACGACTTAGTGCATCGGCCATAACATTGCCCTTCCCCGGGGTGTAAGTTATCCCTAAGTCGTAATCCGAGATCAACTCAACCCACCGTCTTTGCCTGAGATTCAAATCCGGCTGGGTGAAGATATATTTCAGACTTTGGTGATCAGTGAATATTTCGCAACGATTACCCAAAAGGTAATGTCGCCAGATTTTTAGAGCATGGACCACAGCTGCAAGCTCAAGGTCATGTGTGGGATAATTATCCTCATGTGGATGCAACTGTCGAGATGCGTATGCGATCACATGACGATCTTGCATGAGAATGCAACCTAATCCTTGTCGCGAGGCGTCGCAATAGATAACAAAGTCCTTAGAAAAATCTGGTGGTAACAACACAGGTGCGGAAGTGAGGCGTCTTTTCAGTTCCTGAAAACTATGCTCACAGTGTGGTGTCCACTCGAACTTTTTATCTTTCTTGAGGAGTTCAGTTAGAGGTTTTGCAATCTTGGAGAAATTCTCGATAAAGCGGCGACAATAGCTCTCTAGACCAAGAAAACTCCTAACTTGCTTAACCGATTCAGGTTGAGTCCAATCAAGGACAGCTTGAACTCTCTCGGGATTGATAGCAATACCCTTACCAGAGATTACGTGGCCTAGATAGGTCACTTCTGGTAACCAGAATTCACATTTTGAAAATTTGGCATAAAGGCGATGCTCTCGAAGTTTCATCAATACCAGCCTTAGATGCTCGGCATGTTCTTGTTCATTCTTTGAGTAGATGAGAATATCATCGAGGTATACTACGACGAATTTACCCAAATACTCCATAAAGATTGAATTCATCAGTCGAGAGAAGGTGGATGGGGCATTGGTTAAACCGAAGGACATAACGGTGTACTCATATTGGCCATAACGAGTAACAAAGGCCGTTTTCGGAATGTCCCAGTTCTTAATCTTGATTTGATGGTATCCCAACCTCAAATCCATTTTAGAGAAGACTGAGGATCCAGCGAGCTGATCGTACAGATCGTTGATCCTGGGGAGCGGATACTTGTTCTTTATCGTGACCAGATTAACCGGTCGATAATCCACAACCATCTGATCCGTTCCGTCTTTCTTCTTGACCAAGAGGACGGGACAAGCCCAAGGAGAAGAGCTAGGATGAATGAAATCCTTGCTCAAGGCCTCATCTAATTGCTTCTTAAGTTCGGCTAGCTCTAGGGGTGCCATCTTATAAGGTCTTCTGGCTATTGGGACAGTTCCCGGAACAAGATCTATCACAAACTCTACATCTCTGTCAGGTGGAATTCCTGGCAGTTCCTCTAGAAAAACATCCGGGAAGTCACGGACTACCGGAATGTCTTCAAGTTCCGGAAGAGGGTTGGCATTTAAGGAATAGAGCTGGCATTTGGCAACTCGAGTAGAGACATTTACTATCTCACCCGAGGAATGGGTAAGCTGGACATTTCTAGAGTGAGTATCAATCTTGGCATAGTGAGCTGACATCCAGTCCATGCCCAAGATGATATTAATATCCGAAGATTTCAATGCTATCAATGAGGCTAGAAAAACTAGCCTGTCTACTAGAATTTCATTGTCATAGGTTATCCTAGAGGTTTGCCATTTACTACCAGGGGTTTGGACAACCAATGGGATTGGCATATCACAAAATGACATGTTATGCAACTGTGCATAACTTTCTGAAATGAAGGAGTGAGAAGACCTAGTGTCAAAGAGAACGGACGCTGGGTGATGATTAACAAGAAGCGTACCCAGCATGACGTTGGGATCCTCTGCAGCTTCTTCTGCTGACACATAGTTCACACGGCCACGTGCAGGAGTTGGCTTCACGTAAAAAGCTTTGTCCGACTTGGCCTGCCCGACGGACTTTCCGGGTTGCTTGGCACCCACATTCTGAGGACACGCACGGGAATAATGCCCTGGTTCTCCACACTTGTAGCATATCACCTGGTTGGCACGTGGTGCAGCATTGCTAGCAGGACCACCATAAGCTTTTGCTGGAGGGTTGGCCTGATTCATCTGAGGCGCCACGTAGGATGGCCTCGGATTGTATCTTGGCGGCAGAGAACTGTTTGGAACCCACAGCCTGCGTTTTGGAAACGCGGAACCAGAAGATGAGCCAAAGTCACGGGAGTGCTTCCTTGTGGCTTCAAAGTCAGAATGACCAGTCTCCGCACTGATCGCTTTGTTGACCAGGGCTTGAAAACTTGCACACTCATGGAGGCGCAGGTCTCGACGGAGCTCAGGGCTCAGACCCTTACGGAATCTTGCTTGCTTCTTGGCGTCAGTAGACACCTCCTCTGTTTCATAGCGGGCGAGGTTACCGAACTCGCGGCTATAGGCATCCACAGACAACTTGCCCTGAGTGAAGGCACATAACTCCTCTCTCTTTCTGTCCATCAGGCCCTCTGGAATATGGTGCAGACGAAAAGTTGCACTGAAGTCTGCCCATGTGGCCACTGGTTCAGCGGGACGCATAGCTTCAAAATTCTCCCACCACAGATTGGTGGGTCCCTCCAGGAAATACGCCGCAAAGGTCACCTTGTCGGCCTCAGACACATTCGCCGAGCGAATCTTGCGTGAGATGCTGCACAGCCAGTCATCAGCGTCGAGGGGATCGACGGAATGATGAAACTTTGGAGGATTCAGCTTCACAAAGTCATTGAGGGACACTGCAGCATTCCTAGGCTGTCGAGCCGTATTCTGCTCAATACGCTCTAGCAGTCGGTTGGTCTCCCTTTTGTTTCTTTCTGCCTCAAGCATCACTTCTACCAGAGAAGGTGGGTGAGGCAGGTCTTCCTGCGACGCTTGACTACCCTCACCTTGCTCATGAGCAGGGGCACGGTTCAACCTGGTGAACACCATCCTGACAAACAAACTCATAGCTTAGACCAATATCATATCAATACTAGCTATGGATTAAGAATGTACTGAACACACGGAATGCGGAAATGAATATCCGAACAACATGGTAACAAGCAACTGCTATATATACACCATGGTTCATACACACCCTTACATAGTTCAGTACAACCTTAACCGTAGAGAAAACTGATGAAATTGTGAAACTACTCATCAGAGGCGTACAAGCTTCCTATACATTATTTATCTAGGCCTCCGGAATTCATTTCACATTACTACCATACTTCACAAGTCACGTAGGACTGTGAACATACGGCTACTACCATACTATCCTTCCGCTCACAGCTCAGGCATCCGCATAGAACATCTCATAGAGATTACCTCCATGACCTCGAAGCTCAACCTGCGGATCAGGAAACACTCTAGCCTGAGATCCCTGGGATCCATAAGGGCACGGATGTGGCCTTGGTCCCCTGACTGGTGGTAAGAGGGGTCCCCGAAGAGGTGTGACTCCTCCTATAGCTGGCCAGTCAACGTGGGCCGGAAGATGGGTCCTAACAGGGTTCAGCATCTCCATCTCTCCATACCCTGTCTGGACTACCGGTGCCAGCTGCGTCAAAGCTGTCCACAGACGGGCACGGGTAGCATAAAGCTCCATGCGGAGAGCACGAGCATCCTTGTCTATGTTCTCTAGCATCTCAACAGTGGTCTACAGAAGTGGATCCTCCATAGAAGAATCAAAATAGACTCCACTGAGGTATCCCTCTTCACCAGACTGAGAGGCCGGAACATAGCAGAACTCTGAATTCTGCAGCAGTGCATGTCTCGCTCTCATAATAGTCAGCATTGAATAGGCAGCATCCTGTACTGCCATGTCAACGGTGACCCCCAACCCATAGGACCAATGGATTGGCTTCTCAGCTCCAGGGTAGTCTGGAAATACCCTAACAGTGCAGATGTTCTGGCTCTGGTTGAAGTCTCGGTACTGTTCCTCCACTGTGTACTCGGGGTACCAGTGGTAACCGCACACCGACATCACCCTGACCAGCATGGCCGTATGACCCGGTACATCAATGCACCTGGTCAGACGTACCACCTGACGAGAAGGACGGCCAGGCATCTGTAAATAGAGAGTAATGCAAAAGCATTAGAGCTCTGAATGCAAAATTGGGCAGCATAACGGCTGTAAATGCTCAAAACAAATTTGAGACAACCCAAAATGGAATAGCGTAACCACTCAACTATCAAGTTCAACTCTCTGGTCACCAAACTTACTTCCTGCTTCCTAGGAATAAAAGAAACCCAATATCTCTCGACCCGTAGTCCTATAAGCTACCGATCGGAAACACGAGCCTAGGAGAAGATGAGTAACCTAGTCCCTAATTCCCGCAGAAGAGACGAGGATGATCAGAATAGAATAACTTGAGAAGAGAACAAGAGTGTTACGTTCCCTTCCACAAACAATTCCCTTATATATAACTAAGAAATTCTAGACTCAACTTCGACCAGTTTGGCTTAGTAATCCTACAGTCAGTCAGGCTCTGATACCAACGCTGTCGGGACCCCGATCCTAAGCTATAGGAATCCAGCCTGTAACACATCGCATCTCTTTGTGGTCTCACGCACGGTTAACTCCACGGCTGCAGCCTTACCTTAGCCGGGACCGTTTGCGTCTTTTGAATCACGTATGCGATAGGTGTCGCTAGCAATCCAATGTCAAAGAACCCGGATCGACATGTCTAGTCATAAACCAAAGTGGCAGTTCCGCACAAGGACAGGCATACATGACCCAACAAAGTAGGTGTCGGTCATCAGCGAACGTAGACGAGTCGTAGCAAGCTACAAGGACTCCATTACGTCGCGTGACATTTCCCCAAAGAGGACAGACACAACAGCTAAGAAGGACAAATGCCGGTCAACCAATGTGTCCGGAGCAGTAGCGGACTACCAAGGCTCGTTGGATCGCAAAGGGGCATTTCCTTGTAAGGAGTGCTACTAAAGTTCACGACTAGGTATTCGAACCCCATACATATCAAGTATGACACACGTACGCATGGCATACCGATATGTATAGATACATCGATGGCATCACAACATAACCATAAACATACAACCTTTATTCAAGAGGCTCGGAAGAGCCACACACATAATATTAGACATTAAGGTCTCTCGACCCATAATAGCAGTCATACAAATACAAGCCAGCGAAAGAGTTATAAACTGTCTGGGTACAGACAGTGCAACTAGAAGGCACATGGCCTGACTATACTACAGAGCCAACATAGGGCCGGATCGTAGCTGGGACACCAGCTACTCGTCGTCGTCGATGTCTACGAAGAACCCTCCATTAGGGTCATTAGCAACCTCTGCAACATTTATTAAGCAAACATGAGTACGAAGGTACTCAGCAAGACTTTAGGAGAACTAACTACTCATGCAAGGTATCAAAAGGTATTGTGGGGTTTCATGCGGGAAGCCAGCATTTGACTCGTGGCTAGACAACTTGCATTTTGAAATTAGTTTTGACAACTTGATTTCTCGCACACGAGTCCACTAACACCACAACAATACACTATCGTGGAATCATTCCGTCTCCATACGGAAATGCCGCCCACGACACTCACGCTTATCTTGACAAATTTTATGAGTAGCCATTGAAGTTATCTATGAACAACATATGTCTCCAAGTAGTCCATATCCGCGGACGCGGCTATTCGAATAGATCATAACCCTGCAGGGGTGTACTTCGTCACACACGCTCTCGCCACTTATCTCCATGTGCACGTCATGCACCTCGGCAACCTTCAAGCGGAAGCCCAGCGAGGGAGTCGGCCACGACCGTTAACCACACTAGTACCTAGTCCGGGTTTATCGCCTATCTGAGAGTAACCCGTACGGAAGTCCGGCCGGGGTTTCCGCCACGGCCTCAAACGATGTGCGCAGGGTTCCCAAGCCCACCATCCGGGTGCCACTTGGTACACCGTGCCACTGCCTACCGCATCATGGCCCACCTCTGAGGTCAGCACCATGCACGGCCTCCAGCATTACTATAAACACCAGAAACTACTTGCAACTCCTAGACCGAGTACTACGCGATTAATAGGCCGAGCGGGATCATATTTCAGGGCCCAGCATGTGGTAGTATCTAGTCTTGGATTACATACACGGAACTCAGTTCCTAAGGACGGTTCCAATGAAACAACCCGCCATGTACTCCTACATAGCCTTTCACGGGTACCTTTACCAAATCAAGTTCAACACACAACCTTTGCTCATCAAACACATTTCACAATTCTGTTCATCTCCCAGATGACAGACCATACACAACTCTAAGCATAGCATGCATAGCAGGATAAGGCACATCACAGCTCAAGCAACTACCAGGTATGCTAGGTTGCAAGGTTTGGCTATTTACTGTGACAAGGTTAAGTCATGCAAAGGAAGTGGGTTCAACTATCGTGGCAAAGCAGTTGAAGCATTTGATCTTAAATGCAATAAATAGGTGCAGGAGCAAGAACATGGGAGTTATCGGAATGATCAAAGGGGTTGCTTGCCTTGTTGCTCAGAGGAGGAACGATATCCGTCAGACGGATATTCGGTGGAATCCGGGGGTGCGGAGCCTACCGAAATGAATGGCAACATTCAATAACAATCATATGCACTCAAAATGATGCATGAGCATGGCATGAGAATGCAAGGTGACAAGTTATTATTTTCAACATGTATTAGGTTTAGAGTTGATTTGAATCACATTCGAATAGCAATTCAAACGGGGTATTCTCGGATACCGGTTTAATTGATTCGACCTGATGCTCAGATCAACTTGATGTTAACATGCATGAAATGTCATGTTATGGTACTGATTTGTAATTAGGACAGTGGTGAACATTGTATATATAATGGAATTTGAATATTTTTGCAAAATTCCATTTATAAAGTGATTATAAGAATTGAATTATTCCTTATTCCACAATTTAGGGTTCTGTAACTTTTTCAAACATAGTTGAAAATAGCATAATCAGAATCCTTGAATTTTTCTCATACTTCTTCATATATAAATTATTTTCATTGGAGTTACAGATTAATTTCTATGATTTTTACAATTTTTAGCAATTTCCTGAATTAGTTTTATACTGGAAATTCTATTTATTGCATCAGGCTGACGTCAGCAGGTCAGCCGACCTGTTGAGGTCAAACCTGAGAGGGGGGCCCCACTGGTCAGCCTCTCTGGGACTAATCCCGCGCTGACCAGCCCTAACTGAGGTTTGATTTGGCCTTGGGCCCACTTGTCAGCGAGTGATTAGGTCCCTAAGCTGCTGGGTTAGCTTTGCCACGTCGGCATCCACCGGCGGCGAGGTCGTCCTCACCGGCGGGGAGCCTCCGGCGACCACCAGCACGGCGGAGGGGCTCGGGAACGGCGCACAGGGGGCCAAATGCTGCGCGGAGAGCACCAGAGGAACGGCACGACTCCCGGAGCTTCATTTCTGCACCTAGTCGGGGTTGATCTGGCCGGAGATGACGCCGGCGACGAGCTTGGCAGCGGCCAAGGCTCGGGCGTCATCGGGGTCTTTGAATCAGAGGGATCTACGCTCGGTTCTTAGCTGCTACAGCATCTACGCGTCGTCCTGGAGCTGCTGGTGCCCTCGGAAGGACGAGCTGATCATCGGAGGGCTACCGGCGACGAGCGGCAGCGGCGGTCCTCGTCGGGCTCTGGTGAAACTAGAGCTAGAGAGGGGATCGACGGGGGAAACTTAGGGGAAACGACCGCATGCTCACGGGGAGTGCAGAGCAGAGCTTAGACGGCTCGGGGAAGGCCTGGGGGCGATGAATTGACGGGAGAGGTCCGGCGGCCGGAGGTGGAAGACGACGGCGTTGCGGGCGTTGCAGGGCTCGAGGAAGCTTCGGCTTCTGCAGAGATGACCAGGGCGACGAGGCGGAGCTAATGGCGTGCTCTGGGAGGGAATCCTATGGCCAATGGCACGGGCAGCTCGAGCTCGAGCTCAGCTCTAATTGCGGCAGCAAGGAGGAGGAGGAGATCCGGGAGGAGGAAGAGAACCGAGGCGGGGAATGGATAGGGGAGGCTCTGGGGAGCTTATCCCTGTCGTCGCCAGCGCGAGGTGGCGGCCAGGCAGGCACGCAGGTGCGTGGCCGCGCCGGAGGAGGCGGCGGCCACCTCCTGCTGCCTACTGGCGCGAGGGAGGGGACGAGCGGGGAGATGGGCCGGGCCAGGCTTAGGCGACAGGTAAGGTTTCCCATTTTTTTCTGTTTTGCTAACTATTGTTTTGCTAATTAATTCAGCTCCAAAACAAAAAGTAAAAACTATTTTAGACCTCCTGAAATATTTGTTATAATATCCCCACTCATTTCCAAGGTTTTCAACATTTTTGGAAAATTATAGTTTCTGATTTCAAATTTTAAATTTGAAACCAGTGGCTTTTTGCATTTATTCAAAAAGCTTAAAGTGTCAAGAAAATAGTTTTCTCCAATGCTCATTTACTTTCATGATTTATCAGAAAGTTTGAACATTTCTTGAGGCCATTTTGGGTTCATTGATTTTGAACTAGTTTGAGATTTCCTTTAATTGAAATGGTGGCTAGGGTTTTGAGTTTTTTTTCCTTTGCCACTTTGTTGTTTTTGTTGAAACTTCTTAGATGCAAATGCAAAGAAGACATGAGCACAATGCTATCTTGCTTAAGGGTTAGGGATGTGACAGATACATAGCGATAATGCTACATCACATTGGAGACAACGACTTAAACTAAAATTCGAAATTTGGCGATAACCTGGACTCACTAGGCGGCACACGGGCACGCGGTGGAGGGATACAATAACGAGACATAGAGATAATGCTACATCGATGTTGGAGAGAATGGCTAAATCCGGATAGCTGACGGTGATCCTGATAGAAGAACCTAGGGGCAGGATTCTGCATCGCGTTGTGACTCATATGTAGGTACCGCCTCAAATCGGGGAGCAAAGGTCCAAGTGGAGGGGTACGACCTCCAACAGCAGGCCACTCAAGGCCTGATAGTAGCTCTATCCTGCATGGGTGGAGGATTTATCCAGGATGGATCCTCAAAGTGACTACTTGTAGCAACTGTTTCGTCACGTCGTAAAGACGGGTACGCGTGGCGTACAACTCAACAGTCTAAGCTCGAAAGGCACGATCCAGCACCTCAGTGTACTGCACCAGAACTTATGGGTCGTACCGACGACTAACGTAGGCGGTACAAACAACGACGTAGGATCGATCGTTGTGCTCCCGAACAGAGGCAGTGTAGCTAGTGAGATCAGATCCAGTCTCATCCCCAGTAGGAGCATAAGGATGCATGTGAATGCAGTCCCCTCGAGGCGAGGGTGCGCTCCATGAAGGCGGGTGATAGCAATATAGGCAGCATCCTGGACGGCCATATCGATCGTCGCCCCAAATCCACAGAAGGTGTGCAAGTCGTTGGTTAAGATGTCCTCCCGATCGAAGATGCAAACCTCACCCTGGTACTGCTCCTAGTTGAACTTGTGGAAGTCCTCGTACACAGTGTACTCGGGGTACCAGCGATATCCCAGCCTGTACAAAAGGTCGACCAGAATGTCCGGGAACCCACTCGCATCGACAACCATAGTCAGGCGTACGATTTGTCTTGCAGGATGCATCTGAAATGAAGGTTCAAGGATGTCGAATGACAGCGTGTATAATATATTATCAAAAGAACAATAGTAGATAGTCCAGCTCTCTAAGTAGAAGTGATTACGAGAACCTAATGTTAGAGTTAGCAAACTCTTTAACCCGAAAGAGAAGAGAGGTTAGATCCCAGAGTATACAAGAGGAGTAAAAGATACTAATACCAAAGAATTGAGGTGTGGGCCCGTAAGCCACACAACAATGTTAGTACAGTTTTTCAAGTAATAGACTCAACTTCGGCCAAGGAGTTGTAAAGGCGGCTACCTACAGGCAGTCGTCTCCGATACCAACTTGTGATGCCCTCGATTTGATCGTACGCTAATCATACACGCAATGCGTAGGACCGAGGTCAAGTACTCATGGGAATATATCACAACACAACTCTAGACAAAAAATAAAAGCATACAAGTTTCATATTACAAGCCAGGGGCCTCGAGGGCTTGAATACAGAATCTCGAGAAACACACGAGTCAGTGGAAGCAATAATATATGAGTACATCCATAAAACAAGGGTATTGCCTTAGAGAAGGTAAGCACAAAATATACATTGATTGAAAGAGGCGAGGCCTCCTGCCTCAGAACCTCCTGAACTACTCCTTGTCGTCAACGGCCTCCACGTAGTAGTAGGCACCATCAGGGCAGTAGACATTATCGGCGGGATACGCCATCTCCTGGGCTCCATCATCTCGTTGCGGCAATCATATCAAGGGGGAAAAGGGGAGCAAAGCAATGGCGAGTACTCATTCAAAGTACTCGCAAGACTAACATCAAAACTATACTAAGTATGTATCAGTATGAAAGGAAGGGGGTTATATGTCGACTGACTGCAGCAATGCGAGAATAGAGAGAAGGGGTTAGTCCTATCGAAGACTAGCATCTTCACATGTCTTGTAGCATTAGAAGAGAGTAGAACATGTAACACAATTATATAGTCATATTGTTGCACAAAATTTAATTAAGTCACGCCCAGAGATTCTTCCTCGACTCCCTGCGAGGAAGCAATCTCAAAGTAAACATTCAAGTTAATTAACAGTTGTAGTTGTATTAGATAAGGATACCATTCCAAGTCGTCCTGTAACCATGGACACAGATATTCAAATAGCTATTTTTCTTCCCTACAGGGGTGGACCAACTCACCCGTCACACTTGATAAACTTTGGACGGACACACTTTCCAGGGTCATGCCCGGCCTAGGAACATTGACAAGTCGCAACCCTACGTAGGCTCAAGAGAGAGGCCAGCCCACCGGTCTAAATCCTAAGCACACATGGGTCATGGGCCCATCATCCTTTGCGCTCCTGCATGATGCGTGGGCGGCCGATGTGAGTGCTCGCACCTCTTATACAAGACGATGCTTACGCGGACAACTCAGGCGCGCGTTGCTCCATTGCTGACGTCTGAAGAGCTTCGGCTGATACTACAACATCGAGTACCCATAACTTCTCCCACGTGAAGGTTAGTGCAAAAAGGTCTCTGACCAACTCAGATCAAATACACAAATCCCATTAGTATTTTAATTAACACTGCAGCGACGATCAGCAATCCATGATATGTTGTCCCGTCAGCCCGTCTTGAGTATGCGTGGAAAGGGCTAATAATGCCCGGCCACGCCTCATCACGACCACGCGGGAATCCACCCGCAACATACCACATGTACCAAGTAACACGGTCAAGTAATTGTGTGGCTGTAACATCAGAGGGATCTAAGGTATCACCCTCAATGCATTCCGAACGATGTAACCGTCAAGGTGACCAGGGGAATCAACCTCGATGGTCCACGCTTGAGGGGTTTTACGACAGAGTCGTTATCGGAAGTGGTTCAAGAGGAATCACCCCCCGTGAACAACCACCGGTTAACTACACTACAGAGCTAACATCAGGAGTATGTATCGAGGTGTCACCTTCGGTACTCGATAGTAGCTCTGTAGCATCGTACACCAAGGGGGTGTGAGTGTGTGACGGTTCTTGGCTCGTCGATCAGTAGATCGAGACTTGATGATAAAGCGGGGCTACTGGGACTAAGGGGGTCAATGGGAATCACTAAGCCACATATACTAAGTATTTAAAGTGCAGTAAAGTAAAATAGAAGTTCATCAATGGCTATGCATGAGAATATGAGCTATCTACAACAGTAGCTAAATCTAATGCAAGCACAAGGGAAAAAGAATGGGCGATATAGGAATGATCAAGGGGGGGAGTTGCTTGCCTTATTGTTCTGCGACAAAGGGCTCGTGGTCAGGAGGGTAGTCGTACCCGGCAGCAGCATCAACATGAGCGTCTATCGGAGAGAAGAGGGGGAAGAAACAATAAATATAAAGCAGATAGATGCATCATGATGCCTGACATGGCAATATGGAGTGCTAGGCATGAGCTAACGCGTACTACTCGTCATAGACGGATAGGGAAAATATCTGGCGATATTTCCCGGGTCTCTAGCTACTACCGGATGGGTGAAAATGATGGAAAAGTTCCATGTTCGCTATGCTAGGGACGCGTGACACACGGACAAACAGCGTATCTGGGTTCGTCTCGTTTTTCAATCAATTTTTATGTATAAATTATTTTCATCCGGATTATGTATTATTTTATATTAATTTTTAAAGTTTTGTTAATATTCTAACATTAAATAGAATTAATTTAATTCAATAGTTTCAATATGACATCGGCATGATGTCATGCTCACATCACTAGTTAATAGGGCGTGTTGACTCGTCAATTTGATCAATGGGCCCCACTATCATACTCACATTTTAATTCCAGGTTTAAATAATTAATAAATATATTTAATTAGCAGGTGAGGGTCCACATGTCATACCCTAATTATAGTAAATTAAGTAGCTGGATTAATTAAACAATTTTAATTGGTCCTAATTGGGCTTGGCCCCCATGTCATAGGCTATTCAGCTAACAATAGATTAATTGAGTAATTAATCTTAATAACTCCAATTAACTAATTAATAAATTAATAAATTAATAAATTAATTTGACTAATTAATTATTTTGAATTATTTTTTATTATATATATATTAGACGTTTTTATTTGTTTAGGGGGCGTGGGCCCCGTGTGTCATAGGCTAGGGGGCAACGATCACTGAGTGAGGGGTTTCGGGCCCCCACCAGGCAGTAGCCCAGGCCCGCCAAAGCCATGGCCATGGTGGCCAGTGGGGGAGCGTGACAGGGGCAGCACGATGGGGCGGACGGGCGTGGCCGGTGGCCGGAGTGGACGAGGCCAGGGCGACCGGTGGGAGGCGGGCGCGATAGGCGGCTAACGGCCAGCGGAGGCACAAAGGGGGTGCAGGGCACGCACGACACGACCGGTGTGGTGAGGGGCAGGGCGGCCGGGGCTACTGGGCAGCGTGGCACGGGAGCACAGCGGGGCAAGGCTAGTGGGCTGGCGCTGGCGGCTGCTAGGTGGGGGCAGCTAGCGGGGCTTACAGTGTTGGGGGTGCTTGCCGGAGTGCAGCCGGAGGGGGGAGAGGGGAGGGGGTTATTCTTGAAAACATAATCTGATAACGAATACAACAATAAAATTTCTATGGCATGCCAATTAGATTTTGTAAATCAAATTACGGTCAACATCTAACCCCAAATACTAGGGGACTAATAAACCCAAATAATGGTAGTATTTAACTTGTATTGACATGCATGAATTGATTCCACGGGGAAAAATAACATGTATGACTTAATGAGGTCGCTTAGTTTGCATAGCTAAATTAATGTAATAAATGTAACTTATGAGTGCATGCATGCCTAGTTGACGTCACCCAACTATGGATGGATGATTATGAATAATTGAGGCCATGATTATATGGAGTAGTGGATGCTCACTATTTAGATACAAAATATTTCTTTTTATTAATAGTAAGAAATGTTTCAACTTTATGAGATGTGTCTTATGGAAATATGATTGCTGAGAATTCACTGACGTGTTGTGCAAGACAAAACAGACAACCTGGTTGATGAAGATCTCCACCACGCCTTTCGGGAGTGTTGGACCTTTTCTTGCTAAGCCAATTCCTTATCTCCTCGTATATCCTTTTCGGTGTCTCACGTAGGTTGTTTTCTTTCTATCATTCCCACTTTGCTCTACTTTTTCTTGAAAAGAAAAGAACTACTGGCTAAATAACATTTATGTTTCCCATTGATGGGTGCAACCATTTTATTTCCGAATTTCAAGACAATCTTATGAAAAAGTTGAAAAGATTATAGAGCTCAATGAAACGCAAAAAGACTACAAGTCTCACTTAGGCATCACAAATACTATAACTATACAAACATCTATATTGTTAGACACTACATTAAACACACAAAGTTTGTGACAAAAATATGTACAAAAAGACGAGAATCAAGATTAACACGATGTCATATGTTAACAAAAATGTTGAGCATGGACTTTTTATTTTTGTTCAAAACATCCAACACATATATGTCCATGACCACACAAAAATTTAATGAAAGCATTTGACTTGTGTTGACATGCATGAATTGATTCCATAGGAAAAAAAGGCATGCATGACTCTGGTCACTTAGTTTGCATAGATAAATTAATGCAATAAATGTAACTTTTGAGTGCTTGAATGACTATTTAATATCACCCACTTGCAGATAGATGAGTATTAATAATCGGGATGATGATCATAGAGAGTAGTGGAGCTAGCTATTTAGATACAAAATATTTTATTTTTAGTGAAACGGTATGAAATATTTCAACTTTATAAGAAATCTCTTATACAAACAGTATTGCTAAGAATTCAGTGACGTGTTGTATGAGATGAAGCCGACAACTAGGTGAGTGAAGATCTCCACCGCACGTGATGGGAGTGTTGGACCTTTTCTTGTTATGCCAATTTCTTGTCTCATATATCATTTTCTGTGTCTCATATAGGTTGTTTTGTTACTATAACTCCCATTTTGTTCTACTCTTTTTGAGGAAGTCTACCTTTTGTTTTGAAAAACAAAACTAGGGGCAAAATAATGTTGTTGTTTCCCAAGAAATATATTGTTGTCTTAGGATGTAAATTGTCCTTGCCACATTATGATGAGAATTTTATCTTCCCAAAGGGGGCCACAATGAGAATTGTCCTTGTATTACCGAATTTCAAGCCATTCTTGCAAAAGTTAAAAAGATTGTAGGCTCGATGATAGACAAAAAAGGAGTACATATCTCCTCAAGCATCAGAAAACTCTATAACTAGATCGACACTGATCTAAAATAATAAAACCTAGAAAATATATGAGAAAAATGATGTGTAAAAAGAGAAAACTTTTGAATTAAACCTAACTCGACGTCATATGTTAACATAAAAGAACTTTAACACTAACATACACACACAAGTAGAAAATGAACCATGTCACTCGAGTATCCTTTTTGGGTAGAATCGAAAAATCTGACCTAAGCACGCAACTAATTCACAAAGTGAACTATGGGTGAAAGTTTTTCACTCACATGAACCTTTTGTGTAGCCTCTGACAACCGGCCGTCACACTATACTGTGTAGCGCCTAATATACTGATACTCGTGATCTGCGTGGGTTTTTCGTGAAGAGAAATGGGTTATCGTAACACAAAGTGGGTAAGTATTTCCCTTAGTTGTGAAACCAAGGTTTATCGAACCAATAGGAATATCAACCACAACCATCTTCAGTGGCTGCACACAAATGAATAAACAACTTGCACCCAACGAGGGCAAGAGGTTTGTCAATCCTCTCATCTTGTTATTTGCAAGCAGGTGAGGTGTGTAGATAATTGTAGACCATAAAATAAAATAAAAACAATTAAATTACATCAAGGTAATAAATGTTTAATCAATATGTTGTGAATAGACCCGGGGGCTATAGCTTTCCCTAATGGCATCTCTCATGGAAAAATAGCATACGATGGGTAAACAAATTACCGTTGGACAATTGACAGAAAATCGGATAGTTATGCGATATTCACGGCAATGATCTTGCGTATATAGGCATCATGTCCATAAAAAAATAGGCCGAGTCCTTCCTGCACCTATTATTGTTACTTCACTTCAAGAGCGCTTCTATGCTTGCCTCTCTATGTATTAAGTTCATGACAAACGAAGTAATGCATGGAGTAAGATGATATAATGTAGACAAAGTAACTCAAGCAATATGAATAAACCCCATCATTTTATCCTTAGTAGCAGCAACACAAAGATGCATCTTGTCCCCTTCGGTCACTGGGATATATAAATTTGCCACGTTGAACCTACCACAGCGCACCTCTCTCACCGAAGAAATACCAATCTAGTTGGCCAAACTATTTCAATAGATTGGAGAGAAATATGAAGCTATCATAATCATGCACATAAGAATCATATAAGTATTCATATGTGACTCAAATATTTATCATGAATAATCTGAACATAGACCCACAATTCATCGGATCCCAACGAACGCACCGCACAAAAGGAATTACATCATATGGATCAAAGCGAAGATGTGATGATCATTCTATGGAAGATCAAAGAGAGAGATTGTCATCTAGGTACAGACTATGGACCCTTTGGTCTATGGTGAATTACTCACACATCATCCTGAGTCCAGCAAGGTTGATGAAGAGACCATCCGTGATCGACCCCCCTCCGGCAAGGTGCCAGAACGGAGCTCCAGATGGCCTCCCGTCGGAACAGAGACTTGTGGCTTCGTAAAAAGTGTTTCAGGACTCACTCTGGTGTTTCTAGGGTGGATGACAATTGAGAAGCGGAACAACGGAGTCCGGAGGGCCATAAGGGGGGCACAAGCTATCAGGGCGCCACCAGGTCACTCCCTTTTAGCTTGTGATAGCCTCGTGAGGCCTCCAGCCTTCTTCTGATGCTCGTTGGTCTTCTTTTGGTCCAGAAAAAATCATCAAAAAGTTTCAGGTCAATTTTACCTCGTTTGGTATGGAAAACCTGCAAAGTGAAAAACACGTAGAAAACAATAACTAGCACTGGGCACTGTCTCAATAGTTTAGTGCTAGACAATCATATAAAATGGTAAATAAATACTCCAAAAGCATACTAGAATGATAATATATCAACATGGAATAATAAAAAAGTATAGATACGTTGGAGATGTATCAAGCATCCCCAAGCTTAATTCTTGCTCGTCCTTGAGTAGTTAAATGATACAAATGGAATTTTTGATGTGACATTGTAACATCCAAGATGCGATTCTATCCTTATTTTGGCGCAAGGGCCTCGACAGGGATAGAAACGCATCTCGTCGTTTTGCAAGAATGGATATCGTTACAAGTACATGTACTGAAGAGATGAGTATATGGAATTGGCTTACACTCGCCACGGGCTACAACAATGTCACATCAATACATCAACATAATCAATCATCATGAAGAAGAGCAGGGTTGGCTACGGACGAAAACAAATGATAAAAGAACAACGTCCATCCTTGCTATCCCAGGCTGTCGGCCTGGAACCCATCCTAGATCGATGAAGAAGAAGAAGAAGGAAACTCCAAATAGAACAATCATCGCGCTCACGTCAAAGTAACTCTATACATGTACCTGCAACTCGTGTTGTAGTAATCTGTGAGCCACACGGGACTCAGCAATCTCATTTCCAAAGGTATCAAGACTAGCAAAGCTTAATGGGTGAGGTATGGTTAAGTGGTGAGGCTGCAGCAAGCGACTAAGCATTTATTTGAGGTGACTAACTTATGAGTACAAGAATAAAAGAGCGGGATGATCTACGCATAGCGGACGTTAAGTACTGATGATCAAATGAATGATCCTGAACACCTACTTACGTCAAACATAACCCCACCGTGTCCTCGATCGGGGAAGGATCTCAAGAAAGAGACAGTCATGGTTACACACTCAGTTGGCATGTTTTAATTAAGTTAACTTCAAGTTATCTAGAACCAGATGTGAAACAAAGTTTCCAAGTTTGCCACATAACCGTGGGCACGGCTTTCCGAAAGATTTAACCTTGCAGGGGTGCTCCAACTAGTCCATCACAAACTACCACACGTTGTATAGAAACCCTCGACCACGAATCTCGTGATCTCCTCGGACCCCTTAGTGGAAAACCTCAACTGTGAGAAAGCCCAAAGCATCACCGGAATCTCGATGCACAAGACGCTCGAGAAAGGTAAAACAAGTCCAGCAAGGCCGCCCGACGTGTCGACGATCTCGATAGGAGCCGCGTATCTTGTTCCCAGGACACGATGGATGAGCAATACATACGGTTGCCGGATAGAAATCCCCCGAGTTGCCCTGGGTGGCCCCGCAAGTGGCTCTATCTGGGACCAACACCAACAGCACTGGCCCCTGTATTATGTTGAATTACTCCTCGGGTTCATGACACCCTATGTTTTCCAGTATTAACATAATTATTATGTTGGGCAAATATAGTGCCAATGTTGGACCTTGCGAGACGAGTTTTATCCCAAAACGAGAATCTAGGGGGTCCCCATAAGAACCCCAAGCATGTTAGGACTGCTCATTTATGTAACATAACATCGGTAGCCGAAACTAAAGGGCAAAGGTGGAACAAAACACCAGGCTAGAAGGCCAAGCCTTCCACCTTATACCAAGTATATAGGTGCATTAAGTTGAATAGCATTAATATGGTGATATAACAAGGAACCCAGGTTGTTAGATGGAAGCAACTATACCTGCAACTAGCAACACTATCAAAAAGGCTGAGCAAGCGGTAAAATAGCCAAACAAGGTTTGCTCGGTAGTGGACAGATTAAAGGTTTTCATGGCAATGTTGGGAGGTTGATATTTAAAAGGTGGTAGGCAGCGAGGCATAGCAAAAGAAACGAGACAACTATCATGGCAATGATAGTAATGGTATCTAGGGAAATTATCATCTTGCCTATGATCCCGCTTGGAAGAAGAACGACTCCATGAAGCAGACGAACCAACGTAGTCGAACGGATCCTCACACTCTGAAGCGGATCGGAACCCTATCGAGAAGAAGCAACCAGAACAATAATCAACACATGATAATACCACATCACATGCACGTTATGATGCACACCCTAATATGATGAATATACATTTCAATTATGCAAGGCATGGCATGGCAATTCACAACAATCATACACTACACATTAAGTGAAGCTCAATATGCAATGAGTTGCATATTGACGGAACTCCACATTTAATTATTTAGTTCACTCCCATTTTTTAGATGGCAATATTAAATGTTGTTAAACATGGCAAGAGGTGAAGCACAAATAAACTACCTATCTAGGCATTTTAAATGAGGTCGGAAACAACTTATAACATCTCCGAAATGACCCCATACATTAACTTTGTAATATGTCCAGATCTGTCCTATATGTATTTTAAGTTTGTTAAACAGCAAAACAAAGTAGTTCACGTGAAACTACACGTCATTCTAGTCGGTTTACATATATATCTCATCTCCAACGGAGCTATGGTTAACTAGCTACGATTAAACCATTTTAACACGTTGTCATGCAAACCAACGCAAATAGGACGGTTAACGGTTTTAAATATGCATGGGAGTTGGAAAATATTAATCTACGCGAAATTCTACACGTTTTACATATCTACGGTTTTTTTGCATACGACGCACAGTTTAAAAGTTACGGGCATTTTAAAAATATGCAATTTTCTAAAATCCCTCGTAATTGAAAAAATCACAGAACGTGAAAAAGAAAAAAACACTACTCAGGTCGAATCTGCTATGTCCCAAACCAGACCATGGCGCAACATAACTAAGTCTCACCAGGGGCGCAATATAGAGGACTGCACGGGGGCTCACCTCGGGCCTTTCAGCCTACTAGAGGAGGAGGATGGTGGGGTCGGCTGGGCCTGGATGTGGTGTGCGAGGCTGCTCGGCTGGGCCTACTCGCAACTGACGTGTGCGACAGGAGGGGCGAGGCGGTCAACGGGCACGCGAGCGAGGCGATCTGGATCCCTTCCCGTTCCAAATCGGGGCGAGCTACCGCTGGCGCGCACCAGCCGACGATGCGGGGACGACGGGCGGTGACCTGCACAAGGTGGCGGTGGCGACCTGCACGGCGGCGGGAGGAGAAGGCGGCGGCGCATTGGGAGGAGCTCGGGGTAGATGCCTCCTCGGGCGAGGGGCGGCGCTGGCCTCGGCTGGCGGCGGGGAGGCTCGCTCTGGCTAGATCCAGCGGTGGGGCACCGGTAGCGGAGCGGCGACCGACGAGGGGCGGCGCTTTGGTGACCTGGGATGGAGCAGGGAGCACGGGGAGGCGATCGGGAGCCGCTCGGGTATGGCGCTGCCATGGGAGGAGACGAGGCTCTTCCCATGTGGAGCTCGGGGCGAATGGGTCTGCCCGGGCCCGATCTGGGCTCGGCGGGCTCGGCGGCTAGAGGAGAGAGGAGGAGGCTGAGTGGTGGGAGGCCGACGGCTAGGGTTAGGTTAGCACGAGAATCGAGGAGAGGCAGGTTTTTGGCTGTCTATATATAGACACGGGGCTAGGGTTAGTGTTTTTAGTTTAGATTTCGACCGTAGGATCACAATCGGACGGTCTCGGGTGCACCCTAGAGTTAGGTGGCTGTGTAACCATGATGAGCTGAGAGAAGAGAGGGGTTTGATGTCTACTACGCAACCTTCTCCTTCTAGACGTTGTTGGGCCTCCAAGTGCAGAGGTTTGTAGGACAATAGCAATTTTCCCTCAAGTGGGTGACCTAAGGTTTATCAATTTGTGGGAGGCGTAGGATGAAGATGGTCTCTCTCAAGCAACCCTACAACCAAATAACAAAGAGTCTCTTGTGTCTCCAACACACCCAATACAATGGTAAATTGTATATGTGCACTAGTTCGGTGAAGAGATGGTGATACAAGTGCAATATGGATAGTAGATATAGGTTTTTGTAATCTGAAATTATAAAAAACAGCAAGGTAATTAATAATAAAAGTGAGCACGAACGGTATTGCAATGCGAGGAAACAAGGCCTAGGGTTCATACTTTCACTAGTGAATTTCTCTCAACAATGATAACATAATTGGATCATATAACTAGCCCTCAACATGCAACAAAGAGTCACTTCAAAGTCACTAATAGCGGAGAACAAACAAAGAGATTATTGTCGGGTACGAAACCACCATAAAGTTATTCTTTCTGATCGATCTATTCAAGAGTCCGTAGTAAAATAACACGAAGCTATTCTTTCTGTTCAATCTATCCTAGAGTCCGTACTAGAATAACACCTTAAGACACACATCAATCAAGACCCTAATGTCACCTAGATACTCATCTATCAACCAACACATAGAACTTCAAAGAGTGCCCCAAAGTTTCTACCGGAGAGTCAAAACATGTGCCAACCCATATGCATAGGTTCCCTATGTCACGAAACCCGCAAGTTGATCACCAAAATATACATGAAGTACTCACATGAATATCCCATTGTCACCACAGATAAACACATGCAAGACATAGATCAAGTATTCTTAAGGACTCAATCCGATAAGATAACTTCAAAGGGGAAACTCAATTCAGTACAAGAAGGGAGAGGGGGAAGAACATCATAGGATCCAACTATAGTAGCAAAGCCCGCGTTACATCGATATCATGACATCTCAAGAACACGAGAGAGATAGAGATCAAACACATAGCTACTGGTACATACCCTCAGCCCAGAGGAAGAACTATTCCCACCTCGTCATGGAGATCGCCGGGATGATGAAGATGGCCACCGGAGATGGATTCCCCCTCCGGTAGGGTGCCGGAACGGGCTCCCGATTGGTTTTTGGTGGCTACAAAGGCTTGCGGTGGCGGAACTCCCAATCTAGGCTAATTTCTGGAGGTTTCTGTATTTATAAGACCAGATGGCATCAAGAACAAGTCAGGGGGACCCACGAGGGAGTCACGAGCCCCCCAGGCGCATCCCACGGGGGTGGGCACGCCTCCCTGGCTCATGGCTTCCTCGGGACTCCTCTCCGGTATCTTTTTCTTTTGGTATTTTTGATATTTTCCATAAAAAATCACAGCGAAAGTTTTATTCCGTTTGGATCCGTTTGATATTCCTATGTGAAAAAGGTCAAAAACAAGGAAAAACAGAAATTGGCACTGGGCTCTAGGTCAATAGGTTAGTCCCAAAAATAATATAAAATAGCATATTCATGCATATAAAACATCCAAAGTTGATAATATAATAGCATGGAACGATCAAAAATTATAGATACGTTGGAGACGTATCAAGCATCCCCAAGCTTAATTCCTGCTCGTCCTCGAATAGGTAAATGCTAAAAACTGAACTTTTGATGTGGAATGCTACCTAACATATATTGTGGCATGAATATTCAGATCCATATGATTCAAGACAAAAAGTTTAATGTTGACATAAGAACAATAATACTTCAAGCATACTAACAAAGCAATCATGTCTTCTCAAAATAACATGGCCAAAGAGAATTATCCCTACAATATCATATAGCCTGGCTATGCTCCATCTTCCCCATACAACGTATTTAAATCATGCACAACCCCGGTATTAGTCAAGCAATTGTTTTCACACTTTTACTTTCTCAAACCTTTTCAACTCTCACTCAATACATGAGCATGAACCATGGACATAGTACTATAGGTGGAATAGAATATGGTGGTGGTTGTGAGGCAAAAAGGAGGAGATGGTCACATCAACTAGGCGTATCAACGGGCTATGGAGATGCCCATCAATATATATCAATGTGAGTGAGTAGGGATTGCCATGCAAGAGATGCACAAGAGCTATAAGTTTATGAAAGCTCAAAAAGAAACTAAGTGGGTGTGCATCCAACTCGCTTGCTCACGAAGACCTAGGGCAATTGAGGATGCCCATCATTGGAATATACAAGCCAAGTTCTATAATGAAAATTCCCACTAGTATATGAAAGTGACAATATATGAGACTCTCTATCATGAAGATCATGGTGCTACTTTGAAGCACAAGTGTGGTAAAGGATAGTAGCATTGTCCCTTCTCTCTTTTTCTCTCATTTTTTTGTTTGGGCTCTTTGGCCTCTTTTTTTATTTATTTTTTCTTTTTTCATTTTCATTTTTTTGTGGGCTCTTTGGCCTCTTTTATTTTATTTTTATAGTCCGGAGTCTCATCCCAACTTGTGAGGGAATCATAGCTTCCTTCCTTTCCTCACATGGGACAATGCTCTAATAATGATGATCATCACAATTTTATTTACTTACAACTCGATTCTTAGAACAAAAGATATGAGTCTATATGAATGCCTCCGGCGGTGTACCAGGATGCGCAATGAATCATGAGTGACATGTATGAAAGATATGAATGGTGGCTTTGCCACAAATACGATGTCAACTACATGATCATGCAAAGCAATATGACAATGATGATGCGTGTCATAATAAACGAAACGGTGGAAGTTGCATGGCAATATATCTCGGAATGGCTATGGAAATGCCATGATGGGTAGGTATGGTGGCTGTTTTGACGAAGGTATATGGTGGGTTTATGCACCGGCAAAAATTGCGCGGCACTAGAGAGGCTAGCAATGGTGGAAGGGTGAGAGTGCGTATATACCATGGAATCACATTAGTCAGAGAGAACTCACATACTTGTTGCGAAATTTTAATTAGTAATCAAAACAAAGTGCTAGACTCATACTCCTAGGGGAAGGTTTGGTAGGAGTTAACCATCGCGCGATCCCGACCGCCACACAAAGGATGACAATCAATAAAAACATCATGCTCCGACTTCCTAGCATAGCGGTTGACCATACGTGCATGCTACGGGAATCACAAACTCTAACACAAGCATTTCTACCAATCCATAATTACTCACTAGCATGACTCTAATATCACCATCTTTATATCTCAAAACTATATGCAAAGAATCAAACTTCTCATAGTATTCGATGCACTCTATATGAAAGATTTTATTATATCCCTCTTGGATGCCCATCATATTAGGACTAGATTCATAACCTAAGAAAATTACCATGGTGTTTAATACTCTAAAAATGATATAAGTGAAGCATGAGAGTTCAACTATTTCTATAAAATAAAATCACCGCAATGCTCTACAAAGATATAAGTGAAGTACTAGAGCAAAAGGCAAACTACTCCAAAAGATATAAGTGAAGCTCAATGAGTAGTTGAATAATTATTTGGCTATGTGAAGACTCTCCCATCTAATAATTTCAGATCTTAAGTACCTTATTCAAACAAAATAAAATGACACTTCAAGGATAGCACGAATCATGTGAAGAAGCAAAAACTTAGGTTCAACCGATACTAACCGATAATTGTTTGAAGAAGAAAGGTGGGATGCCATCTGGGGCATCCCCAAGCTTAGGTGCTTGAGACTTCTTGAAATATGTATTGGGGATGACATGGGAATCCCCAAGCTTGAGCTTTTGTGTCTCCTCAATTCCTCTCATATGATGGTCTCCAAAATCTTAAAACTTCATCCAAACAAAACTCAACAAAAACTCGTGAGATAGGTTAGTATAAATCAATGCAAAACTTTATCATACTCTACTGTAGTAAATCACTAAGATTATTATTTTACATTGCATACTAAATGCCTCTGCATATTTAAAACTCCCATCATCGAATGGAATCATTAAACAAGCAAACATATGCGAACAATGCAAACATAACATCAATCTGCGTAAACAGAACAGTCTGTGAAGAATGCAGCAAGATCCATACTTAATTAACTCCAAAAAATATGAAACAATTCCATGATTTATATAATTTATAATATCATACTTTTTCCAAATTTCAAGTTATTCTGACATACATAAAATTCTAGGGAATTTGTGCACTACAAGCAAACTTTCTGTTTTGGAACAGCAACTCCTAAACTTGGAAATTAAGCATGGTAAAAGCTACCCTTGACATTTTTATTGAACTAAATGATGAAAAACATTAATCTAAATAACATAAAGAAAGTGCTAATAAAATAAAATGACGCTCCAAGCAAAACACATATCAGGCGGTGAATAAAAATATAGCCCCAAGTAAAGTTACCGATGGATTCAAGACGTAAGAGGGGATGCCTTCCCGGGGCATCCCCAAGCTTAGGATCTTTAGTGTCCTTGAATATGGCTTTGGAATGCCTTGGGAATCCCCAATCTTAGGCTCTTGCCACTCCTTGTTCCATAGTCCATCGAAACTCTACCCAAAACTTGAAAACTTCACAACACAAAACATAACGGAACTTCGTGAGATGGGTTAGTATGATAACGAGCAAATCAATCACTTGGGTACTGTCAAAACAAGACTCATAATTATTTTCACACAATGCCTACTGTATATTACTATTTCCACAATTTATATTACTCAATATAATCTATGGAAACACAAAAACAAGCAAACTATGCATTGAAAACAGAATCTGTCAAAAACAGAACAGTCTGTAATGATCTGAATGATAACCATACTTATGCACTTCCAAAAATTCTGAACAATTATGAAAATTAAGGCAATTTGTATATAAATCAGAATCAAAAAGAATCAACCAAAAATCACTCTCTTAATAGAAATTAGAAATGATTTCACGAGTCTAAAGTTTCTGTTTTTTTCAGCATGATCAAACAACTATCACCCAAACTAATCATAAAGGCTTTACTTGGCACTTTATTGAAACTAAGGCAATAAAACATGATTAATACAGTAGCTTAATCATGTGAACACACAAAAACAGTAAGTATACTTATTGGGTTGTCTCCCAACAAGCACTTTTCTTTAACGCCTTTCAAGCTAGGCATGATGATTTCAATGATGCTCACATAAAAGATAAGGATTGAAACATAATGGAAGCATCATGGAGCATATGACTAGCACATTTAAGTCTAACCCACTTCCTATGCATAGGGATTTTGTGATCAAACAATTTATTGGAGCAAGAATCAACTAGCATAGGAAGATAAAACAAGCATGACTTCAAAAGTTTCAACACATGGAGAGGAAGCTTGATATTATTGCAATATGTAGAAGCATATGATCCTCTCTCATAATAATTTTCAGTAGCATCATGAATGAATTGAACAATATAACCAGCACCTAAAGCATTCTTTTCATGATCTACATGCATAGACATTTTACTACTCTCCACATAAGGAAATTTATTCTCATCAATAGTAGTGGGAGTATCGTAAAAGACTTGAACACTACGAATTGTTTCCACATTAAAAGAGTAATGTTCAGTAAAAGGGTACTCATAATTGTGAAAAGTTTTATCATCTTTCTTCTTTATAGCATAAGTATCATCACAATAATCATCATAAATAGGGGGCATGCTTTCATCATAATAAATTTGATCATTCAAAGTGGGGGAACTAAAAATATCATCTTCATCAAACATAGCGTCCCCAAGCTTGTGGCTTTGCATATCATTAGCATCATGGGTATTCAAAGAATTAATACTAATAACATTGCAATCATGCTCATCATTCACATATTTTATGCCAAGCATTCTATGTAATTCTTCTTCTAGCACTTGAGCACAGTTTTCCTTCCCATCATTTTCACGAAAGACATTAAAAAGATGAAGCATATGAGGCAACCTTAATTCCATTTTTTTGTAGTTTTCTATTAATAAACTAAACTAGTGATAAAACAAGAAACTAAAAGATTCAATTGCAAGATCTAAAGATATACCTTCAAGCTCTAACCTCCCCGGAAACGGCACTAGAAAAGAGCTTGATGTCTACTACGCAACCTTCTCCTTGTAGACGTTGTTGGGCCTCCAAGTGCAGCGGTTTGTAGGACAGTAGCAATTTTCCCTCAAGTGGGTGACCTAAGGTTTATCAATCCGTGGGAGGCGTAGGATGAAGATGGTCTCTCTCAAGCAACCCTGCAACCAAATAGCAAAGAGTCTCTTGTCTCCCCAACACACCCAATACAATGGTAAATTGTATAGGTGCACTAGTTCAGCGAAGAGATGGTGATACAAGTGCAATATCGATAGTAGATATAGGTTTTTGTAATCTGAAATTATAAAAACAGCAAGGTAATTAATAATAAAAGTGAGCATGAACGGTATTGCAATGCGTGGAAACAAGGCCTAGGGTTCATGCTTTCACTAGTGAAGTTCTCTCAATAATGATAACATAATTGGATCATATAACTAGCCCTCAACATGCAACAAAGAGTCACTCCAAAGTCACTAATAGCGGAGAACAAACAAATAAATTATCGTCGGGTACGAAACCACCACAAAGTTATTCTTTCTAATCGATCTATTCAAGAGTCCGTAGTAAAATAACACGAAGCTATTCTTTCCGTACAATCTATCCTAGAGTTCGTACTAGAATAACACCTTAAGACACACATCAACCAAGACCCTAATGTCACCTAGATACTCCAGTGTCACCTCAAGTATCCGTGGGCATGATTATACGATATGCATCACACAATCTCAGAATCATCTATTCAACCAACACATAGAACTTCAAAGAGTGCCCCAAAGTTTCTACCGGAGTGTCAAAATGTGTGCCAACCCATATGCATAGGTTCTCGATGTCACGAAACCCGCAAGTTGATCACCAAAACATACATCAAGTACTCACATGAATATCCCATTGTCACCACAAATAGACACGTGCAAAACATACATCAAGTGTTCTTAAAGACTCAATCCGATAAGATAACTTCAAAGGAGAAACTCAATTCATTAAAAGAAGGGAGAGGGGGAAGAACATCATAGGATCCAACTATAGTAGCAAAGCCCGCGGTACATCGAGATCATGACATCTCAAGAACACGAGAGAGAGAGAGATCAAACACATAGCTACTGGTACATACCCTCAGCCCCGAGGGAGAACTACTCCCTCCTCGTCATGGAGATCGCCAGGATGATGAAGATGGCCACCATACATGGATTCCCCCTCCGGCACGGTGCCGGAACGGGCTCCCGATTTGTTTTTCGTGGCTACAGAGGCTTGCGGCGGTGGAACTCCCGATCTAGGTTTTTTTTGGAGGTTTCTGTATTTATAAGACCAGATGGCATCGAGAATAAGTCAGGGGGACCCACGAGGGAGTCACGAGCCCCCAGGCGCGCCCAGGGGGGGTGGGCGCGCCTCCCTGGCTCGTGCCTTCCTCGGGACTCCTCTCTGGCATCTTTTTCTTCTGGTATTTTTGATATTTTCCATAAAAAATCATGGCGAAAGTTCTATTCCATTTGGACTCCGTTTGATATTCCTATCTGAAAAAGGTCAAAACAAGGAAAAACAGCAACTGGCACTGGGCTCTAGGTCAATAGGTTAGTCCCAAAAATAATATAAAATAGCATATTCATGCATATGAGACATCCAAAGTTGATAATATAATAGCATGGAACGATCAAAAATTATAGGTACGTTGGAGACGTATCAGGGATTTACATCCGACAAACGAGATTTTTAAACGCCAAAAAACTTCCGACGATAAACGGATAATGGTGCCGCTAGGCTCGACCATTCGGGTATCAAACGGACTCCGACTGCGATGAAATTTGGCAGGCGGCCTACCTATATTATATTAAGACCGCACATGAAGTTTCAACCCAATCCGAGAAATTTTTACACGCACTTCTAAAAACAAAGATATTATTGATGCCGCACGCGCGTGCGTGTGTGGTTGGTCTCGAAACGGTCAACGACGGAAATAGAGAGAGCCGACAACTAATAACGGATGCAAGTTTGCAAAAATAGCGGCAACGGAGTGCCGATCTAATGCAAATGATGCGCATGATGCGATGATGAATGCGTCATACAATCTAATCGCATGACGGCAATGGAATAAGAGGGGGATCTTCTTGAGCGTTGGTCTCGGGCTGTTACAACTCTCCTACACTAACAAGAGATCTCGACCCGAGATCTAAGAATGAAAGAGGGAAGAGGAAGAGAAACGGAAAAAGGTAAAACTTAGTCTCTTCTTTGACAAACGAGTGAAACCAATGAATCTTGAAGGTTGCAAAGAGATGAGGAAGAGGAAGCATTCAAACAAAATTTTGGCAACACTTTGGTAGGAAAGAGGGATTTTTTGATAAGATGGAAAGATCTTGACAAGATTCACAACAAACCAACTAAATTGATATGCAAGGAAACAACATGAAAGAAGAGAGAACACTCCGGTCAAATGAATAAGAAAGGAAAGAACATGATCTTGACAGAACTAGATAATGGATGAAAGAGAGCAACATCACAACAACTCTGGAACAAGAGAATAGGAACTAGATCATTAGAAAGAAAAGAACGGATAATAAAATGACAACTTCGAGCACATTTGAACTTGTAGATAATCCTACAAAGGAGGATTGAATGGAGTTGTTGGAAAATCAACAACGAAAAGAACAAGTGTGACAGCCCGATTCCGACGTTCCAGAAGATTCCCCCATCTATTTCGTTTCCGTCGTGTGTTATTTTTCTTTTGCCGCATCATCATCGCATCATGCGCATCATCTGCATTGCTTCGGCACCTCTGTTGCCGCCAGTTTTCAAAACTTGCATCCATTGTTAGTTGCCGGTTCTCGTCGTTGTTCGTTGTGAGCCCGACCGCACACGCACGCGCCCGCGGCATCATCGAAACCCTGTTTTAAAAGTGTGCGTTAAACTTTCTCTGATCGGGGTGAAACTTGGCGTGCGGTCGTAATTAGTTATAGCTAGGCCGCCTGTCGAATTTCGTCGCGATCGGAGTTCGTTTGGTACCCGAACGGTCGACCGTAGCGGCACCGTATTCGGTCTACCGTCGGATGTCTGTCAGTGTTTTAAAAATTCGTTGCCGCGCTGCCCGTTCTCCCTCTCGTCCCCGGATATCCCCTCTACACGGCCTCGTGACCGTTCCCGCGTTCGGAATTAGTCGAATCCGACCGCGCGGTTGAAACCGGGGCAGAATTTCGCTAAACCTAGCCCCCCATTTGTCTATAAATAGACCCCGTGTATTTTTTTAGACATCCATCCCCTCTCTCCTCGAAATCTGTGCCCCCTCAAACCCTAGCCGCCATCTCCTCCCGCAGACTCTCTCCTCCCCTCCTCCCGCGGGCCCGCCAGGCCCAGATCGGGCCCGGCCGAGCCCATCGCGACGTCGCCGCCCCGGTCGGCTCCCTCCTCCTTCCCGAGCCGCAGCGAACTGCCCCTCGCCATGATGCGCCATGCCTCGCCGCCGCCTCTCGCCGGCACCGGCAGCACCCCGCGCCACCACCCGGTGCCTTGTCGGCCGCCGCCTCCCCGTGCGCCAGAGCCGCCGCCCTCGGACCCGCGCCACCCCGCCTACGTGCTGCCCGGATCCGCCACCGCCATCTCCAGCGAGCCGCTTCCCCGCCCGGAGTCCTCGCCGCCGTGGATGCCGGGATCCGGTCGCGCGGGGGCAGATCCGCCCGTTCCCCGCCTCTTGCAGCCTTCCCCCCCCCCACCGGATCGAGCCCCGCCTCGAGCCGCCGCCGGCCGGCCGCCATGGCCTCGTGCTGAGCACGGGAGGACGAAGGTGCTCGCCCCCGTTGACCCGCGCGTGGGCCCCGACGGCCCAGCTCCTCCCAGGCACCCCAGCCGGCCCAGTGGCCCACGGTGAGATCCAACCCCCCCAGCGCCTATTTCACGCCCGTGGCGACATTTAACTAAGCTGCGCCATGCACCTGTGTAGCCCATTAGGAATAGATTCGGCCCATTCCTTATTTTAGGATTAATTTCGGAATTATTTAAATTCCAGAAATTAGTTGAATATTATTTTGCCCGTAACTTTAAATCCGTAAGTCGGATCGTGATGAGTTGTATACGTTTTTCTTGTAGAATTTTGCATAGAATCCGATTATAATACTTGCATATTTGTTTGACGTCGTTTAGCGTGCCATATGCCTAGAAACGTGTGCTGTATTTATTGTTTCGTCCCGTAGATATTTTTCGCGCAAAACCGGATTGCTCGTATGCCGTAGAATAAATGTTCATGTTTTAGGAACCATTTTTCCATGTATTTTAGAGCAGTCATTTGTATTTTTACGTGTAGGGAATTGCGCTAGTTTATTTTTCCGTGTCTAGGTTATTTTCTCGCATTTTTGTGTGGCATTATTTTGTTGTGCAACCCCACATATTTAATATGTTTTTGGGGTAGAAAAATCCATGGGATTTTTGTGTGCAATTAGTTTTAGCTTTTGAGTAAATTAGTTCGTGCGATATTTTGCCATGTTGCCCTCTTGTCTATTTCGTAGGATTTATTCCGTGCTTCGTTTGATTAAGTTGTCAACTAGGGAGTTGTTCTTTGATGTTTACTCTAGCCTCTGGTATTTTTGGTTGCAATAGAAATGCATGTTTAGGTGTGGTTTGCTTGCTCTCAAGTTGCTAGAAATAGTGCTGATTTGGAGGAGCTGAAATATTTCTAAGTCTGGAATCTGTTATGTTTTGTTGATGTCTTGTCTTGCTTGTATCTTTTATTCTGTAGCTCTTTTGAGGTTGGTGCAATGGAGTTAGTTGTAGCCCTTGTGTTTCTCTAGCATGATGTAGATTTTCATGCCAATTGGAGTCCTGTAGCTATAGGATTTGCTGCTGTCAATATGGCTTCATATCGAAAACTGCACTTTCATGAGGTGTAATTTTCACTAAGTCTGAAATAGTGTGTGGGATGCCATTTTGTGACTTCTTTTCCTAGTGCTTCTTGCTGCCATGCTAGTTGATGTTAGTTGTTTGTTGTAGTGCTTCTTGCCCTATTTCGTGTCATGCCTTGCTTGAGCATATCGAAGTTGAGTATCCCGTAGTTGTGGGGCGTAGAAAATGCTATGTGGCTGATTTTGGCAGATTGTAGTGATTTCTTGTTTAGCTCGTAGTTTTTGATCCGTAGCTCCGTTTTGATCGTGTCCTATATGAAACTTGCTTAGAATCTCGTGTAGTTTCATTTTCTCTTGCTGGTTATATGTTTTGAAGTGTTCGTAGCCGTTGTTGCACACATATTGCATTCATGCCATCATATCTTGCGGTGCTTGTAACTTTTGAACCGTAGCTCCGTTGGAGATGTTCTCTATGTGTAAATTGCTTGTAGCGACGCGTAGAATCACGTGAACCTATTTGTTTTTCTGTTTAACAACTAATTAAATGTGTTAGTTCAGATCTGGAGAGAATTGTAAATTAACATGTGAGGTCGTCCCGGAGATGCTATATGTCATTTCTGACCTCATTTAAAATGCCTAGATAGGTAGTTTAATTATGCTTCACCTCTTGCCATGTTTAACCACATTTAATATTACCGTGTACCTAATCGGGATAGAACTAAATAGTTAACGTAGAGTTTCGTCAATATGCAACTCATTGCATATTGAACTTCACTTAATGTGTAGTGTCTGTTTGTGTGAATTGTCATGCCGTGACTTGCATGTATTCAGCTGCTCATCCATCATTTGTGTTGTGAATCGTGTGGTGAATATCGTGTGTTAATGCTTGTTCCGGTTTCCCCTGTCTCGATAGAGTTCCGCAGCGTGCCGGATTGTGAGGACCCGTTCGACTACGTCGGTTCGTTTGCTTCACGGAAGCATTCTTCTTCCAAGCGGGTTCTCAGGCAAGATGACCATTTCCCAAGATACCATTACTATCATTGCCATGCTAGTTTTACCGTTGCTACCGTTTATGTCTCGTTGCCTACTACATGTTAAATATCAGCCTCTCAACAATGCCATGAAAACCTTCAACCTGTTCAACCTAGCAAACCACTGATTGGCTATGTTACCGCTTGCTTAACCCTGTTGATAGCGTTGCTAGTTGCAGGTGCAGATGCTTCCATGCGAAAGCATGGGTTCCTTATTATATCACCATATTTAAAAGCTATTTAATTTTATGCACCTATATACTTGGTAAAAGGTGGAAGGCTCGGCCTTTCTAGCCTGGTGTTTTGTTCCACCTTTGCCCCTAGTTTCGGCTACCGGTGTTATGTTTCATAATTGAGCGCTCCTAACACGATCAGGGTTGTTATGGGAACCCCCTTGATAATTCGTTTTAGATTAAAGCTGGTCTGGCAAGGCCCAACATTTGTACTACATTTGCCTAATCACCTAATAAAATTGCATAGGGACTTTCCGGACCCCGAGGATAATTGAATCAACCCCCCGGGCCAGTGCTCCGCATGAGTGTTGGTCCACCCACATAGCAGTTGGCGGTGCCACCTCGGGGCAACTCGAGGTTTGGCTACCGTCCACTATGCATAGACGGTGTGTCCTGAGAACGAGATACGCGACTCCTATGAGGTTCGTCGACACACCGGGTGGCCTTGCTGGATTAGTTTTACCTTTAACGAGATATCTTATGCATCGGGATTCCGGTGATGCTTTGGGTAATCTCAGAGTTGAGGTTTTCAACTAGGGAATCCGATGAGATCGCGAGCTTCGTGATTGAGGATTTCTATGCAGCTTGTGGTAATTTGTGATGGACTAGTTGGAGCACCCCTGCAGGGTTAAATCTTTTCGGAAAACCGTGCCCGCGGTTATGTGGCAACGTGGAAACTTTGTTTAACACTGGTTCTAGATAACTTGAAGTTAACTTAATTAAAACTTGCCAACTGTGTGCGTAACCGTGACTGTCTCTTTCGTGAGTTCCTTCTCCGATCGAGGACACGGTGGGGTTATGTCTGACGTAGGTAGGTGTTCAGGATCATTCATTTGATCATCAGTAGTCACGTCTGTTATGCATAGATCTTCCCCCTCTTAATCTTGTACTCATAAGTTAGCCACCTCATATATGCTTAGTCGCTTGCTGCAGCCTCACCACTTAACCATACCTCACCCATTAAGCTTTGCTAGTCTTGATACCTTTGGAAATGAGATTGTTGAGTCCCCTGTGGCTCACAGATTACTACAACACCAGTTGCACGTACATGTAAAGGTTACTTGATGCGAGCGTGTTGATTGTTCATTTGGAGTTGCTTCTTCTTCTTCTTCTTCATCGATCTAGGATGTGTTCCAGGCCGGCAGCCTGGGATAGCAAGGATGGACGTTGTTTCATTTTCTCGTTTGTTTTCGTCCGTAGTCGGACCCTGCTCTTCTTCATGATGTTTATGTAATGTACTGATGTGACTCTGATGTAGCTTGTGGCGAGTGTAAGCCAACTCTCTTTATATATCTCTTCTTTTCAGTACATGTACTTGTAACGATATCCATTCTTGCGACAGGACGAGATGCACTTCTATCCCTGACGAGGCCTTCGTGCCAAATTGAGGATAGGGTCGCATCTTGGGCGTGACAATAAGCTTGTAGTGGGCTTGTAGAGACCATCTCAAATAATGAGTTGACAACCAGCCACTAACAGAAACAAGGATTGATTGCTTGGGAGCAACAAGAGATGCAAAACTTCTTACACCAAGAGGATATATTGAGAACTTGGATCAACGATAATCACCATAATAGCAACAATCCTTAGGGAAATCTTTAGGTGAAATCTAATCCAAGATAACTCAATGAAGAAACCATGGGTTAAAAAATATCTCATTATGAAAGGATTGGTGGATTTAAATATCTCATTCTTGAAACAAACCCTCTTCGAGACTCCTCCACTAACAAGAATGCTATAACACCACCTCAAAGGATAAAGGAGGAAGAATTCCTCTTTGAAATGCAAGACAAAAAATACTTGATGTACTCCAACAAGAATCTTGAAGAAAACCTTGAGAATGAATTAAATCCTTGAATAACCACCATGATGCACCTTCGTATACAAAAGAATGATGAAAAATAAATGAAGTTTGGAAAGGATAAGATTATGACCTTGCACAGATTTAGATGAAGCTTCACGAAGAAATGCTTGAGAAAAAATTTGACCTCCGGAAAGAAAGACGAAGCACTTGAGATAAAGAATTTGATATCACGAGCCACTCCAAAAGAAGAACTGAAATCACCATGAAACAAGAATAAGAATTATGTTATGCTTATCCTTCGTCAAGTTAAATTGACGACAAGCAACGGATTTAGCATACCACTTATTATTCTTGAAAAGTTTGATAAGAGATACGAGCACGAACTAGAAGAAGTTTTGAAGGAGAGACGTGTAAGAATTGGAATGAATGGGGATAACAAGAACGAATGGAGATACATGAGAATGAAGAGATCATGCATGAGCCACTTGAGATAAAACTTGAACAAGGCACCGAAATAATTGACAGACGAACGAAGAGACAATAATTGAGAAGAATTTGAGAATGAAAGCTGAAAGCTGAGAACGAAGATATCTTCTGACATGATGTCCTTCAGAGGATTGAGAAATGAAAACAACTCTCAAATGCATAGGATAGATATGGAGAATTTCTCATGATTGACAAGAATTGAGAAGATAGCACGAGGTGAGCTGACAATCTTCAAAAGAATGGACAAGATTTGAGAGAAACACTCCTTCGGTCTTCCAAGCTGAGAATGAAGACGAGGACACAACCAAGAATTACTGAGACATTCCGGAATAAAGAATATGAAAAGGTTGAGCCAATGATGAGAATTAATTCAAATAGATCTTGGAGAAGGGATATGAGTGATGAAAATCATTCTTACGTCACACTTGAAGAATTAAGAGATCTTCGGAAAAGATTAGAACAACCACGTAAGATCCTGGGAAAAACTTGTGTGTTATGGGATCACTCAAAAGAAAACTCCGTTGAAACAATTGATTAGAAAAGAGAGATTGCACCGGTATAAAGAAAACTTGATGAGGTGAGAACCTCAAAATAATTGAAAGGACTGAAAACAAGAAACTTCTAAGAAATCTTCAACACATCGGATAGAACATAAAGAGATGATTAAACAAAAGAGACTTGGATAAGAATTTCCAACATGGGAAATAATTTAAAGGATGAAAAGGATATGATGGACATGAATAGCTTGAATTGAATCCACCGGAGAAGAAAACAAGAATGAAGAATGATGAACTAGCAACTTCTGAGAATCTTCACAAGAATCACCGAAAACAACACAGAAGATAAGATGGCGGAAGCAACACTGAAAAGAAAGGCACTTGGATGAAATCTAATCACTAAAGAAAAGGGCGGGAGGGTGGGAAAAAACAAAGACAACTTGGGATAGATGAGATGAACTTTGGAAAGAAATGAGAAATTGATCTTGCAATATTGGAGAGGATTGAATTACTTGAAGATAAGCATACCAGATGGAAAAGAATTGACATGACGACTCCGGTTGACTAGAATTGATAAGATAATTTGTTTGAGCAAAAGAATTTGAATTACCATACAAATATAATAACACCTGTTGGAATTATATGAAATCACCATTTGACATCGAAGCAACTCGAATTACCATATTCCAACAAAACAAAGGATGAGGCTTACAACACAAGTCGGAACAAATTCATGACAAAGATTTTGTCCGGTATTTTCGTGGATAGGATCGCATGGGCTCTATCCTACAATAGACATCGTGTACAAGGCAATGCACATGACATACGAAGCGTCCCCGAGTCGTAGCAAGCTACAAGGACTCTTTAAGACAGAACGAGAACCGCGGTAAGACGACCGTGAACAAACGAATCCACTAGATGTCGGACCCCAACCTCACATCATGCATCTGTTGCAAGATTGTCCTATAAGTAACTACTTGAATTCCCACCTAAGAACTCTCTTAATTTTCTGGTCATGCAATCGGGTCCACGGATACAAGGAGTAAAATCCATCACTCAACTCCTAGCAATAACACTAACCCGTCCAGTATATCACATCCATCAACATATAACCAGAGATCTCGGACACTCATCTACCTCAAATCCTCGTAATCACAACGATACCAAGTATGATAGTACATCCGGACACTCTGCACCAGTACTGGGGATGACGGACTTGGGCTAGAGCAGGGAGCACGGGGAGGCGGTCGGGACCCGCTTGGGCATGGTGTTGCCATGGGAGGAGATGAGGTTCTCCCGATCTGGAGCTCGGGCGGATGGGCCTGCCCGGGCCCGATCTGGGCTCGGCGGGTCTGACGTATGGAGGAGAGAGGAGGAGGCTGAGTGGTCGGAGGCCGATGGCTATGATTAGGTTAGCACGGGAATCGAGGAGAGGCATGTTTTTGGCTGTCTATATATAGACAGGGGCTAGGGTTAGTGTTTTCAGTCCCGATTTCGACCGTAGGATCGCAATCAGACGGTCTCGGCTGCGCCCTAGAGTTAGGTGGGTGTGTAACCATGATGGGATGAGAGAAGAGAGGGGTTTTGCGGCCCGACAACGAGATTTTTAAACACCGAAAAACGTCCAACGATAAACGATGACGGTGCCGCTACGGTCGATCATTCGGGTATCAAACAGACTCGACTGCGATGAAATTTGGCAGACCACCTACCTATATTATATTAATACCGCACGCCAAGTTTCAACCCAATCCAAGAAAGTTTTATACACACTTTTAAAAACAAATATATTATCGATGTCGTGGGCGCGTGCGTGTGTGGTTGGTCTCAAAACGGTCAACGATGGAAACGGGAGAGCCGACAACTAATAACGGATGCAAGTTCTGAAAACTGGCGGCAACGGAGTGTCGATGCAATGTAGATGATGAGCATGATGCGATGATGAATGCGACAGACAATCTAATCGCACGGCGGCAATGGAATAAGAGGGGAATCTTCTGGAGCGTCGGTCTCGGGCTGTTACAGACATGTTATCCATGATGTAACCTTATGCATGTATGATCATTGAGAAATGATGAATTAATAAACATTTACATAGCAATACTTATAGGTATAAGCAGAAAATCATTAATCTTTCAAAGTATAGATCCTCAAAGATTGTTTTACCCCATCCATCTTTATTATATTAGCAAGGCATGGCTCCATCTTCACCATATTAATACAAATGTCCAGCAACACGGTGTTCATGTGAGGCAATTGGATTGTACTTTTTCATTACTCATCAAAATTTTAGTCTTCACACAATACATGAGCGTGAACCATTGGCAACAACATAAAGGTGGAATAGAATATGGCGGTAGGTTTCAAAGGGGTAAAAGTGGAGAAGATAGTATCACATCAACTAGGCATACCAACGAGCTATGGAGATGCTCGTCGATAGATATCGATGCAAGGAGTAGGGATTGCCATGCAAACGATGCACAAGAGCTATAAGTGTATGAAAGCTCCGTTGAAGCTAAGTGGGGTGCGCATCCAACTTGCTTTTCATGAAGACCTCGGGCATTTGTGAACGCCCGTCATCGGAATATACAAGCCAAGTTTATTAAAACGTGATTCCCACTAGCATAAGAATGATATAACATGAGACTTTCTATATGAAGAACAAGGTGCCACTTTGAGGCACAAGTGTGGTACATGATAGCAGAAAAGTCCCTTCGCTTTTCTTTCTCATTTTTTCTATGGTGGGATCATTTGGCCTCCCTGATACGTCCCAAGTGTATCTAATTTCTGCTTGTTCCATGATCTTTTGGGTGACATTGTTATATGTTTTGCTACACTTTTATATTATTTTACACATATTTGGACTAACCTACTAACTCAGTGCACCCAGTGCCAGTTTCTATCTACTGATGTCTATTTTGCAGGGGCTTTTATCCAATTTTCTGAAGCCCGAAAGAAATCCAGAAAACATATATAAAAAATTAGCGAAACAGAAGCTTCCGGATCACCGAAGGGGGGCCAGGGGCCTCCCAGGCGCCCTGCTGGCGCGGCCAGGCCCTAGACCGCGCCAAGAGGTCGCATGGGTGGGTCCCACCTCCTCCGGTTCCCTCCTTTGGCCTATATTTAGAGTCCCGAGAGGAAACCCTTGCAGACTATCTGGAATCGCAAATTTCTCCATCGTTCCGCCGCCGCAGCGCTTTCGAGATCGGGAGCGTCAGGAGACCTCTTCCCGGCACCCTGCCGGAGGGAGGATTGACCTCTGGGAGATTATCCACCACCATGGACGCTTCCCGGATGTGCCGTGAGTAGTTTCCCTTGGACCATGAGTCCATGACCAGTAGCTATGTGATGTCTTCTCTCCAATATTGTGCTTCAATGGTTAGTCCTTGTGAGCTGTCCTACATGATCAAGGCATCTATGTAATTCTCTTGATATTGCTATGCTCGGTTTGTTGGGATCCAATGGATTATGAGATTATGTTCAGATTGTTATGAGTTGTATATTTGATTATCCTTTTATATTATGTTCCTTAGTGATTCATGCATGTTCTCCGTTGCTTTTTATTGCTTTGGCCAAGTAGTAGATCGTAACTCCAAGAGGGAGCGTTATGCCTGATTGTGGGCTCGGTCCCCTCGATGTCTAGCTTGAGTGACAAAAACATGAGACTAGGGGATATGCTTGTTGCCACCAGGGAGAAAACAACGGTGCTTGTGACCACGGTTGCAAGGATTGTTTACCTTACACATAGTTCGTTAATGCAGTTGTCCGTTGCTTTGAGTTTACACTTTGGGTGGGGCTCGCAACTTAATACCGGAGAGATGTTCTGGATAGATATCTCAAGGTGGATGATTAGTAAGTAGATGTTGATGAATAAACGATCTAGTTGTCTTGGCGTACTGCCCATTACTATTGAACCTCTAACTATCAAGGAGCATAATTAGCTTTGCGGTGCGATCATAATTCTGTCAATTGCCCAACTGTGATTTGTTTACCCTAGCATAGTTGTTTATCGCCTTTTGGGAGAGAGACATCACTAGTGAACGTCATCTGACTCCGGTCCATATCACCATCATTGCTCACACCTCCATCATTTACCGCTTTCATTTACTTTTCCGTTGCAATCACTATTACTTTCCCGCTTGTGTTTTGATCCTTTGCAAACTACAAGGTCGAGAGATTGACAACCTCTCTGTACTTGTTGGGAGCAAAGTTATTTGTTGTGTGTGCAGGTCCACGTCTTCTGCTAGCGCCAGGGTGGAAGACACATACTTGTTGATCCTAGGAGTCCTCCTGGTTTGATAAACCTTACAGTCTTCGTGTAAGGGAAATTTGATGCTGACTACATCTCCACCTTCCACTTGGGGTCCAACGAGGGGCGATAAGTATATACATCACCTCGTCATCACTCCCCCATTTTTATTTCCTCACTGGGACAATGCTCTAATAATGATGATGACCACACTTTTATTTACTTACAACTCATCATGAAACTGATAGGACGATATGACTTTGAATGAATGCCTTTGGCAGTGTACTAGGATGTGAAAATATCTAGCATGACATGTATAAAAAATATGATGAACGGTGGCTTTTCCACAAATACTATGTCAGCTCTATATGATCATGCAAAACATTATGATGATGAACGAACTAGTCATGTGAAGTGACGATGGCATTTGCATGGCAATATATCTCGGAATGGCTATGGAAATGCCATGATAGGTTGGTATGGTGGCTGTTTTGAGGAGGATATAAAAAGGCTTATGTGCAAAAGAGTGTGTCATGTCACGAGGTTTGGATGCACCAGCGAATGTTGAACCGATCCTCAAGGTGAGAACGGGCGATGCACGATACCGATGAGGCTTGCAAATATGAGGGGTGAGAATGCGTATGTCCATGGTGTCACGTTAGTTATGAAGAACTGATATACTTATTGCAAAGTTTTATTAGTTTATCACAAATCAAAGTACTACTCGCATGCCCCGAGGGAGAGGGTTGGTAGGAATTAATCATCACACGACTCCAACTCAAAACAACACACATTTTCAACGATGAATAGAAATGCACACACATCATCACCATGCCTTTTATTTTTTTAGATGAACAAGAAGTTTAACATCTCTTCATAGTTAATATCGACACATATCTGAATTAATAATAATGCACTCAAACCTTTTCCATATTACCACATCAATATCATTAACCCACAATTTCTATATGTGCTACATGATGGTTTTTATCATCATTCATTGGATACTAATTTTATTTTATCTAGTCTTATGAACCATGCAAATTACTGTTACTATTTTTCCAGCTAAACAAATACTCCCTCCATCCCAAAATAAGTGTCTCAAGCTTAGTACAACTTTGTACTAGAGCTAGTACAAAGTTGAGACACTTATTTTGGGACGGAGGGAGTATAAGAGAAGAACGAGAGCATAATATTTCTATAAAATCTACACGCCACTATGCTCAAAAAGATATAAGTGAAGTACTAGAGCAAGTGCTAAGCTCAGAAGATATAAGTGAAGCACATAGAGTATTCTAACTAGTTGTGATGATGTGATCTCTCTCTCTCTCTCAAATAGGTGTCTCCGGCAAAAAATGATTGTGGTAAATTGGAAGTAAAAGCAAACAAAAGTAAACGACACTCCAAGCAAAACTCATATCATGTGACGAATACAAATATAGCTCCAAGTAACATACCGATGGATTGAGACGAAAAGAGGGGATGCCTTCCGAGGCATCCCCAAGCTTAGACACTTGAGTCTTCCTAGAATATTACCTCGAGGTGCCTTGGGCATCCCCAAGCTTAATTTTTTTGCTCCTCAATCCTTTGTCCATCGAGACAATACCCAAAACCTGACAACTCCAATCACATAAAACTCAACAAAACTTCGTGAGATCCGTTAGTATAAGCAACATATCAAATACTTTCAGGTGTTGTTACATATTCATTCTTATTTTGTTTTATCATAGGGTACCTATAGCTCTTATGCATTTGCATCTTGCATGAGTTTTGCACTACATAATGTGTAAGTTAACGCCATGCCTATGCTTGCCATGTTAATCATCTTTAACATGTTCATGTCTTGCATCTAAGTGACTAACATGTTATAAATGAAATTCTGTTAGAGAAAGTTGCATTTTGTAGGATCCATATTAAATAATCATGACATCACATGAATATGATATAATTATAAAAGTTGGAAAAATGTATGTCTACTTTAAATCCATGTCATTTTCATACCCACTAAATATCTGCATCACTATGTTTTGCGACACTAAAGTATCTAAGGCAATGTTTTGTGAGATTGACACTTGTTAATTTCACCAAGTCCTTGGATGTCAACAAAACTTTACATTTTGTAAAGTGCATAGTAAATCAACCATGCTTCATACAGAATAACTTTATATATGAATTTGAGCATGAGTGCTCAAATTCATATATAAAGTTATTCCATATGAATCATGGTTGATTTACTATGCATTTTGTACAAAATGCATAGCAAATCAAGCATGCTTCATATGGATAAAATGCATAGTAAATCAACCATGCTTCATATGGATATCATGCGATTGTATATTGTAAGTAGACATGGAGATGCTCAAAATTCATATATAAAGTTATTCTATACGAAGCATGGTTGATTTACTATGTATTTTACAAAATGCAAAGTTGTGTTGACATCCAACGTCTTGGTGAAATTAACGTGTCATTCTCACAAAACATTGCCTTACGTACTTTAGTGTCTCAAAATATAATGATGTAGATATTTAGTGGGTATGAAAATGATATGGACTTAAAGTGGACATAAAAATTTCCAACTTTCATAATTATAACATATTCATATGATGCCATAAATATTTACTATGAATCCTATAAAATGCAACTTTCTGCAACAAAATATTATTTATCATGTTAGTCATTTAGATGCAAGACATGAACATGTTAAAGATGATTAATATGGCAAGCATAGGCATGACGTGAACGTACACACTATGTAATGCAAAACTCATATAGGATACAAATGCATAAGAACTATAGGTCAATGGTTATCATTATGTCAAATTTATAAGTCTTAACAAATTCTGTCACTTATATTATGATGCACTTTTGCACAAGAGTTTTCATCAAGAAAATTGATCCTAATATAAATGAAAATACCACCATTACGTACAACATAGAAAAATACACAACATTCATATAAGACACGTTTTCATAAAATACACGGATTAAAAATTACAACGATTTTAATATAACGTAGGGTGGCTCATTTCACCTGCACGCTACACAATGTAGTATGACTTTTTTCACCTACGTTGCACAACCATGAACGCTTGCTAGAAATGTAGCTTCGGTATGTTAGACGCTATATAGTGTAGTGTGGCGTCCGACCGTCGTGTGCTACACAAAAGGGTCAACACGGTAAAAAAAAATTCACCCATAGTTCATTTTAGGAAAACGCTTCCAGCCGGCGCGCCGGCCGAATCGTTTGGCCGGTCGCACGCGGCCCGCACGGCTGGCTGGCCCGGGCTTGCAACATTTTTTCGCTCAGATTTGTTGCAACCACGTTTAAATTTGCTACAACCGTTTCTCATTTTGCTATAATTTGTCCATTAAAAAAGTTACATCCATGTTTGGTTGCAATTCGAGTTCGTTGGATTTTTTTTCTACAACCGACGTTTGATTTTTGCTACAACCGGTATTATTTTTTGCTGCAACCGTTCATTAAAAAAGTTGCATACACGTTCGTGAAAGTTGCAACCCGAGTTCACCGGATTGTTTTGCTACAACCCACATTTTGTTTTGATACCATGCATCATCAGCGTCCTTTTTTTGTTACGACTACGTTGATATTTTTTTTGATACAATCATATTTTTATTACAATCGTGGACGAAATTTACCGCGTCCTGGTCTAAGTTTACTGCATCGAGAAATTTTTGCGACCCATTAATCTGACGACTGGACTGCGACCGGCGCGTCGAACGCGGAGTACTGCCCTTCATTTTATGAATTAGTTACTTCTTCAGGTCAGAATCGTGTCACTTGAGAAGCATACACAAGCAAACAGTGCTGAATTATCTATCCTCTTCTGACCGAAAAAAGCATAGATTCCCTGTGTAGGCTTCGATTCCCCCTATGTGAATTCAGTTCTCCCACTGAATCAGCGAGAAAAGATTGAATGACGCGAGTGCGGTTCCATTCCCCCACTGAATCCAATCGATTCCCCAGACCAGAGGATGCTTCGGCGATGGCGTCCCATCCGTTTGGCGACTCGTAGTGGCGGGATGCGGAGACGGCGGCCCCCAGCCCGTTCGATCTGGCGTTGGGTTCGATTATTTGTTAAGGATATCGACCTCCAAGAACAACAATTCAATTCAGGGAGGCACTCCGTTGTGTCCAAGGTTTTTCACCAGTTAGGGCTTCATTAACCCCATTTTGAGCTCCTTCTGGAAGAGGAGTAGATCAGCTCATCCTTCAGCAAGAATGCAAGACAGAATCTTGAGATGGAGCTTTTGGAAGAGGAGGAGGGCATTGCAAATATTACCGAAAAAGCTTGCCCCGCTTTATAAATAAAGCAAACCGCCCGTTCACAACATTCGACACAAATTCAGCACACACACGCGCGCACATAAGTATCACAAGGCACCACCAAAGGGTTCCGCTGAGGGCACAATTGAACAAGCCCTAGGAAACACACACCCACACCCAAACCCAACAGTGGAAGGATGTAAAAGCCACATCAGGCTAATCTGGCTTTGGAGGTGGCGGCGGAAGCGGGGGTGCCATGTGGAGAGCCATCAGACGAAGGTTGGCGATGATGTTGTTAATGACGTCTCAGTCAGAGAAGCGGCTAAGCGGCCGCGGGTGCTGCAGGAAACCACACATTTTAAAAACTGCGTCAGTGGCACGTCGTAGGGGCATACGCTGGATCACAAGCTTGTTGCGAATAGTCCAGAGAGTCCATGTGAGCACCTCAATGGTCAGCCACCTAATGTGGCGGGCCGACGAGGGGACGGACTGAATCTCCGTGAACATGTCACGGACATTGGTATGGCACCAGTGCCCTCCGACGGTGTCGCGAAAGCAAAAGCAACTCCAGAGGAATTGAGCGGTGACATAAGTGAAGAAGATGTGATTGGAGTCCTCCAACACGTCGCACAGAGAGCAGATCCCATCTCTAGGGCCATTGCGTTTGAGCACCTCCACCCCAGAGGGTACCCGGCCCCGGATCCATTGCCATAGGAAGATTCTGATTTTTAGTGGTAACGTAATGGCCCACACATTAGTGAGGGCCTTCGGGGCAGTCGACGGGGCAATAAGTGGCCCGAGGGTTCCACGCGCCAACTCATGTGGTCCGCGGCGGTGTCGACGTCGGGTGAGTGGAGGGCGATGCACTCCAGCATCTCATCCCAGGCAGCGAGCTTAGGCGGACCGAAAGGGCGGCGAAATGAGAGGCGCCCAAGATCCAGAAGGGAGACCTCAACCGAGGTCCTAGGCTCCACTACGATGGAGAATAATACCGGGAATTGGACGACGAACGGTGTTTCACCGGTCCAGCGATCAAACCAAAACAGCGTAGCGGACTTGGATCCAACCGAGATGGAAGAACCAATGCGAAGGACAGGGAGCAACTGGATCACAGATTGCCAGAACTGAGAGGCTCCGGAGCATTGGCAGAATGCCAGCGGCTGGCCCCGAAGGTACTTACTCCTAATGATGTCGAGCCAGAGGCCACCGTCACCATTGGCAATCCTCCATAGCCACTTAGTCAGCAAGGCGATGTTCATGCGCTTCGACGATATGATCCCCACACCGCCCTGGTCACGGGGCTTGCAGATGTCGGGCCAGCTGACCATGTGGTATTTCTGCTTATCGCCCTCGCCGCCTAGTAAAATCTAGACTCGTACTTGGCAATCTCGTGATGCAAAGTCTCATGGAGACTGTAGAAGCTCATCACGAAAATGAGAAGGCTGGACAAGGAGGAGTTGATGAGCATAGTCCTGGCCGCCTTGGACAACCACCGGCCTTGCCACGGTTCGATCCGGTGTTGAAGCTTGGACACCGTAGGCCGCAGGTCAGCGACAGAGAGGCGCGAGTCACTAATGGGTACCCCTAGGTAGGAGGAGGGGAAGTACCCAAGCTGGCAGTTTAGGCGGTCGGTGATGAGTTGGGCCTCGTCGAGAGAGTAGCCAAGGATCATCACTTCGCTTTTGTCGAAGTTGATGTTAAGCCCCGACATCTGCTGAAAGCAAAGGAGGAGGAATTTGAGGTCGATAATATCATCCTTAGATCCCTCCACCATGATAATGGTGCCATCAGCATATTGCAGGAGGGAGACCCCTCCCCCTCCTACGAGATGAGTAACAACACCATGAATGTGGTCGGGAGCCTTGGCCTTATCGAGGATGGTGGCAAGGGCGTCTACCACCATGTTAAACAGGAAGGGGGAGAAGGGATCCCCTTGCCTAACCCTGCAGTGGGTGCGGAAGTACGGTCCAGCCTCCTCGTTGATGTTAACCGCGGTCCGGCGAGACGAAATCATCTGCAAAACTCGGGTCACCCACCGATCATCAAAGCCCTTCCGGAGGAGCACTTCCCAAAGGAAGGCCAAAGATATGGTATCATAGGCCTTGTGGAGTTGTGGAAGTCGATCTTCAAGAAGACCGCACGTTGCCGCCTAGTCCGCACCTCGTCCAGGACCTCATGGAAGACCAGGACCCCAACCAGGATAAACCGACCTTGGATGAAGGCCGATTGATTAGGATGGGTAATACGGTCGGCCAACTGGGTCACCCTATTGGAGTACCCCTTAGCCAGGATATGGAAGATCACGTTGATCACCATGATCGGCCGGAACTGGCGGATGTCGGACGCCCCCGCCACCTTGGGAATAAGTATAATGTTCCCAAAGTTGAGGCGAGAGAAGTCAATGGAGCCCACATAGAATTCATCAAAGGGAGCTATCACCTCCGACTTGATCACATCCCAGAAGGTCTGGAAGAACTTCACCGGGAGACCATCCGGTCCAGGAGCGGAAGCGGGGTTCATACCCTTGATGGCCGCCCAGACCTCGTCCTGAGAGAACGGAGCTGTGAGCGCCGCGTTCTCCGAGTCGGAGACGCGCTGGTGAATATCCCAGAAGGGGTGCTGGAGGAGGGTCTCCCCATCCCAGAATATTTGGAGGAGGCGCGCCCAGCGAGGCTCCTCGAATCCACAGATTTTCACTAAACAAAGTAGATCTGCAATCTTGAGCAGGTTGAGTTCCCCAGGCTGTTTTATTCTTTATTATGCATATGTGGTTTTCATTGTGTACTTGAGGGATCGTTTTCAAATTTCAATGGCAATGTGCACATGGGTAACATGCGTATGTGCAAGTGTCCACACCTACCGAGGTCGGTTGTGTTTTTGTTTTGATTTTCTAATCTCATTGTTTTGTTTTTCTTGACAGACATCATGAATACATTACATTCTGGAGCTGGAGGTTGCTTTCTGCATTGGATCTATATATCTTGAAGATTTCATGTAGTAAACCTGCATGCTCTTGTAGAGGCTCAGTTTACCATTAGCTGCAAAAAAAAGGGGGTCGTAGCGATTATGTCAACCATCCCATCGACAGAGCTAACATAACATCTTTGTCCTGCTAGCCGTTTAAGAGCAGTATTATATGAGAGTAGTAGTGCCTGATGAGTCAGTAGTCATCATGGACCTTCCCTGTCACCAATCCTATTCTTCCCTAATCAGAACCTGTAAAGCTTTGTTCCCTCTTTTGGCAAAATACGGGCTTTTGAGCATCTACTTTACATATTGCTACCATAGAAGGATCCAACTCCTTTATGATCATATGGCTACCAAACAGATAACAATAGAAGGTGAGGTTTCTGATTGGCAGCCTCAACAGCTAAGTGCCCTTAGCACTAATCAGTAGCCATACTACATGTTATTGTTATCATTAGCTTAGCGAAAAGGACAGTTCAACTATCCTGACATACAAGGATAAAAAAGATATTGTTATTTTTTATGACAATAAGACCTCATGCTGCATATTGCTTCGCTTGAGTCCTATAAAGCAAAGCTGCAGATCTCTTCAAAGAGCCAAGCAAGCAAAAGCAATGCAGGTGTGGTAGAGTGGAAGCATTCAGATCCAGCTACTACTGGTAACTAGTCTTCTCCTCCCTTGGTTAGTTCTCTGTCATATACGCTTGAAATTTGGATGCCGGAACACATGATTTTGACCGCTTATTTCGTACTCAGATTGGTCCTCTTTTCGTTTGGAGATGGTAGCGAAAATGCTTGTTTTCTTAGCGCCGAGACATTTCTGCAACTAGATCTAGTAATGATCGTGTTTTCCCACAGTTGCTTCCTTTTTTTGAAATAAAGAGCTCCGGAACTTGTATTCATGATTTGCACAAGGGAGACAGTGGTCATCATCTGTTCCATAATGACCTTCAAATAAACATGTCACATTAAACACAATGATGTGCCTAGAAAGCTTAAAGCGAGGGAAATGGATTTTTCCAGGAAATGCGGGGTCTGACACATAGTTTTTTTTTCCGTTAAGCTGGATCTCGACTCAGCTCCTTTTTCCAAGTAGGAACTAGTAGTATATATTTGTGGTTCTCTCCTTCTGACTATGCATGTCTAATTGTCTACCCATCCAAATAGCTGATCAGCTTCAACCCACAGAATATCTGTAACCAACATGGGAAGTTCAGGTTTAGAGCAGACAAAGGTAAGGATCAGGCCTTTTGAAATGCTTCTGTCTTTGCCTCCATCAGCAAACAAAACTCGAACTAATGTTTTTTGTTTTGTTTTTACTTTAGGCGCGCTCGCACATCAATTGTGCACAACCAGCAACAAGAACCTGGCAGAGGAAATTTGACGATGAAGGCAAGAAAATCGAACTGTTTAGCATGACCATGAATGATATGATATCAATCGTACGTGTTTGAACATACTTATTTTATAGCTCCCAGGTTTCTGTTTGAGCCAATTTTGAAGGATATATATGGCCTTTCTGTGTGACTAAATGGACTAGTTTGGAAACTGTAAACCGCATCATTATCCTTTTCTGGTACAGCACCGAGGTGATGTGGCTGAAGTTTCAAAACTAGTTCATTCATGATTCACTTAAAAAAAGGTGATGCAGAAAAGGTTCAAAATTATCAAAAAGAACTCTCCCCTACTCTTCACTTTGCAAAACCTGTCACACTTGGCAATGATACATGCCGCAAATGGCCTGCTCAGCCATGCTAGCAAGCAACTGACAGATGAAACAACACCGTGTTTGCTTTGAGCAACGACTTCTACAAATGTTATTCCTCTTTATGAACTTAATGCTAACCAAATTCCTGCTGGTGGTCCTTCAGATACCCATGATTCTCAAGGGCCTGATGATAAATGCCGACCAAAGGGGAAAAGGCCGGGTGAGTGCTCAACATTTACAAATGTACCATTGACGTAAATTGACTCTGCCTTGTCATGGAACTTAACAAACAATTATTCTTCAATTTTGCGAAGGATATACTCTATGATCCATTCAGGAAATGGATGGACAACTGCTACCGTGGCCTACCCCTTGGTGGCCTTGGGTAAGTTTCAGTCTTGTTTTCTTTGCAGATTATAAATTAGCTAAGTTCACTGTCAATTAGGTATACATATAAGCTTTCGTGGCACCTTGAAGCTTGCCATGGTGATATTAACTCGAATTTGTTTTCAAGAGCTGATTGAACTTTAGATGCTGCATGCCTGTTCTCAAAACAAATCCTTTTCTCAGTGCAGGAAGCATTGGGAGAAGCTACAGAGGGTACTTTCAGCATTTTCAGATATTCCCAGCGTTATATGAAGAAAGGCCCATCCTTGCAAACCAGTTTTCAGTAACTATACTTAACCTCTTCCATTCTCCATTAAGGCAATGCCTAGTGTCACCTTAACTGTAAAGAACTTCTAATGATTGCCACTATTCACTCGTTTAGGCGTTCGTCTCGCGTCCCAACGGAAAGAGCTACTCGACGGTGTTGTCTGCGCCAACTGCTGATGCCTTCAAGTAAGCTGTGGATCTCAACAGGCATATTTCTGTCCATTAAAATAGACCAGAGATATCATTCATTGTGCATACTTGCAGGGGAGTTGATAAGGTCGGTATTGGATCTTGGGACTGGAAGCTTAAGGAGAAAAACTGTACTTATCATGCCTTGTTCCCAAGATCTTGGACAGTTTATGACGGTAAATTCCTAACATAAATAAGGTTTTGTATGCACTTTTATGTTTTACCTGATAGATACATGTCCATTAACTGAATATTTCTATGGTACACCATACTAATTGAAATGTAGGTGAACCTGACCCTGAAATCAATATCACCTGCCGTCAGATATCACCAATCATCCCTCACAACTACAAGGAGAGCAGCTTCCCTGTCGCAGTTTTTACATTTACGGTACATCTTCCATTTTTGCTTATTTGCTGCTGAGTTTTTTTAATTTTTTAAATATGCCATTTTATTTTATTTTATTGCAATTACTTATGCTGGTGACTCTTGCAGGTGCAAAATTCTGGGAGCACAGCTGCAGATGTAACATTGCTCTTCACATGGACTGTAAGTGCAACAAGCCAACGTGGTGCCTTTTAGCACGAAGATAAAAGCACCTTACCAGCAAGGACCTAATATCTATTTGTTCATCCTCTAGAATTCAGTTGGTGGGAGATCAGAGCTGACTGGAAATCACACCAACTCCAAGATGATGTAATGAACATCAGTTCTTTTTTCCACACTTTCTGGTTCATGCCATGCAGCAGCAATCTCTCTACAACCTTAATTACTTACTGGTTCTTGCCATTCTTTTTTATGTTCTTACACAGAGAGCGTGATGGTGTGCAAGGTGTTCTTCTCCGTCACAGGTGTGTTAAACATTTCTCTTTTGCAAAACCTCGAATGATACAGAACTGCAAACGAAGCAGCTAACTTGGGATGGCACCAATGTAGGACTGCGGATGGGCACCCGCCAGTGACGTTCGCGATCGCGTCTCAAGAAACAGAGGAAGTCCGCGTCACAGACTGCCCTTTCTTCACGATGGGGTCGTCAGACTCCGGCGACTTCACGGCCAAGGACATGTGGGAGGAGATCAAACAGCATGGTTCCTTCAGTGAAACCCGCACCGATAAAGAGCCAAGGGCATCGAAGCCCGGATCATCCATCGGAGCGGCGGTGGCGGCCGCGACGACGGTGCCGGCAGGGGGGACCCGTGTTGTGTCATTTGCTCTGTCGTGGTCGTGCCCCGAGGTGAAGTTCCCAGACGGGAAAACGTATCACAGGTGATGTGTTTTGCTGATTCTGCATGGGTTAGTTGGTTTTCACTTTGAGTGAAATTTTGATGAATTTCACTAAATTTTAATAATTTCAGTAGACAGTAATATTTGCTTTTCGCTTCAGATATTTTGGTCATTTCAGTTGTAGAAAAAAAACAGTAATTTTGATGGGTGCTGAAATATTTATGAAACTAAAATTCAAAACTACTACTCTAGCTTTTTTTTTCAATTTACTTTAGCTGTTTTTCCTTGTAACTGACATGGCTTTGTGGAACAGGAGGTACACCAAATTCTGTGGCTTGGATGGAGATGCGGCTGCAGAGAGCTTGGCTCATGATGCCCTTCTTGGTAAGCTCTGGTGATTGATTGTTAGACATAGGTGGTCAGAATTCTGATGCTCATTTGCTATTCCTTCTCTGAGTGTAGAACACATGGATTGGGAGTCCAAAATCGAAGAGTGGCAGAGGCCTATTCTGCAAGACAAAAGGCTGCCTGAGTGGTAATCAGCTCGTACTCCCTTCATTTCTTTTTAGTCGGAATATAAGATTTGTCTTAAATCAAACGTAGTAGGTTTAATTAAGATTACGGGAAAAAAGATCAACATTCACAATATAAAATCGATACCATGAGATGCTTTATTGAATTAAATTTCATACTGTATATCTCTAGTACTGTAGATGTTGATCATTTTGTATATAAATTTGGTCAGACTTCATGAAGTTTGACTCAAGACAAATCTTATATGGGAAATAAAAAGAAACGAAGGGAGTATTACTTTGCTCAACTATCTCTTCACAGTTTTTCCCATGACATTACAGTCGGCATCGTCTACACACCCAGAATTACTTCCCAGTCTGCGGAACTTATGTAGTTGCAGATCATTCCAGGGTAAACCTGTTCATACCTCAGGCCAGGCCGGGTTTCAGGTCTGGCTTGTAAACGCCCGATTTCCTTTTCTCAAGCCCAAGCCCGCCGCAAAGCCTGAAATACATCTTTTTTCAAGCCTGAGCCCGGCCCAAAACTAATTCTGAAAGCCCGACCCGAATGCTGTTCTTCAATGCTCGCATGTGTAAGCTGGGCCCGAATGCTGTTTTTCAATGCACGCATGTGTAAGTCCAGCCCGAAGCCTGAAAGCCCGGATCCAAGCACTAAAAAGAGAAGCCAAGTATATGGTTTGCCGAGTATAAAATTGCAAGGGGGAGAAATGACTTATATGGGCTTACTCATACCTGGGCATGGGCAGCCCGGCCCGGCCGGCCCGAAAATCCAGGGCCAGGCCGGGCCTAGTTGTCCCCATCGGGCCGGGCTTGGGCCGAAAAGTTGAGCCCGTCGGTCACGTCGTGCCGGGCTCATGCCTATCAAAAATTCAACCGCAGTCGGGCCGGGCTGGTCGCCCAGTCGGGCTTTTCCCATCTCGGGCCGGGCTTGGGCCCAAAAATCAAGCCCGACGGTCGGGTCGGACCGGGCTCGGGCCTGGGTTTTTAGCACCGGGCTTTTTTTTGGCCCGGCCCGGCCCGGAAAATGCCCGTTTACTACGTAGAGTACTAGATAATCGATGTCATGTTTGTCTTCAGGTATCCGGTCGCATTGTTCAACGAACTCTACTATCTGATCGCTGGAGGCACCATATGGACAGGTGAATGCTCATCTTCGAGCACTATCAGCAAGTATATGATCCGCCGTACAGAATTTGCAGCACGGAGCTGACAACAAATCTCTATCAAATGACTCACAGATGGACGGCCTCCAAAGATGAGCGTCGCCTCATCAGGGACGGGGACCGAGCCATTCTCCCTCGACGTGTTCCGCACAGACCTGCAACTGCAAGGCACCCCAGTGGTGGACGGCGTCCTGCGCGAGATGACATCTGTGACGGAGGACTTGCACTCGGCGGCGGCGCTCGGCGCGACGCTGCTCGCGGACGGCGAGGAGAACGTTGGCCAGTTCCTATACCTGGAGGCGATGGAGTACCACATGTGGAACACCTACGACGTGCACTTCTACGCCTCCTTCGCGCTGCTCTCCCTCTTCCCGGAGCTCGAGCTCAGCCTCCAGCGCGACTTCGCCCGCGCCGTCCTCCTCCACGACCCACGCCCCATGCGCACCCTCAATGGCAAGACCGTGCCGCGCAAGGTGCTCGGCTCGGTGCCGCACGACGTGGGGCTGAACGACCCGTGGTTCGAGCTCAACGCGTACATGATCCATGACCCGTCGCGGTGGAAGGACCTCAACCCCAAGTTCGTGCTGCAGGTCTACCGGGGCGTCGTCGCCACGGGCAACGTCGCCTTTGCCAGGGCGGCGTGGCCGGCGGTGTACCTGGCCATGGCGTACATGGACCAGTTCGACCGGGACCGGGACGGCATGATCGAGAACGAGGGCCGCCCCGACCAGACGTACGACCTGTGGTCCGTGTCCGGAGTCAGCGCCTACACCGGCGGCATCTGGGTTGCAGCGCTGCAGGCGGCCGCTGCCATGGCGCGCATCGTCGGCGACGGCGATGCCGAGTGCTACTTCCGTGCGCGGTATCTCAGGGCGAAGCGCGTGTACGATGACGAGCTCTGGAACGGCACCTACTTCAACTACGACAACAGCGGCGGCAAGACGAGCTCGTCCATCCAGGCCGACCAGCTCGCCGGACAGTGGTACGCTCACGTGTGCGGCCTAGAGCCGGTCGTGGAGGAGGAGAAGGCCCGGAGCGCGCTGGGGACGGTGCTCGACTACAACGTCATGCGGGTGAAGGGCGGGACGGTCGGGGCGGTGAACGGGATGCGGCCAGACGGCACCACCGACATGTCGTCGACGCAGTCCAAGGAGATATGGCCCGGCACCACCTACGCCGTCGCGGCCGCCATGATCCACGAGGGCATGCTGGAGGCCGCGTTCCGGACGGCCAAGGGCGCCCACGACGCTAGCTGGTCCAAAGATGGCTTCGGGTACGCGTTCCAGACGCCGGAGGCTTGGACGGCGGAAGGAGGCTACCGCGGGCTGCACTACATGCGGCCCCTCTCCATCTGGGCGATGCAGTGGGCGCTGTCGCCGCCGGAGCTCCACAAGGACCTCGGCCCGGTAGCCTCGCCAGGGGACGCCTCGGTTGGGCAGGACAAGTTCGAGAAGGTGGCGAGCATGCTGAGGCTGGCTGAGGAAGAGCACCACAAAGGATTCCTCCGGGCTCTCTACCATATTCTCCGGCAGGTGGTGCTCCCGGCATGACATGATGGCGTATTCCTCAGGAATACAGGTTGCGTATCTTTCCATCGACGCGTTCGGCCACGCCTGCGGACGCATTTAGACTGTCCCTAATATTTCGCTCCGTTCATCCACGTACCTCATATCCGGACTCTTAAATTCATACAAGCCATGTACGTCGATCATCCGATACAAATTGTTTGAATTTAATAGTTTTAAACAAAAGCAAATGATATTATAGTTCAACCAAACGGACATGCAATCATCATGTGTGAACTAATGAACTATACGAAACATTAATCATTAGATTGAACATGAGCAAATGTACCCGGTCTTGTTGAGACATTTCATCGAGCATGTCGAGTGCAGCCCAAGCGGTGGGGTTGCCCGTGCTCATCCGTTTCCAAACGAGCTATGAGGACTCACACTCATGGACCGACGGCTGCTGCATGACCGGAAAGCTCTCTGGAAGGGTCCGTCTCCTCCTCCTTGTCCGTCTCGATGGTGCCGGACAACATAATCTGCGCCGGCGCTTGCATGGATGGGGTTAGGGGAGCCCGACACGTTGGGGGAGACATCTCGTCGACGACGCCCGCATGTAATTGTGCGGCCAACTCCCTCTGTCGCTGCCGGTGATGGTGCATCTTACGGGCGATGTTCTCTGGCTTGCAAGACGAAGCGAAGGAAGGGCCGTCGACGGACGAGGTGGACTGCGTCTCCGACGCGGTGGTTAGGGACAGGGTGGAAGACATCACAGTGGCGGATCGGGACATGTGGTGAGGATGGAGAGCAAGGGTACCAGACGGCGAGGGGTCGGGCACGGGAAATCTTGGCGGACGACGACAGGAGGAAGGGTTTAGGGGATTTAGTGTAATTTAAGGTAGGGTCGGGTTGTCGGGTCCGACGTGACTAGCGTGTCGAGGCGCGCCCGAGCTCCTCCTTATCCGTCCCATATTTGGGCTGGAAATGGAGGGTGCTGGTTAGCCTGTGCGTTTGAGGCCGGTTTGAAAGACCCGTTTGGGTCGATTTTTTGTGACCGGACAGTGAACGGGCGGCCTGCCCGGGAGTTTGAGGAGGATTTGAGGGGTCCGGTTGTAGATGCTCTTACATGGCCATGTATGCATAGAAGTATGGTAGTGATAGACGGAGAAGAGTAGAGTACAACGGGGTTGCTCGGCCCCGATGGCTAAGCTAGGTCTACGTGTCGAGTAGTATGATCTTAGCCCATTGGCGCCGACCTTAGCCCATTGGCGCGCCTCCTTGATAATAGAGCAAATGCCAGTGATGGATGGTTGGTCCCCATCAAAGACACATCCATTGTGGTGCTTCCACATCCACCACGCTGTAAGGATGATGACGGAGGATAGGCCCTTGCGACATGAAGCAGGGGCGCAGTCGCATCTTCCACATCCACTACGTCGTAAGGATGATGATGGAGGATAGGCCCTTGCGACATGAAGCAGGGGCGCGGTCGCACAATGCCGCCCACCAGGACTAGAACTCCATGGTAGCATTGGGTAGGTTGGCCTTCGCTCTCACCTAACTCATGATTTCATGCCTGACCTTTCGAGAGAAGGGACAACCTGCGAGTAGGTGGTGCATGGTTTTAGGCTCTTGTTCACATAGTATGCAGGTGACGGTGTCGGGAGAATGTCACGCTGAATGAGCCGGTTCGTCGTCCAGCATCGGTCTTGCATGGCCAGCCACATGAAGATCTTCATTTTGAGCGGCGCCCATGGTCGCTAAGTGAGTTTCTGTCAGCGACCAGGCGGCTGACAGGCCCGTGAAGCTAGAGAAAGACTGGCCCAGAAGGGAGCCTCGCAAACTGGCTTGGCTCGCTGGGCCTGAATGGGCTTAAGGCCCAAGCTTCTCCTATATGACCAGCTGGTACTCAGGTGGCGGGAAACGAATGACTAGGACGGCGTGTGTGTCGTGAACAGATAGCATGTTCTTCCTCCTCTCCCTTCTCCCTCGATGTGTATCTCCTTCCTGTAGCTCGAGATGGATGTAATGGATGAAATTGGAAACTAGCCCTCACAATATGGTATCAGAGCCGCCGAATCCTGGAGGTCCCTAGCCACCACCATCGCACCCGCCTAGCACAACGGCTGCGAGCCGAGGCCATGTAAAAAATTTCATCGGAGACCCGTCCGTCTTTGAGTTCCTGTGCGCGGATTTCAACATCGCCGTCACCAAAACCACGTCGGACCACACCGAGGCTACGGTCATCGCTCTCGCCAAGCTGGACAACAAGCTAGATTTGCTGTCCGGGCGCATCGACGACGTCAAGGTCGACATAGGCGTCGACATCGACGAACTTCGCAGCAAAATTGGTGCCAACCGAATCACTCATGTAGCACCATCATCCGCGCCGGTGTCGCTATGAGAGCCACCACCGAACTCTTAACCACCCTCCAGCAACAGCGGAGCAAGCGGGTATGGCGGATTCCGACCAGATCTGGAGGAGCGGAACATGGGCTCTCGGTACGTGCCTCCTCCAGCTCGAGGTATGCCCCTGAGATGAATCAATCACGTCAGATGGTGGAAGCCGCTGAAAGTTTTCGGCCATTCCTACTGGACTCTCTGAATTTTGGACCCCGGATGGAGTTGCCCCGTTTTGATGGTTCCGACCCGAAGCTGTGGCAGTCACGCTGTGAGGATTACTTCAAGCTGTGGAACGTTCTGCAACAACAGTGGATCTCCTTTGTCTCTGCCCAATTTGAAGGATCAATAGCAAGGTGGCTCGAATATGTTCAACGCCGTGCACCCCATGTCAATTGGTCTGAATTCTGCTCAATGTTGCAATCTTGTTTTGACCGCAACAAGCATCAAAACTTAGTTCATCATATGTTTCACATCCGCCAAACTAGCTCTATTGAGGACTATGTTCAGCGTTTTTCAGAGTTGTATGATGAGTTAACTGCTTATGAGACTAATCATAGATCTATTCATTATGTTACAAGGTTCTTGGAGGGTCTCATACCAGCTATACGTTTGTTGATGGGAATTCAACAACCCTCTGATCTCGATTCAGCATATGCTTTGGCCTTGTTGTTAAAAGAATTGGGTGATACATCGATGGTGTCCCAGATGTCACCAAGTTACAAGTCTTCAGTTTCTTTAGCAGTGACTCGCCAGAGTGGAACCAATTCTGCTATCAAAGCTACCGATGGAAAAAGGAGTGTTGGCAGTACCCGAAAACTCTGTGCTACAGAGGATAGAGGAGCTTCTCTGCGAGCATACATGAAATCCAAGGGGCTTTGTTTTATTTGTGGTGAATGTTGGGCTCGGGAACACAAATGCAAGCACGAAATTTCATTTTATACCGGAGAACATAGTGATAGTGAAGAAACTTCACAAACCGAACTCAACTGTGTTTCTATTTCAGCAACTGCTATGAGGGACTTATCTGCACCAGCCTCATCCACAATGAAGTTGAAGATTATGTTGCAAGGCTTATATCTGGTGTTTCTGGTGGACTCTGGCAGTACTCATTCATTTGTTGATGGATCTATGGCTACAAAACTGCAAGGAATCTCTTCTATGCCAGTGAGTATTGTTAAGGTTGCCAATGTCCAGTTGATTGCCTATGATAAACAATTGCTGAATGGACAATGGTCTTGTGATAACCATAATTTTGTGAGTACTTTTAGAGTTTTGTCGTTTGGTTCTTATGATGGTATCCTTGGTCTAGATTGGCTGGCTTCTCACAGTCCTATGCAAGTAGATTGGGCAGCACATTGGCTAAGTTTCCAGCTGAGATACGACCATGTAACTTTGTTGGGTCAAGATGCATTCCCTCAACTCATTGCTCTCATTGAGATGTGAGCTTTGCTTGTGACTATTGACAGTACACAATCTGAAATACCCAAGGAAATCCAAGCTATTCTTGATCAATTTGCCACTGTTTTCGAAAAGCCTACCGGTTTGCCTCCGAGAAGAAAATTTGATCATACCATTCCATTGATTCCTGGAGCTCAACCAGTTCATACTAGACCATAGAGACTGCCCCCTGCTCTCAAAGATGAGGTAGAAAAACAGGTACAAGAAATGCTTGCAACTGGCATCATCAGACATAGTAATAGTGCATTCTCTTCACCTATGATCATGGTTCAGAAGAAAGATATAACTTGGAGACCTGTATATGATTACAGAAAATTGAATGCCATAACTATCAAGAGAAAATATCCTATACCATTAATTAATGAATTGTTAGATGAATTAGCAGGTGCTAGCTGGTTTTCCAAGTTGGATCTGAGAGGTGGCTACCATCAAATCAGACTGGCACCAGGAGAAGAACATAAGACTGCTTTCCAGACTCACTTGGGCCATTTTGAGTTTTTGGTCGTGTCTTTTGGTTTAACTGGGGGGCCTAATACATTCAATTTTTCTATGAATGATACCTTGTCTCCCTGTCTTAGAGAATTTTCTTTGGTTTTGTTTGATGACATATTAATCTTCAATGCTTCTTATGAGCTGCATCTGCAACATTTGGCTGAGGTTTTGAAGCTTCTGTTGCAACACCAATGGAAAGTCAAACTCTCTAAGTGTGCTTTTGTAGAAACTCAGATTGGGTATTTGGGACATATAATTAGTGGGCATGCAGGGTGTTGCCACTGACCCAACTAAAATATCAGCCATTCAAGATTCGCCAATTCCCATATCTGCCATGGAAGTCAGGGGATTCTTAGGCCTTGCTGGTTACTACAGAAAATTTATATCCCAATATGGTATGTTAAGCAAGCCAGTGACAAACTTGTTGAAAAAGGGTGTTCCATTTATCTGGTCTTCCGATGAACAACAAGCATTGCCTTGATGTCAGCCCCTGTTCTGGCCCTACCAGATTTCTCCAAAACATTTGTTGTTGAACCTGATGCTTGTGATGTGGGCATAGGTGCAGTACTTATGCAATAGGGTCACCCTATTGCTTATGCTAGTAAAGCTCTAAGCCCACGAAATACAACACTATCAGTATATGAGAATGAGTACTTAGCTATTCTTTTGGCAGTGGAACACTCGAGACAATATTTGCAACTTGCAACTTTTTTTTATCAAAACCGACCAGCGTAGTTTAGCTTGTCTATCTAAACAGAGACTGCACACTAGATGGTAGCACAAAGCATTAACAAAGCTACTGGGGTTCCAGTATACTATTCAGTAGTAGATCCCTGTGGAGGAAACCACTTCCAGTTCAGGATACCCTACCAGAAGTGCATCGTCATCTCAACCTGCTTGGCTTAATGATATACATCAGAGTTACATTACTGATCCTGTTGCTATTGACTTGAGGCAAAAACTGACTTTGAACCCTACAACTGATGCAAAACTTCCTCTCAAGGCTGGTATTCTGAGGATAGGCAAATGAGTTTGGGTTGGGAGTGACTCACAAGTGCATAACAAAATTGTGGCGGCATTCCATGACAACCCTTTGGGTGGTCATTCAGGATTCCTTGTGAGTTACATGTGTATCAGGCAGTTATTTAGGTGGAAAGGCATGAAAGGGTTCATCAAAACTTATGTGCAACACTGCCTAACATGCCAACAAGAAAAACCATAAAGAATACCTTATCCTGGTCTGTTACAACCCTTACTTATACCTAATCTTCCTTGGGAAATGGTCACTATTGATTTTGTGGAAGGCCTAACAATGTCTGGTACATTCAACTGATTGTTTGTGGTTATTGATAAGCTATCCAAGTATGGGCATTTCATTCCAATCCACCATCCTTTTATGGCTGAGGTTGTTGCTGAAGATTTCCTGAACACTGTCTACAAATTATATGGTATGCCGCAATCTATTGTGTCTGATCGAGATAAGATCTTCACCAGCAAGTTTTGGAGTGAGCTTTTTCAAAAAACTGGTGTTCTTCTTCACATGAGCTCTGCCATGCATCCTTAGTCCGATGGTCAAACTGAGCGACTCAATCAACAGGTGGAGTGCTTCCTTCGTTGTTTTGTCAGTGGGCATCCATCTCGTTGGAAAAAATGGATTCCATTGTGTGAGTTTTGTTATAATACCAATTGGCATTCAACTACTCGAAAAACACCGTTTGAGATAGTGTATGGCCACATTCGACGCCACTTTGGATTTTCACCTGATGACATGATTCAGTCACCAGACTTGCAGTAGTGGCTGGCGGATCGAGCAGTGGTGCTGGAGTTAGTTAAAGAACATTTGTTGCATGCTCAACAACGAATGAAGCACCAAGCTTATAAGCATCGCACAGACCGGTCATTTGTTGTTGGAGATGTTGGGGAACGTTGCATGGGAAACAAAAATTTTCCTACGCACACGAAGACCTATCATGATGATGATCATCTACGAGAGGGAGATGGGATCCACATACCCTTGTAGATCGCTAAGCGGAAGCGTTAATAAACACGGTTGATGTAGCAGTACGTCTTCATGATCCGTCCCAATAACCGTCCCACGATCCATCCCACGAACCGTCTCACGATCTGTCCCGATCAAGTGCCGAACGGACGGCACCTCCACGTTCCGCACACGTACAACTTGATGACGATCTCCGCCTTCTTGATCCGGCAAGAGATACGGGGAAGTAGATGAGTTCTCCGGCAGTGTGACGACGCGCCGGTGATGGTGATGATCTATTCCTACAGGGCTCTGCTACTCCGACAATAGACCTTCCCAGGTACGACGCCAGGAATCCTGCTGCTACGGCTACGCCTTTAGGAACTTCCTTGGCAAATATGCAAAGGATTTCCCCGTGGCCTTGGAGCCTTGCGTTGGTGTTCCCTTGAAGAGGAAAGGGTGATGTAGCACAGCGGCGGTAAGTATTTCCCTGAGTTTTGAGAACCAAGGTATTGAACCAATGGAAGATCTCATCAAGACACAAGTACCTGCACAAACACAAAGAGCTTGCACCCAACGCTATGAAGGGGTTGCCAATCCCTTGTAGATTGTTTGCAAAGTGAGAATTGAAAGCAAAAAGTAAACAAGCAAAGTAAAAGTGAAAGTGGAAACGATAGTTGTGAATAGGCCCGGGGGCCGTAGAATTCACTAGTGGCTTCTCTCATGAAAGCAAGTAGACGGTGGGTGAACGAATTACTGTCGAGCAATTGATAGAACCGCGCAAAGTCGTGACGTTATCTAAGGCAATGATTATATCTATAGGCATCACGTCCAAAACAAGTAGACCGATACTTTCTGCATCTACTACTATTACTCCACACGTCGACCGCTATCCAGCATGCATCTAGTGTATTAAGTCCAAAAGAACAGAGTAACGCCTTAAGCAAGATGACATGATGTAGATGGACAATCTCATATCTACGATAAAATCCCATCTTGTTACCCTTGATGGCAACAACACGATGCGTGCCTTGCTGCCAATTCTGTCACTGGGAAAGGTCACCACACGGTATGAACCCAAAACCAAGCACTTCTCCCATTGCAAGAATCATAGATCTAGTTGGCCAAACAAAACCCAAGACTCGGAGAGACTTACAAGGATATCAAATCATGCAAATAAGAAATCAACAAAGACTCAAATATAATACATAGATAATCTGATCACAAATCCACAATTCATCGGATCTCGACAAACACACCGCCAAAGAGGATTACATGGATAGATCTCCATGAAGATCATGGAGAACTTTGTATTGAAGATCCAAGAGAGAGAAGAAGCCATCTAGCTACTAACTACGGACCCGTAGGTCTGAAGTGGACTACTCACGAGTCATTGGAGAGGCGATGATGTTGATGTAGAAGCCCTCCAACTCCAAAGTCCCCTCCGGCAGGGCACCGGGAAGGGTCTCCAGATGAGATTTCGCGGAAACGGAAGCTTGTGGCGGCGGAAAAGTGTTTTCGTGGATTCCCTGATTGTTTCTGGATTTTTAGGGAATTTATAGGCCAAAGACCTAGGGCAGGGGAGCACCAGGGGGGCCACAAGCTTGGTTGCTGCGGCCTCCCCCTGGCCACGGCAACAGGGCTTGTGGGCTCCCTGAGAGCCCACTGCCTTGGCCCTCAAGTCTCCTGATCTTCTTCCGTTTTGGAAAAAATTATTTCGGGGATTTTATTCCGTTTGGACTCCGTTCCAAAATCAGATGTGAAAAGAGTCAAAAACACAGAAAAAACAGGAACTGGCGCTTGGCACTGAATTAATAAGTTAGTCCCAAAAAAGATATAAAAGGTAAACAAAACATCCAAATATGACAAGATAACAGCGTGAAACCATAAAAAATTATAGATACGTTTGAGACGTATCAAGCATCCCCAAGCTTAACTCCTGCTCGTCCTTGAGTAGGGAAGTGATAAAGAATGATTTTTTGATGGTTTCATGCTACCTAGCATAGATGTCCTTTGTAACTCCTCTTATGTGACGTGAATGTTCAGATCCATTAGATTCAAAACAATAGTTTGCTATTGACGTGGAGACAATAATAATTCAAGCAAACTAGCAAGGTAATCATGAACTTTCAAAATAACAAGGCCAAAAGAAAGTTATCCCTACAAAATCATATAGTCTGGCTATGCTCTATCATCCTTGCACAACGAATTTAAATCATGCACAACCCCGGTATTGGCCAAGTAATTGTTTTCACGCCTTTACTTTCTCAAACTTTTTCAACTCTCACGCAATACATGAGCGTGAACCATGGTTTTAGCACTATAAGTGGTGTAGAGTGTGGTGAGGTTGCAAGACAAACAAGGAGAAGATGGTCACATTGACTAGGCATATCAATGAGCTATGGAGATGCTCATCAATAGATATCAACGTGAATGAGTAGGGATTGCCATACAAATGATGCACTAGAGCTAAGAGTATGTGAAAGCTCTTAAAGAAAACTAGTGGGTGTGAATCCAACTTGCTTGCTCACGTAGACCTAAGGAAAATTTGAGGAAGCCTATCATTGGAATATACAAGCCAAGTTATATAATGAAAATTTCCCACTAGCTATATGGTGGTGACAAAACAAGAGACTCTCAATCATGAAGATCATGGTGCTTAATATGCACAAGTGTGGAAATGTGGTAGCATTGTCCCTTCTCTCTTTTTCTCTTTTTTTTGGTGGGCTCTTTGGCCTCTTTTTTTTGGTGGGCATCTTTAGCCTCTTTTATTTCCTCACATGGGACAATGCTCCATCAATGATGATCATCACACTTACAACTCAAAACTTAGAGCAACGATGACTCTATATGGAATGCCTTCGGTAGTATACCGTGACAATGATCTAGCATGGCATGGACATTAATGGAAACATCATGCTAGCTATCTTACGATCATGCAATGGCAATGTAGAAGTGGTGGCACATGTCATGGTGGTAGTCGTATGGCAATATATCTCGGAATAGCTTTGAAAAAGCCATAGTAAGTAGGTATGGTGGCTGTTTTGAGGGAGGCTAATGGTGGGTTTCGTGCACCGGCGAAAATTGCACGACACTAAAGAAGATAGTGATGGTGGAAGGTGAAAGTGAATCTAAACCATGGACTCAACATTAGTCATGAAGAACTCATATACTTGTTGCAGAAGTTTTAGTAGTAATCGAAACAAAGCATTCAACGCATACTCCTAGGGGAACGGTTGGTAGGTATAAACCATCGCGCGATCCCGACCGCCACACAAAGGATGACAATCAATAGACTAATCATGCTCAGACTTCATCACATAGCGGTTCACCATATGTGCATGCTACGGGAATCACTAACTTCAACACAAGTATTTCTAGATCCACAATACCTTACTAATATAACTTCAATATTACCATAACCACAACTCAAAACTAATTGAGATGAATCAAACTTCTCCAACTATGCAATGCACATGAAGGTGGAAGTTTTCATATCCCTTTGGATAACTACCCCTTTTGAGACTACTTTCATAGCATAGATCAACTACCAAGCCACGCACCGCCGTGCTCTAAAAGATATAAGTGAAGCACATAGAGCAAAAGCAACTAGCTCAAAAGATATAAGTGAAGCACATGTGAGCTGAATTGTCTAACCAAAGGGTATAAGTGAAGCTCGACAAAATCACGGTGAGTGCATGTCTCTCTCTAGGTGTACAGCAAGGATGATTGTGACACAACAAAAATAAAAGACTCCTACGATACAAGACGCTCCAAGCAAAACACATAACATGTGGTGAATAAAAATATAGCCCCAAGTAACGTTACCGATGGATTGAAGACGAAAAAGAGGGGATGCCTTCCTGGGGCATACCCAAGCTTAGGCTTTTAAGACATCCTTGAATCAACTTGGGGTGCCTTGGGCATCCCCAAGCTTGAGCTCTTGCCACTCTTTATCTTTTTGTCCATAATAACTTCACCCAAAACTTGAAAACTTCACAACACGAAACTTAAACAGAAACTTGTGATAACATTAGTATAAGAAAGCAAACCACCACTTCCTTAGGTACTGTAGCAAACTTAAATTCTACTTATGTTGATGTTGGGTTACTGTATTTTCAATCTTCCATGGCTAATACCCCCCGATACTATCCATAGTTTCATAAAAATAAGCAACCAACTCAACAAAAAACAGAATCTGTTAACAGCAGACCAGTCCGTAGCAATCTGTATACTTCATATACTTCTGGTACTTCAAAAATTCTGAAACATTACGACAGTCTGAAGAATTTGCGTAGCAATCAGCATAAAAAAGAATGAACTCAAAAGCTATTACATAAAAAAAAGAAAATTCTTTTCGTGAGCAGAATGTTTCTGTCTTTTCCAACATGACCAAACGATCACCCCCAAGACTAATCATAACGGTTTTGCTTGGCACAAACGCAAAAAGAAACACAAAAAACACAATCATGACAGAATTATGAAAGTGTGGAAAACACAAAACAGAAAGAAAAATGATAGATTCGTTGGGTTGCCTCCCAACAAGCGCTATTGTTTAACGCCCTTAGCTTGACATAAGGTGATGGAATCACGTATAGTCATCCCTGGTGCTCAAACCGTAAGTAGCCCTCATCATAGATTCATAAGGCAATCTTATTTTCTTTCTAGGAAAATGCTCCATTCCCTTCTTTAGGGGAAATTGAAATCTAATATTCCCTTCCTTCATATCGATGATAGCACCAATAGTCCTTAGGAAAGGTCTACCAAGAATAATGGGACATGAAGGATTGCAATCTATGTCAAGTACAATGAAATCCACAGGTACATAGTTCTTATTTGCAACAATAAGAACATCATCGATCCTTCCCATGGGTTTCTTGACAGTAGAATCCGTAAGATGCAAATTAAGAGAACACTCTTCAATCTCATGAAAACCAAGAATATCACATAAAGACTTTGGAATCGTGGAAACACTAGCACCCAAATTACACAAAGCATTTCATTCATAGTTTTTGATCTTGATTTTGATAGTAGGTTCCCACTCATCATGAAGTTTTCTAGGTATAGAGACTTCTAATTCGAGCTTCTCTTCAAGAGATTTCATCATAGCATATACGATATGAGCGGTAAAAGCTTTGCTTTGGCTATAAGTATGTGGATAGTTTGCAATGGATTGCATCAAGGAAATGCATTCAAACAAGGAGCAACTATCATAATTGAATTCCTTGAAATCCAAAGTGGGAGTTTCATTACTACCCAAAATTTTGATTTCTTCTACTCCACTCTCCACACCTTTATCATCAAGATAGGTGGACTCCGAATCATTGGGGCGTTTTTCAACCAAAGTGGATTCATATCCAGCCCCTTCATCAATAGGTTTGACACGCAAAAACAAAGATTCAAGAGGAGTCACACCAAGCACTTTAAGATCTTCGTGATTTGCATCATTAGAACGCACCCTTTTAAACGATTCATGCCTAGCGCGAATTTGTGCGGTTCTTTCTTTGCTCTCATTCATGGAGACACGCATAGCTTTTAAAGTTTCATCCAAGTTGACCTCGGGAGGAGCACATCTAACTTTCAAAGCATCAATATCACAAGACATCCTATCAACGCTCTTAGCCAAATAGTCAATTTTGAGTAGTTTTTCCTCTATGGACGCATTGAAAATCTTTTGAGAGTTGATGAACTCTTTGATATTACTCTCTAAATCATAGGGTGATTTGTTATGATTTCCATAAGTGTTGTTGTAGGAATTGCCATAATTGTTAGAGGAGTTACTAGGAGAAGGCCTAGGAATATAGTTTCCTTTAAAAGCATTGTTGTTGCCAAAGTTGTTCCTACCAACAAAATTAACGTCCAAACTAGCGTTGCTACTCTCAATCAAGGAAGATAGTGGCATGTCATTAGGATCTAAAGGAGCATTTCTACTAGCAACCAAATTCATCAACTCGTCCATCTTAGCACTAAGCGAGTTAATTTCTTCTATAGCGTGTACGTTTTTGCTAGCAGGTGACCTTTCAGTGTGCCACTGAGAGTAGTTGGTCATGATATTGTCTAGGAGTTTTGTAGCGTCTCCTAACGTGATTTCCATGAACCTTCCACCTGAGGCGGAGTCCAAGATATTGCAAGAAGCGAAATTCAAACCAGCGTAAAAGATTTGTATAATCATCCACAAACTCAAGCCATGAGCGGGACAATTTCTAATCGTTAACTTCATCCTCTCCCAAGATTGTGCAACGTGTTCATGATCAAGTTGCTTGAAATTCATGATATCGTTACGTAAGGAGATAATCTTAGCCGGTGGAAAATACTTGGATATGTAAGCATCTTTGCACTTTTCCCAAGAATCAATACTATTTTTAGGCAAAGAAGAAAACCAAGTTTTTGCGCGATCTCGCAACGAGAAAGGAAAAATCTTCAACTTAATCACGTCATTATCCACATCTCTTTTCTTTTGCATATCGCAAAGCTCAATGAAGGCATTGAGATGGGATGCGGCATCTTCACTAGGAAGGCCAGAGAATTGCTCTTTCATAAGAAGATTCAGCAAAGCTGCGTTGATTTCATACGATTCCGCACTAGTGGCGGGAGCAATCGGAGTACTAATAAAATCATTATTATTGGTACTCGAGAAGTCACAAAGTTTGGTGTTTTCAGCCATGATGACTTCAACAAACAAACAAGCACACTAGCAAGCAAGAAAACCGGCAAAGGGCAAAAGAAAACGGAAAAAGGCAAATGAAAACGGCAAAGGAGAAAGGCAAATAAAAACGGCAAATGTGAAGTGGGGGAGAGGAAAACGAGAGGCAACTGGCAAAAAAGGAAAACGCAAGAGATGAGTTTGTGACACCTACTTGGATAGATATCCTCCCCTCGTCAGAAATCAGCACGTTGACGAGAGACTATTCTTGACTTGATCTTCCCCGGCAACGACGCCAGAAATCCTTCTCTACTACGACAACAGACCTTCCCTGGTACGGTGCCAGGAATCGTGCTGCTACGGCTATGCCTTTAGGGACTTCCTTGGCAAATATGCAAACGATTTCCCCGCGGCCTTGGAGCCTTGCTTTGGTGTTCCCTTGAAGAGGAAAGGGTGGTGTAGCACAGTGGCGGTAAGTATTTCCCTCAGTTTTGAGAACCAAGGTATCGAAACAATGGAAGATCTCGTCAAGACACAAGTACCTGCACAAACACAAAGAGCTTGCACCCAACGCTATGAAGGGGTTGTCAATCCCTTATAGATTGTTTACAAAGTGAGAACTGAAAGCAAAAAGTAAACAAGAAAAGTAAAAGTGAAAGTGGAAGTAAACAAGCAAAGTAAACAAGATAACAACGTGAAACCATCAAAAATTATAGATACGTTTGAGACGTATCAGGCTCCGCCCGAGTTCCGCAGAAAACCGATCTAGAGGAAGAACTACGAAGTAGAGGCTTAGGGTTGCACGTGGCAAAGTTGTGTCTCAAAAACCCTAAAACCTCTAGTATATATAGGAGGAGGGGAGGGGATAGCCTTGAGGCTCAAGGGAGCCCCAAGGGCGTCGGCCGAAGGGAGGAGGAGGGACTCCTACTCCAATTCGATTTGGAAGGTGGAGTCCCTTCCTTCCTTCCGACCTCCTTTTTTTTCTCCTTTGATTTTTCCCTTGGCCGAAATAGTCCTATTGGGCTGGCCTCACTAGCCTACCAAGGGCTCGTGCGCCACCCATGTGCCTATTAGGTTCTCTCCCGGTGGGTGGGCCCTCCCGATAAAAACCCGGAACCCATTCGTCACTCCCGGTACACTGTCGGCAATGCCCGAAATCTTTCCGGAAGCCAAATGAAACAGTCCTATATATCAATCTTCATTTTCGGACCATTCCGGAAACCCTCCTGACGTCCATCATCTCATCCGGGACTCCGAAGAAACCTTCGGTCACCAACACCTATAACTCAACTCTACCGAAACGTCACCGAACCTTAAGTGTGCAGACCCTCTCACTACTAGAAAAAGGCTATTAGTGGTGCACCTATTTTGCCTATTAATGGCGCACTATAGGTGCGCCACTATTATCACGCCACTACTAATAAATAGTAATGGCGCACCCCTTGAAAAGGATCGAGATGGACCTAGAGGGGGGGTGAATAGGTACAAATCCAAATTTTAACAATTACTTAGCAATTTTAGGCTAAAGTGCGGAATATAAGTGTAAGCCTAATAATTGCTATGACAAAGAGTAAGCTATTAGGAGTGAAGCAAGGCAAGCGGTAAACAATAAGCGAATACAAGTATGTAATAAGGATTAACACAAGTAGAGAGTTAGGGTTAGGAATAACCGAAACTCCAAGAGAGACAAGGATGTATCCCGACGTCCACTTCCTTGGAGGGAAGCTACGTCATCGTTAGAGGGGCGGATGTTACCACGAAGGCACACCAACGCCACGAAGGCTCACCCTATTCTCCCTTCGAGATAACTCCACGAAGGCGTTTCTCAACCACTAATGGTAAGCCTTGAGGTGGCTTCCAAACCTTCACAAACTTTCCGGGGGATATCACAATGGTTTGATTCCTCTCCGAAGACTCCTACCGCCTAGGAGTCTCCAACCTCCAAGAGTAACAAGATCACGGGGATTGCTCAAAACTTGCTCAAATCACAAATCACTTTGGTGGGAAGGAGGAGAGGGAGACGATCTTTCTTTTGATTGGAACAACACTCTAAAGGACTCACAAATGCTCTTGGGATCTAGGATTTAGTGTAGACAAGAGTGAGTGAGAGGAAAGGTGTTCTTGGATGTATCTTGGCTGTGTTGAACCCACTTTCACGAGGTGGGAGAAGAGTATATATAGTGTGGAGTGAAATCCAGCCGTTGGAGGTGCAATAAGTCACACAGGGTCCGGACGTCCGAAACTTGCCGGACGTCCGGGCGTCCGCGAGGAGCTGGACGTCCGGAGGGAGTCGGACGTCCGAGGCCTGTAGGCATGACTGGGGCTCAACTGAATTTATCAGCGGCCGGACGTTCGACAGGGGTCGGACGTCCGAGGCCTGTAGGTGAGCCTGAACCTATTCGAATACATCAGCAGCCGGACGTCCGGAAGTGGCCCGGAAGTCCGTATTATACAACATAATTTCTTCTGGTGGTGGCTTCCGGATTTCCGACGGGGGTAGGACATCGGGAGATCGGATGTCCGGAGGTGGCCGGATGTCTGAGATATAGTGCACACAAACTACTGGTGTTGGCCTATGGATTTCCGGAGCTTGGCCGGATGTCCGGCCCTCGGACGTCCGGAGGTAGCCGGATTTCCGAGTTATAGTGTGTACAAACTACTGGTGTTGGCCTCCGGATTTCCGGAGCTTGGCCGGATGTCCGGCCCTCGGACGTCCGGAGGGAGCCGGATTTCCGAGTTATAGTGTGTACAAACTACTAGTGTCTGGCTGCGGATTTCCGAAGCCAACCGGACGTCCGGCCCTGGGACGTCCGGAGGGAGCCGGATGTCCGAGGAGATTGGACATATGTTGAATTGTAGAGAGTGGATGTTATGTGATGTTTGATATGATTGTAGAGGTGTGGTATGAGCAAGTTTCTCGCAAAGCCTGTGATCCCCTCTTAATAGTGCGGGATCCCTATACTCAATATCAGTAAACTCAAAAGACTATTCTACAACATCTCTTCTTAATCCCGAGTCTTCTCGACATATAACTCACCAATCTTTTCAGGCAGCCTTTGGCACAGAAATCTTAATCTACTAAAGTACTTGCCGTCCTGAGATACACTCAACAAATAGGATTAGTTTCCTATGTATGTGCTATCATTAACACCAAAAGACAATTAGGGGCATAGCATGCACTTTCAGTCTCCCCCTTTTTGGTAGTTGATGACAACATATACATAGGTCTCAAAAATATTAACCATACATTATAGTCTTAGGAGATATTTTAGTACGGAGCTCCCCCTTAGGATATGCATGGTAAGAAAATCGAAGCTCCAAATGGATCAACATGGAAGAATAATAGATCATCATAGAAATAAAAGAGTCAAGACATAATAGTCTATGATGATATCATAGTAAATCACAACCATTCATAAGTAGCCATACATGAATTGTATCCATTACATTAAATCTCCAAAGACTAAAAATGACGAGAATAAAATTTTAACTACGATACATTACTCCCCCTTTGTCACCAAGGACCAAAAAGGGAGCCATCAATAACACCAACCAAGCTCAGAGCTCATCATCATCATCAGCATCATCAGCCAAACCACTGCCCCCAGCCTCGACAAAGAACTCAGACCACTCAGGACCAGAAGGGAAGCCAAAATCAATGGAAGGAGTAGCAGGAGGGGCCTCATCATCACTCACAGTAAGATCGCCCGAGGCTCTCAGACGAGCCTTGAGGGCATTCTGAGAGGAAACTAAGCGGGAAACCACATCATGGGTTCGACCACACTGAAAGGAGACAGCCTTCATCAAAGCAGAGTGAGCTTTGCCAAGGAATTTGGCAATGCGACCGAGAGACGCGGAGCTAGATGAAGGGGTGGCGGCACGTGCAGCAGTGCGGCGAGTGGTAGTAGAGGAAGAAGGGGCGTGCTTGGCAGCAAAATCATTCGCCATGTGAGCGGGAATGGTCCACTTGCGATGGATGTGAGTGGTAGCCACAGAGAAATCAGCAACGTGGTTAATAAGTGCCTGGATAAAAGGAGCATGAGGAAAGGCTCGCTTGTACTGAAAGCTAGCAAGCCGAATCTCATGCCATAGGAAATGGGGCACATTGATTTTGGTCTTGGGGTTCTCGAACAAGTGGTACATGATATCGATGCAATAGCCACTGCAAGAACCCTTATCACCCATCTTGGGATAGATGGTGCGGATGACACACTGAAAGATAATGAAGAAAGGTGAGCGCCAGATGGATACCTGGTTAAGGTCCTTCTGGTGCTCATCCTCATCAAGCTCACTTAGTGGTTTGAGGAGGTGCCCACACACTTCATTGTTCTTAGGTGCATGACTAGGATCATCCTTATGTATTTTATGACCGGAATGGGGAAAACCCAGAGCGGCAACAAAAGTAGCATAAGTGGCTTTGAGGCGAACATCAGAGGTCATCCAAGTGACAGTGTTGTCGGTGCCAAAATGACACGTGGCATAGAACTGGTGAATGACAGCAGCATTATAATCGCAATGAAAAGCAAACGGGGCGGCAAGCCCCGAAGACTCAATAAGCTCAAAGGCACCCGGATATTTCGCCGGATGCTTGCGAATATGCTCAATGTCAATGTAAAGATGATTGGATAAACCTTAGGAACTATGACCGTGGAAAAGACGTCAACCTGGACGTGTGTGCGAAAACGTGAATCCGTAGAATCACTGACGACCTCGTATTGATTTACGTCGCGACGGAAAGTAAAATAGGAAGCAGCCCCAAGAGTGGTAAAGTTGGTGATATCACGACCTAACGTGGCAGGGGGCTCTAAAGAGATGCGGCGAGCTTCACCTTCAGGCTGGGCAGGAGGCGGTTGTGGCATGTAGGAGGCCCGGCGAGACCCGAGCTTGGACCTTCGAGCGACGGGTTGAGGAAGTTCCTCGGCGGCAATCTCCTCCTCGAAGTCGGGTCAGCATCATCAGACGGTGATGGAGACGGTGGCTGCCGGGGTGGAGGACGCCGGGCAGCCCGTTTGAAGGGATGGTGTGACTCATCCGATTCCGACCCCGTGTTCATAGGGATGCGAGAGGATGAGGCGGCCACGGTCTTCCGAGCGGTGTGCTTGGTCTTGCCCATGGAGCCCTGAGAGGGATCCCGTAAAGGGTACGGACGGAGGAGAAGGGGATCCGCGGAGGAGATCGGCCGATCTCGAGGAGGGCGGCGTTGGGGAGGAGCTCCTCGAGCTGCTCCCAGGGCTGGCGGCGGCGGCTGGGAGAAGTGGGGCGCAGGGGATTAGGGTAAAAGACCCAGCCCCGCGCCCAGCTTTATATAGGGTCCCCGAGGCGTCGGACGTTTGAGAGGTGTCGGACGACGGGTGGATGATCTGGCGCCGGACGTTCGAGAGGCGTCGGACGTCCGGAAGGTTTTCTGGCGCCGGATGTTCGGAGTGAGCCGGACATCCGAGATAGAGAGGGGGGGGGGGGGTTCTGGTAATTTTGTTGTGATGATGATGACTTTCATGGTATATATATATATAAAACAAACTATGAGCACTGGTTTTTCTAGAATCATTACATGCATGAAATGATCTGTGCGTATGTTGTAAGCTTAAAAACACATAGAATTACGACGCACTCCCCCTAAATATATGCGCACATCAAGACACAACCATAATGTGAGTGTATGTATGTGTGCAAGATTTCAAGATATGTTGTCAAGCTCCAAGATACCAAGTTCACGCCTAAGTTGACAGAACCTAGCTACGCTAAGTGGCTTGGTGAAAATGTCGGCTAACTGCATGTCCGTACCCACATGGGTAATATCAATGTCACCCTTTTGCACATGGTCTCTCAAGAAATGATACCTAATATCAATATGTTTTGTGCGAGGGTGATCAATGGGGTTTACGGAGATCTTTATGGCACTTTCATTATCATAGAGAAGAGGAACGTGTCGATACATGATACCATAATCCTTCAGTGTTTGCCTCATCCATAGCAATTGAGTAGCACAGCTTGCGGCTGCAATATATTCGGCCTCGGCCGTGGAGAGAGAAAAACAGTTCTGCTTCTTCGAGGACCAACTTACCAACGAGCATCCAAGAAACTGACATGCACCGGAAGTGGATTTCCGTCCCACTTTATCACCGGCCCAATCCGCATCAGAATACCCTATAAGATCAAACATTGCATCCTTAGGGTACCATAAGCCTAACTTTGGGGTGTGAACAAGGTATCTAAGAATGTGCTTAACCGCCGTGTGGTGGCTTTCCATAGGGGAAGCTTGAAATCTAGCACATATTCCTACACTTAACATGATGTCCGGTCTAGATGCGCAAAGGTAAAGCAGCGAACCAATCATGTAGCGGTAAGTAGATGGGTCAAAAGGAATACCGTTTGAGTCTTCATTTAGAACTACATCGGTGGCCATGGGTGTCTTCATTGGTTTAGCATTTGTCATATCAAATTTCTCAAGAATGTCCTTGAGATACTTAGTTTGAGACAATAAAATCCCTTCTTGAAATTGTTGTATTTGAAAACCAAGAAAGAACTTCAAGTCCGTGTTGAGTGACATCTCAAAGGTCTCGGTCATGGAGGCCGCGAATTTCTTGCACAAATGGATGTTAGGAGAACCAAAAATGATGTCATCTACATAGATTTGGCATAAGATCAAATCACCATTTTCCCTCTTAGTAAAAAGAGTGGGATCGATCACCCCCACCACAAAGCCATCATCGAGTAGGAACTTCTTAAGATGATCATACCAAGCACGGGGTGCTTGTTTAAGACCATAAAGTGCCTTGTGAAGTTTATATACATGGTCTTTGTGACGAGGGTCAACAAACCCAGGTGGTTGTGATACATATACTTCTTCTTGTAGAGGACCTTTAAGAAAAGCACTTTTCACATCCATTTGATGCAAGGTGAAACCATTGAAAGTAGCATAGGCCAATAAAATGCGAATGGACTCAAGACGAGAAACAGGGGCGAAAGTTTCACCAAAGTCCAAACCTTCAACTTGGGAGTACCCCTGTGCTACTAACCTTGCCTTGTTGCGTAGAAAAATCCCGTTCTCATCTTCCTTGTTCTTGAAGATCCATTTAGTTCCAATAACATTATGTTCTTCAGTTGGTCGTTCTACCAATGACCATACTTCATTGCGTGTGAAACTGTTTAGCTCTTCTTGCATAGCAAGTAGCCAGTCGTTGTCACATAGTGCATCCTAAACCCTGTGTGGCACGGTACTAGAGACAAACGAAAAGTGAGCACAAAAGTTTGTTAATTGTTTACGAGTCACTCTACCTTTCGATACGCCTGTGAGGATTTGATCAATATCAACACGACCGGCCACACGTGGTATGATGGAGGTCAAGGTTTCACGAGGTTCTACTTCGTTTCCATCATCAATGTCCTCAACATATGGATCATTTATGTGCGGAGGAAGATATTCCTCTTCGTGTTGCACCTGTTGAGGTTCATCATCAAGCATGCCCATACTTTGGTCTATCTCTTGAGGATCAACTTGTTCTTGAGTGTCATCTCCTACTTGATCCTCAACAACTGGCATGATGGGTGTGCTAGTATCTTGTGGAGGTACGGGTAGTGAACCGTCTTGAGGATGCGAGATGTTCTCATCATCTTCATCATCATCATGGGGTCTTTGTTCCATAGGAAAAAGTGCACCTACACCCATGTTTAAGATATCTTGTGGGGAGTCTTCTTCACCTGCATCATTTAGATCAACTTGCTCCCCATGGGAGCGGTTAAATTCATCAAACGTCACGTCACAGGTTTCTATAACACATCCAGTGGATTTTTTGTAGACTCTGTAAGCGTGAGAGTTTGATCCATAGCCAACAAAAATCCCCTCAGTTGTTTTGGATTGAAATTTTCCTAACCGTTCCCGTTTGTTGAGGATGAAGCATTTGCATCCAAACACACAAAAGTACTTAACATTGGGCTTGTTCCCAGTTAGGAGCTCATACGGAGTTTTCTCCAATATTGATCGGAGGAAGAGCCAGTTTGATGCATGACATGCTGTGTTGACGGCCTCAGCCCAAAAGCTATGTGGTGACTTGTATTCATCTAACATGGACCTTGCCATTTCTACAAGTGTCCGGTTCTTCCTTTCTGCCACACCATTTTGTTGGGGAGTGTAGGGTGCGGAGTACTGATGTTCAATCCCCTCATCACTCAGAAATTCTTCTAGGGTGTAGTTCTTGAACTCAGAGCCATTATCACTTCTTACTGCCTTAATGTGCTTGTCAAACTTCCGCTGGGCTTGTTTGGCAAAATCAATGAAAGTGGCCTTTGTCTCGTCCTTGGACTTGAGAAAGAACACCCATGTATATCTTGAGTAATCATCAACAATGACTAGGCCATACTTTTTCCCTCCAAGACTTGCCCATGAAGGAGGCCCGAATAGATCCACATGAAGGAGCTCTAACGGCCTCGAAGTGGATACAACATTCTTGGGTGGATGTCTTGATTGATGTTGCTTCCCAGCTATGCATGCACTGCATACACGATCTTTCTTAAAAGATACATTTGTTAGTCCAAGGATGTGATTACCGTTTAAGAGATTTTGAAGATTTTTCATGCCAACATGGGCAAGCCGGCGATGCCACAGCCATCCCATGTCGGCCTTGGCCATTAGACAAGTTGTATGGAAAGTGCTCTCTTTCGAGAAATCAACCGTGTAAAGGTTGCCATCCAACTCTCCAACAAAAGCCACTTCAAGAGTGTCTCTCTTAAAGACTTTCACATCCGTTAGTCCAAATAGTGTGTCATAACCGACGGAAGCCAATTGGCGAACTGAAAGTAAATGATATTGAAGAGATTGAACAAGCATGACATTTGCAATAGACATGTCATTAGTGATTGCCACCTTGCCCAACCCAATTACCTGCCCTTTCGACCCTCCACCAAATACAATGCTCATGTATGGTCGAATGGCTTGCATGAAGTCATAGAGCAAGTTACTATCTCCGGTCATATGATTGGTGCATCCACTGTCGATCACCCATTTTGCTCCACCGGAGAAAATAGCCTGTAAAAAATTAAGACTTGGTTTGAGGTACCCATTTTGTCATGGGGCCTTTCACATTAGTTACAAGAGTCTTAGGGACCCAAATAGCATCGAATCGAAATGCATTACGAGGACCAACGAATTTAGCATAGACCTCTCCTTCCTTTGATTTGCGTAGTACATAGGATGGCGGCATGAATTCGGTTGTCTTGTTGTGAGCAGACGGACCCCTAGTGACCGATCTACTCACAACCTTACCTTTCTCAGTGTGTCCCTCTGGTACAAATATTTCCTTAAGAGGAGTGGTACACTTCAGAGGAGATGCACTTTTCTTGGCAGTACTTGGGTTGAACCCAAGCCCTTCCTTTGCGACACCTCCATTGTGTCGACTTAAGATCTCATTGAGAGTCTTTTGTCCTTGTGCACATGTCATGAGACCTCTGTCTAGCTGTGCCCTTAATGAACAGTTTTCCTCACGGATAGATGTCAGTTCACTACTAGGGTTAGTAGTGCAGGTATCAACATTAATAATAGGTGAGGAGTAGGCCTTAGCTAGAGTGTCAAGATAAGTGACCTTAAGTGCCTCAAAGCTCTTTGTAAGAGCAGTGGGTTTTTCTTCCTTGTCTTTGAGAGACAAGGATAGACGCTCACAGTCCTTAGAAAGAGAAGCATGAGAGTTCACAAGTTGGTCTTTATCATTTAGTAATTCTCTGCACACATTTTCAGCCTTTTTCAAGGAGGCAAGATCATTACCATGTTTATCAAGGTTTTCACCTACTTTTGAACATAGTGCATCATTTTGTGCTTCCTCATAAAGGACTTTCTGCTCAAGGAGTTCATTTCTGTCCTTCTCCTCAGTGACGAGGGTTTTGAGTTCCTTGATGGTATTGGTGTGCTTACTCACCATTTCCATAAGTATACGAAACATAGTGAGCTTCTTTCCTTTGAGAGAGCCCATAAATTTGTTCATTTTAGCAAACATGGGATGATCTAAATCGTTATCCTCATAATGATCTTCCACATCAAGATACTCATCAGAAGGGGTAGAAGCTAGACTGAAGGAGTTTAGCCGTGGGGTTACCTTAACCTTATCATGGGAGCTTTGGTCTTCCCCATCTCCCATGGCAGTCTTTGCCATCAGACACTTGTGAGCGTTGCCCTTGTAGTCCTTCATATAGTTGTAGTGAACAACATCACCACTTTTGTTGACTAGCCTCAAAGTACTCTGTGTATCTTGAGCTACTTCGGCAACTCCACCAACATCTTCTGGATCTGATTCTTCTTGAGCAACCATTGCTCTTCCATCTGTCCTTTTGGACTTGGAGTTCATGGGGTTCGGTAACTTCTTATTTACGAAGGTCTTTGGAAACCTTGGTTTGTCTTCTCTCTTCTCATAAGGGCATTCGTTGGAGAAGTGGTTGGTTTCCTCACAGTTGTAGCATTTTCTTACCTTCTTCTTTGGAAATCTTCCCTTGAACTTCCCTGCACTGAACTTCTTCACAAAGAGGGCAATGTCCTCAAAAGATGGGCTTTCATCAGAGTCAACATCATCACCATCTTGACAGTCATCATCACCTTCTTCTTCTTCACTTTCTTCTTCGTCATACTCATGCTTGGCTTTCAAAGCAAGGTTGATCTTTGATGTTGAAGTGCCATGCATGGCTAGGTGCTTTGTTGCATTTGCCTTTGACTCTTCAAATAGTTGGAAAGTGGATATGATGTCATCCGGAGTCATTTCTTTGAAGGCACGATGATGTCTCATGTCCCATACCATTTGATGGTGATATGGAGCAAGAGCGTGAAGTAACTTGTCCACAAGAAATCTCTTGGTCAAATTGAAACCATCTTGCGTCTTGTCACAGTCACATGACTCAATGTCTGCGGCGAGAGTCATGAGCCATTCTAGTAGTTGCTTGGGAGATTCACCCTTTTCCATACAAAAATTCTGTAATGCCCCTTGGCAATTTCATATTGAGCAAGCCGAAGAGTGGAGGTACCGGTCTTGGTCCTTATGTTGTTGTCCCATAATTCCTTGGCACTTGTGATGTGAATGTAATGTCTTCGTTGCTTGTCATTCATCCCCTTTCTTATGCACATGATTGCAGTGTCATTGAGATGCTTGTCATAAGTTTCTCTGGGCGTGAGGCATCTTGGATCAATAGGATTGTACCCATGCTCAAGGATGTCCAGCATCTCATCATTGGCGTACCTAAGATGATCCTGCATACCAACTCTCCACAAAGCAAAATCGGAATTGTCATCAAGAAAGGGAGGTTTTCCTCCAGGATTGTACTTAGGTTTCTCAATTTGAGACTTAGCATAAAGCCATGGAACACTGGTTTGGTTCCTCTCCGGAGGAGGTTGGCCAAATGAAGTACCGTGCACGTGGGGCCCTGAGGCCCTCGGGGACGTGGTTGTCCCCGTGGTTAGTGCTGCTAGTCTCATTTGGATCATGGACTCAAGAGAAGCATCATGCTCCTCTTTTTGCTTGGCAAGGGCCCGTTCCAGGTCCTCAGAGGTGAAAGACTTGACTTCTGCGAAAGTCCCGTCCCTCTGCACTGGAGCTACTGCAGCTGGATCCATGTCCATCTCGCTCTAGGGCGGTTAAGACACACAAATAGAGCACGAGGCTCTGATACCAATTGAAAAGGATCGAGATGGACCTAGAGGGGGGTGAATAGGTACAAATCCAAATTTTAACAATTACTTAGCAATTTTAGGCTAAAGTGCGGAATATAAGTGTAAGCCTAATAATTGCTATGACAAAGAGTAAGCTATTAGGAGTGAAGCAAGGCAAGCGGTAAACAATAAGCGAATACAAGTATGTAATAAGGATTAACACAAGTAGAGAGTTAGGGTTAGGAATAACCGAAACTCCGAGAGAGACAAGGATGTATCCCGATGTTCACTTCCTTGGAGGGAACCTACGTCACCGTTAGAGGGGCGGATGTTACCACGAAGGCACACCAACGCCACGAAGGCTCACCCTATTCTCCCTTTGAGATAACTCCACGAAGGCGTTTCTCAACCACTAGTGGTAAGCCCTGAGGTGGCTTCCAAACCATCACAAACTTTCCGGGGGATATCACAATGGTTTGATTCCTCTCCGAAGACTCCTACCGCCTAGGAGTCTCCAACCTCCAAGAGTAACAAGATCATGGGGATTGCTCAAAAATTGCTCAAATCACAAATCACTTTGGTGGGAAGGAGGAGAGGGAGACGATCTTTCTTTTGATTGGAACAACACTCTAAAGGACTCACAAATGCTCTTGGGATCTAGGATTTAGTGTAGACAAGAGTGAGTGAGAGGAAATGTGTTCTTGGATGTATCTTGGCTGTGTTGAACCCACTTTCACGAGGTGGGAGAAGAGTATATATAGTGTGGAGTGAAATCTAGCCGTTGGAGGTGCAATAAGTCACACAGGGTCCGGACGTCCGAAACTTGCCGGACGTCCGGGCGTCCGCGAGGAGCCGGACGTCTGGAGGGAGTCGGACGTCCGAGGCCTGTAGGCATGACTGGGGCTCAACTGAATTTAGCAGCGGCCGGACGTCCGACAGGGGTCGGACGTCCAAGGCCTGTAGGTGAGCCTGAACCTATTCGAATACATCAGCAGCCGGACGTCCGGAAGTGGCCCGGAAGTCCATATTATACAACACAATTTCTTCTGGTGGTGGCTTCTGGATTTCCGACGGGGGTAGGACATCTGGAGCTCGGACGTCCGGAGGTGGCCGGATGTCCGAGATATAGTGCACACAAACTACTGGTGTTGGCCTCCGGATTTCCGGAGCTTGGCCGGATGTCCGGCCCTCGAACGTCCGGAGGTAGCCGAATTTCCGAGTTATAGTGTGTACAAACTACTGGTGTTGGCCTCCGGATTTCCGGAGCTTGGCCGGATGTCCGGCCCTCGAACGTCCGGAGGGAGCCGGATTTCCGAGTTATAGTGTGTACAAACTACTGGTGTCTGGCTGCGGATTTCCGAAGCCAACCGGACGTCCGGCCCTCGGACGTCTGGAGGGAGCCGGATGTCCGAGGAGATTGGACATATGTTGAATTGTAGAGAGTGGATGTTATGTGATGTTTGATATGATTGTAGAGATGTGGTATGAGCAAGTTTCTCGCAAAGCCTGTGATCCCCTCTTAATAGTGCGGGATCCCTATACTCAATATCAGTAAACTCAAAAGACTATTCTACAACATCTCTTCTTAATCCCGAGTCTTCTCGACATATAACTCACCAATCTTTTCAGGCAGCCTTTGGCACAGAAATCTTAATCTACTAAAGTACTTGCCGTCCTGAGATACACTCAACAAATAGGATTAGTTTCCTATGTATGTGCTATCATTAACACCAAAAGACAATTAGGGTCATAGCATGCACTTTCAGTCTCCCCCTTTTTGGTAGTTGATGACAACATATACATAGGTCTCAAAAATATTAACCATACATTATAGTCTTAGGAGATATTTTAGTACGGAGCTCCCCCTTAGGATATGCATGGTAAGAAAATCGAAGCTCCAAATGGATCAACATGGAAGAATAATAGATCATCATAGAAATAAAAGAGTCAAGACATAATAGTCTATGATGATATCATAGTAAATCACAACCATTCCATAGAATGATAGCTGGAGCTTGCATACTTGTTAGCATCCTTAGGATCGACAAAACCTTCTGGTTGTATCACATACAACCTTTCCTCAAGGAAACCGTCGAGGAAACAATGTTTTGACATCCAATGTGCAATATTTCGTAAATATTGAAGCAACTGCTAACATAATTCCAATAGACTTTTAGCATCGCTACGAGTGATAAAGTCTCATCACAGTCAACTCTTTGAACTTGTTGGAAACATCTTTGCGACTAGTCGAACTTTTCTTAATGGTGACTTTTCACCATCATCGTCTGTCTTCCTTTTAAAGATCCATATGTACTTAATAGTCTTACGACCATCAAGTAGTTCTTACAAAGTCTATACTTTGTTTTATACATGGATCCTCTCTTGAATTTCATGGCCTCTAGCCATTTGCCGAAATCCGGGCCCACCATCGCTTGTCCATAGCTCGTAGGTTCATTGTTGTTCAACAACATGACCTCCAAGATAGGGTTACCGTGCCACTCTGTAGCAGTACGTGACCTTGTCGACCTACGAAGTTTGTAGTAACTTGATCCGAAGCTTAATGATCACTATCATCAGTTTCCACTTCAATTGGCGTAGGCGCCACAGGAACAACTTCCTGCGCCCTGCTACACACTGGTTGAAGTGACGGTTCAATAAACTCATCAAGTTCCATCACCCTCCCACTCAATTCTTTCGAGAGAAACCTTTCCACGAGAAAGGACCCATTTCTAGAAACAAAGACTTTGCTTCCGGATCTGAGATAGGAGGTATACCCAACTGTTTTGGGTGTCCAATGAAGATGCATTCATCCGCTTTGGGTTCGAGCTCATCATGCTGAAACCTTTCCACATAAGCATCGCAGCCCCAAACTTTTAAGAAACGACAACTTAGGTTTCTCCAAACCATTGTTCATACGGTGTCATCTCAACGGAATTACATGGTGCCCTATTTAAATTGAATGCGGTTGTCTCTAATACCTAACCCAAAACGATAGTGGTATTTCGATAAGAGACATCGTAGTATGTGCTATATCCAATAGGGCGCGGCTATGACGTTCGGACACACCATCACACTATGGTGTTCTAGGTGGCATGAATTGCGAAGCAATTTCCACATTGTCTTAACTGTGTACCAAAACTCGCAACTCAGATATTCATCTCTATGATCATATTGTAGACAGCTTATCCTCTTGTCACGACGATCTTCACTCTGAAATAGCTTTGAACTTTTCAATATTTCAGACTTGTGATTCATCAAGTAAGTACTCATGTATCTACTCAAATAGTCAGTGAAGTAAGAACATAACGATATCCACTGCGTGCCTCAGCACTCATTGGACTGCACACATCGAAGATGTATTACTTCCAACAAGTTACTTTCTTGTTCCATCACATTGGAAAACGAGGCCTTCAGTCATCTTGCCCATGTTGTATGATTTGCATGTGTCAAGTGATTCAAAATCATGTGAGTCCAAACGATCCATCTGCATGGAGTTTCTTCATGCGTTTATACCAATAGGTATGGTTTGCATGTCTCAAACGTTTCAAAAATGAGTGAGTACAAACATCTATCAGCATGGAGCTTATTCATGCATTTTATACCAACATGACTCAAGTGGCAGTGCCACAAGTAAGTGGTACTATCATTACTACTTTGTATCTTTTGGCATCAATATTATGAACATGTGTAGCACTATGATCGAGATTCAATAAACCATTGAAGGTAATTATTCAAGCAAATAGTATAACCATTATTCTCTTTAAATGAATAATCGTATTGCAATAAACACGATCCAATCATGTTCATGCTCAACGGAAACACCAAATAACAATTATTTAGGTTTAACACCAATCCCGATGGTAGAGGGAGCGTGCGATGTTTGATAACATCAACCTTAGAATTACTTCCAATACACATCGTCACCTCACCCTTGCTAGTATCCTTTTAATCCGTAGCTATAACTTCGAGTTACTAACACTTAGCAACTGAACCGGTATCTAATACCCTGGTGCTACTAGGAATACTAGTAAGGTACACATCAATATCAGGTATATCCAATATACTTTTGTCGACTTTGCCAACCTTCTCATCTACCAAGTATCTAGGGTAGTTTCGCCTCAGTGACCGTTTCCCTCATAACCGAAGCACTTAGTCTCGGGTTTGGGTTCAACCCTGGGTTTCTTCACTAGAGCAGCAACTGTTTTGCCGTTTCATAAAGTATCCCTTCTTACCCTTGCCCTTTTTTGAAACTAGTGGTTTTACTAACCATCAACAATTGATGCTCCTACTTGATTTCTACCATTGCGAATAGCTCAAGGATCATCATATGTTTCCTTGACATGTTATAGTTCATCACGAAGCTCTAGTAGCTTGGTGGCAGTGACTTTGGAGAACCATCACTATCTCATCTGGAAGATCAACTCCCACTCGATTCAAGCGATTGTAGCACTCAGACAATCTGAGCACATGCTCAACGATTGAGCTTTTCTCCCTTACTTAGTAGACAAAGAACCTTGTCGGAGGTCTCATACCTCTTAACAAGGGCACGAGCATGAAATCCCAATTTCTTCTCTTAGAACATCTCATATGTTCGTGACGTTTCAAAACGTCTTCGGCACCCCAATTCTAAGTCGTTAAGCATTACGCACTGAACTATCACGTAGTCATCAAAAATGTATATGTCAAATGTTCGCAACATCCACAGACGACGCTCGAGGTTCAACACACCGAGCGGTGCATTAAGGACATAAGCCTTCTGCGCAGCAATGAGGACAATCCTCAGTTTACGGACTCAGTCCGCAAAATTGCTACTATCATCTTTCAACAAAATTTTCTCCAGGAACATATAAAAACAGTAGAGCTATAGCGCAAGCTACAACATAATTTGCAAAGACCTTTCTGACAATGTTCATGATAATTGAGTTTAGATAATCATATTACTAATAACTCCCACTCAAAACATACATCCCTCTAGTCATTTGAGTGGCGCATGATTCAAATCCACTAACTCAAGTCCGATCATCACGTGAGTTGAGTATAGTTTCAGTGGTGAACATCTCCATGCTGATCATATCAACTATATGATTCATGCTCGACCTTTTGGTCTCTTCTGTTCCGAGGCCATGTCTGTACATGCTAGGCTCGTCAAGTTTAACCCGAGTGTTCCGCGTGTGCAATTGTTTTGCACCCGTTGTATGCGAACGTTGAGTCTATCACACCCGATCATCACGTGGTGTCTCGAAACGACGAACTTTCGCAATGGTGCACAGTCGGGGAGAACACAATTTCATCTTGAAATTTTAGTGAGGGATCACCTTATAATGCTACCGTCGTTCTAAGTAAGATAAGGTGCATAAAAGGATTAACATCACATGCAATTCATAAGTGACATGATATGGCCATGATCTTGTGCTTCTTGATCTCCATCACCGAAGCACCGGCATGATCTTCATTGTCACTGGCGCCACACCATGATCTCCATCATCATGATCTCCATCATCGTGCTGCCATCAAGGTTGTCGTACTATCTATGCTATTACTACTAAAGCTACAATCTAGCTATATAGTAAACACATCTGCAAGCACAACCGTTAGTTTAAAGACAACCCTATGGCTCTTGCCGGTTGCCGCAGCATCGACGTGCAAGTCGATATTTAACTATTACAACATGATCATCTCATACATCCAATATATCACATCATGGCTTTGTCCATATCACATCACATGCATATCCTGCAAAAACAAGTTAGATGTCCTCTAACTTGTTGTTGCATGCTTTACGTGGCTGCTATGGGTATCTAGTATGATCGCATCTTACTTACGCAAAACCACAAAGGTGATGTGCAAATTTCTATTTAACCTCTCTCCAAGGACCGCCTCGGTCAAATCCGATTCAACTAAACTTGAAGAAACAGATACCCGCCAGTCATCTTTATGCAACAAGTTGCATGTTAGTCGATGAAACCGGTCTCTCGTAAGCGTACGAGTAAGGTTGGTCCAGGCCTCTTCAATCCAACAATACCGCCGAATCGAGAAAATACTAAGGAGAGCAGCAAATCGAACATCAATGCCCACAAAAACTTTTGTGTTCTACTCAAGATATCATCTACGCATGTACCTATCTCTGATACCACTCTTGGGGAACGTTGCATGGGAAACAAAAAATTTCCTACGCACACGAAGACCTATCATGGTGATGATCATATACGAGAGGTAGATGGGATCCACATACCCTTGTAGATCGCTACGCGGAAGCGTTAATAAACGCGGTTGATGTAGTGGTACGTCTTCACGATCCGTCCCATGACCCGTCCCATGAACCATCTCACGATCCGTCCCGATCAAGTGCCGAACGGACGACACCCCCGCGTTCCGCACACGTACAGCTGGATTACGATCTCCACCTTCTTGATCGAACAAGAGAGACGGGGAAGTAGATGAGTTCTCCGGCAGCGTGACGGCGCGCTGGTGATGATGATGATCTATTCCCGCAGGGCTCCGCCCGAGCTCCGTAGAAAACCGATCTAGAGGGAGAACTACGAAGTAGAGGCTTAGGGTTGCACGTGGCAAAGTTGTGTCTCAAAAACCCTAAAACCTCTAGTATATATAGGAGGAGGGGTCGGGCTAGCCTTGAGGCTCAAGGCAGCCCCAAGGGCGTCGGCCGAAGGGAGGAGGAGGGACTCCTACTCCAATTCAGTTTGGAAGGTGGAGTCCCTTCCTTTCTTCCCACCTCCTTTTTTTTCTTTCTCCTTTGATTTTTCCCTTAGCCGAAATAGTACTATTGGGCTGGCCTCACCAGCCAACCAAGGGCTGGTGCGCCACCGATGGGCCTATTAGGTTCTGTCCCGGGTGGGTGTCCCCTCCCGATAAAAACCCGAAACCCATTTGTCACTCCTGGTACACTGCCAGCAATGCCCGAAATCTTTCGGGAAGCCAAATGAATCAATCCTATATATCAATCTTTGTTTCCGGACCATTCCGGAAACCCTCGTGACGTCCGTGATCTCATCTGGGACTCCGAACAAACCTTCGGTCACCAGCACCTATAAGTCAACTATACCGAAACGTCACCGAACCTTAAATGTGCAGACCCTTCGGGTTCGAGAACTATGGAGACATGACCTAAGACACTCCCCGGTTAATATCCAACAGCGGGACCTGGATGTCCATATTGGATCCTACATATTCTATGAAGATCTTATCGGTTTAACCTCCATGCCAATGATTCATATAATCCCGTATACCATTCCCTTTGTCCTTCGGTATGTGTCATGGTTTTGTCACGGCAGATGTCCTCTTGAAAGGACTTAGTGAAGGAGCCATCATACCTTGGTGGCGACTCAAAGGGGGAGAGCGGAAGCGAGACTCAGATTTACCCAGGTTCGGCCCCTCGTGTGGAGGTAAAAGCCTACGTCATGCTTGGGTATATTGATGGTGGATTCAATTACAAGGAGGTCGTAACTCGCCTAACCTAGGTCTCGATTATTTCTAACTTGATCTATTGGTTCGAGAGCCACGCCTTTATATACAGGTCAAGGCCCCAGGGTTTACAAAGTTCTGGCAACGTTACAAATCGTGGCCTTCCTTATCTCTAAGTCGTCGTGTACCTCAAGCCAAGGAAAACTCCTTGGCGGCTTATCTTCTTTGTCATTCTTGAACCACCATCCGACTCATGGGCCGTGGCAGCCTTCTTACAAGATCTCCCAGCACGCCCCAGGCCCAAACCAAGGCTTATGTTGGTCATGTATGTATGAGTTACCACTTTCCTCACCCGACCCATTAGGAAGGGTCATACCGCAGGTAATATCCCCAACATTAAGCCCAAGTTTGACTTGAATTTATTCATGCCAACAAATCTTCTCTCCTCTTGTTGGTGACTCATCTCACTCCCATCTTTCCTTTAGTGAATTATAAGCCGCCAGCTTCCTCAATTTGCTTGAGTCGCCAGGTCATTTGTTGACGACGTCACCTTCTCCAATATTCCAGGAATTCCGATGACATCATTCCCAATGGATCTTTTTTCGTCCTTATCTTATCATCCTGAAAATTTAGGCGCCATCATATCCAGGTTTCAGTATGTCACCTCGATTCCCGCGCCTGCCATTTGTTGTCTTACCTTGGGCCTTTAAATAGCCACGGGGGAGTGGGAGGGCAACGCCACCTACTCCCACTCCTTTCTTTCAGCCGCATCGTCTTTTCCAGCCGCACCTCGACCATCCTGTCACCGTTGAAGCTCCATCACACGTCGTCGCCGTCCAGCAGCTTCCCGAGCCAGTCTAGGGCGCGACCGCCATCGCGGGTCTTCTTCAATCCCCACCCGACATCTCCTTCTTCCTTCAAGTAAATCTCCTCCTCCCATTAGGAGTAGATCCAAACCTTCGCACTTCTTAGGTCAGCGTCAGAACTCCATGAACACCACTTCCCCTTGCTTCTTAGCCCATCTGGATGCGGTATTGTAGACCCACATGCAAAATGATAGTCACAATAGTTCCTATTGTGTTTCCTATCAATCCGTAGTTCCCAGATTTACGCACCATTTTTCATAGTGTTGTTGGGCGTTCCATGGCGTTCAATCCTTCAGCCGGCGTTTATTCCCCCCATTGGAAAATGCCCATAGATCCATAAATTATTGCTTGTCGTTAGAAACATGTTTGTCTTCCGATCAGGAATATCCTTAAGGAAACCCTTTTTAGAACCATAACCCGTCTCCTTTTGCCATGGCGAATTAGAATATCCCTGTAGATACACCGTAGATCATTTTGGCTGGCGAGTTGTAATACCCCTGTAGATACACCTTAGATTATTTAGCTGGCAAGTCGCCATTCCGCAGTTCGTGGCAACCCACCCTACTCTTTTCCTTTTGTAGTTATGGGTACTATCTCGAAATGCAACTGGCTACCAACAAAAGTCAATGATGCCTATCTTGACAATTTTGTAAAAACGGGTAGTTTAGATCCCAAGGAAGTTATTGGGTGGCGGACTACCTTCGGAGAAACAATTCCCCAACCCGCCGAAGGAGAGGTAGTCGTGTTTGCTGATCACTTGGAGCAAGGTTTCAAGCCGCCTGGCTCAAAGTTTTTTAGAGATGCCCTGCATTTCTTCCAACTTCATCCTCAAGACTTGGGACCAAATTCCGTCAGTAATCTTTGCCAGTTTTAAGTTTGCTGTGACACTTATCTGCAAATCGAGCCCACCGTGCTATTGTTCCGGAAATTTTTCTATCTGAACCGCCAAACATAATTTGCCCATGGACCTAGCTTAGAACTGGGGGGGGAGTCAACATTCAGCGACGCCGTGAATGCGGGTTTCCGGCAGTCACTTTGCCCAGTCATCCCAAAGACTGGGCAAAGTCTTGGTTTTACTGCCGCGACACTTCTCCACCCAACGAGAACCCTCTGCCGGGCTTGGGGGAGGATCGCCTACCTATGGACTTTGAGTTGCGTGAGAAGTTGACTGAAGAAGAAGAAGCCACACTCGTTCCTATCTTTGGAAAGTTGAGGGGCCTTACCACCAACGGTCTTACCGGCATCGACTTGATCCGTTGTTGGGTAGAATGGAGGATTCTTCCCTTAAGCTGCTGGAATGGTTTGATGTGTGAGTATGATGGCGATTTGAACCACCCCCAATGCAATTTCAGTGTGAGGCTCTCAGAAGAAGACATTGTCAATATCATATAGACGCTATGTGGCGAGCCTATTGAAAATTGCTCCCAAATTGGGCTCAAACCCTTTTGCATCGCCCGGCTCCAGAGGTAAACAACCGGCTCCAAAATGTAATTATTTCATATACTCATCTATATTTCTAGTCCTGAACCTTCCACCATATTTAATTAGAGGGTTTCGGTGTTCTGGACCCGGAGAACCAAGACTATCGTCAAGAAGACAACCGAACCTCCCTCCAAGACGACGACGAAGAAGAAGAGCAAAGGCAAAGCTGTAGCCAAAGAGTCATCTGTCGTTGGCGAGTCTCGTGTTGTTGAAGAGCAGTCATAGGTAAAAATTCCTCATTTTTATTGCTTCATTTTGACTTGTACTTATTCTTTACCGCCTGTTGTTTATAGGATGACGAATATGAGAGCCAGGATGAAGATGTCGAGGTAATTTCCGTTTCTTCCGACTCAACTTCTTCCCTCCCCAAGCCGGCATGCGAATTTGTAAGAAAGTTCCCATGTCTCACCCGGATGCTCATCTGGACCCCAATTTCCTTTTGAAGAAGGCAAGTTACACACCTAAACGCCATACTCGAAGCCATTTTGGAGACCTAGTGTCCGGCTTACCTGAAACAGCAACTGGTCAAAACGACAAAGCGAGGTATATCATTATGAGTATCTTTTCCTTCTTGTGTAAGATATTCTCGCAATTTATTCAATCCTTGAATTCTTGTTCATCAGGTTTCACCTCCTTCGTCTGGCGACTCTCCCCCCGATGGTTCGTGTTCAGGGGTAAGTTTCTTTACTAACACATTCTTTCAATCATCAATGTCCTTTGTTCCAACATTGGTACCTTTGTTTCTCAGAGCACAAGCAAACAAGAGGAAGACAAGCGACTCATCTTCAGCCCCCAAAGTGGCTGAAATATCTGGTAAAGGCGCCTCCATCCCAGAGGCTTCGGAAGATCCAACTAAACTCCAAGGCGATACCTTTGATGATATTCCTGATATCCGAGCTGAGCCTTCAAGCCCTCAAAAGGAGGAAATTGAAAACGTTAACCCGCCCAGTCCAGCTAAGACGCCTGAAGATCCAGATGGAGTCATTGTTACTGGTACTGGTTACTCTAAGCCTGCAACTGCGGTGTTAACCAAGCATACGCCAAAAGATGCCCAAACATTTGCAGAGAAGGATATCACCAAGCTGAAGCTTCCTCGTTATGAAAAATTGGAGTTTAGAATTATACTCCGGTTTTGTGAGCCGCTTGGAACCAAGCCAAGAGATGGAGAAAAGCGCGACCAACTTGATGCGAGTCAAACATGAGGTATGACATTTTTATTTTTGTGAATATATCCTCCCATTAGCCCTCGAAAAGGGCACGTCATCCATGATGAATCATACTTTTGCATCATTTCTGTAATGTGTAGCCCCCAAGGGCCGGGTCATCTTTTGAAAGATGAGCCGGGACTTTGAATATAAAATTTTGTGCAACCTGTAGCCCACAAGGACCGGGTCATCTTTTGAAAGATGAGCCGGGTCTTTGAATATAAAATTTCTTCAACCTGTAGCCCCCAAGGGCCGGGTCATCTTTTGAAAGATGAGTCGAGTCTTTTGAATATAAAATTTCTTCTACCTGTAGCCCCCAAGGGCCGGGTCATCTTTTGAAAGATGAGCTGGGTCTTTTGAATATAAAAGTTCTTCAACCTGTAGCCCCCAGGGGCCGGGTCATCTTTTGAAGGATGAGCCGAGCCTTTTGAATATAAAATTTCTTCAACCTGTAGCCCCCAAGGGTCGGGTCATCTTTTGAAAGATGTACCGAGTCTTTTGAATATAAAAGTTCTTCAACCTGTAGCCCCCAAGGGCCGGGTCATATTTTGAAAGATGATTCGGGTCTTTTGAATATAAAATTTCTTCAACCTGCAGCCCCCAAGGGTCGGGTCATCTTTTGAAAGATGAGCCGGGTCTTGAATGATGGTATGACTTTAAAAGAATCATACATTATCCCCCAAGTGTCAGGGATGTTGCTTGCAATGGTCCTGAAACTTGCTTCCCCAATTTTTGTTTGCAGGAATCCTTGACTCGGGCCAACTCAACCTTGGCCGGTTTAAAAGAAAGCTTAGCCAAACAGCAGGATGCTCGAGCTAAGTCTGAAGAGAAATTTCTCTTGGCCCTTGCTGACATGGAGAAGATGAAAGCTGAACACCAAAAGTTTGAAAAGAAAGCCCATGTTGAGCAAGCCGCCATCTTAAAGCGGGCGCAACAAGCCGAAGAAAAGCTAGAAGCCGCTCTTCAAGAACTCTTCGGCTTAAAACATCATATCTCCAACATGATCCAAGCTATCTTTGGTAAGGATAAATTCCCTTCATCTGAAAAGATCTGCAAAGCATATTGCAAATGTTAATTATCTCATTCTATCCTTCATAGGTCCGCGAGCCGCCACCCTGCAGAATGATTGCATTCTGAAGCTGAAGGCGATTTATACTTTCACAGAGCAATTATACACGGGAGGCATGATGACTATGAAGGCCGTGATGGGCAACAGGGAGCCCATAAAATCCATCAAGCACATGCTGGCTTGCCTGCCAACATTGCCGCCTCAGATAGAAGAATTAAAAAGGCCAGCCGCCTGTAAAGGAGCACTGACCACCCTAAGTCGGTGTCTGGCCTATGCTTCTGAACTTAAGCCGGAGGAAGTAGCTGCTGGCTTTCCATAGTTAAAAGATGATGCGTCGGAGTTCACCGAGGAGGACTACCATCGTTGCGTGAAAGAGTCTCGCTCCGCGGCGACTCAACTAGCAAACAGCCTGGACTTAGGCAAATAGCAGGCGGCTTATGATGAAAGCAACAAAAAGGTGACTCCTCCTTCATATGAAATCACCAGCCTGACTCCACGACGCCGTAAGAATCCCTTTGACTTTGACGTTGATCTCTCTGCCATCTTGAGTGATGAAGACGAGTTCGTCGCCTTGACCAATTGCAATTGGAAACTGGGAGACTTACAAATCGAAGACGGCGAAAGCTCAAGGCAGGGTGACCCGGAGGCGGCTTGAACTGACTTATCATGAAACCGATCCGCAAAAAATATTTTGATACCTTTCTGACCGGGATATGATGCCCGGTATGGCCTGGTGAGCCATGTAATAGTCTTAGGATTCAGGAAAACAATATGATAACCGTACCTTGCAATTTGTGTTTGGAAAATGCGGCTTTCATTAATATGAATCGCCTTTCCCAAAAGCTTTGTCATATCTTGAAAAAAAATGTCCTTTACCCTGTCTATCATAGAAAACAATAAGCCGACTCAGTGAGTCACGGTAGCTTATAAACAATAAGCCAGCTCAATGAGTCGCGACGGGTTATAAACAATAAGCCGGCTCAGTGAGTCGCGACGGGTTATAACATGTGGGGACCCCGACTTACTAGTCGAGAATCTCCGTGCTCAGTGATCCCAGAGATCAATGCTCACCGAACACAGATACTGAATAAAGAGTCTTACATCCAAGTACCAATTATTACAACACGTGACCGAAGGGTCAAGTTCACAAGACAGGGCCTAAGGCCAAAATCACACGAGTACACTAATAGCGGAAAACAAAGGGGCTAAGCGGTGTCCATCCCATCAAGCCTACACCGACAGGCATTCTGACTCGGAAGCGTCCTAGTTCGTAGGGGTGTCTCCGAAGACGTACTCATCTCCAAACTCCGGTCCTTCCATGTCTGGTCAATAACATAACCAGTGGCAAGCCAATGAGTACTTTGAATGTACTCGCAAACAGCCCATGATATAATCAACGAAAGTGAAGGATAACAATACCATGCATTTCTAGTGTAACTCATCTAGGTGGAATGATCATGAATATGCATCAAGTTAAATAATTACTCTTGAAGAACAGGTTACAAATATCAATATATCTGCCGAGGGATGAACCATCCGGGTTCACCATATATGCCAAGTCACTGAACTTGGTCATATCATTGCGATCATAGAACACCTTTCTCATCACCACACACACACACACACACACACACACACACAACTCACGCACACTTGGTTTATGCGGAAATATCAGGATGTAGTTTAAGCAGGATTACCCAATTGTCCTTGACCATGGAGACGACTATTCGAATAGTTTACACTATGCAGAGGTAGTACGCTGTACCCACGAGATCCGGGAAACTTCCGTGTCATCCACGACTCGAGGTAAGTACCCGATCAATGCCTTTCCCCTGACGATACTAGACAAAGAGGTCCACTCGATTGGTACCCATCCCACATGTTGTACGTCTTACGAGGACCAACTCTGGAGTGTACCAACAATGCGGGGACCAACGGTCTGAGGGGAACTCATAAAAATGGCATAGTCGTCCTACCCGGCACGACCCCATAACGAGAGTGACCACACATCACTCCCGCCACTAGTAATGTGGCTCTTTGCTAGCACCGATCAGAGTAATTAACATAGCCCCGTCCCATAAGGGGTAACGTGGTCGTACTGGTAAGGTTGGGACGGTCGACACATCATAAATCTAATCCCATTTCCGAAACCTTACTCACACAAATACCGGTGCATCACTTCACCAAAAGTGACCACCTAACTCATCATCACCCTCGGGCATTATTGGCACCCGATGGGGTTTTCATAAACTCTTGCTTTATGACAACACCATGCTCATGATAATACTACTGCTATCTTTACTTGTCAATATGGTATTAGCATGACCCTCAAGGGGTAGAGTCAAGCTCAATGCAAAACACTCCGGAGTAGCCTTCGGTAAAACCATATCAAATGATTACCGGCACTTATGATCATATGCAACGGGAATACTTGTTGTTTTAACATGCAAAATAACATATGCTCAATCATGGTCAAAGGGTTGCTTGCCTTGTTCAGCTAAGTATCCGAGGTCTTCGAGGTCTTCCGCTCCGATTCCCTCCTCACACGGATTTTCTATCGTTGGTAAAACAATAAATAAGAAATAGCTCACACAGAAAGAGATCACAAAGTCATTTAAAAAAATGTTCCCTATTACTGATAAATCTAAGATATCATTTAAAAATATTTGCCTTAGTTTTCCTTGAAGGGATATTTTTGAAATCAACCAAACAGAAGCAAAACTATTCCAATTTAGTCCTTTTTATTATAATAAAATAGAATAGTTCCTGGAAAAATTCATCTAAGCATATCATTAAATACTACACATTTTTAGAAGAATAAATGTGGAAGAATTATATTTTTACACTGGTTAAATGTTTTTGTAAAAATCTTAGAAACCAGGGTTTAAAATAAAAAGGAAAACAAGCTAGCTCCTGGCCTGGCTCGGCCTAGAGCTGGGCTGGCCCAGGGCCAGCCGACAGCCTGCCCAGGCGCGCGCGCTGTCAGGTTTGAACCTCACGCACGGGGCCCTGCGGTCAGCGACCGAGGTCAGTGCGGGGGAGGAGGCTAGGCCAACGACAGGTGGGGCACACCTGTCGGGGTCGTCTCCTACCTCCGGACAGGGAGGAGGAGGAGGACGTCGACGAGGTTGCCGACGCGCTCATGCTCCAACGAACATGGGAATGGGTTCGCCTTGTTGTTGCCTACCTGCTGGTGGTCGAAACAACATCGGGGAGGCAGGGGTTCGCCGGCGACGAGGGGGCTGTGGTGGAGGGGTTTCGGGAGGTGGTCGAGGGGGTGGCTAGAGACACGGAAAAGCTCGAGCGAGTTGGGGGAAAGCTTCCTCGGATCGAGGGGGTCAGTTTGGGTGGTCGAGGGGCGCAGGAGCCGTCGTGTAGCCGGAGATCCACCGGAGCTCCGAGGTGGAGGGGCCTCGGTCGAGCTCGAGCACCAGGGCTCTGCTGGTTGGCTGGGGTGGCTAGGGAGGTACTAGTGATCGTGGTGAAGCTATCTGAGGGGTGCTGGAGCGAGGGGGAGGGGCTATTTATAGGCCCGCGATGGTGAGCAGATTCAGGAGCGCCGGTGACTCACCGTGGCGCGCATGGGGGCGCAGAGAGAGGTTGGGGTTGAAACCACGGTCTCAGGACCTGGTATTGGACCGCCCGATCCATCTGCAGCAGAGAGAGAGTGGAGAGTCGTGCATTCCTGGCCGCGCAACCTTGGCCAGTTCTGGAGCGCGCGGGCACACGTCGCGCGAGCTCTAGCGCGAGAGAGGAGGGGCCCTGAGGCTTGCGCGACGCAGAAGGGTTGTCGGGGAAGAGGTTGGACATCTCGGGGAGGCTGGAACTGGCCGAGGGCGTCGCCCCCACCTCAGTGACTCCCTGTAGCGCACCCAGAGCATAGTTTTGGCATGCCACAGCATGCTGGTGCGCTCTGAGGCACTTTGGACGTGTCCAGCATGTCCTGGCACTGGCTGGGGGGTGTGGCTAGCCGTTTGGTTTTAGTGGGAGCTTTGGCTGGTCAAAGGAGGCAAGAAATACTGGTGCTGTCAGTCATGAATTGAGATCTAAATTGGGATTTTTGGCCTTTCCACTTTGAACCAGTGAGGGGCCAGTTGACTAGGTCTAGATACACGTGCTGGCCACTTAATCTAAGAGTTTGAAGCAAAGGAGTTTGGTTTAGCTGTGGCTAAGGTGGCTTTTTCCTATCTGTCAGAAGGTGTTTGACAGTGGGTTTAGGGGGTTGCACACCACCGCTGGTGCCGAGACTTAACAGGTTTGGTTTTGGTGGTAAACTATGGAGTTTCACCAAATTTGAGCTCCAAAGGACAAGTTTAGCTTTGTAAACTTGAAAACACTCCAATATGACCAGATTTGTTCCTTCCAAAGGGAGTGTGGGAAAACTAAGTCCCACAAATCCCATTTTTGGTGTGGAACCCTCATTTGAGGTATTAGGCACTCCTACAAAGTCTTAGCATCATTGGACAAACTTTGCTACGTAGAGTTGCTCTAACTTGATTCTGGACAGACAGGGTTTTTGGGTTATTTGGGGTCCTTATCCACCTTTGATCAAGGTGAAACTTTATGTGGACACCAAACGAGGCTTAGGGATATCACTGGAATTTTCTAGGAATTTATTGAGAATATTTCCTTTGGAAATATTTCAAAATGCCAAAACAGACAGAAATAGCTTTTATAGTTTTAATCAAGAAATATAATATATAATGGGGTTTAAAATCTTATGTATGGAAAATATATGTCCTTTTGGTCATCTTTATATTTAATCAGATTTTTCCAAAGCACAAAAGTATTTTCCCATGTTGGAATACCAATTCTGATCTTAGAAATGGACAGGTTATTTAATTAGGAAAAAAATCACAAAAATAATTATTTTTGTGGTTTTGAAATATAAAGATAGGTAAAAATCAGGTTACCAAATATGAGTTGAAGCACTGCTTGCTATCATGGACTTGTAGTGCAACTCAAGGTGGTTTTACTTTGGTTAGTCATAAGCAAGGTTTTTGGAAATCAGTATAATACCAAAGGACTTTTAGGGTTTTAAGTGCTCACATGATCAAGCATACACGCATACAATGTCAATCATGGCACTCACATCATTAGTTTTGAAAAAATTTAAGAAGCTCAGAATTTCACAATACAGACAAGTGATAGCAAAAACAGGATGTGACATAACAATAAGCTGGCTTAGTGAGTCGCGGCGGGTTATATATATTTTATGAAACCTTTGGGCGATGCCACAAAGATAGTCAGAAAGTTCATCGGCTCGATGAGTTACGACGGGATAGGACGAGTTTGCAAAACTCTAGTGCTACCCCAAGAAGGCTTTTGCAACAACCTTTAGTTGTTTAGACCGGCTGATCAGGCGCAAGTCAAGCTTCAGTGAAGCAGGTTTAGTGAACCCATGGTTTGTCTATTTTCCATGTGTCGACTCTCACCAGTGCCTTTCATGTTTTAACCAAGGCAAGTTCAGGGTCCAAAAATGGATTGACTCGCCAAGAGTACATGGGACCATAGGGCGAGTCGTCAAACACACAGTCCAGTATAACCATTGTAATGTGTTAATTTTTGACTAGCCAAGAGGGTATTCAGGCTGAACTCAGTGAGTGGAAGCCCCCAAGTGACCTATGATTAGGGAAAATCCAGACATAGGATTGCATAAGCGTATACGCTCTTACTGCAAAACAACTTGGGAGCTAGTAGCCCCCAAGTAAGTCGGCTTAATTCTCAAAACCATATAAGGTGTCCATGTTTGAACCATGCAACGTGGCAAGTTTGGTCCTCTTTGGCGTATCAACGTCAAGGTTTGAAATAAGCGCGACGTGGCGACTAATGCTCTTTGATGTTGATAGCATCCATGCTTGGACGACTTGTAGAACAATAAAGACTCATGCTTTCAAGAAGCTGAAATGGCAAAGGACCCCGAAGTTCGTGGGCGCCGGCTTTATTGCTTTATAAATAAAATAAAGGATTACAAATTCGAAATTGTAATCATAGGTAAGGAGCCAGTGGCTGTAAGTATAATATGTCCACAAGTGGGCTATGTTCCATGGGCGAGTTGTCTCAACCTCTGTCATTGGTCTATCCGGGCAAAGATCCACTAAGTAATATGAACCATTACAGAGATTCTTGTTGATGACAAATGGTCCTTCCCATGGCTGGGATAACTTATGCATACATGTATGGTCTTGAATCGACCAGAGCACTAAGTCCCCCTCTTGAAAAGCTCGGCTCTTGACTCGGTGGCTGTGATAGCGTCGCAAGTCTTGTTAATAAATCGCCGATCGCGACATGGCCAAATCACGCTCTTCCTCTAAAGCGTCCAACGAATCTTGACGTGCTAACTCGTTGTCTTGTTCCACATAAGTGGCGACTCGTGGTGAATCGTGTCAGATGTCACTTGGCAATACTGCCTCTGCCCCATAGACCAGGAAAAAGGGAGTAAAACCCGTAGATTGATTTGGGGTGGTTCTGATGCTCCATAAAACTGAGGGCAATTCTTCAACCCAACATCCCGGGATACGTTCCAGAGGTACCATAAGCCGGGGCTTGATTCCTCACAATATTTCTTGATTCGCCCTCACTGCCTTTCCATTGGACTGATGATGTGCAACCGCAGAAACGTCAAGCCGGATGTGCTCCCTTCCAGAAAACTCTTGCATGGCGCATTTTGATAAATTAGTACCATTATTAGTAATGATACTATGAGGATACCCGAAGCGGAAAATCAACTTTTTCACGAACTTGACAACCGTGTCTGCATCACAGCTACTAACCGGCTCTGCTTCAACCCACTTGGTAAACTTGTCAACCGCCACCAACAGGTGAGTCTTTTTGTTGGACGACATTTTGAAAGGACCAACCATGTCCAACCCCCAGACCACAAACGACCATGTGATTGGGATCATCCATAATTCCTGAGCCGACACATGCATCTGATGCCAAATTTTTGGCAACCATCACATCGGCGAACTATATCCTCAACATCTGCATGAGCTGTGAACCAGTAAAACCTATGCCTAAAGGCTTTGGATACCCGAGAGCGTGACCCGGCATGATGACCACAGTCGCCTGCATGAATCTCGTTAAGAATCGCACACCCTTCCTCAGAAGAGACACACCTTTGAAATACTCCAGAAGTGCTTCGCTTGTGTAACTCGCCATTATGTATGACCATGGACTTGCATCGACGGCCGTTTTGGCAGGCCAACAACTTATCAGTAGGTAAATTGCCTCGTGCCAGATACGCTATGTAGGGGAGTGCCCAATCTGGGGTAGCACGGAGAGCCGCCACAAGTTGAGACTCAGGATGAGGAACCACCAAGTCTTCCTCTAAAGGCAGCCTTACTGATGGGTTATGCAATACATCCAAAAAGACATTAGGGGGAACCGGCTTACGTTGTGAACCGAGTCGTGAAAGAGCATCTGCCGCCTCATTAAGTCGACGATCAATGTGATCCACCTGATAGCCATGAAAATGACCTGCTACGTCTGACACGGGTCACCTATAAGCCACCATCAAGGGATCTCTGGAATCCCACATGCCAGAAACCTGCTGTGCCACTAGATCTGAGTCCCTCAAACATCTGACTGTGCTGAGATTCATATCTTTGGCGAGTCGCAATCCATGGAGTAGGGCTTCATATTCTTCCGCATTGTTGGACATAGCAAAACTTGTCACCTTGAGGCGAAGTCAACACCACGCCAGCCCCTGAGCCTTCCAGCTGCCTAGACCCGTCAAAATAGATGGTCCAATATGTGTGATCAGGTCTATCTTCTGGAATCCGCAACTCGGTCCAACCGTTGATGAAATCCACTAGTGTTTGAGACTTAATGGCTGTGCGAGGGGTATACCACACGTGGTGAGGTCCTAGCTCAATGTGCCACTTAGCAATCCGTCCAGTTGCCTCTCGATTCTGTAAAATATTACCAAGGGGGGCAGAACTAACCACCATGATAGGATGCTCTTGAAAGTAGTGTTTCAACTTCCGACTCGCCATAAATACCCCAAAGACCAACTTCTGCCAATGTGGATAACGCTGTTTGGAGAGGGTTAGGACTTCATTGATAAAGTAGACTGGTCGTTGAACCGGGTTATCCTTCCCTTCTTTTTTGCGCTCGATGACTACTGCCATGCTTACCGCTTTAGAATTGGCCGCGATGTACAAGAGCATAGGTTCCTTGTCAGTTGGAGCAGCCAATACGGGCGGCTTAGCTAATTGTTGCTTCACGGCTTCAAAGCCTTCGTTGGCTTCATCCGTCCAAACAAAATGATTAGTTGTTTTAAGCAGCTGATAAAGAGGGATGCTTTCTCCCCAAGGCGACTTGTGAAACGACTTAGAGCCGCAATGCGACCCGCCATGCGCGAACTTGATTGATATTGGCCGGCTAGCCTAGTGAAGTGATCGTTTCAATTTTATCTGGGTTAGCTTCGATGCCTCGTTCTGACACCAGAAAACCCAATAACTTTCATGCGAAACACCAAAAACACACTTGGTAGGGTTAAGCTTCATCTGGTATACGCACAAATTGTCAAAAGTCTCCCTGAGATCCTCCAAAAGTAATTCCTTCTTCTGGGATCTGACCACGATATCGGCAATGTAGGCGTGAACATTGCGTCCGATCTGGCTGTGCAGGCAATTCTGGATGCAACGTTGATAAGTCGCCCCCGCGCTCTTGAGCCCGAACGGCATGGACACGTAACAAAAGGCTCCAAAGGGGGTTATGAAGGACGTTTTCTCCGGGTCCGCCACAACCATCTTGATCTGGTGGTATCCCGAGTAAGCATCCAAAAAACACAACCGCTCGCAACCCGCCGTAGAGTCAATGATTTGATCAATGCGGGGAAGGGCAAAAGGTCCTTCAGACAAGCCCTGTTGAGGTCGGTGTAGTCGATGCACATGCGGAAAGTGCCATTCTTCTTTAGCACCAAGACCGGGTTAGCCAACCATTCAGGATGTAAAACCTCAATGATGAACCCAGTGGCCAAAATCCGAGCAACTTCCTCCCCAATTGCTTACGCCGTTCCTCATTAAATCGGCGAAGATACTGCTGAACCAGCTTTATTTTAGGGTCAATATTAAGATGGTGCTGAGCGAATTCTCTCGGCACACCTGGCATGTCTGAAGGTTTCCATGCAAAGATGTCCCAATTCTCACGGATGAATTCGATGAGCGCGCTTTCCTATTTGGGATCCAGACCCGTCCCAATGGTGAACTACTTGGTTGAGTCACCAGGCGTGAAGTCTATCACCTTCGTGTCATCCATCGGTTTAAACTTGAGGGGCGGCTCTGAGTCGATTGTGGGTCTCTTGAGTGGTGTCATATCTGCCGGGTCGACATTGGCCTGGTGAAACTTGAGTTCCTTGGCCGCGCAAGCCGACTCGGCATAAGCCGCGTCTCCTTCCTCGCATTCTTGGGCTATGCTCCTGTCCCCATTGATCGTAATAATCCCCTTAGGGCCAAGCATTTTGAGCTTGAGGTAAACGTAACATGGGCGGGCCATGAACCGAGCGTAAGCCGGCCTTCCGAACAACGCGTGGTAAGGGCTCTTGATCTTGACCACCTCAAACATGAGGGACTTGCTCTTGTAATTAGACTCCGTGCCAAAAGCTACGTTAAGTCTGATTCGTCCAACACGGTATGCCGACTTACCCGGAACAATACCGTGGAAGACCGTGGAAGATGGCATAAAGTCTTTTTCTGAGAAATTCATCCGCCGAAAGGTATCGAAATATAAGATGTTAATGCTGCTGCTGCCATCCATAAGGACTTTGGAAAGGGTGTAACCTCCGACCTGGGGAGCCACGACCAAAGCCAAGTCGCTGGGATTATCAACCCAGGCGGGTGATCTTCCCTACTCCAGATAATGGGCTGTTCAGACCATTTAAGGTACCTACGGAGCGCCGGCTCAACCACGCTGAAAGCTCTGTGTTTCACCTTTTGGTCCCGTTTGCAAGTGCTGGTGGTGAACACGTGGTATTGCCCACTGTTCAACTGCTTAGGATTATTCTGAAAGCCGCCATTGTCATCCTGCCGCTGGGGATCACCTTGCGGGGGCGGTTGCTGAAACACGCCCTGCGTGTTGTACCGCTGATGATTGTGGACCTGGTACTGCCCGGCATTAGACTGTGACCCACCCTGCGGGCCCAGGTTAGGGAACCCACAAAACGGGCTTCGGTGTGACCCGGGAGTGCCGAACTGTTCCTGACGTCCGCCTTGGTCACCTCATTGACCATTCTTGAGCGCCTCAGCTCGGAATTCCTGCATCACATAGCAATCCTCCCAAGAGTGGGTAGACAGCCCTTCGGCGGTGGCGTGCTGTGGGCAGGGGCCTTTGAGCATCTCGTGATTATTGCGTGGTTTCTTCCCGCTGAAGCCCCTTTTCTTCTGGCGTTGGTTTCCGTTGCCAGCGTTAGTATTAGCGACGAAGTCGGTGACGCCTTCCTAATGTCTCCTTTTACTTTGTCCCGCGTGGTTGTGGTTGCTCCGCCCTTGGAATTGGGAGTGGCCTTTTCACGACTCGCCTCTCCTGGCGGTGCTAACCTTGTCGTCATCTTCCCCGGGGTCTTTAGTGTCGTCTGACTCGGCGTACCTGGTCACGGTGTCCATCAACTCGCCCATGTCCTGCACCTTACGCTTGAGCTTCCCGAGCTTCAGCACCAAAGGCTCGTAATGACAATTTTTCTCCAGAATTAGCACTGCCTCAGCGGCCGAGATGCCATCTGATGAATGAATGACCTCTGCAACCCGCCGCGTCCAATGATGGGCCGACTCATCCGGGCGTTGGATGCAGTGTTGCAGGTCAACGATGGTCATCGGGCGTTTAGAGGTTCCTCAGAAATTTTTGATGAAACGTTCCTTCAACTCGGCCCAGGTGTGGATGGAATTGGGCAGCAGGTTTTTCAACCATGCGCGCACCGTTCCCTCGAGCATCATGGTGAAATACTTCGCGCAGACCACCTCATTCACATCGAGCATATCCATTGCAAGCTTGTAACTTTCGATCCATGACCCTGGCTCGAGATCTGGTGTGTAATTGGGTACCTTTCTCGGTCCTTTGAAATCTTTTGGCATACGCTCGTTGTGGAGGGCGGGCGTTAGACAGGGCACCCCAACGTGCCTGCCGCCTGTATCGGTCAACGCGGGAGGAGGTTGGGTGTATGTCGGATAGCCTTGACCCGCCGCAGCTGCCGTCTCCATCAAGCGGGCGGCTCGCGCCGCATCCACAAGATCTTGAGCTCGTGTATCGGGCATCCCGGGCGGGTTGGTCTGCGGCAGGCACCGTTGCACGCTGGTCACCGCACGCAGGTCATCACGGCGACTCCTGGTGTGACTCGCCTAGGGCGTGGAGTGTAACCGGTCACGGATATGTGAATATTGTGCATGTTGTACCACCGCCGTTTTCAGCATCTCGATGGCGTTTCTCGCCTCCACTTCAGTCGGGGAGTTTTCGTAAATCAGGAGAGACTCCACGTGGCGGGTTGCCGCCAGCACGTTATCCACGGGATTCGAGAAGTGACCCCGTGGTGTCTGGAAACGGGGCGCACGGGCCTCCGTTGGCTGAGGCGGTTGCGGGTTAAGCGACGGGCGAGCCGGATCATCCCCTGGAGCGGCCTGCCAAGGTCAACCGGGTCTCATCCCGGGGGTATGCGGGCTGTCGAAGAGGCGAGTTGGATTTATATCGGTCGGGAGGCGGCCATGATGTCTCCTCCGGTGGATCGCATGAGAGGCACGCTGTTGTCGCTCAAGCCGCCAGCCTTCAGTGTTTAAACACTCTGTCTCCGCGGTGATCTGGGCCTGCTCTGTTGCCATCCTGGCGGTTTCCGCTTCCACGTCCCGCTGAGTCTTGGCCATCTCCTCCCGCAGCTTCGCCAGTTCGGCGTTGATTGTTTCCTGGTTCTCTGCTATCACAACGATCGCCATGAGTTTGGCTGTCTCTGTTGCCAAGTCTGCCATGGCCTGAGCCGGAGCTTTCGACGACCCGCCAGTTTCATTGTTACCCGCCGGGTTTGGCTGAGGCGGTGCTGCCCCCGCCATGTAGATGGCGACTTGTCGATGCAGTCCCGCGAAGTCCTTCGAGTTTGCCGCCTGCGGTAACCCTCCGAGCTGTCCCTCGTAGAGAGGGTAGATTGAATCTGTATCGCCCATGGATGATTCATCGTCCGAGTTGATGGGGTTGATCTCCTGGATTACCGACCCGTCCGGTAGGTCGGTCCCCTGCGTAAAACCAACGAAAACGTGGCGTCCCTTGACCTGATGTTTGGTGGGATGGGCGTACCTGGCCGGCTCGACGATGTCGGTGAAGGTGTCCGGCTCAGGTACGGGCGCCCCAAACTTGCCGATGAAGACGTGGATCTTGCCGAAGGGGACCCTGTATCCAGATTCGATTGAATCGGCTTCAGGCCCCCACGGCGAGTTGTCGATGTAGTATTTTCCGCGGCGGCTTTTCGTCATGATGCCGACCGCGTAGCCTCCTGACCCTGGATGGGCTCCCTTTGAGAACTCAACTCCACCGTGTGCAGGCCCCACTGTGGGCGCCAATTGTCGTGGTTTTGTCACGTCAGATGTCCTCGTGAAAGGACTTAGTGAAGGAGCCATCGCACCTTGGGGGCGACTCAAAGGGGGTGAGCGGAAGCGAGACTCAGATTTACCCAGGTTCGGCCCCTCGTGTGGAGGTAAAAGCCTACGTCCTACTTGTGTATATTGATGGTGGATTCGATTACAAGGAGGGCGTAACTCGCCTGACCTAGCTCTCGATGATTTCTAAGTTGATCTATCAGTCCCAGAGACTCACCTTTATATACAGGTCGAGGCCCCAGGGTTTACAAAGTCCTGGCCATGTTACAAATTGTGGCCTTCCTTATTCTAAGTCGTCCTGTACCTCAAGCCAAGGAAAACTCCTTGGCGGCTTATCTTGTTTGTCATTCTTGAACCACCATCTGGTTCATTGGCCGTGGCGGCCTTCTTACAAGATCTCCCAACACACCCCAGGCCCAAACCAAGGCTTATGTTGGTCATGTATGTAAGAGTCGCCACTTTCCTGACCTGGCCCATTAGGGCTGGCCATACCGCAGGTAATATCCCCAACAGTATGTTACTTGCCCGAGATTTGATCGTTGGTATCCCTATACCTATTTCAATCTCTTTATCGGCAAGTCTCTTTACTCGTTCCATAATACAAGATCCCGTGACTAACACTTTAGTCACATTGCTTGCAAGGCCTATATGTGATGTTGTATTACCGAGTGGGCCCCGAGATACCTCTCTGTCACACGGAGTGACAAATCCCAGTCTTGATCCATGCTAAATCAACGGACACCTTCGCAGATACATGTAGAGCACCTTTATAGTCACCCAGTAACGTTGCGACGTTTGATACACACAAGGTATTCCTCCAGTGTCAGTGAGTTACATGATCTCATGGTCATAGGAATGAATACTTGACACGTAGAAAACAATAGCAACAAAGTGACACGATCACATGCTATGTTTATATTTTGGGTCTTGTCCATCACATCATTCTCCCAATGATGTGATCCCGTTATCAAGTGACAACACTTGTTTATGGTCAGGAAACCTTGACCATCTTTGATAAACGAGCTAGTCAACTAGAGGCTCACTAGGGACAGTGTGTTCTCTATGTATCCACACATGTATTTGAGTTTCCAATCAATACAATTCTAGCATGGATAATAAACGATTATCATGAACAAGAAAATATAATAATAACGAATTTATTATTGCCTCTAGGGTATATTTCCAACACGAGACCAGGTGTTCCTCAAATTGCAGCCTTATCTTCAGTCTTCAGTGGCGCCCAAAGCTAACCACAAACTGGCCTTTAAATTCTATGGACCATTTGAGATCGTGGAGCGTGTCGGTGAAGTGGCTTACAAGCTGTTGCTTCCTCCCACCAGCAAAGTACACCCAGTTTTCCATGTGTCACTACTCAAGAGAGTGCTTTCTCCACACTGTCAGGTGTTACCCTAGTTGCCTACCCCGGATGATCAGTTTCTAGTCCCTGCCTGAGCAAGTGCTGCAACAAAGGGTGGTCAAGCGTGGCTCTACTTCTTTGATTCAAGTGCTGATCAAATGGAGCAATATGCCTGAATACATGGCTACCTGGGAGGACAAGGTCTCATTGCAACAACAATTTTCTCGGGCATCGGCTTGGGCTCAAGCCATTTCTAAGGGGGGAGGGATTGTTAGCGACCAAGCGACTCACAGACCCGTGAATCCAGAGAAAGACCGACCCAGAAGGGAGCCTTGCAAACTGGCTCGGCTCGTTGGACCCGAATGGGCTTAAGGCCCAAGCTTCTCCTATATGACCAGCTAGTACTTAAATGGTGGGCAACGAACGGCTAGGACGGTGTGTGTGGCGTGAACATATAGCATGTTCTTGCTCCTCTCCCCTCTCCCTCAATGTGTATCTCCTTCCTGTAGCTCGAGATGGATGTAATGGATGAAATTGGAAACTAGCCCTCATAGTTTCCAACGGGGGTCTTCACACGAGCTAATGAATAGCGCCTAGTAGCATGAGCGGGCAGAATATCTCATCGATGTGGTCCATCGCCAGGTCAAGGTATCGGGCTCTACTGAGAGGTTTATGTGGTAGACCCGCCTCCAGAGGTCTATTTATTGAACCATGGCCTCACACCCAAGTGCTCCCTGAATGTCCTTTTTTTTATAAAGAGCATATATTGATATCATGGAGATACCAATTATACCCAGCCTCTGCAACAACTCAATGCCCTAATGGCATGACGGATGCACACAACCAAAAAACGGAGAAGTAGCTAAAAAACAAAAGTCTCCCTACAGAGTTTTAGTACTTGCAGTAGCAGCACAACCACCACCAACACAACACATGATTCCATGTACTGAAAAAACGACGCCTCCAAGAAGGAAACAATGCATTAGCACCGTCGTCGCCCGATCGTAAATTTTGGGTTTTCACCCTAGCGATAATCCCCGCTCTCAAAACAATGTCTTCAACAAGGCCTTTATCAGGCACAACCAATGAAGGCCAAACCTTGGATTTTCACCTTGAAAGGTAGGACCTAGAACCTCACCTATGATGTCGCCTCTACTTACATACCACTGCTACGAATCCCAAAACTCCAAGCAAATTCCTCAACGTCGTAGGCTACAATCACAATTACTAGTCCTGTAATCTCAGCTTTCATGACATTCTCAGCTCCTTGAATGTCCTGCACCCATGATCGAAGATGGCGGCCTGCATGGATAGTGCGCTCTTTGAGGTGCCCTCGGGGGACAAGTGTGAAGATAAGGGGGGCGAGCTCGACCACTGATGTCCGGTCGATCCAGTGATCGGTCCAGAATTTGCATGTATTGCCGTTGCCAATGTCCCAAGAAGTGGATGCCCTAAAGATGGCACTCACGTCTGAGTCGTGGGGGATGTGTAGATGGCTCCATGGTCTGGTAGCATCCGTGCGCTTTAGCCATAACCTTCCGGTACGGAGATGTGACACCCTCGATTTGATCGTACGCTAATCATACACGCAAATGCGTACGATCAAGCTCAAGGACTCAGAGAATATATCACAACACAACTATAGACACAAATAAAAACATACAAACTTCATATCACAAGCCAGGGGCCTCGAGGGCTAGAATACAGAAGCTTGATAAACACAAGAGTTAGCGGAAGCAACAAATATCTAAGTACACACATGAAACATGAAAATGCTTTAGAGAAGCCTAGCACAAAAGATACAATGATCGAACGAGGCGAGGCCTCCTACCTGGGAACCTCCTAACTACTCCTGGTCTTCAGTGTCCTCCATGTAGTAGAAGGCACCGTCGGTGTAGCAGTCGTCATCGGCGGGATACACCATCTCCTGGGCTCCATCATTTGGTCGCAGCAACAGATCAAGGGGAAAAGGGGAGCAAAGCAATGGTGAGTACTCATCCAAAGTACTCGCAAGACTGACATCAAAACTATGCTAAGTATGCATAAGTATCACATGAATGGTTATATGCGGACTGACTACAACAATGCGAGAATAGGGAGAGAAGGCCTAGTCCTATCAAAGACTAGCATCTCCAAGGGTCTTACAACAATAGACGAGAATATATCAAGTAACACAATTAATAGTCATATTCTTGTAGCAATATTAATTAAAGGCACGCCCAGAGATCCTTCCTTGACTCCCTGCGAGGAAGCAATCCCGGAGCAAACATTCCAATTAAATAACAATTGTAGTTATATAAGATTGGGGCACAACTCTCAGTCGTCCTATAACCGTGGACACAACTATTCGAATAGTTAATTTTCATCCCTGCAGGGGTGCACCACATATTCTCCGTCACGCTCGATAAACTTTGGTCGGACACACTTTCCTAGGTCATGCCCGACCCGGGAAAATCAACACGTCGCAACCCCACCTAGACTCAACAGAGAGGCCAGCCCACCGGTCTAAATCCTAAGCGCGTAGGGGTCATGGGACAATCACCCTTTGTACTCCTGCACGATGCAAGGGCGGCCGATGTTAGTCCTCACACCTCTTATACAAGAACGGTGATAATCAAGACCACTCGGACGCGCGCCGCTCCATTGCTGACGTCGGAAGAGCTTTGGCTGATACCACGACGTCGAGTACCCATAACTTCTCCCACGTAGACGGTTAGTGCGAATAAGGTCTCCGACCAACCCAAATCAAATACCCAAATCCATTAACATTTTAATTAACTCATCGACACATCCACGCGGGAATACACCCGCCAAACATTTATTCATCAATGTTCCCAGTAACACTGTCAAGTAACTGTGTGGTTGTAACATCAGGGGGATCCGAGGTATCACCCTCGTTGGATTCCGAATGATGTAACCGCTAAGGTGGCCACGGAGGAATCACCCTCGATGGGCCACGCCTGCTGGGTTGTACGATAGAGCCGTTATCGGAAGTGGTGAACAAGGAATCATCCTCCAAGAACCACCGCCGGTCAACTACACTACAACGTTAGTATCGGAGTACGTAACGAGGTGTCATCCTCGGTACTCGATAGTAGCTCTGCAGCGGCGTACAACTAAGGGGAGTGTAAGTGTTGTGTCGGGTCCTGGCTCGTCGATCAGGGATCAAGACTTGACGATAAAGCGGGGGCAACTGGACTAAGGGGCAAAGGGGATGACTGCTCCACCTATTCTAATCAGTTTAAATTTCGGTATAGTAAAATAGCAGTTCATCAAAAACAGGCTATGCATCAGAATAGGATCTATCTACAACAGTAGCAAAATTCTAATGCAAGCATGAGGGAGAAAGAAATATGCGATATAAGGATGATCAAGGGGGGTTTGCTTGCCTTGTTGCTCTGTGGCAAAGGGTTGGTCATCAGGAGGGTAGTCGTACCCGACATCAACGTTAGTCTCGGGGTCTACAGGTAAGAAGAGGGGGGAATAAACAATAAATAACAACAACAAGTGCAACACGATGCATGTCATGGCAATATGCAGGGCTAGGCATGCACTAACGCAATAACATCCGTCATAGACGGATCGGGAAAATATCATATGATATTTCCCGAGTCTTTTGCTACTACCGGACAGGCGAAACGGATAGAAAAGTTCCATGTTAGCTATGCTAGGGACACGTGACACACGAATGGATAGCGTATCCGTGTTTGTCTCGTTTTTCTCATCAACTTTCATGTGACTTATGATTTATTTTATATTATTTTTTAAGTTTTATTAATATCTAGAATTAAAACAGATTATTTAAATTTATAAATCAGGATTATGACATCAACAGAATGTCAACATGACATCATTAGTCAACACCGCTGTTGACTGGTCAAATTGACCAGTGGGTCCCACATGTCATTGACACATTTCTTAATTAATTTAATTAGTACTTAAACAAATTAATAAGTGCAGGGGACCCACCTGTCCTGTGTAGTTAGTGCAAATTAATTAATTGAATTAGCTTAGTAGATTAGTTAGTAACTAATTACTCCTCGTCCACATGTCATAGGCCACTAAGTTAACAATAGGTTAATTAACCTAACTAACCTTAATATACCTATTATTTAATTGTTTAGTTAATTAATTAAATTATCCAATTAACTAATTTCATTATTTATCTGCTTATATTTATTTATTTATTGTTATCCTCGTTTTATGAGGAGGGCCCAACGGTCAGTGGGTGGGGGCTTTCGGCCCCACCAAGCAGAGGCGTAGGCCAACCTCTCTGGCCAGACCCGCATGGGCATAGGGCTGCGACGGTCTTGCCCAAAGTTGGCGAGCTGGCGGTGAGGACGAACATGGGGCATCGCGGCGCGCCAGCGTGCTGTCAGGGGCCAGGCGACGACGATCAGTGGAGGTACTCGTGATGGGAGAGCTCGGTCCGCAGCAGCTGCAGCTGCGATGGCGGAGCAGTGACAGTAGACGGAAGTGCGGGGGATGCGGCGGGGCGCGGTCAGGGGCACGATTAGCGGCAGCAGCCATTACACAACAGCTAGGGGCGCGACCACGCTCGCCCGCATGTGTGTGTGTGTGGGGGGGGGGGACACAGCGGGCAGCGGCTAAGGGGAAACCGATGGATGGAGGCGCATGGAGCCGTGATGGTGCGCGAGGCCGGGGTCGCCGGAGTGGTGCCCAGAGTGAAGGGAGAGGAGGGGCGGCCGGGGGTGGCCAGAGCCCGTAGGCTCACCGGCGTTGTCGGGGATCGGGAGGCGGCGAGTCTCGATGGAGCCGGTGGGGAAGCAGTTGGGGAGGTCGGCGAGGCGGTGGAGGCGCGGGGGTCCGGTGGCCGGCAACGGCCGGTGGGGCGCCGAAACCGGATGGGATCGGGTCAGCGCGAGGGGGGCACGGGGCAGCTGCCACAGGGAGGGCTCGGTGGGGGGAGGAGGGAGAATTAAGCGCTGGGGGTGGGTGGGTGCTAGGGTTCCTGGGGTTTTATACCCGAGGGAAAGTCGGGCCGGCCAGAGGGGGCACATGGGCCGTGGCCCAGGGGGAAGTGAGGGGGGGGGGGATGGGCCGACGTGGCTAGCGAGCTGGGCCAAGCCAAGTGAGGGGGAGGGAGTACTTATTTCTTTTTTTAAAAAGCTTTTCTGTTTTGTTTTAAAAACAATTTTTGTATTAGTTTTATTTTTAATATCAAAAGACTTTTGCAATTTTCGTATCTTGGTTCATTATTCTTATTGCAGACTGAGGCAGTTCCACAAAAACTTTGAGGATTGATTAAAGTAGTTAGGAATCTCTATATTTTAGAAGACACTTATATAATAGTTTTGGCCTCGGTTTTAATTGTTTTGAGGCACATAAGGATATGATAAAGTGTTGGTTTCGCATTGACAATTACTTAGGGAATATCTTCAACCCAATCATGATTTTTATTTTATATTTTGAAGAAATAATTTATTTTACTTTATTTCAAATTTGAACTTAGTTTTGGTTTTTATCAAGTGGAAATTCAACTTAGTTAAACTCGATGACATGGCATAATTAGTGTGTGGTTACTCTAGCTTAACTACCGGGGTGTCACAACTCTCCACCACTAAAATAAATTATCGTCCCGGGAATTAAGAGATAGAGGTAAGGGTGAAACATTTGGTTACGAAATTCTAATGAGTCTACTCAGTCTTCTTTGTTCTTCTCGAAGAAGTTGATCCCTTTCATTTGAGACTTCAATTATCTGACTTTGATCATCCTGATGAATTCGCCATACTTCCTTCGGATCTTCATCGTCCTACGATGCGATAATAGGGAAAACTTTGGGAGAATGGAGGTACACAAAGTTGGGCATCTAATGGCAAACTCAGGGAAGAGGACATGAATTATCCCTCAAGTTGTAATTCACGGTATTCATTGGGAATACAACATGATTGTATAGAGGTTTCAAACGACTAGGCAATCATTTGATGCCTAAACAGATATGAAAGGGGGGGTTTAGAGCAATGAAATAAACATTGCGTCTAATACAAGAATAGATCCTCATATTGGACGGTGGCCCGGGAATTTGCACATGAAGCCACGTGCAAAGGTTACTTTGGAGTCAAAGATGTACAGGAGAGTCTGGTTTTGATCCTGTGGAACTTTGGGTTATGGGCCTTGTTGTGGAACGTTGCACAAATTTTTTCCTACGCACACGAAGACCTATGATGGTGATGTTCATCTACGATAGGGAGATTGGATCCACATACCCTTGTAGATCGCTAAGTGGAAGCGTTAATAAACACGGTTTATGTAGTGGGACGTCTTCATGATCCGTCCCACGAACCGTCTCTCGATCCGTTCCGATCAAGTGCCGAACGGACGACACCTCCGCGTCCCGCACACGTACAGCTGGATGATGATCTCCGCCTTCTTGATCCGACAAGAGAGACGGGGAAGTAGATGAGTTCTCCGGCAGTGTGACGGCGCGCCGGTGGTGGTGATGATCTACTCATGCAGGGCTCCGCCCGAGCTCCGCAGAAATCCGATCTATAGGAAGAACTACATGGTATAGGTTTGAGTTGCACGTGCCAAAGTTGTGTCTCAAAAGCTCTAAAACAACCAATATATATAGGAGGAGGGGAGGGGCTAGCCTTGGGGCTCAAGGGAGCCCCAAGGGTGCCGGCCAAGGAGGAGGAGGTGGACTCCCACCCCAATTCGGTTTGGGGGAAGGAGTCCACTCCTTCCTTCCCACCTCCCTCTTTCCTTGTTTTTTTCTTTTCCTTTGGTATTTTCTCCTTGTGGCGCCATAGCCCTCTTGGGCTGGCCTCACCAGCCCACTAAGGGATGGTGCGCCACCCTAGGGCTACTGGGCTCACTCCCGGGTGGGTGGGCCACTCCCGGTGGATACCCGGAACCCATTCGTCACTCCGTGTACACTGCCGGTAATGCCCGAAATCTTTCCGGTGACCAAATGAAACCATCCTATATATCAATCTTCGTTTTCAGACCTTTTCGGAAACCCTCGGTATGTCTATGATCTCATCCGAGACTCCGAACAACCTTCGGTCACCAACACATGTAACTCAACTATACTAAAATGTCACCGAACCTTAAGTGTGCAGACCCTGCGGGTTCGAGAATTATGCAGACATGACCCGAGGAACTCCCCGGTCAATATACAATAGCGGGACCTCGATGTCCATATTGGATCCTACATATTCTACGAAGATCTCTATCGGTTGAACCTCTATGTCAAGGATTCATATAATCCCGTATACTATTCCCTTTGTCCTTCGGTATGTTACTTGCCCGAGATTCGATCGTCGGTATCTCTATACCTAGTTCAATCTCGTTACCGGTAAGTCTCTTTACTCGTTCTGTAATACAAGATCCCGTAACTAACTCCTTAGTCACATTGCTTGCAAGGCTTGTTGTGATGTTGTATTACCAAGTGGGCCCCGAGATACCTTTCCGTCACATGGAGTGATAAATCCCAGTCTTGATCCATGCCAACCCAAGAGATACCTTTGGAGATATATGTAGAGAACCTTTATAGTCACCCAGTTACGTTGCCACGTTTGATAACCCACAAGGTATTCCTCCGGTGTCCGGGAGTTGCATGATCTCATGGTCATAGGAACAGACACATTGACATGCAGAAACCAGTAGCAATAAACTGACACGATCATATGCTACGTTTATAGTTTGGGTTTTTTCCATCACATCATTCTCCTAATGATGTGATCTCGTTATCAAGTGACAACACTTGTCTATGGTTAGGAAACCTTAACCATCTTTGATCAACGAGCTAGTCAACTAGAGGCTTACTAGGGACAATATTTTGTCTATGTATCCACACATGTATTTGTGTTTCCAATCAATTCAATTAAATTATGGATAATAAACGATTACCACGAACAAAGAAATATAATAATGTCTAATTTATTATTGCCTCTAGGGCATATTTCCAACAGGCCTACCATGCGGGCCAAGAGTAGGCAGAGCGGTGACATCTTGTACGGTCTTGGAAGCAAGACATGTCAGAGGGTATCTTGTCAGTTATGCTAGCAGCAATGTTGGTACCAAGGGCGAGGGACTAATAGAACTATTTTCCTTCTCGTGGAAACGAGGCGGACTAATAGGCAAAGTTCTCGTCCACCGGCGGCTACCGGAATGTTATCCACAATAGTAACAGGGTCTTACTGACAGAGTTGTACACAAAGGTTTTTACCTAAGCAGGGAATTATCACTGCTTAGATAAATTAGATTACAAGAAAAGGGTTAAACAGGCCAATGGAAAGGAAAAGGTGTTTACACAGACAAGTATTAGAGTATACTATTCCCGAGGAAAAGTAGAGTATGGTATACATGATAGGTCATCAAGTACCTAACCATCTTGATAAAAGGGCAAGGAGTATCATGATGTTTACCCATACCATACGGTTTGGCTAATTAATCAAGAACAATTTAGCATTGCACTTCCAATGTTCCTGTCAAAATTTGAAGTACCTCATCCGTGCTTCGAGGTAGCATCGACATGGTCATCAGATAAAGGTCGGACTTTGGGTACACAAGGGACACATGAGGAACAACTTATAAAATAAGTCATATAGTTTCCACATGGAAGAATGGCAAATCTTGTTGAACAAGATGCTATAACAATAGGTCCTTTGACTAGGTGTGCTAGACAAGACATCACCGTATCGGGTTACGTAAAGACCAAAGTTATAATTATTGGGAAATGTTCCAACCATCATATCTGCCCGAGATTCAGATCCGGTTAGTGTCAGGACACCTCAGACTCAAGATGTCTGAGAAGAAATAATGATGATGCAAGATTCTTAGGATATGAGCTACAGAAGCAAGTATTGGATCTTGAGTTCGGTTGTAAGACACATGAACACAAGGTCAAGACATTCGTGCCCACATGGGATTCTTACAACAAAATGCATCCGAGATCTGATTTGGGAACCATCATCAAGGATAATAAGGTCCTTGTGTAAGCACATATTAGCTCTTATGAAGGAACTTCCTTTTCTTAATCAAATCAGTCAGTGGATTAGGGTGCTAAGAAAGTTATATGAAGTGGAGATAGTAAATCTTCAAAGCATATAACACTTCGCACATGCGTGAATGATTTGGGATAACCCCAGAGGCAGTGAAACAAAATTTTCTCAGATTCATGGCGGCAAGAATGCACGTGGACCTTGGGAAAACACTTCTTCGACCAAACATGTTCTTCATGAGCTAGTCACAAAGATAATGCTTTCAAGAGCTTCATTATGAAACATGGAGAAGTTGAGAGTGTGGCCGATGGGCTCAGCAACAATCCCTCAAGATTTTGATAGGGATGAATGTCCAAAATTATAAGAACAAGGAGGTAGCATTTGTCGGATCAAATGATATGATGGTGTATGTTCGAGGGAACATCAACAATTAAACATTGGTCGAAGGGTGCACTCTAAAATACGGAATGAGTAGGACGACCAATGCTAGAATGGTGAGTCAACAACCAACACACCAAGAATGAAACAATCAGTTGTTAACCTCAAGGCAATAGGGTTGCCAGAAGTATTGGGATCACACATCAAAGTTCACTTGTTGGTGTTCCAGTTTGAAATAACACGAGACAAAGAAATGGATGGTGATGGCGAGAAGTATCACTATATCAAGAATTCTTTAAGAGGTGCAACAATGCTCAAGAAATTCTTGACATAAAAGATGGTAATACTCCAAGGTAGAAGATAACATAAGCTGAATTTGCAAGGAACTCAAAGGACAACACAAAACACGAACACGTTTGCGTTGGAGGGAAGGCAACAAGGATGTCGATGATAATACAATTCATCGAGGGGAAAGGATGGTATTTCTCAACATGCATTCGATTGATACCCTGCAAGATCTCAGAATGCTGATGATAATCACGACACATTTGTTGAGAAGTTTTCATGAAGATGTAATCGATCAGCGACGACATCAAGCAAAGGAATGCTGAAGCCTAAGGTTGTCGGAGCCACAGATAAGATTGCCAGCTCAGAATCAAAATTGCCTTTCGAGACAACAAACATGACTTTGGAAGCTTGATGTAAGCTTAACGCACAGTTGGAAATGTGTTCTAGGGATGAAGGACGGAGATAGCATGGTCAAGCTCTAGCATGACGAAGATGATGTAGCCTAACAACTTGGAAGGACATGATTGTGTACAAACTCCTAAGCAAAGAATATTACAAAGAGTTGTTGAATCGTAATGCATACTTGATTCAGTTGTCGGTGTCCTTGAGTGTCCAACAACTTAGAACACGAGGAAAACCAGAATCAATAAAACATCATAGTTGACGAGGAGCTCATAACAAGTTATATAGCTCTGTGATATTTTCGAGATACCAGGGACAATACTCGGAGGTATATCAGAATAGAGGTTAGATTGGTGTATTGATATGTGGAAGACAAACACTTTAACTTTTATACATACATGATCAAAGAAGAACAATCATGGTCGAAAAGTACCAAATCAGAGATGCAAGATCAAATCATAGAATGAATGCTTATTGATACAAGAAGTTTCTATGATAGGATCAACGTCGTTTCCATGGTCATGAACACAAAGTTCAAGGTCGACTCCCACTTCATCAATGCATCACCTTCCATTTACTCTTCGCCTTTGATGAGGTTGTAGCTTGGAAAAATTATCTGGCAAAACACCAGAAGAGTAAGACTCGTGAAAACTCTTCGGGTCATATTGATTTAGGAAGGCATAGGTTCAACCCATCGGGGCATCTTAGGAACATATACCATAAACTTTAAGAGTAATTAACACATTCTTGAAGAGCATGGCTAATAAAGGCATAGGATAGAACTTATCAGAGGGAGAAGACACGATTTACCAATGGCATCACGTATTAGGGGAGGAATATCACAAGAAGTTTTTGAATGTAAAGGATGATGTCGGATAATAACCCAACAATGGGTCTGACTATCCACAAAGGACCTCATGTGAGTATCGGTACTCAATCAGAGGGAGATATAATGCAAGGCATCGGATTATAGAATCTCTGAAAAGTATTGATACTTAAATACCAAAGGAATTACGATTTCTAGGTTGGTGTATCAGATCGAGATGTTCTGATAAAATACAAGTAATTTGAATGGACTTAGATTGGGCAATCAAACGAGGTTGATCTGTCGAGAACCAGCTCCTGTTTGGAAGGACTTTGAGCCGGACAGATAACTTGGAAGGATCAACTGATGATTGCATGCATTCACATACAGGTAGAGTCAATAAGCTCAAAGGACAATCACAAAGGATTTTAATGGAGGTTACTAGGCATATGGGATTAACCATAATGTAAACAGGTGAAAAAGGTCTGGAGCAATAGGCTACTAAGGATTTCGGAAGATCGAATAGTAATTCTAAGGACTTACGAAACCCATGACAACTGAGGACGAACGAATCCCCGGTAAGATAATTTGTCGTACCTTGTAATAACAAGAGCAACTGGAAAGAGAATATGAACGACATTTGTATGTAGTCATCCATAGGGGTTGATGGAGGAAGGGGAATCGTAAAAGCGATGAGGAAAAGTTCTCGAGAGAACATCAGAGAGTATCTTCGGAGTCTTCTCACGAATCAAGCCACCGTCTGGATTGAGGGGCTCTCCAGAAGGAATTAGTTACGAGAACCTAGAGCAAGAGTTAGTAAAATCTTTGACCCGAAAGAGAAGAGAGATCAGAGCCCACAGTTTAGAAGAGGAGTAAAAGATACTAATACCACACGATTGAGACGTGGGCCCGTAAGACACAACATCAAAGTTAGTAAGTTTTTTTTCAAGTACTAGACTCAACTTCGGCCAAGGAGTTGGAAAGGGGGCTACCTACAGGCAGTTGGCTCTGATAGAAACTTGTGACGCCCCCAATTTGATCTTAAGCTGATCATACACGCAAATGCGTAAGACCAAGCTCAAGGACTCACGGGAAGATATCACAACACAACTTTAGACACAAAGAAAAAAACATACAAGCTTCATATTACAAGCCAGGGGCCTCGAGGGCTAGAATACAGAAGCTCGATAAACACAAGAGTCAGCGGAAGCAACAAATATCTAAGTACACACATTAAACATGAAAATGCTTTAGAGAAGGCTAGCACAAAAGATACAATGATCGAACGAGGCGAGGCCTCCTACCTGGGAACCTCCTAACTACTCTTGGTCTTCAGTGTCCTCCATGTAGTAGAAGGCACCGTCGGGGTAGCAGTCGTCGTCGATGGGATACGCCATCTCCTGGGCTCCATCATCTGGTCGCAGCAACAGATCAAGGGGAAAAGGGGGAGCAAAGCAATGGTGAGTACTCATCCAAAGTACTCACAAGACTGACATCAAAATTATGCTAAGTATGCATAAGTATCAAAGGAAGGATTATATGCGGACTGACTACAGCAATGTGAGAATAGGGAGAGAAGGCCTAGTCCTATCGAAGATTAGCATCTCCTGTAACTGTGGACACGGTTATTGAATAGTTAATTTTCATCCCTGGAGGGGTGCACCACATATTCCTCGTCACGCTCGATAAACTCTGGCCGAACACACTTTCCTGGGTCATGCCCGGCCTGGGAACATCGACACATCGCAGCCCCACCTAGACTCAACACAGAGGCTAGCTCGCCGGTCTAAATCCTAAGGGTGCACAGGTCATGAGACCATCACCCTTTACAGTCCTGCATGATGCGAGGGCAGCCGATGTCAGTCCTGGCACCTCTTATACAAAAACGGTGATAATCCAGACCACGATGTCGAGTACCGTTAACTTCTCCCACGTAGATCGTTAGAGTGAATAAGGTCTCCGACCAACCCAGATCAAAAACCCAAATCCATTAACATTTTAATTAACTCATCGACACATCCACGCGAGTATCCACCCGCCAAATATTTATTCGTCAATGTTCCCTGTAACACGGTCAAGTAACCGTGTGGTTATAACATTAGGGAGATCCCAGGTATCACCCTCGTTGGATTCCGAAAGATGTAACCGTCAAGATGGCCAGGGAGGAATCATCCTCGATGGGCCACGCCTGATGGGTTCTACGACAGAGTCGTTATTAGAAGTTTAGAACGAAGAATCACCCTCCGAGAACCACCACCGATCAACTACACTACAACGTTAACATCGGACTACATAACGAGGTGTCACCCTCTGTACTCGATAGTAGCTCTGTAGCATCGTACAACTAAGGGGGTGTAAGTGCTGTGTCGGGTCTTGGCTCGTCGATCAGGGATCAAGACCTGACGGTAAAGCGGGGGCAACTGGACTAAGGGGGCAAAGGGAATGACTGCTCCACCTATTCTAAACAGTTTAGACTTCAGTATAGTAAAATAGTAGTTCATCAAAAACAGGCTATGCATCAGAATAGGATCTATCTACAACAGTAGCAAAATTCTAATGCAAAGATGAGAGAGAAAGAAATAGGCGATATAGGGATGATCAAGGGGGTTTGCTTGCCTTGTTGCTTTGCGGCAAAGGGCTGGTCATCGGGAGTGTAGTCATACCCGGCAGCAACAAGATTCTCGGGGTCTACCAGTAAGAAGAGGGGGAAAGAAACAATAAATAACAGCAACAGGTGCAACACGATGCATGGCATGGCAATATGCATGGCTAGGCATGCACTAACGCAGTAACATCCGTCATAGACGGATCGGGAAAATATGAGATGATATTTCTTGGGTCTTTGGCTATTACGTGACAGGCAAAACAAACGGAAAAGTTTCATGTTCGCTATGCTAGCGACGCGTGACACACGAACGGATAGCGTATCCGGGTATGTCTTGTTTTTCTGATCAACTTTCATGTTCAAAACTTTTTCATTTGACTTACGGTTTATTTTATATTAATTTTTAAAGTTTCATTAATATCCAGAATTAAAACAGATTATTTAAATTTATAAATCACGATTATGACATCAGCAAAATGTCAACACGAAATCATCAGTCAACACCACTATTGACTGGTCAAACTAACGAGTGGGTCCCACATGCCATTGACACGGTTTTTAATTAATTTAATTTGTACTTAAACAGATTAATAAGTGCGGGGCCCACCTGTCATGTGTAGTTAGTGCAAATTAATTAATTGAATTAGCTTAATAGATTAGTTAGTGACTAATTACTCCTGGTCCACATGTGATAGGCCACTAAGTTAACAAGAGGTTAATTAACCTAACTAACCTTAATATACCTAATTATTTAATTGTTTAGCTAATTAATTAAATCATCCAATTAATTAATTTAATTATTTATCTCCTTAGGTTTATCTATCTATTGTTAACCTCGTTTTATGAGGAGGGCCCAGCGGTCAGTGGGTGGGGGCTTTCGGCCCCACCACGCAGAGGCCTAGGCCAACGTCTCTGGCCAGACCCGCACTGGCACAAGGCCGCGACGGTCGTGGCCAAAGGTGGCGAGCTGGCGACGGGGACGGACATGGGGCGTCGCGGTGCGCCATCGTGCTGGCAGCGGCCAGGCGACGATGACTAGTGGAGGTTGACGTGATGGGCGAGCTCGGTCCGCAGCAGCAGCGGGTGCGATGGCGGGGCAGTGACAGTACGTGGCAACACGGGGGATGCGGTGGCTAGAGCCGCGGTGGGGCGCCCGGGGCACGACTAGCAACAACAGCCTGAACACAGCAGCTCGGGGCGCAACCACCCGCATGTGTGTGTGGGGGGGGGGGGGGAACGCAGCCGACAACGGCTAAAGGGGAAACCGACGGCTGGAGGGGCATGAAACCGTGGTGGTGCACGGGGCCGGGGTCGTTGGAGTGGTGGCCGGAGTGAAGGAAGAGGAGAGGCGGCCGGGGGTGGACGGAGCCCGGAGGCTCATTTGCGTTGTCGGGGATCGAGGGGCGGCGAGGCTCGATGTATCCGTTGGGGAAGCAGTTGGGGAGGTCGGCAAGGCTCGATGCAGCAGGTGGGGAAACGGTTGGGTACGTCGGCGAGGTGGTGGAGGTGACGGCTGGCAGGGTGCCGGAACCGGACGAGATCGGGGTTGGTGCAAGGGGGCGTGGGGCAGCCGCCACACGGAGGGCTCGGTGGGGGGAGGAAGGAGAAGTGATCGCTGGGGGTGGGTGGCTGCTAGGGTTCGTGGGGTTTTATACCCCACGGGGAAGTTGGGCCGGCTTGAGGGGGCACATGGGCCGCCCAGGGGGGAGAGGGGGGATTGGCCGGCCTGGCTAGCGAGCTGGGACAAGGCCTGATGAGGGGGACGAAGTTCTTATTTCCTTTAAAAAAATCTTTTATGTATTGTTTTTAAAACAATTTCTGTTTTAGTTTTATTTTTAATATCAAAAGACTTTTGCAATTTTTGTATATTGGTTCATTATTCTTATTGCAGACTGAGGCAGTGCCACAAAAAGTTTGAGCATTGATTAAAGTAGTTAGGAATTTCATATTTTAAAAGGCACTTAAATAATAGTTTTGGCCTCGGTTTTAATTGTTTTGAGGCACATACAGATATGATAAAATGTTGGTTTCACATTGACAATTACTTAGGGAGTATCTTCAACCCAATCATTATTTTTATTTTATAGTTTGATGAAATAATTTATTTTACTTTATTTGAAATTTGAATTTAGTTTTGGTTTTTATTAAGTGGAAATCAACTTAGTTAAAATTGATGACATGGCACCATTAGTGTGTGGTTACTGTAGCTTAACTACCGGGGCGTCACACGAGAGCAATGCCAGCGCGTTGAAGATATGTGATGTCGAGGCCTCCAAGTGAGGTGGGGTAACATATTCTCTTCCAGTTGACAAGACACTGGACACCCTTGGCCTACTTGCTTCCGGCCGATAGAAACTCGCGGATGCTATGATTCACCTTTTTGAGAATGGATTGGTTGAAGGAGATTGCTATTAGGAAGTGCGTCAGAATGGCCCATAGGAAGTTTCACACGAGTTCAAGATGATTTCCCTTGTAAAGCATAGAAGGTCGCCATGTGGATAGCTTCCACTCAAGCTTCTGGACTAGGGGAAGGAGACTCATGTGTAGAGGTCTTTCGAATGGAGAGGGGGCAGGCCAAGGTAGGTGATGGGGAACTGGGTCACCGGGCAATGCATCTTGGCCGCGATCGTCGCGATCTACTCATGAGTGCAGTAGATGGGGGTGGCATGGAATTTGCTAAAGTTCATGTGTAGACCATAAGCCCTCCCAATCACCTCGCACAAGTGGCAATATAATGGCGGTCGGGGTGGCAGAAGATGACGACGTTGTCCATGTACAAAGATATGCTCGAGGTCGCATGCCTCATAGTGAGGTGTTGGAGGAGGCCAAGATCAACGAACCGTAGCAACATGGAGTTGAGCACGTATATGACCAAGGTGAAGAGCATCGGGGAGACCGAGTCACCTTAATGCACACCGTGTGCATGTACGATTGGAGGCCCCGGGTGTCTGTTTATGAGTACTCGTGTGGACGATGTGGGGAAAAGGATAGAGATCCACTCGCGTCAGCGGGATCCAAAACCAAGGTGCTCGAGGAGCTGCAAGAGCAAAGGCCATGAGACACAGTCGAAGGCGCATGCAATGTCTAGTTTGAGCAGCATGTGCGGTGCCTTGAGGTTGTGTAGAAGTCGAGCCGTCTATTGCGCCAGTAGAAAGTTGTTGTGGATGCATCTACCGGCGATAAAGTGCTCTGATTAGTGGAAACCATCGAAGCGAGCCTAGGTGCGAGCCTCGGGGCGAGAACCTTTGCGACAAGCTTCGCAAAGATATTTGATCAGTTGGAAATCGGAAAGGTATTGCGCGTCCGCCCTCTTTGGGAGTAGGGTTAGAAGGGCCTCATTGAGCTTCTGGAAACCCATCTCATTCATGGTGTAGATCTTGTCAAATGCCTCACAAAAGTCATGTTTGACAGTATCCCAACACATGCGTAGGAATTCAGAGTTTAATCCGGCGGGTTTGGGGGCCTTCCCGGTAGGCAAGCTCTTCATCGCACCCCAAACCTCTTCCTCGCAGAATGAAACCTCAAGCTCTTGAAGGTTGAATTGGTTTATTTGCAACGAATGGAGGTTCACAGTGTAGTCACGCTCCTGAGTAGAGCCAAGGACGTCGAATAAGGGGTCAATAACTCCTATGCGACGTATTTGATGTGAATTGGAAAGCATACGACGTAGTTGACAAAAATAGCTCTTGTGCGTCATCTTTGAAGCCAACTATATCTCCTATGCGACATGGCTTGTTTAACCATGAAATACAAGACACTAGGGGTTAGCGATTTGAGCTATGACACATGGGACCCATCAGTTCTCCACATCAACATGGGACCCACCACTTACTCACATGCGTGTGGGACCCACAGGTTATCCACATAAGCAGCGCGTGCTCATCCGCATGCCTCGAGCCATCCCCATTGCTACCCCGTTGATTGCCCTTCCCCTTTCATTTTCCCCGCCTTGTTCTTCCTCCTCTCTGAAAACAAAGCGTGCCGCCGACGAGTAATGTCTAGCTCGACTTCGTCCTCCTGGCAATCATGGACCCGGCTGCAGTATGGTCCAGTGCTGCTGACAAGATGCCCCGATTGCCCGCACATGGAAACTCTGAAGCGTTTGACTTGTGCGAAGGAAGAAAATGGCAACCGTGGGCGCGAGTTCGTGGAATGCTTGAGCAGGCCACAACCGGGGAAGGTTAGATCTATGTTTTTCATCAATCGTATGGTCTAATTTCCCTCAATTTCTTTCTGTTTACGTCAAATTTCGGTAGTGGATCTAGGGTATATGCGCCGCTGATCCCGTTTTCCAGGTTCTAAGGAAATGTGGGCATTTCGAGTGGCTCGATGAGTACGTTGAGAGGTTTAAACTGGAGGTATCAACCGAGGAGCTCAATTTTGGTGTGCCGCTTGCTATTGAACATACCCTCCATTTGGCAGACAGAGCAGATCTGAAGATGGACAGTGCTAGACTAAAGTGTGAACTGAAGAAAAATGGGCAAGCAACTAAAGCACGTGATTGATTTGAGGTAGCAAGAAAATATGATGGCCAAAGCATTTTATTGTTGTGTCATTGCTATGGCTTTCTTTTACTTGTGTCAAGCTAGTTTCAGGGATCCCTAGTTTCAGTTAGTGTGTCTAGCTCATAGTTTCAGTTAGTCTAGGGATCATTTGCTAGCTGAAGTTGTCTCAAGCATAACTTTCCTAAATTCGTCTAATGATATATTCAGTGGAAGTCAATGGATTATTGGTTTAGTTAAAACAAAGTGCATTGCAGTCAAGAGTACATGGTAAAAAACGATATTGAGCCGTGGGGTGCCGAATAGATGTTGGGCCATGAGAAACTAACCAGGCCCAAAGATAAACCAGCCCACCCGCGTAGGGACACCAACCCTTTTTTATAGCACAAAGTCACCCATATTTAGCAAAAAATGCTTCGGCTAAAACCATTTAAATATAATGTTGCTTCGGGAAATAAACCTCTAACAAACATATACGCCCCTTCTTTTAGCGTTTCAAAAATTACTTCTTTTAACATAAAAATATGGCAAAATGCAAATAACTAGCTCATGTTTTACTTGGGCCCGCTTGTGTTTGCTCATAGAAAATTTACTTCATTTGACGTTTCAAAAATTACTTATGTTACTTGTTTTGGTTCATGGAAAATGTAATTCAAAATATTTTTTACTCCTATAAAAATGTCGTTCCATGTGGTGTTACTTGCATGATTCATAAATTCATAAAAATTCAGGGAGTAAAGATAAAGAATAAGCACGAACATCTATTTCTCCATAGAAAATTGACTTCTTTTAACGTTTTAAAGATTACTTCTGTTACTTGTTTTTGTTCATGGAAAAATGTAAATCAAAATATTTTTTTCTCCTAGAAAAATGTTGTTCCATGTGGTGTTACTTGCATGGTTCATAAATACATAAAAACTCAAGGAGTAAAGATAAAGAATAAGCACGAAACATACATATATTAGCACGAACATAACATAGATATATAGTAGCACGAACATCATCGATATAACTTGGGTTCTAACAACTCAGAACTTAAAATTTAATAATATAGTAGCACGAATATAGACGATTACAACTTAAAATACAAATATGATAGATGTATCAGGCCACCGTCGGACAACCGGGTTCTTATTCTCCTCATCCTCGGGTACCCCTCCTCTTCCTGGCGAACGTTGCTACTGCAACCAAAGACCTTCCAATGGAGCCAGAAATAGGCACGTTGTCGGCAAATTATCTTGACGTGCTCCTCCCGGCAACGGCGCCAAAAATAGGAGTGTTGCTTGATACTCCACAGCAACGGCACCAGGAATCCTTCAGCTGCGGCTATGCCTTAAGGGACTTACTAGGCAAGTGTGCAAAGGATTTCCCCCGTGGCCTTGGAGCCTTGCGTTGGTGTTCCCTCGAAGCGGAAAGGGTGATGTAGCATAGCGGTGGTAAGTATTTCCCTCAGTTTGAGAACCAAGGTATCAATCCACTGGAGGAGTATCTCAAGATCCTGCACAAACACAAAAGCTTGCTCCCAATGCTATGAAGGTGTTGTCAATCCCTTATAGATTGTTTGCCAAGTGAGAACTGAAAGCAACAAAGTAACAAAGCAAAGTAAAAGCGGAGGTGTAAATGATGGATGTGAATAGACCTGGGGCCGTAGTGTTTACTAGTGGCTTCTCTCATGAAAGCAAGTAGACGGTGGGTGAACAAATTACTGTCGAGCAATTGATAGAACCGCGCAAAGTCGTGACGATATCTATGGCAATGATTATATCTATAGGCATCACGTCCAAAACAAGTAGACCGATACTTTCTGCATCTACTACTATTACTCCACACGTCGACCGCTATCCAGCATGCATCTAGTGTATTAAGTCCACAAGAATAGAGTAACGCCTTAAGCAAGATGACATGATGTGGAGGGATAATCTCAAACCAATGATGAAAACCCCATCTTTTTACCCTTGATGGCAACTACTTGATGTGTGCCTTGCTGCCCCTACTGTCACTGGGAAAGGTCACCACATGGTAGAACCCAAAACCAAGCACTTCTCCCATTGCAAGAATCATAGATCTAGTTGGCCAAACAAAACCCAAGACTCGGAGAGACTTACAAGGATATAAAATCATGCATATAAGAAATGAGAAAAGACTCAAATATATCATAGATAATCTGATCACAAATCCACAATTCATAGGATCTCGACAAACACACCGCCAAAGAAGATTACATCGGATAGATCTCCATGAAGATCATGGAGAACTTTGTATTGAAGATCCAAGAGAGAGAAGAAGCCATCTAGCTACTAACTAAGGACTTGTAGGTCTGAAGTGAACTACTCACGAGTCATTGGAGGGGCGATCATGATGATGAAGAAGCCCTCCAACTCCAAAGTCCCCTCCGGCAGGGCGCCGGGAAGGGTCTCCAGATGAGATCTTGCGGAAACGGAAGCTTGCGGCGGCGGAAAAGTATTTTCGAGGCTCCCCTAATTTTTTGCTGGATTTTTGGGAATATATAGGCCAAGGATCTAGGTCAGGGGGCGGCCAGGGAGGCCACAAGCCCTGACACCGCCGCCTCCCCCTGATGGCGGAGTGGGAGCTTGTGGGCTCCCTCGTGCCCACCTCGCTTGTCCTAGAGCCCCCGTGATCTTCTTCCGTTCGGGAAGAATCATTTCGGGATTTTTATTCCGTTTGGACTCCGTTCCAAAATTAGATCTGAAAAGAGTCAAAAACACAAAAAAAACAGGAACTGGCACTTGGCACTGAATTAATAAGTTAGTCCCAAAAAATATATAAAAGGTACATAAAACATCCAAAGAAGACAAGATAACAACGTGAAACCATCAAAAGTTATAGATACGTTTGAGACGTATCAAGCATCCCCAAGCTTAACTCCTGCTCGTCCTCGAGTAGGGAAGTGATAAAGAATGAATTTTTGATGCTTTCATGCTACCTAGCATAGGTGTCCTTTGTAATTCCTCTTATGTGACGTGAATGCTCAGATCCATTAGATTCAAAACAATAGTTTGCTATTGATGTGGAAACAATAATATTTCAAGCAAACTAGCAAGGTAATCATGAACTTTCAAAATAACAAGGCCAAAAGAAAGTTATCCCTATAAAAACATATAGTCTGGCTATGCTCTATCATCATTGCACAACGAATTTAAATCATGCACAACCCCGGTATTGGCCAAGTAATTGTTTCACACCTTTACTTTCTTAAACCTTTTCAACTCTCACGCAATACATGAGCGTGAGCCATGTTTATAGCACTATAGATGGTGTGGAGTGTGGTGGAGGTTGGAAGACAAAAAAAGGAGAAGATAGTCACATTAACTAGGCATATCAATGAGCTGTGGAGATGCTCATCAATAGATATCAATGTGAATGAGTAGGGATTGCCATACAAATGATGCACTAGAGCTACGAGTATGTGAAAGCTCTTAAAGAAAACTAGTGGGTGTGCATCCAACTTGCTTGCTCACGAAGGCCTAAGGCAATTTTGACGAAGCCTATCATTGGAATATACAAGCCAAGTTATATAATGAAAATTTCCCACTAGCTATATGGTGGTGACAAAACGAGAGACTCTCTGTCATGAAGATCATGGTGCTTAATATGCACAAGTGTGGAAAAAGTGGTAGCATTGTACCTTCTCTCTTTTTCTCTCATTTTTTTTATTTGGTGGGCTCTTTGGCCTCTTTTTTTTAATTTTGGTGGGCTTATTTGGCCTCTTTTATTTCCTCACATGGGACAGTGCTCCATTAATGATGATCATCACACTTTCAACTCAAAACTTAGAGCAACTATGACTCTATATGGAATGCCTTTGGTAGTGTACCGTGGCAAAGATCTTAGCATGGCATAGACATCATACTAGCTATCTTATGATCATGAAATGGCAATGTAGACGTGGTGGCACATGTCATGGTGGTAGTTGCATGGCAATATATCTCGGAATGACTTTGAAAAATCCATAGTAGGTAGGTATGGTGGCTGTTTTGAGGGAGGCTAATGGTGGGTTTTATGTACCGGCGAAAGTTGCACGGCACTAAGAAGATGGTGATGGTGGAAAGTGAAAGTGCATCTAAACCTTGGACTCAACATTAGTTATGAAGAACTCATATACTTGTTGCAAAAGTTTATTAGTAATCGAAACAAAGAATTCAACGCATACTCCTACGGGAAGGGTTGGTAGGTATAAACCATTGCGCGATCCCGACCGTCATGCAAAGGATGACAATCAATATACTAATCATGCTCAGGTTTCATCACATAGCGGTTCACCATACGTGCATGCTACGGGAATCACTAACTTCAACACATGTATTTCTAGATCCGCAACACCTTACTAGCATGACTTCAATATTACCATAATTACAACTCAAAACTAATTGAGATGAGTCAAACTTCTCTAACTATTCAATGCACATGAAGGTGGAAGTTTTCATATCCCTTTGGATAACTACCCCTTTTGAGACTAGTTTCAAAGCATAGATCAACTACCAAGCCGCGCACCACTGTGCTCTAAGATATATAAGTGAAGCACATAGAGCAAAAGTGTCTAACTCAAAAGATATAAGTGAAGCACATGTGAGCTGAATTGTCTACCAAAAGATATAAGTGAACCTCGACAAAATCATGGTGACTGCATGTCTCTCTATCTAGGTGTGCAGCAAGGATGATAGTGACAAAAAAAGACTCCTACGATAGAAGACGCTCCAAGCAAAAACACATAACATGTGGTGAATAAAAATATAGCCCCAAGTAACGTTCCGATGGATTGAAGACGAGAGAGGGGATGCCTTCCCGGGGTATCCCCAAGCTTAGGCTTTTACGGCATCCTTGAATCTCTTGGGGTTCCTTGGGCATCCTCAAGCTTGAGCTTTTGCCACTCTTTATCTTTTTGTCCATAAGAACTTCACCCAAAACTTCAAAACTTCACAACAGGAAACTTAAACAGAAACTCGTCATAACATTAGTATGAGAAAGCAAACCACCACTTCCTTAGGTACTGTAGAAAACTTAAATTCTACTTGTGCTGATGTTGGGTTACTGTATTTTCAATCTTCCATGGCTAACACCCCCCGATACTATCCATAGTTTCATCAAAATAAGCAACCAACACAACAAAAAACAGAATCTGTTAACAGCAGACCAGTCTATAGCAATTTGTATATTTCGTATACCTCTGGTACTTGAAAACTTCCGAAACATTACGACAGTCTGAAGAACTTGCGTAGAAATCAGAAGCAAAAAGAATCAACTCAAAAGCTCTTGCAGAAAAAAAAAATGAAAATTCTTTTCATGAGTAGAAAGTTTCTGTCTTTTCTAGCATGACCAAACGATCATCCCCAAGACTAATCATAACGGTTTTGCTTGGCACAAACGCAAAAACAAACACAAAAAACACAATCATAACAGAATTATAAAAATGTGGAAAACAAAAAATAGAAATAAAAAGGATAGATTTGTTGGGTTGCCTCCCAACAAGCGCTTTTGTTTAACGCCCTTAGCTAGGCGAAAGGTGATGAAATCACGTATAGTCATGTTTGGTGCTCAAACCATAGATAGCCCTCATCATAGATTCATAAGGCAATCTTATTTTCTTTCTAGGAAAGTGCTCCATGCCCTTCTTTAAAGGAAACTGAAATCTAATATTCCCTTCCTTCATATCGATGATAGCACCGATAGTCCTTAGGAAAGGTCTACCAAGAATAATGGGACATGAAGGATTGCAATCTATGTCAAGTACAATGAAATCCACGGGTACATAGTTCTTATTTGCCACAACAAGAACATCATCGATCCTTCCCATGGGTTTCTTGACAGTAGACCGCAAGATGCAAATTAAGAGAACACTCTTCAATCTCATGAAAACCAAGAATATCACATAAAGACTTTGGAATCGCGGAAACACTAGCACCCAAATCACACAAAGCATTGCACTCATAATTTTTGATCTTGATTTTGATAGTAGGTTCCCACTCATCATGAAGTTTTCTAGGTATAGAGATTGCTAGTTCGAGCTTCTCTTCAATAGATTTCATCATAGCATCTATGATATGCGCGGTAAAGGCTTTGCTTTGGCTATAAGCATGTGGATATTTGCAATGGATTGCATCAAAGAAATGAATTCAAACAACGAGCAATTATCATAATTGAATTCCTAGAAATCCAAAGTGGGAGTTTCGTTACTACCCAAAATTTTGACTTCTTCTACTCCATTCTCCACACCTTTATCATCAAGATAGGTGGTCTCCGAATCATTGGGGCGTTTTTCAACCAAAGTGGATTCATATCCAGCCCCTCCATAAGTAGGTTTGACACGCGAAAACAAAGATGCAAGAGGAGACACACCAAGCACTTTAAGATCTTCATGATTTGCATCACTAGAACGCACCCTTTTAAACCATTCATGTCTAGCGCGAATTTGGGCGGTTCTTTCTTTGCTCTCATTCATGGAGAAACGCATAGCTTTCAAAGTTTCATCCAAGTTGACCTTGGGAGGAGCGCATCTAACTTTCAAAGCATCAATATCACAAGACATCCTATCAACGCTTTTAGCCAAATCGTCTATTTTGAGTAGTTTTTCCTCTATGGACGCATTGAAAATCTTTTGAGAGTTGATGAACTCTTTGATATTACTCTCTAAATCAGAGCGTAATTTGTTGTGATTTCCATAAGTGTTGCCGTAGGAATTGCCATAATTGTTAGAGGAGTTATTTGAAAAAGGCCTAGGAACATAGTTTCCTCTAAAAGCATTGTTGTTGCCAAAATTGTTCCTACCAACAAAATTCACGTCCAAACTAGCGTTGCTACTCTCAATCAAAGAAGATAGTGGCATGTCATTAGGATCTACGGTAGCGTTTCTACTAGCAACCAAATTCATCAACTCGTCCATCTTAGCACTAAGCGAGTTAATCTCTTCTATAGCGTGCACCTTTTTGCTAGCAGGCGACCTTTCAGTGTGCCACTGAGAGTAATTGGTCATGATATTGTCTAGGAGTTTTGTAGCGTCTCCTAACGTGATTTCCATGAACGTTCCACCTGAGGCGGAGTCCAAGATATTGCGAGAAGCGAAATTCAAGCCAGCGTAAAAGATTTGTATAATCATCCACAAACTCAAGCCATGAGCGGGACAATTTCTAATCATAAGCTTCATCCTCTCCCAAGATTGTGCAACGTGTTCATGATCAAGTTGCTTGAAATTCATGATATCATTACGTAAGGAGATGATCTTAGCCGACGGAAAATACTTGGATACGTAAGCATCTTTGCACTTATCCCAAGAATAGATACTATTTTTAGGCAAAGAAGAAAACCAAGTTTTTGCGCGATCTCGCAACGAGAAAGGAAAAAGTTTCAACTGAATCACGTCAATATCCATATCTCTTTTGTTTTGCATATCACAAAGCTCAATGAAGGTATTGAGATGGGATGCGGCTTCTTCACTAGGAAGGCCAGAGAATTGCTCTTTCATAACAAGATTCAGCAAAGGTGCGTTGATTTCATACGATTCCGCACTAGTGGCGGGAGCACTCGGAGTACTAATAAAATCATTATTATTAATGCTCGAGAAGTCGCAAAGTTTGGTGTTTTTAGCCATGATGACTTCAACAAACAAACAAGCACACAAGCAAGCAAGAAAACCGGCAAAGGGAACCGACAAAGGCAAAAGAAAACGGCGAAGGAGAAAGGCAAATTAAAACGGCAAATGTGAAGTGGGGGAGAGGAAAACGGGAGGCAACTAGCAACAAAAGTAAATGCAGGAGATGAGTTTGTTAGACCTACTTGGATAGATCTTGATTTCTCCTCCCCGGCAACGGTGCCAGAAATACTTCTGCTACTGCAACAAAAGACCTTCCAATGGCGCTAGAAATAGGCACGTTGTTGGGAAATTATCTTGACATGCTCCTCCCGGCAACAACGCCAGAAATAGGAGTGTTGCTTGATATTCCCTCAGCAACGGCACCAGGAATCCTTCAGCTGTGGCTGCGCCTTAAGGGACTTCCTAGGAAAGTATGCAAAGGATTTCTCCCCGTGGCCTTGGGGCCTTGTGTTGGTGTTCCCTCCAAACGGAAAGGGTGATGTAGCGTAGTGGTGGTAAGTATTTCCCTCAGTTTGAGAACCAAGGTATCAATCCAGTGGAGGAGTATCTCAAGATCCTGCATAAACACAAAAGCTTGCTCCCAACGCTATGAAGGGGTTGTCAATCCCTTATTGATTGTTTGCCAAGTGAGAACTGAAAGCAACAAAGTAACAAAGCAAACTAAAAGCGGAAGTGTAAACGATGGATGTGAATAGACCCAGGGGCCGTAGTGTTTACTAGTGGCTTCTCTTATGAAAGCAAGTAGACGGTGGATGAACAAATTACTGTCGAGCAATTGATAGAACCGCGCAAAGTCGTGACGATATCTATGGCAATGATTATATCTATAGGCATCACGTCCAAAACAAGTAGACCGATACTTTCTGCATCTACTACTATTACTCCACACGTCGACCGCTATCCAGCATGCATCTAGTGTATTAAGTCCATGAGAACAGAGTAACGCCTTAAGCAAGATGACATGATGTAGAGGGATAATCTCAAACCAATGATGAAAACCCCATCTTTTTACCCTTGATGGCAACTATTTGATGTGTGCCTTGTTGCCCCTACTGTCACTGGGAAACGTCACCACATGGTAGAACCCAAAACCAAGCACTTCTCCCATTGCAAGAATCATAGATCTAGTTGGCCAAACAAAAACCAAGACTCGGAGAGACTTACAAGGATATCAAATCATGCATATAAGAAATGAGAAAAGACTCAAATATATCATAGATAATCTGATCACAAATCCACAATTCATCGGATCTCGACAAACACACCGCCAAAGAAGATTACATTGGATAGATATCCATGAAGATCATGGAGAACTTTGTATTGAAGATCCAAGAGAGTGAAGAAGCCATCTAGCTACTAACTACGGACCCGTAGGTCTGAAGTGAACTACTCATGAGTCATTGGAGGGGCAATGATGATGATGAAGAAGCCCTCCAACTCCAAAGTCCCCTCCGGCAGGGCGCCGGGAAGGGTCTCCAGATGAGATCTCGCGGAAACGGAAGCTTGCGGCGGTGGAAAAGTATTTTCAAGGCTCCCCTAATTTTTTGCTGAATTTTTGGGAATATATAGGCCAAGGATCTAGGTCAGGGGGCGGCCAGGGAGGCCACAAGCCCTGACACCGCCGCCTCCCCCCTGGTGGCGGAGTGGGAGCTTGTGGGCTCCCTGGAGCCCACTTCGCTTGGCCCAGAGGCCCCCTGATCTTCTTCCGTTCGGGAAAAAAATAATTTCGAGGTTTTTATTCCGTTTGGACTCCGTTTCAAAATCAGATGTGAAAAGAGTCAAAAACACAGAAAAAACAGGAACTGACACTTGGCACTGAATTAATGAGTTAGTCCCAAAAAAGATATGAAAGGTACATAAAACATCCAAAGAAGACAAGATAACAGCGTGAAATCATCAAAAATTATAGATACGTTTGAGGCGTATCAAACGCCGCCTCGCTCCTCCGGGCGCCCTTCACTCCTGGTTGTGAACGGGGTATGGGGTGTGTGCATCCCATTCTGGGTGGGGAAGATATTGTTGAAGTCCGTGAAGATGTTGTGGGTGGTGAAAGCAATAAACTCATACCCTCACCAAAACACTCGATCAAGGAGGTCGAAGGCGTTAAAGGGGTTGGTGAATGTAGCGAGAGCCCCAAGGGAGGTGGCGGTAGCCGACCAAAAGGAAGAACTCAGTGAACTCCCTTGAACCCCTCCACCTTGATATCGCCCACACCCTAAGGGTGTTCTCTACGTAGACTCCGACAGGGTAGAGCCTCTCTGGCACGGGGGGGGGAGCGGTAGGTCCACTGTTGCACTACATGGTGGCGTCGGTTTATCTTTTTGGAGAAGAAGGAGGGAAGATGGGAGAGTATACCTGATGGATGCGATATGGTTGAGTGTGAGAGGTAGAGGAAGACAATAGGTGGCTTATATAGCCCTAGTTCGACATGTTGACTCACTGATTTCACACCCGATTTCACCATGGAAGTAATGACTTGAAGAAGGTAGCCGGGCGGCGGTGGGTGGCATCGGGAGTGTGTATGCGCGTGGGAAACCGCATGCTGCATCCATAGACATGATGCAATGTTTCATCACTCCACGTGTCCGTGGCATCAGTCGGGTGGCGTCGTTCGGCGTTGGTCGGTGATACGTCCATTTTGCATCATGTTTTCATGTTGATATTTATCGCTTCTTTGGCTGTTATTTCACTTCACGGTACAACTCTTATGCCTTTTCTCTCTTATTTTGCAAGGTTTACATGAAGTGGGAGAATGTCGACAGCTGGAATTCTAGCCTGAAAGTGGAGCAAAGTTGAGATACCTATTCTGCGCAACTCCAAACGACGTAAAAATCAATGAGGATTTTTTCCGGATTTATAAAAAATACTGGGCCGAAGAAGCGCGAGAGGCGCGCCAGCAGGTGGCCACATGCCTACACGGCGCGGCCACCCCCTGGCCGCGCCAAGGGGGCTTGTGGGCAGCCTGCTGGCCCACTGCCCCCCCTCTTCTGCTATGTTAAGGGTTTCGTCCAGGAAAAAAATCAAGGAGGAGCTTTTTCGTGGATTCCCCACCGCCACGAGGCGGAACTTGAGCAGAACCAATCTAGAGCTCCGACAGGACGATCCTGCCAGGGAAACTTCCCTCCCGGAGGGGAAAATCTTCGCCATCGTCATCACCAACACTCCTCTCATCGGAGGGGACTCGTCACCATCAACATCTTCATCAACACCATCTCATCTCCAAACCCTAGTTCATCACTTGTAACCAATCTCCGTCTCGCGACTCCGAATGGTACTTGTAAGGTTGCTAGTAGTGTTGATTACTCTTTGTAGTTGATGCTAGTTGGATTATTTGGTGGAAGAGTTTATGTTCAGATCCTTGATGCTACTCATTACCTCTCTGGTCATGAATATGATTATGCTTTGTGAGTAGTTACTTTTGTTCCTGAGGACATGGGATAAGTCATGTTAATAGTAGTCATGTGAATTTGGTATTCGTTCGATATTTTGGTGTGTTGTATGTTGTTTTTCCTCTAGTGGTGTTATGTGAACGTCGACTACATAACACTTCACCAATATTTGCGCCTAGAGGAAGTCATTGGGAAGTAGTAAGTAGATGATGGGTTGCTAGAGTGACAGAAGCTTAAACCCTAGTTTATGTGTTGCTTTGTAAGGGGTTGATTTGGATCCACTAGTTTAATGCTATGGTTAGACTTTGTCTTAATTCTTCTTTCGTAGTTGCGGATGCTTGCGAGAGGGGTTAATCATAAGTGGGATGCTTGTACAAGTAAGGGCATTACCCAAGCACCGGTCGACGCACATATCAAACAATCAAAGTAACGAACGTGAATCATATGAACTTGATGAAAACTAGCATGACAGAAATTCCCGTGTGTCCTCAGGAGCGTTTTTCCTCCTATAATACTTTGTCCAGGCTTGTCCCTTGCTACAAAATGGATTGGGCCACTTTGCTGCACCGTTGCTACTTTTGTTACTTGTTGCTTTCTACGAATCATCTCACCACACAATCACTTGTTACCGACAATTTCAGTGCTTGCACATTTTACCTTGCTGAAAACCACTTGTCAGATCCTTCTGCTCCTCGTTGGGTTCGGCACTCTTACTTACCGAAAGGACTACGATTGATCCCCTATACTTGTGGGTCATCAAGACTCTTTTCTGGCGCTGTTGCCGGGGAGTGAAGCGCCTTTGGTAAGTGGAAATTGGTAAGGAAACATTCATATAGTGTGCAGAAATTTATTGTCACTTGTCACTATGGATAATAATCCTTTGAGGGGCTTGTTCAGGGTATCTTCACCTCAAATGAAAGCACAAAGAGTTGTCTCTCAACCTGTTGCACCTACTGAAAATATCTGCTTTGAATTTCCTTCGGGTATGCTTGAGAAACTGTTGGCTAATCCTTTTACGGGAGATGGAACATCACATCCAGACTTGCATCTAATCTATGTAGATGAAGTTTGTTGTTTATTTAAGCTTGCAGGTTTGCCCGAGGATGAGGTCAAGAAGAAGGTCTTTCCTTTATCTTTGAAGGATAAGGCGTTGACATGGTATAGGCTATGTGATGATACTGGATCATGGAACTACAAGTGATTGAAATTGGAATTTCATCAAAAGTTTTATCCTATGCATTTGGTACATCGTGATCGGAATTATATCTATAATTTTTGGCCTCGTGATAGAGAAAGTATCGCTCAAGCTTGGGGGAGGCTTAAGTCAATGTTATATTCATGTCCCAACCATGAGCTCTCGAGAGAAATTATTATTCAGAACTTTTATGCTCGGCTTTCTCATGATGATCGCACCATGCTTGACACTTCTTGTACCGGTTCTTTTATGAAGAGAGATATTGACTTCAAATGGAATTTATTGGAAAGAATTAAACGCAACTATGAAGATTAGGAGTTTGATGAAGGTAAGGAGTCAGGTATGAATCTTATGTTCGATTGCATTAAATCCTTCGCTGAAACAAATACTTTTCGTGATTTTAGGGCTAAACATGGACTTGACTCGGAGATAGTAGCTTCTGTATGTCAATCATTTGCTGCTCATATTAATCTCCCTAAAGAGAAGTGGTTTAAATATCATCCTCCCATAGAAGTCAATGTAGTTAAACCCAATCCAGTTGAAGAGAAAGTCATTGGTTATAATGATCCTATTGTTCCTAGTGCTTACATTGAGAAACCACCTTTCCCTGTTAGGATAAAGGATCATTCTAAAGCTTCAACTGTGATACGTAGAGGCTACATTAGAACACCTACACCCCCTGAGCAAATTAGAATTGAACCTAGCATTGCTAGTATCAAAGATCTTCTATCCGACGATGTTGAGGGACATAATATTCGCTTCTGTGAAGATGCTGCTAGAATTGCCAAACCTCACGCTAGAGACAAACATAGGCCTGTTGTTGGCACGCATGTGGTTTCTGTTAAGATAGGAGATCATTGCTATCATGGTTTATGTGACGTGGGTGCTAGTGTTAGTGCAATACCTTAATCCTTATACAATGAAATTAAAGACGAGATTGCACCTCTTGAGAAAGAGCCTATTGATGTCATTATTCAGCTTGCCAATAGATATACTATCTGCCATGTGGGAATTGTTAGGGATGTTGAAGTCTTGTGTGGTAAAATGAAGTATCCTGCTGATTTCCTTGTTCTTGCTACTGCACAAGATAGCTTTTGTCCCATCATATTTGGCAGACCCTTCCTCAATACCGTCAATGCTCATATTGACTGTGAGAAGCAAACTGTCACTGTTTGCTTTGAAGGTGTGTCACATGAGTTCAATTTCTCCAAGTTCGGTAGAAAACCTAATGAAAAAGAGTTTCCTAGTAGGGATGAAACTATTGCCTTAGCTTCTATTGTCGTGCCTCCTACTGATCCCTTAGAGCAATACTTGCTTGAGCATGAAAATGATATGCATATGGATGAAAGGGATGAGATAGATAGAGTTGTCTTAGAACAATATCCTATCCTTAAGAATAACTTGCTTGTTGAATTGCTTGGGGATCCACCCCCACCAAAGGGTGATCCTGTGTTCGAGCTTAAAGAGTTGCCAGATACTCTTAAGTATGCTTATCTGGATGAAAAAGAGATATATCCTGTTATTAATAGTGCTAGCCTCTCAGAGCATGAAGAAAAGAAGTTTCTAAAAACTCTAAGGAAGGACCGTGCTTCTATTGGATATACTCTTGATGATCTTAAGGGCATTAGTCCTACTCTATGCCAGCACCAGTTGCTGATCATCAAAGGAGACTGAATCCTAAGATGAAAGAAGTAGTAAGAAAAGAAATACTAAAGCTCCTGGAAGCGGGTATTATCTATCCTGTTGCTCATAGTGATTGGGTGAGTCCGGTGCATTGCGTCCCTAAGAAGGGAGGTATTACCGTTGTCCCTAATTATAAGGATGAATTGATCCCACAGAGGATTATTACTGGCTATAGGATGGTGATCGATTTTAAGAAACTGAATAAAGCCACTAGGAAAGATCATTACCCTTTGCCTTTTATTGACCAAATGCTAGAAAGGCTATCCAAACACACACATTTCTGCTTTCTAGACGGTTATTCTGGTTTCTCCCAAATACCAGTTGCACAATCTGATCAGGAGAAAACCACTTTCACCTACCCTTTCGGTACCTTTGCTTATAGACGTATGCCTTTTGGCTTATGTAATGCACCTGCCACCTTTCAAAGATGTATGATGGCTATATTCTCTGACTTTTGTGAAAATATTGTCGAGGTTTTCATGGATGTCTTTTCCGTTTACGGGTCTTCTTTTGATGATTGCCTCAACAACCTTGATCGAGTCTTACAGAGATGTAAATACACCAATCTTGTCTTGAATTGGGAGAAGTGCCACTTTATGGTTAACAAAGGAATCGTCTTAGGACATAAAATTTCTTAAAGAGGTATTGAAGTCGATAAGGCTAAGGTTGATGCAATCGAGAAAATGACATACCCCACATATATCAAAGGTATAAGAAGTTTCCTTGGTCATGCTGGTTTCTATAGAAGGTTCATTAAAGACTTCTCTAAGATTTCTAGGCCTCTTACCAATCTCTTGCAAAAGGATATTCCTTTTGTTTTTGATGATGATTGTGAGGAAGCCTTCGAAATACTTAAGAGGGCTTTGATAACTGCACCTATTGTTCAACCACCTGATTGGAACTTACCTTTTGAAATCATGTGTGATGCTAGTGATTATGCTGTTGGTGCTGTTCTAGGGCAAAGTGTCTATAAGAAGCTGAATGTTATTCACTACGGTAGTAAAACTCTAGACAGTGCCCAGAGAAACTATGCTACTACGGAGAAGGAATTTTTAGGAGTTGTGTTTGCATGTGAAAAGTTCACGTCTTACATAGTTGATTCCAAAGTCACTATTCACATTGATCATGCTGCTATTAAGTACCTCATGGAGAAGAAGGACGCTAAACCTAGACTTATCAGATGGGTTCTCTTGCTACAAGAATTTGATTTGCACGTTGTCGACAGGAAGGGTGCTGATAACCCAGTAGCAGATAACTTTTCTAGGTTGGAGAACGTTCTTGATGACCCACAACCTATTGATGATAGCTTCCCCGATGAGCAACTGAATGTCATCAATGCTTCATGTAGTGCCCCGTGGTATGCTGATTATGCAAACTATATCGTTGCCAAATATATACCACCTAGTTTCACGTACCAGCAAAAGAAGAAATTCTTCTTTGACTTGAGACATTACTTTTGGGATGATCCTCACCTTTATAAGGAAGGAGTAGATGGTGTTATTAGACATTGTGTACCTGAACATGAATAGGGACAGATCCTACAGAAGTGTCACTCCGAGGCCTACAGAGGACACCATGCGGGAGATAGAACTACACACAAGGTATTGCAATCAGGTTTCTATTGGCCCACTCTCTTCAAGGATGCCCGTAAGTTTGTCTTGTCTTGTGACAAATGTCAAAGAATAGGTAATATTAGCAAACGTCAGGAAATGCCTATGAACTATTCACTTGTCATTGAACCATTTGACGTCTGGGGCTTTGATTATATGGGACCTTTTCCAAAATCCAACGGGTATACTCATATCCTAGTTGTTGTTGATTACGTCACTAAGTGGGTATAAGATATCCCCACTAGTAGTGCTGATCACAACACCTCTATCAGGATGCTAAAAGAAGTTATCTTCCCTAGATTTGGAGTCCCTAGATATCTAATGACCGACGGTGGTTAACACTTCATTCAAGGTGCTTTCCGTAAAATGCTTGCTAAGTACGATGTCAACCATAGAATTGCGTCTCCCTACCACCCTCGGTCCAGTGGTCAAGTAGAGCTAAGCAACAGAGAGATTAAACTAATTCTGCAAAAGACTTTCAACCGGTCTAGAAAGAATTGGTCTAAGAAGCTCGAAAATGCACTATGGGCTTATAGAACTGCCTATAAGAATCCCATGGGCATGTCTCCGTACAAAATGGTGTACGGTAAAGCATGTCATTTACATCTTGAGCTAGAGTATAAAGCTTATTGGGCAATCAAAGAGCTCAACTTTGACTTCAAACTTGCCGGTGAGAAGAGGTTATTTGACATTAGCTCGCTTGATGAATGGAGAACTCAGGCATATGAGAATGCCAAGTTGTTCAAAGAGAAGGTTAAGAGGTGGCATGATAAGAGGATACAAAAGTGTGAGTTCAATGTAGGTGATTATGTCTTGCTATATAACTCTCGTTTAAGATTCTTTGCAGGCAAGCTTCTCTCTAAATGGGAAGGTCCCTATGTTGTTGAGGAAGTATATCGTTCCGATGCTATCAAGATCAACAACACGGAAGGTAATTGTCCGAGAGTGGTAAATGGGCAGAGAATCGAGCATTATATCTCAGGTACTCCCATAAATGTTGAAAGCAATATTAGCAATACCATAACTCCGGAAGAATACCTAAGGGATATTTATTAGCCTGTTTGAGACTCCGAAAACAAAGAGGAATGTGATTCGGTAAGAAAAGAGAGTCCAAAACTTTTCCAGTAGGAAATTTTCTCTGTTTTGGAATATTTGAAAAAATACAAAACATGGAAGTAGTCCGGAAAGTTCGCGATGAAGTGACAAGCCTGCCCGGCACGGGCCCACCCCCTGGCCGCGCCGGGAGGGCTTGTGGCCACCTCGTGCACCTCCCGGACTCCGTTTTCGTGCGGGGTACTCCTTCTTGTCTGAAAAAAATCATTATACATACTCTTGTTTGGTCTGACCCCTGCATCACGCAGATTTCCTATGTTTCTCGTTTCGAGCCTGTTTCTGTTGCAGATCTAGATCGCTATGACTTCCCCAAAAGCTCCGAAGGACAAGATCTTCGAGAAGGTCATCAATCCCTACCTCATGGGAGTGCTGCAACACCCTCAATCCATCGAGATGCGTGAGGGGATGTTGCACATCCATGATGTTGAGGGGCCCAAGAAGACCGGAAGCGTGGAGACGAGGCTCGAAGCAATGGAGCAACTAGTCTTCAAGTGCCAAGGGATGGTGGAGCGTGGACTCAACGCCAACCACACGATGATCACGGAGTTCACCAGCAAGCACAGGATTGATGCCAATGACATTGGGAAGCACCTCTCCAAGCTCTATGACAAGATTGATCAACTCCAGGCCCAGATCTATGACCTACAGAACCAAAACTGTGAGTATGAGTATAGATTTAAATCAATACGGTTGGGTGCAGATTTGAGGATTCCGGAGACTCGTTCATCTTTCCATGATGGAGCACCTATGCCTTGGAAGACGGAGGATCAAGCCCATGCTGCAACAAATCCTCCACCATCACCACCAAAGGAAGACAACTAAACATGGGTATGGGCAATCCCCTTGGCTTGTGCCAAGCTTGGGGGAGTTTCCCCGTATCGTATCACCATCACTTCTTTTGCCTTTACCTTTGTTTTAGTTTTCCTTTTCAGTTTTCTCTTTCTCTAGTAGATTAAAAGTCTTAGTGTTTTTAGTCTTGAGTTTTGCTCTGTGTCACCCCCAATGTATTCGAGCTCGTGAGCCATATAATAAAGAGTGTCTTAGTTGAAGGGCTTTGCCTCTTGCCATGATCAAAAGAGTGAGAATAGAACAAAAGTATGAAAGATCATGTAATGATCTTATGGGAAGTGATGGCTTCACATATAAAAAGAATGAGGATTGAAACTTGTTGAGGGTAGGCAAACGTAGACCTTGGTCATGGTTGCAATTAATAGGAAGTGATAAAGAAGGAGAGGTTCACATATAAATATATCATCTCTGGCACCATCTATGATTGTGAACACTCACTAAACTATTGCATGCCTAGAAGTAGATGTTGGACAAGGAAGACAACATAATGAATTGTGTTTGCTTGGCTCCGAGCAATGTTATATGATTAGAGACCCCTTAGAATGTGACGATTGCTTCCACCTCACATTAGCCAAACCTCCCGCACTAAGTAGAGATACTACTTGTGCATCCATAAACTATCAGCCCAGTTTTGCCATGTGACTCCACCATACCTACCTATGGATTGAATGAGATCCCTCAAGTAAGTTGTCATCGGTGCAAGCAATAAAAATTGCTATCTAATATGTATGATCTATTTGTGTGTGGAAAATAAGCTTTGTACGAACCTGTCATGAGGAAGACATAAAAGCGACAGACTGCATAATAAAGTTCTTTATCACATGAGGCAATATAAAGTGACGTTCCTCAGCACTAAGAAGACACACATCCAAACCTCAAAAGCGCATAACAACCTCGGCTTCCCTCTGCGAAGGGCCTATCTTGTACCTTTAATTTTTGCCCTTGAAAGAGTCATGGTGATCTTAACCAATTCCCTATCTCGCCTTTATCTTGGCTAAGGTCATATGCTTGGGAAAGACCTATATTCATATCTCGACTTGGAGGTAAGTATTCATGAATTATTATTGTTGACATTACCCTTGAGGTAAGCAGTTGGGAGGCAAAACTATAAGACCCTATCTTTCTCTGTGTCCAGCTGAAACTTTGATCTCATGAGTTCCACGTGAGTTGTAGCAATTGTAGAGAACGAAAGAATGATTGAGTATGTGGATTTGCTTTACAAGCTCTTATTTGACTCTTTCTGATGTTGTGATAAATTGCAATTGCTTTAATGACTAAAGGCTATCGGTTGTTACTTCTCGGTAAGGTTCTTGATCCATGCTTTACTTTGTGAAGGAATTATCACTTTAGCATGAGAGATTATATGTTGGTATTGCTGTTCTGATCATGATCATGATGCATGCATGTTCGTATCTTGTTTTGTCGACACCTCTCTCCCTACACATGTTGACATATTTATTGAGTTAGGCTTTCGCTTGAGGACAAGCGAGGTCTAAGCTTGCGGGAGTTGATACGTCCATTTTGCATCATGTTTTCATGTTGATATTTATCGCTTCTTGGGATGTTATTTCACTTCAAGGTACAATTCTTATGCCCTTTCTCTCTTATTTTGCAAGGTTTACATGAAGAGGGAGAATGCCGGTAGCTGGAATTCTGGCCTGAAAGTGGAGCAAAGTTGAGATACCTATTCTGCACAACTCCAAACACCGTAAAAATCAATGAGGATTTTTTACCGGATTTATAAAAATTACTGGGCCGAAGAAGCGCCAGAGGCGCGCCAGCAGGTGGCCACATGCCTGCACGGCGCGGCCACCCCCTGGCCGCGCCAAGGGGGCTTGTGGGCAGCCTGCTGGCCCACTGCCCCCCCTCTTCTGCTATGTTAAGGGTTTTGTCCAGGAAAAAAATCAAGGAGGAGCTTTTTCGTGGATTCCCCACCGCCACGAGGCGGAACTTGAGCAGAACCAATCTAGAGCTCCGACAGGACGATCCTGCCAGGGAAACTTCCCTCCCGGAGGGGAAAATCTTCGCCATCGTCATCACCAACACTCCTCTCATCGGAGGGGACTCGTCACCATCAACATCTTCATCAACACCATCTCATCTCCAAACCCTAGTTCATCACTTGTAACCAATCTCCGTCTCGCGACTCCGAATGGTACTTGTAAGGTTGCTAGTAGTGTTGATTACTCTTTGTAGTTGATGCTAGTTGGATTATTTGGTGGAAGAGTTTATGTTCAGATCCTTGATGCTACTCATTACCTCTCTGGTCATGAATATGATTATGCTTTGTGAGTAGTTACTTTTGTTCCTGAGGACATGGGATAAGTCATGTTAATAGTAGTCATGTGAATTTGGTATTCGTTCGATATTTTGGTGTGTTGTATGTTGTTTTTCCTCTAGTGGTGTTATGTGAACGTCGACTACATAACACTTCACCAATATTTGCGCCTAGAGGAAGTCATTGGGAAGTAGTAAGTAGATGATGGGTTGCTAGAGTGACAGAAGCTTAAACCCTAGTTTATGTGTTGCTTTGTAAGGGGTTGATTTGGATCCACTAGTTTAATGCTATGGTTAGACTTTGTCTTAATTCTTCTTTCGTAGTTGCGGATGCTTGCGAGAGGGGTTAATCATAAGTGGGATGCTTGTCCAAGTAAGGGCAGTACCCAAGCGCCGATCCACCCACATATCAAACTATCAAAGTAACGAACGCGAATCATATGAACTTGATGAAAACTAGCATGACAGAAATTCCCGTGTGTCCTCGGGAGCGTTTTTCCTCCTATAAGTCTTTCTCCAGGCTTGTCCCTTGCTACAAAAGGGATTGGGCCACTTTGCTGCACCGTTGCTACTTTTGTTACTTGTTGCTTGCTACGAATCCTCTCACCACACAATCACTTGTTACCGACAATTTCAGTGCATGCAGATTTTACCTTGCTGAAAACCACTTGTCAGATCCTTCTGCTCCTCGTTGGGTTCGACACTCTTACTTATCGAAAGGACTATGATTGATCCCCTATACTTGTGGGTCATCAGTCGGCAGTCAGGGTGTCATGCTTGCTCGGTCTTCTCTCAGCGTCGGGTGCGTGTGCATGCATGCATCGTAGGCTGCTAGCGCGCATGCATGCAATGTAGCCTCCTGAGTATGTCTGGTTAGAGGCAGGCGAGGCAATATTCGGTCCAAGGGTCCAATGGGTGGGCTACATTTATCAAGGCCCAACGGCACGCATGCATGCATGCTACCCAGCCGACTCATCCCATTCGAGCGGAGATGAAACACCACGAAAACAGCGTTTCCGAATCCAGTGAATCGTAACGCAGAACGAGCCTCATGCGGATGAGTGATGTGGCCCTAGTGCCTGATCCAGACCGCCCACTAACAGAGATCTAGCGGCGTGGAAGGGTGAGAGGTTTTAGATGGGGTTTGAGGGGTTTTGAGAGGGTTATGAGGGTTTGAAGGCTAGGGTTGAGCACAACTATTTAAAAAATCATAAAAATATGAAACTTGCACCCATCATCGTTTTATGTGACTGAGTTCTTGGAAAAAAATAAGAAACTTTGTCTATGGGTATTTTTATGAAAAAACCTTCACAAAACATTGCTATTTATGAATGAGGTTGCATGGGATTCAAGCTGTTCAAGCTAGGGTTTGGGGCTAAGCATGTCATAGTTTATCCAAACAATCTCATATTTGGCATGTACCCTATATTTGCACACTAGATGTCATGTTTTGATTTTTGGCTCATTTAGAAATTGTTGATTTTTTTGCTTCGGAGCTCATTTGAAGCACATTTTTCATGATACTGTTTCACATCAACAATAAGTGCTCAGATTTATTGCTTAACATGCCTAATATTTGAGAAAGCATTGTAACATCAATAGCACATACTAAATAATTTCAAATTTGAATTTTGGTTCTAATTTGAATTTTAGGTCAAATTTGAAATTCAGCCAGAATTTGAATAGCATTACATAAATACAATATTACACAAATTGGGGAAAGATTTTTATTCTACATCACACATCACCAATACACAGGTCTTTTATTCTACACATCACCAATACACAAGTGTTTTATTCTACATATCACAGATCACCAATACACAAACTGAAACTGATTTGTAAGTGTTGTAATTGGAGTTCCATATGCAGCCCTGAATCTTGGCACTTAGTAATATTCATGCAAATATGGATGCATGTTTATCTTGCGTTGGGAGGCAAAGAAAAGTATGCATGGTCACATGGATTCCTGGTGTGTTGCCACTCAAGGCAAATGCAGTCATGCAACTCAGTGTTAATAGCATGCATCCTTCCAGTCTTGGTATCTCTAACTTGAGCACCCCACAATGAAGATTTTTGAACACACAAATGTGTAGGATTTCTGCTCCTGTTCACCACATGTTGTACCACTGCAAGAAGCTTACCCCTTGCAGACAATCACCCATCCTTCTTCTCAATTCCCACATGCGCATGATCATGATCCTGATTTGGTCAACCATGTCATGCACATGCAAGTTCTTTAACTGCTTTATCTTGTTGTTAAAACATTCTGCCAAGTTGTTGTTGATATGAGCACACTTGATGGTAGTGTTAAATCCTGACCTGTACCATAATAGAGAAAGGTAGGTGTTCAACCATGGACCAAACTCACTACATGCCACCTTTATCTTATCAAGATGATATGAATGTGTTTGTTTGGTGTAAGATCTTACTGCTGGCCACAATCTCCCAAAATCTTCTCCTCTGATTTTTAATCAAATTCATCCACATATGGCTAAAGCACTCCCTCTGCTCAGAAAGGGGGAAAACATGCTTGACTGCATTTTCTAGCCATTTGCATGCATCTGTGTGTACTGCCAAAGTGACACTGACCCTATGCATCTTTTCAACTTCATCATGAACCATGTCTAGGAAACCTCTGTCTCTGACTGAAACAAACCAATAGCAACAGGGAACATCCAGTTGGGTCCGTCTAAAGCATTGCATGCTGCCAATTCATCATTCCATTTGCTAGTAAAAAAAGATGAGTCTATGCTGAAATATGGACGACACCCTGCCTTGAAGCCATCTATGCAAGGCTTCAAAGCCACAAAGAACATGGACAAAAGGACTGTGCCATCCTCTGTTACCTGTATGTCTATCTCCACAGAACTGCAAGGTTACCTCTTTTCCACCTCTGCTTTGAAGTTATAAAGCATCCGAAATGTATTTCCCAATCACCATATAATTATTTCATTGGACTTTTTTGACTTCCACACTGTGGTATATTTCACATTTATTGGATATTGCTCTTCCAAGTCTACTTTAAGTTTCTTTGAAGTGGTGTTTGGTTTCTTGGCTAAAATAGGAGTGACCTTTTCTGCAATCCAAAGTTGTGATGTCATGGTTGATACTCTATGTAAACTTGTAATACAAGTATGTTGATGTGGGATTTGATTAACCTTGATGGTACTTCCACCAGGTTGAAGTCTAGCAGATATGTACCACTTGCAAGGCTTGACACTTCCATCAAAACCTCTACACTTCTCATAAAACTTCTTCCTATCAATTCACACAGTCTTGGCATCAAACTCATGTTTGACTGCATAAGTATTGAAACACATTCTAAACTCATTCATGTTTGGAACAACCTCCCTAGTTCAATAACATGATTTTCTTTATCATAGACATTTAGAAGCTCATCATCATGTGCATCATTTTTCATGAGTTGTTCATCCACATCTTCACATGGATCTCTGTTACCATCACTAGGAAAACTCGATTTAGCCATCTCGTACTTATCTTGATCATCTACTGGAATGCCAAATTTTGTGGCCATCTCAATGTCAGCCATTGGTGCGATGACCAAATCAGTAGTGTCTTCTAATTCCACAGAATTCCAATCAACCGAAATAACCCTTGGAGCACCATCACAACCCTCTTGTGCATCTGCATCAACCCCTTCTATTACTGTCACTTCACCCATACACGTGGATGTTATCTGTCTCTGTGAATCCCAAACATCATCTACCATGTGCGAAGCCAACTTCGACAGAACATATCCAACCTTAGAATGTGATTTCAGCTCAACGAGCTCAGCATGAAAGGTAGTTTGTTTGCTTACCCAGTCGTCTTGCCGATTGATCTCATCAACTATCTCTTCACCATTCTCAATTCTCACATATGCACACTTCCAATTATCAAACCGTAAGAATGCTACCTCTTGCTCTAAACCCCCAAAAATGCTCTCCCCAATTTTCTCGACCACATTCTTCATGACCCTCTCTTCCATGTTGTGCATTTGTTGTGGATCAATCTTTGAAAATTCAACCTCCCATTTCACAATTGTATCTCTCTCTATGTCCCGCACACTACCATAGACTAGCTTTGCCTTAGATGGAAAAAATTCGACAGTGAATTTGAATGTCCGAGCACCATCGCCCCTATTTGTCAATGGCAGGCAGTGTGAGGCAGCACAAATAGATGAGGCACACATCACATAGGTTGGAAAGAGTGAACATTACCTACTCTCCCGTGGCTCCATCTTGTTCAAGTAGTCTAATGCCACCACCGCCCCCACCCTCCAATCTGGATCCCGTTGAGCCCACACGCTCAGATCTAATTTGAGAGACGGCACAGCCGAATACACTCACCACATATGCCACCGTGGTTGTCAACGAAAGCTCCACCGAAGACATAGCCTAGAACAAAAGCTCTGTCGCCACTACCATCGTCGATGTCAAGAACAAAGAAGGGAGAAGGGGAGCAGGTGAACAAGACGGGTTCAGTCATGGGGAAACGTTAACCTTGATGCACTGCCAAGTAGGACCCATCATCAGTTGCACTTATCAATTTAACCCCTTCTTTAACATAACCGCACCAACTGTTGATAGTCCGTTCCACTCATTTTAACCACCTAGTCGCATAGGGGCTATTATTGCCATACAAAATGACGCACCTGAGCTATTCTGATGAATGACGTCGGATTTTTTCCAATTCATGTCAAATACGTCGCATAGGAGCTATTGACCCTCGGACAAGTGGTTGAGGGCTTCCTCAACTATGTCGTCGTGACTAGTGATCCTCTGGTCGCCCATGCAAAGCGAGACCATGAAGGTACGCTGCTTGCGGTGTGAAGCATGCACTTTGAAGGAGATGATGACGTCCTCACTGCGCATCTAAGAGAGGCGCATCCTCTACCGTACAATGGACCTCTCGAGTGTGGCGAGACCGAGATAGGAGGCCTTGAGCTTCCACAGCAACCACGTCTCAGAAGGGAAGAGTGAGCGCTCGTCTTGGGCGGCGTCAAGTCGGGCAATCAGCTCTTGAGCCACCTTAAGCTGCAAGGACACGTTGCCAACGTATTGCGAGCTCCAACTTTGGAGCCGCCTCGTAGTGTCTTTGAGATGGGCCACGATGCGCCTGAATGGGTCCGGGTTCGGATGTATAGATTCCCACGCCTTCGAGACCACAAGATGGAACCCATCTAACTTCAGTCAGAAATGCTCGAAGTGCAAGTGTCGCGTACCAGGAGGGGAGAAAGCTCTCATGAAAGTGAGTTTCAGGTTTACTCCATCCCATACGTGACTAACAATTTGCCCTTGGTCTCTACAAATGACATATAAATCCCAAAACTGTATGGAAAGAGGAGCTGAACCAAACCAGCAATCTTCCCAAAATCAAATTTTGGTACCATCCCCTAGAGCCCATTTATATCCAAATTTAACTGCTTCAGTGGCCCACACTAATCCTTTCCAAAAAGTGGATGCCTCTCTATCTTGGGAGCAGAAAAAATTTGGGAGTGGCTTAAACTTGTTTCCTATTATAGTTTTCCAAATTTTACCCTCATCAAATGTCGGTGCACAAAAGACTGGGGTCCCTAGTGCCCCAGACTTGTGCACGGGTGCAAAGAGCCCCTGCCTGCAGGGCATGGAAGGACCCAGAAAAGATGCATCTCCCAAGATAACCAAGGCCACGGCAAGCCTGCCTTGCCGGGAAGATAATCAAGGCCTCAGCAAGCCTGCCTTGCCGGGAGGATGACCAAGGCCACGTCCGTTTGGCGGGCGTGATGAGCTCACCAAGTACAAGACCTCGGCAAGCCTCCCTTGCCGAGACGACAACCGAAGCCCCCGACAATCTCCCTTTCCGGGACGAAGGCCCAAGGCCCCGACAAGCTCCCTTGTCGGGATGACAGGGCTAGGCACTCGAGGGCGACCGCAATTGCCACGGTGCCACCGCCCCCCAAGTTCCAGCGCATTCCGCATGCGCCAGCGCAGCGTCCAGATGTCGAAACAACTGGATACGTGTCTTCACCAGCATATCGCTGACAAGGACAAGATGTGCATTTAATGCACCTGACAACGGTAGATGGATAAGCACCGCTCTAGGTTCACTGTAACTTCTTGTGAACCTACCATCGAGCACTCTAGGTGACCCCTTTGCCTATAAAAGGAGGCCCTTAGCTCATTCACAAGGGGGTTAGAATTTTTGGACATTGGCCCAGAAGAGGGTTATCAACAGTCACTGTAACGATCAACAACAAAAACATTTAATACAATCAGACAAGAAGGACGTAGGGTTTTACGCGTAAGCGGCCCGAACCTGGGTAAGAAGGCTTAGCGGGTGCTGATCGTTAGCTCTGTTCTTGACGTCACCTTTCCCCACCCTACGATCACAAGGGTTTCACGTTGATTCCCATAGGTGTCGACCTAGCATCGCCGACATCTTTGGCGCGCCAGGTAGGGGTGTGGAGTTGTGCGTGAATTAGAGCAAACTCAACACCGGATTATTCGAAGTTTGGGTGCTACATCGCGTTCCCCCAGATACGAGGTACCACGGCGAATGCTCTGTTCTGCTATGGCTTTCCAAGGCCTACGCGAGCGCGGGGCAGGGAGGCGGAGGCTCCAAAGGCGGCGCCGTCAGGCCGATGCGTCGCTCGGGGCCAACGCGCAACTATCTAGGGCGCGCCTGGTCGCTTCACGGAGGCCTCGGCACATACTCCAGCGGACACACCTCTGCGGAGTGATGCATAGTCGTTGAGGATGCGTCACACGGTCCCGAAGCCCCAACGCACACTCCAATGCGAGTGTTGCGCCCCTGAGAGCGTCGCATCGTCGCCCAAAGACGCGCTCGGGGGCTCCGCAAGCGCAATCTAGCAAGAGAAAAGCAAAGGGGTTACACCTTGGTCAGCTTTTCCTGCAATCGACGGTCGCGGACCGTCGGCAAGGAGACTTTGCTGGAGGAAAAGGCCGCCAAAAGCGGTGATTCACTGCTTGCCGAGGGCTCCGATGCCTTGGCAAAAGACTCAAGCGCCATGCAACCGCGGCGCGAGCAGATAAGTTTTTAAGTTTAAGATTCAGATCTAAAGTAGATAGATCCTCTGCTTCCCCTTTGAAAGTTTCCAATATTTGTGTGTGGAGTTTGCGCATACTGGGACCGTTCCAAAGATTAGTGCACCTTGTCTTTGTTTCGAACTCGTTCAAATGACCTGAACGGCCATAGAGCGCCTTCAAACAGTTGCGAACCTGATCAATAGAGCAAGCTACTACGTAGCACCCGATTTCGTCTCAAGCTGCGCTTGGCGATTTCCATGGTTGCACTGAATGCGGCAAGGAGACTTGCCGGTAGTTGCTGGCAAGCTCCCAGACTATGCAAAGGCGAATCATACAAAGAACGGAATCGAAAAAGGGGGAAACAATCTTTTCATTCATTTGAAAAGATACATTGGACTCCACTTACAAAGCGTTGTTATCCTAACCTAAAGACTCTGTCTTTTGAAGAGGATCAACCTAAGCGGAGGAATTGGAGTTCATGAAGACAAGGCGCGACAAGGCCCGCGGTACATCCACGCTGACTCCCAAGTGGTGTACCGACGGAAGCGGGTTCGACCTCGTCAAGCCGCGAGAAGGGGGTGACGGATCCAGTTGAGATCCCCCCTCCGGGGTGAGGGAGAGGCGTGACCGGGCCGCGTCAGTGCAGGAAGCACTCAGTCCCAGCTGGGGGAATCGCCATCCAATTCAATTACCCCGGGCTTGTGACTAGGCTCGGCACCTTCACAGCCGCCGTCCCCCTCGTTGCCGTTGTTCGAAGCATAGCTCTCAATGCCGCTTGAGCGACCTTCGCAGCAGCCGACAAGCACACCTAGGGGCCCCTAAGGCAACATGGAGGACCGCCACAAGGGCAAGCCTCGGAGAAGGCGGAGGCGTTGGAGTAGCGCTCCGCCTCCTTCGGCCTCGACCTCCACGACGACCGCGACCCGTCGCCCTTACTCCGCCACGGGCAACCGGGCCGTCTTCCGCCGCGGCGCCCCCAGAAGCTATGGAAAGATCCGAACGGGACCCTCTCGCCGCCCTGGCGGCCGATAGTGGCCGACCCCGTCCGCTAACCATGGTTAGGGACGAGTGCCACCTGGAGACAGAAGAAGATCCTGAAGACCAAGACCGAGGAGTTCGTGGATTCAGGAGGAGTTGGGTGAGCAAAACCCCTCGCAAACCCTCCCAATTTATAGGACGGGGTGCGGGGGTAGCCTCCCTTACTCTAGAAGCCACCACCCTTCTCGCCCAATCGCTCGAGCTCACGGGAAAACAGAGAACTGCCCTGCTGCACCAATACATGCACAGGTGGGCCAACCACTACTGCGCCTTTTAAGGCCACGTCTTCCACCTATCCATCCATAAATGTGCATGCCACGTGCGTGGCAAATGCGTTTCAGGAGGCGGAGAGGCCACTCCGCGCACGACCTCCCACTTCGCGCATCTGACGCGGGGCGTGGGGAAATGTAACCGCCAGCTGACCAACCATGAATGCCTATGCACCTCTTTGGGCCTGGCCCAACAACGCTTCGCATGTGTGTGTGGCCCAGGCCCCGGGGCTCCTGTCGGTGCACTAAAGACTGGGGTCCCTAGTGCCCCAGACTTGTCCACGGACGCAAAGAGCCCATGCGAGCAGCGCATGGCAGGACCCAGACAAGATGCATCTCCCAAGATAACCAAGGCCTTGTCAAGCCTGCCTTGCCGGGAAAATAATCAAGGCTTCGGCAAGCCTACCTTGCCGGGAGGATGACCAAGGCCACGCCCGTTTGGCGGGCATGATGAGCTCACCAAGTACAAGACCCCAACAAGCCTACCTTGCCGAGACGACAACTGAAGCCCCCGTCAAGCTCCCTTTCTAGGACGAAGGCCCAAGGCCCAGGCAAGCCCCCTTGCCGAGATGACGGGTCTAGGCACTCGAGGGCGACCGCCCTTGACACAGTGCCACCGCCCACCAAGTTCCAGCGCATTCCGCATGCGCCAGCACAGTGTCCAGGTGTCGAAACACCTGGATACGTGTCTTCACCAGCATATCGCTGACAAGGACAAGACGTGCATTTAATGCACCTGACAGTGGTAGATGGATAAGCACCACTCTAGGTTCACTGTAACTTCTCGTGAACCTACCACCGAGCATTGTAGGTGACCCCTTTGCCTATAAAAGGAGGCCCTTAGATCATTCACAAGGGGGGTAGACTTTTTGGACATGGGCCCAGAAGAAGGTTATCAACAGTCACTCTAACGATCAACAACAGAAACGATTAATACAACCAAACAAGCAGGACGTAGGGTTTTACGCGTAAGCGGCCCGAACCTGGGTAAAAAGGCTTGTCGGATGCTGATTGTTAGCTCCGCTCTTGACGTCACCTTTCCGCACCCTACGATCACAAGGGTTTCACGTTGATTCCCATAGGTGTCGACCTAGCATCGCCGACCTCAAACATGACTCTATTTATCGAGGCCCCCAACAAGAAGATGTTCAGGTCATGTATGTTGGGGAAGCTTAAACCTCCAAATTCTTTTTTCATGGTGACTAGAGGCTAGTTAGCTAAATAGATTTTTCTATGGCCTTCAATGTCATTACAAAGGCAAGTTGCCATCTGGGTGTTAATCATATCTACTCCCATTTAGGGAACATGAAAAAGTAAAGGAGGTATAAGGGTATGCTAGCTAGACATGCTTTGATGAAGACAAGCCTAGCAGCATAAGAAAGGAGCTTGCCTCTCCATCCTGCAATTCCCTTCAAGATTTTATCAATGATAGGTTGGATATCCTCTCTAGATAATTTCTCGAAGTGCAAAGGAATTCCCAGATATTTCATAGGGAATTTTCCAATTGGACATCCAAAGATATCAACAAAGGCATCTATCTCCCTAGCTTATAAATTCAGATGAATCATCTCAATTTTGTTGTAGTTAATTTTCATCCCTAATAATTGTTCAAAACATGTCAATACCCACTTCAGGTTTAATGCTTTAGAGGGATCTTCATCTACAAAGAGGATTGTGTCATGAGCATATTGTAGGGTGATGACGCCTCCTGGACACAAGTCATGAGCATGGCCTTTGATCAAAGGAATTTCATAGGGTTTAGGAAGCATTCTAGTTAAAACATCTATAACCAGGTGGAAAAGAAAAGGGGACAGTGAGTCTCCTTGTCTCAATCCTTTGCTAGTTAGGAAAAAACTACTCTCCATGTTATTGAGTTTAACACCAACATATCCTTGATGAGTAATCATCCTAATCCAGATGAGTACTTTGGTATCAAAACCGCTAGCTTCTAAGAGAGCCATCAAGAAATCTAGATCTACTTTGTCAAAGGCTTTTTCATAGTCTAATTTTAAAATTATACCTTTACTCTTGGACCTAACAACAGAATGTATGACTTCATGGGTAGTGACCACACTCCCCAAGATGTATGTGCTTTGATGAAGGCAGATTGGTTTTTGGAGATTAGCCTCTCCATGACCATCCCAAATCTGTTGGTGAGCACCTTGGTAAAAAAGTTGAAGACAAAGTTTAAAAGGCTAATCGGTCAGATTTTTGTCATGACAGACACCTTAGATTCCTTAGGTATGAGAGTAATCATGGCAAAATTCAAACGAAAAATGTCCAGTTTCCCTAGGTGGAAATCTACAAACATAGCTATCAAGTCTTTCTTAGTGAGAGGCTAAATTTTTTGGTAGAAAAGGAAAGGAAACCCATCTGGGCCAGGGGCTCCATCCAGAATAGGAGTTAAAAATGTCATTCTTCATCTCTTCCTCAAAAAAGGTTGCAGAAACCAATTCATTTTCTGAGGTGGAAATTTTTTCTTGCTCACTAAAGAAGTTGTTAGCCAAAGTAAACCCAGAGGTTTCTTCCCTGCTAATTAGCTTTTATAGAAATTAGATGCTATTTCAAACATCTCATTGCTATCAGAGGTGGGGCAAAAGGTCCTTGCAATATATGAATGCTGGATTTTCTTCTCCTCTGATTTGCAACCGCTTGAAAGTAAGCAATGTTTTTGTCCCCTTCCTTGATATCTCTATCTCTAGGCCTATATCTGGCTTTAGTTCCTTCTTTAAGCCCGATTTTGGTCATCTCTATCATAATACTTTTTAATCTTTGTGCTTCCACTGTGGTTAGCTCCTCAGTTTCAGGTTTGGTATCAAGGGTGTCATATTCATTCATGATATCTTTCTTAAGCTTCCTAAGCTCTGCCTCTATATTAATACCCCACCCTTTGGTAGTTCTCCTCAGGTTCCTAACTTTACCCCGCCAAATATCAATGGAAGAGGATCCGAAAATAGGGGTGTTCCAAGCCTTCTCAACAATAGTAGGGAAATCTTCCCTAAGTAGCCACCAGTTTTCAAATTTAAATCTGGAGCTCTTAGGGTGTTGACCTATACGAGCATCCCAAAGAATAGGGGTGTGATCACTACCAAGTCAGGGGAGGGCTTGTATAGATGCTAGTGGAAATAGCCTATCTATATACGTGTTACAAAACACCCTATGAATAGTAGACATAATCAGATCATCTTGATTATTGTCCCACGTGTACTGCCTATTGCTAAGTTTAGCCTCAAGCAAACTCAAATTTTCTATCCAAGCATTAAACTTGTCACACCATTTGTGATTAACTCTACCATTATTCTTATCTGAATTATACCTAACTAAGTTAAAGTCTCCCCCAATGAGGGTTGGAGTCTCACAATCAACAAATAGACTATGAAGCTCACATAGGAAATTGTCCTTATCCTCTTTATATGAAGACCCATACACTATTACAATCCTGAAATTGACCCCTAACGATTTGACTTTAATATGGCAGGTAACAGAAAAAGTTCCTATGTGCCAAGATAGTACTTCACAGATGTTTGTATCCACTCCCACCAAAATGCCTCTTGTAGAGACTATTGAGGGGAGGTAATTCCATGTATAACATCTATTACCTACTAACGATTTTAGAAAAGAATCAGATAATTGATCTTTCTTAGTCTCTAAGAGACCAATGAGAGCACGTTTAGTCTTGCAGATCAAATCTACAAGATTTTGTTTCTTGCCTGGGGCATTGATGCCTCTAAGATTCCAAAAGATACTATTCATATATGATCTCTCTTCTTTGGGTGCTTGCCCCGCCTATAGTTGTGGATTTTAGTCCAAAGGGATTCCTCCGAGTCTTCAAATTCATCCTGTAGATGAGTGGGAGTGTGAGGGGAGTGACATCTATCTTCAACATCAAGTTGTTTATCTAAGGTGGTGACAGTGTCCTGAGGAACCTCTAAACATGAAAAGCGGTTACCAGAATTAATCCCAGAGTTCAAAGGCCAATTACTATTACTAAATATAGTCTTAGGGATATGAGTCTTAGTAAAGTTTCCTGGGGCAACAAGACCTTCTATCTTTTTTTCCGAGTTTCACATCATCTACCTGAATTTTAACACCTACATCACTAGCCATATATACCATGTTATCTATAGGAATATCAGAGAAAGGTTTTTTATTGACAATACCTTGGTTCTTCGCATGGTATTTACCAGGTATCTCAAGATTTTTACTCTCTCGGCTTCCATACCAATCTCAGTTATTGTTTTCCCTTTTAGATCAATTCTGCCACTCTATCTAGTAGCTGGAATTGGAACCCATTGTTTGGTTTTATTGCCATTGTCATCTTCCTTGTCACTTCCTAGAGCTATTTTTTGAGACTGAAATCCACAGGAGTGTCCCTGAGTGTTTGACACCTCACACATGTCACAAACATAAGTCTGTCCTTGTTCAGTGTCATCCACAAGCTCCATCTATTACAGGAGGTTGAAGCATTTATTTTTGTGAGCCTCAGAGGTGTCCATCCATGCCAGGATTTCCTCTCTAACTTCCTGGAATGAGTGATCCAATTGCTCTTATGGCCCTATCCACATTCTTGATTTGCGTCTTGAATGAGTGTTGTTTCAGCTCCCACTTTGGTAGAATGTATCCCCCAAGATTCTTCGCAACCCTCTTGCAGGGGTTCCCACTATTCTAAGTATTCATAGGCTATTGGGTAGAGTTGTTTTTGGATCCCCTTGAGTCCTTGTGTTTGTTGCTTCCCAGGTTTGTGTCTTTATCTCTATGATTGCCTTGATCTTGATCAATGAGGGGAGTGTCAACACTTTCAGGTTCAACACTCTCCTCTCCATTGATCTTGATTTGGTAAAGTTTTTTGTTAATCCCAAACAATCTCTCAGTGGGAATCTTGGAGATATCTCTGCACCTCACTTTGATCCCCATCGCTTAAAAAAAGCTTTTGAACATGCCTTGCGAGTCAACATCTAAGAGCAGGTTGCATGCCCCTCAGCTATAGCCAGACTTTAGCAAGGTCTGCAAAGGCATCCAGTTCTCCTTCCCAAATTGACACATTAATAGAAACTCCCTCTTTGACCGGTCCAAAACATGCATAGTTGGCCACATCTTCCACTTTGCTATGTGGTGGAAATTTAACAAGAAAAAGACCATTTATCAATTTGTCTAATCAGCCATGGCCAGGAGGCCTTGGATATAGTGCAAAACTCACTTGCTAGCTCTGCTTTGGTTATCTCTCCAGTCTCTAGGTACACCATACCTATGTTCTTGAGAGAGAAAAATCTTGGATCCTTCTCTATTTGTAGCTCGATGTGATAGAACTCAATGTCAGTAGCAGAGCTCCCAATGTACTTAGTTGTCTAGTGGGGCTGGCTTCTCACTGGACAGTCAACAACCTCATGGTCCAAGCTTTTGCAGATGTAGCAATTTTTTGGGACAACACAACCAGATTTGTGATGCCCTGGATCTCCACACTTGTAGAAGATGACATCAGGATATTCCTCACTTCTGTGTGTTATATCCATTTCCTTAGGAGTGTCTATGGTGGTCTTGGCAGGAGCTTGATGTGGTTACCCTATGTGCTTCTATTGCTGGGTGGCATCTTTTCCTTTTTGCTTGTGCTGCCCCTGTTGGTGAGAGGCAGACTGTTGGTGCCCTTTAGCATTAAACTGAGGATAGTGTTGCTGATTTTGCGGGAATTGGGCCTGCATCTGCGACATCCCAAAATCAGTTTGCCACGGCTGCATCCATTGCATTCCAGGACTAGATTGTTTTTTCCAGGGCCCCTGAGGGAAGGGGCACCCTGATACTGCGGGAATTGAACCCATGGCCATGGGGTCCCTTGAAAACCAAAAGCAAGATTCTAGGCCAGACTGAAGCCAAATTGCATACCAGGAGGTGGAGGAATGAATTGTTGATGAAGCTGTTGATCTGAGTGTTTCCCTCTTACTTCACCACTTCTTCCTCGCCCCCTTTCCCTCGAGCCTTCTCCCATAGTGTGGTGCTCACATCTTGCTAACTCAAGCCCTTGGGGTTCTCTCTCTGGGGGTGGATCTAGTGTTGACAGCGTGGTGTTTGGCCAGCTCGCCAGTGTCCCAAAAGAGCCGCCAAAGGGGGTGAGAAACCCTAGTGGGGGGTGGGCGAAAGCGAGTTGCGCATAGAAGGCATCTTGCTCTTGTACGTCTCCATCCTTGTCCTGTGGGGTGAAGCTGGTTTCCACAAACCCGCTTCTGACGTCAGCGCTTTTTTGAATCCACTTTTCCTGTCCAGCGGCTATTGGGAAAATTCGGAAGGTCGCGGTGGCAAGGAATCCTCGCAGTGCAATAGCGGGGAGGGAACCTCACATCTGAAGAGAGTTCTCGTGACTGCCGGAGTTCTAGCCACAAATTCCTCACGGTCGAGGCTCTCGCTGTTGGTGTTGACCCATTTGCAATTGACCGTGCTAACCACCACACCATCAATTGGAGTGGGAACAAATGCTGTAATCTGGGGTGTACTTGTTTCCAATGCATGCAGACGAGGATTGCTGCTGGTTGAGCTTGGAGGAGTAGAGACCATAAAGGCTTCATTTATTGTGGCGGCGGTTGCAGCGCCCAGAACGCCCTCCACTTGATTCCCTTCTCCCTCGAGGTTTAATAAGCGTTGCACCGTGCTTGCGCTATGATTTCCTTTGCTGAGGTGCTTCACCTTGGAATCCATCTCGCGAGTTCCTCCTCCGATGCTATAACGCATATCCTTGTTACCAACTTCTGCTTTGTGTTGTGATTCGCGTGTTGTAACCGCATGGGCATTCCCATTGTACCTTCATGTTGTCCACTGCCCCCTCCTTCATTGCTTGCTGCTCCTGATCCATTCATAGGAGTGAATCTAGATCCAGACCGCACGGGGTTCCTCAAGGGGGAACCTTGGCGGCGAGTGTGCCGTTGGGCAGCGCAAGGAGGGCGAGCGGTGACCTCCTCATTCTCAAACCCACGGTCAAGAAGTCCGCAAATGCCTCCAGGACGTCGTCTACCAGGGGCCGGTCGAAGAGTTGAGCGTATCTCTCAAGCATCTCGTTGGAGACGAGTGTGACATCGTCTTTGAGAATGCCGAGGCGCCACAGTAGAACTCGCTTCGCCTTCATCTCCGAGTCAATCCAAGGTCCGCTTTGGCAATTGGCAATCCTGAAGCTGAGGCGAGGGGTGAAGTTGGCGGACACCTCCTTCCTTCTACGGCGAGCGAGCGGTGTAGGTAGCAAGGGTTGTGTCTGGACAGAAATTGCGTCTACGAAGGAAGCGTGTGGGCTGCCGGTGTGCTGGGGGCATCAGTAGGCACGTGTCAGCCTGGACATGGTCCGGTCCGGTCCCGGTCCGAGCCGGCGTTTGGACCGGCCGCCGCGGTCCGGACCGGACCGGACCGAGCTGTTCAGCGGTCCGTATTTTCAGGACCGGCTCGAAAGTGAGCTGGCTCGGTCAGTCTTTTTAGGACCGTGAGGACCGATTGGAACACTCCTTTCAGCAGCTGTTTAGCTCCGATTTAGTTGCAATTTAGGTCCTCGTTAGCTACAACAACAGCAGTTCCTGCAGTTTAAGTCCTAGCAGCTCCTGTTTGCAAAATGTGCTAGCTAGCTGCTTAACCAAGCTTACACTTGTACATTCAGTATTCCTTTGCTGTATTTTTGCAACGAATCTGTCAATGTAGAGTGCTGCCACATTGCACTACTGAACCAACTGCAACATACTCCATGCCGAGACAACTTTACAGTACATTACAATGTATAGAAACTTCAGAAATTACAGCAGTAGCGCGCTTGTCCCCGTGGCAAGCTTGGTGCAAAAATGGAATTGCCGGTGGACAGTGATCGCCGGAGACATGACCGAAGCGGAGGGAGACAAACACAAAAGTTTTTCCGGCGCTCGAACACCTTGTCGTGCGGACGACTTTTCTGTTTTTCACCTGATCGAGAACTCCTGAGCTGCTGTGGTGCACACACTACATCGAGGTAAGCAGCGGCAAGCCTGGAGACATGGTGGTTCATCCAAGGGTTGCCGATGGCCGTGAAGACGAGGAACAGTGGCGGGCACTGCTTCTGCATCAGTGCATGTGCTAGTGCATACGTGCGGCGGCTAGCAGAGGAGACGGCCCCGAACAGAGGAGACACGACGAGCAGAGGATACGGCGGAGAGCAAAGGAGACGACGACGCGAGCAGAGTAGACGGTGGCGAGCAGAGGAGACGGCGACGCCAGCAGAGAAGACTGCGGCGAGCAGAGAAGACCTCGGTCCTGCGAGCGGTCTCGGTTAAAGACCGGACCGTATCGACAAAGCGGCGGTCCGAAATCTGCAGCCCGGACCGGCTGGATTTTCTACCAGGCTTGGACCGAGCCGGCTCGGACCGAGCGGGCCACGAGCGGGCCACGAAGCCCGCTCGCCACGTCCAGGCCTAGGCACGTGCATGGCCTGTATGCCCGGGCCACTTTCCGTCACTGGTGCATGACGCACAACACATGAATGGGAGGAGGATTTGGGGGCATCGGTAGGCACGTGCATGGCCTGTATGCCCCGGCCACTGTCCGTCGTTGGTCACTGGCGCTTGGTCTGACGAGGCCAGGAGGATACACAACCCTCTATGAGGTGATGGCGGGCCCTAGGGCATGCGACCCAAATTACCGCAGCCACCTCTCGGAGCGCCGGGCACGAGGCGGATCTGTCCCTCAGGGAGGCGGCAAACATTGAGCGGGAGGCGGACGTGGTTCTTCGTGAGCGGGAGGCCGCCCAGACCGCCTTCAATCAGGACGTGGAGCGTGATTGTTTCGACGCTCTAGAGGGGCGCATTCTTGTGGACGAGGCCGCCCTCACAGAGGCGCGTAAGGAAGCCTAGCTGATGCGGTCGCGAGGGTTTCTCTAGAGCGGGAGGCCATCCTGGAGGAGTATCACGGTGAGCTCACCCCGCCGGAAACCCACCTCCAGCTCAGGTGTGACACGCTCCACGAGGAGGTGAGCGCGCTCAAGGCCCACCTGTAGGGCGCCCAAACCGCTCTCCATGACACCATCCTGAGCGAGAAGGGTGCTAAGGAGGAGCTGGAGTCGCTTCAGGCCCAAGTTGGCGAAGCCGCCGACGCCGTGCACGCGGCCAGGGACGAGGCGACGCATGTAGCTGATGGAGGCGCAACGCGCCAAGCAATTCCTAGAGCTTTACCGTCATGCGGGTGGTGCACTCCGCGTTTCGTCAAGGACGCCCCTGCGCTGCCTCGACTTCTTCCTCAAGGTGGTGGAGGCGTTGGAATCGAGCGTCTCCAAGGTGGACGAAGACATTGAGTCCAGCGCATGCGACCTTCTGGACAGCGTGCTGACGCGCGTCTTCTCCAACCTTGAAAGCACATATGATCCCTTGGTGGTTTTGATAATTCATAACAACATACACTGTCTCTTGGACTAACACTTTTACCTAGATATTTCAGGTTTAGTCCATGGAGAGCTTTGGCCAAAGGTTTATGTGGAGATCCCCCTTGATGCAAGAAAGGAATAGGATTGGCTCAAGCTTCAAGCTAGAAGACTCTTCCTTTTATATTTGTGAGAAATCACTTTTGAGTCCATAGGAAAGCTAATACTATTAAAAGGGGGTGGGGTAGTAAAATGAATTGATTCCTCATAGTGCTCAAAGTTAGCCACCAAAATACTCAGTCCTTTTCCCACATAACCATTCAATCATTTTTATTGGTTTGAACTTATCTTACCCTACCTACTCCCAATATCCACAATACTATGATTCAGGGGGAGAGGAAATTATAACATATTCATCCATAGGTGTTGGGGATATTACCCCCTTATAAGACCCGCCCTATGAGGTCGGGTCAGGGTAATGGCGGCTCTACCTCTACGAACAGGATGGGCCATTGTCTAAGACGTGGAAGGCGCCAGATGAGACGGTTGGCCCAAGACCCGGCGAAGGCGACTTACAGCCCACGTGAGAAAGGAGACACCACAGGCTTCCTTACATGGGAGACAAGGCGAGTTAGAGATGGGCCGACTTACAAATTGTAATGAGGGTCGGACTCTTGTAAACCTAGAGCCTCGACCTGTATATAAAGGTGAGTCTCTAGGGTTAATAGGGTTAGGTTAAGATCAATCGAGAGCTAGGTTAGGCGAATTCACACCCTTGTAATCGATTCCCACAACAATATAGACATAGCAGGACGTAGGCTTTTACAATCTGAGGGGCCGAACCTGGGTAAACTCATCTCCCGTTTCCCGATTAACCCCTTTGAGTCGCCACATAGTTGCGATGGCTTCACCACTAAGCCTTTCACGAGGACATCTTCCGTGACAATACCACGACAGTTGGCGCCCACTGCTCGGCCTACGCACGGTGGAGTTGACTTCTCAAATGGATCCCTTCTAGGGTTCGGGAGCTATGCGGTCGGCCTTATGACAAAGAGTCGCCTCGGAAAATACTACATCAACAATTCAAGCTGGGGTCCCGAGGCCGGATCAATCGAATCCGGGTACCGGGACCCCTTCGGCAAGATCCATGTCTTCATAGGCAATATTGAAACGCCAGTTCCCAAGCCGGACATCTGCACCGAGATCGTCGATCCGGCTCGGTTCGCCCAACCGGCCACACGTCAGCTCAGACGGCGTCGCCTCTGTGTCGGCTTCACGCAAGGAGCCGCCCTCCCAGAAGAGCCGGAAGCTGGCGGTGACACCCCAGTCAACTCCGATGGCGAGTCGTGGATGGGAGACATCGTTTCAATCTGTCCTCTCCATGAAGGGAGGCTGGGTGGTTTTCCCGAGGCGACGATCTCCGAAGAACCGCAGGGATGCCCCCACCAAATCGCCATCTATACGACAGGAGCCACGGCGTCTCAAGACCAGCCAAACGAGGCAGACGCCAATGGGGCCAGCGGGTCAGGCAAGACCCCACCGGTGGTCGTGACGGCTGACAACCAGGCGGAGGTTAATGCCGAATTGACTAAACTTCGTGAAGAGATGGTCGTGATACAATGCCAGATCGACGCGGAGAAGGCCTGAATGGTGGATCGACAAGCCCGGATCGATCAAGAAGAAGAGCATCTAAAGTTGGAGGCATGGCGGCTCAAGCGCCGACGAGTTGCGTCAGAAGTTGTCTATGAGAGGAGGCGCCACAGTTGCATCCCGCCCAACCTTAATCCAACTCACCTATTCACTAGCCCGCAAACGCCCGGAGCAGGTTGCAACCCGCCAGGCTAAGGCGATCCACGTGGGGAGATCGTTCAACAGCTGACGGAACCTCCATTGAACCCGCACGCGACTCAACACTTCCAAACACCTCGGGGTCACTTCTCCAATCTGGTGGATAACGTGCTGGCTGCGACCCGCCATCTAGAGTCTCTCACCATCCATGGGAATACTTCCCTGGAGGTGGAGGCACGAAACGCCATAGAAATGTCAAAAACTGCGGTCGTCCAGCAGGCTCAATTCTCATATAGCCGCGATCGCCTGCACTCCAGGCCGCAGGCGAGCCACACGAAGAGCTGCCCAAATGACACTCCGGCGATTTCCAGCGACGCCCATCGACTTCAACCTAAGGCCAATATGCCAGAGCCGCCAATTCCCAACGCTCAGGCGCTTGTCAACGCTGCCCGAGCCGCCCGGCAGGCCGAGGCAGAAGTAGCGGCGGCTCTGGCGAGTGAAGGAGTTCCGGGTTATGTCCAACAAGCCTCAGGACCTGGTGGACAAGGTAGGAACGTCGGAGTCCCTGGCCTATATCTCGCCCTGCGCAATGAATGCATGCCATCAGACTTCAAAGGTCCCCATAAGGTGCCCAACTACACTCCTGATCTTGAGCCGGGGGCGTGGGTGGAAAGTTATGAGCTGGTCAAGTATTTCACCATGATGTTGGAAGGGCTGGCTCGTACGTGGTTAAAGAACCTACCGCCAAATTTCATCAACACCTGGGTAGAACTCAAGGAGAGTTTTGTCAAGAACTTTCGCGGGACTTGCAAGCGTCCGATGACTATTGTAGATCTCGAGCACTGTTTTCAGCGGGCGGATGAATCCGCTCATCATTGGACCCGGCGGGTCGTGGAAATCATCCACTCCTCGGACGATATCTCGGTGGCTCAGGCCGTGCTGATTTTGGAGAAAAACTATCATTTCGAACCCCTGGTGTTGAAGCTGGGCCGCCTCAAGCGAAAGGTACATGATATGGGCGAGTTGATGGACACCCTCACCAGGTATGCTGAGTCGGACGGAACAAAGGATGTCGGCTCTGATGACGAGAAGGTCATTGAAGCTAAAAGAGGTGAAGGAGGCAAGGGTCTCCACCAACACTCCGGGCGCAAATATAACCAAGGAGGTCACGGGAAGAGGAGACAGGAGGATGGCGTCTCCGATTTTGTTGCAAACACCAATGTAAGGCCACGAAATCAACGACGGAACACACACCATGGCGGTTTTCAAGACCGAGGCTTTACTGGGAGGAATCCACACAATTACGAGGAGATGCTCAAGGGACCTTGCCCCAAGCACAGTACTCTAGGTGCTCCGTTTACTCATTCTTGTGAAAAACATTGTGATGCAGGAGTTTCGCCTCCAGGCGTCTCAGGGTCATCACGGAGGAGTAGAAGACGCCTAGAGGGATTAGTTTGGCCTGGGCAGGTCACGTGGCTCTTCGCTCGGTGATTTTTCTAACCCGGGGGCTCAAGGGCGAGGCGGCTCACATAACATTGGTGGATAGTCATCTGCCAAGGCGATCAGCAGTATAACGACCGGGGCGAGTTCCAGCAGACAAACAACCAGGGCAGTTTTCAGAGAAACCCTAAGCAGCTCAATGGTGGACAGTACCATGTTTTTACCACGAGCTATTGCAAGAGGGACAAGAAGGTGAGGCAAAGGACTATCATTATGACTGAGCGAGCGGTTCCCAGATACTTAAATTGGTCTAAGCAGCCTGTGACGTGGAGCAGGGCCGATCATTCGCCCCAGATTGATAACCCTCGCGAGTTGGCATTAGTGGTGGCGCCTCAGGTTGGTGGGTATACTCTTTCTAAAGTCCTTATGGATGGAGGTAGCATCATCAATATTTTATACTACGACACCTTCCGGTGGATGAACTTTAAGGAGGAGAATTTGATTCCCTCGACCACGGTCTTCCACGACATTGTCCCGGGTAAGTCGGCGTACCCTGTTGGGCGGATTAAGTTGAATGTGGCCTTTGGTGATGACTCCAATTACAGACGCGAGTCATGGACGTTTGAAGTCGCCAAGATCAAAAACCCTTATAACACTTTGTTTGGACGGCCGGCTTACGCCCGTTTCATGGCCCGGCCTTGCTATGTGTACCTCAAGCTTAAAATGCCTGATCTCAATGGCACCATTACAATCAATGGAAGCCAGAAGATAGCTTGGGAATGTGAAGAAGGGGACGCTCCTTACGCTGAGTCGGCGTGTGCTGCCAAAGAGCTGAAGTTCCATCAGTCCAATGTGGATCCAGCTGACATGAGCTCCTTGAAGAGACCCACGGTCGACTCTGAACCGCCTCTTAAGTTTAAACCGACGGACGACACCAAGCAGGTGGATTTTGTCCCTGGCGACTCTTCAAAGCAATTCACCATTAGGACCGTCTTGGATCCCAAATAGGAAAGCGCTCTCATCGAATTCATCCTTGAGAATCAAGACATCTTCGCATGGGAACCTTCTGACATGCGAGGTGTACCAATAGAATTCGCTGAGCACCATCTCAATGTAGATCCCAAGATGAAGCCGATTCGTCAATACCTTCGTTGTTTTAATGGGGAGAGGCGCAAGGCAATTGGAGAAGAAGTCGCCCGGCTCTTAGCTGCTCGTTTCATCATTGAAGTTTTTCACCCTGAATGGTTGGCTAACCCGGTCCTGGTTCTCAAGAAGAACGACACTTTCCGTATGTGCATTGATTATACGGACCTTAACAAAGCTTGTCCCAAGGATCCCTTTGCGCTGCCCCGTATTGATCAAATCATTGACTCTATGACTAGTTGCGAACGACTATGCTTTCTGGATGCGTATTCAGGATACCATCAAATAAAAATGGCCAAGGAGGATATGGAGAAGACGGCTTTCATCACCCCCTTTGGTGCCTTTTGCTATGTCTCAATGCCTTTTGGGCTCAAGAGTGCTGGGGTGACTTATCAGTATTGCATCCAGAATTGTTTGCACACTCAGATTGGACGCAACGTTCACGCTTATGTTGATGACATTGTGGTAAAATCATAGAAGAAGTAGACGCTTCTAAGTGATCTCAAGGAGACATTTTACAATCTCCGAGTCTATCAGATGAATCTTAATCCAACGAAGTGAGTGTTTGGGGTTCCTGCAGGAAAGTTGCTTGGGTTTCTAGTATCCGAGTGTGGCATAGAGGCTAACTCGGACAAGATTAAGGAAATTACCTCCCTTGGGAAGCCGGCCAACATTAATCAAGTCCAGCAAATGGCGGGTCGCATCGCGGCACTTAGTCGTTTCATAAGTCACCTCGGTGAGAAGGCCATCCTGCTCTATCAGTTGCTTAAGAAGACTGATCACTTCGTCTGGACTGATGCGGCCAATGAAGCATTTGAGGCCCTCAAAAACCAACTTGCTGAGCCGCCCGTACTGGCAGCCCCGGCTGACAAGGAGTCGATGCTCTTGTACATTGCTGCTAATTCTAAAGCGGTGAGTGTGGCAGTGGTTGTTGAGCGCAAGGAAGAAGGCAAGGAATATCGAGTCCAGTAGCCGGTGTATTTCGTTAGCGAGGTGTTAACCTTGTCCAAGTAGCGGTATCCACATTGGCAGAAGTTGGTCTTTGGGATCTTTATGTCAAGCCGGAAGTTGAAGGACTATTTTTTGGAGCACCCAATTACCGTGGTCAATTCTGCACCCATCAGGGACATTATACAGAATCAAGAGGCTATGGGGCGGATTGCTAAATGGGCGATAGAACTTGGTCCCCATCATGTGAAGTATGCGCCGTGTACTGCCATCAAGTCTCAGGCATTGGTCGACTTTATCAATGATTGGACCGAGCTGCAAGTTCCAGAAGACAAGCCGGATAACACCTATTGGATGGTTTATTTCAACATTTCTAGGAAATTGGAAGGTTCAGGCGCCGGAGTGGTGTTGACGTCTCCATGAGGTGACAAGTTTTGCTATGTTTTGCAGCTCATGTTTCCTTGCACGAACAAAGCAGCCGAGTATGAAGCTTTACTTCACGGGCTCAGGATAGCTAAGGAGATTAATATGAGCCGAGTCAGGTGCTTGGGCGACTCCGATTTAGTGTCTCAGCAAGTGTCAGGTGCTACTACAACAAAAGACCTTCCAACGGCGCCAGAAATAGGTGTGTCCACGGCACGAGGAATCCTTCTGCTACGGCTACGCCTTAAGGGACTTCCTAGGCAAATATGCAAAGGATTTCCCACGTGGCCTTGGAGCCTTGCGTTGGTGTTCCCTCGAAGCGGAAAGGGTGATGTAGCGCAGCAGTGGTAAGTATTTCCCTCAGTTTGAGAACCAAGGTATCGATCCAGTGAAGGAGTATCACAAGAGCCTGCACAAACACAAAAAGCTTGCTCCCAACTCTATGAAGGGGTTGTCAATCCCTTATAGATTGTTTGCCAAGTGAGAACTGAAAGCAACAAAGTAACAAAGCAAAGTAAAAGCGAAAGTGGAAACTATAGGTGTGAATAGACCCGGGGGCCGTAGTGTTTACTAGTGGCTTCTCTCATGAAAGCAAGTAGACGGTGGGTGAACAAATTACTGTCGAGCAATTGATAGAACCGCGCAAAGTCGTGACGTCATCTATGGCAATGATTATATCTATAGGCATCATGTCCAAAACAAGTAGACCGATACTTTCTGCATCTACTACTATTACTCCACACGTCAACCGCTATCCAGCATGCATCTAGTGTATTAATTCCAAAAGAACAGAGTAATGCCTTAAGCAAGATGACATGATGTAGATGGACAATCTCATATCTACGATAGAGCCCGCCTTGTTACCCTTGATGGCAACTACACGATGTGTGCCTTGCTGCCCCTACTGTCACTGGGAAAGGTCACCACACGGTAAGAACCCAAAACCAAGCACTTCTCCCATTGCAAGAATCATAGATCTAGTTGGCCAAACAAAACCCAAGACTCGGAGAGACTTACAAGGATATCAAATCATGCATATAAGAAATCAGCAAATACTCAAATATACATCATAGATAATCTAATCACAAATCCACAATTCATCGGGTCTCGACAAACACACCGCCAAAGAATATTACATCGGAAAGATCTCCATGAAGATCATGTAGAACTTTGTATTGAAGATCCAAGAGAGAGAAGAAGCCATCTAGCTACTAACTACGGACCCGTAGTCTGAAGTGAACTACTCACGAGTCATTGGAGGGGCGATGATGATGATGAAGAATCCCTCCAACTCCAAAGTACCCTCCGACAGGGCATCGGGAAGGGTCTCCAGATGAGATCTCGCGGAAACGAAAGCTTGCGGCAGCGGAAAAGTATTTTCGTGGATCCCTTGATTTTTTTTCTGATTTTTGGGGAATATATAGGCCCAAGATCTAGGTCACGGGGCGCCAAGGAGGCCACAAGCCTGCCCACCGCCGCCCCCTGGTGGCGGAGTGGGGGCTTGTGGGCTCCCTGTAGCCCTCCTTGGCCCACAAGCCCCCTGATCTTCTTTCGTTCGGGAAAAATTCATTTCGGGGATTTTATTCCATTTGGAGTCTGTTCCAAAAGCACATCTGAAAAGAGCCAAAAACACAGAAAAAACAAGAACTGGCACTTGGCACTGAATTAATAAGTTAGTCCCAAAAAGATATAAAAGGTACATAAAACATCCAAAGATGACAAGATAACAGCATGAAACCATAAAAAATTATAGATACGTTTGAGACGTATAATCAGGTACCTGGGATTCCAAGGAGCCATTGATGGCGGCTTACAGGTGAGTGGTAACCGAGGTGGCGGGTTATTTCCATGGCTATCAGGTTGATCATATTGATCATCGACAGAACGAGGCGGTTGATGCCCTTTCGTGGCTCGGGACGTCACAGCGTAATCCTGTCCCCCTAATTTATTCTTGGATGTTTTACATAACCCTTCTGTGAAATTGCCCTTCTGAAGAAGACATAGGAATTCCTGATCCGAAGTCACAATTGGTGGCGACCCTCAAAGCAATTCCTGATTGGACGATACCTTACATGGCTTATCTAGCTCGAGGCGAGTTGCCATGTGATGAAGTTTTCGCCACACACATTGTGTGGCTATGCAAATCCATGGTTATACATAAAGGTGAGTTGCACAAACAAAGCACTTGTGGGATTTTGCAATGTTATGATTTGCTAGAAGAGGGCAGAGAGATTCTCAATGAGATACATGCGGGTGACTGTGGACATCACGCCAGGTCATGGTCTTTGGTGTCAAAGGCTTTTCTTCATGATTTTGACTAGTTGACGGCTCATGACGATGCTGAAGATATAGTGCATCGATGCGATGGATGTCAGAAGTTCGGACGTCAGGCGCACGTGCTGGCTCAGGAGTTGCGCATGATCCACATTACATGGCCTTTTGCAGTTTGGGGGCTTGACATGGTTGGTCCTTTTAAAAGATCTTCGGACAAGAAGACACATCTTCTGGCTGCAGTTGATATATTTACCAAGTGCGTTGAAGCTGAACTAGTCAGTAACTGCGAAGCATAAACGGTGGTCAAGTTCCTCAAGAAGATGATCTTTCAGTGTGGTTACCCTCATAGCATCATCATCGACAATGGTACTAATTTTTCTAAGGGGGCAATGAAGGAGTTTTGCCAGCGAGAGCACATCCGGCTTGATGTGTCTGCAGTAGCTCATACACAATCTAATGGTCAAGCTGAGCAGGCTAACCAGGAGATATTGCGTGGGATCAAGCCCGGGTCATGGTTCCTATACAACACATTCCGGGTAGTTGGGTTGAAGAACTCCCCTCGGTACTTTGGAGTATCAGGACAACACCTAATAGGTCTACTGGTTACACTCCTTTCTTCCTCGTCTATGGGGCAGAGGCGGTGCTTCCGAGTGATATGAAGCACGATTCCCTAAGATTCGTCGCGTATGTGGAAGCTGATAATGAGCAAGCACGTCAGGATTCTTTGGATGCCCTGGAGGAGAAGGGTGATTTGGCTGCTACCCGATCGGTGATTTACTAGCAAGACCTACGTCATTATCATAGTCGACGTGTCAAAAGCCTGGTCTTTCAGGAGGGAAACTTGGTGCTTCGGTTGATTCAAGATCATACGGGTATGCACACGCTTTCACCCCCTTGGGAGGGGCCTTTTGTTGCCAGCAGAAATATTCGCAACGGCTCGTATTATCTGATTGATCTACGCCCTGACAAGCCAACCACGGAGGAAGAGACAACCCGCCCCCGGAACATTGCTCATCTGCGTCCCTATTATACTTAGAGCCATTGTCTCCTTATCTATGTACATACTTATATTATTGTGTACTCTTTACATTACATCAATAAAGTTGGGTCCCATGAAATTCTAGGTCTCTGCCGTTTCAGCCACATCTGAGCATGAGTCCTTATTGACCAAGTTAAGTCGCCCAAGAGGATAAGTCGCCGTTGGGGAGGCTATTCAAACATGGACGCTACTGGTATCAAAGAGAGTAAGTCGCCTTGTGGTGACCACTCAAACATGGGTACCAGTAAAGCCAAAGAGGATCAAGTGCCATGCTGCACGGTTCAAACATAGGCGCCTATGTATGATGATGAACGATAAAAACCGGTTTACTTGGGGGCTACTAGTTCCCAAGTCGTTTAGCAGTAATAGCATTGTCTTCTGCTATCCTATGCCCGCTTTTTCTTGATCATAGGTCATTTGGGGGCTTCTGACTCATTGAGTCCCACCTTAATACCCTCTTGGCCAGCGAAAAATTAACGCATTACTAAATGGTTATACTGGACTGTATGTTTTCTGACTCGCCCTTAAGGAACGTGTACTCTTGGCGAGTCAATCCAAGTATTGGACTCTGAACTCCCAAGGTTAAAACATTGAGGTACTTGCGAGAGCCAGCATATTGAAAATAGACAAACCATGGGTACACTGAACCTGCTTCACTGAAGCTTGACTTGAGCCTGATCAGCTAGTCTAAATACATAAAGGTTTTTGCAAAGACCTCTTTTGGTTTGATTAAGAGCCTTGCAAGCTCGTCAACCCGCCGTGACTCACAAAGCCGGCTTATTTTACACCTTATATGGTGATTATGCTTTCCAGCAAAAGATTAAACAGCAATGAAAATGCTTCTTCAACTAGCCAAACCAAAGCAACTTATATTCCAAGGTAATGTCATGCAAATTTACACATTAAATACATAAACAAAGCCGTTTTTGGCATGTTCCGAAGCAAAGATTACAAGGCTCATCAAGGCCAGAAATTTCCTATGTTAAAACCCGACGGCAACATTTCTCCGATTTCAATCTCTTCTGCGGGATGAACCTTCAGAGAGCCGCCACGCCTAAGTCGCCGCCGGCTCATCCTGTGTTGGGGTTTCGGGATCTTGGATGTGGATGTTGTCCACATCCCAGGTGCAATTGATTAAGGCATGAAATTCGGCTTCTTCCTTCAATATGGTTAACGGGTGAGCGTTAGAGGCAAAAGGAGGCTTACGACGCTGAGGCGTTAAGTCCAAAGATGCAAAACTGGGAATCGCCACACGCTTCCCCTCGTCATCGTAAGCCGCCTGGTACTTCAGCAGATCAAGGTATTCAACAAGGCGCCCCGCTGCAGGGCGCACATCCTTCACACATTGCGCGTAGTCTTCCTGCATGAATACTGAGCCGTCATCCTTGTATTCATGGAAGCCGCCGACTATTTCATCCGGCTTAAGCTCGGGAGCATAAGCTATTGCCCGGCTCATAGCTGCCATCACGCCCTTTCGCACGGCTGATTTCCTTATCTCGGCTATGTGTTGAGGAATGGTTGAGAGCCGCCGCAGCATATCCTTGATGTACTTCACCGGGTCTTTGTTCCCCCAGACGGCCTTGACTGTTAGCAAGCCGCTAGCATACAGTTGTTCCGTCAGAGTGTATATGGACTTTAGCTTCAGAACCGGATCATCTTGAAGATTGGCGGATCGAGGGCCTATAAAGAAACAAGTGAAGTATAAGTCGCCAAGCACCTTGTGTCCTTTGCAATAAGTAATAACATATTTTATGAAGGACTTACCAAAGATAGCGTTGGTCATTTGGGAGATATGACGATGTAGACCAGTCAATTCTTTTGTGGCTTCTGCCAGTTGACCCTCAGCTTTCTCTGCTCGTTTTATAAGGGCGGCTTGTTCCGCTGAGATTGACTCCTGAAAGCTGAGATAGTCAACCCTGATCTGTCCAACTTCGATCGTCGTAGCCTGGAGTTTTTCTTCTACTATGGCCCTTGCGTCTTACTGACATCCCGAGTTTTTTCTCATCTCACTTAGGGATATGTTAGCTTGACTGATAGTCATCTACAAAATCAAGCAAGAGGATCATTAACGTTACTATTATTTGGTTGCGTTGAAAAGCGGACAGTCAAGAATCAAGCATATTGCAAGCAATACACTAAACACTTGGGGGCTAATGTATTTGCTTTTATAAAGGGAAGGTAAGTTTCAATTTATTAAGCAAGACCCGACTCATCTTTAAAAAAGATGACCCGACCCTTGGGGACTACAGGTTGAAGCTTTTCAATTTATTAAGCAAGACCCGGCTCATCTTTAAAAAGATGACCCAGCCCTTCGGGGCTACAGGTTGAAGTTTTTCAATTTATTATGCAAGACCCGACTCATCTTTACAAAGATGACCCGGCCCTTGGGGCTACAGGTTGAAGCTTTTCAATTTATTAAGCAAGACCCGACTCATCTTTGAAAAGATGACCCGGCCCTTGGGGGCTATAGGTTGAAGCTTTTCAATTTATTAAGCAAGACCCGACTCATCTTTAAAAAGATGATCCGGCCCTTAGGGGCTACAGGTTGAAGCTTTTCAATTTATTATGCAAGACCCGACTCATCTTTACAAAGATGGCCCGACCCTTGGGGGCTACAGGTTGAAGCTTTTTAATTTCTTAAGCAATACCCGACCCATCTTTAAAAAGATGACACGACCCTTGGGGGCTACAGGTTGAAGCTTTTCAGAGAGAAGTATACAAGACCCGACTCATCTTCAAGAAGATGACCCAGCCCTTGGGGGCTACAGGAGGATATATAAGGCGGTTTATTCCATACATACCTCATATCTTCTCTTCATAATATTTACTAAGCCAACTTCAAAATCCCGGCTCGACGCAAGGTGGTTCAAATATCTCGCCTGAAGTTCGTCGAAGTTTAACTTCTCAATATTTGGGAGGTCAAGTCCAAACTTTCCTTTCGTCATCTTGGTTGAGACATCCCCGACAGTATGCTTTGCCAAAACATTGCGGACACGGGTCTTATGACTCGTCCCAGTAATAACGACATCATCATCTTCGGGAAGAGAGCCTTTGGCTGACTTCATGGGACTTGGCGGCTTGAGTTTCTCTTTGTGACTCGGCTCCACCGCGATGTCATCAGTTCTTGATGGAATAGCTTGGGCATCAGGAATGTTACCCGTGGGGACGCCTTCTGGAGGATCAGTGTAAGCCCCAATATCTTCATCTGGAATGTCAGGGACAGGAGAGTCTGTTTCGTCCGCTCCAGGCTTGTCAGCATTCAAAGTTGATCCGCCAATCTTCCATTTCTTGGCTTGAGCAGTACAAGGATGAAAGGGTCAGGATATACTTAATCAAAATATTATATGAAGAGTTCATACAACAATTAACATGATACCCTACGACAGAAACAAGAGGTGGTAATTTGGAGGATGCTGAGTCGCCAGATGAAGGAGGAGAAACCTATTATGGTCACGAAGTTTGATGAATACAAGCAAGGTTGTCAATAAAGCATGATAATAAACGAGAAGGTACCTCATTATGACGTTTGCGGACGGATGATTTTTCAGGCAAACCCTCCATAAGATCACCTGAAGAGCTACGGGTGTGGCGTTTTGGAGTATATAAGGCCTTCTTCAAAAGGAAGTTAGGATCCAAGTGAGCATTTGGGTGATTCATAGGAACTTTCCTACAAACCCGCCTTTGAGGTCTTTACAAGGAAATAATTGAGTCAGAAGATATGGAAATTACCTCAGCCTCTTCAGCATCGCTTTCCACGTCACCCCCCTCGAAGTTAAGTAAATGGTTAGAACAAATACGTGATGCAACACGGGGACGGTCCAAATATTTACCTCAGACACATCTTCATTATATCGAGACTCACCCACGACGGATGACTCGCCCACACCGGATTTACATTTCTTCTTCTTGGCAAGGGTTTTCACCCTTTTCACGGGCGGCTTTAGAATCCTACGTTTCTAGAAGGGTGCATTTTTCAGCAAAAGGGGAAGTTAGTTCTACCAAAGAGCATAAGAAGGCATCAAATTGAACGGATGAGAGGTAAATTTATCTACCTCTGGAGCAGGATTGGCAAGACAGAACGGTTTCTGACCAACTTTGAACAAGCCTCTTTGGTTTCACCACATAGCTTCTTCACGAGACTTTTGATTTCATTAGTGTCAAGCATGACATTCGTGAAACGCTGAGCATTGTTCAAATTGCCGTCATACTGACACATCAGACCCTCACGGCGACTCAGAGGCATGATCCACCATTCAATCCAGCATCGGATCAAGTCGACGCCAGTCAAACCATTGGCGTTCAAAGCCCTCAGCAGGGGCCAAATAAATTTATGGGCGACTTGTTCTTCCCGAGTCACAGGCTCGGGGAGTTGAAAGTCCATTGGAAGGTGATTTTCTCTATAACCTGGTATGGGATTTTCGTGATCCGGAGTGGTGTTTTTGCATTAAAACCAGGTCTTCCCCCAACCTTTGAGATGGCTGGGCAAGGCGGCAGCAGGAAAGCCAGTTTCACGCGGCCTCTGGATAGTGACTCCACCAAGCTCTAAGCTAGGACCATCAGCACATTCCGTTTGGCGGTTTAGATAGAAACATTACCTAAACAGGGAAACGGTGGGTTCTATTCCTAAGTATGCTTCACAATAAACTTGGAATTGGCACAGGCTACTGATTGAATTGGGACCCAAATCTTGGGGGTGGAGACTGAAAAAACTTGAGGGCGTCTCGGAAGAATTTTGAGCCAGGCGGAGAGAAGCCTCACTCTAAATGGTCTGCAAAGACTATTACTTCCCCTTCGGCGGGTTGAGGTCATACTTCTATGACAGGGGCTCTCCATTCAATCACCTCTTTGGGAAGAAAGGTCCCCATTGACACAAAACGTTGCAAGGCGACTTCATTAATATCAAAAGGTAACCAGTCACATTTTGATGGCTTTGACATAATGTCCCAAGCTGGAAAGAGGCCGGCTGCATGGATACAAATGGCGGGTTATTCTAATGACTAACAAGAAGGGACATCGTAATGTTTTAAATCGCCTAAGAATGAGAGGGCACATGATGATGGCAAGTCACGAAAAAGATTAAGCCGGTTTCACAATAAGCCGCCACTAGGTCATGAAGAACCACAAAAAGATTGAATTTTGCTAAGTGTTAGAAGAACATTTTTTTTCAAAACTACAGAACACAATGGATCTACCAGCGATGCAGAAAAGAAAAATTAATGGCCAAACCGAGCAGCGAAGAACAGGGGCGACACCAACTAAATGGGGATGGATTTTCGTACAAACATATCAGTAAGGTTTATTCGAGATTCATCCCGCATCCGTTCCGCTACCTATTAAGGAGTTTGCTGCGTTGGAAGGAGTGCATCAACCCGCGCCGCTAATGGTGGCGCGACAAACCCTAGAAGAACTCCGGTGAACTACAACATACGACCTGAGCGGATCTATTACAGGAAGATGAAGGCATACCTAATAAGCATCAACTGGCGGAGGAAGAAGACCGATGCTTGGCGTATGAGATGAATGGAGGCGGAATCCGTGGTTCGGAGAGGTTCGTCGGAGAAGATGCAATGGAGGTGCGCCGAGGATTGAACAACTCAAGGAGGAAGAAGACGCACCAGGGTCGGAAGTAAAAAAAGATTCCCTATCGGTATTTAAGGATCAGAGGGGGGAAATGAAAACGACGGGCGCGGGAAATTAGGAGGCGTTGCAAATCCAGAATTAATGGCGCCTCGATTTTCGGGTTGGACAGATAAGATCGAAAGGAGTCGTTGGGTGACGTCATGAAGATTCTTGGAATTTTGGAGTAAGTGACGTCATTACTTCGCGTGGCGGAAAAAATCGAGAAAGTCCACAAGCCAACAATTTTTCCGTTGGGAATAAGATGAAGTGTCAATTGAGTTGCCAAAGGTTAAAATAAAGTCTATTGACATGAATAAATTCAAGTCAATCTTGGGCCTAATGTTGGGGATATTACCCCGTTATAAGACACGCCCTATGAGACCGGGTCAGGGCAATGGCAGCTCTACCTCTACGAACAGGATGGGCCATTGTCTAAGACGTGGAAGGCGCCAAATGATACGGTTGGCCCAAGACCCGGTGAAGGCGACTTACGGTCAACGTGAGGAAGGTGACACCAGAGTCTTCCTTACGTGGGAGACAAGGCGAGTTAGAGATAGACCGGCTTACGAATTGTAATGAGGGTCGGACTCTCGTAAACCTAGAGCCTCGACCTGTATATCAAGGTGAGTCTCTAGGGTTAATAGGGTTAAGTTAAGATCAATCGAGAGGTAGGTCAGGCGAATTCGCACCCTTGTAATCGGTTCTATAACAATATACACATAGCAGGACGTAGGCTTTTACCTCAATCTGAGGGGCCGAACCTGGGTAAACTCGTCTCCCGTTTCCCGATCAACCCCTTTGAGTCACCACATAGTTGTGTTGGCTTCACCACTAAGTCCTTTCATGAGGACATCTGCCATGACAAACACATGAGAATAGAGGAGAAATGTTCTTATTTTCTTGGAGAATATCCTTTCATCAAATCCTATCTTCAATATGTCTTCAATATCTTGGTACTTTTGAAGCTCAATGCATCTTTACAACAGAGTACTCTTGTGTTATCTAACATTTGTTTTTCCCAATGTACTGCTATGTTAAGACACTCAAGATCCTCAAGGTAAGTATATGCATCAGATCCTTGTTCGTGATGACCTCTTGATTCTTGCACATATTATTTGCAAGAGGGAGTCTTGAACATGGAAGTCCTTCACTCACATATGTTTGATGCATATAGATAGGATGTCTATGACTTGTCCGGTCCTTCTACCTTGTGTGTGTCTATGCATTCCAAATAAACTATCATTTAAAAGGAATTGCACACATTTAGGGGGAGCCTCTACCAGTCATGTTTCCTTTCAAAGTTGTCACATTTTAATGCTTAACCTTACTTGAAGCTTTGATTGTATGTTGTCATCAATTACCAAAAAGGGGGAGATTGAAAGCACATATGCTACCTTGGTGGTTTTGATAATTCATGACAACATATATTGTCTCTTGGACTAACACTTTTACCTAGATATTTCAGGTTTAGTCCATGGAGAGCTTTGGCTAAAGGTTTATGTGGAGATGCCCCTTGATGCAAGAAACGAATAGGATTGGATCAGGCTTCAAGCTAGAAGACTCTTCATTTTGTATTAGGGAGAAATCACTTTTGAGTCCATAGGAAGGCCAATACTATTTAAAGCGGGTGAGGTAGTAAAATGAGCTGATTGCTCAAAGTGCTCAAAGTTAGCCACCAAAATACTCAGTCATTTTTCCCTCATAAAATTCTGTCCAATTCCACATACTCAAATTCTGTATCACCAACTCTCACATTTTGGACCCATCGAGTTTGACCTGAGACATAAACCCTAGCCATTCCCACCAAATATGTGCAACAGAATCCATATCGGTGCTACCAAGTCTGGGTAACCAACATTCTGTTGCCTAGGTACACAAAATCGGAATTTCCGAGTTTGAGTATCGGTGCTACCGAGTTTGGCCATCTGACCATCAGCCACCTTTTCGGTGCCATCGAGTTGTGTATATTGGTCCCACCGAGATTCAAAGTTACTGCCTTTGTGCTAATCGGTACCATCGAGTTTATGACTTCGGTGTCATCGAGTTTGCCACTTTAGGTGTAACGGTTGGAGTTTGTGTGTTGCCTATATATACCCCTTCACCCACCTCTCACTTGTGGGAGAAGCACTCAGAACACACACTTCATTGCCAGATCCATTTTGCGAGAGAGAACTACCTACTCATGTTTCGACACCAGGATATTCCAATCCAACCATTTGAAACTTGATCTCGAGTCTCCCTAAACTGCTTTCCAACAAATCAGTCTCTCCTACCCATGCATATTCTGTGAGAGATTGATTTTGTGTTGAGGAGACTATCTTTTGAAGCACAAGAGTAAGGAGTTCACTGATCTACCACATCTATTACCTTTTGGAGGGTGGTGCCTCCTAGGGTGGTTAGATGTCGCTTGGGAGCCTCCTACTTCGTGTTGTGGAGTAGAACCAAGATGTTTGGAAGGGCAATGTCGGTGAAAGGATCGACACCTATGGGGGCCTCAACGGTCCCCTTTGCTGGTTTGGCGGGGAGAGGGGTCGCGGCAAGACCAGAACCAACCGTCAGGGTTCGATAAGGTCGTTTTTACCCAGGTTCGGGCCACGTTGTGTGTAAAACCCTACTCCTACATGTTCTTTGTTATTTGTTTTAGTTTACTGTAGGTATGTCCCTCTTACAGCATTTTGATTGGTCAAAAATCCAAAAAAGCCCTTTCTACTGAGCCTCGGGCCTCCTTTTATAGGCGCAGGGGTCACCACAGTGGCTCATCGGGTGAACGGTGGGTTCACGAGTGGAACAACGCCCACCGCCCGCCACAGTGTTACTGCGGCACATTAAATGCTTCGAGAAACTTCCTGACCTCTGATACGTCTCCGTCGTATCTACTTTTCCGAACTCTTTTGCCCTTGTTTTGGACTCTAATTTGCATGATTTGAATGGAACTAACCCACACTGATGTTGTTTTCAGCAGAATTGCCATGGTGTTGTTTTTATGCAGAAATGAAAGTTCTCGGCACGTCTTAAAAATTTAGGGAGATTTTTTCTGGAATAAAAGAAAAAATACATGCGCAAAGATCGAACGGAGGGGGCGTGCCAGAGGGCCACAAGCCCACAGGCCGCGGCCACCCCCTATGGCTGCGCCGTGAGGGCTTGTGGGGCCCACGTGGCACCACCGCCCCCAATCTCAGTTCTATATCTTCTGTTTCGCCTGGAAAAAAATCAGAGAGAAGATTTCATCGTGTTTTGCGATACGGAGGCGCCGCCACATCCTGTTCTTCATCTGGAGGGCAGATCTGGAGCCCGTTTCGGGATCCGGAGAGGGAAAATCGTCGCCATCGTCATCATCAACCTTTCTCCATCGACAATTCCATGATGCTCTTCATCGTTTGTGAGTAATCTCACCGTAGGCTTGCTGGACGGTGATGAGTTGGATGAGATCTATCATGTAATCGTGTTAGTTCTTGACGGGGATTGATCCCTAGTATCCACTATGTTCTAGATTGATGTTGCTACTACTTGGCTATGCTTAATGCTTGTCACTAGGGCCCGAGTGCCATGATTTCAGATCTGAAACTATTATGTTGTCGCCAATATATGTGTGTTTTAGATCCTATCTTGCAAGTTGTAGTCACCTACTATGCGTTAGGACCCGGCAACCCCGGAGTGACAATAGCCGGAACCACTCCCGGAGATGACCATAGTATGAGGAGTTCATGTATTCACCGCGTGTTAATGCGTTGGTCTGGTTCTTTATTAAAAGGAGAACCTTAATATGCCGCAGTTTCCATTAGGACCCCGCTGCCACGGGAGGGATGGACAATAGATGTCATGCAAGTTCTTTTCCCTAAGCACGTATGACTACATACCGAATACATGCCTACATTAGATTGACGAACGGGGGCTAGTTACATATCTCTCCGTGCTATAGCTGTTACATGATGAATCACATCTGTCACACTCATCCATCACCGATCCACTGCCTACAAGTCTTTTACAAATGGTCCTTGCTACGTTACTTTGCCTAGGCTTGTCCCTTACTACAAGAGGGATTGGGCCACTTTGCTGCTGTCACTTTGCTGTTGTTACTTTGCTGCTGCTGCTATTACTGTTCCTTGCTACCCTGCTGTTACTTGTTGCAAGACTTTGTTGGTGCCGTTGCCGAGGCAAGGTAAGCGGTACTGACAATCCCATCAACCAAGTCTTTTTCTGGCACCGTTGCTATCATACTACCTTGCTACTGATCCTTTGCTTGCAGACACTAATCTTTCAGGTGTGGTTGAATTGACAACTCAACTGCTAATACTTGAGAATATTCTTTCGCTTCCCCTTGAGTCGAATCAATACATTTTGGTTGAATACTCTACCCTCGAAAACTGCTGCGATCCCATACGCTTGTGGGACATCAACCTCGTCAGGGGGTTGGACACGTACCCACACGTGGCAACTTCGGGGTGTTGCGCTGGCGTGTGGGTGTACGCGTGGTCCATGCATCGGCGGTGGCGTGTTCGTCGGTGGAGGCGTTCACAGGACACGAAGGCGCCCTCGGCCCGCGCCTCTCTCGAGGCCTTCTTTCCCTCCCCGGCAGGGTTACCTTGCCGGGGGCTCTGCTTGTTCCTCTCGGCAGGGAGGTGATGGCCTGTCGAGCCCTTGTCAATCTTCCCGGCAAGGATGGCTTGCCGAGGCTCAGGCCTTCTTCTTGGCGGGAGGGTCTCGCCTTGGCAGTGTTTATCTTCCCGGCGGGGAGCTCCTATCGGGGCCTCTTCTTCATTCCCAACAAGCGAGCGCTTGCCAGGGCCTTGCAGTCTGTACTTTGTGGGCTTCCAAGCCTCGCTGACGCCCTATGCTCCAGCGACGCGCCTTGCCGCTGTGGAGAGGGCTGCCGGTGTCCGCGCACTAGTCCGGGGCACTGGAGACCCTGGTCTTTAGTGAACCAACAGGAGCGCCCAGGCCTGGGCCACACACGCATGCGAGGCGTTGTTGGGCCAGGCCCAAAGCGGCGCGCGGACTCGCAGGCACCGGGCTTATCGGAATCGAGCCTTTGCAGGCTTTCTTTCCCCACGTCGCGCATTGAACGCACGAAGTGGGAGGGTGCGCGGCGTGCTTGTGATGGCCCCTTTATTCCCTGAAAGCGCTTCTGCCACGCGTAGTGCATGCGCAGCGGCGGTCGGGCAAGTGGTGATCGTGGCCTTCAAAAGCCGCGGGCATGGATGGGCCCGCCCCTGCATGCATTGGCCCGTCAGGGCAGTTCCATATTCCGCCTGTGACTTGAGGGTGATCGGGCGAGAGGGGTGGTGGCTTCTGGAGCGAGGAGGGTGGCCTTCGAGCTTTGCCCTATAAATTAGGGTGTTTGCACGGAGGTTTTGCCCATCGATCTCACTCTCGAAGCCTTCAGCGCTTGTCACCTTGTCTCTCTTGCTTCTTGTCAACTTTTACGGTGGCACCCGTCCCTAACCATGGTTAGGGGATGGGGCCGACCTCCGTTGGCCGCCAGGGCAGCAAGGCGATCCCGCTCAGATCAAGCCACAACTTCTGGGGCCGCAGCCAGCAACAGACCCATCGACCGTGGCGGAAGAGGCTCGGGGGGCCGAGGACGCCGGGGACATGGTCGAGGGAGGTGGAGCCCTACTCCAGCGTCACCGGCTTCCCTTGGGCTTGTCGGGCTCTCGGACGGAACGACGCTGGAGTTCGTCGTGGAGTTGCGCGACGCTCCGCGCGGTCATCTAGACCTCCCCTCCATTTCACTAGGGCGTTGGAGGCCGCCAAGCCCCCGGTCTTGTGGTTGCGGGCGCACGGATGCTCCCATGGCACCATGCAGGCGCGTGTGGAGTATCCGAAATGCCACTCCATGCTGCTTGGGCGGGGCTGGAAAGCCTTCGCTCGCGCCCATACCCTCGAGGATGGGCATATCCTCCGCTTTAAGCTAGCGGGAGTTAATATGCTATCCGTCAAGTTTTACGGGTGCACAAGTGTGCGTCTCAGCTGCTGCGAAGAGAGCTTGAGCAGCGCCGAGTGTCCCTCCTCGAGCGAAAGCGATGAGGGGGACAACGGCGGCAGTGGCGCTCTTGGCAGGTCGGGATCCCGGGGGGTCAAGTAGGAGTATGACTGCCCCAGCTCTAACTGACTGCTGTCCCTGCCGCTGAGGTCACTCACGCCGTGCCCCCGCCTAGCGGAGGCACCTTGCCGGAGCTGGCGTCGCTGCCTCGTGTTCGCGAGGGAGGCACCTCCGCAAGCTCCGACTTCTCGATGCCCTCTGCTTGGGCCACCTCACCGGAGCGGGTGCTGCCCCCAGGCCCCAGGAGGAGGCCTACTCGCGGACTCCGGATCCTTCGCCCCTTCATGTGCCCTGCTCTGTGGGATACGGCGAGAGGAGGGTCAGGCGGTGCTTGCCAGGGCTGATCTTGTTCTCGTCGCCACAGTGCTAGTCCTGGGGAGCCAGCCCTAGCCGCGTCACGGGCTCCGCCTTTTTGTCTTCTTGAACTTCACTCCTTCGCATAGGTTGTCCCTCGTCAAAATACAGAGTCTTTAGGTTAGACAACAATGCTTTGTAAGTGAAATCAAATGTATCGAGACAAATGAATGAATCGATGCATCCTTTATTCGACTCTCCTCTTCTACGATTATTCTCTTGCACTTTTCGGATGCTTGCCGGCTTGACTTATCCTGCCGCGAGTACTTAGAGGAGCGGATCCTTAGAAAACTCAACAGAGGAGGTCGTCACCGGCAAGACTCCTTGCCGCACTCAGTGCAACCATGTAAATTGTCGAGCGCGGCTCGAGGCGAAATACGGTGCTACGTAGCCATCCGAAACACTGAATGAGTTCTAAACGAGATGAGGGCGCTATGTGGCCGCTCAAGTCGTTGAACAGGCTCGAAACAAAGTCGGAGTGCACTGATCCTAGCAAGGTCCATCTACACGCGAGATTTTCATACAAAAGTCGATGCTTCAAAAGGATACAACTAGTCTACCAAGAGTCTGGCAAGAGGTTTGCCTCTGTACTTATCTTGCTCGTCGCGGCATTCTTAGACGCAGCATCTGAAGGTGCTGCCGGGGAGGAATATCTTGCACCCCCGGCAAGCTGACGTTGCCCCTAGCAGCGTCCTTGCCGACGAGGTTCTCGTCGGTGGCTTTTGGCCACACTGAAGGAAAGAGGCGCGCCGGGATGCAACACTTTCTCACCTCTTTTGCAAGAGGTTTGCTGGCAGAGCCCCCGAGTGCATCTTTCTGGCGTCACAATGCTCCAAGGAGAAATGCGAGCCGGAGGGCGCGTAAAGGGGCGGTTCGGGGCTTCGGATGCGTCCTTGATGACCATGCAGCACTTCGGAGATATGCGATGGCCGTAGTAAGCGTCGGAGGCCTGGCGGAAGCCCACTGTCACACCCTCGACAGCAGCGCGGGCATTCCAAGGAGGTGTTTCGCCAAGCGATGCAGACCTCGGGGCTTCCGCTCCTTCCACCTACGCTCGCATAACACCTATGGAGGCGCTATGTGCTCTCGCGCGTGGGCAGAGCAGCCACTGCCTCCTCCCGCTCCGGGAAGTTGGTGCGGCGAACTGAGATCCGTGGAGCCGTTGAACAGCTCGTCGGATCGGGACGACGCTAAGCCAGCCTGCTTCCGGCGACTCCCCCTACCTGGCGTGCCAAATATGTCGATGAAAGGATCAACACCTATGGGGGACTCAACGGTCCCCTTTGCTGGTTTGGCGTGGAGAGGGGTCGCGGCAAGAGCAGAACAAACAGTCAGGGTCCGACAAGGTCGTTTTTACCTAGGTTTGGGCCGTGTTGTGCGTAAAACCCTACTCCTGCATGTGTTTTTTTACTTGTTTTAGTTTACTGTAGATTTGTCCCTCTTACAACCTTTCGATTGATCAAAAAGCCAAAAAAAGCCCTTTCTACTGAGCCTCAGGCATCCTTTTATAGGCGAAGGGGTCACCACAGTGGCTCAGCGGGTGAACGATGGGTTCACGAGTGCAACATCGCCCACCGTCCGCCACAGTGTTACTGTGGCGCATTAAATTCTTCGACAAACTTCATGACCTCGTCAAGGGGGGTTGGACACATACCCACATGTGGCAACTTCGGGGTGTTGCGCTAGCGTGTGGGCTAACGCGTGGTCCATGCATCGGCGGTGGCGTGTTTGTCAGTGGAGGCGTTCACAGGACGCGTAGGTGCCCAGGGCCCGCGCCTATCTCTGGGCCTTCTTTCCCTCCCTGGCAGGGTTACCTTGCTGGGGGCTCTTCTTGTTCCTCTCGGCAGGGAGGTGATGGCCTGCCGAGGCCTTGTCAATCTTCCCGACAAGCATGGCTTGCCGGGGCTCAGTCCTTCTTTGGCGGGAGGGTCTTGCCTTGGCAGTGTTTACCTTCCTGGCGGGGAGCTCCTACCGGGGCCTCTTCTTCATTCCCAACAAGCGGGCGCTTTCCGGGGGCATGCAGTATGTACTTGGTGGGCTTCCGAGCCTTGCTTCCGCCCTTTGCTCTAGCGACGCGCCTTGCCGCTGTGGAGGGAGCTGCCGGTGTCCTTGCACTAGTCCGGGGCACTGGAGACCCCGGTCTTTAGTGCACCGATAGGCAAGGAGATCGCCTACTTCGTGAAGATCTACCGCGAGTAAGGCTAGTCCTTCGTGGGCGAAAGCCGTGGTGGAATAGACAAGGCCACTTCTTCGTGGACCCGTTGTGGGTGGATCCCTCCATGGACTCTAGCAGCCATTACCCTCCATGGGTTGAAGTCTCCACTAACATGGACGTACGATAGCGCCACCTATTGGAACAATGCCAAAAATCGTTGTGTCATCCTCTTTGCGTTTGATCTCCTAAACTCTACTCCTTTACATGTGCATAATATTTACTTTTCCACTGTCTTATATGTTGACTAGCATGTGTACGGTGTACTGGACTTGTCAGAATTGCTGGATTTCTGCCTTCCTTGAAATTGGGTTAAGCTTGGAATTCTATCTTGACAAGTAGTCTATTCACCTCCCTCTAGACACATCTTCTACCGATCCCACAATTGGTATCAGAGCAAGGTCTCCAAAACCTCGGTTTAATCACCGTTGGAGGAAGATGAGTGTGACTTGTTCCGGGATTTTTAGTTGTAGAGTGCCTATTCTTGACAGGGAGTACTTTAGACAATTGAAAGATGAAATGCTTGATATATTTAATGACTTCCATTTGCGCAAGTATGTTGAATATCCCTATGCGCCTCCCATTGATCCCATACACCCTTCTCATGAAGATGAAATTGATATGCTTGGTAATCTTAACACTGTCAATCTAATCATTAGAGGATTATCAAGATATGTGCTTAATCATTTGCAAACTTTGAGTGTGCTCATACCTTCTGTAAAGACTTAGAGAAAAGATATCCAAATTATTCCTTGAAAAATCTTGATATCCTTGTCTACAAATGCATTTCTATTCAAAAAATGAAGCCAACTGATCCTAATTTTGATAAATGCCTAATTGACTTCGTGACCTCATGCGTTCCAAAGGAGATGTCCTTACTATTAAGAATATCATTGTTGAAGCCATTTGAATGCATAAACATGAACATTTTCATAATCAAAATTATGGTGAAACTCTTATTTCTTATGAGGGAACTTCATCTGATGATGACTATGTGGAGCATGACTACTACGATGAAGATGACGACTTTGACATCGAGTATGAGAAGACCATGAAGAACCTTAGTCTTATGGCGAACCTTGGAGACTACATGGCCGGTGGAAAGGAGCGGGTTCTCGACAGTGGATGCACCGATCAAATGACAGGAGATAAAGACATGTTCCATGATATCACACCAATCCGTGGACCTCGAGTGTATGTGACTTTTGGAGATAAGGTAAGGTACTTGGTCTTGGTAAGGTGGTCGTATCTCATGATAGTTCCATTCAAAATGTCATGCTTGTTGAATCCCTTGGCTACAATCTTCTTTCCGTATCTAGACTAGCAGACTTTGGTTTTGATGTGCTATTTACAAAAGTTGACTGCCGAATGTTTTGTAGCGACAACCACAACATCGTCTTTACTGGTTTCCGTAGAGGTGATCTATACATTGTTAATTTCTCTAAGATATCCAAACCCGGTACATGTCTTATTGCAAAATCTTCTAAAGGTTGGTTATGGCATAGAAGGCTAGGACATGTTGGTATGCGTAATCTTGACAAACTTATTAAAGGTGATCATATTCTTGGTGTTAAAGATGTTATCTTTGACAAAGATAAATTTTGTAGTGCTTGTCAAGCAGGAAAGCAAGTTCGTGGAAGTCATGTCGTGAAGAACATCATGACTACTAGAAGACCACTCGAGCTGCTTCACATGGATCTCTTTGGTCCCAATGCTTACAAGAGTCTCGCTGGAAATTCTTATGGTTTAGTCATTGTTGATGACTTTTCCAGATTCACATGGGTATTCTTTCTTAATGATAAGTCGCATGTACAAAAGATCTTCAGGAACTTTGCTCGCAAAGCTCATAATCAGTTTGAAGTGAAGATCAAGAAGGTTCAGAGCGACAACGGAACGGGGTTCAAGAACACGAATGTGGATACTTTTCATGACGTAGAAGGTATCTCACATGAGTTCTCGATGACGTACACACCTCAACAAAATGGAGTTGTTTAGAGGAAGAACCGGACTCTCATAGAGATGGCTAGAACGATGCATGACGAATACAAGACTCCAAGACACTTTTGGGCAGAAGCCATGGAAACAACTTGCATGCCATAAACCGATTCTATCTACACAAGCTTCTCGATAAAATGGCATACGAGCTACTCACTAATATCAAACCCCAAGTTGGATACTTTCGGGTATTCGACTCTAAGTGCTATATTCTTGATAAGCATCGACACCCTAAATTTGCACCTAAATATTATGAAGGTTTCCTACTCGGTTACGGATTCAACTCTCACACTTACCGTTTCTACAACAACTTCACTCGAAAAGTTGAAGAGACGGTAGATATGAAGTTTGATGAGACTAACGGTTCGCAAGTCGAACAATTGCCAAATGATGTAGGAGCTAAGGAACCTTCGGAAGCTATCAAAGACTTTTCCATTGGCAAGATTCATCCCATAGAGGTGAAGGAAAGCACTTCATCAATTCAAGTGGAAGATCCTACTTCGCGTCAAGGAGAACCAAAAAATGACATGGACGCATCCACAAGCGGTACACGACATGATGAAGAAGAGGAAGAAGAACATCGTGATGATCCACCTCAACCTTCCTCACAACCACCTCAAGGGGATGACAATGTCAATGACAACATGCCAGATGATGATGATGAAGAAGAAGCTCCACCATCCAACAAGAAGAAGCTGTCAAGAGTTAGAGCAAGAGTGGACAAAGATCACCCATTGAATCAAATCTACGGTGACATAAAAACTGGGAGAATCACTCTCTCTAAATCACATTTAGCTAACTTTTGTGAGCATTATTATTTCATATCTAGCATTGAACCTTTGAAGGTTGAATAATCCCTTGAAGATCTAGATTGGGTGAATGCCATGCACGAAGAGCTACACAACTTCGAGAGGAACCAAGTATGGACACTTGTTCAAAATCCTGAAGGCGAGCAGAGCATCATTGGTACAAGATGGGTCTTTCGGAACAAACAAGATGAAGACGGATAAGTTGTACGCAACAAGGAAAATCTCGTAGCCCAAGGATACACGCAAGTCGAAGGTATGGACTATGGTGAGACATATGCTCCCGTTGCTAGACTTGAAGCCATTCACATTCTGCTACTTCTCAAACAACAGTGCTAGAAATTGACACGTTGACGGAGACTGGGCTTGCGTTGGTTTTTCCCTTGAAGAGGAAAGGGTGATGTAGCACAGGAGCAGTAAGTATTTCCCTCAGTTTGAGAACCAAGGTATCGATCCAGAAGGAGGGTCTCGTCAAGTTCAGAGTACCTCCGCAAACACAAACAAGCTTGCACCCAACGCTTCAAAGGGGTTGTCAATCCCTTCAAGATTGTTTGCAAAAGTGAGACCTGAAGGCGGAAAGTGCAATGAAGTAAAAAGTGTAAGGTTGAAAATATGGTGTGGAGTAGACCCGGGGTTCATAGTGTTCACTAGAGGCTTCTCTCAAAATAGAAAATATCACGATGGGTGAACAAATTACTGTCGAGCAATTGATAGAACCGCGCAAAGTCATGATGATATCTGAGGCAATGATCATACATATATGCATCACGTCCGAGACAAGTAGACCAATACTTTCTGCATCTACTACTATTACTCCACACATCGACCGGTATCCAGCATGCATCTAGTGTATTGAGGTCATGACGAACAGAGTAACGCTTTAAGCAAGATGACATGATGTAGAGGGATAATCTCAAACCAATGATGAAAACCCCATCTTTTTACCCTTGATGGCAACAAAACGATGCGTGCCTCGCTACCCCTTCTGTCACCGGGTGAGGTCACCGCGCGGTATAACCCAAAACTAAGCACTTCTCCCATTGCAAGAATCATAGATCTAGTTGGCCAAACAAAACCCACAACTCGAAGAGAATTACAAGGATATGAAATCATGCATAAGAGAGATCAGAAGAAATTCAAATAAGATTCATAGATAATCTGATCATAAATCCACAATTCATCGGATCTCGACAAACACACCGCAAAAGAAGATTACATCGGATAGATCTCCATGAAGATCATGGAGAACTTTGTATTGAAGATCCAAGAGAGAGAAGAAGCCATCTAGTTACTAGCTATGGACCCGTAGGTCTATGGTGAACTACTCACGCATCATCGGAGAGGTCATGGTGTTGATGAATAAGCCCTCCGTATACGAATCCCCCTCCGGCAGGGCACCAGAACGTGCCCCAGATGGGATCTTGCGGAGACAGAAGCTTGCGGCGGCGGAAAAGTGATTTCGATGATCTCCTGACTTTTTTCGGGATTTTTAGGGAATATATAGGCGCAACCGCTAGAGCACAGGGCGCCCAGGGGGCCCACAAGCCTGTGGGCCGCGGCCTACCCCCCTGGCTGCGGGGTGGGGGCTTGTGGGGCCCCTGAGGCTCCCTTGCCTTAGCTCCCAATCTTCCCGATCTTCTTCCGTTACAGAAAAAATCTTTTCGGGGATTTTCTTCCGTTTGGACTCTGTTTCAAAATCTCCTCTGAAAGGGGTCAAAAACATGGAAAAAACAGGAACTGGCACTTGGCACTGAGTTAATAAGTTAGTCCGAGAAAATATATAAAATGCATGCAAAACATCCAAAGTTTGAAAAGATAATAGCATGAAACCATCAAAAATTATAGATAAGTTGGCGACGTATCACATTCTTCTAGCTTATGCCAATCACCATGATATAACTCTGTACCAAATGGATGTCAAAAGTGCCTTCTTCAATGTAGAAATTGAGGAGGAAGTTTATGTTAAACAACGTCCTGGATTTGTGAACCCTAAGACACCTGATCATGTTTACAAACTTCATAAAGCTTTATATGGTCTAAAACAAGCCCCTAGAGCTTGGTACAAATGGCTAACGAAGTTCCTTATAGAAAAGGGTTTTGAGATTGGTAAAATTTATGCAACCTTATTCACTAAAAGAGTTAATGGAGAACTATTTGTTTGCCAAATTTATGTGGATGATATTATCTTTGGTGTTACTAACCCACATTTTAGTGAAAAGTTTGGAAAGTTGATGTCAGAGAAGTATAGATGTCCATGATTAGTGAACTGAAGTTCTTCCTTGGATTGCAAATCAAAAAATTGAGAGAAGGTACATTTATCTCTCGTACCAAGTACACCAAGCACTTAATCAGAAATTTCAACATGCAAGAATGCAAAGGTATGAGAACCCCCATGCCTACTAGTGGACATCTTGACCTCACTAAGGAGGACAAACCCGTTGATCAAAAGGTTTATCGATCAATGGTTGGTTCATTGCTATACTTATGTGCCTCCCGTCCTGACATCATATTGAGCATTTGCATGTGTGCCCGATACCAAGCAGCACCAAAAGAGTCTCACCTATTAGCTGTAAAAAAGATAGCGAGATACCTTATACACACACCAAACTTTGGCATATGGTATCCCAAGGGATCTTCTTTTAATCTTGTTGGCTATTCCGATTCAGACTATGCTGGAGAAAAGGTTGACTTAAATTACACCACTGGTACATGTTAATTTCTTGGGAGATCTCTTGTGTCTTGCTCATCCATGAAACAAAACTCGACATCCTTATCTACTCCCGAAGCTGAATACATTGCCGCTGGATCATGCTGTGCACAGCTACTTTGGATGACTCAAATTCTTAAGGATTATGGCACTCATGTTAGAAAAGTTCCATTATTATGTGACAATGAAAGTTCTATTAAGATTTCCTATAATCATGTGCAACATTCTAGAACAAAACACAACCAAGTTCGACATCACTTCATTTGTGATCATGTTGGTAAAGGAGATATAAATATCAAGCATGTTCGTACTGACAAATAATTAGCTGATATCTTTACCAAACCACTTGATGAGAAAGTGTTCTATCATTTGAGGAGTGAGTTGAACACCATTGATGGTTCAAACCTAAGCTAGACTCACTCGGATGCATGCAGGGGCATGAGCTTGATTGCCCATTCCATGATGCCATTGATATGACTATCCTACATCTTGGAAACTATGCTCCCTTGTATTGGATCTAACCTTTTGAAGGTACTTGGAAGAAATACACTCCACAAGATTGCAGTCAACTCATACCAAAAAAATCTTGACATGGCCAAGTATCAACAACCTTTTCTTCGGAGATGGAGGAAGAAGACAACAAAATCATATCCTTGACAATTCTATGATATTGAATTTCACTTATGTCATTTGGATATATTATGTTCTTCCGTGCGTGACTAACCATTGTAGGTGAAAAGTGAACCAAAACGGCATGGATTGCTCCCAACTCAAGATGATCTTCATCAACTTTGAACATCCACAACAAGTTCACCTACATGCCACACCATCAGCATCATACGAAGGTAGGTACTCATATTCTTGATAAATCTCGACACCAATTCATGGGGTAAAGCAACTCAAGTGATATGAAGACATTGACATGCTTAATCGAAAAATGGTAACCCCTTTTTGAGCTTAACGATGAGTATGACCTATGATCAAGCATCCTTGCTTGACCCCTCAAGTCAAATACTCTAATATAGGTGACGTAGTCACCGCCCCACATCTAGATGGAGATTATTGTATGGTTCACATTTGGCATTTCATATTCTTTTGGAACCATTTAAATCTCATCTAAATGTATGTATATATTTCAAAAACTTCAATTTTTTTTGCTGCCACCTTATGTTTCTCTTTTACTTTTGTTTCTTTCACAATTGGTATCTTTTACAATTGGAATCTTGAAACAATTATTCCATTCTTATCTATCTATTTTTAGTAAGGAGTTGATTTACATTGCAACTCGGTCTCACCAATCTAGGAAACTCGGTCCAATCAATTTCTCCTAAAGGCCCGTTTCTCATTCTCGGTTCTCCTGAACCAATTTGCCTCGATGACTCCGATATTATCACTGCCTTAAAACAATTCTGATATTTACTTCTGTTTTTTGCCTTAGGGAGAGATATATTATCAGTCATCCCATGTTTCATTGCCTCCTAACATCTTATTGAAAATCTTTCTGAGACAAAATCTGTTTTAGCATTATTTTTCTTGGGGGAGAAAACTCCTCTTGGTGGAGAAAAACCTTAGTGATCCCATACAATATAAGAGGGACACTAGTAGGAGAAACCCTACTAGTAGCGCTAGTTTTACCCTTAGCAGTAGCGCTGTGGCCCGCGCTACTACTAACGCGCAACATCTAACCTGTTAGCAATAGCGTTGGATTTACAGCGCTATTGATACTTACGTTAGCAGTAGCGCTGGAATAAAAAAAGCGCTGCTGCTACTATTCCAGCACTACTGCTAATGTTCCTACTTTCAATAATTAATTCTAGTCGTATTAATGCCTCCTCATTTGTGCATGCTATATACAGTAGTTTCATCATATCATAATAAACATGTATTATTCTCATCATATCATACACATATAACATAGTCTCGTCATTTATACCAACATCATCATTATCCAACACAAATATCATTATCCAACAGAAATATCATCAAATCTCGAAAATAGCGATACACACAAGTCATGGCACACCCACAAGTTTCATCATCCCTATCTAAACCATCATGTAAAAGAGAAGAGCGACCAGCATGAGCAATAGCGCAACTATGTAATACTTCTAGAGGTACCGGTTTCGCTCCCTCTCTTGCCGTAGCATCCACTTCAAGTAACTATTTTCCGCTTCGGCTCTACTGTCGAACCCTCTGTGGCTAGCCGTCGGGTACCTGTCCACCCGGGCCTGAGCATCTGGCCAGTGGGCGTACACCCCTGGAACCCTCCCAATGAATATGACGTCGCAGTCCTTCGCCATCTCCGATCTATGTACCTGCATCGTTAGTTGATTAATTCAACGATGTATAATATGCAATATAATGTACTTGAGAAACACAAAGAGGCATATATAGTTAGCAGAATACAAGCAGTAAACATAAATAATGAAGTTCCTCATACACAAACTAATTAACCATAGCGATGTATATGCTAGTTCATAGAAAGCGGGTAGTACTGCTTATAAACACACATTGTCATCGTCAATCACTCCTCCATGTCGGCGCCCCAATCTTCATATTCATGGATGAATGACCCGAGCTTGTTGAAGGGCTTTAGGTCCAGACCTGAGCGTGTAGTAGTTCTCGGACATTCTCCCGCCTCATTGGCCCATGGAAGAACATCCCTCCTTGTTCGACGACCTGCTTCATGAGCACTTGGGCAAGTTCACACTATATGTGATAAAACTCAGCTCGGATTGGATGATCTGGTGTACTTCCTATGTTTGTGGCCCAATTGACAATCTCGGCATCGCCGGAAGTAGCTGACATGCGAAGGCGTTATCTATCCCTTATGTACTCGATCATATGGTGCATGAGGTAGAATCCATCAGGCTTACTACCGTTCGGTTGTTGGATGCAGTAGAAGTCAGTCTTATGGCCGAAAGTCGACGCTTGTTTCCTGTACTTTTTCAACTGGATATATCCACTAGTAAGGTTGTAGGTGAAAATGGCACTATCGAGAACACTCTTTATGTGTGTGTAATCTTTTTTCTCGATGTTCTTCGATGAGTCAAAGTACAGAGCATGGGAGTCTTGTGGGTACAGACAGATGAGGACGCTCCCCCCACTGCGCAAAATAGGTACAACTCAAATTAGCCTCAATGCTTGCAAAGGAATGATCAAAACAATCGAAATGATATCCGCGGATGACTTACGTGGGATGATAAGGCAGGAGAATCATTTCATTTTCCTTATTAGCGATCATGAAATCGCAGATGTACTTGCTCGCATAGTCATGGTGCTCTTTGCAGACTGCCCAGAAGCTATCATGCATAAAGTACGGGTCCGCGACGCAAATATATTCTATGTTCTCGCGCGTGATGATGTAGTTGAGATACAACGCATCCACGCGAATGAACTAAAAATCCAGCTTGGTCATGTGGAACATGTCGTAGATGTAGTCAAATCGGAGGATGAACTTATCCGCGGGCCATTTGTCGGCGTATGACATTGCACCGGAACCTGAGCCGGGTAAAGCGCGTATCTTGCTTTTCCCGTGTTGAGAAGCCTTCTCTCTATGGACAGCACATCATCATGAAGTCTCCTTAGATCATTGTTATGTACGTTCTCTAGCGCTTCTTGAGGTAGGGTCGGGTTGCCGGCAACATGGAAAAGATCTGCACCTATGACATGTATTATGTCTACCTCCCGGGGCTTTAGAGGCGGCTTGTTGATTGATGAAGTTGTGGCGCCTTAAGATCCTTTCTTCCCGGTCTCCTGCTTCGCTTCTTGGCAGGTGGCAGTAGTGAGCCCGGCATACCTTCCCTAACCACCACCCCCAGCGTTGTCGGGCTAATTACCAGTGGACGACCCCCGTGCTGTTCTTGCTGGGTAGAGGCGGCTTCTGGAGGCGTCTCCTGCGAGGATCGCATGAAGAGAGATTTTTTGCAATCAGCCGTAGGATGTTGCGGCTCTGACAATTCAGGCATCATCAAGTCATCTCCATGCTCATAGCCTGAGTCATACTACCGAGCATCGTCATAGCCGGTATTGATATACTGGTTAGGGTCATAAGCATCCTTCATGACATCATCAGCATTTGATTCTTCGATGAGGGCGATGCCAGCTAGCACTAATGGAGGCTCTCCCTCGCTGCGTCGACCGCTATCACCCGCCACGACAGGTGCAGGTAATTGGGTAGGTGGGGTGGTGTCTATACCTTGTTGGGGAGTTGTCATTGGTGTGCTAACGGGCGCCTCGACACGAAGGTGAGTCTTCGGCCAAGGCAAGATCCAGCTCTTGCATGTGTCAATCTGTTTAGGGGTCTCGTCGTCAGCAACTGGTATTGGAAGATGCAAATCCTCGTAGCCAGCTGCTTCCACACTGGCCACAAAAACTTTGAAGACACCATGTGGCATCTATCGGTTGTGGAGCATGCGGTCCTTCGACATCATGATTGTTGCCTTTCCCACGTCCACCTTCAAGATGTTGACATCATACAGTAGGGTGCACTGGGTTTCATCGGCCTATGAAGACATGACTACAACGTCAGACATCTGAAAGGCAACTGAAATGGAAGACTATATAGACATGCTGGTGAAGAGTGTATGATGCGTAATTACCGTGATGGCGTTGAGCTCATCCAAAGACGAAGCCCCGGTGAGCACGCCACATACGGAGGACGGGCTGCTATGAACCAGAGCAAGACCAGGTACGGGAGCATGTGCGGTTGCTTGAGAAGGTGCTGGTGGTGCGATGTTCATCCAATTTCTCTCGACAAAGCTGAGAAGGGGAAAGTCCTCTGGCCCTTTTTCTGGATTCCTCCTCGCATACTCAAAAACTACCGAAACCAATTGGCTCAAGGAAGCTGCCACAACTACATCGACCTTATCGTCGATTACCTGGAACAAGTCTTCTTTCATCTCATCTTTGCTCTTATCGACCGCCAGCGCGACCTTCTCATCAATGGTCTGTTGAGAAAGTTGTTGTCTCTTCTTTTTCCTCCCGCTTCGCGTGGTATCAATTCATTCACGAGGCGCCATCTCCGACTCCGTTCACATGTCCATACGATGGAGGTTTGTCCACCGAATCGTTTTTCAGTATGTTCAGGGCCCGGTTGACCGGGTTGTCCCACTTAGGCCTCGCCAATGACTGAGACGACTCGTCACTTTCAACTGCCTTTTGGTGTTGCTCTTTTTGCAAAAGGAATGTGGATGGTTTATAAATGAGACAAAACTTGTTGTCAAATTGATTGGAAGCAAATTATATAAGGTGGTAATACAACAATTACCTGTTGTAGTCTCATGAACTCTCTCGTGTTCGGGTCCCTGTAAAAGACCTTATTGATGGGGACCCACCGGTGTAGGGCCCTGATCCAGTCACGCTCCTGCGGGTCGGTGAACTCCGCCCGGGGGTCGGGTATTCCGTGACTTTCACGTTCGGCATCCTCCTTTGCCCACATCTTCCTCTTCCCCTCGTAACCACGGCTTCCGAGGAGGTGGGCAGGCGTGTTCCTGGCAAGGAGCTCCTTCATTTTCTCGAACTTTTTTTGCGCTTCTTCTGTAGTGCAAGTCTCCTTGAATTTTTCTAAGTCCTCTTCCGTTAGTGACGGATTGTCAGCATGAATCTTGGACCATGATTCATTCTTCAGAATCGGTTTTTTCACCCTAACTTTCCATGCGGACAAGGTGTTGGTGAACGTCACCATTGCCTTGCTTTTTATCTTTGTCATGGGTTCATCATCCCATGGAAGTTTTTTAGTCCGCCCGGGGAACAAGAACCTATTGTGCAACTTCTAAGGAGCGTGTGCTCCATATGTGGTATCTTCTTTAACTTTTCATCATTGATGTTGGCGGTTTCCTCGAGGATGCATCCTAGTTGATTGCCTTAGCACTTGCGTGCTGACTCCGACGCCGTTGGCTCTAATTTCATGGGGTGCATCGCCGTGACCACAATTTTTCCGGTGTCGAGCTCGTTTGCTTTTCTTGTCCTCTTCGGATTCTGTCCTTCATCGGACACGTCAACATCATCGCCGGTCTTGGTGCCGGTGGCAGTGTTGCTGTCGGGGTTGGTCTCATTGCCACCCTGCATCCGCTTCTCCCATTGGTCCAGGTACTCAAAAAAATGATTAGCTTCCTCAAAATGGTCTTCTTCGTGGCAACTAGAACCCCCGGCTTCGTCGTGGCTAGACATATTAATTTCCTACACGTATTTAAGTATAATAGTTTAATTCTAGGCCGAATAACATGAATAATAAAAGGGGGAATATATTTGGTCGAAATGTTGATTCATTCGCCTTTCGGGCAATTCCGGCCCGCGCACTTGATATGTCCTATTTTCTAGCACAAGTCATGCCGAAATTCACGGAAATTTTTGACATGACCTTTGCTAAACATTGGACATATGGAGCCCGTGAAATTTGTCGGAACGGAAATGAGTCAACATTCCGGCAAAACATAGGCCAGCTGGATATAGCAACAATGAACAAGTACAACAAATGGGCTAAATGAGAGAATATTATGAACTACGAGCAATCATTTTACTCATAACGAACATTTTCACAAAAAAAATCTTCTCATGAAGATGCATAGATGTCCATACAAAAAAAATCTGGTTTCTACTTTCAATATTCAAATTGTGTTTTTCTCAAAACAGAAGTTTTGCAAGGTTTTATTCTGGTTTCTAATCCCCATAAAATCTGTTTACTCGAAAATCGTTTAGCACCTCTCATGCCTAACCATATTGCTAAATTACTTAAAGAAAAGAACATTTGCTACTATTCTTACATACTACTTGCAGTAATAATAATACCAGTACTCATATTCATTGACATCTACACATTCAGAGAGATACAAGCAAGTGTAGTACTATATACTATCTACTAGTATGATAGATATCTCGAAGGGCCTAGTATGATAGATATCTTGACTGGGAAACTTTCGTTGTTGACATCGTAGTCCCCTCTCCATTACTCTTTTAGAAAGATGCTACTACTACCTACAGAATCTTTCTTGAGTGGAAACGTCTAAAGCAGATAATACACCTAAAGATGCTACGAACCAGAAATAGTCACCGAGTCCTATTTGAGGAGGCTAGGTTAGCTTCTTTACTGATAAACATTACTACTCTCTCCTATCCATATATATTACTTGCGGTGCTAGGGTGCAGGCGTGTGGTGTGGTGCTAGGGTTCATGAGCGAGGCGGTAGGGAGGAGGGGACGGGGGGCTTACCGGAGCGGGAGGGGAGGGGGTCGAACAACGACACGTGGAGGGGGCCCGGTGGCGCTTGGAGGGGGGCGGCGCATGAAGGGGGACCGACGGCGTTTTGAGGGGGTGGCGACGCGTGGAGGGGCCCCGACGATGCTTGGAGGGGGTGATGGTGCTTGGAGGGGGTCGACGACAAAGAGGAAAGAGGCACGGCGTCGGGGTCGCAACGGCGAGGGCGGCATGCTGGATCGGTGGAGAGGGGAGTTAGGAGCCGGTTAACTAAACGTGGTAGTAGCACTGGGTTAGAACTAGCGCTAGTGTTAACTTAGCAGTAGCGTTGGTTCTGACCCAACGCTACTCTTAAATGACCTATGTTATATAGCAGTAGCGCTCGACTAGACCAGCGCTACTTGCTAAATTAGTAGTAGCGGTGTAATCAATCCAGCGCTACTGCTAAATTTATTTTCTTTATTGCTTTTTGTTATTAATTTATTTTAATTATTTTCTTTATTACTTTCTTCTATTACTTTTCTTTCCTTTTTAGTATTTTCCTTTCCTTCTCCGATTACTTTTCTTTTTCTTTTGTATTGCTTTCTTCCTTTTGTTTTTTGTTTTTCTCCCGACCTCTCGCACGCATGCAGTCAATGACGAGAACGTCTCCCTCCCACACTGCGCGAATATTACCGGAACTATGTGTTTTTTCGTACAAAAAACACATACATATATATAAATGATTGTTTCTGAGTTGCATCGAAGACGTTTCACATTGAGATTTTTCCTTTCTTGTTTGTTGTGTTGATTTATCTTTTCGGGCACCATGGAGTACGATCTTTCTTAGGTAATGTAGTCTTGATTCTTCTTTTTGCGTATGCTTCATCGTCATCGTCATCTTCCCTCATCGGCATGCCATATTGGTCGTAGTCTTCCTCGTTGGCGACTCCATCCATTCCGACGATGTTCCTTTTGCCTGTCCTCATGACAACACGACTGGGATTGGTCCGGTCGGTTATGAAGAAGCATTGTGTCACGTGCTTAGCATGTATCCACGACTCAGATTTTGCGTTGAAGTTAAGGTTCATGGTAGCGCTCTTTGCGTCGGGTATATACATGGTAGTCAAATACTTGTTTTCTCTTATGTCGGCCTTAGCCCACCTGACACGGAACATCGTCGCATCGTCCCTTCCAGCATAGTTAAGCTCTCACATCTCTTCGACCCTTCCGTAGAATCTTTCAGTTGTGCCATTGAAGTCGGTCACGCATTCAATCGTCACCCCTGAGTTCTGGTAATGATTGTCCATGTCTTTGGCCTCCGTGTAGAACGTGTACCCGTTGATATCGTATGCCTCATAAGACATGAGTTTGGGCACGGGGCCATGTGCTAAGACATGTATGAGAAACCCGTCCACACTGCCCTCTTCCGGGGGATTAGCACAAACCTGCTCTTTGAACCAACGCAAGATAGTGGCGTTGTGCTCTACAGTAACTTCGTCGTCCGTCTTGCGCATCCCCTGATCACGGTACTTCTTTGCGATGTTTTCTTTGTGCAGTGTCACATAATTATCTACCACATCTAGGTGTTGTAGCCCTACTAAGTTAGCCATGTCAAAGTCGTCCCGTCGATCCGAGTAGTCCACGTGCAATTCCCTCTGTCCATTGTTGTGACCTTCTCCTCCGAGCCTCCCATGGTGCTTGTTGACGGGCAAACCAACAACAGGGTCTTCTTTGCCCATATAATTCTCACAAAATGAGATTCACTCTTGGGTCAGATACCCGTGGACGATGCTCCCCTCGGGACGGGCCATGTTACAAACGAATCCTTTGATCACCCCATTCTACCTCTCCAACGGCATCATGCTGTGAAGGAATGTTGGACCGAGGTAGATGATGTCCTCCATGATGTGGACACACAGATGCACCATGAAGTCAAAGAACATGGGCGGGAAGTACATCTCAAGCTCACATAGTATGACAACGATCTCTACCTGTACCCTTCGGAGCTACTTCACACTAATGGACTTTCGAGAGATAACGTTGAGGAAGTTGCAGAGACCAGTAAGTGTCTCACGAATGCGCTTGTCCAGTATCCCTCTAATGGCAACCGGGAGTATCTGTGTCATCATCACGTGACAGTCACGATACTTCATCCCGCTGAACCTTTTCTTCTTGTTGTCTAGAAATCTGTTTATCTTCCCACAGTAACCGGAACTGACTTTGATTCCCGTAAGGCACTTGATGAATTGATCAATATCCTTTGGACTTAAGGTTAAGCAAGAAGGGGGAAACAATTTTCCTCGTTCTTGTTGACTTTTCTTCTCCCCCTTGGCCCCGCCGCCGTCTCCGTCTCCGTCTCCTCCGTCGACTTTTTACCGGGCATGTGGAGATCCCCCTTAATCTCCAAACCTTCCAACTATTTCCTTGCCTTCGGCCCATCCTTGGTCTTCTCCGGCATGTTCAACAGTGTGCCAAGCAAGCTCTCAAGGACATTCTTCGTGATATGCATTTGATCAAGGCAATGAGGCATGTCGTGATTGGGCCAGTACTCCAAGTCCCAGAAAACTGACCTCGTTTTCCATACCTTCAGCAGTGGCTCCGGTCCTTTTCCACCTTTCCTGCCGCGGGGTACTGCTCCCAGTTGTTCGACAACTCATTGATTTCGGCGCCCCTCCTCTTACGTGGACATCCTCGATGCTCGGCCAAACCATTGAATAGATCTCCACATTTTCTGCACGGGTCATCCTTTTCGAGCCATCTACGATGCTCCATGTACATGATTTTCCAAGACCCGCCATCTTTTGTTGACGTAAGCTGCTTAGACGTTGTATCATCCATGCACCTCGTGCATCCGCAGTATCTATGGCACACCAAGCCTGAGGTGTACCCGTAACCGAGATAGTCGTGCACCATCGTCATCAACGTAACTCTCATATGGAAATATTCTCTTGTGCTAGCGTCCCTTGTCTTGCGCGGCGATTTCCATAACGTGTCTAGCTCCTCTTTCAGAAGCATGCTCATGTGTATGTACTTTGTCTTCATGCACTTCCATGGGGGGACGTTCTACATCCATACAAAGACGTGCCATGTGATGTGGTTGGTGCTCTAGTTTCCAAATGAATTCATGCCATCGGTACACGCACCAAGCACGATGTTCCTTGCATCTTCTATGAAAAATCGAAATTCGGCGTTGAATGCTCTCCACTAGCTAGCATCTGCGAGGTGTCTCATCTTTGGATCATCTGCATCATCGGGCTTCTTCCTCTCCGCGTGCCAGCGCATGAGATTTTCTTCCTTAGGATCTACGAAATACCGTTGCAGACGGGGAGTGATTGGAAAGTACCATACAACTTTGTGCAGAGCTCTCTTTCCCATCTTATTGTATCAAGAAGCATTGCACACTGGACACCTGGTTTTTTCCGCGTGCTGCCCCCGATAAATGATGCAATCGTCAATGCATGTGTGGTATCTAATGTGTGGCAGATCAAGAGGGAAAACGATTTTCTTGGCCTCCTCAACACTAGTAGGACACAGGTTCCCCACGGGAAGAACTTGATTATGTAGATACTTCAAATGCTCATCGAGGCTTTTGTTTGTCCATTTGTTTTTAGCCTTCATCTTTAGATGTTCGAGCGTGAAACTCAAGCGGGTCATCTCGGGATCGCAACCGTCATATAATGGAGTCTTCAAGTCTACTTCAAAATGCACTAGCTTGGCCTCCTCTCTAGAAGAAACTCTGTCGCTAGTCGTACTCTTGTGGAGCAAGTCTCGAACATGAGGGTCTTGCACGACTGAACTTAGTAGCATCAAAGTCTGTGGGGTGTCCGTCAACTCTTGTCTGCCGTGTCCGTAATCTTCCCCGCCACCATGTCCGAACTCTTCCCCGCCGCCGTGTCCAGACTCTTCATCGCTGCCGTTTTCAATCTCTTCACCACCGCCGTGTCCGGCACCATCGTCTTCGTGTCGATCGGTCATCTCTTCGTCTAGTCCCATGTCGTTATTCCCTGCCATGTGGACGTCCTCATCATCATCTTCACTTATCCACCGAGTATAGCCATCCATGAAACCATTAATCAACAAGTGGGTTTTCAAACTGCCACCATCAAAAGGGTCCAAAATTACTCCTTTGCATCTTGTACATGGACATCTAATCCAGTCCATTTATTTGCATACATGTCCATCACCGCGGATTGCAAGTATCGCTCCACCTTCCCTCCACTCACCTTCATGACTTCACGTTATAACAAGCTAAAGGGTTATAAAAAATGCATGCATGCATCAATGTCTTATAAAAAATTGGTATGACCTTGCCTAAAATAGGACATATCGAGTTTTCTCGAAATTTGTTGAAACAGAAATAAATCGACATTTCGGCAAAACATAAGCAACTCACGGGGCATCTCACTCACACAAATTCCTTCATATCGCAAACACACATATTCCCATTATTGAAATTCACAACTTTTTACTCACCTTAATTATAGCTAGACCTACCTATATCTAGTTATTGTGATGAGATATGACTCTAGCTAACTAGTGGAGATGGAGAGAGATGACCTAGCTAACTAGTGGAGAGGGAGAGAGATGACCTAGCTAACTAGTGGAGAGAGATGACCTTAATTATGTGGGAGAACTAGGGTGAAGGGGGCATTAATGGGGAGAGAAGAGAGGTACAAGACAGAGAGAAGAAGGGCAACTATATGGTGGAGAAGTAACTTAAAGAGATGAGAGGAGAAAGGAGGGAGAGGGCAAAGGGGGGAGGGGGGAGAGGGGTGTGTGCGTGAGTGGAAGCTGCCCACAGCCATGCATAGCAGTAGCGCTTTTTATAATGCAACCCTAATGCTATTGAACCTACCAGTAGCACTTTTTTCATGTGCGCCCTGCTAAGACAGCTACCGTTAGTGGCCTCATTGGGATCCCAATAGCAGTAGCGCTGCTTCCCAACAAGCGCTACTGCTATTGAACTTATTAGTAGCGCTTTTTCTATGTGCCCGATGCTGCTACCGTTACCGTCGGTGGCCTCGTCGGGCCACGTTTAGCACTAGCATGCTTTACAGATCCAGCGCTACTGCTATGAGTATTATCAGTAGCGCTTGGTAGAGCCAGCGCTACTGCTAAGTAGCAGGAGCGCATGCAAATTTCCAGCGCTACTACTAGGATCCTACCTATAAGGTTTTCCCTACTAGTGGGAGGATCATCTAGGATCCCTAACAAAAAGGGAGATAGTTCAAGGAACTCTTATCCATAAAAAAGGGGGATAACATTCGATGAATCCTACAAACTATCTAAGGGGGAGAAAAGACAAATTCAAGGAACCCTTATAAAAGAGAGAAGTATCCAGGATCCCTTTCTCTCAATGAGCCCTTACCATCTGTCCTTTTTGAAATTAATGCCAAAGGGGGAGAAATATCAAAGCTCCCATCCAATGAACCTAATTATAGGGGAGAAATATCACCTAGAAGCTTACACAAAAGGGGGAGAAATTTCAACCGGGGAGATATTTGTTCCTAAAGGCAGGTCTACCTACAGGGAGTTCTACCTAAAGGGAGATATATCAAACCTTACATTTTAAGGGGCGAGTGATAAAATTGTTTTATTGGTTCGAACTTATCTTACCCTACCTACTCCCATTATCCACAATGCTATGATTCAGGGGGAGAGGAAATTATTACATATTCATCCCTAGGGGAGAAAAGTTCTTATTTTTCTTGGAGACATATCCTTTATCAAATCCTATCTTGAATATGTCTTCAATATCTTGGTACTTATGAAGCTCTTTGCATCTTTACAACAGAGTACTCTTGTGTTATCTAACATTTGTTTTCCCAAGTGTACTCCTATGTTAAGACACTCAAGATCCTCAAGGTAAGTATATGCATCATATCCTTATTCGTGATGACCTCTTGTTTCTTGCACACATTGTTTGCAAGAGGGAGTCTTGAACATGGAAGTCCTTCACTCACATATGTTATATGCATATAGCCAAGATGTCTATGACTTGTTTGGTCCTTGTACCTTGTGTGTGTCTATGCATTCAAAAGCAACTATCCTTTAAAAGGGATTGCACACATTTAGGGGGAGCCTGTACCAGTCATGTTTCCTTCAAAGCTATCACATTTAAATGCTTATCCTTATTTGAAGCCTTGATTGTATGTTGTCATCAATTACCAAAAAGGGGGAGATTGAAAGCACATATTCTACCTTGGTGGTTTTGAAAATTCATGACAACATATATTGTCTCTTGGACTAACACTTTTACCTAGATATTTCAGGTTTAGTCCATGGAGAGATTTGGCTAAAGGTTTATGTGGAGATGCCCCTTGATGCAAGAAATGAATAGGATTGGCTCAGGCTTCAAGCTAGAAGACTCTTCATTTTATATTTGTGAGAAATCACTTTTGAGTCCATAGGAAAGCAAATACTATTAAAAGGGGGTGAGGTAGTAAAATGAACTGATTGCTCATAGTGCTCAAAGTTGGCCACCAAAATACTCAGTCATTTTTCCCACATAACCATTCTATCCAATTCCGCATACTAAAATTCGATGTCACCAACTCTCACATTTCGGACCCATCGAGTTTGAACTGAGACATAAACCCTAGCCATACCCACTAAATTGGCACAACCGAATCCATATCGGTGCTATCGAGTTTGGATGACCAACATTCTGTTGCCTCGGTGCACAAAAACAGAATTTACGAGTTTGAGTATCGGTGCCACCGAGTTTGGCCATCTGACCGTTAGCCACCTTTTCGGTGCCTCCGAGTTGTGTATATCGGTCCCACCGAGATTCAAAAGTGACTACCTTTGTGCTAATCGGTACCATCGAATTTATGACTTTGGTGTCACCGAGTTTGCCACTTTGGGTGTATTTTGTGTGCAGCCTATATATACCCTTTCACCCACCTCTCACTCATGGGAGAAGCACTCAGAATAGACACTTCATTGCCAGATCCATTTTGTAAGAGAGAACCAGCCACTCATGTTTTGAGACCAAGATATTCCAATCCAACCATTTCAAACTTGATCTCTAGCCTCCCCAAACTGCTTTCCACCAAAACAATCTCTCCTACCCATGCATATTCTATGAGAGAGTGATTTTGTGTTGAGGAGACTATCTTTAGAAGCACAAGAGCAAGGAGTTCATTGATCTACCACATATATTACCTTTTCAAGAGTGGTGCCTCCTAGATTGGTTAGGTGTTTTGGAGTTGAACCAAAATGTTCGTAAGGGCAAGGAGATCGCCTACATCGTGAATATCTACCGTGATTAAGCCAATTCCTTCGTGGGCGGAAGCCGTGGTGGAATAGACAAGGCCTCTTCTTCGTGGACCCCTTGTGGTGCAACCCTCCGTGGACTCTCGGAGTCGTTACCCTCCGTGGGTTGAAGTCCCCACTAACATGGACGTACGATAGGGCCACCTATCGGAACCATGCCAAAATTAGTTGTGTCAACCTCTTTGCGTTTGATCTCCTAAACTCTACTCCTTTAGATGTGCAAAGTCTTTACTTTTCCGCTGCCTTATATGTTTACTAGCATGTGTAGGGTGTACTAGACTTGTTAGAACTGCTGGATTTCTTCCTTCCTTCAAATTGGGTTAGGCTAGGAATTTTATCTTGATAAGTAGTCTATTCACCTCCCTCTAGACACATCTTCTATTGATCCCACAAACCTGCGCCGCCATGATCCCGCGTTTGACCTCTCCCGCGTGATGGAGCCGGTGCACGCCATGCTCCAGTGCTCCCTCAGGGACGAGGTGTACGAGCACGTGTAGTCCCTGGTCAGGTGGTTCATCCAGGCTGCACCCAATAAGGAGAGCGGCAGCCTTGGCACCAGAGCCTTCGAGAGCCATGACGAAGGCAGCGCCTCCTCCGTAGAGGCTTTCCTATCCCTTTCCCGTTGCATCAAGAATCACCTGGCCTTGGGAGGGGCTTAGATATTATGTAATATATTTTTGCTTTAAGTAGTAGTTGCGTGTTATGCTTGGGGTGCCCTCGTTCCTTCACAAGGTCTTCCCTTTCCCTTCGTTTGTTTCCTGCGCTCTCGCCAACGGGGTCCCATAGCATGCGGCTCGAGAGGCTCCCGTCCTTGACATGTGACGCGGGCCTCGGGGCGACAACCCTCGAGTACTTCTTAGTACTTTCCCTTACCTAGCTAGGTTGTTGCTTCACGTTCCCTTGACCATCCTAATGGTACGCGCTTGCATGCTTGCATTTGGGAGTTACGCGAGAAGTATAGGCCCCAAAGGGCCTTGTTGAGGTGACGTGCGCATGGGCGTGCCCGCGAGCCAGAACCCTGTTCTCTAGGTTCCCAGCACCGCCGGGGCAGACCCAGTCCAAGGCACCGTGCCTAGCCTCCACGAGCGTGATGCCCAAGGTAAGGCCATCATGCGCATGACACTCGGGAGACCTGCGACTACCGAACTGAGGGCTTTCCACCCTAAGGTGGTGTGGCCCCTCAGGGCATTCTTCATTGTCTTCTCCCCAACGCGATGCGTGGGGCTTCCACTAGGGATGGGCATGGTAAAAAAAGAGAAATCCAACCAAACCCCGCGAAATCCAGAAGACCAAGATCTTCATTAAAACCTGAGGCAAACTTGTTTGCAATCCCAATAAGGGGAGTGTGGATGCCGTGTCCAGCCCGGGTCAGCGTGGTGAACTTGTTTACAAGTCAAAAAAAGAAGAAAACAAAAGCGGCTGCCGTGTCCAGCACGGGTCATCCTAAAAAGAAATGCGGTTGCCATATCTAGCACAGGTCAACCTAAAAGAAGTGTAAATGCCTTGTCCATCACGGGTTAGCCTAGGGTTAGTTGCAGCCCACGGGATGCCTTCTTCGATTGTTCCCCAAGCACAATGCAAGGGGCTTCCACTTGGGCATGGTCATAGTCGCGGTTCGATAGTCATTTCGCCAGTGCGGAGCATCAGGACTTCCAATTGGGCGTGGGCTGCAACCCTCCACCGAGGCCACGACATGGCTTGTCGTGGGCTTCCACTTAAGAGGCTGCGAGCATATACAACCCACTCATTCTTACATGAGAGTGTCATGGGCAATGATAATTGGGTGGACACCCCAGGCACAAGGCTCAGGAGTCCCCAACCCGGTCCTCACGTGCTCCTGCGTGTTTCGGCACGGGAGTGCGTATGTCGGTGCAGCGCTCCTGTGGCCCAAACATGAGAGCCATCACGCCCCATGCATCCACAAGAGCACATCATCAGGAGAGTTTTTATGGGGCACAACACGGCACCTTCCCCGCCACAGCGTGAGCCAAGCCACATCCCCTCAATCTATTGGGGAACGTTGCATGGGAAACAAAATTTTCCAGCGCTTCACCAAGATCAATCTAGGAAATGACCATTTACGAGAGGAGAGATTGCATCTACATACCCTTGTAGATCACTAGGCGGAAGTGTTAAAGAACGCGGTTGATGTAGCGGAACATCGTCGCGATCCAATCATGATCCGTCTCGCGAACTCCCGATCAAGCGGCGACCGACGGCACCTCCATGTTCAGCACAGGTACAACTCGATGACGCCTTCACCTCCTCGATCCAGAGAGCGATGGTGAAGTAGAGGTTGAGTACTCCGACAGCATGACGGCGTGGTGGCGGTGGTGGTGCTGCAATTTTAGCAGGGGTTCGCCAAGCGCTGTCGTGATTGCTATGATGGAGATTACTATGAGAGAGAGAGATATAGGGCGCCGCCAAGAAATTGTGTATTGGCTGCCTCCTTCTCCCTCTCTATTTATAGGAGGAAGGGGTAGGTAGGGCTCAGCCTTGGCCACTCCTCCAAGGAGGGTGGGTCGGCCGAACTAGGGAGGAGTGCACTTCCCACAAGGGAGGTGGACACCCTAGGGAGGACTCCTCCTCCACCAACGCACCTCCTCCCATCTACCCTTGGGCTCATGGGCCCTCTTGGGGTCCGCTGCCCAGCCACCAGGGAATGGTGCGCCACCTCTTAGGCTGATGTGGCCCCTGGGGTGGGTGGGCCCCTCCTGGTGGACCCTCGAAACCCTTTCGGCACTCCCAGTACGATACCAAAAAACCACAAAACTATTCCAGAAGTAGAATACCACTTTCCTATATACACATCTTAAACTTCAGGCCATTCCGGAGCTCATTGTGTCATTCGGATCTCATCCGAGACTCCAAACAACCTTCGGTCACCAACCCAATAAGTCAACTATATCTATATCGTCACCAAACGTTAAGTGTGCAGACTCTGCGGGTTCGAGAACTATGAAGACATGAGCGGGACACCTCTACAGTCAATAACCAATAACGGGATCTAGATGCCCATATTGTTTCCCACATATTCCATGAAGATCTTTATCGGTCGAACCTTGATGTCAAGTATTCAGTTAATCCCATATGTATTTCTCTTTGTTCATCTGTATGTTACTCGCCCGAGATTCGATGATCGGTATCTCCATACCTAGTTCAATATCGTTACCGTAAAGTCTCTATACTCGTTCCTTAATACAATATCACGTGGCTAACTCTGTAGTCACATTCCTTGCAAGCTCATTATGATGTTGTATTACCGAGTGGTCCCTAAGATACCTCTCCGTCACACGGAGTAGCAACTCAGTCTTGATCCATGCAAACTCAATAGACACCCTCGGAGATACTTGAAGAGCATCTTTATTGTCACCCAGTTACGTTGTGACATTTGATACATACAAGGTACTCCTCCGGTGTTAGTGAGTTGAATGATCTCATGGTCATAGGAACAGATACTTGACATACAAGAAACAATAGCAAAAACCACACGATCATATGCTAAGTTCATAGTTTGGGTCTTGTCCATCACATCATTTTCCTAATGATGTGATACCGTTATCAAATGACAACTCATGTGGTGTGCGGGCGCTCCCCACCAGCGGCTTGTGATGGCCTGAGAAGCCGCGGGAGGGGCTCTGCTCGTGGGCAGGAGCACGATGGACGAGGCGGCCACAGACGGGGCCAACGGCACGGCGCACACACCCGGCCTCCCTGGTCACGAAGTCGCTCCACCGACAAAGCCTGCAAGTTCATCGTACAGATACTGGGCAGGCCTTGCACTTGGCTCCGGCTCTAGAACTCTTTCACGGAGGAGATGGAGGAGCACTTGTCCCTGGGCCTGTGGTTGCAGCGAGACGGCTGCTGTAACGGGCCTACCTGGGTGGCGATGGGGTTCAACTCCCTTGGCATCATGTTCTTGAGGCGTGGGTGGAAGTTGTTCGGCCTTGCCCAGGACTTTAAGGAAGGGCACGTGCTCCACTTCAAGTTTGACGGGGCCGCCACGCTCTTCATGAAGGCCTTCCGGAATGTCGGTGGTCCCCTGGACTGCTGCATGGAAGGTGATAACAACGGTAGCAGCAGCCCTTCCGGCACCGATGGCAGCGGCAGCTCCTCCTTCGGGGGGAGGAGGGGCGACAATGACTCTGACGGCTCCGAGGCGCCCAAGTGAAAGAGGAGGGGTCTAACTAAGCGCGCGCTACGCGAGCGTTGGGGTCCCTGGTGGTGGTTCTTCGAGAGCCCGATCTTCCTTCTTTTGTGTTTTCTTCCCTTTCCTGTAATGCAACATGTTGGCCCTGTGGGGGCGTGTAAACAGGGGTTATTGCCTTCATGCCTCAAATCGAATGCTATTTTGGGTCCAAAATAAGCTTCTCCCTGGTGCTCTTTGTTGAGCTTGCACCCTCTTCGAGGTCATCCCGACGCTACGTGTTGCTAAGGTCCAGCCCCCGAGCGTGGGTATGAGGGCTCCTGAGGCACGACGCTCAGCGGCTCGCCTTAATCAGGCGAGCGACTTGCGCAAGGGGTTGCTGTTTGCGGGGCCTGCCTCACGACGCCCCTTGAGGAAATTCTTGCATAGAAAATGCCTTGTCCCGAATCGTACACGCTTGCCTGCTTGTATTTTGGTGTTACGCAAGAAGTATAAGCCCCAAGGGCCTTCGTGAGGTGACGTGCGCATGGGCATGCCCGCGAGCTAGAACCCAGTTCTCTAGGTTCCCAGCAACACCGGGCCAGACCCAACCAAGGCACCGTGCCCAGTCCCCGCGAGCGTGAGGCCCAAGGTAAGGCTATCGTGCGCATGACGCGGGGACACATATGACTGCCGAACTGAGGGCTTTCCACCCTAAGTTGGTGTGACCCTTGGGGCATCTTCATTGTCTTCTCCCCAGCATGATGCATGGGGCTTCCCCTAGGCATGAGCATGGTAAGAAAAGATAAATACAACAAAACCCCGTGAAAACCAGAAGACCAGGATCTTCATTAAAACCCAAGGCGAACTTATTTGCAAGCCCAAAAGGGGAATGCGGTTGTCGTGTCCAGCACGGGTCATCCTCGTGAGCTTTTTTACAAGTCAAAAAAAGAAGGGAAGAAAAGCGGTTGCTGTATCCATCTCGGGTCTGCCTAGAAAGAAATGTGGTTGTCGTATCCAGCATGGGTCAGCCTAAAAGAAGTGTGACTGCCGTGTCTAGCCTGGATCAGCCTAGGGTTAGTTGAAGCCTGCGGGGTGTCTTCAAGGGCGATGCAAGGGGATTCCACTTGTATGTGGGCATAGTCGTGGTTCGACATCATTCCGCTAGCGCGGAGCATAGGGACTTCCACTTGGGCGTGGGCAGGAGCCCTCCACCGATGCCACGATGCGGCTTGTCACGGGCTTCCACTTAGGAGGCTCTGAGAGTATACAGCTCACTCATTCTTACGTGAGAGTATCATGGGCAATGATAATTGTGCGGACACCCCACACACAAGGCTCAAGAGTCCCCAACCGAGTCTTCAGGCCCCGCGCATTTCGGTTCGGGACTGCGCATGTCGGCGGAATGCTCGTATGGCCCAAACATGAGCGCCATCGCACCCCAAGCGGCCACAAGAAAACATCATGAGGGGAGTTGTCATGGGGCACAACACGACACCTGCCCCGCGGCAGCATGAGACAAGCCGCATTCCCTCCATCTGTTGGGGAACGTTGCATGGAAAACAAAAAAATTCCTACACTTCACCAAGATCAATCTAGGAGACGACCATCTACGAGAGGAGAGATTGCATCTACATACCCTTCTAGATCGCTAGGCGGAAGCGTTAAATAATGCGGTTGATGTAGTGGAATGTCTTGGCGATCCAATCACGATCCATCCCGCGAACTCCTGATGAAGCGCCGAACGAACGACACCTCCTTGTTCAGCACACGTACAGCTCGATGACGCCTTCACCTCCTCGATCCAGCGAGCGATGGTGAAGTATAGGTTGAGTACTCCGACAACACGATGGCGTGGTGGCGGTGGCGGTGGTGCAATTTCAGCAGGGCTTCACCAAGCGTTGCCACGATCATTATGGTGGAGAATTACTACGAGAGATACAGGTAGGGTGCCGCCAAGAAATTGTGTATTGGGTGCCTCCCTCTCCCTCTCTATTTATAGGAGGAATGTCTTGGTAGGGCTTAGCCTTGGCCCCTCCTCCAAGGAGGGTGGCTCGGCCGAACTAGCGATGAGTCCACCTCCCACAAGGGAGGTGGATACCCTAGGAAGGACTCCTCCTCCACCAAGGGACCTCCTCCCACCTACCCTTGGGCGCATGGAACCTCTTGGGGTAGGCTGCCCAGCTCACCAGGTGCTGGTGTGCCACCTCTTAGGACCATGTGGCCCCCTGGGGTGGGTGGGCCCCTCTCGGTGGACCCCCGGAACCCTTTCGGCACTCCCGGTGCAATACCAGAAAACTCTCAAACTATTCCAGAACCCGAATACCACTTTCCTATATATAAATATTTACATCTGGACCATTCCGTAGCTCCTCGTGACGTCCGGGATCTCATGCGGGACTGTGAAAAACCTGCGGTCACCAACCCAATAACTCAAATTATCTATATCATCACCGAACGTTAAGTGTGCACACCCTCTGGGTTCGAGAACTATGCAGACATGATCGAGACATCTCTACCGTCAGTAACCAATAGCGGGACCTAGATTCCCATATTGATTCCCACATATTCTACGAAGATCTTTATCGGTTGAACCTTGATCACAAGGATTCGGTTAATCCTGTACGTAGTTCCCTTTGTTCATAGGTATGTTACTTGCCTGAGATTCAATCATCGGTATCTCCATACCTAGTTCAATCTCGTTATTGGAAAGTATCTTTACCCGTTCCGTAATACAAGACCCCGTGGCTAATTCTTTAGTCACATTGCTTGCAAGCTCATTATGATGTTGTATTACCGAGTGGGTCCTGAGATACCTCTCCGTCACACGGAGTAACAAATCCCAGTCTTGATCCATGCCAACTCAACAGACACCGTCGGAGATACGTGTAGAGCATCTTTATAGTCACCTAGTTACGTTGCGACGTTTGATACACACAAGGTACTCCTCCGGTGTTAGTGAGTTGCATGATCTCATGGTCATAGGAACAAATACTTGACATGCTGAAAATAATAGCAATAAACTGACATGGTGATATTCTACGTTCATAGTTTGGGTCTTGTCCATCACACATTCTCCTAATTATATGATCCCATTATGAAATGACAACTCATGTCTATGGCCAGGAACCCTTGACCATCTTTGATCAATGATCTACTCCACTAGAGGCTCACTAGGGACACAGTGTTGTCTATGTACCCACCCATGTATTTGAGTTTCCAATCAATACAACTCTAGAAGAAGGAAATATAAATAACCACTTGATTATTGCCTGTAGGGCATATTTCCAACACCATCTACCCGTGAAGGTTCTCCAGGAGGGCGTGACACCAAGGACCTAGGCGAAATGACTAGCACGGGTGGCCAGCCTGTGAGCTAGAGTTCGTTCACTTAGATTTCTCAGCGCTGCGAGGACAAGTCCTGACATAAACGCCGTGTCTAACCCCCACCACAGAACCACCACAGGGTGGTTGTGGGGGCGCGCCAGCCCCCGAAAGCGGCAAGACACCAGAGCTTAAGATTTAGACAAACGACACCATCTCAAGTGAAGGTTAATCAAGTTCGTCACATATCCAGGAAATACCCGCTCGGGGCAATGCAAAATACAGGGAATTGCTCGATTCGAACAACCCCAAAAGTCACCTGACAGCCAGCCTGCCACGGGTGTGTCAGGCCGGTTGATGACACATGCTACTGATGGTCTACCCCTCTTGTGAGGGAGTGATACGTCCATTTTGCATCATTCTTTCATGTTGATATTTATTGCTTTATGGGTTGTTATATTACTTTGTGGTACCATATTCATGCATTTTCTCTCTTATTTTGCAAGGTTTATTTGAAGAGGGAGAATTCAGGTAGCTGGAATTCTGGACTGGAAAAGGAGCAAATCTTAGTCCACTATTCTGCACATCTCCATATGCCCTGAAAAGTTACGTGGAAATTTTTGGCATTATATAAAAAATATTGGGCGAAAGAAGTACGGGAGAGGGGCCACCAGGGCGCCACAAGCCCTGCCACCGCCACCCCCTGGTGGCGGAGGGCAAGCTTGTGGGCTCCCTGACGGCCCACGAGCCCCCTCTTTTGCTATATGAAGGGTTTCATTCCATAAAAAATCAATTGGGAGCTTTTTCGTGGTTTCGCCGCCGCCACGAGGCGGAACTTGAGCAGATCCAATCTAGAGCTCCGGCAGGACGATCCTGCAGGGGAAACTTCCCTCCCGGAGGGGGAAATCGTCACCATCGTCATCACCAACACTCCTCTCGTCGGAGGGGAGGCATCTTCATCAACATCTTCATCAGCACCATCTCCTCTCCAATCCCTAGTTCATCTCTTGTAACCAATCTCCGTGTCACGACTCCGATTGGTACTTGTAAGGTTGCTAGTAGTGTTCATTACTCTTTGTAGTTGATGCTAGTTGGATTACTTGGTGGAAGATTTTATGTTCAGATCCTTGATGCTATTCATTACGCCTCTGATCATGATTATGATTATGCTTTGTGAGTAGTACTTTTGTTCCTGAGGACATGGGATAAGTCATGTTAATAATAGTCATGTGAATTTGATATTCGTTCGGTATTTTGATATGTTGTATGTTGTTTTTTCCTCTAGTGGTGTTATGTGAATGTCGACTACATAACACTTCACCATATTTGGGCCTAGAGGAAGGCATTGGGGAGTAGTAAGTAGATGATGGGTTGCTGGAGTGACAGAAGCTTAAACCCCAGTCTATGCGTTGCTTCGTGAGGGGCTGATTTGGATCCACTAGTTTAAGGCTATGGTTAGACGTTGTCTTAATTGTTCTTTTGTAGTTGCGGATGCTTGCGAGAGAGGTTAATCATAAGTGGCATGCTTGTCCAAGTAAGGGCAGTACCCAAGAGCCGGTCCACCCACATATCAAACTATCAAAGTAACGAACGTGAATCATAAGAACATGATGAAACTAGCATGACAGAAATTCCCGTGTGTCCTCGGGAGCGTTTTTCCTCCTATAAGACTTTTTTCAGGCTTGTCCCTTGCTACAAAAGGGATTGGGCCACTTGCTGCACCATTGCTACTACTTGTTACTTGTTACTTTTCGCTTGCTACGTTTCACCTCGCTACACCATCACTTGTTACCGCTACTTTGAGTGCTTGCAGTTATTACCTTGCTGAAAACCGTTTATCAGAGCCTTCTGCTCCTCGTTGGGTTCGACACTCTTACTTATCGAAAGGACTACGATTGATCCCCTATACTTGTGGGTCATCAAGACTCTTTTCTGGCGCCGTTGTCGGGGAGTGAAGCGGCTTTGGTAAGTGGAAATTGGTAAGGAAACATTTATATACTGTGCTGAAATTTATTGTCACTTGTCACTATGGAAATTGTTCCTTTGAGGAGTTTGTTTGGAGTATCTTCACCATGAACGGAAGCACGAGGATTTGTTCCTCGACCTGAGGTACCTACTGAAAATATATTTTATGAAATTCCTTCGAGTATGCTTGAGAAACTGCTGGCTAATCCTTTTACACGAGATGGATCTTCACATCCAGACTTGCACCTAATCTATGTAGATGAAGTTTGTGGTTTATTTAAGCTTGCAGGTTTGCCCGAGGATGAGGTAAAGAAGAAAGTCTTTCCTTTATCTTTGAAGGATAAGGCGTTGACATGGTATAGGCTATGTGATGATACTGGATCATGGGACTACAATCGGTTGAAATTGGAATTTCATCAAAAGTTCTATCCTACGCATTTAGTACATCATGATCAGAACTTTATTTATAACTTTTGGCCTCGTGACAGGGAAAGCATAGCTCAATCTTGGGGGGGCTTAAATCAATGCTATATTCATGCCCCAATCATGAGCTCTCGAGAAAAATCATCACTCAAAACTTTTATGCTCGTCTTTCTCATGAAGATCGCACCATGCTTGACACTTCTTGTACCGGTTCTTTTACGAAGAAGGATATTGACCACAAGTGGAATTTATTGGAGAGAATCAAACGTAACTCTGAAGATTGGGAGCTGGAGGAAGGTAAGGAGTCAGGTATGAATTTCCAGTTTGATTGCGTTAAATCTTTTGTTGAGACAAACACTTCTAGAGATTTTAGCGCTAAGTATGGACTTGACTCTGAGATAGTAGCTTCTCTATGTGAATCTTTTGCTGCTCATGTTGATCTTCCCAAATAGAAGTGGTTTAAATATCATCCTCCTGTAGAAAGCAACATAGCCAAAACCAATCTAGTTGAGAAGAAAGTCATTGCTTTTAGTGATCCTGTTATTCCTTGTGCTTACACTCAGAAACCACCATACCCTGCTAGGATAAAGGATTATTCTAAAGCTCCAACTATGATACTTAGGGGTTACATTAGACCACTTGCACCCCCTGAGGAGATTAGATTTGAACCTAGTGTTTCTATTACCAAAGATCTCTTAGCCGAAGACATAGATGGGCATGTTATCAAATTCTGTGAGGACTCCGCTAGAATTGCTAAACCTCACGCGAAAGACAAACACGGACCTGTAGTTGGACTGTCCGTTGTTTCTGTCAAGATAGGAGATCACTGTTACCATAGTTTATGTGATATGGGAGCTAGTGTTAGTGCAATACCCCGTTCTCTGTATGATGAAATCAAAGATGAGATTGCACCTCCTGAGTTAGAACCCATTAATGTCACTATTACGCCAGCTAATAGAGACACTATCTACCCTCTGGGAATTGTGAGAGACGTACAAGTCATGTGTGGTAAGACGAAGTATCCTACTGATTTCCTCGTCCTTGCTACTGCACAAGATAGCTTTTGTCCCATCATATTTGGTAGACCCTTTCTCAACACTGTGAATGCTCACATTGATTGCATTAAGCAGACTGTAAAAGTTAGTTTCGAGGGTGTGTCTCATGAATTTAACTTCTCCAAGTTTGGAAGACAACCCCATGAAAAAGAGTCGTCTGGAAGGGATGAAATTATTTCTCTTGCCTCTATTTCCGTACCTCCTACAGATCCTTTAGAACAATATATGCTTGAGCATGAAAATGATATGCATATGGAGGAGAGAGATGAGATAGATAAAATTGTCTTAGAACAATATCATATTCTCAAGAATAATCTGCCTGTTGAACTGCTTGGGGATCCTCCCCCACCAAAGGGTGATCATGTGTTCGAGATTAAACAGTTGCCTGATACTCTTAAGTATGCCTATCTTGATGAGAAAGAGATATATCCTTTTGTTATTAGTGTGCTCCTCTCAGAGCACAAAGAGAAGAAGTTACTAAGAACTCTGAGGAAGCACCGTGCTGTTATTGGATATACTCTTGATGATCTTAAGGGTATTAGTCCCACTCTATGTCAGCACAAGATTAAAACCGATCCTGACTTTAAACCAGTTGTTGATCATCAAATGAGATTAAATCCTAAGATGAAAGAGGTCGTTAGAAAAGAAATATTAAAGCTTCTGGAAGCAGGAATCATTTATCTTGTTGCTCATAGTGATTGGGTAAGTCCAGTACATTGCGTACCAAAGAAGGGAGGTATCACCGTCGTTCCTAATGATAAGCATGAACTAATCCCACAAAAGGATTATTACTAGCTATAGGATGGTGATAGACTTCCGGAAACTGAACAAGGCAAACAGGAAAGATCATTACCCTTTGACGTTTATCGACGAAATGCTAGAAAGGCTATCCAAACACACACACTTCTGCTTTCTAGACGGTTATTCAGGTTTCTCGCAAATACCTGTTGCACAATCTGATCAGGAGAAAACCACTTTCACCTGCCCCTTCGGTACCTTTGCTTATAGACGTATGCCTTTCGGCTTATGCAATGCACCTGCCACCTTTCAAAGATGTATGATGGCTATATTATATGACTTTTGTGAAAAGTTTGTCGAGGTTTTCATGGATGACTTCTTCGTTTACGGGTCTTCCTTTGATGATTGCCTCAGCAACCTTGATCGAGTCTCACAGAGATGCGAAGATACCAACCTCGTCTTGAATTGGGAGAAGTGCCACTTTATGGTTAATGAAGGTATCGTCTTAGGACACAAAATCCCTGAAAGAGGCATTGAAGTTGATAAGGCTAAGGTTGACGCAATTGAGAAAATGCCTTGCCCCACAGATATCAGAGGTATACGAAGTTTCCTAGGTCATGCTAGTTTCTATAGAAGGTTCATTAAAGACTTCTCTAAGATTTCTAGGCCTCTTACCAATGTCTTGCAGAAGGATGTTCCTTTTGTTTTTTATGAGGATTGTGAAGAAGCTTTCGAAATACTTAAGAAGGATTTGATAACCGCACCTATTGTTCAACCACCTGACCGGAACTTGCCCTTTGAAATCATGTGTGATGCTAGTGATTATGTTGTTGGTGTTGTTTTAGGACAAAGAGTTGACAAGAAGTTGAATGTTATTCACTACGCTAGTAAAACTCTAGATAGTGCTCAAAGAAACTATGCCACTACGGAGAAGGAATTTTTAGCAGTCGTGTTTGCATGTGAAAAGTTCAGATCTTATATAATTGACTCCAAAGTCACTATTCACTCTAATCATGCTGCTATTAAGTACCTTAGGGAGAAGAAGGACGCTAAGCCTAGGCTGATCAGATGGGTTATCCTGCTACAGGAACTTGATTTGCACGTCATTGGCCGAAAGGGTGCTGATAACCCTGTAGCAGATAACTTGTCTAGGCTAGAGAATTTCCTTGATGACCCACTACCTATTGATGACAGCTTTCCTGATGAGCAATTGAATGTCATCCGCACTTCACATAGTGCACCGTGGTATGCCGATTTTGCAAATTATATCGTAGCCAAATAAATACCACCCAGTTTCACCCATCAACAAAAGAAGAAATTCTTCTTTGATTTGAGACACTACTTTTGGGATGATCCTCACCTTTATAAGGAAGGAGTAGATGGTGTTATTAGACGTTGTGTGCCTGAACATGAACAGGGACAGATCTTGCAGAAGTGTCATTCCGAAGCCTACGGAGGACACCACGCTGGAGATAGAACTGCCCATAAGGTATTGCAATCAGGTTTCTATTGGCCTACTCTCTTTAAGGATGCCCGTAAGTTTGTCTTGTCTTCCGAAGAATGCCAAAGAATAGGGAATATCAGTAAGCGTCAGGAAATGCCTATGAACTATTCACTTGTCATTGAACCATTTGATGTATGGGGCTTTGATTATATGGGACCCTTCCCGAGTTCCAATGGGTACACTCACATCTTAGTTGCTATGGATTACGTTACTAAGTAGGTAGAAGCTATCCCCACTAAAAATGTTGATCACCACACCTCCATTAAGATGCTTAAAGAAGTCATTTTCCCAAGATTTGGAGTCCCTAGATATTTGATGACTGATGGTGGTTCACACTTCATTCATGGTGTTTTCTGCAAGATGCTCGCTAAGTATGATGTCAACCGTAGAGTTGCATCTCCTTATCATCCTCAGTCTAGTGGTCAAGTGGAGTTGAGTAATAGGGAGATCAAATTGATCCTACAAAAGACCGTCAATAGATCTCAAAAGAATTGGTCTAGCAAACTTGACGATGCACTATGGGATTATAGGACTGCTTATAAGAATCCCATGGGCATGTCGCCGTATAAAATGGTTTACGGTAAGGCCTGTCATTTACCTCTTGAGCTGGAACACAAAGCTTATTGGGTAATTAAAGAGCTCAACTTTGATTTCAAACTTGCTGGTGAGAAGCGGTTGTTTGATATCAGCTCGTTAGGTGAATGGAGGGCCGAGGCATACGAGAATTCCAAGTTGTTCAAGGAAAAGGTTAAGAGATGGCACGACAAACGAATACAGAAACGAGAGTTCAATGTAGGTGATTATGTCCTGCTATACAATTCTCGTTTAAGATTCTTCGCAGGCAAGCTTCTCTCTAAATGGGAAGGTCCTTATGTTATTGAGGAAGTATATCGTTCCGGTGCCATCAAAATCAATAACACGGAAGGAAATTTTCCTAGAGTGGTAAATGGGCAAAGAATCAAGCATTACATCTCTGGTACTCCCATAAATGTTGAGACCAATATCATCAATGTCATAACTCCAGAGGAGTACATAAGTGATGTTTATCAGCTTGTTTCAGACCCTGAAAACGAAGAAGTATCTGTTTCGGTAAGAAATTGGACTTCGATGCTTTTCCAATAGGAAATTTTCTCCATTTTGGAAATTTTGGAAAATTAGAAAAATAAAAAGTAGTCCGGAGAGCGCACGAGGCGGCCACAAGCTTGGCCACCGCCACCTCCCCCCTCGTGGCGGAGAGAGGGCTTGTGGGCACCTCGTGTGCCTCCCGGACTCCGTTTTCTTGCGGATCACTCCTTCTGGTCCAGAAAAAATCAATATATACTCGCTCGAAGGTTTTGATCTCCGTATCGCGCAGTTTTCCTCTGTTTTCGTTTCGAGCTTGTTGTCTGCCTCAGATTTAGAGCAAAGATGTCTCAAGAATATGTTGGGGAGAATGATCTTGACCAAGTTCACGAAGAAGTAGATGCTGATCTGAAAAGAGTAGAAGTCACAGAAGCCAGGGACCAAGCTAAGGAGAAAACCCAAGCTAGGGAGGAAGTTCAACCTACGTTCAATATTGAAGACGTTGAAGGAGTAGATTTTCTCCAACCCTTCCTCCACGTGTTGTCTCCATCCTTGATTGAACTCTTGAGGTTTTGCGAAACAACTCGTGCTCGCAATATTTCCCTTTCTCGTGAAGTTGTTTTGCTGTAAAACCATGTAACAGATATCAAAGGTATAAGTCAAAGATTGATAGCTCTCTTGGAATCAAAGGCAACAACTCCACCACCTTCACCACCAAAGGAAGACAACTAAGCATTGGTATGGGCAATCCCCTTGGCTTCTGCCAAGCTTGGGGGAGTTGCCCTGGTATCGTATCACCTTTATATCTTTTGCTTTTACCTTTGTTTTAGTTCTTTCCTTTTCAGTTTTATTTCTTCTCTTAGAGGAATAAGTCTTTAGTGTTTAGTTTGAGTCTTTGTTTTTGTCTCTCCCCCGATGTATTCGAGCTTGCGAGCTATATAATAAAGAGTATCTTAGTCAAGGGCTTTGCTTTGTGCCATGATCAAAAGTATGAAAAGAACGATAGCATGAAAGATCATGAGACGATCTTATGGAAAGTGCTAACTTCACATATGACACGTATGAGATTGGAACTTGTTGAGAATAAATCAACATAGACCTCAGTCATTGTTGCAATTAATAAGAAGTAATAAGGAAAGAGAGGTTCACATATAAATATATCATCTTAGACACTTTTTACAATTGTGAGCACTCACCAAACTATTACATGCTTAGGAGTAGATGTTGGACAAGGAAGACAACATAATGAATTGTGTTTGCCTAGTTCCAAACAATGTTATATGATTAGAGATCCCTTAGCATGTGACGATTGCTTCCACCTCATGTTAGCCAAAACTCCCGCACCAAGTAGAGATACTACTTGTGCATCCATAAACCTCCAACCCAGTTTTGCCATGAGTGTCCACCATACCTACCTATGGATTGAATAAGATCCTTCAAGTAAGTTGTCATCGGTGCAAGCAATAAAAATTGCTCTCTAATATGTATGATCTATTAGTGTGTGGAAAATAAGCTTTGTACGAACCTGTGATGAGGAAGACATAAAAACGACAGACTGCATAATAAAGTTCTTTATCACAGGAGGCAATATAAAGTGACGTTCCTCAGCACTAAGAGGACACGCATTCAAACCTCAAAAGCGCATGACAACCTCTGCTTCCCTCTACGAAGGGCCTATCTTGTACCTTTACTTTTTGCCCTTGTAAGAGTCATGTCGATCTTCACCAATTCCCTATTTTTGCCTTTGTCTTGGCTACCGTCACATGCTTGGGAAAGATCTATATTCATATATCAACTTGGAGTTGAGTACTTATGCTTTATTGTTGTTGACTTTACCCTTGATGTAAATTGTTGGGAGGCAAAATTATAAGCCCCTATCTTCCTCTATGTCCAGCTGAAACTTGGACACCATGAGTACCACGTGAGTTGTAACAACTGTAGAAAACAAAAGAGATGATTGAGTATGTGGGTTTGCCTTACAAGCTCTTATTTGACTCGTTCTGATGTTGTGATAAATTGCAATTGCTTCAATGACTTTGGACTGTTGTTGGTTACTTCTCGGTAAGGTTTTTGCTTCATGCTTTGCTTTGTGAAGGAATTGTTACTTTCCCATAAGAATCTTTATGATGTATTGTTGTTCTATGTGTGATCATGATGCCCTCATGTCCGTATTATGTTTCATCGACACCTTCGTCCCTCAACATGTGGACATGTTTATGGAACTTGGTTTTCGCTTGAGGACAAGCGAGGTCTAAGCTTGGGGGAGTTGATACGTCCATTTTGCATCATGCTTTCATGTTGATATTTGTTGCTTTATGGGCTGTTATATTACTTTGTGGTACCATATTCATGCCTTTTCTCTCTTATTTTGCAAGGTTTATTTGAAGAGGGAGAATTCAGGCAGCTGGAATTCTGGACTGGAAAAGGAGCAAATCTTAGTCCACTATTCTGCACAACTCCAAATGCCCTTAAAAGTTACGTGGAATTTTTTGGGATTATATAAAAAATACTGGGCGAAAGAAGTACCGGAGGGGGGCCACCAGGGCGCCACAAGCCCTGCCACCGCCACCCCCTCGTGGCGGAGGGCAAGCTTGTGGGCTCCCTGACGGCCCACCAGCCCCCCTCTTTTGCTATATGAATGGTTTCGTCCCAAAAAAAATCGGGAGCTTTTTCGTGGTTTCTCCGCCGCCACGAGGCGGAACTTGAGCAGATCCAATCTAGAGCTCCGACAGGACGATCCTGCCGGGGAAACTTCCCTCCCAGAGGGGGAAATCATCGCCATCGTCATCACAAAAACTCCTCTGGTCGGAGGGGAGGCATCTTCATCAATATCTTCATCGGCACCATCTCCTCTCCAATCCCTAGTTCATCTCTTGTAACCAATCTCCGTCTCACGACTCTGATTGGTACTTGTAAGGTTGCTAGTAGTGTTGATTACTCTTTGTAGTTGATGCTAGTTGGATTACTTGGTGGAAGAGTTTATGTTCAGATCCTTGATGCTATTCATTACACCTTTGATCATGATTATGATTATGCTTTGTGATTAGTACTGTTGTTCCTGAGGACATGGGATAAGTCATGTTAATAATAGTCTTGTGAATTTGATATTCGTTCGGTATTTTGATATGTTGTATGTTGTCTTTTCCTCTAGTTGTGTTATGTGAACGTCGACTACATAACACTTCACCATATTTGGGCCTAGAGGAAGGCATTGGGGAGTAGTAAGTAGATGATGGGTTGCTGGAGTGACAGAAGCTTAAACCCAAGTCTATGTGTTGCTTCGTGAGGGGCTGATTTGGATCCACTAGTTTAATGCTATGGTTAGACGTTGTCTTAATTCTTGTTTTGTAGTTGCGGATGCTTGCGAGAGAGGTTAATCATAAGTGGGATGCTTGTCCAAGTAAGGGCAGTGCCCAAGCGCCGGTCCACCCACATATCAAACTATCAAAGTAACGAACGTGAATCATAAGAACATGATGAAACTAGCATGACAGAAATTCCCGTGTGTCCTCGGGAGCGTTTTTCCTCCTATAAGACTTTGTTCAGGCTTGTCCCTTGCTACAAAAGGGATTGGGCCACTTGCTCCACCATTGCTACTACTTGTTACTCGTTACTTTTCGCTTGCTACGTTTCACCTCGCTACACCATCACTTGTTACCGCTACTTTGAGTGCTTGCAGTTATTACCTTGTTGAAAACCGTTTATCAGAGCCTTCTGCTCCTCGTTGGGTTCGACACTCTTACTTATCGAAAGGACTACGATTGATCCCCTAGAATTGTGGGTCATCAGGGAGCTGGCGCCTTGTAAGGTTTCAAGGGTCCGTGGGGGCCCGAAAGCTCGTGAGGCATGCATGGCCCGCACCTCTTGCACCTTAGTGATCTCCTAAGCGGTGAACTCCTGTGCCCTTGGCACTTGGTGCCACACTCCGGGCTCGTGGGGGTGCGTGCCAGGGTGTGCCTCCACGGGGTCCCCGGGCGCCCCCTCGTCACACCGACCAAGCGAGGTGGCTCCATGCAGGAGGCCCCGAGCCCGACCTGACGTGCGCGCCCGGCGAAGCCTCCTATGCTGGAGGGAGCCGGTCGCCGGCTAGGGGCGCAAGGCCCATGATACCGGCCTCCTAATCCAAAGGTAGGAGGCCCCCGGAGGGTCGCGGTCGCGACAACAGGGAGACACCATCCTAGGGACGCGCCTTGTGATCCCACCCGTGTTGAGCGTCTTCTTGAGGCAGATTGCTTCTGCTGTTGCCGCAGGGTTGGTCGCGTCGGACTTGGTGAGGGTCGTCCCCTCCGCTACTGTCGTGATCACTCTCACACCCGGCGACGTGGTTCCAGCACCGGATGGCGCGCTCATTGCGGGAAGACCCGATTGCCCGATAGTCCCCCGTGTTGTTGGTGGGCGTGTTGTGATGAGTGGGCAACCTCCCACCAATTCTTTCGGGCGTGCCACCGTAGGGGCCTGGTGATGGCCCAAAGCCAGTTACCGGCACCCGGAGGAGCAGGAGTACGGCGCGAGGTGGACCCTGCTTGGGCCCCTCGGACTGGGGACCGAGCGAGTCGCTGGGCAGCGGTGGAGGCGGTTCGCTGGTCAAGCCCCCCGCTTCTGGCGCAGTGGGCTGAAGTGGGACGTAGGGTGCCAGGTCCCTCCTGGCGACGGTGACGAGCTAGATGATGTGGTCCGCCCACGCATCGTAGCCTCCATCCGTCGGGCAGTTGCAGATCAGTTCGCTTGCCATGAACAGTGCTTCCTGCACGTTCAGGTCTCCCACGTGGACACAGGCTGAGGAAGATGCTACTCGGGACGCGGTGATGTGGCCACCCTGCCTCACCGGGGGCCGTGGGGAGCCATGTTGCTCGCGGACGGCGCGGGCGGCAAAGGTGGTGGTCGCGACGCTAGTGGGTTGGTGATGGCCGTCCGACACCGAGCGCTTGGGGCGCACACGATGAACGTCGGTCATGGGCTCGATGAAGCTGGAGAAGAAACTGGAGTTGGAGGACGGATGCACACCCCTACCTGGAGCGCCAAATGTCGGAATCAGGGCTCTGCAGACCCAAAAAGTTTCAAACACTCGGGTGTGCTCGCTCTCCTTCCGTGTTCTACCTCTCAACCTGAGGCGAATCTATGATGGCTTGAGCTAAGGGAGATGAACAAGAACACACGTGCAGTTTACCCAGGTTCAGTTCACCTTGGGGTGTAAAACCCTACTCCTGCTTGTCTGGATTGCTTGTCGGAGAGAGAGAGGGTACAAGGTTGGTTCTTGCCCTAATGGAGATGATGGATTCCCTTCTACGGAGACCATACCTCCTTTTTATACAGGCTCTGGTCCTGTTTCCCCGAAAACACTCGGCGGGAAGGGTTGCCACATTGGCCATTTTGAAAGGGGGCAGGACTGCAGTCCATCTTGACAAAGGTGGTCTTCGCTGGCCAAAGCTCTTCGTCATGACATGCTGGTGGGTTCAGGGGTGACCTCCGTCCTGCCGAGCCACCAGCATTGGTCCTCTTGCACCAAATGGGAAGCCTTTAGGAGTTACTCTAGGAGCCCGCCAGTTGGCCCCGCTCCCTTAGCACGAAAGTGGAAAGACTCTCTATCCGTGCCCCCTCGCACCGCTCCTGTGCTGCCTGCGTCACCCACGTGAAGATGCAGGGTCCCAAGACCCTGCCTGGTCGCCCTTGATGAGCCCGCCCTGTGAGGGCCTTAGGGGTGTCCTGGGGACACGTCCTTGTAGCGAGCGACCTCACGTGCTCCTTGAAAGTGATCCTCCGACACTTGCCTCGTAAGGCGAGGGCCCTCTCGAGGATATTGCTTGCTGGACCCACCGCCAAGCCGAATCAGGCCTGTGTAGCGTGTCACGCGTGGGGTTGCAGGCCGAGGGCCGTGGGTACCCCCGGTCCCACGGACCCAACACAGGTCTAGAGCAAGAAGTATCACTGTTGTGGTTCGATGATTGGAAAGGAGAGTGTGTCAAAATAGAATATGGTGAATAGATTCTTTAAGAAATCTATCGACAAAATGGTTGGACAAGCAAGGGGTTTTTCTTCGCTGAGCTCGTTGATCTGAATATTTATTCGTAGATTGGATATCTGCCATCACACTTGGATGCGTAGATGGTAGATGATGATTGGGCTTCACAGAGGCCATTGATTCCCAAGTTTACCATGTTGGAAATATGCCCTAGAGGCAATAATAAAATGGTTATTATCATATTTCCTTGTTCATGATAATCGTCTATTGTTCATGCTATAATTGTATTAACAGGAAACAGTAATACATGTGTGAATAAATAGATCACAGTGCGTCCCTAGCAAGCCTCTAGTTGGCTAGCTCGTTAGTCAATAGATGATCATGGTTTCCTCATCATGGGCATTAGATGTCATTGATAACGGGATCACATCATTGGGAGAATGATGTGATGGACAAGACCCAATCCTAAGCACAGCACTAGATCGTATTGTTCGTAGGCTAAAGCTTTTCTAATGTCAAGTATCTTTTCCTTCGACCGTGAGATTGTGCAACTCCCAGATACCGTAGGAGTGCTTTGGGTGTATCAAACGTCACAACGTAACTGGGTGACTATAAAGGTGCACTACGGGTATCTCTGAAAGTGTCTGTTGGGTTGGTACGAATCGAGATCGGGATTTGTCACTCCGTGTGACGGAGAGGTATCTCTGGGCCCACTCGGTAGAACATCATCATGAGCTCAATGTGAAAGGAGTTAGTCACACAATGACGTGCTACGAAACGAGTAAAGAGACTTACCGGTAAGGAGATTGAACAAGGTATAGGTATACCGACGATCGAATCTCGGGCAAGTTTTATACCGACAGACAAAGGGAATCGTATACGGGATTGATTGAATCCTTGACATCGTGGTTCATCCGATGAGATCATCGTGGAGCAAGTGGGAGCCACCATGAGTATCCAGACCCCGCTGATGGTTATTGGCCAGAGAGGTGTCTCGATCATGTCTGCCTGTCTCCCGAACCCGTAGGGTCTACACACTTAAGGTTCGATGACGCTAGGGTTATAGGGAATTGTTATACGAGGTTACCGAAAGTTGTTCGGAGTCCCGGATGAGATCCCGGATGTAACGAGGAGCTCCGGAATGGGCCGGAGGTAAAGATTGATATATATGACTGATGGTTTCGGACACCAGAAGTGTTTCGGGCATCACCGGTAACGTACCGGGACCACCGGGACCACCGGAGGTGGCCCGGGGGGTCCACCGAAGGGGGGCAACGACCCCGGGAGGTAAGGTGGGCCAAGTGAGGGAGGGAACCATCCCCTAGGTGGGCTGGTGCGCCTCCCCACTCAGCCCAATGCGCAGGGGAGAGGAAAGGGGGGGGGCAAACCCTAAGCCAGGTGGGCCTAAGGCCCACGAGGGGTGCGCCACACCCCTCCTCCCCTCCTGGCCGCCACCTCTTGGCGTAGATGGGGGCTGCCACACCCCTTGGGGGTGGGAACCCTAAGGGCTGCGCCGCCTCCCCCTCCCCCTATATATAGTTGAGGTTTCAGGGCTGTTTTGGTACACGGTTTTCTCTCTCTCTCGGCGCAGCCCTGCCCTTCTTCCTCCTCCTCTCTGCCGGTGCTTGGCGAAGCCCTGCCGCGAGACCTTGTCTCTCCATCGACACCACGCCGTCGTGCTGCTGGAGTTCTTCCCCAACCTCTCCCTCCTCCTTGCTGGATCAAGGTGAGACGTCACCGGGTTGCACGTGTGTTGAACGCGGAGGTGTCGTAGTTCGGCACTAGATCGGAATCGCTGCGAGTACGACTCCATCAACCGCGTTCTAGCAACGCTTCCGCTTAGCGATCTTCAAAGGTAAGAAGATGCTCTTACCCCTCTCTCGTTGCTGGTCTCTCCATAGGAAGATCTGAATATGTGTAGGAAATTTTTTGAATTTATGCTACGTTGCCCAACAGTGGCATCCAAGCCAGGTTTTCTATGCGTAGATTCTATGCACGAGTAGAATACAAAAGTTGTGGGCAATGATTTGTTAATTTTTTTGCCGCTACTACTCTTATTCTTTTCCGACGGTATTTTGGAAAGAAGCGGCCCGGACCGACTTTACACGTACGCTTACGTGAGACTGGTTCCACCGACAGACATGCACACCGTGCATAAAGGTGGCTAGCGGGTGTCTGTCTCTCCAACTCTAGTCGGATTGGATTTGATGAAAAGGGTCCTTATGAAGGGTAAATAGCTTTGGCATATCATCGTTGTGGCTTTCACGTAGGTAAGAAGACGTTCTTGCTAGAAACCCAAATCAGCCACGTAAAACTTGCAACAACAATTAGAGGACGTCTAACTTGTTTTTGCAGGGTTTGACATGTGATGTGATATGGCCAAAGTTGTGATGTTGCATGTATGATGTATGAGATGATCATGTTATTGTAATAGGTTTCACGACTTGCATGTCGATGAGTATGACAACCGGCAGGAGCCATAGGAGTTGTCTTAATTTATTGTATGAGATGCAACGCCATGTGCTTACTACTTTTACTTCATTGCTAACGGTTAGCTATAGTAGTAGTGATAGTAGTAGTTGGCGTGACGACTTCACGGAGACACGATGATGGAGATCATGGTGTCACGCCGGTGATGATGATGATGATCATGCGATGCCCGAAGATGGAGATCGAAAGGGCGAACATGATAATGGCCATATCATGTCACTATATGATTGCATTGTGATGTTTATCATGTTTTACATCTTATTGCTTAGAACGAGGGTAGCATAATAAGATGATCCCTCTTAAAATTTCGAGAACGTATTCCCCTAAGTTTGCACCGTTGCGAAGGTTCGTTGTCTCGAAGCACCACGTGATGATCGGGTGTGATGGATTCTAACGTTCGCATACAACGGGTGTAAGCCAGATTTACACACGTGAAACACCTAGGTTGACTCGACGAGCTTAGCATGTACAGACATGACCTCGAATACAAGATACCGAAAGGTCGAACATGAGTCGTATAGTGGAATACGATCAGCATGAAGTTGCTCACCATGGTGACTAGTCCGTCTCACGTGATGATCGGACACGGGTTAGTCAACATGGATCATGTATCACTTAGATGACTAGAGGGATGTCGATTTAAGTGGGAGTTCATACTTAATTTGATTAAATGAACTCAATTGTCATGAACTTAGTCTAAAAGTTGTCTTTATAAATATTGTAGATGGCCAACGTCAACCTCAATTTCAACGCATTCCTAGAGAAAAACAAGCTGAAAGATTATGGTAGCAACTATGCGAACTAGGTTCGCAACTTGAAGCTCATCCTTGAAGCAACTAAAAAGGCTTATGTCCTTGATGCGCCTCTAGGTGACCCTCCCGCTCCCGCAGCAGCCCAGGACATTCTGAACGTCTGGCAAACGCGGAGTGATGACTACTCTCTAGTTAGGTGTGGAATGTTATACAGTTTAGAAACGGGGCTCCAAAGGCGTTTTGAGCAACACGGAGCATATGAGATGTTCCAGGAGTTGAAGCTAGTTTTTCAAGCTCATGCCCGTGTCGAGAGATATGAAGTCTCCGACAAGTTCTTTAGCTATAAGATGGAGGAGAACAGTTCTGCCAGTGAGCACATACTCAAAATGTATGGGTTACACGGTCGTCTGATTTCACTTGGAGTCGAACTTCCGGATGATGCTATAATCGACAGAATCCTCCGGTCTCTCCCACCAAGCTACAAAGGCTTTGTGCTTAACTACAACATGCAAGGGATGGAAAAGACCATTCCCGAGTTGTACTCGATGCTCAAGTCTGCAGAAGTAGAAATCAAGAAAGAGCATCAAGTGTTGATGGTCAACAAGACCACTAATTTCAAGAAAGGCAAGGGTAAGAAGAACTTCAAGAAAGACGGCAAAGCTGTTGCCACGCCCGGTAAGCCTGATGCCGGGAAGAAGAAAAAGAATGGACCCAAGCCTGAGACTGAGTGCTTCTATTGCAAGGGAAAAGGTCACTGGAAGCGGAACTGCCCCAAATACTTAGCGGACAAGAAGGCCGGCAACGTTAAAGGTATATATGATATACATGTTATTGATGTGTACCTTACCAGCGCTCGTAGTAGCTCCTGGGTATTTGATACCGGTGCTGTTGCTCACATTTGCAACTCAAAGCAGGAACTGCGGAATAAGCGGAGACTGGCCAAGGACGAGGTGACGATGCGCGTGGGGAATGGTTCCAAAGTCGATGTGATCGCCGTCGGCACACTACCTCTACATCTACCATCGGGATTAGTTTTAAACCTTAATAATTGTTATCTAGTACCAGCTTTAAGCATGAACATTGTATCAGGGTCTTGCCTAATGCAAGACGGCTACTCATTTAAGTCAGAGAATAATGGTTGTTCTATTTATATGAGTGATATGTTTTATGGTCATGCTCCGCTGGTGAATGGTTTATTCTTGATGAATCTCGATCGTGATGTTACACATATTCATAGTGTGAGTACCAAAAGGTGTAAAGTTGATAATGATAGTCCCACATACTTGTGGCACTGCTGCCTTGGTCATATCGGCGTTGAGCGCATGAAGAAGCTCCATACTGATGGACTATTAGAGTCTCTTGATTTTGAATCATTTGACACATGTGAGCCGTGCCTCATGGGCAAGATGACTAAAACTCCATTCTCAGGTATAATGGAGAGAGCAACCGACTTATTGGAAATAATACATACTGATGTGTGTGGTCCAATGAACGTTGAAGCTCGCGGTGGCTATCGTTATGTTCTCACTCTCACCGATGATTTGAGTAGGTATGGGTATATCTACTTGATGAAGCACAAATCTGAGATATTTGAAAAGTTCAAGGAATTTCAGAGTGAGGTCGAGAATCAACATGACAGAAAAATCAAGTGTCTACGATCTGATCATGGAGGAGAATATTTGAGTCATGAGTTTGGCACACACCTAAGGAAGTGCGGAATCGTTTCACAACTGACGCCGCCTGGCACACCGCAACGCAACAGAGTGTCTGAACGTCGTAATCGCACTTTATTAGATATGGTATGATCTATGATGTCTCTTACCGACTTACCGCTATCATTTTGGGGATACGCATTAGAAACTGCAGCATTCACTTTAAATAGGGCACCGTCTAAATCCGTTGAGACGACACCGTATGAACTATGGTTTGGCAAGAAACTTAAGTTATCGTTTCTTAAAGTTTGGGGCTGCGATGCTTATGTGAAGAAACTTCAACCAGAAAAGCTCGAACCCAAAGCGGAGAAATGTGTATTCATAGGATACCCTAAGGAAACTATTGGGTATACCTTCTATCTTAGATCCGAAGGTAAGGCCTTTGTTGCCAAGAACGGATCCTTTCTAGAGAAAGAGTTTCTCTCGAAAGAAGTAAGTGGGAGGAAGGTAGAACTTGATGAGGTAATTACACCCCCTCTCGAACAGGATAGTAGCGCAGCGCGGGAAGTTGTTCCCGTGGCGCCTACACCAACTGAAGAGGAAGTTAATGATGATGATCATGAAGCTTCGGATCAAGTTACTACTGAACCGCGAAGGTCCACAAGGGCACGCTCCGCACCAGAGTGGTACGCAACCCTGTGATGGAAATCATGTTGTTAGACAGCGGTGAACCTTCGAACTATGAAGAAGCGATGTCAGGCCCGGATTCCAACAAATGGCTTGAGGCTATGAAATCTGAGATAGGATCCATGTATGAGAACAAATTATGGACTTTGGTGGACTGGCCCGATGACCGGCGAGCCATAGAAAATAAATGGATCTTCAAGAAGAAGACTGATGCAAACGGTAATGTAACCGTTTACAAAGCTCGACTTGTCACAAAGGGTTTTTGACAAATTCAAGGAGTTGACTACAAAGAGACTTTCTCTCCCGTAGCGAAGCTGAAATCAGTCCGAATCATGTTAGCAATTGCCGCCTTTTATGATTATGAAATTTGGCAAATGGACGTCAAAACATCGTTCCTTAACGGGAACCTTAAGGAAGAGTTGTATATGATGCAACCAAAAGGTTTTGTTGACCCTAAGGGTGCTAACAAAGTGTGCAAGCTCCAGCGCTCCATCTATGGGCTGGTGCAAGCATCTCGGAGTTGGAACATTCGCTTTAATGAGGTGATTAAAGCGTTTGGGTTCATACAGGTTTACGGAGAAGCCTGTTTGTACAAGAAAGTGAGTGGGAGCTCTGTAGCTTTCCTCATACTGTATGTGGATGACATATTATTGATGGGGAATAATATAGAGATGTTGGAGAGCATAAAGGCCTATTTGAACAAGAGTTTTTCAATGAAGGACCTTGGAGAAGCTGCATACATATTAGGCATCAAGATCTATAGAGATAGATCAAGACGCCTCATAGGTCTTTCGCAAAGTACATACATTGACAAGATATTGAAGAAGTTCAATATGGAAAACTCAAAGAAAGGGTTCTTGCCAGTTTTGCAAGGTATGAGATTGAGTAAGACTCAGTCGCCGACCACGGAAGCAGAAAGAGAGAAGATGAGTTATGTCCCCTACGCTTCAGCCGTAGGCTCTCTAATGTATGCCATGCTGTGTACCAGACCTGATATAAACCTTGCCATAAGTTTGGTAGGGAGGTACCAAAGTGATCCCGGTATGGAACACTGGACAGCGGTCAAGAATATCCTTAAGTACCTGAAAAGGACTAAGGAAATGTTTCTCGTTTATGGAGGTGACGAAGAGCTCGTCGTAAAGGGTTACGTCAACGCTAGCTTCGACACAGATCCGGATGACTCTAAGTCACATACCAGATACGTATATGTGTTGAATGGTGGGGCAGTGAGCTGGTGTAGCAGCAACCAAGAAGTCGTGGCAGCATCTACATGTGAAGCAGAGTACATAGCTTCTTCAGAAGCAGCTCATGAAGGAATTTGGATGAAGGAGCTCATCACCGACCTTGGAGTGGTTCCAAGCGCGTCGGGTCCAATGACACTCTTCTGTGATAACACTGGGGCCATTGCCATAGCCAAGGAGCCCAGGTTTCACCGAAAGACGAAGCACATCAAACGCCGCTACAACTCCATCCAGGACCATGTCCAGAGTGGAGTGATAGATATTTGTAAAGTACACACGGATCTGAATATTGCAGACCCGTTGACTAAACCTCTTCCACGAGCAAAACATGATCAACACCATAATGCTATGGGTGTTCGATACATCACAATGTAACTAGATTATTGACTCTAGTGCAAGTGGGAGACAGTTGGAAATATGCCCTAGAGGCAATAATAAAATGGTTATTATCATATTTCCTTGTTCATGATAATCGTCTATTGTTCATGATATAATTTTATTAACAGGAAACAGTAATACATGTGTGAATAAATAGATCACAATGTGTCCCTAGCAAGCCTCTAGTTGGCTAGCTCGTTAGTCAATAGATGATCATGGTTTCCTCATCATGGGCATTAGATGTCATTGATAACAGGATCACATCATTGGGAGAATGATGTGATGGACAAGACCCAATCCTAAGCAAAGCACTAGATCGTATTGTTCGTAGGCTAAAGATTTTCTAATGTCAAGTATCTTTTCCTTCGACCGTGAGATTGTGCAACTCCCAGATACCGTAGGAGTGCTTTGGGTGTATCAAACGTCACAACATAACTGGGTGACTATAAAGGTGCACTACGGGTATCTCTGAAAGTGTCTGTTGGGTTGGTACGAATCGAGATCGGGATTTGTCACTCCGTGTGACGGAGAGGTATCTCTGGGCCCACTCGGTAGAACATCATCATGAGCTCAATGTGATTAAGGAGTTAGTCACACAATGACGTGCTACAGAACAAGTAAAGAGACTTACCGGTAACGAGATTGAACAAGGTATAGGTATACCGACGATCGAATCTCGGGCAAGTTTTATACCGACAGACAAAGGGAATCGTATACGGGATTGATTGAATCCTTGACATCGTGGTTCATCCGATGAGATCATCGTGGAGCAAGTGGGAGCCACCATGGGTATCCAGACCCCGCTGATGGTTATTGGCCAGAGAGGTGTCTCGGTCATGTCTGCCTGTCTCCCGAACCAGTAGGGTCTACACACTTAAGGTTCGATGACGCTAGGGTTATAGGGAATTGTTATACGAGGTTACCGAAAGTTGTTCGGAGTCCCGGATGAGATCCCGGATGTCACGAGGAGCTCCGACATGGTCCGGAGGTAAAGATTTATATATAGGACGGATGGTTTCGGACATCGGAAGTGTTTCGGGCATCACCGGTAACGTACCGAGACCACCGGGACCACCGGAGGTGGCCCCGGGGGTCCACCGAAGGGGGGCAACGACCCCGGGAGGTAAGGTGGGCCAAGTGAGGGAGGGAACCATCCCCTAGGTGGGCTGGTGCGCCTCCCCACTCAGCCCAATGCGCAGGGGAGAGGAAAGGGGGGCAAACCCTAAGCCAGGTGGGCCTAAGGCCCACCAGGGGTGCGCCACACCCCTCCTCCCCTCCTGGCCACCACCTCCTGGCGCATATGGGGGCTGCCGCACCCCTTGGGGGTGAGAACCCTAAGGGCTGCGCCCCCTCCCCCTCCCCCTATATATAGTTGAGGTTTCGGGGCTGTTTTGGCACACTGTTTTCTCTCTCTCTCGGCGCAGCCCTGCCCTTCTTCCTCCGCCTCTCTGTTGGTGCTTGGCGAAGCCCTGCCGGGAGACCTCGTCTCTCCATCGACACCACGCCATCGTGCTGCTAGAGTTCTTCCCCAACCTCTCCCTCCTCCTTGCTGGATCAAGGTGCGGGAGACGTCACCGGGCTGCACGTGTGTTGAACACGGAGGTGCCGTAGTTCGGCACTAGATCGGAATCGCTGCGAGTACGACTCCATCAACCGCGTTCTAGCAACGCTTCCGCTTAGCGATCTTCAAAGGTATGAAGATGCTCTTACCCCTCTCTCGTTGCTGGTCTCTCCATAGGAAGATCTGAATATGCGTAGGAATTTTTTTGAATTTATGCTACGTTACCCAACATACCAAACTGAGAGTGAGAACCCAAGAGGGTCAGATGGCTAGAACTGAAACTGCAACTATTGTTTATTGGAATGAAGTTGAATTACATGAGCCTACTGATTTGTTCGTTGCACTAATGCATCACATTGAGATGGACAAACTTTTTGGCATTCTAATCGATGACTTTTTGGCATTCTAATCGATGACACAAATAAGGATAGGGCGAATCTAGTTTTCCTTCTAATGTTGATGAAGATGTAGATGCACAATTGATGAAATAAGCTGCAGATGATATAGATGATGCACATGATGATGAGCTGGTGCATGTGCATGACAAGGAAAACCCTATCATTGAAGTGGGGAATTTGTGGCCAAATGTTTACGAGTTTAGGATGTTTTTCAAGACTTATGCAGTGAAACACGAGTTTGATGCCAAGACTGTTTGGACTGATAGAAATAAGCTTCATGTGAGGAGCAGAGGATTTTATGGTAATATCAAGCCTTGCAAATGGTACATATCTCCTAGACTACAACCTGATGGAAGTACTGCCAGGGTTAACCAAATCCCCAATCAACATACTTGTATTACAAGTTCACACAAAGAATCAACCATGACATCTCAAGTTTGGGTTGCAGAAAAGAGAACCCCAGTTTTAGCCAAAAAAACCAAACACTACTGCCAAGAAACTCAAAGTAGACATGGAAAAGATGTACCCCATTAAACTGAAATATACCAAGTGTGGAAGGCAAAACAAAGGGGAGAGAAAATTTATATGGTGATTGGGAAAATACATTTAGGATGCTTTACAACTTCAAAGTAGAGGTGGAGAAGAGGTCACCTAGGAGTGTTGGGGAGATAGATACTGAGGTGTGAGAGGAAGGTGAAGTCAAGTTCTCCAAGTTCTTTATGGCCTTGAAGTCTTGCATCGATGACTTCAAAGCAGGGTGTCTTCCATATTTGAGCATAGACTCATCTTTTTTGGCAGCCAGGTGGAATGGTCAGTTGGCAGCATGCAATGATCTAGATGGACACAACTGGATGTTCCTTGTTGCTATTGGCTTGTTTCATTCAGAAACAAAGGCTTCATGGACATGGTTCATGATGAAGTTGAAAAGATGTCTAGGGACAGTGTCACCTTTGGCTATACAAAGAGATGCATGTAAGGGGATGGAAAATGGAGTGAATAATAATTTCCCACATGCTGAGCAGAGGAAGTGATTTAGCCATTTGTGGATGAATTTAATCAATAAATTCAGAGGAGAAGAATTTGGGTGCATGTGGCCATCAACAAGATCTTAGAGTAGACAAACACACACATATCATCTTGGTAAGATAATGGCAACATGGGACGAGTTTGGTCCATGGATGAACACCTACCATTCTTTATTATGATAGATGTCGGATTTAACACTGTCCCACTACTAGGAAAAACCTTATAGGCAGGACATCAGTAGTAGCGTTGAAAAAAAAAAGAAAACGTTGCTGCTAAATAGCAGTAGCGATGATCCAGTTAAGCGCTACTACTAACACCTTAGTAGTAGCGCTGATTATTAAAAACGCGCTACTACTATGTGGGACGAGATGATGCCACCGACGGTAGCTGTAGTAGCAGCGTTGCCCAAAACCCAGCGCTACTGCTAAGTGTTTAGCGGTAGCGCTTTGTTTTGCAGCACCGCTGCTGCTAGTTGGCCCCACATAGTAGTAGTGCTCGCACGTGACAAGCTCTACTACTAATAGAATAGCAGCAGCGCTCTCTGGTATGCAGCGCTACTGCTAGTTGCGGCTAGTGCCACCTTTTTACCCCCCCTCCCCCTCCTCTCCCCCACTTTGACCTCTCTCCCCCTCCTTTCCCCTCTCCACACTCTCCACACCATTGTTGCTCTTCTTCTCTCTTCCTCTTACCTCTCTTCTCTCCTCATTAATGTCCCCCTCCACCATAACTCTCCTTCATAAATGGCCTCTCTCACATCTCTCTTTGTCCTACCTCTCTTCCTCTCCCCATTATATTAATGCCCCCTCCACCATAACTCCATCTCCATTAGTTAGATAGCTCGATTAACCTCTCCTCACCAACAACTAGATCTAGCTAGCTATTTAGCCATCCACACGTGCTCTTTCGATCAGTCTCTCTCATCATCTCTCTCGATCGGTCTCTCTCGGGAGATATATAGGTGAGTACAAAAAAGTTGTTCATTTAAAGAATGGGAATATGTTTGTGAATGAGAATATGTGTGTTTGGGATATATATATATGGAGAGATTTGTGCGAGTGTGACATGCCCTCCGATCGAGTTGCTTATGTTTTGCCGAAATGTCAAATTATTTTCGTTTCGGTGAATTTCGAGCAAACTCAATATGTCCTATTTTTAGGCAAGGTCATGCCAAAAAAATTATATGACTTTGAAGCATGCATGCATTATTTATTTTATAACCTTTTGCTTGTTATACCGTGCAGTCGGTCATGAAGGTGAGTGGATGGAAGGTGGAGCGGTACATGCAATCGGCGGTGATGGACATGTATGCAAATAATCGGACTAGGATTAGATGTCCGTGTGCAAGATGCAAGGAAGGAGTCCTTTTGGACCCTTTTGATCGTGGCACTTTGAAGGCGCACCTGCTGATGAATGGTTTCATGGATGGCTACACTCAGTGGATTAGTGAAGAAGATGATGATGATGAGGACGTCCAGATGGCAGGGAATAACGACATGGGACTAGATGAAGAGATGACCGATCGACACGAAGACGATGGTGCCGGACATGGTGGCGGGGAAGAGTCCGGAAATGACGGCGACGGAGAAGATTCCGGACTCGGCGAAGAAGAGTCCGGACATGGCGGAGAAGAGGCGGTGGTCACACCGGAGTCTTCGACGCTACTAAGTGTAGTCGTGCAAGACCCTCATCTTCGAGACCTCCTTCGCAAGAGTACGACTAGCGAGAGAGCTGCTTCTAGAGAGGAGGCCAAGCTGGCTCAACTTGAAGTGCACTCGAGGACTCCATTGTATGACGGTTGCGATCTTGAGGTGACCCGCTTGAGTTTCACGCTCGAACTTTTAAAGACGAAGGCAAAAAATAAATGGACAGACAAAAGCCTCAATGAGCATTTGACGTATCTACATAATAAAGTTCTTCCCGCGGGGAACCTGTGTCCTAATAGTGTCGAGGAGGCCAAGAAAATCTTTTGCCCTTTTGATTTGCCGCACGTTAGGTACCACGCATGCATCAACGATTGCATCATTTATCGGGGGGAGCACGTAGAAAAAATCAACTGTCCAGTGTGTAATGCTTCTCGATAAAAGAAGGCAGGAAAGAAAGCTCCTCAGAAAGTTGTATGGTCCTTTCCGACCACTTCCCGTCTACAGTGGTATTTTGTTGATCCTAAAGAAGCAAAGCTCATGCGCTGGCACGCGGAGAGGAAGAAGCCCGACGATAAAGATGATCCCAGGCTAAGACACCTCATAGATGGTAGCCAGTGGAGAGCATTCAACACCGTATATGGAGTTGCTAAAGAAGATCCAAGAAACATTGTGCTTGGTGCGAGTACCCATTGCATGAATCCGTTTGAAAACCAAAACACCAACCACAACACATGGCCATGTTTGTATGAATGTACAACCTCTTCTATGAAAACGCATGAAGACAAAATACATACACATGTGCATGCTGGCTCCTCGGGTTTGGGTGCGTGCACGCCAAGCCCAGCACAGGATCCTCTCGGCGTCGCTGCGGTCGAACTGGCCGGCGAGGGTCGGGTCCACGACCGCGACGATGCGCCCGCTGACTGCGCCGTAGAGCGTCCACAGGTTCTCCAAACCATCAACACTGAGGCGGCCGCATACCACCTTTATAATGACCTTGCCGAAGGCATACACGTCTGACTCCTTCGTGGACTTGTTTGTCGTGAGGCACTCAGGAACCATGTACCCCATGGTGCCCCCTACGCTGATGGCGTCAGCCCCGGATTTGTCGAGGGTTCGAGCCAGACCGAAGTCCCCCGGATGCACATCCATTGAACTGTCAAGCTTTATATTTGATGGCTTGATATCGCGGTGAATAACTATTGTGACGTATTCCTAGTGCAGGTAGTTGCTGGCGGAGGTGAGACCGACCACAACATTATAGCGTTGGTCCCAGCTTAGGACATGCCCGTCGTGGCCGAGGATAAATTTGTCAAGGTTCCCTGTGGCACCAGTTCATAAAACAGAAGGAGCTCGTCTCGGTGGTGGCACCAACCTACAAGCATGCAGTATATCAAGCTACAATGGACGGTCAGGATTCCGTCGTCTACCATAAACTAGAAAGGGGAACAGACGGTCATGACTTCGTCGTCTACCTCCCAATCTATGCTACCTCCACGCAATGAGTGAACAAACAGAGTAATTAAGTTAAACAAAGAAACGGGCTAGAAAAAGAGGGCCGCTTACCAAGTAATTTCACAAGATGGTTGTGGCGGAGCCCGTTTATCACACGGAGCTCCGCCAGAAAATCGTTCTTGCCTTTTGTGCTCGCTCTCGAAAAAAAAATCACGGCTACCTCCGTGGCGTGCACCTTGGCACGGAAAACGACCCGGAAACTTCCCTTTCGTAGCTTGGCTGCATCCTCGAAATTGTGCGTTCCATCCTTCAACTCTCTCTAAGTGTAATCCCGGAGAACTCATGGGATTGTTCTGAAATCAATGGTGTCCTTCATCTTACTCGTTCTCTTTATGTATGGGTGAATAGCTCATGTGCGACGTTTTTTCTGTAAATTGGTTGCAAAGCGACATTGTTCGTAACAAGAACTCTGCTGCGACATCTCTCTGCGCACAAATAGCCCAGGCACGACATGGGCCTTAAGCGCAATCTCAGAGCTTAACCATCAGGATTAGGGGGAGCCCGCTGGGACCCATAGCTTATCCACGTCGGCATGGGATAGCAGCGTCGACCGTTAAATCGTTTTCCCCTGCGCACGCATCCTCCATCTTCTTCTCCGACGACGAAGCACGGCAATGTCGGCGAGCTCCGATTTACACAAGCATAACAGGAAATTTTACAAGCATTCAACCGAATTCAAACAACACACATAAGATTCACCAAGCATAGTAGATAATTATGGGTACTATTACACACGGAGTAGTTCTAATGGCGAGCTCGTCGGAGCAAAAGCCACACGGGTAATTAGTACTTCGATTACGGGTTCGATTACATACATCTACGCTATTTCAGTGGATTAGATAGATCCCGCGGCTCCAACCCCTAGTTCGATCACAAATTGGGCTCACCTGAGCCCAAGGGGTGCGGCGGCGACGAGGTGATAGCGCCGCTCAGTCGGAGTCGGAGTCGGAGGCGCCCCACCTTGTGTTAGCGCGGGATTTCTCGACCGCTTCACCGTAGAGGAACTCGTCAAGCTACTCTTCCATCTATCGGCGCACGAGGACCTCATGCGGCTCGTCCTTGGTGCGCTCCATGATCTTGGTGATGACGCCGACGAGGTCGCCGTCGTCGACGTAGTCTCCGGCAGAAAACCGAGGCGCCGGGTGCGTGGTGCCAAGGCCTGCTCCTCCACCTCCCTCTTCGAAGGTGGCAGCGGTGCGCGTGCGATGGCGGAGCTCCCCGGCCACCCGCGCCAGAGGAGCTCCCCTTGCCACCCGCGCCGCCGCCACTATCTCCATCCGGCAGTCATGCTCCTCCACAACTCGATGAGCGAATGCAGGCGGCGGCGCGAGCCCCAGATGGTGTACCTGCGTGTGTCGCGCTTCCAAGTGCCGTCGGAAGCTACCCGCGCTGCCCATTCGCGGTCACAGGCGGGCGCCGGACGCTTCGCCCCTTGCTGCTCCTTGCCGGAGCGGTTTCCGCCCCCGAAATGGCCGCCACGCGATCTAGAACTTCCGGGCCTCATGATCGTCGAACCACGGCGCTGGATCTGCGGCAGTGGGGCTGTATTGCGTGGTTTTGGTCACTGGCGTCGAGAGTGGCTCAGATCTGGAATGGAGTGATAATAGCTAGCGTACGACACATTTCACCCCATTTCACCGGATAAATAAAGGAGGGGAACGCGAAGTTGGGCCGTGGCCTGAGAAAGTAATTAGTACGTGGGTTGTGGCCCAAAGTCAAAAGGCGCATCGTGAGAATTAGATTATCGAAAAAATATTATCGGGCCGAATCCTACTACTACGCCTAGAATAGTGCTAGATCTCGCGCAGTTTGCGTTTTTTACTAGGTTTTTGAAACTTGTTTGAAAAATGTTTGAAATTTGTTTGAAAAATGCTTTAAACTTGTTTGAAAATTGTTTGAAAAATATTAGAAAAGTGCAATCTTAGTTTGAAAAATGTTGGACAAACTTAGGTTTAACAAATTTGAAATGAGCATAAAAAATAAAAAAAATGGAAAATCAATGCACATGTTCTTAGTTTTTCATATACTAACAACTCCAATTAATAAACATTGTATAGATACATTCAAGCAAAAAATGCTTGAATGTGTTGTGAAATCTCAAATCTCAAACTATGAACTCTCATGTGTGAAGATAAGTGATTTTTGGTGTGTTGAACTTGAAACTTTCAAAAACCTCACAAAAGCTTGGTTTTGGAGTGACTAAGAAGGATCCAGGCTCGGTTTTTCGTTTTCATGTTTGAAACTTGTTTAAATGTTGGTCAAACTTAGGTTTGACCAAATTTGAAATGAGCATAAAAAATTCAAAAAACATGAAAAAAAACAGTTCACATGCTCTTAGTTTGTCATATACTAACAACTCCAATTGATAAAAAAGGTATAGATACATTCAAGCAAAATATGCTTGATTGTGGTGTGAAATCGCAAATCTCAAACTATGAACTCTCATGTGTGAACACAAGTGGTTTTGGGTGTGGAACTGGAAACTTTCAAAAACCTCACAAAAGCTTGTTTTTGGAGTGACTAAGAAGGATCCAGGCTTACTTTTTCATTTTCATGTTTGAAACTTGTTTAAATGTTGGTCAAACTTTAGGTTTGACCAAATTTAAAATGAGCATAAAAAATTTAAAAAAAATTCAAAAAAATGGAAAACCAGTGCACATGTTCTTAGTTTGTCATATACTAACAACTCCAATTGATAAACAAGGTATAGATACATTCAAGAAAAATATGCTTGAATGTGGTGTGAAATCTTAAATCTCAAACTATAACTCTCATGTGTGAACACAAGTGGTTTTGGGTGTGGAACTTGAAACTTTCAAAAACCTCACAAAAGCTTGGTTTTGGAGGGACTAAGAAGGATCTAGGCTTGGTTTTTCGTTTTCATGTTTGAAACTTGTTTAAATGTTGGTCAAACTTAGGTGTGACCAAATTTGAAATGAGCATAAAAAATTCAAAAAAAACAGAAAAATAAAAAACCAGTGCACATGTTCTTTGTTTGTCATACACTAACAACTCAAATTTATTTGAATGTTTTAGACATGGTGGAAAAAACTTGGTTAGAAATGGGGTTGTTTACCCTACCTTTGGAGCTCATGTGTGAACACAACTCGTTTTGGGTGTGGAACTTGAAACTTTTAAAAACCTCACAAAAGCTTCATTTTGTACTGACTAAGAAGGATCGAGGATTGGTTTTTCATTTTCATGTTTGAAACTTGTTTAAATGTTGGTCAAACTTAGGTTTGACCAAATTTGAAATGAGCATAAAAAATTAAAAAAATCAAAAAAATGAAAACGAGTGCACATGTTCTTAGTTTGTCATATACAAACAACTCAAATTTATTTGGCTATTTTAGACATGGTGGAAAAAAATCTTTCTCAAAGTTCCATTTGGTTAGAAATGTGGTGTGAAATCTGGGTTTCTATAGAAAATAATAAACCATATAAAATCAAAAAAAGGAGAAACCTTGTACACATGACATCTTTTATAAGCATGTACATAAGGTTTCAATGTAAAAAAAATAACAGAGGAGTGCTAGATGTTCGATAGAGCTAGAATGCCACAATCCCAACTAGATGTTGCCTCGCATGCCCACAAGGAACACAAGAATAACGCAAAGTTAGCTAGATGTTCCTCTTGCTGACAAGATTTCACCTACAGGGACATGCGAATACCAAAATCGACATGTAACCAAGCACGCACACAAGGTATTCGACAGAGTGATTACATGGCCAGTTCACCCCAAAAGTACTCCCCCAGCCCTAGGCAAACTAAACTACAGTCTGCAGCTAACAGTATTCACAAACTAAACGAGACCCCAAACTAAACTACACTCTGTAGCTCAATCAACCAGTTTTCATCTTCCCTCCGAATGCCATGGACCTAGAGTTGTCTCTGTTGTTGCAGCTGGCTCTGTAGCTTGACTGAATTTCATCTCGCAGAGAATTTCAGAGCACACCAATCTGTCCTCCGCCAGACGGGCAACTTGACTGAAATCCTCCAGGGCCACTGCTACTTCGAAGTCCACGCTCGGCTTGCGTTGAATCGGGGTTGACCGTGTTGAAATCCTGCTCGATGAGCTCTGGCCCGAGCTGCTCTGGTCGCCCGCATCAATGTTGCGCATCGAGGTAAACCTTTGTCTCAACCTCCGCAGCGAATGACGGCAAACTGGAAAACCCTTGCCATTGTATCCGTGACGCCGCCACGCCGGCTTCAACACCTGCTTCACCGAATTCCGGTTTCGCTTGCTTGGATCCCTTGCCGTTGCCCGAGTCACGAATCGGGCCGCCGGTCTCCTCTGTGACCGTCAACCCGCACCACCCCATCCTCCAAACTCCCTCGTCGTTGTTACCTGCGATTGTGACCGCAAGCCCTGCGTCGCCGCCGGCCTCAACGAAGACTGTCGCTTCTCTTCTCGTGTCGCCGCTCGTCTCGCCCGCTCCATCTACTGTCGTCGCCAGGATTGATTTCCTCCAGCCCGGAGAAGCCGAGATGACAGGACGTATACTAGAAAAACCCGCAGTGATGGACGGCGGCGCGTGGCAATGAAAAACCCGCAGGGAAATGGGCATCGCCGGGTCGAGACGGTTCCGCCATGAACAGAGGTAGTGGTCGCTACAGTGCACGCCCCCGGCTGACTGGACGCGTGAGGCCCCACTCGTAATAAACAAATTCATGTAACGGGGTTGACCGACATGGGGACAGGGCCATGTCGCAGCCGTCTGGGTCCCACGTCAACGTCGATGAGTGGTGGGTCCAACCCCTAACGTGCGACGAGGGCATCAGTTGAGCTTAAGGACCATGTCGTGCGTGGACTATTCACGCACTCCAAACTATCGCACCATAGCCATTCTCGCGAAAAACATCACATTCCATCCAATTTTATGAAAAACGTCGCACAAGAGCTATAAGACCCTTTGTGTATATAACAGCGCCTCCCAAGATGCCGATCACCAGCACGACGGCGATGCACGACAAACCAATCTCGACAGCTAGCTTCACGTTAGACCTACTAGCCTTCTTCGGGTGGTCCTCCAACATCTGCACTGTCATGTTCCAACTCTTCACGTAGTTTCGCTGGTACCGTATGCTACGGCAACAAAAGTCCTTCCCAAGCAATGCTAGGAATTCTTCTTGCTACTTCTCTTGTTTGCGTCGGTTTTTCCCTTGAAGAGGAAAGGGTGATGCAGCACAGGAGCAGTAAGTATTTCCCTCAGTTTTGAGAACCAAGGTATCGATCCAGAAGGAGGGTCTCGTCAAGTCCATAGTACCTGCGCAAACACAAACAAGCTTGCACCCAACGCTTCAAAGGGGTTGTCAATCCCTTCAAGATAGTTTGCAAACTGAGATCTGAAGGCGGAAAGCGCAACGAAGTAAAAAGTGTAAGGCTGAAAATATCGTGTGGAGTAGACCCGGGGGCCATAGTGTTCACTAGAGGCTTCTCTCAAAATAGCAAATATCACGGTGGGTGAACAAATTACTGTCGAGCAATTGATAGAACCGCGCAAAGTCATGACGATATCTAAGGCAATGATCATACATATAGGGATCACGTCCGAGACAAGTAGACCGATACTTTCTCCATCTTCTACTATTACTCCACACATCGACCGCTATCCAGCATGCATCTAGTGTATTGAGTTCATGACAAACAAAGTAACACCTTAAGCAAGATGACATGATGTAGAGGGATAATCTCAAACCAATGATGAAAACCCCATCTTTTTACCCTTGATGACAACAACACGATGCGTGCCTCGCTACCCCTTCTGTCACTGGGTGAGGTCACCGCACGGTATGAACCCAAAACCAAGCACTTATCCCATTGCAAGAATCATAGATCTAGTTGGCCAGACAAAACCCACAACTCGAAGGGAATTACAAGGATATGAAAACATTCATAAGAGAGATCAGAAGAAACTCAAATAAGATTCATAGATAATCTGATCATAAATCCACAATTCATTGGATCTCGACAAACACACCGCAAAAGAAGATTACATCGGATAAATCTCCAGGAAGATCATGGAGAACTTTGTATTGAAGATCCAAGAGAGATAAGAAGCCATCTAGACACTAACTATGGCCCCGTAGGTCTATGGTGAACTACTCACGCATCATCGGAGAGGTCATGGAGTTGATGAAGAAGCCCTCCGTGTCCGAATCCCCCCTCCGGCGGGGCACCATAACATGCCCCAGATGGGATCTTGCGGAGACAAAAGCTTACGGCGGCGGAAAAGATATTTCGATGATCTCCTGATTTTTTTGGGATTTTTAGGGAATATATAGGCGCAACCCCTAGGGCAGAGAGCGCCCAGGGGGCCCACAAGCCTGTGGGCCGCGGCCTACCCCCCTAGCCGCGGGGTGGGGGCTTGTGGGGCTCCTGAGGCTCCCCTGCCTTGGCCCCCAAGCTTCCCGATCTTCTTCCGATATGAAAAAAATCTTTTCGGGGATTTTCTTCCGTTTGGACTCCATTTCAAAATCTCCTCTGAAAGGGGTAAAAAACATGGAATAAACATGACTGACACTTGGCACTGAGTCAATAAGTTAGTCCCAAAATATATATAAAAGGCATGTAAAACATCCAAAGTTTGACAAGTTAATAGCATGAAACCATAAAAAATTATAGATATGTTGGAGACGTATCAAGCATCCCCAAGCTTAACTCTTGCTCGTCCTCAAGTAGGGAAGTGATAAAGAATGAATTTTTGATGTGGAATGCTACCTACCATAGTTGTCCTTTACAGCTTCTTTCACGTGACATGAATGTTCAGATCCGTAAGATTCAAAACAATAGTTTGCTATTAACATGAAAACAATAATACTTCAAGCAAACTAGCAAGGTAATCATGAACTTTCAAAATAACAAGGCCAAGGAAAGTTATCCCTACAAAATCATATAGTCTGGCTATGCTCCATCATCCTCACACAACTAATGTAAATCATGCACAACCCCGGTATTGGCCAAGTAATTGTTTTCACACTCTTACTTTCTCAAACTTTTTATAACTATCACGCAATACATGAGCGTGAGCCATGGATATAGCACTATAAGTGGAATAGAGTGTGGTGGTGGTTGTGAGACAAAAAGGAGGAGATGGTCACATTGACTCGGCATATCAAAGGGCTATGGAGATGCCCATTAATAGATATCAATGTGAATGAGTAGGGATTGCCATACAAGAGATGCACTAGAGCTATAAGTATGTGAAAGCTCAAAAGGAAAACTAGTGGGTGTGCATCCAACTTGCTTGCTCACGAAGACCTTGGGCAATTTTGAGGAAGCCCATCATTGGAATATACAAGCCAAGTTATATAATGAAGATTCCCACTAGCATATGGTGGTGACAAAGCAAGAAGCTCTCAATGGTGAAAAAACATGGTGCTATTATGTAGCACATGTGTGGAAAAAAAGATAGTAGCATTGTCCCTTCTCTCTTTTTCTCCCATTTCTTTTTTTTTCATTTGGGCTCTTAGGCCTCTCTTTTTTTTAATTTTTTTTTAATTTTTGAGCTCTTTGGCCTCTATTTATTTATTTATTTCCTCACATGGGACAATGCTCTAATAATGATGATCATCACACTTTTATTTACTCACGGCTCAAAATGATGATGACTCTACAGGAAATGCCTCCGGCAGTATACCGAGATGTGCAACGATCTAGCGTGGCGTATGACATTGAAAACATCTCGCTAGCTATCTTACGATCATGCAATGGCAATATGAGAGTGACCGCACAAGTCATGAGATGGAACAGTGGGAGTTGCATGGCAATATATCTCGGAATGGCTATGAAAATGCCATAGTAGGTAGGTATGGTGGCTGTTTTGAGGAATGCATATGGTGGGTTTGTGTACCGGCGAGAATTGCGCGGCACCAAAGAGGCTAGCAATGGTGGAAGGTGCAAGTGCATCTATACCATGGACTCACGTTAGTCATGAAGATCTCACATACTTGTTGCGAAAGTTTTTATTAGTAATTGAAACAAAGTGCTAAACGCATACTCCTAGGGGAAGGGTTGGTAGGTGTTAACCATCGCGCGATCCCGACCTCAACACAAAGGATGACAATCAATAGATCAATTATGCTCCGACTTCCAAACATAGCGGTTCACCATACGTGCATGCTACGGGAATCACTAACTTCAACACTAGTATATCTAGATTCACAACACCCCACTAACATAGCTCTCAATATTACTGAATCCACGTCTCAAAACTAATTGAGAGGAATCGAAACTTCTCTTTCTACTCAATGCACATGAAGATGGAGGTTTTTGCATCCTCTTTGGGTACCTATCACATTTGGGACTACTTTAATAGCATAAGCCAACTACCAAATCACGCACCGCCGTGCTCTAAAAGATATAAGTGAAGCACTAGAGCAAAAGTATCCAGATCAAAAGATATAAGTGAAGCACTATGAGCATTCTAGAAAAACCACGATGAGTGCATGTCTCTCTCTCTCAGAAAGGTGTGCATCAAGGATGATTGTGACACAACAAACATAAAAGACTCCTACGATACAAGGCGCTCCAAGCAAAACATATATCATGTGGTGAATAAAAATATAGCTCCAACTAATGTTCCCGATGGATTGAAGACGAAAGAGGGGATGCCTTCCCGGGGCATCCCCAAGCTTAGGATTTTTGGTGTCCTTGAATTTGGCTTGGGATGCCTTGGCATCCCCAAGCTTAGGATTTTTGGTGTCCTTGAATTTGGCTTGGGATGCCTTGGCATCCCCAAGCTTGAGCTCTTTCCACTCCTTATCTCATCGTCCATGAGAACATCACCCAAAACTTGAAAACTTCACAACACAAAACTTAAACAGAAACTCGTGATAACGTTAGTAGAAGAAAACAAACTACCACTTCTTTTTGTACTGTAGCAAACTTGAATTCCATCTATATTGGAGTTGGGCTACTGTATTCTCACTTTTCCATGGCTAGTACCCCCGATACTAACCATAGTTTCATCAAAACAAGCAACCAACTCAAAAAAAAACAGAATCTGTCAAAAACAGACCATTATATAGCAATCTGTATACTTCGTATACTTCTGGTACCTCAAAAAATCTGAAACATCACGACGGCCTGTGCAAAAAGCATATCAACCAGAATGAAAAAGAATCAACTCAAAATCTCTTTCTGAATAAAAATGAAAAATCATCTCGTGAGCGAGAAGTTTCTGTCTTTTTCCTGCAGGATCAAACAACCATTACCAAGACTAGTCATAAAGGTTTTGCTTGGCTCAAACACAAAAATAAACACAAAAAACACAATCACAACAGAATTGTGATGGTGTGGACGCAACAAAACAAAAAGAAAAAAGATAAATTCATTGGGTTGCCTGCCAACAAGCGCTATTGTTTAACGCCCTTAGCTAGGCATAAAAGTGATAGAATCACGTGTCGTCATCTTTGGTGCTCAAACCATAAGTGGCCCTCATCATGGATTTCTAGGCAATCTTATTTTATTTCTAGGAAAGCGTTACATGCCCTTCCTCAAAGGAAATTCAAATCTAATATTTCCTTCCTTCATATCGATGATAGCACCGACAGTCCTTAGGAAAGGTCTACCAAGAATAATAGGGCAAATAGGATTGCAATAAATGTAAAGCACAATGAAATCCACGGGTACATAGTTCCTATTTGCAACAATAAGAACATCATTGATCCTTCCCATGGGTTTCTTGACAGTAGAATCAACAAGATGCAAATTAAGAGAACACTCTTCAATCTCATTAAAACCGAGAACATCACATAAAGACTTTGGAATCGCAGAAACACTAGAACCCAAATCACACAAAGAATTGCACCCATAGTTTTTGATTTTGATTTTGATGGTAGGTTCCCACTCATCATGAAGCTTTCTAAGGATAGAGACTTCCAATTGAAGTTTCTCTTCAAGAGATTTTATCATAGCTTCGATGCTATGATCGGTAAAGGCATTGTTTTGGCTATAAGGGTGTGGAGAGTTTAACATGGATTGCATCAAAGAAATGCATTCAATCAAGGAGCAACTATCATAATTGAATTCCTTGAAATCCACGGTAGTAATTACATTACTACTCAAAGTTTTAACATCTTCTACTCGACTTTCAATGCTTTTAGCATCAAGATAGATGGACTCTGAATCATTGGGGCACTTTTCGACCAAAGTGGATTCATATCCAGACCCATAATCATTAGGTTTGACACAAGAAAACAAATATTCAATGGGAGTCACACCAAGCACTTTAAGATCTTCGTGATTCTCATCACGAGAACACGCCTTTTTAAGCCATTCATGTCTAGCACGAATTTTGGCAGTTCTTTCTTGGCTCTCAATCATGGAAACACGCATAGCTTTCAAAGTTTCATCCATGTTGATTTTAGGAGGATCACATCTAACTTTCAAAGCATCAACATCAGTAGACATTCTATCAACGCTCTTAGCCAAATCGTCAAATTTTGAGTAGCGTTTCCTCTATGGACGGATTGAAAATCTTTTGAGAGTTGATGAACTCTTTGATATTACTCTCTGGATCACAGGGTAATCTATTGTAATTTCCATGGGTATTGTTGTAGGAGTAGCCAAAGTTATTAGAGGAGTTACCAGGAAAAGGCCTAGGAACGTAGTTTCCTCTAAAAGCATTGTTGTTGCCAAAGTTATTCCTACCAACAAAATTAACATCCAAGCTAGCGTTGCTAATCTCAATCAAAGAAGACAAAGGCATATCATTAGGATCCAAAGGAGCACTTCTACTAGCAACCAAATTCATTAACTCGTCCAGCTTAGCACTCAACGAGTTAATTTCCTCTATAGCATGTACCTTCTTACTAGTAGGTGACCTTTCAGTGTGCCACTGAGAGTAGTTCGTCATGATGTTGTCTAAGAGCTTTGTGGCTTCTCCTAACGTGATTTCCATGAACGTTCCACCTGAGGCGGAGTCCGGGATATTTCTAGAAGCGAAATTCAATCCAGCGTAAAAGATTTGAATAATCATCCAAAGGCTCAAGCCATGAGCGGGACAATTTCTAATCATTAATTTCATTCTCTCCCATGCTTGTGCAACATGTTCATGATCAAGTTGCTTGAAATTCATGATATCATTCTGGAGAGAGATGATCTTAGCCGGCGGAAAATACTTGGATATATAAGCATCTTTGCACTTATCCCAAGAATCGATACTATTTTTGGGCAAAGAAGAAAACCAAGTTTTTGCGCTATCTCGCAGCGAGAAAGGAAAAAGCTTCAATTTAATCACGTCATTATCCACATCTTTCTTTTTTTGCATATCGCAAAGCTCAATGAAGGTATTAAGATGGGATGCGGCATCTTCACTAGGAAGGCCAGAGAATTGCTCTTTCATAACAAGATTCAACAAAGCGGCATTGATTTCGTATGACTCCGCACTAGTGGCGGGAGCAATCGGAGTACTAATAAAATCATTATTATTAGTATTCAAGAAGTCACAAAGTTTGGTGTTTTCATTCATGGTGACTTCGGGCAAGCAAGCAAGCGGGCACACAAGCAAACAAAGAGCAGGCGAGAAACATGGCGAACGAAAAGGCGAATGAAAAAGGCAAGCAAAAAGGCAAATTGGTGAAGTGGGGGAGAGGAAAATGAGAGGCAACTGGCAAACAAAGTAAATAAAAGAGATGAGTTTGCGACACCTACTTGGATGAGTTCTTGACTTGGAAAAGTGATTTCGATGATCTCCTGATTTTTTTGGGATTTTTAGGGAATATATAGGCGCAACCCCTAGGGCAGAGGGCGCCCAGGGGGCCCACAAGCCTGTGGGCCGTGGTCTACGGCCCTGTCCGCGGGGTGGGGGCTTGTGGGGCCCCTGAGGCTCCCCTGCCTTGGCTCCCAAGCTTCCCGATCTTCTTCCGTTATGAAAAAAATCTTTTCGGGGATTTTCTTCCGTTTGGACTCCGTTTCAAAATCTCCTCTGAAAGGGGTCAAAAACATGGAAAAAACAGGAACTGGCACTTGGCACTGAGTCAATAAGTTAGTCCCAAAAATATATAAAAGGCATGCAAAACATCCAAAGTTTGACAAGATAATAGCATGAAACCATCAAAAATTATAGATACGTTGGAGACATATCACCGTACTCCTGTCGAAGCTGCAGAGCCAAAGTAAGCTTCCCTGCCGAGGATGATCCTTGAGAGATCAAGGGGAGATTGCAGCACAGTGGCAGCAGGCTTGTTCTCTAAATCATTGCTCAAGGAAACAGAAACATTCGTTGAGCTGTCATCGTAGTCAATCGTGACGGTTAGTGACGTCCCATCACTGAGGTTGAAGCCCATGGGTCCGAGGGGCATGGCGCACACAGACTGCACGCTGTTCACATCCAACCCAACGTGGTTGTCATCAATGTTGTGCTCCTGCTGCGCCGTCTCAAATTCCACCGTCGCGAAACAATTGCTGGAGTTTCCTTTGGTTGAGCCGTTCGAGAGCCCGATGAGTCCGCCATAGCTATCGGGTGGTGGGCCGCCGTCGCTAGACGCGATGAGGAAGGCCAAGCCTTCCCCTCCCTTGATGATGGCGTTGATGTGCCCAAGGGAGATCGCGAACGTCGTGGAGAACGAGGCAATCTCCTTGCGGCCGTCAGGGGTGGACTTTGACACGAGGAATGTGGATGAATAAAAGATGTCTACGTTATGGTTTATTAGAAATATTTCGTCCATTGTGAGGGGATTGATATGCAGCGAACCTTGGCTTACGCTGGAGTTCCCGTTGAAGGTGAGGTTTTTGGTCAACTCTCGGATGCTTTGATCAAACCGATTGAATGAGAAGGTGCTGAACCGGATTGAGTTCGTGACCACTACGCAGGCAGGCGGGATGAGGAGGGGGGGGAGGAGAAGGAGAATAGGAAGGTGAGTGGCAGGGCGGGGCGATGAACACATGATGGGGAAAGTCAGATGAAACGGGAGCGTACTAGCTCTGACGGAGAAGTCTCTCACCCAGTGGCGGAGCTAGACGGAATGTGCAGGGGGGCAAAAAAGAAAATACGAGTGTTTGGGGGGGAAAATACTAAAAAAGTTCTCATATAAGTCCTTCCAAGAATTTTTTTTTCTTCACATATTGGTCCAAAGCTAGGGGGCAACAGCCCCCTAGCACTCCACATAGCTCCGTCGTTGCTCTCACCCCCAAGCTCTCATGGGCGGCACCGATGTTACATGCATGATTTGTGAGAAGTTAATCACTTCACTTGTCGTTTTTGGGTGTGGGGAGACGTCGATTTTCGTCTTAGTCATCTTGAGGCCAAAAAGTTTGGTTTAGCTATTCATCATTACCTCTTTGGAAGTCGTTACCTTCTCTAAATTCCAAGTGATTATTTGGTCTAACTATGGTTTATGGCTAACCTGAGTTGTTGTTCACGAGGGCCAGGCTGGTATTAAGCGACTTCTGCATCACCATTGCCTTAAGTGTTCCATTATTATGTATATACGAGATGACACTCGTGGACGGCGGGTCGGCGGCAAATAAGGTTGGAGATAGTTACGTAACAGAGGTAATGGAGCGCGTGAACACAAATATTACACATGCACTGAACAAGATCACAACTTCTTTTGAAGCAACTACACATATGCATACACAGTAGGCACCAACTGTCATCCAAAATGTACACTTCTCCCTTATGTCATACCTGGTTTGCACAAACGATGAAATAATTTAACAAAGATGACGCCGGAAATCTGAAGCATTGGTTTCACCCATAACAAATGAATCTTTCGCATGTACGGTCCAGCCCTAGATATTTGACGTCTTAATTTACAGTAGAACTCTCTATTTTTAAAACGGGTGCAAAATCTTTGTCTCATCTCATTAAAAACGGAAGGAGAGAAACATATTTTGCACGGTTATAGGACCACACAGGTCCGAACAAAGGGATCACTCTCCCGGGATAATATTACCCAGAAACTTAGCCCCAGCAATTGCCCACGTATTTGCATCGTCTTTAATCGATGCCGCCACCCTCGAGGGTAGGGTAGCCTTGTTGTGGAAGACCCGAGCATACCTTTCGTTTCAAACCTCCCAACATATGAGCATCTGCAAGGAATTAAACACTTTCCTCGTGTAGCCTGGTTGGTCCTCGCTCAAAATCCACCATTGGTTCACCGCCTCCAAGTCGGCCCAAGAGGGGGTCGTAGATTGCCATCCCAGCCAGCGGAAGTTAAAGTTTCAAACTCTGATTCTGAAGCGACATTTGAAAATAATATGGGCGAGCGACTCTGGCACCCGCTTGCAAAGCTAACAAAGGCCACAGTTTGGCCAGACCCTGCATTGAAGCATGTTGGTCATCCAAATTATGTCTTGTAGTACGAGAGAGTAGACGAATTTAATATTTGGAGGCGTTTAAATCTTATAGACCATCTATGGCATCGCAGACTTGATCAATCATGCGAATTGCATCCTGCATGCAGTGGCTGCCGAGTAACATCAATCCGCCATGAACTTCCAAAGGATGCCGTCGCTAGTGCCTGGGACGAGGTTAACGTTGTGGATTCTTGACCAAAGGTGATAACATTGCTGAATGAGGATAACCAAGAGTATGCCTTGTAAGATAATATGTCGGACCCAGGAATTATTGGCCATGACCTTAGTGATGCCACAGTTGGTAAGCTTGGAAAGGGAGAAGCTGTCGGAGCAATGTCTTGGGGTTTAAGTCCATTCAACCAATGGGGTGCCAGAAACTCACATGCATTCCATCTCCAATGGTGATTGTCGTAGCGACACAGAAAATATCATATTCCTTGTCATTGCAAGGAGTTTCAAGGACAACCCAAGACCGCTGCGGGTCAACCCAAGCAAACCAAAGCCAACGAAGCCTGAGCGCATGAGAGAATTTGTCGAGGTCAAGGATCCCAAGTTGGTTGGGTGAAAACCCCACCTTCCAGTTAACTTTGCACTTGTCGCCCATTATCTGATAGGTCCACGCCCAAAGGAATGCCCGTTGAATCTTGTTGATACTTTCTTTGGTGCCCGGAGGCACCTCTATCGCTGTGATGTGGAAGATCATCGGAGAAGTCAAAATAGATTTGACAAGGGTAGTTTGTCCCATCGTGTTAGTATTATTTCCTTGCCCGGTGGGAGCTTGGCCGCCACCTTATCCACCAGGAATTGACAATCATAATTCTTCAGACTGTGAGTGGAAAACGGGAGCCACATGTATCTCATGGGTAATCCCACTCTCTTAATGGGGAAGCTCTGCAGAATAGCGTCGAGATCAAGGTTGCCACATCGTATAGGGACGACCACACTCTTCAGGGGATTGGCAACGAAACCCATGACTTCACCAAAATTGGTCAGAATAGCCACTAACTGATCAATGTCATCTTGAACTGGGGCGGCAAAAATTAAGTCATCATTAATGTAAAGGGAGGTGCGCAAGGTGGTGGCCCGTCCCCGCGGACGGTGGAGATGGCCCTCATCCGTGGTTTCTGCAAGCAACTACTACAAGGGTTGGATGGCTATGACAAAAGGCAAGGGGGAAGGGGGCCCCTCACAGAGTCGCTTCCAAAGTCGGAGCGGATTCCCACGGATGCCAAAAAGAACTCGTGAGGAGGATGAGGCACAGAGAGCGTCCAGCCAATCTCTGAATCTAGTAGGGAATCCCCGTCGTTGTAGTAAATCCAGGAGGTAGTCCCACTCCACCGAGTCAAAAGCCTTTTCTATATCTAGCTTAAGCAGCAAGGACAGAGTTTTTGTTTGCTGAAGTTGCCTGATAAAGCCTCACACAAACATGAAGTTGTCATGTATGCTCCTAATCTTGATGAATGCACTTTGAGCCTTGGAAAGTAGGCCATCCATGAAAGGGGTTGGGTTATTAGCTAGAATCTTAGCAATGATCTTGGCAAAGGCATGGATCAGGCTGATCGGATGGAAATTAGAGATATTCTCAGCCCCTGCATTCTTTGGCAGTAAAACAATATTTGTCGAATTTAGCCATTGCAAATTGGCAGCATGCAGGGAGAAGAAGTTGATAGCTTGCATCATGTGAACTTTAATTGTTTCCCAACAGGATTTCGAAAAAGAGCTGGTGAAACCATCATCCATGGGGGCTTTATCTCCGGGGAGATGAGAGATGGCCGAAAACACCTCTCTAAAACAAGATACTAGTTGAGTATGTACGTGCATGCAAGAGCCGCAAACCAAGTTACTAAAATCCAAGATATTTAGCTCATGACTTAACTCATGGGATCTTGCTTCATCACGTGGCTTGGTGAAAATATCAGCAAGTTGCTTCTCATTGTTAACATGAAATAACTCATTGTCTCGCTTGCCACATGATCCCTAATAAATTGATGAAGAATATAAATACGTTTGGTTTGGCTATATTGCACGGGATTGTTAGCGATCTTCATACCACTTCCATTGTCACATAAAAGAGGCATTTTGTTACATTTGACACAATAATCCATCAAAGTCTACCTCATCGATAATAATTGTGCAGAACAACTCCCACCAACAATGTACTCGGCTTTGGCGGTGCAGAGAGACACACAATTTTTCTTCTTTGAAGACCAGCTCACCAAGGAGCTTCCAAGAAACTGACATGAGTCGGATGTGGATTTGCGATCTATTTTGTCTCTGGCCCAATCCGGGTCGGAATATCCCATTAACTTGATGTTGATCCTTTGGGATACCAAAGGCCCAAGTTTTGGGTATGAACTAGATATTGAAGGATTATTTTCACTGCCATATAATGGCTCTCCTTGGTAGCATGTTTAAATCTTGTGCACATACATACACTCAACATAGTCTCCACTCTAGATGCACAAAGGTAAAGAAAAGAACCAATCATGGAGTGGTATACCTTTTGATCAACGACTTTACCATTGGGACCAAGATTAAGGTGACCATTTGAGGGCATGGTATCTTCTTGGTCTTGACATCTAGCATTATGAATTTCTTGAGCATGTCTTGGATATATAATGATTGGTTGATGAAAGTTCCTCCTCTCGGTTACTTCACTTGAAATCCTAGGAAGAACTTCAACTCTCCCATCATGCTCATAAAAAATTCCTTGGTCAGAAGATTCTCAAACTCAATGTTAATAGCATGGTTAGTGGATACAAAAAATAATATCATAAACATATATTTGGCACACACAAAATTCTACGTGTACCCTCTTCGTTAACACAGTGGAATCTATCAACTCGATTTGAAACCCCTTCTCGCATAGGAACGCCAAAAGTTGATCATACCAAGCATAAGTTGCTTCTTTAAGTCCATAGAGCTCCTTATGGAGTTCATAGACGTGAGAGGAGTGATCGGGGGTTTTGATATCGGGGGGTTCCTTGACATACACCAACTCTTTAAGAGGACCAATAAGAAAAAGCACTCTTCACATCTATTTGATATAACTTGAAATTATGATGAGAAGCATATGCAAGCAAACTAAGAATGGACACAATACGAGCAACTCGGGCAAACGTTTCACCAAACTACAAACCTTAAACTTGGGGGAAACCTTATGACACTAACCTTGCCTTATTCCTTCTCAATTTTCCATGTTCATAAAAATCCACTTGGATCCAATGACATTTCCATGTTCTTTGGAACACTTCACTAGAGTCCATACTTTGTTCTGGGTGAAGTTGATGAGTTCTTGATGCATAGCACCCAATCGGGTCATTAAGGGAATCTTCCACCTTATGGGGTTTGACACAAGATATAAATGAGTGATGTTCACAAAATTTTGACATGCTTCTATGAGTAGTTACCCTTTTTTATGCATCCATAGATGTTCTTGGTGAGATGTTGAAGATTATTTAACTTGGCGGCTAATTTTTGCTATTTTAGAGCAAGATCTTCATCATTTGGTCTTGTGCTTGTAGAACATGCTTGACCTTGATCACGGTTGAGTCTCGAGGACACCCTTCACTGCACACACTACATGAATCAGCTTCTTTGCCGTCTGCCATCACAGACGGAAAAGAGGACTCCACCGACGGCAAAGGTCTTTGTCGTCTGCCACCTATCAGCAAAAATTCTGCGTCAGCCTACGACGGCATTGTAGCTTCTTTGCCGTCAGCCTCACCGAAGCGGACGACAAAGAGCTTTGCCGTCAGCTTTTCATAAGAGCAGTCGGCAAAGAGGTCGAGACGGCAACCGACAGGCGTTGCCTCCGTTAGGGGCTAACGAAGGCTTTGCCGTCTTCCTTGCCCTCTTCTTTGCCGTCTGCCTCCACCTCCACTCTTTGCCGTCTGCCTTCACCTCCACTCTTTGTCGTCTGCCTCCACCTCCTCCCCCCCTCCACTCTTTGCCATCTGCCTACCCCTCCTCCCCCTCCTCTGTGCCCTCTTCTTTGTCGTCTGCCCCCCCCCCCAGGAAGCAGACGGCAAAGAGACTATATGGACACACAGGGAGCATAGCTGGGTGCCATGTGGCACCTTTGCCGTCGGTCAGCTGATGGCAAAGGCATTTGCCATCAGCTCGCAGACGGCAAAGAGCCTATATTGTCACATTTTTGTTTATTTTTTCTATTTCGCAGCACATATATATATAATTCATAGCACATATATGATAAATAGGTCACAACACATATATGATATACATATAAAGCTCATCAATGCCATTTGTTCATCAACGTACATCCCATATATCAAAAGAACCAACACATACAAAGTTTCATCCATATATACATACATATAGTTGCACATATATTGTTCATCCATATATACATATACATATAGTTCCACATTGTTCATCAACTCAAATAAAAATGGGAACTAAAGCAATCCAATGCCAGCTTCCATGCATGTAGTACATCCAATCTGCAAAATGGGAATAAGAAAGTCAGAAGAAGAAGAAGAAGAACATATATATGACAAATAAGCTAAGTTGAAGAAAAATGAGAAGAAGCAAGAAGAGAAGAAGGAGAAGAAAAAACAAGAATAAGGAGGAGGAGGAGGAGGAGGAGAAGGAGAAGGAGAAGGAGGAGGAGAATAGGAGAAGAAGAAGGAGAAGAAGAGGAGAAGAAGGAGGGAAGAAGAAGGAGAATAAGGAGGGCTCCTTCTCCTCCTTCTCCTTCTCCTCCTCCTCCTTGTTCTCCTTCTCCTTCTCTTCTCTTTCTCTTCTTCTTTTTGTTCTTCCTTTTCATTTCTCCTCTTCTCCTCTTCTTGGAGCTAAATTAGCTAACTATGTCTTTTTGGAGCTAAATGGGCTAATTATGTCATTATAGAGGAAAACAAGCTAAGTATATAATATTAATGAGCTAACCAAGGTTCTGATGCCATTTTGAGCTTATAATGTCTTTTTGGAGCTAAATGGGCTAATTATGTCATTGTTGGAGAAATCAAGGCAAGGAGAATATGAAAGAGGAGAATAAAGAGGAGGAGCAGCAGAAGAAGAAGAAATAAAGAAGGAGGAGAAGGAGGAGGAGGAGGAGAAGGACTAGAAGGTCCTTGGCCTTCTCCTCCTTCTCCTCCTCCTCCTCCTCCTTCTCCCTCTTCTCTTCTTCTTCTTCTTCTTCTTTCTTTTCATTTTTCCTATTTCTTCTCCTCTTCTCCTCTTCTTGGAGCTCAATTAGCTAACTATGTCTTTTTGGAGCTATATGGGCTAATTATCCCATTTTAGAGGAAAACAAGCTAAGTATATAATATTAATGAGCTAACCAAGGTTCTTATGCCATTTTGAGCTTATAATGTCTTTTTGGAGCTAAATGGGCTAATTATGTCATTGTTGGGGAAATTAAGGCAAGGATAATACGAAAGAGGAGAAGAAAGATGTGGAGGAGGAGAAGAAGAAGAAATAAAGAAGAAAGAGGAGAAGGAGGAGGAGGAGGAGAAGGACTAGAAGGTCCTTGGCCTTCTCCTCCTCCTCCTCCTCCTCCTTCTCCTTCTTCTCTTCTTCTTCTTATTCTTCTTCTTCTTCTTCTTTCTTTTCATTTTTCCTATTTCTTCTCCTCTTCTCCTCTTCTTGGAGCTCAATTAGCTAACTATGTCTTTTGGAGCTATATGGGCTAATTATGCCATTTAGAGGTAAACAAGCTAAGTATATAATATTAATGAGCTAACCAAGGTTCTTATGCCATTTTGAGGTTATAATGTGTTTTTGGAGCTAAATGGGATAATTATGTCATTGTTGGGGAAATTAAGGAAAGGAGAATATGAAAGAGGAGAAGAAAGAGGAGGAGGAGAAGAAGAAGAAGAAATAAAGAAGAAGGAGGAGAAGGACTAGAAGGTCCTTGGCCTTCTCCTCCTCCTCCTCCTCCTCCTCCTTCTCCTTCTTCTCTTCTTCTTCTTCTTCTTCTTTCTTTTCATTTTTCCTATTTCTTCTCCTCTTCTCCTCTTGTTGGAGCTCAATTAGCTAACTATGTCTTTTTGGAGCTATATGGGCTAATTATGCCATTTTAGAGGAAAACAAGCTAAGAATATAATATTCATGAGCTAACCAAGGTTTTTATGCCATTTTGAGGTTATTATGGCATTTTGGAGCTAAATGGGCTAATTATGTGATTGTTGGGGAAATTAAGGCAAGGAGAATATGAAAGAGGAGAAGAGAAACTTACCGTAGTGGTCATCAAGGAGGAGAAACACCACGGTTGCTCGCGGCGACTTCGTTTGGAGACAGTTGCCCTGGAGAAGGGTCGTGCGGTGCCGCTCGGGAGTTATTCTGCAGAAAATATATTTTGCAATGTCTCAGTTAGCATGATGACACTCAATTATTAATACTAGTTTATAATGAAACTCACCGTGCCAATCGAAGAGAAGACAGGCATCGGCGGAGGGACTTGACCGCTCTTCTCGCACAGACCCTGAAGAGTGGGTCGTATTAGTTAGTAATGAAACAGACATTACACACATGATTTGGCTAATGTGAAAAAAAACTTACCACAAAAAGCTCGTACAGGGCCCGTTGACCCGCCTCATTCCGGGCCCTCTCCTCCTCAAGCAATCGTGTCGTGGTCTAGTTACTCTCATCAAGAGTAGCCTGAAGAGCAGCCTGGCTTGCCAATCTCTCTTTCTCAAGAGCAGCCTGGTTTGCCGCTCTCTCTTTCTGAAGAGCAGCCTGAAACACCATTCCTCGTTACCACAGTAATGATCTATGGTGACACACATAATGAAATGGATGAAAGTTTTCTGAGTCCGTACAACTAACCTCGATGGTAAGATCGACTGGTCATGGACGACGCGTTATCTCAGGACAACTGCTCGACTGGCGCGCCTTGATCTGCGGGAGAGTGAGTGGACAAGGTATTATCCCATCTCCAATGGCTATCGAGCCATGGGGCCTCTCGCCACCAGATATCATCACCAGGTCTGGATCCAAAGGTTCCTGGCTCGGGTTAAAGTCATCCCCTTTCGTAGCCTTCCCCGTGTCCCTGTATGTCACGAGCTTGTGGTGGGATGATATGTTGGTGAAGTTATTTGGAGCATCCAGGTCAGACTCAGAGAATGCCTTCGCCTTCTTGTACGAGGCAGTATGGGCCATGCCATACAGGTCGTACAAGTGTGGCATCTCCATCTTATTGTGATGCGCCTAAAAGAGAGGAACGAAATATTAGCATGAAGAATGAATTGCATGAATCATGAAGCAAATCACATACCCAGTTTCGTCCGAACTAAAGTAAGTTGGCGCTGCCTTGATGGTGTGGCACACCAACCATTTGGCTACGCCGATCCTTCGCATTGTCGTGGACGGCTCGCCAGTTGCCTATGCACCACTCATTAACCAACGCCTCCCAACAATCCATCTTATCCGCACACCATCTCGGGGGCACCTGTAAGTTATTAGAAAGAATTTTGAGCACTATGCCTATGAATGAAATCAAGAAAACTACGTAGAAGGACTTAAGAATAGGTAATTAACTTCATGTATTGCTCCTTCTTCAGAAACCTTCCACGACAATCCTTCTTCTGTTTCTTAATACCACGCGTGGCGTAGTACTCTCGAATAGCCTCCGGCCGAGCCTCGTGGCGTAAGTTCTGTAGTGACCGCCTACACCCGGCCTCGAGAACCTTGGCCGCCTCCTCCTCCTCCTCATATCCATTCTCACACCTATAGAAGGTCTGCAATCAAACGTGAAAACACCGATTAGTACAATAATTAGCTATATTGTTAATTTTAGATTGTGTAAAAGGATAATTTATCCAAAAGCTCTTGATCACCATCTCGGCCGTCGTGTGGCACAAGACACCATCTATAATATCCTCCGGCAGGGCCTGCGCATCCTGGTAGTGCTCCCAGGAAAATCCTAGTGTAGGAACCTGACCCTCACCACGCAACGTGACAAACCCCGGGAAATTTGTCCGGCAAAGCACACCAAGGACGGAGTTCGGCTTGCAGACTCCAGGAGGGTGTGCCCATCCCCTGCAGTATGATAAGGTCAACACATTAGATATTTGAACAAACTTGAAGGCAAAAGCTAAAAAAAGAGGAAATGTACTTACCTATCTCCTTCACGTTTAATCACCGGCCTCTGCTCGCGGGTAGCCGGCACGACCGGGAGACGTGTACTACCACACTTGTACAAGGTGGCCCCGTCCACCTGCACATTGCCCTCACTATCCGTAAACTCATCCCCGCCATCCCCGCCCCCTGAGCCACCCGGACCCTCGGTCCAATCCGGCAACTCGGTCTGATCCGGCCAGGCATCCCATCCGGACCTCTCCACGTCGGGTGAAGCCTCCGGAACCGTAGTCTCATGGGCCGAATGCACCTCGACCCGAGGCTGATCCTGGACCGGAGTCTCATGGGACGAATGCCCGTCAACACCAGGCTCCTGGACCGAAGTCCCCGTAGCCTCCTCCGCAAACGTGTCGAGCATAGTAGTCCTATGCTCGGGTGAATGAGCTGGTGGTGGTTGCGAGGACGGCTCAACAGTCCTCCTGGATCTTCTGCGGCCACCACCTCTCCCTGTACCCTTCCCCTTCTTCCCTACCCGATCAGCACCTCTCCCAGTGAGAAATGCCGCCGACGAAGAAGAACCCACGGGTGGTGTCGACAGACTGTCTGCCAAGGCTCTACGGAGAGATAGGGGTGGAAGGGAAGTACCACCCCTTGTGTGGGGCGCCTGGGAAGAACTCGTCGAGGGATCTGGACCAGCGCCCACCATCTTTCAACACCTAGTGACCTGCCATGATAAAGATTAAAATAAACTAGTACAACATAAAAAATTTGAATAACTGACATGAATAATAATATGTACATGAATAATAAAGATTAAAATATATATAATTTAAGTTGTGAATCTTACAAACTAATAATCATCATCAATAAATGCATCATCATCTTCACTATCACCCATGTCTTCATGAATGACGTGCTCGTCGGGTTCAACGGCGTGAAGTTGTGAAAGGCCTTTCTGTAATCGGTGAAGCATTGACAGGTCATCCGCATCAGTAACCTCTACGAGTTCGAGGTCTTCTAGTTCCGACTTAGGGGTGGAGTCGGATTCATTGTCACTGTCTACTTCCATGTTCTTGGGTGAAGCACGACGGTTGTTGAAACGTTTCTTGGAAAGACGTGTTTGTTGGAAGAATTCTCCATCATATGTGTCTGAGTTAATGTGAGGATCATAATCCTATTCATTTGGGAGAGGTGGTCTAACATGTGGCGGCACTTCATAAACAACATACCAACCTTCCAAATTCTTATCCGTTTGGCATGCCCACGGTAGATAGAAAACTTGGGTCGCCTGTTGAGCCGTAATATAGACATCGGGAACATCTAAATGGGTGTTTGGATTGATTTCGACTAGTCCTATATGTTCATGAGTCCTTCTAGTCTCCTTCGGCTGGAACCAATAACATTTGAAGACTACGACGTTCGGTGGGTTTTCACCATAGAATTGAAGTTCATAAATGGCTGCAACTCTTCCATAATACTCGCTAACACCTTCGCCGATAGCAGAGACACCACAATTTGTAGATTTCTGGTCGGGCATAGATAGCTCTTTGCCAATGGTACGAAAGAGATACCCGTTGATGTTGTATTTCTCAAATGAATGGACCTTATAGTCAAAACCATTAGTGACTTGTCTCAATTTGGCATCCATAGACTCTGAATTAGCCTACAAGTTTAATACGGAATGATTGTTGCATTAGGCGCAAGTTAGACCAAGAAATGAAATGGTCCATTATTGATAATTACCGTTTATTTGAACCTAGAGATGAAACCGGGATAGCCGCCTCCTGTCGTTGACAGAAGCTCATACTCTTCGACGGAATCATTTTCTATCACCGCTCCATCCGAGAATTTGGCGACATAACGGCTGTTTGAAATATCCAGGAATAAGAGCAGTTCAAAGGAATAGAAGTTACGGGAAAATGTGTCGAGAACTCACTCGATGTACGGCCGCACTTCTGTTAGGTTGTTGAAGATATACAACGAAATGTTCCGCCATTCTTCGACATCCAACGTTATTGGTTTCGAAGCACCGGCTGGTGCGAGCTTCCCTTTCAATAGGCTGAGGTTGGACCCACCTTTTTTAGGGTTTGCATCATTGTGCCGAGGCTTCGGATTATGCAAATGATGTTTTTTGTCTTCGTAGTGTGCTGTCACAAAGTTTGCCACCTCCTCAGTAATGAATGCCTCAGCCATCGATGCTTCAATTCTACACTTATTTTTACATTTAGCTCGAAGGGTCTTCTGCATCCTCTTAGTTGCATAGCACCAATGATTTTGCACGGGCCCACCCAATCTTGCCTTGGTCGGTAGATGTAAAATCAAATGCTACATTGGATTAAAGAAGCTCGGTGGAAAGATCTTCTCTAACTTGCACAACAACTCCGGTGCAAACTCCTCCATGTCTTCTACCACGCCAGGCGACAATTCTTTCGCACAAAGAACACGGAAGAAATAGCTCAGCTCTGCTAGTACTAGCCATTCATCCTCAGGAATAAAGCCACGTAACATCACCGGCATTACCCGCTCTAGCCATATGTGCCAATCATGACTCTTGAGACCAAAGATTTTAAATTTTTCAAGACTCGCTCCCCTCTTTAGATTCGCTGCATACCCATAGGGGAACATCAAGTGCATTTTGACCCACAAGATAATTTCCCTCATAGCTGGCCTTCCAAGATTGAACCAGGCCTTTGGCTTTGACCACTTCTGCTTTCCTTTGCCTTCTCGCATGTTTTGTAATGGCCTATGACATAGTGTCTCTTGATCGACTCTAGCCTTAGTATTATCCTTTGTCTTCCCATGTATGTCGAACAATGTACCAAAAATAGCCTCTCCGATATTATTTTCAGTGTGCATCATGTCGATATTGTGTGGAAGAAGGAGGTCTTTGAAGTAAGGCAGATCCCAGAAGCATGGCTTGTGAGTCTAGGCGTGTTTTGAATTATACCCCTTGAAATACCCTGGACGCTCTGGATCAGGCTCGAGGGCGTTTAACTGATCCAGGATCAATTGTCCTGTCAACGCAGGTGGTGCCAAGTTTTTGACAACTTTACATTTGGTAAAGTTCTTCTTGTCTTTTCTGAACTGATGGTCAGGATCCAGGAACTGTCTATGCAAGTCAAAGCAAGAATACTTCCGACCCTCCTGCAACCAATGAAACTGAAGAGCTGCCTTGCATTGGGGGCACGGGAACCTTCCATGCACACACCATCCAGAGAAAAGTGCATACGCCGGAAAGTCATGCATAGAGTACATGTACCACACATGCATTTTGAAGTTTTGTTTTCTAGCGGCATCGTATGTCTTGACCCCATTATCCCAAGCTTCTTCCAATTCATCCTTAAGCGGCTGCAGGTACACATTCATATTCTTCCCCGGATAATTGGGCCCTGGAATTATCAACGTCAAAAATATGTTCTTTCTTTGCATAATCTGTCCGGGGGGAGATTGAGTGGAATGACAAATACAGGCCAACAACTATATTTGGTTGCCGTCATGCCGAAGGGATTAAAACCATCCGTGGTGATGCAGACTCGAGGATTCCTTGGATCTGCCATTTTATCCTGATGCAATCCATCAAAATGTTTCCACGCTTCCCCATCCGATGTGTGTACCACCATCTTATTCCCATCTGCATCTAGTTCGGTTCTTTTGCCCAATTTGTGCCATGTCATTTGTCTGGCTATCTCTTCGACCATGAAAAGACGTTGAAGTCTTGGTACGATTGGCATATACCGAAGAACACTAACTGCGATTTTGGTCTCCCTCTTCTCACCCATACCGTTGTCTACCACAAGATACCTGCAAGACTCGCAATTGGGACAATGGTCCAAGTGTGCATACTCCTTCCTAAATAAGACACATCCTTTCTCACATGCCTCTATCTTCTCATAGGGCATCTTAAGTACACGAAGTATTTTGTCCGACTGGTACAGGTTTGCAGGCATGACATGGCCTTTGGGTAGGAAGCGTCCAAATGGTGTCATCATTGCGTCGTAGCATTCTCTTCCCAAGTTGAACTGAGCCTTCAGATCCATTACTTGTGCAATTGCATCCAGCAGACAGAGCTCAGTGTGCTCATGGAGAGGACGTTTTGAAGACTCCAACATTTCATAAAAGGCCTTTGCAGATTCCTCCATCTCATCTTCCGAATCCCGAGCATCATCAAAGTCTTGCACCATGTCTTTGATCCCGGTACCATGCTCGTCGGTGCGACGACGGACTACCTCAGCTCTTGTGCGTTGTATAGACTCACCATGAAATGTCCACACCGTATAATTAGGCTTAAAACCCCTCCTCTACAGGTGTTTAATCATTACAGCCTCTGTCGTCTTTTTATAGTTGTCGCATCCAGGACAGGGGCAATAGTTTCTTTCCTCGCCATTTGCGAATGCGGCTTTCACAAATTCCTTTGTTTTTACAAACCATTCTTTCGTCATCTCTTTCTGACTAGGGTGACCGGTATACATCCACGCACGATCACTCATCTTGCCTAGCTACTAAAGAGAGAAGAAATATATTTATATATAATTTAGCATTTATATTCATTGGTTAATCAGGTTCGCCATTTTTATTACGTCCACGCAACCTACACGCTAATAGGAAAATATAGGTCCTAATCCCACCCAAGTATGTGTAGATTGGGTTCGTTTTCCCATGCTCTACTCCGGATCCAATGCAAAATTTCGGCAGCACCTCCCCGTTGTTCTCCTGATACACGTCTCCGCAATAAACAGAGACGATGTGCATCCGGAGAACAACATGGAGGCACTGACGAAATTCCGCATCGGATCCAGAGCACAGCATACGGGAAAACGTACCCAGTCTACACATACTCGGGCTGTCCATGGATAATGTTGGACAATTCGAAAGGATGGCGGTTATAAATATGCAAAGACATGCATATTTATAGATGTCGCCCTTTCGAGCGGGAGACGCATACTGGTCACGCATATTGATAAGTTAATTTAATTACCTAAATCTAGAAAGCTTCATCCGGAAACCGAGCCACAATAAATGAAGGGGCGAGGAGGAGATGAAATTTGTACTGACCCACGAATGGAGGGGCAGAGCTCGTACAACGCACGGGGAGGTCTTCGCACAGCACACCTCACAGCGACGGGACAACTATCACATGTAAATCCACCCGATCAACACAAATATTCTAATTATGTCATTTTTTAGGAAAACAAGCTAAGAATATAATATTCATGAGCTAACCAAGGTTTTTAGCTTATTATGTCATTTTGGAGGATAATTAGCTAAACGAGCTAAAAAATAAGAAGGGGGAGAGAAGAAGGAGGAGAAGGAGAAGAAGGAGGGCTCCTTCTCCTCATCCTCCTTCTCCTTCTTCTTCTCTTCTTCTTCTTTTCATTTTTTCTCTTTTTTCTCCTCTTCTCCTCTTCTTCTTCTTCTTCTTCTTCCTCTTATTTCTATTTCTATTTTTCTTTATCCTCTTCTTCCACTGATTCTTTTTTTTTTCTCTTCTTCTCCTTCTTATTTATTTTTCTTATTCTCTTCTTCCCTTCTTCTCTTCTTATCTTCTTCCCTTCTTCTTCCTCTTCTTTCTATTAAGCTAACTAACTAGTGGCAGATGGTCTTTATATGAAAAGCTAAGAATATAGGGCTCATCAACCGGTACACCGACTACTACAACAACTACAATAACAACAATTAATACTACAACAACTAGAATAACAACAACAACTACAACAACTATAATAACAAGAACAACTACTACAACAACAATAAAAATCAACTTTGTAGTTATAATCTAATTCCAAAAAACTAAATACCAAATAGTTAATTTTCCCGTGCGGGGGGGGGGGGGGGGGTGGGGTGTGGGGGCTCACCGGGAGGGGCGGCTGTGGCGTCGCGGGTGGCGGGGCCGGGGGTGTTGAGGGTGGCGGGGCGGCGCCGGGGGCGGTGGGGCAGCGGCACCAGGGGGTTGTGGGGGCACCGGGGCGGCGACGAGGGCGGTTGGGCGGCGGCGACGGGGCTGTGAGGCACCAGTGCGGCGCCGGGGGCGCCAGGGTGACGGTGCGACGGTGGTGTCGGCGGTGGGCGTCGGGGAGAGGAGTGGGAGAGAGAGGGGGGCAGGGCGGCGATGAGGGCGGTGGGGCGGCGGCGGCAGGGCTGTGAGGCACCAGGGCGGTGCAGGGGCGCTAGGGGCGGCGACGCGACGGTGGTGGCGGCGGTGGGCGTCGGGGAGAGGAGTGGGAGAGAGAGAGGGGCGGGGTGTGGAGCCGTTACACAATGGCCAACGTAAGTGAGTTAGAGAGAGAGGGGCGGGGTGGGGGCAAAGAGCCGTTACGGAGTTAGCTCTTTGTCGTCTGCCTCCGGACTCTTTGTCGTCCGCTAGCAGACGACAAAGAAGGGACTCCAGTTTGACGTAACGTCCCCGCGGTCAGGTGGCCCCACCTATATATTTGCCGTCTGTTGTGCGACTCTTTGCCGTCTGCGGCTGACGGCAAAGATGTGACTGATGGCAAAGATATTCTATGCCATCACCCAGTTCTTTGTTGTCTGCTTTGCGGCAGCTCACGGCAAATACACTCTTTGCCATCAACCAGCAGACATCAAATATATGGCAGACGGCAAAAAACTGAATTCCAGTAGTGACAACCTCAAGTTCGTGTACACAAGGTTGTGGATCGGTGGGAAATACTTGAGGTTGGGCTTGATCTTGATCTTGAGCTTCATCTTGGACCTCAATATTTAGTTCACCACCACTTGGTTGAGCTTGTCCTCGATCTTGCTCGGGAACGTGAGGGACGTGATCTTGTTTTTGGATAAGTTCATGATCTCACAAAGCATCTTGGACATGTGGTGTCGATGATGAATTCCGTTGTGGTGATTCTACAAGAGGGGCTCTTACTACTTCTTATTCTACTTGGACTTGGGGTATTTCTTGTGGAAGAATGTGGCCTATCCCCATGGTCCTTATAGCGGGTGTAGGATCGAAAGTATGTCTAGATGGGGGAGTGACTAATTGACAAGATAAAAACTTAGCCTTTTCCCAATTTTAGTTGTGGGCTACTTTTAGCAACTATGACTAGTCAAGTACACCCTACACATGCACATCTAAGAGTATAGTAGCGGAAAGTAAGACATGCAAATATGAAGTAGAGGGTAAGGTAGGGAAATCAAACGCAAAGGTTGACACGTTGATTTTTGACATGGTTCCGATAGGTGGCGCTATCATACGTCCATGTTAGTGGAGACTTAAACCAACGGATGGTAACGGATGAGAGAGTCCATGGAGGGCTCCACCCACAAGGGGTCCACAAAGAAGCGTCCTTGTATGTTCCACCACGACTTTCGTCCACACAGAACTAGCCTCACTCCTGGTAGATCTTCACGAAGTGGGCGATCTCCTTGCCCTTACAAACATATTGGTTCAACTCCACAACACAAAGTAGGAGACTCCCAAGCGACACCTAACCAATCTAGGAGGCACCACCCTACAAAAGGTAATAGATGTGGTGGAACGATGAACTCCTTGCTCTTATGCTTCTAAAGATAGTCTCCTCAACACTCAATCACTCTATCTCAGATTTTCCAGGGGTAGGAGAGATTGATCTTGTGGAAAGCAGCTTGGGGAGGCTAGAGAACAAGTTTCAAATGGTTGGATTGAATCTCTCGATCTCAACACATGAGTAGGTGGCTCTCTCTCAGAAAAATGGATCTGGCAAGTGTGTGCATGTTGCGAGTGCTTCCTCTATGAATGAGAGGTAGGTGGACGGGTATATATAGGCATCCCCAAAAATCCAACCGTTACAACATTATTGCGCAACTCGGTGACACCAAAATGAATCTCGGTGGTACCGAGTTCACTAAATGTGGCAACTTTTGAATGCTCGGTGAGACTGATATAGGAATCTCAATGGTACTGAGACTATGACGTAGACCAGTTTCCGCAACTCGGTGAGACCGATTTCAAACTCAGAAATAATTATTCTTGAAATTTCTCAACAGAAAGCTGGTCACTGAATCTCGGTGGCACCTATGTGCAAGTTGGTGGTACCGAGATGGTAGGGTTTCACATAGGATCTGTGTTAGTGTAAAATCAATAGGGCTGAGTGGAAATTGTTGGTGGCACCGATTCTGCTGGTTTGGCTTTGGACAGAGATATTTTGTGGGAGAATGGCTAAGTATTTTTGATGGCTACCTCTAAGCACTTGAGCGACCAATTCATCATAATACCTCACCCTCTTTTAATAATATTGGCTTTCCTATGGACTCAAAGTGAATTCTCACAAATGTAAAATGTAGAGTCTTCTTGCTTAAAGCTTGAGCCAATCCTATTCCTTTCTTGCATCAAGGGGCATATCCTCACAATCCTATAGCCAAGGCATGTTTGAACTTTTCTGAAACATACTTTTATAAACTCATTAGTCCAATCATGCATATGTTGTGATTAATTACCAAAACCACCTTAGGGAGCAATTGTGCTTTCAATCTCCCTCTTTTTGGTAATTGATGACAACATATAGATCAAAGCTTTGTTACAAGATATAATCAATGACTAGCATCGATGCTTTTAAAAGTATGTGAAAAGCAAGAGCTCCCCCTAAATTTGTGCATTATTTATGATTTGTGTTTGAATGCAAATGCACAATCGATTAGGATCATGGGTTACTCTTCCATGTCACATACAACTTGGTGGTGCGCATAAATGATTTGAATGAATAGTAATGCACATAACACCAAACAAGCAAGTGAATGATCATCATGTAGATAGCTCAAAGGTAATAACATGGTAGCATCAAACAACCACAGTGTATGGTCAAACACACCTCTAAACAGATAAAGTCAACCAAAAGACCAAAAGTGTTGGAGAAACAAATGAGAGCAAACAAAATGAAAGCTCTCCCTCTCAAAGCTTATTTGATCTATACACTTCTCGCCCTTTGGCAACAAGTTACCAAAAAGTTCAAAGGTCTAGAACTAAGTGTCTCTCTCAGCACGATCTCCTCCGATAGCTGACGATGGAGTGTACAAAAGAGCATCCACAAAGGCTTCTATAGAAGTCCTTGGAGCTAGAGGTGTATACACTGGAGGTGCGGGAGCACGAGCTGAAGCTTGAACTGATGAAGATGGTCTGGCTTCCAAAACTTGCATAGCTGCTGACCTAGTCTGGGTCCTGAAATGTGTGGTGGTAGGAAGGGGCGACTCTTCACCATCACTGTTGGAGCGGGGAATCTTCACTCAATCAACTTCATGCTGAAGTTGTTGAACAGTGGTACTCAAGTCCGTCACTTTGACATCCAAGTCATGGAGTTTCGTCTCCACGATCCTCTCAAGGCTATTTTGGTTTACAAAGATCTCAGAAACTTTCTTATCCATCCCTTGGATGGTGCTGACCAAGAAGGACATATGCTCATCTCTGGTTCTGAGCTGTGAGGTTGGACCTGGAGCATTCCTAGCAGCCTCTGCCACTGCCGCCTCTGCTGCCTCTCGACAGTAGCTGGCTATCGTCCATCACAACTTCCTTGTCTTCAAAATCAGGCTGAAGTGACGGGTGGGGACAATCAAGTAGATATGCATGCTTGTCAATCTTGGCATTTATGAGCATTTGATTCTATGGAGCATATCCACAAGATCCCTTCTGATCTGCAGCAGTCCTCTTGAGTCTCAACTATCAAGTCCATCACTCAGAACCGGGTGTGGGTGTCTGGATGATGCAACATGTTGATGGAATACACATCCAAGTCTCCTTGTGCTTTAGGAGCACAAATGATAGTGGCTCATTCGTCAATAGTGGCTTCATACTGTTGACCCTCAGTAATCCAAACAATTCTTCCATTGGAATAGAAATGAGCAGTTGAATAGAATTGCATGATCATCTCATCATTCCATGCAGTCATCTCTTTGCCAACAAAACCTTCAATATCAACCATCCTAAAATTTTCTCTCACATGAGGAAAATATTCTTCATTGGCCTCTATGTATTCCCAATCGACATATCTCATGTCGCTGACTGCATGACTCTTGTCAACCAAAACTGTCTCATACAAATATTGTTGTTCCCTTGTGAATGCGGGGATCAACAACAGTTCTTCTTCTCACAACATATGGATCATTAGATCTCCACTTCCTCAAACCTGCATCTCTTCTCTTCTTCGTGTCTTCACCAATTGGGTGAGAAGCATCATGGGTTGGCAAATGAGCTCTCAGCTTCATTAGCACAGGTGCATCCTCATCTTCCTCTGCAGCAAAATCTCTGGACACAGAGCCTTTGTTTTTCTGAGCTGCAGGAATATCCTTTGTAGTCCTCTTGGGATCTACAGACTTCTTATGAGCTGGAGACTTCTTGGGAGCAGAAGGCTTATTTGGCATAGCATCAGCCATCAGCTTTGTCATCTTGGGAGGATGAACCTCAGTTGGACTTTCTTCCTCCTCAGCATGAGCAACTTTTGTTGGATCTTCATACATTGAGGTTGGCCTTCCAACAACATGGATAGTTCTCTTTAGGGCTCTTTTCTGACCTGGCTTCTTTGCAAGCCAAGATTCTAGAGCTCTAGTGTCAGAAGGTTTAGCATACTCCTTTCTCACAGTATTCCTTCTGCTATGATGAAGTAAGAAGATTCTGGGGAGTAGATTCTTCACGGATGAAGTAAGCATCTTCTTCATCATAATTGAGCTTCCTCCTTGACCTGGTAACTGCCTTGGGCATGCCATGGGATCTAGGAGTACCTGGGTCAGAAGGGGTCCTCTTAGAACTAGTGCGTGAGTTAGTTTCAGCACTGGGCTCACTGAAGTTGTTCTGACTATCCTCTGAACCTGACATCTTGCAAGACCAAGCACACAAGAAGACTCGCAGACAAGCACACAAGCAGACTCGCACACAAGCAGACCCTGTGAAAAGATATAGAAGAGCTGGAAAGGATAAGCATCACAAAATTGTAGAAGTTTTATCAAATTTGAACTCTGAAAAATTTAGTTTTAACATTCACCAAAATAGGATTTCGGTTCCACCGAGTCAGAAATTTCGGAGCCATCGAGACATATGTTCTCATTAACAGAAACTTGGTACCCTTTTCAGTTTCACTGAAAAGAAGGAAAAACTCAGTTCCATCGAGAACATTCGCAGTAACCCTAAAACCAAAATTGATAAGACCGATTTTTGCAACTCGGTGACACCGAGATTCAATCTCGTGGACTGCTAACCCTAAAATTTTCTTTGCTCGCTAAAATAATGGAATTCTCTGCTAGATATAACTTGTAGCAATAGTGGATAGATAATGGTAGGACCTATATGCGCAAAGAATGAGATTTGGAGCGCAAAAGGAAATCAAATCCGTACCCCAACTCGGCATCGATTCGCTACGGTGGTGCCGCGGTGAAGAATCCATCGGCGCAAGGACTCCTGGCGAAGATGCATGGAAGAATCAAGTAGATGTCCACGTGACTAGCGCGTGGTAGCAAAGGGGTGCAGTTGTTCGACGTTTGAAGTAATTTTTCAACCATCGGGTTCCGCGTATATATATATATATATATATATATATATATATATATATATATATATATATATATCCCCTTTCTGTCGGTGACACTACTAACGTGCAACTATTCCTGACTTGATGCCTCCACGGCAACGGACCAGAAAAGAGCTGCTTCGAGTTGCTCAACAATTAGAAATTGTCTTGCAATAGCCCACCAGCGCGTGGGATCATGGAAGTTTTCGAGGGTAGAGTATTCAACCCAAATTTTTTGGTTCACGCGACAGGAAGTGAGAGAATATTCTCAAGTATTAGCAGATGAATGTGTCAGATTCAACCACACCTGAAAGAATAGTATCTGCAAGCAAAGTATCAACAGCAAAGTAGTATGATAGCAACGGTGCCAGAAACGATCTGTTGACAAGGCAGACTACTCCTAACGGTTGTATCAATGGCGCCAGAAAAGTATTGTAGTAGGTAGCAGCAGTGTAACGAGTAACAGCAGTGGCAAGGAACAACAGTAGTGACAGCAGTAGCAAGTAACAGTAGCAGCAACAGTAGTAACAGCAGCACTGGGACAAACTCGTAGGCAATGGATCGGTGATTCATTGGATGACATTCATCATGCAACAGTTATAACACGGAGAGATATGTGGCTAGCTCCCGTTCGTCAACGTGATGTAGGCATGCATTCGGTGTGTCGTCATACGTGCTTAGGGAAAAGAACTTGCATGACATCTATTGTCCATCCCTCCTGTGGCAGCGGGGTCCAAAAGGATACTACGGGATATTAAGTTTCTCCTTTTAATAAAGAACCGGACCAACGCATTAGCACTTGGTGAACACATGAACTCCTCAAACTATGGTCATCACCGGGAGTGGTTCCGGTTATTGTCACTCCGGGGTTCCCGGATCATAACACATAGTAGGTAACTACAACTTGCAAGATCAGATCTAAAACACACATATATTGGTGACAACATAATAATTTCAGATCTGAAATCATGGCACTCGGGCCCTAGTGACAAGCATTAAGCACGGCAAAGTAGTAGAAACATCAATCTCAGAACATAGTGGATACTAGGGATCAATCCCCGTCAAAACTAACTCGATTACATGATAGATCTCATCCTACTCATCACCGCCCAGCGAGCCTACGAATAGATTATTCACGAACGATGAAGAGCTTCATGGAATTGGAGAGGGAAGAAGGTTGATGATGATGATGGCGACGATCTCCTTGATCCGGAGCCCAAAACGGACTCCAGATCTGCCCTCTAGATGAAGAACAGGATGTGGCGCCACCTCCGTGTTTCAAACGCGATGAAATCTTCTCTTCTGATTTTTTCGGGACGAAAGGGAATAAATAGAGCTGGAGTTGGGGGCTGCAGAGCCACGTGGGCCCCCACAAGCTTGGTTGCCGCGGCCAGGGGGAGGCCGCGACGACAGGGCTTGTGGCCCACTGGCCCGCCCCCTCCGGTGGATCTTTGCACAGGCACTTTTTCATATTTTCCAGAAATATTCTCCGTAAATTTTCAGGACGTTCCGAGAACTTTCATTTCTGCACAAAAATAACACCATGGCAATTCTGCTGAAAACAGCGTCAGTCCAGGTTAGTTCCATTCAAATCATGCAAATTAGAGTCCAAAACAAGGGCAAAAGAGTTTGAAAAACTAGATACGATGGAGACATATCAACTCCCCCAAGCTTAAAACCTTGCTTGTCCTCAAGCAACTCAGTTGACAAACTGAAAGAGAAAGAAAAGCTTTGACAAACTCTGTTTGATCTTGTTGTTGCAACTATGTCTAATACATAACCAGAATTTCAGCAAGATCACAAGTTAACCACATAAGCAAGTGACACATAGGTCTCACGGTAAACTAATATTAATGGCATAATCAGCTAGCGAGCAAATAATAATGAGTTTCAGATACCAACAATTCAATCAAAACAAGCATGAAGCAATATGAATAGGTGGTATCTCGCTAGCTCTTTCTGAGACCACAAAACATAAATGTAGAGCACTTTCAAAGATCAAGGGCTGACTAAACATTGCAATTCATAGCAACGAAGATCCAGTCGTAGTCATACTCAATATCAATCAAAAGCAAAGCATAAAAATGACAGAGGTGCTCTCTAATTGGTGCTTATATAAGAAGAGGATGACTCAACAGGAAAATAAATAGACAGGCCCTTCGCAGAGGGAAGCATTGATTTGCAGAGGTGCGAGAGCTCATGCTTTGAAAACAGAGATAATAATTTTGGGTGGCATGCTTTCATTGTCAACGCAATGACCAAGAGTTCTCAATATCTTCCATGATACTCATGCTATAGGCGGTTCCCAAACACAAAAGTAAAGTTTTAACTCCCCCACCACCAATCAATCACACTCCATGGCTAGCCGAATCCTCGGGTACCATCCATACTAACATCAATCCAGGGGGGAGTCTTGTTTTATAGTTATGTTTTCGATTTAAGCGTGGAACTGGGCATTCCAATTACCGGCCCCTTTCTCGTGAATGACAGTGAATAAACACATGTCGAGGATAACACGCCTAACATGGAAGATACCAATAGCCCCCTGTCACCACATGAGCGGTTTGGGCATGCAAAACAGAATATTTCTTGAAGGTTTAGAGAATGGCAAATGCAAATTTACTTGGAACGGCAGGTAGATACTGCACATAGGTAGTTATGATGGACTCATAAGGCACAACTTTTGGGTTTATGGAAGTGGATTCTCAAGCAGTATTCCACTTAGTACAAGTGAAGGCTAGCAAAAGACTGGGAAGCAACCAACTAGAGAGCGACAACAGTCATCAAGATGCAATGAGTTTGACTAACATGGAGTGCAAGCATGAATAGGATATAAATCACCATGAACACGAACATCATAGAGGCTATGTTGATTTTGTTTAAACTACATGCATGATCATGCGCCGAATCAAGCCACTTGAATCATTCAAAGGAGAATACCATCCTATCATACTACATCATAGTCATCTCAAAATCTATGTTGGCATTCAAGACAAACCATTATAAGCTCCTAGCTAATTAAGCACGGCATCAGAAACTACGATCTCTAAGTTATCATTGCAAACATGGTTCTCTCTCAACAAAGCTGAATCTGGGACAACAAGCTAGTCATATTTACAAAAACAAAATAGATAGAGTTCATACCAGCTTTTCCAGTCTTAGTCACTTCATCATATATCATCATTATTGCCTTTCACTTGCACGATCGAACGATGTGAAAAATAATAAGAGTGCTCATGCATTGGACTCAGCTGAATCTGCAGGCAAACACAAAGGACAAGACAGAGTAATATGACTCTTTGAAAGCTAAACAGGTATGCATACAAGAGCCACTAAACATTGTAACCAATATCTTCTACCTTGACCCATAGTCGGTGAGAACACGTACTCCCCCAAGCTTAGGCTTTTGGCCTAGCTTGGTCTACTCCCAAGGATGGTCCTAGCGAAACCCAAAATCATAATAGGGCTTATACGGGAGCGCTGCAGCCACTGCCTGAATAGCTGCCTCACGGAGACGAGAAGCCGTCGCCTCCCTCTCATACTCCTCTGCCTCTCCTATGGTTATGTAGTATATCCGTTTTACCTGAAAGTCAAAGAAAGCAGGAGCAGGAAGGGTAATCTGGAAAACATGTTGCCGGTTAAATATCAATCGGTATAGGAGGGATTCATCATCCCTATCAAGGAACTGGTAGCGTGTCATAGCGACGCGGTCAAGGAATTCTTCTAACTCGGCATTGCAGACAAGTGTATCAAACTCATCCTTGAAGCCTGCTTCGATCATGAACTCATCGGAAGTCCATTCACATGGTTGTACCGGTGCGTCCCTTAGTTGATAAGGATCGGGCTCCCAAATAGAAAGACGGGGACCCTTCTTAATTGCGGAACCACCATGAAACTTCCTCCTGAACATAATTTCCTTTTGCTGAAATTTTTGAAGTTCAAGAGAAAAGTGAATAAAGACCAACCACACCTTGTAGCAACTACTCCTACTAGTGTCTAGAGACCGTATCACGCGCTAAAACTACTTGGGACCAGCTAAAATCAACATTTCAAGCTCAAGAACAGGGTCACCAAGGTAGCAAGAATACGCGAAGGATAAAGCACTAGAGCAAAAACTAATTGGACCAATGGAGGAGTCACTTACCAAGGAATAATTCCCCCAAAACGGTTCGGAGAATGGTGCTTTGAGCAAGGAGATTGAAAATCATAGCCAAATGAGCAAGAACACGGGTTTGAGCTGCGAAACGATTTTTTCTAGAGGTAGAAGAAGAGGATGGGAGCTGGAATGAGTGGAGGGGGCCCTGTGGGCCCCACAAGCTTGGTTGCCGCGGCGAGGGGGAGGCCGCGGTGACAGGGCTTGTGGCCCACTTGTGTGGCCCCCAGGCCAGCTCTCAGTCCGAGTAATTTTCAAATATTCCAGAAAAAAATCATACTAGATTTTCAGGACCATAGGAGAACTTTTATTTTCGGGGTACTTTTCTCTGCGACGCTAAAAGAGGAAACAGGGAAAACTAAACTAAATCTATCATTTTTCTTCCAAGCAACAAAAAGTGAAAGCTTAAAACAGAGGTATGTGACTCTTTGATTCATCCATTTCATGGTCATTGAAAGAAATCCGTCAATGGGGTTGATCAAATCCTCATGACAAAACTTTCTCGAATCGCAAAAGAGAACGGAGAATTTTCGAATAGACACTAAGTCACCTCAATGGGGATATGTATCTCCCCAACAAGCAAATCATACTTCATCTTGACACGAGGAATAGGGCATTCAAAGCTCCCGATAAGAATCGATGAAGTTTTTTGGATAGCATTGATGCAATGTACTTAATATTGTTTCTTCGAAAAGTGCACCGTATGCTCATTACCGTTGACATGGAAAGTGACATTGCCTTTGTTGCAATCTATAACAGCCCCTGCGGTGTTTAAAAAGGGTCTTCCGAGGATGACAGCCATGGCATCGTCCTCGGGAATATCCAAGATAACAAAGTTTGTTAAGATAGTGGTTTTAGCAACCACAACAGGCACATCCTCGCAAATGCCGACAGGGAAAGCAGTTGATTTGTCGGCCATTTGCAGAGAAATTTCAGTGGCTGTCAACTTATCCAGTTCAAGTCTACGATAAAGAGAGAGCGGCATAACACTAACACCGGCTCCAAGGTCACATAAGGCAGTTCTTACATAGTTTCATTTAATGGAGAAAGGTATAGTGGGCACTCCGGGATCACCAAGTTTCTTAGGAGTTCCACCTTTGAAAGTATAATTGGCAAGCATGGTGGAGATCTCAAGATCTGGTATTTTCTGTTTATTGGTCACGATATCTTTCATGTACTTGGCATATGGAGACATCTTGAGCATATCAATTAACCGCATCTACAGAAAGACGGGTCTTATCATTTCAATAAAGCGCTCAAAATCCTCATCATCTTTTTTCTTGGATGGCTTAGGAGGAAAGGGCATAGGTCTCTGAACCCATGGCTCCCTTTCTTTACCATGCTTCCTAGTAGTGAAGTCATTCTTATCGTATCTCTTAGGTTGTGGGTTATCAGGATTAACCGTAGGTTCAATCTCCACATCCTTATCATTGCTAGGTTGAGCATTATTATGAACATCGATGTCCATATTGTCACCAGGTTCATGTTCATCACCAGATTGTGTTTCTGCATCAGACGCAGAAATATCATTTGGTTCTTCAGGTGTGACAGTATTTGGTGAACTGACATGTAGGTTTCTATCACCCTTCTTCTTATTCCTAGGATGACTGGGTGTATCAACATTAATTCCTTGAGAATCTTGATCAATTCTCTTAGGATGGCCTTCAGGATACAAAGGTTCCTGAGTCATTTTCCCTCCTCTAGTAATGACTCTGACATAGTTGTCATTTAATTCATTGAGCAAGTCATTCTGAGCTTTAAGTACTTGTTCAACCTAAGTAGTAATCATAGAGGCATGTTTACTCAGAAGCTTCAGATCATTGACATTTCTGTCTACACAAGCACTTAAATGACTAAGCATGCGAGTACTTTGTTCCAAATGTCTGCTAACATAATCATTGAAACTTTGTTGTTTGGCAACAAAGTTGTCAAATTCATCAAAGCATAGGCTAGCAGGTTTGTCAGAAGGAATATCACTCTCATTGAATCTATGCAGAGAATTCACTTCTACTACTTGTATCGGGTTATCGAGACCATGGATCTCCTCGATAGGCGGTAGATTTTTGACATCTTCAGATCTAATGCCTTTCTCTTGCATAGATTTCTTGGCTTCTTGCATATCTTCAGGACTAAGGAATAGAATACCTCTTTTGTTCGGAGTTGTCTTAGGAGGTGGTTCGGGAATAGTCCAAGCATTATCGTTGATCAGGATGTTATTCATAATCCTGATCGGTGATAAAGATAGGTGAAGTGGCAAACTTCGGGTCGTATTTCATCCTAGCTTTCAGAGATTTTTCCTTCCACTTGAGAAGTAATCTCTCAGCGTCATAGGCATCCTTACACGCAAGAAAATCCTCAGCTATCTCTCCCTCCATAACATAACCCTCAGGTATATCAGGCAATTCATATCTAGGAGAGCTAGATCTAGCAGGAGCAAAAGCAGGTTCTATCTCAATAGTATAGGCAGTTTCAGAAGCATCATGAGCATTAGCAGTAACTCTAGAAATATGGGCATCAAGGAATGCCCCTAGTGGCACATCAGGCAAAGTAGTATCTCTAGAAGTATCAGGCATAGCATCATCAGGAAAAATAGCATCTCTAGCATCATCAGGCAAAGCAGTATCAAGCATAGCATCTATAGCAGTATCATGCATAGCATCCCTAGCAGTATTAGGCATAGCATCTCTAGCAGTATCAGGCATAGTATCTCTAGCAGTAGCATCATAAGCATCATCAAGCACAAGCAACATATCAAGATTTCTAGCAGGAGGTGATGTCGCAAACTTACTGATAACTGAAGGTGAATCAAGTGCAGAGTTAGATGGAAGTTCCTTACCTCCCCTCATAGTTGAGGGCAAGACTTTGGTTTTTGGATCTTTCGGATTCTTCATAGTGATCAGCAGATATAAATCCTAAGTGACTCACAGAATATAGCAATCCTTCCCCGGCAGCTGCGCCAGAAAAATGCTGACGTGCAACTATTCCTGACTTGATGCCTCCACGGCAATGGAGCCAGAAAAGAGCTGCTTCCAGTTGCTCAACAATTAGAAATTCTCTTGCAATAGCCCACCAGCGCGTGGGATCGCGACAGTTTTCGAGGGTAGAGTATTCAACCCAAATTTGTTGGTTCAAGCGACAGGAAGTGAGAGAATATTCTCAAGTATTAGCAGCTGAATGTGTCAGATTCAACCACACCTGAAAGATTAGTATCTGCAAGCAAAGTATCAACAACAAAGTAGTATGATAGCAACGGTGCCAGAAATGATCTGTTGACAAGGCAGACTATTCCTAACGGTTGTATCAATGGCGCCAGAAAAGTATTGTAGTAGGTAGCAGCAGTGTAACGAGTAACAGCAGTGGCAAGGAACAACAGTAGTGACAACAGTAGCAAGTAACAGTAGCAGCAACAGTACTAACAGCAGCACTGGGAAACTCGTAGGCAATGGATCGGTGATTCGTTGGATGACATTCATCATGCAACAGTTATAACACGGAGAGATATGTGGCTAGCTCCCGTTCGTCAATGTGATGTAGGCATGCATTCCGTGTGTCGTCATACGTGCTTAGGGAAAAGAACCTGCATGACATCTATTGTCCATCTCTCCCGTGGCAGCGGGGTCCAAAAGGATACTACGGGATATTAAGGTTCTCTTTTTAATAAAGAACCGGACCAACGCATTAGCACTTGGTGAACACATGAACTCCTCAAACTATGGTCATCACCGGGAGTGGTTCCAGTTATTGTCACTCCGGGGTTGCCGGATCATAACACATAGTAGGTAACTACAACTTGCAAGATCGGATCTAAAACACACATATATTGGTGAGAACATAATAATTTCAGATCTGAAATCATGGCACTCGGGCCCTAGTGACAAGCATTAAGCATGGCAAAGTAGTAGCAACATCAATCTCAGAACATAGTGGATACCAGGGATCAATCCCCGTCAAAACTAACTCGATTACATGATAGATCTCATCCTACTCATCACCGCCCAGCGAGCCTCCGAATAGATTACTCACGAACGATGAAGAGCTTCATGGAATTGGAGAGGGAAGAAGGTTGATGATGACGATGGCGACGATCTCCTTGATCCGGAGCCCAAAACGGACTCCAGATCTGCCCTCCAGATGAAGAACAGGATGTGGCGGCGCCTCCATGTCGCAAACGCGATGAAATCTTCTCTTCTGATTTTTTTCCGGACGTAAGGGAATAAATAGAGCTGGAGTTGGGGGCGGCAGAGCCACGTGGGCCCCACAAGCTTGGTTGCCGCGGCCAGGGGGGAGGCTGCAGCGACAGGGCTTGTGGCCCACTGGCCCGTCCCCTCTGGTGGATCTTTGCGCAGGTATTTTTCATATTTTCCAGAAATATTCTCCGTAAATTTTCAGGACGTTCCGAGAACTTTCATTTCTGCACAAAAACTACACCATGGCAATTCTATTGAAAACAGCGTCAGTCCGGGTTAGTTCCATTCAAATCATGCAAATTAGAGTCCAAAACAAGGGCAAAAGAGTTTAGAAAAGTAGATACGATGGAGACGTATCACACACCGAGACGAGATTTTCGGTGCCACTGAGTTCCTTAGCTGTCAGCTCATAGTGAAACTCGGTAAGGTCGAAAAGCAAAACTCGGTTGCACCGAGATGATAGAACCTGATCAACCCTAAGCTTCGGTGGTACCGAGATTTTGATGTTGGTCACATCGAGATGCACTTTTGGAGGTTTTGGAATGCAGTCCTTGCCAAGACCGATCTCCGAGTGCTCCTCACACATAGTGTCGCTAAAGTGCTTGCTCAAATTTTGTGATGTAGCATGAATAGAATTTGAGACGAGAAAGCATAGATAGATAGAAGAAGGTACTTAGGCATTCTTATATATCCAATTGGCCAAATAAACTAGAAAGCCAAATAACACCAATTGGATATCCTCTAATGAGCAAAATATGCATACCAACAAGCTCACACAGTAAGATGTCAAATAAAACATGGTGAACATGCACAACCATTCTAGCATCTATCAAGCACTTGGGCGATGATGAAGTCATCTATATATGATTATATTGACTTGGGAGCCAAGTAAGAATATTTGATCATAGGTCACTGATACGTCTCCAACGTATCTATAATTTTTGATGGTTTCATGCGATTATCTTGTCAAACTTTGGATGTTTTGCATGCCTTTTATATATTTTTTAGGACTAACTTATTAACTCAGTGCCAAGTGCCAGTTCCTGTTTTTTCCATGTTTTTGACCCCTTTCAGAGGAGGATTTTGAACGGAGTCCAAACGGAATGAAACTGCCAAAAAGATTTTTTCCGGAACAGAAAAAGATCGGGGAGCCGGAGAATCAGGGCAGGGGCCACCAGGGACCCCACAAGCCCTCATGGCGCGGCAAGGGGGGCCGCGGCCCCCTGGCTTGTGGGCTCCCTGAGGCTCCGTTGCCCTAGGTTTTGCGCCTATATATTCTCTAAAATTCCATAAAAAATGAGGAGATCGTCGAAAGTACTTTTTCGCCGCGGCAAGCTTCTGTCTCCGCAAAATCCCATCTGGGGCACATTCTGGTGCCCTGCCGGAGGGGGGATTTGGATACGGAGGGCTTCTTCATCATCACCATGACCTCTCCGATGATGCGTGAGTAGTTCACCATAGACCTACGGGTCCATAGCTAGTAACTAGATGGCTTATTCTCTCTCTTGGATCTTCAATACAAAGTTCTCCATGATCTTCATGGAGATCTATCCGATGTAATCTTCTTTTGCGGTGTGTTTGTCGAGATCCGATGAATTGTGGATTTATTATAAGATTATCTATGAATCTTATTTGAGTTTCTTCTGATCTCTCTTATGCATGATTTCATATCCTTGTAATTCTCTTCGAGTTGTGGGTTTTGTTTGGCCAACTAGATCTATGATTCTTGCAATGGGAGAACTGCTCGATTTTGGGTTCATACCGTGCAGTGACCTCACCCAGTGACAGAAGGCGTAGCAAGGCACGCATCGTGTTGTTGCCATCAAGGGTAAAAAGATGGGGTTTTCATCATTGGTTTGAGACTATACCTCTACATCATCTCACCTTGCTTAAGGCGTTACTCTATTCGTCATGAACTCAATACACTAGATGCATGCTGGATAGTGGTCGATGTGTGGAGTAATAGTAGTAGATGCAGACAGTATCGGTCTACTTGTCTCGGACGTGATGCCTATATGTATGATCATTGCCTTAGACATCGTCATGACTTTGCGCGGTTCTATCAATTGCTCGACAGTAATTTGTTCACCCACCGTGATATTTTCTATTTTGAGAGAAGCCTCTAGTGAATACTATGGCCCCCGGGTCTACTCCACATGATATTTTCAGCCTTACACTTTTTACTTCGTTGCACTTTCTGCCTTCAGATCTCACTTTGCAAACAATCTTGAAGGGATTGACAACCCCTTTACAGCGTTGGGTGCAAGCTCTTTTTTGTTTGCGCAGGTACTGTGGACTTGACGAGATTCTCCTACTGGATTGATACCTTGGTTCTCAATCTGAGAGAAATACTTACTGCTCCTGTGCTGCATCACCCTTTCCTCTTCAAGGGAAAAACCAACGCAAGCAAGTCTCCGTCAACGTGTCAATTTCCGGCCCTGTTGTTTGAGAAGTAGCAGAAGGATTTCTCGCCCTGTTGCCGGGGAGGATCAAGTCAAGAACTCATCCAAGTAAGTGGTGCAAACTCATCTCTTGCATTTACTTTTTTTCCTGTCGTTTTCCTCTCCCCCACTTCTGAAAAACAAAAATTTACAAAAATATTTGCCTTTTTCGTTTGCCTTTCCTTTGCTTGTGTGCTATGTGCCTTCAATATGCTTGCATCTTTGCTTGCTGAAAATCTATTGATATGGATCCTCATCCACTTGCTAATCTCTTTAAGAGATCCACTTATGTGCAACCAATTGCTAGTGAGTTGAGTGCACTTGACTTTCTCTATGGAGTTTTGCTTGAGATGCGTGAATCTGAAAATCGTGATGAAGAAATTTATGAAATGATTCACGAGGGCTCCTTGAATGAAAAACATGATTGCAATGGTTTCAATGTAAATTCTATTAGCGAAAATCATGCTAAAAATATGCAAAACCCTAAGCTTGGGGATTCTAGTTTTGCTATGTCCACTACTTGTTGCAATGATATTTGCAATAATATTGAAAGTGGGTTTGGAGAAGTCATGACTTTAGTTGATGATAGTCCCACTATTTTTGAAGAGCGTCAACTTTGCATGCATGTGGATCATGAAAGGAATATCCTTTATGATAGCTATTTTGTTGAATTTGATTATGATCCCACATGTAATTTCTATGAGAGAGGAAAATATTGTGGTAGAAAATTTCATGTTACCAAATTACCTCTCGTTATGTGGAGATTGCTATTGTCTCTTTCTTCTTCCTTGCATATGGCAACTATTGGTTGTCTTGACAATATGTTTTCCTATAAAATGCCTATGCATAGGAAGTATGTTAGACTTAGATGCGATTTTCACATGCTTTATGATGCTCTCGTTGTGCTTCAATTCTTGTCTTTTGTGTGAGCATCATTGATTTATCAATGCCTAGCTAAGGGCGTTAAACAATAGCGCTTGTTAGGAGGCAACCCAATGAATTTGTCTTTTTCTTTCTATTTTATTGTGTCCACACCATCATAATTCTGTTGTGATTGTGTTTTTTGTGTTTCTTTTTGTGTTTGAGCCAAGAAAAACCTTTATGACTAGTCTTGGTTATGGTTGTTTGATCCTGCTGGAAAAAGACAGAACCTTTTCACTCACGAGATGATTTTTAATTTTTTATTCAGAAAGAGCTTTTGAGTTGATTCTTTTTGCTGCTGGTTGATATGCCTTTTTCCGAGGCAGTCGTAAGTTTTCAGATTTTTTGAGGTACCAGAAGTATACGAAGTATACAGATTGCTACAGATTGGTCTGTTTTTAACAGATTCTGTTTTTGTTGAGTTGGTTGCTTGTTTTGATGAAACTATGGTTAGTATTGGGGGGTACTAGCCATGGAAAATTGAGAATACAGTAGCCAAACACCAATATAGATAGAATTAAAGTTTGCTACAGTACCAAAAGAGGTGGTAGTTTGTTTTCTTGTGCTAATGTTATCACGAGTTTCTGTTTAAGTTTTGTGTTGTGAAGTTTTCAAGTTTTGGGTGATGTTCTCATGAACAAAGAGATAAGGAGTGGAAAGAGCTCAAGCTTGGGGATGCCCAAGGCATCCCAAGCCAAATTCAAGGACACCAAAAATCCTAAGCTTGGGGATGCCTCGGGAAGGCATCCCCTCTTTCGTCTTCAATCCATCGGTAACATTACTTGGAGCTATATTTTTATTCACCACATGATATGTGTTTTGCTTGGAGCGTCTTGTATCATAGGAGTCTTTTCTTTTTGTTGTGTCACAATCATCCTTTCTGCATACCTTTTTGAGAGAGAGAGACATGCACTCATCGTGATTTTGCTAGAATGCTCATAGTGCTTCACTTATATCTTTTCAGCTAGATACTTTTGCTCTATGTGCTTCACTTATAACTTTTAGAGCACGGCGGTGCGTGACTTGGTAGATGGCTTATGCTATGAGAGTAGTCCCAAAGGTGATAGGTACCCAAATAGGATACAAAAACCTCCATCTTCATGTGCATTTAGTAGAAAGAGAAGTCTTGATTCCTCTCAATTAGTTTTGAGACATGGATTTGGTAATATTAAGAGTTATGTTAGTAGGGTGTTGTGAATCTAGAAATACTTGTGTTGAAGTTAGTGATTCCCGTAGCATGCACGTATGGTGAACCGCTATGTTAGGAAGTCAGAGCATAATTGATCTATTGATTGTCATCCTTTGTGTTGAGGTCGGGATCGCGCGATGGTTAACACCTACCAACCCTTCCCCTAGGAGTATGCGTTTAGCACTTTGTTTTGATTACTAATAAAGACTTTCGGAACAAGTATGTGAGTTCTTCATGACTAATGTCAGTCCATGGTATAGATTCACTTCACCTTCCACCATTGCTAGCCTCTCTAGTGTCGCGCAACTTTCGCCGGTGCACAAACCCACCATATGTCTTCCTCAAAACAGCCACCATACCTACCTACTATGGCATTTTCATAGCCATTCCGAGATATATTGCCATGCAACTCCCACCGTTCCGTCTCATGACTTGAGCCATCACTCTCATATTGCCATTGCATGATCGTAAGATAGCTAGCGAGATGTTTCAACGTCATACGCCAAGCTAGATCGTTGCACATCCCGGTACACCGCCGGAGGCATTTCCTATAGAGTCATCATCGTTCTAAGCTATGAGCTGTGAGTAAATAAAAGTGTGATGATCATTATTATTAGAGTATTGTCCCATGTGAGAAAATATATAAAAAAAGAGGCCAAAGAGCCCACACAAAAAAAGAGGCCTAAGAGCCCAAATAAAAAAAAGAGATAAAAAGAGAAGGGACAATGCTACTATCGTTTCCACACTTGTGCTTCATAATAGCACCATGTTCTTCATGATTGAGAGCTTGTTGCTTTGTCACTACCATATGCTAGTGGGAATCTTCATTATATAACTTGGCTTGTATATTCCAATGATGGGCTTCCTCAAAATTGCCCTAGGTCTTCGTGGGCAAGCAAGTTGGATGCACACCCACTAGTTCTCCTTTTGAGCTTTCACATACTTATAGCTCTAGTGCATCCCTTGTATGGCAATCCCTACTCATTCACATTGATATCTTTTAATGGGCATATCCATAGCCCTTTGATACGCCGAGTCAATGTGACCATCTCCTCCTTTTTTGTCTCACAACCACCACCACAATCTATTCCACCTATAGTGCTATATCCATGGCTCACGCTTATGTATTGCGTTATATTTATAAAAAGTTTGAGAAAATAAGAGTGCGAAAACAATTACTTGGCCAATACCGTGGTTGTGCATGATTTACATTAGTTGTGTGAGGATGATAGAGCATACCAGACTATATGATTTTGTAGGGATAACTTTCCTTGGCCTTGTTATTTTGAAACTTCATGATTACTTTGCTAGTTTGCTTGAAGTATTTTGTTTTCATGTCAATAGAAAACTATTGTTTTGAATCTTACGGATCTGAACATTCATGTCACGTGAAAGAAGTTGCAAAGAACAACTATGCTAGGTAGCATTCCACATCAAAAATTCAATCTTTAACACTTCCCTACTCGAGGACGAGCAGGAGTTAAGCTTGGGGATGCTTGATACGTCTCCAACGTATCTATAATTTTTTATGGTTTCATGCTATTATCTTGTCAAACTTCGGATGCTTTGCATGCCTTTTATATATTTTTTGGGACTAACTTATTAACTCAGTACCAAGTGCCAGTTCCTGTTTTTCCATGTTTTTTACCCCTTTCAGAGGAGGATTTTGAACAGAGTCCAAACGGAATGAAACTGCCAAAAAGATTTTTCCCGGAACAGAAAAAGATCGGGGATCTGGAGAATCAGGGCAGGGGGCCACCAGGGACCCACAAGGCCTCATGGCGCTTGTGGGCTCCCTGAGGCTCCGTTGCCCTAGGTTTTACGTCTATATATTCTCTAAAATTCCATAAAAATGAGGAGATCATCGAAAGTACTTTCCGCCGCCGCAAGCTTCTGTCTCCGCAAGATCCCTTCTGGGGCACGTTCTGGTGCCCTGCCAGAGGGGGGATTCGGATACGGAAGACTTCTTCATCAACACCATGACCTCTCCGATGATGCGTGAGTAGTTCACCATAGACCTACGGGTCCATAGCTAGTAACTAGATGGCTTCTTCTCTCTCTCTTGGATCTTCAATACAAAGTTCTCCATGATTTGCATGGATATCTATCCGATGTAATCTTCTTTTGCGGTGTGTTTGTCGAGATCCGATGAATTGTGGATTTATGATCAGATTATCTATGAATCTTATTTGAGTTTCTTCTGATCTCTCAAATGCATGATTTCATATCCTTGTAATTCTCTTCGAGTTGTGGGTTTTGTTTGGCCAACTAGATATATGATTCTTGCAGTGGGAGAAGTGCTTGGTTTTGGGTTCATACCGTGCGGTGACCTCACCCAGTGACAGAAGGCGTAGCGAGGCACGCATCGTGTTGTTGCCATCAAGGGTAAAAAGATGGGGTTTTCATCATTGGTTTGAGACTATCCCTCTACATAATGTCATCTTGCTTAAGGTGTTACTCTATTCATCATGAACTCAATACACTAGATGCATGCTCGATAGTGGTCGATGTGTGGAGTAATAGTAGTAGATGCAGAAATTATCGGTCTACTTGTCTCGGACGTGATACCTATATGTATGATCATTGCCTTAGATATCGTCATGACTTTGCGCGGTTCTATCAATTGCTCGACAGTAATTTGTTCACCCACCGTGATATTTCCTATTTTGAGAGAAGACTCTAATGAACACTATGGCCCCCCGGGTCTACTCCACACCATATTTTCAGCCTTACACTTTTTACTTCGTTGCACTTTCCACCTTCAGATCTCACTTTGCAAAGAATCTTGAAGGGATTGACAACCCCTTTACAGTGTTGGGTGCAAGCTCTTTTGTGTTTGCGCAGGTACTCTGGACTTGACGAGATTCTCCTACTGGATTGATACCTTGGTTCTCAAACTGAGGGAAATACTTACTGCTCCTGTGCTGCATCACCCTTTCCTCTTCAAGGGAAAAACCAACGCAAGCAAGTCTCCGTCAACGTGTCAATTTCTGGCGTTGTTGTTTGAGAAGTAGCAGTCATACTCATTGATTAAGCACATGTGGGGTTACCACTTTTACATACTGCATTAATATGTTCACATCATTTCGGAGACGCTTATACTCAAGTCTTCGAGTGAAGGTCCCCTAGATGTGACATTCCCCCTAAGAGGCATAAACTAACCTTGGGTTTTGTCGTACATTCCTTCAAGTAGGTGTAGTTTTGGTCGATGCTCATTGTTTATGAAGATCATATTGAGTTGGGAGCAATCCTTATTGTTTCTTACTCTTCTCACCTACATGGATTAGTCCCAAAGCAAAAGGAACAAATGCAATGATATCTATGGACATGAAGTGAAACACATGGGAGGTGATGTCCAAAGATGCATTAATTACCTTATCCCTTGCTCACCTTTGAGGGAATGTGTGTATCCTTGAACTCATGCATATGGTTGGAGTTGATTGCATATAGTTCTTGCAAAAATGAATAAGAGTGAATTTCATTGGCAGAGTCACCCCTCAAGAACTTTCTAGTTCTTCATCTTGGGAACCCACATCATCTTGATGGGGATCCTTGGAGTTGTGGTAGAACTAGATGAGGTAGTACTAGAAGTGCCCTTGGGAACTCACTCGGCCTTAGCTTGGGGTTATTCCTCAAATGAGTCAGTCTCCTCTTTGAGCTTTCCCTTGCCCTTGTGGTCTTATGGTAGAAGTCCATCTTGAGAGCTTGTTCCCTTGGGAGGAGAAAGATCATACTTCTCCTCTTGAAGAACAAACTTGGGAATGGGATATGGACCTTCTTCCCAAACATCTCCGTTGATGTTGAAGTAGCCAACACTTTGCTTCTTCCAATGTCCTCCTTACTTGCGCACAATTTCTTTGAATTGCTTACTTCCAGCAAGACTCTTGAATACACCTCTCTCTATAATCCCTTTCAATAAATCGTTTTCTTGCTCAAGTGTAACTTGGGTAAGAGAATCATTAGTGGAATCAAGAGAGCTACTAGCAACAACATCATTTGATCTAGCTTTAGCATTGTTGTTACTAGATGAAGAAACTTTCTTGCCTTTTTACTAGTGTTCTTAGGTTTTACTTGTGGAACAAAAGTGGACAAGAGTAATCGTTCGGCTAGATAAGAAGAACTCTTATTTCGAAGATCATCATTGATTACTTTTAGGAACTCATGCTCTTGCTCTAAATTTAGCTTCTCAAAGCGTAGCTTCTCATGAGTTCCTACAAGCTCTCTATGACCTTCTAGAGTAGTTTCATGAGCTAACTTAAGAGTGTTTAATTCTTTTGTTAGTCATTCAATCTCTTTCTTGTCATCATCATTCGATTTCTCTTGACTAACATGATTATTTTCAAGTTCATTTTCAATATTATCACTAGTCTTGTCAAAGAGCAAGTAATCTTTCCTAACAAGTCATCCTCATCACTATAAAAGTCAATGTACTCGGGGCGTGATACCTTGGGGCCTTTTCCATGAAGCAGTTTACAGTCCCTCATTTGGTGAATCAAATCAGTTGTAGGAGTTGGAGAAAATGAGTGCAAGACCGGAAATACCTTCATCTTGACTGTAGTCAGAGTTGGATTGACAGCTTCTCTCAGATTTGTTGTTAGACTCGGAGCCACAAACCTATTCACCAATGTGAGCTTCATCTCTTCTGCTTGAATTGCTCTTGGTGTACTTGTCCTTCTTCTCTTATTCTTTGCCTTTCCTCGAGTGTCTTCGTTCATGATGATCTTATCTACACCTTATCTCTCTGTGAGGTGACTCATCTCTTGAGATTCGTCTTCAAGGTGACACTTCTCTTCATTTGTGAGGAGTCGATCACTCATTTTAATAGTGTCGGGCTTTCCACAGTTGTAGCAGTTTCAGTCACGACTAGACGAACGCTTCTCATCATATCTTGAGCTTGAGATTCTTTCTTTGCCTCTACTGTTGTAGAACTTGTTGAATTTTCTGACCATGAGGCTTATCTCTTCATTGGTAACAAGGTTGTCACTTGAAGTATCGGGAGCATCACTTGGAGCTTTATAAGCACCGCTTGACTTATTGCGCAACTCATCTTTGTCTTTCAGAGATATTTCATGAGCAAAAATCATTCCAATGACTTCAGTTGGCTTGAGATCCTTGTAGTTTCGCATCATTTGGATTAATGTGCACACAGTGTCGTATCTTCCATCCAAGGCTCTAAGTATCTTCTTGATGATGAATTTGTCAGTCATCTCTTCACTTCCTAAGCCGGCAATCTCATTTGTGATGAGAGCTAGCCTAGAATACATCTCACAGACACATTCACCATCCTTCATCTTGAACTTGTCAAGCTGACTTTGAAGCACATCCAACTTAGAATCCCTCAGAGAATCAGCACCTTCGAGCATATCAATCAAAGTATCCCAAATTTCCTTTGCATTCTCAAGGCGACAGATTTTGTTGAATTCTTAGGGACACAAGCGGATGAACAGGATATCACGGGCTTGAGCATTGTATTGCAACATCTTCAACTCATGCATTGTTGCATCACGATCTGGTTCTTTTCCATCTCTAAAGAAATCGCCTTGCACACCAACATGAACAACACCCAAACGGTAGGATTATGACCAAGAATATGCATTTTCATCTTATGCTTCCAACTAGCAAAATTAGTGCCGTCAAAATATGGACCTCTACGATGATAATTTCCCTCATTAGACGCCATACTCTCCTAGGTTGTAAAACCAATGTAATGGAGACCAAAGATCTGATACCACTTGTAGGATCGAAAGTACGTCTAGAGGGAGGTGATTACACGAGTTAACAAGATAAAACTTAGCATTTTCCCAATTTTAATTGTGTGCTAGTTTTAGCAAATATGACTAGTCAAGTACACCCTACACATGCACATTTAAGAGTATAGCAGCAGAACCTAAGACATGCAAATGTAAAGTAGTGGGTAAGGTAGGGAGATCAATCGCAAAGGTTGACACGGTGATTTTTGGCATGGTTTCGGTAGGTGGCACTATCATACGTACATGTTTGTGGAGACTTCAACCCATAGAGTGTAACGGTTGTGAGAGTTCATGGAGGGCTCCACCCAGAAGGGGCCCACAAAGAAGCGACCTTGTCTATTCCACCATGGCTTCCGTCCACACAGGACTAGCCTCACTCATGGTAGATCTTCATGAAGTAGGCGATCTTCTTGCCCTTACAAACATCTTGGTTCAACTCCACAACACGAAGTAGGAGGTTCCCAAGTGACACCTAACCAATCTAGGAGGCACCACTCTCCAAAATGTAATAGATGTGATAGAACAATGAACTCCTTCCTCTTGTGCTTCTAAATATAGTCTCCTCAACACTCAATCACTCTCTCTCATATTTGGTAGGGGTACGAGAGATTGATCTTGTGGAAAGAAAGTTGGGGAGGCTAGAGATAAGGTTTCAAATGGTTGGATTGGAATCTCTTGATGTCAACACATGAGTAGGTTGCTCTCTCCCTCAGAAAAACGGATCTCGCAAGTATGTCCATGTTTTGAGTGCTTCCTCTACGAATGAGAGGTAGGTGGAGGGGTATATATAGGCATCCCCCAAAATCCAACCGTTACAAAATTATTGATCAACTTGATGAAAAAAAATAATCTCGGTGGTACCAAGTTGCAGTAAATGTGGCAACTTTTGAATTCTCGGTGAGAGCGATATAGGAATCTCGGTAGTACTGATACAATGATCTAGACCAGTTTCCAAATCTCAGTGAGACCGATTTCAAACTTGGAAATTTTGATCCTTGAAATCTTCTCAATAGAAAATTGGTCAATGAATCTCGATGACACAGATGTGAAAGTTGGTGGTACGAGATGGTAGGGTTTGGTATAGGATGTGTCAAGTGTAAAATCGGTAGGGCCGAGTCGAAATTGTTGGTGGCATTGATTATCTGGTTTGGCTTTAGACAGAGATATTTTGTGGGAGAATGGCTGAGTATTTTTGGTGGCTACCTCTAAGCACTTGAGCGACCAATTCATCATAATACCTCATCCCTTTTTAATTGTATTTGCTTTCCTATGGACAAAAATTGATTTCTCACAAATGTAAAATGTAGTCTTCTTGGTTAAATCTTGAGAGAATTCTATTCCTTTCTTGCATCAAGGGGAATCTCCTCACAATCATATAGCCAAGGCATCTTTGAACTTTTCTAAAATATACTTGAATAAACTCATTAGTCCAATGATGCATATGTTGTGATTAATTACCAAAACCACCTTAGGGAGAAATTGTGCTTTCAGCGGGTCAAGGGGCCTCATCACCTACAACACTAAGAACAATTTGCTCTGCACGGGAGTCGTTATCTTCATCAAGCTCCACATTCACCGTCTCCTCAATGCATTCAGCGGATTTATTGAGAACACGGTAAGCATGAGAGTTTAAACCATATCCAACAAATATGCCCTCATAAGTTTTACGCTCAAATTAAGATAAGAGGGTTTTCTTGTTTAGAATGAAACACTTACAACCGAATACCTAAAAGTATTTGACATTGGACTTTCTCCCAGTGAGGAGTTCATAGGGGTCTTGTTCTTGAGCTTGCGTAGATAAATCCGATTTGATGCATGACACGCGGTATTCATGGCTTTGTCCCAAAGCTTGTATGGACTTTTACTCGTCAAGCATGATTCTAGCCATCTCAATAAGAGTTTGGCTCTTCCTTCCCGTAATACCATTTTGTTGAGGGGTATAGGCCATGGCATATTGGTCCTTCATCCCCTCATCACTCAAGAACTCATCCATAGTATAATTTTTGAACCCGGTATCATTGTCACTTTGAATTTCCTTGATCTCACAAGTATATAGATATTGAGCTTGTTTGGCAAAGTTTATAAAATTTTATTGGGTCTCATATTTTGTCTTGAGAGAGAGTACCCAAATAGATCTTGTATATTCATCGACAATGACAAGGCAATACCTTCTCCCTCCCAAACTATCATAAAGATGCAGGTCCAAAGAGATTCAAGTGAAGGAGCCCAAGGGGCCTCGACATAGTAATGATAGTCTTCACTTTATGAGATTTTTCATGTATCTTTGCACCAATGCAAGCAATACAACAATGATCTTTGGTAAAAGGCACATTGGTTAGTCAAAGGATTTACTCCCACTTTAAGAAAGCTTGTAAATTTCTCGTGCTTGCGTGGGTTAGTCGTCGGTGCCATAGCCACACCATTTAATCCTTGGCCATTAGGCATATTGCAAGATGTGTTTTCTCTTTCGAGAAATCAATCACATAAAGTTTGTCCTCAACATGCCCAAAAAATACTAATTTGATATTGCTCCTCTTAAAGATGGTCATATGAAATTCACTAAAATGAGAATCACAACACGTAAGTGCCAATTGAATCATTGAGAATAAATTGTAGTGAAGCGATTGAACGAGCATGACATTTGAGAGTGAGGAATCACTAAAGATTATGACTTTTCCCAATCCCATTACCTTTTCCTTGCTATTATCAGCAAAATAAATGGTTGATGGGGCATTGAGAGAATTAATGAACTCCACAAGCATCTCTCTATCTCTGGTCGTATGATTAGTGCACCCACTATCAATTACCCATTGCGTTCCACCAGAGATATAGTCCTACATGAATCAAGCTATGATTTTATTTCACCATTTTGCAGTGGGTCCTAGAGAGTTATCAACAAGGGTCTTAGTAACCCAAATAGTCCATGCATAATCATAATAGTTCGTGCCAACAAATTTTGCAAAAGTATAACCATCATCTCCCCTCATGAGAACATAGGATGGTTTGTTCGTGTTGGTAAACTCTTTAGGAATGGCCTTGTCCCTAATGACCTTGCCATTCCCAGCTCTCCTTGATTCCTTCTCCTTCTACTTGTTCCCTTCTTGCACAAACACTACCTTTTGTTGAGGAGGTGTAGTAGGACTAATCTTATTCTTGTTGTTATTCTTCACCTTGCAAGAAGGATCAAACAAAATTCCCACTATTGCAACACACTCCTTTTGATTTCTCAAGAGGTCATTGAGGTTTTTCTCTCCTTGAATCACAATGCTACTTGTGAGATGCTATGGGATTTTCCACGGAGAGGAGAGGATATGTGGCATAGTAGATATAAGTATTTACCTCATTGAGAACCAAGGTTATGGAATCTATAGGAGAACCAAGCAAATTCCTTTCAACAACACCTATACATACAAAATCAAACACTTGCACCCAACGCGGGCAAGAGGGTTATCAAGCCCCTTGAGTGCGTTACTTGCAAGGATTAAATCTTGATATAGGTAGATATTGTAAAACAAAAATAAAAGTAAAGTAAATAAAATAAAATAAGGTATTTTTGGAGTTTTTGTATTTATGTTTAAGTAGACACGAGGGCCATAGTGTTTGCTAGAGGCTTATCTATTGAAAGTAGCATATGGTGGGTAGACAAATTACCGATGGGCAATTGACGAAATTGCGGATAGTTATGACATGTTATTCATGGCAATAATCATGTATATAGGAATCATGTTCATAAACAAGTAGACCAAAACGATTCTGTATCTACTATTATTACTTCACCAAATGGCCGACCCCTACCTGCATCTATGGTATTAAGTTCATGACAAATAAAGTAATGCTTGGAGCAAAGTGACATGATGTAGACAAAATAAAACAAACAATATGTCCATATACCGTTATTTTATCCTTAATGGCAACAATACAAATACGTGTTTTCCCCTTTTGTCACGAGGATATAAAGCAATGCAAGATTGAACCCGCTATAGCGCACCACTCCCATTGAAGATAAATCAATCTAGTTGTATAAACCAAACCAATAGATCGGAGAGAAATACAAAGCTATAATAATCATGCATAATATAATTCAAGGAAGACTCAATTACTTTCAGCGCATAATTTGATCATAAACCCACAATTCATTGGATCCCAACAAACACACTGCAAAAGAAGATTACATCAGACAGATCACCACGAGATTTGCGGTGAACTTCGTATTGAAGATCAAAGAGATGGAAGAAGCCATCTAGGTACTAGATATGGACCCGTAGGTCTGTGATGGACTACTTATGCATCATCATGGATGCAGTAAGGTTGATGTAGATGGCCTCCATGATCGATTCCCCTATAGGGAGAGTACCCAAAAAGGTCTCTAGATGGCATATCATTGGAATAGAGACTTTCGGCGGTGGAAAAAGTGTTTTGGGCGGCTCTCTGGTTGTTTCCCGATTCTATAGAATTAGTGGACGTGAAATTAGGTCAGATGGAGACACGAGGGGCCACAAATCATCAGGGTGCGCCTACCCCCCTAGGCACACCCTGTTGCCTTGTCGTCTCTCGTGCAGCTTCCTCACTCCTCCGGAAGCTTCTTCGGTCTATTTTGTCAACCAAAAAATCATCAAACAAATTCGTAGTTTTTGCACTTCGATTGGTACAGATTACCTGGAAAACCGAAAACAGGAAAAAAACAGTAACTGGCACTTGGCACTTGGTTAATAGGTTAGCTCACAAAAATGATATAAAATAGCATATAATTGCATATAAAGTATCCTAGATTGGTAATATAGTAGCATGGAATAAAAATTATAGACTCGTTGGAGACGTATGAGCATCCCCAAGCTTAATTCTTGCTCGTCCTCGAGTAGGTAAATGATAAAAACATAATTATTGATGTGACATGCTACCCAACATGTAATCTATTTTTAAGTTTTTTTATGTGACATGCTACCCAGAATTTGTGATCATTGAGAAACGATGAACTAATTGATATCAACATAATAATATCCATAAACATAAATAAAATAATCATTACTTTTCAAAATATATGGTCCTTAAATAAAGTTATCCCCTACTCATTTTATTATATCAAGCATGGCATGACTCCGTCTTCACGGCATAAATATAAATCATGAGCACCTTTGTAACGCCCCGGACACACCCGCTGGTGTTCGTTACTCCTGGCGGGATCTAGACTGGGCCCACATATCAATAGTAGATTTTTCTACACACTTTGTCCTCATGCGCACCCAGAATCAACTTCCCGATCGGTCACCCATCCTAGAACTACTCCAAGCCGAGCACGCTTAACCTGGAAATTCTGTTTGAATGGGCTCCCAGAAAAGAAGGAGTTCCTTATTGATATGAGTAGTCTATCATCCCTAATAAGCCAAGTTATCACATACACCACCACTCAGAGGAACCGACGTCCTCGTTGGGCCACGGGAGTGTTCCCTCTTGGCACAAACGTCTATGCATACAGTCTAGTACATGTGCCATGTCGTGTGCCGCAACGAGTCACAAACGTCATGAACAACATGACTGCACACCTGTCCGCAAACACCTGTGTAACCTCGAGGGTCGGCTCTAATACCAACTAGTAATGCCACGGACACACCCGCCGGCGGTCCTTACTCTCGGCGGGACCTAGAATGGCCCCACATATCAATACTAGTCTTTTATGCGCACTTTGTCCTCACTCATGCGCACCCGGGATCAACTTCCCGGTCGGTCACCCATCCTAGAACTACTCCAAGCCGAGCATGCTTAACCTCGGAGTTCAGTTTGAATGGTCTCCCGGAAAAGAAGGAATTCCTTATTGATATGAGTAGTCTATCATCCCTAATAAGTCAGGCTATCGCAACCTTGGTGTCGAACGAGGGAATTGGATTGTACTTCTAACGTGCTTCATCATTTTCAACTTCACGCAATACATGAGCATGAACCATGGATATAACATATGGGTGGAATAGAGTATGGTGGTAGATATCAAAGGAGTCAAAGTGCAAAAGAAATCCTCGCATTATCTAGGTAGATCAACGGGCTACAAAGATGCCCATCTATCGATATCAATGCGAGTAGGGATTGCCATGCAATGGATGCACTAGATCTATAAGTGTAAGAAAGCTCAACGAAAGTTAAGTGGATGTGCATTCAACTTGCTTGCTAACGATGATCTCAGGCATTTTAGGAAGCCCATCATCCGAATATACAAGCCAAGTTCTATAATGAAAAATTCCCACTAGCCTACGGAAATGACAACTCAGAAGACTCTCTATATGAATAACATGGTGCCACTTTGAGGCACAAGTGTGGTAAATGCATAGTAACACTGCCCCTTCTCTCTTTTCTCTCATTTTTTCATGGTGGTTTTTCCCTTTTTCGCCTCCCCCATTTCTCCTTTCTTTCAGTCGGAGTCTCATCCCGACTTGTGGGGGAATCTTCGGCTCCATCATACTTTCCTCACTGGGACGGTGCTCTAATAATGATGATCATACTACTTTTATTTACTTACAACTCAACATAAAATAATATGACTCTATATGAATGCCTTTAGCAGTGTACCAGGATGTGCAATGAGCTAGCGTAACATGTAGACAATGATGAATAGTGTTCTCACAAATACTATGTCATATATATGATCATGCAAAGAAATATGATGATGAACACACAAGTCATGTGACAGAAGACTGGAAGTTGCATGGAAATACATCTCGGAATGGCTATGGAAATGCCATGATAGGTAGGTATGGTGGATGTTTTGAGGAAGATATAGGTAGATATCATATCACGGCGTTTGGATGCACCGACAAAGGTTGCACCGACTCTCTAGGTGAGAATGGGCAACACACGGTACCTAAGAGGCTAGCAATTACAGAAAGGTGAGAGTGCGTATATCCATGGATTCACATTAGTCATAAAGAACTCATATACTTATTTAAAGACTTATTAGCTCTCTCGAAGCAAAGTACTAACGCATGCCCCTAGGGAGGAGGTTGGTAGGAGTTAACCATCGCGTGCCCTGATTTGAACAATACGATAGGATTTCATTTCGAACATAAAAATGCTCACACATCATCACCATGCCATAGTTAATACTTAGATGAATAAAAAATAACAATCTTTAATTACCGATATTTCTACTAACAAATAATCATGTACTCATGCCCTTTCATATTATCCATCAATATAATGAACACATGTTTCTTCTTTAGTGCGCTAGATGAAGGTTTTTATTATATCCCCCTTAAATACATATCCTTTTTGGACTAGTCATATAACTCATGCCCTTTACCATTTTTGTTTCTTATTATACTCTCAAAAACATTTAAGTGAAGCTTGAGAATTCAATTATTTCTAAAAAATCTGAACGCCGCCATGCTCTAAAAGATATAAGTGAAGGACTAGAGCAACTGCCTAGCTCAAAAGATATAAGCTAAGCATAAAGAGTATTCTAACAAATTGTGATGACCGTGTGTATCTCTAAAATATGTGTGTTCAACAAACAATTACTGTGGCAAACTAAAACAAAACAAAATATAACACATGACGCTCCAAGGAAAACACATAGCATATGATGAATAAAAATATAGCTCCAAGTGGCATACCGATAGATTGGATCCAAAAGAGGGGATGCCTTCCGGGCATACCCAAGCTTGGATGCTTGGGTCTTCCTTGAATATTAAATTAGGGTTTCTAGGGAATCCCTTAGCTTAGGTTCTTTGGTACAGGCACACCCGATGTGATTGACCTGTTCACACTTGGAGGATAGAAAGGGAGAAATCAACAGAAGAACTCAAAACACTCAAGGAAAAATCTCCAAATCACACATCTTCTAGATCCACAAAACACAAGAGATAGAAGATCCAAAGTAAATGGAAGGATACATGGTAATCGAAGCGTCTTCCTACTCCTGAGGAGGGGCCTTGAAATCCCTTGGGATCTTCCCTCGAAAGGGGCCTTGGCATCCACTTGGATCTTCTCACATAGAGGTGTTCATCTCCATGGGAGGAGGAAGTGGAAGGAGCAAAGGCTCAACTAAACATGAGATCAACCTATGCTACCCCTGAAACGTCCATGGGGTATGGTATATATAGTCTAGGGGAGATAGAGGGATACATGGGCCGTGGACTGACCGGCTATGCGCAAACACGGTCCGGACGCCGGAGGTTACCGGTCGTTCGGAGGCTCCCATAGGACCGGACGCCGGAGGGAGCCGGAAATCCGATGATTTCCTTTAGGGTAAGGTGAGACCGGATTTTTGGAGGGTGTAGTACGTCCGCGGCACGATCGTCTGGAGGTTTTTGGATTTACGTAGTTTTGGTGTTGGCTTGTTGGCGCCAAATTTCTCGATTGGGTTCGGAAGTCCAAACATTGGGGGTGTCGGACCTCTAAACGTCGTTAGTTGTTCGGCCGCTATAGCGTTCGTTTGGGCCTCGGTCTTGATATGGACTCCACGGGTCGGACGTTTGTGATGGTCCGGACGTTCGCAGACTATAGCTTGTCCGCAGCTCCTCCTTGGTCCGTTCGAGCTTGGCGTCCTCGTGGTTCTTCGTAGTCATTCCATGGTCTTGTTCTGAGTACCCGAGTATGCAAAGTGTTTCTACTTGAGGTAATGACCATGTCTCGAGTGGATCAAATGATGGTTGAGCAAGCATAGATGTCACCTCAGTTTCAATGGCACGTGCACGAGCTCTTGTTATGGGCCCACTTGGAGCTTGAGGTGTTGGTGATGGGTCCGTGGGGATGACCATGGGATGCTCCGCATCATATCCCCCCATTGGGAAAGATCCGTCCTCAGATAAATATCTTCATCACCAATGAAAGGAGAAATTTCCTTGACATTGAAGATGTTGCTCATGTTGTACTTGTCACGAGGAATGTTCACCTTGTGGGCATTGTTGTTGTAGCGTGCGAACACCTTGAAAGGTCCATTGGCTCGAGGAAGTAAATTGGACTTGCGCTCGATGGGGAATCGATCATTGCGGAGATGTAGCCACACAAGATCACCGGTACTGAATACCATGAGGTGCTTGTTGATCTTGCACTTAGCGGTGACTCATTCCACTTGACGTTCGATCATGTGCCTTGTATCTTCATGCATCTTCTTGATATAGCTTTCCCTTACACTTCCATCTACGTTAATACAGTCTTGAAGTGGTGGAGAAGTATGTCCAATGGAAACAAGGAATTGAAACCATAGACCACTTCAAAAGGAGACTTGCCGGTGATGAAGTGATGTCCGCGATTGTAGGCGTACTCGGTGATGGGGATACAATCTTACCATTCCTTGATGTTCCTGTTTATCAACACGCATAGTAGCGTTGAGAGCATCCGGCTGGCACCTTCATTTGTCCATCGATTTGTGGATGATAGGCCGAAGAGAGTAGTAGCTTGATCCCGAGCTTGGCGCACAGAGTCTTACAAAAGTTCCTAAGGACCTTGACGTCGTGGTCCGAGACAATGGTCTTGGGAACTCCATGTAGTCATAAGATGACCCTACAAAATAGATTTGCAACATGTGAAGCATAATCGTTCTTATGACATGGAATGAAATGAGCCATTTTGGAAGAACGATCCAGAATGACAAAACTGGAATCATGGCCTTTTTTAGTTTGTGGCAAAGCAAGCACAAAATCCATGGTAATTTCTTCCCAAGGTTGGAAAGGTATTGGAAGAGGCATGTAAAGGCCATGTGATTGAGCTTTTGACTTAGCTTTGCAACATGTAGAGCATCGATTGGTGAAGCGTGCAACATCACAGAACATCTTTGGTAAAAATTACTTGTTGGAGAGTGTGGCATATGTCTTGTCGCGTCCAAAGTGACCCATTAGTCCCCGGCCATGAGCTTATTGCAGAAGCAACAAACAAAGAGAATACTCGGGTATACAAAGTTTGGTAACACGCATAAGGTCGCCATATTTCATGTAATAGTTCTCCCAATAAGGTTTCACATGGAACTTAGCATATGGGGTAGCAAATGAAACACCATGCTCATACAAATGTTTGATATGCTCAAAACCAATACATTGAAATCAAGTTGAGTAACTAGCATGCATTTGTGGGAAAGATCATCAGTCACACCATTTTCTTTGCCTTTAATGTATTTGATGACATAAGGAAGGAACTCAATTAATTCTCTCCATTTAGCACGTCATTTGTTCAACTTAGTTTGGCCCTTTAGATACTTGAGAGTTTCATGATTGGTATGAATGATAAATTCATGTGCACGAAGACAATGATCCTAAGCATGTAATACTCTCACCAAAACATACAATTCTTTGTCATATATGGAATAGTTAAGTTGAGCATCATAAATTTTCTCACTAAAGTATGCAACTGGGCGCTTATCTTACATTAACATTCCACCTATGCCATTAATACTAGCGTCACAATGCACTTCGAAGGTTTTTGCAAAGTTTGGTAAGGCAAGCAATGGTGCATGAGTAAGAAAATTATTAATCTTATGGGATGTGTTTTGTTGTGATGATCCCCACGCAAAGGGTGCATTTTTATTGCTCAAAGCATTTAGAGGAGATGTAATTGTGCTAAAACCTTAACAAATCGATGGTAAAAGTCGGCCGGTCCAAGGAAACTATGCACTTGTTTCAAATTTGTAGGCGTGGGCCAAGTTTTAGTAGCAGCAATTTTAGTTTCATCAACTTGCACACCCTTAGAAGATACCACAAATTCTAGGAAAACAACCTTGTCAACACCAAAGGTGCATTTATCCATGTCTGCATAAAGTTGTTCATTCCTAACAACTTGTAGTGCTTCCCTAACATGTTTAGCATGCTCGTCTAGCATTTTTTTAAAATAAGAATGATGTCAAAGTATACCACAACACAATATCCAGTGATATGACGTAATACATAATGCATGACACGCATAAATGTATGTGGTGCTTGGGATAAACCCATTGGCATAACTAGCCATTCATAGAGACCAAACTTAGTTTTAAATGTTGTCTTTCACTCATCGCCCTCTTCCATGTGTATTTGGTAGTAACCACTTTTCAAATCAATTTTAGAGAATATAGTAGCACCACTAAGTTCCTCAAGCATATCATAAAGGCGGGGAATAGGATGGCGATATCTAACGATTATAGCATTGATAAGGCGGCCATCTCAACACTTGCACATACTACCATCTTTCTTAGGCACTACTATCACCGGAACCGCACAAGGACTTAAGCTCTCCTGCGCATGCCTTTTATCTAGGAGTTTTCGGACTTTCCTTTCTATCCCCTTAGTTTCTTCAGGATTAACACAGTAGGGTGCCTTGTTTGGAAGTGGTGCGTTGGGTATGAGGTCGATGTGGTGTCCGATCCCTTGTTTTGGTGGTAGTCCCGGAGGTAGCTCATCAGGAAATACATCTTTGAATTCCTGCAACAAACAAGACAATATAAGAGGAAAATGTTGTGAAGTATTAGTATCTGCGACCTCAGCTTTGCACACAAGTACAAAATGAATAACACTCAATGGGCTCCCACTCACATCCCTAAAATCTCTTTTGGTGGCTAAAAGAACTAGATCTTTCTTGTCCTTCATTGTGGAGTCACTCAAGTATGGCTTGTGGCTCTCACTCTCTTTTAAGTGGTTCACTCTCTCACTTTTATCTCCATGATGCGATGTAGTTTGCTTGTAGGTGGTTACTTGGCTTGGAGTCATTGGTCGAAGAAGTACATATTATTTGCCGTTCATCTTGAAGCTATAGTGATTTGTCCGACCATTGTGGATGACACCACCGTCGAATTGCCAAGGTCTACCAAGGAGTAGATGGAAAACGTGCATGGGAACCACGTCACACTCCAAGGTATCTTCATAAGCGCCTATCTTGAAGGATACTTGCAAGGTGTGGTCGACTTGGAGAGTGCCGAAATCACTAAGCCATTGGACCTTGTAGGGGCGAGGATGCTTCATCTTAACCAATTGAGATGAGAGTAATGGTCCTCACTTGCCAAATTGTGGCAACTTCCGGGGTCAATGATGACTTTGACGGATTTTCCTTGGATGCCCGACTTGGTATGAAAGATGTGGCAACGTTGGTATTCGTCTTGATGTTGTTGAAGAGTAAAAACCTTGGAAACAACGAGAGTGGGGCTCGGATCATTGTCGCAATAGATTTGTGAATCTTCATCTTCATTCACTTGTCGGTGCATGGGCACGTGTTCCAATGCTTCCATCTTGTCGTCACTCATAGAGTCATAGGTTTCATCGTCTTGAAGGATTATGGTGTGTCTTGGTGGACACTCAAAAGTCTTATGGCCTCGGCCTTGGCACATGAAACACTTGATGGAGCTTGATTTAGTAGTAGCATCCGGTGTCGGAGTAGAGGATGACGCTCTGGACTTGTAGTTGCTTGAAGTAGGACGGCGACTTGATGACGTCATCATTTTCTTGAAACTCGACTTGTCATCATTTTTCATAGTAGCTTTCATGGTTGAATGCGTCGTAGTCGGAGTATCTTGTGTAGTTGAGCCATAGTTCTTGTAGGAGGACTTGGAGTCATCTTTCACTTGGCGTTCCTCCATGGTGGCTTGATACACTAGCTTGAGTAAGTTGGACTAGGGATAGAAATCCGCAATCTTCTTGACTTGGTAATTGAGACCATTCAAGAATCGCGCCATCGATTTCTCGTCATCTTCCTTGACATGGGATCTTAGCATAGCCATCTTCATCTCTTGGTAGTACTATTCTATCGACTTGGTACCTTGCTTGAGGATTTGTAGCTTCTTCAAGAGATCACAGTTGTAGTGTGTTGGCACGAAGCGAGCTCTCATGAGATCCTTTATTTGGCCCCAAGTGGTGATAGGAGCTTCACCCCTTTCCCTTTTTCGCTCAATCACTTGTTCCCACCAAATGAGAACATAGTCTTGGAACTCGAGAGAAGCCATGACTATCTTCTTCTCTTCCTCAAAGTTGTGCAAACAGAATATCTTGTCAACCTTGAGTGCCCATGAGAGGTAGTCTTCGAGATCATTGCTCCTTGAGAACTTATGCATGCGAACTTGAGCTTGTCGAAGCATTGTTCCTCATTATGATTGTTTTGGTGATGCCCTTGTCTTGGAGGAGGTGCATCCTTGGTGTTGTCGAGTTGACGTTGTTGTTTCCTTGGGGCTTCGTCATCGTTAGGCTCGACGTGACGTGCTTGAGGGCGTTGGCGAGGTCCTCGCACCCGGTTTTGTTGTTCTTGGTGCTCCACTTGGCACTCGGCTTCCTGTTGATGCTCACGTCGGAGTGCTTGTTGTTCCTCGCACACTTGGTGGTGCGTTCTTCCAGGACGTGTGTTGCTTCACGGAGAGCACATTGTGATTCATTTGCTTGTTCTTCACGGAGACGACCGTCTTCCCGGTGTTGTTGTTGTCGTGCTTGCTCAAAAGATTCTTATTCTTGTCGGTGACGCCGGTCTCGCTCGCTAAGTCGATCTTGCAATCCATTTCCATGGAAAGGATTGTCATATTTTTGGTGATGGCGATAGTCGTTGCGTTGGTGATGTCGAGCTCAACGTGGACTTCCGTCGGAAGAGTACTCGGAGGAGTGGCGCGGCCTTGACGAAGTAGATGTTGAGGATGTGCGGTTCACCATCAAGGCGCAGATCTCGTCTATGTGGCTTGATAGCTTGTCATGAAGGTAGTCCCGCATGCACACCTTGGATTCGCGCATGTCGATGGCGAGTTACTCGATGCGGTTGTGAAAGACATCTTGTGCTTGGCGCATTCACTTTTCGTGCGCTCAAGAAGTGTAGTTTGTTGATGTAGTTGTTCCTGACGGTGTCTTGCCCCTCACATGTTGGGTTTGACATGGTTAGCCTATCCATAACGATCAAGTAGATATAAGTGTAAGAATGAGAAGACAACACCAATTACCGTTCCCAAAGTTGACAATGGATCAAAGATCACTCAATGTGCAAATGTGGAAATAGTATAATCGGTACCAGAGATCGTCCTCTCACACCTACACAAATAAGTCTTACGGAGTAGTTTGGTGAGGATCGTGGCAGAAAATTCAAGTAATTCAAGAATAAAATTCAATAATGTTGAAAGATATTCACAAATTCGCAAGTAAGACGATATGGATCAATAGCAAATGAGTATACATGAAAACACACACACGGATAGAAAAGTGGGGTCATGCAACCAAGGAATGAGCACAAAATGTGGGATCCACGGAAAACGCTTGTGTTGCACAACACTGCAGAGATGCTAGCATGATTGCTCAAATGGGTGTGATACGAACTTGTGCACAACCTATAAGAAACAAAACATGTCGTCTTCCTATTCTCAACTTTGGTATGTATGTCTGAGGCAAGATGTGACTCCCTCAAGTGATCCAAGATGATCAAGTATGATATGCAAAATTTATGAAGCTATTGCTCTTTTGCTCTTTTCTTATTTTTCTTAAAATCTTTGCTTCTCTTTCTTTTGGCGATGGTATTTTTTATGATTACTTTGCGGGAGATCCACGCCAAGATAGCAATTATGTATGTGGGTACTATTGTAACACAAAACATGATACTATGATATATGCACACAAGTAGCATAGCCCGACAATACTCAATGTCTAGATCGATAGGTGATGACCCACAAGTATAGGGGATCAATCGTAGTCCTTTCGATAAGTAAGAGTGTCGAACCCAACGAGGAGCAGAAGGATCTGACAAGTGGTTTTCAGCAAGGTAAAATCTGCAGGCACTCAAATTGTCGGTAACAAGTGATTGGGTGGTGAGATGATTCGTAGCAAGCAATAAGTAACAAAAGTAGCAACGGTGCAGCAAAGTGGCCCAATCCCTTTTGTAGCAAGGGACAAGCCTGGACAAAGTCTTATAGAAGGAAAAAACGCTCCCGAGGACACACGGGAATTTCTGTCATGCCAGTTTTCATCATGTTCATATGATTCGCGTTCGTTACTTTGATAGTTTGATATGTGGGTGGACCGGCGCTTGGGTACTACCCTTACTTGGACAAGCATCCCACTTATGATTAACCCCTCTCGCAAGCATCCGCAACTACGAAAGAAGAATTAAGACAAAGTCTAACCATAGCATTAAACTAGTGGATCCAAATCATCCCCTTACGAAGCAACGCATAAACTAGGGTTTAAGCTTCTGTCACTCTAGCAACCCATCATCTACTTACTACTTCCCAATGCCTTCCTCTAGGCCCAAATAATGGTGAAGTGTTATGTAGTCGATGTTCACATAACACCACTAGAGGAAAAACAACATACAACAAATCAAATTACCGAACGAATACCAAATTCACATGACTACTATTAGCATGACTTATCCCATGTCCTCAGGAACAAAAGTAACTACTCACAAAGCATAATCATATTCATGACCAGAGAGGCAAGGAGTAGCATCAAGGATCTGAACATAAACTCTTCGACCAAGTAATCCAACTAGCATCAACTACAAAGAGTAATCAACACTACTAGCAACCTTACAAGTACCAATCGGAGTCGCGAGACAAAGATTGGTTACAAGTGATGAACTAGGGTTTGGAGATGATATGGTGCTGATGAAGATGTTGATGGTTACGAGTCCCCTCCAATGATAGGAGTGTTGGTGATGACAATGGCGACGATTTCCCCCTCCGGGAGGGAAGTTTCCCCGGTAAGATCGTCCTGCCGGAGCTCTAGATTGGTTCTGCTCAAGTTCCGCCTCATGGCGGCGGCGAAACCATGAAAAAGCTCCTCCTTGATTTTTTTTCCTGGACGAAACCCTTCATATAGCAGAAGAGGGGGGCTAGTGGGCCAGCAAGGTGCCCACAAGCCCTCATGGCGCGGCCTGGGGGTGGCCGCGCCGTGCAGGCTTGTGGCCACCCCCTGGCGCCCCTCTGGCACTTCTTCGGCCCAGTATTTTTTATAAATCCGAAAAAAAATCCTCATTTATTTTTACGTCGTTTGGAGTTGCGCAGAATAGGTATCTCAACTTTGCTCCACTTTCAGGCCAGAATTCGAGTTGCCGGCATTCTCCCTCTTCATGTAAACATTGCAAAATAAGAGAGAAAAGGCATAAGAATTGTACCATGAAGTGAAATAACAGCCGAAGAAGCGATAACTATCAACATGAAAACATGATGCAAAATAGACGTATCAATAGGCAAGTAACGCAAATAGGATCGGGGTAACAATGCAATGGCAAGGGTATATGACAAGAGTGTCATTGCGATTACCGTCCTTGCTTATGGTGAGGTGTCAACGAAGAGTTGGTCGACGAAGATACGGGGCGATGATGAGCGGCGATGCCGGTGTACAACCACTCCTAAGTAGCCGAAACACCTTAGTAAGTGGGAAGCTCGCGACTAAAAATATCAAATGCAAAAGGTTGTGGAAGAAATTTCGATGGAAAATGTGTAATAAAATGGTGGAGAACAAAAGTTCCACTTTAGAAAAAATCAGTTGCGTCACGGTCGTCCAGATGTCCAGGCTTGGTCGGACGTCTAACTGGTCCCGCATATCCGGATGTGCGTAGACAGTCGGTCATCCAGAGAATACGGATGTCGTGGGCTAACCTTGCGTTGAGGATGAACTCGAGGCAATGGGATGAACACGAAACAAAATTGGCAAAATTGTGGTAATTTGGCGGTGGAAATTGATGGGGATGATGGGGGAAAGCTAGATCTATGGGTGGGTGGGTGTAAGACGTCTGAACATCATCTAAACATCTCACTGTTGTAGCATTTGGAAATCCGGTGCCACCAAGCCAGCACCAAAACTATGGAAATCTGAAGACCTCTAGACGACCGTGCCACGGACATCTGACGCCCTCCGCAAATTCGGTGCCACCTTACCTGAAAGGAAATCATCGGATTTCCGGCTAACTTCAGACGTATGATCCCCTGTGAGCCTCCGGATGACTCATAACCTCGGGACGTCTGGACCCTATCTACGCATAGCCGTTCAGGTCATGGCCCATGTATCCATGTATCTCCCCTAGACTATATATACCGTACACCGTGGTTATTTTAGGATTAGCATATGTTTAGCTCATGTTTAGTTGAGCCTTTGCTCCTTCCACTTCCTCCTCCCATGGAGATGAACACATCTATGTGAGAAGATCCAAGTGGATGCCAAGGTCCCTTTCGAGGGAAGATCCCAAGGGATTTCAAGGCCCCTCCTCCGAAGTGGGAAGACGCTCCGATTACCGTGCATCCTTCCATTGACTTTAGATCTTGTATCTCTTATGTTTTGTGGATCTAGAATATGTGTGATTTGGAGATTTGTCCTTGAGTGTTTTGAGTTCTTGTCTTGATTGATCCCTTTCTCTCCTCCAAGTGTTAAATAGTTGACCACATCGGGTGTGCCCCGTATCATCTTGGTATCTTGAGCCACGTTGATTCACACTTTGGAGCCCTCCACTTTCTAGCAAAATTTTGTTTTCATTTGACCTAATTTCAAAAAATCTCACAAATATAGCCCTACCAAAATATCTTTCATTTGTGGAGATTTTGTTGATTTAGTTCCGTGGATTTTATTCTGGACATGTTTCCATCTCTAAATTGCCACAATTTTGCCAAAAATAATCAAATGTCAGACGCTGGTGGGTGTCACACATCTGAACATCGTCGGTCGTCTGGCTGTTGTAGCATTTGGCTGGGCCTCTAGCTTGAGCTGGACTCCATGGTTCGGACGTCCGTGGTGGTCGAGGCGTCCGGAGACTGTATCTTGTCCGCAGCTCCTCCTAGGTCCTTTCGAGCTTGGCGACCTAATGATCCTTCGTAGTCGTTCCACGATCTTCTTCCGAGTACCTGTGTATGCACAGTGTTTCCACTTGAGGTAGTGAGCATGTCTTGAGTGGATCAAATGATGGTTGAGCAAGGAGAGATGTCACCTCGATTTCAATGGCACGTGCACGGGCTCTTGTCATGGGACCACTTGGAGCTTGAGGTGTTGGTGATGGGTCCATGGGGATGACCATGGGATGCTCCGCATCATTCTTGTTTCTCCATATTCCTTCATCCATCATTCTCTCACCCATATCTTGGAAACTTCACCACACAAAACTCAACAAAACCTCGTGAGATCCGTTAGTATACTAAACATATGAAATAGTTTATGTATTATTATTAATTGATTCATGTTTCATGATTTCATAATAGGTATTGTATCCTAACTTCTCCATGGCTTATACCCCCTGATAGAATCCATAGCATCATTAAAACAAGCAAACTATGCAAGCAAAAACAGAATTTGATTAAAATTGAATGGTCTATAATAATCTGTACTAAAACCATACTTTGCTAACTCCAAAAATTCTAAAAAAAATTATCAACCTCAAAATTTGTATACCAATAGTGTGTAAAAATTTCATCAATTTAACATGTTCACAAGAGAACCAAAATTCCTTTACTGGATGCAAAAGTTTATGTTTATGTACAACATTAGTTCTACTATCACCCAAATCATCCCAAATGCTTTACTTGGCACAAAAACTTAGTTTAACATAAAAACACAATCTTTATAGTATAATAATCATGTCAACACACCAAAAGAGAAAGTAAAACAAAAAATTAAAGATAACTATTGAGTTGCTTCCCAACAAGCAATATTTTTTATACCCCTAGCTAGGCATAATGCATAGTATCAAGTATTATCATCCTTGACACCCAATTACTTTATATTATCCATCACATTCTTACGCATAATATCATCATAAGAACTTCCCACTAATTCTCTTTCTCGATAATATACTTTCTGCTAGGAGACCTCAAGTACCGAAACAGACTATCATTCATAATTTTTAAGTTTCCTAAACTTGACTGTTGAGGGTTTGGTCATCAAGGGACCTTTCATAAGAAATTGTATATTCATCATCTACAAGTACCTTAGCTCTATCAAGACATTCCACATCATACCCATCTTTATTACCTTGGACAATCCAAGAATAGTGTTTATTAATGCCGTTAAATACTTGTTGGATCAAGTCAAGCTTAGGTACTCCCTTTCTAGCATTTTCTTCAAAGGCAAGATGGTCTCTAGACCTTTATCTCCACATAAGATCTTCATCATAAATAATTTCATCTATAATAGGGCTCTCATAGTTCACCTATGTAATGCCCATGATGTGATCCTATCCTTATTTTGGCACGAGGGCCTTGACAGGGATATAAGTGCATCTCGTTGTTTCGGAAGAATGGAGATCGTTACAAGTACATGTACACAAGAGATGAGTATATGGAATTGGCCTACACTCGCCACAAGCTACAGCATGAACAACACAATACAACAATATATTCAATCACCATGTAGAAGAGCAAGGTCCGACTACAGACGAAAACAAACGATAAAAGAACGACGTCCACCCTTGCTATCCCAGGCTGCCAGCGTGGAACCAATCCTAGATCGATGAAGAAGAAGAAGAAGAAGGAACTCCAAATTGAGCAATCATCATGCTCACTTCAAGTATCGCTTTACATGTACCTGCAACTATTGTTATAGTAATCTATGATCCACACGGACTCAGCAATCTCATTTCCAAAGGTATCAAGACTAGGAAAGCTTAATGGGTGAGGTATGGTTAAGTGGTGAGGTTGCAGCAACCACTAAGCATTTATTTGAGGTGGCTAACTTACGAGTACAAGAATAAAAGGGGGTGATCTACACATATCAGACGTGAACTAATTATAATCACGAAGTGATCCTGAACACCTACTTACGTCAAACATAACCCCACCCTGTCCTCTTTCGGATCAGGAACTCACGAGAAGAGACAGTCACGGTTACTCACACAGTTGGCAAGTTTTAATTAAGTTTACTTCAAGTTTGCTATGGTCGGTTGTTAACCAAATTTTCCAAGTTGCCACATAACCGTGGGCATGGCTTTTTGAAAGATATAACCATGTAGGAGTGCTCCAACAAGTCCATCGCAAACTACCACAAGCTACGTCAGAAACCTCGACAACGGAAAACCCGTGATCTCCTCGGATTCCTAGTGGAAAATCTCAACCTCGAGATAGCCCAAACTATCCTCGGAATCCCTCGCACAAGACGTTCGAGAAGGGTAAAACTAATCCAGAAAGCACGCCCGGCTTGTCAACGATCCCGGTAGGAGCCGCCTATCTCACTCTCAGGACATGACGGATGAGAAATGCGTACGGTGGCATGATAGAAATCGCGCGAGTTGCCCCGGGTTAGCCCCGCACAGTGCTCTATTTAGGACCAGAACCATCAGCACTGGCCCTCCTTGTATTATGTTGACTTACACCTTGGGTTCATGATGCCCTATGTTTTTTAGTATTATTATGTTGGGCAAATATAGTACCAATGTTGGGCCTTGGCAGAAGAGTTTTATCCCAAAACGAAAGTCAAGGGGGTCCCCATATTTCCCCCAAGTATGTTAGGAGCTCTCAATTATGGAACATAACACCGATACACAAGTAACTAGGGTGGCAAAGTTGGAACAAAACACCAGGCTAGAAGGACAAGCCTTCCACCTTTTACCAAGTATATAGGTGTATTAAGTTAATTAGCAATAATATCATGATATAACAAGGAATCCATGTTGGCACATGGAAAGCTTCTGCACCTACAACTAGCAATGCTATAAGAAGGTTGAACAAGCGGTAACAAAGCCAAACGATGGTTTGTTGGGATGTGGAGGGTTAGAGGTTTTTCATGGCAATGTTGGGAGGCTGGCAGTTAAGTGGTAGGTAGCAAGACATAGTGATATAAATGAGACAACTAGCATGGCAATGATAGTAATAGTATCTAGGCAAATGATCTTCTTGCCTGTGATCCTGCTTGGAAGAAGAACGAATCCGTGAAGCACACGAACCAAGGTGGTCGAACGAATCTCACACTTTGAAGGGGTTGGGAACTCTATCGAGAAGAAACCATTCAAAAATAACAATTAACACACAATAAACACCACAACATATGCATGACATGATGCGCAACAATATGATGCATGTCCATTTAATTATCCATGGTATGGCAAAGCACAACAATCAACGTCTACACATTAAATGAAGCTCAATATGCAACTCGTTGCATATTGATGAAACTCCAAGTTTTAATTATTTAGTTCACTCCCGTTTAGGTACACAACAATATTAAATGTTTTCAAACATGGCAAGAGGTGAAGCATAAAAAAAACTACACTATCTAGGCATTTTAAATGAGGTCGGAAACAACATATAGCATTTCTAGAATGACCCCATGTGTTAATTTCGAAATTGGTCCAGATCTGTACTAAACACATTTTATATATATTAAACAGCAAAATAAAGCGGACTGTGTGATTATACACGTCATTCTAGTCGATTTACATATATAGATCATTTGGAACAGATCTACGGTTTGAAAGGTATGACCAACACAAGATAATATGCCATGAATGCAATATGCATCCATATGACAGCCACAACATGTTAAATCATGGATGCACAAGATATTATGGAACTACATAAAATTCTAGGCAAGTTTAAATGAGGTCGGAACAATGAATAACAATTTTGGTAAGTCCCCATATGCAAATAAGGATTCGATACTATTCTGCCTATACACAATTATAGAGTTGTTAAACTGCGAAATAAATGCTAGCATTTTATTCTACACATTTTTCTAGACAAATCGCATATGTCGATCATTTTAATCATAGCTACGAATAACTAGTTATGAAATAAATTGTTTTAACATGGCATTTATGCGAAAATAATACAAACAGCAAGGTAAACATTTTTAGCATGGTTGAAAGTTGGATAAAGTGAAACTACTCGAAATTCTAAGCATTTTTCATGTATGAAGCTTTCAAATCCGACATTCGGTTATGTTGCTACGAATTAAATCATTTTAATATGGAATCACAGAAATTAACGCAAATAGTAAGTTAAACATTTTTAAACATGCATGAAAGGGACATAACATTAATCTACACGAAATTCTCGACATTTTTCATGTTGAAAATATTTTCATCCAACGCACGGTTAATTAGTTATGAGCAATGCAAAAACCATGCCCTATTCTGTAATTTTTAAATCTCTGGATATTAGACAAATTCGCCGCGACGAAAAAACGCAACGGGCCAAATCTGACTCGCCCAATACTACACACCACGCGCAACAGTACTATACTACACCCAAGGCGGAATTTAGCGGTCTTAAGGCGCTCACCAAATGGGCTAGGCCCGAGGGATCTGGTGCTAGGCTGCACTCGGCTTTGAGGCGAAGCGAGGCACACTTGGCCGGCCTTGGCAGGTGCTGGCGCTGGGCCATGCCGGGCGAGCGGGGCTGGAGTCACACGCTCGGTAGGGCCTTGGCGAGGCCCGCGTAGGGCAGAGATCAACCGGGCTCGTCTCGTCCCTCCCGCACAAGCAGGAGGCAGCACGCGGCCATGGCGATGGGGGATGGGGCGATGGCGCGGGCAGGCGGCGCAACGACCTTGGGCGGTAGGGACGCGCAGATCAGGGTGGTGGCCCACATTCCCGGCAGCAAAGATGCGGCAGCAGCAAGCTTCAGCCGGCCCCAAGCAGGGATCTCCTCCGGAAGGAAGGGAGGAGAAGTGGATTAGCACGGGGAAGGAGGAGAGAAAGGCGAGGGATCGAGGCACTGGCCTGGCGGCGGGGTCGACGCAGCGGCGGCTCGCCAGAGCTGCCGCTCGGTCGCTGGCGGCGGTCGCCGGGCACTGGATCCAGCAGGAGGCGAGGACCATACGGACGGCGAGCTGGTGGCACATGCGGGTCGCGGTGGCGTGCGGGGCTCGCTCGAGCCCCGGATGGGCTCGGATGTGCCAGATCCGGGACCGGGCGGGCCTGATGGCTGGAGGTGGGAGATGAAGGCTGGTGGCTGGAGGCTAGGGGCATCGATTCTGAGGTGGGAAAAGAGGGGGTCTAAAAATGGGAGGGGTGGGCTGTTATATAGGGAAGGGGGCTAGGTTTAGGGGGTTTTAGCTCCGATTTCGATCGTGCAATCGCAATCAGACGGCTCCGGTTGTGGGGATAGGTTTGGTGGGCTAGGTGGGCTACATAGGAGGCTAGTGAGTTGAGAGAAGAGAGATATTTGAGGCCCGACAACAATTTAGAAACACCGAAAATGCCTACGGTTTGACCAGCTATACTATCGCTATAGGTTTAACGGTTCGGGTATCAAACAGACTCCGATTGCCATGAAATTTGGCAGGCGCTCTACCTACACTGAAATAAAACTACACGCCAACTTTCAACCCATTTCGATACGGTTTGATACACACTTAAAAAAACAATATTTAAACGATGGCGTAGGCACGGGCGTGTGTGGTTGGTGTTGAAACGGTCAACTACAAGACGGAGAGAACCAACAACCAATAATGAATGCAAGTTTTGAACACTGATGGCAACGAAGTACCGATGCAACGTGGATGGTGCGAATGATGTGATGATGAATGCAACAAACAAACGAATCACACGACAACAATGGAATAAAAAGGAATCTTGTGGAGCATCGGTTCTAGGCTGTTACAACTCTCCTACACTAACAAGAGATCTCGCCCCGAGATCTAAATTGAAAGGGGAAGAGGAAGAAGAAAGCAAGAGATGACTTAGTTTCTTCTTTGACAAATGATTGAAACCAACGATCCTTGAAGGTTGCAAAGAGATGAAGAATGGCACGAGAAACAAGACAGGATTCAAAACAAATTTTAGCAACACTACGATAGGAAAGAGGACAAAAATTTGATGAGATGGAAATAACTTGAAAAGATTACACAACACTCTCATTAGTTGGACAAGCAAGGGAATAACATGATATTGATAAAACAAGATAATGGATGAAAGAGAGCAACATCACAAGGCCTTCGTTACACAAGAATAGAAACTAGATCATTTGACGGAGAAGAAAATGGTTACTACTACCACAATTGAATTTGCTAAGCGGTCTTACAAGAAGAATTGAATGGAGTTGTTGAAAAGTCAACAACGAAAAGAAGATGCTTGTAGTGGACTTATGAAAATCTCAAATAACGAGGTGATAAACAGCCACTAACGGAAACAGAGATTTGTTGGGAGCCACAAGACATGCAAAACTTGTTTCACCAAGAGGATATAATGATAACTTGGATCAACAATAATCACCATAATAGCAACAATCCTTAGAAAAAACTTTAGGTGAAACCTAATCCAAGATAACCTCGATTAAGAAATCATGGGTTTAAAATATCCCATGGTCAAAGAATTTGTGGGTTTAAATATCTCATTCTTGAAAAAAAAATCTATTCGATACTCCTCATAAATCAAGAACGCCATAACACCACCTCAAAGGATAAAGGAGGAAGAATTACATTTTGAAATGCAAGAGAAAAAACACTTGAGGTTCTGCACAAGAATCTTTAAGAACACCTTGAGAATGAATTAAATATTTGAAGAACGACCATGATGCACCTCCGTATACAAAAGAATGATCAAAAGTAATGAAGATTGAAAACAATAGGATTATGACCTTGCAAAGATTTAGATTAAGCTTCATGAAGAGATACTTGAGAAAACTTGGAACTCCGGAAAATAAAAGATGAACAACTTAGAATCGAGAATTGACATGATGAACAACTCCGGAAAAGAATTGAAATCACTTAAAGGGAACAAGAATAATAATTATGTTATGTTTATCCTTGATCAAGTTAAATTGATGACAAGCAACGTATTTAGCATACCACTTATTATTCCTGAAATATTGAGGAGATAGATAGAGCATAAACTTGAAGAAGTCTTCAAGGAAACACCGTTAAGAATTCAGAAATGAATGAGGATACTAAGAATCAATGGAGATACATGAGAATGAAGAGGCCATGATCTGCCTAATAGAGAACTTGAATGAGGCACTGGAATAATAGAGAGATGAACGAAGAGACAACAACTTAGAAGAATTTGAGAATGAAAGCTAAAAGCTGAGAGTGAAGATATCTTCTGAAATGATGGCCTTCGGAGGAACAAGAAATGAACACAACACTGAAATGCACCGGTTAGGTATTGAAGGAATTACTCATGATCGAGAAAAATTTGAGAGGATAACAACAAGCTGAAACCATGCATCTTCAAGAGAATGGAGCAAGATTCAAGAGGAACTCTTCTTCGGCCTCCAATGCTGAGAATGCTGACGAGAAACAACACCATGAATTACTAAGCTAATCAAGAACTGTGAATAAGGATGAGGTTGAGCCAATGATGAAAATTAATTTGAAGCAATCTTGGAGAAGGAATATGATTGATGAAAATCATACTTACATCAGACATGAAAAGAATTAGAGTTCTCCGGCAAAGATTAGAAGAGCCATGTAAGATCCTAGGAAAACTTATGGGTTATGGGCCCACTCAAAAGAACACCGTTGAAAGATTGCTTAGAAAGAGATATTGCACCGGTACAAATGAAGAACTTGAGGAGGTTGAGAACCTCAAAATAATTGAAGGATTTGAATGAGAACACTAATCTTCTAAGATATCTGTAGCACTCCGTCTAGAATAGAGAGGTTGAATAAACAAGAGAGGCTTGGATAAGAATTTCCAACACAAGAAAGCATTTAGCGAAAAGAAAGGATATGATGAACACCGAAGCTTGAATTGAATCCATCAGAAAAGAAAAAAACAAGGAATGAAGAACTGATGAACTCGAAACTCCTAAGAATCTTCACAATAATCATCGGATACAATACGAGTGAAGAGATAGAGGAAGTAACACTGAAAAGAAAAAAATTTGGGTGATAATTAAATCATTGAAGAAAAGGGTGGGAGGGTGGGGCAACACAAGACAACTTGGGAGAGATGATACGAACTCTGGAAAGAGGATTGATCTTGCAAATTTTGGAGAAGATTGAATTATGTTGAAGAGAAGCACACCGGTTGAAGAATTTCATGAAAACTCCAGTTGAACAAAAGGATTAGCATTCCCATAAAAATATGAGAACACTACTTAGGAAAGATATGAAATCACCACTTTACATTGAAGCAACTTAAATTACCATATTCCAGCAAAACAAAGGATGAGGCTTACTAAACAAGCCGGAATCAAATACATGACAGAGAATTATCTCGATATTTCTGTGGTAAGGTTCGCACGGGCTCTATCTTATAGTATCCATCATGTACAAGGCAATGCACACGACATACGAAGCGTCCCCGGGTCGTAGCACGCTACAAGGACTCTTTAAGACACAATGAGAACCGATGTAATAAAGACCCTGAACAAACGAATCCACTAGATGTCAAACCCCAACCTCACATCATGCATCTGTTGGAAGATAATCCTAGGTAAGTACTTCAATTCCCACCTAAGAACTTCCGACATTTTCCGGTTATGCAATCGGGTCCGTGGATACAAGGAGTAAATCCATCACTCAACTCCTAGCAATAACACTACCCATCCAGTGTATCACGTCCATCAACACATAACCAGATATCTCATAGACTCATCTACCTTAGCCCCTCGTAATCACAATGATACCAAGTATGGCAGTACATCTGGACGCTCTCCCTAGTAGTGGGTGACGCCAAACTCCTCTCGCCACAAACAGTATTGAAGCAATATTGAACATCCTCCCTCCTGAGATACTAAGGAAACTGAAGGATAGCAAGTGTGACAAGAATCCCGTGGAGCTCAACTCCTCGATAACAGGAGGCACCGGAACAAAATCCCGGTCACAACGACATCATAGAGGTTCCAAAATACCCGCGTGATCCTAAAAAAATTTGAGTGAGAAGTGGATTGGAATTAAAATTCCTAAGTCATAAACCTTACCATAGCATAGAAGAGGAGCAAAAGAATCCTAGTCTCTGATATATAGCTAGACTCAAAGTAGTTTTTCACTAGACTAGACTCGGCCAAGTTCGATCAATCAAGGGAGATACTAGGTCGGTTCTGCTCTGATACCAACTTGTAATGCCCAAGATGTGATCCTATGCTTATTTTGGCATGAGGGCCTCGACAGCGATACAAGCGCATCTCATCATTTCTCAAGAATAAATATTGTTACAAATACATGTACAGAAGAGATGAATATGTGGAATTGGCTTACACTCGTCACAAGCTATAGCATGAACAACACAATGCAACAATATATTCAATCACCATCTAGAAGAGAAGAGTCCGACTATGGCCGGAAACAAACGATAAAAGAACGACATCCATCCTTGCTATCCCACGCTGCCAGCCTAGAATCCATCCTAGATCGATGAAGAAGAAGAAGAAGGAACTCCGAATAGAACAATCATCGCGCTCACGTCAAGTATCGCTTTACCTATACATGCAACTATTGTTATAGTAATATGTGAGCCACGGGGACTCAAAAATCTCATTTCCAACGGTATCAAGACTAGCAAAGCTTAATGGGTGAGGTACGGTTAAGTGGTGAGGCTGCAGCAAGCGACTAAGCATTTATTTGAGGTGGCTAACTTATGAGTACAAGAATAAAAGGGCGGGGTGATCTATGCATATATAACGTGAACTAATTATGATCACAAAGTCATCCTGAACACCTACTTACGTCAAACATAACCCCATCGTGTCCTCTATCGGATCAGGAACTCACGAGAAGAGACAGTCACGGTTACTCACATAGTTGGTAAGTTTTAATTAAGTTTACTTCAAGTTTGCTATGACCGGGTGTTAACCAAAGTTTCCAAGTTGCCACATAACCGCGGGCATGGCTTTTCGAAAGATATAACCCTATAGGGGTGCTCCAACAAGTCCATCACAAACTACCACAAGCTGCGTCGGAAACCTCGACAACGGAAAACCCGTGATCTCCTCGGGTTCCTAGTGGAAAATCTCAACCTCGAGATAGCCCAAAGTATCCTCGGAATCCCTCGCACAAGATGTTCGAGAAGGGTAAAACATATCCAGAAAGGCCGCACGGCGTGTCAACGATCCCGATAGGAGCCGCCTATCTCATTTTCACGACATGACGGATGAGCGATGTGTACAGTGGCCTGAGAAATCACCCGAGTTGCCCCGGGTTGGCCCCGCACGGTGCTCTATTTAGGACAATAACCATCAGCACTGGCCCTCCCTGTATTACGTTGACTTAATCCTCGGGTTCATGACGCCCTATGTTTTTTCAGTATTATTATGTTGGTCAAATATAGTACCAATGTTGGGCCTTGGCAGAAGATTTTTATCCCAAAACGAAAGTCAAGGGGGTCCCCATAACACCCCAAGTATGTTAGGAACGCCCAATTATAGAACATAACACCGGTACACAAGTAACTAGGGTGGAAAAGATGAACAAAACACTAGGCTAGAAGGACAAGCCTTCCACCGTTTACCAAGTATATAGGTGCATTAAGTTAATTAACAATAATATGGTGATATAACAAGGAATCCATGTTGGCACATGGAAAGCATCTGCACCTACAACTAGCAATGCTATAAGAAGGCTGAACAAGCAGTAACAAAGCCAAACGATGGTTTGTTGGGATGTGGAGGGTTAGAGGTTTTTCATGGTAATGTTGGCAGGATGACAGTTAAGTGGTAGGTAGTGAGACTGAAAGCACAATTGCTCACTAGGGTGGTTTTGATAATTGATCACAACATATGCATCATTGGACTAATAAGTTTTCCAAGTATATTTCAGAAAAGTTCAAAAGATGTTATGGGTAAAGGCTTATGTGGAGATGCCCCTTTATGCAAGAAAGGAATAATATCGGCTCAAGCTTCAAGCTTGAAGACTCTTAATTTTATATTTGTGAGAAATCACTTTTGAGTCCATAGGAAAGCCAATACTATTAAAAGGGTGTGAGATAGTAAAATGAACTGATTGCTCAAAGTGCTCAAAGTTAGCCACAAAAATACTCAGTCATTTTCCCACATATACATTCTGTAAAAATCCACATACACAAATTTGGTGTCACCAACTTCCACATTTCGGACCCACCAAGTTTGACCTCAAATAGAAACCCTAGCCATTCCCACCAAATCGATGCAACCAAATCCATATCGGTGCTATCCAGTTTGGGTGACCAACTTTCGGGTGCTTCGGTACAAAAAATCAGGATTTCCTAGTTTGAGTATCGTTGCCACCGAGTTTGGTCATCTGACCATTAGCCACCTTTTCGGTCTAACCGAGATTCAAAAGTTGCTACCTTTGTGCTAATCGGTACCATCGAATTTTTCACTTCGGTGTCACCGAGTTTGCCACTTTGTGTGTAATGGTTGCATTTTGTGTGCTGCCTATACATACCCCTTCACCCACCTCTGACTCATGGGAGAAGCACTCAGAACACACACTTTATTGTCACGTCCATTTTCTGAGAGAGAGAGCCACCTACTCGTGTGTTGAGACCAAAATATTCCAATCCAATCATTTAAAACTTGATCTCTAGCCTCCCCAAATAGTTTTCCACCAAATCAATCTCTCTTACCCATGCATATTCTATGAGAGAGTGATTTTGTGTTGAGGAGACTATTTTTAGAAGCACAAGAGCAAGGAGTTCATTGATCTACCACTTCTATTACCTTTAGGAGGGTGGTGCCTCCTAGATTGGTTAGGTGTCGCTTGGGAGCCTCCTACTTTGTGTTGTGCAGTTGAACCAAGATGTTTGTAAGGGCAAGGAGATTGCCTACTTCGTGAAGATCTACCGTGAGTAAGGCTACTCCTCCGTGGACGGAAGCCGTGGTGGAATAGACAAGGCTGCTTCTTTGTGGACTCTCCGTGTGTGGAGGCCTCTGTGGACGATCGCAGTCATTACCCTCCGTGGGTTGAAGTCTCCACTAACACGGACATATGATAGCGCCACATATCGGAACCATGCCAAAAATTGTCGTGTCAACCTCATGCGTTTGATCTCCCTACCTTACTTCTCTACTTTACACGTGCATGTTTTACATTCGCTGGTATACTCTTAGAACTGCATGTGTAGGGTGTACTTGACTTGCTATAACTCCCATAGCTGCCTCTCAACTAAAATTGGGAAAAGGCAAAAAGAGTATCTTGTCAAGTAGTCTAATCACCCACCCCCTCTAGGCATACTTTCGATCCTACAAGTGGTATCACAGCTTTGGTCTCCATTTCATTGGTTTAACAACCTAGAAGACTATGGCGTCTAGTGAGGGAAACTATCACCGTAGAGATCCATGTTTCGATGGCACTAATTTTGCTAGTTGGAAGCATAAGATGAACATGCATATTATTGGTTTAATCCTCATGTTTGGGATATTATTCGTGTTGGTGTGCAAGGTAACTTTTTTGGAGAAGGACACGAACCTGATCGTGATGTGACAACTCATGAACTGAATATGTTGCAACTCAATGCTCAAGTCTGCGACATCATCTTAAACTGTCTATGCCCTGCAGAATTCAACAAAATCAGTCGTCTAGAATGCAAAATAAATTTGGTATACTTTGATCGATATGCACAAATTCTGTCAGAGAATCTAAGTTGGATGTGCTTCAAAGTCAGCTTGACAAGTTCAAGACAAAGGATGGTGAAGGTGTCGCAGAAATGTACTCTAGGCTAGCTCTCATCACCAATGAGATTGTCGGCTTAGGAAGTGAAGAGATGACCGACAAATTCATCATCAAGAAGATACTTAGAGCTCTCGATGGTAAGTATGACACAATGTGCACATTGATCCAAATGATGCCACACTACAAATATCTCAAGCCAACTGAAGTCATTGGTAGGACTGCCACTCATGAGATGTCACTCAAGGACAAAGATGGGCTACACAACAAGTCAAGCAGTGCTTACAAAGCGTCATGTGATACTTGATACGTCTCCATCGTAACTACTTTTCCAAACTCTTTTGCCCTTGTTTTGGACTCTAATTTGCATGATTTGAATGGAACTAACCTGGACTGACGATGTTTTGAGAAGAATTGCCTTGGTATGGTTTTTGTGCAGAAATGAAAGTTCTCAGAACGTCCTAAAAATTTACGGAGAATATTTCTGGAAAATATGAAAAATACGTGCGGAAAGATCCACCGGAGGGGGTGGGCCAGTGGGCCACAAGCCCTGTAGCCGCCACCCCCCTTGGTGGCGGCTAGCAAGCTTGTGGGGCCCACATGGCTCTGTCTCCCCCAATCTCAGGTCTATAAGTTCACTTTCGTCCGAGAAAAAATCAAGAGAGAAGATTTCGTCGCGTTTGCGATACGGAGGCGCCGCCACATCTTGTTCTTCATTTGGATGGCAGATCTGGAGTCCGTTTTGGGCTCCGGAGAGGGGAAATCATCGCCATCGTCGTCATCAACCTTCTTCCCTCTCCAATTCCATGAAGCTCTTCATCGTTCATGAGTAATCTATTCGTAGGCTCGCTGGGCGGTGATGAGTAGGATGAGATCTATCATGTAATCGAGTTAGTTTTGACAGGGATTGATCCCTAATATCCACTATGTTCTGAGATTGATGTTGCTACTACTTTGCCATGCTTAATGCTTGTCACTAGGGCCCGAGTGCCATGATTTCAGATCTGAAATTATTATGTTGTCACCAATATATGTGTGTTTTAGATCCGATCTTGCAAGTTGTAGTTACCTACTATGTGTTATGATCCGGCAACCCCGGAGTGACAATAACCGGAACCACTCCCGGTGATGACCATAGTTTGAGGAGTTCATGTGTTCACCAAGTGCTAATGTGTTGGTCCGGTTCTTTATTAAAAGGAGAACCTTAATATCTCGTAGTTTCCTTTTGGACCCCGCTGCCACGGGAGGGATGGACAATAGATGTCATGCAAGTTCTTTTCCCTAAGCACGTATGACGACACACGGAATGCATGCCTACATCACATTGAAGAACGGGAGCTAGCCACATATCTCTCCGTGTTATAACTGTTGCATTATGAATATCATCCAAACAAATCACCGACCCATTGCCTACGAGTTTGTCCCACTGCTGCTGTTACTTGTCTTGCTCTGCTGCTACTGCTGTTACTTGTCTTGCTCTGCTGCTACTGTTGTTACTACTGTCGCTTGCTACTGTTGCTACTTGCTACTGCTGTCACTACTGTTGTTCCTTGCCACTGCTATTACTCGTTACACTGCTGCTACCTGCTACAATTTTGGTTCGCTGGTCGTTGACGGGAACAGAAAATTTCCGTCAACGGGCAACTTCTGGCGCCATTGATACGACAGTTAGGAATAGTTTGCCATCAAGAGATCATTTCTGACACCGTTGTTATCATACCACTTTGTTGCTGATACTTTTCTTGCAGATACTAATCTTTCAGGTGTGGTTGAATCTGATAAATTCAGTTGCTAATACTTGAGAGTATCCTCTCACCTCCTTCCTAGCGAATCAACAAATTTGGGTCGAATACTCTACCCTCAAAAATTGCTGCGAACCCACGCGCTGGTGGGTCATCAACAACATTATTCTAGTTTCGTTGCCGGGGAGTGCTAGCAGCATTCTTCTGGCGCCATTACAGCGGAAGGTCTGTTGTCACAGAGTCAGCATTTTTCTGGCGCCGTTGCCGGGGAGGTATTGTTATATTCTCTGAGTCACTCGGGATTTATATCTGCTGATCACTATGAAGAATCTGAAGGATCCAAAAACCAAAGTCTTGCCCTCAACTATGAGTGGAGGTAAGGAACTGCCATCTAGCTCTGCAGTTGATTCACCTTCAGTTATGAGTAAGTTTGCGACATCAACTCCTGCTTGAAATCTTGATATGTCGCCTATGCTTGATGATGCTTATGATGCTACTGCCAGAGATGCTATGCTTGATACTATGACTGATACTGCTTTGCCTGATACTACTAGAGATGCTTTGCCTGATGATGCTAGAGATGCTTTGCCTGATGATGCTAGAGATGCTATGCCTGATACTGCTTTGCCTGATGATGTTATGCTTGATACTGCTAGAGGTACTACTTTGCCTGATGTTCCACTAGGGGTGTTCATTGATGCTCATATTGCTAGAGTTACTGCCAATGCTCGTGATGCTTCTGAAACTGCCAATACTATTGAGATAGAACCTGCTTTTGCTCCTGTTAGATCTAGCTCTCCTAGATATGAATTGCCTGATATACCTGAGGGTTACGTTATGGAGGGAGAGATAGCTGAGGATTTTCTTGCGTGTAAGGATGCCTATGACGCTAAGAAATTACTTCTCAAGTGGAAGGAGAAATCTCTGAAAGCTAGGATGAAATACGACCCGAAGTTTTCCACTTCACCTATCTTTATCACTAATAAGGATTATGAATTCTCTGTCAATCCGGAGATAATCTCTCTAGTCGAATCTGATCCTTCCCATGGTTATGAGTCTGAGACGGTCGTAGCCCATCTTACCGAACTACACGATATAGCCACCCTTTTCACTAGTGAGGAGAAGATCCGCCACTACTACATCCTTAAGTTGTTTCCTTTCTCTTTAAAGGATGACGCTAAACCTGGTTCACCGCTCTTGCTCCTGGATGTGTGAGTAGTCCCCAGGATATGGTCTATTACTTCTGTGAGAAATATTTCCCTGCCCATAAGAAGCAAGCTGCCTTGCAGGAAATATACAAATTTTCTCAACCCCAAGAAGAGAGTCTCCCACAAGCTTGGGGGAGGCTGGTCCAGCTACAAAATGCTTTGCCTGATCACCCTCTTAAGAAGAACGAGATACTTGATATCTTCTATAACAGACTTATCGATGCCTCTAGAGACCACCTAGATAGTTGTGCCGGTTGTGTTTTTAGGGAACGAACTGTAGAACAAGCTGAGACTCTACTGAATAACATCTTGATCAATGATAATGCTTGGACTATTCCCGAACCACCTCCTAAGAAAACTCCTAAGAAAAGAGGTATTCTGTTCCTCAGTCCCGAAGATATGCAAGAAGCCAAGAAATCTATGCAAGAGAAAGGCATTAGATCTGAAGATGTCAAAAATCTACCACCTATCGAAGAGATCCATGGTCTCGATAACCCGATACAAGTAGTAGAAGTGAATTCTCTGCGTAGGTTTGACGAGAGTGATATTCCTTTTGACAAACCTGCTAGCCTATGCTTTGATGAATTTGACAACTTTGTTGCCAAACAACAGAGTTTCAATGATTATGTTAGCACACACTTGGAACAAAGTACTCGTATGCTTAGCCATTTAAGTGTTTGTGTAGACAGAAATGTCAATGATCTGAAGCTTCGGAGTAAACATGCCTCTGTGATTACTACTCAGGTAGAACAAGTACTTAAAGCTCAGAATGACATGCTCAATGAATTAAATGACAACTCGGTCAGAGTCATTACTAGAGGAGGCAAAATGACTCAGGAACCTTTGTATCCTGAAGGTCATCCTAAGAGAATTGATCAAGATTCTCAAGGAATCAATGCTGATACACCCAGTCATCCTAAGGAGAAGAATAAGGATGATAGAAACCTACATGCTAGTTCACCAAATACTGTCACACCCGAAGAACCTAATGATATTTCTGCGTCTGATGCAGAAACACAATCTGGTGATGAACATGAACCTGGTGACAATATGGACAGTGATGTTCATAATGAGGCTCAACCTAGCAATGATAAGGATGTGGAGATTGAACCTACGGTTAATCCTGATAACCCACAACCTAAGAGATACGATAAGAATGACCGCACTGCTAGGAAGCATGGTAAAGAAAGGGAGCCATGGGTTCAGAGACCTATGCCCTTTCCTCCTAAGCCATCCAAGAAAAAGGATGATGAGGACTTTGAGCGCTTCGTTGAGATGATAAGACCCATCTTTCTGCAGATGAGGTTAACTGATATGCTCAAAATGTCTCCGTATGCCAAGTACATGAAGGATATCGTGACTAATAAACGGAAGATACCAGATCTTGAGATCTCCACCATGCTTGCCAATTACACTTTCAAAGGTGGAACTCCTAAGAAACTTGGTGATCCCGGAGTGTCCACTATACCTTGATCCATTAAAGGAAACTACGTAAGAACTGCCTTATGTGACCTTGGAGCCAGTGTTAGTGTTATGTCTCTCTCTCTCTTTATCGTAGACTTGAATTGGATAAGTTGACACCCACTGAAATTTCTCTGCAAATGGCAGACAAATCAACTGCTTTTCCTATCGGCATTTGCGAGGATGTGCCTGTTGTGGTTGCTAACACCACTATCTTAACAGACTTTGTTATCTTGGATATTCCCGAGGACGATGCCATGGCTGTCATCCTTGGAAGACCCTTTTTAAACACTGCAGGGGCTATTATAGATTGCAAGCAAGGCAATGTCACTTTCCATGTCAACGTTTATAAGCACACAGTGCACTTTTCAAAGAAACGATATCAAGTACATTGCATCAATGTTATCGAAAAAACTTCATCGATTCTTATTGGGAGCTTGAGTGCCCTATTCCTCGTGTCAAGATGAAGTATGATTTTCTTGTTGGGGAGATAAATATCCCCATTGAGGTGACTTAGTGGCTATTCGAAAATTCTCCGTTTCCTCTTGCGATTCGAAAAGGTTTTTTCATAAGGATTTGATCAACCCCATTGACGGATTTCTTTAGATGACCATGAGATGGATGAATCAAAGAGTCACATACCTCTGTTTTAAGCTTTCACTTTCTGTTGCTTAGAAGAAAAATAATAGATTTAGTATAGTTTTTCCTTTTTCTGTTTTTGTTCCCAGAGAAAAATACCCCGAAAATAAAAGTTCTCCGATGGTCCTGAAAATTTAGTATGATTTTTTCTGGAAAATTTGAAAATTACTCGGCCTAAGAGCTGGCCTGGGGGCCAGACCAGTGGGCCACAAGCCCTGCAGCCCCCCCCCTGGTGGCGGCTAGCAAGCTTGTGGGGCCCACAGGGACCCCCTCCACTCATTCCAGCTCCCAGCCTCTTCTTCCACCTCCAGAAAAAATTGTTTCGCAGCTCAAACCCGTGTTCCTGCTCATTTGGCTGTGATTTTCGATCTCCTTGCTCAAAGCACCATTCTCCGAACCGTTTTGGGGAAATTACTCCTTGGTAAGTGACTCCTCCATTGGTCCAATTAGTTTTTGCTCTAGTGCTTTATCCTTCGCGTATTCTTGCTACCTTGGTGACCCTGTTCTTGAGCTAGAAATGTTGATTTAGCTGGTCCCAAGTAGTTTTAGCACGTGATACGGTCTCTAGGCACTAGTAGGAGTAGTTGCTACAAGTTGGGTTCATCTTTATTCACTTTTCTTTCGAAGTCTCTAAAAATTTCAGAATTTTTCAGAGCTAGAAAAAGGAAAAGATGAGGAGGTTCTTGAGAGGTTCCTCAAGCCGTAACCCCAAGGAGGATGAGAAGAACCACCCCAAGTACGTAGTCCCTCGAGTCACAGAAGTTCGAGCATGCGAGTGGCCAAGTGATGAATTTTTGCACGCCGCTGGGCTTTATGAAGACTTTTATTACTTGGTGGAGAACAAGGGTCTTACTGCGTTCGTTGAACATAAGTGCGCACAATACCTCCTCCTCACCAATATTTTCGTTCAAAGCTTCAACTTTTATCCGAGGAAGAATCCTCCCATGGTTGAGTTCATGATATACGATGTTCCCCAGTGCATGACACTACAGGATTTTTGCAATGTATGCAAATAACCTTATGTTGGGGATATCCGTGACCCTCGTCCACGGGACTTGGAGGATTTCGTTGGTACTATTGATGTTGGAGAGGATAGAGGAGTGTCTCACGCTAGAATTGCTAGCATACATTTTCCTATGCTCCGGTACTTCTCACTATTTGTGGGAAAATGTTTGATTGGCCGTGGGGAGGCTGGATCACTTAGTTCTCCACACCTTGCGGTTTTGCGCGAAGGCCCTTATAACGATAAGACTTATACCCTAGGTGCTATAGTAGCCCAGTGATTGAACACCAACCGTTCAAAGGGTGTCGTCTATGGAGGTATCTGTGCTACCCGTCTTGCCAGACACTTTGAGATACCGATTAGACTAGGAGAGGAAGGAGAGATGCTTCTCCCTGAGAAATATCTGGATTATGACAGCATGGTTCGCCATTATTTTCTGGATAGAGATGCTAGTAGACGGATGATTGATAACCTGGTATTTAGTCAGGGCACTCGAGAGACTATTACTTTGCCTGCTCCTTCTTTGTTCGATCTTCATGCAGGCAGGTACACTATTATGCCCTCAGACATCTACGCATATTGGGGCTTGGCCCAACCACAGGTGCCCGTGCCCGAGCCGCCAGTCGAGTACCAGACGCCAGTTTATCTGTGGGAGCCAGAGGAGCTCACACAGCAGTGGCATCCATAGTCTGTTCTGGAGTATCCCGGAGCTGGTTATTTCCCACCTTGGGAGTAGACCAAGCTAGGCCAAAAGCCTAAGCTTGGGGGAGTACGTGTTATCACCGACTTTACATTCATGCTTATGCTTTCACTTTGTTAGCCGGTGTTTACACTTTGCCACTGTATTATCCATGCTAGTTTATTTTCGTTTTCTTATTTTCTTGTTTTGTGTCCTTTTGAGAAAACCCAAAAAGATTTTCCTTTCTTCTTTTTTGCTTGTTGGGAGCTTTCCCGTGTAAATAGTTTTCTTTTTCTTTGGGTCAAGGTAGAAGATATTGGTTACAATGTTTAGTGGTTCTTGCATGCATACCTATTTAGCTTTCAAAGAGGCATATTACTTTGTCTTCTCCTTTGTGTTTGCCTGCAGATTCAGCTTAGTCCAATACTCTTATAATTATTCACATCGTTCGATCATGCAAATGAAAGGCAATAATGATGATATATGATGAAGTGACTGAGACTGGAAAAGCTGGTATGAACTCTATCTATTTTGTTTTTGTAAATAACTAGCTTGTCATCCCAGATTCAGCTTTGTTGTGAGAGAACCATGTTTGCAATGACAACTTAGAGATCATAGTTTCTGATGCCATGCTTAACTAGCTGAGAGCTTATAATGGTTTGTCTTGAATGCCAACATAGATTTTGAGATGACTATGATGTAGTATGATAGGATGGTATTCTCCTTTGAATGATTCAAGTGGCTTGACTTGGCGCATGTTCATGCATGTAGTTGAAACAAAATCAACATAGCCTCTATGATGTTCGTGTTCATGGTGATTCATATCTTGTTCATGCTTGCATTCAATGTTAGTCAAACTCACTGCATCTTGCTGACTGTTGTCGCTCTCTAGTTGGTCGCTTCCCAGTCTTTTGCTAGCCTTCACTTGTACTAAGCGGAATACTGCTTGTGCATCCACTTCCATAAACCCAAAAGTTTTTCCATGAGAGTCCACCATACCTACCTATTTGCGGTATCTACCTGCTGTTCCAAGTAAATTTGCATGTGCCATTCTCTAAGCCTTCAAGAAATAATCTATTTTGCATGCCCGAACCGCTCATGTGGTGACAGGGGGCTATTGGTATCTTCCATGCTAGGAGTGTTATCCTCGACATGTGTTTATTCACTGTCATTCATGAGAAAGGGGCCGGTAATTGGAATGCCCAGTTCCACGCTTAAATCAAAAACATAACTGTAAAACAAGACTTCCCCCGGATTGATGTTAGTATGGACGGTACCCGAGGATTCGGCTAGCCGTGGAGTGTGATTGATTGGTGGTGGGGGAGTTAAAACTTTACTTTTCTGTTTGGGAACTGCCTATGGCATGAGTATCATGGAAGATATTGAGAACTCTTGGTCATTGCGTTGACAATGAAAGCATGCCACCCAAAATTATTATCTCTGTTTTCAAAGATTGAGCTCTGGCACCTCTGCAAATCAATGCTTCCCTCTGCGAAGGGCCTGTCTATTTATTTTCCTGTTGAGTCATCCTCCTCTTATATAAGCACCAATTAGAGAGCACCTCTGTCATTTTTATGCTTTGCTTTTGATTGATATTGAGTATGACTATGACTGGATCTTCGTTACTATGAATTACAATGTTTAGTCAGCCCTTGATCTTTGAAAGTGCTCTGCATTTATGTTTTGCGTTCACAGAAAGAGCTAGTGAGATACCACCTATTCATATTGCTTCATGATTGTTTTGATTGAAGTGTTGGTATTTGAAACTCATTATTATTTTCTCGTTAGCTGATTATGCCATTGATATTAGTTTACCGTGAGACCTTTGTGTCACTTGCTTATGTGGTTAACTTGTGATCTTGCTGAAATTCTGATTATGAGTTAGACATAGTTGCAACAACAAGATCAAACAGAGTTTGTCAAAGTTTTTCTTTCTCTCTCAGATTGTCAACTGAGTTGCTCGAGGACAAGCAAGGTTTTAAGATTGGGGGAATTGATACGTCTCCATCATATCTACTTTTCCAAACTCTTTTGCCCTTGTTTTGGACTCTAATTTGCATGATTTGAATGGAACTAACCTCGATTGACGTTGTTTTCAGCAGAATTGCCTTGGTGTTGTTTTTTGTGGAGAAATGAAAGTTCTCAGAATGTTCTGAAAATTTACAGAGAATATTTCTGGAAAATATGAAAAATACATGCGCAAAGATCCACCGGAGGGGGTGGGACAATGGGCCACAAGCCCTGTAGCCGCCACCCCCCTGGTGGCGGGTAGCAAGCTTGTGGGGCCCACGTGGCTCTGCCGCCCCCAATATCAGCTCTAGAAGTTCACTTTCGTCCTAGAAAAAATCAAGAGAGAAGATTTCGTCGCATTTGCGATACGGAGGCACCGCCACATCCTGTTCTTCATCTGGAGGGTAGATCTGGAGTCCGTTTTGGGCTCCGGAGAGGGGAAATCGTCGCCGTCGTCATCATCAACCTTCTTCCCTCTCCAATTCCATGAAGCTCTTCATCGTTCGTGAGTAATCTATTCATAGGCTCGCTGGGCGGTGATGAGTAGGATGAGATCTATCATGTAATCGAGTTAGTTTTGACGGGGATTGATCCCTAGTATCCACGATGTTCTCAGATTGATGTTGCTACTACTTTGCCATGCTTAATGCTTGTCACTAGGGCCCGAGTGCCATGATTTCAGATCTGAAATTATTATGTTGTCGCCAATATATGTGTGTTTTAGATCCGATCTTGCAAGTTGTAGTTACCTACTATGTGTTATGATCCGGCAACCCCGGAGTGACAATAACCGGAACCACTCCCGGTGATGACCATAGTTTGAGGAGTTCATGTGGTGAGCAAGTGCTAATGCGTTGGTCCGGTTCTTTATTAAAAGGAGAACCTTAATATCCCGTAGTTTCCTTTTGGACCCCGCTACCACGGGAGGGATGGACAATAGATGTCATGCAAGTTCTTTTCCCTAAGCACGTATGACGACACACGGAATGCATGCCTACATCACATTGACGAACGGGAGCTAGCCACATATCTCTCCGTGTTATAACTGTTGCATGATGAATATCATCCAAACAAATCACCAACCCATTGCCTACGAGTTTGTCCCACTGCTGCTGTTACTTGTCTTGCTTTGCTACTACTGTTGTTACTTGTCTTGCTCTACTGCTACTATTGTTACTACTGTCGCTTGCTACTGTAGCTACTTGCTACTGATGTCACTACTGTTGTTCCTTGCCACTGCTATTACACGTTACACTGCTACTACCTGCTACAATTTTGGTTCGCTGGTCGTTGACGGGAACAGACAATTTCCATCAACGGGCAACTTCTAGCGCCATTGATACGACAGTTAGGAATAGGCTATCGTCAATAGATCGTTTCTGACACTGTTGTTATCATACTAGTTTGCTTGCAGATACTAATCTTTCAGGTGTGGTTGAATCTGATAAATTCAGCTGCTAATACTCGAGATTATCCTCTCACCTCCTGCCTGGCGAATCAACAAATTTGGGTCGAATACTCTACCCTCGAGAACTGCTGCGAACCCACGCGCTGGTGGGCCATCAAGAACATTCTTCTAGTTTCGTTGCCGGGGATTGCTAGCAGCATTCTTCAAGCGCCGTTGCAGGGGAAGGTCCGTTGTCACAGAGTCAATACTCCCGCTACTTCGAAGGAAAATCTATCACTCGTGAAGAGATATGCCTCATGGTCAGAAAATTCAACAAGTTCTACAAGAGTAGAGGCAAAGAGAGAAGCTCAAGCTCGAGACATGATGAGAAGCATTCGTCAAGTCCTGACCAAAACTGCTACAATTATGGGAAGTCCGGACACTACTCCAATGAGTGCTCGGCTCCCTACAAAATAAGAGAAGAGTCACCTCGAATACGAAGCTCAAGAGATGAGTCACCTCGCTGAGAGAGAAGGAGAAGAGAAGATCGCTATGAATGAAGACACTCACGGAGAGGCAAGCAATCGGAGAAGAAGGACAAATACACCAAGAGAAGCTCAAGAAGAATACATCAAGCTCATGTTGGTGAATGGATCTCTTGCTCCGAGTCTAATCAACACTCTAAGGGAAGCTATCACTCCAACTCCGACCATAGTCAAGATGAAGGTGTTGCCGGCATTACACTTGTTTCCTCCAACTCCTACGACTTATTTGATTCACCGAATGAGGGAGACGGAAACTGCTTCATGGCTAAAGGCCCCGAGGTATCACACCTCGAGTATGTGGATTTCAATAGTGACGAGGATGACTTGTTAGGAGAAGATGACTTGCTCTTTGACAAAACTAATGCTTGCACTGAAGATGAACTTGCTAATTATCATGCTAGTCAAGATAAATCGAATGATGATGATAAGAAAGAGATTGAACGACTAAATCAAGAATTAAACACTCTTATGTTAGCTCATGAGACTACTCTAGAAGATCATAGAAAGCTTGCAAGAACCCATGAGAAGCTACGCTTCGAGAAGCTAAATTTGGAGCACGAGCATGAGTTCCTAAAAGCGATCAGTGATGATCTTTGAAAGAAGAGTTCTTCTTATCTAGCCAAATGATTACTCTTGCATGCTTTTGTTCCGCAAGTTAAACCTAGGAACACTAGTAACAAAGGCAAGAAAGTTTCTCTATCTAGTAATAACAATGCTAAAGCTAAATCCAATAATGTTGTTGCTAGTAGATCTATTGATTCCACTAATGATTCTCTTAGCCAAGTTACACTTGAGCAAGAAAACGATTTATTGAAAGGGATTATAGAGAGGGGTGTCTTTTAGAGTCTTGCCGGAAGTAAGCAATTTGAGGAAATTGTGCGCAAGCAAGGAGGACATCGGAACAAGCAAGGTGTTGGCTGCTTCAACGTCAACGGAGATGATTGGGAAGAAGGTCCATATCCCATTCCTAAGTTTGTTTCCCAAGAAGAGAAGTATGATCCTACTCCTGCCGAAGGAACAAGCTCACAAGATGGCCTTCTACCACAAGACCACAAAGGCAAGGGAAAGCTTCAAGATGAAAATAATCTATATGAAGAAGAACCCCAAGTCAAGGTTAGGTGCATTTCCAAGGACACTACTAGATCTACCTCATCTAGTGCTACCACAACTCCAAGAATCCCCATCAAGTTGATGTGGATTCCCAAGAGGAAGAACTAGAGAGTTCTTAAGGGGTGACTCCGCCAATGAAATTCACTCTTATTCATTTTGGCAAGAACTATTTGCAATCAACCTCAACCATATGCATTAGTTCAAGGAGTCACACTTTCCCTCAAAGGTAAGCAAGGAATAAGGTAATTAATGCATCTTTGGACATCATCCCATTTGTGTTTCACTCCATGTCCATAGATATTGTTGCATATGTTCCTCGTGCTTTGGGGCTAACCCATGTAGGTGAGAAGAGTAAGAAAACAACAAGGATTTCTCCCAACTCAAGATGATCTTCATCAAAATTCGAGCATCCACTACTACTTCACTTACTTGAAGTCTTCTACGACAAAACCTAAGGTTAGTTGATCCCTCTTAGGGGGTATGTCATATCAAGGCGGAGCTTTACTCTAAAACTTGAGTATAAGCATCTCCTAAGGATATGAACACATTAATGCTTATGTAAAAGTGGTAACCCCACTTGTGCTTAATGATGAGTATGACCTATGATCAAGTATTCTTACTTGGCTCCTATGTCAATATACTCATATATAGATGACATTTGTCATCGCCTAAGTGCTTGATAGTTTCTAGGATGTTTGTGCATGTTCACCATGTTTGATTTGTCATTCTTATTGTGTGAGCATGTTGGTCTGCATGTGTTTGATCATTCGAGGACATCCAATTGTTGTTATTTGGCTCTTGATTTATCTCTTCCCAATTGGATGGACAAGAATGTGTAGGACCCTTCTCTACCTACCTATGCTATCTCATCTCAAGTTCTATTCATGCTTCATCACAAAACTTGAAGAAGCACTTGTCGATCCCTCTGTGTGAAGGTGCAGTCGGAGTTCCATATCGTCAATGGATGACTTCCAAAACCTCTTTGAAAATATCGATGTGACCAACTTCACAAAATCGGTTCCACCGAATTTACAAAGTTGATCTGGTTTTCCATCTCGGTACCACCGAAATCACAAACTCGGTTACACCGAGTTTCCCTGTCAACAAATAGTAGAGGAACTCGGTGACACTGATTTCGTCATCTCGGTGACACCGACAGCGCAAGGGTATATATTCCAGCAAACCAAATCTTTGATTTCCAATTGTCAAAGTTGTTTCGCCTCAAGCCCTAAGCTGCCTCCCGTGACCCCTAGTCGTCACCCTTGACTTCCCGTGCGTCTCCGCCACTGGGAATCGCCGCCGTTGATGGATTCTTCACCTCCATCGCTGCCATAGCCGTACCGCCACCGAATTTGCGTATGGTTCAGATCTCCTTTTGCTTTCCTCTATCAAAATCTTACGCACTGGGAAATTTTATCTACAAGCCACCTCGTGCAAAGCCCTCATCCACCATAAGTTCCCATAGAATTAGTGGACGAGAAGTTTTTACGTTTAGCTGTCCGCATACCTCATCTCGGTGACACCAATTTGCAAAAGTTGGTTCCACCAATTTTGAACCTAGGGTTTGATACGTCTCAAACGTATCTATAATTTTTTATGGTTTCACGCTGTTATCTTGTCTTCTTTGGTTGTTTTATGTACCTTTTATATCTTTTTTGGGACTAACTTATTAATTCAGTGCCAAGTGCCAGTTCCTGTTTTTTCCGTGTTTTTGACTCTTTTCAGATCTGATTTTGGAACGGAGTCCAAACGGAAGAAAAAAACCAAAATGTTTTTTCCCGAACGGAAGAAGACCAGGGGCTTTTGGGCCAAGCCAGGTGGGCTCCATGGAGCCCACAAGCCCACACTCCGCCAACAGGGGGGAGGCGACGGTGGACAGGCTCATGGCCTCCCTGGCCACCCCGTGACCTAGGTCTTTGGCCTATAAATTCCCAAACGTTCCGCAAAAAATCAAGGGATCCTCGAAAATACGTTTCCGCCGCCCCAAGCTTCCGTTTCCGCGAGATCTCATCTGGAGACCCTTCCCGGCACCCTGCCGGAGGGGACTTTGGAGTTGGAGGGCTTCTTCATCATCATCATCGCCCCTCCAATGACTCGTGAGTAGTTCACTTCAGACCTACGGTTCTGTAGTTAGTAGCTAGATGGCTTCTTCTCTCTCTTGGATCTTCAATACAAAGTTCTCCATGATCTTCATGGAGATCTATCTGATGTAATCTTCTTTGGAGGTGTGTTTGTCGAGATCCGATGAATTGTGGATTTGTGATCAGATTATCTATGATATATATTTGAGTCTTTGCTGATTTCTTATATGCATGATTTGATATCCTTGTAAGTCTCTCCGAGTCTTGGGTTTTGTTTGGCCAACTAGATCTATGATTCTTGCAATGGGAGAAGTGCTTGGTTTTGGGTTCTACCATGTGGTGACCTTTCCCAATGACAGTAGGGGCAGCAAGGCACACATCAAGTAGTTGCCATCAAGGGTAAAAAGATGGGGTTTTTATCATTGGTTTGAGATTATCCCTCTACATCATGCCATCTTGCTTAAGGCGTTACTCTGTTCTTATGGACATAATACACTAGATGCATGCTGGATAGCGGTCGACGTATGGAGTAATAGTAGTAGATGCAAAAAGTATCGGTCTACTTGTTTCAGACGTGATGCCTATAGAAATAATCATTGCATAGATATCGTCACGACTTTGCGCGGTTCTATTAATTGCTCGACAGTAATTTGTTCACCCACCGTCTACTTGCTTTCATGAGAGAAGCCACTAGGAAACATTGCGGCCCCCGGGTCTATTCACATCCATCGTTTACACCTCCGCTTTTACTTTGCTTTGTTACGTTGTTGCTTTCAGTTCTCACTTTGCAAACAATCTATAAGGGATTGACAACCCCTTCATAGCGTTGGGAGCAAGTTTTGTGTTTGTGCAGGATCTTGAGATACTCCTCCACTGGATTGATACCTTGGTTCTAAAACTGAGGGAAATACTTACCACCACTGTGCTACATCACCCTTTCTGCTTCGAGGGAACACCAACGCAAGGCTCCAAGGCCACGGGGGAAATCATTTGCATACTTGCCTAGGAAGTCCCTTAAGGCGTAGCCGCAGCTGAAGGATTCCTGGTGCCGTCGACACGACAATTTCCGGCGTCGTTGCCGGAGATCTTTTTGCAGTAGCAGAAGTATTTATGGCGCCATTGCCAGGGATACACCGCAAACATCAAAAGTATTTCTGGCGCCGTTGCCGGGGATCTTTTTGCAATAGCAGAAGTATATTTGGCGCCATTGCCAGGGATACACAACAAACATCAGAAGTATTTCTGGCGCCATTGCCGGGGAGGAGAGATCAAGATCTATCCAAGTAGGTCTCACAAACTCATCTCCTGCATTTACTTTTGTTGCTAGTTGCCTCTCGTTTTCCTCTCCCCCCACTTCCCATTTTCCGTTTTCATACGCCTTTCTCCTTCGCCGTTTTCTTTTGCCCTTGTCGTTTTCCTTTGTCAGTTTCTTGCTTGCTTGTGTGCTTGTTTGTTTTCTGAAGACATCATGTCTGAAAACACCAAACTTTGCGACTTCTCGAGCACTAATAATAATGATTTTATTAGTACTCCGATTGCTCCCGCCAGTAGTGCGGAATCCTACGAAATCAACGCAGCTTTGCTGAATCTAGTTATGAAAGAGCAATTCTTTGGCCTTCCTAGTGAAGATGCCGCATCCCATCTCAATACCTTCATTGAGCTTTGCGATATGCAAAAGAAAAGAGATGTGGATAATGACGTGCTTAAGTTGAAACTTTTTCCTTTCTCGTTGCGAGATCGCGCAAAAACTTGTTTTTCTTCTTTGCCTAAAAATAGTATCGATTCTTGGGATAGGTGCAAAGATGCTTACATATCCAAGTATTTTCCTCCGGCTAAGATCATCTCCTTATGTAACGATATCATGAATTTCAAGCAACTTCATCATGAACACGTTGCACAATCTTGGGAGAGGATGAAGCTTATGATTAGAAATTGTCCCGCTCATGGCTTGAGTTTGTGTATGATTATACAAATCCTATACGCTGGCTTGAATTTCACTTCTCGCAATATCTTGGACTCCGCCTCAGGTGGAACGTTCATGGAAATCATGTTAGCAGACGCTACAAAACTCCTAGACAATATCATGACCAACTACTCTCAGTGGCACACTGAAAGGTCGCCTGCTAGCAAAAAGGTGCACGCTATAGAAGAGATTAACTCGCTTAGTGCTAAGATGGACGAGTTGATGAATTTGGTTGCTAGTAGAAACGCTATCGTAGATCCTAATGACATGCCACTATCTTCTTTGATTGAGAGTAGCAACGCTAGTTTGGACGTGAATTTTGTTGGTAGGAACAATTTTGGCAACAACAATGCTTTTAGAGGAAACTATGTTCCTAGGCCTTTTCCTAGTAACTCCTCTAACAATTATGGCAATTCCTACGGCAACACTTATGGAAATCACAATAAATTACCCTGTGATCTAGAGAGTAATATCAAAGAGTTCATCAACTCTTAAAATATTTTCAATGCGTCCATAGAGGAAAAACTACTCAAAATAGACGATTTGACTAAGATCGTTGATAGGATGTCTTGTGATATTGATGCTTTGAAAGTTAGATGCGCTCCTCCCAAGATCAACTTGGATGAAACTTTGAAAGCTATGCGTATATCCATGAATGAGATCAAAGAAAGAACCGCCGAAATTCACGCTAGATATGAAACTTTGAAAGCTATGCGTTCTAGTGATGCAAATGTTGGAATTATGCCCTAGAGGCAATAATAAATATAGTTATTATTATAATTCCTGTATCAAGATAATCGTTTATTATCCATGCTATAACTGTATTGAATGAAGACTCATTTACATGTGTGGATACATAGACAAAACACCGTCCCTAGCAAGCCTCTAGTTGGCTAGCCAGTTGATCAAAGATAGTCAGTGTCTTCTGATTATGAACAAGGTGTTGTTGCTTGATAACTGGATCACGTCATTAGGAGAATCACGTGATGTACTAGACCCAAACTAATAGACGTAGCATGTTGATCGTGTCATTTTGTTGCTACTGTTTTCTGCGTGTCAAGTATTTATTCCTATGACCATGAGATCATATAACTCACTGACACCGGAGGAATGCTTTGTGTGTATCAAACGTCGCAACGTAACTGGTTGACTATAAAGATGCTCTACAGGTGTCTCCGAAGGTGTTAGTTGAGTTAGTATGGATCAAGACTAGGATTTTTCACTCCGTGTGACGGAGAGGTATCTCGGGGCCCACTCGGTAATACAACATCACACACAAGCCTTGCAAGCAATGTGACTTAGTGTAAGTTGCGGGATCTTGTATTACGGAATGATTAAAGAGACTTTCCGGTAAACGATATTGAAATAGGTATACGGATACTGACGATCGAATCTCGGGCAAGTAACATACCGAAGGACAAAGGGAATGACATGCGGGATTATATGAATCCTTGGCACTGAGGTTCAAACGATAAGATCTTCGTAGAATATGTAGGATCCAATATGGGCATCCAGGTCCCGCTATTGGATATTGACCGAGGAGTATCTCGGGTCATGTCTACATAGTTCTCGAACCCGCAGGGTCTGCACACTTAAGGTTCGACGTTGTTTTATGCGTATTTGAGTTATATGGTTGGTTACCGAATGTTGTTCGGAGTCCCGGATGAGATCTCGGGCGTCACGAGGGTTTCCGGAATGGTCCGAAAACGAAGATTGATATATAGGATGACCTCATTTGATTACCGGAAGGTTTTCGGAGTTACCGGGAATGTACCGGGAATGACGAATGGGTTCCGGAAGTTCACCGGGGGGGCAACCCACCCCGGGGAAGCCCATAGGCCATGAGGGTGGCGCACCAGCCCTTAGTGGGCTGGTGGGACAGCCCAAAAGGGCCCTATGCGCCATACAAAAGAAAATCAAAGAGAAAGGAAAAAAAAGGGAGGTGGGAAGGAAGGGAAGGGCTCCCACCCACCAAACCAAGTCCAACTCGGTTTGGGGGGGAGCCTTCCCCCCTTGGACTCGGTCGACCCCCTTGGGGCTCCTTGAGCCCCAAGGCAAGGTCCCCTCCCTCCCACCTATATATACGGAGGTATTGGGGCTGATTTGAGACGACTTTTCCATGGCAGCCCGACCACATACCTCCACCGTTTTTCCTCTAGATCGCGTTTCTGCGGAGCTCGGGCGGAGCCCTGCTGAGACAAGGTCATCACCAACCTCCGGAGCGTCGTCACGCTGCCGGAGAACTCTTCTACCTCTCTGTCTCTCTTGGTGGATCAAGAAGGCCGAGATCATCGTCGAGCTGTACGTGTGCTGAACGCGGAGGTGCCGTCCGTTCGGTACTAGATCGTGGGACTGATCGCGGGATTGTTCGCGGGGCGGATCGAGGGACGTGAGGACGTTCCACTACATCAACCGCGTTCTCTAACGCTTCTGCTGTACGGTCTACAAGGGTACGTAGATCACTCATCCCCTCTCGTAGATGGACATCACCATGATAGGTCTTCGTGCGCGTAGGAAAAATTTTGTTTCCCATGCGACGTTCCCCAACAGTGGTATCAGAGCTAGGTTCATGCGTAGATGTCTTCTCGAGTAGAACACAAAAGTTTTTGTGGGCAGTGATGTGCGTTTTGCTGCCCTCCTTAGTCTTTTCTTGATTCCGCGGTATTGTTGGATTGAAGCGGCTTGGACCGACATTACTCGTACGCTTACGAGAGACTGGTTTCATCGCTACGAGTAACCCCGTTGCTCAAAGATGACTGGCAAGTGTCGGTTTCTCCAACTTTAGTTGAATCGGATTTGACCGAGGAGGTCCTTGGATGAGGTTAAATAGCAACTCATATATCTCCGTTGTGGTGTTTGCGTAAGTAAGATGCGATCCTACTAGATACCCATGGTCACCACGTAAAACATGCAACAACAAAATTAGAGGACGTCTAACTGGTTTTTGCAAGGTATGCTTGTGATGTGATATGGCCAACGATGTGATGTGATATATTGGATGTATGAGATGATCATGTTGTAATAGAAAATATCGACTTGCACGTCGATGGTACGGCAACCGGCAGGAGCCATAGGGTTGTCTTTATACTACCGTTTGTGCTTGCAGATGCGTTCACTATTTTGCTAGGAAGTAGCTTTAGTAGTAATAGCATGAGTAGCACGACAACCCCGATGGCAACACGTTGATGGAGATCATGGTGTGGCGCCGGTGACAAGAAGATCGTGTCGGTGCTTTGGTGATGGAGATCAAGAAGCACGTGATGATGGCCATATCATGTCACTTATGAATTGCATGTGATGTTAATCCTTTTATGCACCTTGTTTTGCTTAGAATGACGGTAGCATTATGAGGTGATCTCTCACTAAAATTTCAAGACGAAATTGTGTTCTCCCCGACTGTGCACCGTTGCTACAGTTCGTCGTTTCGAGACACCACGTGATGATCGGGTGTGATAGACTCAACGTTCACATACAACGGGTGCAAAACAGTTGCGCACGCGGAACACTCGGGTTAAGCTTGACGAGCCTAGCATGTGCAGACTTGGCCTCGGAACACATGAGACCGAAAGGTCGATCATGAATCATATAGATGATATGATTAGCATAGGGATGCTTACCACTGAAACAATGCTCAACTCACGTGATGATCGGACTTGAGCTAGTGTAAGTGGATCATGAACCACTCAAATGACTAGAGAGATGTACTTTTTGAGTGGGAGTTTAGCGAATAATTTGATTAAGTTAAACTCTAATTATCTTGAACATAGTCTAAGTCCACTTTGAATATATTTGTGTTGTAGATCATGGCTCACGCGACAGTCATCCTGAATTTTAATACGTTCCTAGAGAAAGCTAAGTTGAAAGATGATGGAAGCAACTTTGTAGACTCGGCTCGTAATCTTAAGCTAATCTTACAAGCTGGGAAGAAGGATTATGTCCTTAATGCTGCGCTAGGAGATGAACCACCCGCTACGGCTGATCAGGATGTTAAGAACGCTTGGTTAGCACGTAAGGAGGACTACTCAATAGTTCAATGTGCAGTCTTGTATGGCTTAGAACCGGGACTTCAACGTCGCTTTGAGCGTCATGGAGCATTTGAGATGTTCCAAGAGTTGAAGTTTATCTTTCAGAAGAACGCCCGGATCGAGAGGTATGAGACCTCCGATAAATTCTATGCTTGCAAGATGGAGGAAAACTCGTCTGTTAGTGAACATGTGCTCAAAATGTCTGGGTACTCAAACCGTCTAGTTGAGCTGGGGATTGAACTCCTGCAAGAGGCTATCACTGACAGAATCCTTCAATCACTGCGGCCAAGCTATAAAGGCTTTGTGTTGAACTACAACATGCAAGGGATGAACAAGTCTCCCGGCGAGTTGTTTGCGATGCTGAAAGTCGCAGAGTCTGAACTCCGTAAAGAGCATCAAGTGTTGATGGTGAATAAGACCACTAGTTTCAAGAGAAACGGCAAAGGCAAGAAGGGTAATTCGAAGAAGAGTGGCAAGCCTGTTGCCAATCCGACGAAGAAACCCAAAGCTTGACCTAAGCCTGAAACGGAGTGTTACTATTGCAAGGGTATGGGTCACTGGAAGCGCAATTGCCCCAAATATCTAGCAGATAAGAAGGCGGCTAAAGAAAAATTAGGTATATTTGATATACATGTTATTGATGTGTACTTAACCGGCTCTCATAGTAGTGCCTGGGTATTCGATACGGTTCTGTTGCTCATATTTGCAACTCGAAACAGGAACTGCGGAATAGACGAAGGCTGGCGAAAGATGAAGTGACGATGCGCGTAGGAAATGGTTCCAAGGTTGATGCAATCGCCGTCGGCACAGTGTCACTTCAGTTACCATCAGGATTAGTGATGAACTTAAATCATTGTTATTTAGTGCCTGCGTTGAGCATGAACATTATATCTGGATCTTATTTATTGCGAGACAGTTACTCTTTTAAGTCAGAGAATAATGGTTGTTCTATTTCTATGAGTAACATCTTTTATGGTCATGCACCGAATGTGAGAGTATTGTTCATATTGAATCTTGATAGCGATACGCATATACATAACATTGAGACCAAAAGAGTTAGAGTTAACAATGATAGCGCCATATTTTTGTGGCACTGCCGCTTAGGTCATATCGGTGTAAAGCGCATGAAGAAACTCCATGCTGATGGACTTTTAGAGTCACTTGACTTTGATTCACTTGACACATGCGAACCATGCCTCCTGGGCAAGATGACTAAGACTCCGTTCTCCGGAGCAATGGAGCGTGCAAGTGACTTGTTGGAAATCATACATACCGATGTGTGTGGTCCGATGAGTGTGGAGGCACGCGGCGGATATCGTTATTTTCTCACCTTCACTGATGATTTGAGTAGATATGGTTATGTCTACTTGATGAAGCACAAGTCTAAAACATTTGAAAAGTTCAAGCAATTTCAGAGTGAAGTGGAAGATCATCGTAACAAGAAGATCAAGTTCCTACGGTCTGATCGTGGGGGTGAATATCTGAGTTTCGAGTTTGGTTCTCACTTAAAACAATGTGGAATTGTTTCACAGTTAACACCGCCTGGAACACCACAGCGTAATGGTGTGTCCGAACGTCGTGATCGTACTTTATTAGAGATGGTGTGATCGCTGATGTTCTTATTGTTGCAAATAAGAACTATGTACCCGTGGATTTCATTGTACTTGACATAGATTGCAATCCTTCATGTCCCATTATTCTTGGTAGTAAGGACTATTTGTGCTATCATCGATATGAAGGAAGGGAATATTAGATTTCCATTTCCTTTAAAGAAGGGCATGGAGAACTTATCTATAAAGAAAATAAGATTGCCTTATGAATCTATGATGAGGGCTACTTATGGTTTGAGCACCAAAGATGACTATACGTGATTCCATCACTTTCGCCTAGCTAAGGGCGTTAAACAAAAGCTCTTGTTGGGAGGCAACCCAACGAATCAATCCTTTTTGTTTCTGTTTTGTGTTTTCCACACTTTCATAATTCTGTTATGATTGTGTTCTTTGTGTTCTTTTTGCGTTTGTGCCAAGCAAAATCGTTATGATTAGTCTTGGGGATGATCGTTTGGTCATGCTGGAAAAGACAGAAACTTTCTGCTCACGAAAAGAATTTTATTTTTTTTTATGTAAGAGCTTTTGAGTTGATTCTTTTTTACGCTGATTTCTACGTAAATTCTTCGGACTGTCGTAATGTTTTAGAATTTATGAAGTACCAGAGGTATACGAAATATACAGATTGCTATAGACTGGTCTGCTGTTAACAGATTCTGTTTTTGTTGTGTTGGTTGCTTATTTTGATGAAACTATGGATAGTATCAGGGGGTATTAGCCATGGAAGATTGAAAGTACAGTAACCCAACATCAGCATAAGTACAATTTAAGTTTGCTACAGTACCTAATGATGTGGTGGTTTGCTTTCTTGTACTAATGTTATCACGAGTTTCTGTTTAAGTTTCGTGTTGTGAAGTTTTCAAGTTTTGGGTGAAGTTCTTATGGACAAAGAGATAAAGAGTGGAAAGAGCTCAAGCTTGGGGATGCCCAAGGCACCCCAAGAGATTCAAGGATGTTGTAAAAGCATAAGCTTGGGGATGCCCCGGGAAGGCATCCCCTCTCTCGTCTTCAATCCATCAGTAACGTTACTTGGGGCTATATTTTTATTCACCACATGTTATGTGTTTTTTCTTGGAGCATCTTGTATCTTAGGAGTCTTTTATTTTTTTTGTGTCACAATCATCCTTGCTGCACACCTAGAGAGAGAGACATGCACACACCATGATTTTGTCGAGCTTCACTTATATCTTTTGGTAGACAATTCATCTCACATGTGCTTCACTTATATCTTTTGAGCTAGATACTTTTGCTCTATGTGCTTCACTTATATCTTTTAGAGCGCAGCGGTGCGTGGCTTCGTAGTTGTTCTATGCTTTGAAAGTAGTCTCAAAAGGGGTAGTTATCCAAAGGGATACGAAAACTTCCACCTTCATGTGCATTGAATAGTTAGAGAAGTTTGACTCATCTCAATTAGTTTTGAGTTGTGGTTATGGTAATATTGAAGTGCTAGTAAGGTGTTGTGAATCTAGAAATGCTTGTGTTGAAGTTAGTGATTCCCGTAGCATGCACGTATGGTGAACCGCTATGTGATGAAATTGGAGCATGATTAGTATATTGATTGTCATCCTTTGCGTAGCGGTCGGGATCGCGCGATGGTTTATCCTACCAACCCTTCCCCTAGGAGTATGCGTTGAATGCTTTGTTTCGATTAATAATAAAACTTTTGCAACAAGTATATGAGTTCTTCATGACTAATGTTGAGTCCATGGTTTAGATGCACTTTCACCTTCCACCATCACTGTCTTCTTAGTGCCGTGGAACTTTCATCGGTGCACAAAACCCACCATTAGCCTCCCTCAAAACAGCCACCATACCTACCTATTATGGCTTTTTCGAAGTCATTCTGAGATATATTGCCATGCAACTACCACCACGTCTACTTTGCCTTTGCACGATCGTAATATATCTAGCATGATATTTCCATTGATGTCTATGCCATGCTAGATCATTGCCACGGTTCACTACCGAAGGCATTCCATATAGAGTCATAGTTGCTCTAAGTTTTGAGTTGAAAGTGTGATGATCATCATTAATGGAGCATTGTCCCATGTGAGGAAATAAAAGAGGCCAAAGAAGCCCATAAAAAAGAGGCCAAAGATCCCACCAAAATAAAAATAAAAATGAGAGAAAATAAGAGAAGGGACAATGCTACCACTTTTTCCACACTTGTGCATATTAAAGCACCATGATCTTCATGATTCAGAGTCTCTCGTTTTGTCACCACCATATAGCTAGTGGGAAATTTTCATTATATAACTTGTCTTGTATATTCCAATGATACGCTTCCTCAAAATTGCCTTAGGTCTTCGTGAGCAAGCATGTTGGATGCACACCCACTAGTTTTCTTTAAGAGCTTTCGCATACTCGTAGCTCTAGTGCATCATTTGTATGGCAATCCCTACTCATTCACATTGATATCTATTGACGAGCATCTCCACAGCTCATTGATATGCCTAGTTGATGTGACTATCTTCTCCTTTTTTGTCTTGCAACCTCCACTACATTCCACACCATCTATAGTGCTATAACCATGGCTCACGCTCATGTATTGCGTGAGAGTTGAAAATGTTTGAGAAAGTAAAGGTGTGAAACAATTACTTGGCCAATACCGGGGTTGTGCATGATTTAAACTCGTTGTGGAATGATGAGAGAGCATAGCCAGACTATATTCTTTTGTAGGGATAACTTTCTTTTGGCCTTGTTATTTTCAAAGTTCATGATTACTTTGCTAGTTTGCTTGAATTATAATTTTTGATGGTTTCACGCTGTTATCTTGTCTTCTTTGGTTGTTTTATGTACCTTTTATATATTTTTTGGAACTAACTTATTAATTCAGTGCCAAGTGCCAGTTCCTGTTTTTCCGTGTTTTTGACTCTTTTCAGATCTGATTTTGGAACGGAGTCCAAACGGAAAAAAAAACCCGAAATGATTTTTTTCCCGAACGGAAGAAGACCAGGGGGCTTTTGGGCCAAGCCAGGTGGGCTCCAGGGAGCCCACCAGCCCCCACTCCGCCACCAGGGGAGGCGGCGGTGGGCAGGCTTGTGGCCTCCCTGGCCGCCCCCTGACCTAGGTCTTTGGCCTATAAATTCCCAAATATTCCGCAAAAAATCACGGGAGCCTCGAAAATACTTTTCCGCCGCCGCAAGCTTCCGTTTCCGCGAGATCTCGTCTGGAGACCCTTCTCGGCACCCTGCCAGAGGGGACTTTGGAGTTGGAGGGCTTGTCCATCATCATCATCGCCCCTCCAATGACTCGTGAGTAGTTCACTTCAGACCTACGGGTCCGTAGTTAGTAGCTAGATGGCTTCTTCTCTCTCTTGGATCTTCAATACAAAGTTCTCCATGATCTTCATGGAGATCTATCCGATGTAATCTTCTTTCGCGGTGTGTTTTTCGAGATCCGATGAGTTGTGGATTTGTGATCAGATTATCTATGATATATATTTGAGTCTTTGCTAATTTCTTATATGCATGATTTGATATCCTTGTAAGTATCTCCGAGACTTGGGTTTTGTTTGGCCAACTAGATCTATGATTCTTGCAATGGGAGAAGTGTTTGGTTTTGGGTTCTACCATGTGGTGACCTTTCCCAATGACAGTAGGGGCAGCAAGGCACACATCAAGTAGTTGCCATCAAGGGTAAAAAGATGGGGGTTTTATCATTGGTTTGAGATTATCCCTCTACATCATGCCATCTTGCTTAAGGCGTTACTCTGTTCTTATGGACTTAATACACTACATGCATGCTGGATAGCGGTCGACGTGTGGAGTAATAGTAGTAGATGCAGAAAGTATCAGTCTACTTGTTTCGTACGTGATGCCTATAGAAATAATCATTGCATAGATATCGTCACGACTTTGCGCGGTTCTATCAATTGCTCGACAGTAATTTGTTCACCCACCATCTACTTGCTTTCATGAGAGAAGCCACTAGTAAACACTACGGCCCCCTGGTCTATTCACATCCATCGTTTACACCTCCGCTTTTACTCTGCTTTGTTACTTTGTTGCTTTCAGTTCTCACTTGGCAAACAATCTATAAGGGATTGACAACCCCTTCATAGCGTTGGGAGCAAGTTTTGTGTTTGTGCAGGATCTTGAGATACTCCTCCACTGGATTGATACCTTGGTTCTCAACCTGAGGGAAACACTTACCACCGCTGTGCTACATCACCCTTTCCGCTTCGAGGGAACACCAACGCAAGGCTCCAGGGCCACGGGGGAAATCCTTTGCATGCTTGCCTAGGAAGTCCCTTAAGGCGTAGCCGCAGCTGAAGGATTCCTGGTGCCGTCGACATGACAATTTCCAGCGCCGTTGCCGGAGATCTTTTTGCAGTAGCAGAAGTATTTCTGGCACCATTGCTAGGGATACACAGCAGGGTTCCTGAGAATGAACTTGGTGAAACTATGTTTTCAATTTTGGTTCCACCGAAATGATGAACAAGTTTCTGTAAAGGAGTTCATGTGTCTCAGTGACTCCGAAAGTTCGGTGCTACCGAAATGTGATCCTCAGAAAGCTAAAACTAAGGATTTCTTTGTTCAAATTTTTGGAAAACATCTGAATTTTGTGATGTGCAATCCTTCTGTCTTTCCTATATCTACTTCACATGTTTTGCTATTTGCTGCTGATTTTCTGCCTGTGTGTCAGAGATGTGTGGTTCAGAAGATAGTCAGAATGATTTCAGAGAACCAAGTGTTGAGATGGGCTCAGGCACTAGCCTAGAGAAGTCTGACACTAACCGTGGATCCTATAGCTCCCATGGCTTGCCTAAGGCCGCCACCAGGCAGAGGAAGAAACTGAATTCTGATGAAGAGGACTCAGACTTTGTGTTGGAGGAAACTTCAGCTCCTCCAAAGGCTCCAAGGAAGACAGTCGGGAAGGTAAGTGCTGATCCTGCTAATCTGACAACACCTGCTTATGTAAGGAGAAGCACACCACTTTCTAGTGATGAACCTGTCAAGAAGGCTAGAGTGAAGAGAGCAAGGAAAAGGATAGTTCATGTTGTGGGGAGACCTACTTCTATGTATGAAGACCCTGAAGAAGCTTTTGAAGAAGAAGTTCCTGATGAGATCCCAGTTCCTCCTAAGAAGAAGAAGCTCATGGAAGATGCCATGAAATCTGCTCCTAAGCCTCCATCCAAGGCAAAGAAGGTTGTAGCTCCCAAGAGGACTACAAAGGACATTCCTGCAACTGCCAAGGAGAAAGGTCCTGCTTCCAGTACCTTTGTTGTAGAGGAGGAAGAAGATGAGAATGCACCCATTCTCAAGAAGCTCCAACCAACGCTGTCAGTTCACAATGTTGCTCACCTAGTAGCAGAAGATATGAGGAAGATAAAGGATGTTGGATTGAGAAAGTGGAGAGTTGTTGACCCATATGTTGTCACAAGAAGAATTGTTGTTGATCCAAGGTTTCACACCAAGGAACAAAAAGATTTTTATGAGACCATCTTGTTTAACAAGAGTCCTGCTATTAGTGATATGAGGTATGATGACTAGACATATATCAAGGAGAATTAAGACTTATTTCACCATGTCCTAAAAAATTCCAGGTTAGTGGACCTTGAAGATTTTGTTAGAAAGGAGATGACCCCATGGAATGATGAGTTGGTCATGCAATTTTATGCAACTATTCATTTCTATGGAGATGGTTCTTTGGTTTGCATGACTAATGGTCACAACTACGAGTCTGCGATTGATGAGTGGGCCACTATCATTGGTGCCCCAAAGCAGGAAGATCGAGATGTTGATGTGTATTCTGAAGCAAAGAAGAGCCACAACTCTATGGCCCATATGTACAAGCCAATTCCTCACAAGTATTTGGCTAGTCACAAGATGGGCTCAGTGTACTTTTTGCAAGCAGGGATACCCACAACTAACACTATTTTGGGACACACCTTGATACCTAAATCAGGTGATTATAAGATGACCAGAGGACATTCCATCAACCTGCTACACCTTTTGGACACCCACACCGGATTCAGAGTGATGGACTTGATAGTAGAGACTATCCGGAGAACTGCTGCTGATCAGAAGAGATCATGTGGATATGCCCCTTACATTCATATGCTTATCAATGCCAAGCTAGGCAAGCATGTATATCTACTTGATCATCCCCATCTAGCTCTTTAGCCAGAGTTTGAAGACAATGAAGTGGTAATGGGTGACAATGATCCCAGCTCGGATGCAGCAAGAATGGCAGCAGAGGCGGCAGAAGGTGAGGCTCCTAGAAATAGGCGACCACCTGTTCCACAGCTCAAAACTCAAGCTGAGCAAATGGCATTTCTAGTTAGCTCTATCCAAGGCATGGAGAAGAACATCCAGGAGATACTACAAAGTCAGAAAAGCCTTGAGAGAGTCGTGGAAACAAAGTTTCATGACATGGATGTGAAGGTTATTGAGTTGACCACTATAGTCAAACAGCTTCAACATGAAGTTGACTTAGTGGAGATCCCGCGCTCAGATGAAGATGATGATGATGATGATGATGATGAGTCTCCTCCTCCCACTACCACACGGTACAGCACTCACCTTAGATCAGTTGTTGTTCGTCCTCAGGAGACAAGGCAGACATCTTCAGCTCAAGCATCAGCACCTTCAACACCAACTCTAGCTCAAGTACCTCCAGTATCAACTCCTCCAACTCGAGGACACTCAGCAGATGCCTTTGTGGACGCTCTTCTATCGACTCCGTTACCAGCTTCCTAGAGAGACGAGTAGTTCTATACCTTTTGAACTTTTTGGTAACTTGTTTCCAAAGGGGGAGAAATGTATAGATCATAGACTGAGAGAGAGAGAGAGAGAGAGCTTTTTATTTTATCTGCTCTCATTTGGTTCCAAAAACTTTGGAATTTTGGATGAACTTATCTCGTTATGTGTGTTTGATCATACGCTTTACCTGGTTGATGCTACGATATTATCTCTTAGCTATCTATGTGATGATCATTCACTTATCTTGTTGGTGTCTCGTGCATTGCTATTCATTCTTATCTTGTATGCGCACCACCAAGATGTATGTGACATGGAAGAGTGACCCATGATCCTAATCGATTGTGCATTTGCATTCAAATGCAAATTTTAAATAATGCACAAATTTCGGGAGAGCTCTTTCTTTTCGCATACTTCTCAAAGTGTCGATGCTAATCATTTATTATATATTTGTTGAAGCTTTGATCTATAAGTTGTCATCAATTAAGAAAAAGGGGGAGATTGAAAGCACAATTGCTCCGTAGGATGGTTTTGATAATTGATCACAACATATGCATCATTGGACTAATATGTTTTCCAAATATATTTCAGAAAAGTTCAAAAGATGCTACGGCTAAAGGCTTATGTGGATATGCCACTTGATGCAAGAAAGGAATAATATTGGCTCAAGCTTCAAGCTAGAAAACTCTTCATTTTATATTTGTGAGCAATTACTTTTGAGTCCATAGGAAAGCCAATACTATTAAATGGGGGTGAGGTAGTAACATAAACTAATTTCTCAAAGTGCTCAAAGTTAGCAACCAAAATACTCAGTCATTTTCCCATATATCCATTCTATCAAAATCCACATACACAAATTTGGTGTCACCAACTTCACATTTCGGACCCACTGAGTTTGACCTCAGACAGAAACCCTAGCCATGCCCACCAAATTGGTGCAACCTAAGCCATATCGGTGCTACCGAGTTTGGGTGACCAACTTTCGGGTGCCTCCGTACACAAAATCGGAATTTCCGAGCTTCGGTGACCCCTTCACCCACCTACACACTTCACTGCCAGATCCATTTTCTGAGAGAAAGCCACCTACAGATGTGTTGAGACCAAGATATTCCAATCCAATCATTTAAAACTTGATCTCTAGCCTCCCAAAACAGCTTTCCACCAAATCAATCTCTCCTACCCATGAATATTCCGTGAGAGAGTCATTTTGTGTTGAGGACACTATCTTTAGAAGCACAAGAGCAAGGAGTTCATTGGTCTACCACATCTATTACCTTTTGGAGGGTGGTGCCTCCTAGATTGGTTAGGTGTCGCTTGGGAGCCTCCTACTTCGTGTTGTGGAGTTCAACCAAGATGTTTGTAAGGGCAAGGAGATCGCCTACTTCATGAAGATCTACCGTGAGTAAGGCTAGTCCTCCGTGGACGGAAGCCCTGGTGGAATAGACAAGGCCGCTTCTTTGTGGACCCTCCGTGGGTGGATCCCTCCGTGGACTCTCGCAGCCGTTACCTTCTGTGAGTTGCAGTCTCCACTAACATGGACGTACGATAGGGCCACCTATCGGAACCATGCCAAAAATTGCCGTGTCAACCTCATGCACTTGATCTCCCTACCTTACTCCTCTACTTTACACTTGCATGTTTTACATTTCGCTGCTCTACTCTTAGAACTGCATGTGTAGGGTGTACTTGACTTTCTATAACTCCCATAGCTGCCTCTCAACTAAAATTGGGAAAATGCAAAAAAATATTGGCAAGTAGTCTAATCAACCCCCCCCCCTCTAGACATACTTTCGATCCTACGGAGACATAGCGATAGAAACTAGACAACTAGCATGCCAATGATAGTAATGGTATCTAGGGGAATGCTCATCTTGCATGTGATACCGCTTGGAAGAAGAACGAATGCGTAAACTAGACGAACCAATGTAGTCGAACGAATCCTCACACTCCGAAGGGGTTCAGAACTCTATCGAGAAGAAACCATTCAAAAATAACAATCAACACACAATAAACACCACAACATATGCATGACATGACGCGCAACAATATAATGCATGTCCATTTAATTATTCATGGTATGGCAAAGCACAACAATCAACGCCTACACATTAAATGAAGCTCAATATGTAACTCATTGCATATTGACGAAACTCCATATTTGATTTATTTAGTTCACTCCTGTTTAGGTACGAGACAATATTAAATGTTGTTAAACATGGCAAGAGGTGAAGCATAAATAAACTACACTATACAGGTATATTAAATGAGGTTGGAAACAACATGTACCATTTCCGGAATGACCCCATGTGTTAATTTCGAAATTGATCCAGATCTATACTAAACACATTTTATATATATTAAACAGCAAAATAAAGTGGACCATGTGACTCTAAACATCATTCTAGTCGATTTAAATATATAGATCATTTTGAACGGAGCTATGGTTTGAAAGATATGACCAACACAAGATAATATGCCATGAATGCAAAATGCGACAGCCACAACATGTTAAATCATGGATGTACAAGATATTATGGAACTACATGAAATTCTAGGCAAGTTTAAATGAGGCCGGAATAACAAATAACAACTTCGGAAAGTCCCCATATGCAAATTAAAAATCAATACTGTTCTGGCTATACACAATTTTAGAGTTGCTAAACAACAAAATAAATGATACCATGTTATTCTACACAATTTTCTAGACAAGTTGCATAAGTGGATCATTTTAATCGACTACGGATAACTAGTTATGAAATAAACCGTTTTAACATGGCATTTATGTGAAAATATTACAAACAACAAGTTAAACATTTTTGGCATATTTGAAAGTTGGATAATGTGAAACTGCTCGAAATTCTAAGTATTTTTCATGTATGATTTTTTTAAATCCGGCGCACGGTTATGTTGCTACGAATTAAATCATTTTAATATGGCATCATGCAAATTAATTCAAATAGCAGGTTAAACATTTTTAAACATGCATGAAAGTGACATGATATTGATCTACGCAAAATTTTGGACATTTTTCATGTTGAAAATATTTTCATCCGATGCACGGTTAATTAGTTATGAGCAACGCAAAAAAACTATGGCCTATCGTGTAATTTTTAAATCTGTGGATATTAGAAAAATTTGCCGCGACACAGAAAAAACGAAACGGGATGAATCTGAGTGGCCCAATAGTACACAGCCGGCACAACAGTACTATACTACGCTGAGGGCAAAATTTAGTGGTGGTCGGGCGCTCACCAGATGGGCCAGGCCCGACAGATCTGGTGTTGGGTTGTGCTCGGCTCCGAGGTGAGGGAGCCATGTGCCAGGCTAGGTACTGGCGTTGGGCCAGGTCGGCCGAGCGGGGCTGGGGCGACACGCTGGGTCGGGCCTTGGCGAGGCCCACGCGGGGCGACGCGGTCAACGGGGTTCGTCATGTCCCTCTCGCATGAGCAGGAGGCAGCAGGCGGCCATGGCGACGGGCGATGGGCAATGATGCGGGCACGTGGCTCGACGATCTTCGATGGCGGGGACAAGTGGATATGGACGGTGGCCCCCCATTCCCGGAGGTGAAGACGCGGCAGCGGCGAGCTTCGGTCGGCCCCTGACAGGGAGCCGCTCCGAAAGGAAGGGAGGAGAGATGGATTAGCACGGAGAAGAAGGAGAGCAATGCGAGGGCACGAGGCACTCGCCTGGCAGTAGGGTCGACGCGGTGGCGGCTCGCCGGAGCTGCTCTTTGTCACTGACGGCGTTCGCGGGGCACTGGATCGGGCACGAGGCGAGGAGGAGACGGGTGGCGGGCAACTGGCAGCTACGGGTCGCGGCGGCGTGCGTGGCTGGCCCGGGCCCCGGATGGGCTCGGGCAGGCCACATCGAGGCCCGGGGGGCCTAACGCATGGAGGTGGGAGATGGCGGCTGGTGGCTGGAGGCTAGCGGCATGGATTACGAGGTGGAGAGAGAGGGGGTCTAAAAAAGGCACGGGTGGGTTGTTATATAGGGAAGGGGGCTAGGTTTAGGGTTTTTAGCTCTCATTTCGACCGTGCGATCACAACCGGACGCTCCGGTTGCGAGCAGATGTTCGGTGGGCTAGGTGGGCAATGTAGGAGTCTCGTGGGCTGAGAGAAGAGATAGATTTAAGGCCCGTCAATAATTTAGTAACACTAAAAACGTCTGCGGTTTCATCGGCTATAGTGACGCTATAGGTTTAACGGTTCGGGTATCAAACGGTCTCCGATTGCGACAAAATTTGGCAGGCGACTTACCTACACTAAAATAATACCACACGCCAACTTTCAACTCATTCTGAGATAGTTTGATACACACTTTTTAAAACAATATTTAAACGATGTCGCGGGCGCGTGCGTGTGTGGTTGGTCTCGAAACGGTCGACGACAAGACAGAGAGAACCGGCAACTAATAACGGATGCAAGTTTTGAATAATGATGGCAACGAAGTGCTTATGCAATGTGGACAGTGCGAATGATGCCATGATGAATGCAACAACCAAACGAATCACACGGCGACAACGGAATAAAAAGGAATCTTCTGGAGTGTCGGTTTCGGGCTGTTACAACCTCATAATGATCGAATACTTCTCTAGCTTCGCGGATGAAATAATAAAATTCATGCATAAGAGCAATTGTGTCTATATTTTTAGCTCTAGGGTCACTTATCAAAGTAATTCAAGAACAATCTTTGCAAAGTAGGATGAGTACAAATAAATCTTGTTTCAAGTTTGATAATAAGAGGTGAAATAGCTTGAGCATAACTATTAGTTCTTGTAAGAATAGGCTCATGATTGTTTACCAAAGCTCCCCTACAAGTAAACAATTCTTGAATAACATTTTTCCAATAATATTCCCGCTTCTTGTTACAAAAGTTTTAGTATCTGGCTTAACGAGGGGGTCCTTCTTACTAGGATCATTATCCTTATTTTCACCTTTAGCAATAACAAATTCAGACATGATAGCAACTTCAAACAAGTAACCTAGATAACTAAGCAAACAAGAAAATAGAGATATTTTTACTTTTTACTTTTATATAAAGTAAAATATAAAAAAAGTAGAAAAAGTGAAAGATAATTTATGTGTAGGGACCGGACAAGAATTTGATGATGCTTCCCGGCAACGGCGCTAGAAATTTTTCCTCCTACTTGTGAGCTTTGTTGGGATTTTGCCCAAAGAGGAGAGGAGATGCAACACAGTAGAAATAAGTATTTCCCTCAGTGATAACCAAGGTTACCTAACCAATAGGGGAACCAAGAAAATTCATTTCAACAAAACCTACACAAACAAAACCAAACACTTGCACCCAACATGGGCAAGAGGGTTGTCAAGCCCCTTGAACTCGTTACTTGCAAGGATTAAATCTTGATAGAGGTAGATATTGTAAAAGGAAAATGAAATAAAAGTAAATAAAATACAGCAAGGTATTTTTTGGAGCTTTTGTATTTATGTTTAAGTAGACCCGGGGGCCATAGTGTTCGCTAGAGGCTTCTCTCTTGAAAGTAGCATACGATGTGTAGACAAATTATTGTTGGGCACATCTCAGAGTTGTGCATAGTTATGACATGTTATTCATGGAAATGATCATGTATATAGGCATCATGTCCATAAATAGGTAGACCGAAACAATTCTGCATCTATTTCTATTACTTCACCAGTCGACCGACTCATGCCTGCATCTATGGTATTAAGTTCATGACAAACAAAGTAATGTTTGGAGCAAAGTGGCATCATGTACATAAAATAAGACAAGCAATATGTTAAATGCCAACGTTTTATACTTATGGCAACAATACAAATTCATGTTGTGTCCCCTTGTGTCACGAGGATATATAGCACCACAAGATTGAACCCACTACAACGCACCTCCCCCGCTAAAGATAAATCAATCTAGTTGGCAAAACAAAACTGATAGATCAGAGAGAAATATGAAGCTATAATAATCATGCATAATAGAATTCAGAGAAGACTCAATTACTTTCAATGAATAATCTGATCATAAACCCACAATTCATGGGATCCCAACAAACCCAACGCAAAAGAAGGTTACATGGGATAGATATCACCACGAGAATCGCGGTGAACTTTGTATTGTAGATCAAAGATAGATAAGAAGCCATCTAGGTACTAGATATGGACCCGTAGGTATGTGGTGGACTACTCACACATGGCCTCCATGATCAATTCCCCCTCCGGTAGAGTAACGAAAAAGGTCTCCAGATGGCCTCCCATCAAAACAAAGACTTGTGGCGGTGGAAAAAGTGCTTTGGGTGGCTCTCTGTTGGTTTCTCGATCTTAGAGAATTTATGGAGGTGGAATTAGGTCAAACGGATCTATGAGGGGCCCAGAAGGCGTCACGGTATGGCTAACCCCTGGGCGCGCCTTGTTTCCTTGTCGTCTCCTCGTGCCCCTTCATGACTCCTCCCGAAGCTTCATGGGTCGCTTTTTTTTAGAAAACAATTGTCAAAAAAATTCATAGCGTTTAGACTTCATTTGGTACAGATTTCCTCGATACCAAAAATAGGCAAAGAACAGCAAGTGGCACTTGGCACTGGGTTAATAATATAGATCCCAAAATGATACAAAATAGGATATAAAGTATCATATATTTATAATGTAATAGCATATGGAACAATAAAAAAATATAGATACGTTGCAGACGTATCACACAACAGAAGCCCTTTATCTATTTGGGATTTCAGCTTCACATTCTCTTCTTGAAGATATTTGCAATCATGAGCAAAGTTAGTCGTACAAGGTCCATCATTTGAATCAATGCGACACATGGAAGAGAGGTCCTTCATGGTAGTAGCTTTAAGTTGAGCATATGACTAGGTTAGTGCAATAAGGTCACCTTTAACAACGTTGGAACTTTTCACAAGGATCTCATGTTCCGAAACAATCTTCGAGTTATCAACTAAAATTTTCTAATATTTAAGAGTGAGAGTGTCTTTCTTCTGAAGAGAAAATTGTAAATCATCATTGATTTTAACAAAGTCAATGTCATGGGAGGGCAACGCTTCCTCAAGTGATGCTCTACTAGCACTCTTCTCATGTAATTCATGCTCGAGGAGTTCAACTCTCTCTTTTTCCTCTATAAGGAGGTTTTCAACATTCTCAATAAAGTCATCATGTTCGGCAAGTGACTTGAGGAGATCGCTAAATGAGCACGAACCTCACCATGAAGAGTTTTCATGAAATCCATCAAGGATTCCTCATCATGATCCACACTAACCTCACACACATCCTCCAGTATCTCACATGAGATATTGGTAGTGCGGTTAGTGGACTAGATGATTTGGACTCAGTGTTTACCTATTTAGCCATCAGGCATCGATCAGTGAAGCGGTTGTTCTCATTGGGTGAGTCGATGAGGTTAGTGGGGAGGAGGAGGTAGTAGCATGCATGGCAATTGCGGCCATGCCCACTTAGTCATCATCTTCGTCATCCTCATCTGTGGACCTATACTTCTCATGAACAAGCGCCTTGTCATCTTTCCTCTTTGTGAACTTGGAGAATTTCTTCTTCTTGAGCACAACCTTGTCAGATTTTTCTTCACGTCTTTCACATGGGAAATCATGCACAAAGTGTCTTGGCTATCACAATGGTAACACTTTATTTTTCCAAAGGTCCTTCCTTGAAGATTATTCCCTTTACTCGCCATGGTACCCAAATATTTATTGACCAAGATAGCCAAGTCTTCCGCAAAGTCATTTTTCGGGATAGTACTCTCACCATCATCCTTGCAACTTTCTTCAAACACTTATTCTTCTCTAGATTATTGAGCGACCATCTTTCTTGACCTTCAACGCAAGATTTCTATTCTAGGTGGCTTGATTACTTGCAAAAGTCTTCCTTGACTTGGTCTCCAATAGCACATGGGTGGAGAAGGTAGAGACGCTGTCGGGACCCCGATCCTAAGCCATAGGAATCCAGCCTGTAACACATCGCATCCCTTTGCGGTCTCACGCACGGTTAACTCCACGGCTGCAGCCTTACCTTAGTCGGGACCGTTTGCGTCTTTTGACTCACGTATGCGATAGTGTCGCTAGCAATCCAATGTCAAAGAACCCGGATCGACATGTCTAGTCATAAACCAAAGTGGCAGTACCGCACAAGGACAGGCATACATGACCCAACAAAGCAGGTGTCGGTCATCAGCGAATGTAGACGAGTCGTAGCAAGCTACAAGGACTCCATTACATCGCGTGACATTTCCCCAAAGGGGACAGACCCAGCAGCTAAGAAGGACACATGCCGGTCAACCAATGTGTCCGGAGCAGTAGCGAACTACCAAGGCTCATTGGATCACAAAGGGGCATTTCCTCGTAAGGAGTGCTACTAAAGTTCACGACTAGGTAATCGAACCCCATACATATCAAGTACGACACACGTACGCATGGCATACCGATATGTATAGACACATCGATGGCATCACAACAAAATCATAAACATACAAGCTTTATTTAAGAGGCTCGGAAGATCCACACACATAATATTACACATTAAGGGTCTCACGACCCATAATAGCAGTCATTCAGTTACAAGCCAGCGGAAGAGTTATAAACTGTCTGAGTACAGACAGGACAACTAGAAGGCACATGGCCTGACTATACTACAGACCAACATAGGGCCAGATCGTAGCTGGGACACCAGCTACTCGTCGTCGTCGATGTCTACGAAGAACCCTCCATTAGGGTCATTAGCAACCTCTGCAACATTTATTAAACAAACATGAGTATGAAGGTACTCAGCAAGACTTTAGGATAACTAACTACTCATGCAAGGTATCAAAAGGTATTGTGGGGTTTCATGCGGAAAGCCAGCATTTGACTCGTGGCTAGACAACTTGCATTTTTAAATAATTTTGACAACTTGATTTCTCGCACACGAGTCCACTAACACCACAACAATACACTATCGTGGAATCATTCCGTCTCCGAACGGAAATGCCGTCCACGACACTCACGCTTATCTTCGCAATTTTATGAGTAGCCATTGAAGTTATCTATGAACAACATATGTCTCCAAGTAGTCCATATCCGCGGACGCGGCTATTCGAATAGATCATAACCCTGCAGGGGTGTACTTCGTCACACACGCTCTCGCCACTTATCTCCATGTGCATGTCATGCACCTCGGCAACCTTCAAGCGGAAGCCCAGCGAGGGAGTCGGCCACGACCGTTATCCACACTAGTACCTAGTCCAGGTTTATCGCCTATCTGAGAGTAACCCGTACGGAAGTCCGGCCGGGGTTTCCGCCACGGCCTCAAACGATGTGCGCAGGGTTCCTGAGCCCACCATCCGGGTGCCACTTGGTACACCGTGCCACTGCCTACCGCATCACGGCCCACCTCTCAGGTCAGCACCATGCACGGCCTCCAGCATTACTATAAACACCAGAAACTACTTGCAACTCCTGGACCGAGTACTACGCGGTTAATAGGCCGAGCGGGGTCATATTTCAGGGCCCAGCATGTGGTAGTATCTAGTCTTGGATTACATACACGGAACTCAGTTCCTAAGGACGGTTCCAATGAAACAACCCGCCATGTACTCCTACACAGCCTTTCACCGGTACCTTTACCAAATCAAGTTCAACACACAACCTTTGCTCACCGAACGCATTCCCACAATTCTGTTCATCTCCCAGATGACAGACCATACACAACTCTAAGCATAGCATGCATAGCAGGATATGGCACATCATAGCTCAAGCAACTACCAGGTATGCTAGGTTGCAAGGTTCGGCTATTTACTATGACAAGGTTAGGTCATGCAAAGGAAGTGGGTTCAACTATCGTGGCAAAAGCAGTTGAAGCATTTGATCTTAATGCAATAAATAGGTGCAGGAGCAAGAACATGGGATTTATCGGGATGATCAAAAGGGTTGCTTGCCTTGTTGCTGAGAGGAGGGACGATATCCGTCAGACGGATATTCGGTGGAATCCGGGGGTGCGGAGCCTACCGAAATGAATGGCAACATTCAATAACAATCATATGCAATCAAAATGATGCATGAGCATGGCATTAGAATGCAAGGTGATAAGTTATTATAATCAATATGTATTAGGTTTAGAGTTGATTTGAATCACATTCGAATAACAATTCAAACGAGGTAGTCTCGAATACCGGTTTAATTGATTCGACCTGATGCTCAGATCAACTTGATGTTAACATGCATGAGATGTCATGTGAGGGTACAAATTTGTAATTAGGACAGTGTGTGATCATGGCATTCATAATGAAATTTGAATATTTTCCAAATTCCATTTAAAAAGTAATTATAAGAGTTGAATTATTCCTTATTCTACATGTTAGGGTTCTGTAACTTTTTCAAACATGGTTGCAAATATCATATTCAGAATCCTTGAATTTTTCTGATACTTTTTCATATATAAATTATTTTCATTGGAGTTACAGATTAATTTCTATGATTTTTACAAGTTTTAGCAATTTCCTGGAATTATTTCTATACTGGAAATTCTCTTTATTGCATCAGCCTGACGTCAGCAGGTCAGCCAACCTGTTCAGGTCAAACCTGACAAGGGGGACCCACTGGTCAGTGACCCAGGGGCTAACCCCGCGCTGACCAGCCCCTAATTGGGGTTTGACCAGGCGTGGGGCCCTCTGGCAGTGACTGAGGGGAGGGCAATTACGCCCTAATGGTCGGCCACGTCGACGCCCACCGGAGGGTGGTCGCCGGCGACCAAGCCCGTGGCGGAGGGCTCGCCATAGACGACCTAAACGGTGCTGCACGGCACCAATTCGAGCGCGGTTTGCAGCTACGGGACGCTGGCGAAGTAGCCGAACTGGCAGGGGCATCAGGGGAGGCTAGGGTCGCCGGGAGAGGCGCCGGCGACGAGCCAAAGCGGCGGCCGAAGCTCGGCCTCCCGCGGTTGATGGCTCTAGGGCACGGGGAGGACAGCTAATGGGCTCATCACACTCCTGGAGGCTCCAGGAGCTCGATCCCTAGCTCGAGCGCGTGGAACAGACACCACAGTGACGGCGACGACATGACCGGCGGCGAGGAGCTCTCGGCCTTGGTGGGGAACGGGGCTACGGTGCACGGAAGAGCATGGGGTAAGAGGGGAAACGAAGACGAGCTCATGGCGGTTCTGATGGTGTTGTTGTAGGGCTCGGGGGTGCGCCGGAGGGAGCGAATCGACGGGAGAGGTCCGGCGGCCGGAGGTGGAAGACGATGGCGTTGGGGCGATGCAGAGCTCGGGGAGACTTCGGCTTCTGCAGGGATGACCAGACCGACGAGGCGGAGCTAACGGCGTGCTCAGCAAGAGGATGCTAAGGCTAGGGGCACGGGCAGCTCGAGCTTTGCTCGGCTCCAATGGCGGCAGAAGGGGAAGGAGAGATCCGGGAGGAGGGAGAGAGCTGACGCTGGGAATGGATAGAGGAGGCCTCGGGGAGCTTATCCCCGGCCTTGCCAGCGCGAGGCGGCGGCCACGCAGGCGCACAGGTGCGTGGCTGCGCCGGAGAAGGCGGCGGCCACCTCCTGCTCCTACTGGCGCGAGGGAGGAGACGACTCGGGGAGATGGGCCGGGCCAGGCTAGGCGACAGGTAACCTCTTTTCCATTTCCTTCTGTTTTATTTCTGTTTTAATTTCTGACATTGATTTGCTATTTATTTCAGCTCCAAAAAGGTTGTAAAAACTATTTTAAACACACCTGAATATTTGTTATAATATTCCCAACCATTTCCAAAGTTTTCAACATTTTTGAAAATTTATAGTTTCTGATTTCAAATTTAAAATTTGAAACCAGTGGCTTTTTTGCATTAATTTAAAATGCCTAAAGTGTCAAGAAAATAGTTTTCTCCAATGCTCATTTACTTTCATGATTTAACAGAAAGTTTGAACTTTTCTTGAGGCCATTTTGGGTTCATTGATTTTAACTAGTTTGAGATTTTCTTTATTTAAAGTAGTGGCTAGGGTTTTGAGTTTTTCCTTTGCCACTTTCTTGTTCTTGTTGAAAATTCTTAGATGCAAATGCAAAGAAGACATGAGCACAAGACTAACTTGCTTAAGGTGTCAGGGATGTGACAGACGACTTGAGTCGCGGTCAACTTGTGATAGTCCACACATTGGTAAATCATCATCACATAGTGTGTTCCATTAGAAAATTGCATCAGTGAACTTGTCCTTTATGAAATCATCATTTGCCCAAGAGCATCCAATGGTTCTCAAATTTAACACAAGAGACTTCAACCTTCGGTACACTTCCTCCGCGGTCTCGCCATCATTTCAGACAAATTGACCTCTTTCTTGATCAAGGCCAACCGAGATCTTCAAATTGCTTCATCACCCTCGAGGGGCTCTTCAAGGCTGTCCCAAATTTCCTTTACGGTCTTGAGAAGTGCAATGGAGTCACTGTACTCATCGGTCATGACATTGTGCAAAATGTTGTGGGTGGTTGCATTGAGGTGATCATCAACCGCTTCCCTTGGGGTGATATGATTAGGTCCTTGTGGTTGAAACCATTGACCACAATCACCACAATCATGTAGATGCACTTCAAATGTGAGATTTCATATCTAGGTTTCACTTGGCAAACGCATTAGCTTTCAAAGGGGGTGGAGGCCAAACAAACTAATGTGAGGATGTTTCAAGGGTTGAGGTGAGTAAAATGGTTCCGTGACATTGTACCTAGGCTCCTGGGTTCGACCTGGTGATCCAAGGGGTTCCCTTGAGTCATCTACATCAAAGACCTCATTTGGAAATGAGTTTGAAGAGGATGTTGATGTATTTAAGTGTGCATCAATTTCCTCTTTGACTGAGGAGTGGACCTCTTTCAACAATGCGGTTTTGAGTGCAAACATGTTAAGAAAATCCATCACGGTTAAAGGGGAAACTGGTCTGGGTGGGGCTACTGGAGCATTGGCTTGAGGTATCACGACCTCGGTGTTAGAGCATATTTCTCCATGTGTGGTTTTGGTAATTGATGAAAATACCTATGGACTAACGGTTTGTTTGAGATTTATTTCAAGAATTTGTCCATAGGAATTTCGTAAAGTCCAATTGTTGGTTTCAAGGAGTTTATGTGATGACCAAGGTGGTATTTGAGGATTTATCCAAAGATTGTTCATGTGAGAGTTGAGCTTATTGAAATTATGTCTTGAAGAAGAATATTGTGTGAACATTCATGTTTACCTTCAAGACGTCATATTTATGAAGAGAATATAAGAGACAAGATTAATCAAGGAATAAGTACAAAGAGTGGATTCAAGTTGATCAACACGCAAAGCATAGAAGATGTACCACGTGGGATCAAGTGATCCCATGGTATGGTATGTATTATCCATTATGCTTTGTGTAATAACCCATAGTCTTTGTGAGGTTTCCATGTGGGGTTACGTATATTTCTATGGGATTGCATCAAAAACAAGATCTCTTAAAACCCATGCAGGATGACATCAAGTGGTGATTGTCATCAAGTTTGCAGTGTGGAAGTTCAAGTGGAGCATCACGAGGAGACCATACATGAAGCTTGTCGTCCATTGTGGTGACAATGGACTTGTGAAGATGTGTCGAAGAGAGTCTCACCCATAGTGGTGTGACATCCCCGGATTATGCTACAGTAATCATTGTAATTATGCTACAGTGATGGCCAAGATTAAGATCCATTTTGCTAATCCAATTGTTGATCACCGTTGGCATCAAGATCCAACCCAATTTTCTTGCAATTCAAATTCATTGGAAAAGTGGAATTAAAAGTTTTGCAAACTTCGAAATAAAAATCATGCCTCGGTTACAAATAATCCCTAAGTTATTATAAAATTGGAACCAACATTTTATCGTATCATTAGGTGCCTCAAGACCATTGTTAATAGATGCCAAAAAAATATTAAAAGCCTTATTGGATTATAATATTTTTCCTTTAGTTTTCAGGAGCCTTTAAAATGATGGTGGCCATGCCAAATATTGCTTGCAATATTGGGCATGTTATCTTCCTTCTTGTAGAGTTACTTTATAAGTAAAATAAAATAAAAACAGAACTAGTAAAAGAAAAACTGAAATAAAAATGAACAAAAAAGAAAACAACAAAAGAGAACAAAACACCCGAGCTGGGCCAGCCGGCCCACCTAATCTACCCAAATCGGCCCACTAACCTTGGGGGTATAAAAACCCCACCTAAACCTAACCCCCCCAAACCCTACCCTCATTCCCACCCGAGCCGCCACCAGGCACCCTCACAGCACGAGGGACTGGATCCCCTCGTTACCCCTCACTCACTCTCGTTCACCCCCACCAACTCCCACCGAGCGACTCCCCTCGTCCCCCAGATCGCTACCAGAACCCCACCCCACAAGGCCTCCCTCGTCAGCTCTCCCTCTCCTCTCGTGGGGAGGCCAACCCCCACGCAGCCCCACTCCCCAGGGAAGCCGAGCCCCTCGATCCCCACCGAACCCCGCCGCGGGGCCACCTGCACCTCCTCCTCCGACCGGATTCAGCCACCGGCCCACCTCCGTCGCCCGCCGCCCGCAACGCCGCCGGCCTCCTCCAAACGGGCCTCCTCGGCCGACCCTCCCCACCGACCGAGCCCCTCCTCCTCCGGCCGAGCACCTCCACAAGCTCCCCCACGCAGACCATGTTCAATAAAATTGAGTTTAGCTAATCATATTACTAATAAACTCCCACTCAAATAGACATCCCTCTAGTCATTCGAGTGTCGCATGATCCAAATTCACTTACTCAAGTCCGATCATCACGTGAGTTGAGTATAGTTTCAGTGGTGAACATCTCCATGTTGATCATATCAACTATATGATTCATGCTCGATCTTTCGGTCTATTGTGTTCTAAGGCCATGTTTGTACATGCTAGGCTCGTTAAGTTTAACTCGAGTGTTCCCTGTGTGCAACTATTTTACACCCGTTGTATGTGAACGTTGAGTCTATCACATCCGATCATCACGTGGTGTCTCGAAACGATGAACTGTCGCAATGGTGCACAGTCGGGGAGAGCACAATTTTATCTTCAAATTTTAGTGAGGGATCACCTTATAATGACACTGTAGTTCTAAGCAAAATAAGGTGCATAAAAGGACTAACATCACATGCAAATCATAAGTGACATGATATGGCCATGATCTTGTGCTTCTTGATCTCCATCACCAAAGCACCGGCATGATCTTCATCGTCACCCACGCCAAACCATGATCTCCATCATTGTGCCGCCATCGAGGTTGTTGTGCTATCTATGCTATTACTAATAATGCTACTACCTAGCAATATAGTAAACGCATCTGCAAGCACAAACGTTAGTTTAAAGACAACCCTATGGCTCCTGCCTGTTGCCGTAGCATCGACATGCAAGTCGATATTTAACAATTACAACATGATCATCAGATACATCCAATATATCATATCATGTCTTTGTCCATGTCACATCACATGCATACCCTGCAAAAACAAGTTAGCCGTCCTCTAATTTGTTGTTGCATGTTTTACGTGGCTGCTATGGGTATCTAGTAAGATCGCATCTTACTTACGCAAAGCCACAACAGTGATATGCAAATTGCTATTTAACCTTCTCCAAGGACCGCCTCGGTCAAATCCGATTCAACTAAAGTTAAAGAAACACATACCCGCCAGTCATCTTTATGCAACAAGTTGCATGTCTATCGATGAAACCGGTCTCTCATAAGTGTACGAGTAAGGTTGGTTCGGGCCTCTTCAATCCAATAATACCGTCGAATCAAGAAAATACTAAGGAGGGCAGCAAATTGAACATGAATGCCCACAAACTCTTTTGTGTTCTACTCGAGATATCATCTACGCATGAACCTAGCTCAAGATGCCACTGTTGGCGGAAGGTTGCATGGGAAACAAACATTTTCCTACGCACACGAAGATCATCATGGTGATGATCATCTACGAGAGGGAGATCGGGTCTACATACCCTTGTAGATCGCTAAGTGGGAAGCATTAACAAACGTGGTTAATGTAGTGGAACGTCTTCGTGATCCAAATCTCCGTCGTCCCACGATCCGTCCCGATCTAGCATCGAACGAACGGCACAGCCGCATTCAGCACACGTACAGCTCGATGATGATCTCCACCTTCTTGATCCAGCAAGAGAGATGAAGAGGTAGCTGAATTGTCCGGCAGCACTGAAAGTGCGTTATATCGACTAGAGGGGGGTGAATAGGAGATTTTTAGAATTTCATCACTGAGGAAATTCCTTTTGAGGAAATTCCTCACTGATGACTAACTCACAGCGGAAACAGTAAAGGATCAGGAGTGCAAAGTTTCACTACAATAGTTTTTCAGTATGAGGAATGTGAAAACAGATTGCACAGTAAGCAGGCACGCAGAAAACAGATGAGGATTAACTTGCGTGAAGAATTTGGGGTTGAGGAATTTCAGAGAAAGTCTTCAGCAAATTCTTCAAACAGTGATAGTGAAAGTCATCAACACATAATCTGAGGAATATAAAGAGTTGAGGAATTAGAACCCGTTTCACAGCGAAGACAGTAGTTGATGACCCAGTTCCAAGTGCTGTGACAGTTGTACATCTGGTTTGGAGCGGCTTGGTATTGAAACCAAAAGACACACAGTCCCGGGACACACAGTCCCTACCGTATTCTCCTTGGTCTAAGAACACACAGTCCTCGCCCAACACTCGTGGTAAGTCTTCAGGGCAGACTTCCAAACCCTCACAAACTTGGTCACCCGACTATCCACAATTGACTCCTGGATTGCTCTAGACCATGACACCTAACCGTCTGGATGATGCACAGTCCTCAAAGGTAAAAGGCTTCAGTCCCACACAGGAACAACTTCTTCAGTGATGCTCAATCACTTGGTTCTCGGTTTGTGGTTTGGTGTTTGGGGTATTTCCTCACTGATGAATTACTCTCGAAGACTCTGAGGAATTGGGTTGCTCTTATGACAAGTGTCAGTTTCTAACGGAGCAGCCAACCAGCTAATGGTTGTGGGGGTGGCTATTTATAGCTTGGGAGCATCCCGACATGATTTGACACTAATGCCCTTAAATAATATAACCGTTGGTGTGGATTAGACCAATGATGTGGCATGGCTATCGAAACGGTCGGAACCCTCAATTGTGAGAGTCCTCATGTCACTCATATTCTTCACTTGAGGCTTTTGGTAGGATTAGGCTTGGGTTGAGCATCATGAGGAAATTCATTCCAAAGTGTTACCTCGACCCCCTTTAACAGTACGGTGTTCCTATTACTCAAGTGTGAAATATTTCTGTTTCATCAATATTAGCTTGCATCCTATCAAGTATTTCCTCAGGTCTCTAGCAACTTCTTCAGATGATGATTTTCATCTGGAGACCTGGCCTGCAGAAGTGATTAGTTCAATTTCTTCACCACCCACATCTGAAGGAGTGGTAAAGCATTCATCATCTTGCGAGCACCATATGAGAAAGGAGGCATTGAAGCTAATGCACTTCTCTTAGCAGTAGGGGGGTTAAAGTACTCATATGGATATGCAGAGAACTGGTTTGAGGATTTATGAACATAATGATTTGAAGAGTAACGCTCATATTCCTATTCCTTGTAGTTTCCCTACATGTTAGAAGCATTAGCACGGGTACGAGCATAGTTTTGACCAGTTGAGGATTTTCATCCTCTTGAAGACTTTGGTCCTCCTGAGGAATTTGATCTGGGGTTCAAATTCTTCAATGGTGGTGTCATGAAGACATTCACTTGAAGATTTTCAAGGCAACTTTTGGGAACCCAGATTTTCCTCAAGGGAGGGCCATTCCTGCAGTTAGTTCCAATATATCGAGCAAATACTTCACCATCTTGATTTTTGAACAGTTTATAGTTTGAGTCAAATGACTCATCTGAGGAATAGGATAATTCACATGAAAAACCAGTTAGATTGGATGGATCGAAAGGAGGCCCAGTAGCAGCAACCCACGAGGTTTTAGGATACTGCTCAGGTTTCCAATAAGATCCATCAGCATTCAATTTCCTCTCAAAGGCAATTCCTTCTTTCCTCGGGTTCCTGTTCAAGATCTGCTTTTTGAGCACATCACAAAGGGTTTGATATTCTTTGAGACTTTTGTATATGCCTGTCACATACAATTCCTTCAGCCCTGCATTTTCATCAGTGACATGTGTGTTTTCCTCAAGTGAGGAATTTGACACTACAGGAGCAGTTGAAGAATTTGTAGCAATAGAAGCATTTGATGATTCTGGTGAAGAATTGGCAGTTTCACGTTCAATGCATTTCAGGCATGGAGGAACGAATTCAGTTTGAGTAGCGTTGATCTGTTGAGCTAGTAATGAATCATTTTCCATACGAAGATCATCATGAGAAATCCTCAACTTCTCTAGATCAAGCTTCCTTTGAAGAACTTCATGGGAAAGTTTATCATGATTAGCGAGGAGTGTATCATGACAATCTTGAAGATTATCAAATCTAGACTGAAGACTTTTCACATCTTCAGTGAGGATTTGGGTAAGATTCATTTCATCATTCAACAGATCATTGCTTCTATCTAGCAGTTTCTGAAGCTTTTCCAAGGCAGTTTGTTGTTTAGTGGCAATGATAGCAAGTTTAATGTAACTGGGTTTTTTATAATCATCAGGTTCACAGTCACTTGAATCAGAGGAGGAAGCATCATTCGGTACCTTTGAACCTTTTGCCATGAAGCAATAGGTTGGAGCAAAGTCATCAGCATAGTCATCAGTGTGGATGGGGTTATCATCTTCTTCAAGGTTGAAGATTGACTTGCTGATGAAAGTGGTTGCAAGTGCAAGACTGGCATGTCCGGATTCTGAGTCTTCATCAGAACCCTCCTCTTCATCACATTCCTCTGATTCTGCCTCGGAATCCATTTCCTTGCCAATAAGTGCTCGAGCCTTTTTGAAACTAGTCTTCTTGTGCGATGAGGGCTTTGAAGATGAGGATTTTGAAGATTTCTTCTTCTTCTTCGTGTCATCGGAACTTCCATCCTTGTATTTCTTCTTCTTTGATTCATTTCCCCAACGGGGACAATCAGCAATGTAGTGACATGATTTCTTGCATTTGTGGCAGGTTCTTTTCTTGTAGTCCTCAGATGAAGATTCTGATTTCCTCATATCTCTTCTTGAAGATTTACCGAACTAGCCACGTCGTGTAAACCTCTGGAATTTCCTCACGATCATTGCAAGCTCCTGTCCAAATTCTTCAGGGTCACCAATGCTATCATCCGAGTCTTCTTCTTCAGATGAGGAAATTGCTCTAGCCTTCAGTGCACGTGGTCTAGAATAGCTTGGTCCATATAGATCTTTCTTTTCTTCTTGCTGGAATTCATGAGTATTTAGTCTTTCGAGTATATCAGCTGGATCAAGCATCTTGTAGTCTGGTCTTTCTTGAATCATCAGGACTAAAGTATCAAATGAAGAATCCAAAGATCTTAGCAGTTTCTTCACAACTTCGTGATCAGTAAAGTCTCGAGCTCCCAGTGCTTGCAGCTCATTTGATATGTCAGTGAGGCGATCAAAGGTATCTTGGCAGCTTTCATTGTCAAGCCTCTTGAAGCGATTGAAGAGATTGCGAAGAACATCAACACGAGAATCACGCTGGGTTGATACTCCTTCATTTACTTTGGACAGTCTCTCCCAAATAAGTGTTGCTGAGCCCAAATCACTCACTCTTCCCAACTGGCTTGGGCTCAGATGGCCACAGATGATATTCTTCGCTTGAGAATCAAGTTGCTTGAATTTCTTCACATCGGCAGCAGAGACACTAGCAGAGATGATGGGGACGCCATGTTCCACAATATACCAGAGATCATTGTCAATAGCTTGTAAATGCATCTGCATCTTGGTCTTCCAAAAGGGAAAGTTATTTCCTTCGAAAGTAGGACATGCTGCAGTAACCTTAATCATGCCTGTAGTCGACATAACTAAAACTCGAGGTGGTTAAACCAAAATCACACAGAACAACGGAGTACCTTGCTCTGATACCAATTGAAAGTGCGTTATATCGACTAGAGGGGGTGAATAGGAGATTTTTAGAATTTCATCACTGAGGAAATTCCTTTTGAGGAAATTCCTCACTGATGACTAACTCACAGCGGAAACAGTAAAGGATCAGGAGTGCAAAGTTTCACTACAACAGTTTTTCAGTATGAGGAATGTGAAAACAGATTGCACAATAAGCAGGCACGCAGAAAACAGATGAGGATTAACTTGCGTGAAGAATTTGGGGTTGAGGAATTTCAGAGAAAGTCTTCAGCAAATTCTTCAAATAGTGATAGTGAAAGTCATCAACACATAATCTGAGGAATATAAAGAGTTGAGGAATTAGAACCCGTTTCACAGCGAAGACAGTAGTTGATGACCCAGTTCCAACTGTTGTGACAGTTGTACATCTAGTTTGGAGCGGCTTGGTATTGAAACCAAAAGACACACAGTCCCGGGACACACAGTCCCTACCGTATTCTCCTTGGGCTAAGAACAAACAGTCCTCGCCCAACACTCGTGGTAAGTCTTCAGGGCAGACTTCCAAACCCTCACAAACTTGGTCACCTCGCTATCCACAATTGACTGCTGGATTGCTCTAGACCATGACGCCTAACCGTCTGGATGATGCACAGTCATCAAAGGTAAAAGGCTTCAGTCCCACACAGGAACAACTTCTTCAGTGATGCTCAATCACTTGGTTCTCGGTTTGTGGTTTGGTGTTTGGGGTATTTCCTCACTGATGAATTACTCTCGAAGACTCTGAGGAATTGGGTTGCTCTTATGACAAGTGTCAGTTTCTAACGGAGCAGCCAACTAGCTAATGGTTGTGGGGGTGGCTATTTATAGCCTGGGAGCATCCCGACATGATTTGACACTAATGCCCTTAAATAATATGACCGTTGGTGTGGATAAGACCAATGATGTGGCATGGCTACTGAAACGGTCGGAACCCTCAACCGTGAGAGTCCTCATGTCACTCATATTCCTCACTTGAGGCTTTTGGTAGGATTAGGCTTGGGTTGAGCATCATGAGGAAATTCATTCCAAAGTGTTACCTCGACCCCCTTTAACAGTACGGTGTTCCTATTACTTAAGTGTGAAGAAAACAAAACAGAAAGAGTAAATCTTCATGCTTCAAAGTCTTGAGAATGATTTTCTTCAGGACACACCGAATTCCTAAATTTCAATATCTTCATGAGGAATATCAATTTCATTGCAGATTCTTCGCGATTCAATTCTTCAGCTTCATACCAATTTCTTCAACCGAAGATATACATTTTTAGGGGTCGATATTCATCAAATATTTCAAACTCCTCAGTGACTTATAGATCATGTGTACACTCATGAACACATTCGATACTTAACCTATAAGTCTTCTAACCACCAAAATCAATAAGGGGCACTAGATGCACATACAAGCACGACGGCGTAGCGGTGATGATGGTGGAGCTACTCTGGCAGGGCTTCGCCGTGTCGTACCGATCTAGCTGCGATGTGTCACGAAGTAGTGGAGGGAGAGAGGTTTGCACAGAGGCTTGAGGTGCAAAAACCCTCTCAAACCTCCACTATATATAGGAGGAACCAAGGGGTGGCTGCCTTGCCTCCTACTCCAAGTAGGAGGAGTCGGACGAGCCATGGAGGAAGGTCTCCTCCTCCACTCGGTTTGGTGGAAGAGTCATTTCCTTCTTGCCCATCTCCTCTTTTTTTTCCTTTCCTTTAATTTTGCTTTAGCCGAAATAGCACTATTGGGCTGGCCTCACCAGCCCACTAAGGGCTGGTGCGCCACCCATGGGCCTATTAGGTTCTCTCCCGGGTGGGTGGCCCCTCCCGGTAAAACCCTGGAACCCATTCGTCACTGCTCGTACTTTACCGGTAATGCCCGAAATCTTTCCGGAAGCCAAATGCAACAGTCCTATATATCAATCTTCATTTCCGGACCATTCTGGAGACACTCGTGACATCCTGGATCTCATCCGGGACTCCGAACAACATTCGGTTACCAACATCAATAATTCAACTATACCGAAAACTTCACCGAACCTTAATTGTGCAAACCCGCGGGTTCGATAACAATGTAGACATGACCGAGACACTCTCTGACCAATATCCAATAGCAGGACCTGGACATCCATATTGGATCCTACATATTCTACGAAGATCTTATCGGTTGAACCTCTATTTTAAGGATTCACACAATCCCGTATATCATTCCCTTTGTCCACTTGCCCGAGATTCGATCGTCGGCATCTCCATACCTATTTCAATCTCGTTACCAGCAAGTCTCTTTACTCATTTCGTAATACAAGATCTCGTGACTAACTCTTTAGTCACATTGCTTGCAAGGCTTGTTTGTGATGTTGTATTACCGAGTGGGCCCCGAGATACCTCTCTGTCACATGGAGTGACAAATCCCAGTATTGATCCATGCTAACTCAACGAACACCTTCGGAGATGAATGTAGAGTACCTTTATAGTCACCCAGTAACGTTGCGACGTTTAATACACACAAGGCATTCCTCCAGTGTCAGTGAGTTACATGATCTCATGGTCATAGGAATGAATACTTGACATGCAGAAAACAATAGCAACAAAATGACACGATTATATCCTACGTTTATAGTTTGGGTCTTGTCCATCACATCATTCTCATAATGATTTTATCCCACCATCAAGTGACAACACTTGTCTATGGCTAGGAAATCTTAACCATCCTTGACCAACAGGCTAGTCAACTAGAGACTCACTAGGGACATTGTTTTGTCTATATATCCACACATGCATTTATGTTTCCATTCCATACAATTATAGCATGGATAATAAACGATTATTTTGAAACAAGAAATATAATAATAACTATTTTATTATTGCCTCTAGGGCATATTTCCAACAATGCCCCGACCTTATACATCTACAACTGTTACTTAACTTAAGTGTTGCTCCGGGATTGCTTCCTCGCAGGGAGTGGAGGGAGAATCTCTGGGCGTGACCTCATATTAATATTGCTGCAACAATATGACTATTATTTGTGTTAACTATTCTGCTCTCGTCTATTGCTGCAAGACCCCTGAAGATGCTAGTCTTCGATAGGACTAGGCCTTCCCTCTCTTTCTTGCATTGCTGCAGTCAGTCCACATATAAACCCCTTCCTTTGAAACTGATGCATACTTAGCATAGTTCTGATGTCAGTCTTGCGAGTACTTTGTATGAGTACTCACCGTTGCTTTGCTCCCCCTTTGTCCCCTTGAACCGTTGTTGTGACCAAGTGATGGAGCCCAGGAGATGGAGTATCCCGCCGACAACGACCGCTACCCCCGACGATGCCTACTACTACGTGGAGGCCGCTGAAGACCAGGAGTAGTTAGGAGGCTCCCAGACAGGAGGCCTCGCCTCGTTCGATCGTTGTATATTTTGTGCTAGCCTTCTCTAAGGCACCTCATGTTTCATGTCTGTACTCAGATATCCATTGCTTCCGATATCTCGTGTGTTTATCAAGCTTCTGTATTCTAGCCCTCGAGGTCCCGGGCTTGTAGTATGAAGCTTGTATGTTTTATTTGTGTCTTGAATTGTGTTGTGATATCTTCCCGTGAGTCCTTGAGCTTGGGCATACGCATTTGCGTGTATGATTAGCGTACGATCAAATCGAGGGCGTCACAAATTGGTATCAGAGCCGACTGTCTGTAGGTAGCCCCATTTCCAACTCCTTGGCCGAAGTTGAGTCTAGTGCTTGAAAAACTTACTAACTTTGATGTTGTGGCTTACGGGCCCACATCTCAATTGGGTGGTATTAGTATCTTTTACTCCTTTTCTATACTCTGGGTTCTACTCTCTCTTCTCTTTCGGGTTAAAAATTTTGCTTACTCTAACTCTAGGTTCTCGTAAATAGTTCCTCCCGAAGTGCCCAGCAATTCCAGACGATGGCTTGATTCCTCAGAAGACTCCAAAGATACTCTCCGATGTTCTCTCGGAAGCTGGTGCTCATCGCTTCTGCAATTTCCCTTCCTCCGTCAACCCCTATGAATGATGACATACAAATGTCGTTCATACTTTCTTTTCCAATTGCTCTTGTTTTACGAGATGCAACAAATTATTTTATCGGGGATTCGTTCGTCATCAGTTTTCATGGGTTTCGAAAGTTCTTTGAATTGCTATTCGATCTTTCAGAATCCCCAGTAGCCTATTGCTCTTGACCTTTCTCACCTGCTTGCATTATGGTTAAATCCATATGTCTAGCCGCCTTCATTACAATCAATTGTGATTTTCCTATGATCTTATTGATTCTACCTTTGTGTGAATGCACACAATCATCTGTTGATACTCATAAATTATCTTTCTGGCTCAGATGTCCTTCCACATAGAGTTGGTTCGCGGCAAATCAACCTTGGTTGATTGTCCATCTAAGTCCTTTCAACTTGTTGTATTTGATCGGAGCTTCTGATTCTGATACACAACCGGGAAATCATAAATTCCTTTGTTATTTAAGTATCGATATTTTTCAGATGTTCTACAATCTGATGCCTTGCATTTTACCTCCCTCTGATTGAGTACCGACACTCACATGAGGTCCTTTGTGGACCGTCAAACCCATTGTTGGGTTATTATCCAACGAGATCCTTTGCTTTCAAAAATTCGTGTGATATGCGTCCCCTGACACATGATGCCATTGGTAAATTTTGTTTTCTCCCTCTGATAAATTGTATCATATGCTTTTGTCGGCCATGCTCTGTTGTCAAGCATGTGTTAATTACTCTTGAAGTTTGTGGTATATGTTCCTAAGATACCCCGATGGGTTGAACTATGCCTTCCTAAAACAATATGATCCGACGAGTTTTCATGAGTCTTACTCTTCTAGTGTTTTGCCGGATATTCTTTCAAAGCTACAACCTGGTCAAAGGCGAGGAGTAAATGGTGGGTGATGCACTGATGAAATAGGAGTCGACCTTGAACTTTGTGTTCATGCCCATGGAAACGACGTTGATCTTACCATAGAAGCTTCTCGTATCAATAATCATTCATTCTGTGGTTTAATCTGGTATCTCTTATCTTGTCCTTTGCAATCGTGGTTCAGACCATGTTGTCCTACCTTGACTTCATTCTCAGACGAGTTAACGTACTTGTCTTCTTCAGATCGATACATCGATCCAAGCCTTAATGTTGATCTACCTCCGAGTATTATGCCTTGTAGCTCGAGGATATCACGGAGCTACATAACTTCTTGTGAGCTCCTCATCAACTATGATATTTTCATTTATTCCAGTTTTCCTCGTGTTTTGAGTTATTGGACACTCAAGGGTATCGATAACAGAATCGAGTACGCATTGCGATCCAAGAACTCTTAGTAATCTTCTTTGCTTACGAGTTTGTACTATATCATGTCATTCCAAGTTGTTAAGCTACATCATCATCATCATGTTGGAGCTTGACCATGCTATCTATGTCCTCCATCTCTGGAACACATTTCCAACTATGCATTAAGCTCACATCAAGCTTTCCACATCATATTGGTTGTTTTGAAAGGCAATTTTGATTCTGAGCTAGCAGACTTCACTGTGTTTCCGACAACCTTTAGCTTCACCATTCCTTTGCTTGATTTCGTCGTTGATCAATTACATCTTCGTGAAGCTTCTCGACAAATGTGCCGTGATCACCATCAGCATTCTGAGCTCTTGTAGGGTATCAATCAAATGCATGTTGAGAAATACCATCCCTTCCCCTCGATGAATTGTATTATCATCGACATCCTTGTTGCCTTCCCTCGAAGACAAACGTGTTCATGTTTTGTGTTGTCCTTTGAGTTCCTTGCTAGTTCAGCTTATGTTATCTTCTACCTTGGAGTATTACCATCTTTATGTCAAGAATGTTGTGAACATCGTTGCACCTCTTGAGAATTCTTGATATAGTGATACTTCTCGCCATCATCATTCATTTCTTGGTCACCGTGTTGCTTATAACTGGTATACCGACAAGTGAACTCTGATGTGTGATTCCAATACTTCTGGCAACCCTGTTGTCTTGGAGTTAATGACTCATAGTTTCATTCTTGGTATGTTGGTTGTTGACTCATCATTTTAGTATTGAACGTGCTACTCGTTCCGTATTTCCGAGTGCACCCTTCAGTCAATGTTTAAATTCTTGATGCTTCCTCGAGCATACGTCTTTATATCACTTGATCTGATGAATGTTATCTCCTTGATCTTATAATTTTGGAAATTCATCCCTATCAAAATTTTGAGGGATTATTGTTGAGCACATCAATCACACCCTCAACTTCTCCATGGTTCGTAATGAATCTTTTGAAAGCACTATATTTGTGCCTAGCTCGTGAAGGATATATTTGAGAAGAAGAAGTGTTTTCCCAAGGTTCACGTGCATTCTTGCTGCCGTGAATATGTGAAACTTCTGTTTTGCTCCCTCTAGGATCATCCCAAGTCATTCACGGATGTGCGAAGTGTTATATGTTTTTAAGATTTTCTATCTTCACTTCATAATTTATCTTAGCACCCCAAGCCACTGACTGATTTGATCAAGAAAAATAAGTTCCTTCATAAGAGCTAATTGAGGCTTACACAAGGACCTCGATATCCTCGATGAGGGTTCTCGAATCAGAACTCGGTTGCATTGTGTTGTAAGAATTCCACGTGGGCACGAATGTCTTGACATTGTGTTCATGTGTGTTACAATGCAACTCATAATCCAATACTTGCTTCCCTAGTTCATATCTCGAGAATCTTGCGTTATCATCTCCTCTATTTTTGGTGGTCCCCTTTTCTACTCAGGCATCCTCAGCCTGAGGTGTCCTGACACCAAACAGATCTGAATCTCAGGCAGATGTGATGGTTGGAACATTTCCCAATAATTATAACCTTGTTCTTTATACCTGGTACGGTGATGTCTTGTGTGGCACGCCGGGCCGAAGGACCTATTGTGAAAATTTCTTCCATAGGTTAGGTTAGCCATTTTACCACGAGCAAATTGTATGACTTGTTTTATTAGTTAATTTTGATGAATCCTTTGTGTACCCAAAGTCCAACCTTTATCTGATGACCATGTCGATGCTACCTCGAACCACGAATGTGGTACTTCAGTTGTCTACAAGAACATTGGAAGTGTCATGCTAAAATGTTCTTGATCAATTATCCAAACAATTTTGTATGGGTAAGCATCATGATTCTCCTCGCCCCTTCAACTAAATGGTTATATATTTGATGCCCTATCAAGTATACCATGCTCCGTATGGCTTGGGAAAGTTATACTCTAATACTTGCGTGTGAACACATTTTTCCTTTCCATTGGTCTGTTTGACCTTTTCTTGTAACCTAACTTATCTAGGCAGTGGTAATTCCCTACTTAGGTAAAACCTTGTTATACAACTCTGTCAGTAAGACCCTGTTACTATTGTGGATAACATTCCGGTAGCCGCCGGTGGACGAGAACTTTGCCTATTAGTCCGCCTCGTTCCAACGAGCAGGAAAATGGTTCTATTCGTTCCCTGCCCTTGGTACCAACATTGTTGCCAACATAACTAACAGGCTATCCTCTGACATGTCTTGCTACCTAGACCGTGCAAGATGTCACCGCTCTGCCTACTCTTAGCCCACTTGGTGGACCGATAACCAAAAGTTCCACAGGATCGAAACCTGACTCTCCTATACATCTTTGATTTCATAGTATCCTTTACACTTGGCTTCGTATGAAATTCCATAGCCACCGTCCAATGGAAGGATCACCCTTCAGTCCGGATATTATCCAACATGCTAAAGATTGAGTCCACATTATTCATGAGAACCTGAAGGCTGCTCAGTCTCGTCAAAAGAGTCAGTATGACCGTCATCATCAAGATATGGTCTATCAACCTGGCGAAAAGGCTTATCTGCGTGTCACACCAATGAGAGGTGCACACTGTTTTGGGATCAAGGGCAAGTTAGCTCCTCACTATATTTGTCCTTTCACTGTTCTCGAAAGGCGTGATAAAGTAGCTTATCAATTGGAACTGTCGGTGAACCTTTCTCAGGTTCACGATGTCTTCCATGTATCTTAGCTCCGTCGCTGCTTCAAGGATCATATTTGAGCAATGGATCATGATATGCTTGAGATGCAACAAGACCTCTCTTATAAAGAGCATCCGGTCCGCATTCTCGATCAGACAGAACGACAAACTCGTCGCAAGGTCACCAAGTTCCTTAAAGTGCAATGGTCAAATCATTCTCAAGAGAAAGCCACTTGGGAACGCGAGGATCATCTTCGTGATGAATACCCCGAGCTCTTTCTTTCTACCTCTTAATTCTCGGGACGAGAATCCTTATTAGTAGGGGAGAGTTGTGACATCCCCAGATAATGCTACAGTAATCATTGTAATTAAGCTACAGTGATGGCCAAGATTAAGATAATACATTTTGCTAATACAATTGTTGATCATCGTTAGAATCAAGCTCCAACCAAATTTTCTTGCAATTCAAATTCATTTCAAAAGTGGAATTAAAAGTTTTGCAAACTTTGAAATAAAAATCATGTCTCGGTTGCAAATAATCCTGAGTTATTATAAAATTGGAACCAACGTTTTATCGTATCATTAGGTGCCTCAAGACCATTGTTAAGAGATGTCAAACAATTATTAAAAGCCTTTTGGATTATAATATTTTTCCTATCGTTTTCAGGAGCCTTTAAAATGATGGTGACCATGCCAAATATTGCTTGCAATATTGGGCATGTTATTTTCCTTTTTGTAGCGTTAGTTTATAAGTAAAATAAAATAAAAACAGTACTAGTAAAAGAAAAACTAAAATAAAAATAAGCAAAAAAAGAGAAAAAAAGACCCCAACTAGGCGAGCCGGCCCACCTAATCTACCCAAACCGGCCCACTAACGTTGGGGGGTCTAAACCCCCACCTAAACCTAACCCCCTAAACACTACCCTCATTCCCCCCAGCCGCCACCGGCCACCCTCACAGCACGAGGGACTGGATCCCCTCGTTACCCCCCGCTCCCTCTCGTTCACCCCCACCAACTCCCACCGAGCGCCTCCCCTCGTCCTCCAGATCGCTACCAGACCCCCACCCCACGAGACCTCCCTCGTCAGCTCTCCCTCTCCTCTCGTGGGGAGGTGATGACCCACAAGCGTATGGGATCGCAGCAGTTTTCAAGGGTAGAGTATTCAACCCAAATTTATTGATTCGCCACAAGGGGAAGCGAAAGAATATTCTCAAGTATTACCAGCTGAGTTGTCAGTTCAACCACACCTGAAAGATTAGTGTCTACAAGCAAAGTATCAGTAGCAAAGTGGTATGATAGCAATGGTGCCAGAAACAGGCCTGTTGACGGCACACTATTCCTAACTAGTTGTATCAATGGCGGTAGTAAAGTAACAGCAGTAGTGACAGTAGTAGCAAGGAACAGCAGTAGCAGCAGAGTAACAAGTAACAGCAGTAGTGACAGCAGTAGCAACAGAGCAACAGTAACAGTAGTGACAGCAGAGTAACGTAACAAGGACCAGTAGTAAAAGACTCGTAGGCAGTGGATCGGTGATGGATAAGTATGCCGGATGTGATTCATCATGTAACAGCTATAACACGGAGAGATAAGTAACTAGCTCCCGTTCGTCAATCTAATGTAGGCATGTATTCCTTATGTAGTCATACGTGCTTAGGGAAAAGAACTTGCATGGCATCTATTGTCCATCCCTCCCGTGGCAGCGGGGTCCTAATGGAAACTACTGGATATTAAGGTTCTCCTTTTAATAAAGAAGTGGACCAACGCATTAACACGTGGTGAGTACATGAACTCCTCATACTATGGTCATCTCTGGGAGTGGTTCCGGCTATTGTCACTGCGGGGTTGCCGGGCCATAACACATAGTAGGTGACTACAACTTGCAAGATAGGATTTAAAACACACATATATTGGCGACAACATAATAGGTTCAGATCTGAAATCAAGGCACTCGGGCCCTAATGACAAGCATTAAGCATAGCCAAGTAGTAGCAACATCAATCTAGAACATATTGGATATTAGGGATCAATCCCCGTCAAAACTAACTCGATTACAAGATAGATCTCATCCAACTCATCACCGTCCAGCAAGCCTACGATGAGATTACTCACGAACGGTGAAGAGCATCATGGAATTGGCGATGGAGGAAGGTTGATGATGACGATGGCGACGATTTCCCCTCTCCGGAGCCCAGAACGGACTCCAGATCTGCCCTCCAGATAAAGAACAGGAGGTGGCGGCGCCTCCGTATCGTAAAACGCGATGAATCCTTCTCCCTGATTTTTTTCCGGGCGAAACGGAATATATAGAGCTGAGTTTGGAGGCGGTGGAGCTCTGTGGGCTCCACAAACCTGGTTGGTGCGGCCTGGGGGTGGTCGCGGCCAGTGGGCTTGTGGCCCACTGGCTCACCCCCTCTGGTGGATCTTTGCGCAGGTATATTTCATTAATTCTAGAAAAATTCTCCGTAAATTTTCAGGTCATTCCGAGAACTTTTATTTCTGCACAAAAAGAACACCATGGCAATTCTGCTGAAACAGCATTAGTCCGGGTTAGTTCCATTCAAATCATGCAAATTAGAGTCCAAAACAAGGGCAAAAGAGTTCGGAAAAGTAGATACGTTGGAGACGTATCAACTCCCCCAAGCTTAAAGCCTTGCTTGTCCTCAAGCAATTCAGTTGACAAACTGAAAGAGACAAAAGAAAAACTTTGACGCACTCTGCTTGATCTTGTTGTTGCAACTATGTCTAACTCATAACCAAAATTTCAGCAAGATCACAAGCAAACCACACAAGCAAATGACATCTAGATCTCACTGTAAACTCATATCAATGGCATAATCAGTTAGCGAGCAAATAATAATAAACCTCAAATGTCAACACTTCAATCAAAACAACATGAAGCAGTACGAACAGATTGTATCTCACTAGCTCTTTCTGAGACCGCAAAACATAAATGCAGAGCACCTTCAAAGACCAAGGGCTGACTAAACATTTTAACTCATGGCAAAGAAGATCCAGTCATAGTCATACTCAACACAGTTAAAAGCAAAACACAAAAATGACAGAGGTGCTCTCTAATTGGTGCTTTTATAAGAGGAGGATGACTCAACAGGAACATAAATAGACAGGCCCTTCGCAGAGGGAAGCATTGATTTGCAGAGGTGCCAGAGCTCAAGCTTTGAAAACAGAGATAATAATTTTGGGTGGCATGCTCTCATTGTCAACGCAATGACTAAGAGTTCTCAACATCTTCCACGCTACACATGTTATAGGCGGTTCCCAAACAGAAAAGTAAAGTTTTGACTCCCCCACCACCAATCAATCACACTCCACGGCTAGCCGAATCCTCGGGTACCGTCCATACCAACATCAATCCTGGGGGAGTTTTGTTTGCAATTATCTTTTCGATTTGAGCATGGAACTGGGAATTCCAATTACCGGCCCCTTTCTCGTGAATGGTAGTGAATAAACACATATCGAGGATAACATGCCTAGCATGGAAGATATTGATAGTCCCCTGTCACCACATGAGCGGTTCGGGCACGCAAAACAGATTATTTCTTGAAGGTTTAGAGAGTGGCACATGCAAATTTACTTGGAACGGCAGGTAGATACCACATATAGGTAGGTATGGTGGACTCATATGGAACAACTTTGGGTTTATGGAGGTGGATGCACAAGCAGTATTCCCGCTTAGTACAAGTGAAGGCTAGCAAAAGAATGGGAAGCGACCAACTAGAGAGCGACAACAGTCATCAAAATGCATTGAGATTAACAAACATTGAGTGCAAGCATGAGTAGGACATAAATCACCATGAACATGAACATCATAGAGGCTATGTTGATTTTGTTTCAACTACATGCGTGAACATGCGCAAGTCAAACCACTTGAATCATTCAAAGGAGGATACCATCCTATCATACTACATCATAGTCATCTCAACATTCATGTGGGCATCCAAGACAAACCATTATAAGCTCCTAGCTAAGTAAGCATGGCATAAGCCAGTATGATCTCTAAGTTGTCATTGCAAACATGTTTGTCTCACAACAAAGCTGAATCAGGCATGATGAGCTAGTCATATTTACAAAAACAAAATAGATTGAGTTCATACCAGCTTTTCCAGGCTCAGTCACTTCATCATATATCGTTATTATTGCCTTTCACTTGCACGACCGAACGATGTGAACAATAATAAGTGTGCTCGTGCATAGGACTAAAGCTGGAATCTGCAGGCAAACACAAAGGAGAAGACAAATTAATATGGCTCTTTGAAAGCTAAACAGGTATGCATGCAAGAGCCACTAAACATTGTAACCATGATCTTCTACCTTGACCCAAAGAAAAAGAAAACTATTTACACGGGAAAGCTCCCAACAAGCAAAAGAAGAAAAAGGAAATATTTTTGGGTTTTCTCAAACTAGACATACACACGAAAAGAAAACGAGAAAAGAAAATAAATTAGCATGGATGATACAGTGGCAAAGTGTGAACACCGACGAACAAGGTGAAAGCATAAGCAAGAATGTAAAGTCGGTGAGAAACATGTACTCCCCCAAGCTTAGGCTTTTGGCCTAAGTTGGTCTACTCCAAAGGAGGGAAATAACCAGCTCCGGGATACTCCAGAGTGGACTGAGGATGCCACTGCTGTGTGAGCTCCTCTGGCTCCCATTGATAAACTGGCGTCTGGTACTCGACTGGTGGCTCGGGCACGGGCACCTGTGGTTGGGCTAAGCCCCAATATGCGTAGATGTCCGAGGGCATAATAATGTACCTCCTGCATGAAGATTGAACAAAGAAGGAGAAGGCAAAGTAATAGTCTCATGAGTACCCTAACTAAATACCAGGTTATAAATCATCCTTCTACTTATATCTCTATCAAGAAAGTCATGGCGAACCATGCTATCCTAATCTAGATGTCTCTCGGGAAGAAGAATCTCTTCTTCCTCCTCCAATCTAATAGGTATCTCAAAGTGTCTGGCAAGACGGGTAGCATAGATACCTCCATAGGAAACACCTTTATAACGGTCCAGGTTCAACTGTTGAGCTACTATAGCGCCCAAGCTATAATTTTTATCGTTATAAAGGGCTTCGCGCAAGACCACAAGATCTGGGGAACTAAGTGACCCAGCTTTCCCACGGCCAATCAAACATTTTCCCAAAAATAGTGAGAAGTATCGAAGCACGGGAAAATGAATGCTAGCAGCTCTAGTGCAAGACACTCCTCTCTCCTCTCCTACAGCAATTGTATCGATGAGAGCTTCCAAGTCCCGTGGACGAGGTTCATGAATATCCCCAACGTAAGGTAATTTGCAAACACTGCAAAAATCCTGGAGTGACATGCGCTGGGGGATATCATAAAGTTTAAACTCAACCATAGGACGATTCTTCCTCGGATAGAAGTTAAAGCTTTGTACGAAGATATTAGTGAGGAGGAGGTATTGCGGACACTTATCTTCAACGAAGGCGGTAAGGCTTGCGTTTTCCACCAAGTGATAAAAGTCCTCATAAATTCCAGCGGCGCGTAAGAACACGTCGCTTGGCCACTCGCAAGCTCGAACTTCTACGACTCGAGGGACCAAATACTTGGGCTTCTTCTCACTCCCGTCATCCTTCGGGTCATGGCTTGAAGAGCCTCTTAAGAACCTACTCATCTTTTCCCTTTTTATCTCTGAAAATTTCTGAAATCTGTAGTGATTCTAAGGAAAGGTAAACAAGGCTCAACAAAACTCGTAGTAACTACTCCCACAAGTGCCTAGAGGCCATATTACGCATCAAAACTACTTGGGACCAGCTAAAATTAGCATGCAAAGCTCAAGAACATGGTCACCAAGGCAGCAAAAATACGCGGAGTATAAGGCACTAGAGCAAAAACTAATTGGACCAATGGAGGAGTCACTTACCAAGGAGTAATTTCTCCAAACAGTTCAGAGAATGGTGATTTGAGCAAAGAGATCGAAAATCCCAGCAAGAGGAGCAAGAACACGGGTTTGTGTTGCGAAACGATTTTTTCTGGAGGTAAGAGAACCAGATGAGAGCAAGAATGAGTGGAGGGGGTGCCTATGGGCCCCACAAGCCTGGGTGGCGCGGCCAGGGGGTGCCCGCGCTGTCACGGCTTGTGGCCCACTCGTGCAGCCCCCAGACAAGCTCTTTATCTCAGAATTTTCCAAAAATTTCAGAAAAAATCATACTTGATTTTCAGGACGTTCAGCGAACTTTTATTTCCGGGGTACTTTTCCACCGGACGCTAAAACAGAAAACAGGGAAAACTAAACTAAATCTATCATTTTTCTTCTAAGCAACCGAAGGTGAAAACTCGGAACAGAGGTTTGGACTCCTCGATTCATCCATCTTCATGGTCATCGAAAGAAATCCGTCAATGAGGTTGATCAAGTCTTCTTTGACAAACCTTTTCGAATCAGAAAAGAGAACGGAGAATTTTCGAATAGTCACTAAGTCACCTCAATGGGGATGTGTATCTCCCCAACAAGCAAATCATACTTCATCTTAACAGGAGGTATAGGGCATTCAAAGCTCCCAATAAGAATCGATGAAGTTTTTTCGATAGCATTGATGCAATGTACTCGATATTGTTTCTTCGGAAAGTGCACCGTATGCTCACTACCATTGACATGGAAAGTGACATTGCCTTTTTTGCAATCTATAACAGACCCTGTAGTGTTTAAAAAGGGTCTTCCGAGGATGACCGCCATGGCATCGTCCTCAGGAATATCCAAGATAACAAAGTATGTTAAGATAGTGACATTAGCAACCACAACAGGCACATCCTCGCAAATGCCGATAGGGAAAGCAGTTGATTTGTCGGCCATTTGCACAGAGATTTTAGTGGGTGTCAACTTATCCAGTTGAAGTCTATGATAGAGAGAGAGAGGCATAACACTAACATCGGCTCCAAGGTCGCATAAAGCAGTTCTAACGTAGTTACCTTTAATGGAGCAAGGTATAGTGGGCACACCGGGATCACCTAGTTTCTTAGGAGTTCCACCCTTGAAGGTATAATTAGCAAGCATGGTGGAAATCTCAACCTCGGGTATCCTCCTCTTATTAGTCACAATATCCTTCATGTACTTAGCATACGGAGACATTTTGAGCATATGTGTCAAACGCATTTGCAGAAGACGGGTTTGATCATTTCAACGAATCGCTCAAAATCCTCATCTTCCTTTTTCTTGGATGGTTTGGGAGGAAAGGGAATGGGTTTCTGAACCCATGGTTCCCTTTCTTTACCATGCTTCCTAGCAGCGAAGTCATTCTTATCATATCTCTTATTCTTAGGCTGTGGGTTATCAAGATCAACAGGTTCAATCTCCACATCCTTATCGTTGCTAGGTTGAGCATCAACATGAACATCACTATTGATATCATCATTAGGCTCATGTTCATCACTAGATTGTGTTTCAGCATCAGAGACAGAGGCATCGTTTGGACTCTCAGGTGTACCAGCAACAGGGTTGCTAGCGTGCAAATCCTTATCATCTTTCTTCTTCTTTCTAGGATGACTAGGTGCATCACTTCTAACTCCTTGAGAATCTTGTTCAATTCTCTTCGGATGACCCTCAGGATACAGAGGTTCCTGGGTCATTCTACTGCCTCTAGTGACGACTTTGACAGAGTTGTCATTCAACTCATTGAGCAAGTCATTTTGAGCTTTAAGTACTTGTTCTACTTGAGTAGTAACCATAGAGGCATGTTTACTCAGAAGCTTAAGATCATTGACGTTTCTATCCACACAAGCACTTAAATAACTAAGCATACGAGCATTCTGTTCCAATTGTCTGCTAACATAATCATTGAAACTTTGTTGTTTGGCAACAAAGTTATCAAATTCATCCAGGCATAGGCTAGCAGGTTTATCAAAAGGAATATCACTCTCATCAAACCTACACAGAGAGTTTACTTCTACTACCTGTATCGGGTTATCAAGACCATGGATCTCTTCGATAGGTGGTAGATTTTTGACATCTTCAGATTTAATGCCTTTCTCTCGCATAGATTTCTTGACTTCTTGCATATCTTCACAACTGAGGAATAGAATACCTCTTTTCTTCGGAGTTGTCTTAGGAGGTGGTTCGGGAATAGTCCAGGCATTTTCATTGCACAAGATGTTATTCGATAGAATCTCAGCTTGTTCTACGGTTCTTTCCCTAAAAACACAACCAGCACAACTATCTAGGTGGTCTTTGGAAGCATCGGTAAGTCCATTATAGAAGATATCAAGTATTTCATTCTTCTCAAGAGGGTGATCAGGCAAAACATTCAGTGGCTGGATGAGCCTCCCCCAAGCTTGTGGGAGACTCTCTTCTTCAGCTTGAGCAAAGTTGTATATTTCCTGCAAGGCAGCTTGCTTCTTATGGGCAGGGAAATATTTTTCAGAGAAGTAGTAGACCATATCCTGGGGGCTACGCACACATCCAGGAGCAAGATAAGTGAACCAAGTCTTAGCATCATCCTTTAGCGAGAAAGGAAACAGCTTGAGGATATAGTAGTGGCGGATCTTTTCCTCACTAGTGAATAGGGTGGCTATATCGGGCAGTTTGGTAAGATGGGCTACAACCGTTTCAGACTCATAACCGTGAAAAGGATTAGATTCGACCAGAGTGATTAACTCAGGGTCGACAGAGAATTCATAATCCTTATCGGTCACAAAGATAGGCGAAGTAGCAAACTTCGGGTCGTATTTCATCCTAGCATTCAGAGACTTTTCTTTCCACTTGAGCAGTAGTTTCTCAACATCATAGCTATCCTTACACGCAAGAAAATCCTCAGTTATCTCTCCCTCCATAACATAACGTTCAGGCATAACAGGCAATTCAGGCATAGTAGCAGGTTCTACTTCAATAGTATCAGCAGTTTCAGAAGTATCATCACGTCTAGCAGCAACTCTAGCAATTTGTGCATCAAGGAATGCACCTAGTGGCAAAGCAGTATCAAGCATAGCATCATCAAGCAAAGCAGTATCAGGCATAGCATCATTAGGCAAAGTAGTATCAAGCATAGCATCATCATAAGCATCATGGGCTGCAGAAGTAGCATCATCAAGTACAGGCGACATATCAAGATTTCTAGCAGGAGGTGATGTCGCAAACTTACTCATAACTGAAGGTGAATCAAGTGTAGACCTAGATGGCAGTTCCTTACCTGTCCTCGTAGTTGAGGGCAAGATTTCAGTTCTTGGATCTTTCAGATTCCTCATAGTGACCAGCAGACGTCAATCTCAAGTGACTCGGAGAATATAGATGTGCTTCCCCGGCAACGGCGCCAGAAAATAGCCTTGATGACCCACAAGCGTATGGGATCGCATTTCGAGGGTAGAGTATTCAACCCAAATTTATTGATTCGCCACAAGGGGAAGCGAAAGAATATTCTCAAGTATTAGCAGTTGAGTTGTCAGTTCAACCACACCTGAAAGATTAGTGTCTACAAGCAAAGTATCAGTAGCAAAGTGGTATGATAGCAACGGTGCCAGAAACAGGTCTGTTGACGGCAGACTATTCCTAACTTGTTGTATCAATGGCGCCAGTAAAGTAACAGCAGTAGTGACAGCAGTAGCAAGGAACAGCAGTAGTAGCAGAGTAACAAGTAACAGCAGTAGTGACAGCAGTAGCAGCAAAGTAACAGCAGTAGCAACAGAGCAACAGTAACAGTAGTGACAGCAGAGTAACGTAACAAGGACCAGTAGAAAAAGACTCGTAGGCAGTGGATGGGTGATGGATGAGTATGCCGGATGTGATTCATCATGTAACAGCTATAACACGGAGAGATAAGTAACTAGCTCCCGTCCGTCAATCTAATGTAGGCATGTATTCCGTATGTAGTCATACGTGCTTAGCGAAAAGAACTTACATGGCATCTATTGTCCATCCCTCCCGTGGCAGCGGGGTCCTAATGTAAACTACGGGATATTAAGGTTCTCCTTTTAATAAAGAAGCGGACCAACGCATTAACACGTGGTGAATACATGAACTCCTCATACTATGGTCATCTCCGGGAGTGGTTCCGGCTATTGTCACTGCGGGGTTGCCGGGTCATAACACATAGTAGGTGAGTACAACTTGCAAGATAGGATCTAAAACACACATATATTGGAGACAACATAATAGGTTCAGATCTGAAATCATGGCACTCGGGCCCTAATGACAAGCATTAAGCATAGCCAAGTAGTAGCAACATCACTCTAGAACATATTGGATACTAGGGATCAATCCCCGTCAAAACTAACTCGATTACATGATAGATCTCATCCAACTCATCACCGTCCAGCAAGCCTACGATGAGATTACTCACGAACGGTGAAGAGCATCATGGAATTGGCGATGGAGGAAGGTTGATGATGACGATGGCGACGATTTCCCCTCTCCGGAGCCCAGAACGGACTCCAGATCTGCCCTCTAGATGAAGAACAGGAGGTGGCGGCGCCTCCGTATCGTAAAATGCGATGAATCCTTCTCCTTGATTTTTTTCCGGGCGAAACGGAATATATAGAGCTGAGTTTGGAGGCGGTGGAGTTGTGTGGGCTCCACAAGCCTGTTTGGTGCGGCCTGCGGGGGTGGCCGCGGCTAGTGGGCTTGTGGCCCACTGGCTCACCCCCTCCGGTAGATATTTGCGCAGGTATTTTTCATTAATTCCAGAAAATTCTCCGTAAATTTTCAGGTTATTCCAAGAACTTTTATTTCTGCACAAAAACAACACCATGGCAATTCTGCTGAAAACAGCGTTAGTCCGGGTTAGTTCCATTCAAATCATGCAAATTAGAGTCCAAAACAAGGGCAAAAGAGTTCGGAAAAGTAGATATGTTGGAGACGTATCAGGAGGCCAACCCCCACGCATCCCCACTCCCCAGCAAGGCCGAGCCCCTCGATCCCCACCGAACACCGCCGCGGGGCCACCTGCACCTCCTCCTCCGGCCGGATCCAGCCGCCGGCCCACCACCGTCGCCCGCCGCGTGCAACGCTGCCGGCCTCCTCCAAACGGGCCTCCTCGGCCGAACCTCACCACCGGTCGAGCCCTGATACGTCTCAAACGTATCTATAATTTTTTATGGTTTCACGCTATTATCTTGTCAACTTTGGATGTTTTGTTTACCTTTTATATCTTTTTTGGGACTAACTTATTAACTCAGTGCCAAGTGCCAGTTCCTGTTTTTTCTGTGTTTTTGACTCTTTTCAATTCTGATTTTGGAACGGAGTCCAAATGGAATAAAATCCCCAAAATGATTTTTTCCAGAACGGAAGAAGATCGTGAGGCTTGAGGGCCAAGCAAGTGGGCCTACAGGGAGCCCACAAGCCCTGTTGCCGCGGCCAGGGGGAGGCCGCGGCAACCAAGCTTGTGGCCTCCCTGGCGCCCCCTGCCCTAGGTCTTTGGCCTATAAATTCCCTAAAAATCTAGAAAAAATCAGGGCGTCCACGAAAACACTTTTCCGTCGCCGCAAGCTTCCGTTTCCGCGAGATCTCATCTGGAGACCCTTCTCGGTGCCCTGCCGGAGGGGACTTTGGAGTTGGAGGGCTTCTTCATCAACATCATCGCCCCTCCAATGACTCGTGAGTAGTTCACTTCAGACCTACGAGTCCGTAGTTAGTAGCTAGATGGCTTCTTCTCTCTCTTGGATATTCAATACAAAGTTCTCCATGATCTTCATGGATATTTATCCGATGTAATCCTCTTTGGCGGTGTGTTTGTCGAGATCCGATGAATTGTGGATTTGTGATCAGATTATCTATGATATATATTTGAGTCTTTGCTGATTTCTTATTTGCATGATTTGATATCCTTGTAAGTCTCTCCGAGTCTTGGGTTTTGTTTGGCCAACTAGATCTATGATTCTTGCAATGGGAGAAGTGCTTGGTTTTGGGTTCTTACCGTGTGGTGACCTTTCCCAGCGACAGTCGGGGCAGCAAGGCACACATCGTGTAGTTGCCATCAAGGGTAACAAGATGGGCTTTGTCGTAGATATGAGATTGTCCATCTACATCATGTCATCTTGCTTAAGGCGTTACTCTGTTCTTTTAGACTTAATACACTAGATGCATGCTGGATAGCGGTCGACGTGTGGAGTAATAGTAGTAGATGCAGAAAGTATCGGTCTACTTGTTTTGGACGTGATGCCTATAGATATAACCATTGCCTTAGATATCGTCACGACTTTGCGCGGTTCTATCAATTGCTCGACAGTAATTCGTTCACCCACCGTCTACTTGCTTTCATGAGAGAAGCCACTAGTGAACACTATGGCCACCGGGTCTATTCACACCTATCATTTCCACTTTCGCCTTTACTTTGCTTTGTTACTTTTTTGCTTTCAGTTCTCACTTGGCAAACAATCTATAAGGGATTGACAACCCCTTCATAGCGTTGGGAGCAAGCTCTTTGTGTTTGTGCAGGAACTTGTGATACTCCTTCACTGGATCGATACCTTGGTTCTCAAAACTGAGGGAAATACTTACCGCTGCTGTGCTACATCACCCTTTCCGCTTCGAGGGAACACCAACGCAAGGCTCCAAGGCCACGGGGGGATCCTTTGCATATTTTCCTAGGAAGTCCCTAAAGTCATAGCCATAGCAGAAGGATTCCCGGTGCCGTTGCTCAGGAGAATCAAGACAAGAATAGTCTCCCGTCAGCACGCTTGTTTCTGGCGCCATTGGAAGGTCTTTTGTTGCAGTAGCAAGAAGAATTTCTGGCGTCGTTGCGGGGGAAGGAGAGATCTATCCAAGTTGTCTCACAAACTCATCTCTTGCATTTAATTTTTTTGCCAGTTGCCTCTCGTTTTCCTCTCCCCCACTTCACTTTTGCCGTTTTCATTTGCCTTTCTCCTTTGCCTTTTTATTTTGCCTTTTTGTCGTTTTCCTTTGCTGCTTTCTTTTGCCCTTTGCCATTTTCCTCTGTCGGTTTTCTTGCTTGTTTGTTTGTTGAAGTCATCATGGCTGAAAACACCAAACTTTACGACTTCTCGAGTACCAATAATAATGATTTTATTAGTACTCCGATTGCTCCCGCCACTAGTGCGGAATCGTATGAAATCAACGTAGCTTTGCTGAATCTTTTTATGAAAGAGCAATTCTCTGGCCTTCCTAGTGAAGATGCCGCATCCCATCTCAATACCTTCATTGAGCTTTGCGATATGCAAAAGAAAAGAGATGTGGATAATGACGTGATTAAGTTGAAGCTTTTTCCTTTCTCGTTGCGAGATCGCGCAAAAACTTGGTTTTCTTCTTTGCCTAAAAATAGTATCGATTCTTGGGATAAGTGCAAAGATGCTTACATATCCAAGTATTTTCCGCCGGCTAAGGTTATCTCCTTACTTAACGATATCATGAATTTTGAGCAACTTGATCATGAACACGTTGCACAATCTTGGGAGAGGATGAATCTTATGATTAGAAATTGTCCCGCTCATGGCTTGAGTTTGTGGATGATTATACAAATCTTTTACGCTGGTTTGAATTTTGCCTCTCGCAATATCTTGGACTCCGCCTCAGGTGGAACGTTCATGGAAATCACGTTAGGAGACGCTACAAAACTTCTAGACAATATCATGACCAACTACTCTCAGTGGCACACTGAAAGGTCACCTGCTAGCAAAAAGGTACACGCTATAGAAGAATTAAGTCGCTTAGTGCTAAGATGGACGAGTTGATGAATTTGGTTGCTAGTAGAAACGCTACTGTAGATCCTAATGATGTGCCACTATCTTCCTTGATTGAGAGTAGCAACGCTAGTTTGGACGTTAACTTTGTTGGTAGGAACAATTTTGGCAACGACAATGCTTTTAGAGGAAACTATGTTCCTAGGCCTTCTCCTAGTAACTCCTCTAACAATTATGGCAATTCCTACAACAACACTTATGGAAATCACAACAAATTACCCTCTGATTTAGAGAGTAATATCAAAGAGTTCATCAACTCTCAAAAGATTTTCAATGCGTCCATAGAGGAAAAACTACTCAAAATTGACGATTTGGCTAAGAGCGTTGATAGGATGTCTTGTGATATTGATGCTTTGAAAATTAGATGTACTCCTCCCAAGGTCAACTTGTATGAAACTTTGAAAGCTATGTGTGTCTCCATGAATGAGAGCAAAGAAAGAACCGCCCACATTCGCGCTAGGCATGAATGGTTTAAAAGGGTGCGTTCTAGTGATGCAAATCACGAAGATCTTAAAGTGCTTGTTGTGACTCCTCTTGAATCTTTGTTTTCGCGTGTCAAACCTCTTGATGAAGGGGCTGGATATGAATCCACTTTGGTTGAAAAACTCCCTAATGATTCGGAGTCCACCTATCTTGATAATAAAAGTGTGGAGAGTGGAGTAGAAGAATCAAAATTTTGGGTAGTAATGAAACTCCCACTTTGGATTTCAAGGAATTCAATTATGATAATTGCTCCTTGTTTGAATGCATCTCTTTGATGCAATCCATTGCAAACTCTCCACATGCTTATAGCCAAAGCAAAGCCTTTACCGCGCATATCATAGACGCTATGATGAAATCTCTTGAAGAGAAGCTCGAACTAGAAGTCTCTATACCTAGAAAACTTCATGATGAGTGGGAACCTACTATCAAAATCAAGATCAAAAACTATGAGTGCAATGCTTTATGTGATTTGGGTGCTAGTGTTTCCGCGATTCCAAAATCTTTATGTGATATTCTTGGTTTTCATGAGATTGAAGAGTGTTCTCTTAATTTGCATCTTGCGGATTATCCTGTCAAGAAACCCATGGGAAGTATGAATGATATTCTTATTGTTGCAAAAAAGAACTATGTACCCATGGATTTCATTGTACTTGACATTGATTGCAATCCTACATGTCCCATTATTCTTGGTAGACCTTTCCTAAGGACTATTGGTGCTATCATCGATATGAAGGAAGGGAATATTAGATTTCAATTTCCCCTAAAGAAGGGCATGGAGCACTTTTCTAGAAAGAAAATAAGATTGCCTTATGAATCTATGATGAGGGCTACTTCTGGTTTGAGCACCAAAGATGACTATACGTGATTCCATCACCTTTTGCCTAGCTAAGGGCGTTAAACAATAGCGCTTGTTGGGAGGCAACCCAACGAATCTATCCTTTTTCTTTCTGTTTTGTGTTTTCCACACTTTCATAATTCTGTTACGATTGTGTTTTTTGTGTTTCTTTTTGCGTTTGTGCCAAGCAAAACCGTTATGATTAGTCTTCGGGATGATCGTTTGGTCATGCTGGAAAAGACAGAAACTTACTGCTCACGAAACAAATTTTCATTTTTTTCTGTGAGATCTTTTGAGTTGATTCTTTTTGCTGCTGATTTCTACGCAAATTCGTCAGACTGTCGTAAGTTTTCAGAATTTTTGAAGTACCAGAAGTATACGAAGTAGACAGATTGCTACAGACTGGTCTCCTGTATCCATATTCTGTTTTTTGTTGTGTTGGTTGCTTATTTTGATGAAACTATGGATAGTATCGGGGGGTATTAGCCATGTAAGATTGAAAATACAATAACCCAACATCAAGATAAGTAGAATTCAAGTTTTCTACAGTACCTAAGGAAGTGGTGGTTTGCTTTCTTATACTAATGTTATCACGAGTTTTTGTTTAAGTTTCGTGTTGTGAAGTTTTCAAGTTTTGGGTGAAGTTCTTATGGACAAAAAGATAAAGAGTGGCAAGAGCTCAAGCTTGGGGATTCCCAAGGCTCCCCAAGATGATTCAAGGGTGCTGTAAAATCCTAAGCTTGGGGATGCCCCGGGAAGGCATCCCCTCTTTCGTCTTCAATCAATCGGTAACGTTACTTGAGGCTATATTTTTATTCACCACATGTTATGTGTTTTGCTTGGAGCGTCTTGTATCGTAGGAGTCTTTTATTTTTGTTGTGTCACAATCATCCTTTCTGCACACCTAGAGAGAGACATGCACTCACTGTGATTTTGTCGAGCTTCACTTATATCCTTTGGTTAGACAATTCAGCTCACATGTGCGTCACTTATACCTTTTGAGCTAGTTGCTTTTTCTCTATGCGCTTCACTTATATATTTTATAGCATGGCGGTGTGTGGCTTGGTAGTTGATCTATGCTTTGAAAGTAGTCTCAAAAGGGGTAGTTATCCAAAGGGATACGAAAACTTCCACCTTCATGTGCATTGAATAGTTAGAGGAGTTTGATTCATCTTAACTAGTTTTGAGTTGTGGTTATGGTAATATTGCAGTTATGCTAGTAAGGTGTTGTGGATCTAGAAATACTTGTGTTGAAGTTAGTGATTCCCGTAGCATGCACGTATGGTGAACCGCTATGTGATGAAGTCTGAGCATGATTAGTCTATTGATTGTCATCCTTTGTGTGGCGGTCGGGATCGCGCGATGGTTTATACCTACCAACCCTTCCCCTAGGAGTATGCGTTGAATGCTTTGTTTCGATTACTAATAAAACTTTTACAACAAGTATATGAGTTCTTCATGACTAATGTTGAGTCCATGGTTTAGATGCACTTTCACCTTCCACCATCACTATCTTCTTTAGTGCCATTCAACTTTCGTCGGTGCACAAAACCCACCATTAGCCTCCCTGAAAACAGCCACCATACCTACCTACTATGGCTTTTTCAAAGTCAATCTGAGATATATTGCCATGCAACTACCACCATGACATGTGCCACCACATCTACATTGCCATTGCATGATCGTAAGATAGCTAGCGTGATGTTTCCATTAATGTCCATGCCATGCTAGATCATTGTCATGGTACACTACCGAAGGCATTCCATATAGAGTCATCGTTGCTCTAAGTTTCGAGTTGTAAGTGTGATGATCATCATTGATGGAGCATTGTCCCATGTGAGGAAATAAAAGAGGCCAAAGAGCCCATCTGAAAAGGATCGAGATGGACCTAGAGGGGGGGTGAATAGGTACAAATCCAAATTTTAATAATTACTTAGCAATTTTAGACAAAAGTGCGGAATATGAGTGTAGGCCTAATAATTGCTACGACAAGGAGTAAGCTATTTAGAGTGAAGTAAGACAAGCGGTAAACAATAATCAAATACAAGTACGTAATAAGGATTAACACAAGTAGAGAATTAGGGCTAGGAATAACTGAAACTCCAAGAGAGACAAGGATGTATCCCGATGTTCACTTCCTTGGAGGGAAGCTACGTCACCGTTAGAGGGGCGGATGTTACCACGAAGGCACACCAACGCCACGAAGGCTCACCCTATTCTCCCTTTGAGATAACTCCACGAAGGCGTTTCTCAACCACTAGTGGTAAGCCTTGAGGTGGGTTCCAAACCTTCACAAACTTTTCGGGGGAAATCACAATGGTTTGATTCCTCTCCGAAGACTCCTACCGCCTAGGAGTATCCAACCTCCAAGAGTAACAAGATCACGGGGATTTCTCAAAACTTGCTCAAATCACAAATCACTTTGGTGGGAAGGAGGAGAGGGAGACGATCTATCTTTTGATTGGAACAACACTCAAAGGGACTCACAAATGCTCTTGGGATCTAGGATTTGGTGTAGACAAGAGTGAGTGAGAGGAAAAGTGTTCTTGGATGTATTCTAGCTGTGTTGAACACTATTTCACGAGGTGGGAGAAGAGTATATATAGTGGGGAGTGAAATACAGCCGTTGGGGACACTTTAAGTCACACAGGGTCCGGACGTCCGACAGTTGACGGATGTCCGGGGGTCCGCGAGGGGTCGGACGTCCGACAGGGGTCGGTCGTCCGAGGCCTATAGATATGACTGAAAATACTGTGAATTGAACAGCCACCGGACGTCCGGAGAGGACCGGAAATCCGAGTTATTCGACTCAACTTCTACTGGTAGGAGGTTTCGGATTTCCGAAGGGGAACGGACGTCTGGCCCTCGGACGTCCGGAGAGAGCCGGAAATCTGAGTTATAGAGCTCATGTTCTTCTGGTGCAGGGCTCCGGATTTCCGGGGCTGGTCGGACGTCCGGCCCTCGGATGTCCGGAGGGAGCCGGATTTCTGAGTTATATGACTCACAAACTTCTGGTGAAGGGCTACGGATTTCCGAAGCCTGCCGGTCGTCCGGCCCTCGGACGTCCGGAGGGAGCCGGATGTCCGAGGCAATAGACCTGTTTTGAGATAAGAACAGAGTGGAGAATATGTGGTATTGGGTATGACAGTGAAGATGTGGTACGAGCAAGTTCATCGCAAAACTTGTGATCCCCTCTTAATAGTGCGGGATCCCTATACTCAATATCAGTAAACTCAAAAGAATAGTCTACATCATCTTTTCTTAATCCCGAGCCTTCTCGAAATATAAATCCCAATCTTCTCAAACAACCTTTGGCACATAATTCTCAATCTACTAAGGTACTTGTCATCCTGAGATACACTCAACAAATAGGATTAGTTTCCTATGTATATGTTGTCATTAACACCAAAAGTCGATTAGGGGCATAGCATGCACTTTCAATATCCCCCTTTTTGGTAGTTGATGACAACATATACATAGGTCTAAAAAAGATTTAACATACATTATAGCCTAGGAGATATTTAGTACGGAGCTCCCCCTTAGTATATGCATGATAAAATATCGAACATCCAATGGATCAACATGTAAAGATAATAGATCATCATAGAAGTAGTGGAGCAAAACATAATAGTCTATGATAATATCATAGCAATCCATAGCAATCCATAGCAAATCACAAACATTCATAAGTAGCCATACATGAGTTTATCCATTACATTAAATCTCCAAAGACTAAAAACTACGATACATTACTCCCCTTTGGCAACAAGTACCAAAAAGGGAGACACCAACAGCACCAACCACGCTCAGAGCTCATCAGCATCATCATCAGCATCATCAGGCAAGCCACTGCCACCAGCCTCGTCAAAGAAATCAGCCCACTCAGGACCAGATGGGAAGCCAAAATCAGTAGGAGGAGCAGGAGGGGCCTCATCATCACTCACATCAAGAGCGCCCGAGGCTCTCAGACGAGCCTTGAGGGCATTCTGGGAGGAGACTAAGCGAGAAACCACATCATGGGATTGACCACACTGGAAAGAGACGGCCTTCATCAAAGCAGAATGTACCTTGCCAAGGAATTTGGCAATGCGGCCGAGAGGAGCAGAGCTAGATGAGGGGGTGGCGGACCGGGCAGCAGTGCGGCGAGTGGATGTGGAGGAGGAGGGGGTTTTCTTGGGAGCATAGTTATCCGCCATGTGAGCGGGAATGACCCACCTGCGATGTGTGTGAGTGACAGCCACAGAGAAATCAGCAACATGGTTAATAAGAGCCTGTATGAAGGGGGCATGAGGAAAGGCTCGCTTGTACTGAAAGCTAGCAAGCCGAATCTCATGCCATAGAAAATGAGGCACATTAATTTTGCCCTTGGGGTTCTCGAACAAGTGAGACATGATGTCGATAGAATAGCCACTGCAAGAACCCTTATCACCCATCTTGGGATAGATGGTGCGAATGAGACACTGAAAAATGATGAAATAAGGTGAGCGCCAGATGGATGCCTGGTTAAGGTCCTTCAGGCGTTCATCCGCATCAAGCTCACTTAGTGGTTTGAGAAGATACCCACACGCGTCAATGGACTTATGCGCATGGTTAGGATCATCCCTATGTATTTTGAAGCCGGAGTTGGGGAAACCAAGTGCAGCAACAAATGTATCATAGGTAGCTGTGAAGCGAACGTCAGAGGTGATCCAGCTCACAGTGTGGTTTGGACCAAAGTAGCATGTGGCATAGAACTGGTGAATGGCAGCAGCATTAAAGTCGCGATGAAAGGCAAACGGGGCGGCAAGCCCCGATGCCTCAGTAAGCTCAATGGCACCCGAATATTTCGTCGTGTGCGTGCGAATATTCTCAACATCAATATAGAGATGAACAGATAAACCCTTAGGAACTATGACTGTGGTAAAAATGTCTGCCTGGACGTGTGTGCGAAAACGTGAGTCCGTAGAGTCACATACGACAGCGTATGGATCAAGGACGCGGCGGAAAGTGAGGTATGAAGCCGCGCCAAGTGTGGTGAAGTTCGTGATTGCACGACCTAAAGTAGCAGGAGGTTGTAGTGATATGCGACGAGCTTCACCTGCGGGCTGGGCAGGAGGAGGTGGTGGCATGTAGGACGCCCTGTGAGTCCCGGGCTTTGGCTTGGACCTCCGATCGGCGTGCTGGTCAGCAAAGTCCTCGGCGGCAAGCTCCTCCTCGAAGTCGGGGTCATCACCATCAGACGACGAGGGGAGTTGTGGAGACGGAGAACGCCAGGCCGGAGAACGTCGGGCAGTCCGTTTGAAGGGTCGACGTGGCCCATCCGAGTCTGACCCCGTGCTAGGAGGGGCGTGAGATGATGAGCCAGCCACGGTCTTCCGAGCGGTGTGCTTGGTCTTGTTCATGGAGCACAATATCCTACACGGATGAAAATCCCAAATAAGGAACAAACATGGAGATTCATGGGAGAGAGAGAGAACCAAAACAAACGCGAAAGGAACGGAAGAGCAACCTGTAGACGGATCCCGTGAAGGAAGAGGAGGAAGAAGAGGAGGATCCGCGGAGGGGATCGGCCGGATCTCAGGTCTGGCGGCGCAGGCGGGGGCTCCTTGAGCTGGCGGCAGCGGCGGTAGGGAGGAAAAGGGGCGCTGAGGGTTAGGGCAAGAGCCCAGCCCCGCGCCCAGCTATTTATAGGCCCGAGGCGTCGGACATCCGACAGACGTCGGACGTCCGGAGGTGATTATGGCGTCGGACGACCGACACTGGTCGGACGACCGGAAGGAGAGTTCCCGCCGGACGTCCGAGACATGTCGGACGTCCGAGAAAGAGGAGGAGGCAGAGGCTGATGCTTGGTTTTGTTTGATGATTAGATGATGACTTGCATGGTTTCTCACAAAAAGTACGAACATAGTTTCCTACAAGCATAACATATACTACTTGGAGACAGAAATTGATTTATGCGTACTTTGTAAGCAAAAAAACAGAAAATTAAGACTCACTCCCCCTAAATGCATGCCCACATCAAGACACAAACATAATGTGAGTGTGTGTGTATGTGTGCAAGGTTTCAAGATATGTTGTCAAGCTCCAAGATACCAAGTTCACGCCTAAGTTGACAGAACCTAGCTACGCTTAGTGGCTTGGTGAAAATGTCGGCTAACTTCAAGTCGGTACCCACATGGGTAATATCAATGTCACCCTTTTGCACATGGTCTCTCAAGAAATGATACCTTATATCAATATGTTTTGTGCGAGGGTGATCAATGGGGTTCTCGGAGATCTTTATGGCACTTCCATTGTCACAGAGAAGAGGAACATGTCGATACGTGATACCATAATCCTTTAGTGTTTGCCTCATCCATAGCAGTTGGGTTGCACAACTTGCGGCTGCAATATATTCGGCCTCGGCCGTGGAGAGAGAAACACAGTTCTGCTTTTTCGAGGACTAACTTACCAAGGAGCATCCAAGAAACTGACATGCACCGGAAGTGGATTTCCGTCCCACTTTATCACCGGCCAAATCCGCATCGGAATACCCAATAAGATCAAACTTAGCATCCTTAGGATACCATAAGCCTAACTTTGGGGTGTGAACAAGGTATCTAAGAATATGCTTAACCGCCGTGTGATGGTTTTCCCTAGGGGAAGCTTGAAATCTAGCACATATGCCTACACTTAACATGATGTCCGGTCTATATGTGCAAAGATAAAGTAGTGAACCAATCATGGAGCGGTAAGTAGATGGGTCAAAAGGAATACCGTTTGTGTCTTCATTTGGAACTACATCGGTGGCCATGGGTGTCTTCATTGGTTTAGCATTTGTCATATCATATTTTTCAAGAATGTCCTTGAGGTACTTAGTTTGAGATAAGAAAATCCCTTCTTGAAATTGTTGTATTTGAAAACCAAGAAAGAACTTCAAGTCCGTGTTGAGTGACATCTCAAAGGTCTTGGTCATGGAGGCCGCAAACTTCTTGCATAAATGGATGTTAGGAGAACCAAAAATGATGTCATGTACATAGATTTGGCATAAGATCAAATCACCATTTTCCCTCTTAGTAAAAAGAGTGGGATCGATCACCCCCACCACAAAGCCATCATCAAGTAGGAACTTCTTAAGATGATCGTACCAAGCACGGGGTGCTTGTTTGAGGCCATACAGAGCCTTGTGAAGTTTATATACATGGTCTTTGTGGTGAGGGTCAACAAACCCAGGTGGTTGTGATACATATACCTCTTCTTGTAGAGGACCGTTAAGAAAAGCACTTTTCACATCCATTTGATGCAAAGTAAAACCATTGAAAGCAGCATAGGCCAATAAAATGCGAATGGACTCAAGACGAGCAACAGGGGCGAAGGTTTCACCAAAGTCCAAACCTTCAACTTGGGAGTACCCCTGTGCTACTAACCTTGCCTTGTTGCGTAGGACAGTCCCATTCTCATCTTCCTTGTTCTTGAAAATCCATTTAGTTCCAATGACATTATGTTCCTCAGTTGGTCGTTCTACCAATGACCATACTTCGTTATGTGTAAAGTTGTTTAGCTCCTCTTGCATAGCAAGGAGCCAGTCATTGTCGCACAATGCATCCTGAACCCTGTGTGGCACAGTACTAGAGACAAACGAAAAGTGAGCACAAAAGTTTGTTAATTGTTTACGAGTCACTCTACCTTCTGACACGCCGGTGAGGATTTGATCAATATCAACACGACCGGCCACACGTGGCATGATGGAGGTCAAGGTTTCACGAGGTTCGACTTTGTCTCCATCATCAACGTCCTCAACATATGGATCACTTATGTGCGGAGGAATATATTCCTCTTCGCGTTGCACTTGTTGAGGTTCATCATCAAACATACCCATACTTTGGTCTACCTCTTGAAGATCAACTTGTTCTTGAGTGTGATCAGGGTGGGAGACATGTTCTCCCACTTGATCCTCAACAACTGGCATGATGTGTGTGCTAGTATCTTGTGGAGGTACGGGCAGTGAACTGTCTTGAGGATGAGAAATACTCTCATCATCTTCATCATCATCATGAGGTCTTTGTTCCATGGGAAGAAGTGCACCTACACCCATGTTTAAGATATCTTGTGGGGAGTCTTCTTCACCTGCATCATTTAGATCAACTTGCTCCCCATGGGAGCGGTTAAATTCATCAAACGTCACGTCACAGGTTTCTATAACACATCCAGTGGATTTGTTGTAGACTCTGTAGGCGTGAGAGTTTGACCCATAGCCAACAAAAATCCCTTCAGTTGTTTTGGATTGAAATTTTCCTAACCGTTCCCGTTTGTTGAGGATGAAACACTTGCATCCAAACACACGAAAGTACTTAACATTGGGCTTGTTCCCAGTTAGGAGCTCATATGGAGTCTTCTCCAATATTGATCGAAGGAAGAGCCGGTTCGATTCATGACATGCTGTGTTGACGGCCTCAGCCCAAAAACTATGTGGTGACTTGTATTCGTCTAACATGGACCTTGCCATTTCCACAAGTGTCCGGTTCTTCCTCTCTGCCACACCATTTTGTTGAGGGGTGTAAGGTGCGGAGTACTGATCTTCAATTCCCTCATCACTAAGAAATTCTTCTAGGGTGTAGTTCTTGAACTCAGAGCTATTATCACTTCTTACTGCCTTGATGTCCTTGTCAAACTTCTGCTGGGCTTGTTTGGCAAAATCAATGAAGGTGATCTTCGTCTCGTCCTTGGACTTGAGAAATAACACCCATGTATATCTTGAGTAATCATCAACAATGACTAGGCCATACTTTTTCCCTCCAAGACTTGCCCATGAAGGAGGCCCAAACAGATCCACATGAAGGAGCTGTAATGGCCTCGAAGTGGATACAATGTTCTTGGGTGGATGTTTTGATTGATGTTGTTTCCCAGCTATGCATGCACTGCACACACGATCTTTCTTAAAAGATACATTTGTTAGTCCAAGGATGTGATTGCCGTTTAAGAGATTTTGAAGATTTTTCATGCCAACATGGGCGAGCCGGCGATGCCACAGCCATCCCATGTCGGCCTTGGCCATTAGACAAGTTGTGTGGAAGGTGCTCTCTTTCGAGAAATCAACCGTGTAAAGGTTGCCATCCAACTCTCCAACAAAGGCCACTTCGAGAGTGTCTCTCTTAAAGACTTTCACACCCGTTAGTCCAAATAATGTGTCATAACCGACGGAAGCCAATTGGCGAACTGAAAGTAAATGATATTGAAGAGATTGGACAAGCATGACATTTGCAATAGACATGTCATTAGTGATTGCTACCTTGCCCAACCCAATTACCTGCCCTTTTGACCCTCCACCAAATACAATGCGCATGTATGGTCGAATGGCTTGCATGAAGTCATAGAGCAAGTTACTATCTCCGGTCATATGATTGGTGCATCCACTGTCGATCACCCATTTGGCTCCTGCGGAGAAAACAGCCTGTAACAAATTAAGACTTGGTTTGAGGTACCCATTTTGTCATGGGGCCTTTCACATTAGTCACAAGAGTCTTAGGGACCCAAATAGCATAGAATAGGAATGCATTACGGGGACCAACGAATTTAGCATAGACCTCTCCTTCCTTTGATTTGCGTAGTACATAGGATGGAGGCATGAATTCGGTTGTCTTGTTGTGAGTAGGCGAACCCCTAGTGGCCGATCCACTCACAACCTTACCTTTCTCCTTGTGTCCCTCTCGTACAAATATTTCTTTAAGCGGAGTGGTACACTTGAGAGGAGATGCACTTTTCTGGGCAGTGCTTGGGTTGAACCCAAGCCCTTCCTTGGCGAAGCCTCCATTGTGTCGACTTAAGATCTCATTGAGAGTCTTTTGTCCTTGTGCACATGTCATGAGACCTCTGTCTAACTGTGCCTTTAGCGAACAGTTTTCCTCAAGGATAGATGCCAGTTCACTACTAGAGTTAGTAGTGCAGGTATCAACATTAATGATACGTGAGGAGTAGGCCTTAGCTAGAATGTCAAGATAAGTAACCTTAAGTGCCTCAAAGCTCTTTGTAAGAACAGTGAGTTTCTCTTCCTTGTCTTTGAGAGACAAGGATAGACGCTCATAGTCCTTAGAAAGGGAAGCATGAGAGTTCACAAGTCGGTTTTATCATTTAGTAACTCTTTGCACACAGATTCAGCCTTTTTCAAGGAGGCAAGATCATTAGCATGTTTATCAAGGTTTTCACCTACTTTTGAGCATAGTGCATCATTTTGTGCTTCCTCATACAGGACTTTCTGCTCAAGGATTTCATTTCTTTCCTTCTCCTCAGTGACGAGGGTTTCGAGTTCCTTGATGGTATTGGTGTGCTTACTCACCATTTCCATAAGTATGCGAAACATAGTGAGCTTCTTTCCTTTAAGAGAGCACATAAATTTGTTTATTTTAGCAAACATGGGATGATCTAAGTCATTATCCTCATGGTGATATTCCGCATCAAGATACTCATCAGATGGAGTAGAAGCTAGACTGAAAGAGTTTAACCATGGAGTTACCTTAACCTTATCATGGGAGCTTTGGTCTTCCTCATCTCCCATGGCAGTCTTCTCCATCAAACACTTGTGAGCGTTGCCCTTGTAGTCCTTCATATAGTTGTAGTGAACAACATCACCACTTTTGTTGACTAGCCTCAAGGTGTTTTGTGTATCCTGAGCTACTCCGGCAACTCCACCAACATCTTCTGGATCTGATTCTTCTTGTGCAACCATTGCTCTTCCATCTGTCCTCTTGAACTTGGAGTTCATAGGATTTGGCAACTTCTTCTTTACAAAGGTCTTTGGAAACCTTGGTTTGTCTTCTCTCTTCTCATAAGGGCAGTCATTGGAGAAGTGGTTGGTTTCCTCACAGTTATAGCATTTCCTTACCTTCTTCTTTGGGAATCTTCCCTTGAACTTTCCTGCACTGAACTTCTTTACAAAGAGAGCAATGTCCTCATAAGATGGGCTTTCATCAGAGTCAACATCATCACCATCTTCGCAGTCATCATCACCCTCTTCTTCTTCACTTTCTTCTTCGTCACATTCATGCTTGGCTTTCAAAGCAAGATTGATCTTTGATGTTGAAGTGCCATGCATGGCAAGGTGCTTTGTTGCATTTGCTTTTGACTCTTCAAATAATTGGAAAGTGGACATGATGTCATCTGGAGTCATTTCTTTGAACCCATGGTGCTGCCTCATGTCCCATACCATTTGATGGTGATACGGAGCAAGAGCATGAAGTAACTTGTCCACAAGAAATCTCTTGGTCAGATTGAAACCATCTTGCGTCTTGTCACAGTCACATGACTCAATGTCTGCGGCGAGAGTCATGAGCCATTCTAGTAGTTGCTTGGGAGATTCACCCTTTTCCATACAGAAATTATGTAATTGCCCCTTGGCAATTTCATATTGAGCAAGCCGAAGAGTGGAGGTACCGGCCTTGGTCCTTATAATGTTATCCCACAGTTCCTTGGCACTTGTGATGTGAATGTAAGGTCTTCGTTGCTTGTCATTCATTCCTTTTCTTATGCACATGATCGCAGTGTCATTGAGATGCTTGTCATAAGTTTCTCTGGGAGTGAGGCACCTTGGATCTACAGGATTGTACCCATGCTCGAGGATGTCCAACATCTCATCATTGGCGTACCTAAGATGATCCTGCATACCAACTCTCCACAAAGCAAAATCGGAATTGTCATCAAGCAAGGGAGGTTTTCCTCCAGGATTGTACTTAGGTTTCTCAATTTGAGATCTAGCATAAAGCCATGGAACACTAGTTTGGTTCCTTTCCGGAGGTTGTTGGCCAGATGAAGTATCGCGCACATGTGGCCCTGAGGCCCTCGGGGACGTGGTTGTCCCCGTGGTTAGTGATGCTAGTCTCATTTGGACCATGGTCTCAAGAGAAGCATCATGCTCCTCTTTTTTCTTGGCAAGGGCCCATTCCAGGTCCTCAAAGGTGAAAGACTTGACTTCCGAGGAAGTCCCGTCCCTCTGCACTGCAGCTACCGTAGCTGGAACCCCGTGCATCTCGCTCTAGGGCGGTTAAGCCACAAGAATAGAGCACGAGGCTCTGATACCAATTGAAAAGGATCGAGATGGACCTAGAGGGGGGGTGAATAGGTACAAATCCAAATTTTAATAATTACTTAGCAATTTTAGGCAAAAGTGCAGAATATGAGTGTAGGCCTAATAATTGCTACGACAAGGAGTAAGCTATTTAGAGTGAAGTAAGACAAGCGGTAAACAATAATCAAATACAAGTACGTAATAAGGATAAACACAAGTAGAGATTTAGGGTTAGGAATAACCGAAACTCCAAGAGAGACAAGGATGTATCCCGATGTTCACTTCCTTGGAGGGAAGCTACGTCACCGTTAGAGGGGCGGATGTTACCACGAAGGCACACCAACGCCACGAAGGCTCACCCTATTCTCCCTTTGAGATAACTCCACGAAGGCGTTTCTCAACCACTAGTGGTAATCCTTGAGGTGGCTTCCAAACCTTCACAAACTTTCCGAGGGAAATCACAATGGTTTGATTCCTCTCCGAAGACTCCTACCGCCTAGGAGTCTCCAACCTCCAAGAGTAACAAGATTACGGGGATTGCTAAAAACTTGCTCAAATCATAAATCACTTTGGTGGGAAGGAGGAGAGGGAGACGGTCTATCTTTTGATTGGAACAACACTCAAAGGGACTCACAAATGCTCTTGGGATCTAGGATTTGGTGTAGACAAGAGTGAGTGAGAGGAAAGGTGTTCTTGTATGTATTCTAGCTGTGTTGAACACTATTTCACGAGGTGGGAGAAGAGTATATATAGTGGGGAGTGAAATACAGCCGTTGGGGACACTTTAAGTCACACAGGGTCCGGACGTCCGACAGTTGTCAGAAGTTCGGGGGTCCGCGAGGGGTCGGTCGTCCGATGCCTGTAGATATGACTGAAAATACTGTGAATTGAACAGCCACCGGACGTCCGGAGAGGACCGGAAATCCGAGTTATTCGACTCAACTTCTACTGGTGGGAGGTTCCGGATTTCCGAAGGGGAACGGACGTCGGCCCTCGGATGTCCGGAGAGAGCCGGAAATCCGAGTTATAGAGCTCATGTTCTTCTGGTGCAGGGCTTCGGATTTCCGGGGCTGGTCGGACGTCCGGCCCTCGGATGTCCGGAGGGAGCCGGATTTCCGAGTTATATGACTCATAAACTTCTCGTGAAGGGCTACGGATTTCCGAAGCCTGCCGGTCGTCCGGCCCTCGGACGTCCGGAGGGAGCCGGATGTCCGAGGCAATAGACCTGTTTTGAGATAAGAACAGAGTGGAGAATATGTGTTATTGGGTATGACAGTGAAGATGTGGTACGAGCAAGTTCATCGCAAAACCTGTGATCCCCTCTTAATAGTGCGGGATCCCTATACTCGATATAAGTAAACTCAAAAGAATAGTCTACATCATCTTTTCTTAATCCCGAGCCTTCTCGAAATATAAATCACAATCTTCTTAGACAACCTTTGGCACATAATTCTCAATCTACTAAAGTACTTGTCATCCTGAGATACACTCAACAAATAGGATTAGTTTCCTGTGTATGTGTTGTCATTAACACCAAAAGTCGATTAGGGACATAGCATGCACTTTCACCATCCAAAAAAAATGAGAGAAAAAGAGAGAAGGGACAATGCTACCACGTTTCCACACTTGTGCATATTAAGCACCATGATCTTCATGATTGAGAGTCTCTCGTTTTGTCACCACCATATAGCTAGTGGGAAATTTTCATTATATAACTTGGCTTGTATATTTATGCTACCACTTTTCCACACTTGTGCATATTAAGCACCATGATCTTCATGATTGAGAGTCTCTCGTTTTGTCACCACCATATAGCTAGTGGGAAATTTTCATTATATAACTTGGCTTGTATATTCCAATGATAGGCTTCCTCAAATTTGCCTTAGGTCTTCGTGAGCAAGCAAGTTGGATGCACACCCACTAGTTTTCTTTAGGAGCTTTCACATACTCTTAGCTCTAGTGCATCATTTGCATGGAAATCCCTACTCATTCACATTGATATCTATTGATGAGCATCTCCACAACTCATTGATATGCCTAGTTAATGTGACCCTCTTCTCCTTGTTTTTCTTGCACCCTCCACCACACTCCACACCACTTATAGTGCTAAAACCATGGCTCACGCTCATGTATTGCGTGAGAGTTGAAAAAGTTTGAGAAATTAAAGGTGTGAAAACAATTACTTGGCCAATACCGGGGTTGTGCATGATTTAAATTCGTTGTGCAATGATGATAGAGCATAGCCATACTATATGATTTTGTAGGGATAACTTTCTTTTGGCCTTGTTATTTTGAAAGTTCATGATTAGTTTGCTAGTTTGCTTGAAGTATTATTGTTTCCACGTCAATAGCAAACTATTAATTTGAATCTAATGGATCTGAACATTCACGTCACATAAGAGGAGTTACAAAGGACATCTATGCTAGGTAGCATGAAAGCATCAAAAATTCATTCTTTATCACTTCCCTACTCGAGGACGAGCAGGAGTTAAGCTTGGGGCTGCTTGATACGTCTCAAACGTATCTATAATTTTTGATGGTTTCACGCTGTTATCTTGTCAACTTTGGATGTTTTGTTTACCTTTTATATCTTTTTTGGGACTAACTTATTAACTCAGTGCCAAGTGCCAGTTCCTGTTTTTTCTGTGTTTTTGACTCTTTTCAGATCTGATTTTGGAACGGAGTCCAAACGGAATAATATTCCCAAAATGATTTTTTCCAGAACGGAATAAGATCGGGAGGCTTGAGGGCCAAGCAAGTGGGCCCACAGGGAGCCCACAAGCCTTGTTGCCGCGGCCAGGGGGAGGTCCCGGCAACCAAGCTTGTGGCCTCCATGGCGCCCCCAGCCCTAGGTCTTTGGCCTATGAATTCCCTAAAAATCCAGAAAAAATCAGGGCGTCCACGAAAACACTTTTCCGCCGCCGCAAGCTTCCGTTTCCGCGAGATCTCATCTGGAGACCCTTCCCGGTGCCCTGCCGGAGGGGACTTTGGAGTTGGAGGGCTTCTTCATCAACATCATCGCCCCTCCAATGACTCGTGAGTAGTTCACTTCAGACCTACGGGTCCATAGTTAGTAGCTAGATGGCTTCTTCTCTCTCTTGGATCTTCAATACAAAGTTCTCCATGATCTTCATGGAGATCTATCCGATGTAATCTTCTTTCGCGGTGTGTTTGTCGAGATCCGATGAATTGTGGATTTGTGATCATATTATCTACGATATATATTTGAGTCTTTGCTGGTTTCTTATTTGCATGATTTGATATCGTTGTAAGTCTCTCCGAGTCTTGGGTTTTGTTTGGCCAACTAGATCTATGATTCTTGCAATGGGAGAAGTGCTTGGTTTTGGTTTCTTACCGTGTGGTGACCTTTCCCAGTGACAGTAGGGGCAGCAAGGCACACATCATGTAGTTGCCATCAAGGGTAACAAGATGGGATTTGTCGTAGATATGAGATTGTCCATCTACATCATGTCATCTTGCTTAAGGCGTTACTCTGTTCTTTTGGACTTAATACACTAGATGCATGCTGGATAGCAGTCGACGTGTGGAGTAATAGTAGTAGATGCAGAAAGTATCGGTCTACTTGTTTTGGACGTGATGCCTATAGATATAATCATTGCCTTAGATATCGTCACGACTTTGCGCGGTTCTATCAATTGCTCGACAGTAATTCGTTCACCCACTGTCTACTTGCTTTCATGAGAGAAGCCACTAGTGAACACTACGGCCCCGGGTCTACTCACAATTATCATCTCAGCTTTTCCTTTACTTTGCTTTGTTTACTTTTTGCTTTCAGTTCTCACTTTGCAAACAATCTATAAGGGATTGACAACCCCTTCATAGCGTTGGGAGCAAGCTCTTTGTGTTTGTGCAGGCACTTGTGATACTCCTTCACTGGATCGATACCTTGGTTCTCAAAACTGAGGGAAATACTTACCGCTGTTGTGCTACATCACCCTTTCCGCTTCGAGGGAACACCAACGCAAGGCTCCAAGGCCATGGGGGAATCCTTTGCATATTTGCCTAGGAAGACCCTAATGTCTTAGTCGTAGGAGAAGGATTCCTGGTGCCGTTGCTCAGGAGAATCAAGACAAGAATAGTCTCTCGTCAGCACCCTTGTTTCTGGCGCCGTTGGAAGGTCTTTTGTTGCAGTAGCAAGCCCCTCCTCCTCCGATCGAGCACCTCCACATGCTCCCCCATGCAGCCACCTCCTCCGGCCTCCTCCAACGCCACCCCCTCCATCGGCCTCCTTCGACTCGACCCCACTAGACCCTCCCTTGCCCGAGCTCGAGCTCAAGCTCGCCGAGCCGTCGCTACTGCGGCCCCGTTGCTATCATCCTCGTCTCCTCCCCGCCGGCCTACCTCGCACCTCGCCGAACCCACCCCCTCTCCACACACCGGTGAGCCCTCAAGGATCCTCCCTCACCTCCTCCTCTCCCCCTTCGACCGGCCATCGCGCCCCTACCCGCATGGGCCTCCGTCAAACATGACGCCGGCGATACCACATGTCACCCCCAGCTCCTCCTGATGGCTAGAACGGATCGGCGAGAGCACCAGCTCGCGAACGCAACAAGAATCACGCGATTTGATCCACCACACGCGATTTCCGAGCCCCGCCGTATTTCTGGGTGCTCGTCGGAGCTCCTCCGACGACCCAACGCCGCCACTGCCGACGTGGCATGGCTGGGGCCACCGCCCATTTCTGGGTGCTCGTCGGAGCTCCTCCGGCGACCCAACGCCGCCACTGCCGACGTGGCATGGCTGGGGCCACCGCCCAGCTTCCTTGCGAGTGGGCCACCCCGAGCTTCACTGTGTGTGGGCCACGCCCCTGGGCCTATGACATATGCCCCCCCCATTAGAGCTAAGTAAGCATGTTTAATTAAACATGTCATTAGATTATAAAAATAGACACTCACATGTGGGGCCCTTCTTCGATTAATTTAGTTAACCCCCCTGTGTTATTCCAACAGGGTATGACATGTGGGGCCCCAACTAATTAGTCAATATTTGGATTAATGAAACTCTGCATTTAAACCCTCAGTCAATGACAGCTCAGGCCCACTGGTCAGGTTTGACGAGTCAGCCCCACTTTTGACTGCTGACATCACACTGATGTCATGCTGATGGTATTAATGTTTTTTTAATTAATTTAATTCTGTGAATCTCATAAAATAATTAAAAATTTAAAAATTTATAGAAAATAATTTGTAGCTCCGATGAAAATAATTTATATATGAAAGTTGCTCAGAAAAATCCCACGAATCTGATTACGCTATCCGTTCATCTCTCACATGCGTGTAGCATGATGAACGTGGAACTTTTCCACCACTTTCGTCTGCCCGGTAGTAGCCAGAGACCTGGGAAATATCATCTGATATTTTCCCGACCCGTCTATGATGGATAGCACTGCTTTAGCTCATGCCTAACCTTGCTTTGGCATGTCATGCTTAGTGTTTGCATTGGTGTTATATTTATTGTTTCTTCCCCCCTCTTCTTACCGGTAGACCCCGAGACTGACGCTGCTGCCGGGTACGACTACCTTCCCGATGACCAGCCCTTTGCCGTAGAGCAACAAGGCAAGCAAACCCCCCTTCATCATTCCTATATCGCCCATTTCTTTCTCCCTCATGATTGCATTAGAATTTTGCTACTGTTGTGGTTAGCTCCTATATCTGATGCATAGCCTAATTTTAATGAACTGCTACTTTCCAGTACCACACTTTAAACTACTTAGTATAGGTGGCTCAGTCATCCCCTCCGACCCTTAGTCCAGTTGCCCCGCTTTATCATCTAGTCTTGATCCCTGATCGACGAGCCAAGACCCGACACAGGACTTACACCCCCCCCCCCCCTTAGTTGTATGATGCTGCAGAGCTACTATCGGGTACCGAGGGTGATACCTCGCGAAGTACTCATGATGATATCTTTGTAGTGCAGCTAGTCGGTCATGGTTATCAAGGGTCATTCCTCCTTCACCACTGCCGATGATGACTCTGTCGTGCAAACCCTCAAGTGTGAGACCCTCGAGGGTGATTCCTCTAAGTCCACCTTGACGGTTACATCGTTCGGAATCCAAAGGGTGATACCTCGGATCCCCCTGATGTTACAACCACACAGTTACTTGACCGTGTTACTGGGAACATTGATGAAATAATGTTAGGCGGGTGGATTCCCGCATGGATGTGTCGATGAGTTAATTAAAACACTAATAGATTTGGGTATTTGATCTGGGTTGGTCGGAGACCTTTTCGCACTAACCGGCTACACGGGAGAAGTTATGGGTACTCGGCGTCGTGGTATCAGCCGAAGCTCTTCACACATCAGTAATGGGGCGGCGCGTGCCCTAGTGGTCCGGAGAGACATCTCGCTTGTAATAAGGGGTGCTAGGACTGACATCGGTCGCCCTCGAATCGTGGAGGAGTGCAAAGGGTGATGGGCCCATGACCCCTGCGTGCTTAGGAATTAGACCGACGGGCTGGCCTCTCTGTTGAGTCTAGGTGGGGCTACGACGTGTCAATGTTCCGAGGCCGGGCAAGACCCAGGAAAGTGTGTCCGGCCAAAGTTTATCGAGCGTGACGGGAAAATCGGTGCACCCCTGCAGGGATGAAAATTAACTATTCGAATAGCCGTGTCCACGGTTACACGACGACTTGGAGTTGTGTCCCGATCTTATACAACTACAACTGTTACTTAACTAGAATGTTGCTCCGGGATTGCTTCCTTGCAGGGAGTCGAGGGAGAATCTCTAGGCGTGACCTCATATTAATATTGCTGCAACAATATGACTATTATTTGTATTACCAGTTTGTCACGCCCAAGATGCGACCCTATCCTCAATTTGGCACGAGGGCCTCGTCAGGATAGAAGCGCATATCGTCGTGTCGCAAGAATGGATATCGTTACAAGTACATGTACTGACAAGAAGAGATATATAAAGAGTTGGCTTACACTCGCCACAAGCTACATCAGAGTCACATCAGTACATTACATAATCATCAAGAGTAAGAGCAGGGTCCGACTACGGACGAAAACAAACGACAAAAGAAGAATGACGTCCATCCTTGCTATCCCAGGCTGCCGGCCTCGAACCCATCCTAGATCGATGAAGAAGAAGAAGAAGCAACTCCAAATGTACAACCAACGCGCTCGCGTCGAGTAACCTTTACCTGTACCTGCAACTGGTGTTGTAGTAATCTGTGAGCCACAGGGGACTCAGCAATCTCATTTCCAAAGGTATCAAGACTAGCAAAGCTTAATGGGTGAGGTATGGTTAAGTGGTGAGGTTGCAGCAGCGGCTAAGCATATATTTGGTGGCTAAACTTACGAGTACCAGAAATAAGAGGGGAAGATCTACGCATAGCGGACGTGAACTTCTGATGATCAAATGAATGATCCTGAACACCTACCTACGTCACACATAACCCCACCGTGTCCTCGATCGGAGTAGGAACTCCCGAAAGAGACAGTCACGGTTACGCACACAGTTGGCATATTTTAAATTAAGTTAACTTCAAGTTATCTAGAACCAGTGTTAAACAAAGCTTCCATGTTGCCACATAACCACGGGCACGGCTTTCCGAAAAGATTTAACCCTGCAGGGGTGCTCCAACTAGTCCATCACAAATTACCACAAGCCGCATAGAAATCCTCAATCACGAAGCTCGCGATCTCGTCGGATTCCCTAGTGGAAAACCTCAACTCTGAGATTACCCAAAGCATCATCAGAATCCCGATGCACAAGATATCTCGTCAAAGGTAAAACTAATCCAACAAGGCCGCCCGACGTGTCGACGATCCCGATAGGAGTCGCCTACCTCGTTCTCAGGACACGACGGATAAGCGAAGCGTACGAGTGCCAAACCTCGAGTTTCCTCGTGGTGGACCCGCACGGTGCTCTGTTTTGGACCAACACTCATGAGGAGCACTGGCCCGGGGGTTGATTAAAATAGTCCGTGGGTGCCGGCGGGTCCCTATGCTTTATTATTAGGTTATTAGGCAAATGTAGTACCAAAGTTGGGCCTTGCCAGACCAGCTTTAATCTAAAACGAATTATCAAGGGGGTCCCCATAACAACCCCGATCGTGTTAGGAGCGCTCATTTATGGAACATAACACCGGTAGCCGAAACTAAGGGGGGCAAAGGTGGAACAAAACACGAGGCTAGAAAAGGTCGAGCCTTCCACCTTTTACCAAGTATATAGGTCCATTAAATTAAATAGCATTAATATGGTGATATAACAAGGAACCCATGCTTTCGCATGGAAGCATCTGCACCTGCAACTAGCAACGCTAACAACATGGATAAGCAAGCGGTAACATAGCCAATCAGTGGTTTGCTAGGTTGAACAGGTTGAAGGTTTCATGACATTGTTGAGAGGCTGATATTCAACATGTGGTAGGCAACGAGACATAACGACAGAAACGATATAACTAGCATGGCAATGATAGTAATGGTATCTGGGGAAATGATCATCTTGCCTGAGATCCTGCTTAGAAGAAGAATGCCTCCGTGAAGCAGACGAACCGACATAGTCGAACGGGTCCTCACAATCCAGCACGTTGCGGAACTCTATCGAGACGAAGCAAACCGGAAACACAAATCAACACACGGAATTCACCACACGATGCACAACACAAATGATGCATGAACAGCTGAATACATGCAAGTCACGGCATGACAAATCACACAATCAAACACTACACATTAAGTGAAGTTCAATATGCAACGAGTTGCATATTGACGAAACTCCACGTTAATTATTTAGTTCTATCCCGATTAGATACACGGCAATATTAAATGTGATTAAACATGGCAATAGGTGAAGCGTAATTAATCTACCTATCTAGGCATTTTAAATGAGGTCGGAAATGACATATAGCACCTCCGAGATGACCTCACATGTTAATTTACAATTCTGTCCAGATCTGAATTAACACATTTAATTAGTTGTTAAACATCAAAACAAATAGTTTCACGCGATTCTACGCGTCATTTCAAGCAATCTACATATAAAGAACATCTCCAACGGAGCTACGGATCAAAAGTTACAAGCACCGCAAGATATGATGGCATGAATGCAAAATGTCTGCAACGACGGTCACGAGCACTTCAAAACATACAAATAGCAAGAGAAAATGAAACTACACAATATTATAAGCAAGTTTCATGTAGGACACGATCAAATCGGAGCTACGGTTCAAAAACTACGAGCAAAACAAGAATTGACTACAATCTGTCAAAAACAGCCACATAGCATTTTCTATGCCCCACAACTACGAGCTACACAACTCCGATATGCTCAAGCAAGACATGACACGAAAGAGGGCAAGAAGCACTACTACAAACAACTAACAACAACTAGCATGGCAGCAAGGAGCACTAGGAAAAGAAGACACAAAATGGCATCTCACACACTATTTCAGACTTAGTGAAAATTACACCTCCTGAAAGTGCAGTTTTCGATCTGAAGCAATATTGACAGCAACAAAACCTATATCTACAGGACTCCGAATGGCATGAAAATTTACAGCATGCTAGAGAAACATAAGAGGTACAACTAACTCCATTGGACCAACCTCAAAAGAGCTACAGATCACAAGATGCAAGCAAGACAAGACAGCAACAAAATAATAACAGATCCCATACTTAGAAATATTTCAGCTCCTCCAAATCAGCACTATTTCTAGCAACTTGAGAGCAAGCAAACAACACCTAGACATGCATTTCTATTGCAACCAAAAATACCAGGGGCTAAACAAAACATCTAAGAAGAACTCCCTAGTTGACAACTAATTCAAACGAGGCACGGAATAAATCCTACGAATTAAACAAAAGGGCAACTTAGCAAAATATCTCGCGAACTAACTTACTCGAAAGCTAAAACTAATTGCACAGAAAAATCCCATGGATTTTTCTACCCCGAAAACATATAAAATATGTGGGGTTGCACAACAATAATTTCACCGCACGTAAATGCGAGAATATGTCCTAAACACGGAAAATAAACTAGCGGCAAATCCCTATGCGCAAAAATACCACCGACTACTCTAAAATATATGACAAAGGGGTTCCTAAAACATGCGCATTTATACTACGGCATCCGGGCTATACGGTCTTGCGCGAAAAATAAATTACGGGGCGTCCTATTGGGACAGCACGCAAAACTAGGTATTCGGCACAACAAACTACTTCAAACATTTATGCAAGTTCCAAATTCGTAACCTACACGAAATTCTACACGAGGTACATATCAAAATCATCGCGATCTGACATACGGATTAAAAGTTACGGGCGTTTGAATATCTATAACTCCGTGAAATTAACTAATTCGAAAACCTAAAATAAAAACCTATTGGGCCGAATCTACAGCAGATGCATGTGCGCAATACAACTATCTACTGCCTACGGCGTATAGGGCAGGAAGAAAGAGGCTCACCTCGGGCCGAGGCCCGGATCTGGAGCTGGGCCTGGAGGCCGACTGGGTCGTGTGGAGGCGATGGCCTGGGAGCAGGCCATGGTCGGGAGGCGGCTATGCCCAGCTAGGCTGGCTCGAGCAGGAGGCCCACGCGGCCAGGGGCGATCTGGCCTGCTCGCGATTGGAGACGGGCCGGAGCGAGGCCGACTGCTGGGCCTCGTCTGGCCACGCGCTGGAGCAGCCCACGCAGGGGGGAGCGAGCGGCGCACGCGCTCGTCGTGCTACTCCCAATCGGGAGCTGCTGGCGGCGGCAGTTGCCCGGCTCCGGCGATGCGAAGTCTAGCGGGGAGGAACGGCGAACCTTGGGACGGGGTTCCCGGACCGGACCTGGCCGGATCCGGCCAGTGTAGCTTTGAGGCGGCGGCGGATCCCGGGCAGACGACGGCGGCCGACGCGGATCTGACAGGGGCCGGCGGCTGCAGGTTACAGACGGCGGCGGGAGGCGACGCAGGGCGATGGCGGCGGCGGGCTAGGTCCTCGCGGGGCTCCGGCGGCTCGGGGAAACTCTGGCCGGCTGCTGGCGACACAGGACGGCGGCGCACGGGGGCGAGCACGCTCGGGAGCAGAGGAGGCGCGGCGCACTCGGGTCGAGATGGGCTTCGGGCGGGCTTGACCCGGGCTCAGGCGGGCCCGGCGGCTAGAGGTGGGAGGAGAGAGCAGGTTGGAGGCGGCTAGGGTTTCGGGACGGCGTGGATTTCGAGGAAGAGAGAGAGGCTGCTAAAAAAATACATGGGGGTCTATTTATAGGCAAAGGGGGGGCTAGGTTAGCCGGAATTTCGTTCCGGATCCAACCGTGCGGTCGGATTCGGACGATTCCGCACGCGGGAAACGGGTACGCGGCCGTGTAGAGGGGATATCCGGAGACGAGAGGGAGAACGGGCGGCGCGACAACGATTTTTAAAACACCGACAGACGTCCGAGGGTAGACCGAATACGGTGCCGCTACGGTCGACCGTTCGGGTACCAGACGGACTCCGATTGCGACGAAACTCGACAGGCGGCCTAGCCATAACTAATCACGACCGCATGCCAAGTTCCACCCCGATCAGAGAAAGTTTTACGCACACTTTAAAAACAGGGTTTCGACGATGCCGCGGGCGCGCGCGTGTGCGGTCGGGCTCAGAACGGACAACGACGTGAACCGGCAACTAACAACGGATGCAAGTTTGAAAACTGGCGGCACGGAGATGCCGATGCAATGCAGATGATGCGCATGATGCGATGATGATGCGACAAAAGAAAAATAGACACACGACGAAAACAGAAAGAAAAGGGAATCTTCTGGAACGTCGGCATCGGGCTGTCACACAGTTCTACTCTCGTCTATTGCTGCAAGACCCCTAAAGATGCTAACCTTCGATAGGACTAGGCCTTCCCTCTCTTTCTTGCATTGCTGCAGTCAGTCCACATATAAACCCCTTCCTTTGAAACTGATGCATACTTAGCATAGTTCTGATGTCAGTCTTGCGAGTACTTTGGATGAGTACTCACCGTTGCTTTGCTCCCCCTTTGTCCCCTTGAACCGTTGCTGCGACCAAGTGATGGAGCCTAGGAGATGGAGTATCCCGCGGACGACGACCGCTACACCCGACGGTGCCTACTACTACGTGGAGGCCGCTGAAGACCAGGAATAGTTAGGAGGCTCCTAGACAGGAGGCCTCGCCTCATTCGATTGTTGTATATTTTGTGCTAGCCTTCTCTAAGGCACCTCATGTTTCATGTCTGTACTCAGATATCCATTGCTTCCACTGACTCGTGTGTTTATCGAGCTTCTGTATTCTAGACCTCGAGGTCCCTGGCTTGTAATATGAAGCTTGTATGTTTTATTTGTGTCTTGAGTTGTGTTGTGATATCTTCCCGTGAGTCCTTGAGCTTGGTCGTACGCATTTGCGTGTATGATTAGCGTACAGTCAAATCAAGGGCGTCACAAGTGGAGTATGGGGGAGAAATCTACTAGTCTTCATCGAGTCGATGCAATTAGGTGGCCCATCTTGAGAAGGACAAGATCGTCATCATCTAGCTCAAGTGTACTATGCGCAAGGCAAAGGTTTGTCCTTGATAGCTTTTTTATTTTACCGGTCTCATGGTGTTAGTTGGGAGACCAGGTTATAGGATCGATTGTCGTACTATCAAGGGGGGATCTCGAATGAGTACCTTGATTGTATCATTTGTAGAGATCTCAAACTATTGCATTCTTGCCATCATCATTTTATTGGTTCTTATTTGGCTTTTCGCTATGTGAGTTTTCGAGCTTATGGTCTTCATTGTTATAAGCTCAAGCTCATCAAAAATGGATTTCGTATGCATCATATTTGTGTTTTAGGCGTTGGAGATTTTGCCGGACAATACTTTGTTGTTCGATAGATCTTGTCGTCCTCTATCCATCAAGCTTAGGTTTGCTCAATTCGAAGCTCGTATGCGAAAGTTATGGCAGTTTCATTCTCACAGAAGTTTTTCAGTGCTCAGGTTGTAGTACCACTCTGGGTAGCAGTAGTACCGCTTATAAGCAGCAGTACCACTGTCGAGTACCTCTATGGGCAGCGGTAGTACCGCTTATAAATGGCAATACTGTTGTCTAGTACCGCCCATACTACCGCTGCTTCCGGGGATTTGACTTTTGTGTCGTGTTTGCGTGCCAGTGGAACTATAGTTCAAGCGGTAATGTCACATACAAGTGGTAGTACTGCGTGCCCGCTACCTGTCCACTACCGCCTCGAGGTTTCTGCCATTTTCTCGTTTTTTCTAGATCTACCGCGCTAAGCGGTAGTACCGCTCGTTCGAGCGGTAGTACTCCTTGTGCAGGACCAATGCACATAACAGTTGGATTTGGGGAGGCCTATAAAATGGGGTCTTCTTCCCATTGCATCATATCTTTTGAGCTCGTGTTCTTCCCCCATTGTTGATCTTCTTCGAGCTTGCTAACTCTTGATCCCTCCAATGGTTCTTCCTAGTTCTTAAGGGAAAAGAGAGAGGAGATCTTGATCTACATTTCCACCAATCACTTTCTCCTCCAAGTGAGGGGAACCCCTTGGATCTAGATCTTGGAGTTCTTTGTGTTCTCTTGTTTGTTTTTTCTCTCATTTTCCTCCATAGCATTAGTGGTTGTGGAGGGATTTGGGAGAAAAGGACGTGGGCACTCCATGTGCATTTCCATTGCATTTGGTGCATAGATTTGAGTTCTCCACGGTGATACATGGAAGTGAAGTCTGGGAAGCTTATTACTCTTGGGTGTTTGAGCACCCTAGAGCTTGTTCCTCTTGGGTGCTTTGGCACCCTAGAAGGTTGGTGCTGCCTCGAAGCTCAATCATTGTGGTGCAAAGTTCCGAGCAAGCATCAGGGTCTCCAATTATGTTATGGAGATCACCCCGAGCAATTTGTACGGTATCGGCGACCGCCCTCATGGGTTACCAAAGTGTATGGTTTCGGTGATCGCCCCTTGGGTTGTCATTTGTATGGGTTCAGTGACCGCCCTCAAGGGTCCCTTAGTGTAATCACAACATCTTGCATTGTGCGAGGGCGTGAGGAGTTTATGGTGGCCCTAGTGGCATCTTGGGGAGTATTGTGCCTCTAGACTGCTCCAAATGGAGATTAGCATCTGCAAGGGTGTGAACCTTGGGATACATCATCGTCTCCACGTGCCTCAATTATCTCTTACCCAAGCCCTTTACTTATGCAGTTTACTCTGTGATAGCCATATTTCTTCAGGTTATATATCTTGGTATCACTTAGTTATTTATATTGCTTAGCATATGTTGTTGGTGCACATGTGTGATCCTAGTTGTTTTAGATTTTGTGCTTGACAAATTAAATGGTAGTTTTATTATGTATTTGTTAAAGCCTAAACCGTAATTATTTTAAAGTGCCTATTAACCCCCCCCCCTCCCCCGGTCTAGGTGATATCCACGTCCTTTCACTCGTCCGCGACGGGAAGAAGGTTTTGACCAATTACCGCAATGGTAGGTTACCTCACACATTCTCATGATCATTCATATCCTCAAAGGTTGTAAAAATTGTATTAGAGCATGTGTCTCTGATACCAATTGAAAGGATCAATACAGTCTAGTAGAGGGGGAAGAATAGGAGACTATAAATTTTAATCTTGTTTGCTAATTTTAGGGATAAGTGGATAAATAGAGTTCACTAAATATGCAACTAGGTGAACACAGCCTATATGATAAACACAAGTACAGGTAAATATGCTAGGCAACAAAGTAATTAACAAGCCTACAAGCATACAAGCATACAAAGCAAAGTAAAGTGTGGGAAAGTATTAACCACAAGTGAGACCATGACACAAATTTTATCTCGAATTCACTCTTACTTGGAGAAGATCTAATCTCCCTTTTGAGCGATGTCGGAGCCAAAGCTTTTGAAGCGCCATGTAAGTCTCACTGTATCTCTTTTGAGTCATCCCCAACAGATGAGCCATGTGGCACCCCATGCGCACAAGGGTTTGAGACCATGTGACACGGGGTGTCCAGAAACTTCCTGACCACCCTGTGCGCACGGGGGGTCAAAGGATATCTTGGCAAAGGACGCTATAAGTGGATTCTTGGTGGTAGGTGTAGGAGGGTTGGTGTATAAGTTCTCGAGGCATTCACACACGACACATATCCACGATGAGCCCTCTTGATAGTGTGGTTTTTCCTACGACTCAAATCTAACCAAAACAAAAACCTTTGAGTAGACAGTAAACCACGCCTTTGATCTTTTTGAATTTGGGGGGGGGTCATACAACTTCATCAACAACTTCATGGAACAAATATCCTGATATGAACTTTAGCAATCGATATTAGTTCCACTAACCATATTGTCAACACACCAAAAAATAATGAAGTGCTAGGAGCGTCGTCACTCATGAGAGTCATCAGTCCATAAGTGATCACCTGCGTCAAAACATGCTCCAAAAGTGGCTCGGTGCTTTTTGCCACGGTCAAATTTTTGATTTGGTGCACAATGTCACATTTTGTAAAGTGGTGGTTTGCTGCATTTCGTGACACTGAACTGGTGGTTATATGCATTTAACTCCGCACTAGTAGAACACTAGTGTCAGACATACTAATTTTATGACGTGGTGAGATATGGCATATGTCAGTCTCAACTATAGTGTGTTTGATATGTCCTAGACTAAAATCGCTGCTTTGTTTCGAGATGTGAATCAGCCTAGTTAAAGGCTATCAAACACTACACTATAATTAAATGAGTGAATTAAAAAAGCACCACATTTGTAGTGGTCGAGAAGAATTTCCACCATAGTCCTTGCTTGTCGCAAAAATCCACCACTTTTGCCATAAAAAATTCAATAAACACAAATGGCCGATTTGGAGCCGTTAACTACGATTTCTGACAAATTGTGCCCGCATGTCGGGTGCCACGTAGGACGAGTGTAACGTCCAGCGAGTGATGGTCATTAGCGAGGGCTATGTCATAAACACCCCCTTCCATCTGACCCCCTCCCAATTCTCCCCTTCTCCCTCACCCCCATTCTTCCTCGAGCCATGGCAGCGGTTGCTAAAGTGAGCGGTGAGGGCGTTACAGTAGGCGGCGGCGGAGGGACAGGAGGTGATGGTGACGGCTTCTCAGATGTGGACAACTGGCTCGGCAGCAGTAGCTTGCCGACGCAGCGAACTGCTTTGCCGGAGCAGGACCATTCCCCCCCCCCCTTTGCCGCTGGAGTTTGATATCGAACGGCGGGCAGCGGTGACCTTGGCCCGCTAGATAAGGGCTTTCGGCGTCGGCCACGGTCATGAGTGGGCTTCAGGTTTTGGCAGCGTTTGGTAAGTGTTTCTGCTCCTCTCTTGAATTGTTGCATTTTAGATTTTTTTTCTGATTTAGGTATAGTGATTATTTGCTTGATATGGATTTAGTGTTAGGGATTGGTGTGTGTGAGAGTAGCTCATTTTTCTAGTAGTTAGAGTGTATGGTAAGTGGTTTGTTTTACATATGAGTGGAGGGTTAGTGATCTTTTTACATGTGTATTAGATTGGTCCAATGTAAGATTCTTTTTATCATTAATAGACAGTGATTGATTGTTAATTGTCATGCTATTTATATATTTTGTAGTTTGAATGATGATATATGGGAATTAGGTTTCATTTTCAAGGCAAAGACAACTTGGAGAGGATCGTTTCTCTTTCAGAAATAACATTGTTAAACATGTTAGCATTGATGGTGACTGAGGAGGGATATACTGAAGTCGACTATATGTTCTATGTGAAAAATGAGGGACAAGGGTCAGCAGGATTGCAGGTCATAGATAATGAAGAAGTTGTAGAGGAGATGCTTGACCAGTATGCTCCTGAGAAGTTGTTGAACATCACTGTAATAAAGGCTACTGAGCCTAATCCTAGAGATTTCAACATAGGAAACTCAAGTGAGGCCCAGATACTAATAGACCAGGTTGGGCAATCCAACATAATCAGTATAGATGAGGCTGGGGTATTGTTTACTTTTGAAAAGGCTAGTAGTGAGGAGGTGTATGTTGTGCCGATATGTACTCCACAACCAGGTGAACATATTGTTTTTCTGAACACACAGGAGAGCGTGACTTTGCAGAAGGCTAAGGGTGAAAAAAAAGCTCAGGAATACTACGGCCCCTCAGATGATGATGGATTTGTTGATTTCAAGTGGTGTGAGTACAAAGCAGAACATCATAACATAGGTGTACAGGAGGAAAATGAAATTACTGATCAGCCGAAGAAGATGAGAAAACAGAGAGAAGATCTTATGATTAACTTTGAAGGAGACACAAAGGTGGAAGAGATATTCCCACGGGTGGAGGACTCACACACAGAACCTGAGACAACACTTCCTCAAACTTTTAAGACAGTTGGAAAAGCAGGATCAACTACAAGATCTCACCAATAGGCTCATATAGAGGTCATTCCTAATTTCATTCCTTCTCATGATTCACGACGTTTCCCTGGAGACTATGGCATAAGTGATTCAAATGATGAGGCTGGTATAGAAGCTATACCACTTTCTTGTGGAAGAAAGAGCCAAGCCAAGAGGGATAAGACTAGGAAGTGGTATGATGGGACAAGGTCAGATGCTCATGAGCAACTCTGCTTGAAATTGTGTTTTACTGATGTGTGTCAGTTTAGAAGAATCCTTAGGAACTATCATATCAGGATACTTAGAAATTTTCATTACCACGGGAATTGTAAAGATAGGATCATAGTCTGGTGCACAGAAAGGGAAAGTGGATGTCCATTCTACATGACTGCATCAAAAATTGCTCATGAGAGCACATTCTGCATCAAGAAGTTGAATGTACTCCACACATGTGGTACACATGGAGACAAAACCAAAGTGACAGCAGATTGGATAGCCAAAACTTGTGATCAACGACTCATGAAAGATCCAAGGAGTGGAGTAGATGCAATATTGAAGAGGACAAAGACCAAATTTGGAGTGGAAGTGCCAAAGAGCAAGGCCTGCAGGGCAAGATCAATGGCAATTGAAGTGGTGCAAGGTGACAAGAAAGGACAATACAGAAGGCTTAAGGATTATCTTCAAGCATTGCTTGATACTAACCCTGGGAGCAGATGTATTATTACAACCATAGTGATTAAGCTCAAGCCTAGCCCTAATACAAGGTTCAACTACAAGTTTTATTGGTTGAATGCTTCAAAGGAGGGTTTTTTGTATGGGCGTAGACCCTTCATAGGTATGATTTGTTGCGCTTTCTTATTGTGATTGTTGTTTATGATTTGTTTCCTTATTGTGATTGTTGTTTCCTTATTGTTTCAGTATTAGATGGTTGTTTAATAAAACTCACTACTGGGCAACAGATACTGGTTGCCACTGGCAGGGATGGAAACAACAACATATTTTCAATTGCTATTGGAATTGTTGACAAGGAGGACACAGATAGTTGGACTTGGTTTCTCTATCAGCTCAGGGCATGCATTGGAGAGGGCGACGAATGGGGCAACTACACCATCATCTCTGACAAACAAAAGGTATCTACTTCACCTCATAGTTGTAAAACCAATCAATTATACATTCATAACCAAACTATGATAGGAAACAGGGACTGCTCAATGTTATAGAAGTTGTGTTCCCACACTCACCTCAGATATATTGTTTGAGACATATTTATGCCAATTTTCAATCAGCTCGCTTTAGGGGTGAAGAATTGAAATAGCACATGGACAATGTTGCATACTCATATACCAAGCATGGTTTTGAGGTTGCAATGGCTGAACTGAGGAAGAAGGATGAAGATGCTTGGAAGTGGTTATCAAAAATCCCTAAGGAGGCTTGGTCTAGGCATGCCATGGATTACACATGCAAGACAGATCTTGTAGTTAACAACTTGTCAGAAGTGTTTAATAAAATGATATTAGATATCATGTGCAAGCCAATCAGGAACTATGCGGATGGTTTCAGAACTAAACTCATGACGGAATATCAATCAATCAAAGAGAAGATAGAGAGCAGTAGGTGGAAAATCACACCCACCTACATGGAAAACTTAGAGGAATCAAAGAAGTACTCTAGGCATTGCACTGCATACATGGCAGGTCCTGGCATTTGGCAAGCCACAAGTGGGGAGAAACTTACTATGTGAACCTGGAAAAATGGACTTGTCACTGCAAGAAATGGGACTTAACTATTGTGCCTTGCAACCATGCAGTTTGTGCCACTACTAGGTTAAAGCTACAGCGAGAAGACTTTGTACATGATTTCTTTAAGAAGCCATTGTACAAAGAAACCTACAAACACATCGTCTACCCTTTACCTGGACCTGAGTTTTGGCCAAGGACACCTACTCAAGATATGGATCCACCTGTGTTCAAGGAGAAGAAGGGTAGGAAACAAACTGTTAGAAGAAAGGGGCAATTTGAGGTACCATCACCTACGGATACATCAAGGATGGCCACTATCACCTGCAGCAACCACAACGGGCAGAAACATAGATACACCTACTGCACAATGCCTCTGAAGCCCCATCTACGGGCAAGAAAGAACAAGCATAAGGTATTGTACTATTGCTAGAACTTTTTAAAATTGTCTAATGGATTTTTGTTCCTAACTTATGTGGTTTAAAAGACAACCAAAACTGTCTATCATGATGCTGGAGGCGGTTCTTCAAGTGCAAATGTACAGTCTGCAGAGCCTCCTACTTCCACAAGTACAAAGAGGGCAAGAACTGCAGGAGACTCTTCTACCACTACTTCCCAGGCTGCAAACAAAGTTGTAGATTCAACAAGTGCACCTAGTAGGAGAGGTGGAAGACCATACACACCACCCAGGCCTGCAACTGCATCAATTGTATCAGTTGGAGGAAGAGGTGGTTCTAAAAGGAAGAGGTTTCAGAACACAAGGATGAGGGGTTACTTTTATGCAAGTGGCAACTATTGAACCTGGAGAATTTGGGTCTAGTTTATGTCTGAACTATGAATTTGGGTTGAGAGCCTATCAAAACTATGTCACATTCTTTTGTGTTGAACTGATGTGATGTTGAAATGCTGAAAAGTTCAACTTCTGTGATGTTCAAATGCTGGGATGTTCAATTTCGGTGATGTTGAAATGCTCAAATATTCAACTTCTCTCATGTTGAAATGTTGAGATTTTGGGTCTAGTTTATCTGATGTAATGTGCTTAATGTTGGGGAATTACTTTCATACTGTGATGTTGAACTGATATGCTGTGATATTGAACATAAGCAAGGACGGCAATTTCATGGTACTCATTACATAACCAGGGATAGTTTAGTATGTACTCATTACATAACTAGGGATAGTTTACTAGGTACTCATTACATAACTATAATAGTTAATATGGTACTCATTACATAAAATAAGATAGAGTGGATTCCTAAAATATACATTTCCATGGCCAACTATATTGTTCCAAGGCCACTTAATTACTTAACACAGCTAGTGAACATTGGTAGCAGTTCACTCATCAAGTATAGCCTTCATATTGGCAAGTTTGTCCTTGTTGCCTTGACCAGCTTTGAGGAGATGTCCAACAACATACGATAACTTCTTCTTCTCCTCTTTCAGAAGATCCTTCTCCTTCCTGGTATTCCTCATGATTTCTCCCTGATATCTAACAATGCACTTGACATCCTTGTGATCAATAACAAGCTTTTCAAACTCCTCCTTCATCTTGTCATTCTCAAGCTTCTCCTTCTCCTTGTCAATAGCTAGCCTATGCATCTGCTAGTCTACATCCATCTCCTTCTGCACATCTTCATCATTCTGCCACTGCTTGTTCTGCTGCTTTGCATCCCTCCAATCAAACAAGTTTTTCACATCTTCCATGAGTTGGATGTACTGAGTGCCAAGACTATCCAAGTCTTGCTTCAGTTTGGCAGTCTCTTCCTGATGGGCCTGATGATCCGGCATCCTGCCATGATTATTCTCATGAAATATCTCTTTGAAGTACACCAGGCCATGGGGCATCAACCCACTCAAAAACTCCACAATCAATGCCACCCTACAATAAGTTATTCAACTTCAGGTTAAACTGTCAAAATATAGTTTCTGTATCTAATACAAATACAACCAATACATGTAATAGATATGCATAGACTAAATAGAGAGACTCGATCTAATACAAATAACCAAGTCTTTCTACTAAAAAGGGACTAAATGAACAGGATCTGTCGCAAGTTAAGTCCAAAGGTAGTATATTAAATTGATTGTCTGACTGACTCACTCAATCAACTAAATCTAGCTCAAGTTAAATACATTAACAAACACATGATTGACAGAATTAACAAAATGATTCAAATATAAGAAGAGGAGAGGGATGAGATCTAACCTACACCCCACAGCCATAGAACCTCCTACCAGTGTGAATCCCCTCAAATGCAACATATTTGGGACATGGGGCAAGGTGAAGCGTGCATTTGATGCTTGGATCTGAAGCTTTACCACGGAATGATGTGTCCACTCTTGTGTCAGGGTTCTCCTACATTTGTTGTGCACATATTATCCAACTACCAGTGCTTGAAGAGGATCTCAAAACGAAACAAAACATGAACCCTAACCCTAACCCTAGGTAAAGAGCGGATCATTTACCCACATCTCCATATACATGCCAACAAACTCCTCTTCACTACTCTCCTCACCGTCATTCCACGACGGCATCGTTGAACAATGGCGAAGACATAGTGGCTCGATGGCGAGGGGCGCGACGGCGAGAGCCAGGGGAGGGAGACCGGAGGGGAGAGCAGAGAGAGAGCGTGAGTGGAGTGGAGTGAGCTGCTGTGTGCGGCGATTCATTTGTGACCTAGCCTTCGCTAACGGCCATCACACATTGGTCGTTACACTCGTCCTACGTGGCACCCGACATGTGGGCCCAATCTGTCGGAAATCGTAGTTAACGGCTCCAAATCGGCCATTTATGTTTATTAAAAAAATACGACAAAAGTGAGGGATTTTTTGCGACGAGCAAGGAATGTAGTGGCAATTTTGCTCGACTACTACAAATGTGGTGGTTTTTGTAATTCACTCATGATTACATAGTCATCAAGGTAGTTTTCGGCCATGTCGACAAACATTATCACGGGGCACGGTTTATGAAATAGAATTTGCCTCTTCGTGATGGGAAATTATCTATGGCCTTAAGAAGTTATATTTGAAAATCTTGATAGATCGAGCTACCCAAAAAAAGATGACACATTCTCACATTGAGCATGAACAGATCAACCATTTTGAAGAGAGCCCGAGCAATCCAATAAAGATGGCATGTTCTCGCATTGAGGTTGAACAACATATATTACTAGGAAAATGGAGCGTTGCATATAATACAAGGTGAAGCTTTTGGCATAATGACGCCATGAACATTTGAGAGTTAGCACAGTTGTGACCAGTGCAAATGACCATGAAGATCGCACGACTACTCACTCGGATTAAATTCTGATTGGATAATATCATACTTCCTCCATTCTTAAATATAAAAAGAAATAGATATTTTGCTAAAAAAACTACATACGGATGTATATAGACATATTTTAGAGTATAGATTTATTTTATTTTGTTTCGTATGTAGTCTCCTAGCAAAATCTCTAAAAAGACTTATATTTAGGAACGAAGAGAGTGTATTCCAGGATGGTCGGTGGACCTCCTCATTTTCAAACTACTTTAGGACTCGCTCGGTAATCCAACAGCTTCTTAAAATTTAAGAATCTAAAAAGCACTTGTGAAGGCGCTCCACAAATTTTAACTACAACTTTGTTCGTTCCGGGAGCAGAGCACCACGGAGCGGAGGGACTCCGAACGGGCCTTAATCCGACTTGTAGTAAGAGATATCGGTGAACCCCTAGCCCAAACCATCGACCTCGTGGTCATTGACTACACGGCGATGCTCTGGCGCCTCCTCCTCGTCATGCATCTCCCACACGATCTCCACCCTACGCTCGAGCGTTGTCATTTTGTAGTCAATTACGATGACAGCGCCAACGGAAGGGGGTGAAGGGAAATGTGGACGGCTAGAGTTCTCCTTTGTCCAAATAAATAGCGAGGTTCTCGGCTCATCCATGAGTGCGGTCACCAAACCGGTGGCCTCAGGTTTCTCATGGGTCCCACGAATCAGTCCAACATGACAAGACATCTTCAAGCATCCCATATCCTAACCGATGACCTCGGTTTTCTCATGGATCCCACCAGTTAGTAGAACATGACAGACGGCTCCAAGCATCCCATATCCGTCCCGTATATGGGTCGGTCTTGTACACAAGACGTTAGGGAGAAAGTGGAGGGTTCAGTTGTAACTGTTTGAAAATTTTGAATAAGTAAGTTTGTTGAGCATCTATAACCAGATCCCTCGTACCCGTCTCAAACGTTTGGACAGGTCATCCGATGACTGACAGATCACGAAATTTCATCCCAAACGGACCTCTTAAACGGGTTCAATTTTGAATAAGTAAGTTTGTTGAGCATCTATAACCAGATCCTTCATACCCGTCTCAAACGTTTGGACAGGTCATCCGATAACTGACAGATCATAGAATTTCGTTCCAAACGGACCTCTTAAACAGGTCTCAAACGTCCGGATTAACCAACACCTCTCATATCCAGCTCAAATATAAGACGGATATGGGGATGCCCGGACACATCCGGACCCCACGCTCCGAACCAAAGAATTGCACTAAATCCTTTAAACCCACCATGAGAAGATCAGCTGACTGTATAGCGCCGCCCTTTTCCCCATCCTCATCCAACAAACACCCCTTCTCGCTAGAAGATTGATTTTATTATTTTAACATGTCCGATTTGTTGAACCATAATTTGAATCCGATGATCGAGATGCATGGATTTGAGGATTGGCATTTGAAGTATCTGGATGTGCAGCACAACATGAGGAACCAACAACATACGCTGTCCACCGGGCATGCGGAGACGCATCCACGGACCTGATAGATGCTCTTAGATTTCCTGAATGGGCTCGGCTGATAAATACTTTGCCTCAATTGGAGGCTTGGAGCTGACAATGCACAGAAGACATTCTAAAACAGAACGCATTCTAAAATAACATGGGCACAGCAGCAGTCACTAAAATTAATAATGGGACGAAAACCCTAAACAGGATAGAAAGTGCATCAGCAAGCAGATGACTGAACATAGCTAAAGCACAACAAAACCAATGAAAGAAGGAAGACATGCAGACATTACTCTAACTGGAAATAGGGTTTTTGTTCTCAACTCAAACAGGGAGTTCAAAGTTAATATAACAATCTACTAGTACTACAGAGAGTATAAACTTTTAGAGGGCAAGCCTGGCGGAACATGGCAAAGATTTAAAACAGCAGGTGACAAAACATAGCTTTCAAATATATCTTGCTGTCAGTGGGGCTTCAGAGCAGAAATCAGGCAGTCCACTGCCCGCCGTATCCAGCAGCAGTAGCAGGCTGAGGCGACACGCCCTTAGCAACCGCAGGCTGTGGGTTTGCAGCAGGTGCAGCATAGCCACTTTGAGCTGCTGGTGGTGCAGACTGATCGTAACTTGGCGGATTTGTAGCTGGTGGCTGGGTGTATCCTGCCTGACCATATCCAGGCTGACCACTTGTCGGTGCAGCAGCATATCCTGACTGTGGGTAGGCATTCCCATAGTTGGGATCAGCCGGGGCTCCCTGATAACCATAGTTTGCATTGTTTTGAGCTGACTGATCACCATATGCTGGCTGCGATGCAGGATACTGCACATAGCCGCCTTGCTGACTGTACCCTTGTCCTGCCGGAGCACTCTGACCATATGCTGCTGGCCCTTGCCCACTCTGCTGCGGGTAGCCCTGCTGAGCATACCCATCAGGTCCAGTTGGGTATGTTTGACCATAAGCAGGAGGTTGCTGGGCTGGCGGAGCATAAGATGTAGGGGGTGGTGCCTGGTAAGCACCATCTGCAGGAGCACTGCCTCTGGGTGGCCATTGTCCAGGTCCACCATATGGAGGCCTAGCATAAGGATCTGGCTGTTGAGGGTAGCCTTGCTGCGGACCGGCTGGTGGCTGCCCATAGTACTGCTGGGCTGGCGCTGGAGCACTGTACCTAGGATCACCATATCCAGGACCATAGTTCTGTGGAGGTGCAGACTGCGGATACTGAGGCTGTCCATAGCTTGGAGCTTGTGATGGGCCATAGCTGTTGTAGTTCCCTGGCCCAGGGGGGTAGTTTGGTGGCTGGCTTTCGTATGGTTGAGATCCCTGTTTGTAGTAGTCATAACCACCACCCTGGTGAGGCGGAGGGCCTTGCCTCTGGTCCCAGCCCATGCCACCTCTTGGTGGTGGCTGCTGTGGGTAACCACCATAAGGAGGTTGGGAGTATGGCGCGTTCTGAGGAGGCCCTCTTGGTGGATATCCATACTGCTGTGGTTGAGAACGAGGCCCCCACTGAGAAGCTGGGCCATGACCCTGAGGGTGGTGATGTTGCGGACCATAGCCACCAGACTGAGTTGTGTTTCTTGGAAATGTCTGTATAAAAAAGTATGTTAGAAACCAAACAAGAAAAGTAAATGGCAAAGACAAAGACAAATAAGGCAGTTCAAAGCCTAGATATAAGATGTAACAACATTGTACAGCAATAAACCTGCAAGTAAGTGCTAGTAAAGAACTTCTCATAGCTACAGCATTCAAATAAAGTAGTCTTCCATGAGAGAAAATACAAGTATACATCTTTGAACATTTCATACCCTTATGTGGACAGCTAAAGGGAAAAGTACAACACAAAGCACAATAGGATCAACCATAGTCCATGAATAAACACATAATGTCAATGAGATGAGACACTATTATTAGAATACAAATACCAACAAGACCATCAAATTCGTTCAGTAGAATTAAAGGAACAGGAGCTTCACAGATTGAAAGAAACAATGTGTACAATTCAACATATTTCCACATCTTCGTACAGTTCAGAAATAAAAAACATGGCAAGATCGCATGCAAAGCACAACATGATAACAAGGTTAATGCCCTAACTTCATAAAGGGACAGAGAGGGGCTGCAGTTGTGAGGGGCAACACATCATAAAACTAAGATAAATGATGTGACATTGTTCGCAGCTTTTCAGCTATAGAGATGTGGTTCTGCAGACAACATAGAGTTGCAAACAATTTAGTTCAGCAAACCTAGACATGGTGATGCAGTATCCTTGTCATGGCAATGATACAATTGGTGCAGCCTTCCAATGCAGGATTGTTTTTCTTTCCGTTTCAGCCATAAGCAGCCTTACCAGTTACCCCAACTACAAAAACCATACAAGGGCAAGGGACAACAATCAATATCCCTCTGCTGTGATGCAACGGATGAAGGAGATGACCCCATCAGGAAGGCCTAGCTGAATCTGCATTGGTATACCCAGCCAACTGCAATTGGCACCTTCAACAAAAGATAATTCACAGAAACTGGAAGGGACAGAACCTGATGTGTCAGCTACGACTTCCGATATAGGAAACAGTATCAGATTTTATCGAGTTATCAAGAGGCTAATTGAGCAAACCATGTGTAAAGCCAGAGCCAAGGATCAGGTAAAAACATTGAGGGCAAGCTAGTTAAACTAGAACCATGAGCTCTTCTATTATTGCTTCTGTAACTGTATCCAACTTTCCTAAGTCCAAAATACAAACTGTTCATTATTAACTGGAAGTCAAACCATTTATTCCTATTCCTAGTTCGTACTGCACATTATGTTCGTACTGATGCTACATGAAAGCACAATAACAAGATGCGCAGGTTGCTGTCAACACTCGCATTTTATAGTGACATGCAAAACAAAAGGTGACATACTAATATTTCAGGGCGAAGTTTGGTGGAGAATATTAACTCTAACAGTAACAAATACCCCACAACAAAGTTATGTGGGCAAAACTAACTATTACAACCCAACCAAGCCGATTGCATGTCACTGACTGATTGATCAATCAAGGAAAATAGGGCAAACGGAGAACTTACCTTCCAGTCCAGTTAGGAACTTCTATATACCAAGAATGTCATACAGGCCCATTGTAGAAGACATAGATTAGTCTATACTCAATACTTCAGATTCCATAAATGGGCAAGGGGCAAAAATACAACACCCCAAGCACGATGAAGTGACTATTTTCGAATTGCTATTTAATCAAGAATGCACTTGCGCCAAAGGATGCTCATATACACATGAACAATGTTCAAATTTACAACATACAGAGCTGGAATGGAACAGCCACAACTGTTGTATATGTTAAAATGGGAGCATCAACGCAAGTTATAAAAATGGCATCAGGTAGGAGAATTTTCAGTTTCTATTATCAGAAGATAAAAGGTTTTACTCCAAAAAACAACTAAAAAGACTCTGCTTTCAGGCAAAACATCTCCAGTCCTGGTCATAGACAAAGCAAGTTGAACATAATTGACAAAAATGTTTGAGAAGTTATGAGGATTAAGTGCATCACATTTATTAGCAATATTAGCATAGCGCCATGAATAACATACAATTAAACTACCAAAATGGTGATGTAGCTAAAAAATGTGTACCAATCAGACAAGATAAAAATGAAATACACAGGCAATCATACATGCTATGATTACGTACCAGGTAGCATAACACACAAACTTCATTTTTTGCGACAACACTAAATCCATATCACTACGTTTATCACAGAGGTATAAGCACCATGCAGCTAATCACAGCACAAATGTACATATGGGCAATTGACAGAATAAAGCATTACTGAGTTGATAACTGCAAGGATTGATATAAGGCCTGGCAGGATCACAACAGCCTCAAGCATCAGAGGTTTCACCACAGCAATAATGAACAAAAAAAGAACAAAGCAGGATCGCATCACCTGACTCATGGCTTGCTTAATCAACTCTTTTGCAGCTTCTATCTGCTTCTTATTGCCAGTAACACGTACAGTCCTTTCGGTCAGTGTAGTACCCGCGGGAGGATGTTGAGGAATTAACTACATCAACATTTACCGCCGCCCTCAAGCCTCAGTTAACATAAGCTATAATTGTTTAAAATGCCAATATAACATGTAAATTGTCTACCTGGATTCGAGCACCCGATCGGGTTTGCAGGTTTTTAATTGTCTCGCCTCCTTTTCCAATAATTAAACCAACCTAAGAAATAGACAAGATCAGAAAACAGTTAGGCAAACAAAACAGTTTGATTCTTCGCCAACATTGAAAACTAACCTTATTATCAGGGACTAGCATCTCAAACTGCTCTGAACCTGACTGACCAGACCCAAAACCTTTGGCTATCAAGGCAGGGGAACCGCCAGCCTCAGCCTGGAATATATGCATTGGATGGAGCCTTAGAGATGAACTTCTACAGATATAAGTTCAGCGAACGTGAACTACTTCAAACCCATGAGAAAGTTGATATATTTAGCATACCTCAGCTATAACACTCTTAATAAGCTGCTCGGCCTTGTCAATACTCTCGACAGTTCCAACCAATTCAACTGGACGAGTCATGGCATCTGAAGAAACATCTGCATCCTTTGTGATTTGGATCTTTGCGCCTGAGCTCATTTGCAGGTTTCTGATTGTTTCACCAGCTTTTCCTATTAGAACACCGACCTGCACGAATTTCCACCATCAGCATAAGCAAATTACGTGTGTAAATCAATACTCCATCCGTTCCTAAATATAAGTCTTTTAAGAGATTTGACTAGTGGTCTACATACGAAGCAAAATGAATGAATCTATATTTTAAAATATGTCTATATACATCCGTATGTAGTCCACTAGTGGAATCTTTAGAAAGACTTATATTTAGGTACAGAGGGAGTAGTAGACACGGATGTTATTCTGTATTTGATGCTTTCTATGTTTCCTCTTGTGTTTCCCACAGAATACTGGCTACCAAATTTTGATATGAAGCAGAACCCGACAACAAAAAACAGATTTCATCTATGACACTGTTATACCTTGGTATTGGGCACATCAATTAGGCGGGTAGTCTCCTGCAGGGCACCGGTTGCATCACCTTCTTGCTGTTGTGGCGGTGCTTCAGTTGCGGCCTCCTGTGGCTTGACCTCAGAACTTGTCTGCAGATCGCCGGCAGGAGCAACCTCAGCATTCTGGGCATCTGCCGCACCCTCGGTAACCACAGAGACGGGCTCCTCGGGCTTCTCGAAGGACTCGCTGTTTTGCACGGCATCTGATCCCAACAGAGATAACGAACGGATCAGACGGATTACGATTCCAAGCTTAAGACGAAACCGACCATCTCCGAAACGAGAGGGTCATCGCCGAGACGAGACACTGAACCCTAGGTACAACGCGCACGTGGATAGAGAGGGGTGGGGTGCGAGAGAGATTAACCTGCGCCGTTGCCTTCCACGCGCGGCCGCTTGGCGTCCTCCCCGGCGCCGTTCGCCTCCGCGCCCGCGTCGACCTCATCGAGCTTCCTCTTGTGGTCGCCATCGGCCTCGGCAGACTCTGGTGGCGTGGGGGCGGCTGCCGCAGGGTCAGATGCGGCGTCTTCCTCCACGGCGTCGACGAGGTCTACGACTGGAATCTTCACCTCGGGCGCTGCCTCTGGCGGCGGCGCCGATGCGTCTGAGTCCGCCATGGGGATTAGGGTTTGAGGGTTTTCGCCTCCGGTTTTCGTACGGGGGTGTGGAGGCGCCTGTGGGGATATGCGAGAGAGGAGCCCGTGTCCCGGCCTGTCTTGGTTATATAAAAGCGTGGTCGGAGGCGTATTTTTATTTTTACTTCTAAAGCTCAAGATCTTACGTGCGTCATGGAGAGACACGTATTTGAGTTAGTTCACAGGTAGTGAATAATACTCCCTCCGTTTTTAAATATAAGTATTTTTGAGAATTTTTACTTCTAAAGCTCGAGATCTTACATGCGCCACTGAAAGACACGTATTTGAGTTAGGCCCTGTTTGAAACCACCCAGATTATATAATCCAGTTTTTATAATCTATTCTGTCTCCAAATAGAACAGATTATGATGTAGATTATAAAAACTAGATGGATAGATTATTAAAAACTCATAATCTATTCTACACCAGCTAAAATCAGATTATGGATTGCTAATGACCCATTACCCTTGTAAAGTTGGAGATAATTGCATTCCTACCACCACCATCCTTCTCTTTTAAAAAAACAGAGGGCAGACAGGTCATTATGCAATGTAAGACCTGAATTACAATTTATATAATCTGGACTTCAAACATGTCCACCTAGATTATTTTTATAAACCAGATTATATAATCTATCTTCATAATTCAGATTATCATGATCTATTATGGTTCCAAACAGGGCCTTAGTTCACATGTAGTGAATAATACTTTATCCGTTCTTAAATATAAGCATTTCTAGAGAATTCATTAAGAAACTACATATGAATGCATGTAAACATGTTTTAGACGGTAAATTTATTCATTTTACTTTATACGAGGTTCACTGGTAAAATCTCTAAAAACTTATATTTAGGAACAGAGGGAGTACGTGATTGTAAAGGATTCCACAAGCACACTATAAATAATTTTTACTTCTAAAGCTCAAGATCTTATGTGTGCCATGGAGAGACGCGTATTTGAGTTAGTTCGCGTGCAGTAAATAATACTTCCTCCATTCCCAAATATAATATTTTCTAAAGATTTTAATATGCACTACATATAGATGTATATAGACCTATTTTTTTTATCTTTTCTTAGCTTAAAAACTTATTTTAAAATAAAGGGAGTAGTTTATAATGAAATCTTTAAAATATCGTATATTTAGGACGGAGGTGTACGTGATTGTAATTGAAAAAACAAAGCATTTTTTGTCTTTCCTTTTGTACTTATATGTTTTTCGCTCTTATTATGATGGTTCAGCATTGTTCTAAAGCGTCATATACGCAAAGATACGAATTTGGGTGTGTTTGATAACATGGTTTTTTGGAGAACGGACTTTGAAGGCCGAGCATCGTGGAGCTTGAAAAAAAATTAAAATCAAATTTCAAATATTTAGTTTCAAAAAAATCTAAAATGAATGCAAGTAAAGAAGGATGTTACGTGTATATGTGTGAATTTTTAAGATGAAATACATTAAAATATGATCTACATAAAAAAGACAAATTCATGGCCTGCGACAATGAATAATACCATGTGTTAAAAAGCTTCAGATTTTTCTTTTTTGTACATGCTTCATTTCAACGTATTTTTTCCTGGAAATTTACACACGTGTGTGTTACGTCCTCCCTTATCTCTATATTGTTTTTTGATTTTTTTTAAATGTAAACATATGAAATTTTTATGGATTTTGGATTTCAAATTTAAAGGCCTCCACAAAGACTGAGCTCCAAAAGCAATTTCCAGGTTTTTCCTTTTTTTCATATTAGTTGAGTGACCGGTTGTTGTCATGAAATATATATGTACATGTTGCTACCTTATCAAGATGTCGCTTGTGTGCCCATGATGATAAAAGGTATTTTAGTAAATGTCATGTATCGAGTTTCATGGGGAAAATGTTCCTTTAACGCATGCTTCTACTTTATCTAATTATCAAGCCTTTCATGATTCAAAAATGCGGTATCTCACTATTCCTGCAATTATTTTTTCTAGTTATGAGCCTTTAAAATATTTTATGGTGGGTATTGAATCTTCTTGAAGTTAGGTATATTTTGATATGTCCCCGAAGGTGGTAGCAAATCAGACAGTAATGAAGCATTCATCCATTAGTCGGATACTGGTGCATGGGGCGTCACCTGTGGTGTCACATGAAAGGAAGTTTGTGCAGTGTTAGATTGACAATCGACCCTTCTGTCCCCTTTCTTCTCTAATTGCTTGCAAACATGTACATACAAGTAAGGAACTTGCAATAGAATTTACAACTGGAACAAAAGAAATAGCCAGAGTATTATACATAGTAGTACATATAATCTAGAGCATAATTCACTGAACCAATCTTAGTTGAGGGTAATAAGTAGTTCAAATTTAAAAAGGGGGAATAAACAATGTATACTACTATCTGTATAAATAAATGTAAGACATTTTAGGCCACTAAACGTCTTGTATATGTTTACACAGGGAGTATGTTTTATTTACTTGAACATAAAACATCAGAAGCATTATGACAGTGAACAAGCCAACAAACCAATTTTTGTGCAGAATTCATTAAAGATAATGAATACAGGTGTGTAGGCACAAATTAGCAGCTCGGGGCAGTGCTGTCAAATAACCTTTGACAGGCTTAAGGAATAGCTTTTATCCAAATCAGGCAATGTAAATTAACGGTACATGTGTTGTGAACCATGGAATACACACTGAGACAAATAGTAAAACGCATACCACAATGATGTGACTCGATTCTAGGGTGCAGCGAGGTCAAAGATGCAAACACCGCACATGCACCTCCTTCTACTAGGCCTCCAGCACGCGCACGACGTGGTTGTCCAGTCCAGCTGGGTGCTTCTGCCGAGTCGGATGTTGTATCACGCATGTGTAGTAGGCCTAAGTATAATATAAGTGACAGTAAAAGAAAAGATGTAATCACAGTAATAAGCCCATATAAACGCATAACAAGTTGATAACATAGGTGATCATATATAGTTGAGGTGGTTCAAAAGTAAGCCCCTTGTTTATTGATAGATGCAAACAGAAGTTTTTACATATTTGTTCATCGATGGATGCAACATATAAGTTTTCCTGCATTTAGACAAAACACCTAACACTTGTACTACCTTAGGTCTCCATACTCGTAGGTAAACACGTTAAGTGCCTATAAACTACATTTGTGCATGAACTTCATCTCCCTCCCCACGGTACACATGCATGAGTGCAAACACCTGGACTTACCCTGTAACTCGAAGCAGATAGTAGAAAACACTAAAATGTAGCAACAAAACTTAGGAGTGACTTAAGCACCCATAGTCTACCAAAAGGGAAACAGGAAGGCTCCTAGATCTGTGCATTTAAATTGAACAATAAATTAGGGAAAATAACCCAAGTCTTTATTAATTTGTGCAAGTAGAAAATGTTATATAGTTGGCAGTTAGGGTTTAGCGGCAAATGGTATAAGAGCAACTCTAGCAGACCCCGCATCCGCCCCCGACCCGCAAAATAACTGCCAAAATGCGGGTCGGGGCAGAAAAGCCTGCCCGATCAGACCCCGCATCCCGCCCCGGCCCGTAAAAAATTTTAGGGGGCGCGGCAAATTCCCGACCCCAACCTAGGAAAACACAGGTTTCCCCCTCGCGGTTGCAGTGCCCTGCATCACAGAGAAGCAGTTGGCGGGAGGGACATTTCAGCCTGCGCTATTTTCCCCCTCCTTTCGCCGCCGCCCCGCCCTTGCTTCCGCCCGCCCGCCGCCGGCGATTCCGGCCTTATCTATAGGCGAGCCGCTGCACCGCCCCTCCGGATCCGGCGAGAAGAGAAGAGTCGCCGCCGCCGGGGATCGACCACCGCCTCATCGCCGCCCGGGATCACCCGCCGCCGGTTAGTACCTTTTTTGTGGTTTTTGCGAGCTGTGCGAGAAGATGGAGTTGACCCCGTGCGAGAAGTTCCTACTATCCGATCCATCCGATTCGGACGGCTCGGATGTTGAGACCACGCTTGCGACCTTTCGTCAGAAAACATTAGTCATGGGGCTTTTCGTGAAGGAGCATGAAGACGAGAACCGGAGAGGAGGCAAGGATCGACTGTCGGGCGTTTGTGCATTCCTCGGAATCGCCATCTTGGGAACGAGATGTTGATGCAAGACTATTTCACGGAGAATCCTACATATCCTCCGCACCTCTTCCGGAGAAGGTACCGAATGCGTCGATCCCTCTTTGTGAAAAATTTCAAGCTTGCGAGGAAAATTGTCGGTATTTTACTCAAAGAAGGAATGTCGCGGGCTTAAAGGGATTTAGTGCATATCAAAAAATCTCCGTAGCTATGCGGGTGATTGCATATGGCGTTCCAGCTGACTATGCCGATGAGTATCTTCGCATTGGTGAAGATACCACAATTGAGTCTGTGCGTAGATTTGCGAAAGTGATCATCCGTGTCTTCAGTCCTGAGTATCTTCGGGCACCCAATGAAGATGACACAAAGAAATTGATGGCATCTAATGAGAGGAGAGGTTGGCCTGGCATGCTAGGTAGCATTGATTGTATGCATTGGAATTGGAAAAATTGCCCCAAAGCTTGGCAAGGAATGTATTGTGGCAAGTCCCGTGATGCAACAATTGTGCTAGAGGCCGTAGCATCCGAGGATTTATGGATTTGGCATTGCTTTTTTGGTATGCCGGGCACTCTCAATGATATCAATGTGTTGCAACGGTCTCATTTGTTTGCTAGGCTTGCTAGTGGTGATGCTCCTGCTTGCAACTACACTATCAATGGGCATGAATACACAAAGGGGTACTATCTTGCAGATGGTATATACCCTCCTTGGTGCACATTTGTCAAGAGCATCGAAGAACCCAAAAAAAACAATGTGAATTTGCAAAGGTGAAAGAGGCAACCCGCAAAGACATTGAAAGAGCATTCGGTGTTTTGCAATCTAGGTTTGCCATTATTCGTGGTCCTGCTCGTTTTTGGGATAAGAAAACCTTGAAGAACATCATGACATGTTGTGTTATCCTGCACAATATGATTCTTGAAGTTGAGAGAGGATTGAACTTAGAATTCTTTTACGACAATGTGGGTAGACGCGTCAACCCAGCTAGAGACCCAAACCACATTAGAGCTTTTCTTCAGACATACAAGGAGATTGAAAATGTACACACCCACTTTCAACTTCAGAAAGATCTCATTGAACACCATTGGCAAAGGGCTGGACAGTGACTTATTTTTGTATTCATTTGTATTTGTATTCATGACAAGTTTTGAATAATTATGTGTAATGCGGATGATTATTGTATTTTGTTTGATTCGAATAATTCAGTTTGTTTTCGACTGTTGAATTGTGTTGTATTTGATATTTGGGGGCTGATGATATGCGGGAAGCAGCGGCGCAAAGAGCAGACCCCGCAAAGCCGACCCATAAAAAAGTATATTCCGCGAATATACTTTTTTACGGATCCGTTTGGGGGGTCTGCATCTGTGCCAGCCCGCAAAAGCTGTTTTGCGTGAACTGCAAATGCATTTTGCGGGCCGGCGGGATGCGGGGTCTGCTAGAGTTGCTCTAAGAGGATGATGATCTTGCTACGCAGGTCAGCATACACTTAGTTGTGTTGTAAGCTACAAGTTAGAGCTAGCTTCAATTATGAACTTCCAAATTTTCGAGTACTTCGTAGTATGTAGAAAGGAATTGCACGGTATGTTACTACTAGGCCTGGGGTTATACCATAGCTGTTCAGTAACTGAACCCCACTTCCCACGATCAGATAAGCACGATCTCCACCGCTTTAAATGGTAGCTACACGTGTCCTACGGATACGAAAGGGCACGGGCAGTTCGGTCCGAAAGAATCGGCCGGACAGTTTTCACCTGAGCTATAAATATGTCCTTACCCCCTCCGGTCAAAACTCTTCGTTCTCTCTCGATCTCCTCTCCGCTACGGCAAAGACCTAGCGCCATCGCTAGAAGTTTTGCCGCCGGTGAGGAAGAACTTCACTGCCTCGACCTCTCCATCGTCGAAATCACGCCGGAACCGGAACGTCTTCGTCCGCCGCCGCCATAGCCGTCTTCTGTCGCCAAGTTAGGGCGCAGTGGACTCGCACCGAAGAGCATCTACTGCTACTTCTTCTGTTCTTCGTGCGTGCTATATAGGGTAAATAAAATCCTATTTTTACAGACCCTTTCAATCTACTATTTTACCTTAGATTCGTGGAATATGTTTTCCTCAGTGTCTATCAGTCTCTATTCCTCAAACATTGCTTATCCCTCAAACACATTTCACTAAGCAACTAAAATTCTTCACGTGATTCCTCAATTATGCAAATTTTCGAATCTGTACAACTCTAGAACCCAAGATCAGAGTGGTTAGCCAAATTCCTCAACCCACTGGTCAAATTCCTCAACTTTAATCTTTTTCAATTTCTTCAAATCTGAGAACGCATATGACCTCTCCAAATTCCTCGCAACTATACTCTGTTCACAGGTACAAAAATGTCAGCTGATGAATCTCTAGATTCTCATCAACTTAACTCATTTGCAGCGTTTCTTGAAGAAAATCTGCCAGTATCATCAGAATCCTCAAGAGCTCAATTTCCTCAGCAAAAGCCTCAGCTGAAGAAAATGGAAGATGACAGGAAGCAAAAGGGTGGCAAGAAGCTCGAACAAAACACTGCCATTGATATCCCTGAGGATATATACTTGGACTATTGCACACCACATGAGCAAGAATCAATGCCCAAGAGGAAAATAAGGCTCCAAAAGATAGAACGTGGGTGGGCTAAGGAGTGGAAGGAATACCGATTTGTCACTCCAAAGTACGCGAAGAAATTCGTTCTTAAGCCACTTGGCAAAAGGCCTCCTCTCGAGGATCATTAGAATGCCCATCCTTCAAGCCTCAAGACGATTGATGATTATCCTGAGGAAAAGACCAAACACTTGTCAAAGCTTCAGAAGCAAGCAGAAGCCGTTGTGAGGAAATTCAATGAAGAATATGTTGTTGCTGCTGCCGCAGCCACCTCCTCAGCTGCTGAAACTTCTGGCACGACCATTCCTCAAGTGAAGCCTGTGCCACAGAAATCAAAGGCTTCAAAGCCTCAAGAGAAATGCTTCAGAAGGCCGCGCCAGCATCTGCGCCAAAACCCTCAACAACCACACAGGCTTCAAAGCCTGAACACAAGCAGCTTGTGAAGCAACTGCCTACTATCTCCAGCTCCTCTGTTCCATCTGCCACGAGCTCAGAGACAAAGTCTTCAGCAACACCGTTGAAGACTAAGATGACTGCTGGAAGAGGAAACAGACCCAGCCCAAGCAAAGTCATCAAAGTACCTTCTGCATCAGAAGGAAGTGATGAATTTGATGATTAGACACTGCAAGCAATCATCAGAAACAAGCAAGAACGGGGCGCTCAAGCTTGAGGCAGCGCCATTCCTCTGGCCATGGACCCAAAAGTCTTGTTGGACTACATCAATGTTTGGTATCATGACCCTAACACACCCATTGATGACTTGAAGCTTCCCCCGGGCATAAGCCATATGGTGGCCACATTCATCAACGAGGCCAAGTGGAAAGAGACGCAAGCCAAACAAGCAAAGGCTGCAAAGCTGAAGAAGGAGAAATTCCTCAGACAAAATCTCCTCAGACTGACGCCTGATGCTCTTGTGTCAACCGAGGAAGAACTGAAGACTTTGACAAACAAGTATACCAAGTTATCTGATCGTCAAAGTCTCAAGAACAACTTCATCAAGTTTGCAACCAGCGCAGTTGATGATTAGAACAAAAAGGCTGCCCCTCCAGCAAAACCACATCAGCCCAAGTTAGAGGAAGAACAAGCAACCCCTGCTGAGGAAATGCCTCAATAAAGCCATGCTGATGCACCGGCTATTGAGGAAATAGCTAAGGATATTCCAGCTGATGCATCTAAGCCAGCTGATGAATCTGCTCCAACTGAAGAAAATGCTTCAGCTGAGGAAAGTGCTAGGACAGATACGGCTCCGCCTCGTGAAGATAAAATGCCGTCACCAAAATCCTCAAAGGTGAAGAAAATGACTCCGTGTGCATCAGACGTGAAGAAAACCAGGGCTGGAGAAAAAGAAGCTAAGAAAAGGAAAGCTTCTTCAACACCAGAATCAACAGAGGCCAAGCGCCTAAAATCTCTTGATGAAAATGCTCCTTTGGATGCTGTGCCTCTCAAGATTGCTCCATCCTACGCTATGATTCTCTTCGAAAGCAAAGACAAGAAGCATCTGACTGATGAGGAAATGAAGATTGCTGAGTCGGAGGAACACACAGATGAGGAAATTCAAATTGATGATAGTCCTCAGACATTCATTCCTCCTGAAGAACCTGCTCAAGGATCGGCTGCAACAGCTGAAGAATTTGGCTCCTCCTCCAAGCAAATTCCTCAAGTTGAGTAAAACCAAGGAGAAGACCCTCGGCCCGAGGAAAATCCTAATCCTGAGCGAAATCCTCAACCTGAAGTTCAGGCTGAAGAAATTCCGCATCCTGAGCAAAACCCTCAACCTGAGGCACAGGCTGATGAAATTCCTCATCCTGAGGAGCATGCTGACGAAAATGCTCCTGCGCCAAATACAGAAACTGCTATTGTGGTTGTCGATACGGAGACTGCCATGATCGTCTCTCCTCAAGGGAAGCAGCAAAATCTTCAGCCTATGCAGCATCAGCCCTTCTCCAAGAGGCCAAAGTTTGAGAAGGAAGTGTTCTATGAAGAACGCATGTATTTCATCGGAGATAACCCTTATGAAAAGCCTCGCATCAGGCACATGAAGTTTTGGACAAGGACTCAGCTCAACTATTATGCATCTGTGCTCTGTGGAAGAAATAAAATATTTCAGCACATGCATATTCCTCATGTTGAGCTTGAAGAAATTCCTTGCTTTGCTCCGGTCCTCAACGTTCTTCATGAAGCAGGACTGTTGCCACTTTGCATTGATATTTGTGATTGGAACAGCGACATCGTTCTTCAATTCTATGCAACTTTGCACATCTCTGGAGATCCAACATATGTCAACACTTGGGTGCTGGATTGGATGACGCAGCATACACACTTCAAGGCCCCTGCAAATGAGCTGCTGCGAGTACTTCCTGTTTCAATTCCTTCAGAACATGATGTGAAGATGTATGATGAAAGAGAGCTGCCCAATAAGCTGATGGAAGTCCTCATGAAGTCTCTGGCCAAGGATCAACCACCAAGAACGACCTTCCTAGTCCAAGATCTGAAGTATGAACCTAGGATTGTCTACAGGATTCTCTGCAGTGTTCTTGCTCCAATCAAGGGCCATGATGATGATGAAGCTGTTGTAGGCATCATGAAGAATATCCTCTTCAACATCATCCATGGCATCCCCATAAACCTTCACGACTTATTCTTGAGGACTCTGGCTGACAATGCTATGTCACCTTTTGACCTGAAGATTTACGCTCCATGGATAATGAGATTCATCAGACGCAGGTCAGGCATCAACTATCATGCTGATTTCAATAATCACCTTGGATGTATGCCTCCAATCAGAGTCAACAAGAAGACTTTCGAGCTAGTTGAAGGAAAAGGCAAGTCTACGATCGATGAAGGACGTCGACCCCTTGATGGCCAGTTTCGTGAACCAGATGCATATTCTTCATGGGATGATACTGAAACCCAGGAGCCGCCAAGCCCAGTTGCCCCAAGGATAATGACTAACAGGGAGCTACTCCTCAGTCTTCATCAGAAGGTCGATCGCAATCACAAATGGGTCAAACGCCAATTCGGTGCCATTGTGAAAACCCTCAGTGAGACTCATAATGCAGTGAAGATTAATCACCACTATCTTCATGAGGTTTTTGATTGCACCTGGGCCACACTGGCTCATTGGAAGACTCCAACAGAACTTGAAGAATTGGAGTTTACACAAGACTTTGACTAGTCATGACCACCAAAGAAGAAATTCAAGCCAATTCCAGTTCCAGACCTTGAGGACAGTTCCTTTTCTTCATTCTGCACTGCAGATCCTGATGAATACCAAGAAGACACTGCCACTGGTCCAAGGAGGAAGCCTGCTCCCGAGAATCGTCACGCGTCTTCCTCAACTGCCAAGAAGTGAAAGTCTTCATGGGGCGTTAGTCCTCAGTTTTATCCCTTTTCGTCACTTGATAACAAAGGGGGAGAAATCCAAGAGTTAGTCTTCACGCGGGATATATTTTGGGGCTTATGAACTTTATTAAGTTACAAACTCTTGGTTCTTCTGAAGTGTTTTATGTAATGAGTTGTAACTTAAGCCCGATGGTACTCTGACGCTTTTTGAACGTTTTTCTTTACATGATTATTCCTAAAAATATTAATGCACGCATGCTCGAATTCGTCAGATACCATTTCTCATCATACATCCTCAAATTCTTCGTATTATATGTCATATGTATGCATGATTTACAAGACTCAGGGGGAGATCTCCATGATATAAATCATCAATGTGCATTTGCTGCGAAAAGCAAAATCCTCAAAATATGCACATCTTCAGGGGGAGTCTCTCTCTATCTTGATTTCAATTTCCTCAAAATGAGTATTTACACTTCATATTTTTATCCCCGTTGAAGACTTAACCTAATTGTCATCAACCACCAAAAAGGGGGAGATTGTAAGTGCATCTAGTGCCCCTTAGTGATTTTGGTGGTTTGAAGACTTATAGGTTAAGTATCTAATGTGTTCGTGAGTGTACACAGGATCTATAAGTCGGTGAGGAGTTTGAAATATTCGATGAATATCAACCCCTAAAAATGTATATATTCGGCTGAAGAAATTGGTCTTCTGTTGAAGAATTGAATCACGAAGAAATTGCGATGAAATTGATATTCCTCATGAAGATATCGAAGATGAGGAATTCGGTGTGTCCTGAAGAAAATCAGTCTGAAGACTTTGAAACATGAAGATTTATTCTTTCTGTTTTATTTTCTTCACTCTTGAGTCATAGGAACACCGTACTGTTAAAAGGGGTCGAGGTAACACTTTGGAATGAATTTCCTCATGATGCTCAACCCAAGCCTAATCCTACTGAAAGCCTCAAGTGAGGAATATGAGAGACATGAGGACTCTCACAGTTGAGGGTCCCGGCCGTTGCCGCAATTTGCGCCACGATACGTCTCCGTCGTATCTACTTTTCCAAACTCTTTTGCCCTTGTTTTGGACTCTAATTTGCATGATTTGAATGGAACTAACCCGGACTAACGCTGTTTTCAGCAGAACTGCCATGGTGTTGTTTTTACGCAGAAATAAAAGTTCTCGGAGTGACCTGGAAATTTACGAGGATTTTTTGTGGAATATATAAAAAATACTCGCGCAAGAATCACCTGGAGGGACGAAGCCAGGAGCTCACAAGCCCCCCTGTCCGGGCCTGGCAGGCTTGTGAGCCCCTCGGGGCTCCGCCGCCTCCAATTCCAGCTCTATATATCCTCCTTTGGCCGGAAAAATCAAGGAGAAGAGTTCATCGCGTTTTACGATACGGAGGTGCCGCCACCTGATGTTCTTCCTGTGGAGGGCAGATCTGGAGTCCGTTCTGGGCTCCGGAGAGGGGAGATCGTCGCCATCGTCATCACCAACCTTCCTTCATCGCCAATTCCATGATGCTCTTCACCGTTCGTGAGTAACCTCATCGTAGGCTTGCTGGACGGTGATGGGTTGGATGAGATCTATCATGTAATCGAGTTAGTTTTGACGGGGATTGATCCCTAGTATCCACTATGTTCTGAGATTGATGTTGCTACTACTTTGCCATGCTTAATGCTTGTCACTAGGGCCCGAGTGCCATGATTTCAGATCTGAACCTATTATGTTGTCGCCAATATATGTGTGTTCTTGATCCTATCTTGCAAGTTGTAGTCACCTACTATGTGTTATGACCCGGCAACCCCGGAGTGACAATAGCCGGAACCACTCCCGGAGATGACCATAGTATGAGGAGTTCATGTATTCACCAAGTGTTAATGCGTTGGTCCGGTTCTTTATTAAAAGGAGAACCTTAATATCCCGTAGTTTCCATTAGGACCCCGCTGCCACGGGAGGGATCGACAATAGATGTCATGCAAGTTCTTTTCCCTAAGCACGTATCACTACATACGGAATACATTCCTACATTACATTGACGAACTGGAGCTAGTTACACATCTCTCCGTGTTATAAATGTTGCATGATGAATAACATCCGGCATAATCATCCATCACCGATCCAATGCCTACGAGTTTTTCCAATAGGTCCTTGCTACGTGCTATGACGACATAAATCTTCTGTCGTCTCTTGAGCTTGCGTTGGTTTTTCCCTTGAAGAGGAAAGGGCGATGCAGCACAGGAGCAGTAAGTATTTCCCTCAGTTTGAGAACCAAGGTATCAATCCAGTAGGAGAATATCGTCAAGTCCGGACTACCTGCACAAACACAAAAGAGCTTGCACCCAACGCTATAAAGGGGTTTTCAATCCCTTCAAGATTGATTGCAAAGTGAGATCTGAAGGCGGAAAGTGCAACGAAGAAAAAGTGTAAGGCTGAAAATATGGTGTGAAGTAGACCCGGGGGCCATAGTGTTCACTAGAGGCTTCTCTCAAAATAGCAAATATTACGGTGTGTGAACAAATTACTGTCGAGCAATTGATAGAACCGCGCAAAGTCATGACGATATCTAAGGCAATGATCATACATATAGGCATCATGTTCGAGACAAGTAGACCGATACTTTCTGCATCTACTACTATTACTCCACACATCGACCGCTATCCAACATGCATCTAGTGTATTGAGTTCATGACGAACAGGGTAACGCCTTAAGCAAGATGACATGATGTAGAGGGATAAACTCAAACCAATGATGGAAACCCCATCTTTTTACCCTTGATGGCAACAACACGATGCGTGCCTCGCTACCCCTTCTGTCACTGGGTGAGGTCACCGCACAGTATGAACCCAAAACCAAGCACTTCTCCCATTGCAAGAATCATAGATCAAGCTGGCCAAACAAAACCCACAACTCGAAGAGAATTACAAGGATATGAAATCATGCATAAGAGATATCTGAAGAAACTCAAATAAGATTCATAAATAATCTGATCATAAATCCACAATTTATCGGGTCTCGACAAACACACCGCAAAAGAAGATTACAACGGATAGATCTCCATGAAGATCATGGAGAACTTTGTATTGAAGATCCAAGAGAGAGAAGAATCCATCTAGCTACTATCTATGGACTTGTAGGTCTATGGTGAACTACTCACGCATCATCGGAGAGGTCATGGTGTTGATGAAGAAGCCCTCCGTATCCGAATCCCCCCTCCGACAGGGCACCAGAACGTGCCCCATATGGGATCTTGCGGAGACAGAAGCTTGCGGCGGCGCAAAAGTACTTTCGATGATCTCCTAATTTTTCTGGAATTATTGGGAATATATAGGCGAAATACCTAGGGCAGAGGTGGCCCAGGGATCCCACAAGCCTGGGAGGCACGGCCTTGGTTCTCAAGTTTCCCGATCTTCTTCTGTTTCGGAAAAAAACTTTTTGGAAGTTTCATTCCGTTTGGACTCCGTTTAAAATCCTCCTCTGAAAGGGGTCAAAAACACGGAAAAAACAGGAACTGGCACTTGGCACTGAGTTAATAAGTTAGTCCCAAAAAGATATAAAAGGCATACAAAACATCCAAAGTTTGACAGGATAATAGCATGAAACCATCAAAAAATTATAGATACGTTGGAGACGTATCAAGCATCCCCAAGCTTAACTCCTGCTCGTCCTCGAGTAGGGAAGTGATAAAGACTGAATTTTTGATGTGGAATGCTACCTAGCATAGTTGTCCTTTGTAAATTCTTTCATGTGACATGAATGTTCAGATCCGTAAGATTCAAAACAATAGTTTTCTATTGACATGAAAACAATAATACTTCAAGCAAACTAGCAAGGTAATCATGAACTTTCGAAATAACAAGGCCAAAGAAAGTTATCCCTACAAAATCATATAGTCTGGCTATGCTCCATCATCCCCACACAACTAATTTAAATCATGCACAACCCCGGTATTGGCCAAGTTATTGTTTTCGCACTCTTACTTTCTCAAACCTTTTATAACTATGACGCAATACATGAGCGTGAGGCATGGATATAACACTATAAGTGGAATAGATTGTGGTGGTGGTTGTGAGACAAAAAGGGAGGAGATGGTTACATTGACTCGGCGTATCAAAGGTCTATGGCGATGCCCATTAATAGATATCAATGTGAATGAGTAGGGATTGCCATACAAAGGATGCACTAGAGCTATAAGTATGTGAAAGCTCAAAAGGAGAACTAGTGGGTGTGCATCCAACTTGCTTGCTCACGAAGACCTAGGGCAATTTTGAGGAAGCCCATCATTGAAATATACAAGCCAAGTTATATAATGAAGATTCCCACTAGCATATGGTGGTGACAAAACGAGAGGCTCTCAATCATGAAGAACATGGTGCTATTATGAAGCACAAGTGTGGAAAAAGATAGTAGCATTGTCCCTTCTCTCTTTTTCTCTATTTTTATTTGGGCTCTTGGGCATCTCTTTTTTCTCTTTTTTTATTTGGGATCTTTGGCCTCTTTTTTTCCTCACATGGGACAATGCTCTAATAATGATGATCATCACACTTTTATTTACTCACAGCTCAGAGCTCAGAACGATGACGACTCTATAGGAAATGCCTCCGGCAGTGTACCGGGATGTGCAACGATCTAGCTTGGCGTATGACGTTGAAACATCTCGCTAGCTATCTTACGATCATGCAATGGCAATATGAGAGTGACGACACAAGTCATGAGACAGAACGGTGGGAGTTGCATGTCAATATATCTCGGAATGGCTATGAAAATGCCATAGTAGGTAGGTATGGTGGCTGTTTTGAGGAAGGCATATGGTGGGTTTGTGCACCGGCGAGAATTGCGCGGCATTAGAGAGGCTAGCAATGGTGGAAGGTGAAAGTGCATCTATACCATGGACTCACATTAGTCATGAAGAACTCACATACTTGTTGCGAAAGTTTTTATTAGTAATCGAAACAAAGTGCTAAACGCATACTGCTAGGGGAAGGGTTGGTAGGTGTTAACCATTGCGCGATCCCGACCGCAACACAAAGGATGACAATCAATAGATCAATTATGCTCCGACTTCAACACAAGTATTTCTAGATTCACAACACCCTACTAACATAACTCTTAATATTACCAAATCCACGTCTCAAAACTAATTGAGAGGAATCAAGACTTCTCTTTCTACTCAATGCACATGAAGATGGAGGTTTTTGTATCCTCTTTGGGTACCTATGACCTTTGGGGACTACTTTCATAGCACAAGCCAACTACCAAGTCACGCACCGCCGTGCTCTAAAAGATCTAAGTGAAGCACATAGAGCAAAATTATCTAGCTCAAAAGATATAAGTGAAGCACTATGAGCATTCTAGCAAAATCACGATGAGTGCATGTTCTCTCAAAAGGTGTGTAGTAAGGATGATTGTGACACGACAAAAAGAAAAGACTCCTACGATACAAGACGCTCCAAGCAAAACACATATAATGTGGTGAATAAAAATATAGCTGTGATACGTCCATTTTGCATCATGTTTTCATGTTGTTATTTATCGCTTCTTTTGCTGTTATTTCACTTCACGGTACTATTCTTATGCCTTTTCTCTCTTATTTTGCAAGGTTTACATGAAGAGGGAAAATACCGGCAACTGGAATTCTGGCCTGAAAGTGGAGAAAAGTTGAGATACCTATTCTACGCAACTCCAAACGCCGTGAAAATCAACGGAGATTTTTTCCCAATTTATAAAAAATACTGGGCCGAAGAAGTGCCGGAGGGGCACGAGGGGGTGCCCACAAGCCTGCATGGCGCCCCCAGGTCGCGCCATGGGGGCTTGTGGGCAGCCCACTGGCCCACTTGCTCCCCTCTTTTGCTATATGGAGGGTTTCGTCCAGGAAATTTTTTTCAGAAGGGAGCTTTTTCGTGGTTTCGCCGCCTCCACGAGGCGGAACTTGAGCAGAACCAATCTAGAGCTCCGGCAGGACGATCCTGCCGGGGAAACTTCCCTCCCGTAGGGAGAAATCGTCGCCATCGTAATCACCAACACTCCTCTCATCGGAGGGGACTCATCACCATCAACATCTTCATCAGCACCATCTCCTCTCCAAACCCTAGTTCATCTCTTGTAACCAATCTCCGTCTTGCGACTCCGATTTGTACTTGTAAGGTTGCTAGTAGTGTTGATTACTCTTTGTAGTTGATGCTAGTTGGATTACTTGGTGGAAGAGTTTATGTTCAGATCCTTGATGCTACTCATTACACCTCTGATCATGATTATGATTATGCTTTGTGAGTAGTTACTTTTGTTCCTGAGGACATGGGATAAGTCATGCTAATAATAGTCATGTGAATTTGTTATTCGTTCGGTATTTTGATATGTTGTATGTTGTTTTTCCTCTAGTGGTGTTATGTGAACGTCGACTACATAACACTTCACCATTATTTGGGCCTAGAGGAAGGAATTGGGAAGTAGTAAGTAGATGATGGGTTGCTAGAGTGACAGAAGCTTAAACCCTAGTTTATGTGTTACTTCGTAAGGGGCTGATTTGGATCCACTAGTTTAATGCTATGGTTAGACTTTGTCTTAATTCTTATATTGTAGTTGTGGATGCTTGCGAGAGGGGTTAATCATAAGTGGGATGCTTGTCCAAGTAAGGGCAGTACCCAAGCGCCGGTCCACCCACATATCAAACTATCAAAGTAACGAACGCGAATCATATGAACATGATGAAACTAGCATGACAGAAATTCCAGTGTGTCCTCGAGAGCGTTTTTTCCTCCTATAAGACTTTGTCCCGGCTTGTCCCTTGCTACAAAAGGGATTGGGCCACTTTTCTGCACCGTTGCTACTTTTGTTACTTGTTGCTTGCTACGAATCATCTCACCACACAACCACTTGTTACCAACAATTTCAGTGCCTGCAGATTTTACCTTGCTGAAAACCACTTGTCAGATCCTTCTGCTCCTCGTTGGGTTCGACACTCTTACTTATTGAAAGGACTACTATTGATCCCCTATACTTGTGGGTCATCAAGACTCTTTTCTGGTGCCGTTGCCGGGGAGTGAAGCGCCTTTGGTAAGTGGAACTTGGTAAGGAAACATTCATATAGTGTGCTAAAATTTGTTGTCACTTGTCACTATGGATACTAATCCTTTGAGGAGCTTGTTCGGGGTATCTTCACCTCGAACGGAAGAAAAAATAGTTGCTCCTCAAGTTGCTACACCTACTGAAAATATTTGCTTTGAATTTTCTTCGGGTATGCTTGAGAAACTGCTGGCTAATCCTTTTACAGGAGATGGAACATCACATCCAGACTTGCATCTAATCTACGTAGATGAAGTTTGGGGTTTATTTAAGCTTGCAGGTGTGCCCGAGGATGAGGTCAAGAAGAAGGTCTTTCCTTTATCTTTGAAGGATAAGGCGTTGACATGGTATAGGCTATGTGATGATACTGGATCATGAGACTACAATCGGTTGTAATTGGAATTTCATCAAAAGTTTGATCCTATGCATTTAGTACATCGTGATCGGAATTATATTTATAATTTTTGGCCTCGTGACAGAGAAAGCATCTCTCAAGCTTGGGGGAGGCTTAAATCAATGCTATATTCATGCCCCAATCATGAGCTCTCGAGAGAAATTATCATTCAGAACTTCTATGCTCGGCTTTCTCATGATGATCACACCATACATGACACTTCTTGTACCGGTTCTTTTATGAAGAGAGATATTGACTTCAAATGGAATTTATTGGAGAGAATTAAACGCAACTCTGAATATTGGGAGCTTGAAGAAGGTAAGGAGTCTGGTATGAATTTCACTTTTGATTGCGTTAAATCCTTTGTTGAGACAAATACTTTTTGTGACTTTAGCGCTAAGTATGGACTTGACTCTGAGATAGTAGCTTCATTGTGTGAATCCTTTGCTGCTCGTATTGATCTCCCCAAAGAGAAGTGGTTTAAATATCATACTACTTTAGAAGTCAATGTAGTTAAACCCACTCCAGTTTAAGAGAAAGTCATTGCCTATAATGATCATGTGGTTCCCAGTGCTTACATTGAGAAACCACCTTTCCCTGTTAGGATAAAGGATCATTCCAGAGCTTCAACTGTGAAACGTAGAGGCTATATTAGAACACCTACACCCCCTGAGAAAATTAGAGTTGAACCTAGCATTGCTATTATCAAAGATCTTCTGTCTGAAGAAGTTGAGGGACATAATATTCACTTTTGTGAAGATGCTGCTAGAATTGCTAAACCTCACGCTAGAGACAAACATAGGCCTGTTCTTGGCATGCCTGTGGTTTTTGTTAAGATAGGAGATCATTGCTATCATGGTTTATGTGACTTGGGTGCTAGTGTTAGTGCAATACCTCAATCCTTATACGATGAAGTCAAAGATGAGATTGCACCTGTTGAGATAGAACCTATAGATGTCACTATTCAACTTGCCAATAGAGATACTATCTGCCATGTGGGAATTGTTAGGGATGTTGAAGTCTTGTGTGGTAAAACAAAGTATCCTGCTGATTTCCTCGTTCTTGCTACCGCTCAAGATAGCTTTTGTCCCATCATATTTGGCAGACCTTTTCTCAATATCGTCAATGCTCATATTGACTGTGAGAAGCAAACTGTCACTGTTGGCTTTGAAGGTGTGTCACATGAGTTCAATTTCTCTAAGTTTGGTAGACAACCTCATGAAAAGGAGTTGCCTAGTAAGGATGAAACTATTGCCTTAGCCTCTATTGCCGTGCCTCATACTGATCCCTTAGAGCAATACTTGCTTGAGCATGAAAATGATATGCATATGGATGAAAGGGATGAAATAGATAGAGTTGTCTTAGAACAATATCCTATCCTTAAGAATAATCGGCCTGTTGAACTGCTTGGGGATCCACCCCCACCAAAGGGTGATCCTTTGTTCGAGCTTAAATAGTTGCCTGATACTCTTCAGTATGCCTTTCTTGATGAAAAGGAGATATATCCTGTCATTATTAGTGCTAGCCTCTCAGAGCATGAAGAAAAGAAGTTACTAAAAACTCTGAGGAAGCACCGTGCTGCTATTGGATATACTCTTGATGATCTTAAGGGCATTAGTCCCACTCTATGCCAGCACAAGATTAAAACGATCCTGATTTCAAACGAGTTGTTGATCATCAAAGGAGATTGAATCCTAAGATGAAAGAAGTAGTAAGAAAAGAAATACTAAACCTCCTAGAAGCCAGTATTATCTATCATGTTGCTCACAATGATTGGGTGAGTCCGGTGCATTGCGTCCCTAAGAAGGGAGGCATTACTGTTGCCAATAATGATAAGGTTGAGTTGATCCCACAGAGGATTATTACTGGCTATAGGATGGTGATCGATTTTAGGAAATTGAATAAAGCCACTAGGAAAGATCATTACTCTTTGCCTTTTATCGACCAAATGCTAGAAAGGCTGTCCAAAAACACATACTTCTGCTTTCTCTACACGGATATTCTGGTTTCTCTCAAATACCAGTTGCACAATTTGATGAGGAGAAAACCACTTTCACCTGTCCTTTCGGTACCTTTGCTTATAGACGCATGACTTTTGGCTTATGTAATGCACCTGCCACTTTTCAAAGATGTATGATGACTATATTCTCTGACTTTTGTGAAAATATTGTTGAGGTTTTCATGGATGTCTTCTCCGTTTATGGGTCTTCCTTTGATGATTGCCTCAGCAACCTTAATCGAGTCTTGCAGAGATGTAAAGACACCAATCTTGTCTTGAATTGGGAAAAATGCCACTTTATGGTTAATGAAGGCATCGTCTTAGGACACAAAATTTCTGAAAGAGGTATTGAAGTCGATAAGGCTAAGGTTAATGCAATCGAGAAAATGCCATACCCCACATATATCAAAGGAATAAGAAGTTCCCTTGGTCATGTTGGTTTCTATAGAAGGTTCATTAAAGACTTCTCTAAGATTCCTAGGCCTCTTACCAATACCTTGCAAAAGGATATTCCTTTTGTCTTTGACGATGATTGTGAGGAAGCCTTCGAGATACTTAAGAGGGCTTTGATAACCGCACCTATTGTTCAACCACCTGATTGGAACCTACCTTTTGAGATCATGTGTGATGCCAACGATTGTGCTGTTGGTGCTGTTCTAGGGCAAAGAGTTGATAAGAAGTTGAATGTTATTCACTACGCTAGTAAAACCCTAGACAGTGCCCAAAGAAACTATGCTACTACGGAGAAGGAATTTTTAGCAGTCGTGTTTGCATGTGAAAAGTTCAGGTCTTACATAGTTGATTCGAAAGTCACTATTCACACTGATCATGCTGCTATCAAGTGTTGGGGAACGTCGCATGGGAAGCAAAAAATTTCCTACGCGCACGAAGACCTATCATGGTGATGTCCATCTACGAGAGGGGATGTGTGATCTACATACCCTTGTAGACCGTACAACAGAAGCGTTAGTGAATGCGATTGATGTAGTGGAACGTCCTCACGTCCCTCGATCCGCCCCGCGAACCGTCCCGCGATCAGTCCCACGATCTAGTGCCGAACGGACGGCACCTCCGCGTTCAGCACACGTACAGCTCGACGATGATCTCGGCCTTCTTGATCCAGCAAGAGAGACGGAGAGGTAGAAGAGTTCTCCGACAGCGTGACGGTGGTCCGGAGGTTGGTGATGATCTCATCTGAGCAAGGCTCCGCCGGAGCTCCGCAGAAACGCGATCTAGAGGTAAAACCGTGGAGATATGTGGTCGGGCTGCCGTGGCAAAGTTGTGTCAAATCAGCCCTAAAACCTCCGTATATATAGGGGGAAGAGGGGGATCCTTGCCTTGGGGTCCAAGGACCCCTAAGGGCTTCGGCCGAGCCAAGGGGGGCAGCCCTCCCCTTCCAAACCGAGTCCAACTAGGTTTGGAAGGAGGAGTCCTTCCCCCTTTTTCCCACCTCCTCTTTTTTTTTCTCTTTGATTTTTTTTCCTATGGCGCATAGGGCTCTTTTGGGCTGTCCCACCAACCCACTAAGGGCTGGTGTGCCACCCCCAATGCCTATGGGCTTCCCCGGGGTGGGTTGCCCCCCCGGTGAACTCCCGAAACCCATTCGTCATTCCCGGTACATTCCCGGTAACTCCGAAAACCTTCCGGTAATCAAATGAGGTCATCCTATATATCAATCTTCGTTTTCGGACCATTCCGGAAACCCTCGTGACGTCCGTGATCTCATCCGGGACTCCGAACAACATTCGGTAACCAACCATATAACTCAAATACGCATAAAACAACGTCGAACCTTAAGTGTGCAGACCCTGCGGGTTCGAGAACTATGTAGACATGACCCGAGTGACTCCTCGGTCAATATCCAATAGTGGGACCTGGATGCCCATATTGGATCCTACATATTCTACGAAGATCTTATCGTTTGAACCTCAGTGCCAAGGATTCATATAATCCCGTATGTCATTCCCTTTGTCCTTCGGTATGTTACTTGCCCGAGATTCGATCGTCAGTATCCGTATACCTATTTCAATCTCGTTTACCGGCAAGTCTCTTTACTCGTTCCGTAATACAAGATCCCGCAACTTACACTAAGTCACATTGCTTGCAAGGCTTGTGTGTGATGTTGTATTACCGAGTGGGCCCCGAGATACCTCTCCGTCACACGGAGTGACAAATCCCAGTCTCGATCCATACTAACTCAACGAACACCTTCGGAGATACTTGTAGAGCATCTTTATAGTCTCCCAGTTACGTTGCAACGTTTGATACACACAAAGTATTCCTCCGGTGTTAGTGAGTTATATGATCTCATGGTCATAGGAACAAATACTTGACACGCAGAAAACAGTAGCAACAAAATGACACGATCAACATGCTACGTCTATTAGTTTGGGTCTAGTCCATCACGTGATTCTCCTAATGATGTGATCCAGTTATCAAGCAACAACACCTTGTTCATAATCAGAAGACACCGACTATCTTTGATCAACTGGCTAGCCAACTAGAGGCTTGCTAGGGACAGTGTTTTGTCTATGTATCCACACATGTAAATGGGTCTTCATTCAATACAATTATAACATGGATAATAAACGATTATCTTGATACAGGAATTATAATAATAACTATATTTATTATTGCCTCTAGGGCATAATTCCAACAGTCTCCCACTTGCACTAGAGTCAATAATCTAGCCCTCACATCATCATGTGAATTACATTGTAATAAATCTAACACCCATACAGTTTTGGTGTTGATCATGCTTTGCCCGTGGAAGAGGTTTAGTCAGCGGGTCCGCTACATTCAGATCCGTGTGCACTTTGCATATATTTACGTCCTCCCCTTCGACGTAGTCGCGGATGAGGTTGAAGCATCGTTTGATGTGTCTGGACTTCTTGTGAAACCGTGGTTCCTTTGCTAAGGCAATGGCACCCGTGTTGTCACAGAACAAGGTTATTGGATTCAGTGCGCTTGGCACCACTCCAAGATCCGTCATGAACTGTTTCATCCAGACACCCTCCTTAGCCGCCTCCGAGGCAGCCATGTACTCCGCTTCACATGTAGAATCTGCTACGACACTTTGCTTGGAACTGCACCAGCTTACCGCACCCCCATTAAGAATAAATACGTATCCGGTTTGCGACTTAGAGTCGTCCGGATCTGTGTCAAAGCTTGCATCGACGTAACCTTTTACGGCGAGCTCTTCGTCACCTCCATACACGAGAAACATCTCCTTAGTCCTTTTCAGGTACTTCAGGATATTCTTGACCGCCGTCCAGTGATCCACTCCTGGATTACTCTGGAACCTACCTGTCATACTTATGGCCAGGCTAACGTCCGGTCTAGTGCACAACATTGCGTACATGATAGAACCTATGGCTGAAGCATAGGGGACGGTGCGCATATGCTCTCTATCCTCATCAGTTGCTGGGCACTGAGTCTTACTCAATCTCGTACCTTGTAAAACTGGCAAGAACCCTTTCTTGGACTGTTCCTTTTTGAACCTCTTCAAAACTTTATCAAGGTATGTGCTTTGTGAAAGTCCTATCAGGCGTTTTGATCTATCCCTGTAGATCTTAATGCCTAGAATGTAAGCAGCTTCTCCTAGGTCCTTCATAGAGAAACTTTTATTCAAGTAATCCTTTATGCTCTCCAAAAACTCTACGTTGTTTCCAATCAGCAATATGTCATCCACATATAATATTAGAAACGCCACAGAGCTCCCACTCACTTTCTTGTAAATACAAGATTCTCCAACCACTTGTATAAACCCAAATGCTTTGATCACCTCATCAAAGCGTTTGTTCCAACTCCGAGATGCTTGCACCAGTCCATAAATGGATCGCTGGAGCTTGCACACCTTGTTAGCATTCTTAGGATCAACAAAACCTTCGGGTTGCATCATATACAACTCTTCCTTAAGGAAACCGTTAAGGAATGCCGTTTTGACATCCATCTGCCAGATTTCATAATCGAAAAATGCAGTTATTGCTATCATGATTCTGACGGACTTAAGCATCGCTACGGGTGAGAATGTCTCATCGTAGTCAACTCCTTGAACTTGTGAAAAACCCTTTGCCACAAGTCGAGCTTTATAAACGGTCACATTGCCGTCAGCGTCCGTCTTCCTCTTAAAGATCCATTTGTTCTGAATAGCCTTGCGGCCCTCAGGTAGTACTTCCCAAGTCACACTTTGTTCTCATACATGGATCCTATCTCGGACTTCATGGCTTCTAGCCATTTGTTGGAATCTGGGCCCACCATTGCTTCTTCATAATTTGCAGGTTCACTGTTGTCCAACAACATGATAGATAAGACGGGATTACTGTACCACTCTGGAGCAGCACGTGGTCTCGTCGACCTGCGTGGTTCAACAGAAACTTGAACCGGAGTTTCTTGATCATCATCATTAACTTCCTCCTCAACCGGCGTCGCAACGACAGAGGTTTCCCCTTGCCCTGCGCTACCATCCAGAGGGATGAGAGGTTCGACAACCTCGTCAAGTTCTATCTTCCTCCCACTCAATTCTCTCGAGAGAAACTCCTTCTCGAGAAAAGCTCCGTTTTTAGCAACACACACTTTGCCCTCGGATTTGAGATAGAAGGTGTACCCAACGGTCTCTTTTGGGTAACCTATGAAGATGCACTTTTCTGCTTTGGGTTCCAGCTTTTCAGACTGAAGCTTTTTGACATAAGCATCACATCCCCAAACTTTAAGAAACGACAACTTTGGCCTTTTGCCATACCACAGTTCGTATGGTGTCGTCTCAACGGATTTTGATGGTGCCCTATTTAAAGTGAATGCAGCTGTTTCTAATGCATAACCCCAAAACGATAACGGCAAATCGGTAAGAGACATCATAGATCGCACCATCTCTAATAAAGTACGATTACGACATTCGGACACACCATTATGTTGTGGTGTTCCAGGCGGTGTCAACTGTGAAACAATTCCACATTGTCTTAAGTGAGCACCAAACTTGAAACTCAGATATTCACCCCCACGATCAGACCGTAGGAACTTGATCTTCTTGTTACGATGATTTTCAACTTCACCTTGAACTTTTTCAAATGTTTCAGACTTGTGCTTCATTAAGTAGACATAACCATATCTACTCAAATCGTCAGTGAAGGTGAGAAAATAACGATATCCGCCGCGTGCCTCTACGCTCATCGGACCACACACATCGGTATGTATGATTTCCAACAAGTCACTTGCACGCTCCATTGTTCCGGAGAACGGAGTTTTAGTCATCTTGCCCATGAGGCATGGTTCGCACGTATCAAGTGAATCAAAGTCAAGTGACTCCAAAAGTCCATCGGCATGGAGTTTCTTCATGTGCTTTACACCAATATGACCTAAGCGGAAGTGCCACAAAAATATGGCGCTATCATTGTTAACTCTAACTCTTTTGGTCTCAATGTTATGTATGTGTGTATCACTATCAAGATTCAATATGAACAATCCTCTCACATTGGGTGCATGACCATAAAAGATGTTACTCATAGAAATAGAACAACCATTATTCTCTGACTTAAAAGAGTAACTGTCTCGCAATAAACAAGATCCAGATATAATGTTCGTGCTCAACGCAGGCACTAAATAACAATGATTCAAGTTCATGACTAATCCTGATGGTAACTAAAGTGAAACTATGCCGACGGCCTCTGAATCAACCTTGGAACCATTTCCTACGCGCATCGTCACTTCATCTTTCGCCAGCCTTCGTCTATTCCGCAGTTCCTGTTTCGAGTTGCAAATATGAGCAACATAACCGGTATCGAATACCCAGGCACTACTACGAGAGCCGGTTAAGTACACATCAATAACATGTATATCAAATATACCTGATTTTTCTTTGGCCGCCTTCTTATCAGCCAGATACTTGGGGCAATTGCGCTTCCAGTGACCCATACCCTTGCAATAGTAACACTCTGTTTCAGGCTTAGGTCCAGCTTTGGGTTTCTTCGTCGGATTGGCAACAGGCTTGCCGCTCTTCTTTGAATTACCCTTCTTGCCTTTGCCGTTTCTCTTGAAACTAGTGGTCTTATTCACCATCAACACTTGATGCTCTTTACGGAGTTCAGACTCTGCGACTTTCAACATCGCAAACAACTCGCCGGGAGACTTGTTCATCCCTTGCATGTTGTAGTTCAACACAAAGCCTTTATAGCTTGGCGGCAGTGATTGAAGTATTCTGTCGGTGATAGCCTCTTGCGGGAGTTCAATCCCCAGCTCAGCTAGACGGTTAGAGTACCCAGACATTTTGAGCACATGTTCACTGACAGACGAGTTCTCCTCCATCTTGCAAGCATAGAATTTCTCGAAGGTCTCATACCTCTCGATCCGGGCGTTCTTCTGAAAGATAAACTTCAACTCCTGGAACATCTCAAATGCTCCATGACGCTCAAAGCGACGTTGAAGTCCCGGTTCTAAGCCATACAAGACTGCACATTGAACTACTGAGTAGTCCTCCTTACGTGCTAACCAAGCGTTCTTAACATCCTGATCAGCCGTAGCGGGTGGTTCATCTCCTAGCGCAGCATTAAGGACATAATCCTTCTTCCCAGCTTGTAAGATTAGCTTAAGATTACGAGCCCAGTCTACAAAGTTGCTTCCATCATCTTTCAACTTAGCTTTCTCTAGGAACGTATTAAAATTCAGGGTGACTGTCGCGTGAGCCATGATCTACACCACAAATATATTCAAAGTGGACTTAGACTATGTTCAAGATAATTAGAGTTTAACTTAATCAAATTACTCGCTAAACTCCCACTCAAAAAGTACATCTCTCTAGTCATTTGTGTGGTTCATGATCCACTTACACTAGCTCAAGTCCGATCATCACGTGAGTTGAGCATAGTTTTAGTGGTAAGCATCCCCATGCTAATCATATCATCTATATGATTCATGATCGACCTTTCGGTCTCATGTGTTCCGAGGCCATGTCTGCACATGCTAGGCTCGTCAAGCTTAACCCGAGTGTTCCGCGTGCGCAACTGTTTTGCACCAGTTGTATGTGAACGTTGAGTCTATCACACCCGATCATCACGTGGTGTCTCGAAACGACGAACTGTAGCAACGGTGCACAGTCGAGGAGAACACAATTTCGTCTTGAAATTTTAGTGAGAGATCACCTCATAATGCTACCGTCGTTCTAAGCAAAATAAGGTGCATAAAAGGATTAACATCACATGCAATTCATAAGTGACATGATATGGCCATCATCACGTGCTCCTTGATCTCCATCACCAAAGCACCGGCACGATCTTCTTGTCACCGGCGCCACACCATGATCTCCATCAACGTGTCGCCATCGGGGTTGTCATGCTACTCATGCTATTACTACTAAAGCTACATCCTAGCAAAATAGTAAACGCATCTGCAAGCACAAACATTAGTATAAAGACAACCCTATGGCTCCTGCCGGTTGCCGTACCATCGACGTGCAAGTCGATATTATCTATTACAACATGATCATCTCATACATCCAATATATCACATCACATCGTTGGCCATATCACATCACAAGCATACCCTGCAAAAACAAGTTAGACGTCCTCTAATTTTGTTGTTGCATGTTTTACGTGGTGACCATGGGTATCTAGTAGGATCGCATCTTACTTACACAAACACCACAACGGAGATATATGAGTTGCTATTTAACCTCATCCAAGGACCTCCTTGGTCAAATCCGATTCAACTAAAGTTGGAGAAACTGACACCCGCCAGTCATCTTTGAGCAACAGAGTTACTCATAGCGATGAAACCAGTCTCTCGTAAGCGTACGAGTAATGTCGGTCCGAGCCGCTTCGATCCAACAATACCGCGGAATCAAGAAAAGACTAAGGAGGGCAGCAAAACGCACATCACCGCCCACAAAAACTTTTGTGTTCTACTCGAGAAGACATCTACGCATGAACCTAGCTCATGATGCCACTGTTAGGGAACGTTGCATGGGAAACAAAAAATTTCCTACGCGCAAGAAGACCTATCATGGTGATGTCCATCTACGAGAGGGGATGTGTGATCTACGTACCCTTGTAGACCGTACAGCAGAAGCGTTAGTGAACGCGGTTGATGTAGTGGAACGTCCTCACGTCCCTCGATCCGCCCCGCGAACCGTCCCGCGATCAGTCCCACGATCTAGTGCCGAACGGACGGCACCTCCGCGTTCAGCACACGTACAACTCGACGATGATCTCGGCCTTCTTGATCCAGCAAGAGAGACGGAGAGGTAGAAGATTTCTCCGGCAGCGTGACGGTGCTCCGGAGGTTGGTGATGAGCTCATCTGAGCAAGGCTCCGCCGGAGCTCCGCAGAAACGCGATCTAGAGGTAAAACCGTGGAGATATGTGGTCGGGCAGCCGTGGCAAAGTTGTGTCAAATCAGCCCTAAAACCTCCGTATATATAGGGGGAAGAGGGGGAGCCTTGCCTTGGGGTCCAAGGACCCCTAAGGGCTTCGGCCGAGCCAAGGGGGGCAGCCCTCCCCTTCCAAACAGAGTCCAACTAGGTTTGGAAGCTGGAGTCCTTCCCCCTTTTCCCACCTCCTTTTTTTTTCTTTTCTCTTTGATTTTTCTTCCTATGGTGCATAGGGCTATTTTGGGCTGTCCCACCAGCCCACCAATGGCTGGTGTGCCACCCCCAATGCCTATGGGCTTCCCCGGGGTGGGTTGCCCCCCCCGATGAACTCCCGAAACCCATTCGTCATTCCTCGTACATTCCCGGTAACTCCGAAAACCTTCCGGTAATCAACTGAGGTCATCCTATATATCAATCTTCGTTTCCGGACCATTCCGGAAACCCTCGTGACGTCCGTGATCTCATCCGGGACTCCGAACAACATTCGGTAACCAACCATATAACTCAAATACGCATAAAACAACGTCGAACCTTAAGTGTGCAAACCCTGCGGGTTCGAGAACTATGTAGACATGACCCGAGTGACTCCTCGGTCAATATCCAATAGTGGGACCTGGATGCCCATATTGGATCCTACATATTCTACGAAGATCTTATCGTTTGAACCTCAGTGCCAAGGATTCATATAATCCCGTATGTCATTCCCTTTGTCCTTCGGTATGTTACTTGCCCGAGATTCGATCGTCAGTATCCGTATACCTATTTCAATCTCGTTTACCGACAAGTCTCTTTACTCGTTCCGTAATACAAGATCCCGCAACTTACACTAAGTCACATTGCTTGCAAGGCTTGTGTGTGATGTTGTATTACCGAGTGGGCCCCGAGATACCTCTCCGTCACACGGAGTGACAAATCCTAGTCTCGATCCATACTAACTCAACGAACACCTTCGGAGATACCTGTAGAACATCTTTATAGTCACCCAGTTATGTTGCGACGTTTGATACACACAAAGTATTCCTCCGGTGTTAGTGAGTTATATGATCTCATGGTCATAGGAACAAATACTTGACACGCAGAAAACAGTAGCAACAAAATGACACGATCAACATGCTACGTCTATTAGTTATCAAGCAACAACACCTTGTTCATAATCAGAAGACACTGACTATCTTTGATCAATTGGCTAGCCAACTAGAGGCTTGCTAGGGACAGTGTTTTGTCTATGTATCCACACATGTAAATGAGTCTTCATTCAATACAATTATAGCATGGATAATAAACGATTATCTTGATACAGGAATTATAATAATAACTATATTTATTATTGCCTCTAGGGCATAATTCCAACATCAAGTACCTCATGGAGAAGAAGGACGCTAAACCTAGACTTATCATATGGGTTCTCTTGCTACAAGAATTTGATTTGCATGTTGTTGACAGAAAGGGTGCTGATAACCCAGTAGCAGATAACTTGTCTAGGTTGGAGAACGTTCTTGATGACCCACAACCTATTGATGATAACTTTCCCGATGAGCAATTGAATGTCATCAATGCTTCACGTAGTGCACCATGGTATGCTGATTATGCAAACTATATCGTTGCCAAATAAGTACCACCTAGTTTCACGTACCAGCAAAAGAAGAAGTTCTTCTTTGACTTGAGACACTACTTTTGGGATGATCCTCACCTTTATAAGGAAGGAGAAGATGGTGTTATTAGACGTTGTGTACCTGAACATGAACACGGATAGATCCTACAGAAGTGTCACTCCGAGGCCTACGGAGGACACCATGCGGGAGATAGAACTGCACACAAGGTATTGCAATCAGGTTTCTATTGACCCACTCTCTTCAAGGATGCCCGTAAGTTTGTCTTGTCTTGTGACGAATGTCAAAGAATAGGTAATATTAGCAAACGTCAGGAAATGCCTATGAACTATTCACTTGTCATTGAACCATTTGATGTTTGGGGCTTTCATTATATGGAATCTTTTCCAAAATCCAATGGGTATACTCACATCTTAGTTGTTGTTGATTACGTCACTAAGTGGGTAGAAGCTATCCCCACTAGTAGTGCTAATCACAACACCTCTATCAAGATGCTGAAAGAAGTTATCTTCCCTAGATTTGGAGTCCCTAGATATCTAATGACTGATGGTGGTTCACACTTCATTCATGGTGCTTTCCGTAAAACGCTTGCTAAGTACGATATCAACCATAGAATTGCGTCTCCTTATCACCCTCAGTCCAGTGGTCAAGTAGAGCTAAGTAACAGAGAGGTTAAACTGATTCTGCAAAAGACTGTCAACAGGTCTAGAAAGAATTGGTCTAAGAAGCTCGATGATGCACTGTGGGCTTATAGAACTTCCTATAAGAATCCCATGGGCATGTCTCCGTACAAAATGGTGTACGGTAAAGCATGTCATCTACCTCTTGAGCTAGAGCATAAAGCTTATTGGGCAATCAAAGAGCTCAACTTTGATTTCAAACTTGTCGGTGAGAAGAGGTTATTTGACATTAGCTCGCATGACGTGTGGAGAACTCACGCATATGAGAATGCCAAGCTCTTCAAAGAGAAGGTTAAGAGGTGGCATGATAAGAGGATACAAAAGCGTGAGTTCAATGTAGGTGATTATGTCTTGCTATATAACTCTCGTTTAAGATTCTTTGCACGCAAGCTTCTCTCTAAATGGGAAGGTCCCTATGTTTTTGAGGAAGTATATCATTCCGGTGCTATCAAGATCAACAACACGGAAGGTAATTGTCAGAGAGTGCTAAATGGGCAGAGAATCACGCATTATATCTCAGGTACTCCCATAAATGTTGAAAGCAATATCATCAATACCATAACTCCGGAAGAATGCCTAAGGGATATTTATCAGCCTGTTCCAGACTCCGAAAACGAAGAGGTATGTGATTCGGTAAGAAAACAGAGTCCAAAAATTTTCCAATAGGAATTTTTCTCCGTTTTGGAATATTTGAAAAAATAAAAAAATTGGAAGTAGTTCGGAAAGTGCGTGAGGAGGCGACAAGCCTGCAAGGCGCGGGCCCACCCCCTGGCCGCGTCGTGAGGGCTTGTGGCCACCTCGTGCACCTCCCGGACTCCATTTTCGTGCAGGGTACTCCTTCTGGTGTGGAAAAAATCATTATATATACTTCCATTTAGTTTGACCCCTGCATCACGCAGATTTCCTCTATTTTTTGTTTCGAGCCTGTTTTCTGCCGCAGATCTAGGTCAAGATGTCATCCCAGGAATCTGTGGGGGAGAACAACCTCCGTAAAATCTATGGGGAAGTTCATGCTGATCTGAAAAGAATGGAGGTCATGGAGGCTAGAGAGAGGCTACCTAAAGAAACCAAGGGCAAAGCCAAGGAGAAGGATCAGGCATGGGATGAAGTGCAACCTGTGCTCAACAAGGAAGAAGTTGAAGGAGTGGATTTCCTCCAACCCTACCTCCACCTACTGCATCGATCCTTGATTGAACTCTTGAGGTTTTGTGAAACAACTCGTGCTCGCAATACTTGTCTCACTCGTGAAGTTGTTTTGCTGGAAAAACATATCGCAGATCCCCAAGGCATAAATCAAAGATTAATGGCCCTCTTGGAGTCAAAGATTGCAACAACTCCACCATCACCACCAAAGGAAGACAACTGAGCATTGGTATGGGCAATCCCCTTGGCTTGTGCCAAGCTTCGGGGAGTTTCCGCGGTATCGTATCACCATCACATCTTTTGCCTTTACCTTTGTTTTAGTTTTCCTTTTCAGTTTTCTCTTTCTCTAGTAGTTTAAAAGTCTTAGTGTTTTAGTCTTGAGTTTTGCTTTATGTCACCCCCGATGTATTCTTGCTCGTGAGCCATATAATAAAGAGTGTCTTAGTTGAAGGGCTTTGCCTCTTGCCATGATCAAAAGAGTGAGAATAGAACAAAAGCATGAAAGATCATGTAGTGATCTTATGGGAAGTGATGGCTTCACATATAAAAAGAATGAGGATTGAAGCTTGTTTAGGGTAGGCAAACGTAAACCTTGGTATTTGTTGCAATTAATAGGAAGTGATAAGGAAGGAGAGGTTCACATATAAATATATCATCTCTGACACCATCTATGATTGTGAACACTCACTAAGCTATTACATGCCTAGAAGTAGACGTTGGACAAGGAAGACAACGTAATGAATTGTGTTAGCTTGGCTCTGAACAATGTTATATGATTAGAGATCCCTGAGCATGTGACGATTGCTTCCACCTCACATTAGCCAAAACTCCCGCACCAAGTAGAAATACTACTTGTGCATCCATAAACCTTCAAACCAGTTTTGCCATGAGTGTCCACCACACCTACCTATGGATTGAATAAGATCCTTCAAGTAAGTTGTCATCGGTGCAAGCAATAAAAATTTCTCTCTAATATGTATGATCTATTAGTGTGTGGAAAATAAGCTTTATACGAACCTGTGATGAAGAAGACATAAAAGCGACAAACTGCATAATAAAGTTCTTTATCACAGGGGGCAATATAAAGTGACGTTCCTCCGCACTAAGAGGACACGCATCCAAACCTCAACAACGCATGACAACCTCTGCTTCCCTCTACAAAGGGCCTATCTTGTACCTTTACTTTCTGCCCCTGAAAGAGTCATGGTGATCTTCACCAATTCCTTGTTTTGCCTTTGTCTTGGCTACCGTCACATGCTTGGGAAAGATGTATATTCATACGTCAACTTGGAGGTAAGTATTCATGAATTATTATTGTTGACATTACCTTTGAGGTAAGCAGTTGGGAGGCAAAACTATATGCCCCTATCTTTGTGTGTGTCCAACTCAAACTTTGATCTCATGAGTACCACGTGAGTTGTAGCAATTGTAGAGAATGAAAGAATGATTGAGTATGTGGATTTGATTTACAAGCTCTTATTTGACTCTTTCTGATGTTGTGATAAATTGCAATTGCTTCAATGACTAAAGGCTATCGGTTGTTACTTCTCGGTAAGGTTCTTGATCCATGCTTTACTTTGTGAAGGAATTATCACTTTAGCATGAGAGATTATATGTTGGTATTGCTGTTCTAAGCTTAATCATGATGCATGCATGTTCGTATCTTGTTTTGTCGACACCTCTCTCCCTAAAATTGTGGACATATTTATTGAGCTAGGCTTTCGCTTGAGGTTAAGCGAGGTCTAAGCTTGGGGGAGTTGATACGTCCATTTTGCATCATGTTTTCATGTTGTTATTTATCGCTTCTTTTGCTGTTATTTCACTTCACGGTACTATTCTTATGCCTTTTCTCTCTTATTTTGCAAGGTTTACATGAAGAGGGAGGATACCGGCAACTGGAATTCTAGCCTGAAAGTGGAGCAAAGTTGAGATACCTATTCCGCGCAACTCCAAACGCCGTGAAAATCAACGGAGATTTATTTTCCCAATTTATAAAAAATACTGGGCCGAAGAAGTGCCGGAGGGGCACCAGGGGGTGCCCACAAGCCTGCACGGCGCGAGCCCCCCCAGGCCGCACCATGGGGGCTTGTGGGCAGCCCACTAGCCCACTTGCTCCCCTCTTTTGCTATATGGAGGATTTCGTCCAGGAAAAAAATCAGAAGGGAGCTTTTTCGTGGTTTCGCCGCCGCCACGAGGCGGAACTTGAGCAGAACCAATCTAGAGCTCCGGCAGGACGATCCTCCCGGGGAAACTTCCCTCCTGGAGGGGGAAATCGTTGCCATCGTCATCACCAACACTCCTCTCATCGGAGGGGACTCGTCACCATCAACATCTTAAAATCAGCACCATCTCATCTCCAAACCCTAGTTCATCTCTTGTAACCAATCTCCATCTCACGACTCCGATTGGTACTTGTAAGGTTGCTAGTAGTGTTGATTACTCTTTGTAGTTGATGCTAGTTGGATTACTTGGTGGAAGAGTTTATGTTCAGATCCTTGATGCTACTCATTACACCTCTGATCATGATTATGATTATGCTTTGTGAGTAGTTACTTTTGTTCCTGAGGACATGGGATAAGTCATGCTAATAATAGTCATGTGAATTTGGTATTCGTTCAGTATTTTGATATGTTGTATGTTGTTTTTCCTCTAGTGGTGTTATGTGAACGTCGACTACATAACATTTCACCATTATTTGGGCCTAGAGGAAGGCATTGGGAAGTAGTAAGTAGATGATGGGTTGCTAGAGTGACAGAAGCTTAAACCCTAGTTTATGCGTTACTTCGTAAGGGGCTGATTTGGATCCACTAGTTTAATGCTATGGTTAGACTTTGTCCTAATTCTTCTTTCGTAGTTGCGGATGCTTGCGAGAGGGGTTAATACCCAAGTGTCGGTCCACCCACATATCAAACTATCAAATTAACGAACGCGAATCATATGAACATGATGAAACTAGCATGACAGAAATTCCCGTGTGTCCTCAGGAGCGTTTTTTTCCTCCTATAAGACTTTGTCTAGGCTTGTCCCTTGCTACAAAAGGGATTGGGCCACTTTGCTGCAACGTTGCTACTTTTGTTACTCGTTGCTTGCTACGAATCATCTCACCACACAATCACTTGTTACTGATAATTGCAGCGCCTGCAGATTTTACCTTGCTGAAAACCACTTGTCAGATCCTTCTGCTCCTCGTTGGGTTCGACACTCTTAATTATCGAAAGGACTACGATTGATTCCCTATACTTGTGGGTCATCAAGCTCCAAGTAATGTTACCGATGGATTGAAGACGAAAGAGGGGATGCCTTCCCGGGGCATCCCCAAGCTTAGGCTTTTTGGTGTCCTTGAATTTGGCTTGGGATGCCTTGGGAATCCCCAAGCTTGAGCTCTTTCCACTCCTTATCTCTTTGTCCATGAGAACATCACCCAAAACTTGAAAACTTCACAACACAAAACTTAAATAGAAACTCGTGATAACATTAGCACAAGAAAGCAAACTACCACCTCTTTATGTACTGTAGCAATCTTGATTTCTATTTATATTGGTGTTAGATTACTGTATTCTCACTTTTCCATGGCTAGTACCCCGATACTATCCATAGTTTCATCAAAACAAGCAACCAACTCAACAAAAACAAAATCTGTCAAAAACAGACGAGTCTGTAGCAATATGTATACTTCGTATACTTCTGTTACCTCAAAAATTATGAAAAATTACGACTGCCTGGGCAAAAGGCATATCAACCAGCGGCAAAAAGAATCAACTCAAAAGCTCTTTATGAATAAACATGAAAAATAATCTCGTGACGGAAAAGTTTCTGTCCTTTTCTAGCAGGATTAAACAACCATCACCAAGACTAGTCATAAAGGTTTTGCTTGGCTCAAACACAAAAAGAAACACAAAAGACACAATCACAACAGAATTATGATGGTGTGAACACAACAAAACAGAAAGAAAAAGATAAATTCATTGGGTTGCCTCCCAACAAGCGCTATTGTTTAACGCCCTTAGCTAGGCATTGATAATTCAATGATACTCACACAAAAGACAAGAATTGAAGCACAACGAGAGCATCATAAAGCATGTGAAAAATCACATCTAAGTCTAACATACTTCCTATGCATAGACATTTTATAGGAAAACAGATTGTCAAGACAACCAATAGTTACCATATGGAAGGAAGAAGAAAGAGACAATATCAATCTCAACTAACGAGAGGTAATTTGGTAACATGAAAGTTTCTACCACAATATTTTCCTCTCTCATAGCAATTACATGTGGGGTCATAATCAAATTCAACAATATAGCTATCACAAAGGATATTCTTTTCATGATCCACATGCATGCCAAGTTGACGCCCTTCAAAAATAGTGGGATTATCATCAACTGAAGTCATGACTTCTCCAATACCACTTTCAATATTATTGCAAACATCATATTCATCATGAGGCTTAAAAAAAATTCAAGATCATAAGAAAAATCATTACCCCAATCATGATCATTGCAACAAGTAGTGGACATAGAAAAACTAGCATCCCCAAGCTTAGGGTTTTGCATATTTTTAGCATGATTGTCATTAATAGAATTTATAATGAAATCATTGCAATCATGCTTCTCATTCAAGGAGTCCTCGTGAATCACTTCATAAATTTCTTCATCACGATTTTCAGATTCACGCATCTCAAGCAAAACTCCATAGAGAAAGTCAAGTGCACTCAACTCGCTAGCAATTAGTTCAACATAATTGGATCTCTTAAAGAGATTAGCCAGTGGATGAGGATCCATATCACTAGATTTTCAGCAAAGCGAAGATGCAAGCATATTGAAGGCACATAGCCCACAAGCAAAGGAAAGGCAAACGAAAAAGGCAAATATTTTTTTTGTAATTTTTTGTTTTTCAGAAGTGGGCGAGAGGAAAACGAGAGGCAAAAAAGTAAATGAAAGAGATGAGTTTGCGACACTTACTTGGATGAGTTCTTGACTTGATCCTCCCCGGCAACGGCGCCAGAAATTGGCACGTTGACGGGAGACTATTCTTGACTTGATCCTCCTCCCCGGCAACGGAGCCAGAAATTCTTCTGCTACGGCGACAGAAATATTATGTCGTCTCTTGAGCTTGCATTGGTTTTTCCCTTGAAGAGGAAAGGGCGATGCAGCACAGGAGCAGTAAGTATTTCCCTCAGTTTGAGAGCCAAGGTATCAATCCAGTAGGAGAATCTCGTCAAGTCCAGAGTACCTGCACAAACACAAAAGAGCTTGCACCCAATGCTATAAAGGGGTTGTAAATCCCTTCAAGATTGATTGCAAAGTGAGATATGAAGGCGGAAAGTGCAACTAAGAAAAAGTGTAAGGCTGAAAATATGGTGTGAAGTAGACCCGGGGGCCATAGTGTTCACTAGAGGCTTCTCTCAAAATAGCAAATATTATGGTGGGTGAAGAAATTACTGTCCAGCAATTGATAGAACCCCGCAAAGTCATGACGATATCTAAGGCAATGATCATACATATAGGCATCACGTCCGAGACAAGTAGACCGATACTTTCTGCATCTACTACTATTACTCCACACATCGACCGCTATCTAGCATGCATCTAGTGTATTGAGTTCATGACAAACATAGTAACGCCTTAAGCAAGATGACATGATGTACACGGATAAACTCAAACCAATGATGAAAACCCCATCTTTTTACCCTTGATGGCAATAACACGATGCGTGCCTCGCTATCCCTTCTGTCACTGGGTGAGGTCACCGCATGGTATGAACCCAAAACCAAGCACTTCTTCCATTGCAAGAATCATAGATCAAGCTGGCCAAACAAAACCCACAACTCGAAGAGAATTACAAGGATATGAAATCATCCATAAGAGAGATCAGAACAAACTCAAATAAGATTCATAGATAATCTGATCATAAATCCACAATTCATCGAATCTCGACAAACACACCACAAAACAAGATTACATCGGATAGATCTCCATGAAGATCATGGAGAACTTTGTATTGAAGATCCAAGAGAGAGAAGAAGCCATCTAGCTACTAGCTATGGACCCATAGGTCTATGGTGAACTACTCACGCATCATCGAAGAGGTCATGGTATTGATGAAGAAGCCCTCGTATCCGAATCCCCCTCCGGCAGGGCACCAGAGCGTGCCCCAGATGGGATCTTGCGGAGACAGAAGCTTGCGACGGCGGAAAAGTACTTTCGATGATCTCCTGATTTTTTCTGGAATTATTGGGAATATATAGACGAAAGACCTAGGGGCAGAGGTGGCCCAAGGAGCCCACAAGCCTGGGAGGCGCGACCCCCTGGTCGCGGCTAGGGGGCTTGTGGGGTCCCTGGTGGCCCCCTGCCTTGGTTCTCAAGTTTCCCATATAAAAAGAATGTTGATTGAAACTTGTTGAGCGTAGACAAACGTAGACCTTGGTCATTGTCGCAATTAATAGGAAGTGATAAAGAAGGAGAGAATCACATATAAATACATCATTTTTGACACCATCTATGATTGTGAACACTCACTAAACTATTGCATGCTAAGAAGTAGACGTTGGACAAGGAAGACAACATAATGAATTGCGTTTCCTTGGTTCCGAACAATGTTATATGATTAGAGATCCCTTAGCATGTGATGATTGCTTCCACCTCATATTAGACAAAACTCCCGCACCAAGTAGAGATACTACTTGTGCATCCATAAACCTTTAACTCAGTTTTGCCATGAGAGTCCACCATACCTACCTATGATTGAATAAGATCCCTCAAGTAAGTTGTCATCGATGCAAGCAATAAAAATTGCTCCCTAATATGTATGATCTATTAGTGTGTGGAAAATAAGCTTTGTACGAACCTGTGATGAGGAAGACATAAAAGCGATAGACTGTATAATAAAGTACTTTATCACAGGAGGCAATATAAAGTGACGTTCCTCCGCACTAAGAGGACACACATCCAAACCTCAAAAGCGCATGACAACCTCTGCTTCCCTCTGCGAAGGGCCTATCTTGTACCTTTACTTTTTGCCCTTGAAAGAGTCATGGTGATCTTCACCAATTCCTTGTTTCGCCTTTATCTTGACTAACGTCATATGCTTGGGAAAGATCTATATTCATATGTCAACTTGGAAGTAAGTATTCATGAATTATTATTGTTGACATTACCCTTGAGGTAAGCAGTTGGGAGGCAAAACTATAAGGCCCTATCTTGCTCTGTGTTCAGCTGAAACTTTGATCTCATGAGTACCACGTGAGTTGTAGCAATTGTAGAGAACGAAAAGATGATTGAGTACAAGCTCTTATTTGACTCTTTCTGATGTTGTGATAAATTGCAATTGCTTCAATGACTAAAGGCTATCGGTTGCTATTTCTCGGTAAGGTTCTTGATCCATAATTTACTTTGTGAAGGAATTGTCTCTTTAGCATCAGAGATTATATGTTGGTATTGCTGTTCTGGTCATGATCATGATGCATGTATGTTCGTATCTTGTTTTGTCGACACCTCTCTCCCTAAACATGTGGGCATATTTATTGAGCTCGGCTTTCACTTGAGGACAAGCGAGGTACCTCAGGTTGAGGAGCAACTCCTCGTGCTTCCGTTCGTGGTGAAGATACCCCGAACAAACTCCTCAAAGGAAGAGTTTCCATAGTGACAAGTGACAATCAATTTCAGCACAATATAAAAATGTTTCCTTACCAATGTCCACTTACCAAAGGCGCTTCACTCCCCGGCAACGACGCCAGAAAAGAGTCTTGATGACCCACAAGTATAGGGGATCAATCGTAGTCCTTTCGATAAGTAAGAATGTTGAACCCAACGAGGAGCAGAAGGCTCTCATAAACGGATTTCAGCAAGGTAATAACTGCAAGCACTGAAAGTAGGGGTAACAAGTGATTGTGTAGCGAGGTGAAACGTAGTAAGCAAAGAGTAACAAGTAACAAGTAGTAGCAACGGTGCAACAAGTGGCCCAATCCATTTTGTAGCAAGGGACAAGCCAGAACAAAGTCTTATAGGTGGAAAAACGCTCCCGAGGACACACGGGAATTTGTGTCATGCTACTTTCATCATGTTCATATGATTCGCGTTCGTTACTTTGATAGTTTGATATGTGGGTGGACCGGCGCTTGGGTACTGCCCTTACTTGGACAAGAATCCCGCTTATGATTAACCTCTCTCGCAAGCATCCGCAACTACAAAAGAAGAATTAAGACAAAGTCTAACCACAAAATTAAACTGGTGGATCCAAATCAGCCCCTCACGAAGCAACGCATAGACTGGGACTTAAGCTTCTGTCACTCCAGCAACCCATCATCTACTTACTACTTCCCAATGCCTTCCTCTAGGCCCAAATATGGTGAAGTGTTATGTAGTCGACGTTCACATAACACCACTAGAGGAAAAACAACATACAACATATCAAAATACCGAACGAATATCAAATTCACATGACTATTATTAGCATGACTTATCCCATGTCCTCAGGAACAAAAGTAACTACTCACAAGACATAATCATAATCATGACCAGAGGTGTAATGAATAGCATCAAGGATCTGAACATAAACTCTTCCACCAAGTAATCCAACTAGCATCAACTACAAAGAGTAATCAACACTACTAGCAACCTTACAAGTACCAATCGGAGTTGCGAGACGAAGATTGGTTACAAGAGATGAACTAGGGATTGCAGAGGAGATGGTGCTGATGAAGATGTTGATGAAGATGCCTCCCCTCCGACGAGAGGAGTGTTGGTGATGACGATGGCGACGATTTCCCCCTCCGAGAGGGAATTTTCCCCGGCAGGATCGTCGTGCCCGAGCTCTAGATTGGATTTGCTCAAGTTCCACCTCGTGGCGGCGGGAAACCACGCAAAAGCTCCCGATTGATTTTTTTCCAGACCAGGACGCTTCATATAGCAAAAGAGGGGGGCTAGTGGGCCTTCAGGCAGCCCACAAGCTTGCCCAATGCCACGAGGGGGGGTGGCGGAGTGAGGGCTTGTGGGGCCCTGGTGGCCCCCATCCGATAGTTCTTTCGCCCAGTATTTTTAATATATTCCAGAAGAAATCCACGTAAATTTTCAGGGCATTTGGAGATGTGCAGAATAGTGGACTAGGATTTGCTCCTTTTCTAGTCTAGAATTCCAGCTGCCTGAATTCTCCCTCTTCATATAATCCTTGCAAAATAAGAGAGAAAAGGCATAAATATGGTACCACAAGTAATATAACAGCCCAAAAAGCAATAAATATCAACATGAAAGCATGATGCAAAATGGATGTATCAACTCCCCCAAGCTTAGACCTCGCTTGTCCTCAAGCGAAAACCAAGTTCCATAAACATGTCCACATGTTGAGGGACGAAGGTGTCGATAAAACATAATACGGACATGAGGGCATCATGATCACACATAGGACAACAATATATCATAAATATTCTTATGGGAAAGTAACAATTCCTTCACAAGGCAAAGCATGAAGCAAAAACCTTACCGAGAAGTAACCAACAATAGTCCATAATCATTGAAGCAATTGCAATTTATCACAACATCAGAAATAGTCAAATAAGAGCTTGTAAGGCAAACCCACATACTCAATCATCTCTTTTGTTTTCCACAATTGTTACAACTCACGTGATACTCATGGTGTCAAAGTTTTAGCTGGACACAAAGGAAGATAGGGGCTTATAGTTTTGCCTCCCAACCATTTACCTCAAGGGTAAAGTCAACAACAATAAAGCATAAGTACTCAACTCGAAGTTGATATATGAATATAGATCTTTCCCAAGCATGTGACGGTAGCCAAGACAAAGGCAAGAAGGAAATTGGTGATGATCACCATGACTCTTACAAGGGTAAAAAGTAAAGGTACAAGATAAGCCCTTCGTAGAGGGAAGCAGAGGTTGTCATGCGCTTTTGAGGTTTGAATGCGTGTCCTCTTAGTGCGGAGGAACGTCACTTTATATTGCCTCCTGTGACAAAGAACTTTATTATGCAGTCTGTCGCTTTTATGTCTTCCTCATCACAGGTTCGTACAAAGCTTATTTTCCACACACTAATAGATCATACATATTAGAGAACAATTTTTACTGCTTGCACCGATGACAACTTACTTGAAGGATCTTATTCAATCCATAGGTAGGTATGGTGGACTCTCATGGCAAAACTGGGTTGGAGGTTTATGGATGCACAAGTAATATCTCTACTTGGTGCGGGAGTTTTGGCTAATACGAGGTGGAAGCAATCGTCACATGCTAAGGGATCTCTAATCATATAACATCGTTTGGAACCAAGCAAACACAATTCATTATGTTGTCTTCCTTGTCCAACATCTACTCCTAGGCATGTAATAGTTTGGTGAGTGCTCACAATTGTAAAAAGTGTCTAAGATGATATATTTATATGTGAACCTCTCTTTCCTTATTACTTCTTATTAATTGCAACAATGACTGAGGTCTATGTTGATTTATTCTCAACAAGTTTCAATCATCATACTTGTCATATGTGAAGTTATCACTTTCCATAAGATCGTCTCATGTTCTTTCATGCTATCGTTCTTTTCATACTTTTGATCATGGCACAAAGCAAAGCCCTTGACTAAGACACTCTTTATTATATAGCTCGTAAGCTCGAATACATCGGGGAGAGACAAAAGCAAAAGACTCAAACTAAAAACTAAAGACTTATTCCTCTAAAAGAAGAAATAAAAAATAAAAAGGAAAGAACTAAAACAAAGGTAAAAGCAAAAGATATAAAGGTGATACGATACCAGGGCAACTCCCCCAAGCTTGGCAGAAGCCAAGGGGATTGCCCATACCAATGCTTAGTTGTCTTCCTTTGGTGGTGATGGTGGTGTTGTTGGAGCAGTCTTGAGCTTGTCTAATTTCCACTTGAGCAAAAAGTTCTGCTCCCTTAGATCGTCATTTTCCTCCTCAAGTTTCAACACTCTATGGCAAAGTTCCTGCTTACTCTCCTGCAAGAAACGAGAAGGGATAAACAAGGTCTTAGGCTTCTTCCTGTGGTCAGGGAGGCTTGACTTCTTGAACTCCACATGGGTGTTTGCAGGTTGAGGTAGAGGATCCTCCTCTTCATCAGAACTCGTTTGCTCCTTCCCCTTGGGCTCATAGTCCTCTTCCTCATCAGTGGTCCAGCCATATGGTTCCAGGTCCCCATTAATCCTAGAATTAGCACGATCATCAGCCACATAGATCTCTTCCTTTGAATCTTGAGAAGACATCTTGACCTAAATCTACGGCACACAACAAGCTCGAAACAAAAACAGAGGAAAACTGCACGATACAGAGATCAAAACCTTCGGGCGACTATATATTGATTTTTTCTGGACTCGAAGGAGTCCTCCGCAAGAAAACGGAGTACGGGAGGCACACGAGGTGCCCACAAGCTTGCCCACCGCCACCAGGGGGGTGGTGGCGGAGTGGGGCCTTGTGGCTGCCTCGTTCGCTCTCCGGACTGCTTTTTATTTTTCTAATTTTCCAAAAATTCCAAAACGGAAGAAATTTCCTATTGGAAAAGTATCGGAGTCCAATTTCTTGCCGAAACAGATACATCTTTGTTTTCATGGTCTGAAACAGGCTGATAAACATCCCTTATGTACTCCTCAGGAGTTATGACATTGATGATATTGGTCTCAACATTTATGGGAGTACCAGAGATGTAATGCTTGATTCTTTGCCCATTTACCACTCTAGAAAATTTTCCTTCCGTATTATTGATTTTGATGGCACCAGAACGATATACTTCCTCGACAACATAGGGACCTTCCCATTTAGAGAGAAGCTTGCCTCCAAAGAATCTCAAACGAGAATTGTATAGCAAGACATAATCACCTACATTGAACTCTCGTTTCTGTATTCGTTTGTCGTGCCATCTCTTAACCTTTTCCTTGAACAACCTGGCATTCTCATATGCCTGGGTTCTCCATTCATCTAACGAGCTGATATCAAACAACCGCTTCTCACGGGCAAGTTTGAAATCAAAGTTGAGCTCTTTGATTGCCCAATAAGCTTTGTGTTCCAGCTCAAGAGGTAAATGACATGCCTTACCGTAAACCATTTTATACGGTGACATGCCCATGAGATTCTTATAAGCAGTCCTATAAGCCCATAGTGCATCGTCAAGTTTGCTAGACCAGTTCTTTCGAGATCTATTGATGGTCTTTTGTAGGATCAACTTGATCTCCCTATTACTCAACTCAACTTGACCACTAGACTGAGGATGATAAGGAGATGCAACTCTATGGTTGACATCATACTTAGCTAGCATCTTGCGGAAAACACCATGAATGAAGTGTGAACCGCCATCAGTCATCAAGTATCTAGGGACTCCAAATCTCGGGAATATGACTTCTTTAAGCATCTTAATAGAGGTGTGGTGATCAACATTTTTAGTGGGGATAGCTTCTACCCACTTAGTAACGTAATCCACAGCAACTAAGATGTGAGTGTACCCATTGGAACTCGGGAAGTGTCCCATATAATCAAAGCCCCAGACATCAAATGGTTTAATGACAAGTGAATAGTTCATAGGCATTTCTTGACGCTTACTGATGTTCCCTATCCTTTGGCATTCGTCACAAGACAAGACAAACTTACGGGCATCCTTGAAGAGAGTGGGCCAATAGAAACCTGATTGCAATACCTTATGGGTAGTTCTATCTCCAGCATGGTGTCCTCCGTAGGCTTAAGAATGACACTTCTGCAAGATCTGTCCCTGTTCATGTTCAGGCACACAACATCTAATAACACCATCTACTCCTTCCTTATAAAGGTGAGGATCATCCCAAAAGTAGTGTCTCAAATCAAAGAAGAACTTCTTCTTTTGCTGGTACGTGAAACTAGGTGGTATTTATTTGGCAACGATATAGTTTGCATAATCGGCATACCACGGTGCACTATGTGAAGTGCGGATGACATTTAGTTGCTCATCAGGAAAGCTGTCATCAATATGTAGTGGGTCATCAAGGACATTCTCTAGCCTAGACAAGTTATCTGCTACAGGGTTATCAGCACCCTTTCGGTCAACGACGTGCAAATCAAATTCCTGTAGTAGGAGAACCCATCTGATCAGCCTAGGCATATCGTCCTTCTTCTGCATAAGGTACTTAATAGCAGCATGATCAGAGTGAATAGTGACTTTGGAGTCAACTATATAAGATCTGAACTTTTCACCTGCAAACACGGCTGCTAAAAATTCCTTCTCTGTAGTGGCATAGTTTCTTTGGGCACTGTTTAGAGTTTTACTAGCATAGTGAATGACATTCAACTTCTTGTCAACTCTTTGTCCTAGAACAACACCAACAGCATAATCACTAGCGTCACACATGATTTCAAAGGGCAAGTTCCAGTCAGGTGGTTGAACAATAGGTGCGGTTATCAAAGCCTTCTTAAGTATTTCAAAGGCTTCCTCACAATCCTCATCAAAAACAAAAGGAACATCCTTATGCAAGAGGTTCGTAAGAGGCCTAGAAATCTTAGAGAAGTCTTTAATGAACCTTCTATAAAAACCAACATGACCTAGGAAACTTCGTATACCTCTGATATCTGTGGGGCAAGGCATTTTCTCAATTGCATCAACCTTAACCTTATTAACTTCAATGCCTCTTTCAGAAATTTTGTGTCCTAAAACGATACCTTCATTAACCATAAAGTGACACTTCTCCCAATTCAAGACGAGGTTGGTTTCTTCGCATATTTGTAAGACTCGATCAAGGTTGCTGAGGCAATCATCAAAGGAAGACCCGTAAATGGAGAAGTCATCGATGAAAACCTCGACAATCTTTTCACAAAAGTCAGAGAATATAGCCATCATACATCTTTGGAAGGTGGCAGGTGCATTACATAAGCCAAAAGGCATACGTCTATAGGCAAAGGTACCAAAAGGGTAGGTGAAAGTGGTTTTCTCTTGATCATATTGTGCAAGAGGTATTTGCGAGAAACCTGAATAACCGTCTAGAAAGCAAAAGTGTGTGTGTTTGATAGCCTTTCTAGCATTTGGTCGATGAATGACAAAGGATAATGATCTTTCCTGGTTGCCTTGTTCAGTTTCCGGAAGTCTATCACCATTCTATAGCCGGTAATAATCCTTTGTGGGATTAGTTCATCCTTATCATTAGGAACGACGGTGATACCTCCCTTCTTAGGTACGCAATGTACTGGACTTACCCAATCACTATGAGCAACAGGATAAATGATTCCTGCTTCCAGAAGCTTTAATATTTCTTTTCTAACGACCTATTTCATCTTAGGATTTAATATCCTTTAATGATGGGACAAAAGCTATCTTGTGCAGTACCAAGGACGAGGAAATCAGTAGGATACTTCGTCTTACCACACAGGACTTCTACGTCTCTCACAATTCCCAGAGGGCAGATACTGTCTCTATTAGCTAGCGTAGTAGTGACATCAATGGGTTCTAACTCAGCAGGTGCAATCTCATCTTTGATTTCATCATATAGAGAACGGGGTATTGCACTAACACTAGCTCCCATATCACATAAACCATGGTAACAGTGATCTCCTATCTTAACAGAAACAAGGGCAGGCCAACTACAGGTCCGTGCTTGTCTTTCGCGTGAGGTTTAGCAATTCTAGCGGAGTCCTCACAGAATTTGATAACATGCCCATCTATGTCTTCGGCTAAGAGATCTTTGATAATAGCAACACTAGGTTCAACTCTAATTTCCTGAGGGGGTGCAAGTGGTCTAATGTAACCCCTACGTATCACAGTTGGAGCTTTAGAATAATCCTTTATCCTAGCAGGGTATGGTGGTTTCTCAGTGTAAGCACAAGGAACAACAGGATCACTAAAAGCTATGATTTTCTCCTCAACTAGATTGGTTTTGGCTATGTTGCTTTCTACAGGAGGATGATATTTAAACCACTTCTCTTTGGGAAGATCAACATGAGCAGCAAAAGATTCACATAGAGAAGCTACTATCTCAGAGTCAAGTCCATACTTAGCGCTAAAATCTCTAGAAGTGTTTGTCTCGACAAAATATTTAACGCAATCAAACTGGAAATTCATACCTGACTCCTTACCTTCCTCCAGCTCCCAATCTTCAGAGTTGCATTTGATTCTCTCCAATAAATTCCACTTGTGATCAATATCCTTCTTCATAAAAGAACCGGCACAAGAAGTGTCAAGCATGGTACGATCTTCATGAGAAAGCCGAGCATAAAAGTTTTGAGTGATGATTTCTCTCGAGAGCTCATGATTGGGGCATGAATATAGCATTGATTTAAGCCTCCCCCAAGCTTGAGCTATGCTTTCCCTGTCATGAGGCCAAAAGTTATAAATAAAGTTCCGATCACGATGTACTAAATGCATAGGATAGAACTTTTGATGAAATTCCAATTTCAACCGATTGTAGCCCCATGATCCAGCATAATCACATAGCCTATACCATGTCAACGCCTTAACCTTCAAAGAGAAAGGAAAGACTTTCTTCTTTACCTCATCCTTGGGAAAACCTGCAAGCTTAAATAAACCACAAACTTCATCTACATAGATTAGATGAAAGTCTGGATGTGAAGATCCATCTCGTGTAAAAGGATTAGCCAGCAGTTTCTCAAGCATACCCAAAGGAATTTCATAAAAGATATTTTCAGTAGGTGCCTCAGGTTGAGGACCAACTCCTCGTGCTTCCGTTCGTGGTGAAGATACCCCGAACAAACTCCTCAAAGGAAGAGTTTCCATAGTGACAAGTGACAATCAATTTTAAGCACACTATAAAAATGTTTCCTTACCAATGTCCACTTACCAAAGGCGCTTCACTCCCCGACAACGGCGCCAGAAAAGACTCTTGATGACCCACAAGTATAGGGGATCAATTGTAGTCCTTTCGATAAGTAAGAGTGTCGAACCCAACGAGGAGAAGAAGGTTCTGATAAACGGATTTCAGCAAGGTAATAACTGCAAACACTGAAAGTAGCGGTAACAAGTGATTGTGTAGCGAGGTGAAACGTAGCAAGCAAAGAGTAACAAGTAACAAGTAGTAGCAACGGTGCAGCAAGTGGCCCATTCCATTTTGTAGCAAGGGACAAGCCTGAATAAAGTCTTATAGGTGGAAAAACGCTCCCGAGGACACACGGGAATTTCTGTCATGCTACTTTCATCATGTTCATATGATTCGCGTTCGTTACTTTGATAGTTTGATATGTGGGTGGACCGGTGCTTGGGTACTGCCCTTACTTGGACAAGAATCCCACTTATGATTAACCTCTCTCGCAAGCATCTGTAACTACAAAAGAAGAATTAAGACAAAGTCTAACCACAAAATTAAACCGGTGGATCCAAATCAGCCCCTCACGAAGCAACACATAGACTGGGGCTTAAGCTTCTATCACTCCAGCAACCCATCATCTACTTACTACTTCCCAATGCCTTCCTCTAGGCCCAAATATGGTGAAGTGTTATGTAGTCGACGTTCACATAACACCACTAGAGGAAAAACAACATACAACACATCAAAATATTGAACGATTACCAAATTGACATATGAATATAGATCTTTCCCAAGCATATGACGGTAGCCAAGATAAAGACGGAATAGGGAATTGGTGAAGATCACCATGACTCTTTCAAGGGCAAAAAGTAAAGGTACAAGATAGGCCCTTCGCAGAGGGAAGCATAGGTTGTCATGCGCTTTTGAGGTTTGGACGCGTGCCCCCTTAGTGTGGAGGAACGTCACTTTATATTGCCTCCTGTGATAAAGAACTTCATTATGGAGTCTGTCGCTTTTATGTCTTCCTCATCACAGGTTCGTATGAAGCTTATTTTCCACACACTAATAGATCATACATATTAGAGAGCAATTTTTATTGACTGCACCGATGACAACTTACTTGAGGGATCTTATTCAACCCATAGGTAGGTATGATGGACTCTCATGGCAAAATTGGGTTGAAGGTTTATGGATGCACAAGTAGTATCTCTACTTGGTGCAGGAGTTTTGGCTAATATGAGGTGGAAGCAATCGTTACATGCTAAGGGATCTCTAGTCATATAACATTGTTCGGAACCAAGCAAACACAATTCATTATGTTGTCTTCCTTGTCCAACATCTAATTCTAGGCATGTAATAGTTTAGTGAGTGTTCACAATCATAGATGGTGTCAGAGATGATGTATTTATATGTGAACCTCTCCTTATTTATCACTTCCTATTAATTGCAACAATGACCAAGGTCTACGTTTGTCTACCCGCAACAAGTTTCAATCATCACCCCTTTTGTATGTGAAGCCATCACTTCCCATAAGATCATTACATGATCTTTCATGCTTTTGTTCTTTTCTCACTCTTTTGATCATGGCAAGAGGTAAAGCCCTTCAACTCAGACACTCTTTATTATATGGCTCACGAGCTCGAATACATCGGGGGAGACACAAAGCAAAACTCAAGACTAAAACACTAAGACTTTTAAACTACTAGAGAAAAAAAACTGAAAAGGAAAACTAAAGCAAAGGTAAAGGCAAAAGATGTGATGGTGATACGATACCTGGGCAACTCCCCCAAGCTTGGTACCAGCCAAGGGGATTGCCCATACCCATGCTTAGTTGTCTTCCTTTGGTGGTGATGGTGGTGGAGTTGTTGCAACCTTTGATTCCAAGAGGGGCATCAATCTTTGATTTATACCTTGGAGATCTGTGATATGTTTTTCCAGCAAAACAACTTCACGAGTGAGATGAGTATTGCGAGCACGAGTTGTTTCACAAAACCTCAAGAGTTCAATCAAGGATGGCGACGGTAGGTGGAGGTAGGGTTGGAAGAAATCCACTTCTTCAACTTCTTCCTTGTTGAGCATAGATTGCACTTCATCCCATGCTTGATTCTTCTCCTTAGCTTTGCCCTTGGTTTCTTTAGGTAAGCTCTCCTTAGCCTCCATGACCTCTATCCTTTTCAGATCAGCATGTACTTCTCCATAGACTTGAGGGAGATTGTTCTCCCCCACAGATTCCTGGGACGACATCTTGCTCTAAATCTGCGGCAGAAAGCAGGCTCGAAATGAAAAACAGAGGAAATATGCGTGATACAGGGGTAAGACCAAACGGGAGAATATATATTGATTTTTTCCTTACCATAAGGAGTACTCATGCCACCTCTTAACCTTCTCTTTGAACAACTTGGCATTCTCATATGCCTGAGTTCTCCATTCATCAAGCGAGCTAATGTCAAACAACCTCTTCTCACTAGCAAGTTTGAAATCAAAGTTGAGCTCGTTGATTGACCAATAAGCTTTATGCTCTAGCTCAAGAGGTAAATGACATACTTTACCGTACACCATTTTGTACGGAGACATGCCCATGGGATTCTTATAGGCAGTTCTATAAGCCCACAATACATCATCGATCTTCTTAGACCAATTCTTTCTAGACCTGTTGACAGTCTTTTGCAGAATCAGTTTAATCTCTCTATTACTTAGCTCTACTTGACCACTCGACTGAGGGTGATAGGGAGACGCAATTCTATGGTTGACATCATACTTAGCAAGCGTTTTACGGAAAGCACCATGAATGAAATGTGAACCACCGTCGGTCATTAGATATCCAGGGACTCCAAATCTAGGGAAGATAACTTCTTTAAGCATCCTGATAGAAGTGTTGTGATCAGCACTATGATATGTCTCAAACGTATCTATAATTTTTGATGGTTTCACGTTGTTATCTTGTCAACTTTGGATGTTTTGTTTACCTTTTATATCTTTTTTGGGACTAACTTATTAACTCAGTGCCAAGTGCCAGTTCCTGTTTTTTCTGCGTTTTTGTCTCTTTTCAGATCTGATTTTGGAACGGAGTCCAAACAGAATAAAATCCCCGAAATGATTTTTTCCAGAACGGAAGAAGATCAGCAGGCTTGAGGGCCAAGCAAGTGGGCCCACAGGGAGCCCACAAGCCCTGTTGCCGCGGCCAGGGGGGAGGCCGCGACAACCAAGCTTGTGCCCCCCTGGCGCTCCCCTGCCCTAGGTCTTTGGCCTATAAATTCCCTAAAAATCCAGAAAAAAACAGGGCGTCCACGAAAACACTTTTCCGCCGCCGCAAGCTTCCGTTTCCGCGAGATCTCATCTAGAGACCCTTCCCGGTGCCCTGCCGGAGGGGACTTTGGAGTTGGAGGGCTTCTTCATCAACATCATCGCCCCTCCAATGACTCGTGAGTAGTTCACTTCAGACCTACGGGTCCGTAGTTAGTAGCTAGATGGCTTCTTCTCTCTCTTGGATCTTCAATACAAAGTTCTCCATGATCTTCATGGAGATCCATCCGATGTAATCCTGTTTGGCGGTGTGTTTGTCGAGATCCGATGAATTGTAGATTTGTGATAAGATTATCTATGATTTATATTTGAGTCTTTGCTCATTTCTTATATGCATGATTTGATATCCTTGTAAGTCTCTCCGAGTCTTGGGTTTTGTTTGGCCAACTAGATCTATGATTCTTGCAATGGGAGAAGTGCTTGGTTTTGGGTTCATACCGTGTGGTGACCTTTTGTTAGAGCATATATCTCCATATGTGGTTTTGGTAATTGATGACAATTCCTATGGACTAATGGTTGCCTTAAGTTACATTTATAGGATTTGTGATACTCCTTCACTGGATCGATACCTTGGTTCTCAAAATTGAGGGAAATACTTACCACCGCTATGCTACATCGCCCTTCCGCTTCGAGGGAACACCAAGGCAAGGCTCCAAGGCCATGGGTGAATCCTTTGCATATTTTCCTAGGAAGTCCCTAAAGGCATAGCCGTAGCAGAAGGATTCCTGGTGCCGTTGCTGAGAAGAATCAAGACAAGAATAGTCTCCCATCAGCACGCTTGTTTCTGGCGTCGTTGGAAGGTCTTTTGTTGCAGTAGCAAGAAGTATTTCTGGCGCCATTGCCGGGGAACGAGAGATCTATCCAAGTAGGTCTCACAAACTCATCTCTTGCATTTACTTTTTTGCCATTTGCCTCTCGTTTTCCTCTCCCCCACTTCACATTTGCCGTTTTCATTTGCCTTTCTCCTTTGCCTTTTTCTTTTGCCTTTTTTTGCCATTTTCCTTTGCCGCTTTTCTTGCTTGCTTGTGTGCTTGTTTGTTTGTTGAAGTCATCATGTCTGAATCTCGAGTACCAATAATAATGACTTTATTGGTACTCCGATTGCTCCCGCCATTAGTGCAGAATCGTATGAAATCAACACAGCTTTGCTGAATCTTGTTATGAAAGAGCAATTCTCTGGCCTTCCTAGTGAAGATGGCGCATCCCATCTCAATACCTTCATTGAGCTTTGCGATATGAAAAGAAAAGAGATGTGGATAATGACGTGATTAAGTTGAAGCTTTTTCCTTTCTCGTTGCAAGATCGCGCAAAAACTTGGTTTTCTTCTTTGCCTAAAAATAGTATCGATTCTTGGGATAAGTGCAAAGATGCTTACATATCCAAGTATTTTCCGCCGGCTAAGATTATCTCTCTACGTAATGATATCATGAATTTCAAGCAACTTGATCATGAAAACGTTGAACAATCTTGGGAGAGGATGATGTTAATGATTAGAAATTGTCCCGCTCATGGCTTGAGTTTGTGGATGATTATACAAATCTTTTACGCTGGTTTGAATTTTGCCTCTCGCACTATCTTGGACTCCGCCTCAGGTGGAACGTTCCTGGAAATCACGTTAGGAGACGCTACAAAACTCTTAGACAATATCATGACCAACTACTCTCAGTGGCACACTGAAAGGTCACCTGCTAGCAAAAAGGTACACGCTATAGAAGAAATTAACTCGCTTAGTGCTAAGATGGACGAGTTGATGAATTTGGTGGCTAGTAGAAACACTCCTTTAGATCCTAATGACGTGCCACTATCTTCCTTGATTGAGAGTAGCAATGCTAGTTTGGACGTTAATTTTGTTGGTAGGAACAATTTTGCCAACAACAATGCTTTTAGAGGAAACTATGTTCCTAGGCCTTTTCCTAGTAACTCCTCTAACAACTATCGCAATTCCTACAACAACACTTATGGAAATCACAACAAATTACCCTCTGATTTAGAGAGTAATATCAAAGAGTTCATCAACTCTCAAAAGATTTTCAATGCGTCCATAGAGGAAAAACTACTCAAAATTGAAGATTTGGCTAAGAGCGTTGATAGGATGTCTTGTGATATTGATGCTTTGAAAGTTAGATGTGCTCCTCCCAAGGTCAACTTGGATGAAACTTTGAAAGCCATGCGTGTCTCCATGAATGAGAGCAAAGAAAGAACCGCCCAAATTCGTGGTAGGCATGAATGGTTTAAAAGGGTGCGTTCTAGTGATGCAAATCACGAGGATCTTAAAGTGCTTGGTGTGACTCCTCTTGAATCTTTGTTTTCGCGTGTCAAACCTATTGATGAAGGGGCTGGATATGAATCCACTTTGGTTGAAAACCGCCCCAATGATTCGGAGTCCACCTATCTTGATGATAAAGGTGTGGAGAGTGGAGTAGAAGAAATCAAAATTTTGGGTAGTAATGAAACTCCCACTTTGGATTTGAAGGAATTCAATTATGATAGTTGCTCCTTGTTTGAATGCATTTCTTTGATGCAATCCATTGCAAACTCTCCACATGCTTATAGCCAAAGCAAAGCCTTTACCGCGCATATCGTAGATGCTATGATGAAATCTCTTGAAGAGAAGCTTGAACTAGAAGTCTCTATACCTAGAAAACTTCATGATGAGCGGGAACCTACTATCAAAATCAAGATCAAAAACTACGAGTGCAATGCTTTGTGTGATTTGGGTGCTAGTGTTTCCGCAATTCCAAAGTCTTTATGTGATATTCTTGGTTTTCATGAGATTGAAGAGTGTTCTCTTAATTTGCATCTTGCGGATTCTACTGTCAAGAAACCCATGGAAAGGATCGATGATGTTCTTATTGTTGCAAATAAGAACTATGTACCCGTGGATTTCATTGTACTTGACATAGATTGCAATCCTTCATGTCCCATTATTCTTGGTAGACCTTTCCTAAGGACTATTGGTGCTATCATCGATATGAAGGAAGAGAATATTAGATTTCAATTTCCTCTAAAGAAGGGCATGGAGCATTTTCCTAGAAAGAAAATAAGATTGCCTTATGAATCTATGATGAGGGCTACTTATGGTTTGAGCACCAAAGATGACTATACGTGATTCCATCACCTTTTGCCTAGCGAAGGGCGTTAAACAATAGCGCTTGTTGGGAGGCAACCCAACGAATCTATCCTTTTTCTTTCTGTTTTGTGTTTTCCACACTTTCATAATTCTGTTATGATTGTGTTTTTTTGTGTTTCTTTTTGTGTTTGTGCCAAGCAAACCCGTTATGATTAGTCTTGGGGATGATCGTTTGGTCATGCTGGAAAAGACAGAAACTTTCTGCTCACGAAAATAATTTTCATTTTTTTTCTGTAAGAGATTTTGAGTTGATTATTTTTGATGTTGATTTCTACGCAAATTCTTCAGACTGGCATAATTTTTCAGAATTTGTGAAGTACCAGAAGTATACGAAGTATACAAATTTATACAGACTGGTCAGCTGTTAAGAAATTCTGTTTTGTTGTGTTGGTTGCTTATTTTGATGAAACTATGGATAGTATCAGGGGGTATTAGCCATGGAAGATTGAAAATACAGTAATCCAACATCAACATAAGTAGAATTTAAGTTTGCTACATTACTTAAGGAAGTGGTGGTTTGCTTTCTTATACTAATGTTATCACGAGTTTTTGTTTAAGTTTCGTGTTGTGAAGTTTTCAAGTTTTGGGTGAAGTTTTATGGACAAAAAGATAAAGAGTGACAAGAGCTCAAGATTGGGGATGCCCTAGGCACCCCAATATGATTCAAGGATGCTGTAAAATCGTAAGCTTGGGGATGCCCCGAGAAGGCATCCCCTCTTTCGTCTTCAATCCATCGGTAACGTTACTTGGGGCTATATTTTTATTCACCACATGTTATGTGTTTTGCTTGGAGCGTCTTGTATCGTAGGAGTCTTTTATTTTTGTTGTGTCACAATCATCCTTTCTGCACACCTGGAGAGAGAGACATGCACTCACCATGATTTTGTCGAGCTTCACTTATATCCTTTGGTAGACAATTCAGCTCACATGTGCTTCACTTATATCTTTTGAGCTAGATGCTTTTGCTCTATGTGCTTCACTTATATCTTATAGAGCACGGCGGTGCGTGGCTTGGTAGTTGATCTATGATTTGAAAGTAGTCTCAAAAGGGGTAGTTATCCAAAGGGATACGAAAACTTCCACCTTGATGTGCATTGAATAGTTAGAGAAGTTTGATTCATCTCAACTAGTTTTGAGTTGTGGTTATGGTAATATTGAAGTTATGCTAGTAAGGTGTTGTGGATCTAGAAATACTTGTGTTGAAGTTAGTGATTCCCGTAGCATGCACGTATGGTAAACCGCTATGTGATGAAGTCTGAGCATGATTAGTCTATTGATTGTCATCCTTTGCGTGGCGGTCGGGATCACGCGATGGTTTATACCTACCAACCCTTCCCCTAGGAGTATGTGTTTAATGCTTTGTTTTGATTACTAATAAAACTTTTGCAACAACTATATGAGTTCTTCATGACTAATGTTGAGTCCATGGTTTAGATGCACTTTCACCTTCCACCATTACTATCTTCTTTAGTGCCGTGCAACTTTCGTCGGTGCACAAAACCCACCACTAGCCTCCCTCAAAACAGCCACCATACCTACCTACTATGGCTTTTTTTCCAAAGTCATTCCAAGATATATTGCCATGCAACTACCACCATGACATGTGCCACCATGTCTACATTGCCATTGCATGACCGTAAGATAGCTAGCATGATGTTTCCATTAATGTCCATGCCATGCTAGATCATTGTCACGGTACACTACTGAAGGCATTCCATATAGAGTCATCATTTCTCTAAGTTTTGAGTTGTAAGTGTGATGATCATCATTGATGGAGCATTGTCCCATGTGAGGAAATAAAAGAGGCCAAAGATTCCCACCAAAAAAATAAAAAAAAGAGGCCAAAGAGCCCATCCAAAAAAGATTGAGAGAAAAAGAGAGAAGGGACAATGCTACCACCTTTCCACACTTGTGCATATTAAGCACCATGATCTTTATGATTGAGAGTCTCTCATTTTGTCACCACCATATAGCTAGCGGGAAATTTTCATTATATAACTTGGCTGGTATATTCCAATGATAGGCTTCCTCAAAATTGCCTTAGGTCTTCGCGAGCAAGCAAGTTGGATGCACACCCACTAGTTTTCTTTAAGAGCTTTCACATACTCTTAGCTCTAGTGCATCATTTGTATGGCAATCCCTACTCATTCACATTGATATCTATTGACGAGCATCTCCACAGCTCATTGATATGCCTAGTTAATGTGACCATCTTCTCCTTGTTTTTCTTGCAACCTCCACCACACTCCACACCACTTATAGTGCTAAAACCATGGCTCACGCTCATGTATTGCGTGAGAGTTGAAAAAGTTTGAGAAGTAAAGGTGTGAAAACAATTACTTGGCCAATACCGGGGTTGTTCATGATTTAAATTCGTTGTGCAATGATGATAGAGCATAGCCAGACTATATGATTTTGTAGGGATAACTTTCTTTTGGCCTTGTTATTTTGAAAGTTCATGATTAGTTTGCTAGTTTGCTTGAAGTATTATTGTTTCCACGTCAATAGCAAACTATTGTTTTCAATCTAATGGATCTGAACATTCATGTCACATAAGAGGAGTTACAAAGGACATCTATGTTAGGTAGCATGAAAGCATCAAAAATTCATTCTTTATCACTACCCTACTCGAGGATGAGCAGGAGTTAAGCTTGGGGATGCTTGATACGTCTCAAACGTATCTATAATTTTTCATGGTTTCACGCTGTTATCTTGTCAACTTTGGATGTTTTGTTTACCTTTTATATCTTTTTTGGGACTAACTTATTAACTCAGTGCCAAGTGCCAGTTCCTGTTTTTTCTGTGTTTTTGACTCTTTTCAGATCTGATTTTGGAACGGAGTCCAAACGGAATAAAATCCCCAAAATGATTTTTTCCAGAACGGAAGAAGATCGGGAGGCTTGAGGGCCAAGCAAGTGGGACCATAGGGAGCCCACAAGCCGTGTTGCCACGGCCAAGGGGGTGGCCGCGACAACCAAGCTTGTGCCCCCCCTGGCGCTCCCCTGCCCTAGGTCTTTGGCCTATAAATTCCCTAAAAATCCAGAAAAAATCAGGGCGTCCATGAAAACACTTTTCCATCGCCGCAAGCTTCCGTTTCCGCGAGATCTCATCTAGAGACCCTTCCCGGTGCCCTGCCGGAGGGGACTTTGGAGTTGGAGGGCTTCTTCATCAACATCATCGCCCCTCCAATGACTCGTGAGTAGTTCACTTCAGACCTACGGATCCGTAGTTAGTAGCTAGATGGCTTCTTCTCTCTCTTGGATCTTCAATACAATGTTCTCCATGATCTTCATGGAGATCTATCTGATGTAATCCTCTTTGGCGGTGTGTTTGTCGAGATCCGATGAATTATGGATTTGTGATCAGATTATCTATGATTTATATTTGAGTCTTTGCTGATTTCTTATATGCATGATTTGATATCCTTGTAAGTCTCTTCGTGTCTTGGGTTTTGTTTGGCCAACTAGATCTATGATTCTTGCAATGGGAGAAGTGCTTGGTTTTGGGTTCATACCGTGTGGTGACCTTCTGTTAGAGCATATATCTCCATATGTGGTTTTGGTAATTGATGACAATTCCTGTGGACTAATGGTTGCCTTAAGTTACATTTATAGGATTTGTCCATAGGCACTTCTTGAAGTCCGTCTGTTGTGTTCAAGGAGTTTATATGATGACCAAGATGGTATTCAAGGTATTATCCAAAGAATGGTCATAGATACACATGGTTGATCAAGATCTCAGACAAAGAGTAAATCAAGATGATCAACACACAAAGCGTACAAGATGTACCGAGAGGGATCAAGTGATCCCATGGTATGGTAAGCATTGTCCATTACGTATTTGTGTACTAACCCATGGTCTTCGTGAGAGTTCTATGTGGGGGTTAGGTGTGTTTCCATGGGCTTGCGTCAAAGGGAAGATCTCATACAACCCATGAAGTATGACGTCAATTTGTGATAGTCATCAAGATTGCGATGTGCAAGTTCAAGTGGATCAGCACGAAGATATCATGCTTGAAGCTTGCCGTCCATTGTGGTGGCAATGGACTTGTGAAGATATGCTGAAGAGTGGCTCACCCATAGTGAGTATGGGGGAGCAATCAACTAGTCTTCATCAAACCAACACAATCAAGAAAGGTGGTCCATCTTGAGGAAGCCAAGATCATCATCATCTAGCTCAAGAGGACGAGGTGCAAGGTATAGGTTTGCCCTTGATAGGTTTTCTGTTTAGGATAGATTGCTATACTATCAAGGGGGCTCTCAAGTGAGTAGCTTGATAGTATCATTCGTTGAGAGCTCAAACCATTTGCATCCTTGCATCATACTTCTTGGTTCTTGTTTGGTGTTTCTCTTTGTGAGTTTTAGAGCTTATGGTCATCTTCGTGACAAGCTCGAGTTCATCGAAAACGGAGTCCATATGCATCGCTGTTTGGATAGCCCTTGTCGTCCTGAATCCAACAAGCTTGGGTTTGCTCGATTCGGAGCTCGTATGCGAAAGTTATGGCTGTTTCAGTGGCGAGCGGTAGTACCGCTGGACCTAGCGGTAGTACCGCTAGAGTTGGCGGTAGTACCGCTGGCCCTAGCGGTAGTACCGCTGGCTGGCGGTAGTACCGCCCCTGGTCAGCGGTAGTACCGCTCCAGGAGCTTAGTACCGCCTGCCTAGCGGTTGTTCGTGGACGAACCTTTTTGCGAAGACTTTCTTGGCGGTGGTAGTGCCTTTGCACTACCAGGGGGCCAGCGGTAGTACCGCTGGAGTGTCAACGGTAGTACCGCTGCAGCCAGCGGTAGTACCGCTGGAGTGCGAGCGGTAGTACCACTGCAGCCAGCGGTAGTACCGCTGGAGCTCGGGCAGAGAGTGGGGGTAACGGCCTGATTCCTTCCCCCACTATATAAAGGGGGTCTTCTTCCCCCTTGGCCTTATCCATCTATTGAGCTCTTGTTCTACCTCCATTGTTGACATTCTTAGAGCTTGATTACTCTCTATCCCTCCAATGATTCTTGCTTGTTCTTGAGGGAAAAGAGAGAGGAGATCTAGATCCACATCTCCACCAATCACTTTCTCCTCTATGTGAGGGGAACCCCTTGGATCTTGATCTTGGAGTTCTTTGTGAGCTCCTTGTTCTTCCTCTCATATTTCTCCATAGCTTTTGTTGTTGTGGAGGGATTTGAGTGTGATGGACTTGACCACTTCGTGTGTTCTTTCCATTGCATTAGTTGCATCGGTTTGAGTTCTCCACGGTGATACGTGGAAGTGAGAAGTTGAGAAGCTTACTACCTTTGGTACTTAGTACCCTTGATATTGTTCTTCGTGGATGCTTTGGCGTCCTAGAAGCTTGGTGGTGTCTCGGAGCTCAATCATTGTGGTGTGAAGCTCCGGGAAGCGTCGGGGTCTCCAATTAGGTTGTGGAGATTGCCCCGAGCAATTTGTACGGGTACCGGTAACCGCCCCCAAGGGTTGCCACGTGTACGGGTTTGGTGACCGCCCCCAAGGGTTGCCATTTGTACGGGTTCGGTGACCGCCCTCAAGGGTCCCTTAGTGGAATCACGACATCTTGCATTGTGCGAGGGCGTGAGGAGACTACGGTGGCCTTAGTGGCATCTTGGGGAGCATTGTGCCTCCACACCGCTCTAACGGAGATTAGCATCCGCAAGGGTGTGAACTTCGGGATACATCATCATCTCCCCGTGCCTCGGTTATCTCTTACCCGAACCCTTTACTTATGCACTTTACTTTGTGATAGACATATTGTTTATTGTAATATATCTTGCTATCACTTAGTTGTTTATCTTGCTTAGCATAAGTTGTTGGTGCACATAGGTGAGCCTAGTTGTTTGTAGGTTTTGTGCTTGACATATTAAACGTTAGTTTTATTCTGCATTTGTTCAAGCCTAAACCTTAACTATTTTAAATCGCCTATTCACCCCCCTCCAGGCGACATCCACGTCCTTTTCACCTTTCCCAGTGACAGTAGGGGCAGCAAGGCACGCATCAAGGGTAACATGATGGGCTTTGTCGTAGATATGAGATTGTCCATCTACATCATGTCATCTTGCTTAAGGCGTTACTCTGTTCTTTTGGACTTAATACACTAGATGCATGCTGGATAGCGTCGACATGTGGAGTAATAGTAGTAGATGCAGAAAGTATCGGTCTACTTGTTTTGGACGTGATGCCTATAGATATAATCATTGCCATAGATAACGTCACGACTTTGTGCAGTTCTATCAATTGCTCGACAGTAATTCGTTCACGCACCGTCTACTTGCTTTCATGAGAGAAGCCACTAGTGAACACTACGGCCCCCGGGTCTATTCACACCTATCGTTTCCACCTTTGCTTTTACTTTGCTTCGTTACTTTGTTGCTTTCAGTTCTCACTTGGCAAACAATCTATAAGGGATTGACAACCCCTTCATAGCGTTGGGAGAAAGCTCTTCGTGTTTGTGCAGGTACTTGTGATACTCCTTCACTGGATCGATACCTTGGTTCTCAAAACTGAGGGAAATACTTACCACCGCTGTGCTACATCGCCCTTTCCGCTTCGAGGGAACACCAACGCAAGGCTCCAAGGCCACAGGGGAATCCTTTGCATATTTTCCAAGGAAGTCCCTAAAGGCGTAGCCGTAGCAGAAGGATTCCTGGTGCCGTTCCTGAGAAGAATCAAGAAAAAAATAGTCTCCCATCAGCACGCTTGTTTCTGGCGCCGTTGGAAGGTCTTTTGTTGCAGTAGCACACTACTAGTGGGGATATCTTCTACCCACTTAGTGACGTAATCAACAGCAACTAAGATGTGAGTATACCCATTGGATTTTGGAAAAGGTCCCATATAATTAAAGCCCCAAACATCAAATGGTTCAATGACAAGTGAATAGTTCAGAGGCATTTCCTGACGTTTACCGATATTACCTACTCTTTGACATTCGTCACAAGACAAGACAAACTTACGGGCATCCTTGAAGAGAGTGGGCCAATAGAAACCTGATTGCAATACCTTGTGTGCAGTTCTATCTCCCGCATGGTGTCCTCCGTAGGCCTCGGAGTGACACTTCTATAGGATCTGTCCCTGTTCATGTTCAAGTACACAACGTCTAATAACACCATCTACTCCTTCCTTATAAAGGTGAGGATCATCCCAAAAGTAATGTCTCAAGTCAAAGAAGAATTTCTTCTTTTGCTGGTATGTGAAACTAGGTGGTATATATTTGGCAGCGATATAGTTTGCATAATCAGTATACCACAGTGCACTACGTGAAGCATTGATGACATTAAATTGCTCATTGGGAAAGCTATCATCAATAGGTTGTGGGTCATCAATAATGTTCTCCAACCTAGACAAGTTATCTGCTACGGGGTTATCAGCACCCTTTGTGTCGACAACATGCAAATCAAACTCTTGTAGCAAGAGAACCCATCTGATAAGTCTAGGTTTAGCATCCTTCTTCTCCATGAGGTACTTAATAGCAGCGTGATCAGTGTGGATAGTGACTTTGGAATCAACTATGTAAGACCTGAACTTTTCACATGCAAACACGGTTGCTAAAAATTCCTTCTCCGTAGTAGCATAGTTTCTTTGGGCACTGTCTAGAGTTTTACTAGCATTGTGAATAACATTCAACTTCTTGTCAATTCTTTGCCCTAGAACAGCACCAACAGCATAATCGCTAGCATCACACATGATCTCAAAAGGTAAGTTCCAATCAGGTGGTTGAATAATAGGTGTAGTTATCAAAGCCCTCTTAAGTATTTCGAAGGCTTCCTCACAATCATCGTCAAAGACAAAAGGAATATCCTTTTGCAAGAGATTGGTAAGAGGCCTAGAAATCTTAGAGAAGTCTTTAATGAACCTTCTATAGAAACCAGCATGACCAAGGAAACTTCTTATACCTTTGATATCTGTGGGGTATGGCATTTTCTCAATTGCATCAACCTTAGCCTTATCGACTTCAATACCTCTTCCAGAAATTTTATGTCCTAAGACGATGCCTTCATTAACCATAAAGTGGCACTTCTCCCAATTCAAGACAAGATTGGTATCTTTACATCTCTGCAAGACTCGATCAAGGTTGCTGAGGCAATCATCAAAGGAAGACCCATAAACGGAGAAGTCACCCATGAAAACCTCAGCAATCTTTTCACAAAAGTCAGAGAATATAGCCATCATTCATCTTTGAAAGGTGGCAGGTGCATTACATAAGCCAAAAGGCATACGTCTATAAGCAAAGGTACCGAAAGGGCAGGTGAAAGTGGTTTTCTCCTGATCAAATTGTGCAACTAGTATTTGGGAGAAACCAGAATAACCGTCTAGAAAGCAGAAGTGTGTGTGTTTAGACAGTCTTTCTAGCATTTGGTCGAGAAAAGGCAAAGGGTAATGATCTTTCCTAGTGGCTTTATTCAATTTCCTAAAATCAATCACCATCCTATAGCCAGTAATAATCCTCTGTGGGATCAATTCATCCTTATCATTAGGGACAATGGTAATGCCTCCCTTCTTAGGGACGCAATGCACCGGACTCACCCAATCACTATGAGCAACAGGATAGATAATACCTGCTTCCAGGAGCTTTAGTATTTCTTTTCTCACTACTTCTTTCATCTGAGGATTTAATCTCCTTTGATGATCAACGACTCGTTTGAAATCATGATCAGTTTTAATCTTGTGCTGGCATAGAGTAGGACTAATGCCCTTAAGATCATCAAGAGTATATCCAATAGCAGCACGGTGCTTCCTTAGAGTTTTTAGTAACTTCTTGTCAACTCTTTGTCCTAGAACAACACCAACAACATAATCACTAGTGTCACACATGATTTCAAAGGGCAAATTCCAGTCAGGTGGTTGAACAATAGGTGCGGTTATCAAAGCCTTCTTCAGTATTTCAAAGGCTTCCTCACAATCCTCATCAAAAACAAAAGGAACATCCTTCTGCAAGAGGTTGGTAAGAGGCCTAGAAATCTTAGAGAAGTCTTTAATGAACCTTCTATAAAAACCAGCATGACCTAGGAAACTTCGTATACCTCTGATATCTGTGGGGCAAGGCATTTTCTCAATTGTATCAACCTTAGCCTTATCAACTTCAATGCCTCTTTCAGAAATTTTGTGTCCTAAAACGATACCTTCATTAACCATAAAGTGGCACTTCTCCCAATTCAAGACGAGGTTGGTTTCTTCGCATATCTGTAAGACTCGATCAAGGTTGCTGAGGCAATCATCAAAGGAAGACCCATAAACGGAGAAGTCATCCATGAAAACCTCGACAATCTTTTCACAAAAGTCAGAGAATATAGCCATCATACATCTTTGGAAGGTGGCAGGTGCATTACATAAGCCAAAAGGCATACGTCTATAGGCAAAGGTACCAAAAGGGCAGGTGAAAGTGGTTTTCTCTTGATCAGATTGTGCAACAGGTATTTGCGAGAAACCTGAATAACCGTCTAGAAAGCAAAAGTGTTTGTGTTTGATAGCCTTTCTAGCATTTGGTCGATGAACGGCAAAGGATAATGATCTTTCCTGGTTGCCTTGTTCAGTTTCCGGAAGTCTATCACCATTCTATAGCCGGTAATAATCCTTTGTGGGATTAGTTCATCCTTATCATTAGGAACGACGGTGATACCTCCCTTCTTAGGTACGCAATGTACTGGACTTACCCAATCACTATGAGCAACAGGATAAATGATTCCTGCTTCCAGAAGCTTTAATATTTCTTTTCTAACGACCTCTTTCATCTTAGGATTTAATCTCCTTTGATGATTAGCAACTGGTTTAAAGTCATGATCGGTTTTAATCTTGTGCTGACATAGAGTAGGACTAATACCCTTAAGATCATCAAGAGTATATCCAATAGTAGCGCGGTGCTTCCTCAGAGTTTTTAGTAACTTCTTCTCTTCGCGCTCTGAGAGGAGAACACTAATAAGGACATGATATATCTCCTTCTCATCAAGATAGGCATACTTAAGAGTATCAGGCAACTGTTTAAGCTCGAACGCAGGATCACCCTTTGGTGGGGGAGGATCCCCAAGCAGTTCAATAGGCAGATTATTCTTGAGAATAGGATGTTGTTCTAAGACAATTCTATCTATCTCATCTCTCTCCTCCATATGCATATCATTTTCATGCTCAAGCAGATATTGCTCTAAAGGATCCGTAGGAGGTACGAAAATAGAGGCAAGAGCAATGATTTCATCTCTACCAGACGACTCTCTTTCATGGGTTTGTCTTCCAAACTTGGAGAAGTTAAATTCATGAGACACACCCTCGAAACTTACTGTGACGATCTGCTTAATGCAATCAATGTGAGCATTGACAGTGTTGAGAAAGGGTCTACCAAATATGATGGGACAAAAGCTATCTTGTGCAGTACCAAGGACGAGGAAATCAGTAGGATACTTCGTTTTACCACACAGAACTTCTACGTCTCTCACAATTCCCAGAGGGCAGATACTGTCTCTATTAGCTAGCGTAATAGTGACATCAATGGGTTCTAACTCAGCAGGTGCAATCTCATCTTTGATTTCATCATATAGAGAACGGGGTATTGCACTAACACTAGCTCCCATATCACATAAACCATGGTAACAGTGATCTCCTATCTTAACAGAAACAAGGGCAGGCCAACTACAGGTCCGTGCTTGTCTTTCGCGTGAGGTTTAGCAACACTAGGTTCAACTCTAATTTCCTTAGGGGGTGCAAGTGGCCTAATGTAACCCCTACGTATCACAGTTGGAGCTTTAGAATAATCCTTTATCCTAGCAGGGTATGGTGGTTTCTCAATGTAAGCACAAGGAACAACAGGATCACTAAAAGCTATGATTTTCTCCTCAACTAGATTGGTTTTGGCTATGTTGCTTTCTACAGGAGGATGATATTTAAACCACTTCTCTTTGGGAAGATCAACATGAGCAGCAAAAGATTCACATAGAGAAGCTACTATCTCAGAGTCAAGTCCATACTTAGCGCTAAAATCTCTAGAAGTGTTTGTCTCGACAAAAGATTTAACGCAATCAAACTGGAAAGTCATACCTGACTCCTTACCTTCCTCCAGCTCCCAATCTTCAGAGTTGCATTTGATTCTCTCCAATAAATTCCACTTGTGATCAATATCCTTCTTCATAAAAGAACCGGCACAAGAAGTGTCAAGCATGGTACGATCTTCATGAGAAAGCCGAGCATAAAAGTTTTGAGTGATGATTTATCTCGAGAGCTCATGATTGGGGCATGAATATAGCATTGATTTAAGCCTCCCCCAAGCTTGAGCTATGCTTTCCCTGTCACGAGGCCAAAAGTTATAAATAAAGTTCCAATCACGATGTACTAAATGCATAGGATAGAACTTTTGATGAAATTCCAATTTCAACCGATTGTAGCCCCATGATCCAGCATCATCACATAGCCTATACCATGTCAACGCCTTAACCTTCAAAGAGAAAGGAAAGACTTTCTTCTTTACCTCATCCTCGGGCAAACCTGCAAGCTTAAATAAACCACAAACTTCATCTACATAGATTAGATGAAAGTCTGGATGTGAAGATCCATCTCGTGTAAAAGGATTAGCCAGCAGTTTCTCAAGCATACCCAAAGGAATTTTATAAAAGATATTTTCAGTAGGTGCCTCAGGTTGACGAGCAACTCCTCGTGCTTCCGTTCGTGGTGAAGATACCCCGAACAAACTCCTCAAAGGAAGAATTTCCATAGTGATAAGTGACAATAAATTTCAGCACAGTATAAAAATGTTTCCTTACCAATGTCCACTTACCAAAGGTGCTTCACTCCCCGATAACGGCGCCAGAAAAGAGTCTTGATGACCCACAAGTATAGGGGATCTATCGTAGTCCTTTCGATAAGTAAGAGTGTCAAACCCAACGAGGAGCAGAAGGCTCTGATAAACGGATTTCAGCAAGGTAATAACTGCAAGCACTGAAAGTAGCGGTAACAAGTGATTGTGTAGCGAGGTGAAACGTAGCAAGCAAAGAGTAACAAGTAGTAGAAACGGTGCAGCAAGTGGCCCAATCCATTTTGTAGCAAGGGAAAAGCCTGAATAAAGTCTTATAGGAGGAAAAACGCTCCCGAGGACGCACGGGAATTTTTGTCATGCTACTTTCATCATGTTCATATGATTCGCGTTTGTTACTTTGATAGTTTGATATGTGGGTGGACCGGCGCTTGGGTACTGCCCTTACTTGGACAAGAATCCCACTTATGATTAACCTCTCTCGCAAGCATCCGCAACTACAAAAGAAGAATTAAGACAAAGTCTAACCATAACATTAAACTAGTGGATCCAAATCAGCCCCTCACGAAGCAACACATAGACTCGGGCTTAAGCTTCTGTCACTCCAGCAACCCATCATCTACTTACTACTTCCCAATGCCTTCCTCTAGGCCCAAATATGGTGAAGTGTTATCTAGTCGACGTTCACATAACACCACTAGAGGAAAAACAACATACAACACATCAAAATATCGAATGAATACCAAATTGACATATGAATATAGATCTTTCCCAAGCATATGACGGTAGCCAAGATAAAGGCGAAATAGGGAATTGGTGAAGATCACCATGACTCTTTCAAGGGCAAAAAGTAAAGGTACAAGATAGGCCCTTCGCAGAGGGAAGCATAGGTTGTCATGCGCTTTTGAGGTTTGCATGCGTGCCCCCTTAGTGCGGAGGAACGTCACTTTATATTGCCTCCTGTGATAAAGAACTTCATTATGCAGTCTGTTGCTTTTATGTCTTCCTCATCACAGGTTCGTATGAAGCTTATTTTCCACACACTAATAGATCATACATATTAGAGAGCAATTTTTATTGACAACACCGATGACAACTTACTTGAGGGATCTTATTCAACCCATAGGTTGGTATGGTGGACTCTCATGGCAAAATTGGGTTGAAGGTTTATGGATGCACAAGTAGTATCTCTACTTGGTGCGGGAGTTTTGGCTAATATGAGGTGGAAGCAATCGTCACATGCTAAGGGATCTCTAGTCATATAACATTGTTCGGAACCAAGCAAACACAATTCATTATGTTGTCTTCCTTGTCCAACATCTAATTCTAGGCATGTAATAGTTTAGTGAGTGTTCACAATCATAGATGGTGTCAGAGATGATGTATTTATATGTGAACCTCTCCTTATTTATCACTTCCTATTAATTGCAACAATGACCAAGGTCTACGTTTGTCTACCCTCAACAAGTTTCAATCATCATCCCTTTTGTATGTGAAGCCTTCACTTCCCATAAGATCATTACATGATCTTTCATGCTTTTGTTCTTTTCTCACTCTTTTGATCATGGCAAGAGGTAAAGCCCTTCAACTAAGACACTCTTTATTATATGGCTCACGAGCTCGAATACATCGGGGGAGACACAAAGCAAAACTGAAGACTAAAACACTAAGACTTTTAAATTACTAGAGAAAAAAAAACTGAAAAGGAAAACTAAAGCAAAGATAAAGGGAAAAGATGTGATGGTGATACGATACCGGGGCAACTCCCCCAAGCTTGGCACCAGCCAAGGGGATTGCCCATACCCATGCTCAGTTGTCTTCCTTTGGTGGTGATGCTGGTGGAGTTGTTGCAACCTTTGATTCCAAGAGGGGCATCAATCTTTGATTTATACCTTGGAGATCTGTGATATGTTTTTCCAGCAAAACAACTTCACGAGTGAGATGAGTATTGCGAGCACGAGTTGTTTCACAAAACCTCAAGAGTTCAATCAAGGATGGAGACAGTAGGTGGAGGTAGGGTTGGAAGAAATCCACTTCTTCAACTTCTTCCTTTTTGAGCACAGATTGCACTTCATCCCATGCTTGATTCTTCTCCTTAACTTTGCCCTTGGTTTCTCTAGGTAACCTCTCCTTAGCCTCCATGACCTCTATCCTTTTCAGATCAGCATGTACTTCTCCATAGACTTGAGGGAGATTGTTCTCCCCCACAGATTCTTGGGGCGACATCTTTCTCTAAATCTGCGGCAGAAAACAGGCTCGAAATGAAAAACAGAGGAAATATGCGTGATACAGGGGTAAGACCAAACGGGAGAATATATATTGATTTTTTCCTTACCAGAAGGAGTACTCCGCACGAAAACGGAGTCCGGGAGGCGCACGAGGTGGCCACAAGCCCCCCCAGGCGCGGCCAGGGGGTGGGCCCGCGCCGGGCAGGCTTGTCGCCTCCTCGCGCACTTTCCGGACTACTTCCAATTTTTGTATCTTTTCAAATATTCCAAAACGGAGAAAAATTCCTATTGGAAAAGTTTTGCAATATGTTTTCTTACCGAAGCACATACCTCTTTGTTTTCGGAGTCTGAAACAGGCCGATAAACATCCCTTAGGTATTCCTCCGGAGTTATGGTATTGATGATATTGCTTTCATCATTTATGGGAGTACGTGAGATATAATGCTTGATTCTATGCCCATTTACAACTCTCAGACAATTACCTTCCGTGTTGTTGATCTTGATAGCACTGGAGCGATATACTTCCTCAACAATATAGGGACCTTCCCATTTAGAGAGAAGCTTGCCTGCAAAGAATCTTAAACGAGAGTTATATAGTAAGACATAATCACCTACATTGAACTCACGCTTTTGTATCCTCTTATCATGCCACCTCTTAACCTTCTCTTTGAACAACTTGGCATTCTCATATGCCCGAGTTCTCCATTCATCAAGCGAGCTAATGTCAAACAACCTCTTCTCACTAGCAAGTTTGAAATCAAAGTTGAGCTCTTTGATTTCCCAATAAGCATTATGCTCTAGCTCAAGAGGTAAATGACATGCTTTACCGTACACCATTTTGTACGGAGACATGCCCATGGGATTCTTATAGGCAGTTCTATAAGCCCACAGTGCATCATCGATCTTCTTAGACCAATTCTTTCTAGACCTGTTGACAGTCTTTTGCAGAATCAGTTTAATCTCTCTATTACTTAGCTCTACTTGACCACTGGACTGAGGGTGATAGGGAGATGCAATTCTATGGTTGACATCATACTTAGCAAGCGTTTTACGGAAAGCACCATGAATGAAATGTGAACCACCGTCGATCATTAGATATCCACGGACTCCAAATCTAGGGAAGATAACTTCTTTAAGCATCCTGATGGAAGTGTTGTGATCAGCACTATGATACCTCTCAAACGTATCTATAATTTTTGATGGTTTCACGTTGTTAGCTTGTCAACTTTGGATGTTTTGTTTACCTTTTATATCTTTTTTGGGATTAACTTATTAACTCACTGCCAAGTGTCAGTTCCTGTTTTTTCTGTGTTTTTGACTCTTTTCAGATCTGATTTTGGAATGGAGTCCAAACGGAATAAAATCCCCGAAATGATTTTTCCAGAACGGAAGAAGATCACGAGGCTTGAGGGCCAAGCAAGTGGGCCCACAGGGAGCCCACAAGCCCTGTTGCCGCGGCCAGGGGGGAGGCCGCGACAACCAAGCTTGTGCCCCCCCTGGCGCTCCCCTGCCCTAGATCTTTGGCCTATAAATTCCCTAAAAATCCAGAAAAAATCAGGGCGTCCACGAAAACACTTTTCCGCCGCCGCAAGCTTCCGTTTCCACGAGATCTCATCTGGAGACCCTTCCCGGTGCCCTGCCGGAGGGGACTTTGGAGTTGGAGGGCTTCTTCATCAACATCATCGCCCCTCCAATGACTCGTGAGTAGTTCACTTTAGACCTACAGGTCCGTAGTTAGTAGCTAGATGGCTTCTTCTCTCTCTTGGATCTTCAATACAAAGTTCTCCATGATCTTCATGGAGATCTATCCGATGTAATCCTCTTTGGCGGTGTGTTTGTCGAGATCCGATGAATTGTGGATTTGTGATCAGATTATCTATGATTTATATTTGAGTCTTTGCTGATTTCTTATATGCATGATTTGATATCCTTGTAAGTCTCTCCGAGTCTTGGGTTTTGTTTGGCCAACTAGATCTATGATTCTTGCAATGGGAGAAGTGCTTGGTTTTGGGTTCATACCGTGTGGTGACCTTTCCCAGTGACAGTAGGGGCAGCAAGGCACGCATCGTGTTGTCGCCATGAAGGGTAACAAGATGGGCTTTGTCGTAGATATGAGATTGTCCATCTACATCATGTCATATTGCTTAAGGCATTACTTTGTTCTTTTGGACATAATACACTAGATGCATGCTCGATAGCGATCGACCTGTGGAGTAATAGTAGTAGATGCAGAAAGTATCGGTCTACTTGTTTTGGACGTGATGCCTACAAATATAATCATTGCCATAGATAACGTCACGACTTTGCACGGTTCTATCAATTGCTCGACAGTAATTTGTTCACCCACCGTCTACTTGCTTTCATGAGAGAAGCCACTAGTGAATACTACGACCCCCGGGTCTATTCACACCTATCGTTTCCACCTTCGCTTTTACTTTGCTTTGTTACTTTGTTGCTTTCAGTTATCACTTGGCAAACAATCTATAAGGGATTGACAACCCCTTCATAGCGTTGGGAGCAAGCTCTTTGTGTTTGTGCAGGTACTTGTGATACTCCTTCACTGGATCGATACCTTGGTTCTCAAAACCGAGGGAAATACTTACCACCGCTGTGCTACATCGCCCTTTCCGCTTCAAGGGAACACCAACGCAAGGCTCCAAGGCCATGGGGGAATCCTTTGCATATTTTCCTAGGAAGTCCCTAAAGGCGTAGCCGTAGCAGAAGGATTCCTGGTGCCGTTGCTGAGAAGAATCAAGACAAGAATAGTCTCCCATCAGCACGCTTGTTTCTGGCGCCGTTGGAAGGTCTTTTGTTGCAGTAGCAAGAAGTATTTCTGGCGCCATTGCCGGGGAAGGAGAGATCTATCCAAGTAGGTCTCACAAACTCATCTCTTGCATTTACTTTTTTGCCAGTTGCCTCTCGTTTTCCTCTCCCCCACTTCACATTTGCTGTTTTCATTTTCCTTTCTCCTTTGCCTTTTTCTTTTGCCTTTTTTTGCCGTTTTCCTTTGCCGCTTTTCTTGCTTGCTTGTGTGCTTGTTTGTTTGTTGAAGTCATTATGGCTGAAAACACCAAACTTTGCGACTTCTCGAGTACCAATAATAATGACTTTATTAGTACTCCGATTGCTCCCGCCACTAGTGCGGAATCGTATGAAATCAACGCAGCTTTGCTGAATCTTGTTATGAAAGAGCAATTCTCTGGCTTTCCTAGTGATGATGCCGCATCCCATCTCAATACCTTCATTGAGCTCTGCGATATGAAAAGAAAAGAGATGTGGATAATGACGTGATTACGTTGAAGCCTTTTCCTTTCTCGTTGTGAGATCGCGCAAAAACTTGGTTTTCTTCTTTGCCTAAAAATAGTATCGATTCTTGGGATAAGTGCAAAGATGCTTACATATCCAAGTATTTTCCGCCGGCTAAGATTATCTCTCTACGTAATGATATCATGAATTTCAAGCAACTTGATCATGAACACGTTGAACAATCTTGGGAGAGGATGAAGTTAATGATTAGGAATTGTCCCGCTCATGGCTTGAGTTTGTGGATGATTATACAAATCTTTTACGCTGGTTTGAATTTTGCCTCTCGCAATATCTTGGACTCCTGCTCAGGTGGAACGTTCCTGGAAATCACGTTAGGAGACGCTACAAAACTCTTAGACAATATCATGACCAACTACTCTCAGTGGCACACTGAAAGGTCACCTGCTAGCAAAAAGGTACACGCTATAGAAGAAATTGACTCGCTTAGTGCTAAGATGGACGAGTTGATGAATTTGGTGGCTAGTAGAAACACTCCTTTAGATCCTAATGACATGCCACTATCTTCCTTGATGGAGAGTAGCAACGCTAGTTTGGACGTTAATTTTGTTGGTAGGAACAATTTTGGCAACAACAATGCTTTTAGAGGAAACTATGTTCCTAGGCCTTTTCCTAGTAACTCCTCTAACAACTATGGCAATTCCTACAACAACACTTATGGAAACCACAACAAATTACCCTCTGATTTAGAGAGTAATATCAAAGAGTTCATCAACTCTCAAAAGATTTTCAATGCGTCCATAGAGGAAAAACTACTCAAAATTGAAGATTTGGCTAAGAGCGTTGATAGGATGTCTTGTGATACTGATGCTTTGAAAGTTAGATGTGCTCCTCCCAAGGTCAACTTGGATGAAACTTTGAAAGCCATGCATGTCTCCATGAATGAGAGCAAAGAAAGAACCGCCCAAATTCGTGCTAGGCATGAATGGTTTAAAAGGGTGCGTTCTAGTGATGCAAATCACGAGGATCTTAAAGTGCTTGGTGTGACTCCTCTTGAATCTTTGTTTTCGCGTGTCAAACCTATTGATGAAGGGGCTGGATATGAGTCCACTTTGGTTGAAAAACGCCCCAATGATTCGGAGTCCACCTATCTTGATGATAAAGGTGTGGAGAGTGGAGTAGAAGAAATCAAAATTTTGGGTAGTAATGAAACTCCCACTTTGGATTTCAAGGAATTCAATTATGATAGTTGCTCCTTGTTTGAATGCATTTCTTTGATGCAATCCATTGCAAACTCTCCACATGCTTATAGCCAAAGCAAAGTCTTTACCGCGCATATCGTAGATGCTATGATGAAATCTCTTGAAGAGAAGCTTGAACTAGAAGTCTCTATACCTAGAAAACTTCATGATGAGTGGGAACCTACTATCAAAATCAAGATCAAAAACTACGAGTGCAATGCTTTGTGTGATTTGGGTGCTAGTGTTTCCACGGTTCCAAAGTCTTTATGTGATATTCCTGGTTTTCATGAGATTGAAGAGTGTTCTCTTAATTTGCATCTTGCGGATTCTATTGTCAAGAAACCCATGGGAAGGATCGATGATGTTCTTATTGTTGCAAATAAGAACTATGTACCCGTGGATTTCATTGTACTTGACATAGATTGTAATCCTTCATGTCCCATTATTCTTGGTAGACCTTTCCTAAGGACTATTGGTGCTATCATCGATATGAAGGAAGGGAATATTAGATTTCAATTTCCTCTAAAGAAGGGCATGGAGCATTTTCCTAGAAAGAAAATAAGATTGCCTTATGAATCTATGATGAGGGCTACTTATGGTTTGAGCACCAAAGATGACTTACATGATTCCATCACCTTTTGCCTAGCGAGGGGCGTTAAACAATAGCGCTTGTTGGGAGGCAACCCAACGAATCTATCATTTTTCTTTCTGTTTTGTGTTTTCCACACTTTCATAATTCTGTTATGATTGTGTTTTTTGTGTTTCTTTTTGCGTTTGCGCCATGCAAAACCGTTATGATTAGTCTTGGGGATGATCGTTTGGTCATGTTGGAAAAGACAGAAACTTTCTGCTCACGAAAATAATTTTCATTTTTTTTCTGTAAGAGATTTTGAGTTGATTCTTTTTTATGCTGATTTCTACGCAAATTCTTCAGACTGGCGTAATGTTTCAGAATTTTTGAAGTAACAGAAGTATACGAAGTATACAAATTTATACAGAGTGATCTGCTGTTAACAAATTCTGTTTTGTTGTGTTGGTTGCTTATTTTGATGAAACTATGGATAGTATCAGGGGGTATTAGCCATGGAAGATTGAAACTACAGTAATCCAACATCAACATAAGTAGAATTTAAGTTTGCTACATTACCTAAGGAAGTGGTGGTTTGCTTTCTTATACTAATGTTATCACGACTTTCTGTTTAAGTTTCGTGTTGTGAAGTTTTCAAGTTTTGGGTGAAGTTCTTATGGACAAAAAGATAAAGAGTGACAAGAGCTCAAGATTGGGGATGCCCTAGGCACCCCAATATGATTCAAGGATGCCATAAAATCGTAAGCTTGGGGATGCCCCGGGAAGGCATCCCCTCTTTCGTCTGCAATCCATCGGTAACGTTACTTGGGGCTATATTTTTATTCATCACATGTTATGTGTTTTGCTTGGAGCGTCTTGTATCGTAGGAGTCTTTTATTTTTGTTGTGTCACAGTCATCCTTGCTGCACACCTAGAGAGAGAGACATGCACTCACCATGATTTTGTCGAGCTTCACTTATATCCTTTGGTAGACAATTCAGCTCACATGTGCTTCACTTATATCTTTTGAGCTAGATGCTTTTGCTCTATGTGCTTCACTTATATCTTATAGAGAACGGCGGTGCGTGGCTTTGTAGTTGATCTATGATTTGAAAGTAGTCTCATAAGGGGTAGTTATCCAAAGGGATACGAAAACATCCACCTTCATGTGCATTGAATAGTTAGAGAAGTTTGATTCATCTCAACTAGTTTTTAGTTGTGGTTATGGTAATATTGAAGTTATGCTAGTAAGGTGTTGTGGATCTAGAAATACTTGTGTTGAAGTTAGTGATTCCCGTAGCATGCACGTATGGTAAACCGCTATGTGATGAAGTATGAGCATGATTAGTCTATTGATTGTCATCCTTTGCGTGGCGGTCGGGATCACGCGATGGTTTATAACTACCAACCCTTCCCCTAGGAGTATGCGTTTAATGCTTTGTTTCGATTACTAATAAAACTTTTGCAACAAGTATATGAGTTCTTCATGACTAATGTTGAGTCCATGGTTTAGATGCACTTTCACCTTCCACCTTTACTATCTTCTTTAGTGCCGTGCAACTTTCGTCGGTGCACAAAATCCACCATTAGCCTCCCTCAAAACAGCCACCATACCTACCTACTATGGCTTTTTTTTCAAAGTCATTCCGAGATATATTGCCATGCAACTACCACCATGACATGTGCCACCACGTCTACATTGCCATTGCATGACCGTAAGATAGCTAGCATGATGTTTCCATTAATGTCCATGCCATGCTAGATCATTGTCACGGTACACTACCGAAGGCATTCCATATAGAGTCATCATTGCTCTAAGTTTTGAGTTGTAAGTGTGATGATCATCATTGATCGAGCATTGTCCCATGTGAGGAAATAAAAGAGGCCAAAGATGCCCACCAAAATAATAATAAAAAATAAAAAAAGAGGCCAAAGAGCCCATCCAAAAAAGATTGAGAGAAAAAGAGAGAAGGGACAATGCTACCACCTTTCCACACTTGTGCATATTAAGCACCATGATCTTCATGATTGAGAGTCTCTCGTTTTGTCACAACCATATAGCTAGTGGGAAATTTTCGTTACATAACTTGGCTGGTATATTCCAATGATAGGCTTCCTCAAAATTGCTTTAGGTCTTCGCGAGCAAGCAAGTTGGATGCACACCCACTAGTTTTCTTTAAGAGCTTTCACATACTCTTAGCTCTAGTGCATCATTTGTATGGCAATCCCTACTCATTCACATTGATATCTATTAATGAGCATCTCCACAGCTCATTGATATGCCTAGTTAATGTGACTATCTTCTCCTTGTTTTTCTTGCAACCTCCACCACACTCCACACCACTTATAGTGCTAAAACCATGGCTCACGCTCATGTATTGCGTGAGAGTTGAAAAAGTTTGAGAAGTAAAGGTGTGAAAACAATTACTTGGCCAATACCAGGGTTGTTCATGATTTGAATTCGTTGTGCAATGATGATAAAGCATAGCCAGACTATATGATTTTGTAGGGATAACTTTCTTTTGGCCTTGTTATTTTGAAAGTTCATGATTACTTTGCTAGTTTGCTTGAAGTATTATTGTTTCCACGTCAATAGAAAACTATTGTTTTCAATCTAATGGATCTGAACATTCATGTCACATAAGAGGAGTTACAAAGGACATCTATGTTAGGTAGCATGAAAGCATCAAAAATTCATTCTTTATCACTACCCTACTCGAGGATGAGCAGGAGTTAAGCTTGGGGATGCTTGATACGTCTCAAACGTATGTATAATTTTTCATGGTTTCACACTGTTATCTTGTCAACTTTGGATGTTTTGTTTACCTTTTATATCTTTTTTGGGACTAACTTATTAACTCAGTGCCAAGTGCCAGTTCCTATTTTTTCTGTGTTTTTGACTCTTTTCAGATCTGATTTTGGAACGGAGTCCAAACGGAATAAAATCCCCAAAATGATTTTTTCCAGAACGGAAGAAGATCGGGAGGCTTGAGGGCCAAGCAAGTGGGCCCATAGGGAGCCCACAAGCCGTGTTGCCACGGCCAGGGGGGTGGCCGCGACAACCAAGCTTGTGCCCTCCCTGGCGCTCCCCTGCCCTAGGTCTTTGGCCTATAAATTCCCTAAAAATGCAGAAAAAATCAGGGCGTCCACGAAAACACTTTTCCGTCGCCGCAAGCTTCCGTTTCCGCGAGATCTCATCTAGAGACCCTTCCCGGTGCCCTGCCGGAGGGGACTTTGGAGTTGGAGGGCTTCTTCATCAACATCATCGCCCCTCCAATGACTCGTGAGTAGTTCACTTAAGACCTACGGATCCGTAGTTAGTAGCTAGATGGCTTCTTCTTTCTCTTGGATCTTCAATACAAAGTTCTCCATGATCTTCATGGAGATCTATCTGATGTAATCCTCTTTGGCGGTGTGTTTGTCGAGATCCGATGAATTGTGGATTTGTGATCAGATTATCTATGATTTATATTTGAGTCTTTGCTGATTTCTTATATGCATGATTTGATATCCTTGTAAGTCTCTCCGAGTCTTGGGTTTTGTTTGGCCAACTAGATCTATGATTCTTGCAATGGGAGAAGTGCTTGGTTTTGGGTTCATACCGTGTGGTGACCTTTCCCAGTGACAGTAGAGGCAGCAAGGCACGCATATGGGGAACATGATGTGCTTTGTCGTAGATATGAGATTGTCCATCTACATCATGTCATCTTGCTTAAGGCGTTACTCTGTTCTTTTGGACATAATACACTAGATGCATGCTGGATAGCGGTCGACGTGTGGAGTAATAGTAGTAGATGCAGAAAGTATCGGTCTACTTGTTTTGGACGTGATGCCTATAGATATAATCATTGCCATAGATAACGTCACGACTTTGCGCAGTTCTATCAATTGCTCGACAGTAATTCGTTCACGCACCGTCTACTTGCTTTCATGAGAGAAGCCACTAGTGAACACTACGGCCCCCGGGTCTATTCACACCTATCGTTTCCACCTTTGCTTTTAGTTTGCTTCGTTACTTTGTTGCTTTCAGTTCTCACTTTGCAAACAATCTATAAGGGATTGACAACCCCTTCATAGCGTTGGGAGCAAGCTCTTTGTGTTTGTGCAGGTACTTGTGATACTCCTTCACTGGATCGATACCTTGGTTCTCAAAACTTAGGGAAATACTTACCACCGCTGTGCTACATCGCCCTTTCCGCTTCGAGGGAACACCAACGCAAGGCTCCAAGGCCACAGGGGAATCCTTTGCATATTTTCCAAGGAAGTCCCTAAAGGCGTAGCCGTAGCAGAAGGATTCCTGGTGCCGTTCCTGAGAAGAATCAAGAAAAAAATAGTCTCCCATCAGCACGCTTGTTTCTGGCGCCGTTGGAAGGTCTTTTGTTGCAGTAGCACACTACTAGTGGGGATATCTTCTACCCACTTAGTGACGTAATCAACAGCAACTAAGATGTGAGTATACCCATTGGATTTTGGAAAAGGTCCCATATAATTAAAGCCCCAAACATCAAATGGTTCAATGACAAGTGAATAGTTCAGAGGCATTTCCTGACGTTTACCGATATTACCTACTCTTTGACATTCGTCACAAGACAAGACAAACTTACGGGCATCCTTGAAGAGAGTGGGCCAATAGAAACCTGATTGCAATACCTTGTGTGCAGTTCTATCTCCCGCATGGTGTCCTCCGTAGGCCTCGGAGTGACACTTCTATAGGATCTGTCCCTGTTCATGTTCAAGTACACAACGTCTAATAACACCATCTACTCCTTCCTTATAAAGGTGAGGATCATCCCAAAAGTAATGTCTCAAGTCAAAGAAGAATTTCTTCTTTTGCTGGTATGTGAAACTAGGTGGTATATATTTGGCAGCGATATAGTTTGCATAATCAGTATACCACAGTGCACTACGTGAAGCATTGATGACATTAAATTGCTCATTGGGAAAGCTATCATCAATAGGTTGTGGGTCATCAATAATGTTCTCCAACCTAGACAAGTTATCTGCTACGGGGTTATCAGCACCCTTTGTGTCGACAACATGCAAATCAAACTCTTGTAGCAAGAGAACCCATCTGATAAGTCTAGGTTTAGCATCCTTCTTCTCCATGAGGTACTTAATAGCAGCGTGATCAGTGTGGATAGTGACTTTGGAATCAACTATGTAAGACCTGAACTTTTCACATGCAAACACGGTTGCTAAAAATTCCTTCTCCGTAGTAGCATAGTTTCTTTGGGTACTGTCTAGAGTTTTACTAGCATTGTGAATAACATTCAACTTCTTGTCAATTCTTTGCCCTAGAACAGTACAACAGCATGATCGCTAGCATCACACATGATCTCAAAAGGTAAGTGCCAATCAGGTGGTTGAATAATAGGTGCAGTTATCAAAGCCCTCTTAAGTATTTCGAAGGCTTCCTCACAATCATCATCAAAGACAAAAGGAATATCCTTTTGCAAGAGATTGGTAAGAGGCCTAGAAATCTTAGAGAAGTCGTTAATGAACCTTCTATAGAAACCAGCATGACCAAGGAAACTTCTTATACCTTTGATATCTATGGGGTATGGCATTTTCTCGATTGCATCAACCTTAGCCTTATCGACTTCAATACCTCTTCCAGAAATTTTATGTCCTAAGACGATGCCTTCATTAACCATAAAGTGGCACTTCTCCCAATTCAAGACAAGATTGGTATCTTTACATCTCTGCAAGACTCGATCAAGGTTGCTGAGGCAATCATCAAAGGAAGACCCATAAACGGAGAAGTCATCCATGAAAACCTCAACAATCTTTTCACAAAAGTCAGAGAATATAGCCATCATGCATCTTTGAAAGGTGGCAGGTGCATTACATAAGCCAAAAGGCATACGTCTATAAGCAAGGGTACCGAAAGGGCAGGTGAAAGTGGTTTGCTCCTGATCAAATTGTGCAACTGGTATTTGGGAAAAACCAGAATAACCGTCTAGAAAGCAGAAGTGTGTGTGTTTAGACAGTCTTTCTAGCATTTGGTCGATAAAAGGCAAAGGGTAATGATCTTTCCTAGTGGCTTTATTCAATTTCCTAAAATCAATCACCATCCTATAGCCAGTAATAATCCTCTGTGGGATCAATTCATCCTTATCATTAGGGACAACGGTAATGCCTCCCTTCTTAGGGACGCAATGCACCGGACTCACCCAATCACTATGAGCAACAGGATAGATAATACCTGCTTCCAGGAGCTTTAGTATTTCTTTTCTCACTACTTCTTTCATCTTAGGATTTAATCTCCTTTGATTATCAGCAACTGGTTTGAAATCATGATCAGTTTTAATCTTGTGCTGGCATAGAGTAGGACTAATGCCCTTAAGATCATCAAGAGTATATCCAATAGCAGCACGGTGCTTCCTCAGAGTTTTTAGTAACTTCTTTTCTCATGCTCTGAGAGGCTAGCACTAATAATAACATGATATATCTCTTTTTCATCAAGATAAGTATACTTAAGAGTATCAGGCAACTGTGTAAGCTCGAACACAGGATCACCCTTTGGTGGGGGTGGATCCCCAAGGAATTCAACATGCAATTTATTCTAAAGGATAGGATATTGTTCTAAGACAACTCTATCTACCTCATCCCTTTCATCCATATGCATATCATTTTCATGCTCAAGCAAGTATTGCTCTAAGGGATCAGTACGAGGTACGGCAATAGAAGCTAAAGCAATAGTTTTATCCTTACTAGGCAACTCCTTTTCATGAAGTTGTCTACCAAACTTGGAGAAATTGAACTCATGTGACACACCTTCAAAGCCAACAGTGACAGTTTGCTCCTCACAGTCAATACAAGCATTGACGGAATTGAGAAAAGGCCTACCAAATATGATGGGACAAAAGCTATCTTGTGCGGTAGCAAGAACGAGGAAATCAGCAGGATACTTTGTTTTACCACACAAGACTTCAACATGCCTAACAATTCCCAGAGGGCAGGTAGTATCTCTATTGGCAAGCTGAATAGTGACATCAATAGGCTCTATCTCAACACGTGCAATCTCATCTTTGATTTCATCATATAAGGATTGACGTATTGCACTAACACTATCACCCACGTCACATAAGCCAGGATAACAATGATCTCCTGTCTTAACAGAAACAACACGCATGCCAACAACAAGCCTATGTTTGTCTCTAGCGTGAGGTTTAGCAATTCTAGCAGCATCTTCACAGAACTGAATATTATGTCCCTCAACATCATCGGACAGAAGATCTTTGATAATAGCAATGCTAGGTTCTACTCTAATTTTCTCAGGGGTGTATGTGTTCTAATGTAGCCTCTACTTATCAGAGTTGAAGCTTTAGAATGATCCTTTATCCTAACAGGGAAAGGTGGTTTCTCAATGTAAGCACTGGGAACAATAGGATCATTATAGGCAATGACTTTCTCTTCAACTAGAATGTGTTTAACTACATTAACTTGTAAAGGAGGATGATATTTAAACCACTTCTCTTTGGGGAGATCAATATGAGCAACAAATGATTCACACAGTGAAGCTATTATCTCAGAGTCAAGTCCATACTTAGCGCTAAAATCACTAAAGGTATTTGTTTCAACAAAGGATTTAACACAATCAAACTTGAAATTCATACCTGACTCCTTACCTTCTTCCAGCTCCCAATCTTCATAGTTGCGTTTAATTCTCTCCAATAAATTCCATCTGAAGTCAATATCTCTCTTCATAAAAGAAGCGGTTCAAGAAGTGTCAAGCATGGTGCGATCATCATGAGAAAGCCGAGCATAGAAGTTCTGAATAATAATTTCTCTCGAGAGTTCATGGTTGGGGCATGAATATAGCATTGATTTAAGCCTCCTCCAAGCTTGAGTGATGCTTTCTCTGTCATGAGGCCAAAAATTATAAATATAATTCCGATCACGATGTACTAAATGCATAGGATAAAACTTTTGATGAAATTCCAATTTCAACAGATTGTAGTTCCATGATCCAGTATCATCACATAGCCTATACCATGTCAACGTCTTATCCTTCAAATATAAAGGAAATACCTTCTTCTTCACCTCATCCTCAGGCAAACCTGCAAGCTTAAATAAACCACAAACTTCATCTACATAGATTAGATGCAAGTCTGGATGTGATGTTCCATCTCCTGTAAAAGGATTAGCCAGCAGTTTCTCAAGCATACCCGAAGGAAATTCAAAGAAAATATTTTCAGTAGGTGCAGCAGGTTGAGGAGAAACTCTTTGTGCTTCCGTTCGAGGTGAAGATACCCCGAACAAGCCCCTCAAAGGATTAGTATCCATAGTGACAAGTGACAATAAATTTCAGCACACTATATGAATGTTTCCTTAGCAAGTTCCACTTACCAAAGGCGCTTCACTCCCCGGCAACGCGCCAGAAAAGAGTCTTGATGATCCACAATTATAGGGGATCAATCGTAGTCCTTTCGACAAATAAGAGTGTCGAACCCAACGAGGAGCAGAAGGATCTGATAAGTGGTTTTCAGCAAGGAAATATCTGCAAGCACTGAAATTGTCGGTAACAAGTGATTGTGTGGTGAGATGATTCATTGTGAGCAACAAGTAACAAAAGTAGCAACGGTGCAACAAAGTGGCCTAATCCCTTTTGTAGCAAGGGACAAGCTTGGACAAAGTCTTATGGCAGGAAAAGCGCTCTCGAGGACACACGGGAATTTCTGTCATGCTAGTTTCATCATGTTCATATGATCCGCGTTCGTTACTTTGATAGTTTGATATGTGGGTGGACCGGCGCTTGGGTACTGCCCTTACTTGGACAAGCACTCCACTTATGATTAACCCCTCTCGCAAGCATCCGCAACTACAAAAGAAGAATTAAGACAAAGTCTAACCATAGCATTAAACTAGTGGATCCAAATCAGCCCCTTACGAAGCAACACATAAACTAGGGTTTAAGCTTTTGTCACTCTAGCAACCCATCATCTACTTACTATTTCCCAATGCCATCCTCTAGGCCAAAATAATGGTGAAGTGTTATGTAGTCGACGTTCACATAACACCACTAAAGGAAAAACAACATACAACACATCAAAATATCGAACGAATACCAAATTCACATGACTACTATTAGCATGACTTATCCCATGTCCTCAGGAACAAAAGTAACTACTCACAAAGCATAATCATATACATGACCAGAGAGGTAATGAGTAGCATCAAGGATCTGAACATAAACTCTTCCACCAAATAATCCAACTAGCATCAACTACAAAGAGTAATCAACACTACTAGCAACCTTACAAGTACCAATCGGAGTCGCGAGACGGAGATTGGTTACACGTGATGAACTAGGGTTTGGAGATGAGATGGTGCTGATGAAGATGTTGATGGTGACGAGTCCCCTCCGATGAGAGGAGTGTTGGTGATGATGATGGCGATGATTTCCCCCTCCTGGAGGGAAGTTTCCCCGGTGCTACTGCGACAACAGACCTTCCCTGACAACGGCGCCAGGAATCCTGCTGCTACGGGCTACGCCTATAGGGACTTCCTTGGCAAATATGCAAAGGATTTCCCTGCGGCCTTGGAGCCTTGCGTTGGTGTTCCCTTGAAGAGGAAAGGGTGATGTAGCACAGCTGCGGTAAGTATTTCCCTCAGTTTGAGGACCAAGGTATCGATCCAGTGGGAGGATCGCGTCAAGTCACAAGTACTTGCACAAACACAAAGAGCTTGCACCCAACGCTACGAAGGGATTGTCAATCCCTTATAGATTGTTTGCAAAGTGAGAACTGAAAGCAAAAAGTAAACGAAGCAAAGTAAAAGTGAAAGTGGAGACGATAGTTGTGAATAGACCCCGGGGCCGTAGTGTTCACTAGTGGCTTCTCTCATGAAAGCAAGTAGACAGTGGGTGAACGAATTACTGTCGAGAAATTGATAGAACTGCGCAAAGTCGGGACCTTCTCTATGGCAATGATTATATCTATAGGCATCACGTCCAAAACAAGTAGACCGATACTTTCTGCATCTACTACTATTACTCCACACGTCGACCGCTATCCAGCATGCATCTAGTGTATTAAGTTCAAAAGAACAGAGTAACGCCTTAAGCAAGATGACATGATGTAGATGGAGAATCTCAAATCTATGATGAAAGCCCATCTTGTTACCCATGATGGCAACAACATGATGCGTGCCTTGCTGCCCCTTCTGTCACTGGGAAAGGTCACCACACGGTATGAACCCAAAACCAAGCACTTCTCCCATTGCAAGAATCATAGATCTAGTTGGCCAAACAAAACCCAAGACTCGGAGAGACTTACAAGGATATCAAATCATGCATATAAGAAATCAGCAAAGACTCAAATATAATTCATAGATAATCTGATCACAAATCCACAATTCATCGGATCTCGACAAACACACCGCTAAAGAAGATTACATCGGATAGATCTCCATGAAGATCATGGAGAACTTTGTATTGAAGATCCAAGAGAGAGAATAAGCCATCTAGCTATTAACTACGGACCCGTAGGTCTGAAGTGGACTACTCACGAGTCATTGGAGGGGCGATGATGTTGATGTAGAAGCCCTCCAACTCCAAAGTCCCCTCCGGCAGGGCACCGGGAAGGGTCTCCAGATGAGATCTCGCGGAAACGGAAGGTTGCGGCGGCGGAAAATTGTTTTCGTGGATGCCCCGATTTTTTCTGGGATTTTAGGGAATATATAGGCGAAAGAGCTAGGACAGGGGAGCACCAGTGAGGCCACAAGCGTGGTAGCCGCCGCACCTGGTGGCGGCTACAGGGCTTGTGGGCCCCCTGTGGCTCTCGTGCCTTGGCCCTCAAGTCCCCCGATCTTCTTCTGTTCTGGAAAAATTTATTTCTAGGATTTTATTCCGTTTGGACTACGTTCCAAAATCAGATCTGAAAAGAGTCAAAAACACAGAAAACAGGAACTGGCACTTGGCACTGAATTAATAAGTTAGTCCCAAAAAAGATATAAAAGGTACATAAAACATCCAAAGTTGACAAGATAACAACGTGAAACCATCAAAATTATAGATATGTTTGAGACGTATCAAGCATCCCCAAGCTTAACTCCTGCTCGTCCTCGAGTAGGGAAGTGATAAAGAATGAATTTTTGATGCTTTCATGCTACCTAGCATAGATGTCCTTTGTAACTCCTCTTATGTGACGTGAATGTTCAGATCCATTAGATTCAAAACAATAGTTTGCTATTGATGTGGAGACAATAATACTTCAAGCAAACTAGCAAGATAATGAGGAACTTTCAAAATAACAAGCCCAAAAGAAAGTTATCCCTACAAAATCATATAGTCTGGCTATGCTCTATCATCCTTGCACAACGAATTTAAATCATGCACAACCTCAGTATTGGCCAAGTAATTGTTTTCACACCTTTACTTTCTCAAACCTTTTGAACTCTCACGCAATACATGAGCGTGAGCCATGGTTTTAGCACTATAAGTGGAGTGGAGTGTGGTGGAGGTTGCAAGACAAACAAGGATAAGATGGTCACATTAACTAGGCATATCAATGAGCTATGGAGATGCTCATCAATAGATATCAATGTGAATTAGTTGGGATTTCCATACAAATGATGCACTAGAGCTGAGAGTATGCGAAAGCTCTTAAAAAACTAGTGGGTGCGCATCCAACTTGCTTGCTCACGAAGACCTAAGGCAATTTTGAGGAGGCCTATCATTGGAATATACAAGCCAAGTTATATAATGAAAATTTCCCACTAGCTATATGGTGGTGACAAAACGAGAGACTCTCAATCATGAAGATCATGGTGCTTAATAAGCACAAGTGTGGAAGGATAGTAGCATTGTCCCTTCTCTCTTTTTCTCTCATTTTTTTGGTGGGCTCTTTGGCCTCTTTTTTCTTTCTTTTTTTTAATTTTATTTTGGTGGGCATCTTTGGCCTCTTTTATTTCCTCACATGGGACAATGCTCCATCAATGATGATCATCACACTTACAACTCAAAACTTAGAGCAATGATGACTCTATATGGAATGCCTTCGGTAGTGTACAGTGACAATGATCTAGCATGGCATAGACATTAATGGAAACATCATGCTAGCTATCTTATGATCATGCAATGGCAATATAGAAGCTGTGGCACATGTCATGGTGGTAGTTGCATGGCAATATATCTCGGAATGGCTTTGGAAAATCCATAGTAGGTAGGTATGGTGGCTGTTTTGAGGGAGGCTATATGGTGGGTTTTGTGCACCGGCGAAAGTTGCACGACACTAAAGAAGATAGTGATGGTGGAAGGTGAAAGTGCATCTAAACCATGGACTCAACATTAGTCATGAAGAACTCATATACTTGTTGCAGAAGTTTTAGTAGTAATCGAAACAAAGCATTCAACACATACTCCTAGGGGAACGGTTGGTAGGTATAAACCATCGCGCGATCCCGACCGCCACACAAAGGATGACAATCAATAAACTAATCATGCTCAAACTTCATCACATAGCGGTTCACCATACGTGCATGCTACGGGAATCACTAACTTTAACACGAGTATTTCTAAATCCACAACACCATACTAACATAACTTAAATATTACCACAACCACATCTCAAAACTAATTGAGAGGAATCAAACTTCTCTAACTATTCAATGCACATGGAGATGGAAGTTTTCATATCCCTTTGGATAACTACCCCTTTTGAGACTACTTTCATAGCATAGATCAACTACCAAGCCACGCGCTTCCGTGCTCTAAAATATATAAGTGAAGCACACAGAGCAAAATCAACTATCTCAAAAGATATAAGTGAAGCACATGTGAGCAGAATTGTCTGACCAAAGGATATAAGTGAAGCTCGACAAAATCACGGTGAGTGCATGTCTCTCTCTTTAGGTGTGCAGCAAGGAAGATTGTGACACAACAAAAATAAAAGACTCCTACGATACAAGACGCTCCAAGCAAAACACATAACATGCGGTGAATAAAAATATAGCCCCAAGTAACGTTACTGATGGATTGAAGACGAAAGAGGGGATGCCTTCCCGGGGCATCACCAAGCTTAGGCTTTTACGACGTCCTTGAATCAACTTGGGGTGCCTTGGGAATCCCCAATCTTGAGATCTTGCCACTCTTTATCTCTTTGTCCATAAGAACTTCACCCAAAACTTGAAAACTTCACAACACGAAACTTAAACAGAAACTCGTGATATTATTAGTATAATAAAGCAAACCACCACTTCCTTAGGTACTGTAGAAAACTTAAATTCTACTTATGTTGATGTTGTGTTACTGTATTTTCAATCTTCGATGGCTAATACCCCCCGATACTATCCATACTTTCATCAAAATAAGCAACCAACTCAACAAAAACAGAATCTGTTAACAACTGACCAGTCTGTAGCAATCTGTATACTTTGTATACTTATGGTACTTACAAAATTCTGAAATATTACGACAGTCTGAAGAATTTGCCTAGCAATCAGCAGAAAAACAAATCAAGTCAAAAGCTCTTACATAAAAAAAATGAAAATTATTTTCGTGAGCAGAAAGTTTCTGTCTTTTCCAGCATGGCCAAACGATCATCCCCAAGACTAATCATAACGGTTTTACTTGGCACAAACGCAAAAGAAACACAAAAAAACACAATCATAAAAGAATTATGAAAGTGTGGAAAACATAAAATAGAAAGAAAAAGGATAGATTCGTTGGGTTGCCTCCCAACAAGCGCTATTGTTTAACACCCTTAGTTAGGCATAAGGTGATGGAATCACGTATAGTCATCTTTGGTGCTCAAACCATAAGTAGCCCTCATCATAGATTCATAAGGCAATCTTATTTTCTTTCTAGGAAAATGCTCCTTGCCCTTCTTTAGAGGAAATTGAAATCTAATATTCCCTTTCTTCATATCGATGATAGCACCAATAGTCCTTAGGAAAGGTCTACCAAGAATAATGGGACATGAAGGATTGCAATCTATGTCAAGTACAATAAAATTCACGGGTACATAGTTCTTATTTGCAACAATAAGAACATCATCGATCCTTCCCATGGGTTTCTTGATAGTAGAATCCGCAAGATGCAAATTAAGAGAGCACTCTTGAATCTCATGAAAACCAAGAATATCAGATAAAGATTTTGGAATCGCGGAAACACTAGCACCCAAATCACACAAAGCATTGCATTCATAGTTTTTGATTTTGATTTTGATAGTAGGTTCCCACTCATCATGAAGTTTTCTAAGTATAGAGACTTCTAATTCGAGTTTCTCTTCAAGAGATTTCATCATAGCATCCACGATATGTGCGGTAAAGGCTTTGCTTTGGCTATAAGCATGTGGAGAGTTTGCAATGGATTGCATCAAAGAAATGCATTCAAACAAGGAGCAACTATCATAATTGAATTCCTTGAAATCCAAAGTGAGAGTTTCATTACTACCCAATATTTTGATTTCTTCTACTCCACTCTCCACACCTTTATCATCAAGATAGATGGACTCCGAATCATTGGGGCGTTTTTAAACCAAAGTGGATTCATATCTAGCCCCTTCATCAATAGGTTTGACACGCAAAAACAAAGATTCAAGAGGAGTCACACCAAGCACTTTAAGATCTTCGTGATTTGCATCACTAGAACGCACCCTTTTAAACCATTCATGCCTAGCGCGAATTTGGGTTGTTCTTTCTTTGCTCTCATTCATGGAGACACGCATAGCTTTTAAAGTTTCATCCAAGTTAACCTTGGGAGGTTCACATCTAACTTTCAAAGCATCAATATCACAAGACATCCTATCAACACTCTTAGCCAAATCGTCTATTTTGAGTAGGTTTTCCTCTATGGACGCATTGAAAACCTTTTGAGAGTTGATGAACTCTTTGATATTACTCTCTAAGTCAGAGGGTAACTTTTTATGATTTCCATAAGTGTTGTTGTAGGAATTGCCATAATTATTAGAGGAGTTACTAGGAAAAGGCCTAGGAACATAGTTTCCTCTAAAAGCATTGTTGTTGCCAAAATTGTTCCGACCAACAAAATTAACGTCCAAACTAGCGTTGCTACTCTCAATCAAGGAAGATAGTGGCATGTCATTAGGATCTAAAAGAGCATTTCTACTAGCCACCAAATTCATCAACTCGTCCATCTTAGCACTAAGCGAGTTAATTTCTTCTATGGCGTGTACCTTTTTGCTAGCAGGTGACCTTTCAGTGTGCCACTGAGAGTAGTTGGTCATGATGTTGTCTAGGAGTTTTGTAGCGGCTCCTAACGTGATTTCCATGAACGTTCCACCTGAGGTGGAGTCCAAGATATTGCGAGAAGCAAAATTCAAACCAGCGTAAAAGATTTGTATAATCATCCACAAACTCAAGCCATGAGCGGGACAATTTCTAATCATTAACTTCATCCTCTCCCAAGATTGTGCAATGTGTTCATGATCAAGTTGCTTGAAATTCATGATATCATTACGTAGAGAGATAATCTTAGCCAGCGGAAAATACTTGGATATGTAAGCATCTTTGCACTTATCCCAAGAATCGATACTATTTTTAGGCAAAGAAGAAAACCAAGTTTTTGCGCGATCTCGCAACGAGAAAGGAAAAACCTTCAACTTAATCACGTCATTATCCACATCTCTTTTCTTTTGCATATCGCAAAGTTCAATGAAGGCATTGAGATGGGATGTGGCATCTTCACTAGGAAGGCAGAGAATTGCTCTTTCATAACAAGATTCAGCAAGGTAATGTTGATTTCATAATATTCCGCACTAGTGGCGGGAGCAATTCGAGTACTAATAAAATCATTATTATTGGTACTCGAGAAGTCGCAAAGTTTGGTGTTTTCAGCCATGATGACTTCAACAAACCAACAAGAACACAAGCAAGCAAGAAAACTGGCAAAGGAAAAAGGAAAAAAGGCAAAAAAACAAAACGGCAAAGAAGAAAGGCAAATGAAAACGACAAATGTGAAGTGGGGGAGAGGAAAACGAGAGGCAACTGGCAAAAAAAAGTAAATGCAAGAGATGAGTTTGTGACACCTACTTGGATAGATCTTGACTTGATCTCTCCTCCCCGCGCCAGAAATAGGCGTGTTGACGGGAGATTATTCTTGTCTTGATCTTCCTCGGCAAGCGATCCTCCTCCCCGGCAACGGTGCGAGAAATCCTTCTTCTACTACGACAACAAACCTTCCCTGACAACGGCGCCAGGAATCCTGCTGCTACGGGCTACGCCTATAGGGACTTCCTTGGCAAATATGCAAAGGATTTCCCCGCGACCTTGGAGCCTTGCATTGGTGTTCCCTTGAATAGGAAAGGGTGATGTGGCACAGCGGCGGTAAGTATTTCCCTCAGTTTGAGAACCAAGGTATCGATCCAGTGGGAGGATCGCGTCAAGTCACAAGTACCTGCACAAACACAAAGAGCTTGCACCCAACGCTATGAAGGGGTTGTCAATCCCTTATAGATTGTTTGCAAAGTGAGAACTGAAAGCAAAAAGTAAAAAAAGCAAAGTAAAAGTGAAAGTGGAGACGATAGTTGTGAATAGACCCGGGGGCCGTAGTGTTCACTAGTGGCTTCTCTCATGAAAGCAAATAGACGGTGGGTGAACGAATTACTATCGAGCAATTGATAGAACCGCGCAAAGTCATGACATTATCTATGGCAATGATTATATCTATAGGCATCACGTCCAAAACAAGTAGACCGATACTTTCTGCATCTACTACTATTACTCCACATGTCGACCGCTATCCAGCATGCATCTAGTGTATTAAGTTCAAAAGAACAGAGTAACGCCTTAAGCAAGATGACATGATGCAGATGGACAATCTCAAATCTATGATGAAAGCCCATCTTGTTACCCTTGATGGCAACAACATGATGCGTGCCTTGCTGCCCCTTCTGTCACTGGGAAAGGTCACCACACGATATGAACCCAAAACCAAGCACTTCTCCCATTGCAAGAATCATAGATCTAGTTGGCCAAACAAAACCCAAGACTCGGAGAGACTTACAAGGATATCAAATCATGCATATAAGAAATCAGCATAGACTCAAATATAATTCATAGATAATCTGATCACAAATCGACAATTCATCGGATTTCGAGAAACACACCGCCGAAGAAGATTACATCGGATAGATCTCCATGAAGATCATGGAAAACTTTGTATTGAAGATCCAAGAGAGAGAAGAAGCCATCTAGCTACTAACTACGGACCTGTAGGTCTGAAGTAGACTACTCACGAGTCATTGGAGGGGCGATGATGTTGATGTAGAAGCTCTCCAACTCCAAAGTCCCCTCCGGCAGGGCACCGGGAAGGGTCTCCAGATGAGATCTCGCGGAAACGGAAGCTTGCGGCGGCGGAAAAGTGTTTTCGTGGATGCCCCGATTTTGAAAGGGATTTTAGGGAATATATAGGCGAAAGAGCTAGGGCAGGGGAGCGCGAGGGAGGCCACAAGCCTGGTAGCCGCCGCCCCCCTGGTGGCGGCTACAGGGCTTGTGGGCCCCTTGTGGCTCTCCTGCCTTGGCCCTCAAGTCCCCCGATATTCTTCTGTTCCGGAAAATTTTATTTCGGGGATTTTATTCCGTTTGGACTCCGTTCCAAAATCAGATATGAAAAGAGTCAAAAACGCAGAAAAAATAGGAACTGACACTTGGCACTGAATTAATAAGTTAGTCCCAAAAAAGATATACAAGGTATATAAAACATCCAAGATTGACAAGATAACAGCGTGAAACCATCAAAAATTAAAGATACGCTTGAGACGTATCACCCGGCAGGATCGTCCTGCCGGAGCTCTAGATTGGTTCTGCTCAAGTTCCACCTCGTGGCGGCTGCGAATCCACGAAAAAGCTCCTCCCTGATTTTTTTTCCAGACGAAACCCTTCATATAGCATAAGAGGGGGGCCAGTAGGCCATCAGGCTGCCCACAAGCCCCCTAGGCGCGGCCAGGGGGGGGGGGGGTGGCCGCGCCTAGCAGGCTTGTGGCCACGTGCTGGCGCCCCTCTGGCCCTTCTTCGGCCCAGTATTTTTTATAAATCCGGAAAAATCCTCATTGATTTTTACGGCGTTTGGAGTTGCGCAGAATAGGTATGTCAAACTTGCTCCACTTCCAGGCCAGAATTCCAGCTGCCGGCATTCTACCTCTTCATGTAAACCTTGCAAAATAAGAGAGGATAGGCATAAGTATTGTACCGTGAAGTGAAATAACAGCCCAAGAAGCGATAAATATCAACATGAAAGCATGCTGCAAAATGGACGTATCAACCCACAACCTATTGATGATAGCTTTCCCGATGAGCAATTGAATGTCATCAATACTTCACGTAGTGCACCGTGGTATGCTGGTTATGCAAACTATATCGTTGCCAAATATATACCACCTAGTTTCACATACCAGCAAAAGAAGAAATTCTTCTTTGACTTGAGACATTACTTTCGGGATGATCCTCACCTTTATAAGGAAGGAGTAGATGGTGTTATTAGACGTTGTGTACCTGAACATGAACAGGGACAGATCCTACAGAAGTGTCACTCCGAGGCCTACGGAGGACACCATGCGGGAGATAGAACTGCACACAAGGTATTGCAATCAGGTTTCTATTGGCTCACTCTCTTCAAGGATGCCCGTAAGTTTGTCTTGTCTTGTGACGAATGTCAAAGAGTAGGTAATATCGGTAAACGTCAGGAAATTCCTATGAACTATTCGCTTGCCATTGAACCATGTTTGGGGCTTTGATTATATGGGACCTTTTCCAAAATCCAACGGCTATACTCATATCCTTGTTGCTGTTGATTACGTCACTAAGTGGGTAGAAGCTATCCCCACTAGTAGTGCTGATCACAACACTTCTATCAGGATGCTTAAAGAAGTTATTTTCCCTAGATTTGGAGTCCCTAGATATTTGATGACTGACGGTGGTTCACATCTCATTCATGGTTCTTTCCGTAAAACGCTTGCTAAGTACGATGTCAACCATAGAATTGCGTCCCCCTATCACCCTCAGTCCAGTGGTCAAGTAGAGCTAAGCAATAGAGAAATTAAACTAATTCTGCAAAAGACTGTCAACAGGTCTAGAAAGAATTGGTCTAAGAAGCTCGATGATGCACTGTGGGCTTATAGAACTGCCTATAAGAATGCCATGGGCATGTCTCCGTAGAAAATGGTGTACGGTAAAGCATGTCATTTACCTCTTGAGCTAGAGCATAAAACTTATTGAGCAATCAAAGAGCTCAACTTTGATTTCAAACTTGTTGGTGAGAAGAGGTTATTTGACATTAGCTCGCTTGATGAATGGAGAGCTCAGGCATATGAAAATGCCAAGTTGTTCAAAGAAAAGGTTAAGAGGTGGCATGATAAGAGGATACAAAAGCGAGAGTTCAATGTAGGTGATTATGTCTTGCTATATAATTCTCGTTTAAGATTTTTTGCAGGCAAGCTTCTCTATAAATGGGAAGGTCCCTATATTGTTGAGGAAGTATATCATTCCGGTGCTATCAAGATCAACAACACGGAAGGTAATTGTCCGAGAGTTGTAAATGGGCAGAGAATCAAGCATTATATCTCAGGTACTCCCATAAATGTTGAAAGCAATATCATCAATATCATAACTCCGAAAGAATACCTAAGGGATGTTTATCAGCCTGTTTCAGATTCCGAAAACGAACAGGTATGTGATTCGGTAAGAAAACAGACTGCAAAACTTTTCTAGTAGGAATTTTTCTCCGTTTTGAATTTTTTGAAAAAATAGAAAATTGGAAGTAGTCCGGAAAGCGTGCGAGGAGGCGACAAGCCTGCCAGGCGCGGGCCCACCCCCTGGCCGCGCCAGGGGGGCTTGTGGCCACCTCGTGTGCCTCCCGGACTCCGTTTCTGTGTGGAGTACTCCTTCTAGTCTGGAAAAAATCATTATATATTCTCCCGTAAGGTCTGACCCTCGTATCACGCGAATTTCCTTTGTTTTCGTTTCGAGCCTGTTATTGTTGCAGATCTAGATTGCTATGACGTCCCCAAAAGCTCCGAAGGACAAGATCTTCGAGAAGGTCATCAATCCCTACTTCACGGGAGTGCTGCAACACCCTCACTCTATCGAGATGCGTGAGGGGTTGTTGCACATCCGTGATGTTGAGGGGCCCAAGAAGACCGGGAGCATGGAGGCGAGGCTCTAAGCAATGGAGCAACAGGTATTCAAGTGCCAAGGGATGGTGGAGCGTGGACTCAACGCCAACCACATGATGATCACGGAGTTCACCAGCAAGCACAGGATCAATGCCAATGACATTGGGAAGCACCTCGCTAGGCTCTATGACAGGATTGATCACCTCCAGGACCAGATTTATGACATGCAGAACCAAAACTGTGAGTATGAGTATAGATTTAAATCAATACGGTTGGCTGCATAATTGAGGATTCCGGAGACTCGTTCATCTTTCCTTGATGGAGAACCTATGCCTTGGAAGACGGAGGATCAAACCCATGTCGCAACAACTCCACCACCACCATCTCCAAAGGAAGACAACTAAGCATGGGTATGGGCAATCCCCTTGGCTTGTGCCAAGCTTGGGGGAGTTGCCCCGGTATCGTATCACCATCACATATTTTGCCTTTACCTTTGTTTTAGTTTGTTCCTTTTCAGTTTTCCTTTTCTCTAGTAGATTAAAAGTCTTAGTGTTTTAGTCTTGAGTTTTGCTTTGTGTCACCCCCGATGTATTCGAGCTCGTGAGCCATATAATAAAGAGTGTCTTAGTTGAGGGCTTTGCCTCTTGCCATGATCAAAAGAGTGAGAGAAGAACAAAAGCATGAAAGATCATGTAATAATCTTATGGGAAGTGATGGCTTCACATATAAGAAGAATGTTGATTGAAACTTGTTGAGGGTAGACAAACGTAGACCTTGGTCATTGTTGCAATTAATAGGAAGTGATAAAGAAGGAGAGGTTCACATATAAATACATCATCTTTGGCACCATCTATGATTGTGAACACTCACTAAACTATTGCATGCTTAGAACTAGACGTTGGACAAGGAAGACAACATAATGAATTGTGTTTGCTTGGTTCCGAACAATGTTATATGATTAGAGATCCCTTAGCATGTGGCGATTGCTTCCACCTCATATTAGCCAAAACTCCCGCACCAAGTAGAGATACTACTTGTGCATCCATAAACCTTCAACTCAGTTTTGCCATGAGAGTCCACGATACCTACATATGGATTGGATAAGATCCCTCAAGTAAGTTGTCATTGGTGCAAGAAATAAAAATTGCTCCCTAATATGTATGATCTATTAGTGTGTGAAAAATAAGCTTTGTACGAACGTGTGATGAGGAAGACATAAAAGCGACAGACTGCATAATAAAGTTCTTTATCACAGGAGGCAATATAAAGTGACGTTCCTCCACACTAAGAGGACACGCATCCAAACCTCAAAAGCGCATGACAATCTCTGCTTCCCTCTGCGAAGGGCCTATCTTGTACCTTTACTTTTTGCCCTTGAAAGTGTCATGGTGATCTTCACCAATTCCTTGCTTCGCCTTTATCTTGGCTAACGTCATGTGCTTGGGAAAGATCTATATTCATATGTCAACTTGGAAGTAATATTCATGAATTATTATTGTTGACATTACCCTTGAGGTGAGCAGTTGGGAGGCAAAACTATAAGCCCCTATCTTTCTCTGTGTTCAGCTGAAACTTTGATCTCATGAGTACCACGTGTGTTGTAGCAATTGTAGAGAACGAAAAGATGATTGAGTATGTGGATTTGCTTTACAAGGTCTTATTTGACTCTTTCTGATGTTGTGATAAATTGCAATTGCTTCAATGAGTAAAGGCTATCGGTTGCTATTTCTTGGTACGGTTCTTGATCCATACTTTACTTTGTGAACGAATTGTCACTTTAGCATGAGAGATTATATGTTGGTATTGTTGTTCTGATCATGATCATGATGCATGTATGTTCGTATCTTGTTTTGTCGACACCTCTCTCCCTAAACATGTGGGCATATTTATTGAACTCGGCTTTCGCTTGAGGACAAGCGAGGTCTAAGCTTGGGGGAGTTGATACGTCCATTTTGCATCATGCTTTCATGTTGATATTTATTGCTTTTTGGGCTGTTATTTCACTTCACGGTACAATACTTATGCCTTTTCTCTCTTATTTTGCAAGGTCTACATGAAGAGGGAGAATGCCGGCAGCTGGAATTCTGGCCTGAAAAAGGAGCAAGTTTGAGATGCCTATTCTGCGCAACTCCAAAAGCCGTGAAAATCAACGTGGAATTTTTTGGGAATATGTAAAAAATAATGGGACGAAGAAGTGTGAGAGGGGCGCCAACAGGTGGCCACAAGCCTGCTAGGCGCGGCAACCCCCTGGCCGCGCCTAGGGGGCTTGTGGGCTCCCTGCTGGCCCACTGGCCCCATCTTCTGCTATCTGAAGGGTTTCCTTCCGAAAAAAATCAGGAGGAGGCTTTTTCGAGGATTCGCCGCCGCCACGAGGTGGAACTTGAGCAGAACCAATCTAGAGCTCCGGCAGGACGATCCTGCCGGGGAAACTTCCCTCCCAGAGGGGGAAATCGTCACCATCGTCATCACCAACACTCCTCTCATCGGAGGGGACTCATCACCATCCACATCTTCATCATCACCATCTCATCTCCAAACCCTAGTTCATCACTTGTAACCAATCTCCATCTCGCGACTCCGATTGGTACTTGTAAGGTTGCTAGTAGTGTTCATTACTCTTTGTAGTTGATGCTAGTTGGATTATTTGGTGGAAGAGTTTATGTTCAGATCCTTGATGCTACTCATTACCTCTCTGGTCATGAATATGATTATGCTTTGTGAGTAGTTTCTTTTGTTCCTGAGGACATGGGATAAGTAATGCTAATAATAGTCATGTGAATTTGGTATTCGTTCGATATTTTGATGTGTTGTATATTGTTTTTCCTCTAGTGGTGTTATGTGAACGTCGACTACATAACACTTCACCATTATTTGGGCCTAGAGGAAGGCATTGGGAAGTAGTAAGTAGATGATGGGTTGCTAGAGTGACAGAAGCTTAAACCCTAGTTTATGCGTTGCTTCGTAAGGGGCTGATTTGGATCCACTAGTTTAATGCTATGGTTAGACTTTGTCTTAATTCTTCTTTCATAGTTTCGGATGCTTGCGAGAGGGGTTAATCATAAGTGGAATGCTTGTCCAAGTAAGGGCAGTACCCAAGCGCCGGTCCACCCACATATCAAACTATCAAAGTAACGAATGCGAATCATATGAACATGATGAAAACTTGCATGACAGAAATTCCCGTGTGTCCTCGGGAGCGTTTTTCCTCCTATAAGACTTTGTCCAGGCTTGTCCCTTGCTACAAAAGGGATTGGGCCACCTTGCTGCACCGTTGCTACTTTTGTTACTTGTTGCTTGCTATGAATCATCTCACCACACATCTACTTGTTACCGATAATTTCAGTGCTTGCAGATATTACCTTGCTGAAAACCACTTGTCGGATCCTTCTGCTCCTCGTTGGGTTCGACACTCTTACTTATCGAGAGGACTATGATAGATCCCCTATACTTGTGGGTCATCAGACACCACCTCTTGCTAGAAATTTTGATGTGTCGCATGTGCTTGATGATGCTACTTCTGCTGTCCATGATGCTTGTGATGATGCTATGCTTGGTACTGCTTTGCCACTAGGTGCATTTCTTGATGCACAAATTGTTAGAGTTGCTGCTAGATGCGATGATACTTCCGAAACTGCTGAGATTGTTGAAGTAGAACCTGCTATTTTGCCTGTTTGAACTAGCTCTCCTAGATATGAATTGCCTGATATGCCTGAGGGTTATGTTATGGAGGGAGAGATAGCTGAGGACTTTCTTGCTTGTAAGGGTAGCTATGATGTTGAGAAATTACCGCGCAAGTGGAAAGAAAAAATCTTTGAACGATAGGATGAAATACGACCCGAAGTTTACTACTTCGCCTATCTTTGTGACCGATAAGGATTATGAATTCTCTGTCGACCCTCAGTTAATCACTCTGGTCGAATCTGATCCTTTTCACGGTTATGAGTCTGAAACGGTTATAGCCCATCTTACCAAACTGCATGATATAGCCACCTTATTCATTAGTGAGGAAAAGATCCGCCACTACTATATCCTTAAGCTGTTTCCTTTCTCGCTAAAGGATGATGCTAAAACTTGGTTCACTTATCTTGCTCCTGGTTTTGTGCGTAGTCCCTAGGATATGATCTACTACTTCTCTGAGAAATATTTCCCTACCCATAAGAAGCAAGCTGCCTTGCAGGAAATATACAACTTTGCGCAAGTTGAAGAAGAGAGTCTCCCACAAGCTTGGGGGAGGCTTGTCCAACTACTTAATGCTTTGCCTGATCACCCTCTTGAGAAGAATGAAATACTTGATATCTTCTATAATGGACTTACCGATGCTTCTAAAGACCACCTAGATAGTTGTGCCGGTTGTGTTTTTAGGGAACGAACTGTAGAACAAGCTGAGATCCTATTGAATAATATCTTGTTCAATGAGAATGCTTGGACTATTCCCGAACCACCTCCGAAGCCAACTCCAAAGAAAAGAGGTATTCTATTCCTTAGCCCTGAAGATATGCAAGAAGCTAAGAAATCTATGAAAGAGAAAGGCATTAAATCTGAAGATGTCAAAAATCTACCACCTATCGAAGAGATCTATGGTCTTGATAACCCGATACAGGTGGTAGAGGTAAATTCTCTTCGTAGGTTCGATGAGAGTAATATTCCTTTTGATAAACCTGCTAGCTTATGCCTAGATGAATTTGATAACCTTGTTGCCAAACAATAAAGTTTCAATGATTATGTTAACAGACAATTGGAATAGAATGCTCGTATGCTTAGTCATTTAAGTGCTTGTGTGGACAGAAATGTCAATGATCTTAAGCTTCTGAGTAAACATGCCTCGATGGTTACTACTCAAGTAGAACAAGTACTTAAGGCTCAAAATGACTTGCTCAATGAGTTGAATGACAATTCTATCAGAGTCTTCACTAGAGGCGGTAGAATGACCCAGGAACCTTTGTATCCTGAGGGTCATCCTAAGAGAATTGAACAAGATTACCAAGGAGTTAGCACCGAGGCACCTAGTCATCCTAGAAAGAAAAGGAAAGATGATAGGAACTTGCACGCTAGCAACCCTGTTGCTGTTACACATGAAAATCCAAATGATGCCTCTGTTTCTGATGCCGAAACACAATCTGGTGATGAACATGAGCCTAATGATAATATCGATAGTGATGTTCATGATGATGCTCAACCTAGCAATGATAAGGATGTGGAGATTGAACCTGTTGATCTTGATAACCCACAGCCTAATAATAAGAGTTACGATAAGAATGACTTCGCTGCTAGGAAGCATGGTAAAGAAAGGGAACCATGGGTTCAGAAACCCATGCCCTTTCCTCCCAAACCATCCAAGAAAAAGGATGATGAGGATTTTGAGCCATTTGTTGAAATGATTAGACCTGTCTTTTGATGAGTCCATTTTGCATCATGCTTTCATGTTGATATTTATCGCTTTATGGGATGTTATTACATTTCACGGTACAATACTTATGCCTTTTCTCTCTTATTTTGCAAGGTTTACATGAAGAGGGAGAATGCCGGCAGCTGGAATTCTGGCCTGAAAAAGGAGCAAGTTTGAGATACCTATTCTGCGCAACTCCAAAAGCCGTGAAAATCAACGAGGATTTATTTTGGAATTTACAAAAAATACTGGGCCGAAGAAGTACCACAGGGGAGCCAACAGGAGGCCACAAGCCTGCTAGGCACGGCCTCCCCCTGGTCACGCCTAGGGGGCTTGTGGGCTCCCAGCTGGCCCTCTGCCCCCCACTTTTGCTACAAGAAGGGTTTCATTCCAGAAAAAAAATCAAGAGGAGGCTTTTCGGAGGATTCGCCGCCGCCACGAGGCGGAACTTGAGCAGAACCAATCTAGAGCTCCGGCAGGACAATCCTGCAGGGGAAACTTCCCTCCCAGAGGGGGAAATCGTCGCCATCGTCATCACCAACACTCCTCTCATTGGAGGGGACTCGTCACCACCAACATCTTCATCAGCACCATATCATCTCCAAACCCTAGTTCATCTCTTGTAACCAATCTCCGTCTCACGACTCTGATTGGTACTTGTAAGGTTGCTAGTAGTGTTAATTACTCTTTGTAGTTGATGCTAGTTGGATTACTTGGTGGAAGATTATATGTTAAGATCTTTGATGCTACTCATTACCTCTCTGGCCGTGATTATGTTTATGCTTTGTGAGTAGTTACTTTTGTTCCTGAGGACATGGGATAAGTCTTGCTATAAGTAGTCATATGAATTTGGTATTCGTTCGATAATTTGATGTGTTGTATGTTGTTTTTCCTCTAGTGGTGTTATGTGAACGTCGACTACATAACACTTCACCATTATTTGGGCCTAGAGGAAGGCATTGGGGAGTGGTAAGTAGATTATGGGTTGCTAGAGTGACAGAAGCTTAAACCCTAGTTTATGCGTTGCTTCGTAAGGGGCTGATTTGGATCCACTAGTTTAATGCTATGGTTAGACTTTGTCTTAATTCTTGTTTCGTAGTTGCAGATGCTTGCGGGAGGGGTTAATCATAAGTGGGATGCTTGTCCAAGTAAGGTGTAATGCCCCAAGAGTGTAGCTTTCCCTTTTTGTAACCTTCTCCATGTGGGTCCAACTTGTCATTGATATGAGAGCTTCTATGTGTTATGATTTCATGTGTCACCTTGCATTGTTCTTCCTTTGCATGCATGCATCACCATCATGTCATCCTTGTCTTGTGTTGGTGCCTTGTGGATCCATGTGTGTATGTGATTTGATGTATATGTCATGTGATGATAGTGTGTGTGAGAGTTGGAGTGGTGCAATTGCTAGTAGGAAACCATGTTGGTTTGCACTAGGGTTTTAGAAAACTTCCCCCTCTCTAATTCATCTCAAGGTCAAGTTTCACTTGATCCTTTCCTGTTTTAAAAATGTCCTTGATTTATTATATTTTGTGGTCTTTGTGAGCAAGTGAATTTGCTGTTTTGGTCCAAGTTTTACAGCTGCAAAATATTCACAAAACTGCCCAACATATTCTGCTTTGTAAATATTTAGAGGCTCCTAAAATTCCTTTTTTATTTTTCTTAAATAGGTTATATTTTCTTCTGACCAGGGGTGTGCTAGTTTTATTTTTAGATTTATATGTTTAGCCTGTGCATTTGTTTCTTTTCCTGGTCTTGGTTTATTTAATAAACCTAGAGGTTTATTTTTTCCTCTTATATCGCGCCACTGGTGGGCTCCCTCCCCCCTGCGTGGCCCATTTCCTTCCCTGTCCCGTGCGGCAGCCCAGCTAGCGCGTCCCTCTTCTTCTTCAGACGGCGTCCCCCTCCCCGCGCTGCTTTCCGTCAGGGTCCCGAGAGAGAGAGAGAGAGAGCACCAGAGATGATGGCGCCGTCCCATGAGAGGCCCCATAAAGCATTGGCGTCCGTGCCCCTCCTTTCCCTAGGGTTCCGCGTCCCCTCTTTGCGCCGCCGCCACCTCCCTCCATCTCCCTCCATCTCTCCTTCCCCCTCAGGTAAGGGCTCTGTAGCTAGGTTGCAGAGAGAGAGAGAGATAAGTGCACCGCGACGTCTGCCGTGCTCCCGTCGTCTCCGGGGCCGGCCACCATGTCCAGGAGCTCGGGGAAGGTGTCCGCGCTGCATTTCCGTCCTCGGTGAGGCCGGGGAGCAACCTCACCGATGGGCAGGAGCTTGCCAACGACGTGTTCCCGATGTCTTCCTCCCTGTTCCTTTTCTTCGGTCTGCAGCAGGCCGTCTCCTTCAGATCTTCGCCGTCTTCATGAGGCTGCTTCATCGATCGCCCTCTTCTTCCTTCCCCTAGGTGAGCTAGCTCTTCTATCCCTTCCCCCTCGATTAGATCCAGCCGTAGCTAGTTGCCGTGCTTCTCTGTTCAGAGAAGAGAGCGGTTGGTTCCCTGTAGATGTTGTGTGTGGTGTGCTCGGTAGATGTATGTGCAGAGCAGAGGCTTTCCTCGCAGTGTAGGTGTACTCCCCCTTCCCTGCGGGCGTGGCAGTAGCGTCAGTAGAGTAGCGTCCATCTCCGGCGACATCTCTGTCGTCGGCTCGCTGTGCAGAGTAGAGCATGGCGTCGTGTTAGTATACCTTGTTCACTAGCTTGGTTCTGTCAAGACTTCGAGCGTAGCGTAGTGGCACATATTGTGTGTGTCTGTCTGTAGTTGTAGGTGGGCGTGGGTTCGAGTCCCAGGGTTGCCACCCCGGCCCCTTTTATTTCTCTTTTATTCGGCACAGTAGCTTAGCAGCAGCAGAGGCAGCTTAGCTTGGTTGCCCCCCTATTCTGTCGAAGCCGAGCACCTCAGCCCAGTGGTATTGTTGCAGTGTTGTGTTCCAAGGGTCTAGGGTTCGATCCCTCACCCCATTTCTTTTATTTTTTTTCCTTTTCTTTTGTTTTACTTTCTTGCTTGCACATGTATGTTCGTATTTTTGGCTGCAGTTGCTTGGATGACATATGTGTCATTTATCTTAGCCCTCAACAGCATGTGATCCCTAGTGTATTTGCTACTATGTTAGATAGCATGTGTAGTCCATATATGTATGTGTAGATTAGTTCTTGGTAGAAGTGCATGTGTGGGTGGATTGACATATATGTATGTGTAGAATCATATGTGTGTGTGTGCACATTGTGGGTGCATGGCACTAAGGTGGTGTATCCATGTTGTGCAAGTGAGATGCATGTGTGGGTGTTTTCCCATGTGGATGTTATATGTGTGTGTGTCCTATCTTGTGCAAGATGTGTTGTGTGTGTGTGTGTGTTTCACACATGACCAAGGCATGAAGTGTCTTGGAGAGCACATGAGCAAGTTGTATGTGGAGGTGCAGGATGCATTTGTGAGCATAAGGTAGTGGGTGTTCTTTTTAGCATGTGTAGGTGCTTTCTTGCTTGTGCTTGTTGTGTGTGGTGAATGGTGATGTGCTAAAAGCACATGAACATGAGGTCACCCGTCATGTCACCATTGGGCTTGTGAGAGTGTGCATATGCTTGTGTAGGTGTTGTTCTAGTGAATAGCACATGTGATGATGCACTATTCACTATGTGTGATTCCATGTAGTTTTTCTTCTCTAGTTTGTGCCCATTTGTTCTATGCAAGTGCCCATGTATTATATATGTTTTTAGGGTAGAAACATCCCAGGAATCCATTGGTGAAGTCAGTTTTGCCTTTGGAACACTTTCTGGGAATGTCTTTTTTCAGATTTGTTCAATGTTTGGAGCTTGGTTCCATGAGATGTGGTGAGCCCAAGAGGTCGATTCCTTGTTGTGGCATTAGAGGGTGATCCCCTCTATGGTATGTTGGTTTTGTTTCATTCTTAGTAGTTCTTATGTGCAAGTTGTGCCTAGTCAAAGTAGGCATGTGGCTGAAATTCCAGATTAGTGAAAATCTGTGATTTTCACTAAGTGTGAGAATCTGCTTATATTTTCTTCTCCTGTTGTTTTGCTTGTGGAGGTCCATGTGTTGTGAATCAGCCATTGCTATCAACTGGGAAGTTGTAGCTTTTGTGCTTGTCTAGCTCTTGTAAATTTTCATTCCATTTGGAGTCCTGTAGATATTGTTTTGGGAGCTGTCAAAATGCTTTAGAGCATAAATAGCTAGTGAGAATCTGGAACTTTCACTAAGTCCCTGAAAACTGATATTTTTGGCCAAGTTAGCAGCTCTGTAACTTTCTGTGTGTAACTCCTTTGAATTAGCTTGTTGCTCATGCTTGTAGTATTTTTGAATAGCTTCTGCCACATATCCTATTTGGCATGTTTGGGTGGCTGTAGGTGCTTTGCATGTAGCTCTCAAAAGGCTATGATGCTGTTTATGGCAGCATGTATAGTTTTGATGTTTTGATGCTTGTGAGTGCATAGTTGATGGTGTGGTGATATTCCTTGCACCACCCCATCCATGTTGGTTTGTTTTATGTCTTGGCAACCTAGAAATACCAGAAGTATGCCATTGGTGTGTGTTGTGATGATCTGGATATGTAGGACGTCATTTCTTGTTTTGTTGTTTCCCGTTGATCCGTAGTCCGTTTGTAACGTTCTTTATATGTTTTTGCATCGTTTTTGTGTGACGCATCTGATCGTGTCATTCTAATGCATGTAAAGATAGCTTAGAGTGCAGTTCTGTCCAGGAACTTGTATTACATCTCATGCATGTGCAAGTGAGTAGAATAGAGATGCATGTTCATTTTCATCTCATGCATTATGTGCTTGTTGCATCTTGAGGGTTGTTGTTCATTGTATGTTATTTTTATGTTGGGTAGCACCGGGATTGTAGAACGAGTACGTGGATCCGGGAGAGTACGTGCAGGACGAACAAGAGCAGTTCCAAGCTGAGGATATCACAGGCAAGATGATATGACCTTGATTCCATCTCTAGACTTGTTATGCTAGATTACGTTTCCTTTGTCATATGCTCGCTGCCTACCACCAAAATAATTGCCTTCTGATATTGCCATGAAACCAAACACTTATCCCTTCCTAGCAAATCTTGAATGGCTAAGTAGGCTTTGCTAAGCGTCTAATGTTAGCGTTGCTAGTTGCAGGTGCAATTGTCTCATGTGATAACATGAGTTTGATATCATTATATTATTCTGTTATTTAATTAATGCACCTATATACTTGGTAAATAATAGAAGTCCTAGCCTTTTGCCGGGTGCTTTGTTCCGTTATTGCCTCCATAGTTACCGGCTACCGGTGTTTGATTCCATAACTCATCGCTCCTAACACGTTCGGGGTTGTTATGGGGACCCCCTTGATAAATCGCGTAGTGTTAAGACTTGTCCGGCAGGACCCAACATTGGTGTTAATTTGCTAATCACTTAAAAATAATCTGCATAGGGAATAGCTACCCCGAGGAATTTAATCAACAACCCGGGCCAGTGCTCCTCATGAGTGTTGGTCCAAGCTAGAGTCGTGTGCGGGGCCAACCCGGGGCAACTCAGGAGATGTCTATCAGGCCACTATACGCTGTGCTCATCCGGTGTGTCCTGAGACTGAGATACGCGGCTCTTATCAGGGTCGTCGACACGTCGGGAGGTCCTGCTAGTCTTGTCTTACCTTAGCGACATATCTTGCGTATAGGAATCCTGGTGAAGCTTTGGTTCTCCCCAAAGTTGAGGTTTTCCTCTAAGGAATCCGACGAGATCACGAGATTCGTGATAGAGGATTACTTTGCGGCCTGTGACCATTTGTGATGGACTAGTTGGAGCACCCCTGCAGGGCTTAATCTTTCGGAAAGCCGTGTCCGCGGTTATGTGGCAACTTGGAATATTTGTTTACATCCGGTTATAGATAATTTAAACATAATCTAATAAAATTGCCAACTGTGTGCGTAACCGTGAATGTCCCCTTCGAAGACCTCTCTTCAACCGGGAACACAGTGGGGTTATGATTGATGTAAGTAGGTGTTCAGGATCACTTAGTGATCAGTTAAACTTCGACCGCTAGTATAGACCACCTTCAATACATGTTCTACGTAAGTTAGCCACTATAAAGCTTAGGATGCTGCAACCTAAATACTCCACCTTCCTTACCTAATAACTTGACTAGTTCTGGCACCGAGGTCATAGTTTGCCGAGTCCCCGTGGCTCATAGATTCCTTCAAAACACCAACAGGTTCAGGTACCCCCGAGACATGTGATCCCGACGGCACGCAGCTGGCATGGCAGTACGATGTGGAGAACGACCATCTGTACGTGAACTATCCAGAAGACTGAGGCGTGGTCATGATCGTGGGCAAGCATGCAAGTTAGCATAGTCATTTCTCATGTTTTGTAGTCCGTAGCGGAACAACCTTGTTTAGATGCGTGATGTAACTCTGATATATTTATGAGATGGCAGTTGAATCCCTTATTGTCATTCTACTATTATTATGTATGTGCTATGTTACCGTGCTTGCGAAACGCTTAGATGCGCTTCTTTCCAATTCAGGGCCTCGTTCCCTAAATCAGAAAGGACCGCATCTTAGTCGTTGCAAGTTGGTAATTAGAGCCTTACGACCATAGGAGCCTTTGTGTGATCGTACTTGGCCGAGTCGAGTCTAGTAAATGTTTTGAGTCTTAGTTATATCGGAGAGTAGGATTCTTTTTTTCTCCTCTTCCATGCTGTGGTGATGTTCCCGACTTAGGAAATCTTAATTCTACTCTTCTTCTCGCTCAATTTTTTAGGATCACGCGGGTATATGTGAAATCTATATGATCTCGATGTGACGGAGTTCTGTCTTGGTGCCTCCTGTCTGCCTTGATTTCTTCCGGGGAGTTGAGCTCCAGGGGATTCTTGCACACATCGCCATCATTCAGATTTTTGAGTATCTAAGGACGAAGGATGTTCGTAATTGCTTCAATACTAGTAGTGGCGAGATAACCCCGATGTCCCCAGTACTGGTGCAGATTGTTCGGGAGTACTGCCGTACTTTGTATTGTTGTGATCATGAGGGTCTGTTGTAGATGAAGGTCCGAGATTCTGGTTGTGTGTTGACGGATGTGATACAGGTGACGGGTTAGTATAGGAGTTGTGTGATATTACTCCTTGTATCCATGTACCAGATTGCATGACCAGATATTTCGGGAATTCATAGGTGGGATATCAAGTAGTAACTTATAGGGCAATCTTCCTACAAATGCATGATGTGAGGTTGGGATTCAATGTTCAGTGGGTATGTTTGTTCACGGTCATTTTACAGCGGTTCTCATTGTGTCTTAAAGAGTCCTTGTAGCTCCCTACGACTCGGGGATACTTCGTAAGTCGTGTGCACTACCTTGCACAGGATGGCTACTGTAAATTCGAGCCCGTGCGATCTTATCCATGAAGATATCGGATGAAATCTCGATCATATGTTTGTTCCGATCAATTCTAGCTCATACTTGTTTGCAAGTGTTCTTAATCAGAATTTTGTCGACCGTCACTTTGAGGAAGCATTCTTACTATTTCGTTCGAGTGCAGTTGCTATATTCCTGTTCAGATATTCCTGTCATTTTGATTCAACTATATCTTCAAGTTATTCTGTGGGCTAATGTGTTGTCCGTCTTCAGGATGGCTCCACTAACTCGTCAGAACCCAGGGCGTGAGGATGTGCTGCCACCACCTCCTCCTCCGGAGAACCCTCCTCCGCCGCCGCCTCCTCCTGCAGAGGCTTGGCAAGCGGTGGTGGCTGCTACAAATGCAAACACTCAGATGATGCTACAGTTGTTGCAAGAGAGGGCTAATCAGCAGCAAGGCAATTTCGAGCATGGTGGCAATCAGTTTGCTAATCTGAGTCAGTTCCTGTCAAATCAGCCGAAGACTTTCACTTCCTGTAACCAGCCGTTTGATGCTGAGGATTGGATCCGCGACATGAACAAGCATTTTGAGTGCAGCAATGTTCGTCCTGAGGATTTCGTCAAGTTTGCTAAATTCCAGCTGAAGGGGCAAGCATCTATCTGGTGGCAACAGTTGAAGGATTCCAGGGGCGCTAGAGTGATCACTTGGGATGAGTTCTGCCGTGACTTCAGATCCCACTACACTCCGTCCAGCTTTGTGGAGGAAATGCGTGAGAAGTTCAGGCGCTTGAAGCAGGGTGGTTACTCCGTGTACAAGTACAACGTCGAGTTCCATGAGCTAGCCCGATACGCCTTGCAGGATATCCCTGATCAGAAGAGCAAGATTTATCAGTTCATAGGTGGCTTGAAAGAAGATTTGCAGTTGGCTCTCGCTTTGCACGATCCTGAGGAGTTCGACAAGTTCTACAAATTAGCTCTCAGGGCAGAGGCAGCCTTGCTCAGGGTGGAGAATTCTAAGAAGCGCTTCAGAGATTCCAGCTCTTCCTCAACTCACATGGTTCAGAAGCAACAGAAGTTTTGGCTGTCTCCTCCTCCTCCTCGGCACTCGTAGCAGCTCAAGCATTCTGGTGGCCGTGGTTCTTCCCATCCACCCAACCCAGTCTTTCAGCAGAGATTCCAGCATCAGAAGCAAGGGCCTCCTCACACACAGTACCATCAGCCAGCAGATGTTACTTGTCACAAGTGTGGGCAGAAGGGTGATACGTCCATTTTGCATCATGTTTTCATGTTGATATTTATCGCTTCTTGGGCTGTTATTTCACTTCATGATACAATTCTTATGCCTTTTCTTTCTTATTTTGCAAGGATTACATGAAGAGGGAGAACACCGACAGCTGGAATTCTGGCCTGAAAGTGGAGCAAGTTTGAGATACCTATTCCGCGCAACTCCAAATGCCGTAAAAATGAACGAGGATTTTTTTCGTATTTATAAAAAATACTGGGCGGAAGAAGCGCCAGAGGGGCGCCAGGGGGTGGCCACAAGCCTGCACGGTGTGGCCACCCCCCAGGCCGCGCCATGAGGGCTTGTGGGCACCCTGCTAGCCCAGTTGCCCCCTCTTTTGCTATATGAAGGGTTTCGTCCAGGAAAAAAAAATCAAGGAGGAGCTTTTTCGTGGTTTCGCCGCCGCCACGAGGCAGAACTTCAGCAGAACCAATCTAGAGCTCTGGCAGGACGATCCTGCCGGGGAAACTTCCCTCCCAGAGGGGGAAATCGTCACCATCGTCATCACCAACACTCCTCTCATCGGAGGGGACTCGTCACCATCAACATCTTAATAAGCACCATCTCATCTCCAAACCCTAGTTCATCACTTGTAACCAATCTCCGTCTCGCGACTCCGATTGGTACTTGTAAGGTTGCTAGTAGTGTTGATTACTCTTTGTAGTTGATGCTAGTTGGATTACTTGGTGGACGAGTTTAGGTTCAGATCCTTGATGCTACTCATTACCTCTCTGGTCATGAATATGACTATGCTTTGTGAGTAGTTACTTTTGTTCCTGAGGACATGGGATAAGTCATGCTAATAGTAGTCATGTGAATTTGGTATTCGTTCGGTAATTTGATATGTTGTATGTTGTTTTTCCTCTAGTGGTGATATGTGAACGTCGACTACATAACACTTCACCATTATTTGGGCCTAGAGGAAGGCATTGGGAAGTAGTAAGTAGATGATGGGCTGCTAGAGTGACAGAAGCTTAAACCCTAGTTTATGCGTTGCTTCGTAAGGGGCTGATTTGGATCCACTAGTTTAATGCTATGGTTAGACTGTCTTAATTCTTCTTTCGTAGTTGCGGATGCTTGCGAGAGGGGTTAATCATAAGTGGGATGCTTGTCCAAGTAAGGGCAGTACCCAAGCGCCGGTCCACCCACGTATCAAACTATCAAAGTAACAAACGCGAATCATATGAACATGATGAAACTAGCATGACAGAAATTCCCGTGTGTCCTCGGGAGCGTTTTTCCTCCTATAAGACTTTGTTCAGGCTTCTCCCTTGCTACAAAAGGGATTGGGCCACCTTGCTGCACCGTTGCTACTTTTGTTACTTGTTGCTTGCTATGAATCATCTCACCACACAACTACCTGTTATCGATAATTTCAGTGCTTGCAGATATTACCTTGCTGAAAACCACTTGTCAGATCCTTCTGCTCCTCGTTGGGTATGCTTGAGAAACTGCTGGCTAATCCTTTTACACGAGATGGAACATCACATCCAGACTTGCATCTAATCTATGTAGATGAAGTTTGTGGTTTGTTTAAGCTTTCAGATGTGCCCGAGGATGAGGTCAAGAAGAAGGTCTTTCCGTTATCTTTGAAGGAGAAGGCGTTGATATGGTATAGGCTATGTGATGATACTGGATCATGGGACTACAATCGGTTGAAATTGGAATTTCATGAAAAGTTTTATCCTATGCATTTAGTACATCGTGATCGGAATTATATTTATAATTTTTGGCCTCGTGACAGAGAAAGCATTGCTCAAGCTTGGGGGAGGCTTAAATCAATGTTATATTCATGCCCCAATCATGAGCTCTGGAGAGAAATTATCATTCACAACTTCTATGCTCGGCTTTCTCATGATGATCGCACCATGTTGACAGTTCTTGTACCGGTTCTTTTATGAAGAGAGATATTGACTTCAAATGGAATTTATTGGAGATAATTAAACGCAACTCTGAAGATTGGGAGCTTGAAGAAGGTAAGGAGTCAGGTATGAATTTCACGTTTGATTTCGTTAAATCCTTTGTTGAGACAAATACTTTTTTTGACTTTAGCGCTAAGGATGGACTTGACTCTGAGATAGTAGCTTCATTGTGTGAATCCTTTGCTGCTCATATTGATCTCCCCAAAGAGAAGTGGTTTAAATATCACCCTCCTTTAGAAATCAATGTAGTTAAACCCACTCTAGTTGAAGAGAAAATCATTGCCTATAATGATCCCGTGGTTCCCAGTGCTTACATTGAGAAACCACCTTTCCCTGTTAGGATAAAGGATCATTCTAAAGCTTCAACTGTGATACGTAGAGGCTACATTAGAACACCTACACCCCCTGAGCAAATTAGAGTTGAACCTAGCGTTGCTATTATCAAAGATCTTCTGTCCGATGATGTTGAGGGACATGATATTCACTTCTGTGAAGATGCTGCTAGAATTGCTAAACCTCACGCTAGAGACAAACATAGGCCTGTTGTTGGCATGCCTGTGGTTTCTTTTAAGATAGGAGATCATTGTTATCATGGTTTATGTGACGTGGGTGCTAGTGTTAGTGCAATACCTCAATCCTTATATGATGAAATCAAAGATGAGATTGCACCTGTTGAGATAGAACCCATTGATGTCACTATTCAGCTTGCCAATAGAGATACTATCTGCCCTGTGGGAATTTTTAGGGATGTTGAAGTCTTGTGTGGTAAAACGAAGTATCCTCTGATTTCCTCATTCTTGCTACCGCACAAGATAGCTTTTGTCCCATCATATTTGGTAGACCTTTTCTCAATACCGCCAATTCTCATATTGACTGTAAGAAGCAAACTGTCACTGTTGGCTTTGAAGGTGTGTCACATGAGTTCAGTTTCTCCAAGTTTGGTAGACAACCTCATGAAAAGGAGTTGCCTAGTAAGGATGAAACTATTGCCTTAGCTTCTATTGCCGTGCCTCCTACTGATCCCTTAGAGCAATACTTGCTTGAGCATGAAAATGATATGCATACGGATGAAAGGGATGAAATAGATAGAGTTGCCTTAGAACAATATCCTATCCTTAAGAATAACTTGCCTTTAGAACTGCTTGGGGATCCACCTCCACCAAAGGGTGATCCTGTGTTCGAGCTTAAACAGTTGCTTGATACTCTTAAGTATGCCCATCTTGATGAAAAAGAGATATATCTTGTTATAATTGGTGCTAGCCTCTCAGAGCATGAAGAAAAGAAGTTGCTAAAAACTCTGAGGAAGCACCATGATGCTATAGGATATACTCTTGATGATCTTAAGGGCATTAGTACCACTCTATGCCAGCACAAGATCAAAACTGACCCTGAATTCAAACCATTTGCTGATCATCAAAGGAGATTGAATCCTAAGATGAAAGAAGTAGTAAGAAAAGAAATACTAAAGCTTATGGAAGCGGGTATTATCTATCTTGTTGCTCATAGCGATTGGTTGAGTCCGGTGCATTGTGTTCCTAAGAAGGGAGGCATTACCGTTGTCCCTAATGATAAGGATGAATTGATCCCATAGAGGATTATTACTGGCTATAGGATGGTGATCGATTTTAGGAAATTGAATAAAGCCACTAGGAAAGATCATTACCCTCTGCCTTTTATCGACCAAATGCTAGAAAGGCTGTCTAAACACACACACATCTGCTTTCTAGACGGTTATTCTGGTTTCTCCCAAATACCAGTTGCACAATCTGATAAGGAGAAAACCACTTTCACCTGTCCTTTTGGTACCTTTGATTATAGACGTATGCCTTTTGGCTTATGTAATGCACCTGCCACTTTTCAAAGATGTATGATGGCTATATTCTCTGACTTTTGTGAAAAGATTGCCGAGGTTTTCATGGATGACTTTTCCGTTTACGGGTCTTCTTTTGATGATTGCCTGAGCAACCTTGATCGAGTCTTACAGAGATGTAAAGACACCAATCTTGTCTTGAACTGGGAGAAGTGCCACTTTATGCTTAATGAAGGCATCGTCTTAGGACATAAAATTTCTGAAAGAGGTATTGAAGTCGATAAGGCTAAGGTTGATGCAATCGAGAAAATGCCATACCCCACAGATATCAAAGGTATAAGAAGTTTCCTTGGTCATGCTGGTTTCTATAGAAGGTTCATTAAAGACTTCTCTAAGATTTCTAGGCCTCTTACCAATCTCTTGCAAAAGGATATTCCTTTTGTTTTTGACAATGATTGTGAGGAAGCCTTCGAAATACTTAAGAGCGCTCTGATAACTACACCTATTGTTCGACCACCTGATTGGAACTTGCCTTTTGAAGTCATGTGTGATGCTAGTGATTATGCTGTTGGTGCTGTTCTAGGGCAAAGAGTCGATAAGAAGTTGAATGTTATTCACTACTCTAGTAAAACTCTAGACAGTGCCCATAGAAACTATGCTACTACGGAGAAGGAGTTTTTAGCAATCGTGTTTGCATGTGAAAGTTCAGGTCTTACATAGTTGATCCCAAGGTCACTATTCACACTGATCATGCTGCTATTAAGTACCTCATGGAGAAGAAAGATGCTAAACCTAGACTTATCAGATGGGTTCTCTTGCTACAAGAATTTGATTTGCACGTTGTTGACAGGAATGGTGCTGATAACCAAGTAGCAGATAACTTGTCTAGGTTGGAGAACGTTCTTGATGACCCACAACCTATTGATGATAGCTTTCCCGATGAGCAATTGAATGTCATCAATGCTTCACGTAGTGCCCCGTGGTATGCTGATTATGCAAACTATATCGTTGCCAAATATATACCACCTAGTTTCACATACCAACAAAAGAAGAAATTCTTCTTTGACTTGGGACACTACTTTTGGGATGATCCTCACCTTTATAAGGAAGGGGTAGATGGTGTTATTAGACGTTGTGTACCTGAACATGAAGAGGGACAGATCCTATAGAAGTGTCACTCCGAGGCCTACGGAGGACACCATGCGGGAGATAGAATTGCACACAAGGTATTGAAATCAGGTTTCTATTGGCCCACTCTCTTCAAGGATGCCCGTAAGTTTGTCTTGTCTTGTGACGAATGTCAAAGAATAGGCAATATTAGCAAACGTCAGGAAATGCCTATGAACTATTCACTTGTCGTTGAACCATTTGATGTTGGGGCTTCGATTATATGGGACCCTTTCCAAAATCCAACGGGTATACTCATATCCTAGTTGTTGTTGATTACGTCACTAAGTGGGTAGAAGCTATCCCCACTAGTAGTGCTGATCACAACACCTCTATCAGGATGCTGAAAGAAGTTATCTTCCCTAGATTTGGAGTCCCTAGATATCTAATGACCGACAGTGGTTCACACTTCATTCATGGTGCTTTCCGTAAAACGCTTGCTAAGTACGATGTCAACCATAGAATTGTGTCTCCCTATCACCCTCAGTCCAGTGGTCAAGTAGAGCTAAGTAATAGAGAGATTAAATTGATTATGCAAAAGACTGTCAACAGGTCTAGAAAGAATTGGTCTAAGAAGCTCGATGATGCACTGTGGGCTTATAGAACTGCCTATAAGAATCCCATGGGCATGTCTCCGCACAAAATGGTGTATGGGAAAGCATGTCACTTACCTCTTGAGCTAGAGCATAAAGCTTATTGGGCAATCAAAGAGCTCAACTTTGACTTCAAACTTGTCGGTGAGAAGAGGTTATTTGATATTAGATCGCTTGATGAATGGATAACTCAGGCATATGAGAATGCCAAGCTGTTCAAAGAGAAGGTTAAGAGGTGGCATGATAAGAGGATACAAAAGCGTGAGTTCAATGTAGGTGATTATGTCTTGCTATATAACTCTCGTTTAAGATTCTTTGCAGGCAACCTTCTCTCTAAATGGGAAGGTCCCTATGTTATTGAGGAAGTATATCGTTCCGGTGCTATCAAGATCAACAACACGGAAGGTAATTGTCCGAGAGTGGTAAATGGGTAGAGAATCAAGCATTATATCTCAGGTACTCCCATAAATGTTGAAAGCAATATCATCAATACCATAACTCCGGAAGAATACCTAAGGGATATTTATCAGCCTGTTTCAGACTCCGAAAACGAAGAGGTATGTGATTCGGTAAGAAAACAGAGTCCAAAAACTTTTCCAGTAGGAAATTTTCTCCGTTTTGGAATTTTTGAAAAAATACAAAAATTGGAGTAGTCCGGAAAGTGCGCGAGGAGGCGACAAGCCTGCACGGCGCGGGCCCACCCCCTGGCCGCGCCGTGAGGGCTTGTGGCCACCTCGTGCGCCTCCCGGACTCCATTTTCGTGCGGGGTACTCCTTCTGGTCTAGAAAAAATCATTATATATACTTCCGTTTGGTCTGACCCCTGCATCACACAGATTTCCTCTGTTTTTCGTTTCGAGCCTGTTTGTGTTGCAGATCTAGATCGCTATGACTTCCCCAAAAGCTCCTAAGGACAAGATCTTCGAGAAGGTCATCAATCCCTACCTCACGGGAGTGCTGCAACAGCCTCAATCTATCGAGATGCGTGAGGGGATGTTGCACATCCGTGATGTTGAGGGGCCTAAGAAGACCGGAAGCGTGGAGACGAGGCTCGAAGCAATGGAGCAACAAGTCTTCAAGTGTCAAGGGATGGTGGAGCATGGACTCGACGCCAACCACATGATGATCACGGAGTTCACCAACAAGCACATGATTGATGCCAATGACATTGGGAAGCATCTCTCCAGGCTCTATGACAGGATTGATCAACTCCAGGGCCAGATTTATGACCTGCAGAACAAAAACTGTGAGTATGAGTATAGATTTAAATCAATACGGCTGGCTACAGATTTAAGGATTCCGGAGACTCGTTCATCTTTCCATGATGGAGCACCTATGCCTTGGAAGACGGAGGATCAAACTCATGTTGCAACAACTCCACCATCACCGCCAAAGGAAGACAACTGAGCATTGGTATGGGCAATCCCCTCGGCTTGTGCTAAGCTTGGGGGAGTTGCCCCGGTATCATATCACCATCACATATTTTGCCTTTACCTTTGTTTTAGTTTTCCTTTTCAGTTTTCTCTTTCTCTAGTAGATTAAAAGTCTTAGTGTTTTAGTCTTGAGTTTTGCTTTGTGTCACCCCCGATGTATTCGAGCTCGTGATCCATATAATAAAGAGTGTCTTAGTTGAAGGGCTTTGCCTATTGCCATGATCAAAAGAGTGAGAATAGAACAAAAACATGAAAGATCATGTAATGATCTTATGGGAAGTGATGGCTTCACATATAAAAAGAATGATGATTGAAACTTGTTGAGGGTAGGCAAACGTAGACCTTGGTAATGGTTTCAATTAATAGGAACTGATAAATAAGGAGAGGTTCACATAGAAATATATCATCTCTGACACCATCTATGATTGTGAACACTCACTAAACTATTGCATGCCTAGAAGTAGATGTTGGACAAGGAAGGCAACATAGTGAATTGTGTCTGCTTGGCTCCGAACAATGTTATATGATTAGAGATCCCTTATCATGTGACGATTGCTTCCACCTCACCATTAGCCGAACCTCCCGCACTAAGTAGAGATACTACTTGTGCATCCATAAACCATCAACCTAGTTTTGCCATGAGTGTCCACTATGCCTACCTATGGATTGAATAAGATCCCTCAAGTAAGTTGTCATCGGTACAAGCAATAAAAATTGCTCTCTAATATGTATGATCTATTAGTGTGTGGAAAATAAGCTTTATACGAACCTGTGATGAGGAAGACATAAAAGCGAGAGACTGCATAATAGGCAATATAAAGTGATGTTCCTCTGCACTAAGAGGACACGCATCCGAACCTCAAAAGCGCATGACAACCTCTGCTTCCCTCTGCGAAGGGCCTATCTTGTACCTTTACTTTTTGCCCTTGAAAGAGTCATGGTGATCTTCACCAATTCCCTATTCCGCCTTTATCTTGGCTAACGTCATATGCTTGGGAAATATCTATATTCATATGTCAACTTGGAGGTAAGTATTCATGAATTATTATTGTTGACATTACCCTTGAGGTAAGCAGTTGGGAGGCAAAACTGTAAGCCCCTATCTTTCTCTGTGTCCAGCTGAAACTGTGATCTCATGAGTACCACGTGAGTTGTAGCAATTGTAGAGAACGAAAGAATGATTGAGTATGTGGATTTGCTTTTCAAGCTCTTATTTGACTCTTTGTGATGTTGTGATAAATTGCAATTGCTTCAATGACTAAAGGCTATCGGTTGTTACTTCTCGGTTAGGTTCTTGATCCATGCTTTACTTTGTGAAGGAATTATCACTTTAGCATGAGAGATTATATCTTGGTATTGCTATTCTGATCATGATCATGATGCATGCATGTTCATATCTTGTTTTGTCGACACCTCTCTCCCTAAACATGTGGACATATTTGTTGAGCTAGGCTTTCGCTTGAGGACAAGCGAGGTCTAAGCTTGGGGGAGTTGATACGTCCATTTTGCATCATGTTTTCATGTTGATATTTATCGCTTCTTAGGCTGTTATTTCACTTCACAGTACAATTCTTATGCCTTTTCTCTCTTATTTTGCAAGGTTTACATGAAGAGGGAGAATACCGGCAGCTGGAATTCTGGCCTGAAAGTGGAGCAAGTTTGAGATACCTATTTTGCGCAACTCCGAACGCCGTAAAAATGAACAAGGATTTTTTTGGATTTATAAAAAATACTGGGCCGAAGAAGCGTAGAGGGGCGCCAGGGGGTGGCCACAAGCCTGCACGGCGCAGCCACCCCCAGGCCGCGCCATGAGGGCTTGTGGGCACCCTGCTTGTTGGGGATATTATCTGCGGTGTGACCTGCCCTGGTTGGGCCAGGTCACCAAGTGGGCGACTCATCCTTTGGTGGTTCAAGATTTGGCCCAGTAGGCCCAGGAGATGGAAGGCGGTTCAAGATCCACATGGAGGATAAGTTATCGGGGAGTTCTCCAGTCTTGAAAAGCACGGCGACTTAGAGATAGAAAGAATCATGGTTTGTATTAAGGCATGGACTCTTGTAAACCCTAGGGGCTCGACCTGTATATAAAGGCGAGTCCCTGGAGAGGAGAGGCAGGTTAGAAATCATTGAGAGCTAGGTCAGGCGAGTTACGCCCTCCTTGTAATCGAGACATCATCAATACCACACAAAGTAGGACGTAGGCTTTTACCTCCTCCCGAGGGGCCGAACCTGGGTAAATCTGAGTCCCGCTTCTGCTTAACCCCTTTGAGTCGCCACCAAGATGCGATGGCTCCATCACTAAGTCCTTTCACTAGGACATCTGCCGTGAGAAAACCACGACAGTTGGCGCCCACCGTGGGGCCTACGCACGGTGGAGTTGAGTTCTCGAAGGGAGCCCTACCAGGGTTAGGGAGCTACGCGGCCGGGCTCATGACCCGAAGCCGCCGTGGAAAGTACTACATCGACAACTCGCTATGGGGCCCCGAGGCCAATTTAATCAAATCCAGCTACAGAGCCCCCTTCGGCAAGGTCAACATCTTCATCGGCATAGTCGTGCACCCATGCCTGAGCCGGACATCTTCACCGACACCGTCGAACCGGCCAGGTATGTCTGGCCCATTGCGCTGCCAAGCCTGACGCGCCCAGTTTTCATCGGCTTCACGCAGGGGTCTGATCAGCCAGAGCAATCGGCAACTCAGGAGACTACGTCGGTCAACACTGACGACGAGTCATCCATTGGCGACACAGATTCAATCCAATCCCTGCACGAAGGCTGCCTCGGAGATCTATCGCTGGCAATGGAACCCGAAGTCCTCGACCAGACCCGCCGTTAGATCGCCGTATACATGGCGGGGGCAACATAGTCCCAGCAAAACCCTGCAGGCAACAACTTGGCTGGTGAACCATGCAAAAGCCCAGCTGCGGTCCTGGTGGACCTGTCGATGGAGATAACGAGGCTCATGGCCACCCGTGTGACGGCAGAAAACCAAGGAACAATAAACGCCGAGTTGGCAAAGCTGCGAGATGAGATGGCGAAGGCCCAGCGAGATGCAGAGGCAGAAGCCGCCAGGATTGAGACTCGGCAAGCTCAGATCACCGTGGGGACGGCCCGCTTGAACACCGAGAACTGGTGACTTGAAACACATCAGCGCGCGTCCGACGCTGTCCATCGGAGGAGGCACCAGGGGCGTTTACCCCCTGACCTGAACCCTACCCGCCTTTTCGACACTCCGTGCACCCCCGGTGCGGGAACCGTTCCAGGGGGAGGGCCGGCTCAGCCACCAACCCCCCTCAGCCAGCGGATGATCGCGTTCCCCGTTTCCAGACACATCAGGGCCACTTTTCCAACCCCATGGACAACGTGCTCGCCACGACTCGCCACTTAGAATCCCTTCCGATTTATGGCAACACCCCGGCTGAAATAGAAGCAAGAAACGCCATCGAGATGTTGAAAACACAAGTGGTCCAGAACGCGCAATTCTCACACAACCTCGACCGGCTGCACTCCACCCCCTAGGCGAGCCGCACCAGAAGCCGGCTGGAGGACCAACCCGCCATAACCAGCGGGCCGCGGCACCTACCTCAAGGTAACCCGCCCGACCATCGGGACCCTCCTTCCCACAACGTCGTTGGTACGACGGGCCAGGATCATCAAGACAACATCCAAACCCACCCAACGTCACTCAGCGGAGGCGGAAGGCACGTTGGGGTGTCGTGTTTGGCCCTTGCCCTATGCAACGAGCGGATGTCGAAAGACTTTAGAGGACCAAGGAAGGTGCCCAACTACACCCCGGATCTTGAACCGGCATCATGGGTTGAGAGTTACGAACTTGCAATGGACATGCTCGACGTGAGTGAGGCGGTCTGTGCCAGGTACTTCACAATGAGGCTCGAAGGATCTGTGCACACTTGGTTGAAAAACCTGCCACCCAACTCCATCCAGACTCGGGCTGAACTGAAGGAGCGTTTCATCAAAAACTTTCGGGGAACTTGCAAACACCCAATGACGATCGTCGACTTACAGCATTGCGTAGAGCGCCCCGATGAGTCGGCCCATCATTGGACGCGATGGGTTGCGGAAATCATCCACTCGTCAGACGGCATCACGACGGCTCAGGCTGTGCTAATTCTGGAGCAAAACTGCCACTATGAGCCCTTCGTACAGAAGCTGGGGCGGCTCAAGCGCAAGGTCCTGGATATGGGCGAATTAATGGATACCCTCACTCGGTACGCCGAAGCAGATGATGCTAAAGATCCAGGGGAGGACGGTAGCAAGGCCAGCTCACCAAGGAAAGGCGAGTCATCCAAGAATCACTCCCGGTTTCAAGGACGCGCCCACCATAATCATGGTGGAAATGGCAAGAGAAGGCAGCAGGAAGGATCCACGGACTTCGTCGCCAACACCAATGCTAACAATGGCCAACCAGCACCAGAAGAAGAGGGGTTACAGTGGCAAGAAGCCACACAATTACAACGAGATACTTAAGGGCCCCTGCCCGCATCACGCCATGACAGAAGGACCGGCGACCCACTCTTGGGAAGATTGCTACGTAATGCAGGAATTTCGGGCGGAGGCACTCAAGAAAGGCCAAACCGGTGACCAGAGCCAACGGCAGGAACAGTTCGGTGCGCCTAATCAACGCCATAATCCGTTCGGCGGTTTTCCCGAACCAGGGCCCCAGGGCGGCTCGCAACCAAGCAGTGGCCAGTACCCTATGCATAACCTGCAGCGGTATAACCCACCTGGAGTATTTCAGCAGCCACCCCCGCAGGGGGCTCCCTAGGGGCAAGATGATAATGGCGGATTCTGCAGCAATCCCAAACAATTAAACAACAGACAATACCACGTGTTCACCACCAGTGCCTGTAAGCGAGACAAGAAGGTGAAGCACATGACGTATAGCGTGTCTGAGCCGGCGCTCCCCAGGTACCTCCATTGGTCTGAGCAGACTATCTCGTGGAGTAGGGAGGACCACCCGCCTAGAATCGACAACCCCGGCGACTTGGCATTGGTCGTGGCCGCCCAAGTCGGGGGATATACCCTTTCAAAAGTTCTTATGGATGGTGGCAGCAGCATCAACATATTATATTTCGACACCTTTCGAAGGATGAACCTCTTGGAGAAAGACCTATTGCCGTCAACCACGGTATTCCATGGTATCATCCCGGGTAAGTCGGCATATCCAATTGGGCGGGTCAAACTTAATGTGGCTTTTGGTACATCATCCAATCACAGGAGTGAGTCGCTTATATTTGAGGTGGTCAAGCTAAAGAGCCCTTATCATGATTTGTTCGGGCGGCCGGCTTACGCCCGGTTCATGGCTCGCCCCTGCTATGTCTACCTTAAACTCAAGATGCCTGGCCCTAAGGGACCCATCACGGTCGATGGTGACAGGAGGATAGCAAAGGAGTGTGAGGAAGGAGATGCGGCTTACGCAGAAATCGCCTGTGCTACAAAAGAACTAAAGTATCACCAAGCCAATGTTGACCCGACGGATATGTCGCCCCTCAAGAAGCCAACAACTGATGCCGAGCCGCTCCTCAAGTTTAAGCCGACGGATGACACTAAAATGGTGGACTTTACTCCTGGCGATTCATCCAAGCAGTTCACTATCGGGGCGGGTCTGGATCCCAAATAGGAAAGCGCGCTCATCGAATTCATCCGTGAGAATCGGACATCTTCGCATGTAAACCTTCTGACATGCCTGGTGTACCGAGAGAATTCGCTGAGCACCATCTTAATGTTGACCCTAAAGCAAATCCGATTCAGCAATATCTTTGCAAGTTTAATGAGGAGCGACGCAAGGCGATCGGAGAAGAGGTCGCCCGTCTTTTGGCCACCGGATTCATCGTTGAGGTCTTCCACCCTAAATGGTTGGCTAAACCGGTCCTGGTGCTCAAGAAGAACGGCACTTTCCACATGTGCATTGACTACACCGACCTCAATAGAGCTTGCCCAAAAGATCCTTTCGCCCTTCCCCGCATTGATCAAATCATTGATTCGGTTGCAGGATGCGAGCGTTTGTGTTTCTTGGATGCCTACTCCGGATATCACCAAATCAAGATGGCTGTGGAAGATCAGGAGAAGACAACCTTCATAACCCCGTTTGGGGCTTTTTGCTATCTATCCATGCCGTTTGGGCTCAAGAGCGCTCGGGTGACTTACCAGCGTTGTATTCAAAACTGTCTCCGCGGCCAAATCGGATGCAATGTCCATGCTTACGTTGATGACATTGTGGTTAAATCTCGCAAGAAGGAGACGCTCTTGGACGATCTCAAGGAAACCTTTGCCAATCTGCTTGTGTATCGGATGAAGCTTAATCCCACCAAATGTGTCTTTGGCGTTCCTGCAGGAAAGCTTTTGGGTTTTCTGGTGTCCGAACGCGGCATTGAGGCCAACCCGGACAAAATCGAAGCAATCACCTCGCTCCGGAAACCAGCGAATATTAATAAAGTTCAAGGCATGGCGGGTCGTATTGCGGCCTTGAGTCACTTTATAAGTCGGCTGGGGGAGAAAGCCATTCCCCTCTATCAGTTGCTTAAGAAAGCTGATCAGTTTGTTTGGACGGACGAGGCCAACGAAGCTTTTGAAGCCCTGAAGTAGCAACTGGTCAACCCGCCGGTTCTGGCCGCCCCGATTGAAAAGGAGCCTATGCTTTTGTACATCGCGGCAAATACCAAGGCGGTGAGCGTGGCAGTGGCTGTTGAACGGAAGGAAGAAGGAAAGGAATACCTGGTACAGCGCCCGATATATTTTATCAGCGATGTGCTAACCCTCTCCAAACAACGTTATCCACATTGGCACAAGTTGGTTTATGGGGTGTTTATGACGAGTCGGAAGCTAAAACATTATTTCCAAGAACATCCTATCACGGTGGTTAGCTCTGCCCTCTTGGGGACATCATCCAGAACCGAGAAGCAAGGGGACGAATCACCAAATGGGCAATTATGCTCGGGCCACACCACATGCGGTATACGCCTCGCACGGCTATCAAGTCCCAGGCATTGGTCGACTTCATCAATGATTGGACCGAGTTATAGATTCCCAAGGTAAGGCCTGATCTCACGTACTGGACCATTTACTTTGATGGGTCTAGGCAGTTGGAAGGCTCGGGGGCTCGCGTGGTGTTGATTTCACCCCAGGGAGACAAGTTCTGTTATGTTCTCCGACTCATGTTCCCGTGTACCAACAACGCTGCAGAGTATGAAGCCTTGCTTCATGGTTTGCGACTCGCCAAGGAGATGAACCTCACACGCGTCAGGTGCTTGGGCGATTCTGATCTGGTGGCACTACAAGTTTCAGGTACATGGGATTCCCGGGACCCCCTGATGGCAACTTACAGAAGGGCTGTGTCTGATGTGGCGGGTCATTTCCATGGTTATCAAGTCGACCATATCGACCGGCGACTCAACGAAGCGGCTGATGCCCTCTCACGTCTCGGCTCGCAACATAAGCCGGTTCCTCCTAATGTCTTTCTGGATATTCTACATAATCCTTCTATGAGGTTGCCTTCACAAGAGGAGTTGGCGATACCAGACCCTGAGTCTCAGTTTGTGGCGGCTCTACGCGTTACGCCGGATTGGGTTCTTCCTTACTTGGCGTACCTCACACGAGGCGAGTTACCTTCAAATGAGGTGTTGGCCCATCAAATCGTTCGTCGGAGCAAATCCATGGTCGTCATCAATGGCGAGTTATACAAGTGAAGTACTTCCGGGGTATTTCAAAGATGCGTTTCTTCTGATGAAGGGTGCACAATTCTCAACGAAATCCATGCAGGAGATTGCGGGCATCATGTCGGGTCATGTTCCCTGGTTTCCAAGGCGTTCCGGCATGGGTTCTTTTGGTGAACGGCTCATGCGGATACAGAAGAGATAGTTAGTCGATGTGATGGCTGTCAACATTTTGGATGAGAGGCTCATGTGCCGGCTCAAGAATTAAGGATGATTCCCATAACTTGGCCCTTTGCGGTCTGGGGGATAGATATGGTTGGTCCCTTTAAGATGTCATCCAATAAAAAGACTCATCTCCTGGTGGTGGTGGATAAATTCACCAAGTGGGTTGAAGCAGAGCCTGTTGGCAGCTGTGATGCGGAAACGGCCGTCAAATTTTTGAAAAAGTTGATATTCCGTTTTGGATACCCACACAACATTATCACTGATAATGGTACCAACTTATCACAAGGGGCGATGCAGGAGTTTTGCAACCGGGAGCATATTCGGCTTGATGTATCTGCGGTTGCTCATCTACAATCTAATGGGAGGCAGAACGGGCGAATCAGGAAGTGCTGCGGGGAATCAAGCCCCGACTTATGGTTCCCCTAGAGCGCACCCTAGGGTGTTGGGTTGAGGAGTTGCCTTCGGTATTATGGAGCATTCGAACCACCCCGAATCGTTCTACGAGCTTTACTCCTTTTTCTTGGTGTACGGAGCAGAAGCCGTTCTCCCCAGTGACATTAGGCATGACTCGCCCCGAGTCACTGCTTATGTGGAACAGGATAATGAATTGGCACGTCAGGATTCTTTGGATGCAATGGAGGAAGCACGCGATTTGGCTGCCTCCCGATCGGCTATCTATCAGCAAGACTTGCGGCGTTATCATAGCCGCCGGGTCAAGAGCCGAGCTTTTCAGGAGGGCGACTTAGTGCTCCGGTTGATCCAAGATCGCACTAGTATGCATATTCGTCGTCAGCAAAAATCTTCGCAACGGTTCATACTATTTGGTAGATCTTCGGCCTGATCGGCCCACCACGGAGGCTGAGTCAACTCGCCCGTGGAACATAGCCCATATGCGGCCTTACTACACTTGAGCTATTGGCTCCCCTTTTTTTCCTTTCTCTCCCATTTCTGGAAATTGTAAGTCCTTCATTTATATAAAGCAATAAAGTCGATACCCACGAAACTTGGGTTTTCCTGCCACTTCATTTTCTTGAAAGCATGGACCTTTATTGTTCTTCAACAAGTCACCCTAGCATGGACGCTATCAATACCAGAGAGCATAAGTCGCCATGCTGCACTTATTAAAACACTGGGTATCGATAAGCCAAAGAGGATCAAGTCGCTACAAGCGCACAATTCAAACATGGGCGCCTTATATGATTCTGAGGATTAGGCCGACTTACTTGGGGGCTATCAGCTCCCAAGTCGTTTTGTGGTAAGAGCGTATACGCTTCTACAATCCTATGACTGGTCTTTCCCCTAATCATAGGTCATTTGGGCGCTTCCTCTCACTGAGATCAACCTAACTACCCATTTGGCTAGCGAAAAATTACCGCACTACAAATGGTTATACTTGACCGTGTGTTGGCCAAATCGCCATATGGACCCATGAACTCTTGGCGAGTCAATCCGCTATAAGGACCCTGAACTCACCTTGGTTAAAACATGCATGGTACCGGCTAGCGCCCCACATGGAGAATAGAGAAATCATTGGTTCATTGAACCTGCTTCACTGAAGCTTGACTCACGCCTGATCAGCCGGTCTAAATACTTGAGCTTTTTTACACAAAAATTCTCCTTTGGGGTAGCACTTGAGTTTTTTAACTCGTCCTATCCTGTCGCGACTTGAACGAGCCGACGAAATTCTTATTATCACCTTCCTGGCATTGCCACAAGGTTTCACAGATTTATGAGACTCGCCGTGTCTCGTTAAGACACCTTGAGTCGGTTATTATTTATCGTCATCCACTACTCATTGAGATGGTTTGATATATGCTTTTTGCTAGCCAAACAGGTTAGTGATCAAATTTTTACTGACATGGCGGGTCGAGCATCATGGCACCCCAAGGGAGGCACAAGGTTTTTTCAAAGGTCATAGAAGAGTTCCACAACAGACATAAGCAAAGGATTGTTTTCTACAATGACCTATTACATGGCTCAGATGGCCAAATCAGAAAGGTCTATTCTGCTGGCGCCTCCGGGTCAACTTGCCTCGAGCTCTGGCCGACTTCAAGTTGTAAATCGCCAAGTACCCAATTACACTTGGATAGAGCGGCAAATTCATCTTCATCGTGCAAAAATGCCGAGAGATCCGCCTCCAAATCAAAAGGGTTTTTGGGCCGACGAGGAGTCAAGCTGGTTGCCACAAATGTTGGCGGGTTTACTTTCTTGTTCTTGTCATCATAAGCGGCTTGGTACTTTGATAAATCCAAGCTTGCTGCTAGTTGAGTCGCCGCCGAGCGTGATTCCCTGACGACGCGCTGATAATCATCTTGAGTAAACTCTGACTCGTCATCCTTGAGCTGTGGAAAGCCTGCTGCTACTTCTTCGGGTTTCAGTTCTGGAGCATACGCCAAACACCGACTCAATGTAGTCAGCGCCCCCTTCCGGGCGGCTGATCGGGTTAGCTCACCTATCTGAGGCGGAAGGGTGGATAAGCAGCCAAGCATCTTTTTGATTGATGTGATTGGTTCCTTGGTGCCCATCACTGCCTTCACGGTCAGCATGCTCCGAGTGTACAACTACTCAGTGAGTGTGTAAATCGCCTTTAACTTCAAGATACAGTCGTCCTGAAGGTTGGCGGCTCTCGGGCCTGCGTGAGAGACAATAATGGTTAGTACCTTTTTCACACTATTTTTTTCTTTTAGAAGATACAAAACCAGGGATTCCTTCTTACCAAAGATGGCCTGTGTCATGCTGGAAATATGTTTCTTTAAGCCGGCCAGCTCTTGTTGCACGGCTCCCAGTTTTGTTTCAGCCATTTCGGCTCGCTTTAGCGCAGTGGCTTGATCAGCTTGAGATTTCTTGTTGGCGGCTTTCAGCTTTTCCATATCAGCTAAGATCGCCTGGTATTTTTCTTATGCTTGAGCCCGCGCGTCTTGCTGGTCGGCTAAACTTTTCTTTAAGTCGCCCAACGTTGACTCGGCTCGGGCCAGAGATTCCTGTCAACATATTATCAAGGGACAAGTCTCATAATTGTTGATATGGAAAAGATGACCCGACTCATCTTTCAAAAGATGACCCGGCCCTTGGGGGTTACAGGTCGAAGATTTTTTCTACATCAAGACCCGGCTCATCTTTCAAAAGATGAACCGGCCCTTGGGGTTACAGGTCGAAGGTTTTTTCTACATCAAGACCCCACTCATCTTTCAAAAGATGACCCGTCCCTTGGGGGTTACAGGTCGAAGGTTTTTTCTACATCAAGACCCGACTCATCTTTCAAAAGATGACCCGACCCTTGGGGGTTACAGGTCGAAGGTTTTTTCTACATCAAGACCCGACTCATCTTTCAAAAGATGACCCGGCCCTTAGGGGTTACAGGTCGAAGGTTTTTTCTACATCAAGACCCGGCTCATCTTTCAAAAGATGACCCAACCCTTGGGGGTTACAGGTCGAAGGTTTTTTCTCCATCAAGACCCGACTCATCTTTCAAAAGATGACCCAGCCCTCGGGGCATAATGAGGAGGGTATGCATTAAGGAATACCTCATGTTTATTCTTCATCATATGGAGCAAGTTCTTCCCCATTTCATAACTTGTCTCCAGGCAACTTGCGAAGCCGGACCAGAGTTCATCAAACTCAAGCTTTTCATATTGAGGAAGTTTGGCCTTAGAAATCTCATGCCTTGTGGATGGATGGGACGATGTTGATACATGCTTCGATAAGATTGCCGAAGCCGGCTTAGAGAAGCCGGTACCAGTAATGACCACATCATCAGGATCTTCAGCCGCCTTCAATGGACTTGGCGGGTTGGGCGCTTCCATGCCTTCCTTGGGAGAACTTGGAAGGTCAACTCGGTCATCAGTTATATATTTTTCCGGGTCAGCACGAGCCGGTGCTGGGTTTTCCTTAAGTTCTAGAGCAGGAGCGGAAGTTGAGCCGCCGGTTTTCCTCTTCTTCGCTTGCGCTCTAAGAAAAAGAGGGCCATGTTTAAAGCAAGTATCATTATCGTCAAGAAAAGACATAAGTTGTAGTGCCCCAAGTGTAAAGCTTTCCCTTTTTGTAACCTTCCATGTGGGACCACCTTGACTTTGTCATGAGAGCTATCTATGCATGTATGAATTCATGTGTCACCTTGTATTTCTTCTTCTGCATGCATGCATCCATGTCATACCATTCTTACCATGCCTTGTGTTGCTTGCATCTATACCTTGCCATGTCTTAGAGTGGGCCTTGTAATTGTGGGTGTTGATGCACATGTGATGATGGTGTGTGTAGTGTAGGAGTGGTTGCTATGTATTTTCAAAGCTCCTTGCAATTTCAAACCCTTTTCCTTTCCTTTTATCTCATGTTCAAAATTCCATCTTCCCAAAAGCTGTTTTAAAATGTCTTGTGTTTAGAGTTTATTGTGGAGATGATGAGGTGATGATTTGGAGTTTTATTCTTGGTCTTAAGGGTGAATATAAATCACAAAACAGAATAAATAAATGCTGTTTTGGATTTATGAAAGTAGCCCCATAAATGTTGGAAGTATTTTATTTAAATAGCTGGTTCATTTTCAGGTCCAGGGCAATTTTCCATTTGATTTTATCCCTTTTATTTTGTCTTGTGCCTATTTTTCTTTCTCTGTTTTATTTTTAAAAGGAAATAGACAGGGGGCTCTATTTCTCTATCTGGCGCACTAAGTGGGCTCCCTCCCACTTAGCGGCCCATCAGCCTGTTCCCCTCGCGAGCCCGTCGCGCGCGCGCTCGTCGTCAACCTCCTTTACAGCGAGGCAGTGGGACCCTCCTATCATCCTCTCTCTCCCGTTCCCCTCTGTTCCACCGGAGAGAGCACGCACACATGGCCACCGCGCGCCCCTCGCTTCCCCTCTCGCCCTATAAAGAGCCTTGGCGTCCGTGTCTCCGCTAGGGTTTCCCCTTCCGCCGCCACTCCACCCAGATCTCATCACCCTCCCATCTGCATCGTCGCAGCAAGGTAAGTGAGGCGGATCCGCCATGGCCGAAGGTTGAAGGAGGTCGCCGTCGTCGCTGTGGTGACTCTTCCTCATCGACGAGAGGCCCAGAAGCTCGCGGGCCTCTCCAGGGGCTCGTTCCCGCCGCTGGATCGTCTTCCCGGAGGTGCTCCTGTTGGAAATATGCCCTAGAGGCAATAATAAAATGGTTGTTATCATATTTCCTTGTTCATGATAATCGTCTATCGTTCATGCTATAATTGTATTAACACGAAACAGTAATACATGTGTGAATGAATAGATCACAATGTGTCCCTAGCAAGCCTCTAGTTGGCTAGCTCGTTAGTCAATAGATGATCATGGTTTCCTGATCATGGACATTGGATGTCATTGATAACGGGATCACATCATTGGGAGAATGATGTGGTGGACAAGACCCAATCCTAAGCCTAGCACTAGATCGTATTGTTCGTATGCTAATGCTTTTCTAATGTCAAGTATCTTTTCCTTCGACCGTGAGATTGTGCAACTCCCGGATACCATAGGAGTGCTTTGGGTGTATCAAACGTCACAACGTAACTGGGTGACTATAAAGGTGCACTACGGGTACCTCCGAAAGTGTCTGTTGGGTTGGCACGAATCGAGATCGGGATCTGTCACTCCGTGTGACGGAGAGGTATCTCTGGGCCCACTCGGTAGAACATCATCATGAGCTCAATGTGACTAAGGAGTTAGTCACACGATGACGTGCTACGGAACGAGTAAAGAGACTTACCGGTAACGAGATTGAACAAGGTATAGGTATACCGACGATCGAATCTCGGGCAAGTTCTACACCGACAGACAAAGGGAATTGTATACGGGATTGATTGAATCCTTGACATCGTGGTTCATCCGATGAGATCATCGTGGAGCTAGTGGGAGCCACCATGGGTATCCAGACCCCGCCGATGGTTATTGGCCAGAGAGGTGTCTCGGTCATGTCTGCCTGTCTCCCGAACCCGTAGGGTCTACACACTTAAGGTTCGATGACGCTAGGGTTATAGGGAATTGTTATACGAGATTATCGAAAGTTGTTCGGAGTCCCGGATGAGATCCCGGACGTCACGAGGAGCTCTGGAATGGTCCGGAGGTAAAGATTGATATGTAGGACGGATGGTTTCGGACACCGGAAGTGTTTCGGGCATCACAGGTAACGTACCGGGACCACCGGAGGTGGTCCCGGTGGACCACCGAAGGGGGGTGACGACCCCGGGAGGCTAGATGGGCTAAGTGGGGAAGGGAACCAGCCCCTAAGTGGGCTGGTGCGCCCCCCACCCAGCCCATGTGCACCAGAAGAAAAGGGGAAAGGGGGAACCCTAACTAAGGTGGGCCTTAGGCCCACCAGAGGGGTGCACCACCCCTTCCCCTTGCCCTGGCTGCCACCCCTCTCCCATCTAAGGGCTGCCGCACCCCTTAGGGGTGGGAACCCTAAGGGCTGCGCCCCCTCCCTCTCCCCCTATATATAGATGAGGTTCGGGGCTGTTTGAGACACGGTTTTCCCTCTCCCTCGGCGCAGCCCTGCACTTCTTCCTACTCCTCTCTGCCGGCGCTTGGCGAAGCCCTGCCGGGAGACCTCGTCTCTCCACCAACACCATGCCGTCGTGTTGCTGGTCTTCTTCCCCAACCTGTCCCTCCTCCTTGCTGGATCAAGGTGCGGGAGACGTCACCGGGCTGCACGTGTGTTGAACGCGGAGGTGCCGTTGTTCGGCACTAGATCAGAATCGCTGCGAGTACGACTCCATCAACCGCGTTCTAGCAATGCTTCCGCTTAGCGATCTTCAAAGGTACGAAGATGCTCTTACCCCTCTCTCGTTGCTGGTCTCTCCATAGGAAGATCTGAACATGCGTAGGAAATTTTTTGAATTTATGCGACGTTACCCAACAGTGGTATCAGAGCCAGGTTTTCTATGCGTAGATTCTATGCACGAGTAGAACATAAAAATTTGTGGGCGATGGTTTGTCAATTTGCTTGCCGTTACTAGTCTTATTCTTTTCCGGCGGTATTGTGGGATGAAGCGGCCCGGACCGACTTTACACGTACGCTTACGTGAGACTGGTTCCACCGACAGACATGCACACCGTGCATAAAGGTGGCTAGCGGGTGTCTGTCTCTCCTACTCTAGTTGGATTGGATTTGATGAAAAGGGTCCTTATGAAGGGTAAATAGCTTTGGCATATCATCGTTGTGGCTGTCACGTAGGTAATAAGGCGTTCTTGCTAGAAACCCAAATCAGTCACGTAAAACTTGCAACAACAATTAGAGGACATTTAACTTGTTTTTGCAGGGTTTGACATGTGATGTGATATGGCCAAAGTTGTGATGTTGCATGTATGATGTATGAGATGATCATGTTATTGTAATAGGTTTCACGACTTGCATGTCGATGAGTATGACAACCGGCAGGAGCCATAGGAATTGTCTTAATTTATTGTATGAGATGCAACGCCATGTGCTTACTACTTTTACTTCATTGCTAACGGTTAGCTATAGTAGTAGTGATAGTAGTAGATGGCGTGACGACTTCACGGAGACACGATGATGGAGATCATGATGATGGAGATCATGGTGTCACGCCGGTGACGATGATGATCATGCGAAGCCTGAAGATGGAGATCGAAAGAGCAAAGATGATAATGGCGATATCATGTCACTATATGATTGCATTGTGATGTTTATCATGTTTTTCATCTTATTGCTTAGAATGACGGTAGCATAATAAGATGACCCCTCTCAAAATTTCGAGAACGTATTCCCCTAAGTGTGCACCGTTGCGAAGGTTCGTTGTCTCGAAGCACCACGTGATGATCGGGTGTGATAGATTCTAACGTTCGCATACAACGGGTGTAAGCCAGATTTACACACGCGAAACACCTAGGTTGACTCGACGAGCTTAGCATGTACAGACATGACCTCGAATACAAGAGACCGAAAGGTCGAACATGAGTCGTATGGTTGAATACGATCAGCATGAAGTTGCTCACCATGGTGACTAGTCCGTCTCACGTGATGATCGGACACGGGTTAGTCAACATGGATCATGTATCACTTAGATGACTAGAGGGATGTCGATTTAAGTGGGAGTTCATACTCAATTTGATTAAATGAACTTAATTGTCATGAACTTAGTCTAAAAGTTGTCTTTATAAATATTGTAGATGTCCAACGTCAACCTCAATTTCAACGCATTCCTAGAGAAAAAACAAGCTGAAAGATGATGGTAGCAACTATGCGGACTGGGTTCGCAACTTGAAGCTCATCCTTGAAGCAGCTAAAAGGGCTTATGTCCTTGATGCGCCGCTAGGTGACCCTCCCGCTCCCGCAGCAGCCCAGGAAATTCTGAACGTCTGGCAAACGCGGAGTGATGACTACTCTCTGGTTAGATGTGGCATGTTATACAGTTTAGAAACGGGGCTCCAAAGGCGTTTTGAGCAACACGGGGCATATGAGATGTTCCAGGAGCTGAAGCTAGTTTTTCAAGCTCATGCCCGTGTCGAGAGATATGAAGTCTCCGACAAGTTCTTTAGCTGTAAGATGGAGGAAAGTTTGTGGCCTTGTATCTTCTAGAGATTAATTTCTTTTGCTGTGATTCTTGCAGGTGCTTGTGGTGTTCTTCGTTGTCAACAGCCACATATGTTATTTGCCATGTTTGGAGGCCTGTAGCTATGTTGCATGTAGCTCCCAAAGAGCTAAGATGCAGATTATGGCAGATTTGGTAGTTTTGTCATTTCGATCATTGTGTGTGCTTACGGGATGTTGTGGTGTTATTCCTTGCTCCATTCCATCCATGATGGCTTGTTTTATGTCTTGGAAACCTGGGATTACCAGATTTGTGCCATTTGAGTGTGTGGTGATGATTTTGACACGTAGGGCTTCATATCTTGTTTCATTGATTCCCGTTGATCCGTAGCTCCGTTCGCAATGTTCTTTATATGGTTTTGCATCGTTTCCACGAGCCACATCTGTTCATGTCAGTCTCATGCATGTCAAAATATCTTAGTGTAAAGTTCTGTCCAGAAACTTGCAGTAGTTTATTTTGCTTGTGCTAGTGATAGAAATAGTGGTGCATGCTCAATTTTTCATCTCATGCATCATGTGATTGTTGCATCTTGTGGTGCTGCTGTTCATTGGCTGTTGTTCTTATGTTGGGTAGCACCGGGATCGGAGAACGAATACGTGGAGTCAGGAGAGTACGTGCAGAACGAACCAGAACCATTCCAAGCTGAGGATATCACAGGCAAGATGATATGACCTTGATTCCATCTCTAGACTTGTTATGCTAGTTTTCGTTTCCTTGTCATATTGCTCGCTTCCTACCACTAAATTAAATTGCCTCTTGCTATGCCATGAGCGCAAACACTGTTCTCCTTCCTAGCAAAACTTGTATGGCTAAGTAGGCTTGCTCAACTTCTAATGTTAGCGTTGCTAGTTGCAGGTGCTTTGACTCATGTGATAACATGAGCTTGATATCATTATCTTGAATTCTGTTATTTAATTAATGCACCAATATACTTGGTAAATGATGGCAGGCCTAGCCTTTTGCCGGGTGCTTTGTTCCGTTATTGCCGCCTTAGTTACCGGTTACCGGTGTTTGATTCCATAATGATCGCTCCTAAGACGTTCGGGGTTGTTATGGGGACCCCCTTGATAAATCGCGTAGTGCTAAGGCTTGTCCGGCAGGACCCAACATTGGTGTTAATTTGCTAATCACCAACCCAACTAAGCTACCCCGAGGAATTTAATCAACAACCCGGGCCAGTGCTCCTCATGAGTGTTGGTCCAACCCAGAGCAGCTTATTACGCTCCCCGGGGCAACTCGGTGTTTTGGCGTGGTAACCATCGCTCATCCGGCGTGTCCTGAGACTGAGATACGCGGCTCTTATCAGGGTCGTCGACACGTCGGGAGGTCCTGCTAGCCTTGTCTTACCTTAGCGGTATATATCTTGCGTATAGGAATCCCAGTGAAGCTTTGGTTTCCCCCAGGGTTGAGGTTTTCCTCTAAGGAATCCGACGAGATCACGAGATTCGTGATAGAGGATGCCTTTGCGGCCTGTGTTCGTTTGTGATGGACTAGTTGGAGCACCCCTGCAGGGTTTAATCTTTTGGAAAGCCATGCCCGCGGTTATGTGGCAACTTGGAATATTTTGTTAGCATCCGGTACTAGAGAACTTAAACATAAGCTAATAAAATTGCCAACTGTGTGCGTAACCGTGACTGTCCCTTCGAAGATCTCTCTTCGACCGGGAACACGGTGGGGTTATGAATGACGTAGGTAGGTGTTCAGGATCACTTAGTGATCAAGTAGTCCCGACCGCTAGTGTAGACCACCTTCATTTCTATTTTGCGTAAGTTAGCCACTTAATCAAGCTTAGGATGCTGCAGCCTGATACACTTCACCCTTACCCTACCTAATAACATGACTAGTTCTGGCACCAAGGTCTTAGATTGCTGAGTCCCCGTGGCTCACGGATTCCTCCGAAACTCCCAGCAGGTACAGGTACCCCAGAGGCAGATGATCCCGACGGCACCCAGCTGGCGTGGCAGTACGACGAGCAGACATACCGCCTCTACGTGAACTATCCAGAGGACTGAGGTGTGGTCGTGATCGTGGGCCTGCAGGCAGGGTAGCATAGCATTTTCATGTTTTGTAGTCCGTAGCGGAACTACCTTGATTGTATCTGTGATGTACTCTGAGTTATTAATAAGAAGACAGTTGAATCCCAAATTGTCTACTTATATTATTATTTGTGCTATGTTACTTGCTTGCGAAACGCTTAGATGCGCTTCTTTCCAATTCGGGGGCCTCGACCCCCAGATCGGAAAGGACCGCATCTTGGTCGTTACAAGTTGGTATCAGAGCCTTACGACCATAGGAGCCTTGTCTGATCGTACTTGGCCGAGTCAAGTCTAGAAAATGTTTTGAGTCTTAGTTATATCGGAGGGTAGGATTCTTTTTTCTCCTCTTCTATGCTCTGGTGAGGTTCCCTTCTTAGGAAATCTTTAACTCTACTCCTTTTCTCGCTCAATTTTTTTTTAGGATCACGCGGGTATTTGTGGAATCTATATGATTTCCATGTGACGGAATCCTGTCCTGGTGCCTCCTATCTGCTCTAAGTATCAGGGGAGTTGAGCTCCAGGGATTCTTGCGCACATCGCCATCATTCAGATTTTTGAGTATCTAAGAACGGAGGGTGTTCGTTATTGCTTCAATACGGGTAGTGGTGAGATAACCCCGATGTCCCCAGTACTGGTGTAGATTGTTTGGGGGTATTACCACACTTGGTATCGTTGTGATCACGAGGATCTGTTGTAGATGAAGGTCCAAGATGTTGGTTGTGTGTTGAAGGACGTGATACAAGTGACGGGTTAGTTTAGGAGTTGTGTGAAATACTCCTTGTATCCATGTACCTGATTGCATGACCAGTTATTTCGGGAATTCATAGGTGGGATATCTAGTAGTATCTTATAGGACTATCTTCCTACAGATGCTTGATTGAGGTTTGGGAAATCTCGGTCATATGTTTTTTCCGAGCAGTTCTAGCTCACACTTGTTTGCAGTGGTCCTTATCGGAATTTTGTCGTCTGTTACTTTGAGGATGCACTCTTGCTATGTTGTTCGAGTGCAATGCTAAATTCTGTTCAGATATTCTGTCTTTTGATTCAGCAATATCTTCAATTATTCTGTGGACTAATATGTTGTCCGTCTTCAGGATGGCTCCACCGACTCGTCAGACCCCAGGGCGTGAGGATGTGCCGCCTCCACCTCCTCCTCCTCCTCCGCCGCCGCCTCCTCCTGCAGAGGCCTAGTAGGCGATGATGGCAGCTACTAATGCAAACACTCAGATGCTGTTGCAGTTGATCCAGGAGAGAGCCAATCATCAGCAGGGCAATTTCCAGCAGGGTGGCAATCACTTTGCCAATCTGAGTCAGTTTCTGTCAAACCAGCCTAAGACGTTCACTTCTTGCGACCAGCCGTTTGATGCGGAAGATTGGATCCATGATATGAACAAGCATTTCAAGTGTAGCAATGTGCGTCCTGCGGATTATGTCAAGTTTGCTACGTTTCAGTTGAAGGGGCAGGCTTCTATTTGGTGGCAGCAGCTTAAGGACTCCAGAGGTGACAGGGTGATGTCTTGGGACGAGTTTTGTCGTGACTTCAGGTCCCACTACATCCCTTCCAGTTTTGTTGAGGAGATGCGTGAGAAGTTCAGGCGTTTCAAGCAGGGCAGCAAATCTGTGTACAAGTACAATGTCAAGTTCCACGAGCTGGCCCGTTACGCGTTGCAGGATGTCCCGGATCAGAAGAGCAAGATCTATCAGTTCAGGGGTGGCTTAAAGGAGGACTTGCAGTTAGCGCTTTCTTTGCACGATCCTGAGGAGTTTGAAAAGTTCTACAACATAGCTCTCCGAGAAGAGGCAGCCGTGCTCAGGGTGGAGAACTCCAAGAAGCACTTCAGAGATTCCAGCTCTTCCTCGACTCAGGTGGTTCAGAAGCAACAGAGGTTTTGGGTTTCTCCTCCTCCTCCTTGGCACTCACAGCAGCTGAAGCACTCAGGTGGACGTGGTTCTTCCCACCCACCCAACCCTGGCTTCCAGCAGAGATACCAGCATCAGAAACAAAGGCCTCCTCAGACTCAGTTCCGGCAACCAGCAGATGTCATTTGTCACAAATGTGGACAGAAGGGTCACTATGCCAACAAATGTACTTCTCAGCTCCGTCTGCCACCTCCTCCTCTAGGCACACCTCCAAGCAATGCTCTTGTCAAATTCAACCCAGATCAGCTTGAGTCAATGTGGTGAATGCAACTGAAGCAGACAACTCCTCTGATGTGATCATGGGTAACCTCCTCGTCAATGATATTCCTGCTAAAGTGTTATTTGATTCTGGTGCTTCGCATTGCTTCTTCTCCAAGCCTTTCTTAGCTAAGCATGATATTCCTGCAATTCATTTGGATAGTCCCTTCCGTGTGGTTTCTCCGGGCATGCGCATGAGTTCGTACATGAGGGTTCCGGATGCTTCTGTCAAGATAGGCAGTTATTCTTTTCCGGCGTCTCCTATTGTCTTGGGCAATTCCGACATCGACTTGATTCTTGGTATGGACTGGTTGGCCATGAACAAGGCATCAATTGATTGTGAAGCTAAAGAAGTGAAGCTTACCCACTCTTCGGAGGATGTGATTATATTCGCGGCGCGCGATGCCACAATCCGTTTGTTCTCCTTGAATGAAAAGGGTGAGATCAATCCTATTGAGCAAGTTCCAGTAGTGTGCGAATATCAAGATGTGTTTCCTGAAGAGCTACCAGGAATGCCTCCGCACCGTGAAGTTGAGTTCGTCATTGAGCTTGAGCCAGGCACAGAGCCAGTGTGCAAACGGCCGTACAAGCTGGGTCCAGAAGAGTTGAAGGAACTCAAGAGGCAACTCGATGAGCAGGAGCGTTTGGGTTTGATCAGACCAAGCTCGTCTCCGTGGGGATGTGGTGTTCTATTTGTCAAGAAGAAGGATGGTTCGGACCGGCTGTGTGTCGATTACCGCCCATTGAACAAGAAGACAATCAAGAACAAATATCCACTTCCGAACATAACTGAGTTGTTCGAACAGTTGAAAGGTGCTAAAGTATTCTCCAAGCTTGATCTCAGAATGGGCTATCATCAGATTCGCATTCGCGAAGAAGACATTCCGAAGATGGCCTTCAGGACTAGTTTTGGCTCGTATGGGTATACGGTCATGTCTTTTGGTCTGGCTAATGCTCCTCCGACTTTTTGTCGATTGATGAACTATATTTTCTCACCATACAAGAATGAATTTGTCTTGCTCTATCTCGACGACATTCTGGTCTTTTCTGATGATGAGGAAGAACATGAGAGACATCTCAGGTTGGTGCTTGATAAACTGAGAGAATACAAGTTGTATGCCAAGTTTTCCAAGTGCGAGTTCTGGCTGAAAGAAGTGGTTTATCTTGGGCATATTATCTCTGTCGAGGGCATTAAGGTTGACCCGTCTAAGGTTCAAGCCATTGTTGAATGGGAACCTCCGCAGAATGTGAAGCAGCTTCGAAGCTTTCTCGGGCTTTCCGGATATTGCAGAAGATTCGTTGAGAACTTCTCCAAAGTCGCCAAGCCGCTCTCTAGTCTTCTTCAGAAGGGTGTCAAGTATGTCTCGTCTCCAGAGTGTCAACTGGATTTCGTTACACTCAAAGAGAAGCTTATCTCCACTCCGGTATTGGCCCCTCCGGATGATTCCAAGCCGTACCAGGTCTTTTGCGATGCTTCTCTCCAGGGTCTTGGTACAGTCTTGATGCAAGATAGGAAGGTGGTTGCTTATACCTCCAGGCAGCTGAAGCCTGCGGAGAAGAACTATCATGTGCACGATCTCGAGCTAGCAGCTGTTGTGCACGCCTTGATGACTTGGAGACATCTCTTGTTGGAACGTAAGGTTGAAGTTTTCACCGATCACAAGAGTCTCAAGTATATCTTCACTCAGCCTAACTTGAATCTTCGGCAAACACGTTGGGTGGAAATGCTCCAGGATTTTAATCCGAGTGTTGAGTACACGCCAGGCAAGGCAAATGTTGTGGCAGATGCATTGAGCAGGAAGGCATATTGCAACAGTCTGATTCCGCAACCTCTCTAGCCGGGTCTTTCTGAGTCTTTCAAGAAGCTCAATCTTCAGCTAGTTCCTCAGGGTTTTCTTGCAAACCTTCAGATCTCTCCTACCTTGGAAGATCAGGTCAGAGCAGCTCAGCTACTTGACGCTATGGTGAAGAAGGTCAAGATTGGCGTGGGAAAGAGTCTCCCTAAGTATAAGTGTTTCAGTGTTGATGCCAGGGACACATTGTTTTTCGAGGATCGCCTTGTCGTCCCGAAAGGTGATCTCAGGAAGGTGATCATGGAAGAAGCTCATAACTCTCTGCTCTCTATTCATCCTAGAAGTTCCAAAATGTACCATGACTTGAAGCAGACATTCTGGTGGACTCGTATGAAACGTGAAATTGCACGATTCGTAAACGAGTGTGATGTATGTCAAAGGGTGAAAGCAGAACATCAAAGACCAGCGGGCCTCTTGCAGCCTTTGCTGATTCTCGAGTAGAAGTTTGATCACATTGAGATGGACTTCGTCACCGGGTTTCCGAAGTCCAAGAAGGGCAATGACGCTATCTTCGTCGTCATCGACAAATTGAGCAAAGTGGCTCATTTCCTTCCAGTTAAGGAGTCCATTTCAGCAACTCAGCTGGCAGAGTTGTACACGTCCAGGATTGTCTCTTTGCACGGCGTACCTATGATGATCTCGTCAGATCACGGAAGTATCTTCACTTCCAAGTTCTGGGACTCCTTTCAGTCTGCTATGGCCACGAAGATCCGCTTCAGCACAACGTTCCATCCTCAGACTAGTGGTCGAGTGGAGAGAGTGAATCAAGTTCTTGAGGACATGCTGAGAGCCTGTGTTATCTCTTTTGGCATGAAGTGGGAGGATTGTCTACCTTTTGCGGAGTTCTCGTATAACAATAGTTATCAAGCTAGTTCTGGCAAGGCTCCGTTTGAAATTCTCTATGGCAGGAAGTGTCGTACTCCGCTCAACTGGTCCCAGATAGGCGAGCGTCAGATCCTTGGCAATGACATGATAGAAGAAGCTGACGAGATGTGTGTGATCATTCGCGACAACCTCAGGGCAGCGTAGTCCCATCAGAAGAGCTATTAGGATAGCAAGCATCGTGACATGTCTTATGACCTTGATGATTTTGTCTATCTCAAGGTGTCGCCTATGAAGGGTATGCAGCACTTTGGCATCAAAGGCAAGCTTGCGCCTCGTTTCGTTGGTCCGTTCAGAGTGGTTGGCAAGAGGGGCGACCTTGCATACCAGCTCGAGCTTCCGTCAACCTTTGCAAATGTCCATGATGTGTTCCATGTTTCTCAGCTTCGGAGGTGTTTCAAGACCCCCGAGCGCACTGTGCATCTTCAAGATATCGACCTTCAGCCTGACCTTTCTTATCGTGAGCATCCAGTTGCGGTTCTCGAGGCGACTGAGCGCAAGACCCTTAACAAGACTGTCAAGTTTCTCAAAGTGCAGCGGTCACACCATTCCGATAAAGAGGATACGTGGGAATGCGAGGATCACCTCCTTTCCGAATTTCCCGATTTCTTTCAGTCTTAGATCTCGAGGGCGAGATCTTCTTTGTAGTGTGGGAGAATTTGTAGTGCCCCAAGTGTAAAGCTTTCCATTTTTGTAACCTTCCATGTGGGACCACCTTGACTTTGTCATGAGAGCTATCTATGCATGTATGAATTCATGTGTCACCTTGTATTTCTTCTTCTGCATGCATGCATCCATGTCATACCATTCTTACCATGCCTTGTGTTGCTTGCATCTATACCATGCCATGTCTTAGAGTGGGTCTTGTAATTGTGGGTGTTGGTGCACATTTGATGATGGTGTGTGGAGTGTAGGAGTGGTTGCTATGTATTTTCAAAGCTCCTTGCAATTTCAAACCCTTTTCCTTTCCTTTTATCTCATGTTCAAAATACCATCTTCCCAAAAGTTGTTTTAAAATGTCTTGTGTTTAGAGTTTATTGTGGAGATGATGAGGTGATGATTTGGAGTTTTATTCTTGGTCTTGAGGGTGAATATAAATCACAAAACAGAATAAATAAATGCTGTTTTGGATTTATGAAAGTATCCCCATAAATGTTGGAAGTATTTTATTTAAATAGCTGGTTCATTTTCAGGTCCAGGGCAATTTTCCATTTGATTTTATCCCTTTTATTTTGTCCTGTGCCTATTTTTCTTTCTCTGTTTTTTTAAAAGGAAATAGACAGGGGGCTCTATTTCTCTATCTGGCGCACTAAGTGGGCTCCCTCCCACTTAGCGGCCCATCAGCCTGTTCCCCTCGCGAGCCCGTCGCGCGCGCGCTCGTCGTCAACCTCCTTTACAGCGAGGCAGTGGGACCCTCCTGTCATCCTCTCTCTCCTGTTCCCCTCTATTCCACCGGAGAGAGAACGCGCACATGGCCACCGCGCGCCCCTCGCTTCCCCTCTCGCCCTATAAAGAGCCTTGGCGTCCGTGTCTCGTCTAGAGTTTCCCCTTCCGCCGCCGCTCCACCCAGATATCATCACCCTCCCCTGTGCATCGTCGCAGCAAGGTAAGTGAGGCGGATCCGCCATGGCCGACGGTTGAAGGAGGTCGTCGTCCTCGCTGTGGTGCCTCTTCCTCCTCGACGAGAGGTCGAGAAGCTCGCGGGCCTCTCCAGGGGCTCGTTCCCGCCGCTGGATCGTGTTCCCCGACCCTGCTTCGTCTTCTTCCCGGAGGCGCTCCTTCTCCGACGAGCTCCGCTGCTCCGCGCCCTTCTTCCAGCTACTTCCTCTACGGACGCTTCTTCCTCGACCCGTACATGAGGTAGTACTCCTCCTCCCTCCTCCCTGTGCTAGATCGAGCGCCGTTGCCGCGTAATCGAAGCGCGCGTTGCCTCTGTCGCCGGAGCCGCCGATCATCGTCGTCACGCTGTTGTAGAGTCCCTCGGGAGTAGTTAGGACGTGAAATGGGTTCATGTGGGTGTGGGCTTCCTCCCCTCCACGAGTCGGAGCTGTATTTGGCTCGCATCGCCGGCGAGGTCCCTCCCCTGTTCCGGCAAGCCGTCGCCAGCACAGTTAGCAGTAGGGGTACTACTTCAGGATTGCTGCTCCTATATAGTCAAGTACCGATTTGTAGCATAGTGGTAGTAGTGTGTGGCTGCCTGTTGAGAGGGCGCGGGTTCGATCCCCCTCGGCACTCTTTTGTTTTGCTGAATTAAACTGCACAGTAGCAACAGGAACAGGTTACCCTGTTTACTTCCCCTACCCTGTCGACAAAGTGGCAGTGGTGTAGTGGCTTGGTGCTGTTGCTGGTCACCAGAGGTTCTGGGTTCGATTCCCAGGAGCCCCTGTTGCATATTTTTTTGTCTTTTCTTTTATTTTCTATTTCGATTTTTCTAATTCATAGACAAAGTGGCCTTTTAATTCTTTTCCTGCTAGTGTAGCTAGGTGCAGATTGTATTTGTGTGTGTGTTTTGCACACACTAGAATAAGTGATATGTGTGTGTGAATGTGGCTTAAGTGATGTGTGTGTATGTGATCTTGCTAGTATATGTTGGTGGTAATTGCAAGTAGGCATGTGTGCATAGGGATTGTGAGTGAAGATGATGGTGTAGGTATGGAGATATATTTGTAGTGAGTGCACACCACATGTGGTACCTACTAGAAGTGTTTGAGAGGTGCTGCTTCCATGTTACTTGCATAGTAGTTTTCCCCCTCATGTTGTTCTTGGGTTTAAGTTCTTGTGATGGGGTTTGTGGTGATGATATATGTGTGTGTGTGGAACTTCCCACCTTTGCAAACTATGCACCTTCACATGTCCATATGTGAGAGGGCATGGTGTTGTGTGTGTGGGGGTGACTTAGTGAGAAGTATTTGTGTTGTTGATGTGCATGACACAAACATGGGGTTCAAACCCCCATGTCACTTTGTCATTGTGAACATGAGCTCAACCTTTGTAGTTGTTGTCTTAGTAGGAACTACATGAAATGATGCACTAATTACTAGGAATGATTTGGAGTAGTTTTCTCTTCCTTAATTTGTGGTCACTTGTTCCAATTAAGTCTCCACATATTATAGATGATTTTGGGGTAGAATCTCCCAAGGAATCTAGTGGTGAAGTTTGTTTTGCCATTAGGATACTTTATGGAGTTGACATATTCAGATTTGTTGCAAGTTTGATCTTTGATTCCATGGAATAGGTGGAGCCCAAGGGCATGAGTTTTTGTGTGATAGTAGTAGGGGTTTTGCTCCACACCATAGTGGTGTCATTTACCACTTGGTGTTATTAGCATGCAAACTATGCCTAGGAAAAGTGGGCATGTGGCTGAAGATTCCAGTTTAGTGAAATCTGAAATTTCACTTAGTCTGTGATTCTGGAAACATTTTCTTCTCTTATAGATGAAGATGTGTTGGTCATTGTATTGAGAGCTAGCCTTAGTTCAGTGCTAGGATTCTGAACCTGATATGTTTGTGAAGCTCCCTGTCAAATTTCAAATCATTTGGAGTCCAGTAGGTTGTGGTTTGGTTGTTGTCAAAAAGCTTCAGTACAAAGACAGAAACTCAGATGCACGAATTTTCACTAAGTCCCTGAGATCTGATGGTTTTGGGAAAGTTTGTGGCCTTGTATCTTCTAGAGCTTAATTCCTTTTGCTGTTATTCTTGCTGGTGCTTGTAGTGTTCTTGGTTGGCAACAGCCACGTATGTTATTTGCCATGTTTGGAGGCCTGTAGCTATGTTGCATGTAGCTCCCAAAGAGTTAAGATGCAGATTATGGCAGATTAGGTAGTTTTGTCATTTTTCTCATTGTGTGTGCTTAGGGGATGTTGTGGTGTTCTTCCTTGCTCCATTCCATCCATGATGGCTTGTTTTATGTCTTGGCAACCTGGGATTACCAGATTTGTGCCATTTGAGTGTGTGGTGATGATATTGACACGTAGGGCTTCATATCTTGTTTCGTTGATTCCCGTTGATCCGTAGCTCCGTTCACAATGTTCTTTATATGGTTTTGCATTGTTTTCACGAGATGCATCTGTTCATGTCATTCTCATGCATGTCTAAATATCTTAGTGTACAGTTCTGTCCAGAAACTTACAGTAGTTTATTTTGCTTGTGCTAGTGATAGAAATAGTGGTGCATGCTCAATTTTTCATCTCATGCATCATGTGATTGTTGCATCTTGTGGTGCTGCTGTTTGTTGGCTGTTATTCTTATGTTGGATAGCACCGGGATCGGAGAACGAATACGTGGAGTCAGGAGAGTACGTGCAGGACGAACCAGAACCATTCCAAGGTGAGGATATCAGAGGCAAGATGATATGACCTAGATTCCATCTCTAGACTTGTTATGCTAGTTTTCGTTTCCTTGTCATATTCTCGCTTCCTACCACTGAATTAAATTGCCTCTTGTTGTGCCATGAGCCCAAACACTGTTCTCCTTCCTAGCAAAACTTGTATGGCTAAGTAGGCTTGCTCAGCTTCTAATGTTAGCGTTGCTAGTTGCAGGTGCTTTGAATCATGTGATAACATGAGCTTGATATCATTATCTTGAACTCTGTTATTTAATTAATGTACCTATATACTTGGTAAATGACGGGAGGCCTAGCCTTTTGCAGGGTGCTTTGTTCCGTTATTGCCGCCTTAGTTGCCGGTTACCGGTGTTTGATTCCATCATGATCGCTCCAAACACGTTCGGGGTTGTTATGGGGACCCCCTTGATAAATCGCGTAGTGCTAAGGCTTGTTCGGCAGGACCCAACATTGGTGTTAATTTGCTAATCACTTAATAATAATCTTCATAGGGAGTAGCTACCCCGAGGACTTTAATCAACAACCCGGGCCAGTGCTCCTCATGAGTGTTGGTCCAACCCAGAGCAGCTTATTACGCTCCCCGGGGCAACTCGGTGTTTTGGCGTGGTAACCATCGCTCATCCGGCGTGTCCTGAGACTGAGATACGCGGCTCTTATCAGGGTCGTCGACATGTCGGGAGGTCCAGATAGCCTTTTCTTACCTTAGCGGTATATCTTGTGTATAGGAATCCCAGTGAAGCTTTGGTTTCCCCCAGGGTTGAGGTTTTCCTCTAAGGAATCCGACGAGATCACGAGATTCCTGATAGAGGATGCCTTTGCGGCCTGTGTTCGTTTGTGATGGACTAGTTGGAGCACCCCTGCAGGGTTTAATCTTTCGGAAAACCGTGCCCGCGGTTATGTGGCAACTTGGAATATTTTGTTAACATCCGGTACTAGAGAACTTAAACATAAGCTAATAAAATTGCCAACTGTGTGCGTAATCATGACTGTCCCTTCGAAGATCTCTCTTCGATCGGGAACACGGTGGGGTTATGAATGCCGTAGGTAGGTGTTCAGGATCACTTAGTGATCAAGTAGTCCCGACCGCTAGTGTAGACCACCTTCATTTCTATTTTGCGTAAGTTAGCCACTTAATCAAGCTTAGGATGCTGCAGCCTGATACACTTCACCCTTACCCTACCTAATAACATGACTAGTTCTGGCACCAAGGTCTTAGATTGCTGAGTCCCCGTGGCTCACGGATTCCTCCGAAACTCCCAGCAGGTACATGTACCTCAGAGGCAGATGATTCCGACGGCACCGAGCTGGCGTGGCAGTACGACGAGGAGACAGACCGCCTCTACGTGAACTATCCAGAGGACCGAGGCGTGGTCGTGATCGTGGGCCTGCAGGCAAGGTAGCATAGCATTACCATGTTTTGTAGTCCGTAGCGGAACTACCTTGATTGTATCTGTGATGTACTCTGAGTTATTAATAAGAAGACAGTTGAATCCTGAATTGTCTACTTATATTATTATTTGTGTTATGTTACTTGCTTGCGAAACGCTTAGATGCGCTTCTTTCCTATTCGGGGGCCTCGACCCCCAGATCGGAAAGGACCGCATCTTGGTCGTTACATAAGTATTATAAGGACTTACCCTTGTAGGCGAATCATGGGCGGAAGGGCCGACATCACTGAGTCGCCCGATGAAGGGGGGAGGTCTGCAAAAGTAATATCTCAAAATGTGAGCGAGTTACAAGTGTGATCCAAAAGGAAACGAATGTAGAAATTGATAGAGGGTACCTCATTCTGCCGTTTCTTGGTAGGGGTTTTTACTGGTTACCCGGACATCAAATCCCCTGAGTGGCTTCGAGTTTTCCGGAAGGAAGTATGTTGCACCTTCTTTAAGAGGAAATTAGGGTCCAGATAAGCATTCGGGTGAGACATGGGAACTTTCCCACAAACTTCCCTGGACGGCTTAGGCGAAGGAGAAGTTGAGTCGGAAGAAATGGAAATTACCTCTACGACGTCATCTTGGCTTTCGTTATCATCATTCTATACAGGGAAATGCAGAGATATAAGCACAAATTAGAGTAAAAGGGCGTCAAGACATAAAGGATAAAAATTTACCTGTGAAGACGCTTCGCCGACTTGGGATTCGTCCACATCAGATGATTCGGCAACGATGGTTTTGTTTTTACCCTTGGACTTCCTTTTTGGAGGCGGTCTGGTTTGCTTCAGGGCAATCTTTTTCGGCCTTCGTGACCAGAATCGGTCGCCTTTCTGAGATGGAATTGACGTTATGCAAGTCAGAATCCAAGTAAGTCGGAAAGAGTGAATCAAGGGCGGGTCAACTTATTTACCTTAGGAGTCGGGTTAATTTTGAAAAATGGCTTAAGCCCTATTTGGCTACACTTGGCCAAAGGCTCGCCGGTTTGCTTTTTGATGATGGTCACAATGTCTTCCTCTATGAGTGATGTGTGGAAGTACCATTGGGGATGGGTCAAAGTACCATCAAATTCGCACATCAAGCCGTCTCAGCGACTCAAGGGAAGGATGCGCCATTCCACCCAGCAGCGGATCAGATCAACTCCAGTAAGGCCATTGTTTCTTAAAGATCGTAACTCGGATAACACTGGAATGAAATCCGATTCTTCTTTTTTGGTGAGCTTGTCAGGAAGTTTGAAGTTTGTGGGCAGACGCTCCTTCCTGTAGCCTAGGAGTTTGCTTTCACCCGGAGGAGAAGTGTCCCGGCAATAAAACCAAGACTCGCCCCAGCCTTTGGGGTGGCTGGGCATGGCGAGTGATGGGAATGGGCTGTCTCTGCGTCGTTGAACGTTAACCCCTCCAAGTTCTAAGCTAGGGCCATTGGATAACTCGGTCTGGCGATTCAGGTGGAAGAAGTACCAAAACAAATTGACTAACGGTTCCATTCGTAGGTAAGCTTCACAGAATACCTGAAATTGGCACATGTTGCTGATCGAGTTGGGGCCCAGGTCTTGGAGGCGGACATTCATGAAGGCCATAGCATCTCTGAGGAACTTTGATCCTGGCAGCTTAAACCCCCGTTCGAGGTGTTCAGCAAAAACAAGTATTTCCCCTTCCTTCGGGTTGGGAATTTCGTTGCCTAGTCCAGATCACCATCCGATGACTTCCTTTGGATCAAGGTTCCCTGTCTTTACGCAATCCTTGAGGAAGGCGTCGTCAACTTTGGTCGGAGCCAGTCGGCCTTCAAAACGGTACCCATGGCTACAGAGGAAAATGTCACGGGTAAGTTAACCCGCCAAACACTTGTTGAGTGGCTAAGAGAATATGTTAACCCGCCGAACATTTGTTGAGTGGCTAAGAGAATCTATTAACCCGCCGAACATTTGTCGAGTGGCTAAGAGAATCTATTAACTCGCCAATAAGGGACCAGATTTGGGCACAAGGGCGACTTAGGAATTTCGTATTACTCAGAGAAGGTATCCCAGGGCATCGAAGACGTGCGTAAAATGATGAAGTATGAATCTACAAACAGTTTTCTACACAGTAAGAAGTACAATGCGGATATACGAGCAAGATAAAATAACGGAAAAAGGTTTGGATGATGCAAAACAGGCTGTGACTAAAAATGAATATGGCAGAGATGATTTGGCCGAAGCTTTTTTGGTTTTCAAATAGGAAACTATTTAATCAAGGATGCGGTTAACGCTATCACATCAGCTATTATCATTAACCTATCAACATGCAAAGGGAAGCTCGAAGCGTTCTAAGAACATGGCAGGTGGCAAATGTCAAAGGATCAGGATCTGATTGCAACTGATGAAGAACTGACCTGCTAATGGCGTCCCGAAGCGACTGTGCGGGTCCGCGGCAAGGACGGCGTTCTTGCTAGGTTGAAGATACGTCGGATGCAGTGGGCGGCGATGGAGTCCCTCGAGCAGCGACACAACTTTGCAGGCGGCGGCGGAGTCCCTCGGGTGACGGCGGAGTCCTTTGAGCGACAGCAGAGCTTCGCAGGCAGCGGCGAAGTCCCTTGGGCAGCGACGGAATCATTCGGGCGGTGCAGAAGTCCTTCGGGCAGCGACGGAGTTCTTCAGGTGGTGTCGGATTTGTTTGTGTGGTCGCGAGGAAGAAGAAGCTGATGGGACGAGTAGGTGAAGATTCCCTCCGCTCCTGTTCCCGGTCCTATTTAATAGGTCGGGTGCGGAGATCGAGGCGCCTCACGCGGGAACCGAAAGGGCGGGATAAAGATTCGCACTTATGGCGCCAAGATTTTCGGGATATTTGCGCCACGAGATCTGCTGGAGATTGCGTCATCATTTTCCGAGGATAAAGGGATAAGATGATGTCATCAAGAAACGGTTCGGCGACTTGGATATTTCCATGGAGGATGGTGGCTTAAGCGTGTGATGCATGAAAGGAGTGGACTGAGTCGCTCCTAAACTAGGTAAGAGTTTATTGGCATGAACAAGTTCAAGTCAATCTGGGGCCTAATGTTGGGAATATTATCTACGGTGTGACCCGCCCTGGTTGGGCCGGGTCACCAAGTGGGTGACTCATCCTTTGGCGGTTCAAGCTTTGGCCCAGAAGGCCCAGGAGCTAGACGGCGGTTCAAGATCCACGTGGAGGATAAGTTATCGAGGAGTTCTCCAGTCTTGGAAAGCACGGCGACTTAGAGATAGAAAGAATCATGGTTTGTATTAAGGCATGGACTCTTGTAAACCCTAGGTGCTCGACCTGTATATAAAGGCGAGTCCCTGGAGAGGAGAGGCAGGTTAGAAATCATCGAGAGCTAGGTCAGGCGAGTTACGCCGTCCTTGTAATCGAGACATCATCAATACAACACAAAGCAGGATGTAGGCTTTTACCTCCTCACAAGGGGCCGAAAATGGGTAAATCTGAGTCCCGCTTCCGCTTAACCCCTTTGAGTCGCCACCAAGGTGCGATGGCTCCATCACTAAGTCCTTCCACTAGGACATCTACCGTGAGAAAACCACGACACTGTTGGCCCACTTGCCCCCCTCTTTTGCTATATGAAGGGTTTCGTCAAGGAAAAAATAAAGGAGGAGCTTTTTCGTGGTTTCGCCGCCGCCACGAGGTGGAACTTGAGCAGAACCAATCTAGAGCTCCGGCAGGACGATCCTTGTGACAACCCGATGCAGGCGTTCCAGAAGATTCCCCTCTCTTTCCGTTTTTGTCATGTGTCTATTTTCTTTTGTCGCATCATCATTGCATCATGCGCACCATCTGCATTGCATCGTCATCTCCGTTGCCGCCAGTTTTCAAAACTTGCATTCGTTAGTAGTTGCCGGTTCTCGTCGTTGTCCGTTCTGAGTCCGACCGCACTCGCACGCGCCCGCGGCTTCGTTCGAAACCCTGTTTTAAAAGTGTGCATAAAACTTTCTCTGATCGAGGTGAAACTTGGCACGCGGTCGTGATTAGATATAGCTAGGCCGCCTGTCGAATTTCGTCGCGATCGGACACCGTCTGGTACCCGAACGGTCGACCGTAGCGGCACCGTATTCGGTCTACCGTCGGACGTTTGTCGGTGTCTTAAAATTCGTTGCCACGCCGCCCGTTCTCCCTCTTGTCTCCGGATATCCACTCTACACGGCCTCGTACCCATTCCCGCGTTCGGAATTATCCGATTCCGACTGCGCGGTTGGATCCGGAACGCGATTCCGGTTAACCTAGCCCCACATTTTATCTATATGTAGGCCCTCCACCTAATTTTTAGACAGCCATCCCTCTCCACCTCGAAAACCACGCCCCTAACCCTAGCTCCCGCAGCCTCTCTCTCCCACCAGCGCCGCCGGCCCGCCAGGCCCGATCCAGGTCCGCCTTGGGCCCAGATCCGCCGCCCCCGCGAGCTCCCCCAGCTCCAGCGCCATGGCCTCCCTCCCGAGCTCCCTGCCCACCTCGCCTGCGCGCCGCCCCAGCTCCCCGTGCCGCCCCGCAGCCGCTGCCGGCAGCTCGCCGGAGCCCCGCGCCCCCTCAGGCCCCGCTCGCGCCGTCGCCCCGCCTGCTCCTCTCGCCGCCTCGCCCCCGTGCAGTCCCGCCGGCCAACCTCCGCGCCGCTTGCTCGCCGCCGCGCCGCGCCATGCGCAGCCGCCGCTCCCTAGATCCGCCCGGATCCGCCGCCCCTCGCCTCCCGGAGTTCACCTCGCCGCCGCCTCCCGGCCCCCTCCCTGCCGAGGCCGGCGCCGCCATGGCCGAGCTCGGGAGCGAGCAAGAGAGGAACGAGAGCGTCCCTGTTCGTCGCGTGGGCCGGCCTCGCCTCCCGGCCCAGTCGGCCTCCCCTGCCGCGCACCGACCGGGCCAGGTCCCAACGCCTCCAGCCGGCCAGGCCCAAGTGGCCAGGGTGAGCTATTCCTCGCCCCCCTGCACACCTTATCTGTATTACACCCCGTTCGGCCCATTAGTGATTTAGCTTGATTTAGGAATTAATATAAATTCCAGATAAATAGGTAACATTTAGATGCCCGTAGTTTAATATCCGTAAGTCAGATCGGAACGTATTAGATACGTTTTCATGTAGTTTCTCGCGTAGAATCCGATTATAAAACATGCATAATTGTTTGACATTGTTTAGCATGCCATATGCCTAGAAATGTGTGTTGTCTATATTGTTTCGTCCCGTAGATATTTTTTCGCGCGTGCCCGGATTGCTCGAATGCCTTAGATAAAATGCCCATGTTTTAGGAACCATTTTTCCATGTATTTTAAAGCGGTCATTGGTATTTTTGCGTGTAGGGTTTGCCGGTAGTTTATTTTCCCGTGTATAGGTTTTTTCTCGCATTTTCGTGTCGCATTATATTGTTTTGCAACCCCACATATTTTATATGTTTTTGGGGTAGAAAAATCCATGGGATTTTTCGGTGGAATTAGTTTTAGCTTTTGAGCAAATTAGTTCGCACGACATTTGGCCATGTTGCCCTTTTGTTTAATTCGTAGGATTTATTTCGTGCTTCGTTTGTGGGAGTTGTCAACTAGGGAGTTGTTCTTGGATGTTTGCTCTAGCCCCTGGTATTTTTGGTTGCAATAGAAATGCATGTTTAGGTGTGGTTTTCTTGCTCTCAAGTTGCTAGAAATAATGCTGATTTGGAGGAGCTGAAATATTTCTAAGTCTGAAATCTGTTATATTTTGTTGCTGTCTAGTCTTGCTTGTATCTTGTGATCTGTAGCTCTTTTGAGCTTGGTCCAATGGAGTTAGTTGTACCCCTTGTGTTTCTCTTGCATGCTGTAAATTTTCATGCCATTTGTAGTCCTGTAGCTTATGGTTTTGCTGCTGTCAATATTGCTTTAGATCGAAAACTGCACTTTCATGGGGTGTAATTTTCACTAAGTCTCAAATAGTGTGTGAGATGCCATTTTGTGTCTTCTTTCCCTAGTGATCCATGATGCCATGCTAGTTGTTGTTAGTTGTTTGTAGTAGTGCTTCTTGCCCTCTTTCGTGTCATGCCTTGCTTGAGTTTATCGGAGTTGTGTAGCCCGTAGGTGTGGGGCGTAGAAAATGCTATGTGGCTGATTTTGGCAGATTGTAGTGATTTCTTGTTTTGCTTGTAGTTGTTGAACCGTAGCTCCGATTTGATCGTGTCCTATATGGAACTTGCTTAGAATCTCGTGTAGTTTCATTTTCTCTTGCTGGTTGTATGTTTTGAAGTGTTCGTGACCATCGTTGCACACATATTGCATTCATGTCATCATATCTTGCAGTGCTCGTAACTTTTGTTCCGTAGCTCCGTTGGAGAGGTTCTCTATGTGTAAATTGCTTGTCTCGACGCGTAGAATCACGTGAACCTATTTGTTTTGCTGTTTAACAACTAATTAAATGTGTTAGTTCAGATCTGGACAGAATTGTAAATTAACATGTGAGGTCGTTTCGGAGATGCTATATGTCATTTCCGACCTCATTTAAAATGCCTAGATAGGTAGTTTAATTACGCTTCACCTCTTGCCATGTGTAACCACATTTAATATTACCGTGTACCTATTTGGGATAGAGCTAAATAAATAAAACGTGGAGTTTCGTCAATATGCAACTCGTTGCATATTGAACTTCACTTAATGTGTAGTGTTTGATTGTGTGATTTGTCATGCCGTGACTTGCATGTATTCAGCTGCTCATGCATCATTTGTGTTGTGCATTGTGTGGTGAATTTCGTGTGTTGATGCTTGTTTCCGGTTTTCCCCATCTCGATAGAGTTCCGCAAGCGTGTCGGATGTGAGGACCCGTTCGACTACGTCGGATCGTCTGCTTCACGGAGGCATTCTTCGTCCAAGCGGGATCTCAGGCAAGATGACCATTTCCCCAGATACCATTACTATCATTGCCATGCTAGTTTTATCGCTTCTATCGTTTATGTCTTGATGCCTACCACATGTTAAATATCAGCCTCTCAATAATGCCATGATTACCTTCAACCTGTTCGACCTAGCAAACCACTGATTGGCTATGTTACCGCTTGCTTATCCATGTTGTTAGCATTGCTAGTTGCAGGTGTAGTTGCTACCATGTGATAACATGGGTTCCTTGTCTTATCACCATATTTAATGCTATTTAATTTAATGCACCTATATACTTGGTAAAGGTGGAAGGCTCGGCCTTTCTAGCCTGGTGTTTTGTTCCACCTTTGCCCCCTTAGTTTCCGGCTACCGGTGTTATGTTCCATAAATGAGCGCTCCTAACACGATCGGGTTTGTTATGGGGACCCCCTTGATAATTCGTTTTAGATTAAAGCTGGTCTAGCAAGGCCCAACATTGGTACTACATTTGCCTAATAACCTAATAAAATTGCATAGGGACTTTCCGGACCCCGAGGATAATTTAATCAACCCCCCGGGCCAGTGCTCCGCATGAGTGTTGGTCCACCCACCTAGGAGTCGGCGGTGCCACCTCGGGGCAACTCGAGGTTTGGCTACCGTCCACTATGCATAGACGGTGTGTCCTGAGAACGAGATACGCGGCTCCTATCGGGTTCGTCGACACACCGGGTGGCCTTGCTGGATTAGTTTTACCTTTGACGAGATATCTTGTGCATCGGGATTCCGGTGATGCTTTGGTAATCTCAGAGTTGAGGTTTTCCACTAGGGAATCCGACGAGATCGCGACCTTCGTGATTGAGGATTTCTATGCAGCTTGTGGTAATTTGTGATGGACTAGTTGGAGCACCCCTGCAGGGTTAAATCTTTTCGGAAAGCCGTGCCCGCGGTTATGTGGCAACGTGGAAACTTTGTTTAACAGTGGTTCTAGATAACTTGAAGTTAACTTAATTAAAATATGCCAATTGTGTGCGTAACCGTGACTGTCTCTTTCGTGAGTTCCTTCTCCGATCAAGGACACGGTGGGGTTATGTCTGACGTAGGTAGGTGTTCAGGATCATTCATTTGATCATCAGTAGTTCACGTCCGCTATGCGTAGATCTTCCCCCTCTTATTTTCTTGTACTCGTAAGTTTAGCCACCAAATATATGCTTAGCCGCTGCTGCAACCTCACCATTAACCATGCCTCACCCAATAAGCTTTGCTAATCATGATACCTTTGGAAATGAGATTGCTGAGTCCCCTGTGGCTCACAGATTACTACAACACCAGTTGCAAGTACATGTAAAGGTTACTTGACGCGAGCGCGTTGATTGTTCATTTGGAGTTGCTTCTTCTTCTTCTTCTTCTTCATCGATCTAGGATGGGTTCCAGGCCGGCAGCTTGGGATAGTAAGGATGGACGTCATTCTTCTTTTCTCGTTTGTTTTCGTCCGTAGTCGAACCCTGCTCTTACTATTGATGAATATGTAATGTATTGATGTGACTCTGATGTAGCTTGTGGCGAGTGTAAGCCAACTCTATATATATATATATATATATATATATCTTATTTTCAGTACATGTACTTGTAACGATAACCATTCTTGCGACACGACAAGATGCGCTTCTATCCCTGACAAGGTCTTAGTGCCAAATTGAGGATAGGGTCGCATCTTGGGCGTGACAATCCTGCCGGGGAAACTTCCCTCCTGGAGGGGGAAATCGTCGCCATCGTCATAAACAACACTCCTCTCATCAGAGGGACTCGTCACCATCAACATCTTCATCAGCACCATCTCATCTCCAAACCCTAGTTCATCACTTATAACCAATCTCCGTCTCGCGACTCCGATTGGTACTTGTAAGGTTGCTAGTAGTGTTGATTACTCTTTGTAGTTGATGCTAGTTGGATTACTTGGTGGAAGAGTTTATGTTCAGATCCTTGATGCTACTCATTACCTCTCTGGTCATGAATATGATTATTCTTTGTGAGTAGTTACTTTTTTTCTTAAGGACATGGATAAGTCATGCTAATAGTAGTCATGTGAATTTGGTATTCGTTCGGTAATTTGATATGTTGTATGTTGTTTTTCCTCTAGTGGTGTTATCTGAACGTCGAATACATAACACTTCGCCATTATTTGGGCCTAGAGGAAGGCATTGGGAAGTAGTAAGTAGATGATGGCTTGCTAGAGTAACAGAAGCTTAAACCCTAGTTTATGCGTTGCTTCGTAAGGGGCTGATTTGGATCCACTAGTTTAATGCTATGGTTAGTCTTTGTCTTAAGTCTTCTTTCGTAGTTGCATATGCTTGCGAGAGGGGTTAATCATAAGTGGGATGCTTGTCCAAGTAAGGACAGTACCCAAGCGCCGGTCCACCCACATATCAAACTATCAAAGTAACGAACGCGAATCATATGAACATGATGAAACTAGCATGACAGAAATTCCCGTGTGTCCTCGGGAGCATTTTTCCTCCTATAAGACTTTGTTCAGGCTTGTCCCTTGCTACAAAAGGGATTGGGCCAGTTTGCTGCACCGTTGCTACTTTTGTTACTTGTTGCTTGCTACGAATCATCTCACCACACAATCACTTGTTACCGACAATTTCAGTGCCTGCAGATTTTACCTTGCTGAAAACCACTTGTCAGATCCTTCCGCTCCTCGTTGGGTTTGACACTCTTACTTATCGAAAGGACTACGATTGATCCCCTATACTTGTGGGTCATCAAAGGGTCATTATGCCAACAAGTGCACTTCTCAGCTCCGTCTGCCGCCTCCTCCTCCAGGCAAACCTCCAAGCAATGCTCTTGTCAAGTTCAACCCCAGGTCAGCTCGAGTCAACATGGTGAATGCAGCTAAGGCAGAAAACTCGTCAGATGTGATCATGGGTAACCTCCTCATTAACGATATTCCTGCTAAAGTGTTATTTGATTCTGGTGCATCACATTGCTTCATGTCCCGTCCATTCTTTGCAAAGCGTGATTTTGTTTGTCAAGATTTGGTTAAGCCGGTCTCAGTAGTTTCTCCTCGGAAATTGATGAATTCCAATTGTCGGGTCCCAAATGTTTCTGTCAGGATAGGTAGTTATTCTTTTCTCGCATCTCCTATTGTCTTGGGCAATTCCGACATTGATTTGATCCTTGGTATGGACTAGTTGGCCATGAACAAGGCATCGATTGATTGTCAAGCTAAAGAAGTGAAGCTTACTCACTCTTCGGAGGACGTGATTATATTCGCAGCGCACGATGATACAATCCGTCTGTTCTCGTTGAATGAAAAGGGTGAGATTAATCCTATTTTGCAAGTCCCAATGGTCTGTGAATATGAAGATGTGTTTCCAGAAGAGCTGCCAGGCATGCCTCCCCACCAAGAAGTTGAATTTGTCATTGAGCTTGAGCCAGGTACTGAGCCTGTGTGCAAACGGCCGTACAAATTGGGTCTAGAAGAGTTGAAGGAACTTAAGAGGCAACTCGATGAGCAGGAGCATTTGGGTCTGATCAGACCAAGCTCGTCTCCGTGGGGCTGTGGAGTTCTGTTTGTCAAGAAGAAGGATGGCACGGACCGGTTGTGTGTCGATTACCGTCCATTGAACAAGAAGACAATCAGGAACAAATATCCAGTTCCGAACATAACTGAGTTGTTCGAACAGATGAAAGGGGCTAAGATCTTCTCCAAGCTCGACCTCAGAATGGGCTATCATCAAATTCGCATTCACGAAGAGGATATTCCGAAGACTGCTTCCAGGACTAGTTTTGGCTCGTATGAGTATACGGTCATGTCTTTTGGTCTAGAAAATGCTTCTCCGACATTTTGTCGATTGATGAACTACCTATTCTCTCCGTTCAAGAATGACTTTGTCTTGATTTATCTCGACAACATTCTGGTCTTTTCTGAAACTGAGGAACAACGTGAAGAACATCTTAGATTGGTGCTTGATAAGCTGAGGGAGTACAAATTGTATGCCATGTTTTCCTAGTGTGAGTTATGGTTGAAAGAAGTCGTCTATCTTCGCCACATTATCTCTGCCGAGGGCATCAAAGTTGATCCGTCGAAGGTGCAGGCCATTGTTGAATGGGAGCCTCCGCAGAATGTGAAGCAACTTCGAAGCTTTCTCGGGCTCTCAAGCTATTGCAGAAGGTTCGTTGAGAACTTCTCCAAGATTGCTAAGCCGCTCTCAAGTCTTCTTCAGAAGGGTGTGAAGTATGCTTGGTCTCCAGAGTGTCAGTTGGCCTTCGACACACTCAAAGAGAAGCTCACCTCTACTCCAGTCTTAGTTCCTCCGGATGATTCCAAGCCTTACTAGGTGTTCTGCGACGCTTCTCTCTAGGGTCTTGGTGCAGTTCTGATGCAAGAGAAGAAATTGGTTTCTTATACCTCTAGGCAGATGAAGCCATCGGAGAAGAATTATCCGGTGCATGATCTTGAGCTAGCAGCTGTGGTACACGCTCTGATGACTTGGAGACACCTCTTGTTGGAACGAAAGGTTGAAGTGTTCACCAATCACATGAGTCTCAAGTACATCTTCACTCAGCCTAACCTGAATCTCCGGCAAACTCGTTGGGTGGAAATGCTCCAAGATTTTAATCCGAGTGTTGAGTACACGCCAGGCAAAGCTAATGTCGTGGCAGATGCCTTGAGTAGGAAGGCGTACTGCAACAATCTTATTCTGAAACCTCTCCAGCCTGACCTTTGTGAGTCTTTCAGGAAGCTCAACCTTCAGTTAGTACCTCAGGGATTTCTTGCAAACCTTCAGATCTCTGCTACCTTGGAAGATCAGGTCCGAGCATCACAACTTCTTGATGCAATGGTGAAGAAAGTCAAGATTGGCGTCGCAAAGGGTCTTCCCAAATATAAGTGCTTCAGTGTTAATGCCAGAGACACGTTGTTCTTTGAGGATCGTCTTGTCATTTCGAAAGGTGATCTCAGAAAGGTAATCATGGAAGAAGCTCATAACTCTCTGCTCTCTATTCATCCTGGAAGCTCCAAGATGTATGAGGACTTGAAACAAACCTTCCGGTGGACTCGCATGAAGCGTGAGATTGCTCAGTTCGTAAATGAATGTGATGTATGTCGAAGGGTGAAAGCAGAGCATCAACGTCCAGCAGGTCTTTTGCATCCATTGCCCATTGCCGTCTGGAAGTTCGATCATATTGAGATGGATTTCGTCACCGGGTTTCCGAAGTCCAAGAATGGTAATGATGCCATCTTCGTCGTCATCGACAAGTTGAGTAAAGTGGCTCATTTTCTTCCAGTCAAGGAATCCATTTCGGCAGCTCAGCTTGCAGAGTTGTACACTTCCAGGATAGTGTCTTTGCATAGCGTTCCTATGATGATCTCTTCGGATCGCGGAAGTATCTTCACTTCCAAGTTCTGGGACTCTTTTCAGTCTGCGATGGGCACGAAGATACGCTTCATCACAGCTTTTCATCCTCGGACTAGTGGTCAAGTGGAGCGAGTCAATCAAGTTCTTGAGGATATGCTGAGAGCCTGTGTTATCTTTTTTGGTATGAAGTGGGAGGATTGCGTGCCTTTTGCTGAGTTCTCGTATAACAACAGTTATCAAGCTAGTTCTGGCAAGGCTCCGTTTGAAATTCTCTATGGCAGGAAGTGTCATACCCCGCTCAACTGGTCCGAGACCAGCGAGTGTCAAGTTCTTGGGAATGACTTGATAGAAGAAGTTGAGGAGATGTGTCGGGTCATTCGTGATAACCTCAGAGCAGCTTAGTCCCGTCAGAAGAGATCTTATGATAACAAGCATCGTGACATGTCTTATGAGCTCGATGACTTTGTTTATCTCAAGGTGTCGCCTATGAAGGGTACGCAGTGCTTTGGCATCAAAGGCAAGCTTGCACCTCGTTTCGTTGGTCCGTTCAGAGTTGTTGGCAAGAGAGGCGACCTTGCGTACCAGCTTGAGCTCCCGCCAAACTTTGCAAATGTGCATGATGTGTTCCATGTTTCTCAGCTCCGGAGGTGCTTCAAGACCCCCGAGCGCACTGTTCATCTTCAAGACATCGACCTGCAACCCGACCTATCTTATCGTGAGCATCCAGTTGCGGTTCTCGAGGCGACTGAGCGCAAGACCCGCAACAAGACTGTCAAATTTCTCAAAGTGCAGTGGTCACACCATTCCGATAAAGAGGCTACTTGGGAACGTGAGGATCACCTCCGTTCTGAATTTCTGGAGTTCTTTCAGGCGTAGATCTCGGGGCGAGATCTTTTTGTAGTGTGGGAGAGTTTGTAATGCCCCAAGAGTGTAGCTTTCTCTTTTTGGAACCTTCTCCATGTGGGTCCAACTTGTCATTGATATGAGAGCTTCTATGTGTTATGATTTCATGTGTCACCTTGCATTGTTCTTCCTTTGCATGCATGCATCACCATCATGTCATCCTTGTCTTGTGTTGGTGCCTTGTGGATCCATGTGTGTATGTGGTTTGATGTATATGTCATGTGATGATAGTGTGTGTGAGAGTTGCAGTGGTGCAATTGCTAGTAGGAAACCATGTTGGTTTGCACTAGGGTTTTAGAAAACTTCCCCCCTCTCTAATTCATCTCAATGTCAAGTTTCACTTGATCATTTCCTGTTTTAAAAATGTCCTTGATTTATTATATTTTGGGGTGTTTGTGAGCAAGTGAATTTGCTGTTTTGGTCCAAGTTTTAAAGGTGCAAAATATTCACAAAACAGCCCAACATATTCTGTTTTGTAAATATTTAGAGGCTCCTAAAATTCCTTTTTTATTTTTCTTAAATAGGTTATATTTTCTTATGACCAGGGGTGTGCTAGTTTTATTTTTAGATTTATATGTTTAGCATGTGCATTTGTTTCTTTTCCTGGTCTTGATTCATTTAATAAACCCAGAGGTTTATTTTTTCCTCTTATATGGCGCCATTGGTGGGCTCCATCCCCCCCTGCGTGGCCCATTTCCTTCCCTGTCCCACGCGGCAGCCTAGCTAGCGCGTCCCTCTTCTTCTTGAGACGGCGTCCCCCTCCCGCGCTGCTTTCCAACAGGGTCCCGAGAGAGAGGGCACCAGAGATGACGGCGCCATCCCATCAGAGGCCCCATAAAGCATTGGCGTTCGTGCCCCTCCTTTCCCTTCATCTCCCTTCATCTCCCTTTATCTCTCCTTCCCCCTCAGGTAAGGGCTCTGTTGCCAGGTTGCAGAGAGAGAGAGAGAAGTGCACCGCGACGTCCGCCGTGCTCCCGTCGTCTTCGGCATCGGCCACCATGTCCAGGAGCTCGGGGAAGGTGCCCGCGCTCCATTTTCGTCCTCGGTGAGGCCGGGGAGCAACCTCACCGATGGGTAGGAGCTCGCCAACGACGTGTTCCCGGCGTCTTCCTCCCCGATCCTCTTCCTCGGTCTGTAGCAGGCCGTCTCCTTCAGATCTTCGCCGTCTTCGTCAGGCTGCTTCATCGATTGCCCTCTTCTTCCTTCCCCTAGGTGAGCTAGCTCTTCTCTCCCTTCACCCTCGATTAGATCCGGCGGTAGCTAGTTGTCGTGCTTCTCTGTTCACAGAAGAGAGCGGTTGGTTCCCTGTAGATGTTGTATGTGGTGTGCTCGGTAGATGTATGTGCAGAGCAGAGGCTTTCCTCGCAGTGTAGGTGTACTGCCCCCTTCCCTGCGGGCGTGGCAGTAGCGTCAGTAGAGTAGCGTCCATCTCCGGCGACCTCTCTGTCGTCGGCTCGCTGTGTAGAGCAGAGCATGGCATCATATTAGTATACCTTGTTCACTAGCTTGGTTCTGTCAAGACTTCGAGCGTAGTGTAGTGGCACATGCTGTGTGTGTCTGTGCGTAGTTGCAGGTGGGCATGGGTTCGAGTCCCAGGGTTGCCACCCCCCTTTTATTTCTCTTTTATTCAGCACAGTAGCTTAGCAGTAGCAGAGGCAGCTTAGCTTGGTTGCCCCCCTGTTCTGTCGAAGCCGAGCACCTCAACCCAGTGGTATTGTTGCAGTGTTGTGTTCCAGGGGTCTAGGGTTCGATCCCTCACCCCATTTATTTTATTTTTTCCTTTTCTTTTGTTTTACTTTCTTGCTTGCACATGTATGTTTGTATTTTTGGCTGCAGCTGCTTGGATGACATATGTGGCATTTATTTTAGCCCTCAAGAGCATGTGATCCCTAGTGTATTTGCTACTATGTTAGATAGCATGTGTAGTCCATATATGTATGTGTAGGTTAGTTCTTGGTAGAAGTGCATGTGTGGGTGGATTGGCATATATGTATGTGTAGAATCATATGTGTGTGTGTGCACCTTGTGGGTGCATGGCACTAAGGTGGTGTATCCATGTTGTGCAAGTGAGATGCATGTGTGGGTGTTTCCCCATGTGCATGTTATATGTGTCTATGTCCTATCTTGTGCAAGTATGTGTTGTGTGTGTGTGTTTCACACATGCCCAAGGCATGAAGTGTCTTGGAGAGCACATGAGCAAATTGTATGTGTAGGTCTAGGATGCATTTATGAGCATAAGGTAGTGGGTGTTCTTTTTAGCATGTGTATGTGCTTTCTTGCTTGTGCTTGTTGTGTGTGGTGAATGGTGATGTGCTAAAAGCACATGAACATGAGGTCCACCCCTCATGTCACAATTGGGCTTGTGAGAGTGTGCATATGCTTGTGTAGGTGTTGTTCTAGTGAATAGCACATGTGATGATGCACTATTCACTATATGTGATTCCATGTAGTTTTTCTTCTCTAGTTTGTGCCCATTTGTTCTATGTAAGTGCCCATGTATTATATATGTTTTTGGGGTAGAAACATCCCAGGAATCCATTGGTGAAGTCAATTTTGCCTTTGGAACACTTTCTGGGAATGTCTTATTTCAGACTTGTTCAATGTTTCGAGCTTGGTTCCATGAAATGTGGTGAGCCCAAGAGGTTGATTCCTTGTTGTGGCATTAGAGGGTGACCCCCTCTATTGTATGTTGGTTTTGTTTCATGCTTAGTAGTTCTTATGTGCAAGTTGTGCCTAGTCAAAGTAGGCATGTGGCTGAAATTCCAGATTAGTGAAAATCTGTGATTTTCACTAAGTCTGAGAATCTGCTTATATTTTCTTCTCCTGTTGTTCTGCTTGTGGAGGTCCATGTGATGTGAATCAGCCTTTGCAATCAACTGGGAAGTTGTAGCTTGTGTGCTTGTCTAGCTCTTTGTAAATTTTCATTCAATTTGGAATCGTGTAGATATTGTTTTGGGAGCTGTCAAAATGCTTTAGAGCATAAATAGCTAGTGAGAATCTGGAATTTTGACTAAGTCCCTGAAAACTGATATTTTTGGCCAAGTTAGCAGGTGTGTAACTCCTTTGAATTAGCTTGTTGCTCATGCTTGTAGTTTTTTGAATAGCTTCTGCCACATATCCTATTTGGCATGTTTGGGTGGTTGTAGGTGATTTGCATGTAGCTCTCAAAAGGCTATGATACTGTTTATGGCAGAATGTATAGTTTTGATGTTTTGATGCTTGTGAGTGCATAGTTGATGGTGTGGTGATATTCCTTGCACCACCCCATCCATGTTGGTTTGTTTTATGTCTTGGCAACCTGGAAATACCAGAAGTATACCATTGGTGTGTGTTGTGATGATTTGGATACGTAGGACGTCATTTCTTGTTTCGTTGTTTCCCGTTGATCCGTAGCTCCGTTTGTAACGTTCTTTATATGCTTTTGCATGATTTTTGCGTGACGCATCTGATCATGTCATTCTCGTGCATGTCAAGATAACTTAGAGTGCAGTTCTGTCCAGGAACTTGTATTACATCTCATGCATGTGCAAGTGAGTAGAATAGAGATGCATGTTCATTTTCATCTCATGCATCATGTGCTTGTTGCATCTTGAGGGATGTTGTTCATTGGATGTTATTTTTATGTTGGGTAGCACCAGGATCGGAGAATTAGTACGTGGATCCGGGAGAGTACGTGCAGGACGAACACGAGTAGTTCCAAGCTGAGGATATCACAGGCAAGATGATATGACCTTGATTCCATCTCTAGACTTGTTATGCTAGATTACATTTCCTTCATCATATGCTCGCTGCCTACCACTGATATAATTGCCTCCTGATATTTCCATGAAACCAAACACTTATCCCTTCCTAGCAAATCTTGAATGGCTAAGTAGGCTTTGATAAGCGTCTAATGTTAGCGTTGCTAGTTGCAGGTGCAATTGTCTCATGTGATAACATGAGTTTGATATCATTATATTATTCTGTTATTTAATTAATGCACCTATATACTTGGTAAATAGCGGAAGGCCTAGCCTTTTGCCGGGTGCTTTGTTCCGTTATTGCCGCCATATTTACCGGCTACCGGTGTTTGATTCCATAACTGATCGCTCCTAACACGTTAGGGGTTGTTATGGGGACCCCCTTGATAAATCGCGTAGTGTTAAGACTTGTCCGGCAGGACCCAACATTGGTGTTAATTTGCTAATCACTTAATAATAATATTCATAAGGAATAGCTACCCCGAGGAGTCTAATCAACAACCCGGGCCAGTGCTCCTCATGAGTGTTGGTCCAAGCTAGAGTCGTGTGCGGGGCCAACCCGGGGCAACTCGGGAGATGTCTATCAGGCCACTGTACGCTGTGCTCATCCGGCGTGTCCTGAGACTGAGATACGCGGCTCTTATCATGGTCGTCGACACGTCGGGAGGTCCTGCTAGTCTTGTCTTACGTTAGCGACATATCTTGCGTATAGGAATCCCGGTGAAGCTTTGGTTCTCCCCAGAGTTGAGGTTTTCCTCTAAGGAATCCGACGAGATCACGAGATTCATGATAGAGGATTACTTTGCGGCCCGTGACCATTTGTGATGGACTAGTTGGAGCACCCCTACAGGGTTTAGTCTTTCGGAAAGCCGTGCCCGCGGTTATGTGGCAACTGGGAAATTTTTTTTACATCCAGTTATAGATAACTTAAACATAATCTAATAAAAGTGCTAACTGTGTGCATAACCGTGACTATCCCCTTCGAAGACCTCTTTTCGATTGGGAACACGGTGGGGTTATGATTGACGTAAGTAGGTGTTCAGGATCACTTAGTGATCAGTTAAACTTCAACCGCTAGTATAGACCACCTTCAATACATGTTCTACGTAAGTTAGCCACTATAAAGCTTAGGATGCTGCAACCTAAATACTCCACCTTCCTTACCTAATAAATTGACTAGTTCTGGCACCGAGGTCATAGATTGCTGAGTCCCCGTTTCTCACAGATTCCTTCAAAACACCAACAGGTTCAGGTACCCCCGAGACAGGTGATCCCGACGGCACGCAGCTGGCGTGGCAGTACAATGAGGAGAACAACCGCCTGTACATGAACTATCCAGAAGACTGAGGCGTGGTCGTGATCGTGGGCAAGCATGCAGGGTAGCACAGTCATTTCTCATGTTTTGTAGTCCGTAGCAGAACTACCTTATTTGGATGTGTGATGTAAATCTAATATATTTATGAGATGGCAGTGGAATCCCTTATTGTCATTCTACTATTATTGTGTATGTGCTATGTTACCATGCTTGCGAAACGCTTAGATGCGCTTCTTTCCAATTCATGTCCTCCTTCCCAAAATCGGTCCACCCACATATCAAACTATCAAAGTAGCGAACGCGAATCATATGAACGTGATGAAAACTAGCTTGACAGAAATTCCCATGTGTCCTCGGGAGCGTTTTACCTCCTATAAGACTTTGTCCAGGCTTGTCCCTTGCTACAAAATGGATTGGGCCACTTCGTTGCACCTTTGTTACCGTTGTTACTTGCTACTTGCTATGAATCATCTCACCACACAACTACTTGTTACCGATAATTTAAGTGCTTGCACAGATTACCTTTGAATGGACCACGATGACGCCTAGAGGGGGGTGAATAGGTTATTTAAAAACTTCTTCGGATTTGGCTTAAACCTAATGCAGAAATAAACTAAGAGGATACTTTTCAAGCACAAATCCTAAATGCAATAGGCACCACAACTTGCACCAACAACACGATCTACCAAGATGGACACAACAAGGTTACTAACAAGCACAAGTAAGTTACACAAACTTACTTGAGCTATATCACACGACGAGTAGGTGAACGACACAAGATACTAGATCACACTATAGCACACGATATATCAAAAGCTGCACCTGTGAACGTGTGGATATAGAGGGTATGCTTGAACGATTAATCTTGTACAAAGAAATAGCCAACACAATATGATGAGCACAAACAATATGCGATGTATGTATGCTCAAGTAACACAAGTAAACCACAATAAGGAGTTAGGGTTAGGGATAACCAAGGTCACTGAGACAAAGATGTATCCCGATGTTCACTTCCTTGGAGGGAAGCTAGTCACCGTTAGAGAGGTGGATGTTACCACGAAGGCACACCAACGCCACGAAGGCTCACTCTATTCTCCCTTTGAGATAACACCACGAAGGCGTTTCTCAACCACTAGTGGTAAGCCTTTGAGGTGGCTTCCAAACCCTCACAAACTTTTCCGGGGGTAATCACATGGATTGATTCCTCTCCGAAGAACTCCTACCGCCTAGGAGTCTCCAACCTCCAAGAGTAACAAGATCACGGGGAATGCTCAAAACTTGCTCAAATCTCAAATAGCTTGGGTTGAGAGGAGGAGAGGGAGACGATCTATCTTTTGATTGGAACAACTCTCAAAGGGGCTCACAAATGCTCTTGGGATCTAAGATTTGGTGTGAGCAAATGTGTGTGAGGTAGAAATGTGTTCTTATGAAGATATGGCTGTGTTGGACCCCCTCTCACGAAGTGGGAGGGGGTATTTATAGTGGGGAGGGGAAAGTGACCGTTGGGGTCACTTAAGTATGACAGTGGTCGGACATCCGGCAGTTCTCGGATGTCCGGACACCCACAAGGGGTCGGACGTCCGACAGGGGTCGGTCGTCTGAGGGATGTATATATATCAAGAACCACTATATAGATATGAGGAATCACTGTATAGACGAACAGGGACCGGATGTCCGAGAGGGGGTCGGACATCCGAGGCACGGACATCCGAAAGTGTTCGGATATCCGACAGTTCGGTTGTGTTGGCACACAATCTATCCTCTGATGGGGCCCGGGCGACCGGCCCTCGGACGACCGAAAGTCTCCGGATGTCCGAGAGTTTGGATCTGATCAAAGGCTCCGGGTATCCGAAGGAGGTCAGACGTCCGGCCCTCGGACGTCCGGAGGGAGCCGGATGTCCGAGATTTTGACTCTGTTACAAGGCTCCGGAATACCGAAGGGGTCGATCATCCGGCCCTCGGACGTCTGAAGTGAGCCGGATGTTCGAGAGTTTGTTACTGTTGGGTTCTGTTTGGAAGATCTCAAATGAGAAGTGGAGATGTAGTTTTGAGAAAATTTATCGCAAGGCCCGTGATCCCCTCTTAATAGTGCGGGGTCCCTAAAGACTCAAGAATCATAAAAGGGTACTGATGATCCATACTTGAGTGTATACTTTTATTCGCTGATCATCACTCTGCACCACTAGCGTCAAAGGAACTGATACCTTTGAGTTAGCCCTTTCACTTGAGCTTGATGTTGCTGTTCCTTCTTGGCTCAAGTTGAAAGCAAGACATGATGAAGTCTTCAAGTAGCTCTCCCATACACAATGTGGAAAGCCTAGCTTATGTATTCATCTTCATTTGTCCACCATGTGAACATCCACAAGAATCAAGCATGTAGTGCTCAGGAATGCTTATCTTGATCTTGTCCTTGTTAGCACATGAGCTTGTCCTTATCAACACATGATCATTAACAATAGCTTAAGAGGGGATTAGTGATTAGTTGTCTATATGTGTGTTGTCAGCAACATCAAAACATGATAAAGGGCATGATTGCACTTTCAATCTCCCCCTTTTTGGTAGTTGATGACAACATACATATAGCTCTCAAAAATAGTAATAAACATGTGTGGCTTAGGAGAGATTTGTTACGATGCTTATGAAGCTCCCCTTGGTTATATGCATGGTAAGAATGAATGGGAGAGTTTTGTCGAAACTCCCCCTGATTATATGCTTAGTAAAATAGGTAAGTGTGGGAGCTCCCCCTTAATGCGTGCTTTGAAGATAATAGCATCATATAACATTACACCATAATAGTTCAACAATACATAGCATATCATATGAATCAATAATACATAGCATATCATATGAATCAATAGGATAGCATAAAAGTCATCATCATATGACACAACGATAATATCATGATATCTCATCACCACATGATAGTTTAACAATACATCATCCAGAAGTGATGGCATAGCACATCATCCATAAGTATCGTTACATGATGACACATCATTAAGTTCGACATACTACATCATACCAAACATTATGAGAGAAACAAAAATCGAAACTAAGATAAGATAATGTCCTCCCCCTTTGGCATCAAGGACCAAAAAGGAAGGAACCCGACAATGCTACCACATACTCAAATATCACCCTCATCAGCATCATCATCATCAGGCAGGCCACTGCCACCAGCCTCGTGAAGAAAGTCAGCCCACTCAGGGCCAGATGGGAAGCCAAAGTCAGAAGGAGGAGCGGCAGGAAGATCCTCATCGTCACTCACATCAAGAGCGCTCGAGTCTCTTAGACGAGCCTTGAGGGCATTCTTGGAGGAGACGAGGCAAGAAACCACATCATGAGTTTGACCGCACTGGAAAGAGAAAGCCTTCATCATGGCAGAATGTGCCTTGCCAATGAATTTGCCAAAGCGACCGAGAGGAGCTGAGCTGGATGAAGGGGTTGCTGACCGGGCAGCAGTGCGGCGAGTGGAGGTGGATGAGGTTTTCTTAGGAACATAGTCATCCACCATTTGATTGGGAATGGCCCACTTGTGATGCGTGTGAGTGGGAGCAACACTAAATTCAGCAACATGTTGAATAAAGGCCTGGATGAAGGGGGCATGAGGGAAGGCTCGCTTGTATTGAAGACTAGCGAGCCGAATCTCATGCCAGAGAAAGTGAGGCACATTAATCTTGCGCTTGGGGAAATCGTGTAAATGTGACATGATATCAATAGAGTAGCCGCTGCAGGTTCCCCTGTCACCCATCTTGGGATAGATGGTGTGGATAAGACACTGAAATATGATAAAGAAGGGAGAGCGCCAGATGGATACTTGGTTAAGATCCTTCATCTGTTCGTCTGCATCAAGTTGACGAAGTGGTTTGAGGAGAAAGCCACACGCCTCAATGGGCTTAGGTGCATGGTTAGGATCACTCTTATGGATTTTGGTGCCGGAGTCGGGGAAACCGAGTGCGGCAACAAACTCAGCATAAGAGGCTATGAACTCAACACCAGAAGTCATCCAGCTAATAGTGTTGTTTGAGCCAAAGAAACACGTGGCATAAAATTGATGAATAGCGGCACTGTTAAAATCGCACCGAAAAGCAAAGGGGGCAGCGAGCCCCGATGACTCAATGAGCTCAATGGCACCCGGGTATTTCGTCGGGTGAGTGCGAATATGCTCAAGATCAATATAATGATATACTGAGAGACCCTTAGGAACGATGATAGTAGAAAAGATGTCCGCTTGGACGTGTGTGTGGAAAGGTGAGTCCATAGAGTCACGTTCAACACAAAATTGGTTAACATCGCGGCGGACTGTAAAGTAGGAAGACTTAGGAACCTTGGTGAAGTCCTTGACTTCACGACCTAAAGCAGGAGGAGGTTCAAGGGAGATGCGACGAGCATCACCTTCGGGCTGTTCGGGAGGAGGCGAGGGCATGTAAGATGGCTTGCGAGAGCCCGTCTTCAGAAGATTCTTCCGCACAGCTACAAATTCCGCTCGTTCTTGAACTTCAAGTTCATCCTCAAAGTCTGAGCCTTCCGAGGGAGACGAGCGAACCGAGCAAACCGGACGCCGGGCGACCCGTTTGATGGGACGGCGGTATTCGTCCGAGTCATCCGACCCCGTACCGTGAGTGGCACGAGCGGATGAACCGGCAACTGGCTTGCGTGTTGAGTGCTTGATCCGAGGCATAGCGGAAGATCCTGGCTGCGAGGAGCGTCTGGAGGTGGATCCGGCTAGGGTGGTGACCGGAGGGAGACAAATCCAGTGAAGAACGGCCCACCAGCGGCGAGGAAGGGCCAGGGGATGGCGTGGCGGCGGCTGGGGCGAAATAGGGGAGGAGGAGGTGCGTGGTGGTTAGGGCAAAGCCCGGACCCGCGCCCTCCAGCCTCTATTTATAAAGGATCCCCGATGTGTCGGACGACCGACGGGCGCCGGACGTCCGGAAGCCGTCAGCAGTCGGACGTCCGAGAGGGAGGCAGACAGGGCTGAACATGATGGTGAGATGGTTCAAGTGAATAGAGCGGAGGTAACATCCAACAGTATTTCATATAGTGAATATACCTTCCCAATGCTCGAACAATGGAGCGTGTGGTGGGTTTAACCACCAAGTTCGAGTGCTACCTCGAGACAGGGACACTTAAGCATTTTCTGTCTAGCTCATGATGGTGAGGTGATAAGGAGTATTCTCGCATGTGTAGCAAGCAAGGGCCTCTGAACTAACATATTTTGGACATGGTATGATGTAAATCTTCTAACTCGATTACTATGATAAGTGTGGGTCCAAAATATGGTCAAACGCATGAGTGCATAGGATCATGCACAAGTTATCCTATTATAAGAGCAAGGCGCATGACACAAGGGCCATGGCACAAATTTGTCTCATTCATATGACCATGAAGTGCTAAGAGAACACCAACACTAAGCATTTCATCAGTATGATTGACAAGGACATGCAGGAAATTACAAAGTGGAAAACGTAGTTATGTTCATGCAATGATGCAACCTACACAGGGTTGACTCTAATGTTATACATGCATGAAGTAAATACTTGTTACCGGAAAAACATTGGTATGGCGTAGAAGTAGCCGAGTCCTGTCTTGACTCTAATTTCTTCATGACCAGCACCATCTTCTTCTGAGAATAAGTCAAGATAGCAATGCTTCTCCAAAGTACCTAAACCACCATTTAAGCACAATATGGTCCCCAAACTTATTGGGTCCGAAGTAGTTAGTCCAACTACAATATATATAGGGTAAGATCACTCAATTATGTGCATATAGATATAAGTTTTACTTTCAAGCACACCTTATCCTTTTAATGGATACGTCTGATTTACCATATACATATATTGGATCAAATATACGATAGACACGACATGTGCATCTACACATAGTAGATATGCCTACACAAGCCTATCAAAATCCAAGGATATACAATTTGGACAAATGAACACATAATTGTCAATTACAGAACATTCATGTCGTCCAAAATGGATCAGGGTGACAAATCAACATATGATAGCACCCCAAGTTCAACACATGAACCGGTCAAAGCATCAAACCATGTAAGGTATGCATTTTGCACAACCTTACATGCATGTCTCACCCCAGTAGATGTATAAGTGTAGGTAACATGATTATAACTCCCACAACATTATGAAATAAATAGTACGAGCTCAAAGACATGCATGGGAGATTACCGGGAGACACATGAATTTCTCGGCAAGTTATGTAGGTCAAATGAAGGCAAAGCCGAAATAGAATGACCATGAAAAACACTACCAAGCCAGAGATACCATGTGTGAGAGAACACAATGGTATTTAGAATTATCAATGGTGGTAGATGCCAAACGAGCACAAAGATCGTTTTATACTCACACAAGTGTGATATGGGAGTTTAACCATAAGCATAATGTTTAGATGGTGTACGTTAACATCCCAATTAGTTAGATCATAGTGTAGAGAAATAATTCGAAAGGCATGCATCAACTATGCCCTTCTTTTAAGTACGATCTAGCGGCTAAGCCATGAGTATTAGTGTAGTAGAACGTCATACTCACGCACATCTAAGGGATTTAGACACCAACAGGGTTATTATGCGAATTAAGACATGTGGAGCATGACACGCCACACAGTTATAGAATAACCCCATGTGGTAGATTCTGAGTGGCATACATCGGATGTTTATATTATCAAGGGATGTGACGTGCACAAAGCATATCACACTCCCTTAATGTGCTAATCCATGTATTTATCATACAAGGCAATCAATCATCCAACTAAGCTGATAAGTGGATGCCAATTTGAACTTCGGATGGCTTTGACATCCAACGAAATGATTGGATAATCTTGCATCGTGAATACTAGATGGAGTCCAATACATATATACACATTTTGGGTTAGTGATGTGCGTAGAGCAGAACACTCCCCCTTAATGTGATGAGCTATTAACGTCTCAAAAGACTCACATAATGGTGCAACTAGGATGCAAGTAATGATCAGGACTACACACAACTATATGACATACATAACGACCTACACATGATAGATAACACATAAAAATCATACTAGTAGGCGCAACATGTCAAATTACATGCTAGGTACCAAACCTAGACAAGAGAAGGAGTGGGGCAGGCAACTTTCAATCTAAACAATTTAAGTACAAGTTACCGCAAAGAGGCACATTAGATATGGGATATGGGCTCGATAATCCAAATGACTTGGCTTGAGATAATACAAGTGATGAAGAGTCCTCAAATCTTCATTGTGTATCCAAGTCTCCAATGTCCTCCAAAGTCACCTATTGATCAAGTTTGAGCTTGTTGGTCCCCAACTACGTTGGGTCCTAAGAGGTTAGTCAAAATAGGCTTGGCAACCCAATTGGTTCTTTTCTTGACACCATTTTGAGTACCAACAAACTTGGCAAACACATTGCCAACCTTATCCTTCCCAAGGGAATAGATACCATCAATAGTGATTGGGTTGGATAAGTTACCTCTCGTGCAAGACGAAGCGACGTGACCCTTCTCACGACATAAGTAGCAACATCTACCCTTTGCTTTCTTCCCAGTTGATTTCTCACCTCGGGGAGTGTTGGCTTGGGTCTTATTGGGAAGAGGCCTTCCTTCAACTTGTAACTGAGTATGTGATTGAGTTTGTGGCCGCTTCCCTTGTTGCTTGTGACTTTGAGACTTCGTCTTCAGAGGGCAAGATCTAACATGGTGCCCTTTAACTTTGCACTTGAAGCAAATGATTTTGGCCAAATTCTTGACTTGTTCTAGGCCCCTCTTGTTCTTGTTTGAGTTTACTCCAACATATTTTTTGTCATTCGGAGATGTTTGCTCACACAGGACGTTGTTGAGTGTGGACATCCCTTCATGACACTGTTCCAAGTCTTTCTTCAAAGAAGTGACTTGGGACTTGAGCTCTTCGATTTCCTCTGCACGGTTAGTATCAACGCAAGTACTAGAGGAAGTGTAAGCTTCAATGTTAGAGCAACAAGGCAAGGAAAGTAATTCATCACACGAGGTAGCAACATTATGAGTAGATGAATTACGAGGACTAGCACATGGAAATATAGTACTTTGACTAGAAGTAGTGCCATTGTCCACATGAGGCTCACTTGATGTTACCTTGGTGATGATAGCCTCATGAGCTAACTTTTGCACATTATGGGATGTTAGAAGATCGGCATGAGAGCTTGTGAGCATTACATGGTTTTCTTCTAACTTCCCATAATTGCTAGTTAGTAAATCAAGTTGAGCACGTAGCTCAATATTCTCCTTCAATGTTGATACTTCAAATGAGGTAGAGTTAGATGTACAAGTATCATCAACAATATGAGAGGAGTAAGTAGCAAATAGGGACTTCTCATGAGTAGATTGAAGCTCCTCATAGATCTTAGAGGTTTTGATGAGCTCTCCCTTGACATTATTGCATTCAAGGAGAATGACCTCAAAATCCTTTTTAAGTTTATCAAGAGCAACTTCAATCTCTCCTTTTGACGATCTTAAGTCTCTACATGCTTGATGACTCTTCTCAAGTTCATGTTCAAGTTGTTCACTTTTAGCTTGTTCATGATTAAGTGAATCATTACAATTTTCAAAGTAAGCAAGAACATCTTGGAATCTTTGAAGAGCGTTATTTTTAGCTTTATGAAGAATTTTACTGATCACATAGATATTTTCAGTCAAGTCATCATCATCATCCTCATCGCAAATATCATCGTTATTGCACAGGCAAGATGATACCTCATTATTACCTCTTGCCATGAAGCACATGTGAACTGGAGGAGTTGATGATGATTCTTTTGGTGAATCAGATTCTTCATTAGTCAAAAGTACTTCATATTTCTTGATTTCCCCTAAATGATTAGTCATAGAGCAACTAGGGAGAAACAAGATATTTTGATCAAGAGGACACAGGAAAGCAGGCATATCACCACAGACATTTGTCGAGGGATCTTTAGGTGAAATGCATGACCTATCAGCACAATAATTTACACTATGTGTGGTGCTAGATATGCTCGTGTCCATAGAGGCTATGACATTTTCATCAACATATATTTCTTCACTCACCATGTCATTACCTTGTGAGATTGAAGATGCTGAGGTGTGCAAGCAATCGGATATGGAAGTAGTGGTGGACTCTTTATGATCGAAAATAGTGAAGAGCTCATGCACCAACTCCTTCATCATAATATCGTCTTCATCAAGATTAGACCCACCATATATATCTTCAAGTTTAGTCCAAACTTCATGAGCTGACTTGCAAGTCGAGATAGACTTAAACACTTCAGGACTTATGGTTCGATGAATGGCAAGAAAAGCCTCACAATCAAGATACATTTCATTAGTAGATGAAGATGGATCATCCTTTTTGTCGGCAATCCCTACAAGAACAATTCATAAAGTATTTGGGCCCATGGCCCGAAAGTGATGAAGCATACGAATTCTCCATAGGGTATAATTTGTGCCATCAAAGTCAAAGGTGTCATTGTGCACTAATCCAATAGTCGACATCGATACTCTCTAGGTCGTGAAACCTAATTAAAGAGAGATCTTGCTCTGATACCAATTGAAAGGACCACGATGACGCCTAGAGGGGGGTGAATAGGCTATTTAAAAACTTCTTTGGATTTGGCTTAAACCTAATGTGGAAATAAACTAAGAGGATACTTTTTAAGCACAAATCCTAAATGCAATAGGCACCGCAACGTGCACCAACAACACGATCTACCAAGATGGACACAACACGGTTACTAACAAGCACAAGTAAGTTACACAAAGTTACTTGAGCTATATCACCCGATGAGTAGGTGAACGACACAAGATACTAGATCACACTATAGCACACGATATATCAAAAGCTGCAAGTGTGAACGTGTGGATATAGAGGGTATGCTTGAACTATTAATCTTGTACAAAGAAATAGCCAACACAATATAATGAGCACAAACAATATGCGATGTATGTATGCTCAAGTAACAAAAGTGAACCACAAGTAAGGAGTTAGGGTTAGGGATAACCAAGGTCACTGAGACAAAGATGTATCCCGATGTTCACTTCCTTGGAGGGGAGCTAGTCACCGTTAGAGAGGTGGATGTTACCACGAAGGCACACCAACGCCATGAAGGCTCACCCTATTCTCCCTTTGAGATAACACCACGAAGGCGTTTCTCAACCACTAGTGGTAAGCCTTTGAGGTGGCTTCCAAACCCTCACAAACTTTTCCGGGGGTAATCACACGGATTGATTCCTCTCTGAAGAACTCCTACCGCCTAGGAGTCTCCAACCTCCAAGAGTAACAAGATCACGGGGAATGCTCAAAACTTGCTCACATCTCAAATAGCTTGGGTTGAGAGGAGGAGAGGGAGACGATCTATCTTTTGATTGGAACAACTCTCAAAGGGGCTCACAAATGATCTTGGGATCTAAGATTTGGTGTGAGCAAATGTGCGTGACGTAGAAATGTGTTCTTATGAAGATATGGCTATGTTGGACCCCCCTCTCACGAAGTGGGAGGGGGGTATTTATAGTGGAGAGGGGAAAGTGACCGTTGGGGTCACTTAAGTCTGACAGTGGTCGGACGTCCAGCAGTTCTCGAATGTCCGGACGCCCACAAGGGGTCGGACGTCCAACAGGGGTCGGTCGTCCGAGGGATGTATATATATCTGGAACCATTGTATAGATATGAGGAATCACTGTATAGACGAACAGGGACCGGATGTCCGAGAGGGGGTCGGACATCCGAGGCACGGACATCCGAAAGTGTTCGGATATCCAACAGTTCGGCTGTGTTGGCACACAATCTATCCTCTGAAGGGCCCCGGACGACCGACCCTCGGACGACCGGAAGTCTCCGGATGTCCGAGAGTTTGGATCTGATCAAAGGCTCCGGATATCCGAAGGAGGTTAGACGTCCGGCCCTCGGACGTCCGGAGGGAGCCGGATTTCCGAGATTTTGACTCTGTTACAAGGCTCTAGAATACCGAAGGGGTCGGTCGTCCGGCCCTCGGACGTTCGGAGTGAGCCGGATGTCCGAGAGTTTGTTACTGTTGGGTTCTGTTTGGAAGATCTCAAATGAGAAGTGGATATGTAGTTTTGAGCAAATTTATCGTAAGGCCCGTGATCCCCTCTTTATAGTGCAGGATCCCTAAAGACTCAAGAATCATAAAAGGGTACTGATGATCCATACTTGAGTGTATACTTTTATTCGCTGATCATCACTCCGCACCACTAACATCAAAGGAACTGATACCTTTGAGTTAGCCCTTTCACTTGAGCTTGATGTTGTTGTTCCTTCTTGGCTCAAGTTGAAAACAAGACATGACGAAGTCTTCAAGTAGCTCTCCCATACACAATGTGGAAAGCCTAGCTTATGTATTCATCTTTATTTTTCCACCATGTGAACATCCACAAGAATCAAGCATGTAGTGCTTAGGAATGCTTATCTTGATCTTGTCGTTGTTAGCACATGAGCTTGTCCTTATCAACACATGATCATTAACAATAGCTTAAGAGGGGATTAGTGACTAGTTGTCTATATGTGTGGTTTCAGCAACATCAAAACATGATAAAGGGCATGATTGCACTTTCAGCCTTGCTGAAAACCACTTGTGAGATCCTTCTGCTCCTCGTTTGGTTCGACACTCTTACTTATCGAAAGGACTACGATAGATCCCCTATACTTGTGGGTCATCAAGACTATTTTCTGGCGCAGTTGCCGGGGAGTGAAGCGCCTTTGGTAAGTGAAAATTGGTAAGGAAACATTTATATAGTGTGCTGAAATTTTCACTTGTCACTATGGAAACTAATCATTTGAGGGGCTTGTTCGGGGCATCTTCACCTCGAACGGAAGCACAAAGAGTTGCTCCTTGATACGTCTCTAACGTATCTATAACTTTTGATGGTTTCATGCTATTATCTTGTCAAACTTTGGATGTTTTGTATGCCTTTTATATCGTTTTTGGGACTAACTTATTAACTCAGTGCCAAGTGCCAGTTCCTGTTTTTTCTATGTTTTTGACCCTTTTCAGAGGAGGATTTTAAACGGTGTCCAAACGGAATAAAACTTCCGAAAAGACTTTTCCCGAAACAGAAGATACGCACCAGACTTGAGAACCAAGGCAGGGGCCAGCACGTGACCCCACAAGCCCCCTAGGCGCGGCCAGGGGGGCCCGCCTAGCAGGCTTGTTGGCCCCCTGTGGCTCGTCTGCCCTACCTCTTCTGCCTATAAATTCAGAAAAAATCCAAAACTGACGGGAGATCCACGAAAATACTTTTTCGCCATCGCAAGCTTCTGTCTCCGCAAGATCCCATCTGGGGCACATTCTGGTGCCCTGTCGGAGGGGGGATTCGGATACGGAGGGCTTCTTCATCAACACCATGACCTCTCGATGATGCGTGAGTAGTTCACCATAGACCTTCGGGTCCATAGCTAGTAACTAGATGGCTTTCTCTCTCTCTCTCTCTCTCTTGGATCTTCAATACAAAGTTCTCGATGATCTTCATGGAGATCTATCCGATGTAATCTTCTTTTGCGGTGTGTTTTCGAGATTCGATGAATTGTGGATTTATGATCAGATTATCTATGAATCTTATTTGAGTTTCTTCTGATCTCTTATATGCATGATTTCATATCCTTGTAATTCTCTTCGAGTTGTGGGTTTTGTTTGGCCAACTTGATCTATGATTCTTGCAATAGGAAAAGTGCTTAGTTTTGGGTTCATACCGTGCGGTGACCTCACCCAGTGACAGAAGGGGTAGCAAGGCACGCATCATGTTGTTGCCATCAAGGGTAAAAAGATGGGTTTTCATCATTGGTTTGAGTGTATCCCTCTACATCATGTCATCTTGCTTAAAGCGTTACTCTGTTCGTCATGAACTCGATACACTAGATGCATGCTGGATAGCGGTTGATGTGTGGAGTAATAGTAGTAGATGCAGAAAGTATAGGTCTACTTGTCTAGGACGTGATGCCTATATGTATGATCATTGCCTTAGATATCATCATGACTTTGCGTGGTTCTATCAATTGCTCGACAGTAATTTGTTCACCCACCGTATTATTTGCTATTTTGAGAGAAGCCTCTAGTGAACACTATGGCCCCCGGGTCTACTTCACACCATATTTTTAGCCATACAATCTTACATCGTTGCACTTTCCGCCTTCACATCTCACTTTGCAATCAATGTTGAAGGGATTGGCAACCCCTTTATAGCGTTGGGTGCAAGCTCTTTTATGTTTGCACAGGTACTCTGGACTTGGCGCGATTCTCCTACTGGATTGATACCTTGGTTCTCAAACTTAGGGAAATACTTACTGCTCCTGTGTTGCATCGCCCTTTCCTCTTCAAGGCAAAAACCAACGAAAGCTCAAGAGGCAGCAGAAGGATTTCTACCGCCGTAGCACTCCTCAACCTACTGCACCTACTAAAAATATTTGCTATGAATTTCCTTCGGGTATGCTTGAGAAACTGCTGGCTAATCCTTTTACAAGAGATGGAACATCACATCTAGACTTGCATCTAATCTATGTAGATGAAGTTTGTGGTTTATCTAAGCTTGCAATTTTGCCTGAGGATGAGGTCAAGAAGAAGGTCTTTCCCTTATCTTTGAGGGATAAGGCATTGACATGGTATAGGCTATGTGATGATACTGGATCATGGAACTACAATCGGTTGAAATTGGAATTTCATCAAAAGTTTTATCCTATGCATCTAGTACATCGTGATCGGAACTATATTTATAATTTTTTGGCCTCGTGACAGAGAAAGCATTGCTCAAGCTTGGGGGAGGCTTAAATCAATGTTATATTCATGCCCCAACCATGAGCTCTCGAGAGAAATTATCATTCAGAACTTCTATGCTCGGCTTTCTCATGATGATCTGTCACGCCCAAGATGCGATCATATCCTCAATTTGGCACGAGGGCCTCGTCAAGGATAGAAGCGCATCTCGTCGTTTCGCAAGAATGGATATGGTTACAAGTACATGTACTGAAAAGAAGAGATATATAGAATTGGCTTACACTCGCCACAAGCTACATCAAAGTCACATCAGTACAATACATAATCATCATGAAGAAGAGCAGAGTCCGACTACGGACGAAAACAAACGAGAAAATAAGCACGACGTCCATCCTTGCTATCCCAGGCTGCTGGCCTGGAACCCATCCTAGGTCGATGAAGAATAAGAAGAGGCAACTCCAAATGAACAATCAACGCGCTCGCGTCAAGTAATCTTTACCTATACCAGCAACTAGTGTTGTAGTAATCTGTGAGCCACACGGGACTCAGCAATCTCATTTCCAAAGGTATCAAGACTAGCAAAGCTTAATGGGTGAGATATGGTTAAGTGGTGAGGCTGCAGCAAGCGACTAAGCAATGTATGAGGTGGCTAAATTACGAGTGCAAGAATAAGAGGGGGATGATCTACACATAACGGACGTGACTACTGATGATCAAATGAATGATCCTGAACACCTAACTACGTCAGACATAACCCCACCGTGTCCTCAATCGGAGAAGGAACTCACGAAAGAGACAGTCACGGTTACGCACACAGTTGGCATATTTTAATTAAGTTAACTTCAAGTTGTCTAGAACCAGTGTTAAACAAAGTTTCCACGTTGCCACATAACCGCGGGCACGGCTTTCCGAAAAGATTTAACCCTGCAGGGGTGCTCCAACTAATCCATCACAAATTACCACAAGCTGCATAGAAATCCTCGATCACGAAGCTCGCGATCTCGTCGGACTCCTTAGTGGAAAACCTCAACTCTGAGATTACCCAAAGCATCACTGGAATCCCGATGCACAAGATATTTCGTCAAAGGTAAAACTAATCCAGCAAGGCCGCCCGACATGTCGACGATCCCGATAGGAGCTGCGTATCTCGTTCTCAGGACACGAGGGATGGGAAAGCCTACAGGTACCAAACCTCGAGTTGCCCCGTGGTGGCCCCGCGGTCTTCCCATTTTGGACCAACACTCATGAGGAGCACTAGCCCAGGGGTTGATTAATTATCCTCGGGGTCCGGAAAGTCCCTATGCAATTTTTATTAGGTTATTAGGCAAATGTAGTACCAAAGTTGGGCCTTGCTAGACCAGCTTTAATCTAAAACGAATTATCAAGGGGGTCCCCATAACAACCCCAATCGTGTTAGGAGCGCTCAATTATGGAACATAACACCGGTAGCAGAAACTAAAGGGGCAAAGGTGGAACAAAACACCAGGCTAGAAAGGCCGAGCCTTCCACATTTTTACCAAGTATATAGGTCCATTAAATTAAATAACATTTAATATGGTGATAGAACAAGGAACCCATGTTACCACATGGAAGCAACTGCACCTGCAACTAGCAACGCTAACACATGGTTAAGCAAGCAGTATCATAGCCAATCCGTGGTTTGCGAGGTTGTGAACAATTTGAAGGTTTTCATGGCATTGTTGAGAGGTTGATATTTAACAGGTGGTAGGCAATGACACATAGCGACAGAAACGATAATACTAGCATGGCAATGATAGTAATGGTATCTGGGGAAATGGTCATCTTGCCTGAGATCCCGCTTGGAAGAAGAATGACTCCGTGAAGCAGACGAACCGATGTAGTCGAACGGGTCCTCACAATCCGACACGCTTGTGGAACTCTATCGAGACGAAGCAAACCGGAAACAAGCATCAACACATGATATTCACCACATGATGCACAACACATATGATGCATGAACAAAAGAGTATATGCAAGACACGGCATGGCAATTCACAACAATCAAACACTACACATTAAGTGAAGTTCAATATGCAACGAGTTCCATATCGACAAAACTCCACATACGAGTTATTAGTTCTATCCTGATTAGGTACACGTCAATATTAAATGTGGTTACTCATGGCAAGAGGTGAAGCATAATTAAGCTACCTATCTAGGGATTTTAAATGAGGTCGGAAATGACATATAGCACCTCTGAAACGACCTCACATGTTAATTTACAATTCTGTCCAGATCTGAACTAACACGTTTATTTAGTTGTTAAACAGCAAAACAAATAGGTTCACGTGATTCTACGCATCTTTACAAGCAATTTACAAATAGAGAACATCTCCAACGGAGCTACGGTTCAAAAGATACGACCACCACAAGATAAGAGGGCATGAATGCAATATGTGTGCAAATGGCAGTCACAAGCATCTCAAATCATACAACCAGCAAGAAAATAAGAAACTACACGAGATTCTAAGCAAGTTTCATATAGGACACGATCAAAACGGAGCAACTGTTCAACAACTACGGGCTAAACAAGAAATCACTACAATCTGCCAAAATCACCCACATAGCATTTTCTACGCCCCACAACTACGAGCTACACAAATCCAATATGCTCAACCAAGGCATGAGACGATAGAGGGCAAGGAGCACTACAACATACAACTAACAACACCTAGCATGGAAGCATGGAACACTAGGAAAAGAACTCACAAAAAGGCATCTCACACACAGTTTCACACTTAGTGAAAATAACACTTCAAGAAAGTGCAGTTTTCGATCTGAAGGCATATTTGCAGCAGAAAAACCATAAGCTACAGGACTCCAAATGGCATGAAAAATCACAGCATGCTAGAGAATCCCAAAGTCTACAACTAACTCCATTGCACCAACCTCAAAAGAGCTACAGATCACAAGATAAACTCAGGCAAAGACAGCAACAAAATATAACAGATTTCAGACTTAGAGATATTTCAACATCTCTAAAACAACACTATTTCCTAGCAAGTAAAGACAAGCAAACCACACCTAAACATGGATTTCTATTGCAACCAAAATTACCAGGGGCTAGACTAAACATCCAAGGGCAACTCTCTAGTTGACAACTTAATCATATCACGCACGGATTAAATCCCACTAAATAAACAAAAGAGCAACACGGCAAAATATCATGCGAACTAACTTTCTCAAAAGCTAAAACTAAATACACAGTTAAATCCTATGGATTTTTCTACCCCGAAAACATATAAAACATGAGGGGTTGCAAAATAAAAACAACTCCACACGTATATGCGGGAATAAGTCCTAAACGCAAAAAATAAACTAGCGACTAAACCCTACATGCAAAAATACCAACGACTACTCTAAAATAAATGGCAAAAGGGATCCTAAAACATGAACATTTTATCTACGGGGTTCGGGCAATCCGGACACGCACGAAAAATAATTACGGGGCACTTCCCTATTGGAACAGCACGCAAAACTAGGCATTTGGCGGTTCAAACTACTTCAAACATTTATGCAAGTTACAAATTCGTAAACTATGCAAAATTCTACACAAGATACATATGTTACATGCTCCGATCCGAAACTCGGTTAATTTATTACGGGATTTTAATATACGTAAGAAATCTGGAATTAATAAATTCCGAAAATCCTAAATAACCTAAACGGGCCAAATTGGTGGCCGCAAAACACTAAGAAGCGCACACGGCGCTGGATAGAGGCGGGGCTCACCTGGGGCCATGGGCTAGGTCGAAGGAGAGGTTGTTGGGACCCGAGGCCTGGCAGGCCGAGGCAACCAGAGGCGAGGGCGCGCTGGCCTAGACCGGTCTCCTGGGCCTCAGCTCGGAGAGGAGGCCCACGCGGCCAGGGCGATGCGAGGCTGCGGCTCGTCGTGCTCCTGCGCACGGGACTCCCAGCAATAATGGAGGCGGCGGCCGGTGGCGAGGGCGGCTCGGCCAAGGCGCGGAGGGGCCGGGAGGCGGCGGATCCGGTGCCCGGGGACTCATTCCCGCCGTCGATGGCTCGAGGCGGTGGCCGGACGAGGAGATCGGCCGGCGTCCTGGTACCTGCGGGGAGAGAGAGCGGGAGCAGAAGAGGAAGGGAGGAAGAGGAGGTCGTCGGGGCTGGCCTGGAGCTCGCCGGCGGTGGGGCGTCGGCAGCGGGCGGCGACCGGCGAGGAAGGCGCGGGGCACGGGCGGCGGCGCGGGCCAAGGGGGCACTGGCTCGGTGCCATGGGCAGGAGCTCGGGGGAGCTCACGGGGGCTGCGGATCTGGGCCCCGGACGGGCCTACTGCAGGCTTGGTGGCTGGCAGGAGGTGGGTGGAGCTGAGTGGCGGCTAGGGTTTGAGGGGTGGCGCAGGTTTCGAGGAGGAGAGAGGAGTGGCTGCCTATTTATAGACGTATGGGCTAGGTTTATCCGAATCCGGCCCCGTTTTCACCCACGCGATCGTAAACGAACTTACTCGAATGCGGGGTCGGCTAATTTACCATGTAGAGTAGGCTAGCCGGGGAAGAGAGGGAAACGGGCGACCAGGCAACGAGATTTAAAACACCGAAACACGTCCGACGATAGACCGAATACGGTGCCGCTATGGTCGACCGTTCGGGTACGAGACGGACTCCGATTGCGACAAAATTCGACAGGCGGCCTAGCTATATTAAAATAAGACCGCACGTCAAATTCCAACCCAATCATAGAAAGTTTTAAACACACTTTTAAAATAGGGTTTTGACGATGCCGCGGGCGCGTGCCAGTGTGGTCGGGCTAAACACGGGCAATGACAGAACCGACAACTAACAACGGATGCAAGTTTTGAAAACTGGCAGCAACGGGATACCGATGCAATGCTGATGATGCGCATGATGCGATGATGATGCGACAAATAAAATAAGTCACACGACGAAAACGGAATAAAGGGCGGGGGAATCTTCTGGAACATCGGCATCGGGCTGTCACATGATCGCACCATGCTTGACACTTCTTGTACCGGTTCTTTTATGAAGAGAGATATTGACTTCAAATGGAATTTATTGGAAAGAATTAAACGCAACTCTGAAGATTGGGAGCTTTATGAAGGTAAGGAGTCAGGTATGAATTTCAAGTTTGATTGCGTTAAATCCTTTGTTGGAACACATACTTTTTGTGATTTTAGCGCTAAGTATGGACTTGACTCTGAGATAGTAGCTTCATTGTGTGAATCATTTGCTGCTCATATTGATCTCCCCAAAGAGAAGTGGTTTAAATATCATCCTCCTTTAGAAGTCAGTGTAGTTAAAACCAATCCAGTTGAAGAGAGAGTCATTTCCTATAATGATCCTGTTGTTCCCAGTGCTTACATTGAGAAACCACCATTCCTTATTAGGATAAAAGATTATTCTAAAGCTTCAACTGTGATACGTAGGGGCCACATTAGAACACCTACACCCCCTGAGAAAATTAGAGTTGAACCTAGCATTGCTATTATCAAAGATCTCCTGTCCGACAATGTTGATGGCCATGATATTCACTTCTGTGAAGATGCTGCTAGAATTGCTAAACCCCATGCGAGAGACAAACATAGGCCTGTTGTTTCTGTTAAGATCGGAGATCATTGTTATCATGGTATATGTGATGTGGGTGCTAGTGTTAGTGCAATACCTCAATCCTTATATGATGAAATTAAAGACGAGATTGCACCTGTCGAGATAGAACCCATTGATGTCACTATTCAGCTTGCCAATAGAGATACTATCTGCCATGTGAGAATTGTTAGAGATGTTGAAGTCTTGTGTGGTAAAATGAAGTATCCTGCGGATTTCCTCATTCTTGCTACCACACAAGATAGCTTTTGTCCCATCATATTTGGCACACCCTTCCTCAATACCGTCAATGCTCATATTGACTGTGAGAAGCAAACCATCACTATTGGCTTTGAAGGTGTGTCACATGAGTTTAATTTCTCCAAGTTCGGTAGACAACCTCATGAAAAAGAGTTTCCTAGTAAGGATGAAACTATTGCCCTAGGTTCTATTGTTGTGCCTCCAACTGATCCTTTAGAGCAATACTTGCTTGATTATGAAAATGATATGCATATCGATGAAAGGGATGATATAGATAGAGTTGTCTTAGAACAATATCCTATCCTTAAGAATAATTTGCGTGTTGAACTGCTTGGAGATCCACCCCACCAAAGGGCGATCCCGTGTTCGAGCTTAAACAGTTGCCTGATAGTCTTAAGTATGCTTATCTTGATGAAGAAGAGATATATCCTGTTATAATTAGTGCTAGCCTCTCAGAGCATGAAGAAAAGAAGTTACTAAAAACTCTGAGGAAGCACCGTGCTGCTATTGGATATACTCTTGATGATCTTAAGGGCATTAGTCCCACTCTATGCTAGCACAAGATTAAAACCGATCCTGATTCCAAACCAGTCGCTGATCATCAACGGAGAGTAAATCCTAAGATGAAAGAGGTAGTAAGAAAAGAAATACTAAAGCTCCTGGAAGCAGGGATTATCTATCATCTTGCTCATAGTGATTGGGTAAGTCCGGTGCATTACGTCCCTAAGAAGGGAGGTATTACCGTTGTCCCTGATGATAAGGATGAATTGATCCCACAGAGGATTATTACTAGCTATAGGATGGTGATCGATTTTAGGAAATTGAATAAAGCCACTAGGAAAGATCATTACCCTTTGCCTTTTATCGACTAAATACTAGAAAGATTGTCTAAACATACACACTTCTGCTTTCTAGACGGTTATTCTGGTTTCTCCCAAATACCTGTTGCACAAGCTGATCAGGAGAAAACTACTTTCACCTGCCCTTTCGGTACCTTTGCTTACAGACGTATGCCTTTTGGCTTATGTAATGCACCTGCTACCTTTCAAAGATGTATGATGGCTATATTCTCTGACTTTTGTGAAAAGATTATTAATGTTTTCATGGATGACTTCTCCGTTTACGGGTCTTCTTTTGGTGATTGTGTAACGACCAAGATGCGGTCCTTTCCGATCTGGGGGTCGAGGCCCCCGAATAGGAAAGAAGCGCATCTAAGCGTTTCGCAAGCAAGTAACATAGCACAAAATAATAATACAAGTAGACAATTTGGGATTCAACTGTCTTCTTATTAATAACTCAGAGTACAACAGAGAAACAAACAAGGTAGTTCCAGTACGGACTACAAAACAAGGAAAATGCTATGCTACCCGCTGCAGGCCCACGATCACGACCACGGCTCAGTCCTCTGGATAGTTCACGTAAAGGCAATCTGTCTCCTCGTCGTACTGCCACGCCAGCTGGGTGCCGTCGGGATCATCTGCCTCAGGGGTACCTGTACCTGCTGGGAGTTTCGGAGGAATCCGTGAGCCACGGGGACTCAGCAATCTAAGACCTTGGTGCCAGAACTAGTCATGTTATTGGGAAAGGAAGGGATGAAGTGTATCAGGCTGCTGCAACCTATGCTTGATTTGTGGCTAACTTACGCAAAGTAGAAGTAAAGGTGGTCTACACTAACGGTCGGATTTACTTGATCACTAAGTGATCCTGAACACCTACCTACGGCATTCATAACCCCACCGTGTTCCCGATCGGAGAGAGATCTTCGAAGGGACAGTCATGGTTACGCACACAGTTGGCAGTTTTATTAGTTTATGTTTAAGTTCTCTAAAACCGGATGTTAACAAAATATTCCAAGTTGCCACATAACCGCGGGCACGGCTTTCCGAAAGATTAAACCCTGCAGGGGTGCTCCAACTAGTCCATCACAAACGAACACAGGCCGCAAAGGCATCCTCTACACGAATCTCGTGATCTCATCGGATTCCTTAGAGGAAAACCTCAACTCCGGGTGAAACCAAAGCTTCACTGGGATTCCTATACGCAAGATATACCGCTAAGGTAAGACAAGGCTAGCAGGACCTCCCCTCGTGTCGAAGACCCTGATAAGAGCCGCGTATCCCAGTCTCAGGACACGACAGATGAGCTAGACGTTGGGTTGGTTAAACCTCTGGGTGACCAGTGGGGCCCCGGACATCGCTCGGTGGGACCAACACTCATGAGGAGCACTGGCCCGGGTTGTTGATGAAATTCCTCGGGGTAGCTATTCCCTATGCAGTTTATTATTAGGTGATTAGCAAATAGTACCAATGTTGGGTCCTGCCGGACAAGCCTTAACACTACGCGATTTATCGAGGGGGTCCCCATAACAACCCCGAACGTGTTAGGAGTGATCATTATGGAATCAAACACCGGTAACCGGTAACTAAGGCGGCAATAACGGAACAAAGCACCCGGCAAAAGGCTAGGCCTCCTGTCACTTACCAAGTATATAGGTGCATTAATTAAATAACGGAATTTAATATCATGGTATCAAGCTCATGTCATCACATGAGTTTAAAACACCTGCAACTAACAATGCTAACATTAGTAGCTGAGCACGCCTACTTAGCCACACAAGTTTGCTAGGAAAGAGTACGGTGTTTGGGCTCATGGCATATGAAGAGGCAATTTAATTTCAGTGGTAGGCAGCGAGCAATAAGACATGGAAACGAAACTAACATAACAAGTCTAGAGATGGAATCAAGGTCATATCATCTTGCCTGTGATATCCTCAGCTTGGAATGGTTCTGGATCGTCCTGCACGTACTCTCGTGACTCCACGTATTCGTTCTCCGCTCCCGGTGCTACCCAACATAAGAATAACAGCCAATGAACAGCAGCACCACAAGATGCAACAATCACATGATGCATGAGATGAAAGTTGAGCACGCTCCACTATTTCTATCACTAGCACAAGAAAAAATAAACTACAGCAAGTTTCTGGACATAACTGTGCACTAAGATATTTTGACATGCATGAGAATGACATGAACAGATGCAGCTCGTAAAAACGGTGCAAAACCATATAAGGAACATTGCAAACGGAGCTACGGATCAACGGGAATCAACGAAACAAGATATGAAGCTCTACGTGAAAGATTCAACACCACACACACAATTGGCACAAATCTGGTATTCCCAGGTTGCCAAGACATGTAATAACCCAACATGAATGAAATGGAGCAAGGTAGAACACCACAACATCAATTAAGCACAAACTTTGAACAAAATGGCAAAACTGTATAATCTGCCAGAATCTGCATCTTAGCTGTTTGGGAGCAACATGCAACATAGCTACAGGTCTTCAAACATGAGAAATAATATATGTGGCTGTTACCAACCAAGAACACTACAAGCACCAGCAAGAATCATAGCAAAAGGAATTAAACTCTAGAAGATACAAGGCCTCAAACTTTCCCAAAACCATCAGATCTCAGGGACTTAGTGAAAATTCCTGCACCTGAGTTTGCACACACAAGTCACCAAGAGGTAATTGACACCACTATGGTGTTGAGCACAAACCCCTACTATTAACACACAAAACCCCATGCCCTTGGGCTCCATCTATACCTTGGAATCAAGGACCAAGCTTTCAACAAAAACTGCAAATGCAACTCCATAAGGTATTTCTTCTAAGATGACAATTACATAGGCTGAGTTTCATGTGCACAATGACAAAGTGACATGGGGGTTTGAACCCCATGTTTGTGTCATGCACATCCACAACACCCACACATATACCACACTATCACTAGCATCAAGCACAACAAGATATAACTCCTATGCTACAAGAGAGTTTGCACACCCTCACATATGGGCATGTGATGGTACACACTCTCACATATATACCACTTCATTCACAACAACACCATGCTCTTAACCCTAAGAACAACAAGAGGGGGGAAAAACTAAGCAAGTAACTTGGTAGCATCACCTCTCAAACACTTTTAGTAGGTACCACAAGTGGTGTGCACTCACAACAAACACATCTCCATACCTACACCATCAACTCCACTTACAACCTCTATGCACAAATGCCTATTGCAAACACACCAACAACATGAACTAACAAGACCACATACACATTCATGCCCTACATACATGCTCTCTCTCACCCTCCATCAAACAACAGGGAAGTAAAGATATATAAGAGCATCTGCAACCCATTGATCTAGGCTTAGAGTAGCAAACAAAGCAAGGGAAAAACAAAACAAAAAAATCAGCAAGAAATAAAAGGGAAAAAAATATGGGGTTTCTATGGGATTTGAACCCCAGATCCCCTGGTACAACACACCACAACACATCCACTGCGCTGCTGCTACTGTTGTTGACAGGAGAAGGAAAAGCGCAGGGTAAGGCTTGCCTGCAGACCACTGATACGAATAATTCAAAACAAAAACAACAAAAGGCGCCGAGGGGGGGACTCGAACCCACGCCCTCCTACAGGCGCATGCATATGACAGGCAATACTACCATCAGGCTACGGATCGATGACTGGCTAGAACGGGAAGGGAAAACAGGTAAACCAACTCCACTGCAGAGGAGAGCTCCGCCGGCGGCCGGACCAGAGAGAGCTGGCGGCGCCACTCTCGTCTACCACCGGCAGGGGAAGCTCTCGGCGGGGAACGCGGGAACCTCAGGGGTTCCATTCCCGCCCTGAGCACGGGAAAAGGTTCCCCCTTGGCTGCCTGGACTGCACCGGCGATTCTCTGCTGCTGCTAAGCCTGCACCGGCGGTGCTGCTGCTGCTACTGCTAACGCATGCTACCGGCTGCTGCTGCTACTACTACGCAGGGGAGGTCCCTGCTACGAACACACGCGCACACCCTCTCGCCCAGCTACTGCACCGCACGCAACTGTTGTCGATCTACTGACAGGGAAAAAACACACGAAGCACCAAGGCGAATCCGGCCGACCTAAGGAGGAAGAAGCACAGGGGAGACGTGCAGCCTCACCTTGGGACGCAAGGGCCGAACTGCGGAGGGAGAGCGTCGGAGGGAAGTAGGTCGTCGACGAAGAAGGGCCCGAACTGCAGAACCGAAGGAGAGCTGGAAGACACCGCGGGCGAGCCCAAGACGAGCTCGGTTCCGACGTTGTGGTCGGCCCCCGGGGCCCCTAGCGCCGGGAATGGATCGCGGGGATCCACCCCGAGCTTCCGGGCATGACGACGGCGGCGAATGGCAATGGAGACGCAGCGGACGCCGACGAGAAGCTGTTGTCCTCCCTGCCGGATCCACCTACAGAAGTTACCTGGGGAGGAAGGGAGAGATGGAGATGGGGTTGGGAGAGGTGGCGGCGGTGGCTGAGGGGGGAAGAGGAACCCTAGGCTACTGGCACGGACGCCAACGCGTTTTATAGGGGTCCTCGACGTTGCTGCTCACGGCGTCAATACCTCTCTCTCTCTCGTCTGACGGAAAGGAGAACGCACGAGGAGGAGACGGCGTCAGGGAAAAGAACGAAGGGAGGGGAGGTCTCGCCTGGGCTCTCGCTGGGGGGGAAGCATGGGCCACCGAAGGGAAGGAAGCCCACGACGAGCACTAAGGCCCCAATGGCCTTATTTCCCAAAATAAAAGAAAAACCAAGAGGAAAGTAATGAAACAAATAAACTGGTGGGGATAAATTTAAAAGGGAAAAATCCCCTGGTCATAAGGAATTATGGCCCATTAGAAAAAAATAGGAAAGCATTATTTGGACCCTTTTGAAATAAATGCAAAACAGTAATTAATTTACTGTTTTGGGTTTATTTGCACCTTTTAAAAACAAGAACAAAACAGCAAATTCACACATCGTCATAACCACAATTAACTCTAATCACAAGATATTTTAGAATAGCTTTTGGAAAGATAGAATTTTGACATGAGATAATAGGAGGGAAAAGGATTTTAAATAGCAAAGAGCTTTGACATAACCTAGCACTCACTCCTACACATCACACACCAACATCACATGCATCACACAAGATATTACAATACCCCAACATCACACCTAGCAAGATCACATGCAATCATAACAGGACATAGAATCATAATGTATGGCAAGGATGGTATGGCATGGATGCATGCATGCAAAAGCAAAATAGAAGGTGGCACATGAATTCATACATGCATAGAAACTCTCATGACAAAGTCAAGGTGGTCCCACATGGAAGGTTACAAAAAAGGGAAAGACCTACACATGGGGCATTACAGATTGCCTCAGCAACCTTGATCGAGTCTTGCAGAGATGTAAAGACACCAACCTTGTCTTGAATTGGGAGAAGTGCCACTTTATGGTTAATGAAGGCATCGTCTTAGGACATAAAATTTCTGAAAGAGGTATTAAAGTCGATAAGGCTAAGGTTGATGCAATCGAGAAAATGCCATGCCCCACAAATATCAAAGGTATAAGAAGTTTCCTTGGTCATGCTGGTTTCTATAGAAGGTTCATTAAAGACTTCTCTAAGATTTCTAGGCCTCTTACCAATCTCTTGCAAAAGGATATTCCTTTTTGATTTTTACAGTGATTGTGAGGAACCTTTCGTAATACTTAAGAAGGCCTTGATAACTGCACCTATTGTTTAACCACCTGATTGGAACTTACCTTTTGAAATCATGTGTGATGCTAGTGATTATTCTGTTCGTGCTGTCCTAGGGCAAAGAGTTGATAAGAAGTTGAATGTTATTCACTATGCTAGTAAAACTCTAGACAGTGCCCAAAGAAACTATGCTACTACGGAAAAGGAATTTTTAGCAGTTGTGTTTGCATGTGAAAAGTTCAGATCTTACATAGTTGATTCCAAAGTCACTATTCACACTGATCACGCTGCTATTAAGTACCTCATGGAAAAGAAAGATGCTAAACCTAGACTTATCAGATGGGTTCTCTTGCTACAAGAATTTGATTTGCATGTTGTCGACAGAAAGGGTGCTGATAACCTAGTAGCAGATAACTTGTCTAGGTTGGAGAATGTTTTTGATGACCCACAACCTATTGGTGATAGCTTTCCTGATGAGCAATTGAATGTCATCAACGCTTCACGTAATACACCGTGGTATGCCGATTATGCAAACTATATCGTTGCCAAATATATACCACCTAGTTTCACATACTAGCAAAAAGAAGAAATTCTTCTTTGATTTGAGACATTACTTCTGGGATGATCCTCACCTTTATAAGGAAGGAGTAGATGGTGTTATTAGACGTTGTGTACCTAAACATGAATAGGGACATATCCTACAGAAGTGTCACTCCGAGGCCTACGGAGGACACCATGCGGGAGATAGAACTGCACACAAGGTATTGCAATCAGGTTTCTACTGGCCTACTCTCTTCAATGATGCCCGTAAGTTTGTCTTGTCTTGTGACGAATGTCAGAGAATAGGTAATATCGGTAAACGTCGGGAAATGCCTATGAACTATTCACTTGTCATTGAACCATTTGATGTTTGGGGCTTTGATTATATGGGACCTTTTCCAAAATCCAACGGGTATACTCATATCCTAGTTGTTGTTGATTACGTTACTAAGTGGGTAGAAGCTATCCCGACTAGTAGTGCTGATCACAACACCTCTATCAGGATGCTTAAAGAAGTTATTTTCCCAAGATTTGGAGTCTCTAGATATCTGATGACCGACGGTGGTTCACATTTCATTCATGGTGCTTTCCGTAAAACGCTTGCTAAGTATGATGTCAACCATATAATTATGTATCCCTATCATCCTCAGTCCAGTGGTTAAGTAGAGCTAAGCAATAGAGAGATTAAACTAATTCTGCAAAAGACTATCAATAGGTCTAGAATGAATTGGTCTAAGAAGCTCGATGATGCACTGTGGGCTTATAGAACTTCCTATAAGAATCCCATCGGCATGTCTCCGTACAAATGGTGTACGGTAAAGCATGTCATTTACCTCTTGAGCTAGAGCATAAGGCTTATTGGGAAATCAAAGAGCTCAACTTTGATTTCAAACTTGCTAGTGAGAATAGGTTATTTGATATTAGCTCACTTGATGAATGGAGAACTCAGGCATATGAGAATGCTAAGTTGTTCAAAGAAAAGGTTAAGAGGTGGCATGATAAAAGGATACAAAAGCGTGAGTTCAATGTAGGTGATTATGTCTTGCTATATAATTATCGTTTAAGATTTTTTGCAGGCAAGCTTCTCTCCAAGTGGGAAGGTCCTTACATTGTTGAGGAAGTATATCCTTCCGGTGCCATCAAGATCAACAACACGGAAGGTAATTTTCCGAGAGTGGTAAATGGGCAGAGAATCAAGCATTATATCTCAGGTACTCCCATAAATGTTGAAAGCAATGTTATCAATACCATAACTCTGGAGGAGTACATAAGGGATATTTATCAGCCTGTTTCAGACTCCGAAAACGAAGAGGTATGTGATTCAGTAAGTAAACAGACTCCAAAACTTTTCTAGTAGGAATTTTTCTATGTTTTGGAATTTTTGAAAAAATAGAAAAATTTAAAGTAGTCCGGAAAGCGCACGAGGAGGCGACATGCCTGCCAGGCGCGGGCCACCCCCCTGGCTGCACCTGGGGGGCTTGTGACCACCTCGTGTGACTCCCGGACTCCGTTTTCTTGCGGAGTACTCCTTCTGGTCGGAAAAAATCATTATATATTCTCCCGAAAGGTCTGATCCTCGTATCACGCAAATTCCCTCTGTTTTCGTTTCGAGCCTGTTTCTGCTGCAGATCTAGATCGCTATGGCGTCCCCAAAAGCTGTGAAGGACAAGATCTTCGAGAAGGTCATCAATACCTACCTCGTGGGAGTGCTGCAACACCCTCAATCTATCGAGATGCGTGAGGGGATGCTGCACATCCGTGGTGTTGAGGGTCCCAAGAATACCGGAAGCGTGGAGGCGAGGCTTCAAGCAACGGAGCAACAAGTCTTCAAGTGCCAAGGGATGGTGGAGCGTGGACTCAACGCCAACCACATGATGATCACGGAGTTCACCAACAAGCACAAGATCGATGCCAATGACATCGGGAAGCACCTCTCCAGGCTCTATGACAGAATTGATCACCTCCAATGCGACGAAGGAGACGCCGCCTATGCCGAGTCAGCTTGTGCGGCCGAGGAGCTTAAGTTTCACCAATCCCTCGTCGACCCGGCAGACATGACGCCGCTCAAAAAGCCGACTATCCATTCTGAGCCGCCCCTCAAGTTCAAACCAGCAGACAACACCAAGGTCATTGATTTTACGTCGGGCGACTCAACCAAGTAGTTCACTATTGGGGCGGGTCTTGACCCCAAATAGGAAAGCGCGCTCATCAAATTCATCATCTTTGCATGGAAACCTTCTGAAATGTCGGGTGTGCCGAGAGAATTTCCTGAGCACCATCTCAATCCTGACCCCAAGGTTAAGCCAGTGCGGCAGTACCTCCGCCGGTTTAACGAAGAGCACCGTAAGGCGATTGGAGAAGAAGTGGCCCGGCTCCTTCTCGCCGGGTTCATCATCGAGGTTTTTCACCCGGAGTGGCTAGCTACCCCGGTCTTGGTACTCAAGAAGAACGACACTTTCCGTATGTGCATCGATTACACGGACCTTAATAGAGCCTGCCCAAAGGATCCGTTCGCCCTTCCTCGCATTGATCAAATCATTGACTCAACGACGGGTTGCGAACGTCTGTGCTTCTTGGACACTTACTCGGGTTACCACCAGATAAAAATGGCGGTGGCGGATCAGGAAAAGTCATCCTTCATACCTCCTTTCGGAGATTTTGGTTATGTGTCCATTCCATTTGGGCTTAAAAGCGTCGGGGCGACTTACCAGCGCTGCATCCAGAACTGCCTACACAGCTAGATAGGTCGTAACGTCCACGCTTACGTGGACGACATCGTGGTCAAATCTCATCGCGAGGAGTCGCTGTTGGAAGATCTCACAGAAACATTCGACAACCTGCGTGTTTACCAAATGAGGCTCAACCCCACCAAGTGTGTGTTTGGTGTCCCGGCCGGGAAGCTTTTGGGTTTCTTGGTGTCAGAACGAGGAATCGAGGCCAACCCAGAGAAGATTGCCGTGATTACTCCGCTCGGGAAACCAGCCAACGTCAACCAAGTACAGGGCATGGCGGGTCGAATCGCGGCTTTGAGCCATTTCATAAGTCGCCTTGGGGAGAAGGCCATCCCTCTCTATCAGCTACTCAAGAAGACCGATCGTTTCGTGTGGACAGATGAGGCCAATGATGCTTTCGAAGCCTTGAAGCAGCAATTAGCTAACCCGCCGGTGCTAGCGGCCCCGGCAGACAAAGAGCCTATGCTCCTGTACATTGCGGCTAATTCCACAGCCGTCAGCATGGCAATAGTTGTCGAGCGAAAGGAGGAAGGGAAGGAATACCCCGTCCAAAGGCCGGTATACTTCATCAGCGAAGTCCTTACTCTCTCCATGCAACGTTACCCGCATTGGGAGAAGTTGGTTTTTAGGGTGTTCATGGCGAGTCAAAAGTTGAAGCATTACTTTCAGGAACACCCGGTCATGGTCGTTAGCTCCGCTCCCCTCGACGACATTATACATAACCGAGAGGCCACTGGGCGGATTGCTAAATGGGCCATTGAGTTGGGTCCTCATCAGATTCGGTATACACCTCGAACGGCTATCAACTCTCAAGCGCTCGTGGACTTCATCAATGATTGGACCGAGTTACAAATCCCTGAGGAAAGACCAGATCTTACATATTGGACCATCTACTTTGATGGGTCCAGACAGTTGGAAGGCTCGGGGGCTGGCGTGGTGATAACTTCGCCTCACGGTGACAAGTTTTGCTATGTCCTCCGACTCATGTTTCCTTGTACTAACAATGCATCAGAATACGAAGCTTTGCTTCATGGTTTGCGACTCGCTAAGGAGATGAACCTCACAAGAGTGAGATGTTTGGGCGATTCCGATCTGGTGGCGCAGCAGGTTTCTGGCACTTGGGATTCATGAGACCCTTTGATGGCGGCTTACAGACGGGCTGTGTCAGACGTGGCGGGTCATTTCAGTGGCTACCAAGCGGATCACATCGATCGACGGCTTAATGAAGCAGCGGACGCTCTTTCCCGCCTCGGTTCACAGCGTAAGCCGGTTCCTCCCAATGTCTTTTTGGATATATTACATAACCCGTTAGTAAAACTGCCTTCGGAAGAAGACCTGGCGGTACCAGACCCCGAATCTCAACTTGTGGCGGCTCTTCACGCTACTCCGGATTGGGCGACTCCCTATATGGCGTATCTCACCAGAGGCGAGTTACCTGCCGATGAGTTGCTAGCTCGCCAAGTGATCCGCTGGTGCAAATCTATGGTCATACATAATGGCGAGTTACATAAGTGTAGCACCTCAGGAGTATTCCAAAGATGCGCTTCTTATGAGGAAGGCTGTATGATCCTCAATGAGATTCACACGGGCGACTATGGTCATCATGCTGGATCGCGATCCTTGGTTTCTAAAGCTTTCAGGCATGGGTTCTATTTGTTGACGGCTCACACAGACACGGAGGAAATCGTTCGCCGATGTGATGGCTGCCAGAAGTTTGGACGACAGACGCATGTGCCGGCTCAGGAATTGCGGATGATACCAATCACTTGGTCGTTTGCAGTCTGGGGGCTCGATATGGTCGCCCTTTCAAAATGTCGTCTAATAAAAAGACTCGTCTGTTGGTGGCGGTTGACAAATTTACCAAATGGGTGGAAGCAGAACCTGTTAGCAGTTGCGACGCTGAGACGGCTATCAAATTCTTGAAAAAGCTAATTTTCCGGTTTAGGTATCCACATAGTATCATTACAGATAATGGTACCAACCTTTCCAAAGGTGCAATGCAAGAGTTCTGCTCACGGGAGCATATCCGACTCGATGTTTCTGCGGTGGCGCACCCCCAGTCTAATGGACAGGCAGAGAGGGCGAATCAGGAAATTTTACGAGGAATTAAGCCCCGGCTCATGGTGCCCTTGGAACGCACCCCAGAATGTTGGGTTGAGGAATTGCCATCAGTTCTGTGGAGTATCAGGACGACTCCAAACCGCTCCACGGGTTTTACTCCCTTCTTCCTGGTCTATGGGGCGGAGGCGGTGGTACCAAGCGACCTCAAACATGATTCTCCGCGAGTCGCCGCTTACGTGGAGCAGGATAACGAGTCAGCACGGCAAGACTCGCTGGACGCCTTGGAGGAGGAACGTGACTTGGCCGCATCACGATCGACGATTTATCAACAGGATTTACGCCGTTATCATAGCCGCCGGGTCAAGAGCCGAGCTTTCCAAGAAGGCGACTTAGTGCTCCGTTTGATTCAAGATCATACCGGTATGCACAAGTTGTCGCCCCCATGGGAGGGACCGTTTGTCATCAGCAAGAATCTTCTGAACGGCTCCTACTATTTGATGGATCTTCGTCCAGATCGACCAACCACGGAGGTTGAGACAACTCGCCCCTGGAACATAGCCCATCTGCGGCCTTATTATACTTAGAGCCATGAGCTCCCTTTTTTCTATTTTATCAAGTTTTTGTAATACATGAATTATGAAAGCAATAAAGCCGGCACCCACGAATTTCGGGGCCCTTTGCCATTTCAGCTTTTGAAAGCATGAGTCTTTATTGTTCTATAAGTCGTCCAAACATGGACGCTATCAGCATCAGAGAGCATAAGTCGCCATGCTGCACTTATTTCAAAACTGGATGCTAGTAAGCCAAAGAGGACTAAAAGTTGCCATGTCGCACGGTTCAAACATAGGCGCCTTATATGGTTTTTTGAGAAGTAAATCGGCTTACTTGGGGGCTGCTAGTCCCCAAGTCTTTTGCAGTAAGAGCGTATCCGCTTCTGTAATCCTATGTCTGGTTTCTTCCTAAACTGTAGGTCACTTGGGGGCTTCCACTCATTGAGTTCAGCCTGAATACCCTCTTGGCTAGCGAAAAATTACCGCATTACAAATGGTTATACTGGACTATGTGTTGAACAAGTCGCCACATGGACCTATGTGCTCAAGGCGAGTCAATCTGTTATTTGGACCCTGAACTCGTCTTGGTTAAAACATAAATGGTACCGGCCTGAGTCACACATGGAAAATAGAGAAACCATTGGTTCATCGAACCCGCTTCACAGAAGCTTGACTCGCGCCTGATTAGCCGGTCTAAAATAACAAAAGTTTCCTTAAAAAGCTTCCCAAGGGTAACACTAGAGTTATTTAGACTCGTCTTATCCTATCGAAACTCATTGAGTCGATAAACTTTTCTTTTGAACTGGCCTTGATTATAACTCGCCCCGGCTCATGTTTTCCTAACTCGGGGGCTGGTTTATCTCTCGCCATGATTCAGGGGGCTGGTTTATTCCTGGACATTCACTTGCTGAAATAAAGGTATTATTTTCCTAACAGACTAGGACAAATTTGGAGCCATTGCTTGATTCATGCAAAAGTCGCAGGCGAGTCATAAAAAGGTTCAGGGACTACAAGAAGGTTCCATCCAAAAGACAATATGGCATATTTGGTCTTTCACACACACTAGAAAGATAATTACATGGATCTCATGGCCAAAATGGGTATCATTCCCCACCAAAGGAAGAATCCATGGGTGAGTCAAGTCGCCGCCGAGTCGCCTTGCCTTGAGCTTTCTCCGCTTTCAATTCGTAAGTCACCCAGTTTCCAGTTACACTTGGACAAGGCGATGAACTCATCCTCCTCAGCCAGGAATTGAGACAAATCCAAGTCAAGATTAAAAGGATTCCTGGGGCGGCTGGGAACCAAGCTAGCAATCTGATATGAAGGAGGCATCACTTTCTTTTTATTTTCATCATAGGTGTATTGATACTTCTTCAGGTCAAAACTTGCCGCCAATTGAGTCGCCGTGTAGGGCGATTCTACAATGGTTTGCTTATAATCCACTTCGGCGAATTCTGTGCCATCGACCTTCAGCTCGGGGTAGCCGGCGACTATTTCCTCGGTTTTAAGTTCCGGGGCATATGCAAGGCACCGACTTAGGGTGTTCAACACACCTATTCGGGCGGCTGATCTCTTTAGTTCTTCTACTTGCGGAGGCAGCGTGGTCAAGAAGCCGAGCATTTGCTTGATGGTAATTGTTGGTTCCTTACTGCCCATCACCGCCTTGATTGATAACACGCCTCCCGTGTACAGCTGCTCAGCAAAGGTGTATATGGCTCTCAATTTAGTCATACAGTCGTCTGGCAGCTTGACGGCTCGGGCACCTGCAACAGTGGCATAAGTATTTGGAGATTTTTTGATCCCAACCGGGTTAGTCAAAAGAAGTTAAGCGATCAAACTTACCAAACATGGCGACTGTCATATTGGATATATGCTTTTTCAAGCCAGTCAGCTCCTGTTGGGCGGCTTTCAGTTTTTCTTGTGCTTGTTCAGCATGCTTCAACATGGCGGCTTGGTCGGCATTGGCTTTCTTCTCAAACCTCTCCTGGTCAGCCTTCATTTTTTCTAACTCGGCCTGCAGCAAGCGGGATTTAGCCTCTAGCCCAGAGTATGCATCCTGCTGACCAGTCAAATTCTTCTTTAAGTCGGCTACCGCCGCCTCACTCTAGGCCATAGACTCTTGCACATAATATTTGGGGAGACAAGTCTCAAAATTTTTGCAAGCAATACTCCTGACACTTGGGGGCTAATGTATGATTTTTTATCAAAAAACCATACCACATACAATACCCGGCTCATCTTCTAAAAAGATGACCCGGCCCTTGGGGGCTACAGGTTGAAGTTTTCTATTACAAGACCCGGCTCATCTTCTAAAAAGATGACCCGGCCCTTGGGAGCTACATGTTGAAGTTTTCTATTACAAGACCTGGCTCATCTTCTAAAAAGATGACCCGGCCCTTGGGGGCTACAGGTTGAAGTTTTCTATTACAAGACCCGGCCCATCTTCTAAAAAGATGGCCCGACCCTTGGGGGCTACAGGTTGAAGTTTTCTACAAAAAAGACCCGGCTCATCTTCAAAAAGATGACACGACCCTTGGAAGGCTAATGAGTATAGGAACATATATCCGCATACCTCGTGTTTGGTCTTCATAAGTCGGAGCAGGATTTTGTTCAGCTCAAAATCCTTCTCGAGGTGAGTTGTGAAACCGGAGCATAGTTGGTCGAACTCCAGCTTCTCGTATTGAGGAAGTTTGAGGTGTTCTGAGTCGCCGTCGGGACAAAGGCGACTTCCCTTTGATGTATGTTTGGAGAGCACGACAGTTGGAGGAGTAGAGTAGCCAAAGCCGGTAACCACGACGTCTGGATCGTCGGTCGCCTTGAGAGGGCTTGGAGGGTTACTCGGGCCAGCGGTTTCTTTCAAAATGACGGGTGAGTCATCCCGGGCATCGGGAATGTCGCCTGCAGGAATGTCGCAAGCCGCCTTTTGCTCCCTTTCAGCCACAGGAATAGATGTGTCCGCACCAAAGGCATCACATGATTGTTGTGTAGGAGGAGAGTCGCCGGTTTTCCTTTTCTTTGCTTGTGCCCTACAATAAAGCGCCAAGGTTAAAAGCACATGTTATGGTTTAAAGAACTTGGGTTAACAGTGTAAAACTTACCCTTGCACGCGAACCATCGGCGGGAGAGCAGAGATAGCCGAGTCACCAGATGTGGGAGGAGAAGTCTGACAGGACAAAGATTTGAAAGTCACAAGGATGGCGGGTTATATTTCACACGTCAAAAGATATAACAAGACAGGCGTACCTCACTGGTCCGTTTGCGACCGGTCGTCTTCTCGGGAAGTCCAGTGACCAAGTCGCCAGAGCGACTGCGGGTCTTGCGAGAGGGGGTGAATCTTGCTTTCTTCAAAAGGAAATCAGGGTCCATATAAGCATGAGGATGAGATATGGGAATTTTTTCGCAGATCCGCCTGGCTGGTCTAGGGGAAGAAGAAGGTGAGTCGGAAGAAATGGAAATTACCTCGACTGCATCATTCTTTCTCTCATCATCATCACCCTACATGAAAAGATATATGGTATAAACTTAAGTCGGAACATGTAGAGAAGGGACAAGGAAAAATCCTTACCTCAGACATTGCCTCGTCTGCATGAGAGTTGCCAACAAAAGATGAATCTTTGATGGCAGTTTTCTTCCTGCTCACCGTCTTCTTTTTCTTGGGTGGCACCTTGGTGGACTTTGGGGGACGACTTTGGGACCCCTCCTCCAAAACACATCAGTCCTCTGACAAAACAAAGGCAGGTCTTTAACCACGAAAGTTGCTAAAGTATAAACAAGACAAATGGCGGCTTAGATTCTTACTCGAGGCACCGGGTTGGTACGGCAGAAGCCTCTAAGGCTGATCTTGGCACATTCTTCCAAAGACTCGCCGGTTAATCTCTTGATGACTCCGACGATTTTGCTCTCTGAAAGTTGGCGGCGACTAGCGCGTTGTGGATGCTCTAAAGTGCCATCTTAATCATACATCAACTCGTCGCGACGGCTCAAGGGAAGGATATTCCACTCTATCCAGCAACAGAACAGGTCGATCCCGATGAGCCCGTTGTTGCACAAGAATTTCAGATCTGAAAAAAGTGGAATGAACTCCGACTCTTCTTCTTCAGTAAGCTTGTCAGGGAATTTGAAATCCATAGGCAAGTGATCCGCTCTAAAACCCGAAAGAGGGTTCTCGCCTGGTGGAGCAATGTTCTTGTAGTAGAACCATGACTCGGCCCATCCTTTGGGGTGGCTGGGCAAAAGAACTGTCGGGAATCCACGCTCGCGGCGTCTCTGAACGTTGACCCCTCCAAGCTCATGGTTAGGACCGTTGGAGAACTCGGTCTGGCGGTTTAAGTGGAAGAAGTTCCAGAACAAAGGAATCGAGGGTTCTTTCTGTTAGTACACTTCACAGAAGACCTGGAATTGGCATAGATTGGTGATGGAATTGGGTCCTAGGTCTTGAGGATGAAGGTTGAGGAAGTGCAGGGCATCTCTGAAGAACTTTGATCCAGGTGGCTTCAATCCACGCTCGAGGTAGTAGGTGAAGATCACGATTACCCACAAGTATAGGGGATCAATCGTAGTCCTTTTGATAAGTAAGAGTGTCGAACCCAACGAGGAGAAGAAGGCTCTGATAAACGGTTTTCAGCAAGGTAATAACTGCAAGCACTGAAAGTAGTGATAACAAGTGATGGTGTAGTGAGATGAAACGTAGCAAGTGAAAAGTAACAAGTAACAAGTAGTAGCAACGGTGCAGCAAAGTGGCCCAATCCCTTTTGTAGCAAGGGACAAGCGTGAACAAAGTCTTATAGGAGGAAAAGCGCTCCCGAGGACACATGGGAATTTCTGTCATGCTAGTTTCATCATGTTCATGTGATTCCCGTTCGTTACTTTGATAGTTTGATAGGTGGGTGGACCGGCGCTTGGGTACTGCCCTTACTTGGAAAAGCATCCCACTTATGATTAAACCCTCTCGCAACCATCCGCAACTACGAAAGAAGACTTAAGACAACGTCTAACCATAGCATTAAACTAGTGGATCCAAATCAGCCCCTTACGAAGCAACGCATAGACTAGGGTTTAAGCTTCTGTCACTCTAGCAACCCATCATCTACTTACTACTCCCCAATGCCTTCCTCTAGGCCCAAAGATGGTGAAGTGTTATGTAGTCGACGTTAACATAACACCACTAGAGGAAAAGACAACATACAGCATATCAAAATACCGAACGAATACCAAATTCACATGACTATTATCAGCATGACTTATCCCATGTCCCCGGTAACAAAAGTAACTACTCACAAAGCATAATCATAATCATGATCAGAGGTTTAATGAGTAGCATCAAGGATCTGAACATAAACTCTACCACCAAGTAATCCAACTAGCATCAACTAGAAAGAGTAATCAATACTACTAGCAACCTTATAAGTACCAATCGGAGTCGCGAGACGGAGATTGGTTACAAGAGATGAACTAGGGTTTGGAGAGGAGATGGTGCTGATGAAGATGTTGATGGAGATGGATCCCCTCTGACGAGAGGAGTGTTGGTGATGACGATGGCGACGATTTCCCCCTCCGGGAGGGAAGTTTCCCCGGCAGGATCGTCCTGCCGGAGCTCTAGATTGGTTCTGCTCAAGTTCCGCCTCGTGGCAGCGGAGAATCCACGAAAAAGCTGCAACCTAATATTTTTTCTGGACAAAACCCTTCATATAGCAAAATAGGGGGGGCAGTGGGCCGCCAGGGTGCCCACAAGCCCTGTAGCCGCCACCTGGGGGGCAGCGGCTACCAGGCTTGTGGGCCCCTGGTAGCTCCCCTCTGGCACTTCTTTCGCCCAGTATTTTTTATATAATCCCAAAAAATTCCACGTTGATTTTCAGGGCATTTGAAGTTGTGCAGAATAGAGGAATCATACTTGCTACTTTTCCATTCCAGAATTCCAGCTGCCGGTATTCTCCCTCTTCAAATAAACCTTGCAAAATAAGTGAGAAAAGGCATAAGTATAGTACCACAAAGTATAATAACAGTCCATAAAGCGATAAATATCAATCATGAAAGCATGATGCAAAATGGACGTATCAACTCACCCAAGCTTAGACCTTGCTTGTCCTCAAGCGAAAACCAAGATCCATAAACATGTCCACATGTTTAGGGATGAAGGTGTCAATAAAACGTAATACGGACATGAGGGCATCATGATCACACATAGAACAGTAAAACATCATAAAGATTCTTATGGGAAAGTAATAGTTCCTTCACAAAGCAAAGTATGAAACAAAAACCTTACCGAGAAGTAGCCAACAACAGTCGATAGTCATTGAAGCAGTTGCAATTTATCATAACATCTGAAAGAGTCAAATAAGAGCTTGTAAAGCAAACCCATATACTCAATCATCTCTTTTGTTTTCCACAATTGTTACAACTCACGTGGTACTCATGGTATCAAAGTTTCAGTTGGACACAGAGAAAGATAGGGGCTTATAGTTTTGCCTCCCAACCATTTACCTCAAGGGTAAAGTCAACAATAATAAAGCATAAGTACTCATCTCCAAGTTGATATATGAATATAGATCTTTCCCTAGCTTGTGACGGTAGCCAAGACAAAGGCAAAATAAGGAATTGGTGAAGATCACCATGACTCTTTCAAGGGCAAAAAGTAAAGCTGCAAGATAGGCCCTTCGCAGAGGGAAGCAGAGGTTGTCATGCGCTTTTGAGGTTTGGATGTGTGTCCTCTTAGTGTGGAGGAAAGTCACTTTATATTGCCTCCTGTGATAAAGAACTTTATTATGCAGTCTATCGCTTTTATGTCTTCCTCATCACAGGTTCGTACAAAGCTTATTTTCCACACACTAATAGATCATACATATTAGAGAGCAATTTTTATTGCTTGCACCGATGACAACTTACTTGAGGGATCATATTCAATCCATAGGTAGGTATGGTGGACTCTCATGGCAAAACTGGGTTGAAGGTTTATGGATGCACAAGTAGTATCTCTACTTGGTGCGGGAGTTTTGGCTAATATGAGGTGGAAGCAATCGTCACATGCTAAGGGATCTCTAAACATATAACATTGTTTGGAACCGAGCAAACACAATTCATTATGTTGTCTTCCTTGTCCAACATCTACTTCTAAGCATGTAATAGTTTGGTGAGTGCTCACAATTGTAAAAAGTGTCTAAGATGATATATTTATATGTGAACCTATCTTTCCTTATTACTTCTTATTAATTGCAACAAGGTCTATGTTGGTCTATTCTCAACAAGTTTCAATCATCATACTTGTTATATGTGAAGCTATCACTTTCCATAAAATCATCTCATGATCTTTCATGCTATCGTTCTTTTCATACTTTTGAGCACGGCACAAACCAAAGCCCTTGACTAAGATACTCTTTATTATATATGTCACGCCCAAGATGCGACCCTATCCTCAATTTGGCACGGGGGCCTTGTCAGGGATAGAAGCGCATCTCGTCGTGTCGCGAGAATGGATATCGTTACAAGTACATGTACTGAAAAGAAGAGATATATAATAGAATTGGCTTACACTCGCCACAAGCTACATCAGAGTCACATCGGTACATTACATATTCATCAAGAGTAAGAGCAGGGTCGGACTACGAACGAAAAACAAACGAGAAAAGAAGAACGACGTCCATCCTTGCTATCTGAGGCTGCCGGCCTGGAGCCCATCCTAGATCGAAGAAGAAGAAGAAGAAGAAGCAACTCCAAATGAACAATCAACGCGCTCGCGTCAAGTGACCTTTACCTGTACCTGCAACTGGTGTTGTAGTAATCTGTGAGCCACAGGGGACTCAGCAATCTCATTTCCAAAGGTATCAAGACTAGCAAAGCTTAATGGGTGAGACATGGTTAAGTGGTGAGGTTGCAGCAGCGGCTAAGCATTATTTGGTGGCTAACTTACGAGTACAAGAAATAAGAGGGGGGAGATCTACGCATAGTGGACGTGAACTACGGATGATCAAATGAATGATCCTGAACACCTACCTACGTCATACATAACCCCACCGTGTCCTCGATCGGAGCAGGGGCTCACGAAAGAGACAGTCACGGTTACACACACAGTTGGCAAGTTTTAATTAAGTTATCATTAAGTTATCTAGAACCAGTGTTAAACAAAGTTTCCACGTTGCCACATAACCGCGGGCACGGCTTTCCGAAAGATTTAACCCTGCAGGGGTGCTCCAACTAGTCCATCACAAATTACCACAAGCCGCATAGAAATCCTCAATCACGAAGCTCGCGATCTCGTCAGATTCCCTAGTGGAAAACCTCAACTCTGAGATTACCCAAAGCATCACCGGAATCCCGATGCACAAGATATCTCGTCAAAGGTAAAACTAATCCAGCAAGGACGCCCGGCGTGTCAACGATCCCGATAGGAGCCGCGTATCTCGTTCTCAGGACACGACGGATAAGCGAAGCGTACGGTGGCCTGATAGACATCACCCGAGTTGCCCTGGGTTGGCCCCGCACGGTGCTCTGTTTTGGACCAGCACCATCAGCACTGGCCCTCCCTGTATTATGTGAAATTACTCCTCGGGTTCATGACGCCCTATGCTTTCAGTATTAAAAAACTATTATGTTGGGAAAATGTAGTACCAATGTTGGGCCTTGCCAGACCAGCTTTAATCTAAAACGAATTATCAAGGGGGTCCCCATAACAACCCCGATCGTGTTAGGAGCGCTCAATTCTGGAACATAACACCGGTAGCCGAAACTAAGGGGGCAAAAGTGGAACAAAACACCAGGCTAGAAAGGCCGAGCCTTCCACCTTTTACCAAGTATATAGGTGCATTAAATTAAATAGCATTTAAATAGGGTGATATAACAAGGAACCCATGTTGTCACATGGAAGCAACTACACCTGCAACTAGCAACGCTAGCAACATGGTTAAGCAAGCGGCAACATAGCCAATCAGTGGTTTGCTAGGTCGAACAGGTTGAAGGTTATCATGGCATGATTGAGAGGCTGATATTTAACATGTGGTAGGCAATGAGACATAAACAAAAGAAGCGATAAAACTAGCATGGCAATGATAGTAATGGTATCTGGGGAAATGGTCATCTTGCCTGAGATCCCGCATGGAAGAAGAATGACTCCGTGAAGCCAACGAACCGATGTAGTCGAACGGGTCCTCACATCTGACACGCTTGCGGAACTCTATCGAGACAGAGGAAACAGGAAACACAAATCAACTCACGATATTCACCACACGATGCACAACACATATGATGCATGAACGGTCTAATGCAAGGCATGAAAACCACAACAATCAAACACTACACATTAAGTGAAGCTCGATATGCAACGAGTTGCATATCGACGAAACTCCATGTTGAATTATTTAGTTCCCTCTCGTTAATTTACACGGCAATATTTAAAATGTTGTTAACATGGCAAGGGGGTGAAGCACAATTAATCTACCTAGCTAGGCATTTTAAATGAGACCGGAAACGACATATAGCATCTCCGAAATGACCCCACGTGTTAAATCTTAATTCTGTCCAGATTTGCCCTAAACACATTTTAGGTTTGTTAAACGGCAAAACAAAGTGTGTCACGTGATTCTACTCATCGTTCTGCTCCATTTACATATATGGCACATCTCCAACGGAGCTACAGACAAATAGTTACGAACAACACAAGATCATCCGGCATGGTTGCAACATGCATGCAAAAAAATATTGATGAGGATGTGCAAGCGAACCCAGATCAGTGTGTGTGTGCAAAAGGATAAAAAAACTACACATGGAAAAATTGGGGTGCATGGGTTTCGAACCACAGATCCCTCTGTGCACACGCCTAACGCAAGCCAGTATAGTTGGCTACTTGCAAGCGAAACGTTGGGTCTTGATTAAAATAAATGGAGCCAGGACCTCACTCCCGTGAGACTAAAATGCAGAAAACAAAATGTTGCATCCATGGGGTTTCGAACCTAGGATCTCCTGGCTGAAATCCAGTGGGATGACCATCTCGACTACGCTTCTTCGCGTGACACAGGTGCAGGTGATTGCTTCTATTTCTATCATACCAGCGGGTCTTCTTCCCCACAAGTGCACGGGAGTCTTACCAACAGAGGAGCAGACAAACGCGGTGCAGATGCTCGTTGAGGAGGTCCAGGGTGCGCGACGGTCGGGGACGGGCGCCGATGGGGAAGCAGGGGATCTGCCACATCCGGAGCCAGGGAACCCATTCCCCAAGGGAGGGAGCTCTGATTCGAGGCGCTGGGTTGGGTCGCTGGTTCCTGTCATGGCAAGCAGAGGGAGGTGAGAGAAAGAGGAGAGAGAAAAAACAGAGGGAGGAGAGAGGCACAGCAAGGAGAGGGCATGGGGCGACCCAGATCGGCAGTGGAACTGTAGCTCGGACGCAGAGGAGCGCCGCTCGGGGCAGAGCTCTTGGTCAAGGCGTCCATGGTTCTTCTAGTGCTCGGGTCGTGCTGTCGTTGCGGCACGAACAACACAGGAGGCTGCGCCTTTGGTGCCTGGTGCTGCTACTGGTGGCACGGAGTTGCTTGAATGGCGGTGCGGAAGAGCTCCGAGGTCAACCATGGCGGGGCTGCAGCAGGGGACCTGCTGGTCCATGGAGCATGTGGAGCTTGGCGGCGCCCATGGCTCCTCTGCTGGTGGCCTCGCGGTCGCTGGGGCTGGTGCACGCACGCAGATCGAGGGAGAGGCGGCGGTGCTGGATGGATGGATGGATTTGTTTTGGAATCGGGGAGGAACCTGATGTAGGAGGAGGCTGGTTGGGTAGCTGAGCATTCCAAGGCAAGCAGCTGGCGGGTGGGATGAGGGATTGGACAGGGGTAGGCTAGGGTTAGGCTAGAATGGACATAAATACAATAAGCGGATTTGTGCTAGGGGTTGCCATGACCCTCCAATTAAATCGGACGGACGAAATAAATAGGCTAGGGAGCCCAATGGACAAACCGATGAAGTTTTGCGGTAAAACGGGGTTGATCCGGATCCAACGGTCACGACCGCCCGGTTCGGGTCCCGAGAGGTTTTCGGACTAGGTTGCGCGTAGGGTCAATGCACTGTGTAGAGGGGCTGGGCGGAGATGAGAGGGAAAACACGCAACCCAGCGACAGATTTTAAATACCGGAAAACGTCCAACGATAGACCGAATATGGTCCGCTACGGTCGATCGTTCGGGTACCAGATGGACTCCGATCGCGACGAAATACGACAGGTGGCCTAGCTATATTAAAATAATACCGCACGTCAAATTCCAACCCAATCCGAGAAGATTTAACGCACACTTTTAAAAACAAGATTTGACGATGCCGCGGGCGCGTGCGTGTGCGGTCAGACTCAGAACGGACAACAACGAGAACCGGCAACTAACAACGGATGCAAGTTTTGTAAACTGGCGGCAACGGGATGCCGATGCAATGCTGATGATGTGCATGATGCAAACTAAATGATGATGCAACCAACAAAATAAAATAACCACACGACGGAAACGGAAATAAAGGGGAATCTTCTGGAACATCGGTCTCGGGCTGTCACAATATAGCTCGCAAGCTCGAATACATCGGGGGAGACACAAAGCAAAAGACTCAAAATAAACACTAAAAACTTATTCCACTAAAAGAAGAAATAAAAACTAAAAAGTAAAGAACTAAAACAAAGGTAAAAGCAAAGGATATAAAGGTGATACGATACCCGGGCAACTCCCCCAAGCTTGGAAAAAGCCAAGGGGATTGCCCATACCAATGCTTAGTTGTCTTCCTTTGGTGGTGATGGGGGTGGTCTTGTTGAAGTAGTCTGATCCTCCGTCTTCCAAGGCATAGGTGCTCCATCATGGCAGGATGAACGAGTCACCGGAATCCTCAAATCTGCAGCCAACCGTGTTGATTTAAATCTATACTCATACTCACAGTTTTGGTTCTGCAGGTCATAGATCTGGCCCTGAAATTAATCAACCCTGTCATAGAGCCTGGAGAGGTGCTTCCCAGTGTCAATGGCATCCATCTTGTGATTGCTGGTGAACTCCGTGATCATCATGTGGTTGGCGTTGAGTCCACACTCCACCATCCCTTGGCACTTGAAGACTTGTTGCTCCATTGCTTCGAGCCTCGTCTCCACGCTTCCGGTCTTCTTAGGCCCCTCAACATCACGGATGTGCAACATACCCTCACTCATCTTGATAGATTGAGGGTGTTTCAGCACTTCCATGAGGTAGGGATTGATGACCTTCTCGAAGATCTTGTCCTTAGGAGCTTTTGGGGAAGTCATGACGATCTAGATCTACGACAGAAACAGGCTTGAAACAAAAACAGAGGTAAACTGCACGATACGGAGATCAAAACCCTCGGGCGTATATATAATGATTTTTTCTGGACCAGAAGGAGTGCTCCGCAAGAAAACAGAGTCTGGGAGGCACACGAGGTGCCCACAAGCCCTGTAGCCGCCGCCAGGGGGTAGGTGGCGGCTACCAAGCTTGTGGTCGCCTCGTGCGCTCTCCGGACTGCTTTTTATTTTTCTATTTTTTCAAAAATTCTAAAACGGAGAACATTTCCTATTGGAAAAGTTTCGGAGTACAATTACTTACCGAAACACATAACCCTTCGTTTTCAGGGTCTGAAACAGGCTGATAAACATCCCTTATGTACTCCTCTGGAGTTATGATATTGATGATATTGGTCTCAACATTTATGGGAGTACCAGCGATATAATGATTGATTCTTTGCCCATTTACCACTCTAGGAAAATTACCTTCCGTGTTATTGATTTTGATGGCACCGGAACGATATACTTCCTCGACAACGTAAGGACCTTCCCATTTAGAGAGAAGCTTGCCTGCGAAGAATCTTAAGCGAGAATTGTATAGCAGGACATAATCGCCTACATTGAACTCTCGTTTTTGTATTATTTTATCGTGCCATCTCTTAACCTTTTCCTTGAACAACTTGGCATTCTCATATGCTTGGGCCCTCCATTCATCTAATGAGCTGATATCAAACAACCGCTTCTCACCGGAAAGTTTGAAATCGAAGTTGAGCTCTTTGATTGCCCAATAAGCTTTGTGTCCCAACTCAAGAGGTAAATAACAGGCCTTACCATAAACCATTTTATACGGCGACATGTCCATGGGATTGTTATAAGCAGTCCTATAAGCCCATAGTGCGTCGTCAAGTTTGCTAGACCAATTCTTCCGAGATCTACTGACGGTCTTTTGTAAGATCAATTTGATCTCCCTATTACTCAACTCCACTTGACCACTAGACTGAGGATGATAAGGAGATGCAACTCTATGGTTGACATCATACTTAGCAAGCATCTTGCGGAAAACACCATGAATGAAGTGTGAACCGCCATCAGTCATCAAATACCTAGGGACTCCAAATCTTGGGAAAATGACTTCTTTAAGCATCTTAATAGAGGTGTGATGATCAACATTTCTAGTGGGGATAACTTCTACCCACTTAGTGACATAATCAACAGCTACTAAGATGTGAGTATACCCATTGGAACTCGGGAAGGGTCCCATATAATCAAAGCCCCAGACATCAAATGGTTCAATAACAAGTGAATAGTTCATAGGCATTTCCTGACGCTTACTGATGTTCCCTATTCTTTGGCATTCGTCACAAGACAAGACAAACTTACAGGCATCCTTGAAGAGAGTGTGCCAATAGAAACCTAATTGCAATACCTTATGAGCAGTTCTATCTCCAGCATGGTGTCCTCCGTAGGCTTTGGAATGACACTTCTGCACGATCTGTCCCTGTCCATGTTCAGGCACACAACGTCTAATAACACTATCTACTCCTTCCTTATAAAGGTGAGGATCATCCCAAAAGTAGTGTCTCAAATCAAAGAAGAATTTCTTCTTTTGCTGGTAGGTGAAACTGGGTGGTATGTATTTGGCTACGATATAGTTTGCGTAATCAGCATACCACGGTGCACTATGTGAAGTGCGGATGACATTTAATTGCTCATCAGGAAAGCTGTCATCAATAGGTCGTGGGTCATCAAGGACATTCTCTAGCCTGGACAAGTTACCTGCTACACGGTTATCACCACCCTTTCGGTCAACAACGTGCAAATCAACAACGTGCAAATCAAATTCCTGTCATCAATAGGTTGTAGTCACCTACTATGTGTTATGACCCGGCAACCCCGGAGTGACAATAGCTGGAACCACTCCGGAAGATGACCATAGTATGAGGAGTTCATGTATTCACCAAGTGTTAATGCATTGGTCCGGTTCTTTATTAAAAGGAGAACCTTAATATCTCGTAGTTTCCATTAGGACCCCGCTGCCATGGGAGGGATGGACAATAGATGTCATGCAAGTTCTTTTCCCTAAGCACGTATGACTACATAAGGAATACATGCCTACATTACATTGACGAACTGGAGCTAGTTACATATCTCTCCGTGTTATAACTGTTGCATGATGAATAACATCCGGCATAATCATCCATCACCGATCCAATGCCTACGAGTTTTTCCTACTGGTCCTTGCTACGTTACTTTGTCGCTATTGTTGTCGCCGCTCCTACTGTTACTCTGTCACTACTGTTGTCACTATTGCTACTGGTTACTGTTGCTACTGTTGCTGTCACACTACTCTGCTACTGATACTTTGCTGCAGATACTAAATCTTTCAGCTGTGGTTGAATTGACAACTCAACTGCTAATACTTGAGAATATTCTTTGGCTTCCCCTTGTGTTGAATCAACAAATTTGGGTTGAATACTCTACCCACGAAAACTGTTCCGATCCCCTATACTTGTGGGTTATCACGCCACATCACCGATCTTATCCACACCAACGGTCATATTATTAAAGGGCATTAATGTCAAATAATGTCGGGATGCTCCCAGGCTATAAATAGCCGACCCCACAACTATTAGTTGGTTGGCTGCTCCGTTAGAAACTGACACTTGTCATAAGAGCAACCCAAATTCCCAAAGTCTTCAAGAGTAAATCATCAGTGAGGAAATACCCCAAACACCAAACCACAAACCAAAAACCAAGTGATTGAGAATCACTGAAGAATTTGTTCCTGTGTGGAACCGAAGCCTTTTACCTTTGAGGACTGTGCATCCTCGAGACGGTTAGGCGTCTTGGTCTAGAGCAATCCAGCAGTCAATTGTGGATCGCCGGGTTACCAAGTTTGTGAGGGTTTGGAAGTCTACCCTGAAGACTTACCACGAGTGTTGCGCGAGGATTGTGTGTTTTTAGCTCAAGGAGAATACGGTAGGGACTGTGTGTCTCGGGACTGTGTGTCTTTTGGTTTCAATACCAAGCCGCTCCAAACCAGATGTACAACTGTCACAACAGTTGGAACTGGGTCATCAACCATTGTCTTCACTGTGAAACGGGTTCTATTTCTTCAACTCTTTCAATTCCTCATATTGTATGTTGAAGATTTTCATTGTCACTATTTGAAGAATTTGCTGAAGACTTTCTCTGAAATTCCTCAACCCCAAATTCTTCACGCGATTTAATCCTCATCTGCTTTCTCTGTGCCTGCATACTGTGCAAACTGCTTTTCATATTCTTCACCTTGAAAACTGTTGTAGTGATACTTTGCACCCCTGATCCTTTGCTATTTCCGCTGCAAGTTAGTCATTAGTGAGGAATTTCCTCAAAAGGAATTTCCTGAGTGATGAAATTCTAAAAATCTCCTATTCACCCCCTCTAGTCGATATAACGCACTTTTAATGCTCTACAACCTCTCTCGTTGTTGGTTTCTCCATAGATAGATCCTTATATGGCGTAGGAATTTTTTTTTGAAATTACTATGATCCCCAACAGCAATGACACCCTAAACTTGAAAATTTCAATCATACAAAACTCAACAAAAGTTCGTGAGATCCACTAGTATAAGCAACATAAAAAATACTTAGGTAATGTTTTAAATTGATTCTTATTATATTTCATAATAGGTACTGTAAGCTAACTTCTCCATTGCTTATACCCACGATACACTCCATAGCATCATCAAAACAAGCAAACTATGCACGCACAAAACAGAATGTTTCTAAAACAGAACATTATGTAGTAATCTGTAATGAACCTATACTTACGTAACTCCAAAAATTCTGAAAATTAGGACGACCTGGGAAATTTGTACAACAATATTGTGTAAAAAATTCAGCTTAAAAAGATGTTCGAGTAAAATCACAGAAATTCTGCACTCGGCGTCAAAGTTTCTTTTTTTTGCACTGTATCAAATATACTTATTGACACTTGTGATTTGCGTTGGGTTTTCCTGAAGAGGAACGAGTTATCACAACATAATGCAGGTAAGTATTTCCCTTAGTTATGAAACCAAGGTTTATCGAACCAATAGGAATACCAACCACAATTGTCTTCAGTGGCTGCACACAAAAGAATAAATGACTTGCACCCAATGCGGGCAAGAGGGGTGTCAATCCCCTTGATCTCATTATTTGCAAGAAAATGAGGTGTGCAGATAATTATAAAAGGAAATAAATAGCAGCAAGGTATTGGAGGTTTTAGCAATATGTTGTGAATAGACCTGGGACCATAGTTTTCCCTAATGGCATCTCTCATGAAAATATCACACGGTGGGTAAACAAATTACCGTTGGGCAATTGATAGAAGAGCAGATAGTTATGCGATTTTTACGGAAATGATCATGTAAATATAGGCATCATGTCCATAAACAAATAGGCTGACTCCTGTCTGCACCTATTACTCTCACTTCACTTCAAGAGCGCTTTTATGCTTGGTTCTCTACGTATTAAGTTCATGACAAACGAAGTAATGTTTGGAGTAAGAAAACATGATGTAGACAAAGTAAACTCAACCAAAATGAATAAACCCATTGTTTTACCCTTAGTAATAGAAACACAAAGACGCAACTTGTCCATTTTGTCACCGGGATATAGAAACTCGCCAGGTTGAACCTACTACAACGCACCTCTCCCATCAAAGAAATATCAATCTAGTTGGCCAAACTATTTCAATAGATCGAAGAGAATTATGAAGCTATCATAATCATGCACATAAGAATCATATTACATATCAGAGGAGACTCAAATATTTATCATGAATAATCTGAACATAAACCTACAATTCGTCAGATCCCAACAAATGCACCATACAAAAGAGTTACATCATATGGATCAAAGAGAAGGTGCGATGATCATTGTATTGAAGATCAAAGAGAGAGAGAGAGAGAGAGATTGCCATCTAGGTACTAGCTAAGGACCCGTAGGTCTGTGGTGGACTACTCACACATCATCATGAGGGCAACAAGGTTGATGAAGAAGCCCTCCGTGATCGATCCCCCTCTGATAGAGTGCCAAAATGGAGCTCTAGATAGCCTCCCGTCGGAACAAAGACTTGCAGCGGCATAAAACGTGTTTTAGGACCTCCCCCGGTATTTTAGGATAGATTGGAATTTACAGGCGAGAGAACAAAGTTGGGAGAGCCATGAGGGGGCCACAAGCCATTAGAGCGCCCCAGGCGGTGCCCTGTTGGCTTGTGGGGCCCTTGTGCTCCCTCCTTTCTCCTTCCGATGCTCCACGATCTTGTTTTGGTCCAGAAAAAATTCACAAAAATTTTCAGGTCAATTGGACTTCGTTTGGTACTAAAACCTGAAAAGTGGAAAAACACGCCGAAAACAGCAACTGGCACTCGGGACAGGGTCAATAGGTTAGTGCTCACAAATAATATAAATTGGTAGATAAGTACATAAAAAGTGTTCTAAAATGATAACATAATAGCATGGAACAATAAAAAATTATAGATACGTTGGAGACGTATCACTTATCATACAATCATCCGAAAGGTTTAACTTGGCACAAACACTAATTTAAACACAAAAACACAATCATTACAAAGGCAATAACCATGTCATAACACCTAAGCATAAAGTATTGGGGTGTCTCCCAACAAGCTCTTTCTTTATAGCCATTAAGATAAGCGTGTGGTACTAATGATGCTCACATAAAAATATAATAATTGAAGTACGAAGAGAGCATCATAAAACATGTGACAAGCACATTTAAGTCTAACATACTTCCTATGCATATGATTTTTATAAGCAAACAATTTATCAAGACAAGAAATGTCTAACATAAGAACTTAGGAAGAATGAAGCATTAACAATTTCAACATAAAGAAAGGTAAGCGAGTAACATGAAAATTTCTATAACCATATTTGTCTCTCTCATAATAATTACATGTAGGATCATGTTCAAATTCAATAATATATCTATCATGTAAAACATTCTCCTTATGGCCCATATGCATACACGTCTTATAATCTTCCACGATAGTGGGATCATTATTACCTATAGTTGACGCTCTTCCAAACCCACTTTTAGTAATGTTGCAAATATGATAATCAATAGTAGATTCATCATGAAGCATCGAACTATAAAGATCACAAGCAACATCATTATTAACCCCCAATCATGGTCATTAGCACAATTTATATTCATAGAATTTATACTAACAACATGGCAATCATGCTTCTCATTCAAGGAACTATCATGAATCACTTTATAATTTTCACAATTTTTAGATTCATGATTTTCAAGCAATACCTCATAAATATAATCTAGTGCACTCTCACTATCATTTTATTCAATATAAATGGGTCTTTTTAAAAGATTATCTAGTGGATGAGGATCCATTTATCTTAATCTTTGCATTTTACTTCCTTTTTGGTGTGACAAAGATATAACATAACTAGGCAAGCAAGCAAATAGAAATATTTTGGTATTTTTGATTTTTTTTCTTCAAGAAAGCAAGATTTAACAAAAAATAAAAATAATAACAACTGAATTATAATTTGTGTGAAGTTACTTGATAGCTGGTGATGATATTCGTCGGCAACAGCGCTAGAAATCCTTCTTAATGCTTGTGATCTCTGTTGGGTTTTCCGTGAAGAGGAACAGGTTATCGCAACACAATGCAGGTAAGTATTTCCTCAATTAAGAAACCAAGGTTTATCGAACCAATAGGAATAGCAATCATCAACTATCTTCAGCGACTCCACACGAAAGAACAAACAACTTGCACCCAACGCGGGCAAGGGGGTTGTCAATCCCCTTGATCTCGTCATTTGCAAGCGAATGAGGTGTTTAGATAATTGTAGATAGTTGTGACTTGAAAAATAAAATAAAATACAAATAATAACAACAAGGAAATTATAAGTTTTCGGAATATATAAGTCAATAGACCCGAGGGCCATAGTGTTCTCTAGTGGCATCTCTCATGAAAGCAACATACGATGGGTAAACAAATTACTGTTGGGAAATTGATAGAACAGTGGATAATTATATGATTTTTACGACAATGATCATGTGTATATAGGCATCACGTCCATAGGCAAACAAGACGACTTTTGCATGAACCTACTACTATTACTCCATCAATCGACCGATATCCAGCATGCATCCAGAGTATTAAGTAAAACAGAGTAACGCTTGGGGAACGATGACATGATGTAGACAAAGTAAACTCAATCAATATGAATAAGCTCCATCATTTTATCCTTAGTGGCAGCAACACAAAGACACATCTTGTCCCCTTTCTGGCACTGGGATATAGAAATTCGCCACATTGAACCAACTACAACGCACATCTACCATCGAAGAAAGATCAAACTACTTGGCTAAAGCAATTCAATAGATCAGATAGATTTACAACGCTATGATGATCGTGCAAATAAGAATCATAAATCTCAGAGAAGATTCAAATACTTTTCATGAATAAACTGAACATAAACCCACAATTCATCGGATCCCAACAAACACACCGTACAAAAGAATTATATCGGATAGATCAAAGCTAAGATGCGATGACCATTGTATTGAAGATCACGAGAGAGAAAGAGAGAAAGAGCCATATAAACACTAACTATGGACCCGTAGGTATGTGGTGAACTACTAACACATCATCATGAGGGCACCAAGGTTGATGAAGAGGCCCTCCGCGATCGATCACCCCTCCGGCAGAGTGCAGGAACGGAGCTCCAGATGGGGTCACCGTGGAATAGACACTTGCGGTAGCATAAAAAGTATTTCGTGGATATCTTTAGGGTTTCTGGAAAATTTGGGAATTTATAGGCCACAGAGCGAGGCAAGAGGGGCCACACGGAGGCGACAAGGCATCAGGGCGCGGTCACCCCCTGGCTATGCCATGTTGCCTTGTGGGCTTCTGTGTGGCTTCAAGTCTCCTCCCCAAGCTTCAAGGTCTTCTTTTGGTCCAAAAAATCATTAAAAAGTTTCGTGGAACTTGGACTTCGTTTGGTACTGAAAACCTGAAAAACAAAAAATACACAAAAAGCATCAACCGACACTGGCCACTGGATTAATAGGTTAGTGCTCAGAAATAATATAAATTGGTGCATTATGACCCAAAAAGTATCTTAAGATGATAATAACATCATGGAACAATAAAAAATATAGATGCGTTGGAGACGTACTGATACATCTCCGTCGTATCTACTTTTCCAAACTCTTTTGCCCTTGTTTTGGGCTCTAATTTGCATGATTTGAATGGAACAAACCCGGACTAACGTTGTTTTCAGCAGAATTGCCATGGTGTTGTTTTTGTGCAGAAATAAAAGTTCTCGGAATGACCTGGAAATTTACCAGGATTTTTTGTGGAATATATAAAAAATACTGGCACAACAATCAACCGGAGAAGTGGAGCGTGGAGCCCACAAGCCCACCATGCGCGGCCCCCCAGGCCGCGCCTCGCGGGCTTGTGGGGCTCACAGAGCTCCACCGCCTCCAATTCCAGCTCTATTTAGTCCCTTCTGTCCAGAAAAAATCAAGGAGAAGATTTCATCGCGTTCTACGATACGGAGGCGCCGCCACCTCGTGTTCTTCCTCTGGAGGGCAGATCTGGAGTCCGTTCTAGGCTCCGAAGAGGGGAGATCGTCGCCATCGTCATCACCAACCTTCCTTCATCGCCAATTCCATGATGCTCTTCATTGTTCATGAGTAATCTCATCGTAGGCTTGCTGGACGGTGATGGGTTGGATGAGATCTATCATGTAATCGAGTTAGTTTTGACGGGGATTGATCCCTAGTATCCACTATGTTCTGAGATTGATGTTGCTACTACTTTGCCATGCTTAATGCTTGTCACTAGGGCCCGAGTGCCATGATTTCAGATCTGAACCTATTATGTTCTCGTCAATATATGTGTGTTCTTGATCCTATCTTGCAAGTTGTAGTCACCTACTATGCGTTATGACCCGGCAACCCCGGAGTGACAATAGCCGGAACCACTCCCGGAGATGACCATAGTATGAGGAGTTCATGTATTCACTAAGTGCTAATGCTTTGTTCCGGTTCTCTATTAAAAGGAGAACCTTAATATCCCGTAGTTTCCATTAGGACCCCGCTGCCATGGGAGGGATGGACAATAGATGTCATGTAAGTTCTTTTCCCTAAGCACGTATGACTACATACGGAATACATGCCTACATTACATTGACCAACTGGAGCTAGTTACATATCTCCCCGTGTTATAACTGTTGCATGATGAATATCATCCGGCATAATTATCCATCACCGATCCAATGCCTACGAGTTTTTCCTATTGGTCCTTGATACGTTACTCTGTCACTACTGCTACTATTACTCTATCGCTACTGTTGTTGTTACTGCTACTGTTACCGTTGCTACTCTTGCTATCATGCTACTCTGCTACTGATTCTTTTCTGCAGATACTAAGTCTTTCAGGTGTGGTTGAATTGACAACTCAACTGCTAATACTTGAGAATATTCTTTGGCTTCCCCTTGTGTCGAATCAACAAATTTGGGTTGACTACTCTACGCTTGAAAATTGTTGCGATCCCCTATACTTGTGGGTTATCAAGACTATTTTCTGGTGCCGTTGCCGGGGAGGAGGATCAAGTCAAGAATAGTCTCCTGTCAACGTGCTATTTTCTGGCGCCGTTGCCGGGGAGGCATAGCTCTATTCTCTGAGTCACTTGGGATTTACGTCAGCTGATCACTATGAGGAATCCAAGAGATCCAAAAACTAAAGTCTTGCCCTCAATTACGAGGACAGGTAAGGAACTGCCATCTAGCTCTGCACTTGATTCACCTTCAGTTATGAGTAAGTTTGCGACACCACCTCCTGCTATAAATTTTGATATGTCGCCTGTGCTTGATGATGCTACTTCTGTTGTCCATGATGCTTGTGGTGATGCTTTGCTTGATACTGCTTTGCCACTAGGTGCATTCCTTGATGCACAAATTGCTAGAGTTGCTGCTAGATGTGATGATACTTCTGAAACTGCTGAGATTATTAAAGTAGAACCTGCTATTTTGCCTGTTAGAACAAGCTCTCCTAGATATGAATTGCCTGATATGCCTGAGGGTTATGTTATGAAGGGTGAGATAGCTGAGGACTTTCTTGCTTGTAAGGATAGCTATGATGTTGAGAAATTACTACGCAAGTGGAAAGAAAAATCTTTGAACGCTAGAATGAAATAGACCCGAAGTTTGCTACTTCGCCTATCTTTGTGACCGATAAGGATTATGAATTCTCTGTCGACCCTGAGTTAATCACTTTGGTCGAATCTGATCCTTTTCACGGTTATGAGTCTGAAACGGTTGTAGAACATCTTACCAAACTGCACGATATAGCCACCCTATTCACGAGTGAGGAAAAGATCTGCCACTACTATATCCTTAAGTTGTTTCCTTTCTCACTAAAGGATGATGCTAAGACTTGGTTCACTTCTCTTGATCCTGGTTGTGTGTGTAGCCCCCAGGATATGATCTACTACTTCTCTGAGAAATATTTCCCTGCCCATAAGAAGCAAGCTGCCTTGTAGGAAATATACAACTTTGTGCAAGTCAAAGAAGAGAGTCTCCCACAAGCTTGGGGGAGGCTTGTCCAGCTACTGAATGCTTTGCCTGATCACCCTCTTAAGAAGAATGAAATACTTGATATCTTCTATAATGGACTAGCCGATGCTTCTAGAGACCACCTAGATAGTTGTGCTGGTTGTGTTTTTCGGGAATGAACTGTAGAACAAGCTGAGATCCTATTGAATAATATCTTGTGCAATGAGAATGCTTGGACTATTACTGAACCACCTCCAAAGCCAACTCCTAAGAAAAGAGGTATCCTATTCCTCAGTCCTGAAGATATGCAAGAAGCTAAGAAATCTATGAAAGAGAAAGGCATTAAATCCGAAGATGTCAAAAATCTACCACCTATCGAAGAGATCCATGGTCTTGATAACCCGATACAGGTAGTAGAGGTAAATTATCTTCGTAGATTCAATGAGAGTGATATTCCTTTTGATAAACCTGCTAGCTTATGCTTGGATTAATTTGATAGCTTTGTTGCCAAACAACAAAGTTTCAATGATTATGTTAGTAGACAATTGGAACAGAATGCTCGTATGCTTAGTCATTTAAGTGCTTGTGTGGACAGAAACGTCAATGATCTTAAGCTTTTGAGTAAACATGCCTCTATGGTTACTACTCAAGTAAAACAAGTACTTAAGGCTCAGAATGACTTGCTCAATGAGTTGAATGACAATTCTGTTAGAGTCAGGCGGTAGAATGACCCAGGAACCTTTGTAACCTGAGGGTCATCCTAAGAGAATTGAACAAGATTCTCAAGAACTTAGCACTGATGCACCTAGTCATCCTAGAAAAAAAAGATGATAGGAACTTGCATGCTAGCAACCCTGATGCTATTATACCTGAGAGTCCAAACGATGTCTCTTTTTCTGATGCCGAAACACAATCTGGTGAAGAACATGAGCCTAATGATAATATCGATAGTGATGCTCACGAAGATGCTCAACCTAGCAATGATAAGGATGTGGAGATTGAACCTAGTGTTGATCTTGATAACCACAGCCTAAGAATAAGACATACGATAAGAATGACTTCATTGCTAGGAAGCATGGTAAAGAAAGGGAGCCATGGGTTCAAAAACCCATGCCCTTTCCTCCCAAACCATCCAAGAAAAAGGATGATGAGGATTATGAGCGATTTGTTGAAATAATTAGACCTGTCTTTCTGCAAATGCGTTTGACAGATATGCTCAAAATGTCTCCTTAAGCTAAGTACATGAAGGATATTGTGACTAATAAGAGGAGGAGACCTGAGGTTGAGATTTCCACCATGCTCGCTAATTACACCTTCAAGGGTGGAACTCCTAAGAAACTAGGTGATCCCGTAGTGCCCACTATACCTTGCTCCATTAAAGGCAACTACTTGCTTTATGCGACCTTGGAGCCGGTGTTAGTGTTATGCCTCTCTCTCTTTATCATAGACTTGAACTGGATAAGTTGACACCCACTGAAATCTCTCTGCAAATGGCCGACAAATCAACTGCTTTCCTTATCGGCATTTGCGAGGATGTGCATGTTGTGGTTGCTAACGTTACCATCTTAACAGACTTTGTTATTCTGGATATTCCCGAGGATGATGCCATGGCGGTCATCCTTGGAAGACCCTTTTTAAACACTGCACGGGTTGTTATTGACTGCAACAAAGGCAATGTCACTTTCCATGTCAATGGTAATGAGCATACGGTGCACTTTCCGAAGAAACAATATCGAGTACATTGCATCAATGCTATTGAAAAGACTTCATTGATTCTTATTGGGAGCTTTGAATGCCCTATGCCTACTGTCAAGATGAAGTATGATTTGCTTGTTGGGGATATGCACATCCCCATTGAGGTAACCTATTGACTATTCGAAAATTCTCCGTTCTTTTTTATGTGATTCGAAAAAGTTTGTCAAGGAGACTTGATCAACCTCATTGACGGATTTCTTTCGATGACCATGGGATGGATGAATCGAGGAGTCACAAACCTCTGTTCCAAGCCTTTACCTTTGGTTGCTTAGAAGAAACATGATAGATTCAGCTTTAGTTTTCCCTGTTTTCTGCTTTTTGCGTCCCGTAGAAAAGTGTCCCAAAAATAAAAGTTCTCCGAATGCTGTGAAAATCAAGTATGATTTTTTCTAGAATTTTTGAAAAATTCTGAGACGGAGAGCTAGTCAGGGGATGCACCAGTGGGCCACAAGCCCTGGAGGCGCGGGCACCCCCCTGGCCGCGCCTACCAGGCTTGTGGGGCCCACATGTCCCCCCTCCACTTATTCCAGCTCCCATCTCCTTCTCCTACCTCCAGAAAAAATCATCCCGCAGCTCAAACCCGTGTTCTTGCTCTTCTTGCTGCGATTTTCGATCTCCTTGTGCAAAGCCCCATTCACCAAACTGTTTTGGGGAAATTGTCCCTTGGTATGTGACTCCTCCATTGGTCCAATTAGTTTTTGCTCTAGTGCCTTATTCGTTGCGTATTTTTGCTGCCTTGGTGACCCTGTTCTTGAGCTTTGCATGCTAATTTTAGCTGGTCCCAAGTAGTTTTGATGCGTGATATGGCCTCTAGGCACTTGTCGGAGTAGTTGCTATGAGTTTAGTTGAGCCTTGTTCATTTTTCCTGTGAGTCACTGAAAATTTCAGAAAAGGAATATGTTCAGGAGAAACTATCATGGTGGTTCCTCAAGCAAGAGGGGTCCCCGTCTCGTGATTCGGGAACCCGATCCTTACCAATCGAGGAACGCATAGGTACAACCAAGTGAATGGCCTTCTGATGAATTCATGATTGATGCAGGTTTCAAAGACAAGTTTGCTACACTTGTTCACAATGTTGGACTTGAAGAATTCATCTCCGATAAATGTGAACAATATACTACTCTCACTGCCTCTTTTGTTCGTAGATTCAAATTTTCAGCTGGCCGTGACACATCCGTACTGTTCGATCTCTATGACAAATAATATACCATGGATTTAGAGGATTTCAATAGAATTTGCAAGATACCTGTTTGGGGTAGTCTCAATGATCCTCCTAAATCTTCGGTTAGAGATTTTTTTTTTCTCTAGTATAACTGTCGGAGAAACTAGAGATATTAAGCAGGCTACCATGGGGAGCATTCATTTTCCTGCCTTGCATTACTTTGCCCTCTTCATAGGTAGATGCATTAACGGCAAGATCGAGCATTGTCATCTCTGCACACCTGACCTTAGTATTCTTAAGAGCGCAGTAACGGGTGATAGAAGTTTCAACATGGGAGCTATAATAGCAAGGAGGCTGAATAATAATGCTAATTAAGGGGATTTCTTTGGTGGGATCTATGCCACTCGCATAGCAAATTTTCTTGGAGTACCCATCCGCGAAGGAGATCCCCCACTCCATATAGCTTTCCTTGATCGCGCCGCTATGACACGCTATCAGTTCCTTGAGAGGGATAATGAATCCCTCCTATACCGGTTAATATTTAACCGACAACGTGTTTTCCATATTACCCTTCCTGCTCCTGCCTTCTTTGACTTTCAGATAAAACAGAGATATTACATAACCAGAGGAGAGGCAGAGGAGTATGAGAGGGAGGCAAAGGTTGCTCGCCTCCCTGAGGCAGCTATTCAGGCGGTAGCTGCAGCGCTCCCGTACAACCCCCATTACAATTTTGGGTAAGGCCCGGACCATCCATGGGAGTAGACCAACTTAGGCCAAAAGCCTAAGCTTCGGGGAGTACGTGTTTCTCACCGACTTTATATTCATGCTCACACTTTCACTTTGTTAGTCGGTGTTCACACTTTGCCACTTTATCATCCATGCTAGTTTATTTCTTTTTCTCATTTTCTTCTTGTGTGTTTGTCTAGTTTGAGAAAACCCAAAAAGATTTCTTGTTCTTCTTTTGCTTGTTGGGAGCTTTCCCGTGTAAATAGTTTTGTTTTTTCTTTGGGTCAAGGTAGAAGACCATGGTTACAATGTTTAGTGGCTCTCACATGCATATCTGTTTATCTGTCAAAGAGCCATATTACTTTGTCTTCTCCTTTGTGTTTGCTTGCAGATTCCAGCTTAGTCCAATGCACGAGCACTCTTATTATTGTTCACATCGTTCGGTCGTGCAAGTGAAAGGCAATAATGACGATATAAGATGAAGTGACTGAGCCTGGAAAAGCTGGTATGAACTCGTTCTATTTTGTTTTTGTAAATATGACTAGCTCATCGTTTCTGATTCAACTTTGTTGTGAGAGAAACATGTTTGCAATGACAACTTAGAGATCATAGTTTATCATGCCATGCTTAATTAGCTAGGAGCTTATAATGGTTTTTCTTAGATGACAACATGAATTTTGAGATGATTATGATGTAGTATGATAGGATGGTATCCTCCTTCGAATGATTCAAGTGGCCTGACTTGGCGCATGTTTACGCATGTAGTTGAAACAAAATCAACATAGCCTCTATGATATTCATGTTCATGGTGATTTATGTCCTACTCATGCTTGCACTCAATGTTGGTTAATCTCAATGAATATTGATGACTGTTGTCGCTCTCTAGTTGGTCGCTTCCCAGTCTTTTGGTAGCCTTCACTTGTACTAAGCGGGAATATTGCTTGTGCATCCACTTCCATAAACCCAAAGTTGTTCCATATGAGTCCACCATACCTACCTATATGCGGTATCTACCTGTCGTTCCAAGAAATTTGCATGTGCCACTCACTAAACCTTCAAGAAATAATCTGTTTTGCATGCCCGAACCGCTCATGTGGTGACAAGGGGCGATTAGTATCTTCCATGCTAGGCATGTTATCCTCGATATGTGTTTATTCACTACCACTCATGAGAAAGGGGCCGGTAATTGGAATGCCTAGTTCCATGCTCAAATCGAAAAGATAATTGCAAACAAAACTCCCCCTGGATTGTTGTTGGTATGGACGGCACCCGAGTATTCGGCTAGTCGTGGAGTGTGATTGGTCAGTGGTGGGGGAGTCAAAACTTTGCTTTTTCTGTTTGGGAACCGCCTATAGTATGTGTAGCATGGAAGATGGTGAAAACTCTTGGTCATTGCGTTGACAATGAAAGCATGCCACCTAAAATTATTTATCTCTATTTTCAAAGCTTGAGCTCTGGCACCTTTGCAAACCAATGCTTCCCTCTGCGAAGGGCCTATCTATTTATGTTTCTGTTGAGTCATCCTCTTCTCATAAAAGCACCAATTAGAGAGCACCTCCGTCATTTTTATGCTTTGCTTTTGACTGATGTTGAGTATGACTCTGACTGGATCTTCTTTGCCATGAATTACAATGTTTAGTCAGCCCTTGGTCTTTGAAGGTGCTCTGCATTTATGTTTTGCGGTCTCAGAAAGAGATATCGATATACCATCTGTTCATATTGCTTCATGATTGTTTTGATTGAAGTGTTGACGTTTGAAACTTATTATTATTGCTCGCTAGTTGATTTTGCCATTGATATGAGTTTACCATGAGACCTAGATGTCATTGCTTATGTGCTTTGCTTATGATCTTGCTGAAAATCGGAATATGAGTTAGACATAATTGCAACAACAAGATCAAACAGAGTTCGTAAAAGTTTTTCTTTTGTCTCTTTCAGTTTGTCAACTAAATTGCTTGAGGACAAGCAAGGCTTTAAGCTTGGGGGAGTTGATACGTCTCCGTCGTAACTACTTTTCCAAACTCTTTTGCCCTTGTTTTGGACTCTAATTTGCATGATTTTAATGGAACTAACCTGGACTAACGTTGTTTTCAACAGAATTTCCATGGTGTTGTTTTTGCGCAGAAATAAAAGTTCTCGGAATGACCTGGAAATTTACGAGGATTTTTAGTGGAATATATAAAAAATACTGGCGCAAGAATCAACTAGAGAAGTGGAGCGTGGAGCCCACAAGCCCACCAGCCCCCCCCCCCCGTGGCCGCGCCTAGCAGGCTTGTGGGGCCCACGGAGCTCCACCGCCTCCAATTCCAGCTCTATTTAGTCCCTTTCGTCCGGAAAAAAATTAAGGAGAAGAGTTCATCGCGTTTTACGATACGGAGGCATCGCCACCTCTTGTTCTTCCTCCGGAGGGCAGATCTAGAGTCCGTTCTGGGCTCCGGAGAGGGGAGATTGTCGCCATCGTCATCACCAACCTTCCTTCATCGCCAATTCCATGATGCTCTTCATCGTTCGTGAGTAATCTCATCATAGGCTTGCTGGACGGTGATGGGTTGGATGAGATCTATCATGTAATCGAATTAGTTTTGACGGGGATTGATCCCTAGTATCCACTATGTTCTGAGATTGATGTTGCTACTACTTTGCCATGCTTAATGCTTGTCACTAGGGCCCGAGTGCCATGATTTCAGATCTGAACCATGATGTTCTCGTCAATATATGTGTGTTCTTGATCCTATCTTGCAAGTTGTAGTCACATACTATGTTTTATGACCCGGCAACCCTGGAGTGACAATAGTCGGAACCACTCCCGGAGATGACCATAGTATGAGGAGTTCATGTATTCACTAAGTGCTAATGCTTTGTTCCGGTTCTCTATTAAAACGAGAACCTTAATATCCCATAGTTTCCATTAGGACCCCGCTGCCACGGGAGGGATGGACAATAGATGTCATGCAAGTTCTTTTCCCTAAGCACGTATGACTACATACGGAATACATGCCTACATTACATTGACGAACTGGAGCTAGTTACATATCTCCCCGTGTTATAACTGTTGCATGATGAATATCATCCGGCATAATTATCCATCACCGATCCAATGCCTACGAGTTTTTCCTACTGGTCCTTGTACGTTACTCTGTCACTACTGTTGTCACTGCTGCTACTGTTACTCTATCGCTACTGTTGTTGTTGCTGCTACTGTTGATATCATACTACTTTGCTACTGATACTTTTCTGCAGATACTAAGTCTTTCAGGTGTGGTTGAATTGACAACTCAACTGCTAATACTTGAGAATATTCTTTGGCTTCCCCTTGTGTCGAATCAACAAATTTGGATTGAATACTCTACCCTCGAAAACTGTTGCGATCCCCTATACTTGTGGGTTATCACGTACCATGGAGCCCACAGGAACCGCCTTGACCTACCTCCAACTCAATAAATACTCCAAAATCCCAGAAACCCTAGAGGAGTGGACAATACTTCTTTTGCCGCCACAAGTTCCAGAACCATGAGATCCAATCTAGAGGCCTTTTCCACCACTCTGTCATAGGGGACAACGATCACGGATGGGTTCTTCATCATCCTTGTTGCCCCTCTAATGATGCGTGAGTAGTTTACCACAGACCTATGGGTCCGTAGTTAGTAGCTAGATGTCTTCTTCTCTCTTTTTGATCTTCAATACAATGTTCTTGTGATAGCCTGGCTGTTAGAGCATATATCTCCATATGTGGTTTTGGTAAGTGATGACAATTCCTATGGACTAATGGTTGCCTTAAGTTATATTTATAGGATTTGTCCGTAGGCACTTCTTGAAGTCCATCTGTTGGGTTGAAGGAGTTTATATGATGACCAAGGTGGTATTCAAGGTATTATCCAAAGAATGGTCATAGAGACACAAGGTTGATCAAGATCGTCAGATAAAAAGTAAATCAAGATGATCAACACACAAAGCGTACAAGATGTACCGAGAGGGATCAAGTGATCCCGTGGGTATGGTAAGCATTGTCCATTACGTATTTGTGTACTAACCCATGGTCTTATTGAGAGTTCTATGTGGGGTTAGGTGTGTTTCCATGGGCTTGCGTCAAGAGGAAGATCTCATACAACCCATGGAGGATGACGTCAAGTGGTGGAGGATGGTGGCAATGGACTTGTGAAGATATAATGAAGAGCGGCTCACCCATAGTGTGTATGGGGGAGCAGTCAACTAGTCTTCATCAAGCCAACGCAAGCAAGAAAGGTGGTCCATCTTGAGGAATACAAGATCATCGTCATCTAGCTAAGAGGACGAGGTGCAAGGTATAGGTTTGCCCTTGATAGGTTTTCTGTTTTAGGATAGATTGACGTACTGTCAAGGGGGGCTCTCAAGTGAGTAGCTTGATCGTATCGTTCGTTGAGAGCTCAAACCATTTGCATCCTTGCATCATACTTCTTGGTTCTTGTTTGTTATTTCTCTTTGTGAGTTTTAGAGCTTATGGTCATCTTCATGACACGCTCGAGTTCATCGAAAACGGAGTCCATATGCATCTTCTATGATGTTTTCGATGTTGGGAGTTTTTAGCGGTCATATTCGAAGAATGGTTCTCACCATTTTCTTATGAGACTTTTCTCACTTTATTCTTATTGATATTTCTATCAATATTGTGTTAGCCCATGTCGTTAGCTTTCCAACAAACTTGGTTTCGTTGAATTCAGAGTCCGTATGCGAAAGTTACAGCAGTTTCAGTATCTAGTGGTAGTACCGCTCCTGGTGCGAGCGGTAGTACCCCCACCCCCCCCCCCCCCGGAGAGGTAGTACCGCCCCCGGAGCGGTAGTAATTTTTTACTACCTCTCCCTATCGGTAGTACCGCTCCGTTGGCCTGTTTTTTGTGGCCTCGGCATGGTTGTGAACCTACTGAGCGGTAGTACCGCTCCCATGAGCGGTAGTACCACTTTGTGCGGGTTGTAAGGCTTAACGGTTGGATTTTTTCTCACCTATAAAAGGGGGTCTTCTTCCCCATTGAACCTTATCTCTTTAGCTCGTGTTCTTCCCCCATTGTTGACCTTCTTCGAGCTTGCTAACTCTCAATCCCTCCAATGATTCTTGCTAGTTCTTGAGGGAAAATAGAGAGGAGATCTAGATCCACATTTCCACCAATCGCTTTCTCCTCTAAGTGAGGGGAACCCATTGGGTCTAGATCTTGGAGTTCTTCATGTTCTTCTTCATTCTTCCTCTCATTTTCCTCCCTAGCATTAGTTGCTTTGGTGGGATTTGGGAGAGAAGGATTTGGGCACTCCGTGTGCCCTTGCCATTGCATTTGGTGCATCGGTTTGAGTTCTCCACGGTGATACGTGGAAGTGAGAAGTTGAGAAGCTTATTACCTGTGGGTACTTGGTACCCCTAGAATCTTGGTAGTGCCTCGGAGCTCAATCATTGTGGTGTAAAGCTCCGGGCAAGCGTCGGGGTTTCCAATTAAGTTGTGGAGATTGCCCCGAGCATTTGTGGTCACCTCGAGGCCATATGCCATTGTGGTGAAGCTTTGTGGTGTTGTTGGGAGCCTCCAATTAAGTTAAGGAGATTGCCCCAACCTTGTTTGTACGGGTTAGGTGACCGCCCTCAAGGGTCCCTTAGTGGAATCACGGCATCTTGCATTGTGCGAGGGCGTGAGGAGATTACGATGGCCTTAGTGGCATCTTGGGGAGCATTGTGCCTCCACACCGCTCCAACGGAGATTAGCATCCGCAAGGGTGTGAACTTCGGGATACATCATCGTCTCCGCATGCCTCGGTTATCTCTTACCCGAACCATTTACTTATGCACTTAACTTTGTGATAGCCATATTGTTTCTTGTCATATATATTGCTATCACTTAGTTGTTTATCTTGCTTAGCATAAGTTATTGGTGCACATAGTTGAGCCTAGTTGTTTTAGGTTTTGTGCTTGACAAATTAAATGTTAGTTTTATTCCGCATATGTTCAAGCCTAAACCGTAATTATTTCAAAGCGCCTATTCACCCCCCCCCCCTCTAGGCGACATCCACGTCCTTTCAATTGGTATCAGAGCTAGGTCTCTCTTTATTAGGTTTAACCATCTAGAGAGTAAGGATGTCGACTAGGGGTTTAGGATTCACTAACACTCTTAGTTTTGATGGCACAAATTTTGATGTTTCGGTAATTCGCATGCTTAATCACTTTCGCGTCTTGGACCCAAATTTAGAGCGAATTGTAGATATGGTTTTTTCTCCTCCAAAGGATTCTCAAAATATATCTTTAGAGGATGAGAAAAACTCTTATCTCAATGCTCAAGCTTCTAATGTGCTTTTTGATGCTTTGAGCAATGTAGTTATATTTCAACTCATGCCATTCCGGGATGCTCATGAGTTGTGGACAAAGCTTCAAGATAAATATGGTATGTCCAAGATTTGTGGTTCTCCCTCCACCTCCGGTCGTGTGGTCTTCTCAACTTCATCTACTTCACCTACATTTGGATTGCCACAAGGTAATGATATGATGAGTAGTGGTGATCATTGCAACGATGAGAGTGGGTTTATTGTTGATGATCCTTCATCACTATATTATTTCAATGCTTCATCTTTGGGCATTAACACTTCGAGCACTCTAAAAAATTTACATGTTTGTGTTCATAGTCCTTGCATATCATGTAAAAACGGCTTGACTAAATCTCATGATGATATGCTTCCTATATCTTGTTGCCATGATAAAAATGTATATATTTCCTCGAGTTGGTGTGCTAACAATGTAGAGGAAATTCATCACTCCATGGAACTAGATGTGGCCTTGAATGACGCTTCAAGGGATCCTACATCATCATCTATTGTGACTCACTTTTGCCTTATGGCTAAGGCTTCAAAGGTATCTCCTACTTTGAATCCCAATATATCTCATGATGTTGATGTTGATGATAATGGGGATGAGAATAATGATGAAGAGAGTGATAATATTGCATCCTTAGAAATTAAGGGTGAAATGATTTTTAAATATTTTTATAAGAATAAACTTGCTTGTTCCAACTTCTTGGAAATCATGTCTATTGCCACCGATGGCAAGAAATACATTGAGGAGTTGGAAGCTCATCTCGAGGAGCATGAGGCCACCATTGAGACAAAGGAAGGTCATGAGCGTGAATACGCTAACGAGATCGCGGAGCTATCTCAAGCTCCTAAAAATGAACAAGCCACCAAGGAATCTCTTGAGGAAACCTTTGCTATAGAATTATCTAGATTAAAGGAATCCCATGATAGAGCTCTCGAGGTGGCTAATGATTTTAGAACTAAAAACGATAAGCTTGAAGTTGCACATGCTAAACTCGTTGAGGACTATGAGTACCTCGAAAATGGCTCAAAGGCTATTAAGAGTTCGCTCATTGATACGTCTCCAACGTATCTATAGTTTTTGATGGTTCCATGCTATTATCTTGTCAACTTTGGATGTTTTATATGCATGAATGTGCTATTTTCATATCTTTTTTGGGACTAACCTATTAACTCAGTGCCAAGTGCCAGTTTCTGTTTTTTCCGTATTTTTGGCCCATTTTCAGACGGAGTCCAAATGGAATGAAACTTTACGATGATTTTTTTGGACCAAAAGAGACCCCGAAGCTTTGGGAGAAGGCCAGATGGGCCACGAGGGAGTCACAAGCCCTCACGCCGCCACCACCACCCCCGGTGGTTGCGCGCAGGCTTGTGACCTCCTCGTAGGCCCAACTGACGCAATTCCACCACCATAAATTCCTATAAATTCAGAAACCCCCAAAAAGAAACCTAGATCGGGAGTTCCGACACCGCAAGCCTGTTTAGCCACCAAAAACCAATCTGGAGCCTGTTCCGGCACCCTGCCGGAGGGGGAATCCATCTCCGGTGGCCATCTTCATCATCCCGGCGATCTCCGTGACGAGGAGGGAGTAGTTCTCCCTTGGGGCTGAGGGTATGTACCAGTAGCTATGTGTTTGATCTCTCTCTCTCGTGTTCTTGAGATGTCTTGATCTCGATGTACCATGGGCTTTGCTACTATAGTTGGATCTTATGATGTTCTTCCCCCTCTCCCTCTTGTAATGAATTGAGTTTCCCCTTTGGAGTTATCTTATAGGATTGAGTCTTTGAGAACACTTGATGTATGTCTTGCACGTGTCTATCTGCTGTGATCAACTTGCGGGTTTGTGACATTGGGAACCTATGCATATGGGTTGGCACACGTTGGATTCATGTGAGTACTTGATGTATGTTTTGGTGATCAACTTGCGGGTTCGTGACATTGGGAACCTATGCATAGGGGTTGGCACACGTTTTGACTCTCTGGTAGAAACTTTGGGGCACTCTTTGAAGTTCTATGTGTTGGTTCAATAGATGATTCTGAGATTGTGTGATGCATGTCATATAATCATATCCACAGATACTTGAGGTGACAATGGAGTATCTAGGTGACATTAGGGTCTTGGTTGATATGTATCTTAAGGTGTTATTCTAGTACGAACTCTATGATGGATCGAACGGAAAGAATAGCTCCGTGTTATTTTACTACGGACTCTTGAATAGATCGATCAGAAAGAATAACTCTGTGGTGGTTTCGTACCCGACAATAATATCTTCGTTTGTTCCCCGCTATTAGTGACTTTGGAGTGACTCTTTGTTGCATGTTGAGGGCTAGTTATATGATCCAATTATGTTATCATTGTTGAAAGAACTTCACTAGTGAAAGTATGAACCCTAGGCCTTGTTTCCACGCATTGCAATACCGTTCGTGCTCACTTTTGTTACTTGTTACCTTGCTGTTTTTGTAATTTCAGATTATACAAACCTATATCTACCATCCATATTGCACTTGTTTCACCTTCTCTTCGCTGAACTAGTGCACCTATACAACTTACCATTGTATTGGGTGTGTTGGGGACACAAGAGACTCTTTGTTATTTGGTTGCAGGGTTGCTTGAGAGAGACCATCTTCATCCTACGCCTCCCGTGGATTGATAAACCTTAGGTCACCCGCTTGAGGGAAAATTGCTACTGTCCTACAACCCTCTGCACTTGGAGGCCCAACAACGTCTACAAGGAGAAGGTTGCGTAGTATACATCAAGCTCTTTTCTAGCGCCGTTGCCGGGGAGGCTAGGTAAGCGGCACAAACATCCCGTCAATGAAGCTCTTTTCTGGCGCCGTTGCCGGGGAGGTTAGCGCTTGAAGGTATATCTTTAGATCTTGCAATCGAATCCTTTTGTTTCTTGTTCTTTCGCTAGAAAACTACAAAAAAAATGGAATTGAGGATGCCTCATATGCTCCATCTTTTCAATGTCTTTCGTGAGCCTGATGGGAAGGAAAATTGTGTTCAAGTACTGAAAGAAGAATTACATAGAATGCTTGGCATAGAATACATGAATGATGAGCATGATTGCAATGTTCTTAGCATGAATTCTATGAATACCCATGATGCTAATGATATGCAAAGCCACAAGCTTGGGGATGCTTTATTTGATGAAGATGATCTTTTTAGTTCTTCCACTTTGAATGATCAAAATCATTTTGATGAAAGCATGCCCCCTATCTATGATGATTATTGTGAGGACACTTGTGCTTTAAAGAAGAGGGATTATAAAACTTGTCATACTCTCGAGAACCCTTTTGCTAAACCTTGCTTTTTCATTGTGGACACAATTTGTAGTGCTCAAGTCTTTTACGATACTCCCACCACTATTCTTGAGAATAGATTTCCTTATGTGGAGAGTAGTAAAATTTCTATGCTTGTAGATCATGAAAAGAATTCTTTAGGTGCTGGTTATATTGTTGAATTCATTCATGATGCTATTGAAAATTACTATGAGAGAGGATCATATGCTTCTACTTATTGCAATAGTATCAAGCTTCCTCTCCATATGTTGAAATTTTTGAAGCTATGCTTGTTTGCCTTCCTATGCTAGTTGATTCTTGCTCCAATAAATTGTTTGATCACAAAATCCCTATGCATAGGAAGTGGGTTAGACTTAAATGTGCTAGCCATTTTCTCCATGATGCTCTCGTTGTGTTTCAATCCTTACCTTTTATATGAGCATCATTGAAATCAATGCCTAGCTAAGGGCGTTAAACAATAGGGCTTGCTGGGAGGCAACCCAATGAATAAATTTTTCTTTGCTTTTTTGCTTCCTGTTTTGTTTTCTCCACACCATCATAATTCTGTTATGATTGTGTCTTTTGTGTTTCTTTTTGTGTTTGTGCCAAGCAAAACTGTTATGATTAGTCTTGGTGATGATTGTTTGATCATGCTGGAAAAAGACAGAAACTTTCTAATCACGAAAAGAATTTTAATTTTTATTCTGTAAGAGATTTTGAGTTTATTCTTTTTTTCTGCTGATTTCTATGCAATTTCTTCATACTTTCGTAATTTTTCAGTTTTTCTAAAGTACCATAAGTATACGAAATATACAGATTGCTATAGACTGGTCTGCTGTTAACAGATTCTGTTTTTGTTGTGTTGGTTGCTTATTTTGATGAAACTATGGATAGTATCGAGGGGTACTAGCCATGGAAAAGTGAGAATACAGTAGCCCAACATCAATATAGGTAGAATTCAAGTTTTCTACAGTACCAAGAGAAGTGGTGGTTTGCTTTCTCATACTAATGTTATCACGAGTTTCTGTTTAAGTTTTGTGTTGTGAAGTTTTCAAGTTTTGGGTGAAGTTCTTATGGACAAAGAGATAAAGAGTGGCAAGAGCTCAAGCTTGGGTATTCCCAAGGCACCCCAAGAGATTCAAGGATGCCTTAAAAGCCTAAGCTTGGGGATGCCCCGGGAAGGCATCCCCTCTTTCGTCTTCGATCCATCGGTAACGTTACTTGGGGCTATATTTTTATTCACCACATGTTATGTGTTTTGCTTGGAGCGTCTTGTATCGTAGGAGTCTTTTATTTTTGTTGTGTCACAATCTTCCTTGCTGCACACCCAGAGAGAGAGACATGCACTCACCGTGATTTTGTCGAGCTTCACTTATATCTTTTGGTAGACAATTCAGCTCACATGTGCTTCACTTATATCTTTTGAGCTAGATACTTTTGCTCTATGTGCTTCACTTACATATTTTAGAGCGCAGCGGTGCATGGCTTGGTAGTTGATCTATGCTTTGAAATTAGTCTCAAAAAGGGTAGTTATCCAAAGGGATACGAAAACTTCCACCTTCATGTGCATTGAATAGTTAGAGAAGTTTGATTCCTCTCAATTAGTTTTGAGATATGGTTGTGGTAATATTGAAGTTATGCTAGTAAGGTGTTGTGAATCTAGAAATACTTGTGTTTAATTTAGTGATTCCCGTAGCATGCACGTATGGTGAACCGCTATGTGATGAAGTCTGAGCATGATTAGTCTTTTGATTGTCATCCTTTGCGTGGCGGTCGGGATCTCGCGATGGTTTATACCTACCAACCCTTCCCCTAGGAGTATGCGTTGAATGCTTTGTTTCGATTACTAATAAAACTTTTGCAACAAGTATATGAGTTCTTCATGACTAATGTTGTGTCCATGGTTTGGATGCACTTTCACCTTCCACCATCACTATCTTCTTAGTGTCGTGCAACTTTCGCCGGTGCACAAAACCCACCATTAGCCTCCCTCAAAACAGCCACCATACCTACCTACTATGGCTTTTTCAAAGTCATTCCGAGATATATTGCCATGCAACTACCACCATGACATGTGCCACCACGTCTACATTGCCATTGCATGATCGTAAGATAGCTAGCATGATGTTTCCATTAATGTCTATGCCATGCTAGATCATTGCCATGGTACACTACCGAAGGCATTCCATATAGAGTCATCGTTGCTCTGAGTTTTGAGTTGAAAGTGCGATGATCATCATTGATGGAGCATTGTCCCGTGTGAGGAAATAAAAGAGGCCAAAGAAGCCCACCAAAAAAAAGAGGCCAAAGAGCCCACCAAAAAAAATGAGAGAAAAAGAGAGAAGGGACAATGTTACCACTTTTCCACACTTGTGCATATTAAGCACCATGATCTTCATGATTGAGAGTCTCTCATTTTGTCACCACCATATATCTAGTGGGAAATTTTCATTATATAACTTGGCTTGTATATTCCTATGATGGGCTTCCTCAAAATTGCCTTAGGTCTTCGTGAGCAAGCAAGTTGGATGCACACCCACTAGTTTTCTTTAAGAGCTTTCACATACTCCTAGCTCTAGTGCATCATTTGTATGGCAATCCCTACTCATTCACATTGATATCTATTGATGAGCATCTCCACAGCTTATTGATATGCCTAGTTAATGTGATCATCTTCTCCTTTTTTGTCTTGCAACCTCCACCACACTCCACACCACTTATAGTGCTAAAACCATGGCTCACGCTCATGTATTACGTGAGAGTTGAAAAGGTTTGAGAAAGTAAAGGTGTGAAACAATTACTTGGCCAATACCGGGGTTGTGCATGATTTAAATTCGTTGTGCAATGATGATAGAGCATAGCCAGACTATATGCTTTTGTAGGGATAACTTTCTTTTGGCCTTGTTATTTTGAAAGTTCATGATTACCTTGCTAGTTTGCTTGAATTATTATTGTTTCCACATCAATAGCAAACTATTGTTTTGAATCTAACGGATATGAACATTCATGTCACGTGAGAGAAATTACAAAGGACAACTATGTTAGGTAGAATGCAACATCAAAAATTCATTCTTTTTCACTTCCCTACTCGAGGACGAGCAGGAGTTAAGCTTGGGGATGCTTGATACGTCTCCAACGTATCTACAATTTTTGATGGTTCCATGCTATTATCTTGTCAATTTTGGATGTTTTATATGCATGAATATGCTATTTTATATCTTTTTTGGGACTAACCTATTAACTCAGTGCCAAGTGCTAGTTTTTTTTCCATGTTTTTGGCCCATTTTCAGACGGAGTCCAAATGGAATGAAACTTTACGATGATTTTTTTGGACCAAAAGAGACCCCCGAAGCTTTGGGAGAAGGGCAGATGGGCCACGAGGGAGTCACAAGCCCTCACGCCGCCACCCCCCCCCCGGTGGTGACGCGCAGGCTTGTGACCTCCTCGTAGGCCCAACTGACGCAATTCCACCGCCATAAATTCCTATAAATTCAGAAACCCCCAAAAAGAAACCTAGATCGGGAGTTCCGCCGCCGCAAGCCTCTGTAGCCACCAAAAACCAATCTGGAGCCCGTTCTGGCACCCTGCCGGAGGGGAATACATCTTCGGTGGCCATGTTCATCATCCCGGCGATCTCCATGAACATCATAAGATCCAACTATAGTAGCTATGTGTTTGATCTCTCTCTCTCTCTCTCGTGTTCTTGAGATGTCTTGATCTCGATGTACCATGGGCTTTGCTACTATAGTTGAATCTTATGATGTTCTTCCCCCTCTCCCTCTTGTAATGAATTGAGTTTCCCCTTTGGAGTTATCTTATCGGATTGAGTCTTTGAGAACACTTGATGTATGTCTTGCACGTGTCTATCTGCTGTGATCAACTTGCGGGTTTGTGACATTGGGAACCTATGCATATGGGTTGGCACACGTTGGATTCATGTGAGTACTTGATGTATGTTTTGGTGATCAACTTGCGGGTTCGTGACATTGGGAACCTATGCACAGGGGTTGGCACACGTTTTGACTCTCTGGTAGAAACTTTGGGGCACTCTTTGAAGTTCTATGTGTTGGTTCAATAGATGATTCTGAGATTGTGTGATGCATGTCGTATAATCATATCCACAGATACTTGAGGTGACAATGGAGTATCTAGGTGACATTAGGGTCTTAGTTGATATGTATATTAAGGTGTTATTCTAGTACGAACTCTATGATGGATCGAACGGAAAGAATAACTTCGTGTTATTTTACTACGGACTCTTGAATAGATCGATCAGAAAGAATAACTCTGTGGTGGTTTCGTACCCGACAATAATATCTTCGTTTGTTCCCCGCTATTAGTGACTTTGGAGTGACTCTTTGTTGCATGTTGAGGGCTAGTTATATGATCCAATTATGTTATCATTGTTGAAAGAACTTCACTAGTGAAAGTATGAACCCTAGGCCTTGTTTCCACGCATTGCAATACCGTTCGTGCTCACTTTTGTTACTTGTTACCTTGCTGTTTTTGTAATTTCAGATTATACAAACCTATATCTACCATCCATATTGCACTTGTTTCACCTTCTCTTCGCCGAACTAGTGCACCTATACAACTTACCATTGTATTGGGTGTGTTGGGGGACACAAGAGACTCTTTGTTATTTGGTTGCAGGGTTGCTTGAGAGAGACCATCTTCATCCTACGCCTCCTGCGGATTGATAAACCTTAGATCACCCACTTGAGGCAAAATTGTTACTGTCCTACAACCCTCTGCACTTGGAGGCCCAACAACGTCTACAAGGAGAAGGTTGCGTAGTAGACATCACTCATCGAACTCACTGAGTCTCATGCTCAACTTGAAGCTTCATATGCCAAAGAGCTTGCCAAGTTGCCTTCTCCTCTTATTGCTAATAATGATGCTTGTTCTACTAATTCTACTTCTTGTGAAGCATCCATTTTAAAGGAGAATGTTGAGCTAAGGGCTCAACTCGAGTTGCTATCTAGCAATTATGGGAAATTGGAAGAAAGTCATGTAATGCTCACAAGCTCTCATGATGATCTTCTAGTATCCCATAATGTGCTAAAATTAGCTCATGAGGCTATTACTACCAAGGTAACGTTGAGTGAGCCTCATGTGGACATTAGCACTACTTCTAGTCAAAAAGCTATATTGCCATGTGCTAGTCCTCGTAATTCATCTACTCACAATGTTGCTACATCTTGTGATGAATTACTTTCCATGCCTTGTTGCTCTAACAATGAAGCTTATACTTCCTCTAGTACTTGTGTTGATACTAATCATGTAGAGGAAATCAAAGAGCTCAAGGCCCAAGTCACTTCCTTGAAGAAAGACTTGGAAAAGAGTCATGAAGGAATGTCCACACTCAACAATGTCTTGTGTGGGCAAAAAATCCCCAAATGAAAAATATGGACTTGGATTCAACTCCAACAAGAAGAATAAGTCCAAAAGCTTCAAGAAGAAGGGCCAAGAACAAGTCAAGAATTCGACCAAGATTATTTGCTTCAAGTGCAAAACTGAAGGGCACCATGTTAGATCTTGCCCACTAAAGAAGAAGCACCAAAGTCACAAGCAACAAGGAAAGAGGCCACAAGTGCACTCACATACTCAACTACAAGTTGAAGAAAGGCCCCTTCCCAAGAAGACCCAAGCCAACACTCCTGATGTTGAGAAATCAATAGGGAAGAAATTCAAGGGTAGATGTTGCTACTTATGTCATGAGAATGGTCACTTCGCTTCTTCTTGCACGAGAGGTAATTTATCCAACCCAATCATTATTGATGATATCTATTCACTTGGGAAGGATAAGGTTGGCAATGTGTTTGCCAAGTTTGTTGGTACTCAAAGTGGTGTCAAGAAAAGTATCATTTGGGTTGTCAAGCCTATTGTGACTAACCTCTTAGGACTCAACGTGGTTGGGGACCAACAAGCTCAAACTTGATCAATAGGTGTTTGTGGAGGACATTAGAGACTTGGATACATAATGAAGAATTAAGGGATCTTCATCATTCATATTTTCTCAAGCCAAGTCATTTGGATTATCGAGTTTCTATCTTATATCCAATGTGCCTCCTTACGGTAACTTGTACTTAAACTGTTTACATTGTTAGTTGCTTGCCCCTTTGCATGTTGTGGTTTTGTACCTTACATGTGTTTGTACATGTTGTGCTTCGAACTTGCTTATGTTGAGTAATCGAGTATGTGTATGTTGATTTGCATATCATGTACATGTGAGTCTTGTATTGAGCCTTTTTGCATCTTGTTTGTATCTTTCTTGGCTCTTGTGAGAGATTAATGGATTATCCCATTGTGGGGGAGTGATGTGCTTTGCACACCTCACTATCCTATAAATGTGTATACATGGGGAATACCACTTAGGATTGATATCTCAAGATTATCCAGTTTCTATGTGGTATGTCTTACTCATGAGAAATTCAAATTCTATATGGTCCATTAATTATCTCTTTTTTTGTTTTAATTTACCACTTGTTAATATTGTTGGGTTATCACATTATGGGGGAGTAATATGCTATGTGCATATTACAAGCCTAGAGAATGTGTACATTTGAGGTATTGCCACTTAGTGTTGATATTGTAAATTATCTTGTTCCTAGGTGGCATGTTTGCTCTACAAGTGTCATTTGCTTGCGTTTTATGGGTAAAGATGATCTTGGATATATTTGCAATCTACCAATGAGTATCATTTCCAAAATACTTCTTGTCCTTGACAATTGGTATTCCCATCATGTGGTAGGAATTGCTAATCGTCTTTACATTGGATTTTGTGTTTCGTTTGTCTTCCTTGCCTCTTGTGGATCTATTTTAACATGTCTAGTGTTTTTATAGATATAGAGAAAGTGATGATCCCATCTTGTGCATTTTGTATTTATATGCAAATTCTATATAATGCACATCCCTTGGGGGAGCTATCCTATTTTCTTTAGAACACTCTCTTTATTCGCCCATCATAAAATATTTTGATCCCCATCAAGTGTGTGTTGATGGGAGGCAAGTCTTGCTCTTTATGATGCTTTGTGCCATCATGAAAATTTGTTGAGGGTTTGGTTTGTTGGAACCTAGCTCTCTTTTGGAAACTAGATACCTCATGTTTGTTTTCCTTCAATTGGTATCTTGTTTCCTTTTATTTGGCATGTGTAAATGGATATCTCATTCCTTGAGGTATCTTTTAATTGATATCCTTCAAGTGATAATTTTTCGTTTGGTATCTTATTATCACTTGATACCTTGTCTTTTGGTGTATTATCAACTTTGTGTTGAGTTGATTCTTGAAAGACTTGAGCATGCATATTTACTATATATAGCTTCTTTTGCTTGCTTTATTTCTTTGACCCAATATATAGGGGAAACTCCACCTTGTCATAAATTGGCTAAAGTGTGCATGAAATTCAAATTCATATATATGTGCACATATGTATGTGGAGTTTGTCCTATGTATTGTTGGTTTTCTAACTCTTTGGTCCCAATGAGCTTGGGCACCATTTTGTTTGTTTTGTTGTTCTAGGAACAATTGGAGATGCGTTGGATGCTCGGCTCACCTATAAGGAAGGTGTTGAGACCATGTGGTTATTGGAGCCAAGTTAGGATGATCAACTAACAACTATCTACTACATCAATCCAATGTTGTCTTGGTAACAAGTATCTACTTCATGCATTCATTTCTTGCAAAGGCCCAAACATGTCTTTTCTTTTCCAGGTTGCATCATGGCATGAATCTCTTGATTCATTCTTGTAATACTTGTTTCCTTTCTCAAAGCATCCGAACGATGATGTCTTATTGCTAGTTGGGATGTCTTTGATGTTCGTATGTTGGAAGTTCATATTGTACAATAAGAAAATATTAGGCCATGTGCTATGCGTCCAAGCAAAGATCTTATTGATATATTTATGACTTCCTTTTGGATATCTCGTTTGTTCCTTCTTGTAACCATTTCGTGTGTACATCCTTCTTTGTGGATATATATATCATCATGATTGTCTTCTACTTAGAATCTTTTACACATGAGAGAAGTTACATCTCTAATTGATATCCTCTTTTCTTTCACGTCCACCGTTGCATCTCCTTTTTCAGTTTTTGGTGGCTTCGTGAAAGGATTTGTCTTGAGTGCGTATCTTATTTTCCTACATCTTGATGCACTCTTTGGCCGTGAAGATTATCTTTCCTCATGCTTGTCTTGATGAGGGTTTTGCCATTTCGATTGGTATCCCTCCTCTTGACAAGGTTCTTATTTCCTATCTTCACCGTGGGTTGTCACAAGCGGTGGTTCTTATTTTGCTTATTAGTAAGCTTGTGAACCCATTTTCTAGTATGTGTGTGTCGGAATGATATGTCTTGCACTTTGTGTCCCATTTCATCAAGACTATGTTGATGAGTAATGCTCATCCTTATCTTAGTCTTCTCAAGTGCTTTGCCATGACTCACACACATTATTTTGGTTGAGCCTATTCTTAAGTTGCTTCTTTTACATGTTGCTCAACCATTTGTTTTGTGCAAGTGATATGCTTATTGTCTCATTTATCTTCTTGCACTCGTTGTGTGTTTTTATTAATTTTGGGGGAGCAACGATCCTATTTTGTGCACTTGTATCAAATACAAAAATCTCTTATTAGTGCACAAATCATGGGGAGATTCTCTAGTTTTGATAAAACACTCTGTTGCCTTTATCATAATATCTTTTATTCATGTGGTTCGAAGGACCATATGGTTGTTTGTTCCATCTGGTATCTTTTGATTGCTTGCCTCTATTTTTGTATGTCTTTGTGGCATACGATCCTTTTATTTGGAATCTTTGGGTCCTCAATATAGTTTGTTTTCCTCCAACTACTTATCATTGTATTTGTGTATTTCTTTGCACTCATTTGCTGAGAAGTACACACTTTTTGGAGGACCACCAAATATATTGGCTTTCTAAACTTTTCGTCCATTTTGGCAATCGATGCCAATGGGGGAGAAGTTTAGAGAGTTTACTTTGGATATGTTTAGAGGGTTTTGCTTTTATTGCGTAAGCATTTACATCTTGCACGCATGCATTATTGCTTTGTATGTGTGTGCTTGGTTATGCTTATTTCCTTATATAAACTCTCTTGAAGTGGTTGTCATCAATTACCAAAATGGGGGAGATTGTTAGAGCATATATCTCCATATGTGGTTTTGGTAATTGATGACAATTCCTATGGACTAATGGTTGCCTTAAGTTATATTTATAGGATTTGTCCATAGGCACTTCTTGAAGTCCGTCTGTTGTGTTCAAGGAGTTTATATGATGACCAAGATGGTATTCAAGGTATTATCCAAAGAATGGTCATAGATACACATGGTTGATCAAGATCTCAGACAAAGAGTAAATCAAGATGATCAACACACAAAGCGTACAAGATGTACCGAGAGGGATCAAGTGATCCCATGGTATGGTAAGCATTGTCCATTACGTATTTGTGTACTAACCCATGGTCTTCTTGAGAGTTCTATGTGGGGTTAGGTGTGTTTCCATGGGCTTGCGTCAAGAGGAAGATCTCATACAACCCATGGAGGATGACGTCAAGTGGTGGAGGATGGTGGCAATGGACTTGTGAATATATGTTGAAGAGCGGCTCACCCATAGTGTGTATGGGGGAGCAATCAACTAGTCTTCATCAAGCCAACGCAAGCAAGAAAGGTGGTCCATCTTGAGGAAGCCAAGATCATCGTCATCTAGCTCAAGATGACGAGGTGCAAGGTATAGGTTTGCCTTTTCTGTTTTAGGATAGATTGACGTACTGTCAAGGGGGGCTCTCAAGTGAGTAGCTTGATCGTATCGTTCGTTGAGAGCTCAAACCATTTGCATCCTTGCATCATACTTCTTGGTTATTGTTTGGTATTTCTCTTTGTGAGTTTTAGAGCTTATGGTCATCTTCATGACACGCTCGAGTTCATCGAAAACAGAGTCCATATGCATCTTCAATGATGTTTTCGATGTTGGGAGTTTTTAGCGGTCTTATTCGAAGAAGGGTTCTCACCATTTTCTTATGGGACTTTTCTCACTTGCTTCTTATTGATATTTCTATCAATATTGTGTTAGCCCATGTCGTTAGCTTTCCAACAAACTTGGTTTCGTTGAATTCGGAGTCCGTATGCGAAAGTTACAACAGTTTCAGTATCCAGCGGTAGTACCGCTCCTCGAGCCAGCGGTAGTACCGCTCCTGGTGCGAGCGGTAGTACCGCTCTTGTAGCGGTAGTACCATCCCCAGAGAGGTAGTACCGCCCTCGGAGCAGTAGTAATTTTTTACTACCGCTCCCTAGCGGTAGTACCGCTCCGTCGGACTGTTTTTTGTGGCCTCAGCATGGTTGGTGAACCTACCGAGCGGTAGTACCGCTCCCATGAGCAGTAGTACCGCTCTGTGCGGGCTGTGAGGCTTAACGGTTGGATTTTTTCCCACCTATAAAAGGGGTCTTCTTCCCCATTGAACCTTATCTCTTTAGCTCGTGTTCTTCCCCCATTGTTGACCTTCTTCGAGCTTGCTAACTCTCAATCCCTCCAATGATTCTTGCTAGTTCTTGAGGGAAAAGAGAGAGGAGATCTAGATCCACATTTCATCCAATCACTTTCTCTTCTAAGTGAGGGGAACCCATTGGGTCTAGATCTTTGAGTTCTTCGTGTTCTTCTTCATTCTTCCTCTCATTTTCCTCCCTAGCATTAGTTGCTTTGGTGGGATTTGGGAGAGAAGGATTTGGGCACTCCGTGTGCCCTTCCATTGCATTTGGTGCATGGTTTTGAGTTGTCCACGGTGATACGTGGAAGTGAGAAGTTGAGAAGCTTATTACCTGTGGGTACTTGGTACCCCTAGAAGCTTGGTAGTGCCTCGGAGCTCAATCATTGTGGTGTAAAGCTCCGGGCAAGTGTTGGGGTATCCAATTAAGTTGTGGAAATTGCCCCGAGCATTTGTGGTCACCTCAAAGCCATATGCCATTGTGGTGAAGCTTTGTGGTGTTGTTGGGAGCCTCCAATTAATTTATGGAGATTGCCCCAACCTTGTTTGTACGGGTTCGGTGACCGCCCTCAAGGGTCCCTTAGTGGAATCACGACATCTTGCATTGTGCGAGGGCGTGAGGAGATTACGGTGGCCTTAGTGGCATCTTGGGGAGCATTGTGCCTCCACACCGCTCCAATGGAGATTAGCATCCGCAAGGGTGTGAACTTCGGGATACATCATCGTCTCCGCGTGCCTCGGTTATCTCTTACCCGAACCCTTTACTTATGCACTTTACTTTGTGATAGCCATATTGTTTCTTGTCATATATCTTGCTATCACTTAGTTTTTTATCTTGCTTAGCATAAGTTATTGGTCCACATAGTTGAGCCTAGTTGTTTTAGGTTTTGTGCTTGACAAATTAAACGTTAGTTTTATTCCTCATTTGTTCAAGCCTAAACCGTAATTATTTTAAAGCGCCTATTTACCCCCCCCCCTCTAGGCGACATCCACGTCCTTTCAATTGGTATCAGAGCTAGGTCTCTCTTTATTAGGTTTAACCACCTAGAGAGTAAGGATGTCGACTAGGGGTTTAGGATTCACTGACACTCTTAGTTTCGATGGCACAAATTTTGATGTTTTGGTAATTCGCATGCTTAATCACTTTCGGGTCTTGGACCCAAATTTAGAGCGAATTGTAGATATGGGTTTTTCTCCTCCAAAGGATTCTCAAAATATATCTTTAGAGGATTAGAAAAACTCTTATCTCAATGCTCAAGCTTCTAATGTGCTTTTTGATGCTTTGAGCAATGTAGTTATATTTCAACTCATGCCATTCCAGGATGCTCATGAGTTGTGGACAAAGCTTCAAGATAAATATGGTATGTCCAAGATTTGTGGGAATGATTGTTCTCCCTCCACCTCCGGTCGTGTGGTCTTCTCAACTTCATCTACTTCACCTACATTTGGATTGCCACAAGGTAATGATATGGTGAGTAGTGGTGATCATTGCAACGATGAGAGTGGGTTTATTGTTGATGATCCTTCATCACTATATTATTTCAATGATTCATCTTTGGGCATTAACACTTCGAGCACTCTAAATTTTTAACATGATTGTGTTGATAGTCCTTGCATATCATGTAAAAACTGCTTGACTAAATCTCATGATGATATGCTTCCTATATCTTGTTGCCATGATAAAAATGTATATATTTCCTCGAGTTGTTGTGCTAACAATGTAGAGGAAATTCATCACTCCATGGAACAAGATGTGGCCTTGAATGATGCTTCAAGGGATCCTACATCATCATCTATTGTGACTCACTTTTGCCTTATGGCTAAGGCTTCAAAGGTATCTCCTACTTTGGATCCCAATATATCTCATGATGATGATGTCGATGATAATGGGGATGAGAATAATGATGAAGAGAGTGATAATATTACATCCTTAAAAATTAAGGGTGAAATGATTTTTAAATCTCTTTATAAGAATAAACTTGCTTGTTCTGACTTCTTGGAAACCATGTCTATTGCCACTGAGGGCAAGAAATACATTGAGGAGTTGGAAGCTCATCTCGAAGAGCATGAGGCCACCATTGAGACAATGGAAGGTCATGGGCGTGAATACGCTAACGAGATCGCGGAGCTATCTCAAGCTCTTAAAAATGAACAAGCCACCAAGGAATCTCTTGAGGAAACCTTTGCTATAGAATTATCTAGATTAAAGGAATCCCATGATAGAGCTCTCGAGGTGGCTAATGATTTTAGAACTAAAAACGATAAGCTTGAAGTTGCACATGCTAAACTCGTTGAGGACTATGAGCACCTTGAAAATGGCTCAAAGGCTATTAAGAGTTCGCTCATCGAACTCACCGAGTCTCATGCTCAACTTGAAGCTTCATATGCTAAAGAGCTTGCCAAGTTGCCTTCTCCTCTTATTGTTAATAATGATGCTTGTGCTACTAATTCTACTTCTTGTGAAGCATCCATTTTAAAGGAGAATGTTGAGCTAAGGGCTCAACTCGAGTTGCTATCTAGCAATTATGGGAAATTGGAAGAAAATCATGTAATGCTCACATGCTCTCATTATGATCTTCTAGTATCCCATAATGTGCTAAAATTATCTCATGAGGCTATTACTACCAAGGTAACATCGAGTGAGCCTCATGTGGACATTAGCACTACTTCTAGTCAAAAAGTTATATTGCCATGTGCTAGTCCTCGTAATTTATCTACTCACAATGTTGCTACATCTTGTGATGAATTACTTTCCATGCCTTGTTGCCCCAACCTTGTTTGTACGGGTTCGGTGACCGCCCTCAAGGGTCCCTTAGTGGAATCACGACATCTTGCATTGTGCGAGGGCGTGAGGAGATTACGGTGGCCTTAGTGGCATCTTGGGGAGCATTGTGCCTCCACACTGCTCCAAGGGAGATTAGCATCCGCAAGGGTGTGAACTTCGGGACACATCATCGTCTCCGCGTGCCTCGGTTATCTCTTACCCGAACCCTTTACTTATGCACTTTACTTTGTGATAGCCATATTGTTTCTTGCCATATATCTTGCTATCACTTAGTTGTTTATCTTGCTTAGCGTAAGTTATTGGTGCACATAGTTGAGCCTAGTTGTTTTAGGTTTTGTGCTTGACAAATTAAACGTTAGTTTTATTCCGCATTTGTTCAAGCCTAAACCGTAATTATTTTAAATCGCCTATTCACCCCCCCTAGGCAACATCAACGTCCTTTCATTGGCTTATTAGGGATGATATACTACTCATATCAATAAGGAATTCCTTCTTTTTCGGGAGCCCATTCGAACAGAATTCCGAGGTTAAGCGTGCTTGGCTTGGAGTAGTTCTAGGATGGGTGACCGACCGGAAGTTGATCCCGGGTGCGCATGAGTGAGGACAAAGTGTGCACAAAAGACTAGTATTGATATGTGGGGCCAGTCTAGATCCCGCCAGGAGTAACGACCGCCGGCGGGTGTGTCCGGGGCGTTACAGTTCTCCTTGATGTTCTTGGAGATCTATTTGATGTAACTCTTTTTGTGGTGTGTTTGTTGGGATCCGATGAATTGTGAGTTTATGATTTGATCTATCCATGACTATTATTTGAGTCTTCTTTGAACTTTGTTATGCATGATTGTTATAACCTCGTATTTCTTCTTTGATTTATTGGTTTGGTTTGGCCAACTAGATTGATTTATCTTGCCATGGGAAGAGGTGCTTTGTGATGGGTTCGATCTTGTGGTGCTCAATATCAGTGACAGAAAGAGACACGACACACATGTATCATTGTTATCAAGGTCAACAAGATGGGGTTTATTCATATGTGAGTTTATCTTGTCTACATCATGTCATCGTTCTTAATACATTACTCCAATTTTCATGAACTTAATACACTAAATGCATGCTTGATAGCGGTCGATGTGTGGAGTAATAGTAGTAGGTGCAGGCTGGAGTCGGTCTACTAATCTTGCACGTGATGCATATATACATGATCATTGCCTCGGATATCATCATGATTATTTGCTTTTCTATCAATTGCCCAACAATAATTTGTTTACCAACCATATGTTATTTTCTCGAGAGAATCCTCTAGTGAAAACTATGGCCCCCGGGTCTATTTTCTATCATATATTAAAAACCAAAAACACCTTGCTGCAATTTTCTTTTATTTATTTCAGTTTATGTTTTAGTTAGACCTATTTATCAAATCCTATGCAATTTAATCTATCTCAATACCGTTGAGGGATTGACAACCCCTCTACGCGTTGGGTTGCAAGTATTTGTTGTTTGTGTGCATGTGTTGTTTACATAGTGTTGCTTGGTTCTCCTACTGGATTGATAACCTTGGTTTCATAACTCACGGAAATACTTATCACTACTGTACTGCATCATCCCCTCCTCTTTGGGGGAAATCCCAACGCAACTCACAAGTAGCAACATACTATCCCTTTTATTCTTCACAAAGACACTGTATTATTCCAGTTTTTGATGTGCCACTTTGAATGTCGTAAGAGCTTCGTATTCCACTTGTCCACGTCATACACCAATTCGTTGTTGCTTGTAGAATTGTCCATATGTCATGTTTTAAATTACGTACACAAGCAAATTAAAACTTATGGTAGCAATTATAAATCAACTACTACCTAAACATTGCAAGATTGAGACATATGTTCTCAAAACCATCTAATATAAAGCAATCAAAACATATCTAGCACTAAGATCCCCACAGAACATAAACACTGAAAACATATGTTGGTTTGTGGGTCCAATCTAGATCCCCCAAGGCGTAACATGTGTTACAATTGGTATCAGAGCCGACCCTCGCGGTTACATGAGCATGCATGGGTTAGGTGTGCGGGCATGTGATGCATGGCGCGTGTGGCCCGTTGTGGCACATGGCATGGCACATGTGCCGGACTGGACACACATACATGTGCTAAGGAGAACGTTTCTGATGGACCGACGAGGACGTAGGTTCCTTTGAGTGGGGGTGTATGTGAGAGCCTCGCTTAATATGAATGATAGACTACTCATATCAACAAGGAATTCCTTCTTTTCCGAAAGCCCATTCGAAAAGAACTCCAAAGTTAAGCGTGCTTGCCTTGGAGTAATTTTAGGATGGGTTACCGATCGTGGAGTTGGCCCCGGATGCGCATGAGTGAGGATAAAGTGTGCATGAAAGACTAGTGTTGGTTTATGGGGTCAGTCTAGATCCTGGGAGGCGTAACAGGTGTTACAATAAGAAGATGCGCGAGGGGAATGGTAGATCTCACCTGCTGGCCCAGAGGTGGTGGCGGCCACGCTAGTCCGGCGATGACGTGCGACGGGGTCGGGAGGTGGCGGCGGCAGGCGAGAGGGGTCGGAGGGGAGAGGAGGGTGAACAAGGCGAGTGAAATGTGATCTAAGGTTTTTTTTACTGGGTACAAGAGGGCTATTAAAATGGACTAGTGCTAGTGTGGGCTTATGAGCCACACGAGCACAATCTGTACTAGAAAAAGAAAAAAATATATGCAATTACCTATGTCATGAGATATAACTGCGACGACAACACTAAAATTTGTATCACTGTCGTACAAATTTGTCCAACGCGAGCGCTGTCTAAAAAATATAGTTTTGGTGTCGCTTAGAAATGACGCGCCGTCGACATATGTTATGGCTAGTCATTTCTCCACTAGTGATACATAAAAAAAGACAACACTACAATCACGATGAACCAAACAATAATTTTTTTTTCATCCCAGACAACCAAAACTGACCAGAAGGCTTGCTTACTTCAACACTACTCTTCTGCTTGAGCACAAATTTGAAGTAAGCATCATCTGCCTCATGTCTACTCTTAAATCCTTTGGAGAAGTTGTGTAACGGGTCACCTGTCCTTGACATGTGTTTTCATAAATTGTAAATCCCTCGAACCCTCCATGTGTACAGCACATACCAATGCGTCTACCATGACAGAAGAGTAACAATTCAAGTAGGAAGCAAAGCAACACAATACACACAAATGGAAGAAACTTAAACATGCATGATCGTAAAGGCAAAGCAAGTTCATCATAGCTAATATAACGCCATCCTACCACCACATCCAAAAATATATGTAATCCTACCATTGCAAGTTCCTCACCAGCCTGAGGGGTTAGTATATACCACATCATCAAAATATACAAGACATCAAGATTTTCAAGCCCTTGCTACCACAAAATGTCCATCGTCGTCGTCTCATCGTCATCGATCATCATGCACGGCATGACCACCATCACCACCAGAAACAACACTACTAGTGTTGCTTACCCAGCCAGATGGCGAGTGGCATTTTTACGCTCATCACGTAGTTGTTCTAACCGAATAATCTTGAAAAATCTCGAGAAAATTACTCCGACGTTGCCACTTAATGACTAATGAATAAGAGATACTGAATAAGAGATACCGTGAAATCATTGGTTTAATTTGTTTACACAGGAAAAAAATATACCAAACATGAAGATAAATCATCACTTAGAAGAAAACAAGGAAAATAGAAAAAAAGAACTAAGGAAATTAGAGGCACAACCATCTATCGAGAGCGCAAGACGACGTCAGATATGATCGCACGTGCTCCTACCAAGTGATGACAGCTCCATGAAGTCCAACTCTCCAACTAATATAAAAGGGCCAATACAAGAATCTCAACATGAGAGCGTGGAGAACACCATTCACAAAAAACAGAAGCCATTTTTAACCCTAGCCGCCACCATTCCCCATCTCATCGCAATAGTCCCCACCATCACCATCACCGCAACACCCCCCTCCAAATTATTCATACTTGTAATCCTGTATCGCATACAACCATTGTAGGACATATTATCAATGAAATATTCATCTTTATGTCTTCTTTGGTGATTTTATCTTGCAGTCGAATCGTTATGTGTGAGTAATTCAGTAAGACAATGAGTTAAAGCATAGCCTTGCTATCCTATACATTTGTGGAATGACCTTGAATAATTAGCGTCATGTATGTAGTTGTAACAATATTTATTAATGTAAGAAGACTAATTAAAATGGAAACATTTTTTATGCATAGTTGAATGTTGTGGTGGGTCGTTTTCCATGCATGATGGTCCCATTGGAGTTGCCTCGTGTTCAGAGTGTTGCAAAATTGTACTCTATACATGACACTAGTCTAAGTGACTTTCCATTATGACCATCCTTAGGTATATATGATAAGATTCAAGATACGTGACATTTTAATTCCCGCATTTGTAGTTTTTACATTATGACAAATAGCCTATTCCATAGGAATTCCGAAGGAACATGGAATATCAATTCCTATGTTTCCATACTCTAATGTAAGATTCCTATGTTATTTTTCAGTTCCAAACGGTATTCATATGTTGTTTTAAAATACACATATGTGTAAATCAAAACTCGTCGATTCTTGAAGAAATGTGACATGATATTGTTCAAGTGCTCGCCCTACCTTCATCCCCATCAACGTCCTTTATGGCTGAAGGGACCCATTTCCCTCCTCTTGTTTTGCGTGCCTTGTGGTATTAGTTTCAAACTCTATTCGGAAGCCATGGCGTGTAGGTGCTGCACCCACGACAACCTCGTTAACCCAAGTGGGTCGTCCCATGACAACAAGATTCAATCTGAGTGGATGCTACTTTGGATCTAATGACGTTTCTCTTTTTTTAGTTTGGTATCCTTTAAAAATCAAAACCCAATATCTTGGCTGTAGTTTTTCGTTTTTGTTGGATTCCCTTTAAAAATGCATTGCGATGGTACTCCCTCCTTTCCGGTTTATAGGGCTCATCTCCAAAATTTCAGATTTCCATTATACTAGGCTCATTTTGAGTCTAGTTGAGTTAAAGTGCTTTGAGTCTCACACCATATCTCTACCTAATAATAAAGCGGCTATTGCTTTTGTCAGAAAACCCGTCGCGACCGTTTTGCAAAAAGGTCCCTATAGTTTTAGGTAATCAACCCGCAGTACGCTTTTAAGTCAAAACGAATCATTTTTTTTGTTTTGCAAAAAAGGCCCAATGGTTTGGGGTATTCATCATGCGGTCCTTTTAAGTGGATAACGCCCCCCACGCCCGTCCTGCTCCTCACCTTTCGCGGTGGTCCGGTGGCTGCGCTCCGCGAGGTGGAAGATGGATGGGGAGAAGAGGGGCGGGGGCAGGGATGGGGAGGGAATGGTACAGGGGCGGGGGTGGGCCGGAGCTTGCGGACTTGTGAATCGGGTATGCAGCGAGGCTGCTGGCCGGATCTGAAGCACGATGCCATGGCACGTCCTCTACTTCAGCACCGACAGGGGGGTGTTGCTGCTCTGGCCAGCCACCACGGCTGCACACTCCAGGAGACCCCCACGGCCTGCTACGTAGCATAGGGCGACGACAACGACGGGTGACGGTTCAGCAAGAAGCCGACGAGAACAACCCTTCTACGAGTTGATACAAATTGGCTGCCGGTTTGTGCAGGCTGCTGCTACCACCTGCCAACGAGGAAGGAACCAAAGAACAGAAATTGGTTGCCGGCTTGTGCAGCAACGGAGTAGCCTGAAGACCCCTCCGACACTACCAGCAGTCTTTGTGTAATAAAAAGAGGGGAGGGAGAGATCGACGGAGGAAGGAGGAGGAATTAGTATAGCTATCCTTCCTATGGCACAACAATCTGGTTGGACGCCATCTCATATTAGTAAATCAGTATGCTATTGCTGCTATCAATATGCTTATCTAAAGATAGGGTTGTTCACCAAATTAGTTGACTAGGATTCATGTCCCCTGTTCCGAACTAGCACCCCAAGTAATTCTATTCTTAATTGATCCATTTTTATGTCATCATGAAACTTAATCTCTACCAAATGTAATTGCTTTACAACGAAGAATGTCAACTCATTTTGTCCCGTTGCAACGCACGGGCATTTTTGCTAGTTTAATTCATAGAGATAAGGGAAAGCAAATTAGCGGCCATGCATGCATCTTTTTCTACATGCATCATGCAAGTCCAATGAAAGGGAGGATGCTATATTTATTGCCTTGAAAATTGAATATGTGAGAAACGTTTCATTAGCTAGTTAGAACTAGTGTCATCCACTCACAGTTCACCTTGGTTGATGAGATTTCAGATTTGAGCCCTATAAACCGAAAAGGAGGAAGTATTTTATAAATGAAGTGTTAGAGGACTGTTTTGGCTCCGAAGAATAGCAACGCTTCGCCAATGACTTCTGAAGGTAAGATTTCGTGTTTGACTTTTTTTCACATGTCACAATGCTAAAGTTTTCCACATAAAAGTTTACGGAGGAATTTAAATGTAACCAAGAACACACAATTTTTTTTGAATTTTTTACATTTGGAAAAAGCATTTTTGACGCGCGGAGTCATGTGCTTATCGGAGGCGAATTTTGGATTTCCAAAGTGTTGGGTCCCTTCTTCTATTGTCAAAAACAAGGTGTTAAAAGAAAAAAGAAACGTAAACTGTGTAGACAGAACCATTGGTCCGCCGCTTCCGTGACACGAGCAGACGACCGGCGGTTGAGCTGGGCGTGTGAGTCAGACCGGGAGGAACCATCCGGATCCGTCCCGTCCCGTTCCTTCCTTCCTTCCGACCCACGGCGAGCGAGGAGACCCACCTCGCCGTCTCACTCCCGTCCCACCGCCGCCTCCTTCCCTCGCCGGCGCCCCCGAATTCGAACCGGCGCGCATGGCGAGGCCGGACGAGAGCTGGGCGCGGAGCACCTCCCCGGGGGACGACGCGTCCACGAGCCACGCGCCCCACCCGGAGGGCGCCTCGCCGGACTCGCTGCGGAACACGCCGTCCAACATCGCCAGGCTCGAGGACGCGATCGAGCACTGCGCCGCCCGCCGCAAGTACCTCGCTCGCACCAAGAGCCCCTCCGACGGCGAGGACGTCCGCTGGTACTTCTGCAAGCTCCCCCTCGGGGACAGAGGTGTGCCTCCCTCCCTCCCTCCCCCCTCCCCTCCTGCTTACTCCAAACGACCCAGTTTCATATACTAGAGGCCTGCTAATTAATCTGATGCGTCGTACTCACCATCGGTGCCCTGGTTCTCCGATCCCATGATCACCTGACGCTAATTGGGTTGTAGGTTTCATGTGAACCAGCATCTGATTGGACTCTTAACGAATGGCGTGATGTAATGCCAAAACACACGTTTGTGCGGTCCCCTAAATCTGCTACTTGGGCTCGTAATTTATGATCCATGCAGCGGCCATCAACAAGCTACTTTACAGTGTTTGTTAATAGTTCGTGTGAAGTGAACTGCTGAATTAACGATGTGTGAAGTTAAACCTGTTGCTGAACTGACCCTTGATGGTCTTGTGTGGTTGCCTGTTGATGCAGTGCTCTCTGCTTCAGTTCCACGGATGGAGATAGTTGGGAAAGGAGACTATTTCAGGTTCAGCATGAGGGACTGCTTGGCATTGGAGGCGTCTTTCTTAGAGGTAACTACTTTAATGCTGATTATTTACTTCTGAATGTTTATTCGCAAGATCACATAAGCTGTAGTGACTCCGCTATAGCTAGCTGCAATGCCGCAACTTTTGAAATACAGTTCACTTAGAAGCAATAACATTGGCAGCACAAGGGATTCCATTGTGTTATTCTAGGTTTGGGCTGTGCTAGTTTATTTTCTTTGACTTGGTTTATTTTCTAGTCTGTATCCCCTTTATAATGTAAGGGGGGCTATAATCTTCATATTTGTTATATCATCATTGTATTACTGGTTTGTAGAGAGAGGAATCGCTGCTGGGGTACTGGTGGAGGGAGTATGCAGAATGCAGTGAAGGGCCAACAGGTTCCTTGGTTAAAGCTGATATGTCAGACTCTGAATATTTGTATAAGGTGGAGGAGGAGAGGGTTGGCGTTCCTGTGAAAGGTGGACTCTATGAGGTTGGTATTTTTATCTAGTATATCCGTCACTACTCATACGCTACCAGGCTCTCTTCTTCATTTGCAAAAGACTTACGTATCTATCATCCATATTACATTCTACATAGTGTATGCAGTTATGACATTATTTTTTCACTAGCTAACATACTTGAAAGTAAAAAAAAAATCAATACCATATTACAGCCATATAACAATACTAGCAGGCAGAAGGCGCGGCAGCACGCCGTGCCCTTGGCTGAGCCCCCGCGCGTGTGTTTTTTATTTTTTATTTTAAAGTAAGAGAAGAGGTGGCAGTGGTATTGGGGTAGAGCTGATTGCGAGGAAATCTTTTTTTGACAGATTCCAGAAATTTTCATTACACATTAGCAGACCATGAAAACATAATTCTAATCTGCAATCAGTTGTTTACTCTTTGACACTTCCAACTTCTGTATAGCTATCAAAATCTGATGCATCATTAACAGAAATTCAATGCGTATATCTCCGCGAGAAGTTAACTTTATAATCGTTGTAAGTACAGAATCAAACTATCTTACTACGTATTAGCCTAGGAAGTCTGCAGCATGATCATCATAAGAAAAGCAGTACCATAGAGAATGCCATTTACTTGAATGGATATCTTTCCAGATGGAAGGTAACGTATAATGTTGGAGGATGGATATGCACTTAGAAGTGTACAACAATCAGTTACAAGTCAGTGGGTTTCTCATCTCTACCAAATAAGTAAGGCCAAAAAAGCTAAATGAGCACAGCTACCCCACAACCTAATTAGTCGACTGTCAAACTGTGCTTGATTGAATGCTTTAGTTTGTCATCCAGAACATGTACTTCTAAAAGAGAAACCTAGAACATTTGAAAATAAAACAGAGGAACACTAAGAGATTGATAAATGAGAAGACCTCGTAAACCAACTTTAAGCAACTATACTGCTTCAGTGTAAGGTGGTCAATCATCTGCCAAGCAATAGTAGCAGGAGATTTTTGTCTGTATAGAAACATATGTTGAATTTGCGAGGTTAAAGCAAAACGATGTGCATAACATATACTAGCATTATTCATGTTCCGCTGAACTAAAGTGTCAGAAAAGAAACAGATATATTAGTAGTATATTCAAGAATATATTTTAAGGGGAATCATTACCATATAATCAATTGTAAGTTTCCTTCAGTACACAGATTTGAATTAGGTGTTAGGACTTGTAACATTTCTCGGTTTCTTCGCTATCACTATCCATAAGAAAAAGAACTTAGTGCCCCTTTGTTGTAACAGTCTGGCCTAAATAATCGGTGATGACCCCAACCTAAAACACTTTATGGGCTGCGCTGCAGCAGAGGTTATCAAATTTATTAAGAACTGGTAGAACATCAAGTAGGGTTATCAAACTGGAATTGATTTGTTTGATGACCTAATTTCTGTAAGGCTGGGTTGTTGGAAGAAACTTAGTATGTTAGCATCTTAGTCATGGAACAATATGGTAGTGGGTAGGAGCGATTACAAAAGGAAAAATTCCAGACACTATTAATTAGTAACAACACCAATTTGGCTAATCACACCAGTAAATTTAATCAGGGATGAAATCACATTATCTTTTTCTTATACAACATGAAAGTGTACATGAATTAGTTACTTGTGGATATATGTTATTGTATTGAATTATAAGTAGAACTTGTAGAATCATAAAGCAGGGCATAGTTTTTTTTCTTCGAGAAAACCCAATTGAGCTTGCGTTTCATTGCATTGAAACGAGAGAGTTGAGGTTACATTCCTCCTAAGAGGCGGTTACAGTGTCCGTATGAATGGACATCCCATGTTTGGGGGGTAATGGCTCTAAGCCAAAGCAGGGCATAGTTGTTGTATTGAATTACTCCCTCCGTTCCTAAATATAAGTCTTTTAAGCGATTTTACTAAAGGACTACATACAGAGCAAAATGAGTGAATCTACATTCTAAAATATGTCTATATACATCCGTATGTAGTCCTCTAGTGAAATCTCTAAAAAGACTTATATTATGGAACGGAGGGAGTATAAGATAGTACATTCAAGCAACTGTGAACTATTCAACATATGAAGGGAAACATATTACTTACCATTGCACTTGCTTAGTTTCAGACTGGAAGCCGGCAGCATATCCACATTAGTAACACCTGACATAGAATTCAAGTAGGCTTTCAATGCTAGGTCAATAACAATTTTGTAAGGAGGTCATCCCTTCTATTTGAAAACTCTCTCCTTATTAATCCAACAATTACTTTCTGGGATAAACTCATAGAGAAACTTGTATATTGTACAATGGAGTTCCTCGTAAAACTTAGCAACAGTTAAAGTTTTCATTTACTCGTCGACTGTCCTGGAGACCCTTGGCTTGGAATTTGATGACTACGCGTACCTCCTTGTGCTCGATACTCGCGGCGGAATCTTGTTGGCCTAGAAGAGCCGCGAGGTGTCTATCACCGATCCTCTTTTCACGGCAAACCCCTAACCGCCCAGGTCTCCCATCCCTCCCGTGCTCGCACGCCGTGGTGGCTCACTATTGTCTATGGGCCGTAACAGGACGCCGACAAAATCGTAGTTCTGCAAGAGCTACGCGACTGCACCGGACCTTGGATGGTCTATGGCGATTTCAACCTCATATATCGCGAACATGAAAAGAACAATGGCCATCTGAACCGCCGCATGATGGGGCGCTTCCGGTGCGTCCTCAACGACATCGTGCTCAAAGAGGTTTACCTCAAGGGGCGTCAATACACCTGGTCGAACGAGTAATCCCCGCCGACGCTTGTCCATCTCGATCAGGTCCTATGCATTGCGGACTGGGAGGAGCTTCACGGGAGTGCCATCTACGATGCCTTGCCTTCGTCGTGTCTGACCACAGTCCTCTGCTGCTAGACTGCTCGCCGATGCCACCTACCCACCGGCGGTTCCACTTTGAGGAATTCTGGACCCGGATGGACGGCTTCCAGGACATCATCACGGCGGCTTGGCACTCCGTCCATGATGCCGACCCCTTCCGACGGCTCATGCTCCGACTACGGGCCACTGCATGCAAACTAACAAGCTGGAGCTCATGAACGACTGGCAACGTACGACTCAAGCTCCTGGTATCTCTAGAGAATTACTCCACCGGCTCGACACTGCATAGGAGCAACGCGACCTATCCGTGCACGAAGATTGGTTGCATCGGCAGATCAAGGCATCATATCTCGGTCTGGCTTCCCTTGAGCGCACCATTGCCCGACAACGCGCCCGCCTCGCGAACCTCAAGGGCGACGATGCCAACACGTGGTTCTTTCATCGACAGTGCATGTATCGAGGTTAGAAGAACAAGATCCATGACCTCCTTGTCAACGAGGCAGTGATCACCGACCCCTCGGACATGGCTGTTGCGGCCTATGCGCATTTCGACGCGCTCCTGGGCTTGGAGATGCCGCGTGATTGTACCCTCGACCTCTCGGAGCTCATCACCCTTGTCGGCTTGGAGGACCTGGACACCCCCTTTTATGTCGAGGAGATTTGGCAGGCGGTTAAACGGCTCCCTGCACGCAAAGCCCCCGGCCCTGACAGCTTCACGTCCGAGTTCTTGCGCACGTGCTAGCCCACCGTCCGGCAGGACTTCGTCGACGTCTTCTGCCAGCTTTACGAGCCGCGTGGGCGTGGCTTTAGCTGCCTCAACCAGGCGCTACTCATCCTGCTTCCCAAGCGCTCGAACGCGCAGGCCCTACGACTACAGGCACATAAGCCTCATCCACTTGGTTGCCCAGATCATCGCTAAGGTCGTGTCGTTGCGCCTTTTCCCCAAGCTCAACTCCCTCGTCAACGCGAGTCAGAACGCTTTCATCCCTGGTCGCAGCCTACATGACAACTTCATCCTCGTACACCAGTCTGCCCGCCTGCTGCATCAGCTTGGCGCCCCACGCTGCCCGCCTGCTGCATCAGCTTGGCGCCCCACGCTTGTTCCTGAAGCTGGACTTGGCATGCGCCTTCGACTCGACTAGATGGCCATTCCTGTTCGATGCCCTTTGCCAATATGGCTTCGACACCCGGTTCCTAGATTGGCTGGCCATCCTATTCTCCTCGGCAAGCACCAGAGTGCTCGTCAATGGAGAACCAGGCCCACCAATTTGGCATAGATGTGGGTTTCGCCAGGGCGATCCGCTATTGCCCCAGCTCTTCGTGCTCGCGGTTGATACCACTAGGCCGTCTGCTCCGTCGAGCCACCGAGTTAGGCGTACTACAACAGCTTCACCCACGATGCCAGATGCCATCGGTTTCCCTCTACGCGGATAACATGATCCTCTTTTGTCACCCAACTTTGAGCGACATCTCTGCCGTCAAGAGCATCCTGCAGCTATTTGGAAGCGCCTCGGGCCTCCAGGTCAACTACTCAAAGAGCCCGGCCACCTTGATTCGCAGCGATGCGGATGCGGCTGCGCCCGTTGTTCAGTTGCTGGGCTGCCCTATTGCCGAGCTGCCCATTACCTATTTGGGCATTCCTCTGATGCTGCGTCGGCCTTCCGCTGCCCAGCTACAAGCCCGTCGTCAACAAGATCGCCCACATGCTCCCTTGCTGGAAGGCGCATCTCATGAACAAAAACGGCTGCCTTGCATTCGTGAAGGCCGTCCTCAGTGCGACCCCTATACATCAACTACTAGCACTGGCGCCCCCAAGAAAATCATCAAGCCGTACGAGAAGATCCAACGAGGCTTCCTTTGGGCCGGGCGCGCTCACGCAAACGGCGGGCACCGCCACGTCAACTAGCAACGGGTTGCCCCGCCGACCCCCCTTGGCGGCTTTGGCGTCCGCGACCTCGCGCCCACCAGCCTTGCACTGTGCACACGATGGTTCTGGTTCAGCCGCACGGACACCAGCGAAGCATGGGCGGGCCTACACCCGCAATTCTCCGACAAAGAGCACACATTGTTCTTCACCTCCACTGTCATGCAACTGTGAAATGGCATGGACGCCCTCTTTTGGGAGGATCGTTGGATTGGCGGATGCTCCATCCGCGAAATCGCTCCGCTCCTATACGCGTGCATCCCTAAAGCACCGTCGCAAGATCAGGACCGTCCAGAGGGGCTAGAGGCCAATCGTTGGGCGCAAGACATCCATGGCACAGTGGGCATCAACGAAATCAGACAATACCTCCAACTTTGGCACATGATAGACGGCACGACCCTCTCTGGCGAGCCAGATTGCCTCACCTGGAGATGGAGTGCAAATGGTGGCTACTCCGCCAAGTCGGTCCACACAGCCACTTTCGCCGTCTCCACAACTTGCGCCACCTGGAAGCTCACTTGGAGAAACTGAGCGCCGACGCGCGTCCGCTTCTTCTATTGGCTCGCCCACCTCGACAGATGCTGGACCGCAGACCGGTTTGCCCTCCGCGGGCTTCAACACCTTGCGCGATGCCCCCTCTGTGACCAGGTGCACGAGACCATGTGCCACCTCATCCTCACCCGCCCCTTCGCTCGACAGATTTGGCATGAAGCGCTAAGCTGGCTATGGATCCCATGCTCCCCACCAAGACAACGAGCCCTCGCTTCACGATTGGTGGCATTCGGCACGACAATCCGTCCCAATGCCCATGCGCAAGGGCCTTGGCACCACAACCCTCCTCGTCCCATGGATGATATGGAAACACCGCAACGACCATGTTTTCAATGGAGGACACCCATCGGTGAACACCCTGCTTACGAAGATTAAGAGGCCGCCCTTTGGGCAAGCGCTGGCGCTCTAGGGCTTAAAGCCATAACCCCTCAAACATGGGATGTTCATTGATTTGGAACCTGTAACCGCCTACTGGGAGGAATGTAACCGCAACTCTCCCTCTGTTCAATGCAATGGAACGCAATCTCTCTTGCGTTTTCTCGAAAAAAAGTTGGGATCAATTCAACCCCAACCATGATACAACGACAGTTTATACTACACTTTGTAAGTAGCACTAACGTACAATCTTTTTCTGCTTATGAGCTAATGGCCTACATCATGTAACAATGGTGGTTGTGAACTTGTACGTTAAACTGGAACAATATTTTGCCAGTACTAATATAAGATTCTCTAGAACAGTGTAAATGCAACAACAATTTTAATTCAAAATAGTGTTTTTATTTGCGTTTATAAGATATTTTCTGTAGTTCGAGACAGGATTCCCAAAGAAAATGGTTCAATTTACCATGCTAGGAGGGGGGATGGGGGACCGGCGCCAGGAGGGAGATGGAGGACGGGCTCCTCTACCTCGGCTACATGGAGGGGAGATGGAGGACGGGCTCCTCTACCGCCAGGAGGGGAGATGGGCCTTGGGTGTGAGCTGAAGGAGAGATGAGGACCGGTGATGGGAGCAAGCCCTTCTATACTCGCTTATGGCGGTGGGTGGCATGAAGGAAGATAGGGAGCGGCGGCGGAAGAAGAAAGGGGAGAGATTAGAGATGAGGAAGAATAAACGGGAGAGGTCTTCGAGAGTACGTAGAAGAAAGAGGAAGAATATTCGGCCTAAGTGTGGATTCCTTTTGACGTTGAGTCAAAGCGGTGATTGAATGACAGTGAACCAACCAAACCAACACCCATAAAAACTGGTAGCAAACACTGGGGAAAAACCGGCAGTAAACTAGATGAAAACCGGGGACACGTGTCGCTAGGGAAAGAACTCCCGCCCAGCCCTGGAACACATAGGAGGCACCCTAGCTAGCCATCATAAACCTTTTATATATTCTATAGTTTTCAATCATTCTGGTGTTACTTATTGCTCCTACCCGGTCAATAATTATACTGCAGGTTGATTTGATGAGGCGCCATTGCTTCCCTGTATATTGGAATGGTGAGAATAGACGCGTTTTGAGAGGCCACTGGTTTGCTCGAAAAGGAGGTCTTGATTGGATTCCCTTGCGTGAAGATGTTTCTGAACAACTTGAGTTAGCATATAAGTGCCAGGTATGAAAATGTGCCGTGTATTTACTCTTTAGCAACATTATCATGTAAATGTGCTGTGTCTTTATTCTTTAGCAACATTATCGGGTAAACTGTGATATTCGGGATCAATACGCTGTCTTCACTGTTCTGGATAGTACTCTTATAGTTTCGACTAGATAATGTACATAACCAAACTTGCTTCACTAGTCGTCGGGAATAATACTTGGCCAGCACTGCTGTAGAAAAAAAATACCCAAACCTGTTTCACTACAGAGTGTAAATTAGTTCAGTGGGTTGTGAGCTTAATTCTGAACAGCGGGTATCATGTTAATGATGGCAAACAATGTTAGTTAACTATATGTGCGATGGGAGGGGGGGGGGGGGAGGGGATATACCATTTCGGTCGAATAAAAGTTATCATGGTACAGTGTTTGGGTTTTCAATATCCATACTTCCTTTCCTGGTTCAGAAAACAGTTGAACACCCTATCATTGTCAAAATAGGTCTGGCATCGTCGTAAATTTCAACCTTCAGGCTTGTTTGCTGCGCGGGTCGATCTCCAAGGAAGTACACCGGTATGTAATTTTCCAATAATCTCTTCTGAAATAGAAAAAGTTGGATGAAGGCTGAAGTATACTTTGTGCAGGGATTGCATGCCCTTTTTACAGGAGAGGATGATACTTGGGAAGCTTGGCTTGTCTTTGATACAGGTCCTAAACTAGGCAGCAACACAATCAAATTAAGGCGTGGTTTCTCTTCTTCTGGATCTGCAAATCCTACCCAGGTGAGCAACCATGTTACAGTGTTGTAATGTTATGTGTGTATATCAAGTGCTCCTGACCTCACTTTATGAATGGATTAGAGAAGTCAAAATTGTTTTATCGACCGAAATGATGAGATACCTGAACTGTTTATATTCTGTCTTGTCAAATATTGATGTTTATTGCCCATTTGGTTTATGAGCACAAAATATTGTCTGCGATCTGTTTTACACTTTGGCTGCAGAGTTGTATGATCCAACATCAAGAAGGATTCGCAAATTAGTTGAAGTTGTATTGTATTTATTGTGTTGGCTACTGGAATGTAGTTTGATTTAGCACCTCTTGAGATGGCTAAGGACTATATGAGGTTTGATAGACGTACTATAAACTGCAGAGCTGAACATCCTGATTTCATCACTCACTAGCTGTGATGTTGCATCAGTTCTTGCGGCAAAAAAGGAGCCAATTCTTTTTGGACGATTTTCTGTCTTTTTAAATCTTAGTGTTTATTGCTCATCTATATAATTCTAAGTAGATGATCCCATTTTCGAGCACATGCAAGCCATCCACATTCCATTTTCAAGCACATGCAAGCCCTTCACATAATCAAGCACATGCAAGTCCTCCACATCATCAATTTTTATTCTTTTATTTTTTCAGCAATAAATAATTCAACTAAAACAGAAGGTCACAAGGCACTATAAAGTGCAGTACTCTCCATTTGTTATTAAATCTGCTACCGTTCACATGGCGAGAATGTGGAGGGGTGTTATTATCATACATCCTAATTTTATACTCGATAGATATTATCTAGTTTGGTTTATGAGCCCACGATGTTTGGACATCGAGGCATATCAGGATTTTGATAAAGATGCTAAAGTTGCATCTTATTTGCTCTTAAGATGAACTGTGGACATACATACTATGGACTGCATAGCTGAAAGTTGTAATCTCGTCACTTACTAGTTACTAGTCAGATTGTTGCATCAGGTTTTGCAGCTAAAAGCAGCCAAGCCTTTTTTTGCGCTTATTTCGTAGTGCAATCATACTGTTCTTGCTCAGTTTGAGATTCCGTATCAGCACCGGTCACCTGCTAGACAAATCTAGAATGACTGAATGAGAACCTGCCACCTTTTACGGGGGTTCTCTTTGTAATCTTTGAGCTATCTTCTTATTTATGTGAATATGCCTCAGTGTCTGCATTGTGTATAATTGTTCTCTGATTCTCTGCCAGGATGAGTTACGTCAACAGAAAGAAGAGGAAACAGATGATTACTGTTCTCAGGTATTTATTGTTTCAGACATCTATTCTCTTGTCACAATAGTCTTTATGATATTATCTCCCAAGCAAAGGATTTATATAATACACATTTATTGCAGAAAAATAGTTTATAGTATTATGCTCCACTGGAATATTTGGCTCATCTGAATTCCATTCTGCATCTATCAACACCCTTCATGTCATCAGAGATTTTCTTATATGTTCTATAATAATATATAGACATATGGCTAGCATGTAAGATACCAGTGGGTGTTTGGTTCGAAGAATGCTCCCGTGTCTTTGCTTGCTCGAGGTAAGGAATGAATCAGTTCATCACCATACCACCCCTCACGAGCACTCATTCTCTTAGAGAAACGAGAAATGTGGTCGAATCACTAAATTATGGTTTTTTTTTCGAAGACAAATTATGGGTGTTAGAAAGACTAGAAATGTAGTCGAATCAACAAAATTATGGGTTGGCCCCATGATGGCCCAATCCATCTGAGTATGAGATGGTTCCTCAAACCAAACATATACCATAGAAGGATGTGAGCATTATATGCTAAGTGAAATAGAGTGCACCTGTACATAATTGTCCTTGAATGTACTTGACGTGGTTTTAGTTCACTTATTTTGGGACGGAGGGAGTAGTATTTATCCCATAGTTTCAAATTGCTTAACCTTAGCCATCCACCTTACATCTGTGATTGCCACATTCATGGAAGATATAAGGTTTCCGTGTTTCCCCTTACATGCACGTTTAAGGAAATTCCCATGAACTTCAAAAAGTCTTCTGTTGAAGTAATTTTAGTTGCTGATGTATGTTATTATCTCTTAATAGGTTCCAGTTGGTCATTTGGTATTCATGGTTCATGGTATCGGACAGAGATTGGAGAAAGCTAATCTTGTTGATGATGTAGTCGATTTCCGCCGTGTGACCGCTAACCTAGCCGATAGATACTTAACTCCTTATCAAAGAAGTACACAGAGGGTCCTATTCATTCCCTGTCAGGTAAGAGATTTTCGGAACTCAAAGTTACCACTTCTGATCTGTGGAAATCTCTACCATTGTTATTCATCATTGATTGCCTTATTGCAAAGGACAAAACAGTTGACCTGGCTATATAGCATGATAAAGGAAGCTTGTATCCTGGTTCATGCTTGCTGAGTCAACATACAATCTCATTTTAAACAACTTAATCATCCACTGAAACTTAAACATGTTCATCGTGTTACTTTTGAATTGTGACTTCTATGTTTCATTAATTTATATGGCAGATTGGTATTGATCATTTATATGTTCAGGCAGATATAGTTATTTAGTTAATTACATCAACTGTAGCTTATGTGTGTAGCCAAGTATATTGCACTTGCAGAGCAGCATCCTGATATGAAATCCTGTTTCATCTATGTTGGCGACTTTTATGTTTACTAGCAATGATTATTATTGCAGTGGAGGAAGAGTTTGAAGCTCGGTGGTGAAAACACAGTCGAGAAGATCACTTTGGATGGAGTTAAAGGTCTTCGCGTAGCATTAGGCGCCACCGTTCATGATGTTCTATATTACATGAGTCCTATCTACTGCCAGCATATAATTGACTCGGTATTTTTCTTTATCGTCACTATTTCTAGTTATTTTCCATTGTTTCCTTGATTTCTTTTTAGTGGTAGAACATATTTTTAGTAGTCTAGTTTCAAAAATTGGCGTTCGAGTATCTTTTGATTCTTATATTCTACTTCAAAATTTCTACATTAGAACATGGAACCCACACAAAGCTCATGTCATATGTTGGGTGGAGGATAAAGCAAAGTGACGTAATTATGAAACAAAAGCGTGGTCGCTTTTCAAGGAAAATTCAGATATAAACCAACTGCTAATTTGTGACATGGAGTAGTATATGAGTCAGATCAGTTCTTTTTTGTTACAAATTTGTGTGTCATGATAGTTTGGGAAAAAAAATCATGGCCGTGTTTTTTTTGCTGCATTTTTTAGGAGGTAGAAAGGGTCGAACCATCACCCTGTTCACCAAGTCTTTTTAAGTAAACGATAATGATTAACAATTCAAATTTATAACAGGTTTCGGGTCAGCTGAACCAGCTGTATATGAAATTTCTGAAGAGAAATCCTGGTTACAGTGGAAAGGTTTGCTGTTCATTTCTTGCACTACAATTCTTATTCTGATTGCACTTCTTTTCTGTTGGTTAAATAACTGCTTGCCTTGTTTTTTTGGCAGGTATCATTATATGGCCATTCGTTGGGAAGTGTTCTAACGTATGATATACTTTGCCACCAAGAATCCCTTTCCGCCCCATTTCCAACAGATTATTTTAATATGGAAATTTTGTCCGATGAAGGCCAAGTAGGAAAAGGACCTAACACAATTGATGTTCATGACTCTGGTGTAAAAGAGCATGATACTTCTTCCACTTCAGGGCATTCATGTGTAGATAATGTAGATCATGTGGATGAAGAGAGCACCAGAAGTGATCATTCACTTACATACAAGACTGTTCTGCCATGTGTGCTTGAAAATGTGCCAAACAATGATGATGCACTTGAATCACCTATTCCAGTTGATGGGGTGCAGTCTGAAGTCGAAAATCAGGTTGAAAATCATCATATGGCACATACTGAAGGAGCTGCTCCAGCTGTAAGCACAAAAGATGCTGACGAGTGCATTACAAGATCCACCAAGGAACTCCATGAGGCCCCTGACAAAGACAGATTAATCTCATCACTAGAAGAAGAGGTGTGGATCTATTGAATTTGGCTAAATTTTACTACATCCTTATCATCTAGGATCTATCTAATTGCATAAGAAGGCTCACAAATATATGATCGAAATTGAAGAACTTGTTTTAGAACCCAAAATTTAGGGTGTTATCTTGGAGCACCAACTGTGCGAATTTAATTTGCATATTGTGTTGATGCCTAGATTTCTATGTTGACTGCAGGTGAGCCATCTTAAAGCTAAACTAGCGGAACTTGAGCGGCAGAGTGATTTAGTGACTCAAAGCATCAGTAGTGTTCAGTCTCATCAAGGTAACTCGTTGCTTTTGTTCCATGAAGTTTCTTTGGATACTGTATATGCTTGTATTTGTGAAGGTTTAATCAGATATTTATGTATATTATTGCCAGATAAAGATACTAATGATACAGTGAGCCTAGCATCAGGCAAACTTAACATAGGGCAAGGTAGCACAAGTCAGTCCTACAGACCACGTATTAGATACACTAAACTAAATTTTAAGGTAAACTATCCTTGTTATTGTTCAATGATGCTTCTATTTTTTGATGTGTTTATACCATCGTCACATCATTTTTTGATACTCAGGTTGACACATTCTTTGCTGTTGGATCTCCTTTGGGAGTCTTCTTGTCGCTGAGGAACGTTCGTATTGGTGTTGGTATGTACTCCCTCCGTCCCAAAATAAGTGTCGTTGATCTAGTACAATTTTTTTACTAATTTAGTACTAAATCTGTGACACTTATTTTGGGACGGAGGGAGTAGCATTTTTGACTAAAATATACTTTGCCACAGCAGTGCTGACACTATTTTGTGGTTTATATAGTTTTCCACAGTACTACTCCTATATTTAGGATTAAATTATATCACCATGTATTTATAAATCAGTATTTATCTTATGTTACAAAACTGTCAGCATTTGGATACAGATTTGTGTATTGAGAAAGTACTAGAAAAAAATATCATCTGTGCTGTGTTTAGGACAGCATAGAGCCATAGACCAAGGCCAGTGAAGGCTGTAAAACTAAATGCAGGGCTCCACAACACTTTCTTTTCAGTGTTTCAGCCCCTCAATGCCTCCAGAGCGCTTTTCCTCTGAATGAACTGAAATCATGGCCTTCTGTATAGATGCATTGTTGTGTCCCTCTGCTCTATTAACATGGATGGTGTCTTCCTCTATGCATCTATGTTCCTGGTGTATCACTAGTGTCTTGATGACTCATTTTGGAGAGGTCTATGGGGAACCTTAACCCACCTTATGATTTGTCATTGCCCCTGGCAACTGGCAGTTGATGATCTGCTATCTTATTTCTGAAACTCGTAGCTTCTTTGTTAAAGGCAGGGGACAAGATTATTGGCAAGACAAGAACGTTGTTGAAGAAATGCCATGCTGCAGGCAGATGTTCAATGTTTTCCATCCTTTCGATCCTGTAGCATACAGGTTTGTAGCTTCCTTGCATATTATCGTTTTAACCTTGTGTTTAGAGAGCTGTCCAAAGATGCAATATCATAATGGATCTAAATAACGCCAATCTGGTATGAATTAACATGTTACATAAGCTTCACCACTTTTGTTGAATGTCCCAGAACGGACTAAGGTTTGTCGCTTTTTAGATATGTTCCTTTATTTTACTGGAATATAATGCACTTATCTGTTGCAAAGTGGGGAACATGGCACATAAGTCTAGGTCGGTTTTTGTTGCAGAGTTGAACCACTTGTATGTGAAGATTATGTGAACAAGCGCCCCGTTGTTATACCCTACCATAGAGGCGGAAAGAGGATACATGTTGGAGTGCAGGTGGGTTTTATGTCATTTAACCGAACTCACAAAGGAGCATGTCTGTTTCTGACTTGAGGCCGATTTGTCTCTTATATACCTAATTTGGTTTGATATGTTACAGGAGTTCACAGAAGGTGTTGCTGCACGTTCTCAGGCTATTGCCCGTCAATTCAAGTCATTGAAGGTCTGCTCTTTATTCCGATATGCTTATATGGATTTAGTGCATAGAGTTTTAAAACAGTTATGTGAATCTGGGTGGGGTTTGATATATTAACCTTCGATACATGTGAATGATAGAGAAGCGCGCGGCTCTTACCTGATGAGTTGGTTTATTTGCTCTGTTTAGGTCAAAGCGGTAGCTGCCTTGTTATCACTGAGCAAAAATGACACGGAAGGTAATTGGTACATCAGTTTTTGTTAGCTTCTACACATTCTGAGCGAGAAACAAGCAGTGTTCTGATCAATTGTTGTTATTTAGAGGACGATGAGAGCACGAAGGAGGAGGAGAGATCATATGGTTCCATGATGATGGAAAGGCTGACTGGTTCACCGGATGGTCGAGTTGATCATGTGCTTCAGGTTATTAAGCTCTTGCAGTTCTTCTACTCTTTGTATTGGTGTGTAGTGTTGCTTACTTTAGTCATTAAAATTAACGTGCTCCACTGTGCACGTGAATGGTATTGTGCAATTGCTTTCGCATAAGCCATGTTGTAGCTCGGCGCACACCCGCATGTGTTCTTAATTCTCATCTAAGATTTTCAAAAGGCAGCTCAGGACATTCGGGTGGTGGACAACATGCACCCACTGGCAAGCTAATAAATATGTCGCTGGGTCCCCAGTCCCCTCCTGTCAACTTGACCCACTTTCCCCTCGGCTTTTCCATTTTGACTGAACTAGTTCGCCTTTTCTGATTGCATTTGCAGTGAGTCAAATATTTCAGAGCTTACAGTCTTAATAATGTAACTGCAGGAGAAAACATTTCAACATCCATATTTGTCCGCTCTGGGATCTCATACGTGAGCTCATTCATCGGTTATGTTGGTTTCCATTTGTGTTTCCTCATGTCTATTTCACTTTTTTAACAAGCCTCTGGATTGATTTCTGTAGCAACTACTGGCGAGATCATGATACCGCTCTCTTCATTATCAAACATTTGTACCGTGATATACCTGAAGAGCCTCCAACTGATGGAACTGGAAGTGCACCCATTAGACTGTTCTATGTGAGGGATCCAATTGCTGAAGACACGCCCCTGACATTTTCAGACAACTCCTCAGTCAAGGAATTCTCCAGAAAGGTCAAAACTTATTCGAGAAAAGGGGATGATGATGCAAACTGCGAAGCTTCTTGATGGTATGTTGAGATGTTAGCCTATTTTTTCATCTATCTTCTAGCATTCTACATATGTACTCCTTCTGTACCTAGTACCTAAATACTTGTAGTTGAAAAAAAACTAGACTAATTCTTTCCAACTACAAATATTTAGGTACAGAGGGAGTAGGTTGGACTGTTGGGTGAGAAGTTTCAGTAAGTCAGTACGTACATAACGGGCGCATATGTTGTCGAACCCCGAGAGAACCCATGCGTAGGGTTTCATTTTGCTGTATTTACCCCTCTAAATCTTCTATTGACTGCTAGCTTTTTAACTATAACTCCTACTCCCTCCTGCCCCATTTAATTGACTTGATGCATTCACATGTCCATTCGCCATTCGCCATTAACACTGATCGTTGCGACAGTTAATTAGGGACGGAGGGAGTAGTTGATTGTTTGCGTCCAGTATGTTAGTCCATATGATCACCGGCTTGCTTTCAACGAAGACTAATGTTTTATTTTCTGTTCAGGTAACCACTGTATGTTGCAACGTGACATCGTCTTTGCGATTTTCACCTAGCAAAAGTGTTCCGCGAAAAGAAAAAACCCTGAGCAGAAGCGTGATGTACATAAAAAGCACCTGCATAAAGGGACGCATTGCACCGTTACGGACAAAGTGGGGATACATTGCTGGTATGCATCCTTGTCACTTTGTTGGCACCACAGATCAGAGTCAGAACACATTTGCGGGTGAATGGATGTTGCACATAGAATTATGGGCCGGCACATGATGTGTATAACTTGTTTGCCTGTATCTCAGGCAGTAATTTTGTACATGTACAGATAAAAGGGTGTGTGTGTGTGTGTGTAAAAAAGAGCTGATTAGTTTTAAGCAGTTGAAGAGCAGGTGGAAAAACAGATGTGACTCAGTTACGTGCCTGCAGTGCAGCACGTCCAATGGCGATTCCACCGGCACAAGAGCAAGATGTGCATTCTCACCTCATGTGTAGAGAGTAGCAGAGCTTTTGCCCAATGTCAAATTCTCCATTCCGGTTGTAAAACAAACATCAAAGGACAAAAAGAGGAGTCATCAACGCCATGTGGCAGTCTAAGGAAATACCCAACCCAATGTACGCTTGATTTTTGTCCCCTGGCACCAGTTAAATGATAGCCCCTCTCTCTCTCTCTCTCTCTCGCGTGTCATGGAAAACTCGGTCAAGAAACAGCTGGACTTGATGATATCATAATAAACGCTGGTTGATATGGAACTAAACTGGATTGTCGGAAGTGTTATAGCGACGGTCAGTCGGCTGCCTGTAAATAATCTGTGCCACGTTGACAGCCGTGTCCCGTCCCTATCGTGCTTGCAGTTTTGGTCAGTCGCATAATTTGACCGCAAACGCGATTTGCATGGTCGGGTCTGACCGTTTTGACGTGGTCACTCCCCTTGCGCCTACAAACCAGCCTGCTATGCAGAAGATGCACTGCACGTGCATGCGGCTGACTCGCTCCAACTGATCCCTACTTACTTCGAAACATGCTTTGCCCGCTTGCTTGTCCGCAAGAGACACTGGTCCGGCCTGAGTTTTTTCTCCATGGAGGCCCCGAGCTTGTGCTTGGTTGGTCGTAACAAGTTACCAATTAATGCATGCGGCGTGCTTGGTCGACTACAGAGATGAGTTGGCCTCGTCGCACCATGCATAAGCATAATGATGCGAGGGTGTGAGGGTTTAGTGGAATGATTGGATGCCATGTATGGTTCCCCCATTTTAATGCTAAAGCTAGCCTGTGAAGGATATGCAATGGCGTACAGGGTCATCTTATTCCCGATGAAGCCAAACGGCCAACTGCTGCTGCTGATGATGATGATGATTATGAGGATGCCTTGCACCCACCGATACGTCGGATCCATGCAGGATCCAACAGCGATGTGGCTGTCCCCAAGTAGAGTATGCATTCTTTGGGAGGCGGAATGGATTAAGCTAGGTAGCATCCGATACGCAACGACCGTCCCGCCTCACGAACTGCACTGGAGCGGCGCTGGCCGGAGCCAGGCGGGTCGGCTCGAACCGCACCACCCAACGGCACAAAAACCAACCGGCAGGCAGCCGCTCCCGCTCTTCACCATCACCATCACCATCACGTGCCTCTTGCTCCGCGACTGACGTGCGGCCCACCCGCGTCCCGCGCCCCCACGCGGCAGTGCCCTCCCACGTCTCCCCGTCCACGTCGCTGGCCGACCGTCCGTTCCAGGCCGCCAAAAGAAAGAGCAACTTTCACCAGTCACCGCGCGCGCGCCGCTGACGGGTGGGGCCGCGACGACGCGTGAACCGGCGCGTCGCCGGGGGATTTACGTACGAGTCGCCGCCCGGCGCCGCTTCCGCCACCGTGGGCCCGCGCGTCTTCCAGACCGTTTCTTCCCACCCAAATCAATTACAATTACTACTACTCGATTTCAGTCATTTATTTGTAGACGACGAAGAAATAGTAAGATCATCGATTACAATTACAATTACTCCTCCCCCGCGGCCTCGGCGTCGGCCTCTTCTCCGCGACGACCACTCGGAGAAGAAGAGGAGGAGGAGGAGGAGGACGAGGAAGGCAAGGCAGCTCCCATAAATACGAGGCCTCCAGCTCCGTCCCCGACTCGAGTCGGAGCTGGATCGGAATCGACAGCGACCTCTTCCTCCTCCGCCACGCGTATTCCCTCCTCCTCCTCCCCCTCCCCCTCCTTACCCACTAAGAAACACAGAAAGAAAGAGTGCCACCCCCCGCCTTCCCCTTGCCGCGTTTCCTCCCCTCCCCTCCCCTCCCCTCCCCTCGCGTCGCTCGCCGCCATAAAGGGCCCTCGCCGCGTGTCGTCCATCTTCCCAGGCCCTTTCCGCGCGGATCCACCCGGCCCGGCTGCGATTTCCCGTGAACTGCGTGCCGCCAGATCGGGGCCTCCCTGCGGATTCCGGCGCCGAAAAGGCCCCATCTTGCCCGCTCCCCCAGGCCATCTTGCTCGATCTCGCCGCCGGCGGAACCGTCCGGATTCGATCATCCTCCTCCTCCGCCGGCCCTCGCGATGTGGGGGGACACGAAGCCGATGCTCAAGTCCCGGGGCGGGGGCGGGGGCGGCGGCGGCGGCGACGAGGACGGCGACTACTTCCCCAACACGCCGCGCAAGGACTGGTCCACGGGCCTGCTCAAGCTCGTCACCGCCATGGTCATCTTCATGGCCGGCGTCGTCATCGGCCTCTCCGTCAGCGCCAACGTCTCCCGCTACTACTACAACTCCCACACCGAGCTCTTCTTCCCCACCGCCACCTACAGCTCCTGCGACCGGCGCGGCGCCACGGGCGACTGCGGCCCCGGATTCAAGGCCTTCGTCCACCCGCCCCAACTCGCGCACTCCATGACCGACGAGGAGCTCTTCTGGCGCGCCACCCTCGTGCCAACCGCCGACGAGTTCCCCTTCCAGCGCGTCCCCAAGGTCGCCTTCCTCTTCATGACCCGCGGCCCGCTCCCCTTCGCGCCCCTCTGGGAGCGCTTCTTCCGGGGACACCAGGGCCTCTTCTCCGTCTACCTCCACACCATACCGGACTACAAGCTCAACGTCTCCAAGACGTCCCCATTCTACGGCCGCCAGATCCCCAGCGAGGTACTATAATCAACCTCCTTCTCACACTCTCTTCTTTCCGTCATAAACATAATTTACCTTAACTTAACTTACAGTAGTGAAAATTTCAGTTATCCAGTCGTAGCACAATCAGATTGTTATTAGTTAGTTGAACGAACCGTGAAATTTGTGGCTGATTGATTCGTTAGCTGGTGCCTTGGTGGAGTGAGTCGGACAACCGTTGTCGTGCTAGTTGGTGGTTGCCATGTGCTCAACTTGATTCATGATTGGGATATGTGTAGTATGTATTTGCTCTAGCCTCTAGGGGAATATGCTTGCTTGACCCCATGCCAGGATGGTGGGTAAACTACTCGATGGATTCTCCAACTAGTGGTGCTCACGAATGTTGCTAATATTGTGATCTAGAGATGCTTAATCTACAGTATTCTGCTTGAATCTGTCCACCTCTAGCCTCTAGAGATGCTTAATCTACAGTATTCTGCTTAAATAATTAGTCAAGGATGTCTTATGGTTGGGAGTTTATTTATTGGTGCAATCTGCTTTTCTCTTCTTCTTTTATGTTTATGTATGTTGGGCTAAAGTGTCAACCTCAAATTTCGATGCGATGTGTGCATTCGTTTAGTATTTAATAACAGTGTGAGTGCCCTCCATGTGCGGTTCTGGTACCCTGATCAACGGCTAGTTCCGTTACATATTCTGATCCTTGTTTATTGCCAATGCAGGAAGTGTCTTGGGGATCGATAACCCTGGTAGATGCTGAGAAGCGCCTGCTGGCCAATGCGTTGTTGGATTTCTCGAACGAGCGTTTTGTTCTGCTCTCGGAGAGCTGCATTCCGGTGTTCAACTTCCCAACCGTCTATGAGTATCTCATAAACTCGGAACACAGCTTCGTTGAGTCCTACAACATCGACACTCCTCAGAGCGCTGGCCGCTACAACCGCCGGATGGCCCCTCACATCTTGCCAGAGCAATGGAGGAAAGGGTCTGAGTGGTTCGAGCTTAACCGTGAGCTGGCCGTCCGTGTCGTAGCGGACCTCAAGTACTACTCGATCTTCCGGAAGCATTGCAGGCCATCTTGCTACCCGGACGAGCATTACATACCAACCTATCTTCATCTGTTCCATGGGTCGCTCAACGCCAACAGGACCATCACATGGGTTGATTGGTCAAGAGGAGGCCCGCATCCAGCGAGATATGGTGCTGGAAACATCAATGTGGACTTCATCAAGGCCATCAGGAACAACGGTACGCAGTGCCTCTACAACTCGAAGCACACCTCTGTGTGCTACCTCTTTGCCAGGAAGTTTGCTCCTAGTGCTTTGGGACCATTGATGAACCTCACTTCGACGGTGTTGGACTTTTGAGCTTGGCTTCGAATCAGCATTATGTTATCGAGCTATCTCCATGGACGATCACTCGCTCGTGTACCGGTACCGGTTAGAGGTGCTCTGCTAGATCAGGGACATGTGTCTCTTCTTAGATAGACGAGAGACTGCTGTCGAGGATGCTTTGGCTGGCGGATGACGCTGTATGGGATGGTGAAATTTACTTCACTTATCCTGAGGCTGATTCCTGAGTATTGGACGAATGGCAGTACAACATCCAGAGAGGACTTTTTCACCTCCCATTCTTTTTGTTATATCAATAGCTCTGTGATAGATCTTTTTCTCCTTTTCTTCTGCCCCCATCTTTCTTATTGTAACGACTTGGTCAGGATGCTAATTTTATGTGAATATAACTTCTCAATCATTGCTTGGCTTGGCTTGGCGTTGCCGGATGGCGCTGCGCACTTGATACATAGCCACAGCCTCAAAATCTTGAAGCAACAGGCTCTAGTCCATGAAATGAAAGTTAGATAGAGAAGTTTGTGGATGTGGGCAGAATATGCCACCTTCTTGTGTGTGGGCAGAATATGCCACCACCTTGTGTGTGGGCACTGTCTCCACAGGAAAGGGAGAAAAGTTTGCTTCTTTTTCAAAAGGCACACATGAGTAGTACTCCCTCTCTCCCAAAATAAGCGTTTGCTGCTTTAGTGTAATATTTGTATTAAATTTGGTACTCCCTCCGTTCCAAAATATAAGACCTTTTAGGATTTCACTATAAGACTATATACGGAGCAAAATGAGTGAATCTATACTTTAAAATATGTCTATGTACATCCGTATGTAGTTTATAGTACAATCTCTAAAAGGTCTTATTTTAGGAACGGAGGGAGTATAAAATTTGCATACAAAATTTGCGACAGTTATTTTGGGACGGAGGGAGTAGTATATAGGCCATGTATCTTGCTACAAATTCTTATTGTTTGTTTAGGCATATAAATAGGTATTGTTACTTGCTTGCATGTGAGATTGCATAATGTTGGAGGAACATGCTTAATTGGCCTGTGCGCTTGGCAGCTGCACAAAACTAGGATTGGTTGGCGAACATGGTAGACATGATTTAGGCTGGACACACACACTCTTGTCATGCCCTGAGTCAGTGGATTAATATAATCCACAGGTACAGGTCTATGAATATTTCATTCAGAAATAGAAAGTCTATGGATTATTTATCATTTTTGTGTGTGATGTCTGTCTGACCTGAACAACAAATTGCTATAATCCGTGTATGGACCTACGTGGTGTTTGTTTAGGTTAGATATTTGGTGGAATTCTAGTGGTATTTGTTAAAATAGAATGGCAAGGAATGGAAATGGTTGGGATTTTGGATGAAAGTGACTGTTGCTGCTTCCTTGTATTGCTGACCTTGTCCATGAAAACGATGCCTTGTGATAAGAGTCATTACAGTACTTTTGGGAAAACAAAACAAAATAAAAAAGGGGCAGCTTCTTTGTTTATTTATTCCCGAATGATACTGCTGAGCCTGCAGCAGGATCATCATATTTGGAAAACCGCAAGGAATGGAACCGTTTCCTGTGTGCGAATGATCCTTGGACATCACTGCGGTTTGAGTAGTGAATTGGGGGCTTTATGGTAGGCTTTGAGCCGTTCCAAACCATGCCTCATCCATCCATCGCTCATAGTGTTTGCAAGTGGTGGTGTTGGAGTCGAGGAAAAATGAAGCCTTTTCTTGTGAGCATGGTGGGCGTGTAGTTTTCTTTCTCATACCAGTTGAAATGCGTACATTTCTCCTTCCTTTCGCCATCGGTCGTCGGTCTAGCGCTTTGTTGCTTTGCTATCTGAGGTCCGAAGGACGATGAATTATTATAGACAGACGCGTCCCTAGTTGGGATGCGTACATTCCTCCGCCCTTTCGCCATCGGTGTTCGCTCTACCGCTTGTTGCTTTGCTATCTGAGGTCTGAAGGAACTTGTGGCGCTCGTATTTATGAATCGATGATGAAATATACAGTAGTAGAGTTTTCCTAAAAGCATGCCCCAGTATAGATACATGGTTTAAATGCGATCATCAAATCTAATTTGGCGCGCACACGAGGATGCGTCCAGTAAGGATCTGTATTCCTGATATTTTGATAGTCCAGTAAGAATCTGTATTCCTGATATTTTGTCAATATCAGCGTGTGGACTAATAATCCTCTCATCATCAAAATAATAATTCAACATGTGATTGGACATACATACTAACTTTTTTTTTTAGGGGAAAGCTAAGCTTTATTAATCATAGTCCATATGGGGTGGGATACAATTCGGATCATGGGAGTTAGCCAGCTAAATGTGGCGCCCCGGACCGAGAGAACGTGAATACTTACCTAAATCATGTGCTTCGTCGTTAACATTCCGGCTTTCAAAAATAAAACTACAATTAAAAATTGATGCTCAGTGTTTGATCTCCGTGATGATAGCCCCGTACTGGCCTTGGTTCCCCTTAGCAATGTCTTCCACTACCTGCTTGGAATCTGATGAGATGGTAAAATTCTGTAGTAGGAGATCTTCTGCCAAGGCCAAAGCTTCTCTGCAGGCTAAAACTTCCAACGTAGCAGGATCGGTAACACACACGACCACCAACGAAGAGCTGCCGAGATAGTTCCCGAATTCGTCCCGGCAAACTGCAGCCGCAGAATCACCCCTTGATCGTAATACTTCTCCATCCACATGGATTTTGGCCTGTCCCATTGGTGGCGCGGTGCACCTTTCCCGGGTTGCTTGAACTGCACCAACCTGCTGCTCCACCTGAGGGATAGCCCGAGCATTCGAGTTCGGCAACTCTATCTCCGAGATGAATCTAACAATGAAGGCGTTGGTCGCATGCGGACTCTGAAAAGATCCCTCATGGATGGCCTTCCTTCGTGCATAACAAACGGCCCACATTGTCACTGCCAAATGGATGAAGTCGGCATGTGATAATGTATCCATCATTGTGAAAATCCATTGCTTTGGATTTGGCTCTGTGTTAGATATAATTCGTTCCACCTAGTTGCCCTGATCTAGGGCCCAGACACACCTGGACATTGAACACTCGAAGAGGGAGTGTCTCCATGAATCTCGAGAGCCACAGAGTCCACAAGCATTAGAGGTTGTCATGTTATGGTGTGCTCTGACATCCTCGGTAGGTAGTGAAAGTTTCGATAGCCGCCACAAAAACATGCAAATCTTTGCATGTATCTTTGTGTTCCATAGAGTTTTCCACGAATGTGCATCATTGCTTGAGCTTGACGAACTTGAAGTGTCATTCAGCCAGGCCTCTCTGCGTTGACCAGTAGCTACTAGCATCCTGTAAGCCGATCGGATAGAGAAGAGGCCGTTCCTTTCAAAATTCCATGCCCGGTAGTCGCTGATGTTCCTGGTGCACAACGGGATAGACATGATCGCTGGAATGTCAATGGGCAGGAACACCTTCTCAATCTTTTGTCTATTCCATGTAGCTGAAGTTGCATCTATAAAATCGGCAGCCCTGGCTGGCGGATTTAGCACCTTACTTCCGTATGGGCACATCATCTCGTCCCTAGGGATCCAATTTCCTGCTCAAACATCTGTAGTGGTGCCATTGCCAATGTGCCTGATCAACCCGTGTTTTAGAACGTCCATCCCCTCCATGATTGCCCTCCAGATTTGACTTGGATGGTTTCCAACACTTGCTTGCAGAATCGATGTTGTGGGGAAGTAGACACTCTTCAGGATGCGTGCACTCAAAGAATCAGGTTGTTGTAATATCCGCCATCCTTGCTTCGCTAGCATGGACAAGTTGAATAGGTCAAAGTCTTTAAACCCTAGTCCACTCATTGATTTGGGTTGTGTCATGTCCTTCCATGAGACCCAGTTGGGTTTCCGGCGTCCCTCTCTACTGCCCCACCAGAACTTTCTAATCATTATGTTTAGGTGCTCACATAAACCTCTTGGGAGTTTAAAGCACGACATGGAGAAGACAAGTATTTCTTGTGCCACCGCTTTGACAAGAACTTCCTTTCCTGCTGTAGACAGAGTTTTTTCAATCCATCCTTGGATTTTACTCCAAAGTCTATCTTTCAAGAATTTGAAGGCTCCATTTTCTGAAGATCCAACATCAGATGGCATGCCCAGGTACTTCTCATTAAGTGTTTCATTTGGTACTTGTAACACACCTTTGATCTCAGCTCTTACAGTTTCAGGAACCCCTTTGCTGAAAAAGATGGATGATTTACCATGGTTGATGCGCTGTCCTGACGCCTCACAGTATGTATCCAACACTTGGTTCACCTCATTTGCTCCCGTAACATTGGCCCTGAAAAATAGCAGGCTGTCATCTGCGAATAACAAGTGGTTAACTGGAGGTGCCGAGGCAGCTACAAGTAGACCACGAAGATTGGATGACTCAAGTTGAGATTTTAGGAGGCACGAAAGGCCCTCTGCTGCTAACAAGAACAAGTATGGGGAAATTGGGTCCCCCTGCCGGATTCCTCGTGACGGTGTAAATTGCTGAAGTTTCTTGCCATTAAACATCACTAAAAATTTAACTGAAGTCACCATGCTCATGACAACATCCACCCATCGTTGTGTGAAGCCCAGCTTCAACATGATGGCTCTCAAATATGCCCATTCCACCCTATCATAAGCCTTCATCATGTCGAGTTTCAAGGCACAGTGCTGATTTTTCTTGGCCCTATTTCTCTTCATGAAATGAAGGCATTCATAACCTGCAATGATATTGTCAGTTATCAACCGACCTGGGACAAAAGCAGATTGTTCCGGTGATATATTTCTGGCAAGATCTCTTTCAGTCGTTTGAAGATCACTTTTGAAGCAATTTTTATAAAGCACGTTGCAGAGGCTGATGGGGCGAAACTGAGTCAGTTGGGTCGGATTTTCACCTTTGGAATCAGCACTAGGATAGTCTCGTTGATGCTTTCTGCCGATTCAGTTCCTTCGAGAATACGCAGAACTACCTTGGTCACTTCCTCCCCACAAACCTCCTAGTGAGGTTGGAAAAAATGTGCCGGAGACCCGTCTGGCCCAGGGGCCTTGATGGGAAACATCTGAAAGAGAGCCTTCTTCACCTCCTCTTGAGAATAGGGTGCATTAAGCTGTGCATTCATCGTTGCATCAACCTTGCATGGAACTGTGTCAAGCACTCTATCCATATTGTGTACTCCCTCGAAAGTATGCAGATTTGAGTAAAAAGCATTTGTCAGGCTTTCCATCTCGGTTGTGTTTTCTGTTAAGCTGCCCTCCGGCCGGCTTAGCGCTTTGATCAGATTCTTCCTCCTCCTTCTGCTAGCTCTTAAGTGAAAAAAGTAGGCGTTTTTATCACCATGGGCAACCACTCGGTGCGTGCACGCTAAGGTCTTTTCTAAGCCCAAGTCCAACTCGGCACGGCTAAAGCCCAGAGAAATCCCAAGGCCGACCGATCACCTCCTTGTGCGAAAGCCCATTTCTCTGCTTTTCTTTCTGGAGGAGGATCCGGTTTGTCTGAATAAACTGATCCGGCAAGCATTGGCTTGTCGCCAAGGCCTTGCCCTGGGCGTGGACCTTTTATATTCAGAAGTGCACATTGCTTCGGATTGTCTGAATGTCGTTGACGACATTGCAGCAAGGATGGGAGGGAAGGGTTACCAAGAAAATAGCAACGCCTAGGTCTTTTCTTACCCCCTTTTTTTTTGGTCCATGAAAAAAGATGCTCTAACTATGAAGCCCACAACCTAGCTAGGTTTGCATCGGATCAAGGTAGACATACACGGCTTGGTCGGCCGTAAGATCCTATTTGTATCCCGTTGATCATTTATTGACCCAAAAAATAAAGCCTAGACTGTTGTGCTAAAAAAGAAAAGAATAAACTGAGCTCCTGTTTACTTTCCTCCGCCTCGTTGCGCACTAGAGCTTGTTGTCTTAGGTCGCTGATCATGCTCTGCTCTGTTTCTTCGCATTTCTTTTAACCTAAAAAAGGAACCCTCCCCTCTCCACTGCTGTTGTTAATTGGTGTTGCTACACCGAACCAGCTTTTAACTTTGGCCGTGCAAATCACGCGCCGCCGCATCGTAAAGTTGCACCGGTGAACACGGCTTGCAGCCCAAGGTGGCACTGCCACCCACCCATACTTATGTCATGCAACTCATATTCTTTTGCTACGTGCTACTCTCTGCTCGCTTGCTTTTATGTCAGATGCCACTTGGGAGATTGATATCCATGTACCTTTGTTTTCTTGATCTAGTATATATTAACACTGCGGAAATTAAACAACCAAAGGCTAGCCTAAGCCAAATATACAAGATGGCATCCGTGCATATATATGTAGTGAAACTAATGGATGGAAGAAGAGCTCTACCTCCCACTTCTCAAATTAAGCTTTTCTCTTTCTTTTTCTCATTAGAGCATCTCCAACAGCCGGCGCAACCGCCGCGCGTGCTAAAAACATTTTGCAACGTCGAAATAACGACTTTTAGCGTGTCGGAGAGCGCTAGCTCCAGCGGCCGTCGCAAAAAATTACGCGCGCGAGTCGCTCCAGTAGGCGTTGCAAAAAAAAAATCCGTACGCATCACAAACAATATATGAACACTCCAAACAAAACTAATTTAAAATCAAACACATAAATAATAATCAATAATAAATAGTTGAATTTTTGACAAATAGTTTATCTTCCAATATAATAAATAGTTCGACACTACAACATCAAACATACAAATCATCATTTGTTTTGTCGGCCTTTTCATGTCCACCACTCCAAGATTAGATCCTTTTACAGATCATTATGCGTCTGGGCACGTTGAATGGCACGAGAGTAGTCTAAATCTTGGCCATGCTCATTCTCGATGATCATGTTATGCATGATCATACAAACGTGCATGATGTACCAAAAGATCTTTTGATCCCAAAAACTTTCCGTGCCGCCGCCTGAGCATCGTGGAAATCTAGATTTTTTTGTACCTTCCGGTTTTTTCAACGGCTTCACAAATGTTTGGCACTTTGGCTAGATGACATCTGCAAAATAGTAGACATAATTGTATGTATGGCCAATTGCTACAAACTCCACCAGTGCCAGTTCATCATTTGCAATCTTATTCATGAGCGGTGACCGATTAACAACGTTGATGTCATTCAAAGATCTAGGCATTTCAAAAGAAAGCATGTCAAATCCAAGTCTCTTGATCGGACACCGCTTTAAGGATTATAGTGGAACCCTTTTTCTGGACGTGGAATTGACCATGTCATGCCTTAGGACAGTTCTTTCAACTCTAATGCATGCAATCTATTGAGTATTAACGATGCACAAAGACACATTATAAAGAGGAACAGAGCAAATTCTGAATTCTGATGAAAAATGGGTCGGGAATGGGTCGGCAGGCGGACGCTAAGCGGACGCGCGTCCGTTTGGATCGGCGCGTTGGGCCGACTTTTGTGTCCGAGCCGATCCAAATAAACGCCAGCGGATGAAATGGGTCGTCCCGTTGGAGTTTCTCTAACCTCCATTCCATATTCTAATACAAATAGGTTTTTGGTCATTCCGAGATATAATATGCATAAGTACCGTGAGGCTTCTTTGGACGAAAATAGCCCTTAGTTCACGAGAGCGCGGCAGCAGGCATTCACGTTTTGTGACACAGAGAGTAATAGGTGGGGCAATTCTTGCCTAAACGATAGCACCAACTCACGTGCAATTCTTGCCTAAACAAGAACACCAACTCACGTCTTGGTACTCATTCTTGCCTAAACGAGAGCACCAACTCACAAGACGTGAGTTGATGCTCTCGTTTAGGCAAGAATTACCCCTCCTCTTACTCTCTCGGTCACAAAACGTGTATGCCTGCTGCTGCGTTCCCATGAACCAGTCAAGGGTATTTTGGTCCAAAGAAGGCTCACGGTACTTATGCACACTATATCTCGGAATGATCAAAAAACTATTTGTATTAAAATATAGAACAGAGGTTAAGCAACTTCAATGGAGCGACCCATTTCGTCTGCTAGCGTCTATTTGGGTCGGCTCGGACACAAAAGTCGGCCCAAATTGCCGCTCCAAACGGACGAGCGTCCGCTTGGCGTCCGCCTGCCGACCCATTCCCGACCCATTTTTGAGCCGGATTTGCGCCGACGCGGACACGAGACAGGCGTTCGCGTTCTCCTCCCCCTGGGGTCGCTCGTCGGTGGCAGCCTCCACCATTTCCCTCCATTTCCCTCAAAAAACCTTCCGTCCGCGCGCGCTCCCGCCCCACCCCCGCCATGGACGACGACCTCGACGCCGCCGCGGACCTCGCCTCCCTCGCCTCGTCCGGCATGACGACCGCCCCCTCCGGCAGAGTCAAGCCTCGCGCTCCCAGCAAGACCGTCGTCGTGCCCAAGCCGAAGAAGACGCTGACGCCCGAACAACGCGCAAGGGAGTCAGCCAAGAGGAAGGGCCGCAGGCACGCGACGGACACGATGGATGAAGCCATCGAGGCGGCCGCCGTCGCTGCCGCGGCGCAGCAGGAGGTCACCAACGCCCGCGTCACGGTGGCAACGAGGGAGGCGCTCTATATGCTAGGGTTAAACCCTAACCAGCACGGCCTCGTCAACGCCGCCGTGGCCGCGGCCAACACCGACTCATCCACGTTCCCTCAGATGGTGCTACCCGACTCGCCCCACGCATCGGCTTGCACCCTGATGCCCGGCTTCCACGTCTACCCGCAGGCCTCCCACCTCTTTGGGGAGTGCTCGCCCGAGGTGAGCGTGGTGGTGCCTTCCACGCCCGTGCCCGCGCACATCGACCTCAACGCCATACCGGTGGCCGGTGGCTCGTCATCCGAAGGCGCAAGGAAACATGCGCGGCAGATGCCAGCCGACGTGCTGTCGGGCGCACGCAACGTGTTCGATGGAATGCCGGCCGCCAGCGACAAGGACTACATGCATAACTTGATCTTCGAGGGTGGTGCACCGGCCGCTGGCTATGATCCCGACGGGACACAAAGCCAGGACAGCCGAGGGGCGTTCACGTCGTCCACCTTTGATCAAGATCAGGCGGCCTTCATGTGTGATCAGGTTGGCATGGACCTGGACGACTTCCCACTCGACTACGAGTTTCCGAAGGACTACGGGCAAGAGGAAGAGGACGAGTGCGACATCGAAGGGGAGCCTTTGTTCGAGGACGAGCTCGCCAACCAAGCCACCTAGGCGAAGCCGAAGTGCAAGAGCAGGCGGACCAAGGCATACACGGCGGCCGAGGACAAGCTTCTTTGCGAGTTTTGAAGAGAGATTGGGCAAGACCCTAAGACGCAACAATAGCATTTAACTTTTTGGATTCGTGTCCACCATGAGTTTCATGAGCACAAGAATTTCCGCCGTACCAAATAGTAAGCACGCGCGGTGGGTGTCCATTTCGAAGCGATGGAGGGTGATCCAACAAGAGTGCAACAAGTTTTGTGCCACTCTTGAGTGCGTCAAGGCCTGTCCGGTGAGCGGCATTGGCATGCAAGGCATGGTATGCTAGCAAGCTTCCCTATTTGGTGTCATCAAGTTTATGCTTGCGTGTTCATTTCCATACCATTTGCCAATATGCTTGCATGAAATACATATGTATGCATTCCAAGCTTTGGAGGCATTCAAGGTCCAACACAATGGCAAGTGCTCCAACCCCTCCCATTGCTTTAGTGTCATCAAAGACGATGAGAATTTCAAGGCACAATATGCCGCCCTCAAGTTGAGTGGGGGGGGGGGGGGGGAAGCAAGTCGTGGAGGAGGTTGGACGGCGAGAAGGCACGACCGTAGGGGAAGACCAACTCCAAGAAGGAGGACAAGCGGAATGCAGCGTCGAACACCTTTATCGCAAGCGTGGAGGACATGATGAGCAAGAAGGACTCAAGGGAGGAGGAGCGCCAGCGTTACAAAGAAGAGCAAATGAACGCCTTCATAGAGATCCAAAGGAGGAGGCTTGAGATGGACGCGGAGAAGCAAACCAAGATGCTTGAGATGGAGGCGGAGAAACAAGCCAAGATGCTAGAGATTGAGGCCGCCATCGCCAAGACCAAGGCGAAAGAAGTGACTCTCGCGAGCATGATGACCGGGGTAGAGATCATGAAGGTGGATCTCAACACCGTGTTGTCAAGGAAGAGACCGTGGTTCAAGAAGATGCAGGCCGACATGCTCAAGTTCAACAACGAGTGATCTATGGCGGCGAGCGCCATCTTTTTTTTATGCCGGCAAGTGTGGTGGCATGACCACGGGGCCGCGATGGCGTGATCGAACTCAAGTCCCATCCCTTTTTTGTGTGCTGGCATGTGTGTCGGCCGCTGGCGAGTGCGCCATCATGAACCGTGTAGTGACATTTTTTGAAACCAGCATTGTATGTCGGCGCTGGCATGGTGCCGACATGAGACATGTCCGCTGACATAATCTATGGCCACGGATTTAAAAAAAAATTGTGTGCGGACAAGAAATGGATCGATGGGTTGGCCGTACTGTCGTCTCAAATCTAAAACAAGACGGACGTCGGACGGGCGGCCGATCCAAATAGAAAAACGGACAAAAGGGCCGTTCGTTTGGGTCAGTCCGGGTCAGTCCGTTGAAATTGCAGTTATATGCCAGATTTCCTTCATTGCAAACTGTAGCATTATCACATGTAAATTATTTTTTGAGCTGTGAAAGGAATCTAGGAAGCAGGACGTCTCGTGAGGTTGGGGTCATGAACAATGAGATACGTCAAATCAAGGCCCGTACGTAACATGCTCTCGTGCGCGGTCTTCTCGTTGAATTCGCACATAGCCATCAACTTCATTTTGAACGTTTCAACGTCTTTTCTTTTCCGCTGGTGCTAGTCGAGCCCACATGAACACGCGTGAAAAACAGAGCAATGTTTGTACGCATTTTTTTTGCAGGGCAAAAGAGGACGTGCTACACATTGGCCCGTGGAACTATGTAAAGGATCCATCATCCCGCAAGCCGTCTGATCTAGGTTGCTTAGTGACCCCTCTTTACAATAAGCATATTATTTCAGAAACAATGATGCCTGTTGCAGCAAGAGTTTTCCTTTTTTAAAGGGAAACATTTATACATGGCGCCGACCGAACCGTTTCGGCCGGACGCACTGCGTTCGTCCGATCCGCGCGGATCGCGCGTTCCCCTTTGTGCAGGCCGCCGTCGCCCTCTCGCGTACCCTCCCTGCGCACCCCCCTGCGCACGCCCATGCGGAAAGCTTCAATCGTTGTGGAAAAAGCTTCAAGCGACATGGAAAAGTTTCAACCAAAGTGAAAAAGCTTGAAACCGGCGGCATCGACGACGACGAGCGGCGAGCGACGGGGGGAGGGCATGAGGGTGCTGCGACGAGCGGCGACGACGGGGGGGGGGGGGGGGGAGGGATGGGGTGCTCGTGCGACAGAAGGTCGGAGGCGCGGGGGGCTGTGCGCCGGCGCAGAGTGGGGACGAGATGCCAGATCTGACGGCTATCGCAGTCAGATCGAACCCGACCGGCGGGAGCGCTCGTGCCGGTGCGCCGGCGCAGAGCGGTGCCCTTTCCAAAAACACATCGTGACTATTGCAACAAAGCTTTGATTCAAAAACATTGCTGACGTTGCAAAGCATCTTTGCGTATGATCCCTCTTTGCAATAAGAGCTTTGTTTCAAAAACACCGTTGACTATTGCAACAAGAGTTTTGTTTCAAAAAACATGTTGCGCGGGGTTGGGACGGATCCATCGGGGAGGGCTCCCCCAACACTGATAATATCGATGGATAGGACCTGCGCTACGCTGCGCGTCGCTGGAATGACGACCGATTCGCACGGATCTCAGGCACTATCATCGAGGTCGGGTGGTGGCTCAATGATCCTGATATAGATGCACGAATGACAGATGGGAGCGATCGGGTGGCCGATTGCCTGGCCGACGATAAGTCAGGTGGTGAAGAAAAGGAGGATGGATCGAAGTGGGTCAGGGAAGGCCTTACTCACCGGCAAACGACGGCTGCGAGAGCAGTCCGACGACGAGCACGGGCGCGTGCATGATGCGTGCAAGCGTCTCCCTTGCGGTGCCGATTTGGATGAAAGGATCGCGGGATAAGGTACAAGACGAAGGCGTGCTATTGAAAATACATGCTGATGGGGTCCATAGGGGTACATGTGGTGCACAACTGGAGTGGCATACACACGTGTAATTATCAACCGACAGAAGCGTCTCCTAAGCGAGACATCAGATCAATACAGTAAGTGTTGCAAAACCCTGTCACCCATCTTGGGATAGATAGTGCGTCATGTAGTAGGGTGATCTCCAAATAGAGACTTGGTTCACATCCTTAGTCTTATCCTCCTTAGAAATGTCACCCAACTCTTTAAGAAGATAGCCACATGCATCAATGGATTTGGGCTTATGGTTGGGATCATCCTTATGGGTCTTGAACCCAGTGCGAGGAAAACCAAGAGCGGCGACAAACTGAAAATAAGTAGCAGTGAGTTCGGTGTGAGATGTCATCCAGATGACGGTCTGTTAGGACCAAAGAAATAGGTGACATAAAACTAATGGATGGCGGCATGGTTGAAATCATGCTGGAATGCAAATGGAGCAGCAAGGCCGGATGATTCAGTGAGTTCAATAGAACCCGTATATTTCACCGGTGAGTGCGAATATGCTCCAAATCAATGTAGTGATGAATAGACAGACCCTTTGGAATGATGATGGTGAAGAAAATGTCTGCCTGAACATTTGTGTGAAAATGAGAATCCATGGAGTCGTCCTCTAGAGAGAATCGGTCTATGTGAAAGCACAACTTCTTCCTAGGTGGTTTTGGTAATTAATAAGAGCATATATTTCATTGGACTAATGAATCTATCAAGTATAATTCAGGAAAAGTTCAATGAATGGATTGGCTAGGATTATGAGAAGATCCCCTAGATACTTGGAACATCAATTGGCAAAAGCTTGAAGACTCTACATTATATATTTATGTGAGAAATCATATTTGAGTCCATAGGAAAGCCAATACTATAAAAAGAAGATGAGGTATCTATGATGATGTGGTTGCTCCAGTGCTTAGAGATTAGACACCAAAACCCCTCAACAATTCTCCGACAAAATATTCTATGAAAACCCATAAAGTCAAATTCGGTGCCACCAAGAATTCCTACTTCGTCCATACTGAGTTTTCCTTAGAAAGATTCCAAGGCAAAACCCTAGCAACTCGGTGTAACCGAGTTTTACTTCGGTCCAGCCAAAAAGTTGTAACCAACTCGTTGGATACGAGGTATTCAACTTTGGAATTTCCAAGTTTTATATCTTGGAGCCACCGATTCACTGGAGATGCCTAGGCTAACTGAATTGGACTCGCCGAGATGTTGTATATCGGTCTCACGGAAAAGCCTAAAGTTAGAGAATTTTGCGCTAGTCGATGCAACCAAGTTTTTTTTACTTTGGTTCCACCAAGTTGGGCAATAATGTTGTAACGGTTGGATTTTTGGATATATATATATATATATATATATATATATAGATCCCTCCACCTCCCTATCATTCAAAGAGAGAGCACTCGGAACAAGCAAACACTTCTACCATTCATTTTCTAAGAGAGAACCACCTACTCATGTGTTGAGATCAAGATCTTCCACTCCAACCATATGAATATTGATTTATAGCCTCCCCAAGTTGCTTTCCACCCAATCAATCTCTTCTACCAAGCCAAATTCTGTGAGAGAGTGATTGAGTGTTGAGGAGACTATCTTTTGAAGCACAAGAGAAGGAGTTCATCATCCATACCACATCTATTACCTTTGAGAGAGCGATGTCTGCTAGATTGGTTAGGTGTCATTTGGAAGCCTCCAAATCATGTGGAGTTGAACCAAGACGTTTGTAAGGGCAAGGAAATCGCCTACTTCATGAAGATCTACCCCGAGTGAGGCTAGTCCGTCATGGACGTAAGCCATGATGGAATAAACAAGGTTGCTTCTCCGTGGACCCTTTGTGGGTGGAGCCCTTCATGGACTGACGCAGTCGTTACCCTCTATTGTTGAAGTCTCCATCAACGTGTACGTACGATAGCACCACCTGTCGAAACCACACCAAAAATCATCACGCCTTCATTGTGTTTGATCTTTGTAGTGAGGGGAATTACCACCGTAGAGGTCCATATTTTGATGGTACAAACTTTGCTAGTTGGAAGCATAAAATGAAAATGCATATTCTTGGTCATAACCCCATCGTTTGGGCTGTTGTTCGTGTTGGATTGCAAGGTGAATTCTTTGGTGATGGAAAGGAACAGATCATGAAGCGACCACAGAAGAATTGAAGATGTTGCAATACAATACTCAAGCATGCGACATTCTATTCAAGTGCCTATGTCCCGAAGGGTTCAACAAAAATAGTCATCTTGAGAATGCAAAGCAAATTTGGGATACTTTGGTTGATATGCACGAAGAAACCGAATCCGTGAGGGAATCTAAGTTGGATGTGCTACAAAGTTAACTTGACAAGTTCAAGATGAAGGATGGTGAAAGATTCGCGGAAATGTACTCTAAGCTTGCACTCATCACAAATGACATTGTCGGCTTAGGAAGTGAAGAGATGACCGACAAATTCATTATCAAGAAGATCCTTAGAGCCTTGGATGGAAAATATGACACCGTGTGCACATTGATCCAAATGATGCCAAACTACAAAGATCTCAAGCCTACGGAAGTCACTGAAAGGATTGTTGGTCATGAAATGTCACTCAGAGACAAGGAGGAGCTCCATAACAAGTCAAGTGGGGCATACAAAGCCACAAGTTACTCTCCCTCTACCTCAAGCGACAACCTTGTTAAAAATGAAGAGATAAGCCTCATGGTCAAGAAATTCAACAAGTTCTACAAAATAGAGGAAAATAGAGAAGCTCCAACTCAACATATGAAGAGAAGGGATCATCTAGTCATGACCAAAATTGTTACAATTGTGGAAGACCTGGACACTTATCCAATGAGTGCAAGGCTCCCTCCAAGAGAAGATAAGAGTCACCTAGAAGAAGAAGCTCAAGATATGAGTCACCTCGAAGAGAGAGAAGGAGTAAAGAAGATCGTTATGAACAAAGATCCTCCAAGAGAAGCAAGGACTCGGAGAAGAAGGACAAGTACACCTAGATCTGCACAATGAGAAGACATCAAATTAATGTTGGTGAATGGGTATCCGACTCTGAGTTCGACAACTAATCCGAGAAAAGTTACCACTCCAACTCCAACTATAGTCAAGATAAAAGTGTTGTCAGACTAGCACTTATTTCCTCCAACTCCATTGATTTATTTGATTCACCAAATGAAGGAATTGGTAGTTGCTTCATGGCTAAAGTACCCAAGGTATCATACCCTAATACATTGACTTTAATAGTGACGAGGATGACTTATTAGGAGATGATGACTTTCTCTTTGATAAACTAGTGATGTTAGTCAAAATGAACTTGATAATAATCATGCTAGTCAAGATAAGTCACGTGGTGATGATAAGAAGGAGATTGAGCACCTAACTAAAGAACCAAAAACTCTTAAGTTATCTCATGAATCTAGTCAAGAAGATCATAGAGAGCTTCTAAGAACTCATGAGAGGTTACGCTCTGAGAAGCTAAATTTAGAACAAGAGCATGAGTTTATTAAAGCTATAAATGGCGATCTTTGAAAGAAGAGTTCTTCTTATCTTATCAAACAATTAACTTTGTCTACTTTTGTTCCACAAGTTAAATCTATGCAAACTAGTAACAAAGGAAAGAGAGGTTCTTCATCTAGTAACAACAATAAAAATGCTAAATCAAATGATGTTGCTTCTAGTAGTTCTATAGATTCCACTAATGATTCTCTTAGCCAAGTTACACTTGATCAAGAAAATGATTTATTGAAAGGAATTAAAGAGAAAGGTGTCTAGAGGAGTCTTGCCAGAAGTAAGCAATTTGAGGAGATTGTGCGCAAGCAAGGATGGCACCGGAAGAACCAAGGTGTTGGTTTTGAACAAAAGTTCAACGCCGATGGAGTTGAATGGGAAGAAGATCAATACCCCAAGACCAAGTTTGTTCCCCAAAAGGAGAAGTATGACCCCGCTCTCTCTTAGGGAACAAAATCTCAAGATGATCTTCCACCACAAGACCACAAGATCAAGGGAAAAGACAAGCTTCAAGAGGAGATTGACTCATTTGAGGAAGAACCTCAAGCCATGGTCAAGTGGATTCCCAAAGCCACCACTAACTCTACTTCATAAAGTGCTACTTCAACTCCAAGGATCCCCATCAAGTTGACGTGTGTCCCTAAGAAGAAAAACTAGAGAAGTTCTTCAGGGGTGACTCCGGCAAGAAAATTCACTCACACTCATTTTTGGCAAGACTATTTGCAATCAACTCCAACCTTATGCAATAGTTAAAGTAGTCACAAATTCCCTCGTTGGTAATCAAGGGACAAGGTAATTAATGTATCAATGGACATCATGAAACATGTGCTTCACTCCATGTCCATAGATATCCTTGTATTTGTTCCTTGTGTGTGACTAACTCATGTAGGTGAGAAGAGTACGAAACAACAAGGATAGCTCCCAATTCAAGATAATCTTCATCAACAAAGAGCATCCACTACTACTTCACCTCCATGAAGTCTTCCACGACAAAACCCAAGGTTAGTTTATCCCTCTAAAAGGGTATATCACATCAAGGGGGAGCCTTACTCTATGACTTGAGTATAAGCATCTCAAATGATGTGAACACATTGAAAGCTTTACTTAAAAGTGGCAACTCCACTTGTGCCTAAACGATGAGTATGACCTATGATCAAGCACTCTTGCTTGGCTACTTAAGTCAATGTACTTATATATAGATGCCTCCATCATCTCAAAAGTGCTTGGTAGATACTAGAGTGGTTTTGCATGTTTGACATATTCTAATTGACATCTTATTGTCTAAGCATGTTGGTATGCATTTATTTCTTCATTCGAGGACATCCAATTCTTGTTATTTTTTGGCTTGTATTTTTCTGGCCAATTGGATGTACAAGAATTCCTAGGTACCCCCTCTAGATATCTATGATTTCTTGTCTCAAATTCTATTCATGCTTCATCACAAAATTTGAGCATGCAATTTTCGGACCCTCCGGATGAGGAGCACTCGGAGCCACCGATTCAATAAGGGCTCACTTCCAAAACCTCCCAAGTGTTTCTTGGTGTGACCAGTACTGCAAAATAAGTTCCACTGAGGCACTTGGGTTGATCTGGCTTTCTACCTCGGTTCAACTGATCTAGAAATTTCGACGCCGTCGAGTAGTTCTATCAACATGCAGTTATTCATCTTGATTGAACCAAAATCACTTTCTCGGTGTCACCAGCAGCAAGTGGGTATATAAATCCGGGGGTCAGGACTTTGAAAATTCCTTCAAACCCAGGAATCTCGTACTCCACTCCTGTTGCCGCCCGTGTCTCTGGACGATCTCCGTCTTCTCCCACGCGCCCTCTGTGCAAGAATCCGTTGCCGCCAACATAATCTTCACCGTCGTTGCCACCTTAGAAAAGATCCACCAAGTTAGGTAGATCTTCGACCCCTCATGCGCTCCAAACTTTAATTCATGTGCATTAGGTTTTGTTGCATCTCTAGCCACGTTTTTTCAATGATCCCATCCACTCAAAAACTCCTTAGAATAGGTCGAACAAAGAATTCCAGATTTTAGGTCTCCACAATATGCAATCTCGGAGTCACCGAGTCGAAACGTCTCGGTGTCACCGACGTGGGTTAATCCACAAAATAAGGACTTCTCGGTGAAACTGAAAGTTCCTATCGGTGTCACCGAAATGACTTTTTTGATTTCTAAGCACAACTTTGGTGAGATCGAGTCGCAATTTGGTGAAACCGAATATGTGTGTCCAAGTCTGTGTTGCTATTGTTTGTTGCCTAGGGTATTCTAAAACCTAAAACTCGGTGGAATCGAATTTCATATTGTGAATACCTAAGACTAACTTTTTGAGGTCAAACTTGCAAAAACTTCTGATTTTTTTGATGCACATACATTCTACTCCTCCATATCTATTTCATAGGGCCAATGCTCAATCATGCCAGGATCTGATGACAACCAACATGATCTCAAAGAGGAGAGTGTGGACCTTGAAATAGACACTAGTCCAGAGGCTAGCTCTGAGGACCCAGGAACTCCTAGATCCCATGACCTTCCCAAGGCATCCACAAGGGCTAGGAAGCCAAGGAACTCAAATGTGGAGGATGCAAATTTCATTCTAGATGAAGTGACATCCAAGAACCATCAAGAAAGAAAGGAAAGAGTTAGTGCTAGAAAGGTTCCTCATTCAGTTGCTACCAAGAGACGGTTGTCTCTATCTTGAGAGGAACCAAGTGGAACATGGAGAACCATGGTCTCGGCTAAGAAGTCAGGGTAGAAGAGGCAAAGGAGAAGGTTTGTCAAAGCTATTGTGCACCCTTCCACTCTGGAGTATGCTCACGAAGAGGAAGATGAGGAAGAGGCTGCTGCTAAACCTCCTGTCAAAAGTGGATACCTGGGCGCTAGAAAGGTTACCGAACCAGGGTTAACTCAGGCTGTTGAAACTTCACAGCCTTCACTGTCGGACATAATGGGAAAATCACGTATAATCCTTACGATAAATCTCCTACTTTCCTCTCTACACGGAAGTGGGCCAGTTCGGGAAATATTGTTGATAGAATGAATAATCATTTGGAATCCCATTTGCACCCGGATTCAGCTTCTTTCGAACTAGAAAATGCACTTTCAGAGCCAACAACGGATCGGCTTGGCCCATTCCCCATCCTCGCTTGACTCTTCTCAGAAAAGGTTCTTGTTACCACGAATCTGGATCTGCCTCCTGGCATTGATAGCGATTGATCAAATTCCTACTCTGAGAAGCTTTTTAGTTTTCCTTTCTCTCCAAGAATTTCAATAGGAGGAAACTTATGGTTGATGCTATGCCAAGCAAGCCACCTGCCAAAGCCAAGAAAGCCCCAAAGCTCAAGAGAACAACTAGAGATATTTCTGCGGCAGATAAGAACAAGGGCACAACTTGTAGGGATGCCCCACCTCCTCCAACTCATGAGGATGAGGATGGTGTTGTGGTGAGGAAGCTTATATCTCATGTGCCAGACCGTAATGATGATCATCGAGTGGTAGAAAACATGAAGGAGAGGAAGGATCAATGACTTAGGAGATGGAGAGCCAGTGATCCCTATGGTGTAAGGATAAGGACTAATGTTAATGCTTGCTTTCATACCGAGGAGCAGCATGACTCCTATGAGACTGTCTAGCTTGACAAGAACCCTGTAGCAAGTGATATGAGGTTTGTTGATTAGAAGTACATCAAGTCAAATGAGGACTACTTCCCCCATGTCCAGGAGATCTTCAAGATGATAGACCTTGACGAGTTCATGGGCAAGGAAATGACTGCATGGAATGATGAACTTATCATGCAATTCTACTCCACTGCATGTTTCTATCCATATGGAAGGATAGTGTGGATGAGTGAAGGCACCAGGTACCAGTCTACCATTCATGAGTGGGCTACCATCTTAGGAGTCCCAAACATGCAGGAGAGAGATTTGGATGTCTACTCACAGTAGAAGATGAATCACAATTCTATGGCAAACATGTACAATCCCATCCCAAAGGATTATGTGAAGACTCACAAAGTTTGGGTCAGTTTACTTTCTGCAAGCAGGACTTACTACCTCGAACACTATTTTGAGGCACACCTTGATGGCCAAATCTGGAGATGATAATATGATGCGTGTATATTCAATCAACATGTTGCATCACATGGACAACCACACCAGGATCAGAGTGATGGATCTCATTGCCGAGACCGTCAAGAGGATTGCTGCCGATCAGAAGAGATCATGTGGATATGCTCCATATGTTCAGATGCTCATCAACTCCAAAGTTAGAAAGAGCCTCTATCTGCTTGATCGACCACATCTGCCCCTTCAGCCAAATTTTGGGGATAATGTCATGGTGATGGATCCATCTCATCCCACTTCATCTACTGCAAAGGCAAAGGCAACCATAGCCACTAGTGCCTCAGTCCTAAAGAGAAAGAGCGATCAGATGGCCTATCTAGTCAGTACCATTCAGGGTATGGAGAAGAATATCAATGAGCCGCTGCTGAACCAGAAGAGCCTTAAGAGGATTGTGGAGATGAAGTTTCATGACCTTGAAAACAAGGTGACTAAGGTGACCACCACGGTCAACCAACTGAAGCAAGAGGTAGATGGAGTTCCTTTGCCCAACTGAGATGATGATCATGAGAGCCCTACATTGTCAGTGAAGACTCGGTTCAGGAATCAGGCTTGATCTGCTGCTGTGCCTGCTCAGGGTTTGAGACCTTTAGTGCCTGCACCAGATGCAGCTTATAGCCTGCTCAGGATCTGCTGCTCTCATATCGACTCCTTCCACGACTACTGGAGCAGCTTCATTGCCCCATGGGGGAGATCATGCCCATAATGACACTTAGCTCTATACTTTCGAGCTTTTTGGTAAGTTTTTGCCAAAGGGGGAGAAGTTCTATAGATCATAGGGCTTCAAGAGAGAGAGGGAGAGAGTGGATTTTGATGCTTCTCTTTGACTTTGAAAACATTTGGCCTACCTTTTGTTCATCTTAAACTTTGTTGTGTTTGATCATATGCTTTGTGATTGATGTTACTATTTCCTATCCTTGTGAGATTCATATGATTATCATCTACTCATGTTTGGTGTTATGTGCATTGCAATCCATTCATATCATTTATGCGCACCACCAAGATCTATGTGACATGGAAGAGTAACCCATGATCCTAATCGATGATGCATTTGCATTCAAACGCAAATTTCAAATAATGGACAAATTTAGGGGGAGCTCTTGCTTATCACATACTTCTCAAAGTGACGATGCTATACATTGATTATATTTTATGTCGAAGCTTTGATCTATATGTCGTCATCAATTACCAAAAATGGGGAGATTGAAAGCACACCATCTACCTAGGTGGTTTTGGTAATTAATGACAATATATATTTCATTGGACTAATGAATCTATCAAGTATATTTCGGGAAAAGTTCAAAAGATGGATTGACTAGGATTATGAGGAGATTCCCTAGATGCTTGGAACATCAATTGGCAAAAGCTTCAAGACTCTACATTTTATATTTATGTGAAAAATCACATTCGAGTCCATAGGAAATCCAATTGTATTAAAAGGGGACGAGGTATCTATGATGATCTGGTTGCTCAAGTGCTTAGAGATTAGCCACCCAAAATCCTCAACAATTCTTCCACAACTTTTTTTGTCGAAACCGCTAAAGTCAAATTTGGTGCCACCAAGAATTCCTACTTCGGCCGTACCAAGTTTTCCCTTGACAAACTCCAAGCCAAAACCCTAGTAACTCGTTGTAACCGAGTAATACGTCCATTTTACACCATGAATTACTATTAATATTTGCGTTATTCCTATCCATTATCTCTTATTATCATACAATTCTTATGTCCTTTCTCTCTCAATATGCAAGGTACATCAGTGAAAGGTAAATATATGGAAACTAGAATTCTGGACCGGGAAACCGAGAAAAAGACAAAAAAATAATCTTTCTTCAAATGACCTAAAAATTCATGGAGATTTTTTTTGGAATATTTGAAAATTATTGGGCCAGAAATATACCAGAGGGGGGCCACCTGCTGTCCACAAGGCAACAGGGCACGACCACCCCCTCGCCTCGCCGTGATGCCTTGTGGGCCCCTGCTGGCCCTCTCGTGACCATATTCTACTATATGACGTGTTTTGACCTAGAAAAAAAATCATAAAAAATATTTTGGGACGAAGCGCCACCATCTCAAGGCGGAAACCTGGGCAGAGGCCCTTTTGCTCTCCGGCACAGAGACTCTGTCGGGGAAAATTCCCTCTGGAAGGGGGAAATCGAAGCCATCGTTATCACCAACGCTTCCTCCTTCATGGGAGGACCAATATCCATCAACATATTCACTAGCACAATCTCATCTCCAACTGTATTTCATATCTTGTATTCAATCTTTGTCCCAAAACCTTTGATTGGAAGCTGTGGGTTACTAGTTCTGTTGATTACATCTTGTAGTTGATGCTTATTGGATTACTTGGTGGAAGATATTATGTTCAGATCCTTAATTTTCATTATTACACCTCTAATCTTTAACATGTTGATGAGGAGTGAGTAGTAACTATTGTTCCTGAGTACATGGGAGAAGTCTTGTTATAAGAAATCATATGAAGTTGGTATTCGTTCGATATTTTGATGATATGTATGTTGTTACTTCTCTTAATGGTGTCATGTGAACATCTTCTAGATGCAACTTCACTATGTTATGGGACTAAGGGAAGTCATTGTGAAGTAACAGATAGAAGAAGGGTTTCTAGAGTGACAGAAGCTTAAACCCCTGTTTATGTGTTGCTTCATGAGGGGCTGATTTGGATCCACACGTTTAATGCTATGGTTAGGTTTATCTTAATTCTTCTTTGATAGTTGCGGATGATTGCGAGAGGGGGTAATCATAGGTTGGTTGGTTGGTTCTTCAAGTAAGATTGACACCTTAGCTCCGGTCCACACACATATCAAATTATAAAAGTAGCGAACACGAATCAACTCAATATGATGAACATGAGTAGACAGAAATTCCCATGTGTCCTCGGGAGCTCTTGCTTTTATATAAGAGTACTTTGAGGCCTATCCTTTGCTACAAAAAGGATTGGGCTACCTTGCTGCACCTTTTCTACTGTTGTTACTTTTCACTTCTTATGAATCATCTTGTTATAAAACTATCCATCACTGTTACTTACAATACTTGCAGAGAAAACCTTGCTAGAAACCACTTATCATTTCCTTCTGCTCCTCGTTGGGTTTGACACTCTTACTTATTGAAAGGACTACAATTGATCCCCTATACTTGTCGGTCATCAAGACTCTTTTCTAGTGCCATTGTCGGGGAGTGAAGCGCCTTTGGTTACTGGAAATTGGTAAGGAAACATTTTCGACACGTGCTAAAATTTACCGTTGCTTGTCACTATGAATGGTCACCCTTTGAGTGGCTTGTTCGGGGCATCTTCGCCTCGAATGAAAGTTGAGGAAAATTTTCCTCAACCTACTGAACTACTGAAAATATCTATTATGATATTCCTTCGGGTATGGTAGAGAAACTGTTGGCTAATCCTTATAACGGTTCAAGTCATCTGGATTACCATTTGATATATGTCGATGAGATTTGTGGATTGTTTAAGCTTTCAGGTCTACCCAGAGACAAGGTTAATAAGAAAGTTTTCCCTTTATCTTTGGAGGGAAAAGCACTAATGTGGTACATGCTATTGAATGATATTAGAATCGCTTGAAGTTGGAATTTCATTAGAAGTTTTATCCTATGCATCTAATTCATCATGATTGGAATTTTATCTATAATTGCTAACCTCGTGAAGGAGAAAGTATCACTCGATCTTGGGGGAGGCTTAAATCCATCATGCATACTTGCCCCAACCATGAGCTCTCAAGAGAATTGATTATACAAAAATTTATGCTCGGATTTCTCATGATGATCAAACATTATTCGATTCTTGTGCTCCTGGTTCCTATATGAAGGTGACTATTGAATTCAGGTGGGATCTTCTAGAAAAAATAAACGCAACTCTGAAGATTGGGAACTCGATGAAGGTAAAGTGTCAGGTGTAAAGCTTAATTTCGATTGCATTAAATCTTTCATGGAAACTTCTCCTTTTCATGAGTTTAGCAATAAATATAGTCTTGACTCTGAGATAGTAGCTACTTTCTATGAATATTTTGCTACCTATATTGATCTTCCCAAGGAGAAGTGGTTTAAATATCATCCTCCCATTGAAAAATTACCCGATGAACCTATTAAAATTAAGAAGGAAGAAATAATTGTTAACCATGTTGATCCAATTGTTCCTACTACTTACATTGAGAAACCTCCTTTTCTAGTTAGGATTAAAGAACATGCTAAGGCTACAACAGTGGTTAATAAAAGTCATGTTAGGACACCTAAATCTTCTGAACAAATAAATGTTGAGCCTAATGTTGTTATAGTTAAAGATCTCCTAGTTAATAACATTGATGAGCAGGTTATTTACCTCTGTGATGAAGCTGCTAGAATTGCAAAACCTGATAGAATCAAACGAGATGAACTGGATAAAAATAAACCAATGGTAGGCACGCATGTTATCTCATTTAAAATTGGAGATCATTGCTATCATAGCCTCTATGATATTGGTGCTAGTATTAGTGCTATATGTTTTACATTATATCAAGAAATTATGCACGATATAGCACCCTCTTCGATTGAAGATATAATGTCACTATTAAACTTGCAAAGCGTGATACTATTTCACCACTTGGGATTGTTAGAGATTTTGAAGTCTTATGTGGAAAAGTCAAGTACGCCACTGATTTTTTAGTACTTGGTTCAAAACAAGATAACATTTGTCCCATCATATTCGGTAGACCTTTCTTGAATACTGTTAATGCTGAAATTAACTGTGCTACCGAGAAGGTCAAAGTGAGATTTGGTGATATGTCTCATGAGTTTAATTTCTCCAAGTTTAGTGAACAACCACATGAAAAGGAATTTCCTAATAAGGATGAAATAATTGGTCTTGCTTCTATTGATGTACCTCCTACCGATCCACTAGAACAATATTTACTAGACCATGAGAATGATATGCATTTGAATGAAAGGAATGGAATAGATATGATATTCCTTGATCAACAACCTATCCTTAAGCACAACTTATGAGTTGATATTTTAGGTGATCCTCCTCCACCCAAAGGAGATCCCGTGTTTGAGCTTAAGGCTTTACCTGATACCTTGAAATATTCTTATCCTTATGAAAATAAGATATATACTGTTATTATCAGTGCTAACCTTTCACAGCATGAAGAAAAGAGATTACTTAAAACTTTAAGGAAGCACATGTGTTGTTGTCAAAACCGGCTGATCTTGAGTAGGGGTCCAAACTGTGGATCTAAGGTCGATGGTAATAGGAGACAATGGGGACGATGTTTACCCAAGTTCGGTCCCTCTTGATGGAGGTAGAACCCTACGTCCTGCTCTTGTTGTTATTGATGAGGTAGTACAGAGTACAGAGTTGATCTACCACGAGATCAATGTTGTCATCTAAACCCTAACCGTAACCACCTTAAGCTATGTTGCAAGCTATGACCCCTTGGCTTATATAGACACTAGGGGTGTCAGGGTTTACAAAAAGTCAGTTACAATAGAGAGGGAGTATGTCGAAGCCTATATCTCCTTGGATTGCACGCCAAGTTTTCGGAAGAGTCCACCTGGAATCCAACACGGGTCTTAACGGTTGAACATGCCAGAGAGTCCGGCCCATATGGACAAGAAGGCGGCCCAAGGACCCCCTAATCCCGGACTCCCTCAGTAGCCCTTGAACTAGCCTCCAATGCTGAATTCCTCCTCCATTGATGATGTCATGAGTGTTCCGACTTGTGAGGCCTACCGTTTAACACCGAGCAGCATCTTCTCCTAATTTGAAAGGCCGTAGTTATCCAGGGCCCATTTTTTTAAATAGCGGTTTGAGACCATTGTATTGACACGTCCCATCATGGAGATCATGCCCCCCTTTTCCACGGATATGGTTATGATTTAGGTTTATCCCACGCACCCATAATTACGATTTTGTTGGGGAAGTGGTGGAGTTTATGGTGCAGCTGCGAGGCTCTAAGTATTCTGATGAGTTATATAAGGTAAAAAACGCCACCTCTGCCTCCTCACACACCTCAGATCTTGTTGACCATCGCCGTTCCCTGCCCCCAAATCTCCAGCATGCCAGCTTTCCTTCTCCTCCCGAGCTCTTGAATCCCTTCACCAGTCCGACAGTGGCCAACGCCAGTTCCAAGGGCAAGTGGGAGGTCACATATGTCTCTGAAAAAGACATTTTGGAGTTAAAGAGTCGTGGATACCTCCCAAAGAACATAGTCCATCACGCCCCTGAGAAGGATCAGGTCATCCCCACCCCTAGAGATGGGGAAGGAGTGGTTTTTGTTCCTCATTTCATTAGAGGCTTAAGATTCCCACTTCACCCATTCGTTCAGGGGATCATGTTTTACTATGGTCTTGATTTCCACGATCTCCCCCTGAATTCCATCACCCACCTTTTCGCTTTCGTTACGGTCTGCAAGGCCTACTTGCGGGTCCAAACCCACTTTGACCTGTGGCTGAAAGTGCTCAACGTCAAGCCCAAGGTTGTAAAAGGCGAGCACACCTACTGCAGGGGGGCGATGATCGGCAAGCTCAACAGGGCCACCTGGGAGAAAAGCACCTTCATCGCACCACTAAGTCGTTTAAGGGAGAGTGGTTTTATGTCTCCGAGCCACGCAACACAAGCGAGGTCGCCCCTGCTGCTTTTAGATCTGTCCCCTGTATGCGTGTCATGTCTTGGGTGGAGAAGTCCTTAGATTGGGGATAGGCCACAAAGGGGAAGGATCTCACAAAGAGGATCTCCAATTTAGTGGAGAAAATCGACCTCACCAACATGATCGAGGTGATGCTGCATCGCGGCCCATCCGAATGTGGGAGTATAATCCGGTGGATCCGAATAACTCGGCTGGCCCTGTGCGGCGTTTTTTCTGCACTTTACTCGACAAGATGTGGAAAGCCTTTTCAAGTCGCAAAAGACTTGGCCCGACGAGGGTGAGGATGAAGGCCTCTCCCTCCTCAACCCTACAGGACCGGTAATGTTTTCACCGAATTGTTTTAACTTTCATCCCCTTACTCTTTTAATAAGGCACCTACTCCTTCCTTCCCCGATACCTGCAGATCTGGCTGAAGAAATCTGGACAGATTAACTCTCCGACGCCTTTGCGTGACGACATCATGATCCCTGTGCTGGCGGCTATGTTGATCAAGAAGCCGTATACGACCGAGAGGGAGAAGGAGGAACACAAGAAAGGGAAGAAGAAAATCCAGGAGGGTCTTCAGTCGAAAGCCCCCCGGAAACGAAGTCCGAATAGACAATGGCTGAGGAAGATGAGGAGGTAAGTGACTCCTCTCATACTAGAAAGAGAGTGGCGCCCGAAGACACCGAGGGAGATCAGGCTCCTGTTGCTTCGAAGAAGCCACGTATGCCCGTATGGCCCTATTCGATGACATTCCGGACTCGGATGAGGAGTCCGCCGATGAGGCACCGATCCTTCGAAGGACCCTCAGGGAAAAATCCCAAGTCAAGAGGTATGCACCAGAAATCCAAATATACCTTTACTTTTAATTGCCATGGTTCTAACTAGGCTTGCACTATGTACTGCAGCCAATCTGACATTGATCAAATTTCATAGGGGGATTCCCAGCTAGTCAATCTGACTGAAAGTGGGACCAGTTCGCCCATTGTCCACCCCCTACAACCGAGGGGACTAGAGAGGTGATGTCCATGGAGGCCCCGCCGCACCGGATACCATGGCAGGGGGTGACGATATTATGGACGAGGTTAATACTTCGGCCACAAAGGACCAGGAGTATGAACTCCCCCTGGCGGTAAAGGAGGGAGGTCCTGAACCCTCTATGTCTCCTCCGAAGACAACTTCGGCGGGTCCTTTGTCTCCTATGCCACATGTAGTAGTCTCTCCGCTAAGGGGGCTTCTACGACGCATCCGGAACCATCCATGATGGAGCTACTCCGAACTGGGTGGCCAACGCTAAGGGAGGAAGATCTAAATGATCCCTTCATTCTCGAAAAATGCCGCACTCATCTAAGTGTGGCTTTGCAAAGCATTCAGACTATTTTCAATGGTTTGAAAGGAGCTTTCGACGCATTGCTAGTGGCATCATGGTAATACACATACTTTTTTGTGTATAATTATGCGTTATCTACAAGTATCATACCCCATAGCCCCCATACCATGTGTGAGTTTGAAAGACTCATGTAGGGGTTAGAATTATTCAAAAACAATGCGTGTAACCACCAAGGCTCTGGTGGGTTGACTAGAATGCACCCTAACAAAAAGATATTGAAAGAATCAGAAAACTAAGAGAGTATTTATTTGTGCAGGCTTGTGGATCATCCGCAGTGCCCAACTCTCTGGAGTTGGAGGAGATGAACCAGAAACTAAAAGTTTCCGAAGAGTAGCTAGCTCGCATCAACAAGCGTTTTGAAGACGCTCAAAGTAAGTGTAATAGCCTTAGCTATCATATTGAACTATATGTAATTTTTGTCTCTAAATGAGTACGTGTCAACTTTCTATTAAGGCAGTTGCTGCCGACGTTGATCGTCTCAAGACCAAGCCGAGCCAAGACAAACAAGAAGCCACCAAACAAGAGGCAGCGGAGGTACACGCTAAGGCTATGAGTGAAAAATCCGAAGCTCGGGTCGGCGAAGTTCAACATGAACTTAAGGAGGCCATCACAAAGAGTGAGGCCCTTGAGCAGAAAGAAAAGGAAAAATCGATCAAAGTGATGTCGGTTGCCGCCGCTCTCCAAGAAGCACGGAAGGAGGCACATATTCTCCGGAAGGAGGTTCATCAAATCAAGCAAATCACGGCTGGTAAGTGGTATTTATTGCGATGCATCTTTGGTGGGCGGAGATTTGCATCTCTTAATGGAATATGGAGTTCTTCAGGTGCGTTTGCCGATCTATCAAAGAGTGCGGGAAAAGCTGAGAAGTACTATGCTTCTCGGGTGGATGCGGCGCATCAGTGGCTCTTCTGGGCACAATTCCAGAATCCGGCGCATCATGAGCTGGCATTTGATCAGTTGAAGCAGTTGATGGAGCTTCACAAGATGACCGAGCCTTCCATGAAGGGCTTGTGCATCACGTTGTGGCCGGCCGAACCGTTTCCCAACAACTACTTCAGCTTGGTTCAAAAGGTGATTGTTGCATCGCCTCGAATTGACGTCTTGAAGCGCTCGATCTGCAACGAAGGAGCCTGTATGGCTTTTGCAAAAAACAATGATGCATTTGCCGAAGCTAGATCCCACGAAGATGGCCACCGCATGGCCACCGCCTAGGAAGGAGTACAGGCGCCCCGAACGGTATTTATCGAGTGCTATGGAGGGTGCCCAAGCTATAGAGGCACTATGTACTAAGGACATAATGCTTTATTAGAGGATACAATCCTGTAACAGTTCTCGTATGATACAAGGCCTTTGAGTTTTTGCATGGTAGACCATGACTTTAAATTGCAACTCTTGTTTTGGTTATTTTAATAGTGAAAGTTTCCGGTCGTCGGTGTCAACCCCCCGCTAGAGTACGGCGAGGGTGTTTTCAACTTCCGCATAGTTACCCTTACCAACGTCTTAGCATCGTCAATGCGGTAATGCGAGAGAAAACCAGGCAATTGGACCATCTTGCTTTAATGCCTCAAATTAATCATAAGAGTGTGACCATGGGTGCTCGATAGAACCCTTCTCGAAAATTCGTGATATTCGGCTTATACCATGGTGTAAAAAACCTATAATCACTTGGTATGAATGACTCCAAACCCATCGCAAGAAGCGATGAGCCCCTAATAGCTCCATAGTCTGACACTTATCTTCGGACTGTGGACTAGTTCTCGCTCATTGTGCCAGTCCATTTTTCGCTTTCTCCACTAAGGTACTTAACCAGACGAACTGGAAACACAATCACAGTGGTTCTCCCTTTACCCATTTAGCCGAACTAGCGGAATGTAAATGGGTAAACACAGGAGTAGGGCAAACCAACGTTTGACCAAAGACACAATTTGGAACTGATGCATATGATGCAAACCCAATACGCTGCACTCATGAAATGCCGAATAGTAGTGTAACGGTCTGGAAAAAGGGGTGGTTGTGACGACCAAGCCTCCCGTTAATTCAGGCCTTGTGTGTGCAAAAACGAACTTGTGTAAGTGTTCAGGAAGTAGTTCGGAAAAAGTGGGAAGCAAAAAACCATTGCAAAGCTCGTAAATAACAAAGTGTGTTCCATACTTCCGAAGAATTATGAATTGTATAATTCGAACTTCACAAGCAGCTGTATATATATATAGGAATAAATAAGTACAGAGTAGAAGTTTATACATGGTATGGTATGACTAGTTTGATATTTCCTATAAGCACCCTGCTGCATGTCTGCACCTTTACTCGCTGGAGGATACTCCTTGGACAGGAGGGAACTTTGATGAACAACTCTTGTGGTCCATTGTGGTCTTGATAAGCCGCCGATGTGTATGTGTGCTTGATGCAAAGTTTGGTCCTTAATGGTACATGTATTTGTCTGAAGATTGTACGACCCATGGTTCGGTTTATCCGAACAGTGGGCCTTATATTATTGATCCTCATATGTGCCCATGGTATCTAAAGCACAAAGTCGTGTCTTCGAGGCACATACTTTGCTGGACACAAGGTGCTGCTATGAGGGGTGTATCCCTATTTACCCGTCGTAGTATGTGACTATGGTAGGGCACGAGCCCATTTATTGTCCTTGATGGATACCTTTGGCTTGGGAGTCGTGTCACTGGCTTGTACTTCGGCTGCTAAGGCCGCAGTGGGTACCTTGGTCCGAAGGGATCATTCGATGTTACCATTGACTGTGATAAATCCTTTGGCTCCTGGCATCTTCAGCTTGACGTATCCATAATGGGGTACGACATTGAAGCGAGCTAACACCATACGACTGAGGAGTGCTTGGTACCCGCTGCAGAAAGGGACGATGTCAAAGATCAAATCCTTGCTTCAAAAGTTGTCGGGTGAGCCGAACACTACCTCTAGGGTTATCGTGCGTGAACAGCGATCCTCGACACCAGGAATTACTCCTTCAAAGGTTGTCTTACTGGGTTTAATTCATGATGGATCAATATCCATCTTCCGCACTATATCATTGTAAATAAGATTAAGGATGGGGACCCCATCCATGAGGATGCGTGTGAGGTGATATCAACAATGATGGGATCAAGTACCATGGCCGCTTACCCCCCGTGCCAGATACTGGTGGGGTAGTCCGTGCGATCGTGAGTGATCGGACATGCCGACCATGGATTGTACTTCGGGGCTACGGGTTGTAGGGCATATACGCCCCGAAGCGCGCTTCCTCTCCTTCTTGGGCATATGGGTGATATAGATCATGTTCACCATCTTTTCTTTAGGGGGAAACTGTTTTTGCCCCCCCATTGTTCGGGCGACGAGGTTCTTCATCGTCCTTGCTGTGCGGGCTTTTGGTCTGGTCTTCGGCCATGCTTTTACCTGCCGCTTTGAACACCCAACAATTAGAGTTGGTGTGCATAGCAGGTTTATTTGGAGTGCCATATATCTGATAGGGCCTCTCGAGTATTTTATCCAGCGCGGTTGGCCCGTCCTGGTTTCCTTGAAGGGTTTCTTCTTGGGTCCATGCCTGGAATTGTTGAAGCGGGTATTGAGTATCGTGTCTTCGGCTTCACCGCTGTTGTGCTGACTCTTATGTTTGTTGCGTCATGGCTTTCCATTGCTATCCCGGGCTGTGAAAGTGCTAGGGTTTTAGGGAGAGTTACTCCGCCGAGCTAGCCAAGTATCCTCGCCCGCACAATGTCAGGTCATGAGGGAGGTGTCACGCCCAAGATGTGACCCTATCCTCAATTTGGCACGAAGGCCTCATCAGGGATAGAAGCGCATCTCGTCGTGTCGCAAGAATGGATATCGTTACAAGTACATGTACTGAAAAGAAGATATATATATATATATATATATATATATAGAATTGGCTTACACTCGCCACAAGCTACATCAGAGCCACATCAGTACAATACATAAACATCATGAAGAAGAGCAGGGTCCGACTACGGACGAAAACAAACGAGAAAAGAAGAACGACGTCCATCCTTGCTATCCCAGGCTGCCGGCCTAGAACCCATCCTAGATCGATGATGAAGAAGAAGAAGAAGCAACTCCAAATGAACAATCAACGCGCTCGCGTCAAATAATATTTACCTGTACCTGCATCTGGTGTTGTAGTAATCTGTGAGCCACAGGGGACTCAGCAATCTCATTTCCAAAGGTATCAAGACTAGCAAAGCTTAATGGGTGAGGTATGGTTAACTGGTGAGGTTGCAACATCGGCTAAGCATATATTTGGTGGCTAAACTTACGAGTACAAGAAATAAGAGGGGGAGTGATCTACGCATAACGGACGTGAACTACTGGTGATCAAATGAATGATCCTGAACACCTACCTACGCCAGACATAACCCCACCGTGTCCTCGATCGGAGAAGGAACTCACGAAAGAGAGAGTCACAGTTACGCACACAGTTGACATATTTTAATTAAGTTAACTTCAAATTATCTAGAACCAGTGTTAAACAAAGTTTCCACGTTGCCACATAACCGCGGGCACGGCTTTCCGAAAAGATTTAACCCTGCAGGGGTGCTCCAACTAGTCCATCACAAATTACCACAAGCCGCATAGAAATCCTCAATCACGAAGGTCGCGATCTCGTCGGATTCCCTAGTGGAAAACCTCAACTCTGAGATTACCCAAAGCATCACCGGAATCCCGATGCACAAGATATTCCGTCAAAGGTAAAACTAATCCAGCAAGGCCACCCGGTGTGTCGACGAACCCGATAGGAGCCGCATATCTCGTTTTCAGGACACACCGTCTATGCAAAGTGGACGGGAACCAAACCTCGAGTTGCCCCGTGGTGGCACCACCGACTGCTAGGTGGGTGGACCAACACTCATGAGGAGCACTGGCCCGGGGGTTGATTAAATTATCCTCGGGTTAATTACTCCCTATGCAGTTCATTAGTTGTTAGGCAAATGTAGTACCAAAGTTGGGCCTTGCCAGACCAGCTTTAATCTAAAACGAATTATCAAGGGGGTCCCCATAACAACCCCGATCGTGTTAGGAGCGCTCGTTTATGGAACATAACACCGGTAGCCGAAAACTAAGGGGGCAAAGGTCGAACAAAACACCAGGCTAGAAAGGCTGAGCCTTCCACCTTTTACCAAGTATATAGGTGCATTAAATTAAATAGCATTTAATATGGTGATAAGACAAGGAACCCATGTTGTCACATGGAAGCAACTGCACCTGCAACTAGCAACGCTAACAACAGGGTTAAGCAAGCAGTAACATAGCCAATCAGTGGTTTGCTAGGTCGAACAGGTTGAAGGTAATCATGGCATTGTTGAGAGGCTGATATTAAACATGTGGTAGGCAACGAGACATAAACAATAGAAGTGATAAACTAGCATGGCAATGATAGTAATGGTATCTGGGGAAATGGTCATCTTGCCTGAGATCCCGCTTGGAAGAAGAACAACTCCAAGAAGCAGTCGAATCGATGTAGTCGAACGGTTCCTCACATTCCGACACGCTTGCGAAACTCTATAAAGACGGAGCAAATCGGAAACAAACATCAACACAGATATTCACCACGGCAAATGCAAGACATGATGCACACCATAATATGATGCATGATCAGATCAAAATGCAAGGGATGGCATGGCAATTCACTTCACACAAACCCTACACATTAAGTGAAGCTCGATATGCAACGGGTTACATATCGACGAAACTCTACGATTAATTATTTAATTCACTCCTGATTATTTACATGACAATATTAAATTGTAGTTAACATGGCAAGGGTGAAGCGACGGTCCTACCTGTCATACTAGTCGGGTAACACGAGAAACAAAGATCGGAGCTACGTTACAAGAGACATGCAACACAAGATAATTATGCCATCAATGCGTCATGCATGCAAGTTCATCAACATCATGGCAAGAAGGGAAAGAAGCATATGTCGCCACGGCGAGCGAGAGGGAACCATGGCGGCAATCGGAAACGATGCCATGACAACGTTCTTATCCCGATAGCTCGACGGGGTATCAGAGCCAACGAATAGGGAGCGTGTGCGGGAACGCTAAATAAAGAATGGGGTGATCCCGGTTACCGGGTTCCCATGTGTCGAGGCACAACAAAAGAGGTACACGTGCAACGGGCAACATACGGTGCATACATACATTCAACTCATACAACACATGCATACGGTTCTCGGCCACGTCTCATCGGTATACCTTCGACGCGTGCATATCGGAACGGTTCGGATCGGAGCGGACGTCGTGGTCAAAGTGGAAGTAGAGGAAGTCAGGTCCCGTCGACGGTAGTCATTCTCTCGGTGTCGGCTCACGGTCTTCACCTCGGTAGTCGAACAAGGGTCCGGCGACGTTGAGGAAGTCGAACTCGTTTTCGGGAGTCGTCAAGGACGTAGTTGTACACGCAGTCTTGTCGGTTCCACGGCGGCGAGGATGGTGCACGCGCCGACGCAGGCGGCAGCACGAGCAAATGCGAGCGGAGGCCACGGCTACAAGTGGCAGCAACTAATAGCAAGCTACGACATCTAGCGCTATCAGCAACACTCGGCACAGCAGCTAGCAACCTAGCATCTAACAGCAAAAACTAACTACAACAACAGCTAACAGCAAAACGCAGCAAAGCAAAGCAAGGCAAGGCAGCTAGCTAAGTGGCATGCATAGCAGCAACAACAGCCTAGCAGCGGCAACAGTAAGCAACACAACGGCACGCAAGGCAGCAGCGGCTACACATGCATCGGCAGCGAACCAACAACAGCAAAAGACATGGCATCAGGCGAGCAGCTAGCGGCACTAGCAACAGCAAAGCAGCAAGCGGCGACAACAGCAACATCAGCAAGCAGCACCAGCGACTGCAGGCTCCGCAACAGCGAGCAGCAACAAAACGGCGACAGCCACAACAGCTGTGGGTAGCGGCAGCAGCATGCAGGAGGAGGCCGAGGCCTGGAGGGACTTGGCACGGGGCTGGCGCGGGAAGGCGAGCTTGGCGGCAGGCATCTCGGGACAGAGCTCCACTGAGCACGGCGGGGCGACGAACGGGCACCAGCGCGGGAGGCGAACAAGGCACCGGCGCAGGAGGCCAACACGGCGGGGCTGCGCGGGGAACGACAGCCTGCCATGGCGGGGCAAGGGGAAACGGGAGGAAACCATTGGTGCGCAGAGGCCTCCAGGCGGCGCGGGGACGGCACCGGCGGGCGGCGCGACAGGGCACCTGCGGGGGAAGGCTCGGGCCTGGGCCGAGGGCGGTGGTCGGGCACCGACGGGGCGCCATGGGGCTGGCGCACAAGGAGCTACTGGCGGCAGGGCTGGGACTCGGCAGAGGGGAACAGGGAGGAGGGAGATGGCGCTGGGGTTGAGAACGACGACGCGAGGGGAGGACGAGAGGGGAACGGGCTGGCGCTGGCGAGATGGGACCGAGCGCGCTAGGGCTGGGGAGGGAGCCGGCTGGGCCTGGGCCGGCTCGGGAGGCTCGCTCTCTCCCCCATTTGGTTTTTTTTCTCTTTTAAATAAAAACAGAGAACAAACATAAAGAAAAAAAATAGGTTTTTAACAAAATGAAGAAAATGCCTTTTACTCCTTTTAAAGAAATATACCCAACTTTAAAAATAGATTGGCATTTTTAAACGAATAAAAACTAGAACCTTTTAAAGAATTAAAAATTAAAACCCTTTTGAAGAATAAAGTAAAACCTCTTTTATTTAAAAAATAAAATAAAAGCCCTTTAAAAGAGAAAAGTAAATGAGACGGTTTTAAAATAAAACCAAAGGAGAAAATAAAGAAAACCCAAGGGTTGCCCCCAGATTTAATAAAATGATTTTCTTTAAAAGAAGACGAACCTTTTTTTAAGTAGGGGTTAAAACAGGAAACTTTAGCAAACCGCAAAAACGAAATAAGAGGGAGAGGGGGTGTTTTTATCACACTAAGACTCGGCGAGCACTCGAAGTTCACACACTCAAAACACCACACGCGATGCAAGATGCCATGCATGATGCGACGATGCAAACTAAATGATGATGCCACCAAATAAAATAACCACGCGACGGAAACGGAAATAAAGGGGAATCTTCTGGGCGTCGGCTTCGGGCTGTCACAGGAGGTGAGAGCGGCCATTGTCCTCGGTCGTTCCTGTCCAAGCATTCGAGCAAGCCATTCACCCCGTATATTGTTGTTGAAGGAAGCTAATGCCTCGGCGTCTGAAAAATCAACAATCTGGTTCTTCTTTGTGAGAAATCTATTCCAGAATTTCCAAGATGACTCGTCGGGCTGCTGCATTATGTGGCTTAGGTCATCGGACCCGGGTGGCCGAACATAAGTGCCTTGAAAGTTATCTCAAAAGGCGTCTTCAAGGTCCTCCCAATTCCCAATTGATTTTTCCAGGAGGTTGTTCAACCAGTGCCTAGCCAGGCCTTTGAGCATAAGTGACAAGTATTTGATGGCGTGAAGATCATCTCCACGGGCCATATGAATATTATGGAGGAAATTTTCGATCCAGACAACCAGATTTGTCATACCATCGTACTTTTCTATATTAACAGGTTTAAACCCTTCGGGGAATTGATGCCGCATTACCTCATCCGTGAAGCACATTGGGTGAGCGGCTCCCCGTATCCGAGTTGTGTCATGCTGGGGATCGGTTGTGGTTCTACCGTGCTGGGTGTCCTGAACTCCATCGTTCTGGTTGGGACGAGCTTGGTATCTGTTATGTCTTGTAGGAGTGCGACTTCCGGATTTGTAAATGGATCTAGTTTATCTGCTTTAGAATTAATTTTTTCCACATATCCAACCAGTCTTTGTTTGAACTGGTTCCCTTTGCTTGTACCATCCTTGAGGAGTACGGTCTGGTTGATCATCTTGCACGAATCGGGGTGGTTCAGGCTCCATGGCCTCGTCTTCGAATTTTGGTAAGAGGCGTCAACGTGGGTAACTCTTGGTTGGGCCCTATCGCTCCCGTCCGTACCCTTCTTCAGCAGCCAAGACTTTGGTCCATCTTTCAGGGACGGAGTCTTGTTCGGCCTTGAGTTGTATTTTTTTTGCTTAAGGCTCTGAGTAGGGGCGATGAGCTGTTGCCTCAACACTTCCTGATCCAGAGGGTCTTCGGGGACGATAAAGTCCTCGGCTCCTTGGTTCCCGTCCTTCTCGATCGAAGAAACGTAGTTGCTGTCTTTGGAGTCATTGGGATCCTCAGGCTGGTCTGTATCCATCTATCCTGGCAAGTCCGGGTTATATGCGTGGTCTGAAGGTTTTGGGGACTTGGCTAGAATTTTCGTAACCCCGAGATCTAGGTTTTCCCATGTGTCTGCATTGCTTTCCTTTCCCTTACGAGATTCAGGCTTTTTGGGCTGGAGGTGATGTTTGACAGGTTCGTCACCGCTGTTTTTGGTTGGAGAGTCATCATCTCTCTTTCCTATATCACCTTCATCCCTGGGGGTTTCCACCATCTAGAAATCATAAGTGGAGGTGGCGGCCCATCATCTCATGACGGGAGGACCTGGCGACTAAATAGCCATATCCATATATTCAACTTCTTTAGAAGAAAAGTCTAACAAATTAGTTTGATCTTCGATCGTGGCGATGATGTGGGTGGTGTGTGGGGAATAAAATTCCCTGCACCTTTTGTCAGGGCCGAAAAGATCCTGGGTGGGAGACCACTTGTCTGAATAATCATCGGTTCGGGCTTGGGTCTTTATCTCATTCGACCACGAGAGTTTGCCTGGTCAGGCGTCCGGAACCCCAATGGAACTGTATTCCAAGGTCTCGGGGTAGGACATGTGTTTGGGCAGGGTGACCCTCGCGCGCTGGAGTTCCATAGCCGAATCTCGGCTCAAGGCCGAATTAGGGTTAAAATCTATTCCAGACTCGAAGTCCACAGCAGGGCCCGAAGTTAAAGCTTCGGATTTCTTGAGGTCCTCGGCCACGGGCGCAACCACAGTAAGGATCAGATCGCCTTGGGTGTTGGCGATGAATTCCAGCTCGCCAAACTTATACCTCTGACCCGGGATGACCCCGTTGATCTGATGATGATTTTCCTCGAGATACGAGGTGATGCTGCCACAAGCACATGATTGACCAGAGATGAAGACATTTCCTGACTTGACTCTATCGCTAGTACTAAGCGAGACATCGAACCTTTTCGCAATCCCACAGCGGAGCTCTCAATGAAAGCACCAATGTCGGTGTCAAATCGTCCGATCTCGAGTAGGGGGTCCGAAATATGGATCTATGGTCGATGGGTAACAGGAGACAATGGGGACGATGTTTAGCCAGGTTCGGGCTCTCTTGATGGAGGTAAAACCCCATATCCTGCTCTTGTTTTTATTGATGAGGTAGTATAGAGTACAAAGTTTATCTGCTGCGAGATCGATGTTGTGGTGTAAACCTTAATCATAACCATCTTAACCTATCCTGCGAGCTATGAACCCCTGTCTTATATAGACGCTAGGGGTGTTAGGGTTTACACAAAGTCGGTTACAACACAGAAGGAATATAAACGCTAGGGATGATTTTCCGTTTACGACACTTGTTTTGATGATTTCTTGAGAAACCTTGATCGAGTTTTGCAGAGATGTGAAGAAACTAATATTTTCTTGAATTGGGAGAAGTGCCACTTCATGGTGAATGAAGGTATAGTACTTGGGCATAAAAACTCCGAATGAGATATCGAGGTAGATGAGGCGAAAGTTGATGCAATAGAGAAAATGTCATGCCCAAAGGATATCAAAGGTATAAGAAGCTTCCTCAGTCATGCTGGTTTCTATAGACGTTTCATTAAGGATTTCTCAAAGATTTCTAGGCCATTAACTAATCTTCTTCAAAAAGATGTTCCTTTTGTTTTTGATGATGATTGTGTAGAAGCCATTGAAATACTTAAAAAGTGTTAATTTCTGCACCTATTGTTCAACCACCTGACTGGAACCTACCCTTTGAAATTTTGTGTGGTGCTAGTGATTTTGCTCTTGGTGCTGTTCTAAGGCAAAGAGTAGAAAAGAAATTGAATGTTATTCATTATGCTAGTAATACCCTAGATACTGCTTAAAGAAATTATGCTACTATTGAAAAGGAATTTTTAGCAGTTGTGGTTGCATGTGATGAGTTTAGATCTTACATTGTTGATCCTAAAGTAACTATTCACACTGATCATGCTGCTATTAAATACCTTATGGAAAAGAAAGATGCTAAACCTAGACTTATCATATGGGTGCCATTACTCCAAGAATTTGACTTGCATATCATTGATAGGAAAGGAGCTAAAAACCCTCTAGAGAATAACTTGTCTAGGATGGAAAATGTTCTTAATGATCCACTGCCTATTGATGATAATTTTCCTAGTGAGCAACTTGTTGTTATAAATACTTCACATAGTACTCCTTGTTATGCAGATCATGCTAATTACATTGTTGCTAAATATATTTCACCTAGCTTCACCTATCAACAAAAGAAAATTTTCTTCTATGATTTATGACATTACTTTTGGGATGACCCACATCTTTATAAAGAAGGAGTAGATGGTGTTATTAGGCATTGTATACATCAGCATGAACATGATCAGATCGTAAGGAAGTGCCATTCCGAGGCCTACGGAGGACACCATGTTGGTGACAGAACTGCACACAAGGTATTACAATCTGGTTCCTATTGGCCTACTCTTTCTGAAGATGCATGTAATTATGTCATTTCTTGTGATGAATGTCAAAGAGTTGGTAATATTGGTAAATGATAGGATATGCCTATGAACTATTCATTTTCTATTGAACCATTTGATGTCCGGGGCTTTGGTTTTATGGGACGTTCTCCTTGCTCTAATGGGCATACTCATATTTTAGTTGATGTTGATTACGTTACTAAGTTGGAAGAAGCTATTCCAACTAGTAGTGCTGATCGTAACACCTCTATTAAAATGCCTAAAGATATCACCTTCTCGAGGTTTGGAGTCCCTAGATATTTAATGACTAATGGTGGTTCACATTTTATTCATGTGATTTTCATAAACTCTTAGCTAAATATGATGTTAACCTCAGAATTGCATCACCTTACCATCCTTAGTCTAGTGGCCAAGTTGAATTGAGCAACCGAGAAATTAAACTAATATTGAAAAAGATTGTCAATAGGTTTAGAAAGAATTGGTCTAAGAAACTTGATGATGCTTTATGGGCTCATAGAACTGCTTATAAAAATCCCATGGGGATGTCCCCATATAAAATGGTCTATGGAAAAGCTTGTCATTACTCTAACTACATGGTCATTCAAGTTTTCATTTAATTCAACATGCAAATAGTTTTGTAGCTTAGCAACTTGGTCTAGTTGAGTATGAACCATGGAAGCATGTTTACTTAAACCTTTAACATCATTAGCAATTCCGAACATCAAGTCACTCAAGTTATCTATCATCATAGCATTAGTTGTAATTGATCTTTATCATAATTATTAAAGTGCTCTTGCTTAACAACGTAACTACAAATTCATCCATGCATTGACTAGGAGTATTGGTATAAGGTATATCACTTTCATCAAATCTATAGAGAGAATTTACCTCTACTACCTGAGTAGGGATGTTAAGTCCATGTATTTCTTCAACATGTAGTAAATTCTTGGCGTCTTCAGAGTTAATACATTTGTCTCTCATAGTTCTCTTAGCTCCTTGGATATCTTATGGACAAAGGAATAGAATACCTCTCTTCTTTTGAATATGTTCCGGAGGTGGTTCAGGAAGTGTCTAATTATCAACATTTTGCAATATATTATTCAATAATTCCTCAGCTTGTCCAACAATTTGTTCCCTGAAAACACAACCAACACAACTATCTAGGTAGTCCCTAGAAGCATCGATTAGTACATTATAAAATATATCAAGTATTTCATTTTTCTCAAGAGGATTATGAGGCAAAGCTCTTCGTAGCTAGATAAGCCTCCCCAAGCTTGAGGGAGATTCTCTTCTTAAATTTACACAAAGTTAATTATTTAATGTAAAGGAGCTTGTTTCTTATGAGTAGGAAAATATTTTTTAGAGAAGTAATATATCATACCTTGGGGGCTACACACACAACCAAGAGCCAGAGTGAGGAACCATTTCTTAGCATCGCCTTTTAGTGAAAAAGGAAAAGCCTTATGTATATAATAGTAGCGCATATTTTCTGCATGAGCAAACAAAGTAGAAAAATCATTCAATTTGGTGAGGTGTCCCACAACAGTTTTACTTTTGTAGCCATGGAAAGGATCAAATTCTACTATAGGTATTAAGTCAGGATCAATAGAGAATTCATAATCCTTATCAGTAACACATATAGGAGAAGTAGCAAATTTAGGATCATGTTTCATTTTCTCCATCAAAGATGTTTCTTTCAGTTTGCATAGTAGTTTATTCAAATCATCTCTATGATTACAAACAAGAAAGTCTCTAGCTATCTCCCCATCCATGATATAACCCTGAGGTACATCAGGTAATTCATATCTATTAGAAGAGCTAGGCATAATAGGTGAATCATAATCTTCTTCAGTTTCAGAATTTTCACTTTCCAAGGATCTAGAATTATGAGCGTCAAACAATTCACCAAGTGGCTAGAATTTAATTTTATGAAGCATAGCAGTAGCATCATCATAAGTTGCATGAATTTCAAAAGTGTCATCATCAAGTAATTGCGATATACTAGAACAAGCAACAAGTGGTGGTGTCATAAGCTGATTCAAAACAGTAGGTGAATCAAAAGCGGAGCTACATGGCAGTTCCTTACCTCCCCTTGTCTTAGAGGGTATGATCTTAGTTCTAGTATCTTTCAGATTCTTCATACTGGCAATTGGATATCCTGAAGTGAACACAATAAAAAGAGCTATGCTCCCTGACAACGGCGCGACAAAATGTCTTGATAACCCACAAGTATAGGGGATCACAACAGTCTTCGCGGGTAGTATGACACCGTGATTTACTGATTTGACACAAGGCGAGCCAAAGAATATTTATTGTTCTTAGCAACTGAGTTGTCAATTCAACCACATCTGGGATATCTCTCTGCTGCGACAATTTTAATAACATAGCAAAATAGTAGTAGTAACAGTAACATCAGCTATTTTGTAGTGATTGTAATAGTAGCACCAACAATAGTAACTGATTAAAATTCAGTATATGAAAAGCGTAGGCATGTGGATCGGTGATGGATAATGATTTAGATGACATCAATCATGTAACAATTACACATTAGAGCGACACATAACTAGCTCCAATTCATCAATGTAATGTAGGCATGTTGTCAAACCCTGTTTTTTTGCCTCATATTACTAAGTTAACATAGCTCAACACTTAGTACCAACAAAAAAATTGTGTGTGCTTGTGATGCTTGACTTGATTTCTATTTGCTTGTGCACTTGCTTGTGTTTTAATTCACAAAAAATCCTCCTACTCTTAAAGACTCATCTCCTTGATGCAAATCCTTGCCCAATGATCATGCCATGTGTATAGGACATAAAAATATTTTTTCAAAAATATTATTTTCACCAAAAAATATTTACTTAATACAGATTTTCAAAAACCCGTGAATTGAGGTTTGTACTACAAGTCCTCAAATTAGGGAGGATGCTTTTCCCCAAATATTTTATTTGGATCCTATTATCAAAAAGACTTCCCAAAAGCACAAAAATATTATTTTATATGTTATTTTTATATTTTATTTAAATACCTTTTTTGAGGCGACAAATGGTATTATATAGTGGAAAATTATTTTTGTGTTTCCAAAATATTTGAGAAAATTGAGGAAAACTCAGTGGACACATATTTTCTATATATAAGAGTTTCAACACATGACCATGTTCAAAATATTGAAGAAAACCCTCCAAAACCCTTTCCGTTCATTTCAAGTATTTGAAATATTTCTATAAGAAATATTGTCAAATAAATCCAGAAAAATTCTAGCATGTCACATATGCCATATGTGTTGATGTTGCCAAGTTCCATCCAAATCGCCACTGTTTTGGTTCACCAAAATGCCCCAAAACCCTGTGTGTCCAGAACCAAATTTGAGCAACTTTACATTGCCAACTGTCTCCTTTTGATCCCAAACATTGTGGGCATGTTCTAGTCCCATAATGATGCAACTACACTAAGTGGTGCATCAAGGAGGATAGATTAGCATGACTACATCTAAGGAGATCCGATTCTGTTCATTTCTAGGGTTTATAAAGTTTGCACTAGCAAATTTCTTCAAATAATATCGAATTTTGTGGTCAGCCTCATTTTTACCTACAATTTTAGCCTGTTAAATCTCATAGCAAGGGGAATCTTTTGCATTACCCAAACCAACAACAAACACCTTCTGGTATATTCTAGGATTCACTGTTTGGACCCTTGCCACTCTTCTCCTTGAGCTAAAAAATTTACCAGAGCTCTTCCTAGTCACCCTATACCTTTGGTAAGGATCTTATGGCCTCATATCAATGATTGAGGGGTTAAAAACCCATTTTTACTCCCTGGACAGCCAAGGCAGAAAATTCTCTCCCCCTCCTCTTACTTCTACCATTTCCTTACCTCTTAAGTTACCTCCAAGACATCTCCAGACCCCCAAATGCTAATAGACAAGTTTGGCCACACACAGGACGCCGACGACATGTCATGGCATGCCATTGGCATGATGTGGAGCGCACTATAGTATGCTCCTACACTGTAGCAGCCCCCATTCCGAGGCTCCAATCACCTAGGGCACCGGGGAAGATGTCCCCTCCGGCCGCCTTGGAGTCCATGATAAGCTTGATGGTTGGCCTCCTCCTTCCTTGTGCTCCTCTTCTCACGACAGAGCTTGCCCGAGCACTACCGTGGACTTAGTCCACCATACGCCTTGGCCGGGCCATAAAAGGCACCCCGAGCTCACCCTCACGCGGGTGCTAGCCTTCTCTCTCCCATGAGCCTGCTGGACCAGCCCTCTTCCCCTTCCATGGCATTCATCAACGTCTATGGTCGACACTTTCCCGATGGCCTATGCTTCAAATTCAACCACCCCGAGACCCCCCTCGTCCCTGGAAACTCCAATGTCCATATCTCGTCACCGACAAGCCCCCCAACGCCTCTGTTCCTTCCCGAGGCACGGTGTGCTCGAAGCCAGTGATGGTCGACAACCTCTTCCACGACCATCTATGCTGGCGTCGCTGCGGCCATTCCGTGCAGGTGCTCAACACAAGGATGGATGTGCCGTGACTCCCTAAGTTCGCCGATGTGGTGGGCATTCCTGGAGGTGGACGGTGCCACCGGGAGAGAGATGGCGCACGCTTGATACGTCTCAAACGTATCGACTTTTCCAAACACTTTTGCTATTGTTTTGGCCTCATTCTTGCATGATTTGAAACTAACCCGGACTGACACTGTTTTTAGTAGAGCTGCCTGTATGGTTTTATTGGTGCAGGAACATGGATTTTTAGGTGTCCCGGAAAATTCCAATAAAAAATAGAGAAAATACACGCACCTGTTGGAAACCTTGACTAGAAGATGGGCCAGAGTGGGGTCATGAGGGCTCCAGACGACCTGGTGGCACGGCCTGCCCCCTCGCCGTGCAAGGAGGCCGCCTGGGTGGGGCCCACCCCCTCTGCTGTCCTACCTTGGCTCTCATTTTTACCTAAGACGTAGAAACCCCAGAACGGAAGTCATTTTGCCAATTCTCGATGCGGAGCTGCCGCCACCCTTGGTTCTTCTCTGGGAGAGCTAATCTAGAGGCTGCCTTGGCCTACGGAGAGGGGAAATCGTCGCCATCGTCATCACCATCGCCACTCCATCACCCTTCCATGACTTCCCCTTTCATGTGTGATTAATTCCCTGCTGTAGGCGAAGGGGATGGTAGGTATTGGATGAGTTAGATCATGTAATAGCTCGTCGGATTGTTGGGGTCATGTTGCCTATCATCTACTATGGTGTTTATCATCTTTGCTATTACTTGTTGCTCTTAATTCTTGTCACTTTGGGACCGAGTGCCATGATTTTAGATCTGAACCCATTATGTTTTCATGAATATATTTGTGTTCTTGATCCTATCTATGAGTTGTATGCACCTATTATAGTCCGGAACCGGTGATCCTAATGGTGACAGCTTGGGACATCAAAGGGGATGGACTATAATTTGAGGATTCCATGTATCCATTGATTGTTAATGCTTTGTTCAGTGCTCTTTGACAGGAGCACCTTAATCTCCATAAGTTCCTTTTGGCCCCGTTGGTAGCGGGATAGTAGGTGAAAATATGTTGTGCAAGTTCTTATTGCCAGCACGCACGACTACCTTGGGATACATGCCTAATGTTTGATATTTGCCTAGATGATCATTACTTTTCGGTGTGCCTTGCCCCAAGTTAAATACATGATATCTCTCATCCATGACCAACCATCCATCTCCCTAGCCTATAGTGTTTTGATCCTGCTGGTTACAAGTTGCTTTGCTTTTGTCGCTTTACTTTCGTTGCTTTGCCACCATTATTTCCGCTGCCATCATCACTTCCATATCACCGTTACTACTAATATTTCATTGCCAAGCAAGTATCTTTCAGGTGCGGTTGAATTGACAACTCAGCTGTTAAAGCTTATAAATATTCTTTGGCTCCCCTTGTGTTGAATCAATAAATTGGGTTATCTTACCCGCGAAGACTGTTGCGATCCCCTACACTTGTGGGTTATCAAGACTATTTTCTGGCACCGTTGCCGGGGAGCATGGCTTTATTTACAAGTCTACTTGGAGTTATTTTGCTTGCTGCGATTTATCCGCTATGGGTAAGAAAGGAGACCCCAAGGTTCCGATTTTACCATGCACTACATGAAAAGGTACTATTCTTAGGACTAGTGCTACGCTTGATTCACCTTCCGTTATGAGTAAGTTTGCTTCACCACCACCACATGCTGCCTCTACCAAGTCCGTTACTTTGTCTGATACTTTTGATGGTGTTTCTACTACTCTTGATGAGACTGGTTTACTTGGTTATTTTATGAGTCTCAGATTACTAAGGCTGCGAAGCAGTCTCGAATTGAAATTCCTGTTACACGCTACCCCATTAGTAGACCCTTTGGTTACCCAGACTTGAGTGGTCTCAAGGAAAGAATTCTTGATGATGATTATATTGAGCTTGATGATGATTTATGCAGGGAGCTTACAGAGTGTGCTGACTCTGACCCTGCTGCTGTTAAGAAGCTGCTTGAAAAGCATTCTATGAAGAACAAATTTACTCCTGATCCTGAATTTGCTTCATCTCCTATTTGCATTGAGGATGCTGATTTTGATTTCTGTGTCGATCTTTCACTTATATCCACGGTTGAAGCTGACCCCTTTTATGGTAGGGAAAATGACGACGCTATTGCACACCTTACCAAACTCACTGAGTTGGGTGGCTTATTCACTACAGAGGACAAGAAGAGAAATTATTTTGTTACTAAGCTACTTCCTTTCTCTTTGAAGGGAGATGCTAAAGCATGGTATGATGCACTACCACGTGGTTCCATTAAGAGTCCTCAAGATTTAGCTCAATCTTTTGTTGCTAAATATTTTCCTGCTCATAAGCAACATGCTGCTTTACAAAGAATATATAACTTTAAATAGTTGCAGGATGAGAACCTCCCTAAAGCTTGGGGGGAGGTATTGCACTTTACTCAAGGCTAGACCGGGACATGGAGTCACTAAGAATGAATTGCTTGATATATTTTATGCTAGTCTAACCGATGAATCTACAACCTATCTCGATAGTTGTGCTGGTTGTGTTTTCAGGGAAAGAACACCGGATGATGTTGAAGAACTAATGGGCAAGATAGCTAAGAATCATGATAATTGGTCCGTTCCTAAAGCACCTCCACCACCAAAGAAGAGGGGTATGCTTTTCTTGAGCCCCCAAGTTATGCAAGATGCCAAGAAGTCTATTGAAGAGAGAGGTATTAAAGCTGAAGATGTGAAGAATCTACCTCCTATTGAGAAATTATGTGAGCCTACCACTCACCCACCTATGGTAGTGGTACACTCTCTTTTAGAATTCAATGCAAGTGACATCCCTCATGGTAAGCCCCCTGATCAATGTTTAGATGAGCTTGATAATTTCATTGTCAAGCAAAATCACTTTAATGAGAGGATTCAAAGCCAATTGCATGATAATTCCCTTGCTATCAAAAGTTTGCTTGATGTTTTAAGTAGAACTATTAATGATGTTAAAGGTCTTGTTAAGCATTTTCATATGGTTCAAACTCAGCTTGAACAAAATTCTAATGTGCAAAAAGTTTTGCTTGCTAACAATGCCAAAAAAGTTGATACACATGTGTATGGTATAAAGACCCGAGGTGGTACACACACCGAGGACCCCCTCTATCCGGAGGGGCATCTAAAGAGGATCGAGCAAGATTCTCAGTTGCAGGAAGAAGACGTTGTCAGCTCCCCGAAGAAGAAGAAGAAGAAGAAACACAAGGAAGCTGGCAACTCCAATGATCCCATAATTGATGAAGAACCTATTGTTGATCCTAATAGTATATCTACTTCCGATGTTGAAACTGAAGATGGTGCTGAACCTGATAAAGATAATGAGAAGAATGATGCTCGTGAAGTACAAGAAGAAGAAGCACCCGACAAGCGCAAGAGATATACTAGAGAAGACTTTGTGGCAAGCAGACATGGGAAGGAAAGAGAACCATGGGTACATAAATCAATGCCCTTCCCGGGTTAGTCTTTCAAAACCAAAGAAGAAGATCATTACAATAATTTTTGTGAATGGATGAAACCTCTTTTTCTTCAAATTCCTTTGACTGATGCTATTAAGTTGCCTCCGTACTCGAGGTATATGAAATATATTGTTAATAATAAAATAAAATTTCCTAATGAGGCAATATCTACTATGATTTCTAAATACTCTTTCAGTGGTAAGATTCCCGAGAAGCTTGGTGATCCAGGTATACCCACCATTCCTTGCTCCATAAAAAATAATTATGTTAAAACTGCTTTATGTGATCTTGGTGCAGGAGTGAGTGTTATGCCTTTCTCTCTTTACAAAAGGCTTTGTCTAGATAAACTAATCCCCACATATATCTCTCTTCAAATGACTGATAAGTCAATAGCCGTTCCTATTGGTATTTGTGAGGATGTTCCTGTTGAAGTTGCTAATTGCTTGATCCTTACTCACTTTGTTGTGCTTGACATGCCCGAGGATGGGAGCATGTCTATTATTCTTGGTAGACCTTTTCTCAACACCGTAGGTGCTATTATTGATTGCAATAAAGGAAAGATGACTTTCAATGTTAATGAGAAGGAGCAGACTGTATATTTTCCGAAGAAGATTGATAAAAGGCATGACCTTAATTCTGTTGAGAGTATTGAGACCGTGAAGGTTGGAGAGTGGGATTGTCCTCTACATGTGCACCACAAATACAAAAACATTATGGCGGGGACAATATCCATTAAAATAAAGGTACCATGATTGCTTTATAAGAAGTGAAACTTTTTGCTCGATATATCACCTGTTTGGTAGTAAGACTTGATCAACCTTGCTAACAAACATGTTTTATATGAGTAAAAAGAGAAGCTTGTCATGTTTTCATTTCCTTTATATTTCATCCTCCTTCCTGTACCAAAGTTTTATGTTTTTGAAGCTTCATATGTTTAACCATTGCTTTGAGCTTTTTGGAAGTTTTGCAGCTTTCGGTACTTCAATTTTTTTTCAAAGGTGAAGTTGTCAGAAAAATTCAAAAACAATTATAATAAAAATTTCCATCAAAAAAGAGACATATGGGCACCTGGGGCTGGCCAGGGGGGCACCCCTGGTCCAGGCGGTCAGGTGGCGCAGCCTGGCCCCTGGCCGCACCCACAGGGCGCCTGGGCCCACCTGGTCCCCTTTCGAGGTATTTCTTCTTCCCTTCTCTCTCTCTCACTTCAAAAATCCCGATTTTTCTCCTGGAGCTCGAATTCTTGCTGTTCTTGGTGGCAAATTTCGATCTCTCTCTATATCCCATCATTTGCGTTGAGAATTTGAGCATTTGCTCCTTGGTATGTGACTCCTCCACCCCTCCAATTAGAATTTTGATTGGTAGTCTTATTTGTGAGTATTTATGAGTTCTTGGTGCTGTTCATATGAGCTTGCATGCATGTTTAGAAATTTATTTATGAAGTTTTGATGCAAGTTTATGCCTTGGGGAAGTGAGTAGAATAGTTTGCTCCAACTCATTTTGCTTAAACCTTCATCTTTTTATGTAGCAAAAATTTCAGAAATGAGTTTGTTTGGAAAAGAAAAAGCGTGGCTTGGGAAGAAGAGACCCAAGCCTACCGATAGACTAACTATAGCTCTAGCTTCACCTTCTACTGTGAGGACAAGTTACAATGATGATATCGTGCCATCGGAGTTGCTCCACGAGACGGACACGACACGTGCCATGACATACTCGTGTTCGGAATTCCTTGCGGTGGCAGGTATTAAGGATGAGTTTGATAACCTCTGTGCAGCTGCAGGTTTGACACATCTCATAACACGACGTGTGCCACAATATCCAAAACTCACCTATTATTTTGTCAACTGGTTTAGATATAATGATAAAACTTCCATGATTGAATTCAGATTATATGAGGATGTCTTTACCATGTCTTTAGCAGAATTTTGTGACGCTATAGGTGTGCGGAATGTCGGGAAGACGACCAGAATGAAAGTTCAACCCTACGAGCTGAAATCCCTATTCGCCTCCCTTTGGAGCAAGGATCCTCAAGACATTCATCGGGGGGAGATTTCCAGCATCTTGTTTCCCCACATCAGGTATTTCTCATACTATATTGCTCGGGGGTGTTAGCTCGTGACAACACGAGCAACATTTTGGCTCCGGATATTGCTATCTTGGCAGCCGCCCTCTCAGGAGATAACAAGTATAATATTGGTGCTTTGATTGCTCATCGCCTCATCGCTAACAGCGGCAAAGGGCCTCACTTTGGTGGCATTTATGCCACACTTATCCTCAAGCATCTCGAGCGAACTGTATGCGCGGATGATGCACCTTTTCCATTCATAAGCTTTGATCTAACCGCTATGAAGAGGCGTGAGTTTGTTACTATGACTTCTGAGTTTGGTAACCTTGTTTATATTATGAGGTTTCGCGAGATTACTACTCGCGAGATCCGTCTACCAGCACCACTTTTGTTTGATTATACTAGCAGAAACGGATGGTCCTTCACCGCAATTGAGCTGGACGAGTACGTGATCCAGCAGCAGTTCGACAACCCCATGGAGCGGATTGTTCCCGAGGAAGAGGAGCCTTCTTCTTGGAAGGACAGGAGGGCATCAGTTTACGCGCCCGAGGCCCCGTACGATTCTTGGAGTTACCAGTACCACCCCGAAGACAGAGGGAGCTCCTGGATCCCGCAGTAGCCAAGCCCAACTTAGGCCAAAAGCCTAAGTTTGGGGGAGTACGTACCCTTCTCGCCTTTCATTGTATCATCCGTGGTTTCCCTTTTAATCTTTTCAGAGTTTTTGCCTGTTCTTCTTTGTTCTTTCTTTGCGAAAACAACAAAAAGATTTCTCTTTTCTTTTGCTTTCATTTAACCTTTGGAAAACCCAAAAAGATTTCCTTTCTCTCTTTATTTTGCTTTGCTTGCAGAGTTCAGCTCACGCCCATGGTTGCAATTGAACTTAATTATATCTTTCTACGTTCGATCGTGCAAGTGACGATGCAATAATGACGAAGATCGACAGAAGGGATGCAATAAGGAAAGCTGGTATGAACTCTATTTGTTTCTACTTTTGTACATATGCGTGTACTCATGATCTAGACACCAACTTGTAGTGACATAGTGCTATGTTTACAATGCTTTCTGTGTAGTTCATGCTTTCTTTGTGACTAGTCTCAAATAGCTGGAGTGCATACTATGCTATTGAAATGATTTGCATTCATTGCATTGTTCATGGTTTGGCATATTGAAGTGGTATTTCCCTTCAAAGAGTTTTTGGATTGACTTGGCACATGCTTACACATGTTTATGTGTAGCGACCCGACTCAACGAGTCAAGCCTCTGGTGTTTCTGTACCATCCCAAGATCATGCTGGTACACACACAGTACATAATGTATATATTCAAGAGTGCAATCACACAGCTTTATTAATCGAAATATCATAAAGAGTACTTTATTACAATAAAGGAGTACAATAAAGTGGCTGAAGGCCATCTCATGAGATTATCTAACGAAGACTAAGCGGAAGCATCAGGTAGACGAGTCCATCCGACTCCAAGGGCATGTCGCTGAGCGTAGAATCGTAGCCTCACTCCTGGTCGGAAAAGTACTCTGCAACATGATACGTTGCAGCCGTGTAGGTCAGCATATTGAATATGCTGGCAAATCATCAAGAGAGGGAGAAAAATAATAATCATCTATCTCTACATGCATATTTGGCCGGTGGAGCTATGTTTTGCATAAAGCCAGTTTTCTCCTACAACAAAAGGGGTCGAAAGCAAAATATTACTACATGTTTGTTGTTAACGAGATGGTTCCGCCAACCAGTTCTCGTACCCGAATAGTTGTTAACACCCACATCATTATTAAGTTGTGTCGAGAGTTCAGGGGAAATTCAATGCCTTCGGCTCAAGTTGTCCATGACCGTGGACACGGCTAATCGATTAGGTTGGGTACTCTGCAGAGTTTTGCACACGTTCCCCACAAGGTTTGATCGCCTCCGGGTTTGTCCTCGCACTTCAGGGTGTTTGAAGACCGGATGATCAAAACATGGTCTTTCAACGGGTCCCTCTGAATCCCTGTCGGTGCCCATCCATTCCTACCGTTCGTCTACATCTGCTAGCACCGCCTGTCCAGAGTTGCCGCGTTGTCCAACCAAGCCAGAGCCCATAATGACTTGTGGCTGTGCAGGTAAGCCTTGAGTCTTGAAGTCTCCGTCCGTCTCTTCGAGCCTGGGTGAAGCTTTCCGCAGGATGACATGGCCTCTCCAGCATCCCGGGCATCCACTGGGTTTTCCAGGGAGGCGATCAACCGTCCTTCACCCAGTGTTGCATTGCGTCCGAGGTCTTGAAAATCTTGTCTTAGTCCGGTCTTGGTTATTATATCAATCTCGCATCACTCGTGGAATACACTCAACCGATAACCCGTCTACTAGAGCATAGCATATATAACATTGTCGTCCCGGGGCCAAGTATCGGGGTGTTGGTGTTCCTACCACATGATACTACACCTATGACTAAAGTTTCCAAGTACCTAGGCAGCATGCAAATAGGGCAAAGATGGTGATCTACTATGCATTGAAAACATAGGTAAAAATAACATGATCAAAGATGACTTGCCTTGATCATAGTTGTCCTGCTCGAGCGTCTCTAAGTAACACGCTTCGCACTCTGGATGATCTACCTATACAAACACAAAGCACACCATAAGCAATTCAATCATGCCACGAGTAAAAATAACATCACATGCAATGATTTGCAAAAGACTACGCAAAAGCATTTATCGCGCGCCGGTAAGGCAGAAACTTGTTTCTGTTGAAAACACCAGTAAAGATACTTTAAAAATTCTGAAAATTCTCCGACAGTAAGATTTTATCACTAGAAAACAGTAGCAAAAAGAATCAAGTCAATATCATTTTTCAAACTCCTGGAATAAGCAAAACAGTGTTTAAACTAAATCTGCTCTAACTTATATTTAAAAAGTTCAAACACAGAAACATTATATGTTTGTAAAAACTACAGGAAATTTGTGAGCTACTGTAAAAAGAATCAATGTAATTGGACGTAGGGATAAAAAGTTGTGGCCAAAACAAGATTGAAAGTTTCTGTTTTTGAAATCTGGACGGAAAATTACAAAACTGCTAGTGCTAATGAGAGGCACACGTGGCAAGTTTCTACTGGCTGTAGTGGCTGTTTGTTTCGTGGCTTCGAGCAAACGGCCTAAGGCTAGCAAAGTCGCCGGTTAATACTTAAGTGGCAAGAAAAACCTGCTGGTTTTCTGAGAATAACCGAAGGGTTACTAGTGTTCTAATCCTAGCCATTGCATGGTGATCTAAAGGCTAGGAGAGATTGCATGCAATATATATAGAGAGAGTCCATCTGTCTGTGGGTGAAATGCTGTGCTGAACTCCAATCTTGTTCCCAAGGTTTCGTGCAGTTGGTGCCAAAATTTTGATGTGAACTGAGTCCCTCTATCGGACAAAATGCTCTTCGGTACTCCGTGCAGACATACGATCCTCGTCATATATATCTTGGCCAGCTTGGCACTCGTGTAAGTAGTCTTTACCGGAATGAAGTGAGCTACCTTGGTCAAACGATCGACCACAACCCAAATAGAATCATAGCCAGAACGGGTCCGAGGTAATCCTGTGATGAAGTCCATACCAAGTTTTTCCCATTTCCATTCGGGTATGGGCAGAGGCTGGAGCAAACCTGCTGGCTTCTGATGCTCGGCTTTTACTCGCTGACAAACATCGCATATTGCTACGAACTCGGCAATGTCTTTCTTCAATCCTGTCCACCAGAAACTTTCTTTCAGATCCAGATACATCTTGGTGTTACCGGGGTGTATCGAGTACGGGGAATCATGAGCTTCCTGAAGTATCAACTTCCTGAGTTCGGGATCATTGGGCACATAGATGCGATCCTCAAACCATAAAGTTCCGTGTTCATCCTCACGAAAACCTTTAGCTTTCCCGTCTTCCATTTTCTGCTTAATCTCGGCTATCTCCTTGTCAGCTTTCTGTGCTTCACGGATCTTTTCCGTCAAAGTAGACTGAATTTCCAGAGTGGCAACAAATCCTCTTGGAACTATCTCCAATTTGAGCTCTCGGAGATCATCGACTAACTCCTGGGGTAATCCTCCCGCTGTGAGCGTGTTCACATAACTCTTGCGGCTCAACGCATCGGCTACAACATTTGCCTTGCCTGGATGATAATGCAATCTCATGTCATAGTCCTTGATCAACTCTAGCCATCGTCTCTGTCTGAGGTTCAACTCCTTCTGCGTGAAGATATACTTCAGGCTCTTGTGATCAGTGTAAACATCACAACTATTTCCGATCAGGAAATGTCTCCAGGTCTTGAGAGCGTGCACTACGGCTGCTAGTTCCAAGTCATGTGTGGCATAATTCAACTCATGAGGTCTGAGCTGTCTGGATGCATAGGCTACAACTTTGCCTTCTTGCATGAGCACTCCTCCGAGTCCTTGACGAGAAGCGTCACAGTAAACCTGGAAACCCTTCCGAATGTTCGGCAATATCAGCACTGGGGCTGTAACAAGACGTTTCTTCAGCTCTTGAAAACTGGTTTCACAATCCTCAGTCCAGATATACTTGGATTACTTATTCAACAACTCTGTCATGGGCTTGGCAATCTTTGAGAAATTCTCAATGAACCTCCGGTAATATCCGGCAAGTCCGAGGAAACTGCGGATCTCCTTGACTGAAGTGGGTGCTACCCATTCGGTGACTGCTGCGACCTTGGCAGGGTCCACTACTATTCCTTCTCCTGAGATGACGTGTCCGAGAAATCCGACTTCCTTCAACCAAAACTCACATTTGCTGAACTTTGCATATAGCTTATGCTCTCGAAGCTTCTCCAGAACTAGACGCAGATGTTCCTTGTGTTCCTCTTCGTTCTTGGAGAATATCAGTATGTCATCGATGAACACCACGACAAACTTGTCCAAGTACTCCATAAATACCTTGTTCATCAGATTCATAAAATATGCCGGAGCATTAGTCAGTCCAAATGACATGACCGTGTACTCATACAAGCCGTACCGAGTGGTAAAGGCTGTCTTGGGTATATCCTGTTCACGAATCTTCAACTGATGATACCCGGATCAAAGATCGATCTTTGAGAATACGCAAGCTCCAACTAACTGATCAAACAAATCATTGATCATCCGCAATGGGTACTTGTTTTTGATTGTCACATCGTTCAATGCACGATAATCGACAACCATCCTCAAGGACTTGTCCTTCTTTTCAACCAAGAGCACTGGGGCTCCCCAAGGTGAAGAACTTGGGCGAATATACCCCTTGTCCAATAACTCCTTAATTTGCTTCTTGATTTCTATCAAGTCATTTGCGGGCATCCGATAAGGTCTCTTGGATATCGGGGCTGTTCCGGGTAATAGCTCAATCAAGAACTCAATCTCTCTATCGGGTGGCATGCCCGGTAATTCCTCCGGAAATACATCTGGGTACTCCTGTACAATCGGTACTTCCTCCTGGACTACTCCCGTGAGAGAGTTTACTCGCTTACTCCGTGTCGGGCGCTGAGACACGTACTTAATCCGCTTCTGCTCGGGGGTGGTGAGCAAAATAGACTTAAGGGCAAAATCGATATTCCCTTCATACTTGGCCAACCAATCCATGCCTAGAATTACATCCAATCCTAGGGACTCTAATACGATGAGGTCGGTGGGAAAATTATGGTTCCCGATGTTGAGACTCAAAGCATGGCATCCTATCCCGGCTGTCATCATGCCTCCTGGGGAACTGACCTTAATAGGTTGGCTGAGGGTTCTAGTTGGCAAACTATACTTTTCCACAACTACCCTTGATATGAATGAATGCGTTGCACCAGAATCAAAAAGTACCAATACTGGATGTGAATTTAGCAAAAACTTACCAACCACAGTATCGGGGTGATCATAGACTTCTTCCACATCAATGTGGTTCACCTGAGCTCGAGGAAAAGGATTGGGCTTCTTAGCTGCAGAGTTGCCGTTGCCGTTGTCGTTGCCATTGCCGTTTCCATTTCCCTGCTTGTTCTGGGGACAATCAGTGGCATAGTGTCCCTTCTTCTGACACTTGAAGCAAGTGATGTGAGTCAGATCCTTCTGAGCTGGAGCTGAATTCTGCTGAGTGCCAGTACCGCCATTCTTGAAGTTGCTGTTGTTGCGGTGATTCCCATTTCCTCCATGGTTGTGGCCTCCATGGTTGTGCACAGGGTGGTTATGCTGAACATGTCCACTAAACTTACCGGATCCAGTCCCGGTATTCCCTGAGTAGGGGGTGTAGCGAGGCTTCTGCTGAGTGCCGGAGTTGAACTTTCCAACCCCATACTTTCGCTTGCGGTTCTCCATCTGCTGATGTTTCCCCTCCAAGATGAGGGCCTTATCAACCAGCTCCTGGTAGTTGTTGAAGGTGGCTACCGTCAACTGAATGCTCAGCTCATCATTCAGTCCTTCCAAGAACTTTTCCTGCTTGGCCGCATCATCGGCCACATCTCCAGGTGCATAACGGGCAAGCATGCTGAAATCATCAACGTACTGGGCCACAGTGCGATTCCCCTGGCGTAAGTTGCGAAACTCACGCTTCTTCAGACTCATTGCACCAGCTGAGACATGTGCGGTGCGGAAGGCTTGCTTGAATTGCTCCCAAGTGACTCCAGCAATGGGATAAGTGGTGGTGTAGTTCTCCCACCAAGCAGCTGCAGGGCCTTCAAGTTGGTGCGCGGAAAAACGCACCTTCTCAGCTTCAGAACAACCAACGGTGATAAGTTCACGCTCCATCTTGCGAAGCCAATCATCTGCCACAATGGGCTCAATGCTGCTGGAGAAAGTTGGAGGGTTCAACCTCAGAAAACGAGTAAGGTTGTCGGCCTGGGGTGGGGGACGGTTGTTGTTGTTGTTCCGGTTCTGGATGATCAGCTGCATCAGGGTGTTTTGTTGCTGGATCAACTGGGTGAGTTCCGGCGGAAAGTTGGACTCAGGGGCGCGTCTCGGAGGCATCTAATGTTTGTGGAGGGGTGAGATTAGCATAGAACAATGGTCTAAGAGGAATTACACTACCCATATGAATGCAACACACAAATATCACACCACACATTTTATTCAATCATCACAAAGGTTCACACGAGGATACAAAATTCGATAATCCTAAACATCGGCCTAAAACGTAAAATGATAAAGTAAATTTGGTGGTCTAGTCTAAGTGTCCTCCTCAGAATAGCATGGTGTCGGGTCCTTCGGTGGAGCTTTCTTCATAGTCCTCGTCGTTGCTGATCACGGGAGCTACGTCTCCTTCGGGATGAAGGTTCTCGCCCATGTCCAGTTCCTCCTCCAGGTATGCAACTCGAGTCTTCAGCTTCTCGATCCGCTCCAGAAAGTCCTTCACTTCCAGCTCATGCTCATAGTGGACTTCCCGGGCTGCATCTTCAAGTTCAAGCTCGCGGAGTGACAGTTGCTTGATCTTCCTGGCGTCCTTGATCGCGTGCTACTCTAGAGTTCCACTGTGCTTCTCCAAGGTCTGGGCATAAGACAAGAGAGCGTCATTGGTCTTGCTTGAGATGATGTCTCCGTCTTCATTTCTCCGGGATACAGCGAATAGGTCTGGAGAAATAGGGCAGCCTTTGTATTCATCCTTGATACGTCCGAGTGCACAATGGATCGCCATGTCCCTTTCGAGAATCCAGTTGGGTGCGATGAACTTGAAATCCATCGGCTCAGTGCGCGGCTGGAATGTCCTTCCGGGAATATGCACCTCGATCCTGTAGCGTGAATCCTCTGGGTAAGACGAAGTTGGCTTCCCTGTGATAGTCGGCAGAGCAATCCTCAAATCCTTGGTGATCTGCACCAGCTCTTTTCCGAACGGCATAGTGGTGTCGGGCTGGCAAAACTCCGTGAACTTAACAGGGATGAAGGTGGCCATCTAAACATTGGAAAATCGGAGAGAAGTCAGAAATGATTAGAAAAGGAAATAGAAGATATAAGAGAAAATAGTTTTCTTCCTAAGGCTTTTTCATTCCTAGAGGTTACGTCCTAAGGTCAGCATGTGCTCTGATACCATTTCTGTAGCGACCCGACTCAACGAGTCTAGCCTCTGGTGTTTCTGTATCATCCCAAGATCATGCTGGTACACACACAGTACATAATGTATATATTCAAGAGTGCAATCACACAGCTTTATTAATCGAAATCTCATAAAGAGTACTTTATTACAATAAAGGAGTACAATAAAGTGGCTGAAGGCCATCTCATGAGATTATCTAACGAAGACTAAGCGGAAGCATCAGGTAGACGAGTCCATCCGACTCCAAGGGCATGTCGCTGAGCGTAGAATCGTAGCCTCACTCCTGGTCGGAAAAGTACTCTGCAACATGATACGTTGCAGCCGTGTAGGTCAGCATATTGAATATGCTGGCAAATCATCAAGAGAGGGAGAAAAATAATAATCATCTATCTCTACATGCATATTTGGCCGGTGGAGCTAAGTTTTGCATAAAGCCAGTTTTCTCCTACAACAAAAGGGGTCGAAAGCAAAATATTACTACATGTTTGTTGTTAACGAGATGGTTCCGCCAACCAGTTCTCGTACCCGAATAGTTGTTAACACCCACATCATTATTAAGTTGTGTCGAGAGTTCAGGGGAAATTCAATGCCTTCGGCTCAAGTTGTCCATGACCGTGGACACGGCTAATCGATTAGGTTGGGTACTCTGCAGAGTTTTGCACACGTTCCCCACAAGGTTTGATCGCCTCCGGGTTTGTCCTCGCACTTCAGGGTGTTTGAAGACCGGATGATCAAAACATGGTCTTTCAACGGGTCCCTCTGAATCCCTGTCGGTGCCCATCCATTCCTACCGTTCATCTACATCTGCTAGCACCGCCTGTCCAGAGTTGCCGCGTTGTCCAACCAAGCCAGAGCCCATAATGACTTGTGGCTGTGCAGGTAAGCCTTGAGTCTTGAAGTCTCCGTCCGTCTCTTCGAGCCTGGGTGAAGCTTTCCGCAGGATGACATGGCCTCTCCAGCATCCCGGGCATCCACTGGGTTTTCCAGGGAGCCGATCAACCGTCCTTCACCCAGTGTTGCATTGCGTCCGAGGTCTTGAAAATCTTGTCTTAGTCCGGTCTTGGTTATTATATCAATCTCGCATCACTCGTGGAATACACTCAACCGATAACCCGTCTACTAGAGCATAGCATATATAACATTGTCGTCCCGGGGCCAAGTATCGGGGTGTTGGTGTTCCTACCACATGATACTACACCTATGACTAAAGTTTCCAAGTACCTAGGCAGCATGCAAATAGGGCAAAGATGGTGATCTACTATGCATTGAAAACATTGGTAAAAATAACATGATCAAAGATGACTTGCCTTGATGATAGTTGTCCTGCTCGAGCGTCTCTAAGTAACACGCTGCGCACTCCGGATGATCTACCTATAGAAACACAAAGCACACCATAAGCAATTCAATCATGCCACGAGTAAAAATAACATCACATGCAATGATTTGCAAAAGACTACGCAAAAGCATTTATCGCGCGCCGGTAAGGCAGAAACTTGTTTCTGTTGAAAACACCAGTAAAAATACTTTAAAAATTCTGAAAATTCTACCACAGTAAGATTTTATCACTAGAAAACAGTAGCAAAAAGAATCAACTCAATATCATTTTTCAAACTCCTGGAATAAGCAAAACAATGTTTAAACTAAATCTGCTCTAACTGTGACAGTTGCTTGATCTTCCTGGCGTCCTTGATCACGTGATACTCCAGAGTTCCACTGTGCTTCTCCAAGGTCTGGGCATAAGACAAGAGAGCGTCATTGGTCTTGCTTGAGATGATGTCTCCGTCTTCATTTCTTCGGGATACAGCGAATAGGTCTGGAGAAATAGGGCAGCCTTTGTATTCATCCTGGATACGTCCGAGTGCACAATGGATCGCCATGTCCCTTCCGAGAATCCAGTTGGGTGCGATGAACTTGAAATCCATCGGCTCAGTGCGCGGCTGGAATGTCCTTCCGGGAATATGCACCTCGATCCTGTAGCGTGAATCCTCTGGGTAAGACGAAGTTGGCTTCCCTGTGATAGTCGGCAGAGCAATCCTTAAATCCTTGGTGATCTGCACCAGCTCTTTTCCGAATGGCATAGTGGTGTCGGGCTGGCAAAACTCCGTGAACTTAACAGGGATGAAGGTGGCCATCTAAACATTGGAAAATCGGAGAGAAGTCAGAAATGATCAGAAGAGGAAATAGAAGATATAAGAGAAAATAGTTTTCTTCCTAAGGCTTTTCCATTCCTAGAGGTTACGTCCTAAGGTCAGCATGTGCTCTGATACCATTTCTGTAGCGACCCGACTCAACGAGTCAAGCCTCTGGTGTTTCTGTACCATCCCAAGATCATGCTGGTACACACACAGTACATAATGTATATATTCAAGAGTGCAATCACACAGCTTTATTAATCGAAATATCATAAAGAGTACTTTATTACAATAAAGGAGTACAATAAAGTGGCTGAAGGCCATCTCATGAGATTATCTAACGAAGACTAAGCGGAAGCATCAGGTAGACGAGTCCATCCGACTCCAAGGGCATGTCGCTGAGCGTAGAATCGTAGCCTCACTCCTGGTCGGAAAAGTACTCTGCAACATGATACGTTGCAGCCGTGTAGGTCAGCATATTGAATATGCTGGCAAATCATCAAGAGAGGGAGAAAAATAATAATCATCTATCTCTACATGCATATTTGGCCGGTGGAGCTATGTTTTGCATAAAGCCAGTTTTCTCCTACAACAAAAGGGGTCGAAAGCAAAATATTACTACATGTTTGTTGTTAACGAGATGGTTCCGCCAACCAGTTCTCGTACCCGAATAGTTGTTAACACCCACATCATTATTAAGTTGTGTCGAGAGTTCAGGGGAAATTCAATGCCTTCGGCTCAAGTTGTCCATGACCGTGGACACGGCTAATCGATTAGGTTGGGTACTCTGCAGAGTTTTGCACACGTTCCCCACAAGGTTTGATCGCCTCCGGGTTTGTCCTCGCACTTCAGGGTGTTTGAAGACCGGATGATCAAAACATGGTCTTTCAACGGGTCCCTCTGAATCCCTGTCGGTGCCCATCCATTCCTACCGTTCGTCTACATCTGCTAGCACCGCCTGTCCAGAGTTGCCGCGTTGTCCAACCAAGCCAGAGCCCATAATGACTTGTGGCTGTGCAGGTAAGCCTTGAGTCTTGAAGTCTCCGTCCGTCTCTTCGAGCCTGGGTGAAGCTTTCCGCAGGATGACATGGCCTCTCCAGCATCCCGGGCATCCACTGGGTTTTCCAGGGAGGCGATCAACCGTCCTTCACCCAGTGTTGCATTGCGTCCGAGGTCTTGAAAATCTTGTCTTAGTCCGGTCTTGGTTATTATATCAATCTCGCATCACTCGTGGAATACACTCAACCGATAACCCGTCTACTAGAGCATAGCATATATAACATTGTCGTCCCGGGGCCAAGTATCGGGGTGTTGGTGTTCCTACCACATGATACTACACCTATGACTAAAGTTTCCAAGTACCTAGGCAGCATGCAAATAGGGCAAAGATGGTGATCTACTATGCATTGAAAACATTGGTAAAAATAACATGATCAAAGATGACTTGCCTTGATCATAGTTGTCCTGCTCGAGCGTCTCTAAGTAACACGCTGCGCACTCCGGATGATCTACCTATAGAAACACAAAGCACACCATAAGCAATTCAATCATGCCACGAGTAAAAATAACATCACATGCAATGATTTGCAAAAGACTACGCAAAAGCATTTATCGCGCGCCGGTAAGGCAGAAACTTGTTTCTGTTGAAAACATCAGTAAAAATACTTTAAAAATTCTACCACAGTAAGATTTTATCACTAGAAAACAGTAGCAAAAAGAATCAACTCAATATCATTTTTCAAACTCCTGGAATAAGCAAAACAATGTTTAAACTAAATCTGCTCTAACTGTGACAGTTGCTTGATCTTCCTGGCGTCCTTGATCACGTGATACTCCAGAGTTCCACTGTGCTTCTCCAAGGTCTGGGCATAAGACAAGAGAGCGTCATTGGTCTTGCTTGAGATGATGTCTCCGTCTTCATTTCTTCGGGATACAGCGAATAGGTCTGGAGAAATAGGGCAGCCTTTGTATTCATCCTTGATACGTCCGAGTGCACAATGGATCGCCATGTCCCTTCCGAGAATCCAGTTGGGTGCGATGAACTTGAAATCCATCGGCTCAGTGCGCGGCTGGAATGTCCTTCCGGGAATATGCACCTCGATCCTGTAGCGTGAATCCTCTGGGTAAGACGAAGTTGGCTTCCCTGTGATAGTCGGCAGAGCAATCCTTAAATCCTTGGTGATCTGCACCAGCTCTTTTCCGAATGGCATAGTGGTGTCGGGCTGGCAAAACTCCGTGAACTTAACAGGGATGAAGGTGGCCATCTAAATATTGGAAAATCGGAGAGAAGTCAGAAATGATCAGAAGAGGAAATAGAAGATATAAGAGAAAATAGTTTTCTTCCTAAGGCTTTTCCATTCCTAGAGGTTACGTCCTAAGGTCAGCATGTGCTCTGATACCATTTCTGTAGCGACCCGACTCAACGAGTCAAGCCTCTGGTGTTTCTGTACCATCCCAAGATCATGCTGGTACACACACAGTACATAATGTATATATTCAAGAGTGCAATCACACAGCTTTATTAATCGAAATATCATAAAGAGTACTTTATTACAATAAAGGAGTACAATAAAGTGGCTGAAGGCCATCTCATGAGATTATCTAACGAAGACTAAGCGGAAGCATCAGGTAGACGAGTCCATCCGACTCCAAGGGCATGTCGCTGAGCGTAGAATCGTAGCCTCACTCCTGGTCGGAAAAGTACTCTGCAACATGATACGTTGCAGCCGTGTAGGTCAGCATATTGAATATGCTGGCAAATCATCAAGAGAGGGAGAAAAATAATAATCATCTATCTCTACATGCATATTTCGCCGGTGGAGCTATGTTTTGCATAAAGCCAGTTTTCTCCTACAACAAAAGGGGTCGAAAGCAAAATATTACTACATGTTTGTTGTTAACGAGATGGTTCCGCCAACCAGTTCTCGTACCCGAATAGTTGTTAACACCCACATCATTATTAAGTTGTGTCGAGAGTTCAGGGGAAATTCAATGCCTTCGGCTCAAGTTGTCCATGACCGTGGACACGGCTAATCGATTAGGTTGGGTACTCTGCAGAGTTTTGCACACGTTCCCCACAAGGTTTGATCGCCTCCGGGTTTGTCCTCGCACTTCAGGGTGTTTGAAGACCGGATGATCAAAACATGGTCTTTCAACGGGTCCCTCTGAATCCCTGTCGGTGCCCATCCATTCCTACCGTTCGTCTACATCTGCTAGCACCGCCTGTCCAGAGTTGCCGCGTTGTCCAACCAAGCCAGAGCCCATAATGACTTGTGGCTGTGCAGGTAAGCCTTGAGTCTTGAAGTCTCCGTCCGTCTCTTCGAGCCTGGGTGAAGCTTTCCGCAGGATGACATGGCCTCTCCAGCATCCCGGGCATCCACTGGGTTTTCCAGGGAGGCGATCAACCGTCCTTCACCCAGTGTTGCATTGCGTCCGAGGTCTTGAAAATCTTGTCTTAGTCCGGTCTTGGTTATTATATCAATCTCGCATCACTCGTGGAATACACTCAACCGATAACCCGTCTACTAGAGCATAGCATATATAACATTGTCGTCCCGGGGCCAAGTATCGGGGTGTTGGTGTTCCTACCACATGATACTACACCTATGACTAAAGTTTCCAAGTACCTAGGCAGCATGCAAATAGGGCAAAGATGGTGATCTACTATGCATTGAAAACATAGGTAAAAATAACATGATCAAAGATGACTTGCCTTGATCATAGTTGTCCTGCTCGAGCGTCTCTAAGTAACACGCTTCGCACTCTGGATGATCTACCTATACAAACACAAAGCACACCATAAGCAATTCAATCATGCCACGAGTAAAAATAACATCACATGCAATGATTTGCAAAAGACTACGCAAAAGCATTTATCGCGCGCCGGTAAGGCAGAAACTTGTTTCTGTTGAAAACACCAGTAAATATACTTTAAAAATTCTGAAAATTCTCCGACAGTAAGATTTTATCACTAGAAAACAGTAGCAAAAAGAATCAAGTCAATATCATTTTTCAAACTCCTGGAATAAGCAAAACAGTGTTTAAACTAAATCTGCTCTAACTTATATTTAAAAAGTTCAAACACAGAAACATTATATGTTTGTAAAAACTACAGGAAATTTGTGAGCTACTGTAAAAAGAATCAATGTAATTGGATGTAGGGATAAAAAGTTGTGGCCAAAACAAGATTGAAAGTTTCTGTTTTTGAAATCTGGACGGAAAATTACAAAACTGCTAGTGCTAATGAGAGGCACACGTGGCAAGTTTCTACTGGCTGTAGTGGCTGTTTGTTTCGTGGCTTCGAGCAAACGGCCTAAGGCTAGCAAAGTCGCCGGTTAATACTTAAGTGGCAAGAAAAACCTGCTGGTTTTCTGAGAATAACCGAAGGGTTACTAGTGTTCTAATCCTAGCCATTGCATGGTGATCTAAAGGCTAGGAGAGATTGCATGCAATATATATAGAGAGAGTCCATCTGTCTGTGGGTGAAATGCTGTGCTGAACTCCAATCTTGTTCCCAAGGTTTCGTGCAGTTGGTGCCAAAATTTTGATGTGAACTGAGTCCCTCTATCGGACAAAATGCTCTTCGGTACTCCGTGCAGACATACGATCCTCGTCATATATATCTTGGCCAGCTTGGCACTCGTGTAAGTAGTCTTTACCGGAATGAAGTGAGCTACCTTGGTCAAACGATCGACCACAACCCAAATAGAATCATAGCCAGAACGGGTCCGAGGTAATCCTGTGATGAAGTCCATACCAAGTTTTTCCCATTTCCATTCGGGTATGGGCAGAGGCTGGAGCAAACCTGCTGGCTTCTGATGCTCGGCTTTTACTCGCTGACAAACATCGCATATTGCTACGAACTCGGCAATGTCTTTCTTCAATCCTGTCCACCAGAAACTTTCTTTCAGATCCAGATACATCTTGGTGTTACCGGGGTGTATCGAGTACGGGGAATCATGAGCTTCCTGAAGTATCAACTTCCTGAGTTCGGGATCATTGGGCACATAGATGCGATCCTCAAACCATAAAGTTCCGTGTTCATCCTCACGAAAACCTTTAGCTTTCCCGTCTTCCATTTTCTGCTTAATCTCGGCTATCTCCTTGTCAGCTTTCTGTGCTTCACGGATCTTTTCCGTCAAAGTAGACTGAATTTCCAGAGTGGCAACAAATCCTCTTGGAACTATCTCCAATTTGAGCTCTCGGAGATCATCGACTAACTCCTGGGGTAATCCTCCCGCTGTGAGCGTGTTCACATAACTCTTGCGGCTCAACGCATCGGCTACAACATTTGCCTTGCCTGGATGATAATGCAATCTCATGTCATAGTCCTTGATCAACTCTAGCCATCGTCTCTGTCTGAGGTTCAACTCCTTCTGCGTGAAGATATACTTCAGGCTCTTGTGATCAGTGTAAACATCACAACTATTTCCGATCAGGAAATGTCTCCAGGTCTTGAGAGCGTGCACTACGGCTGCTAGTTCCAAGTCATGTGTGGCATAATTCAACTCATGAGGTCTGAGCTGTCTGGATGCATAGGCTACAACTTTGCCTTCTTGCATGAGCACTCCTCCGAGTCCTTGACGAGAAGCGTCACAGTAAACCTGGAAACCCTTCCGAATGTTCGGCAATATCAGCACTGGGGCTGTAACAAGACGTTTCTTCAGCTCTTGAAAACTGGTTTCACAATCCTCAGTCCAGATATACTTGGATTACTTATTCAACAACTCTGTCATGGGCTTGGCAATCTTTGAGAAATTCTCAATGAACCTCCGGTAATATCCGGCAAGTCCGAGGAAACTGCGGATCTCCTTGACTGAAGTGGGTGCTACCCATTCGGTGACTGCTGCGACCTTGGCAGGGTCCACTACTATTCCTTCTCCTGAGATGACGTGTCCGAGAAATCCGACTTCCTTCAACCAAAACTCACATTTGCTGAACTTTGCATATAGCTTATGCTCTCGAAGCTTCTCCAGAACTAGACGCAGATGTTCCTTGTGTTCCTCTTCGTTCTTGGAGAATATCAGTATGTCATCGATGAACACCACGACAAACTTGTCCAAGTACTCCATAAATACCTTGTTCATCAGATTCATAAAATATGCCGGAGCATTAGTCAGTCCAAATGACATGACCGTGTACTCATACAAGCCGTACCGAGTGGTAAAGGCTGTCTTGGGTATATCCTGTTCACGAATCTTCAACTGATGATACCCGGATCAAAGATCGATCTTTGAGAATACGCAAGCTCCAACTAACTGATCAAACAAATCATTGATCATCCGCAATGGGTACTTGTTTTTGATTGTCACATCGTTCAATGCACGATAATCGACAACCATCCTCAAGGACTTGTCCTTCTTTTCAACCAAGAGCACTGGGGCTCCCCAAGGTGAAGAACTTGGGCGAATATACCCCTTGTCCAATAACTCCTTAATTTGCTTCTTGATTTCTATCAAGTCATTTGCGGGCATCCGATAAGGTCTCTTGGATATCGGGGCTGTTCCGGGTAATAGCTCAATCAAGAACTCAATCTCTCTATCGGGTGGCATGCCCGGTAATTCCTCCGGAAATACATCTGGGTACTCCTGTACAATCGGTACTTCCTCCTGGACTACTCCCGTGAGAGAGTTTACTCGCTTACTCCGTGTCGGGCGCTGAGACACGTACTTAATCCGCTTCTGCTCGGGGGTGGTGAGCAAAATAGACTTAAGGGCAAAATCGATATTCCCTTCATACTTGGCCAACCAATCCATGCCTAGAATTACATCCAATCCTAGGGACTCTAATACGATGAGGTCGGTGGGAAAATTATGGTTCCCGATGTTGAGACTCAAAGCATGGCATCCTATCCCGGCTGTCATCATGCCTCCTGGGGAACTGACCTTAATAGGTTGGCTGAGGGTTCTAGTTGGCAAACTATACTTTTCCACAACTACCCTTGATATGAATGAATGCGTTGCACCAGAATCAAAAAGTACCAATACTGGATGTGAATTTAGCAAAAACTTACCAACCACAGTATCGGGGTGATCATAGACTTCTTCCACATCAATGTGGTTCACCTGAGCTCGAGGAAAAGGATTGGGCTTCTTAGCTGCAGAGTTGCCGTTGCCGTTGTCGTTGCCATTGCCGTTTCCATTTCCCTGCTTGTTCTGGGGACAATCAGTGGCATAGTGTCCCTTCTTCTGACACTTGAAGCAAGTGATGTGAGTCAGATCCTTCTGAGCTGGAGCTGAATTCTGCTGAGTGCCAGTACCGCCATTCTTGAAGTTGCTGTTGTTGCGGTGATTCCCATTTCCTCCATGGTTGTGGCCTCCATGGTTGTGCACAGGGTGGTTATGCTGAACATGTCCACTAAACTTACCGGATCCAGTCCCGGTATTCCCTGAGTAGGGGGTGTAGCGAGGCTTCTGCTGAGTGCCGGAGTTGAACTTTCCAACCCCATACTTTCGCTTGCGGTTCTCCATCTGCTGATGTTTCCCCTCCAAGATGAGGGCCTTATCAACCAGCTCCTGGTAGTTGTTGAAGGTGGCTACCGTCAACTGAATGCTCAGCTCATCATTCAGTCCTTCCAAGAACTTTTCCTGCTTGGCCGCATCATCGGCCACATCTCCAGGTGCATAATGGGCAAGCATGCTGAAATCATCAACGTACTGGGCCACAGTGCGATTCCCCTGGCGTAAGTTGCGAAACTCACGCTTCTTCAGACTCATTGCACCAGCTGAGACATGTGCGGTGCGGAAGGCTTGCTTGAATTGCTCCCAAGTGACTCCAGCAATGGGATAAGTGGTGGTGTAGTTCTCCCACCAAGCAGCCGCAGGGCCTTCAAGTTGGTGCGCGGAAAAACGCACCTTCTCAGCTTCAGAACAACCAACGGTGATAAGTTCACGCTCCATCTTGCGAAGCCAATCATCTTCCACAATGGGCTCAATGCTGCTGGAGAAAGTTGGAGGGTTCAACCTCAGAAAACGAGTAAGGTTATCGGCCTGGGGTGGGGGACGGTTGTTGTTGTTGTTCTGGTTCTGGATGATCAGCTGCATCAGGGTGTTTTGTTGCTGGATCAACTGGGTGAGTTCCGGCGGAAAGTTGGACTCAGGGGCGCGTCTCGGAGGCATCTAATGTTTGTGGAGGGGTGAGATTAGCATAGAACAATGGTCTAAGAGGAATTACACTACCCATATGAATGCAACACACAAATATCACACCACACATTTTATTCAATCATCACAAAGGTTCACACGAGGATACAAAATTCGATAATCCTAAACATCGGCCTAAAACGTAAAATGATAAAGTAAATTTGGTGGTCTAGTCTAAGTGTCCTCCTCAGAATAGCATGGTGTCGGGTCCTTGGGTGGAGCTTTCTTCATAGTCCTCGTCGTTGCTGATCACGGGGGCTACGTCTCCTTCGGGATGAAGGTTCTCGCCCATGTCCAGTTCCTCCTCCAGGTATGCAACTCGAGTCTTCAGCTTCTCGATCCGCTCCAGAAAGTCCTTCACTTCCAGCTCATGCTCATAGTGGACTTCCCGGGCTGCATCTTCAAGTTCAAGCTCGCGGAGTGACAGTTGCTTGATCTTCCTGGCGTCCTTGATCGCGTGATACTCCAGAGTTCCACTGTGCTTCTCCAAGGTCTGGGCATAAGACAAGAGAGCGTCATTGGTCTTGCTTGAGATGATGTCTCCGTCTTCATTTCTCCGGGATACAGCGAATAGGTCTGGAGAAATAGGGCAGCCTTTGTATTCATCCTTGATACGTCCGAGTGCACAATGGATCGCCATGTCCCTTTCGAGAATCCAGTTGGGTGCGATGAACTTGAAATCCATCGGCTCAGTGCGCGGCTGGAATGTCCTTCCGGGAATATGCACCTCGATCCTGTAGCGTGAATCCTGTGGGTAAGACAAAGTTGGCTTCCCTGTGATAGTCGGCAGAGCAATCCTCAAATCCTTGGTGATCTGCACCAGCTCTTTTCCGAACGGCATAGTGGTGTCGGGCTGGCAAAACTCCATGAACTTAACAGGGATGAAGGTGGCCATCTACACATTGGAAAATCGGAGAGAAGTCAGAAATGATCAGAAGAGGAAATAGAAGATATAAGAGAAAATAGTTTTCTTCCTAAGGCTTTTCCATTCCTAGAGGTTACGTCCTAAGGTCAGCATGTGCTCTGATACCATTTCTGTAGCGACCCGACTCAACGAGTCAAGCCTCTGGTGTTTCTGTACCATCCCAAGATCATGCTGGTACACACACAGTACATAATGTATATATTCAAGAGTGCAATCACACAGCTTTATTAATCGAAATATCATAAAGAGTACTTTATTACAATAAAGGAGTACAATAAAGTGGCTGAAGGCCATCTCATGAGATTATCTAACGAAGACTAAGCGGAAGCATCAGGTAGACGAGTCCATCCGACTCCAAGGGCATGTCGCTGAGCGTAGAATCGTAGCCTCACTCCTGGTCGGAAAAGTACTCTGCAACATGATACGTTGCAGCCGTGTAGGTCAGCATATTGAATATGCTGGCAAATCATCAAGAGAGGGAGAAAAATAATAATCATCTATCTCTACATGCATATTTGGCCGGTGGAGCTAAGTTTTGCATAAAGCCAGTTTTCTCCTACAACAAAAGGGGTCGAAAGCAAAATATTACTACATGTTTGTTGTTAACGAGATGGTTCCGCCAACCAGTTCTCGTACCCGAATAGTTGTTAACACCCACATCATTATTAAGTTGTGTCGAGAGTTCAGGGGAAATTCAATGCCTTCGGCTCAAGTTGTCCATGACCGTGGACACGGCTAATCGATTAGGTTGGGTACTCTGCAGAGTTTTGCACACGTTCCCCACAAGGTTTGATCGCCTCCGGGTTTGTCCTCCCACTTCAGGGTGTTTGAAGACCGGATGATCAAAACATGGTCTTTCAACGGGTCCCTCTGAATCCCTGTCGGTGCCCATCCATTCCTACCGTTCGTCTACATCTGCTAGCACCGCCTGTCCAGAGTTGCCGCGTTGTCCAACCAAGCCAGAGCCCATAATGACTTGTGGCTGTGCAGGTAAGCCTTGAGTCTTGAAGTCTCCGTCCGTCTCTTCGAGCCTGGGTGAAGCTTTCCGCAGGATGACATGGCCTCTCCAGCATCCCGGGCATCCACTGGGTTTTCCAGGGAGCCGATCAACCGTCCTTCACCCAGTGTTGCATTGCGTCCGAGGTCTTGAAAATCTTGTCTTAGTCCGGTCTTGGTTATTATATCAATCTCGCATCACTCGTGGAATACACTCAACCGATAACCCGTCTACTAGAGCATAGCATATATAACATTGTCGTCCCGGGGCCAAGTATCGGGGTGTTGGTGTTCCTACCACATGATACTACACCTATGACTAAAGTTTCCAAGTACCTAGGCAGCATGCAAATAGGGCAAAGATGGTGATCTACTATGCATTGAAAACATAGGTAAAAATAACATGATCAAAGATGACTTGCCTTGATGATAGTTGTCCTGCTCGAGCGTCTCTAAGTGACACGCTTCGCACTCCGGATGATCTACCAATAGAAACACAAAGCACACCATAAGCAATTCAATCATACCACGAGTAAAAATAACATCACATGCAATGATTTGCAAAATACTACGCAAAAGCATTTATCGCGCGCCGGTAAGGCAGAAACTTGTTTCTGTTGAAAACACCAGTAAAACTACTTTAAAAATTCTGAAAATTCTACCACAGTAAGATTTTATCACTAGAAAACAGTAGCAAAAAGAATCAACTCAATATCATTTTTCAAACTCCTGGAATAAGCAAAACAGTGTTTAAACTAAATCTGCTCTAACTGTGACAGTTGCTTGATCTTCCTGGCGTCCTTGATCGCGTGATACTCCAGAGTTCCACTGTGCTTCTCCAAGGTCTGGGCATAAGACAAGAGAGCGTCATTGGTCTTGCTTGAGATGATGTCTCCGTCTTCATTTCTCCGGGATACAGCGAATAGGTCTGGAGAAATAGGGCAGCCTTTGTATTCATCCTTGATACGTCCGAGTGCACAATGGATCGCCATGTCCCTTCCGAGAATCCAGTTGGGTGCGATGAACTTGAAATCCATCGGCTCAGTGCGCAGCTGGAATGTCCTTCCGGGAATATGCACCTCGATCCTGTAGCGTGAATCCTGTGGGTAAGACGAAGTTGGCTTCCCTGTGATAGTCGGCAGAGCAATCCTCAAACCCTTGGTGATCTGCACCAGCTCTTTTCCGAACGGCATAGTGGTGTCGGGCTGGCAAAACTCCGTGAACTTAACAGGGATGAAGGTGGCCATCTAAACATTGGAAAATCGGAGAGAAGTCAGAAATGATCAAAAGAGGAAATAGAAGATATAAGAGAAAATAGTTTTCTTCCTAAGGCTTTTCCATTCCTAGAGGTTACGTCCTAAGGTCAGCATGTGCTCTGATACCATTTCTGTAGCGACCCGACTCAACGAGTCAAGCCTCTGGTGTTTCTGTACCATCCCAAGATCATGCTGGTACACACACAGTACATAATGTATATATTCAAGAGTGCAATCACACAGCTTTATTAATCGAAATCTCATAAAGAGTACTTTATTACAATAAAGGAGTACAATAAAGTGGCTGAAGGCCATCTCATGAGATTATCTAACGAAGACTAAGCGGAAGCATCAGGTAGACGAGTCCATCCGACTCCAAGGGCATGTCGCTGAGCGTAGAATGGTAGCCTCACTCCTGGTCGGAAAAGTACTCTGCAACATGATACGTTGCAGCCGTGTAGGTCAGCATATTGAATATGCTGGCAAATCATCAAGAGAGGGAGAAAAATAATAATCATCTATCTCTACATGCATATTTGGCCGGTGGAGCTAAGTTTTGCATAAAGCCAGTTTTCTCCTACAACAAAAGGGGTCGAAAGCAAAATATTACTACATGTTTGTTGTTAACGAGATGGTTCCGCCAACCAGTTCTCGTACCCGAATAGTTGTTAACACCCACATCATTATTAAGTTGTGTCGAGAGTTTAGGGGAAATTCAATGCCTTCGGCTCAAGTTGTCCATGACCGTGGACACGGCTAATCGATTAGGTTGGGTACTCTGCAGAGTTTTGCACACATTCCCCACAAGGTTTGATCGCCTCCGGGTTTGTCCTCGCACTTCAGGGTGTTTGAAGACCGGATGATCAAAACATGGTCTTTCAACGGGTCCCTCTGAATCCCTGTCGGTGCCCATCCATTCCTACCGTTCGTCTACATCTGCTAGCACCGCCTGTCCAGAGTTGCCGCGTTGTCCAACCAAGCCAGAGCCCATAATGACTTGTGGCTGTGCAGGTAAGCCTTGAGTCTTGAAGTCTCCGTCCGTCTCTTCGAGCCTGGGTGAAGCTTTCCGCAGGATGACATGGCCTCTCCAGCATCCCGGGCATCCACTGGGTTTTCCAGGGAGCCGATCAACCGTCCTTCACCCAGTGTTGCATTGCGTCCGAGGTCTTGAAAATCTTGTCTTAGTCCGGTCTTGGTTATTATATCAATCTCGCATCACTCGTGGAATACACTCAACCGATAACCCGTCTACTAGAGCATAGCATATATAACATTGTCGTCCCGGGGCCAAGTATCGGGGTGTTGGTGTTCCTACCACATGATACTACACCTATGACTAAAGTTTCCAAGTACCTAGGCAGCATGCAAATAGGGCAAAGATGGTGATCTACTATGCATTGAAAACATAGGTAAAAATAACATGATCAAAGATGACTTGCCTTGATGATAGTTGTCCTGCTCGAGCGTCTCTAAGTAACACGCTTCGCACTCTGGATGATCTACCTATACAAACACAAAGCACACCATAAGCAATTCAATCATGCCACGAGTAAAACTAACATCACATGCAATGATTTGCAAAAGACTACGCAAAAGCATTTATCGCGCGCCGGTAAGGCAGAAACTTGTTTCTGTTGAAAACACCAGTACAAATACTTTAAAAATTCTGAAAATTCTACCACAGTAAGATTTTATCACTAGAAAACAGTAGCAAAAAGAATCAACTCAATATCATTTTTCAAACTCCTGGAATAAGCAAAACAGTGTTTAAACTAAATCTGCTCTAACTTATATTTAAAAATTTCAAACACAGAAAAATTACATGTTTTTAAAAACTACAGGAAATTTGTGAGCTACTGTAAAACGAATCAATGTAATTGGACGTAGGGATAAAAAGTTGTGGCCAAAACAAGATTGAAAGTTTCTGTTTTTGAAATCTGGACGGAAAATTACAAAACTGCTAGTGCTAATGAGAGGCACACGTGGCAAGTTTCTACTGGCTGTAGTGGCTGTTTGTTTCGTGGCTTCGAGCAAACGGCCTAAGGCTAGCAAAGTCGCCGGTTAATACTTAAGTGGCAAGAAAAACCTGCTGGTTTTCTGAGAATAACCGAAGGGTTACTAGTGTTCTAATCCTAGCCATTGCATGGTGATCTAAAGGCTAGGAGAGATTGCATGCAATATATAGAGAGAGAGGGGGCTACCTGCTGCTGGAGGGTGTTGCACCGTGGAAGGAGAGTTGGCCGGCGGGGAAGGAGGGAGTAGCTCCGGCGGTGGAGACGTCGGGCGGCGGGGAAGTGGTTCCTCCTCCGCGGGGAAGAGGCGGCGGTGGAGAGAGAGCTCGGGGGGTGGCTCCCAGGGCGAGGCCGAGTGGCCGCAGCCTGCACCGGCGAGGCTCGGGCGGCAGAGGCTTCGGGCGGCGGTGGCTCGGGCGGTGATGGCGGCGACTAGGGTTGGGAACGGGGTCGGCTAGGGGTGGGGAGTATTTATAGGCTAGGAGGAGGGGGTAGAAAGGAAGGGAGAGGGAGTACTCGGGGAAGAAATCCCGAGTTTCTCGGTGCAGCTCGGTCTCGGGCTGGGTATGGTAGGAGAGGGAGGTGGTGAAGGAAGGTGAGGGGGAGCTGGCTCGGGCAGAGAGAAGAGGAGGCAGGGCAGGAGAAACAGAGAGAGAGGGAGGCGGTGGGGGAGTTAAGGGAGGAGGGGGCTGTAGGAGAGATAAGGGAGGAGAGAGAGAGTACTGGGAGGAAGGAGAGAGAGCACGGGGTGGAAGCTTCGGTCTTGGGCAGAGAGAAGGAAGGGAGAGATCGTGGGAGGTGGAGTGCTCGTTTTCTGCTGGAGAAGAAAAGGAAAGGGAGGGAGGAAAGAGAGGAGAGGAGAGGAGAGAGAGGAAGGAAAGAAAGGAAACAGGGAGAGAGAGATGCTCGGGCGGTTGGGGCTGTGCATGCAGGCTTGCATGCATGCAGGTACGTGGGTGCATGGGATTGCATGGCTGGCTGGGTTAGAGCCTGGCTCGGCCTGGCCAGTTTCTTTTTTTTTTGAAAAAAAAACAAACAGCAGCAAAAAGTAAGAAAAAAAAACAGTAAAAAATATATCCTAGCTAACAAATACTAGAAGAAAAAAGGTACTAATATATATATATACACTAGAATACTTAGGAGAAAAACAAAATGGAAATATATATACAACTAATATATATATATAATATATATAGGAACCCTAGTTCCACCTAATGCAAATTTTTAAAAATAGTTTTATGCAATAGGTCACACAACGCGATTGAAAGACTCAACAAAAAATAATTCGGAATTTAGAAAATTTGCAAAACCAAATTGGTGACTCCAAAATAAAATTCGAAACGTTATGCACTTTAATTCGACGGGGGGGGGGAGAAGTCATATTATGTCCACTCCAATAAGTCGCCCGTAGTCACATCACGAATAGATTTTTTTTAGAAGAACGCAATGATGCATAAAATATGAGATGCAAATGAATGATCTATTAACATCCGAATTTAAGAAAATTGGGATGTTACATTATGACTAGAAGTCTATCAAGCGTTGATGATCTTTCTATTTTAGAACAGTTACATAACTTTCATGCCCGATTCAATGTTGCTTTGTCGCTCTGCATGATTATGACCGTTATTGCTCTCTAGTTGGTCGCTTAATCATCTTTTGCTAGCCTTCGCCTATACTAAGCGGACTGACTTCTTGTGCATCCAAAATCCTTGAAACCAGTTGCGCCATATGAGTCTACCATACCTTCCTATATATGGTATTTACCAGCCATCCTAACAAAGACTTTCTTGTACCATCTCAAATCTATTCAAATGCACTTCTCTTTTTGTACCCGTGCAAGCTCATGGAGCATTAGGGGCAATCAATATCTTCCATGCTAAAAATATTTTATTCCTTGAGAAAGTTTATTCTAGTCAAATTTATGAGGTAGAGGATGGTTTGGAGAATGCCCAGTTTTAATTGGTTTATAAAAAAATAAACTTACACTCCCCCTTGGCTTGAGATTGTATGGAGGGCACCCGCGAATGCGGCTAGCCTTGGCTTGTGTAAGAATTGGTGGAGGGGGAGTGTAAGCATAAAAAGCATGGGAACCGCCATTAATATGGTTGGTATGGAAGATATTGAGAACCTTTACTGTCTACCGTTGACTGGAAAGTTACACTCCTAAAAGAATGTTCTCTCTGTTTTCAAAATCGCGAGCTCTGGTACTTGTTTAGTCTTTGCTTTCCAGCCACGGGTTTCAACCTTGCCATCAAAAGCCACGGTTCGAGAGTCTTCACCTTCTTTCTTCAAAGCACCAACTATTGAGATCATAATTGTCATTCTCAGTGTAATGTGCATTGTCCCAAAGTACCACATTGTCTTTTGCATGATTGTGATATTATTCATTCTGAAATATTTATTTCTAGTCTCCTTTAAAACTCCGAAGGAGCGTGTGCATTTATGTTTTGCTTCACTCATGGGGCTAGCGAGATACCACTCTAGTATGTCCAAGTCATGTGCATTGTGATCTCGTCATGATTTTCAGTTGCATATTATTCATTCTTAGTTGTTTGAAACTCTTTACATGATCGAAGGATTGCTTCGTGCATTGTCTTTGTAGCATTGCTCCAATACTTGTTGGACTTGTTCGTAGTACATGCTTATATACATCTAATGAAGCAAAAGAGTTTTTCAAAGTTTTGTTTGTCGTGTCTAGTTCGTTGAACTGAATTACTTGAGGACAAGAAATATGCTAAGCTTGGGGGAGTTGATACGTCTCAAACGTATCGACTTTTCCAAACACTTCTGCTATTGTTTTGGCCTCATTCTTGCATGATTTGAACGAAACTTACCCGGACTAACGCTGTTTTCAGCAGAGCTGCCTGTATGGTTTTCTTGTGTGCAGGAAAATGGATTTTTAGGTGTCCTAGAAAATTCCAATAAAAATAGAGAAAATACATGCACCAGGAGGAAACCTTGACCAGAAGATGGGCCAAAGGGGGGTCACTAGGCCTCCAGGCGACCTCGTGGCGCAGCCTGCCCCCTGGCCGCGCAAGGAGGCCGCCTGGGTGGGGGCCACCCCGTCTGGTGCCCTACCTTGGCTCCTATTTTTACCCAAGATGTAGAAACCCCAGAACAGAAACTGTTTTGCCACTTCTCGGTGTGGAGCCACCGCCACCCTCGGTTCTTCTCCGGGAGAGCTAATCTGGAGGCTGCTTTGGCCTCCGGAGAGGGGAAATCATCGCCATCGTCATCACCATCGCCACTCCATCACCCTTCCATGACTTCCCCTTAAATGTGTGAGTAATTCCCTGCTGTAGGCGAAGGGGATGGTATGGATTGGATGAGTTAGATCATATAATAGTTCGTCGGATTGTTGGGGGCATGTTGCCTATCATCTATTATGGCGTTTATCATCTTTGCTACTACTTGTTGCTCTTAATGCTTGTCACTTTGGGCCTGAGTGTCATGATTTCAGATCTGAACCCATTATGTTTTCATGAATATATTTGTGTTCTTGATCCTATCTATGAGTTGTATGCACCTATTATAGTCCGGAACCGGCGACCTCAATGGTGACAGCTTGGGACACCAAAGGGGATGGACTATAATTTGAGGATTACATGTATCCATTGATTGTTAATGCTTTGTTCCAGTGCTCTTTGACAGGAGCACCTTAATCTCCATAAGTTCCTTTTGGCCCCGTTGGTAGCGGGATGGTAGGACAAAAGATTTTATTGCAAGCACGCACGACTACCTTGGGATACATGCCTAATGTTTGATATTTGCTTAGATGATCATTACTTTTCTGTGTGCCTTGCCCCAAGTTAAATACATGATATCTCTCATCCATGACCAACCATCCATCTCCCTAGCCTACAGTGTTTTAATCGTGTTGGTTACAAGTTGCTTTGCTTTTGCTGTTTTACTTTCATTGCTTTGCCACCATTATTTCCGTTGCCATCATCACTTCCATATCACCGTTGCTACTAATATTTCGTTGCCAAGCAAGTATCTTTCAGGTGCGGTTGAATTGACAACTCAACTATTGAAGCTTATAGATATTCTTTGGCTCCCCTTGTGTCGAATCAATAAATTGGGTTATCTTACCCATGAATACTATTGTGATCCCCTAAACTTGTGGGTTATCAGCGCTCGGCCCCGCCTCCACATCCTCTCCAGCGAGCGTAGGCGCGGGAAGGAGACGACCCTGCGAGTTGGGCCAGTGACATGACTAGTCAACCTGTGCTGAACTGGCCAACCGGGCCCAGGGCTTAAGTGGAAGCGGGTTTTAATGTTTCCGCCTACTCACGAGGAAAGCACACTCTATAGAATACGCCTTCGACGTGGACCCTTCGTGCGTTTGGCCGAGCCACTACGCCTGCTCGGTTACTGAGCTCTGCCCAATGCGTTATTTAGATCCTTCTGGTAAATAGATTTTTATCCTTATCTTTTTTCCACAGAGACAAAGCAATTCATAATAAATTCATCATAGATCCAAATTTGATGATTCTAATTCCTACAGACTCCACAAATCTCCCTCTATCCAAAATGTTAACTTGCATATTTTTCCAGAAAAACTTTCGTCTACACCTATATGATTAAAACCTATTTTTAATTCATGTATTGAACTTTGTAAATTCATGGAGAGATCATCCTAAATCCAAATGCAATGATTCGAACTCCTAAATGGATTTAAGTTCATGTACTAAGTAGCAAACATTTTTCCATGCACTTTGTGTGCAACCTTAATTATTAAACCATTTCTTCATGTATGGCCCACCTTGCAAATCCCTATAAAATTCATACCAACTCCAAATCCAGTGAAACAAATTCCTAAATACTTCTAAATTCATACCCTATTTAATGAGTGCATCCACTCATTTTTGTAAAAAAAATCTATAGACTTCTTTTAGTATCATAAATCTCTCTGTTTCCACCTTTCAAGGATCCTCGTTGATCCAAATCCAGTAGAGCAACTTTAGGAATTTTTCGTATGACCATACAGATCCTAGAAAATAAAGTTTGTATTTCAGAACACTTTTATTTTCCTTCTTGTTGTGTTTCTTATTATGGTTGTTTCTGATGGTACTTGACGAAGTAGACAGAGTGCTCCAAGTTTGACCTGAAGCTTGGGAAGACCTCAAAGACTTTGCTAAGCTAGACAAGCAACCCTTTGGCCATGTTGTGACACCATTTTTGTGCATGGCATTATAGTACCTTACTTGTTGCATGAAGGAGCATGTCGATGATGTGGTGACAACCTTGCCGTGTTGGTCTCCGATTCATTTTTTGTTGATACTTGCATTATGCTTGACCCTACCATCCTATGAGGGTTATGCAGGTGGAAATTAGTTAGATTTGCTCATCGTCCCAACCTTATATGTACGGCCACCTTACCCTTGTATGGGAAGGGGCTTTGTTGATTAATTTGGTTGATGCTATCATAAAGCCTGCATTACTAGTGGCGAGAGAGCCGATTCACTCTCTCAATACAGGGTCGTGCCAGGTAGGGCAACCGTGGGTTGTTTATACAAACACCGGGCACACTGTTGCATCCCCCAAAGGATGGTACAATCTTGAGCGAGTCTTGTATGATGTACATCATGAGGACATGGGCCAACGAGTGGACTCTTTGTTTAGTGTTGTCAAAGGAAAAGCATTGTTCGGGTGCTTACCTCGGGTACCTAAGGTACCGTGAGTCATAGATAAAAGGAAGTTCCCCGAGTCTTGTGGGTAAAGTGTGCAACACCTTCAGAGTGTACAAATATTTGAATAGCCATGTACACAGTCAAGGATAGTTGGGTAGTCCCGCTTAAACTATGTCTTGATGTTTTCACAAAACTTGGTATGTGTGAGACAATAGAGATACATGAGCTAAGTCAAATGACTTGATGAGATGATGAAACTATTGTTGAGATACTCTATTTAAATTCATATATGTAACCTGTTCATATGGATATCTACAGCTACATGATGAATGCTTTATAAAATGGCAGGACATGATATTGTATTCAATACTAGCTTTCCGCAAAAAATACCTATTAGTGCAATATCATGCATTGTTATGCCTTGTTCCAAACATGGGTTACTTGCGAGTACATTCAATGTACTCACTGGCTTACCACTGGTTATTTTATTGGCCAGGATTGAAAGAATAAGATATAACTAAGAGTACGTTGGTGACGTACAAGCGATCTAGGATGCTTCCGAGTAAGAATGCATGTAGGGTTAAGGCAGATGGCATGGGTCCACACTATCATTGAGGATTTCCGCTACGAGTTTCTGAAGACTTGGCCATAAAAGCCATATTTGAGTAACACGGTACGTAATGGATGTAGGACTCTTTTTATTCAGTTTCCATGTGTTCAGTGTGCAATGATCTCTGGGACCATTGTGCACATACATACAGTGATCACGACATATGAGTCGGTGGCCCCAAACATGTTTTTCATATATAGTCATACATGCTTGCGATAAGAACTTGCATGTCATCTTTTGTCCTACCCACCCGTGGTAGGGGGGTCCATAAGGAAACTAAGGGATGTTAAGGCCTCCTTTTTATAGAGAACCGGAACAAAACATTAAAACATGGTGAATACACAAACTCCTCAAGCTACGGCAATCACTGGAAAGAATCACAATTATTATCACCTTGGGATATGCGGATCATAACACGTAATATGTGCGTACAACTTGAAAGATAGGATCTAAGCACTTTCATATTCAGAGACAACATAATACATTCATATATGAAATCATGGCACTTGGGCCCTAGTGACAAACATTAAGCATAGAAAAATCATAGAGACATCAATCTTAGAACATAGTGGATACTAGGGACCAAGCCATCATCTCCTAATAAGTCATCCTCATCACTATTAAATTCAATACATTCGGGGTGTGATACCTTGGGACCTTTAGCCATGGAACAACTTCCATTTCCTTCATTTGGTGAATCAAATAATATGAGTTAGAGGAAATAAGTTCTAGTGTGACAACACTTTCATCTTGACTATAGTCGGAGTTGGAGTGGTATCTTTTCTCGGATTGGTTGTTGGATTCGAAGCCGGATAGCCATTCACCAACATGATCTTGATGTCTTCTTCTTGTGTAGCTCTAGGTGTACTTGTCCTCCTTCTCCGAGTCATTGCTTCTCTGGGAGGGCCTTCGTTCATAACGATCTTCTCTACCCCTTCTCTCTCCTAGAGGTGACTCATGTTTTGAGCTTGTTATTCGAGGTGAATCTTCTCTTCTCTTGGAGGGGCATTGCACTCGTTAAAAAGTGTCCGGGTCTTTCACAATTGTAACAATTTTGGTCACGACTATATGAACGCTTCTCTTCATATGTTGAGTTGGAGATTCTCTCTTTTCCTCTGTTATTGTAGAACTTGTTTACTTTCTTGACCTTGAGGCTTATATCTTCATTGGTAACAAGGTTGTCACTTGAGGTAGCAGGAGAGTGATTTGTGGCTTTGTATGCCCCACTTGACTTGTTGTGGATCTCTTCTTTGTTTTTGAGTGACATTTCATGAGCAACAATGCTTCAAGTGATTTTCGTAGGCTTGAGATCTTTGTAGTTTGCCATCATTTGGATCAGTGTGCACACGGTGTCATATTTTCCATCCAAGGCTCTAAGGATCTTCTTGATGATGAATTTGTCGGTGATCACTTCACTTCCTAGGTCGGCAATCTCATTTGTGATGAGTGCAAACCTAGATAATATTTCCGCAACTCCTTCACCATCCTTCCTCTTGAACTTGTCAAGTCGACTTTGTAGCACATCCAACTTAGATTCCCTGACTTATTCAGTTCCTTCATGCATATCAACATAAGTATCCCAAATTTCATTTGCACTATCAAGACGAATAATTTTGTTGAACTCTTCGGGACACAGACAGTTGAATAGAATGTCGCATGCTTGAGCGTTGTATTGCAACATATAAAATTCTTCTGCAGTCGCTTCACGATCCGGTTCCTTTGCATCAACAAAGAATTCACCTTGCAATCCAACACGAACAACAACCAAACGACGGGGTTATGACTAAGAATATGCATTTTCATTTTATGATTCCAACTAGAAAAGTTTGTACCATCAAAATATGGACCTCTACGGTGGTAATTTCCCTCACTACAAAGATCAAATGTAATGAGTACTCAATGATTTTTGGCATGGTTTCGGTAGGTTGTGCTATCGTATGTCCACATTGATGGAGACTTCAATCCACACAGGGTAATGGCTACGCGATTCCATGAAGGGCTCCACCCACAAATGGTCCACAGAGAAGCAACCTTGTATATTCTACCATGGCTTATGTCCATGAAGAACTAGCCTCACTCGGGGTAGATCTTCATGAAGTTGGCAATCTCCTTGCCCTTACAAACTTCTTGGTTCAACTCCACACGAGTTGAGGTTCCCAAGCGACATCAAACCAATCTAGGAGACACCACTCTCTAAAAGGTAATAGATGTGGTATGGATGATGAACTCCTTTCTCCTCTGCTTCAAAAGATAGTCTCCTGAACTCTCAATCACTCTCTCGCGGAATTTGGCTCGGTAGAAGAGATTGATTGGGTGGAAAGGAACTTGGGGAGGCTAGAAATCAAGATTCATATGGTTAGAGCGGAAGATCTTGATCTCGACACATGAGTAGGTGGTTCTCTCTCAGCAAATGAATGGTGGAAGTGTTTGCTTGTTGTGAGTGTTTTCCTTTTAATGAGAGGGAGGTGGAGGGGTATATATAGCCATCTCCAGAAATCCAACCGCTACAACATTATTCCCCAACTCGGTAAAACCAAAGTAAAAACTCGATTAAACTGATTAGTGCAAAATTCTCTAACTTTAGGCTTTTTGGTGACCGATATATAACATCTCGGTAAGTCTGATTCGGTTGGCCTAGGAAGCTCCAGTGACTTGGTGGCTCCGAGATATAAAACTTATAAACTCCAAAGTTGAATACCTCGTATCGAGAGAGTTGGTTACTACTTTTCGGTTGGAGAAAAGTGAAACTCGGTGATGACCCACAACTATAGGGGATCAATCATGGTCCTTTCAATAAGTAGGAGTGTCGAACCCAACGACGAGCATAAGGAAATGATAAGTTGTTTTCAACATGGTTTTCTCTCCAAGTGCTGTAAGTAACAGTGATAGATAGTTTTATAGCAAGATGATCTGTAACAAGTGAAAAGTAACAACAGTAGCGAAGGTGCAGCAAGGTAGCCCAATTCTTTATGTAGCAAAGGACAGGCCTGAAAGTACTCTTATATAAAGCAAGCACTCCCGAGGACACATGGAAATTTCTATCTAGTCATGGTCATCATATTGAGTTGATTTGCGTTCGCTACTTTGATAATTTGATATGTGGGTGGGTGTACCGGTGATAAGATGTTGTTCTTACTTGAACACACAACCAACCTATGATTACCCTCTCTTGCAATCATCCGCAACTGCGAAAGAAGAATTAAGATAAATCTAACCATAGTATTAAATGTGTGGATCCTAATCAACCCCTCATGAAGCAATGCATAAACTTAGGTTTAAGCTTCTATCACTCTAGCAACCCATAATCTACTTGTTACTCCACAATGACTTCCCTTAGGCCCATAACATGGTGAAGTGTAATGTAGCCGACGTTCACATGAGACCACTAAGAGAACTAACAACATACATATCATCAAAATATCGAACGAATACCAACTTTATATGATTACTTATAACAAGACTTATCCCATGTCCTCACGAACAATAGTTACTACTCACACCTCATCACCATGTTCAAGATTAGAGGTGTAATAATGATTATTAAGGATCTGAACATAACACTTCCACCAAGTAATCCAACAAGCATCAACTACAAGGTGTAATCAACACAACTAGTAACCCACAGGTACCCGTCTGAGGTTTTGGGACAAAGATTGAATACAAGAGATGAACTGGGGTTGGAGATGAGATGGTGCTAGTAAAGATGTTGATGAAGATTTGTCCTTCCGCGAATGAGGAAGCATTCGTGATGACGATGGCTTCGATTTACCCCTCCCGGAGGGAAGTTTCCACGATAGAATCTCTGTGTCAGAGAACAAAAGGGCCTCTGCCCAGGTTTGCCTATGATCATATATGAGAATATGGTCGCCAGAGGGCCAGCAGGGGGCCCATGAGGCATCACGGCGCGACCAGGGGGCGACCGCGCCATGTTGCCTTGTGGACAGCAGGTGGCCCCCTCTGGTATATTTTTGTCCCTATAATTCCTTAATATTCTAAAACAATTCTCCATGAAGTTTAAGGTCATTTGGAGAAAGATGATTTTTCTGCCTTTTTCTCGGTTTCTCGGTCCAGAATTCTAGTTTCCAGATATTTCCCTCTCAGTGATGTACCTTGCTTATTCAGAGAGAAAGGACATAAGAATCGTATGATAATAATGAATAATGGGAAGGAATAACACAAATATCAATAGTAATTCATGATGCAAAATGCATGTATCAACTCCCCAAGCTTAGACCTCGCTTGTCCTCAAGCGAAAGCCAAGCTCGAAAATAATGACCACCTGATTTGAGAGAGAGGTGTCGATAAAAATAAAATACAAACATGAGAGCATCATGAATATTAGCATAGCAGCAAGTATCTTACCACATAGCTCCTCACAAACAAGTAACAATCCATTCACAACTGTTGGAGCAAAAAACATAAACTTTGTTTACAATCAACAAACTATGTTTTGAGTCATTGGGACAATCATAATTCATCATATTTGAGAGGAGAGTCTATGTAAGAGCTTTCATTTTGGCAAGTTCACATACTCAACTATCATTTAATCTTCTACGCTTTCTGATGCTCAAGACATATTTTTGGAGCTCATGTTTCCATAAGACACATAGGAAGATAGGAGCTTAAATGATTTGCCACCCAACTTATTTACCTCAACGATAATGTCAATAATAATAAATCATGATCATCTACATCGAGTTGGATATATAAGTCTAAATCTTTCCTCAACACATGGTGCTTACCACTATAGAGTTAATAGGTAGGAAGAGGAATACACTCTATTGACTCAAGCACAATATTGAACTCCTCAAGATAAAAGATAGGCCCTTCGCAAAAGGAAGCAGAGGTTGTCATGTGCTTTTAAGTTGTTGGATGTGAAAACTCTTAATGCAAAGAAATGTCACTTTATATTGCCCCTTGTGATAGAAAACTTTATTATGCAGCCCCTCGCTTATATTTCTTTACCATCACAAGTTCACACAAAGCTTATTTTCCCTTACAATAAAATATCACACAAGTTTTAAGAGAAATTTTATTGCTCGATGCACCGACGACAAATTACTTGAGGGATCTTAATCAATCCATAGGTAGGTATGGTGAACTCTCATGGCCAAAGACTGGGTTTCAGGGTTATGGATGCCAAGTAGTATCTCTACTTAGTGCATAATTTTTGGGCTAGAAAGGATCTAAAGCAAGCACCATATGTTAATGGATCCATGCCCATATACTTCCATGTGAATGTAAACTACCATAACTATTATGTTGTCTTCCATGTCCAATATCAACACTTCATCATTATATAATATTTGGTGGGGGATCACAATCATAAAAGATGTCCAAGATAGTGTATTTATATGTGAGTCTTCTCTCCACTACCATAATCTTTCTTAGATTGCATCAATAACTAATACTATGTTTGCTTACTATCAAAAACTTTTATCACTTATACCCTTTTTTGTGTGAACTCATTAGTTCTCATGACATAAGCATATGATCTTTATTTATTTTATTGCCATGCTATGATGATGGGTGCACACAAGTAAAGCACACAAGCTCAACTAATCCTTATTATATAACTCTCATACTCGATCACAAGGATAAATGGATCTCAAAGCAAAAAATTCTAAGAAAGCAAATCTGAAATTTATTTCTCTAAATCACGAAACAACTAAGGATCAAACTAAGATATATGGTAATGATGTTTGTGATGGTGATACGATACCAGTGCACCTCCACCAAGCTTGGAATTAGGTAAAGGCGGTGCCCATACCCGTGTACTCACGCGCCCCTCTTGGGTGATGATGGTGGTGGTGTGATGGCATTCTTCATCTCCAGCTTACGTAGTAGGATAAAATTCTCATCCCTCAAGTCATGTTTTCTTGCTCAAGCATTAATATTTTTCTTTTGCATAATGCCGCCTTCCTTTTCTGGAGAAAATGGGATGGCATAAATTGGACCTTAGCTTTGTTTACCCCGTTTGGGAGACTTGACTTCTTGAATTCCACGTGCATATCTCCAGGCTGATGTAGTGGAACTTCATCTTCATCAGAGTTGGCTTCTCTTGTCTCCTTCATTTGTGGACCAAAGGTACGGATAAATGCCCCCAAAGTTCTTTGGATCTGCAACATAGTGGGAAACATAGCTCTATCCATCTGAATCATGTGATGGCATATTTTGAGACTTGCGAGAAAATAGCCCAAAACAAGAACAGAGAAAAATCTCGTGTTGCTATGGTCAAAACAATTGGGAGTTATATAATGATTTTATTTAGGTAAGAGTGTGTGCTCGGGAAGAAAACGGAGTCCAGGAGGTACATGAGGTGCCCACAAGGCATCAGGGCACGCCTAGGGGGTGGTCGCGCCATGTTGCCTTGTGGACTCCTCGTGGGTCCCCTTGACTCCTTTTATTTTTGTAATTTTCCTAAAATACCAAATCCAAGAAAACATATATTTTGGAATTTTTGGAGTCGGTTTTCTTACTGTTTCATGTACCTAATCGCTTTTCAAGATTCACGAGCGTTCTGGAAGGTCCCTCTTATGTGATGCTCGAGTGTTATCACTTGGATAATGTTAGTTTCAATGTTAATGGGCGTAGGTGAGATATAATGCTTAATTCTTTGACCATTTACCACTCTTGGAATTTTTGCCTTTGAAGTTATTGATCTTTATTGCACCAGAGCGATAAACCTCCTCAACAACATATGGGCCTTCCCATTTGGGGAGGAGTTTACCTATAAAGAATCGGAAACGAGAATTGTACAAAAGCACTAGATCTCCTACATTGAATTCTAATTTTAGGATTCTATGATCATGCTATATTTTAACCTTTTCTTTAAACAACTTGGCTTTTTCATAGGATTGCGTCCTCCATTCATCTTTTGAGATAATATCAAATAACCTCTTTTCACCGGCAAATTTAAAGTCATAATTAAGTTCTTTAATTACCCAGTAAGCTTTATGTTCTAACTTGAGAGATGACTATAGGAGGTAGAATGACTCATGAACCTATTTATCCTAAAGGTCATCCTAAAAGAATTGAACAAGACTCTGGGTGAACTAATGATGAGGCACCTAGTCCATGTAAGTAGAAGAACAAAAAGAAAGTGAAAGGACTTTGCATGCTTCTAGTGAACCTGTTATAGAAAAACCTATTGAAAAACATAATGATGTTTATATTTATGATGCCGAGACACTATGTGGTAGTGAACATGCACCTAGTGATAATGATAATGATAATGATAACAATGATGTTTGATTAGATACTCAACCAGATAATAATAAAGAACCTGATAATGATGTAGAAATAGAACCTGCTAAAGATCTTGATAACCCACATCCTAAAAATAAATGTTATGAGAAGAAAGACTTTGTTGCTAGAAAACATGTCAAGGAAAGAGAGCCATGGGTTCAAAACCCATGCCATTCCCGTGTAAGCCTTCCAAGAGTAAAGACGAGGACGAGTTTGAACGCTTTGCTGAAATGATTAGACTTGTCTTTTTGCACACTCGCTTGATTGATATTTTGAAAATGCATATGCATGCTAAGTATATGAAGGACATCATACCAACAGAAGAAATATATCTAAAACTAAAATTTCTAGGATGCTTGCTAATTATTGTTTTGATGGCGGAGTGCCTAAGAAGTTTGGACATCCAGGTATACCCACAATACCTTGCTCCATTAAACGAAGTTATGTTAAAACTGCTCTATGTGATTTAGCGGCTCGTGTTAGTGTTATGCCTTTCTCTTTATATGAAAGACTTGATTTGAGTAATCTTACACCTATCGAGATATCCTTGCAAATGGGTAATAAATGCACTGCTATACCTATTGGGATTTCTAATGATGTTCCTGTTGTGGTTGCAAATGTTACTATCTTAACAGGCTTTGTTATTCTTGAGATGCCCGAGGACGATAAGATGTCGAATATACTTGGTAAACCCTTTTTAACTACTGCAGGGGCTGTTATTGATCGCAACAATAGCAAGGTTACATTTCATGTCAATGGCAAGCAACAGATGGTGCATTTTCTGAAGAAACAAGTTTCTGTAAATAATATTAATGTCATTGAGCCAATTGTGACAATCACAATTGGATGGTTGTCTTCCTACTGCCAAGAGGAAATATGATATGCTTATTGTTGGGGATATGCAAATCCCCATTGAGGTAAGTTATTGTTATACAAAAATTCTTCAGTTTCATGTCAATCAAAAATGGTTATTATAAGACTTCATCAACCTTATTAATGGATCCTTTTGAAATACGTGGGGTCGATGAATTTAGTAAGCACAACTCACTCCATCATTAGTTTACTCTTTGTATTCTTAGTTAAGTACAATAAAATGCCATGAATATCCTCTTTTCTGAGTTTCCTGTGCAATGAAAATGAACCAAAAATAAAAAGTCTCAGAATGGCGCAAAATTTTAACACAAATATTTATGGAATATTTTAAAAAAATGGTGTTGAAAACACATCAGGGAAGTGCACATGTGGCCCACATGCCACCAGGGCGCATCCACCCCCTAGGCGTGCCTTGATAGATTGTGGAGCCCATAGCCCCCCTAACTTATCTATTTAGCCCATGCCTTCTTCTACCTCCAGCAAATATTTTTAGTCTCTCTCTCTCTCTCTCTCTCTCTCTCTCTTTCTCTCTCTCTCGTGTTCTTGCTTCCATACATGAGATTTCCGATCTCTTTGCTCGAAACTCTATTTCTGAAACTATTTTGAGGAGTTGCTCCTTGGTATGTGACTCTCCCATTCCTCCAATTAGTTTTTGTTTTACTGGTTTATATTTATCATATTTTTCTGCATTTGGTGCTACTGGAAATGCGGTTGCATGTTGAATTCTTTGAGTTCCAAGTAGTAGGAATGCTTGATATGGTCTCTAGGCATCTATATGAGTAGTCACTACCATTCTTGCAAAGTTTTATTGTAATAATTTTGTGGCCCAAAAATTTCAGATATTTGTCATAGGAAAATGAATACCCCGAGGAGGGGTTCTTCAAGCTGGAGTCCCAAAGGAGTTGTTGGGAGGAACCATGACCAAGACATCAACATCTTTCGCAACACACAAGTTAGGCTGTGTGGATGGCCACATACACCTTTCATGAGAGAAGCGGGTTTCCACCTAGAGTTTATGCAATTCATTGCAAATATCGGGCTAACCAACTTTCACGCATATGAGTGCATACAACACTATAAGCTTACACATTCATTCACACACATGTTTCAACTAATATCATTTCCGCACTTCTAGAGTACTGTTTAATCTCTATGATAACTCTTTCAGTATGACTATGGAAAAACTTTGTGATGCATGCAAACTTTCATATTGGGGCTCACCTGAAAACCACCAAAATCTAATTGTAACATGTTCCTTGAGAGTCTTTGCACGAGAGAGGATAGAGGAGTGACACAGACTAGAATAAAAAGTATCCAATTCCCTTACATCCTCTACTTTGCATTGTTTAATGGGAAATGAATTGTGGGCAAGCAAGATTGTAGTGAACTGTGCGCTACTGACTTGAGCATCATTTACACTACAGTAACAGGTATTAAATAGAATAATCTTGGGGCAATTGTTGCCCATAGATTACATCTTATCGCGAGTAATGGTGATTTGTATGGAGGAATTTATGCCTTCCGCGTGGCTGCAAAACTAGGAGTTTCACCTTGATTTAATGACCCTATGCTGCTTGAAAGATATTTAGATTTTGAAGCTAAGTGGTGTCATGATTTTATTAAAGACAATGCTCGGGGTTATGATTATAACTTAATATTTGATGAATATAACCCCGTCTATGTTACGTTGCCTGCCCCTACTCTCTTTGATTTTCAGAAAAAACGGAGATATTACGTTCTCGAGAGCAAAGCGATGAGTACAATGCAGTTCTGGACGACGCTCGCTTGGCTGAGGAGGCAACATAAATGCCTCTATGAGTTACCACTTTGATTATTATCCAAACCATCCATGGTGATTGCCAAGTTAGGAAAAATCCTAAGCTTGGGGGAGTACGTATTTCTTACTGACAGTAAATTCACGCTCGCACACTTCAAATCAATTGTTGGTGTTCATCCTTTTTCATTTTATATCCATGTTAGCTTTATTTTTCGCTTTCTTCTTGTGTGTTTGAAAAACTTAGAAAACCCAAAAATATTTCTTGCTTCTTTTCAGTTCTTCTTTGTTGTTTAGTTAGTTTGCAGTATTAAAAGAAAACCCAAAAATATTTCCTTTGCATGTTGGGAGCTTTCCCGTGTAAATATTTTTTCTCATTTTTTCTTTTTATTTTTTTATTTGCTTCCTTCTTAAGAAACAAAAACTCCAAAAATATTACAATATGTTTCTCTGAATTTCTTTTTCTTTTGTTGAGTCACTGAAACGAGAAGACCACGATGAAAATTTTGAGTGTCTCTCATATATACTAATGTTAATCTAACAAAGAGCCGATATTACCCTGTCTTCTCCTTTGCATAAATTGTTTGGTAGATGTAGCTTAGTCCACGATGCACTTGCATTATTATTATTATCACATCATTCGGTCACGCAAGTGAAAGGGATGATATTTGATGAAGTGGTCGTGGTAAAGTAAGCTGGTATGAACTCTTCTTGTTCTCCATTTTTGTAAATATGTTTAGCTCGTTTGATCTTGATTGAACATATTATGAGTAAACATGTTTATGATGACAATTGGAGTTTATAGTTGCTCATGACATGCTTAAAAGAGCTAGGAGTGGATAATGATTTATTTTATGTGTCAACATGCATTAAAATGGTTATGATGTGGTATGGTAGTATGGTATTTCCCTCTGAGTAATTTGAGTGGATTGACTTGGCCCATGTGCAAACGTGTAGTTGATTCAAAAATGTCGATCCAATGGAACTGGGTACCATGACCCATCTATTGCCCGCCCAGAATTCATGCAGAGAAGGCCCGATGCGGCATCTTGCCTACAATAGGAACTTGGAAGCACCCTGCGAAGCTCCGGCTTCGCAAGGATCGACCTCTCTCTAAGAGGGACCCACCGGACACCCGTCCGTCAGCAGCAAGAGGCCTCGCGAGGTCTCCCACGTGAGGCTACTCCCCGCAAGGCTCTCGGATTATAGGGTTTGTTAACTAATATCCACACAACGGTCTGCACTCCATGTGGATGATGTGCAGCTCCGGCAGAGGAGGAAAGGACAACGCCAGCGGGCGTCGCAGAAGAATCTTTCCCCTTTGATGACAAAAGGTTGGCAAGCACCTGTCCCCTAGGGAGGTGATTTCCAAGGCTTACCCAAATGGTGCAAGGAGACCAATGTGATGCCGGTCGCCAGTACGGACATCACCGACGAGCCCACGAGCGCTTCATGGACAAAACCTTTGGCAGGACGAAGACCACCTTTGTCAGGAAAGCTTGCAGGCTTGTCCCCCTTTGAATTACCACCATGTGGTAGCCCTTTTCCCGCTCATATTTTGGGAAGAGAGTCCCGTGGCAAGGATAAGAGGGCAACACAACTACCGTAGAGGAGAGGAATGATTGAGTTCTCATTCTCCCCGGAGAGCTCTTCTTGTTACTGGTAGCTTCTAACACTTATGCAACACAACAAAGAAGAAAACACAAAGCAGGAGTAGGTTTTTTACACCGCAAGGTGGCCTGAACTGGGTAAAAATCTGGTGGCCTTCTTGTGCTTCGTGTGCGTGCCTTGGTCGTAGGAGAGAAGCGAGGTCGTAGGTGCATCCAGATCCCCAGTGTTCGAACTGGGCTCTTGAGAGGTTTTCCCATAGGCAAAAAGCCAATCTCTGACATTTGGCATGCCACGTAGGGGATCCGTGTGTGCATATTAATCCTGTGCTTCGCCCTCCATCGACATGACCAAGGCGCATCGCGAGAGGTATGCACGCCAGGCTGAGATGGTCCGCACCAAGCCCATCACCAATGCAGGTCGTCGTGGGCCTTCTCGCGCCACCATCGAGCGTGCGGCTAGGGAGGTGCAGGTTTCCTCCACCGACCCGTTCGTGCAGCCGCCTTGGCCGCCCGCGTGCACCGCTACGGAGTCCTCCCACGGCCGACGTGATCCACCGGCTCCATAAGCCACGCTTCTCATGGCGTGTGAGTTGTCGAGCTACCGCCCCACAGAGGCTGGCTACGATGCATGGGTGGCGCACATCACTAAGGTGGTCAACGATGCTGGAGATACTCCGACTCTCTCCCACCCCCTGCATCCTCCGTCTTCGCTTGGCGCAGGGGCGGTCAGGGCATGCACCCTCTACCTCCTCCGCCCGGCGAGGACGACGGTCAGTGCGCTGGTGCGAATGCACTGGTGCCGTCCTATGGAGCGTCATCATCACCCACGAGGATCCCAGCAGTCGTATCGTCCAACGCGCGGAGCCCGACGCACGCGTGCTGCTCGAGAGGTGTCGCAAATGCCAGGACCGCGTCCTGCAAGATGCCATGGATGTAGGCCGCCAAAATCACGTCGCCCTCATTGGTGGCATACCCTTTGGCAGCGGAGGATGCAACGCGTGCACCCGTGAGCTGTGCCGCGTGGTGTGGCCCACACCATTCAAGCCAGGGTTGCGTCCATCCTACGACGGCACTTCCAACCGTATAGAGTTCCTACATCTCTATGCCATCGGCATCCAGGCCATCGAAGGCTACGACAAGGTCATGACAAATTGGTTTCCTCAAGGACGCAACCTGCTCATGGCTGATGAACCTCCCCAAGAGATCCATCACTTCGTGGTCCGAGCTGTGCGCGCAGTTAGTCTCCAACTTCAAGGGCACGCACGAGCATCCCCTCACCCTCAAGAGCATGTGTGTTGTTGATGTCGAGTTGATGGATATACTTCTCGCCCCTCCTTGGTTACCCCAAGTGGAAGGTGGAGATGTAGTCAGCAGCAAATTTCCCTTACACGGGGTCTGTAAGGTTTATTGAACCAGGAGGACTCCGAGCATCAACAAGTAGGTGTCCGCTGCTCTGGCACTAGCAGAACACGTGGACCTGCACACACAACAAATAACTTTACTCCCAACGAGTTCGGAGAGGTTGGCAATCTCTCCGGCCTTGTAGTTTGCAAAGGATCAAAACACAAGCGGGAATAGCGATAGTGATTGCAACGGAAAAGAAAATAAAAAAGTAAATGATGGAGGTGTAAACAATGGTGGTAATATGGACGAGAGTCCCATGATGTTCACTAGTGATGTCTCTCTCCCAAAAGATGATAAACAACTATGCTGGGTAAACAAATTACAGCCGGGCAATTAACAGAATTATAAACACACCGCAATGCTAATCATGCTACTAGAAAGTTAGAGGCTCAAAAGTAATGGGCAGTACGCCAAGACAAGTAGACCGTTTATCCATCAGCATCTACTCTCTAATCATCCACCTTGAGATATCTATCCGGAATATCTCGCTAGTATTAAGTTGTTAGCCCCACCCAAAGTGTAAACTCAAAGCAACAGACAACCATATTAACGAACTTTGCTTAAGGTAAACAATCCTTGCAACCGTGGTCACAAGCACCGTTGTTTTCTCCCTCGTGGCAACAAGACATCCCCTAGTCTCATGTTGGGTTCAACACTCTTACTTATCGAGAAAGGCTACAATTGATCCCCTATACTTGTGGGTTATTAGCCTCCCGATCTCCCTTACCTCGATCTTGCGGCTCTAGCTCTCCCCCCAAGGGTGATATAAGCTGCACCTCGTCTCCCCCTGCAGCTAGGGTTCCTCCTCCCCCTCCTCTTCTCCCTCCAGCGCCGCCAAAAGCCTCCTCGACGTCCCCATCACCATGGGTAGCTTCGGGTCGAGCTCGACGCCAGTGTAGTGTCGACCTCGTCTCCTCCCCGTAGCCGCGCGAGCAACAGGACCCAGGAGGGGTTCCATTTTCGCACGGAGCCGTAGCAGGGGCTTCCTCCTCGATGTCCACGACGAATGCTATCTTCTTCGACTCCGGCAGCTTCTTCCTGCAGCGGATCGACGACGCCTCTTCTTCCTACAACGCCGTCGTCCTTCCCTCTCCTTCCCCCTCGGTGAGCAGCACATAGACCCCTCTCTTCCCTCTCCAGTGCAGCATAGCCTCGAGCCATCATCGAGCAGCGCAGCGATAGTGCAGTAGGTTGTGCTCGTGGTGATGCGCCTTCCGGTGATTTCAAGGCGGGAATGGATCCCCCTGTGGATCCTACTTCGCCCCAGTAGCATGTAGCCATCGTCGGTCGCCGTGGTAGTCGCCGTTGTCCTCCTCCGGTTCAGTCGCCGGCGTAGTGTGTTGTAGTAGATGTAGGTGCTCTCCAGAGTTGCCTTCCTTACATTGTTAAGCTCCAAAGTAGTAGCGCAGTGGTACGTAGGTTTTGGTGCTAGTAGGAGGTGGCGGGTTCGATCACCCCTCGGCACCCTTTTGGGTTTATTTCCCTTCGGCACAGTAGTTAGCATGCATAGTAGCTTAACCTGCTAGGCTGCTCTGTTCTGTCGAGCAGGTGCATCTCAACCCAGTGGTGTGTTGCAGAGTTGAGTACAAGGAGGTTCAGGGCTCGATTCCTGACCCTCCTGTTATATTTTTTTCCTTTTTGCTTCTTGTGCTTTTTCCCTTTGGCATGTGTACATGTTGCTGTGGTGTACTTGCACCATGGAGGAATATTTTCCTTCCAAAAAATCAGCATGAGGTGCTTGTGTATTTGCTCGGTTGTGTTTATATATCTTGTGGGTGTAGGTTTACTTGGTAGTAGCTCTTGTGTGGATTGATTGCATACTTGCAAGCATAGTGTTGATGTGGTGATGTACTAGGATAGATTATGTAGATGCAACTTATGAGCTTTAGTGTAGGGTGTGGTTGTGCTTGTGGGTTTAGCTCATGCCCTAGTGTGCAAGTAGAGTGTGTGTATGTGTGTGGATGGTTTCCCCCTCACCACATATTTTGGTGTGTGTGTGTTTTCACTAGTGGTGCATGCTATGATTAGCATGTGTAGGTGGTGTTGTATGTATGCATGTGTAGATTCATGTGTGGGGGTGCACCTTGTGGGTGTCATGGCACTAAGGTGGTGTCCCCTTGTAGTGCTTATGTGATTGTAGATAGTGTGGGTGTCCTCTATATCATGTGTAGATGTTTTCATTATGATGTCTTGTTGCTTGTGATGGAGTGGTGATGTGCCAAGGCAGATAGGCATGAGATCTGCCCCTCATGTCCCCCCATTGATGTTGTGGTCATGTGCAAGAGCTTGTGTAGGATTTGCTCTAGGATTTTGCACATGTGATGTAGCACTATTCACTATATAGGATTCTATGTGGTTTTTCTTTCCTAGTTTGGGCCCACTTGTTCCAAGCAAGTGCATATGTTTTATATATGGTTTTTGGTAGAATCATCCCAGGAATCCATTGGTGAGATCAGTTTTGCCATTGGAACACTTCGTGGAAATGACATATTTCAGAATTCTTCTATGTTTGGAGCTTGGTCTCATGATGTTGTGGTGTGCACAATAGGTTGACTCCTTGTTGTGGCACTAGAGGGTGACCCCCTCTACCACTTGTTGCTGTTGGTTCATGCTTAGGAAGTAATATGTGCAAGTGGTGCCCATTCAAAATAGGCATGTGGCTGAAATTCCAGATTAGTGAAAATCTGAGATTTTCACTAAGTCTGAGAATCTGTTTATATTTTCTTCTCCTGTTGATGAGCTTGTGCAGTTCAATGTGTTGTGATTTAGCCTTAGCTTTCAACTGGAAAGTTGAATCTTATATGTTTGTCTAGCTCACTGTAAATTTTCATACCATTTGGAGTCCTGTAGATATTGTTTTGGCTGTTGTCAAAATGCTTTAGAGCATAAACAGATAGTGAGAATTTGGAATTTTCACTAAGTCCTTGAAATCCGATATTTTTGGGCAAGTTTGGAGCTATGTAACTTTCTGTTTAACTCCTTTGTGTGATATTTTTGCTTGTGCTTGTAGTACTCTTGGATAGCTACAGCCACATATCTTATTTGGCATATTTGGGTGGCTGTAGGTGCTTTGCATGTAGCTCACAAAGTGCTATGATGCAGTTTATGGCAGATTGTGTAGTTTCGGTATTTTGATGTTTGTGAGTGCATAGTTGATGATGTGGTGTTCTTCTTTGCTCCACCCCATCCATGTTGGTTTGTTTTATGTCTTGGATACCTGGAAGTACCAGAGTTGAGCCATTGGAGTGTGTGGTGATGAATTTGACATGTAGGGCTTCATTTCTTGTTTCGTTGTTTCCCGTTGATCCATAGCTCCGTTTGTAATGTTCTTTATATGCTTTTGCATAGTTTTCATGAGACACATCTGATCATGTCCTTCTCATGCATGTCAAGATAGCTTAGAATGCATTTCTGTCCAGGTACATGTATTTACTTCTCATGCTTGTGCTAGTGATAGAAATAGTGATGCATGCTCATATTCATCTGATGCATCATGTGCTTGTTGCATCTTGAGGTGTTGTTGTTCATTGGATGTTATTTATGTTGGGTAGCACCGGTATCGGAGAACGAGTACGTGGATTCGGGAGAGTACGTGCAGGACGATCAAGAACCGTTCCAAGCTGAGGATATCACAAGCAAGATGATATGACCTTGATTCCATCTCTAGACTTGTTATGCTAGATTACGTTTCCTTTGTCATATGCTCGCTGCCTACCACTGAAATAATTGCCTCCTACATTGCCATGAAACCCAAACACTTATCCCTTCCTAGCAAATCTTGAATGGCTAAGTATGCTTTGCTCAGCTACTAATGTTAGCGTTGCTAGATGCAAGTGCTTTGTCTCTTGTGATAGCATGAGCTTGATATCATTATCTTAATTCTGTTATTTAATTAATGCACCTATAAATTTGGTAAATAACGGAAGGCCTAGCCTTTTCCCCGGTGTTTTGTTCCGTTGTTGCCGCCATAGTTACTGGCTACCGGTGTTTGATTCCATATTGATCGCTCCTAACACGTTCGGGGTTGTTATGGGGACCCCCTTGATAAATCGTGTAGTGCTAAGACTTGTCCGGCAGGACCCAACATTGGTTTTAATCTGCTAATCACTTAATAATAATCTGCATAGGGAATAGTTACCTCGAGGAATTTAATCAACAACCCGGGCCAGTGCTCCTCATGAGTGTTGGTCCCACCTGCGCGATGTCCGGGGCCCCACTGGTCACCCACAGGTTTAGCCATCCCGACGTCTAGCTCATCCGTCGTGTCCTGAGACTGAGATACGCGGCTCTTATCACGGTCGTCGACACGATGGGAGGTCCTGCTAGTCTTGTCTTACCTTAGCGATATATCTTGCGTATAGGAATCCCGGTGAAGCTTTGATTCTCCCCACAGTTGAGGTTTTGCTCTAAGGAATCCGATGAGATCACGAGATTCGTGATAGAGGATTACTTTGCGGCCCGTGTACGTTTGTGATGGACTAGTTGGAGCACCCGTGCAGGGTTTAATCTTTCGGAAAGCCGTGCCCGCGGTTATGTGGCAACTTGGAATATTTGTTAACATCCGGTAATAGATAACTTAAACACAAGCTAATAAAATTCCCAACTGTGTGCGTAACCGTGATTGTCCCCTTCGAAGACCTCTCTTCGATCGGGAACACGGTGGGGTTATGTTTGACGTAGGTAGGTGTTCAGGATCACTTAGTGATCATCTGTTATCGACCGCTAGATTAGACCACCTTCAATTTAAGTTCTACGTAAGTTAGCCACCATATAAAAGCTTAGGATGGTGCGACCTAAATACTCCACCTTTCCAACCTAATAACTTGACTAGTTCTGGCACCGAGGTCATAGATTGCTGAGTCCCCGTGGCTCACAGATTCCTTCACAACACCAATAGGTTTATGTACCCCCGAGACAGGTGATCCCGACGGTACGCAGCTGGCGTGGCAGTACCATGAAGAGAATGACCACCTGTACGTGAACTATCCAGAAGATTGAGGCGTGGTCGTGATCGTGGGCCAGCAGGCAGGGTAGCATAGTCATTTCTCATGTTTTGTAGTCCGTAGCGGAACTACCTTGTTTGTATGCGTGATGTACTCTGATATATTTATGAGATGGCAATTGAATCCCTTGGTGTCATTCTGTTGATATTATGTATGTGCTATGTTACCATGTTTGCGAAACGCTTAGATGCGCTTCTTTCCAATTCGGGGCCTCGTTCCCCAAATCGGAAAGGACCGCATCTTAGTCATTACATCCTGAAAGCTTCTGCCACAGCCAGCTCATCGCCGGAAACTCCAACCACCTCAGCCCCCCCCCCTCGACGTCCACCCGAAAGGCGGGAGTGCAAGGAACCCATTCCTACACTCGCCCTTCCTCGTCGTCGCCTATGCTGCCGCCAGTGAGCTCTCCCCTCCATCTGTCTTGAGGTAGAAGACTATTGGAAATATGCCCTAGAGGCAATAATAAATTGGTTATTATTATATTTCCTTGTTCATGATAATCTTTTATTATCCATGCTAGAATTGTATTGATTGGAAACTCAAATGCATGTGTGGATACATAGACAACACATTGTCCCTAGTGAGCCTCTAGTTGACTAGCTCATTGATCAAAGATGGTCAAGGTTTCCTGGCCATAGGCAAGTGTTGTGACTTGATAACGGGATCACATCATTAGGAGAATTATGTGATGGACAAGACCCAAACTATAAACGTAGCATATAATCGTGTCAGTTTATTGCTACTGTTTTCTGCATGTCAATCTATCTGTTCCTATGACCATGAGATCATGCAACTCCCGGACAACGGAGGAATACCTTGTGTATATCAAATGTCGCAACGTTACTGGGTGACTATAAAGGTGCTCTAAAGGTATCTCCAAAGGTGTCTGTTGGGCTGGCATGGATCAAGACTGGGATTTGTCACTCCGTGCGACGAAGAGGTATCTCGGGGCCCACCCGGTAATACAACATCACAATAAGCCTTGCAATGATTAAGTAGTTAGTCACGGGATCTTGTATCACGTAATGAGTAAAGAGACTTGTCGGTAACGGGACTGAACTAGGTATGGAGATACCGACGATCGAATCTCGGGCAAGTAACCGAAGGACAAAGGGAACAACATACGGGATTAACTGAATGCTTGACATAGAAGTTCAACCGATAGAGATCTTCGTACAATATGTAGGAGCCAATATGGACATCCAGGTCCAGCTATTGGTTATTGACCGGGGAGTGTCTCAGGTCATGTCTGCATAGTTCTCGAACCCGCAGGGTCTGCACACTTAAGGTTCGGTGACGTTTCGGTATAGTTGAGTTATAGGTGTTGGTAACCTAAGGTTGTTCGAAGTACCGGACGATATCATGGACGTCATGAGGAGCTGTGGAATGGTCCAGAGGTAAATATTGATATATAGGTATGTGGTTTTTGAACTCCGGAAAAGTTTCGGACATTTCTCGTAGTGTACCAGGAGTGATGAATGGGTTCCGGGGGTCCACCAGGTGGGCCCACCCACCCCAAAGGGTCTCATGGGCTGTGGGAGGACGTGGACCAGCCCTTAGTGGGCTTGCCGAAGCCTCCACTAAAGCCCAAGGCGGATTGGAGGTGGGAAGGAAAGAAACCCAAAGGTGGAAAAGGTGGAAAGGGTTTCCAAGTGGAGAGGAGGAATCCTACTCCGAGTAGGATTGGAGTAGGACTCCTCCACCTCCAATTTCGGCCAAACCTTGAGGATTTGAGGCTGCCTCCTCCTCTCCATCCCTCCTATATATACTAGAGGTTTTAGAGGTGAGGGCTAACCCTAATTGCCACGTGCTCCCTCTACTTTTCTCTAGATCTGTTCTTCCTCTAAATTGGTTTTTCAGCGGCGCTTAGGCGAAGCCCTGCTCGAATAGATCCACCATCACCACCACCACGCCGTCGTGTTGGGAACTCATCTACCTCTCCGCTCCCTCTTGTTAGATCAAGAAGGCGGAGATCATCATCGAGTTGTACGTGTGCTTAACGCGGAAGTGATGTCCGTTCGGCACTAGATCGGGATGGATCGTGGTGGGATCGCGGGACGAGCTACAATTTGGATGGCGAAGATGTTCCACTACATCAACCGCGTTATATAAGCTTCCGCTTAGCGATCTACAAGGGTATGTAGATTCAATCTCCCCTCTCGTAGATGATCATCACCATGGATAGGCATTGCGTGCGTGTAGGAAATTTTTTGTTTCCCATAACGGTGGCATCATGAGCTAGGTTCATGTGTAGATGATATCTCGAGTAGAACACAAAAGAGTTTGTGGGCGTTGATGTTCAATTTGCTGCCCTCCTTAGTCTTTTCTTGATTCGGCGGTATTGATGGATTGAAGCGGCCCGGACCAACTTTACTCGTACGCTTACGAGAGACCGGTTTCATCGACTGACATGCAACTTGTTGCATAAAGATGACTGGCGGGTGTGTGTTTCTTCGACTTTAGTTGAGTCGGATTTGATCGAGGCAGTCCTTGGAGAAGGTTAAATAGCAATTTGCATATCACCATTGTGGCTTTGCGTAAGTAAGATGCGATCATACTAGATACCCATAGCAGCCACGTAAAACATGCAACACCAAATTAGAGGACGTCTAACTTGTTTTTGCACGGTATGCATGTGATGTCATATGGCCAAAGGCATGATATGATATACTAGATGTATGAGATGATCATGTTGTAATAGTTAAATATCAACTTGCACGTCGATGCTACGGCAACCGGCAGGAGCCATAGGGTTGTCTTTAAACTAACGTTTGTGCTTGCAGATGCTTTTACTATATCGCTAGGTGGTAGCTTTAGTAGTAATAGCATAGATAGAGTGACAACCTCGATGGTGGCACGATGATGGGGATCATGATGATGAAGATCATGGTGCGGCGCCGGTGACGATGGAGATCATGCCGGTGCTTTGCTGATGGAGATCAAGAAGCACAAGTTCATGGCCATATCATGTCACTTATTATTTGCATGTAATCTTAATACTTTTATGCACCTTATTTTGCTTAGAACGATGGTAGCATTATAAGGTGATCCCTCACTAAAATTTCAAGATAAAATTGTATTCTCCCCGACTATGCACCGTTGCGACAGTTCGTCGTTTCGAGACACCACATGATGATCGGGTGTGATAGACTCAATGTTCACATATAACTGGTGCAAAATAGTTGCACACGCGGAACACTCGGGTTAAACTTGACGAGCCTAGCATGTACAGACATGGCCTCGGAACACAAGGGACCGAAAGGTTGAGCATGAATCATATAGTTGATATGATCAACTTGGAGATGTTCACCACTGAAACTATACTCAACTCACGTGATGATCGGACTTTAGTTAGTGGATTTGGATCATGCGCCACTCAAATGACTAGAGGGATGTCTATTTGAGTGGGAGTTATTAGTAATATGATTAGCTAAACTCAATTATCATGAACATAGTCAAAAGGTCTTTGGAAATTATGTTGTAGCTTACGTTGTAGCTCTACTATTTTTGATATGTTCCTAGAGAAAATTTAGTTGAAAGATGATAGTATCAATTATGCGGGTTGGGTCCATAAACTGAGGATTGTCCTCATTGTTGTGCAGAAGGCTTATGTCCTTAATGCACCGCTCAGTGTGCTGAACCTCGAGCATCGTCTATGGATGTTGCGAACATCTGACATACACGTTTTGATGACTACGTGATAGTTCAGTGTGTAATGCTTAACGGCTTAGAATTGAGGCGCCAAAGACGTTTTGAACGTCACAGAACATATGAGATGTTCCAAGAGGTGAAATTGGGATTTCATGCTCGTGCCCTTGTTGAGAGGTATGAGACCTCCGACAAGATTCTTGTCTTCAAAGTAAGGGAGAAAAGCTCAATCGTTGAGCATGTGCCCAGATTGTCTGAGTGCTACAATCGCTTGAATCGAGTGGGAGTTAATCTTCGAGATGAGATAGTGATGGTTCTTCAAAGTCACTGCCACCAAGCTACTAGAGCTTCGTGATGAACTATAACAGATCGGGGATAGATATGATGATCCTTGAGCTATTCGCGATATTTGGTACCATGAAAGTAGAAATCAAAAGGAAGCATCAATTGTTCATGGTTAGTAAAACCACTAGTTTCAAGAAGGGCAAGGGCAAGAATGGATACTTCATGAAACGACAAACCAGTTGCTGCTCTAGTGAAGAGACCAAGGTTGAACCCAAACCCGAGACTAAGTGCTTCTGTAATGAGGGGAACAGTCACTGAAGAGGAACTACCCTAGATACTTGGTAGATGAGAAGGCTGGCAAAGTCGACAGAAGTATATTGGATATACATGATATTGATGTGTACTTTACTAGTACTCCTAGTAGCACGGGGGTATTAAATACCGGTTCGGTTGCTAAGTGTTAGTAACTCAAAATAAAAGCTACGGAATAAACGGAGACTAGCTAAAGGAGAGGCGACGATATGTGTTGGAAGTGTTTCCAAGGTTGATGTGATCAAACATCGCACACTCCCTGTGCCATCGGGATTAGTGTTAAACCTAAATAATTGTTATTTGGTATTTGTGTTGAGCATAAACATGAATAGATCATGTTTATTGCAATATGATTATTCATTTAAAGAGAATAATGGTTATTCTATTTGCTTGAATAAATACCTTTAATGGTTTATTGAATCTCAATCGTAGTGGTACACATGTTCATAATATTGATGCCAAAAGATACAAAGTAGTAATGATAGTGATAGTACCACTTACTTGTGGCACTGCCTCTTGAGTTATATTGGTATAAAATGCATGAAGAAGCTCCATGCTGATGGATCTTTGTACTCACTCATTTTTGAAACATTTGAGACATGCAAACCATGCCTATTGGTATAAACGCATGAAGAAACTCCATGCAGATGGATCGTTTGGACTCACTTGATTTTGAATCACTTGAGGCATGCAAATCATACCACATGGGCAAGATGACTGAAGGCCTCGTTATTTTAGTGAGATGGAACAAGAAAGTAACTTGTTGGAAGTAATACATTTTGATATGTGCAGTCCAATGAGTGCTGAGGCACGTAGTGGATATCGTTATGTTCTTACTTCACTGACGGTTTGAGTAGATACATGAGTATTTGCTTGATGAATCACAACTCTGGAATATTGAAAAGTTCAAGCTATTTTCAGAGTGAAGATTGTCATGACAAGAGCATAAAATGTCTACGATATGATCATAGAGATGAGTATCTGAGTTGCAAGTTTGGTACATAGTTAAGACAATGTGGAAATTGTTTCGCAACTCATGCCACCTGGAGCACCATAGCGTGATGGTGTGCCGAACATCATAGCCGCGCCCTATTGGATATAGCGCATACTATGATGTCTCTTATTGAAATACCACTATCGTTTTGGGTTAGGCATTAGAGACAACCGCATTCACTTTAAATATGGCACCACGTAATTCCATTGAGATGACAACGTATGAACTATGGTTTGGAGAAACCTAAGCTGTCGTTTCATGAAAGTTTGGGGCTACGACGCTTATGTGAAAAAGTTTCAGTCTAATAAGCTCGAACCCAAAGCGGATAAATACATCTTCATAGGATACCCAAAACAGTTGGGTACATCTCCTATCTCAGATCCGGAAGCAAAGTGTTTGTTTCTAGAAATGGGTTCTTTCTCGAGGAAACGTTTCTCTCGAAGGAATTGAGTGGGAGGATGGTGGAGACCTGATCAGGTTATTGAACCGTCACTTCAACCAAGTGTAGCAAGGCGCAGGAAGTTGTTTGTGTGGCGCCTACACCAATCGAAGTGGAAGCTAATGATAGTGATCATGAAACTTCAAATCAAGTTACTACAAACCTCGTAGGTCGACAAGGTCACGTACTGCTCCAGAGTGGTACGGTAACCCTATCTTGGAGGTCATGTTGTTGGACAACAATGAACCTACGAGCTATGGAGAAGCGATGGTCGGCCCGGATTCTGGCAAATGGCTGGATGTCATGAAATCCGAGAGAGGATCCATGTATGAAAACAAAGTGAAGACTTTGGAAGAACTACTTGATGGTCATAAGACTATTAAGTACAGATGGATCTTTAAAAGGAAGACAGACGATGATGGTGAAAAGTCACCATTAAGAAAAGCTCGACTTGTCACAAAGATGTTTCCGACAAGTTCAAAGAGTTGACTATGATGAGACTTTCTCACTCATAGCGATGCTAAAAGTATGTTCGAATTATGTTAGCAATTGATGCATTATTTATGAAATATTGCACATAGGATGTCAAAACATTGTTTCCTCGATGATTTCCTTGTGGAAAGGTTGTATGTGATACAACCAGAAGGTTTTGTCGATCCTAAGGATGCTAACAAGTATGCAAGCTCCAGCGATCCTTCTATGGACTGGTGCAAGCATCTCGTAGTTGGAATATACGCTTTGATGAGATGATCAAAGCTTTTGGGTTTATACAAGGTTTATGAGAAACTTGTATTTCCAAGGAAGTGAGTGGGAGCACTATAGAATTTCTGATAAGTATATGTGGTTGACATATTGTTGATGGAAGTAATGTAGAATTTCTAGAAAACATAAAGGGTTGTTTGAAAGGAGTTTTTCAAAGGAAAACCTGGATAGAGCTACTTGAACATTCAGCATCAAGATCTATAGAGATAGATCAAAACGCTTAATAGAACTTTCAATGAAATGCATGCCTTGACAAGTTTTTGAAGGAGTTCAAAATAGATCAACGAAGAAGGAGTTCTTGGCTGTGTTGTAAGGTGTGAATTTGAGTAATACTCAAAGCCCGACCACGACAGAAGAAAGAGAAAGGATGAAGGTCGTCCCCTATGCCTTAGTCGTAGGCTCTAAACTATGCCATGTTGTGTACCGCACCTGATGTGTGCCTTGCCATGAGTCTGTCAAGGGGTACAAATAGTGATCCAGGATTAAATCACTGAACAGCGGTCAAAGTTATCCTTAGTAACTAGTACACTAAGGAATCTTTCTCGATTATGGAGGTGATTAAAGAGTTCTTCGTAAAGGGTTACATCGATGCAAACTTTGACACTAATCTGAATAACTTTGAGTAGTAAACTGGATTCGTATACTGGAGCAGTCATTTGGAATAGTTCCAAATGGCGCGTAGTAGCAGCATCTATAGGATGACATGGAGATTTGTAAAGCACACACGGATCTGAAAGGTTCCGACCCATTGACTAAAAACCTCTCTCACAAGCAAGACATGATCGAACCCCAGAACTGTATGGGTGTTAGATTCATTACAATCACACAGTGATGTTACCTAGATTATTGACTCTAGTGCAAGTGGGAGACTACTGGAAATATGCCCTAGAGGAAATAATAAATTTTTTATTATTATATTTCCTTGTTCATGATAATCGTTTATTATCCATGCTAGAATTGTATTGATTGGAAACTCAAATGCATGTGTGGATACATAGACAACACACTGTCCCTAGTGAGCCTCTAGTTGACAAGCTCGTTGATCAAAGATGGTCAAGGTTTCCTGGCCATAGGCAAGTGTTGTCACTTGACAACGGGATCACAACATTAGGAGAATGATGTGATGGACAAGACCCAAACTATAAACATAGCTTATGATCGTGTCAGTTTACTGCTATTGTTTTCTGCATGTCAATCTATCTATTCCTATGACCATGAGATCATGGAACTCCCGTACAATGGAGGAATACCTTGTGTGTATGAAACGTCGCAACGTTACAGGATGACTATAAAGGTGCTCTACAGGTATCTCCAAAGGTGTCTGTTGGGTTGGCATGGATCAAGACTAGGATTTGTCACTCCGTGTGACAGAGAAGTATCTCGGGGCCCACTCGGTAATACAACATCACAATAAGTCTTGCAAGCAATGTGACTAAGGAGTTAGTCATGGGATCTTGTACTACGGAACAAGTAAAGAGACTTGCTGGTAACGAGATTGAACTAGGTATGGAGATACCGACAATCAAATCTCAGACAAGAAACATACCGAAGGACAAAGGGAACAACATACGAGATTAACTGAATCCTTGACATAGTGGTTCAACCGATAAAGATCTTCGTAGATGTGACAGCCCGATGCCGACGTTCCAGAAGCTTCCCCTTTTCTTTCCGTTTTCGTCGTGTGGGTATTTTCAGTTGCCGCATCATCATCGCATCATGTGTATCATCTGCATTGCATCGGCATCTCCATTGCCGCCCGTTTTCAAAACTTGCATCCGTTAGTAGTTGCCGGTTCTCGTCGTTGTTCGTTCCGAGTCCGACCGCACACGCACGCGCCCGCAGCACCGTCGAAACCCTGTTTTTAAAGTGCGTTTAAAACTTTTCCTGATCGGGTTGAGATTTGACGTGCGGTCTTATTTTAATATAGGTAGGCCGCCTGTCAAGTTTCGTCGCAATCGGAGTCCGTTTGGTACCCGAACGGTCGTCCGTAGCGGCACCGTCTTCGGTCTATCGTCGGACGTTTTTCGGTATATTAAATCACGTTGCTAGGTGTCGTTTTCCCTCTCACCTCCGCCTAGCCACTCTTCACAGCCACCTACACATTCACGCGTCCGTGGCCGTTCGATCGCGATCACGTGGTCGAAAACGGAGTCGGATTCGGATAACCCTAGCCCCCTTTCCTATTTAATCTCCTCCTCCTCTCATTTTGGACAGCCAATCCCCCTTGCCTCGTTTTCCGTGCAAACCTAACCCTAGTCTATCCACCTTTTCCACCTTTCAGATCTGATCTAGCCTCTCCATCGATCTAGACCGTTGGATCGGAGATCCAACGGCTGAAAATACTCTTGAGCCTTCCATGGAGCTCCTCCCGTGTCTCTCCTCGTGCCCGAGCTCCTTCCTCCCGAGCATGGCCGCAGCTCCTCCCCGTTGCCGGAGCACCACCGGCCAGGCAGCAGCAGCCGTCGGAGCTTCTTCGCCGAGCCACCACCTTCTCCTCCCCTTTCCTCTCTCCTTCCTCTCCCTCTCCTTCCCTGCCTCGTCCTCACCTTCTTCTTCTTCTTTGCAGGTTCATTGGCCGTCGTTGAGCTCGCCTGTGCGCCTCTCCATGTCCTATCTCTGGCCAGATCCGGGATGGAGCTGCCAGATCCGCTCGTTCCCATGCTCCTGTGGCCGCTCTCGCCCCAACCAGCCTCGTCACCCGGTTGCCGGCGCGTTCGTGCATCTCCATGGCCGACGGGATCGGTTCCCATGTAAGCTTCGTTCTGAATCGTGTTTCTTTCCCTAGATGCGTATCTGTTGCGTAGAGGTAATATATGTTAGACGCTGACTTTAATCATGAGTTCAACGCTAGCTGAGTTGGCTAGGGCAGCCGATCCCATCTCCTAGCACCAGCAGGTTGAGGGTTCAAGTCCCCGCGAATGCATGTTTTTTATATGCATTTTTTTCCTCTTGAGGATGACCTCCTTCCTTTATTTTAGTGTGTGTCCAGCCACTATTATTTCACAAACACTCGGTAGCCCAGTTGATCAACTTTTGTTAGCAACCATTGGAGTCCTGGGATCAAATCCTAGTGTCCTCCTTTTTTTTTTTTTGCTTTCGGGAAGATTCTTTTTTAGCTTTTGTAAAATCCATATAAATTCAACCGTGCGTCGGATTGCGACAAGTTAGATATGTAACTCGTGTACAATTTCGCGTAGATTACGAATTTGTAACTTGCATAAATGTTTGAAATAGTTTGACCCGCCGAATCCCTACAAACGCGTGCTGACCTATTATGTTTTGTCCCGTATTAATTTTCTCGTGCGTGTCCGGATTGCCCGTATACCGTAGATTAAATGTTCATGTTTTAGGGACCATTTTTCCATGAATGTTAGAGCGGTCATTGGTATTTTTACGTGTAGGGTTTGCCGGTAGTTTATTTTCCAGTATATAGGTGATTATCTCGCATTAATGTGTGGCATTATTTTGTGTTGCAACCCCACATATTTTATATGTTTTCGGGGTAGAAAAATCCCATGGATTTTTCTGTGCAATTAGTTTTGCCATTAGAGCAAGTTAGTTTGCGAGATATTTTGCCATGTTGCCCTTTTGTTTAATTCGTAGGATTTATTCCGTGCGTTGTTTGACGGAGTTGTCAACTAGAGAGTTGATCTTGGATGTTTTGTTTAGCCTCTGGTATTTTTGGTTGCAATAGAAATGCATGTTAGGGTGTTGTTTGCTTGCCCGCAAGTTACTAGAAATAGTGCTGTTTTAGAGGAGCTGAAATATTTCTAAGTCTGAAATCTGTTATTATTTTGTTGCTGTCTTGTCTTGCTTGTATATTGTGATATGTAGCTCTTTTGAGGTTGGTCCAATGGAGTTAGTTGTACCCCTTATATTTCTCTAGCATGCTGTTAAGTTTCATGCCTTTTGGAGTCCTGTAGCTATAGGTTTTGCTGCTGTCAATATAGCTTCAGGCTGAAAACTGCACTTTCAGGAGGTGTTATTTTCACTAAGTCTGAAATTGTGTGTGAGATGCCATTTTGTGACCTCTACCTCTAGTGATCCATGATGCCATGCTAGTTGTTGTTAGATGTTCGTGGTAGTGCTTTTTTCCCTCTTCCGTGCCATGCCTTGCTTGAGCGTATCGGAGTTGTGTAGCCGAAGTTGTGAGGCGTAGAATATGCTATGTGGCTGATTTTGGCAGATTGTAGTATTTTCTTGTTTTGCTCGTAGTTTTCGAACCGTAGCTCCGTTTTGATCGTGTCCTACATGAAACTTGCTTAGAGTCTTGTGTAGTTTGTTTTTATCTTGCTGGTTGTTTGTTTTGAAGTGCTCGTAGCCGTCGTTGCACACATATTGCATTCATGCCATCATATCTTGCGGTGCTTGTAACTTTTGATCCGTAGCTCCGTTGGAGATGTTCTTTATGTGTAGATTGCTTGCCTTGACGCGTAGAATCACGTGAACCTATTTGTTTTGCTGTTTAACAACCAATTAAATGCATTAATTCAGATCTGGACATAATTGTAAATTAACACGTGAGGTCGTCTCGGAGGTGCTATATGTCATGTCCGACCTCATTTAAAATGTCTAGATAGGTAGTTTAATTTCCGCTTCACCTCTTGCATGTTTGACAACATTAACATTGGCGTGTAAATAATCGGGAGTGAACTAAATAATTAACGTGGAGTTTCGTCAATATGCAACTCGTGCATATTGAACTTCACTTAATGTGTAGTGTTTGATTGTGTGATTTGTCATGTCGTGACTTGCATGTATTCAGTAGCTCATGCATCATATGTATAGTGCATCGTGTGGTGAATTTCGTGTGTTGATTTGTGTTTCCGGTTTGCTTCGTCTCGATAGAGTTCCGCAACGTGCCGGATTGTGAGGGCCCGTTCGACTACGTCGGTTCGTCTGCTTCACGGAGGCATTCTTCTTCCAAGCAGGATCTCAGGCAAGATGATCATTTCCCCAGATACCATTACTATCATTGCCATGCTAGCTTATCGCTTCTATCGTTTATGTCTCGTTGCCTACCACCTGTTAAATATCAGCCTCTCAACAATGCCATGATAACCTTCAACCTGTTCAACCTAGCAAACCACTGATTGGCTATGTTACTGCTTGCTTAACCCTGTTGATAGCGTTGCTAGTTGCAGGTGCAGATGCTTCCATGCGAAAGCATGGGTTCCTTGTTATATCACCATATTTAAATGCTATTTAATTTAATGCACCTATATACTTGGTAAAAGGTGGAAGGCTCGGCCTTTCTAGCCTGGTGTTTTGTTCCACCTTTGCCCCCTTAGTTTCCGGCTACCGGTGTTATGTTCCATAAACAAGCGCTCCTAACACGATCGGGGTTGTTATGGGGACCCCCTTGATAATTCGTTTTAGATTAAAGCTGGTCTGGCAAGGCCCAACATTGGTACTACATTTGCCTAATCACCTAACAATTTGCATAGGGACTTTCCGGACCCCGAGGATAATTTAATCAACCCCCGGGCCAGTGCTCCTCATGAGTGTTGGTCCAAAACAGAGCAGCTTATTAATGCTACCCGGGGCAACTCGGCGTTTGGCGTGGTAACCATAGCTCATCCGTCGTGTCCTGAGAACGAGGTACGCGACTCCTATCGGGATCGTCGACACGTCGGGCGGCCTTGCTGGATTAGTTTTACCTTTGACGAGATATCTTGTGCATCGGGATTCCGATGATGCTTTGGGTAATCTCAGAGTTGAGGTTTTCCACTAGGGAATCCGACGAGATCGCGAGCTTCGTGATTGAGGATTTCTATGCGGCTTGTCGTAATTTGTGATGGACTAGTTGGAGCACCCCTGCAGGGTTAAATCTTTCAGAAAGCCGTGCCCGCGGTTATGTGGCAACGTGGAAACTTTGTTTAACACTGGTTCTAGATAACTTGAAGTTAACTTAATTAAAACATGTCAACTCTGTGCGTAACCGTGACTGTCTCTTTCGTGAGTTCCTTCTCCGATCGAGGACACAGTGGGGTTATGTCTAACGCAGGTAGGTGTTCGGGATCATTCATTTGATCATCATTAGTTCACGTCCGTTATGCGTAGATCATCCCCCTCTTTATTCTTGTACTTAGCCACCAAATATATGCTTAGCCGCTGCTGCAACCTCACCACTTAACCATACCTTACCCATTAAGCTTTGCTAGCCTTGATACCTTTGGAAATGAGATTGCTGAGTCCCCTGTGGCTCACAGATTACCACAACACCAGTTGCAGGTGCAGGTAAAGGTTACTCGACGTGAGCGCGTTGATTGTTCATTTGGAGTTGCTTCTTCTTCTTCTTCATCGATCTAGGATGGGTTCCAGGCCGGCAGCCTGGGATAGCAAGGATGGACGTCGTTCTTCTTTTGTCATTTGTTTTCGTCCGTAGTCGGACCCTGCTCTTACTCTTGATGATTATGTAAGGTACTGATGTGACTCTGATGTAGCCTGTGGCGAGTGTAAGCCAACTCTTTATATATCTCTTCTTTTCAGTACATGTACTTGTAACGATATCCATTCTTGCGACACGACGAGATGCGCTTCTATCCCTGACGAGGCCTTCGTGCCAAATTGAGGATAGGGTCGCATCTTGGGCGTGACAGTAGAATATGTAGGAGCCAATATGGACATCCAGGTCCCGCTATTGGTTATTGATCGGGGAGTGTCTTAGATCATGTATGCATAGTTCTCGAACCCGCAGGGTCTGCACACTTAAGGTTCGGTGACGTTTCGGTATAGTTGAGTTATAGGTGTTGGTAACCGAAGGTTTTTCGGAGTCCGGGATGAGATCCTGGACGTCACGAGGAGCTCCGGAATAGTCCGTAGGTCAAGATTGATATATAGGAAAGTGGTTTTTGAACTCCGGAAAAGTTTCGGACATTTCTGGTAGTGTATCGGGAGTGACGAATGGGTTTCGGGGGTCCAACAGGTGGGCCCACCCACCCCAAAGGGTCTCATGAGTTGTGGCAGGACGTGTGCCAGCCCTTAGTGGGCTGTCTGAAGCCTCCACTAAAGCCCAAGGCGGATTGGAGGTGGGAATGAAAGAAACCCAAAGGTGGAAAAGGTGGAAAGGGTTTCCAAATGGAGAGGAGGAATCCTACTCCTAGTAGGATTGGAGTAGGACTCCTCCACCTCCAATTTCGGCCAAACCTTGAGGGTTTGAGGCTGCCTCCTCCCCTCCCTCCCTCCTATATATACTAGAGGGTTTAGAGGTGAGGACTAACCCTAATTGTCACGTGCTCCCTCTACTTCTCTCTAGATATGTTCTTCCTCTAGATCGGTTTTTCAGCAGCGCTTAGGCGAAGCCCTGCTGGAATAGATCCACCTCCAACACCATGTCGTCGTGCTGGAGAACTCATCTACCTCTCCGCCCCCTCTTGCTGGATCAAGGCAAGTAGACCTCGAAGACCTTGAAGACCCATGAGACTTTCCTGACCAAGGCAAGTAGACCTTTGACCATGTTTGGGAAATATATTTTTATGCTTGCCATGTTTAATATTTCATTCCGGTGCATGTGGTCATGACGAATTCGGTAAACCCCTTGGTAGGGTGTTTCCGATGGTTCTTCGATAATACTTGCCTGAGAGCATGGCCCTACCATCTATGAAGGTCACACTAATAAAAGTTGATAGGTTGATAAGTAGTGCTACGCATAGGGTGAGCATATGCATGGTGATGGTAACACAGAGGTAATTACAAAGGTTTTCGAAAACCCCGTCGGGTGCCATTAATGCCCGAGGATGAAGGTGTTGAGATGGACGACCACTTGAGAATGGAGTGGTGTACCAAGAGAGGTTTTGTGTGTGTGGTTTCGAAAACGGGATTAGATTTAAGATTTGTTGACCGTCCCAATCTTACATGTGCGACCACGATACCCCTTATGGGACAGGGCTTTGTTGATTACTCTGGTCGGTGCTAGCAAAGAGCCCGCATTACTAGCGACGGGAGTGACATGGCCACTCTCGGGACAGGGTTGTGCAAGGTAGGACGACTGTGATATTTTTTACAGGTTCCACGCACACCGTTTGTTCCCGCATGGATGATACGATCTAGAGAGAGGCTCGTAAGATGTACATCATGTGGGCTGGGTACCAATCGAGTGGACTCTTTGTCTAGTGTCGTGAGGGGAAAGGCATTGTTCAGGTGCTTACCTCGGGTATATTATATACAGCGAGTCGTGGGTGACATGAAAGCTCCCTGAGTCTTGTGGGTACATCACACAACCTCTATAGAGTGTAAAACTATTCGAATAGCCGTGTCCACGATCCAGGACAGTTGGGTAGTGTTGCTTAAACTACGTCTAGTGGTTTTCGCATAAACCAAGTGTGTGTGTGTGTGATAAAGGTGTAAACGAGAAAGAGGTTACTTGAGTCAAGTCGGGTGACTTGGCATAAAGAGATATAAATGTTGATATCCGTAACCTGTTCATGTGGTTACCATTTACCTTATGATGCATGACCATACAAGCACTTGACCATGTTACTGCATTTAAGGAAAAACTTGCTTTCCACAAAGGTTGTATTCTATAATTATATCATGCTTCATTTTGCATTGTCCGCATCATGGGTTGCTTGCGAGTACATTCAATGTACTCATTGGCTTGTCACTGGTTATTTAATTGGCCATGCATAGAAGAACTGGAGTACGGAGAAGAGTTCGTCATCGGAGGCGGACACACGATCTAGGACACTTCCGAGTTAGAATGTGTGTAGGTTAAGGCAGATGGCATTGGTTCACGTTATCCTCCAAGTTATCCACAATTTCGTACTATGTTGGTGTGTCGGCTTTCTAAGCCGAATTTATGTAATGACTTGGCCATAATGTCCCTATCTGTATTAGACATTATTTATGGATGGAAGACTCTTGTTATTCAGTATCTATGTGTTCAGTGAGCACTGATCTCTTGGATCACTGTACACGTGCATTCGGCCATCTCGACCTACAAGTCGGGGTATCCACAGGTTACCATCCCCATGCTAAGCACTCCCACCATCAACAACGTTGGCATCACCAAGACACTCATTAACGGAGGCACTGGCCTCAACGTGCTCCCCATCAACACCTTCGATCAGCTACAGGTGCCTTACAAGTGCTTGATGCCCATGAGGCCCTTCTCAGGCATGACAGACAGATCCACCGTGCCCCTGGGGCAGGTGCGACTCCTGGTCACCTTCATCTCCTCCACAAACTACCATACTAAGTTCATCAAATTTGATGTGGCGCATATCAGCCTGCCCTACAACGCCATCTTGGGCTACCCAACGCTCGCCAAGTTCATGGTAGTGACCCAACACACCTACAACACTGTCAAGATGCCACGTTGCAGCAGTACAATCATCGTCCGCTGCGACTAGAAGGAGGACGTGCGCTCCATAGAGCACGCATACAAGGTCGCCGACACTGCTTATCTCGCTGACGAGGATGACCTCGAGCGCATTGAAGCTCCACCAGCAAATAAGAAACCATTCTTCTCTCAGGAGCATGCCAATACAAAGTAAGTGTCGCTAGAAGGCAGTGTCTCCGGGGCCACCATTACCATCAGTAACGACCTCTCCCAAAAATAGGAAGGCGAGCTCATTGATTTCCTCCAAGCAAATGCTAATATGTTTTCCTGGACACCATTAGCATACCCAGTGTGTTGAGGTAAGTGATCGAGCACCATCTAGCCGTGTGTCCCAACGCACGACCCCTCGAGCAGAAGGCACGACGCCACGCGCCCGAGAAGCAAGAGTTCATCATACAAGAGACAAAGAAGCTCCAGAAAGCGAGTTTCATCCGTGAAGTGATCCACCCCGAGTGGGTTGCCAACCCAATCGTAGTCGAGAAGCACAGTGGAGAAGGGCGGATGTGTGTCGACTTCACCGACCTCAACTAGGCCTACCTCATACATCTCCAACGTATCAATATCTTATGAAGTATTAATGCCATTGGAGACGTATCATATGACATCATGGAGTCGTCGACACATGGTATGGGCGGGCACGCTCATAGCACACCTTGTCATCTGTCGTGGATCCGCTGTGACGCATCCGGTTGGCTTGGATTGATCTTCACATTTTATATTTCCATGTATAGCTAAATTTCCCATGGAAACAAAAATTAAACAAATGGATTTGCAATATTTTATATTTATTAGTCCTTAGTGATAAGATCAGATAATTTTCTTGCAATATCCAGTTTAAACAACGGTGGTGTAAAAAATACACTCATCAATGGCACGACTATGGCGTAACATAAGTTCTCTTCACTTCATCGTCATTGTGATGGTGCTTCTTGGCATTGTTGGCATCCGTGTGGAGAGTTGTGTGACCCTAGATTAGGTTCTTCGGGTCATGTCTTTTCTTCTACATGTTTGTTTCAGTGGTGTTGTACCGCGGAGTTGATGGCGCCATTACGTGTCTAGGTCCCTCAACTCCAGTTCCTATCGGGTAGTTTGGCCAGTTTCAGCCTTGTTGGCTAGTGTGAATTTGTGTTCTTCTCCTCAGTCTAATAAGACCCAGGGCATTATACATGTCTTTTCCACAATTCTCTCTCTAGGGCGTTAACCGTGAACTTTCTATGTGGAGCACATTCGTCGGCATCTTTTGGTCTACATCAACGAATTCCCAGCCGCTACTTCTACAAGTTGATTGGTTTAAAATGAGTTTGTCCATTGACATGTTAGTATAAGATGTGGCAACGAGCTTTGTTCATGACACAATAATTAAGAATCGCATCATTAAATAGTTGGATCCAAAACAACCCCTTAAGGAATAGTCCATTAACTAAGGTTTGGGTTTCTATCACTCTCGCAAATCATCATCCACAAATTAATTTTGCATTGACTTCCCTAAGCCGAAATATGATGAAGTGTCATGTAGTCGATGTTCACATAACACCACTAGAGGAACAACAACACAACATATCATTAAAAACATTGAATGATATCCAAGTTCACATGATTACCAATAACAGGACTTCTCGCATATCCTCAAGAACTAACAGAACTACTCACAAGTAATCATATGGATCATGATCAGTGGCTATAATTATGTGATTAATATTTTTAACATAACAAACTGCCACCAATAATACCACTAAGCAACAACTATAATATGTAATCAACATAAGAGAAGAACTAGGGTTTGGAGATGTGATTGTGTTGGTGAAGATGTTGATGAAGATGACGATCACCACAATGAACGGAGTGTTGGTGATGATGAAGGCTTCGATTTCCCCATCACGGAGGGAAGTTTTCCCAGCTAAATCGCTCCATCGGAGAGCAAAAATGCTTCGTCCAAGTTGATCTCAGGACATCAGTATTTTGGTGAAATGTTATAGAGATGCTTGACCATCCGTTTCAAAAAGGAAAATGCGTCGATTATCCAAAGACCCAAAGGTTTTTCGTTTTTATTTGAGCCATAGGAAAATCACATTATTAAGAGGGGTCGAGGTGACTACGTAGATTTGAGTATCATGTTGAATTCTTAACTGTAGACACCCCGCTACCTATTTCAGTTGGGTTAAAACCTTAGTTAATTCATGTTGTTGTTGTGACCCCGGTTCCTCGGGGTTTAGGCGAAAGTCAAGTGATTTGATGCTCATTTGTTGAGGGTGACTCAAATGAAGAAAAGGTTGGGCCGCTTGGTGGCACTTGAGAGCTTTGGCTTTTACACCTCTCCAATAGAGATTAGCACTCCTAACAAAAGTGTGTCCTGTGGGATACATCATCATCTCCAACTTGTGTGGTTAATCTCATTCCACACATTTACTTGTGTTGCTTGCTAGCTAGTTGCTCTTGCTTACCTAATGTATTAGCTTACTTTCCATATAGGTTTTTCTCACCATTGATTGCATATCTAGAGAACTTATTTTGTCCGTGTTATCTCTAAAATTCAATGTTAAGCAAAAAAAGATCATAGACTCTTGGTCATCCCCTGTAGTTAGAGCTCTTCGATCCTTCTAATGGTGTTCTATGCAGTAGTACATATTTTTATAAAACACACTTACAAAAATTGTAAAAGCAGTGACGAGGAAGTCGTCAATGTAAATCAGAATATGCGGATAATCACGACCTCTGTAACAAATCATCACTTCGAAGAAGAAAAGACCGAAGAAGGCCTGTAGAGCACCATAGGTCCGACCAAACAAAGCTGGTAAACAAAAATTTCACACCTTTCCTACCGATGCTGAGTCCAAACAACTTCATCGATCAGAATTGAAGCCGAGGACAAAGATGTACAACAACGTTGCCTACTCCACAATACAACGCCTCCAAGACAAACCCGTAAAAGAAAAATCCAAACCTGAAGAACCAGATCTGGGACGAACATTCTCCACACGCCTCCCAACGATACAAAGAAACACCACCAAAACGAGGCATAAGATAGGAAGGCCTTATTTCATGCCGACGACGACATCATAGTCTTATTATTATTGATCTGAAATCTGAATTTATTCCTAACCCTACCATCACCAAACCGAAGTCATGGGATATCCGGCTCCCCTCGTCGAAGTGACCAGAGAGAAAGAGGGACCCCACGGTCTTAGAGATGAGGTGGGTAGATCGACCGTAACCATGCTTGTCGCCTAGGGCGTGCGAGACGAGAAAAAACATGGTTATGGTTAAGCGAATCAGATGTAACAAAACACAAGCTATAAGTAAAACCGTTGAAACTAAATTTTAATATGAATCTAACGCACATCACGTTTGTACCTAGGGGTCCAAATTGTATTCAACGATAGTCAACCTACATCACAAACTCAACTCTTTTTATGAAAGATTAAACATGAAGAAAAAAATATCATATTCCCAAGTTGGGCAAATTGCATGTCTACATACCATTCTTTTAATGCATTTTCGTACGACTCCATATAATGATCAGAAAGCTACATTGTAGCACCACTAGCTTTGGACGATTTCCTAGTTCCTCCTCCCCGGCACCACTAGCTTTGGACGATTTCCTAGTTCCTACATTGTAGCACCACGCGCGCACAAACACAGTAGAGACGAGACGACACGATGCTGGCTCAAACCGCGTCACCACCGTTCCTCCTCCCCCTCGTTGCCGAGTCAAATCCCCACCCCCGCCCCGGCCAAGTCTTCGCCCTCCGTCTTCCCCGACAATAATATGATCTCTCTCTCCCCCCTCGCCTTCCTCCGTCTCATTCTCTCCCTGTCCAAATCTCCATCCAAGACAGCGCCCCTCTGATCCGCCCTCCTCCCCTCTCGCGAGGTGGCCACGCCATTTTTATCCAGGTATTTATTCCCCAGATCACTCCTTCTTTATTTTCCATGATCAAGAAATGGTCTTTTCTCCCATCCTTGATGCGCGATTCTAGGCTAGTGATGGGGGGAGAGGCTGTGGCCCGCGCGAATTGCGGCGGATACTAACCGCGCTCCGCTGATTTTTCCAGTTCTTGATCCGTGATCCACCCCGCCGCCCCCAGCCAGGAAGCCGCCGCCGGTCGCGAGGACCGGCCTGAATCGCTGCCGGATTCCGTTTCTGTGGGGTTGGATTCTGTCGGAGACGGCCCTGGTTCTTGCGGTTCGGAGTTGGGGCAGCTTCTTGTCCGTACGAAGGGTGAAGCTGTCGCTTCGGCCTTGGGGTGCTTTTGATGAATTCTCGCCGATCCAGGTCTGTGAAGCTGCTGTCGTCGCGAGCCAAGCCCCTGGAGGTTGACGTTGCAGAGGAGGACCCGCGGATGAGCTCCTCGGCCGACAACACGGTGTACTGCTGCATTGCCAAGGGGAACAAGGTCATATACAGCTACAGCAGCAAGGATGGTGACTCGCAGACCGAGGCCACGGCGGCGCTCTGCCTCGAGAACGTGCCTCCCTACCACCGGCATTACATCCACACCTCGGGGTCGAGGAGCTACGGCTATCTGATGGCAGACGGGCACACGTTTTTCGCCATCATCGACCCGAGTGTCGGGAATGCGGGCGCCTTGCAGTTCCTGGAGCGTGTGCGGGATGAGTTCAGGAACACAAATAGGAATGGGTTCCATGACGCGCTGGTTCCGGCTGTCCAGAGGCTGGTTGCTTCACTGGAGAAGATGCCCCGTGCCGCACTTGTTCCTGAGGGTGGTGCGAAAAGGGGAGGGTCGAATGACGGCTCAAGCTGCACATCGTCCAAGGTGCCTCTTCTTGGAAAAGGCAGTGGCAGGAAGGATAAGAAGAAGGCAAAGGAGAAGGGGATGCCGATGGGGGATGGCGACGTTGAGCACCATGGCACAAGAGGTGTGAGAATTGATATGCAGCCGGAGGATGTTGGCGGCATGTCATTAGAGCGCAGCACAAGCCAATCCAGGCTACGGAGGCAGCAGTCGTCGCGGTCACTGTGGATGCGCCATGTGAAGATCATCATCATTATTGATGTTGTCATTTGTTTGGTATTGTTTGCTGCTTGGCTTGCTGTCTGCAAGGGTTTCCAGTGTGTGTCCGGGTGATTTATCTTGTTGTAGCTGTTGGGGGATCAAGAAGTTTCAAAATGCAGTGAGTTTTGGTATGTTCCTTCCCAGAAAGGTAGATATAAGTCAAGAAAACGGTAATGGAGAGGATTTGAACTACGGTTAGCAATATGTTCAGGATCAGGTGATGAAGAATTGAGGTTTTTTCTGGTGAAGATGTACATATGCTTCATCTCTTGTACATGAGATTTCGATATTATTTTTTCACAGACGTGACGTTTGTGGTCTTTCTGTAGTATGAGTTCACTTGTTTATATTTTTTGCTTTTGTTGATACGTGTGCAGATGATGTACCTAATTGTTTCATTGCCCTCCATTCCATGACCTTTTAGTGGATTTCTGCTCTTATAAGAGTTCAGTTCTGAGTTCTGATAGGTTATGAAGTTGTGATGGGTTTAGACGTTCAGTAAGTACTCCCACGTTTTAGTGTGTTTGTTCACTCATTTCAGTCAGCATTTAGTCCATATTTACAGCTTATATTTGTGAAAGAAGGAGTAGCTATTTTTCACACCTTGGTACGAAAATGCTCCATGCTAGATAAGGCCACATTAGGTTAATTCTGCAGGACTGGCAATGGATTTGTTGTTTCCAGTACCTAAATAAACTTGAATTGTCTTTTTTTAGAAATAGATACACACTGATAAATACTCTGAAGAGCTAGGAGCAGTTGTTTCCTGAAGATGTGAAAACAATGCAGGTAAAATCTGAAGTTAATATTTTCTTGGCTTGGAATTTTTCTTTTTTATCAGCTGCGGTATCGCTGGAACTGAATAATCAGTCATAAGCTCATACTCCACTTTGTTATGGTGTAGGAGCGTGAAAACAATCACCGTTTAGTCACAAAGTGGTACATGACACGGATGCGCATCGTCATTTTCAAATACAATGCTGATTATATAAATGAAAACATTGGTAAACAATCGTATCAAGCAATCAGTGGCACCTTTTTCTGAGGAAATACCTACCTGTAACTTTATTCAAACACGACACCCATTACAGCGCAATGCTTGGTATCAAAGATGGCCTACACTTCCATGGTAATAATATTTTTTAGAAAATGATATCCTCCCAAGGCTTCAACAAAAGCGCTGCAATTAGACTGGGGCAGTGACACCGCCACTCGTAAACATGCATGAACTGATTAGCAATACAGATAGCTGAGAGCCCCTTGATTTGCCAATCCAAAAGGAGGGAAAGCCATTAGCGATGACCGGAGTTGGACAGGAAATGTTTCTGTAGAGTGTAGGCCATCGAGCCACAAGACCTTTATTCTCTTGCGGAAGGAAAGATTCCAGCTCCATAAAAAATATAACCAACAAAATCACCAAAATACACTGACAAAAACTCAACAGATTTGAAAGATCGGTCCAGCGAGACACAAACCTAAACTCCGCAACAGCAATTGCACTGAATATGCAGAGGATACATAATTCTGACACCGTATTATCAGCTGGTAAAGCATCGCTGCATGAGAAGAACTAGATGACCACCTATTTTTCAATGACAAGGTGCCCACCGCAAGAGCATTACTATTGAGGACTACAAAATTCATCTCGAGAAGACTATTTTTTCAAAGGGTAATCACGTGGATTCTGATGGCGGTTGTGCTTCTTAAGGCCTTGTTCGGTTAATCCCACCGAGGAAGGGATTGGAGAGGAATGGAGGGGATTGAGGTGGAATTTGACTTGTAGGGGATTTAACCCCTCCCAATCCCTTCCAAACCCCTCTAATTTTAAAGAAACCGAACAAGGCCTAATAGAGTATATTTAATAGTCGAGCGGTTTCGTGGTTGGGCTACCGTTATTATTTTAGACAAGTTGGCCTACAACTTAAGCAGCCCAACGCATATTATTCTAGATAGACTCTGTTCCGCAACTTCGCTGGCGAATCCGGTCCGAGTTTGCGGAGCGAGAGTGACGTTGTAAATGAAATAGTCGAACCCACAGAGTAGATGAACATCAGAAGTATAGAGGAAGTAATCTTTATTATATCATGGTCTCTGTTATAATGATTGTCTCTCATTTCTTTATATAGGGGCAGTGGCGGAGCCAGGAATGAAATGGAGGGTGTGCACACCTAAATTTTTTTTCCTACCTAATCCAAGTGTCACACAAAAGTTGGCAACAATATAATACATATAGCTCAAAAGTCAGACAACATTATAGTTCCCACATGTAGCAAATTTGCAACGTTGCAAATACAAAGTCTTACATGGATACAAATATGTAGCAAACTACTACACTAAGTAACTCTACGACGTTCCTTTGCCATGAAAGCTTCAACAATGTCGTCCTCGCTTACTTTCAAGAACACATCTCGTTCAATGAATGTCACTAAGCAATCATTCAGGAGATCATCACTCATACTATTTCTCAACTTATTTTTCACTAGATACATTGCCGAGAATACTCTTTCAACACTCGCTGTGGCGACCGGTAAGATCAATACCAATTTGATAAGCATGTAGACCAAATCATAGAGAACATGTTTGTTTGTACAAACAAGCATAACAGATAGTTCACCAATAGTATGCACAGATCTGAACCTAGCATCTTGTCTCATATCATCAATAAAAGTAGCAAGTTGGAATTCTAGCCTTACCAAATCCATGCTTGATATGTCCTGAGGGTAGAATTCAGCAAGTTTCATTACCTTGAGTGCATCATAAGAAGCAAATGAATTGGCGGGATTCAAAGCAGACATGCAAATCAACAACTCCATATTAACCTCGTCAAACCTATTGTCAAGCTCTTGAATGATTTGATCAAGGATACCAAGATATACTTCTCTTCTATAACGATCATCATTTGTTTGCACTTCATAATACCGAGGTGATCTTCCATGAGGCACATAACTATCCTCCGGTGTAGGAACTTGAATGCCATGTTTGTTGCAAAACAATGTTACCTTTGCAAGAAATTCTTCCCAACCATGAGACCTCATATGCCGCATTTTATTCTTTGCCAAACTAACAAGTGCCATTGCATTAACAATATCTTGATCCCTCTTTTGCAATGACTGAGATAACTCATTAGTGTGGCCAAGAATAACAAGCATCACATGAAGATTGAAAACAAAGTCATATGATTCCAAGGCAAAAGTCACTACACGTATTCTTGTCCACTCACCCCTTTGTGAAGGATCTTTTCCAATAGCATCAAGTACTTCTAGTATTGTGGGATACATGGTAACAATGTGCAAAATGGTTCGAAAATGAGAACCCCATCGAGTATCACCGGGTCTAGGTAATCCCATCTCTTGATTTAAACCACTTCCACTTTCAATTTCACCCATTTCAAGTGCTTCCAAAACCTTTTGAGCTCTAACATCTCGAAGCATGTCATGGCGCTTGCAAGAAACTCCAACAATATTGAGCAAGTAAGAAACATGATCAAAAAACCATTTACATGGTTCATTTCCCTTTGCCACGGCAACAAGAACCAATTGAAGTTGATGTGCAAAGCAATGAATGTAATAAGCAGAGGGTGACTCATTCATGATCAAAGTTTTCAACCCTTTTATCTCCCCTTTCATATTGCTAGCCCCGTCATATCCTTGCCCACGGATTTGAGTAAGAGACAAATGATGATCAATAAGAAAAGATTCAATTGCAGCTTTAAGTGACAAGGAAGTTGTGTTGGCAACATGAACAACACCAAGAAATCTCTCACACCCCTTTCCAACTTTATCAACATAACGTATGCAAATAGCAAGTTTCTCTTTGTGAGATGCATCACTAGACTCATCAGCTAGGATTGCATAGTGCTCATCACCAAGATCTTCAATAATTTGTTTTGTAGTTAGTACAGCACAACATTGAATAATCTGTTTTTGTATCGTTGGACTAGTCAATATGCAGTTTCCAGGAGCATTGTGCAAAACAATCTTATCAACTTCTTCATCATTTTCTGCAAGCCATTTTAGAAGTTCAAGAAAGTTCCCCCTATTACTAGATTCTTCACTCTCATCATGTCCATGAAATGCCAATCCTTGATTCAAAAGAAACCTCAAGCATCTAAGTGAATAGGTTAGCCTAGCCTTGTAAAGACGCATATCCTCTTTAGACACCCTCACAATGATATTATCAATTGCCGTTTGAGGTGTCACAAATGAATTATACTTCTCTTGAGCTTGGTTGTGAATGCTACCAATACCACCTACATGCTTGTCGAATGCATCAGGTTTGTTCCAATTTCTCCAACCATTTTTAACAAAGGCATCACCCCTAGGCCCCCCATTAGTTTTCTCTTTGAACAAATAACACACAAAGCAATACGCCGCTTCCTTTGAGACACTATATTCTAGCCAACTATACTTTTCAAACCAAACAAAACTAAAGTGTCGGTTTTTACCATAGATTTTCCTAACTTCAAAAGCATGTCCATATGGACGACATGCTGTTTTTGCAATATATCTTCTCCGAACACTATCTTGATCATTAAAATCATACTCTGAAATAGGAGTTCTTTTCGCTGGATCACCTGAAAAGACATGTGCACTTGGTTGTTGAGGTGATGGAAGACTTGGTGTTGCCTCTTCGATTTCAGTATCCGAATGGATAGGAGATGGGGAATTAGGACACCCCGCATTTTCAATATCTTCCGTGTGATGTTCAGTAGCAATCTTCCTCACTTTCTCTTCATGTTTTTTAAAAAGATCCAGAATGGCACTTTTCCTCTTCATGTTCTGCTTTGCAAGTTGCAACTGCAAGTCTGCAATTATATCCAATCCAATGCGAATGTGTGATTATATCACTGGCTCCAATGAGAAATCCTACAGGCTACAGCCAGAGAAAAAATCTGTTCCCAGTGTGCTTACCACTTTACCAGACAGAGGAGGGGATCTGACGATCTGTGCCGACCGGCTGAGGCCTGAGACTAAGAGGAAGGGAGGGGCGACCGCGGCGACCGGCGGGAGGAGGAGAGCTACGGGCGCGGCGACCGGTGGGAGAAGGGGCGCCGCTAGCGCGACGACCGGCAGGAGGAGGGGCGCCGCGGGCGCCGCGGGCGCGGCGACCGGAGGGAGGAGGGGCGCCGCGGGCGCGGCGACCGGCGGGAGGAAGGGAGCCGCGGGCGCAGCGACCGGCGGGAGGAGGGGAGCCGCGGGCACGGCGACCGGCGGGAGTAGGGGAGCTGCGGCCTGCGGGCGCGGCGGCCACGGGATGACGGGAGCTGCGGGCACGGCGACCGGCGGGAGGAGGGGAGTTGCGGCCTGCGGGCGCGGCGACCGGCGGGAGGAGGGGAGCTGCGGCCTGCGGGCGCGGCGGCCACGGGATGACGGGAGGAGGGGCGAGCAGGCGGCCGACGGGAGGGGAGCTGGCCAGCTGGGGAGGGCGAGCGACGGCTTGGTCAACTTTAATTTTTAATAGATAATGATAAAATATTCCAGATTCTGGGTGGGCCACGGCCCACCGTGCCTATACGTTGGATCCGCCAGTGTATAGGGGTATGGAGGGTCAAGGGATAAGAACCCACTTAATGGAAAGAGGGGAAACGATAGGGACTCGCTTCGTGTCACGCATGGAAGCCAGCCATCGCTACCGCGCACGCGATGGACTGGGCCCAGTTTCCCAACACTTCCCCTTGAGTAATTATCCGTATATCCATGTCTCAATACTCCAAAAAAAGACAGTGGAAAAAAATATGGAGAAAGAGCACATAGTATACGTTGTTGTATTGCACGAATTGCCTCGTTAAAAACCTTAGGTGAGAAACATCAGGAAAACTCACTCAAGGGAAAAGGAGTACAATCCACTCAACCACCCGGTTGAGTACTCAATCATCGGGATCGAGATTTTAGTGCCGAGTTTGTGAAGTTTCTCCCCCTGAACCTTGCATCTCTCTAAGTATCATCATACCGATTCCACATACACACCTCTCAAAGGATGATGCTGATAACGATTTAGTGAACATATCAGCAAGTTTGTCACACGACTTAGTATGCAAAATTCTCACCTCGTTCAACTGTTGCAGTTCGTGTTCATAGAAGAACTTGGGACTAATATGCTTTCTGAGGTTACTCTTCACATAACCCATCTGGACTTGTGCAACACAAGCAGCATTATCTTCATAGATAAGGGTAGGGGTTTGTACGATATTCAGCCCACACGTCTGTTGAATGTGGTTGATCATCCGCTGAAGCAATACACATTCCTTTGACGGTTCGAATAGTGCCATGATTTTCCGAGTGGTTCATGGAGGTGGACACAAGTGTTTGCTTGGTTGATCTCCAGGAAAACGCAATTCCACCACAAAGGAAAACATATGGAGTCTATGATTTGCAGTCATGCTGGTCCGACAGGTACCCAACGTCGGCATAGCATATACGAGATAGGTCTTGATTCCTTTTATAAAATAGTCCAAGATCTTTGGTCCCTTGTAGGTAACGTAAGACATCCTTGATACCTTTCTAATGTCTCTTGGTAGGTTCAAAACTGTACCTACCGAGCAAACTGACGACGAAAGCAATGTTAGGTCGTGTACAATTTGCTAGGTACATGAGTGCTCCAACTGCACTCACATAAGGAACCTCTGGTCCCAGAGTTTCCTCCCCTCTTCTATAGGCCTGAACGGGTCCTTGCCTAGCTGTAAAGATCTCCCGACCATCGGGGTCTTAGAAGGATATGCCTTATCAAATCCAAATCTTTCCAACACCTTCTCGGCGTAGGTCGACTGGTGCACTAGAATCCCATCAGGGGAATGTTCAAGTTGCAGACCTAGACAGAACTTGGTTTTACCCAAACCTTCATCTCGAATTCCGACATCAGGTAGGAACTCGCTTCCTCAATATCCTCAGGTGTATCGATTATGTTTAAATCGTCCACATACACCAAGATTATACAGAATCCGTCTTGGGATCGTCGTATAAAAACACATGGGCAATCTTTATTGCTCGTGTAGCCCTTCTGATGAAGGAAATCACTTAGGCGATTATACCACATTCTACCACATTGTCTAAGTCCGTACAATGCCTTTTGAAGTTGAACATTGTATAGACTCTTGTTTGCTCTATCATGGTTCGGAACAAGGATACCTTTAGGAACCTTCATGTATATGTTCGAATCCAAGTTACCATATAGGTAAGCAGTGACAACATCCATTAGTTTTATTTTCAAGCCCATGTTTACTGCCACTGAGATCAAGTATCTGAAGGTAACTCCATCCATGACCGGGGAATAGGTCTCCTCAAAATCGACACCAGGTCGTTGAGTGAACCCTTGAGCAACGAGCCTTGCTTTGTACCGGACTACCTTATTATTTTCATCCCTCTTTTGAACAAAAACCCACCTATGGCCAACAGGGCGAATGAGGGGAGGAGTTCGACAAAATGGTCCGAACACCTTTCTTTTGTTGAGAGATAATAATTCGACAGTAATTGTCTTGTGCCAATCATTCCAATCTGACCTTTTCTTGCAATCAGCAAACGTTTTAGGCTCGGGGTCAAGATCTATGATTGAGGCAATTTTCGTAGCAAAGTTAATGTCGATAATCAACGTTTCTCGGTTCAGAGACTCCCCCGTATAAATATAATCTATGGCCATTTTGTCATGGAGTGCAATCTGGCGCTAACACTTGCTCTACCAAATTTCCCATTCTCGGAGCAAGGTCCTTTAGATTTCCTGCATCGATGTGTGTGCACACATCTCCGCTGGGTGTTCCCCCTATGCGAAAGTTTAAGTCCGGAATTTCGTGCACTGGATTTTCCGTACTTGTGCCAGGTCTCGAATGGCTCCCCGTTTCACTTTGGGGCAATTTGGTGACAAGCTATAATAATTCTCTCTTGTCCTTTTTCGTCATGCGTCCCCAAGTACTTGGGATTTGAGAAGCCGGACCTCTCGTCCTTTTAGGCCTTTGGACGGGAGCGGGTATACCTTCATTTTTCTTTGGTATTTCGACCCTTTTCGGTGCATTGCGCGCATGCACATGCGATTTTGTCACGGTCTTTAAGTCACTAAAGTGGTCAAGCAGTTGATTTGCTAATGATTGCAAATCTATTATCTTTTGGACTTCGCTCTCGGTCTCAGAAGTGTGCGGGTCATGAGCGTGGATTCTGTTGGGTTACGTAGCATAAATTCAAAATTTTCCTACGCATATTCAGATCTTCCTATGGAGAGACCAGCAACGAGAGAGGGGTAAGAGCATCTTCATACCTTTGAAGATCGCTAAGCGGAAGCGTTGCTAGAACGCGGTTGATGGAGTCGTACTCGCAGCGATTCCGATCTAGTGCCGAACTACGACACCTCCGCGTTCAACACACGTGCAGCCCGGTGACGTCTCCCGCACCTTGATCCAGCAAGGAGGAGGGAGAGGTTGGGGAAGAACTCCAGCAGCACGACGGCGTGGTATCGATGGAGAGACGAGGTCTCCCGGCAGGGCTTCGCCAAGCACCGGCAGAGAGGAGGAGGAAGAAGGGCAGGGCTGCGCCGAGAAAGAGGCAAAAGTCTGATCTCCAATGGCCAAAAGTGACCACTATATATAGGGGGGGAGGGGCCGCGTCCCCTTGAGGGTTTCCCTCTCTTGGGGGGGTGGCAGCCCTAGATGGGGGCTGGTGCGGCGGCCAAGGGGGGAGGAGGGGTGTGGCGCACCCCTTGTGGGCCTTAGGACCACCTGGCTTAGGGTTTGCCCCCCCCCCCTTTTCTCTCCCCCAAGCATTGGGCTGAGTGGGGAGGCGCACCAGCCCACCTAGGGGCTAGTTCCCTTCCCCACTTGGCCCAATTTACCTCCCGGGGTCGTTGCCCCCCTTTGGTGGACCCCCGGGGCCACCTCCGGTGGTCCCGGTGGTCCCGGTACTTTACCGGTGATGCCCGAAACACTTCCGGTATCCGAAACCATCCGTCCTATATATCAATCTATACCTACGGACCATTCCGGAGCTCCTCGTGACGTCCGAGATCTCATCCGGGACTCCGAACAACTTTCGGTAACCTCGTATAACAATTCCCTATAACCCTAGTGTCATCGAACCTTAAGTGTGTAGACCCTACGGGTTCGGGAGACAGGGAGACATGACCGAGACGCCTCTCCGGCCAATAACCATCAGCGGGGTCTGGATACCCATGGTGGCTCCCACTTGCTCCACGATGATCTCATCGGATGAACCACGATGTCAAGGATTCAATCAATCCCGTATATGATTCCCTTTGTCTGTCGGTATAGAACTTGCCTGAGATTCGATCGTCGGTATACCTATACCTTGTTCAATCTCGTTACCGGTAAGTCTCTTTACTCGTTCCGTAGCACGTCATCGTGTGACTAACTCCTTAGTCACATTGAGCTCATGATGATGTTCTACCGAGTGGGCCCAGAGATACCTCTCCGTCACACGGAGTGACAAATCCCGATCTCGATTCGTACCAACCCAACAGACACTTTCGGAGGTACCCGTAGTGCACCTTTATAGTCACCCAGTTATGTTGTGACGTTTGATACACCCAAAGCACTCCTACGGTATCCGGGAGTTGCACAATCTCACGGTCGAAGGAAAAGATACTTGACATTAGAAAAGCTTTAGCATACGAACAATACGATCTAGTGCTATGCTTAGGATTGGGTCTTGTCCATCACATCATTCTCCTAATGATGTGATCTCGTTATCAATGACATCTAATGCCCATGATCAGGAAACCATGATCATCTATTGACTAACGAGCTAGCCAACTAGAGGCTTGCTACGGACACTTTGTGATCTACTTATTCACACATGTATTACTGTTTCCTGTTAATACAATTATAGCGTGAACAATAGACGATTATCATGAACAAGGAAATATGATAATAACCATTTTATTATTGCCTCTAGGGCATATTTCCAACAGTCTCCCACTTGCACTAGAGTCAATAATCTAGTTACATTGTGATGTATCGAACACCCATAGCATTATGGTGTTGATCATGTTTTGCTCGTGGAAGAGGTTTAGTCAATGGGTCTGCAATATTCAGATCTGTGTGTACTTTACAAATATCTATCACTCCACTCTGGACATGGTCCTGGATGGAGTTGTAGCAGCGTTTGATGTGCTTCGTCTTCCGGTGAAACCTGGGCTCCTTGGCTACGGCAATGGCCCCAGTGTAATCACAGAAGAGTGTCATTGGACCCGACACGCTTGGAACCACTCCAAGGTCGGTGATGAGCTCCTTCATCCAAATTCCTTCATGAGCTGCTTCTGAAGCAGCTATGTACTCCGCTTCACATGTAGATGCTGCCACGACTTCTTGCTTGTTGCTGCACCAGCTCACTGCCCCACTATTCAACACATATACGTATCCGGTCTGTGACTTAGAGTCATCCGGATCTGTGTCGAAGCTAGCGTCGACGTAACCCTTTACGACGAGCTCTTCGTCACCTCCATAAACGAGAAACATTTCCTTAGTCCTTTTTAGGTACTTAAGGATATTCTTGACCGTTGTCCAGTGTTCCATACCGGGATCACTTTGGTACCTCCCTACCAAACTTATGGCAAGGTTTATATCAGGTCTAGTACACAGGATGTCATACATTAGAGAGCCCACGGCTGAAGCGTAGGGGACAGAACTCATCTTCTCTCTATCTACTGCTGTGGTCGGCGACTGAGTCTTACTCAATCTCATACCTTGCAAAACTGGCAAGAACCCTTTCTTTGAGTTTTCCATATTGAACTTCTTCAATATCTTATCAATGTATGTACTTTGCGAAAGACCTATGAGGCGTCTTGATCTATCTCTATAGATCTTGATGCCTAATATGTATGCAGCTTCTCCAAGGTCCTTCATTGAAAAACTTTTGTTCAAATAGGCCTTTATGCTCTCCAACATCTCTATACTATTCCCTTTCAATAATATGTCATCCACATACAGTATGAGGAAAGCTACAGAGCTCCCACTCACTTTCTTGTACAGACAGGCTTCTCCATAAACCTGTATGAACCAAAACGCTTTAATCACCTCATTAAAGCGAATGTTCCAACTCCAAGATGCTTGCACCAGCCCATAGATGGAGCGCTGGAGCTTGCACACTTTGTTAGCACCCTTAGGGTCGAGAAAACCTTCTGGTTGCATCATATACAACTCTTCCTTAAGGTTCCCGTTAAGGAACGCTGTTTTGACGTCCATTTGCCAAATTTCATAATCATAAAAGGCGGCAATTGCTAACATGATTCGGACTGATTTCAGCTTCGCTACGGGAGAGAAAGTCTCTTCGTAGTCAACTCCTTGAATTTGTCGAAAACCCTTTGCGACAAGTCGAGCTTTGTAAACGGTTACATTACCGTTTGCATCAGTCTTCTTCTTGAAGATCCATTTATTTTCTATGGCTCGCCGGTCATCGGGCAAGTCCACCAAAGTCCATACTTTGTTCTCATACATGGATCCTATCTCAGATTTCATAGCCTCAAGCCATTTGTTGGAATCCGGGCCCGCCATTGCTTCTTCATAGTTCGAAGGTTCACCGTTGTCTAACAACATGATTTCCATCACAGGGTTGCCGTACCACTCTGGTGCGGAGCGTGCCCTTGTGGACTGATGGGGTTATAGTCCTAGGGTAGGGTCATAGGCCTGCCCTGTAGGTCCTACCCAAGGACTACCCCTCACAAAGGACAAGGCCCTTAGTCAGCTCCGACTGAATTAAGGAGTCCCCATCATCCAGTCGGTAACAGGTCCTCGATCATCCAGTCGGAGACTAGCATTCGGAGGATATCAAGCTAACCGACTGGATACCACTCGATACATCGTAACCCCCCTGGAGGGAAACGGTCGTACGTTTCCAGGTGCATTTATTAGCATTTAGGGCGTACGTTACCTGTAACGTATGCATTCAATCGCCACTACTCCACCCCTATACCAGAACCGTTTTGGAGGGCAGCGCACTCTATATAAGCCACCATCCCCCGCTGGTAGAGGGGTTAGCAACTCATTTGTATTCCATATTCCATTCGACAACAAGCTCCCAGAGCACTCAGACGTAGGGCTATTACCTCCACCGTAGAGGGGCCTGAACTCATACAACCTCGCCGTAGCTGGGACTCTGCCCATCCTTTCCGTACCCTACACATCTACTGTCAGGCTTATACCCACGACAGTTGGCCCCCACCGTGGGGCAGGCGTCTAAGCGACTTCCGGCGAGTTTGCGACTACTTCCTTTCGTCATGTCGTCCGGTGGAGATTCGAGCATGGGTCACCAGATCTTCTTCGGCGCTCTCTCCTTCATCGTCGATGATTCGGCATGGCTTCGGGATGCGCCCCTCGACATCGAGGCGCTTCCCCGTCATGGGGCTACGCACTTCCGTGTCGGCGCCCGCGGCATTCTTCTTCTCCAACAGTCGGCTCCGGTGTCGACCTGCACCGTCGTCACGCGCCGCAGCAAGCGGTCTCGCCGTCCGCGGCTCCAGCGTTGGGTGCAACACGCCCAGGCGCGCCAGAACGCGTCTTCGCAAGTGGCGGTTCTAGAGTCTATTGTGGTTGCCCCGCAGTCCCAGCACTCGGGCTCGGTTCCGACTGAGTTTCCTTCCGAGTAAGCGGGTCGCGGGCCTGCAGCAGAAGTACACATGGCCAATTCCCATGAAGACCCCCGTCAAGCTGGCCGGAACGAGCACGAGATCGGCGAAGCGTCCGGCGCGCGTCGTCCACCTTGCCGTTCTACCAGTCGGCACACTCGGCGGAGCAACGTGGAGCTGTTCCGCACACCCCTCCTCAACTTGGCTGCGGCTGCCAAGATAGCCGATTCCCTCCAGCCGACTGATTCAGAGGCTGGTAGAGGGATCGAGCAGATCCGAGCCCTGTTGCACACGGTGCAGCAGCAGAATTCGGCGGTCTCCCAGTCGCACAACAAGATCTATAATAGTTATGTTCATGTGAATACGCATCGGTCGGTTCACAACCCAGGTTCCCATCAGCGGCACAGAGGAGGCAGCCGTTCCATAAATCACGAAGATCGTCGCTGTTCACGCACCCCTCCGTGGGGTGGGTCCTACGAGCCCCGACATCATGATGATCGGCGTTCAGTCGGTGACACTTACGACCCAAGGCCCGACGCAAGAGGGCATATCGCCCAGCGGAGGGTCGACAGGGGCCGGGCCCACCGCGATGGTCGCGATATTGACCGTCCGAGTGGAAGCAGGGCCATCGTTTCTGGTCCCGAGTGTTTCAGTCGAGCCATCCGTTCGGCTGACATCCCTCCCAACTTCCGATTGGCGACGGGAATTAGCAAGTTTACAGGAGAGTCCAAGCCAGAAACATGGCTGGATGACTACCGAGTGGTAGTCCAGATTGGAGGCGGGGACGACCATGTCACCATGAAGCACCTCCCTCTGATGCTCGACGGCTCGGCTCGAGCGTGGTTGAACCAGTTGGCCCCCTCAAGCATCTACAGCTGGGCAGATCTGGCCCGGGTGTTCATCAGGACCTTCAAAGGGACGTGCAAGCGCCCTGCTGGCCTCGTGGAACTCCAGCATTGCGTCCAGAAGCAAAATGAGCCCCTGCGTGACTTCATCCAGCGTTGGACAACTCTCTACCACACGGTGGAGAACGTCACCGAGCATCAAGCAGTCTGCGCCTTCAAGGCAGGCGTGCGGTACAGGGATCTGTACCTTAAGTTTGGCCGAACAGGCGACATCTCCATGAGCAAGATGATGGAGATAGCGACACGCTATGCAAATGGCGAAGAGGAGGACCGCATCCGAAGCGGCAAGCACAAAATAGTCGCTGAAGGAGATGGGGGCAACACTCGGAAGCAGAAGCAGAAAGCTCCGACTGCTCCGCAAGCGGAAGCTGCAGCCGTAACAAATGCCAAGTTCAAGGGCAAAGGGAAGGCTCGGTTCACCCCCAAGAAGAAGCAGTTCAATAACCCCATCCTGGACCAGCCATGTCCGGTTCATACGAAGATGGACGAAGAGGGCAACCCCATATATGCGAAGCATACCACTCGACAGTGTCGCCTCCTGATCCAGGGGTTCAGCGAAGGGCAACCGAGTGAGAAGGACCATGAACAGGATGAGGAGGATAAGGAGGATCCGTTCCCCCAAGTCCATGCAACCCTGATGATTTTTGCTGACGTCGAGAGCAAGAGTCGACTCAAGCTGGTGAACAGAGAGGTGAACATGGCCACCCCTGCCAGCCCCAAGTTCCTCAAATGGTCTCAGACTGTGATCACCTTTGACCAGTCGGATCATCCAGCACATGTACCCACCCCGGGGAGACAGGCTTTGGTCGTCGACCCGGTGGTCGAAGGAGTCCGACTGCGCAAAGTCCTCATGGATGGCGGCAGCGGCTTGAACATCATGTACGCCGACACACTCAAGGGGATGGGCATTCCGATGTCCAAACTCAGCGAGAGCAGCATGCAGTTCCATGGAGTCGTCCGTGGACGGAAGGCTAAGTCACTCGGCCAGATCGCGTTGGACGTCGTTTTCGGCTCCGACAAGAACTTCCGCAAGGAAAAGCTAACGTTCGAAGTGGTCGACTTCCAGAGCGCTTACCACGCAATTCTGGGCCGCCCAGCGTATGGACGTTTCATGGCCCGTCCATGTTACGTATACCTGAAGCTGAAGATGCCAGGTCCGAAGGGTGTGATCACCATCACACGCAATCGGCAGCGGGTTGAAGAGTGTCTGCAGCAGGGATCAAGAATCGCCGACCAGTAGATGGCCGTCCTGGAGCTTGACGAGAACAAGAAAACAGTCGACCCCGCCGACCTGATGCACTCGAAGAAGCCCGCTTCAGAGTCTGCATTTCAGTCGGCGGGAGAAAGGAAGAAGGTCAGCATCCACCCGACGGACACCACCGCTGCCCCGACGAACATCTCCACCACCCTCGATCCTAAATAGGAAGCCGAGCTCACCCAATTCCTCCGTGAGAACTGGGACATCTTTGCATGGAAGCCCTTTGACATGCCAGGTGTACCCAGGGAGTGGGTTGAGCACCGACTGCACGTGGATTCCACCGCTCGGCCTGTCCGAGAGCGCCTGCGCCGGTCCGCCGCGCACAAGAGGAAGGCAATCGGGGAAGAGGTGGCCAAGCTGTTGGCGGCCAACTTCATTCGCGAGGTTCACCACTCCGAGTGGCTCGCCAATGTTGTCATGGTGCCCAAGAAAGACAAGTCGCTCCGAATGTTTATCGACTTCAAGCATCTCAATAAGGTCTACCCGAAAGACCATTTTCCGCTCCCCGCATAGATCAAATTGTCGATTCGACTGTGGGTTGCGAGCGTCTGTCATTTCTTGATGCCTACTCGGGTTATCATCAGATCCATCTGTATGGTCCCGATGAGTTAAAAACAGCCTTCATCACCCCATTCGGGTGCTTATGCTACATCACTATGCCATTCGGTTTGAAGAATGCAGGAGCTACCTTTATGCGTATGATCCAAAAATGTCTCCTCGACCAGATCGGTCGGAATGTGGAGGCGTATATGGATGATATCGTAGTCAAGTCACGCAAAGGTTCCGACCTGCTGGCTGACTTGGCAGAAACATTCGCCAACCTTCGTAGGTACGATATCAAGCTCAACCCTGCCAAATGTTCATTCGGCGTTCCCAGCGGAAAGTTACTCGGTTTCTTCGTTTCCGAACGAGGGATCGATGTCAACCCCGAAAAGATCGGGACCATCGTCCGAATGGAGAGGCCGGTCAGAATACACGATGTTCAACGGCTCACAGGTTGCCTAGCGGCTTTGAGCAGGTTCATCAGTCGACTCGGCGAGAAAGCACTTCCTCTGTACCGACTCATGAAGAAATCAGATACCTTCGAGTGGACAGACGAAGCCCAAGTCGCGTTCGACAACCTCAAAGTCCTACTTTCCACCCAGCCGGTTCTTACTGCTCCGCTCAGTAAAGAGCCCCTTCTTCTGTATATCGCGGCTACAAATCAAGTCGCCAGTACTGTTCTTACAGTCGAAAGAGAAGAAGAAGGCAAAGCATACAAAGTTCAGCGGCCAGTGTACTACCTCTCCGAGGTCCTGACTCCTTCCAAGCAGAGGTATCCCCACTATCAAAAACTTATCTATGGGATTTACATGACTGCGAAGAAGGTGGCCCATTATTTCCAAGACCACTCGGTGTCTGTCGTTTCTGATGCTCCATTGTCGGAAATTCTCCACAATCGAGACGCGTCAGGCCGAGTGGCGAAGTGGGCGATGGAGATGCTGTACTGTGATATCAAGTTCGAGGCCAAGAAAGCTATTAAGTCTCAAGCTCTGGCTGACTTCATAGCAGAATGGGTAGAACAACAGCAACCGACCCACATCTACTCGGCCCATTGGACAATGTTCTTCGATGGGTCCAAGATGTTGAATGGCTCCGGCGCTGGCGTTGTGATCATATCGCCAAAGGGTGACAAGCTCAAGTACGTGCTGCAGATACACTTCGATTCCTCCAACAACGAGGCAGAGTATGAAGCTCTCCTCTACGGGTTGCATATGGCCATCTCACTCAGCGTCCGGCGCCTGATGGTCTACGGCGATTCGGATTTGGTGGTCAATCAAGTGATGAAAGAGTGGGACGTCAAGAACCCCACCTTGACTACATACTGCAATGCAGTGAGGAAGCTTGAGAAGAAGTTTGAAGGTCTAGAACTTCACCATGTTCCGAGACTGAAGAACCAAGCAGCGGATGAGTTGGCAAAACTCGGATCCACTCGGAGACCAGTCCCGAGTGACGTCTGCCTCGAGCACCTTCACCTCCCTTCAGTCAAAGAAGATCCTTTTACAGAAGAACCAGTACAACCAAAGAGTTCAACAGATCCGACTGAAGTCGATGTACCTGTTGTGGTTGATCTGGTCATGGAGATTCTTACTGTCATCCCCGATTGGACTATGCCGATCATTGCATATATCCTGAGACAGGAACTACCAGAAGACGAAGTCCAGGCCAGGCAGATAGTCCGCAGGTCGAAGTCATTCACTGTCATTGATGGCCAATTGTACAAGGAGAGCGTTTCAGGCGTTCTCCAACGATGCATTTCCCCAGAGGAGGGACAGCTGATCCTAGAAGATATTCACTCGGGGACCTGCGGTCATCACGCCTCTTCAAGAGCAATCGTCGCCAAGGCATTCAGGGCTGGTTTTTTCTGGCTGCAGGCAAACGAGATGGCTAAAGATATGGTTGACCGATGTGAGGGCTGTCAGTTCTACTCCAACAAGTCCCACAAGCCGACATCTGCGTTGAAGACAATCCCTCTTGTGTGGCCGTTTGCAGTTTGGGGATTAGATACAGTCGGACCATTCAAGAGAGGTCAAGGGGGATACACACATCTCTTGGTGGCAGTCGACAAGTTCACGAAATGGATCGAAGCCAAGCCCATCAAGAAACTCGACGCTTCAACAGCCGTCAAGTTTATCAGGGACATCATCTCCAGATTCGGCGTACCTCACAGCATAATCACGGACAACGGGACAAACTTTGACTCGGACAGATTTAAGGGTTTCTGTGCAAGCCAAGGTATCCGAGTGGATTTTGCTTCCGTAGCACATCCCCAATCCAATGGACAAGCAGAGCGAGCGAATGGGCTTATTCTTCAAGGTTTGAAGCCCCGACTCCTGCGAGAGGTGGGACACGCCGCTGGCGCATGGGTCACCGAGTTACCTTCAGTACTTTGGGGTCTTCGCACAACCCCGAACAGATCTACAGGGCGATCACCGTTCTTCCTCGTCTACGGAGCAGAAGCAGTCCTTCCGAGTGACTTACTTCACAATGCTCCACGAGTCGAACTCTTCTCCGAAGCTGAAGCAGAACAAGCAAGGCAAGACGGAGTGGACCTTCTAGAGGAAGAGCGCGAGATGACACTGACTCGCTCAACCATTTATCAACAAGATCTGCAGCGTTTTCACGCGCGACACGTCAGGAGTCGTACGTTCCAAGCAGGCGACCTGGTGCTCCGAGTGGATCAGCAAAGACCTCACAAGTTGGCTCCTGCCTGGGAAGGACCCTTCATCATCTCAAAGGTGCTGAACAATGGAGCATACAGACTCTACAATGTCAACAGGGAGACAGACGAGCCGCGAGCATGGAACGGAGATCTCCTGAAGCGCTTCTACACGTGACCGTCGACTGAAGCAATGTAAAGAACAAGTATCGGTGAAATAATATAAAGCAGACTGAGTTTTTGCAGGTTCAAAGTTCTTCCGCGGTCGCATACTTCGGTCTCAAAAAAAAACTTAGCTGCGATCCAGAATCGCCTAAGTTCTAACTTCCTCCGAGTGTGCACTAAACGTCGCACTCGGGGACTTAGCTGTGATCAAGAATCACCTAAGTAATACATTTCTCCGAGTGTGCACTAAACGTCGCACTCGGGGACTTAGCTGCGATCCAGAATCGCCTAAGTTCTAACTTCCTCCGAGTGTGCACTAAACGTTGCACTCGGGGACTTAGCTGTGATCAAGAATCACCTAAGTAATACATTTCTCCGAGTGTGCACTAAACGTCGCCCTCGGGGACTTAGCTGCGATCCAGAATCGCCTAAGTTCTCACTTCCTCGGACTATGCACTAAACGTCGCACTCGGGGACTTAGTTGTGATCAAGAATCACCTAAGTAATACATTTCTCCGAGTGTGCACTAAACGTCGCACTCGAGGACTTAGCTGCGATCTAGAATCGCCTAAGTTCTAACTTCCTCCGAGTGTGCACTAAACGTCGCACTCGGGGACTTAGCTGTGATCAAGAATCACCTAAGTAATACATTTCTCCGAGTGTGCACTAAACGTCGCACTCGGGGACTTAGCTGCGATCCAGAATCGCCTAAGTTCTAACTTCCTCCGACTGTGCACTAAACGTCGCACTCGGGGACTTAGCTGTGATCAAGAATCACCTAAGTAATACATTTCTCCGAGTGTGCACTAAACGTCACACTCGGGGGGCTTAGCTGCGATCCAGAATCGCCTAAGTATTAACTTTCTCCGAATGTGCACTTAACGTCACACTCGGAGGCTTAGATGCGATCCAGAATCGCCTAAGTATTAACTTTCTCCGAGTGTGCGCTTACCGTCATACTCGGGGACTTAGATGCGATCCAGAATCGCCTAAGTATTAACTTTCTCCGAGTGTGCACTTAACGTCGCACTCGGAGGCTTAGATGCGATCCAGAGTCGCCTAAGTATTAACTTTCTCCGAGTGTGCGCTTACCGTCATACTCGGGGACTTAGTCGCGATCACGAATTGCCTAAGTATTAACTTTCTTCGGGTGTGCACTTAACACCACACTCGGGGACTTAGATGCGATGCAGAATCGCCTAAGCACCCACATGCCTTCGACTGTATCCTACAGGTACACTCGGGTAATCAACTGACAACCTCACGAGTTGCAGACCCTCATTGAGACTCATGCAGATGTCAAGACAACTGACATGTTCCCAAGAAACGCCAAACAAGAACTCGAGTCAAAATTGCAACAAAAGAGCAAAAGATTCTATTCAGAGTTCAGCCAAAGATAGTGCCTCGGTGTGGATCAAGCTTACCCACATCGAAACGAGAATGTAACGGCCAACAACAGTGGCCAAAGTTTCTTACACAGCGACACTCGGCATACCGAGGATAATGTTTTTTACGCGTCGTTTGGATTGGCGCCAGGACTGGAGGGCTCTACGAACGTGTCCAGGTCAATACCGTCGGCGATGCGGGTGGCACTTTCAAGGAAGGTTTCCATGAAGTCTTCGAATCGAAGTTTCTTCGTGTTGGCCACCTTCAATGTCTTCAGCTTTTCCTCGCGCACCTCCTTGCAATGGACTCGGACCAGGGACAGAGCAACATCTGCACCACAACGAGCTGCAGATTTCTTCCATGACTGCACTCGGTTCGGAATCTCCTCCAGTCGAGCCATCAGGTTCTCCGTCTCCTGCCGCGACTCATCTTCTGGCCAAAGCTCCTTGTCGATTCGGCCGACGACTTCTCTCAGTCGACTGATTAAAGGACCAACTTTGCCCACGCGGATGTGCGCACGGAGCAGATCCCGATTGGCGTCCTCGCCGACTGGAACGTTCTCGAGAATCGACCGCTCCACGTCAGCTGCTTCAGCTTCAGCGTCAAAGCAAAAATCTGCGACAACAGGACAAGCAAACAATAAGCGCCGAGTGTGACGCGCATAACACAACCACTCGGAAAAAGCAGGACTTACCAGCCAGACGCGTCATCATCTGCCGAGCCCAGTCGCTGACGTATTTCTCCTGTGCTCTGCACCGTTTGTTCAACACGTCCATTTGTCCCATCAGGGCAGTCCTTTATTTCCCCATCTTTTCAACTTCCTCAGTCAACACCTTGTTCGCTTCACGAGCCTGCTCCAATGACTTCTCTCGTCCCGCCAGAGCATCCTTCATGCCAGCCATTGCAAGCAGCGCCGCATCAAGCTCACCAGCTAACTGATTCTTCTCCGCCCTGAGAGTCTCATAGGTTGTTCCCATTTCACAAGTTTTCTGCCAGCCAGCACCAAGAGACAATCAGATAATTCAGCAATAAAAGTCTAAGTTCTTCAGACCCCTGCCGACGCAAGCAGTCGACAGCGGTCTCGGGGACTACACCCAGTGGGTTCACTAAGAGTGACCCCACTGGCATGCAACTCAAGCAGGCCCGCCCTATTGAGATGCATGTTACCGCCTACACCTACGAGGCCAATACTACCCGACCTGAGTACAAATTACTCTCGGGGACTCTTACAGTAAGTGCACTCCGAGTGCCACAACTGCTCGCAGTCGGTCATTTTATTTACAGACTTGACCAAAGCAAAGACAATATGTATAAAGACAGCTGCCGGTGCAAGCACTCGCCAGAAGTCTCGAGGACTACACCCACTGGGTTCACTCAGAGTGAACCCATTGCAAACAACAGATTCTATCCAAAAACACCCAGTGGGTTACAAGAGAAAAGTAAATACTTACTACCCCACTTACTCGGATATCATCCCGCAGCTCCAAGCTCCGCTGGTACAACGATGCGACGGAGTCGTAGGCCTTCTTGGCTTCTCCAGCCATCAGCTCCGCCTGCACCATGGCTCCTTTGGCCGCTCCCACCTGCTCCTCCGGGAGACGCTGGATGTTGAACTCGACATTCGACGAGCCTGGCATCGTCAGAAGCTCCTGAGGCATCCCAAGGTCCGCTCTAGTCGGCTCTTCAACCACCAGCGCCTCAGTCGGCAGCACTTCGGCGGCGAGAGCAGCAACTGGCGGGACGGCCTTAAGGATAGGCTCTGCGGCTGGCTCAGGCCCCTCCTGGTCACCCTCGCCCACATAAATCGCCCCTGCCAGACCGAATGTCGCGAAACCTCGGAAAAAGAGAAGGACAAGACCGAAGATAGAATTCGAGACGCGATAGGATAAAACACTCGAAGTCACTACAACGCACCTGGCTGGGACGAGACGACATTGTCCGTGTCCATGGGGTCATCCTCCTGGCGCGCCGGAGAGGTGGCAGAAGTAGCGACTCTGTCGAGTGAAATCCATTCGACCAATGAACAGGAATTCACTCGGATATCGGAAGAAATTAGAAGATCGATACACTTACGTGGAGGTGACGGGGACAGCAACCCTCATCCGCGGCAGAGCCTTCCAAGGTTTGGACCCACTCGGTTTGGCCGCCTTGGAAGACTGGACCGCAGGCTCAGCGGCAGCATCCCTGGCCCTCTCGGTGCTCCGAGCACTCGGGACCACCGGGGCAGTGGGCGGAGCACTCAAAGATGTTGGAGGGACCGAGGGAACGGCAGGCTCGTGTCGGCGCTTGGTCCGATGCTCTGATTGCGGAGGCAGCGAGTCTTGCTCTTCGTCTTCCTCCTCTTCCCCACTAGTCTCTTCCTCCGACTCCCCGCTGTCGGAGACATACTCCGCGCTCTCCATGCTGCCTTCCTGGCTGCCTTCCTCCTCCTCGGCCGGCTTCCCGTTCGAGACGGGAGAAAACCAGTTGGTCCACTCCTGCATAAAATTCAGTCGGCGACATCAGACGTCACACAGAGATTCAAGCAAACGAGAAGATTAAGACAGTTAGGAGCACTCGACAAGTGCCACTCACCTGATTCGGAGGAGGATTATCCGCGCAGAAAGGCTTCACCCGCCGAGATCCTTTGGGATTCTTGCAGGGGCCTGTGATCTGGAGCACCCACGAGGTCACCTTCTCCTCAGTCACGCCCACAACGTTGGTCCGAGTAGAATCCTCGGGCCCCGTATAATGCCACATGGCGTGGACGCGAGCCTGCAGAGGTTGGATACACCGACCGAGGAAGACCTTCAGCAAGTCTATGCCAGTGACCCCCCTCCTGACGACATCTACGAGTGCTTCGACCAGAGGCTGGATGTCGTTCTTCTCCGCCCTCGTGAGCGTGAGCTGCTTAGGTGGGGCGGGCCGATCTAAGCTAAAGGGAGGCAGCCCTGTCGAAGCATTCAGACAGGCGATATCCTGGCAGTAGAACCACGTCGACTGCCAGTTCCTGACCGACTCACTTAGCTGGAGGGCAGGATAACTGCTCCGACTCTTTTTCTGGAAACCTAAGCCCCCGCAGAGCTGGAGAAGATGTGTTTTATCATCCGACTAGCTGAGTCGTTTGATGGTTTGGGATCTAGCAGAAAATATGTGCTTGAACAGCCCCCAATGGGGAGGACAGCCAATGAAACACTCGCACAGAACTATAAAAGCGGAGAGATGAGCAATGGCGTTTGGGGGAAAGTGGTGAAGTTGTGCCCCGAAGTGGTTCATGATGCCTCTGAAGAAAGGATGCGGGGGCAAGGAGAAACCTCGATAGACGTGGCTGAGCAGCAAGACGCGCTCCCCCTCCCGGGGCGCCGGCTCGACCTCGTTCTCCGCCGGCAACCTCCAAGACTTGTGCACGATCATCCCGTGCTCAACCAGCTACAGCAGATCCCCCTCCGTCACCATGGAGGGGAGGAAGTCGCCTTGAATCCACCCCGCCGGCAGCGGCCGCTGCCGCCGCAGAGCAGGAGCCGCCGCCTTCCCCTTCTTCTTCCTCGCCTCCATCTTGCTGGTCTGACCCTTGGTCATGGCGGAAACTGCGAACTCGCGGGAGGAAGGAGGAGGGAGGAGTGTAGAGGCGCTGGAGGTGGCGAGAGAGACGGAGCAGGCGAAGGCAAGAGATTCGGCGAGCGTAACGAAGAACCCTCGCCGCCGAGATTTAAGTAGGGTTCCGACTCGGTCGCTGGCAGGTGGGCCCGAAACCTTATCCCCCGACCCACCGCGGCGATATTAGTGGAGAGGTTGAAGGCGCGAGAATCGAGGCGTCAGGCGCTACTCGAGCGCGATGGCATCATCCCCGCTGAGCGCGCGGAACCCGAAATTTGAGATCCCGGAAAATCCGCCGCTGTCAGTTGACTGGCCGCGTCAAAAGATGCCGCAGAAGCACTCGGCTTCCGACAGTCTGTTTCGCGAGTACTTCCACTCGGATCGTTGGTCAGAAAAGATAAAATGGATTGAGGCAAGCAACGCCTAAGCCAAGCCCGCTCCAGTCGGATCCAAACTTCAAACATCGCTTCGTCGTTCCAACCCCAATCCATTCGGGGACTAATGATGGGGTTATAGTCCTAGGGTAGGGTCATAGGCCTGCCCTGTAGGTCCTACCCAAGGACTACCCCTCACAAAGGACGAGGCCCTTAGTCAGCTCCGACTGAATTAAGGAGTCCCCATCATCCAGTCGGTAACAGGTCCTCGATCATCCAGTCGGAGACTAGCATTCGGAGCATATCAAGCTAACCGACTGGATACCACTCGGTACATCGTAACCCCCCTGGAGGGAAACGGTCGTACGTTTCCAGGTGCATTTATTAGCATTCAGGGCGTACGTTACCTGTAACGTACGCATTCAATCGCCACTACTGCACCCCTGTACCGGAACCGTTGTGGAGGGCAGCGCACTCTATATAAGCCACCCTCCCCCGCTGGTAGAGGGGTTAGCAACTCATTTGTATTCCATATTCCACTCGACAACAAGCTCCCAGAGCACTGAGATGTAGGGCTATTACCTCCACCGTAGAGGGGCCTGAACTCATACAACCTCGCCGTAGCTGGGACTCTGCCCATCCTTTCCGTACCCTACACATCTACTGTCAGGCTTATACCCACGACATGGACCTTCGCGGTTCAGTAGTAACTTGATCCGAAGCTTCATGATCATCATCATTAACTTCCTCTTCAGTTGGTGTAGGCGCCACAGGAACAACTTCCCGCGCTGCGCTACTATCCTGTTCGAGAGGGGTGTAATTACCTCATCAAGTTCTACCTTCCTCCCACTTACTTCTTTCGAGAGAAACTCTTTCTCTAGAAAGGATCCATTCTTGGCAACAAAGGTCTTACCTTCGGATCTAAGATAGAAGGTATACCCAATAGTTTCCTTGGGGTATCCTATGAATACGCATTTCTCCGCTTTGGGTTCGAGCTTTTCTGGTTGAAGTTTCTTCACATAAGCATCACAGCCCCAAACTTTAAGAAACGACAACTTAGGTTTCTTGCCAAACCGTAGTTCATACGTAGTCGTCTCAACGGATTTAGACGGTGCCCTATTTAAAGTGAATGCTGCAGTTTCTAATGTGTAGCCCCAAAATGATAGCGGTAGGTCGGTAAGAGACATCATAGATCGTACCATATCTAATAAAGTGTGATTATGACGTTCCGACACTTTGTTGCGTTGCGGTGTGCCAGGCGGCGTCAGTTGTGAAACGATTCCACACTTCCTTATGTGTGTGCCAAACTCGTGACTCAAATATTCTCCTTCACAATCACATCGCAGACATTTAATTTTTCTGTCACGTTGATTATCAACCTCACTCTGAAATTCCTTGAACTTTTCAAACGTCTCAGATTTGTGCTTCATTAAGTAGATATACCCATACCTACTCAAATCATCGGTGAGAGTGAGAACATAACGATAGCCACCGCGAGCTTCAACGTTCATTGGACCACACACATCAGTATGTATTATATCCAATAAGTCGGTTGCTCTCTCCATTATTCCTGAGAATGGAGTCTTAGTCATCTTGCCCATGAGGCACGGTTCGCATGTGTCAAATGATTCAAAGTCAAGAGACTCTAATAGTCCATCAGTATGGAGCTTCTTCATGCGCTTAACGCCGATATGACCAAGGCGGCAGTGCCACAAGTATGTGGGACTATCATTATCAACTTTACATCTTTTGGTACTCACACTATGAATATGTGTAACATCACGATCGAGATTCATCAAGAATAAACCATTCATCAGCGGAGCATGACCATAAAACATATCACTCATATAAATAGAACAACCATTATTCTCTGACTTAAATGAGTAGCCGTCTCGCATTAAGCAAGACCCTGATACAATGTTCATGCTTAAAGCTGGTACTAAATAACAATTATTAAGGTTTAAGACTAATCCCGACGGTAGATGTAGAGGTAGCGTGCCGACGGCGATCACATCGACTTGGAACCATTCCCCACGCGCATCGTCACCTCGTCCTTGGCCAGTCTCCGCTTATTCCGCAGTTCCTGCTTTGAGTTGCAAATGTGAGCAATAACACCGGTATCAAATACCCAGGAGCTACTACGGGCACTGGTAAGGTACACATCAATAACATGTATATCACATATACCTTTAACGTTGTCGGCCTTCTTGTCCGCTAAGTATTTGGGGCAGTTCCGCTTCCAGTGACCTTTTCCCTTGCAATAGAAGCACTCAGTCTCAGGCTTGGGTCCATTCTTTTTCTTCTTCCCGGCATCTGGCTTACCGGGCGCGGCAACAGCTTTGCCGTCTTTCTTGAAGTTCTTCTTACCCTTGCCTTTCTTGAAACTAGTGGTCTTGTTGACCATCAACATTTGATGCTCTTTCTTGATTTCTACTTCTGCAAACTTGAGCATCGAGTACAACTAGGGAATGGCCTTTTCCATCCCTTGCATGTTGTAGTTAAGCACAAAGCCTTTGTAGCTTGGTGGGAGAGACTGGAGGATTCTGTCAATTATAGCATCATCTAGAAGTTTGACTCCAAGTGAAGTCAGACGACCGTGTAACCCAGACATTTTGAGTATGTGCTCACTGACAGAACTGTTCTCCTCCATCTTACAGCTAAATAACTTGTCGGAGACTTCATATCTCTCGATACGGGCATGAGCTTGAAAAACTAGCTTCAGCTCTTGGAACATCTCATATGCACCGTGTTGCTCAAAACGCCTTTGGAGCCCCGTTTCTAAACTGTATAACATGCCACACCTAACCAGAGAGTAGTCATCACTCCGCGTTTGCCAGACGTTCAGAATGTCCTGGGCTGCTGCGGGAGCGGGAGGGTCACCTAGCGGCGCATTAAGGACATAAGCCATTTTAGCTGCTTCAAGGATGAGCTTCAAGTTGCGAACCCAGTCCGCATAGTTGCTACCATCATCTTTCAGCTTGTTTTTCTCTAGGAATGCGTTGAAATTGAGGTTGACGTTGGCCATCTACAATATTTATAAAGACAACTTTAAGACTAAGTTCATGACAATTAAGTTCATTTAATCAAATTAAGTATGAACTCCCACTTAAACCGACATCCCTCTAGTCATCTAAGTGATACATGATCTATGTTGACTAACCGTGTCGGATCATCACGTGAGACGGACTAGTCACCATGGTGAGAAACTTCATGCTGATCGTATTCAACTATACGACTCATGTTCGACCTTTCGGTCTCTTGTATTCGAGGTCATGTTTGTACATGCTAAGCTCGTCGAGTCAACCTAGGTGTTTCGCGTGTGTAAATTTGGCTTACACCCGTTGTATGCGAACGTTAGAATCTATCACACCCGATCATCACGTGGTGCTTCGAGACAACGATCATTCGCAACGGTGCACACTTAGGGTAATACGTTCTCGAAATTTTAAGAGGGATCATCTTATTATGCTACCGTCGTTCTAAGCAATAAGATGTAAAACATGATAAACATCACAATGCAATCATATAGTGACATGATATGGCCATTATCATCTTCGCCCTTTCGATCTCCATCTTCGGGCATCGCATGATCATCATCGTCACCGGCGTGACACCATGATCTCCATCATAATGATCTCCATCATCGTGTCTCCGTGAAGTCTTCACGCCAACTACTACTATCACTACTACTATAGCTAACCGTTAGCAATGAAGTAAAAGTAGTAAGCACATGGCGTTGCATCTCATACAATAAATTAAGACAACTCCTATGGCTCCTGCCGGTTGTCATACTCATCGACATGCAAGTCGTGAAACCTATTACAATAACATGATCATCTCATACATCATACATGCAACATCACAACTTTGGCCATATCACATCACATGTCAAACCCTGCAAAAACAAGTTAGATGTCCTCTAATTGTTGTTGCAAGTATTACGTGGCTAATTTGGGTTTCTAGCAAGAACGCCTTCTTACCTACGTGACAGCCACAACGATGATGTGCCAAAGCTATTTACCCTTCATAAGGACCCTTTTCATCAAATCCAATCCGACTAGAGTAGGAGAGACAAACACCCGCTAGCCACCTTTATGCACGGTGTGCATGTCTGTCAGTGGAACCAGTCTCACGTAAGCGTACGTGTAAAGTCGGTCCGGGTCGCTTCATCCCACAATACCGCTGGAAAAGAATAAGACTAGTAGCGGCAAGCAAATTGACAAATCATAGCCCATAACTTTTGTGTTCTACTCGTGCATAGAATCTACGCATGGAAAACCTGGCTCTGATACCACTGTTGGGTTATGTAGCATAAATTCAAAATTTTCCTACACATATTCAGATCTTCCTATGGAGATACCAGCAACAAGAGAGGGGTAAGAGCATCTTCATACCTTTGAAGATCGATAAGCGAAAGCGTTTCTAGAACGCGGTTGATGGAGTCGTACTCGCAGCGATTCCGATCTAGTACCGAACTACGGCACCTCCGCGTTCAACACACGTGCAGCCCGGTGATGTCTCCCGCACCTTGATCCAGCAAGGAGGAGGGAGAGGTTGGGGAAGAACTCCAGCAGCACGACGGCGTGGTGTCAATGGAGAGACGAGGTCTCCCGGCAGGGCTTCGCCAAGCACCGGCAGAGAGGAGGAGGAAGAAGGGCAGGGCTGCGCCGAGAGAGAGGCAAAAGTCTGATCTCCAATGGCCAAAAGTGCCCACTATATATAGGGGGAGGGAGGGGCTGCGCCCCCTTGAGGGTTTCCCTCTCCTGGGGGCGGCAGCCCTAGATGGGGGCTGGTGCGGCGGCCAAGGGGGGAGGAGGGGTGTGGCGCACCCCTGGTGGGCCTTAGGCCCACCTGGCTTAGGGTTTGCCCCCCCCCCCTTTCTCTCCCCCACGCATTGGGCTGAGTGGGGAGGCGCACCAGCCCACCTAGGGGCTGGTTCCCTTCCCCACTTGGCCCAATTTACCTCCCGGGGTCGTTGCCCCCCTTCGGTGGACCCCCGGGGCCACCTCCGGTGGTCCCGGTACGTTACCGGTGATGCCCGAAACACTTCCGGTATCCGAAACCATCCGTCCTATATATCATTCTTTACCTCCGGACCATTCCGGAGCTCCTCGTGACGTCCAGGATCTCATCCGGGACTACGAACAACTTTCGGTAACCTCGTATAACAATTCCCTATAACCCTAGCGTCATTGAACCTTAAGTGTGTAGACCCTACGGGTTCGGGAGACAGGCAGACATGACCGAGACGCCTCTCCGGCCAATAACCATCAGCGGGGTCTGGATACCCATGGTGGCTCCCACTTGCTCCACGATGATCTCATCGGATGAACCACGATGTCAAGGATTCAATCAATCCCGTATACGATTCCCTTTGTCTGTCGGTATAGAACTTGCCCGAGATTCGATCGTCGGTATACCTATACCTTGTTCAATCTCGTTACCGGTAAGTCTCTTTACTCGTTCCGTAGCACGTCATCGTGTGACTAACTCCTTAGTCACATTTAGCTCATGATGATGTTCTACCGAGTGGGCCCAGAGATACCTCTCCGTCACACGGAGTGACAAATCCCGATCTCGATTCGTACCAACCCAACAGACACTTTTCGGAGGTACCCGTAGTGCACCTTTATAGTCACCCAGTTATGTTGTGACGTTTGATACACTCAAAGCACTCCTACGGTATCCGGGAGTTGCACAATCTCACGGTCGAAGGAAAAGATACTTGACATTAGAAAAGCTTTAGCATACGAACAATACGATCTAGTGATATGCTTAGGATTGGGTCTTGTCCATCACATCATTCTCCTAATGATGTGATCCCATTATCAATGACATCTAATGCCCATGATCAGGAAACCATGATCATCTATTGACTAACGAGCTAGCCAACTAAAGGCTTTCTAGGGACACTTTGTGATCTATTTATTCACACATGTATTACTGTTTCCTGTTAATACAATTATAGCATGAACAATAGACGATTATCATGAACAAGGAAATATGATAATGACCATTTTATTATTGCCTCTAGGGCATATTTCCAACAGATTCACATGGAGTGCCACGTGATTTATCGACTTTAACATCAAGGGGATAATTCTCTCCCCCTAAAGTTGGGAAAAATCCTCGTCAAAAATGCAATCAGCAAAACGGGTCGTGTGAGAGTCACCTGTCATGGGGTCCAGATACCTAATTATGGACAGAGTCTCATAACCAACGTATATCCCCATCTTACGGAGCAGGCCCATTGCTGATCGGTGGGGTGGTGGTATTGGTACGTATACCTGCCAACCGAAACTATGAAGGTGGCAAATTTTCGGTGCCGACCCTTGCGCAAGCTGAACGGGAGAGTGGATGTTGTAGGCCGACGGTCTAAAGTTGATGATTTTGTCGGCGTGTAACACCACGTGGCCCAAACATGTAGTTGGTAAATTACAACCCTGAAGGAGCGGTCGAGCAATGAATTTAATTCTTTTAATCAATACCTCGACAAGTCCATTTTGTGTATGAACATGTGGTACTGAGTGCTCAACTTTTATTCCCATTGCCATGTAATAATCATCGAACACCTTTGAAGTAAATTCTCCGGTGTTGTCCATTCGAATAGACTTTATACGATGATCAGGGAAATTATTCCTCATTTGTATGATCTAAGAGATCAACTTTGCAAAGGCATGGTTCCATGTTGACAACATGCAAACATTGGACCATTTAGAGGAAGCATCAATGAGCACCATGAAGTACCTAAACAGCCCCGTGAGGGGCTGAATTGGACGGGGCTGAATTGGACCGCATATGTCCCCTTGGATACATTCCAAGAACGCGGGGATTTCGTCCCTCACCTTGTGAGGCGATGGCCTAATGACTAACTTCCCGGTTGCGCATGCGGAGCATACGAAATCATCGGGATTCGGGAAGTTTTTCACGTTAACATTCTGACCATGTGAGTTGTTAATTATATTTCTCATCATCCGAAGTCCGGGGTGGCCTAACCTATCATATCAGAGGAAGAAAAGTTCAGAGTTTCTAAAAACAGTCTTAAGGGTAGTGTACACAAGCGGTGCTACTATCTTGGTGTACTATAGCCCTGTGTCGAACGAAGGAAGCCTTTCAATAACATGTTTACCATTTGCATCCCGCTTTGTGATGAGGAGGCACTCGTTACCGTTGTCATCATTGGTCTCCATATGGAAACCATTAGCGCAGATGTCTTTAAAGATCAAAAGAGTACGAGTCGACTCCGACGCGTCATGAATGATCAAAGTTGTTCCCATAGGAAGTATGATAGTAGCTCGTCCAGAGCCAACTATGTTTGAACCGCAGCTGGCGATTGTCATAATACTTCTCGGATATTTTTTAATAGACTCGAAGTACTTAGTTTCTCGTAAAATGGTATGTGTAGTGGCGTTATCGGCAAGGCATGTTTCCTTCATTCGGGCGCCAGATGCGTTCTAAAATATGACATCTAATTAATGTAATGAGGAAGAAGATACATTAATAATAAATGCACACATTTCAGAACATAACATACTATCATGTATAAATAATGAAATAAATGAATGATATAAATGTCACCCAAGCGTCAAAAAATAAAGAATAAGTTTGTGCTCTCATAGAGCTTACAACGAAATCGAATTTATTCGAATGCATTGTATCAAGACACGGAATCATGATAACTAATGAGGTAGGCTAAGTAGACTCGGCAAAGAAGCCATTGACTTCAGCCTGAATCTCTTGACTGGTGATTCCCTCCTCGATAGACATCATCTTGGTAGCAGCATCAACATCCAGTGGTGGCACCATAGGGGCGACCGCGTGCTCAACCTCCATGGCAACGTCGGCGTCGTTAGAGACCGCCAAGACTGTCGCTATGGGCACAGCTGAGGTCACCACGCTGGGCGTAGGAGGAGGCGTAGGGATCATCACGGGTGCCACTGGGGGCGCCAGTGGTGATTCCTCCTGAACCAAGGCGAGGTGCGTCTCACGCGCCTTCCGAGCCTTGTACGCAGCAACCACCTCCTTGGTGCGCGACCCTGGCGGGAGAAATTCTCCAACGGTCCACACCAGAAGCAGTCCTGAGGCCTCTGTCCCCCTTGCCCGGCTTTTGTTGCTTCGTCGGAGCGGGGGGGGGGGGGTGAGGGCCCTTCTTCTTTCCCTTGCGGCCCCTCTTCTTTGGAGAGCCTTGCGGACCTTGAGAGCGTTCACCTCCTGACGGGAACTCCCCCCCAAGTGGTTGCGCGACAAAGTTCTTCTTCAGAACCTCGTCCTACGCCTCTGCCACCTGGAGGACGTCGATCAGCTCTGAATACCTCGTGTAGTTCCCCTCGCGGTAGTTCTGTGAGGACTGGACCGCGTCAAGGTGGAAAGTGGATAGGGTTTTCTCAATCTTCTGGTTGTCGGTAACCTCAGTACAACACAGATGAGGAGTTGTACGGATCCGATGCAGCGCCGAATTGTACTCCCCAACTGTCTTGAAGTCTGCGAACCTCAGACGAATCCACTCCCCTCTCCACGTGGCTTGATGGTGTACTTCAGCCTTTCAAACCGCTGCTTGAGGGCGGTCCAAAGGCGAGAAGCACTTCGCTCAGCCATATACTCGTCTTTCGAAGTAGGGCAGAGGTGATGACGAAGGAAATGTAGAGCTTGAACATTTTCGGGTGCGAACTTGGGGTCAGTGGGGGCCAGCAGGGTCCCCTTACGGATTGCCCTAAGAAGGTTCTTGCCCTCGAGGAAGATCTCGCAGTCTGAAGCCCACGTTAGGTAGTTTAGCCCTGTCTGGGTCAACTCAGGAAACTCCTTGTTGACGATTCCGGTCATCTGCAATTTATGCAAAAATCATGAGATTACAACGGGTAATCTTTTGCATAAATGCGATGTAGATAAACTTATTCAATAAAATGACGTTTCATTATTTAATACATTTATTATATGATTTACCTAATGATTAAAAGTGATGAACAATTAATCTACAACAGTAAAAACATATAATAAATTTATGTTGCATGTGATAGCATGTTAAGCGCATCTAGTATGTAAAAACTAGGCGGAAAATAATTTAATAACTGAGACGTTTTAAAACTTGAAGTACGTTTTAAAAACCGGACTGTGTTCAAGCTCAAAATGGGCTGCCAAACCCGATGCACTAGCTGGCCTGACTCAGTTTTTATTATTAATGCTACAGCCTCTATAAACTCATTGGGCCCGTTTGGTGGAGGGAGCCCAGCCGGCCGCTACAGCCCATTGGCCCGGCCTGTCCAGCCACCGGGCCGAGTGGCATGGCGGCGGCTGTGTGCAATGAGCCCGAGCCGGCCAGCAAGGCACGGCGGCTTGGCGCACGGCCGGGGCGAGTGGATCGGACACGAACGTACGCGCACACAGTGTAGAAACTGATGCCACAACTTCTGAGTTCCAGGCGGGCCAGTCGGCCACCATCCCACGTGCTTGATTAGCGAGGTTTTTTTTTTAAACGGAGGCAAAAATTGCCTCATCTATTAAATAAACAGAAGAATTTTGCCCAGTTAATTTCAAAAAATTAGGCAAAAAACGGTATAACAAGGGCCTAGCCCACTCCCATAGATTGACACACTTAGGCTTATTGACGACACGTCGACCCACGACTAAACAACGTAGCTCCGACTCTGACGGAGAACTCTGTAGGATAAAACAAGGCACGGCGGGCGCCGCGAGAGATCGCTGAACGGGCTATCTGCAGCCAGTGATCGTATACCGCAGGACCCCGTCACCGCAGCTTCGACTCCATAGCAACAAACAAACCAAGGCAAAACCGTGAACACGCCGAAAAAAAGCAGACTACTCCAACCATTGCCGCGTAGCCGACATCGCTCCCTCCATAGTCGTGGCCACAGAAGTCTCAACGCCACACCCGCCACCAACCGCCGTCCACCTGTCCCACTCACCGACGCCAAGCTCCCAAGACGAAACCCTCAAGAGGGAATATGACACCAAGGCGCCGCCATCGTCCGATCACAGATCAAGGTTTCCCCCGGAGAGACCGAAATGGCCAGGTCTGCACATGAGGGGTGGGAGAACAAGCAACGATGCCTCCAAGAAGGTCAATGACGGCCACAACCGCCACCATCGCTGGTCACGGCACGAGGCCAAGACATGGTTTTTACTAAGCTCCACGCCACCTAAGCCGCACATCATCCTGCATTGGTATCAGCAAGCCCACCAAACATCACCACCATCGAAGTTGCCCATCGACGAAGAAGCACCAAGACCCGTCGCAACCAACCGCACCTCGCGGAGACCACCGACGGCCGAAGACGAGATCTGCATCACGCACCGTCGGAGCGCACTTCCTCGTCATCATGGGCCTCCGATCCGTGCACCCCAAAGGGCATCCACGGGATGCCAGATCACACAGACACACACTGGTCGCGCCCTTCGTGGCAAAAGCCGTCGCCCAAGCACAGTACATGTCGCTCAGGCCCCTCCACCATGAGCTCCGCCGCCTGCGGATCTCGCCCCTCATCCAACACAACCCCGTCGGGGACACTTCCCGTGCCCAGCACGCCTCTCCTCTCTTTACATAGGGGTATGGGGGGTCAAGGGATAAGAACCCACTTAACGAAAAGAGGGGAAATGATAGACGTCCCAGGCACGGAAGCCAGCCATCGCTACCGCGCACGCGATGGGCTGGGCCTAGTTTCCCAATAGACTCCACCATCCCAACGAAGGATTTAACTTGATAACTCGCCCTATACCTGCCATGAGTGAAGTCTTGAAATCACTAGTTAGCGGGTATCATTTGCATCGTTCACTCCCACCTCATCTCGTGGTGACAAATGATGCATTGCATGTGTGGCATTTATCGTAAACTGGATGTTTTGTACTTCTTCTTTTTCCGTTCATTCGCTCTTTTTAAAATGTTGTGCGGCCAAATCACGAACCATTTTTACCGTTACGTTTCATGCATCAAGAACTTTGAAACTAGATCCCGTGTTAATCGATTGAGACGACTTTTTTTCTTCAAAAATCCTAAAAACAAAAAATGGAAATAAAAAAACCCAAAAAACTATAACCCCAAAAAGTGAAAAATCAGAAGCACATCTGTAGTTTTACCTTTTTGAAAGCATACCGTGCTTTCTCAATTTTTTGATATGTGCTTGACCGTGAAGCACGATTCTGCCTTTTCACTTTTGAAGAAGCACAACGCTGCTTCACGTGGAAGCACACCTATGCTTTTCGCTTCTCAAGAAGTACGGTTTTGGCAAGCAAATCATTGCTTGCGCCAACACATATATGGTTCACGAATTAGTCGGGCTTCCGCGAGAGTTACAACGGTTGTTTTCACATGATGTGCTTTACGCAAGGAAAAATTTATTATTTTTCATCAAAACCTAGGAATACATAAGCAAAATTCAAGGTCCAAGAAACCGCAAAAACACGTGAAAGAGACATGTTCCCTCAGGGTTCATCCAGCGTGTGACACGTAGCGACGTAGAGGTGCACCATGTGGCACGATGGGGCACCAGCTGGGTCTCCCTTGCACGAGGTGCCCGTGCATTAGTCGCTCCCACAATGTCTTGTGATACCAATTTTAGATGGATCTGTAAGGGCACGTTCGGATCTTCTCCGGCTTCACAAAATAGCCAGCTTCTCGAGATGCGAGCCGTCGCCAGCTTTCGACGGGAGCAAGATTCATTCGACAACACTGAGTAGCTCCTCTACGTTAGCGCGGGCTGGCACAAAGCCCAATTCGATGGCTTCTCATGAGAGGAAAACGATTGAAGGAGGCACTTCAGAAGGACATTCCCACGTAATTTCAAGCTACTTCTTCTCATTTCTTTGAAGTTGCGCTTTCGTTGCTTCAGGAATTTGTACAACATGTCGCTCGATCTCCTGAAGCAGGATTCTTGGAGCTAAATCATTCTGATGGCGAGTTACTAATAGACTAGGTGTATAGACATCATAGTCTATTTATTTATTGTCGTCGGATGTGACAGTCCTACACCGCGTGTGTGTGGTTTTTTATCTTAGTTTGCTTTCAGTTTCAGGACTTAAGACCTTGATTACTTATTCTTTTAATAAAATAATTGTATGCATCGATTGATGCAGAGGCCGGGGAATGACCCTCCTTATCTAAAAAAATTATTCTAGTGGCTTCTCGGGAAGCTGAATTGTGAAGGAGATCTGAACGGGCCCTTATTTGGACTTCGTCCAATGTGCTTGGGTTACGGTAACAATTATGTGTTGGTTCTCATTCAAATAGAGAGCATGTACACTTGTTCGTAAAAGCATTTACCTATGTGTGAGCGGGTTGAGATTTTACTTTTGTATATATTGATTACGAACTATATACGTATCTGTTTTTATTATAAAAAGTTAAACCTTTGATTAGTTCTTGATGGAGGACTTTAAAGTGCATTTGACATTTTTCTATCACTTGTCAATCTCTACGCATGCCTCCTAGATAAATTTAAGCAAACAATCTCTAAGGCAAATAAGAGAAGACAATACGAGAGAGTTATATTTGAGCGAGCCAGCAAAGCCTTCCTGAAGCTCCCCCTTCCCTCACGTGAGAATAATCACCATACAAATCGCTAATATGGTGATCTGCACATAGGACGACACTTTAGAAGAGCCACCTATGTGTCACGATCACCATATATTATGGAGGTCTCTTCAGAAATGATCTTGTAGCCTACCAGTATGGAGGAGTTTGAGGCGTCGTTTGAAACTTGCTTCAGACTCAATTTTCAGGACACCATTTTTTTTTAAAAGGAGGATATACCTCCGGCCTCTGCATCTAGATGATGCATACATTCATTTTATTAATTATTTACAGAGACTATACAAAGTAATACATCAGTCAGCGTGAAGCCACCGTCTAGCAACACCTGTTGCTACTCCTATCCCTTGATGAAGATGTGTCGAATATCCGGGCCAAATACCAAACAGACATCGCACCAAATCCTAACATCTATAGCCGGATGCCCCAGCCCAGCCACACACTGGGACTGGATCCCATACCGGTCGAACGCACTCTGAGAGACAGCCTCCGCCATCTTCCACCGGTCCATCTCCAGAGCCAGAACAGACGCATCTTCCTTGCTAGGTCTGCCGTCGAGACAACGTGAAACGACCAAGATGCGGTCCTTTCCGATCTGGGGATCGAGGCCCCGAATTGGAAAGGAGCGCATCTAAGCGTCTCGCAAACAGGTAACACAGCACATACATAATAATAAAAGATAGACAATCAGGGGTTCAATTGCCTTCTCATAAATATATCAGAGTACATCACGCATACAACCAAAGTAGTTTCGCTACGGACTACAAAACAGAGAAAAAGGCTATGCTACCCTGTCTGCAGGCCCACGATCACGACCACGCCTCAATCTTATGGATAGTTCACGTACAGGCGGTCTGTCTCCTCATCGTACTGCCACGCCAGCTGCGTGCCATCAGGATCATCTGTTTCTGGGGTACCTGAACCTGTTGGTGTTGTGAGGGAATCTGTGAGCCACGGGGACTCAGCAATCTAAGACCTTGGTGCCAGAACTAGTCAAGTTATTAGGTTGGATAGGGTAGAGTGTTGAAGCTGAAGCATCCTAAGCTTGATATGGTGGCTAACTTACGTAGAGCATATATGAAGGTGGACTATCCTAGCGGTCGTGAATACTTGATCACTAAGTGATCCTGAACACCTACCTACGTCAATCATAACCCCACCGTGTTCCCGATCGAAGAGAGATCTTCGAGGGGACAGTCACGGTTACGCACACGGTTGGCAATATTATTAGCTTTTGTTTAAGTTATCTAGTACCGGATGTTAACAAAATATTCCAAGTTGCCACATAACCGCGGGCACGGCTTTCCAAAAGATTAAATCCTGCAGGGGTGCTCCAACTAGTCCATCACAAACGTACACAGACCGCAAAGTAATCCTCTACCACGAATCTCGTGATCTCGTCGGATTCCTTAGAGGAAAACCTCAACTCTGGGGAGAACCAAAGCTTCACCGGGACTCCTATACGCAAGATATATCGCTAAGGTAAGGCAAGGCTAGCAGGACCTCCCGACGTGTCGACGACCCTGATAAGAGCCGCGTATCTCAGTCTCAGGACACGCCGGATGAGCGATGGTTGCCACGCCAAAACACCAAGTTGCCCCGGGGAGCGTAATAAGCTGCTCTGGGTTGGACCAATGCTCATGAGGAGCACTGGCCCGGTTGTTGATTAAATTCCTCGGGTAGACCATTCCCTTTGCAGATTATTATTATGTGATTAGCAAACTAACACCAATGTTGGGTCCTGCCGGACAAGCCTTAGCACTACGCGATTTATCGAGAGGGTCCCCATAACAACCCCGAACGTGTTAGGAGCGATCAATATGGAATCAAACACCGGTAGCCGGTAACTATGGCGGCAATAACGGAACAAAGCACCCGGCAAAAGGCCAGGCCTTCCGTCATTTACCAAGTATATAGGTGCATTATTTAAATAACAGAATTTAAGATAATGATATCAAGCTCATGTTATCACATGAGTCAAAGCACCTGCATCTAGCAACGCTAACATTAGTAGCTGAGCAAAGCCTACTTAGCCATTCAGGTTTGCTAGGAAGGGATCGGTGTTTGGGTTCGTGGCATATCAAGAGGCAAATATTTCAGTGGTAGGCAGCGAGCATATGACAAAGGAAACGTAATCTAGCATAACAAGTCTAGAGATGGAATCAAGGTCATATCATCTTTCCTGTGATATCCTCGGCTTGGAATGGTTCTTGATCGTCCTACACGTACTCTCCTGACTCCACGTATTCGTTCTCCGATCCCGGTGCTACCCAACATAAGAGTAACATCCAATGAACAACAGCACCTCAAGATGCAACAAGCACATGATGCATGAGATGAAAATGAGCATGCGTCACTATTTCTATCACTAACACCAGCTTAAGGAGTTAAAACAAGTTCCTGGACAGAACTTCATGCTAACCTATTTTGAAATGCATGAGAATGCAATGATCAGATGCGTCTCGTGCAAACGATGCAAAACCATATAAAGAACAATACAATCGGAGCTACGGATCAACGGGAATCAACGAAACAAGATATGAAGCCCTACGTGTCAAAATCATCACCACACACTCAAATGGCACAAATCTGATATTCCCAGGTTGCCAAGACATAAAACAAACCATCATGGATGGGGTGGAGCAAGGAAGAACACCACAACATCAACTAAGCACTCACAAGCAACAAAATGTCAAAACTACACAATCTGCCATAAACTACATCATAGCACTTTGTGAGCTACATGCAAAGCACCTACAGCCACCCAACTATGACAAATAATATATGTGGTTGTAGCTGGACAAGAATACTACAAGCACAAGCAAGAATCACACAAAAAGGAATTAAACACAGAAAGTTATAAGGCTGCAAACTTGCCCAAAAACATCAGTTTTCAGGGACTTAGTGAAAATTCCAGATTCTCACTATCTGTCTATGCTCTGAAGCATTTTGACAGCAGCCAAAACAATACCTACAGGGCTTCAAATGCAATGAAATTTTACAGGGAGCTATACAAACATATAAGGTCCAACTTTCTAGTTGAAATCTGAGGCTAGATCACAACACAATAACCAGCACAACCTCATCTACAAGAGAAGAAAATATAAACAGATTCTCAGACTTCAGATTTTCACTAATCTGGAATTTCAGCCCCATGCTTACTTTGGATGGGCACAACTTGCACACATGGATTACAAATCATGAATGGAAACCAACATGTGGTAGAGGGGGTCACCCTCTACTACCACAACCAAGAAACAAATACAAGAGCACATCACAACTCATGGAACCAAGCTCTAAACATAGAAGAAAATGAAAATATGTCATCTCCAGAAAATGTTCCAATGGAAAAAATGATTTCAACAATGGATTCCTGGGATCTTTCTACCCCAAAACCATATATAAAACATATGCACTTGCTTGGAGCAAGTGAGCTCAAACTAGGAAGGAAAAACTACATAGAATCCAACATAGTGTATAGTGCAACATATCATGCCACTCTCACTAGAACAACTATCACATAGATATGCTCATGTGCACAAAGATAATATGGACATGAGGGTTTGGACCCCATGTTGGTGTCATGCACATCAACAACACAAACACTTCTCTCACTATATCACCCACAACACATCATGCTCTTGAGCCAAGCACAACATAGACAAAAACACCTACACATGGAATTCTACCAAGTGCATCTACAAACATCCATTATGCTAGCATCACCACACATACACATGCACATCACCATGTGCACACATACACACACACGTGCACATCACCATGTATGTGCACAACACACCACCTACACATCACACATATATGAACCACACCACTAATGCATTGCAGGAAGGAAAAATAATTGCACTCCTTTTAATGCCCATTATTTAGGAACAAGAAGTAGCAAAGAATAGCAAAGAAAACAAAAATAAGAATAAGAAAGAAAGAAGAAAATAGCAAAAGGGGCTGGAAGGGATTCAAACCATGTACCCCATAGTGCACCACACTGCATCCTACCACTCTGCTGCTGATCAAGTGCTCGACAACAGAGGGAGATTCGGCAAGGTAAAGCCTCCCTGGTGACTACTGTGCCGAACGAAGAAAAATATACAAAAGAGGCCGAGGGGGGACTCGAACCTGCAACCTCACGAGCACAAACACAAACACTAGCCACTGCGCTACGCTACGGAAGACTGGCAGAGGGGAGGGCTAAACCGAGATAGGTTAGCACCTCAGCTGAAACTACTCTGCACCTCGCATCTACTACTGCTCACCGGCGACAGGAACGTCGGGCTGAGCACGGTTTTCACCAGAGGTCGCGTCCCCCCGATCTCACGGTTGGGTGGGACCGAGGGGGCTCATCGTGTAGACGAGGACCACCATCGGCACGTCGGTAGGGGGCCTCCAGCCGCCCTCACCGATCCTCCTCGCGCCACCAGCCGACCAAGGTCAAACCGTGACGGATCTGGGCAGGACATGCGAGATCCGCAGCCCTCGATGTCAGCCAATGCGGGCGGCAACCACCCTCGCTGGATGGAGTGTCGCCGCCACCATCCAAGCTCAGACCACACCCGACCATGGAGGCCTCCAACGCCGCCGCGCGGCAGGGACGCCGCCCTGACTATCGCCCCCGTCCTCCCTGCGCGCGACAGCCCCTCCACCTCATAGGGGATCCGTGGCTACTACCCGCCCTCGCTCTAAGGCGCAGGGCCCGCCACCACCGCCAAAGGAAAGGGGAGTCCCGCGGCTAGGGTTTCGGGGGCCCTCGCGTCGTCCGAGGGACCGGGATTTGAAACAGTACAGTCTCCCATACATGCACCACTAGCACATAGAATCAACTAGGAGGGGAGAGAAGTGACCGTCTACCACTAGAAAATTAAATGATGTGCTTGCTTCATTGGAATCCTGGAGTGGAGCGTTAGGTAGTTGTCATTGTTAGGGAATGTTGCATGAGAAACAAAATAAATCCTACACGCATCCAAGATTTATCTATGGAGATGAATAACTACGAGAGGAGGAGTGCATCTACATACCCTTGTAGATCACTAAGCGGAAGCGTTAAGAAACGCGGTTGATGTAGTCAAATGTCTTCGCGATCCAATCATGATCCGTCCCAATCTAGCACTGAACGGACGGCACCTCCGCGTTCAGCACACATACAGCTCAATGATGCCTTCACCACCTCGATCCAGAGAGCGAAGGTGAAGTATTAGTTGAGTTCTTCAACAGCACGACGACGTGGTGGCAGTTGTGGTGGAGCTGTCCAAGCGGGGCTTCGCCAAGCGCTCCCGCGACACGAATGAGGAAGAAGTACTACGAGAGAGAGGGAGAGGAGGGTTGCGTCATGTCTCTTAGGTACGGCTGACCTCCCTCTCCTCTAGTATATATAGGGGAAAGGGGAGGAGGGGCCGGCGCCCTAGGGTTTCTCCTAGGGATGAGGAGGCGCCCAAGGTGCCTTGTGGCTCGGAGTGGGAGGGATCACCCATTTCCCCAGTGTGCAGCGGAAACCAACATGTTGCACAGTGGTGGGATCTGGGAGGGATGGACTCGCCAATCCCGAGGCCTTCTTCCTGCTTTTGTCACCATCGTCTCCCACATCGGGGTCCACCTCAACTGCCATCGAACGCGCCACACGGTCCACCATCACAGCAATCGGGCACGTCAACAATTCACTTGCCGCGTGGCAGTTCTCCACCAGCTCGGTTTGCGTCTTGTGTCCCGTAGTGACTTCCACAACACACCTCTCCACCAAGCCCAGACCCGAGGCCTCCACCTCAATCATAGCATCGGCCTTTGCGGCCTCAGCATCGGCCATCGGATCCTATCCCTTTGCTCTGTCTAGGTTGGACACGGTTTCCATCCTTTGCTACGTCTCTGAATAGGCGATGTGGTGGCCTCCACGTCCAACTATCGTCCATTGTGCCGGGGAGGCGCTCTGCCGCTATGGTCCCCTGAAGCTTCCGGATGGCTTGTGCCCATCTCACTTTGATTTGAATTTCCAGTTGCCCGCCACGAAAGACGGTCAAAAGCTGAGGGTCTGACAGATATACTGTTCCACACTGTCACAGTCGGCCTCACCTCTGCCACGTCAGCCACCCATTCCATTGGCAGTAACCTCCACTCCGCGTCTGAAGGCGCGGCCAGGGCGCCAACACCACCGTAGTAGGAGCTCCAGCGAGCTCCGTGCGACAGCCCGATGCCGACGTTCCAGAAGATTCCCCTCTCTTTCCGTTTTCGTCGTGTGTCTATTTTTATTTGTCACATCATCATCGCATCATGTGCATCATCTGCATTGCATCGGAATCTCCGCTGCCGCCCGTTTTCAAAACTTGCATTCGTTGTTAGTTGCCGGTTATCGTCGTCGTTCGTTCCGAGCCTGACCGCACTCGCACGCGCCCGCGGCACCGTCGAAACCCTGTTTTTAAAGTGCGTTTAAAACTTTCTCTGATCGAGGTGAAACTTGGCACGCGATCGCGATTTGATATAGCTAGGCCGCCTGTCGAATTTCGTCGCGATCGGAGACCGTCTGGTACCCGAACGGTCGACCATAGCGGCACCGTATTCGGTCTACCGTCGGACGTGGATCATGTGATTTTTCAGCCCATGATTTCTTAATTGAGCTATCTTGGTGTGGATTTCACCTAAAGCTTTTCCTATGGACAATGCCATCATGGTGCTTGTCATTAATCCCAGTTCTCAATGTATCCTCTTGGTGTAAGAAATTGTTCATATCTTGCTTCTCCCAATCAATCCTTGTTTCTTTTAGTGGTTGGTTGTCACCTCATATTTGTTGGGATGATTTTCTTAAGCCCACTAGTATCTTGTTTCTGTTGTTGGGGTTGCAACCACTACGTCAATTCTCTGTCCGGAGGCTCTTCAATCCTATTGTGATGATAGTTGTCATTCTTTCTTCATTCTCTTCTTCCGTATGAGCTAGTTCATATTCTCTTGTTCCGGAGGCCTTGTGATGTTCCTCTTTTGGGTCTATCTTGTTGTTCTATCAAGATCATGGTGTTCCCTTGCTCTATTTACTTGTTTGTTGTGAATATTGTCTATTTCTTCCACCTTTTCGAATTTTTTGTCCCTTTTTCCTACCGAAGTGCTGCCGAAATTTTCCGTGAATTCTGGCTCCTTTCTCATGTCAGTCCTCATCTCTTTGCAACCTTCAGGGATCATTGTTTCACTCGTTTGTCAAAGAAGCGACTGAGTTTTACCTCTTGTTCTTTCTCATCCTCTCCCCCTTTCATTCTTGGATCTCGGGGCGAGATCCTCTTGTAGTGTAGGAGAGTTGTGACAGCCCGATGCCGACGTTCCAGACGATTCCCCTCTCTTTCTGTTTTCGTCGTGTGTCTATTTTTATTTGTCACATCATCATCGCATCATGCGCATCATCTGCATTGCATCGGTGTCTCCGTTGCCGCCCGTTTTCAAAACTTGCATCCGTTGTTAGTTGCCGGTTATCGTCGTCGTTCGTTCCGAGCCTGACCGCACTCGCACGCGCCCGCGGCACCGTCGAAACCCTGTTTTTAAAGTGCATTTAAAACTTTCTCTGATCGAGGTGAAACTTGGCACGCGGTCGCGATTTGATATAGCTAGGCCGCCTGTCGAATTTCGTCGCGATCGGAGACCGTCTGGTACCCGAACGGTTGACCGTAGCGGCACCGTATTCGGTCTACCGTCGGACGTCTGTCGGTGTTTTTAAATCCGTGCCGCGCCGCCCGTTTCCCCTCTCGTCTCCGGATATCTACACAACACGGCCGCGTACCCATACCCGCGTTCGGAATCGTCCGAATCCGACCCCACGGTTGGATCCGGAGCGCGATTCCGGTTAACCGAGCCCCCCGGCTGTCTATATATAGACCCCCTCTAATTTTCGGATAACCTCCCTCTAATCTCTCCTTGATTTCCGCCCCACCTACCAAACCCTAGCCGCCACAGCCAGCACTCTCTCCCCTGCCAGCCGCCGGGCCCGCGAGCCCGAGAGAGGCCCGCCCGAGCCCATCTGGGCCCGAGCGCCACCGCGCCTCCCTGCCTCCCGGAGCATGTCGCCGCCGTCGCTTCCCGGCGCCGCCCCTCGCCTAGCGCGCTGCCTCGCTGCCCCCGCGGCCTCCGCGTTGTCCCCGGCCGCCTCCGGCCGCCGCTCGCCGGAGAGCCGAGGCGGTCGCCTCCCCGAGCCGCCGTCGCCCTCGAACTCCATGGCCGCAGAGGCGTGCTGCAGGGAAGCCCTCCGGTGCGCCGTCTCCCTCGCGGAGCTCCCCACCAACCCCGCCGCCGGATCCGCGTGTCCCCTCGCCGCCGTCTCGTTGCCGGCCGGCCCGAGCCGCCGCCGCCCCGGTAACCTTTGGCCGCCGCCGCCTGGGGCCTCGCCTCGACGGGATCGGGAGCGCCCTGCTCCTCCCGCGTTGCCTGACCCAGCGAGGGGCTGCCTCGGCCGGCGACCTGGGCCATCCCCAGCCCCAGCGGCCCACCGACCAGGCCGAGGCCAGGTCCCCGCGGCCCAGCCCGCCTCCCAGCTCCACCCCAGCGCCAAGGCGTGGCCCAGCTCGCCCCCTCGGCCTGGCTCCACCCGAGGCCTCCCTCGGCCCAGCAACGCCCGACCAGGTCGAGGCCTGCTAAGGTGAGCAGCCCCCCGAACCCTCTAATGTTTCGCCCATGCACTGTGTAGTTAAATTGCGCCTCCAGATCCGGCCCGTTTGCTTATTAGGATTTTCCTGAGAATATTTTGTTTTCAGGATTTAGACGTAAATATAAACGCCCGTAAAAAATTTCCGTTAGTCGGATCGAGGTGATCTTTATATGGATTTGGTGTAGAATTTCGCGTAGTATCCGTTTTTGCAACTTGCATAATCATTTGACGTAGTTTAACGTGTCAAACGCCTAGTTTTGTGTGCTGTTACAATAGGATAGACGCCGTATTTATTTTTCGCGCTAGACCGTATTGCCCGTATGCCGTTTTAGAAATGTCCATGTTTTAGGGAGCATTTTTCTATGCATTTTAGACCAGCCATTTGTATTTCTGCGTGTATGGATTGCCGGTAGTTTATTTTCCTGTATATGGGTTATTTTCCCGCATTTTTGTGCGGCTTTATTTTGTGTTGCAAACCCCACATATTTTATATGTTTCCGGGGTAGAAAAATCCCATGGATTTTTCTGTGCAATTAGTTTTAGCTTTTGAGTAAGTTAGTTCGCGAGATATTTTGCTATGTTGCCCTTTTGATTAATTCGTAGGATTTATTCCGTGCCTCGTTTGAATTAGTTGTCAACTAGAGAGTTGATCTTGGATGTTTTGTTTAGCCCCTGGTATTTTTAGTTGCAATAGAAATGCATGTTTAGGTGTGTTTTGCTTGCTCTCAAGTTGCCAGAAATAGTGATGTTTTAGAGGTGCTGAAATATTTCTAAGTCTGGAATCTGTTATTATTTTGTTGCTGTCTTGTCTTGCTTGCATCTTGTGATCTGTAGCTCTTTTGAGGTTGGTCCAATGGAGTTAGTTGTACCCCTTGTGTTTCTTTAGCATGTTGTAAAGTTTCATGCCATTTGGAGTCCTGTAGCTATAGGTTTTTCTGCTGTCAATATTGCTTCAGATCGAAAACTGCACTTTCATGAGGTGTAATTTTCACTAAGTCTGAAATAGTGCGTGAGATGCCATTTTGTGTCTTCTTTTCCTAGTGCTCCTTGCTGCCACGCTAGTTATTGTTGGTTGTTTGTAGTAGTGCTTCTTGCCCTCTTCCGTGCCATGCCTTGCTTGAGCTCATCGGAGTTGTGTAGCCGTAGTTGTGAGGCGTAGAAATTGCTATGTGGCTGATTTTGGCAGATTGTAGTCATTTCTTGTTTTGCTCGTAGTTTTCGAACCGTAGCTCCGTTTTGATCGAGTCCTACATGAAACTTGCTTAGAATCTTGTGTAGTTTCATTTTCTCTTGCTGTTTGTATGTGTTGAAGTGATCGTAGCCATCGTTGCACACATATTGCATTCATGCCATCTCATCTTGCGGTGCTTGTATCTTTTGAACCGTAGCTCCGTTGGAGATGTTCTTTATGTGTAGATTGCTTGCCTTTACGCGTAGAATCACGTGAACCTATTTTTTTGCTGTTTAACAACTAATTAAAGGTGTTAATTCAGATCTGGTCAGAATTGTAAATTAACATGTGAGGTCGTTTCGGAGGTGCTATATGTCATTTCCGACCTCACTTAAAATGCCTAGATAGGTAGTTTAACTTCCGCTTCACCTCTTGCATGTTTGACAACATTAATATTGCCGTGTAGATAACCAGGAGTGAATTAAATAATTAACATGGAGTTTCGTCAATATGCAACTCGTGCATATTGAACTTCACTTAATGTGTAGTGTTTGATTGTGTGATTTGTCATGCCGTGACTTGCATGTATTCAGTAGCTCATGCATCATATGTGTTGTGCATCGTGTGGTGAATTTTGGGTGTTGATTTGTGTTTCCGGTTTGCTTCGTCTCGATAGAGTTCCGCAGCGTGTCGGATGTGAGGACCCGTTCGACTACGTCGGTTCGTCTGCTTCACGGAGGCATTCTTCTTCCAAGCGGGATCTCAGGCAAGATGATCATTTCCCCAGATACCATTACTATCATTGCCATGCTAGTTTTATCGCTTCTATCGTTTATGTCTCGTTGCCTACCACCTGTTAAATTCAGCCTCTCAACAATGCCATGAAACCTTCAACCTGTTCGACCTAGCAAACCACTGATTGGCTATGTGACTGCTTGCTTAACCCTGTTGATAGCGTTGCTAGTTGCAGGTGCAGTTGCTTCCATGTGAAAACATGGGTTCCTTCTTATATCACCATATTAATGCTATTTAATTTAATGCACCTATATACTTGGTAAAAGGTGGAAAGCTCGGCCTTTCTAGCCTGGTGTTTTATTCCACCTTTGCCCCCTTTAGTTACCGGCTACCGGTGTTATGTTCCATAATTGAGCGCTCCTAACACGATCGGGGTTGTTATGGGGACCCCCTTGATAATTCGTTTTAGATTAAAGCTGGTCTGGCAAGGCCCAACTTTGGTTCTACATTTGCCTAATAACCTAATAATAATGCATAGGGACCCGCCGGCACCCGCGGACTAATTTAATCAACCCCCGGGCCAGTGCTCCTCATGAGTGTTGGCCCCACCTGAGCGATGTCCGGCGCCCCTCTGGTCACCCGGAGGTTTAGCGATCCCGACGTCTAGCTCATCCGACGTGTCCTGAGAACGAGGTACGCGACTCCTATCGGGATCGTCGACACGTCGGGCGACCTTGCTGGATTAGTTTTACCTTTGACGAGATATCTTGTGCATCGGGATTCCAGTGATGCTTTGGGTAATCTCAGAGTTGAGGTTTTCCACTAGGGAATCCGACGAGATCGCGAGCTTCGTGATTGAGGATTTCTATGCGGCTTGTGGTAATTTGTGATGGACTAGTTGGAGCACCCCTGCAGGGTTAAATCTTTCAGAAAGCCGTGCCCGCGGTTATGTGGCAACGTGGATACTTTGTTTAACACTGGTTCTAGATAACTTGAAGTTAATTAATTGAAATATGCCAACTGGGTGTGTAACCGTGATTGTCTCTTTCATGAGTTCCTTCTCCGATCGAGGACACGGTGGGGTTATGTCTGACGTAGGTAGGTGTTCAGGATCATTCATTTGATCATCAGTAGTTCACGTCCGTTATGCGTAGATCTTCCCCCTCTTGTTTCTGGTACTCGTAAGTTAGCCACCATATATATATGCTTAGCCGCTGCTGCAACCTCACCACTTAACCTTACCCCACCCATTAAGCTTTGCTAGTCTTGATACCTTTGGAAATGAGATTGTTGAGTCCCCTGTGGCTCACAGATTACTACAACACCAGTTGCAGGTACATGTAAAGGTTCCTTGACGTGAGCGCGTTGATTGTTCATTTGGAGTTGCTTCTTCTTCTTTTTCTTCATCGATCTAGGATGGGTTCCAGGCCGGCAGCCTGGGATAGCAAGGATGGACGTCGTTCTTCTTTTGTCGTTTATTTTCGTCCGTAGTCGGACCCTGCTCTTACTCTTGATGTTATGTAATGTACTGATGTGACTCTGATGTAGCTTGTGGCGAGTGTAAGCCAACTCTTTATATATCTCTTCTTTTCAGTACATGTACTTGTAACGATATCCATTCTTGCCACACGACGAGATGCGCTTCTATCCCTGACGAGGCCCTCGTGCCAAATTGAGGATAGGGTCGCATCTTGGGCGTGACACTCCGTGACCGTGGCCCTGTGGCTGACTCCCCATGGTATCCTCAATGCCAAACTGCCAGGTCCGGTGGTGCCTCACCGGACCCCCACCACCGTCACTGCCACTAGAGTCGGGCAAGCCGTTTTTCCAGGGAGAACAGAGCTCTCTAGGGTTCCTCCCTCCCTCCCCCTGCCGTAGTCGGCCTTCCTAGGGACCCCGCCGTCGCCAGCCGTCCCCGCCCCCCTCCCCCTCTCCCCCTCCTGGATCCGCCCCCGTGCCGCCTCCCCGGGAGGTGGCCGGAGCGGCGCGAGCCCCTCCCATCTTCGGCCTCCCTCCTTTCCCCTTCCCTCCCTGCCGCCGTCGACGGTCTCCCCCGACACTTGGCCGGGAGGTGTTGGCGGCTGCAGGACTGCCTGTCCCCGCGCGCGGCTCCCTGCCCGAGGCATGGGGGCGGCGGCAGTGCTCCTCGGCTCGGCGATGGCCCGACGACCCGGCAACAGTGGTCGGCGGCGCGCGAGGTGGTGGTGTGGCCCCTTGGCAATGAGACGGCATGGTGACGGAGGTTGGCCGACGGCTCGCCCCCGGCCCAGAACTGGGCCCTGCGGGCCCCATCTGGGTCCTTGCGGGTCGGCCCCAACGTGGCTTCATCGTTGTCTATGTGGTGAGGAGGAGCAGCTCGGACGAGTGGCGGCGGCGCCGACCGCGTGCCTGCTGCAGCGCGATGGCGGGAGCTTTACGGGCGTTCAGGGCCCGGCCGGGCCTGTGGGCCCACGGGCCTGGTATGCTCCTGCTATTGTGTCCGGTCGGCTACCGTCGTTGACGGTGGAGGTTGTACCCTCCCGTGTGTCGACGGTGATGTGGCCCCTAGTCCCAGCTCCTATTCCCCAATGTGCAGGTCTCACTTCATGGTGTCGTGGTGAGACGACGTGGAGGCTTCATGACCGCGATGGCACAAGATGGTGGTCGGTTTGGTGGCACGCTCTGGAGCATCCGAGGTGAAGGTTGGGATCGAGAGAAACCCCTGTCGGCCTGGCCGACACCGACGCGGCGACGCCGGTGGATGCCGCCGGACCTTCCTGGAGGGCGTCGGGGGCGACCCTTCCTCTTGCCTCGTCACGTACCAGGGGAAACCCTTGGCAGCAATGTCGTCATCGTCGCGGTCCTTCTTGGAGGTGTTGATAGGTACCGGTGCTTCGAAGCCTTGGAGCTTGGTGGGAGATCTTCGGTGGGTGCAGTGGTCGTGAAGCTTCTTCGTTTCCGTCGAACTGCCGTTGTCGGCATTTTTCTCTTGTTGTTTCTCTTTCGTTTTTTGGATGTGATTGTACTGTTTCCGTCTCAGCACCTATTATTGGTTGTATCGGTTGGTTGCTATCTCTCCCTAATAATAAAGCAAATTCGATTTCTGGTCGTCCGTCTTGAAAATTACCCCTAAAGTTTGCATAAATTACCCACCATGCCACCGGTAAGTAATAGAAAACGTTTCATAAAGCGAAAAATCTTGGACTGGGCCGGCCCATGTAAAAACCTCATATATTACGCTCTGCATGTTGGGAGAATATCCAGCACACCGTATGGGCCGGCCCATGCACAGGCACCTGCTTTTAGTTCCGTTTATTTATTTATTTTCAGTTACCTTTTATTCTTTTATTTTAAATAATTTAAAACTTTAAATAATCTTTAAAATTTTAATAAACTGAAAATTATAGATCAACATATTTCAAAAATTAAAATGTTTGTGACTTCAAAAACTGCTGAAGTTTTGTAAAAAATGCTCGCATATACAATAAAATGTTTGGAATTTTATAAAAATGTTTGTACAGTAACAATAGTCGATGATCTCAAATACAATTCCATGTATTAAAAACTATTAAATGCATTTAACAAAATGCTTTCTAATTCAAAATATGTCGTAAAATTTTCAAAATAGCTAATGCCTGTTTGGATAGTTTCTTTTTTTATTTAAAATTTTTTGTTCCATTTTTGTTTATTTATAATTTAAATAATTAGGAATTACAAAAACTTTTGCATATTAAAAAATAGGAATTTGGATTAAAATGCTGACGAATTTTTATTTTTAATTAAAAATAGGATTCAAAAAAAGCGCCGGATTTTTATATTTTTTTGCAAATTCCAAAACAATGTCCATGAATTTAATAAATATATTACTGATTTATAAAAATGTTTGTTTATTCAGAAAAACTTCATGCATTTCAAAAAATGTTTGTGAATTTAAAATAAAATCCTCCAACATCAAAAATTATGTTCGTCTTTTCTTGAATTGGTGGCCAATTCAAAAGAAAATATTTAAACCCGTTCGAAATATAAAAAATATTCACGATTTTTAGTAAATGTTTGTAAATTGTAAAAAATGTTCTCGATTTTAAAATCGTTCTCATATTTGTAAAATTGTTAACGAAAGATCTAATGTATGTAGTTAAACATTAATGCTTCTAAGTCTTTGTGACAATATACCTGTGTGAATTTTGAAGAATTAACTGTTGGATGGATCGGATTATCACTGTATGTTTTTTAAAAAAAAAATCTTGAAATTCAGAATAAATCTTTGAGTTACCAAGATTTTTGACGATCATGATATATATTTTTTGAAAATGTAAAGATTGCTTCAGCTTGTGAATAAATTTAAAAGAAAAAACATTTTTTTTACGTTTGTGCACAAAATTTCTAAATCAAGCGATGATATATGAACATAATGTGGTCATCATAATTGAAGATTATGTTTTTTTTCTTTTATGACAACGCACGGGCCATTTTGCTAGTGTAATACAAAGCGGAGAAAAACCTTAAGAATGCTCGAAGAACCGCCGGCGCCCCACGGCGGCTCGACCACACCAGAGTAGTCCGTGACCGCGTCCAAGTGAATCAAGACCCTGTACTGCAGCATTGTAGGTTCCCGCAGCGGTGGCACCACGCCCGGCTCCGGGATCGCCAGCCACCGAATCGAAGGGATGGCCTCTAGGTCCGCAACCCACGCCGAGAGCTTGAAAGCGGCCAGGTCCGCCCTCGAGGCGGTCTCCGGGGCCACCTCGTCCACCAAGCACGCCGCGCCGAGCAACTACTCCACCACCTCGCTGTCCCATGCATGCGGAGGGATGCCCTCCAACACCAACCTGACCATGAGGCAGAGCATGGCGTGGACGGCCTGCGCCTGCCTGTTCCAAGGTCGAAAATACATACGGACGCCGCGATGATCCACAAACGGCAACGCGCCGACATGGTTCCGATGCTCTGCTTGCCCGAACACGGCGAGGAAATCCTCCGGCCTGTATGGAATCACCGAGACCCACTCTTGCAGCGCCACATGAACATACCGAATTGCAGCCTCCGCTCCAGATCCACCATGGACCGCAAGCGACTCATGATGCAGAGGTCCACCGGCTCCATACTGCGATCCACCAAAACCTCGATGCGCGACGTCGGCAGAACAAGCCAAGCCACAGCAGGGGGCGGGGGAGGTGGTGGCGGGAGGCGAGCGGCCGCCCTCTCAGCAGAGCGCGGGGCCGAGGGTTGCAGACGGCGCGAGGGGTCGACCTCATCGCCCGACGGGCCGCCGGCGGCCGGCGGCCGGCGGAGCTCATCCACAGAAGTCGGGCTGCGCGGAAGCTTGCAGTCCCGCGAGCCATGTCCCGGAATCCCGCAGTCGCTCCTTGTTCCAGCATGTGTCCTTCAGCTATGAGCATCGCAGTTTTAATCTAGAAGCACGTAGCCTAGCTGAGAGCAAGTACGAGTCAGCTGGCTATAAAGAATAAACTAATATATTTTTGTTTAGTTTTTTTTGAGAGAATATTTTTGTTTAGTTAGAGGAAAGAGAAGAGAGAAAAGATAAGCGGGCTCTTAGCTAAGAGCCAGCTCTAGCACGTGCTCCTAGGCATTTTGTGAGTATGAAAGGTGGGTCATATAATAAAAAGTAGTACACATTTGCAATGAACTATTATACATATTGACTATAAGATGGGCTATAGATGACATGGCAATGGCTTATAGCCAGCAGCTGGTTATACTATTGTACTTGCTCTAAGGCAGTACAATATCTCCTTGGCCGCTATTTGTCGCTTTCTGATCTTCCGGACATCATCTGTATCCCCGTGAATATTAATGAATACTCCCGCCATTCTTAAATATAAGTCTTTCTAGAGGTTCAACTAATGGTCTATATACGGATATATATAGACATACTTTAGAGTATAGATTCATTCATTTTGCTTCGTATGTAAACATCTGATGAAATATCTTAAAAGACTTATATTTAGGTACGGAGGGAGTATAAAGAGAGTCATTTCCCCCTAAATAAAAAAACAGGACACACATGAAGGACTAACACCCGTATTCAGGAAATTTTACAACCCTCAGTGGACGGCAGAACCATCGACTGGCACCGGCAAACTTTCCAGTGAGCAGCGACTCAACGAAGAGGCCACCGAAACCTTCATCAACCTCGGCCTGTGAAAATAGAACAGCACCACCTCTTAAAACACACCGCTCTCAAGCTTTTTCGGCCGCCAATGCCTGATGGAGAGAACAAAGCGAACAACAGCTTGATAAGAACATGATTCACGGGATGTCAAAAACTGCCTAATTTGTACTACAACGTATTTGTAGCACCAATATTTCGGCTGCCCGTCTGTATGTACATCGTGGCAGTGTGACAGAATTGGAATTTAGATTCATGCCAGCAGATTGCTACAAGTGCAACATAATGAGGCCATTAAAGTTTTCCATGGATAGCTGGTGTTGCATGCAGACGACCAATTTGAGGGAACGCCCAAACCAACGCATGGAACAATACGAACGAGAATTGACAGCGGAATTGCAAAGCAAGCAAAGATGTTATTTACATCAGAACACAGATAATGAAACAGATGCCGGCCTGCCGGATTTGAACCGGCTACGAAGGAGGAGCACAGGGTCTTTCAACCCCACGCCACCCAACACTCTTCCGATCGAGCAAAGGCCGGTGACATGACATCACTGGATAGGTGATTGCTTAATGAAAAGGTGCCACGTACCAGAAAATTCCAGAAGTCCATGCACTTCCCATACCAGTCAAAATGGCATGTAGCTCAGTAGCTGCAAACTAGTACCAGATTTAACGCAATAAAGACACAAAAAAAGTGGGATGGAGTTATTAAGCAAATGTGGGATTGATGCTTACTCACAAGTCATTAACTTGTCACCTCTTTAGAGATTTTTCATAGGTGTTCAAATATTACCTTGATTTGCTCTTTATTGACAAGGAATACATGCATCAGAAAGTTCCAAAAGAAATAGTACCTTCTACTCTGGCAATGGATGAAATGCCCAGATATGCATTAATAGCGTCATTAATAATTGTACGCACTTGACACATGTCTAGCTGGCATGATCCTCGTGAATCATGATCAACATTCCCTGAAAAGGATCTCACTAGAAAAACATCGCCTGAAAAGATGATGCAACATATCTTCTTTTAAATGCATGTTGCTCATCTAACAAAGGCTGAAGTCGGTAACTTTGATGCCGTGGCAAACAAAAACCCAAGCAAACCATAGGTTTTTTAAAAATAATAGTTTTGTTTAAAAAAAACTAAGTGCGTTATTACTAGACCCATTTCCACTCCTTCCTACCATATGGTTTGCTTGGGTTTAGGGTTTAGGGTTTATCTTCTCTTTTCAATCATGTTTCTATGCACCCATTACACAGGCTAAGGACAGCAAACACTTAAGCCTCATGTGACAAGGCACAGGTCTCAAGTCTCCACAATACCGACCAAAAGAAAATATGGATTAATCTGTTATGTTTGCAGTCCACATAGTTTTGCAAATTCAAGAGGATGAGGCAAGCAAGGGATGGAACACATACTGCAGTGATTTGCGAGTTTGAAGGTGGCCACATAGTTTTATGTACCTGAAAGAACAGAGTAGGTTCATTAATAAACTCACCATATTAAGAGGCAACTTCCACAAGAGGTTCATTAATAAATGCGCCATACTAAGAGGCAACTTCCACAAGTGTATCATCATGCAAATTTGCAATGCATGATTTATATCAAAATAATGGTAAGAGATACTATTATCACGTCACATTTTTTCTCTGCCGAACAACAAAACCACTTTAGATAGAACCAAAATGAAAAAGGGCAAAAGCCATTTATTTCGTAAAATCTTGCAAAAGTGTGTGTGTTATGTTTGCAGTCAATACTTCCATCTTTTGGTAAATGGTTATGGTGAAAATGTTACATTTTTTTAACTATTTCAATATTCTATTCATATCCATATGTTCATTCTTTTCTTGCTAAATCTGCGGCAGCCAAATTTGTTGGAAATTTTTGTGTGCAAAATTTATGGTGCTTAAATCCAGTGGAAGGCTAACCATCAACCATAAACAAATACGGAGTATAAAGTATCACACTATTTGTTACTTTTGAGTTAGCAATAATTACCATGGAAACCTTCCTAAAGTGACAATGCCACATGCCCATGTATGTTTAATGGCGACAAATAAGGCATACACATTTATTTAGAGAAAATCAAGTTCGCCTGTTAAGGAAAATGTGTGAAACATCTTCTTGGTTTCATAGTTTCATACTGCTTGCTACTACCGTGAAGTTGCATATGCTTCTAAAAAGGAAATAATTAATTTCATAGCTGTCCCTCAATTCTAAACTATTCAAAACTTGCCAAAATAGAAACAAAAACCTTACATTAACAATATTCCCCCCTTTATTCATGTCACTGATATACCCTAGTTGAGTCCATCAAAAGGTAAGGGGGGAGGAAAGTTTCACTAGGTATCCAAACATTAGAGAATGTTATCAGCTTTGTCAGAAGAGAATTGCTTACCGTCTTAATTAACTGCGGGTCATATTTGTCCATTAGGAGGGAGGAAGACAATGTCAAATGCACAAATAGCTAGTTTTTTTAGAAAAACCAATTCCAGTTAATCAGATGGTGCAAACGTGTAAAGTACACGTTATTTTTATGAATTTGTCGCAGTAATTCCAATCATCCAATATTTCTATCATGTTCATAGTTACAAGATCGATAAAATAGATACGCTTGCATGCAATCTTCTTCTTTTTTGTAATTATTACTTAAAGATGCTCTTGGATAATTTCATGGATATTCTGGGCAATGTTAGTTACTAGACAAGGCATTTGGTTCTGGAAGATTTTAGCTGTATCTTTTTTAATACAATTATTGGAATCATAATGCACATTTCTTCCATTTTCGCATCTACTGTTTTGCCATAACATAAGGATATCCTATAGTACGACACTACATCAGTGGCTACCAATGTTCTATCTTCCACTATGCCTAATCCAGTCCCATATTCGCTTCCTCTTTGTCCATCTTTAATGCACAAACTGCGAAAGGCGATTCCAATGTCAAACAAAAATACTAGGTTTACCTAACCAAGTTTCTCATCTCCTTTACCGGAATGTATTGGTTTTAGGTATGGTGCTTCTGTCTGGTCATCTTGGTAATGGCATTGTAATGTCTACAACGGTACTCACTTAAGATGCAGGCCATTGAGTTCAAATTGTCTCGTGGAGCCTTTCAATCCCAAACAGGTTGGGGTAGGCTAGAGGTGAACCCATAAGATCTCAAAACCTAGTCATGGTTCTGGCACGTGGATAGCTAACTTTCACGTACCTCTGTCCATGGCTAGTTCTTTGGTGATATTTCAGTCCTTCGGGCCTCTCTTTACGGACTCCTCCCATGTCAAGTTAGGTCTACCCTGACCTTTCTTGACATTACGAGCAAGCTTTAATCGTCCACGATGTGCTGGCGCTTCTGGAGGCCTGCATTGTACATGCTCAAAGCATCTCAGACGATGTTGGACAAGCTTCTACAGTTGGTGCTATGCCAACTCTATCACGTGTATCATCATTCCAAACCCGGTCTTATCTTGTGTGGCCACATATCCATTTCAGCATGCACATCTCTGCTACACCTAACTGTTGGACACGTTGCCTTTTAGTTGGCCAACATTCTACGCCATACAACATCGCAGGTCAAATCGTCGTCCTATACAACGCCGCCCTACACAACCTGGCTTTTAGATTTTGTGACACTCTTGTCACAGAGGAGGCCAAAAGCTTGACGCCACTTCATCCATCCGGCTTTGATTCTATGGCTCACATCTTCATCGCTATCACCATCCTTTTGCAGTACGACCCCAAACATCAAAAGGTGCCCTTCTGAGGTACCACTTGCCCATCAAGGCTAACCTCCTCCTCATTACTCGGTTTTAGCTCTACTAAGACGAACCTTTTGATTCCAGACTCTGTCTCCGTAACTCTATTTTTTTATTGATCCCCCATCCGACTATCATTGACTAGTACCACATCATCTGCAAAGAGCATATACCATGGGATAGCTCCTTGTATATCCCTCGTAACCTCATCCATCACAAAAGCAAAAAGATAAGGGCTCAAAGTTGACCCTTGGTGCAGTCCTATTTTCACTGGAAAGTCATAAGTGTCACCGTCACTTGTTCGAACACTTGTCACAACATTATCGAACATGTCTTTGATGAGGGTAAGGTACTTCGTTGGAACTTTGTGTTTCTCCAAGGCCCACCACATGATTCTCCAAGTCAATGAACACCATATGCAGGTCCTTCTTTTGCTCACTCTATCTCTCCATAAGTTGTTGTACCAAGAACATAGCTTCAACGCTCGACCTCCCAGGCATGAAACTAAACTGATTTTTGGTCACGCTTGGCATTCTTAAGTGGTGCTTAATAACTCTCAAATCTTCATTGTATAGCTCGTCGACTTAATTCCATGGTCATTAGTACAACTTTGAATATCCCTCTTATTCCTGAAGATTGGTACTAATATACTCCACCTCCATTCTTCGAACATCGTGTTTGACCGAAAAATGAGATTGAAAAGCTTAGTTAGCCATACTATCACCATGTATCCAAGGCATCTCCACACCTCAATGAGGAAACAATCAAGGCCCATTGCCTTGCCTCTTTTCATTCTTTTTAAAGCCTCCTTGACCTCAGACTCCTAGATTCATTGCACAAAAAGTTTGTTAGTATCATCAAAAGAGCCATCTGCCTAAATTGCAGAGCTCCCATTCTCTCCATTGAATAGTTTGTCGAAGTAGTCCCGCCATTTATTCTTGAACTCCTCGTCCTTCAGCAGAAGCAAATTTGTTCCTTCCTTGATGCATTTGACTTGGTTGACAACTTGACATCCCTAGTCTTCCTCTCTCGGATCTTGGTCATCTTAGATCATCTTATAGATGTCCCACCCTCATGGGAAAAAACCATATTCAATGTATAATTTACATTATAGTACACCATCATGCGATCTACCAAGATGTCCCACCCTCATGGGGGGGAACCATATTCAATATATAATTTACGTTATAGTACACCAGCATGTGATCTACCAACAGATATAGTCATCCAGTCACTTTCTAGTGCTCATTTGCATGTTCTGTTATACTGCTGCCAACTCCTAGCAGAGGATGGTAGTGTTTTAGAGATGATTTACTGGACTTCCTGTGTAAAAAAACTTGGGCCACTAAAGGTTAAATTAACAAACTTATCCTGGATTTACTGATAATCACTTATGTATCCTGTAAATTCTTATGCGGGTTTCCCTTGCTAATTTACAGTTCTAAACATATGGTTTTTGTGAACCAATAACTTCACAATCAGGCTTCAGCCCAAAAATGTACAGGAGGTAGGCTCAAAGGCTCAATGCCACTTTGGATAGATACATAGGATGTAACTCCACGGTAGCCTCCAACCTACCAGCCGCCAAACAACAATGTTGGAGAACAATCCAGAGAAAGAAATGGCAGTACAAAGGCCTACAAAGGCACCCTGGATTCCCAAAGAAAAAAAATTGGTACGGGGTAAGCGTCTGACCAAGGAAGAAGACGTAGGTATGGGGCCCAATGCAAAAGGACAACGTCCTCCTGGCCAGCGGCAGGGGGTGTGATGCTGATCAGGTTCCAGAGCATGAGGTACTCGGCCAAGATGGGCTTGGTCAGTGTACCAGTGATGTCTCTAGCCTAGAAATTGTTCTGCAGGGCCTGAGTAACCGTTCTTGTGGCACAGATCCATGGTTGATTGCTACCGAGGCAGATGGAGCAATGGACTGATTGGCATGCCATCAATCCAATGGTCCATACAAAACCAACTAAAGATACAATGTTAGTCAAATGGATATGGACAACGGCTCCCGCTGCCTGTGAGTCCAGATGGGTGGTACCATGGTGCTACATTGCTACAAACATATCGATAGGGTGTATTTGTATTCACAAGATTAATGTTACTTTGAGTTATCATATAAAAAATCAGAAAAAGGCTAATGAAGTTCACTTGTCGGCCTAAGTGCAAAATTATAAACCTGCCACTAAATCATTTAGTGTCCGTGCAGTATTGTCATGTGATGTAAAACCAAATACCATCTAAACACCAACATGCAAACAGGAAGTATATAAGCTGCAAGTACATACAAACACAATAACAAGAACACATGATGTTGATAATGTCAGTACGAAAAATTGATGTCGGTAATGTTCTTGGGGCCGGAAGCCTGCCGCAAAGTTACTCAAAGAACCTGCCAGTCAACCCGGCGACTGGTTTTACATAAGAGATCTGGAATATTGAGTTGCTCGGAACCACCAGCAATACCTGCATACTTAATCAGATTACAGTTAAAACTAGAAAAAGGAGCAAGAAAGAGAAATAGAAACATGATGGAAGTAGCCCACAGATTGGGAAACACTATGTTATCAGGAAGATCCCCATAATGTATCTATTATGTAGTTTATCTTTTAAATAGGAAGATGTCTTTAGCATGGGCCTTGAGCCAATTAGAGATATATCTACAGTTTGCTACTTAGGCCCCGTTTGGAATGGGTGTAAATTTTGTGCGCTCGTTAGTATTTAGCTGTGGCCACACAAATTTTACTACCTGCCCAAACACCCCTTAGATTAGGTTATTAGGACGCTATGTAAAGCAAGAATTGGAAGAATAATTCTTCTGCCTCCAGGGGCGAGGGGTTCTCTCCTATTTCTCCCTAACACCCTAGTAGGCTAGTACACTACAATCTATTCCATATCAATAATACCCAACATTTAAGTGCAGCTCAGTTTCTTATTGCTGAAGCACCACGAGACTGATTGCCTACCTTTCCACAGAAGCTTATGTGGAGTGGACTGCTCAGCCCATAAACTCAATACTTATCACATGGTGGTTAAATTGGACTTAACTCGAACCTCATGGTCCGGAAGTCAGATAGACGACTCAGAGTAACATACTGAATAAGAGTGTACTGTGATGAGAAAAAATGAGCCTCAAAACAGAGTAGTCACTATGATGGTTATTGACTACCTCATGTATAAGCCATTGCACAAGGCTGTTTGGGTTGCCACCCTGACCAAAATTTGCCTGGCCGGATGAATCCATGAAAGCTGCCGGATGTGTGTTTGGTTGGAGGCCTGAAGCTCGCAGTGCTTCCCTGACCTGAGAAGGCCACGGGATGGTTAGCCTGGCTCAGGCCACCAAAATAGGAGGTCTGGCTCCGGCTAAAAGCAAATAAAAATATATATATATGGGTAGGTCAGACGGTACAGCACTGCTTTTCCTCCAATTTGGCCATCCCGTCTATGGCCTGGCTCAGGTCACGAACCAAACGCATGTGTCACAGGCTAGCCTGGCGCATGGCACTGGAATTTCAGGCTCAGGCCAGGCGCTTAAAATTTTCAGGCATGGTACTCAGCACCAACCAAACAGCCCCTAAAGCTTCTGGCTGAAACAATACTTGTTACTGACATTGAAACTAAAAAAACATTCCAGTGTTATGATCAATTAATCACAAATAAGCAGCCAAACGTTCAGCAGATCTCTCCAAGCGATGAATTGATAATATCTGACTTTAGTGAGAAGTTTGAAAAGCCAAATATTACAAGCGTAAACCATGGTCCCATTGTTGTGCCATCTTAGTCCAGTCCTCTATTAAGCTTAGTCTAGAAGTATCCAGGGTGTGTATGAGTCCTAGTAGAAGAGTCTTTGTGGGTAGAGTCCAATTGTCTCTTAGATGGTCCCAGCTTAGCCTAGAAGTACCCAGGTGTGTGGAATTACTGTTTAGTGAACAGTAGCCGGCCTAAAGGGTCTACGTAAGGATGTATTGCCCCTTGTAAGGGAGGCAAGCAAGGAAATATCTATTCCCAACCTGTGCTGCTCTTCTACCTCCCTAATTCTCTCAGCCTTCCCCCCTACCCCTCTACTGACCACGGTGCCTACACGGCGATGACCCTTGCGTTCAGCCAGTGCCCCACCCTACACCTCCATAGCAAATGCCGGCTGCAACACCCATGGACCAAAGCAAGCGTCTTTCCTAGTATCACCACCGACACATTTATGGAGACCAAGTGAGTGACAACATATAACGTCTTAGATTCATAGATAAAAAAACTAAGCAGATCAACAGGGATGGAGACAATCAAATAACCAAAACTAGAAACTGAAGTCAATACATGGAGAACTTCCACCAAGAAAAGGAAACACATGCAACTATTCATCAAGAACATACCTTGCCAACTCCATTCCTCAGTTCATCGATCCACGACACCTAGAGATGTACATAAATAAGCTCAAGGGCAAAGCAGTATAGGAATCGAAGGAGCATGCAACCACTATCAGCAGAAGAGCTTAAAGAACAAACTAATCTTTTTTTCAAATGTTGAGCAAGTGGTAACATTTATTTTTATGTAAGCATATTTATGATCATATGAAGAGTTAGTTTATTCGATTTAGCGCATGGAGAAGCTATTATTTCTCGTAGAACTAGAACCAAAGCACTCCCGAGAAGATATGTGCAGTGCATTTAATAAGTTAATATTCCACTAAATATGTACAGCTAATTATTCCCAATATAAGAAAATATAGTACGGTGTTCCAAAATGGCAAGCTGGTCTCATGAAAATGACAAAATGTCATATTTAAACCATCAGGTTCCAGGACATATGGCAAAGAGTACAAACAGAGAAAGTTTACCTCTTTGAACCACATAGGCACGGAATTTTGATCTCATCAAAAGGAAATTTATAATTGTAGGTAAGCTCTTCACCCGCCTTAATCTTGTTTTTTGCATAAATGAATATTTTCTTTTCTCCATTGACAAGGATCACTCTAGTTTCACAGTTTGGCTGCAACAGTAAAAAAAGAGGTCATTGTTTAGCAAGTCATATACTTCTAATACCGAAGAAAGTATATACTTTTTGGAAACTGTTTGCTGTTGATCAGAATGCATACCTCACAAGAATGATTAATGTACCGAGCGATCCCACCCCGGTGGGTAGCGTCAATCTACAGAAAATAAAAGAGCACATGTAATCCACAGAAGCAAAAAGTACAAGGTAGTTGCTCATGTCAATACCCAAAAGAAACAGAAAAACATAAAATAACAACTCTGAACGTTCATACCACATAATCGGCATCAATCCTGAAGAAGTAGTCACATATACCAGCCTTCTCATAGACAAGTTCACGTTTGTCTAAAACCTGCAGAAGATAGACTATGTAAATTCTTGCATCCCTCCCCCAGAACCCACCTTGTGTGTCAGCTTTCAGCACTGAGTGTACAACCTTTTTTTGCAAACTTACCGGCTTGCATATCACTTCCCCAATATACTCCACAATAAGTTCTCCACAATTAATTTCCTTTACAGTCAGAACACCCCAGCCATGGATCTTGCTCCTCTCAACGCGCAATTTTTTTATCCTTGCCTATGAAGTCATGCAAAAAGAAGGGTTGATCATTCAAAAACAGAGGGAGAAATGTTTTGTACATTCAAAGATTTTCCGTCACCTTCATCTGTATATAGTTTGCCAACTGATGAGATATAGAGCTCGTCAATATGGTTCGTACTTTTGCTCGAGAAGCTCGAGCATCAGTGCATGGACTGTGATTTCTACTGCTCCGTTCTTTGGGACTGGCTTTCTCCACTCGCAGAATTTGCTTTGTACTATTCCATCCTCTAACACTGTCTTTCTCCGCTATAGTAGCGTTCTGTGACCAGATACGCCACTGCCAACCATCAATGGAAGTCCGAGCACATCTGTTTGATCTGCATGGAGTCGGGAACTTTTCCTTTTCTCTGCGGTAAGTCAGACGCTTTTCCTTCAACTCTCTTCGACTCTTTGAAGTACAGGGAGCCTCGGCTGTATTGAGAAGGTCCACGATCAGCTTCGTACGTCCTTTTTTCTGCAGAGGACTTGTGGGAAAAGTATCAACATTGGTTCTTGATGCATGATCACTTGGAAGCTTCCCATTTGGAACAATAAGAGGCTTTTGTTTCATATGATATTGTCTGCTTTCTGCAAAAGGAAGATAAATAACAGACGTAAGTAACTATTGTAGGGGGTGAAGGAACAAAGAAAAACAATTCTCACCCCTTATCCCACTGGAGGAAAAATGTTCCCCGCATTGTTGAGTATTGAAATGGAAATTGTCGTTGAGATCCACTATCATGTCCTTCTTGCTCGTCTCCTGAATGCTCTTTACAGGAGCAACATAACAGGCGCCAAAACGCTCACTAGTGTGATTACCTGACAGGAAATCTTCCACTTGTTTGGAAGGATCGTCAGCAAGTCGTACCATGGTGATATGACTCGGGCTTTGCCAGATAAGTGCCAAATAAGGTGAATTATTCTGTACTGCGGCTAAACTAGATGCTTCACATGTAGTCATTTGAGAAACATGTGGCGGTGTCATACTCCTCTCCATAGATTCACATGTATCTGCTGGTTCCTGGAAACATATGTAGAAATAAATAATGTAAAATCTTGTAATATCAGTTAGCTACTAGCTCATTTGCATAAAACCAGTGGTCATGTCTCACCTGACTAATAACACCATCATACTGAGGACACAAGACTTTTGTTATTTCGTCTGCAACCACTTCTTTGAAATGATCAAACAATACTTCCTTTGCAGCTACATATAATTCATTCATCAGTATTGAACAAGAAAGTGATGTCAAACTGTGTTTTGTTTCTTCTGCAACCACTTCTTTGAAATGATCAAGCGATACTTCCTTTGCAGCGACATATAATTCATCCTCTAGCCTTGAACAAGAAAGTGATGTCAAACTGCGCCCTGGGTCGTCATCAGCTTTCATTTGCCTGCTAGGTCCAACTCCAGAAGGGTAATCCATACCAGATCGAGGAGCATCTATTGGCTGCAAAATCATCAAAAGTACCAACAGATATCAAAAGCTACAAACATAATAAACATTTGATTTTTGTATACGTCATACAATAAGTTAATTACACCCCACAAAACCCTTGCCCTCAATCCCTCATTGCCTCCGCAGACTTCACTGTTTGTAGAAAATTTGTCATAGGGGTACTATGACTGCGAGCCATCTGCTCAAGCATACCTGTGACTGCGAGTCACCTACCCAAGCATACCTGTGTGACTGCGACAGTGAGGGTTTCCATGCTGAAGTATCAGTGATTTCCTATTTTGTTTCGCCATTTTCAAATATATATAGTAAATAAATTCATTTTATGAAAAATGGCTCAATCATGCTTTTCACACCATGTGCCAGACATGGTCCCACTTTCACGCCAAATCTTATGAACAGAATAAACAAATGTAACCATTAATTGATAAATGGTCCCTAGAATCTTTTCATGTCGTCTGGTAAACGAATAAATGAATATGACCTCATGTCGAGAACAAATAAACAACTTTCTGCTTTCATAGGCCATCGCATCTGTCCGCCTGTCGGGTCCGCACATAACGTTTATGGTGGCTTATTAGATACTCCCTCCGTCCCAAAATAAGTGTCAACTTTGTATTAACTCTAGTATAAAGTTGTACTAAGCTTGAGACACTTATTTTAGGACGGAGGGAGTACAAACCAACCGCTTAACCCCTGCCATCCCCACCCTGGACCTGACCAACTTATCCTTGCCTTCTCCAAATGCACCAACCTTCCCGTCCTCCTCTGTTTCCAACAACACCTTCTTCATCTTGTTCCCCTGATCCCCTCCCCATGACTCCTTCCCTTCTCTCTTGCCACTTCTATCCTTAGACATGCTGTTGTATCACTCTAGCTCCCACACCTTCTAAAAAAGAAAAAAATCTGGAAAACTACAAACAAACAAAAAGTTCTGGGTTTCTTTTATATGTTGCACACGCCATAATTCCTTCCCCTAATTGGCAAAAAAACTTCACTGTGCACACACAAAAATGATGTTTGGGGTGGTAATATGTAAAGCTCTAGCCTACTCAAGCATTTATGAGGGTGGGTGAGGTTAGTATGCCAAACTGCCAGAAATAGTAATTTAGTTTCATTTATGCTAAAAAAAATGCCATAATTGTGTTTTTGACGCGTGTACCATATTATCCTTTTCGCGCCAAATCTTTTGAGTACAACAAACAAAAGTGCCATAATCAATGAACAGTTTCAACAATCCTTTCCTGCCGCCAGATAGACGGACAAACAAACATGGCCCGCGTGTCACGCACAAACAAACTGCAACCTGCTCTTGATGGAACACCTAACTCTCCCCGCGTGTCGATAGGCAAATAACGGTCATGACAGGGTTTCACGTACAAACCAACAGCTTCCCGCCCCGCCACCTTCATCCTGAACTTTCCCCTCCTCAGCCTAGACCACAACCCTATAGCTCTCGCCTCCTCCAAAGCCACTAACTCTCCCCTCCTCCCTTCCCTGGGTTGCCTTCTCCATCTGACTTCCCTCTCTTTCACTGCTTCCTCTTACCTCTTCCATCCCTAGACCTCCCCCCCTATTCCTCACCACTCAGAAAACGAAAAAACAATAAGATTAACTCCCCATGGCAAAAGCCGACATGCAATCCCTTACAGGCAGCATTTCACACAAGCAAATGGACTGAATCACTCCAGAATCTAGTGCAAATGAACCCACTGAAGATCATAGGACAAACGGCTGGATCGCCTTGCATTAGAGACAGGAATTAAACCCAGCAAGACACACATACATACACAGTTACACACAGCAGATCGGCGAGCCGCAGGATGCCAGGAACCCTTCCCCTAAAGGGCCGTAGGTCTAAACCACCACGAGCACCAGCTGAAGTTACATCTAAAGTGGGGAACAGCCCAAGACGGTCACAGCAGCTACGAGGGAAGCTGCGAACACAGCAAATTCTAGGGAGGTCGGCAAGATCGAGCGGCAACGAGCAGATCCAGAGCCCAGTCGGAGTGTACAACACCATTCCACAAGCACGCGTTGCAACTTGCAAGGAAACTTACAGGATCGGGCTGGGAACGAGCGAACGGAGCAGCCGGTCGCAGGGAGGCAACCATCGGTGGAGTGGGGAGGAGGCGGGGAGGGAGAACCATCGGTGGAGCGGGGAGGAGGCGGGGAGGGAGAACCATCGGTGGAGCGGGGAGGAGGCGGGGAGGGAGGGGAGCGGGAGCGCGGGCGCTGATGGGGAGGCGGTGGCGGTGGCGGCGGCGGCGGCGGCCCGCGGGGAGGGGCGGCAGGTCGGAGCAGGGTGGCATGGCGTGTTATGAACCTCTCCAAACTCCACAGATTTCATCAGCTTCCTAGCGTGAGGCTTCCTGCTACCCTAGCGTCGCTTCTGGCTCTACGCAGCAACTCCAACCCCCTGAACCAAACGGACGCGGGGTTCGTCCGTATTTTATCCGTTTGAATGACTCGCCCGTCCTTCTTTACGAATAGGTTGATCGTGCGTCAACGAATTTTCGTCTGTATAAACAGTTTCTAACACTAAAACGGCACGTCGTCACAGGACATGTCAGTTAGCATGCTAGTGTCAAAAGCTCGCGTCGGTTATATGTCAGCGATCAACATACATATGCGAGTCTACAAAAAAATACGCAGTTCTTAAGCTGGACGTACTTTGTCGGCGGGCCGCACACATGCCAGCACACAAAATGAGAATATAGCTCAGCCGTGTCATCTCGGGCGTGGTCATGCCCGCACACCGCGGCATGGATCAGTCGTCTTCGAGGCTGAATATGTCGGCCTGCATCTTCTCGAACCAAGACCGCTTCCTTCGAGAGACCGTGCTCAAGTCCATCTTCATGATCTCGACCCCCTTCATCATGCAAGCTAGCCGGAATTTCTTGCTTTGGTGGTTGCTTTGGTGGCCTCGGTCTCGCATCTTGGCTTGCTTCTCCGCCTATAACGCGAGCTTCTTGTTTTGTATCTTCATGAATACCCTAATTTGCTCCTCCTTGTCTTGTCGGCGCTTCTTCTTACTTAGTCTTTGTTGGCGATCATGCCTTGCAAAGTAGCTTGCAAGGCAAGGGATGCCGCCTCGCGATTGTCCCTTTTTTTTGAGTTGGTCTTCCCACGTTGTCGTGGTTTCTCCGCCTCACCATGCTCTCCAGCGGCTTCCTTCCCTCCACGCGCCTTGATGGTGGCGTATTGTGCTTTTAACTTTTCTTCTTCATTGATGATCATTCAACAATGAATGAGGTTGAAAGTCTTGCCCTCATAATGGACCTTTAATGCTTTCAAAGCTTGAAAGACCTACAAATGAGCAACCATGTCAACATATCAAAGTAGGCAAGATATGGGACAATCAATATAAGCAAGCATGTCGGCATACCATGTCTTTCATGATGATGCCGCTCACGGGACGGGCCTCGATGCTCTCAAGCGTGGAACAAAACTTGTTGCATTCTTATTGTATCACCCTCCAACGCTTGACGAGAGAGACCCATCAATGCTTGCTCTCCATTTGGTATGGTTTAAACTTCTCGCGTTCGTGGTGATGGGGTTATAGCCCCAGGGTAGGATCATATAACTGACCTATAAGTTCTACCCAAGGGCACCTCATTATTAGCTTAAAGGTCACAAGATACCTACCGACTGGACCGGTAGAAAAGCACTCGGAGATCATCTTATACTCGACGACTGGATTCCACTCGGTGAAGACCAGAAACCAGTCGACTTAGAAGGCCAAAAGCCACTCCAGCGAGGCTAACGGTCAGACGTTAGACTACTGTAGTTAATGTCATTTATGGCATACTTTACCTGTAACGTATGCATTCAATCTCACTTATTACACCCTTGAAGGCTGGACACTTACGAGGGGCAGCGCACTCTATATAAGCCACCCCTCCCCTCTGGCACAAGGGTTCGCATTCTGTAACACCTGTATTCCACTCGACACAAAAGCTCCAGAGCACTGAGACGTAGGGATGTTACCTCCATCGTGGGGCAGGCGTCTAGGCGACTTCCGACAAGTTTGCGTTTTTTCTCCTTCACCATGTCTTTCGGCGGCGATTTGTGTCTGGGTCACGAGATCGTTTTCGGCACACTCATCTTCGTCGCCAACGATTCGGCATGGCTTCGGGAGGCGCCTCTTGACGTCGAGGCGCTTCTAGTTTGCGGAGCAACGTTCTTCCGCGCTAGTTCGTGTGGAGTTCTTCTTCGCCAACCTCGACTCTGTCGTCGACTGTGCTCCCCATCGCATGTCGCAACAAGCGATCCGTTCGCTCGCGGCTCCAGCACTAGGTGCGTCATGCACTCGCGCGTCAAGCGTCTTCGCCGCAAGTGGCGGCCATCGAACCTGCTACACCTCCGTGTGCTGCATATCACTCGGTGTCAGATCCGTCTGGCTCTTCTTCCGAGTGCAAGAGTTGCAGCCTGTGGCGGAGATCTTCATGGCCGGCTCACAGAGAGCCCGCCAAGGACCAATCGGGACAAGCAGGAAATCGGAGAGACTTTGGGTGCGCGTCATCATCCGCGCCCTCCAGCATCCGTCCGACGTTCTCATCATGAAAAAATCGAGGTATTCCGCACGCCTGTCCTCAACTTGGCTGCAGCCGCAAGGATTGCAGACTCCATCCAGCCATCAAATTCAGAAGCGGGCAGAGGAGTGCAGCAGATCTGTGCCCTCTTGCAAGCGGCATAGCAGCAGAATTCCGTTGTTTCTCGGTCCTACAACAGACTGCATAGCAATTCTATCCGAGCAGACACAGTTCGGTCGGTGTACGGCCCAGGTTCTCCCCAGCATCACAGAGGAGGAGATCGCCGAGAGATCGACAGAGAGACTAGGGGCGGAATCCGCTTTCCCCCGGTTCAATCGCGAGGATCGCCATCGATCACGCTCTCCTCCGCGGAGTGGTTCGTACGCGCCCCGATGCAACGACGAAAGGCGATCGGTGGGCGATGACCGCGCCAAAGGCGTGATGTAAGGGACTATCTCACTCAGAAGAGAGTTGATAGAGGCCGAGCCCATCGTGACGGATACGACGATGATCGTCCGAGTGGAAGTGGCTCTGTCATCTCGGGCCCCGAGTGTTTCAGCCGAGCAATTCGCTCCACTGATATTCCCCCCAACTTTAGGTTGGCAGCCGGAATAAGCAAGTTCACCAGAGAATCCAAGCCGGAAACATGTCTAGATGATTACCGAGTGGCAGTTCAGATCGGCGGCGACAACGACAACGTCGCAATGAAGCACTTGCCCCTGATGCTGGATGGTTCGGCCCGCGCTTGGCTGAATCAACTAGCTCCATCAAGTATATATTGTTGGGCAGACTTGGCCCGAGTGTTCATCAAGACCTTCGAGGCACCTGCAAGCGCCTTGCTGGTCTCTTCGAGCTACTGCATTGTATCCAGAAGCCGAGTGAGTCTTTGTGCAATTTCATCCAGCGTTGGACCACCCTCCACCACACGGTGGAGAACGTCACCGAGCATCAGGCAGTCTACGCTTTCAAAGCATGCGTCAGATACCGAGAGTTGTACTTGAAGTTCGGTCGGACATGAGATATGTCTATGAGAAAGATGATGGAGATAGCAACCCCATATGCCAATGGAGAAGAAGAAGACCGCCTCCGCAGCGGCAAAGGCAAAGCAGTCGATGGAGATGCCAATTCGAACCGAAAGCAGAAGCAGAAGGTGGAGCGCACACCGCCGGCAGAAGCAGCCGCTCTGGGAGTGGGAAAGTTCAAGGGAAAGGCCAAGGGACAATCCCCCCTCCCAAGAAATTCAAGAAGCAGTTGGGACCAGATATCCTTGGTCAGCCGTGTGCAATCCACACGGTAATAGATGAAGAAGGCAACACCATAGTGCCTAAGCATACCACTCGATAGTGCAGGCTCTTGATCCAAAAATTCGGAGAGGATCAGTCGAGTGAGAAAGACCAAGAGAAGGAGGACGAAGAACAAGAAGACCCCTTTCCAAAGGTCCATGCCACTCTGATGATCTTTGCTGATGTCGAAAGCAAGAGTCGACTGAAAGTGGTCAACCGAGAGGTCAACATGGCAGCTCCTTCCGCCCCAAAGTACCTCAAGTGGTCATAGACTGCCATCACCTTCGACCAGTCAGATCACCCGACCCATGTCCCCACTCCAGGACGTCGGGCTCTTGTTGTCGACCCGGTGGTAGAAGGAGTTCGACTCTGCAAGGTGTTGATGGATGGAGGGAGTGGTTTGAACATCATGTACGCCGACACTCTCAAGGGGATGGGCATTCCGATGTCCAAACTCAGCGACAGCAATATGCAGCTTCACGGAGTGATCCCAGGGAAGAAGGCCAAGTCACTCGGCCAGATCGCGTTAGATGTAGTTTTTGGCTCTGATAAGAACTTCCGTAAGGAGAAACTCACGTTCGAGGTGGTGGACTTCCAGAGTGCCTACCACGCCATACTTGATCGTCCAGCATATTTACGTTTCATGGCCCAACCATGTTATGTTTATCTGAAGATGAAGATGCCACGAAGGGAGTCATCACCATCACCGGCGATCGGCAGAGGGCAGAAGAATCTTTGCAGAAGGGCTCCAAGATCGCCGACCAGCAGATGGCAATGGCAGAGCTCAATGAGTACCGGCAGACAGCAGATCCCGCCGAACTGATGCGCTCGAAGAAGCCAGCTTCCGAGTCTGCATTCTAGTCAGCAGGCGAAATCAAGAAGGTCGGCATCCACCCGACGGATCCCACCGCTGCCCCAACCAACATCTCAACAACTCTTGACCCTAAATAGGAAGCCGAGCTGATCCAGTTCCTCCATGAGAATTGGGACATCTTCGCATGGAAGCCCGCTGACATGCCTGGTGTACCCAGGGAACTGGCTAAGCACCGACCAAGGGTCGACCCCAAAGCTCGACCTGTCAAGGAACATCTGCGTCGGTCCGGCACGCAGAAAAGGAAAGCAATCGGTGAGGAAGTGGCTAAGCTCCTAGTGGCCAAGTTCATTCGCGAGGTTTACCACTCCGAGTGGCTCACGGATGTTGTCATGGTGCCTAAGAAGGACAAGTCACTCTGAATGTGCATCGACTTCAAGCATATCAATAGGGTCTGCCCGAAAGACCACTTCCCACTTCCCCGCATAGATCAGATTGTCAACTCGACTGCGGGATGTGAGCGATTCTCTTTTTTAGATGCTTACTCTGGGTACCACCATATCCGTTTGTACGGCCCAGATGAAATAAAAACAGCCTTCATCACCCCGTTTGGGTGCTTCTGCTACATCACTATGCCATCCGGTCTCAAAAATGCACGAGCCACTTTCATGCGCATGATTCAGAAATGCCTCCTCGACCAGATCACTCGGAACGTGGAGGCATACATGGACGATATCGTAGTCAAGTCACGCAAAGGTTCCGACCTGCTGACTGACTTGGCTGAAACGTTCGCCAACCTTGGAAGGTACGACATCAAGCTCAACCCAACCAAGTGCACATTCGGAGTCCCCAACGACAAGTTACTCAATTTTCTTGATCCCGAACGAGGAATCGATGTTAACCCCGAAAAGATCGGGGCAATCATTCGAATGAAAAGCCCTGTGTGAGTGCACGACGTCCAGAAGTTTACAGGATGTTTGGCAGCATTAAGCAGATTCATATCTCGACTCGGAGAGAAAGCCTTACCATTATACTGACTCATGAAGAAGTCAGATACATTCGAGTGGACTCCCGAGGCAGAAGCTGCATTCGTCGAGTTAAAGACTCTGCTATCCACCCAGTCGGTTCTTGCTGCTCCGTACAAGAAAGAGCCACTCCTCTTATACATCGCGGCTGCAAATCAAGTTGTCAGCACAGTCCTGACAGTCGAGCGAGAGGAGGAAGTCAAGGCTTACAACATTCAGCACCCAGTATATTATGTTTTTGAGGTATTGACTCCTTCCAAGCAGAGATATCCCCACTATCAGAAGCTTCTCTATGGGATTTACATGACTGCAAAGAAGGTAGCTCATTATTTTCAAGATCACTCGATGTCTGTGGTCAGCGATGCCCCATTGTCATAAATTCTTCACAATCGGGATGCATCGGGTCGAGTGGCGAAATGGGCAATGGAACTATTATATTGTGACATAAAGTTCGAAGCCAAGAAAGCCATCAAATCTCAAGCTCTGGCAGATTTCATGGCTGAATGGGTGGAACAACAACAACCAACCCCTACTCACTCGGCACACTGGACTATGTTCTTTGACGGCTCGAAGATGTTGAGTGATTCCAGTGCAAGCGTAGTTCTTATATCCCCGAAGGGCGACAAGCTCAGTTACGTATTGCAGATTCACTTTGATTTGTCTAACAATGAGGCAGAGTATGAATCTCTCCTTTACGGGTTGCGTATGGCCATATCACTTGGCGTCCGACGCTTGATGGTATGCGGCGACTCAAATCTAGTGGTTAATCAAGTAATGAAAGAGTGGGATGTGTTGGGGATATTATCTGTTGATAACCCGCCCTAGTTGGGCCGGGTCACCAAAGCTGGCGACTCATCTAAAATGTGGTTCGGGCCTTGGCCTGGTAAGGCCGAAAGTGGTATGGCGGTTTACGACTTTCGGAAGGAGTCCATAATAGAGAAGGTCTCCAAGCCTTGGAAAGATGGCGACTTAGAGATCGCAAGAGTCACGATTTGTGTAAAGGAAAGGACCCTTGTAAACCCTAAGGACTCGACCTGTATATAAAGGCGAGTCCCAGGGAAGAAGAGGGCAGGTTAGAAATCATCGAGTGCTAGGTCAGGCGAGTTACGCCCTCCTTGTAATCGAAACTCCATCAATACAACACAAAGCAGGACGTAGGCTTTTACCTCCTCACGAGGGGTCGAACTTGGGTAAATCTTTGTCTCGCTCCCGTTCAACCCCTTTGAGTCGCCACCAAGGTGCGATGGCTCCAACACTAAGTCCTTTCACGAGGACATCTGCCGTGACAAAACCACGACAGTTGGCGCCCACCGTGGGGCCTGCGCACGGTGGAGTTGAGTTCTCAAAGGGAGCCCTACCAGGGTTTGGGTGCTACGCGACGGGGCTCATGACCCGGAGCCGCCGTGGGAAGTACTACATCAACAACTTGCTATGGGGGCCCGAGGCGGATTCGATCGAATCTGGTTACAGGGTCCCCTTCGGCAAGATCATCGTTTTCATCGACATGATTGGATCGCTCGTGCCTGAGCCGGACACCTCCTCCGACATCGTCAAGCCGACCAGGTACGTCCGCCCGGTCTTTGTTGGATTCACGCAGGGATCTGAGGAACCAGAACACTCAGCGACCCAGGAAACCACGCCGGTCAACACTGATGACGAATCGTCCATGGGCGATTCAGATTCAATCCAGTCTCTACACGGGGGCTGCCTTGGGGGCTTGTCACTGGCCATGGACCCCGAAGTTCTTGACCGGACTCGCCGTCAGATCGCCGTTTACATGGCAGGGGCGACTCAACCCTCGCCAAACCCGGCAGGCGGAGTTGGAACTGGCGAGACGTCTAGAAGCCCGGCCGCGATTTTGGTGGAGTTAGCAGCGGAAATAACAAGGCTCATGACGACCCCCATCACACCGGAAAACCACGAGGCGGTAAACACGGAATTGACGAAACTAAGAGAAGGGGTGGCAAAGGCTCAACGGGATGCCGAGGTGGAGTCCGCCAGGATCGAGACCCGACAAGCTCAAATTACCGCTGAAATAGCTTGCTTGAATACCGATAACTGGCGGGTCGAAAGGCACCAGCGCGCTCTGACACCGTCCATCAGCGGAGGCACCAGGGTCGCCTGCCCCCTGATCTCAACCCGACCCGCCTGTTCGACACTCCGCGAACTCCCGGGGCGGGAGCCGCCCCGGGGGGAGGGTCGGGCCAGCCACCGAACCCGCCGTTTCAGCCAGCTGTGGATCGTGTTCCCCGATTCCAGACACCTCAAGGTCACTTTTCCAACCCGGTGGACAACGTGCTTGCCGCAACTCGCCATTTGGAATCCCTTCCGATTCACGGCAACACTCCTGCCGAGATAGAGGCAAGGAACGCCATTGAGATGTTGAAGACGGCGGTGGTTCAAAACGCCCAGTTCTCACACAGCCTAGGTAGGATGCATTCCACTCCCCATGCAAGCCGCACCAGGAGTCGGCCAGAGGACCAGCCCGCTATAACCAGCGGACCGCGGCCCTTCCCCCAGGACAACTTGCCTGATCATTGAGACCCGCCAGGTCAGGATCACCCGGACATCCAAGTCGCCCCAACGCCTCTTGTTGGGAGCGGCAGACAAGTGGGGGTGCCGTGCTTGGCCCCCGTCCTTCGCAACGAGCGAATGCCCAAGGATTTTAAGGGGCCAAGAAAGGTGCCTAACTACACTCCGGACCTTGAGCCGGCGTCGTGGGTCGAGAGTTATGAAATCGCCATGGACATGCTCGATGTAAGCGAAGCAGTTTGCGCTAGATACTTCACAATGATGCTCGAAGGGACAGCGCGTACTTGGTTAAAGAACTTGCCCCCCAACTCCATCCAGACTTGGGCTGAATTGAAAGAGCGTTTCGTCAAAAACTTCCGAGGAACCTGCAAGTGTCCGATGACAATAGTTGATATGTAGCACTGCATTCAACGTCCGGATGAGTCGTCCCACCACTGGTCGCGGCGGGTCGCGGAAGTCATTCACTCGTCAGACGGTATTACGGTGGCTCAGGTTGTGCTGATCCTCGAGCAGAACTGCCACTACGAGCCTTTGGTGCAGAAGCTGGGGCGACTCAAGCGAAAGGTCCAAGACATGGGGGAGCTAATGGACACCCTCACTAGGTACGCTGAGGCGGACGACACCAAAGATCCCGGCGAGGATGGTGGTAAAGCTAACTCGCCAAGGAAGGGCGAGTCATCCAAAAATCACACCCGGTTCCAGGGACGCGCCCGCCATAATCAGGGAGAGAATAGCAAGAGAAGGCAGCAGGAAGAATCTTCGGACTTAGTCGCCAACACCAACACCAATAATGGCAACCAGTGCCAGAAGAAAAGTAGGGGTTACAGTGGCAAAAAGCCGCGCAACTATAATGAGTTACTCAAGGGCCCCTGCCCGCACCACGCCATGGTAGACAGACCGGCGACTCATTCCTGGGAGGACTGTTACGTGATGCGGGAGTTTCGGGCGGAGGCGATCAAAAAAGAGCAAAGCGGTGACCGGACCAACGGCAGGAATAGTTCGGCGTGCCCAATCAACGCCAGAACCCCTTCGGCGGTTTCTCCGAACCTGGGGCTCAGGGTGGCTCGTAGCCAAGCAGCGACCAGTATCCGGTGCATCACCAGCAACGGTATAACTCGCCTAGAGTTTTTCAGCAACCACCCCCACAGAGGGCTTCGCAGGGGCAGGATGATACGGCCTCCGCAACAATCCCAAGTAGTTAAGCAATGGGCAGTACCACGTTTTCACCACCAATGCTTGCAGGCGTGATAAAAAGGTGAGTCACCGAGCGTACAGTGTGTGAGAGCCGGCACTCCCTAGATACCTCCACTCGTCCGAGCAGATCATATCATGGAGTAGGGAGGATCACCCGCCAAGAGTTGACAATCCCGGCGACTTAGCGTTGGTCGTGGCTCCCCAAGTTGGGGGATATACCTTGTCGAAGGTACTGATGGATGGTGACAGTAGCATCAACATTTTGTACTTCGACACTTTCCAAAGGATGAACCTGTTGGAGAAAGATTTGATGCCTTCAACCACGGTGTTCCACGGAATCGTCCCAGGCAAATCGGCGTACCCCATAGGCTGAGTCAGGCTCACAGTTGCATTTGGAACAACATCTAATTACAGGAGTGAGACGCTGATGTTTGAGGTGGTCAAGTTGAAAAGCCCCTATCATGCGCTGTTTGGGCGGCCGGCTTACGCCCGGTTCATGGCTCGCCCATGCTATGTTTACCTTAAACTCAAGATGCCTGGCCCTAAAGGACCCATCACGGTTGATGGTGATAGGAGGATTGCAAGAGAATGTGAAGAAGGGGATGCGGCTTACGCAGAAGTCGCTTTTGCTGCGGAGGAGCTCAAATACCACCAGGCCAATGTTGATCCGGCTGATATGTCACCCCTAAAAAAGACAACGACAGATGTTGAGCCGCCCCTCAAGTTCAAGACAACAGATGACACTAAAACGGTGGATTTCGTCCCTGGCGACTCAACCAAGCAGTTCATTATTAGGACGGGTCTGGATCCCAAATAGGAAAGCGCGCTCATCGAATTCATCCGTGAGAATCGGGACATCTTCGCATGGAAACCTTCTGACATGCCTGGTGTGCCGAGAGAATTCGCTGAGCACCATCTTAATGTTGACCCAAAGGCAAAACCTATCCAGCAATATCTTCGTAGGTTCAATGAGGAACGACGCAAGGCAATCGGAGAGGAGGTTGCCCGTCTCTTGGCCGCCGGATTCATCGTAGAGGTTTTCCACCACAAATGGTTGGCTAACCCGGTCTTGGTGCTCAAGAAGAATGGTACCTTCCGTATGTGCATTGATTACACGGACCTCAACAGAGCTTGTCCAAAGGATCCTTTCGCTCTTCCCCGCATCGACCAAATTATTGATTCAGTGGCGGGATGCGAACGTTTGTGCTTCTTGGACGCTTATTCTGGATATCACCAAATCAAGATGGCCGTGGAGGATCAAGAGAAAACAACTTTTATAACCCCCTTTGGGGCTTTTTGCTGTGTCCATGCCATTCGGACTCAAGAGTGCAGGGGCGACTTATCAGCGCTGCATCCAAAATTGCCTCCGTGGCCAAATCGGACGCAATCTCCATGCCTATGTCGATGACATTGTGGTTAAAACCCACCGGAGGAAAACACTATTGGAAGATCTCAAGGAAACTTTTGATAATCTGCGGATATATCAGATGAAGCTGAATCCCACCAAGTGTGTCTTTGGTGTTCCTGCAGGGAAGTTGTTGGGCTTCCTGGTGTCTGAGCGCGGCATCGAAGCTAACCCGGACAAGATCGAAGCGGTTACCTCCCTTGGGAAGCCAGCGAATGTTAATCAAGTCCAACGGATGTCGGGTCGCATTGCGGCCTTAAGTCGCTTTATAAGCCGCCTGGGAGAAAAGGCTATTCCCCTTTATCAATTGCTAAAGAAATCTGACCATTTTGTTTGGACAGATGAAGCCGATGAAGCTTTCAAAGCCTTAAAACAACAACTGGTCAACCCGCCGGTCTTGGCCGCCCCGACTGAGAAAGAGCCCATGCTTTTATATATTGCAGCAAACTCCAAAGCGGTGAGTGTGGCGGTGGTCGTTGAAAGGAAGGAGGAAGGAAAGGAATACCATGTGCAGCGCCCGGTGTATTTTATCAGCGAGGTGCTAACTCTTTCCAAGCAGCGATACCCACACTGGCAGAAATTAGTGTATGGGGTGTTTATGGCAAGCCGAAAGCTTAAACATTATTTTCAAGAGCATCCCATCACGGTGGTTAGTTCTGCTCCCCTCGGGGACATGATCCAGAATCGGGAGGCGACGGGGCGGATTGCCAAGTGGGCGATTGAACTTGGGCCGCACCACGTGCGGTACACCCCTCGCACGGCTATCAAATCTCAGGCCTTGGTTGATTTCGTCAATGATTGGACCGAGTTACAGCTCCCGGAAGACAGGCCTGATCTTACATACTGGACTATTTATTTTGACGGATCTAGACAGTTGGAAGGCTCGGGGGCTGGCGTGGTGCTGGTATCTCCTCAAGGAGACAAATTATGTTACGTCCTCCGACTCATGTTTCCATGTACCAACAATGCTGCGGAATACGAAGCTTTACTTCACGGCTTGCGACTCGCCAAGGAAATGAACCTTACACGGGTCAGATGTTTTGGCGACTCTGATCTGGTGGCTTAGCAAGTTTCAGGCACTTGGGATTCTCGGGACCCCGTGATGGCGGCTTACATGAGGGCTGTGTCCGATGTGGCGGGTCATTTCCATGGCTATCAGGTTGATCACATTGACCGACGCCTTAACGAGGCAGCTGATGCCCTTTCACGTCTCGGTTCCCAGCGAAAGCCGGTTCCCCCCAATGTTTTTTTGGATACTTTGCATAATCCTTCTGTAAGTTTGCCTTCAGAGGAGGAGTTGGCGATACCAGATCCTGAGTCCCAGTTCATGGCGGCTCTCCACGTTATGCCGGATTGGGTTCTTCCGTATCTGGCCTATCTCGCGTGAGGTGAGTTACCTACGGATGAAGTGTTGGCTCGCCAAATCATTCGGCGAAGCAAATCCATGGTGATCATCAATGGCAAACTATATAAGCGAAGCACTTCCAGGTTTTTTCAAAGATGTGTTTCCTCCGAAGAAGGGTACATAATTCTAAATGACATTCATTCTGGAGATTGTGGGCATCACGCCGGATCACGTTCCTTGGTTTCAAAGGCGTTCCGTCATGGTTTCTTTTGGTTGACGGCCCATGCAGATGCAGAGGAAATAGTTCGTCAATGCGATGGATGCCAGCGTTATGTGCGACAGGCTCATGTGCCAGCTCAAGAACTAAGGATGATACGCATCACTTGGCCTTTCGCGGTCTAGGGGTTAGACATGGTTGGCCCCTTTAAGATGTCATCCAACAAGAAAGCCCATTTGCTGGTGGCGGTTGATAAATTCACCAAGTGGGTTGAGGCAGAGCCTGTTGGAGCTTGCGATGCGGAGACAACGGTCAAATTCTTGAAAAAATTGATCTTCCGGTTCGGATATCCGCATAGTATCATTAATGATAATGGCACTAATCTGTCTCAAGGGGCGATGCAGGAGTTTTGCCATCATGAGCACATCCGGCTTGATGTTTCTGCGGTTGCTCACCCACAATCTAATGGACAGGCGGAGCGGGCGAACCAGGAAGTTTTGCGGGGAATCAAACCCCGACTCATGGTTCCCTTGGAACGAACCCCGGGGTGTTGGGTTGAGGAGTTGCCTTCGGTGCTATGGAGCATCCGGACCACCCCGAACCGGTCTACGGGTTTTACCCCTTTCTTTCTGGTCTATGGAGCAGAAGCCGTGCTTCCCACTAACATAAGGCATGACTCACCTAGAGTCGCCGCTTATGTGGAACAGGACAACGAACTGGCACGTCAAGACTCTTTGGACGCCTTAGAGGAAGTGCGTGAATTGGCTGCAGCCCGATCGGCCATTTATTAGCAGGATTTATGGCGTTATTGTTGGGGAACGTCGCATGGGAAACAAAAAATTTCCTACGCGCACGAAAACCTATCATGGTGATGTCCATCTACGAGAGGGGATGTGTGATCTACGTACCCTTGTAGACCGTACAGCAGAAGCGTTAGTAAACGCGGTTGATGTAGTGGAACGTCCTCACGTCCCTCGATCCGCCCCGCGAACCGTCCCGCGATCAGTCCCACGATCTAGTGCCGAACGGACGGCACCTCCGCGTTCAGCACACGTACAGCTCGACGATGATCTCGCCCTTCTTGATCCAGCAAGAGAGACGGAGAGGTAGAAGATTTCTCCGGCAGTGTGACGGCGCTCTGGAGGTTGGTGATGACCTTGTCTCAGCAGGGCTCCGCCCGAGCTCCGCAGGAACGCGATCTAGAGGAAAAACCGTGGAGGTATGTGGTCGGGCTGCCGTGGAAAAGTCGTCTCAAATCAGCCCTAAAACCTCCGCATATATAGGTGGGAGGGAGGGGACCTTGCCTTGGGGCTCAAGGAGCCCCAAGGGGGTCGGCCGAGTCCAAGGGGGAAGGCTCCCCCCCCCAAACCGAGTTGGACTTGGTTTGGTGGGTGGGAGTCCTTCCTTCCCTTCCCACCTCCTTTTTTTTTCTTTTCTCTTTGATTTTCTTTCCTAGGCGCATAGGGCCCTTTTGGGCTGTCCCACCAGCCCACTAAGGGCTGGTGTGCCACCCTCAAGGCCTATGGGCTTCCCCAGGGTGGGTTGCCCCCCCGGTGAACTCCCGGAACCCATTCGTCATTCCCGGTACATTCCCGGTAACTCCGAAAACCTTCCGATAATCAAATGAGGTCATCCTATGTATCAATCTTCATTTCTGGACCATTCCGGAAACCCTCGTGACGTCCGTGATCTCATCCGGGACTCCGAACAACATTCGGTAACCAACCATATAACTCAAATACGCATAAAACAACGTCGAACTTTAAGTGTGCAGACCCTGCGGGTTCGAGAACTATGTAGACATGACCCGAGAGACTCCTCGGTCAATATCCAATAGCGGGACCTGGATGCCCATATTGGATCCTACATATTCTACGAAGATCTTATTGTTTGAACCTCAGTGCCAAGGATTCATATAATCCCATATGTCATTCCCTTTGTCCTTCAGTATGTTACTTGCCCGAGATTCGATCGTCAGTATCCGTATACCTGTTTCAATCTCGTTTACCGGCAAGTCTCTTTACTCGTTCCGTAATACAAGATCCCGCAACTTACACTAAGTTACATTGCTTGCAAGGCTTGTGTGTGATGTTGTATTACCGAGTGGGCCCCGAGATACCTCTCCGTCACACGGAGTGACAAATCCCAGTCTTGATCCATACTAACTCAACTAACACCTTCGAAGATACCTGTAGAGCATCTTTATAGTCACCCAGTTACGTTGCGACGTTTGATACACACAAAGCATTCCTCCGGTGTCAGTGAGTTATATGATCTCATGGTCATAGGAATAAATACTTGACACGCAGAAAACAGTAGCAACAAAATGACACGATCAACATGCTACGCCTATTAGTTTGGGTCTAGTCCATCACGTGATTCTCCTAATGACGTGATCCAGTTATCAAGCAACAACACTTTGTTCATAATCAGAAGACACTGACTATCTTTGATCAACTGGCTAGCCAACTAGAGGCTTGCTAGGGACGATGTTTTGTCTATGTATCCACACATGTAAATGAGTCTTCATTCAATACAATTATAGCATGGATAATAAACGATTATCTTGATACAGGAATTATAATAATAACTATATTTATTATTGCCTCTAGGGCATAATTCCAACACTTAGCGTGCCCCCATTGGATTCAGAACTCAACTAGATCAGCTCTGGTTGATTTTGATCAACAAAAAAGAAAAGCCTCTACTGATTAAGACCCCTGCCAGTGCAAGCACTCGATAGCGGTCTCGGAGACTACACCCAGTGGGTTCGCTCGGAGTGACCCCACTGGAACGCAAATAAAACAAAGGCATTTCTACAAAAACACCCAGTGGGTGTGAGTCGGAATTCAAACTTACGGTCGAACTTACTCGGACATTTTCTTGGAGCACCACGCTGTTGTTGTACACCGAAACGATGGCATCATAGGCTCCTTTTGCTTGTTGTGTCATCAGCTCTGCCTGGATCATAACCTCCTTGGCGGCACCAGTCCGTTCTTCAGGGACACGATGTGTGGTGTACACAGTCGTGGGTGACATCAATCCTGAGGCTGCAGCAGAAACAACTAGAGCGCTCGACTGCAATCCAGTCGGAGTAGTGGTGACAACGACTGAACTGACAGGCGGAGCACTCACTACAGCCATTTCCGCCACGGGCACCTCAGACACAATGGGTTCCACCGCAGCAGCTGGTGGCCTTTGATTGTCGTCGTCCAGCTGGATGACCTCTCTTGCAGCAGGCGCGGCTGGCAGATAGAAACACCAGAACTTACAGCCAGGGAACCATACACACGGAGGAATGACACGGAATGGGAAATCGGTAATACCTAGCTGTGAGGTAGCTGCATTCGCGGTGTCAACCTCCATGGGATCTTCGTCCCCTCGCGGTGGCGAGCGTGACAGAGGTAGCAACTCTGTCAAGGCAATCTCATTCGGTCATCATCAACCAAAAAGTTCACTCGGATAAGAGTAGAAGATCAAGTACTTACGCAGAGGCGACTGGAACGACAATCCTCATCCTAGGCACAGCCTTCCGAGGTTTGGGTCCGCTAGGCTTGGGCACCTTTTGCAGGCTGTTCTATTGGTTCTCCAGACGATCCCCTAGCGCGCTTGGCACTCGTGCCACTCAACGCCAAAGGTTTGCTTGGAGTGTCCGCGGGGTCATGACGCTGCTTGGTCCGAGGCTCATGGTGAGAAGGAAATGAATCTTCCTCCTCACTCTCCTCCGACTCCTCCTCTTCGGTCTCTTCACTGTCATCAACATAGTCCTCGCTCTCTGCGCTGTCCTCCATGATCCCCTCATCAAGATCGAGTGTGTTGCCATTCGGGACCGGAGAATGCAAGTTCGTCCACTCCTGCAAGATACAATCCACAAGCTCAGTCGACAAGGAAATTGCAAGCACTCGATTCGAACGCAAAAATATTCAACAGAGCAGAACTAACCTTGTTTGTCAGCAGGTTTCCAAATGAGAAGGGAAGTACCCTTTTCGTCCCCATCGGATTATCACAAGGACCAGCTATTCCGCGGATCCACTCCGCTACCGTGTCTTCATTCACTTCCTCGGGATGAGACCGAGTGGAGTCCTCAGGACCGGTGTAATGCCACATAGTGTGGTCCCGAGCCTGGAGAGGGTGGATGCGTCTGCCAAGGAAGGTCTCTAACAAATCCATTCCCGTCACTCCATTGCGGACCAGACCAATAAGCGCTTTGACCAAGGGATCCACTTGAGTTTTCTCCTCCTTCGTCAACACTAACGTCCTCAGGGCACTCGATCACTCTAGAGTAAAGGGAGGGAGTCCACTCGACATATTCAGGCAAGCAACATCATTACAGTAGAACCAAGTGGCTTGCCAGTTGTGAACCGACTCAGGAAAGGTCATGGCAGGATATCTACTTTTGGCTCTCTTCTGAAGCCCTAAACCCCCTGATACGTCCATTTTGCATCATGTTTTCATGTTGATATTTATCGCTTCTTTGGCTGTTATTTCACTTCACGGTACTATTCTTATGCCTTTTCTCTCTTATTTTGCAAGGTTTACATGAAGAGGGAGAATACCGGCAACTGGAATTCTGGCCTGAAAGTGGAGCAAAGTTGAGATACCTATTCTGCGCAACTCCAAACGCCGTGAAAATCAACGGAGATTTTTTCCCAATTTATAAAAAATACTGGGCCGAAGAAGTGTCGGAGGGGCACCAGGGGGTGCCCACAAGCCTGCACGGCGCGGCCACCCTCTTGGCCCACTGGCGCGGCCACCCATGGGGGCTTGTGGGCAGCCCACTGGCCCACTGCCCCCCTCTTTTGCTATATGGAGGGTTTCGTCCAGGAAAAAATGATAAGGGAGCTTTTTCGTGGTTTCGCCGCCGCCACGAGGTGGAACTTGAGCAGAACCAATCTAGAGCTCCGGCAGGAAGATCCTGCCGGGGAAATTTCCCTCCTGGAGGGGGAAATCGTCGCCATCGTCATCACCAACACTCCTCTCATCGGAGGGGACTCGTCACCATCAACATCTTCATCAGCACCATCTCATCTCCAAACCCTAGTTCATCTCTTGTAACCAATCTCCGTCTCGCGATTCCGATTGGTACTTGTAAGGTTGCTAGTAGTGTTGATTACTCTTTGTAGTTGATGCTAGTTGGATTATTTGGTGGAAGAGATTATGTTCAGATCCTTGATGCTACTCATTACACCTCTAATCATGATTATTATTATGCTTTGTGAGTAGTTACTTTTGTTCCTGAGGACATGGGATAAGTCATGCTAATAATAGTCATGTGAATTTGATATTCGTTCGGTATTTTGATATGTTGTATGCTGTTTTTCCTATAGTGGTGTTATGTGAACGTCGACTACATAACACTTCACCATTATTTGAGCCTAGAGGAAGGCATTGGGAAGTAGTAAGTAGATGATGGGTTGCTAGAGTGACAGAAGCTTAAACCCTAGTTTATGCGTTACTTCGTAAGGGGCTGATTTGGATCCACTAGTTTAATGTTATGGTTAGACTTTGTCTTAATTCTTCTTTCATAGTTGTGGATGCTTGCGAGCGGGGTTAATCATAAGTGGGATGCTTGTCCAAGTAAGGGCAGTACCCAAGCGCTGGTCCACCCACATATCAAACTATCAAAGTAACGAACGTGAATCATATGAACATGATGAAAACTAGCATGACAGAAATTCCCATGTGTCCTCGGGAACGTTTTTCCTCCTATAAGACTTTGTCCAGGCTTGTCTCTTGCTACAAAAGGGATTGGGCCACTTTGCTGCACCGTTGCTACTTTTGTTACTTGTTGCTTGCTACGAATCATCTCACCACACAATCACTTGTTACCGACAATTTTAGTGCTTGCAGATTTTTCCTTGCTGAAAACCACTTGTCAGATCCTTCTGCTCCTCGTTGGGTTCGACACTCTTACCTATCGAAAGGACAATGATTGAGCCCCTATACTTGTGGGTCATCAAGACTCTTTTCTGGCGCCGTTGCCGGGGAGTGAAGCGCCTTTGGTAAGTGGAACTTGGTAAGGAAACATTCATATAGTGTGCTGAAATTTATTGTCACTTGTCACTATGGATACTAATCCTTTGAGGGGCTTGTTCGGGGTATCTTCACCTCGAACGGAAGCACAAATAATTTCTCCTCAACCTGCTGCACCTACTGAAAATATTTTCTTTGAATTTCCTTCAGGTATGCTTGCGAAACTGCTGGCTAATCCTTTTACAGGAGATGGAACATCACATCCAGACTTGCGTCTCATCTATGTAGATGAGGTTTGTGGTTTATTTAAGCTTGCAGGTGTGCCCGAGGATGAGGTCAAGAAGAAGGTATTTCCTTTATCTTTGAAGGATAAGGCGTTGACATGGTATAGGCTATGTGATGATACTGGATCATGGGACTACAATCGGTTGAAATTGGAATTTCATCAAAAGTTTTATCCTATGCATTTAGTACATCATGATCGGAATAATATTTACAATTTTTGGCCTCGTGACAGAGAAAGCATCGCTCAAGCTTGGGGGAGGCTTAAATCAATGCTATATTCATGCCCCAATCAAGAGCTCTCGAGAGAAATTATCATTCAGAACTTCTATGCTCGGCTTTCTCATGATGATCGCACCATGCTTGACACTTCTTGTACCGGTTCTTTTATGAAGAGAGATATTGACTTCAAATGGAATTTATTGCAGGGAATTAAATGCAACTATGAAGATTGGGAGCTTGAAGAAGGTAAGGAGTCGCGTATGAATTTCACGTTTGATTGCGTTAAATCCTTTGTTGAGACAAATACCTTTAGTGATTTTAGCGCTAAGTATGGACTTGACTTTGAGATAGTAGCTTCATTGTGTGAATCCTTTGCTGCTCATATTGATCTCCCCAAAGAGAAGTGGTTTAAATGTCATCCTTCGTTAGAAGTCAATGTAGTTAAACCCACTCCAGTTGAAGAGAAAGTCATTGCCTATAATGATCATGTGGTACCCAGTGCTTACATTGAGAAACCACCTTTCCCTATTAGGATAAAGGATCATTCTAAAGCTTCAACTATGATACGTAGAGGCTATATTAGAACACCTACACCCCCTGAGAAAATTAGAGTTGAACCTAGCATTGCTATTATCAAAGATCTTCTATCTGAAGAAGTTGAGGGACATAATATTCACTTTTGTGAAGATGCTGCTAGAATTGCTAAACCTCACGCTAGAGACAAACATAGGCCTGTTGTTGGCATGCCTGTGGTTTCTGTTACGATAGGAGATCATTTTTATCATGGTTTATGTGACTTGGGTGATAGTGTTAGTGCAATACCTCAATCCTTATACGATGAAGTCAAAGATGAGATTGCACCTGTTGAGATAGAACCTATAGATGTCACTATTCAGCTTGCCAATAGAGATACTATCTACCCTGTGGGAATTGTTAGGGATGTTGAAGTCTTGTGTGGTAAAACGAAGTATCCTGCTGATTTCCTCGTTCTTGCTACCGCTCAAGATAGCTTTTGTCCCATCATATTTGGCATAGCTTTTCTCAATACCGTCAATGCTCATATTGACTGTGAGAAGCAAATTGTCACTGTTGGCTTTGAAGATGTGGCACATGACTTCAATTTCTCTAAGTTTGGTAGACAACCTCATGAAATGGAGTTTCCTAGTAGGGATGAAACTATTGCCTTAGCCTCTATTGCCATGCCCCCTACTGATCCCTTAGAGCAATACTTGCTTGAGGATGAAAATGATATGCATATGGATGAAAGGGATGAAATAGATAGAGTTGTCTTAGAACAATATCCTATCCTTAAGAATAACTTACCTGTTGAACTGCTTGGGGATCCACCTCCACCAAAGGGTGATCCTGTGTTCGAGCTTAAACAGTTGCCTGATACTCTTAAGTATGTCTATCTTGATGAAAAGCAGATATATCATGTCATTATTAGTGCTAGCCTCTCGGAGCATGAAGAAAAGAAGTTGCTAAAAACTCTAAGGAAGCACCGTGCTGCTATAGGATATACTCTTGATGATCTTAAGGGCATTAGTCCCACTCTGTGCCAGCACAAGATCAAAACTGATCCTGAATTCAAACCAGTTGCTCATCATCAAAGGAGATTGAATCCTAAGATGAAAGTAGTGAGAAAAGAAATACTAAAGCTCCTGGAAGCGGGTATTATCTATCCTGTTGCTCATAGCGATTGGGTGAGTCCGGTGCATTGCGTTCCTAAGAAGGGAGGCATCACCGTTGTCCCTAATGATAAGGATGAGTTGATCCCACAGAGGATTATTACTGGCTATAGGATGGTGATCGATTTTAGGAAATTGAATAAGGCCACTAGGAAAGATCATTACCCTGTGCCTTTTATCGACCAAATGCTAGAAAGAGTGTCCAAACACACACACTTCTGCTTTCTAGATGGTTATTCTGGTTTCTCCCAAATACCAGTTGCACAATCTGATCAGGAGAAAACCACTTCCACCTACCCTTTCGGTACCTTTGCTTATAGATGTATGCCTTTTGGCTTGTGTAATGCACCTGCCACCTTTCAAAGATGTATGATGGCTATATTCTCTGACTTTTGTGAAAAGATTGTTGAGGTTTTCATGGATGACTTCTCCGTTTACGGGTCTTCCTTTAATGATTGCCTCAGCAACCTTGATCGAGTCCTACAGAGATGTAAAGACACCAATCTTGTCTTGAATTGGGAGAAGTGCCACTTTATGGTTAATGAAGGCATCGTCTTAGGACATAAAATTTCTGAAAGAGGTATTGAAGTCGATAAGGCTAAGGTTGATGCAATCGAGAAAATGCCATACCCCACAGATATCAAAGGTATAAGAAGTTTCCTTGGTCATGCTGGTTTCTATAGAAGGTTCATTAAAGACTTCTCTAAGATTTGTAGGCCTCTTACCAATCTTTTGCAAAAGGATATTCCTTTTGTTTTTGACGATGATTGTGAGGAAGCCTTCGAAATACTTAAGAGGGCTTTGATAACCGCACCTATTGTTCAACCACCTGATTGGAACTTTCCTTTTGAAATCATGTGTGATGCTAGTGATTATGTTGTTGGTGTTGTTCTAGGGCAAAGAGTTGATAAGAAGTTGAATGTTATTCACTACGTTAGTAAAACTCTAGACAGTGCCCAGAGATACTATGCCACTACGGAGAAGGCATTTTTAGCAGTCGTATTTGCGTGTGAAAAGTTCAGGTCTTACATAGTTGATTCCAAAGTCACTATTCACACTAATCATGCTGCTATCAAGTACCTCATGGAGAAGAAGGACGCTAAACCTAGACTTATCAGATGGGTTCTCTTGCTACAAGAATTTGATTTGCACATTGTCGACATAAAGGGTGCTGATAACCCAGTAGCAGATAACTTGTCTAGGTTGGAGAACGTTCTTGATGACCCACAACCTATTGATGATAGCTTTCCGGTTGAGCAATTGAATGTCATCAATGCTTCACGTAGTGCATCGTGGTATGCTGATTATGCAAACTATAACGTTGCCAAATATATACCACCTAGTTTCACGTACCAGCAAAAGAAGAAATTCTTCTTTGACTCGAGACATTACTTCTGGGATGATCCTTGTCGTGGGTATAAGCCTGACAGTAGATGTGTAGGGTACGAAAAGGATGGGCAGAGCCTTAGCTACGGCGAGGTTGTATGAGTTCAGGCCCCTATGCGGTGGAGGTAATAGCCCTACGTCTCAGTGCTCAGGGAGCTTATTGTCGAGTGGAAATATGGAATACAATGAGTTGCTAACCCTTGCACCAGTGGGGAAGGGTGGCTTATATAGAGTGCGCTGCCCTTCACCACGGTCGGTGCGCAGGGGTGGAATAATGGCGAATAAATACCTACGTTACAGGTAATGTACGGCCTAAATGCTAATAAAAGCGTGTAGAAACGTACGACCGTTTCCCTCCTGGGGGGTTACGATGTACAAAGTGGAATCCAGTCGGTCCGATCGATACGCTCCGAATGCTCACCTTTGACTGGATGGTCGGATGTCTGTTACCGACTGGATGATGGGAATTCCTTAGTTCAGTCGGAGCTGACAAAGGGCCTTGTCCCTTATGAAGGGTGGTCCTTGGGTAGGACCTATAAGGTAGGCTTATGACCCTACCCTAGGACTATAACCCCATCAATCCTCACCTTTATATGGAAGGAGTAGATGGTGTTATTAGACGTTGTGTACCTGAACATGAACAGGGATAGATCCTACAGAAGTGTCACTCCAAGGCCTACGGAGGACACCATGCAGGAGATAGAACTACACACAAGGTATTGCAATCAGGTTTCTATTGGCCCACTCTCTTCAAGGATGCCCGTAAGTTTGTCTTGTCGTGTGATGAATGTCAAAGAATATGTAATATTAGCAAACGTCAGGAAATGCCTATGAACTATTCACTTGTCATTGAACCATTTGATGTCTGGGGCTTTGATTATATGGGACCTTTTCCAAAATCCAATGGGTATACTCACATCTTAGTTGCTGTTGATTACGTCACTAAGTGGGTAGAAGCTATCCCCACTAGTAGTGATGATCACAACACCTCTATCAAGATGGTGAAAGAAGTTATCTTCCCTAGATTTGGAGTCCCTAGATATCTAATGACTGACGTGTTGGAAATATGCCCTAGAGGCAATAATAAAATGGTTATTATCATATTTCCTTGTTCATGATAATCGTCTATTGTTCATGCTATAATTGTATTAACACGAAACAGTAATACATGTGTGAATAAATAGATCACAATGTGTCCCTAGCAAGCCTCTAGTTGGCTAGCTCGTTGATCAATAGATGATCATGGTTTCCTGATCATGGGCATTAGATGTCATTGATAACGGGATCACATCATTGGGAGAATGATGTGATGGACAAGACCCAATCCTAAGCGTAGCACTAGATCGTATTGTTCGTATGCTAAAGATTTTCCAATGTCAAGTATCTTTTCCTTCGACCGTGAGATTTTGCAACTCCCGGATACCGTACGAGTGCTTTGGGTGTATCAAACGTCACAACGTAACAGGGTGACTATAAAGGTGCACTACGGGTACCTCTGAAAGTGTATGTTGGGTTGGTACGAATCGAGATCGGGATTTGTCACTCCGTGTGACAAAGAGGTATCTCTGGGCCCACTCGGTAGAACATCATCATGAGCTCAATGTGACTAAAGAGTTATTCACACGATGACGTGCTACGGAACAAGTAAAGAGACTTACCGGTAACGAGATTGAACAAGGTATACGTATACCGACGATCGAACCTCGGGCAAGTTCTATACCAACAGACAAAGGGAACTGTATACGGGATTTATTGAATCCTTGACATCGTGGTTCATCCGATGAGATCGTCGTGGAGCAAGTGGGAGCCACCATGGGTATCCAGACCCCGCTGATAGTTATTGGCCGGAGAGGTGTCTCGGTCATGTCTGCGTGTCTCCCGAACCCGTAGGGTCTACACACTTAAGGTTCGATGACGCTAGGGTTATAGGGAATTGTTATACGAGGTTACCGAAAGTTGTTCGGAGTCCCGGATGATATCCCGGACGACACGAGGAGCTCCGGAATAGTCCGGAGGTAAAGATTGGTATATAGGACGGATGGTTTTGGACACTGGAAGTGTTTCGGGCATCACCGGTAACGTACCGGGACCACCGGGACCACCGGAAGTGGCCCTGGGGTCCACCGGAAGTGGCCCCGGGGGTCCACCGGGAGGGGCCACCAGCCCCGAGAGGCTAGATGGGCCAAGTGCGGGAGGGAACCAGCCCCTAGGTGGGCTGCTGCGCCTCCCACACCCAGCCCAAGGCGCAGGTGGTGGGGAGAGGGGGCAACCCTAGGCGCAGGTGGGCCTTAGGCCCACCAGGTGGTGCGCCACACCTCCTCCCACCCTGGCTGCCGTCCCCCCTCCCATCTAGTGGCCGCCGGTCCCTAGGGAGGGAACCCTAGGGGTGGCACAGCCCTCCCCTCCTCCTATAAATAGAGAGGGGTTTTGGCCATTGGGGGACACACTTTTCCCTCTCCCTCGGCGCAATCCTGCCCTTCTTTCTCCTCCTCTTTGACGGTGCTTGGCGAAGCCCTGCCGGGAGGCCTCGTCTCTCCATCGACACCACGCCGTCGTGCTGTTGGAGTTCTTCCCCAACCCCTCCCTCCTCCTTGCTGGATCAAGGTGCGGGAGACGTCACCGGGCTGCACGTGTGTTGAACGCGGAGGTGCCGTAGTTCGGCACTAGATCGGAATCACACCGCGATCTGAATCGCCGCGAGTACGACTCCATCAACCGCGTTCTAGTAACACTTCCGCTTAGCGATCTTCAAAGGTATGAAGATGCTCTTACCCCTCTCTCGTCGCTGGTCTCTCCATAGGAAGATCTGAATATGCGTAGGATTTTTTTTGAATTTATGCTACGTTACCCAACAGTGGCATCCGAGCCAGGTTTTCTATGCGTAGATTCTATGCACGAGTAGAACACAAAAGCTTGTGGGTGATGATTTGTCAATTGCTTGCCGCTACTAGTCTTATTATTTTCCGGCGGTATTGTGGGATGAAGCGGCCCGGACCGACATTACACGTACGCTTACGTGAGACTGGTTCCACCGACAGACATGCACACCGTGCATAAAGGTGGCTAGCGGGTGTTTGTCACTCTAGTCGGATTGGATTTGATGAAAAGGGTCCATATGAAGGGTAAATAGCTTTGGCATATCATCGTTGTGGCTGTCACGTAGGTAAGAAAGCGTTCTTGCTAAAAACCCAAATCAGCCACGTAAAACTTGCAACAACAATTAGAGGACGTCTAACTTGTTTTTGCACGGTTTGACATGTGATGTGATATGGCCAAACTTGTGATGTTGCATGGATGATGTATGAGATGATCATGTTATTGTAATAGGTTTCACGACTTGCATGTCTATGAGTATGACAACCGGCAGGAGCCATAGGAGTTGTCTTAATTTATTGTATGAGATGCAACACCATGTGCTTACTACTTTTACTTCATTGCTAACGGTTAGCTATAGTAGTAGTGATAGTAGTAGTTGGCGTGACGACTTCACGGAGACACGATGATGGAGATCATGGTGTCACACCGGTGACGATGATGATCATGCGATGCCTGAAGATGGAGATCGAAAGAGCAAAGATGATAATGGCCATATCATGTCACTATATGATTGCATTGTGATGTTTATCATGTTTTTCATCTTATTGCTTAGAACGAAGGTAGCATAATAAGATGATCCCTCTTAAAATTTCGAGAACGTATTACCCTAAGTGTGCACCATTGCGAAGGATCGTTGTCTCGAAGCACCACGTGATGATCGGGTGTGATAGATTCTAACGTTCGTATACAACGGGTGTAAGCCAGATTTACACACGCGAAACACCTAGGTTGACTCGACGAGCTTAGCATGTACAAACATGACCTCGAATACAAGAGACCGAAAGGTCGAACATGAGTCGTATGGTTGAATACGATCAGCATGAAGTTGCTCACCATGGTGACTAGTCCGTCTCACGTGATGATCCGACACGGGTTAGTCAACATAGATCACGTATCACTTAGATGACTAGAGGGATGTCGATTTAAGTGGGAGTTCATACTTAATTTGATTAAATGAACTTAGTTGTCATGAACTTAGTCTTAAAGTTGTCTTTATAAATATTGTAGATGGCCAACGTCAACCTCAATTTCAACGCATTCCTAGAGAAAAACAAGCTAAAAGATGATGGTAGCAACTATGCGGACTGAGTTCGCAACTTGAAGCTCATCCTTGAAGCAACTAAAAAGGATTATGTCCTTAATGCGCCGTTAGGTGACCCTCCCGCTCCCGCAGCAGCCCAGGACATTCTGAACGTCTGGCAAACGTGGAGTGATGACTACTCTCTGGTTAGGTGTGGCATGTTATACAGTTTAGAAACGGGGCTCCAAAGGCGTTTTGAGCAACACGGTGCATATGAGATGTTCCAAGAGCTGAAGCTAGTTTTTCAAGCTCATGCCCGTATCGAGAGATATGAAGTCTCCGACAAGTTATTTAGCTGTAAGATGGAGGAGAACATTTCTGTCAGTGAGCACATACTCAAAATGTCTGGGTTACACGGTCGTCTGACTTCACTTGGAGTCAAACTTCTGGATGATGCTATAATTGACAGAATCCTCCAGTCTCTCCCACCAAGCTACAAAGTCTTTGTGCTTAACTACAACATGCAAGGGATGGAGAAGACCATTCTCGAGTTGTACTCCATGCTCAAGTCTGCAGAAGTAGAAATCAAGAAAGAGCATCAAGTGTTGATGGTCAACAAGACCACTAGTTTCAAGAAGGGCAAGGGTAAGAAGAACTTCAAGAAAGACGACAAAGCCGTTGCCGCGCCCGGTAAGCCAGATACTGGGCAGAAGAAAAAGAATGGACCCAAGCCTGAGACTGAGTGCTTCTATTGCAAGGGAAAGGATCATTGGAAGCGGAACTGCCCCAAATACTTAGCGGACAAGAAGGCCGGAAACGTTAAAGGTATATGTGATATACATGTCATTGACGTGTACCTTGCCAGCGCTCGTAGTAGCTCCTGGGTTTTTGATACCGGTGCTGTTGCTCACATTTGCAACTCAAAGCAGGAACTGCGGAGTAAGCGGAGACTGGCCAAGGACGAGGTGACGATGCGCGTCGGGAATGGTTCCAAGGTCGATGTGATCGCTGTCGGCACACTACCTCTACATCTACCGTCGGGACTAGTTTTAAACCTTAATAATTGTTATTTAGTACCAGCTTTGAGCATGAATATTGTATCAGGGTCTTGCTTAATGCGAGACGGCTACTCATTTAAGTCAGAGAATAATTGTTGTTCTATTTATATGAGTGATATGTTTTATGGTCATGATCCACTGGTGAATGGTTTATTTTTGATGAATCTCGATTGTGATGTTACACATATTCATAGTGTGAGTACCAAAAGATGTAAGGTTGATAATGATAGTCCCACATACTTGTGGCACCGCCGCCTTGGTCATATCGGCGTTAAGCGCATGAAGAAACTCCATACTGATGGACTATTAGAGTCTCTTGACTTTGAATCATTTGACACATGCGAACCGTGCCTCATGGGCAAGATGACTAAGACTCCATTCTCACGAATAATGGAGAGAGCAACCGACTTATTGGAAATAATACATACTGATGTGTGTGGTCCAATGAACGTTGAAGCTCGCGGTGGCTATCGTTATGTTCTCACTCTCACCGATGATTTGAGTAGGTATGGGTATATCTACTTGATGAAGCACAAATCTGAGACATTTGAAAAGTTCAAGGAATTTCAGAGTGAGGTCGAGAATCAACGTGACGGAGAAATTAAGTGTCTACGATCTGATCGTGGAGGAGAATATTTGAGTCACGAGTTTGGCACACACCTAAGGAAGTGTGGAATCATTTCACAACTGACGCCGCCTGGCACATCGCAACGCAACGGAGTGTCTGAACATCGTAATCGCACTTTATTAGATATGGTACGATCTATGATGTCTCCTACCGACTTACCGCTATCATTTTGGGGATACGCATTAGAAACTGCATCATTCACTTTAAATAGGGCACCGTCTAAATCCTTGAGACGACACTGTATGAACTATGGTTTGGCAAGAAACCTAAGTTGTCGTTTCTTAAAGTTTGGGGCTGCGATGCTTATGTGAAGAAACTTCAACCAGAAAAGCTCTAAGCCAAAGCGGAGAAATGCGTATTCATAGGATACCCTAAGGAAACTATTGGGTATACCTTCTATCTTAGATCCGAAGGTAAAACCTTTGTTGCCAAGAACGGATCCTTTCTAGAGAAAGAGTTTCTCTCGAAAGAAGTAAGTGGAAGGAAGGTAGAACTTGATGAGATAATTACACCCCCTCTCGAATAGGATAGTAGCGCAGCGCAGGAAGTTGTTCCTGTGGCGCCTACACCAACTGAAGAGGAAGTTAATGATAATGATTATGAAGCTTCGGATCAAGTTACTATTGAACCGCGAAGGTCCACGAGGGCACGCTCCGCACCAGAGTGGTACGGCAACCCTGTAATGGAAATCATGTTGTTAGACAACGGTGAACCTTCGAACTATGAAGAAGCGATGGCGGGCCCGGATTCCAACAAATGACTTGAAGCTATGAAATCCGAGATAGGATCGATGTATGAGAAAAAATCATGGACTTTGGTGGACTTGCCCGATGACCGGCGAGCCATAGAAAATAAATGGATCTTCAAGAAGAAGACTGATACAAACGGTAATGTAACCGTTTATAAAGCTCGACTTGTCGCAAAGGGTTTTCGACAAATTCAAGGAATTGACTACGAAGATACTTTCTCTCCCGTAGCGAAGCTGAAATCAGTCCGAATCATGTTAGCAATTGCCGCCTTTTATGATTATGAAATTTGGAAAATGGACGTCAAAACAGCGTTCCTTAACGAGAACCTTAAGGAAGAGTTGTATATGATGCAACCAGAAGGTTTTGTCGACACTAAGGGTGCTAACAAAGTGTGCAAGCTCCAGCACTCCATCTATGGGTTGGTGCAAGCATCTAGGAGTTGGAACATTCGCTTTAGTGAGGTGATTAAAGCGTTTGGGTTCATACAGGTTTACGTAGAAGCCTGTCTGTACAAGAAAGTGAGTTGGAGCTCTGTAGCTTTCCTCATACTATATGTGGATGACATATTATTGATGGGGAATGATATAGAGATGGTGGAGAGCATAAAGGCCTATTTGAACATGAGTTTTTCAATGAAGGACCTTGGAGAAGCTGCATACATATTAGGCATCAAGATCTATAGAGATAGATCGAGACGCCTCATAGGTCTTTCGCAAAGTACATACCTTGACAAGATATTGAAGAAGTTCAATATGGAAAACTCAAAGAAAGGGTTCTTGCCAGTTTTGCAAGGTATGAGATTGAGTAAGACTCAGTCGCCGACCACAGCAGCAGATAGAGAGAAGATGAGTTATGTCCCCTACGCTTCAGCCGTAGGCTCTCTTATGTATGCCATGCTGTGTACCAGACCTGATATAAACCTTGCCATAAGTTTGGTAGGGAGGTACCAAAGTGATCCCGGTATGGAACACTGGACAACGGTGAAGAATACCCTTAAGTACCTGAAAAGGACTAAGGAAATGTTTCTGGTTTATGGAGGTGACGAAGAGCTCGTCGTAAAGGGTTACGTCGATGCTAGCTTCGACACAGATCCGGATGACTCTAAGTCACAGACCGGATACATATATGTTTTGAATGGTGGGGCAGTGAGCTGGTGCAGCTGCAAGCAAGAAGTCGTGGCAACATCTACATGTGAAGCGGAGTACATAGCTGCTTCAGAAGTGGCTCATGAAGGAATTTGGATGAAGGAGCTCATCACAGACCTTGGAGTGGTTCCAAGCGCGTCGGGTCCAATGACACTCTTCTGTGATAACACTAGGGCCATTGCCATAGCCAAGGAGCCCAGGTTTCACCGAAAGACGAAGCACATCAAATGCCGCTACAACTCCATCCAGGACCATGTCCAGAGTGGAGTAATAGAGATTTGTAAAGTACACACGGATCTGAATGTTGCAGACCCGTTGACTAAACCTCTTCCACGAGCAAAACATGATCAACACCATAATGCTATGGGTGTTCGATACATCACAATGTAACTGGATTATTGACTCTAGTGCAAGTGGGAGACTATTGGAAATATGCCCTAGAGGCAATAATAAAATGGTTATTATCATATTTCCTTGTTCATGATAATCGTCTATTGTTCATGCTATAATTGTATTAACAGGAAACAGTAATACATGTGTGAATAAATAGATCACAATGTGTCCCTAGCAAGCCTCTAGTTGGCTAGCTCATTGATCAATAGATGATCATGGTTTCCTGATCATGGGCATTAGATGTCATTGATAACGGGATCACATCATTGGGAGAATGATGTGATGGACAAGACCCAATCCTAAGCGTAGCACTAGATCGTATTGTTCGTATGCTAAAGCTTTTCCAATGTCAAGTATCTTTTCCTTCGACTGTGAGATTGTGCAACTCCCGGATACCGTAGGAGTGCTTTGGGTGTATCAAACGTCACAACGTAACTGGGTGACTATAAAGGTGCACTACGGGTACCTCTGAAAGTGTCTGTTGGGTTGGTACGAATCGAGATCGGGATTTGTCACTCCGTGTGACGGAGAGGTATCTCCGGGCCCACTTTCTAGAACATCATCATGAGCTCAATGTGACTAAGGAGTTATTCACACGATGACGTGCTACGGAACAAGTAAAGAGACTTACCGGTAACTAGATTGAACAAGGTATACGTATACCGACGATCGAATCTCGGGCAAGTTCTATACCGACAAACAAAGGGAATTGTATTCAGGATTGATTGAATCCTTGACATCGTGGTTCATCCGATGAGATCGTCGTGGAGAAAGTGGGAGACACCATGGGCATCCAGACCCCGTTGATAGTTATTGGCCGGAGAGGTGTCTCGGTCATGTCTGCGTGTCTCCCGAACCCGTAGGGTCTACACACTTAAGGTTCGATGACGCTAGGGTTATAGGGAATTGTTATACGAGGTTACCTAAAGTTGTTCGGAGTCCCGGATGAGATCCCGAATGACACGAGGAGCTCCGGAATAGTCCGGAGGTAAAGATTGGTATATAGGACGGATGGTTTTGGACACCGGAAGTGTTTCGGGCGTCACCGGTAACGTACCGGGACCACCGGAAGTGGCCCCGGGGTCCACTGGGAGGGGCCACCAGCCCCGAGAGGCTAGATGGGCCAAGTGCGGGAGGGAACCAGCCCCTACGTGGGCTGGTGCGCCTCCCAAACCCAGCCCAAGGCGCAGGTGGTGGGGAGAGGGGGCAACCCTAGGCACAGGTGGGCCTTAGGCCCACCAGGTGGTGCGCCACACCTCCTCCCACCCTGGCCGCCTCCCCTCTCCCATCTGGTGGCCGCCGGCCCCTAGGGAGGGAACCCTAGGTGTGGCGCAGCCCTCCCCCCTCGTCCTATAAATAGAGAGGGGTTTTGGCCATTGGGGTACACTGTTTTCCCTCTCCCTCGGCGCAGCCCTGCCCTTCTTTCTTCTCCTCTCTGCCGGTGCTTGGCGAAGCCCTCCCGGGAGACCTCGTCTCTCCATCGACTCCACGCCGTCCTGCTGCTGGAGTTCTTCCCCAACCTCTCTCTCCTCCTTGCTGGATCAAGGTGCGGGAGACGTCACCGGGCTGCACGTGTGTTGAACGCGGAGGTGCCGTAGTTCGGCACTAGATCAGAATCACACCGCGATCTGAATCACCGCAAGTACGACTCCATCAACCGCGTTCTAGTAACGCTTCCGCTTAGCGATCTTCAAAGGTATGAAGATGCTCTTACCCCTCTCTCATTGCTGGTCTCTCCATAGGAAGATCTGAATATGCGTAGGATTTTTTTTGAATTTATGCTACGTTACCAAACATGACGGTGGTTCACACTCCATTCATGGTGCTTTCCGTAAAAGGCTTGCTAAGTACGATGTCAACCATAGAATTGCATCTCCCTATCACCCTCAGTCCAGTGGTCAAGTAGAGCTAAGCAACAGAGAGATTAAACTGATTCTGCAAAATACTGTCAATAGGTCTAGAAAGAACTGGTCTAAGAAGCTCGATGATGCGCTGTGGGCTTATATAACTGCCTATAAGAATCCCATGGGCATGTCTCCGTACAAAATGGTGTACGGTAAAGCATGTCACTTACCTCTTGAGCTGGAGCATAAAGCTTATTGGGCAATCAAAGAGCTCAACTTTGATTTCAAACTTGCCCGTGAGAAGAGGTTGTTTGATATCAGCTCGCTTGATGAGTGGAGAACTCAGGCATATGAGAATGCCAAGCTCTTCAAAGAGAAGGTTAAGAGGTGGTATGATAAGAGGATACAAAAGCGTGAGTTCAATGTAGGTGATTATGTCTTGATATATAACTCTCGTTTAAGATTCTTTGCAGGCAAGCTTCTCTCTAAATGGGAAGGTCCCTATGTTGTTGAGGAAGTATATCGTTCCGGTGCTATCAAGATCAACAACACGGAAGGTAATTGTCTGAGAGTGGTAAATGGGCAGAGAATCAAGAATTATATCTCAGGTACTCCCATAAATGTTGAAACAATATCATCAATACGATAACTCCGGAAGAATGCCTAAGGGATATTTATCAGCCTGTTTCAGACTCCAAAAACGAAGAGGTATGTGTTTCGGTAAGAAAACAGAGTCCAAAACTTTTCCAATAGGAATTTTTCTCCGTTTTGGAATATTTGAAAAAAATAAAAAAATTGGAAGTAGTCCAGAAAGTGCGCGAGGAGGCGACAAGGCTGCACGGCGCGGGCCCACCCCCTGGCCGCGCCGTAAGGGCTTGTGGCCACCTTGTGCGCCTCCCGGACTCTATTTTCGTGCAGGGGACTCCTTCTGGTCTAGAAAAAATCATTATATATACTCCCGGTTGGTCTGACCCCTGCATCATGCAGATTTCCTCTGTTTTTCGTTTCGAGCCTGTTTTCTGCCGCAGATCTAGGTCAAGATGTCTTCTCTGGATTCAGAGGGGGAGAGCTATGTGGCTGATTACCTTGCTAACCCCAAGGTCTATGGGGACTTTGATCCATATGGCTGGACTACTGATGAGGAAGAAGACTATGATCCCAAGGGGAAGGAACAAACAAGTTCCGATGAAGAGGAGGCCCCTCTACCTCAACCTGGACGCACGCATGTGGAGTTCAAGAAGTCGAGCCTCCCTGACTCAAGGAAGAAGTCTAAGACCTTGTTTATCCCTTCTCGTTTCTTGCAGGAGAGTAAGCAGGAACTATGGCAAAGAGTGTTGAAGCTTGAGGAGTAAAATGATGACCTGAGGGAGCAGAACTTTATGCTCAAGTGGAAATTAGACAAGCTCAAGACCGCTTCAACAACAACACCACCATCACCACCAAAGGAAGACAACTGAGCATTGGTATGGGCAATCCCCTTGGCTTGTGCCAAGCTTGGGGGATTTGCCCCGGTATCGTATCACCATCACATCTTTTGCCTTTACCTTTGTTTTAGTTTTCCTTTTCAGTTTTCTCTTTCTCTTTTAGTTTGAAAGTCTTAGTGTTTTAGTCTTGAGTTTTGCTTTGTGTCACCCCCGATGTATTCTTTCTTGTGAGCCATATAATAAAGAGTGTCTTAGTTGAAGGGCTTTGCCTCTTGCCATGATCAAAAGAGTGAGAATAGAACCAAAGCATGAAAGATCATGTAGTGATCTTATGGGAAGTGATGGCTTCACATATAAAAAGGATGAGGATTGAAACTTGTTGAGGGTAGGCAAACGTAGACCTTGGTCATTGTTGCAATTAATAGGAAGTGATAAGGAAGGAGAGGTTCACATATAAATATATCATCTCTGACACCATCTATGATTGTGAACACTCACTAAACTATTACATGCCTAGAAGTAGATGTTGGACAAGGAAGACAACGTAATGAATTGTGTTTGCGTGGCTCTGAACAATGTTATATGATTAGAGACCCCTTAGCATGTGACGATTGTTTCCACCTCATATTAGCCAAAACTCCCGCACCAAGCAAAGATACTACTTGTGCATCCATAAACCTTCAAACCAGTTTTGCCATGAGTGTCCACCATACCTACCTATGGATTGAATAAGACCCCTCAAGTAAGTTGTCATTGGTGCAAGCAATAAAAATTGCTCTCTAATATGTATGGTCTATTAGTGTGTGGAAAACACGCTTTATACAAACCTGTGATGAGGAAGACATAAAAGCGTCAGACTGCATAATAAAGTTCTTTATCACAAGAGGCAATATAAAGTGACGTTCCTCCGCACTAAGAGGACACACATTCAAACCTCAAAAGCGCATGACAACCTCTGCTTCCCTCTGCGAAGGGCCTATCTTGTACCTTTACTTTTTGTCCCTGAAAGAGTCATGGTGATCTTCACCAATTCCTTGTTTTGCCTTTATCTTGGCTAATGTCATATGCTTGGGAAAGATCTATATTCATATGTCAACTTGGAGGTAGGCATTCATGAATTATTATTGTTGACATTACCCTTGAGGTAAGCAGTTGGGAGGCAAAACTATAAGCCCCTATCTTTCTGTGTGTCCAGCTGAAACTTTGATCTCATGAGTACCACGTGAGTTGTAGCAATTGTAGAGAACGAAAGAATGATTGAGTATGTGGATTTGCTTTACAAGCTCTTATTTGACTCTTTCTGATGTTGTGATAAATTGCAATTGCTTCAATGACTAAAGGCTATCGGTTGTTACTTCTCGGTAAGGTTCTTGATCCATGCTTTACTTTGTGAAGGAATTATCACTTTAGCATGAGAGATTATATGTTGGTATTGTTGTTCTGATCTTGATCATGATGCATGCATGTTCGTATCTTGTTTTGTCGACACCTCTCCCCCTAAACATGTAGACATATTTAATGAGCTAGGCTTTCGCTTGAGGACAAGCGAGGTCTAAGCTTGGGGGAGTTGATACGTCCATTTTGCATCATGTTTTCATGTTGATATTTATCGCTTCTTTGTCTGTTATTTCACTTCATGGTACTATTCTTATGCCTTTTCTCTCTTATTTTGCAAGGTTTACATGAAGAGGGAGAATACCGACAACTGGAATTCTGGCCTGAAAGCGGAGCAAAGTTGAGATACCTATTCTACGCAACTCCAAACGCCGTGAAAATCAACGGAGATTTTTTTCCCAATTTATAAAAAATACTGGGCCGAAGAAGTGCCGGAGGGGCACCAGGGGGTGCCCACAAGCCTGCACGGCGCGGCCACCCCCCAGGCCGCACCATGGGGGCTTGTGGGCAGCCCACTGGCCCACCGCCCCCCTCTTTTGCTATATGGAGGGTTTCGTCCAGGAAAAAAAATGAGAAGGGAGCTTTTTCGTGGTTTTGCCGCCGCCACGAGGCAGAACTTGAGCAGAACCAATCTAGAGCTCCGGCAGGACGATCCTCCGGGGAAATTTCCCTCCCGGAGGGGGAAATCATCGCCATCGTCATCACCGACACTCCTCTCATCGGAGGGGACTCGTCACCATCAACATCTTCATCAGCACCATCTCATCTCCAAACCCTAGTTCATCTCTTGTAACCAATCCCCGTCTCGCGACTCCGATTGGTACTTGTAAGGTTGCTAGTAGTGTTGATTACTCTTTGTAGTTGATGATAGTTGGATTATTTGGTGGAAGAGATTATGTTCAGATCCTTGATGCTACTCTTTACACCTCTGATCATGATTATGATTATGCTTTGTGGTTAGTTACTTTTGTTCCTGAGGACATGGGATAAGTCATGCTAATAATAGTCATGTGAATTTGGTATTCGTTCGGTATTTTGATATGTTGTATGTTGTTTTTCCTCTAGTGGTGTTATGTGAACGTCGACTACATAATACTTCACCATTATTTGGGCCTAGAGGAAGGCATTGGGAAGTAGTAAGTAGATGATGGGTTGCTAGAGTGACAGAAGCTTAAACCCTAGTTTATGCGTTACTTCGTAAGGGGCTGATTTGGATCCACTAGTTTAATGCTATGGTTAGACTTTGTCTTAATTCTTCTTTCGTAGTTGCGGATGCTTGCGAGAGGGGTTAATCATAAGTGGGATGCTTGTCCAAGTAAGGGCAGTACCCAAGCGCCGGTCCACCCACATATCAAACTATCAAAGTAACGAACGCGAATCATATGAACATGATGAAAACTAGCATGACAGAAATTCCCGTGTGTCCTCGGGAGCGTTTTTACTCCTATAAGACTTTGTCCAGGCTTGTCCCTTGCTACAAAAGGGATTGGGCCACTTTGCTGCACCGTTGCTACTTTTGTTACTTGTTGCTTGCTACAAATCATCTCACCACACAATCACTTGTTATCGACAATTTCAGTGCTTGCAGATTTTTCCTTGCTGAAAACCACTTGTCAGATCCTTGTGCTCCCCGTTGTGTTCGACACTCTTACTTATCAAAAGGACTACGATTGATCCCCTATACTTGTGGGTCATCACCCTCACACAACTGGATAACATGAGTCTTGTCATCAGTCGGATTGACTTTCTTCACTGACTAAGAACGCACGGTGAAGATAGATTTAAAGAGTCCCCAGTGAGGAGGACACCCCAAGAAACACACAAACAAGGTGATAAAGCAAGAAAGATGCACAATGACATTAGGAGGAAAATGATGCAACTGCGCCCCAAAGAAGTTTAAGAACCCCCGAATGAAAGGATGGGGTGGCAGAGAGAAACCTCTTTTGACGTGGGTCAGGAGGAGAACCCGCTCTCCCTCCCACGGCTCAGGCTCGATCTCATCTCCAGGAAGCCTCCAAGACTTGTCCACCAACATTCCATGCTCGACGAGGTCGAGGAGATCCTCCTTCCGCAGAGTGGATGGGAGGAAATCCCCCTGGATCCAGCCCGGCGACACAGCTTGCTTCTTCGACTTTGCGACGCCCTTCTTCTTCGCCTTCTCCAGCTTGCCGGTCTGCCCTTTCGTCATAGTGGCAGCGGTGAGATTGGTTTCTTCGATTTGCGTTGGTGGCTAAGGAGAAGGATGAGCAGAGGAGAGGAAGAAGACGATGCCGTTCCAAACCCTAGCGCTGGAGACTTTTATAACCAGCCGACTAGGTCACTAGCAAGTGGGCCCTCGACTTATCCCTTCGGAGGCCACCGCGAGATACATGGCGGAGATAGAGGCGGAGGAATCAAGGCGATGGGATCCACTTGATGGTGATTACGTCATCACCGCGTAACGCACGACAACCGAAATTTTCAAATCCCAGAAAATTCAGAGCTGACAGGGTGACTGGTCACATCAAAAGATCCTGTCACACGCGCCGTTTCATTTGCTCACTCGGATCTTCAAATCCACTCAGATATTTTGTACCAAGCAGAATTGATCAAGGCGAATGACGAAGATTACAAACGACATCCAATTTGGCGAAACTTTGAAGAGCATTCAAGTTCAGTCTGCTACATCAAGATTTACAGATGCACCTTCACCACTTGAACCTCGATCCATTCGGGGGCTAATGATGGGGTTATAACCCCAGGGTAGGGACATAGGCCTGACCTATAAGTCCTACCAAAGGGCACCTCATTATTAGCTTAAAGGTCACAAGATACCTACCGACTGGATTAAGACATCCTCTTGTCTAGTCGGTAGAAAAGCACTCAGAGATCATCTTATACTCGACGATTGGATTCCACTCGGTGAAGACCAGAAACTAGTCGACTTAGAAGGCCAAAAGCCACTCCAGCGAGGCTAACGGTCAGACGTTAGACTACTGTAGTTAATGTGATTTATGTCATATGTTACCTGTAACGTATGCATACAATCTCACTTATTACACCCTTGAAGGGTGGACACTTATGAGGGGCATCACACTCTATATAAGCCACCCCTCCCCTCTGGCACAAGGGTTTGCATTCTGGAACACCTGTATTCCACTCGACACAAAAGCTCCAGAGCACCGAGACGTAGAGCTGTTACCTCCACCGTAGAGGGGCTTGAACTCATACAACCTTGTCGTAGCTAGGACTCTGCCCACTACTTTCGTACCCTACACATCTACTGTCAGGCTTATACCCACAACACCTGGAACTCACGATGCACACTTTTCCAAAATGCCGAAGCCTTTTGCTCGGAGCCTATCTTGGGGTCTTGGTCAATGTCTCTCCAACGTTCACAAAGAATTTTATTCTCATTTTGTGTGTATGCTTTGGTCCACTTGTTATTCTTGGCATTGGCTTGGACGGGGAGCTCATCGAACAATGGCTCTCTATCAATGTCCACTTCATCATTGTCTTCGTCAATGCCATAGTCTTTCGGGAACTCGTGATCGAGCGGAAAAGAGTTGCCCAAGCCGAGTTGGTCCTCCATGAGGGGGTCGGGCATGCCTTCACCAAATGAGTACCCATGCCATCTTGGATTTGTGTCTCATCGGGATCGTAAGGGATGCCACGGCCACCACATTTGAAGATGAGGCCCTCCATGAACACGTGGTTGGCCTCATCTTCTGCAACTTGCATTCCGTCGAACAAGTTGTGGGCGTTCTCCATGGCGTTGGCGGCGAGCTCGTGAGGCCATTTCCGCGCACCCACGGAGGACAATCCACCACCCACAGGCCCAACGTTGAGGTCGATGCCCGCATGGGCTAGAGTGTAAGGTGCGACCATGCTCACCTCTGGTGAACTGGAGCCTGTAGAGTAGGACATACAGGAGGTCTACGGGTAGTGCCGCTGAAAGCCGTGTGCCGCCGGCGTGAAGGACATGCACGGCGAGTCCAGAAGTTTGTGACGAAGGGGCGATGAGCTGGTGCTGGCCGCGGTCGCAGCGGCAGCGACGAGCCTATGCTACCAAATGTTTAACCCTAGGATCAACAGGATCTGTCTTGTGGCCTCGCGGACGAGCTGACTGTTCTTCATGATGTTGGGCTCTTTCTCCAAGGCGGCGGCGAGGGAGGAAACGGCCACGACCTCATTCTTGGCTACTTGCAGATGTCAGTGGTTCTTCCTTCTCGACGATTGTTCGACGTGCTCCTCGGGCGTCAGCACCTTCTTTTTCTTGGCCGGCATCGGCCCTTTTCGCCCCGCCGCGGTTCCTGATGGAGGCGAGGGAGGCAAGGTCGGCGGCGGCGGCGAGAGTCAACGTGTCGTCGTCCATGGCGCGCACGGGGAGAGGTGGGCGGGGATTTTTTGGTGGAAATGGTGGTTGTGTGCCACCGACGGGCGGGACAGGGGCAGGAGAAGGACGGGGCGTCTCGCATGCGTCTGTCCCGTGTCCGCATGGACGCAAATCTGGCCCAAATTTGAGCCTCGAATGGTTCACGAGCGGACAAAAAGCGGAGGCGTGTCCGTTTGGGTCGGCGCGTTGGGCTGTGCTTTGTGTGTGCGGCGACCCAAACGGACACGGGCGGACAAGATGGGTCACCCGGTTGAAGTTACTCAATGTTTGGTTCATTGGTAAGCGCTCGCCTTGCCCAGCCAAGCAAGGAAGCCCGTAATTTGGTCCCGGGCAATTTCGCCTTGTTACCCACAATTTCCATTTTTTCGTGAGTGAGACGATTTGGCTAGCCTTCAAAGGTAAGGCAAGCCTTGCCCAACAAGGTCAACGAGCAAAGGAACCAAACGACACTGAAATATAGTTATGAAATAAATAATCCAATTGACAAATATTTGTCGAACATGATGTCATGTAATTTTTAGTCACACTTGACAACATGATTTTCTCATGCTCCTTCCTTCTCGGCAGTTCTGTCTCCATAAAAAGAGGAAGCTTCTCGCTCCTTTGTCACTCCAAGGCACAAAACCACAACACCCTCAGCCCTAACAGCCAAGTCCACCTGTCCACTACCACTCTATCACCGTCAGTGGTGGTCGGCAGCGGCAGCGATGAATGTTGGTTCTGAGAATCAGCCAAGCGCAACTCTAATCCTCTTTTCCTTCACCCTCCATATCCCTGGCCTTTGCTTGGATATAATGAGGCACTTTTCTCCATCTGCTCTCGCTCAGCCCCTCCACCTGTATGCGCCATGCCACCACTCAAGTCTTTCATCCACCAACCCTGCTCCTCCTAGCAACGGTGGTTGTGTTCCTTTTTCAAATCTATAGCTTCCATGATGCACCAGCCAGATCTGCCATATCTCACAAAGGAGCCACGACTACTTGGCTCTGTCGGCGCCCTGTGACAACACTATTCCTATGTGGAGCATATGCCCTTATGTCGTGCGCTCATCTGAGTCTCGTCGTTGCCAGCATTGGCGACTGAGGAAAAATTTAGGAACAAAGAAACAAATTGAGAAGGCCTAACAAATGAAACACAAAATATGAACAAAAGGACTAAGATTGGTAAAGGAAATGAGAAAAATGGTAAAATATTGATGAAAGCCAACAAACGAAGAATGGGAATGAAGGAAATAAACCACAATATATTGCAGTGGCAAAATAAATTAGAATTTAAAAATCAATTGTGTGGAGGTAAATATGCTCTCTCTTTTATGTAACCATAACCTAAAAGGCAAAACAAGGATTGCTAAAAAAATAGGAGGTTCACATTCCATGAGTATAACACCATTATATTATGCCCCTCCCCCAAATAGAATCAAACATGAGGAGATAATCTAGAACAATATTACCCTATTTGGAGTGATTTATTTCTTTTTAGTCGAGGTATATTCAGACACATCATGTGTGTATTGTCATGTTTAAACCTTTTTTGCATTGATGTGGAATACGCCATTTCTTGCCAAATGTAGCCTTTTCCAGATATCAAAATCACACATGCAACTGATATACTGCAAGGCATTCATTACAACTTAGTATTCAGTGAGGTTACTCGTGATATTATTGTGTTGCATGTGTCGTCCTTGTTTAATTTCCATGCGAGGAACGGATACACCATCATGCGAGAGGACATAATTGCACACAGTAATGAGTTAGCCGCTGCGGAGGCCGAGGCCCTAGATTGGGATGCTCAGGTGCTGCAGCAGAAATACTTTCCTGGACGTGATGGCTACTACGAGTGGTGATTACCAAGCTAGGCAAAATCCTAAGCTTGGGGAGTATGTATTTCTCACCGACATTACATTCATGTTCACACACTTCATACAAATTGTCGGTGTTCATCATCTTTCTTTGTATATCCATGTTAGCTTTATTTTCTCACTTTCTTCTTGTGTGTTTCAAAAACTTTAGAAAATAAAAAAAATATTTCTTGCTTCTTTTCGTTTTTTCTTTCCTGTTCAATTAGTTGTACTCTTAAAATAAAGCACAAAAATATTTCCTCTTGCCTGTTGGGAGCTTTACCGTGTATATAATGTTTCTCGTTCTTGTTTTTCCGTAGCTTACCCTTTTTGTTAAGAAAAACAAAAACTCCAAAAATATATCAGCTTGTTTTTGTGAACTTCTTTTCACGTTTGTTGAGTTATAAATGGAGAAGACCACGATGAAAATGTTGAGTGGCTCACATATGCTTCATTGTCGATCTAAAGAAGAGCCAATATTACCATGTCTTCTCCTTTGTTTAAAACTTCCGTGCAGATTCCAGCTTAGTTCACGACACCCTTGCACTTTTATTATTATTACATCATTCGGTCGTGCAAGTGAAAGGCAATAATGACGATATTAGATGAAGTGATCGTGGCAAAGGAAATGGGTATGAGCTCTTCTTGTTTTTCATTTTTGTAAATATGTCGGCTTGTTTGATCTTGATTCAGTATATCATGAGTGAGCGTGTTTGCGATGACAATTATAGATCATATCTTTTCATGTCATGCTTAAATATCTAGGAGTTAATAACAATTTACATTGTGTTTGAGCGTGCATTAAAATGGTTATGATGTGATATGGCAGTATGGTATTTTCCTCTGAGTATTTCGAGTGGTTTAACTTCGCCCATGTGCAAACATGTAGTTGATTCAAACTTCATAATTTTTAAATTTAGAGTACTCATATCCTACTCATACTAGTGCTCAATGTTGATTATTCTCAATGCATGTTCATCACAGTTGTTGCTCTCTAGCTGGTCGCTTCCCAACCTATTTCTAGCCTTCACATGTACTAAGCGGGAATGCTGCTTGTGCATCCAATGTCCTGAAATCAAGTTATTCCACATGAGTCCACCATACCTACCTATAGGTGGTATTACCCTGCCGTTCCAAGTAAATTTGCATGTGCCACCTCTAAAACCTTCAAATAAACATCTAGTTGGTGCACTCATACCGCTCATGGAGCGACGGGGCAATCAGTATCTTCCATTCTAAGTAAGTTACTCTCAAGACGAGCGTTTATTCGATGTCATTGCACATGGGAGGTTGGTAACAAGGGCGTCGAGCCCTGCTTAACCAAAACTAAATCAAAACAAAACTCCTTGGGCAAGATGATATTGTTGGGGAACGTCGCATGGGAAACAAAAAAATTCCTATGCGCACGAAGACCTATCACGGTGATGTCCATCTACGAGAGGGGATGTGTGATCTACGTACCCTTGTAGACCGTACAGCAGAAGCGTTAGTGAACGCGGTTGATGTAGTGGAACGTCCTCACGTCCCTCGATCCGCCCCGCGAACTATCCCGCGATCAGTCCCACGATCTAGTGCCGAACGGACGGCACCTCCGCGTTCAGCACACGTATAGCTCGACGATGATCTCGGCCTTCTTGATCCAGCTAGAGAGACGGAGAGGTAGAAGAGTTCTCCGGTAGCGTGACGGCGCTTCGGAGGTTGGTGATGATCTCGTCTCAGCAGGGCTCCGCCCGAGCTCCGCAGAAACGCGATCTAGAGGTAAAACCGTGGAGATATGTGGTCGGGCTGCCGTGGCAAAGTTGTCTCAAATCAGCCCTAAAACCCCACTATATATAGGAGAGAGAGGGGGGAGCCTTGCCTTGGGGTCCAAGAACCCCCAAGGGGTCGGCCGAGCCAAGGGGGGAAGGATTCCCCTCCCAAACCGAGTCCTACTTGGTTTGGAAGGTGGAGTCCTTCTTCCCTTTCCCACCTCCCCTTTTTTTCTTTTCTCTTTGATTTTCTTCCCAATGCGCATAGGCCTATTTTGGGCTGTCCCACCAGCCCACTAAGGGCTGGTGCGGCACCCCCAACACCTATGGGCTTCCCCGGGGTGGGTGGCCCCCCCGGTGAACTCCAGGAACCCATTCGTCATTCCCGGTACATTCCCGGTAACTCCGAAAACCTTCCGGTAATCAAATGAGATCATCCTATATATCAATCTTCGTTTCCGAACCATTCCGGAAACCCTCGTGACGTCCGTGATCTCATGCGGGACTCCGAACAACATTCGGTAACCAACCATATAACTCAAATACGCATAAAACAACGTTGAACCTTAAGTGTGCAGACCCTGCGGGTTCGAGAACTATGCAGACATGACCCGAGAGACTCCTCGATCAATATCCAATAGCGGGACCTGGATGCCCATATTGGATCCTACATATTATACGAAGATCTTATCGTTTGAACCTCAGTGCCAAGGATTCATATAATCCCGTATGTCATTCCCTTTGTCCTTCGGTATGTTACTTGCCCGAGATTCGATCGTCAGTATCCGTATACCTATTTCAATCTCGTTTACCGGCAAGTCTGTTTACTCGTTCCGTAATACAAGATCCCGCAATTTACACTAAGTCACATTGCTTGAAAGGCTTGTGTGTGATGTTGTATTACCGAGTGGGCCCCGAGATACCTCTCCGTCACACGGAGTGAAAAATCCCAGTCTCGATCCATACTAACTTAACGAACACCTTGGGAGATACCTGTAGAGCATCTTTATAGTCACCCAGTTACGTTGCGGCGTTTGATACACACAAAGTATTCCTCCGGTGTTAGTAAGTTATATGATCTCATGGTCATAGGAATAAATACTTGACACGCAGAAAACAGTAGCAATAAAATGACACGATCAACATGCTACGTCTATTAGTTTGGGTCTAGTCCATCACGTGATTCTCCTAATGATGTGATCCAGTTATGAAGCAACAACACCTTGTTCATAATCAGAAGACACTGACTATCGTTGATCAACTCGCTAGCCAACTAGAGGCTTGCTAGGGACAGTGTTTTGTCTATGTATCCACACATGTAAATGAGTCTTCATTCAATACAATTATAGCATGGATAATAAACGATTACCTTGATACAGGAATTATAATAATAACTATATTTATTATTGCCTCTAGGGCATAATTCCAAGAGTCTCCCACTTTCACTAGAGTCAATAATCTAGTCCCCACATCATCATGCGAATTACATTGTAATAAATCTAACACCCATACATTACTGGTGTTGATCATGCTTTGCCCGTGGAAGAGGTTTAGTCAGCGGGTCAGCTACATTCAGATCCGTGTGCACTTTGCATATATTTACGTCCTCCCCTTCGACGTAGTCGCGGATGAGGTTGAAGCGTCGTTTGATGTGTCTGGACTTCTTGTGAAACCGTGGTTCCTTTGCTAGGGCAATGGCACCCGTGTTGTCACAGAACAAGGTTATTGGATTCAGTGCGCTTGGCACCACTCCAAGATCCGTCATGAATTGCTTCATCTAGACACCCTCCTTAGCTGCCTCCGAGGCAGCCATGTACTCTGCTTCACATGTAGAATCTGCTACGACGCTTTGCTTGGAACTGCACCAGCTTACCACACCCCCATTAAGAATAAATACGTATCCGGTTTGCGACTTAGAGTCGTCTGGATCTGTGTCAAAGCTTGCATCGACGTAACCTTTTACGGCGAGCTCTTCGTCACCTCCATACACGAGAAACATCTCCCTAGTCCTTTTCAGGTACTTCAGGATATTCTTGACCGCCATCCAGTGATCCACTCCTGGATTACTCTGGAACCTACCTGCCATACTTATGGCCAGGCTAACATCCGGTCTAGTGCACAACATTGCATACATGATAGAACCTATGGCTGAAGCGTAGGGGACGGAGCGCATATGCTCTCTATCTTCATCAGTTGCTGGGCACTGAGTCTTACTCAATCTCGTACCTTGTAAAACTGGCAAGAACCCTTTCTTGGACTGTTCCATTTTGAACCTCTTCAAAACTTTATCAAGGTATGTGCTTTGTGAAAGTCCTATCAGGCGTTTTGATCTATCCCTGTAGATCTTAATGCCTAGAATGTAAGCAGCTTCTCCTAGGTCCTTCATAGAGAAACTTTTATTCAAGTAATCCTTTATGCTCTCCAAAAACTCTACGTTGTTTCCAATCAGCAATATGTCATCCACATATAATATTAGAAACGCCACAGAGCTCCCACTCACTTTCTTGTACATACAAGATTCTCCAACCACTTGTATAAACCCAAATGCTTTGATCACCTCATCAAAGCGTTTGTTCCAACTCCGAGATGCTTGCACCAGTCCATAAATGGATCGCTGGAGCTTGCACACCTTGTTAGCATTCTTAGGATCGACAAAACCTTCGGGTTGCATCATATACAACTCTTCCTTAAGGAAACCATTAAGGAACGCCGTTTTGACATCCATCTGCCAGATTTCATAATCGAAAAATGCAGCTATTGCTAACATGATTCTGACGGACTTAAGCATCGCTACGGGTGAGAATGTCTCATCGTAGTCAACTCCTTGAACTTGTGAAAAACCCTTTGCCACAAGTCGAGCTTTATAAACGGTCACATTGCCGTCAGCGTCCGTCTTCCTCTTAAAGATCCATTTGTTCTGAATAGCCTTGCGGCCCTCAGGTAGTACTTACAAAGTCCACACTTTGTTCTCATACATGGATCCTATCTCGGACTTCATGGCTTCTAGCCATTTGTTGGAATCTGGGCCCACCATTGCTTCTTCATAATTTGCAGGTTCATTGTTGTCTAACAACATGATCGATAAGACGGGATTGCCGTACCACTCTGGAGCAGCACGTGGTCTCGTCGACCTGCGTGGTTCGACAGAAACTTGAAGCAGTGTTTCATGATCATCATCATTAACTTCCTCCTCAACCGGCATCGCAACGACAGAGGTTTCCCCTTGCCCCGTGCCACCATCCAGAGGGATGAGAGGTTCGACAACCTCGTCAAGCTCTATCTTCCTCCCACTCAATTCTCTCGAGAGAAACTCCTTCTCGAGAAAAGCTCCGTTTTTAGCAACAAACACTTTGCCCTCGGATTTGAGATAGAAGGTGTACCCAATTGTCTCTTTTGGGTAACCTATGAAGATGCACTTTTCCGCTTTGGGTTCCAGCTTTTCAGGCTGAAGCTTTTTGACATAAGCATCACATCCCCAAACTTTAAGAAACGACAACTTTGGCCTTTTGCCATACCATAGTTCGTATGGTGTCGTCTCAACGGATTTTGATGGTGCCCTATTTAAAGTTAATGCAACTGTTTCTAATGCATAACCCCAAAATGATAATGGCAAATCGGTAAGAGACATCATAGATCGCACCATCTCTAATAAAGTACGATTACGACGCTCGGACACACCATTACGCTGTGGTGTTCCAGGCGGTGTCAACTGTGAAACAATTCCACATTGTCTTAAGTGAGCACCAAACTCGAAACTCAGATATTCACCCCCACGATCAGACCGTAGGAACTTGATCTTCTTGTTACGATGGTTTTCAACTTCACTCTGAAATTGCTTGAACTTTTCAAATGTTTCAGACTTGTGCTTCATTAAGTAGACATAACCATATCTACTCAAATCGTCAGTGAAGGTGAGAAAATAACGATATCCGCCGCGTGCCTCTATGCTCATCGGACCACACACATCGGTATGTATGATTTCCAACAAGTCACTTGCACCTCCATTGTTTCGGAGAATGGAGTTTTAGTCATCTTGCCCATGAGGCATGGTTCGCACGTGTCAAGTGAATCAAAGTCAAGTCACTCCAAAAGTCCATCGGCATGGAGTTTCTTCATGCGCTTTACACCAATATGACCTAAGCGGCAGTGCCACAAAAATATGGCGCTATCATTGTTAACTCTAACTCTTTTGGTCTCAATGTTATGTATGTGTGTATCACTATCAAGATTCAATATGAACAATCCTCTCACACTGGGTGCATGACCATAAAAGATGTTACTCATAGAAATAGAACAACCATTATTCTCTGACTTAAAAGAGTAACCGTCTCGCAATAAACAAGATCCAGATATAACGTTCATGCTCAATGCAGGCACTAAATAACAATGATTTAAGTTCATAACTAATCCTGATGGTAACTGAAGTGAGACTGTGCCGACGGCGATTGCATCAACCTTGGAACCATTTCCCACGCGCATCGTCACTTCATCTTTCGCCAGCCTTCGTCTATTCCGCAGTTCCTGTTTCGAGTTGCAAATATGAGCAACAGAACCGGTATCGAATACCCAGGCACTACTACGAGAGCCGGTTAAGAACACATCAATAACATGTATATCAAATATACCTGATTTTTCTTTGGCCGCCTTCTTATCAGCCAGATACTTGGGGCAATTGCGCTTCCAGTGACCCATACCCTTGCAATAGTAACACTCTGTTTCAGGCTTAGGTCCAGCTTTGGGTTTCTTCGTCGGATTGGCAACAGGCTTGCCGCTCTTCTTCGAATTACCCTTCTTGCCTTTGCTGTTTCTCTTGAAACTAGTGGTCTTATTCACCATCAACACTTGATGCTCTTTACGGAGTTCAGACTATGCGACTTTCAGCATCGCAAACAACTCGCCGGGTGTCTTGTTCATCCCTTGCATGTTGTAGTTCAACACAAAGCCTTTATTTCTTGGCGGCAGTGATTGAAGGATTCTGTCAGTGATAGCTTCTTGCGGGAGTTCAATCCCCAGCTCAGCTAGACGGTTTGAGTACCCAGACATTTTGAGCACATGTTCACTGACAGACGAGTTCTCCTCCATCTTGCAAGCATAGAATTTATCGGAGGTCTCATACCTCTCGATCCGGTCATTCTTCTGAAAGATAAACTTCAACTCCTGGAACATCTCAAATGCTCCATGACGCTCAAAGCGACGTTGAAGTCCCGGTTCTAAGCCATACAAGACTGCACATTGAACTATTGAGTAGTCCTCCTTACGTGCTAACCAAGCGTTCTTAACATCCTGATCAGCCGTAGCGGGTGGTTCATCTCCTAGCGCAGTATTAAGGACATAATCCTTCTTCCCAGCTTGTAAGATTAGCTTAAGATTACGAGCCTAGTCTACAAAGTTGCTTCCATCATCTTTCAACTTAGCTTTCTCTAGGAACGTATTAAAATTCAGGATGACTGTCGCGTGAGCCATGATCTACAACACAAGTATATTCAAAGTGGACTTAGACTATGTTCAAGATAATTAGAGTTTAACTTAATCAAATTATTCGCTAAACTCCCACTCAAAAAGTACATCTTTCTAGTCATTTGAGTGGTTCATGATCCACTTACACTAGCTCAAGTCCGATCATCACGTGAGTTGAGTATAGTTTCAGTGGTAAGCATCCCTATGCTAATCATATCATCCATATGATTCATGATCGACCTTTCGGTCTCATGTGTTCCGAGGCCATGTCTGCACATGCTAGGCTCGTCAAGCTTAACCCGAGTGTTCCGCGTGCGCAACTGTTTTGCACCCGTTGTATGTGAACGTTGAGTCTATCACACCCGATCATCACGTGGTGTCTCGAAACGATGAACTGTAGCAACGGTGCACAGTCGGGGAGAACACAATTTCGTCTTGAAATTTTATTGAGAGATCACCTCATAATGCTACCGTCATTCTGAGCAAAATAAGGTGCATAAAAGGATTAACATCACATGCAATTCATAAGTGACATGATATGGCCATCATCACGTGCTTCTTGATCTCCATCACCAAAGCACCGGCACGATCTTCTTGTCACCGGCGCCACACCATGATCTCCATCAACATGTCGCCATCGGGGTTGTCGTGCTACTCATGCTATTACTACTAAATCTACATCCTAGCAAAATAGTAAACGCATCTGCAAGCACAAACGTTAGTTATAAAGACAACCCTATGGCTCCTGCCGGTTGCCGTACCATCGACATGCAAGTCGATATTATCTATTACAACATGATCATCTCATACATGCAATATATCACATCACATCGTTTGGCCATATCACATCACAAGCATACCCTGCAAAAACAAGTTAGACGTCCTCTAATTTTGTTGTTGCATGTTTTACGTGGTGACCATGGGTATCTAGTAGGATCACATCTTACTTACGCAAACACCACAACGGAGATATATGAGTTGCTATTTAACCTCATCCAAGGAGATCCTCGGTCAAATCCGATTCAACTAAAGTTGGAGAAACTGACACCCGCCAGTCATCTTTGAGCAACGGAGTTACTCGTAGCGATGAAACCAGTCTCTCGTAAGCGTACGAGTAATGTCGGTCCGAGCCGCTTCGATCCAACAATACTGCGGAATCAAGAAAAGACTAAGGAGGGCAGCAAAACGCACATCACCACCCACAAAAACTTTTGTGTTCTACTCGAGAAGACATCTATGCATGAACCTAGCTCATGATGCCACTGTTGGGGAACATCGCATGGGAAACAAAAATTTTCCTACGCGCACGAAGACCTATCATGGTGATGTCCATCTACGAGAGGGGATGTGTGATCTACGTACCCTTGTAGACCGTACAGCAGAAGCGTTAGTGAACGCGGTTGATGTAGTGGAACGTCCTCACATCCCTCGATCTGCCCCGCGAACTATCCCGCGATCAGTCCCACGATCTAGTGCCGAACGGACGACACCTCCGCGTTCAACACACGTACAGCTCGACGATGATCTCGGCCTTCTTGATCCAGCAATAGAGACGGAGAGGTAGAAGAGTTCTCCGGCAGCGTGAAGGCACTCCGGAGGTTGGTGATGATCTCGTCTCAGCAGGGCTCCGCCCGAGCTCCGCAGAAACGCGATCTAGAGGTAAAACCGTGGAGATATGTGGTCGGGCTGCCGTGGCAAAGTTGTCTCAAATCAGCCCTAAAACCCCACTATATATAGGAGAGAGAGGGGGAGCCTTGCCTTGGGGTCCAAGAACCCCCAAGGGGTCGGCCGAGCCAAGGGGGGGAAGGATTCCCCTCCCAAACCGAGTCCTACTTGGTTTGGAAGGTGGAGTCCTTCTTCCCTTTCCCACCTCCCCTTTTTTTTCTTTTCTCTTTGATTTTCTTCCCAATGCGCATAGGCCTCTTTTGGGCTGTCCCACCAGCCCACTAAGGGCTGGTGCGGCACCCCCAACACCTATGGGCTTCCCCGGGGTGGGTGGCCCCCCCGGTGAACTCCATGAACCCATTCGTCATTCCCGGTACATTCCCGGTAACTCCGAAAACCTTCCGGTAATCAAATGAGGTCATCCTATATATCAATCTTCGTTTCCGAACCATTCCGGAAACCCTCGTGACGTCCGTGATCTCATGCGGGACTCCGAACAACATTCGGTAACCAACCATATAACTCAAATACGCATAAAACAACGTCGAACCTTAAGTGTGCAGACCCTGCGGGTTCGAGAACTATGCAGACATGACCCGAGAGACTCCTCGATCAATATCCAATAGCGGGACCTGGATGCCCATATTGGATCCTACATATTATACGAAGATCTTATCGTTTGAACCTCAGTGCCAAGGATTCATATAATCCCGTATGTCATTCCCTTTGTCCTTCGGTATGTTACTTGCCCGAGATTCGATCGTCAGTATCCGTATACCTATTTCAATCTCGTTTACCGGCAAGTCTGTTTACTCGTTCCGTAATACAAGATCCCGCAACTTACACTAAGTCACATTGCTTGCAAGGCTTGTGTGTGATGTTGTATTACCGAGTGGGCCCCGAGATACCTCTCCGTCACACGGAGTGACAAATCCCAGTCTCGATCCATACTAACTTAACGAACACCTTCGGAGATACCTGTAGAGCATCTTTATAGTCACCCAGTTACGTTGCGACATTTGATACACACAATGTATTCCTCCGGTGTTAGTAAGTTATATGATCTCATGGTCATAGGAATAAATACTTGACACGCAGAAAACAGTAGCAATAAAATGACACGATCAACATGCTACGTCTATTAGTTTGGGTCTAGTCCATCACGTGATTGTCCTAATGACGTGATCCAGTTATCAAGCAACAACACCTTGTTCATAATCAGAAGACACTGACTATCGTTGATCAACTGGCTAGCCAACTAGAGGCTTGCTAGGGACAGTGTTTTGTCTATGTATCCACACATGTAAATGAGTCTTCATTCAATACAATTATAGCATGGATAATAAACGATTACCTTGATACAGGAATTATAATAATAACTATATTTATTATTGCCTCTAGGGCATAATTCCAACAGATATGTTGGAGGGCACCCGTGAATTCGGCTAGCCATGGTTGTGTATGGATGGTGGATAGGAGTAAAACTTTACAATTCTGTTTGGGAACCACCTATAATGAGTTTAGCATGGAATATACTGAGAACCTTTGTCGTAACATTGACACTAAAGAACACCACTCAAAAATTATACTTTCAATCATGCTTTAAAAATTGAGCTCTCGCACCTTTGTAAATCAATGCTTCCATCTGTGAAGGGCCTATATATTTTCTTTTATGTTGAGTCATCACCCTCACTAAAAACGCCTGAACAGAGAGCACTATTGTCATTTTTATGCATTGGGTCTAGTCAATATTGATTATGAGTGTGACTAGGATCTTTTCTATTCTGAATTATAATATTTAGCCACTTCTTGAATATGAGAGGTGCTTTGCATTTATGTTTTGTGGTCTAAGAACGGGCTAGCGAGATACCATGACGCCATATTATATCGTGATTGTTTTGAAAAATTGTTCTTATTATTGCTTACTAGTTGGTTATGAATTGCCATGCTTGAATATGATGCTTAAATTATTATCATGGATGTGTTTATTTATGATTTATGCTGAAAACTTGAACACTAGCTCAGCATGTGTATGATAATGAGAATAGAAGAGTTTGTAAAAGTTTTCTTTATCACTTCCAATTTATCAACTAAATAGCTTGAGGACAAGCAATGAGTTAAGCTTGGGGGAGCTCATACATCTCCAACGTATCTACTTTTCCAAACACCTTTGCTCAAATTTTGGCCTCTAATTTGCATGATTTGAATAGAACTAACCCGTACTAACGATGTTTTCAAACACTACCTTGGTGTTATTTTTGTGCAGAAATAAAAGTTCTTAGAATCGAATGAAACTTTTTGTGAATTATTTTTGGGATTTATAAGGATTTATGGAGCGAAGACCCGTCGGAGGGGAAGTGCCATGGGGCCACAAGCCATCACGCACCCAACCCGCGACCTGATAGCTTGTGGGGCCCTCGAGGCTCTTATGACCCTAATTCCAGTCCTATAAATTCATATTCGCCGAGAAAAAGTAGGAGAAAAGTTGTCATCGCATTTTACGAGACAGAGTTGCTGCCACCTCACGTTCTTCCTCCAGAGGGCTGATCTGGAGTCCGTTTGGGGCTCCACAGAGGGGGATTCGTCGCCTTCGTCATCACCAACCCTTCTCTATCAACACCACCATGATGCTCACCACCAGGAGTGAGCAATTCCTTTGTAGGCTTGATGGACAATAGTGGAATTGGATGATATTGATCATGTAATCGAGTTAAGTTTGATATGGCTTGATCCCTAGTATCCACTATGTCATGAGATTGATGTTACTATGACTTTGCTATGCTTAATGCTTGTCACTAGGGCCCTAGTGCCATGATTTCAGATCTGAACCTATTATGTTTTCATGAATATAAGAGTGATTTGGATCCTATCATGCAAGTTATAGTTACCTATTACGTGTCTTGATCCGCATACCCCAAGGTGACAGTAATTGGGATTCTTTCCGGTGATTGTCGTAGTTTGAGGAGTTCATGTATTCACTATGTATTCATGCTTTGTTCTGGTTCTATATTATAAGGAGGCCTTAATGTCTCTTAGTTTTTCCAATAGGACCCCGCTGCCACGGGAGGGTAGGACAAAAGATGACATGCAAGTTCTTATCGCAAGCACGTATGACTATATACAGGATACATGCCTACATTATATTGATGATTTGGAGCTAGTTATGTATCACCCTAGTGTGTAACTATTATATGATCAATGTCATCTAGATCATTATTCATTGTCGATCCACGTGACTACGCATTACATATATTGAATCTTGCTAAGTTACTACTGTTGCTGCTACTGTCACACCTGTTACAAAACTGTTATTGCTACTAATATTACCAAAATTGCTGCAATAATTGTTAGTGTTAATACTATCATTTGATGTATTACTAAATATTTGTTGCAGAAGGATACCCCAAGTGCAGTTGAATTGACAACTCAACTGTTACGACCAATAAATATTTTTGGCTCCCCTTGTGTCGAATCAGTAAATTAGGGTGAAATACTACCCATGAAGACTGTCGCGATCCCCTACACTTGTGGGTTAACAAACCCTCACCAAGGCAGCGTGGCCAGGCAGTAGTGGTAGACGAAGACGTGATGGCGCTCACACAACTGAGCGATGGACACCTTCTGATCATGCCCGACACGGCTGTCGGTGTAAGCGAGGTCGAAGCCGACCACTTTGAACTTGTCATCCCCATCAAGCAACCGCTCCATAGTGTTGTTGGAGTCCTCCACCCTGATTGGGTCATTGGTGTACACCACCATGAGGTCCATCTTCCTCATGTAGGTCTTCACAGGATGCACATCAAACTCCATTGGAGCACCGATGGATATCCTCCATGTATGCGTCATCGAGGGTGTGCTTATTGTGTTGTGGCACGATCGAAAGCATGAAGAGATTATGGTTAATGGACAGGGGTATAAATGGGGGACGGACTCCTAGAAAACCGACACGTCATGATTCAGTTGCGGAGCACGTAACTACATGGGGCGGCATGCGTGGCGCAGCCGCATTCATATGGAACCCCAAATGTGATCGTCGACAAGCCCCAACTGCTGGCAGAGCGTGCGCGGAGGGGCACAAGAGCATAGCAGGCGGAGGGACGCGAGAGCAGAGTGTCAGGAAGAACGCGAGGTTGAACCATACCATTTTGTACTTGTCCTCATCAAGCAACAAGTCCATAACATTGGAGTTCTCCACCCATGTCAGATTGGTTGGTGTACGCCACCGAGAGCCCCATATGTGAACCTTTTGTGTGTGTCCACTACGGCATGCATGGTGAATTGGTGCTTGTCGTTGTCAGCCACATGGGGTTCCATTAGGGCCGCAAAGGATACCCTCGGTCGTGGTTGTGGTCCCTAAGGTTTAGATATTAATCATCAGTTGCATATTAAGGTCCAGATATTAATCGTCAATTGCATACTATGGAAAATAGTACTACCAAAATACGAGTCTCGTATGATGCCATTTGAATGATTGTATCACAAATGATAGAAATAGTACAAAGATTAAAATTCCAACATTACAAGGCTCAAATTCGAAGATTAGAAGTTTCAAACTGATAATAGAAATGAATTTCAGCTTATGCAGAAACTTTGTCATGCAGCTCTAGACGCACGTGTTGATCAACTGAACATGAACATATGAGAGGTTAATCTTGATATTACAACTAGTTTCGCAACTTTAATATTTTTGCAAAGGGATCTGCCACTGGCATGTCATGTATGGGGTTGACATAAGGACTTCAGAATAGTCTGTCAGCTGAAGTTACAAAATGAAGTTGAGCTTCTGCACAGCCTTTTCCATTTTGTCCTAGTCGCTAGAGCTGATCATCAAACCATTATTTTTTGCAGAGTAAATGTAGGGAAATTTCATTATCTTTAGCACACTTGCTCTCACAACAAACTGTAGGGTAACGTAGCATAAATTCAAAATTTTCCTACACATATTCAGATCTTCCTATGGAGAGACCAACAATGAGAGAGGGGTAAGAGCATCTTCATACCTTTGAAGATCGCTAAGCGGAAGCGTTACTAGAACGCGGTTGATGGATCGTACTCGCAGCGATTCGGATCGCGGTGTGATTCCGATCTAGTGCCGAACTACGACACCTCCGCGTTCAACACACGTGCAGCCCGGTGACGTCTCCAGCACCTTGATCCAGCAAGGAGGAGGGAGAGGTTGGGGAAGAACTCCAGCAGCACGACGGCGTGGTGTCGATGGAGAGACGAGGTCTCCTGGCAGGGCTTCGCCAAGCACCGGTAGAGAGGAGGAGGAAGAAGGGCAGGGCTGCGCCGAGAGAGAGAGAAAACCGAGTGCAAAACAGCCCCGAAACCTCAACTATATATAGGGGGAGGGGGAGGGGGCGCAGCCCTGAGGGTTCCCACCCCCAATGGGTGCGGCATCCCCCATCTGCGCCAGGAGGGGAGGAGGGGTGTGGCGCACCCCTGGTGGGCCTTAGGCCCACCTAGCGGGCCTTAGGCCCACCTGGCTTTGGGTTTGCCCCCCCTTCCCTCTCCCCTGCGCATTGGGCTGAGTGGGGAGGCGCACCAGCCCACCTAGGGGCTGGTTCCCTTCCCCACTTGGCCCACCTTACCTCCCTGGGTCGTTGCCCCCCTTCGGTGGACCCCCGGGGCCACCTCCGGTTGTCCCGGTACGTTACCGGTGATGCCCGAAACACTTCCGGTGTCCGAAACCATCCGTCCTATATATCAATTTTTACCTCCGGACCATTCCGGAGCTCCGCGTGACATCCGGGATCTCATCCGGGACTCCGAACAACTTTCGGTAACCTCGTATAACAATTCCCTATAACCCTAGCGTCACCGAACCTTAAGTGTGTAGACCCTCCGGGTTCGGGAGACAGGCATACACCTCTCTGGCCAATAACCAACAGCGGGGTCTGGATACCCATGGTGGTCCCACTTGCTCCACGATGATCTCATCGGATGAACCACGATGTCAAGGATTCAATCAATCCCGTATACGGTTCCCTTTGTCCGTCGGTATAGAACTTGCCCGAGATTCGATCGTCGGCATACCTATACCTTGTTCAATCTCGTTACCGGTAAGTCTCTTTACTCGTTTCGTAGCACATCATCGTGTGACTAACTCCTTAGTCACATTGAGCTCATGATGATGTTCTACCGAGTGGGCCCAGAGATACCTCTCCGTCACACGGAGTGACAAATCCCGATCTCGATTCGTACCAACCCAACAGACACTTTCAGAGATACCCGTAGTGCACCTTTATAGTCACCCAGTTACGTTGTGACATTTGATACACCCAAAGCACTCCTACGGTATCCGGGAGTTGCACAATCTCACGGTCGAAGGAAAAGATACTTGACATTAGAAAAGCTTTAGCATACGAACAATACGATCTAGTTCTATGCTTAGGATTGGGTCTTGTCCATCACATCATTCTCCCAATGATGTGATCTCGTTATCAATGACATCTAATGCCCATGATCAGGAAACCATGATCATCTATTGACTAACGAGCTAGCCAACTAGAGGCTTGCTAGGGACACATTGTGATCTATTTATTCACACATGTATTACTGTTTCCTGTTAATAAATTATAGCATGAACAATAGACGATTATCATGAACAAGGAAATATGATAATAACCATTTTATTATTGCCTCTAGGGCATATTTCCAACACAAACAACCTGGTGAATATAATGTCCGGTAATTAAGGTCCCTCGATAGGAGTTCAAAGTAATTTCTGAGAGATGTAGACAGAGGCATTCGATGTGATTGTTATATCGTATCACATTATCCACTACTTGACCTAACCATATTTGCAAAAGAAGAGAAGGTATTAGTGCTTGGACACACAAGGGACTGATACGTCTCCAACGTATCTATAATTTTTTATGGTTTCATGCTATTATCTTGTCAAACTTTGGATGTTTTGCATGCCTTTTATATATTTTTTGGGACTAACTTATTAACTCAGTGCCAAGTGCCAGTTCCTGTTTTTTCCATGTGTTTGACCCCTTTCAGAGGAGATTTTGAAATGGAGTCCAAACGGAAGAAAATCCCCAAAAAGATCTTTTCCAGAATGGAAGAAGATCGGGAAGCTTGAGAGCCAAGGCAGGGGAGCCTCAGGGGCCCCACAAGCCCCCACCCCGCGGTCAAGGGGGTAGGCCGCGGCCCATAGGCTTGTGGGCCCCCTGACCTAGGGGTTGCGCCTATAAATTCCCGAAAAATCCAAAAAAAAAATCAAGAGATCATCGAAATCACTTTTCCGCCGCCGCAAGCTTCTGTCTCTGCAAGATCCCATATGGGGCATGTTCTGGTGCCCTGCCGGAGGGGGGATTCGGACACGGAGGGCTTCTTCATCAACACCATGACCTCTCTGATGATGCGTGAGTAGTTCACCATAGACCTACGGGTCCATAGCTAGTAGCTAGATTGGTTCTTCTCTCTCTTGGATCTTCAATACAAAGTTCTCCATGATCTTCATGGAGATCTATCCGATGTAATCTTCTTTTGCGGTGTATTTGTCGAGATCCGATGAATTGTGGATTTATGATCAGATTATCTATGAATCTTATTTGAGTTTCTTCTGATCTCTCTTATGCATGATTTCATATCCTTGTAATTCTCTTCGAGTTGTGGGTTTTGTTTGGCCAACTAGATCTATGATTCTTCCAATGGGAGAAGTGCTTGGTTTTGGGTTCATACCGTGCGGTGACGTCACCCAGTGACAGAAGGGGTAGCGAGGCACGCATCGTGTTCTTGCCATCAAGGGTAAAATGATGGGGTTTTCATCATTGGTTTGAGATTGTCCCTCTACATCATGTCATCTTGCTTAAGGCGTTACTCTGTTTGTCATGAACTCAATACACTAGATGCATGCTGGATAGCGGTCGATGTGTGAGAGTAATAGTAGTAAGTGTAGAAAGTATCGGTCTACTTGTCTCAGACGTGATGCCTCGATCATTGCCTTAGATATCGTCATGACTTTGCGCGGTTCTATCAATTGCTCGATAGTAATTTGTTCACCCACCGTGATATTTTCTATTATGGAGAAGCCTCTAGTGAACACTATGCCCCCCAGGGTCTACTCCACACCATACTTTCCGCCTTCAGATCTCACTTTGCAAACAATCTTGAAGGGATTGACAACCCCTTTGAAGCGTTGGGTGCAAGCTTGTTTGTGTTTGCGCAGGTACTCTGGACTTGACGAGGCCCTCCTTCTGGATCGATACCTTGGTTCTCAAACTGAGGGAAATACTTACTGCTCCTGTGCTGCATCACTCTTTCCACTTCAAGGGAAAAACCGACGCAAACCAGAGAAGTAACAAGAAGAATTCCTAGCGCCAAGGAAGAACTTTTGTTGCCGCAACAGAAGAATTCCTGGCGCCGTTGCCCGGGAGGATGAAGTCAAGAACTCATCCAAGTAGGTGTCGCAAACTCATCTCTTGCATTTACTTTGTTTGCTAGTTGTCTCTCGTTTTCCTCTCCCCCACTTCACCAATTTGCCTTTTTCGTTCGCCCTTTTCTCTCGCTTGCTTTCTGTTCGCTTGTGTGCCATGTGCCTTCAATATGCTTGCATCTTCGCTTGCTGAAAATCTAGTGATATGGATCCTCATCCACTTGCTAATCTCTTTAAGAGATCCTCTTATGTGGAACCAATTTCTAGTGAGTTGAGTGCACTTGACTTTCTCTATGGAGTTTTGCTTGAGATGCGTGAATCTGAAAATTGCGAGGAATAAATTTATGAAGTGATTCACGAGGGCTCCTTGGATGAAAAACATGATTGCAATGGTTTCACTATAAATTCTATTAGTGACAATCATGCTAAAAATATGCAAAACCCTAAGCTTGGGGATGCTAGTTTTGATATGACCACTACTTATTGCAATAATCATGATTGGGGTGATGATCTTTATTATGATCTTGAAAATTTGTTTAAACCTCATGATGAATATGATATTTGCAATAATATTGAAAGTGGGTTTGGAGAAGTCATGACTTTAGTTGATTATAATCCCACTATTTTTGAAGAGCGTCAACTTTGCATGCATGTGGATCATGAAAATAATATCCTATGTGATAGTTACATTGTTGAATTCGAATATGATCCCACATGTAATTGCTATGAGGGAGGAAAATATTTTGGTAGAAACTTTCATGTTACCAAATTACCTCTCGTTATGTGGAGATTGCTATTGTCTCTTTCTTCTTCCTTGCATATGGCAACTATTGGTTGTCTTGACAATCTGTTTTCCAATAAAATGCCTATGCATAGGAAGTATGTTAGACTTAGATGTGATTTTCACATGCTTTATGATGCTCTCGTTGTGCTTCAATTCTTGTCTTTTGTGTGAGCATCATTGATTTATCAATGCCTAGCTAAGGGCGTTAAGCAATAGCGCTTGTTGGGAGGCAACCCGATGAATTTATCTTTCTATTTCTGTTTTGTTGCGTCCACACCATCACAATTCTTTTGTGATTGTGTTTTTTGTGTTTCTTTTTGTGTTCGAGCCAAGCAAAACCTTTATGACTAGTCTTGGTGATGGTTGTTTGATCCTGCTGGAAAAGGACAAAAACTTGTCGCTCACGAGATGATTTTTCATTTTTGTTCAGAAAGAGCTTTTGATTTGATTCTTTTTGCTGCTGGTTGATATGCTTTTTTCCCTGGCCGTCGTAATTTTTCAGATTTTGTGAGGTACCAGAAGTATACAAAGTATATAGATTGCGACAGACTGGTCTGTTTTTGACAGATTCTGTTTTTGTTGAGTCGGTTGCTTGTTTTGATGAAACTATGGTTAGTATCGGGGGGTACTAGCCATGGAAAAGTGAGAATACAGTAGCCCAACACCAATATAGATATAATTCAAGTTTGCTACAGTACCAAAAGAGGTGGTAGTTTGTTTTCTTGTGCTAATGTTATCACGAGTTTCTGTTTAAGTTTTGTGTTGTGAAGTTTTCAAGTTTTGGGTGATGTTCTCATGGACGATGAGATTAGGAGTGGAAAGAGCTCAAGCTTGGGGATGCCCAAGGCATCCAAAGCCAAATTCAAGGACACCAAAAAGCCTAAGCTTGGGGATGCCCCGGGAAGGCATCCCCTCTTTCGTCTTCAATCCATCGGTAACATTACTTGGAGCTATATTTTTATTCACCAAATGATATGTGTTTTGCTTGGAGCGTCTTGTATCGTAGGAGTCTTTTCTTTTTGTTATGTCACAATCATCCTTGCTTCACACCTTTTTGAGAGAGAGACATGTACTCATCGTGATTTTGCTAGAATGTTCATAGTGCTTCACTTATATCTTTTGAGCTAGATAGTTTTGCTCTAGTGCTTCACTTATATCCTTTAGAGCACGTCGGTGCGTGATTTGGTTGTTGGCTTATGCTATGAAAGTAGTCCCAAATGTGATAGGTACCCAAAGAGGATGCAAAAAACTCCATCTTCATGTGCATTGAGTAGAAAGAGAAGTTTTGATTCCTCTCAATTAGTTTTGAGACGTGGATTTGGCAATATTAAGAGTTATGTTAGTAGGGTGTTGTGAATCTAGAAATACTTGTGTTTAAGTTAGTGATTCCCGTAGCATGCACGTATGTTGAACCGCTATGTTAGGAAGTCGGAGCATAATTGATCTATTTATTGTCATCCTTTGTGTTGAGGTCAGGATCGCGCGATGGCCATGTTCTTCATGATTGAAAGCTTCTTGCTTTGTCACTACCATATGCTAGTGGGAATCTTCATTATATAACTTGGCTTGTATATTCCAACGATGGGCTTCCTCAAAATTACCCTAGGTCTTCGTGAGCAAGCAAGTTGGATGCACACCCACTAGTCATCCTTTTGAGCTTTCACATACTTATAGCTCTAGTGCATCTCTTGTATGGCAATCCCTACTCATTCACATTGATATCTATTAATGGGCATCTCCATAGCCTATTGATACGCCGAGTCAATGTGACTATCTCCTCCCTTTTTGTCTCACAACCACCACCACACTCTATTTCGCCTATAGTGCTATATCCATGGCTCACGCTCATGTATTGCGTGATAGTTATAAAAAGTTTGAGAAAGTAAGAGTGCGAAAACAATTACTTGGCCAATACCGGGGTTGTGCATGATTTACATTAGTTGTGTGAGGATGATGGAGCCTAGCCAGACTATATGATTTTGTAGGGATAACTTTCTTTGGCCTTGTTATTTTGAAAGTTCACGATTACTTTGCTAGTTTGCTTGAAGTATTATTGTTTTCATGTCAATAGGAAACTATTGTTTCGAATCTTACGGATCTAAACATTCATGTCACGTGAAAGAAGTTGCAAAGGACAACTATGCTAGGTAGCATTCCACATCAAAAATTCGTTCTTTATCACTTCCCTACTCGAGGACGAGCAGGAGTTAAGCTTGGGGATGCTTGATACGTCTCCAACGTATCTATAATTTTTGAGGGTTTCATGCTATTATCTTGTCAAATTTTGGATGTTTTGCATGCCTTTTATATATTTTTTGGGACTACCTTATTAACTCAGTGCCAAGTGCCAGTTCCTGTTTTTTCCATGTTTTTGACCCCTTTCAGAGGAGATTTTGAAACAGAGTCCAAACAGAAGAAAATCCCCGAAAAGATTTTTTCCAGAACGGAAGAAGATCGGGAAGCTTGAGAGCCAAGGTTGGGGAGCCTCAGGGGCCCCACAAGGCCCCACCCCGTGGCTAGGGGGTAGGCTGCAGCCCACAGGCCTGTGGGCCCCCTGAGCGCCCCCGAACCTAGGGGTTGCGCTTATAAGTTCCCTAAAAATCCCAAAAAAAGAGATCATCGAAATCACTTTTCCGCCGCCGCAAGCTTCTGTCTCCACAAGATCCCATCTGGGGCACGTTCCGGTGCCCTGCCGGAGGGGGGATTCGGACACGGAGGGCTTCTTCATCAACACCATGACCTCTCCGATGATGCGTGAGTAGTTCACCATAGACCTACGGGTCCATAGCTAGTATCTAGATGGCTTCTTCTCTCTCTTGGATCTTCAATACAAAGTTCTCCATGATCTTCATGGAGATCTATCCGATGTAATCTTCTTTTGTGGTGTGTTTGTCGAGATCCGATGAATTGTGGATTTATGATCAGATTATCTATGAATCTTATTTGAGTTTCTTCTGATCTCTCTTATGCATGATTTCATATCCTTGTAATTCTCTTCGAGTTGTGAGTTTTGTTTGGCCAACTAGATCTATGATTCTTGCAATGGGAGAAGTGCTTGGTTTTGGGTTCATACGGTGCGGTGACCTCACCCAGTGACAGAACGGGTAGCGAGGCACGCATCATGTTGTTGCCATCAAGGGTAAAAAGATGGGGTTTTCATCATTGGTTTGAGATTATCCCTCTACATCATGTCATCTTGCTTAAGGCGTTACTCTATTCGTCATGAACTCAATACACTAGATGCATGCTGGATAGCGGTCGATGTGTGGAGTAATAGTAGTAGATGCAGGAAGTATCGGTCTACTTGTCTCAGACGTGATGCCTATATGTACGATCATTGCCTTAGATATCGTCATGACTTTGCGCGGTTCTATCAATTGCTTGACAGTAATTTGTTCACCACCGTGATATTTGCTATTATGAGAGAAGCCTCTAGTCAACACTATGGCCCCCAGGGTCTACTCCACACCATACTTTCCGCCTTTAGATCTCACTTTGCAAACAATCTTGAAGGGATTGAAAACCCCTTTGAAGCGTTGGGTGCAAGCTTGTTTGTGTTTGCGCACGTACTCTGGACTTGACGAGGCCCTCCTTGTAGATCGATACCTTGGTTCTCAAACTGAGGGAAATACTTACTGCTCTTGTGCTGTGATACGTCTCAAACGTATCTATAATTTTTGATGGTTTCACGCTGTTATCTTCTCAACTTTGGATGTTTTGTTTACCTTTTATATATTTTTTGGGACTAACTTATTAACTCAGTGCCAAGTGCCAGCTCTTGTTTTTTCTGTGTTTTTGACTCTTTTCAGATCTGATTTTGGAATGGAGTCCAAATGGAATAAAATCCCCGAAATGATTTTTCCAGAACGGAAGAAGATCGGGAGGCTTGAGGGCAAGCAAGTGGGCCCACAGGGGGCCCACAAGCCCTGTTGTCGTGGCTAGGGGGGAGGCCGCGGCAACCAAGCTTGTGGCCCCCCTGGCGCTCCCCAGCCGTAGGTCTTTGGCCTATAAATTCCCTAAAAATACAGAAAGAATTAGGGCGTCCACGAAAACACATTTCTGCCGCCGCAAGCTTCCGTTTCCACGAGATCTCATCTAGAGACCCTTCCCGGTGCCCTGCCGGAGGGGACTTTGGAGTTGGAGGGCTTCTTCATCAACATCATCACCCCTCCAATGACTCGTGAGTAGTTCACTTCAGACCTATGGGTCCGTAGTTAGTAGCTAGATGGCTCCTTCTCTCTCTTGGATCTTCAATACAAAGTTCTCCATGATCTTCATGGAGATCTATCCGATGTAATCCTCTTTGGCGGTGTGTTTGTCGAGATCCGATGAATTGTGGATTTGTGATTAGATTATCTATGATATATATTTGAGTCTTTGCTGATTTCTTATATGCATGATTTTATACCCTTGTAAGTCTCTCCGAGTCTTGGGTTTTGTTTGGCCAACTAGATCTATGATTCTTGCAATGGGAGAAGTGCTTGGTTTTGGGTTCATACTGTGTGGTGACCTTTCCGAGTGACAGAAAGGGCAGCAAGGCACACATCATGTTGTTGCCATCAAGGGTAACAAGATGGGCTTTGTCGTAGATATGAGATTGTCCATCTACATCATGTCATCTTGCTTAAGGCGTTACTCTGTTCTCATGAACTTAATACACTAGATGAATGCTGGATAGTGGTCGACGTGTGGAGTAATAGTAGTAGATGCAGAAAGTATCAGTCTACTTGTTTTGGACGTGATGCCTATAGATATAATCATTGCCATCGATAACGTCACGACTTTGCGCAGTTCTATCAATTGCTCGACAGTAATTCGTTCACCCACCGTCTACTTGCTTTCATGAGAGAAGCCACTAGTGAACACTACGCCCCCCGGGTCTATTCACACCTATCGTTTCCACTTTCGCTTTTACTTTGCTTTGTTACTTTGTTGCTTTCAGTTCTCACTTGGCAAACAATCTATAAGGGATTGACAACCCCTTCATAGAGTTGGGAGCAAGCTGTTTGTGTTTGTGCAGGTACTTGTGATATTCCTTCACTGGATCGATACCTTGGTTCTCAAAACTGAGGGAAATACTTACCACCACTGTGCTACATCACCCTTTCCGCTTCGTGGGAACACCAACGCAAGGCTCCAAGTCCACAGGGGAATCCTTTGCATATTTGCCTAGGAAGTCCCTAAAGGCGTAGCCGTAGCAGAAGGATTCCTGGTGCCGTTGCTGAGGAGTATCAAGACAAGAACAGTCTCCCGTCAGCACGCTTGTTTCTGGCGCCATTGGTAGGTCTTTTGTTGCAGTAGCAGAAGTATTTCTGGCGCCGTTGTCGGGGAGGGAGAGATCTATCCAAGTAGGTCTCACAAACTCATCTGTTGCATTTATTTTTTTGCCAGTTGCCTCTCGTTTTCCTCTCCACCACTTCACATTTGCCGTTTTCATTTGCCTTTCTCTTTTGCCTTTCTATTTTTTGCCGTTTCCTTTTGCCTTTTTGCCGTTTTCTTTTGCCCGCTTCACTCGCTTACTTCCTGCTCGTTTGTGTGTGGGATAGTCCATCAATGGCTAGACCCAATACTCCAAACGATACCCCTGAGAACGAAGTTCTCAATTTCAGGCAAAATGAGGAAGAAAATTTAAAGGACGCTTGGTACCGGATTTGCAATGCTCAAAGTAGATCTACTCGTAGGCAGTCCACTACCGTTCTTCTTCGCAGTTTTTATGTTGGAATCTCTCCTTGGAATAGGTATATTCTTGATACCATCGTAGGCGGGAATTTTTTGGGGAGCCATACTGTTGACTCCTATGGAGCTATCATGAATTTGGTAGGCTCACCCCCGCTCATGGTTAATGGAACTACCTTAACCTTGGAACACGTGATGCAAAGGCTTGACGCTATTGAAAACAAAATTGCCACCGTTGAACTTATTGTGGGTTTGGATAGAAAGATCCACAATCAAATTACTTAGTACGGATCCAAAGTGGGAAATGTTTTGAAAAATTTAAGGGAGAAGGAACCTATAGTTAATGATTCCTCCAGAATTGGCAAACTAGAAGATGTCATAACCAACTTGGGTTCCACTTTTGCCGCTGTGCAAAATACTCCAAATCTCACTCTCAAAAAGACCGCCAAGTCTGTTTTTGTTCCTAAAGCTAGTGGTGAGTCATCCAATAAAGATGAAGATCTTAAGATGATAAATGATCACACTACTTATGGTTTGAGCACCAAGGATGACTATACGTGATTCCATCACCTTATGCCTAGCTAAGGGTGTTAAACAGTAGCGCTTGTTGGGAGGCAACCCAACAAATCTATCCTTTTTCTTTCTGTTTTGTGTTTTCCACACTTTCATAATTATGTTATGATTGTGTTTTTTGTGTTTCTTTTTGCGTTTGTGCCAAGCAAAACCGTTATGATTAGTCTTTGGGATGATCGATTGGTCATGCTGGAAAAGACAGAAACTTTCTGCTCACGAAAAGAATTTTCACTTTTTTCTGTAAGAGATTTTGAGTTGATTCTTTTTACTGCTGATTGCTATGCAAATTCTTCATACTGTCGTAATGTTTCAGAATTTTTGAAGTACCATAAGTATACGAAGTATGCAGATTGCTACAGACTGGTCTGCTGTTAACAGATTATGTTTTCGTTGTGTTGGTTGCTTATTTTGATGAAACTATGGATAGTATCGGGGGGTATTAGCCATGGAATATTAAAAATACAGTAACCCAACATCAACATAAGTAGAATTTAAGTTTGCTACAGTACCTAAGGAAGTGGTGGTTTGCTTTCTTATACTAATGTTATCACGAGTTTCTGTTTAAGTTTCGTGTTGTGAAGTTTTCAAGTTTTGGGTGAAGTTCTTATGGACAAAAAGATAAAGAGTGGCAAGAGCTCAAGCTTGGGGATGCTCAAGGCACCCCAAGATGATTCAAGGATGCCATAAAATCCTAAGCTTGGGGATGCCCCGGGAAGGCATCCCCTCTTTCGTCTTCAATCCATCGGTAACGTTACTTGGGGCTATATTTTTATTCACCACATGTTATGTGTTTTGCTTGGAGCGTCTTGTATCGTAGGAGTCTTTTATTTTTGTTGTGTCACAATCATCCTTGATGCACACCTAGAGAGAGAGACATGCACTCACCGTGATTTTGTCAAGCTTCACTTATATCCTTTGGTAGACTATTCAGCTCATATGTGCTTCACTTATATCTTTTGAGCTAGTTCATTTTGCTCTATGTGCTTCACTTATATCTTTAAGAGCACGGTGGTGCGTGGCTTGGTAGTTTATCTATGCTTTGAAGTAGTCTCAAAAGGGGTAGTTATCCAAAGGGATACGAAAACTTCCACCTTCATGTGCATTGAATAGTTAGAGAAGTTCGATTCATCTCAACCAGTTTTGAGTTGTGGTTATGGTAATATTGAAGTTATACTAGTAAGGTGTTGTGGATCTAGAAATACTTGTGTTGAAGTTAGTGATTCCCGTAGCATGCACGTATGGTGAACCGCTATGTCATGAAGTCTGAGCATGATTAGTCTATTGATTGTCATCCTTTGTGTGGCGGTCGGGATCGCGCGATGGTTTATACCTACCAACCCTTCCCCTAGTTGTATGCGTTGAATGCTTTGTTTCGATTACAAATAAAACTTTTGCAACAAGTATATGAGTTCTTCATGACTAATGTTGAGTCCATGGTTTAGATCCACTTTCACCTTCCACCATAACTATCTTCTTTAGTGCCGTGCAACTTTCGCCGGTGCACAAAACCTACCATTAGCCTCCCTCAAAACAGCCATCATACCTACCTACTATGGCTTTTTCAAAGTTATTCAGAGATATATTGTCATGCAACTATCACCATGACATGTGGCACCACGTCTACATTGCCATTGCATGATCGTAAGATAGCTAGCATGATGTTTCCATTAATGTCCATGCCATGCTATATCATTGTCACGGTACACTACCGAATGCATTCCATATAGAGTCATCGTTGCTCTAAGTTTTGAGTTGTAGGTGTGATGATCATCATTGATGGAGCATTGTCCCATGTGAGGAAATAAAAGAGGCCAAAGATGCCCACCAAAAAAAAGAGGCCAAAGAGCCCATCCAAAAAAATGAGACAAAAAGAGAGAAGGGACAATGCTACCACCTTTCCACACTTGTGCATATTAAGCACCATGATCTTCATGATTGAGAGTCTCTCATTTTGTCACCACCATATAGCTAGTGGAATTTTTTTCATTTTATAACTTGGCTTGTATATTCCAATGATAGGCTTCCTCAAATTTGCCTTAGGTTTTCGTGAGCAAGCAAGTTGGATGCACACCCACTAGTTTTCTTTAAGAGCTTTCACATACTCTTAGCTCTAGTGCATCATTTGTATGGAAATCCCTCCTCATTCACATTGATATCTATTGATGAGCATCTCCACAGCTCATTGATATGCCTAGTTAACGTGACCATCTTTTCCTTGTTTTTCTTGCAACCTCCACCACACTCCACACCACTTATAGTGCTAAAACCATGGCTCACGCTCATGTATTGCGTGAGAGTTGAAAAAGTTTGAGAAAGTAAAGGTGTGAAAACAATTACTTGGCCAATACCGGGGTTGTGCATGATTTAAATTCGTTGTGCAATGATGATAGAGCATAGCCAGACTATATGATTTTGTAGGGATAACTTTCTTTTGGCCTTGTTATTTTGAAAGTTCATGATTACTTTGCTAGTTTGCTTGAAGTATTATTGTTTCCATGTCAATAGCAAACTATTGTTTTGAATTTATTGGATCTGAACATTCACGTCACATAAGAGGAGTTACAAAGGACATCTATATTAGGTAGCATGAAAGCATCAAAAATTCATTCTTTATCACTTCCCTACTCGAGGACGAGCAGGAGTTAAGCTTGGGGATGCTTGATACGTCTCAAACGTATCTATAATTTTTGATGGTTTCATGCTGTTATCTTGTCAACTTTGGATGTTTTGTTTACCTTTTATATCTTTTTTGGGACTAACTTATTAACTCAGTGCCAAGTGCCAGTTCCTGTTTTTTCTGTGTTTTTGACTCTTTTCAGATCTGATTTTGGAACGGAGTCCAAACGGAATAAAATCCCAGAAATGATTTTTTCCAAAACGGAAGAAGATCGGGAGGCTTGAGGGCCAAGAAAGTGGGCCCACAAGCCCTGTTGCCACGGCCAAGGGGGGAGGCCGCGACAACCAAGCTTGTGGCCCCCCTTGCGCTCCCTTGCCCTAGGTATTTGGCCTATAAATTCCCTAAAAATCCAGAAAAAATCAGGGCGTCCACGAAAACACTTTTCCGCCACCGCAAGCTTCCGCTTCCGCGAGATCTCATTCGGAGACCCTTCCCGGTGCCCTGCCGGAGGGGACTTTGGAGTTGGAGGGCTTCTTCATCAACATCATCACCCCTCCAATGACTCGTGAGTAGTTCACTACAGACCTACGGGTCCGTAGTTAGTAGCTAGATGGCTTCTTCTCTCTCTTGGATCTTGAATACAAAGTTTTCCATGATCTTCATGGAGATCTATCCAATGTAATCCTCTTTGGCGGTGTGTTTGTCGAGATCCAATGAATTGTGGATTTGTGATCAGATTATCTATGATATATATTTGAGTCTTTGCTGATTTCTTATATGCATGATTTGATATCCTTGTAAGTATCTCCGAGTCTTGGGTTTTGTTTGGCCAACTAGATCTATGATTCTTGCAATGGGAGAAGTGATTGGTTTTGGGTTCATACCGTGTGTTGACCTTTCCCAGTGATAGAAAGGGCAGCAAGGCGCACATCGTGTTGTTGCCATCAAGGGTAACAAGATGGGCTTTGTCGTAGATATGAGATTGTCCATCTACATCATGTCATCTTGTTTAAGACGTTACTCTGTTCTCATGAACTTAATACACTAGATGCATGCTGGATAGCGGTCGACGTGTGGAGTAATAGTAGTAGATGCAGAAAGTATCGGTCTACTTGTTTTGGACGTGATGCCTATAGATATAATCATTGCCATTGATAACATCACGACTTTGCACAGTTCTATCAATTGCTCGACAGTAATTCATTCACCCACCGTCTACTTGCTTTCATGAGAGAAGCCACTAGTGAACACTACGGCCCCGGGTCTATTCACACCTATCGTTTCTACTTTCGCTTTTACTTTGCTTTGTTACTTTGTTGCTTTCATTTCTCACTTGGCAAACAATCTATAAGGGATTGACAACCCCTTCATAGCGTTGGGAGCAAGCTCTTTGTGTTTCTGCAAGTACTTGTGATAATCCTTCACTGGATCGATACATTGGTTCTCAAAACCGAGGGAAATACTTACCACCGCTGTGCTACATCACCCTTTCCGCTTCGAGGGAACACCAACGCAAGGCTCCAAGGCCACGGGGGAATCCTTTGCATATTTGCCTAGGAAGTCCCTAAAGGCGTAGCCCTAGCAGAAGGATTCCTGGTGCCGTTGCTGAGGAGTATCAAGACAAGAATAGTCTCCCGTCAGCACGCTTGTTTCTGGCGCCGTTGCTGAGGAGTATCAAGACAAGAATAGTCTCCCATCAGCACGCTTGTTTCTGGCGCCGTTGGAAGGTCTTTTGTTGCAGTAGCATGCTGCATCACCCTTTCCTCTTCAAGGGAAAACCAACGCAAACCAGAGAAGTAACAAGAAGAATTCCTAGTGCCAAGGAAGGACTTTTGTTGCCGTAGCAGGGACCTATTTGATTTGCAGGGTTTCCAAGATCGAACTCCCAACTGGTTAACATTTAACATGAAACGATCATCACCTTGATATAAAGATTCTCCATGCACGAAAAGCCTCTTAGGAATCTGACAACTTAGTCGAGGTCGGGGCTGATAGATTCTAGGCCCAAGACCTTTAGTGTGCACAAATATGGGGTCAACCTTGTCGCAATCATTTTCTGCATGAAAGAGGAACATACATGTTGAATAGAGAAAAATAAATGTTAATTTCAAGAAGGAGAAGAAGGTGGATATTGTACATGGAGGGTTATGGGTCCAACAACAGGTTTAGAGAAGTTGACGGGCGAGTAGCCAAACACTGTCAACTTTGGCGCATAAATGACCTTGATTCTTGTTGGACCTTGTTCATCATCTACAAGTAATCTCTCAAGTAAAGGCACGTCCTCAATGACCATTTGGTGATTCACCTTGTGTGATCTCTTGTTGCAGCACTAGCAATACACACAAATTGTCCAGAGACTCATGGAGGCGATGTGGAGGCTACTCAACCCATTGATCGCCTATATATGAAGGTACTCGAGTGCAATACAACCACGGAGGAGGCGCTCCATGTCATCATTAGGGATGCATACAACAACGAGCTCGAGGTGTTTCAGTCGAGGTAGCAAAAGAGCAGGATCGACGTTAATCTGGGGGAAATGGCACTTCATGAACCTAGCGATGCACAGCGTTGGCGCAAGGCGCAGCGCGATGGGTGACAGCGAGAGCATATGTCCATCATTAAAAGTGAGCTCCTCGAGCTGAACTAGGGCGGTCGATAAGAACCACTCGTCAAGCTTGGCTCGGTCCTTGCTGTTGGAACGCAACTTGCCCATAGTAAGGCCTCTGATTGGGTCATTGTGTGTGCCAAGGATCTGGGACAATGCATCCAAGAGTTTACGATAGCCATTGTAGAGCATGTGCTCATTGATGAGGTCGAGAGGTGCACAAAGCCATAGGAGGCGCCATGGACGACAGGACGGTTGTGCACACACCAACTTTGATAGGGAGGAGGGAGATGATCACTGTCTATATATCGCCAGAGAGGCTGTTGATGAAGTCTAGGACTGTCGAAGGCACTTGTGTTTCTGGCTTAGCCCGCCTCCGCTTGTTGGCAACATCGTCCTCCACCTCTGGAGTATCAGCGGCGGTGACACTTCCTGTCATGCGTAGAGAGTGGGAGGATAGTGATTATGTAGCTAGATCAGGACACAAGAGTAGTGTGTTGGTAATTACAAGTTACTAGCTAGGTAGGAACATATTTAACAGATTCAAAAAATGCAATCCCAATTGGTTGCTAAAATACTACACAATGACTTTAATATTTCTACGCAAGTCAACATGCACATACTAGAAAGAACACTTACTTCCAACAAGTATGGACGGATGATGCCATTGGCGAATTTAGCATTGATCGTATGGCTAGGATCTTTAGGTGCAATGTAATTTTAGTGCCAGCTTTCAGTACATACATCTTAGAAATTTCTGGCCAAAGTTCTATATCAAAATAGGAGTGACGATCTTCATCAAGTTTTACAGAAAAAACGATTGTAAATCCATGGTTTGTGCTCAATATGACATCCCTGGAGTCTTTAGTTATGCAAAATCCAAGATTTAGTGCTACAGTTGTTGTTGCAAAGCGAGGGATGTTGATGACGAGATGATGTATATACTTCTCGCACCTCGTTGGTTATCCCAAGTGGAAGGTTGAGATGTAGTCAGCAACAAGTTTTCCCTCACACGGAAACTGTAAGGTTATCGAACCAGGAGGACTCCTAGGATCAACAAATAGGTGTCTCCCACCCTGGCGCTAGCAGAAGATGTGTACCTGCACACACACAAATAACTTTGCTCCCAACGAGTACATATAGGTTGTCAATCTCTCCGGCCTTGTAGTTTGCAAAAGATCAAAACACAAGCGGGAATAGTAATAGTGATTGCAACGGAAAAGTGAAAACGGTAAATGATGGAGGAGTAAACAATGGTGGTGATATGGACCGGAGTCACATGATGTTCACTAGTGATGTCTCTCTCCCAAAAGACGATAAACAACTATGCTTGGGAAACAAATTACAGTTGGGCAATTGATAGAATTATGAACGCACCGCAATGCTAATTATGCTACTTGAAAGTTAGTGGCTCAATAGTAATGGGCAGTACGCCAAGACAAGTAGATTGCTTATTCATCAGCATCTACTTACTAATCATCCACCTTGAGATATCTATCCAGAACATCTCGCTGGTATTAAGTTGCGAGCCCCACCCAAAGTGTAAACTCAAAGCAACGGACAACTGCATTAATGAACTCTACGTAAGGTAAACAATCCTTGCAACCGTGGTCACAAGCGCCGTTGTTTTCTCCCTAGTGGCAACAATGCATCCCCTAGTCTCATGTTTCTATCACTCAAGCTAGACATCGAGGGGAATGAACCCACAATCATGCATAACGCTCCCTCTTGGAGTTACAATCTACTACTTGACCAAACCAATAAATAGCAACGAAGAACATGCATGAATCACCAAGGAACATAATATAAAAGGATAATCAAATATATAACTCATAACAATCTGAACATAATCTCATAATCCATCGGATCCCAACAAACCGAGCGTAGCAATAGCAAGAGAATTACATAGATGCCTTGATCATGTAGGGCAGCTCACAAGGACTAACCATTGAAGCACAAGATTGGAGAGAAGACATCACATATCTACTGGTCATGGACTCATGGTCCAAGGAGGACTACTCACGGCACGTCGGGGAAGTGTCCATGGTGGTGGAGAAGCTCCCGGAGGTCAATCCTCCCTCCAGCAGGGTGCCGGGAAGAGGTCGCCTGACGCTCCCAATCTCGAAAGCGCTGCGGTGGCGGAACGATGGAGAAATTCGCGATTCTGGATCTGATGGAAGGGTTTTCTCTTGGAGGAGTAAATATAGGCGAAAGGAGGGCACCGAAGGAGGTGGGACCCACCCAGGCGGCCTCTTGGCGCGGCCTAGGGCCAGGCTGTCGTGGGAATAAACCTGACAGTAGAGGTGTAGGGTACGAATGGAGAGGGCAGAGTCCTAGCTACGGCAAGATTGTACGCAAGATGTATGAGTTCAGGCCCCTCTCTTGGAGGTAACAACCCTGCGTCTTAGGTGCTCGGGAGCTCTTGCAGTGTGCTTTTGTGTAATACAGGGGGTGCAAACCCTTGTGCCAGAGGGGAGGGGTGGCTTATATAGAGTGCGCCACCTCTCATCAATACCTCAACATCTTAGGGCTCGATAAATATGAGTTAAAGATATACGTTACTGATAACGTAAGTGGGTAATAAATGCTACTAAAGATCATTGGCTGAATGTGTGTCCGTTGGCCCTCGTGGGTGACTTTTGATCTTCAGTACCGAGTGGAATCCTTCCGAGTGTATATGGGTTGTCGAGTGGATGTAAATATAATCCGAGTGCCTTCATACCGAGTGACTTTTAAGCACCATTTTCATCCAGTCAGAATCTTCTGTCCGACCCTTGGCCTAATAATGAGGTGTCCTTGGGCAGGACATTTAGGTCAGGCCTATGACCCTACCCTAGGTACATATCCCCATCATTAGCCCCCGAATGGATCGGGGTTCGAGTGAGGAAGGGATCCACTTGAGTTCTTCTCTTGGTCCTTTTCCTAGGATTGATAAAACTTCAGGTCGACTAAAATCTTCGTCATTCGCCTTGATCGATTCTGTTCCGAAGTTCGCCCTAGTGATTTCAGATGCTTGGGCTTACTCTGAGTGACTACCGGGATCTTTTGATATGACTGATCACGACGGCAGGTCCGAATCTTACGGGATTTGAAATTTCGGTTTCCGCGTGCCTCACTGTGATGACGCAACTGTCAGGCAAGTGCAGCAACGATGCCTCGATTATTGCACCGTCATCATCGCCACGCGTCACGTCTCCACTGGTAGCGGGGTATGTTTAATCTAGAGGTCCCACCAGTCGGTGACTCAGTCGGTCGCTTATATAAATGCAGTCGTGGCTAGGGTTACGGCTGCACCTTGATCTTTTCTTGCTTCTCTTCCTCCTTTGTCTCGCCAGCCTTGCTCAATCTTATCCTCGCTACCACAGCCATGATGAAAGGCAAAACCTCCAAGCTTGAGCAGCGCCAAGAAGGGAGGCAAGGGTAGAAAGACCGATCGGACTGCAGTGCCGCTAGGGTGGATACAGGGGGATTTTTTCCCGTCCACTATGACGAAGGAGGATGTCTTGGATCTCGTTGAATACGCGATGATGGCGGAGAAATCATGGAGACTGCCACAGGAGGAGCTTGAACCAGCACCTCGTGAGGGGGAATGGGTCCTCCTCCTCACTCATGTTGAGCGAGGTTTTTCTCTAACTCCACACCCTTTCTTTCGCGGATTCCTCTTCCATTTCGGGATTCAACTTCATCATCTTCCTCCCAACATTGTTGCATATCTTTCTGCCTTCATCACCTTGTGTGAGTGCTTCTTGGGCTGCCCTCCTCACTGAAGGTTGTTCAAGAAAATATTTACTGCCCGCTCTCGAACAGTGAAAAAAGCAAATCTTGGGGACACTCGGACAAATGTTATCCAGCTGTGTGGTGGCATAGGGATTCAGAAAAGGAATTGGGGTACTTATCCTCCAATGACCCTCCCTGAATTAGTTAGGAGCTAGCAGTCGTCATGGTTGCACTGCAACGATGTTGCATCCACGAACATGTCGACTGGCCTTCCCCCTTTCACCTTAGATCGTCTGACTGCCCCTAGAACATTGACTATTTTCGAGGATGAAAAGGCAGAAGTGGAGATGTTGGCGGGTGAAGTGATTACTTGGTCAGAAATGGGCTGACTGGTTTAGATCTGCTGGAGACGTTTCTCAATCGGCGCATCCAGCCCCTTCAGGCAAGGGACCATGCCATGTGGCATTACTCTGGCATTGAAGATTCCACTCGGTCGCATCCGGGGGAAGTCGAGGAAGAGACGGTAAGCCAGTGGATCAGAAGCATCATTGGTCCTTGCGACAACCCTGTGGGATCTAGACGAGTCGTGCCATATTCTGTTGAGAATAAGCCGCGGAAGTTGGTATGTTACATCTTTTCTGATTGTATTTATGTCCTTGTCGAGACTGCATATTCATCTGATTGACTCTGCTATCTTTGTGCTTTGCAGGAATAGACCAACGTGCACTCTCTTGTGCCCAACAGGGAGCAGTTTTACCTTGGAGGAGAAAGTGAAGGTGGCAGTGCCGACAGTGAGTATGTTGATGACAACGAAGAGAGCGAAGACGCTTGAGAAGATAGTGAGGAAGAAGAACAATGTCCTCCATGCCGAGAACCACGAACTAAGCAACGCCATGACCCATCAGCTGCACCAAGTAAAACAGTCGCTTTGAGCAACAGAAGTGTGAAGCGGGACCAAGCCGTCGCACCCGACTCTGCGGAGAAGGCTGCAAAACAGCCAAAGCCTGACGCACCGAAACTTCAGAAGGCTTTGCCGTGAATGAGAATCGCCGTGCCAGTTGCCTCAGTGTGAGTGTTTGTCTTTCTCATCTCACCATTATGTCTTTCCAAACTTCTGGTGACCGAGTGCAATTTGTTTGCCAGTGCTGCTACTTCGGTGTCGACTCCTGTCGAGGCGGGAGAAGATCATATGGACTTGGACGTAGTGGATCAGCCCGCACCTCGAGAAGGTATGATAAACATTAGCTTCACTCTGTTTTATATACTGGATGAGGACAGATTTGACCATCACCATTTCCGCTTCGGGTGTCATTTTCTTGGATGACGATCCCGAGCCTCAACATACAGTTGCAGAACAAACTCCTGCTGAGCCAGTTACATATGCACTGGGGATGCCTGTGACGCCTGTGTCGAATGCTCCTCCAGTCGGTTCGGGTGTTGTAGTGATGGCCCCTCTGACTGGATCAACTGTTGTGACGACTATGCAGAGTGCGCCTTTGGTAACCCAAGCTACCCGTGTCGTGATGCCCACTTCTTCATCAGTTGCATTCTCTATGCATCACGTCCCACAGGAGCAGACTGGTACTGCCAAAGAGGCGATGATCTAGTCTGAGCTGATGATGCAATGAACAAAGGAGGTGTTTGAGGCTAGCAAATTGGTGTATGATGCCAACTCGACACTCTAGGCGAACATCCGAGTAAGTTCCACTGTAAGTTATTTTCCGATTGAACCTCGTTTGCCAATCCGATTGAATGTTGTCAATCTTGTCCATCTTGTCAACCTTGCTTTATTGCTTTACACCCACTGGTTTTTTTCCGCATAGTAGTTTATCTTTATTCCAGTGGGGCCACGCTTAGTGAACCCACTGGGTGTAGTCCCCGAGACTGCTGTTGAATGCTTGCATCAGCAGGAGTTTGAAGTTGAGATGTGTGCTCTATTTTTGACTCGGCCAGGTCGGACATGGTCGAGAGTTTTTGTATTCCAGTGGGGGCACTCTTAGTGCACCCACTGGGTGTAGTACCCTAGACCGCTGTCGAGTGCTTGCCTCGACAATGGTCTTAAGTGAGAATGAGTAAATGCATGACTCGGGCAAACTCGTCTGGCCGAGTAGCTTTGTATCCAGTGGGGGCACTCTAAGTGCACCCACTGGGTGTAGTCCCCGAGACTAGTGTCGACCGTCTACGAAGGGAAGTAGTCTGAAGAAATTGTGTGGGTGCGGCGGGCCGCTAATTCAACTGTCAAATGACTTTTATTTTTTTCGCTCAGAAGTAGAAAATAATTGTGTCGAATGACTTGTTTTTCTCCACTCGGAAGTAGAAAAATAACTATGTCCAATGACTTATGTTTTTCCACTTAGAAGTAGAAAAATAACTGTGTCGAATGAAACTTACTTTTCCACTCGGATGTTTTTTAGAAGGCTTGCGAGATTGGGTCACAGTATACCCAGATGGAATCTGAGAAGAACCAACTGAAGCTGGAGTGTGATGCAATGAAAAAGGTGCTAGAAGACAAGGATCTAGTCCTTGCCAAGTTGAAGGAGAAGTCCGAAGCTGATGAACTGAAGCTTGCGGACTTTGATAAGTTGATGGCAGAAAATGAAAAAAAGAAGAAAGAAAGAGATGAGTGGGCAAAGAAGTTTCACTCTATGGCAAAGAGGGGAAATGCCATAGAAAGTTTTGTAAAAGATTTCCTGGCGAAGATGCTTGCGTCCCTCATTGGTATGTTCTCTTTGTCGAGTGAGTCTTTACACTTTTCATTGACTGACATGCAGCTGATGCTTCATTTTTCTTCTTCTACAAAATTGTGTCATGACCTCGAAAAAGAGACCTTCGAGGTGGAGCCATACTTGGACCCCATCAAGTTCCTGTTCCTGATGACTTGGACGTAAACATGCATCACCTCAACTGCCGCCTCGTGGAAGTTCAAGGATACTTCACTCGACTACGATCTGCTATGGGAGGAATCAACAAAGAGCTATGGCCTGAAGATACGTTCCTCGTCGATTTGGAAGCTGTGATGGAGCGCCTGGGTCGGGTTCCTGAGAGAGTCCAAGCGTGGAAGAAATCTGCTGCTCGGTGCGGGGCTGATGTTACTCCTTCTCTCGTCAGGGTCCACTGTAAGGAGGCGAGGGAGGATGTAACACCCTGGTTTTGCCCATTTCTTTTTCTTTGATTTTTATCTGGATTTGCTTTCCTGTGGTTTGATAGTTTTGAAACCTAAAGGGATTACCCTTGATTTCTTTTTCTTAGTGGCTTGCCAATCTTCAAACCACCCCAAGACCTAGCCATTTCCATCTTGAGCCAATCCCAAGATTCTTTTCCATCGGAATATTCCTTTTTCCTTTTAAAGGAATAATCCCGTTTCCCTTGAGTTATGAAGCAACCCCCATTTATATCTCTCCAAAAATTCCCAAATAATTCTCATAAATCTGTTGGGTCATATCTTCCTCAGATATGAAAAACAATTTCCTTCCCATGTTCAAAAATATTTCCCAAAAATTCATTTTCTGATTTTGCCCTATCTGTCAAGTTGTGAAGCAAGTACCCTTTTTATTTTCTTGATTGCTCTCAAAATTTGTGGGCACTCTTTCCTAGCCATATCATTGCCTCATGCCAAACTTCAACTCAACATAGCTACTAAATATTTCTTGGCAAATTTCCAAAGTTTCTGATCCAGAAGAAGCTTTGTGAAGCAAGTTCTAGCTAAGAGTGTTCAAATGAGTTGCCACTTTGCCATCATCTTAATATGCTCAAATAATGCCTCTCCACCAAATTTGAGCATCACACCTTCAACCTTGTCACCATAGCTTCAAATATTTGTCTCTGGTTATTATTTGGATTTGTGAAGCAACTATATTTTATATTGCTCCATAAATTCTGAAATTTTACCAGGACATTCTCCTATCTATGAAACCTCTCTAAACCAATTTGGAGCCCATTTTATTTAGCCAATTAATTCCATTAATTCTTCTAAGTTTCTGTCCAGAGAGATACTGTGTCAAGGAAGTGCTGTAACCCTAAAATATTTATCTCCTCCAATTTTCAGCTTCATCTAAGAAAGTATGTGAGTGCCACATCAAAATCCCTATTCTGGACCAGATTAGCCAGTTCCAAAGCAACCCTATCCAATATTGATCCTGTGCTCCTCAAACTTCACACGATTGTAGTCCCTCCTACCCCAAGACTTCGAGACATAATCTTTTGCTCTTATCTCTTTCCTGTTGACCAAAGTGTCAGTACCAAGTTGGCAACAGCAAACTTGTAGTGACTTTTGCCATCCCCCGAGTGCTCCCTTTGCTGATCCATCACCTCCAGGCTGCCTTGGGGACCAAGGAATCCACCCCAGACAAGGTGTGCCAGCCCCTCTTGTCTCCTCAGCACCAGTGCGCGTGGTGACCATGTTGTTGGCATGCTATTCGCGCGCTCTGTGCAATGGAGCCCTTGGTCTCGTCTGTCTCCTCTTCTCCCTCAGCACCTAGCCATGTCTAGGAGTTTCGTCTCGTTGTCTACTTCCTCCTAGACCCCTCTCCCCCTCCAGATTTTCCCCCTCCGCGTCGCAACGAGCCCCGTTGCTGTTCTGCTCGTGGCTGCCGTTGTCATCTTCTGTTCCGAGCTCTCCCAAAGCTCCCACGAGCTTCTCCGCTCCTCTAGGGACCCCGCAGACATCGGCCCCTTCCTCCGCGCGTCCCCTAGCTCCAGTAAGACGATGGGGATGCCACGGCGGCCGAGCCTATCCGGTGAGATCCCGTGGCTATATATATAGCCCTCTCCGGTCTCGTTTGGGATCACGGGCAGCTCTACCTCTCTCTCCCACATCCCGTCCTGGTCGAACCCATCGCCGGAGTAGGCGTGGTCATGGCTCCCTGCTTGACCGTTGCCGCTGCTTGCGGCCATGGCGCAGTGCAGTCGCCCCGCTGCCCCTCGGCGCCCGTGGTAGGTCCAGGTGGACGAGGCACCTCGCCCTGGTCCCGCTGGTGGCCTCGCCATGGTCAGAGGTGGACGGAGCAGACCAGGAGGAGGAGAGAGAGAAGGGGGCAGGGCCCGCATGTAGTGAGAGAAAGGGGAGTGGATAAGGCGGCCCCACCTTTCACAGAGAAAGAGAGAGGTCAACCCTGGGCCCGCACAGTTTAAGTGGAAACGCCTCGGGAGCCTTTATGCTTTCCTCAAGGGAAAGCGTATTCTCCTTGAGTGCGCGACCAACTCGGCTGCCAAGGACCCGGATGTAAATAAACTTTCCGCAGATCAGTCCCTAGCACCAAAACCTTCATATCTTTTTTACTCGTAGCTCCGATTCCAGTGATTCCAAAGCCCACGTCTTCGTCTCGTTGAGCCTGACAAGATGGTATAATTTCCACCATGTGATCACACGGTGTAAATGACCATGTTACCCTTGCCGTAAACAGCCCCTCCTCCGGGAGAGAACTGTTTCCGGCGATTCTTTCCGCGAGCTTCTCGCGCTTCTTCCCGGTGGTTCCATCATCCTAGGAAAGCCACAACTTTCATTTGCTTCATTGCATTGCAACATTATAGTCTCATCAACTTCTTTAATAATAAATATATATATTGATAGTCTGGAATGTGAGCATGCACTGTCTGAATAAATGAATGCCCTGTTGAGCACAAGACCGTTAGTAACTAATACTTTCACCCACTAATTTACACTATACTGTTGAGCTTACTGTCTATGATTACTTTGTGAACATGGATCAACAATAGTGGCTTGAGCTTATTAATTATCGGATTGCTATGACATCGGAGTGTCAGCTATGACAGATTATTCGGAGGTAAGATACCTAATTGGTTGATCAGAGTGACCTATCCAGGCTCATCAGTGCAACCACATTTGCCGATATGGGACGGCCTTGACTTGAGTTGATCACGTGCTCTTTCACCGGTACTTCCAAAGAGGGAGGTTATGCACGCGTGCTACCTTGGCCCAGTGGGCGGTGATAACCCTGTGAGCCAGTTGAGTTGTTTGTGCCGGCATCCCTGGATGGGATAGTTTAGTTTGACCACGACGGTGGCAGGTGTCATGAGGACACAGGGCCATTGAGGGCAGGACTCCGTGGGAGGATGAATGCCAGTAGTACGATGAAAGAGTCACGTGTCACGCAAGTTTCATTGGAGCAACACTGGTCCACCCGAATGGGTTCACGAGGTTAGTGCTCCATAGTGTGGGTAAAGTGTGCAACCTCTGCAGAGTGTCAAACCGATTCGAATAGCCGAGTCCACGGTATTGGACAGCCCGACCAGACCTCAGTAGAAGGTCAACCATGTGGATGTTAGTAATGATGGAAGAACTCATCTGAGTATGTAACAGTTGGGCATCATGCCGGTGTAACAGTTGGGCATCGTGCCGGTGTAACAGTTGGGCATCGTGCTGGTGTTACAGTTGGGCATCGTGCCGGTGATAAGTCTTGGTATCCGTCTTGAGGATACTCGCTAAAAGTTCTTGGTAAGAACACAAGAGTTGGTATTCCCGAGTACGGTGAGAGTAGCCTGCTATGGTTAGTTTTCTACCACTCCTTTAGTAATAACAACCCTTTACTTAATCTTGATTGCTATGACGTTGTCTTGCCTTAATGCTGATGTTTGTTTTGAGCTTGCGAGTACATTCAAAGTACTCACCTGGCTTGTCATGCCAGTTTGCAGGTCATGCTTTAATTGTTTGATTGTCGAGGATTCCGAGTTGCGAGCTAGGATGCGCATTCCAGCCAGAGTACCTGCGGATTGGAGTTCATCACATCGGTCGTTATTCCGCTGCTAGCGTAGGATTTACCGTAGGCAGGTGTAGTATCGCCTAGGCGATGTAATCCATGTATCCTTGTAATCTTTTCCATAGTAATAAAGAGCTGATTTGTTTTATGCCAACGGTTCCGTATTCCATAAGAGTGGTCCTTGGGTTGGAATACGGGGCGTTCCGGTTTCCTCTAAGCCGGGGTGCCACAGAGGAGAAACTTAAAATGCTCCAAGTAGAAAATACCAAGAAGCTCCGGTTCAAAGATTTTATGGAGACTTTCATCAGTGCTCTGACTCGCATTGGTGATGGAATCGATCTCGATACCTTTGTCGAGCCAGCAAGCCCCGGAGGTCCTTGAAGAAAAAACTGTTGTTATTCCTAAAACTTTAAATTTGCCTCGGTATGCCGAGTGGTCGATGTATCGTTTAAACTTCGTTCAGGTGTTCATCCCGAGTACTTTATGGCTACGCGAATAACTTTGATCCGTGTTGAGCTCTTTTGAATCTATCTGCTTTTGATATTTGCAAGATTTGCTTGGTTTCCTTCGAGTGAATAGATCGCTATTCATTCGGGAAAAACTTTTTGACTTAGGCGATTTGTTCGCAACGAAGTTTCCGAGTGTGAAGTCTTTTTCTCCACTCGAACTATATTTTTACTTAGGTGAATCGTGTCCAGCTAAGCCCCCGAGTGTGAGGATTGCTCTCCACTCGGAATACATTTTGTACTTAGGCAAAGACTGGTTCGCAGCTAAGCGCCCGAGTGAATAGTTTTTATCCACTCGGAAGAGTTTGTTAACTTAGGCAAATCTTGTTCGCAGCTAAGCCCCCGAGTGTGAGGTTCACTCTCCACTCGGAGTACATTTTTGTACTTAGGCGAAGACTGGTTCGCATCTAAGCGTCCGAGTGGATAGTTTTTATCCACTCGGAAGAGTTTGTTAACTTAGGCGAATCTTGTTCGCAGCTAAGCCCCCGAGTGTGAGGATCGCTCTCCACTCGGAGTACGTTTTGTACTTAGGGGAAGACTGGTTCGCAGCTAAGCGTCCGAGTGGATAGCTTTTATCCACTCGGAAGAGTTTGTTAACTTAGGCGAATCTTGTTCGCAGCTAAGCCCCCGAGCGTGAGGATCGCTCTTCACTCGGAGTACATTTTTGGACTTAGGCGAAGACTGGTTCGCAGCTAAGCGTCCGAGTGGATAGCTTTTATCCACTCGGAAGAGTTTGTTAACTTAGGCGAATCTTGTTCATAGCTAAGCCCTTGAGCGTGAGGATCGCTCTTCACTCGGAGTACATTTTTGGACTTAGGCGAAGACTGGTTCGCAGCTAAGCGTCCGAGTGGATAGATTTTATCCACTCGGAAGAGTTTGTTAACTTAGGCGAATCTTGTTCGCAGCTAAGCCCCCGAGTATGAGGATCGCTCTTCACTCGGAATATGTTTTGTACTTAGGCGAAGACTGGTTCGCAGCTAAGCGTTCGAGTGGATAGTTTTTATCCACTCAGAAGAGTTTGTTAACTTAGGCGAATCTTGTTCGCAGCTAAGCCCCCGAGTGTGAGGATCGCGCTTCACTCGGAGTACATTTTTGTACTTAGGCGAAAACTGGTACGCAGCTAAGCCCCTGAGTGTGAGGATCGCTCTCCACTCGGAGTATGTTTTGTACTTAGGTGAAGACTAGTTCGCGGCTAAGTGTTTGAGTGGATAATTTTTTTTCCACTCGGAAGAGTTTGTTAACTTAGGCGAATCTTGTTCGCAGCTAAGCCCCCGAGTGTGAGGATCACTCTTCACTCGGAGTACATTTTTGGGCACGTAGCCACTCGACCGGAATCGACTAAAATTGAAGAATTTATGACTCTGACAAGCAACTTTATTCAACAAACTTCGCCTATTACATCGGATAGACCAGTAATCAAGCATAAAAACGCTTCAGCAGATTCGCATTCCATGCGCGCGGTTCATTTGTCCTCTTCTGAAGATTGTAGAGTCAGTAGGCTCCATTGTTTAACACCTTAGTGATAATGAAAGGCCCTTCCCAAGCAGGAGCTAACTTATGAGGTCATTGTTGATCCACTCTGAGCACCAGATCACCTTCATGAAACTCCCGACTCCTCACATGCCTTGAATGAAAATGCCGTAGGTCCTGTTGATAAACCGTGGATCGAATAAGCGCCATCTCGCATTCCTCCTCCAAAAGATCCACTCCATCTTGACGTGCTTGCTCGACTTCATCTTCTGAATAGAGATCCACTCGGGGTGAACTGTGAAGCAAGTCACTTGGTAGAATGGCTTTGGCTCCATAGACCAGGAAGAAAGGAGTTCGCCTAGTCGACCAGTTCGGTGTTGTCCTCAGACCCCGGAGAACATAAGGTAATTCAGTCACCCAAGCACCTGCGGCATACTCAAGGTCTCGCATGAGTCGAGGCTTTAATACTTGTAGGATAAGACCCTTTGCTCGCTCTGCTTGGCCGTTGGTTTGCGGATGAGCAACAGATGCATAATCCACTCGTGTCCCTTGGTTAGTGCGAAAACGTCTGAACTCGTGAGAGTCGAAGTTTGACCCATTGTCTGTGATGATGCTACGAGGTACTCCATACTAGAATGTAATTTCCTTCACAAACTTGATGGATGTGCGGGCATCCAGCTTCTTGATTGGCTTAGCTTTGATCCATTTGGTGAAATTGTCGACTGCAACGAGCAAGTGTGTGAAACCACTCTAACCTGTCCGGAAAGGCCCGACCATGTCTAAGCCCCAAACAACAAACAACCAAATGAGAGGGATTGTCTTCAGGGCCGATGCAGGTTTGTGAGACAAGTTGGAGTAGAACTGACAGCCTTCACAACGGTCGACGAGGTCTTTGGCCATTTCATTAGCGCGTGGCCAGAACAATCCAGATCGGTATGCTTTGGAAACAATGGTCTGAGAGGACGCATGATCACCACAGGTCCCCGAGTGGATTTCTTCCAGAATCAGTTGTCCCTCCTCAGGAGAGATACACCGTTGAGCTACGCCGGTCACGCTTTCTCTGTAAAGCTGATCACTCATTAGTGTGAAGGCCTTTGACCTGCGGACAATCTGTCTGGCTTCGTCTTTGTCTTCTGGAAACTCTCGCCTTAAGATGTATGCAATATACGACACTGTCCAGTCGGGAGTAATCACCAAAATTTCCATGATAAGGTCAATGACTATTGGAACATCAATTTAAGTCGGATCAGAAGTACTTGTTGGCTGTGGGGGCTCTTCAGTGAAAGGATCCTCTTGCACAGACGGAGCGTGCAAGTGTTCCAAACATACATTACTGGGGATAGGCTTCCGAGTAGATCCGATCTTAGCCAATTCATCAGCTGCCTGGTTCTTCAGTCGGGGTACATGATGGAGTTCTAACCCTTCAAACTTCTTCTCGAGCTTCCTCACTGCATTGCAATAACCTGTCATCGTAGGGTTCCGGACGTCCCACTCCTTCATCACCTGATTGACCACTAAGTCTGAGTCTCCGTAGACCATCAGGCATCGGACACCGAGTGAGATGGCCCTACGCAACCCGTAAAGGAGAGCCTCATACTTAGCTTCATTGTTGGATGAATCAAAGTGGACCTGAAGGACATAATTAAGCTTGTCGCCTTTTGGAGACATCAGTACCACACCAGCACCAGACCCATTTAACATTTTGGATCCATCAAAGAACATAGTCCAATGCGCCGAGTGAATCTGCACAGGCTGTTGCTGTTCCACCCACTCGGCCATAAAATCAGCTAGGGCCTAAGATCTGATGGCTTTCTTTGCTTCAAACTTGATATCCAAATACAACAGCTCCATAGCCCATTTGGCCACTCGGCCCGTTGCATCCCGATTGTGAAGGATCTCTGATAGGGGAGCATCACTAACGACTGCTATGGAGTGATCTTGAAAGTAATGTGCCACTTTCTTTGCTATCAAATATATTCCATAAAGAAGCTTCTAGTAATGGGGATACCTTTGCTTCGAAGGAGTCAACACTTATGAAATATAATAGAGTGGACGTTGAACCTTGTAGGCTTTACCTTCTTCTTCTCTCTCGACAGTCAGGACTGTACTTATGACTTGATTGGTGGCTGCGATGTTTAGGAGCAGTGGTTCTTTGCTGTGCAGAGCAGCAAGCACCGACTGGGTGGAAAGCAGAGCTTTGAGCTCTACAAACGTTGCTTCTACTTCATCATTCCACTCAAATACATCCGACTTCTTCATCAATCGGTACAAAGGCAGTGCCTTCTCACCGTGACGAGATATAAACCGACTCAATGCTGCCAGACATCCTGTAAGTTTCTGCGTGTCATGCACTTACACGGGGCTCTACATTCGGACGATGGCGCCGATCTTCTTGGGGTTAACGTCGATCCATCATTCGGAAACGAGAAAACCGAGTAACTTGCCCCCAGGAACGCCAAAAGTGCACTTAGCTGGATTGAGCTTTATGCCATATTTTCTCAAATTAGCAAATGTTTCTGCCAAGTCAGTCAGTAGGTCGGAACCTTTGCGTGACTTGACAACAATATCACCCATGTATGCTTCAATATTCCGACCGATTTGGTTGAGGAGACACTTCTGGATCATGCGCATGAAGGTTGCACCAGCATTCTTCAGACCGAAAGGCATAGTGATGTAACAGTAACACCCGAAAGGGGTGATGAACGCTGTTTTTATTTCATCTGGGCCAAACACACGGATATGATGGTAACCAGAGTAAGCATCCAAAAAAGACAAACCTCGCATCCCGCAGTTGAATCGACAATCTGATCAATGCGGGGGAGCGGAAAGTGGTCTTTCGGACAAACCTTATTAACGTTTTTGAAGTCAATACACATGCAAAGTGAATTATCCTTCTTGGGAACCATGACAACATTCGAGAGCCACTTGGAGTAGTAAATCTCCCGAATGAATTTGGCTTCCATGAGCTTCACTACGTCCTTGCCGATTGCTTTCCTCTTCTGTGATGCAGATCATCGCAGGCGCTCCCTAACTGGTTTTGCCTTCGTATCCACTCGCAAATGGTGCTCAGCCAGCTCCCTGGGCACACTCGGCATGTCACAGGCTTCCGTGCGAAGATTTCCCAGTTCTCACGGAGGAATTGGATGAGCTCGACTTCCTATTTGCTGTCGAGTGTCGTGGATATGTTGGTTGGAGATGCATTCGTATTAGTCGGATGACCGTTCACTGGCTTGACCTCTCCTGCTGACTGAAGAGCGGACTCAGAAGCTGGCTTCTTAGAACACATTAGGTCAGCCGGGTCGGTGGTCCTCCGGTACTCTTCCAATTCTACTACGGCCATCTGCTGATCTGCAATCTTCGAACCTTGGTGCAAACACTCTTCAGATCTCTGCAGATTGCCAAAAACAGTGATGACCCCTTTAGGGCGTGGCATCTTCATCTTCAGGTACACGTACATGGTCGGTCCATGAAACGTGCATAAGCAAGACGACCCAGAATAGCATGATATGCACTCTGGAAGTCCACCACCTCAAATGTCAGCTTCTCTTTACGAAAATTCTGGCCAGAGCCAAAAACGACATCCAGTCCGATCTGGCCGACTGACTTGGCTTTCTTCCCTGGGATTACTCCATGAAAGGACATGGAACTCTCGCTGAGTCGGGACATCGAAATGCCCATCCCCTTGAGAGTTTCTGCATATAGGATATTGAGCCCACTCCCTCCATCCATCAAGACTTTGCAGAGTCGAAGACCTTTGACAACTGGGTCGACTACCAGAGCCTCGCGACCCGGAGTTGGAACAACAGTTGGATGGTCCGACTGATCAAACGTGATGGGAGTTTGCGACCACTTCAGGTATGTTGGGTGGTAGGTACTGCCATGTTGACCTCCCTGTTGATGACTTTCTGTCGACTTTTGCTTTCTACGTCAGCAAAAATCATCAGAGTTGCATTGACCTTGGGGAAGTCATCTTTTTCTTCATTATCTTCTTCTTCAGGTTCTTTTCCACTCGACTGACCTTTGAACTCTTGGACCAACAATCGGCACTGTCGAGTGGTATGCTTTGGCAATATCAAGTTGCCTTCATCATCTTTCTTCGTGTGAAAAACACACGGCTGATCCAAAACATCTGACTGCATCTTGGATTTCTTCGAAGGGAATGGTGCCTTGGCCTTTCTCTTAAACTTTCCTGCCGCCAGAGTGGCCGCTTCTGATGGGGGTGCATTCTCAGCCTTCCACTTCTCTTTCCGATTGGAATTAGCATCAGTGTTGTCGAATGCTTTACCCTTGTCAACACGAAGGCAGTCTTCTTCTTCCCCGTTTGCATAACGGGTGGCTATCTCCATCGTTTTACTCCTTGACATGTCGCCTGAGCGACCAAACTTCAGATACAGCTCTCAATACCTGACACCTGCCTTGAAGGCACAAACTGCTTGGTGCTCGGTAACATTCTCCATCGTGTGGTGAAGGGTGATCCAGCGCTGGATGTAATCGCGCAAGGACTCACTCAGCTTCTGTATGCAGTGTTGTAACTCAGAAAGGCCAGCAGTACGCTTGCACGTGCCCTCGAAGGTCTTGATGAACACTCAGGCCAGATCTGCCCAGCAATATATACTTGAAGGAGCCAATTGATTCAACCATGCATGGGCCAAGCCGTCCGGCATCAGGGGCAAGTGCTTCATTGCAACATTATCGTTGCCGCCGCCAATCTGTACTGCAACTCGATAATCATCTAACCAAGTCTAGGGCTTGGACTCGCGTGTGAACTTACTGACTCCAGTCGCCAACCTGAAGTTAGGAGGGATATCAGCAGAGCGGATTGCTCTACTGAAACACTCGGGACCAGAAACTGCAGTTCCACTTCCACTCGGTTGATCTTTGTAGAGACTATCCCAGCAGGCTCTACCTCCGTCGATCCTTCTCTGTGCAAGTACATCTCTTGCGTCAATTCCCGGGTTCCGCGGAGGAGAATGCACTCGACGGTGGTCATCACGGTGACGACAAGGGAGAAACTGGTTCCGAACCTGGTCTTTGTGCTGATACTCTCGTTAACCTCCGTCCGTGTGACGCTGGGGTGAACCTGGACTGTATAATGACTGGACTGTCTCCGCCCTTGGCTAAGTGTTGTGCAATCTGTTGACCGACTATGATACAACCGATACTGTTGCTTGAAGCAAAGTGCAAATCTGTTCTAAGCCTCTATCTGCCTCTGAATTTGAAGGCTGGATTGAATATGCTATTTTGGCTGTGGCTGCGACATTAAGTACCGAAGTATGATATACCTCAGTATTGGCGCGATGGTAGCCTGAGAAGAGTTGCCGCTGACACCGACTGGAAGTTTGATGACAACGACGACCGCGTCTAGACGATGGCTTACCAGCCTCGTGCTCGCCGCGACCGAACCCGGGTGGGCTCTCCGCGGATCCCACCATGAAGACCTCTGCTGTTGGGTTGTAGCTCTTGCACTTGGAAGGAACGTCAGACTCGACTGACGCTGAGTGGATCGGGTCCTGAGGAGGTACAACAGGCCCGATGGCTACAACCTGAGGGGTTGACGGGGACAACGCCCGACGAGCCACCGCGTGCTTCACCCACTGTTGGAGTCGAGAGCGACCAAATCGTTTGCGGTGGCGAACAACATAGTGAAGAGACGACAGCGGGGTCGACGGCTGCAGAAGGAGAATGCCGAAGGAGTTTCCACGGAAGTGCACCCTCCATGGACTGGGAGCACCTCAACATCGAGTGGCGCTTCTGGGAGCCATGCTGAGTCAGCGGCAACAAAGATGAGGGCGCCAAAATGGATCTCACCACCCACGAACGAACCGCCGCCGGAAGACATGATGAAGAGTGAAAAATTGCAAACTTGTCGGAAGTCGCTTAGACGCCTGCCCCACGGTGGGCGCCAACTGTTGTGGGAATAAACCTAATAGTAGAGGTGTAGGGTACAAATGGAGAGGGGAGAGTCCTAGGTACGACAAGATTATACGCAAGATGTATGAGTTCAGGCCCCTCTCTTGGAGGTAACAACCCTACGTCTCAGGTGCTCGGGAGCCCTTGCAGTGTGCTTTTGTGTAATACATGGGGTGTGAACCCTCGTGCTAGAGGGGAGGGGTGTCTTATATAGAGTGCGCCACCTCTCATCAATACCTCAGCATCTAAGGGCTCGATCAATATGAGTTAAAGATATACGTTACTGATAACATAAGTGGGTAATAAATGCTACTAAAGACCATTGGTTGAATGTGTGTCCATTGGCCCTCGTGGGTGACTTCTGATCTTCAGTACCGACTGGAGTCCTTCCGAGTGTATATGGTTTGTCGAGTGGATGTAAATATAACCCGAGTGCCTTCATACCGAGTGACTTTTAAGCACCATCTTCATCCTGTCGGAATCTTCTGTCAGACCCTTGGCCTAATAATGAGGTGTCCTTGGGTAGGACATTTAGGTCAGGCCTATGACCCTACCCTAGGTACATATCCCCATCACAGGATGCGCCCATAGCTCACCTGGGAGGCCCCTGGCCCCCCTCTGGAAGCTTCCATTATGCTGATTTTTTAAATATTTTTCTTGGAATTTTTTGGGCTTCGGAAAATTGGGTAAAAACCCGTGGAAAATAGACATCAGCACACAAAAACTGTCACTGGATGCACTGAGTTAGTAGGTTAGTCTAAATATATGTAAAATGATATAAAAGTGTAGCAAAACATATAACAATGTCAGCCAAAAGATCATGGAACAAGCAGAAATTATAGGTACGTTTTGGACGTCTCAACATCCCCAAGCTTAATTTCTGCTCGTCCTCGAGTAGATAAATGATAACACAAATAATTTCGGTGGTGACATGCTAACACACATATAAGAACTTCAAATAAAGAAAGTGAGATATGCAATTCAAGTCAAGACAATAACAAGCAAGAGTCTATATCTAGTATTGAAATTAGCAAAGTAAGAACATAAAGGTGCAAGAGCTCTCGCTGTGCGTGACTCGAATGTCTCCAAATGGTGTTTGCGTGCAAGAAGTGGGAGATGGGTTGAGATCATAAAATATTTTTTAATTGAGAACTCAATCTAATAAACCTCACACTTAGTCTCCTTCTGAATCTTATTTTGACTCATTCCGAGACCACTAGTCACGCACAAGTCAAAATGATCCTCTCCCTTTCGACTTTGAGCACTCATGCAATGGGTGAGCGTAAGCAAGATATGTTGGCACTTAGGATGGCAAATAGAATAATGATGGGGAAGGAAGACAAAAAGGGTGTGAAAGTCTCACATCAATGAGGACAACCATAGGTGAGAGAAAGCCAAATGATAGATATGATGTAAGGAGTAGGGATTGCCATGTAACGGATGCACATATGAGATAAGGTAAGCTCTCCAATGGAACTAGTGGGGGTGCATCCAACTTGTTTGCTCATGAAGACCTAGAGCTCATTTGAGGAGGATCATCATTGGAATATGCAAACCAAGTTCTATAGTGTAAGGGTCCCCGCATAGTTATGCATGAATGATAATCTCTATGTAGTACAAATATAGCAATGGAGTGCGAGTGTGGATCTTTCAAAAGGAATAGTAGTGTTGCCCCATTCTCTTTTTTTTCTTTTTCTTTTTTTTCTCATGGTCTCTTTAGCTCTTTCTTTTTTATCTCTCATTTGTCCTCTCTGGGGTCTTTTAATTTGTCGTCTTTGGGATCTTTTCCTCTCTTAAGGGCAACACTCTATGTTCTACAAGAATAAAAAGAAAATCATCACACTTTATAAGAAGTACTCAACATAAAGACAAGTGAAAACTATCATGATGTATGAAAATGTATGCCTCTGCCAGCGTAGCATGATATGCAATGATACTAGCGCGTCATGTAGCAGTAATAAGGGCAAGGCCCAACTATCATGCGGTTCCTCGATCAAGCAAAAGCATGTATGACATGAAGAGCAAGTCATGAGATGATGGATGTTGCATGGCAATGTATCTGGGAAAGGCTATGGAAATGCCTTAATGGGTAGGTATGGTGGCTGTTTTGAGGAAAGATATAATGAGGCTTATGTATGACAGAGTTTACCATGTTATGGGTTTGGATGCACCAGCGAAGTTTGCACCAACTCTCAATGTGAGAAAGGAAAATGCACGGTACCAAAGAGGCTAGCAAAATATGGATGGTGGAAGTGCCAACAATCGAATACTCACATTAGTCCGAAGAACTCATACACTTATTATCGGTAACTCTCTATCTAGTTAGGAAATTCACAAAGAGACAAGTACCCCGAGGAGGAGTGTTTGGGGGTTTGATTATCCTTGCGCATCCTCGACTCATGGTAACGTGAGGGTATACCCCTCCAGATGTTAGAGATCAATTTAGTAGCTAGAGTTATCAACTAATTTTTATTTTTTGAAAAACACACACATTTTCTAAAATACTACACCTATCACTAATAGGCTCAAGTTCTTGGCACAAATAGTCCAAACATTACTGAAATCAATACCTCAAAACTATTGCAAGTTACTACTATACTTAAATAGCTACCTCAGTTACCTACTCATGCAAGACACACAACTCAGTACAACAAGCCACCTCTCTAAACAAGATAAGCATGATAACTCAAGAGAGTTCCAAAAGCAACCTAAATAATAGCTAGGCATGACAGTAGCTACGAAAAGATAAAGAACACACAAAAAGAATAAGCATGGAAACCTATGTTGTGTTCTAGAGTGGAATGGAGCTTGTTTCTCTCCCAAAAAAGGTAGGCTAGGTTCTGAATTGTTATGAACAACAAGAAAAACTAAAACAAACTAAAAAGTAAAGAGCGGGACGCTCCAAGCATATCACATAACATATGAAGTGATAAAAATATAGCATGGAGATGGACGAACTGATGATTGTTGATAGAGAAGGGGATGCACAGGGGCATCACCAAGCTTAGAAGCTTGAGTCTCCTTGAATCTTTATTGGGGGTGCATGGGGGCATCCCCAAGCTTGAGCACTTGACACTCATGTATCTTCTTTCATCATCTCCCATCGCATACTTGAAAACTCACTTCATACGAAACTCATCATAAGCTGATTAGAGTGTTTAGTACCCTTAATAAAATAATTCATTACCTACTGGAAATAAAGATTTTCATGAAAAGCTATTGTCTCTCATGATTGCCAAAAGGTTTTTGCAAAGGAAAAGCAAGCTTAAGATTTGCAAAATGATGAAAACGCAAAACATGGCAGAATCTGTGAAAACAGAACAACAGGTAGTAAATAATTTTTTCGGGGCAATTCTGCAACTTAAATAAAAAAACTCAGAACAGATGCTAGAAAGGCAATTATATAGAGCATGCCAAAAAAAGTTCAGATAAAAAAGATGATCGGGTGATTTTTGGCGAAGTTTTCCGTCAGGCAGACAAAATCTGTTTGTGGACAGCATGTCACAATTTTTGAACTTTCTTGCAATCGGAGGCTAAAACTTGACACAAAGCTTGAAAATAAAGATAGAATGATGTTGATACAGTAGTAACACACATCAAGACCACTAAAACTGAAAGTAAAAACAAATTGGGTTGCCTCCCTAGAGCTCTTTCTTTATAGCCATAAAGATAGGCTTAAGATTTTAATGATGCTCTCGTAGGAATAAAAGTTGTAGAACAAAAGAGAGCATCAAGAAGCAAATACCAAACACATTTAAGTCTAACATGCTTCCTATGCATAGGAATAGTGCAATAGAATAATTCATTGAAGCACAAACCAATAAGCATAGGAAGGCAAAACAAGTGCAGCATCAAAACCTTCAACATAAAAAGAGGGAACTTGATATTATTGAAATATCTATAAGCATATGTTCCCTTGTCATAATAATTTTCAATGGGATCATGAATAAACTCAACAATATAAGTATCACATAAAGCTTTGTTACCATGATCCACATGCAAAAAGGTACTCTTACTCTCCACATAAGCCTAATCTTTGGGGAGCCCATGGTTAGGACATTTTAGCATTAAAGTTTTCAGTCTCCCCCAAGCTTGAGCTATGCTCTCTCCGTTATGAGGATAGAAATTATAAACATAATTCCTATTCTCATGGACTTCATGAAGAAGATAAACTTTGAGAAAAATAGAGACTGAATCTCTTCCCAATCCCGTAGGTGAAAATCATCTAGTAGCCTATACCATTCCAATGCTTTTCCTTTCAGTGACAAGGCAAATAATTTCCTCATGACTACATCTCTTGTCAAACCTGAAATCTTATACAACTCACAAAGTTCTGTAAGTTTCAACAAATGAATACTAGGATTGACTATTCCATCTCCTGCTAACAATCATTCCTAATTATTTCAATTATCCCAAGTGGTATTTTGAATGGGATACATTATGTAGGTGGAGGAGACTTCTCTACCACGGGTGTGGTAAAGCAGCCTTCCCCAAGCAGCGAGCTAAGAATGCAGTTTTCCATAAGCCTAACTAGTCATGCCAATCATGAAAAGCAAACTAACAAGACTAAAAAGCGAAGGTAAAAGATAGTGCAAAACTCCCCTATCTTGAAGAGTGGAGTCCCCGACAACGGCGCCAGAAAACTCTGCCTGATGATGAGATAATGTATATACTTCTCGCACCTTGTTGGTTACCCCAAGTGGAAGATTGAGATGTAGTCAGCAGCAGGTTTTCCCTCACATGGAAACTGTAAGGTTATCGAACCAGGAGGACTCCTAGGATCAACAAGTAGGTGTCTCCCACCCTGGCGTTAACAGAAGACGTGGACCTGCACACACACAAATAACTTTGCTCCCAACGAGTACAGATAGGTTGTCAATCTCTTCGACCTTGTAGTTTGCAAAGGATCAAAACACAAGCGGGAATAGTAATAGTGATTGAAACGGAAAAGTAAATGAAAACGGTAAATGATGGAGGTGTAAACGATGGTGGTGATATGGACCGGAGTCACATGATGTTCACTAGTGATGTTTCTCTCCCAAAAGACGATAAACAACTATGCTTGGTTAAACAAATTACGGTTAGGCAATTAACAGAATTATGAACACACAACAATGCTAATTATGCTACTTGAAAGTTAGAGGCTCAATAGTAATGGGCAGTACGCCAAGACAAGTAGACTGTTTATTCATCAGCATCTACTTACTAATCATCCACCTTGAGATATCTATCCATAACATCTCACCGGTATTAAGTTGCGAGCCCCACCCAAAGTGTAAACTCAAAGCACCAGACAACTGCATTAACGAACTATGCGTTAGGTAAACAATCCTTGCAACCATGGTCACAAGCACCATTGTTTTCTCCCTTGTGGCAAAAACACATCCCCTAGTCTCATGTTTTTGTCACTCAAGCTAGACATCGAGGGGCATGAACCCACAATCATGCATAACGCTCCCTCTTGGAGTTACAATCTACTACTCAGGCAAAGCAATAAATAGCAAGGGAGAACATGCATGAATCACTAAGGAACATAATATAAAAGGATAATCAAATATATAACTCATAACAATCTGAACGTAATCTCATAATCCATCGGATCCCAACAAACCGAGCATAGCAATAGCAAGAGAATTACATAGATGCCTTGATCATGTAGGGCAGCTCACAAGGACTAACCATTTAAGCACAAGATTGGAGAGAATACATCACATAGCTACTGGTCATGGACTCATGGTCCAAGGAGGACTACTCACGGCACGTCCGGAAAGCATGCATGGCGGTGGAGAAGCTCCCGAAGGTCAATCCTCCCTCCGGCAGGGTGCCGGGAAGAGGTCTCCTAATGCTCCCGATCTCGAAAGCGCCGCGGCGGCGGAATGATGGAGAAATTCACGATTCTGGATCTGATGGAAGGGTTTTTGCTCGGAGGAGAAAATATAGGCGAAAGAAGGGCACCGAAGGAGGTGGGACCCACCCAGACGGCCTTTTGGCGCGGCCTAGGGCCAGGCCGCGCCCACAGGTCGCCTGGGAGGCCCCTGGCCTCCCTCTGGCCCATTTTCTGTGATCTGGAAGCTTCCGTTACACTGATTATATATATTTGTTTCTTGGAATTTTTCGGGCTTCGGAAAATTGGGTAAAAGCTCGTGCAAAATAGACATCAGCAGACAGAAACTCGCACTGGGTGCACTGAGTTAGTAGGTTAGTCCAAATATGTGTAAAATATAAAAGTGTAGCAAAACATATAACAATTTCACCCAAAAGATCATGGAACAAGCAGAAATTATAGATATGTTTTGGACGTATCAAATTAACTGCAATAATTAATAAGATTGTTTAAGAACAGGTAACATGCTAGTATGAGAGTAGTTAAAAGAACAAAACATGAGTTTATATGAAAGGACAACAAATTATAATTAAACATATAATGTAACCATGATGTCATGAAATATATATGAGAGTAAACGAAAGAACGATACATCATTAATTTGCCTAATTTAGAAGAAGAAGAAGAAGACAACGAAGAAGAAGAAGAAAAATAAGGATGTAGCAATATATAGTATAGGTTCAGAAAAGTATAAGCCATGTCAACCGAGGAAGTGTGAAATTGAACATATCGGGCGCTTCATGAAGTCGTTTGGTATGGTGAGATGGAACTCCTCGGCTGTCTGGCGGAGGCTCCATAGCCCTGATGTGTCCTTGCATTATACACTCTATGAATGAAAACCCTCTAATCAACTAGAAGGAACTTTTTCTTTTCTTTTGAAAAGGCGGATAACCCCCGGATCTAGAAGGAACGTGAATCCACGACGTTTTTTGGTTGATTAAAAGGGGAAGACGGACTTGGATAAGAGATGAGCGGAAATATTTAAGTACACTATAGTTACCTACTTCGCCATGGGGGGACCAGTATCGAAGATTCTCCAATCCGACGAGCAGCTACGAGAAACTCAGTGCCAATAAGTTGCGACAAGTGGCAGTGGCAAAATGCGGTGGCATTTGGCAGGGACCGATGGTGGCGACGGGCGTCGAGCTAAGTGGTTGTCGCACGGATAGGCGGTGACATGTAGAGGCTCGAAGGAGTACTGTACGTAGGTGCTACTGGAGATGGGGAGGGAGAGGGCTGGTGAGGGTTTTGTGACATGTGGGTGGTGAGGGTTTTGTGTCCTAGAATAATATGCCTCCAAGGCAATGGTTCATACAGCTAACCGTGTGTGATAAATCATAAATATCACCCCAAGCTATAATGTGCTTCAGAGGCAAAGGTTTACAGACCCAAAAATGTGTGATAAATCGGAAGTATGACTCTAAAAAAACTAGCACTCTAGTGTGATAGATATACGGACAACCGTTCGATCTGTGTACATCCTGTGGTTCAGACGTGCGATCCGTGAGGATGTGTTCTATCCAATCAGAACATAAGTGATGAAAGTCACCGCAAACAATTCCAAAGTTGTGCATGTTGTGGGCAAACAGTTTCTATTATAAAACTGTGTGGAAAGATTGAAAGTAACAGAGAGGATTCATGCTAATAAGTTGTGTGCAATGTGGTGAATCATAGGTTGGTCTAAGATACACATAAAATCAAATAAACTAGACTGATTGCAGCTTAAGACTGCAAGTACATTGCACTATTAGTTCACTAGACATAGTCTCACCAACACGTAGTACAACCGATAAACATATATAGTCAAGCATAGATATAATACACACAAACTAGATAGATTCAATCCAACATCTCATCATCATGCTTGATTGTTAAGATTATCCACAAACTTGGCATACGCGGCGTATGCCATCCTGCAAGAATACTTTTCCCTGAAGGATCCAACGGCTCGTTCTCTTGCATGTGCCAAAACACTAGTATACATCTTATGGTTGCGGAATGGGCATCCATAGCCCCATTCTTCCAGACACGCCTATTATGCTTTCCAACCCTAAGCTCCTTGAGGGTTTGCCTCTTGAACCTTTCATGGATGTCTTCATCCTGGCTGTCGGTATCATGAGATAGCACCTATAAATATAGTAAAAATGTGAAGTTGGTATATTTTATAATGTGAATTCAGCAAATCAGAGTTTATGAAACATAATATATCATGCGACAATGTGAACCCTAAATCTCAAGTGATATTGGTGAAAGAAATGCATAAATTGAGATCTGGCTACGAATGGATTGTAAGATCTGGCTACACGAATGGATTGTAAGATCTGGCTACACGAATGGATTGCAAACACTAGTACATGTCCAAAAAATGGCACTCATCTATGTAGGACATTTGAATGGATTGTAAGATCTGGTTATGAATTATTAGCGTGATCACTTACCCTAGTCGATCAAATTATTAGCAAAATCATTTGTACAGATGATTTGTAACCAAAGAAATCATCTCTATGATGTTTTTTCCAAAAAGGGTATAGATGACCAAAAGGTTCACCATCGGAGTCGTTATCATTGCCGGAGTGGTCGCCGAAGTCGCTGTGGACCACCGACGCTAGCTGGGGAAGCATGACGGTGGGGACGATGCCAAGGCCACGTTGTTGTTCGTGCGACACATCATCTACGGCGACACTGTCTTTGTGCCCCACTTCACGTCGTGCTCAGGTGCTTCGCCGGCCCCGACGTGGTAACTCCCTCCCATGGTGCACTTAGGGGAGGCTGCTGATGATGACTCAGAACGACGGTGAGGATGCTGGGGAGAGGATTGTGTGTGTAGCAAGAATGCAGATTGCGACCGTTGTTAAATCAAGTGGCTCAGGTGCCGTTAATAGAGCAGTTGGGAGGGATGCGTGTGGTGGTTCAAAGAGGTGGCTCACCTCCCGGTGAGCATGCGTACCATCATTTCAGACGCCTGGCGGCACGTCTCCCTATGAGGTTGCACGCCAAACACACCTCCCATAAATTCATGCACATGTTCACACGCTTCCTGTTCAGCCTACGCGAAGCAAGCATCCAAACAAACCAGCACTGCTTCCATGGATCGTGGGGCGTGTATCATTTTTCGTTTTTAAGAATTAATTCTACCGCTTGATTATTATGTAACCGAAGCTATGGCACATACAGTGTTGTTGTAACGACAATGGTGGATTAATAAACCATTTGCGATGACCGTGACAGTTCTGTGTTGCATCTAGTAAGCATAGATGAATATTTTTTCTCAGATTGTATGATTTATTTACCACCACATATTTGTTCCATATCATGAAATCATGTCAATTTTTCATGAATTCTAACTTAGCTCATGATTTGCTAGAATTTGAAAACCAAGACTATCAATGTTTGCAGCCGAGCCACAATGTCGAGATGTTTGAAATTTATTGTCTTTCCTTGCATGGGGACTAAACATGCACCCAAGACACAAATTTTGTTTTTCTAATCCATTCTGGCACAAAACCGCATGTGTTTATAGTTCAAATTTGAAATTTATAAATTAAACCCCTAAGGAATCAATTCAATGCATGGAATGTGTTAATGTTCTCTAAAACTTAAATTTTTACCATGGCGCTCTTATTGTCACATGTTCACTATAGAAAAAGTTGGACATGCATGCCTCGAAGTGGCGGTGGTGTGGTGGGACGGGTTGGGGGGGTCTCCGGCACACTATGTGTCAGGAGCCACCGTGTGGGGTTGTCCGGTTTGTGAGGCACATGCCAAATGAAAAGTCATGCATTGGGTATTTAAATTAAACATCTCATGCCCTTTTCATGGATATGTTTGTGTCACATGCGGTGGTGGTGCTCATACACTCCCTTTCGTGGTTACGAGCGAGACACTCATTCGATGCCCCATGCGCGGTCTATCAATTTGAATGGCATGGTGAGGGGGGGTGATCAAAGGTAGATTCATCTTTTCGTATGTGTTTCGGTGTAGATCATGGAGATATTCCACATGAAAGTTTGAGCGCATGTGTACACGTGCTCCCACTGGCTACAATTAAGGGTACATGTCGTGTACCTCCGGGGGAGGGCGTTGATACGTCTCCAATGTATCTATAATTTTTGATTGTTCCATGCTATTATATCATCAACTTGGGATGTTTTACATGCATTTATATCCCATTTTATATCATTTTTGGGACTAACCTATTAACTCAGTGCCCAGTGCCAGTTTCTGTTTTTTTGTGGTTTGACCTTTTTCAGAAAAGAATATTAAACGGAGTCCAAACGGAATAAAACATGCGTGATGATTTTTTCCATAACAGAAGATACACAAAGGACTTGAGAACCAAGGCAGGAGGTCTCGTGGGAGATCACCAGCCCCCTAGGCGCGCCCTAGGGGGGCGCCTAGCAGGCTCGTGCCCCCCCCCCCGTGGCTCCTCTACCCTACCTCTTTCGCCTATAAATTCCCAAAAATCCCGAAACCAAAGAAGAGAGCCACGAAAATACTTTTCCGCCGCCGCAAGCTTCTGTCTCCGCGAGATCCCATCTGGGGACCGTTCTGGTGCCCTGCCGGAGGGGGATTCGGACACGGATGGCTTCTTCATCAACACCATTGCCTCTCCGATGATGCGTGAGTAGTTCACCATAGACCTTCGGGTCCATAGCTAATAGCTAGATGGCTTCTTCTCTCTCTTGGATCTTCAATACAAAGTTCTCCATGATCTTCATGGAGATCTATCCGATGTAACTTCATTTTGCGGTGTGTTTGTCGAGATTCGATGAATTGTGGATTTATGATCAGATTATCTATGAATATTATTTGAGTCTTCTCTGATTGCTTATATGCATGATTTCGTATCCTTGTAATTCTCTTCGAGCTATTGGTTTCGTTTGGCCAACTTGATCTATAATTCTTGCAATGGGAGAAGTGCTTGGTTTTGGGTTCATACCGTGCGGTGTCCTCACCTAGTGATAGAAGGGGAAGCGAGGCACGCATCATGTTGTTTTCATCAAGGGTAAAAAGATGGGGTTTATATCATATTGCATGAATTTATCCCTCTACATCATGTCATCTTGCTTAAGGCGTTACTCCGTTTGTTATGAACTTAATACACTAGATGCATGCTGGATAGCAGTCGATGTGTGGAGTAATAGTAGTAGATGCAGAAAGTATCGGTCTACTTGTCTCGGACGTGATGCATGTATGTATGATCATTGCCTTAGATAACGTCATGACTTTGCACGATTCTATCAATTGCTCGACAGTAATTCGTTCACCCACCGTAATACTTGCTATCATGAGAGAAGCCTCTAGTGAACACAATGGTCCCCGGGTCTATTTTACGCATCATATATTCAGATCTACATACAAAAATACCAAAAATACTTTGCTGCACTTTTTATTTCTTTTTACCATTCATCACCTTCAGATCTCACCTTGCAAGTAATCGTGAATGTGTTGACAACCCCTTTATCGCATTGGGTGCAAGTTTGTTTGCTTTTGCGCAGGTTCATTGGTGCATTGACTGGCACTCTCTGGCAATAGCTAGACGAATGCTGATTCTATGACAACAAACCTTCCCTTGCAACACCACGAGAAGAATGCTGCTAGCACTCCCCGACAACGAAACTAGAAGAATGTTGTTGATGGCCCACCAGCGCGTGGGTTCGCATCAATTTTCGAGGGTAGAGTATTCGACCCAAATTTGTTGGTACGCCACGTAGGAGGTGAGAGAATACTCTTGAGTATTAGCAGCTGAATTTGTCTGATTCAACCGCACCTGAAAGATTACTATGTGCAAGCAAAGTAGTACTAGCAAAGTAGTATGATAACAACGGTGTGAGAAACGATCTGTTGACACGACAGACTATTCCTAACGATTGTATCAATGGCGCCAAGTTGCCTCATGGACGGAAATTGTCAGTTCCAGTCAACGACCAACGATCAAGATTGTAGCAGGTAGCAGCAGTGTAACGAGTAATAGCAGTTGCAAGGAACAACAGTAGTGACAACAGTAGCAAGTAGCAACAGTAGCAAGCGACAATAGTAGCAACGATAGCAACAGAGCAAGACAAGTAACAGCAGCAGTAGGACAAACTCGCAGGCAATGGGTTGGTGATTTGTTTGGATGATATTCATCATGCAACAGTTATAACACGGAGAGATATGTGGCTAGCTCCCGTTCGTTAATGTGATGTAGGCATGCATTCCGTGTGTCGTCATACGTGCTTAGGGAAAAGAACTTTTATGACATCTATTGTCCATCCCTCCCGTGGCAGCGGGGTCCAAAATGAAACTATGGGATATTAAGGTTCTCCTTTTAATAAAGAACCGGACCAACGCATTAGGACTTGGTGAACACATGAACTCCTTAAACTATGGTCATCACCGGGAGTGGTTCCGGTTATTGTCACTCCGGGGTTGCCGGATCATAACACATAGTAGGTAACTACAACTTGCAAGATCGGATCTAAAACACACATATATTGGTGGCAACATAATAATTTCAGATCTGAAATCATGGCACTCGGGCCCTAGTGACAAGCATTAAGCATGGCAAAGTAGTAGCAAGAGCAATCTCAGAACATAGTGGATACTAGGGATCAATCCCCATCAAAACTAACTCGATTACATGATAGATCTCATCCTACTCATCACCGACCAGCGAGCCTACGAATAGATTACTCACGAACGACGAAGAGCTTCATGGAATTGGAGAGGGAAGAAGGTTGATGATGACGATGGCGACGATTTCCCCTCTCCGGAGCCCAAAACGGACTCCAGATCCGCCCTCCAGATGAAGAACAGGTTGTGGCGGCGCCTCCTTATCGCACACGCGACGAAATCTTCTCTTTTTACTTTTTTCTGGGACGAAAGTGAACTTATAGAGCTGAGGTTGGGGGCGTCATAGCCGTGTGGGCCCCACAAGCTTGCCCACCGCCACCAGGGGGTGGCGGAGGTAGGGCTTGTGGCCCACTGGCCCACCCCCTCAGGTGGATCTTCGCGCATGTATTTTTCATATTTTCCAAAATTGTTCCCCGTAAATTTTCAGGACGTTTGGAGAACTTTGATTTTTGCACAAAAACAACACCAAGGCAATTCTGCTGAAAACTGCGTCAGTCCAGGTTAGTTCCATTCAAATCATGCAAATTAGAGTCCAAAACAAGGGCAAAAGAGTTTGGAGAAGTAGATACGATGGAGACGTATCAACTCCCCCAAGCTTAAAACCTTGCTTGTCCTCAAGCAACTCAGTTGACAAACTGAGAGAGAAAGAAAAACTTTGACAAACTCTGTTTGATCTTGTTGTTGCAACTATGTCTAACTCACAACCAAAATTTCAGCAAGATCACAAGTTAACCACATAAGCAAGTGACACAAAGGTCTCACAGTAAACTAATATCAATGGCATAATCAGCTAACGAGCAAGTAATAATGAGTTTCAAATAGCAACACTTCAAACAAAACAAGCATGAAGCAATATGAATAGGTGGTATCTCGCTAGCTCTTTCTGAGACCGCAAAACATAAATGCAGAGCACTTTCAAAGATCAAGGGCTGACTAAACATTGTAATTCATAGCAACGAAGATCCAGTCATAGTCATACTCAATATCAATCAAAAGCAAAGCATAAAAATGACAGAGGTGCTCTCTAATTTGTGCTTATATAAGAGGAGGATGACTCAACAGGAAAATAAATGGACAGGCCCTTCGCAGAGGGAAGCATTGATTTGCAGAGGTGCCAGAGCTCAAGCTTTGAAAACAAAGATAATAATTTTGGGTGGCATGCTTTCATTGTCAACGCAATGACCAAGCGTTGTCAATATCTTCCATGCTACTCATGCTATAGGCGGTTCCCAAACAGAAAAGTAAATTTTTAACTCCCCCACCACCAATCAATCACACTCCACGGCTAGCCGAATCCTCGGGTACCGTCCATACTAACATCAATCCGGGGGGAGTCTTGTTTTACAGTTATGTTTTCGATTTAAGCGTGGAACTGGGCATTCCAATTACCGGCCCCTTTCTCGTGAATGACAGTGAACAAACACATGTCGAGGATAACACTCCTAGCATGGAAGATACCAATAGCTCTCTGTCACCACATGAGCGGTTCGGGCATGCAAAACAGATTATTTCTTGAAGGATTAGAGAATGGCACATGCAAATTTACTTGGAACGGCAGGTAGATACCGCAAATAGATAGGTATGGTGGACTCTCATGGAAAAACTTTTGGGTTTATGGAGGTGGATGCACAAGCAGTATTCCGCTTAGTACAAGTGAAGGCTAGCAAAAGACTGGGAAGCGACCAACTAGAGAGCGACAACAGTCATCAAAATGCAATGACTTTGACTAACATTAAATGCAAGCATGGACATGATATAAATAACCATGAACATGAACATCATAGAGGCTATGTTGATTTTGTTTCAACTACATGCATGAACATGCGCCAAGTCAACCCACTTGAATCATTCAAAGGAGAATACCCTCCTATCATACTACATCATAGTCATCTCAAAATCTATATTGGCATTCAAGACAAACCATTATAAGCTCCTAGCTAAATAAGCATGGCATCGGAAACTATGATCTCTAAGTTGTCATTGCAAACAAGGTTCTCTCACAACAAAGCTGAATCTGGGATGACAAGCTAGTCATATTTACAAAAACAAAATAGATAGAGTTCATACCAACTTTTCCAGTCTGAGTCACTTCATCATATATCATCATTATTGCCTTTCATTTGCACGATCGAACGATGTGAACAATAATAAGAGTGCTCGTGCATTGGACTAAGCTGAATCTGCAGTCAAACACAAAGGAGAAGACAAAGTAATATGACTCTTTGAAAGCTAAACATGTATGCATGCAAGAGCCACTAAACATTGTAACCAATATCTTCTACCTTGACCCAAAGAAAAATAAAACTATTTACACGGGAAAGCTCCCAACAAGCAAAAGAAGAAAGAAAAATCTTTTTGGGTTTTCTCAAAAGGACACAAAACAAGGAAACAACAAAATGTAAATAAATTAGCATGGATAACACAGTGGCAAAATGTGTACACCGGCTAACAAAGTGAAAGCATAAGCATGAATGTAAAGTCGGTGAGAACACGTACTCCCCCAAGCTTAGGCTTTTGGCCTAGCTTGGTCTACTCCCATGGTGGGAAATCACCAACTCCAGGATACTCCGGAGCAGACTTCGGATGCCACTGTCGTGTGAGCTCCTCTCGCTCCCACTGATAAACTGGCATCCGGTACTCGACTGGCGGCTCGGGCACGGGCGCCTGTGGTTGGGCCAAGCCCCAATATGCGTAGATGTCCGAGGGCATAATAGTGTACCTGCCTGCATGAAGATCGAACAAAGAAGGAGCAGGCAAAGTAATAGTCTCTCGAGTACCCTGACTAAATAACAGGTTATAAATCATCCGTCTACTAGCATCTCTATCTAGAAAATCATGGCGAACCATGCTGTCATAATCCAGATATTTCTCAGGGAGAAGCATCTCTCCTTCCTCTCCTAGTCTAATGGGTATCTCAAAGTGTCTGGCAAGACGGGTAGCATAGATACCTCCATAGACGACACCCTTGGAACGGTTGGTGTTCAACCGCTGGGCCACTATAGCACCTAGGCTATAAGCCTTATCGTTATAAAGGCCTTTGCGCAAAACCGCAAGGTCTGGAGAACTAAGTGATCCAGCCTCCCCACGACCAATCAAACATTTTCCCACAAATAGTGAGAAGTACCGGAGCACAGGAAAATGTATGCTAGCAATTCTAGCGCGAGACACTCCTCTCTCCTCTCCAACAGCAATAGAACCAATGAAATCTTCCAAGTCCCGTGGACGAGGGTCACGGATATCCCCAACATAAGGTAATTTGCATACATTGCAAAAATCCTGTAGTGTCATGCACTGGGGGATGTCGTATATCATGAACTCAACCATGGGAGGATTCTTCCTGGGATAAAAGCTGAAGCTTTGAACGAAAATATTGGTGAGGAGGAGGTATTGTGAGCACTTATTTGCAACGAACGCAGTAAGACCTACGTTCTCCACCAAGTAATAGAAGTCTTCATAAAGCCCAGCGGCACGCAAAAAATCATCACTTGGCCACTCGCACGCTCGAACTTCTGTGACTCGAGGGACTACGTACTTGGGGTGGTTCTTTTCGTCCTCCTTGGGGTTACGGCTTGAAGAGCCTCTCAAGAACCTCTTCATCTTTTCCTTTTTCTAGCTCTGAAAAATTCTGCAATTTTTAGAGACTTCGAAAGAAAAGTGAATAAAGATTAACCCAACTTGTAGCAACTACTCCTACTAGTGCCTAGAGACCGTATCACGCGCTAAAACTACTTGGGACCAGCTAAAATCAACCTTTCTAGCTCAAGAACAGGGTCACCAAGGTAGCAAGAATACGCGAAGGATAAAGCACTAGAGCAAAAACTAATTGGACCAATGGAGGAGTCACTTACCAAGGAGTTATTTCCCCAAAACGGTTCGGAGAATGGTGCTTTGAGCAAGGAGATCGAAAATCACAACCAAATGAGCAAGAACACGGGTTTGAGCTGCGAAACAATTTTTTCTGGAGGTGGAAGAAGAGGCTGGGAGCTGGAATGAGTGGAGGGGGTCCCTGTGGGCCCCACAAGCTTGCTCTCCGCCACCAGGGGGTGGCGGTGGCAGGGCTTGTTGCCCACTGGTCTGGCCCCCAGGCCAGCTCTCAGGCCCAGTAATTTTCACAAATTCCAGAAAAAATCATACTAAATTTTCAGGACCATCGGAGAACTTTTATTTTCGAGTCATTTTTCTCCGGGACGCTAAAACAGAAAACAAGAAAAGCTAAACTAATTCCATCATTTTTCTTCTAAGCAACATAAAGTGAAAGGTCAAAACAAAGGTATGTAACTCTTTGATTCATCCATTTCATGGTCATTGAAAGAAATCCGTCAATGGGGTTGATCAAGTCCTCATGAAAAAACCTTCTCGAATCGCAAGAGAGAACATAGAATTTTCGAATAGCCACTAAGTCATCTCAATGGGGATATGTATCTCCCCAACAAGCAAATCGTAGTTCATCTTGACACGAGGAATAGGGCATTCAAAGCTCCCAATAAGAATCGATCAAGTCTTTTCGATAGCATTGATGCAATGTACTTGATATCATTTCTTCGGAAAGTGCACTGTGTGCTCATTACCATTGACATGGAAAGTGACATTGCCTTTGTTACAATCTATAACAGACCCTGCAGTGTTTAAAAAGGGTCTTCCGAGGATGACAGCCATGGCATCGTCCTCGGGGATATCCAAGATAACAAAGTCTGTTAAGATAGTGCTGTTAGCAACCACAACAGGCACATCCTCGCCAATGCCGATAGGGAAAGCAGTTGATTTGTCGGCCATTTGCAGAGAAATTTTAGTGGGTGTCAACTTATCCAACTCAAGTCTACGATAAAGAGAGAGCTGCATAACACTAACACCGGCTCCAAGGTCACATAAGGCAGTTCTTACGTAGTTTACTTTAATGGAACAAGGTCTAGTGGGCACTCCGGGATCACCAAGTTTCTTAGGAGTTCCACCTTTTAAAGTGTAATTGGCAAGCATGGTGGAGATCTCGAGATCTGGTATCTTCCATTTATTAGTCACGATATCTTTCATGTACTTGGCATACGGAGACATCTTGAGCATATCAGTTAACCACATCTGCAGAAAGATGGGTCTTATCATCTCAACGAAGCGCTCAAAATCCCCATCATCCTTTTTCTTGGATGGCTTGGGAGGAAAGGGCATAGGTCTCTGAACCCATGGCTCCCTTTCTTTACCATGCTTCCTAGGAGTGAAGTCATTCTTATCGTATTTCTTAGGTTGTGGGTTATCAGGATTAACCGAAGGTTCAATCTCCACATCCTCATCATTGCTAGGTTGAGCATTATTATGAACATCACTGTCCATATTGTCACCAGGTTCATGTTCATCACCAGATTGTGTTTCTGCATCAGACGCAGAAATATCATTAGGTTCTTCAGGTGTGACAGTATTTGGTGAACTGGCATGTAGGTTTCTATCATCCTTCTTCTTCTCCTTTGGATGACTGGGTGTATCAGCATTAATTCCTTGAGAATCTTGATCAATTCTCTTAGGATGACCTTGAGGATACAAAGGTTCCTGAGTCATTTTGCCTCCTCTAGTAATGACTCTGACAGAGTTGTCATTTAATTCATTGAGCAAGTCATTCTGAGCTTTAAGTACTTGTTGTACCTGAGTAGTAATCATATAGGCATGTTTACTCAGAAGCTTCAGATCATTGACATTTGTGTCTACACAAGCACTTAGATGGCTAAGCATACGAGTAATTTGTTCCAAATGTCTGCTAACATAATCATTGAAACTCTGTTGTTTGGCAACAAAGTTGTCAAATTCCTCAAAGCATAGGCTAGCAGGTTCGTCAAAAGGAATATCACTCTCATCAAACCTACGCAGAGAATTTACTTCTACTACCTGTATCGGGTTATCGAGACCATGGATCTCTTCGATAGGTGGTAGATTTTTGACATGTTTAGATCTAATGCCTTTCTCTTGCATAGGTTTCTTGGCTTCTTGCATATCTTCGGGACTGAGGAATAGAATACCTCTTTTCTTAGGAGTTGGCTTAGGAGGTGGTTCGGGAATAGTCCAAGCATTATCGTTGATCAAGATGTTATTCAGTAGGGTCTCAGCTTGTTCTACAGTTCGTTCCCTAAAAACACAACCGACACAACTATCTAGGTGGTCTCTAGAGGCATCGGTAAGTCCGTTATAGAGGATATCAAGTATCTCATTCTTCTTAAGAGGGTGATCAGGCAAAGCATTCTGTAGTTGGACGAGCCTCCCCCAAGCTTGTGGGAGACTCTCTTCTTGGAGTTGAGGAAAGTTGTATATTTCCTACAAGGCAGCTTGCTTCTTATGGGCAGGGAAATATTTCTCATAGAAGTAATAGACCATATCCTGGGGACTACTCACACATCCAGGAGCAAGAGAGGTGAACCAGGCTTTAGCGTCATTCTTTAGAGAGAAAGGAAACATCTTAAGGATATAGTAGTGGCGGACCTTCTCCTCATTAGTGAAAAGGGTGGCTATATCGTGTAGTTTGGCAAGATGGGCTACGACCGTCTCAGACTCATAACCGTGGAAAGGATCAGATTCGACAAGAGAGATTATCTCAGGATCGACAGAGAATTCATAATCCTTATCGGTGATAAAGATAGGTGAAGTGGCAAACTTCGGGTCGTATTTCATCCTAGCTTCCAGAGATTTTTCCTTCCACTTGAGAAGTAATTTCTTAGCATCATAGGCATCCTTACATGCAATAAAATCCTCAGCTATCTCTCTCTCCATAACGTAACCCTCAGGTATATCAGGCAATTCATATCTAGGAGAGCTAGATCTAGCAGGAGCAAAAGCAGGTTCTATCTCAATAGTATCGGCAGTTTCAGAAGCATCACGAGCATTGGCAGTAACTCTAGCAATATGAGCATCAAGGAATTCCCCTAGTGGAACATCAGGCAAAGTAGTATCTCTAGCAGTATCAAGCATAGCATCATCAGGCAAAATAGCATCTCTAGCATCATCAGGCAAAGCAGTACCAAGCATAGTATCTCTGGCAGTATCAGGCAAAGCAGTATCAGGCATAGCATCTCTAGCAATATGAGGCAAAGCAGTATGAGGCATAGTATCAAGCATATCATCTCTAGCAGTAGCATCATAAGCATCATCAAGCACAGGCGACATATCAAGATTTCTAGCAAGAGGTGATGTCGCAAACTTACTCATAACTGAAGGTGAATCAAGTGCAGAGCTAGATGGCAATTCCTTACCTCCCCTCGTAGTTGAGGGCAAGACTTTGGTTTTCGGATCCATTAGATTCTTCATAGTGATCAGTAGATATAAATCCCAAGTGACTCAGAGAATATAGCAATACCTCCCCGGCAACAGCGCCAGAAAAATGCTGACTGACACTCTCTGGCAATAGCTAGACGAATGCTAATTCTGTGACAACAAACCTTCCCTTGCAACGGCACCAGAAGAATGCTGCTAGCACTCCCCGACAACAAAACTAGAAGAACGTTGTTGATGGCCCACCAGCGCGTGGGTTCGCAGCAGTTTTTGAGGGTAGAGTATTCGACCCAAATTTGTTGGTACGCCAGGCAGGAGGTGAGAGAATACTCTCGAGTATTAGCAGCTGAATTTGTCTGATTCATCCGCACCTGAAAGATTAGTATCTGCAAGAAAAGTAGTAACATCAAAGTAGTATGATAACAACGGTGTCAGAAACGATCTGTTGACAGGGCAGACTATTTCGAACGATTGTATCAATGGCGCCAAGTTGCCTCGTGGACGGAAATTATCAGTTCCCGTCAACGACCAGCGATCAAGATTGTAGCAGGTAGCAGCAGTGTAACGAGTAATAGAAGTGGCAAGGAACAACAGTAGTGACAGCAGTAGCAAGTAGCAACAGTAGCAAGCGATAGTAGTAGCAACGGTAGCAGCAGAGCAAGACAAGTAACAGCAGCAAAGCAAGACAAGTAACAACAGCAGTAGGACAAACTCGTAGGCAATGGGTCGGTGATTTGTTTGGATGATATTCATCATGCAACAGTTATAACACGGAGAGATATGTGGCTAGCTCCCATTCGTTAATGTGATGTAGGCATGCATTCCGTGTGTCGTCATACGTGCTTAGGGAAAAGAACTTGCATGACATCTATTGTCCATCCCTCCCGTGGCAGCGGGGTCCAAAAGGAAACTACGGGATATTAAGGTTCTCCTTTTAATAAAGAACCGGACCAACGCATTAGCACTTGGTGAACACATGAACTCCTCAAACTACGGTCATCACCGGGAGTGTTTCCGGTTATTGTCACTCCGGGGTTGCCGGATCATAACACATAGTAGGTAACTACAACTTGCAAGATCGGATCTAAAACACACATATATTGGTGGCAACTTAATAATTTCAGATTTGAAATCATGGCACTCGGGCCCTAGTGACAAGCATTAAGCATGGCAAAGTAGTAGCAACATCAATCTCAGAACATAGTGGATACTAGGGATCAATCCCCATCAAAACTAACTCGATTACATGATAGATCTCATCCTACTCATCACCACCCAGCGAGCCTACAAATAGATTACTCACGAACGACGAAGAGCTTCATGGAATTGGAGAGGGAAGAAGGTTGATGATGACGATGGCAACGATTTCCCCTCTCCGGAGCCCAAAACGGACTCCAGATCTGCCCTCCAGATGAAGAACAGGTTGTGGCGGCACCTCCGTATCGCAGACGCGACGAAATCTTCTCTTTTTATTTTTTCTGGGACGAAAGTGAACTTATAGAGCTGAGGTTGGGGGCGGCAGAGCCGTGTGGGCCCCACAAGCTTGTCAACCGCCACCAGGGGGTGGCGGAGGCAGGGCTTGTGGCCCACTGGCCCACCCCCTCAGGTGGATCTTCGCGCAGGTATTTTTCATATTGTCCAAAAATGTTCCCCGTAAATTTTCAGGACGTTTGGAGAACTTTGATTTCTGCACAAAAACAACACCAAGGCAATTCTGCTGAAAACAGTGTTAGTCCAGGTTAGTTCCATTCAAATCATGCAAATTGGAGTCCAAAACAAGGGCAAAAGAGTTTGGAAAAGTAGATACGATGGAGACGTATCATGCCTCATCTTGATACTCCTACTGGATTGATACCTTGGTTCTCAAACTGAGGGAAATACTTATCTCTACTTTGCTGCATCACCCTTTCCTCTTTAAGGGAAAAACCAACGCAAGCTCAAGAAGTAGCAGGAAGAATTTCTGGCGCCGTTGCCGGGGAGTATTCAAGTGAAGCGTATCTACCAAGTAACTATAGCAAACTCATCTCTTGCATTTACATTATTTGCCTTTTGCCTCCCGTTTTCCTCTCCCCCACTTCTAAAAAACAAAATTTACAAAAATATTTGCCTTTTGCCCTTTCTTTTGCTTGCTTTCTGTTTGCTTGTGTTGCCATGTGCCTTCTATTTGCTTGCATCTTCGCTTGCTAAAAATCTATTGATATGGATCCTCATCAACTTGCTAATATTTTCAAAAGACCAAATTATGATGAACAATTTGCTAGTGAGTTGTGTGCACTTGACTATCTCTATGAAGTTTTGTTTGAAAATCATGAATCTGAAAACTTTGATGAAGTGTTGAAAGAAGAAAATTATAAAGTGGTTCATGATATCTGCTTGAATGAAAAACTTGATTGCCATGTTGTTAGTATGAATTCTCTGAATATCTATGATGCTAATGATATGCAAAACCACAAGCTTGGGGATGCTATGCTTGATGAACATGATATTTTTTGTTTCCCAAGTTTTGGTGATGACCCTTATGCTATAATTGATCATGAAAGGAATGCTTTGTGTTATAGTTATATTGTAAGATTCCTTCATGAGGTTACTAAAAATTACAATGAGAGAGGAACATATGCTTTTACATATTGTAATAATATCAAGCTTCCTCTCTATGTGTTCAACGTTTTGAAGTTATGCTTGTTTTTGCCTTCCTATGCTAGTTAATTCTTGTTCCCATAAACTGTTTGCTCACAAAATCCCTACGCATAGGAAGTGGGTTAGACTTAAACGTGTTTTTTGCCATTCATGATGCTCTTTTGCATATCCCAACTACTACTTTTTATGTGAGCATCATTGAAATGGCTAAGCCTAGCTAGGGGCGTTAAACGATAGCGCTTGTTGGGAGGCAACCCAATGAATAGATAACACCATCATGATTCTGTTATGTTTGTGTTTTTTATGTTTTAATTAGTGTTTGTGCCAAGTAGAACCTTTATGATTAGTTTCGGTGATAGTTGTTTATTCATGCTAAAAAAGACAAAAACTTTATGCTCACGAAATTATTTTAAATTCCTATCCAGAAAGAGCTTTTGAGTTGATTCTTTTTTGTTGCTGATTGATATGCAAATTACACTAATTTTCATAATGTTTCAGAATTTTTGGGATACGAGAGGTATACGAAATGTACATATTACTACAGGATGTTCTCTTTTTGACAGATTCTGTTTTTGTTGTGTTGATTACTTATTTTGATGAAACTATGGTTAGTATCGGGGGGTACGAGCCATGGAAAAGTGAGAATACAGTAATATAACATCAATCAAAATAGAAATCAAGTTTACTACAGTACCTAAAAAGTTGGTAGTTTGTTTTCTTATGCTAATGATATCATGAGTTTATGTTTAAATTTTGTGTTGTGAAGTTTTCAAGTTTTGGGTGATGTTCTTATGGACAATGGAATAAATAATGGAAAGAGCTTAAGCTTGGGGATTCCCAAGTCATCCCAAGCCAAATTCAAGGACGCCAAAAAGCCTAAGCTTGGGGATGCCCCAAGAAGGCATCCCCTCTTTCGTCTTCAATCCATCTGTAATGTTACTTGGAGCTATATTTTTATTCACCACATGATATGTGTTTTGCTTGGAGCGTCGTGTATTATAGGAGTCTTTGCTTTTTTGTTTTATCACAATCATCCTTGCTGCACACCTTTTTGAGAGGGACATGCACTCATCGTGAATTTGTTAGAATACTCAATGAGCTTCACTTATATCTTTTGAGCTAGGCAATTTAGCTCCCATGAGCTTCACTTACATCTTTTGAGCTAGATAATTTTGCTCTAGTGCTTCACTTAAATCTTTTTAAAGCATGGCGGTGTCATATTTTGTAGAAATAAAAACTCACGATCTTCACTTATATCATTTTGAGAGTGCTCTCTCTAAGTAACTTGGTAATTGGCGTGTGCTATGAAATTAGTCCTAAATATGATAGGCATCCAAAGAGGATATAATAAAAACTTTCATATTCAAGTGCATGATTAGTAAGAGAAGTTTGATTCCTCACAATTAGTTTTGAGATATGGATATGGTAATATTAGAGTTATGTTAGTAGGGTGTTGTGAATCTAGAAATACTTGTGTTGAGGTTAGTGATTCCCGTAGCATGCACGTATGGTGAACCACTATGTTAGGAAGTCGGAGCATAATAGATTTATTGATTGTCATCCTTTGTGTGGCGGTCGGGATCGCGCAATGGTTAACACCTACCAACCCTTCCCCTAGGAGTATGCGTTTAGCACTTTGTTTCGATTACTAATAAAACTTTTGCAATAAGTATATGAGTTCTTCATGACTAATGTGTGCCCATGGTATAGATGCACTCTCACCTTCCACCATTGCTAGCCTCTCTAGTGTCGCTCAACTTTCGCCGGTGCACAAACCCACCATATACCTTCCTCAAAACAGCCACCGTACCTACCTATTATGGCGTTTTCATAGCCATTCCGAGATATATTGCCATGCAACTTCCACCGTTCCGTCTCATGACATGTTCCATCACTTTCATATTGCCATTGCATGATCATAAGATAGCTAGCGAGATGTTCCAACATCATATGCTAAGCTAGATAGTTGCACACACTGCCGGAGGCATTTCATATACAGTCATTATTGTTCTAAGTATCGAGTTGTAAGTAAATAAAAGTGTGACCATCATCATTACTAGAGCATTGTCCCATGTGAGGAAATAAAAAAAAGAGCCCACAGAGCCCAAACAAAAAAAATGAGAGAAAAAGAGAGAAGGGACAATGCTACTATCTTTTTCCACACTTGTGCTTCAAAATAGCACCACGTTCTTCACGATAGAGAGTCTCTTGTTTTGTCAGTTTCATATACTAGTGGGAATTTTCATTGTATAACTTGGCTTGTATATTCCAATGACGGGCTTCCTCAAATTTTCCCTAGGTCTTCGTGAGCAAGCAAGTTGGGTGCACACCCACTAGTTTTCTTTTTGAGCTTTCATACACTTACAGCTCTAGTGCATCCGTTGCATGGAATTCCCTACTCATTCACATTGATATCTACGGATGGGCATCTCCATAGCCCATTGATACGCCGAGTCGATGTGACCATATCCTCCTTTTTTCCTCACAACCTTCACCATACTCTATTCCACCTATAGTGCTATATCCATGGCTCACGCTCATGTATGGCGTGAGAGTTGAAAAGGTTTGAGAAAGTAAGAGTGTGAAAACAATTACTTGACAATACCGGGGTTGCGCATGATTTAAATTCGTTGTGTGGGGATGATGGAGCATAGCCAGACTATATGATTTTGTAGGGATAACTTTCTTTGGCCTTGTTATTTCAAAAGTTCATGATTACTTTGCTAGTATGCTTGAAGTATTATTGTTTTCATGTCAATATTAAACTATTGTTTTGAATCTTACGGATCTGAAAATTCATGCCACAATAAAGAAGTTACAAAGAACAAATATGTTAGGTAGCATTCCACGTCAAAAATTCGGTCTTTATCACTTCCCTACTCGAGGACGAGCAGGAGTTAAGCTTGGGGATGCTTGATACGTCTCCAACGTATCTATAATTTTTTATTGTTCCATGCTATTATATTATCAACTTGGGATGTTTTACATGCATTTATATGCCATTTTATATCATTTTTGGGACTAACCTATTAACTCAGTGCCTAGTGCCAGTTTCTGTTTTTTCCGTGTTTTTGACCTTTTTCAGAAAAGAATATTAAACGGAGTCCAAACGAAATAAAACCTGCGGGATGATTTTTTCCATAATAGTAGATACACAGAGGACTTGATAACCAAGGAAGGAGGTCTCGTGGGAGGTCATGAGCCCCCTAGAGGGGGCTGCTAGCAGGCTCGTGGGCCCCCCGTGGCTCCTTTGCCCTACCTCTTTCGTCTATAAATTCCCAAAAATCCGGAAACCAAATAAGAGAGCCACGAAAATACTTTTCCGCAGCCGGAAACTTCTGTCTCCGCAAGATCCCATCTGGGGACCGTTCTGGTGCCCTGCCGGAGGGGGATTCGGACACGGAGGGCTTCTTCATCAACACCATTGCCTCTCCGATTATGCGTGAGTAGTTCACCACAGATCTTTGGGTCCATAGCTAAGAGCTAGATGGCTTCTTCTCTCTCTTGGATCTTCAGTACAAAGTTCTCCATGATCTTCATGGAGATCTATCCGATGTAACTTTCTTTTGTGGTGTGTTTGTCGAGATCCGATGAATTGTGGATTTATGATCAGTGTATCTATGAATATTATTTGAGTCTCCTCTGATTTCTTATGTGCATGATTTTGTATCCTTGTAATTCTCTTCGAGTTATTGGTTTCGTTTGGCCAACTTGATCTATAATTTTTGCAATGGGAGAAGTGGTTGGTTTTGGGTTCATACCATGCGGTGTCCTCACCTAGTGACAGAAGGGGTAGCAAGGCACGCATCGTGTTGTTGCCATCGAGGGTAAAAATATGGGGTTTACATCATATTGCATGAATTTATCCCTCTACATCATCTCATCTTGCTTAAGGCGTTACTCCGTTTGTTATGAACTTAATATACTAGATGCATGCTGGATAGCGGTCGATGTGTGGAGTAATATTAGTAGATGCAGAAAGTATCGGTCTACTTGTCTCGGACGTGATGCCTATATGTATGATCATTGCCTTAGATATCGTCATGACTTTGCGCAATTCTATCAATTGCTCGACAGTAATTCGTTCACCCACCGTAATACTTGCTATCATGAGAGAAGCCTCTAGTGAACACTATGGCCCCCGGGTCTATTTTACACATCATATATCCAGATCTACATACAAAAATACCAAAAATACTTTGCTGCACTTTTTATTTCTTTTTACCTTTCATCACCTTCAGATCTCACCTTGCAAGTAATCTTGAAGGGATTGACAACCCTTTATCGCGTTGGGTGCAAGTTTGTTTGGTTTTGCGCAGTTTCATTGGTGCCTCATCTTGATACTCCTACTGGATCGATACTTTTGAGGGAAATACTTATCTCTACTTTGCTGCATCACCCTTTCCTCTTCAAGGGAAAACCAACGCAAGCTCAAGAAGTAGCAGGGGTCCGGTTTGCAAAGCTGACACATCAAAGTGTGTGTTGTGTATTCAAAACATCACACATCGCCTCCGTACATATGTTAGGATAGCATGGCGGCGGTGGTTGTCGTCGGACATCGACCCCCTCATGTAGTTATTAGCATTGCTCCCATTTGTGGACTCGTGGGTGGTCCATCACTTTGACCACAGTGAGATAGATTAATTACCATGGATTCTATTTTGGTTTGCGTTAGTGGTAGGTCATGGTGTGAGATTATCGCATGGTATAATTTGAGTGCATGTGTACACATGAATGCCTCCCGTCAGCTCGAATGGGGGGGCATATATATACTATGTGTCCAGAACCTCACTGCACATGGGGACTTTGTGATTAGCGGGGGTGCTACATCAAAGTTTGTGTGTTGCGTATTTAAGCATCACACAACATTTCCATCCATATGTTGATCCATGCTTAGACGATGGTTGTCTTGGACACTCCGTCATAAGGTTGTTGATGGGAAGCCAGTCATGGGACCGCGTGGATGTCCATCGCGTTTACTGACAACGAGAGAGTGGTTACCATGGTGGATTCTTCTTGGTTTGTGTTATGGTATATATATTAGGTAAATGTGTTTCCTAATTATAAAATTCTGAGCGTATGGCTACGTACGCGTGAATCTTTCCCATCGGTGCTCGACAAACTAGCTATACGCGCCATGAACCCTTGCTCTTGTGTGTGTGGGTGGGGGGGGCCTTTTCGGTTCCAAAGCATGTGATGTCAAAGTTGCATATCATGTATATGTATTAATTAATTCAATCGCAACACAACACTTCCGTACACATGTTTGTGCCACATGCATGTGATTGTTGTCTTCGGACACTCCACCGCGTGGCTATCGGCGACACGCCCATTCATGGGCCTCAATGAACGTCTATCACTTTGACCAACAACAAGAGAGGTTTGGCCAAGGTTGATTATTTGGTCTGTGTTAGAGAAAGTCTTGGTGAGATGCCCTCCAAACCACTCGAAGTCTCTCTCTCTCTTTCTGTGCGTGCATCTGGGGGGCATAATGCGTGTATGTCATGAACCTCAATGGGGCCGGGGATTTCCGTGTTGCAAGGCACATGTGCCACCGTCCAACTTCGATGATAAGCGAGACGGGGGTGGTTTGACCATGTTGAATTCATGTAGGTTTCATTTTTCTGTTACGGTAGGGTGAGACATGAGACCTAGTGGGGGCATGTATTCGTAGCTATGATCCCCTCTCGCCAACACGAACTGGCGGCACAAGAGACATGTGCCACATCAAAGTTGTGCATTGGGTATTTGAACATATCAAACCACCCTTTGCATACATATGTTTTGTTTCACATGCAGGTGTGTTTGTGTTCTGACCCATTCCCTGCACTTTGTTGTCAAGAATTCTCATTTACATTATTATTATAGGAGTAAATAATATATGGTTCCAACAAAACAACCGTTTGCCACTGTACACTCAACACACACCATTCTTCGAGGCTCCGACTACCCGTGTGCCACGACTGTGCCCAGTCACATAAGCACGGTCACACGATTAGGCTCCACAATACCTCCCTCATAATCTCAAAAATATCTAGCGCCTTGAGCGATTTGGAAAACGACGGTTCCGCGGGTTTTTCCTAGTTGATATCACATACTTATTATGTTTGGGCCGTGTGTGATGTTTGTTGCTCCCACGCGGGTCGCGCCGTTTCAATCCTGTAATCTAAATTTTCAGTAGCTCCGACATCCCGGCATTACACTCCCGCCTAGGAAAAATTTCAGTAACCGCGACATTTCCTCAAACACCGCCTACCGCCCTCCCCCTCCCCTCCCCGCACCACAAAAACTTTGCTCAGATTATGTCAAAAAGAAGAAGAGGAAAACTCCGCTCACACACACCACTCCTCCCCCGCTCGAACCCTAGCTAGCTCGTTGTCGCCGCCGGCGCCACCCGGCCCGACTGTCGTAATAAAGATCCATCACAAGGGGTTGGACTAGAGTCATGTGTGCATTCGACAACAGTGCTCATCCATATTGAATTCGCATACGACTTGGGTCCACCCCCTTGTGTCGGCCTACGAAACACCACCTTTACCATAGATCCAGATCCCCATCCCCACCCCACCCTCACTCTAGAGCATTGTAGCCCAGCTACACTTCCCGAGGAGCTCAAGGAGAGAATGATAAAAAAGAGGTATATCGAGGCATGTCCGCTGGACGATGGCGAGGTAGCCGTCGAGGCCCTCGGGGAAGCTCACTATGATGAACCTCTAGGGCTTTAAATAAGCGGGCTTGCGCATGTCCATATGTCGCGGCAGTTGGCTACGACATCGAGCTCATCGACAGTGACAGCTTGACATAGGATATTCCACAAGTTAAGTGGCGCACCCCCACCCCTCGGGTTCAACCCACATGGAGCTCCTCCATGGTCCCGCCACTGATCTATGCTGCTTTGTTGTTAGGAATCTGCCTTCATTTCTGATGTCGCGTTCCATGGTGGTGTCTCGGCATCGTCTGTTGCCAAGTCATGCCTCACCGACGACGACAAAGGACAAGAAGGGCGCCCTATACGTATCTTCCAAAGGGAAATAGCCCATCGACGACATCAGGGAGGGCACCCTGCAGTCGTGCTCTTCCAAAGGGAATGAGCCAAGCTGTGACAAGAGGGAGCGCACGGTGCGCACCCACCATGCGGGCTCTTCCAAGGGGTGAGAATATACATTGTTTAGCTGTTTTTTGTTGCCAGTAGTGAGTATATACATTGTTTAGCTGTTTCTGGTTGTTTGTAGTGAACATATGTCCAGTTTCAGCTGCTATATTTGGTTGTTCAATCATACATTTGGTTCTTGTTAAAGATGGTTGCTACTTCTTGAGCTTGCGTTGGTTTTTCCCTTGGAGAGGAAAGGGTGATGCAACAAAGTAGAGATAAGTATTTCCCTCAGTTTGAGAACCAAGGTATCAATCCAGTAGGAGTATCAAGATGAGGCACCAATGAACCTGCGCAAAAACAAACAAACTAGCACCCAACACGATAAAGGGGTTGTCAATCCCTTCACGATTACTTGCAAGGTGAGATCTGATAGTGATGAAAGGTAAATAGATAAAAGTGCAGCAAGGTATTTCTGGTATTTTTGTATGTAGATCTGAATATATAATGTGTAAAATAGACCCAGGGGGCATAGTGTTCACTAGAGGCTTCTCTCATGATAGCAAGTATTACGGTGGGTGAACAAATTACTGTCGAGCAATTGATAGAATCGCGCAAAGTCATGACGATATCTAAGGCAATGATCATACATATAGGCATCACGTCCGAGACAATTAGACCGATACTTTCTAATTCTACTACTATTACTCCACACATCGACCGCTATCCAGCATGCATCTAGTGTATTAAGTTCATAACAAACAGAGTAACGCCTTAAGCAAGATGACATGATGTAGAGGGATAAATTCATGCAATATGATATAAACCCCATCTTTTTACCCTTGATGGCAACAACACGATGCGTGCCTCGCTACCCCTTATGTCACTAGGTGAGGACACCACGCGGTATGAACCCAAAACCAAGCACTTCTCCCATTGCAAGAATTATAGATAAGGTTGGCCAAACAAAACCCATGACTCGAAGAGAATTACAAGGATACGAAATCATGCATATAAGAACTCAGAGGAGACTCAAATAATAATCATAGATAATCTTATCATAAATCCACAATTCATCGGATCTCGACAAACACACCGCAAAAGAAAGTTACATCGGATAGATCTCCATGAAAATCATGGAGAACTTTGTATTGAAGATCCAAGAGAGAGAAGAAGCCATCTAGCTACTAGCTATGGACCCGAAGGTGTGTGGTGAACTACTCACGCATCATCGGAGAGGCAATGGTGTTGATGAAGAAGCCCTGTGTGTCCGAATCCCCCTCCGGCAGGGCACCAGAATGATCCCCAGATGGGATCTCGCGGAGACAGAAGCTTGCGGCGACGGAAAAGTATTTTCGTGGCTCTCTGTGGTGGTTTCGGGATTTTTGGGAATTTATAGGCGAAAGAGGTAGGGCAGAAGAGGCAAGGGGGCCCACGAGCCTGCTAGGCTCCCCCTAGGGCGCGCCTAGGGGGCTCGTGACCTCCCACGAGACCTCCTGCCTTGGTTCTCAAGTCTTCTGGGTATCTTCTGTCATGGAGAAAATCACCCCGCATGTTTTATTCCGTTTGGACTCCGTTTAATATTCTTTTCTGAAAAAGGTCAAAAACATGGAAAAAACAGAAACTGGCACTAGGCACTGAGTTAATAGGTTAGTCCCAAAAATGATATAAAATGGCATATAAATGCATGTAAAACATCCCAAGGTGGTAATATAATAGCGTGGAACAATAAAAAATTATAGATACGTTGGAGACGTATGAAGCACCCCAAGCTTAACTCCTGCTCGTCCTCGAGTAAGGAAGTGATAAAGACCGAATTTTTGATGTGGAATGCTACCTAACATATTTGTTCTTTGTAACTTCTTTATTATGGCATGAAAGTTCAGATCCACAAGATTCAAAACAATAGTTTAATATTGACATAAAACAATAATGCTTCAAGCATACTAGCAAAGCAATCATGAACTTTTGAAATAACAAGGCCAAACAAAGTTATCCCTACAAAATCATACAGTCTAGATATGCTCCATCATCCCCACACAACGAATTTAAATCATGCACAACCCCGGTATTGGCCAAGTAATTGTTTTTGCACTCTTACTTTCTCAAACTTTTTCAACTCTCATGCAATACATGAGCGTGAGCCATGGATATAGCACTATAGGTGGAATAGAGTGTGGCGGAGGTTGTGAGGCAAAAAGGAGGAGATGGTCACATCGACTCGGCGTATCAACGGACTTTGGAGATTCCCATGAATAGATATCAATGTGAATGAGTAGGGATTGACATGCAACGGATGCACTAGAGCTATAAGTGTATGGAAGCTCAGAAAGAAAACTAGTGGGTGTGCATCCAACTTGCTTGCTCACGAAGACCTAGGGCAATTTTGAGGAAGCCCATCATTGGAATATACAAGCCAAGTTATATAATGAAAATTCCCACTAGTATATGAAAGTGACAAAACAATAGACTCTCTATCATGAAGAATGTGGTGCTATTTTGAAGCACAAGTGTGGAAAAAGATAGTAGCGTTGTCCCTTCTCTCTTTTTCTCTCATTTTTTTTTGCTTGGGCTCTTTGGCCTCTTTTTTTCATTTTTTTTGGTAGGCATCTTTGGCCTCTTTTTTTTATTTCCTCACATGGGACAATGCTCTAATAATGATGATCATCCCACTTTTATTTACTTACAACTCAATACTTAGAACAATAATGACTCTATACGAAATGCCTCCGGTAGTGTACCGGGATGTGCAACGATCTAGCTTAGCGTATGACATTGAAACATCTCACTAGCTATCCTACGATCATGCAATGGAAAAATTAAAATGATGGCACATGTCATGAGACGGAACGGTGGAAGTTGCATGGCAATATATCTCGGAATGGCTATGAAAATGCTATAATAGGTAGGTATAGTGGCTGTTTTGAGGAAGGTATATGGTGGGTTTGTGCACCGGGGAAAGTTGTGCGGCACTAGAGAGGCTAGCAATGGTGGAAGGTGAGAGTGCATCTATACCATGGACTCACATTAGTCATGAAGAACTCATATACTTATTGCGAAAGTTTTATTAGTAATCGAAACAAAGTGCTAAACGCATACTCCTAGGGGAAGGGTTGGTAGGTGTTAACCATCGCGCGATCCCGACCGCCACACAAAGGATGAAAATCAATAAATCAATTATGCTCCGACTTCCTAACATAGCGGTTCACCATACGTGCATGCTACGGGAATCACTAACTGATGGGGTTATAGTCCTAGGGTAGGGTCACAGGCCTGCCCTGTAAGTCCTACCCAAGGACTACCCCTCATAAGGGACAAGGCCCTTAGTCAGTTCCGACTGAATTAAGGAGTCCCCATCATCCAGTCGGTAACAGGTCCTCGACCATCCAGTCGGAGACTAGCATTCGGAGAACATCAAACTAACCGACTGGATGCCACTCGGTACATCGTAACCCCCGTGGAGGGAAACGGTCGTACGTTTCCTGGTGCATTTATTAGCATTTAGGACTTACGTTACCTGTAACGTAGGCATTCAATCGCCACTACTCCACCCTTGTACCGGAACCGTTGTGGAGGGCAGCGCACTCTATATAAGCCACCCTCCCCCGCTGGTGCAGGGGTTAGCAAATCATTGTATTCCATATTCCACTCGACAACAAGCTACCAGAGCACTGAGATGTAGGGCTATTACCTCCACCATAGAGGGGCCTGAACTCATACAACCTCGCCGTAGCTGGGACTCTGCCCATCCTTTTCGTACCCTACACATCTATTGTCAGGCTTATACCCACGACAGTTGGCGCCCACCGTGGGGCAGGCGTCTAAGCGACTTCCGGCGAGTTTGCGACTACATCACTTCGTCATGTCGTCCGGTGGAGATTCGAGCATGGGTCACAAGATCCTCTTCGGCGCTCTCTCCTTCATCGTTGACGATTCGGCATGGCTTCGGGACGCCCCTCTCGACGTCGAGGTGCTTCCCCGTTGCGGGGCTATGCACTTCCGTGCCGGCGCCCGCGACATTCTTCTTCTCCAGCAGTCGGCTCCGGTGTCGACCTACACCGCCCTCACGCGCCGCAACAAGCGGTCCCGCCGTCCTCGGCTCCAGCGTTGGGTGCAACACGCCCAGGCGCGCCAGAACGCGTCTTCACAAGTGGCGGTTCTAGAGTCAGTTGTGGTTGCCCCGCCGTCCCAGCGCTCGGGCTCGGTTCCGACTGAGTTTCCTTCCGAGTACGCGGATCGCGGGACTGCAGCAGAAGTACACATGGCCAATTCCCATGAAGACCCCCGTCAAGCTGGCCGGAACGAGCACGAGGTCGGCGAAACGTCCGGCGCGCGACGTCCACCTCGCCGTTCTGCCAGTCGACACACTCGGCGGAGCAACGTGGAGTTGTTCCGTACACCCCTCCTCAACTTGGCTGCGGCTGCCAAGATCGCCGATTCCCTCCAGCCGACTGATTCACAGGCTGGTAGAGGGATCGAGCAAATCCGCGCCCTGTTGCACACGGCGCAGCAGCAGAATTCGGCAGTCTCCGAGTCGCACAACAGGATCCACAATAGTTCTGTTCATGCGAATACGCATCGGTCAGTTCACAGCCCTGGCTCCCAGCAGCGGCACAGGGGAGGCAGCCGTTCCATAAATCACGAAGATTGTCGCCGTTCACGCACCCCTCCACGGGGTGGGCCCTACGGGCCCCGGCTTCATGACGATCGGCGTTCAGTCGGCGACACTTACGACCCAAGGCCCGACGCAAGAGGGCGTATCGCCCAGCGAAGGGTCGACAGGGGCCGAGCCCACCGCGATGGTTACGATATGGACCGTCCGAGTGGAAGTAGGACCATCGTGTCCGGCCCCGAGTGTTTCAGTCGAGTCATCCGTTCGGCTGACATCCCGCCCAACTTCCGATTGGCGACGGGAATCAGCAAGTTTACAGGAGAGTCCAAGCCAGAAACATGGCTGGATGACTACCGAGTGGCAGTCCAGATCGGAGGGGGGGGGACCATGTCGCCATGAAGCACCTCCCTCTGATGCTCGACGGCTTGGCGCGGGCATGGCTGAATCAGTTGGCCCCCTCAAGCATCTATAGTTGGGCAGATCTGGCTCGAGTGTTCATCAGGACCTTCGAAGGGACGTGCAAGCGCCCTGTGGGCCTCATGGAGCTCCAGCATTGCGTCCAGAAGCAGAATGAGCCCCTGCGTGACTTCATTCAGCGTTGGACAACTCTCTACCACACGGTGGAGAACGTCACCGAGCATCAAGCAGTCTGCGCCTTCAAGGCAGGTGTGCGGTAGTGGGATCTGTACCTAAAGTTCGGCCGAACAGGTGACATCTCCATGAGCAAGATGATGGAGATAGCAGCACGCTATGCAAATGGCGAAGAAGAAGACCGCATCCTAAGCGGCAACAACAAAACAGTCGCTGATGGAGATGGGGGCAACACTCGGAAACAGAAGCAGAAAGCTCTGACCGCTCCGCAAGCAGAAGCTGCAGCCGTAACCAATGCCAAGTTCAAGGGCAAAGGGAAGGCTCAGTTCACCCCCAAGAAGAAGCAGTTCAATAACCCCATCCTGGACCAGCCATGTCCGGTTCATACGAAGATGGATGAAGAGGGCAACCCCATATATGCGAAGCATACCACTCGACAGTGTCGCCTCCTGGTCCAGGGGTTCAGCGAAGGGCAACCGAGTGAGAAGGACCATGAACAGGATGAGGAGGATAAGGAGGATCCGTTCCCCCAAGTCCATGCAAGGCTCATGATTTTTGCTGACGTTGAGAGCAAGAGTCGACTGAAGCTGGTGAACAGGAAGGTGAACATGGCCACCCCTACCAACCCCAAGTTCCTCAAATGGTCTCAGACTGCGATCACCTTCGACCAGTCGGATCATCCGGCACATGTACCCACCCCGGGGAGACAGGCTCTGGTCGTTGACCCGATGGTGGAAGGAGTCCGACTGCGCAAAGTCCTCATGGATGGCGGCAGCGGCTTGAACATCATGTACGCCGACACACTCAAGGGGATGGGCATCCCGATGTCCAAACTCAGCGAGAGCAGCATGCAGTTCCATGGAGTCGTCCCTGCACGGAAGGCCAAGTCACTCGGCCATATCGCATTGGACGTCGTTTTCGGCTCCAACAAGAACTTCCGCAAGGAAAAGCTCACGTTCGAAGTGGTGGACTTCCAGAGCGCTTACCACGCAATTCTGGGCCGCCCAGCGTATGCGCGTTTCATGGCCCGTCCATGTTACGTATACCTGAAGCTGAAGATGCCAGGCCCGAAAGGCGTGATCACCATCATGGGCAATCGACAGCGAGCTGAAGAGTGTTTGCAGCAGGGATCAAGAATCGCCGATCAACAGATGGACGTCCTCGAGCTCGACGAGTACAAGAAAACAATCGACCCCGCCGACCTGATGCGCTTGAAGAAGCCAGCTTCAGAGTCTGCATTCCAGTCAGCGGGAGAAACGAAGAAGGTCAGCATCCACCCGACGGACGACACTGCTGCCCCGACGAACATCTCCACCACCCTTGATCCTAAATAGGAAGCCGAGCTCACCCAATTCCTCCGTGAGAACTGGAACATCTTCGCATGGAAACCCTCTGACATGCCAGGTGTACCCAGGGAGTTGGTTGAGCACCGACTGCATGTGGATTCCACCGCTCGGCCCGTCCGAGAGCGCCTGCGCCGGTCCGCCGCGCACAAGAGGAAGGCAATCGGGGAAGAGGTGGCCAAGCTGCTGGCAGCCAACTTCATTCGCGAGGTTCACCACTCCAAGTGGCTCGCCAATGTTGTCATGGTGCCCAAGAAGGACAAGTCGCTCCGAATGTGCATCGACTTCAAGCATCTCAATAAGGTCTGCCCGAAAGACCATTTTCTGCTCCCCCGCATAGATCAAATTGTTGATTCGACTGCGGGTTGTGAGCGTTTGTCATTTCTTGATGCCTACTCGGGCTATCATCAGATCCGTCTGTATGGCCCCGATGAATTAAAAATAGCCTTCATCACCCCGTTCGGGTGCTTCTGCTACATCACTATGCCATTCGGTTTGAAGAATGCAGGAGCTACCTTTATGCGCATGATCCAAAAATTCCTTCTCGACCAGATCGGTCGGAATGTGGAGGCATATGGACGATATCGTAGTCAAGTCACGCAAAGGTTTCGACCTGCTGACTGACTTGGCAGAAACATTCGCCAACCTTCGTAGGTACGATATCAAGCTCAACCCCGCCAAATGTTCATTTGGCGTTCCCAGCGGGAAGTTACTCGGTTTCTTCGTTTCCGAACGAGGGATCGATATCAACCCCGAAAAGATCGGGACCATCGTCCGAATGGAGAGGCCGGTCAGAATACACGATGTTCAACGGCTCACAGGTTGCCTAGCGGCTTTGAGAAGGTTCATCAGTCGACTTGGCGAGAAAGCACTTCCTCTGTACCGACTCATGAAGAAATCAGATACTTTCGAGTGGACAGACGAAGCCCAAGTCGCATTCGACGACCTCAAAGTCCTACTTTCCACCCAGCCGGTTCTTACTGCTCCACTCAGTAAAGAGCCCCTTCTTCTTTATATCGCGGCTACAAATCAAGTCGTCAGTACTGTTCTTACAGTCGAACGAGAAGAACAAGGCAAAGCATACAAAGTTCAGCGGCCAGTGTACTACGTCTCCGAAGTCCTGACTCCTTCCAAGCAGAGGTATCCCCACTATCAAAAACTTATCTACGGGATCTACATGACTGCGAAGAAGGTGGCCCATTATTTCTAAGACCACTCGGTGTCTGTCGTTTCTGATGCTCCGTTGTCGGAAATTCTCCACAATTGAGACGCGTCAGGCCGAGTGGTGAAGTGGGCAATGGAGATGTTGTACTACGATATCAAGTTCGAGGCCAAGAAAGCTATTAAGTCTCAAGCTCTGGCTGACTTCATAGCAGAATGGGTAGAACAACAGCAACCGACCCACATCTACTCGGCCCATTGGACAATGTTCTTCGATGGGTCTAAGATGTTGAATGGCTCCGACGCTGGCGTTGTGATCATATCGCCAAAGGGCGACAAACTCAAGTACGTGCTACAGATACACTTCAATTCCTCCAACAACGAGGCAGAGTATGAAGCTCTCCTCTACGGATTGCGCATGGCCATCTCACTCGGCGTCCGTCGCCTGATGGTCTACGGCGATTCGGATTTGGTGGTCAATCAAGTGATGAAAGAGTGGGACGTTAGGAACCCCACCATGACCACATACTGGAATGAAGTGAGGAAGCTTGAGAAGAAGTTTGAAGGTCTAGAACTTCCCCATGTTCCGAGATTGAAGAACCAAGCAGCTGATGAGTTGGCAAAACTCGGATCCACTCGGAGACCAGTCCCGAGTGACGTCTGCCTCGAGCACCTTCACCTTCCCTCAGTCAAAGAAGATCCTTTTATAGAGGAACCAGTACAACCAAAGAGTTCAACAGATCTGACTGAAGTCGATGTACCTGCTGTGGTTGATCTCGTCATGGAGATTCTTGCTGTCATCCCCGATTGGACTGTGCCGACCATTGCATATATCCCGAGGCAGGAACTACCAGAAGATGAAGTCCAGGCCAGGCAGATAGTCCGCAGGTCGAAGTCATTCACTGTCATTGATGGCCAATTGTACAAGGAAAGCGTTTCACGCGTTCTTCAATGATGCATCTCCCCAGAGGAGGGGCAACTAATCCTGGAAGATATTCACTCAGGAACCTGCGGTCATCACGCCTCTTCGAGAGCAATCGTCGCCAAGGCATTCAGGGTTGGTTTCTTCTGGCTGCAGGCAAACGAGATGGCTAAAGATATGGTCGACCGATGTGAGGGCTGTCAGTTCTACTCCAACAAGTCACACAAGCCAACATCTGCGTTGAAGACAATCCCTCTTGTCTGGCCGTTCGCAGTGTGGGGATTAGATACAGTCGGTCCATTTAGGACAGGCCAAGGGGGATACACACATCTGTTGGTGGCAGTCGACAAGTTCACGAAATGGATCGAAGCCAAGCCCATCAAGAAGCTCGACGCCTCAACAGCCGTCAAGTTTGTCAGGGACATCATCTCCAGATTCGGTGTACCTCACAGCATAATCACGGACAACGGGACAAACTTTGACTCGGACATATTCAAAGGTTTCTGTACAAGCCAAGGTATCCGAGTGGATTTTGCTTCCGTGGCGCATCCTCAGTCCAATGGACAAGCAGAGCGGGCGAATGGACTTATTCTGCAAGGTTCGAAGCCCCGACTCCTGCGAGAGGTGGGACATGCCGCTGGCGCATGGATCACCGAGCTACCTTCAGTGCTTTGGGGTCTTCGCACAACCCCAAACAGATCTACAGGGCGATCACCGTTCTTCCTCGTCTACGGAGCAGAAGCAGTCCTTCCGAGTGACTTACTTCACAATGCTCCACGAGTCGAACTCTTCTCCGAAGCTGAAGCAGAACAAGCAAGGCAAGACGGAGTGGACCTTCTAGAGGAGGAGCGCGATATGGCACTGACTCGCTCAACCATTTAGCAACAAGATCTGCGGCGTTTTCACGCGCGACACGTCAGGAGTCGTACGTTTCAAGCAGGCGACCTGGTGCTCCGAGTGGATCAGCAAAGACCTCACAAGTTGGCTCCTGCCTGGGAAGGACCCTTCATCATCTCCAAGGTGCTGAACAATGGAGCATACAGACTCTACAACATCGACAGGGAGACAGACGAGCCGCGAGCATGGAACAGAGATCTCCTGAAGCGCTTCTACACGTGACCGTCGACTGAAGCAATGTAAAGAACAAGTATTGGTGAAATAATATAAAGCAGATTGAGTTTTTTGCAGGTTCAAAGTTCTTCCGCGATCGCAGACTCCGGTCTCAAAAAAAACTTAGCTGCGATCCAGAATCGCCTAAGTATTAACTTTCTCCGAGTGTGCACTTAACGTCACACTCGGGGACTTAGCTGCGATCCAGAATCGCCTAAGTATTAATTTTCTCCGAGTGTGCACTTAACGTCACACTCGGGGACTTAGCTACGATCCAGAATCGCCTAAGTATTAAATTTCTCCGAGTGTGCACTTAACGTCACACTCGGGGACTTAGCTGCGATCCAGAATCGCCTAAGTATTAATTTTCTCTGAGTGTGCACTTAACGTCACACTCGGGGACTTAGCTGCGATCCAGAATCGCCTAAGTATTAATTTTCTCCGAGTGTGCACTTAACGTCACACTCGGGGACTTAGCTGCGATCCAGAATCGCCTAAGCACCCGCATGCCTTCGACTGTATCCTACAGGTACACTCGGGAACTCAACAGACCCTCATTAAGGCTCATGTGGAGGTCAAAACAACTGACAACTACATGAGTAGCAGACCCTCACTGAGGCTCATGTGGATGTCAAAACAACTGACAACTACATGAGTTGCAGACCCTCATTGAGGTTCATGTGGATGTCAAAACAACTGACAACTACATGAGTTGCAGACCCTCATTGAGGCTCATGTGGAGGTCAAAACAACTGACAACTACATGAGTTGCAGACCCTCATTGAGGCTCATGTGGACGTCAAAACAACTGACAACTACATCAGTACCAACTCGCCCCGAGTGCGACCTGATAGTCACACTCGACAACCTAGCTGCGATCCCGTATCGCCCAAGTACTCTTTGACCTCCGAGCACGTCCTACCGATCCACTCGGTGATCATACAGATCCAATCGGAAATTCTACAGACCCTCAATGAGGCTCATGCATATGTCAAGACAACTGACATGTTCCGAATGTTTGCCTTTAGCTTCACCAAGAAACGCCAAACAAAAACTCGAGTCAAAATTGCAACAGAAGAGCAAAGGATCCGATTCAAAGTTCAAACAAAGATAGTGGCTCGGTGTGGATTAAGCTTACCCACACCGAAACAAGAATGTGACGGCCAACAGCAGTGGCCAAAGTTTCTTACAAATCAACACTCGACATACCGAGGATAAAGTTTTCTTACGCGTCGTCTGGATTGGCGCCAGGACTGGAGGGCTCCACAAAGGTGTCCAGGTAGATTCCGTCGGCGATGCGGGTGGCACTTTCAAGGAAGGTTTCCATGAAGTCTTCGAATCGAAGTTTCTTCGTGTTGGCGACCTTCAACGCTTTCAGCTTCTCCTCGCGCACCTCCTTGCAATGCACTCGGACCAAGGATAGAGCAACGTCTGCACCACAGCGAGCCGCAGATTTCTTCCATGACTACACTCGGTTGGGGACCTCCTCCAGTCGACTCATCAAGTTTTCCATCTCCTGCCGCGACTCACCTTCCGGCCAAAGCTCCTTGTCGATCCGGCCGACGACTTCTCTCAGTCGACTGATGAAAGGACCAACTTTTCCCATGCGAATGTGCGCTGCAAGCAGGTCTCGATTGGCGTGCTCGCCGAGTGGAATGTTCTCGCGAATCGACCGCTCCACGTCAGCTGCTTCAGTTTCAGCGTCCACGCAAAAATCTGCAAACACAGGGCAAGCAAACAATCAGCGCCGAGTGTAGCGCACGTACCACAAGCACTCGGAAAAACAGGACTTACCACCCACACGCGTCATCATCTGCCGAGCCCAGTCACTGACGTATTTCTCCTGCGCTATACACTGTTTGTTCAGCACATCCATTTGTCCCATCAGCGTGGACCTTTGCTTCCCCACCTTCTCAACTTCAGCAGTCAGCGCTTTGTTCACTTCACGAGCCTGCTCCAACGACTTCTCTCGTTCCGCCAGCACTTCCTTCATTCCAGCCATTGCAATCAGTGTCGCATCCAGCTCACCAGCAAATTGCACCTTTTCTGCCCTCAGAGTCTCATATGCTGTCCCCATCTCGCGAGTTTTCTGCCAGTCAGCGCCAAGAGACGATCAGACAAATCCAACAATACCAAGTCTAAGTTCTTCAGACCCCTGCCGACGCAAGCAGTCGACAGAGGTCTCGGGGACTACACCCAGTGGGTTCACTGAGAGTGACCCCACTGGCATGGAACTCAAACAGGTCCGCCCTATTGAGATTCATGACAACACCTACGCCTACAAGGCTAATACCACCCGACCTGAGTAAAATTACTCTCGAAGACTCTTACAGTAGGTGCACTCCGAGTGCCCCAACTGTTAGCAGTCGACCATATTATTTACGAATATGACTAAGTCAGAGACAATATGCATAAAGACAATTGCCGGTGCAAGCACTTGACAGAAGTCTCGGGGACTACACCCACTGGGTTCACTCAGAGTGAACCCATTGCAAACATCATACGGTATCCGAGCACACCCAGTGGGTTCCAAGAGAAACAAGAGAAAAGCAAATACTTACTAGACTACTTACTCGGATATCGTCCCGCAGCTCCAAGCTTCGCTGGTATAGAGAGGCGATGGAGTCGTACGCCTTCTTGGCTTCTCCCGCCATCAGCTCTGCCTGCACCATGGCTCCCTTGGCCGCTCCCACCTGATCCTCCGGGAGGTGTTCGATGTTGAACTCGACATTTGACGGGCCTGGCATCGTTGGAAGCTCCTTGGGCATCCCAAGGCCCGTTCCAGTCGGTTCAGCAGCCACCAGCGCCTCCTCAGTCGGCGGCATCGCCTCAGTCGGCGGCACGACCGCGGCGAGAGCAGTAACTGGCGGGGCAGCCTCAAGGACAGGCTCCACAGCTTGCTTAGGTCTCCCCTGGTCACCCTCATCCACATAAATCGCCCCTGCCGGACCGAACGGCGCGGGAACTCAGAAAAAGAAAGGGGCAAGACCAAAGACAGAATCCACGATGCAATAATATATAACTCTCGAAATCGCTGCAACGCACCTGGCTGGGACGAGACGACGTTGTCCGCGTCCATGGGATCATCCTCCTAGCGCGCCGGAGAGGTGGCGGAGGTGGCAACCCTGTCGAGTGAAATTCATTCGACCAATAAAACAGCAGTCCAATCGGATATCAGAGGAAGTTAGAGGAACAGTACACTTACATCGAGGTGACGGGAACGACGACCCTTATCCGCGGCAAGGCCTTCCGAGGTTTAGACCCACTCGGTTTGGCTACCTTGGAAGGCTGACCCACGGGCTCGACAGCAACGTCCCTGGCCCTCTTGGTGCTCCGAGCACTCGGAACCACGGGAGCAGCAGGCGGAGCACTCGAGGATGCCGGAGGGGCCGAGGGAACCGCAGGTTCATGTCGGCACTTGGTCCGGTGCTCTGGCAGCGGAGGCGGCGAGTCCTGCTCTTCGTCTTCCTCCTCTTCTTCACCGGACTCCTCCTCCGTCTCCCCACTGTCGGAGACATACTCGCCGCTCTCCACACTGCCCTCCTGGCTGCCTTCTTCCTCCTCCTCGGCCGGGTTCCCGTTCGAGACAGGAGAAAACCACTTGGTCCACTTCTGCGTAAAATACAGTCGGCGACATCAGACGACAGGCAGAGATTCAAGAAAACGATAAAACTAAGACAGATACGTGCACTCGACAAATGGTACTCACCTGGTTCGGAGGAGGATTGTCCGGCAGAAAGCCCTCACTCGCTGAGACCCTGTGGGGTTCTCGCAGGCGCATGTGATCTGGAGCACCCACGACGCCACCGTCTCCTCGGTCATGCCCAAGACGTTGGTCCGAGTGGAGTCTTCGGGCCCCGTGTAGTGCCACATGGCGTGGTCGCGAGCCTGCAGTGGTTGTATGCGCCGACCGAGGAAAATCTCCAGCAAATCTATGCCAGTGACCCCCCTTCTGACGACGTCTGCGAGCGCGTCGACTAGAGGCTGGATGTCGACCTTCTCCGCCTTCGTGAGGGCAAGCTGCTTAGGCGGAGCGGGTCGATCTAGGCAAAAGGGAGGCAGCCCTGTTGTGGCATTCGGGTAGGCAACGTCCTCGCAGTAGAACCACGTCGACTGCCAGTTCCTAACCGACTCCATCAGCTGAAGGGCAGGATAACTACTCCTACTCTTCTTCTGGAAACCTAAGCCTCCGCAGAGCTGGAGAAGGTGTGTCTTATCATCCGACTGGTGGAGTCGTTTGACAGTTTGGGATCTAGCAGAGAAAATATGTTTGAACAGCCCCCAATGGGGGGACAACCGATGAAGCACTCGCACAGGACTATGAAAGCACAGAGATGAGCTATAGCATTCGGGGGAAAGTGGTGAAGCTGTGCCCCGAAGTGGTTCATGATGCCTTTGAAGAAAGGATGCTGGGGCAGAGAGAAACCTCGATATACGTGGCTGAGCAGCAGGACGCGCTCCCCCTCCCGAGGCGCCGGCTCGATCTCATGCTCCGCCGGCAGCCTCCACGACTTGTGCACGATCATCCCGTGCTCCACCAGCTGCAGCAGATCCCCCTCCGTCACCGTGGAGGGGAGGAAGTCTCCCTGGATCCACCCCGCCGGCAACGCTCGCTGCCGCCGCCGAGCAGGAGCCGCCGCCTTCCCCTTCTTCTTCTTCACCTCCAGCTTGCTGGTCTGTCCCTTGGTCATGGCGGAAGCTGCGGGTCCGCGAAGGGGAAGGAAAAGGAGGAAGCTTGGGTGTGCAGGGGAAGGCGAGAGGAGTGGAGCAAGCAGAGGCAAAAGATCCGGCGAGCGTAACGAAAAACCCTTGCCGCTGGGATTTAAGTAAGGTTCCGACTGGGTCGCTGGCAGGTGGCCTCGAAACCTTATCCCTCGACCGACCGCGGCGATATCAGTGGAGAGGATGAAGGCGCGAGAATCCAGGCGTCAGGCGCTACTCGAGCGCGCTCGCGTCATCCCCGCTGAGCGCGCGGAAACCGAAATTTGAGGATCCCGGAAAATCCGCCGCTGTCAGTTGACTGGTCACGTCAAGAGATACCCTGGAAGCACTCGGTTTCCGACAGTTTGTTCCACAATGATTTCCACTCGGGTTGTTGGTCAGACAAGATAAAATGGATCGAGGCAAGCAACGCCAAAGTCACATCCGTTCGAGTCGGATCCAAACTTCAAGCATCGCTTCGTCGTTCCAACCCCAATCCATTCGAGGACTAATGATGGGGTTATAGTCCTAGGGTAGGGTCATAGGCCTGCCCTGTAAGTCCTACCCAAGGACTACCCCTCATAAGGGACAAGGCCCTTAGTCAGTTCTGACTGAATTAAGGAGTCCCCATCGTCCAGTCGGTAACAGGTCCTCGACCATCCAGTCGGAGACTAGCATTCGGAGAACATCAAACTAACCGACTGGATGCCACTCGGTACATCGTAACCCCCCTGGAGGGAAACGGTCGTACGTTTCCCGGTGCATTTATTAGCATTTAGGACGTACTTTACCTGTAACGTAGGCATTCAATCGCCACTACTCCACCCCTGTACCGGAACCGTTGTGGAGGGCAGCGCACTCTATATAAGCCACCCTCCCCCGCTGGTGCAGGGGTTAGCAAATCATTGTATTCCATATTCCACTCGACAACAAGCTCCCAGAGCACTGAGACGTAGGGCTATTACCTCCACCGTAGAGGGTCCTGAACTCATACAACCTCACCGTAGCTGGGACTCTGCCCATCCTTTTCGTACCCTACACATCTATTGTCAGGCTTATACCCACGACACTAACCTCAACACAAGTATTTCTAGATTCACAACACCCTACTAACATAACTCTGATATTGACATATCCATATCTCAAAACTAATTGTGAGGAATCAAACTTATCTTACTAATAAATGCACTTTAATATGAAAGTTTTTATTATATCCTCTTTGGATGCCAATCATATTTAGGACTAATTTCATAACACACGCCAATTACCAAGTTAGTTAGAGAGAGCACTCTCAAAATGATATAAGTGAAGATTGAGAGTTTTTATTTCTACAAAATATGACACCACCGTGCTCTAAAAAGATTTAAGTGAAGCACTAGAGCAAAATCATCTAGCTCAAAAGATATAAGTGAAGCTTATGGGAGCAAAATTATCTAGCTCAAAAGATATAAGTGAAGCTCATTGAGTATTTTAACAAATTCACGATGAGTGCATGTCCCTCTCAAAAAGGTGTGCAACAAGGATGATTGTGATAAAACAAAAAGCAAAGACTCCTATAATACAAGATGCTCCAAGCAAAACACATATCATGTGGTAAATAAAAATATAGCTCCAAGTAACATTACAGATGGATTGAAGACGAAAGAGGGGATGCCTTCCCGGGGCATCCCCAAGCTTAGGCTTTTTGGAGTCCTTGAATTTGGCTTGGGATGACTTGGGAATCCCCAAGTTTAGGCTCTTTCCACTCTTTATTCCATTATCCATAAGAACATCACCCAAAACTTGAAAACTTCACAACACAAAAGTTAAACAGAAACTCGTGATATCATTAGCATAGGAAAACAAACCACCTACTTTCTAGGTACTGTAGTAAACTTAATTTCCATTTAGATTGATGTTATATTACTGTATTATCACTTTTCCATGGCTCGTACCCCCCGATACTAAACATAGTTTCATCAAAATAAGTAATCAACACAACAAAAACAGAATCTGTCAAAAACAGAACTGTCTGTGGCAATCTGTATATTTCGTATACCTATGCTATCCCAAAAATTCTGAAACAATTATGCAAATTAGGGTAATTTGCATATAAATCAGAAGAAAAAAGAAACAACTCTAAAGCTCTTTATGGATAGGAATTAAAAATAATTTTGTGAGCACAAAGTTTCTGTCTTTTTTCAGCATGATTAAACAACTATTACCAAAACTAATCATAAAGGTTCTACTTGGCACAAACACTAATTAAAACATAAAAACACAATCATAACAGAATCATGATGGTGTGGAATCAACAAAACAGAAAGTAAAAAGCAAAAATAGATCTATTCATTGGGTTACCACCCAACAAGCGCCATCGTTTAACACCCCTAGCTAGGGTTAACGATTTCAATGATGCTCACATAGAAAGTAGTAGTTGAGATATGCAAAAGAGCATCATGAATGGCAAAAACACGTTTAAGTCTAACCCACTTCCTATGCATAGGGATTTTGTGAGCAAACAATTTATGGGAACAAGAATTAACTAGCATAGGTAGGCAAAACAAGCATAACTTCAAAACGTTGAACACATAGAGAGGAAGCTTGATATTATTGCAATATGTAAAAGCACATGTTCCTCTCTCATAGTAATTTTCAGTAACATCATGAAGTAATCTTACAATATAACTATCACACACATCATTCTTTTCATGATCAATTATAGCATAAGGGTCATCACCAAAACTTGGGAAACAAAAAATATCATCTTCATCAAGCATAGCATCCCCAAGCTTGTGGTTTTGCATATCATTAGCATCATAGATATTCAGAGAATTCATACTAACAACATGGCAATCATGTTTTTCATTCAAGCGGATATCATGAACCACTTTATAATTTTCTTCTTTCAACACTTAATCAAAATTTTCAGATTCATGATTTTCAAACAAAACTCCATAGATATAGTCAAGTGCACTCAACTCACTAGCAAATTGTTCATCATAATTTGGTCTTTTGAAAAGATTAGCAAGTGGATGAGTATCCATATCAATAGATGTTTAGCACGCGAAGATGCAAGGAAATAGAAGGCACATGGCAACACAAGCAAACATAGCAACAAAAGGCGAACAGAAGAAGAGCGAATAAAAAGGAAAATCTTTTTGGTATTTTCGGAAAATCGTTTTAGAAATGGGGGAGAGGAAAATGAGAGGCAAATGGCAAATAATGTAAATGCAAGAGATGAGTTTGCGATAGGTACTTGGTAGATATGCTTCACTTGAATACTCCCCGGCAACGGCGCTAGAAATTCTTCTTGCTACTTCTTGAGCTTGCGTTGGTTTTTCCCTTGAAGAGGAAAGGGTGATGCAGCAAAGTAGAGATAAGTATTTCCCTCAGTTTGAGAACCAAGGTATCAATCCAGTAGGAGTATCAAGATGAGGCACCAATGAACCTGCGCAAAAACAAACAAACTTGCACCGAACGCGATAAAGGGGTTGTCAATCCCTTCACGATTACTTGCAAGGTGAGATCTGATAGTGATGAAAGGTAAATAAATAAAAGTGCAGCAAGGTATTTCTGGTATTTTTGTATGTAGATCTGAATATAGAATGTGTAAAATAGACCCGGGGGCCATAGTGTTCACTAGAGGCTTCTCTCATGATAGCAAGTATTACGGTGGGTGAACAAATTACTGTCGAGCAATTGATAGAATCGCGCAAAGTCATGACGATATCTAAGGAAATGATCATACATATAGGCATCACGTCCGAGACAAGTAGACCGATACTTTCTGCATCTACTACTATTATTCCACACATCGACCGCTATCCAGCATGCATCTAGTGTATTAAGTTTATAACAAACAGAGTAACGCCTTAAGCAAGATGACATGATGTAGAGGGATAAATTCATGCAATATGATATAAAACCATCTTTTTACCCTTGATGGCAACAACATGATGCGTGCCTCGCTACCCCTTCTGTCACTAGGTGAGGACACCGCACGGTATGAACCCAAAACCAAGCACTTCTCCCATTGCAAGAATTATAGATCAAGTTGGCCAAACGAAACCCATAACTCGAAGAGAATTACAAGGATACGAAATCATGCATATAAGAAATCAGAGGAGACTCAAATAATATTCATAGATAATCTGATCATAAATCCACAATTCATCGGATCTCGACAAACACACCGCAAAAGAAAGTTACATCGAATAGATCTCCATGAAGATCATGGAGAACTTTGTATTGAAGATCCAAGAGAGAGAAGAAGCCATCTAGCTACTAGCTACGGACCCGAAGGTCTGTGGTGAACTACTCTCGCATCATCGGAGAGGCAATGGTGTTGATGAAGAAGCCCCCCGTGTCCGAATCCCCCTCCAACAGGGCACCAGAACGGTCCCCAGATGGGATCTCGTGGAGACAGAAGCTTGCAGCGGCGGAAAAGTATTTTCGTGGCTCTCTCTGGTGGTTTCGAGATTTTTGGGAATTTATAGGCGAAAGAGGTAGGGCAGAGGAGGCAAGGGGGCCCACGAGCCTGCTAGGCGCCCCCCCTAGGGCGCGCCTAGGGGGCTCGTGACCTCCCACGAGACCTCCTGCCTTGGTTCTCAAGTCTTGTGGGTATCTTCCGTTATGGAAAAAATCATCCTGCAGGTTTTATTCCGTTTGGACTCCGTTTAATATTCTTTTCTGAAAAATGTCAAGAACACGGGAAAAACAGAAACTGGCACTAGGCACTGAGTTAATTGGTTAGTCCCAAAAATGATATAAAATGGCATATAAATGCATGTAAAACATCCCAAGTTGATAATATAATAGCATGGAACAATCAAAAATCATAGATACGTTGGAGACGTATCAATGATGTAGTTAACATGCCCATGTTTATTTCAGTTTTCTCATAATATGATATTCAATCATACAATTTGATGTTTAAGTACATGGTATGTTCTATGCATTCTCAATAATACCTATATGAATGACTATTTGGTTGTTGTTAAGTCTATTGTAGTGAGCATATGCCCCCTTTATAGGTTTTTGGTTGTGTGTAGTTAGTATTTGTCCAGTTTCAATTGGTATATTTGGTTGTTTATAGTATGCCTTTTTTATTTAGTTATTCATAATGTGTAGTACCATTGGATCAATACCAGTTCAATGGGCATAATTGTTTCTGTTAGTCCTCATGTCGGTAATATACCCCTGTTTTGTTCACTCTGTGATGTTCAATTATACAATTTGATGTTTAAGTACAAGATTTGTTCTATGCAATCTCAACAATACCATTATGAATGACTATACTTGGTTGTTCTTAAGCGTGCTATAGTGAGCATATGCCTATTTTGGTTTTGGTTCCCATGGCTATATTTGTTTCCTATGTTATACTCCCTCCATCCCATAACATAAGATGTTAATACATCCAATATGTTAGTTTATTGGATGTATTAGATCTTATATAGTGGTTCAGATAGAGTATTATACTACATCATTGTGCAATTGCAATTTAGCTTCTAATATTACTTGTTGTTTGTAGGTACATATGTCGCTGGTAAATATCCTCGTTTAGACCCTTTTTGCGTTTGGGGCAATGAGGTATTCATGAACCAGCATCGTGCGAGGTAACTAACACTTTTTAGTACAATGAGTCAAAATATGGTAATTAAGCTATTTATTTAAAGTTTTTCCAATACAATAGTGATATGCAGTATATGAACTTAGAACTCTATAGCCTTTTTACTGCCCATAATAAGTTGTTAGCTCACAATGCCCATATCTTTTTTCCTTTGCAGCGGTACACAGTTTACTCAAGATTACATCTCAAACTACATGATTGTTGGACATGTAGATGTACATGTAGGTTCCCAGATTACAATGACTATCTGGAAGTCCTCGTGAAGATATTGAAAGATGGGCGGTCGACCATCACAAGGGGTTGGACTAGAGTCATGTGAGCATTTGACATGGAGGAGGGCACACAACGGGCATTCCGCTTCACCTTTTACAACAACTAGAATATATTTTTCCTCTTTGTTTACCGTTTTTAATACAAGTATTCAACTATCTTTCATCATTGTTTATTTGATGCTTATGTAATTCTTTTGTTGACGTAATTCTTGAACTCTGTACCTATGAATCGAATAACACATTGGTTGTTGAACCTATATTGTTGGAAATATGCCCTAGAGGCAATGATAAAATAGTTATTATTATATTTCCTGTTTCAAGATAATCGTTTATTAACCATGCTATAATTGTATTGAATGAAAGCATAGATACATGTGTGGATATATAGACAAAACAATGTCCCTAACAAGCCTCTAGTTCGTTAGCCAGTTGATCGAGGATGGTTAAGGTTTTCTGACCATATGCAAGTGTTGTCTCTTGATAACTGGATCACATCATTAGGAGACTCATGTGATGGACTAGACCCAAACTATGAACATAGCATGTGATCATGTCATTTTATTGCTATTGTTTTCTGCGTGTCAAGTATTCATTCCTATGACCATTAGATCATGTAACTCACTGACACCGGAGGAATACCTTGTGTGTATCAAACGACACAACGTTACTGGGTGACTATAAAGGTGCTCTACAGGTATCTTCAAAGGTGTCCGTTGAGTTAGCATGGATCAAGACTGGGATTTGTCACTCCGTGTGACGGAGAGGTATCTCAGGGCCCACTCGGTAATACAACATCACATACAAGCCTTGCAAGCAATGTGAATCAAGTGCAAGTCACGGGATCTTGTATTACGGAACGAGTAAAGAGACTTGTTGGTAACGAGATTGAAATAGGTATAGGGATACCGACGATCAAATCTCGTGCAAGTAACATACCGAAGGACAGAGGGAATGTTATACGGGATTATATGAATCCTTGGCACAGAGGTTCAACCGATAAGATCTTCGTAGAATATGTAGGATCCAATATGGACATCCAGGTCCCGCTATTGGATATTGACCGAGGAGTGCCTCGGGTCATGTCTTCATAGTTCTCAAACCCGCAGGGTTTGCACACTTAAGGTCCGATGATGTTTTAGTATAGCTGAGTTATATGTTTTGGTTACCGAAGGTTGTTCGAAGTCCTGGAGGAGATCACGGACATCACGAGGGTTTCCCGAATGGTCCGGAAACAAAGATTGATATATAGGATGGTTTCATTTGGTCACTTGAAAGATTTCGGTCATTACCGGCAGTGTACCGGGAGTGACGAATGGGTTCCACATATTTACCGGGAGGGGCCCACCCACCCGGGAGTGAGCCCAGTAGAACTAGGGTGGCGCACCAGCCCTTAGTTGGCTGGTGAGGCCATCCCAAGTGGGCTATGGTGCCACAAGGAGAAAAAACCAAAGGAAAAGAAAAAACAAGGAAAGAGGGAGGTGGGAAGGAAGGAGTGGACTCCTTCCCCCAAACCGAATTGGGGTGGGAGTCCACCTCCTCCCATAGCCGGCGCCCTTGGGGATCCCTTGAGCCCCAAGGCTAGCCCCTCTCCTCCTCCTATATATATTGGTGGTTTTAGGGCTTTAAGACACAATTTTTCCACGTGCAACTCAAACCTACACGACGTAGTTCTTCCTCTAGATGGGATTTCTGCGGAGCTCGGGCGGAGCCCTGCAGGAGTAGATTATCACCACCACCGGTGCGCCATTACGCTGCCGGATAAATCATCTACTTCTCCGTCTCTCTTGCTGGATCAAGAAGGCCGAGATCGTCAGCGAGCTGTATGTGTGCTGAACGCGGAGGTGATGTTCGTTCGGCGCTAAATCGGAACTGATCGTGGGACGACGGTGGTTTGAATCACGAAGCTGTACCACTACATCAACTGTGTTTCTTAATGCTTCCCGCTTAGCAATCTACAAGGGTATGTGGATCCAATCTCCCTCTCGTAGATGAACATCACCATGATAGGTCTTAGTGTGCGTAGGAATTTTTTTGTTTCCCATGCAACGTTCCCCAACTGTGGCATCATGAGATAGGTTCATGCGCAGATGTTATATCGAGTGGAACACAAAAAAATTTGTGGGCGTTGATGTTCTATTTGCTGCCCTCCTTAGTCTTTCCTCGATTCGGCGGTATTGTTTGATTGAAGCGGCCCGGACCGACATTACTCGTACGCTTACGAGAGACTGGTTTGATCGACCAACATGCAACTCGTTGCATAAAGTTGACCAGGGGGTGTCAGTTTCTTCAACTTTGGTTGAATTGGATTTGACCGAGGCGGTCCTTGGAGAGAGGTTAAACAGCAATTTACACATCTCCGTTGTGGTTTTTACGTAAGTAAGATGCAATCATACTAGATACCCATAGCAGCCACGTAAAACATGCAACAACAAATTAGAGGACGTCTAAATTGTTTTTGCAGGGTATGCTTGTGATGTGATATGGCCAAATACATAATGTGATATATTGTATGTATGAGATGATCATGTTGTAATAGTTAATATCGACATGCACGTCGATGCTACGGCAACCGGCAGGAGCCATAGGGTTGTCTTTAAACTAACGTTTGTGTTTGCAGATGCATTTACTATATTGCTAGGTTGTAGCTTTAGTAGTAATAGCATAGATAGCATGACAACCTCGATGGCGGCACGATAATGGAGATCATGATGATGGGGATCATGGTGTGGCGCCGGTGACAAGAAGATCATGCTGATGCTTTGGTGATGGAGATCAAGAAGCAAAAGATCATGGCCATATCATGTCACTTTTGAATTGCATGTGATGTTAATCCTTTTATGCACCTTATCTTGCTTAGAATGACGGTAGCATTATAAGGTGGTCCCTCACTAAAATTTCAAGATGAAATTGTGTTCTCCCCGACTGTGCACCATTGCGACAGTTCATCGTTTCGAGACACCACGTGATGATCGGGTGTGATAGACTCAACGTTCACATACAACAGGTGCAAAACAGTTGCACACGCGGAACACTCGGGTTAAACTTGACGAGCCTAGCATGTGCAGACATGGCCTAGGAAGACAAGAGACCGAATGGTCGAGCATGAATCGTATAGTTGATATGATTAGCATAGAGATGTTTACCACTGAAACTATACTCAACTTACGTGATGATCAGACTTGAGTTAGTGGATTTGGATCATGCACCACTCAAATGACTAGAGGGGTGTATTTTTTGAGTGGGAGCTTATTAGTAATTTGATTAGTTAAACTCTAATTGTCTTGAGCATAGTCTAAGTCCACTTTGCAATATTTTATGTTGTAGATTAATGGCTCACGTAGTAGCAAACCTGAATTTCAATACGTTCCTAGAGAAAGCTAAGTTGAAAGATGATGGAAGCAACTTTGTAGACTGGGCACATAATCTTAGGCTCATCCTACAAGCTGGGAAAAATAATTATGTCCTTGATGCTGTGCTAGGAGATGAACCACCCGCTACATCTGATCAAGATGTTTTGAACGCTTGGCAATCGCGTAAGGAGGACTACTCAGTAGTTCAATGCGCAGTCTTGTATGGCTTAGAACCAGGACTTCAACGATGTTTTGAGGGTCATGGAGCATATGAGATGTTCCAGGAGTTGAAGTTTATCTTTCAGAAAAACACCCGGATCGAGAGGTATGAGACCTTCGATAAATTCTATGCTTGCAAGATGGAGGAGAATTCGTCTGTCAGTGAACATGTGCTCAAAATGTGTGGGTACTCAAACCGTCTAGCTGAGCTGGGGATTGAACTCCCGCAAGAGGCTATCACTGACAAAATTCTTCAATCATTGCCACCTAGCTATAAGAGCTTTGTGTTGAACAATAACATGCAAGGGATGAACAAGTCACCCGATGAGTTATTCGCGATATTGAAAGTCGCAGAGTCAGAACTCCGGAAAGAGCATCAAGTGTTGATGGTCAATAAGACCACTCGTTTCAAGAGAAATGACAAAGGCAAGAAGGGTAACTCCAAGGAGAGCGGAAAAACTGTTGCCAATCCGACGAAGAAACCCAAGGCTGGACCTAAGCCGGAAACAGAGTGTTATTATTGCAAAGGGATGGGTCAGTGGAAGCGCAACTGCCCCAAGTATTTAGCTGATAAGAACGCGGCCAAATAAAAATCAGGTATATGTGATGTACATGTTATTGATGTGTACTTTTCCAACTCTCGTAGTAGTGCCTGGGTATTTGATACCGGTTCTGTTGCTGATATTTGCAACTCGAAGCAGGAACTGCGGAATAAACAAAGGTTGACGAAGGATGAAGTGATGATGCGCATGGAAAATGGTTCCAAGGTTGATGCAATCGCCGTCGGCAGAGTCTCACTTCAGTTACCATCAGGATTAGTTATGAACTTAAATAATTGTTATTTAGTGCATGCGTTAAGCATGAACATTATATCTGGATCTTGTTTATTGCGAGACAGTTACTCATTTAAGTTAGAGAATAATGGTTGCTCTATTTCTATGAGTAATATCTTTTACGGTCATGCACCTAATGTGAGAGGATTGTTCATACTGAATCTTGATTGTGATGACACACATATACATAACATTGAGACCAAAAGATGTAGAGTTAACAATGATAGCGCCACGTTTTTATGGCATTGCCACTTAGGTCATATTGGAGTAAAGCGCATGAAGAAACTCCATTGCGATGGACTTTTGGAGTCACTTGATTTTGAATCACTTGACACGTGCGAGCCATGCCTCATGGGCAAGATGACTAAAACTCCGTTCTACGGAAGAATGGAGCATGCAAGTGACTTGTTGGAGATCATACATACCGATGTGTGCGGTCCAATGAGTGTGGAGGCGCGCGGCGGATATTGTTATTTTCTCACCTTCACTGACGATTTAAGTAGGTATGGATATATCTACTTGATGAAGCACAAGTCTGAAACGTTTGAGAAGTTCAAGCAATTTCAGAGTGAAGTTGAAAATCATCATTACAAGAAGATCAAGTTCCTACGTTCTGATCGTGGGGGCGAATATCTGAGTTTCGAGTTTGGTGCTCACTTAGGACAATGTGGAATAGTTTCACAGTTGACACCGCCTGGAACACCACAGCGTAATGGTGTGTCCGAACGTCGTAATCGTACTTTGTTAGATATGGTGCAATCTATGATGTCTCTTACCGATTTGCCGTTATCGTTTTTGGGTTATGCATTAGGGACAGCTACATTCACTTTAAATAGGGCACCGTCAAAATCCGTTGAGACGACACCATATGAGCTATGGTATGGCAAGAGGCCAAAGTTGTCGTTTTTAAAGTTTGGGGATGTGATGCTTATGTCAAAAAGCTTCAGCCTGAAAAGCTAGAACCCAAAGCGGAAAAGTGCGTCTTCATAGGTTACCCAAAGGGGACAGTTGGGTACACCTTCTATCTCAGATCCGAGTTCAAAGTGTTTCTTGCTAAAAACGGATCTTTTCTTGAGAAGGAGTTTCTCTCGAAAGAATTGAGTGGGAGGAAGATAGAACTTGATGAGGTTGTCGAACCTCTACTCCCTTTAGATGGTGGCGCAGGGCAAGGGGAAACCTCTGTTGAAGCACTGCCGGTTGAGGAGGAAGCTAATGATGATGATCATGAAGCTTTGGATCAAGTTCCTATCGGACCTCGCAGGTCGACAAGATCACGTACTACTCCTGAGTGGTGTGGTAATCCTGTCTTATCTATCATGTTGTTAGACAATAATGAACCTGCGGATTATGAAGAAGCAATGGTGGGCCCTGATACGTCTCAAACGTATCTATAATTTTTAATGGTTTCACGCTGTTATCTTGTCTTCTTTGGTTGTTTTATGCACCTTTTATATCTTTTTTGGGACTAACATATTAATTCAGTGCCAAGTGCCAGTTCCTGTTTTTTTCGTGTTTTTGACTCTTTTCAGATCTGATTTTGGAATGGAGTCCAAACGGAAGAAAAACCCCGAAATGATTTTTTTTCCTGAACGGAAGAAGACCACGGGCTTTTGGGCCAAGCCAGGTGGGCTCCAGGGAGCCCACAAGCCCCCACTCCGCCACCAGGGCGAGGCAGCAGTGGGCAGGCTTGTGGCCTCCCTGGCCGCCCCCTGACCTAGGTCTTTGGCCTATAAATTCCCAAATATTTCGCAAAAAATCAAGGGAGCCTAGAAAATACGTTTCCGCCACCGCAAGCTTCCATTTCCGCGAGATCTCATCTGGAGACCCTTCTCGGCACCCTGTCGGAGGGGACTTTGGAGTTGGAGGGCTTCTTCATCATCATCATCGCCCCTCCAATGACTCGTGAGTAGTTCACTTCAGACCTACGGGTCTGTAGTTAGTAGCTAGATGGCTTCTTCTCTCTCTTGGATCTTCAATACAAAGTTCTCCATGATCTTCATGGAGATCTATCGGATGTAATCTTCTTTGGCGGTGTGTTTGTCAGGATCCGATGAATTGTGGATTTGTGATCAGATTATCTATGATATATATTTGAGTCTTTGCTGATTTCTTATATGCATGATTTGATATCCTTGTAAGTCTCTCTGAGTCTTGTGTTTTGCTTGGCCAACTAGATCTACGATTCTTGCAATGGGAGAAGTGCATGGTTTTGGGTTCTGCCATGTGGTGACCTTTCCCAGTGACAGTAGGGGCAGCAAGGCACACATCAAGTAGTTGCCATCAAGGGCAAAAAGATGGGGGTTTTATCATTGGTTTGAGATTATCCCTCTACATCATGTCATCTTGCTTAAGGGGTTACTCTGTTCTTATGGACTTAATACACTAGATGCATGCTGGATAGTGGTCGACGTGTGGAGTAATAGTAGTAGATGCAGACAGTATCGGTCTACTTGTTTTGTACGTGATGCCTATAGAAATAATCATTGCATAGATATCGTCACGACTTTGCGCGGTTCTATCAATTGCTCGACAGTAATTTGTTCACCCACCGTCTACTTGCTTTCATGAGAGAAGCCACTAGTAAACAGTACGGCCCCCGGGTCTATTCACATCCATCGTTTACATCTCCGCTTTTACTTTGCTTTGTTACTTTGTTGCTTTCACTTCTCACTTGGCAAACAATCTATAAGGGATCGACGACCCCTTCATAGCGTTGGGAGCAGGCTTTTGTGTTTGTGCGGGAACTTGAGATACTCCTCCACTGGATTGATACCTTGGTTCTCAAACTGAGGGAAATACTTACCACCGCTACGCTAAATCACCCTTTCCGCTTCGAGGGAACACCAACGCAAGGCTCCAAGGCCACGGGGGAAATCCTTTGCATACTTGCCTAGGAAGTCCCTTAAGGCGTAGCCGCAGCAGAAAGATCAAGCCAAGTATTCTCCCGTTGACGTGCCTATTTCTGGCGCCGTTCGAAGGTCTTTTGTTGCAGTAGCAGAAGTATTTCTAGCGCCGTTGCCGGGGAGGAGAAATCAAGATCTATCCAAGTAGGTCTCACAAACTCTTCTCTTGCATTTACTTTTGTTGCCAGTTGCCTCTCGTTTTCCTCTCCCCCACTTCACATTTGCCATTTACATTTGCCTTTCTTCTTTTTCCTTTTTCGTTCGCCCTTTTCTCTCGCTTGCTTTCTGTTCGCTTGTGTGCCATGTGCCTTCAGTATGCTTGCATCTTCGCTTGCTAAAAATCTAGTGATATGGATCCTCATTCACTAGCTAGTCTCTTTAAGAGACCCACTATTGTTGAACGAATTGCTAGTGAGTTGAGGACAATTGACTATTTTTATGGAGTTTTGCTTGAGATGCGTGAATCTGAAAATCATGATGAAGTAATTCATGAAGTGATTCACGAGGGCTCCTTGGATGAAAAGCATGATTGCAATGGTTTCACTATAAATTATATTAGTGACAATCATGCTAAAAATATGCAAAACCCTAAGCTTGGGGATGCTAGTTTTGCTTTGTCCACTACTTGTTGCAATAATCATGATTGGGGTGATGATAATTCTTATGATCTTGAAAATTTGTTCAAACCTCATGATGAATATGATATTTGCAATAATATTGAAAGTGGGTTTGGAGAAGTCATGACTTTCGTTGATGATAATCCCATTATTTTTGAAGAGCGTCAACTTTGCATGCATGTGGATCATGAAAAGAATATCCTATGGGATAGCTATATTGTTGAATTTGAATATGATCCCACATGTAATTGCTATGAGAGAGGAAAATATTGTGGTAGAAACCTTCATGTTACCAAATCACCTCTCGTGATGTTGAGATTGCTCTTGTCTTTTTCTTCTTCCTTGCATATGGCAGCTGTTGGTTGTCTTGACAATTTGTTTTCCTATAAAATGCCTATGCATAGGAAGTATGTTAGACTTAGATGTGATTTTCACATGCTTTAGGATGCTCTCGTTGTGCTTCAATTCTTGTCTTTTGTGAGAGCATCATTGAATGCCTAGCTAAGGGCGTTAAACAAAAGCGCTTGTTGGGAGGCAACCCAACGAATCTATCCTTTTTCTTTCTGTTTTGTGTTTTCCACACTTTCATAATTCTGTTATGATTGTGTTTTTTGTATTTCCTTTTGCGTTTGTGCCAAGCAAAACCATTATATTAGTCTTGGTGATGATCGTTTGGTCATGCTGGAAAAGATAGAAACTTTCTTCTCACGAAAAGAATTTTCATTTTATTTCTGTAAGAGCTTTTGAGTTGATTATTTTTGCTGATGATTGCTACGCAAATTCTTCAGACTGTCGTAATTGTTCAGAATTTTTGAAGTACCAGAGGTATACGAAATATACAGATTGCTACAGACTGGTCTGCTGTTAACATATTCTGTTTTTGTTGTGTTGGTTGCTTATTTTGATGAAAATATGGATAGTATCGGGGGGGGGTATTAGCCATGTAAGATTGAAAGTACAGTAACCCAACATCAGCACAAGTAGAATTTAAGTTTGCTACAGTACCTAAGGAAGTGGTGGTTTGCTTTCTTGTACTAATGTTATCACGAGTTTTTGCTTAAGTTTCGTGTTGTGAAGTTTTCAAGTTTTGGGTGAAGTTCTTATGGACAAAGAGATAAAGAGTGGCAAGACCTCAAGATTGGGGATGCCCAAGGCACCCCAAGAGATTCAGGGATGCCGTAAAAGCCTAATCTTGGGGATGCCCGGGAAGGCATCCCCTCCCTCGTCTTCAATCCATCGGTAACGTTACTTGGGGCTATATTTTTATTCACCACATGTTATGTGTTTTTGCTTGGAGTGTCTTGTATCGTAGGAGTCATTTATTTTTGTTGTGTCACAATCATCCTTGCTGCACATCTATAGAGAGAGACATGCACACACCGTGATTTTGTCGAGCTTCACTTATATCTTTTGGTAGACAATTCAGCTCACATGTGCTTCACTTATATCTTTTGAGCTAGATGCTTTTGCTCTGTGTGCTTCACTTATATCTTTTAGAGCATAGCGATGCGTGGCTTGGTAGTTGATCTTTGCTTTGAAAGTAGTCACAAAAAGGGTAGTTATCCAAAGGGATACGAAAACTTCCACCTTCATGTGCATTCAATAGTTAGAGAAATTTGATTCATCTCAATTAGTTTTGAGTTGTGGTTATGGTAATATTGAAGTCATGATAGCAAGGTGTTGTGGATCTAGAAATACTTGTGTTGAAGTTAGTGATTCCCGTAGCATGCACGTATGGTGAACCGCTATGTGTTGAAATCTGAGTCTGATTAGTATATTGATTCTCATCCTTCATGTGGCGGTCGGGATTGCACGATGGTTTATACCTACCAACCCTTCCCCTAGGAGTATGCATTGAATGCTTTGTTTCGATTACTAATAAAAATTTTGCAACAAGTATATGAGTTCTTCATGAGTAATGTTAAGTCCATGGTTTAGATGCACTTTCACCTTCCACCATCATTATCTTCTTAGTGTCGTGCAACTTTCGCCGGTGCACAAAACCCACCATTAGCCTCCCTCAAAACAGCCACCATACCTACCTACTATGGCTTTTTCAAAGTCATTCCGAGATATATTGCCATGCAACTACCACCATGACATGTGCCACCACGTCTACATTGCCATTGCATGATCATAAGATAGCTAGCATGATGTTTCCATTGATGTCTATGCCATGCTAGATCATTGCCACGATGCACTACCGAAGGCATTCCATATAGAGTCATCGATACTCTAAGTTTTGAGTTGAAAGTGTGATGATCATCATTAATGGAGCATTTTCCCATGTGAGGAAATAAAAGAGGCCAAAGAAGCCCACCAAAATAAAAAAAAGAGGCCAAAGAGCCCACCAAAATTAAAAAAAGAAAAAGAAAAATGAGAGAAAAAGAGAGTATTAAGCACCATGATCTTCATGATTGAGAGTCTCTCGTTTTGTCACCACCATATAGCTAGTGGGAATTTTTCATTATATAACTTGGCTTGTATATTCCAATGATAGGCTTCCTCAAAATTGCCTTAGGTCTTCGTGAGCAAGCAAGTTGGATGCACACCCACTAGTTTTCTTCAAGAGCTTTCACATACTCGTAGCTCTAGTGCATCAATTGTATGGAAATCCCTACTCATTCACATTGATATCTATTGATGAGCATCTCCACAGTTCATTGATATGCCTAGTTAATGTGACTATCTTCTCCTTTTTGTCTTGCAACCTCCACCACATTCCACACCATCTATAGTGCTATAACCATGGCTCACGCTCAAGTATTGCGTGAGAGTTGAAAAGGTTTGAGAAAGTAAAGGTGTGAAACAATTACTTGGCCAATACCGGGGTTGTGCATGATTTAAATTCGTTGTGCAATGATGATAGAGCATAGCCAGACTATATGCTTTTGTAGGGATAACTTTCTTTTGGCCTTGTTATTTTGAAAGTTCATGATTACTTTGCTAGTTTGCTTGAATTATTATTGTTTCCACGTCAATAGCAAACTATTGTTTTGAATCTAATGGATCTGAACATTCACGTCACATAAGAGGAATTACAAAGGACACCTATTCTAGGTATCATGAAAGCATCAAAAATTCATTCTTTATCACTTCCCTACTCGAGGAAGAGCACGAGTTAAGCTTGGGGATGCTTGATATGTCTCAAACGTATCTATAATTTTTGATGGTTTCACGCTGTTATCTTGTCTTCTTTGGTTGTTTTATGTACCTTTTATATATTTTTTGGGACTAACTTATTAATTCAGTGCCAAGTGCCAGTTCCTGTTTTTTCCGTGTTTTTGACTCTTTTCAGATCTGATTTTGGAATGGAGTCCAAACGGAAGAAAAACCCCGAAATGATTTTTTTCCCGAACGGAAGAAGACCAGGAGGATTTTGGGCCAAGCCAGGTGGGCTCCAGGGATCCCACAAGCCCCCACTCCGCCACCAGGGGGAGGCGACGGTGGGCAGGCTTGTGGCCTCCCTGGCCGCCCCCTGGCCTAGGTCTTTGGCCTATAAATTCCCAAATATTTCGCAAAAAATCAGGGGAGCCTCGAAAATACTTTTCCGCCGCCGCAAGCTTCCGTTTCCGCGAGATCTCATCTGGAGACCCTTCCCGGCACCCTGCCGAAGGGGACTTAGGAGTTGGAGGGCTTCATCATCATCATCATCGCCCCTCCAATGACTCGTGAGTAGTTCACTTCGGACCTACGGGTCCGTAGTTAGTAGCTAGATGGCTTCTTCTCTGTCTTGGATCTTCAATACAAAGTTCTCCATGATCTTCATGGACATCTATCCGATGTAATCTTCTTTGGCGGTGTGTTTGTCGAGATCCGATGAGTTGTGGATTTGTGATCAGATTATCTATGATATATATTTGAGTCTTTGCCGATTTCTTATATGCATGATTTGATATCCTTATAAGTCTCTCCGAGTCTTGGGTTTTGTTTGGCCAACTAGATCTATGATTCTTGCAATGGGAGAAGTGCTTGGTTTTGGGTTCTTCCATGTGGTGACCTTTCCCAGTGACAGTAGGGGCAGCAAGCCACACATTAAGTAGTTGCCATCAAGGGTAAAAAGATGGGGTTTTTATCATTAGTTTGAGATTATCCCTCTACATCATATCATCTTGCTTAAGGGGTTACTCTGTTCTTATGGACTTAATACACTAGATGCATGCTGGATAGCGGTCGACGTGTGGAGTAATAGTAGTAGATGCAGACAGTATCGGTCTACTTGTTTTGGACATGATGTCTATAGAAATAATCATTGCATAGATATCGTCACAACTTTGCGCGGTTCTATCAATTGCTCGACAGTAATTTGTTCACCCACCGTCTACTTGCTTTCATGAGAGAAGCCACTAGTAAACACCACGGCCCCCGGGTCTATTCACATCCATCATTTACATCTCCGCTTTTACTTTGATTTGTTACTTTGTTGCTTTCACTTCTCACTTGGCAAACAATCTATAAGGGATTGACAACCCCTTCATAGTGTTGGGAGCAATCTTTTGTGTATGTGCAGGATCTTGAGATACTCCTGCACTGCATTGATACCTTGGTTCTCAAACTGAGGGAAATACTTACCACCGCTACGCTACATCACCCTTTCCGCTTCAAGGGAACACCAACGCAAGGCTCCAAGGCCACGGGGGAAATCCTTTGCATACTTGCCTAGGAAGTCCCTTAAGGCGTAGCCGCAGCAGAAAGATCAAGCCAAGTATTCTCCCGTCGACGTGCCTACTCCTGGCGCCGTTGGAAGGTGCAGGCCCGGATTCCAACAAATGTCTGGAGGCCATGAAGTCCGAGATAGGATCTATATATGAAAACAAAGTGTGTACTTTGGAAGTATTACCTGAAGGTCGAAGGCTATTCCGAACAAATGGATCTTTAGGAAGAATACGGACGCCGATGGTAATGTGACCGTTATAAAGCTCGACTTGTGGCAAAGGGTTTTTCACAAGTTCAAGGAGTTGACTACGATGAGACATTCTCACCGGTAGCGATGCTTAAGTCTGTCTGAATCATGTTAGCAATAGCTGCATTTTTCGATTATGAAATCTGGCAGATGGATGTCAAAACGGTGTTACTTAACGGTTTTCTTAAGGAAGAGCTGTATATGATGCAACCCGAAGGTTTTGTTGATCCAAAGAATGCTAACAAAGTATGCAAGTTCCAGCGATCCTTTTATGGACTGGTGCAAGCATCTCGGAGTTGGAATAAGCGCTTTGATGAGGTGATCAAAGCGTTTGGGTTTATACAAGTTGTTGGAGAATCTTGTATTTACAAGAAAGTGAGTGGGATCTCTGTGGCGTTTCTAATATTATATGTGGATGACATATTGTTGATTGGAAGCAATGTGGAGTTTTTAGAGAGCGTAAAATATTACTTGGACAAATGTTTTTCAAAGAAGGACCTAGGAGACGTTGCTTACATATTATGCATTAAGATCTATAGGGATAGATCGAGGCGCCTAATAGGACTTTCACAAAGCACATACCTTGATAAAGTTTTGAAGAAGTTCAAAATGGAACAGTCCAAGAAGGGGTTCTTGCCAATATTACAAGGTATAAAGTTGAGTAAGACTCAGTGTCCAGTAACTGCAGAAGATAGAGAAAAGATGAGTACCGTCCCCTATGCTTCAGCCATAGGGTCTATCATGTATGCAATGTTGTGCACTAGACCGGACGCCAGCCTGGCCATAAGTATGGCAGGAAGGTTTCAAAGTAATCCAGGAGTGGATCACTGGACGGCGGTCAAGAATATACTAAAGTACCTGAAAAGGACTAAGGAAGTGTTTCTCGTTTATGGAGGTGACGAAGAGCTCATCCTAAAGGGTTACGTCTATGCAAGCTTCGACACTGATCCGGATGACTCTAACTCTCAAACCGGATACGTATTTACTCTTAATGGGGGTGCGGTAAGCTGGTGTAGTTCCAAGCAAAGAGTCGTAGAAGATTCTACATGTGAGGCAGAGTACATGGCTGCATCGGAGGCAGCTAAGGAGGGTGTGTGGACGAAGCAGTTCATGATGGATCTTGGAGTTGTGCCAAGCGCACTAAATCCAATAACTCTGGTCTATGACAATACTCGTGCCATTGCTTTAGCAAAGGAACCAAGGTTTCACAAGAAGACCGGACACATCAAACGACGCTTCAACCTCATCCGCGACTACGTCGAAGGAGAGGGCGTAAATATTTGCAAAGTGCACAGGGAACTGAATGTAACAGATCCGCTGATTAACCTCTTCAACGAGCGAAGCCTGATCAACACCAGAACTGTATGGGTGTTAGATTCATTCCAATGTAAATTCCATGGCGATGTGAGACTAGATTACTTACTCTAGTGCAAGTGGGAGACTGTTGGAAATATGCCCTAGAGGTAATGATAAAATAGTTATTATTATATTTCCTGTTTCAAGATAATCGTTTATTATTCATGCTATAATTGTATTGAATGAAAGCATAGATACATGTGTGGATATATAGACAAAACAATGTCCCTAGCAAGCCTCTAGTTGTCTAGCCAGTTGATCAAGGATGGTTAAGGTTTTCTGACCATATGCAAGTGTTGTCTCTTGATAACTGGATCACATCATTAGGAGAATCATGTGATGGACTAGACCCAAACTATGAACATAGCATGTGATCGTGTCATTTTATTGCTATTGTTTCCTGCGTGTCAAGTATTCATTCCTATGACCATGAGATCATGTAACTCACTCACACCGGAGGAATACCTTGTGTGTATCAAACATCACAACGTTACTGGGTGACTATAAAGGTGCTCTACAGGTATCTCCGAAGGTGTCCGTTGAGTTAGCATGGATCAAGACTGGGATTTGTCACTCCGTGTGACGGAGAGGTATATCGGGGCCCACTCGGTAATACAACATCACATACAAGCCTTGCAAGCAATGTGACTCAAGAGTAAGTCACGGGATCTTGTATTACGGAACGAGTAAAGAGACTTGTCGGTAACGAGATTGAAATAGGTATAGGGATACCGACGATCAAATCTTGGGCAAGTAACAAACCGAAGGACAGAGGGAATGTTATACGTGATTATATGAATCCTTGGCACAAAGGTTCAACCGATAAGATCTTCATAGAATATGTAGGATCCAATATGGACATCCAGGTCCCGCTATTGGATATTGAACGAGGAGTGCCTCGGGTCATGTGTGCATAGTTCTCGAACCCGCAGGGTCTGCACACTTAAGGTTCGATGATGTTTTAGTATAGTTAACTTATATGTGTTGGTGACCTAAGGTTGTTCGGAGTCCCGGATGAGATCACGGACATCACGAGGGTTTCCCGAATGGTCCGGAAAGAAAGATTGATATATAGGATGGTTTCATTTGGTCACCAGAAAGATTTCGGGCATTACCAGCAGTGTACCGGGAGTGACGAATGGGTTTCGGATATTTACCGGGAGGGGACCACCCACCCGGGAGTGAGCCCAGTAGCACTAGGGTGGTGCACCAGCCCTTAGTGGGCTGGTGAGGCCAGCCCAAGTGGGCTATGGCGCCACAAGGAGAAAAAACCAAAGGAAAAGAAAAAACAAGGAAATAGGGAGGTGGGAAGGAAGGAGTGGACTCCTTCCCCCAAACCGAATTGGGGTGGGAGTCCACCTCCTCCCATCGGCCGGCGCCCTTGGGGCTCCCTTGAGCCCCAAGGCTATCCCCTCCTCTCCTCCTATATATATTGGTGGTTTTAGGGCTTTTGAGACACAACTTTGCCACGTTCAACTCAAACCTATACCACGTAGTTCTTCCTCTAGATCGGATTTCTACGGAGCTCGGGGCTCAAGGGATTTACAAGGGTATGTGGATTTGAATCACGAAATTGTACCACTACATCAACCACGTTTCTTAACACTTCCCTCTTAGTGATCTACAAGGGTATGTGGATCCAATCTCCCTCTCGTAGATGAACATCACCATGATAGGTCTTCGTGTGTGTAGGAAATTTTTTGTTTCCCATGCAATGTTACCCAACATATATATCTATGGATATGTAAAAAAACTATTCCCTACTTTCAAATTCAAATTATGTATAATTTTAAATTGTAGCGATTAAAATAGAAAAGGTGCTTTGTGGGACATTACGCCGCACACGATTTGTAAATTTCAAGGTTGTGAAATACCTAATAATCCGACACGTATCACTGATAGGAAACGTGTTGGACCACACACTCAATTGCCGTTTGCAAATCGTGTGTGATGAAATACAATATCACAAATGGTGCAACCGAATTCTGCATTGATGATAGAACCTCTATCGCACACAGTTCATATTTGTGATGTAATACGCATCGTAAATGTTGCACCACAGAATTGCACGTGCGATACTTATCCAATATGAGTACGACATTCAGATGTTTCTTAAACTTATCCGACTCTCACAAATTATCTTCTTAGTTAGAAAATCACAAATGGGTCAGAAAATGTGCGTGTTTGTGATATACTCCTTATCATACACGCTTTATAATCTTGAATTGTTTGTGATTCGGTGCACATCATAAATGGTGCGCCACATAATAGCGCATGCGATGTTAGTGTAATCTCACATGAGTTGCAAGGATGGACCATATGGGAAGTCCACCATATCTCAAACGGTTTACCGGTGACTCTCGTTTGCGATAGATGCGGACATCCCATACGCTTAGTTTTGCAAAATATTTGCGTTCATTGGTCACCATCACCGACGATTTTTCTATGTCATGTGGGATGGACCCCACCCCTATCGCCCACACATGCAAGGCAACGGTTTCAAAGTATGTCATGGAAAGGGGTTAAAAACCGTTTGTATAGCATGTTGCTGCACCAACACATGTTTCTAGCCAAATCATCAATTTTACGCAACTTTTTCCCCTACCATAGTGTTGAAAGGTCTTTGAGAATTAATGTATTATTTAATGGTGTTTTCAAGATGAGAGGATAACTTATTATCATTGGTAGAGGGATTTCCATAAGAATTGCCATAACCATTAGAGGAGTTACCGGATATGGCCAAGCAATGAAATTACCTCTATATGCATTGTTATTACAAAAAATCAAGAGATAAAATTCACATCAATGGCATTGTTATTTTACTCAATAAAAGTAGACAAGGGCATGTCATTAGGATAAACATGAGCATTATTATTAGCAATGAAATTCGTAAGAGCATCACTTTTCCACTCAAAGTAGCGATTTCCTCAACAGAGTTTACCTTCTTACTAGTTGGAGCTCTTTCCGTATGCCATTGAGAGTAGTTGGTCATGATGTTGTCCAGAAGTTTTGTGGCCTCTCCTAAGGTCACCTCCATGAAGGGTACCACGTGTGGTAGAATCTAGATGATTCTAGATACAAAGTTTAGTCCAACATAGAAGTTTTCGATAATCATCCACAAGTTTAAACCATGAGTTGGGAAATTTCTAATCAACAAGTTCATCTTCTTCCAAGCTTGTGCAACATGTTCATGATTGTCGTGGTATTTCCGGGACACATGCCAGGGGATGGCTTAGTTCGTGGTTTGGGGCCAACAGGCGCTGGCGGCGTCTGGGAACAGATGAAGGCACGATACACATGACGTAGATCTACCAAGATCGAGGGCCTCCGATGGAGGTAAAACCACTATTCCCGCCAGGGTGACTACATGTAGTCACAATAAAGGGTGCTCCTCGAGCTATTCGTGAGGAGAAAGATGGAGATCTCGCTACCAGCCTTGCTACCTCTATGTTGTGTGGAATATGGTGTGTGTCAAGTGTTCGCTAGCCAACCCGTCTCTCTAGGGCTGGGGTTCGGCTTTATAGTGTAGCCGGATGATTATAGTAAGGAGGGAAAAGGAGGTGCTCGCCCCAGCTATCACATCCCTAGTTTCTATTTGAAGTCTAGAAAGATTGTGCTCATGTTTAATATTGCATTTAAAAGTGAAAATAGAAATCAAAGAGAAAAAACCCTAGCAATTCCATATTCAACCCAATTCAAAATTGTGATAAATCAATGAACTCAAAATGGCCTTCATAAAAGTCCATCATTTTTTTATAAATATTGGAAACAACAATTCAGGGTTGGAACTTATTTTCAAAATACTTTTGACATTTTATTTAAAACACAAAAGCCACTGAAATCAACCATATATGTGATTTCAAATATTTCAGAATTTCATAAAATGTTGAGTTCTTTATTTGGGTTTGGAAATATTCCAAATAACACCCCAACATTATTTTCACTATTTTAGAAATAGTTTGGAGCCAAAAATAAAATCCAACAAATGTCAGAAAGGTTAAAACAGAAATCAGAAAAGAAAGAAAATGGAAAAGAGTTATCTAACGCTTACCTTGGCCGAGCCCAGATCGCCTCTTTCGTCTTCCCCGCGCCAGTCAGCAGCAGGAGGTGGCCGCCGCTCTCTCCGGCGCGGCCACGCACCTGAGTGCGTGCCTCGCCTCCCCATCGCGCTGGCCGCGAAGGGATAAGCCTCCCGCATCCATTCCAGCTCTCTCCCTCTCCTCATTCGCCCTCCTGCTCCCCTCTGTCTCGGTCGCCATTAGAGTCGAGCTTGAGCTCGAGCTCGCCATCGTCTCTGGCCTCCGCAAGCCTCCCCGAGCACGCCGTTCTCTCCGCCTCATCCAACACGTCGTCCCCGCCAAAGGAAGCGAGCTCTCGAGCCCTGCGTCGCCCCGATGTCGTCGTCTTCCTCCTCGGATCACCGAAGCTCGCCGCTGTCGTTCTCCCTCTCCAGGCCGTCCCCGAGCCCACTCTCGACGTCTCTGCAACACCTGTGAGCTCAGGATGGTTTCCCCCCTCTTTTCCCCATCGATCCCGTGCCCTAGCGCCCGATTCCACCGGAGCCCGATGAGATACGCCGCGGGAGCTCGTCGCCGGTGATGTTCTGATGATGGGTTGGTCCATCTGAGACCACCATCAGCTTCAATGCGTCGTGTAGATGTTGTAGGAACCAATTCCCGGCCCTATTGCCCTCTGTTTCGATGATCACGATGTTGCCCGAGCTTCGGCAGCCGCCGAGCTCGTCGTCGGCGTCATCTCCGGCTGTTTCAACCCCTGAGACATGCAAAAATGGATGCGCGGACGAGTGATCGTTCTTCCAGTGCCATCTGCCGCTCAATTGGTCTCCACTGGAGCATTTCCGATGCCCTCCGTCGTCCCTGGAGCCACCGGAGGCTCAACACCGGTGGGTTTGACCCCCAGCGCCGGTGGGTTGACTCCCCTGAGTCCATGACAGGTGGGGCCAGCCCCTAGCTAATTAAGTTAAGTTAATAAAAAAATAACTAGTTAGTTAAAACCCTAACTAGTCACTGACATGTGGGCCAGTCTGATACGTCTCCAACGTATCTATCATTTTTGATGGTTTCATGCTATTATCTTGTCAAACTTTGGATGTTTTGCATGCTTTTTATTTATTTTCTAGGACTAACTTATTAACTCAGTGCCAAGTGCCAGTTACTGTTTTTTCCATGTTTTTGACCCCTTTCAGAGGAGATTTTGAAACGGAGTCTAAACGGAAGAAAATCCCCGAAAATATTTTTTTTGGAACGGAAAAAGATCGGAGAACTTGAGAACCAAGCCAGAGGAGCACTAGGGGCCCCACAAGCCCCCACCCCGCGGCCAGGGGGGCCACGCCATCCAGGCTCGTGGGCCCCCTGGAGGTCCCCTGACCTAGATCTTGCGCCTATATATTCCTAAATATTCCCAAAAAAAATCAAGAGACGATCGCAATCGCTTTTCGGCCGCCGCAAGCTTCTGTCTCCGCAAGATCCCATCTGGGGCACGTCCTGGTGCCCTGCCGGAGGGGGATTCGGATACGGAGGGCTTCTTCATTAACACCATGACCTCTCCGATGATGCATGAGTAGTTCACCATAGACCTTGTAGCTTGCTATGACTCGTCTACACTCGCTGATGACCGACACCTACTTTGTTGGGTTATCTATGCCTGTCTTTGTAAACTTGAGCCACTTGAGTTTATGACGAGTTATGTCGACCCGGGTTCTTTGACATTGGGATGCTAGCGACACTAATGCATACGTGAGTCAAAAGGCGCAAACGGTCCTGGCTAAGGTAAGGTGACAGCCGTGGGGTTAACAGTGCGTGAGACCGCAAAGGGATGCTATGTGTTACACGCTGGGTTCCTATGACTTAGGATTGGGGTCCCGACACCAGCTGCCAACCGCTCCAGCTGGCTGTGGGGCCCGTTTGATGTCGGGTCTTGTCAAGTGCGGCGCCCGCCATCTGCGCGCCACTCTGTCTAGCTTGCTCCGCCATCAAGGAGTAGGTAGACACACGTCCGCTATAGGGTCGGCTCACCTGGTAAGCCTTAGCGGTGGTCGCGGTTCTGTAGCCTCGTCGTGCTTGCGTCAGGGGGTCCTGCAGCCATGCATCGCCTGTCAACGTGTTCTGTAGCTATGCACGCCCCTCGTTAGGGCCTTGTGTTGTCACCGTACGCTCGTACAGGAGGACATGATGGGCTATGACCCGGTGCTACTTCTCAAACAACAGCGCCAGAAATTGGCACGTTGACGGAGACTTGGCTTGCGTTGGCTTTTCCCTTGAAGAGGAAAGGGCGATGCAGCATAGGAGCAGTAAGTATTTCCCTCAGTTTGAGAACCAAGTTATCAATCCAATAGGAGAATCTCGTCAAGTCCACAGTACCTGCGCAAACACAAAAGAGCTTGCACCCAACGCTATAAAGGGGTTTTCAATCCCTTCAAGATTGATTGCAAAGTGAGATCCGAAGGCGGAAAGTGCAACGAAATAAAAGAGTAAGGCTGAAAATATGGTGTGAAGTAGACCTGGGGACCATAGTGTTCACTAGAGGCTTGTCTCAAAATAGAAAACATTACGGTGGGTGAACAAATTACTGTCGAGCAATTGATAGAACCGCGCAAAGTCATGACGATATCTAAGGCAATGATCATACATATAGGCATCACGTCCGAGACAAGTAGACCGATACTTTCTGCATCTACTACTATTACTCCACACATCGACCGCTATCCAGCATGCATCTAGTCTATTGAGTTCATGACGAACAGAGTAAGGCTTTAAGCAAGATGACATGATGTAGAGGGATAAACTCAAACTAATGATGAAAACCCCATCTTTTACCCTTGATGGAAACAACATGATGTGTGCCTTGATACCCCTTCTGTCACTTGGTGAGGTCACCGCACGGTATGAACCCAAAACCAAGCACTTCTCCCATTGCAAGAATCATAGATCAAGTTGGCCAAACAAAGCCCACAACTCGAAGAGAATTACAAGGATATGAAATCATGTATAAGAGAGATCAGAAGAAACTCAAATAAGATTCATAGATAATCTGATCATAAATCCATAATTCATCGGATCTCGACAAACACACCGCAAAAGAAGATTACATCGGATAGATCTCCATGAAGATCACGGAGAACTTTGTATTGAAGATCCAAGAGAGAGAAGAAGCCATCTAGCTACTAGCTATGGACCCGTAGGTCTATGGTGAACTACTCACGCATCATCGGAGAGGTCATGGTGTTGATGAAGAAGCCCTCCGTATCTGAATATCCCCTCCGGCAGGGCACGAGAACGTGCCCTAGAAGGGATCTTGCGGAGACAGAAGCTTGCGGCGGCGGAAAAGTGTTTTCGTGGCTCCCCTGATTTTTTAGGGATTTTAGGGAATTTATAGGCGAAGGAGCTAGGGCAGGGTAGGCCCAGGGAGCCCACAAGCCTAGGAGGCGCGGGCCCCCTGGCCGCGCCATGGGGGCTTGTGGCCTCCCCCGGGACTCCCTGCCTTGGTTCCTAAGCTTTCTGCGTATCTTCTATTCCGGAAAAAATCTTTTCGGAAGTTTTATTCCGTTTGGACTCCATTTAAAATCCTCCTCTGAAAAGGGTCAAAAACACAGAAAAATAGGAACTAGCACTTGGCACTGAGTTAATAAATTAGTCCCAAAAAAGATATAAAAGGCATACAAAACATCAAAAGTTTGACAAGATAATAGCATAAAACCATAAAAAAATTATAGATACATTGGAGACGTATCAAGCATCCCCAAGCTTAACTCCTGCTCGTCCTCGAGTCGGGAAGTGATAAAGACTGAATTTTTGATGTGGAATGCTACCTAGCATAATTGTCCTTTGTAACTTCTTTCATGTGACATGAATGTTCAGATCCGTAAGATTCAAAACAATAGTTTTCTATTGACATGATGTCACGCCCAGATGCGACTCTATCCTCAATTTGGCACGAAGGCCTCGTCAGGGATAGAAGCGCGTCTCGTCGTGTCGCAAGAATGGATATCGTTACAAGTACATGTACTGAAAAGAAGAGATATATATACAAAGTTGGCTTACACTCGCCACAAGCTACATCAGAGTCACATGAGTACATTACATATTCATCAAGAGTAAGAGCAGGGTCCGACTACGGACGAAAACAAACGAGAAAAATAAGAACGACGTCCATCCTTGCTATTCCAGGTTGCCGGCCTGGAACCCATCCTAGATCGATGAAGAAGAAGAAGAAGAAGCAACTCCAAATGAACAATCAACACGCTCGCGTCACGTAACCTTTACCTGTACCTGCAACTGGTGTTATAGTAATCTGTGAGCCACAGGGGACTCAGCAATCTCATTTCCAAAGGTATCAAGACTAGCAAAGCTTAATGGGTGAGGTAAGGTTAAGTGGTGAGGTTGCAGCAGCGGCTAAGCATATATTTGGTGGCTAACTTACGAGTACAAGAAACAAGAGGGAGAAGATCTACGCATAACGGACGTGAACTACTGATGATCAAATGAATGATCCTGAACACCTACCTACGTCAGACATAACCCCACCGTGTCCTCGATCGGAGAAGGAACTCACGAAAGAGACAATCACGGTTACGCACACAGTTGGCAAGTTTTAATTAAGTTAACTTCAAGTTATCTAGAACCAGTGTTAAACAAAGTTTCCGCGTTGCCACATAACCGCGGGAACGGCTTTCCGAAAGATTTAACCCTGCAGGGGTGCTCCAACTAGTCCATCACAAATTACCACAAGCCGCATAGAAATCCTCAATCACGAAGCTCGCGATCTCGTCGGATTCCCTAGTGGAAAACCTCAACTCTGAGATTACCTAAAGCATCACCGGAATCCCGATGCACAAGATATCTCGTCAAAGGTAAAACTAATCCAGCAAGGCCGCCCGACGTGTCGACGATCCCGATAGGAGTCGCGTACCTCGTTCTCAGGACACGGCGGATGAGCTAGACGTCGGGATCGCTAAACCTCCGGGTGACCAGAGGGGCGCCGGACATCGCTCAGGTGGGACCAACACTCATGAGGAGCACTGGCCCGGGGGTTGATTAAATTAGTCTGCGGGTGCCGGCGGGTCCCTATGCATTATTATTAGGTTATTAGGCAAATGTAGTACCAAAGTTGGGCCTTGCCAGACCAGCTTTAATCTAAAACGAATTATCAAGGGGGTCCCCATAACAACCCCGATCGTGTTAGGAGCGCTCATTTATGGAACATAACACTGGTAGCCGAAAACTAAGGGGGCAAAGGTGGAACAAAACACCAGGCTAGAAAGGCCGAGCCTTCCACCTTTTACCAAGTATATAGGTGCATTGAATTAAATAGCATTTAATATGGTGATATAACAAGGAACCTATGCTTTCACATGGAAGCAATGCACCTGCAACTAGCAACGCTAACACAGGGTTAAGCAAGCAGTAACATAGCCAATCAGTGGTTTGCTCGGTCGAACAGGTTGAAGGTAATCATGGCATTGTTGAGAGGCTGATATTTAACAAGTGGTAGGAAACGAGACATAAACGATAGAAGCGGTAAACTAGCATGGCAATGATAGTAACGGTATCTGGGGAAATGATCATCTTGCCCGAGATCCCGCTTGGAAGAAGAATGCCTCCGTGAAGCAGACGAACCGACGTAGTCGAACGGGTCCTCACAATCCGGCACGCTGCGGAACTCTATCGAGACGAAGCAAACCGGAAACACAAATCAACACACGATGCACAACACATATGATGCATGAACTACTGAATACATGCAAATCACGGCATGACAATTCACACAATCAAACACTACACATTAAGTGAAGTTCAATATGCAACGAACTCCACGTTTATTATTTAGTTCTATCCCGATTAGATACACGGCAATATTAAATGTGGTTAAACATGGCAAGAGGTGAAGCGCAATTAAACTACCTATCTAGGCATTTTAAATGAGGTCGGAAATGACATATAGCACCTCCGAGACGACCTCACATGTTAATTTACAATTCTGTCCAGATCTGAACTAATGCATTTAATTAGTTGTTAAACAGAAAAACAAATAGGTCCACGTGATTCTACGCGTCAAGGCAAGCAATATACACATAAAGAACATCTCCAACGGAGCTACGGTTCAAAAGATACAAGCATCGCAAGATATGATGGCATGAATGCAATATGTGTGCAACGACGGCCACGAGCACTTCAAAACAAACAACCAGCAAGAGAAAATGAAACTACACGAGATTCTAAGAAAGTTTCATGTGGGACACAATCAAATCGGAGCTACGGTTCAAAAACTACGAGCAAAACAAGAAATCACTACAATCTACCAAAATCAGCCACATAGCATTTTCTACGCCCCACAACTTCGGCTACACAACTCCGATAAGCTCAAGCAAGGCATGGCACGGAAGAGGGAAAGACGCACTACTACAAACAACTAACAACAACTAGCGTAGCAGCAAGGAGCACTAGGAAAAGAAGACACAAAATGGCATCTCACACACTATTTCAGGCTTAGTGAAAATAACACCTCATGAAAGTGCAGTTTTCAGCCTGAAGGCATATTAACAGCAGCAAAACCCTAAGCTACAGGTCTCCAAATGGCATGAAAATTTACAGCATGCTAGAGAAACACAAGGGGTACAACTAACTCCATTGGACCAACCTCAAAAGAGCTACAGATCACAAGATGCAAGCAAGACAAGACAGCAACAAAATATAACAGATTCCAGACTTAAAATATTTCAGCTCCTCTAAAACAGCACTATTTCTAGCAACTTGAGGGCAAGCAAAACACACCTAAACATGCATTTCTATTGCAACCAAAAATACCAGCGGCTAAACGAAACATCCAAGATCAACTCTCTAGTTGACAACTCCTTCAAACGAAGCACAGAATAAATCCTACGAATTAATCAAAAGGGCAACATAGCAAAATATCTCATGGACTAACTTACTCGAAAGCTAAAACTAATTGCACAGAAAAATCCATGGGATTTTTCTACCCCAGAAACATATAAAATATGTGGGGTTTGCAACACAAAATAATGTCGCACATTAATGTGAGATAAACACCTAGATACGGGAAAATAAACTACCGGCAAATCCCTACACGTAAAAATACAATTGACCGCTCTAAAATACATGCAAAAATGTTTCCTAAAACATGGGCATTTTTAATACGGCATACGAACAATTCAAACTCGCGCGGAAAATAAATACGGGCACTATCCTATCTAGACAACACGTCAAACTAGGCGGTTGGCGCGTAAAACTACGTCAATTAAATATGCAAGTTGTGGAATCGTGTTCTACTCGCAAAACTACCCCAAAACCATATAAAATACTCCTCGTTCTGACTTACGGAATAAAAGTTATGGGGGTTCGAATATACGTTATTTACTAGAATTACTTAATTCCTAAAACCTCCTAAATTACCTAATGGGCCAAACTGTGGCGCAACTTATCTAAAAGGTGCTGCGGCGGGGCTTACCATGGGGGCCTCTGGGCCGGTTGGAGGGGCTGGAGCGGACTGGGCCTCGAAGGGAGGCCGACCCAGCTCGGCGCTGGAGAGGTAGGCCGCTGGGGGGTCGCCCACGTGGGTCGCGGGGAGCGAGGCTTGGGGCAGGCCGGGGCGCCTGGGGGAGCTGGGCCGTCGGGGCCCACGCGCGGGTCAACGGGGGCGAGCCAGCCCCAGCTCCCGATCGGATCTGGCGCGGGAGGATGAGTAGGCCCCCGTGACGAGCGCTGGCAGATGCTGGTACACGGGCGGCGCCGGCGAGGAGCTTCCACGGGTCCTGGCCGGACTCCGGCAGGTGCAAGGGCGGCCGATGGGAGCGGGTGAGGGCGCGAGGCACCCAGGCAGCCAGCGACGGCTCGGCTTGCTGCCGGCCCTCGGGTGGATCTGGCTCGGGGCTTCCCTTGGGCAGGGCGGCGGCGGGATGGCGGAGGTGGCCGGAGCTCTGGGCTACGGGGCGGCCTCCGGCGACCGGAGCGGAAAAGGGCATGCTGGATCCGGCGCGGGGCGATGCAGAGGAGCGGGGCTCGGGTTGCTGCTCCTCGGCAGACGGCGCCATGGAGGAGCTCGGGAGGAGCTCCGGGAGCCTCGGGCCCAGATGGGCTCGGGCGGGCCCAACGCGGGCTCCGCGGGCTCGGCGGCTGGAGGTGGGAGGAGGGAGCTCGTGGGAGGCGGCTAGGATTTCGGGGTAGGCGTGCGGATCCCGAGGCAGAGGGGGTTGGCTGCCTATAAATGCATAGGGGTCTATATATAGACAAACGGGGGGCTAGGGCTAGCCGGAATCGCGTTCCGGATCCAACCGCGGGGTCGGATTCGAACGATTCCGCACGCGGGGACTGGTACACGGCCGTGTAGAGAGGATATCCGGAGACGAGAGGGAGAACGGGCGGCGCGGCACGAATTTTAAAACACCGACAGACGTCCGACGTTAGACCGATTACGGTGCCGCTACGGTCGACCGTTCGGGTACCAGACGAACTCCGATCGCGACGAAACTCGACAGGTGGCCTACCTATATATAAATAATACCGCACGACAAATTCCAGCTCAATCGGAGAAAGTTTTACGCAGACTTTAAAAACAGGGTTTCGACGGTACCGTGGGCGCGTGCGAGTGCGATCGGGCTCGGAACGGACAACGACGAGAACCGGCGACTACTAATGAATGCAAGTTTTGAAAACTGACGGCAATGGAGATGTCGAGGCAATGCTGATGAAGCGCATGATGCGATGATGATGCGACAAATGAAAATACCCACACGACGAAAACGGAAAGAAAAGGGGAATCTTCTGGAACGTCGGCATCGGGCTGTCACACATGAAAACAATAATACTTCAAGCAAACTACCAAGGTAATCATGAAGTTTCGAAATAACAAGGCCAAAGGAAGTTATCCCTACAAAATCATATAGTCTGGCTATGCTCCATCATCCCCACACAAGTAATTTAAATCATGCACAACCCCGGTATTGGCCAAGTAATTGTTTTCGCACTCTTACTTTTTCAAACCTTTTTCAACTATCATGCAATACATGAGCGTGAGCCATGGATATAGCACTATAGGTGGAATAGAGTGTGGTGGTGGTTGTGAGACAAAAAGGAGGAGATGGTCACATTAACTCAGCGTATCAAAGGGTTATGGAGATGCCCATTAATAGATATCAATGTGAATGAGTAGGGATTGCCATACAAAGGATGTACGAGAGCTACAAGTATGTGAAAGCTCAAAAGGAGAACTAGTGGGTGTGCATCCAACTTGCTTGCTCACGAAGACCTGGGGCAATTTGAGGAAGCCCATCATTGGAATATACAAGCCAACTTATAAAATAAAGATTCCCACTAGTATATGGTTGTGACAAAACAAGAGGCTCTCAATCATGAAGAATATGGTGCTATTATGAAGCACAAGTGTGGAAAAAGATAGTAGCATTGTCCCTTCTCTCTTTTTCTCTCTTTTTTTGGGGCTCTTTGGCCTCTTTTTTTATGTGGGCAACTTTGGCCTCTTTTTTTTATTTCCTCACATGGGACAATGCTCTAATAATGATGATCATCACACTTTTATTTACTCACAGCTCAAAGCTTAGAACGATGATGACTCTATAGGAAATGCCTCCGGCAGTGTACCGGGATGTGCAACGATCTAGCTTGGCGTATGACGTTGAAACATCTCGCTAGCTATCTTACGATCATGCAATGGCAATATGAGAGTGACGACACAAGTCATGAGACGGAACAATGGGAGTTGCATGGCAATATATCTCGAAATGGCTATGAAAATGCCATAGTAGGTAGGTATGGTGGCTATTTTGAGGAAGGCATATGGTGGGTTTGTGCACCGACGAAAGTTGCGCGGCATGAGAGAGGCTAGCAATGGTGGAAGGTGAAAGTGCATCTCTACCATGGACTCACATTAGTCATTAAGAACTCACATACTTGTTGCGAAAGTTTTTATTAGTAATCGAAACAAAGTGCTAAACGCATACTCCTAGGGGAAGGGTTGGTAGGTGTAAACCATCGCGCGATCCTGACCGCGACACAAAGGATGACAATCAATAGATCAATTATGCTCCGACTTCCTAACATAGCGGTTCACCATACGTGCATGTTACAGGAATCACTAACTTCAACACAAGTATTTCTAGATTCACAACACCCTACTATCATAACTCTTAATATTACCAAATCCACGTCTCAAAACTAATTGATAGGAATCAAACTTCTCTTTCTACTCAATGCACATGAAGATGGAGGTTTTTGTATCCTCTTTGGGTACCTATCAAATTTGGGACTACTTTCATAGCACAAACCAACTACCAAGTCACGCACCGTTGTGCTCTAAAAGATCTAAGTGAAGCACATAGAGCAAAATTATCTAGCTCAAAAGATATAAGTGAAGCACGATGAGCATTCTAGCAAAATCATGATGAGTGCATGTCTCTCTCAAAAGGTGTGCAGAAAGGATGATTGTGACACAACAAAAAGAAAAGACTCCTACGATACAAGACGCTCCAAGCAAAACACATATCATGTGGTGAATAAAAAAATAGCTCCAAGTAATATTACTGATGGATTGAAGACGAAAGAGGGGATGCTTTCCCGGGGCATCCCCAAGCTTAGGCTTTTTGGTGTCCTTGAATTTGACTTGGGATTCCTTGGGCATCCCCAATCTTGAGCTCTTTCCACTCTTTATCCCTTTGTCCATGAGAACATCACCCAAAACTTGAAAACTTCACAACACAAAACTTAAGCACAAACTCGTGATATCATTAGCACAAGAAAACAAACTACCACCTCTTTAGGTACTGTGGCAATCTTGATTTCTATTTATATTGCTGTTAGATTACTGTAATCTAACTTTTCCATGGCTAGTACCCCCCGATACTATCCATAGCTTCATCAAAAAAAGCAACCAACTCAACAAAAATAGAATCTGTCAAAAACAGACCAGTTTGTAGCAATTTGTATACTTCGTATACTTCTGGTACCTCAAAAATTCTGAAAACTTACGAATGCCTGGGCAAAAGGCATATAAACCAGCAGCAAAAAGAATCAACTTAAAAGATCTTTCTGAATAAAAATGAAAAATAATCTCGTGAGTGAAAAGTTTCTGTCTTTTTCCAGCAGGATCAAACAACCATCACCAAGACTAGTCATAAAGGTTTTGCTTGGCTCAAACACAAAAAGAAACACAAAAGATGCTATCATAACAGAATTATGATGGAGCGGACGCAACATAACAAAAAGAAAAAGATAAATTCATTGGGTTGCCTCCCAACAAGCGCTATTGTTTAACGCCCTTAGCTAGGCATTGATACTTCAATGATGCTCACACAAAAGACAAGAATTGAAGCACAATGAGAGCATCATAAAGCATGTGAAAATCACATCTAAGTCTAACATACTTCCTATGCATAGGCATTTTATAGGAAAAAAATTGGCAAGACAACCAATAGTTACAAAATGCAAGGAAGAAGAAAGAGACGATAGCAATCTCAACATAACAAGAGGTAATTTGGTAACATGAAAGTTTCCACCACAATATTTTCCTCTCTCATAGCAATTACATGTGGGATCATAATCAAATTCAACAATATAGCTATCACATAGGATATTCTTTTCATGATCCACATGCATGCAAAGTTGACTCTCTTCAAAAATAGTGGGATTATCATCAACTAAAGTCATGACTTCTCCAAACCCACTTTCAATATTATTGCAAATATCATATTCATCATGAGGCTTAAACAAATTTTCAAGATCATAAGAAAAATCATTACCCCAATCATGATCATTGCAACAAGTAGTGGAGATAGCAAAACTAGCATCCCCAAGTTTAGGGTTTTGCATATTTTTAGCATGATTGACACTAATAGGACTTATAGTGAAACCATTGCAATCATGCTTTTCATTCAAGGAGCCCTCGTGAATCACTTCATAAATTTCTTCATCATGATTTTCAGATTCACGCATCTCGAGCAAAACTCCATAGAGAAAGTTAAGTGCACTCAACTCACTAGCAATTGGATCAACATAATTGGATCTCTTAAAGAGATTAGCAATTGGATCAACATAATTGGATCTCTTAAAGAGATTAGCAAGTGGATGAGGATCCATATCAATAGATTTTCAGAAAGCGAAGATGCAAGCATATTGAAGGCACATGGCAACACAAGAAAACAGAAAGCAAACGAAAGAAAGGGCGAACGAAAAAGGCAAACGAAAAAGGCAAATATTTTTGTATTTTTTTCAGAAGTGGAGGAGAGGAAAACGAGAGGCAAAAAAGAGTAAATGCAAGAGATGAGTTTGCGACACTTACTTGGATGAGTTCTTGACTTGATCCTCTCCGGCAACGGCGTCAGAAATCCTTCTACTACTTCGCAAACAACAGCGCCAGAAATTGGCACGTTGATGGAGACTTGGCTTGCGTTGGCTTTTCCCTTGAAGAGGAAAGGGTGATGCAGCACAGGAGCAGTAAGTATTTCCCTCAGTTTGACATTGGGATGCTAGCGACACTAATGCATACGTGAGTCAAAAGGCGCAAACGGTCCTGGCTAAGGTAAGGTGACAGCCGTGGGGTTAACCGTGCGTGAGACCGCAAAGGGATGCTATGTGTTACACGCTGGGTTCCTATGACTTAGGATTGGGGTCCCGACACCAGCTGCCAACCGCTCCAGCTGGCTGTGGGGCCCATCTGATGTCGGGTCTTGTCAAGTGCGGCGCCCGCCATCTGCGCGCCACTCTGTCTAGCTTGCTCCGCCATCAAGGAGTAGGTAGACACACGTCCGCTATAGGGTCGGCTCACCCGGTAAGCCTTAGCGGTGGTCGCGGTTCTGTAGCCTCGTCGTGCTTGCGTCAGGGGGTCCTGCAGCCATGCATCGCCTGTCAACGTGTTCTGTAGCTATGCACGCCCCTCGTTAGGGCCTTGTGTTGTCACCGTACGCTCGTACGGGAGGACATGACAGGCTATGACCCGGTGCTACTTCTCAAACAACAGCGCCAGAAATTGGCACGTTGACGGAGACTTGGCTTGCGTTGGCTTTTCCCTTGAAGAGGAAAGGGCGATGCAGCATAGGAGCAGTAAGTATTTCCCTCAGTTTGAGAACCAAGTTATCAATCCAATAGGAGAATCTCGTCAAGTCCACAGTACCTGCGCAAACACAAAAGAGCTTGCACCCAACGCTATAAAGGGGTTGTCAATCCCTTCAAGATTGATTGCAAAGTGAGATCTGAAGGCGGAAAGTGCAACGAAATAAAAGAGTAAGGCTGAAAATATGGTGTGAAGTAGACCTGGGGACCATAGTGTTCACTAGAGGCTTGTCTCAAAATAGAAAACATTACGGTGGGTGAACAAATTACTGTCGAGCAATTGATAGAACCGCGCAAAGTCATGACGATATCTAAGGCAATGATCATACATATAGGCATCACGTCCGAGACAAGTAGACCGATACTTTCTGCATCTACTACTATTACTCCACACATCGACCGCTATCCAGCATGCATCTAGTGTATTGAGTTCATGACGAACAGAGTAACGCTTTAAGCAATATGACATGATGTAGAGGGATAAACTCAAACAAATGATGAAAACCCCATCTTTTTACCCTTGATGGAAACAACACGATGCGTGCCTCGCTACCCCTTCTGTCACTGGTGAGGTCACCGCACGGTATGAACCCAAAACCAAGCACTTCTCCCATTGCAAGAATCATAGATCAAGTTGGCCAAACAAAACACACAACTCGAAGAGAATTACAAGGATATGAAATCATGCATAAGAGAGATCAGAAGAAACTCAAATAAGATTCATAGATAATCTGATCATAAATCCACAATTCATCGGCTCTCGACAAACACACCGCGAAATAAGATTACATCGGATATATCTCAATGAAGATCATGGATAACTTTGTATTGAAGATCCAAGAGAGAGAAGAAGCCATCTAGCTACTAGCTATGGACCCGTAGGTCTATGGTGAACTACTCACGCATCATCGGAGAGGTCATGGTGTTGACGAAGAAGCCCTCCGTATCCGAATCTCCCCTCCGGCAGGGCACCAGAACGTGCCCCAGATGGGATCTTGCGGAGACAGAAGCTTGCGGCGGCGGAAAAGTGTTTTCGTGGCTCCCCTGATTTTTTTAGGGATTTTAGGGGATTTATAGGCGAAGGAGCTAGGGCAGGGGAGGCCCGGGGAGCCCACAAGCCTGGGAGGCGCGGCCCCCCTGGTCGTGCCATGGGAGCTTGTGGCGTCCCCTGGGACTCCCTGCCTTGGTTCCCAAGCTTTCTGCGTATCTTCTGTTCCGAAAAAAATCTTTTGGGAAGTTTTATTCCGTTTGAACTCCGTTTAAAATCCTCCTCTGAAAAGGGTCAAAAACACGGAAAAAACAGGAACTGGCACTTGTCACTGAGTTAATAAGTTAGTCCCAAAAAAGATATAAAAGGCATACAAAACATCCAAAGTTTGACAAGATAATAGCATGAAACCATCAAAAATTATAGATACGTTGGAGACGTATCACCCGCCGACTACCGTTCGGACCGGCCGGACGGGCCGGCTGTCGCCAACCGGTCAGGAGTGTGGCAGCCATATGGGCCGCGAGCCGCACCCCGAATCTCTTGGGGTGGGGTTTCTTCCACTTTGGTATACGTAGGGTCCATATCCCCATGAATATCCCTCGAAGTCGTTGGGGCCCAGAGGTCTCCTAACGAAGGGGGCCAGTGGCTCCCCCCACGTAGATCAATGTTATTGACGCCCATGGGCCCGCCGGGTGTCGGTGGGTGGAATGTCAAGAAGGAGTGACCGACATGATTGGGTGGCTGCGCCCCAGTGCCTGGGGTCTTGTGATGCCGCTTCGGGGTTTGGTGTCGGCCCGTATGTGCCACGTGTCACTCGTGCAACGATGTGCTATACAAATGGTTTTTAACCCCTTTCAGTGAGGACATTTTAAACCGTTGCCTAGTGAGTGTGGGCGATATGGGGGGTCCTTCCTACATGACACAGAAACCGTCGAGGATAGGTCCTCCGGTCACACACATTGCACAAAATTAGCTCGTGTGCTATCGGGCTAGCCATCGCATATAGTTATACATGCCCAATCGTTTCTGTTTGTATGCACATCTCATAGAGTCAATCCAAGAAAAACGTTTCTGTTTGTATGTACATCCCAAACGATGAATCCGAGACAAAATTTTCCATTCGCACGTACATCACACACAATTTTCCCCATCAAATCGTGTGTGATAGTGTTGCCACTGCAACGATATTAACAATTTTGTCGTTTGCTTTCTTGAATGCATCGTGCACGGTGTGTAGAAGAAACTGTGTGGCATAGATTGTCCATCACACACACTTTTTACGTGGAAAACATTTGCGCAAGTTGGCCTAACACAAACAGTTTTTAAAAGGAAGTCGTGTGTGATTGTTCATTGATCCAACATGTTTTCGTCCTAGAAACTGTGTGCGTTGTCTTAGGCCATCGCCCACGGTGTTTTCTCAATAACCATTTGCAATAGAAAACCCAATTAGCAGGCTAATTGCCCTATTATTAATAATCCAATTATTCATCAAAATGACATTTCATATTAAGCACATAATATATTTCATTGTATTACGGAACCAAGATTTCATAATTAAAATACATGAGAGTACAACATCATGTAGCTTCAACACTCAGTTACACCATATAGGCATAAATCTAGCTACCCCATTACACAACTGCATCAACACCAAGTTTCTCATGCAACATCTATAACCTTTGGAACTTAGCATCATAGACGGTAGATAGATAGATGAATCTCATCTGGAAAACTGCTGAAGCGAAAGGCCAATATTGAGCCTTCATTGATGTTGAAGGTCTTTGCAACTTTACGCCAGTGCCTGTGGATGATTGTCCGTCCATCCTTCAACCTCTTCAGAAAGACTTCAAGATTGTACCGTGGGTGTTGTATGAATACCTTCCTCGCCTCCTGACCATACAGGTGGGTTGAGAGGTAATCATCAGTAAACTGCTTTGGAAAGGCCTGGAAACAAGGATATGCATACATATCTTCTCTAGATTTGAAATGGTGCAAAGGAATAAAAAGACAAGGTATAATAGTTAGTACCATCCTGTATTGCACTGATGTCTTCTTCCTTGTGCAGACAAAGATCTTGTTGTTTTTTTGTCGCTAGTTTCTTTATCCTAACAATATTTTTGAGTTTCTTGACTTGATTAATATTCATGGACAACTCATTTTCCCATATGCAAAAAGGGTCGAACAGTGGGTAAAAACCTCTCCCAGCAGGACCTACATGTGCAAGACCAAATTGTTAAAATCCTAAATATTATAGGGCCATTTGCATTTCTGTCGATAACTCAAACCACCTACTCAGATTTGCCCCTAATTTCCAGTTATGCTCAAATTTGCCCCTGTGCCGTCAAGTCCCCTTGTAGAAATGCCTTTTTGTGTTGTTACCGTCCGGTCAACGAGCTTTGACCATCTCGGTGATCAGTAACTCAACTAATAGTAAATTCGAAAAAATAACAAAGAAATCTAAAGTTTTGTAGGATCGAATATATTCTCGTGCACAAGGTGCGTGCAAATCTTCATGCTATTTGAACATTCCACGAGCTCGTATCAAAGGAAAACAAATTAAAATTATACGCCTATGAACAATGAATTTGAAGAAATAGCAAGAAAATTAAAAAACATCTGAATTTTTTTGACGACCAAGATGCTTGGGTGTGCAAGGTGCTAGCCAATTTTTCCGATCAAATGGCATGCGAGGAGATCTAGCAAAAAAACATTATACTGCATTTTTTTCAAAGTTTTTTGCAGAACCAATTTTTTTTTCTCCAGGAGCTCCTACAATGTCCAAACATAACAAAAATTTGCACGCACCTTGCACACCCAAGCATCTTGGTTGGATGCCAAAAATTTCATATTTTTTTTGATTTTTTTGCTATTCTGTGTTAATTTAATGTTCACACGCGTACAATTTTAATTTTTTCCTTTCGTACGAGCTCCTCGAATGTTGAAATAGCACAAAAAATTGCTCACACCTTGCACACCCCTGTATCTTCGATCCCACAAAATTTCATTTTTTTTGCTATTTTTTCAATTTATTGTTCACCAAGTTACTATTCACGAGACGGTCAAAGCCCGTTGACCGGACGGTAACGACACAGAAGGACATTTCTATAAAGGGACTTGACGGCAGAGGGGCAAATTTGAGCATAGCTGAAAATTAGGAGCAAATCTGGAAATAGGCGCAAATTAGGGGCACAAATGTAAATGTCCTAATATTTTAATGGTTCCTGCAAAAAGGGAGTTGACGGTAGAGGGGCAAATTTGAGCATAGCTGAAAATTAGGAGCAAATCTGGAAATAGGCGCAAATTAGGGGCACAAATGTAAATGTCCTAATATTTTAATGGTTCCTGCAATTGCACAATAATGTGCTACTCCCTCCGTTCGTAAATATAAGTCTTGTTAGGGATTCCACTACAAACTACATATGGATATATATATAGACATATTTTAGAGTGTAGGTTCACTCATTTTACTCCGTATGTAGTCAGTAGTGAAATCTCTAGAAAGACTAATATTTAAGAACAGAGGGAGTATTAGACAAAGGACCATGCATGTGTAAACCTCGATTGTAAACATTAGTGCTTCACATTGTTTCCCTGCAACACATATGTTGGTGCACTAAAGAAGGGGTCTTTAGCGCCCCTGACTTGTGCACGGGAAGTGGTAGCCCTCGGCAAGCCTTGCCAGGGACACCAAAGGGCAGGGAAAAACCCTACAAGAACCTCTTCGGTAGGCGGTACGTCGCTAACCCCGGCAAACCCCTTTTGCCGAGGAAGGCTGGCAGAGAACCAACAGAACCCAGGCCAGGGGCAAGCGAAGCCCCCGGCAAGACGATCTCGGCAAGGGCACTTTCCCATAGTGCCCACAGAAAGATACCTTGAAGGCCCCCGAAGCCTCAAGACTGAAGACCAGCAACAAGGCCCCGACAAGCCCCTTTTGCTGGGAGGAAAGCAGCAGGACCCTGACAAGCTCCTTGCCGAGGGAGCTACCAACGCTCCAACGAACAGCATGCCCGACAAGGCCCCGAAGCACAGCGTGCCAGCACAACAGCCAGCTGCCCCTAGTCACTTGATAATGTCGTTTCAGTCGACGCGTGTGAGGCATAATCTGGGGAGCACAATACCGATGGGACGCACGCTTGTCCCATCTCTGAGACACCTGACGAAGCCATTAATGCGTCCGTTAAGACGTCGGAACCGTTCTAGCTTACTATACAACTTGTGGGTGTACTGTGCACCTCATGAAAACCCGATGCTTCCCCTGTAGGAGTCCCCTTGCACCTATAAAAGAAGGCCATGGGTATGTATTTGGAAGGTTAGCCAGCTGGAAGATTGACGCTAAATAGCCGATAACCTTCGTACCATCAACGCAACGCAGGAGTAGGGTTTTACGCCCCGAACGTGGGTAAAAAACGATCGTTGCCCCGGTCCTTAGGTCAGCCCCTTCGTGCATCCTTCTCCCCCGCCGGACCGTAAGAAGCCTCCGTTCCTTGTCAAGTTTTTCGGGTCGCGTTGCCGTCACCGAATCGCGTCGTCGTTCCCTGTGCCGACCCCGACCCCGACCCCGACCCGGTCGATGTTCCCGGTACAGGGGACGTGGCACCGTTCCCCGTTCCTGGCAACCATGGTCGTAGAACCGCCCATCCGTCCACCCGTTGCAGACTTGCAGATCGGACGGCAATGGACCCCGTGCCCCCGGTCATCAGACCGACGAATGGGACCGGCGCCCAGCAGTCAAAGCGACAGGCAGAGGGGAAGGACGAGCGGAGCAAAAACCCCAAGCCCCAATCCCAACAACCCATCCTGCTGCACTGCATAAAGCGAAGGCGAAGGGGAAGCGCCTCATCACTGGCCCCCCTTCCCTCTTCCGTCCTTGCTTCGTCCTCGCCACCTCCTCGCTTTCACGCTCTCTGCCTGCTTGCCCAAAACCCCAACCTTCCAAATCCAGAAAGAAAACCCCAACCTCGACCGCAACGCCGTAGGGTTTTCCTCGCCCCCCCCCCCGGCGGCGATCGCCGGCGCGCAGGTAGCCCAGCCGCCCCCCGCCCCATACGCCACCTTCTCCCCCATTTCCGCGCGTTTGCCTGTCGTTTCTCGACGCCGCCGTCGCGGGGGTTTTATCGCCGCGTCTCGGGTGCAATGCCGCCTCTGCTCTGCTCTGCCCGCGGTCGCCCTTTGGTCGGTTTCCGCGTGGGGATCGTTCGTTTGGTCGCGGCTCGACCTTGTGCTGCTCTTCCGAAAGAAAAAATGAGTTCTTTTTCTGCGAAAAAAAGAAAGAAAGGAAAGAGCTTTTCCGGCACGAGCGAGGGTTTAGGGAGGGAGCCTGTGGCCTCGCCGCGCGCAGGAGCCGCAGCTGCTCTGTTTTTTCTGTTTATACATACGCTTCGGTGGTTTGTGACTTTGCGACCTGGGTAATGCGGCGGATTGAGTTTTTTTCCTTCTCCTTTTCTCTCGGACGCTGGGGTTAGCGCGGAGGGATCCTTGTCTTGATCTGCGTCAACTGGCCGATTTCTCCATCTGGTGCTATGGGCTTGCGACATGTGGCCAACCACGATTGGACAAGGGCAGATGCAGTTGTATTATTAAGTTCTGCTCGGTTGATGTTTCGTTAGATTGGTGCGCTGCTCAAGTGCCCAGTTTAGGCGAAATGGCTGTCTGATGCGTGTTGGATCTGCATTATTTTTTTCTGTTATGTTGTTAATGTCTAGGGAAATTGTTGGTGGTTCTGGTTTTCAGTGGCCAATGTCTTGTCTTGTGGAGCTATCTCTGCATGCCTTCTGTTGACTCGTCCTTTAATTGCAACCAGATTGCATAATGTAGTAACCTTGATGACTCTGTTGCAATATTCCTCTTCTCTTGTTTATACAGAGAAGGGGATTTGTTGCAATGTTCCTCTTCTCTTGTTTATTCAGGAAGGGGCTTTGTTGACATGTGTTGCTCTTCTTTCTCTCCTGTGAAAACTGATTAAAAAAAATCCCTTTGTTGACATGTGGCATCTGCGTGCCCGGTGGTTCAGCGATGGAAGAGCCGGAAACGAACCTCGGTCAGCAGTCACCAAATGGACCAGATACTGAGATCGATGTCACGGATTTCATGGTTTTGGATTGCGATGAGGAAGGCAAGTTTTATGTAAAACAGGATGCAAAAGGGGAGCAGCAACCATTTGGAGGGCTCTCTCCTATGGATGTGGGTTTGAAAGGAATACCTTCTGTGGTAGATGAAGGGAAAGTGAAGTCTTCTTCAGACCCAAGTGCGCAAGTACCAATCGACTTCAATAGTGCAAGCCTGGAGAAGTTCTGTAAAGAAGCAGCACGATCCTTCTTCACTGAAAAAGGGCTGATCAGCCATCAGATAAACTCCTACAATGATTTTATCTCCCATGAGCTACAAGAGCTCTTTGACTCTCTAGGGGAAATAACTGTCGAACCTGATTATGATCCTTCAAAGAGAGTAGGTGACTGGAGACATGCAGCTGTCAAGTTTGGCAGAGTGGAGCTTGAGAAGCCCATGTTTTGGGCTGACAACAGTGACCTCGATGAGCAGAAACTCACACTGAAGCCTGTACACGCTCGCCTTCAGAAAATGACATATTCTTCTAAGATTAATATAGAAATGACTGTTCAGGTCAGGATGCTCCCTACTCCTTACTCAATGGACAACTATTCTGTATTTGGTACAAGTAACTGCACTATATATACAAGAAAAGGAAATTAATCTGCCTTCATAGGAAATTTAAAATTGATCTCAACCCTTTTGGACAGTATTTTCAACATTATTAGTATCACATAAGTTAATTCTTAATGGGTTTTAACTTCTTGTGATGAAACTGATGTTTATTTGTTGCGTTGAACATCATATGTTTTCTCTTATATGAACGTCATGCAATGCTCTTGTAAGTTTGAACGTCGTATGCAACGTCATATGACACTTTATCCATGCCTCTTATATATTTTCTCTACCGTGCATGCAATGCTCTTGTAAGTTTGCATTACATGTGTTGATTACGCTTTTTCTCAGCACTCTAACATTGATCTTGACATGTCTGGCCTCAGCGAAACCACACAATTGTTTTCCTCTACTAATAAGTGGATGTGAGTTAAAGTAATTCTCCTGTTTGTTGTAAAGATATCATGCTGAATTTTGTGTAAACGAGAATCTGAGATCTTGTCATATGTTGTTCCATCTGATTTATTAGTGTTTTCACTGTATGTATTAGGTTTATACACTCAACGAAAGCGACAAATCAAAAACCGGGAAGGATCCATATATCCATAAGAAACTTATATCGTCGCCAGAAACTAAATGGGTCACCATTGGCAGGTTGCCTGTCATGGTGAAGTCAAATTTGTGCTGGCTGTATGAACTTCAGGAAACCGAATGCCAGTTTGATTATGGTGGATACTTTCTGATCAAGGGAACGGAAAAGGTATTGCCTTACATGATGTATCCTATTAATTCTGTTCTGAACATGTTTCCACAATAATCAGTGCATGTTCACATTCTATTGCACATTTTGCATCCTTTAAAGGAGAAGTGAAAGTGAAGGGAAAGTGAAATCTTCTTCAGACCCAATAATCATGCATCTTCACATCATATTGCACATCTTATGCTATTGTTATATTTGAATGGAGATATCTCGTTTCAGATATCTGATGAGATTTATTTAGTAGAACATCTGAAAAGTCATGCAAGAGAGGAATCCTGCTACTGCTATACATATATGAGAAAATTTATCTTGACTTGTGATATACTCCCTCCGTCCCATAATATACGCTCTTATATTATGGGATAGAAGGAGTACTTTAAGAACGTGATCATAGTTAAACTGGAACTTAATGTATTACTAGTAAGGAACACGTGCGTTGCTACGGAATAAATAATTTGTATCGCATATTTACAAGACAAACTAATTTTAAGTACTGCTCGGTGCTCGGTGTGTCTGGAAACCTCATATTGATCTGGTTGTTTTTGGCAAAACACAATTTACTGGATGGTGAGCAATCCGATCTCAATATCTGTTTTTAGAAGCAAACCCAACAGTTGGTATACTAGAACCCCAGGGGAAACATACCATAACCATCAACTGTTTTTTATAGGTGTAAGGAATTCGATTGTGCTACTTAGATCTGTTATATGCAATATTTTAATACAGACCCGTTCGAATTCTTTTTTTTTTTGAGAAGGAGGAAGCGAGCCCCCGGCCTCTGCATCAATCGATGCATGCAGCCATATTATTAAAAATAGTTCAAAGTAACATCTTAGGTCCACAAAGCTCTGAAGCTCGAAATGAAAAGCAAAGCAAAAATGATATGAAGGAAAAACTGCCACATTCGGCATAACTAATAGCAGACTACGATGCCTATACACCTAGCCTATTATTAGCACGTCATCCAAACCGGTTGAAGATAACCCGTGCGACCATCTCCCATCGGTTGCATCCAATATCCATAAGCTCCCTGGAGTCCGCATGCCTGAGTAACGACCACGTACGGATCCAAGATGTTGCTCTGAAGATAACCTGCAAAAAGTTGTTGAAGTTCTTGCCATTAAAAATCATGTCACTCCTGGTATTCCACATAGCCCAAAATAGAGCACATATCCCAATTCTAATAAGTTTCGATATTTTAACGTCAACTCCATTGAGCCACGTTGTAAATATGGAGGTAATCCATGTAGGTGGGATAACATTAAAGGCTATATGAATAGTGCGCCATAGTAGTTTTGCAAGAGGACAGTCCAGAAAAAGGTGTCTTATTGTTTCATTTTGCTCACAATAGCAACAATTTGATCTACCTCTCCAACTACGTTTAATTAAGTTATCTTTGGTTAATACCACACCTTTGTGTATAAACCACATGAAGAAATTTTCAGTTGCTGAACTGCCCCTTGCCCAACATTCTTCAGATTTAATCTCTTCAAGGAATGGCTTTGAGGAAGTCTATTGTTAGGAAATATGCAACTTTGTATTTCAGGGGCCAGTATATATATACAATGTATAGGTGGTAAATACGCAGAACACCCGTTATACTATAGGGGAACTATACAGGCTAGATCGAAACACAATATAACTCTTAACATCATGTATAAATCTTTTCTTTGTACCACGTCTGGGTTTTTAACCTCAGATGTTTTCATTGCTTTCAACTCTGTAGGCATTTATTGCTGAAGAAGGGAGATGCTTATCCAGGATTTGGGTCACTGACTCCCCGAGTTGGGTTGCTTCTTACTTGTCTCAAATCAAACGAGAAAAGATCTATCTTAAACTTGTTCCATCTAAAGAGAATGATGGTTTCCATAAAGTCATTAACATGTCCTTCTTGGGTGCGACTATGCCAATATGGATAATGTTTTTTGCACTAGGTGTATCATCAGATAAGGAAGCTTTTGATATGATCGACATACAAGATTGTGATGCTTCTTTGCTCAACATATTATCAGCAACTATAAGACAATCTGATGAACAATGTGAAGGCTTCCGCGGAGGAGGTAGAGCCCGTCAATATGTTGATGAGTATATCAGAAAAACGAAGCTTCCGCCAAAAGAATCCTTCGATGGGTATGTTGGTAAGTATCTGTTTCCTGGTGTCAGTGACAATAGGTGCAAAGCACTTTTCTTGGGTTACATGATGAAATGCCTGCTAATGGCCTACTGTGGCCGCCGGAAATGTGATAATAAGGATGATTTCCGTAACAAGAGGCTAGATCTAGCATGTCAGCTGCTTCGTAGAGAACTTTGGGTGCATCTTGTGCATGCAACGAGACGCATGGCCATGGTAATGCAGAGGCATTTGAGTGGTGATGGTGACTTACAAGTTCTCGATCATTATGTTGATGCCTCAGTTATTACCAATGGTCTGAACCGTGCCTTCTCCACTGGTTCCTGGTGCCACCCACATAAATATGGAAGGTGCTCAGGGATTGTTGCAACCCTTAGAAGAACAAATCCGCTTCAAATGATGTCGGACATGAGGAAGACAAGACAATTGTCTGCATACTGGGGAAGTGCTGGAGATGCTAGATATCCGTAAGTTGTTACCTTTTTACGCACAGTGGTTGATGCACATCCTATCCTTTCTAAATATCTTACTGTGAACTGACATGGAAAATACTTCTGTAGGAATCCCTCCTACTGGGGTAAATTGTGTTTCATGTCCACTCCTGATGGTGAAAAATGTGGATTTGTGAAGAACCTAGCTGCCAGTGCTGTGGTTAGCTCTGTGATGAGGAAGCCTTTGATTGACTTATTTGTGTCCTGCGGTATGAAGAAACTAGATGAAGTTCTTGTACAAGAGATTGGCGGTACAGAAAAGATCTTCTTGAATGGAGATTTGGTTGGTGTGAGTGCACAGCCAGGCGAATTTGTTACGAATCTAAGAAATATGAGACGCAGCAAGCAAATTGATCCACAGGTTTTATGTTTGCCTATTTCCTGATTCTGTTTAACTACCCAATTTTCACATTGGATCATGTTTGTTATTTTTTATACCTGAAATCCATTTGCTCTTTCGTGCAAATAGAAATACTTCTCATGATTTATTTACATTGTTCATTTTGTGCATGATTATTAGTTTCTTACCAAATCTAAGTAATCTGAGATCAGACTCTGTGTATTTGAGATATATCATTGTTGCGCCATATTTTGCCACAAGCATGAGAATATGGTTTTCTATTTTGTGGAGTATGTAAGAACACATATGTGTCACAAGATAACATGGTTCTTGTTTCCATGTGTAACTTTTGTTTAGGTGGAAATCAAAAGGGACAAGCTAGATAAAGAAGTTCGTGTCTTTTCTGATGCGGGGAGAATTCTAAGGCCACTTCTTTTAGTTGAAAATCTTAAAAGCATCGCTAAACCGAACGGTGGATCATACTCATTTCAGCAACTTATGGACCAAAATATAATTGAACTGATTGGTGCTGAAGAGGAGGAGGATATCCAATGTGCTTGTGGAATTAAGGATCTCTTTTCAGGGGACAAAAAAGAGGGTCTTTTGTACTATAGCCATTGTGAACTCGACCCTTCTTTCTTGCTAGGGTTGAGCTGTGGTATCATTCCCTTTGTCAACCATAATTCTGCTAAGAGAGTTTTGATGCAAGCTGAAAAACTATCACAACAGGCTATTGGCTACTCACCTACAAATTCTCAGTATAGAGTTGATACCCTTTTTCATCAAATGTACTATCCACAGAGTCCCCTGTTCAAAACTGTATTATCTGACTGTCTTGGTAAGAGAGGCCTTACTAGACCAGAGTATTTCAATGGCCAAAATGCAATAGTTTCAGTCAATGTTCATCAGGGATTTAACCAAGAAGACTCCCTGGTATTTAATAGGGCTTCGTTAGAGCGTGGCATGTTCCGGACACTTCATTTCAAGAGCTACAAAGCACAGATAGAAAACAAAGAGGTGACCAGAAGACTCAAACACAGGGAAAAAACTGAATTTGGAAAAACCCAAAGCAAGAAAGGACGTGTTGACAGTCTCGATATCGATGGATTACCATATGTTGGAGCGAGTCTTCAAAGTGGCGACATTGTCATTGGGAAGGTCTCAGAGTCTGGTGAAGATCGTAGTATGAAGCTTATGCATACTGAAAAAGGGATGGTGGAGAAGGTTATTCTTTCAGCTAATGATGATGGGAATAACTCTGCAGTTGTTACTCTAAGACAGGTGAATAATATAATCTTCACAGAAGTTGTACAAAACAAATATTTTCTATTTTATGGCACCTTTTCTTTGCGCAGCCTGGAAATGAAGAGAATGCAGTTTTTCTTACCATATTGTATTTTGAAACATAAAAATACACTTTCCAAATATATTAAAGGGTTCACTTGACTTTGGGAGCAAAACATAGTCACCTATCAAGGACTCCTATCTTTGTTAGTCTAGTTAAAAAATAGCTAACCAGGCACCATATGTTTCCTTTGACTTTTCCCATCTTCGATCAGTTTTTCTTGTTGTCCGTGCTGCCTTTCCATCAATTGTAATGACATATGCAGAAAATAGAATGCAACTTCAACATGATGTTGAGCATATGTTTGGCTTTGTTTTTCTCTCGTGAATTCACACATGTTATTGATGTCAATAATTTGACGGGTGGCTTATGCTACAACTACATTTTATATGATGTGATTGGTAATTAATTATTACATGACATATATTGGCATTTCCCCGCCGAATAGTGATTAAGTATTCATTCTAATAGCGTTTACCTTTCGATGACATGTTTAATTTTGCTCATCTGATGATATGGTTATTACATTTTAGGAGATGATAGATGGTCTACAATGTTTGCTTCTATTATCTACTCCCTCCATCCCACAATACAGGATGTAGCTTGCAAAAACGTCTTATATTATGAGACAGAGAGGGTAGATTAAAGCCTTGAGCCTCTGAGATCACCTCAGCTGTCATTGTATTATATCACTCTTTGTTTTCTATTCTCGTATTTCTGTTCTGTTCTAATACCTGCATATGAACCGTAGCAATATTTACTTTCGATGGCCCTGAAATCCTATATACTCCCTCCGTCCCTATTTACATGGCCTCGCCGTTTTACGTGGTTTAATTTTGACCATCAATAAAACTGATATAAGTATTAAGTAATGTGTTATAAAAATTATACCATCAAGAAACGAATTCAAAGTTATAACTTCTGTGGCATATAATCTAGTATGTTTTATTGGACAAATTGATGGTCGAAGTTGCCGTTGGCCTGGGGGTAGTCCTGCCGATAACCTGGGATGTTCACTAGCCTAGTGTTTTTTCCTTTCTGTTGAGCCTCAGGCTCGGACCCTTGTACAGTTTTTACTATCCTCCTTTTCAATGAAATGAAACGCAAAGCCTTTGCGTTTTCCCGGAAAAAAAATGTGTTGCACCATATAATTGTGCACAGAGTAAAATTGCCCGCTTGATAGACATTTGTTAAATTTAGTGATTTTGTAAATCTGACACTTGTTGTAGGTTCGCCAACCTTGTGTTGGAGACAAGTTCGCCAGCATGCATGGCCAGAAAGGAGTTATTGGTCTTTTGGATTCTCAGGAGAACTTTCCATTTACTTGCCAAGGAATAGTTCCAGATATTGTGATAAATCCACATGGCTTCCCAACTCGCCAGACTCCTGGTCAGCTCCTCGAGGCTGCATTTGGCAAGGGAATAGCTCTTGGTGGGACGTCCAGATTTGCAACGCCATTTACCACTCCATCTGTGGACGTGATCACGGAGCAATTACACAAGTAAGTGTGTGATGAGGAATTTGGTTGTTTTCTTCAATTTTCTGTTGCGACCAATGATTCTCTTCTTCCACGCGCAAACATACACGTCGTGCACAAGGCGAACCGCCCAGCAGAATAAGATGTAAATTTACATGCTCAAGCCCACATGCTTGCCATTTTGTGACTCTTGCTCATGCACTTTTGTCTTGTTTCATTGCACCGCAATGCAGAGCTGGTTTTTCAAGGTGGGGAGGTGAGAGCGTTCTAAATGGCCAGAATGGTGAGAGAACGAAATCCTTGGTGTTCATGGGGCCAACCTACTACCAGAGGCTGACTCACATGGCCGAGGACAAGGTGAAGTTCCGCAACACCGGGCCGGTGCACCCGCTCACGAGGCAGCCAGTGGTGGACAGGAAGAGGTTCGGCGGTGTCAAGTTCGGGGAGATGGAGCGCGACTGCCTCCTCGCTCATGGCGCCACCGCCAACCTCCACGAGCGGCTCTTCACGCTCAGCGACTTGTCGCAGCTGCACATCTGCCAGGTGTGCGAACGGGTGGCGAACGTGGTCCTGAGGCCGGCGGAACGGGGGAGGAAGGTCCATGGCCCCTACTGCGGCTTCTGCAAGTCGACGGAGAACATACTCCGGATCAAGGTGCCTTACGGCGCAAAGCTGCTCTACCAGGAGCTCTTCAGCATGGGGATCTGCCTCAAGTTCGAGACCGAGGCCAGTTAGAAGTTGATCGCTCTCTTCAAAATGAACCTGCCCTATGCTGTGAAACCTTGCCCTGGTTGGAGCTGTTTAAGGAACGGAAGGGATCAGCATTGGGCCCTGCACCGTGCTGTCTAATTTTGATGAACTTGATCGCTCTCTTCAAGACTGCTTTTATTTAAGGAACTTGCACTGTGCTGTCTAATTTGATGGAAATTTCGAACCATTCTACGGATTGTTCAGCGTTCCTCTGACTGACAAACAGGTGCGATGCGTATTTACCATTGTACAGGGTACAGCCTTGTTACGTCTCCAGGTTGCAATTTGTGTGTCATAAGACCTTGGGTTGCAACTTCACAATATATAAGCCACATTTCTGCCAGTTTTTGCAGGATAAATGACACTTATGTGTTCGTAAACATAGAAATTCCTTGCTAATGTGCTCGGTACTCACTGTCAAATTCTCCTTTTTTCTGCGAGAGTCAAATTCTCCTTTCAGATACACACATACCTCTTTTAATTGAAATCCACCTCTTGGATCATTGTTTCTTCTTCTTTTTTTGAGCGAGGATCACAGTTTCATTTGGAGTAACAAAAGAAACCATTTGTCAACATTTTTTTTGAGACAATTCTGTCAACATTGCTTGGAACGAATTGATAAGAGCCTTTTCGTTTTGAACCTTGCTGGGCCTCAAAGTTGGCCTGCCGGACTGTGAACCTTCAGTCTTGGGCTGGAACCCAACCTCGTTCAAACGCCCCCCTCACTTTTGGTTCACAAGCTAAAACGGGAAATTCTATTTAGGGTCACAAGCGCCGGTTTATAGGCAATTTTGCTAACCAACGGTTGCAGCGCGTTAACTGGGCTCGGTCCATCTTCTGTTGTAAACAAAAAAAGACGCCGCCTTTGCTGCCATTCGATACTGCGACCTAGGGTCAGTAGTGTGATGCATTAACCATCCACCGTCCCGCGTTAGCTGCTCACCTACTGCTTCTTCCTCTCGATGGTTTTGATGATTTCAAAATAAACTTCACTGATTTTGATGATTTTATTTTCAAAGTCGATGCTTTTTTTCTTCAAAATTGTGAACTTTTTCCAATTATAATGAACTCTTTTTCAAATTCGAAGAACATTTTCAAAATTGATAAAGTTTTTTTTCCAAATTTGGTGAACTTTATATATATATATATATTTTGAACTATTTCTCAAAGTCTATGAACTTTATTTTGAATCTGATGAGCTGTTTTAAAAATCAATGATGTTTTTTTAAAATTGATTAAGATCGATTAATACTTTTTTCAAAAAATGATGAACATCTTTCAATTTCAATGAACTTTTTCCAAATCCGATGTACTTTTTTTCAGATCGATGATCTTTTAAAATGGGCAAGGGCCGGGCCACATCGGAACCCGGGTGTGGTGTCAAATGGGCAAGGGCCGGGTCGTCACCCCCTTGGTGGCGCGCCGTATCTTGATCTGGATACGGTGATAAGTGAGCAAGGGTCGGGTCGCCGCATCCTTAGTGGCGCGCTGCACCGACGCCCCGGTGTAGTGAAGAATGAGCAAGGGTCTTCACATTTGACTCGACGAGTGCGGAGGGTAAGGAAGTTAGCCGAGCCTAGGAGGATACGCTTAGGTAGCTGGAACATAGGGTCCCTGACGGGTAAGTTACGAGAGCTAGTTGATACGGCGGTGAGGAGGCGTGTTGATGTCCTATGTGTCCAAGAGACCAAATGGAAGGGACAAAAGGCGAAGGAGGTGGAGGATACCGGCTTCAAGTTGTGGTACACGGGGACAACTTCAAACAAGAATGGAGTAGGCATCTTGGTCAACAAGAGCCTTAGGGATGGAGTTGTGGACGTTAAGAGGCAAGGGGACCGGATGATCCTTGTCAAGCTGGTAGTTGGGGACTTAGTCCTCAATGTTATCAACGCGTATGCCCCGCAAGTAGGCCACAATGAGAGCATCAAGAGGGAGTTCTGGGAAGGCCTGGAGGACTTGGTTAGGAGGGTACCTATTGGTGAGAAGCTCTTCATAGGAGGAGACCTCAATGGCCATGTGGGTACATCTAACACATGTTTTGAAAGGGTGCATGGGGGCTTTGGCTATGGCATCAGGAACCAAGAAGGAGAAGATGTCCTGAGCTTCGCTCTAGCATACGACATGGTTGTAGCTAACATCCTCTTTAGGAAGAGAGAATCCCATCTAGTGACGTTCAGTAGTGGTCTACACTCTAGCCAGATTGATTTTGTCCTCTCTAGAAGAGAAGACAGACGCGCTTGCATTGATTGTAAAGCGATACCTGGAGAGAGTGTTCTCCCTCAACATAAGCTTGTGGTTGCTGACTTCCGCTTTAGGATTCGTGTCCAACGGGATAAGCGCGCCAAAGTCGCTAGAACGAAGTGGTGGAAGCTCAAGGGGGAGGCATCCCAGGCTTTCATGGAGAGGGTTATTAGGGAGGGCCCTTGGGAGGAAGGAGGCGATGCAAACTTGATGTGGACGAGTATGGCGACCTTCTTGTGGAAGGTCGCTGTAGAGGAGTTTGGGGTGACCGAGGGAAGTAGAAGGGAAGCTAAGGACACCTGGTGGTGGAACGATGAGGTCCAGAAGGTTATTAGGGAGAAGAAGGACTGTTTCAGTTGCCTATATCTGGACATGAGTGCATCTAACATGGAGAAGTATAAGGTGGCGAAGAAGGCAGCAAAGCGGGCGGTGAGTGAAGCGAGAGGTCGGGCGTATGAGGACCTCTACCAACGTTTAAACACTAAGGAAGGCGAAAGGGACATCTATAAGATGGCCAAGATTAGGGAGAGGAAGACGAGGGATGTCGGCAAAGTCAAATGCATCAAGGACGGAGATGATCAACTTCTTGTGAAGGATGAGGCGATCAAGCATAGATGGCGGGAGTACTTTGACAACCTTTACAATGGAGAGGTTGATAGCTCTACCATTGAGCTAGACGACTCCTTTGATGATACCAGCATGTGCTTTGTGCGACGTATCCAGGAGTGTGAGGTTAAGGAGGCGTTAAAAAGGATGAAAGTAGGCAAAGCGATGGGTCCTGATGGTATCCCCATCGGGGTGTGGAGAGGCCTTGGAGACATAGCGATAGTATGGCTAACTAAGATTTTCAACCTCATTTTTCGGTCAAACAAGATGCCCGAAGAATGGAGGCGGAGTATTTTAGTACCAATCTTTAAGAACAAGGGGGATGCTCAAAGTTGTACTAATTACCGCGGAATCAAGCTAACGAGCCATACTATGAAGCTATGGGAGAGAGTCATTGAACACCGCTTAAGAAGGTTAACAAGCGTGACCAAAAACCAATTTGGTTTCATGCCTGGGAGGTCTACCATGGAAGCCATCTTCTTGGTACGACAACTGATGGAGAGATACAGGGAGCAAAAGAAGGACCTTCATATGGTGTTCATTGATTTGGAGAAGGCCTATGATAAGATACCTCGGAATGTCATGTGGTGGGCTTTGGAGAAACACAAAGTCCCAATAAAGTACATTACCCTCATCAAGGATATGTATGCTAATGTTGTGACAAGTGTTCGAACAAGTGATGGCGACACCGATGACTTTCCGATTAGAATAGGGCTACACCAAGGGTCAGCTTTGAGCCCTTACCTTTTTGATTTGGTGATGGATGAGGTCACAAGGGATATACAAGGAGATATCCCATGGTGTATGCTCTTTGCGGATGATGTGGTACTAGTCGATGATAGCCGAACGGGGGTTAATAGAAAGTTAGAGTTATGGAGGCGGACTCTAGAATCGAAAGGTTTTAGGCTTAGTAGAACTAAAACTGAATACATGAGGTGCAGTTTTAGTGCTACTAGGCACGAGGATGGAGAGGTTAGCCTTGGTGGGCAGGTGGTACCAGAGAGAGACACGTTTCGATATTTGGGGTCCATGTTGCAGAAGGATGGCGATATCGATGAAGAGGTGGGCCACGGAATCAAGGCTGGGTGGATGAAGTGGCCCCAAGCTTCTGGCGTACTCTGTGACAAGAGAGTGCCATAAAAGCTAAAAGGCAGGTTTTATAGGACAGCTACCCGACCTGCGATGTTGTATGGCGTGGAGTGTTGGCCAACCAATAGACGACACATCCAACAGTTGGGTGTAGCAGAGATGCGCATGTTGAGATGGATATGTGGCCACACAAGGAAGGATCGGGTACGGAATGACGATATACGAGAGAGACTTGGGGTAGCACCGATTGAAGAGAAGTTGGTCCAACATCGTCTCAGATGGTTTGGACATATTCAACGGAGGCCATCGGAAGCGCCGGTGCATAGCGGACGGATAAAGCGTGCTGAGAATGTTAAGAGGGGTCGTGGTAGACCAAACTTGACATGGGAGGAGTCCGTTAAGAGAGACCTGAAGGTTTGGAATATCGACAAAGACTTAGCCATGGACAGGGATGCGTGGAAGTTAGCTATCCACGTTCCAGAGCCATGACTTGGTTTCGAGATCTTATGGGTTTCAACTCTAGCCTACCCCAACTTGTTTGGGACTGAAAGGCTTGGTTGTTGTTTGTTGTTTGTTGTTTGTTGATGATCTTTTAATAAAATTAATACTTTTTGTATCCAAATCGATGAACTGTTTTTGAAATGGATGAACTATTTTCAGAATAGATGAACTTTTTCCAAATTCAACAAACGTTTTTTTCTCAATTTGGTGAACTTTTTTTCAAATTGAGGAACTTTTGTAAAAAATTGTAGTTTTTTTTGTAAATCCATGAACAATTTTTCAATTTCGATGAACTTTTTTCAAGACTGACACGTTTTTTTATCTAAAAAAATTATCATGATTTTTTTCAAATGTAAACGACTCAGTACATGGTGATGTATCAACAAATAGCGTTGCGACCATGTTATTAGGCATTTCAGGATTTTTTTCAAAACTAGTACGTATTTTATAATAAGTTCAAAAAGCATATATGCATTTTCTAAAATGTCAAAACTAGCACCCCGTCAGCCTCTGGTGGGCCGACGGGGGACGTGTCGGCCTGTGGGAGGCCGAAGTGGGCCTGTCGGCCTCCTGGTGGCCGAAGAGCCACCTGTCGTCGTGGGGTTGGCCGAAGAGGGCCCGTCGGCCTCGAGGAGGCCGAAGAGCCCCTGGATAAGGCCGACCGAGCCATCTTCCTCCTCATTTGCTGGTTCCTCTTCTCTCTCTCGTTTTCTTCCCTCATTTTGCCCCCCCTCCGATCTCCTCCATCCTCCACCCATTTTCCTATTCAATCCACTGAATCTATAGATCCTACCCATCTCCACCAGCCTACGGTCTCATTTTGTGCGATGCGGTAGTTTTTTGTTCGTTTGGAGGAGCCATGGTGGGGTGGTGGAGTTGTGGATGGTGAGGTGAGGAGGTGGTGTGGTGCAGAGGAAGAAGGCGGAGAGGAAAAAGAAGGGGACACACGCGTGGAAGGTATATCGATTTTTTACTATAGGTTCTTTTTAGTGTTAGTTTATTTAGTGTACGCTAGGTTTATTTTTGTATAAATTTGTTCGTTGCGAATAATGACAAACTCGCAATGTTTGACAGGTGAAAATGTCCGAATCTGTAAATTTGGTTGTTTATTACGGCCCGGATAATGTTCTGTATAATGAGTTGGGGTTGATCTTAGCGAGTTTAAAAAAGGCATGTTGACACTTTCAGACCCAGACAGGCTGGACATTAAGCAGTTGAAGCACTGGTTGACTACCAGTTTTGGGCTGGATCCTGAAGTCTGTTCCGTTAGTATTCATGCATTGTGGACCAACTCGTGTAAAAATGTCAAGTGTGAGTTGATGCCGATAGATAGGAACCAACATTGGTTGTCCCTGTTAAGTTGTTCCAGAGACCGAAGAATTCACCCATATGTCCTAGTGCAACCCGTGGCGAAGGAGGAGAATTTCGTACCAGTCAACGTGGGGTATGAACCAGGACAGGGTAGTCATGTATCCGGGTCACATCCACCGGATGTGGATGCTAGCCAAGCCGAGAAAGAGCCATATTATGTGCCACACAATGTTAGTACTGGTCATGAGACTGGGCAGAGTATTCAATCGATACTATTAGCTGGCTCTCGTGTTGCTGATGGGGATGAGGAAGGCGATGAAATGCAGAGGGTGATGGAGGAAGAGAACGAGGATGGGTTTGCGGAGGATCTGGATTCTAAAAATTCCGAGGATGAAGTGGAGGTACCGATTCCTTCCGGATGGGATAAGGACATAGCCAATGGCATTACTGTCAACGATGGCCATGAGACTCCATGGCAATATAATCTGAACCAAGTCCAGATCGGGGCTATGTTTGACACAAAGAAAAAATTGAAGTACGCGGTGATAAGGTGGGCTATGTCTACGCAGAGGGTTTTCCGGACACACACATCGACTCCAACAAAATATACCATGAATTGTGTTGGAACAGGTTGTCTTGCTGAAGGTGCACGGGCACGTGTCGAAGTATAACATCCACTAGGTTGTCACCAATGTGGTCCCACGTAATTGTGTGAGGAAAAATTTGTTGGTTTGTCATCCAAACCTGAGTTCAACTCTCATAGCGCAACTCATGTATACTGAGATAGTTGAGAAGAAAGATATGGAAGCAAAACATATCCAGAAAGCAGTGAAGGTCAGATGGAATTATGACATTCCATATGGGAAGGCTTGGAGGGCTAAGCAGAACGCTATGGAGGAAAGGTCTGGGGCGTTCTTCGACTCATACGATAATGATACCCGTCTCCTTGACATACCGAAGGAGAGGAATCCCGGCACTTATGTTAACATACAACACACGAGGTTGGAGATTATACCAGATTACAAGGTGTTGAAACGAGTATTCTTCTCTTTCGGTTTGTGCATCGAAGCTTTCTGGCATTGTCCTCCTGTGATGTTTGTGGATGGTACATTCTTGACTGGTAAGTACAAAGGGCAAATCCTTACTGCTATTGGTGTGGACAGGAACAACCAAATCATCCCACTAGCCATGGCATTTGTGAAGGGTGAGAACTTTCTGAGATGGGTATGGTTCTTTCGGCAAGTTAAAATTGAGATCGTGAAGGACCGACCAAACGTGTGTGTCATTCATGACACACATCCTGGTATATTAAAGGCCATGAAGACACTAAGTAATCCAACAGCTGACGAGCCAACACCTTGGAAGGACTAACAAAGCCGGTGGTGCATGCGCCGGGTGCAAATTTTTTATCACAGTTCAAGAACAAACGGTTGATGAACTTGTTCAAAAAGTTATGCAAGCAGAACCAGCAGCGCAAATACGAATTTATTTGGTCAAAACTAGATGAGTTTACTAAGAAGCATGTCCTTGCTAGGAAGAAAATGGAAAAATACAAGGTTAAATTAACAACACTCATCGCGGAGCTAGAGGAGCCAGTAGGTCTTTGTGACTTGCCAGCAATTGACCCTCCTAATACAAAGAGAAAGAAGGGCAGTGCAATAAAGAATTTTTCTGAGTGGATAGAGAAAGAGCCTCCAGTGAATTGGTCTTTGCTGCATGACACCCATGGAGCCATGTATGACCACATGACAACCAATCTTGCAGAGGTGTATGAATTTGTACTCAGAGGGAATAGATCATTGCCATTGACAGCTATTGTGGAGAGTGTATTCCAGGGGAGTTTGAGATATTTCAGAGAAAGGCACGAGTTAGCAAAGAAGCATATTGTAGTTAATCAGAACACACCTTATTGTAGCCGTGTCATGGAGTACATGGATCAGAAGATAAAGAAAGCAAAAAAGCACACTGTCACGCTCATGAGTAATCAGGAAAGGAGGTATGAGGTTCAGCTTCCTACTAATGGTTTTGGTTCTACAAATGAGGTGAAGACGCGTGAGGTTAAAATTGGAACGGAATTTTATCCAACTTGTGAGTGTACATGCAACAAATTGCAGCTGTTGCACCTGCCTTGCTCACATGTGTTGGCTGCTTGTGGCCAGATTGAGTTAGACAATATCTCCTTCGTGTCTTCGTACTATTCAAAAGAGGCAGTACTCAATGCCTGGACACGTGAGATGACATGGTTTAGAGTCGTCGACACTTTCAACAAGGTTAACGATGGTGAGAGATTATACATCCCAGATCCTGGACTTCAGCGAACTAGCAGGGGCAGACATAAGGTAAAGCGCATCCGAAATGATATGGACCAATCTGAAGCTGGTGGAGCAACCAGACAATGTTTGCTCTGCGCGGCTTATGGACATAGGATGAAATATTGCCCTGACCTGAAGAAAGATGGTGCTTCCACATCAACAAGTGCTTCCACATCGACGGCTGCGACAATAATAGCAAGAGGTGGTCGTGGCAGTAGTGGTGGACGTGGCAGTCGAGGCCGAAGGGGTGGACGAGGAATAAATAACTCAGCAGCTACATAATGTGTCGGTCTACGTTTTAATTTGTAATATGTCTGCACTATGTTTTAATGTGTACTATGTCGGACTATGTTTTCAGTATGTCTTAATTTGTACCATGTGTGCACTATGTTTTAATTTGTACTATGTCTACACTATGTTTTAATGTGTAATATGTCTGCACTATGTTTAATTTTGTAATATGTCTGCATTATGTTTTAATTTGTAATATGTCTGCACTATGTTTTAATGTGTAATATGTCTGCACTATGTTTTAATTTATAATATGTCTTCACTATGTCTGCATGAGCTTAGTGAAAAAACATAATTACTGATACTACTGGATAATTCAATACAAATTCTAGTACTGGATAGTTCGATACTACTAGATAATTCTGCTGGATAATTCAATACAAATTCTAGTATACTACTGGATAATTCTGCTGGATAATTCAATACAAATTCTACTACTGGATAGTTCAACTACTGGATAGTTCAATACAAATTCAACCATTACATACTTAAAATTCATCACAGATCTCCTTCAACTTCTTGACCTTGTCCTTATAGCCATGGTTTTGTTTCATCATATCAGAAATGATGCACTCCATCTTTTTCTTCTCTTCCTTCATTTGATCTCTCTCTAGCACAAGCTGGTCCCTCTCCTTCTCTGCCTTCGCCCTGAGTACCTGATGTAGATTGGTGGAAGAATGTCTTTTAGATCACTCATAGCCAACCTAGCACTGCCAATCTGATTAATAGCCTCCTCCTTGTCATCCACCATTTTTGCAAAATCATGTTTGAAAAATCGAAGCTCTTCCTCCATCTTCCTCTTTTCTTCACGCAGCTTCAGATTTTCTCTGATTCTGTCCTCGTTTTCTTTGTCATGCATGCTCCACAATTGACCTATGCAAAACTACATAGCAACTGACCACTCAGGGTCTATCTACTCCAGATAGCAGCACTTTTCTTCTGCCTAAAATTCAAAACAATTTCAGTGATTAACATACATGAAATTGAGTGGAGCAGAAAACTAACTAAGATTAACTAATTATAGTGCAACATACCTTCTCCTTTGCACAAGCAAGAAAACGCCAGCCAATGTCAGTATATTGAAATGCAACATGCCTGAGGCAAGGCTCTAGATGCATACATCGAGAAGATAGTTCATGAGAAATGCCACTCCATTCATAGCATGGGATAGTCCTAGGAAGCTAAAACAGAAGACACCGAACTGTTATGAAATCCCGAAATGAAGAACCCTAAACCTACTCGTAAATGTTGGAAACCCGAAATTAATGTACCTGGCTAGTCACACTATCGTCATCCCAAGAAGAGCTTGATCCCTCGCTCCAAGAAACCATGGCAGATTAATTGGCAAAACTAAATCTACCAGAGAACCTAAATATATTTAAACAAGTTAACTAGCAAACTTAAATATATCTACATTGAGAACCTAAAAATATTTAAACAACTTAAGTCGCAAACTTAAATATATCTACATCTATCGGAGAACCTAAAATATATTTAAACTAATTAATTGACAGACCTAAAGTACATCCAAATCTACCGGACAACCTAAAAATATTTAAACCACTTAACTGAGTCACCTAAATATATCCAAATCTACCGGAGCATACGGGAACGATTGTTGAATTTTACCCTTGAAGCGTGCGAAGAAACGACGAACGACCAGCACCACCTTTACCCACACCTCCACCTCCACCTACACCACCACCACCACTTGTGTCCCCTTCTTCACTCCGCTTCACCTTCTTATTCCTCTCCACCACACCACCTCCTCACCATCCACACCTCCACCACCCCATCACCATGGCACAAAATGAGACCGTAGGCTGGTGGAGATGGGTAGGATCTATTGATTCAGCGGATTGAATAGGAAAATGGGTGGATGATGGAGGAGATTGGAGGGGGGGCAAAATGAGCGAAGAAAAACAAGAGAGAGAAGAGGAACCAGCAAATGAGGAGGAACATGGCTCGGCTGGCCTTATACAGGGGCTCTTCGGCCTCATGGAGGCCGACGGGCCCTCTTCGGCCAATCCCAGGCCGACATGTGGCTCTTCGGCCACCCGCAGGCCGACAGGCCCACTTCGGCCTCCCACAGGCCGACAGGTCCCCCATCGGCCCACCAGAGGCTGACGGGGTGCTAGTTTTGACATTTTTAAAAATGCACATGTGCTTTTCAAATTTATTATAAAATATGTAGTAGTTTTGAAAAAAATTGCATTTCAGGCTGCAACAAAATGACTTAAGGACGGTAGCTCCACTCATTAGCGTGTTTAGATGTGGTACAAGCGTCTTGGGTTCGAATCTTGAAGCAACTATTTTTTTTGTGATATTTCCACACGAGTTCAACTACGCCTATGTTGTCTCAACATAGCTGGTTCCAAGCTTGGATAAAGGAGGAGGGTTGTGATAGGCTTGACGAGTCAACGTCAAAACTCATCCACTCTTATGGAGATGAAAACCAAAAGATTTTAGTTGGGGCGTAACCCTCACAGCGACGCATCACATCAGAATCCGGGTGTGGTGGATAATGGGCAAGGGCCGGGCCATCACCCCAGGTGGCGCACCGTATCGTGATCTGGATACAGTCGCAAGCGCAAGGATCGGATCGTCGCATCTTTAGTGGCGCGCTACATCGACGCCCGGGTGTAGTGGAAAATAAGCAAGGGTCTTTGCATTTGACTCGACGAGTGCGAAGGGTAAGAAAGTGATGACCCACAAGTATAGGGGATCAATCGTAGTCCTTTTGATAAGTAAGAGTGTCGAACCCAACGAAGAGCGTAAGGATCTGACAAGTGGTTTTCAGCAAGGTAAAATCTGCAAGCACTGAAATTATCGGTAACAAGTGATTGTGTGGTGAGATGATTCGTAGCAAGCAACAAGTAACAAAAGTAGCAACGGTGCAGAAAAGTGGCCCAATCCCTTTTGTAGCAAGGGACAAGCCTGGACAAAGTCTTATAGGAGGAAAAACGCTCCCGAGGACACACGAGAATTTCTGTCATGCTAGTTTTCATCATGTTCATATGATTCACGTTCGTTACTTTGATAGTTTGATATGTGGGTGGACCGGCACTTGGGTATTGCCCTTACTTGGACAAGCATCCCACTTATGATTAACCCCTCTCGCAAGCATCCGCAACTACGAAAGAAGAATTAAGACAAAGTCTAACCATAGCATTAAACTAGTGGATCCAAATCAGCCCCTTACGAAGCAACGCATAAACTAGGGTTTAAGCTTTTGTCACTCTAGCAACCCATCATCTACTTACTACTTCCCAATGCCTTCCTCTAGGCCCAAATAATGGTGAAGTGTTATGTAGTCGACGTTCACATAACACCACTAGAGGAAAAACAACATACAACACATCAAAATATCGAACGAATACCAAATTCACATGACTACTATTAGCATGACTTATCCCATGTCCTCAGGAACAAAAGTAACTACTCACAAAGCATAATCATATTCATGACCAGAGAGGTAATGAGTAGCATCAAGGATCTGAACATAAAATCTGCCACCAAGTAATCCAACTAGCATCAACTACAAAGAGTAATTAACACTACTAGCAACCTTACAAGTACCAATCGGAGTCGCGAGACGGAGATTGGTTACAAGAGATGAACTAGGGTTTGGAGATGAGATGGTGCTGATGAAGATGTTGATGGCGACGAGTCCCCTTCGATGAGAGGAGTGTTTGTGATGACGATGGCGACGATTTCGCCCTCCGGGAGGGAAGTTTCCCCGGCAGGATCGTCCTGCCGGAGCTCTAGATTGGTTCTGCTCAAGTTCCGCCTCGTGGCGGCGGCGAATCCTCGAAAAAGCCTCCTCCTGATTTTTTTTCGGACAAAACCCTTCATATAGCAGGCTTGTGGCCACCTGATGGCGCCCCTCTGGCAATTCTTCGGCCCAATATTTTTTATATATCCCGAAAAAAATCCTCGTTGATTTTTACGGTGTTTGGAGTTGCGCAGAATAGGTATCTCAAACTTGCTCCAATTTCAGGCCAGAATTCCAGCTGCCGGCATTCTCCCTCTTCATATAAACCTTGCAAAATAAGAGAGAAAAGGCATAAGTATTGTACCTTGAAGTGAAATAACAGCCCAAGAAGCGATAAATATCAACATAAAAGCATGATGCAAAATGGACGTATCAACTCCCCCAAGCTTAGACCTCGCTTGTCCTCAAGCGAAAGCCTAACTCAATAAATATACCCACATGTTTAGGGAGATAGGTGTCGACAAAACAATATACGAATATTCATGCATCATGATCATGATCAGAACAACAATACCAACATATAATCTCTCATGCTAAAGTGACAATTCCTACACAAAGCAAAGCATGGATCAAGAACCTTACCGAGAAGTAACAACCGATAGCCTTTAGTCATTGAAGCAATTGCAATTTATCACAACATCAGAAAGAGTCAAATAAGAGCTTGTAAAGCAAATCCACATACTCAATCATCCTTTCGTTCTCTACAATTGCTACAACTCACGTGGTACTCATGAGATCAAAGTTTCAGTTGGACACAGAGAAAGATAGGGGCTTACAGTTTTGCCTCCCAACTGCTTACCTCAAGGGTAATGTCAACAATAATAATTCATGAATACTTACTTCCAAGTTGACATATGAATATAGATTTTTCTGAAGCATACGACGTTAGCCAAGATAAAGGCGAGATAAGGAATTGGTGAAGATCACCATGACTCTTTCAAGGACAAAAAGTAAAGGTACAAGATAGGCCGTTCGCAGAGGGAAGCAGAGGTTGTCATGCACTTTTGAGGTATGGATGCGTGTCCTCTTAGTGCGGAGGAACATCACTTTATATTGCCTCCTGTGATATAGAACTTTATTATGCAGTCTGTCGCTTTTATGTCTTCCTGATCACAGGTTCGTACAAAGCTTATTTTCCACACACTAATAGATCATACATATTAGAGAGCAATTTTTATTGCTTGCACCGATGACAACTTACTTGAGGGATCTTATTCAATCCATAGGTAGGTATGGTGGACTCTCATGGCAAAACTGGGTTGAGGGTTTATGGATGCACAAGTAGTATCTCTACTTGGTGCGGGAGTTTTGGCTAATATGAGGTGGAAGCAATCGTCACATGCTAAGGGATCTCTAATCATATAACATTGTTTGGAACCAAGCAAACACAATTCATTATGTTGTCTTCCTTGTCCAACATCTACTTCTAGGCATGCAATAGTTTAGTGAGTGTTCACAATCATAGATGGTGTCAAAGATGATATATTTATATGTGAACCTCTCCTTCTTTATCACTTCCTATTAATTGCAACAATGACCAAGGTCTACGTTTGTCTACCCTCAACAAGTTTCAATCAACATTCTTTTTATATGTGAAGCCATCACTTCCCATAAGATCATTACATGATCTTTCATGCTTTTGTTCTTTTCGCATTCTTTTGATCATGGGAAGAGGCAAAGCCCTTCAACTAAGACACTCTTTATTATATGGCTCACGAGCTCGAGTACATCCGGGGTGACACAAAGCAAAACTCAAGACTAAACACTAAGACTTTTATTCTACTAGAGAAAAAGAAAACTGAAAAGGAACAAACTAAAACAAAGGTAAAGGCAAAAGGTGTGATGGTGATACGATACCGGGGCAACTCCCCCAAGCTTGGCACAAGCCAAGGGGATTGCCCATACCCATGCGCAGTTGTCTTCCTTTGGAGGTGATTGTGGTGGAGTTGTTGCAACATGGGTTTGATCCTCCGTCTTCCAAGGCATAGGTGCTCCATCATAAAAAGATGAACGAGTCTCCGGAATCCTCAAATCTGCATCCAACCATATTGATTTAAATCTATACTCATACTCACAGTTTTGGTTCTGCAGGTCATAGATCTGGGCTTGGAGGTGATCAATCCTGTCATAGAGCCTGGAGAGGTGCTTCCTAATGTCAGTGGTATCAATCCTGTGCTTGTTGGTGAACTCCGTGATCATCATGTGGTTGGCGTTGAGTCCACGCTCCACCATCGCTTGGCACTTGAAAACTTGTTGCTCCATTGCTTCGAGCCTCGTCTCCACGCTTCCGGTCTTCTTGGGCCCCTCAACATCACGGATTTGCAACATCCCCTCACGCATCTCGATAGATTGAGGGTGTTGCAACACTCCCGTGAGGTACGAATTGATGACCTTCTTGAAGATCTTGTCCTTCAGAGCTTTTGGGGATGTCATAGCGATCTAGATCTACAACAGAAACAGGCTCGAAACGAAAACAGAGGAAATCTGCGTGACACGAGGGTCAGACCCTATGGGAGAATATATAATGATTTTTTCCAGACCAGAAGGAGTACTCCGCATGAAAACGGAGTCCGGGAGGCACACGAGGTGCCCACAAGACCCCAGGCGTGGCCAGGGGGTGGGCCTGCGCCTCGCAAGCTTGTCGCCTCCTCGCGCGCTTTCCGGACTACTTCCAATTTTTCTATTTTTTCAGAAATTTCAAAACGGAGAAAAAATCCTACTGGAAAAGTTTTGGAGTCTGTTTCTTACCGAATCACATACCTCTTCGTTTTTGGAGTCTGAAACAGGCTGATAAATGTCCCTTAGGTATTCTTCCGGAGTTATGGTATTGATAATATTGCTTTCAACATTTATGGGAGTACCTGAGATATAATGCTTGATTCTCTACCCATTTACAACTCTCGGACAATTACCTTATGTGTTGTTGATCTTGATGGCACCGGAACGATATACTTCCTCAACAATATAGGGACCTTCCCATTTAGAGAGAAGCTTGCCTGCAAAAAATCTTAAACGAGAATTATATAGCAAGACATAATCACCTACATTGAACTCACGCTTTTGTATCCTCTTATCATGCCACCTCTTAACCTTTTCTTTGAACAACTTGGCATTCTCATATGCCTGAGTTCTCCATTCATCAAGCGAGCTAATGTCAAATAACCTCTTCTCACCAACAAGTTTGAAATCAAAGTTGAGGTCTTTGATTGCCCAATAAGCTTTATGCTCTAGCTCAAGAGGTAAATGACACGCTTTACCGTACACCATTTTGTACGGAGACACGCCCATGGGATTCTTATAAGCAGTTCTATAAGCCCACAGTGCATCACCGAGCTTCTTAGACCAATTCTTTCTAGACCTGTTGACGGTCTTTTGCAGAATTAGTTTAATCTGTCTATTGCTTAGCTCTACTTGACCACTGGACTGAGGGTGATAGGGAGATGCAATTCTATGGTTGACATCGTACTTAGCAAGCGTTTTACGGAAAGCACCATGAATGAAATGTGAACCACCGTCGGTCATTAGATATCTAGGGACTCCAAATCTAGGGAAAATAACTTCTTTAAGCATCCTGATAGAGGTGTTGTGATCAGCACTACTAGTGGGGATAACTTCTACCCACTTAGTGACGTAATCAACAACAACTAGGATATGAGTATACCCGTTGGATTTTGGAAAAGGTCCCATATAATCAAAGCCCCAGACATCAAATGGTTCAATGACAAGTGAATAGTTCATAGGCATTTCGTGACGTTTACCGATATTACCTATTCTTTGACATTCATCACAGGACAAGACAAACTTACGGGCATCCTTGAAGAGAGTGGGCCAATAGAAACCTGATTGCAATACCTTGTGTGTAGTTCTATCTCCCGCATGGTGTCCTCCGTAGGCCTCGGAGTGACACTTCTGTAGGATTTGTTCCTGTTCATGTTTAGGTACACAACGTCTAATAACACCATCTACTCCTTCCTTATAAAGGTGAGGATCATCCCAAAAGTAATGTCTCAAGTCAAAGAAGAATTTCTTCTTCTGCTGGTATGTGAAACTAGGTGGTATATATTTGGCAATGATATAGTTTGCATAATCATCATACCATGGTGCACTACGTGAAGCATTGATGACATTCAATTGCTCATCGGGAAAACTATCATCAATAGGTTGTGGGTCATCAAGAACGTTCTCCAACCTAGACAAGTTATCTTCTACGTGGTTATCAGCACCCTTCCTGTCGACAACGTGCAAATCAAATTCTTGTAGCAAGAGAACCCATCTAATAAGTCTAGGTTTAGCGTCTTTATTCTCCATGAGGTACTTAATAGCAGCATGATCAGTGTGAATAGTGACTTTGGAATCAACTATGTAAGACCTGAACTTTTCACATGCAAACACGACTGCTAAAAATTCCTTTTCCGTAGTAGCATAGTTTCTTTGGGCACTGTCTAGAGTTTTACTAGCATAGTGCATAAGATTCAACTTCTTATCAACTCTTTGCCCTAGAACATCACCAACAGCATAATCACTAGCATCACAACATGATCTCAAAAGGTAAGTTCCAATCAGGTGGTTGAACAATAGGTGCAGTTATCAAAGCCTTCTTAAGTATTTCAAAGGCTTCCTCACAATCATCGTCAAAAACAAAAAGGAATATCCTTTTGCAAGAGATTGGTAAGAGGCCTAGAAATCTTAGAGAAGTCTTTAATGAACCTTCTATAGAAACCAACATGACCAAGGAAACTTCTTATACCTTTGATATCTGTGGGGTATGGCATTTTCTCGATTGCATCAACCTTAGCCTTATCGACTTCAATACCTCTTTCAGAAATTTTATGTCCTAAGACGATGCCTTCATTAACCATAAAGTGTCACTTCTCCCAATTCAAGACAAGATTGGTGTCTTTACATCTCTGTAAGACTCGATCAAGGTTGCTGAGGTAATCATCTAAGGAAGACCCGTAAACGGAGAAGTCATCCATGAAAACCTCAACAATCTTTTCACAAAAGTCAGAGAATATAGCCATCATACATCTTTGAAAGGTGGCAGGTGCATTACATAAGCCAAAAGGCATACATCTATAAGCAAAGGTACCGAAAGGGTAGGTGAAAGTGGTTTTATCCTGATCAGATTGTGCAACTGGTATTTGGGAAAAACCAGAATAACCGTCTAGAAAGCAGAAGTGTGTGTGTTTAGACAGTCTTTCTAGCATTTGGTCGATAAAAGGAAAAAGGTAATGATCTTTCCTAGTGGCTTTATTCAATTTCCTAAAATTGATCACCATCCTATAGCCAGTAATAATCCTCTCTAGGATCAATTCATCCTTATCATTAGGGACAACGGTAATGCCTCCCTTCTTAGGGACGCAAAGCACCAGACTCACCCAATCGCTATGAGCAACAAGATAGATAATACCTGCTTCCAGGAGCTTTAGTATTTCTTTTCTTACTACCTCTTTCATCTTTGGATTCAATCTCCTTTGATGATCAACAACTGGTTTGGAATCAGGATCTGTTTTGATCTTGTGCTGGCATAGAGTGGGACTAATGCCCTGAAGATCATCAAGAGTATATCCAATAGCAGCACGGTGCTTCCTCAGAGTTTTTAGTAACTTCTTTCCTTCATGCTCTGAGAGGCTAGCACTAATAATAACATGATATATCTCTTTTTCATCAAGATAAGCATACTTAAGAGTATCAGGCAACTGTTTAAGCTCGAACACAGGATCACCCTTTGGTGGGGGTGGATCCCCAAGCAGTTCAACAGGCAGATTATTCTTAAGGATAGGATATTGTTCTAAGACAACTCTATCTATCTCATCCCTTTCATCCATATGCATATCATTTTCATGCTCAAGCAAGTATTGCTCGAAGGGATCAGTAGGAGGCACGACAATAGAAGCTAAGTCAATAGTTTCATCCTTAATGGGCAACTCCTTTTCATGAGGTTGAGGTTGTCTACCAAACTTGGAGAAATTGAACTCATGTGACACACCTTCAAAGCCAACAGTGACAGTTTGCTTCTCACAATCAGTATGAGCATTGACAGTATTGAGAAAAGGTCTGCCAAATATGATGGGACAAAAGCTATCTTGTGCAGTAGCAAGAACGAGGAAATCAGCAGGATACTTCGTTTTACCACACAAGACTTCAGCATCCCTAACAATTCCCACAAGGCATATAGTATCTATATTGGCAAGCTGAATAGTGACATCAATAGGCTCTATCTCAACAGGTGCAATCTCGTCTTTAATTTCATCGTATAAGGATTGAGGTATTGCACTAACACTAGCACCCACGTCACATAAACCATGATAACAATGATCTCCTATCTTAACAGAAATAACATGCGTGCCAACAACAGGCCTATGTTTGTCTCTAGCGTGAGGTTTAGCAATTCTAGCAGCATCTTCACAGAAGTGAATATTATGTCCCTCAACATCGTCGGACATAATATCTTTGATAATAACAATGCTAGGTTCAACTCTAATTTGCTCAAGGGGTGTAGGTGTTCTAATATAGCCTATACGTATCACAGTTGAAGCTTTAGAATGATCCTTTATCCCAAGAGGGAAGGGTGGTTTCTCAATGTAAGCACTAGGAACAACATGATCATTATAGGCAATGACTTTCTCTTCAACTGGAGTGGGTTTAACTACATTGACTTCTAAAGGAGGATGATATTTAAACCACTTCTCTTTGGGGAGATCAATATGAGCAGCAAAATATTCACACAATGAAGCTACTATCTCAGAGTCAAGTCCATACTTAGCGCTAAAGTCACAAAAAGTACTTGTTTCAACAAAGGATTTAACGCAATCAAACTTGAAATTCATACCTGACTCCTTACCTTCTTCAAGCTCCCAATCTTCAGAGTTGTGTTTAATTCTCTCCAATAAATTCCATCTGAAGTCAATATCTCTCTTCATAAAAGAACTGGTACAAGAAGTGTCAAGCATGGTGCGATCATCATAAGAAAGCCGAGCATAGAAGTTCTGAATGATAATTTCTCTCAAGAGCTCATGATTGGCGCATGAATATAAAATTGATTTAAGCCTCCCCCAAGCTTGAGCGATGCTTTCTCTATCACGAGGACAAAAATTATAAATATAATTCCGATCACGATGTACTAAATGCATAGGATAAAACTTTTGATGAAATTCCAATTTCAACCGATTGTAGTCCCATGATCCAGTATCATCACATAGCCTATACCATGTCAACGCCTTATCCTTCAAAGATAAAGGAAAGACCTTCTTGTTGACCTCATCCTCGGGCAAACCTGCAAGCTTAAATAAACCACAAACTTCATCTACATAGATTAGATGCAAGTCTGGATGTGATATTCCATCTCCTGTAAAAGGATTAGCCAGTAGTTCCTCAAGCATACCCGAAGGAAATTCAAAGCAAATATTTTCAGTAGGTGTAGCAGGTTGAGGAGAAACTCTTTGTGCTTCCGTTCGAGGTGAAGATACCCCGAACAAGCCCCTCAAATGATTAGTATCCATAGTGACAAGTGACAATAAATTTCAGCACACTATATGAGTGTTTCCTTACCAATTTCCACTTACCAAAGGCGCTTCACTCCCCGGCAACGGCACAGAAAAGAGTCTTGATGACCCACAAGTATAGGGGATCAATCGTAGTCCTTTCGATAAGTAAGAGTGTCAAACCCAACGAGGAGGAGAAGGATCTGACAAGTGTTTTTCAGCAAGGTAAAATCTGCAAGAACGGAAATTATCGGTAATAAGTGATTGTGTGGTGAGATGATTCGTAGCAAGCAACACGTAACAAAAGTAGCAACAGTGCAGCAAAGTGGCCCAATCCCTTTTGTAGAAAGGGACAAGCGTGGACAAAGTCTTATAGGCGGAAAAATGCTCCCGATGACACACGGGAATTTGTGTCATGCTAGTTTTCATCATGTTCATATGATTCGCGTTCATTACTTTGATAGTTTGATATGTGGGTGGACCGACGCTTGGGTACTGCCCTTACTTGGACAAGCATCCCACTTATGATTAACCCCTCTCGCAAGCATCCGCAACTACGAAAGAAGAATTAAGACAAAGTCTAACCATAGCATTAAACTAGCGGATCCAAATCAGCCCCTTATGAAGCAACACATAAACTAGGGTTTAAGCTTCTGTCACTCTAGCAACCCATCATCTACTTACCACTTCCCAATGCCTTCCTCTAGGCCCAAATAATGGTGAAGTTTTAAGTAGTCGACGTTCACATAACACCACTAGAGGAAAAACAACGTACAACACATCAAAATATCGAACGAATACAAAATTCACATCACTACTATTAGCATGACTTATCCCATGTCCTCAGGAACAAAAGTAACTACTCACAAAGCATAATCATATTCATGACCAGAGAGGTAATGAGTAGCATCAAGGATCTGAACATAAACTCTTCCACCAAGTAATCCAACTAGCATCAACTACAAAGAGTAATTAACACTACTAGCAACCTTACAAGTACCAATCGGAGTTACGAGACGGAGATTGGTTACAAGAGATGAACTAGGGTTTGGAGATGAGATGGTGCTGATGAAGATGTTGATGGTGACGAGTCCCCTCCGATGAGAGGAGTGTTGGTGATGACGATGGCGACGATTTCCCCGTCCGAGAGGGAAGTTTCCCCGGCAGGATTGTCCTGCCGGAGCTCTAGATTGGTTCTGCTCAAGTTCCACCTCGTGGCGGCGGAGAATCCTCGAAAAAGCCTCGTCCTGATTTTTTTTCCGAACGAAACCCTTCATATAGCAGAATAGGGGGGCCAGAGGGCCAGCTGGGTGCCCACAAGCCCCCTAGGCGTGGCCAGGGGGTGGCCGCGCCTAGCAGGCTTGTGGCCACCTGCTCGCGCCCCTCTGGCACTTCTTCGTCCCAGTATTTTTTATAAATCCCGAAAAAAATCCTCGTTGATTTTTACGGCGTTTGGAGTTGCGCAGAATATGTATCTCAAACTTGCTCCAATTTCAGGCCAGAATTCCAGCTGCCGGCATTCTCCCTCTTCATGTAAACCTTGCAAAATAATAGAGAAAATGCATAAGTATTGTACCGTGAAGTGAAATAACAGTCCAAGAAGCGATAAATATCAACATAAAAGCATGATGCAAAATGGACGTATCAGGAAGCTAGCCGCGCCTAGGAGGATTCGCTTAGGTAGCTGGAACGTAGGATTTCTGACTGGTATGCTTCCGGAGGTAGTTGATACATCGGTGAGGAGAGGCATTGATATCCTTTGCATCCAAGAGACCAAATGGAGGGGACAAAAGGCGAGGGAGGTGGAATGTACCGGCTTCAAGCTCTGCTACATGGGAACAATTGCAAACAGAAATGGAGTAGGCATCTTGATCAGCAAGATCTTCAAGTATGGAGTGGTAAACTTCAAGAGACGTGGGGACCGGATTATCCAGGTCAAGCTGGAAGGTGGGGACTTAGATCTCAATGTTATCAGTGCGTATGCCCTGCAAGTAGGCACAATGAGAACACCAAGAGGGAGTTTTGGGAAGGCTTGGAGAACATGGTTAGGAGTGTATCTATTGGAGAGATGCTCTTCATAGGAGGAGACCTCAATGTACATGTGGGCACATCTAACACAAGTTTTGAAGTGGTGCATGGGGGATTTCGCTATGGCATGAGGAATCAAGAAGGAGAAGACGTCTTAAGCTTTGCACTAGCCTACAACATGATCATAGCTAACACCATCTTTAAGAAGAGAGAATCACATATAGTGACTTACAGTAGTGGGCAACACTCTAGCTAGATTGATTTCATCCTCTTGAGAAGAGAAGACATGCGTGCATGCCTAGACCATAAGGTGATACCAGGAGAGAGTGTTGTCTCTCAGCATAAGTTGGTGGTTGCCGACTTCCACTTTCGGATTCATGTCCATCGGGACAAGCATGCAAAAGTCGCTAGAACGAAGTGGTGGAAGCTCAAGGGGGAGGTAGCTCACGCGTTAAGGAGAGGGCCATTAAGGAGGGCCCTTGGGAGGAAGGAGGTGATGGAGACAACATGTGGATGAAGATGGCGACTCGCATTCGTAAGGTGGCCTCAAAGGAGTTTGGAGTGTCCAGGGGAAGTAGAAGAGAAGCTAAAGATACCTCATCGTGGAACAACGATGTCCAAAAGGAAATTAAGGAGAATAAAGATTGTTCCAGATGCCTATACTTGGACAGGAGTGTAGTCAACATAGAGAAGTACAAGATGACAAAGAAGGCCGCAAAGCGAATTGTGAGTGAAGCAAGGGGTCGGGCATATGAGGACCTCTACCAACGGTTAGACACGAAGGAAGGCAAATGGGACATCTAAAATATGGCCAAGATCCGAGAGAGGAAGACGAGGGGTGTTAACCAAATCAAGTGCATCAAGGATGGAGCAGAGCAACTCCTAGTGAAGAACGAGGAGATTAAGCATAGATGGTGGGAGTACTTTGACAAGCTTTTCAATGGGGAGAGTGAGAGCTCTACCATTGATATGGATGACTCCTTTTATGATACCAGCAGACATTTTGTGTGGCGAATACAGGAGTCGGAGGTCATGAAGGCTTTAAAGAGGATGAAAGGAGGCAAGGCGTTGGGCCCTAATTGTATCCCCATTAAGGTGTGGAGAGGCCTCGGGGACATAGCGATGGTATGGCTAACCAAACTATTCAACCTCATTTTTCGGGCAAACAAGATGCGAGAAGAATGGAGGTGGAGTATATTAGTACCAATCTTCAAGAACAAGGGGGGTGTTCAAAGTTGTACTAGTTACCGTAGAATTAAATTGATGATCCATACAATGAAGCTATGGGAGAGAGTCATTGAGCACCGCTTAAGAAGAATGACAAGCGTGATAAAAAATTAGTTTGGTTTCATGCGTGGGAGGTCGACCATGGAGTCCATTTTCTTGGTAAGACAACTTATGGAGAGATATGGGAGCAAAAGAAGGACTTGCATAAGGTGTTCATTGACTTGGAGAAGGCCTATGATAACATACCACATAATGTTATGTGGTGGGCCATGGAGAAACACAAAGTCCGAGCAAAGTACATTAACCTCATCAAGAACATGTACGATAATGTTGTGACAAGTGTTCGAACAAGTGATGGCGGCACTGATGACTTCCCAATTAAGATAGGACTACATCAAGGGTCAACTTTTAGCCCTACTTTTTTCATTGGTGATGGATGAGGTCACAAGGGATATACAAGGAGATATCCCATGGTGTGTGCTCTTTACGGACGATGTGGTGCTAGTCGATGATAGTCACATGGGGGTCAATAGGAAGTTGAAGTTATGGAGGGAAACCTTGGAATCAAAAGGTTTTAGACTTGGTAGGACTAAGATCGAGTGCATGAGGTGTGCTTTTAGTACCACTAAGAACGAGGAGGGGATGTTAGCCTTGATGGGCAGGTGGTACCTCAAAAGGACACCTTTCGTTTTTTAGGGTCAATGTTGCAGAAGGATGGGGATATCGATGAAGATGTGAACCATCGACTTAAAGCCAGATGGATGAGGTGGATCCAAGCTTCTGACATTCTCTGTGACAAGAGGGTGCCACAAAAGCTAAAAGGCAAGCTCTATAGGACGGCGGTTTGACCCGCAATGTTGTATGGCACTGTGTGTTGGCCGACTAAAAGGCGACATGTGCAACAACTAGGTGTGGTGGAGATGCACATGTTGATATGGATGTGAGGCCACACAAGGAAGGACCATATTCAAAATGATGATATACGAGACAAAGTTGGGGTAGCGCCAATTGAAGAGAAGCTTGTCCAACATCGTCTGAGATGGTTTGGGCATATTCAGTGCAGGCCTCCAGAGGCCACAACGCATAACGGACGGCTAAAGCATGCTGATAATGTCAATAGAGGTAGGGGTATACCGAACTTGACATGGGAAGAGTCCATAAAGAGAGATCTAAAGGATTGGAGCATCACCAAAGAACTAGCCATGGACAGGGGTGCGTGGAAGCTTGCTATCCATGTGCCAGAACCATGAGTTGGTCGCGAGATCTTATTGGCTTCACCTCTAGCCTACCCCAACTTCTTTAGGACTAAAGGCTTTGTTGTTGTTATTGTTGTTGTATTTTCACACGAGTTCGCTGGTCCAAGCGTTTTACAGGCCAACCCAACTTGCAGGGCACGTGGGCATCGGATCCCCTAGCCGGTACTTAAAGCGCCGACTAGGAGCTCCCAGCTAAAATGTTGCCGCTTTGCTCTCCAAGACTGGCCTAAACTAAGATCTCATAAACTTTCCCTAAAAAAAGATCATGGTAAACATGCATGAAAATAGCTGCAAATACTCCCTTGTGGATGTTATCGAGAAAACATGTTCCCTCTTCATATGTGAGCTTTCCCTTCGATGTGCCATCATAAAAAATGTGCCAACTTGCTAAAATCAAGGCGGTAATTAATGGGAACGTAAATTCAATATACTGTGTGTTGAGGAATATTGCATGGGAAACAAAAAAATTCCTACACACATACAAGATCTATCCATGGTGATGAGCATCTACGAGAGGAGAGATTAGATCCACATACCCTTGTAGATCGCTAAGAGGGAAGCATTAAGAAACACGGTTGATGTGGTCGAATATCTCCGCGATCAAAATCGCAAGTCGTCCCGCGATCCAATCATGATCTAGTGCCGAACGGACGGCACCTCCGCGTTCAACACACATATAGCTCGATGACGATATCCACCTCCTTGATCTAGCAAGCGAGGGAAGAGAGGTAGATGAGTTCTCCTGCAGCACAACAACGTGGTGGCGGTGGTGGTGAACTAATCTGGCACGGTTTCGCCGAGCTCTACCGAACTAATCTAGAGGAGGAAGACGATCTAGAGAGGAGAGGGAAGCACGTGGCTTCTCAGGTGGTGGTTGCCCTAAAAACCTCCATTATATATAGGAGGAAGAGGTGGAAGGAGGCGCCCTAGGGTTTCCCCTAGGGCCTTTGGCTGCCGGCCAAGGAGGTGGTGTCTACCAACTACAAGGAGGTTGGGCGTGGGGGAGGAGTCCTACTCCAACAAGAACTCCTCCCACCCTCCACCTTTTCCTCTTGGGCGCATGGACCCCTTATGGGGTCGGCTGCCCACCCCACTAGGAGTTGGTGCGCCATCTCTTGGGCCCATGTGCCCCCCTGGGTGGGTGCCCCCTTGGTGGACCGCCAGAACCCATTCGTCACTCCCGGTACACTATCGGAAATACCCGAAACTTTTCCGGAACCTAAATACCACTTTCCTATATATAAATCTTTACCTCCGGAGCTCCTCGTGACGTCTGGGATCTCATACGGGACTCCGAACAAGCTTCGGTCACCAACACATAACTCAATAATACCGAAACATCACCGAACCTTAAGTGTGCAGACCGTGCAGGTTCGAGATCTATGCAGACATGACCGAGATACTCTCAGGTCAATAACCAATAACAGGACGTGGATGCCCATATTGGTTCCTACATATTCTATGAAGCTCTTTATCGGTTGAACGTCTATGTCAAGGATTCAGTTAATCCTGTATGATGTCCCCTTTGTCTTACTTGCCCGAGATTCAGTCGTCGGTATCTGCATACCTAGTTCAATCTCGTTACTGGCAAGTCTCTTTACTCGTTTCATAATACAAGATATCGTGGATAATTCTTTAGTCACATTGCTTGCAAGCTTGTTGTGATGATGTATTACCAAGTGGCCCCTGAGATATCTCTCCATCACACGGAGTGACAAATCCCAGTCTTGATCCATGCCAACCCAACAGACACCCTCAGAGACACGTGCAGAGCACCATTATAGTCACCTAGTTATGTTGCGACGTTTGATACACACAAGGTATTCCTCCGGTTTCAGTGAGTTGCATGACCTCATGGTCATAGGAACATATACTTGACATGCAGAAAACAATAGAAATAAACTAACACGATCATATGCTACGTTCATAGTTTGGGTCTTGTCCATAACATAATTCTCCTAATGATGTGATCCCGTTATCAAATGACAAATCATGTATATGGTGAGGAAACCTTGACCATCTTTGATCAACGAGCTAGTCCATTAGAGGCTCACTAGGGACGGTGTGTTGTCTATGTATCCACACATGTATTTAAGTTTCTAATCAATACAATTCTAGCATGGATAATAAATGATTATCATGAACAAGGAAATATAATAATAACCGTTTTATTATTACCTCTAGGGCATATTGCCAATAGTCTCCCACTTGCACTAGAGTCAATAATCTAGCTCACATCACTATGTGATTTACATTGTAATGAATCTAACACCCATGCAGTTCTGGTGTTGATCATGTTTCACTCGTGGAAGAGGCTTAGTCAATGGGTGTGCAACATTCAGATTCGTTTGCACTTTGCAAATACTTATGTCCTCCTCCTTGATGTAATCGTGGATGGAATTGAAGTGTCGCTTTATGTGTCTGGTACTCTTGTGAAACCTTGGTTCCTTGGCTAGTGCAATGGCACCAGTGTTGTCAGACAACACAATCATTGGATCCAATGCACTGGGCACAACTCCAAGATCTGTCATGAAATCCTTCATCCAGACACCTTCTTTATCCGCCTCCGAGGCAGCTATGTACTCCTCTTTGCATGTAGAATCAGCTACCATGCTTTTCTTGGAACTGCACCAACTTACCGCTCCCTCGTTGAGAATAAATACGTATCCGGTTTGCGACTTAGAGTCATCCGGATCAGTGTCAAAGCTTGCATCGATGTAACCCCTTACGACCGGTGTCCATTGTACTTTAGAATATTCTTTAGTCCTTTTCAGGTACTTTAGAATATTCTTGACTGTTGTCCAGTGTTCCATTCCTAGATCACTTTGAAACCTTCCCACCATACTTATGGCAAGGCTCACACCAGGTCTTGTGCACAACATTGCATACATGATAGAGCCTATGATTGAAGCATAGGGGACGACATTCATCTTTTCTCTATCTTATGCAGTCACTCGACATTCCGTATTACTCAACTTCACACCTTGCAATACAAGCAAGAACCCTTTCTTGGACTGATCCATTTTGAACTTCTTCTAAACTTTGTCAAGGTATGTGCCCTGTGAAAGTCCCATCGAGTGTCTTGATCTATATCTATAGATCTTGATGCCTAATATGAAAGGAACTTCTCATAGGTCCTTCATTGAAACACTCTTACTCAAATATTATTTTATGCTTCCCAAATATTATATATTGTTTCCAATCAACAATATGTCATCCACATATAATATTAGAAATGCTATAGAGCTCCCACTCACTTTCTTGTAAATGCAAGCTTCTCCACAAACTTGTATAAACCCAAACACCTTGATCACCCCATCAAAGCGCTGATTCCAACTCCGAAATGCTTGCACCAGTCCATAAATGGATCGCTTGATTTTGCACACTTTGTTAGCATTCTCTAGATCGACAAAACCTTCCGATTGCATCATATACAACTCTTCCTTAAGGAAACCATTAAGGAACGTTGTTTTGACATCCATCTGCCAAATTTCATAATCAAAAAATGCAGTTATTGCTAACATGATTCTGACAGACTTAAGCATCGCTACGGGTGAGAAAGTGTCATCGTAGTCAACTCCTTGAAGTTGTGAAAAAACCTTTCCACAAGTCGAGCTTTATAGACGGTGACATTAACGTCCGTGTCCGTCTTCTTCTTAAAGATCCAATTATTTTGAATGGCCTTTCGCCCTTCAGGTAATACTTCCAAAGTCCATACTCTGTTTTCATACATGGATCCTATCTCGGATTTCATGGCCTCTAACCATTTGTTGGAATCCGGGCCCACCATCGCTTCTCCATAGCTCGTAGGTTCATTGTTGTCCAACAACATGATTGTTAATACAGGGTTACCATAGCACTGAGGAGCAGTGCATGCCCTTGTCGACCTATGAGGTTCGATAACAACTTGATCCAAAGCTCCATGATCATCATCATTAGCTTCCTCTTCAAGTAATGTAGGCTCTACAGGAACAACTTTCTGCGGTGCGCTACTTTCTGGTTGAAGTAAAGGTTCAACAACGTCATCAAGTTTTATCTTCCTCCCACTCAATTCTTTCGAGAGAAACTCTTTCTCAAGAAATGTTCTGTTCTTAGCGACAAACACTCTGCCTTCGGATCTGAGATAGAAGGTGTACCCAACTATCTCTTTTGGGTATCCTATGAAGACAGATTTCTCTGCTTTGGGTTCCAGCTTTTCTTGCTGAAGCTTTTTGAAATAAGCATCACATCCCCAAACTTTAAGAAACAACAACTTTGGTTTCTTGCCAAACCACACTTCATATGGCATCGTCTCAACGGATTTTTATGGTGCCCTATTTAATGTGAATGCAGCTGTCTCTAATGCATAATCCGAAATTGATAACGGAAAATTGGTAAGAGACATCATATAACACACTATATCCAATAAAGTACAATTACAATGTTCGGACACACCATTACTGTAACGCCCAAGATGCCGTCCTATCCTTATTTTGGCGCGAGGGCCTCGACAGGGATAGAAATGCATCTCGTCATTTCACAAGAATGGATATCGTTACAAGTACATGTACTGAAAATATGAGTATAAGGAGTTGGATTACACTCGCCACAGCTACATCAAAGTCACATCAATACAATACATACAATCATCATGAAGAAGAGCAGGGTCCGTCTACGGACTAAAACAAACGATAAAAGAAGAACGCTCATCCTTGTTATCCCAGGCTGCCGGCCTCGAACCCATCCTAGATCGAAGAAGAAGAAGAAGAAACTCCAAATAGCACAATCAGCGCGCTCACATCAAAGTAACTCTGTACCTGTACCTGCAACTGGTGTTGTAGTAATTTGTGAGACACAGGGACTCGGCAATCTCATTTCCAAAGGTATCAAGACTAGCAAAGCTTAATGGGTGAGGTACGGCCAAGTGGTGAGGCTGCAGCAAGCGACTAAGCATTTGTTTGAGGTGGCTAACTTACGGGTACAAGAATAAGAGAGGGATTATCTATGCATATCAGACCTGAACTAATATTGATCAAATAAATGATCCTGAACACCTACTTACGTCAGACATAACCCCACCGTGTCCTCGATTGGAGAAGGATCTCACGAGACAATCACGGTTACGCACTCAGTTGGCAAGTTTTAATTAAGTTTACTTAAAGTTATATAGAACCGGATGTTAAACAAAGTTTCCACGTCGCCACATAACCACGGCCACCACTTTCTGAAAGATTTAACTTTGTAGGGGTGCTCCAACTAGTCCATCACAAACTACCACACGCTGCGACGGAATGACCTCGATCAGGGAAACCCGTGATCTCCTCGGGTTCCTATTGGAAAACCTCAACCTCGAGATATCCCAAAGTATCCTTGGTATCCCTCGCACAAGAAGTTCGAGAAGAGTAAAACAAGTCTAGTAAGGCCACTTGGTGAGCCAGATCCGCATCTAGAGCCGCGCACTCTCTATCTACGGGCGTCAACCGTCTATGCAAAGTGGACGATAGCCTGAAAACGCCTCGAGTTGCCCCGAAATGGCACCGCCGACTGCTCGGTGGGTGGACCAACACTCATGAGGAGCACTGGCCCGGGGGGTTGATTAATATCCACGGGGTGATAAAACCCTATGCATATGTTAGTTGGTATTAAGCAAATAGTACCAATGTTGGGCCTTGCGAGACGAGCTTTATCCCAAAATAAAATCTAAGGGGTCCCCATAACAACCCCAAGCATGTTAGGAGCGCTCAAATATGGAACATAACACCGGTAGCCGAAACTAAGGCGGCAAAGGTGGAACAAAACATCAGGCTAGAAAGGCCGAGCCTTCCACCTTTTACCAAGTATATAGGTGCATTAAATTAGATAGCAATTAATATGGTGATATAACAAGGAACCCATGTTTTCACATGGAAGCAACTACACATGCAACTAGCAGTGCTAACACATGGTTAGCAAGCGGTAACATAGCCAATCAGTGGTTTGCTAGGTTGTAGAAAGGTTGAAGGTTTTGATGGCAATGTTGGGAGGCTTATTAAACAGGTGGTTGGCATCAAGACATAGCGATAGAAACGAAAAACTAGCATGGCAATGATACTAATGTTATCTAGGGAAATGATCATCTTGCATGTAATCCCGCTTGGAAGAAGAACGACTCCGCGAAGCAGACGTACTGACGTAGTCGAATGGATCCTCACACTCCGAAGCGGTTCGGATCTCTATCAAAACGAAGAAAACAAGAAACAAGAATCAACACACGATATTCACCAAGTCACATGCATGACATGATGCAATCCGAATATGATGCATGAATGGTTCAAATATGCAAGGCATGGCATGGCAATTCACAACAATCAAACACCACACATTAAGAGAAGCTCAATATGCAACTCGATATGCAACGAGTTGCATATTGACAAAACTCCACATACGAATTATTTAGTTCGCTCCCCTTTAGGTACCGGCAATATTAAATGTTGTTTAAACATGGTACGAGGGTGAAGCACAAATAATATACCTATCTAGGCATTTCAAACGAGTCTGGAAACGACATTTTAAATCTCCGAACTGACCACACGTGTTAACTTTGTAATCTATCCAGATCTGTCCTAAACACATTTTTTGTTTGTTAAATGCCAAAAAAGTGGTTCACATGATTCTATACATCGTTCTAGTCCATTTACATTTATGGCTCATCTCCAACGGATCTATGGTTCACTAGCTACGAATTAAACCATTTCTATCACGTCGACACACAAACAATTGCAAACAACATGCTAAACAACTTTAAATATGCATGAGAGCTAAAAAAATATTGATCTACGCAAAATTCTACGCGTTCTACATATATAACTTGTCGCCATCCGACGCATGGTTTAAGAGATACGCCCGTTTGAGAATATGCATTTTCGTGGAAAAAAATTAAATCGTAGAACCTAAAAAGACTAAACGGCCGAATTGCTACTAGGCCTAAACAGAGGCATGCACGCTAAATAATTAAGGTGCACATGAGCGGGGTGTAGGGCTGGCTCACCTCGTGGCTCTGGCCCAGGTTGGAGAGGAGGAGGAAGCAGGCCGAAAGGGGGGAGCTGGGCCGGCTCGGTGGGTGTGGCTGGGCCTCAGGGGCACGCGCCCCACCCGGGAGGGAACCGGCCCAGGCTCGTCCTCCTCCCGATCCCGCCTGGATCGAGGGAGGTTGGACCAGGGACAACTGGATCGGGGAACTTCGACGGGGCGAGGAGGAAGCGGGATGGCGGCGAGCACTCATAGCCTGCGGCAGTGCTCCGGGGGGTGCAGCCCGGCGGCGGAGCTCCTGCACATCCGACGGGGGAGGCTCCCGAGCGACCCACAGGTTCGGTGGCGAGGCAACAGGGCGGCGCTGGTGGCTGGGGGCTCCGGCGGCTCTCGGTGGTTGGCCTGGTGGAGCTCGGCTACGGCGGCAGCTTCGACCGACGAGGCTCCGGCGACCCTCAGTGGCCGGCCGACGAGCTAGAGGTTGCGGGTGCGGGCGCTCGGGGCGAGCTGCTCGAGCACCGGGGAACGGGCGGAGGCGCGGGTGCGCGGGCTGGCTGCGGGCGAGCGGCGGCGGCTCGGGCACGGGACGGCCCGATCTGGGCTTCGCGGCGGGCCAGATTGGCTGGAGGAGAGAGAAGTGGGAGGTGGAGGCTGTGGAGAGTGGCGCCTAGGGTTAGGGTTCCGGGCGCGGATCCCGAGGAGAGGGGGTTGCGTGTCTATTTATAGAAAAGGGCTAGGGTTTACCGATTTCGTCTCAATCCGGACCGCATGATCGCGATGGAACGACTCCGGCGATGGCTAGGGGCTAGGATAGGCTATTGGGCTATGTAGAGTGGTGGTGGGCTAAGAAGAGAGGGAAGTTGCAGCCGACACAATATTTTAAAACACGAAAAACGTCTCACGATAAACCGAAGGTGGTGCCGCTACGGTCGACCGTTCGGGTATGAAATGGACTCCGATGCGATGAAATTTGGCAAGAGGCCTACCTACATTAAAATAAGACCGCACACCAACTTTCAACCTAATCCTAGAATATTTTATACACGGTTTTAAAAACAAGGTTTTAACGATGTCGCGGGCGCGTGCATGTGTGGTTGGTCTCGAAACGGTTAACGACGAAACGGAGAGAACCGACAACTAATAACGGATGCAAGTTTTGAAAACTGGCAGCAACGGAATCCCGATGCAATGCGGATGATGCGAATAATGCGATGATGAGTGCGACAAACAAACTAATCACACATCGGCAACTGAATAAAAGGGGAATCTTCTGGAGCGTCGGTCTCGGGATGTCACAACTCTCCTACACTAACAAGAGATATCGCCCCAAGATCTAAGAATGAAAAGGGGAAGAGAAAGAGAAAGAGCAATAGGTAAACTTAGTTGCTTGTGAAAAACGAGTGAAACCAACGATCCCTGAAGGTTGCACAGAGATGAAGAATGATATGAAGAGCAAGCAAGAATTCACATGAAATTTCGGCAGCACTTCGGTAGGAAATTCAGGACAAAAATTTGATAAGATGGAAAGATCTTGACAAGTTCACAACAAACTAACTAAACTGAACAAGCCAGGAGAGAACATGATCTTGATAGAATAGGATGATCGATTAAAGAGAGCAACATCACCACAACTCCGGAACAAGAGAATAGAAACTAGATCATTGGGAAGAAAGAATGAAGAAGAAAATGACAATTTCCATCACAATTAAATTTGGCAAGCATCCTTGCAAGAAGAATTGAACGGAGTTGTTGAAAAAACAACAACGAAAAGAACTAGCTTGTAGTGGACTTATCAAAACCATCTCAAATAATGAGGTGACAACCTACCACTAATAGAAACAAGGATTGATTGGATGCAACTAGAAAGGCAAAACTTCTTACACCAAGAGGATATATTAAGAACATGGATCAAATATAATTACCATCATAGCAACATTCCTTACGAAAAGCTTAGGTGAAATCTAAACCAAGATAGCATCAATGAAGAAATCACGGGTTGCAAATACCCCGTGATCGAAGAATTGGTGGGATTTAAATATCTCATTCTTCAAACAAATTCTCTTCGAGACTCCTGATGAGTCAAGAATGCTATAACACCACCTCAAAGGATAAAGGAGAGGGAATTGCACTTGGAATGCAAAACACAAGATATTTGAGCCTCTCCAACAAGAATCTTGAAGAACACTTTGAGAATGAATTAAATCCTTGATGAACCACCATGAATGACCTCCGGAATAGAAGGATGATAGAAAAGAATTGAAGCTTGAAAAAGAATAAGATTGAGGCCTTGCAAAGATTTAGATGAAGCTTCACGAAGTGATGCTTGAGAAAACTTGGAACTTCCTAAAAATAGGATCAACAACATGGAATAGAAAATTGATATCATGGGCCCCTCGGGAAGAAGAATTGAAATCACCATAATGAACAAGAATAAGAATTATGTTATGCTTATCCTTCATCAAATTAAATTGGTGACAAGCAACGGATTTAGCATACCACTTATTCTTCTTGAAAAGGTTGAGGAGAGATATGAGCACAAAGTAGAAGAAATCTTGAACGAACCACCGACAAGAATTGCAAATGAATGGGGATACCAAGAATGAATGGAGATATATGAGAATGAAGACATCATGATCCACCTGAGAGAAAACTTGAACAAGGAACCATAATAATTGAGATACGATCGAAGAGACAACGATTGAGAAGAATTTGAGATCGAAAGCTGAAAGCTAAGAACGAAGAAATCTTTTGAAGTGACGGCCTTCAGAGGATCGAGAAATGAACACAACACTGAAATGCACCGGATAGATATGGAAAGAATCACTCACGATTGACAAAAAATGAGAATATAGCACGAGCTGAGATGACAATCTTCAAAAGCATGGACAAGATTTGAGAGAAACACTCCTTTGGTCTTCCAAGCTTAAAATGATGAGGAGAACACCACCAAGAATAACTGAGACACTCGGAATAATGAAGACTGAAAGGTTGAGCCAAATATGAGAATTAATTCGAATAGATCTTGGAGAAGGGATATGACTCATGGATTTCATACTTACGTTATAGTTGAAAAGAATTAGAGATCTCTGGGAAAAGATTAGGAGAGCCAGGTAAGATCCTGGGAAAACCTGTGGGTTATGGGGCCACTAAAAGAAAACACCATTGAAACAATTGATTAGAAAAAAGAGATTGCACCGGTACAAAGAAAACTTGATGAGGTGAGAGCCTTGAAATAACTGAAAGGATTGCATGAAAACACGAATCTTCTGAGAATATTCAACATTCTGGATAGAATAGAGAGACATGAAAAACAGGAAAGACTTGATAAGAATTACAAACATGGGAAAGAATTTAATGGTTGAAATTGATATGATGGACATGGATAGCTTGAACTGAATCCACCGGAAAAGAGAACAAGAATGAAGAATGATGAACTTGAAACTCCTGAGGATCTTCACAATGGATCACCGGATACAACCCAGAAGATAAGATAGCGGAAGCATCAATGAATTGAAATGCACTTGGATGATAACTGAAACATTGAAGAAAAGGGAGGGAGGGCTGGGAAAAACAAAGACAACTTGGGACAGATGATACGAACTCCGGAAACAAATGAGAGATTGATCTTGCAAATCTTGGAGAGGATATAATTGACTTGAAGAGAAGCACACCGGATTAAGAGAATGGATAAGACAACTTGATCGAGCAAAAGAATCAGCATTCCTGTAAAATATATGAGAACGCCTCTTGGAAAGTTATGAATTCACCACTTGACATTGAACCAACTAGAATTATCATACTACACAAAACAAAGGATGTGGCTTGAAAATTAGCTAGAACAAACATATGACAGAGATTCCGCTTGAGATTTTCGTGGATAGGATCGCACGGGCTCGATCCTACAATAGTCATCATGTACAAGGCAATGCACACGGCATACAAAGCGTCCCCGAGTCGTAGCAAGCTACAAGGACTCTTTAATACACAACGAGAACCGCTGTAAGACGACCGTGAACAAACGAATCCACTAGATGTCAAACCCAACCTCACATCATGCATCTGTTGGAAGATTGTCCTATAAGTAACTTCTTGAATTCCTAGCTAAGAACATCCGAAATTTTCTGGTCATGCAAACGGGTCCACGGATACAAGGAGTAAAATCCATCACTCAACTCCTAGCAATGACACTACCCGTCCAGTGTATCACATCCGTCAACACATAACCAGAGATCTCGGAAACTCATCTATCTCAAACCCTCGTAATCACAACGATACTAAGTATGGCAGTACCCCCGAACTCTCTGCACCAGTACTGGGGATGTCGGGCTTATCTTGCCACTACTAGTATTGAAGAAATTTCGAACATCCTCCGTCCTGAGATACTAAGAAATTTGAATGATAGCGATGTGCTCAAGAATACCGTGGTGCTCAACTCCTCGGAATAAAATCAACACAGCAAGAGGCACCAAGTCAAAACTCTGTCACATCGACATTATATAGATTCCAAAAATATTCGCGTGATCCTAAAAATAATTTGAGTGAGAAGAGGAGTAGAATTAAAATTATTATGTTAATATTCCTCCCAGAGCATAGAAGAGGAGAAAAAAGAATCCTATTCTCTGAAATATAAGTAGACTCAAAGCAGTTTTTACTAGACTCGACTCGGCCAAGTTCGATCAATCAAGGGGGGTCCTAGGTCGGTACTGCTGTGATACCAACTTGTAATGCCCAAGATGAGGTCCTTGATACGTCTCCAACGTATCTATAATTTTTTATGGTTCCATGCTATTATCTTGTCAAACTTTGGATGTTTTATATGCCTTTTCTATGTTTTTTGGGACTAACTTATTAACTCAGTGCCAAGTGCCAGCTCCTGTTTTTTCTCTATTTTTGACCCTTTTCAGAGGAAGATTTGAAACGGAGTCCAAACGGAATAAAATCCCCAAAAATATTTTTTCCGAAACAGAAGAAGATCGGGAGACTTGAGAACCAAGGCAAGGGGTCCCCAGGGACCCCACAAGCCCCCCAACCCCGGCCAGGGGGGAGGACGGGCCTCACGGGCATGTGGCCCCCCTGGACCTCCTCCGCCCTAGGTTTTGCGCCTATATATTCCCTAAAATCCCAGAAAAAATCAAGAGATCATCGAAAATACTTTTCCACCGCCGCAAGCTTCTGTCTCCGCAAGATCCCATCTGGGCACGTTCTGGTGCCCTGCCGGAGGGGGGATTTGGACTTGGAGGGCTTCTTCATCAACACCATGACCTCTCCGATGATGCGTGAGTAGTTCACCATAGACCTACGGGTCCATAGCTAGTAGCTAGATGGCTTCTTCTCTCTCTTGGATCTTCAATACAAAGTTCTCCATGATCTTCATGGAGATCTATCCGATGTAATCTTCTTTTGCGGTGTGTTTGTCGAGATCCGATGAATTGTGGATTTATGATCAGATTATCTATGAATCTTATTTGAGTTTCTTCTGATCTCTCTTATGCATGATTTCATATCCTTGTAATTATCTTCGAGTTGTGGGTTTTGTTTGGCCAACTAGATCTATGATTCTTGCAATGGGAGAAGTGCTTGGTTTTGGGTTCATACCATGCGGTGACCTCACCCAGTGACAGAAGGGGTAGCGAGGCACGCATCGTGTTGTTGCCATCAAGGGTAAAAAGATGGGGTTTTCATCATTGGTTTGAGATTATCCCTCTACATCATGTGATCTTGCTTAGGGCGTTACTCTGTTCGTCATGAACTCAATACACTAGATGCATGCTGGATAGCGGTCGATGTGTGGAGTAATAGTAGTAGATGCAGAAAGTATCGGTCTACTTGTCTCGGACGTGATGCCTATATGTATGATCATTGCCTTAGATATCATCATGACTTTGCGTAGTTCTATCAATTGCTCGACAGTAATTTGTTCACCCACCATGATATTTTCTATTTTGAGAGAAGCCTCTAGTGAACACTATGGCCCCCGGATCTACTCCACACCATATTTTCAGCCTTACACTTTTTACTTCATTGCACTTTCCATCTTCAGATCTCACTTTGCAATCAATCTTGAAGGGATTGCCAACCCCTTTATAGCGTTGGGTGCAAGCTCTTTTGTGTTTGCGCAGGTACTCTGGACTTGACGAGATTCTCCTACTGGATTGATACCTTGGTTCTCAAACTGAGGGAAATACTTACTGCTCCTGTGCTGCATCACCCTTTCCTCTTCAAGGGAAAAACCGACGCAAACAAGAGAAGTAGCAAGAAGAATTACCGGCGTTGCCGGGGAAGGACTTTTGTTGCCATAGCATATGGCTATCCTATGATGTTTAAGTAGATCTGTTTTTCCCTATGGGTTGATTGATGATCATGATTGGTTTGAGTTGCATGTTTTATTATTGGTGCTGTCCTATGGTGCTCTCCGTGTCGCGCAAGCGTGAGGGATCCCTGCTGTAGGGTTTGCAATATGTTTATGATTCGCTTATGGTGGGTGGCGTGAGTGTTAGAAGCACAGAACCGAGTAAGTAGGTTGTTTGCGTATGGGAATAAAGAGGATTGATACCTTATAATGCTATGGTTGGGTTTTACCTTAATGATATTTAGTAGTTGCAGATGCTTGCTAGAGTTCCAGTCATAAGTGCATATGATCCAAGTAGAGAAAGTATGTTAGCTTATGCCTCTCCCTCAAATCAAATTGCAATAATGATTACCAGTCTAGTTATCGATTGCCTAGGGACAAATAAACCTTCTTGTGAAAAAAAGATCTCTACTAAGACTAGCTTAGTTGTTTCTTTATCTTAGCAGCCCCTAGTTTTTATTTACGTGTTCTTTATTTTCTTGCAAACCTATCCTATCACACCTACAAAGTACTTCTAGTTTTATACTTGTTCTAGGTAAAGCGAACGTTAAGCGTGCGTAGAGTTGTATCGGTGGCCGATAGAACTTGAGGGAATATTTGTTCTACCTTTAGCTCCTCGTTGGGTTCGACACTCTTACTTATCGAGAAAGGCTACAATTGATCCCCTATACTTGTGGGTTATCAGTGGGATGACTCATGCTATTGAGCCAACTGATGAGGCTGAGTTGACTGCGACTTCACGGCTCTTAGCACTTCCCGGGTTAAATGGGGTATAACCGGTGACCCAGGCGTACTCGTCCCAGCCCCTCGAGTATCCTGTGGTGTGTTGAACAAGCGTGTAGGCTCGTAATTAAGGGGCGGACGAGTTGTATGTCTCCTCCGATGAACCGCCTCTAAAGCATCCTGATTAAAACCCAAAATGCAAGACCTTTGCCTTTAGGCCATCGACCTCGTGGTGGATGTGAGCATGTACCTCCGTCATGCGAATATTCTTAGTTTTGATATCATCCTGAACCTTAGCTATATGCCCGTGGAGCTTGGTCATCACTATGTTTGCGTTCGGCCTGATCCTTCGCAGTTACCAGTGTTTCTAGAAGTGACGACATGGCAGCCTTACACTTTTACTTTGTTGCACTTTCCGCCTTCAGATCTCACTTTGCAATCAATCTTGAAGGGATTGACAACCCCTTTATAGGGTTGGGTGCAAGCTCTTTTGTGTTTGCGCAGGTACTCTGGACTTGACGAGATTCTCCTACTGGATTGATACCTTTCCTCTTCAAGGGAAAAACCAACGCAAGCTCAAGAGACGACACAAGGATTTCTGGCACCATTGCCGGGAAAGGACTTTTATTGCCGTAGCAGTCCTATCCTTTATATTGGCCGAGGGCCTCGACAGGGATAGAAACACATCTCGTCATTTCGCAAGAATGGATATTATTACAAATACATGTACTGAAAAGATGAGTATAAGGAGTTGGCTTACACTCGCCACACATACATCAGAGTCACATCAGTACAATACATACAATCATCATGAAGAAGAGCATGGTCCGTCTACGGACGAAAACATACGATAAAAGAATGACGCCCATCCTTGCTATCGCAGGCTGCCGACCTGGAACCCATCCTAGATCGAAGAAGAAGAAGAGGAAACTCCAAATAGCACAATCAGCGCGCTCACGTCAAAGTAACTCTTTACTTGTACCTGCAACTCGTGTTGTAGTAATCTATGAGCCACAGGGACTCAACAATCTCATTTCCAAAGGTATTAAGACTAGAAAACCTTAATGGGTGAGGTATGGTTAAGTGGTGAGGCTGCAGCAAGCGACTAAGCATTTGTTTGAGGTGGCTAACTTACGAGTATAAGAATAAAAGAGGGATGAACTACGCATATCAGACGTGAACTAATAATGATCAAATGAATGATCTTGAACACCTACTTACATCAGACATAACCCCACCGTGTCCTCGATCGGAGAAGGAGCTCACGAAAGAGACAATCACGGTTACGCACTCAGTTGGCAAGTTTTAATTAAGTTTACTTCAAGTTATCTAGAACTGGATGTTAAACAAAATTTCCAAGTTGCCACATAACCGCCGGCAGGACTTTCCGAAAGATTTATCCTGCAAGGGTGCTCCAACTAGTCCATCTCAAACTACCACACGCTCTGATGGAATGACCTCGATCAGGGAAACCTGTGATCTCCTTGGGTTCCTATTGGAAAACCTCAACCTCGAGATATCCCAAAGTATCCTTGGTATCCCTCGCACAAGACATTCGAGAAGAGTAAAACAAGTCTAGTAAGGTCACCCGGTGATCCAGATCCGCATCTAGAGCCGCGCAATCTCTATCTACGGGCGTCTACCGTCTATGCAAAGTGGACGATAGCCTGGAAACGCCTCGAGTTGCCCCGAAGTGGCATCGCCGACTGCTAGGTGGGTGGACCAACACTCATGAGGAGAACTTGCCCAGGGGGTTGATTAATATCCATGTGGTGATCAAACCGTATGCATATTTTAGTTGTTATTAAGAAAATAGTACCAATGTTGGGCCTTGCGAGACGAGCTTTATCCCAGAATGAAAATCTAAGGGGTCCCCATAACAACCCCAAGCATGTTAGGAGCCTCAGATATGGAACATAACACCGGTAGCCGAAACTAAGGCGACAAAGGTGGAACAAAACACCAGGCTAGAAAGGCCGAGCCTTCCACCTTTTACCAAGTATATAGGTGCATTAAATTAGATAGCAATTAATATGGTGATATAACATGGAACCCATGTTTTCACATGGAAGAAACTACACCTCAACTAGCTACGCTAACACATGGTCAAGCAAGCGGTAACATAGCCAATCAGTGGTTTGCTAGGTTGTAGAATGGTTGAACGTTTTCATGGCAATCTTGGGAGGCTTATTAAACAAGTGGTAGGCATTGAGACATATCGATAGAAACAAAAAACTAGCATGGCAATGATAGTAATGGTATCTAGGGAAATGATCATCTTGCCTTTAATCCCGCTTGGAAGAAGATCGACTCCGCGAAGCAGACGAACTGACGTAGTCGAAGGATGCTCACACTCCGAAGCGGTTCAGATCCCTATCGACACGAAGCAAATAGGAAACAAGAATCAACACACGATATTCACCATGACACATGCACGACATGATGCAATCCTAATATGATGCATGAACGGTTCAAATATGCAAGGCATGGTGTGGAAATTCACAACAATCAAACACTACACATTAAGTGAAGCTCAATATGTAACTCGATATGCAACATGTTTCATATTGACGAAACTCCACATACGAGTTGTTTAGTTCGTTCCCATTGAGGAACCGACAATATTAAATGTTGTTTAAACATGATATGAGGGTGAAGCACAAATAATCTACCTATCTAAACATTTTAAATGAGGCCGAAAACGACATATAGCATCTCCAAACTGACCCCACGTGTTATCTTTGTAATCTGTCCAGATTTGTCCTAAACACATTTTATGTTTGTTAAACCGCAAAAAAAGTGGTTCACGTGATTCTACTCGTCGTTCTAGTCCATTTACATATATGGCTCATCTCCAACGGAGCTACGGTTCACTAGCTACGAATTAAACCGTTTCTATCACGTTGACACACAAACCAATGCAAACAGCATGCTAAACATCTTTAAATATGCATGAGAGATGGAAACATATTAATCTACGTGAAATTCTACACGTTCTAGATATATAACTTGTCGCGATCCGACGCACGGTTTAAGAGATACAACCGTTTGAAAATATGCATTTTCGTGAAGAAAAAAACCGCAGACCCTAAATTAACTAAACGGCTCGAGTTGCTACTAGGCCTAAACGGAGGCATGCATGCTAAATAATTAAGCTACGCCTGAGTGTAGTTTAGGGCTTGAGGGGGGCTCACCTCGTGGGCCTGGCCCAGGTTGGAGAGGAGGAAGAGGCATGACGAAAGGGGGGAGCTGGGCCGGCCCGGTGGGTCTAGCTGGGCCTCAGGGGCATGCAGCCCACCTCGGAGGGAACCGGCCCAGGCTAGGTGTCATGCCCAAGATGCGACCCTATCCTCAATTTGGAACGAGGGCCTCGTCAGGGATAGAAGTGCATCTCGTCGTGTTGCAAGAATGGATATCGTTACAAGTACATGTACTGAAAAGAAGATATATATATATATATATATATATATATAGAATTTGCTTACACTCGCCACAAGCTACATCAGAGTCACAGCAGTACAATACATAAACATCATGAAGAAGAGTAGGGTCCGACTACGGACGAAAACAAACGAGAAAAGAAGAACGACGTCCATCCTTGCTATCCCAGGCTGCCGGCCTGGAACCCATCCTAGATCGATGATGAAGAAGAAGAAGAAACTCCAAATGAACAATCAATGCGCTCGCGTCAAGTAACCTTTACCTGTACCTGCAACTGGTGTTGTAGTAATCTGTGAGCCACAGGGGACTCAGCAATCTCATTTCCAAAGGTATCAAGACTAGCAAAGCTTAATGGGCGAGGTAAGGTTAAGTGGTGAGGTTGCAGCAACGGCTAAGCATATTTTGGTGGCTAAACATACGAGTAGAACAAATAAGAGGGGGAAGATCTACGCGTTACGGACATGAATACTCATGATCAAATGAATGATCCTGAACACCTACCTATGTCATACATAACCCCACCGTGTCCTCGATCGGAGAAGGAACTCATGAAAGAGACAGTCACGGTTACGCACACAGTTGGCAAGTTTTAATCAAGTTAACTTCAAGTTATCTAGAACCAGTGTTAAACAAAGTTTCCACGTTGCCACATAACCGCGGGCACGACTTCCGAAAGATTTAACCCTGCAGGGGTGCTCCAACCAGTCCATCACAAATTACCACAAGCCGCATAGAAATCCTCGATCACGACACTCGCGATCTTGTCGGACTCCTTAGTGGAAAACCTCAACTCTGAGATTACCCAAAGCATCACCGGAATCCCGATGCACAAGATATCTCGTCAAAGGTAAAACTAATCCAGCAAGTCCATCCGGCATGTTGACGATCCCGATAGGAGCCGCGTATCTCGTTCTCAGGACACAACGAATGAGCGACGCGTACGGTGGCCTGATAGAAATCACCCAAGTTGCCCTGGGTTGGCCCCGCATAGTGCTCTGTTTTGGACCAACACCATCAACACTGGTCCTCCCTGTATTATGTAGAATTACTCCTCGGGTAGCGCTAACTCCCTATGCATTTCAGTTTAACAGAATTATTATGTTGGGAAAATGTAGAACCAATGTTGGGCCTTGCCAGACCAGCTTTAATCTGAAACGAATTATCAAGGGGGTCCCCATAACAACCAAGGCTAGAAAGGCCGAGCCTTCCACCTTTTACCAAGTATATAGGTGCATTAAATTAAATAGCATTTAATAGGGTGATATAACAAGGAACCCATGTTGACACATGGAAGCAACTGCACCTGCAACTAGCAACGCTAACACAAGGTTAAGCTAGCGGTAACATAGCCAATCAGTGGTTTGCTAGGTTGAACAGGTTGAAGGTTTCATGGCATTGTTGAGAGGCTGATATTTAACATGTGGTAGGCAACGAGACATAATCGATAGAAACGATAAAACTAGCATGGCAATGATAGTAATGGTATCTGGGGAAATGGTCATCTTGCGTGAGATCCCGCTTGGAAGAAGAATGACTCCGTGAAGCAGACGAACCGATGTAGTCGAACGTGTCCACGCTTGCGAAACTCTAACGAGACGGAGGAAACCGGAAACAAGCATCAACACACGACGAAAACGGAATAGAAGGGGAATCTTCTGGAATGCCGGCAACGGGCTGTCACACTAGGCACTGGCGGAACCGGCCGAGGATCGTCCTCCTCTTGATCCCGCCTGGATCGAGGGGGGTTGGACCGGCGGTGGCTGGATCGGGGAACTCTGACGGGGCGAGGACGATACGGGTTGGCGGCGAGCACCGGTGGCCTACGGCGGGGCTCCGACGGGGTGCAACCCAGCGGCGGAGCTCCTGCAGATCCGACGGGGGAGGCTCCCGGGTGACCCGCAGGTCCGGCGGCAGGGCAGCAGGGCGACACTAGTGGCTGGGGGCTCCGACGGCTCTCGGCGGTTGGCCCGGTGGAGCTCAGCTGCGGCGGCAGCTCCGGCTGATGAGGCTCGGGCGACCCTCGATGGCCGGCCGACGAGCTAGAGGCTGCGGGTGCGGGCGCTCGGGGCGAGCTCCTCGCGCATCAGGGCACGGGCGGAGGCGCGGGGTGCGCGGGCTAGCTGCGGGCGAGCGGCGGCGGCTCAGGCCCGGGAGGGCCCGATCTGGGCCTCGCAATGGGCCGGATTGGCTATAGGTGAGAGAGTCGGGAGGTGGAGGCTCTGGAGAGTGGCGGCTAGGGTTAGGGTTTCGGGCATGGATCCCGAGGAGAGGGGGTTGCGTGTCTATTTATATAAAAACGGCTAGGGTTTACCGATTTCATCCGAATTCGGACCGCAGGATCGCGATCGGACGACTCCAGTGATGGCTAGGAGCTAGGATAGGTTATTGGGTTGTGTAGAGTGTTGTGGGCTAAGAAGAGAGGGAAGTTTGCCGCCTGGCACAATATTTTAAAACACGAAAAACGTCCGACGATAAACCGAAGACGGTGTCGCTATGGTAGACCGTTCATGTATCAAACGGACTCCGATTGCGACGAAATTTGGCAGGCGGCCTACCTACATTAAAATAAGACCGCACACCAACTTTCAACCCAATCCGAGAATATTTTATACACGGTTTTAAAAAGAAGGTTTTAACGATGTCGCGGGTGTGTGCGTGTGTGGTTGGTCTTGAAATGGTTAATGACGAAACAGAGAGAACCGACAACTAATAACGGATGCAAGTTTTGAAAACTGGCCGCAACAGAGTGCCGATGCAATGCACATGATGCGAATGATGCGATGATGAGTGCGACAAACAAACTAATCACATGGCGGGAACTGAATAAAAGGGGAATCTTCTCGAACCGTCGGTCTCGGGCTGTCACGATTACGCTGTGGTGTTCCAGGCGGTGTCAACTGTGAAACAATTCCACATTGTCTTAAGTGAGTTCCAAACTCATAACTCAGATATTATCCTCCTCGATGAGATCATAGGACTTTAATCTTCTTGTTATGATGATTCTCAACTTCAATCTAAAATTTCTTGAACTTTTCAAACGTTTTAGACTTGTGTTTCATTAAGTAAATATATCCATATCTACTTAATTCATCAGTGAAGGTGAGAAAATAACAATATCCATTGCGCACCTCAATGCTCATCAGACCGCACACGTCAGTATGCATGATTTCCAACAAGTCACTTGACCGCTTCATTATTTTGGAAAATGGGGTCTTAGTCATCTTGCCCATGAGGCATGGTTCACATGTGTCAAGTGATTCAAAATCAAGTGACTCCAAAAGTCCATAAGCATGGAGCTTCTTCATGCGTTTTACACCAATATGACCTAAGTGGTAGTGCCACAAAAAAAGTGGTACTATAATTATTAACCTTACATCTTTTGGCATCAATGTTATGAACATGTGTTCTATCACTATCGAAATTCAATAAGAATAAACCCCTCACATTGGGTGCATGACCATAAAAGACATTACACATATAAATAGAACAACCATTATTCTCTGAGTCAAATGAGTAACCGTCTCGCAATAAATAAGATCCAGATATAATGTTCATGTTCAACGCAGGCACTAAATAACAATTATTCATGTTCATCACTAATCCCGATAGTAATTGATGTGAGAGTGTGCCGACAGCGATCACATCAACCTTGGAACCATTTCCCACGTGCATCGTAACTTAGTCCTTCGCCAACCTCCATCTATTCCGTAGTTCCTTCTTTGAGTTGCAAATGTGAGCAACCGAACCGGTATCAAATACCCATGTACTAAAACGAGAGTTGGTGAGGTATACATCAATATAATGTATATCGTATATACATTGTTTGGTGTTGGCCGCCTTTCTGTCGGCCAGATACTTGGGGCAGTTCCGCTTCTAGTGACCAGTCCCCTTACAATGAAAGCACTCAGTTTTCGGCTTGGGTCCAGTCTTGGGTTTCTTCACGGGAGAGGCAACTGCTTTGCCACTCTTCTTGGAGTTACCCTTCTTGCCCTTGACATTTTTCTTGAAACTAGTGGTTTTATTGACCACCAACTCTTGATGCTCCTTCTGAATTTCTGACTCAACGACTTTCAGCATCACAAATAGCTCGGCGACTGATTTGTTCATCCCTTGCATGTTATAGTTCAACACAAATCCTTTGTAGCTAGGTGGCAGTGATTGAAGAACTCTGTCAGTGATTGCCTGTGGCAGGAGAACAGTTCCCAACTCAGCCATACGGTTGCAATACACAAACATTTTGAGTATGTGTTCACTGACAGACCCATTCTCTTCTATCTTGCAAGCATAGAACTTATCGGAGGTCTCATACCTCTCGATCCGGGCATTCTTTTCAAAGATAAACTTCAACTCATGGAACATCTCATATGCTCCATGACGTCCAAAACATCTTTGAAGTCCCGGTTCTACGACATTCAAGATTACACATTGAACTATTGAGTAGTCATCAGACCGCGTCTACTAGAGGTTCATAACGTCTTTAGTCGTCGGGAGGATAGGTGCATCACAAAGCGGTGCATCAAGGACATAGGCCTTTCCAAAAACCGTGAGGACAATCCTCAGTTTTCTAGCCCACTCTACATAGTTACTCCCATCATATTTCAAATTGGCTTTCTCTAGGAATGCATGAACATTTAGGGGTGCTATTGCGCGAGCCCTCAATCTACAACATAAATTTGCAAAGATTAATTAGACTATTGTTCAAGATAATAAGTTTAGTTAATCATATTACTAAAAGACTCCCACTCAAATTGACATCCTTCTAGTCATTCGAGTGATACATGACCAAATCCACCAACCCAAGTCCGATCATCACATGAGATGAGGTGGTTTCAATGGTGAACATCTTCATGTTGATCATATCTACTATATGACTCATGTTCGACCTTTCGGTCTCTTGTGTTCCGAGGCCATGTCTGTACATGCTAGGCTCGTCAAGTTTAACCCGAGTGTTCCGCATGTGCAAAACTGTCTTGCACCCATTGTATGTGAACTTAGAGTCTATCACACCTGATCATCACATGGTGTCTCAAAACGACGAACTTTCGCAACGGTGCACACTCGGAGAGAACACAATTTTATATTGAAATTTTAGTGTGGGATCACCTTATAATGCTACCGCTGTCCTAAGCAAAACAAGGTGCATAAAAAGGATTAACATCACATGCAAATCATAAGTGACATGATATGACCATGACTTTGTGTTTTTGATCTCCATCTCCAAAGCACCGGCATGATCTCCATCGTCACCGGCATAACACCATGATCTCCATCATCGTGTTTCCATCAAGGTTGTCACACCAACCATGCTTGTACTACTATTGCTACCATTTAGCGATAAAGTAAAGCATTACATAGCGCTTAATGATTGACACGCATGTCATATAATAATTAAAGACAACCCGATGGCTCCTGCCGGTTGCCGTAGAATCAACATGCAAGTTGATATTAGCTATTACAACATGATCATCTCATACATAAAATATATATCATCATGTCTTTGTCCATATCATATCACAACATACCCTGCAAAAACAAGTTAGACGTCCTCTAATTTGTTGTTGCATGTTTTACGTGTCTGCTATGGGTATCTAGCAAGAACGCTTCTTACATACGAAAAACCACAAAGTGATATGAAAGTTTCTATTTAACCTTCTACAAGGACCGCCTCTATCGAATCCCGTTCAACTAAAATGGGAGAGACAAAACCCTGCCATCCATCTTTATGCAACAAATTGCATGTGAGTCGATGGAACCGTCTCTCATACGTGGACGAGTAAGGTTGGTCCGGGCCGCTTCATCCCACAATACCGCTGAATCAAGAAAAGACTAAGGAGAGAAGCAATCTGAATAACAACGCTCACAAACTCCTTTGTGTTCTACTCGTGATGTCATCAGCGCATAGACCTAGCTCATGTTGCCACTGTTGGGGAACATTGCATGTGAAACAAAAAAAATTCCTACGTACATACAAGATCTATCCATGGTGATGAGCATCTATGAGAGGAGAGATTGGATCCACATACCCTTGTAGACCGCTAAGCGGGAAGCGTTAAGAAACGCAGTTCATGTAGTCGAACGTCTTCGCGTTCCAAATCGCAAGCCGTCCCGCGATCCAGTCATGATCTAGTGTCGAACGGACAACACCTCTGTGTTCGGCACATGTAAAGCTCGATGACGATCTCCACCTCCTTGATACAGTAAGAAAGGGTGGAGAGAAAGATGAATTCTCCGGCAGCACAGCGGCGTGGTGGCGGTGGTGGTGAACTAATCCGATAGGGCTTCGTCGAGCTCTACCGAACTAATCTAGAGGAGGAAGACGATCTAGAGAGGAGAGGGAAACACGTGGTTTTTCAGGTGGTGTCTGCCCTCAAAACCTCCACTATATATAGGAGGAAGGGGTGGGCGGAGGTGCCCTAGGGTTTCCCCTTGGGCCTTTGTCCGCCGACCAAGGAGGTGGGGCGTGGGGGAGGAGTCCTACTCCAACAAGGACTCCTCCCACCCTCCACCTTTTCCTCTTGGGCGCATGGGCCCCTTATGGGGTCGGCTGCCCAGCCCACCAAGGGTTGGTGCACCACCTATTGGGCCCATGTGCCCCTCGGGGTGGGTAGGCCCCTCTCGGTGGACCCCGAGAACCCATTCGTCACTGCGGATACACTATCATAAATACCCATAACTTTTTCAGAACCCAAATACCACTTTCCTATATATAAATTTTTACATCCGGACCATTCCGGAGCTCCTCGTGACCTAAGCGTTCTCATCCAGGACTCTGAACAACCTTAGATAACCAACTCATATAACTCAACAATACCGAAACATCACCGAACCTTAAGTGTGCAGACCCTGCGGGTTCGAGATCTATGCAACATGACCGAGATACTCTCCGGTTGATAACCAATAGCGGGACCTCGATGCTCATATTGGTTCCTACATATTCTACAAAGATCTTTATCAGTTGAACCTCTATGTCAAGGATTTAGTTAATCCCGTATGATGTTCCCTTTGTCCATCGGTATGTTACTTTCCCGAGATTCGATCGTCGGTATCTGCATACCTAGTTCAATCTCGTTACCGACAAGTCTCTTTACTCGTTTCATAATACAAGATCTCGCGGCTAACTCTTTAGTCACATTTCTTGCAAGCTTGTTGTGATGCGGTTATACCGAGTGGGCCGTGAGATACCTCTTTGTCACACGGAGTGGCAAATCCCAGTATTGATCCATGCCAACCCAACAGACATCCTCGGAGATACCTGTAGAGCACCTATATAGTCACCCAGTTACATTGCGACGTTTGATACAAACAAGGTATTCCTCCGGTGTTAGTGAGTTGCATGACCTCATGGTCATAGGAATAGATACTTGACATGCATAAAACAGTAGCAATAAACTAACATGATCATATGCTACGTTCATAGTTTGGGTCTTGTCCATCACATCATTCTTCTAATGATGTGATCCCGTTATAAAATGACAAATCATGTCTATGGTCAAGAAACCTTGACCATCTTTGATCAACGAGCTAGTCCATTAGAGGATCACTAGGAAAAGTGTGTTGTCTATGTATCGACACATGTATTTGAGTTTCCAATCAGTACAATTCTAGCATGGATAATAAATGATTATCATGAACAAGGTAGTATAATAATAACCATTTTATTATTTCCTCTAGGGCATATTTCGAACACTTTGACACCTTTTATACCAAAATCAAATCCCGCAACTTCCCCACCTTAATCCCCCACTTCACTAGTGAGGAGATTTTTTACACCTTTATATGACATGAACATGTTAGCAAGCCCTAAGTTGAATGGCTTTGGGCTGACTTTCTATATAATGTTTTGGCACATTCTAATTCTAAAAAAAGTGTGTGCCCCTCTTATCATTCCGCTAACCTATGCGTAGATATTTTGTCTGTTAACCGATTCCACATTGTCCTAATTCTAAAAGGCCCCATGACTCCTTCATCAGATGTTTTTCATTGTATCTCCTTGCACAATTTCCTACTAAAGCTCTCGAAAAACTTCTAACAAACCTATTCAAAATAGCCCTTAGCCTTCTCGTCCATCCTGATTTCCTCTCTAGACGTACGATCTCAGAAAAGTAGTGGATATTTAAAATGTTTGTGCACAAACTAAAGGCCCCTCTTGTGAAGCTTGATTTCAGCATAGTCTTTGATGGTGTCTCCTTGTGTATCTCTCTTATCTATCCTAAAAGCTCGGGGGCTTCAACAAATGGATAGCACAGATTCAAATGCTCCTTCTTAATGGATACAGAGCCCTTGGATGCAATGCAAAATGATCTCCGTCAAAGAGGGGGCACGCTATCTCCGTTCATCTTGATAGTCGCCGCCAACACTCTCCACCGCATGATCATGCAAGCATGCGATAATGTCCTCCTCTCATACCCCATCACACATCGTCTGCACTGCCCAGTCCTATAGTATGACATGCCACATTAATCATCGTTAAAGATGGCAATGATGTTGCCTCTAAACCCAAAGAAAGAAATACTTGATAGTTACTCCCTCAAAATTAATTTGCAAAAATCATGCACATTGCTCTTAATGTTCGTCCAGATCAAGCGGTTGCCACCATAGCAATTCTGGGCACCAAAATGGACTCTTCCTCACAAAAATACCTTGGACTGCTATCTGCCCCCCATAAATTTCCCCCTCTTCCAATCAAGGATCGATCAATGGGATATTTACCTAACTGGTTGGTTTGCCTCATGTTGTCTAGGGGAGGCAACCTTATCCTCCTATCTATAGTTCTTGATGGACTGCCTACTTATTTCATGTTGTGTTCCACCCTCCCTAAAAGTGGCATAGAGGAACTAGACAAGCATCGGAGAGCCTTCTTCTAGTCCAATGATGGTTTCCACTGAGACTGCAATATAAGAAACTCCTCCCCCTCACAAGAAGAAGCTTCCCTTGCAGTGGAAATGGTTAGCTACCCCCACCCCCACCCACGTCTCCACACGATTGAAGTAAGCTTCGACGCAAAAATTGTGTCTCAAGAAGCAACTCACCATGGTCGGGTTCTTCGTGGACCTTGCTCTATATAGTGAGGCAAATGGACCGTGCATTCAAAGCGCTTGTGGCTGGCTAGTTGTTCGCATTACCACTGATTGACCGGCTGGTTGCCTACCTGACATTCACATTGACCGGTACTACGGAAAACATGCACTAACACTTCATATTCAACCCGCCACTCCGACTTCCCCAACTACTTAAGATTCTTGAGCACGCCCTAGGGTCATGTCTCACGTGTACTTTTGTGCATGTGCCTACCAATGGGCGCCAACACCGTATGACAGATGGTGATTGTCCTGCCTAGTTTCGAATGATATTGGTGGTTGTTGAGGGCGTGCAATATCACTACGGTGTTGCAGCTCCTCTATTTGTTGGCACGGACGACGAGGGGTGTCGCTTTATCTTTCTGGCCTTTTTTACTATGTAAGGAATATACTCCACCAAAAATAATGAAATTTGGCTTCCACTTCTGTTTGGTACCTCTGATTGAATGGTCATTGTACTTCTTGAGATAGTTTCATATCTCGCTTTACACATGGTTACGCAAAAATGTCCTTTAGTGGAATTGGTCATAGAGCTTTGTAGAAATGGTTTGAGTGCTTTGAGGAACATTCACTCGTGCTTTCCAAAGAGGTTCCTGATTTGCAATGAGGATTTATCAACTTTAAAAAATTGTTTCATGTGATTCAGTTACCTCCTGGTTTAGTAGCTAGGTATTGATACATCCATTTTGCATCATGCTTTCATGTTGATATTTATTGCTTTATGGGCAGTTATATTAGTTTGTGGTACCATATTTATGCCTTTTCTCTCTTATTTTGCAAGGTTTATTTGAAGAGGGAGAATTCAGGCAGCTGGAATTCTGGACTGGAAAAGGAGCAAATCTTAGTCCACTATTCTGCACATCTCCAAATGCCCTAAAAAGTTACGTGGAATTTTTTGGGATTATATAGAAAATACTAGGCTGAAGAAGTACCAGAGGGGGCTACCAGGGCGCCACAAGCCCTGCCACCGCCACCCCCCTGGTGGCGGATGGCAAGCTTGTGGGCTCCCTGACGGCCGACTAGCCCCCCTCTTTTGCTATATGAAGGGTTTCGTTCCAGAAAAAATCAATCGGGACCTTTTTCGTGGTTCCGCCGCCGCCACGAGGCGGAACTTGAGTAGAACTAATCTAGAGCTTCGGCAGGACGATCCTGCGGGGGAAACTTCCCTCACGGAGGGGGAAATCATCGCCATCGTCATCACCAACACTCCTCTTGTCGGAGGGGAGGCATATTCATCAACAACTTCATCAACACCATCTCCTCTCCAATCCCTAGTTCATCTCTTGTAACCAATCTCCGTCTCACGACTCCGATTGGTACTTGTAAGGTTACTAGTAGCGTTGATTACTCTTTGTACTTGATGCTAGTTGGATTACTTGGTGGAAGAGTTCATGTTCAGATCCTTGATGCTATTCATTACACCTCTGATCATGATTATGATTATACTTTGTGAGTAGTTACTTTTGTTCCTGAGGACATGGGATAAGTCATGTTAATAATAGTCATGTGAATTTGATATCCGTTCGGTATTTTGATATGATGTATGTTGTTTTTCCTCTAGTGGTGTTATGTGAACGTCGACTACATAACACTTCACCATATTTGGTTCTAGAGGAAGGCATTGGGGAGTAGTAAGTAGATGATGGGTTGCTGGAGTGACAGAAGCTTAAACCCCATTCTATGCGTTGCTTCGTAAGGGGCTGATTTGGATCCACTAGTTTAATGCTATGGTTAGACGTTGTCTTAATTCTTATTTCGTAGTTGCGGATGCTTGCGAGAGGGGTTAATCATAAGTGGGATGCTTGTCCAAGTAAGGGAAGTACCCAAGCACCGGTCCACCCACATATCAAACTATCAAAGTAACGAACGTGAATCATATGAACATGATGAAACTAGCATGACAGAAATTCCCGTGTGTCCTCGGGAGCGTTTTTCCTCCTGTAAGACTTTGTTCAGGCTTGTCCCTTGCTACAAAAGGGATTGGGCCACTTGCTGCACCATTGCTACTACTTGTTACTTGTTACTTTTCGCTTGCTACGTTTCACCTCACTACACCATCACTTGTTACCGCTACTTTCAGTGCTTGAAGTTATTACCTCGCTGGAAACCATTTATCAGAGCCTTCTGCTCCTCGTTGGGTTCGACACTCTTACTTATCGAAGGGACTACGATTGATCCCCTATACTTGTGGGTCATCAGGTATTGCTTCATATAGTTTGTGGACTTCTTTATTGTATTTGGTATTTGTGCCAAGGGCACAATGGGTCATCTAATCTCGTTGACGATTTTAGTAAGATTGTTGACTACAAGATCGTTCTTGCAATTGTGATTCCTAGCATGCCTGGCCCAAGTCTCTTTAGGGATGTTGGCCATCCATTCCCAAGCATCCTCGTAATCCTTCTTCATCTCCTCCATTGCAACCTCAAAACCATGTTTGGTGTATGAGTATATTAGAGCATCCATGTTTTAGCTCCTCGCATATAAAGTCATTTGATTGAAAATTTGCATAGATATGTGTAAGACAATATCTTTGAGGTGGGTGTGGGAAAGCATCTTCATTAAGTAACCCCTATTTCAAGCAATAATTACTCTAAGTTACTACTTAAAGACTATGGTTTGCATGATACCAAAGCTATGGTTTGCATGATACTTAAACTATGGCTTGCATGATACTTAAGCTACTCTTAAAGTAATGTAATTTTCCACTCATGTTTGGGTTGTCATCAATTATTGTGTAGAGGCCCCATTTGTTTCCCTCTCCAATATATGTTGTGAGATGGCTTAGAAACCAAGTTCATTTTAGTGTCCTCTTTATCAACAATCCCAATTGCAATTGGGAATATCTTGTTATTATCATCCCTTCATTTGGCAACAAGTATGTGTTTCCTAGTTATCAATTGATGAAGAAACCATCAACTTATGTACCATTAGGACAAACAAGCTAGTAAAAAAAGTCACAACAATAAGGATAGTTATATAGTTAACATATAAAATAAGAAACCTTACATATAATTGGCCAACATTCATTCAAAAATCCCTCTTTTGAAGCATTGAGACAATAAAATGTGTAATGGAACCTATGATTTGAACTAGGATGTAGTTCAGGCAACGTGGTAGTGACAATGCATCTGCTTCCAGGATGTGTGTATCAAGGATTGCTCGAATATAATCACTCAGCCCTGCATACTTTGCTTTCATGTCGTCTCGCACCACTTCAACAAACATTGCCCTTGATCTTTGGCACATCCACTCCATACTTTGTCTTTGTCAGCTTCATTATTGCATCAACTCTAGCACTAAGATCCGCCCTCAGATGATCCTCGCATGCCCTGGCCACCCAATCAATTGTGACCTTTGAGGACTCTCCATGTGCACCGCAAGTGTGCAAAAGGTTCATCTTCCCGATGCAAAAGGTCTTCTCATGGGCTACTATGGAGCACTGATGTAAAATGCACATCCATATTTTCTCTATGTCCAGCAGGCAATGATCGTATATGGGATGTTCCTATGCTAATGGAAGTTCCTCAATGTCCTCACATAGTATTCCTCAATGATATTCTAAACTGATACAGATGAGTGAAGCACAACTTCTAGCCTAGTTGTTCATGTGCATCAGCCAGTGACTCATCATATCATCTCCTAATTTTGGCCCTCTTGGCATTGCTCTTCCTTTCACAAGCTAGTGTAAAAGGTAGTATTCTCGTTGCATCCTCATCAATAAGGCCAAAGTCAACAGGGAAATGGCATGAATCATCAGATGGCACAAAACCTAGAACTACATATGTCCGAGGCTCATGGTCGGATCATGTTATTTGACTTGCTTTTGTACCGTCTTAAATGCTTGAGGAAGTGGGTTGTGAGGTTCAGTATGTGAATCCTCATCCTCTTCCTCTAAGAACATCTTTTTTCACTTCTGCGTCTCCTTCGAAATGAAATAGATGATTTTGTAAAATTCATAGTGTTAATCGGATTTTATTTTGGTAATTCACATTACAGGCACATATACAATAGAAAACAATGAAACCTATTTGCATTTTCCTAATTTACATGAATACAATAAGCTACATCAGGCGCATAAACTGGACAAAACTAATTTAACTAATCTACTCTAATTCACGATGGTTCCGGAAATTCCTAAATTGAAAGCCATAAGAACCCTAAACCTAAATCCTCAATTCTGCAGAAATCTTAACCTACAACAACACCAAATCCTCAATTCTGCAGAAACTCTAACCTACACCAACAAATGCTAAAGGGGAGGGGGGATGATGACTTACTCGCCGCCGCCGAGGGGAGAAGCTCAACTATGGTCGTCGATCGAAGGTACCACTATCACGTGGGTCAAGGCTGTCATCGCCCTATGTGCAAGTGACCCATGTGGCGGTTGTTAGGGCTGTGTCGCGAAGCTCTAGTTACCCATCGAGTTGTCCACCTCCAAGTACTCATTCTCCTCGCGGTGATCCCTCCGTCGGCAGCTGCCTCGCCGCTCAGCTAGATTTGGCCGCCGCCATCGTACGACAGATAGAGGAGGGAATGAATGAGAAGAGAGTAAGTGAGTGCCCGGGAGAGATGGGGGGAGGAGGCTGACCTAATGAAAACGGCCCACCGACAGAGTTGGTTAGCGACTGTCATCCCCTCTTCATCTCCATCATCATATGTGGCAAGCTCCGGCGGGCCTGGGCAGTCAAAAATTTGGTTAGATCGGCTCCAATCGGTCATAAGAATTTATTGAGAAAATTAATTAAAAAATCGGCTGACTTGTGTAGTGTAAAAGAAATATGCTAGCAAAACTGAACTTGAACTTAGAATGTAATAGTTTTTTCACTCGGGTTTATGAGCTCGAAGATTAGACCTTTCGGTATCTTAAAGCATTTCTTTTTCTGCAGGGAGATCTCTAGTTATCTTAAAGTTTACTTAACGCAACCCCATGATACATGAGGTTAGCAAAATCAAAAATTCATATAAAGTTTACTTAACGCACATGCGGAACATGCTTGGCTGACGTCATTCCACCACCGAATTTTAAGTGGTTGTTAAAAATCGATTCACCTTTTTGCTCTTGTCATGTGCGATCGCTTAGAATAATGTTCTCAGAGAATCCTTTTGGTCAACATATTTACCGGTCACGTGTTGCCGCCCACAGTGAACAGCAAAAATGAACGTATTTTAAATGGTCCAAGAGATCAAAATAAAAGTAGCCACGCTAATTGATTAAGCGTTTCATATACTACTTCTAAATTTCATGAGCAAGCTCTTACAATAGATTTTTTATGCATTAGTAAATAAACTTCTATCATATTTGCTAAAGTAATATTTTGTACTCCTTCCGTTCCACAATGTAGTGCCTATATTTTTTCAAAAACTCAAATATTACAAACTTTGATCATATTTATAGAGAAAAATAGGTACATCTAGAATACAAAATGCACGTCATTGAATACGTCATGAGTTATATTTTCATAATGTACACTTTGATAGTGTAGATGTAGACAATTTTTTTTATAAACTTGGTCAAAGTTGGTAAAGTTTGACTTTAGAAAAAATCTACATGCACTACATTTTGAAATGGAGGGAGTAGCTCTAGAATTTACAAGCATTTAAAGGACCAGGATATGCACATGTGTTCTTTTACATAAATACACACACATGAATATCTTTTTAAAAGTTACACACACATGAGTATCAATCCTTGTCATGTGCATTAGCATATCCCCTTGTCTGGCCTTAGTGAGACTTGTCGCACAGGAAAGTAGAAAATGACACCCACCCACACCCACTGCATGTGCCTGTCAGTCATGAACTCATGATCCCCTTTTCAGTGCTCTTGCAAAACTCTGCAAAATAGCCGGACTGCTGTGGCAAGGTCCCGTTTAGAACACAAACACGTGACCATTTTGCACACTCAAAACAGAATCAGATACGGACTATATCCTGTAAGGTTGATGCAAAACAATCACGCAGAATTTCATCTTAGGCCTGATTCATACTTCAATACAGGAACATGGAGAATAAGGCGAGAGTTGGCAGCAACTGATCAATGGGTCATCCGAATCGGAGCAATGCGTTGATTGGACTAACAGTGAGATGATCCCAGCCCACTCCCGTCATCAAGAAAGGTTATCCATATCTGTTGATGAAAGCAACAGAAAGAAACAGAGATTAATAAATCATGCAGTTTCCTCATGAAAAGGACGTAAAGCAACATGCATTTCTTTGTGGAAGGAAAACAAATCATGCAGGTGCACGGCGAGGAGGAAGCGCGTTGCGCACATGGAATAATTCTCTTGATTCATGGGCAGGCTTAGTGGCTGGCGAATCCCTTGACAGATGATTATGTCTCCTCGTAGAAGGCTACATTGTTGAGTATATTGATTAGTTAGAAAAGATAAGATAGATTAGGAGTTATTCTGGTTTGTCTTATACTTCAAGTTGATCGTGTACGAGGGTCAAACAATACAACAACTATTTCACCAATCCTTTTCTCCCGTTCAACTTGCTATCTGCCGCAAGTTTCTTGACCTAGCCGCGTCCACCACTTTCGCCCCGCGTGCCGTCCCTGGGACGGTCGGCCTCCATGACCGCCGCCGAGGGCCGCGTCGCTCGTACCTTGGTTTCGTCCGCCGGTCCTGTTGACCGGCTGCCCTAGAGAGTTTTTTCCGATCTCTTGATCCGAGTTTTCTCTCTCATGTCGGTCTTTTGATCGACGCTCTTTCTTTTTGGTTTTCCGATCTAAGGTCGGTTTGCGTCGCCCGCCGCCGCCATCGTCCACCGCGCCTCTACTTCAACATCGGCGCGATCCGGCCTCTACGACCCAACGGCCTCACGCGAAGTGGCGGCCCCTTCTGGCCATCGACCGTGTGTCTTCCCGTCGTCGTCCTGCACCGGCCATTGCCGCCCTTCTCCGACTGGGACTGTTTCATCATCATCCGCCTCCATAGTCGCCTCATACGGTCGCGCCGCCGCCTGCAGTCGGGCCGGCTGCGTCGGGCCGACTTCCGGCTCGGGCCGCATCGACCTCGCCGCCTCCTGCCGCACCGCCTGCGTCGGGCCGGCTAGCTCCGACCGCACCGCCTGCCTCAGACCGCCTGCGTCGGGCCGGCTATCGGCTCCGGCCGCATCGGCCTCGCCGCCTGCCTCGGGCTGGATCCCGGCTCCGGCTGCGTCGGCTGCCTCGGGCCGGCTACAGGCTCCGGGTGCATCGGCCTCGCCGCTTGCCTCGGGCCATGTGCCGGCTACTCGGCCGCCGCCACCCCGCCTCCACTGAGCGACGTCCCCGACCTCGCGCGCGATCGGATTGATCACCCGTCTGCGCGCGATCCGCGTCATCTACGCCCTGCGACCGATCTGGCCCGTTGGTTGCGCATGCCCCCATGTCCCGTGAAGACTGTCCCAAGTAAAGCGCGCCCTTCATCGATCGAGCATCGGGCTATCGCTGTGTCGCCCCATCGGGCCGTAGTGCCACCGCCTCGTGGTTCTTCCCTTGGCTGTATCGCCGTGCACTACCGCTACGCCGCCCCATCGGGTCGTCGTGTTGTGGCACGCGGTCTATGCCGCCGCCCCGAGGTCTTCCTGCCGTCACCCCGACCCGCGCACTGCCGCTTCGCCCCCCCTTCGGGTCGTAGCCACGCGGCGCACGGTCCACTCCACCGTCCCCGCGCGTTGACTTCCCGTGGTTTGCGCCGCGCCATCTCTATTGGCACGGGAATGCCATCGTCCGCGCCGGTCTTCATCACGTTGTCGTGTTCTTCCTCGCCTACATCGAGCATCACCGCCGCGTACCTACCCAGCCGCCGCCATCGCCTCCGCCTTCAGGACGCTGCCGCCGCCGCCGTCGCCTCCACCTTCAGGCCGCCGCCACCGTTCTCCTTTGGCGCCACAGCTCGCTCAACCGAGCCGCATCGCCCGTCCACCTCCTTCATCTTCGTCCAGCACCAGCTCCTCGTCAGCGTCGACGTCGTCTACCCCGACTCCTCGACATGACGTACAACTTGTGCAGGTCCCTGATCTCCGCATGCCCGGTGCTGGCAACATCGACGTGTGCGTTCGTCCCAAGTGTGTTCCCAGGCCTCGCAAGCCTGGAGCTATGCATCGTCAACATCGACTTCGTCCGTCTACGCATGCGCGATGCTGGCAACACCGATGCGTGCCTTCGTCCATGATGTGTCCTCGGGCTTGGCAAACCCGACACGATGCCTCGTCAACTACGTCTTCTTTCCGACGCACCACTTCTTCAACACCACTGCACCCCATGACTAACTCGGCGCCTCCTTGCGCCCACGGCTCCTCGGCGACTTCCTCGACACTGGCTACCCCGACTCGACATCGACCACGACGTTCTTTGCACGGCTACCTCGACCAAGGATACACCACCCTACGCTCTCGGCTACCTCGACATCGGCACAAAGGGCTACCGCCTAGCTTGCGCAACCTCGTAGGTTTCCACTCCAGCCAAAACTATCGTGATGCATCGACCATTACGACTGTGGGGAGGGGGAGGGGATAACCGTTGGCTTACCTTCAAATTCTTCTCCAGTCTCATCGTTTGTGTCGCTACCGTTGTGACTGCGGGGGGATGTCAAGTATATTGATTAGTTAGGAAAGATAAGATAGACTAGAAATTATTCTCGCTTGTCTTGTACGCTAAGTTGATCATGTACTCCTATATATATGCCCACGAGGCTCAAGCAATACAACAACTATTCCACCAATCGTCTATTCCCCTCAACTTCCACGATACAGTCGATGTTTTTTATTTTTGGCATGGACCTTCATGTTTTTTCTTACATCTTGCTTTATTGCACATTTGCAGATTGAGATGGGGTCTTTCGTGCATGCTTACATGATTTTTTTTCATTATTATTTTTGCAGGGAAGGCATGTTTACATGATGAGGTGATATATATGCATGTTGAGAAAAGTATGTTAGTCGATACTTACTATTTAGATATAGAAGACTATCGGTTTGTGGGATTCGAACATTCCGTACTATTCGTCTAATTATGTTGTTACTATTTAGATATAGTAAGTCTCGACATACAATTTCTTGATCTTCATAGGTTGATAGATGAGAAGTAAATAGCATAAAACTATCATAATTCAAGATAGGGCATCCAAAAATGTCCTTTTTTAGAAACTACAAAAAAAATCTAATGGTAACCTCGAGAGAAATGGTTGACCTTTCGGATGATACGCCGTCTTTTAGATAGTCACGAGGTAGAGAAATGATTGACAACTCTATTGGCCTGTACGAGATGGTGACTCTCACGCGCTGGGCGGCGTCAGGAAATGAAGATTGGGTATTCATCCATTTTTTTCTCTAAATGTAGTATATGAATCAAATAACACAAGACTAGCAATATATAAACAAAACAACACTAACATAGCAACAATAGTAATATTTTATTGTATCAGACCATAACGACATGAATACATAAGTAACTTTTGATTGATAAAGTGATGATATCCTTCTTATAATATAACTCCGCGGTTGCCTTTTTGGAAGAGATTGATGATATCTTCATCCTTCACACTTGATTGAAAAATTCTCTCTCAAAAAATGTAACCAAATAATTGTTGAAATATTCATCACCCATTTTGTTCCGTAACATATTCTTCACATAGCTCATTGAAGAGAATACCCTTTCAACACTAGAAGTAGCTACTGGCAGAATCGATACCAACTTAATAAGCTTGTAAACAATATGATATTATTCATGCTTGTTTGTCTCAACAAGCATAACTGAAAGCTCACACACCTTTTCAGGTTTTAAAACCTTTCATCTCTACGCACATTAGTAACATACATGTTTAGATGGCATGGAAGTCTTGCCACTTCATCACTTGTAAAATCAGAAGCATAAAACTTTGTAGCAAGCCTAACCAACTTCTCTTGGTCATAAGCAGCAAATAGATGAAGTGGACATAATGCTGCCATACAAGAAAGTAGCTCCGTGTTTACCTCATCAAATCTGTCATTCAGCTCACTGATTTGCCTATGGATGACACCCACAAACATATCAACCTTGAAGCGGTGGTAATTGATGGCACCATTACATAAACCCCTTCTAGGCCGACCAACGGGAAAGTAAGGACCCTCCATATCAACAACTTTGATCTTACGTGTAGGGGAACCCCCAGCGCCGCCGATGCTCTCACGATGAATTTTTAGAGTAAAAGACGACGTATGGTACGACCGCATACGGTCATAGAGCCGCTCGTACCAGGGCAAACATAACGTCATTTCGCTTATTTTTGACGTGTGAGGTTGATGGGTACTTTCTAACAGATCATTCACCTTCTATTTTTTTCTTAATTACCTTCAAAGCTACTTAGCCAATAATCTTTATTGCACACTGCGTTTTTTTCGATTGGATATATGAACACAGTTTGTACACCAAATTGATGTTTTTTTCATTTCTGTGTTATTTTTACAGGGACTTGGATCTTATGTGATGATGCGTACGGTACTTAGATCTTATACGATGATGTGTGTTGTATTATTCCAATCGTATAAAGATCCACACAAGCCACTTTGTTTCGATTCGACATGTTTCAACTACAAGTGCCCTCTAATGTTTTGCAATTTAAACCTTGCACAATAAATCACTTAGTAGTAAGTTTCTTGCCTTGAGTTAGACATCCTATAATTAGGCACTTAGAAACTGCACACTCGTGTTAATTTTATCTCAAACACATTTCATCACAACCTAGCGGAGGATCCTTTAGAATTAGTTCGTTGACTTAAGCACAGTGATTAGGTTGATGAAACGATCTTTATGAGGCAGATGTTTTTACCACTTATGTATCCTTTGTGCTACAAAAAATGAAAATCCCAAAAAGGCACAAAAATACCTCTTTTTTATTTTGAGTTTGTGTTCAACGGGTTCTATCGTGGGGGGGAGGGGGTGTGGGGGGGGGGGGGAGGGGGGCAGGCACCACATCACAACAAAGAAATTTGTTGAAGCAAGATATGTGTCCATTGGAGGAGAGGTCATTTAAACTCCAATGGTAGAAGTGTCCAACTCTTGCTTAATCTTAAGTTTGGAGACGTAACCACTTCTCATGCTCTCTTTTAAAAATGTATTTTTTCTTTACTCTCTTAATTTTACGAGTTTTGAATTGCAAAGTTCTAAGCTCGGGAGGTTATATTTGCATGTCTAAGGTCTTATGCAATGTTATTTATCATATACTTTTCATGCAATCATGTGTTCCATTGTTTTGATATGCTTGCTTTGGTGAAATCCAGTTTACCCTCCAAAATATATTATCATGTTCTTTTTATCAAAAACAATAAATGAGTCTTTTATAGGTTGACTTTTTTCACTTAATTACATAAGTTGGAGATTCTAGTGGTGGCTTGATTATCAATAGAATCATGTAGAGGCTTTTTGTTGATGAACCCAACGACTTTGGTTGATCCGGGATGTGCAAACTGTAACCGCCACCAAACTACCCCTCGGGGTACTGAGCTTTTGAATCTTATACAACATGATAGTGTGACACTGTTGTGTAGTGTATAAATTCTTTATTATTAATCCGAGTTTGAAGCCTTTACACTTTTGTTTCATCTTTTATTGCTAGATTCTTCGTCACAGAGCATTGCCCACTATTATATTTAGACTTGGTGCATATTTCGTCGGTACATCCAAACCCATGAGAGGGTTTCCTCTAGTTCTCTGTTCTCCTACACATAAACTCAACATATCTTCTAAAAGCCACCATACCTACATACCATGGCATTTTTATGGCCACTCTAAGTATATCGCCTTGCACTGCCATCATATTATATTACATGACTAGAGACATATTCTTTATTGTTATTTGCATTGCATAATCATAGTATGGATATCATTATATTTGTATGACTCATCCGACTTTTGATGTCTATGTTACACCATATCATTGCACATTCTGGTATACTAAAAGTGGCATTCATATAGAGTTTGTCTCATTATTGGGTTTGAGTTATAAATACATTCGGTTCGAGTGTGTCACAAGAAAAGTCTATTGTTCATCATTGTTAGGTTTTGCTTCTACAAAAGAGTATACAGAGGATATCAGATAAAAGATGCACCACGGAGGTGCCACAAAAAAAATAAAAAAGTACTTAGGAAGAGAGAAGGAGAAACACCATTGTACTTCCAGTATACACAAACTCTCGTCGTCAGCACCTACACATACAAAACCAAACGTTTGCACCCAACACAAGCAAGAGGGTTGTCAATCCCCTTGAACTCATTAGTTGCAAGGATTAATTATGATAGATATAGATATATAAACAATAAAAGCAAACAAAAAGTAAATAATTACAACATGTTTTTTAGTTTTTTAGCAATATGATTAAATAAACCCAGGGCCATAGTTTTCACTAGAGGATTCTCTCTTGAATACATAACATATGGTGGATAGACAAATTACTGTTGGTCAGTTGATAGAAAAGCGCATAGTTATGATGTTATTTACGACAATGATCATGTATATAAGCATCACATCCATAAACAAGTAGGCTGAAAAGATTCTGCATCTACTACTACTACTCCACTTCGAGAGCGCTTCTATGCTTGCCTCTCTAGGTATTGAGTCCACACAAATAAAGTAATGCTTGGAGCAAGGCGATATGATGTAGACAAAGTAAACCCAATCAATATGAATAAAGCCCATCATTTTACCCTTAATGGCAACAATGCAAATACGTGACTTGTCCCCTTTTGTCACTGGGATATAGAGAACTACAAGATTGAACCCAATACAACACACCACTCCCATTGAAGATAAATCAATCTAGTTGGCTAAACCAAATAGTTAGATCAGAGAGAAATACAAAGCTATACCAATCATGCATAATAACGTTCAGAAAAATACTCAATTAGTTTCCATCAAAAATCTGATCATAAACCCACAATTCATCGCATCCCAACAAACACATCGAAAAAGAAGATTACATCGGATAGATAACCACAGGAATCGTGAAGAACATGGTATTTGTTGGGATTTACCCCATGGTATAAGCCGACTAGGATATGACCCGACACTGAGTGGTCGCTCATAATTAGTTTCAGTATGCGGGTCGTAGTTGACCAGGAAGATCAAGGCCCAGGAGGTGGCTTGAAGAGAAGGCCAGCTCATAGCCCAGTATCTGGAAGGCCGGCTTAAGGAGGAAGGTATGAGGAGTTTCCCTTACTCGAGAGACAAGATAAGTAGGAAGTAAACTAAGGACGAGTTGTATTATGACCCGAAATCTAATGTGACCTGAGTGCCTCAACCTATATATAAAGGGGAGCCCGTGAGGCAGGAGGGATAGAACATGATAAACCCTCAAGAGCTAGGTTAGCGATTCCGCACCCTTGTAATTGAGATCATCATCAATAAACACACAAAGCACGACGTAGGTTTTTACCTCCATCGGAGGGGACAAACCTGGGTAAAATCTCGCCTCTTGTTCCCGATCAACCCCATCCAAGCAACCACTTAGTTGCAATGGCTCCAAGACTAACTCCTTTTGTTAGGACATCTACCGTCACAAAACCACGACAATTGGCGCCCATCGTGGGGGTGGTGTTGAGTTCTTGGAGGGAGCTCTCCCACGGATCGAGGGATACATTATCGGATGAATGACCAAGAGTCGTCGCAGCAAGCGCTACATTGATGATTTAGGATGGGGTCCCGAGGCCAACTCAATCGAGTAAGGGTACCGGGTCCCCTTTGGTAAGATACACGTCTTCATCGGCAAAATGGGCGAATCAGGACAGTAGCCGGCTCGGCGCACCCTACCCGGCCAGGTTCAAGCCAGCCGGGATCATCTCTTTGTCGGATTCACTCTACGACTAGCGGGGATAACCTCATCTACTCCAATGGAAAGTCCTCGGTTGGAGACACCGAATCGATTCTCCCGCTCTTTGATGATAGGCTTGGGCACTACTCTGATGATGAGACTGCTCAAGAATCCCTCATGCTGCCTCTGTAAGCCGCCATCTTCATGGTAGGGGCAGCGACGACCCTCGACTCCACAACTACTAGCACGGTAATTGGGGCTAGAACTTTGGCGTAGGCTCCAGGCGCGGTCGACTCAGGTAAAACCCTGACTCAAACTATGACCGACTTGATGACCGCCATGATGACACTTCTAGAAATACTGGTAACCACGGAGAAGCAGACGGAACGCAACACGGAGATGACCAAGCTCCACGGGCAGATGGCTAAGGTTCAGGATGATATCAATGGTGAGAATTTTTGAATGACAGACGTACATGCTCACATCCACCATGAGGTCGAACGCCTGAAGGCAGAGGCCTCGCATCTGGGTTTTCATCGGGACGCGTCAGAGGCAGTTCATCGGAGCAGACATACAACCCGTATGCCCCTTAATCACGAGCCTACACGCCTGTTCAGCACACCACAGGATATGCCAGGGGCTAGGACCAGTACGCCTGGGGCACCGGTTATACCCCAATTAACCCAAGATGTACCAAGAGCCGGGCAGCCGCGGTTGGCTCAGCCTCATCAGCTGGCTCAATAGCATGAGTTGGCTCACCATCGCCATCTCAGTTACCGCCTCTTCACTTCCATACACCGGTGGGTCATTTTTCCAATCCCGTGGACAATATGCTGACAGTGGATCGCAACCTTGTTGCGGTTCCGATCATGGGAAATACCCCAATTGAGATTGAGGCCAGGAACGCCACCGAGATGTTGAAGACTGCGGTCACCCAACATGCGAACTACTACTATAGTCATGACCGGGTTCACTCTACCACACATCAAATTCGTAGCAGGAGTCAACACGTGGAGTCCTCCGCAGGCTTCAGAAGTGAACGCATGCAGCGTGCTTAGAATCCCGAGACCGACCAGCGGTATCGGACGCATAGGCGATCGTTGATGCGGCTCAGGCCATGCGAGAGGCAGAAGCGGCAGTTGCAGCGGCGGGTCAAGTGCCTCCCTCCACGCCCAAGATAGCTTCTTACGAAGCGGGTCTAAGCACCAGAACTATTGGAATGCCATGTCTAACGCCGACTTTGCGTAATGAGTACATGCTCATGGATTTCAAAGGCCCTTAATAACCCACAAGTATAGGGGATCGCAACAGTTTTCAAGGGTAGAGTATTCAACCCAAATTTATTGATTCGACTCAAGGGAAAGCCAAAGAATATTCTCAAGTATTAGCAGTTGAGTTGTCAATTCAACCACACCTGGAAGACTTAGTATCTGCAGCAAAGTATCAGTGGCAAGGTAGTATGATAGCAGCAGTAGCAATAGTAACCAGTAGCAGCAAGGTGACACCAGTAGCAGCAAAGTAACAGGAGTAGCAACAGAGTAACACTAGCAACAGTGACAACAATAGCGACAAAGTAACGTAGCAAGGACCAGTAGGAAAAGACTCGTAGGCATTGGATCGGTGATGGATGATTATGCCGGATGTTATTCATCATGCAACAGTTATAACACAGAGAGATATGTAACTAGCTCTAGTTCGTCAATGTAATGTAGGCATGTATTCCGTATGTAGTCATATGTGCTTAGGGAAAAGAACTTGCATGACATCTATTGTCCATCCCTCCCATGGCAGCGGGGTCCTAGTGGAAACTACGAGATATTAAGGTTCTCCTTTTAATAAAGAACCGGACCAACGCATTAACACTTGGTGAATACATGAACTCCTCATACTATGGTCATCTTCGGGAGTGGTTCCAACTATTGTCACTCCGGGGTTGCCGGGTCATAACACATAGTAGGTGACTACAACTTGCAAGATAGGATCAAGAACACACATATATTGGCGACAACATAATAGGTTCAGATCTGAAATCATGGCACTCAGGCCCTAGTGATAAGCATTAAGCATGGCAAAGTAGTAGCAACATCAATCTCAGAACATAGTGGATACTAGGGATCAATCCCCGTGAAAACTAACTCGATTACATGATAAATCTCATCCAACTCATCACCGTCCAGCAAACCTACGATGAGATTACTCACGAACGGTGAAGAGCATCATGGAATTGGCGATGAAGGATGGTTTGGTGATGAAGATGGCGATGATGTTCCCTCTCCGGAGCCTAGAACGGACTCCAGATCTGCCCTCCAGATGAAGAACAGGAGGTGGCGGCGCCTCCGTATCGTAAAACATGATGAAATCTTCTCCTTGATTTTTTTCCGGACGAAAGGGAGTAAATAGACTTGAGATTAGAGGCGGTGGAGCTTTGTGGGCCCCACAAGCCTGCCAGGCGCGGTCAGGGGGGTGGGCGCCTAGTGGGCTTGTGGGCTCCATGCTCCACTTCCTCCACTGATTCTTGCGCCAGTATTTTTCATATATTCCACAAAAATTCTCCGTAAATTTTCAGGTCATTCTGAGAACTTTTATTTCTGTGCAAAAACAACACCATGGCAATTCTGCTGAAAACAGCGTTAGTCCGGGTTAGGTCCATTCAAATCATGCAAATTAGAGTCCAAAACAAGGGCAAAAGAGTTTGGAAAAGTAGATACGATGGAAACGTATCAACTCCCCCAAGCTTAAAACCTTGCTTGTCCTCAAGCAGTTCAGTTGACAAACTGAAAGAGACAAAAGAAAAACTTTTACGAACTCTGTTTGATCTTGTTGTTGCAACTACGTCTAACTCATAACCAAAATTTCAGCAAGATCACAAGCTAACCACATAAGCAAATGGCATCTAGGTCTCACGGTAAACTCATATCAATGTCATAATCAACTAGCGAGAAATAATAATAAGTCTCAAACGTCAACACTTCAATCAAGACAACCAGGAAGCAGTACGAACAGATGGTATCTCGCTAGCTCTTTCTAAGACCACAAAACATAAATGCAGAGCACCTTCAAAGACCAAGGGCTAACTAACCATTGTAATTCATGGCAAAGAAGATCCAGTCACAGTTATACTCAATCACAGTTAAAAGCAAAGCATAAAAATGATAGAGGTGCTCTCTAATTGGTGCTTTTATAAGAAGAGGATGACTCAATAGGAATATAAATAGATAGGCCCTTCGCAGAGGGAAGCATTGATTTGCAGAGGTGCCAGAGCTCAAGCTTTGAAAACAGAGATAATAATTTTGGGTGGCATGCTTTCATTGTCAACACAATGACCAAGAGTTCTCACCATCTTCCACGCTGCACATGCTATAGGCGGTTCCCAAACAGAAAAGTAAAGTTTTGACTCCCCCACCATCGATCAATCACACTCCACGACTAGCCAAATCCTCGGGCGCCGTCCATACCAACATCAATCCAGGGGGAGTTTTGTTTGCAATTATCTTTTCAATTTGAGCATGGAACTGGGCATTCCAATTACCGGCCCCTTTCTCGTGAATGATAGTGAATAAACACATATCGAGGATAACACGCCTAGCACGGAAGATACTGATAGCCCCCTGTCACTACATGAGCGGTTCGGGCATGCAAAACATATTATTTCTTGAAGATTTAGAGAGTGGCAGATGCAAATTTACTTGGAACGCCAGGTAGATACCGCATATAGGTAGGTATGGTGGACTCATATGGAACAACTTTGGGTTTATGGAAGTGGATGCACAAGCAATATTCCTGCTTAGTACAAGTGAAGGCTAGCAAAAGACTGGGAAGCGACCAACTAGAGAGAGACGACAGTCATCAAAATTCATTGAGATCAACCAACATTGAGTGCAAGCATGAGTAGGACATAAATCACCATGAACAAGAATATCGTAGAGGCTATGTTGATTTTGTTTCAACTACATGCGTAAACATGCGCCAAGTCAAGCCACTTGAATCATTCAAAGGAGGATACCATCCTATCATACTACATCATAGTCATCTCAAAATTCATGTTGGCATCCAAGACAAACCATTATAAGCTCCTAGCTAATTAAGCATGGCATCAGAAACTATGATCTCTAAGTTGTCATTGCAAACATGTTTCTCTCACAATAAAGCTGAATCAGGAACGATGAGCTAGTCATATTTACAAAAACAAAATAGATCGAGTTCATACCAGCTTTTCCAGGCTCAGTCACTTCATCATATATCGTCATTATTGCATTTCATTTGCACGACCGAATGATGTGAACAATAATAAGAGTGCTCGTGCATTGCACTAAGCTGGAATCTGCAGGCAAACACAAAGGAGAAGACAAAGTAGTATGGCTCTTTAACAGACAAACAGATATGCATGCGAGAGCCATTAAACATTGTAACCATGGTCTTCTACCTTGACCCAAAGAAAAAGAAAACTATTTACACGGGAAAGCTCCCAACAAGAAAAAGAAGAACAAGAAAATGTTTTTGGGTTTTTCTCAAACTAGACAGGCACATGAGAAGAAAACGAGAAAAAGAAAATAAACTAGCATGGATGATACAGTGGCAAAGTGTGAACACCGTCTAACAAAGTGAAAGCATAAGCAAGAATATAAAGTCGGTGAGAAACACGTACTCCCCCAAGCTTAGGCTTTTGGCCTAAGTTGGTCTACTCCCATGGATGGTCCGGGCGATAACCAAAATCATAATGGGGGTTATACGGGAGCGCTGCAGCCACTGCCTAAATAGCTGCCTCACGGAGACGAGCAGCCCTTGCCTCCCTCTCATACTCCTCTGCCACTCCTCTGGTTATGTAATATCTCCGTTTTACCTGAAAGTCAAAGAAGGCAGGAGCAGGAAGGGTAATATGGAAAACACGCTGCCGGTTAAATATTAAACGATATAGGAGGGATTCATCATCCCTCTCAAGGAACCGGTAGCGTGTCAAAGCGACGCGGTCAAGGAAAGCTGTATGGAGCGGGGGATCTCCTTCGCGGATGGGTACTCCAAGAAAATTTGCTATGCGAGTGGCATAGATCCCACCAAAGAAATCCCCTTCATTAGCATTATTATTCATCCTCCTTGCTATTATAGCTCCCATGTTAAAACTTCTATCACCCGTTACTGCGCTCTTAAGAATACTAAGGTCGGGTGCGCAGAGGTGACAATGCTCAATCTTGCCGTTAATGCATCTACCTATAAAGAGGGCAAAGTAATGCAAGGCAGCAAAATGAATGCTCCCCATGGTAGCCTGCATAATATCTCTAGTTTCTCCAACAGTTATACCAGAGAAAAAAAATCTCTAACCGAAGATTTAGGAGGATCATTGAGACTACCCCAAATAGGTATCTTGCAAATTCTATTGAAATCCTCTAAATCTATGGTATACGATTTGTCATAGAGATCGAACAGTACAGATGTATCACGGCCAACTGAAAATTTGAATCTACGAACAAAAGAGGCAGTGAGAGCAACATACTGTTCACATTTATCGGAGATGAATTTTTCGAGTCCGACGTTGTGAACAAGTGTATCAAACTCGTCTTTCAAACCTGCCTCAATCATGAATCATCAGAAGGCCATTCACATGGTTGTACCTGTGTGTTCCTTGGTTGGTAAGGATCGGGCTCCCGAATCGCGAGACGGGGACCTCTCTTGCTTGAGGAACCACCATGATAGTTTCTCCTGAACATCTTCCTTTTCTGAAATTTTTAGTGACTCTAAGGAAAAGTGAACAAGACTCAGCGGAACTCATAGCAACTACTCTCACAAGTGCCTAGAAGCCATATTACGCATCAAAACTACTGGGGACCAGCTAAAATTAGCATGCAAAGCTCAAGAACAGGGTAACCAAGGCAGCAAAGATACGCGAAGTATAAGGTACTAGAGGAAAAACTAATTGGACCAATGGAGGAGTCACTTACCAAGGAGCAATTTCCCCCAAAACAGTTTGGTGAATGGTGCTTTGCACAAGGAGATCAAAAATCCCAGCAAGAAGAGCAAGAACACGGGTTTGAGCTGCGAAACGATTTTTTCTGGAGGTAGGAGAAGCAGATGGGAGCTAGAATGAGTGGAGGGGGTGCACGTGGGCCCCACAAGCCTGGTGGGCGCGGCCAGGGGGGGTGGCCGCGCCTCCAGGGATTGTGGCCCACTGGTGCAGCCCCCAGACTAGTTCTTCGTCTCAGTATTTTTCAAAAAATCCAGAAAAAATCATACTTGATTTTCAGGACGTTCGGAGAACTTTTATTTTCAGGGTACTTTTCTATGGGACGCTAAAATAGAAAACAGGGAAAACTAAACTAAACCTATCATTTTCCTTCTAAGCAACCGAAGGTGAAAGCTTGGAACAGAGGTTTGTGACTCCTCGATTCATCCATCTCATGGTCATCGAAAGAAATCCATCAATGAGGTTGATCAAGTATCCTTGACAAACTTTTTCGAATTGCAAAAGAGAGCGGAGAATTTTCAAATAGTCACTAGGTCACCTCAATGGGGATATGCATATCCGTGACAATCAAATCATACTTCATCTTAACAGGAGGTATAGGGCATTCAAAGCTCCCAATAAGAATCGATGAAGTTTTTTTGATAGCATTGATGCAATGTACTCGATAATGTTTCTTCGGAAAGTACACCGTATGCTCATTACCGTTGACATGGAAAGTGACATTGCCTTTGTTGCAATCTATAACAGCCCCTGTAGTGTTTAAAAAGGGCCTTCCAAGGATGACCGCCATGGCATCATCCTCGGGAATATCCAAGATAACAAAGTATGTTAAGATAGTAACGTTAGCAACCACAACAGGCACATCCTCGCAAATGCCGATAGGGAAAGCAGTTGATTTGTCGGCCATTTGCAGAGAGATTTTAGTGGGTGTCAACTAATCCAATTCAAGTCTACGATAAAGAGAGAGAGGCATAACACTAGCACCGGCTCCAAGGTCGCATAAAGCAGTTCTAACGTAGTTACCTTCAATGGAGCAAGGTATAGTGGGCACTCCGGGATCACCAAGTTTCTTGGGAGTTCCACCCTTGAAGTTATAATTAGCGAGCATGGTGGAAATCTCAACCTCAGGTATCCTCCTTTTATTAGTCACAATATCCTTCATGTACTTAGCATACGGAGACATTTTGAGCATATCTGTCAAACACATTTGCAGAAAGACAGGTCTAATCATTTCAACAAATCGCTGAAAATCCTCATCATCCTTTTTCTTGGATGGTTTCGGAGGAAAGGGCATGGGTTTCTACCCATGGTTCCCTTTCTTTACCATGCTTCCTAGCAGCGAAGTCATTCCTATCGTATCTTCTATTCTTAGGCGGTGGGTTATCAAGATCAACAGGTTCAATCTCCACATCCTTATCATTGCTAGGTTGAGCATCTTCATGAACATCACTATTGATATTATCATTAGGCTCATGTTCATCACCAGATTGCGTTTCAGCATCAGAGACAAAAACATCATTTGGACTCTCAGGTGTAACAGCATCAGGGTTGCTAGCGTGCAAGTTCCTATCAACTTTCTTCTTCTTCCTAGGATGACTAGGTGCATCAGTGCTAACTCCTTGAGAATCTTGTTCAATTCTCTTAGGATGACCCTCAGGATAGAGAGGTTCCTGGGTCATTCTACCACCTCTAGTGACGAATCTGACAGAATTGTCATCCAACTCATTGAGCAAGTCATTCTGAGCCTTAAGTACTTGTTCTACTTGATTAGTAACCATAGAGGTATGTTTACTCAGGAGCTTAAGATCATTGACATTTCTGTACACACAAGCACTTAGATGACTAAGCATACGAGCATTCTGTTCCAATTGTCTGCTAACATAATCATTGAAACTCTGTTGTTTGGCAACAAAGTTATCAAATTCATCCAGGCATAGTCTAGCAGGTTTATCAAAAGGAATATCACTCTCATTGAATCTACGAAGAGAATTTACTTCTACTACCTGTATCGGGTTATCAAGACCATGAATCTCTTTGATAGGTGGTAGATTTTTGACATCTTTAGATTTAATGCCTTTCTCTTTCATAGATTTCTTAGCTTCTTGCATATCTTCAGGACTGAGGAATAGAATACCTCTTTTCTTTGGAGTTGGCTCAGGAGGTGGTTCGGGAATAGTCCAAGCATTCACATTGCAAAAGATATTATTCAATAGGATCTCAGCTTGTTCTACAGTTCATTCCCTAAAAACACAACCAGCACACCTATCTAGGTGGTCTCTAGAAGCATTGGTAAGTCCATTATAGAAGATATCAAGTATTTCATTCTTCTCAAGAGGGTGATCAGGCAAAGCATTCAACAGCTGGACGAGCCTCCCCCAAGCTCGCGGGAGACTCTCTTCTTCAACTTGCACAAAGTTGTATATTTCCTGCAAGGCAGCTTGCTTCTTATGGGCAGGGAAATATTTCTCAGAGAAGTAGTAGACCATATCCTGGGTGCCATGCACACAACCAGGAGCAACAGAAGTGAACCAGGTCTTAGCATCATCCTTTAGCGAGAAAGGAAACAACTTGAGGATATAGTAGTGGCGTATCTTTTCCTCACTCGTGAATAGGGTGGCTATATTGTGTAGTTTGGTAAGATGGGCTACAACCGTTTCAGACTCTAACCGTGAAAAGGATCAGATTCGACCAGAGTGATTAACTCAGGGTCGACAGAGAATTCATAATCCTTATCGGTCACAAAGATAGGCGAAGTGGCAAACTTCGGGTCGTATTTCATCCTAGCGTTCAAAGATTTTCTTTCCACTTGCCCAGTAATTTCTCAACATCATAGCTATCCTTACAAGTAAGAAAGTCCTCAGCTATGTGTCCCTCCATAACATAACGCTCAGCCATATCAGGCAATTCATATCTAGGAGAGGTAGTTCTACAAGGCAGAATAGCACGTTCTACCTCAATAATCTCAGCAGTTTCAGAAGTATCATCACATCTAGAAGCAACTCTAGCAATTTGTGCATCAAGGAATGCACCTAGTGGCAAAGCAGTATCAAGCATAGCATCATCATAAGCATCATTGGCAGCAGAAGTAGCATCATCAAGCACATGCAACATATCAAGATTTCTAGCAGGAGGTGGTGTCGCAAACTTACTCATAACTGAAGGTGAATCAAGTGCAGAGCTAGATGGCAGTTCCTTACATGTCCTCATAGTTGAGGGCACGCCTTTAGTTCTTGGATCTATCAGATTACTCATAGTGACCAGGAGACGTAAATCCCAAGTGACTCAGAGAATATAGCTGTGCTTCCCCGGCAACGGCGCCAGAAAATAGTCTTGATAACCCACAAGTATAGGGGATCGCAACACTTTTCGAGAGTAGAGTATTCAACCCAAATTTATTGATTCGACTCAAGGGGAAGCCAAAGAATATTCTCAAGTATTAGAAGTTGAGTTGTCAATTCAACCACACCTGAAAGACTTAGTATCTGTAGCAAAGTATCAGTAACAAGGTAGTATGATAGCAGCAGTAGCAACAGTAACCAGTAGCAGCAAGGTGACAACAGTAGCAGCAAAGTAACAACAATAGCAACAGAGTAACAGTAGCAGCGCTGACAACAGTAGCGACAAAGTAACTTAGCAAGGACCAGTAGGAAAAGACTCGTAGGCATTGGATCGGTGATGGATGATTATGCTGGATGTTATTCATCATGCAACAGTTATAACACGGAGAGATTTGTAACTAGCTCCAGTTCGTCAATGTAATGTAGGCATGTATTCCGTATGTAGTCATACGTGCTTAGGGAAAAGAACTTGCATGACATCTATTGTCCATCCCTCCTGTGGCAGCGGGGTCCTAATGGAAACTACGGGATATTAAGGTTCTCCTTTTAATAAAGAACCAAACCAACGCATTAACACTTGGTGAATACATGAACTCCTCATACTATGGTCATCTCCGGAAGTGGTTTCGGCTATTGTCACTCTGGGGTTGCCGGGTCATAACACATAGTAGGTGACTACAACTTGCAAGATAGGATCAAGAACACGCATATATTGGCGACAACATAATAGGTTCAGATCTGAAATCATGGCACTCGGGCCCTAGTGACAAGCATTAAGCATGGCAAAGTAGTAGCAACATCAATCTCAGAACATAGTGGATGATAGGGATCAATCCCCGTCAAAACTAACTCGATTACATGATAGATCTCATCCAACCCATCACCGTCTAGCAAGCCTACGATGAGATTACTCACGAACGGTGAAGAGCATCATGAAATTGGCGATGAAGGAAGGTTGGTGATGACAATGGCGACGATCTCCCCTCTCCGGAGCCCAAAACGGACTCCAGATCTGCCCTCCAGATGAAGAACAAGAGGTGGCGGCGCCTCCATATCGTAAAACGTGATGAACTCTTCTCCTTGATTTTTTTTCCGGACGAAAGGGACTAAATTGACTTGAGATTGGAGGCGGTGGAGCTTTGTGGGCCCCACAAGCCTGCCAGGCGCGGCTAGGCGGCGGGCGCCTGGTGGGCTTGTGGGCTCCACGCTCCACTTCCTCCGCCGATTCTTGCGCTAGTATTTTTCATATATTCCACAAAAATTCTCCTTAAATTTTCAGGTCATTCCGAGAACTTTTATTTTTATGCAAAAACAACACCATGGCAATTCTGCTGAAAACATCGTTAGTCCGGGTTAGTTCCATTCAAATCATGCAAATTAGAGTCCAAAACAAGGTCAAAAGAGTTTGAAAAAGTAGATACGATGGAGACGTATCAGCCCTCGCAAGGTTCCCAAGTACACGGCTATTCTCGAGCCGACTGCATGGATAGAGAAGTATGCGATAGCCATGGACATGCTGGATGTCAATGATGCAGTTTGCACTATATACTTGACCATGATGTTGGAGGGGCCGACTCGCACAAGGTTGAAAAACCTACCTCCCGATTCAATCAATACTTGGGCAGAATTGAAGGATCACTTCATTAGAAACTTTCAAGGAACCTGCAAGTGCCCAATGACGAGTGTTGATATACCACATTGTAACCAATGCACAGATGAGTCTGCCGTCACTGGACTCGCCGGGTTGCGGAGATTATTCACTCCTCTCACAGTATAACAAATGTCCATGTTGTCTTATTTTTGGATAAGAATCATCACATTCAGCCACTTTTTTAGAAGTTTCGACGCCTGAAGCAAAAGTTCCAACCATGGGAGAACTCATGGATGTCCTTACTAGGTACACTGAGTGGGACAACACAAAAGTTCCTAATTCAGACGATGAAAAGTCTGGCAAGGGCAAGAAAAATGAAGGCGGAAAGGGCCACCAGCAAAACACCTCAAGGCATAATGAAAATCATGGTAGTCAAGGCAACGATGGTAAGAGCAAGCATCAAGAGGGAGGATTGGACTTTGTTGCTAACACTAGTATTGGCTTCAAGGGTTAGGGATAGATTAACAACTTTCGGAGATTCTATAGTGGGAACAAACCTTGCAACTATGAGGAAGCACTTAAAAGTCCTTCTCCAAAACATAGTTTCCCAGACAAGTCGGCCACCACTCATGGGAGAACTGCTTCATCATGTAGGAGTTTCGCAATCAAGCTTATCAGAATCACCATGGAGGTGGTGGCGATGGACATCCGGGCCAACCCGATGCTGGCGGGTGTGGGGCCGACTTCCCAGGAAACGACTCATCCAGTGGATTTGCAGATCCAGGCTTCCACGGGTCAGGCAACTCGGGGTCTGGTAACACTGGTTGTTGAAATCAACATTTTAGGTAAGGCAATCATCAGCATGAAAATCAAACCGGCTTTGAAAGAAACCCTAGACAATTGAGCAACGGACAATATCACGTGTTCACAACTGGCACTTGTAAGCGTGATTGCAAGCTTCAACAATGAGCCAACAATATGGTTGATTCAGCTATTGTTGCATACTTAAACTGGCCAGAGTAACCAATAACATGAAGACGAGATGATCATCCTCCCAGGTTGACAAACCGGCTGGTCTCGCTCTTGTGGTGGCACCTCAAGTCGGCAGTTATAAGCTCGCAAAGGTACTTATGGACGGGGTAAGCAACATCAATATCTTATACTACGACACGTTCAGACGGGTGAATTTATCACGGAAACAATTGCAACCCTCTTCTATAGTTTTTCACGGGATTGTTCGTGGGAAGTCAACATATCCAATTGGGAGAGTCAAGTTAGAAATTGCTTCTGGCATGGAATTCAATTACTGATGCGAGTCTCTGACCTTTGATGTGGTCAACATCTAGAGACCTTATCACGCCCTCTTCGGACGACCAGCTTGTGCTCGCTTCATGGCACGGCCTTGTTACGTCTATCTCAATCTCAAGATGCCTCGTCGAAAGGTGACCATTACAGTTGATGGAAGCCAAAAAATTCCTTAAGAATGCGAGGAGGGAGATGTAGCTTATGCTGAGTCGGCTTGCGCTACGGAAGAGCATGAATTATACAGAACCAATGTTGACCCGACGAACATGACCTCCCTAAAAAACCACTATGGAGTCGGACACCTTGCTCAAATTCAAGCCGGTTGAATTTACTCTGGGATATTCGTCCCAATAGTTCACTATTGGGACTCGCATGGATCCTAAATAGGAAAGAGCAATCATCGAGGTCATATGTGAGAATTGGAGCATTTTTGCATGGAAACCTTCTGGAACACCTGGTGTACCGAGAGAACTCGATGAGCACCGCCTCAATGTGGATCCAAAGATTAAACTTGTTCAACAATACCTCCACCGTTTTAACAAGGGGAGACAAAAGGCTATTGGTGAAGAAGTGGCCCGACTCTTAGTTGTCGGGTTCATTATTGAAGTCTTCCGCCGTGAAGGTTCGAAAATCGAGTGCTTGTCTTGAAGAAAAATGGCACTTGGCATATGTGTGTAGATTACATAGATCTTAATAAGGCTTGTCCCAAGGACCCGTTTTCTCTTCCTCACATCGACGAGATTATCGACTCTGCCATTGGTTGTGAGAGCTTGTGCTTCCTAGATGCTTACTCTGGTAATCAACAGATCAAGATGGCCGTTGAGATCAGCAAAAGACGGCCTTTATCACACCCTTTGGGGCTTTCCATTATTTCTCTATGCCTTTTGGACTTAAGAGCGCATGGGCTACTTATCAGCGCTGCATAAAGAATTGTTTTCACAAATAGATCAGGCGCAATGTGCATGCTTACGTTGATGATATTGTGGTCAAGTACTAGAAGAAGGATACTATGTTGGATGACCTCAAGGAGAACTTTGACAATCTTCGGATTTACAAGATGAAGCTTAACCCGACCAAGTGTGTTTTTGGTGTCCCTGAGAGAAAACTGTTGGGTTTTCTGGTGTCGGAAGTCGGAACGTGGCATCGAGGCTAACCCAGGCAAGATCAATGTAGTGACCTTGCTTGCTAAACTAGCTATTATCAATGGCGTCCAGCGTATGGTGGGTCGCATCGCAGACTTAAGCCAGTTCATAAGCCGCCTCGGTGAGAAAGCGATTCCACTATACCAGTTATTGAAAAAGACACAAAATTTTGTGTGGACTGATGTTGCAGACAAATCTTTCAAAGCTCTTACGAAGCAATTGGTTGAACCATCCGTCCTTGATAATCTGATTGATAAAGATCCTATGCTCTTGTACATCGCCGCCAATAATAAAGCGGTGATTGTAGCAGTCCAGAGGCCAGAAGATTATGTTAGCAAGGATTTGACCGTCCAAGCAATGATATCCACATTGGTAGAAACTGGTATTTAGTGTGTGAAAGTGCGTTATATCGACTAGAGGGGGGTGAATATGCGATTTTCAGAATTTCATCACTGAGGAAATTCCTTGTGAGGAAAGTCCTCAATGATGAATTAAGTGCAGCGGAAATAGTGTAGGATCAGGAGTGCAAAAACGACTACAACAAAATGCATGATGAAGTTTACGAGATTCGGTTTGCACAGTTCGCAAGTATAGAGTAAGCAGGTGAAGATTAACTCAAGTGAAGACTTTGAGGTTGAGGAAATTCAGAGAAAGTCTTCAAACAAATTATTCAATCAGCACAGATGAAAGTCTTCTACCTGCAATTTGAGGAAATGAAAGAGTTGAAGAAATAGAACTCGTTGCTCGATGTAGACAATTGTTGATGACCCAGTTCCAACTGCTGTGATAGTTGTACATCTGGTTAAGAGCGGCTTGGTATTGAAACCAAAAGGACACACAGTCCCGGGACACACGGTCCCTACCGTATTGTCCTTGAGCTAAGGACACACAGTCCTCGCCCAACACTCGTGGTAAGTCTTGAGGGCAGACTTCTAAACCCTCACAAACTCGGTCACCCGACGATCCACAATTGACTGCTGGATGCTCTAGACCATGACGCCTAACCGTCTAGAGGATGCACAGTCCTCAAAGGTAACAGGCTTCACTTCCCCACAGGAACAACTTCTTCAGTGATGCTCAATCACTTGGTTTTGGTTTGGGGTTTGGTGTTTGGGGTATTTCCTCACTTGATGATTTTCTGTCGAGGACTCTGAGGAATTTGAGTTGCTCTAAATGACAAGTGTCAGTTTCTCTCGGAGCAGCCAACCAGCAAGTGGTTTTGGGGGGGGGGGGCTATTTATAGCATGGGAGCATCCCGACATGATTTGACATAAATGCCCTTAAATAATGTGACCGTTGGGTGGATAAGATCAGTGAGGTGGCGCTTGGCACGAAAACGGTCAGAACTTTCAACTATGAAAGTCCTCATGTCTCTCATATTCCCCACTTTGAGGCTTTGGTAGATTTAGGCTTGGGTTGAGCATCACGAGGAAAATCATTCCGTAGTTTAACCTCGACCCCCTTTAACAGTACGGTGTTCCTATGACTCAAGAGTAAAGAAAATGAAACAGAAAGTGTAAAGCTTCACGCTTCAAAGTCTTCAGACTGTTTTCTTCAGGACACAACGAATTCCTCATCTTCAATATCTTCATGAGTAATATCAAGTTCATCGCAATTTCTTCGTGATCAAAGTCTTAAACCAAAGACATTCATTTTTAGGGGTAGATATTCATCGTATAACTCAAACTCCTCAGCGACTCATAGAGCCTGTGTACACTCAGAAACATATTAGTCACTTAACCTATAAGTCTTTAAACCACCAGAATCACTAAGGGGCACTAGATGCACTTACAATCTCCCCCTTTTTGGTGGCTGATGACAATTAGGTTAAGTTTTCAACAGGGATAATAATATGGAATGTAAGTACTGAGTTCGACGAATTTGAAATCAAGATACACAGAAACTCCCCCTGATGATGTGCATATTTTGAGGAATTTGCTTTGAGCAGCAGATGCACATTGATGATGTATATCATGGAGATCTCCCCCTGTATCTTACAATTCATGCATGCATTTGACTTATAGTAAGAGGAATTAGATATGCATGATGGAAAGTGGTGTCTGACGAAGTTCAGCATGCATGCATTAATAAACTTTGAGGTATAAGCATGCGAGAAAAAACGCCCAAAAGATTGAGAACACCATCGGGCTTAAGTTACAACTCATTACATTAAAACTATAGAAGAGCCAAGAGTTTGTAACTTAATAAAGTTTATAAGCCCATAAAGTATCCCGCTTGAAGACTAACTCTCAGATTTCTCCCTCTTTGTCATCAAGTGACGAAAAGGGGCAAAACTGAGGACTAACACCCTAGAATAAATTCACTTCTTTGACGATGTAGAGGCGTGAGCAACCTTGGAGACATGATTCATTCTTGGACCAGCTGTAGTGTCTTATGGTTCTTCATCTGATTCAACAGTGCGAAATGAAGAAAATGAACTGTCCTCCAAGTCTGGAACTGGAATTGGCTTGAATTTCTTCTTTGGAGGCCACGACTAGTCAAAGTCTTGAGTAAATTCCAATTCCTCAAGTTCTTCGGGAGTCTTCAGATGAAACAAGGTGGCCCAAGTGCGATCAAATACCTCATGAAAATAATAGTGATTTTTCTTCACTGCATTTTGAGTCTCATTGTTGGTTTTCACAATGGCAGCAAAGTGGCGTTTCACCCACTTGTGATTGTGATCGACTTTTTGGTGAAGACTGAGAAGAAGCTCTCTGTTAGTCACCACCCTTGGAGCACCTGGGCTTGGAGGATCTTGAGTAGTAGTGTCATCATATGAGGAATAAGAATCGGCCTTGCGAAATTGGCCATCTAGGGACCGATTTCCTTCATCGATCACAGACTTGCTTTGCCTTCAACAAGTTCAAAAGATGATTTGATTACTTTGATCGGCGGCAGATATCCGAGGTGATTCTGAAAGTCAGCTTGATAGTTGATGCCTGATGTGTTCCTGATGAATCTCATGATCCAAGGCGCATAAATCTTCAACTCATATGGTGACAAAGCATTGTCAACCAAAGTCCCCAAGAAGAAATCATGAAGATTCATAGGGATGCCATGAATGACGCTCAACAAAATATTCTTCATGATGCCTACGGCGTATTTTCATTGTCATGACCTTTATAGGTGCGATGGCATAGGACAAGATCATGTACACGGTTCTGGGCTCATACTTCAAATCTTGCACCAGAAATCGAGTCCTTGGAAGTGGCCCTTGGCCAAAGGCTTCATGAAGATTTCTATGAGCTTGTTCAGCAGTTCTCGTTCATCATACATTTTGACAGTGTCCTCTGAGGGAATTGATATTGGGAGAGCTCGAAGCAATTCAATAGCTGGAGCTTTGTAATGAGTATGCTGAGTCATCCAGTCCAATACCCATGTGCTGACGTCTTTTGGGTCGCCTGAGATATGCAGTGTGGCATAAAATTGAAGAATTATGTCCGTGTTCCAATTACTTATATTTGTGCAGAAAGGAAATAACCCAGCTTCATGAAGAACATTGAGGACTGGGACGAAGCAAGGTATTTCTTCCATATCACAGTGAGGAATGTGAGTGTGAAGAAATATATTCTTTCTTCCACAGAGCTTAAAGGCATAGTAGTTAAGATGATTTCTTGTCCAGAACTTCCTGTGTCTGATGCGAAGCTTGTCATATGGATTCTCTCCCGTGAAGTACTGATGTTCCTCATAGAATGCTTTCTTTTGAAACTTAGGCCTCTTGGTGAAGGGCCGATGAGGCTTTGGTTGAAGATTGCGGTCTTGAGGATTGGAGGCCACTTGTAAGTGCATCTAGTGCCCTTAGTAACTTAGGTGGTTTGAAGACTTATAGGTTAAGTGACTAATATGTTTGTAATTGTACACATGCTCTATAAGTCGGTGAAGAGTTTGAGTTATATGATGAATATCGACCCCTAAAAATTAATTTCTTCGGCTGAAAAATTTGGTCTTACCCTGGAGACTTTGATCGCGAAGAAATTGCGATGAAATTGATATTCCTCATGAAGATATTGAAGATGAGAAATTCGGTGTGTCCTGAAGAAAAACAATCCGAAGACTTTGAAGCATGAAGATTTATTCTTTCTGTTCCATTTTCTTTACTCTTGAGTCATAGGAACACCGTACTATTAAAGGGAGTCGAAGTAATACTACGAAATGAATTTCCTTATGATGCTCAACACAAGCCTAAATCCTACAAAAGCCTCAAGTGAGGAATATGAGAGACATGGGGACTTTCACAGCTGAAAGTTCCGACCGTTGCCGTGACACGCGCCACCTCACTGATCCTATCCACACCAACGGTCACGTCATTTAAGGGCATTTATGTCAAATCATGTGAGGATGCTCCCAGGCTATAAATACCCCCCCCACAACCACTAGCTGGTTGGCTTCTCCGAGAGAATCTGACACTTGTCATTTAGAGCAACCCAAATTCCTCAAGGTCTTCGAGAGTAAATCATCAAGTGAGGAAATACCCCAAACACCAAACACCAAACCAAAAACCAAGTGATTGAGCATCACTTAAGAATTTGTTCCTGTGTGGAACTGAATCCTTTTACCTTTGAGGACTGTGCATCCTCCAGATGGTTAGGCGTCATGGCTAGAGCATCCAGCATTCAATTGTGGATCGCCGGGTGACCGAGTTTGTGAGGGTTTGGACGTCTGCCCTGAAGACTTACCACGGCTGTTGGGCGAGGACTGTGTGTCCTTAGCTCAAGGAGAATACGGTAGGGACTGTGTGTATTTTAGTTTCAATACCAAGCCGCTCCAAACCAGACGTACAACTGTCACAACAGTTGGAACTCGGTCATCAACAACTTTCTTCATCGTGACTCGGGTTCTATTTCTTCAACTCTTTTAATTCCTCAATATTGTATGTTGAAGACTTTCATTGTCACTATTAGAAGAATTTACTGAATACTTTCACTGAATTTCCTCAACCTCGAATTCTTCATACCAGTTAATCTTCACCTGCTTATTCTGTATCTGCATAGTGTGCAAACCGATTCTCATAATCTTCACCAAGGAATATGCTGTAGTAGTCTTTGCACTTCTAATCCTGTGCTATTTCTACTGCACATAATTCATCATTGAGGAATTTCCTCACAAGGAATTTCCTCAGCGATGAAATTCTAAAAATCGCCTATTCACCCCCCCTCTAGTCGATATAATGCACTTTCAATTGGTATCAGAGCAAGGTACTCCCTTGTTCTGTGTGATTTTGGTTTAACCACCTGGATTTTTATTTATGTCGACTGTAGGTATGATCAAGGTTACTGCAGGATGTTCTACCTTCGAAGGAAAGGACTTTCCCTACTGGAAGACCAAGATGCAGATGCATCTTCAGGCTATTGACAATGATCTCTGGAACATTGTGTCACATGGTATTCCCTCCATCGCTGCTACTGTCTCTGCCGCTGATGTGAAGAAATTCAAGCAACTTGACTCTCAAGCGAAGAATATCATCTGTGGCCATCTGAGCGAAGGTCAATATGATAGAGTGAGTGCTTTGGGCACAACTAAGCTTATGTGGGATAGGCTGTCCAAAGTCAATGAAGGAATTTCAACTCAGCGTGAATCTCGTGTTGATGTTCTTCGCAATATCTTCAATCGCTTCAAGAGGCTTGACAATGAAAGCTGCCAAGATACCTTTGATCGCCTCACTGACATCTCAAATGAATTGCAAGCACTCGGAGCTCGAGACATCACTGACCATGAAGTTGTGAAGAAACTGCTAAGATCTCTTGATCCATCATTTGATACACTGGTTCTCATGATTCAAGAAAGAGGAGACTATAAGATGCTTGATCCTGCTGATATACTTGAAAGACTCAATACTCATGAATTCCAACAGGAAGAAAAGAGAGATCTGTATGGACCAAGCTACTCAAGACCTCGTGCGCTGAAGGCCAAAGCAATTTCCTCATCTGAAGATGAAGACTCGGATTGCAACATTGGTGATCCTGAAGAACTTGCACAGGAGCTTGCAATGCTCGTGAGGAAATTCCATAAATTTACAAGGCGTGGCAAGTTTGGTAAATCTTCAAGAAGAGATATGAGGAAATCAGAATCTTCATCTAAAGACTACAAGAAAAGAACCTGCCACAAATGCAAGGAATCTGGTCACTATATTGTTGTTTGTCCTCGCTGGGTGAAAGAATCAAAGAAGAAGAAATATAAGGATGAAAGTTTTGATGACTCAAAGAAAAAGAAGAAATATTCAAAATCCTCATCCTCAAAGTCCTCCTCGCACAAGAAGACTAGTTTCAGAAAGGCTCGGGCCCTCATTGGCAAGGAATTGGATTCTGAGGAAGAATCTGAGGAATGTGATGAAGAGGAAGTTTCTGAAGAAGACTCAGAGTCTCGTGTGGCAAGTCTTGCACTGGCTACCACATTCGTCAGCAAGTCAATCTTCAACCTTCCTTGCCAACCTATTGCTTCATGCTGATGACTTCGCTCCAACCTATTGCTTCATGGCAAAAGGTTCAAAGGTAACGAATGACACTTCCTCCTGTGACTCAAGTAACTGTGAACCTGATGATTATAAAAAACCCAGTTACAGTAAACTTGCCAACATTGCAACTAAACAACAAAGTGCCATTGAAAAGCTTCAAAAACTGCTAGACAAAAGCGATGACCTGTTGAATGATGAAATGAATCGTACTCAAATCCTCACTTAATATGTGAAAAGTCTTCAGTCTTGATTTGATAGTCTTCAATATCATTATGGCAGACTCTTGGCTGATCATGAGAAACGTTCCTATGAATTTCTTCAAAGGAAACTTGATCTTGAAAAGTTGAAGATGTTTCATGATGATCTTCAAATTGAAAACGATTCATTGCTTGCTCAACAGATTAGTGCCACTCAGGTTGAATTTACTCCACCATGTCTCAAATGCATAGAGCGTGAAATGACCAATTCTTTACTAGAATCATCAAATGCTTCTATTGCTACAAATTCTTCAACTGCTCATGTGGCATTGAAAGTGCGTTATATCGACTAGAGGGGGGTGAATAGGCGATTTTTAGAATTTCATCACTGAGGAAATTCCTTTTGAGGAAATTCCTTACTAATGAATAACGTGCAACGAAAATGGTGCAGGATCACAGGTGCAAAGATTACAACAACAGTTTACTTGATGAAGATTATGAAAATCGGTTAGCATAGTATGCATGCACAAAATAAGCAGCTGAAGATTAACTGGTATGAAGAATTTGAGGCTGAGGAAATTCAAAGAAAGTCTTCAGCAAATTCTTCAAACAATGACAATGAAAGTCTTGAACATACAATATTGAGGAATTCAAAGAATTGAAGAAATAGAACCCGTGTCACAATGAAGGCAGTTGTTGATGACCCAGTTCGAACTATTGTGATAGTCGTACGTCTGGTTTGGAGCGGCTTGGTATTGAAACCAAAAGACACACAGTCCCGGGACACATAGTCCCTACCGTATTCTCCTTGACCTAAGGACACACAGTCCTCGCCCAATACTCGTGGTAAGTCTTCAGGGCAGACTTCCAAACCCTCACAAACTCGGTCACCCGTCGATCCACAATTGACAGCTGGATGCTCTAGACCATGACGCCTAACCGTCTGGATGATGCACAGTCCTCAAAGGTAAAAGGCTTCAGTTCCACACAGGAACAACTTCTTCAGTGATGCTCAATCACTTGGTTTTTGGTTTGTGGTTTGGTGTTTGGGGTATTTCCTCATCGATGATTTACTCTCAAAGACTCTGAGGAATTTGGGTTGCTCTAAATGACAAGTGTCAGTTTCTCGCGGAGCAGCCAACCAGCTAGTGGTTGTGGGGGGGGCGACTATTTATAGCCTAGGAGCATCCCGACATGATTTGACATAAATGCCCTTAAATATTATGACCGTTGGTGTGGATAAGATCGGTGAGGTGGCACGAATCGTGGCAACGGTCGGAACTCTCAACTGTGAGAGTCCTCATTTCTCTCATATTCCTCACTTGAGGCTTTCGTAGGTTTAGGCTTGGGTTGAGCATCATGAGGAAATTCATAACGTAGTATTACCTCGACCCCCTTTAACAGTACGGTGTTCCTATGACTCAAGAGTGAAGAAAATGAAACAGAAAGAATAACCTTCACGCTTCAAAGTCTTCAGACTGATTTTCTTCAGGACACACCGAATTCCTCATCTTCAATATCTTCATGAGGAATATCAATTTCATCGCAATTTCTTCGCGATCAAAGTCTCCAGCATCAGACCAATTTCGTCAGCCGAAGACATACGTTTTTAGGCGGTCGATATTCATCATATAACTCAAACTCCTCAGCGACTTATAGAGCATGTGTACAATTACAAACATATTAGTTACTTAACCTATAAGTCTTGAAACCACCAAATCACTAAGGGCACTGGACGCACTTACAATCTCCCCCCTTTTGGTGGTTGATGACAATTAGGTTAAGTTTTCAACGGGGATAAAAATATGAAGTGTAAATACTGAGTTTGTGGAATTTGAAATCAGGATACTCAAAGACTCCCCATGAAGATGTGCATGTTTTGAGGAAATTGCTTTTCACAGCAAATGCACATTGATGATTTATATCATGGAGATCTCCACCTGTATCTTGTAAATCATGCATACATTTTACATATAAAATGAGGAATTTGAGAATGCATGAGGAGAAATGGTATCTGACGAATTTCAGCATGCCTGCATTAATATATTTGGAGGAATAAGCATGCGAATAAAAACGTTCAAAAGAGTCAGAATACCATCGGGCTTAAGTTACAACTCATTGCATAAAACACTTCAGAAGAACGAAGAGTTTGTTACTAAATAAAGTTCATAAGCCCCAAAATATATCCCGCGTGAAGACTAACTGAGATTTCTCCCCCTTTGTCATCAAGTGACGAAAAGGGACAAAGCTGAGGACTAACGCCCCATGAAGACTTTCACTTCTTGGCTGATGAAGAGGCGTGAGGATTCTTGGCGACATGCTTCTTCCTTGGACCAGATGCAGTGCCTTCTCGTTCTTCATCAAACTCTAAAGTGCGAAATGAAGAAAAAGAACTGTCCTCAAGGTCAAGAACTGGAATTGGTTTGAATTTCTTCTTGGGAGGCCACGACCAGTCGAAGTCCTGAGTAAACTCCAATTCCTCAAGTTCCTCTTGAGTCTTCAGATGAGCCAAGGTGGCCCAGGTACGGTCAAACACCTCATGAAGATAATAGTGATTTTTCCTCACTTCTTTCCGAGTCTCGTTGAGGGTTTTCACAATGGCACTGAATTGATGTTTGACCCATTTGTGATTGTGATCGACCTTCTCATGAAGACTAAGGAGTAGTTGTCTGTTATTCATCACTCTTGGGGCAGCAAGGCTTGGTGGATCTTGGGTAGCAGTGTCATTATATGAAGAATATGATTCTGCTTCACGAAACTGGCCATCAAGGGGCCGATTTCCTTCATCAATGACAGATTTTCCTTTGCCTTCAACAGGCTCAAATGTCTTCTTGATGACTCGGATAGGCGGCAAATATCCTATGTGATTAGGAAAATCAGCATGGTAGTTGATGCCTGAACTGCTTCTGATGAATCTCATGATCCACGGAGCATAAATCTTCAGGTCAAAAGGCGAAAGTGCCATGGATGAAGTCATGAAGGTTTATTGGTATGCCATGGATGATATTGAAAAGGATATTCTTCATGATGACTACAACATCTTCTTCATCATCATGGCCTTTGATAGGATTCTGTATACTGTGAGTGGTTCATACTTCAAGTATTGAACGAGAAAGCAAGTCCTAGGAGGTTGGTCCTTGGCAAAAGGCTTCATGAGGACTTTCATCAGTATGTTGGGAAGCTCCCGTTCCTCATACATCAGCATTGCATTTTCTGAGGGAATTGAGACTGGAAGCGCTCGAAGCAATTCAGTGGCAGGCGCTTTGTAGTGCGTGTGCTGAGTCATCCAGTCCAACACCCAAGTGTTGACAGCCTTAGGGTCTCGAGAGATGTGCAGGGTGGCATAGAATTGAAGAATGATGTCGCAGTTCCAGTCGCCAATGCTAGTGGAGAGAGGCAGCAGTCCAGCTTCATGAAGAACATTGAGGACTGGAGTGAAGCAAGGAATTTCTTCCATGTTACAGTGAGAAATATGCTTGTGCTGAAATATTTTGTTCCTCCCACACAACATAGAGGCATAGTAGTTGAGCTGATTCCTCGTCCAAAACTTTCGGTGCGTGATGCGAAGCTTATCATAAGGATTTGCGCCAGTTAAGTACATTCGTTCTTCATAAAATGCTTCCTTTTGAAACTTTGGCTTTTTTGAAAAAGGTTGATTTTGCTGCGGTTGAATATTATGTTGCTGTTCTTGAGGAGGAGCTACTATCATTGTTGTTTCTGTGTTGACCACAACAATAGCAGTTTCGGTATTTGGGGCATGAGCATTTTCTTCATTCTGACCTTTTTCTTCAGGTTGAGGATTTTCCTCAGCTTGAGGAATTTGCTTGGTGGAGGAGGCAGTTGTAGCATTGGTCGCTGCATTATCTTCAGCTGATGCAGCTGATTCTTGAGCAGATTCCTCATGGAAGGTCTTCCCATCAAATCCTGTGAGGATTTCTATTGCAGCAGGAGTAGGAGGGATTCGGGTTGACCTTGGTGAGCTATGAGTTTCTTCCCATAAGTCCTCACGAATAACTGGAGTGGTGCACCCAGTTTCATCATCACCCACAATTTCATCAGGGGTCTTTTGAGGAATGGAGGGTTGAGGAATGTCATCAATTTGTATTTCCTCATCCATGATTTCTTCAGCTTCAACATCTTCCATTTCCTCATCATCTTCAGGAATGACATAGTCGACTCCGAAGGGAACCAGTGAGTAGGATGGAGCTACATTCAGAGGCGTAGCATCCACATGGGCAGTTGAAGACTCTGTCAGAGTGACCTTCGGGCACTTGGCCTCTGAGGATTCTGAGGTCATTGAAGATTTTCTCTTCTTTGCTTCTTTCCCAGCAGCTTTTGTCTTTTCACGTCTTATGCAGACGGAATCATATTCTTCACCTTTGAGGGTTGAGGTGAAGGAATAGTTTCTTCAGGAGCTGGTGCAGACACAGTCCTGGCAGTTTCCCCAGCTAAAGCATTTTCTTCAGCTGGAGCAGATTCTTCAGGTGGAGTATCTTGAGGAATTTCCTCAGCAGTAGGTTCATGAGCTTCATCTTCTTCAGTCAGCTGAACCGTGTAGCTAGACTTAGGTAGCTTTTGCTGCATAGGAGGAGCACCTTTCTTATTGTATTCATCAACTGCATCTATTGCAAACTTGATGAAATTCACCTTGGCACTTTGCCGATCAGATAGGCTTGTGTACTTATCTCTCGAGGTTTTCAGTTCAGCCTGAGTTGAAACAAGAGCTTCAGACGTCTGATTGAGGAGATTCTGCTTGAGAAATTTCTCCTTCTTCAGTTTAGGAGCCTTTGCTTGCTTGGCTTGCTGTTCTTTCCATTTTTCCTCATTCATGAATGTGGCAACCATGCGACTGACACGAGGGGGAAGCTTCAAGTCATCAATGGGTGTGTTTGGATTTTCATACCAGAGATTGATGAAGTCCAGCAGAACCTTGGGGTCCATGGCAAGAGGAATAGAGCTGCCTGAGGCTTGTGCAACTCGTTCCTGCTTGTTTCTGATGATTGCTTGAAGAGTTTCATCATCAAATTCCTCACTTCCTTCTGATGCAGAAGGAACGTTGAAGACTTTGCTAGGACTGGGCCTGATACCCCTTACAACAGTCATTTTAGTCTTTAAAAGAGGCGGTGAAGACTTTGTAGCAGAGCTCATGGCAGATGGCACTGAGGAACTGGAATGAGCAGGCTGATGCTTAACTATCTGCTTTTATTGAGGCTGTGAGGACTGTGGTGTTGTTCAAGGTTTTGGCACTGGTGCAGCCTTCTGAGGCAATTGCTCTTTTGACACTGAGGCCTTTGGTTTCTTTGGTACAGTCTTCTTCTGAGGAATAGCTGTAACAGAGGCTTCAGCAGCTGAAGAGGTGGCAGCACTGGCAGCAGCAGCACAGTCCTCATTGGATTTCTTCACTGCTGCTTCTGCATTCTTGTGTAGCTTAGACAAATGTTTGTCTTTTTGATCAGGGTAGTTCTCAATAATTTCAACACTTGAGGTATGAGGAGCTTGTTGATCACCCTGAGGAGGCCTCTTGCCAGGTGGCTTGAGGGAAAATTTCTTCGCATATTTTGGAGATACATAGCGGTATTTCTTCCACTCCTTAGCCCACTTGCGTTCAATTTTCTGAAGCCTTATCTTGCGCTTCGCCATGGTTTCTTTGCCATGTATTTCCTCATCAGGAGTGCAGTAGTCCGCATATATTTCTTCAGGAATATAAACTGCACTATTCTGTTCAAGCTTCTTTCCTCCCTTTTTCTTTCTGTCATCTTCCATTTTCTTCAACTAAGGCTTTTGCTGAGGAATATGTAGTCTTGAAGATTCTGATGATACTGGTAAAGTTTCTTCGAGGAACGCTGCAAATGAGTTAAGTTGATGAGAACCTAGTGATTCATCAGCTAACATTTTGTACCTATGAATATAGTATGGGTGCGAGGAATTTGGAGAGGTCATATGCATTCTCAGATTTGAAGAAATTGAAAGTTTTAGAAGTTGAGGAATTTGACTAGTGGGTTGAGGAATTTGACTAAGCATTCTGATCTTGGGTTCCAGAGTTGAGCAAATTCGAGAATTTACACAATTGAGGAATCTCGTGAAGAATTTGAGTGGCTTAGTGAAATTCATCAAGTGTTTGAGGAATGAGTGTGCGTGGCTGACAGACACTCTGAGGAAACACACATTTCGCGAATCTAAAGTGAAATAATAGATCAACACAGGAAGTAGAATAATATTTTAATTACCCTAAGCGAAGAACACGAAGAACATGAGTAGTAAAAGAGAGAAGCTCTTCGGTTCAGATCTTTTGCGCCCTGACTTGGCGGGAGGAGTCAGCTATGGTGGTGGCGGAGGAAGAGATTCCGCTTCTGGCGTGAGTTCAGCGACGGCGAGGGCGAGGCAGTGAAGCTGTTCCTCACCCGCGACGAGATTGCTAGCGCGGCGCTAGGGTTGAGCTCGAGCGGAGAGAAGACGAGAGGACGAAGAGTTTAAACTGAGGGGGTAAGGGCCTATTTATAGCTGAGGTGAAAAACTATTCGGCCGAATCTTTTGGACCGAACTGCCCTTGCCCATTCGTCTCCGCACGATATGTGGAGCCCATGATTAAAGCGATGGAGATCGTGCTTATCCTTTCGTGGGAAGTGGGTCCAATTACTGTGCAATGTTATAAAATTCATTTTTGAAGATTTGAGGATTTCGCTGCAAAGTCCTCAACTGACAAGGACACAATGAGGATTTTGAACAAGTTTCAATTAGAATGCATATGAAGAAATGAATAGACTAGTTTGAGTATAGCATAGAGGGGAGTTGGATCCGATCACATTCACTTAGATGAAATATCAAATTGAAGACACAGCTATAAGTGAATGCTGTTGAGGACTTTGAAGTCTCAGTCTATATATATATATATATATATATATATATATATATATATATATATATATATATATATATCTAGGCAAATGAAAATCATCAAACGTTTTTGAAGATTTTCAAGATTTTGAGAATCTTGAGGATTTTGTGACAAATCGTCAGGTTGATGAATTTCAACTTTGAAGAAAAACAACTTGAAGAGTTTCAAAATTGGGTGTTGGCATGGCCCACCGTATAAGAATGATGATTTCACGCACCGCGTATAATTTGTAATAGGGCCCTAAGAACGAAATTCTTCATTAATTTCCTCACACTAAGAGTGATATTCTTCATCGATTGAAGAAAATAGATTCTTCGTGTGTTGCACATCTAAGTCATCAATTTTGCATAAGTGTTAGGATGTGTGCATGTTTTCACAAAACATTTGAAGACTCTAAGATATTTAGCTAACACCTCAACTTGCAAAACCTTTTCTCATCCAAGGGCTTAGTGCAAATATCTGCTAGTTGATCGTCAGTCTTCACATGGTCGATGATGCCATTGCCCTTGAGGACATGGTCCCAAAGAAAATGATGACGAATCTGGATGTGCTTAGTCTTCGAGTGTTGTACTGGGTTGTATGCGATTTTGATTGCACTCTCATTGTCGTAGTAGAGAGGCACAATCTTCATGTTGATGTCGTAGTCTTTGAGGGTTTGCTTCATCCATAGCGATTGAGCACAGCAGGATCCGGCAGCAATATACTCAGCTTCGGTAGTGGAGAGAAACACAGTTTTTCTTCTTTAAGGACCAGCAGACTAATGATCTTCCGAGGATATGACAAATGCCGGATATTGACCTGTGATCCATACGGTCACCAGCATAGTCAGAATCAGAATATCCCACGAGATGAAGATTTGAGCCCTTGGGGTACCATAATCCTAGTGTTGGTGTGTGAGCTAAGTGTCGAAGAATATGCTTCACAGCCTTATGGTGTGATTCCTTCGATTTTGCTTGAAAACGAGCACACATGCAAACACTAAGCATTATATACGTAGATACAATAAAGAGCGAATCATCGAGCGATATACGTGCTGATCAAAATCTTTACCAGTTTCTTCAGTGTAGAGATGGCCGTTGGTAGGCATGAGAGTCTTGGCGCCTTTGCATTCATGCATGTCGAATTTCCTTAGAACATCCTTGAGTTATTTATCCTGTGATATGAAGATGCCATTGCGTTGTTGACGAATTTGAATACCTAAGAAGAATTTCAGCTCCCCCATCATAGACATCTGATATTCTTCACTCATCATGTAAGCAAATTCATCACTGTAACGTTTGTCAGTACATCCAAAGATAATGTCATCGACATATATTTGGCACACAAATAGCTCATTATCATAGGATTTATTGAAAAGAGTTGGATCCAGTGAACCATGTTTGAAGCCTTTATTCATGAGGAATTCCTTCAATGGATCATACCACGCCCGAGGGGCTTGCTTGAGGCCATAGAGTGCCTTTTGAGTCTGAAAACTTTGTGTGGATGCTTCACATCCTCATAACCTGGGGGCTGAGCAACATATACTTCTTCCTCAAGCTTACCATTGAAGAATTCACTTTCCACATCCATTTCATATAGAGTAATGTTATGATGATTAGCATAAGCAAGTAGAATTCGAATAGCTTCAAGTCTAGCAACAGGTGCAAAAGTTTCATCAAAATCAACTCCTTCAACCTGTGTGTAGCCTTGGGCTACAAGTCGTGCCTTATTCCTCACCACTTGACCATCCTCATCTTGCTTGTTTCAGAAAATCCACTTGGTGCCGATGATATTGTGCTTGCGAGGATCTGGTCGTTTGACGAGTTCCGACACATCATTTAGCTTGAATTGAAGAAGTTCATCTTGCATGGCTTGAATCCACTCAGGTTCCATGAAAGCTTCAGCAACTTTTGAGGGTTCTATGATAGACACAAAGGAGGAATACCCACAAAAGTTAACTAAGTGTGAAGCTTTTGAGCAAGTGAGGGGACCTGGCGCATTGATGTCACCGAGGATTTTGTCAAGTTCTACTTCATTTGCAATCCTTGGATGAGCTGGTTGAGGATTTTGTCTGGGCTGAGGAATTTGCTCTGGAGAAATTTCCTCAGGAGCACCTTCTTGAATTTCATCAGTGCTCGGGACGATTTCTTCAGCAATTTTCTCAGTAGGAACAATGTATTCAGTAGCTTTGAACTTGATTGCTTCCTCGGGAGATAATTTGTCTGTCACAGGAGGCAATTGCTCTCTTTGCGAGCCACTAGTTTCATCGAACCACACATCTACAGTTTCAACAACCTTAGTATGATAGGTGTTGAAGACTCTATAGGTGTGCGAGTCCTTTCCGTAACCAAGCATAAAACCCTCATGTGCTTTAGGTGCAAATGTTGAGCTATGGTGAGGATCACTAATCCAGCATCTTCAACCGAAGACTTCGAAATAACTTACATTGGGTTTCTTGTCACTGAGGAGTTCATATGAGGTTTTCTTAAGGAATTTGTGAAGATATACCCTGTTGATGATTTGGCAAGCAGTGTTGATTGCTTCAGGCCAGAAATGATGAGGAGTATGATATTCTTCAAGCATAGTCCATGCCATTTCAACTAGAGTCTTGTTCTTGCGTTCAGCAACGCCATTCTGTTGAGGAGTATACGGAGCAGATAATTCGTGAGTAATACCAAGTTCATCAAGACCAGTGTTTTTAAATTCTGTCCCATTATCACTCCTCATGTGTTTGATCTTGACGCCGAAGTTTGTTGAGGCCCTTGAGGAACATCGTTTGAAGACTTCCCGCAGTTCAGTTTTATACAGAATGATGTGTATCCAAGTATAGAGAGAATAGTCATCAACAATGACAAAGCCATATAAGGATGTTGCATTGGTTAGAGTAGAATAATGAGTAGGTCCAAACAGATCCATGTGAAGCAATTCAAACGGACGAGTAGTAGTCATGATATTCTCCGAAGGGTGTTTGGATCTGGTTATTTTTCCAGATTCACAAGCACCGCAGAGATGGTCCTTGAGGAATTTGACGGATTCGATGCCAATGACATGCTTCTTCTTCGCCAGCGTGTGCAAATTCCTCATGCCTGCATGACCCAGAGTCGATGCCATAGCCAGCCTTCTGAGGTTTTTGCTAGTAAGCATGTGGCTGGTTGAGGACCTGTGAAAACATCAAAAATGTACAAATCTCCTCTCCTAAAGCCTTCGAAGACTTTGGATCTGCTAGATTCGATGATGACTACACATCTATATTTTCCAAAGATAACAACCATATCAAGATCACAAAGCATTGAGACTGACATGAGGTTAAACCCAAGGTATTCAACAAGCATCACCTTGTCCATGTGCCTATCCTTGGAAATAGCCACTTTGCCAAGTCCCAATACATTGCTTTTACCTTTGTCAGCAGAAGTGATTTGCTTCAGTCGTGATGGAGTCACTGGCATATTCATCAGCACGCTTCTATCACTAGTCATGTGGTTTGTGCAACCACTATCAAGTACCCACTCAGTACTCTTAGGTTTGTCATCCTGCAGATGAATAAGTACAGCTTACCATCTCATATGCTTCAGAGTTGAAGAATATGATATCAATTACATCAGATGGGAATTTCATCATAAACAGTAAATTTGAGGACGTGTGAAATGTTATCATTTCATCAATTTTAGCTTGCGTCCAATCAAGCATTTTCCTCAGGTCTCCAGCAAATTCTTTACATGATGATTTTCATCTGGAAACCTGATCCGCAGAAGTGATTAGTTCAAATTCTTCACCACCCACATTTGAAGGGATGGCAAAGAGTTCATCATCCTGCGTGCACCATATGAGAAAGGAGGCATTGAAGCTAATGCACTTCTCTTTATAGTAGGGGGGTTAGAGTACTCAAAATAATAGGAGTGAAATTCTTTGAGTATTTATGAGCGTAATGATTTGAGGTATAATACTCATATTCATATTCCTTGTAATTTCCCTGCATACCAGAATCATTAGCATGAGTACGAGCATAGTTTTGACCAGTTGAGGATTTTGATCCTCTTGAAGACTTTGGTCCACGTGAGGAATTTGATATGGGGTTCAGGTTCTTCATAGGTGGTGTCATGAGGACATTCACCTGAAGATTTTCCAAGCAACTTTTGGGGACCCAGATTTTCCTCAGGGGTGGTCCATTCCTGCAGTTAGTTCCAACATATCGAGCAAATACTTCACCAGATTGATTTTTGAACAGTTTATAGTTGGAGTCAAATGACTCATCTGAGGAATAGGATAATTCACATGCAAAGCCTGTTAGATTGGATGGATCAACAGGAGGTCCTTTAGCAGCAACCCATGAAGTTTTGGGATACTGCTTAGGTTTCCAGTATGATCCATCAACATTCAATTTCCTTTCGAAGGCAATTCTTTCTTTCCTTGGGTTCCTATTCAAAATCTGCTTTTTGAGCACATCGCAAAGGGTTTGATACCCTTTGAGACTTTTGTACATGCCTGTCACATACAATTGCTTCAGACCTGCATTTTCGTCACTAACATTTGTGGTTTCCTCAAGTGAGGAATTTGTAAGCCACTCAAATTCTTCCTCAAACACTTGATGAATTTGTAAACCACACTCATTCCTCAAACACTTGATGAATTTCACTAAGCCACTCAAATTCTTCGTGAGATTCCTCAGTTGTGTAAATTTTCGAATCTGCACAACTCTGGAACCCAAGATTAGAATGCTTAGTCAAATTCCTGAACCCACGGATCAAATTCCTCAACTACAAAAAATTCAATTTCTTAAAATCTAAGAACGCATATGACCTCTCCAAATTCTTCGCACCTATACTCTGTTCACACGTACAAAATGTCAGCTGATGAATCACTAGGCTCTCATCAACTTAACTCATTTGCACCATTCCTCGAAGAAACTTTACCTGTGTCATCAGAATCTTCAAGAGTTCATATTCCTCAGCGACAGCCTCAGTTGAAGAAAATGGAGGCTGACCGGAAGCAGAAGGGAGGAAAGAAGCTTGAAGAGAACACAACTTTTGAAATTCCTGAAGACATATACGCTGACTACTGCACTCCTGATGAGAAAATTCATGGCAAAGAAACCATGGCAAAGCGCAAGATAAGGCTTCAGAAAATTGAACGCAGGTGGGTTAAGGAGTGGAAGGAGTACATATATGTTACTCCTAAGTATGCAAAGAAATTCTCCCTCAAGCCACCTTGCAAGAGGCCTCCTCAGAGTGATCAACAAGATGCTCATCCCTCAAGCATTGAAACTATTGAGGATTACCCTGATGAGAAAGAAAAATATTTGTGTAAGTTACAGAAGAAGGCAGAAGCAGCTGTGAAGATATTCAATGATGACTGTGCTGCTGCAGCCACCGTCGCCACCTCTTCAGTTGCTGAGGCCTCTACTACAGCTATTCCTCAGAAGAAGACTGTGCTGAAGAAACCCAAAATCTCAGTGGCAAAAGAGCAAATGCATGAGAAGGCTCCAACAGTGGCAAAATCTTCAACATCACCACAGTCTTCACAACCTAAACAGAAGCAGCTCATTAAGCATCAGCCTGCTCAATCAAGTTCACCGGTACCGTCTGCCACGAGCTCTCCCACAAAGTCTTTACCACCTTTGTTGAAGACTAAAATGGCTGATGGAAGAGGCATTAGGCCAAGTCCTAGCAAAGTTATCAACGCTCCTTCTACATCAGAAGGAAGTGAAGAATTTGATGAGGAGACTCTTCAAGCTATCATGAGAAACAAGCAGGAACGAGTTGCTCAAGCCTCAGGCAGCTCCATTCCTCTTGCCATGGACCCAAAGGTTTTGCTGGATTTCATTGACCTCTGGTATCAAGATCCAAACACTCCTATTGATGACTTAAAGCTTCCCCCTGGTGTAAGCCACATGATAGCAACTTTCATCAATGAGGCAAAATGGAAAGAACAGCAAGCCAAGCAAGCAAAGGCTCCTAAACTCAAGAAGGAGAAATTCCTCAAGCAGAATCTCCTCAAGTTGACGCCTGAATCACTTGTATCAACTCAGGCTGAACTTAAAACCTTGACAGATAAGTACACAAGTCTATCTGACCGTCAAGGTGTCATGGTGAATTTCATCAAGGCTGCAACAACTGCAGTTGATGAATACAACAAGAGAACTGCTCCTCCCATGTAGCAAAAGCCACTTCAGTCTAGCTACACTGTTAAGGTGACACAGGAAGATGAAACTGATGAATCAGCTACCGAGGAAATTCCTCAAGATATTCCAGCTGATGAAACTGCTCCAGCTGAAGAAACCGATACTACTGAAGACACTGCTCCAGCTGAAGAAACTGCCAGGACTGAATCTGCACCAGTTCCCAATGAAACCATTCCTTCACCACAACCCTCAAAAGTGAAGAAGATGATTCCGTCTGCAACAGATGTAAAGAAGACTAAAGCTGCTGAGAAAGAAGCAAAGAAGAGAAAAGCTTCAATGACCTCAGAAACCTCAGAGGCCAAGCGCCAAGAGGTCACTCAGTCAGAGTCTTCAACTGCCCCGGTGGACGCTACTCCTATGAATGTAGCTCCATCTTACTTGATCCTTCCCTTCGGTGTTGACTATGTCATTCCTGAAGAAGATGAAGAAATCATGGACGAGGAAATATTGATTGACGATATTCCTCAGTCCACCATTCCTCCAAAGACCTCTGAAGAACGAGTGGATGATGATGAAATTGGGTGCAGCACTCCAATGATTCATGATGACTTATGGGAAGAAACTCATCTTCGCTCACCGAGGTCAACTCGAATTCCTCCTACTCCCGCTACAACAGAAATCCTCACGTGTTTTCATGGGAAAACCTTTCGTGAGGAATCTGCTCAAGAATCAGCTTCATCAGTTGAAGAAAATGCAGCAAAAATACTGGAACTGCCTCCTCCAACAAGCAAACTCCTCAAGCTAAGGAAAATCCTCAAACTGAAGAAAATGCTCCTACCCCAAACACTGAAACTGCTATTGTTGTGGTAAACACAGAAACAACAATGATATTGGCTCGTCCTCAAGAACACCAGCATAATCTTCAACCACAACAGAATCAGCCTTTCTCCAAAAGGCCAAAGTTTCAAAAGGAGGCATTCTATGAAGAACACATGTACTTTATTGGCAAGAATCCATATGATAAGATTCACATCAGGCACATGAAGTTTTGGACAAGGAACCAACTCAACTATTATGCCTCAGTGTTGTGTGGAAGAAACAAGATATTTCAACACAAACCTATTCCTCACTGTGATATGGAGGAAATACCTTGCTTTACTCCAGTCCTTAACGTTCTTCACGAAGCTGGATTACTGCCTTTTTGCATTGACATAGGCGACTGGAACAGTGACATCATTCTTAAGTTCTACACCACTCTGCGCATCTCTGGCGACCCAAAGGATGTCAACACTTGGGTTTTGGATTGGATGACTCAACGCACGTACTATAAAGCATTTTCCACTGAATTGCTTCGAGCTCTTCCAATCTCAATTCCCTCACGGGATGCAGTGCTGATGTATGATGAACGTGAGCTGCCCAACAGACTGATGGAAGTACTCATGAAGCCTTTAGACAAGGACCAACCTCCAAGGACTCGCTTTCTGGTACAAGACTTGAAGTATGAACCAAGAACAGTCTACATAATCTTGTCCAATGTCATTGCTCCTATAAAAGGGGATGATGATGAAGAAGATGTCATAGGCATCATGAAGAATATCCTTTTCAATGTCATCCCTGGCATACCAATGAATCTTCATGCTTTCTTCTTGAGGACTTTGGCTGATAATGCATTGTCGCCTTTTGAAATGAAGATTTATGCACCGTGGATCATGAGATTCATCAGAAAGAGGTCAGGCATCAACTACCATGCTGATTTTCTGAATCACATCGGATATCTGCCGCCAATCAGAGTCATCAAGAAATCATTTGAGCCCGTTGAAGGCAAAGGCAAATCTGTGATTGATGAAGGAAATCTGCCCCTTGATGGCCAGTTTCGCCAAGCAGGGTCATATTCTTCATATGATGACACTGCTACCCAAGACCCACCAAGCCCAACTGCCCCAAAGTGATGAATAACAGAGAGCTACTCCTCAGTCTTCATCATAAGGTCGATCGTAATCACAAATGGGTTAAACGTCAATTCAGTGCCATTGTGAAAACCCTCAGCGAAACTCAGAACGCAGTGAAGAAAATCACTATTATCTTCATGAGTTGTTTGACCGAACCTGGGCCACCTTGGCTCATATGAAGACTCAAGAGGAACTTGAGGAATTGGAGTTTACTCAAGACTACGACTGGTCGTGGCCTCCCAAGAAGAAATTCAAGCCAATTCCAGTTCGTGACTTGGAGGACAGTTCTTTTTCTTCATTCCGCAATGCTGAGTCATATGAAGAACCAGAAGACACTGCAACTGGTCCAAGGAAGAAGCCTGTCTCCAAAAATACTCACGCCTCTTCATCAGCCAAGAAGTGAAATTCTTCAAAGGGAGTTATTGTTGGAAATATGCGCTAGAGGCAATGATAAGTAGTTATTATTATATTTCCTGTTTAAAGATAATCGTTTATTATTCATATTATAATTGTATTGAATGAAAACATAGATACATGTGTGGATACATAGACAAAACAATGTCCCTAGCAAGCCTCTAGTTGGTGGCCAGTTGATCAATGATAGTCAAGGTTTTCTGACTATATGCAAGTGTTGTCACTTGATAACTGTATCACATCATTAGGAGAATCATGTGATGGACTAGACCCAAACTATGGACGTAGCATATTGATCGTGTCGTTTTATTGCTATTGTTTTCTGCGTGTCAAGTATTTGTTCCTGTGACCATGAGATCATATAATTCACTGCTACCAGAGGAATAACTTGTGTGCATCAAACGTCGCAACATAACTGGGTGACTATAAAGGTGCTCTACAGGTATTTCCGAAGGTGACCGTTCAGTTAGTATGGATCAAGACTAGGATTTTTCACTCCATGTGACGGAGAGGTATCTTGGGGCCCACTCGGTAATACAACATCACACCCAAGCCTTGCAAGCAATGTGACTAATGTAACTCACGGGGTCTTGTATTACGGAACGAGTAAAGAGACTTGCCGGTAACGAGATTGAAATAGGTATGCGGATATCGACGATCGAATATCCGTCAAGTAACATACCGAAGGACAAAGGGAATGACATACGGGATTATATGAATCCCTGACACTGAGGTTCAACCGATAAGATCTTTGGAGAATATGTAGGATCCAATATGGGCATCTAGGTCCTGCTATTGCATATTGACCGAGGAGTGCCTCGGGTCATGTCTACATAGTTCTCGAACTCGCAGGGTCTGCACACTCAAGGTGCAATGATGTTTTAGTATACTTGAGTTATATGTGTGGTTACCGAATGTTGTTCGGAGTCCCGGATAAGATCATAGACGTCATGAGGTTTTCCGGAATGGTCTGGAAACGAAGATTGATATATAGGATGGTTCCATTTGGTCACCAGAAAGTTTCGGGCAATTCCGGCAGTGTACCGGGAGTGATGAATGGGTTCCGGGTGTTCACCGGGAAGGGCTCACCCACCCGGGAGTTAGACCAAGGCCCTAGGGTGATGCACCAAGTCCCTAGTGGGCTGGTGGAGTCATCCCAAGAGGGCTATGGCGCCACATAAGAAAATACCAAATGAAAAAGAAAAATAAAAGGAAAGAGGGAGGTGGGAAGGAAGTGGAGGACTCCTCCTTCCCAAACCGAATTGGATGAGGAGTCCTGCTCCTCCTGGCGTCCGACGCACCTTGAGGCCTTGTGCCTCAAGGTTAGCCCCTCCCCCTCCCTCCTATATATAGTGGTGGTTTAGGGCTTTTTGAGACACAAATTTGCCACGTGCAACTCAAGGCTATTCCACATAGTTTTACCTCTAGATCGGATTTCTGCAGAGCTCGGGCGGAGCCCTACATGAGTAGATCGTCACCACCACCGGAGCGTCGTCACGCTGCCGGAGAACTCATTTACTTCTCCGTCTTGCTTGCTGGATCAAGAAGGCCAAGATCATCATCGAGCTATGCGTGTGCTGAACACGGAGGTGCCGTCCGTTCGTCGGTAGATCGGAACGGATCGTGGGACGGATCGCGAGACGGTTCTAGGGACGTGAAGACGTTCCACGACATCAACCGCGTTTCTTCACGCTTCTCGCTGTGCGATCTACAAGGGTAGGTAGATCTAATCTCCACTCGTAGATGGACATCACCATGATAGGTCTTCGCGTGCGTAGGATTTTTTTGTTTCCCATGCAACATTCTCCAACAGTGGCATCATGAGCTACGTTCATGCGTAGATGTTATCTCGAGTAGAACACAAAAGGTTTTTTGGACGGTTATATTCGATTTGCTGCCCTCCTTAGTCTTTTCTCGATCCGGCGGTATTGTTGGATTGAAGCGGCCCGGACCGACATAACTCGTACGCTTATGAGAGACTAGTTTCATCGATTGACATGCAACCTCGTTGCATAAAGATGACTGGCGGGTGTCGGTTTCTCCAACTTCAGTTGAATTGGTTTTGACCGAGGCGGTCCTTAGAGAGGTTAAATAGCAATTTGCACATCTCCATTGTGGTTTTTGCGTAAGTAAGATGGGATCATACTTGATACCCATAGCAGCCACGTAAAACATGCAACAACAAATTAGAGGACGTCTAACTTGTTTTTGCAGGGTATGCTTGTGATATGATATGGCCAATGACGTGATGTGATATATTGGATGTATGAGATGATCATGTTGTAATAGTTAATATCGACTTGCACGTCGTTGCTAGGGCAACCGACAAGAGCCATAGGGTTATCTTTAAACTAACGTTTGTGTTTGCAGATGCGTTTACTATATTGCTAGGTCATAGCTTTAGTAGTGATAGCATAGATAACACGACAACCTCGATGGTGACACGTTGATGGAGATCATGGTGTGGCGACAGTGACAAGAAGATCATGCCGATGCTTTGGTGATGGAGATCAAGAAGCACAAGATGATGGCCATATCATGTCACTTATGAATTGCATCTGATTTTTAATCCTTTTATGCACCTTATTTTTCTTAGAACGACGGTAGCATTATAAGGTGATCTCTCACTAAAATTTCAAGATGAAATTGTGTTCTCCCCGACTGTGCACCGTTGCGACAGTTCGTCGTTTCAAGACACCACGTGATGATCGGGTGTGATAGACTCAACGTTCACATACAACGGGTGCAAAACAGTTGCACACGCGGAACACTCGAGTTAAACTTGACGAGCCTAGCATGTGCAGACATGGCCTCGGAACACATGAGACCGAAAGGTCGAGCATGAATCGTATAGTTGATATGATTAGCATAGGTATGCTTACCATTGAAACTATGCTCAACTCACGTGATGATCGGACTTGAGTTAGTGAATTTGGATCAGGTACCACTCAAATGACTAGAGAGATGTACTTTTTGAGTGGGAGTTTAGCAGGTAATTTGATTAGTTAAACTCTAATTATCTTGAACATAGTCTAAGTCCACTTTGCAATATTTGTGCTGTAGAACAATGGCTCACGCGATAGTCACCCTGAATTTTAATACGTTCCTAGAGAAAGCTAAGTTGAAAGATGATGGAAGCAACTTTGTAGACTCGACTCGTAATCTTAAGTTGCTCCTGCAAGCTAGGAAGAAGTATTATGTACTTAATGCTGCACTAGGAGATGAACCACCCGCTACGGCTGGCCAAGATGTTAAGAACGCTTGGTTAACACGTAAGGAGGACTACTCAGTAGTTAAATGTGTAGTCATGTATGGCTTAGAGCTGGGACTTCAACATCTCTTTGAGAGTCATGGGGCACATGAGATGTTCTAGGAGTTGAAGTTTATCTTTTAGAAGAACGCTCGGATCGAGAGGTATGAGACCTCCGATAAATTATATGCTTGCAAGATGGAGGAGAATTCGTCTGTCAGTGAACATGTGCTCCAAATGTCTGGGTACTTAAACCGTTTGGCTGAGCTGGGGATTGAACTCCCGCAAGAAGCTATCAGTGACAGAATTCTTCAATCACTGCCGCCAAGCTACAAGAGCTTTGTGTTGAACTATAACATGCAAGGGATGAACAAGTCACCCGGCGAGTTATTCGCGATGCTGGAAGTCGCAGAGTCAGAACTCCGGAAAGAGCATCAAGTGTTGATGGTCAATAAGACCACTAGTTTCAAGAGAAACGACAAAGGCAAGAAGGGTTACTCCAAGAAGAGCGGCAAGCCTGCTGCCAATCCGATGAAGAAACCCAAGGCTGGAACTAAGCCTGAAACAGAGTGTTATTATTGCAAGGGACTGGGTCACTGGAAGCGCAACTGCCCCAAGTATTTGGCTGACAAGAAGGCGGCCAAGGAAAAATAAGGTATATTCGATATACATGTTATTGATGTGTACTTAACCAACTCTCGTAGTATTGCTTGGGTATTCGATACCGGTTCTGTTGCTCATATTTGCAACTCGAAACAGGAACTGCGGAATAAACGAAGGTTGGTGAAAGATGAAGTGACGATGCGCGTGGGAAATGGTTCCATGGTTGATGCAATCGCCGTCGGCACAGTTTCACTTCAGTTACCATCAGGATTAGTTATGAACTTAAATAATTGTTATTTAGTGCCTGCGTTAAGCATGAACATTATATCTCGATCTTGTTTATTGCGAGCCGGTTACTCCTTTAAGTCAGAGAATAATGGTTGTTCTATTTCTATGAGTAATATGTTTTATGGTCATGCACCCAATGTGAGAGGATTGTTCATATTGAATCTTGATAGCGATGATACACATATACATAACATTGAGACCAAAAGAGTTAGACTTAACAATGATAGCGCCATGTTTTTGTATAACTGCCGCTTAGGTCATATTGGTGTAAAGTGCATGAAGAAACTCCATTCCGATGGACTTTTGGAGTCACTTGACTTTGATTCACTTGACACGTTCGAACCATGCCTCATGTGCAAGATGACTAAGACTCCGTTCTCTGGAACAATGGAGCGTGCAAGTGACTTGTTGGAAATCATACATACCGATGTGTGCGGTCTGATGAGTGTGGAGGCGTGCGGCGGATATCGTTATTTTCTCACCCTCACTGAAGATTTGAGTAGATATGGACATGTCTACTTGATGAAGCACAAGTATGAAACGTTTGAGAAGTTCAAGCAATTTCAGAGTGAAGTTGAAAATCATCGTAACAAGAAGATAAAGTTCCTACGATCTGATCATGGGGGTGAATATCTGAGTTTCGAGTTTGGTGCTCACTTAAGACAATGTGGAATTGTTTCACAGTTAACACCGCCTGGAACACCACAGCGTAATGGTGTGTCCGAATGTCGTAATCGTACTTTGTTAGAAATGGTGCGATCTATGATGTCTCTTACCGATTTGCTGTTATCGTTTTGGGGTTATGCATTAGAGACAGCTGCATTCACTATAAATAGGGCACCATCAAAATCCGTTGAGACGACACCATACGAACTGTGGTATGGAAAAAGACCGAAGTTGTTGTTTCTTAAAGTTTGGGGATGTGATGCTTATGTCAAAAAGCTTCAGCGTGAAAAGCTGGAACCCAAAGCGGAAAAGTGCGTCTTCATAGGTTTCCCAAAGAAGACAGTTGGGTACACCTTCCATCTCAAATCCGAGGGCAAAGTGTTTGTTGCTAAAAACAGAGCTTTTCTTGAGAAGGAGTTTCTCTCGAAAGAATTGAGTGGGAGGAAGATAGAACTTGATGAGGTTGTCGAACTTCTAATCCCTCTAGATGGTGGCGCAGGGTAAGGGGAAACCCTTGTCATTGCAACGCCGGTTGAGGAGGAAGTTGATGATGATGATCATGTAACTTCGGATGAAGTTCCTATCGGACCTCGCAGGTCGACAAGATCACGTACTGCTCCTGAGTGGTACGGTAATCCTGTCTTATCAATTATGTTGTTAGACAACAATGAACCTGCGAATTATGAAGAAGCAATGGCGGGCCCGAATTCCAACAAATGGCTGGAGGCCATGAAGTTCGAGATAGGATCTATGTACGAAAACTAAGTGTGGACTTTGGAAGTACTACCTGAAGGCTGCAAGGCTATTCATAAGAAATGGATCTTTAAGAAGAAGACATACACAGACGGTAATGTGGCCGTTTATAAAGATCCACTTATGGCAAAGGGTTTTTCATAAGTTCAAGGAGTTGACTACGATGATACATTCTCACCGGTAGCGATGCTTAAGTCCGTCCGAATCATGTTAGCAATAGCTTCATTTTTCAATTATGAAATCTAGCAGATGGATGTCAAAACGGCGTTCCTTCATGGTTTTCTTAAGGAAGAGTTGTATACGATGCAACCCGAAGGTTTTGTCGATGCAAAGAATGCAAACAAAGTATGCAAGCTCCAGCGATCCATTTATGGACTGGTGCACGCATCTCGTAGTTGGAATAAGCGCTTTGATGAGGTGATCAAAGCATTTGGGTTTATACAAGTGGTTGGAGAATCTTGTATTTACAAGAAAGTGAGTTGGAGCTCTGTGGCATTTCTAATATTATATGTGGATGACATATTGCTGATTGGAAACAACGTGGAGTTTTTGGAGAGCGTAAAGGATTACTTGAATAAAAGTTTCTCTATGAAGGACCTAGGAGAAGGTGCTTACATTCTAGGCATTAAGATCTATAGGGATAGATCGAGACGCCTGATAGGACTTTCACAAAGCACATACCTTGATAAAGTTTTGAAGAAGTTCAAAATAGATCAGTCCAAGAAAGGGTTCTTGCCAGTGTTACAAGGTATAAAATTGAGTAAGACTCAGTGCGAGCAACTGCGGAAGATAGAGAACAAATGAGTTCCGTCCCCTATGCTTTAGCCATAGGATCTATCATGTATGCAATGTTGTGCACTAGACCAGACGTCAACTTGGCCATAAGTATGGCAGGCAGGTTTCAGAGTAATCCAGGAGTGGATCACTGTACGGCGGTCAAGAATATTCTGAAGTACCTGAAAAAGACTAAGGAAATGTTTCTCGTTTATGGAGGTGATGAAGAGCTCGTCGTAAAGGGTTACGTCGACGCAAGCTTTGACACCAATCCGAATGACTCTAAGTCGCAAACCGGATACGTACTTATTATTAATGGGGGTGCAGTAAGCTGGTGCAGTTCCAAGCAAAGCGTCGTAGCAGATTCTACATGTGAATCGGAGTACATGGCTGCCTCGGAGGCAACAAAGGAGGGTGTATGGATGAATCAGTTCATGATGAATCTTGAAGTTCTACCAAGCGCACTAAATCCAATAACTATGTTCTGTGACAACACTGGTGCCATTGCCTTGGCAAAGGAACCAAGGTTTCACAAGAAGACTGGACACATCAAACGACGCTTCAACATCATCCGCGACTACGTCGAAGGAGAGGACGTGAATATTTTCAAAGTGCACACAGATCTGAATGTAGCAGACCAGCTGACTAAACCTCTTCCACGGGCAAAACATGATCAACACCAGAACTGTATGGGTGTTCGATTTATTACAATGTAAATCGCATGGCGATGTGAGGACTAGATTATTGACTCTAGTGCAAGTGGGAGACTGTTGGAAATATGCCCTAGAGGCAATGATAAATAGTTATTACTATATTTCCTGTTTAAAGATAATCGTTTATTATCCATGCTATAATTGTATTGAATGAAAACATAGATACATGTGTGGATACATAGACAAAACAATGTCCCTAGCAAGCCTCTAGTTGGTTGGCCAGTTGATCAATGATAGTCAAGGTTTTCTGAGTATATGCAAGTGTTGTCACTTGATAACAGGATCACATCATTAGGAGAATCATGTGATGGACTAGACCCAAACTATGAACGTAGCATATTGATCGTGTCATTTTTTTGCTATTGTTTTCTGCGTGTCAAGTATTTGTTCCTATGACCATGAGATCATATAACTCACTGGCACCGGAGGAATACCTTGTGTGCATAGAACGTCGCAACGTAACTGGGTGACTATAAAGGTGCTCTACAGGTATTTCCGAAGGTGTCCGTTGAGTTAGTATGGGTCAAGAGTGGGATTTGTCACTCCGTGTGACAGAGAGGTATCTCGGGGCCCACTCGGTAATACAACATCACACACAAGCCTTGCAAGCAATGTGACTAAGTGAAAGTCACGGGATCTTGTATTACTTAACGAGTAAAGAGACTTGTCGGTAATGAGATTGAAATAGATATATGGATACCAATGATCAAATCTCGGGCAAGTAACATATCGAAGGACAAAGGAATGACATACGGGATTATATGAATCCTTCACACTGAGGTTCAACCGATAAGATGTTCGGAGAATTTGTAGGATCCAATAGGGGCATCCAGGTCCCGCTATTGGATATTGACCGAGGAGTGCCTCAGGTCATGTCCACATAGTTCTCGAACCCGCATGGTCTGCACACTTAAGGTTCGATGATGTTTTAGTATAGTTGATTTATACGTGTTGTTACTGAATGTTGTTCGGAGTCCCGGATGAGATCACGGATGTCACGAGGGTTTCTGGAATGGTCCGGAAACGAAGATTGATATATAGGATGGTTTCATTTGGTCACCGGAAAGTTTCGGGCAATTCCGGCAGTGTACCGGGAGTGACGAATGGGTTACGGGTGTTCACCGGGAGGGGCCCACCCACCCGGGAGTGAGCCCAAGGCCCTAGAGTGGCGCACCAAGTCCCTAGTGGGTTGGTGGAGTCAGCCCAAGAGGGCTGTGGCGCCACATAAGAAAATACCAAAGGAAAAAAGAAAAATAAAAGGAAAGAGGGAGGTGGGAAGGAAGAGGAGACTCCCCCTTCCCAAACCGAATTGGAGGAGGAGTCCACCTCTTCCTGGCGGCCGACGCACCTTGAGACCTTGTGCCACAAGGCTAGCCCCTCCCCCTCCCTCCTATATATAGTGGTGGTTTAGGGCTTTTTGAGAGACAACTTTGCCACGTGCAACTAAGGCTATTCCACATAGTTTTACCTCTAGATCGGATTTCTGCGGAGCTCGGGCGGAGCCCTGCAGGAGTAGATCGTCACCACCACCGGAGCACTGTCACGCTGCCGAAGAACTCATCTACTTCTCCGTCTTTCTTGCTGGATCAAGAAGGCCGAGATCACCATCGAGCTGTACGTGTGCTGAATGCGGAGGTGTCCTCCGTTCGGCGCTAGATCTTAACGAATCGTGGGACGGATCACGAGACGGTTCGTGGGACGGTTCGGGGGACGTGAAGACGTTCCACTACATCAACCTCTTTTCTTAACGATTCTCGTTGTGCGATCTACAAGGGTACGTAGATCTAATCTCCACTCGTAGATGGACATCACCATGATAGGTCTTTGTGTGCGTAGGAATTTTTTTGTTTCCCATGCAACGTTCTCCAACAGTTAGTCCTCAGTTTTGTCCCTTTTCTTCACTTGATGACAAAGGGGGAGAAATTTGAGAGTTAGTCTTCAAGCGGGATCTGTTTTGGGGCTTATAAACATTATTAAGTTACAAACTATTGGTTCTTCTGAGTATTTTAATGTAATGAGTTGTAACTTAAGCCCGATGGTGCTCTGACTCATTTGAACGTTTTTCTTCGCATGCTTCTTCTTCAAAGTCTATTAATGCACGCATGCTAAAATTCGTCATACACCATTTTTCATCATGCATTTTCAAATTCCTCATATTATATGTCAAATGTATGTATGATTTACAAGATACACGGGGAGATCTCCATGATATAAATCATCATTGTGCATCTGCTATGCAAAGAAAATTCCTCAAAATATGCACATCTTCAGGGGAGTCTCTCAGTATCTCGATTTCAAATTCCTCAAACTCAATACTTACATTTCATATTATTATCCCTGTTGAAAACTTAACCTAGTTGTCATCAACCACCAAAAAGGGGGAGATTGTAAGTGCATCCACTGCCCTTAGTGATTTTGGTGGTTTGAAGACTTATAGGTTAAGTGACTAATATGTTTGTAAGTGTACACAGACTCTATAAGTCACTGAGGAGTTTGAGTTATACGATGAATATCGACTCCTAAAAATGAATGTCTTCAGCTGAAGAATTTGGTCTTACCCTGGAGACTTTGATCGTGAAGAAATTGCGATGAAATTGATATTCCTCATTGAAATATTGAAGATGAGGAATTCAATGTGTCCTCAAGAAAAATAGTTCGAAGACTTTGAAGCATGAAGATTTATTATTTCCGTTTCATTTTCTTTACTCTTGAGTCATAGGAACACCGTACTGTTAATGGGGGTCGAAGTAATACTACGGAATGAATTCCCTCATGATGCTCAACCCAAGCGTAAGACCTACAAAAGTCTCAAGTGAGCAATATGAGAAAAATGAGGACTTTCACAGTTGAAAGTTCCGACCATTGCCGCGACACGCGCCACCTCACTGATCTTATCCACACCAACAGTCACATTATTTAAGGGCATTTATGTCAAATCATGTCGGGATGCTCCCAGGCTATAAATAGCCACCCCCACAACCACTAGCTGGTTGGCTGCTCCGAGAGAAACTGACACTTGTCATTTAGAGCAACCCAAATTCCTCAGAGTCTTCGAGAGTAAATCATCAAGTGAGGAATATCCCAAACACCAAACCACAAACCAAAAACCAAGTGATTGAGCATCACTGAAGAATTTGTTCCTGTGTGGAACTAAAGCCTTTTACCTTTGAGGACTGTGCATCCTCCAGACGGTTAGGCGTCATGGTCTAGAGCATCCAACAGTCAATTGTGGATCGTCGGGTGACCAAGTTTGTGAGGGTTTGGAAGTCTGCCCTGAAGACTTACCACAAGCATTGGGCGAGGACTGTGTGTCCTTAGCTCAAGGAGAATACGGTATGGACTGTGTATCCCAGGGCTGTGTGTCTTTTGGTTTCAATACCAAGCCGCTCCAAACCAAACGTACAACTGTGACAACAGTTGGAACTGGGTCATCAATAACTATCTTCATCGTGACTCGGGTTCTATTTCTTCAACTATTTCAATTCCTCAATATTGTATGTTGAAGACTTTCATTGTCACTGTTTGAAGAATTTGTTGAAGACTTTCATTGAATTTCCTCCACCTCAAATTCTTCATACCAGTTAATCTTAACTTGCTTATTATGTACCTGCATACTATGCAAACCGATTCTTATAATCTTCACCAAGAAATCTGCTGTAGTAGTCTTTGCACTTCTGATCATGTGCTATTTCTGCTGCACGTAATTCATCATTGCGGAATTTCCTCACAAGGAATTTCCTCAGCGATGAAATTCTAAAAATTGCCTATTCACCCCTCTCTAGTCGATATAACACACTTTCACCACTACAATTGTAGTTTCTGGATTCACCACAACAATTGCAGTCTCAGCATTTGGAGTAGGAGCATATTCTTCAGTTTGAGCATTTTCTTCGTTTTGATGAACTTGCTTATTTGAGGAGGCAGTTTTAGTTTTTCAAGCTGCTTTTTCTTCAGCTGATGTAGCAAATTCTTGTGATGATTCTGCATGAATGCTCTTTTCATCAGAGCCGTTGAGAATCTCAGTGGCAGCTGGAGTTTGAGGGATTTGAGTTGTCCTTGGTGAGTTTGGATGTGTCTCTTCCGAGAACTCATCATGGATTACAGGAGTGTTGCATCCAATTTCTTCATCACCCTCCTTTTCTTCAGTAGTCATCGGAGGTGTTTTGATTTGAGGAATATCATCAATTTGTATTTCCTCATCCATCGGTGTGGATGCACGTGAGCGGGTGCCTTCCATTTCATCATCCTCTTCGGGAATGACATAGTCCTCATCGAAAAGAACAATCATGTACGATGGTGCTACATTGAGAGGAGTAGCATCCACGGGGGTGATGAGGATTCTGAAGGCATAATCTTCAGACGTTTGGCTTCTGACGATTTTCAAGCCATTGAAGCTTTTCTCTTTTTAGCTTCTTTTTCAGCCGCTTTGGTTTTTTTCATGTCTGATGCACACGGAGTCACTTTCTTCACCTTTGAGGATTTTGGTGAAGGAGCAATTTCATCACGCGCTGTTTTATCAGTGTCAGGCCTGGTAGATTCATTAGCTGAAATATTCTGAGGAATATCTTCAGCAGCTAGTTCTTCATCTTCATCTTCCTCAGGCGATTCAACTGTGTAGCTCGGCTGAGGTTTTGTTTGCCGCGGTGATGCGTCCATTCTGATATTGTATTCATCAACTGCAGTAGTAGCAGCATTGAAGAATTTCTCTTTGACCCCTTGACGATCAGCATGAAGACTTGTATACTTGTCCGTGAGGGTTTTGAGTTCAGCCTGAGTTGAAACGAGTACTTCAGGCGACAAGTTGAGGAGATTTTGCTTCAGGAATGTCTCCTTTTTTACTTTAGCATCCCTGGCTTGCTTGGCTTGCTGCTCTTTCCATTTAGCTTCATTGATGAAAGCAGCAACCATATGGCTTACACCAGGGGGAAGCTTCAAATCATCAATTAGTGTGTTTGGATCTTCATACCAGAGGTCAATGAAGTCCAGCAATACCTTCAGGTCCATTGCAAGAGGATGGAACTGCCAGAGGCTTGTGCAACACGTTCATGTTCGTTTCTGATAATGGCTTGGAGTGTTTCTTCATCAAATTCTTCACTTCCTTATGATGTAGAAGGAATGTTGATGATTTTGCTAGGACTGGGTTGGTGCCTCTACCAGCAGTCATCTTAGTCTTCAAAAGACTTGGTGAAGATTTTGAGGCGGAGCCAGTAGCACATGGCACAGAGGAACTAGGTTGTTCAGATTGAATCTTACTGAGCTGCTTTTGCGGAGGAGTTGCGGACTGTTTTGCAGTTGAGGATTTTGCCGTCGTTGCAACTTTCTGAGGAAATTGCTCTTTTGACACAACAGTTGAAGCTTCTGGTGTCTTCAATAGAGTCTTCTTCTAAGGAATTGCAGTAGCGGAGGCCTCAGCAGCTGAAGAAGTAGCAGTAGCAGCAGAATCCTCATTGAATTTCTTCACAACATCTTTTGCCTTTTTCTGTAACTTAGACAAGTATTTGTCTTTCTCATCAGGATAATCCTCAATAGTGGCTACACTTGAGGGATGAGCTGCTTGTTGATTTCCATGTGGCGGCCTTTTGCATGGAGGTTTGAGGGCAAACTTGTTTGCATATTTTGGAGTCACATATTTGTACTCCTTCCACCCTTTTGCCCACCCACGCTCAATCTTAAGAAGCCTAATCTTGCGCTTCGCCATGGTCTCTTTACCATGTATTTCTTCATCAGGTGTACAATAGTCGGCATATATTTCTTCAGGGAACTCAAAAGCAGTATTCCGCTCTAGTTTCTTGCCACCTTTCTATTTCCGGTCTTCTTCCATTTTCTTCAGCCAAGGTTTTTGCTGAGGAATTTGAATTCTTGATGATTCTAAAGACACACATAAGGTTTCTTCCAGAAATGCTGCAAATGAGTTAAGTTGATGAGAACCTAGAGATTCATCAACTGACATTTTGTACCTGTGAACAGAGTATAGGTGCGAAGAATTTGGAGAGGTCATATGCATTCTGAGATTTGAGGAAATTGATTTTTTTAAAATTGAGGAATTTGACCTGTGAGTTGAGGAATTTGACAAAGCCTTCTGATCTTGGGTTTGAGAGTTGTGCAGATTCGAAAATATCCACAATTGAGGAATCTCGTGAAGAATTTTAGTAACTTAGTGAAATTCATCAAGTGTTCTAGGCATGAGTGTGCATAGCTGAGGAAATTTCTGAGGAAAACTGATTTCACGAATCTAATGTGAAATAAAATATCAACAGGGGCAGTAAAATAAGATTGTAGTTACCCTGTGCGAAGAACACGATGAACTGAGGCAGTAAAAAGAAGAAGTTCTTCGGTTCAGATCTTCAGTGCCCTAACTTGGCAACTGATAACAACTATGACGGCAGCGGAGGAGGATAATTCGATGTCGGCGTGAGTCCGGCGACGACGAAGGCGAGGTAGTGAAGCTCTTCCTCACCGGCGGCGAAGATGTTAGCAGCAGCGCTAGGGTTCGAGCTCGAGTAGAGAAGACGAGAGGGAAAGAAGAGTTTCGACTGAGGGGGGGGGGTAAGGGGGTATTTATAGCTTAGGTGAAAAACTGTTTGGGCCGAAACTTTTGGACCGAACTGCCCTTGCCCTTTCATCTCGGCTTGACACGTGGTGCCCACGATTGAAGCGGTGGAGATCGTGGTTATGTGAACGTGAGTAGTGGGTGCGGTTACTGTTGCAACTGTTAGAAATTTGAATTTTGAGGATTTCGTTACAAAGTCCTCAACTGACAAGGATTCAGTGAGGATTATGAACAAGTGTTAAATAGAACGCATATGAAAAATTGAGAATAGACTGGATTGAGCTTAGCATAGAGGGGAGTCAGGTCCGATCACATTCACTTAGATGAAATATCAAATTGAAGACTGAGCTATAAGTGAATGTTGTTGAGGACATTAAAAACTCATGATATATATATATATATATATATATATATATATATATATATATATATATACTCAAAGGAAAATCATCAAAAATGTTAAAGAATTAGAAGATTTTTGAAGATTTGAAAATATGAGGATTTTGTGACAAAGTCTGAGATTGAAGAATTTCAACTTTGAAGAAAAACAGCTTGAAGAATTTCAAAGTTGGGTCGTGGCATGACCCACCGTATAAGAATGATGATTTCAGGCGTCGCATACAATTGTCGTAGGGCCCTGATAACCAAATTCTTCATTGAATTCTTCAAACTTAGAGTGATTTTCTTCATTGGTTGAGGAAATTCGTTACTTTGTGTGTTGCACATCCAACTCATCAATTTTGCATAAGTGTTAGGATGTGTGCAAGTTTACAAGACATTCAAAGATTCTAGGATATTTAGCTCACACCGCAACTTGCAAAACCTTCTCTCGTCCAAGGGCTTTGTGAAAATATCTGCTACTTGATCATCAGTCTTCACATGGTCGATGATGATATTGCCCTTGAGGACATGATCACGAAGAAAATGATGACGAATCTGGATGTGCTTGGTCTTCGAGTGTTGTACTGGGTTGTAGGCGATCTTGATTGCACTCTCATTGTCGAAGTAGAGGGGCACATTCTTCATGTTGATGTTGTAGTCTTTGAGGGTTTGCTTCATCCATAGAAGTTGAGCACAGCAAGATCCAGCAACAATGTACTCGGCTTCGGCAGTGGAGAGTGATACATAGTTCTGATTCTTTGAGGACCAGCAAACTAGTGATCTTCCAAGGAAATGGCATGTGCCTGATGTTGACTTGCGATCCACACGGTCACTAGCATAATCAGAATCAGAATATCCAATAAGGTGAAGATTTGAGCCCTTGGGGTACCATAATCCTAGTGTTGGTGTGTGAGCTAAGTATCGAAGAATGTGTTTCACAGCCTTATGGTGTGATTCCTTCGGTTTTTCTTGAAAACGAGCACACATGCAAACACTAAGAATAATATCTGGCCTAGATGCACATAGGTACAATAAAGAGCCAATCATAGAGCGATATACCTGCTGATCGAAATATTTACCATTTTCGTGAGTGGAGAGGTGGCCATTGGTAGGCATAGGAATCTTGACACCTTTGCATTCATGCATGTTGAATTTCCTCAGAACGTCCTTGGGGTATTTCTCCTAAGATATGAAGATGCCATTGCGTTGTTGACGAATTTGCAGACCTAAGAAGAATTTCAGCTCCCCCATCATAGACATTTCATATTCTTCACTAATCATGTAGGCAAATTCATCACTGTAACATTTGGCAATACAACCAAAAGTAATGTCGTCGGCATATATTTCGCACACAAATAGTTCATTGTCATAGGATTTTGTGAAAAGAGTAGGATCAAGTGAACCAGGTTTGAAGCCTTTCTTCATGAGGAATTCCTTCAATGTATCATTCCACGCCCGAGGGGCTTGCTTGAGGCGATAGAGTGCCTTTTTGAGTCTGAAGACTTTGTCTGGATGCTTCGGATCTTCAAAACCTGGGGGCTGAGCAACATATACTGCTTCCTCAAGCTTACCATTGAGGAATTCACTTTTCACATCCATTTGATATAGAGTAATCTTGTGATGATTAGCATAAGCAAGTACTATTTGAATAACTTCAAGTCTAGAAACAAGTGCAAACGTTTCATCGAAGTCAATTCCTTCAACCTGTGTGTAGCCTTGGGCTACAAGCCATGCCTTATTCCTCACTACCTGACCATCCTCATCTTGCTTATTTCGGTAGATCCACTTGGTGCCGATGATATTGTGCTTGCGAGGATCTGGTCGTTCGACGAGTTCCCACAGGTCATTTAGCTTGAACTGAAGAAGTTCATCTTGCATGGCTTGAATCTACTCAGGTTCCATTAAGGCTTCATCAACTTTTGAGGGTTCTGTGATAGACACAAATGAGTAATAAAAGTTAACTAACTGTTAAGCTTTTGAGCGAGTGAGAGGACCTGGCGCATTGATGCCATCGAGGATTTTGACAAGTTCTACTTCATTTGCAATCCTCGGATGACCTGGTTGATGACTTTGGTTGGGCTGAGGAATTTGATCTGTAGCATTTTCCTTAGGTGCGCCAGTTTGAATTTCCTTAGTGTTGGGGACGACTTCTTCAACAAGGGGTTGTTCCTCAGTAGGAATGATATCTTCAGTTGCCTTGAGCTTGATGGCTTCCTTAGGAGGTAATTTATCTGGCATAGGAGGCAGTTTCTCTCTTTGCAAGCCATTAGTTTCATCGAACCACACGTCTATAGTTTCAACAACGTTGTTGTGATAGGTGTTGAAGACTGTGTAGGTGTGAGAGTTCTTTCCGTAACCAAGCATAAAACCCTCATGTGCTTTAGCTCCAAACTTTGAGCTATGGTGAGGATCTCTAATCCAGCATTTTGCATCGAAGACTTTGAAATAACTTACATTGGGTTTCTTGTCAGTGAGGAGTTCATATGGGGTTTTATTAAGGAATTTGTGAAGATATACCCTGTTGATGATGTGGCAATCAATGTTGATTGCTTCAGGACAGAAACGACGAGGAGTGTGATATTCTTCAAGCATAGTCCGTGCCATTTCAACCTGAGTCCCGTTCTTGCGCTCAACGACGCCATTCTATTGAGGAGTATAAGGAGCAGATAATTCGTGAGTAATACCAAGTTCATCAAGATAATAATCAAGATCAGTGTTTTTGAATTTTGTCCCGTTATCAATCCTGATGTGTTTGATCTTGACGCCGAAGTTTGTTGAGGCCCTTGAGGAAAATCGTTTGAAGACTTCCTGAACTTCGGTTTTATACAGAATGATGTGTACCCAAGTATAGCGAGATTAGTCATCAATGATGACAAAGCCATATAAGGATGTTGCATTGGTTAGAGTAGCATAATGAGTAGGCCCATATAGATCCATGTGAAGCAATTCAAACGGACGAATAGTAGTTATGATAGTCTCCCAAGGGTGTTTGGATCTGGTTATTTTTCCAGATTCACAAGCACCGCAGAGGTGGTATTTGAGGAATTTGACGGATTAGATGCCAATGACATGCTTCTTCTTCACCAGTGTGTGCAAATTCCTCATGCCTGCATGACCCAGACGTCGATGCCATAGCTAGCCTTCTAAGGTTTTTGCTAGTAAGCATGTGGCTGGTTCAGGGCCTGTGGAAAAATCAACAATGTACAAATCTCCTCTCCTAAAGCCTTCGAAGACTTTGGATTTGTCAGATTCCATGATGACTACGCATCTCTATTTTCCAAAGATAACAACTATATCAAGATCACAATGCATTGAGACTGACATGAAGTTTAAACCAAGGGATTCGACAAGCATGACTTTGTCCATGTGCTTGTCCTTGGAGATAGCCACTTTGCCAAGTCCCAATACCTTGCTTTTAACTTTATCATCATAAGTGATTTGCTTCAGTGGTGATGGAGTTAGTGGCATATTCATCAACAAGCTTTTATCACCAGTCATGTGGTTTGTGCAACCACTGTCAAGAACCCACTTTGTATTCTTGGGTTTGTCATCCTGCAGATGAATTAGTACAACTTACCATCTCATATGGTTCAGACTTGAAGAATATGATATCAGTTTCATCAGATAAGAATTTCATCAAAAACAGTAAATTTGAGAATGCATGAAATGTTATCATTTCATCAATTTTAGCTTGCGTCCAAACAAGCAATTTCCTCAGGTCTCCAGCAAATTCTTTAGACGATGATTTTCATCTGGAGACCTGACTTGCAGAAGTGAGTAGTTCAATTTCTTCACCACCCACATCTGAAGGGGTGGCAAAGAGTTGATCATCCTGCGAGCACCATATGAGAAAGGGGGCATTGAAGCTAATGCACTTCTTTTCACAGTAGGGGGGTTAGAGTGCTGAAATGAGTAGGCAGAGAAATTCTTTGAGGAATTATGAACATAATGATTTGAGGAATAGCACTCACATTCATGTTTCCTGTAATTTCCCTGCATATCAGAAGCATTAGCACGATTCATTTCATCATTCAACAGATCATCGCTTCTATCTAGCAGTTTTTGAAGCTTTTCAATGACACTTTGTTTCTTAGTGGCAATGTTGGAAGTTTACAGTAACTGGGTTTTCGATAATCATCAGGTTCACAGTCACTAGAATCAGAGGAGGATGTATGGTTTGGTACTTTTAAACCATTTGCCATGAAGCAATAGGTTGAAGCAAAGTCATCAGCATTTTCATCAATGTAGATAGCGTGGTCATTTTCTTCAAGGTTTAAGATTGACTTGCTGATGAATGTGGTAGCCAATGCAAGACTTGCCACACCAGACTCTAAATCCTCTTCAGAACCTTCCTCTTCATCATAGTCCTCAGATTCTTCTTCAGAATCCATTTCCTTGACAATGAGTGCCCGAGCCTTTCTGAAACTGGTCTTCTTGTGGGGTGAGGACTTTGAGGATGAGGACTTTGAAAATTTCTTCTTTTTCTTCGAGTCATCAGAACTTTCATCCTTGTATTTCTTCTTCGTAGATTCCTTCACCCAAAGAGGACAATTAACAATCTAGTGACCAGATTTCTTGCATTTGTGGCAAGTTCTTTTCTTGTAATCCTGAGATGAAGATTCTAATTTCCTCATATCTCTGCTTGAAGATTTACCTAAGCGGCCATGCTTTGTGAACTTCTGGAATTTCCTCACGAGCATAGCAAGTTCCTGTCCCAGTTCTTCAGGGTCACCAATGTTGCAATATGAGTCTTCTTCTTCAGATGAGGAAATAGCCTTAGCCTTCAGCGCATGAGGTCTTGAGTAGCTTGGTCCATGTAGATCTCTCTTTTCTTGTTGTTGGAATTCATGAGTATCGAGTCTCTCGAGTATATCAGCAGGATCAAGCATTTTGTAGTCTCTTCGTTCTTGAATCATCAGAACGAGTGTGTCAAACGATGGATCAAGAGATCTTAGCAGTTTCTTCACAACTTCATGGTCAATGATGTCTCTAGCTCCGAGTGCTTGCAGTTCATTTGAGATATCAGTGAGGCGATCAAAGGTATCTTGGCAGCTTTCATTGTCAAGCCTCTTGAAGCAATTGAAGAGATTGTGAAGAACATCAACACGAGAGTCACGCTGTGTTGAGACTCCCTCGTTGACTTTGGACATCCTATCCTAGATAAGCTTAGCTGTGCCCAAAGACTCACTCTGCCAACAGACCTTTGCTCAGATGTCCACATATGATATTCTTTGCTTGTGAGTCAAGTTTCTTGAACTTCTTCACATCAGCGGCAGAGACAATAGCAGCTATGGAGGGAATACCATTTAACACAATATACCAGAGATCATTGTCAATAGACTGAAAATGCATGTGCATCTTGGTATTCTAGTAGGGAAAGTCCTTTCCTTCGACGGTAGGACATTCTGCAGTAACCTTGATCATACCTGCGGTTGACATAACTAAAACTCTAGGTGGTTAAACCAAAATCACATAGAACAACGAAGTACCTTGCTCTGATACCAATTGAAAGTGCGTTATATCGACTAGAGGGGGGTGAATAGGCGATTGATACGTCTCCAACTTATCTATAATTTTTGATGGTTCCATGCTATTATCTTGTCAACTTTGGATGTTTTATATGCATGAATATGCTATTTTATATCTTTTTTGGGATTAACCTATTAACTCAGTGCCAAGTGCCAGTTTTTGTTTTTTCCGTGTTTTTGACCATTTTCAGAGAAGACTATTAAACGGAGTCCAAACGGAATAAAACCCGCGGGATGAATTTTTCTATAACAGAAGATACGCAGGGGACATGAGAACCAAGGCAGATGACCCCGGGGGAGGTCACAAGCCCCCTAGCAGGCTTGTGGGCCCCACGTGGCTCCTTTTCCCTACTTCATTCGCCTATAAATTCTCTAAAAATCCAAAACCACCAGAGAGAGCCACGAAAATACTTTTCCGCTGCAAGCAAGCTTTTGTCTCCGCAAGATCCCATCTGGGGACCGTTTTGTTGCCCTGCCGGAGGGGGATTCAGACACGAAGGGCTTCTTCATCAACACCATTTCCTCTCCGATGATGCGTGAGTAGTTAACCACAGACCTTCGGGTCCATAGCTAGTAGCTAGATGGCTTCTTCTCTCCCTTGGATCTTCAATACAAAGTTATCCATGATCTTCATGGAGATCTATCCGATGTAACCTTCTTTTGTGGTGTGTTTGTCGAGATCCAATGAATAGTGGATCTATGATCAGATTATCTATGAATATTATTTGAGTCCTTGTAATTCTCTTCGAGTAATCCTTGTAATTCTCTTCGAGTTGTGGGTTTCGTTTGGCCAACTTGATCTATAATTCGTGCAATGGGAGAAGTGCTTGGTTTTGGGTTCATACCGTGCGGTTTCCTCACCTAGTGACAGAAGGGGTAGCGAGGCACGCATCGTGTTGTTGCCATCAAGGGTAAAAAGATGGGGTTTATATCTATTGCATGAATCTATCCCTCTACATCATGTCATCTTGCTTAAGGCGTTACTCTATTTGTTATGAACTCAATACACTAGATGCATGTTGGATAGCTGTCGATGTGTGGAGTAATAATAGTAGATGCAGAAAGTATCGGTCTACTTGTCTCGGACGTGATGCCTATATGTATGATCATTGCCTTAGATATCATCATGACTTTGGACGATTCTATCAATTGCTCGACAGTAATTCGTTCACCCACCATAATACTTGTTATCATGAGAGAAGCCTCTAGTGAACACTATGGCCCCCGGGTCTACTTCACATCCTATTTTCAGATCTACAAAATTACTTTGTTGCACTTTTCACCTTTCAGATCTCACCTTGCAAATAATCGTGAAGGGATTGACAACCCCTTTATAGCGTTGGGTGCAAATTTGTTTGTTTTTGCGCAGGTACATTGGTGCCTCATCTTGATTCTCCTACTGGATTGATACCTTGGTTCTCAAACTGAGGGAAATACTTATTGCTATTGTGCTGCATCACCCTTTCCTCTTCAAGGGAAAAAACAACGCAAGCTCAAGAGGTACCAGCGATTTTTAGAATTTCATCACTAAGGAAATTCCTTGGGAGGAAAGTCCTCAATGATGAATTAAGTGCAACACAAATAGCGCAGGATGAGGAGTGCAAAAACGACTACAAAAAATAAACGATGAAGTTTACGAGTTTTGGTTTGCACAGTTCGCAAGTACAGAGTAAGCAGGTGAAGATTAACTCAAGTGAAGAATTTGAGGTTGAGGAAATTCAGAGAAAGTCTTCACACAAATTCTTCAATCAACACAGATGATAGTCTTCAACTTGCAATTTGAGGAAATGAAAGAGTTGAAGAAATAGAACTTGTTGCTCGATGGAGACAAATGTTGATGACCCAGTTCCAACTATTGTGGCAGTTGTACATCTGGTTCAGAGCGGCTTGGTACTGAAACCAAAAGGACACACACAGTCCCTACCGTATTCTCCTTGAGGTAAGGACACACAGTCCTCATCCAACACTCGTGGTAAGTCTTCAGGGAAGACTTCCAAACCCTCACAAACTCGGCCACCCGGCGATCCACAATTGACTGCTGGATGCTCTAGATCATGACGCCTAACCGTCTGGAGGATGCACAGTCCTCAAAGGTAACAGGCTTCAGTTCCACACACGAACAACTTCTTCAGTGATGCTATGTCACTTGGTTTTGTCTTGGGGTTTGGTGTTTGGGGTATTTCCTCACTTGATGATTTTCTCTCGAGGACTCTGAGGAATTTGGGTTGCTCTAAATGACAAGTGTCAGTTTATCTCAGAGCAGCCAACCAGCAAGTGGTTGTGGGGGCAGCTATTTATAGCCTGGGAGCACCCCGACCTGATTTGACATAAATGCCCTTAAATAATGTGACCGTTGGGTGGATAAGATCAGTGAGGTCACGTGTGGCGCGGAAACTGTCGGAACTTTCAACTGTGAAAGTACTCATGTCTCTCGTATTCCTCACTTTGAGGCTTTGGTAGATTTAGGCTTGGGTTGAGCATCATGAGGAAAATCATTCCGTAGTTTTACCTCGACCCCCTTTAACAGTACGGTGTTCCTATGACACAAGAGTAAAGAAAATGAAACAGAAAGAGTAAAGCTTCATGCTTCAAAGTCTTCAGACTGTTTTCTTCGGGACACACATAATTCCTCATCTTCAATATCTTCATGAGGTATATCAATTTGATCGAAATTTCTTCGCGATCAAAGTCTTCAAGGAAAGACCAAAGTCTTCGACCGAAGACATACATTTTTAGGGGTCAATATTCATCGTATAACTCAAACTCCTCAGCGACTTATAGAGCCTGTGTACACTCACAAACATATTAGTCACTTAACCTATAAGTCTTCAAACCACCAAAATCACTAAGGGGCACTAGATGCACTTACAGTGTCCTCATGGCTAGTCGCAAATTGAAGCACTATTTTGAGGAACACCCAATTACTGTGGTCAGTTCAGCTCCTTTAGGAGACATCATCCAGAATCGGGAGGCTACTTGCCGAGTTGCTAAGTGGGTAATCAAGCTTGGACTGCACCATGTGAATTATGTGCCTCACACAACTATCAAGTCTCACACATTGGTGGACTTCATTCATGGTTGGACTGAATTGCAAGCACCCGAGGAGGAGCGGGATAACACATATTGGACGACCCACTTTGATTGGTCTAGACTATTGGAAGGCTCGGGGTTGGAGTTATCATATCTTCTCCACGAGGAGACAAATTTTGCTATGTTTTAGAGCTCATATCCCCTTGTACTAGCAATGCAGCTGAATATGAGGCCCCACTTCAAGGGCTCCGCATGGCTAAGGAAATAAACTTAAGTCGGGTCAGATGTTTGGGTGACTCAAATTTGGTTGCTCAGTAAGTATCTGGGACTTGGGATTCGAAGGACACCCCTTATGGCAGCTTATCAACATGCAATCACCATCATCGCATGTCATTTTTAGGGTTACCAGGTTGATCATATTGATCGCCGGCTCAACAAGGCCATGGATGCTCTCTCACTCTTAGGTTCTCAGTGTAAGTTTGTTCCTCCCAATGTGTTCCTCGATGTCCTTCATAGTCCTTCCGTCAAATTTCCATTAGAGGAAGATATTGCTATTCTTGACTCAGAGGCACAACTAGTAATGGCTCTTCACGCTATTCCTGATTGGACAATTCCCTATATGGCTTATCTGGCTCGTGGCGATATCCCACATGAGGAAATCATTACCCGAAAGATAATCAGACGTACCAAGTCCATGACTATTGTCAATGGCGAGTAACATCGGTGGTGTAGTGCTAGTGTGTTTCAACGTTATGTTTCCCCTACGGAAGGCGGTGAGATTCTCAATGAAATCCACGCAGGTGACTATGGTCATCATACCAGCTCAAGATCCCTCGTGGCCAAGGCTTTTCGGCACGGTTTTTATTGGCTTATAGCTCACGCAGATGCAGAAGACATTGTGCACAAGCGCGATGGTTGTCATAAATTTGCATGACACTCTCATGTGTTGTCTCAAGAATTACGGATGATCCAATCACTTGTCCGTTTGCAGTTTGGGGGTTAGACATGGTTATCCCGTGCAATCCGTCCAAGGATAAGAAGACCCACCTTTTGGTGGCGGTTGATAAGTTCACCAAGTGGGTTGAAGCAGAGCCAAATAGTAATTTTGATGCTGAGACAACGGTGAAGTTCTTGAAAAAACTGATTTTTTTTTCATTTTGGTTATCCACATAACATCATCTCAGATAATGCCACCAACTTAACCAAGGGAGCTGGAACAGTTCTGCCAACGTGAGCATATCAGGCTTGATTTAGCCTCAGTTTCCCATTCATAGTCTAATGGACAAGCCGAGCGAGCTAATCACGTGATATTACATGGAATCAAACCCAGATTTATGGTTCCTTTCAAACCAACCCCTGGGTGCTGGGTCAAGGAACTCCCCGTAGTCCTTTGGATCATACGAACTACTCCCAACAGGTCCACACATTGCAGGCCGTTTTTTGGTCTATGTCGCAGAAGTTGTTTTGCCAAATGATATCCGTCACTACTCCCCTAGGATTCCTGCATATGTCCGTGCAGATAATGAATAAGCTCTTCAAGAATCTCTAGATGCATTGGAGGAAGAATGCGGTCTTGCAGCGTCACGATCAGCTATCTATCAGTAAGACCTACGTCGCTATCATAGTCGTAGAGTTCACGGTCGAACTTTCCAGGAAGGTGGCTTAGTGCTTTGTTTGATTCATGACCAAACATGCATGCATAGGATTTCACCACCATGGGTTATGGCCCTTTTTCATCAGCAAGAACCTCAACAATGGGTCATATTATCTTGTCGAGACACTAGTTCCAGCTCATTCTACATACCTATGTATATATATTTATAGTAAATATAATAAAGCTGACATCCCCTCAACTTGGGGTCTCGGTCACTTTGTCTCAAAATTTGTGTATGAGCCTTTATTCCTTGATCATAGGTCACTTAGGGGCTTCCAACTCATCGACTTTAGCTGTTAACATCCCTCTTAACCCGACATATGCCATTACAAAAATTTGGTTATACATGTCTGTTTGCTTGATGCTACTCCGAAAAGGTAACTCGGTGCACTCTTGATAAGTCAATCGATGTTGACCATGAACTTGTCAATGTTAAAACACGAGCTTAAGTCAAGTGAGAGCCGACTTACAGAAAGCAAGGATAAACCATAGGCTATTACGCCAGCTTCATTCAAGCAAGACCCGAGCCTCAAAAGTCGGTCTTATGCCATGCCTCAAAGCCAGCTTAATCTTATGCAAATTTTTTATTTCTGTTGCAAAATATATACATATCTCTTCATATTATTATACTATTCTATTTTAGGGTCAACCATAGAAATTCGGGTTATTATTTTCAGCTTCTGAATATGATGGCATACCTGATCGCACCGCGTACAGTTTTTATCCTTAGTAGTTTTTAATTATATCTCCAATAACGGCACCATCTTATATTGCCAGCTTATGGTAAACTACAAAAATCGGCTCATTCATGAAGATCAAATAAACACAAACATATGCAAGCATCTTGTCACTTAAGAAGAGCCAACCCATTGCCTTCAGAGGATGTCAGTTCAAAAGTACTAAGTGCACAATAGATGACATATGTTTGCTGTGTATCCCCGGCAAGGTGCCAGAAATGCTTCTGATGTCCGTTATGCTACTGCACAAAAAACCTTCTAGTGGCGCCAGAAATGGGCACGTTGACGACACCAGGAATCCTTCTGCGTTGGTATTCCCTCGAAGCGGAGAGGATGATGTAGCATAGCGGAGGTAAGTATTTCCCTCAGTTTTGAGAACCAAGGTATCAATCCGGCGGAGGAGTATCTCAAGATCCTGCACAAACACAAAAACTTGCACCCAACGCTATGAAGGGGTTGTCAATCCCTTATAGATTGTTTGCCAAGTGAGAACTGAAAGCAACAAAGTAACAAAGCAAAGTAAAAGTGGAGTTGTAAACGATGGATTTGAATAGACCCGGGGGCCATAGTGTTTACTAGTGGCTTCTCTCATGAAAGCATGTAGACGGTGGGTGAACAAATTTTGGCGAGCAATTGATAAAACTGTGCAGAGTCGTGACGATATCTATGCAATGATTATTTCTATAGGCATCACGTCCGAAACAAGTAGACCGATATTGTCTGCATCTACTACTATTACTCCACACGTCGACCGCTATCCAGCATGCATCTTGTGTATTAAGTCCATAAGAACAGAGTAATGCCTTAAGCAAGATGACATGATGTAGAGGGATAATCTCAAACCAATGATAAAAACCCCATCTTTTTACCCTTGATGGCAACTTCTTGATGTGTGCTTTGCTGCCCCTACTGTCACTGGGAAAGGTCACCACATGGCAGAACCCAAAACCAAGCACTTCTCCCATTGCAAGAATCATAGATCTAGTTGGCCAAACAAAACCCAAGACTCGGAGAGACTTACAAGGATATCAAATCATGCGTATAAGAAATCAGCAAAGACTCAAATATATATCATAGATAATCTGATCACAAGTCCACAATTCATCGGATCTCGACAAACACACCGCCAAAGAAGATTACATCGGATAGATCTCCATGAAGATCATGGAGAACTTTGTATTGAAGATCCAAGAGAGAGAAGAAGCCATCTAGCTACTAACTACGGACCCGTAGGTCTAAAGTGAACTACTCACGAGTCATTGGAGGGGCGATGATGATGATGAAGAAGCCCTCCAACTCCAAAGACCCCTCCGGCAGGGCGCTGGGAAGGGTCTGGAGATGAGATCTCGCGGAACGGAAGCTTGCGGCGGCGGAAAAGTATTTTCGAGGATCCCCTGACTTTTTGTGGAATATTTGGGAATTTATAGGCCAAAGATCTAGGTCAGGGGGCGGCCAGGGAGGCCACAAGCCTGCCCACCGCCGCCTCCCCCTGGTGGCGGAGTGGGGGCTTGTGGGCTCCCTGGAGCCCACCTGGCTTGGCCCAAAAGCCCCCTGGAGTTCTTCCGTTCAGGAAAAAAATCATTTCGGGGTTTTTCATCCGTTTGGACTCCGTTCCAAAATCAGATCTGAAAAGAGTCAAAAACACGGAAAAAACAGGAACTGACACTTGGCACTGAATTAATAAGTTAGTCCCAAAAAGATATAAAAAAGGTACATAAAACAACCAAAGAAGACAAGATAACAGCGTGAAACCGTCAAAAATTATAGATACGTTTGAGATGTATCAAGCATCCCCAAGCTTAACTCCTGCTCGTCCTCGAGTAGGGAAGTGATAAGAATGATTTTTTGATGCTTTCATGCTACCTAGCATAGGTGTCCTTTGTAATTCCTCTTATGTGACGTGAATGTTCAGATCCATTAGATTCAAAACAATAGTTTGCTATTGACGTGGAAACAATAATAATTCAAGCAAACAAGCAAAGTAATCATGAACTGTCAAAATAACAAGGCCAAAAGAAAGTTATCCCTACAAAAGCATATAGTCTGGCTATGCTCTATCATCATTGCACAGCGAATTTAAATCTTGCACAACCCCGGTATTGGCCAAGTAATTGTTTCACAACGAATTTACATTTTCAACTCTCACGCAATACATGAGCGTGAGCCATGGTTATAGCACTATAGCTGGTGTGGAATGTGGTGGAGGTTGCAAGACAAAAAGGAGAAGATAGTCACATTAGCTAGGCATATTAATGAGCTGTGGAGATGCTCATCAATAGATATCAATGTGAATGAGTAGGGATTGCCATACAAATGATGCACTAGAGCTACAAGTATGTGAAAGCTCTTATAGAAAACTAGTGGGTGTGCATCCAACTTGCTTGCTCACGAAGACCTAAGGCAATTTTGAGGAAGCCTATCATTGGAATATACAAGCCAAGTTATATAATGAAAATTTCCCACTAGCTATATGGTGGTGACAAAACGAGAGACTCTCAATCATGAAGATCATGCTGCACAATATGCACAAGTGTGGAAAAAGTGGTAGCATTGTCCCTTCTTTATTTTTCTCTCATTTTTTTTATTATTTTGGTGGGTTCTTTGGCCTCTTTTTTTTATGGGCTTCTTTGGCCTCTTTTATTTCCTCACATGGGACAATGCTCCAATAATGATGATCATCACACTTTCAACTCAAAACTTAGAGCAACTATGACTCTATATGGAATGCCTTCGGTAGTGTACCATGGCAATGATCTAGCATGGCATAGACATCAATGGAAACATCATGCTAGCTATCTTACGATCATGCAATGGCAATGTAGACGTGGTGGCACATATCATGGTGGTAGTTGCATGTCAATATATCTGGGAATGACTTTGAAAAAGACATAGTAGGTAGGTATGGTGGCTGTTTTGAGGGTGGCTAATGGTGGATTTTGTGCACCGATGAAAGTTGCACGGCACTAAGAAGATAGTGATGGTAAAAGGTGAAAGTGCATCTAAACCATGGACTCAACATTAGTCATGAAGAACTCATATACTTGTTGCAAAAGTTCTATTAGTAATCGAAACAAAGCATTCAACGCATACTCCTAGGGGAAGGGTTGGTAGGTATAAACCATCGCACGATCCCGACCGCCACGCAAAGGATGACAATCAATATACTAATCATGCTCAGACTTCACCACATAGCGGTTCACCATACATGCATGCTACGGGAATCACTAACTTCAAAACAAGTATTTCTAGATCCACAACACCTTACTAGCATGACTTCAATATTACCATAACCACAACTCAAAACTAATTGAGATGAATCAAACTTCTCTAACTATTCAATGCACATGAAGGTGGAAGTTTTCGTATCCCTTTGGATAACTACCCCTTTTGAGACTACTTTCAAAGCATAGATCAACTACCAAGCCACGCACCACTGTGCTCTACAAGATATAAGTGAAGCACATAGAGCAAAAGTACCTAGCTCAAAAGATATAAATGAAGCACATGTGAGCTGAATTGTCTACCAAAAGATATAAGTGAAGCTCGACAAAATCACGGTGTGTGCATGTCTCCCTCTCTAGGTGTGCAGCAAGGATGATTGTGACACAACAAAAATAAAAGACTCCTACAATACAAGACGCTCCAAGCAAAAACACATAACATGTGGTGAATAAAAATATAGCCCCAAGTAACGTTACCGATGGATTGAAGACGAGAGAGGGGATGCCTTCCCGGGGCATCCCCAAGCTTAGGCTTTTACGGCATCCTTGAATCTCTTGGGGTGACTTGGGCATCCCCAAGCTTTAGCTTTTGCCACTCTTTATCTTTTTTCCATAAGAACTTCACCCAAAACTTGAAAACTTCACAACACGAAACTTAAACAGAAACTCGTGATAACATTAGTACAAGAAAGCAAACCACCACTTCCTTAGATACTGTAGAAAACTTAAATTCTACTTGTGCTGATGTTGAGTTACTGTACTTTCAATATTCCATGGCTAATACCCCCCGATACTATCCATAGTTTCATCAAAATAAGCAACCAACACAACAAAAACAGAATCTGTTAACAGCAGAGCAGTCTGTAGCAATCTGTATTCTTCGTATACCTCTGGTACTTAAAAAATTCTGAAAAATTACGATAGTCTGAAGAATTTGCGTAGAAATCAATAGCAAAAATAATCAACTCAAAAGCTCTTACAGAAAAAAAATGACAATTCTTTCCGTGAGCAGAAAGTTTCTGTCTTTTCCAGCATGACCAAACGATCATCCTCAAGACTAATCATAACGGTTTTGCTTGGCACAAACGCAAAAAGAAAAACAAAAAACACAATCATAACAGAATTATGAAAGTGTGGAAAACAAAAAACAGAAAGAAAAATGATAGATTCGTTGGGTTGCCTCCCAACAAGCGGTTTTGTTTAACGCCCTTAGCTAGGCATTCGATGATGCTCTCACAAAAGATAAGAATTGAAACACAACGAGAGCATCCTAAAGCATGTGGAAACCACATCTAAGTCTAACATACTTCCTATGCATAGGCATTTTATAGGAAAACAGATTGTCAAGACAACCAATAGCTCCCATATGCAACGAAGAAGAAAGAGACAAGAGCAATCTCAACATCACGAGAGGTGATTTGGTAACATGAAAGTTTCTACCAAAATATTTTCCTCTCTCATAGCAATTACATGTGGGATCATATTCAAATTCAACAATATAGCTATCCCATAGGATATTCTTTTCATGATCCACATGCATGCAAAGTTGACGCTCTTCAAAAATAGTGGGATATCATCAAATAAAGTCATGACTTCTCCAATCCCACTTTCAGTATTGTTGCAAATATCATATTCATCATGAGGTTTGAACAAATTTTCAAGATCATATGAAAGATCATCACCCCAATCATGACTATTGCAACAAGTAGTGGACAAAGCAAAACTAGCATCCCCAAGCTTAGGGTTTTGCATAATTTTAGCATGATTATCACTAATAGAATTTATAGTGAAACCATTGCAATCATGCTTTTCATCCAAGGATCCCTCGTGAATCACTTCATGAATTTTTTCCTCACAATTTTCAGATTCACGCATCTTACGCAAAACTCCAAAGAAATAGTCAATTGCCCTCAACTCACTAGCAATTTGTTCCACACAAGTGGGTCTCTTAAAGAGACTAGCAAGTGGATGAGGATCCATATCACTAGATTTTCAGCAAGCGGAGATGCAAGCATATTGAGGGCACATGGCACACAAACGAACATAAAGTAAGCGAGAAAAAAGGGCGAACGAAAAAAGGGAAAGGAGAAAGGCAAATGAAAACGAAAAAAGTGAAGTGGGGGAGAGGAAAACGAGAGGCAATTGGCAACAAAAGTAAATGCAAGAGAAGAGTTTGTGAGACCTACTTGGATAGATCTTGATTTCTCCTCCCCGACAACGGCGCCAGAAATACTTCTGATGTTTGTTGTGTATCCCCGGCAAGGTGCCAGAAATGCTTCTGATGTCCGTTATGCTACTGCACAAAAGACCTTCCAGTGGCGCTAGAAATGGGCACGTTGACGGCACCAGGAATCCTTCTGCGTTGGTGTTCCCTCGAAGCGGAGAGGATGATGTAGCACAGCGGAGGTAAGTATTTCCCTCAATTTTGAGAACCAAGGTATCAATCCGGCGGAGGAGTATCTCAAGATCCCGCACAAACACAAAAACTTGCACCCAACGCTATGAAGGGGTTGTCAATCCCTTATAGATTGTTTGCCAAGTGAGAACTGAAAGCAACAAAGTAACAAAACAAAGTAAAAGTGGAGTTGTAAATGACGGATGTGAATAGACCCCGGGGCCGTAGTGTTTACTAGTGGCTTCTCTCATGAAAGCAAGTAGACGGTGGGTGAACAAATTACTGTCGAGCAATTGATAGAACTGTGCAGAGTCGTGACAATATCTATGCAATGGTTACTTCTAGAGGCATCACGTCCGAAACAAGTAGACCGATACTGTCTGCATCTACTACTGTTACTCCACATGTCGACCGCTATCCAGCATGCATCTAGTGTATTAAGTCCATAAGAACAGAGTAACGCCTTAAGCAAGATGACATGATGTAGAGGGATAATCTCAAACCAATGATAAAAACCCCATCTTTTTACCCTTGATGGCAACTTCTTGATGTGTGCCTTGCTGCCCCTACTGTCACTGGGAAAGGTCACCACATGGCAGAACCCAAAACCAAGCACTTCTCCCATTGCAAGAATCATAGATCTAGTTGGCCAAACAAAACCCAAGACTCGGAGAGACTTACAAGGATATCAAATCATGCGTATAAGAAATCAGAAAAGACTCAAATATATATCATAGATAATCTGATCACAAGTCCACAATTCATCGGATCTCGACAAACACACCGCCAAAGAAGATTACAACGGATAGATCTCCATGAAGATCATGGAGAACTTTGTATTGAAGATCCAAGAGAGAGAAGAAGCCATCTAGCTACTAACTACGGACCCGTAGGTCTGAAGTGAACTACTCACGAGTCATCGGAGGGGCGATGATGATGATGAATAAGCCCTCCAACTCCAAAGTCCCCTCTGACAGGGCGCCGGGAAGGGTCTCCAGATGAGATCTCGCGGAAACGGAAGCTTGCGGCGGCGGAAAAGTATTTTCGAGGCTCCCCTGATTTTTTGCGGAATATTTGGGAATTTATAGAACAAAGATCTAGGTCAGGGGCGGCCAGGGAGGCCACAGGCCTGCCCACCGCTGCCTCCCCCTGGTGGCGGAGTGGGGGCTTGTGGGCTCCCTGGAGCCCACCTGGCTTGGCCCAAAAGCCCCCTGGAGTTCTTCCGTTCGGAAAAAAATCATTTCGGGGTTTTTCTTCCGTTTGGACTCCGTTCCAAAATCAGATCTGAAAAGAGTCAAAAACACGGAAAAACTGGAACTGGCACTTGGCACTGAATTAATAAGTTAGTCCCAAAAAGATATAAAAAGGTACATAAAACAACCAAAGAAGACAAGATAATAGCGTGAAACCATAAAAAATTATAGATACGTTTGAGATGTATCAATGACCATGTGTTTTGCTACTCCTATTGCAAACCCAACTTGGGCTAGAAAATCACCAAGTTTTTAAGCAAGAGGATTACTCATGCGTGACGGCTCTCGAATCCTCCAGGTTGACGTCCCTCTACTGGTGTTTTGCATTAGTGGCTTCCATACCAACTTGTGTTGGCTCGTCCTACTCGGTCTGGAGTTCTTTTGGCGTCCACTGGATAGTTGACAAAACTTGGAAAGTTGAGTCCCCACGGATGATAGCAGACATGCTGACATTAGGAGCGACGGTTTTCTTACAGCGTATAGGAGTCAACATGAAAGGCATGTTATCACGTGTGTTGATGCGCCTGTTCTTTTTTGTGTACCTGGCTTGGTATTTTTACAAGCCAAGTTCTACAACGAGTTGAGTCAGCAACATTCTGGTCTCCTTTACATATCGTGCATAGTCTTCCTAGGAAAATTCCGAGTCGTCAACATTAAACTCCGAAAACCCGCCATACATTCCAGCCGGCTCCATCTAACGAAAATAAGCCTTCGAACGAGCAACAACAACGTTGGCCCCAGCATGAGCCGCCGACTTCTTTAATTCCTGGATCCATTGAGGTACCGTAGATAAGACATTAACATATGATTGATCTGTGAAGAGGGTGATATGGAATTTTCCAGTCATTATTGCGTATGCACATCCTGTGTTCAACTTCTCTAGGTATGTATACATTGGCTTCAACTTTACTATGGGCAATTGAACACCAATTTCATTTCTTCTACCTGCGCAAAGGAGAGGCATTTCAATAAGCCGACCAAAAAATTTAGCCCGAGTTCTGATTACGAAGATATTATAACATACCAAAGATAGGCACAGTCCTGTTGGTGATATGGCGTTTTAGAGTATGCAACTCCTCCATCACATGACCAAGTTGTTTTCCTCCTCTTCTTCACGTTTCTGCAGGATGTATCTCTCTTCCACAAAGTCGGCCCTGGTTTTTAGTAAGATGTCAGTGGATTGGTGCAAGGATTTCTGGAGATCAGTCGCCTAGATTTTTGCTCCTTTCTTGAGCTCTTTTTCTCTTTTCAGCTTCTTTTGAAAGCCAACCATAGACGACACAGCCTCATCCAACATTTCCTGCATATTGTAAATCATCAGAGATAGCTTACAAGCCCCAAGCAGCCGAAGGTAAACGACTCGGCACTGGGGGACAACAATAGACAAAAAATGCTATATGATCAAGTCCCACGAAGTTGCAAGCACTCTACAAGGCACTTGGGGCTAATGCAAGTCACCTTTTGATTTACGAGAAGACCCGGCTATCTCAAGGAGATTAGCTGGCCCTTCGGGGATACATGTGTTTTTTGAATCTATGATGAGTATAGATGCCTTAAAGCATCGACTCGTTATTTTCAGAACGACCCAATCCTTGGGGGCTATGGTCAATTCTCAAAATTTCACATATTATCTCCTAAGACCCAACTCAGTTGTTATTTTACCACGCTGGCCCTTGCGAGGCTATGAGAGTATGCACGACAAATGGAAAAGGACAAGTTTTTCATAATTCATATTTGCGCTTCAGCACATTTATCAAGATCGCTTCATCATCCCGGCTCTCAGACACCCGGATCAAGTACTCTTACTGTTGACACTAAGTCTGTCAAGGTTAGTGAGATCTGGCTGGATTTTCCCTTTGGACAACAATACTGGCTCATCCTTGGATATGAATTTGGCCAAGGTAATCGAAGTTTCTAGAGCCGTATGAGTCTCTCCAACAATGTGCACCTCTGCGTCATCCATCATGTGAGATGAGATAATGTTATCTACCTCCTGCATAGGACCGGAGATGCGAGCAGGGCTTGGCGGGTTAACATGGTGAGCCGGGTCATCCATATTAACTTGCTCTTCTACATGGATTGTTTCTTCCATCGTTACCGGCTTGTTAGCCTGAACCGGCTCATTTTCATGAGCCAGCTCAACCCGAAGGTACAAGTTATCTTGCCTAGAAGAATTAGCTTGGGCTTCTGGGTTGACCATTGGTGGGTCTTGAGTGTTAGGTCCTGCTGCGGTGGAAGATGACCTCCCAACCTTTTTATTTGCAAAGGCTTTGGCTCCACAGTCATGAAAATAACATCAGATGAAAGAAGCAATTGTAATGATAAAGTAAAAGTGTGGCTACAAGATACTTACCTGTGCTTAATTGTGAAAGCTAGGAGCTGCGTTGCAGTCGATTCTCGAGAAGAGGGTGACGTTTCTTGATAATCTGAATCAGAAGGATTAAGTGGTTGTCTGAAAACACCGGCTCATGGAATAGATGGAGTTGGACTATAAGGCACCTCAGTTCATTGCTTGCTCGCGACCAGCTCAAGCAATAAGCCAGTGGATAACTCCCTAAAATGGCTCCCGGTCTTGCGCTTTGACATACCGGCTTGTTGAGTTTTCTTCAAAAGAAATTTTGGGTCTAAGTGAGCGTCTAGATTTGAAAGCGAAACCATTCGAACGGTCCTCTCGTTCTCTTCTGGACATATGTTTCTGAGTTGGATGAGATCAAAATTATCTCAACATTGATGGCTTTGCCGGTCCGAGTGTTATCGCAAGAAGGAGCTCAGCTAGTTCAATAAAAAATATGACCAAGTGAGTCGAGATCTACCTCGGACTCTCCTCCAGCAGTCGCCTCCCCAGCCGGCTCATTTGCTTGTGCAACTTGGGTGGAGCTGGATTCTGGGAGCCAACTTTCCATCAATCAGAGTTTGCCTACAGGCATGGTAAGCCGAAAGTTAACTACGAAAAATAAGGAAAATTATAGAAAACAAACAAGAACAAGTCAAGGAGAAAGGAGCTAGCCCAGTCAAATTGCATTTATCATTGGAATCACTCAATAGTTTCTTTGTGGATTTCATAACCTCATCTTCAGAAAGATTGACTTGGCTGAAGTGTTGCACGTGTGTCGGGTCTCCGGTATAATTGCACATTAATTTGCCCCTCAGGCTAAGGGGTTGAATTCACGAGCTTATCCAACATCGGGCTAGATTGATCCCGGTGAGGCCATGAGTCGTCAAAGCTCTCAAGTTAGAGTAATAAGGTGCTACATGTTTCCTTTATTCATTAGATAGCCAACCCGGAAAGGCGACAGTAGCATTGATCCATTCCAATCTATAACCCGTCACGGGATTTTCGCCTTGTGGAGCAGTATTTTATAGTAAACCAGGTCTAGTTCCAACCTTTGGGATGACCCGCCGATTTGGCTTCAGGGGAAGCACTATTTTTCCTCTTTTGGATAGAGACTCCACCAAGTTCTACACTAGGTCCATCTTTGAACTCAGTCTAATGGTTGATATAGAAGAATTCCCGGAAGCGACTCACAGTGGGTTCTGTCTCGAGATATTCTTCATGAAAAACTTGGAACTGACAAAGGTTGGTGATTGAGTTGCAGACGTTATCTTGCTGCCTAATATTTAATAAATTGGGCATGTCACTAAATTTTATTGATCCGCTCGGTCGGAAACCTCTCTGCAAGTGATCTGTAAATATAGCAGCTTCCCCTGGTTACGTTGGGGGAAGCTTCTTCCTCAAGCGCTCGCGAGTTGATCTATGCTTGAGACCAGTAGAAGACCTTGGCTCACAAGATCATCCAGCATGAGCATTGATACTTGGAATCTAACCCATCCGACGACCTTGTTGGTTTTGGGGGGCATCGAGGTTCTCACAAGGGTCATTTGCAAGTTGAACGTAAAAGTAAATAAGCTCGTGAACCATATCCATATGGGATAAGCCGTCATCCTCATGAAAGACGTGTCGGTCATGCGATTGATAGGCTAGAGAAATAATAAGCTGGATATAGGTGTTTGAATGGTCACTATCAAGGCTAAAATGGACCTTGGTGAAAGTGTTAAGATAGTTCTGTCAGCCGGCATTTACTAGAAATTTTAGAGTTTTGCTAAGTATTGAATGGTGTGATAAACTCACTCGGTAACAAACAGAAATTTTGGAAAGTAACTGCGGAAACATATCTAGAAAATGCCTTGAAAAGAAAAATAAAATCCCTAAATAGGGTGAAGAGGCGGGAGATAATTTGTTAAGGGGGGACTAGTCAAGCTTTTCAAGGATCTTAGTTTGGATAAAATGACATCGTCACGAATGACTCGCGCGTCTACTCAAAAGGCTTGAATAGATTTGGAGCTACCACGAAGGAATGGTGATGAACACTGGCAAACTACTGAAGAACTACACAAGAGAAATGGGGAAACTTAAGGATCTGGAGAGGAGCGTGAAAGAGCAATGAACCACGGCGGGAGTGGATGGAGCTCTGTCGATGAGAATCTGGCGAAGTCGGCCCTTGTCTTCGATGGTGTCACCAAAACCAAGGAGCTTGGGCGCGATGAAGGCCCCAGACCAAGGAAGAAGACAATGCAACAGAACGGTAAAAAGTAAATCTTGGGGCCCTTCGAGTATTTTTATAGGACGGTGAGAATTTGGAATGACAAGTGCGAAAGGGGGCGACGTAGTAAACTTTTGGGTGGAAAGGTACCTCGATTTTCAGGCCAATCACATCCCCTCAATATTTGTGATGATGTCATATGTGGATAACAAAATTTCAGCAAGATGACATCATGACATTAAGAAGGAGCGTGAAATGCTAAGGAAGGGAAATATCACAAGCCCACAATACCCAATAACCCGGCCATGAAATGAGTGGAAGGGATAAAGGAGAATTCTGGTTCACTCAAGATGACCTGGAGTTAATTTCAACGTGAAGATTAACATGGATAAGTCCAAGTTAACATGGGGGCTACTGTTGGGGATATACCCCACGGTATAAGCCACCCAGGATATGACCTTGTCACTTAGTGACGGCTCATAATTAGTTTCATTATGCAGGCCGGAGTTTAGCAAGAAGCTCAAGTCCCCGGAGGCGGCTTGAAGAGAAGGCAGGCTCATAGCCTAGTATCTGGAAAGCCGACCTAAGGAGGAAGGTTTGACGAGTTTCCCTTACTTGAGAGACACGTTATGTAGGAAGTAAAGTAACTTACGGGTTGTATTACGACCCAGAGTCTAATGCGACAATAGGGCCTCAACCTATATATAAAAGGGAGCCCCTGAGGTAGGAGGTATAGAAGCCAAGAAAAACTCGAGAGCTAGGTTAGCAATTCCGCACCCTTGTAATCGAGATCATCATCAATAACCACGTAAGTATGATGTAGTCTTTGACCTCCATCATAGGGGCCGAACATGCATAAACCCTCGTCTCTCATTTCCGATCAACCTCGTCTAAGAAACCACATAGTTGCAATGGCTCCCAGACTTAGTCCTTTCATTAAGACATCTGTCGTGACAAAACCACGACAGATTTGAAGATCAAAAGAGAGAGAAGAAGCCATCTGGCTACTAGCTATGGACCTGTAGGTCTGGGGTGAACTACTCACACATCATCATGGAGGCAACAAGGTTGATGTATAAGGCCTCCGTTATCGATTCCTCCTTAGTCAGGTTACGAGAAAAGGTTTCCACATGGGAACGCAGCGGAACAAAGGCTTGCGGCAGCGAAAAAAATGTTTCATGTGGCTCTCTATTGGTTTGGGAACATTTGAAGATTTATAGAAGTGGAATTATGTCTGGACGATGTACGAGTGGGGCACGAACTCTAGGGGCGCGCCCAACCCCCTTCATGTCTCCTACCAAAGCTTCTAGGGTCTCTTTTAGTCTAGAAAAAATCACCGTAAATTCCATCTTGTTTGGACTTTGTTTGGTATTAATTTTCTAAAAGAGTAAAAACACACATAAAAATAGGAACTGGCACTCCGCATTGGGTTAATAGGTTAGTCCCAAAATTAAATAAAATAGCACATAATTGCATATAAGGTATCTAGGATTGATTATATAATAGCATGAAACAATCAAAATTTGTAGATATGTTGCAGACGTGTTAGCATCCCCAAGCTTAATTCCTCTTCGTCCTTGAGTAGGTAAATGATAAAAACAGAATTTTGATGTGGCATGCTATCCAACATGTGATCTCTTTTAGGTATAATTATGGAGAAGCAATGAAGTAATTGATATCAACATAATAATATCCATGAACATAAGAAGCATACTCGTTACTTTTTTCTAAATATATGATTCTTAAAGAATTTTATCCCTACTTATTTTACGATATTAGCTTGGCATGACTCCGTCTTCATTGCATAAGTATAAATCATGAGCACCCTAGTGTCAAACCACGCAATTTCATCGTACCTCAAACGCGCTTCAGCATTTTCAACTTCATGCAATACATGAGTGTGAGCCATGGATATAGCATATAGGTGGAATAGAGTATGGTGGGAAAGATCGAAGGAGTCAAAAGGAAGAAAGTCTCGCATCAACTAGGCGGACCAACGGGCTATGAAGCTACCCATCAATCAATTTCAATACAAGGTGTATGGATTGTCATGCAACGGATGCACTAGAGTTATAAGTGTATGAAAGCTCAAATGAATCTAAGTGGTTGTGCATCTAACTTGCATGCTCAAGAAGACCTTAGGCATTTGAGAAAGCTCGTCATCGAAATATACAAGCCAAGTTCTATAATGAAAAATTCTCACTAGCATATGAAAATGAGAACTCATGAGACTCTCAATATGAAGAACATGGCGCTACATACTTTGAAGCGCAAGTGTCGAAAAAGGATAGTAACATTGACCCTTCTCTCTTTTTCTCTCATTTTTTCATTTCCTTTTTTCTTTTCTATTTTTATTATTCCTTTTTTTAAATTTTTTATTTCTCCTTTTTTAAATTTTTTATTTATTTTTCGTTTGGAGTCTCGTCCGGACTTGTGGAGGAAACATAGTCTCCATCATCCTTTCCTCAATGGGATAATGCTCTAATAAATATAATCATCACACTTTTATTTACTTACAACTCGACGTAATGATAAAGCTATACAAGGTAACTCTATATAAATGCCTATGGAAGTGTACCAAGATGTGCAATGATCTAGCATAACATGTAAATAATGATGAATGATGGCTTTTCCACAAATACTATATCAACTATATGATCATGCAAAGCAATATGGTGATAAACACATAAGTCATGTGGAACGGTGGAAGTTGCATGACAATATATGTCAGAATTGCTATGTAAATTTCATAATAGGTAGGTATGGTGGATTTCTTATTAAGATATAAGGAGGCTTATGTGTGATAGAGCATATAATATCACGAGTTTTTGCATGCCCCGACGAAGTTTGCACCGACTCTCGAGGTGAGAAAGGGCAATGGACGGTACCGAATGGGCTAGCAAATTGTGGAAAGGTGAGAGTGCGTGTATCCATGGACTCACATTAGTCATAAAGAAGTCATATAATTACTGTAAAGCCTATTAGCTCTCTCGAAGCAAACTACTACCACAAGCCTCTAGGGAGGAGGTTGGGAGGAGTTAACCACCGCGTGACCCAAATTCAAACAACACGATAGGATTTCATTTCAGACATAAATATGCTCACACCCCATCACCATGCCATGACCAATATTTAGATGAGAAGTAAATAATAATATTTGATACTGATGTTTCTACTAAACAATGATCATAAACCTATATCCTTTCATATTACTACATCAATATAATTAGACCATACATTTCTTATTTGGTGAGCTACATGGAAGTTTTTATTGTATCCTCCTTGAATACCTACCCTTTTGGGACTAGTATTCTAACACGTGAAAATTACCATTCCTATTTCTTATACTCTCAAAAATATTCAATCAAATTATGAGAGTGCAATGAAATATGACCACCTTCATGCTCTAAAAGATGTAAGTGAAGCACTAGAGCAACCGCCTAGCTTATAACATATAAGTGAAGCACATAGGGTATTCTAAAAAATTATGATGAAATGCATCTCTCTCAAAAGTTGTGTCCAGAAAAAAATTAATGTGGCAAACTAAAATAAAAACAAAATATAATACACGAGCTCGAAGAAAAACTCATATCATGTGATGAATAAAAATATAGCTCCAAATGACATAGTGATACATTGGAGACGGAAGAGGTGATGCCATATGAGGCATCCACAAGATTAGACGCTTGGGTCTTCTTTGAATATAACCTTGGGGTTCCTTGGGCATCACCAAGCTTAATCTCTTACCGCTCCTAATTCCTTCATACATTGTTGTCTCACCCAAAACTTGAAAACTTCAACACAACAAACTCAACAGAAACCTCATGATATCCGTTAGTATAATGAACATATCACAAACATTAGGTATTGTTGTAAATAGACTCATATTTAATTATTGCATAATAGGTACTATATTCTAACTTCTTCATCACTAGCAAACTATGCAAGAAAAAACATATTATGCACGCAAACTATGCAAGAAAAAACATATGATGTCTAAAATATACTATGCAAGCAAAATCCATGGCATCATCAAAACAAGCAAACTATGCAAGCAAAATCATATTATGTCTAAAACAGAACAAACTGTAATGATCTGCATGAAAACCATATTTTTTTAACTCCGAAAATTATGAAAAAATAGGAAAAACCTAGCAAATATGTATAAAAATACCGTGTAAAGAATTCACATAAAAAGACGTCATGGTAAAATGAGAGAAATTTATTACTAGGTGCAAAAGTTTCGGATTTTGCACAGGATTGATTCTACTACCATATAAATCATCCCAAAGGTTTTACTTGGCACAAACACTAATTAAACATAAAACACAGTTACACTAGCAATATTTATGTCATAAAACCAAAACATCAAGTATTGGGTTGTCTCCTGATACGTCCCCAACGTATCGATAATTTATGAAGTATTCATGCCATATTTACCCATGTTTACAATACTTTTGTGTGGTTTTGATGCACTTTTATATGATTTAATGGAACTAAACAAGAGTGACGTTGTTTTTAGCAGAATTACCATGGTGTTGTTTTTGTGGAGAAAATAGAAGTTCTTGGAATTGGACAAAAGTTGTTGTCTATTTTTCTGGAACATATAAAAAATACTGGAGCGAAGAACCATCGAAGGGGGCCACTAATTGCCCACAAGGCAACATGGTGTGACCACCCCCTAGGGCGCGCCCTGATGCCTTGTGGGCCCCCCTATAGCATGTCGTTGCTTGATTCCAATGCTAAAAATCCATATATATTCAGAAACCCCCGAAAGTTAACCTAAACCTTCCGCTCCGCCGCCACAAGCCTCTGTACCGAATGGATCTCATCCACAACCCTATTTCGGCACCTATTCGGAGGGGAATCATTACCGGAGGCCATCTTCATCATCCTCAGAGTCACCATGATGAGGAGGGAGTAGTTCACCCTCGGAGTTGACGGTATGTACTAGTAGCTATGTGTTTGATCTCTCTCTCTATCTCGTATTTTTGAGATGTCACAATTTTGATGTATCATTGGCTTCGTTCATATAGTTGAATCATATGGTGTTCTTCCCTTGATACTTTGATGTGATGAATTGAGTCTTTCCCTTTGAGATTTCGTTATGTTTGATTGAATACTTTGGGTTTGAGAACACTTCATGTATGTCTTGCATGTGGATACCCGTGGTGATAATGGGGTATTCTATTGATTCACTTGATATATGTCATCGCATTAACTTGCGGATTCCGATAACATTGGGAGATCTATGCATATGGGTTGATGTACATTTTTGTCCTACTTTCTTTGATAAAAATCTCGGGGTTACTATTTGAAGTCTTTATGTTGGATTGAATATGATGAACCGATTTTTTGATACATATCGAATAAGTAACTATTGGATACTTGTGGTGACATTGGAGTATCTAGGTGACATTAGAGTTGATTGATGCGTACCATAGGTGTTATTCTAGTGTGAACTCTAGGGTTGTTTGTGACACTTATAGGAATGGCTCAATAGATTGATCGGAAAGGACAACTTTGAGGTGATTTTACCACCTAAAACAATTTCATCTTATGTTCTCTGATAGATAGGAACTTTGGAGTGACTCTTTCTCGCACTTTGACGGATGATTATATGGTTCATTTATGTTAGCACCGTTGAGAGATTTCACTAGTGAAACTATGGACCCTAGGCCTTGTTTCCAAGCATTTATATACCATTTTTCTCGCTGTTTTGCACCTGCTACCTTGCAATTTTATATTTTCTATATTATCAAAATCTATTTCTACTATCCATACTACACTTGTATCACCATCTCTTCGTCGAACTAGTGCACCTATACGATTTGATATTCTCTTGGGTGTGTTGGCGACATAAGAGATTTCTTGTATTTGATTGCAGGATTGTTTGAGAGAGACCATCTTCATCCTACACCTCCCACGGATTGATAAACCTTAGGTCATCCACTTGAGGGAAAAAAATGTTGTCCTATAAAACTCTACACTTGGAGGCCCAACAACGTCTACAAGAATAAAGTTGTGCAGTAGACATCAAGCACTTTTCTGGCGCCGTTGCCGGGGAGGTGAGTGCTTGAAGGTATAGCTTTAGATCTTGAAATTAAAAAATTAGTTTCTTGTTTTCACTAGTTCCGTTTTATAAAATAAAACTAAAAATGGAGTTTAGGTGGCCTCGTATGCTTCAGCTCTATGATGTCTTTCATGAAAATGATGGTTCAGAAAGTTGTAGTGAAGTGCTAGAAGAAGAATTTAATAAAATGTTTGGCATTAAATCCTTGAACGACAAGCATGATTGTAATATTGTTAGTATGAATTCTATGAATATCCATGATGATAATCATATGCATGGCCTCAAGCTTGGGGATGCTATGTTGGATGAACATGATATTTTTAGTCCCCCATGTTTTGATGGGGAAATTTATTATGATGATAGCATGCCTCCTATTTATGATGACTATATTGATGAAAGTGGGCTTGTAAGAGTGTCAACTCTAGGTACTAATGATCCCACCATTTTGGAGGGTGTTGAATCTTATTGGAATAGTGATAAAGGTGGATTTGGAGAGGTGATTACTTTATTTAGTAATGATTCCACTATTTCCACTACTAGTAAAAACCTTATAGGTGGATGCTTATCACTAGCGCGGCTAACTGAAATGCGCTACTGCTAAGTTACAGTAGCAAGGCCAGAAAACACGTGCAACTGCTATAGCAATAGCAGTAGCGTTGCCCGAAAATATGTGTTGCCCGTACTGTGGTCCCAACCGAACCCACCGACTACGTGTAGTACCAGCACGTCTCCTGGATAGCTACTGCTAATGTGTTAGCAGTAGCACTGAGATTCTCCATGCGCTACTGCTAAAGATGTCCCCATCATACCCGCCAACCCACTATATCAGAAGGGCTCCTTCTAGACACGCGGTACTGCTAAGTTTTTACCAGTAGCGCATGTTCTGGACATGCGCTGGTGCTAATGCGAAGCAGCCACCTTTCCTATCCCTTCCCTCCCCCTCCTCTCTCCCGCACTTTCTTCTTCCCCATTACTACTAGCTACTTTTGTTCTCTATTCCATCTCCTACCTCTCTTTCTCTCCATTAATGCCCCTACACCATCAGCATAATTAATGCACCCCTTTATCTGTTTTTCTTACTTTTCTCTCCCCTCTGCACATGTTAGAGCCATTTTCTTCGCCAACTAGCTAGATCTACCCATTTAATAAAGTGATCTATCTACCTCCCCAACTAGATTTATCCATTTAATGAAGTAAAGCCATCTTTATTGTCCACTTTCAATCCCTAGGTGTCTAGCAACACCGAACTCATCACCGCCCTCCACGGTCTTCTATCGAGATAGGTGATTGAAAAATTGTGCTTTGCATGAATGGCAATGTGTGTGTGTGTGGTATGATGGAAATTGTGCGTGTAGTATGAGTTTCCGCCTATATGTGTATTTTACCAATTGTGCGTGACATGAGATGAGTTGCCTATTTTTGCCGAAATGTCAATTTATTCCCATTTCAGTGAATTTCACGCAAACTCTATTTGTCATATTTCTAGGGAAGGTCATGCCAAATTTTTGTATGACTTTGATGCACATGCATGCATGCTTTTTTGTTATCCTTTAGATTATCATACCGCGCAGGCGATCATGAAGGTCAGTGGAACAATGATGGAAAGATGGTTGCGATTTGCGTTGCATGACACACATGAAAATAACCGGAAGGAGATTTTATGTCCATGTCGAAGATGCAAAGGAGGAGTCTGGCTCAACACCTTTATGGCATGTTGTTTGAAGGCTGCTCATGACTGGTTTCATGGATGGCTATACTCCATGGATAATCGAAGATGATGATGAGGAGGACGTCGACATGGAATCCAATAAGGACATGCGACTAGATGAAGAGATGACCAATAATCGCGGTGAAGAAGAGGTCAGGCATGACGACAGAGAAGAGGCCGGATAAGGGGGCTGAGAAAAGGCCGAGCATGACGGAGAAGACGCGGATACGCCGGAGCCTTCATCGCTACTAAGTTCAATTGTGCGGGACCCTCATGTTCGACACCTGCTTCGCAAGAAGACGGTTCGTGATAGAGTTGCTTCTAGACAATAGGCCAAGCTCGAGCAACTTGAGGTAGACTCGTAGACTCCATTGTATGATGGTTGTAGTCATGAGGTGATCCGCTTGAGTTTCACACTGGAACTTCTAAAGATGAAGGCTGAAAACAAATGTATCGACAAAAGCCTTGATGAGCATCTCAAGTATCTAAAGAAGGTTCTTCCCGCGAGGAATCTGTGTCCTACTAGTGTCGATGAGGCCGACAAGATCGTGTGCCCTATTTCTCTGCCGCACATTATATACCATGCAAGCATCAACTATTGCATAATTTATTGGAACGAGCATGCATAAAAAACCAATTGTTCGGTGTATAATGCCTCGCGATACAAGAAGGCTGGAAAGAAATCTCCATAGGAAGTTGTATGGTACTTACCAGTCACTCCCCACCTGCAACATTATTTCGTAGATCCTAAGGAAGCAAAGCTCATGCGATGGCATGCAGAGGGTGAAGCCCGACGATGGAGATGATCCGAAGGTGAGACACCTCGCGGATGCAAGCCAATGGAGAGCGTTCAACGCTACATATGGATTTTTCACATGTGATTCAAGGAATATCGTGCTTGGTGCGAGTACCGATGCCATGAATCCGTTTGGTAACCAGAATACCAACCATAGACCATGGCACATGTTTGGATGGATGTACAACCTTCCCCTTGATGTGCATGAAGACAAAGTACATAGACATGAGCATGCTGTTTCAAGGGCCAAAACAACCGGGAAATGATATTAATTAGTATCTCGGGCTATTGAAAGAGGAGCTAGACACGTTATGGACATCACCGGTCAAGACATGGACGCCAGTAAAGGAGAGTATTTCGATACGAGAGTTGTGCTGATGACAATGGTACACGACTATCTCGGTTACGGATATGTATCACGCCAGGTGTTTCACAGATATTTTGGATGCACCAGGTGCACGGATGATAAAACGTCTCAGTAGCTAACATTAACGAAAGATGGCGGGTCTAGGAAAATCGTGTACATGGGTCATCAAAGATGGCTCAAGATGGATGACCCGTGGAGAAACCGTGGGTGTCGTGGTTTTGTCACAGCACATGTCCTCGTGAAAGGACTTAGTGGTGAAGCCATGGCAACTATGTGGTGACTCAAAGGGGTTGATCGGGAACGAGATACAAGTTTACCCAGGTTCAGCCCCTCCGATGGAGGTAAAAGCCTACGTCCTGCTTTGTGTTTATTGATGATGAAATCGATTACAAGGGTGCGGATTCGCCTGACCTAGATTTTGATAGATTGTTACTTAACCCAACTATTCCTAAGGACATGCCTTTATATACAGGTCAGGACCCCAGGCTTACAAGAATCTGGGTCACATTATGATTGGTGACCCGATATGTCTCTAACTCACCTTGCTCCTCAAGCAAGGAATCTGCTCGCGACCTTCTACCATGCGGGCCTTGAGTCGCCGTCTTCGTGTCCTGGGCCGCCAACTGACTCACCTTGGTGCCCCGCCTTGGGCCTCCCACTACTAGGAAAAGGGCTATAGATGATATAGATACTAATGGCGCACCACACAAGCAGTGCGCCACTACTATATAGTAGTGGCGCACCATGTGCAGGTGTGCCATTAGTGTGATGGACACTAATGGCGCACCACACACTCGGTGCACCACTACTATTTTTTTTATTTTTTTTGCAAAACTACTAATGGCGCATCTGTTGGTAGTGCGCCAATACTATAAATTTTTTTTGGTTTTTTTTTGCAAACTACTAATGGCGCACCAGAGCTAGTGCGCCATTAGTAACCAGTGTTACTAATGGCGCATCTGCTGGTGGTGCGCCACAATTTTTTTTTTGCAGAACTACTAATGGCGCACCACAGGAGGTGCGCCATTAGTAACCAGGGTTACTAATGGCGCATATGTAGGTGGTGCGCCATTAGTAACCTGGGACCAGCTAGATATTTTGGACAGCCACCTACCACACTCACTTTCCCCACTTTCATTCTCTCCACCTCCTCCTCCAAGCTTGTCTTGGGTGCCTCCTCCTCCTCACCTCATTTTCATCATAGATCCACCCAAATTAAGTGGTTAAATTACCTTTTTTGATAGGTAAGTAAGGGGAAAGCTTTTATGTTGTAGATCTACTTTTTTCTCCCTCCAACAACGTGCACATGCACTTTTTATGGCCTAGCTAGATCTACGTATGTTTGTGGTGTTGCATATGTTTGTGGTGTTGCATATATGTTTGTGTTTGCAGGTACCGGTATTTGAAATGCGATAGTTGCCAATATTTTCCCGGAATGTTGATTCATTTCCGTTTCGGCGAGAATTTGGCACTATGCATTCTTTTTTGTCCTATTTTTAGGCAAAGTCATGCCAATTTTTTTTTGGTTCTAAAATATCTTTTTGCTCTACCCCGCATGCGACCATGGTCCGCACGATGACCAAAGGCATCGTGAATAGGTTTTTGAGCTCCGCGAAGGCCGAGATGCTTCAAAAGAATGAGACGGAGATGAGATGTCCGTGTCGAAGATGCAAGCTGAAGAGCCTTATGGACCCGGATTCCGTAAAGGTGCGGGACCACCTGCTCTTGCGTGGTTTCATGGATGGCTATCGGTGGCAAGGTGATGAAGATGATTATGAAGTCGTCCATGGGGGCCGGGAAAGAAATGAGGAAGGGCATGAGCAAGACAACCGCCGCTAGGGCAGGCGAGAAGACGAAGAATCTCCAGGACACAGTCATCATGTAGAAGATGCCGGACATGATGATGAGGAAGATGCCGGAGCAGACGAAGGGCATGATCATGAAGATGAAGATGCCGGAGCAGACGACGATGCACCATCGATGGCCTGGGTGCAGGACCCTCATATTCAAGAGCTGCTTCTCAAGCAGACGGATAACGCAAGAGCTGCCGCCCGAGAGAAAGCCAAGCTGGATCAACTGGAGATAGACGCGGTTACTCCATTGTATGAAGGATGCAGGCCCGAGGATACCCGCCTGAAAGTAACGCTCATGGCTCTGGAGATGAAGGTAAAACACAAAATGACCGACGCATGCTTCGACGAGAACATGTCATTCTGGCACGAACGTCTTCCCAAGGGGAACAAGTGCCCGACCAGTCTCGAGGAGGCGAAGAAAATCGTGTGTCCTCTGGATTTACCGCACGTGAAATACCATGTGTGCATGAACAATTTCATCATTTATCGGGACGAGCACGCGGAGTCTACCATATGTCCGGTGTGCGGCGTCAGTCGATACAAGAAGAGGAAGAAAGCTCCTCGAAAAGTGGTGTGGTACTTTCCGATCACTCCTCGTCTGCAACGGTATTTTGTGGACCCTAAGGTAGCAAAGCTCCTGCGTTGGCACGCGGATAGGGAGGAGAAAAAGCGAGAAGATGACGGAAATGATCCGGAGATAAATAAAAAAGACAAGATGCTGAGTCACCCTAAGGATGCGAGCCAGTGGCAAGCGTTGAACTACGAATACCCAGAATTTGGGGACGATCCAAGGAACATCGTGCTGGGCGCGAGCACCGATGAAGTCGATCCGTTTGGCAGCTAGAGAAGCACACATAGCACCTGGCCTGTGTTTGTGTGGATGTACAACCTTCCCCCCTGGTTGTGCATGAAGAGGAAGTACATTCACATGAGTATGCTAATTGAAGGGCCAAAACAACCAGGGAACGACATCAATCTATATCTGGGGCTGTTGAAAGAGGAGCTAGACACGCTGTGGAAAACGCCAGCCAATACGTGGGACGCCGCAGAGAAAGAATATTTCTCTATGAGAGCCGCACTGCTCACGACGGTGCACGACTATCTCGGTTACGGATATGTCGCGGGGCAGGTGGTACACAGATTTTCTGGATGCGTCAGGTGCATGGATGACACAATGTATCGCCAGCTAGATAGAGATCCCGGGTCTTCAAAAACCGTGTTCATGGGACATCGAAGGTGGCTTCGCGACGATGACTCATGGAGAAAACGCAAGGATCTGTTCGATGGTGAAACCAAACCCCGAAGACGCCCCCTTATGAGGAGCGGCGAGGAAATATACGAGCTGTTGAAAAATTGGAAAGAGTGCCCACCGCCGGGAAAGGCGCCAGAGCCGGGAAAGAAGCGAAAGGCGCCAGAGCCGTTGCCGAAGGTATGGAAAACGAGGTCTGTTTTCTGGGACTTGCCGTACTGGAAGATCCTCCGTGTGCCTCACAGCCTTGATGTCATGCATATCATGAAGAACGTGTGCGAGAGTCTGCTTGGTACCCTGCTCAACATGCCAGAGAGGACCAAAGATGGACCGAAAGCAAGGGCAGACTTGAAATCAATGGGCATCAGGGAGGAGCTTCACGCTAATAATGATGATGATGATGATGATGATGATGATGATGAGGCGAAGCAGGACACGGAAAGTCGTCGCAAAGGCAAAAAGTCCAAGAAGACCGGAAATGACTTCCCTCCCGCGTGCTTTACTCTAAGTCAGGAGGAGATCGATCAGCTTTTCACTTGCCTCGTAGGAGTAAAACTTCCTTATGGTTACGCGGGGAAGATAAGCAGATACCTAGACTCAGCGAAGCAGAAGTTTAGCGGGATGAAGTCTCACGACTGTCACGTGCTGATGACGCAGATACTTCCAGTTGCAATCTGTGGGATCATGGACGCGCACGTCCGCGAAACGCTATTTTGCCTATGCAACTTTTTTGACGTCATCTCTCGGAAGTCGGTTGGCGTGAGGCAACTCAGAAGGCTACAGGAAGAGATCGTGGTGATACTATGCGAGCTTGAGATGTACTTCCCGCCCGCATTCTTCGACGTTATCGTGCATCTGTTGGTCCATATCGTGGAGGATATCATCCAACTGGGGCCGACGTTCCTGCACAGCATGATGCCGTTCGAAAGGATGAATGGTGTCATCAAAGGATACGTTCGCAACATGTCATGTCCAGAGGGAAGCATAGCCAGGGGCTTTCTAACCGAAGAGTGCATCTCCTACTGCACGAATTATCTAGGCATCGAGAACCCCGTTGGTCTACCCGTCAACACACACCTCGACAGGCTCGCAGGATGGGGTCACCGTGAGGGTCGCCGAGAAATGCATGTCGACTTCGAGGGTCGACTCGCCGACTTTGAAAGAGCAAACCTAGTCGCGCTACAACACATAGATGTGGTCGATCCTTGGGTCGTAGAGCACAAAACCTTTATTGAGAAGACGTACAATGACCGAGGCCAATAGAGGACGGACGGAGATATAATCAAAGAGCACAACTCATGTTTCACGCGTTGGTTCAAGGGTGCCTCGGCATTGATAAACCCTAAATGATGAAAACTTAACTTAGCATTTACGGTGCCTCAGTGTCGACAAACCCTAAATTATAAAACCTTGGCTTTTAGGGTGCCTCGGTGTCGATAAAAACCTAAATGATGAAAGCTTAGGATTTTAGGGTGCCTCGGCGTCGACAAACCCTAAACGATAAAAGCTTAGCTTTTAGGATGCATCGATGTCGACAAACCCTAAATGATGAGACCATGATCTTGTTCCTTGACAATAACCAACTTTTTGACCAAACTTTTTTCCTATTTAGAGCGAAACATGGCCCACAACGATGAGGCCGGCGGTTCAGGCAAGCCATTCTGGGAGCTGTCCTAGGAGAGGAGGAAGAACCTCACCGCTATGAGGATGCCGCGGAAGACACCGATCCCGAGTACACAACCCCTAGTGGCGTCGGGGATGACACCACTGATGGTGCCGCCGAGGATGCCACCACTGATGATGGCAGCGCACGCACAGATGGCAGCCAATCGAAGAGGCAACGGAAGGACCGGCGCCCGAACGTGCTCAGCACCGTAAAGGAGGAATTTACTGAAGTGAACTCCGACGGGTATCCAATGGCGCCCAAAGAAATATCAAGGGGTACGCGGTTCAGCTCGGGTGCATTCTCCAGAGCACTGTCTCGATCAACACCGAGAACCTAAGGCATAAGGACAGAGGGAATTTGCGCAACCTCCTCTTCACGAAGCTGCATGAACGATACAAGTTCCCTGGTGACGTCGCAAACACATGCCTCTCAAGGAATAAAGTGAACAGTGCCGCCCTCACGAAGATGAGCAAGGCCCTGTCTACTTGGAGAAGCGTGGTGAAGAGAATGATTGACAAAGGTGATAGTTATGAGAAGATCAAGGCGAAAAATCCTTCGATCAGCGAAGATGACTACAAGGAGTTCAAGATCAAGTGCGAGAGCAAGGCAACCGCGGAATCAAGTCAATGGAGGAAAGAAATGCGGGAGTTGAACTTAGGGGTCCACCAACTCGGTCCCGGCGGTTACAGAGTGGCGGAACCTATATGGGACAAGGAGGACGCGGAGCGTGCCGAGCAAGGCCTACCACCCGCTTCGAGAAATACGGTGACAAGCAGACCAGGAACTATGTCAGGGCCCGGTACAAGGTGGACCCAGTAACAAACGAGCTTACCACGGATGAGAAGACCAGGGCGCTTGAGCGTATTCTGGTAAGGAATACACCCCACGTAATTAGCTCCTTATGGTTGCATTCTAATTAATGAAGCCAAATTTCTAAATGGTTCATTCCTTCCGCAGGACACTGAAAGCAGTAGCGCGGGGTCGTCTCAGAGCTCCCATTGGGACACCATCTTAAATAGAGCGTTTAACATAATGAAAAACAAGGATAAGTCCAGTAAGCCGTCGTCAGCTGGTCGTGTGGCCGGCAAAGGCTTGTCCACGAAATGGTCGTCATACTATAACATTGGTGGGCGAAAGGAGAGAAATACCAACTTGGAAAGCCAGTCGCGCGAGGTTGAAGAACTCAAGGCAAAAGTGGCGCGGATTCCGGAGATGGTCCAAGAGCTAGTGCAACACCAAGTGGGAGGGGTGATCACCGCCATTGTGCCTACCTTGATTGAGGGGCTGCAGGCGTGGATTGCGGGCGGCCAACAGGGGCCGCCCCCGATTCCCAGATTCACGGCCAGCAACTCGCACAACGCGCAGGCGATGCCATTGGTGTCTCCGGCGCCGGCGCCATTGGTGTCTCCAGCGCCGGACGGCACCTCGGCAGCAAGCGGCCCCTCTGTCACTTCCACGCCCGCCGTTGGCAGTGCCTCGACATTAGTCGAGCTCGACGCCATCACGGTAACTAAGCCTCTCTCGGCCGATGACTTCATCTCCTTGCCTTTGACTGGGCATCCCCTGACGCCCTACATGTTTTCGCAGGGCGCCGGCGCCAATGTTCCATGCACTCTCCTGCACTTCATGGGCGGCGAGTTGATCTATGTCGCCAAGGGCAGAATCGTTCAACCGGGCAACCCCATGTTCCACGGTAAACGGATGCCACCCACCACGTATAGGGTTCAACTGGTTCGGGTGCTGCCAGGCTGCGACGACTTGTTACCTCCGGTCCACCCCGCTAGGGCCGACAAAGATGATGTGATGACCCTCAGTGCCTGCTTAAGCTGGCCCTTGCTTTGGCCGAAGAGCCAGATTTGTTTGGGGGCGGTGGACACCACCCCACAGACAACACCACCAGTCGTGCCGGTGCCAAGCCATGGCAAGACCGCCGCAACACTACCGGACATGCATATGGCACAGGATCCGGACGATGACAATGACGACGATGGTACATTTACCAAGGTCGATAAGTACTTTCCCGAACATGGGTACCGTGAGGAATTCTTGGGGCCTCCTTCTCAAGAACCCAACCCAGCAAAATACAACCGCGATCTAGCTGGTACCACGGAGAAACCCAATTGCAACAGGCGTTGTCTGGCGTTTAGTTTTGAGGAGACGCCTCCAGCTGCCGCCTTCACCGAGCCTCAGATAGCCGAGGTGCGAAATATTATCAGCCCCAACACACTCAAGAAGGTGGTCTCTGAGCAGATGAACTCGATCCCATTACATCAGCAGAAGAAGGGACGGAAAAGAAAGACTAACAAGGGTGCGAGCCAGCCGGCACTGAGTACGATCCATGCTCTGGACGGGCCACCTTCACCTAAGGGTATCTCGAGGAGGGTGCATGTGGCGGGTAGGCCGATGCTACCGATTAATCTGCTCAATGCTGCAACCAGTGCTATGCGGAGTCTGCATGACAGTGTTCTTTGTTTGGAGAAGCGGCGTCTCTCCGAGAATAATGTGGCATACCCGGTTTTCGTGGCCAAGGTGCCAGAGGGCAAGGGCTTTGTCGATAGCGCCATCAGGGGTATGATCGTCCTGCGTTCTGCTGACATCTTCGCTATGTTTAACCTTCATCCGCTGCACTATACCTTCGTTCGGCTATTTTCGCTGAGTATGGAGATGCGGATCATTAGAGACAAGACCCCGTACCTAGTGATAGTCGACCCCTTCTATATGCGTGCCAAGATCTTGGGCAGCGCTGGGGACCGGCAAGTCGCGAGTTCATACCTTGAAGGCATCATTCTGGCAAACTCAGAAAAGGATAACTTCCTCGTGCCTTACTTTCCCTGGTAAGTTATCCCCTCATCGCCCCGTAACATATGATTTCTTAGATTTTGATCGTCCTTTTTTTTCTAACATTCCGTGTTTTGTGCAGTGACACACGTTGCACACTCATCCTCTTAAGCCTGAAATATTCCATGGCCACGTATTTCGACTCGGACCGTCAGTCAAAAAAAGACTACACAAATATCAAGAAAGTTCTTGATGAAGATCTTCCCGGCAAAACCATATCTGGAGGCACCTTCAGCAGGACAAGTCTCAGGCACGGCAAGCACGTGTTCACCCACAATACGACGTTCGCCTGCGTCAAGCAGCTGCCTGGCAGTCAGAAGGATGCCTACTACGCCCTCCATCACATGCGGGCGATCATACGGGAGAGTAATCACCTTCGGCTACCAAATAATCTCAAAGATTGGGCCGCACGCTTGTCGGCAATCCAGGATGCGGACATCAGACAAGAATTCTTTCGCATCCAGTCGGAGTTTGCGGAAATCATCCATCAAGATGTCCTTCGTACCTCGGGGCAGTTCTACCTCAGATCTCCGCTGTCCAATAGTGAGATAGTTACAATTCTACAATTGCAGGCTGACAACAACCACAATTTCATGACCATCACGAAAGACGGCGGCTTCATCCACGTTCCCGTGAATCGCTACTAATTCATGTTGCAATATTAAAATTTAATGAACTTGTATGTCTCTTTGGTTTGGACAGTCGTTCAACTTATATATAATCGATGCTATTTATTAGTAGGACCATGAATCGTGTTGTTATAGTTGTAATATTAAACTTTGATGAACTTGTATGTCTCTGTGAATTTCTACTAACGTTTTGTTTGGCTAGTGCATAGAGATGCCGTCGTATGTCGTGTACAAGGGTAAGGTTCCCGGGGTCTACGACGACTGGGAGGAGAGTCAGAGACAGGTTCACCGATTCAGCGGTAACAGTTACAAAGTGTACACCACAAGGGCGGAGGCGGAAGTTAGATACGCGCGCTATCTAGCGGGAGAGAGGAGTGAGTGTTGGAGGAACCGAATGAAGACCAGTTTCATTGCGATTATGCTCATCGTGATGACCGCAGCTCTCTTCTATGTGATGGTAGTTTAGATGGTCGATATCGACTTGTAATGTGAAGACAAACTCGCTACTTGCGGTCTCGAGACTTGTAATGTTCTAACTTTGTTCGGTATTTTAAATTCGGAGACTAATATGATGAATTGTATTCGGAGACTAGTCTTCTATTGTATTCGATAAATCTGTTGTTTATATGTTGTGCTATCTATATTATGTGGAATAATATATTTTGTAATTTGTGCAAATATCAGAAAAATAATATAAATACCTAATATTCATACTAGTGGCGCATCACTCAGCACACTAGTGGCGCACTTCAAAAGCACACTAGTGGCGCATCGTCAACTAGTGCGCCATTAGTAAGCCAGAGCATATGGGTAAATATGGCCCTGGGAGGCATACTAATGGCACACCATAAGCTATACTAATGGTGCACCAGGATCTGTACTAATGGCGCACCGGGATCTATACTAATGGCGCACCGGGATTTATACTAATGGCGCACTACTTGGTGCGCCATTAGTATACCAGATACTAATGGCGCACCGTGAGCAATACTAATGGCGCACTGCCTGGTGCGCCATTAGTATACCAGATACTAATGGCGCACTTGTGGTGCGCCATTAGTAAAAAAATCTAATGGCGTGATGCTAGTGGCGCACCTATAGTGCGCCATTAGTAGCCAAAATAGGTGCGCCATTAGCAAGCCTTTTCCTAGTAGTGTCCAGTCTTATATGTCAGGGCCCATCTTAAGTATCGCCAAGCCGCCATAGTCTTAGTCGGCTCCCATACGGCGGGTTATACGACGGTGTAATATCCCCAACATTAGGCCCTAGATTGACTTGAATTTATTCATGTCAATATCTTTTATTTCAATCTCGGCGGATCACTTGTAATCTGTGTCTTGTCTCCGAGGCAGAAATGTCGGCTTCAACGATCTTTATAACTCTTTGCTCCGTTCACCAATGATGTCACCCGCCCACGAATTTTAGGGACTCAATGATGTCATCGTAGCTGCCCTATGTAACGGCTCTTTTTAATGACTCTTTGAACTTATCCAGTTAGCCCGAAAATCAAGGCACCCTTGGATCTGAATTTTATTGAGCCTCCTTGATTCCCACGCCTGTTGTTTCCATTCCACCCACGAGCCTTTAAATACTCGCGAGGGGCCCCCTTCCTTTTTTACATTGCTTCCTTGCTTCTTCTTCGCCTTCCTCCAGCTCGAGCTTTTCACCGCATTGTCGCCGTCGTTCCTCCGTCATCGGTTGGTCACCTCCAGGACCACAACGTTGCGCGATTTCTTCTTGATGCAGCGGACTTTCTCAACCATCATCAGCACCCATAGGTCAGTCTACTCCTTCTCCGTAGATCTGCGTGCTAGTTCATCATAGTTCATGGAGTCCAGTGGAATTCTAGCAAATAAAAACGATAGATGCAATAGTTTTCGTATGCATAATGTTCCCCAGATGCCTTGTTGAATCTGTCTACAATCTCCATTGCTTCCGTACTTCGCTGTTCTAGGGTTGACAAGTATTTCCCCTTCTGAATCATCCGTAGATCTGTAAATTTAGGCACCTCGGTAGGAACCTGTTTGTTCCACACTTAGTAGAAAATTTGAAGTTATCATCCATTTGTAAGTCGCCTTACTTTGTACTAGTTTCTTCAATAGGTCTCTAACCCACCCGTTATGGATTACCTCTCTTATAGATGCCAAGTCACGTTAGGGTGGTTTACACCTTGTAGATTACTGCCTTACTGTAACTAGAATTACCCAAACTAGTTCTTACTTAAGCCTTTGCTCTTCAAACAATCTGTTCATCATTTGGATAACCTGCCAAGTATACTTCTGCAACCCCTTTCCTCCTGAATCCACTATCATGTCAAAACCTTCTACATGCAACTGGCTACCTTCTGAGATTTCTGAAGCCGCGCTCCGGCAATGCATGACTTTAGGGGTCTTGTCACCCAAGGAAGAGATTGGCTGGCGAGTCCTGAACACGTCCACAACCCGGCGAAAGGGAAGTACTAGTTTTCATTGATCACCTTGAACGAGGCATTACACCCCCAGGTCAAAATTCTTTCGAGATGCCTTTCACTTCTACAATCTCCATCCTTAGGATGTGGGCCCTAATTCAATCAACAACTTATGCCAATTCCAAGTCTTTTGCAAGGTGTACTTGGGAATATAACCCATTATACTTTTATTCAGGGAATTCTTCTACCTAAACTGTGAGACAGAACTTGTTGATGGACCCAGCTTGGAACTTGGCGGGGTGACAATTCAGAGGCGGAGAGAGTGTGGGTTTCCTGTTGCCACCTTGCATAGACACCCCATAGGCTGGGGAAACACTTGGTTTTACTCCAAGAACACTACACCTGCTAACGAGAACCCCCTGCCAGGTTTTAGAGAAGAACGCCTTCTAATGGATTTTGAACTTCCCGACTCACTAACTCCAAAAGAGTGTGCTACCATTGCCTTTTTATGGCCGAAGCTCATAGCCTTGAGAGATGATGACCCACAAGTATAGGGGATCAAACGTAGTCCTTTCGATAAGTAAGAGTGTCGAACCCAACGAGGACCAGAAGGATCTGACAAGTGGTTTTCAGCAATGTAAAATATGCAGGCACTGAAATTGTCGGTAACAAGCGATTGTGTGGTAAGATGATTCGTAGCAAGCAACAAGTAACAAAAGTAGCAACGATGCAGCAAAGTGGCCCAATCCCTTTTGTTGCAAGGGACAAGCCTGGACAAAGTCTTATAGGAGGAAAAACGCTCCCGAGGACACACGGGAATTTCTGTCATGCTAGTTTTCATCATGTTCATATGATTTGTGTTCGTTACATTGATAGTTTGATATGTGGGTGGACCGGCTCTTGGGTACTGCCCTTACTTGGACAAGCATCCCACTTATGATTAACCCCTCTCGTAACCATCCGCAACTAGGAAAGAAGAATTAAGACAAAGTCTAACCATAGCATTAAACTAGTGGATCCAAATCAGCCCCTTACGAAGCAACGCATAAACTAGGGTTGAAGCTTGTGTCACTCTAGCAACCCATCATCTACTTACTACTTCCCAATGCCTTCCACTAGGCCCAAATAATGGTGAAGTGTTATGTAGTCGACGTTCACATAACACCACTAGAGTAAAAACAACATACAACATATCAAATTACCGAACGAATACCAAATTCACATGACTACTATTAGCATCACTTATCCCATGTCTTCAGGAACAAAAGTAACTATCACAAAGCATAATCATATTCATGACCAGAGAGGTAATGAGTAGCATCAAGGATCTAACACATAAACTCTTCCACCAAGTAATCCAATTAGCATCAACTACAAAGCGTAATCAACACTACTAGCAACCTTACAAGTACCAACCGGAGTCACGAGACGGAGATTGGTTACAAGTGATGAACTAGGGTTTGGAGATGAGATGGTGTTGATGAAGATGTTGATGGTGGCGAGTCCCCTTCGATGAGAGGAGTGTTGGTGATGACGATGGCGACGATTTCCCCCTCCGGGAGGGAAGTTTCCCTGGTAGGATCGTCCTGCCGGAGCTCTAGATTGGTTTTGCTCAAGTTCCACCACGTGGCGGCGGTGAAACCACGAAAAAGCTCCTCCTTGATTTTTTCCTGGACGAAACCCTTCATATAGCAAAAGAGGGGGGCAAGTGGGCCAGCAGGTTGCCCACAAGCCCTCATGGCGTGGCCTGGGGGGTGGCCGCGCTGTGCAGGCTTGTGGCCAACCCCTAGCGCCCCTCTGGCGCTTCTTTGGCCCAGTATTTTTTATAAATCCGGAAAAAAATCCTCGTTGATTTTTACGGCGTTTGGAGTTGTGCAGAATAGGTATCTCAAACTTGCTCCACTTTCAGGCCAGAATTCTAGTTGCCGGCATTCTCCCTCTTCATGTAAACCTTACAAAATAAGAGAGAAAAGGCATAAGAATTGTACCGTGAAATAAAATTACACCCCAAGAAGCGATAAATATCAACATCAAAACATGATGCAAAATGGACGTATCAACTCCCCCAAGCTTATACCTCGCTTGTCCTCAAGCGAAAGCCTAGCTCAATAAATATGTCCACAAGTTTAGGGAGAGAGGTGTCGACAAAACAAGATACAAACATGCATGCATCATGATCATGATCAGAACAGCAATATCAACATATAATCTCTCATGCTAAAGTGATAATTCCTTCACAAAGTAAAGCATGGATCAAGCACCTTACCGAGAAGTAACAACCGATAGCCTTTAGTCATTGGAGCAATTGCAATTTATCACAACATCAGAAAGAGTCAAATAAGAGCTTGTAAAGCAAATCCACATACTCAATCATTCTTTCGTTCTCTACAATTGCTACAACTCACGTGGTACTCATGAGATCAAAGTTTCAGCTGGACACAGAGAAAGATAGGGGCTTACAGTTTTGTCTCCCAACTTCTTATCTCAAGGGTAATGTCAACAATAATAATTCATGAATACTTACCTCCAAGTTGACATATGAATATAGATATTTCCCAAGCATATGACGTTAGCCAAGATAAAGGCGAGATAAGGAATTGGTGAAGATCACCATGACTCTTTCAAGGGCAAAAAGTAAAGGTATGAGATAGGCTCTTCGCAGAGGGAAGCAGAGGTTGTCATGCACTTTTGAGGTTTGTATGTGTGTCCTCTTAGTGCAGAGGAACGTCACTTTATATTGCCCCCTGTGATAAAGAACTTTATTATGCAGTCTGTCGCTTTTATGTCTTCCTCATCACAGGTTTGTACAAAGCTTATTTTCCACACACTAATATATCATACATATTAGAGAGTAATTTTTATTTCTTGCACCGATGACAACTTACTTGAGGGATCTTATTCAATCCATAGGTAGGTATGGTGGACTCACATGGCAAACCTGGGTTGAAGGTTTATGGATGCACAAGTAGTATCTCTACTTGGTGCGGGAGATTTGGCTAATGTGAGGTGGAAGCAACCGTCACATGCTAAGGGATCTCTAATCATATAACATTGTTCAGAGCCAAGCAAATACAATTCATTATGTTGCCTTCCTTGTCCAACATCTACTTCTAGGCATGCAATAGTTTAGTGAGTGTTCACAATCATAGATGGTGTGAGAGATGATATATTTATATGTGAACCTCTCCTTCTTTATCACTTCCTATTAATTGAAACAATGCCCAAGGCCTACGTTTGCCTACCCTCAACAAGTTTCAATCCTCATTCTTTTTATATGTGAAGCCATCACTTCCCACAAGATCATTACATGATCTTTCATGCTTTTGTTCTATTCTCACTCTTTTGATCATGCCAAGAGGCAAAGCCCTTCAACTAAGACACTCTTTATTATATGGCTCACGAGCTCGAATACATCGGGGGTGACACAAAGCAAAACTCAAGACTAAAACACTAAGACTTTTAATCTACTAGAGAAAGAGAAAACTGAAAAGGAAAACTAAAACAAAGGTAAAAGCAAAAGATGTGATGGTGATACGATACCGGGGCAACTCCCCCAAGCTTGGCATAAGCCAAGGGGATTGCCCATACCAATGCTCAGTTGTCTTCCTTTGGTGGTGATGGTGGAGGAGTTGTTGCAACATGGGTTTGATCCTCCGTCTTCCAAGGCATAGGTGCTCCATCATGGAAAGATGAACGAGTCCCCGGAATCCTCAAATCTGCAGCCAACCGTATTGATTTAAATCTATACTCATACTCACAGTTTTGGTTCTGAGGTCATAGATCTGGGCCTGGAGTTGATCAATCCTGTCATAGAGCCCGGAGAGGTGCTTCCCAATATCATTGGCATCAATCCTGTGCTTGATGGGGAAATTCGTGATCATCATGTGGTTGGCGTTGAGTCCACGTTCCACCATCCCTTGGCACTTGAAGACTTGTTGCTCCATTGCTTCGAGCCTCGTCTACACGCTTCCGGTCTTCTTGGGCCCCTCAACATCACGGATGTGCAACATCCCCTCATGGATCTCGATAGATTGAGGGTGTTGCAGCACTCCCGTGAGGTAGGGGTTGATGACCTTCTCGAAGATCTTGTCCTTCAGAGCTTTTGGGGAAGTCATAGCGATCTAGATCTGCAACAGAAACAGGCTCGAAACGAAAAACAGAGGAAATCTGCGTGATGCAGGGTTCAGACCAAACGGGAGTATATATAATGATTTTTTCCAGGCCAGAAGGAGTACCCTACACGAAAACGGAGTCCAGGAGGCGCACGAGGTGGTCACAAGCCGTCACGGCGCGGCGAGGGGGTGGGCCCACACCGTGCAGGCTTGTCGCCTCCTCGCTCACTTTCCGGACTACTGCCAATTTTTGTATTTTTTCAAATATTCCAAAACGGAGAAAAATTCCTACTAGAAAAGTTTTGGACTTTGTTTTCTTACCGAATCACATACCTCTTCGTTTTCGGAGTCCGAAACAGGTTGATAAATATCCCTTAGGTATTCTTCCGGAGTTATGGTATTGATAATATTGCCTTCAACATTTATGGGAGTACCTGAGATATAATGCTTGATTCTCTGCCCATTTACAACTCTTAGACAATTACCTTCCGTGTTGTTGATCTTGATAGCACCAGAACGATATACTTCCTCAACAACATAGGGACCTTCCCATTTAGAGAAAAGCTTGCCAGCAAAGAATCTTAAACGAGAGTTATATAGCAAGACATAATCACCTACATTGAACTCACGCTTTTGGATCCTCTTATCATGCCACCTCTTAACCTTCTCTTTGAACAACTTGGCATTCTCATATGCCTGAGTTCTCCACTCATCAAGCGAGCTAATGTCAAATAACCTCTTCTCACCGGTAAGTTTGAAATCAAAGTTGAGCTCTTTTATTGCCCAATAAGCTTTATGCTCTAGCTCAAGAGGTAAATGACATGCTGTACCATACACCATTTTGTACGGAGACATGCCCATGGGATCCTTATAGGCAGTTCTATAAGCCCACAGTGCATCATCGAGCTTCTTAGACCAATTCTTTCTAGACCTGTTGACAGTCTTTTGCAGAATCATTTTAATCTCTCTATTACTTAGCTCTACTTCACCACTGGACTGAGGGTGATAGGGAGATGCAATTCTATGGTTGACATCGTACTTAGCAAGCGTTTTACGGAAAGCACCGTGAATGAAGTGTGAACCACCGTCGGTCATTAGATATCTAGGGAGTCCAAATCTAGGGAAGATAACTTCTTTCAGCATCCTGATAGAGGTGTTGTGATCAACACTACTAGTGGGGATAACTTCTACCCACTTAGTGACGTAATCAACAGCAAGTAGGATATGAGTATACCCATTGGATTTTGGAAAAGGTCCCATGTAATCAAAGCCCCAGACATCAAATGGTTCAGTGACAAGTGAATAGTTCATAGGCATTTCCTGACGTTTGCTAATATTACCTATTCTTTGACATTCGTCACAAGACAGGACAAACTTACGGGCATCCTTGAAGACAGTGGGCCAATAGAAAACTGATTGCAATACCTTGTGTGCAGTTCTATCTCCCGCATGGTGTCCTCCGTAGGCCTCGGAGTGACACTTCTGTAGGATCTGTCCCTGCTCATGTTCAGGTACACAACGTCTAATAACACCATCCACTCCTTCCTTATAAAGGTGAGGATAATCCCAAAAGTAGTGTCTCAAGTCAAAGAAGAATTTCTTCTTTTGCTGGTACGTGAAACTAGGTGGTATGTATTTGGCAACGATATACTTTGCATAATCAGCATACCACGATGCACTACATGAGGCATTGATGACATTCAATTGCTCATCGGGAAAATTGTCATCAATAGGTTGTGGGTCATCAAGAACGTTCTCCAACCTAGACAAGTTATCTGCTATGGGGTTATCAGCACCCTTTCTGTCAACAACGTGCAAATCAAATTCTTGTAGCAAGAGAACCCATCTGATAAGTCTAGGTTTAGCGTCCTTCTACTCCATGAGGTACTTAATAGCAGCATGATCAGTGTGAATAGTGACTTTGGAATCAACTATGTAAGACCTGAACTTTTCACATGCAAACACGACTGCTAAAAATTCCTTCTCCGTAGTAGCATAGTTTCTCTGGGCACTGTCTAGAGTTTTACTAGCGTAGTGAATAACATTCAACTTCTTATCAACTCTTTGCCCTAGAACAACACCAACAACATAATCACTAGCGTCACACATGATCTCAAAAGGCAAGTTCCAATTAGGTCGTTGAACAATAGGTGCAGTTATCAGAGCCCTCTTAAGTATTTCGAAAGCTTCCTCACAATCATCGTCAAAGACAAAAGGAATATCCTTTTGCAAGAGATTGATCAGAGGCCTAGAAATCTTAGAGAAGTCTTTAATGAACCTTCTATAGAAACCAACATGACCAAGGAAACTTCTTATACCTTTGATATCTGTGGGGTATGGCATTTTCTCGATTGCATAAATCTTAGCCTTATCGACTTCAATACCTCCTTCAGAAATTTTATGTCCTAAGACGATGCCTTCATTAACCATAAAGTGGCACTTCTCCCAATTCAAGACAAGGTTGGTGTCTTTACATCTCTGCAAGACTCGATCAAGGTTGCTGAGGCAATCATCAAAAGAAGACCTGTAAACGGAGAAGTCATCCATGAAAACCTCAGCAATCTTTTCACAGAAGTCAGAGAATATAGCCATCATACATCTTTGAAAGGTGGCAGGTGCATTACATAAGCCAAAAGGCATACGTCTATAAGCAAAGGTACCGAAAGGGCAGGTGAAAGTGGTTTTCTCCTGATCAGATTGTGCAACTGGTATTTGGGAGAAACCAGAATAACCGTCTAGAAAGCAGAAGTGTGTGTGTTTAGAAAACCTTTCTAGCATTTGGTCAATAAAAGGTAGAGGGTAATGATCTTTCCTAGTAATCTTATTCAGTTTCCTAAAATTGATCACCATCCTATAGCTAGTAATAATCCTCTGTGGGATCAACTCATCCTTATCATTAGGGACAACAGTAATGCCTCCCTTGTTAGGGACGCAATGTACCGGACTCACCCAATCGTTATGAGCAAGAGGACAGATAATACCCGCTTCCAGGAGCTTTAGTATTTCTTTTCTTACTACTTCTTTCATCTTAGGATTCAATCTCCTTTGATGATCAACAACTGGTTTGAAGTCAGGATCAGTTTTGATCTTGTGCTGGCATAGAGTGGGACTAATGCCCATAAGATCATCAAGAGTATATCCAATAGCAGCACGGTGCTTTCTTAGAGTTTTTAGTAACTTATTTTCTTCATGCTCCGAGAGGCTAGCACTAATAATGACAGGATATATCTCTTTCTCATCAAGATAGGCATACTTAAGAGTATCAGGCAACTCTTTAAGCTCGAACACACGATCACCCTTTGGTGGGGGTGGATCCCCAAGCAATTCAACAAGTGAGTTATTCTTAAGGATAGGATATTGTTCTAAGACAACTCTATCTATTTCATCCCTTTCATCCATATGCATATCATTTTCATGCTCAAGCAAGTATTGCTCTAAGGGATCGGTAGGAGGCACGACAATAGAAGCTAAGGCAATAGTTTCATCCTTACTAGGCAACTCCTTTTCATGAGGTTGTCTACCAAACTTGGAGAAATTGAACTCATGTGACACACCTTCAAAGCCAACAGTGACAGTTTGCTTCTCACAGTCAATATGAGCATTGACGGTATTGAGGAAGGGACTGCCAAATATGATGGGACAAAGCTATCTTGTGCAGTAGCAAGAACGAGGAAATCAGCAGGATACTTTGTTTTACCACAAAAGACTCCAACATCCCTAACAATTTCCACAGGGCAGATAGTATCTCTATTGGCAAGCTGAATAGTGACATCAATAGGCTCTATCTCAACAGGTGCAATCTCATCTTTGATTTCATCATATAAGGATTGAGGTATTGCACTAACACTAGCACCCATGTCACATAAACCATGATAACAATGATCTCCTATCTTAACAGAAACCACCAGCATGCCAACAACGGGCCTATGTTTGTCTCTTACGTGAGGTTTAGCAATTCTAGCAGCATCTTCATAGAAGTGAATATTATGTCCCTCAACATCGTCGGATAGAAGATCTTTGATAGTAGCAATGCTAGGTTCAACTCTAATTTGCTCACGGGGTGTAGGTGTTCTAATATAGCCTCTATGTATCACAGTTGAAGCTTTAGAATGATCCTTTATCCTAACAGGGAAAGGTGGTTTCTCAATGTAAGCACTGGGAACAACAGGATCATTATAGGCAATGACTTTCTCTTCAACTGGCGTGGGTTTAACTACATTGACTTCTAAAGGAGGATGATATTTAAACCACTTCTCTTTGGGGAGATCAATATGAGCAGCAAAGGTTTCACACAATGAAGCTACTATCTCAGAGTCAAGTCCATACTTAGCGCTAAAGTCACAAAAAGTATTTGTCTCAACAAAGGATTTAACGCAATCAAAAGTGAAATTCATACATGACTCCTTCCCTTCTTCAAGCTCCCAATCTTTAGAGTTGCGTTTAGTTCTCTCCCATAAATTCCATTTGAAGTCAATATCTCTCTTCATAAAAGAACCGTTACAAGAAGTGTCAAGCATGGTGCGATCATCATGAGAAAGCCGAGCATAGAAATTCTGAATGATAATTTCTCTCGAGAGCTCATGATTGGGGCATGAATATAAATTTGATTTAAGCCTCTCCCAAGCTTGAGCGATGCTTTCTCTATCACGAGGCCAAAAATTATAAATATAATTCTGATCACGATGTACTAAATGTATAGGATAAAACTTTTGATGAAATTCTAATTTCAACTGATTGTAGTCCCATGATCCAGTATCATCACATAGCCTATACCATGTCAACGCCTTATCCTTCAAATATAAAGGAAAGACCTTCTTCTTGACCTCATCCTCGGGAAAACCTGCAAGCTTATATAAACCACAAATTCATCTACATAGATTAGATGCAAGTTGCTAGCAGTTCCCCGGCAATGGCGCCAGAAAAATGCTGCTGACGTGCAACTATTCCTGACTTGATGCCTCCACGGTAACGGAGCCAGAAAAGAGCTCATCCTAGTTGCTCAACAATTAGCAATTGTCTTGCAATGGCCTACCAGCGCGTGGCTTCGCGGCAGTTTTCGAGGGTAGAGTATTCAACCCAAATTTGTTGGTTCGCCCGACGGCAAGTGAAAGAATATTCTCAAGTATTAGCAGCTAAATGTGTCAGATTCAACCACACCTGAAAGATTAGTGTCTGCAAGCAAAGTATCAGTAGCAAAGTGCCAGAAACGATCTGGTGACAAGGCAGACTATTCCCAACTGTCGTATCAATGGTGTTAGAAGTTGCCCGTAGACAGGAAATATTCTTTCCCGTCAACGGCGCGAGAAAAAGTATTGTAGCAGGTAGCAGCAGTAGCAAGGAACAGAAGTAGTGACAGCAGTAGCAAGTACCAACAGTAGCAAGTAACAGCAGTAGGAAGTAGCAGCAGCAGAGCAAGTAATAGTAGCAGCAACAGTAGTAACATCAGCAGTTGTGGGACAAACTCATAGGCAATGGGTCGGTGATTTGTTTGGATGACATTCATCATGCAACAGTTATAACGCGGAGAGATATGTGGCTAGCTCCCATTCGTCAATGTGATGTAGGCATGCATTCCGTGTGTCGTCATACGTGCTTAAGGAAAAGAACTTGCATGAAATCTATTGTCCATCCCTCCCGTGGCAGCGGGGTCCTAATGGTTACTACGGGATATTAAGGTTCTCCTTTTAATAAAGAATCGGACCAACGCATTAGCACTTGGTGAACACATGAACTCCTCAAACTATGGTCATCATCGGGAGTGGTTCCGGTTATTGTCACTCCGGGGTTGCCGGGTCATAACACATATTAGGTAACTACAACTTGCAAGATCGGATCTAAAACACACATATATTGGTGACACCATAATAATTTCAGATCTGAAATCATGGCACTTGGGACCTAGTGACAAGCATTAAGCATGGCAAAGTAGTAGCAACATCAATCTCAGAACATAGTGGATACTAGGGATCAATCCCCGACAAAGCTAACTCGATTACATGATAGATCTCATCGACTCATCACCGCCCAGCGAGCCTATGAATAGATTACTCACGAACGATGAAGAGCTTCATGGAATTGGAGAGGGAAGAAGGTTGATGATGACGATGGCGACGATTTCCCCTCTCTGGAGCCCAAAACGGACTCCAGATCTGCCCTCCAGATGAAGAACAGGATGTGGCGGCGCCTCCGTATCGCAAACGCGATGAAATCTTCTCTCTTGATTTTTTTGGGACGAAACGGAATTTATAGAGCTGAGTTTGCGGGCGGCAGAACCACGTGGGCCCACAAGCTTGGTTGCCCCACTGGCCCGTCCCCTCCGGTGGATCTTTGCGCAGGTATTTTTCATATTTTCCAGAAATATTCTCCGTAAATTTTCAGGACGTTCCGAGAACTTTCATTTCTGCACAAAAACAACACCATGGCAATTCTGCTGAAAACAGCGTCAGTCCGGGTTAGTTCGATTCAAATCATGCAAATAAGAGTCCAAAACAAGGGCAAAAGAGTTTGGAAAAGTAGATACGATGGAGACGTATCAAACTCCCCCATGCTTAAAACCTAGCTTGTCCTCAAGCAACTCAGTTGACAAACTGAAAGAGAAAGAAAAACTTTGACAAACTCTGTTTGATCTTGTTGTTGCAACTATGTCTAACTCATAACCAGAATTTCAGCAAGATCACAAGTTAACCACATGAGCAAGTGACACAAAGGTCTCACGGTAAACTAATATCTTTGGCATAATCAGCTAGCGAGCAAATAATAATGAGTTTCACATACCAACAATTCAATCAAAACAAGCATGAAGCAATATGAATAGGTGGTATCTCACTAGCTCTTTCTGAGACCGCAAAACATAAATGTAGAGCACTTTCAAAGATCAAGGGCTGACTAAACATTGTAATTCATAGCAACGAAGATCCAGTCATAGTAATACTCAATATCAATCAAAAGCAAAGCATAAAAATGACAGAGGTGCTCTCTAATTGGTGCTTATATAAGAAGAGGATGAATCAACGGGAAAATAAATAGACAAGCCCTTCATAGAGGGAAGCATTGATTTGCAGAGGTGCGAGAGCTCAAGCTTTGAAAACAGAGATAATAATTTTGGGTGGCATGCTTTCATTGCCAATGCAATGACCACGAGTTCTCAGTATCTTCCACGCTACTCATGTTATAGGGCGGTTCCCAAACAGAAAAGTAAAGTTTTAACTCCCCCACAACCAATCAATCACACTCCACGGCTAGCCGAATCCTCGGGTACCGTCCATACTAACATCAATCCGGGGGGGGTCTTGTTTTACAGTTATGTTTTCGATTTAAGCGTGGAACTGGGCATTCCAATTACCGGCCCCTTTCTCGTGAATGACAGTGAATAAACACATGTCCAGGATAACACGCCTAACATGGAAGATACCAATAGCCCCCTGTCACCACCTGAGCGGTTCGGGCATGCACAACATATTATTTCTTGGAGGTTTAGAGAATGGGACATGCAAATTTACTTGGAACGGCAGGTATATACCGCACATAGGTAGGTATGGCGGACTCTCATGGAAAAACTTTTGGATTTATGGAAGTGGATGCACAAGCAGTAGTCCGCTTAGTACAAGTGAAGGCTAGCAAAAGACTGAGAAACGACCAACTAGAGAGCGACAACAGTCATCAAGATGCAATGAGTTTGATTAACGTGGAGTGCAAGAATGAACAGGATATAAATCACCATGAACACGAACATCATAGAGGCTATGTTGATTTTGTTTCAACTACATGCATGAACATGCGCCAAGTCAAGCCATTTGAATCATTCAAAGGAGAATACCATCCTATCATACTACATTATAGTCATCTCCAAATCTATGTTGGCATTCAAGACAAACCATTATAAGCTCCTAGCTAATTAAGCATGGCATCAGAAACTATGATCTCTAAGTTGTCATTGCAAACATGGTTCTCTCACAACAAAGCTGAATCTGGGATGACAAGCTAGTCATATTTACAAAAACAAAATAGATAGAGTTCATACCAGCTTTTCCAGTCTCAGTCACTTCATCATATATCATCATTATTGCCTTTTACTTGCACGATCGAACGATGTGAAGAATAATAAGAGTGCTCGTGCATCATATAACAATAATAAGCTGAATCTGCAGGCAAAGACAAAGGAGAAGACAAAGTTATATGGCACTTTGAAAGCTAAACAGGTATGCATGCAAGAGCCACTAAACATTGTAACCAATATCTTCTACCTTGACCCAAAGGAAAAGAAAACTATTTACACGGGAAAACTCCCAACAAGCAAAAAGAAGAAAGGTAAATCTTTTTGGGTTTTCTCATATGGACACAAAACAAGAAAACAAGAAAACGAAAATAAACTAGCATGGATAATACAGTGGCAAAGTGTAAACACCGGCTAACAAAGTGAAAGCATAAGCATGAATGTAAAGTCGGTGAGAACACGTACTCCCCCAAGCTTAGGCTTTTGGCCTAGCTTGGTCTACTCCCAAGGCGGGAAGTAACCAGCTCCGGGATACTCCGGAGCGGACTGTGGATGCCACTGCTGTGTGAGCTCCTCTGGCTCCCACTGATAAACTGGCGTCTGGTACTCGACTGGCGGCTCGGGCACGGTCACCTGTGGTTGGGCTAAGCCCCAATATGCGTAGATGTCCGAGGGCATAATAGTGTACCTGCCAGCATGAAGGTCGAACAAAGAAGGATCAGGCAAAGTAATAGTCTCTCGAGTACCCTGACTAAATACCAGGTTATAAATCATCCGTCTAGTAGCATCTCTATCCAGAAAATCATGGCAAACCATGCTGTCATAATCCAGATATTTTTCAGGAAGAAGCATTTCTTCTTCCTCGCGAAGTCTAATAGGTATCTCAAAGTGTCTAGCAAGACGAGTAGCGTAGATACCTCCATAGACGACACCTTTGGAACGGTTTTTGTTCAACCGCTGAGGTACTATAGCACCTAGGCTATAAGTATTATTGCTATAAAGGCCTTCGCGCAAAACCGCAGGGCCTAGAGAGCTAAGTGATCCAGCCTCCCCACGGCCAATCAAACATTTTCCCACAAATAATGAGAAGTACCGAAGCACAGGAAAATGTATGCTAGCAATTCTAGCGCGAGACACTCCTCTCTCCTCTCCAACAACAATAGTACCTATGAAATCCTCCAAGTCCTGTGGACGAGGATCATGAATATCCCCAACATAAGGTAATTTGCATACATTGCAAAAATCCTGTAGTGTCATTCACTCGGGGATATCGTACAACATGAACTCAACCATGGGAGGATTCTTCCTCGGATAAAAGTTGAAGCTTTGAACGAAAATATTGGTGAGGAGGAGGTATTGTGAGCACTTATCTTCAACGAACGCGGTGAGACCTGCATTCTCCACCAAGTAATAAAAGTCTTCATAAAGCCCAGCGGCGCGCAAAAATTCATCACATGGCCACTGATGACCCACAAGTATAGGGGATCAATCGTAGTCCTTTCAATAAGTTAGAGTGTCGAACCCAACAGGAGCAAAAGGCTCTGGTAAACAGTTTTCAGCATGGTAATAACTGCAAGCACTGAAAGTAGCGGTAACAAGTGATGGTGTAGTGAGGTGAAACGTAGCAAGCGAAAAGTAACAGGTAACCAGTAGTAGAAACGGTGCAGCAAGTGGCCCAATCCCTTTTGTAGCAAGGGGGTGGCGGCTACCAGGCTTGTCGCGCCCTGGTAGCTCCCCTCTGGTACTTCTTTCGCCCAGTATTTTTTATATATTCCCAAAACATTCCTCGTAAATTTTCAGGGAATTTGGAGTTGTGCAGAATAGAGGACTCAGATTTGCTCCTTTTCCAGTCCAGAATTCCAGCTGCCTGAATTCTCCCTCTTCAAATAAACCTTGCAAAATAAGAGAGAAAAGGCATAAATATGGTACCACAAAGTAATATTTCCATAAAGCGATAAATATCAACATGAAAGCATGATGAAAAATGGGCGTATCAACTCCCCCAAGCTTAGACCTCGCTTGTCCTCAATCGTAAACCAAGTTCCATAAACATGTCCACATGTTTAGGGACGAAGGTGTCGATAAAACATAATACGGACATGAGGGCATCATGATCACACATAAAACAGCAATACATCATAAAGATTCTTATGGGAAAGTAACAATTCCTTCACAAAGCAAAGTATGAAGCAAAAACCTTACCGAGAAGTAACCAAGAACAGTCCAAACTCATTGAAGCAATTGCAATTTATCATAACATCCGAAAGAGTCAAGTAAGAGCTTGTAAGGCAAACCCACATACTCAATCATCTCTTTTATTTTCCACAATTGTTACAACTCACGTGGTACTTATGGTATCAATGTTTCAGCTGGACACAAAGGAAGATAGGGGCTTATAGTTTTGCCTCCTAACTATTTACCTCAAGGGTAAAGTCAACAATAATAAAGCATAAGTACTCAACTCCAAGTTGATATATGAATATAGATCTTTCCCAAGCATGTGACGGTAGACAAGACAAAGGCAAAATAAGGGAATTGGTGAAGATCACCATGACTCTTACAAGGGCAAAAAGTAAAGGTACAAGATAGGCCCTTCGTAGAGGGAATCAGAGGTTGTCATGCGCTTTTGAGGTTTGAATGCGTGTCCTCTTAGTGCAGAGGGACGTCACTTTATATTGCCTCCTGTGATAAAGAACTTTATTATGCAGTCTGTCGCTTTTATGTCTTCCTCATCACAGGTTCGTACAAAGCTTATTTTCCACACACTAATAGATCATACATATTAGAGAGCAATTTTTATTGCTTGCACCGATGACAACTTACTTGAAGGATCTTATTCAATCCATAGGTAGGTATGATGGACTCTCATGGCAAAACTGGGTTGAACGTTTATGGATGCACAAGTAGTATCTCTACTAGGTGCGGGAGTTTTGGCTAATATGAGGTGGAAGCAATCGTCACATGCTAAGGGATCTCTAATCATAGAACATTATTTGGAACCAAGCAAACACAATTCATTATGTTGTCTTCCTTGTCCAACATCTACTCCTAAGCATGTAATAGTTTGGTGAGTTCTCACAATTGTAAAAAGTGTCTAAGATGATATATTTATATGTGAACCTCTCTTTCCTTATTACTTCTTATTAATTGCAACAATGACTGAGGTCTATGTTGATTTATTCTCAACAAGTTTCAATCATCATACGTGTCATATGTGAAGCTATCACTTTCCATAAGATCATCTCATGATCTTTCATGCTATCGTTCTTTTCATACTTTTGATCACGACACAAAGCAAAGCCCTTGACCAAGATACTCTTTATTATATAGCTCACAAGCTCGAATACATCGGGGGAGACACAAGGCAAAAGACTCAAACCAAACACTAAAGACTTATTCCTCTAAGAGAAGAAATAAAAACCGAAAGGGAAAGAACTAAAACAAAGGTAAAAGCAAAAGATATAAAGGTGATACGATACCAGGGCAACTCCCCCAAGCTTGGCAAAAGCCAAGGGGATTGCCCATACCAATGCTTAGTTGTCCTCCTTTGGTGGTGATGGTGGTGGAGTTGTTGAAGTGGTCTGATCCTCCGTCTTCCAAGGCATAGGTGCTCCATCACAGCAGGATGAACGAGTCGCGGGAATCCTCAAATCTACAGCCAACCTTATTGATTTAAATCTATACTCATACTCACGGTTTTTGTTCTGCAGGTCATAGATCTGGCCCTGAAGTTGGTCAACCCTGTCATAGAGCCTGGAGAGGTGTTTCCCAATGTCAATGGCATCCATCTTGTGATTGCTGGTGAACTCCGTGATCATCATGTGGTTGGCGTTGAGTCCATGCTCCACCATCCCTTGGCACTTGAAGACTTGTTGCTCCATTGCTTTGAACCTCGTCTCCACGCTTCCGGTCTTCTTAGGCCCCTCAACATCACGGATGTGCAACATCCCCTCGCTCGTCTTGATAGATTGAGGGTGTTTCAGCACTTCCGTGAGGTAGGGATTGATGACCTTCTCGAAGATCTTGTCCTTAGGAGCGTTTGGGGAAGTCATGATGATCTAGATCTGCCACAGAAACAGCCTCGAAACAAAAACAAAGAAAAACTGCGTGATACAGAGATCAAAACCTTCGGGCGTATATATAATGATCTTTTCTGGACCAGAAGGAGTGCTCCGCAAGAAAACAGAGTCCGGGAGGCACACGAGGTGCCCACAAGCCCTCTAGCTGCCACCAGGGGGGGTAGGTGGCGGCTACCAAGCTTGTGGCCGCCTCGTGCGCTCTTCGAACTACTTTTTATTTTTCTAATTTTCCAAAAATTCCAAAACGGAGGAAATTTCCTATTGGAAAAGCTTCGGAGTCTAATTACTTACCGAAACAGATACATCTTCGTTTTCAGGGTCTGAAACAGGTTCATAAACATCCCTTATGTACTCTTGTGGAGTTATGATATTGATGATATTGGTCTCAACATTTATGGGAGTATCGAAGATATAATGCTTGTTTCTTTGCCCATTTACCACTCTAGGAAAATTTCCTTCCGTGTTATTGATTTTGATGGCACCAGAACGATATACTTCCTCGATAACGTAAGGACCTTCCCATTTAGAGAGAAGCTTGCCTGCGAAGAATCTTAAGCGAGAATTTTATAGCAGGACATAATCACCTACATTGAACTCTCATTTCTGTATTCGTCTGTCGTGCCATCTCTTAACCTTTTCCTTGAACAACTTGGCATTCTCGTATGCCTGGGCCCTCCATTCATCTAATGAGTTGATATCAAACAACCGCTTCTCACCGGCAAGTTTGAAATCGAAGTTGAGCTCTTTGATTGCCCAAGAAGCTTTGTGTTCCAGCTCAAGAGGTAAGTGACAGGCCTTACCGTAGACCATTTTATACGGCGACATGCCCATGGGATTCTTATAAGTAGTCCTATATTCCCATAGTGCATCGTCAAGTTTGCTAGAATAATTCTTTCAAGATCTATGGACGGTCTTTTGTAGGATCATGTTGATCTCCCTATTACTCAACTCCACTTGACCACTAGACTGAGGATGATAAGGAGATGCAACTCTATGGTTGACATCATACTTAGCGAGCATCTTGCGGAAAACGCCATGAATGAAGTGTGAACCGCCATCAGCCATCAAATATCTAGGGACTCCAAATCTTGGGAAAATGACTTCTTTAAGCATCTTAATGGAGGTGTGGTGATCAGCATTTTTAGTGGGGATAGCTTCTACCCACTTAGTAACGTAATCCACAGCAACTAAGATGTGAGTGTACCCATTGGAACTCGGGAAGGGTCCCATATAAACAAAGCCCCAGACATTGAATAGTTCAATGACAAGTGAATAGTTCATCGGCATTTACTGACGCTTACTGATGTTCCCTATTCTTTGGCATTCGTCACAAGACAAGACAAACTTACGGGCGTCCTTGAGGAGAGTGGGCCAATAGAACCTGATTGCAATACCTTATGAGCAGTTCTATCTCCAGCATGGTGTCCTCCGTAAGCTTCGGAATGACACTACTGCAGGATCTGCACCTGTTCCTATTCAGGCACACAACGTCTAATAACACCATCTACTCCTTCCTTATAAAGGTGAGGATCATCCCAAAAGTAGTGTCTCAAATCAAAGAAGAATTTCTTCTTTTGCTGATAGGTGAAGCTGGGTGGTATGTATTTGGCTACAATATAATTTGCGTAATCGGCATACCACGGTGCACTATGTGAAGTGTGGATGACATTTAATTGCTCATCAGGAAAGCTGTCATCAATAGGTCGTGGTCATCAAGGACATTCTCTAGCCTGGACAAGTTATCTGCTACAAGGTTATCAGCACCCTTTCGGTCAACGACGTGCAAATCAAATTCCTGTAGCAGGAGAACCCATCTAATCAGCCTAGGCTTAGCGTCCTTCTTCTCCATAAGGTATTTAATAGCAGCATGATCAGAGTGAATAGTGACTTTGCAGTCAACTATATAAGATCTGAACTTTTCACATGCAAACACGACTACTAAAAACTCCTTCTCCGTAGTGGCATAGTTTCTTTGGGCACTGTCTAGAGTTTTACTAGCGTAGTGAATAACATTCAACTTCTTGTCAACTCTTTGTCCTAGAACAGCACCAACAGCATAATCACTAGCGTCGCACATGATTTCAAAGGGCAAGTTCCAGTCAGGTGGTTGAACCATAGGTGCGGTTATCAAAGCCTTCTTAAGTATTTCAAAAGCGTCCTCACAATCCTCATCAAAAACAAAAGGAACATCCTTCTGCAAGAGGTTGGTAAGAGGCGTAGAAATCTTAGAGAAGTCTTTAATGAATCTTCTATAGAAACCAGCATGACCTAGGAAACTTCTTATACCTCTGATATCTGTGGGGCAAGGCATTTTCACAATTGCATCAACCTTAGCCTTATCAACTTCAATGCCTATTTTAGAGATTTTGTGTCCTAAGACGATGCCTTCATTAACCATAAAGTGGCACTTCTTCCAAATCAAGATGAGGTTGGTATATTTGCATCTCTGTAAGACTCGATCAAGGTTGCTGAGGCAATCATCAAAGGAAGACCCGTAAACAGAGAAGTCATCCATGAAAACCTCGACAATCTTTTCACAAAAGTCAGAGAATATAGCCATCATACATCTTTGAAAGGTGGCAGGTGCATTGCATAGGCCAAAAGGCATACGTCTATAAGCAAAGGTACCGAAGGGGCAGGTGAAAGTGGTTTTCTCCTGATCAGATTGTGCAACAGGTATTTGCAAGAAACCTGAATAATCGTCTAGGAAGTAGAAGTGTGTGTGTTTTGATAGCCCTTCTAGTATTTGGTTGATAAACGGCAAAGGATAATGGTCTTTCCTGGTTGCCTTGTTCTGTTTCCGGAAAGCTATCACCATCCTATAGCCAGTAATAATCCTTTGTGGGATTAGTTCATTCTTATCATTAGGAACGATGGTGATACCTCCCTTCTTAGGTACGCAATGTACTGGACTTACCCAATCACTATGAGCAACAGGATAAATGATTCCTGCTTCCATAAGCTTTAATATTTCTTTTCTAACGACCTCTTTCATATTAGGATTTAATCTCCTTTGATGATCAACAACTGGTTTAGAATCAGGATCGGTTTTAATCTTGTGCTGACATAGAGTGGGACTAATACCATTAAGATCATCAAGAGTATATCCAATAGCAGCACGGTGCTTCCTCAGATTTTTTAGTAACTTCTTCTCTTCGTGCTCTGAGAGGAGAGCACTAATAATAACATGATATATCTCCTTCTCATCAAGATAGGCATACTTAAGAGTATCAGGCAACTGTTTAAGCTTGAACACAGGATCACCCTTTGGTGGGGGAGGATCCCAAAGCAGTTCAACACGCAGATTATTCTTGAGAATAGGATATTGTTCTAAGACAATTTTATCTATCTCATCTCTTTCCTCCATATGCATATCATTTTCGTGCTCAAGCAGATATTGCTCTAAAGGATCCGTAGGAGGTACGGCAATAGAGGCAAGAGCAATGATTTCATCCCTACCAGACGACTCTTTTTCATGGGGTTGTCTTCCAAACTTGGAGAAGTTAAATTCATGAGACACACCCTCGAAACTAACTTTGACAGTGTGCTTAATGCAATCAATGTGAGCATTGACAGTGTTGAGAAAGGGTCTAACGAATATGATGGGACAAAAGCTATCTTGTGCAGTACCAAGGACGAGAAAATCAGTAGGATACTTCGTCTTACCACACAGGACTTCTACGTCTCTCACAATTCCTAGAGGGCGGATAGTGTCTCTATTAGCTAGCGTAATAGTGACATCAATAGGTTCTAGCTCAGCAGGTGCAATCTCATCTTTGATTTCATTATATAGAGAGCGGCGTATTGCACTAACACTAGCTCCCATATCACATAAACCATGGTAACATTGATATCCTATCTTGACAAAAACAACGGGCAGGCTAACTACAGGTCCGTATTTGTCTTTCGTGTGAGGTTTAGCAATTCTAGCAGAGTCCTCACAGAATTTGATAACATGTCCGTCTACATCTTCGGCTAAGAGATCCTTGATAATAGAAACACTAGGTTCATCTCTAATCTCCTCACGGGGTGCAAGTAGTCTAACGTAACCCCTACGTATCATAGTTGGAGCTTTAGAATAATCCTTTATCCTAGCAGGGTATGGTGGTTTCTCAGCATAGGCACAAGGAACAACAGGATCACTAAAAGCAATGACTTTCTCCTCAACTAGATTGGTTTTGACTATGTTGCTTTCTACAGGAGGATGATACTTAAACCACTTCTCTTTGGGAAGATCAACATGAGCAGCAAAAGATTCACATAGAGAAGCTACTATCTCAGAGTCAAGTCCATACTTAGCGCTAAAATCTCTAGAGGTGTTTGTTTCAACAAAGGATTTAACGCAATCAAACTGGAAATTCATACCTGACTCCTTACCTTCCTCCAGCTCCCAATCTTCAGAGTTACGTTTGATTCTTTCCAATAAATTCCACTTGTGGTCAATATCCTTCTTCATAAAAGAACCGGTACAAGAAGTGTCAAGCATGGTACGATCTTCATGAGAAAGCCGAGCATAAAAGTTTTGAGTGATAATTTCTCTCGAGAGCTCATGATTGGGGCATGAATATAGAATTGATTTAAGCCTCCCCCAAGCTTGAGCTATGCTTTCCCTTTCACGAGGCCAAAATTTATAAATATAATTCTGATCACGATGTACAAAATGCATAAGATAAAACTTTTCATGAAATTCCAATTTCAACCGCTTGTAGTCCCATGATCCGGTATCATCACATAGCCTATACCATGTCAACGTCTTATCCTTCAAAGATAAAGGAAAGACTTTCTTCTTTACCTCATCCTCGGGCAAACCTGCTAGCTTAAATAAACCACAAACTTCATCTACATAGATCAGATGCAAGTCTGGATGTGAAGATCCATCTCCTGTAAAAGGATTAGCCAGCAGTTTCTCAAGCATACCCAAAGGAATTTCATCAAAGATATTTTCAGTAGGTACCTCGGGTTGAGGAACAACTCCTCGTGCTTCCGTTCGTGGTGAAGATACCCCGAACAAACTCCTCAAAGGAACAGTTTCCATAGTGACAAGTGACAATAAATTTCAGCACAGTATATAAATGTTTCCTTACCAATTTCCACTTACCAAAGGCACTTCACTCCCCGGCAACGGCGCCAGAAAAGAGTCTTGATGACCCACAAGTATAGGGGATCAATCGTAGTCCTTTCGATAAGTAAGAGTGTCGAACCCAACGAGGAGCCGAAGGCTCTGGTAAACAGTTTTCAGCAAGGTAATAACTGCAAGCACAAAAAGTAGCGGTAACAAGTGATGCTGTAGTGAGGTGAAACGTAGCAAGCGAAAAGTAACAAGTAACTAGTAGTAGAAACGGTGCAGCAAGTGGCCCAATCCCTTTTGTAGCAAGGGACAAGCCTAAACAAAGTCTTATAGGAGGAAAAACGCTCCCGAGGACACACGGAAATTTCTGTCATGCTAGTTTCATCATGTTCATGTGATTCGCGTTCGTTACTTTGATAGTTTGATATGTGGGTGGACCGGCGCTTGGGTACTACCCTTACTTGGACAAGCATCCCACTTATGATTAACCCCTCTTGCAAGCGTCCGCAACTACGAAAGAAGAATTAAGACAACGTCTAACCATAGCATAAAACTAGTGGATCCAAATCAGCCCCTTACGAAGCAACGCATTGACTGGGGTTTAAGCTTCTGTCACTCGAGCAACCCCATCAACTACTTACTACTCCCCAATGTATTCCTCTAGGCCCAACTATGATGAAGTGTTATGTAGTCGACATTCACATAACACCACTAGAGGAAAAGACAACATACATCATATCAAAATACCGAACGAATACCAAATTCACATGACTATTATTAGCATGACTTATCCCATGTCCTCAGGAACAAAAGTAACTACTCACAAAGCATAATCATAATCATGATCAGAGGTGTAATAAATAGCATCAAGGATCTGAACATAAACTCTTCCACCAAGTAATCCAACTAGCATCAACTACAAAGAGTAATCAACACTACTAGCAACCTTACAAGTACCAATCGGAGTCGTGAGACGGAGATTGGTTACAAGAGATGAACTAGGGATTGGAGAGGAGATGGTGCTGATGAAGATGTTGATGAAGATGCCTCCCCTCCGACGAGAGGAGTGTTGGTGATGACGATGGCGATGATTTCCCCCTCCGGGAGGGAAATTTCCCCGGCAGGATCGTCCGGCCGGAGCTCTAGATTGGATCTGCTCAAGTTCCGCCTCATGGCGGTGGCGAAACCACGAAAAAGCTCCCGATTGATTTTTTCTCGAACGAAACCCTTCATATAGCAAAAGAGGGGGGCCAGTGGGCCGTCAGGGAGCCCACAATTCCTATAGCCGCCACCAGGGGGTGGCGGCTACCAGGCTTGTGGCGCCCTGGTAGCTCCCCTCTGGTACTTCTTTCGCCCCGTATTTTTTATATATTCCCAAAAAAATCCTCGTAAATTTTCAGGGCATTTGGAGTTGTGCAGAATAGAGGACTCGGATTTGCTCCTTTTCCAGTCCAAAATTCCAGCTGCCTGAATTCTCCCTCTTCAAATAAACCTTGCAAAATAAGAGAGAAAGGCATAATTATGGTACCACAAAGTAATATAACAGCCCATAAAGCGATAAATATCAACATGAAAGCATGATGCAAAATGGACGTATCAGCCACTCGCATGCTCGAACTTCTGTGACTCGCGGAACCACGTACTAGGGGTGGTTCTTCTCATCCTCCTTGGGGTTACGGCTTGAAGAGCCTCTCAAAAACCTCCTCATCTTTTTCCTTTTCTAGCTCTGAAAAATTCTGAAATTTTTAGAGACTTCGAAAGAAAAGTGAATATAGATTAACGCAACTTGTAGCAACTACTCCTACTAGCGCCTAGAAGCCGTATCACGCGCTAAAACTACTTGGGACCAGCTAAAATCAACATTTCAAGCTCAAGAACAGGGTCACCAAGGTAGCAAGAATACGCAAAGGATAAAGCACTAGAGCAAAAACTAATTGGACCAATGGAGGAGTCACTTACCAAGGAGTAATTTCCACAAAACGGTTCAGAGAATGGTGCTTTGAGGAAGGAGATCGAAAATCACAGCCAAATGAGCAAGAACACGGGTTTGAGCTACGAAACATTTTTTTCTGGAGGTAGAAGAAGAGGATGGGAGCTGGAATGAGTGGAGGGGGTCCCTGTGGGCCCCACAAGCTTGCTTGCCACGGCCAGGGGGGAGGCCACGATGGCAGGGCTTGTGGCCCACTGGTGTGGCCCCCAGGCCAGCTCTCAGTCCCAGTATTTTTCAAATATTCCAAAAAAATCATACTCGATTTTCAGGACCATCAGAGAACTTTTATTTTAGGGGTATTTTTCTACCGGACGCTAAAACAGGAAAGAGGGAAAACTAAACTAAATCTATCATTTGTCTTCCAAGCAATAGAAAATGAAAGCTTAAAAGAAAGGTATGTGACTCTTTGATTCATCCATTTCATGGTCATCGAAAGAAATCCGTCAATGGGGTTGATCAAATCCTCATGACAAAACCTTCTCGAATCGCAAAAGAGAATGGAGAATTTTCGAATAGCCACTAAGTCACCTCAATGGGGATATGTATCTCCCCAACAAGCAAATCATACTTCATCTTGACACGAGGAATAGGGCATTCAAAGCTCCCAATAAGAATCGATGAAGTTTTTTCGATAGCATTGATGCAATGTACTTGATATCTTTTCTTCGGAAAGTGCACTGTATGCTCATTACCGTTGACATGGAAAGTGACATTGCCTTTGTTGCAATCTATAACAGCCCTGCAGTGTTTAAAAACGGTCTTCCGAGGATGACAGCCATGGCATCGTCCTCGGGAATATCCAAGATAACAAAGTCTATTAAGATAGTGGTGCTAGCAGCCACAACAGGCACATCCTCGCAAATACCGACAGGTAAAGCAGTTGATTGGTCGGCCATTTGCAGAGAGATTTCAGTGAGTGTCAACTTATCCAGTTCAAGTCTACGATAAAGAGAGAGAGGCATAACACTAACACCGGCTCCAAGGTCACATAAGGCAGTTCTTACGTAGTTTCCTTTAATGAAGCAAGGTATAGTGGGCACTCCAGGATCACCAAGTTTCTTAGGAGTTCCACCTCTGAAAGTGTAATTGGCAAGCATGGTGGAGATCTCAAGATCTGGTATCTTCCGTTTATTGGTCACGATATCTTTCATGTACTTGGCATACGGAGACATTTTGAGCATATCAACTAACCGCATCTGCAGAAAGACGGGTCTTATCATTTCAATAAAGCGCTCAAAATCCTCATCATCCTTTTTCTTGGATGGCCTAGGAGGAAAGGGCATAGGTCTCTGAACCCATGGCTCCCTTTCTTTACCATGCTTCCTAGCAGTGAAGTCATTCTTATCGTATCTCTTAGGTTGTGGATTATCAGGATTAACCGTAAGTTCAATCTCCACATCCTTATCATTGCTAGGTTGAGCATCATTATGAGCATCACTTTCCATATTGTCACCAGGTCCATGTTCATCACCACATTCTGTTTCTGCATTAGACGCAGAAATATCATTTGATTCTTCACGTGTGATAGTATTTGGTGAACTGGCATGTAGGTTTCTATCATCCTTCTTCTTCTCCTTAGGATGACTGGGTGTATCAGCATTAATTCCTTGAATATCTTGATCAATTCTCTTAGGATGGCCTTCAGGATACAAAGGTTCCTGAGTCGTTTTGCCTCCTCTAGTAATGACTCTGACAGAGTTGTCATTTAATTCATTGAGCAAGTCATTCTGAGCTTTAAGTACTTGTTCTACCTGAGTAGTAATCATAGAGGCATGTTTACTTAGAAGCTTCAGATCATTGACATTTCTGTCTACACAAGCACTTAAATGACTAAGCATACGAGTACTTTGTTCCAAATGTCTGCTAACATAATCATTGAAACTCTGTTGTTTGGCAACAAAGTTGTCAAATTCATCAAAGCATAGGCTAGCAGGTTTGTCAAAAGGAATATCACTCTCATCAAACCTACGTAGAGAATTCACTTCTACTACTTGTATCGGGTTATCGAGACCATGGATCTCTTCGATAGGTGGTAGGTTTTTGACATCTTCAGATCTAATGCCTTTCTCTTGCATAGATTTATTGGCTTCTTGCATATATTCGGGACTGAGGAATAGAATACCTCTTTTCTTCGGAGTTGGCTTAGGAGGTGGTTCAGGAATAGTCCAGGCATTATCGTTGATCAATATGTTATTCAGTACAATCTCAGCTTGTTCTACAGTTCGTTCCCTAAAAACACAACCGACACAACTATCTAGGTGGTCTCTAGAAGCATCGGTAAGTCCGTTATAGAAGATATCAAGTATCTCGTTCTTCTTAAGAGGGTGATCAGGAAAAGCATTCTGTAGCTGGATGAGCCTCCCCCAAGCTTGTGGGAGACTCTCTTCTTTGAGTTGAGCAAAGTTCTATATTTCCTGCAAGGCAGCTTGCTTCGTATGTGCAGGGAAATATTTCTCACAAAAGAAATAGACCATATCCTGGGGACTACTCACACATCCAGGAGCAAGAGAAGTGAACAAGGCTTCAGCGTCATCCTTTAGAGAGAAAGGAAACAACTTAAGGATATAGTAGTAGCGGATCTTCTCCTCACCAGTGAAAAGGGGGGCTATATCGTGTAGTTTGGTAAGATGGGCTACGACCGTCTCAGACTCATAACCGTGGAAAGGATCAGATTCGACTGGAGAGATTATCTCAGGATCGACAGGGAATTCATAATCCTTATCGGTGATAAAGATAGGTGAAGTGGCAAACTTCGGGTCGTATTTCATCCTAGCTTTCAGAGATTTTTCCTTCCACTTGAGAAGTAATTTCTCGGCGTCATAGGCATCCTTACACGCAAGAAAATCCTCAGCTATCTCTCCCTCCATAACATAACCCTCAGGTATATCAGGCAATTCATATCTAGGAGAGCTAGATCTAGCAGGAGCAAAAGCAGGTTCTATCTCAATAGTATCGGCAGTTTCAGAAGCATCACGAGCATTGGCAGTAATTCTAGCAATATGAGCATCAAGGAATACCCCTAGTGGCATATCAGGCAAAGTAGTATCTCTAGCAGTATCAAGCATAGCATCTCTAGCAGTAGCAGGCATAGTATCTCTAGCAGTATCAAGCATAGCATCATCAGGCAAAATAGCATCTCTAGCATCATCAGGCAAAGCAGTATCAAGCATAGCATCTCTAGCAATATCAGGCATAGTATCTCTAGCAATATCAGGCATAGCATCTCTAGCAGTATCAGGCATAGTAGCATCATAAGCATCATCAAGCACAAGCGACATATCAAGATTTCTAGCAGGAGGTGATGTCGCAAACTTACTCATAACTGAAGGTGAATCAAGTGCAGAGCTAGATGGTAGTTCCTTACCTCCCCTCGTAGTTGAGGGAAAGACTTTGGTTTTTAGATCTTTCAGATTCTTCATAGTGATCATCACATATGAATCCCAAGTGACTCACAGAATATAACTATCCCTTCCCCGGCAACGGCGCCAGAAAAATGCTGCTAGGAGTTCCCCGGCAATGGCGCCAGAAAAATGTTGCTGACATGCAACTATTCCTGACTTGATGCCTCCACGGCAACGGAGCCAGAAAAGAGCTCGTCCGAGTTGCTCAACAATTAGCAATTGTCTTGCAATGGCCCACCGGCGCGTTGGTTCGCCGCAGTTTTCGAGGGTAGAGTATTCAACCCAAATTTGTTGGTTCGCCCAACGGGAAGTGAAAGAATATTCTCAAGTATTAGCAGCTGAATGTGTCAGATTCAACCACACCTGAAAGATTAGTGTCTGCAAGCAAAGTAGTATGATAGCAACGGTGCCAGAAACGATCTGGTGACAAGGTGACTATTCCAAACTATCGTATCAATGGCGCGAGAAAAAGTATTGTAGCAGGTAGCAGCAGTAGCAAGGAACAGCAGTAGTGACAGCAGTAGCAAGTAACAGCAGTAGCAAGTAGCAGCAGTAGAGCAAAGCAAGTAATAGTAGCAGCAACAGTAGTAACAGCAGCAGCAGTGGGACAAACTCGTAGGCAATGGGTCGGTGATTTGTTTGGATGACATTCATCATGCAACAGTTATAACACGAGGAGATATGTGGCTAGCTCCCGTTCGTCAATGTGATGTAGGCATGCATTCCGTGTGTCGTCATACGTGCTTAAGGAAAAGAACTTGCATGACATCTATTGTCCATCCCACCCGTGGCAGCGGGGACCTAATGGATACTATGGGATATTAAGGTTCTCCTTTTAATAAAGAACTCGACCAATGCATTAGCACTTGGTGTACACATGAACTCCTCAAACTATGGTCATCACCGGGAGTGGTTCCGGTTATTGTCACTCCGGGGTTGTCGGGTCATAACACGTAGTAGGTAACTACAACTTGCAAGATCGGATCTAAAACACACATATATTGGTGACAACATAATAATTTCAGATCTGAAATCATGGCACTCGGGCCCTAGTGACAAGCATTAGGCATGGCAAAGTAGTAGCAACATCAATCTCAGAACATAGTGGATACTAGGGATCAATCCCCGTCAAAACTAACTCGATTACATGATAGATCTCATCCTACTCATCACCGCCCAGCGAGCCTACGAATAGATTACTTACGAACGATGAAGAGCTTCATGGAATTGGAGAGGGAAGAAGATTGATGATGACCATGGCGACGATTTCCCCTCTCCGGAGCCCAAAACGGACTCCAGATCTGCCCTCCAGATGAAGAACAGGATGTGGCGGCGCCTCCGTATCGCAAACGCGATGAAATCTTCTCTCGTGATTTTTTTGGGACGAAAGGGAACTTATGGAGCTGAGTTTCGGGCGGCAGAGACACATGGGCCCCACAAGCTTGGTTGCCGCGGCCAGGGTGCGCGGCAACAGGGCTTGCGGCCCACTGGCCCGTCCCCTCCGGTGGATCTTTGCGCAGGTATTTTTCATATTTTCTAGAAATATTCTCCGTAAATTTTCAGGACGTAACGAGAACTTTCATTTCTGCACAAAAACAACACCATGGCAATTCTGCTGAAAACAGCGTCAGTCCGGGTTAGTTCCATTCAAATCATGCAAATTAGAGTCCAAAACAAGGGCAAAAGAGTTTGGAAAAGTAGATATGATGGAGACGTATCACAAGTCTGGATGTGGTGTTCCATCTCGTGTAAAAGGATTAGCCAGCAGTTTCTCAAGCATACCCAAAGGAAATTCAAAGCATATATTTTCAGTAGGTGCAGAAGGTTGAGGAGCAACTCTTTGTGTTTCCGGTCGAGGTGAAGATACCCCTAACAAGCCCCTCAAAGGATTAGTATCCATAGTGACAAGTGACAACAAATTTCAGCACACTATATGAATGTTTCCTAACCAAGTTCCACTTACCAAAGGCGCTTCACTCCCCGGCAACGGCGCTAGAAAAGAGTCTTGATGATCCACAAGTATAGGGGATCAATCGTAGTCCTTTCGATAAGTAAGAGTGTCAAACACAACGAGGAGCAAAAGGGTCTGACAAGTGGTTTTCAGCAAGGTAAAATCTGCAGGCACTGAAATTGTCGGTAACAAGTGATTGTGTGGTAAGATGATTCGTAGCAAGCAACAAGTAACAAAAGTAGCAATGGTGCAGCAAACTGGCCCAATCCCTTTTGTATCAAGGGCCAAGCCTGGACAAAGTCTTATAGGAGGAAAAACGCTCCCGAGGACACACGGGAATTTCTGTCATGCTAGTTTTCATCATGTTCATATGATTCGCGTTCGTTACTTTGATAGTTTGATATGTGGGTGGACCGGCGCTTGGGTACTGCCCTTACTTGGACAAGCATCCCACTTAAGATTAACCCCTCTCACAAGCATCCGCAACTACGAAAGAAGAATTAAGACAAAGTCTAACCATAGCATTAAACTAGTGGATCCAAATCAGCCCCTTACGAAGCCACGCATAAACTAGGGTTTAAGCTTCTGTCACTCTAGCAACCCATCATCTACTAACTACCTCCCAATGCCTTCCTCTAGGCCCAAATAATGGTGAAGTGTTATGTAGTCGACGTTCACATAACACCACTGGAGGAAAAACAACATACAACATATCAAATTACCGAACGAAAACCAAATTCACATGACTACTATTAGCATGACTTATCCCATGTCCTCAGGAACAAAAGTAACTACTCACAAAGCATAATCATATTCATGACCAGGGAGGTAATGAGTAGCATCAAGGATCTGAACATAAACTCTTCCACCAAGTAATCCAACTAGCATCAACTACAAAGAGTAATCAACACTACTAGCAACCTTACAAGTACCAATCGGAGTCGCAAGACGGAGATTGGTTACAAGTGATGAACTAGGGTCTGGAGATGAGATGGTGCTGATGAAGATGTTGATGGTGACGAGTCCCCTTTGATGAGAGGAGTGTTGGTGATGACGATGGCGACGATTTCCCCCTCCGGGAGGGAAGTTTCCCCGATAGGATCGTCCTGCCGAAGCCCTAGATTGGTTCTGCTCAAGTTCCGCCTCGTGGCGGCGGCGAAACCACGAAAAAGCTCCTCCTTGATTTTTTTTACTGGGCGAAACCCTTGATATAGCAAAAGAGGGGTGCAAGTGGGCCAGCAGGTTGCCCACAGGCCCTCATGGCGCCGCCTGGGGGGTGGTCGCCCCGTGCAGGCTTGTGGCCAACCCCTGGCGCCCCTCTGGCGCTTCTTCGGCCCAATATTTTTTATAAATCCGGAAAAAATCCTCGTTGATTTTTATGGCATTTGGAGTTGTGCAGAATAGGTATCTCAAACTTGCTCCACTTTCAGGCCAAAATTCCAGTTGCCCGCATTCTCCCTCTTCATGTAAACCTTGCAAAATAAGAGAGAAAAGGCATAAGAATTGTACCGTGAAGTGAAATAACAGCCCAAGAAGCGATAAATATCAACATGAAAACATGATGCAAAATGGACGTATCAAGAGCCAATGGTTTAACTAGGATTGACCTGTCGTGGTGCTGGGTAGATTGGTGAATCATGCCCCTGAGTCGTCGTGGTGCCTTGATGTGCGAGTATGACTGTGACATAAATAATGCGCAACGCTTCACCAACATCATGCTCGATTCAGATGAAGTCAAACAAATTGTAAAGAGGCTATCACGCGAGCCAAAAGATGTTTGTTGCAAAATTGGACTGAAGCCATTATGTACTGAAAACCCGGCTCCTAAGATAATTAACCTTCAACACGTGCTGCTTTGCTCATGCATTTTCATGAGAACTCACCCTTCTAGAAACAAAGACCGCAAAAGGTGGCTGTCAAGAAAAGCAAAGCCACCCCAAAAAAGAAGAAGAACAAGGCGGTTGTTGATGAGTCGTCAGCTATGTGTGAATCACAAAACATTGATGACCAATCTGAGGTAAACCCTTATCTTCACCATGTTTTAAACTTATGGTTACTAATTACTTCTTTAATCTCAGGATGATGACGCTAATAGCCAGAACGAAGATGTTGAGGTAATTTCAATCTCTTCTGACTCAGATCTCTCCTTCCCAAGGCCACCAAGGCGGGTTTGTAGGAAAATACCTATAACTCACCCAGACGCTTATTTGGATCCTAATTTAGTTTTGAACAAGACCATCTACACACCAAGGCGCCATACCCGCAGTTCCTCAGGTGATCTCATGGCAGGCTTGCCCGAGAAAGCAACCACTCGTAAGCGTCAAAATGAGGTGCGTGTCATCCCAATTTTTTCTTCCCCAAAAGTCGACCTTGTTTGTCAACCACTCAATCTTTCTAGTTCATCCTTAACAGGCATCACCACCTTCATCAGGAGACTCAACTGCTTCAAAATTGCCACCTCTTGTTTTCCTTCCAGGGTAACTTTTGCTTTTGCCTCTAATATTTGTCTTAGCACTTTTAATTTGTTATATATATCTTAGCTTCTACTCTTCAGGGCTAAGGCTAAAACCAAGAAGAGGAAGACTTGCGGGTCATCTCATAATCCTGGAGCACCTGAGCAGGAAGAACTGGAATTTTCTATTCCTGAGACTCATGTTGAGCCGGCTCACACACATGCCGAGCTTCCTAACACTCATGAGAGTGTCATTGAACATGTTCCCAAAACGCATATTGAGCCAGCGAACGCCGATGACACGGCCATGGGAATAAGTCCAAAGACCAATCCTAACCCGCCTAGTCCTCGAAAAACAACAAAAGACTCTACATCTGATGAGGAGAGAGTTGACATTACTGGGACGGGTAACACAATAGCAATGTCCACTGTGTTCGCCAAGCACCGTGCAAAAGGTGCAACGCCTGATTTAGAGAAAGGGAAAGCTAAGCTTGAGCTTCCAAATATTGAAAAACTTAATTTCAAAGACCTGCACTCTGGATATCTGAGTCGCCTCTCCATTAGTCGGGATATGGAGGCCAATCTGGTTAATATGATGAATAAAAAATATGTGGTAGGTCTGTTGAAATTCAATCATGTACTCCATATATCCTGACATAGCCCCCAAGGGTCGGGTCATCTTCTTGAAGATGAGCCGAGTCTTGATGATATTGTGGAAAATCAACCTGTCGCCCCCAAGGGTCGGGTCATCTTCTTGAAGATGAGCCGGGTCTTTATGAAATTGTAGAGAATCAACATGCAGCCCCCAAGTGTCGGGTCATCCTCTTGAAGATGAGTCGGGTCTTTATGAATTTGTAGAGAATCAACGTGTAGCCCCCAAGGGTCGGGTCATCTTCTTGAAGATGAGTCGGGTCTTCTCATATTATATATAAAACTAATATGCATTAGCCCCCAAGTGTCAAGTATATTGCTCGTAGTCTGCTTGAGACTTGATAACAATCTTCTTTGTTGTCTCAAGAAACCTGTATGGACCATGTTGGCGGCTTAAAATTTGACTAAGATCCAACCAATCATTGTGTATTTTGTAGGAAGCCTTGAGCCATGCTGATGCAGATTTAGGGGGAATGAAGAAATGTCTAGCACAACAACAACAACACGCCAGAGCCCAATCTGGGGAGAAACTTCGAATCTCCTTAGAAGAATTTGAAAAGGTCAAAACTGAATTCGCGGCATATAAAGAAGTTGCCAAAACGGAGAGAGCCGCCTTGGTGAAACGTATTGAACCCATCGAGGGTCAGGTGAAGCTGGTTACTGAGGAAGTAACTAGTCTTAAATGACCTATCTCCAAGATGACCACAACTATTTTTGGTAAGCCTTTGTTTGCAAGCCTTAGATCCTCAACTTTGTTGAAAATATGACCCGCCAAGCGACTTATATTCTTGAATTATGTGCAAGCCCTCGATCTCTCAACCTCCAAGATAACTATGTACAGAACACGAAAGTTGTGTATACTTTAACGGAGCAACTTTATGCTGGAGGTTTATTCGCCATCAAGGTTGTGATGGGAGACAAAGACCCAGTGAAGTTCATCGGTGATATGCTGAGCACCTCTCCACCATGCCCAAACAAATTGAAGAACTAAAGAAATCAGCTACGCGTAAAGGGGCAATCAGTGATTTGAGTCGTGCTCTCGCCTACGCACGAGAACTCAACCTGGAAGAAGTAGCTTGCGAGTTTCCAGAATATAAAGACATCGGGTCAACGTTGACCCAAGAAGATTACGCTCATTGCATGAAGGCGACTCACCTTCCGGCTAGTCAACTAGCCGAAGTTGTTGATCTGAAGACATATCGGGCGGCTTATGACGTAAACAATTGACGCGTGCAACCACCCACCTTTGAACTAGTGGACCTGACTCCTTAGTGCCATAAGCATATTTTTGCCCATGATGTTGACCCTTTGCCCATCTTGAATGAAAAAGTTGAATTCCATGCTTTAATCTATTGCAACTGCTGATGTGCTGATATGCCCATGCTTGAGTTGAAGCAAAAATGATTGAATTCACGTAAGCCGCCCTTCTGAAATGCTTGACAGCTGTCAAATGACAGACCTTGTCATCTGGCGAGGGTATCATCATAACCCAGGTGCTTTGTATGAGCCGGTAAAATGAAAGAAGTTTAAGGTAAAACATAACAATATCAATAAGCTGGCTCAATGAGACTCGACAGGGAGACACGCTTGCAAGTCTCTAGTTTTACCCTTGATTGGGCAGGTGTATAACCCACACAACTGTCGTAAGCCGGCTCAATGAGACGCGGCGATTTAGATTAGCGGATCAAGCTCAAGTCAGGCTTCAGTGAAGCGGGTTTCATGAACCCGTGGTTTCTCTATTTTCCATATGCGGGCTCTCACACAACACCTCAATGTTTTAACCTTGACAAATTCAGGGTCCAGAATGGATTAACTTTGGCAAGAGTACATGGGGCTAATAAGGGGAGTCGCACAAACATACAGTCCAGTATAACCATTGTAAAGCGATAATTTTTCACAAGCCAAGAGGGTGAGAAAGCTAAACTCAATGAGTTGGAAGCCCCGAAGTGAACCATGATCAGGTAAAAGCCAAGCATAGGATTGCAAAAGACAATGCTATTACTACCAAACAGTCTGGAGACTAATAGCCTCCAGATAAGTAGGCTTGATTCTCCTAACAACAATAGGCGCCTATGTTTGAACCGTTTATCGTGGCAACGAGTCCTCTTTGGCTTATTAGCATCAATGTTTGAACAGTCACAACATGGTGGCTCATCCTCTTTGATACTAATAGTGTTCATGTTTCAACGACCATCTTACGGTGACTCATCCTCTTGGGCACCTTAGGAAGAATAATAAAGGCTCATGCTCATTATATAGGCGGAAACGGCATGACCCCGGTATTCGTGGGTGCCGGCTTTATTAAACATAAAGTTGTATGTACAAATCTTTGTAAAAGATACATAGTCGAGGAGCCAATGACTCTAAGTATAGTAAGGGCAAAGGTGGGCGATGTTCCAAGGCCGGTTCGTCTCTTCCTGAGAAGCGTATGAATTTGGCCGGAGGTCAACAAGTAATATGACTCATTGTGGAGATTCTTGTTGATGACAAAAGGACCTTCCCAAGGTGGCGAAAGCTTATGCATGCCTGTATGATCTTGAATCAACCGAAGCACCAAGTCGCCCTCTTGAAAAACCCAGCTCTTAACCCTACGGCTATGATAGCGACGTAGGTCTTGTTGATAGATTGTTGATCTTGCAAACACCATAGACCATCCTAATGGTCTTACTTGGCTCATACACTAATTAAAACAAGAAAACACAATTATTACAGAGGTAATAATGTGTGCAACACTCAAAAACAGAAGTAAAAAACAAAAACATAAAAATAAAATTGGGTTGCCTCCCAACAAACGCTATTGTTTAACACCCCTAGCTAGGCATAATGCAATAGATCTAGGTATTGTCATCTTTGGTATTCAATCCATAAGTACCTCTCATAATAGATTCATAAGGTAATTTTATTTTCTTTCTAGGAAAGCGCTCATGCCTTTCCTTAATGCAAATTGGAATCTAATATTTCCTTCCCTCATACCAATAATTGCACCAATCATTCTAAGGAAAGGTCTACCAAGAATAATAGGACATGTAGGATTACAATCTATATCAAGAACAATGAAATCTAGGGGCACATAATTCCTATTTGCAACAATAAGAACATCATTAATCCTTCCCGTAGGTTTCTCAATTGTAGAATCCGCTAGATGCAAATTAAAATAGCAATCATCAAATTCACGGAATCCTAGCACATCACATAAAGTTTTTGGAATCATGGAAACGCTAGCACCCAAATCACACAAAGCATAGCACTCAAAATCGTTCATTTTAATATTAATACTAGGTTGCCACTCATCATAAAGCTTTCTAGGTATAGAAACTTCCAACTCAAGTTTTTCTTCAAAAGATTTCATGATAGCATCCACAATATGTTTAGTAAAAGCTTTATTTTGATTATAAGCATGTGAAGAATTCAACATGGATTGCAACAAGGATTAAGATCTTCAATCCCACTTTTATCAAACTTAACATTAAGATCTATAAACTCCAAATCATTGGGACACCTTTTAACTAAAGTTGACTCATCTCTAGTCCCATATTTTTCAAGATTTATATTATAAAACAAAGATTCAGTAGGAGTCACATCAATCATTTTAAGATCTTCATCATTGCTTAAAGATTCTGGCTTCGCGACCATTTTATTAACTAAGGTGGCTTGTTTACCGGAAATTTGGACTACTAAATTTTCAAGGTGCAAATTGAGATTTCAAACCACAAAACTCCTTGGTCAGATCAGCAAGTTCTTTATTCATGTATTCCAGCATAAACCTTTGTTCTTTAAGCTCGTTCCTAAAGAAACTATTATGGTCAAATTGGAGCGACATGAATCCCTTAGCATTATTCTCAATGTCTTCCAACTTCTAAAGATATGGATCAAAACTTTTGGGTTGAGCCATGGAAACAAACAAATGAAAAATATGAGCAGAAGAAGGGCGAATAAAAAGGAAAATCTTTTTGGTATTTTCTGAAAATCGTTTTAGAAGTGGGGGAGAGGGAAACAAGAGGCAAATGGAAAATAAAGTAAATGCAAGAGATGAGTTTGTGATGGGTACTTGGTAAGCTTGATCTTGCTATGTATCCTCCCCAGCAACCGCACCAGAAATCCTTCTTGCTACTTCGTGAGATTGCGTTGGTTTTCCCTTCTAGAGGAAAGGGCGATGCAACAAAGTAGATAAGTACTTCCCTCAGTTTTTGAGAACCAAGGTATCAATCCAGTAGGAGGTACAAGCAAGGCCTCAATCTTAGCACCTACACAAACAATCAAACACTTGCACCCAATGCTAAAAAGGGGTTGCCAATCCCTTCACACTTATTTGCAAGGATGAGATCTCATAGAGATAGATAAAAGATTGTAGAACTAAAAGTAAAACAAAAGTAAATAAATGGCAGCAATATATTTCTGGTATTTTTTGGTTTATAGATCTGAAAATATAATATGGAAAACAGACCCGGGGGCCATAGGTTTCACTATAGGCTTCTCTCGCGAAGGAAAATAATACGGTGGGTGAACAAATTACTGTCGAGCAATTGATAGAAAAGCGAATAATTATGAAGATATATAAGGCAATGATTATACATATAGGCATCACGTCCGTGTCAAGTAGACCGAAACGATTATGCATCTACTACTATTACTCCACACATCAATCGACTCCTACCTGCATCTAGAGTATTAAGTTCAGGAAGAACGAAGTAACGCATTAGGTAAGATGACATGATGTAGAGGGATAAATTCAAGCAATATGATGAAAACCCCATATTTTTATCCTCAATGGCAACAATGCTATACGTGCCTCTCTACCCCTACTTTGTCACTGGGTGACGACACCACAAGATTGAACCCAAAACTAAGCACTTCTCCCATTGCAAGAATTACCAATCTAGTCGGCCAAACCAAACCAATAACTCGAAGAGACTTGCTAAGATATGAAATCATGCATATAAGAATTCAGAGAAGATTCAAATAATATTCATAGATAATCTGAACATAAACCCACAATTCATCGAATCTCGACAAACGCACCGCAAAAGAATATTACATCAGATAGATCTCCATGAAGATGATGAAGAACATGGTATTGAAGAACAAAGAGAGAGAAGAAGCCATCTAGCTACTAGCTATGGACCCGTAAGTCTGTGGGGAACTACTCACGCATCATCGGAGGGGCCATGGAGTTGATGTAGATGCCCTCCGTGATCTATTCTCCCTCCGAGAGATTACTGGAGAAGGCTCCCAGATTGGATCTCACGGGAACACAGGCTCCCGGCGGCGGAGAAGTATTTTGTGGTCTCATTCTGGTATTGGGGGAAAGTTCGGAATTTATTGGCCAAGGATTAGGGTAAGGAGGCCTGCAAGGGGCCCACAAGCCACGGGCGCCCCCTAGGGCGCGCCTTGCAGGCCTGTCGCCTCCCAACAGGTATCCTGCCCCCTTCTCCAAGTCTCGCAGATGTCTTCTGGTCCAAGAAAAATCATTTCGAAAATTTTATTCCGTTTGGACTCTGTTTAATATACCTTATCTGCAATACTCAAAAACATGGAAAAAAACAGAAACTAGCACTAGGCTTTAGATTAATAGGTTAGTCCCAAAAATAATATAAAATAGCATATTAATGCATATAAAATATCCAAAACAGATAATATAATAGCATGGAACAATCAAAAATTATAGATACGTTGGCGACGTATCAGTTATCAGCTCCCCACGGCACAACCCGGTCACCCGTCAGGTATGTCCCTCGTAGAGACAATTTCATTCTCAAAATACCATGGGCAGCTGTGGGGATCCACAACCAAGGACCATATTTTCGGTTCAGCCGAACTATGGATCACATGTCTTCACAGACAAAGAACAAGATGTCGTTAGGGATCTCACAAGCGTCAAGCTCGCCTATAGCACGACAGCTTCTCAAGACTCCCTATTCAAGGTCCTCCTGCCGACAATAAACTACCTTTAAAAGATACTACCCCTCCTTTCTAAGAAGCATAGGAGAAACCGTGTAGCTGGACGCAGGGCAGACATCAAGTCACCCATGATAGGCCATGGAGAAAAGGTCACCTTGAAATATGACGATCCGAATAATAGTTCCCTATAACAGCTGCCTTTGTGCCATGAATTATAATAAATATTATTCATATACTTCTTTTACAGTATCTTTACATTTATATGCATGTTGTTCCTTGGTGTCGAAGGGTAGATTTGTTTGATAAGTATAAAGTGCGGTCGCCTAATAGACCGGGGGCTTGGATAAAACACCGCACTATCGTGTCACTACCTTTTTTAATGTTTGGTTTCATGGATATTGCTTTATATGCATCGGTTCTGAATTATGTCTTGGGTCAATAGTTGGGTTGCCCCATTCTTGTGCTTACCCCCTTACGTTCCGCTAGTTCGCCTGAAGGGGTAAAGGGAGAACCACATCGATTGTATTCCTAGTTGGCCTGGCTAAAAATACCTCGGTGGAGAAAGCCAAAAACTGACTGTCATAATAAGCGAGAATTGGTCTGCAATCGGAGTTAAAAACTAAAGACACATGGAGGTTTTATTCTGTATTATACGGAGAGGTTTGTACTTTTGCAAACCTGGTGGTAATTATTTGAAAAATCCGTTTCACCCTACTACCCCATGAAAACTGGGGCTAGCCCCCTCATGCACGCTCCCAAGGCTAAGTGAAAACACTAAAGCCTAATAGTCGGATTGCCTCGTTTCCTTCACACACTACCGCCTTCGGTAACTAATACATCAGCTAAGGGCTATAGTGCGGATGTCGAAACACCCTTTGTAGTCTCTACATGGGGGCTGAAGCTGACGACTGGAAACTTTCAAATTAAACGACCAAAGCAGGAGTCAAAAAATAATTTGTAGTGCATTACATCGGGACAAGTATCATCATAGATTGTTCCAAGGCACATTACACATATTTGGGGCATTGGGCTTCGATCGCCCGAGCACCCTCTGTCGTTGCAGAGAAATAAAGCTCTGCCCACCTATGTTCCTTTCCAGGAGGCCGAGGGGCGGTTGCCATCGTCAGGGGCTTCACTCCTGGCCAGTGCATCATAGACCTCGCAAAGGCCATCCGAGCTCCCTCTATGCAGACGAAGCGCTTCAGGACCTCGAGATGAAGCACAACATCGTACAGTCGCTGCACTAAGCCGAAGTAACTACTCGGCAGAGGCTCAGAAGGCCACAACCGGATGCAAAGGTCCTTCATGTCCGGCTCCGCCATCCTGTGCAGCTCCATAAGCTGCTTCATTTGATTAACAAGGAGGGATTGGCCTCGAGAGCTTCAAACTGTGCCTAGAAAAGCCTCTGCTTGGCGTCCCCGTCGTGGACCACGTAGCGCTTAGCCGCGTCTGCTACACTCCATGGGAGGTCCCTAAAGGCGCCTGGGGAACGCCATAGCCGCGTAAGAAAGGCAAACCTGTTTCCACCAAAGGAACTTTGTAGTAAATATGTCTTACCATCCGCAATCTCCTTGACATGGCGTGCTTCTTCTTCGAAGAACCGCCTCTCTACCCGTTCTGATTTGAGCACGGAGGATGGCTTGGAGAGCTTGGTGGTGTGTTCCTCGAACTTTTGTTCCAAGACCTCATTTTTAGTGCTCGCATCTTGCATCTCTTGCTGGACCTCAGCCACTCTAGCCTTGTGCTCGTCGCTCTAGATCTTCAGTGAGTCTAGCTTGGCGGAGGTGTTCTACGCCACCATCTTATGAGCGGCGGCCTCCTGCTTGGCCTTCTCCAATTCAACACAGAGTTTCTCCAACTCCAGGTCCATGGTTGCTGACATAATCGGAATCATGATGTCATGTATGAACCAAACAATAGTAGACTATTCAAGTACAACAAAAGTCTTAGTTGCATGCATTAAGCGTACCTTGCTTCTCATCTATCCGACCATTAAGTCGGCTAAGTTCCTCATTGGAAACCTGGAGTTTTCGGTTCAACTCGGCTAGTTCAAGGGCATTAGTAGCCAGAGCCGAGGACGAGGCCTGCAAAAACCGGATAGGATTTTATAAGCATCCATGTCAACTAGATTGGGTTATTTGGCCAAAGCACCCCACTAAGCTATCATAGTTCCTGGGTCCCCAAACTAATTTTGCTCAAAGATAATAAGTTCTTTGGAGCCACAGGCAAGCTTTTCAACACACCCATGGCTCGGGGAGCTATCATACCTATAAGTCATATAAAAACCTTACAAATGAAAATAAACACTAATCGGTTTACCTAGAAGCCTGTTAGCAGACCATGGAAGGCTCCCTTTAGTCCGCTATTGATGGACTGAAGGCTTTGCAGAATCGCACCCATAGGGGTGCGATGTCCATCGGCGATGGATGTGCCGTATAGGGCCTCTTCCATCCATGTGGGCTATTTGGTCGCAGCCTCCTCTGTCACAAGTGGCGTCGGAGGCAACGGTGAAGACGACGGAGGGGGAGAGCTCATTGGAGCTGTGTTCGTAGGAAGCTCGGATGAATCCAGGTCCCCCTCTCCCCTCGTAGAGAGGGGATCGACCTCCTGGGTCCCGGTGACCGAGGCAGGATGTCGGGACCAAGATCCTAAGCCATAGGCATCCAGCGTGTAACACATCACATCACTTTGTAGTCTCACGCATGGTTAACCCCACGGCTGCCACCTTACCTTAGCCGGGACCGTTTGCGTCTTTTGACTCACGTATGGAAGTGTGTCGCTAGCATTCCAATGTCAAACAACCCGAATCGACATAACTAATTATAAGTCCAAGTGGCGCATCTGTAAAGAGACACGCATACATAACCCAACAAAGCAGGTGTGGGTCATCAGCGTGTGTAGACGAGTCGTAGCAAGCTACAGGGACTCCATTACACCGCGAGACATTTCCCCGAAGGGACATACACAGCAGCAAAGAAGGATACATAACGGTCAACAAAGGTGTCCGGAGCAGTAGCAAGCTACCAGGGCTCGGTGGAATCACAAAGGGGCATTTACCTGTAAAGAGTACTACTAAAGGCGTACAACTAGGTGTCGAACCCCATACATATTGCTACTGCGACAACAGACCTTCCCTGGCAACGGCGCCAGGAATCCTGCTACTATGGGCTACGCCTATAGGGACTTCCTTGGCAAATATGCAAAGGATTTCCCCTCGGCCTTGGAGCCTTGCGTTGGTGTTCCCTTGAAGAGGAAAGGGTGATGTAGCACAGTGGCGGTAAGTATTTCCCTCAGTTTGAGAACCAAGGTATCGATCCAGTGGGAGGATCACGTCAAGTCACAAGTACCTGCACAAACACAAAGAGCTTGCACCCAACGCTATGAAGGGGTTGTCAATCCCTTATAGATTGTTTGCAAAGTGAGAACTGAAAGCAAAAAGTAAACAAAGCAAAGTAAAAGAAAAAGTGGAGGCGATAGTTGTGAATAGACCCACGGGCCGTAGTGTTCACTAGTGGCTTCTCTCATGAAAGCAAGTAGACGGTGGGTGAACGAATTACTGTCGAGCAATTGATAGGACCACGCAAAGTCGTGATGTTATCTATGGCAATGATTATATCTATAGGCATCATGTCCAAAACAAGTAGACCGATACTTTCTGCATCTACTACTATTACTCCACACGTCGACCGCTATCCAGCATGCATCTAGTGTATTAAGTTCAAAGGAACAGAGTAACGCCTTAAGCAATATGACATGATGTAGATGCACAATCTCAAATCTATCATGAAAGCCCATCTTGTTACCCTTGATGGCAACAACACGATGCGTGCCTTGCTGCCCCTTCTGTCACTGGGAAAGGTCACCACACGGTATGAACCCAAAACTAAGCACTTCTCCCATTGCAAGAATCATAGATCTAGTTGGCCAAACAAAACCCAAGACTCGGAGAGACTTACAAGGATATCAAATCATGCATATAAGAAATCAGCAAAGACTCAAATATAATTCATAGATAATCTGATCACAAATCCACAATTCATCGGATCTCGACAAACACACCTCCAAAGAGGATTACATCGGATAGATCTCCATGAAGATCATGGAGAACTTTGTATTGAAGATCCAAGAGAGAGAAGAAGCCATCTAGCTACTAACTACGAACCCGTAGGTCTGAAGTGGACTACTCACGAGTCATTGGAGAGGCGATGATGTTGATGTAGAAGCCCTCCAACTCCAATGTCCCCTACGGCAGGGCACCGAGAAGGGTCTCCAGATGAGATCTCACGGAAACGGAAGCTTGTGGCGGCGGAAAAGTGTTTTCGTGGATGCCCATATTTTTTCTGGGATTTTAGGGAATTTATAGGCCAAAGAGCTAGGGCAGGGGAGCGCCAGGGAGGCCACAAGCCTGGTAGCCGCGGCCCCACCTGGTGGCGGCTATAGGGCTTGTGGGTCCCCTGTGGCTCTCCTGCCTTGGCCCTCAAGTTCCAAAATTTCGGGGATTTTATTCCGTTTGGACTCCGTTCCAAAATCAGATCTGAAAAGAGTCAAAAACACAGAAAAAATCAGGAACTCGCACTTGGAACTGAATTAATAAGTTATTCCCAAAAAATATATAAAAGGTACATAAAATATCCAAAGTTGAAAAGATAACAGCGTGAAACTATCAAAAATTATAGATACGTTTGAGACGTATCACATATCATAGCACATCACACGTACGCACGACATATTCAATATGCATAGATACAACAATGGCATCACAACATAACCATACAACATCACAACATTTATTTAGAAGGCTTAAAAGAGCCTTGCATAATAAGTTCATACAAGTAGGGGTCACATGGCCCGACAGTCAAGTCATACACACAAAGTCATACAAGCCATGCAGAAGCATTAAAGCCGTTTGAGTACAGACAGATGAAAGGTAAAAGGCATAAAGCATGGCTATCTACAGTTCCGTTCCGAAGGGGCCAGGTCATAGCTGGGACATCAGCTACTCGTCATCATCGACATCTAGGTAGAACCCACCAAATGGTCTGTGGGTATCATCTGCAACAGTTATTAAGCAATGATGAGTACGAAAGTACTCAACAAGGCTTTAAATCAGATCTATCTACTCATGCACGTGTATCAACAAGGGGGTTGTGGGGTTTTATGCAGCAAGCCAGCTTTTACTCTTGGCTAACCTGTACTACGACTACAAGTACTTTTGAACAAGTTTTTAGAAGTCGTACACGAGTCCACTATTTCCACAACAATACATTATCATGGATCCTTTCTCGTCTCCCTACGAGAATGCCATCCATGGTACTCACACTTATCTTGATACTTCTATGAGTAGCCATTAAAGTTATCTATGGACAACATATGTTTCCAAGTAGTCCATATCCGCGGACGCGGCTATTCAAATAGATTATAACCCTGCAGGGGTGTACTTCTTCACACATGCTCTTGCCACTTATCGCCATGTGCACTTTACGCACCTTAGCAACTTTCAAGCGGAACCCCAGCGAGGGAGTCGGCCACGACCGTTAACCATGCTAATACCTAGTCCAGGTTTATCACCTATTTGAGACTGAACCCGCACGGAAGTCCGACCGAAGCTTCCGCTACAGCCTCAAACGATGTGCGCAGGGCTCCCAACCCCACCATCCGAGTGCCACTTGGTACACCGTGTCACTGCCTACCGCGTCACATCCCACCTCTAAGGTCAGCGCTATGCACAGCCCCCAACATAACTACAAACACCAAAAACTACTTGCAACTCCTGGACAGAGTACTAGGCCATTAAGAAGCTGAGCGGGGTCATATATCAGGGCCCAGCATGTGGTAGTAGCTAGTCTTGGATCATATACACGGAACTCAGTTCCTAAGAACGGTTCCAATTAGACAACCCGCCACGTACTCCTACACAGTCTCTCATCGATACCTTTACCAAATTAGGTTCAACACTTAACCTTTGTCAGCAGAACACATTTATTCACTCCAGTTCACCATCCAGATGAAACATGCCTGACACAATTCTCAGCATAGCAAGCATGGCAGGGTGAAGCACATCATGTCTCAAGCAACTACGAGGTATGCTAGGTTGCATGGTTTAGCTATTTACTGTGACAATGACAGGTCATACAGAGGAATGGGTTAAACTACCGAAGCAAAAGCATTTGAAATGATGTGCCCTAATGCAATAAATGAGAGCAGGAGCGAGAACATGGTATTTTATCAAAATGCTCAAAAGGGGCGCTTGCCTTGTGGATCAATGGAGGGATACACTCCTTCAGTTGGATACTCCTGAGTATCCTGTGGAGCCGAGCCTATCGAATACAAACAGATAACAATCAATACACGGCAAGTGCAACAATATGATGCATGATCATGGCATGAAAAGAATATGTTGAATGAGCTAATGCATCTATTAATGAATTGGTTGAAGCTGGTTTGAATCAAAGATTCAAATGCCACTTCAAATAAGGTATTTTCATATTACATTTAATTGATTTGACCTGATGCTTAGGTATAGCTTGTTCTATCATGCATGATAATAGCACCAATGGATTCCTTGGATTTTTTGGATAAATTTTCATATATAAATTATTTCAATCTGAGTTACAGATTATTTTCTATGAATTTTAGAAGTTTTATACATTTTCTGGAATTTTTCAAAAAAACAGAAAATCAATTATTGCGCCAGCATTGCATCACCCTGACTTCAGGTGGTCAGATCGACTAAGCGAGGTCAAAAGTGACCAGTGGAGCCCACTCGTTAGTGGCTCAGGGCTAATCCCGCTCTGACCAGGGGTTTGACCTACCCTAAGGCCCACTCCTCAGTGGCTGAGAGGGTTAATTAGCGGGGGACTTAACCCAGTCAAGTCAACACGCTGGAGGGAGGTCGGCGGCAACCTTCCACGGCAGCGGTGACTGATGTCTACTACACGACCTTCTCCTTGTAGATGTTGTTGGGCCCCCAAGTGCAGAGGTTTGTAGGACAGTAGCAATTTTCCCTCAAGTGGGTGACCTAAGGTTTATCAATCCGTGGGAGGCGTAGGATGAAGATGGTCTCTCTCAAGCAACCCTGCAACCAAATAACAAAGAGTCTCTTGTGTCCCCAACACACCCAATACAATGGTAAATTGTATAGGTGCACTAGTTCGGCGAAGAGATGGTGATACAAGTGCAATATGGATGCTAGATATAGGTTTTTGTAATCTGAAATTACAAAAACAGCAAGGTAACTAGTAACAAAAGTGAGCACGAACGGTATTGCAATGCGTGGAAACAAGGCCTAGGGTTCATACTTTCACTAGTGAAGTTCTCTCAACAATAATAACATAATTGGATCATATAACTAGCCCTCAACATGCAACAAAGATTCACTCCAAAGTCACTAATAGCGGAGAACAAACGAAGAGATTATTGTCGGGTACGAAACCACCACAAAGTTATTCTTTCTGATCGATCTATTCAAGAGTCCGTAGTAAAATAACACGAAGCTATTCTTTCCGTCCGATCCATCATAGAGTTCGTACTAGAATAACACCTTAATATACATATCAACCAAGACCCTAATGTCACCTAGATACTCCATTGTCACCTCAAGTATCCGTGGGCATGATTATACGATATGCATCACACAATCTCAGAATCATCTATTCAACCAACACATAGAACTTCAAAGAGTGCCCCGAAGTTTCTACCGCAGAGTCAAAACATGTGCCAACCCATATGCATAGGTTCCCAATGTCACGAAACCCGCAATTGATCACCAAAACATACATCGAGTGTTCTCAAAGACTCAATCCGATAAGATAACTTCAAAGGGGAAACTCAATTCATTACAAGAAGGGAGAGGGGGGAGAACATCATAAGATCCAACTATAGTAGCAAAGCCCACGGTACATCGAGATCAAGACATCTCAAGAACACGAGAGAGAGAGAGATCAAACACATAGCTACTCGTACATACCCTCAGCCCCGAGGGAGAACTACTCCCTCCTCGTCATGGAGATCGCCGGGATGATGAAGATGGCCACCGGAGATGGATTCCCCCTCCGGCAGGGTGCCGGAACGGGCACCAGATTGGTTTTTGGTGGCTACAGAAGCTTGCGGCGGCGGAACACCCGATCTAGGTTTCTTTCTAGGGGTTTCTGAATTTATAGGAATTTATGGCGGTGGAATTGCGTGAGTTGGGCCAACGAGGAGGTCACAAGCCTGCATGGTGCGGCCTGGGGGGGTGGCCGCGACGTAAGGGCTTGTGACTCCCTCGTGGCTCTTCTGACCTTCTTCCAAAGCTTCGGGAGTCTCTTTTGGTCCAAAAAAATCATCGTAAAGTTTCATTCCATTTGGACTCCGTCTGAAAAAGGGTCAAAAACACGGAAAAAACAAAAACTTGCACTTGGCACTGAATTAATAGGTTAGTCCCAAAAAAGATATAAAATAGCATATTCATGCATATAAAACATCCAAAGTTGACAACATAATAGCATGGAACCATCAAATATTATAGATACGTTGGAAATGTATCAAGCATCCCAAGCTTAACTCCTGCTCGTCCTCGAGTAGGGAAGTGATAAAGAATGAATTTTTGATGTTGCATGCTACCTAGCATAGTTTTCCTTTGTAACTTCTCTCACGTGACATGAATGTTCAGATCCGTTAGATTCAAAACAATAGTTTGCTACTGATGTGGAGACAATAATACTTCAAGAAAACTAGCAAGGTAATCATGAACTTTCAAAATAACAAGGCCAAAAGAAAGTTATCCCTACAAAATCATATAGTCTGGCTATGCTCTATCATCCTTGCACAACGAATTTCAATCATGCACAACCTCGGTATTGGCCAAGTAATTGTTTTCACACCTTTACTTTCTCAAACTTTTTCAACTCTCACGCAATACATGAGCGTGAGCCATGGTTATAGCACTATAGGTGGAATGGGGTGGTGGAGGTTGTGAGACAAAAAAGGAGAAGATGGTCACATTGACTAGGCATATCAATGAACTATGGAGATGCTTACCAATAGATATCAATGTGAATGAGTAGGGATTGCCATGCAAGAGATGCACTAGAGCTATGAGTATGTGAAAGCTCTTAAGGAAAAATAGTGGGTGTGCATCCAACTTGCTTGCTCACGAAGATCTACGGCAATTTTGAGGAAGCCCATCATAGGAATATACAATCCAAGTTATCTAATGAAAATTTCCCACTAGCTATATGGTGGTGACAAAACAAGAGACTCTCAATCATGAAGATCATGGTGCTTAATATGAAGCACAAGTGTGGAAAGGAGATAGTACCATTGTCCCTTCTCTCTTTTTCTCTCATTTTTTTGGTGGGCTCTTTGGCCTCTTTTTTTTGGTGGGCATCTTTGGCCTCTCTTTTTTTAACATGGGACAATGCTCCAACAATTATGATCATCACACTTACAACTCAAAACTTAGAGCAAAGATGACTCTATATGAAATGCCTCCGGTAGTGTACCGTGACAATGATCTAGCATGGCATAGACATCAATGGAAACATCATGCTAGCTATCTTATGATCATGCAATGGAAAAGTAGAAGTGGTGTCACATGTCATGGTGGTAGTTGCATGGCAATATATTTCGGAATGGATTTGAAAATGCCATAGTAGGTAGGTATGGTGGCTGTTTTGAGGGAGGCTATATGGTAGGTTTATGCACCGACGAAAGTTGCATGGTACTAAAGAATATAGTGATGGTGGAAGGTGAAAGTGCATCTGAACCATGGACTCAACATTAGTAAAGAAGAACTCATATACTTGTTGCAAAAGTTTTATTAGTAATCGAAACAAAGCATTCAACGCATACTCCTAGGGGAAGGGTTGGTAGGTATAAACCATCGCGCGATCCCGACCGCTACACAAACGATGACAATCAATAAACAAATCAAGCTCAAACTTCATCACAAAGCGGTTCACCATACGTGCATGCTACGGGAATCACTAACTTCAACACAAGTATCTCTAGAGTCACAACACCATACTAACATAACTTAAATATTACGACAACCACATCTCAAAACTAATTGAGAGGAATCAAGCTTCTCTTTCTACTCAATGCACATGAAGATGGAAGTTTTCGTAACCCTTTGGATAACTTCCACTTTTGGGACTACTTTCATAGCATAAGCCAACTACCAAGCCACGCACCGTTGTGCTCTAAAATATATAAGTGAAGCACATAGAGCAAAATCAACTAGCTCTAAAGATATAAGTGAAGCACAAGAGCAAAAGTATCTAGCTCAAAAGATATAAGTGAAGCACAATGAGCATTCTATCAAAATCACGATGAGTGCATGTCTCTCTCTCTCAAAAAGGTGTGCAGCAAGGATTATTATGACACAACAAAAATAAAAGACTCCTACGATACAAGACTCTCCAAGCAAAACACATATCATGTGGTGAATAAAAATATAGCTCCAAGTAACATTACAGATGGATTGAAGACGAAAGAGGGGATGCCTTCCCGGGGCATCCCCAAGCTTAGGCTTTTTCGGCATCCTTGAATCAACTTGGGGTGCCTTGGGAATCCCCAAGCTTGAGCTCTTGCCACTCTTTAACTCTTTGTCCAAAAGAACTTCACCCAGAACTTGAAAACTTCACAACACAAAACTTAAACAAACACTCGTGATATCATTAGTATAAGAAAGCAAATCACCACTTCCTTAGGTACTGTAGCAAACTTAAATTCTACTTATGTTGGTGTTGGGTTGCTTTATTTTCACTTTTCCATGGCTAGTACCCTCCGATACTATCCATAGTTTCATCAAAATAAGCAACCAACTCAACAAAAACAGAATCTGTTAACAGCAGACCAGTCTGTAGCAATCTGTCTACTTCGTATACTTCTGGTACTTCAAAAAATCTAACAAATTACGAAAGTTTGAATAAATTGCATAGAAATCAGCAGCAAAAAGAATAAACTCAAAAGATGTTACAGAATAAAAATGAAAATTCGTTTCGTGAGCAGAAAGTTTCTGTCTTTTTCCAGCATGATCAAAGAATCATCACCAAGACTAATCATAACGGTTTTTCTTGGCACAAACACAAAAAGAAACACAAAAGACACAATCATAACAGAATTATTATGGTGTGGAGAAAACAAAACAGGAAGCAAAAAAGCAAAGAAAAATTTATTCATTGGGTTGCCTCCCAACAAGCACTATCGTTTAATGCCCTTAGCTAGGCATTGATTTCAATGATGCTCACATAAAAGGTAAGGATTGAAACACAACAAGAGCATCATGCAGCAAATGGCTAGCACATTTAAGTCTAACCCACTTCCTGTGCATAGGGATTTTGTGATCAAACAATTTATTGGAGCATGAATCAACTAGCATAGGAAGGCAAAACAAGCATAGCTTCAAAAATTTCAACATATGGAGAGGAAGCTTGGTACTATTGCAATAAGTAGAAGCATATGATCCTCTCTCATAGTAATTCCCAGTGGCATCATGAATGAATTCAACAATATAACCAGCACCTAAGGCTTTCTTTCCATGATCTACAAGCATGGGAATTTTACTACTCTCCACATAAAGAAATCTATTCTCAAGAATAGTAGTGGGAGTATCGTGAAAGACTTGAGCACTACAAATTGTGTCCACAATGAAAAAGCAAGGTTTAGCAAAGGGGTTTTCGAAAGTATGGCAAGTTTTTCATCCCTCTTCTTCAAATCATAAGTATCCTCACAATAATCATCATAGATAGGGGGCATGCTTTCATCAAAATTATTTTGATCATTCAAAGTGGAAGAACTAAAAAGATCATCTTCATAAAATCCCTATGCACTGGAACTAAAAAGAACTAAAAAGATCACCTTCAAGCGCTAACCTCCCCGGCAAGGGCGCTAGAAAAGAGCTTGATGTCTACTATGCAACCATCTCCTTGTAGACGTTGTTGGGCCTCCAAGTGCAGAGGTTTGTAGGACAATAGAAATTTTCCCTCAAGTGGGTGACCTAAGGTTTATCAATTTGTGGGAGGCGTAGGATGAAGATGGTCTCTCTCAAGCAACCCTGCAACCAAATAACAAAGAGTCTCTTATGTCCCCAACACACCCAATACAATGGTAAATTGTATAGGTGCACTAGTTCGGTGAAGAGATGGTGATACAAGTGCAATATGGATGGTAGATATAGGTTTTTGTAATCTGAAATTACAAAAACAGCAAGGTAACTAGTAACAAAAGTGAGCACGAACGGTATTGCAATGCGTGGAAACAAGGCCTAGGGTTCATACTTTCACTAGTGAAGTTCTCTCAACAATAATAACATAATTGGATCATATAACTAGCCCTCAACATGCAACAAAGATTCACTCCAAAGTCACTAATAGAGGAGAACAAACGAAGAGATTATTGTCGGGTACGAAACCACCACAAAGTTATTCTTTCTGATCAATCTATTCAAGAGTCCGTAGTAAAATAACACGAAGCTATTCTTTCCGTTCGATCCATCATAGGGTTCGTACTAGAATAACACCTTAAGATACATATCAACGAAGATCCTAATGTCACCTAGATACTCCATTGTCACCTCAAGTATCCGTGGGCATGATTATACGATATGCATCACACAATCTCAGAATCATCTATTCAACCAACACATAGAACTTCAAAGAGTGCCCCGAAGTTTCTACCAGAGAGTCAAAACGTGTGCCAACCCATATGCATAGGTTCCCAATGTCACGAAACCCGCAAGTTGATCACCAAAACATACATCGAGTGTTCTCAAAGACTCAATCCGATAACATAACTTCAAAGGGGAAACTCAATTCATTACAAGAAGGGAGAGGGGGGAGAACATCATAAGATCCAACTATAGTAGCAAAGCCCACGGTACATCGAGATCAAGACATCTCAAGAACACGAGAGAGAGAGAGAGAGAGATCAAACACATAGCTACTCGTACATACCCTCAGCCCCGAGGGAGAACTACTCCCTCCTCGTCATGGAGATCGCCGGGATGATGAAGATGGCCACCGGAGATGGATTCCCCCTCGGGCAGGGTGCCGGAACGGGCTCCAGATTGGTTTTTGGTGGCTACAGAGGCTTGCGGCGGCGGAACTCCCGATCTAGGTTTATTTCTGGGGGTTTCTGAATTTATAGGAATTTATGGCAGTGGAATTGCGTGAGTTGGGCCAACGAGGAGGTCACAAGCCTGCACGGTGCGGCCTGGGGGGTGGCCGCGGCGTCAGGGCTTGTGACTCCCTCGTGTCTCTTTTGGACTTCTTCCAAAGCTTCAGGGGTCTCTTTTGGTCCAAAAAAATCATCGTAAAGTTTCATTCCATTTGGACTTCGTGTGAAAAAGGGTCAAAAACACGGAAAAAACAGAAACCGGCACTTGGCACATGGTTAATAGGTTAGTCCCAAAAAAGATATAAAATAGCATATTCATGCATATAAAACATCCAAAGTTGACAAGATAATAGCATGGAACCATCAAAATTATAGATACGTTGGAGACATATCAGTGACGCGCTGGAGACAAGCAAACGGCGTTGGGTTAGCGCGCTGAGGGCACCAGGGCGTAGCCCTTGCCCGTGCCCATCCAAGGGAACTCTGAGGAGGCTCTCGGGGACGCTGGAGGGCTCGCCCTCAAGCACAACCGTGGCAGCTCCCACACGGGTCCGATGACACAGGGGGGCCGGGCCACGAGGAGCCCATCTAATGGGACCTATGGCTCCGTGGGAGCATCTGAAGCACGAGGTCAAACTCGATAGCAAGCCGTGGTGTCTATTTCCACGGCCACATCGCTACCGACGGCGAGAAGCTTCGGTTCAACGGGGAGGCTAGCTAGGGGCACTCGTGTTAGCAAGAAGGGAGGGGAGAGGAGAAGAAGCTTGCAAGGGATGCGTTTTGGTGGTCAGCGGGCCCGGAGACGTCCGAGAGGTGGAGAATGGACGAGGTCGATCGCCAGCGGTCGGTGGACGAAAACGGCGATGACGACGATGCAGAGGGCTTCCTGGCTCGATTCCTTTGGCGAGGAGCTTCCGGGCATCGATGCAGAGCTTTTGAGCTTCTCAGGGGCTAGAGAGAGCGGCGTGGCTAACCTAGCGATGGCGAGCTCAAGTTGCGGCCATGGCGAGGAGAGAGGGGAGGAGAAGCAGAGAGGGGCGAATGGGGAGAGGGATGGATCGCCACGGCGTTGGGGATGCCTATCCCACTCACCAGCACGACGAGCAGGCAGCCAGCTGCGTGCCAAGGCTGCGGCATGCGGCGGCCAGCTCCTCCTCTTCCTACTGGCAGAGGTAGAAGACGACACGGAAGGTCAGATGGGTTGGGCGAGAGCACCAAGTAAGTTACTTTTCCCTTTTTTCTATTTTGTTTCAGTTTACAATTCTGACATTTGTTCTAATTTTGTTTGGGCTCAAAACCTAAACCAAAAACCCTGAAATTAAATATGGGGTATATTTGGATTATCTCCAAACTCCACAGAAAATTTAAGTATTTTTGAATTAACTAATATATATATAGCTATTTGTTTTGGCAGTTTCAGTGGCTTCTCTGAATTATTTAGAATTCCCAAATTGTTTTCAAAATATAGTTCACCCGTGATATGTTGCTGCCAACATTTATAAAACACGGTGAACATTTTTGAAGGCCATTTTGGGTTCAATGAAAATCACGTCATATTGAAATGTTTTAATTAGGTGAGGTGCTAGGGTTTTCTTATTCCCCATTTCACTTGAAAATTTAAACATGATGCACACTCTAGCTAGCACAGAGCAAATGAAAACCAGGTATGTGACACATGAACCTCGGCTCGGACCTCCCGGTCTTTGGTGGCCGAAGTATTTAGCTCGGCCATCACCACCTCGTTCCCCATGTTAGAAGGGGCTTAGCAAGATATCATCTTCGCAGCCTCATCCGATGATGGAGGGAGTGTGGTGCGGGATGCATTCCCGCTCTTCGTCAGTTTGGCTAGTAGTGAACCCCTCGAGACTTGATCCATCGGGAGGTTTCAGGCAGGGTTGTGTCGGAGAAAAGGGCATGTATGATTAACAAAGAAAGCTAAGCATAATTCATTAAATACAAGTCGGATTCCGTACCTTTACGTCGGGGGCTTGACCTTGGGGATCCTTCGGGGAACCCTCTCAAAGGCCTCAGAGTCCTCATCAGAATCCGGGCTATCATCAGGAAGGACCATGTTGCCTCTACATGGTTTCTTTGGGGCCTCGAGAGGCAAGCCCTCCTTGGCATCCTCCGACGCTGCCCTCTTCATTGTTTGGAGGAAATCTTTTTCCCCTCCATCCTCTTCCTCTTCCTTCTCGTAGGCTGAGGAGGCATGGGTCTCGTTGGACTTAGTATCCGGAGGCCCCTTGAGTGGAGACCCCTGTGGGTCTCCTTCTTCTTCTCCTCCTTTCTATCCAGCACCGTGTATGGCGCCACCACCAGCATCACGATTAGCAACTCCGACTTGGGTTCCTCGGGCAGGGGGGTGCTGCCTCTTGAGCTTGTGTTGGTTTTCCCTTGAAGAGGAAAGGGTGATGCAGCACAGGAGCAGTAAGTATTTCCCTCAGTTTTGAGAACCAAGGTATCAATCCAGTAGGAGAATCAATCCAAGTGTCTAGAGTACCTGCGCAAACACAAACGATCTTGCACCCAACGCTATAAAGGGGTTGTCAATCCCTTCAAGATTGATTGCAAAGTGATATCTGAAGGCGGAAAGTGCAACAAAGTAAAAAGTGTAAGGCTGAAAATATGATGTGAAGTAGACCCGGGGGCCATAGTGTTCACTAGAGGCTTCTCTCAAAATAGCAAATATTACGGTGGGTGAACAAATTACTGTCGAGCAATTGATAGAACCGCGCAAAGTCATGACGATATCTAAGGCAACGATCATACATATAGGCATCACGTCCGAGACAAGTAGACCGATACTTTCTGCATCTACTACTATTACTCCACAGGTCGACCGCCATCCAGCATGCATCTAGTGTATTGAGTTCATGCACAACCCCGGTATTGGCCAAGTAATTGTTTTCGCACTCTTACTTTCTCAAACCTTTTTCAACTCTCACGCAATACATGAGCGTGAGCCATGGATATAGCACTATGGTGGAATATAGTGTGGTGGAGGTTGTGAGACAAAAAGGAGGAGATGGTCACATTGACTCGGCGTATCAAAGGACTATGGAGATGCCCATTAATAGATATCAATGTGAACGAGTGGGGATTGCCATACAAAGGATGCACTAGAGCTATAAGTATGTGAACGCTCAAAAGGAGAACTAGTCGGTGTGCATTCAACTTGCTTGCTCACGAAGACCTAGGGCAATTTTGAGGAAGCCCGTCATTGGAATATACAAGCCAAGTTCTATAATGAAGATTCCCACTAGTATATGGTGGTGACAAAACGAGAAGCTCTCAATCATGAAGAACATGGTGCTATTATGAAGCACAAGTGTGGAATGAGATAGTAGCATTGTCCCTTCTCTATTTTTCTCTTTTTTTGTTTTGTTTGGGCTCTTTGGCCTCTTTCCATATCTCTCTTTTTTTGTGGGCAACTTTGGCCTCTCTTTTTTTATTTCATCACTTGGGACAATGCTCTAATAATAATGATCATCACACTTTTATTTACTCACAGCCCAAAGCTTAGAACAATGATGACTCTATAGGAAATGCCTCCGGCAGTGTACCGGGATGTGCAACGATCTAGCTTGGCGTATGACATTTAAACATCTCGCTAGCTATATTACGATCATGCAATGGCAATATGTAAGTGATGGCACAAGTCATGAGACATAACGGTGGGAGTTGCATGGCAATATATCTCGGAATGGCTATGAAAATGCCATAGTAGGTAGGTATGGTGGCTGTTTTGAGGAAGGCATATGGTGGGTTTGTGCACCGACGAAAATTGTGCGGTACTAGAGAGGCTAGCAAAGGTGGAAGGTGAAAGTGCATCTATACCATGGACTCACATTAGTCATGAAGAACTCACCTACTTATTGCTAAAGTTTTTATTAGTAATCGAGACAAAGTGCTAAACGCATACTCCTAGGGGAAGGTTTGGTAGGTGTAAACCATCGCGCGATCCCGACCGCAACACAAAGGATGACAATCAATAGATCAATTATGCTCCGACTTCCTAACATAGCGGTTCACCATACGTGCATGTTACGGGAATCACTAACTTCAACACAAGTATTTCTAGATTCACAACACCCTACTAACATAACTCTTAATATTACCAAATCCACGTCTCAAAACTAATTGAGAGGAATCAAACTTCTCTTTCTACTCAATGCACATGAAGATGGAAGTTTTATTGTATCCTCTTTGGGTACCTATAACCTTTGGGACTACTTTCATAACACAAGCCAACTACCAAGTTACGCACCGCCGTGCTCTAAAAGATCTAAGTGAAGCACATAGAGCAAAATTGTCTAGCTCAAAAGATATAAGTGAAGCACAATGAGTATTCTAGCAAATTCACGATGAGTGCATGTCTCTCTCAAAAGGTGTGCAGCAAGGATGATTGTGACACAACAAAAAGAAAAGACTCCTACGATACAAGACGCTCCAAGAAAAACACATATCATGTGGTGAATAAAAATATAGCTCCAAGCAATGTTACCGATGGATTGAAGACGAAAGAGGGGATGCCTTCCCAGGGCATCCCCAAGCTTAGGCTTTTGGGTGTCCTTGAATTTGGCTTGGTGTGCCTTGGGCATCCCCAGTCTTGAGCTCTTTCCACTCTTTATCCCTTTGTCCATGAGAACATCACCCAAAACTTGAAAACTTCACAACACAAAACTTAAACAGAAACTCATGATATCATTAGCACCAGAAAACAAATTACCACCTCTTTAGGTACTGTAGTAATCTTGATTTCTATTTATATTGGTGTTAGATTACTGTATTATCACTTTTCCATGGCTATTACCCCCCGATACTATCCATAGTTTTATCAAAACAAGCAACCAACACAACAAAAACAGAATCTGTCAAAAACAGACCAGTCTGTAGCAATCTGTATACTTCGTATACTTCTGGTGCCTCACAAATTCTGAAAACTTACGACAGCCTGGGAAAAAGGCATATCAACCAGAAGAAAAAAAGAATAAACTCAAAATCTCTTTCTTAATAAAAATGAAAAATAATTTCGTGAGCGAAAAGTTTCTGTCTTTTTCCAGCAGGATCAAACAACCATCACCAAACTAATCATAAGGGTTTTGCTTGGCTCAAACACAAAAAGAAACAAAAAAAAAACACAATCATAACAGAATTATGATGGTGTGGATACAACAAAATAGAAAGAAAAAGATAAATTCATTGGGTTGCCTCCCAATAAGCGGTATTGTTTAACGCCCTTAGCTAGGCATTGATAATTCAATGATGCTCACATTAAAGATAGCAATCGGACATGAAGAGAGCATCATGAAACATGTGACAAACATATCTAAGTATAACATACTTACTATACATAGGCATTTTATAGGGGAACAAATTGGCAAGACAACCAATAGTTACCAAATGCAAGGAAGAAGAAAGAGACAATAGCAATCTCAACATAACGAGAGGTAATTTGGTAACATGAAAGTTTCTACCACAATATTTTCATCTCTCATAGCAATTGCATGTGGGATAATAATCAAATTCAACAATATAGCTATCACATAGGATATTATTTTCATGATCCACATGCATGCAAAGTTGACGCTCTTCAAAAATAGTGGGATTATCATCAACTAAAGTCATGACTTCTCCAAACCCACTTTCAATATTATTGCAAATATCATATTCATCATGAGGCTTAAACAAATTTTCAAGATCATAAGAAAAATCATTTCCCCAATCATGATCATTGCAACAAGTAGTGGTCATAGCAAAACTAGCATCCCCAAGCTTAGGGTTTTGCATATTTTTAGCATGATTGACACTACTAGGATTTATAGTGAAACCATTGCAATCATGATTTTCATTCAAGGAGCCCTCGTGAATCACTTCATAAATTCCTTCATCACGATTTTTCAGATTCACGCATTTCAAGCAAAAATCCATAAAGATAATCTAGTGCACAAAACTCACTAGCAATTGGTTCCACATAAGTGGATCTCTTAAAGAGATTAGCAAGTGGGTGAGGATCCATATCACTAGATTTTCAGCAAGCGAAGATGAAGCATATTGAAGGCACATAGCACAAAAGCAAACAGAAAGCAAGCGAAAGAAAAGGAGGAACGAAAAAGGCAAAAAAATTGTAATTTTTTTCAGAAGTGGGGGAGAGAAAAACGAGAGGCAAAAAAGTAAATGCAAGAGATGAGTTTCCGACACTTACTTGGATGAGCTTCACCTAGAATAATCCCCAGTGCCAAAGATTGACACATTGACGGGAAACTATTCTTTGACTTGATCCTCCCCGGCAACGGTGCCAGAAATCCTTCTGCTGCCTCTTGAGCTTGCGTTGGTTTTCCCTTGAAGAGGAAAGGGTGATGCAGCACAGGAGCAGTAAGTATTTCCCTCAGTTTTGAGAACCAAGGTATCAATCCAGTAGGAGAATCAAGCCAAGTGTCCAGAGTACGTGTGCAAACACAAACGAGCTTGCACCCAACGCTATAAAGGGGTTGTCAATTCCTTCAAGATTGATTGCAAAGTGAGCTGTGAAGGCGGAAAGTGCAACGAAGTAAAAAGTGTAAGGCTGAAAATATGATGTGAAGTAGACCCGGGGCCATAGTGTTCACTAGAGGCTTCTCTCAAAGTAGCAAATATTACGGTGGGTGAACAAATTATTGTCGAGCAATTGATAGAACCGCGCAAAGTCATGACGATATCTAAGGCAATGATCATACATATAGGCATCACGTCCGAGACAAGTAGACCGACACTTTCTGTATCTACTACTATTACTCCACACATCGACCGCTATCCAGCATGCATCTAGTGTATTGAGTTCATGACAAATAGAGTAATGCCTTAAGAAAGATGACATCATGTAGGGGGCTTGTGGAGTCCCTTGGTGGCCTGTGCCTTGGTTCTCACGTCCCCTGCGTATCTTCTGTTCCGAAAAAAATCTTTTCGGAAGTTTTATTCCGTTTGGACACCGTTTAAAATTCTCCTCTGAAAGGGGTCAAAACACGGAAAAAACAGGAACTGGCACTGAGTTAATAAGTTAGTCCCAAAAAAGATATAAAAGGCATACAAAACATCCAAAGGTTGACAAGATAATAGCATGGAACCATCAAAAATTATAGATACGTTGGAGACGTATCAGGGGGCTGGGCCGTCTATTTTCTTGGCCTTTTCCACCCAGCCCTGTAGGGGCGGTGGGGGAAGAAAATGAGATACGTTATAAAGATTAAAAGCTTTAATAAAGAATAAGAGGCTTGATCCGACCTCCAAAGGAGGTTAGCGGCATCCAAGCTGACGTCTTCTTCCTCGGCTGGCCACTCTTGTTGAGGTTTGAATAAAACCTTCCACAACTTCTCAAGGGTGATGTGGTAGAACTGTTTCACGCTCTCGGGGTCCCCGAGCTTGTAGGACCACATTGGAATCTCCCGACACTGGCAGGGAAGGATGCGGCTACGGAGCATAAGCTAAACCACGTCGGTCAGCTCGACGTTCATCTCCACCATCTGTTTGATGCGCTTCTGCAGCGCCTTCACATCCGGGGATGACCCCCAATCGAGGCCCCTTCTCGCCTACGAGATTAGCCTCTTAGGGGGTTCGGATCTAAACTCGTCAGGAGCCAGCCAGCTCACCTCTCGAGGCTCGATGATGTAAAACCATTCATTTTGTCATGCTTTGATGGTGTCGATGAAAGTGCCCTCCGGCCATTCAACTCGGGGGTGGGGCTTGCTGATCATAGCTCCGCCACAGTCGACATGTTGGTCGCTAATTCACTTTTCCTTGACATTGAAGGTCTTGAGCCATAAGCTGAAGTGCGGATGAACCCGCAGGAAGGCCTCACAAACGATGATGAAAGAAGAAATGTGCATGAAGGAGTTCGGGGGAATATCTTGGAAATCTAACCTGTAATAAAACATTAGGCCCTAGACAAAGGGGTGGAGTGGGAATCCTAGTCCCTGGGGTGGGCACCACCGGACCTTCCTTCGGTGCATGTTGAGCGATATCCGGTGAAAGGTAGCGAGCATCCTTCAGCTCTGAGATGTCTTTGTCGGAGATGCATGAGATCTCCCACTTGCCATGAGAACCCGATCCGGCCATGGCTGGGCTTGGGGACGGATGGGAGAGGGCGGAAGGCAAAATGGATCTGAGCTCTTGGAAGCTAGGTTGGGAGGGGGTCGAGTATGCAATGCTTGTGGCTACTCTATGGATCTTTTTCCCTTTTATGGAGAAGGCTGAGCCAAGGGTTCCCATTTATTGCGTTGTGGGCCCGGCCACTTTCCAAAACGACCGAGCAGGTGATCGCGCGTGGGATTACCTAAACCATTACCCATACACCCTTAGCGTGGCACGTTCTCCATGTTGACAAGACGTGTCCATGGGAAAGTGGCCTCGAGCTACGAATCGAGTTTTGGGCATAACTGACTATTGTGACCTTTCATCAGAAAGGTTGTCAGAGGAGTAACTATTCACACTAAGGCCTTTTGGCCTTCTGATTAACCAGTGCCTGTTTTAAAGGCATAAATATCACCAAACAAGCAAGTCTGAACCAGACGAATAAGGGGGGAACTCGCCTCACAAGTTGATCACTTTGAATGCAAGAAGTTGTCGAAGATCGTGTACATTGGCATTGGATGCAAGTTCGGGGGCTACTGAGGGAGTCCTGGATTAAGGGGTCCTTGGACGGCCAACCCATCTTTTGGAGGCCGACCATATGGGTCGTATTATTAAAGATCGGACTGCATGACGACTACGTGTTCAGGAAGGACAACTCCGAAGTCTGGCGTGTCGTCCAAGTTTAGTAGGCTAGAACGACGCATCTATCCATGTTTGGAGGTCGGTTGTATGTAACCCTAGGGACCCCTCGTGTCTATATAAACCAGAGGGTTTCATCCTCATAGGCAAGTTGATTCATCTAGGGTTTAGCTCATACGATTTTGAGGTAGATCAACTCTGTAATCCTCATACTCCATCAATATAATCAAGTAGGACATAGGGTTTTACCTCCTCAAGAGGGCCTGAACCTGGGTAAAACACTATCCCCTTCATCTCCTACAACCCATCAATCCGACGTGCATAGTTCGAGACTCCCTACCAAGATCCGTCGGTTTTGACACCGACAAGCGGGTCCCCATGTCAGCGAGCCAAGGGCCAGGCCCGACAATTTTAAGTGGAAGCATCCCTGCCGCCTGCCGCCTCCCTGCAGCGGAGGCGTACTCCTTAGAGTATGCCTTCGGCGTCGCCAGCCACCACGTTGAGCCACCGGGCCAGCCCGGTTGTTATCTGGCGCCCAGTGTGCCAATTTGGCGAGGTGCTACATATATATTCCTTTTCTTTTTAACAGAAAGGCAAATAAATTTATAATTAATCAACTAAACTCCAAATTTGATAATACGAAATCCTAGGTCTTTCTAAAATCATGACCTATCCAAATATGTGTATTTCACATTTTTCAGTGATTTTTTCTATGGTGTTCAAATTCAAATTCAAATTTGAATTATTCAAAGTCCACATTGCCATATCTCTAGAGAGTCCAAATCAACTCCAAATGGAGTGATTCAAATTTCGAGAGACTCTAAAAATCATAACCTATTTTTATAGCCATGATTAACATTTTTCCTATGCTATATTTTGGTTGGACCAAATAAATAGCCCCATTTCCATTTATTTCATCTTAGTAAATTCATAGGAAAATCATCCCAACTCCAAATCCAGTGAAACCACTTCCAAAATTGTTCTAAAATCATGCCCTATTTGATAGGTGCACACATTCATTTTTATAAAAATGTTGTCTATAGACTTCTTATAGGGTCATCAATTACTCTATTCTCACGATTCAAAATTATGTGTTGATCCAAATCCATTAGGGCAAATTTAGGATTTTTTCTTGGAACGAGAGGTGTCCAAGAATAATAAAACTCCTATTTATAGAGCACTTTCATTTTCTATTTGTTGTGATTGCTTATTGTGGGTGTTTCCGACGATAGTTGACGATGGTGGACAAAGTTCTCGGATTTGGACTAGAATCTTGTGAAGACCTCGAAGACTTTGCGGAACTAGGAAGCAACCCTTTGACCATGACTATGAAACCATTTTATGCATGTCATATAGCACTTTATTTTGTTGCATCTGGATCATGATTGGATTGGTGACCACCTCGGTGGGTTGTCTCCGATATTTCCTCGTTGATACTTGGAATTGAGCATGGCCCTAGCATCCTATGAGGTTTGTGCGGGTGGTAAGTAGTTAGGATGTTATGTAGCTGCTACGCAAAATGGGATGGGATTATGCATGTGTTGGAAAGAACGGTGTTTTCAAGTACTTTTCAAAAACCCCGTCGGGTGCCACTAATGCCCGAGGGATATGTTGTTGAGTTAGGTAACCACTTGAGGAAGAAGTGGTGTACCGAGGCAAGATGCGAGTGCTTTTTAAAACGAAATAGATTTAAGATGTGTTGACTGTCCCAACCTTACATGCGCAACCACGATACCCCTTATGGGACGGGGCTTTGTTGATTACTTTGGTCGGTACAAGCAGAGAGTGTGCATTACTAGTGGCGGGAGTGACATGATCACTCTCGATATGGGGTTCGTGCCAAAAAGGACGACCATGGGTTGTTTTCAAACACACTAGGCACGCTGTTGCGTGCCCTCTTGGATGATACTAGTGATGTACATCACAAGGGACGACACCAACAAGTGGGCTCTTCGTTAGTATCATCATGGAAAAGGCAATATTTGGGTACTTACCTCAGGTATGGAAAATAATGCGAGTCATGGATTGACACGGAAGTTTCCCAAGCCTTGTGTGTAAAGAGTGCAACCTCTACAGAATGTAAAGCTATTCGAATAGTCATGTCCATGGTCATGCACAGTTGGTGGTCCTACTTAGACTATGACCAAATGTTTTCACAAACTTGGTGTGTGTGTAAGAAAGTTGATAATTGAGCGAACATGAGAAGTACTACCCCTGCTTATGATGATATCTGTAACTTGTTCGTATGGATATCCACAACATGTTGATGCATGCTTTGCAAGTTGATTTGAACATGTCATTGCACTCAAAATTAGCTTTCTGCAACTTACCTACGTAGTGATATTTCATGATTTGTTATTGCCTTGTTCCATACATGGGTTGCTCGTGAGTATATTCAAACTACTCATTGGCTTGCCACTGGTTATTTTATTGGCCGGGCATGAGAGAACATGATGTGATGAAGATACGTTGGTGACGTATGTGCGAGCTAGGATGCTTTTCAGTCAGAATGCCTATAGGGTTAAGGTAGATGGCATTGGTTCACTCTATTCATGAAGATTTTCCACCACAAATATATGAAACTTGGCCATGAAGGTCATACTCGAGTAAAGCAATACGTAATGGATGCAAGCCTCTTCTCATTCAGTTTATGTGTGTTTAGTGAGCATTGATCTCTCGGATCACTATGCATGTACATTCAGTAATCACGACGTATGAGTTGGGGTCCTCACAGAATTGCCCCCCAGAAAAGCCTCAGCTCGACATCCCCTTCCACAGATGCATAGTGCCTTGATGCATCTATGGAACTCTTCGGGAGGTCCGCAAATGCGCGTGGAGAATGCCATACTTGGGTGAGCAATGGGAACCTTTTCCCACCAAAGACACATTGCAGTAAGTATCACTTACCATCTGCAATTCGTTTGATTTTGTGGATCTCCTTCTGGTGGCCTTGCGCCTCCATCTGTGCCTCCTCGGGCGTTCTGGTCCAAGAGGACATCTCGGAAGCTTCCTCCTTATTCTTCTGTGCAATGATCTCACATTTAGTGAAGGAGTCCTTGAGCTCTTGCTCCACTTCAGCAACTCTAGCCTCGTGCTTGTCACCGGCAGAATTTACCATCAACATCTCGGCAGTTGCTCGTTCGGCTACCGACTTTTGTTCCCGGGCCTCTTGCCTCGCCTTGTTTAGCTCGGCCTTGAGATTCTCGACCTCCATGGCGATGAGTACATTTTTCATAAAAACACGCCGCACTTAAGGATACGAGTAAAATTACCTCGTTTTGATGAGAGAACTACTGATAGTAGTCCGGTTCAGACTTACCTTGTGCATCATCAAACCGCTTGTTGTGAACGTCTAGCTCCTCCTCGGAGCTCTTAAGGTTTGGTTCATTTCTGCCAACTCCACGCTGTTGGGGGTTGGTGCCGAAGATGAGGCGTGCATAAGCAATTCATATGTGTCATACTCCCAAGTTATTGGATTTTTGAACCCTCTATCACGTTTTTTATCATCTTAACACAGTCTTGGGGGCTACGGCTCATTTTAAATATTATATGTGTGTTTTCCGCACTATTTTGACCCCGGCATGAGTTTCTGAAACCCACACAGGGCTCGGGGCTAGTGAATATGGGAATTGCATATAAACCCATAAGCTAGAAATTACTTTGTAAAAAAGATATTGTGTAAATTACCCTGGAGAACATCAACGGGCCGTCGATATCTTCCTTCAGTCCGCTGTCAACGGATCAAATGTTTTGTAGAACCGCACCCAAAAGAGTGCGGTGTTCTTAAGTGATGGAGGAGTGATTCAAACTCTCCTCCATCATGGCCAGTCACCCGATTTTAGGCTGCTCTGTTACATGCGGCTTTGGCTACGGCATTGCAGTTTCTCCTCTCGGAGAAGCTGGTGTAGATGATTTCAAAGGCTCGGTGTTCTACGGACTATCTTCAGAGAGAGCTCGGGCTATCCGGGCTCTTCCTATTTGCTTGTCAGGGGGATTCACCGTCCTGGTCTTCGGCGGTTGAGGTGTTAGCCTCAGCCATGATATCATCACCCCTATCCCTAGTATTCGGCTCCCGGGGGGTGTTCGGGATACCACCTCCCTGATCTCCTCGACAAACGGGGGAGGGTGGTGTGCAAGGCAGTCCCACTCTTCGCTAGATCGGCTGGCAAGGAGTCCCCCTTCAAAGCCTGATTGGTGGGGAAATTGGGTTGTGGGCTACAATACGAAAAGTATGTCTATAGTCAATAAGAAAATTTCAATGCGGAAAGATGTTATGATCTTCACATTCATACCTTTGCGTCAAGGGCTTGAGCATGAGGGTCCTTCAAGGAACCCTTTCAAAGTTCTCGAACTCCTCGGGGGAGTCCGGTTCATCCTCAAATAGAGCCACCTTAGCCATGCATGGTCTTTTTAGGGAACTCGGAGCTAGATCTCCCTCGACGTCTTTGGACGCCGTCCTCTCTTTCATGTGAGAGGAGCCACTATTTTTCACGGAAGATGAAGACACATTTTGCAACGCCTTCACCTCTGCAGCTTCCCCCCAATCGAGCCCCTTCTTCGTACATCACACCAGTCTGGTGGGAGGTGCGGATGTAAATCTGGGGGGTGCTGCCCACTCCGCGCCAGGTGGTTCGATCATGTAGAACCACTCCTGCTGCCATACCTTGACGGTATCTATGAAAGAACCACCCAACCATTGGACCAGGGGAAGCTTGCTAACCATTACTCCCCTGCAGTGTGCATGCTCGGCACTAACTACCATCGGGTTGATGTTGAACACCTTCAATCACAAGCCTATGTGGGGTTCGACCCGCAGAATGGCCTCGCAGAGGGTGAGGAAAGCAAAAATGTGCATGAAATAATTCGGGGGGAGCTCATGGAAAGCCAACCCATAGTAAAACATCAAACCCCTCACGGAGGGGTGAAGGGGGAAGCCGAGTCCTCAGAGGAAGTGAGGAATGCACACCACCCTCTCGCCTTATTTTGGCATGGGGATGACCTATCCCTTCAAGCACGATGAACAATGTTCGCCGACAAGTAGTAGGCATGCTTCAACTCCAAAATGTCGTTGTTGGTAACATACGAGGCCTCCCACTTGCCTCTCGATCCCAAGCTTGCCATGGCCGAATTGGGGAAATAATTGAGATTGGAGGGAGCATGGAGATTTGGATCTTGGAGCTTAGAGGATTGAGGAAGGCGATGGTGGTGTGACATCTAAGGAGTGTGTGAAGGATATGGTGGCGGTTTCCTTTTTATAAGCCACTGTAATACCAAGAGCCCCTTGCTGCACTGCAAACCTTGCCACTTACCAATAAATCCTGCAGTTATGCGTGCATGGGATAAACCAAATCATAAACCATATCCCCTAAAAAGCAGGGCGTGATCTCCGTATTGATGGAACGTGCCAATGAAAAAACCGCCTCGAACTGCAGATCGAGTTTTTGTAACTGGTCAGTGGTCATGACCGGCCGCGACCTTTCACTAAAAAGTTGTCACACAGAAGCAAAGTTGTCAGAATCGCGATTCTGAATCGGATTAGAGTTCCACGGCTAGGATCGTGAATCATAGAATCTTAACTATCAGGATCGTAGAAACTTAGATTCTATGTGCAAAATCGTAGAATCGGAGGGGCTATTTTGGATCGTAAGATCTTAAGATTCTAAGACTTGAGTAACGATTCTGACAACTTTGCACAGAAGTTCTATCGACACTCGAGCGGTTGGCCTTCGAGGCTAAGTCACATATATTGTCCGGAAACATGGAAGTCATCGGTGGCCGAACTATTACTTTCTGAATATAAATGGGGAGAAGAACTTGCCCCACAAGCTAAAGACCTTAGATGCAAGGAGCTGCTAGGAATCAAGACTACGACGTTGGAGGCTAGTTCGGCGGCTACTGGGGGCCTCCGGGACTAAGGGGTCCTAGGTCCGCTGACGTATCTTCACGGGCCGGACTCATGGGTAGCCCTATGATTATTATTGGAGGACGAATTACAAGACGACAACGTGTCCAGCACGGAATCTTCCAGAGCTTGGGTGTACGCTCCAAGACGAGATGATAAGATCGTCCTGCTTACTCCTTGGTGTAACCAACATTGTGTAAGCCTAGTATCCCTGGTATCTATATAAACTGAAGGGTTTTAGTCCGTAAGGCAGATTGAGATCATTACTCCTAGGGTTTTAGACCACAACATACGATGTCGAGGTAGATCAACTCTGTACTCGATACTCCATCATCATTATAAAGAAGAGCAGGATCTATGGTTTTACCTCCATCAAGGGGGCTTTCCCCTGGGTAAACATTGTCTCCCTTGTCTCATGTTGCCCATTGATCCAAGATCCATAGTTCAGGACCCCCTACCCGAGATTCGTTGATTTCGATATCGAAAATGACATCCTTGGGTCCGGGCATCTTAAGATTTAGATACGTGTAATGGGGAACAACGTTGAAGCGAGCGAACATCGTAAGACCAAGAAGTGTGTGATAGCCACTTCGGAAAGGGAAGATATCGAAGATCAAATCTTCACTACCGAAGTTCTCGGGTGAGCCGAACACTACTTCCAAAGGCACGGTGCCTGAGCAGCGGGCTTTGACATCAGGGATTACTCCTTTAAAGGTGGTGTTGCTCGGTTTGATCCTTTACGAACCGATGCCCATCTTCCTTACTGTATCTTAGTAAATAAGGTTGAGGCCACTACCTCCATCCATAAGGAATCTCGTTAGGTGGTACCCATCGATAATCGGGTCAAGTACCAGGTCCGCTGATCCTCCATGATGGATACAGGTCGGATGGTCCCTTTGGCCAAAGGTGATCGGGTACGCCGACCATGGGTTGAATTTCGGGACTACGGGCTCTACGGCGTAAACGTCCCGAAGCGTACGCTTCCTCTCCTTCGATGGTACGTGCGTGACGTAGATCATGTTCACAGTTTTTACCTCACAAGGGAATTGCTTCTGGCCTCCATTGTTTAGCCCACAAGTCTTGTCATCATCCTTGCTACAGGGCCCCTTGCTTTGCTCCTCGGCTATGAGTTTGCCGGCCTATTTGAATAGCCAACGATTACGATTGGTGTGGGTGGCGGGCTTGTCTGGGGTGTCGTTGATCTGGCAGGGCCTATCGAGGATTTTGTCCATTGCGGTAGGTCCATCCCGATTCCCTTTGGAGGTCTTCTTCCATGGTCCTGATTTTGTGTTGTTGAATCCAGCATTTACTATCGTATCCACGGCATCACCACCGTTGTGTCGACGCTTGTTCTTGTTGCGCCGTGGTTGCCCGTTTCCATCCTGAACTTCAGAGGTGCCGGGATCTTCGGGATGGTTGCTTCGACGAGCTAACCATATATCTTCGCCCATGCAAAAGTGGGTCATGAGTGAGGCGTGACAGCCCAAGTCCATCTTGTAATAATTATTGAGTGAACCTTTTATCCCATGACCACTTTGTCCCACTTAATAGGATTTTGGTGCTTCATGCTTTCATTTTGCATCATATCATCATGTCATGATATCATCGTCTCAATCATTTGTTTTGTTGTTGCTTCATGTTGTGTTGGAGTGAAGTATATTTGTGATGATTTTCCTGCCGATATTTCTTAGTGCAACCCCTCCATCCATTGCTTGGGCTATACTCCCTCCCTCCTATTCTAAAATATGCATGTGGTGATTTTTGCTTTGCCCAACAACTTCATCAAAAATGTTAATAAGTTTGTAAATATGCTCAGTGAATTTTTAAAATTGTCCTTGGCCTTGAGAACCTTTGTGCCTTTTGTTTAAATACCACATTGCCTTGATAGTTTGAATTGAGTGCATTTATTTTTCTTCTCAAATAAATGCTCGTTTACTTGTATAAAACAAGACATAATTTTGCAAGCTTAATTAAATCTTATTTAAATTTACCCCCCCCCTATTTTCTTCTCGCTCTAATTGGTTTGGGCAAGGTTTTAAATAAAAGAAGCTGGTGTTTTTTCTCTGTGGCAACCACCAGCCCCGCAGCGCAGCCAACAACAGCTCATCGCCGTCTCGGTCGAGCACCAACCAACCTCTTGCCCCCGTGCACTTTCCAGCATGGACGCTGCGTTTGGCCCCACCTGCGAGTGACCCTAGTGCCTCGCTTTCCCCTTCCTCGGGCCCCCTCGCTCTCAAAGTCAAAAACGTTGTGCCAGTGGTGCCATGACATTGTGGCAGCCGGTAGGTGCCTAGCCTTTGAAAGGACAATTGTTCCCTAGGGTGGTTTTGATAATTGACCACAACATATGCATCATTCGACTAATATGTTTTTCAAGTATATTTTAGAAAAGTTCAAAATAAGCTTTGGCTAAAGGTTTATGTGGACATGCCCCTTGATGCAAGAAAGGGATAATATTGGCTCAAGCTTCAAGCTAGAAGACTCTTCATTTTCTATCTGTGAGAAATCACTTTTGAGTCCATAGGAAAGCCAATACTATTAAAAGGGGGTGAGGTATTAAAATGAACTGATTTCTCAAAGTGCTCTAAGTTAGCCACCAAAATACTCAGTCATTTTTCCCACATATCCATTCTGTCAAAATCCACATACACAAATTCGGTGTCACAAACTTTCATATTTCATATCCACCGAGTTTGACCTCAGACAGAAACCCTAGCCACTGCCACCGAATCGGTGCAACCGAATCCATATCGGTGCTACCGAGTTTGGGTGACCAACTTTCGGGTGCTTCAATACACAAAATAGGAATTTCTGGGTTTGAGTATCGGTGCCATCGAGTTTGGCCATCTAACCGTTAGCTACCTTTTCGGTGCCACCGAGTTTCATATATCGGTCTCACCGAGATTCAAAAGTTCACACCTTTGTGCTAATCGGTACCACCGAGTTTCAACTTCGGTGTAAGTGAGTTTTCCACTTTGTATGTAACGGTTGGATTTTGGCTACTGTCTATATATACCCCTTCACCCACCTCTCATTCGTGGGATAAGCACTCAGAACACACACTTCATATCCAGATCCATTTTCTGAGAGAGAACCACCTACTCATGTGTTGAGACCAAGATATTCCACTCAAATCATTTGAATCTTGATCTCTAGCCTCCCCAAACTGCTTTCCACCAAATCAACGTCTCCTACCCATGCATATTCTGTGAGAGAGTGATTTTGTGTTGAGGAGACTATCTTTAGAAGCACAAGAGCTAGGAGTTCATTGATCTACCACATCTATTACCTTTTGGAGGGTGGTGCCTCCTAGATTGGTTAGGTGTCGCTTGGAAGCCTCCTACTTCGTGTTGTGGAGTTGAACCAAGATGTCTGTACGGGCAAGGAGATCGCCTACTTCGTGAAGATCTACCGTGAGTAACTCTAGTCCTGTGTGGACGGAAGCCGTGGTGGAATAGACAAGGCCGCTTTGTTGTGGAACCTTCGTGGGTGGATCCCTCCATGGACTCTCGCAGCCGTTACCCTCCGTGGGTTGAAGTCTCCACTAACATGGACGTACGATAGCACCACCTATCGGAACCATGCCAAAAATTGTCGTGTCAACCTCATGCGTTTGATCTCCCTACCTTACTCCTTTACTTTACACTTGCATGTTTTACTTTTCGCTGCTACACTCTTAGAATTGCATGTGTTGGGTGTAATTGACTTGCTATAACTTCCATAGCTACCTCTCAACTAAAATTGGGAAAAGGCAAACAATTTATCTTGTCAAGTAGTCTAATCACCCCCCCCCCCCTCTAGACATACTTTTGATAATACAAGTGATATCAGAGCTTTGGTATCCATTTCATTGGTTTAACAACCTAGGAGAATATGGCATCTAGTGAGGGAAATTATCATCGTAGAGGTCCTTACTTGGATGGCACTATTTTTTGCTAGTTGGAAGTATAAGATGAAAATGCATATACTTGGCTTTAATCCTCATGTTTGGGTTGTTATTTGTGTTGGTGTGCAAGGTGATTTCTTCGGAGAAGGGCGTGAACCAGATCGTGAGGCGACAGCTGATGAACTAAAGATGTTGCAACTTAATGCACAAGTCTGCGACATCATCTTCAACTTTCTCTGCCCCAAAGAATTCAACAAAATCATCCGCCTTGAGAATGCAAAATAGATTTGGGATACTTTGATCGATCTGCACAAAGGTACTGATTCTGCGAGAGAATCTAAGTTGGATGTGCTTCAAAGTCAGCTTGACAAGTTCAAGATGAAGGATGGTGAAGGTGACGCTAAAATGTACTCTAGGCTAGCTCTCATCACCAATAAGATTGTCGGCTTAGGAAGTGAAGAGATGACCGACAAATTCATCATCAATAAGATACTTAGAGCTCTTGATGGAAAGTATGACACAATGTGCACATTGATCCAAATGATGCCAAACTACAAAGATCTCAAGCCAACTGAAGTCATTGGTAGGATTGTCGCTCATGAGATGTCACTCAAGGACAAATATGAGCTGCACAACAAGTCAAGCGGTGCTTAAAAAGCTTCATGTGATGCTCCCGCTACTTCAAACGACAATCTTGTCACTTATGAAGAGATAATCCTCATGGTCAGAAAATTCAACAAGTTCTACAAGAGTAGAGGCAAAAAGAGAAGCTCAAGATCAAGACATGATGAGAAGCGTTCGTCCAGTCGTGACCGAAACTGCTACAACTGTGGGAAGCGTGGACACTGCTCCAATGAGTGCTCAGCTCCCTACAAACAAAGAGAAGAGTCACCTCGAAGATGAAGCTCAAGAGATGAGCCACCTCGCAGAGAGAGAAGGGGTAGAGAAGATCGTTATGAACGAAGACACTCACGGAGAGGCAAGGAATCAGAGAAAAAGGACAAATACACCAAGAGCGGCTTAAGAAGAAGACATCAAGCTCATGTTGGTGAATGGGTTTCTGGCTCTGAGTCTAACCACCACTCTGAGAGAAGCTGTCACTCCAACTCCGACTATAGTCAAGAAGAAGGTGTTGCTGGCATTGCACTTGTTTCCTCAAACGCCTACGACTTATTTGATTCACCGAATGAGGGAGTCGAAAACTGCTTCATGGCTAAAGGCCCCAAGGTATCACACCCCGAGTATCTTGATTTCAATAGTGATGAGGATGACTTGTTAGGACAAGATGACTTGCTCTTTGATAAAACTAGTGATTGCAATGCAAATGAACTTGCTAATTATCATGCTAGTCAAGAAAATCGAATGATGATGATAAGAAAGAGACTGAACGACTAACTCAAGAATTAAACACTCTTAAGTTTTCTCATGAGACTACTCTAGAAGATCATAGAGAGCTTGCAAGAACCCATGAGAAGCTACGCTTCGAGAAGCTCAATTTGGAACAAGAGCATGAGTTCCTAAAAGCAATCAATGATGATCTTTGAAAGAAGAGTTCTTCTTATCTAGCCAAACGATTACTCTCGTCTACTTTTGTTCCACAATGTTTCTTTGTGCACATTGAAAGGGGTTGTAGAGAGAGGTGTCTTCAAGAGTCTTGTCGAAAGTAAACAATTTGAGGAAATTGTATGCAATCAAGGAGGACATCCCAAGAAACAAGGTGGTGTCTACTTCAACGTCAACGGAGATGATTGGGAATAAGGTCCATACCCCATTCCTAAGTTTGTTCCCCAAGAAGAGAAGTATGATCCTAATCCTCCCAAGGGAACAAGCTCACAAGATGGCCTTCTACCACAAGACCACAAAGGCAAGGGAAAGCTTCAAGATGACATCTACCTTTATGAAGAAGAAACCCAAGTCAAGGTCAACTGGATTCCCAAAGACACTTCTATCTCTACCTCAACCAGTGCTACCACAACTCCAAGGATCCCCATCAAGTTGATGTGGATTCCCAAGAGGAAGAACTAGAGAGTTCTTGAGGGGTGACTCTGCCAATGAAATTCACTCTTATTCATTTTGGCACGAACTATATGCAATCAACATAAACCATATGCGTTAGTTCAAGGAGTCACACATTCCCTCAAAGGTAAGCAAGGGACAAGGTAATTAAAGCATCTTTGGACATCATCCCATTTGTGTTTCACTTCATGTCCATGGATATTCTTGCATATGTTCATTTTGCTATGGGACTAACCCATATAGGTGAGAAGAGTAAGAAACAACAAGGTTGCTCCCAACTCAAGATGATCTTCACCAACATTGAGCATCCACCACTACTTCACCTACTTGAAGTCTTCTACGACAAAACCCAAGGTTAGTTTGTCCCTCTTAAGGGGGGTGTCATATCAAGGGGGAGCTTTACTCTAAATCTTGACTATAAGCATCTCCTAAGGATGTGAACACATTAATGCTTATGTAAGAGGGGTAACCCCACTTGTGATTAACGATGAGTATGACCTATGATCAAGTATTCTTCCTTGGCTCCTAAGTCAATATACTCATATCTAGATGACTTTGTCATTGCCCATGTGCTTGATACCTGCTAGGACGCTTGTGCATGTTCACCATATTTTATCTATCAACTTATTATGTGAGCATGTTGGTCTGCATGTGTTTCCTTATTCAAGGACATCCAATTGTTGTTATTTGGCTCTTGATTTATCTTTTGTCAATTGGATGGACAAGAATGCCTAGGACCCTTCTCTAGCTATCTATGATATCTCATCTAAAGTTCTATTCATGCTTCATCACAAAACTTGAACAAGCACTTGTTGATCCCTCTGTGTGAAGAAGCACTCGCTGTTCCGTAATGTCAATGGCTGACCTCCAACACCTCTCTGAAAATGAACTCGGTGAAACCAACTCCACAAACTCAGTTCCACCGAATTCCAGAGTTGATCTAGGATTTTTCATCTCGGTACCACCGAAATCACAAACTCGGTTACATCGAGTTTCCCTCTCAACTGAAAATAGAGGAACTCGGTGACACCGATTTCGTAATCTCGGTGACACTGACAGCGAATGGGTATATATTCGAGCGGACCGAATCTTTGATTTCCAATCGTCAAAGTCGTCTCGTCCCAAACCCTACGTTGCCTCCTGGACCCTGATACGTCTCCAATGTATCGATAATTTATGAAGTATGCATGTGATATTTGCCTATGTTTATAATAACTTTATATGGTATTGATGCACTTTATATGATTTATTTAGAACTAACCCAGTGTGACGCTGTTTTCAGCAGAATTACCGTGGTGTTGTTTTTTTGTGCAGAAAATGAAAGTTCTCGGAATTGCCTGAAACTTTTTTATGATTATTTCTGGAACATATGAGCAACGTTGGAGCGAAGAACCACCAGAGGAGGGCTGCCACGAAGGCAGAAGCCAACAGTGCGCGGCCTGGGCCTTGGTCGTGCCCTGATGGCTTGTGGGGCCCACGTGGCTCCGTTGCGCGTGATTCCAACGCTGAAAATTCCTATAAATCCTAGAAACCCTAGAAATAAAGAGAGAACTTCCGCTCTACTACCGCAAATCTTTGTATCACTAAAAAACCAATCTGGAGCGATTCCAGTACCCTGTCAGAGAAGGAAAACCATCACCGGTGGCCATCTTCATCATCCCGGCACAGGCCATGATGAGGAGGGAGTAGTTTCCCTCGAGGCTGAGGGTATATACCAGCAGTTATGTGTTCAATCTCTCTCTCTATCTATCTATCTATCCCTATCTCTCTCTCTCTCTCTCTCTGTCTCGTGTTCTCGAGATGGCACGAACTCAAGAACACATGCTTTGTTAATATAGTTGGATCATATGATGTATTTCTCTTACCATCTAGTTGTGATGAATTGAGTCTTTTCCTTTAAGATCTCCTCATATTGGATTGAGCATATTGGTATGACAACACTTGATATATGTTGAGGCATCAACTTGCGGGTTCCGATGACCTTGGGGATCTATGCATTGGGGTTGATTGCACGTTCTCATACCATGTTCTCCGATAGAAATCTTGGGGTGCTCCTTGCACGTTCTTTGTGCTGGATTGAATATGATAGCTCTGAAATTGTTTGATGCATGTTGCATAATTTACCCACGGATACTTGAGGTAACATTGGAGTATCTAGGTGATATTAGGGTCGATTGATCTGTATCATTAGTGTTATTCTAGTACGAACTCTTAGATAGATCGAACGGAAAGGATAGCTTGATGTTATCTTAGTACGAACTCTTGAATAGATTGAACGAAAAGGATAGGTTGATGTTATATTAGTATGAACTCTTGAATAGATTGATCGGAAAGAATAACTTTGAGGTGGTTCAACTACCTACACCAATTTCATCTTATTGTTCTCCACTAGATAGGAACTTTGGAGTGATTCTTTGTTGCACGTTGAGGGATCCAACTATGTTAGCATCGTTGAGAGATTGCACTAGTGAAAGTAGGTACCCTAGGCCTTATTTCCAAGCATTGATACAACATTTTCCTCGCTGTTTGCCACTTGTTACCTTGTTGTTTTTATATTTTCATATTACAAAAACCTATATCTACCAGCCATATTGCACTTGTATCACCATATCTTCGCTGAACTAGTGCACCGATGTATTTCTCTTACCATCTAGTTGTGATGAATTGAGTCTTTTCCTTTAAGATCTCGTCATATTGGATTGAGCATATTGGTATGACAACACTTGATATATGTTGAGGCATCAACTTGCGGGTTCCGATGACCTTGGGGATCTATGCATTGGGGTTGATTGCACGTTCTCATACCATGTTCTCCGATAGAAATCTTGGGGTGCTCCTTGCACGTTCTTTGTGCTGGATTGAATATGATAGCTCTGAAATTGTTTGATGCATGTCGCATAATTTACCCACGGATACTTGAGGTAACATTGGAGTATCTAGGTGATATTAGGGTCGATTGATCTGTATCATTAGTGTTATTCTAGTACAAACTCTTAGATAGATCGAACGGAAAGGATAGCTTGATGTTATCTTAGTACGAACTCTTGAATAGATTGAACGAAAAGGATAGGTTGATGTTATATTAGTACGAACTCTTGAATAGATTGATCGGAAAGAATAACTTTGAGGTGGTTCAACTACCTACACCAATTTCATCTTATTGTTCTCCACTAGATAGGAACTTTGGAGTGATTCTTTGTTGCACGTTGAGGGATCCAACTATGTTAGCATCGTTGAGAGATTGCACTAGTGAAAGTAGGTACCCTAGGCCTTATTTCCAAGCATTGATACAACATTTTCCTCGCTGTTTGCCACTTGTTACCTTGTTGTTTTTATATTTTCATATTACAAAAACCTATATCTACCAGCCATATTGCACTTGTATCACCATATCTGCGCTGAACTAGTGCACCAATACAATTTACCATTGTATTGGGTGTGTTGGGGACACAAGAGATTTCTTATATTTGATTGCAGGGTTTCTTGAGAGAGACCATCTTCATCCTACACCTACCACGGATTGATAAACCTTACATAATCCACTTGAGGGAAAATTGCTACTATCCTACAAAACTCTGCGCTTGGAGGCCCAACACGAGTCTATAAGAATAAAGTTGTGTAGTAGACATCATACCACTGGTCGTCGCCGTTGACTCCCCGTGCATCTCTGCCACTGGAAATCGCCACCGTCGATGGGTTCTTCACCTCCATCGCCGTCGTAGCCGGACCACCGCCGAGTTAGGGTATGGTTCCGACCCTCCTCAGCGTTCCTCCATCAAATTCTCACGCATTTGAAAGTTTTATCCATAATCCACCATGTGCAAACCTCTCCATCCACCAGAAACTTCTATAGATTAGCGGACGAGAAAGTTTTTTGGGTTAGCTATCCGCAGACCCCATCTCGGTGCCTCCGAATTGCAAAACTCGGTGCTACCAATTTTGAACCTAGGGTTCCTGAAAATGAACTCGGTGAAACCGAGTTGTCATTTCCGGTTCCACCGAAAGTGATGACCAAGTTTGTGTTAAGGAGTTCATGTGTCTCGGTGACTCCAAAAGTTCAAACTCGGTGCTACCGAAATGTGTTCTGCAGAAAGTTAAAACTAAGGATTTCTTTGTTCAAATTTTCGAAAACATCTGAATTTTGTGATGCTCAAACCTTCTGTCTTTCCTATATCTGCTTCACAGGATTTGCTGCTTGCTGCTGAGTCTCTGCTTGCTTGTTAGAGATGTCTAGTTCAGATGACAGTCAGAATGATTTCGGTGAACCAAGTGTTGAGATGGACTCAAGCACTACTCTAGAGAAGTCTGACTCTAACCCTAGTTCCTTCAGCTCCCATGGCTTGCCCAAGGCTGCAACCAGGCAGAGGAAGAAACTAAATTCTGATGAAGCGGACTCAGACTTTGTGCTAGAGGAATCTTCAGCTCCTCCAAAGGCTCCTCCAAGGAAAGTTGTCAGGAAGATATATGCTAGTGTTGCTGAGTTGCGAGCACCTGACTATGTGAGGAAAAGCACAACACCTTCCACAGATGATGCTCCTAAGAAAACTGGTACGAAGAGAGCAAGGAAGAGGGTAGTGCATGTTGACGGCAGACAAACTACCATGTTTGACGACCCTGAAGAAGCTGCTGAAGAAGAAGATGTGATTCCAGCTCCTCCCAAGAAGAAGCTCATGGTTGATGCTATGACCAAGAAGACTGCTTCAAAGACTCCTAAGGACAAGAAGTTTGTAGCTCACTGGAAGACTACAAAGGACATTCCTGCAGGTGCTAAGAAGAAAGGCCCTGCTTTCGGCGCCTCTGCTGCAGAGGAAGAAGATGATGAGGATGCAACCATTCTCGGGAAGCTCAGACTACATCTGCTAATTCATAATGATGCTCATCATATAGTTGAAGACATGAACAAGATAAAGGATGCACGTCTAAGGAAGTGGAGAGCTGCTCACCATATGTTGTCCGAAGGAGAGCTGCTGTTGATCCAAGGTTTCATACCAAGGAACAACAAGATTTCTATGAGACTGTCTTAATTGATAAATCCCCAGCTATCGGTGATACGAGATTTTTTGACTGGGTTTATATCAAATCCAATGAAGACTACTTTCCTCATGTTCAAGACAACTTCAAGTCAGTGGACATTGAAGATTTTGTTGGAAAGGAGATGACCCCATGGAATGATGAGCTGATCATGCAATCCTACTCAACTGTTCATTTCTCTGGAGATGGTTCCATTGTGTGGATGACGGATGGTCACAGATATGAGTCAACAATTGATGAGTGGGCCACTATCATTGTTGCCCTTAAGAAAAAATAAAGTGATGCTGATGTGTATTCTGAAGCAAAGAAGAGTCACAACTCCATGGTCGATATGTACAAGTCAATTCCTCATGATTATTTGGCTAGCCCCAACATGGGCCCAGTTTATTTCTTGCAAGCAGGAATACCTACAACTAACACTAATCTGAGATACACCTTGATGCCTAAATCGGGTGATGAGAAGATGATCATAGGACACTCCATCAACTTTCTACACCACTTGGACACTCACACTAGATTAAGAGTGATGGATTTGATAGTAGAGACTATCCGAAGGACTGCTGCTGATCAAAAGAGATCAAGTGGATATACCCCATGCGTTCAGATGCTTATCAATGCCAAGCTAGGCAAGCATGTATATCTACTTGATTGTCCCCATCTACCACTTCAACCAGAGTGTGAAGACAATTAAGTGGTGACGGATGATAATGATCCCAGTTCTGATGCAGTCAGAATGGCAGCTAAGGCAGCAGAAGCTGAGGCTGCTAGAAACAGGCCACCACCAGTTCCACAGCTCAGGACTCAATCTGAGCAAATGGCATTTCTGGTTAGCTCTGTCCAAGGCATGGAGAAGAACATTCAGGAGATTCTGCAAAACCAGAAGAGCCTTGGAGAGGTGTGGAGACAAAAATTCATAACATGGACGTGAAGGTCACAGAATTGAACACTATAGTCAAACAACTTCAACATGACATTGACTCAGTGCAAATTCCTTACTGAGATGATGATGATGACGGTGATGATGATCATGAAGAAGAGTCACCTCCTTGCACTACCGCTTAGTTCAGCACCAAGCCTAGATGTGATGTTGTACCTACTCCGGAGACACGACAGATTTGATTAACTCAAGCATCTGCACCTTCAGCTCCACCTCCAGCAACAACTCAAGCACCTCCAGTATCCACTCCTCCAGCTCCAGGACATTCCACAGAAAACTTCACATACGCTCTTCTGTCGACCCCATCATCAGCTGCCTAGAGAGCTGAGTCGCTCTACACTTTTTGAACTTTTTGGTAACTTGTTCCCAAAGGGGGAGAAATGTATAGATCATACACTTTGATAGAGAGAGAGACAGAGAGATTTTGACTTTATTTGCTCTTATTTGGTTTTAAAACTTTGACCGTTTGGATGACCTTATCTTTTGTGTGATCATACGCTTTATCATGTGTGATGCTACTTTACTATCTTTTAGCTATCCATGTGATGATCACTCACTTATCTTGTTGGTGTCATGTGCTTACTGTTCATTCTTATCTTGTTTACGCACCACCAAGATGTATGTGACATGGAAGAGTGACCCACGGTCCTAATTGATTGTGCATTTGCATTCAAACGCAAATTTTAAATAATGCACAAATTTACGGGGAGCTCTTGCTTTTCTGATACTTCTCAAAGCATCGATGCTAATCATTGATTATATCTTTTGCCGAAGCTTTGATCTATATGGTGTCATCAATTACCAAAAGGGGGAGATTAAAAGCATAATTGCTCTCTAGGGTGGTTTTGATAATCAATCACAAATATGCATCATTGGACTAATATGTTTCTCAAGTATATTTCAGAAAAGTTCAAAAGATTCTTTGGCTAAAGGTGTATGTGGAGAAGCCCCTTGATTCAAGAAAGGAATAATATTGGCTCAAGCTTCAAGCTAGAAGACTCTTCATTTTCTATTTGTGAAAAATCACTTTTGAGTCCATAGGAAATCCAATACTATTAAAAGGGGGTGAGGTATTAAAATGAACTGATTGCTCAAAGTGCTCTAAGTTAGTCACCAAAATAATCAGTCATTTTTCCCACATATACATTCTGTCAAAATCCACATACGCAAATTCTGTATCACCAACTTTCATATATCGGATCCACATAGTTTGACCTCACACAGAAACCCTAGCCACTGCCACCAAATTGGTGCAACCGAATCCATATCGGTACTACCGAGTTTGGGTGACCAACTCTTCGGTGCCTCAATACACAAAATCAGAATTTCCGAGTTTGAGTATTGGTACCACCGAGTTTGGACATCTGACCGTTATCTACCTTTTGGTGCCAACGAGTTTCATATATCGGTCTCATCGAGACTCAAAAGTTCACACCTTTGTGCTAATCGGTACCACCGAGTTTTTAACTTCGGTGTCATCGAGTTTGCCACTTTTTCTGTAACAGTTGAATTTTGGTTGCTACCTATATATACCCCTTCACCCACCTCTCATTCGTGGGAGAAGCACTCAGAACACACACTTAATATCTAGATCCATTTTCTGAGAGAGAACCACCTACTCATGTCTTGAGACCATGATATTCCACTCAAATCTTTTGAATCTTGATCTCTAGCCTCCCCAAACTGCTTTCCACCAAATCAACATCTCGTACCAATGCATATTCTGTGAGAGAGTGATTTTGTGCTGAGGAGACTATCTTTATAAACACAAGAGCAAGGAGTTCATTGATCTACCACATCTATTACCTTTTGGAGGGTTGTGCCTCCTAGATTGGTTAGGTGTCAGTTGGGAGCCTCCTACTTTGTATTGTGGAGTTGAACCAAGATGTTCGTAAGGGCATGGAGATCGCCTACTTCGTGAAGATCTACCATGAGTAAGGTTAGTCCTCCGTGGACGGAAGACGTGGTGGAATAGACAAGGCCGCTTCTTTGTGGACCCTTCGTGGGTGGAGCCCTCCGTGGACTCTTGCAGCCATTACCCTCCGTGGGTTGAAGTCTCCACTAACATGGACGTACAATAGCGCCACCTATCGGAACCATGCCAAAAATCGCCGTGTCAACCTCATGCGTTTGATCTTCCTACCTTACTCCTTTACTTTACACTTGCATGTTTTACTTTCTACTGCTACGCTCTTAGAACTGCATGTGTAGGGTGTACTTGACGTGCTATAACTGCCATAGCTGCCTCTCAACTAAAATTGGGAAAAGAAAAAATTATCTTGTCAATTAGTCTAATCACCCCCCCCCCTCTAGACATACTTTCGATCCAACAGCCTTGCCCTATAACCCCCCCCCCCTCGATGTCCGGGCCTCACTAGAGTTTCCCCTCTTCCCTCTCTATCACCGCCAAGTAAGATGGCCCCGTAGATCCACCACTCTGCCCCATCCAGAGAGAGCGGAGAGAGCATAGTGGTCGTCAGCGAGCCCTCTGACCACCCCAAGTAAGGACATCACGTCCACAAGTTGTGGCAAGGTGGCCTGCTTCCATGATTATGCTACTTCATCGAGGGACGCCAAGACAAGGAGCGGTTGTCGTTCTTCTTCCTCGGCAGGAGCTCGTCGCCGGCCAGAAATTCGTCGTGGGGCCTCGTCCTCCATCCCGGTCAGTTATGCCAAGCCCCCATCATGACCATTCGCGCGTCCCCAGTGGTTTTCCCCCTCGTTTGCGAGTTGTGTTGTCGTCATCTTTGAGCCCGACTGCGCCGCCATCGGACCTCACCTCCGGCGAGTGATTCGTCCTTGTTACCAATGTGTAGCAGTGTGTTAGGTTTCTTTGTCGCGGAAAGGTTTCATTTTAACCATTAGGTAGATGTTTGCCCCACCTTGGTTAGGTGCTCTAGTTCATCGTCGCCGCCTCTGTTTCATGTCGCCAACGTCGTTCCGCTGGACATCTCGTGCCAGGGGTGGTGTGCACATACACGAAAGTAGTTCATGAGCCGAGTTGTGCCCTCTGTCGCACCTTTCGGTCACCGGAGCAAACTCCGGCGTGGCCTCGCGTCCTCTGCCTCGCAGCCGGTATTCGTGTGCTTAGTGTGCATAACCGAGTGTCTTTGTTTTGTGGACCCTGCCTAGCGCCAGGGTGGATCCAAAATGCTTGAGCACCCCATCTAGTCAACTCACACCCGCCACCCCAGCTGGTTCACTCCACCAGCCAGAACGAGGAGGTCTCTGGTTTGACTCCCCCAATCCCCACATTTTCCCCTTTCCCCGTGTTTTAGTTGGTGTGTGGGTGACAGTGGGCCCATGGATCTACTTCTCAACCTCTCTTGGGCCTTGGCGTGACTGCTAGTGGGACCCCGTGTATTTTTATTTTTTTCATTTTATTCCTACGTTTAGCATATGTGCCATATAGGGCAAGTTGCCAATTAAGGTCATGCCATTTCAGTCTGTTGCCATTTAGGGCAAGTGTCAAATCTGGCAGTGACCAATTGAGTCATATGCCAAATCTGGCATATCTTAGGTTATACTTGATGCAGGTTTTTGTGCAATGGATTTGTGGCATGTTTTTCTATAGCGACATATGCTTGTGATATATGAGATTGGGGTAAAAATCCATAGAATCCACCTTTGGTATTAGTTTTATCATTTGAGAAAGTTGGTGTGCATGTCATTTTATCCATGATGCCCTTTTGTAATTTTTGCATGAAGCAATCCTTGCACCCTTTGATAAACTTGTCAACATGGAACTTGTTCTTTGTTATGTGTACTAGCCCGTGGTAATTTTTCTTGCCATGATAAACCATGTCTACATGTGGAATTCTTGTTGTCAACATGCTATGGTAATGTTGCTGATTGGTAGGGTCAAATATTTCTAAGTCTGGAATCTTGTTATTTTGTAGTTGTGTTTCCATGTGGGTTGCTAAGAATTTGTAGGTCCTTTGTGTTCATGCAATGGAGTGAATGATATAGCATGTTGCCCTGTGTTAGATTATGCAAATACTTTGCAAATATAGGTTCTGCATCATAGTTATTTTTACTATCAAAAATGTCATGCTGATGTAAACTGTTGTGCATGTCACCTTGTAATTTTTCTAAGTCTAAGATTCAGCTTAGTTCACAATGCCATGTTGGGTGGATGTTATCCATGCACCTATGCAGTATTTGATGTTGCTATTTGGAGTTAATTGTAGTACATGTTGCCCTCTATCACCCTGTTAAATATCATGCCTTGGAAGTCCATGTAGCATAGTGCTTCATTGCTGTCAATATGCCATCATGATAACTCTGGTTCTGAAACACTAAGATTTTCACTAAGTCATAAACTATTATGTTGTTATGCCATCTTGTGAGCTCAATTGCTATTGATTCATGCTTCTATCCATGTTGCTACACAGGAATGAAATGTTGTGCATCATGTTGACTTCATCTCTATGCCTTGGTTTTGCATGATAGCTTGCTGTAGTTGTTAGTTTTGGTGTGTGCAATATGACATCTTGCTATTTTGGGACAATTTGCTTGCATAATTGTTTTCTGCCTTGTGGGAGTTGTATCCATTTGTTTTGCATGCTATTTAGGTCCATTTCACCTAGAAGTTTTTTCCCAATCCTGTGGCATACTTGGAATACCAAGGAATACACCATAGCCTCTCCCAAATTCTGTTTTTATCATTGTTTCCTTTCATACCTTGTCGTGAGTGCCCCGAGAGATCCATTACTCTGTTTACCATGTTCTTCATATGCATATGCATCGTTTTCTCGTGAAGCATTAAGTTTTGCCATGATCATGATTGTGCAAATAATTAATCTTGAGGTTCTGTACAGAATGATAATAAATAAATAATTGCATGAGAAAGATGACTAGTGTAGCATTGCCATGTTTCATCCACACCATATTCATGCATCGTATTATTTGAGCATTGCGATTTGGTTGTGTGTTCATTGGATGTTGTATTTTCTTTTGGGTAGTGTCGGGTGCCGAGTACGAGTACGAGGATCCTGTTGAGAATGTTCGTGGAGAGCAAGAGTTCTATTCCCGAGAAGAATTGTCAGGCAAAATGATCGTTGACCTTGATATTGTTTCTAATTTTGTTATGCTTAGTTGTCTTGTTTTTATCATTAATTATCGTTGCCTACCACCTGAATGTCATGCCTCCCAAAATGCCATGATAAGCCTCTAACCCCTCCACATCCTAGCAAACCTTGATTGGCTAAGTTAGCGCTTGCTCAGCCTGCTTATAGCGTTCTAGTTGCAGGTACAGGGTGATACATGTGTTGACATGGATATTTGGGATATCATCTTATTATTGCTATTTAATTTAATGCACATATATACTTGGTAAAAGGTGGAAGGCTTGGCCTTTTACTCGGTTTTTTGTTCCACTTTTGACGCCCTAGTTTCCGGTTACCGGTGTTATGTTCCATATTGAGCACTCCTAACACGCTTGGGGTTGTTATGGGGACCACCTTGATAAATTGTTTTGGTTTAAAACTCTTCTGGTAACACCTAATTTTGGTACTCCATTTGCTAATCAACTTAATAAAAATACATAGGGAATAGCTACCCCATGGATAATTCATCAACCTCCGGTCCAGTGCTCCTCATGAGTGTTGGTCCAACCCAGAGCAGCTTATTAACGCCATCTGGGGGACCACGGTGTTTGATGTGGTAACCATAGCTCATCCGTTTTGTCCTGAGAATGAGATACACGACCCTTATTGGGTCTGTAGACACATCGGGCGGTCTTGCTGGATTTTTTTTACCCTTCTTGATATGTCTTGTGCACTCAGATATCGAGGATACCTCGGGCTATCTCGAGGTTGAGGTTTTCTCTCCAGGGAAGCTTGTGATAGTTTGTGATGGACTAGTTGGAGCACCCCTGCAGGGTCATATCTTTCGGAAAGGCATTCCCACGGTTATGTGGCAACTTGGAAATTTGTTTAACACCCGGTTATAGCTAACTTGAAGTAAACTTAATTAAAATGAACAAACTGTGTGCGTAACCGTGACCGTCTCTTTTCGAGGGAGTTCGGAAGGAGAACACAGTGGGGTTATGTTTGACATAAGTAGGTGTTCAGGATCACTTCTTGATCAAAATTAATTTGCGACCAACTTGCGTAGATTCTCATCTTAATCTTGAATAGTAAGTTAGCCACCAAACAATGCTTAGCACTGCTACAACCTCACCACTTAACCATGCCTCGCCTAATAACTTAATTAGTCATGATATCTTGTTCATGAGATTGTTGAGTCCCCATGGCTCATAGATTAGTACAACACCACACGTCCAGGTACCGTAGATCTTGACAGAGATGATGCTCCACAGCTCGAGTGGGAGTATGATGAGGAGAGGCGGCGCATGCATGTTACCTATCCGGACGAGTAGAGGGATTCATGGTCGTCTCCTGGGCTAGCGAGATAGACTTCATTGCTTTTACCGTTTGATTTCGTCCGTAGACGGGCCCTGTTCTTTTGGATGTTTGAATGAATAATGTATGAACTTGTAATTTAGCATGTGGCGAGTGTAAGCCAACTCATATACTCATCTCCTCTTTAAACGTATCTACAATGAATTCTATACTTGCAAAACACCGAGATGCGACTCTATCCATATTAAGGCCTCGTCCCCAAATATGGATAGTGACGCATCTCGGACGTTACATGAGGTAAGGGCCGACATTGTTCTCGGCTTGTGTTGGCCGACCTGACGAGCTAGCCATTCGTCCCGGATGTTCGTCCCTGCTGCAGATGTCACTGTTGATGATTAGGTGTGCCATCGATCCTTTGGCAATACAACGGCAGAACTCCAAATGAAAGCACCAATGTCGGTGTCAAAACCGATGGATCTCGGGTAGGGGATCCCGAGTTGTGGATCTTGGATCAATGGGAACAGGGAACATGGGGACATTATTTACCCAAGTCCGGACCCTCTCGAAGAGGTAAAACCCTATGTCCTGCTTGATTGTATTGATGTGTGTATGACAATTACAGAGTCGATCTACCAAGAGATCAGATGATCAAAACCATGGATGATGGTTCTGTCCCCTATGAACTATAATCCTCTGATTTATATAGACACCAGGGGTACCTAGGGTTACACATGGTCGGTTGCCATCAGGAGATAAACCCACTGATTCTTCCATCTTGACTTGGGGGATGCACTAAGGTAGTAGAGGTTTTCTTCCCAAACACGGGGTCGCCTTATAACTCGGTCTTTAAGTAATAGCCAAAGAGCGGCCGACTTGTCGGGCCCACAAGAGATAGGTCGAAGGCCCGAGGACCACTTAGTCCCTGACTCCTTGAGTCCCCGTTTGGGACGAGTTTTTTTGGCCACGACTTTGGCATCCACAAAGGTGGCGGATGTCATGAGTTGACATCGTGGCCACCCATGGCATAGCCCAAAGGGGAGTTTGCCAGAGTGGTCGGGAGAGTGTCATGCAATAGATTAGTTTTGTCGGAATGTCATTGGTCCTCCCCAATGGGAGCACGAGGCCACAAGTTCTGTGGTGTGGGTACGGTGTACCAACCTATGCAGAGTGTATAATCTATGGATAGCCACATCCTCGGATATGGACATAGTTCGTGGTAGGTCACACTATGGGTCAACAGTAATAAATAAGGGGCACACGTAATAACTCTGAGATGGCACATGTGATCGTTTGAGGATCGCGATGGTAAGTTGTTGACGGTGGTTACAAGGTAACCCCAAGATGGTAAGTTGGTCTGGGGAACCGTGATCAAGTCCGTATACACATCATGTATAATAGTTTTATGTTCATACTCATGCATTGACATGTTAAATGCTTTGTTATTGTTTGTCGTATTTACTTTGTTTGTTGTGAGCTTGCGACTACACCTAAAGTAATCACCTACCTTATCATGCCAGATGTAGGAGAAGTCATGCAAGGCGTTGATGTCGATCGATTTTGACGCAATCTAGGACCGTGTCCCAGCAGTGTCCTTGTGGACTGGAGATTCACTACTTTGTTATTTCGCTGTCATGTAATAGTTCTCTTATCATCGAGGCTCTCGAGTTGTCTACTAAATAGTGTCCATAAGCGCAGCTGCACCGTGTGTGCCTCTTGGCCTCGTTTATCATGTAATATTTGAACCTTTATATTCGCAAGAGATCAATATAAAACGGTATTTTTCTGTACCAAGTTGTTGTGTGTTAGGAGAAGACTTGATGTTTGGGCTGCTAGCAATGCAAGGTAAACCGGTTACTCTGAGCTAGGGTGCCACAGTATCGAAAAAACCCGGGTTCGAAACATCTTGAAATATTCGTATTTTACCGTTCAAAATTTTCAAACAAATTTCGAAATGGCCAGGTCTAACATTGTTTAAAATTTTCGCGCACCGTGAAGCACGAAGGTATTTCCCCACTATGGCGCCTAAGAGCATCTCCAACAGTCGCGCTTCACGCGGCGCCCAAAAAACATGTTTGCTGCGCGCCCATCGCCTGGTTTGGCGCGTCGCGCAGCGCTGGCTCTAGCAGCCGCGCTAAAATGCAGCACGCGCGCGCCGCTCCAGCTGCGCGCAAAAATGCAGCGCGCGCGCCGCTCCAGCAGCGCGCAGATATATAGCATTTGGACACAAAATAAGTTTGAAACATTCATCAAAATGCAATGAACATGTGAAATTTAACACAAACAAGTTGATGAATAAAAGTCATGCCCACAAGTTCATCCAACCAAGTTCAAAATGCAGACCAAGTTCATCCAACAAAGTTCAAGACATAATAAAAACACATCAATCATCTTCCTCGTCTTCTTCCTCTTCTTCCGAAGACGATTCTTCCGCCTTCGAAGATGAATCTTCCTCCCTAACCTCATCACGCACCGCATCATGTGTAGCTCCGACGGTCTTGGCAAGATCTTCAACGGCATCTTCATGGGTATGTGTGGGAGGCACATCGAAAGACATTCCTCCCATGGCCGGAGGTGCACCCATGCCTCCCATGAGAGAAGCAAAACTCATGCCACCCATGCCTCCCATAGCGTTGGAGGGTGCTCCAAAGCCACCCATGCCTCCCATGACGGCCGGAGGTGCACCCATGCCTCCCATAGCGTTGGAGGGTGCTCCAAAGCCACCTATGCCTCCCATGGCGGCCGGAGGTGCACCCATGCCTCCCATAGCGTTGGAGGGTGCTCCAAAGCCACCCATGCCTCCCATGGCGGCCGGAGGTGCACCCATGCCTCCCATGGCTCCGAAGCCACCCATGCCTCCCATGGCGCCGAGGCCACCGCCACCCATGGCGCCAAGGCCACCGCCACCCATGGTGCGGATCATGGCTCTTTTTTGAATCAAGACTTCTTCACGGGCAAGGTTGACATATTCCTTTTGCGCATCATTGAACAAAGATGTGTCCAAGAAGAACAAGTGATTTTCCCATTCCAACAACTTAGCTCGCTCCTCCATGCCCACCTTCCTCTCCTCCAATGCCACTTTCCTCTCCTCGGCGGCCACCCACCTCTCCTTGGCCGCCAACCTCCTCTCCTCGGTCGCGGCATCTTTGTTCCTTTCCATTTTCCTCACCTCGTTGGCTTCTTTTCTTGCCTTCACAATAGATTCCATAGCATTTTTGAGCTCATCATCTCCTTTCCTCTTCTTCTTTTTGGTTTTGTCCTTCTTGCACCCATCCGGTCATTTTGGTTTCGAGTATGAAACCGAGTTCGGTGTGGGACTTCTCTTGCCGTCATCACTTGATGCATCATCCTCCTCATCATCATCATTCAACTCAATTGTTCGCTTGCGTTTGTTGCTCAAATGCAAATCATCCAAATCTTCACGCTTCTTCCATTTCTCAACATCCTTCAACACTTCATAGCAATGAGGCAAGGTAAAGATCTTTCCTTTCTTGATCTTCCCCTTCTTGGTTGTCCTCGTCTCTTCTTTGAACAAGTTTTGTGCAATGTTGTACTACAAGAAAAACAAAACAAGTTAGCACTTCGGACACCAAAAACAAGTACGATGAACATGTATGAGATGCCACTTACTCTATCATCCTCATTTGTGCCACTTGGGTTAAGCTTGTCAACTGCCTTTTGTGCGGCCGCCCACTTTTGACAATCCGAGTTGATTGTCGACCATCGGGACCGAAGTGATCTCTCGGAGCGGTCAATTCCACTCACGTTCTGAGCATCAAAGTATTCTTTCATTCGCCCCCAATAAGCATCTCTACTTTGATCACCTCCAATGGATGGATCCCTCGACACTTGCAACCAAGTATTGCATAGTAATTTGTCATCGTTGGTGGTGTAATTGCCCGCTCTTCCTTTCGGCGCCTCGACAATGCCCTCACCCTCCTCGTCCACCTCAAACTCATGGTCGTCCAAATGGATGTCATTGCTTTGAGACCAATGCGAATTGTTGGACCCAACACCCATAGTTGACATGTATGCATCATCGTTGAGACTACAAAGTTTCTTTAACAATGCAAATATAAGCTATCTATAAGATGATGCATTGAAAAAATAACAAGAAAATAAAAGTTGGAATTTTTTTCACCTTGGGGGCATTTCGTCGAACACGTGGTGCGCGTCGGCCGCCAGCTCAACGAGTGAGCTCGCCGGCGCTTCGGTAGACGCCGTGCCGCTTCGCCGCCCTGCAAGCTTCTTATTCGCCTTCGAGCTGCCGGAGTCGTCCGCCGCCTTCTTCTTCGCGGATGTTTTTCCTTTCTTCGACCCCGCCGCATTGGGGAGCTTCGACGGTGCGGAGGCGGCACGGGACGGCGCCGGCGCGATGCCACCCGTCGGCGTGGTCATCAGTGGCGGCAAGAAAAGGCTGCGCGCGAGGCCGACGGTCGGCGGAGATCCGGCGCTGGCGGCGGCGGCTGCGCCAGCGCTAGCCGCGTTAGCGTTTTCGGCGGCGGCGGCGGCGGGGGGGGGGGGGGGGTCGCGGCTGTACAGCGGGGTGAGCAGGGTGCCGGTGTGCGCGTCCATGGTGGCAGGGGCGATGGCGCCGGCGCGCGCGGTGCGAAGGAGGAAGAAAGGAGAGAGTTCGCGCGCGCGGAAGTGAGCGCCCCAAATTACCAGCGCGGGATAAGGCGATAGACAGCGCGCCCAACTTGTTTTAGCGCGCGCGCGGTTTTTGCGCACCCACTGGAGCATCCGCCGCGTCGCGCGCGCGCTAAAAAGGCATATTTTTGAACGCGGCGCTTGTTTTGCGCTGCTGTTGGAGATGCTCTAACAAAACTGCTTGGAGTCTCCTCAAATTAGGCTGATAGAAAAGCTGGGTGGCAGTTAATGGCGGGTGGCGTTTACTGCATGGGACGTCTCCTTGAAAATAATACCACACGGATGCATGGCGGGTCAGTGTACGTTGGTTAGATCAACTCCAACACGCGCTACATTGTCACGCGCGGCAAATTGCGTTTGTAGCGCTGCGTTTGCTGATATAGCGCGCGCGACACACGAACGATTCAACAACTACTCTAAAATACAGCGCGGCAGAAACGCAGCGCTCCAACAAACGCTCTAGAGTGCAGCGCGTGGTAGCACAAACAATAATTGCAAACATGTATACAACATCAAAGATCAAACAAAAAGGAAATAAATCAAAAATAAATCAAGAATAAATAGTTTAGTTATTATTACAACACAGAGAAATAATTTATCATCCATACAACAATAGTGCATTAATAAATAAACAAATAGTTTAATAATACAACAAATAAAACAAATAGTTCACAAAGTTGCCATCAAATAAACACACGAACAAATAACTAGTTCATGCACTAGTTGTTTTGTTGCCCTTTTCATGACCACCACTCCTCGATGAGATCTTTTTAAAGCTCATCGTGCGTATCGGTTTCTCGAATGGAATGATACGAGGTAAGAAAGCGGGCAATCCTCTCTTCCCTCCTCCGCACTCGCAGAGGACATCTTATCAATTCATACTCGGAGTAGTCTAAATCTTGCCCGCGCTCATTCCCAATGATCATGTTATGCATGATGACGCTAGCGTTCATGATGTACCACAGCATGTCTTGATCCCAGAGTCTAGCCGGTCCTCTCACGATAGCAAATTGAGATTGCAAAATCCCAAATGCCCTCTCCACATCTTTCCTAGCAACGGCTTGTGCATTATGGAAATCAACTTCTTTCTTACCTTGCGGTTTGCGAACAGCCTTCACAAACGTTTGCCACCTCCTCTTCTTAAAGGTCGAATTCTTCATCGGAAGAATCGTAGGACATCTACGAACAACAATATGAACTAGTTATAAGCGGCAGTAAACAAAAAATGCATTTGACGGTTGTCGGGCAAGAATTTCATACCTTGTAAGAAATTCGTCGAACACCTTGTGTGTGGGGTGTACGATGACGCTTACCTGTCGCTGCTCGCCGGACTGCATGCAGAAATTAGTGGCGGCGACGGAGGCGAGCTCCTGCGCGGGCCTTCCGCGGCCACAACGCAACTAGGAGTGACCACGCCGGCGCCGGATTCACACGGCGGAAGCGGCAGACAAAGGTCTCATTCAGTGCGGTGGTGGCTCCTGCGCGGCCATGCGGTCGACGGCGGGAGTGCTCGGCGAGTGGCAAGACAGCGTCGGCACCGGGATTCGCCGCGGCCCGTGTCGGAGCGGCGCCGGAGGGTTGGATAGGGCGGCGGTGCAAGCGCGGGACGGAGACTTCAGCGGCAGTTGACTTTCGCGCGACGAGCGTGCCGTGCCCGCGCGCTGGAGTGAAAGCCCAAAATATACCTTTCCCGATCCCACGCGTTGGTCAAAAAAATCGCACACGCGATTATACAGCGGCTGCTGGAGCGTCGTTTTCTCCCACGCGTGCGGTATATTGACGATTTTTTTCGTACGGGGCGGTTTTAACACGGCTGTTGGAGTTGCTCTTACTCGAGTAGTACTGAATTTGCAGTTGAAACATCTCAAAAAACGATGTTGGAGTACTCCGGTGAGACGAACAGGACGTGCAAAAGTGACAGGGAAAACAATTGGACTTCCAATATGTTGTTTCACTTGGTTAAGAGAATGTAGCCCACGGCAATATGTATTTTTACTTTTTCTCTCTCCCTCTAACCCATGTATTTTCTGATGTCATTTTACTCTATAACACGCTTGACTATCGCAATAAAGGTTTGAGCAGACGTAAGCCCGCCATTGACGTATTAAAAACAATAGGACGTCCCAAACGGGGTCTAACGGCGTCGAGCTCAAGTTAAGAAGGGACGGGCTGTTCACAAGAAAATAAAGAGAGTCGAACAAGTTGCATATATATCCGGTTGATTACGTATCCCTACCTATGAGATATATTTCACAAGATAACAACAAAGATGACGGCATGATTACCATCATCGGCTGCTAGAGCCAAGTGCATGTTATTCTATTATATGGTTGATCGTTGTCGGAAGATAAAAGCATCTATAACCGGATAAGTCAAATCCAACCTCTCAAACGTTCGCGGACGCGTATGGATGCATCCGTAGACATTAACCGATCACGTTTTAAATAATACATTTTACATTTTGATATCTTAAATTCGAAACCTCAAATTCACACTATTAGATGCAACGTAAACCTAATACCAAGCGGAGCTCGTCCCGCTCCGTCGTGTCCATGTCCGGCGGCTAGTTGTGCCCTTCATAGTGTCAGTCCGGTCGCCAACGAGGTAGAATGGGACATGAGACACTAGCCGGCTCACGAAAGTTGAGCTCCTGCCGTCTTCCATGCCCTATTCTTCCTCGTCGGAGCCCGTAACCCGGACGGTGTCAGTCGACATGAGGTCGATGACGGATCCTTCCTGGGAGGAGCAGACGTCCACTACGATGCGGTTGCGCCGACGGCACTGGTACACACTACGCGGCGTCGGAGAGTGTGACTCCGCCTCTCCAACATCCGCCGTCGTGAGGGCCTCCGCCGCATCCCGTGACCATCGCCTCGCCCGGCGGCACGTCGCGCCATGACATCGTCTGAGGTCCGCCATGCTTCGTGCTCAGTGCGCCAACGGAGGGGTTGCGCTTTCGCGACGGCGTTCGGACGCCAGACGAACTGCACCGCCTCCGGTGAGGCAGCAACGCCGGATCCAACCACCGGTTATGCGGATGCAATGGATTCCCCGCATTGCGAGTACGAGCGTTGCCATCCTACATCCGCCTCCCGAGAGCGGCGGAGCGCAAGCCGGACGACCATCTCCTCCTCGGGGCCACGTGGGACGAACTTGTGGTCGACGGATCTAGAGGTGAATGAATTAGATCCGCTGCCCGCAATGCCGGAGGTGAGCTTGGGTGGCGGATGGGAGTGGAAGGGAGTGGAGGGGAGTGAAGTGGCTAGGGTTTGGTCCGACGAGTAGATGGGGACGAATATATGTGAGGTAGCGTGAGCCAGTGCGGACCACGCATGCGTGCCCGGGCTCCCCCATATCTGCCCCATATTTGGGCTGAAAATGGGGGTGCTAGTTAGCCCGGGCGTTTAAGGCCAATTTGTGGGACCTGTCTGGATTAAATTTTTGTGACCCGACCCTGACCGGACGACCTTCCCACGCATTTAAGGAAGGAGCGAGCAAGGCGTGTCGTTGCATCCGCGTTACTTTTTTTGACACTACATCCATGTTACTAACGCATACATATCCTAGTCGTCTCGTATTCAAGGGTTTTCTAAGAGGATCTACAGCCGGACCCTCAAATTCGGCCCCTCAAACGCCCACGAACGCTGATCGGTCACGCCTCAAATAATGCAGTCTATATCCGAACACCCCAAATCTCATATCTCAAATATATACAACCCATGCAACTACTACGTCGATGCACAAACATCGTCCGGCTACTCCGTCACTACTAAACAAACCATCGGACTATCAAAATTTGGCATTTTTCGCTATCGTAGAGATCATATCCCTTGTCCTTCCCGACACCCTTGCCGTCATTGTCGTGGAAGTACTAGTCGAAGATGCAATACGGATTTAGCCGGATCTGCTCGTCGCTAGAGCTATCCTCGTCGTGTCTCACCTCCTTCTCCCCTTCGGTGGCAGTCCTGTCATCTCACGGACCACCCGATTCTGGTCGCGGGCGAGGGAGCGCGTGTTCCGCCGCTCCAGTTTCTTTAAAATGCTAGCGCGGATGGCTTCCTCCTTTGCGGCTGTCCGCGCCGTTCCACCACCCGCCTCTGCCTCCGTCATTTCCTCCGCGAGATAGGCATCGACGATCCTTATCCTCTCCTTCCACGGCGGGCAGCCTGTTCCCGATGGGACTCGAAGTCCGTAGGTCCGGTCCATGGATCCGCCCGCTGGGACATGGATGATCCTGCCCTAGAGGAACCGAGAGCCCTTTGAGCGGATGCTATGGAGTCGCGGTAGATAGATCCTCCCGTCGGTCGGGCGTTGTCCTCGTGGGAGCAGCGGAGTGCAATGTGAACCGCCGTTGCCTCCTCCGCTCCGCACGGGACGAACCCCCTGCTGGAATTTAACCGTTTTTCGGTTAGCCAATAGCTATTTCCCAAATTCCTAATGAATCCTAGAGGCCCACTTAGCCCATTCGTGCAAGGCAAGAGGTGGAACTAAAGTTTAGTCCCACATTGCTAGTTTGGTAAGAGTTGGACCTCCTTATAAGGGAGGATGATTCCACACATGTATGAGCATGAGAACAAGAGAGACATACACGCACGCTCCTCCTTCGCCTCCGCCCACCTCGCCTCATCACGATGCGCTGTGCTGCGGGTAGCGGGAACGAGCTGATGACTAATTTTTGCCACGCACGACTGGTTTACGAAAGGTCACTCGCGAGCTGAAACATTTTATTGTAGTGGAAATTGAATATGAACGCTGCACTTCTTCGGCGGCTGCCTATTCGTTTCGTCTCCCTCTTTTTCTTCGCATCCCGTCACTGCATGTTCACCTCCTTGTCTTGTGCCTATAAAAGAGAGGTCGCTCCTCTCAAGGGAGACACACGAGATCATCATCTTCCTCTTGCTGTCTAGGTTCTTCCCCATCCCGGCTTGCGGTGTGCACCACGGGTCGGGATAGTAGGCCTCTAAAACCCCTCCCCTTTGAGTCATGTACGTGAGAAGAGTGATAAGGTTTTTGGGGAGCGCTCTGTGGCACTACTGGATTCTTCACCACGGTCACTATGGACGCCGACGACCACTTCCCGGACGACGACTTCTTCCCCGACGTCAACAACCTCTTCGACAACATGGCTAATAACGACGTCAACGCCAATCCCACTATTGATGTTCCTGCAACTCAGTACGTGTTCGTGTTCTTCTTGTCTGAGTTCGTGCCGTAACTTTTTGTTCTAGTTTCTTCTCTAGATATGTTTTGTTCATGTTCATCACTTCATATGCTACTTGCATACTCTCTGTATGATCGCATAACTTGTTTGATAATTGATATGGTAGTCATGATTTATCTACTATTTCTGCTAGCAAAATCACTTGGTAAATCGCTCATATTTCCAACACTCCGAGTCGACGCATCCAGACTGGTCGGAGTTGGATCGGCTGGAGGACATGCCGGAGAAGGTCGGAGATCGCCGGTGGTGAGCTTGAGTGGCGGATAGGAGTGGAGGGGAGTGGAGTGAAGTGGCTAGTGTTTGGTCCGGCCAACAGATGAGGACGAATATATGTGGGGTCGATGCGGACCAGTGTGGGTCAGGCGGACGTGCCCGAACGCGCTCAGGATCCCCATAACTGGGCTGGAAATGGGGGGTGCCGGTCAGCCCGGGCGTTTGAGGCCGGTTTGAGAGGCCCGTCTAGATCAAATTTTTATGAACGGGCGACCTACGTGGACGTTTGAGGAGGGTTTGAGGGATCCGGTTGCAGATGCTCTAACATGCACCGTCTGCACAAATATAACTGGAGAAGCAGATGCGTAGAGATAACACGCTCTATAAGTGTGGCAATTATCAATTTGAAAAGTGTGGTGAGATGTTGTGGTGTTGTACTACTGATACGTCCCAAACGTATCTATAATTTATGCTTGTTCCATGATCTTTTGTGTGACATTTGTTACATGTTTTGCTACACTTTTATATCATTTTACACATATTTGGACTAACCTACTAACTTAGTGCACCCAGTGCTAGTTTTTGTCTACTCATGTCTATTTTGCAAGGGGGTTTACCCAATTTTATGAAGCCCGAAAAATTCCAGGAAAAATATATAAAAAATCAGCGTAACGGAAGCTTCCAGATCACCTAAGATGGGCCAGAGGGGGGCCACGGGCCGTCCAGGTGACCTACTGGCGTGGCCTACCCCCTGGCCGCGCCAGGAGGCCGCCTGGGTGGGCCCCACCTCCTCTGGTGCCCTCCTTCGGCCTATATTTAGTCCTCCGAGAAAAAACCCTTGCACAACTTCCAGAATTGCAAATTTCTCCGTCATTTCCGAGATCGGGAGCGTCAGGAGACCTCTTTCCGGCACCATGGGGGAGGGAGGATTGACCTCCGGGAGCTTCTCCACCACCATGGACGCTTCCCGGACCTGCCGTGAGTAGTCCTCCTTGGACCATGGGTCCATGACCAGTAGCTATGTGATGTATCTCTCCAATCTTGTGCTTCAATGGTTAGTCCTTGTGAGCTGCCCTACATGATCAAGGCATCTATGTAATTCTCTTGCTATTGCTATGCTCGGTTTGTTGGGATCCGATGGATTATGAGACTATGTTCAGATTGTTATGAGTTATATATTTGATTATCCTTTTATATTATATTCCTTAGTGATTCATGAATGTTCTCCGTTGCTATTTATTGCTTTGGCCGAGTAGTAGATTGTAACTCTAAGAGGGAGCGTTATGCATGATTGTGGGTTCATGTCCCTCGATGTCTAGCTTCAGTGACAGAAACATGAGACTATGGGATGTGTTGTTGCCACCAGGGAGAAAACAATGGTGCTTGTGACCATGGTTGCAAGGATTGTTTACCTTATGCATAGTTCGTTAATGCAGTTCTCCGTTGCTTTGAGTTTACACTTTGGGTAGGGCTCGCAACTTAATACCGACGAGATGTTCTGGATAGATATCTCAGGGTGGACGATTAGTAAGTAGATGCTAATGAATAAATGGTCTACTTTTCTTGGCGTACTGCCCATTACTATTGAACCTCTAACTATCAAGGAGCATAATTAGCATTGCGTTGCGTTCATAATTCTGTCAATTTCCCAACTATGATTTGTTTACCCAAGCATAGTTGTTTATCGTATTTTGGGAGAGAGACATCACTAGTGAACATCATGTGACTCTGGTCCATATCACCATCATTGTTTACACCTCCACTATTTACCGTTTTCATTTACTTTTCCGTTGCAATCACTATTACTTTCCCGCTTGTGTTTTGATCCTTTGCAAACTACAAGGCCGGAGAGATTGACAACCTCTCTGTACTCGTTGGGAGCAAAGTTATTTGTTGTGTGTGCAGGTCCACGTCTTCTGCTGACCAGGACAAGAGACACCTATTTGTTGGTCCTAGGAGTCCTCTTGGTTTGCTAAACCTTAAAGTCTCCGAGTAAGGGAAAACTTACTGCTGACTACATCTCAACCTTCCACTTGGGGTAACCAATGAGGTGCAAGAAGTATATATATCATCTCGTCATCAACTACTCCGACGATTTTCATCATCCCAAATCTAGAAATCAAGAAATGTTCTCCAATCCAAAATCTTACAGTACGGGCCTTTCCAGTTGATGACCAACTTCATCGAAATAGGCTTTCGCCCCGCTTTATATATAAAGCAACAACCGACCCAAGTACACAGCTAAATGATACAAGTTGGTGAGGTGACCCTCTTACAAAGCCGATCCCAAGATATACGGATCACATAAACCGCAAGCGGCTACGCTACCAAAACTAAACAAAGCAAAGGAAGATATGGGAGCACCGTGATGCTAAACCCTACTAGACCTAAGCTCCACGACAACGCCCTCACGAGGGAGAACGACCCGAAGTGTCGCCGCTGCCGAGTCCACACGGACAAAGTTCTTCACCCGGAACTCAGACACGGAAAGGAGCACCACAACGACGTCTTCAAGAAGAGAATGGCAACCAGAGGTGTCACCGTCCACGATGCCAAAGCGTAGGGATTTTGCCGGTAGATCCCATGAGTCAATGAGGTCTTCAGGAATAGCGCGACGAGTCTCGAACCCCATATCCGGATCAGGGCGTCGTCATTTACCAAGGATAAAGAGCGCACCCGAGCCACCCGCTTCTACGACCCCCGCCGCCCACACGACCAAGGGAAGCAGACACCACGTTCTCCATGGTGCCCGTCGGAGAGATAACCATGCGGGCCACCTTCCAGGGCCGCCGCCCCGGCATCCAAGCCATGAGACATCACCAACCGTCCACATCCCAGTGCACATATCGTGGCAGGAAAAGCCCGGCACCAGCCCCTGGGCCCGGGTCAGCACCACCACCGTAGGGGTGCCGACACCTACACGCCCCTCCAATCCCGGTGGACCAAGGGGAGTACGACCCAGAGGCTCCCGACGGCCATCGTCGAGCCATCGCTCACATGACGCCAAATCCGCGACCTTTAGCACTGATCCGATAGCCTGTCCACAATGCCCCGACCACCACAGCCACGGACCATCACCGACGCCATAATGTGTAGAGACTCAGCAAACGACCCACAAGCTCCCACCTTGCCCTGACCATGGTTGTTCCAGCGTTGGAGCTATAGGGCGACCGAGCGCCGGGACTTGTGCAAGATGAAACTAACCCTGAGCCGGAGGACTGACGTCAGCTGTGCTTCCCTGGCAATGGCTCCAGAAAAGTGATGATCCTGCAATTTCTAGTGTTAGCTAGACGAATGCTTATGACAACGAACCTTCTCCTGCAAAGGCACCAGAAGAATGCTGCTAGCACTCCCCGGCAATGAAGCTGGAAGAATGTTGTTGATGGCCCACCAGTGCGTGGGTTCGCAGCAGTTTTCGAGGGTAGAGTATTCGACCCAAATTTGTAGGTAAGCCAGTCAGGAGGTGAGAGTATACTCTCAAGTATTAGCAGCTGAATTTGTCAGATTCAACCACACCTGAAAGATTAGTATCTGCAAGCACAGTAGTAACAGCAAAGTAGCGAGTAACGGCAGTGTAACGAGCAATAGCAGTGGCAAGGAACAGTAGTAGCAAGTAGCAACAGTAGCAAGCGACAGTAGTAGCAATAGTAGAAGCAGAGCAAAACAAGTAACAGCAGTAGCAACAATAGTAGCAGCAGCAGGAGAGCAAGACAAGTAACAGCAGTAGGACAAACTCGTAGGAAATGGGTCGGTGATTTGTTTGGATGATATTCATCATGCAACCGCTATAACACTGAGAGATATGTGGCTAGCTCCCGTTCGTCAATGTGATGTAGGCATGCATTCCGTGTGTCGTCATACGTGCTTAGGGAAAAGAACTTGCATGACATCTATTTTCCATCCCTCGGGCCCTAGTGATGAATTCCGTGTGTGATGTAGGCATGAAAAGAACTTGCGTGTCATACATCGTCGTCAATGTGATGTAGGCATGCATTCCGTGTGTCGTCATATGTTGTCACCAATATAATAATTTCAGATCTGAAATCATGGCACTCGGGCCCTAGTGACAAGCATTAAGCATGGCAAAGTAGTAGCAACATCAAATCTCAGAACATAGTGGATACTAGGGATCAATCCCCATCAAAACTAACTCGATTACATGATAGATCTCATCCTACTCATCACCGCCCAGCGAGCCTACGAATAGATTACTCACGAACTCCAGATCTGCCCTCCAGATGAAGAACAGGAGGTGGCGGCGCCTCCGTATCGAAAACGCGACGAAAACTTCTCTTTTTATTTTTTTTCTGGGACGAAAGACAACTTATAGAGCTGGAGTTGGGGGCGGCGGGTGCCTGTGGGCCCCACAAGCCTGCCCACCGCCACCAGGGGGTGGTGGCGGAGCAGGGGCTTATGGCCCACTGGCCCACCCCCTGAGGTGGAACTTGGCGCAGATATTTTTGATATTTTCCAAAACTGCTCCCCGTAAATTTTCAGGACGTTTGGAGAACTTTGATTTCTGCACAAGAATAACACCAAGGCAATTCTGCTGAAAACAGCGTCAGTCCAGGTTAGTTCCATTCAAATCATGCAAATTATAGTCCAAAACAAGGGCAAAAGAGTTTGGAAAAGTAGATACGTTGGAGACGTATCAACTCCCCCAAGCTTAAAACCTTGCTTGTCCTCAAGCAACTCAGTTAACAAACTGAGAGAGAAAGAAAAACGTTGACAAACTCTATTTGATCTTGTTGTTGCAACTATGTCTAACTCATAACTAGAATTTCAGCAAGATCACAAGTTAACCACATAAGGAAATGACAAAAAGGTCTCACGGTAAACTAATATCAATGGCATAATCAGCTAACGAGCAAATAATAATGAGTTTCAAATACCAACACTTCAAACTAAGCAAGCATGAAGCAATATGAATAGGTGGTATCTCGCTAGCTCTTTCTGAGACCGCAAAACATAAATGCAGGGCACTTTCAAATATCAAGGGCTGACTAAACATTGTAATTCATAGCAACGAAGATCCAGTCATAGTCATACTCAATGTCAATCAAAAGCAAAGCATAAAAATGATAGAGGTGCTCTCTAATTGGTGCTTATATAAGAGGAGGATGACTCGACACGAAAGTAAATAGACAGGCCCTTCGCAGAGGGAAGCATTCATTTGCAGAGGTGCCAGACCTCAAGCTTTGAAAACAGAGATAATAATTTTGGGTGGCATGCTTTCATTGTCAACGCAATGACCAAGAGTTCTCAATATCTTCCATGCTACTCATGCTATAGGCGGTTCCCAAACAGAAAAGTAAAGTTTTAACTCCCCCACCACCAATCAATCACACTCCACGGCTAGCTGAATCATCGGGTACCGTCCATACTAACATCAATCCAGGGGGAAGTCTTGTTTTACAGTTATGTTTTCGATTTAAGCATGGAACTGGGCATCCCAAATACCGGCCCCTTTCTCTTGAAGGACTATGAATAAACACATGTCGAGGATAACACTCCTAGCATGGAAGATACCAATAGCCCTCTGTCACCACATGAGCGGTTCGGGCATGCAAAACATATTTATTTCTTGAAGGTTTAGAGAATGGCACACGCAAATTTACTTGGAACGGCAGGTAGATACCGCAAATAGCTAGGTATGGTGGACTCTCATGGAAAAACTTTTGGGTTTATGGAAGTGGATGCACAAGCAGCATTCCTGCTTAGTACAAGTGAAGGCTAGCAAAAGACTGGGAAGCGACCAACTAGAGAGCGACAACAGTCATCAAGATGCAATGAGTTTGACTAACATTGAATGCAAGCATGAACAGGATATAAATCACCATGAACACGAACATCATAGAGGCTATGTTGATTTTGTTTCAACTACATGCATGAACATGCGCCAAGTCAAGCCACTTGAAACATTCAAAGGAGAATACCATCCTATCATACTACATCATAGTCATCTCAAAATCTATGTTGGCAATCAAGACAAACCATTATAAGCTCTCAGCTAAATAAGCATGGCATCAGAAACTATGATCTCTAAGTTGTCATTGCAAACATGGTTCTCTCACAACAAAGCTAAATCTGGGTCAACAAGCTAGTCATATTTACAAAAACAAAATAGATAGAGTTCATACCAGCTTTTCAGTCCCAGTCACTTCATCATATATCATCATTGTTGCCTTCATTTGCACGGCTGAACGATGAAAACGATAATAAGCGCATTGGACTAAGCTGAATCTGCAGGCAAACACAAAGGAGAAGACAAAATAATATGGCTCTTTGAAAGCTGAACAGGTAAGCATGCAAGAACCAATAAACATTGTAACCAATATCTTCTACCTTGACACAAAGAAAAAGAAAACTATTTACACGGGAAAGCTCCCAACAAGCAAAAGAAGAAAGAAAAATCTTTTTGGGTTTTCTCAAAAGGACACAAAACAAGAAAACAAGAAAACGAAAAGAAACTAGCATGAATAATACAGTGGCAAAGTGTAAACACCGGCTAACAAGGTGAAAGCATAAGCATGAATGTAAAGTCGGTGAGAACACATACTCCCCCAAGCTTAGGCTTTCGGCCTAGCTTGGTCTACTCCCAAGGTGGGAAATAACCAGCTCCAGGATACTCCGGAGCAGACTGTGGATGCCACTGCTGTGTGAGATCCTCTGGCTCCCACTGATAAACTAGCGTCTGGTACTCGACTGGCGGCTCGGGCACGGGCGCTTGTGGTTGGGCCAAGCCCCAATATGCGTAGATGTCCGCGGGCATAATAGTGTACCTGCCTGCATGAAGATCAAACGAAGAAGAAGCAGGCAAAGTAATAGTCTCTCGAGTACCCTGACTAAACATCAGGTTATAAATCATCCGTCTACTAGCATCTCTATCCAGAAAATCATGGCGAACCATGTTGTCATAATCCAGATATCTCTCAGGGAGAAGCATCTCTACTTCCTCTCCCAGTCTAATCGGTATCTCAAAGTGTCTGGCAAGACGGGTAGCATAGATACCTCCATAGACAACACCCTTGGAACGGTTCAGGTTCAACCGTTGAGCGACTATAGCGCCCAAGCTATAAGTCTTATCGTTATAAAGGCCTTCGCGCAAAACCGCAAGGTCTGGAGAACTAAGTGATCCAGCCTCCCCACGGCCAATCAAACATTTTCCCACAAATAGTGAGAAGTACCGAAGCACAGGAAAATGTATGCTAGCAATTCTAGCGTGAGACACTCCTCTCTCCTCTCCAACAGCAATAGAACCAATGAAATCCTCCAAGTCCCGTGAACGAGGGTCACGGATATCCCCAACATAAGGTAATTTGCATACATTGCAAAAGTCCTGCAGCGTCATGCACTGGGGAACATCGTATATCATGAACTCAACCATGGGAGGATTCTTCCTCGGATAAAAGTTGAAGCTTTGAACGAAAATATTGGTGAGGAGGAGATATTGTGGGCACTTATCTTTAACGAACGCAGTAAGACCTGCGTTCTCCACCAAGTAATAAAAGTCTTCATAAAGTCCGGCAGCGCGCAAAAATTCATCACTTGGCCACTCGCACGCTCGAACTTCTGTGACTCGAGGGACTACGTACTTGGGGTAGTTCTTCTCATCCTCCTTGGGGTTACGGCTTGAAGAGCCTCTCAAGAACCTCCTCATCTTTTCCCTTTTCTAGCTCTGAAAAATTCTGAAATTTTTAGAGACTTCGAAAGGAAAGTGAATAAGGATTAACCCAACTTGTAGCAACTACTCCTACTAGTGCCTAGAGACCGTATCACGCACTAAAACTACTTGGGACCAGCTAAAATCAACCTTTCAAGCTCAAGAACAGGGTCACCAAGGTAGCAAGAATACGCGAAGGATAAAGCACTAGAGCAAAAACTAATTGGACCAATGGAGGAGTCACTTACCAAGGAGTAATTTCCCCCAAAACGGTTCGGAGAATGGTGCTTTGAGCAAGGAGATCGAAATTCACACCCAAATGAGCAAGAACACGGGTTTGAGCTGTGAAACAATTTTTTCTGGAGGTGGAAGAAGAGGCTCGGAGCTGGAATGAGTAGAGGGGTGCCTTTGGGCCCCACAAGCTTGCACCCCGCCACCAGGGGGTAGGTGGCGGTGGGGGGCTTGTGGCCCACTCGTCAGGCCCCCTGACCAGCTCTCACGCCCAGAAATTTTCAAAAATTCCAGAAGAAATCATACTAAATTTTCAGGACCATCGGAGAACTTCTATTTTCGAGGTATTTTTCTCCGGGACGCTAAAACAGAAAACAGGAAAAGCTAAACTAATTCCATCATTTTTCTTCTAAGCAACAGAAAATGAAGACTCAAAACAGAGGTATGTGACTCTCTGATTCATCCGTTTCATGGTCATCGGAAGAAATTCGTCAATGGGGTTGATCAAGTCCTTGTGACAAAACTTTCTCGAATCGTAAGAGAGAACGGAGAATTTTCGAATAGTAACTAAGTCACCTCAATGGGGATATGAATCTCCGCAACAAGCAAATCATACTTCATCTTGACACGAGGAATGGGGCATTCAAAGCTCCCAATGAGAATCGATGAAGTCTTTTCAATAGCATTGATGCAATGTACTGGATATTGTTTCTTCGGAAAATGCACTATGTGCTCATTACCGTTGACATGGAAAGTGACATTGCCTTTGTTTCAATCTATAACATCCCCTGTCGTGTTTAAAAAGGGTCTTCCGAGGATGATAGCCATGGCATCGTCCTCGGGAATATCCAAGATAACAAAGTCTGTTAAGATAGTGGTATTAGCAACCACAACAGGCACATCCTCGCAAATGCCGTTAGGGAAAGCAGTTGATTTGTCGGCCATTTGCAGAGAAATTTCAGTGGGTGTCAACTTATCCAACTCAAGTCTACGATAAAGAGAGAGCGGCATAACACTAACACCGGCTCCAAGGTCACATAACGCAGTTCTTACGTAGTTTCCTTTAATGGAGCAAGGTATAGTGGGCACTCCGGGATCACCAAGTTTCTTAGGAGTTCCACCTTTAAAAGTGTAGTTGGCAAGCATGGTGGAGATCTCAAGATCTGGTATCTTCCATTTATTAGTCATGATATCATTCATGTACTTAGCATACAGAGACATCTTGAGCATATCAGTTAACCGCATCTGCAGAAAGACGGGTCTTATCATCTCAACGAAGCGCTCAAAATCCTCATCATCATTTTTCTTGGATGGCTTAGGAGGAAAGGGCATAGGTCTCTGAACCCATGGCTCTCTTTATTTACCATGCTTCCTAGCAGTAAAGTCATTCTTGTCGTATCTCTTAGGTTGTGGATTATCAGGATTAACCGTAGGTTCAATCTCCACATCCTCATCATGGCTAGGTTGAGCATTATTACGAACATCACTGTCCATATTGTCACCAGGTTCATGTTCATCACCAGATTGTGTTTCTGCATCAGACGCAGAAATATCATTAGGTTTTTCAGGTGTGACAGTATTTGGTGAACTGGCGTGCAGGTTTCTATCATCTTTCTTCATGTCCTTAGGATGACTGGCTGTATCAGCATTGATTCCTTGAGAATCTTGATCAATTATCTTAGGATGACCTTCAGGATACAAAGGTTCCTGAGTCATTTTGCCTCCTCTAGTGATGACTCTGACAGAGTTGTCATTCAATTCATTGAGCAGGTCATTCTGAGCTTTAAGTACTTGTTCTACCTGAGTAGTAATCATAGAGGCATGTTTACTCAGAAGCTTTAGAGCATTGACATTTCTGTCTACACAAGCACTTAAATGGCTAAGCATACGAGTACTTTGTTCCAAATGTCTGCTAACATAATCATTGAAACTCTGTTGTTTGGCAACAAAGTTGTCAAATTCATCAAAGCATAGGCTAGCAGGTTTATCAAAAGGAATATCACTCTCGTCAAACCTACGCAGAGAATTCACTTCTACTACCTGTATCGGGTTATCGAGACCATGGATCTCTTCGATAGGTGGTAGATTCTTGACATCTTCAGATCTAATGCCTTTCTCTTGCATAGATTTCTTGGCTTCTTGCATATCTTCGGGACTGAGGAATAGAATACCTCTTCTCTTAGGAGTTGGCTTAGGAGGTGGTTCAGGAATAGTCCAAGCATTATCGTTGATCAAGAGGTTATTCAGTAGAGTCTCAGCTTGTTCTACAGTTCGTTCCCTAAAAACACAACCAGCACAACTATCTAGGTGGTCTCTAGAGGCATCGGTAAGTCTGTTATAGAGGATATCAAGTATCTCGTTCTTAAGAGGGTGATCAGGCAAAGCATTATGTAGCTAGACGAGCCTCCCCCAAGCTTGTGGAAGACTCTCTTCTTGGAGTTGAGCAAAGTTGTATATTTCCTGCAAGGCAGCTTGCTTCTTATGGGCAGGGAAATATTTCTCACAGAAGTAATAGACCATCTCCTGGGCACTACGCACACATCCAGGAGCAAGAGAGGTCAACCAGGCTTTAGCATCATCCTTTAGAGAGAAAGGAAACAGCTTAAGGATATAGTAGTGGCGAATCTTCTCCTCATTAGTGAAAAGGTTGGCTATTTCGGATAGTTTGGCAAGATGGGCTATGACCGTCTCAAACTCATAACTGTGAAAAGGATCAGATTCGACTAGGGAGATTATCTCAGGGTCAACAGAGAATTCATAATCCTTATCGGTGACAAAGATAGGCGAAGTGGCAAACTTCGGATCATTTTTCATCCTAACTTCCCGAGATTTTTCCTTCCACTTGAGAATTAATTTCTCAGCGTCATAGCTATCTCTCCCTCCATAACGTAACCCTCAGGTATATCAGGCAATTCATATCTAGGAGAGCTAGATCTAGTAGGAGTAAAAGCAGGTTCTATCTCAATAGCATCGGCAATTTCAGAAGCATCACGAGCATTGGCAGTAACTCTAGCAATATGAGCATCAAGGAACACTCCTAGTGGAACATCATGCAAAATAGCATCTCTAGCATCATTAGGCAAAGCAGTATCAAGCATAGCATTTCTAGCAGTATCAGGCATAGCATCTCTAGCAGTATCAGGCATAGTATCAAGCATAGCATCTCTAGCAGTAGTATCAAGCATAGCATCTCTAGCAGTAGTATCAAGCATAGCATCTCTAGCAGTAGTATCAAGCATAGCATCTCTAGCAGCAGTATCAAGCATAGCATCATCAGGCATAGTATCACAAGCATCATCAAGCACAGGCGACATATCAAGATTTCTAGCAGGAGGTGATGTCGCAAACTTACTCATAACTGAAGGTGAATCAAGTGCAGAGCTAGATGCCAATTCCTTACCTCCCCTCGTAGTTGAGGGCCAGACCTGGGTCTTCGGATCCTTTAGATTCTTCATAGTGATCAGCAGATATAAATCCCAAGTGACTCAGAGAATATAGCAATACCTCCCCGGCAACGGCGCCAGAAAAATGCTGACGTCAGTTGTGCTTCCCTGGCAATGGATCCAGAAAAGTGTTGATCCTGCAATATCTAGTGTTATCTAGACGAATGCTTATGACAATGAACCTTCTCCTACAACGGCACCAGAAGAATTCTGCTACCACTCCCCGGCAATGAAACTGGAAGAATGTTGTTGATGGCCCACCAGCACGTGGGTTCGCAGTAGTTTTCGAGGGTAGAGTATTCGACCCAAATTTGTAGGTAAGCCAGTCAGGAGGTCCGAGTATACCCTCAAGTATTAACAGCTGAATTTGTCAGATTCAACCACACCTGAAAGATTAGTATCTGCAAGCATAGTAGTAACAGCAAAGTAGCGAGTAACCACAGTGTAACAAGCAATAGCAGTCGCAAGGAACAGCAGTAGTGACAGCAGTAGCAAGTAGCAACAGTAGCAAGCGACAGTATTAGCAACAGTATTAGCAACAGTAGCAGCAGAGCAAAACAAGTAATAGAAGTAGCAATAGTAGTAGCAGCAGTTGTCATGGGTATAAGTCTGACAGTAGATGTGTAGGGTATGAAAGGATGGGCAGAGCCTTAGCTACGGCGAGGTTGTATGAGTTCAGGCCCCTCTGCGGTGGAGGTAAAATCCCTACGTCTCAGTGCTCTTGGGAGCTTAGTGTCGAGTGGAATATAGGATTACAGTAAATGCCAACCCCTGCACCAGTGGGGAAGGGTGGCTTATATAGAGTGTGCTGCCCTTCACAACGGCCCGGTGGACAGGGGTGGAGTAGTGGCGAATAAATGCCTACGTTACAGGTAACGTATGCCTTAAATGCTAATAATGGTGTATGAAAACGTATGACCGTTGTCCTCTTGGGAGGTTACGATGTACAGAGTGGAATTCAGTCGGTACGGTAAATATGCTCCGAATGCTCGTCACCGACTGGATGATGGGGGGTCCTTAGTTCAGTCGGAACTGTCTAAGGGCCTTGCCCTCTATGAAGGGTAGTCCTTGGGTAGGACCTATAGGGCAGGCCTATGACCCTACCCTCGGACTATAACCCCATCATTAGTCCCCGAATGGATCGGGGTTGGAACGACGAAGTGGTGCCTGGAGTACGGATCCGACTGGTATGGATGTGACCTTGGCGTTGTTTGCCTAGATCCATTTTATCCTTTCGACCAGTGATCCGAGTGAATATATCAATGAAACGAACCGTCAGGGACCGAGTGCTTCCGCGGAATCTTTCGATGTGACCGGTCAAACTGACAGCGGCGGATTTTCTAGGATCTTCAAATTTCGGTTGTCGCGCGCTCAGCGGGGATGTCGACATCGTCATCGAGTAGTTTCTGCCGCCTCGATTATCACGCCTTTATCTTCTCCACTAATATCGCAGCAGCCCGCTGGGGGATAAGATTTCGGGGCCACCTGTTAGTGACCCAGTCGGAACCTTATTTAAGCCTCTCCGGTGGGGGTTTCTTGTTGCGCTGCCCTTGTTGTTCGCACTCGCCTCGCTTCTCCTGTAGCTCCCTGCACGTTCCAAGCCTCCTCCTTCCTCTCCTCCTCTGCGGATCTGCTGTCTTCACCATGACGAAGGGGCAGACGAGCAAGCTCGAGTCGCAGAAGAAGAAGAAGAAGAAGGCGGCTCCTGCTTAGCGGCGACAGCGAGCACTACCGGCGGGTTGGATCCAGGGGGATTTCCTCCCATCCACGGTGACGGCGGACGACCTGCTGGAGCTGGTGGAGCAAGGCATGATTGCCAACAAGTCGTGGAGGCTGCCGGCAGAGGGCGAGACGGAGCCGGCGCCATAGGAGGGAGAGCGCGTCTTGCTGCTCAGCCACGTGTGCAGGGGCTTCTCCTTGCCTCCCCACCCCTTCTTTAGAGGTATTATGAATCACTTCGGGGCGCAGCTCCATCATTTTCCACCCAACGCGATAGCCCATCTCGCCGCATTTGTCACTCTGTGTGAGTGCTTTATTGGATGTGCCCCCCATTGGGGGCTCTTTAAGTACATCTTCTCCGCTAGGTCTCAGACTGTCAAAAAGCTTAGCCAATCGGACGATAAAACCCATCTCCTCCAGCTCTGCGGGGGCTTAGGCTTCCAAAAGAAAACGAAGAGTAGCTACCCCCCCTCTCCAGTTGTCCGAGTCAGTTAGGAACTGGCAGTCGACCTGGTTCTACTGCTAGGACATAGCTTGTCCGAATGCTGCGACTGGGTTGCCGCCCTTTAGCCTAGACTGTCCGGCTCCTCCCAGGCAACTTGTGCTCTCAAAGTTGGAAAAGATCCAGATCCAGCCTCTGGTCGACGCGCTGATAGCCGTCGTCCGCAAGGGAGTCACCGGCATGGACTTGCTGGAGACCTTTCTGGGTCGGCGCATCCAGCCGCTGCAAGCCTAACACCATGCCATGTGGCACTATGTGGGGCCTGAGGATTCCACTCGGACTCACCTAGAGTGCGTGACCGGGGAGACGGTGACAGCGTGGGTCCGCGGCATCACAGGCGCATGCGACAACCCCCAAGGAGCCCGGCGAGTGAGGCCCTTCCACGCCGATAACCCTCCTCCGAATGAGGTGAGCGCATCTTATCTAGTGCTTTCAATCTTCTTAGATTTATCGCTTTTCTTGTGTTGTCGCTTGGTGTCTGACATTGTCGACTGTATTTTGTGCAGGAGTGGACCAACTGGCATTCTCCCGTCTCGAACGGGAATCCCGCTGAGGAAGAGGAGGGCAGCTAGGAGGGCAGCGTGGATTGCGTCGAGTACGTCTCCGACAGTGGGGAGACAGAGGAGGAGTGTGAAGAGGAGGAGGGGGAGGTTGGGGAGCAGAGCTCGCCACCTCCACCATCAGAGCCTCGAACTAAGCGCCGTCACGAACCCGCGGCTCCGCCGGCTCCTCTAGCAGTTCCGAGTGCTCCGTCTGCTTCTCCCGTGGCTCCGAGTGCTCCGCCAGCTCCTCCCGTGGCTCCGAGTGCTCGGAGCGTGAAGAGGACCAGGGACGCTGCTGCCGAGCCTACGGACCAACCGTCCAAGGTGGCCAAACCGAGTGGGTCCAAGCCTCAGAAAGCTTTGCCTCGGATGAGGATCGTTGTTCCAGTTGCCTCAGCGTAAGTGTCTTGTTCTCCCATCTTATTTCAATATTTGACTGAACTCATGCTTATCGAACGAGTGGATTTTACTCGAGAGAGCTGCCACCTCCGCCACCTCTCTGCCGCGCCAGGACGATGATCTCATGGATAACGCTGCCACATCTCAGCAAGGTACGTTGTGACGACTCCGAGAGTTTGCATTATTGTTTCGCGAGTGCTGTCTTTAATCTTGCCCTTTTTCTGCAACCTCATGTTGTTCAGTCGGGCTTCCTTCGGAGGTGATTCATCTGGAGGAGGACGACCAAAGGGGATCAGGGCCAACTTTGGCGCCTGTCCTTGAGGTTGTTCCATCTGCTGCTGCTCCCACCGTGGACGCGCCACCGACCGAGCCAATGCCGTCGACTGAGGCGGTGTCCCTCGCGGCGGAACCGACTGGAGCGGCACTTGGGATGCCCAAGGAGTCTTCTGTCATGCCAGGTCCGTCGACTGTCCAGTACGATGCCCGACACCTCCCGGAAGACCAAGTGGGAGCCGCCAAGGAGGCCATGGTGCAGGTGGAGTTGATGGTGGGTGATGCCAAGGGAGCGTACGACTCCATCGCGTCTTTGTACAAGAGAAGCTTGGAGCTCCGAGAAGATATCCGAGTAAGTGCGCTAGTAAGTGTATACTTCCCTCTTGTAACCCACTGGGGGTCCAAGTGATATACTCGGATACAGTAGGATTATTTTGCAGTGGGTTCACTCAGAGTGAACCTAGTGGGTGTAGTCCCCGAGACTGCTGTCGAGTGCTTGCACTGGCAGTTGTCTTTATATGTATTTCCCGTTATCTGAGCAGATCCGAGCTGGTCTGCCCGAATATTACTAGTGGGGGCACTCGGAGTGCATCCACTGGATGTAGTCCCCGAGAGTAGTGTTACTCAGGTCGGGTAATAGCATTCTCGTAGATTTGTCTGTTTGTCATGTAGCTCAATAGGGTCGGCTTGTTCGAGCTTCATGCCAGTGGGGTCACTCTTAGTGAACCCACTGGGTGTAGTCCCCGAGACCGCTGTCGAGTGCTTGCATTGGCAGGGGTCTCAAGAACTTTGAGCTTTGTTTGTTTTCCTTGTTGAATGTGTCTGAGCTTCTCTTTGCGCTGATTTGGCAGAAGACTTGCGAAATGGGATCCGCGTACAATACTCTGAAGGTTGAAAATGTTCAGCTTGCTGCGGAATTGGAGGCGGCTGTGAATGACTTGGCTGGTGTGAAGGGGGCTCTTGCTGACCGAGACAAGTCTTTGGAGGAGTCTCGGGAGACCAACAAGGCATTGGTGGCCGAAATTGAGAAAATGGGCAAGCAAAGAAGTGAACTGATGGGTCAAATGAAGGTGATGAACCGTCGATGCATTTCGCAGGAGAAGTATGTCAACGACTGGGCAAGGAAGATGATTGCACTGCTCGGTGGTAAGCTTTTGCCGAGTGCTTCTTGACTTTGTAATTCATTCTGCGCTTACTTTCTGCTCTTCTTTTCTTTGCAGATTTCTGTCTGGACGCTGAGGCTGAAGCAGCCGACATTGAACGGTCGGTTGTTTCGAACGTTCCACTCGGCGACGAAGCCAATCGGGATATGCTCCGAGCACATATTCGCCTTAGCAGAGTGGGACCTTTCATCGGCCATCTGAGAGAAGTCATCGGCCGGATCGACAAGGAGCTGTGGCCCGAAGACGATTCCCGGCAGGAAATAGAAGGGTTGATGACTCGGCTGGAGGACGTCCCGAACAGAGTGCACGCATGGAAGAAGTCTGCTGCTCGTTGTGGTGCGGACGTGGCGCTATCGCTGGTCCAAGTGCACTGCAAGGAAGCTCGTGAAGAAAAGCTGAAGGCGTTGCAGGTCGCCAACACCAAGAAGCTTCGATTCGAAGATTTCATGGAGACCTTCCTCGAGACAGCCACTCGTATCACGGACGGGATCGATCTTGAGACCTTTATCGAGCCTGCCAGTCCCGGTGCCAGTCCTGATGACGCTTGAAAAACTTTACCTCGGTATGCCGAGTGGTATCTGTATCAAACTTGGGCCACTGCTGTTGGCCGTCACATTCGTGGTTCGGTGTGGATAAGCTTGATCCACACCGAGCCGACTATCGTAGATCCAACTTTGAATTCGAATCGAATATTTTGCTCTTCTTTCACCAAGTTTATTTTCTGACACGATTTTGGCTCGTGGTTTTTGTTTGGCGTTTCTTGGTGAAGCCAATGGCAAACATGCGGAGCATGTAATTGTCAGTTGTCTTCACATCCACATGAGCCTCAATGAGGGTCTGCTAAGCCTCCGAGTGGATCTCGAGGATACACTCGAAGCAAGCTTTTTACTTAGGCGATTCTGCATCGCAGCTAAGTCCCCGAGTGTGGCATCTCGTGCGCACTCGGAGCGAGTTGATACTCATGTAGTTGTCAGTTGTCTTCACATCCACATGAGCCTCAATGAGGGTATGCTAAGCCTCCGAGTGGATCTCGAGGATACACTCGAAGGAAGCTTTTTACTTAGGCGATTTTGGATCGCAGCTAAGTCCCCGAGTGCGGCTTTTAGTGCGCACTCGGAGAGAGTTTTTTACTTAGGCGACTCTGGGTCGCAGCTAAGTCCCCGAGTGCGGCTGTTAGCGCACACTCGGAGAGAGTTTTTTACTTAGGCGACTCTGGATCGCAGCTAAATCCCCGTGTGCAGCTGTTAGCGCACACTCGGAGAGAATTTCTTTTCCTTAGGCGACTCTGGGTCGCAGCTAAGTCCCCGAGTGCGGCTGTTAGCGCACACTCGGAGAGAATTTTTTACTTAGGCGATTCTGGGTCGCAGCTAAGTCCCTGAGTGCGGCTGTTAGCGCACACTCGGAGAGAATTTTTTACTTAGACGATTCTGGATCGCAACTAAGTCCCCGAGTGCGGCTGTTAGCGCACACTCGGAGATAATTTTTTACTTAGGCGATTCTGGATCGCAGCTAAGTCCCCGAGTGCGGCTGTTAGCGCACACTCGGAGAGAATTTTTTACTTAGGTGATTCTGGATCACAGCTAAGTCCCCGAGTGCGGCTGTTAGCGCACACTCGGAGAGAATTTTTACTTAGGCAACTCTGGGTCGCAGCTAAGTCCCCGAGTGCGGCTGTTAGCGCACACTCGCAGAGAATTTTTTTACTTAGGCGACTCTGGGTCGCAGCTAAGTCCCCGAGTGCAGCTGTTAGCGCACACTCGGAGAGAACTTTTTACTTAGGCGATTCTGGGTCGTAGCTAAGTCCCCGAGTGCGGCTGTTAGCGCACACTCGGAGAGAATTTTTTTACTTAGGCGATTCTGGATCGCAGCTAAGTCCCCGAGTGCGGCTTTTAGCGCACACTCGGAGAGAGTTTTTTTAGACCGGAGTCTGCGAACACGGAAGAATTTTAGACCTGCAAAAAATCAGTCTGCTTTGTATTACTTCAATGATACTTGTTCTTTACATTGCCTCCGTCGGCGGTCACGTGTAGAAGCGCTTCAGGAGATCTCCGTTCCATGCTCGCAGCTCGTCCGTTTCCCTGTCGAGGTTGTAGAGTCGATATGCTCCGTTGTTCAGCACCTTAGAGATGATGAAGGGTCCTTCCCAGGCGGGAGCCAACTTGTGAGGCCTCTGCTGGTCCACTCGGAGCACCAGGTCACCTGCTTGGAATGTGCGACTCCTGACGTGCCTCGCGTGAAAACACCGCAGATCTTGTTGATAAATTGTTGAGCGAGTCAGTGCCATCTCGCGCTCTTCTTCTAGTAGATCCACTCCGTCTTGCCTGGCATGCTCCGCTTCTGCTTCAGAGAAGAGTTCGACTCATGGAGAGTTGTGAAGCAAGTCACTCGGAAGGACTGCCTCTGCTCCATAAAGAGGAAGAACGGGGATCGCCCTGTAGATCTATTCGGAGTTGTGCGGAGGCCCCACAACACCGAAGGCAGCTCGGTGACCCATGCGCCGGCGGCATGTCCAACTTCTCACAGGAGTCGAGGCTTCAACCCTTGAAGAATAAGTCCGTTTGCCCGCTCTGCTTGCCTGTTGGTTTGAGGGTGCGCCACAGATGCAAAATCCACTCGGATACCTTGGCCTGTGCAAAAACCTTTGAATCTGTCCGAGTCAAAGTTTGTGCCACTGTCAGTGATTATGCTTTGCGGGACTCCGAACCTGGAGATGATGTCTCTGACAAATTTGATGGCCGTAAGGGCGTCGAGCTTCTTGATGGGCTTGGCTTCAATCCACTTGGTGAACTTGTCGACTGCCACCAACAGATGAGTGAATCCCCCTTGGCCTATTCTGAATGGACCGACTGTATCTAATCCCCACACTGCGAACGGCCAAACAAGAGGGATTGTCTTCAGCACAGATGTTGGCTTGTGGGACTTGTTCGAATAGAACTGACAGCCTTCGCATCGGTCGACCATATCGTTTGCCATTTCATTCGCCTGCAAGCAGAAGAAGCCAACTCTGAATGCTTTGGCGACGATTGCTTTGACGAGTGCGTCGACTGGCAGAACGATGGTGTTGACGGTGAGCGCCGGACGATTCGCTGACCTCGTGCTCGTTCCGGCCAGTCCGGTGGGGACTTTCATGCGAATTTGCCATGAGAAATTCGGCTGCAGGCTCGCGACCCAAGTACTCGGAAGGTAACTCAGTCAGAACTGAGTCCAAGCACTGGGATGGCGGCGCGACCACAACTGACTCGAGGACCGCCACTTGAGAGGACGCGTTCTGGCGCGCCTGGGCGTGTCGCACCCAACACTGGAGCCGCGGACGGCGGGACCGCTTGTTGCGGCGCGTGACGGGGGCGAAGGTCGACATCGGGGCCGACTGCTGGAGAAGAAGGACGCCGCGGGCACCGGCACGGAAGTGCGTAGCCCCGCGACTGGGGAGCGCCTTGACGTCGAGAGACGCATCCCGGAGCCATGCCAAATCGTTGACGATGAAGGAGAGTGCGCCGAAGAGGATCTCCCGACCCATGCATAAATCTCCGTCGGACGACATGATGAAAAGATGAAGCTGCAAACTTGCCGGAAGTCGCTTAGACGCCTGCCCCACGGTGGGCGCCAACTGTCGTGGGTATAAGTCTGACAGTAGATGTGTAGGGTACGAAAGGATGGGCAGAGCCTTAGCTATGGCGAGGTTGTATGAGTTCAGGCCTCTCTGCGGTGGAGGTAAAATCCCTACGTCTCAGTGCTCTTGGGAGCTTAGTGTCGAGTGGAATATAGGATTACAGTAAATGCCAACCCCTGCACCAGTGGGGAAGGGCGGCTTATATAGAGTGCGCTGCCGTTCACAACGGCCCGGTGGACAGGGGTGGAGTAGTGGCGAATAAATTCCTACGTTACAGGTAACGTATGCCTTAAATGCTAATAATGGTGTATGAAATCGTATGACCGTTGTCCTCCTGGGAGGTTACGATGTACAGAGTGGAATTCAGTCGGTACGATAAATATGCTCCGAATGCTCGTCACCGACTGGATGATGGGGGGTCCTTAGTTCAGTCGGAACTGTCTAAGGGCCTTGCCCTCTATGAAGGGTAGTCCTTGGGTAGGACCTATAGGGTAGGCCTATGACCCTACCCTCGGACTATAACCCCACCAGCAGCAGCAGAGCAAGACAAGTAACAGCAGTAGGACAAACTCGTAGGCAATGGGTCGGTGATTTGTTTGGATGATATTCATCATGCAACCGCTATAACATGGAGATATATGTGGCTAGCTCCCGTTCGTCAATATGATGTAGGCATGCATTCCGTGTGTCGTCATACGTGCTTAGGGAAAAGAACTTGCATGACATCTATTGTCCATCCCTTCCGTGGCAGCGGGGTCCAAAAGGAAACTACGGGATATTAAGGTTCTTTTTTAATAAAGAATCGGACCAATGCATTAGCACTTGGTGAACACATGAACTCCTCAAACTATGGTCATCACCGGGAGTGGTTCCGGTTATTGTCACTCCGGGGTTGCTGGATCATAACACATAGTAGGTAACTAAAACTTGCAAGATCGGATCTAAAACACACATATATTGGTGACAACATAATAATTTCATATCTGAAATCATGGCACTCGTGTGACAGCCCGATGCCGACATTCCAGAAGATTCCCCTTTTCTTTCCGTTTCCGTCGTGTGTCTACTTTTTATTAGTCGCGTCATCATCGCATCATGCACATCATCTGCATTGCATCGGCATATCCGTTGCCGTCAGTTTTCAAAACTTGCATCCGTTAGTAGTTGCCGGTTCTCGACGTTGCCCGTTGTGAGTCCGACCGCACTCGCACGCGCCCGCGGCATCGTCGGAACCCTGTTTTTAAAGTGCGTTTAAAACTTTCTCTGATCGAGTTGAGATTTGTCGTGCGGTGTTATTTTTATATAGCTAGGCCGCATGTCGAATTTCGTCGCGATCGGAGACCGTCTGGTACCCGAACGGTCGACCGTAGTGGCACCGTATTCGGTCTACCGTCGAACGTCTGTTGGTGTTTTAAAATTCGTTGCCGCGCCGCCCGTTTTCCCTCTCGTCTCCGGATATCCCCTCTACACAGCCGCGTACCCACACCCGCGTTCGGAATCGTCCGAATCCGACCCCGCGGTTGGATCCGGAACGCGATTCCGGTTAACCGAGCCCCCTTTTTTCTCTATAAATACCCCCCCTCCATTATATTTTAGACAGCAACCCTAACCCCACTCTCTCTCCCCTGTCTCCCACCTCCAGCCGTCGGGCCCGCGGAGCCCACGTTGGGCCCGCCTGAGCCCATCTGGGCTCGAGGCTCCCGGAGCTCCCGGCAGCCTCCGCCTCCCGTGCCTGAGCCACTCCCGACCGCTTCCCCGCGCTCCCTGCTCCTCGCCAGTCGCTGCCCCGCAGGTCCCAGGCAGCCAACCACCGGAGCGCCGACGCCGGCGACCTCCAGGCCAGTCCCCGTGCTCTCTTTTCTCCTCTCTTCATCGTCTAATCTCTCCGCCGTCCCTCCTTGCCGCAGGCACCAGCCGCCGTGGGAGACACCGGCGATCTCCTCGCCCGGCCGCCGCGTCGAGCCGCCACCGGCGGGAATGGGAAGGGGCGCCCCGGATCCGCAAGCCCCGACCGACCCTTCGCCTCTGAGCCTCTCGCTTCCCCGCCTGGAGCCACGCCAGCCAGCCGCCATCGGTCGTCTGCCCAAGCTCGGGGGAACGGTGGGCGTTGACCGCGCACCCCCACGACCACAGCAGTAGCGCTCGAGCCCTGCGTGGGCCTCCCAGCCGAGCTGGTCCAGGGCGCTAGCAGCCGGCCCAGGTGGCCACCGCCTCACCAGGCTCCTCCCCTCCAGGCCTCTTCCCCGCGTGGGCTGCCAACCCCCACGTGGGCCGCAGCGCCCTCCCTGGCCGGCCTCCTCCTTTCGGCCCAGCTAGGTGAGCCCCCGTTGCGCCCCTTTATTGTGTTCACATGTGCGTAGTATTAGTATGTGGCGCCAATGCTTTATTTCGGCCCGATAGCCAGATCTGGCCCGCGTAGGATTTTATTAATTTCGGCTATTTAATTCCTTTTCAGAAAAGAGCATATTTTCAAACACGTGTAGTCTTTAATCCGAGTGTCGGATCGGAGAGTATTATATATGTAAAACGTGTAGTTTCTCGCGTAGAACCCGATTATAAGACTTGCATATTTATTTGAGGTTGTTTAGCGTGACGTACGCCTAGTTTAACGTGCTGTCCTATATTGTTTCGTCCCGTATCTAATTTTCGCGCAAGTCCGGATTGCTCGTATGCAATATTGAAAATGTCCATGTTTTAGGAATCAATTTTGCATGTATTTTAGAACGGTCACTGGTATTTTTACGTGTAGAGATTGCCGTTAGTTTATTTTCCCGTATGTAGGTTATTTTCCCGCATTTATATGTGGCTTTATTTTGTGTTGCAACCCCACATATTTTATATGTTTCCGGGGTAGAAAAATCCCATGGATTTTTCTGTGCAATTAGTTTTCGCTTTCGAGTAAGTTAGTTTGCGAGATATTTTGCTAAGTTACCCTTTTGTTTAATTCGTAGGATTTATTTCGTGCCTCGTTTGAATTAGTTGTCAACTAGGGAGTTCTTCTTAGATGTTTAGTTTAGCCCCTGGTATTTTTGGTTGCAATAGGAATGCATGTTTAGGTGTGTTTTGATTGCCCTCAAGTTGCTAGAAATAGTGTTGTTTTAGAGGAGCTGAAATATTTCTAAGTCTGGAATCTGTTATATTTTGTTGCTGTCTTGTCTTGCTTGCATCTTGTGATCTGTAGATCTTTTGAGGTTGGTCCAATGGAGTAAGTTGTAGACCTTGTGTTTCTCAAGCTTGCTGTGAAGTTTCATGCCATTTGGAGTCCTGTAGCTATAAGTTTTTCTGTTGTCAATATAGCTTCGGGCTGAAAACTGCACTTTCATGAGGTGTTATTTTCACTAAGTCTGAAATAGTGAGTGGGATGCCTTTTTGTGTCTCCTTTTCCTAGTGCTCCTTGCTCTCTTGCTAGTTGTTGTTAGTTGTTTGAAGTAGTGCGTCTTGCCCTCTTTTGTGCCATGCCTTGCTTGAGCATATCGGTGTGTAGCTCGTAGTTGTGGGGCGTAGAAAGTGCTAGGTGGCTGATTTTGCCAGATTGTAGTGAGATCTTGATTTGCTCGTATCTTTTGAACCGTAGCTCCGTTTTGATCGTGTCCTACATGAAACTTGCTTAGAATATCGTGTAGTTTCATTTTCTCTTGCTGGTTGTATGATTTTAAGTGCTCGTAGCCGACGTTGCACACATTTTGCATTCATGCCATCATATCTTGCGGTGCTTGTAACTTTTGATCCGTAGCTCCGTTGGAGATGTTCTCTATGCGTAGATTTCTTGAAATGACGTGTAGAATCATGTAAACCTATTTGTTTTGCTGTTTAACAACTAATTAAATGCATTAGTTCAGATCTGGACAGAATTGTAGATTAACATGTGAGGTCGTCTCGGAGGTGCTATATGTCATTTCCGACCTCATTTAAAATGTCTAGATAGTTAGGTTAATTTCTGCTTCACCTCTTGCATGTTTGACAACATTAATATTGCCGTGTAAATAACCGGAGTGAACTAAATAATTAACGTGGAGTTTCGTCAATATGCAACTCGTTGCATATTGAACTTCACTTAATGTGAAGTGTTTGATTGTGTGGATTGTCATGCCGTGACTTGCATGTTTTCAGCTGCTCATGCATCATTTGTGTTGTGCATCGTGTGGTGAATTCCGTGTGTTGATTTGTGTTTCCGGTTTGCTTCGTCTCGATAGAGTTCCGTAGCATGTCGGATTGTGAGGACCCGTTTGACTACATCGGTTCGTCTGCTTCACGGAGGCATTCTTCTTCCAAGCGGGATCTCAGGCAAGATGATCATTTCCCCAGATACCATTACTATCATTGCCATGCTAGTTATTTCGATGCTATCGCTTATGTCTCGTTGCCTACCACCTGTTAAATATCAGCCTCTCAACAATGCCATGACTACCTTCAACCTGTTCGACCTAGCAAACCACTCTTTGGCTATGTTACTGCTTGCTTAACCCTATTGTTAGCGTTGCTAGTTGCAGGTGCAGATGCTTCCATGTGAAAACATGGGTTCCTTGTTATATCACCATATTAATGCTATTTAATTTAATGCACCTATACACTTGGTAAAAGGTGGAAGGCTCGGCCTTTCTAGCCTGGTGTTTTGTTCCACCTTTGCCCCCTTAGTTTCGGCTACCGGTGTTATGTTCCATAAATGAGCGCTCCTAACACGATCGGGGTTGTTATGGGGACCCCCTTGATAATTCGTTTTAGATTAAGGCTGGTCTGGCAAGGCCCAACTTTGGTACTACATTTGCCTAAACACCTAATAAAATTGCATAGGGATTTTCCGGACCCCGAGGATAATTTAATCAACCCCCGGGCCAGTGCTCCTCATGAGTGTTGGTCCAAATTGGCAGACTACGGGGCCACCGCGGGGCAACCCGAGGTTTGGTTCTCCTAGTGTGACCCATCCGTCGTGTCCTGAGAACGAGGTACGCGACTCCTATCGGGATCGTCGACACGTCGGGCGGCCTTGCTGGATTAGTTTTACCTTTGACGAAATATCTTGTGCATCGGGATTCCGGTGATGCTTTGGGTAATCTTAGAGTTGAGGTTTTCCACTAGGGAATCCGACGAGATCGCGAGCTTCGTGATTGAGGATTTCTATGCGGCTTGTGGTAATTTATGATGGACTAGTTGGAGCACCCCTGCAGGGTTAAATCTTTCGGAAAGCCATGCTCGCGGTTATGTGGCAACGTGGATGCTTTGCTTAACACTGGTTCTAGATAACTTGAAGTTAACTTAATTAAAATATGCCAACTGTGTGTGTAACCGTGACTGTCTCTTTCGTGAGTTCCTTCTCCGATCGAGGACACGGTGGGGTTATGCCTGACGTAGGTAGGTGTTCAGGATCATTCATTTGATCATCAGTAGAAACGTCCATTATGCGTAGATCTTCCCCCTCTTATTTCTTGTACTCGTAAGTTAGCCACCAAATATATGCTTAGCCGCTGCTGCAACCTCACCACTTAACCATGCCTCACCCATTAAGCTTTGCTAGTCTTGATACCTCTGGAAATGAGATTGCTGAGTCCCATGTGGCTCACAGATTACTACAACACCAGTTGCACGTACAGGTAAAGGTTACTTGACGCGAGCGCGTTGATTGTCATTTGGAGTTGCTTCTTCTTCTTCTTCATCATCGATCTAGGAAGGGTTCCAGGCCGGCAGCCTGGGATAGCAAGGATGGACGTCGTTCTTATTTTTCTCGTTTGTTTTCGTCTGTAGTCGAACCCTGCTCTTCCTCTTGATGATTATGTAATGTACTGATGTGACTCTGATGTAGCTTGTGGCGAGTGTAAGCCAACTCTTATAAATCTCTTCTTTTCAGTACATGTACTTGTAACGATATCCATTCTTGCGACACGACGAGATGCGCTTCTATCCCTGACGAGGCCCTCGTGCCAAATTGAGGATAGGGTCGCATCTTGGGCGAGACAACTCGGGACCTAGTGACAAGCATTAAGCATGGCAAAGTAGTAGCAACATCAAATCTCATAACATAGTGGATACTAGGGATCAATCCCCATCAAACCTAACTCGATTACATGATAGATCTCATCCTACTCATCACCGCCCAGCGAGCCTACGAATAGATTACTCACGAACGATGAAGAGCTTCATGGAATTGGAGAGGGAAGAAGGTTGATGATGATGATGGCGACGATTTCCCCTCTCCGGAGCCCAAGACGGACTCCAGATCTGCCCTCTAGATGAAGAACAGGAGGTGGCGGCACCTTATCGAAAACGCGACGAAAACTTCTCTTTTTATTTTTTCTGGGACGAAAGACAACTTATAGAGCTAGAGTTGGGGCAGCAAGTGCTTGTGGGCCCCACAAGCCTGCCCACCGCCACCAGGGGGGTGGTGGCGGAGCAGGGGCTTGTGGCCCACTGGCCCACCCCCTGAGGTGGAACTTGGCGCAGATATTTTTGATATTTTCCAAAACTGCTCCCCGTAAATTTTCAGGATGTTTGGAGAACTTTGATTTCTTACACAAAAATAACACCAAGGCAATTTTGCTGAAAACAACATCAGTCCAGGTTAGTTCCATTCAAATCATGCAAATTATAGTCCAAAACAAGGGCAAAAGAGTTTGGTTAAGTAGATACGTTGGAGACGTATCAAGGACTATGTCAAACTCCGCGCCGGCGGGAAGTGTGTGACACCATCCTACTGCCAGCCATCGCACCCAAGGATGACGGGTACTGCCCCATCAGATCTGGGCAACACAGATCCAGATGGGGGCGCTCATGATAGCCGGCAACTCCGTCCACCGAGCACCCACACCCGAGCTAGCACCTCACCCCCATCGCCTCCTCACAAGACGCTCCACCTCCTCTGACCAAAGCAAAGCACCCCTTGCATCCACCATACCGCCTCGAGACGCCCACAGGAAGGTCCGTTGGCCACCGCAGCCAGGAGCTATGACCGACACCCATCGGGAGCACAGCCGAGCCCCCAACAACACTTCGTGCCACCGACCAGCCTCCAGGCGCTAGATCCGACTCGATCTGGTCGAACGCCTACCTGCACGCCGCCACCATGGCCGAACCACCACAGCCGCCGCACCACACCTAGGGCCCAGGTCGTTGTCGCATCGCTACCAGCCGGGCGCACTGTCGCCCCGCAGGCTCGCTATCGTCCGGGTGGGCCCCTCGGCCGCCCATGCCGCCGCCCAAGGCGTCGTCCTGCACCGACCCCGGTGGATGAGGGAGAAGGAAATGCCCCGCCGCCGCCGCGCCGACCAGGCTTTGCATGTCTACGCCTGTCGGCAGCACGGGGTGGAAGGGAGGTGGGGGGACGAGGGACCTACGGCTAGGGTTCCCTCCCCATCACTCGCGGGAGCGACACGGGGGGTTGGGCGTTGATGACTAACTTTGCCAGAACTAACTTTAGGCAAAGTGTGGCTTACATAAAAAGTGTGGCTAACAAAATGGTCACCACAAGTGTGGTAAGATTTGGAAAAAAAATGAGTCTATGACATGTGGACCGTATAATTAGAAAAGTGTGCCAAGACACAAATGTGACAATGAACCAAACACATGCCTAAGATGTTGTGGCATGACTAAAGTTAGGCATGACAACCTTAGGCTGGAAACCAAACATGCACATAGTCTTTTAAAGTGTCTTCAAGGCGGACGTGTAAAGCCGTGCATCCGTTCGGACCGTGTTGTGCGAATCACGGGAGCCATTAAGAGGGTCTATATCGGTCTGTGGGGTGGTTTGTACGTGATTTTTTCCACAAACCAAAGATAAAAGTGGAGGAGCTTTGTGGAAATCCGGACACGAGAAACGTCGCTATCCGACACCCCTAGCCTACCCAAAACCCTTCCCAAACCCCGCGACTCCATCCTCCTCATTTTCTCTCTTGCCTTCGTCGTGGCTCCATCACCCCGACCACCACGCCACACCCCTGTCGGAACTCTACGTCTCCGTCACCTCCGGCGTTCCAACAGGGCTCCCTGTCGCTTCTCCTCCGTCTTCGTTCAACTCTCATCCTTCGACCGCCCAGCGAGGTACCATCGTCTACTGCTATTCTCACCATGCCCGAAAACTGTTCGATGAGTCGCAGGAGCTGATAATAGTTGTTCCTTCTTCTTTCTAGCAATGGATTCCAATTTGGAGTACATATACACGCAGTATTTGAGTCGACTGATGGCTCGTCGGACAAGGAGGAGTACTCTGATGAGATGACGACGATGCATGCGGTCCTTTAAGATGCGGAGCTTACGAAGGAGCATGTTCTCAATTTCAAGGACTCGGTCAAGGGTCATCGAGTGCTCAACCACAACAGGACGCGTGGGCATTTGACACTAAGTCGATTACTTTGCCCATGATGCACTATTCGTTGACCATTTTCGTTGGCGTTTTCGGATGCACATGACTGTCTTCTGTCGTTTGTACCATGGCGTCCGGTCATATGATGACTATTTCATCCTGCAGAAGGACGTCGTGGGAACGATTGGATTCTATGGTTACCAGAAGTGCACGGCCGCACTCCCAATGCTTGCATATGGCACAACCACTGATTCGTGGGGAGAGTACCTATGGATGTCCGAGAGCACGTGTGAAGATGCCATGGTCAGGTTTGTGACTGTCGTGGTCAAGGTGTTTGGACCTCGGCACCTGAGAGAACCAACTATGGTAGACATCGAGAGGCTCTTGGCAATCTCGAAAGCAAGAAGGTGGCCAGGTTTGCTTGGATCTCTTGACTCCATGCATTGGAAATGGAAGAACTGTCCGAAGGCTTTACAAGGGCAATATGACGATCATGTTAAGAAGCCCACCATCAGTCTTGGAGCAGTTGCATCACATGATCTTTGGATTTGGAACACTTTCTTTGGCATGCCCGGGTCTCACAATGACATCAATGTGCTACATCGACCATCGTTGTTTGCGAGGCCGATTGAAGGAAAAGCTCATCCTTGCCATTATACCGTCAATGGGCATGAGTACAATATGAGTTACTATATCTGGTTGTTGGTACCTATCCTTCATGAGCTACCTTTGTCAGGATCATCTCTAACCCAAAAGGCCAAAAAAGTTTCAATTTGCCCAAAGATAAGAAGCATCTAGACGGGATGTCGAGAGGGCATTTAGAGTTCTGCAGGCCCGTTTTCCACTTGTTCATGGACGTGCAAAAGAATAAGATCTGGAGACCTTGTGAGAAGTGATGACATGCTATGTGACCACGCATAACATGATCATCCATGATGTGTGATAATGCACAACATGATCCTATCCAACTTCTAGAACAGAATCCAACCATATTTAAAAAGTTTATTCAAATGCATCAACAAATTTTTCATCGGCCAACTCACAAGCAGTTGAAGGAAGATCTGATTGAGCATCCATGAACGATGAAAGGGAAAAATGCTAGAATGCAATATTTTATTATAAATTTGAACCAATGTTGCATGCAGCTATGTGAACACATGTACCTTTTGAATGTGACTATTTGATTGTACGAACTTGAAAAAAATAAGGAAGACCAGATGTATGCGGCTACGGTTGGATGACATCCTTTCGCATCTGTGTCCGTGGACTGGTTCCTCCTATCCGCGGACAGATGTAGAAGGAAGTTTGCAGATTGTGGAGATTCCCTTATATACAAGAGGACATGACACTCTATTGCTTAGATTTTCTATTCCCGTATTTTAAAAACTATACTAATTTCCAAAACATTGAACTAGATTCGTCATGAAATATTTTTCTACCATATTTATTCGGTATTGTAGGTATTACTATATTCTTTTATAGGCAACTTTTATTCAAAATGGATTGTACTATTGGCATCCACAAAAGTATATTCGTCAATATAATATGTACAAGCCAAAACAAAGACTAAATTAAGTTTCTCTTGCATATTCATGTTTGTTGTGACGAGGATATTAAATACAATCTGTTTTGGATATGTTTTGGCGAGTTTAGAAAAATCTTTATTAAGTTTTAACTGTTGAAACTTAGTGTTAGCAAAAGTCAAAAGTTTAAAATTTGATACGAGCAAACGACAAAAGTTTAAAACCAGGCGCGAGCGAAGGACGGAAGCTTAAAACTAGAGACGAGCGAACGATGGTAACTTAACTTTTGAAAGCTAAAACTTTTTTTTGAAGGTTCACGGGAAGGGCGAGGCCCTTGATACGTCCATTTTGCATCATGCTTTCATGTTGATATTTATCGCTTTATGGACTGTTACTATACTTTGTGGTACCATACTTATGCATTTTCTCTCTTATTTTGCAAGGTTTATTTGAAGAGGGAGAATACCGGCACCTGGAATTCTGGACTGGAAAAGGAGCAAGTCTGAGTCCTCTATTCTGCGCAACTCCAAATGCCCTGAAAATCAACGTGGAATTTTTTGGGAATATATAAAAAATACTAGGCGAAAGAAGTGCCGGAGGGGAGCTGCCAGGGGCCCACAAGCCTGGTGGCCGCGGCGTCAGGGCTTGTGGGCACCCTGGTGGCCCACTGCCCCCCCCCCTTCTGCTATATGAAGGGTTTCGTCCGGAAAAAAATCAGGGTGGAGCTATAATGATCCTATTGTTCCTTGTGCCTACACTGAGAAACCACCTTACCCTGCTAGGAAAAAGGATTATTCTAAAGCTCCAACTGTGATACGTAGGGGTTACATTAGACCACTTGCACCCCCTGAGGAAATTAGAGTTGAACCTAGTGTTGCTATTATCAAAGATCTCTTAGCCGAAGACATAGACGGGCATGTTATCAAATTTTGTGAGGACTCCGCTAGAATTGCTAAACCTCACGCGAAAGACAAATGCGGACCTGTAGTTGGCCTGCCCGTTGTTTCTGTCAAGATAGGAGATCACTTTTATCATGGTTTATGTGATATGGTTGCTAGTGTTAGTGCAATACCCCGGTCCCTTTATGATGAAATCAAAGATGAGATTGCACCTGCTGAGTTAGAACCCATTGATGTCACTATTACGCTAGCTAATAGAGACACTATCTGCCCTGTGGGAATTGTGAGAGACGTACAAGTCCTGTGTGGTAAGACGAAGTATCCTACTGATTTCCTCGTCCTTGCTACTGCACAAGATAGCTTTTGTCCCATCATATTTGGTAGACCCTTTCTCAACACTGTCAATGCTCATATTGATTGCATTAAACAGACTGTCATTGTTAGTTTCGAGGGTGTGTCTCATGAATTTAACTTCTCCAAGTTTGGAAGACAACCCCATAAAAAGAGTCGTCTGGTAGGGATGAAATCATTGCTCTTGCCTCTATTTTCGTGCCTCCTACGGATCCTTTAGAGCAATATCTCCTTGAGCATGAAAATGATATGCATATGGATGAAAGAGATGAGATAGATAAAATTGTTTTAGAACAATATCCTATCATTAAGAACAATCTGCCTGTTGAAATGCTTGGGGATCCACCTCCACCAAAGGGTGATCCTGTGTTCGAGCTTAAACAGTTGTCTGATACTCTTAAGTATGCCTATCTTGATGAAAAGGAGATATATCATGTTATTATTAGTGCTAGCCTCTCGGAGCATGAAGAAAAGAAGTTACTAAAAACTCTGAGGAAGCACCGTGCTGCTATTGGATATACTCTTGATGATCTTAAGGGCATTAGTCCCACTCTATGCCAGCACAAGATCAAAATTGATCCTGAATTCAAACCAGTTGCTGATCATCAAAGGAGATTAAATCCTAAGATGAAAGAAGTAGTGATAAAAGAAATACTAAAGCTCCTGGAAGCAGGTATTATCTATCCTGTTGCTCATAGCGATTGCGTGAGTCCGGTGCATTGCGTTCCTAAGAAGGGAGGCATTACCGTTGTCCCTAATGATAAGGATGAGTTGATCCCTCAGAGGATTATTACTGGCTATAGGATGGTGATTGATTTTAGGAAGTTGAATAAGGCCACTAGGAAAGATCATTACCCTCTGCCTTTTATCGACCAAATGCTAGAAAGGCTGTCCAAACACACACACTTCTGCTTTCTAGACGGTTATTCTGGTTTCTCCCAAATACCAGGTGCACAATCTGATCAGGAGAAAACCACTTCACCTGCCCTTTCGGTACCTTTGCTTATAGACGTATGCCTTTTGGCTTATGTAATGCACGTGCCACCTTTCAATGATGTATGATGGCTATATTCTCTGACTTTTGTGAAAAGATTGTTGAGGTTTTCATGGATGACTTTCCCGTTTACGGGTCTTCCTTTGATGATTGCCTCAGCAACCTTGATCGAGCCTTACAGAGACGTAAAGACACCAACCTTGTCTTGAATTGGGAGAAGTGCCACTTTATGGTAAATGAAGGCATCGTCTTAGGGCATAAAATTTCTGAAAGAGGTATTGAAGTCGATAAGGCTAAGGTTGATGCAATTGAGAAAATGCCTTGCCCCACAGATATCAGAGGTATACGAAGTTTCCTAGGTCATGCTGGTTTCTATAGAAGGTTCATTAAAGACTTCTCTAAGATTTCTAGGCCACTTACTAACCTCTTGCAGAAGGATGTTCCTTTTGTTTTTGATGAGGATTGTGAGGAAGCTTTCGAAATACTTAAGAAGGCCTTGATAACCGCACCTATTGTTCAACCACCTGATTGGAACTTTCCCTTTGAAATCATGTGTGACGCTAGTGATTATGCTGTTGGTGCTGTTCTAGGACAAAGAGTTGACAAGAAGTTGAATGTTATTCACTATGCTAGTAAAACTCTAGACAATGCCCAAAGAAACTATGCTACTACGGAGAAGGAATTTTTAGCGGTCGTGTTTGCATGTGAAAAGTTCAGATCTTATATAGTTGACTCCAAAGTCACTATTCACTCTGATCATGTTGCTATTAAGTACCTTATGGAGAAGAAGGATGCTAACCCTAGGGTAATCAGATGGGTTCTCCTGCTATAGGAATTTGATTTGCACGTTGTTGACCGAAAGGGTGCTGATAACCCTGTAGCAGATAACTTGTCCAGGCTAGAGAATGTCCTTGATGACCCATGACCTATTGATGACAACTTTCCTGATGAGAAATTGAATGTCATCCGCACTTCACATAGTGCACCGTGGTATGCTGATTACGCAAACTATATCGTAGCCAAATACATACCACCCAGTTTCACCTACCAGCAAAAGAAGAAATTCTTCTTTGATTTGAGACACTACTTTTGGGATGATCCTCACCTTTATAAGGAACGAGTAGATGGTGTTATTAGATGTTGTGTGCCTGAAGATGAACAGGGACAGATCCTGCATAAGTGTCATTCCGAAGCCTGCGGAGGACACCATGCTGGAGATAGAACTGCTCATAAGGTATTGCAATCGGGTTTCTATTGGCCCACTCTCTTCAAGGATGCCCGTAAGTTTGTCTTGTCTTGTGACTAATGCCAAAGAATAGGGAACATCAGTAAGCGTCAGGAAATGCCTATGAACTATTCACTTGTCATTGAACCATTTGATGTCTGGGGCTTTGATTATATGGGACCCTTCCCGAGTTCCAATGGGTACACTCACATCTTAGTTGCTATGGATTACGTCACTAAGTGGGTAGAAGTTATCCCCACTAGAAATGTTGATCACCACGCCTCTATTAAGATGCTTAAAGAAGTCATTTTCCCAAGATTTGGAGTCCCTAGATATCTGATGACTGATGGCGGTTCACACTTCATTCATGGTGTTTTCCGCAAGATGCTCGCTAAGTATGATGTCAACCATAGAGTTGCATCTCCTTATCATCCTCAGACTAGTGGTCAAGTGGAGTTGAGTAATAGGGAGATTAAATTGATATTACAAAAGGCTGTCAATAGATCTCGAAAGAATTGGTCTAGCAAACTTGACGATGCACTATGGGCTTATAGGACTGCTTATAAGAAACCCATGGGCATGTCGCCGTATAAAATGGTTTACGGTAAGGCCTATCATTTACCTCTTGAGCTAGAACACAAAGCTTATTAGGCAATCAAAGAGCTCAACTTTGATTTCAAACTTGCCGGTGAGAAGCGGTTGTTTGATATCAGCTCATTAGATGAATGGAGAGCCGAGGCATATGAGAATGCCAAGTTGTTCAAGGAAAAGGTTAATAGATGGCACGATAAAAGAATACAAAAACGTGAGTTCAATGTAGGTGATTATGTCCTGCTATACAATTCTCGCTTAAGATTCTTCGCATGCAAGCTTCTCTCTAAATGGGAAGGTCCCTACGTTGTCGAGGAAGTATATCGTTCCGGTGCCATCAAAATCAATAACACGGAAGGTAATTTTCCGAGAGTGGTAAATGGGCAAAGAATCAAGCATTATATCTCTGGTACTCCCATAAATGTTGAGACCAATATCATCAACATCATAACTCCACAGGAGTACATAAGGGATGTTTATCAGCCTGTTTTAGACTCTGAAAATGAAGAGGTATGTGTTTCGGTAAGTAATTGGACTCCAAAACTTTTCCAGTAGGAAATTTTCTCCGTTTTGGAATTTATGGAAAAATAGAAAAATAAAAAGCAGTCCGGAGAGCGCACGAGGCGTCCACAAGCTTGGACGCCGCGCCCCCCTGGCCGCGGCGACAGGGCTTGTGGGCACCTCGTGTGCCTCCCGGACTCCGTTTTCTTGCGGAGCACTCCTTCTGATCCAGAAAAAATCATTATATATACGCCCGAGGGTTTTGATCTCCGTATCATGCAGTTTTCCTCTATTTTTCGTTTAGAGCATGTTTATGTTGTAGGTCTAGATCGTCATGACTTCCCCAAAAGCTCCTAAGGACAAGATCTTCGAGAGGGTCATCAATCCCTACCTCACGGAAGTGCTGCAACACCCTCAATCTATTGAGATGCGTGAGGGGATGTTGCACATCCGTGATGTTGAGGGGCCTAAGAAGACCGGAAGCATGGAGACGAGGCTCGAAGCGATGGAGCAACAAGTCTTCAAGTGCCAAGGGATGGTGGAGCGTGGACTCAACGCCAACCACATGATGATCACGGAGTTCACCAACAAGCACAAGATGGATGTCAATGACATTGGGAAGCACCTTTCCAGGCTCTATGACAGGGTTGATCAACTCCAGGGCCAGATCTATGACCTGCAGAACCAAAACTATGAGTATGAGTATAGATTTAAATTAATACGGTTGGCTGCAGATTTGAGGAATCTGGCGACTCGTTCATCCTGCCATGATGGAGCACCTATGCCTTGGAAGACGGAGGATCAGACTCATGTTGCAACTCCACCACCATCACCACCAAAGGAAGACAACTAAGCATTGGTATGGGTAAGTCCCTTGGTTTGTGCCAAGCTTGGGGGAGTTGCCCTGGTATTGTATCACCTTTATATCTTTTGCTTTTCCCTTTGTTTTAGTTCTTTCCTTTTCAGTTTTTATTTCTTCTCTTAGTGGAATAAGTCTTTAGTGTTTAGTTTGAGTCTTTTGCCTTGTGTCTCCCCCGATGTATTCGAGCTTGCGAGCTATATAATAAAGAGTATCTTAGTCAAGGACTTTGTTTTGTGCCGTGATCAAAAGTATGAAAAGAACGATAGCGTGAAAGATCATGAGATGATCCTATGGAAAGTGATAGCTTCACATATAACAAGTATGATGATTGAAACTTGTTGAGAATAGACCAACATAGACCCCAGTCATTGTTGCAATTAATAAGAAGTAATAAGGAAAGAGAGGTTCACATATAAATATATCATCTTAGACACTTTCTATAATTGTGAGCACTCACCAAACTATTACATGCTTAGAAGTAGTTGTTGGACAAGGAAGACAACATAATGAATTGTGTTTGCTTGGTTCCAAACAATCTTATATGTTTAGAGATCCCTTAGCATGTGACGATTGCTTCCACCTCATATTATCCAAAACTCCCGCACCAAGTAGAGATACTACTTGTGCATCCATAAACCTTCAACCCAATTTTGCCATGAGAGTCCACCACACCTACCTATGGATTGAATAAGATCCCTCAAGTAAGTTGTCATCGGTGCAAGCAATAAAAATTGCTCTCTAATATGTATGATCTATTAGTGTGTGGAAAATAAGCTTTATACGAACCTGTGATGAGGAAGACATAAAAGCGACAGACTGCATAATAAAGTTCTTTATCACAGGGGGCAATATAAAGTGACGTTCCTCCGCACTAAGAGGACACGCATCCAAACCACCAAAGCGCATGACAACCTCTGCTTCTCTCTGCGAAGGGCCTATCTTGTACCTTTACTTTTTTCCCTTGAAAGAGTAATGGTGATCTTCACCAATTCCCTCTTTTGCCTTCGTCTTGGCTACCGTCATATGCTAGGGAAAGATCTATATTCTTATATCAACTTGGAGATTAGTACTTATGCTTTATTATTGTTGACTTTACCCTTGAGGTAAATGGTTGGGAGGAAAAATTAGAAGCCCCTATCTTTCTCTGTGCGCAACTGAAACTTTGATACCATGAGTACCACGTGAGTTGTAACAATTGTGGAAAACAAAAGAGATGATTGAGTATCTAGATTTTCTTTACAAGCTCTTATTTGACTCTTTCTGATGATATGATAGTATGGATCAAGACTGGGATTTGTCACTCCGTATGACGGAGAGGTATCTCGGGGCCCACTCGGTAATACAACATCACACACAAGCCTTGCAAGCAATGTGACTTAGTGTAAGTTGCGGGATCTTGTATTACGGAATTAGTAAAGAGACTTGCCGGTAAACGAGATTGAAATAGGTATGCGGATACTGACGATCGAATCTCAGGCAAGTAACATACCGAAGGACAAAGGGAATGACATACGGGATTATATGAATCCTTGGCACCGAGGTTCAAACGATAAGATCTTCGTAGAATATGTAGGATCCAATATGGGCATCCAGGTCCCGCTATTGGATATTGACCGAGTAGTCTCTCGGGTCATGTCTACATAGTTCTCGAACCCGCAGGGTCTGCACACTTAAGGTTCGACGTTGTTTTGTGCGTATTTGAGTTATATGGTTGGTTACCGAATGTTGTTCGGAGTCCCGGATGAGATCACGGACGTCACGAGGGTTTCCGGAATGGTCCGGAAACGAAGATTGATATATAGGATGACCTCATTTGGTTACCGGAAGGTTTTCGTGCATTACCGGAAAAGTTTCGGGCTCATCGGTAGTGTACTGGGAGTGCCGGGAAGGGTGTCGGGGACCATCAGGAGGGGTGTCACGCCCCAAGGGGTCTCATGGGCTATGGGAAGAGATAAACCAGCCCCTAGTGGGCTGTAATAAGTTCTCACTAAGGCCCATAAGGTTTGAGAAGGAAAAAACACAAGGTGGAAAGAGTTTCCAAGTGGGAAGGTGGAATCCTACTCCAAGTAGGATTGTAGTAGGACTCCTCCACCTCCAATTTCGGCCAAACCTCTAGGTTTTGAGGATTTCTCCTCCCCTCCTTCCCTCCTATATATAGTGGGGTTTTAGGGCTGATTTGAGACAACTTTGCCACGGCATCCAGACCACATATCTCCACGGTTTTACCTCTAGATCGCGTTTCTGCGGAGCTCGGGCGGAGCCCTGCTGAGACGAGATCATCACCAACCTCCGGAGCGCCGTCACGCTGCCGGAGAACTCTTCTACCTCTCCGTCTCTCTTGCTGGATCAAGAAGGCCGAGATCATCATCGAGCTATACGTGTGCTGAACGCGGAGGTGTCGTCCGTTCGGCACTAGATCGTGGGACTGATCGCGGGACGGTTCGCAGGGCGGATCGAGGGACGTGAGGATGTTCCACTACATCAACCACGTTTCTTAACGCTTCTGCTGTGCGGTCTACAAGGGTACGTAGATCGAATATCCCCTCTCGTAGATGGACATCACCATGATAGGTCTTCGTGCGCGTAGGAATTTTTTTGTTTCCCATGCGACGTTCCCCAACAGTGGTATCAGAGCCAGGTTCATGCGTAGATGTCTTCTCGAGTAGAACACAAAAGTTTTTGTGGGTGGTGATGTGCGTTTTGCTGCCCTCCTTAGTCTTTTCTTGATTCCGCGGTATTGTTAGATCGAAGCGGCTCGGACCGACATTATTCGTACGCTTACGAGAGACTGGTTTCATCACTACGAGTAACTCTGTTGCTCAAAGATGACCGGCGAGTGTCGGTTTCTCCAACTTTAGTTGAATCGGATTTGACCGAGGAGGTCCTTGGATGAGGTTAAATAGCAATTCATATATCTCCGTTGTGGTGTTTGCGTAAGTAAGATGCGATCCTACTAGATACCCATGGTCACCACGTAAAACATGCAACAACAATTAGAGGACGTCTAACTTGTTTTTGCAGGGTATGCTTGTGATGTGATATGGCCAACGATGTGATGTGATATATTGGATGTATGAGATGATCATGTTGTAATAGTTAATATCGACTTGCACGTCGATGGTACGGCAACCGGCAGGAGCCATAGGGTTGTCTTTAAACTAACGTTTGTGCTTGTAGATGTGTTTACTATATTGCTAGGACGTAGCTTTAGTAGTAATAGCATGAGTAGCACGACAACCCTGATGGCGACACGTTGATGGAGATCATGATGATGGAGATCATGGTGTGACGCCGGTGACAAGAAGATCGTGCCGGTGCTTTGGTGATGGAGATCAAGAAGCACATGATGATGGCCATATCATGTCACTTATGAATTGCATGTGATGTTAATCCTTTATGCACCTTATCTTTCTTAGAACGACGGTAGCATTATGAGGTGATCTCTCACTAAATTTTCAAGACGAAATTGTGTTCTCCCCGACTGTGCACCGTTGCGACAGTTCTTCGTTTCGAGACACCACGTGATGATCGGGTGTGATAGACTCAACGTTCACATACAACGGGTGCAAAACAGTTGCACACACGGAACACTCGGGTTAAGCTTGACGAGCCTAGCATGTGCAGACATGGCTTCAGAACACATGAGACCGGAAGGTCGAGCATGAATCGTATAGTTGATATGATTAGCATAGAGATGCTTACCACTAAAACTATTCTTGACTCACGTGATGATCGGACTTGAGATAGTGGATTTGGATCATGTACCACTCAAATGACTAGAGAGATGTACTTTTTGAGTGGGAGTTCTTAAGTAATATGATTAATTGAACTAATTGTCATGAACATAGTCTAATGGTCTTTGCGAATTACGATGTAGCTTGCGCTATAGCTCTACTGTTTTTATATGTTCCTAGAGAAAATTTAGTTGAAAGTTGATAGTAGCAAACTTTGCAGACTGGGTCTGTAAAACCGAGGATTGTCCTCGTTGCTGCGCAGAAGGCTTATGTCCTTAATGCACCACTCGGTGTGCTGCACCTCGAGCGTCGTCTGTAGATGTTGTGAACATCCGACATACACGTTTCTGATGACTACACGATAGTTTAGTGCAAAATACTTAATGGCTTAGAAGCAAGGCGCCGAAGACGTTTTGAAACGTCACGGAACATAAGTGATGTTCTAAAGAGATGAAATTGTGATTTCGTGCTTGTGCCCTTGTTAAGAGGTACGAGACCTCCGATAAGATTCTTTGTCCACAAAGTAAAGGAGAAAAGCTCAATCATTGAGCATGTGCTCAGATTGTCTGAGTACGACAATCGCTGGAATCAAGTGGGAGTTAATCTTCCAGATGAGATAGTGATGGTTCTCCAAAGTCACTGCCACCAAACTGTGAGAGTTTCGTGATGAACTATAACATATCAAGGATAGATACAATGATCCTTGAGCGATTCGCGATGTTTGACACTGCGAAAGTAGAAATCAAGAAGGAGCATCAATAGTTGATGGTTTGTAGAACCACTAAGTTTCAAGAAAGGCAAGGGCTAGAAGGGATACTTCGTGAAACGGCAAAACAGTTGCTGCACTAATGGAGAGACCCAAGATTAAACCCAAACCCGAGACTAAGTGCTTCTGTAATGAGGGGAACAGTCACTGAGGCGGAGCAACTCTAGATACTTGGTAGATAAGAAGGCTGGCAAAAGTCGAAAGAAGTATATTTGATATACATGATGTTGATGTGTACTTTACTAGTACTCCTAGTAGCATGAGGGTATTGGATACCGGTTCGGTTGCTAAGTGATTAGTAACACGAAATGAAGGCTGTGGCATAAACGGAGACTAGCTAAAGGCGACGTGACGATACGTGTTGGAAGTGTTTCCAAGGTTGATATGATCAAACGTCGCACGCTCCCTCTACCATCGGGATTGGTGTTAAACCTAAATAATTGTTATTTGGTGCTTGCGTTAAGCATGAACATGATTGGATCGTGTTTATTGCAATACGATTATTCATTTAAAGATAATAATGGTTACTCTATTTTCTCGAATAATCACCTTCAATCTTTTATTGAATCTCGATCGTAGTGTTACACATGTTCATGATATTGGTGCCAAAAGATACGAGGTAATGATGATAGTACCACTTACTTGTGGCACTGCCGCTTGAGTCATGTTGGTATAAATTGCATGAAGAGGCTCCATACTGATGGATCTTTATACTCACTTGATTTTGAATCACTAGTGACATGCAAATCATACCACATGAGCAAAGCCTTGTTTTCATTGAGATGAAACAAGATAGTAACTTGTTGGAAGTGATACATTTTGATGTATGCAGTCCAATGGGTGCTGAGGCACACAGTGGATGTCATTATGTTCTTGCTTCAATGACGATTTGAGTAGATACAAGAGTATTTACTTAATGAATCACAAGTCTGAAATATTGAAAAGTTCAATTTTGTTTCGGAGTGAAGTTCGTCGTAACAAGAGGATAAACTGTCTATGATATGATCATAGAAATGAATATCTGAGTTACGAGTTTTGGTACGCAGTTAAGACAATGTGGAAATTGTTTCGCAGTTCATGCCACCTGGAACATCATAGTGTGATGATGTGTCTGAACGTCATAGCCACGCACTATTTGGTATGGTGCATGCAATGATGTCTCTTATCAAAATACCACTATCGTTTATGGGTTATGCATTAGAGACAACCGCATTCACTTTAAATAGGGCACCGCGTATTTCCGTTGAGATGACATAGTATAGAATGAGGTTTAGAGAAATCTAAACTGTCGTTTCTTGAAAGTTTGGGGCTTCGACACTTATGTGAAAAAGTTTCAGTCTGATAAGCTCGAACCCAAAGCGGATAAATGCATCTTCATAGGATATCCAAAACAGTTGGGTACATCTCCTATCTCAGATCCGAAAGCAAAGTGTTTGTTTCTAGAAACGGATCCTTTCTCGAGGAAAGGTTTCTCTCGAAAGAATTGAGTGGGAGGGTGGTAGAACTTGATGAGGTTATTGAACCATCACTTCAACCAGTGTGTAGCAGGGCGCAGGAAGTTGTTCCTGTGGCGCCTACACCAATTGAAGTGGAAGCTGATGATGGTGATCATCGAGCATCGGATCAAGTTACTACAAGCCTCGTAGGTTGACAAGGTCGCGTACTACTACAAAGTGGTACGGTAACCCTGTCTTGGAGGTCATGTTGTTGAGCAACAGTGAACCTATGAGTTATGGAGAAAGCAATGGTGGGCCCAGATTCCGACAAATGGCTGGAAGCCATGAAATCCGAGAGAGGATCCATGTATGAGAACAAAGTGTAGACTTTGGAAGAACTACTTGATGGTCATAGGACTATTGAGTAAAGATGGATCTTTAAAAGGAAGACAGACGATGATAGTGATAAGTCACTATTAAGAAAAGCTCGACTTGTCGCAGAGATGTTTCCGACAAGATCAAACAGTTGACTATGATGAGACTTTCTCACTCGTAGCGATGCTAAAAGTCTGTTAAAATTATGTTAGTAGTTGATGCATTATTTATGAAATATTGCACATAGGATGTCAAAACATTGTTTCCTCGACGGTTTCCTTGAGCAAACATTGTATGTGATACAACCAGGAGGTTTTGTCGATCCTAAAGATACTAGCAAGTATGCAAGCTCCAGCGATCCTTCAATGGACTGGCGCAAGCATCTGGAGTTGGAATATACACTTTGATGAGATGATCAAAGATTCTGGGTTTGTACAAGGTTTATGAGAAACTTGTATTTCCAAAGAAGTGAGTGGGAGCACTATAGAACTTCTGATAAGTATATGTGGTTGACATATTATAGGATCAGAAGTAATGTAGAATTTCTGTAAAGCATACAAGGTTGTTTGAAAGGAGTTTTCAAAGGAATACCTGGATTGCGCTACTTGAACGTTGAGCATCAAAGATCTATGGAGATAGATCGAAAGCGCTTGATAGAAGTTTCAACAAGATGCATGCCTTGACAAGTTTTTGAAGGAGTTCAAAAATGGATCAGCAAAGAAGGAGTTCTTGGTTGCGTTGCAAGGTGTGAATTTGAGTAAGACTCAAAACCCGACCACGGCAGAATAAAGAGAATAGACGAAGGTCGTCTTCTATGCCTTAGCCGTACACTCTAAAGTATGCCATGCTGAGTACCGCACCTGATGTGTGCATTGCAGCAAGTCTGTTAAGAGGTACACAGAGTGATCCAGGATTGAATCACTGAGCAGCAGTCAAAGTTATCCTTGGTAACTAAATAGACTAAGGAATTTTTCTCGATTATGGAGGTGGTTAAAGAGTTCGTCGTAAAGGGTTACGTCGATGCAAGCTTTGACACTAATCCGAATAACTATGAGTAGTGAAACGGATTTGTATAGTAGAGTAGATATTTGGAGCATTTCCGAATAGCACGTAGTAGAAGCATCTATAAGATGACATAAAGATTTGTAAAGATCGCACGGATCTGAAAGTTCCAGAACCGTTGACTAAAACCTCTTTCACGAGCAAGACGTGATCAGACCCCATAACTATATGGGTGTTGGATTCGTTGGAATCACATGGTGATGTGAACTAGATTATTGACTCTAGTGCAAGTGGGAGACTGTTGGAAATATAGCCTAGAGGCAATAATAATTAGTTATTATTATATTTCTTTGTTCATGATAATCGTTTACTATCTATGCTATAACTGTATTGATTGGAAACACAATACTTGTGTGGATACATTGACAAAACACTGTCCCTAGTAAGCCTCTAGTTGACTAGCTCGTTGATCAAAGATGGTCAAGGTTTCCTGGCCATAGGCAAGTGTTCTTACTTTATAACGGGATCACATCATTAGGAGAATCATGTGATGGACTAGACCCAAACTAATAGACGTAGCATGTTGATCGTGTCATTTTGTTGCTACTGTTTTCTGTGTGTCAAGTATTTCTTCCTATGACCATGAGATCATATAACTCACTGACACCGGAGGAATGCTTTGTGTGTATCAAATGTCGCAACGTAACTGGGTGACTATAAAGATGCTCTACAAGTATCTCCGAAGGTGTTCATTGAGTTAGTATGGATCAAGACTGGGATTTGTCACTCCGTATGACGGAGAGGTATCTCGGGGCCCACTCGGTAATACAACATCACACACAAGCCTTGCAAGCAATGTGACTTAGTGTAAGTTGTGGGATCTTGTATTACGGAATGAGTAAAGAGACTTGCCGGTAAACGAGATTGAAATATGTATGCGGATACTGACGATCGAATCTCAGGCAAGTAACATACCGAAGGACAAAGGGAATGACATACGAGATTATATGAATCCTTGGCACCGAGGTTCAAACGATAAGATCTTCATAGAATATGTAGGATCCAATATGGGCATCCAGGTCCCGCTATTGGATATTGACCGAGGAGTCTCTCGGGTCATGTCTACATAGTTCTCGAACCCGCAGGGTCTGCACACTTAAGGTTCGACGTTGTTTTATGCCTATTTGAGTTATATGGTTGGTTACCGAATGTTGTTCGGAGTCCCGGATGAGATCACGGACGTCACGAGGGTTTCCGGAATGGTCCGGAAACGAAGATTGATATATAGGATGACCTCATTTGGTTACCGGAAGGTTTTCGTGCATTACCGGAAAAGTTTCGGGCTCATCGGTAGTGTACTGGGAGTGCCGGGAGGGGTGTCGGGGACCATCAGGAGGGGTGTCACACCCCAAGGGGTCTCATGGGCTATGGGAAGAGATAAACCAGCCCCTAGTGGGCTGGAATAAGTTCCCACTAAGGCCCATAAGGTTTGAGAAGGAAAAAACACAAGGTGGAAAGAGTTTCCAAGTGGGAAGGTGGAATCCTACTCCAAGTAGGATTGTAGTAGGACTCCTCCACCCCCAATTTCGGCCAAACCTTTAGGTTTTGAGGCTGCCTCCTCCCCTCCCTCCCTCCTATATATAGTGGGGTTTTAGGGATGATTTGAGACAACTTTGCCACGGCAGCCCGACCACATATCTCCACGGTTTTACCTCTAGATCGCGTTTCTGCGGAGCTCGGGCGGAGCCCTGCTGAGACGAGATCATCACCAACCTCCGGAGCGCCGTCACGCTGCCGGAGAACTCTTCTACCTCTCCGTCTCTCTTGCTGGATCAAGAAGGCCGAGATCATCATCGAGCTATACGTGTGTTGAACGCGGAGGTGCCGTCCGTTCGGCACTAGATCGTGGGACTGATCGCGGGACGGTTCGCAGGGCGGGTCGAGGGACGTGAGGATGTTCCACTACATCAACCGCGTTTCTTAATGCTTGCGCTGTGCAGTCTACAAGGGTACGTAGATCGAATATCCCCTCTCGTAGATGGACATCACCATGATAGGTCTTCGTGCGCGTAGGAAATTTTTTGTTTCCCATGCGATGTTCCCCAACACGAACTTGAGCAGAACCAATCTAGAGCTCCGGCAGGACGGTCGTGCCGGGGAAACTTCCCTCCCGGAGGGGGAAATTGTCGCCATCGTCATCACCAACACTCCTCTCATCGAAGGGGACTCGTCACCATCAACATCTTCATCAGCACCATATCATCTCCAAACCCTAGTTCATCTCTTGTAACCAATCTCCGTCTCACGACTCCGATTGGTACTTGTAAGGTTGCTAGTAGTGTTGATTACTCTTTGTAGTTGATGCTAGTTGGATTACTTGGTGGAAGAGTTTATGTTCAGATCCTTGATGCTACTTATTACACCTCTGATCATGATTATGATTATGCTTTGTGAGTAGTTACTTTTGTTCCTGAGGACATGGGATAAGTCTTGCTATTAATAGTCATGTGAATTTGGTATTCTTTCGGTATTTTGATATGATGTATGTTGTCTTTTCCTCTAGTGGTGTTATGTGAACGTCGACTACATAACACTTCACCATATTTGGGCCTAGAGGAAGGCATTGGGGAGTAGTAAGTAGATGATGGGTTGCTAGAGTGACAGAAGCTTAAACCCCAGTCTATGCGTTGCTTCGTAAGGGGTTGATTTGGATCCACTAGTTTAATGCTATGGTTAGACGTTGTCTTAATTCTTCTTTCGTAGTTGTGGATGCTTGCAAGAGGGGTTAATCATAAGTGGAATGCTTGTCCAAGTAAGGGCAGTACCCAAGCGCCGGTCCACCCACATATCAAACTATCAAAGTAACGAACGTGAATCATATGAACATGATGAAACTAGCATGACAGAAATTCCCGTGTGTCCTCGGGGGCGTTTTACTTCCTATAAGACTTTGTTCAGGCTTGTCCCTTGCTACAAAAGGGATTGGGCCACTTTGTTGCACCGTTGCTACTCTTGTTACTTGTTACTTTTCACCTGCTACGTTTCACCTCACTACACCATCACTTGTTACCGCTACTTTCAGTGCTTGCAGTTATTACCTTGCTGAAAACCGTTTATCAGAGCCTTCTGCTCCTCGTTGGGTTCAACACTCTTACTTATCAAAAGGACTACGATTGATCCCCTATACTTGTGGGTCATCAGCCCTCCACCTGAATTATATTTAATTTTGCCTATAAGGCTTTGCAGCCTCGCAAGATAGGTTTAAGCGAACCAGAAGTACAACGGACACAAAGAAGAAGAGATAAACAAAAAACTCACGCCAACTACACACATCAGGAAGAACAAGGAACAAAAACACAATAAAGAACACCATAGGAGAAGCCCAACATTGGTCAGCCGGTTCAAACCCCGACATTGCACCGTCGACGCAATCCAACGACACCTCGCAAACCAAGACATCACAATGCCGTGACACATGTCCTGCATCGTGAGGCACAGTCGAAGGCCTCGCAAGGACGAGACGACGCCACGACACCTGTGTGCCAACGGCATAGACAGAGGCATCGCCAAGAAACCAAGCGGTAGCAGTACATCGTCGATGCAATCCAACAGCACCTCACAAACCAAGATTGCACAACGCCATGACACCAACTATGCCCGGGGTGCATTCGAACGAAAATGTGAGGCCGAGACGACACCACAACACCTATGTGCCAACAGAGTAGCCATAGGGACCGCCTAGCAGAGACACACCAGGAGCACTCGAACACGACACAGCCCACCGTCGACCCCAGACCGTACGCACCACCACCATCGACCACCCACCTCACACTTGCCAACCACCATCGCGAACCTCGGGCAAGCAGAGTGGAGCAGCATCTCTCAAGACAAGCGCCACCACTGTGGTAAAACAACGTCAAGGACGCCGCCGCCGTCCGATCCAGAAGCTGGAACCAAGGCTTTTTCCTAGAGAACGAACAAAGTAGGCGTGGAACCAATGCATCACACAACGACACCTCCAAGGAGGGATCCGACACCAGAAGGCGACGCTGCCGTCGGTGCCTACCGAAATCGGCATAGGGCTTTCACCCCGAAGCATCACCCGCGCCACCCGGTTGCTGCCGAGACCAGAGGCACCATCGAAAAAGGCAGGCCGCCGTTGAGGCCCCGCCACCCCCAGCAGCCATCGACCCGGGATCGTAGATCAGTCGCGCACCTCGCGCGCCAGAACTGCTGAGACCCCGCGCCGGCCCAACCCCCCGCGCACACGGCACCCCAGCCACGCTGCACCATCTCCACCGCCTTGCAGCCACCACCTTGCGACTGCCGCCGCCAACCGGAACCGCGAGGCGCACCCATGGTCGTCCACAGTGCAGACAACCATGAGCGCCACCCTGCACTATGCCCAAGCGCCCCGAACAGACCATGGGGACTGAGCCAGCGCGTCGTCGGCCACCAGGACGCGCCCACAGCTCACACCCGTCGTCATGAGCCGATCGCACGGAGGCAGGCAACGGCCTTCGGCCCATGCTGCCCCAGCCGGGCCGCTCCTCGTACCTCGCCACTCGAGCCACCGCCAACAGATTACAGGCCCACCGAGCATGCCCCCCCACGCACTAGATCCCCGCAAAGCCGCCACAACCCTGTGCTCCGACCACACCTCCGACGCGTCGGACGACTTGCCGCCACCACACCCCACGCAAGCGCTGCGCCTCCGGCCAGATGCAGCAACCCACGGTGCACGCACCCATGGGAGGGGAAGGGAATTCCCCGCCGCCGCCTCCATCGACCGGCCTTTCCCCGACGGTGGACGCCGGCGGTGACGAGGGGGAGGGACGAAGCGAAGGGGACGGGGGCGGCGCGGTGACGGTTTTCCTTCCTCGCTCACGGGTGCGGGTCGGGCGAATCTAATGAAAGCTAAAACTTTAATTTGGTGTGTCGTAGAAATCGCGGATTTGCGAGACAGACAGGTGGGTGCGTGCCCCAACGAGTTTTGAGGATATACTATATATGAAGAAATTTTAGTTAAAATGAAACTAAAACTTGCACACAAAGTATTTCGAAAGAAGAAAAGAAATGTAGCACCTCGTGGCCCATCTACCTATCTCTGGTAGATGTACAAACATAAACATGTGCCTTTCTTTTTCTTGTTGATGTCAAAAGAGATATCAGTATATGCAAAAAGGACGTTAAGAGACGATAAGAAGACGACAACCCTAAATAAATTAATTTGTGATAGTAGTAATTATAATTACTAAGGGCATGTACAACGATGTTGACTCAGGTGTCTGTAAAACATGCCACCTAGGATTTATAATGAGTTGAATGAAAGATAAAGAAGAGAGAGGAAGAGGTCGTCTATAATTCTATAGACCGTCGAATCCCGTGAAAATCAGTGGCTAACGACGCTTATTTTATCGTTGTATCGAATGTCGTGTGGAAGACTGTAGTGATCGCACGATGCTCGTTGAGATTTTTCAGGCGGACATTGGTTTCTAACTTTTTACATACACCAAAACAGACAACTTGTTGTATGCGGTGTATGGGACGTGAACAATGACTATAGATAGACAGGTGTCTTTACCTTTGTACATGCCCTAATAGCTGAGTTGAGGTTTCTTTTGTCACGTGTTGGGATAAATTTTTTTGTTTTGACCTTTTGTCCTAACAAATTCTGAAATTGACCTTACTTTAAAAAAAATCTGACCTCCTTTGGTGACGCCAACATCTGTGACGTCTCGTTTGTATGAGAGACGCCAAGTTCCGTGACGTCTGGTACGGACCTGCATGACCGGCTAACCCATTGAGAAGAGAAATCAATCCTTTTGGTACGGAACCCTGGCGTCTGGTCGTGAACGAGATGCTAAGGACCCTCACATCTAATACCAAACGTCAGAGACTTTGGCGTTTGGTTTCAGCAGATCACACAAATATACTTTTGGTAATATGTGCCACGTCATCCAGACGTCAGGGTCCTTGGCGTCGGACCAGACGCCGGGATCCCTCGCGTCTGATACCAAGCCACGCACAAACTTAACGGGTCAATCGGTCATGCGAGTCCGTATCAGACGTAAGGGACCTTGACGTCTTCCATGTAAACCATGCGTCAGGGATGTTGGGGTCATCAAAAGAGGTTATATTAAAACTTTTTTTTAAAGTAAGATCAATTCTGCAATTTGTTAAGACAAAAGATAAAAAAAAAATGTCCCACACGTTGTACCCAGGGATCCATGGAGCGGATACTACAAGGAGAGCGAGTGAGATGACGTGCCGTTGCAACCAAGCGGCATGCCCTTGTCCCGTAATTCAAGTGTGGTGTTAATGCGCCGGCCTGTTTAAGCTAAGGTATCGCCGTCAGCAGCGACGGTGAGTAGTACACTCGTGTTGCTTTCTCATTAGTTATGTATAAGCACGCACAGTACGTACCGCTGACGGAAGCAAATGAAATACTAATAACATAACAAGCCGACCCCAATGCATCCACATCAAAAATCACACCGGCCTCCAGCAGGGAAAACGCCTTCCGCTCATCAAAAACCACACGCTCGCTCGCTCGCTCGCATGTCCCGCCCTACCGTACTCCACAGTGTCTCTCACAGTGAAACAGTACGACCGTTGCACTGGCGACGCAAAGGACATGAGCCGACGGATTTACTCCAACAGTGCTTCCGCATCCGTTCATCAGGCGCCCACCATTTTTCGCAATCCACACAAAGTAATGCTTACTGTGGTAGCTCAAAAGCACAGTGGATCATGAGGGTCAAAAAAGGGACTCAAAAGTCAGGCATGAACCTATTTCCTGAAAGCGTGAGGCAGGGCCTCGCTTTGGATCCGAGAAAGGCAGACCAGGATATCCCCAGAAATGGAACAAAAACCATAGTAACATTGATAATTAAGGGAAAGAAGCTGGCTGAAATTTTATCTTTATATGTATGGTTTGATTATGAATGAAGAAGAATAATAGGAGAAGGACAGGGTGGTGGGTCAAAAGCCAGACAATTAAGACACCCAGTGGATTAGCAGTGAAGAAAATAACAAAAAAGAGGTCTCCTTCCTCGACTTCTTTTTCCTCTCTTCTCTCTCTCTCTCTCTGCAAGAGAGGGGGAGAGGGAGTGGGAGGAGACTCCACCACACCAGCAAAGGCAAAGGGAGAGGGAGCACAACAAGAGACACAATTCCCAGGAAACCGCCGCCTAAAGCTTCTCCTCCCTTTGTCTCTCTTCGCTGTTGCTTCCAAATCTCTAATCTTTCTCTCTTTCTTTCGTTTGTTCCATTCCAAATTATCTGTGCGGGAGAAGATCCAAAAGATACAGGAGAGGAGAGAGAGAGGGGGGGAATAAATCCTTTTTGGCGAGATTCGTGTGGGGGAGAGACGAGTTAGGTGTCAGGACCACTCATAAATTCCGCCTCTTCCCTTCTTCTTCTTCTTTCAGATCTGCTCCGTGCTTCCTCTTCCTCCTCGCATCGCTTTTGCCAACCCAACCAACCAACCAGCCGTGCTTCTCGCCGGAGAGAGCAGGGCAGGGCGCCGTTCTTCCTCCCGCTTGGAGAAAAATCTTTCTTCTCGTCCGCCATTCTTTTTTAAGCTTAGTTTCTTCCAGTACGAGTTTTCTTGTTCCTGTTGAGTTCTTCCTCTTCCCGTGCGAGCCAAACTCCCACCCTTCTTGGAGCAGAAATCGGCCTTTTGTTTTCTTGCTCGTCTCTGCCGATTTCTTCTTGAGACATAGACGCCCTCCTTTTTCCGCCACAAGCTATCCTCTCCGATGGGCAACGCGTTCGCGTGCATGCCGCGCAAGGAGCACCGGGGCGCGGCCGCGGTGTCGCGCAGCAAGCGGATGGGGAGCGCCCGCCCGCCGCGCGGCGGCGCGGCCAAGCTCACGCCGGCTGAGGAGGAGCTCCTGCACCGCCAGGCGCTCGCCATGGCCATCCACCAGCACCTCGACGCCGGCGGCTCCATGTCGCGCCGCATCGACGCCGGCGCCGGCTCCATGTCCCGACGAATCGGCCCCGGCTCCACCAGCTCCCGACGCCACGGCAACCTCCCGGACTCCGTCACCAATGCCACCAAGGCTGTAAGCCCTCCCCCGCCTTTCTCTCTTTCTGCTTCATGCTCCCTCCCTTGTAGGTTGTAGCATCCTTGCGTCTTGTTCTTGCCTAGAAAAATATACTGTCTACAATGTTATACTTTACAGTAGTAATTAACAAGTTCATTGTCAAAGAAAGTTCTGAATTTCTTTGTACAGAGGTTGGTCCAGTTGCAAACTGTACTTGGTAATGTCTAGTGCCAAACTTTTCAACTGCAAGAGTCCTTGCGGGACCAGTTGGCCATCTGGCCCTAAATGATTTGGCCTTATCATACTGTTGTTGTATGCTTTGTTGTTTAAGTTGTTTGGTCGGCAAAATTCTGTCATTATCAGAGTGGTACCACAGCATTGTCAGTTGCCTGGTTTGCTACATAGCTAAATGTCTGGTTGCTCTAGGTTTCACTAGTAAATTGGTTCTTTTTGGATTGCTTGTATATGGGAGATAATTCAGTGATATGGATGTACTTGTATGTTTGTTGAAGGACACATTCTTTTTCTGTAAGGAAGCACCTGCATGTTTCTAGTCAGTTTCTTCATGGCTTCCTTGTTGGGGTTGATTTTGAATTGCAATCAGCAGTAAGTTCATATTAACCTGTAGTTGAATATCGGAGGTTCTGAAGTGTCACTGGGATAGGATGATGGGTTTCTACACTTCCTTGGTCCTGCTCATCTTGTTAGTACTAAGATTTGTTGATGTAAATCTACCAATGGCGACATGCTTTGCTGTTCACATCGTTTTTTTTTCTTAATGATTAATTTTATGACCTGTTAATAGTTTGAGCTTACTCTAAGCTTCTAGAATCTCGAACCCATATTTTGGAAATTTGAATTATATAGATTATTATTCATATTACTATATGTTGAAAATGCATCTTTAGCACAACTGTTGTTGATTCATACATAAGATAGGTGAAACCCTACAAGTTACCTTATGTTATGAGTTGGACTACAAGACAACACCAAGTCTATGAACTCAACAGCTGCCTCACTATTTGATAGCATGTTCCCATTTCTTACAGTGGTCTCTCTCAGATGATCATTCTGTTTGCAGTTTTCGTGCATTTCACACTCTGATATGCTTCTACATGCACATGGGCATCTGGTGGTGCTTTATCTTAGGAGTTAGGACCTGACAATACAGTAGAAGTGTTCCTCGTTTGCGCTTACACTATTTATTCTTTGTAGTTTAACACTTTGCTCTAGCAACTTTGGACTGGTTTGCGGTGGCTGTAGTCTATTTTCTATCTGTTCTTTTGAACTGATTTCAGTCTTTCATGCTTCTTGTTCTGGCATATTTTCAGGTCCAAATAGTTTTAGAGAACTTAGAAACCAAGAAAATTGTTCTTGTCCACGGGGAAGGATTTGGTGCTTGGTGTTGGTACAAGACCATCTCTCTCTTGGAGGAAGCTGGCCTCGATCCTGTTGCCTTAGATCTCACAGGTTCAGGCATAGACCACACTGATACAAACAGCATAGCTACATTGGAAGAGTACTCCAAACCACTAATTGATTACCTCAGTAAACTCCCTGAGAACGAGAAGGTGAGTACTGCATCTGTTTTTCTTCACACATTCATTAATAAATAGAATTGGGTATCTGAGTGTTGTGTTCATGTCGACGCTAATGCAGGTTGTTTTGGTCGGTCATAGTTGTGGAGGTGCAAGTGTGTCATATGCCTTAGAACACTGCCCAAAAAAGATCTCAAAGGCTGTATTCCTTACTGCCACAATGGTAAAGGATAGCCAGAGGCCCTTCGATGTGTTCTCTGAAGAGGTATGCACTCCTCTTATGTGTCCGTGTGCAGTTGTGTGTTCTTATTGAGTAGTCACAAACTCATGTGACGTGGTATTTTGCAGCTTGCGTCGGCAGATGTTTTCTTGCAAGAATCACAGTATTTACTTTATGGAAATGGGAAGGACAAGCCTCCAACCGGGCTCAGGTTTGACAAGCAGCAGATCAAGGGGTTATATTTCAACCAAAGTCCTTCCAAGGTACATACATTGTACTCTATCGAGAACTACTGTCACATACATTGCCATGCCAATCTTCTGTTCTTTCTGTGTACCAAGTCCAGCTGACAAGTTTGCACGCGACGTTGCAGGATATCGCGCTGGCCACCGTGTCCATGAGGCCCATCCCTTTAGCCCCGATCATGGAGAAGCTGTCCCTCACGGCGGAGAACTACGGCAGCATCCGCCGCTACTTCATCCAGACGCTGGACGACCGGATGCTGTCGCCCGACGTCCAGGAGAAGCTGGTCCGGGAGAGCCCGCCCGACGGCATCTTCAAGATAAAGGGCGGCGACCACTGCCCCTTCTTCTCGAAGCCGCAGTCCCTCCACAAGATCCTGCTGGAGATCGTGCAGATCCAAGCTCCGGGGGCGCTGCTCCCGGGCAAAGCAAAGACCCTAGAAGAAGAAGAGGAGGAGAGCGCCGAGAAGTCATCGTGACCGTCCGAATGCCATGCGTGTACATGAAACGAGTAGCACATAGGTTGCGGTTTGCTAAAGGAGAAGAATACAGGGAGGGATTAATTGGAGTCGGTCAGTCAGTCAGTCAGCCAGAGATCAAAATAATGTAGTTAGTTGAAGAAGCGGGACATCTTTTTTTCTTTTGTGATGAATGATGAGGTATAGTGTATGGGCCTGTGAGAGATGTTTTACCAATGTGAATTAAATCTTGAGCCGTCATCAGAAGTTTGGGACAGGTATAGTGTATGGGCCTGTGAGAGATGTTCTACCAATGTGAATTAAATCTTGAGCCATCATCAGAAGTTTTGGACATTTTCTTGCTGGTTCATGGTTTGCCTTTGCTCTCGATCTACAGTACATCCATGTTTGTCTAATACACTCCTGTCCTTTGAGTAATGTGCAAGGACAAGTAACTGGGCCTGGCGCCGTCCTGTAAAGACGTTTCTGAATCACATTCCTTCTATAAGGCCAACTCGAGCCCACGACACCAAACACGTGCCCGTGTGTTCAAGAACGCATCTTCCCTCACAGCCAATATGTTCATATATTCATATACATCAATCATCAATGTTTGCATGTTTAAATTGTCTTAAATAAAAATAGTTTTACAATCTAATCGAAATTGTCTCAAATAAAATAGTTTTACTACCAAATCAAAATTGTCTTGAATAAACACAATGAACCAATACATCTATTGGTTGTCAATGTGATTCCACATATGCTCAACCAAGTTATTTTAAAGCTTCAAATGAGTGTGTCAATCACGCATTTCATGATGAAATTGGATAAACTGTTCAAACGTGGTCGGTTCTTGGTGTATGGGTTCAACATTTTCACCTTGAAAATCAAATCCTTGGTCGAAGATGTTGTATAACGCTCGTCCTCGACGATCATGTTGTGCATGATCACACAAGCAGTCATCACCTTCCAAAGCTTTCCTTCATCCCATGTCAGGGAAGGGTTTCAAACGATACCGCATTAGGATTGAAGCACACCAAAAGCACGCTCTACATCCTTTCTAGCACTCTCTTGCATTTGGGCAAATTTTTGTCTCTTCTCACCTTCGGGTTTCGAGATTGTCTTCATAAAAGTTGACTACTCAGGATATATACCATCAGCTAGGTAGCATCCCTTGTTCTAGTGGTGACCATTGACCTCAAAGTTGACACGTGGGGAGTGGCCTTCTGCAAGTCTTGCGAAGACTGGAGAACGCTGCAGCACATTGATATCATTGTGAGAACCTGCCATGCCGAAGAAAGAATGCCATATCTAAAGATCTTGTGAAGCCACCGCTTCTAATATGATAGTGCACACTTTCACATGCCCCTTGTACTGGCCCTGTCAAGCAAATGGATAGTTCTTTCACTCCTAGTGCATAAAATCTATGCTGCCAAGCATGCGTGGAAAGCCTTTATCGACGTTGATCGCCAACAACCTTTCTGTATCAGCGACATTTGGCTGCCTCAAATGCTCAGGGGCCAAACACTGCCACCACGACCTTGCAGAAGTTGTACATTGACACCAAACATGTGGACTCACTCATGCGCACGTACTCATCCACAAGATCACCTGGAATTTCATATGCAGGCATGAGGATGGCCGCGGTGCATTTCTGATAAGAGAAGAATCCAAGCTTGCCAAGGGTATCCGTTTTGCACTCGAAGAATGGGCCATGACGAACCACTCCCTCTCAGATATGATTGAACAAATGCCTTGCCACACGAAAACGGCGACGGAATTTCTCCAGTTTGAAGAGCGCGGTATTCTCAAGGTAATCGGCATAGAGCATGGCGTAGCCTCTCTTTCTATTGCGGTTCAGGTTGGTAGCACGGCCCAGGACTGACCCCTTGTACTGAGGCCGCTGCCTTTCAATGTGGTCGCGAACGACTAGTGCAACCACCACAAGATCTTCATCATCCGAAGACGAATCATCCAATGAACAAAGGAAGTGGTTGAAGAAAAATTCATCTCCACTGTCCATACCTTTGTGGGCAAAGTGTCAAACACCTTGCGGTTGTGGTGTCAAAGAGTCCGCGGAGATCACCTCGATGCAGCAGGAGCGTTTGGCGGCCGGCTACAAGTCGCTCTGGAGCACCCTACGGAAGCTGTCGTGATCGATAGGCGTCGCCGACGGTCGTATCCTCTCCGGCACCGGATACAACGGAGACGACCAAAAGTCCTCCAAACGACGGCAAAAACTCATACGAAAGCGTAGGTGTGGTGGCGGCCATGGCGAGACGTAGTTTGGTATGGACGATCGGGGGGTGAGCAATGAGGAGGCGGCCGAAAAAATAGTGGTGGCGCCGGCAGCGGGGTGGGACGGGAAGGGCGGGTGAAGGCGTTGGAGGTGATTGAAACGCTAGTGTCCCTGACACGCAGGCCACGGGGAGGACAAGGACGCGCATCCCGCTCGTTTGTGCGCTGTTCGTTTCACCCCAAACGCGGCGCATATTTGGTTGGAAAATGGGTCAGAAAACGAACAAAAACCAAACATTTGTTCGTTTGGGATCGTGCATTGATGGTTGGTTCGTTTAACTTTAAACGGATTAAGACGGACCGGACGAGGTCGCGCTGGAGTTGGCCTAAGCATAGATCAGGTTTCTTGTTTCTGCCGTTTGCTTGCTAGCCCACGTGACAGCGTTATTGTTGTACTCTTGTTTTTGGTCGGGAGTGTATACATGTTGTATGTGATAAAACAAGAAGCTACACCATAAAATAGGAAAAAACAACACTTTATTTTACGGAAAAAGTTTACCATCATCCGACGGATAGCATGGCCGCATCCGCTACCTTCTTTATGTGACACGCGTCCAAATAAGGGTCATGTCTTCGTCAAATACGTTACTGCAACTAGGGTTGTGTTTCTAAAACATATGCGATGTTGCAATGATTTACGACCGGTTTATGTTTTGCAGCAAAATCTATGTTTCAAAAAATTTCCGCAACAAGACCCTAGTTGCAAAAAAAAGATGCAACAAAACCCGAATTGCAGATATTTTTTGCAACAAGCCAACTGTTGCCAAAAAGTTTGCAACAAGACCTGTGGTGCAAAATTAATTCTGCAACTAGGTGTATGTTGCAATGGTGAAAGCAAGCTTGGCCGCTCAATGCGGTCAGATCCAATGGTTTGTGATCCGGCTGATCTTTTAAAAAGATCAGCCGGTGGACACATAACATGCCCCTTATTTTACTTTATTTTTAGATTCTACTTTATTTTAGTTTGAACCACCATTTACATGTTGAGACACTTTGAACTTTGGGCCATGTGTTGGACCTAAAAACCAAAGGTTCCTAATGGAATAACAAGCCCACATTGTCGCAGACCACCCTCTTGGTCCACTCATTTTTTTTCGAAACGGAGGCGGAGGTTGCCTCATTTATTAAATAAGAATAAAATAATTGTCCAGTTAATTATGGAAAATCGGGCAAAAACCGATACCGCAAGGACCAAGCCCACTTCCATAGACTGAATTACACAGGGTAAAGCACCCCTTATCGACGACACGTCGATCTACGGTCAGACAACGCAGCTCCGACTCTGACGGAGAATTTTGAAGAACAAAACCAAACACGGTTGGCATCACGGGAGATCGCCGAACGGGCTACCTGCAACCAATCATCATATACCGCAGGGCCTCCACACCGCAGCTTCGACTCCATAGCAACAAACAATCTGAGGCAATACCGTGGACACGCGGAGAAGAGCCGACTATCGCAACCATTGTCGCGTCGCCGACATCGCTCCCACTATCATCGTTGCCACCGAAGTCTGGACGCCCTAGTGATTCTCTCAAGGCCGCCGCCCCGACATCCCCAGCTCCATCGGCCCAACGCGATCCACCAGCACCGTCTTCCGGGGCCGCCGCCCCGACATACTACCGCTCCCCTCGAGTAGCAACGCCGCACAATGCAGGTGCCCCGCAGCCCACGCTGCTCAGGGCAACCGCTTGCAGACCACGGACGTCGCACCACATCCAGGGCCACCGCCCCCGACGTGAAGTCAGACCGTCCCCTCTGGGACGCGTCGACCGAGCTGACACCCCTACCGCCTAAGCGGGACAAGGATGCCACCCGATCAATGTCGAGATAGAGCCGAGAGCCATCAACCACCCCACCGCCGTCGACGGGCCATCCGCCGTCCCACGGCCCTGAGGTCGGCCTCCAGATCTAGTCGCCCCTCCTCGTGCGATGGGATGGACACGAAGGCCAGAGAACGCCCCGCCGCCACCTTCCTCGGAGCGTGCACGGGCTTCGCCGATAACCTCCTCAGGTGGCGGCGAGGCTGGGGGGAGGGGGACCGGCGGCGCGACGGGGGCGTTCCCCGGTGTCGCCAGAGGAGGGGCGACACGTGGGGTGAGTGACCTGGTCAAGGACGCCTACGTTGCACTCATTTTTTGGGTGTCTAGGTCCAAGGTGATGTTGGCGGCTTCTTCCTCTCTCTCTCAAGCGCAAAACGGGTCCGAGCTGCTGGATTGTACTGACATGAGCAACTGCAAGGCATGCTCGACGCAGGCGGATACAAAGCCCCAAGGAGTTTGTCCTGTTGGCATCTCTCGCTTCTTGCTCCTCCACACCCGGAACATTGTTGGCACCCTGCCATGCAATATCTTACCGTGACGCGTCCTGATTTGAGCCGTGATGAGAAAATAAAAAATATTTACATTTTTTATATATCATATAATTTTGAAAAGTATTCATACCATTAAACCTGTTATTGTAATTTCAAAAACTACTTTAAAAAAATATTCAAATAATTTCAAAAGGTGTTCATATAAATAAAAATAAAAATTTATTTTAAAATGTTCATGTATTTCAAAAAATGTTTACATAATTTCTAAAAGTGTTCATGTACTTAAAAAACAATTATCTAACTAAAATGTGTCCACGTATTATAATAAAATATTTCTATAATTGAAAGTTCTAAAAGTGTCCCTGAATTTTTATAAAAGTACTAAAGTATTTGCGAAACTGTTTTATATGAAAAATATTTCTTCAAAAAATAGGATAGGCAAAAATAAAAAGTACTCCATCTGTCCCAAAATAAATGATGTTGCTTTAATACAAAATTTATAGTAACTTAGTACAAAATTTGCGTCACTTATTTTAGAACAGAGGGAGTAATTACAACTGAAAAGTATTTCTTCAAAAAACAGGAAAGGCTAAAAATAAAAAGTAAAACCACCTAAAGATTAAAAAAAACTAAACTAAAACAAAATCTGGAAAAATAACAAAAATTACAAAAAGGCGGATTCCTGTTAGTACTAAAATCTTCTTGTAGATGGTTAAGAGAAGGAGGTGTATTATGTGAGCCTATATAGGCTATTGCTCAGCTCAATTGGCTAGCTCAGCTCGGTATTGGTAGCCTTGCTTTTGCTATGCGTTTGGTTAACTGGACTTAATCACGGGTCATCCAAAAGCCCCGACGTTCTCGTGTGATCCTGTTTTTGCCGTTGGAGGCGAGCCAAATCGGCTCTCGTTCTAGAGCAAGGTTTTTCTACCCCAACGTGGCTAGCTAGCCTCCAAAAGCTAGATTAGACTTATGGAATCAAACGCCTAACTTCCTTAGACTCTGTTTTCATTCAAATTATATAATCTAGTTTTATAATTTATTTTATTTTCAAACATGACAAATTATGATGTACATTATAAAAACTAGATGTATAGATTATTAAAAACTCACAATCTACTCTACCGAGCTAAAATCAGATTATGGATTGTTAATGATACATTACCCTTGTAAAGTTGAAGATAATTACATTTCTGCCACCGCCGCCCTCCTCTTTAAAAAAAAACAAAGTATAGACAGGTCATTATGCAATGTAAAACCTGGATTACAGTTTATATAATCTAGCTTCTAAACATGTCCATGTAGATTATTTTATAAACCAGATTATATAATCTATCTTTATAATTCAGATTGTCATAATTTATTGTGGTTCCAAATATGACCTTAGTAAGGCTAAACTGTATTTATTAACAAACCCAACAAGATACAAATAACATCCCACAAAGATAAAAAAATACAATGAAGTCCCTGAGGATGAAGTCCTTGAGGGGCTACTGAACCGCCGCATCCATCGGAATGAGTAGGATGTGTCGCCGCCCTCGTCGCTATGCATGATCGTCGAAGAAACTCCATAGCACACGGGAAGTCTCCGAACTTAGGTCTTGAGGACCAACACCGTGACAAAATAGACGTCTCTAGCAAGGTCTACCATAGATCTGAACACCACAAGCTCCTATATGCCCAGCAACACTGGTCATCGTATCACCGCCGTAGCACCGCCGCATTGCTCACAAACACTCTACGACGAGAGCAGAGCCCATCTCGCCGCGACAAAGAAAGATATGTGGTACCAAAGCACGAACACCACGTCACCACCCTCGCCATGGTGACCAAACCCCCAAACACCAAAGCCCACCAGATCGAAAGACTTGAGAGCACATATCTCCAGCGACTCGCTGGCTCCGTCCAATGCCTCACCAGAAAGGGGAACGAGCGTCGGCATGATTATTCCAGATGGACACCATCTCCCCTGATAACCCACAAGTATAGGGGATCGCAACAGTTTTCGAGGGTAGAGTATTCAACCCAAATTTGTTGATTCGACACAAGGGGAAGCGAAAGAATATTCTCGAGTATTAGCAGTTGAGTTGTCAATTCAACCACACCTGAAAGACTTAGTATCTGCAGCAAAGTTTCAGTAGCAAAGTAGTGTGATAGTAACGGTAGCAACGGTGACAGCAGTAGCGGCAAGGTAACGTAGCAAGGACCAGTAGGAAAAACTCGTAGGCATTGGATCGGTGATGGATAATTATGTCGGATGACATTCATCATGTAACAGTTATAACATGGGGTGATTTGTAACTAGCTCCAGTTCGTCAATGTAATGTATGCATGTATTTCGTATATAGTCATACGTGCTTATGGAAAAGAACTTGCATGACATCTATTGTCCATCCCTCCCGTGGCAGCGGGGTCCTAATGGAAACTAAGGGATATTAAGGTCTCCTTTTAATAGAGAACCGGAACAAAGCATTAGCACATAGTGAATACATGAACTCCACATACTATGGTCATCTCCGGGAGTGGTACCGGCTATTGTCACTCCGGGGTTGCCGGATCATAACACATAGTGGGTGACTACAACTTGCAAGACAGGATCAAGAACACACATATATTGATGAAAACATAATAGGTTCAGATCTGAAATCATGGCACTCGGGCCCTAGTGACAAGCATTAAGCATAGCAAAGTAGTAGCAACATCAATCTTAGAACATAGTGGATACTAGGGATCAAACCACATCAAAACTAACTCGATTACATGATAGATCTCATCCAACCCATCACCGTCCAGCAAGCCTATGATGAGATTACTTACGAACGATGAAGAGCATCATGGAATTGGCGATGCAGGATGGTTGGTGATGACGAAGGCGTCGATTCCCCCTCTCCGGAGCCCAGAACGGACTCCAGATCTGCCCTCCAGAGGAAGAACAGGTGGTGGCGGCGGCTCCGTATAGTAAAACGCGATGAACTCCTCTCTCTGATTTTTTTCCGGGCGAGAGAGAATATATAGAGCTGGGATTGGAGGCGGCCGAGCCACGAGGGGCTCACAAGCCTGCCAGGCGCGGCCAGGGGGGCGCCTCCTGGGCTTGTGGGCTCCTGGCTCCGTCCCTCCAGGTAATTCTTGCGCCAACATTTTTTATATATTCCACAAAAAATCCTCGTAAATTTCCAGGTCATTCCGAGAACTTTTATTTCTGCGCAAAAACAACACCATGGCAATTCTGGTGAAAACAACGTTAGTCCGGGTTAGTTCCATTCAAATCATGCAAATTAGAGTCCAAAACAAGGGCAAAAGAGTTTGGAAAAGTAGATACGATGGAGACGTATCAACTCCCCCAAGCTTAAAGCCTTGCTTGTCCTCAAGCAATTCAGTCGACAAACTGAAAAAGACAAAAGAAAAACTTTTTTGAACTCTGTTTGGTCTTGTTGTTGTAATTATGTCTAACTCATATTCAGATTTTCAGCAAGATCATAAGCTAACCACATAAGAATGGCATTTAGGTCTCAAGATGTACTCATATCAATGGCCAAATCAACTAGCGAGCAATAATAATAAGTTTCAAACGTCAACACTTCAATCAAAACAATCATGAAGCAATATGAACAGGTGGTATCTCACTAGCTCTTTCTGAGACCGCAAAACATAAATGCAGAGCACCTTCAAAGATCAAGGGCTGACTGAACATTGTAATTCATGGCAAAAAAGATCCAGTCACAGTCATACTCAATATCAATTAATAGAAAAGCATAAAAATGACGGAGGTGCTCTCTAATTGGTGTTTTTTGAAAGAAGAGGATGACTCAACAGAAACATAAATAGACAGGCCCTTCGCAGAGGGAAGCATTGATTTGCAGAGGTGCCAGAGCTCAAGCTTTTAAGACAGAGATAAATAATTTTGGGTGGCATGCTTTCATTGTCAACGTGATGACCAAGAGTTTTCACCATCTTCCATGCTACACATACTATAGGCGATTCCCAAACAGAAAAGTAAAGTTTTGACTCCCCCACCACCGATCAATCACACTCCACGACTAGCCGAATCCTCGGGTGCCGTCCATACCAACAACAATCCAGGGGGAGTTTTGTTTGCAATTATCTTTTCGATTTGAGCATGGAACTGGGCATTCCAATTACGGGCCCCTTTCTCGTGAGTGATAGTGAATAAACACGTATCGAGGATAACACGCCTAGCATGGAAGATACTGATCGCCCCTTGTCACCACATGAGCGGTTCAGGCATGCAAAACAGATTATTATTTGAAGGTTTAGAGAGTGGCACATGCAAATTTACTTGGAACGGCAGGTAGATACCGCATATAGGTAGGTATGGTGGACTCATATGGAACAACTTTGGGTTTATGGAAGTGGATGCACAAGCAGTATTCCCGCTTAGTACAAGTGAAGGCTAGCAAAAGACTGGGAAGCGACCAACTAGAGAGCGACAACAGTCATCAAAATGCATTGAAATTAAGCAACATTGAGTGCAAGCATGAGTAGGACATAAATCACCATAAGCATGAATATCATAGAGGTTATGTTGATTTTGTTTCAACTACATGCGTAAACATGTGCCAAGTCAAGCCACTTGAATCATTCAAAGGAGGATGCCATCCTATCATACTACATCATAATCATCTTGAAATTCATGTTGGCATCTAAGACAAACCATTATAAGCTCCTAGCTAATTAAGCATGGCATCAGAAACTATGATCTCTAAGTTGTCATTGCAAACATGTTTCTCTCATAACAAAGCTAAATTAGGAATGATGAGCTAGTCATATTTACAAAAACAAATAGATCGAGTTCATACCATCTTTTCTAGGCTCAGTCACTTCATCATATATCGTCATTATTGCCTTTCACTTGCACGACCGAATGATGTGAATAATAATGAGAGTGTTCGTGCATTGGACTAAGCTGGAATCTACAAGCAAACTCAAAGGAGAAGGCAAAGTAATATGACTCTTTGACGAATAAACAGATATGCATGTGAGAGCCACTAAACATTTAATCATGGTCTTCTACCTTGACCCAAAGAAAAAGAAAACTATTTACATGGGAAAGCTCCCAACAAGCAAAAGAAGAACGGGAAATCTTTTTGGGTTTTCTTTTTAAACACTACTAAGCAAGCTGGAAAGCAAACTTACAACTAATTTTTTATTGTTTTTCTCAATCTAAACAAACACACGAGAAGAAAGCAAGAAAAAGAAATAAACTAGCATGGATGATACAATGGCAAGGTGTGAACACCGACTATCAAAGTGAAAGCGTGAGCATGAATATAAAGTCGGTGAGAAACACGTACTCCCCCAAGCTTAGTCTTTTGGCCTAAGTTGGTCTACTCCCAAGGAGGGAAGTAACCGTCTGCGGGGTACTCCAGAGTGGACTGAGGGTGCCACTGCTGGGTGAGCTCCTCTGGCTCCCACTGATAAACTGGCGTCTCGTACTCGACTGGTAGCTCGGGCACGGGCGCCTGTGGTAGCGCTATGCCCCAATATGCGTAGATTTCCGAGGGCATAATAATGTACCTGCCTAGATGAAGATTGAACAAAGAAGGAGCAGGCAAAGTAATAGTCTCACGAGTACCCTAGCTAAATACGAGGTTATAAATCATCCTCTTATTTATATCTTTATCAAGAAAGTCATGGTGAACCATGCTATCATAATCTAGATATCTCTCAGGAATAAGCATCTCTTCTTCCTCGTACAGTCTAATAGGTATCTCAAAATGTTTAGCAAGACGGGTAGCATAGATACCTTCATAAACAGCGCCTTTAGTACGGTTCGTGTTCAACCGTTGAGCCACTATAGCGCCCAAGCTATAAGTTTTATCATTATAAAGAGCTTCGCGCAATACCACAAGATCTGGGGAGCTAAGAGCCCGAGCTTTCCCACGGCCAATCAAACATTTTCCCACGAATAATGAGAGATACCAAAGCACGGGAAAATGTACACTAGGAACCCTAGCGCAAGACACTCCTCTCTCCTCTCCTACAGCAATAATATCAATGAAAGCCTCCAAGTCCCGTGGACGAGGTTCATGAATATCCCCAACATAAGGTAATTTGCAAACATTGCAAAAATCCTGAAGTGACATGCGCTGGGGGATATCATATAACTTGAACTCAACCATACACTACTGGAATCTAGTTCTTTGCCGTCAGCCTTGTCTTTGCCGTCTGCTGGCTGATGGCAAAGAAGCTCTTTGCTGTCAGTTGGCACAAGGCGGACGACAAAGGGCTGACTCATGGCAAAAATAGTATTTGCCATGTGTCGGGCCTTTGCCGTCTGCCAGCGGACGGCAAAGGGACCAAGGGCAGACGACAAAGAGCACGGGTGGGTCCCATGCCTGACGTGTCCGACGGAAGGCTAACTTTGCCATGGGTGAGCCTTTGCCGTCTGCCGTGGGGCCCTTTGCCGTCGGGGGGCGGACGACAAAGGGGTCGACCGTGTAATGGCCGTCTTCTCCCCCTCGCGCTCACTGTCTGTCTCCCCCCCGGCCCCACAGTATTGTCTCTCTCTCCCCCTCGCGCTCACTGTCACTCATCGCCGCCGCCGCCCCGCCTCGCTCCCACCGGCGACCCCCTCCCCGCGGCGCTCCCCTCCCCACGGCGACCCCCTCCCCGCGGCCACCCCGGCCCCTCCCCGCGGCCACCCCCTCCCCGCGGCCACACCCCTCCCTATGGCGACCCCTCCCTGCGGCCACCCCCTCCCCGCGGCCACACCCCTCCCGGCGACCCCTCCCTGCGGCCACCCCCTCCCCGCGGACACACCCCTCCCGGCGGCCACACCCCTCCCTGCGGCCACCCCCTCCCCGCGGCCACACCCCTCCCGCGACAACTTCCCTGGTGAGTTCATTTTCTTTCTTTTTTTCTTCTTTTTTCATTTCAGTGCATGTGTTAGTTTAGGTTACTCTAAGTGTTAATTAGGTTAATGTTAGTTTAGGTTAATTAGGTTACTATTAGTTTAATGTTAATTATGTTATTCTTAGTTTAGGATAATTAGGTTACTATTAGTTTAGTGTTAATTAGGTTACTGTTAGAAGAGGAGAAGGAGGAGGAGAAAGAAGAAGAAGAAGAAGAAGAAGAAGAAGAAGAAGAAGAAGAAGAAGAAGAAGAAGAGGAAGAGGAAGAGGAAGAGGAGAGAAAAGAAGAAGAAGAAGAAGAAGAAGAAGAAGAAGAAGAAGAAGAAGAAGAGAGGAGGAGGAGGAGAAAGAAGAAGAAGAAGAAGAAGAAGAAGAAGAAGAAGAAGAAGAAGAAGAAGAAGAAGAAGAAGAGAGAGGAGAAGAAGAAAGAAAAGGACCCCGACCCCCGAACCCCCGCCCACGAGCCCCGACGCCCAACGCCACCAACCCCCGAGGCCCGACGCCACCAACCCCGGACCCTCGACCCCCGACCCCCGACGCCACTGACACCCGATTCCCGACCCCCGACACCCGACACCACTGACCCCCGACACCCGACTCCCGACCCCCGACGCCCGACGCCACCAACCCTCGACGACCGACGCCACCAACCCCCGACCCTCGACCCTCGACCCCCGACGCCACTGACACCTGACTCCCGACCCCCGACCCCCGACGCCTGACACCACTGACCCCCGACCCCAACTCCCAACGCCCGACACCACCGACCCCCGACCCCCGACCGCGACCCCCGACTCCCGACCCCCGACGCCCGACACCACTGACCCCCGACCCCCGACCCCCGACGCCACTGACCCTCGACCCCCGACCCCCGACGCCACTAACCCCCAACCCCGGGCCCCCGACACCTCTTTGGCCTCTTGTTGATCGAAAAGACCCCAACCCCTGACGCTAGTGACCCTCGACCCCCGACGACACTGACCCCCGACCATCGACGCATTTAACCCGACTCCGGACCACAGACACCCGACACCACCGACCCTCGATGACACTGACTCCCGACGCCACTAAGCCCCGACCCCGACACCTCTTCTGCCTTCTTTTGAACGAGAAGGTGCTTTTCGGCCTTCCAGAGGCCCACGAGGTCATAGTTTTGTAAATTATGAGTTAGGTCACATATTTTCCGATTATGTTAATTATAAAAACATCGTATTTGTGTTGATCATGTGAATTTCAATGTGCAGTTGTTCGACGACCTCCACGTGCGTTGGACGAGCTCCGCCCTTGCGTTTGTTGGTGAGCACAAATGACTTCTCCTCCTACCCCCTTAATTTGCTCTGTCCCGGTCTTCGTGCCGATGAAACTTGCTAGCTATAGGTTTCTTCAATCATGAGTATGCGTGACCAGTATGCGTCTCCCGTTCGAAAGGGCAACATCTATAAATATGCATTTCTTTGCATATTTATAACCGCCATCCTTTTGAATTGTCCAACATTATCCATGGACAGCCCGAGTATGTGTAGATTGGGTTGTTTTCCCGTATGCTGTGCTCCGGATCTGATGCGGAATTTTGTCAGTGCCTCCCCTGTTGTTCTCCGGGTACACATCCTCTCTGCTTATTGCCGAGACGTGTATCAGGAGAACAGCGGGGAGGTGCTGCCGAAATTCTGCGTCGCATCTGGAGCAGAGCATGGGAAAACGAACCCAGTCTACACATACTCGGGTGGGATTAGGACCTATCTTTACCTATTAGCGTGTAGGTTGCATGGACGTAATAAAACTGAAAAACTTGATTAGCATATGAATATAGATGATGAATTATATATTTATTTCTTGTGCCCCCATAGGTAGCTAGGCAACATGAGTGATCGTGCTTGGATGTACACTGGTCACCCTAGTCAGAAAGACATGACCCATGAATGGTTAATAAAAACCAGGGGGTTTGTGAGAGCCGCATTTGCAAATGGCCAGCAAAACACATGGTGCCCCTGTCCCAACTGCGACAACTGGAAAAAGCAGACAGAGTTTGAAATGGGTAAACACCTGCAGAAGTGGGTTTTTACGCCTAATTATACGGTGTGGACTTTTCATGGTGAGTCTGACCAACATGCCAGAGCTGAGGTGATTCGTCGATGCTCCGACGAGCATGGTACCGGGATTGAAGACATGGTGCAAGACTTTGATGATGCTCGGGATTCAGACGATGAGATGGAGGAATCTGCAAAGGCCTTCTATGAAATGTTGGAGTCTTCAAAACGTCATCTCCACGAGCAGACTGAGCTTTGTCAGCTGGATGCCATCGCGCAAGTAATGGCTCTGAAGGCTCAATTCAACCTAGGCAGAGAATGCTACGACGCGATGATGACGATATTTGGACGCTTTCTACCCAAAGGCCATGTATTGCCTGCAAACCTGTACCGGTCAGAGAAAATCCTCCGTGTACTTAAGAAGCCCTATGATAAGATACATGCCTGTGAGAATGGATGTGCCTTATTTAGGCTTGAGTATGCGGCCTTGAACTATTGCCCCATTTGCAATTCTTCCAGGTATATTGTGGTAGACAACGACATGGGTGAGAAGAATCAGACCAAAATCCCTATTAGTGTTCTTCGGTATCTGCCAATCGTACCAAGACTTCAACGTCTTTTCATGGTCGAAGAGACGACCAGACAGATGACATGACACAAATTGGGCAAAAGAACCGAACTAGATGCGGATGGGAACAAGATGCTGGTACACACATCAGATGGTTTTGCGTGGAGGCACTTCGGTGCATTACATAAGGATAAATCGGAAGATCCAAGGCAACCTAGAGTTGCCATCAGCACGGATGGGTTCAATGTGTATGGTATGATAGCAGCACAATACAGTTGTTGGCCTGTATTTGTCATTCCACTAAATTTGCCACCCGGAGAGATTATGAAAAGAAAGAACATTTTCCGGACGTTGATAATTCCAGGGCCCAACTATCCGGGGAAGAATATGAATGTGTACATGCAGCCGCTTAATGATGAGTTGCAAGAAGCCTGGGATAATGGTATCAAGACCTACGACGCGGCTACCAAAACAAATTTCAAAATACATGTGTGGTACATGTACTCGACGCATGATTATCCGGCGTTTGCGCTATTCGCTGGCTGGTGTGTGCATGGAAGGTTCCCGTGCACCACATACAAGGCAACTCTTTAGTTCCGTTGGCTGCAGGCTGGTCGCAAGTATTCTTGCTTCGACATGCATAGACAATTCCTGGATCCTGACCATAAGTTCAGAAAAGACAAGAAGAATTTCATCAAAGGTAGAGTTGTCAAAAACACTGCACCAGCTGCGTTGACAGGCCAACAGACCCTTGATCAGTTAAACGCTCTCGAGCCTGATCCTTTGCGTCCAGGATACTTCAAAGGGTATAATACGGAACACGCCTGGACTCACAAGTCATGCTTATGGGATCTGCCTTACTTCAAAGACCTCCTTTGCCCACACAACATTGACGTGATGCACACTGAAAAGAATATTGCAGAGGTCATTTTTGGTACATTGTTCGGCATAGAGGGGAAGTCAAAAGATAATCCTAAGGCTAGAATCGACCTGGAGGTTCTATGTGATAGACCATTGCAAAACTTGCGACAACGGAAAGAAAAGCAAAGCATAGCGAAGCCAAAGGCATGGTTCAATCTTGAAAGGCCAGCTATGAGGGAAATGCTATTGTGGGTGAAAATGCGGTTGATGTTCCCCGATGGGTATGCTGCGAATCTAAAGAGGGGGGCGAGTCTTGAGAAATTGAAAATATTTGGGCTCAAGAGTCATGATTGGCACATATGGATTGAGTGGGTAATGCCGGTGATGTTGTGTGGCTTTATCCCTGAGGATGAATGGCTAGTACTGGCAGAGCTGAGTTATTTCTTCCGTTCACTTTGTGCGAAAGAACTATCGCCTGGTGTGCTAGATGAAGTGGAAGAGTTGGCGCCGGAGTTGATCTGCAAATTATAAAATATCTTTCCACCGGGCTTCTTTAATCCAATGCAACATTTGATTTTGCATCTCCCGACCGGGGCAAGAATGGGGGGGGCCGTTCAAAATCGATGGTGCTACTCAACTGAGAGGATGCAGAAGACGCTTCGAGCTAAGTGTAAAAATAAATGTAGAATTGAAGCATCGATGGCCGAGGCATTCATTACTGAGGAGGCGGCAAACTTCGTGACGGCACACTACGAAGCCAAAAATCATCATTTGCATAACCCGAAGCCTCGGTACAATGATGGCGATCGAAAAAAAGTTCGATCCAACCTCAGCCTATTCAAAGGTAAGCTCGCACCATTCGGTGCTTCGAAAGGGAAATCGTTGGATGTCGAAGAATGGCGGACCATTTCATTGTATATCTTCACCAACCTAACAGAAGTGCGGCCGTACATCGAGTAAGTTCTCGGTAATTTATTGTTCCGCAACTTCTAATTGCATTGAACTACTCTTATTCCCGGATATTTGATATAGTCGATACGTCGCCGAATTCTCGGATGGAGCGGTCATCGAAAAGGATTCCGTTGAAGAGTATGAGCTTCTCGCAAAGCATGGAGGCGACTGTCCCGGTTTCATCTCTTGGTTCAAACAAAGGGTAATTAATTACCATTACGGGCCCATTTGATTTCTTGGTCTAATTTGCGGCTAATGCATCCATTCTTTCGTATTAAACTTGTAGGCTCATGCAGAGTCTATGGACGGCGAGTTGAGACAAGTCGCTAATGGTTTTGACTATAAGGTCCGTTCATTTGACAAATACAATATCAACGGGTATCACTTTCGTACCTTTGGCAAAGAGCTATGTATGCCTGACCTAAAGTCTACAAATTGTTCTGTCTCTGCTATCGGTGAAGGAGACACCGAGTATTATGGAAGAGTTGAAGCAATTTATGAACTTCTATTCTATGGTGAAAACCCATCGACCGTCGTAGTCTTCAAATGTTATTGGTTTCAGCGGAGGGAGACTAGAAGGAATCATGAACATATAGGACTAGTCGAAATCAACCAAAACACCCACTTAGATGTTCCCGATGTCTATATGACGGCTCAATAGGCGACACAAGTTTTCTATCTACCGTGGGCCTGCCAAACTGATCCAAATCTCAAAGGTTGGGATGTCGTTTATGAAGTGCCACCACATTTTAGACCACCTACCCTCAATGAAGAGGATTACGAACCTCACATTAACCCAGACACATATGAAGGAGAATTCTTCCAAGAAACACGTATTTCCAAGAAACGTTTCAAGAACCGCTCTACTTCACCCCAGAACATTGAAGCAAACAGCGATAGTGAATCCGTCTTAACCCCTGAGCCCGAACAGGAAGAGCTGGAAGAAGAAGAGGTTACTGCTGCGGATGACCTGTCACTTCTTGACCGATTACATAATGGTGGCCTTCCACATGTTCTTCGTGATAGTGATGATGATGATGCATTTATTGATGACTAGTTGAATGCCCGTACGTTGTTTCAGGAGAACATAATAATATCGTTTTAGGTGTACTTTGTTAATGCATTATTTTAAGATCATTTTATTTCCCCTCACCGGAAAATGTTTCTCTCCCTGCTTCATCTTGTATCTCAATCCACTCCTTCGCTCGAACTTCGTTGTTGTCTTCTACTTCTTACCTAATTGAATTCTTGTGCGTTGACACAAATAATTGTATGAATATTTTATGTTTATCCAACAACACGACATCATGTTCTTTTCAAACACGACACTTTTTATGGATTGTGGTGATTAACAAATATCATCCACTTATTTCCTTGCATTCATATGAGTCCTTTATCACACTTTTCTTGGAGGAAGACAAAACAACATCTTTGCCCCGCTTATTTCTCCTCCAGCTACACTCTTTCCTTATGTCATTTCTGTAACATTATCGTCAAGTATGTCGTCTCGCTTTAACATCATTAAAGATATTTCAGATAATCTTGTAGAGCTTAGCTAACAAACTAAAGAGATCAGATAAATCTCAACCAAAAAATAACAATAGAACCTTGACAAAGATCAGACAAATCGATCCAAACCGTTTACACAGGTAGCAAACTGCACTGATTGATAGTATTCAGCATGGGGCCTCCAAATCCCATTCTTGGCAGCGTGATTTTTCTCCAACACAGCAAACCTGCAATGGAGTAGAGCTATGTAAGATGTTGTAAAGAGGAGATGTGCCTAAGACGATATGGTGCTCACAACATCTTATTTCAGTACCACCTTTATCTGAAAACTGCACATAAGTATTGTCCATTATATATGCAATTAGTATCACTACATCCAGTCGTCATCACTATATGGAATTGCACCATGAAAAAGGTTTCTGATCCATCTATGAGGTTGCACGTTCTCTGAATATCTAAACTTGCATTTTCTCTGGAGATGCACTACTTGTCATTAACCTACTGCACCTGGGTTGCAACTTCGACATCACCAGAAACCTTGTTCACTGGTGCAGCGGGCTATAGGTGACAAACGGGATGCTGCCCTGGGAATTGCAGCCACAAATAAGCAGCAGGTAAATGGGTGTATCTCTTTCACTTTGTACATAGAAAATTAGAAGAGTGGGGAGAGCAGAGTGACCGAGCTGATAGGAGGGCTTCAGTGGGCGTGAGAGGCACCACCGCCCCACGACCACAGGCCACCCATGGTCGCGCCCTCAGTTGTCGCTCCCACCGATAGCCGTCTTCCTTCCGCAACAACACCAGGTACAATCAGAAAAAGATTGAGAGATCAAAACCGAGTGAGAAATAGAAGGACAGAGATATAAACCGAGTGAATTGCAATTACTTTCAGGCTTCCATGGATTCTACTCACCTCCTTCGTCCGCAGCCGCACCACCAAGTCGGTCGTCGCCCTGTCTCCGATCTTGAGCCCCGTTCCTCATCGGTCGCCGCTCTATCTCTGATCTCGGGACCCGTCCCTCGTCGGCCTCCGCTCTATCTTCGATCTCGGGACCCATCCCTCATCGGCCCCTGCTCTGTTAGATTTGGGAACAGGAGGCAAGCCATATGGGCGGAGGTTGAGTCCAGGCAACTGCACCAGGGCTTCCAGCCTAAGGTAGTACACAACTTGGGGATGCGGCATCGCGTGGACCCGGGCTGCAGCGGCATGGGCGACGGATGTCGCCGCATTATGGCGGCTGCTCGGGGTGTGATTGGGTGATTTTGGGCTGTGGCTGCTCATATGGATGCGGCACAGATTGAGTGACCTACCCTAGCATCCGATGGAAGAGAAGTATGTCGTGGTGGTTTGGGGTTCGACTGCGGGAGGATGCAGATGAAGGACGATGGGTTGGGGGAGTCGAAAGACGTGGGGTGCTTTTTTAGGTCGTGCGTCGGGAACATCGAGTTATAGATAGCTAGCAATCGGGGAATGAGTGCATGGTCGATAGGAGGTCGATGTTGGAAATATGCCCTAGAGGCAATAATAAATTAGTTATTATTATATTTCTTTGTTCATGATAATCGTTTATTATCCATGCTATAACTGTATTGATTGGAAACACAATAATTGTGTGGATACATAGACAAAACACTGTCCCTAGTAAGCCTCTAGTTGACTAGCTCGTTGATCAAAGATGGCCAAGGTTTCCTGGCCATAGGCAAGTGTTGTTACTTGATAACGGGATCACATCATTAGGAGAATCATGTGATGGACTAGACCCAAACTAATAGACGTAGCATGTTGATCATGTCATTTTGTTGCTACTGTTTTCTGCGTGTCAAGTATTTGTTCCTATGACCATGAGATCATATAACTCACTGACACCGGAGGAATGCTTTGTGTGTATCAAACGTCGCAACGTAACTGGGTGACTATAAAGATGCTCTACAGGTATCTCCGAAGGTGTTAGTTGAGTTAGTATGGATCGAGACTGGGATTTGTCACTCCGTGTGACGGAGAGGTATCTCGGGGCCCACTCGGTAATACAACATCACACACAAGCCTTGCAAGCAATGTGACTTAGTGTAACTTGCGGGATCTTGTATTACGAAACGAGTAAAGAGACTTGCTGGTAAACGAGATTGAAATAGGTATGCGGATGCTGACGATCGAATCTCGGGCAAGTAACATACCGAAGGACAAAAGGAATGACATACGGGATTATATGAATCCTTGGCACTGAGGTTCAAATGATAAGATCTTCGTAGAATATGTAGGATCCAATATGGGCAGGTCCCACTATTGGATATTGACCGAGGAGTCTCTCGGGTCATGTCTACATAGTTCTCGAACCCGCAGGGTCTGCACACTTAAGGTTCGACGTTGTTTTATGCGTATTTGAGTTATATGGTTGGTTACCGAATGTTGTTCGGAGTCCCGGATGAGATCATGGACGTCAAGAGGGTTTCTGGATTGGTCCGGAAACGAAGATTGATATATAGGATGACCTCATTTGATTACCGGAAGGTTTTCGGAGTTACCGGGAATGTACCGGGAATGACGAATGGGTTCCGGGTGTTCATCGGGGGGGGGGAGGGCAACCCACCCCGGGGAAGCCCATAGGCCTTGGGGGTGCCGCACCAGCCCTTAGTGGAATGTTGTTTTATGCGCCATAGGAAGAAAATCAAAGAGAAAAAAAAGGAAGAGGTGGGAAAGGGAAGAAGGACTCCACCTTCCAAACCAAGTTGGATTCGGTTTGGAAGGGGAGACCTTCCCCCCTTGGCTCGGCCGACCCCCTTGGGGCTCCTTGAGACCCAAGGCAAGCCCCCCCCTCTCCCACTATATATACGGAGGTTTTAGGGCTGATTAGAGACGTTTTTCCACGGCAACCCGACCACATACCTCCACGGTTTTCCCTCTAGATTGCGTTTCTGTGGAGCTCGGGCCGAGCCCTGCTGAGATAAGATCACCACCAACCTCCGGAGCACCGTCACTCTGCCGGAGAACTCTTCTACCTCTCCGTCTCTCTTGCTGGATCAAGAAGGCCGAGATCATCGTCGAGCTGTACGTGTGCTGAACGCGGAGGTGCCGTCCGTTCGGCACTAGATCGTGGGACTGATCGCGGGACGGTTCGCGGGGCGGATCGAGGGACGTGAGGACGTTCCACTACATCAACAGCGTTCACTAACGCTTCTGCTGTACGGTCTACAAGGGTACGTAGATCACACATCCCCTCTCGTAGATGGACATCACCATGATAGGTCTTCGTGCGCGTAGGAAAATTTTTGTTTCCCATGCGACGTTCCCCAACAGTGGCATCATGAGCTAGGTTCATGCGTAGATGTCTTCTCGAGTAGAACTCAAAAGTTTTTGTGGGCGGTGATGTGCGTTTTGCTGCCCTCCTTAGTCTTTTCTTGATTCCGCGGTATTGTTGGATCGAAGCGGCTCGGACCGACATTACTCGTACGCTTACGAGAGACTGGTTTCATCGCTACGAGTAACTCCGTTGCTCAAAGATGACTGGCGGGTGTCAGTTTCTCCAACTTTAGTTGAATCGGAATTGACCGAGGAGGTCCTTGGTTGAGGTTAAATAGCAATTCATATATCTCCGTTGTGGTGTTTACGTAAGTAAGATGCGATCCTACTAGATACCCATGGTCACCACGTAAAACATGCAACAACAAAATTAGAGGACGTCTAACTTGTTTTTGCAGGGAATGCTTGTGATGTGATATGGCCAACGATGTGATGTGATATATTGGATGTATGCGATGATCATGTTGTAATAGTTAATATCGAGTTGCACGTCGATGGTACGGCAACCGGCAGGAGCCATAGGGTTGTCTTTAAATTAACGTTTGTGCTTGCAGATGCGTTTACTGTATTGCTAGGACGTAGCTTTAGTAGTAATAGCATGAGTAGCACGACAACCCCGATGGCGACACGTTGATGGAGATCATGATGATGGAGATCATGGTGTGACACCGGTGACAAGAAGATCGTGCCGGTGCTTTGGTGATGGAGATCAAGAAGCGCATGATGATGGCCATATCATGTCACTTATGAATTGCATGTGATGTTAATCCTTTTTGCACCTTATCTTGCTTAGAACGACGGTAGCATTATGAGGTGATCTCTCACTAAAATTTCAAGACGAAATTGTGTTCTCCCCGACTATGCACCGTTGCGACAGTTCTTCGTTTCGAGACACCACGTGATGATCGGGTGTGATAGACTCAACGTTCACATACAACGGGTGCAAAACAGTTGCACACGCAGAACACTCGGGTTAAGCTTGACGAGCCTAGCATGTGCAGACATGGCCTCGGAACACATGAGACCGAAAGGTCGAGCATGAATTGTATAGTTGATATGATTAGCATAGAGATGCTTACCACTGAAACTATTCTCGACTCACGTGATGATCGGACTTGAGATAGTGGATTTGGATCATGTACCACTCAAATGAATAGAGAGATGTACTTTTTGAGTGGGAGTTCTTAAGTAATATGATTAATTGAACTAATTATCTTGAACATAGTTTAATGATCTTTGCGAATTACGATGTAGCTTGCGCTATAGCTCTACTGTTTTTTATACGTTCCTAGAGAAAATTTAGTTGAAAATTGATAGTAGCAAACTTTGCAGACTGAGTCTGTAAAACCGAGGACTGTCCTCGTTGCTGCGCAGAAGGCTTATGTCCTTAATGCACCACTCGGTGTGCTGCACCTCGAGCGTCGTCTGTGGATGCTGTGAACATCCGACATACACGTTTCTGATGACTAGACGATAGTTCAGTGCAAAATACTTAATGGCTTAGAAGCAAGGCGCCAAAGATGTTTTGAAACGTCGCGGAACATAAATGATGTTCTAAAGAGATGAAATTTTGATTTCATGCTTGTGCCCTTGTTAAGAGGTACAAGACCTCCGACAAGATTCTTTGTCCACAAAGTTAAGGAGTAAAGCTCAATCGTTGAGTGTGTGCTCAGATTGTCTGAGTACGACAATCACTTGAATCAAGTGGGAGTTAATCTTCCAAATGAGATAGTGATGGTTCTCCAAAGTCACTGCCACCAAGCTGTGAGATCTTCGTGATGAACTATAACATATCAAGGATAGATACAATGATCCTTGAGCGATTCGCGATGTTTGACACTGCGAAAGTAGAAATCAAGAAGGAGCATCAATAGTTGATGGTTTGTAAAACCACTAAGTTTCAAGAAAGGCAAGGGCTAGAAGGGATACTTCGTGAAACAGCAAAACAGTTGCTGCACTAATGAAGAGACCCAAGATTAAACCCAAACCCGAGAACTAAAGTGCTTCTGTAATGAGGGGAACAGTCACTGAGGCGGAGCAACTCTAGATACTTGGTAGATAAGAAGGCTGGCAAAAGTCGAAAAAAGTATATTTGATATACATGATGTTGATGTGTACTTTACTAGTACTCCTAGTAGCATGAGGGTATTGGATACCGGTTCGGTTGCTAAGTGATTAGTAACATGAAATGAAAGCTACGGCATAAACGGAGACTGGCTAAAGGCGAGGTGACGATACGTGTTGGAAGTGTTTCTAAGGTTGATATGATCAAACGTCGCACGCTCCCTCTACCATCGGGATTGGTGTTAAACCTAAATAATTGTTATTTGGTGCTTGCGTTAAGCATGAACATGATTGGATCGTGTTTATTGCAATACGGTTATTCATTTAAAGAGAATAATGGTTACTCTATTTTCTTCAATAATCACCTTCAATGGTTTATTGAATCTCGATCGTAGTGTTACACATGTTCGTAATATTGGTGCCAAAAGATACGAGGTAATGATGATAGTACCACTTACTTGTGGCACTGCCGCTTGAGTCATGTTGGTATAAATTGCATGAAGAGGCTCCATGCTGATGGATCCTTATACTCACTTGATTTTGAATCACTAGTGACATGCAAATCATACCACATGAGCAAGGCCTTGTTTTCATTGAGATGAAATAAGATAGTAACTTGTTGGAAGTGATACATTTTGATGTATGCAGTCCAATGGGTGCTGAGGCACGCAGTGGATATCATTATGTTCTTACTTCAATGACGATTTGAGTAGATACTAGAGTATTTGCTTAATGAATCACAAGTCTGAAATATTGAAAAGTTCAATTCTGTTTCGGAGTGAAGTTCGTCGTAACAAGAGGATAAACTGTCTACGATATGATCATAGAAATGAATATCTGAGTTACGAGTTTTGGTACGCAGTTAAGACAATGTGGAAATTGTTTCGCAGTTCATGCCACCTAGAACATCATAGTGTGATGATGTGTGTGAACGTCATAGCCACACACTATTTGGTATGGTGCATGCTATGATGTCTCTTATCGAATTACCACTATCGTTTATGGGTTAAGCATTAGAGACAACCGCATTCACTTTAAATAGGGCACCACGTATTTCCGTTGAGATGACACAGTATAGACTAAGGTTTAGAGAAATCTAAACTGTCGTTTCTTGAAAGTTTGGGGTTTCGATACTTATGTGAAAAAGTTTCAGTCTGATAAGCTCGAACCCAAAGCGGATAAATGCATCTTCATAGGATATCCAAAACAGTTGGGTACATCTCCTATCCCAGATCCGAAAGCAAAGTGTTTGTTTCTAGAAACGGATCCTTTCTCGAGGAAAGGTTTCTCTCGAAAGAATTGAGTGGGAGGGTGGTAGAACTTGATGAGGTTATTGAACCATCACTTCGACCAGTGTGTAGCAGGGCGCAGGAAGTTGTTCCTGTGGCGCCTACACCAATTGAAGTGAAAGCTGATGATGGTGATCATCGAGCATCGGATCAAGTTACTACAAGCCTCGTAGGTTGACAAGGTCGCGTACTACTACAAAGTGGTACGGTAACCCTGTCTTGGAGGTCATGTTGTTGAGCAACAGTGAACCTACGAGTTATGGAGAAAGCAATGGTGGGCCCAGATTCTGACAAATGGCTGGAAGACATGAAATCCGAGAGAGGATCCATGTATGAAAACAAAGTGTAGACTTTGGAAGAACTACTTGATGGTCATAGGACTATTGAGTAAAGATGGATCTTTAAAAGGAAGACAGACGATGATAGTGATAATTCACTATTAAGAGAAGCTCGACTTGTCGCAAAGATGTTTCCGACAAGATCAAACAGTTGACTATGATGAGACTTTCTCACTTGTAGCGATGCTAAAAGTCTGTTAGAATTATGTTAGTAGTTGCTGCATTATTTATGAAATATTGCACATAGGATGTCAAAACATTGTTTCCTCGACGGTTCCCTTGAGCAAACATTGTATGTGATACAACCAGGAGGTTTTGTCGATCCTAAAGATACTAGCAAGTATGCAAGCTCCAGTGATCCTTCAATGGACTGGTGCAAGCATCTCGGAGTTGGAATATACACTTTGATGAGATGATCAAAGATTTTGGGTTTGTACAAAGTTTGTGAGAAACTTGTATTTCCAAAGAAGTGAGTGGGAGCACTATAGAATTTCTGATAAGTATATGTGGTTGACATATTGTGGATCAGAAGTAATATAGAATTTCTGTAAAGCATACAAGGTTGTTTGAAAGGAGTTTTCAAAGGAATACCTGGATTGAGCTACTTGAACGTTGAGCATCAAAAGATCTATGGAGATAGATCGAAAGCGCTTAATGGAAGTTTCAACAAGATGCATGCCTTGACAAGTTTTGAAGGAGTTCAAAATAGATCAGCAAAGAAGGAGTTCTTGGTTGCGTTGTAAGGTGTGAATTTGAGTAAGACTCAAAACCCGACAACGGCAGAATAAAGAGAATAGACGAAGGTCGTCTTCTATGCTTTAGCCGTAGACTCTAAAGTATGCCAGGCTGAGTACCGCACCTGATGTGTGCCTTGCAGCAAGTCTGTTGAGAGGTATAGAGAGTGATCCATGATTGAATCACTAGCATCGGTCAAAATTTATCCTTAGTAACTGATGGACTAAGGAATTTTTCTCGATTATGGAGGAGGTTAAAGAGTTCGTCGTAAAGGGTTACGTCGATGTAAGCTTTGACACTAATCCGAATAACTATGAGTAGTGAAACGGATTCGTATAGTAGAGTAGATATTTGGAGTATTTCCGAATAGCACATAGTAGCAACATCTATAAGATGACATAAAGATTTGTAAAGAACACACGGATCTGAAAATTTCAGAACCGTTGACTAAAACCTCTCTCATGAGCAAGACGTGATCAGACCCCATAACTATATGGGTGTTGGATTCGTTGGAATCACATGGTGATGTGAACTAGATTATTGACTCTAGTGCAAGTGGGAGACTGTTGGAAATATGCCCTAGAGGCAATAATAAATTAGTTATTATTATATTTCTTTGTTCACGATAATCGTTTATTATCCATGCTATAATTGTATTGATTGGAAACACAATACATGCAATAATAAACACTGTCCCTTGTAAGCCTCTAGTTGACTAGCTCGTTGATCAAAGATGGCCAAGGTTTCCTGGCCATAGGCAAGTGTTGTTACTTGATAACGGGACCACATCATTAGGAGAATCATGTGATGGACTAGACCCAAACTAATAGACGTAGCATGTTGATCGTGTCATTTTGTTGCTACTGTTTTCTGCGTGTCAAGTATTTGTTCCTATGACCATGAAATCATATAACTCACTGACACCGGAGGAATGCTTTGTGCGTATCAAACGTCGCAACGTAACTGGGTGACTATAAAGATGCTCTACAGGTATCTCCGAAGGTGTTAGTTGTGTTAGTTTTGATCGAGACTGGGATTTGTCACTCCGTGTGACGGAGAGGTATCTCGGGGCCCACTCGGTAATACAACATCACACACAAGCCTTGCAAGCAATGTGACTTAGTGTAAGTTGCGGGATCTTGTATTATGAAACGAGTAAAGAGACTTGCCGATAAACGAGATTGAAATAGGTATGCGGATGCTGACGATCGAATCTCGGGCAAGTAACATACCGAAGGACAAAGGGAATGACATTACGGATTTTATGAATCCTTGGCACTGAGGTTCAAACGATAAGATCTTCGTAGAATATGTAGGATCCAATATGGGCATCCAGGTCCCGCTATTGGATATTGACCGAGGAGTCTGTCGGGTCATGTCTACATAGTTCTCGAACCCGCAGGGTCTGCACACTTAAGGTTCGACGTTGTTTTATGCGTATTTGAGTTATATGGTTGGTTACCGAATGTTGTTCGGAGTCCCGGATGAGATCACAGACATCACGAGGGTTTCCGGAATGGTCCGGAAACGAAGATTGATCTATAGGATGACCTCATTTGATTACCAGAAGGTTTTCGGAGTTACCGGGAATGACGAATGGGTTCCGGGTGTTCACCGGGGGGGGGGGGGCAACCCACCCCGGGGAAGCCAATAGGCCTTGGGGATGGCGCAGCAGCCCTTAGTGGGCTGGTGGGACAGCCCAAGAAGGCCTTATGCGCCATAGGAAGAAAATCAAAGAGAAAAGAAAAAAAAGGAGGAGGTGGGAAAGGGAAGAAGGACTCCACCTTCCAAACCAAGTTGGATTCGGTTTGGAAGGGGAGACCTTCCCCCCTTGGCTCGGCCGATCCCCTTGGGGATCCTTGAGCCCCAAGGCAAGGCCCCCCTCTCCCACCTATATATATAGAGGTTTTAGGGCTGATTAGAGACGTTTTTCCACGTCAGCCCGACCACATACCTCCACGGTTTTTCCTCTAGATCGCGTTTCTGCGGAGCTCGGCCGGAGCCCTGCTGAGATAAGATCACCACCAACCTCCGGAGCGCCGTCACGCTGCCGGAGAACTCTTCTACCTCTCCGTCTGTCTTGCTGGATCAAGAAGGCCGAGATCATCGTCGAGTTGTACGTGTGCTGAACGCGGAGGTGCCGTCCGTTCGGCACTAGATCGTGGGACTGATCGCGGGACGGTTCGCGGGACTGTTCGCGGGGCGGATCGAGGGACGTGAGGAAGTTCCACTACATCAACCGTGTTCACTAACGCTTCTGCTGTACGGTCTACAAGGGTACGTAGATCACACATCCCCTCTCGTAGATGGACATCACCATGATAGGTCTTCGTGCGCGTAGGAATTTTTTTGTTTCCCATGCGACGTTCCCCAACAGTCGAACCATCGCGACGACGGTAGATCCCCCTTTAATAGTAGAGATATAAGAGGTTGGGGCACAACTCCTGATGCGTAAGTAATAAGACATACTAAAAGCCTCCGCATATCAACAACATACACCGTATCATTTTAGTTTTGACAATAACATGCCAATTTGGTCACATAAGACACCCGTGAGCTGTTGTAAGTTGTCAATTGGCATACATAACTTGCATGATATGGCACATAAATCATGTTGCACCTTGTATCTCAAACTAACTTCTTTTTGGAGCAAAAATCTAAAACTAACTTGCAATTACATATTTCTTTCCTTGTTAAAAGAAGACATTCTTCATAGTCCAGCTGCAAAAAACATGTGGAAATTAAGAAGGAATACAAAATATAGATGGTAAGATAACTTAAATCAATGTTAATAAACCAAAAAGAGAAACTACAAATAAATCACACAATGATAGTGAAATAAACATTACTACAAGTTTAGATACATCAAATTCACTTAGCTCATTGACAAATCATATTCCGGTAAGTACTAAACACCAAATTATTAGGCTGGCCTATCCGCGACGAAATATATTGGCCTAGTATCATGTTACTCCACATGACCAGTATAAAACTATGAACTGCTGACATGATGCTTTGGCACCAGTGTTGTCCTAATATCTTAGGAGATACGTACGGTTTGAATCAACACTTATGTTGCTAACAAGATGCTGCCATGCTGGCCAAGATTTATGGCCATGTGTTGGGAAGGTACAGATTGTTATAACCCGCACTAAGAACAGGTGGAAGAAGGTCCAGCAAGAATTATTGCCCAATGTCCTACATTGCTTCCTGAAATTGGCTAATTATCTGGGCGAATAGAGTTAACATAATCCTAACCCGGATTGGTACTCTCAAATCAATTCATCCCACGAGGCATGCCACCACAGTTAAGTTCTAGTCTAGTTACCGTTTTAAATATCCCAAAATAAGTTATTCTCCACTCTTAAGTCCCATTGAAAACTCAAATGATGAAAACTTTCCTTTTAGGGTCTCTAATGATGAACATAAATACACTGAGATAGCATGGAGATTAGGAAAAATGTACCACACACTCGAACCAACCCGCTGTAGCTGAGTTCAGTGGATCATACCAGCAAAAATCTTTGATGAGAAGCCACAAACACCACCGATGTGTAGATCGAGCAAGGATGACACCATCAACATCTCGCTCAAGGGTAAGCCATGTGCTCGTGCTCTGCATCTCTCGCTGCAAGTGTCCACATCTAAAGCTGTGTATGCTAACAACTCCTCTTTGTGCTTGAATCCACTGCTAGGACCATTTTTTCATGGGCAAACTGTTAGGCATGATCACGTCTCAAACTACAACATTTTAAGTTAAAAAAGAAAAATCCACAACAGCAGAGGGAGGAATCTGCAAGCACAATCCACAATTTGTCCAAGTCCAAGATAACTGTAATTTTTGACACAGCAGTACACTCTCTGCAATAGTATTAAATTTCTGCACATTCTCTCAAACATAAAGAATATAAATAAGGAGTTAGGAGGGAGATAGATGAAGTAATAAAAACCTATTAGGAAAATTTGGAAAAAATAACCAGTTCATGGTAGCTGAAAAATAAAGATGAAGGTAGCATGTACAAGGTAAACTGCATGTCTAACTTAAGAATTTCACCTATGTGGCGACCTGGCAAATGGAAACAGGACATGCTTCGCAGGTCCAATGGTAGGGCCTCTCAGATGTCCAAAGTTTTATGTATCCTTGTCCAATGGTAGGGAGAAGAATATGATATCGTGGTGGAGCTTGAACCAAAAGGCAGACGACAGTTCCTTCTCTGATGTATCTTCCTTCATATCCATTCGATTGAACATGTATGTTCGAAAGCTGAAAAGAAGATATTTATAAATGTGCACATTGGCACATATCCATTCCACTTAACATACGGACTCCATATCTACAAAAAAGATAGTACTATATTACAAAGAATTATGGTCTTCTTCTGGTCTCAATATCTAGAATCTCATGTTGGATACATTTTATTAATTATGTTCAATTTCACATCTAAGCAGAAGAAAGTTAATTCACATAGTTGTGATGGCTCTAAACCTAGCTGCCACTGGTGGACGAGATTCTTTAAACCTACATTGTCTAAATTTTTATTTCCTCCCCATATCATTTGCATCCAAAGAATTCTTAAGAAAAATACCAGCAAGCTCTAACGACGTACTCATGCTCCGCATCCCTTGCAGTAAGCGTTCATGTCCACATCCATGGACGCGACACTCACGTGGTCGTCGGTGTTAGAATAAACCTCTAGGTCTTCTTTTACATGGGCTTGTTCACAATCCACAATCTGTACATATCCATGATAAAACATTCTCTAAAAATTATTCTACACATTAGCTTAAAATTCTGCACAATAACTCAAAACTTTGGTGCAGCAGTACACTCTCCACAATAGCATTAAATTTTTGCACATTCTCTGGAAGACAAAGAAAGCGAAGAAGGGTTGGGAGGGAGATAGATGTCACGCTCGATACCTTTTAGCTATAGAGCAGAGCTTGAACAAAAGGGAGATGTATGCGGAGGGTCGAGCTCAGGGTGGGGCTTGAAGATGGGGATGTCGAAGGTAGAGGGCGGCGCTAGAACAGGTCATTCTCCATAACCATCCGCCTACACGTCTGTCCCATGCTTCCAGCCCGCACACGCAACAATGGAAGCTCCAGTTCCTGCCCGCAAGTGGTGGAGAAGAGCGTCGGACAGTGGCAAATAGGTCATCATGCAAAAGAGAGAGTGGGAGTGGGAAGGGCCGCGCCATCCACAACCAGAGCCGCGCCGTCCGCAACCAGGACCGCTGTCACTGTGAGGACGATGCAGAGCCTTGTGTGACCAACCCATGGCTCTTGACGGCAGATCGAGATCTGTTCCCGCGAAATATTCATAGTTGTAATTAAAACTCAAAAGCATAGCATTTAGGATATCTATTCTCATCGTGGACATTAAGAGCAACCTGAATAACACAGGCAACTTGTAGGCTGCCCCTACATGCTCGGTTTATACATACCTTCATTGTTGCTCTACTTCTCTTTGGATTTTTTTGGAGTCCTTGTGTTGAGAGCAAGCACATGATGCAAATAGCTGGCATACCATGACGACATGAGCACCAACCTGGTCAACTTCATGAAACAACAATCCAACTTAGTTACTACTAACGATCACATCTGCAGGAGGAAGACGCACATGACAAAAGGATCCAACTTTGAGGAGAAGAATAGATCACTAAACAAATTGAACGACCTCTACCTCATTGATCTTGCATGTCTCCAGGTTTGAGGTCACGAGACCTAATCCGGGAATAAGGCCTGCAATTCCAAACACACAAGAAGATTAAAACACCGAGAGCAAAAAATTGAGCATCACGAATACAAACCAAGGAGAACTCAACACCGAGACACAAAATTAGGCATCAGGACAGGAAGTATGCTTACATCAATCAGTTTATGCAGGTAGCGCGGAAGCTTCGCCAGCGTGGTGGCCGCGTGCAACGGATGGCAACGATGACCTCAATCGTTTTCTCTTTGGTAAAGCCTGGTGAAAAAACACATCTTCCACTCACGGCAAAGGAGATAGAGAGAGAGAGAGGAGCTCATCACCAACCATGGTCTCGCCGCTGCATCTAGTACCTTCCATGACGCTGTCTGGAGGATGATGGCCCATACACCCGTCAGAATCGTCTCCCAGTCTCGCAGCCGTGGGTTCAAATAGCAGCGGCCGATGGAGGCATGGAATTGAGCGGCGGTGGTGGCTAGTGGAGACGTGAGATCAAGCAGATGCCCCGGCCATGGCCAAGGCCTCCTGCACCATCGAATCACACCGCCGGCTGTGACGCCAGGCCTGGGCCACCAGACATCGGTGCCCACACCTCGATCGACCTCTCCTGGTGTGGCCCATCTCGACGAGATGTGGCCGTGGCAGATCTGGCGACCACCCCGCTGACTTGCTCGACTCGATCTGGGGCCTCCCCGCTCTAAGGAAAAAAGGTGAGTGGAGGCGGCGCCGGTGGAGGAGAGGGAGGAGCTCTAGGTGGGGGAGAGGGAAGAGGGTGGTTGTGCAGAGGAGGAATTGATCGGAGATTGTGGGTGTGCGCCACCAGATGCAGGTGATCGAGACGAAAGGCAGAGGTCGTGGAGGGGCAAAGAACGTGTCGGTTTTTTCGTATGGATTTTTTTGGGTGAAGGAGGCTGGTTTTTGGAGGGATTGAAGGATTAAGAAATCGTTGCGAGGACGTGGGTGAGAGGAGCTAACGATAAAAGGGAAGGTTGAACCATCGCTCTGGTCGAACCATCATGACGTTCGATCCTGCTTTAATAGTAGAGATAGTGATGATCATGATGCATTTATTGACCCCGAAGCATATATAGACGAGCACGATTGTTATTAGTTCATGTGAGGTATTCAACTATTATACTATATATAAATTTTGAGTTCATGTTAGGTATTCAATTTTTATTAGTCATGTTGGTATTTATGACGATGATACACTTAAATTATATACATTTTATTAGTCCTGTTGGTATTTATGTTGTAGTAATTTCATTTACTCTTTGTCATGACACGTGTTGAAAGATGGTGGGAAAGGGTCGAAAGCACTCCGCGGCTCCTTCTTCGTCGGCGGGTGATGGGATGGGTACTTCCATTCCTGCCTTGCCTCTTCAGAGAGTGTTGCTCTCTACTATGCAAGGAGCGCCCCCCGTGAGAGGAGGTCGACCCCCCGCGAAGCCGAGAGGCACTAAAGGTACACGTTGTATTCATGTTGGTATTTATGTTGTACTCATGTTGTATGCATATTGGTATTTATATACAGTTTATTACTCATGTTGGTATTTATGTTGTACTAAAGGTACACGTGGCCGCGGGAGAGGTAGGGCGGTGGCTGCCACGCCTTCTGAGGTGGCGGCTACACGGTCTCCGCCACCACCCCAAGTTGATTCACCTGAGCACGGGACTTCTAGGGTGGATTCGTCTAAGGTGGAGGCTACACGGTCTTCGGTTCACGAGCCTCGGGTCGACGAGCCTTCGACCCACGAGACTCGTGTCCCAGAGGCTTCCTTCCAGGCGACTCCGGAGCAAAGCAGGGATGAGGGTACGTCCCAAGAGACCCAGTGGGATGCTGGTAGCGACGAGGAGCTGGGTGAGGGGGCTACCGTCTACCAGCGTGGTAGTTCAGGGCTCCCGCTCGTGCCAGGGACCCCCGAGCAGAGGTGGTCGATTAGGCCAAATGGGGACAAGTGAGTTAATTTACTCTTATTTAACCTTTTGCCTTCGCGTTTTCTCAAATATCTAATGTTTTGGCTTTAATTTGTCATACTGTAGGGGTTGGATTGTTGCCAAGGGTGTCCGCAAGCCCAACAGCGTCCTTGGTGTTCTTTGCCATAAAAACTTCCCAGGGTTTGTTACGTTGCCCGGTCGGGAGCGAGAGGTAGGAATGACCTGGGAGCACTACTTGGGTGCCCCGGCCCTGCCGGAGGTGGAGATCGATGGTGTTTTGTGCGACACGAGGGCGGACATGGTGATCCGAAAGTTCTGGGTAATTTCTCCTTCGCACAATTATAAATCAACCATAGCTATTTATTGTACTAATCGGTGTTGTCTCGTTTGCAGACCTACTACAGGTGTGAGGAGGGATACGAGGAGGACGCGGCAAAGGTTATCGAAACCGAATGTCGCCGCCTACTTCAAAACTTTCGGCACGAGGCTCGGGTGCAGGCTGTTCGAGACTACTATGCCACACAGCGTATTAGGCTTGACAAGGCGAAGTGCCGTGATGCTAAGATGGAGAAGGAGCATTACATGAAGGTAATTACATATTATTAAGGCTCTGTAGTTAGTTTCCTTGATTTGGTTCTTACGCGCTCAAATTTCTCTTTATTAACTTAGGTGCCCCCGAGATGGTGTGTGGATAAGATGGATTGTTGGGAGGCCTTGGTGGATCAGTGGTTCTCCGAAACGTGGGAGGCCAGCCACAACAACGCCAAGGAGAGGCGTGGCAAAATGGTTGGCGTGCCACACCATCAAGGGAGCGTCAACTTAATCCAATTTGGCGAGAACTGGGTATGTGGTTTGCTTCATGCCTCGTGCAATTCATTCTTAATGCTATCTTGAGCCCTTTACTAATACAATTTTCCTCTCTCTCTCTCTTTTAGGCGCGTCACAATAAGACGGAGGCGCCACCGATGTACGACCTGTATGCGATGGCCCATACTGCCTCGTACAAGAAGGTCAAGGCATTCTCCGAGTATGACCTCGAGCATCCATAAAACTTCACCAACATCTCCTCCCACCACAAGCTTGTGAAGTACAAAGATCACGGGAAGGCGAGGAAAGGGGAGGACTTTAACCCGAGCGAGGGGCCTATTGATCCAGAGCTGGTGATGATAGCTGGCAACGGGAGGCCCCATGGATCGATCGCCATTGGAGATGGCCTTATACGTTGTCCTAGCACTCTCCGGCAGATAAAGGCACGCCAAACGAGCTCTTGTCCAGAGATAACACGTCGTCCACGGCCAGTCGAGCTCGCCATCGAGGTTAGTTTAATGGACTCAACTATCTTTCCGCATTATGTTGTGCATTGGAACCAATATGATTACATTGCTAACAATGAGTTGTGTTGCAGGCTGCTATTCAGAAAGAGAGAGAGGCAATGCAGGCGGCTATGGAAGAGAAGGATAAGGAAATTAAGGAGCTGGAGGAGAGGACGACTGCATTGGTGGAGGCGGAGAGGGCACAGAATGATGCGTCTAACAGGGCCATATACGAGCTCTTCGTGGTAAGTTTCTTCTTCATGTTATTTCAAATATTGCATTTGAATGTCCGTTTCATTAATAAATAAAAAGTTTGACTTGTCGAAACCAAATGTACAGTCTATGTGCGAGAAGAACGGCCAAGTGCCTCCGCCGATGCCAGTCATTAACGTGGCGGGGACGGTGAGTTTCATTTCAGTGCAGTGATCTTACGAGTGTCCTCATGCTAACTAAACATTGCAAACATTGTTTGGTGCGGAATATCTCCTGAAACGCATCGCACGACCCTTCTACAGTCGAGCCTTCTCCACGGCAGCCTTCTCGAGGTGAGACAAGCCAGAGCCACCGTGCTTCACCGCTGTGATGACGATAATGGTATGTTATTTCTAGTGTTTTAATAAAAAATAGCTAGACTTCCATCTAAATGACATAATTAGCTTAGTTAGATCCAAGAAAGGCTAAATTGGCTAATTATCCTACGTAGGTGCAAGATGACCTATTCCCCTAACTTAGGTATTAAATGGCCTATAATTAGCCTAGCTAGATCCACAATGGCTTAATAAGCATAGTTTGCTCCGGAATGACCTATTTTACCCAAGTTAGTTCCAAAACGACGTATAGTTAGCTAGGGTTCCACCTAGATGACATAATTAGCTTAGTTAGCTCCTAAATGATCTATTTAATAAAACATGACCTATACGTAGCTAATTATCCTCGAAATGACATAGTTAGCTCCAAAAAGGCATTCTAAGCCAATTTAGCCTGAAGAAGGGGACAAGAGGAGAAGAAACATGAAAAATTAAAGGAAGGAAGAAGAAGAAGAGGAGAAGAAGAAGAAGGAGAGGGAGGAGGATAAGAAGAAGGAGAAGAAGGAGGAGGAGAAGGAGAAGGAGCTCCTCCTTCTCCTTCTTCTTCCTCCTTCTCCTTCTTCTTCATTTCTTCTTCTTCTCCTCTTCCTTCTCCTTCTCCTCCTCCTCCTCCTCCTCCTCCTTCTTTTACTTCTTCTTCTCTTTCTCTTCTTCTACATAGCTTAGACTCATCCAAGAAAGGCTAAATTGGCTAATTATCCTACGAAATGACATAATTAGCTTAGTTAGCTCCAAAATGACCTATTTGATAAAAAATGACCTACAGTTAGCTAAGTTCTCTCCTAAATGACAGAATAAGGCTTACGTAGCTGCAAGCTGACCTATTCCCCCTACCTTAGGTATTAAATGGCCTATAATTAGCCTAGCTAGATCCAAAATGGCTTAATAAGCATAGTTTGCTCCGGAATGACTTATTTTACCCAAGTTAGCTCCGAAACGACGTATAGTTAGCTAGGGTTCCACCTAGATGACATAATTAGCTTAGTTAGCTCCTAAATGGTCTATTTAATAAAACATGACCTATACTTTGCTAATTATCCTCGAAATGACATAATTAGCTCCAAAAAGGCATTCTTAGCCAATTTAGCCCGAAGAAGGGGACAAGAGGAGAAGAAAGAGGAAAAATGAAAGGAAGGAAGAAGAAGAAGAGAAGAAGAAGAAGGAGAAGGAGGAGGATAAGAAGAAGGAAAGAAGGAGGAGAAGAAGGAGAAGGAGCTCCTCCTTCTCCTTCTCCTTCTTCTTTTCTTCTTTTCTTCTTCTTCTCCTCTTCCTTCTCCTCCTCCTCCTCCTCCTCCTCCTCCTCCTCCTTCTTTTACTTCTTCTTCTCTTTCTCTTTTTCTACGTAGCTTAGACTCATCTAAGAAAGGCTAAATTGGCTAATTATCCTACGAAAAGACATAATTAGCTTAGTTAGCTCCAAAATGACCTATTTAATAAAAAATGACCTATAGTTAGCTAAGTTCTCTCCTAAATGACATAATAAGGCTTAAGTAGCTGCAAGATGACCTATTCCCTAACCTAGGTATTAAATGGCCTATATTTAGCCTAGCTAGATCCAAAATGGCTTAATAAGCATAGTTTGCTCCGGAATGACCTATTTTACCCAAGTTAGCTCCGAAACGACCTATAGTTAGCTAGGGTTCCACCTAGATGACATAATTAGCTTAGTTAGCTCCTAAATGGTCTATTTAATAAAACATGACCTATACTTAGCTAATTATCCTCGAAATGACATAATTAGCTCCAAAAAGGCATTCTTAGCCAATTTGGCCCGAAGAAGGGGACAAGAGGAGAAGAAAGAAGAAAAATGAAAGGAGGGAAGAAGAAGAAGAGGAGAAGAAGAAGAAGGAGAGGGAGGAGGATAAGAATAAGGAGAAGAAGGAGGAGAAGAAGGAGAAGGAGCTCCTCCTTCTCCTTCTTCTTCCTCCTTCTTCCTCCTTCTCCTTCTCCTTCTTCTTTTCTTCTTCTTCTCCTCTTCCTTCTCCTTCTACTCCTCCTCCTCCTCCTTATTTTACTTCTTCTTCTCTTTCTCTTCTTCTATGTAGCTTAGACTCATCCAAGAAAGGCTAAATTGGCTAATTATCCTACGAAATGACATAATTAGCTTAGTTAGCTCCAAAATGACCTATTTAATAAAAAATGACCTACAGTTAGCTAAGTTCTCTCCTAAATGACATAATAAGGCTTACGTAGCTGCAAGATGACCTATTCCCCCTAACTTAGGTATTAAATGGCCTATAATTAGCCTAGCTAGATCCAAAATGGCTTAATAAGCATAGTTTGCTCCGGAATGACCTATTTTACCCAAGTTAGCTAGGGTTCCACCTAGATGACATAATTAGCTTAGTTAGCTCCTAAATGGTCTATTTAATAAAACATGACCTATACTTAGCTAATTACCCTCGAAATGACATAATTAGCTCCAAAAAGGCATTCTTAGCCAATTTAGCCCGAAGAAGGGGACAAGAGGAGAAGAAAGAGGAAAAATGAAAGGAAGGAAGAAGAAGAAGAAGAGAAGAAGAAGAAGGGGAATGAGGAGGATAAGAAGAAGGAGAAGAAGGAGGAGAAGAAGGAGAAGGGGCTCCTCGTTCTCCTTCTTCTTCCTCCTTCTTCCTCCTTCTCCTTCTCCTTCTTCTTTTCTTGTTTTCTTCTTCTTCTCCTCTTCCTTCTCCTTCTCCTCCTCCTCGTTCTTTTACTTCTTCTTCTCTTTATCTTCTTCTACGTAGCTTAAACTCATCCAAGAAAGGCTAAATTGGCTAATTATCCTACGAAAAGACATAATTAGCTTAGTTAGCTCCGAAATGACCTATTTAATAAAAAATGACCTATAATTATCTATGTTCTCTCCTAAATGACATAATAAGGCTTACGTAGCTGCAAGATGACCTATTCCCCCTAACTTAGGCATTAAAAGGCCTATAATTAGCCTAACTAGATCCAAAATGGCTTAATAAGCATAGTTCGCTCCGGAATGACCTATTTTACCCAAGTTAGCTCCGAAACGACCTATAGTTAGCTAGGGTTCCACCTAGATGACATAATTAGCTTAGTTAGCTCCTAAATGGTCTATTTAATACAACATGACCTATACTTAGCTAATTATCCTCGAAATGACATAATTAGCTCCAAAAAGGCATTCTTAGCCCATTTTGCCCGAAGAAGGGGATAAGAGGAGAAGAAAGAGGAAAAATGAAAGGAAGGAAGAAGAAGAAGAGGAGAAGAAGAAGAAGGAGAGGGAGGAGGATAAGAAGAAGGAGAAGAAGAAGGAGAAGAAGGATAAGGAGCTCATCCTTCTCCTTCTTCCTCCTTCTCCTTCTTCTTTTCTTCTTCTTCTCCTCTTACTTCTCCTTCTCCTCCTCCTCCTCCTCCTCGTCCTCCTCCTCCTTCTTTTACTACTTCTTCTCTTTCTCTTCTTCTACGTAGCTTAGACTCATCCAAGAAAGGCTAAATTGGCTAATTATCCTATGAAATGACATAATTAGCTTAGTTAGCTCCAAAATGACCTATTTAATAAAAAATGACCTACAGTTAGCTAATTTCTCTCCTAAATGACATAATAAGGCTTACGTAGCTGCAAGATGACCTATTCTGCCTAATTTAGATATTAAATGGCCTATAATTAGCCTAGCTAGATCCAAAATGGCTTAATAAGCATAGTTTGCTCCGGAATTACCTATTTTACGCAAGTTAGCTCCGAAACGACGTATAGTTAGCTAGGGTTCCACCTAGATGACATAATTAGCTTAGTTAGCTCCTAAATGGTCTATTTAATAAAACATGACCTATACTTAGCTAATTATCCTCGAAATGACATAATTAGCTCCAAAAAGGCATTCTTAGCCAAATTAGCCCGAAGAAGGGGACAAGAGGATAAGAAAGAGGAAAAATGAAAGGAAGGAAGAAGAATAAGAAGAGAAGAAGAAGAGAAGAAGAAGAAGGAGAAGGAGGAGTCTTCCTCCTTCTTCCTCCTTCTCCTTCTCCTTCTTTTTTCTTCTTCTTCTCCTCGTCCTTCTCCTACTCCTCCTCCGCCTCCTCCTCCTCCTTCTTTTACTTCTTCTTCTCTTTCTCTTCTTATACGTAGCTTAGACTCATCCAAGAAAGGCTAAATTAGCTAATTATCCTACGAAATGACATAATTATCTTAGTTAGCTCCAAAATTACCTATTTAATAAAAAATGACCTACAGTTAGCTAAGTTCTCTCCTAAATGACATAATAAGGCTTACGTAGCTGCAAGATGACCTATTCCCCCTAACTTAGGTATTAAATGGCCTATAATTAGCCTAGCTAGATCCAAGATGGCTTAATAAGCATAGTTTGCTCCGGTATGACCTATTTTACCCAAGTTAGCTCCGAAACGACCTATAGTTAGCTAGGGTTCCACCTAGATGACATAATTAGCTTAGTTAGCTCCTAAATGGTCTATTTAATAAAACATGACCTATACTTAGCTAATTATCCTCGAAATGACATAATTAGCTCCAAAAAGGCATTCTTAGCCAATTTAGCCCGAAGAAGGGGACAAGAGGAGAAGAAAGAGGAAAAATGAAAGGAAGGAAGAAGAAGAAGAAGAGAATAAGAAGAGAAGAAGAAGAAGAAGGAGAAGGAGGAGGATAAGAAGAAGGAGAAGAGGAGAAGAAGGAGAAGGAGCTCCTCCTTCTCCTTCTCCTTCTTCTTTTCTTCTTCTTCTCCTTCTCATCCTGCTCCTCCTCCTCCTCCTTTTACTTATTCTTCTCTTTCTCTTCTTCTACGTAGCTTAGACTCATCCAAGAAAGGCTAAATTGGCTAATTATCCTATGAAATGACATAATTAGCTTAGTTAGCTCCAAAATGACCTATTTAATAAAAAATGACCTATAGTTAGCTAAGTTCTCTCCTAAATGACATAATAATGCTTACGTAGTTGCAAGATGACCTATTCCCCCTAACTTAGGTATTAAATGGCCTATAATTAGCCTAGCTAGATCCAAAATGGCTTAATAAGCATAGTTTGCTCCGGAATGACCTATTTTACCCAAGTTAGCTCCGAAACGACATATAGTTAGCTAGGGTTCCACCTAATGACATAATTAGCTTAGTTAGCTCCTAAATGGTTTATACTTAGCTAATTTCTCTCTGAAGTAACCTATATATACACTTCTTCATCTAGTATTATTCTTCTAACTTTCTTATTTGTCATTTTGCAGATTACCTTCACTTCACGGGAAGCTTGGATTATATTGATGGAATGCTTGAAGATGATTTCTTGTACCATGGCTTGTATTGAAACTATTATAGTATATGGATATATATGAAACTTTGTATGCATGTGGATGAAACTGGTGTAATATATGGTTTGGTACGGATGCAACTTGCATAATATGTATGCACTATGGATGAGAGTTATTTTAATATGGTTATGAGTACGGAAATAAATTTATTTATGTCAAATATATATATATATATATATATATATATATATATATATATACTGATTATTGTTAAAAATGCTGGATATAATAAAAAATAAATTAAAATGGGCAGATTCCCCTCTTTGCCGTCTGCCCCCACATGGCAAAGGGGTTTAGGCACACGGCAAAGGGGTGAATCAGCCCCCTCTCTCTCCCCTCTTTACTGTCTGCCCCCACATGGCAAAGGGGGGTGGGCCGACGGCAAAGGGGTGAATCAGCCCCCTCTCTCTCCCCTCTTTGTCGTCTGCCCCCACATGGCAAAGGGGGGGGCGGCAGACGGCAAAGTAGGACGCCTGCCGTTAACACTTAAACGGGGCCGTTGCAGTATATGTCGTCCCAGTTAATTTGCCGTCTGCCCCCTCATGGCAAAGATTCTTTGCCGTCCGCTATACAAAAGCAGACGGCAAAGAACCTCTTCACCGGATTTTTTTTACCGTCTAGTTTGCCGTCTGCTGACCGACGGCAAAGCCTTTGCGGTCCGTGGTTCCCCCCTTTGCCGTCCACCGTGGAAGACGGCAAATTTCTGAATTTCAATAGTGATAGGGGGTTCTTACTTGGATAGAAATTAAAGCTTTGCATGAAAATATTAGTGAGGAGGAGGTATTGTGGACACTTATCTTCAACAAATGCTGTAAGGCCTGCGTTCTCCACCAAGTAATAAAAATCCTCATAAAGACCGGCGGCATGTAAGAACACATCTCTTGGCCGTATCATGCATCAAAACTACCCGGGACCAACTAAAATTAACATGCAAAGCTCAAGAACAGGGTCACCAAGGCAGCAAAAATATGCAACGAATAAGGCACTAGAGCAAAAACTAGTTGGACCAATGGAGGAGTGGTTGGGTAACGGAGCATAAATTCAAAATTTTCCTACGCCATATTCAGATCTTCCTATGGAGAGACCAGCAATGAGAGAGGGGTGAGTGCATCTTCATACCTTTGAAGATCGCTAAGTGGAAGCGTTACTAGCACGCAGTTGATGGAGTCGTACTCGCGGCGATTCAGATCGCGGTGTGATTCCGATCTAGTGCCGAACCACGGCACCTCCGCGTTCAAAAAACGTGCAACCCGGTGACGTCTCCCGCACCTTGATCCAGCAAGGAGGAGGGAGAGGTTGGGGAAGATCTCCGGAAGCACGACGGCGTGGTGTCGATGGAGAGACGAGGTCTCCCGGCAGGGCTTCGCCAAGCACCGTGGGAGGAGGAGGAAGGTGGGAGCAGGGCTGCACCGAAGGAGAGAGGAAACGGTGTGTCAAAACAACCCCAAACCCCTCCATATATATAGGAGGAGGGGAGGGGGGTCCCACCCCTAGGGTTTCCCCCTAGGTGGTGCGACAGCCCCCCAGATGGGAGGTGCGGCGGCCAGGGCAGGGGGAGGGGGTGGTGCACCCCTTAGGTGGGCCTTAGGCCGACCAGCACCTAGGGTTCCCCCCCTCTCTACCTCATGCGACTTGGGCCCCCTTGTGGGTGGCGCACCAGCCCACTTTGGGCTGGTTGCCCACCACCTTTTGGCCCATGCTACCTCTTGGTGCTGGTGGCTATTGGAATTATGCCCTATAGGCAATAATAAGTATAGTTATTATTATAATTCCTGTGTCAAGATAATCGTTTATTATCCATGCTATAATTGTATTGAATGAAGACTTATATACATGTGTGGATACATAGACAAAACACTGTCCCTAGCAATCCTCTAGTTGGCTAGCCAGTTGATCAAAGATAGTCAGGGTCTTCTGACTATGTACAAGGTGTTGTTGCTTGATAACTAGATCACGTCATTAGGAGAATCACATGATGGACTAGACCCAAACCAATAGACGTAGCATGTTGATCGTGTCATTTTGTTGCTACTATTTTCTGTGTGTCAAGTATTTGTTCCTATGACCATGAGATCATATAACTCACTGACACCGAAGGAATGCTTTGTGTGTATCAAACGTTGCAACATAACTAGGTGACTATAAAGATGCTCTACAGGTATCTCCGAAGGTGTTCGTTGAGTTAGTATGGATCAAGACTGGGATTTGTCACTCCGTGTGACGGAGAGGTATCTTGGGGCCCACTCGGTAATACAACATCACACACAAGCCTTGCAAGCAATGTAACTTAGTGTAAGTTGCAGGATCTTGTATTACGGAACGAGTAAAGAGACTTGCCAGTAAACGAGATTGAAATAGGTATGCGGATACTGACGATCGAATCTCGGGCAAGTAACATACCGAAGGACAAAGGGAATGACATACGGGATTATATGAATCCTTGGCACTGAGGTTCAAACGATAAGATCTTCGTAGAATATGTAGGATCCAATATGGGCATCCAGGTTCCGCTGTTGGATATTGACCGAGGAGTCACTCGGGTCATGTCTACATAGTTCTCGAACCCGCACGGTCTGCACACTTAAGGTTCGACGTTGTTTTATGCGTATTTGAGTTATATGGTTGGTTATCGAATGTTGTTCGGAGTCCCAAATGAGATCACTGACGACAGAGGGTTTCCGGAATGGTTCGGAAACGAAGATTGATATATAGGATGACCTCATTTGATTACCGGAAGGTTTTCTGAGTTACCGGGAATGTACCGGGAATGACGAATGTTTCCGGATGTTCACCGGGGGGGGGGGCAGCCCACCCCGGGGAAGCCCATAGGCCTTGGGGGTGGCGCACCAGCCCTTGGTGGGCTGGTGGGACAGCCCAAGAAGGCCCTATGCGCCATAGATAGAAAATCAAAGAGAAAAGAAAAAAAAAGGGTGGGAAGGGAGAGAAGGACTCCACCTTCCAATCCTAGTTGGACTAGGATTGGAGGAGGACTCCTCCTCCCCTTGGTGCGCAGCCCTTGGGGCTCCTTGAGCCTCAAGGCAAGCCTCCCCTCCCTCCTCCTATATATATGGAGCTATTAGGGCTAATTTGAGACAACTTTTCCAAGGCAGCCCGACCACATACCTCCACGGTTTTACCTCTAGATCGCGTTTCTGCGGAGCTCGGGCGGAGCCCTGCTGAGATTAGATCACCACCAACCTCCGGAGCGCTGTCACGCTGCCGGAGAACTCATCTACCTCTCCGTCTCTCTGCTAGATCAAGAAGGCGGAGATCATCATCGAGCTATACGTGTGCTCAACGCGGAGGTGTCGTCCGTTCGGCACTAGATCGCGGGACGGTTCGTGGGACGGTTCGCGGGGCGGATCGAGGGACGTGAGGACGTTCCACTACATCAACCGCGTTCACTAACGCTTCTGCTGTGCGATCTACAAGGGTACGTAGATCGGAAATCCCCTCTCGTAGATGGACATCACCATGATAGGTCTTCGTGCGCGTAGGAAATTTTTTATTTCCCATGCGATGTTCCCCAACAGTGGCCCCTCCCGGTGGACCCCCGAGACCATTTCCGGTGGTCCCGGTACGCTACCGGTGACGCCCGAAACATTTCCGGTGTCCAAAACCATCCATCCTATATATCAGTCTTTACCTCCGGACCATTTCGGAGCTCCTCGTGACGTCCGAGATCTCATCAGGGACTCCGAAAAACTTTTGATAACCTCGTATAACATTTCCCTATAATCCTAGCGTCATCGAACCTTAAGTGTGTAGACCCTACGGGTTCGGGAAGCATGCAGACATGACCGAGATGCTCTCCGACCAATAACCATTAGCGGGATGTGGATACCCATGGTGGCTCCCACATGTTCCACGATGATCTCATCGGATGAACCACGATGTCAAGGATTCAATCAATCCCGTATACAATTCCCTTTGTGTGTCGGTATAGAACTTGCCCGAGATTCCATCGTCGGTATACCTATACCTTGTTCAATCTCGTTACCGGTAAGTCTCTTTACTCGTTCCGTAGGACGTCATCCTATGACTAACTCCTTAGTCACATTGAGCTCATGATGATGTTCTACCGAGTGGGCCCAGAGATACCTCTCCGTCATACGGAGTGACAAATCCCGATCTCGATTCGTACCAACCCAACAGACACTTTCAGAGGTACCCGTAGTGCACCTTTATAGTCACCCAGTTACGTTGTGACGTTTGATACACCCAAAGCACTCCTACGGTATCCGGGAGTTGCACAATCTCATGGTCAAAGGAAAAGACACTTGACATTAGAAAAGCTTTAGCATACGAAAATACGATCTAGTGCTATGCTTAGGATTGGGTCTTGTCCATCACATCATTCTCCCAATGATGTGATCCCGTTATCAATGACATCTAATGCCCATGATCAGGAAACCATAATCATCTATTGATCAAAGAGCTAGACAACTAGAGGCTTGCTAGGGACACATTGTGATCTATTCATTAACACATGTATTACTGTTTCCTATTAATACAATTATAGAATGAACAATAGACGATTATCATGAACAAGGAAATATGATAATAACCATATTATTATTGCTTCTAGGGCATATTTCCAATAGTCTCCCACTTGCACTAGAGTCAATAATCTAGTTACAATGTGATGTATCGAACACCCATAGAATTATGGTGTTGATCATGTTTTGCTCAAGGAAGAGGTTTAGTCAATGGGTCTGCAATATTCAGATCCGTGTGTACATTACAAATATCTATTACTCCGCTCTGGACATGGTCCTAGATGGAGTTGTAGCGGCGTTTGATGTGCTTGGTCTTCCGGTGAAACCTGGGCTCCTTGGCCATGGCAATAGCCCCAGTGTTGTCACAGAAGAGTGTCATTGGACCCGACACGCTTGGAACCACTCCAAGGTCAGTGATGAGCTCCTTCATCCAAATTCCTTCATGAGCCGCTTCTGAAGCAGCTATGTACTCCGCTTCACATGTAGATGCTTCCACGACTTCTTGCTTGCTGCTACACCAGCTCACTGCCCCACCATTCAAAACATACACGTATCCGGTTTGTGACTTAGAGTCATCCGGATCTGTGTCGAAGCTAGCATCGACGTAACCCTTTACGATGAGCTCTTCGTCACCTCCATAAACGAGAAACATCTCCTTAGTCCTCTTCAGGTACTTAAGGATATTCTTGACCGCTGTCTAGTGTTCCATACCGGGATCACTTTGGTACCTCCCTATCAAACTTATGGCAAGGTTTATATCATGTCTGGTACACAACATGGCATACATTAGAGAGCCTACGGCTGAAGCGTAGGGGACAACACTCATCTTCTCTCTATCTGATGCCGTGGTCGGTGACTGAGTCTTACTCAATCTCACACCTTGCAAAACTGGCAAGAACCCTTTCTTTGAGTTTTCCATATTGAACTTCTTCAATATCTTGTCAAGGTATGTACTTTTCGAAAGACCTATGAGGCATCTCGATCTATCTCTATAGATCTTGATGCCTAATATGTATGCAGCTTCTCCAAGGTCCTTCATTGAAAAACTTTTGTTCAAATAGGCCTTTATGCTCTCCAACATCTCTATATTATTCCCCATCAATAATATGGCATCCACATATAGTATGAGGAAAGCTACAGAGCTCCCACTCACTTTCTTGTACAGACAGGCTTCTCCATAAACCTGTATGAACCCAAACGCTTTAATCACCTCATTAAAGCGAATGTTCCAACTCCGAGATGCTTGCACCAGCCCATAGATGGAGCGCTGGAGCTTGCACACTTTGTTAGCACCCTTAGGGTCGACAAAACCTTCTGGTTGCATCATATACAACTCTTCCTTAAGATTCATGTTAAGGAACGCTGTTTTGACGTCCATTTGCCAAATTTCATAATCATAAAAGGCGGCAATTGCTAACATGATTCGGACTGATTTCAGCTTCGCTACGGGAGAGAAGGTCTCTTCATAGTCAACTCCTTGAATTTGTCGAAAACCCTTTGTGACAAGTCGAGCTTTATAAACGGTCACATTACCGTTTGCATCAGTCTTCTTCTTGAAGATCCATTTATTTTCTATGGCTCGCCGATCATCGGGCAAGTCCACCAAAGTCCATACTTTGTTCTCATACATGGATCCTATCTCGGATTTCATAGCCTCAAGCCATTTGTTGGAATCCGGGCCCGCCATTGCTTCTTCATAGTTCGAAGGTTCACCGTTGTCTAACAACATGATTTCCATCACAGGGTTGCTGTACCACTCTGGTGTGGAGCGTACCCTTGTGGACCTTCATAGTTCAGTAGTAACTTGATCCGAAGCTTCATGATCATTATCATTAACTTCCTCTTCAGTTGGTGTAGGCGCCACAGGAACAATTTCCCGCGCTGCGCTACTTTCCAGTTCGAGAGGGGGTGTAATTACCTCATCAAGTTCTACTTTCCTCCCACTTACTTCTTTCGAGAGAAACTCTTTCTCTAGAAAGGATCCGTTCTTGGCAACAAAGGTTTTACCTTCGGATCTAAGATAGAAGGTATACCCAATAGTTTCCTTAGGGTATCCTATGAATACACATTTCTCCGCTTTGGGTTCGAGCTTCTCTGGTTGAAGTTTCTTCACATAAGCATCACAGCCCCAAACTTTAAGAAACGACAACTTAGGTTTCTTGCCAAACCATAGTTCATACGGTGTCGTCTCAACGGATTTAGACGGTGCCCTATTTAAAGTGAATGCTGCAGTTTCTAATGTGTATCCCCAAAATGATAGCGGTAAGTCGGTAAGAGACATCATAGATCGTACCATATCTAATAAAGTGTGAATACGACGTTCAGACACTCCGTTGCGTTGCGGTGTGCCAGGCGACGTCAGTTGTGAAACGATTCCACACTTCCTTAGGTGTGTGCCAAACTCGTGACTCAAATATTCTCCTCCACGATCAGATCGTAGACACTTAATTTTTCTGTCACGTTGATGCTCAACCTCACTATGAAATTCCTTGAACTTTTCAAACATCTTAGATTTGTGCTTCATCAAGTAGATATACCCATACCTACTCAAATCATCGGTGAGAGTGAGAACATAACGGTAGCCACCGCGGGATTCAACGTTCATTGGACCACACACATCAGTATGATTATTTCCAATAAGTCGGTCGCTCTCTCCATTATTCCTGAGAGTGGAGTCTTGGTCATCTTGCCCATGAGGCACGGTTCGCATGTGTCAAATGATTCAAAGTCAAGAGACTCTAATAGTCCATCAGTATGGAGCTTCTTCATGCGCTTAACGCCGATATGACCAAGGCGGCAGTGCCACAAGTATGTGGGACTATCATTATCAACTTTACATCTTTTGATACTCACACTATGAATATGTGTAACATCACGATCGAGATTCATCAAGAATAAACCATTCACCAGCGGAGCATGATCATAAAACATATCACTCATATAAATAGAACAACCATTATTCTCTGACTTAAATGAGTAGCCGTCTCGCATTAAGCAAGACCCTGATACAATATTCATGCTCAAAGCTGGTACTAAATAACAATTATTAAGGTTTAAAACTAATCCCGACGGTAGATGTAGAGGTAGCGTTCCGACGGCGATCACATCGACCTTGGAGCCATTCCCGACGCGCATCGTCACCTCATCCTTGGTCAGTCTCCGCTTATTCCGCAGTTCCTGCTTTGAGTTGCAAATGTGAGCAACAGCACCGATATCAAATACCCAGGAGCTACTACGAGCACTGGTAAGGTACACATCAATAACATGTATATCACATATACCTTTAACGTTGCCGGCCTTCTTGTCTGCTAAGTACTTGGTGCAGTTCCGCTTCCAGTGACCTTTTCCCTTGCAATAGAAGCACTCAGTCTCAGGCTTGTGTCCATTCCTTTTCTTCTTCCTGGCATCTGGCTTATAGGGTGCGGCAACGGCTTTGCCGTCTTTCTTGAAGTTCTTCTTCCCCTTGCCCTTCTTGAAACTGGTCGTCTTGTTGACCATCAACACTTGATGCTCTTTCTTGATTTCTACTTCTGCAGACTTGAGCATCGAGTCCAACTCGGGAATGGTCTTCTCCATCCCTTGCATGTTGTAGTTCACCACAAAACCTTTGTAGCTTGGTGGGAGAGACTGGAGGATTCTGTCAATTATAGCATCATCCGGAAGTTCGACTCCAAGTGAAGTCAGACGACCGTGTAATCCAGACATTTTGAGTATGTGCTCACTAACAGAACTGTTCTCCTCCATCTTATAGCTAAAGAACTTGTAGGAGATTTCATATCTCTCGACACGGGCATGAGCTTGAAAAACTAGTTTCAGCTCTTGGAACATCTCATATGCACCGTGTTGCTCAAAACGCCTTTGGAGCCCCGTTTCCAAACTGTATAACATGCCACACCTAACCAGAGAGTAGTCATCACTCCACGTTTGCCAGACGTTCAGAATGTCCTGGGCTGCTGCGGGAGCGGGAGGGTCACCTAGCGGCGCATCAAGGACATAATCATTTTTAGCTGCTTCAAGGATGAGCTTCAAGTTGCGGACCCAGTCCGCATAGTTGCTACTATCATCTTTCAGCTTGTTTTTCTCTAGGAATGCGTTGAAATTGAGGTTGACGTTGGCCATCTACAATATTTATAAAGACAACTTTTAGACTAAGTTCATGACAATTAAGTTCATTTAATCAAATTAAGTATGAACTCCCACTTAAATCGACATCCCTCTAGTCATCTAAGTAATACATGATCCATGTTGACTAACCCGTGTCCGATCATCACGTGAGACGGATTAGTCATCATGGTGAGCAACTTCATGTTGATCGTATTCAACCATACGACTTATGTTTGACCTTTCGGTCTCTTGTATTTGAGGTCATGTCTGTACATTCTAAGCTCGTCAAGTCAACCTAAGTGTTTCGCGTGTGTAAATCTGGCTTACACCCGTTGTATGCGAACGTTAGAATCTATCACACCCGATCATCACGTGGTGCTTCGAGACAACGATCCTTCGCAACGGTGCACACTTAGGGGAATACATTCTCGAAATTTTTAAGAGGGATCATCTTATTATGCTACCGTCGTTCTAAGCAATAAGATGAAAAACATGATAAACATCACAATGCAATCATATAGTGACATGATATGGCCATTATCATCTTTGCTCTTTCGATCTCCATCTTCAGGCATCGCATGATCATCATTGTCACCGGCATGACACCATGATCTCCATCATCATGATCTCCATCATCGTGTCTCCGTGAAGTCGTCACGCCAACTACTACTATCACTACTACTATAGCTAACCGTTAGCAATGAAGTAAAAGTAGTAAGCACATGGCATTGCATCTCATACAATAAATTAAGACAACTCCTATGGCTCCTGCCGGTTGTCATACTCATCTACATGTAATTTGTGAAACCTATTACAATAACATGATCATCTCATACATCATACATGCAACATCACAACTTTGGCCATATCACATCACATGTCAAACCCTGCAAAAACAAGTCAGACGTCCTCTAATTGTTGTTGCAAGTTTTACGTGGCTGATTTGGGTTTCTAGCAAGAATGCCTTCTTACCTACGTGATAGCCATAACGATGATATGCCAAAGCTATTTACCCTTCATAAGGACCCTTTTCATCAAATCCAATCCGACTAGAGTAGGAGAGACAGACACCCGCTAGCCACCTTTATGGACGGTGTGCATGTCTGTCGGTGGAACCAGTCTCACGTAAGCGTACGTGTAAGGTCGGTTCGGGCCATTTCATCCCACAATACCACCAGAAAAGAACAAGACTAGTAGTGGCAAGCAATTGACAAATCATCGCACACAACCTTTTGTGTTCCACTCGTGCATAGAATCTACGCATAGAAAACCTGGCTCGAATGCCACTGTTGGGTAACGTAGCATAAATTCAGAGTTTTCCTATGCCATATTCAGATCTTCCTATGGAGAGACCAGCAACGAGAGAGGGGTCAGTGCGTCTTCATACCTTTGAAGATCGCTAAACGGAAGCGTTACTAGAACACGGTTGATGGAGTCGTACTCGCGGCGATTCAGATCGCGGTGTGATTCCGATCTAGTGCCGAACCACGGCACCTCCACGTTCAACACACGTGCAGCCCGGTGACGTCTCCCGCACCTTGATCCAGCAAGGAGGAGGGAGAGGTTGGGTAAGATCTCCGGCAGCACGACGGCATGGTGTTGATGGAGAGACGAGGTCTCCCGACAGGGCTTCGCCAAGCACCATGGGAGGAGGAGGAAGGTGGAGGGCAGGGCTGCGCCGAAGGAGACAGGAAACGGTGTGTCAAAACAGCTCCAAACCCCTCCATATATATAGGAGGAGGGGAGGGGGTCCCACCCCTAGGGTTTCCCCCCTAGGTGGTGCGACAGCCCCCGAGATGGGAGGTGCGGCGGCCAGGGCAGGGGGAGGGGGTGGCGCACCCCTTAGGTGGGCCTTAGGCCTACCAGCGCCTAGGGTTTCCCCCCTCTCCACCTCCTGCGCCTTGGGCCCCCCTTGTGGGTGGCGCACCAGCCCACTTTGGGCTGGTTTCCCACCGCCTTTTGGCCCATGCTACCTCTTGGGGCTGGTGGCCCCTCCCGGTGGACCCCCGGGACCATTTCCGGTGGTCCCGGTACGCTACCGGTGACGCTCGAAACATTTCCGGTGTCCAAAACCATCCATCCTATATAACAATCTTTACCTCCGGACCATTCCGGAGCTCCTCGCGACGTCCGAGATCTCATCCGGGACTCCGAACAACTTTCGGTAACCTCGTATAACATTTCCCTATAACCCTAGCGTCATCAAACCTTAAGTGTGTAGACCTTACGGGTTCAGGAAGCATGCAGACATGACCGAGACGCTCTCCGGCCAATAACCATCAGCGGGATCTGGATACCCATGGCTCCCACATGTTCCACGATGATCTCATCGGATGAACTACGATGTCAAGGATTCAATCAATCCCGTATACAATTCCCTTTGTCTGTCGGTATAGAACTTGCCCGAGATTCGATCGTCGGTATACCTATACCTTGTTCAATCTCGTTACCGGAAAGTCTCTTTACTCGTTTCGTAGCACGTCATCCTGTGACTAACTCCTTAGTCACATTGAGCTCATGATGATGTTCTACCGAGTGGGCCTAGAGATACCTCTCCGTCATACGGAGTGACAAATCCCGATCTCGATTCGTACCAACCCAACACACACTTTCAGAGGTACCCGTAGCACACCTTTATAGTCACCCAGTTACGTTTTGACGTTTGATACACCCAAAGCACTCCTACGGTATCCGGGAGTTGCACAATCTCACGGTCGAAGGAAAAGACACTTGACATTAGAAAAGCTTTAGCATACGAACAATACGATCTTGTGCTATGCTTAGGATTGGGTCTTGTCCATCACATCATTCTCCCAATGATGTGATCCCATTATCAATGACATCTAATGCCCATGATCAGGAAACCATAATCATCTATTGATCAACGAGCTAGCCAACTAGCGGCTTGCTAGGGACACATTGTGATCTATTCATTCACACATGTATTACTGTTTCCTCTTAATACAATTATAGCATGAACAATAGACGATTATCACGAACAAGGAAATATGATAATAACCATATTATTATTGCTTCTAGGGCATATTTCCAACAGGAGTCATATACCAAGGAACAATTCCCCCAAAACAGTTTTGTGAATGGGGCTTTGCACAAGGAGATCGAAAAACGCATCAAGAAGAGCAATAACATGGGTTTGAGCTGTGGAATGATTTTTTCTGGAGGTAGGAGAAGGAGATGGGAGCTGGAATAAGTGGAGGGGGCCACGTGGGGCCCACAAGCCTGCCAGGCGCGGCCACGGGGGGTGGTTGCGCCTCGTGGGCTTGTGGCCCACTCGTGCATCCCCGTGACTAGCTCTGTGTCTCAGAATTTTTCAAAAATTCCAAAAAAATCATACTTCAATTTCAAGGCATTTGGAGAACTTTTATTTTCGGGACAATTTTCTAAGGGACGCAAAAAGCAGAAAACAGGAAAATAAAGCTGAATTTATCATTTTTCTTCTAAGCAACAGAAAATAAAAGTTCGGAACAGAAGGTTTGTGACTCCTAGATTCATCCATCTCATGGTCAGCAAAAGAAATCTTTCAATGAGGTTGATCAAGTCTCCTTGACAAACTTTTTTCGAATCGCATAAAACCGGAGAATTTTCGAATAATCACTAGGTTACCTCGACGGGGATGTGCATATCCCCAACAAGTAAATCATACTTCATCTTGACAGTAGGTATAGGGCATTCAAAGCTCCCAATAAGAATTGATGAAGTTCTTTCAATAGCATTGATGCAATGTACTCGATATTGTTTCTTCGGAAAGTGCACCATGTGCTCATTACCATTAACATGGAAAGTGACATTGCCTTTGTTGCAATCAATAACAGCCCCTGCAGTGTTTAAAAAGGGTCTTCCAAGGATGACCGCCATGGCATCATCCTCGGGAATATCCAAAATAACAAAGTTCGTTAAGATAGTAACGTTAGCAACCACAAGAGGCACATCCTCGCAAATGCCGATAGGAAAAGCAGTTGATTTGTCGGCCATTTGCAAAGACATTTTAGTGGGTGTCAACTTATCCAATTCAAGTCTACAATAAAGAGAGAGAGGCATAACACTAACACCAGCTCCAAGATCGCATAAAGTGGTTCTAACATAATTTCCTTTAATGGAGCAAGGTATAGTGGGCACTCCGGGATCACCTAGTTTCTTAGGAGTTCCACCCTTGAAGGTGTAATTAGCAAGCATGGTAGAAATCTCAACCTCAGGTATCTTCCTTTTATTAGTCACAATATCCTTCATGTACTTAGCATAAGGAGACATTTTGAGTATATCTGTCAAACGAATTTGCAGAAAGACAGGTCTAATCATTTCAACAAAGCGCTCAAAATCCTCATCATCCTTTTTCTTGGATGGTTTGGGAGGAAAGGGCATGGGTTTCTGAAGCCATGGTTCTCTTTCTTTACCATGCTTCCTAGCAATAAAGTCGTTCTTATCATATCTCTTGTTCTTAGGTTGTGGGTTATCAAGATCAACACTGGGTTCAATCTCCACATCCTTATCATTACTAGGTTGAACATCATCATGAACACTGATACGTCTCCAACGTATCTATAATTTTTGATCGTTTCATGCTATTATCTTGTCAAACTTTGGATGTTTTGCGTGCCTTTTATATATTTTTTGGGACTAACTTATTAACTCAGTGCCAAGTATCAGTTCTTATTTTTTCCATGTTTTTGACCTCTTTCATAGGAGGATTTTGAACGGGGCCCAAACGGAATGAAACTGCCAAAAAGTTTTTTTCCGGAATAGAAAAAGATCTGAGAGCCAGAGAATCAGGGCACGGGGCCACCAGGGACCCCACAAGCCCTCATGGCGCAGCCAGGGGGCCCGCGCCCCCTTGCTTGTGGGCTCCGTGAGGCTCCGTTACCCTAGGTTTTGCGCCTATATATTCCCTAAAAATCCATAAAAAATCAGGAGATCATCAAAAGTACTTTTCCGCCGCCGCAAGCTTTTGTCTCTGCAAGATCCCATCTAGGGCATGTTCTGGTGCCCTGCGGGAGGGGGGATTCGGATACGGAGGGCTTCTTCATCAACACCATGACCTCTCCGATGATGCGTGAGTAGTTCACCATAGACCTACGGGTCCATAGCTAGTAGCTAGATGGCTTCTTCTCTCTCTTGGATCTTCAATACAAAGTTCTCCATGATCTTCATGGAGATATATCCGATGTAATCTTGTTTTGTGGTGTGTTTGTCAAGATCCGATGAATTGTAGATTTATGATCAGATTATCTATGAATCTTATTTGAGTTTCTTCTGATCTCTCTTATGCATGATTTCATATACTTGTAATTCTCTTCGAGTTGTGGGTTTTGTTTGGCCAACTAGATCTATGATTCTTGCAATGGGAGAAGTGCTTGGTTTTGGGTTCATACCGTGCGGTGACCTCACCCAGTGACAGAAGGGGTAGCGAGGCACGCATCGTGTTGTTGCCATCAAGGGTAAAAAGATGGGGTTTTCATCATTGGTTTGAGATTATCCCTCTACATCATGTCATCTTGCTTAAGGCGTTACTCTGTTCGTCATGAACTCAATACACTAGATGCATGCTGGATAGTTACTCTGTCTCGGACGTGATGCCTATATGTATGATCGTTGCCTTAGATATCGTCATGACTTTGTGCGGTTCTATCAATTGCTCGATAGTAATTTGTTCACCCACCGTGATATTTGCTATTTTGAGAGAAGCCTCTAGTGAACACTATGGCTCCCGGGTCTACTCCACACCATATTTTTGGCCTTACACTTTTTACTTCGTTGCACTTCCCGCCTTTATATCTCACTTTGCAAACAATCTTGAAGGGATTGACAACCCCTTTACATCGTTGGGTGCAAGCTCGTTTGTGTTTGCGCAGTTACTCCGGACTTGACGAGATTCTCCTACTGGATTGATACCTTGGTTCTCAAACTTAGGGAAATACTTACTGCTCCTGTGCTGCATCACCCTTTCCTCTTCAAGGGAAAAACCGACGCAAACAAGAGAAGTAGCAAGAAGAATTCCTGGCGTTGCTAGGGAAGGACTTTTGTTGCCGTAGCAAACACCACTATCGATATTATCACTAGGCTCATGCTCATCACCAAATTGTGTTTCGGCATCAGAAACAGAGACATCATTTGGATTCTCAGGTGTAACAGCACCAGGTTTGCTAGCATGAAAGTTCCTATCATCTTTCCTTTTCTTCCTATTACTAGGATGACTAGGTGCCTCAGTGCTAACTCCTTGAGAATCTTGTTCAATTCTCGTAGGATGGCCCTCAGGATACAAAGGTTCCTGAGTTATTCTACCACCTCTAGTGATGACTCTAACAAAATTGTCATTCAACTCATTGATCAAGTCATTTTGAGGCTTAAGTACTTGTTCTACTTGAGTAGTGACCATAGAGGCATGTTTACTCAAAAGCTTAAGATCATTGACATTTCTATCCACACAAGCACTTAAATGACTAAGCATATGAGCATTTTGTTCCAATTGTGTGCTAACATAATCATTAAAACTTTGTTGCTTGGCAACAAAGTTATCAAATTCATCTAAGCATAAGCTACCAGGTTTATCAAAAGGAATATCACTCTCATTGAATCTACGAAGAGAATTTACCTCTACTACCCGTGTCAGGTGATCAAGACCAGGTATCTCCTCGATAGGTGGTAGATTCTTAACATCTTCAGAATTAATACCTTTATCTTGCATAGATTTCTTGGCTTCTTGCATATCTTCAGGACTGAGGAATAGAATACCTCTTTTCTTCGGAGTTGGCTTCGGAGGTGGTTCAGGAATCTCCAAGCATTATCATTGCTCAAGATATTATTCAATAGAATTTCAGCTTGTTCCACAGTTCTTTCCCTGAAAACACAACCAGCACAACTATCTATGTGGTCCCTAGAAGCATTGGTTAGTCCACTCTAAAAGATATCAAGTATTTCATTCTTCTCAAGAGGGTGATCAGGCAAAGCATTCAGTAACTGGACAAGCCTCCCCCAAGGTTGTGGGAGACTCTCTTATTCAACTTGCACAAAGTTATATATATCCTTCAAGGCAGCTTGTTTCTTATGGGCAGGAAAATATTTCTCAGAGAAGTAGTAGATCATATCCTGGGGACTACGCACACAACCAGGAGCAAGAGAAGTGAACCAAGTCTTAGCGTCATCCTTTAGCGAGAAAGGAAACAACTTAAGGATATAGTAACGGCGAAACTTTTCCTCACTCGTTAATAGGGTGGCTATATCATTCAGCTTAGTGAGATGTGCTACGACAGTTTCAGACTCATAACCATGAAAAGGATCAGATTCGACCAAAGTAATTAACTCAGGATCGATAGAGAATTCATAATCCTTATCGGTTACAAAGATGGGTGAAGTAGCAAACTTAGGATCGTATTTCATTCTAGCATTCTCAGATTTTTCCTTCCACTTGCGTAGTAAATTCTCAAGATCATATCTATCCTTACAAGCAAGAAAGTCCTCAGCTACCTCTCCCTCCATAACATAACCCTCAGGTATATCAGGCAATTCATATCTAGGAGAGCTAGTTCTAACAGGTGAAACAACAGGTTCTACTTCAATAATTTCAGCAGTTTCAGAAGTATCATCACATTCAGCAGCTAGTCTAGCAATTTGTGCATCAAGGAATGCACCCAGTGGCAAAGCAGTATCAAGCAAAGCATCATCATAAGCATCATGGATAGAAGAAGTAGCATCATCAAGCACAGGCGACACATCAGAATTTCTAGTAGGTGGTGGTGTCGCAAACTTACTCATAACTAAAGGTGAATCAAGTACAGAGCTAGATGGCAGTTCCTTACCTGTCCTCGTAGTTGAGGGCAAGACTTTAGTTTTTGGATCTCTCGGATTCCTCATAGTGATCAACAGACGTAAATCCCAAGTGACTCAAAGAATAGAGCTAGGCCTCCCCGGTAACGACGCCAGAAAATAGTCTTGATAACCCACAAGTATAGGGGGTCGCAACAGTTTTCGAGGGTAGAGTATTCAGCCCAAATTTGTTGATTCAACACAAGGGGAAGCGAAAGAATATTCTCGAGTATTAGCAGTTGAGTTGTCAATTCAACCACACCTGAAAGACTTAGTATCTGCAACAAAGTTTCAGTAGCAAAGTAGTGTGATAGTAACGGTAGCAGCGGTGACAGCAGTAGCGGCAAGGTAACGTAGCAAGGACCAGTAGAAAAACTCGTAGGCATTGGATCGGTGATGGATAATTATGTCACATGACATTCATCATGTAACAGTTATAACATGGGGTGATTTGTAACTAGCTCCAGTTCGTCAATGTAATGTAGGCATGTATTTCGTATATAGTCATATGTGCTTATGGAAAAGAACTTGCATGACATCTGTTGTCCATCCCTCCTGTGGCAGCGGGGTCTTAATGGAAACGAAGGGATATTAAGGTCTCCTTTTAATAGAGAATCGGAACAAAGCATTAGCACATAGTGAATACATGAACTCCTCATACTATGATCATCTTCGGGAGTGGTACCGGCTATTGTCACTCCGGGGTTGCCGGGTCATAACACATAGTAGGTGACTGCAACTTGCAAGATAGGATCAAGAACACACATATATTGATGAAAACATAATAAGTTCAGATCTGAAATCATGGCACTCGGGTCCTAGTGACAAGCATTAAGCATAGCAAAGTAGTAGCAACATCAATCTCAGAACATAGTGGATACTAGGGATCAAACCCCATCAAAACTAACTCGATTACATGATAGATCTCATCCAACCCATCACCGTCCAGCAAGCCTACGATGAGATTACTCACGAACGATGAAGAGCATCATGGAATTGGCGATGAAGGATGGTTGGTGATGACGAAGGCGTCGATTCCCCCTCTTTGGAGTCCAGAACGGACTCTAGATCTGCCCTCCAGAGGAAAAACAGGTGGTGGCGGCGGCTCCGTATCGTAAAACGCGATGAATTCTTCTCTCTGGTTTTTTTCCGAGCGAGAGAGAATATATAGAGCTGGGATTGGAGGCGGCGGAGCCACGAGGGGCTCACAAGCCTGCGAGGCGCGGCCAGGGGGCGCGCCTCCTGGGCTTGTGGGCTCCTGGCTCCGTCCCTCCAGGTAATTATTGCGCCAGTATTTTTTATATATTTCATAAAAAATCCTCGTAAATTTCCAGGTCATTCCGAGAACTTTTATTTCTGCGCAAAAACAACACCATGGCAATTCTGCTGAAAACATCGTTAGTCCGGGTTAGTTCCATTCAAATCATGCAAATTAGAGTCCAAAACAAAGACAAAAGAGTTTGGAAAAGTAGATACGATGAAGACGTATCATCCCCCAACATGACGGCGCTTCCTAAACAAACTAACCCTACTATCTACACACCGAGACCCACAGATCCGGGGTTCCCCCACTCTCCCACCGTCGAAGCGGTCGGCGGAGAGGGAGGGAACCACCAACATGGCTGGCGGCGAAACGAGGGAACCAAACGCATCCTTAAGATACACTAGATCATCGATGGCGTGCGTTGCTGCGCCCGTCTACTTATTCGTTGGAATAATAGGGATTCCCATAAATATAATAGAAATGAAACATAAAAATTCAATTACATAAATATCTCATTCAGTGATCGAAAAAGGATATTCATATGCTGATGGATTAGACAGTTTTGACAACTGATAATATTCTCATAGATATAAGATAAATCAAACAAATGAATTCAATTACATAAAGATATGTTGTATCGTTCAGTAATAAAAAAGGAAAACTTATGCTAATGTATTAAGCACTAACGTTTTCACGATGTAACAGTACCAGAATCACATTAGGTTGTTCTCAAAATAATGTACTCCATGTTACTTTAGCCAGAAACCAATGTAGTAGTATAGACTTTCATTTAGTGTAAATAAATAAATGGATAAAAAATCACAATTGGCAGCTGCATCAGAAGAAAATGCGCTCCACATTATAACTACAAACCAACAAAGGAGTATATTTAAGAGAAACTACTTACTGCTAATATGGCCATGCTCCATGTCTCAAGTTTTCACAATGTGCAATCCTTTTGTTTCTTTGGCACATAAAGAAATCGAAGTTGTGTTATTCCATCCACCACAGCAACCCATTAATACACAAAAGACAACATCATGTCTTTCCCAACCTAGTTTGCCAGAAAATGGAGCGGATAACATAAAGTTAGTAGATGTAAGGCTGTAAGTTACAAAAACAAACTTAATTGTCTTCAATTGTGATGGATTTCATGTGAGGCTAAGCTCTCAGGCATACGTTGGTATCGCAGAGAACTTGGATAAGCTAGTGTGGTCCACCATGGCATATTATCTTATTATCCTGTTTATTCATCCTCATATTCTTATCTTGAACCACTTGTAAGTTGGCAGATCAAGATTGAAATTCACATATATACATAGTACGGTGGTTGTAGGCAAACATCATCCTATCTATGCAATAGTGCTTTTAAAGATCACAACTCTTCCTCCTCTTTTTCTAATGTTTACTACGTGTTTAGAATTCTCTCTTGGTTTTTGATGGCCTCTTACATTGACTTATGTTTTTGTTCTATATATGTCTTACAATAGTTCCTGCAAAAATGTGTACATCATATCAGGTAAAATCATTTGTAATATGAGAAAAGTCTGACCAGTTGCATTGAAAAATGTGGCTAGTATTTTAAGATTACAATGTAAACAACTTAATGTAGCACACATCTTACATGAAAATATGAAATGAAACTGCAAACAGTTACGAAAATCAAGTAGCCAAGATGTGCAAGAACCAATGGAATATTTTGGAGGCGGAGCTGAAATGAAATGGGAGCGGAAGAAAACCTCTCGACAGATCAAAACATATATTATCTTTCTTACATGCTAACTGCTTTCATAGATGATTCATAAGGATCAGAAATTGACGTACAGGTAATATCTGCATATTCATGTATTCAGCTTCTTAAGAGCCTTCTTTCCAGGGTCAAAAGCTTCTGAAAAGCCTACGATTATCTAAATTTCTCATAAGTGACAGACATGAAATTTGATTCAAAAAATCCCAATTAAGAGTCTATAGTACAACTCGAGCAACAAACCAGTGGTTTAGTATAGCATCATGAAATAAGAGTACCCTTCCTGAAGATACAGTTAAACAAAAAGTAGTGTACCGAACCAATGGTCCAGTCTACAGTTAAAATATGTACTCCAATAACTAAGCATCATCTGCAGCAGCTGGACGTTTGTGAAGAGACAACTTATAACTCCCAGAAGGCAACATCAAATTTTACAGATTAAATATGTATAGAAATAACACAACATCAACTCCACCATAAATATCAAATTTTACAGATTAATTTTTTAACTGGTCTTACATAATTTAATATTTATTAAACATTCATGAGAATAATACTAAAAATAAATATGTTAGACTGGATTTGCATTTTAAAAGCAAGATGGACATACCTGTTTTCAGTTTTGTCTTAATTTTTGCTCAATCTCCATAAACTCCTTTGACAACTTCATAATAGATACCGAAATGCACTTCAATTGCTTTTCTTGTCCGTTCTTAGTGAGAGCACCATCACAATCCATAATTGAACTGTTCAGTTTGAGAAGTTTGTCATACCACAGATCTTGCTTGGGACCCATATGGGATCTTCATGGTGATGTGTTGTTAGGCTTCACCTGGATATCACACAAAACCATTTCGGCACTCTCTTGCTTGGGTCTTCCTGATGCTTTTGGAACAAGCACTCTTTCTCTAGCGTTCCTAGCTTCTCCTTTAACTTTCGATTTTCTTTTCATTCGACGGACACATCCTTTTCCGTTTTGGAGATGATCACAGCTTCAGTGAAGAATTTTTTGCATCAAAGCATAGTGCAGCTTCACACCTGTCATCCATTGAATCATCAAGTAAATTTCTTGTAGCAGTACGGTATAGACAATACCTAACAACACTTACAGTTCGAAGGTCCTCCTGCTCTTCTTTGCTTTTCTTGATTTGCCTCAAGAGCTCGTCTTTGCATCACAAACATCTGGCAGCTGTACACTCCCCCCACACAAAGCAATATATCACACACCGTGCAATAGCAGTACTAAATAAAGGGTACATCAAGGAGGAAGCATGAGCTCACCTGCCTAACGGAGACGAGAATGACCTGAGCAGGAGGGGCGTACGTGGGCGACGTCCGCGTGGTGCCATGCTTGTGGAGGAGCAAGGAGGGGCGGTCGCCACCGCACGATCTGCAGCCCGTGCATTGTACATGGAGTCGGTGGAGGCGCCGACACCTGCGAGCAGTCTGAGAGCCGGCGGGTCGGCGAAACCCTAGATTTGGAGCGGATTAGGTTTGGGCTTTTCTGTAGAGATTTGTTGGAACGGGAGATCCCCAATTCGATGACGACAGGGGAGTGGAGAGGAGGAGGACTCCACTCACTGCGACAACTATCCCGGCCCGGGTGCAAGCCCCACCGACGGTCGTAGCGCGTGTGGTCCTGACGCTGGGGAGGAGACCTACATGCGGACAGAAAGAGAAGAGATCGGGGAGAGGATGAGTCGAGGTGCAGCAACCTGGAGTCCTGGTGTCAGCGGAAGCAATGGGCCAAAAAAACCAGACAACAACCCAGTTAACCACAATGGGCCAAAAAAGCTACGGGAATAGCTGCCCTTTAGGACAGCGAGCCCATCTCGCGAAAAAAAATCATCTTAACGAAAGATCTAACGACCAGAAATGTTTAGTACACGAAATCGGACGGTTAAAAATGTTAAATGCCTGAGGAGGCTGGAATTAGGTGCAAGGAAATGTTCTATCACCCTCCATCCGATATCCAACGTTCCATCGTATGGAAGAACGAGAGGGCCTCGATTCGGCTTCGGGAGTAGCTGCCCATAGGACAGTTGGCCCAGAAACAGCCCACACGCGAGAGGAGGCCTATCAGACGGCCAACAACGACAAGCGACAAAATCTAACGGTCTAAATCAATCGATGCGTGAGAGAGCTCGAAAAGGGTTCGGTTTTACTGTCCTTAATAAAATGCGAAAAGAGTCTCCAAGAGGGTTGGGAATAATCTTTTTTCGAATGAAAAAATAGGTTTGGGAATGATGCGTGTAAAAAAAAACGAAAATCGCCCAGCGGCGTGTCGGCCCAGTAACGCGCGCGCCAAGCCCCACGACGGGCCAAAATTTGCAGCCCGTGCGCCCAAGCCCAATTGGACGAGGCAAATCGACTCGGCCTGTTCTTCCTCCCGATAAAAATCCCCACCATGAACAGACAACAACATTTTCCCAAAACGAACGAAAAGAAAAACTCTCGGGAGGACGCGAGGAATCGAATCGAGCTCGAGCTCGAGCCGGAGGAGGGAGAGCGTCGGAGGCGGCGGGCATGGAGGATCTCAGCGTGGAGGAGCTCGCCTCCAATCTCTCCACGTACAAGGACCAGCTCCGCGAGGTCTCCCTCTCCCCCCGCATCCACCCTCCTCGTAATTCCTTGTGTTGCGGCGATTCCTCCCGTCAGTTCTCCTGGTCCCCCCCCCCCCCCCCCCCCCCTGAGGCGCTGTGCGTCAGGGCCATAAATTTGTGCGCAGCCACTTGCGTGTTTCTGTGCCTTGGATGCTGTGTGTTCATCAGAGATTAGGTTTCGGATGTGCGTCCGATTCTAGGGTTTCGAGAGGCCTGCGTGAGAAGCCCAGAACCTTACAATTGATTAAATAGTATAGAGCCGGAATAACCTGCTCTTATTCACTGTTTCCGCAACCAAAAGAGAGATCAGTTTCATTATGTGAAAGGAAGAATCAGTGGAAATCTGCCTGCTCATGTCAGTGATAGATAGCTAAATTAGTTTGAACTGTAGAGTTAACAAAAAAATTCCTTAGTTAACTGTTTGGTACCATTCAGTTCAGCCTGTTGGATTCTGACACTTCTTAGAAATGCATATTGGACAGCACTGGATTCGCACATTATGTAGTTTGATTGATTTCCGTGAATTATATACCAGGGCTGTATTGTATTGGTGCTGCTTGGTGGAGGAAATTTTGTCTATGTTTATCACCCATTCGCTTTGCTGAATTTACACATGTGCAGAAGACAGAACAGTTGACTGGTTCACAAATCAATGCATGCAACTTTGTATGTTCATGTGGTTAGCGCTTTGTAAAGTGCACATGGTGGTTAAATTTTGTCTCGAGACTTGCTGATGCGTCTGTTCCAAGTTTTGTCCCTTGTTTTTGCAGTAAAATGTTTAGTGCTAGATTTTGCTTACTCTTTTACATATGCTGTCCATTTCTTTCTACTTTAGACGACTGATTTACATTGAAAAATGGTTAAATGATCTTCTATAAACAAACATGACACCTGTTCTGATCTGTCTGAACACTAGTTAAGGTGTTCAATTGGTGACCAGTTAATCATTTATCAGGGTAGATCTCGCGCTATCACAGATGGCAGGTCAACTGCTATTAGATTCCTTTTTCTTACTGCATTTTCGTGCTATTTCCTTTTACTTTTACCTATTACAAATTTCATTGTTGTGAAGCTTTTGAGCAATCCATTCATTTACTGTGGGTAATCTTTTGTCGTCCAATTGTAGGTTAGGAAGTTTATCAAGGAGAAAAAAGATGATGCTGGAATTTCTGAATATGTTGATATGGAAAAGGAGCTTCAAGAGGTGAGTTATCCTGCATGTTTTGTATGCTGCTGTGTGCTTATGTTGGTGTTAGCTAATTATCAGATGCCTTTTCTGCTACTTTGTTGCTAGTATGAGTAAACTGTTTGTACAAAATGATGTTTGCTTTCTATTTTGTAATTTGGGGCCTATGCTATCAATCCCTTTCTCTTCTTTGTTACAAGGAGCCATGCCCGGCAAGGTATCATGAAAAGGCAGCTTGGAACAGTGGATTTGTTTTTCGACCATTTAGATTTTATTGTTATCTTGAAAGGTGAGAAGGTAGATTATGTCAATGGTAGGGACCATCTGAGCAACCATATATAACTTATGAACACTGAATATAAAATTTCATAGCTTCAAAGTTGTCCATTACCCTTTATCTTGATTGGTTGCAGGTTTGTGTCTCATGGTAGAGTACCTCCAGATTTTGGGTGTCGATGCTGCTGTTCTGAGTGAATCACAAAATTTGGACAGTTTAAGTGATACCAGGAGTCTAGTTTTGTTAATTGCGCTCATGTAATTTTCTGCAACAATTGCAGGTTATTACATTAACCGAAGAGCTTTTGGCAACTGCGAATCCAAGTGAGAGTGCACGGAATGATGTAGGTCTATCACCGCCAAATTATTCCGCTGGAGTGCAGTCAGAGGTAGTTTTGTTTTACATATGGTTTACTCACCTGGAAGTTACAAGTGCACTTCTGTCCATCATAACTGTTTCATTCGACTAACATATTTTATCTGTTTTTAGGCACTGGATGACCTGTCACAATCCCATGAAAAATTTGCAGTTGGTACCAAGGTGCAAGCTGTGTATAGTGAAGATGGGGAGTGGTAAGTCTTTTTGAGATATATGCGTATGTTGCAATTGCAATTATACATTCTTCTGTTTATTTTTCCATACATAGTTTGCTTGCAATTTGTTTGATTAGCTATGTTGTTAGGTATAATGCGACAATTGAAGGTCTGACACCAATCGGCTATTTTGTAAGCTATGAAGGCTGGGGAAACAAGGAAGAGGTATGCCTATTGTCATATGGCTTAAGTCTCTGTCTTTGACAGCTTCATTGGTTTGTGGCCATTCATGTAATACTTATGTCATTGGGATGCAATTTACATATTCATGAATTTCACAGAATAGATATATTTTATGACCATGATGTTTTCTCCTGGTTCTGAAGTGGTTGAGTTGTCGGTCATGCATCATCATATATGCTTTTCATCTGCAGCAAAAAGAATTTCTAATGGCATTTGGCTGTATCTGCCATCTTATTTATTTTCCCATTATAATGTTTATTCCTGTCTAGGATCCTTGTCGTACAAAGGAAATCGTCTTTGCGGACCTTAGTAACCTTTGCCTGTAGTGTTTTATCTTTTGTTGGACCAAACTGCCGCCCATAATTTCTGAAATTCCACTTGGTTGTGTGAATATGAATATGTTATATAATAAATAGAACGGTGCCTTCAGTTTACATACCAGTCCTTTGAGTTGTCGCTTCAGTTTACATATCAGTTTTTACTTCAAGCTGCTGATGTCAGGTCCAAACTTATCTTTTTTGCCTTAATACAGGTGGACCCTGCTAATGTCAGGGCACTTGACGTGGAAGCTGCTGATGCTTTAGGACAAGCTGAAAAAGAAGCTGAAGTGACAAAAATGGCATTAAAGAGAAAAGTTGAACAAGCAGCAACATCTGACTATCAGATTCGTAGCTTACCCACGAAACTTAAGATCGATCCAAATGATCCTGAAGATGTGGTAAGTGATTTAGCCTCAATATATATTTTGAATTGCAAGTTAGCTTGAATACCTCCATGTGCCACCATTCATCATATTACTTTTGCGTTTAAAGGAACCAAGTTGACAGATCTTCACTTTTGAGGATTGAATGCATTTTGTACAAACATGTCCATAAAAACCCTGGGTATAGCTTATGACAAACCTCAGGCGAAAACCATAGGTATAGCTTACGACAAACCTCAGGGCTCCACATTATGTGTAGTGGTGTTCTTCTTGCCCCATTTTAATTAGCGGCTCATTTGTACTTCCATATTTAGAAGACCCTTCTGATGATGCAGAATGCAATACATGCAAACAGGCATGCCTTGTAATTTTTATAGCTGCATCAATGGGTAATATGTTCTGACTGGCTTTTGTATCTGCAGAAAACTGCAAAGCGTAAGAAGATCCATGCTTTCAAGTCAAAAGCCCGCTTTGAGCAACTAGAATTCGCACAGAATAAGCGGCAGAATGCATGGCAACAGTTCCAGACTACCAAAGGAAAGGCTAAGAAGGTACTATATCTATTCCTAGCTACGATTGCTTCCTTTTGTCGATTAGACTTCAATTCTTGTTTTGTTTGCTTTCAGGTTGGATTCTTTTCCGGTCGCAAAAAGGAAAGCATCTTCAAGTCACCAGAAGATCACAGAGGTAAGGTGGGGGTCACTGGTAGCGGGAAAGGCCTGACCGACTTCCAGAGGAGGGAGAAGCACCTTCATCTCAAGGATGGTTCTTCTGGGGATACACAGGACTATGAGGAATAAATCTGGTTTCACAAAGTTGCCATGTCCGGCACTTTATTGCCGGACTGGCCTCTGTCAGAGCTTGTACTCTGTAATCTGTATGCTGAACTTGTTGAAAGCTAGAAATCACATATAGATATTAACACAGTCTTCCTCATGTTTGATATCATTTTTGTTAAAAGTCATGTTTTTAGTGCCTGAGTTCTACACCACAGTTTCATCAAGTTTCTTCAGTGCATCATTTGTCAGAGTTCAATACAAAAGTACTTGTTGGCAGAAAAGGGTGTTGTGGCCGTGTACACTGAACCAGACTCTTCTTGCAGTTGAAATGCTGCTTCTGAACATTCATCATACCAGACTTGGAACTTGGAAGGTGTCTTAATTTCTTCAGCCCCAACAGCCCACACACGCAAAATGGGAAGCTGATTTTTCTTCCATCATTGTTGTTCTTGTAAAAGTCCTCGACAAAACTTTGTCAATTTATTGGAGAGATTCCGTCACCTCCTCTTTGAAACAAAAATTGTCAGGACAAATTTCATCGTCTCTGGAACCTTGTTGCTGCCACTTTCGTCCACCTTTTCTGAGACAAAAGACAAATTTCTGTCGTCACCCATTTTATTTTTTGATGAAACAAAACAGTTGTCAGGAGAAATTTCGTCGCCTCTGGAACCTTTGTTGCTGCTGACGCTCGCGTTGCGGCGAGTTTTTGTCCACTGCTCAGATATGAAAACGAGGGTTCTATCTTCATTTTGTTGTCTTGTGCAGGACCCTGTCTAGTCTTGACTGTGTTTCATGACATATGGAAGAAAACAAGCAACTGATGTCCCAGTTTCTCTTTCTTTTCAAGCCAACTTGCAGCTTACTCGTAGTAGTAATAATAATTATCACCCATGAGCACATTACAAAATTTGCCACATGTGGCACATGTTGCTGCTGAAGCCCCCCCCATAAAATCTGCGAAAAAGAAGAACACGATGACGCCGCGAAAGGAAAGGAAAAAACAGTTCTCCTTTTATTTTTTTCTGGTTACAAATTGGTGTCACACACACATTATCCCCGTGAAAGGGTTGAGAAGTTGGCATGTCAATTCAGGAGGCCGTGCGGTGTGGATCAAGACGCGCTGCATAGGGGAAAAAGGAAGAAAACGTCATGGGGTTCCTGACTTGGCTTGTGAGGCAGAATTCGTATCTCAGACCACATTATGGACATGATACCGTTTTCCCTCTTTCTTTCTTTTGCTTCTTTCTATGTATGTTTCTTGTTGCGGGTAATGGGCGGTCGGTCGACAGCCGTGGAATCGCAATGTCAATAGCGTGGCTGAATATATCGATAAAAGCACCTTGTTTTTCTCGGCGAGCAAGGAATTGTACAAAAGGATCAGTGGAGGATGGGACCTGAAGTGGTCATTCAAGGTGCATTTTTCCCGGGGAAAAATACATAAACAAATATCCTTGTGAGCGTATTTGTCTTGGTCCATGCCTTGATGGTAACAGTTACTATGATCAGTTGATTGTGGATTGCTTGGACGGCCAGGCAAGGCCATCTAGTAGGAGTATTTACCTACCCTTCTTATGAGGTAAGGCAATCTAGTCCAGTCCAGTAGTTACCTACCGTTGGGATGTGACCCTCCTAATAACCTGGAAAATTAAGTTGTCTGAAGCTTTGTTTTCTTCCCCATCTTACGCCACCAGTGCCCCCTTTTTCCAGGCCATTTGGCAGCGGCTGGTTTCCCTTTCCCGGATGAGATTAATTGCTGGTGGCCGTGCGGCTTCTTCTTCTTCTTCTTCCTGCCGGTTTCGTTGCAGGTTTGGAGAGAACTGAGAAGGACAAGTGATATGGTACTATAGGTTTCACGTATTTCTCACAGCACGATTAATCGCTTCCTTTCAGTGTCTTCAACAAACAACAACCACCACAACAAGAAAAATGCTTCTCAATTCCCTGCATGTTATGTAATAGTAACTACTCGTCATGCTTCTAGAAGAGAAGGATGGATAGATGAATTGATTGATTTCCTCTCGTTTCTCTTGGATGACAATTTGCAATTACACTTGCACCATGCATCATATCCATACATATGGCATGAGTTTGATGGATGGATTTGAGGAAGAAACGCTGTTGGCCTGGTCTGGTGCGATCTCATGCTTGCGTTTGGGGAGTTGACACGGATGCAGGAAGCTTGATGGACACAGCACCAAATAAACCTTTTCCACTTTCCCCATCGTGCGGCCCTCCCAATCGTCAAATCTTTTCATGATCTTGACATGAGAAAAGGGAGTCCACCGGGGTCGAATCTGTCGCTGGTTGGGAAATAATGCACGTTATTTTCTCCGTCTTTCGTTTCACATTTCACCTGTGTGTAAAAAGGCGTCATGATTCACCAACCTGGTTGTAGTGTAGGCAGGTTATTTTCAGTTTGGGTTGATAAACCTGCAGCTGGATGGTTGGTTAGACGGTCGCCATGAACTGTTGCATGTGTGCACGGCTCGGGGGAGAAAAGAAGCTGTGATTTAGATGGGTTTGATCTTTGATGGGTTTCAGTTTGGTGTGGGGATCTTTTTTCTCTCATGACAGGTGCAGCTATCATGTGTGCAGCCAGGAACCTGCATTGGCTGCCACCTACCTAACCTTACCTTTGATGCTCATGCGTATGGTAAAATATATCATCGTCATCTCTGTTCATATCTGAAACAACAGACTGTTTTTCTTCTTCTTCTTTTTCTTTTGCGTGGGGACAGAGCAAAATGTTTGTCTTTCACCAGAAAAACGTTGAAAAATTGATCTCAGTGCGCTGACATTTTTCCAGGGTGGCTTTGCTTTGTCCTGAATACTAATTAAACGTGATGGGGGCAAACTTTCTGACATAGCAATCCCATATATGCATCAGCCAGGGGGCATTCAGTTTGCAATTTTTCTTTTACTAGTGTAATACTTGCCCATCATATAGTACTAATTTTGGTGTGTGGTGTACCCTTTTTTTCTCTATAGCCATTGGAATGTCGTCCATGGTTGTCCTCACGTTGTCAATTCCTTGATCCGCAACTGCATGGATGAAGCAGTAACAACAGAAGGGGTGCACGGCGACCTTGTCTTCCAAGTTACATACACATGAGAAAAATGGGAGAGAGACGTTGCAGGTGCAATATACACAACCTAGACCTATATAGATACACGTATATACATGTTCAACATCCCCCGCAGTCGAAACGTCGTCGGAGACGTAGACACTGGACCGATACTCCTCAAAGGTAGACGTCAGAAGGTCCTTGGTCATGACATCGGCGAACTGCTGAGTAGTAGGAACATGTAAGACTCGAATCCGGCCAAGCACCACCTGTTCACGAATGAAGTGGATGTCAAACTCAATGTGCTTCGTTCGGTGATGATGAACCGGGTTGGCGGAGAGATAGACGACTGAGACGTTGTCACAATAGACAATCGTGGTTTCGTGCACCTCACAAAGCAACTCCTGAAAAAGCTACGAAGCCAGGAGCACTCAGCAACAACGTTAGCCACGACACGATACTCTGCCTCAGGAATCCATCGAGAGACTGTGGGTTGTCGCTTGGACGACCACGATATTAACGAGGACCTGAGATAGACACAATAGCGAGATGTAGAGCGACGAGTGTCGGGGCAGCAATCCCAATCTGCATCGGAGTATGCGACGATGTCGGTGAAGCAGGAAGCCGTTAGAGTGAGCCCCATGGTCATAGTGCCGCGTATGTACCAAAGAATACACTTCACGAGAGTCCAATGGGAATCACGCGGGGAGTGCATGTAGAGGCATACCTGCTGGACTGCATACTGCAAATCCGGGTGTGCAAGAGTGAGGTACTGCAAGGCGCCGATGATGGAGCAGTAGAATGCAACATCAGGGGAGGAGAGCCCTCCAAGGCGGGCACCTTCGCCTTGGTGCCGACATGTGTGGAGGCGGGCTTGCAGTTAAGCATGCCAACGCGCTCAAGGAGCTCATGGACATATATCTGCTGATGCAGAAAGAACCCATAGGTGCGTCGAACAACCTCGATGCCGAGGAAGTAGTGGAGAGCACCCAGATCCTTGAGGGCAAGCTCATCACAAAGACGAGTTGTGAGCTGTCGCAGAAGCTTATGAGAGGATGCCATCAGGATAATGTTGTCGACATAGAGCAGAAGATAAGTTGTGGTTGTCCCTTGAAGATAAACAAACAACGAGGCATCCGAGAACCCAAGCTGCTGTAGAAAAGCCGCAATACGCTGGTACCATGCGCGTGGTGCTTGCCTAAGCCCGTAGAATGACCGGGAAAGCAAGCATAGGTGCTTCGGATGAGTAGCATCGACGAAGCCAGTGGGCTGCTCGTAGAACACTTGCTCAGTGAGATGCCTATGTAGGAACGCGTTGGAGACATCCAACTGGTGCACCGACCAGGCAGGGGAAAGGGCCAGCTAAAGAACAACATGAATCGTGCCCGGTTTGACAAACGGAACGAAGGTGTCGGCGAAGTCCACACCGACATGCTGACGGAAGCCTCGCACCACCCAACGAGCCTTACAACGCTCGAGAGAACCATTAGGACGTGTCTTGTGGCGGACCACCCACTTGCCACTAAGGACGTTGGCGTGGGGAGGTCGTGGAACAAGATGCCACGTGCGGTTGCGCTGCAAGGCATCGAAATCCTCTCGCATCGCTGCAAGCCAGTGCAGAACGCGAAGGGCTGCGCGGGCGGAGGAAGGGACGGATGACAATGTTGATGTCGATGTAGCACACACGTACTCATCATAGGTGTAGTGCAAGCTGGGGTGATAGATCCCAGCACGGGCTCGGGTCATCATCTCGGGGGGAGGCGGGGGTGGAGCCGGAGATGGTGCGGCGGGTGATGCTGGTGTCGAGCCCGTCACAGGGGAGCTGGAGTCCGGAGTGCCCGATGCAGCGTACGCACCGGATACGTCCAAGGACGCGACCGACTCTGAGGCGATCAGGAGGGGTGCAGTACCCGTGGGGCTCACCGCACCAGAAGTCGCTGAAGAGCCCACCGGGCTCGGAGGAGCAACCGGGGTAGGAGCCAACATCGGAGGTGCCCTGCCAAGTGTGGCGGTAGGGACAAGACGCGACCGAGACCCTCACCATGGAGGGGCGGTGTCAAGAGGTGCCGTGGAGGACTCTTCATGAAGGGGTACCTCGTGAAAAGGAAATACCTTCTCGTCAAAGTACACGTGCCGTGATGTGTACACAAGGCGGGAGACATGATCATTGTTAGGAATATGCAACTTGTATTCCCATGAGGCCATAGGCCGATATATATACATGTACAGGTGTAGAATATATGCAGGAAACCCCTTATACAATGGGATAAGTACAAAAGGGTACATGGCTATATTATATATACTCTACCCCCCCCCCCCCCCCGTCAAACTCATGGTGGATGAACAACACTCAGTTTGGAGAGATAGAAGCCATGTTGCGCTCTAGTCTGGCTTTCGTCAGGAAATCCGCCAACTGTAACTCGGAAGGCACATACTGAAGAGCAATAACCTGATCCTGCACACCAGCGCGCACATAGAAAGCATCAACACCAATATGCTTAGTGAGCTCATGCTTCAGAGGTTCACGTGCAATGCTGATAGCACCTGTACTGTCAGATAAGAGCAGAGTAGGTGTAGTGACAGAAACACCAAAATCCTGAAGTAACCACCGTAACCAAGTCACCTCTGCCGTCAAAAGAGCCATCGCTCGCATCTCAGCCTCTACACTCGAACGGGAAACTACGGTATGTTTCTTCGTCTTCCAGGCAATGAGATAACCACCAAGAAAAACACAGTAAGCAGAAAGTGAACAGCGATATGAAGGATCACTAGCCCACGTAGCATCCGAATAGGCCTGAAGTTGTAAAGAACTCGAGCGGGGAAAGAATAAACGGTGAGAGATCGTGCCCCGAAGATATCGGAGAACACGAAGGAGGTGACTATAGTGAACCGAGGTGGGAGTGGAGACAAACTGACTCACAATATGAACTGGATGAGAGATATCCGGACGAGTGACAACTAGATATACAAGACTGCCAACAAGATGACGATAACGCGTGGGTCAGACAGGGGGTCACCATCAATATCACGGAGGTGAACATTGAGCTCCATGGGAGTCTCAACAATATGCTCGTCAGTAAGAGCAGCACGAGTAAGAAGATCCTGGATATACTTTTCCAGGGATATAAAAAAGCCATCAGAGGTAGAAGAGACTTCAATCCCAAGAAAGTAGCGAAGAGGTCCAAGATCAGACATAAGAAACTGCTCACTAAGACGGGCCTTTACAAAGGCAATATACTCGGGGTCATCATCAATGATGATTATGTCATCAACACAGAGAAGAAGAAGGGTCCGACCACGAGGAGAAAGGTGGACAAACAATGCTGGATCATGAGCACTTGCTGAAAAACCAGCGACAGTCACCACGGAGGCAAAACGCTCAAAACAGGCACGGGGGCTTGCTTAAGGCCATTGAGAGAGCGACGAAGACGACATACCATGCCATCTGGAATAGAATACCCAGGTGGTGGCTGCATGTACACCTCCTCACGCAGCTCACCATTAAGAAAGGCATTCTTAACATCAAGCTGAGATACAGACCAGTGGTGTGTAGAGGCCACGACAAGAAGTGTACGAATAGTGGTCATATGAGGCACATGAGCAAAAGTCTCGTCATAATCACGACCATGCTCCTGCTGAAAGCCACGAGCCACAAGATGAGCTTTGTAACGCTCAAGAGAACCATCAGAGCGAGTCTTAACCTTGTTGACCCACTTACAAGTGATGGGACGGATACCGGGAGGAAGAGAAACAAGATCCCATGTACCAGTGCCTTCAAGATCAACAATCTCCTGTTCCATCGCAAACTACCATTCAGGATGAACAACAACCTGACGATAAGAAGTCGGCTCAAGAACAGCAGCACCAGCGGTGGGAAATCCAAGGCGATCAACAGGCGGACGAGGACGAGGGCGCAAGCCATAGGTAGGATGAGACGAGGAGGACGACACATCCACAAAGGCATCCACATTACATGAACGACGAGTGAAATACTGAGGAAAAGATGGAAGAATACAAGAAGGAATCGCTGAGGTAGAATCGGGGGGTGGAGACGAAGAAGTCACCGGAGATGAAGGTGTAGAATTCAGTGACATGGTAGGTGAGGAAACCGTGGGAGATGGTGGTGGCAAATCAGTAAGAGGTGGAGAAGGAGAGGTAGCAGCACGAATAGACAAAGGCTCGATGGGGGTGATAGGTGTGTCAGGAAAAGTGAGGAAAGAGATATCCTCCACTGAAAAGGTCGAGGAAGATGGGCACGAGTAGAAGGGACGAGACTCATCAGAAGTCACATCCCGAGAAATACGCATCCGACGACCGATAGGATCCCAACAACGGTAGCCCTTATGCTCATCACTATAGCCTAAGAAAACACACTCAACAGACTGAGCGGTCAATTTGGTGCGTTCGCGAGGGGCAAGAAGAACATAACAAACACAACCAAACAACCGAAGCACCGAGTAATCGGGAGAACGATCAAAGAGATGCTCGAAAGGAACGCCACCTTGCAAGGCAGCGGATGGCTGAAGGTTGATGAGATACGTGGAAGTAGAGACAGCCTCAACCCAAAAGTGAGGCGGAAGAGAGGCAGCGATCATCATCGCTCGAGCCGTCTCAAGAAGATGACGATGCTTGCGTTCAGCCACACCATTCTGAGCATGAGCACCAGGACAAGAGAACTGAACAAGTGTACCCTGCTCAGCGAGAAATCCACGCAACATCTTGGAGATATACTCTCCAGCAGAGTCAGCATGGAACACACGAATAGGCGTAGAGAACTGAGTGTGAACCATGGCAGCAAAACGATTATAGATAGATAAGACCTCACTACGAGAAGACATGAAATAGATCCATGTGTGTCGAGAGAAATCGTCTATAAAGATAATATAGTAGCGATGGCCCCCCTTCGAGGCAAAGGAGCTGGACCCCAAACATCAGAGTGAACAAGGTCAAAAGGACGTTGAGACAGTCTCGCTATGAGGATAAGGTAACTGAACCTGTTTACTAAGCCGACAACCCTGTCAGTCTAAAGACACACCACCGGAGATGGATCTAAGAAGACCACGTCGAACTAAGGATGAGAGATGAGAGCCACATAAATGACCCAGACGATCATGCCACTGCTGAAAAGAACTGGTAGACAGGGCAAAAGAGGTGGAGAGACTGGCTGCGGTGATAGCGGATGGAAGGTGGAGCCAGTCAAGCTCCCAGAGACCCTGAGAGTCACGACGCCGAGGGCCAACACCAAGAAGAGCACCAGTGTGACGGTCCAGACCTGAACATGAGTCAAAGTCAAGAATGACCCGACAGCGAGAGTCAACAATCTGACCACCAGAAATGAGCTGCATGGTAAGCCGAGGAACATGAAAAGATGAAGTGGTAAGAGTGCCTCGGCCACTAACCGGGAGAGAAGTACCATCAACAGTAAGAACATGAACAGAAGAATCAAGAGGTCGAGTAGATGACATAGTTGATGGATCATGAGTCATATGAAAAGATGCTCCAGTATCAAGAATCCACGGAGATGTACCTGCTTGTGTAGAAGGTGGTGTCACAATGCCAGAAGAGTCCATAGCAGAAGCAACATAACCTATCGATGAAGAACCAGAAGATGGAGCGAGCAGACATCGAAATCGTCCAATCTCCTGCTCAGTCGGGGGCATAACGGGAGATGTCGATGTAGACGCACCCGACAATAGAGAGTCATAGACAATCAGCAGGGCGCGAAGTCGCATAATCTCGTCCTCGATGAAGTACGTAGCTGAAGTAGGCGGCGTAGTAGCATCGGGAGAGGAGCAACTACCACCGCCTGTGGAAGCCGCTAGAGGTCGCCGTGTAGCATAACCAGTAGCACCCACAAGAGCCGGTGAAGGAGACGAGGGCGCATAGAGACAAGCCCCAAGCGCCAAGGTAAGGCGTGTGTCGATGAAGTCATATGCACCAATACAGTCGACGAGAGGAGTCGGTGTAGAGTGATGTTAGAGCATATATCTCCATATGTGGTTTTGGTAATTGATGAAAATTCCTATGGACTAATGGTTGCCTTAAGTTATATTTATAGGATTTGTCCATAGGCACTTCTTGAAGTCCATCTGTTGGGTTCAAGGAGTTTATATGATGACCAAGGTGGCATTCAAGGTATTATCCAAAGAATGGTCACAGAGACACAAGGTTGATCAAGATCGTCAGACAAAGAGTAAATCAAGATGATCAACACACAAAGCGTACAAGATGTACCGAGAGGGATCAAGTGATCCCATGGTATGGTAAGCATTGTCCAGTACGTATTTGTGTACTAACCCATGGTCTTCTTGAGAGTTCTATGTGGGGTTAGGTGTGTTTCCATGGGCTTGCATCAAGAGGAAGATCTCATACAACCCATGGAGGATGACGTCACGTGGTGGAGGATGGTGGCAATGGACTTGTGAAGATATGCTGAAGAGCGGCTCACCCATAGTGTGTATGGGGAGCAATCAACTAGTCTTCATCAAGCCAACGCAAGCAAGAAAGGTGGTCCATCTTGAGGAAGCCAAGATCATCGTCATCTACCTCAAGAGGACGAGGTGCAAGGTATAGGTTTGCCCTTGATAGGTTTTCTGTTTTAGGATAGATTGTTGTACTGTCAAGGGGGGGGGGGGGCTCTCAAGTGAGTAGCTTGATCATATCATTCGTTGAGAGCTCAAACCATTTGCATCCTTGCATCATACTTCTTGGTTCTTGTTTGGTATTTCTCTTTGTGAGTTTTAGATCTTATGGTCATCTTCATGACACGCTCGAGTTCATCGAAAACGGAGTCCATATGCATCTTCTATGATGTTTTCGATGTTGGGAGTTTTTACTGGTCTTATTCGAAGAAGGGTTCTCACCATTTTCTTATGGGACTTTTCTCACTTGCTTCTTATTGATATTTCTATCAAGATTGTGTTAGCACATGTCGTTAGCTTTCCAACAAACTTGGTTTCGTTGAATTCGGAGTCCGTATGCGAAAGTACAGCAGTTTGAGTATCCAGCGGTAGTACCGCTCCTGTAGCGGTAGTACCGCCCCCGGAGAGGTAGTACCGCCCCCGGAGCGGTAGTAATTTTTTACTACCGCTCCCTAGCGGTAATACCGCTCCAGGAGCGGTAGTACTGCTCCGTCGGACTGTTTTTTGTGGCCTCAGCATGGTTGGTGAACCTACCGAGCGGTAGTACCGCTCCCATGAGCGGTAGTACCGCTCTGTGCGGGCTGTGAGGCTTAACGGTTGGATTTTTTCCCCACCTATAAAAGGGGGTCTTCTTCCCCATTGAACCTTATCTCTTTAGCTTGTGTTCTTCCCCCATTGTTGACCTTCTTCGAGCTAGCTAACTCTCAATCCCTCCAATGATTCTTGCTAGTTCTTGAGGGAAAAGAGAGAGGAGATCTAGATCCATATTTCCACCAATCACTTTCTCCTCTAAGTGAGGGGAACCCCTTGGGTCTAGTTCTTGGAGTTCTTCATGTTCTTCTTCGTTCTTCCTCTCATTTTCCTCCCTAGCATTAGTTGCTTTGGTGGGATTTGGGAGAGAAGGATTTGGGCACTACGTGTGCCCTTGCCATTGCATTAGTTACATCGTTTGAGTTCTCCACGGTGATACGTGGAAGTTAAGTTTGAGAAGCTTATTACCTTTGGTACTTAGTACCCTAGATATTGTTCTTTGTGGATGCTTTGGCGTCCTAGAAGCTTGGTGGTGTCTCGGATCTCAATCATTATGGTGTAAAGCTCCGAGCAAGCGTCGGGGTATCCAATTAGGTTGTGGAGATTGCCCCGAGCAATTTGTATGGGTATCGGTAACCGCCCCCAAGGTTTGCCATTTGTACGGGTTCGGTGACCGCCCTCAAGGGCCCCTTAGTGGAATCACGGCATCTTGCATTGTGCGAGAGCATGATGAGATTACGGTGGCCTTAGTGGCATCTTGGGGAGCATTGTGCCTCCACACCGCTCCAACGGAGATTAGCATCCGCAAGGGTGTGAACTTCGGGATACATCATCGTCTCCGCGTGCCTCGGTTATCTCTTACCCGAACCCTTTACTTATGCACTTTACTTTGTGATAGCCATATTGTTTATTGTCATATATCTTGCTATCACTTAGTTGTTTATCTTGCTTAGCATAACTTGTTGGTGCACATAGGTGAGCTTAGTTGTTGTAGGTTTTGTGCTTGACAAATTAAACGTTAGTTTTATTCCGCATTTGTTCAAGCCTAAACCGTAATTATTTTAAAGCGCCTATTCACCCCCCTCTAGGCGACATCCACGTCCTTTCAAGTGACAATAATCGGTAGAAGTCATGGAAAGAGTCGATGTAGAGTGACAATCACCGATAGGAGTCACAGGAAGAGTCGATGTAGATCGATAATCACCAAGTGTGGAGGTCGCAGGAGTCGTAGAAGAGCGACCTACACAGTCGGCGAAGTGACAATCACCGGTAGAAGTAACGGAAGGAGTCGATGTAGATCGATAATCACCAGGTGTGGAAGTCGCAAGGGTCGGAGAAGAGCGGCCCACACAGTCGGTGGAAGATTGCAAACAGAATGACGTCAGAGACGAATGAGCACCATGCTGAACCGAGAGACAACGCATGGTCGAGACGGAAGCAGGGTAGGAAACACCCTCAAACGCCACACATGGAGAAGCAGAAGGCACCATCTTTTTTTCCTTTTTTTTTACCAAGGAACTTAGTCAACGAAAAAACCAAGTCTATCTCGATCTGCCTCGTGCCTCGATCTGAAATCACGTCGACAGGAGGATTTGGAGGCTGCGTGTTGAGTCGCCTCGGATTTGATGCCCGATCTGGCGTCGACGTGGGGCGAGATGGGGCAGCGGACAACAGATGAAGGCGCCGCAGCAGGAGGAGGACCTCGAGCAGGCGCGCGGAGAACCTGACCCAGGAGGCCGCGGCGAAGGAGCGCCCCAGCGGGAAGGCGGCGAGCGCGAGCGAGTTGCGGCCGGAGGCCGGGTGGCGAAGGAGGGCGACGAGGAGATGGTCACGAAGGACGGGATGGGGCGGCGGCGCCGATGCTAACTGCAGGGGCGACGAGATCGACGAGGCAGCGGCGGCATCCAGCGGCCGGGACGAAGACCTGCGGGGGCCGGCGAGAGATCGAGGAGAGCTGGCGGCTTCAAGCGGGACGAGTTGCCCCCTGCTTCGATCGAGCGGGGCAAGAGGAGATCGAGCGGGAGCAAAGCCGCGTCGAGCGGGGCTGGAGATGGAGGCCGGGCTTCGATCGAGACGAACGGGAGCAGGAGATCGAGGCCGGCGAGATGGATCAAACGCATGAGTTCCAGCGTGCAAAAAATTGACCTAGCTCTAATACCATGTTAGGAATATGCAACTTGTATTCCCATGAGGCCATAGGCCGATATATATACATGTACAAGTGTGGAATATATGCAGGAAACCCCTTATACAATGGGATAAATACAAAAGGGTACATGGCTATATTCTATATACTCTAACAATCATAACACTGGTAGCCTTTAGTGTTGGAGGGGTAGCCCAAAAAGATGCAAGCAAGCGAACGTGGAGCGAGCTGTGAGGGGTAGTGGACGCTATACTAGATAACATAGACATCCAAATACGTAGAGATCATCATACGAAGGGGGAATACCAAAGAGAAGTTGGTAAGGGGCGTAGTTCCAACGAGGATGACAGGTTGAATGTTAAGGAGTGTGGTGGTGGTGAGTGCATCAGGCCAGAACCTATAGGGTACATTAGAGTGGAAGAGCAATGTACGGGCGCAGACGTTGAGAATGCGGAGGATGCGTTCAACGGGACCGTTCTGCTGTGAAGTACAGGGGCAGGTGAGGCAAAAAAAGGTGCCGTGAGATGCAAGGAGATTGCGAGCAGTGACATTATCAAATTCTTTTCCGTTATCAGTTTGAAGAGAAAGAATAGGAAGACCAAATTATGTGGTGACACATGCAAAGAAAGCCTCGAATGTAGCTAAAGCATCGGACTTACGACGAAGAGGAAATGTCCACACAAAATGAGTGAAATCATCAAGTATCACGAGATAATAAAGATAGCCAGTGTTGCTAGCAACTGGAGATGTCCACACATCACTATGAAGCAATTGAAATGGAAAAGAAGATATAGTCGTAGCTGCACTAAAGGGTAGACACACATGTTTGCCAAGGCGGCAAGCATGACAAGTGTGGTCGTCAACTTTATTACATGCAAAAGGAAAACTCCTAAGAATATACCAAGTGTGGCGGGGATGGGGTGACCCAAGCGAGCGTGCCACAAGTCCACACCGACGACGAGGGCGACGGGGGTGGGCGGTGGAGGATGATGGGTGGACCGGGTAGAGATCCTTGGGACTATCACATCATGGAAGAACCATCCGGGTGCGAGCGTCCTTCACAAGAAAATCGATATCGTCAAATTCAACAGTAAGAGGATTCTCACGAGCAAGACAACGAAGTGACACAAGATTTTTAACGGGGCCAGGAGAGACAAGCAAGAGAGCTGGATGTCGCGGCCCAAGCGGCAAGGCGGGGCCGTCATAGGGTGGAGCCGGCGCTTGCGGGTATCCACCAGTCGGCGGGGGCCCGGGCAGCACCGGGTAGCCACCGTCGGGATCGGCGTATTGCACTGCAAAGTGCACCTAATGCGTCGGAGTCAGGTCGAGGATGCCGAGGGCAGGCGTCCGCAGGACCGACATGTGGTAAGCATGCACCATGCCGGTCCACGGGTTGGTGCCGACCGTCTAGGGCGGGGAGGGCTGGTGTTGGGAAGGCACCCCCTGGCACCCGGATGACTGCTGCTACTGCTGCTGTCGGGGGCGGTCACCGACATGTTTGCCCCTCCCGCAACGGCCTCCGCCGTTCTGCTGTTGGGGCACGAGTGGCGCAGGTGGTGTGGGTGGCAGCAGGAAGAACCCCGACGGAGCCGGGGGCCGCGGGACCGATGCGGCCGCGCCAGGGGAAGTGTCGGCGGCGAACACGGTGTGTTGCATCCTATTCTTCACCTTCTGCATCCCCCGTTCCTCTAGCTTCAAGTATGCGACAATGGTCTCAAAGGTGGTCTTAGGCAACAATGCGAGATTGGAAGCGGCATTGCCGAAATATTCATTAAGACCGACGATGAGAGTGCTAAGCATGAGCTTGTCGTCAACTTTCGGGCCAATGTCGCAAAGTTCATCAACGAGCATCTTGAGGTGCATGCAATACTCATCAATGATGGAGTCATATTGATGACACCCGAAGAACTATTACTGCAAGAGGACAATGCGCTGAAGTTTGTTGTCGGTGAAGAGCGCATTGATCTTGTTCCACACGGTGCAAGCATCGTCGTCCTCAACGACGACCGCAGGGTAGATGTCCTTCGAGACGATTTGGTAGAACCATCGAATGAGAGTGGCCTCGATGGAGGACCACTACGGGTCGGCCTTCATGGCCGCGATGTCGATGGAGCCGTCGATGTGTTCGGTGAGGTAGTACTCACGAAAGACAAGGCCGAAGTAGGTCTTTCACGCGTAGTAGGAGGAGCTTGAGTGATCAAGGCGGATGGTAACATGGGCCTCGATGTTGAGATCACGGATGTGGCGGTGGAGGGCTCGGGACCGGTGAAGGGATTAGAGTTATCGGAGAAGGTGGACACATGAGAGTCCATGGTAGCGGCATGAGGATGTGGTGGTGGAGGTTGCTAGGGTAGACGGCATCGGCGGCTCGGGTGGGTGGCGGCTGCGGCTAGGATTTAGGAGGGCAGCAACAACGAAGATGGTGACGGCTATGGAGAGAGGGGCGGCAGCGGCGGCGAGACGCTACATTGGTGGCAGCAGCGGGATGCGGGTGGAAGGTGCGGCAGTGGCGGTAGCAAAAGCTAGGGTTGGATCAATAAAACCCTAAACTAATACAATGTTGGATGAGAGAATTGGATTGGTTGCATCGATGATTTACTCACACAGTACATACACGTTAAAATGAAAGAGAGATATGATAGATGTAATCTACACAGCCTAGATCTATATACGTACATGCAATATACTTCCTCCGTTCCTAAATATAAGTCTTTTAAGCGATTTCACTAGGGGACTACATACGAAACAAAATGAGTGAATCTACACTTTAATGTTTATATACATCCGTATGTAGTCTTCTAGTGAAATATATAAAAAGACTTATATTATGGAACGGAGTGAGTGAGTATACACGTTGAACAGCTTCGAATGTGAGTCATGTGTTTAATAGTAAGTACTACTCGTGTCCACATTTTCAGTGCATGTGCTAATTAGGCGAGCTCACGAATTGGATAGATGGATGGCCGTTTTCAACAAAAATTGAATGGCATAACCAAATGCAGACAGAGGCCCCTTGCTGGGTGGTGCTGCTGTTGCTAACAGCAGGAGCATTATTGGCAAAATCAATCCATTAATTTTCGTCTAACCTCTACGCAACCTCCTGCTTGTTGGCACATACTCACAAACGTAACCACAAACCTGCTGCTGCAATTGGTAGTAGCGCTTAGAGCATCTCCAACAACCTTTGTATTTTTGGCTAGGATTGTTAAAAACTGGAAATATAACAACTTGGTTCAAAAATGTTGCTCCAACAGCCTTTATATAAATGGTCTTCCACAAATTGTTTTACAAAATTTGCTATATTTGCATCCACACTTGCTATACTTGTAAAGTGGAGAAGCACTTGTTATAATTTTTAGCAGCCCAGATTTTGTGGTCCCCTACATCCCTTTGTTCCATTGACAAGTGGACCCCACCGCTCCCTAGATTCCTGCTGTCCTGGGCCTGACACAGGTCCCCACGTGTCATTGAGAGGCTTGCTAAATTTTATAGCAATGTTGTTGGAGCAAACAATTGTTGGGATTGCTAAATCTTCTTTTTCCTCTTGCTATACCAAGTTTTTAGCAAGTCAGAATAGCAATGTTGTTGGAGATGCTCTTATTTGCCATAGCAATGCTAGACCTATGTAAATAGTTCTACGAGATTAACATAGCGCTTATCTGTCCATGTTTTTAAATTATAGGTACTTTTTTTTCTTTTGGGTTCTTATTTGTTTTTTCTTGATCAACCGAGAATGTTATGTTTTTGCATCCATTTTTTTTATAAACTTGATAAATTTTTTTCCTAATAAAATGCAGGAACCTCCTGTCCTTTTTGAGATGTTTTTTAAAATAAAAATAGGAGGAGGGAGGATTTTATTGTTAGGAAGTTTTGTAGCTCTTCGTAGATGTAGGATTTTCGCATTCGCCATTACATACGTACATGGCTATATTGTTTCCGAGAATTGCGTACATGTCATCGATCTTTTATTTATATGAAAGGAGGCTTGGGGTTATATGCATGGTCTGAATCAACTTGACAAGTAATGGCTAGGTTAGTATCGGTGACTCAGCCACAATATCTGACCGCCTCCCTGCCTATATATGTATGCGTAAAAATCGTAGCGCGTGTCCACCCACTGGATGAAGACGCGTAGTGTGGCTGTGTGGGAGCCATACGGAGACGGTCAAGTATACTAACTCAACAATTTTCAGTCAGAGTCACGTGGATTATCAGTCTATATATGAATGAAACCTTCCGCATTAACGGGATGAATGCACTATAGACTATACCACCACTGTGTTGTGCTGCAGGGTTCAGACCTGGGACTCGAAGTACCCGTGCGAAATAAAATAGTAAAATGTTTTGAGTTTAATTTGCACGCGGCAGGAGGAGCTGGATCATGATCCGTCAATGCATATATATCCTGGAGGGCAGTATATGCAGTTGTGACATCAACTCGACGTCGTTGTTTTGTTGAGGGATATAATGTCAACTAGATATGTCTGAACTCAACCCCTGGATGGATGGATGGATGGATGGCAACACTGCAACCGTCTAACTTGGAACAACCGAGTTCCTGCAACAGATTGTTAATACACGGATGGATTCTTGCAATCTGCAGTCTTCTTCAACTCATCATGATTCAGCTGCAACAGCAGCATGCTGGTTAATTAATTAATAAATTATAATCCCCCGACGGCAATCTATAATACAACTGGTAAATTAATTAATAAATTATAATTCAGTTGGTATGGATCCTCCCCTAGCTACTAGATAGGCAAGGTGGATAGAGATGACACCATACGTATCTTTGCATGTATAGTTAATTAAACAGAGTGATGGAGGAATTGGAGATGAAAACGACGCCGGCTAAAGTCTACCGTGTGTTCCTCAAGCTTGTCCCCAAGCTATATTAGCAAAATGAGAAAAATTTTGTCCTCAAGCTAGGATCACATGAAAACTGCACATGCATGGTTTGGTTCCTTTCAGAACACATGCTCGTGAGTGACACGCGCGCGCGCGCGCACACACACACATCCATGTCCTGCAGACACAACAAATTAAAGTCTGTGATCAAAACAGGCAGAAAGATACTGGGGTATTATTGATTGATGATCCAAAAAGAAGAAGACTTAGAGGGTGGCCCTAATGTAATGATGATCTCTTGTTTATTGGCTTTGACAATTTCCCAGCATCGCCATCAGAGGCATAGCAGCCAGCCTCTCGTCAGTTCCTAACCTGAAAGGGACGACTGCGGTGCAGCATCATTACAACGTGTGTGTGTGTAGCAAAAATTAAACACTGTGATGTGGTATGCATGCAGCGTCGTCCATGGTACTCCAATATATTTCACCATCGCCTGTGTTCATTTAAAGCAGGTCATTCTCGTGGGGCGTCAGATCCACATCCAAAAGCTATCTTTCGACCATACTGAATGTCGTTTTTTTTTGAGGACCTACTGGATGGTGTTTTTATAACGACAACACACAAAATAATTTGATTTTCTATACAAAGATATAAATAATACGGATACTATGAAACTAACTATCCTTAGCCATTAGGTTTTTTAGAAAAGGAGGATGACCCCGGCCTCTGCATCTGGCAGATGCATACGGCCATTTTATTAATTATTCTCGAGGACTTTACAAAGTATTAAAACAATAAGTCTGAATCCACCATCTTGACAAAAAGTGCCGCTACTCCTATCCATATGATGTAGGGGTGCTAGCTGGGCCCCTACCCAGACCACTCACCTAAGTCTAACATCAAAAGCCGGAAGCCCGAGCCGAGCCACATACCGGGTCTGGGGCACAAACCAGTCAGACGCACTCGTGTGTTGTCGCCGCCATCTTCCACCGGTCCGTCTTCAGAGCAGATATTGAGGCTTCTACCTTTTCTAGCCACTCTTCCATCGACGTCACCATGACGCCAAACACTACCTCCTCCTGCGCGAGTCTATCTCCATGCATCGGACGCCGAGTCCCCACAGCGCCACGCTGCCGATATTCGCCGCCATCAATGTGTGAGATGAAGCACCGCTCCACCATCCCTCCAGCCAGCACTTGCTCCAAAACGATGCCCCCAGGAAGGAAGGCGATAGAACGCCATCATCGTCCGATCCAGGAAGACCCAGATCTAGAGTTTCCTCCGGAGCATCCCGAGCCTGATGACGCAAACTGCAACTGGAAGTTGCTCCACCAGACGAGCGGCGCCGACGCCGTTGCAGCCCCCAAGATGAAGCTGTCCAAAATACGCCGACACCGAACCGCCGCCACCTCCACCGCCGCTTGAGCAGCCCCCGAGCAACGCCTTCAGGAAGGAGCACGCCACCGTGGTGTCGTCGTCTCTTGGAACAAGGGGATCTGAGGTTTTCACCTGAGCTCCTGAGAGGGGTGGAAGGAAGGGGATCCTCTCCGAAGCCTCCAGCAAGGGGAGCAACACCCAAAGGCGCTGCCTTCGGAGTGGCCGTCGCGCCAGCCAAGGGATTCCCCCGAAACCCTTCCAGCCACCGGATCTGCAAGGCCTTCATCCAAGAACAGCGAGAAGCCATCAGGGGCCGGATCCGCTGTAGATCGGAGTAGATCGTGGTCGAGGACGAGCATCATGGCCACCAGCATCCAGCGAGACCCGCTGCCGCAGCCGACGCCCACCACCTTCCCGCCACCCACACGTCCGAGCATGGGAGGCCGAGACCGCGCCTGCAGAACCAGATCCGCAATGGATCCATGCCCGCGCCGCCGTCCCGAAGCCAACTCTTCGCGCAACCGCCATGGCCTGGCCGCCCGCTCGCTCCGCCGTCTGGTCGCCGCGCCGCCCGACACGCCCTCACCGCATCAGCATCAAGACTCCGCCGCGCCGCTGCATCTCGCGCTACAGCCGCACGCCGGGAGAGGGAGAAGGGCCCCCCGCCGCCGGCACGCATCGGGCTTTGCCTGGCGGCGCCTTCTGGCGGCGGCGAGGGGAGGGGATGGTGTAGGAGACCGACGCGGGGTGGAGGCTAGGGTTCCCCGCCGCCGCCCGCGAGATCGACGCAAGGGACGTGGGGGTGAAGGCTAGGATTCCTTTGCCATTAGGTAAAAACATTTTTTTAATAACACATAATGTATATAATTGTTCATTGCGTGGTGCAACAGAAATATAAATGGCTCGACAGATGAAAGCTTAATCTATGTAGTACTACCAGCAAATTAAAATTTGGCAGCACGTAGCACAGTACATATGTGAGTGGATCAGGATTCAGGAGCTAGCTGCATCTGTCACTGTCACGGTCTACGTATAAAGCTTAGCTAGCTTTTAGCAACAAAATACAAGGAATTGTAGCTGGTAGCTCTTAGCATTTCCTGAAATGTGGATCAAGATTGCCGAGTGACGAGGACATCACTGCCATGGATACAACGACCATTGCCACTAGTTCGACTACACCACATGCCGATCAAGAGCAAGACATGTTCAAGAGGAACGTCCTGCTGATCTAGATCGACAAGCATATATAACAAGAAAAACAGTTTTCACACTACTGTTCAAAGTCGAGCCGCACTTTGATCGTCCAAGCCATATCCACCCGAAGCACTAGATTGTTCCTCATCAAAAGACCGATACACAAGTAGTTCTATCCCCGAGTACAAAATCACAATACACATGCAACTTTATTCATTTTATGACAACTATAATACTTCTGAAGAAATAGAAATAACCACTGTTGTTATTTCGTCATGTTATTGTTAATCGCAACCAACTCATCTGAAAAAAAAAGTAGTAATGATATCTTAAGAACATGGTTAGGGGCACGAGGTGGAGCCATCATCGTTTCGGGAAGTACTACAATGGTGAAGCTAAGGAAGAAGACCGTGTCATGGTTAGAAACATGAAATGGAGGTAGCGAAAATAGTAGTAAAGCAAAGGATGAGAAACCACAAAAAGTGGTTAGGGTTGTGAGGCAATCCGGCAACAACGAAGGAGCCAAGAAAGAAGACCTCACCAGAATGATTGTTTTTGAAGTTTGTTTCTCGTGAAGGAGGCAGAGCTTCCAACTATCACAATGAAGCCAGGGGACGAGAGCTCACTGAAATGTTAGGGTTGTGGGTGTTCACTAGAGTCCTTCCCTCCGGAAGGCTAGATTGATGATTGGATACAAGATACCGATAATCGAAGGCAGAGGATGGAAATGACACCTATAGAGGAAGCAACCGTTGCCGAGAAGCGATGATGTAGGCAAAGCACACTTGTGATACCTTTTCAAAGCGGCTACGTCGGGAGGAAGAAGAAAAATTACCATATGAAAAGTTAACTGCATTTTAAAACATAGACCACCTCTAGATTTTTCTCAAGATTATTCAAGAACAATTTATTCTTTCTTGTGAAACTTCATTCAAATTGCCACCGATCCTCCCCCCTCCCCTAAACAGATCTAACCAAAACAACAAGAGTATCATGCACAACATAAAGTGGCCTGCAAAAAAAAGTATGAGGAAATGCTTCATTTTCAAGAGTTGGGGTTGAGGCACACTCCTTGAAGGTGGATTGAGAAATTTGTATTCCAAGGTTGCATGCTGTGTAGGGGAACCCAAATGAAAGAGGTGTATTTCTTAATTTCATGAGATTGTGTGTGTATGTGTGTGTGTGTGAACCTGGAGATGTGAGTTTGTTGCAGGTAGACCTGGCAATTAAGGTTGCCATGTCAAACCGTTTTATTTTTAACACAATATAGATGCAAGCGCATCCTTATGGGCACATTCGAGAGAGTGAAAGAGGTGTATTTCTTAATTTCATGAGATTGTATGTGTGTGTGTGTGTGTGTGAACCTGGAGATGTGAGTTTGTTGCAGGTAGACGTGGCAATTAAGGTTGCCATGTCAAACCGTTTTATTTTTAACACAATATAGATGCAAGCGCATCCTTATGGGCACATTCGAGAGAGTGAATCGACATGTCATTTTGAGATTTACAAAGTCATCGTAGACGCCTCATCATCGAGAGAAACATCTTCTCCTATTAAATGTGCATCGCCGAAAATCCTGAAATAAATTCAGTAATAAATGCGAAGACCAGAACTTGAACCCTCGTGAGTTGGAGATATCACAGCTTCTGTAACCATCCAACCACAAGTTAATCTGTGTCATGTCAAACAGTTGACAAAGCACATACATGTCGAACTTTCTTTTCTAGGGAACATACATGTCGAACTTAACTAGTTCCTCCATCACGGTTTAGAAGGCGTGCTTGAAAATTCTCTGAAACCTAGGTGATAATTGATTGGTTGTGAGATGGATTGAAAAAAACATTCACACTACGCATATGTATAGAAATAATATAACGGAGTACTAATTAGCTGCTAGGAGTAAATGCAATGCGCGTGAAACCTTAAACCCCTGCTCCCCCGGCTCGGGCGACGTGCTCCGGTGGCGGTGGTCCTTGGCGGGCGATGCCCCGAGGCAGCTTGGGCGGCGACGCGGCCCCTTGGCAGCGGTGTCGGCTGGCGGCGGGGCTTGGCCGACAACGTCATGCTGGCCCAGATCTGGGCCCTTAGGGCCTAGATCTGGGTTAGGGTGGGCCGGTTCGGTCTCCGGCGGGTCGTCTCTGGCTGGTCTGGCGCGATACAGGCGATGGGGGCGGCGGCTCCTTTGTTGCTTCTGCTCCAGTGCGGCGGCGGGGGCTTAACGGGCCCGATCTGGGCCCGGCTGGGCAGGGGGTCCAACATCCCCCTGCGCTTGCGTCCGGTCTGCTACCGCGTGTGTCGGTGGAGTTTGTCCCCTCCCACGCGGCTGTGGTACTGCCGGTCCCTGTCTACGGTGGTTGTGTCTCAGTCCAGCCGGCCTCACCGCGTTTGCTGCGGTGAGACGATGGTGGTGTCCACGTGACTGTGGTGGCGCATGTTGGTGGTTGGTGGCATGGTGGAGCTAAGAATTGATTCCGGATGGTGGGTGCGAGGGGTCGGGAGAAATCTCTGTCGAATCTGGCCGACACCGATGCGGTTACGCCTGCGGGCGCCCCCTCCCTTCCCGAAGGGCGTCGGATGTACCTCTCCCTGGCTCCGCACCGTGTGCCGGAAGAAATCCTAGGACTTGTCCTGAAAGCAGCGTCGTCGTCGTCGCAGTCCTTCTTGAAAGTATTGCTTGGCACGCGGCAATCCGATGGCACTGAAGTGTGGTGGAATTATTCGGTAGGCGAAACAGTTGTGGGACACTACAACTTTCGTTGATCCGGTGTTGCTCGCATTTTTTCTCTTATTTTTCTTTTGTCATTCTTTTGTGCACGATTGTGTTGTCTGTCCCAGCATCTATCGTTGCCTGTATTGGTTGGTTGCTTTGTATATAAAGCAGGAAAACTCTATTTCGATAAACCTTGTATACTTTGAAAATGCATGTAAATTTAATTATGCCTTTTAAACCGTAATGAAGGGAGTATGATCGGATCGGACGGACCGTTTCAGTTTTGCATCATGAGAGGAGTAGAAAAACGAAAATGCTGTGATCCCAGCAGCAAATATTGACAGGCGCGCATTTAGAAGTTTCCCTTGGATGCGTTATGTGATCGAACGACAGCGTTTGTTTGTGTGGGAGAACCTTAAGTCACCCTTTGACTTTGCTCGGTCGACTGACCGGTCCTTGTCAACGTTCGGGTCTATCCACTTATACTTACTCGCCGAGTTTCACCTACCCAACGACATCATACCTCAGGAACTTGAAGAAAGCCTCCATGCGTGCATGCATCTCTTTTCTTCGGATGGTTAGCGTGCGAGACCATCCATGATACTCCCTCCCTTTTTAAATATAAGTCATTTTAGAGATTACACTATAGACTAGATACGGAGCAAAATAAACGAATCTATATCCTAAGTTCATAGTGAAATTTCTAAAAGGTCTTATATTTAGAAACGAAGAGAGTACATAACATATATTATACCGTTTAAAATAATAATTAAATCATGTATTATACTACTTCCTCTGTCTCAGTTTACAAGTCCGGCACATATACGTATAACGTTAATTTGATCAACTTAATGAGAGACATATATAATAAATAATATATCATTAGAAATTTTAAATCTTCTATTTTCTAATGATATATTTTTTATGTTAAACAATATTTATATAAATTAAATTGACGATCTAGGTATATGTGCATGCCTTCTAACTGTGACGGAGGGAGTAATAAATATCCAGCTATGTAAATTAAACTCTAGTATATTAAGAGCACCTACAACAGGGCGCCCCAAACCCGCCTTATACGTCCGGACTAGGAGTCAGCCCCAAACTCTAGTATATCTCTGACCGGTTATAAAATTTTGATCCAGCCGGGCACGTTAAACCCGACGGTCTAACGGATGCCTCGTCCGTCGCCGCGTGACGCTGCTCCAGCTCGTCGTCCGAGACCAAATCCGGCTATTTAAGCCGACCTGCATCCCCACCCCTAGCTCATCCACCTTCTCCATCTCTGCTCCGCCACTCGAGCCCGTACGTCTCCTCTCCCCCTCTCTCCCACGCTCTTCGGCGTCGACGTGATCCGACGTAAGATCACCGTCTACATGATGCTCATGCCGAAGCACCGGATGCAGATCAAGGCGGAGATCCAGGCTAGGCGCATCGCCCGCATCACTGCGGGGCTGACTCCAGACTCGTCAGAGCCGGAGGAGGAGGAGGAGCTTGAGGACGAGGAGGTAGAGCAGCTGTCGGAGCCGATGAAAGAGGCGGATCTAGAGAGGGGTTCGACATGAGGGAGTCCGAGGCAGTGTTCACCGTCGCCCAAGCCGAGAAAATGACGGAGCAACAAGCCATCCCGGAGTCCATCGAAGATGAGGCCGAGGTGGAGGCCAATTGGGAGCTCCTCCGACAGAAGCAGACGGAGGCCGACGCGCTCTGCGCCGAACTTGAGGCGGACATGGAGGAGGAGGAGGAAACCGGAGCGGAGCAGCCGGAGGCACCAGAGAGGGTGGAGCTGCAGCTGTCGCGCATGTATCCGTCGAAGGGGACGGAGATAGTCGACATCTCCGGTGAAAAGTAGCTACGTAGTATATATGTTTTTTTTTTATCTTACATACTTTTGTATGAATATAAGAATCTGATATCAAGTGTCCGAATGTAGTGGTGCTAGCTTATGGCGTATCCGATCACTCCTCGTAGGCACGTCCGCGCACGTTCGTCGGTGTTTGAAGGGTCACATTTGCTTTAAATGTGAATTTTATTTGTTTTTGCCCTTGTTACCGGGGAAATAAACCAGCTGGCATGACATGCACAAACAACACTAAAACAGAGAAACAAATTGAATGACACAATTTATGACACAAATTTGCTTAAATTGGGTAAAATATGAAAATGTGCTAAATGGGCACAAATGCAATTCACTCCTATATTAATCCAGTTGAGAGCATATGTGAATCTATTTTGTTTTAGCAGACCGTTCTTCTATATATTTGATTTTTTTATCTTTATAACAAAACCTAAAGTTTAAATTAGGACGTCCATATACTGAACAGAGAATTTGAAGGAAATGAAATAAAAAGTTCCCATTTGAACGATATATACGCAACTAACTAATGTACGACCACGTCCACTCGTGCATGGTGCATGCAGATGCAGATGCATGCATGTTCTCGATGAATAGCCTTGACTTGCCTGCCGGGTCGATGTCAAACGTTCGGGGGTATATCTATATCTACTTGTGTACCTAACTAATGACCGGCCGAAGAAAACAGAGGTAAATCTTCTCCATGCTGCAGGGCGGCTTCCCTGAAAGTCGACCTATCTGTTTCCTCTTCTACTCACTCCGTTTCTAAATATAAGTCTTTGTAAAGATTTCACTAATGAACTATATACGGATGTATATAGACATACTTTAGAGTATACATTCAATCATTTTGCTTCGTATGTAGACATCTAGTAAAATCGCTTAAAAGACTTATATTTAGAAACGGAGGGAGTACTTTCTTACACGAGTTGGTTGCTTCGCCTGCCAGACTATTCACCTACAATATTGTAGGTTATACACTGGTCAGGTAGTGCTGTGCGTTATACCTTTCTTCAGAGCCTTCCATAATTTCCATGCTTACATGCATGCCCAGTGGACCAAACAACGTGGATACATGCATGTACGTACATAAGCAACTCACGACTACTCCCTCCGTTTCTAAATACTTCATCCGTTCCAAAATAAGTGTCTTAAACTTAGTACAATTTTATACTAGCTCTAATACAAAGTTGAGACAGTTATTTTAGGATGGAGGGAGTATAAGTTTTTTTTTTAAATTTGATTAGGGTACTACATACAAAGTAAAATGAATGAATCTTTTTCTAAAATATGTTTATATACATACGTATGTACTCTTTTAATAAAATCTCTTAAACGGCTTATATTTAAGAACGGAGAGAGTAGTTGGTTGATGCACAGTGCCCACATAACTAGCAAGCTGGCTAACTGAGGTTGGTTGATGAATCATGGTGAACTAATGTCTAGGATTAACACGGCAGAAACTTAATTTGATAGCGCTCCATGAACGACAATGTAACGATCAGTAGTAGCTACTCTAGCTAACATCCATGTCCAGACCTTTTTCTGCATGTGCTAATCCCAGATACTCCTCCCTTCCTAGTTTATAGTGTTAAAATCTAAAATCTCATCAACCGAAATACACTGTAAATGGATGACATGGGTTTTGTGGATTGTCTAATGAAATATTTCCTATTTATTTAACTTTCAAGGCAATAAGTGCAGCACAGTCCATGTAGAATAAGATGCATGCATGATCATCAATTCTTTCATTTTTAGTACTAATATGATGTGGGATTTAAAGCTTTTTAACTTAATGGAACTCAAAGCGAGTCTAATATAATAAAAAACTGAAACTTTTAAAATGAGTCTTAAAAAAAGAGAGTACTCCTGCTAACCGCGGGCCACCTGCTAAGTAGGGAGTTAACGTCGGATGGCTACAAGATACCCCGTAATTCGAAATCAGCTGCTGCATTCCAACGTTGGAGTTGCGGACGGACGTGCAACGTGCGAGGCACCGGCCGGAGCAGGCGAGCAGCGCGCATGATGAATGAACCTAATCCAAAGGTCAATTAATTAGGCCATGCCGGTGGAACCGACGATGACGCAGTCGGTGACCCGACGATCGACCGCTAATCAGTGACGTCCTTGAGGCCCTTTTAGCTGCTAGCCGGAATTGATTGACACGTGTTATATATGCAGCCTGGCGTTGGTTGAGGCTCACACCAACCAGCCTCACCAGCTTCACAAATTTAGTCAATACTAACACTACTTAGCAGCTTATAATTAGCCTATATATACATCAGCTGCTTGCACTCTTATCACAACATCATTTGCTGTTAATTATACTTACCAGAAGGGACAAGGGTTCACAAAAGGAAAATCGGAACACTACTTTGAACCCTCTAACTGATGACATGTTATTTAGGACGATTTATCAAACCACGGCTCTTTAATACTCCCTCCGTTTCTAAATATAAGTCTTTCTAAAAATTTCACTAAGGGACTACATGCGAAACAAAATGAACGAATCTACACTCTAAAGTATGTCTATATACATTTGTATGCAGTTTTCTAGTAAAATCTCTTAAAATACTTATATTTAGGAACACATGAAGTACATACAATTGCCGGCGGTCTCTGCCTAGAGCAATCTGCAATAATAGGTTAGTCATGATGGAAAGTAACTCACACGATATGGTCGAGAGGCGACCTCGACCCGCTCCCGTTAGCGGCTGGGGCGAGCTCTAGATCGCGCCGCTAACCGTCATTCTCGCAGCCTCCCCCTTGCCGTCGCCGTCGGGCGCCGCCGGGTGAAGCCCCGTCGGCATAGGCGACGGCGGAATCTTCTCCTTCCTCGGCGGTCCTTACTGTTGGTGAACGTTGCATGGGAAACAAAAAATTTCCTACACATACGAAGACCTATCATGGTGATGTCCATCTACGAGAGGAGATTAGATCTACGTACCCTTGTAGATCGCTAAGTGGGAAGCGTTAAGAAACGCAGTTGATGTAGTGGTACAACTTTGTGATTCGAATCACCGTCGTCCCACGATCCGTCCCGATCTAGCGCCGAACGGACGACACCTCCGCATTCAGCACACGTACAACTCGATAACGATATCGGCCTTCTTGATCCAGCAAGAGAGACAGAGAAGTAGTGAGTTCTCCGGCAGCGCGACGGCGCTCCGGTGGTGGTGATGATATACTCCTACAGGGCTCCGCCTGAGCTCCGCAGAAATCCGATCTAGAGGAAGAACTACGTGGTATAGGTTTGAGTTACATGTGGCAAAGTTGTCTCTCAAACATCCCTAAACCTCAAGTATATATAGGAGGAGCCAAGGGTGGGGCAAGCCCTTAGGGTGCCGGCCAAGAAGGCCTCCTTGGGTCGGCCGACTTGGGGAAGGGAGGAGTCCTTCTCCAATCCCACTTGGATTAGGACTCCTTCCTTATTTTCCCACCTCTTTTGGATTTTCCACTTTTTCCTCATGGGCTTTCCTTGGATGACTTTGTCAGCCCATTATACCTTATTGTACATCCAATAAACCCATGTGGACCCCTTGGGGCGTGGTGAGCCCACCCAGTGTTCCCCCGGAACCCATTCGTCACTCCCGGTACACTTCCGGCAATGCCCGAAAACTAAAGTTGAAGAAACAGGCACCCACCAGTCATCTTTACGCAACGAGTTGCATGTTAGTCGATGAAACCAGTCTCTCGTAAGCGTACGAGTAATGTCGGTCCGGGCCACTTCAATCCAACAATACCGCTGAATCGAGAAAAGACTAAGGAGAGCAGCCAATCGAACATCAACACCCAGAAAACTTTTGTGTTCTACTCGAGATAACATCTACGCATGAACCTCGCTCATGATGCCACTGTTGGGGAATGTTGCATGGGAAACAAAAAAATTCCTACGCACACAAAGACCTATCATGTTTATGTCCATCTACGAGAGGAGATTAGATCTACGTACCCTTGTAGATCGCTAAGAGGGAAGCATTAAGAAACGCGGTTGACGTAGTGGTACAGGTTCATGATTCAAATCACCATCGTCCCACGATCCATTCCGATCTAGCGCCGAATGGTCGACACCTCCGCGTTCAGCACACGTACAAGTCGATGACGATCTCGGCTTTCTTGATCCAGCAAGAGAGACGGAGAAGTAGATGAGTTCTTCGGCAGCGTGTCGGCGCTCCGGTGGTGGTGATGATCTACTCCTGCAGGGCTCCGCTCGAGCTCCGCAGAAATCCGATCTAGAGGAAGAACTACATGGTATAGGTTTGAGTTGCACGTGGCAAAGTTGTCTCTCAAACAGCCCTAAACCTCAAATATATATAGGAGGAGCCAAGGGGTGGGGCAAGCCCTTAGGGAGCCGGCCAAGAAGGCCTCCTTGGGTCGGCCGACTTGGGGAAGGGAGGAGTCCTTCTCCAATCCCACTTGGATTAGGACTCCTTCCTTATTTTCCCACCTCTTTTGGATTTTCCACTTTTTCCTCATGGGCTTTCCTTGGATGACTTTGTGAGCCCATTATACCTTATTGTAGATCCAATAAACCCATGTGGAACTTTGGGGCGTGGTGGGCCCACCCAGTGGGCCCCCGGAACCCATTCGTCACTGCCGGCAATGCTCGAAAACTTTCCGGAATCCAAACACTAACTTCCTATATATCAATCTTCGTTTCCGGACCATTCCGGAAACCCTCGTGACGTCCGTAATCTCATCCAGGACTCCGAACAACCTTTGGTCACCAACACATATAACTCAACTATACTAAAACATCATCGAACCTTAAGTGTGCAGACCCTGCGGGTTCGAGAACTATGTAGACATAACCCGAGACACTGCTCGGTCAATATCCAATAGCGGGACCTGGATGTCCATATTGGATCCTACATATTCTACGAAGATCTTATCGGTTGAACCTCTATGCCAAGGATTCATATAATCCCGTATATCATTCCCTTTGTCCTTCGGTATGTTACTTGCCCGAGATTTGATCGTCGGTATCCCTATACCTATTTCAATCTCGTTACCGGCAAGTCTCTTTACTCATTTCGTAATACAAGATCCCGTGACTTACACTTGAGTCACATTGCTTGCAAGGCTTGTATGTGATGTTGTATTACCGAGTGGGCCCCGAGAGACCTCTGCGTCACACGGAGTGACAAATCCTAGTCTTGATCCATGCTAACTCAACGGACACCTTCGGAGATACCTGTAGAGCACCTTTATAGTCACCCAGTTACGTTGTGACCTTTGATACACAAAAGGTATTCCTCCGGTGTCAGTAAGTGATACGTCTCCAACGTATCTATAATTTTTGATGGTCTCATGCTATTATCTTGTCAAACTTTGGATGTTTTGTATGCCTTTTATATATTTTTTGGGACTAACTTATTAACTCAGTGCCAAGTGCCAGTTCCTATTTTTTTTTCATGTTTTTGACCCCTTTCAGAGGAGGATTTTGAACGGAGTCCAAACGGAATGAAACTGCCAAAAAGATTTTTTCCGGAACAGAAAAAGATCGGAGAGCTGGAGAATCAGGGCACGGGCCCACCAGGGACCCCACAAGCCCTCATGGCAACGCCAGGGGGGCCGCGGCCACCAGGCTTGTGCGCTCCCTAAGGCTCCTTTGCCCTAGGTTTTGCGCCTATATATTCCCTAAAAATCCCAAAAAAATCAGGAGATCATCGAAAGTACTTTTCCGCCGCCGCAAGCTTCTGTCTCCGCAAGATCCCATGTGGGGCACGTTCTGGTGCCCTGCCGGAGGGGGGATTCGGATACGGAGGGCTTCTTCATCAACACCATGACCTCTCCGATGATGCGTGTGTAGTTCACCATAGACCTACGGGTCCATAGCTAGTAACTAGATGGCTTCTTCTCTCTCTTGGATCTTCAATACAAAGTTCTCCATGATCTTCATGAAGATCTATCCGATGTAATCTTCTTTTGCGCTGTGTTTGTCGAGATCCGATGAATTGTGGATTTATGATCAAATTATCTATGAATCTTATTTGAGTTTCTTCAGATCTCTCTTATGCATGATTTCATATCCTTGTAATTCTCTTCGAGTTGTGGGTTTTGTTTGGCCAACTAGATCTATGATTCTTGCAATGGGAGAAGTGCTTGGTTTTGGGTTCATACCGTGCGGTGACCTCACCCAGTGACAGAAGGGGTAGCGAGGCACACATCATGTTGTTGCCATCAAGGGTAAAAAGATGGGGTTTTCATCATTGGTTTGAGATTATCCCTCTACATCAGGTCATCTTGCTTAAGGCGTTACTCTGTTCGTCGTGAACTCAATACACTAGATGCATGCTAGATAGCGGTCGATGTGTGGAGTAATAGTAGTAGATGCAAAAAGTATCGGTCTACTTGTCTCGGACGTGATGCCTATATGTATGATCATTGCCTTAGATATCGTCATGACTTTGCGCGGTTCTATCAATTGCTCGACAGTAATTTGTTCACCCACCGTAATACTTGCTATTTTGAGAGAAACCTCTAGTGAAGACTATGGCCCCCAGGGTCTACTCCAAACCATATTTTCAGCCTTACACTTTTTACTTCATTGCACTTTCCGCCTTCAGATCTCACTTTGCAAACAATCTTGAAGGGATTGATAACCCCTTTATAGCGTTGGGTGCAAGCTCTTTTGTGTTTGTGCAGGTACTCTGGACTTGACGAGATTTTCCTACTGGATTGATACCTTGGTTCTCAAACTGAGGGAAATACTTAGTGCTCCTGTGCTGCATCACCCTTTCCTCTTCAAGGGAAAAACCAATGCAAGCTCAAGAGACAACAGAAGGATCTCTGGCACCATTGCCACGGAAGGACTTTTGTTGACGTAGCAGAAGGATTTCTGGCACCGTTGCCAGGGAGGATCAAGTCAAGAACTCATCCAAGTAAGTGTCGCAAACTCATCTCTTGCATTTACTTTGTTTGCCAGTTGCCTCTCGTTTTCCTCTCCCCCACTTCACCAATTTGCCTTTTCGTTCCTCCTTTTTCTTCGATTGGTCTTTGTTCGCTTGTGTGCTTGCTTGCTTGCTGAAGTCACCATGAATGAAAACACCGAACTTTGTGACTTCTCGAATACTAATAATAATGATTTTATTAGTACTCCGATTGCTCCCGCCACTAGTGCGGAGTCATACGAAATCAATGCCGCTTTGCTGAATCTTGTTATGAAAGAGCAATTATCTGGCCTTCCTAGTGAAGATGCCGCATCCCATCTCAATACCTTCATTGAGCTTTGCGATATGCAAAATAAGAAAGATGTGGATAATGATGTGATTAAATTGAAGCTTTTTTCCTTTCTCGTTTCGAGATCGCGCAAAAACTTGGTTTTCTTCTTTGCCCAAAAATAGTATCGATTCTTGAGATAAGTGCAAAGATGCTTGTATTTCCAAGTATTTTCCTCCGGCTAAGATCATCTCTCTCCTTAATGATATCATGAATTTCAAGCAACTTGATCATGAACATGTTGCACAATATTGGGAGAGAATGAAATTGATGATTAGAAATTGTCCCGCTCATGGCTTGAGTCTTTCGATGATTATACAAAACTTTTACACTGGCTTGAATTTCGCTTCTAGAAATATCTTGGGCTCCGCCTCAGGTGTAACATTCATGGAAATCACGTTATTGGAGGCCACAAAGCTCCTAGAAAATATCATGATGAACTACTCTCAGTGGCACACTGAAAGGTCACCTACTAGTAAGAAAGTACACCCTATAGAGGAAATTAACTCGTTGAGTGCTAAGATGGATGAGTTAATGAATTTGGTTGCTAGTAGAAGTGCGCCTTTATATCCTAATGACATGACCTTGTCTTCTTTGATTGAGAGTAGCAACGCTAGCTTGGACGTTAATTTTGTTGGTAGGAATAATTTTGGCAACAACAATGCTTTTAGAGGAAACTATGTTCCTAGGCCTTTTCCTAGTAACTCCTCTAATAACCTTGGCAACTCCTACAACAATACTCATGGAAATTACAATAGGTTACCCTCTGATCTAGAGAGTAATATCAAAGAGTTTATCAACTCACAATTTTTTTTCCAATGCGTCCATAGAGGAAAAACTACTCAAAACTAACGATTTGGCTAAGAGCGTTGATAGAATGTCTAGTGAAGTTGATGCTTTGAAAGTTAGATGTGCTCCTCCCAAGATCAATATGGATGAAACTTTGAAAGCTATGCATGTCTCCATGATTGAGAGCAAAGAAAGAACCGCCCAAATTCGTGCTAGACATGAATGGCTTAAAAAGGCGTGTTCTCGTGATAAGAATCACGAAGATCTTAAAGTGCTTGGTGTGACTCCCATTGAATCTTTGTTTTCTTGTGTCAAACCTAATGATTATGGGGCTGGATATGAATCCACTTTGGTTTAAAATTTCCCCAATGATTCAAAGTCCATCTATCTTGATGCTAAAAGCATTGGAAGTGGAGTAGAAGATGTTAAAACTTTGAGTAGTAATGAAATTACTACCTTGGATTTCAAGGAATTCAATTATGATGGTTTCTCCTTGATTGAATGCATCTCCTTGATGCAATTCATGTTAAAATCTCCACACGCTTATAGCCCAAGCAAGGCCTTTACCGATCATATCGTCGAAGCTATGATAAAATCTCTTGAAGAGAAACTTGAATTGGAAGTCTCTATCCCTAGAAAGCTTCATGATGAGTGGGAACCTACTATCAAAATCAAAATAAAAAACTCTGAATGCAATGCTTTGTGTGATTTGGGTGCTAGTTATTCCGCAATTCCAAAGTCTTTATGTGATGTTCTAGGTTTTAATGAGATTGAAGGGTGTTCTCTTAATTTGCATCTTGCGGATTCTACTGTCAAGAAACCCATGGGAAGGATCAATGATGTTCTTATTATTGCAAATTGGAACTATGTACCCGTGGATTTCATTGTGCTTGACATTGATTGCAATCCTACATGCCCTATTATTCTTGGTAGACCTTTCCTAAGGGCTATCGGTGCTATCATCGATATCAACGAAGGGAATATTAGATTTCAATTTTATTTAAGGAAGGGCATGGAACACTTTCCTAGAAAGAAAATAAGATTGCCTTATGAATCCATGATGAGGGCCACTTATGGTTTGAGCTCCAAAGACGACGATACGTGATTCTATCGGTTTTATGCCTAGCTAAGGGCGTTAAACAATATCGCTTGTTGGGAGGCAACCCAATGAATTTATCTTTTTCTTTCTGTTTTGTTGTGTCCACACTTTCATAATTCTGTTGTGATTTTTGTGCTTCTTTTTGTGTTTGAGCCAAGCAAAACCTTTATGATTAGTTTTGGCAATGGTTGTTTGATCATGCTGGAAAAAGACAGAAACTTTTCGCTCACGAGATGATTTTTCATTTTTATTCAGAAAGATCTTTTGAGTTGATTCTTTTTTCTGCTGGTTTATATGCCTTTTTCCCAGGCATTCGTAATTTTCAGAATTGTTGAGGTACCACAAGTATACGAAGTATACATATTGCTACACACTGGTCTGTTTTTGACAGATTATGTTTTTGTTGAGTTGGTTGCTTGTTTTGATGAAACTATGGTTAGTATCGGGGGGTACTAGCCGTGGAAAAGTGAGAATACAGTATCCCAACACCAATATAGATAGAATTCAAGTTTGCTACAGTACCAAAAGAGGTGGTAGTTTGTTTTCTTGTGCTAATGTTATCACGAGTTTCTGTTTTAGTTTTGTGTTGTGATGTTTTCAAGTTTTGGGTGATGTTCTCATGGACAAAGAGATAAGGAGTGGAAAGAGCTCAAGCTTGGGGATGCCCAAGGCATCCCAAGCCAAATTCAAGGACACCAAAAAGCCTAAGCTTGGGGATGCCCCGGGAAGGCATCCCCTCTTTCGTCTTCAATCCATTGGTAACATTACTTGGAGCTATATTTTTATTCACCACATGATATGTGTTTTTCTTGGAGCGTCTTGTATCGTAGGAGTCTTTTATTTTTGTTGTGTCACAATTATCCTTGCTGCACACCTTTTTGAGAGAGAGATAGACATGCACTCATCGTGATTTTGCTAGAATGCTCATAGTGCTTCACTTATATCTTTTGAGCTAGAAACTTTTGATCTATGTGCTTCACTTATATCTTTTAGAGCACGGCGGTGAGTGACTTGGTAGTTATAAATTTTTTGAGAAAGCAAGAGTGCGAAGACAATTAATTGGCCAATACCGTGGTTGTGCAGGATTTACATTAGTTGTGTGAGGATGATGGAGCATAGCCAGACTATATGATTTTGTAGGGATAACTTTCCTTGGCCTAGTTATTTTGAAAGTTCATGATTACTTTGCTAGTTTGCTTGAAGTATTATTGTTTTCATGTCAATAGCAAACTATTGTTTTGAATCTTACGGATCTGAACATTCATGTCACGTGAAAGAAGTTGCAAAGGACAACTATGCTAGGTAGCATTCCACATCAAAAATTCATTCTTTATCACTTCCCTACTCGAGGACGAGCAGGAGTTAAGCTTGGGGATGCCTGATACGTCTCCTACGTATCTATAATTTTTGATGATTTCATGCTATTATCTTGTCAAACTTTGGATGTTTTGTATGCCTTTTATATATTTTTTGGGACTAACTTATTAACTCAGTGCCAAGTGCCAGTTCCTTTTTTTTTTCATGTTTTTGACCCCTTTCAGAGGAGGATTTTGAACGGAGTCCAAATGGAATGAAACTGCCAAAAAGATTTTTTCTCGAACAGAAAAAGATCGGAGAGCCGGAGAATCAGGGCAGGGGCCCACCAGGGACCCCACAAGCCCTCATGGTGCGGCCAGGGGGGCGCGGCCACCAGGCTTGTGGGCTCCCTAAGGCTCCTTTGCCCCATGTTTTGCACCTATATATTCCCTAAAAATCCCAAAAAAATCAGGAGATCATCGAAAGTACTTTTCCGCCGCCGCAAGCTTTTGTTTCCGCAAGATCCCATCTGGGGCACGTTCTGGTGCCCTGCCGGAGGGGGATTCAGATACGGAGGGCTTCTTCATCAACACCATTACCTCTCTGATGATGCGTGAGTAGTTCACCATAGACCTACGGGTCCATAGCTAGGAACTAGATGGCTTCTTCTTTCTCTTGGATCTTCAATACAAAGTTCTCCATGATCTTCATGGAGATCTAACCGATGTAATCTTATTTTGCGGTGTATTTGTCGAGATCCGGTGAATTGTGGATTTATGATCAGATTATCTATGAGTCTTATTTGAGTTTCTTCAGATCTCTCTTATGCATGATTTCATATCCTTGTAATTCTCTTCGAGTTGTGGGTTTTGTTTGGCCAACTAGATCTATGATTCTTGCAATGGGAGAAGTGCTTGGTTTTGGGTTCATACCGTGCGGTGACCTCACCCGGTGATAGAAGGGGTAGCGAGGCACGCATCATGTTGTTGCTATCAAGGGTAAAAAGATGGGGTTTTCATCATTGGTTTGAGATTATCCCTCTACATCATGTCATCTTGCTTAAGGCGTTACTCTGTTTGTCATGAACTCAATACACTAGATGCATGCTGGATAGCGGTTGATGTGTGGAGTAATAGTAGTAGATGCAGAAAGTATCGGTCTACTTGTCTCGGACGTGATGCCTATATGTATGATCATTGCCTTATATATCGTCATGACTTTGCGCGGTTCTATGAATTGCTCGACAGTAATTTGTTCACCCACTGTAATACTTGCTATTTTGAGAGAAGCCTCTAGTGAACACTATGGCCCCCAGGGTCTACTCCAAACCATATTTTCAGCCTTACACTTTTTACTTCATTGCACTTTCCGCCTTCAGATATCACTTTGCAAACAATCTTGAAGGGATTGATAACCCCTTTATAGCGTTGGGTGAAGCTCTTTTATGTTTGTGCAGGTACTCTGGACTTGACGAGATTCTCCTACTGGATTGATACCTTGGTTCTCAAACTGAGGGAAATACTTACTGCTCCTGTGCTGCATCACTCTTTCCTCTTCAAGGGAAAAACCAACGGAAGCTCAAGAGACGACAGAAGGATCTCTGGCACCTTTGCCAGGGAAGAACTTTTCTTGACGTAGTAGTAAGTTACGTGATCTCATGGTCATAGGAATGAATACTTGACACACAGAAAACAATAGCAACAAAATGACACGATCACATGCTACCTTTATAATTTGGGACTTGTCCATCACATGAATCTCCTAATGATGTGATCCCGTTATCAAGTGACAACACTTGTGTATGGTCAGAAAACCTTTACCATCTTTGATCAACGAGCTAGTCAACTAGAGGCTTACTAGGAACAGTGTTTTGTCTATGTATCCACACATGTATTTGTGTTTCCAATCAATACAATTATAGCATGGATATTAAATGATTATCTTGAACAAAGAAATATAATAATAACTAATTTATTATTGCCTCTAGGGCATATTTCCAACATTTACAACGCGGGATGTGGCGACCTCCTCGGGACACGTGCTCGTGCGGGGCGCGACGACAGTGCTGCGGTCGGCCGTGCCGTTGACCTAAGAGGTGGTGGACGTTAAGAGCCAGTCCTGGGATTTTGGGAGCCCGGGGCGAATTAAAAATTGGGGTCCTTAATATACATGCCATTGTAATGTAGTGTTTATCAGTAACACTTAATGCATCCAAAATCAATATGCGTATCAAGTGATTTATACAAATTACTTTGAAATTTTATTTTAACATTCCTTGATGCAAAATCACTTATCATGGAATCTATGTCAATCTCAACCAAAAATTTCTTCTCAATGCATAATGTAGCCAAATCCTTTATTAACCTCTTTTGAGTCATTGTTGACCTCAAATAATCCTTCATTAACTTCAACTTGGAAAAGGTTCTTTTGGCTGATGCGACCGTCTCATGCACAGTAAATAAGATGCGATAGGTAATGGAGATATTAGGATAACAATCAACTTCTCTCACATGCCCTCGAAAATTCCATAGCAGACATTACGCCATCTCGCAAAATGAATCTCATAATCTTCAATTCAGAAATAATATCATATACCTCACAGTCATATGAACCGTTAAGAGAGAAAGTTTCTGCAAATTTTGTGCAACACTCTTCAAGTTCATTGTCACTTAATGTCTTAAGGGTGCCCGAGTTCAATAAAAATCTGAATATATCTTTAAAGACCATGTGGAGTTGTGGCAAACACTCGCTAGAGTATGGAGAGGATTGAGAAGATAACAATTAAGCAAATCATCAATCAGTTGTGAACATAGATTAGGAAGGAAATTACCAACGACGGCTGATACGTCCCAAACGTATCTATAATTTATGCTTGCTCCATGCAAGTTTTGGGTGATATTGCTATGTGTTTTGTACACTTTCATACCAGTTTCAACATATTTTGACTAACCTACTAACTCAGTGCATTCAGTGCTAGTTTTTGTCTGCTGATGTCTGTGAATTGCAGGTTTATACCCATATTTACAGTGCTCGAAAAATTCCACAAAAAATATATAAAAATCAGCGTTCTAGAAGACTCCACAAGACCAAAGGAGGGCCAGAGGGAGGTCACCAGGCCCCTAGGCGCCCTGGTGGCACGGCCTGCCCCCTGGCCGCGCAGGGAGGCCACCTGGGTGGGGCCCACCCCCTCTGGTGCCCTACCTTGGCTCCTATTTTTACCCACGTGGAGGAAACCCTGATTCTGGAACCCTTTTCTCCAGAAGGAATTCCGATCTCCGCCGCCATCTCGAACAAGTTTTAGGGGACCATAATTCCTGTGTCGGCACCCTGCCGGGACGGGGAAGTGCCCCCGGATTCATCTCCATCGACGTTGCTTCCTCCCTCCATGAAGAGGGAGTAGTTCCTCCTTGGGGTTGAGGTCTTCTATAATAGCTATGTGGTTAATTCTCTCTCCCATGATGTGATCTACGAATTCTGAGGTGTGCTTTTGTAGCCTTACATAATTCTCGTCCTCTCTTGATCACAAAGGAATGACCTCCGAGTACGTCAACATTGCATGTTTTATTGGGAATATCATGTGATTAGACTATGTTAATGTTGTTGGGAGTTGCCACTATTGAAAGTATGAAACCTAGGCCTTGTTTCTCAGCATTGTTACACCGTTTATGCTCACTTTTGTCAATTTCTACCTTGCTGTAATTTTTATTACAGATTTATATTACCTTGCTTTGCCACACCTATCACCCATATTTTACCATCTCTTCGCTGAAATAGTACACCTATACAATTTACCATTGTATTAGGTGTGTTAGGGACACAAGAGACTTCTTGTTTCTTAATTGGAGTGTTGCTTGAGAGAGACCATCTCCAACCTCTACTTCCCTGAGTTCGATAAACCTTAGGTCATCCACTTGAGGGAAATTGCTGCTGTCCTACAAACCTCTCCGCTTGGAGGCCCAACATAGTCTACAAGAATAGAAGCGTGCATAGACATCAAGCTATTTCTAGCGCCGTTGCCGGGGATGTGAGTTGTTGAAGGTATATCTTTAGATCTGGCAATTAAATCTTTTTGTTTCTTGTTTTTATTTTCACTAGTTAGGCTTATGGAAAACTGCACTCTTAGTTCGCTGCTTGGGGAAGGCCGCTTTACCACATCCGTGGTAGAGAAGTCTCCTCAGCCTACTGAATTTATCCCATTCAATATACTACTTGAGGTAATTGAAATAATTAGGAATGATTGTCATGCAGGAGATGGAACAGTCAATCCTAGTATTTATTTGTTGAAACTTACAGAACTTTGTGAGTTGTTTAAGATTTTAGGTTTGACAAGAGATGGAGTAGTTATGAAATTATTTGCCTTTTCACTGAAAGGAAAATCATTGGAATGGTATAGGCTACTAGATGATTCTCACCTACGGGATTGGGAAGAGATCCAGTCTCTCTTTTGCTCCAAGTTTTATCCTCTTCATGAAGTCCATGAGAATAATAATTATGTTTATAATTTCTATCCTCATGACGGAGAGAGCAAATCTCAAGCTTGGGGGAGACTGAAAACTTTAATGCTAAAATGTCCTAACCATGGGCTCCCCAAAGATTATGATTATGTGGAGAGTAAGAGTACCTTTTTGTTGGGGAACGTTGCATGGGAAACAAAAAATTTCCTACGTGCACGAAGACCTATCATGGTGATGTTCATCTACGAGAGGATATTAGATCCACATACTCTTGTAGATCGCTAAGAGGGAAGCGTTAATAAACGCGGTTGATGTAGTGGTACAACTTCGTGTTTCAAATCACCGTCGTCCCACGATCCGTTACGATCTAGTGCCGAACGGACGACACCTCCGAGTTCAGCACACGTACAGCTCGATGATGATCTCGGCCTTCTTGATCCAGCAAGAGAGACAGAGAAGTAGATGAGTTCTCCGGCAGCATGACGACGCGCCGGTAGTGGTGATGATCTACTCCTGTAGGGCTCTGCCCGAGCTCCGCAGAAATCCGATCTAGAGGAAGAACTACGTGGTATAGGTTTGAGTTGGACGTGGCAAAGTTGTGTCTCAAAAGCCCTAAAATCACCAATATATATATAGGAGGAGGGGAGGGGCTAGCCTTGAGGGCGCCGGCAAAGAAGGCCTCCTTGAGTCGGCCGACTTGGGGAAGGGAGGAGTGCTGGAATTATGCCCTAGAGGCAATGATAAATATAGTTATTATTATAATTCCTGTATCAAGATAATTGTTTATTGTCCATGCTATAATTGTATTGAATGAAGACTCATTTACATGTGTGGATACATAGACAAAACACCGTCCCTAGCATGCCTCTAGTTGGCTAGCCAGTTGATCGATGATGGTCAGTGTCTTCTGATTATGAACAAGGTGTTGTTGCTTGATAACTGGATCACGTCATTAGGAGAATCACGTGATGGACTAGACCCAAACTAATAGACGTAGCATGTTGATCGTGTCATTTTGTTGCTACTGTTTTCTGCGTGTCAAGTATTTATTCCTATGACCATGAGATCATATAACTCACTGACACCGGAGGAATGCTTTGTGTGTATCAAACGTCGCAACGTAACTGGGTGACTATAAAGGTTCTCTACAAGTATCTCCAAAGGTGTTAGTTGAGTTAGTATGGATCAAGACTGGGATTTGTCACTCCGTGTGACGGAGAGGTATCTCAGGGCCCACTCGGTAATAATACATCACACACAAGCCTTGCAAGCAATGTAACTTAGTGTAAGTTGCGGGATCTTGTATTACGGAACGAGTAAAGAGACTTGCCGGTAAACGAGATTGAAATAGGTATACGGATACTGACGATCGAATCTCGGGCAAGTAACATACCGAAGGACAAAGGGAATGACATACGGGATTATATGAATCCTTGGCACTGAGGTTCAAACGATAAGATCTTCGTAGAATATGTAGGATCCAATATGGACATCCAGGTCCCGCTATTGGATATTGACCGAGGAGTCTCTCGGGTCATGTCTACATAGTTCTCGAACCCGCAGGGTCTGCACACTTAAGGTTCGACATTGTTTTATGCGTATTTGAGTTATATGGTTGGTTACTGAATGTTGTTCAGAGTCCCGGATGAGATCACGGACGTCACGAGGGTTTCCGGAATGGTCCGGAAATGAAGATTGATATATAGGATGACCTCATTTGATTACCGGAAGGTTTTCGGAGTTACCGGGAATGTACCGGGAATGACGAATGGGTTCCGGGAGTTCACCGGGGGGGGGGGGGCAACCCACCCCGGGGAAGCCCATAGGCCTTGGGGGTGACACACCAGCCCTTAGTGGGCTGGTGGGACAGCCCAAAAGGCTCTATGCGCCAAGGAGAAGAAAATCAAGAGAGAAAGAAAAAAAAGGGAGGAGGTGGGAAGGAAGGGGGACTCCCTCCCACCAAACCAAGTCCAACTCGGTTTGGGGGGGGGGGGAGAGTCCTCCCCCTTGGACTCGGCCGACCCCCTTGGGGCTCCTTGAGCCCCAAGGCAAGGTCCCCTCCCTCCCACCTATATATACGGAGGTTTTAGGGCTGATTTGAGACGACTTTTCCACGGCAGCCCGACCACATACCTCCACGGTTTTTCCTCTAGATCGCGTTTCTGCGGAGCTCGGGCGGAGCCCTGCTGAGACAAGGTCATCACCAACCTCCGAAGCGCCGTCACGCTGCCGGAGAACTCTTCTACCTCTCCGTCTCTCTTGCTGGATCAAGAAGGCCGAGATCATCGTCGAGTTGTACGTGTGCTGAACGTGGAGGTGCTGTCCGTTCGGTACTAGATCGTGGGACTGATCGCGGGATTGTTCGCGGGGCAGATCGAGGGATGTGAGGACGTTCCACTACATCAACCGCGTTCACTAACGCTTCTGCTGTACGATCTACAAGGGTACATAGATCACTCATCCCCTCTCGTAGATGGACATCACCATGATAGGTCTTCGTGCGCGTAGGAAAATTTTTGTTTCCCATGCGACGTTCCCCAACAGTGGCGTCATGAGCTAGGTTCATGTGTAGATGTCTTCTCGAGTAGAACACAAAAGTTTTTGTGGGCGGTGATGTGCGTTTTTCTGCCCTCCTTAGTCTTTTCTTGATTCCGCGGTATTGTTGGATTGAAGCGGCTTGGACCGACATTACTCGTACGCTTACGAGAGACTGGTTTCATCGTTACGAGTAACCCCCTTTGCTCAAAGATGACTGGCAAGTGTCGGTTTCTCCAACTTTAGTTGAATCGGATTTGACTGAGGAGGTCCTTGGATGAGGTTAAATAGCAACTCATATATCTCCGTTGTGGTGTTTGCGTAAGTAAGATGCGATCCTACTAGATACCCATGGTCACCACGTAAAACATGCAACAACAAAATTAGAGGACGTCTAACTTGTTTTTGCAGGGTATGATTGTGATGTGATATGGCCAACGATGTGATGTGATATATTGGATGTATGAGATGATCATGTTGTAATAGAAATATCGACTTGCACGTCGATGGTACGGCAACCGGCAGGAGCCATAGGGTTGTCTTTATACTGACGTTTGTGCTTGCAGATGCGTTTACCATTTTGCTAGGATGTAGCTTTAGTAGTAATAGCATGAGTAGCACGACAACCCCGATGGCAACACGTTGATGGATGATCATGGTGTGGCGCCGGTGACAAGAAGATCGTGCCGGTGCTTTGATGATGGAGATCAAGAAGCACGTGAGGATGGCCATATCATGTCACTTATGAATTGCATGTGATGTTAATCCTTTTATGCACCTTATTTTGCTTAGAACGACGGTAGCATTATGAGGTGATCTCTCACTAAAATTTCAAGACGAAATTGTGTTCTCCCCGACTGTGCACCGTTGCTACAGTTCGTCGTTTCGAGACACCACGTGATGATCGGGTGTGATAGACTCAACGTTCACATACAACGGGTGCAAAACAGTTGCGCACGCGGAACACTCGGGTTAAGCTTGACGAGCCTAGCATGTGAAGACATGGCCTCGGAACACATGAGACCGAAAGGTCGATCATGAATCATATAGATGATATGATTAGCATAGGGATGCTTACCACTGAAACTATACTCAACTCACGTGATGATCGGACTTGGGATAGTGTAAGTGGATCATGAACCACTCAAATGACTAGAGAGATGTACTTTTTGAGTGGGAGTTTAGCATATAATTTGATTAAGTTAAACTCTAATTATCTTGAACATAGTCTAAGTCCACTTTGAATATATTTGTGTTGTAGATCATGGCTCACGCGACAGTCATCCTGAATTTTAATACGTTCCTAGAGAAAGCTAAGTTGAAAGATGATGGAAGCAACTTTGTAGACTGGGCTCGTAATCTTAAGCTAATCTTACAAGCTGGGAAGAAGGATTATGTCCTTAATGCTGCGCTAGGAGATGAACCACCCGCTACGGCTGCTCAGGATGTTAAGAACGCTTGGTTAGCACGTAAGGAGGACTACTCAATAGTTCAATGTGCAGTCTTGTATGGCTTAGAACCGGGACTTCAACGTCGCTTTGAGCGTCATGGAGCATTTGAGATGTTCCAGGAGTTGAAGTTTATCTTTCAGAAGAACGCCCGGATCGAGAGGTATGAGACCTCCGATAAATTCTATGCTTGCAAGATGGAGGAAAACTCGTCTGTCAGTGAACATGTGCTCAAAATGTCTGGGTACTCAAACCGTCTAGCTGAGCTGGGGATTGAGCTCCTGCAAGAGGCTATCACTGACAGAATCCTTCAATCACTGCCGCCAAGCTATAAAGGCTTTGTGTTGAACTACAACATGCAAGGGATGAACAAGTCTCCCGGCGAGTTGTTTGCGATGCTAAAAGTCGCAGAGTCTGAACTCCGTAAAGAGCATCAAGTGTTGATGGTGAATAAGACCACTAGTTTCAAGAGAAACGACAAAGGCAAGAAGGGCAATTCGAGGAAGAGCGGCAAGCCTGTTGCCAATCCGCCGAAGGAAACCAAAGCGGAAAAGTGCGTCTTCATAGGTTACCCAAAAGAGACAGTTGGGTACACCTTCTATCTCAAATCCGAGGGCAAAGTGTTTGTTGCTAAAAACGGAGCTTTTCTCGAGAAGGAGTTTCTCTCGAGAGAATTGAGTGGGAGGAAGATAGAACTTGACGAGGTTGTCGAACCTCTCATCCCTCTGGATGGTGGCGCAGGGCAAGGGGAAACCTCTGTCGTTGCGACGCCGGTTGAGGAGGAAGTTAATGATGATGATCATGAAACTCCAGTTCAAGTTTCTGTCGAACCACGCAGGTCGACGAGATCACGTGCTGCTCCAGAGTGGTACGGTAATCCCGTCTTATCAGTCATGTTGTTAGACAACAACGAACCTGCAAATTATGAAGAAGCAATGGTGGGCCCAGATTCCAACAAATGGCTAGAAGCCATGAAATCCGAGATAGGATCCATGTATGAGAACAAAGTGTGTACTTTGGAGGTACTACCTGAGGGTCGCAAGGCTATTCAGAACAAATGGATCTTTAAGAGGAAGACGGACGCTGACGGCAATGTGACCGTTTATAAAGCTCGACTTGTGGCAAAGGGTTTTTCACAGTTCAAGGAATTGACTACGATGAGACATTCTCACCCGTAGCGATGCTTAAGTCCGTCAGAATCATGTTAGCAATAGCTGCATTTTTCGATTATGAAATCTGGCAGATGGATGTCAAAACGGCGTTCCTTAACGGTTTCCTTAAGGAAGAGTTGTATATGATACAACCCGAAGGTTTTGTCGATCCTAAGAATGCTAACAAAGTGTGCAAGCTCTAGCGGTCCATTTATGGACTGGTGCAAGCATCTCGGAGTTGGAACAAACGCTTTGATGAGGTGATCAAAGCATTTGGGTTTATACAAGTGGTTGGAGAATCTTGTATTTACAAGAAAGTGAGTGGGAGCTCTGTGGCGTTTCTAATATTATATGTGGATGACATATTACTGATTGGAAACAACGTAGAGTTTTTGGAGAGCATAAAAGGTTACTTGAATAAAAGTTTCTCTATGAAGGACCTAGGAGAAGCTGCTTACATTCTAGGCATTAAGATCTATAGGGATAGATCAAAACGCTTGATAGGACTTTCACAAAGCACATACCTTGATAAAGTTTTGAAGAGGTTCAAAATGGAACAGTCCAAGAAAGGGTTCTTGCCAGTTTTACAAGGTACGAGATTGAGTAAGACTCAGTGCCCAGCAACTGATGAAGATAGAGAGCATATGCGCTCCGTCCCCTATGCTTCAGCCATAGGTTCTATCATGTATGCGATGCTATGCACTAGACCGGATGTTAGCCTGGCCATAAGTATGGCTGGTAGGTTCGAGAGTAATCCAGGAGTGGATCACTGGACAGCGGTCAAGAATATCCTGAAGTACCTGAAAAGGACTAAGGAGATGTTTCTCGTATATGGAGGTGACGAAGAGCTCGCCGTAAAAGGTTACGTCGATGCAAGCTTTGACACAGATCCGGGCGACTCTAAGTCGCAAACCAGATACGTATTTATTCTTAATGGGGGTGCAGTAAGCTGGTGCAGTTCCAAGCAAAGCATCGTAGCAAATTCTACATGTGAAGCGGAGTACATGGCTGCCTCAGAGGCGGCTAAGGAGGGTGTCTGGATGAAGCAGTTCATGACGGATCTTGGAGTGGTGCCAAGCGCACTGGATCCAATAACCTTGTTCTGTGACAACACGGGTGCCATTGCCTTAGCAAAGGAACCACGGTTTCACAAGAAGACCAGACACATCAAACGACGCTTCAACCTCATCCGCGACTACGTCGAGGAAGAGGACGTAAATATATGCAAAGTACACACGGATCTGAATGTAGCAGACCTGCTGACTAAACCTCTTCCACGGCCAAAACATGATCGACACCAGAACTGTATGGGTGTTATATTTATTACAATGTAATTCACATGGTGATGTGAGGGCTAGATTATTGACTAGTGCAAGTGGGAGACTGTTGGAATTATGCCCTAGAGGCAATGATAAATATAGTTATTATTATAATTCCTGTATCAAGATAATTGTTTATTGTCCATGCTATAATTGTATTGAATGAAGACTCATTTACATGTGTGGATACATAGACAAAACACCGTCCCTAGCATGCCTCTAGTTGGCTAGCCAGTTGATCGATGATGGTCAGTGTCTTCTGATTATGAACAAGGTGTTGTTGCTTGATAACTGGATCACGTCATTAGGAGAATCACGTGATGGACTAGACCCAAACTAATAGACATAGCATGTTGATCGTGTCATTTTGTTGCTACTGTTTTCTGCGTGTCAAGTATTTATTCCTATGACCATGAGATCATATAACTCACTGACACCGGAGGAATGATTTGTGTGTATCAAACGTCGCAACGTAACTGGGTGACTATAAAGGTGCTCTACAGGTATCTCCAAAGGTGTTAGTTGAGTTAGTATGGATCAAGACTGGGATTTGTCACTCCGTGTGACGGAGAGGTATCTCGGGGCCCACTCGGTAATACAACATCACACACAAGCCTTGCAAGCAATGTAAATTAGTGTAAGTTGCGGGATCTTGTATTACGGAACGAGTAAAGAGACTTGCCGGTAAACGAGATTGAAATAGGTATACGGATACTGACGATCGAATCTCGGGCAAGTAACATACCGAAGGACAAAGGGAATGACATACGGGATTATATGAATCCTTGGCACTGAGGTTCAAACGATAAGATCTTCGTAGAATATGTAGGATCCAATATGGACATCCAGGTCCCGCTATTGGATATTGACCGAGGAGTCTCTCGGGTCATGTCCACATAGTTCTCGAACCCGCAGGGTCTGCACACTTAAGGTTCGACGTTGTTTTATGCGTATTTGAGTTATATGGTTGGTTACCGAATGTTGTTCGGAGTCCCGGATGAGATCACGAACGTCACGAGGGTTTCCGGAATGGTCCGGAAATGAAGATTGATATATAGGATGACCTCATTTGATTACCGGAAGGTTTTCGGAGTTACCGGGAATGACGAATGGGTTCCGGGAGTTCACCGGGGGGGGGGGAACCCACCCCGGGGAAGCCCATAGGCCTTGGGGGTGACACACCAGCCCTTAGTGGGCTGGTGGGACAGCCCAAAAGGCTCTATGCGCCAAGGAGAAGAAAATCAAGAGAGAAAGAAAAAAAAGGGAGGAGGTGGGAAGGAAGGGGGACTCCCTCCCACCAAACCAAGTCCAACTCGGTTTGGGGGGGGGGGGAAAGTCCTCCCCTTTGGACTCGGACGACCCCCTTGGGGCTCCTTGAGCCCCAAGGCAAGGTCCCCTCCCTCCCACCTATATATACAGAGATTTTAGGGCTGATTTGAGACGACTTTTCCACGGCAGCCCGACCACATACCTCCACGGTTTTTCCTCTAGATCGCGTTTCTGCGGAGCTCGGGCGGAGCCCTGCTGAGACAAGGTCATCACCAACCTGCAGAGCACCGTCACGCTGCCGGAGAACTCTTCTACCTCTCCGTCTCTCTTGCTGGATCAAGAAGGCCGAGATCATCGTCGAGCTGTACGTGTGCTGAACGCGGAGGTGCCGTCCGTTCGGTACTAGACCGTGGGACTGATCGCGGGATTGTTCGCGGGGCGGATCGAGGGACGTGAGGATGTTCCACTACATCAATCGCGTTCACTAACGCTTCTGCTGTATGATCTACAAGGGTACGTAGATCACTCATCCCCTCTCGTAGATGGACATCACCATGATAGGTCTTCGTGCGCGTAGGAAATTTTTTGTTTCCCATGCGACGTTCCCCAACAAGGAGTCCTTCTCCAATCCCACTTGGATTAGGACTCCTTCCTTATTTTCCCACCTCTTTTGAATTTGCCACTTTTCCCTCATGGGCTTTCCTTGGATGACTTTGTAAGACCATTATACCTTATTATGCATCCAATAAACCCACGTGGACCCCTTGGGGCGTGGTGGGCTCACCCAATGGGCCCTCGGAACCCATTCGTCACTCCCGGTACACTTCCGGCAATGCCCGAAAACTTTCCGGAATCCAAACACCAACTTCCTATATATCAATCTTTTTTTTCCGGAGCATTCCGGAAACCCTCATGACGTTCGTGATCTCATCCGGGACTCCGAACAACGTTCAGTCACCAACACATATAACTCAACTAAACTAAAACGTCACCGAACTTAAGTGTGCAGACCTTGCGGGTTCGAGAACTATGTAGACATGACCCAAGACACTCCTCGGTCAATATCCAATAGCGGGACCTGAATGTCCATATTGGATCCTACATATTCTACGAAGATCTTATCGGTTGAACCTCTGTGCCAAGGATTCATATAATCCCGTATAACATTCCCTTTGTCCTTCGGTATGTCACTTGCCCGAGATTTGATCGTCGATATCCCTATACCTATTTCAATATCGTTACCGACAAGTCTCTTTACTCATTCCGTAATACAAGATTCCGTGACTTACACTTGAGTCACATTGTTTGCAAGGCTTGTATGTGATGTTGTATTACCGAGTGGGCCCCAAGATACCTCTCCGTCACACGGAGTGACAAATCCCAGTCTTGATCCATGCTAACTCAACGAACACCATCAGAGATACCTGTAGAGCACCTTTATAGTCACCCAGTAACGTTGTGACGTTTGATACACACAAGGTACTCCTCCAGTGTCAGTGAGTTACATGATCTCATGGTCATAGGAATGAATACTTGACACGCAGAAAACAATAGCAAGAAAATGACAGGATCACATGCTACGTTCATGATTTGGGTCTTGTCCATCATATGATTCTCGTGATGATGTGATGCCGTTATCAAATGACAACACTTGCCTATGGCCAGGAAACCTTGATCATCTTTGATGAACGAACTAGTCAACTAGAGGCTCACTAGGGACAGTGTGTTGTCTATGTATCCACACATGTATTTGAGTTTCGAATCAATACAATTCTAGAATGGATAATAAACGATTATTTTGAACAAGGAAATATAATAATAACTAATTTATTATTGCCTCTAGGACATATTTCCAACATTCTCCCACTTGCACTAGAGTCAGTAATTTAGTTCACATCAGTATGTGATTTTGACGAATCCAACACCCATACAGTTATGGGGTTTGATCACGTCTTGCTTGTGAGAGAGGTTTTAGTCAACGGTTCTGAACCTTTCAGATATGTGTGTGCTTTACAAATCTTTATGTCATCCTATAGATGCTGCTAGTACGTGTTATTTGGAAATATTCCAAATGACTACTCTACTATACGAATACGGTATACTACTCAGAGTTATTCGGATTAGTGTCAAAGCTTGCATCGACGTAACCCTTTACGGCGAACTCTTTAATCACATCCACAATCGAGAAAAAAAATCCTTAGTCCATTAGTTACTAGAGGATACCTTTGACCGTTGTTCAGTGATTCAATCCCGGATCACTCTTTGTACCCGTTGATAGACTCATGGCAAGGCACACATCAGGTGTGGTACACAACATGGCATACTTTAGAGCCTACGGCTAAGTCATAGGGGACTACCTTCGTCGTTTCTCTTTCATCTGCCGTGGTCGGGCTTTCAGTCTTACTCAAATTCACACCTTACAACACATCCAAGAACTCCTTCTTTGCTGATTTGTTTTGAACTTCCTTCAAAAAACTTGTCAAGGCATGCATTTTCATTGGAAGTGTTATCAAGCGTTTTGATCTATCTCTATAGATTTTGATGCTCAATGTTCAAGTAGCTTAATCCCGGTTTTTCCTTGGAAAAACTCCTTTCAAACAATCCTTTATGCTTTACAGAAATTCTACATTACTTCCGATCAACAATATGTCAACCACATATACTTATCAAAATTTCTGTAGTGCTCCCACTCACTTCTTTGGAAATACAAGTTTCTCATAAACCTTGTATAAACCCAAAAGCTTTGATCATCTCATCAAATTGTATATTCGAACTCCGAGATGCTTGCACCACTCCATAGAAGCATCGCTGGAGTTTGCATACTTGTTAGCATCCTTAGGATTGACAAAACCTTCTGGTTGTATCAAATACAACCTTTCCTCAAGGAAACCGTCGAGGAAACAATGTTTTGACATCCTATGTGCAATATTTCACAAACAATGCAGCAATTGCTAATATACTTCCAACAGATTTTCAGCATCGCTGCGAGTGAGAAAGTATCATCATAGTCAACTCTTTGAACTTGTCGGAAACATCTTTGCGATAGATCGATTTTTTCTTAATGGTGACTTTTCACCATCATCGTTTGTCTTCCCTTTAAAGATCCATCTTTACTAAATAGTCCTACGACCATCAAGTAGTTCTTCCAAAGTCAACACTTTGTTTCATACATGGATCCTCTCTCGGATTTCATGGCCTCCGGCCATTTGTCGGAATCCGGGCCCACCATCGCTTCTCCATAGCTCGTAGGTTCATTGTTGTTCAACAACATGACCTCCAAGACAGGGTTACCGTACCACTCTGTAGTAGTACGCGACCTTGTCGACCTACGAGGTTTGTAGTAACTTGATTTGAAGCTTAATGATCACCATCATCAGTTTCCATTTCAATTGGTGTTGGCGCTACAAGAACAACTTCCTGCGCCCTACTACACACTCGTTGAAGTGACGGTTCACTAACCTCATCAAGTTCCGCCACCCTCCCACTCAATTCTTTCGAGAGAAACCTTTCCTGAAGAAAGGACACATTTTTAGAAACAAACACTTCGCTTCTGGATCTGAGATAGGAGATGTACCCAACTGTTTTGGATATCCTATGAAGATGCATTTATCCGCTTTGGGTTCGAGCTTATCATACTGAAACTTTTTCACATAAGTGTCACAGCCCCAAACTTTCAAGAGACGATAACTCAGGTTTCTCCAACCCATAGTCTATACTGTGTCATCTCAACGGAAATACACGGTGCCCTATTTAAAGTGAATGTGGTTGTCTCTAATGCATAACCCATAAACGATGGTGGTAATTCGATAAGAGATATCATAGTATGTACCATATCAAATAGGGCGCGGCTATGACGTTTGGATACACCATCATACTATGGTGATCTTGGTGGCATGATTTGCGAAACAATTTCCACATTGTCTTAATCGTGTACCAAAACTCGCAACTCAGATATGCATTTCTATGATCATATTGTAGACAGTTTATCCTCTTGTCACGACGATCTTTCCCTCTTAAATAGTCTTGAACTTTTCAATATTTCAGACTTGTGATTCATCAAGTAAATACTTAAATACTCTTGTATCTACTCAAGTCGTGATTGAAGTAAGAACATAACGATATCCACTGCGTGCCTCGGCACTCATTGGACTGCACACATCAAAATGTATTACTTCCAACAAGTTATTATCTTGTTCCATGTGGTATATTTTGCATGTCTCAAGTGATTCAAAATCAAGTGAGTCCAAATGATCCATCTGCATGGAGTTTCTTCATGAGTTAATACCAACAGGTATGGTTTCATGTCTCAAACGTTTCAAAAATGAGTGAGTACAAAGATCCATCAACATGGAGCTTCTTCATGCATTTTACACCAACATGACTCAAGTGGTAGCGCCACAAGTAAATGGTACTATCATTATTACTTTGTATCTTTTGGCACCAATATTATGAACATGTGTATCACTACGATCGAGATTCAATAAACCATTGGAGGTAATTATTCAAGCAAATAGAATATCCATTATTCTCTTTAAATGAATAATCGTATTGCAATAAACACGATCCAATCATATTCATGCTCAACGCAAACAACAGATAACAATTATTTAGGTTTAACACCAATCCCGATGGTAGAGGGAGCATGCGATGTTTTGATCACATCAACCTTGGAAACACTTCCAACACGTATCGTCACCTCGTCTTTAGCTAGTCTCCATTTATTCCGCAGCTTTTATTTCGAGTTACTAATCACTTAGCAACCGAACCGGTATCTAATACCCTCGTGCTACTAGGAGTACTAGTAAAGTACACATCAATATCATGTATATCAAATATACTTCTGTCGACTTTGCCAGCCTTCTCATCTACCAAGTATCTAGGGTAGCTCCGCCTCAGTGACCGTTCCCCTCATAACAGAAGCACTTAGTCTAGGATTTGGGTTCAATCTTGGGTTTCTTCATTAAAGCAACAACTGGTTTCCCGTTTCATGAAGTATCCCTTCTAGCCCTTAACCTTCTTGAAATTAGTGGTTTTACTAACCATCAACAATTGATGCTCCTTCCCGATTTCTACTTTTGCAGTGTCAAGCATTGCGAATTGCTCAAGGATCATCATATCTATCCTTGATATGTTATAGTTCATCACGAAGCTCTAGCAGCTTGGTGGCAGTGACTTTGGAGAACCATCACTATCTCATCTGGAAGATTAACTCCCACTTGATTCAAGCAATTGTTGTACTTAGACAATCTGAGCACATGCTCAACGATTGAGCTTTTCTCCTTTACTTTATAGACAAAGAATCTTGTCGGAGGTCTCATACCTCTCAACAAGGGAACGAGCATGAAATCTCGATTTCATCTCTTAGAAGATCTCTTATGTTCCATGAAGTTTCAAAACGTCTTTGGCGCCTTGCTTCTAAGCCATTAAGTATTACGCACTAAACTATCACGTAGTCATCAAAAATGTGCATGTCAGATGTTCGCAACATCCACAGATGACGCTCGAGGTGCAGCACACCGAGTGGTGCATTAAGGACATAAGCCTTCTTTGCAGCAATGAGGACAATCCTCAGTTTTACGGACTCAGTCCGCAAAGTTGCTACTATCATCTTTCAACTAATTTTTGTCTAGGAACATATAAAAACAGTAGAGTGATATGTCTCCAACGTATCTATAATTTTTGATGGTTTCATGCTATTATCTTGTCAAACTTTGGATGTTTTGTATGCCTTTTATATCTTTTTTGAGACTAACTTATTAACTCAGTGCCAAGTGCCAGTTCCTGTATTTTCCGTGTTTTTGACCCATTTAAGAGGAGGATTTTAAACGGAGTCCAAACGGAATAAAACTTCCGAAGAGATTTTTTCCGAAACAGAAGAAGATCGGGAAGCTTGAGAACCAAGGCAGGGGGCCACCAGGGACCCCACAAGCCCCCTAGACGCGGCTAGGGGGCCCACGCCTCCCAAGCTTGTGGGCTCCGTGGGCCACCTCTGCCCTAGGTCTTTCGCCTATATATTCCCAATAATTCCAGAAAAATCAAGAGATCATCGAAAGTACTTTTCCGCCGCGGCAAGCTTCTCTCTCCGCAAGATCCCATCTGGGGCACGTTCTGGTGCCCTCCCGGAGGGGGGGATTCGGATACGGAGGGCTTCTTCATCGACACCATGACCTCTCCGATGATGCGTGAGTAGTTCACCATAGACCTACGGGTCCACAACTAGTAGCTAGATGGCTTCTTCTCTGTCTTGGATCTTCAATACAAAGTTCTCCATGATCTTCATGGAGATCTATCCGATGTAATCTTCTTTTGCGGTGTGTTTGTTGAGATCCGATGAATTGTGGATTTATGATCAGATTATCTATGAATCTTATTTGAGTTTCTTCTGATCTCTCTTATGCATGATTTCATATCCTTGCAATTCTCTTCGAGTTGTGGGTTTTGTTTGGCCAGCTTGATCTATGATTCTTGCAATGGGAGAAGTGCTTGGTTTTGGGTTCATACCGTGCGGTGACCTCACCCAGTGACAGAAGGGGTAGCGAGGCACGCATCATGTTGTTTCCATCAAGGGTAAAAAGATGCGGTTTTCATCATTGGTTTGAGTTTATCCCTCTACATCATGTCATCTTGCTTAAGGCGTTACCCTGTTCGTCATGAACTCAATACTCTAGATGCATGCTGGATAGCTGTCGATGTGTGGAGTAATAGTAGTAGATGCAGAAAGTATCGGTCTACTTGTCTCGGACGTGATGCCTATATGTATGATCATTGCCTTAGATATCGTCATGACTTTGCACGGTTCTATCAATTGCTCGACAGTAATTTGTTCACCCACCGTAATATTTGCTATTTTGAGAGAAGCCTCTAGTGAACACTATGGCCCCCGGGTCTACTTCACATCATATTTTCAGCCTTACACTTTTTCTTTGTTGCACTTTCCGCCTTCAGATCTCACTTTGCAATCAATCTTGAAGGGATTGACAACCACTTTATAGCGTTGGGTGCAAGCTCTTTTGTGTTTGTGCAGGTACTCCGGACTTGACGAGATTCTCCTACTAGATTGATACCTTTGGTTCTCAAACCGAGGGAAATACTTACTGCTCCTGTGCTGCATCGCCCTTTCCTCTTCAAGGGAAAAACCAACGCAAGCTCAAGAGACGATAGAAGATTTCTGTCGCCGTAGCACAAGGATTTCTGGCGCCGTTGCCAGGGAGGATCAAGTCAAGAACTCATCCTAGTAAGTGTCGCAAACTCATCTCTTGCATTTACGTTTTTTGCCTCTCGTTTTCCTCTCCCCCACTTCTGAAAAACAAAAATTTACAAAAATATATTTGCCTTTTTCATTTGCCTTTTTCGTTTTCCCTTTTCTCTCGCTTGCTGTTTGTTCGCTTGTGTGCTTTCTTGCTTGCTGAAGTCACCATGACTGAAAACACCAAACTTTGTGACTTCTCGAATACTACTAATAATTTTTTTAGTACTCCGATTGCTCCCGCCACTAGTGCGGAGTCATACGAAATCAATGACGCTTTGCTGAATCTTGTTATGAAAGAGCAATTCTCCGACCTTGCTAGTGAAGATGCCGTATCCCATCTTAATACCTTCACTGAGCTTTGCGATATGCAAAAGAAGAAATATGTGGATAATGATGTGATTAAATTGAAGCATTTTCCTTTCTCGTTGCGAGACCGAGCAAAAACTTGGTTTTCGTCTTTGCCCAAAAATAGTATTGATTCTTGGAATAAGTGCAAAGATGCTTACATATCCAAGTATTTTCCGCCGGCTAAGATTGTCTCTCTCCGTAATGATATCATGAATTTTAAGCAACTTGATCATGAACATGTTGCACAATCTTGGGAGAGGATGAAATTGATGATTAGAAATTGTCCCGCTCATGGCTTGAGTCTTTGGATGATTATACAAATCTTCTACGCTGGCTTGAATTTCGCTTCTAGAAATATCTTGGACTCCGCCTCCGGTGGAACGTTCATGGAAATCACGTTATTGGAGGCCACAAAGCTCCTAGAAAATATCATGATGAACTACTCTCAGTGGCACACTGAAAGGTCACCTACTAGTAAGAAGGTACACGTATAGAAGAAATTAACTCGTTGAGTGCTAATATGGATGAGTTAATGAATTTGGTTGCTAGTATAAGTGCTCCTTTACATCCTAATGATATGCCCTTGTCTTATTTGATTGAGAGTAGCAACGCTAGCTTGGTCGTTAATTTTATTGCTAGGAATAATTTTGGCAACAACAACGCTTTTAGAGTAAACTATGTTCCTAGGCCTTTTCCTAGTAACTCCTCTAATAACCTTGGCAACTCCTACAACAATACTCATGGAAATTACAATAGATTACCCTCTGATCTATAGAGTAATATCAAAGAGTTTATTAACTCAAAAAAGATTTTCAATGCGTCCATAGAGGAAAAACTACTCAAAATTGACGATTTGGCTAGGAGAATTGATAGAATGTCTAGTGATATTGATGCTTTGAAAGTTAGATGTGCTCCTCCGGAGATCAATATGGATGAAACTTTGAAAGCTATGCGTATTTCCATGAGTGAGAGCAAAGAAAGAACCGCCCAAACTCGTGCTAGACATGAATGGCTTAAAAAGGCGTGTTCTCGTGATAAGAATCAGGAAGATCTTAAAGTGCTTCGTGTGACTCCCATTTAATCTTTGTTTTCTTGTTTCAAACCTAATGATGATGGACCTGGATATGAAGCCACCTTGGTTGAAAAACGCCCCAATGATTCGGAGTCCATCTATCTTGATGCTAAAAGCATTAAAACTAGAGAAGAAGATATTAAAACTTTCAATAGTAATGAAATTACTACTTTGGATTTCAAGGAATTCAATTATGATAGTTCCTCCTTGATTGAATGCATTTCCTTGATGCAATCCATGTTAAACTCTCCACACGCTTATAGCCAAAACAAGGCCTTTAGCAATCATATCGTCGAAGCTATGATAAAATCTCTTGAAGAGAAACTTAAATTGGAAGTTTTTATCCCTAGAAAGGTTCATGATGAGTGGGAACCTACTATCAAAATAAAATCAAAAACTATGAATGCAATGATTTGTGTGATTTGAGTGCTAGTGTTTCCGCGATTCCAAATTCTTTATGTGATGTTCTGGGTTTTAATGAGATTGAGGAGTGTTCTCTTAATTTGCATCTTGCGGATTCTACTATCAAGAAACCCATTGGGAGGATCAATGATGTTCTTATTATTGCAAATAGGAACTATGTACCCGTGGATTTCATTGTGCTTGCCATTGATTGCAATCCTACATGCCCTATCATTCTTGGTAGACCTTTCCTAAGGACTATTGGTGCTATCATCCATATGAAGGAAGGCAATATTAGATTTCAATTTCCTTTAAAGAAGGGCATGGAGCATTTTCCTAGAAAGAAAGTAATATTTCCTTATGAATCCATGATGAGGGCTACTTATGGTTTGAGCACCAAAGACGATGATACGTGATTCCATCGCTTTATGCCTAGCTAAGGGCGTTAAACAATAGCGCTTGTTGGGAGGGAACCCAATGAATTTATCTTTTTCTTTTCTGTTTTGTTGCGTCCACACTATCACAATTCTGTTGTGATTGTGTCTTTTGTGTTTCTTTTTGTGTTTGAGCCAAGGAAAACCTTTATGACTAGTCTTGGTGATGGTTGTTTGATCCTGCTGGAAAAAGACAGAAACTTTTCGCTCACGAGATTATTTTTAATTTTTATTCAAAAAAAGCTTTTGAGTGGATTCTTTTTGCTTCTGGTTGATATGCCTTTTACCCATGCAGTCGTAATTGTTCAGAATTTTTGAGGTACCAGAAGTATACGAAGTATACAGATTGCTACAGACTGGTGTGTTTTTGACAGATTCTGTTATTGTTGAGTTGGTTGCTTGTTTTGATGAAACTATGGATAGTATCGGGGTTACTAGCCATGGAAAAGTAAGAATACAGTAATCTAACACCAATATAAATAGAAATCAAGTTTGCTACAGTACCTAAAGCGGTGGTAGTTTGTTTTCTTGTGCTAATGTTATCATGAGTTTCTGTTTAAGTTTTGTGTTGTGAAGTTTTCAAGTTTTGGGTGATGTTCTCATGGACAAAGAGATAAGGAGTGGAAAGAGCTCAAGCTTGGGGATTCCCAAGGCATCCCAAGCCAAATTCAAGGACACCAAAAAGCCTAAGCTTGGGGATGCCCTCGGAAGGCATCCCCTCTTTCGTCTTCAATCCATCGGTAACATTACTTGGAGCTATATTTTTATTCACCACATGATATGTGTTTTGCTTGGAGCGTGTTGTATCATAGGAGTCTTTTCTTTTTGTTGTGTCACAATCATCCTTGCTACACACCTTTTGAGAGAGACATGCATTCATCGTGATTTTGCTAGAATGCTCATAGTGCTTCAATTATATCTTTTTAGCTAGATAATTTTTCTCTATGTGCTTCACTTAGATCTTTTAGAGCACGGCGGTGAGTAACTTGGTAGTTGGATTGTGCTATGAAATTAGTCCCAAAGGTGATAGGTACCCAAAGAGGATACAAAAACCTCCATCTTCATGTGCATTGAGTAGAAAGAGAAGGTTTGATTCCTCTCAATTAGTTTTGAGACGTGGATTTGGTAATATTAAGAGTTATGTTAGTAGGGTGTTGTGAATCTAGAAATACTTGTGTTGAAGTTAGTGATTCCCGTAGCATGCACGTATGGTGAACCGCTATGTTAGGAAGTCGGAGCATAATGTATTTATTGACTGTCATCCTTTGTGTGGCGGTCGGGATCGCGCGATGGTTAACACCTACCAACCCTTCCCCTAGGAGTATGCGTTTAGCACTTTGTTTCGATTACTAATAAAAACTTTCGCAACAAGTATGTGAGTTCTTCATGACTAATGTGAGTCCATGGTATAGATGCACTTTCACCTTCCACCATTGCTAGCCTCTCTAGTGCCGCGCAATTCTCGCCGGTGCACAAACCCACCATATGCCTTCCTCAAAACAACCACCATACCTACCTACTATGGCATTTTCATAGCCATTCCGAGATATATTGCCATGCAACTCCCACCGTTCCGTCTCATGACTTGTGCCGTCACTCTCATATTGCCATTGCATGATCTTAAGATAGCTAGCGAGATGTTTCAACGTCATACGCCAAGCTAGATCGTTGCACATCCCGGTACACTGTCGGAAGCATTTCCTATAGAGTCATCATTGTTCTGAGCTTTGAGCTGTGAGTAAATAAAAGTGTGATGATCATCACTATTAAATCATTGTCTCATGTGAGGAAAAAAAGAGGCCAAAGAGCCCAAATAAAAAAAAAGGGAGAAAAAAGAGAGGCCAAGAGCCCAAATAAAAAAAAGAAAAAGAGAGAAGGGACAATGCTACTATCTTTTTCCACACTTGTGCTTCATAATAGCACCATGTTCTTCATGATTGAGAGCCTCTCGTTTCGTCACCACCATATGCTAGCGGGAATCTTCTGTTGGGTAACGTAGCATAAATTCAAAATTTTCCTACGCATATTCAGATCTTCCTATGGAGAGACCAGCAACGAGAGAGGGGTAAGAGCATCTTCATACCTTTGAAGATCGCTAAGCGGAAGCGTTGCTAGAACGCGGTTGATGGAGTCGTACTCGCACCGATTCTGGTCTAGTGCCGAACTACGGCACCTCCGCGTTCAACACACGTGCAGCCCGGTGACGTCTCCCGCACCTTGATCCAGCAAGGAGGAGGGACAGGTTGGGGAAGAACTCCAGCAACACGACGGCATGGTGCCGATGGAGAGACGAGGTCTCCCGGCAGGGCTTCGCCAAGCACCGGCAGAGAGGAGGAGGGAGAGGAGCGGGGCTGCGCCGAGAGAGAGGAAAAACCGTGTGTCTCAATGGCCAAAAGTGCCCGATATATATAAGGGGAAGGGAGAGGGGGTGCCACCCCTAGGGTTCCCACCCTAGGGGGCGCGGCAGCCCCCCAGATGGGAGGTGCGGCGGCTAGAGGGGGAGGAGGGGTTGGCGCACCAACTGGTGGGCCTTAGGCCCACCTGGCTTAGGGTTTGCCCCCCCTTTTCTCTCCCCTGCGCATTGGGCTGAGTGGCGAGGCGCACCAGCCCATCTAGGGGATGGTTCCCACCCCCACTTGGCCCACCTTATCTCCCGGGGTCGTTGCCCCCCTTCGGTGGTCCCCCGGGGCCACCTCCGGTGGTCCCGGTGGTCCCGGTACGTTACCGGTGACGCTCGAAACACTTCCGGTGTCCGAAACCATCCATCCTATATATCAATCTTTACCTCCGGACCATTCCGGAGCTCCTCATGACATCCGGGATCTCATCCGGGACTCCGAAGAACTTTCGGTAACCTCGTATGACAATTCCCTATAACCCTAGCGTCATCGAACCTTAAGTGTGTAGACCCTACGGGTTCGGGAGACAGGCAGACATGACCGAGACACCTCTCTGGCCAATAACCATCAGCGGGGTCTGGATACCCATGGTGGCTCCCACTAGCTCCACGATGATCTCATCGAATGAACCACGATGTCAAGGATTCAATCAATCCCGTATACAATTCCCTTTGTCTGTCGGTATAGAACTTGCTCGAGATTCGATCGTCGGTATACCTATACCTTGTTCAATCTCGTTACCGGTAAGTCTCTTTACTCGTTCCATAGCACGTCATCGTGTGACTAACTCCTTAGTCACATTGAGCTCATGATGATGTTCTACCGAGTGGGCCCAGAGATACCTCTCCGTCACACGGAGTGACAAATCCCGATCTTGATTCGTACCAAACCAACAGACACTTTCGGAGGTACCCGTAGTGCACCTTTATAGTGACCCAGTTACGTTGTGACGTTTGATACACCCAAAGCACTCCTACGGTATCCGGGAGTTGCATAATCTCAGGGTCGAAGGAAAAGATACTTGACATTATAAAAGCATTAGCATACGAACAATACGATCTAGTGCTAGGCTTAGGATTGGGTCTTGTCCATCACATCATTCTCCCAATGATGTGATCCCGTTATCAACGACATCTAATGCCCATGATCAGGAAACCATGATCATCTATTGACTAACGAGCTAGCCAACTAGAGGCTTGCTAGGGACACATTGTGATCTATTTATTCACACATGTATTACTGTTTCCTGTTAATACAATTATAGCATGAACAATAGACGATTATCATGAACAAGGAAATATGATAATAACCATTTTATTATTGCCTCTAGGGCATATTTCCAACATCTTCATTATATAACTTGGCTTGTATATTCCAATGATGGGCTTCCTCAAAATTGCCCTAGGTCTTCGTGAGCAAGCAAGTTGGATGCACACCCACTAGTTCTCCTTTTGAGCTTTCACATATTTATGGCTCTAGTGCATCCTTTGTATGGCAATCCCTACTCATTCACATTGATATCTATTAATGGGCATCTCCATAGCCTTTTGATACGCCGAGTCAATGTGACCATCTCCTCCCTTTTTGTCTCACAACCACCACCACACTCTATTCCACCTATAGTGCTATATCCATGGCTCACGCTCATGTATTGCATGATAGTTGTAAAAGGTTTGAGAAAGTAAGAGTGCAAAAACAATTACTTGGCCAATATCGGGGTTGTGCATGATTTAAATTAGTTGTGTGGGGATGATGGAGCATAGCCAGACTATATGATTTTGTAGGGATAACTTTCTTTGGCCTTGTTATTTCGAAAGTTCATGATTACCTTGCTAGTTTGCTTCAAGTATTATTGTTTTCATGTCAATACCAAACTATGGTTTTGTATCTTACGGATCTGAACATTCATGTCACACGAAAGAAGTTGCAAAGGACAACTATTCTAGGTAGCATTCCACATCAAAAATTCAGTCTTTATCACTTCCCTACTCGAGGACGAGCAGGAGTTAAGCTTGGGGATGCTTGATACGTCTCCAACGTATCTATAATTTTTGATGGTTTCATGCGATTATCTTGTCAAACTTTGGATGTTTTGTATGCCTTTTATATCTTTTTCGAGACTAACTTATTAACTTAGTGCCAAGTGCGAGTTCCTGTTTTTTCCGTGTTTTTGACGCTTTTCACAGGAGGATTTTAAACGGAGTCCAAACGGAATAAAACTTCCGAAAAGATTTTTCCTGAAACAGAAGAAGACCGGGAAGCTTGAGAACCAAGGCAGGGAGCCAACAGGGACCCCAGAAGCCCCTAGCCGCGGCCAGGTGGGGGCAGCTCCCACGCTTGTGGGCTCCCTGGGCCACCTCTGCCCTAGGTCTTTGATACGTCCATTTTGCATCATGCTTTCATGTTGATATTTATCGCTTTATGGACTGTTATTATACTTTGTGGAACCTTACTTATGCCTTTTCTCTCTTATTTTGCAAGGTTTGTTTGAAGAGGGAGAATACCGGCAGCTGGAGTTCTGGACTGGAAAAGGAGCAAGTCTGAGTGCTCTATTCTGCGCAACTCCTAAAATGCCCTAAAAATCAACGTGGATTTTTTTGGATTTTATAAAAAATACCGGGCAAAAGAAGTGTCAGAGGGGAGAAACCAGGGGCCCACAAGCCCGGTTGCCGCAGCCTACCCCCCTGGCCGCGGCAACAGGGCTTGTGGGCACCCTGGCGGCCCACTGGCCCCCTCTTTTTCTATATGAAGGGTTTCGTCCGAAAAAAAATCAGGGTGGAAATTTTTCGTGGATTCTCCGCCGCCACGAGGCAGAACTTGAGCAGATCCAATCTAGAGCTCCGGCATGACGATCCTGTCGGGGAAACATTCCTCCCGGAGGGGGAAATCGCCACCATCGTCATCACCAACACTCCTCTCGTCGGAGGGGAGGCATCTCCATCAACATCTTCATAAGCACCATCTCCTCTCCAAACCCTAGTTCATCTCTTGTAACCAATCTCCGTCTCGCGACTCCGATTGGTACTTGTAAGGTTGCTAGTAGTGTTGATTACTCTTTGTAGTTGATGCTAGTTGGATTACTTGGTGGAAGAGTTTATGTTTAGATCCTTGATGCTATTCATTACACCTCTGATCATGATTATGATTATGCTTTGTGAGTACTTACTTTTGTTCCTGAGGACATGGGATAAGTCATGCTAATAATAGTCATGTAAATTTGATATCCGTTCAGTATTTTGATATGCTGTATGTTGTTTTTCCTCTAGTGGTGTTATGTGAACGTCGACTACATAACACTTCACCATATTTGGACCTAGAGGAAGGCATTGGGGAGTAGTAAGTAGATGATGGGTTGCTGGAGTGACAAAAGATTAAACCCAGTCTATGCGTTGCTTCGTAAGGGGCTCATTTGGATCCACTAGTTTAATGCTATGGTTAGACGTTGTCTTAATTCTTCTTTCATAGTTGCGGATGCTTGCGAGAGGGGTTAATCATAAGTGGGATGCTTTTCCAAGTAAGGGCAGTACCCAAGCGCCGGTCCACCCACATATCAAACTATCAAAGTAACGAACGCGAACCATATGAGCATGATGAAACTAGCATGACAGAAATTCCTGTGTGTCCTCGGGAGCGCTTTTCCTCTTATAAGACTTTGTTCAGGCTTGTCCCTTGCTACAAAAGGGATTGGGCCACTTGCTGCACCGTTGCTACTACTTGTTACTTGTTACTTTTCGCTTGCTACGTTTCACCTCACTACACCATCACTTGTTACCGCTACTTTCAGTGCTTGCAGTTATTACCTTGCTGAAAACCTTTTATCAGAGCCTTCTCCTCATCGTTGGGTTCGACACTCTTAGTTATCGAAAGGACTACGATTGATCCCCTATACTTGTGGGTCATCAAGACTCTTTTCTGGCGCTGTTGCCGGGAAGGAAGCGCCTTTGGTAAGTGGAATTTGGTAAAGAAACATTTATATACTATGCTGAAATTTATTGTCACTTGTCACTATGGAAACTGTTCCTTTGAGGAGTTTGTTCGGGGTATATTCACCACGAAGGAAGCACGAGGAGTTGTTCCTCAACCTGAGGTACCTACTGAAAATATCTTTTATGAAATTCCTTTGGGTATGTGATACGTCTCAAACGTATCTATAATTTTTGAAGGTTTCACATTGTTATCTTGCCTTCTTTGTATGTTTTATGTACCTTTTTATATCTTTTTGGGACTAACTTATTAATTCAGTGCCAAGTGCCATTCCTGTTTTTTCTGTGTTTTTGACTCTTTTCAGATTTGATTTTGGAACGGAGTCCAAACGGAATAAAATCCCCGAAATGATTTTTTCCCGAACGAAAGAAGACCAGGGAGCCTTTGGGCCAAGCCAGGTGGGCCCCAGGGAGCCCACAAGCTCCCACCACGCCACCAGGGGGGAGGCGGCGGTGGGCAAGCTTGTGGCTTCCCTGGCCGCCCCCTGACCTAGGTCTTGCGCCTATATATTCCCAAATATTCCGCAAAAAATCAGGGGAGCCTCGAAAATACTTTTCCGCCGCCGCAAGCTTCCGTTTCCGCGAGATCTCATCTGGAGACCCTTCCCGGCACCCTGCCGGAGGGGACTTTGGAGCTGGAGGGCTTCTTCATCATCATCATCGCCCCTCCAATGACTCGTGAGTAGTTCACTTCAGACCTACGGGTCCGTAGTTAGTAGCTAGATGGCTTCTTCTCTCTCTTGGATCTTCAATAGAAAGTTCTCCATGATCTTCATGGAGATCTATCTGATGTAATCTTCTTTGGTGGTGTATTTGTCGAGATCCGATGAATTGTGGACTTGTGATCAGATTATCTATGATATATATTTGAGTCTTTGCTGATTTCTTATATGCATGATTTGATATCCTTGTAAGCCTCTCCGAGTCTTGGGTTTTGTTTGGCCAACTAGATCTATGATTCTTGCAATGGGAGAAGTGCTTGGTTTTGGGTTCTGCCATGTGGTGACCTTTCCTAGTGACAGTAGGGGCAGCAAGGCACACATCAAGAAGTTCTCATCAAGGGTAAAAAGATGGGGCTTTTATCATTGGTTTGAGATTATCCCTCTACATCATGTCATCTTGCTTAAGGCGTTACTCTGTTCTTATGGACTTAATACACTAGATGCATGCTGGATAGTGGTCGACGTGAGGAGTAATAGTAGTAGATGCAGAAAGTATCGGTCTACTTGTTTCGGACGTGATGCCTATAGAAATAATCAGTGCATAGATATCGTCACGACTCTTCACAGTTCTATCAATTGCTCGATAGTAATTTGTTCACCCACCGTCTACTTGCTTTCATGAGAGAAGCCACTAGTAAACACTACGGCGCCTGGGTCTATTCACATCCATCATTTACATCTCCGCTTTTACTTTGCTTTGTTACTTTGTTGCTTTCAGTTCTCACTTGGCAAACAATCTATAAGGGATTGACAACCCCTTCATAGCGTTGGGTGCAAGCTTTTGTGTTTGTGCAGGATCTTGAGATACTCTTCCGCCGGATTGATACCTTGGTTCTCAAACTGAGGGAAATACTTACCGTCGCTATGCTACATCACCCTTTCCGCTTCGAGGGAACACCAACGCAAGGCTCCAAGGCCACGGGGGAAATCCTTTGCATACTTGCCTAGGAAGTCCCTTAAGGCGTAGCCGTTGCTGAAGGATTCCTGGTGCCGTCGACACAAGTACTTCCTGGCGCCGTTGCCGGGGATCTTTGTGAGGTAGTAGAAGTATTTCTGGCGCCGTTGCAAGGGATACAGAGTAGAACAATCAGAAGTATTTCTGACGCCATTGTCGGGGAGGAGAAATCAAGATCTATCCAAGTAGGTCTCACAAACTCTTCTCTTGCATTTACTTTTGTTGCCAGTTGCCTCTCGTTTTCCTCTCCCCCACTTCACATTTGCTGTTTTCATTCGCCTTTCTCCTTCGCCGTTTTCTTTTGCCCTAGCCGGTTTCTTGCTTTCTTGTGTGCTTGTTTGTTTGTTGAAGACATCATGTCTGAAAACACCAAACTTTGCGACTTCTCGAGTACTAATAATAATGATTTTATTAGTACTCTGATTGCTCCCGCCACTAGTGCGGAATCGTATGAAATCAACGCAGCTTTGCTGAATCTTGTTATGAAAGAGCAATTCTCTGGCCTTCCTAGTGAAGATGCCGCATCCCATCTCAATACCTTCATTGAGCTTTGCGATATGCAAAAGAAAAGAGATGTGGATAATGACGTGATTAAGTTGAAACTTTTTCCCTTCTCGTTGCGAGATCGCGCAAAAACTTGGTTTTCTTCTTTGCCTAAAAATAGTATCGATTCTTGGGATAGGTGCAAAGATGCTTACATATCCAAGTATTTTCCACTGGCTAAGATCATCTCCTTACGTAACGATATCATGAATTTCAAGAAACTTGATCATGAACACGTTGCACAATCTTGGGAGAGGATGAAGCTTATGATTAGAAATTGTCCTGCTCATGGCTTGAGTTTGTCGATGATTATACAAATCTTTTACGCTGGCTTGAATTTCGCTTCTCGCAATATCTTGGACTCCGCCTCAGGTGGAACATTCATGGAAATCACGTTAGGAGACGCTACAAAACTCCTAGACAATATCATGACCAACTACTCTCAGTGGCACACTGAAAGGTCGTCTGCTAGCAAAAAGGTGCACGCTATAGAAGAGATTAACTCGCTTAGTGCTAAGATGGACGAGTTGATGAATTTGATTGCTAGTAGAAACGCTACCATAGATCCTAATGACATGCCATTATCTTCTTTGATTGAGAGTAGCAACGCTAGTTTGGACGTGAATTTTGTTGGTAGGAACAATTTTGGCAACAACAATGCTTTTAGAGGAAACTATGTTCCTAGGCCTTTTCCTAGTAACTCCTCTTACAATTATGGAAATTCCTACGGCAAAACTTAGGGAAATCACAACAAATTACCCTCTGATCTAGAGAGTAATATCAAAGAGTTCATCAACTCTCAAAAGATTTTCAATGCGTCCATAGAGGAAAAACTACTCAAAATAGACGATTTGGCTAAGAGCGTTGATAGGATGTCTTGTGATATTGATGCTTTGAAAGTTAGATGCGCTCCTCCCAAGATCAACTTGGATGAAACCTTGAAAGCTATGCGTATCTCCATGAATGAGAGCAAAGAAGGAACCGCCCAAATTCGCGCTAGACATGAATGGTTTAAAAGGGTGCGTTCTTGTGATGCAAATCACGAAGATCTTAAAGTGCTTGGTGTGTCTCCTCTTGAATCTTTGTTTTCTCGTGTCAAACCTACTTATGGAGGGGTTGGATATGAATCCACTTTGGTTGAAAAACGCCACGATGATTCGGAGTCCACCTATCTTGATGATAAAGGTGTGGAGAGTGGAGTAGAAGAAGTCAAAATTTTGGGTAGTAATGAAACTCCCACTTTGGATTTCAAGGAATTCAATTATGATAATTGCTCCTTCTTTGAGTGCATTTCTTTGATGCAATCCATTGCAAACTCTCCACATGCTTATAGCCAAAGCAAAGCCTTTACCGTGCATATCGTAGATGCTATGATGAAATCTCTTGAAAAGAAGCTCGAACTAGAAGTCTCTATACCTAGAAAACTTCATGATGAGTGGGAACCTACTATCAAAATCAAGATCAAAAACTATGAGTGGAATGCTTTGTGTGATTTGGGTGCTAGTGTTTCCGCGATTCCAAAGTCTTTATGTGATATTCTTGGTTTTCATGAGATTGAAGAGTGTTCTCTTAATTTGCATCTTGCGGATTCTACCGTCAAGAAGCCCATGGGGAGGATCTATGAAGTTCTTATTGTTGCAAATAAGAACTATGTACCCGTGGATTTCATTGTACTTGACATAGATTGCAATCCTTCATGTCCCATTATTCTTGGTAGACCTTTCCTAAGGACTATTGGTGCTACCATCGATATGAAGGAAGGGAATATTAGATTTCAATTTCCCTTAAAGAAGGGCATGGAGCACTTTCCTAGAAAGAAAATAAGATTGCCTTATGAATGTATGATGAGGGCTACTTATGGTTTGAGCACCAAAGATAACTATACGTGATTCCATCACTTTCGCCTAGCTAAGGGTGTTAAACAAAAGCGCTTGTTGGGAGGCAACCCAACGAATATATCCTTTTTATTTCTGTTTTGTGTTTTCCACACTTTCATAATTCTGTTATGATTGTGTTTTTTGTGTTTCTTTTTGCGTTTGTGCCAAGCAAAACCGTTATGATTAGTCTTGGGGATGATCGTTTGGTCACGCTGGAAATGACAGAAACTTTCTGCTCACGAAAAGAATTTTCATTATAATTCTGTAAGAGCTTTTGAGTTGATTCTTTTTGATGCTGATTTCTACGCAAATTCTTCAGAAGGTCGTAACTTTTCAGAATTTTTGAAGTACCATAGGTACACGAAACATACAGATTTCTACAGACTGGTCTGCTGTTAACAGATTCTGTTTTTGTTCTGTTGGTTGCTTATTTTGATGAAACTATGGATAGTATCGGGGGGTATTAGACATGGAAGATTGAAAGTACAGTAACCCAACATCAGCACAAGTAGAATTTTAGTTTGCTACAGTACCTTAGGAAGTGGTGGTTTGCTTTCTTGTACTAATGTTATCACGAGTTTCTGTTTAAGTTTCGTGTTGTGAAGTTTTCAAGTTTTGGGTGAAGTTCTTATGGACAAAAAGATAAAGAGTGGCAAGAGCTCAAGCTTGGGGATGCCCAAGGCACCCCAAGATTCAAGGATGCTGTAAAATCCTAAGCTCGGGGATGCCCCGGGAAGGCATCCCCTCTCTGGTCTTCAATCCATCTGTAACGTTACTTGGGGTTATATTTTTATTCACCACATGTTATGTGTGTTTGCTTGGAGCGTCTTGTATCGTAGGAGTCTTTTATTTTTGTTGTGTCACAATCATTCTTGCTGCACACCTAGAGAGAGAGACATGCACACACCGCGATTTTGTCGATCTTCACTTATATCTTTTGGTAGACAATTCAGCTCACATGTGCTTCACTTATATCTTTTGAGCTAGATACTTTTGCTCTGTGTGCTTCACTTATATCTTTTAGAGTGCAGCGGTGCGTGGCTTGGTAGTTGATCTATGCTTTGAAAGTAGTCTCAAAAGGGGTAGTTATCCAAGGGGATACGAAAACTTCCACCTTCATGTGCAATGAATAGTTAGAGAAGTTTGATTCATCTCAATAAGTTTTGAGTTGTGGTTATGGTAATATTGAAGTCATGCTAGTAAGGTGTTGTGGATCTAGAAATACTTGTGTTGAAGTTAGTGATTCCCGTAGCATGCACGTATGGTGAACCGCTATGTGATGAAATCTGAGCATGATTAGTATATTGATTGTCATCCTTTGCGTGGCGGTCGGGATCGCGCGATGGTTTATACCTACCAACCCTTCCCCTAGGAGTATGCCTTGAATGCTTTGTTTTGATTACTAATAAAACTTTTGAAACAAGTATATGAGTTCTTCATGACTAATGTTTAGTCCATGGTTTAGATGCACTTTCACCTTCCACCATCACTATCTTCTTAGTGCCGTGCAACTCTCGCTGATGCACAAAACCCAGCATTAGCCTCCCTCAAAACAGCCACCATACCTACCTACTATGGCTTTTTCAAAGTCATTCCGAGATATATTGCCATGCAACTACTACCATGATATGTGCCACCACGTCTACACTGCCTTTGCATGATTGCAAGATAGCTAGCATGATGTTTCCATTGTTGTCTATGCCATGCTAGATCGTTGCCACGGTACACTACCGAAGGCATTCCATATAGAGTCATAATTGCCCTAAGTTTTGAGTTGAAAGTGTGATGATCACCATTATTGGAGCATTGTCCCATGTGAGGAAATAAAAGAGGCCAAAGAATCCCATAAAAAAGAGGCCAAAGAGCCCACCGAAATAAAAAAAGAGAAAAAGAGAGAAGGGACAATGCTACCACTTTTTCCACACTTGTGCATATTGAGCACCATGATCTTCATGATTGAGAGTCTCTCGTTTTGTCACCACCATATAGCTAGTGGGAAATTCTCATTATATAACTTGGCTTGTATATTCCAATGATAGGCTTCCTCAGAATTGCCTTAGGTCTTCGTGAGCAAGCAAGTTGGATGCACACCCACTAGTTTTCTTTAAGAGCTTTCACATACTTGTAGCTCTAGTGCCTCATTTGTATGGCAATCCCTACTCATTCACATTGATATCTATTGATGAGCATCTCCACAGCTCATTGATATGCCTAGTTAATGTGACTATCTTCTCCTTTTTGTCTTGCAACCTCCACCACATTCCACACCATCTATACTGCTATAACCATGGATCATGCTCATGTATTGCGTGAGAGTTGAAAATGTTTGAGAAAGTAAAGGTGTGAAACAATTACTTGGCCAATACCGGGGTTGTGCATGATTCAAATTAGTTGTGCAATGATGATAGAGCATAGCCAGACTATATGCTTTTATAGGGATAACTTTCTTTTGGCCTTGTTATTTTGAAAGTTCATGATTACCTTGCTAGTTTGCTTGAATTATTATTGTTTCCACGTCAATAGCAAACTATTGTTTTGAATCTAATGGATCTGAACATTCACGTCACATAAGAGGAATTACAAAGGACACCTATGCTAGGTAGCACGAAAGCATCAAAATTTCATTCTTATCACTTCCCTACTCGAGGACGAGCAGGAGTTAAGCATGGGGATGCTTGATACATCTCAAACGTATCTATAATTTTTAATGGTTTCACGCTGTTATCTTACCTTCTTTGTATGTTTTATGTACCTTTTTATATCTTTTTGGGACTAACTTATTAATTCAGTGCCAAGTGCCAGTTCCTGTTTTTTCCGTGTTTTTGACTCTTTTCAAATCTGATTTTGGAACGGAGTCCAAACGGAATAGAATCCCCGAAATGTTTTTTCCCGAACGAAAGAAGACCAGGGAGCCTTTGGGCCAAGCCAGGTGGGCCCCAGGGAGCCCACAAGCTCCCACCACGCCACCAGGGGGAGGCGGCGGTGGGCAAGCTTGTGGCTTCCCTGGCCGCCCCTTGACCTAGGTCTTGCGCCTATATATTCCCAAATATTCCGCAAAAAATCAGGGGAGCCTCGAAAATACTTTTCCGCCGCCGCAAGCTTCCGTTTCCGCGAGATCTCATCTGGAGACCCTTCCCGGCACCCTGCCGGAGGGGACTTTGGAGCTGGAGGGCTTCTTCATCATCATCATCGCCCCTCCAATGACTCGTGAGTAGTTCACTTCAGACCTACGGGTCCGTAGTTAGTAGCTAGATGGCTTCTTCTCTCTCTTGGATCTTCAATAGAAAGTTCTCCATGATCTTCATGGAGATCTATCTGATGTAATCTTCTTTGGTGGTGTATTTGTCGAGATCCGATGAATTGTGGACTTGTGATCAGATTATCTATGATATATATTTGAGTCTTTGCTGATTTCTTATATGCATGATTTGATATCCTTGTAAGCCTCTCCGAGTCTTGGGTTTTGTTTGGCCAACTAGATCTATGATTCTTGCAATGGGAGAAGTGCTTGGTTTTGGGTTCTGCCATGTGGTGACCTTTCCCAGTGACAGTAGGGGCAGCAAGGCACACATCAAGCAGTTGCCATCAAGGGTAAAAAGATGGGGTTTTTATCATTGGTTTGAGATTATCCCTCTACATCATGTCATCTTGCTTAAGGCGTTACTCTGTTCTTATGGACTTAATACACTAGATGCATGCTGGATAGCGGTCGTTGTGTGGAGTAATAGTAGTAGATGCAGAAAGTATCGGTCTACTTGTTTCAGACTTGATGCCTATAGAAATAATCATTGCATAGATATCGTCACGACTCTGCATAGTTCTATCAATTGCTCGACAGTAATTTGTTCACCCATCGTCTACTTGCTTTCATGAGAGAAGCCACTAGTAAACACTACGGCCCCCGGGTCTATTCACATCCATCGTTTACATCTCCGCTTTTACTTTGCTTTGTTACTTTGTTGCTTTCAGTTCTCACTTGGCAAATAATCTATAAGGGATTGACAACCCCTTCATAGCGTTGGGTGCAAGCTTTTGTGTTTGTGCAGGATCTTGAGATACTCTTCCTCCGGATTGATACCTTGGTTCTCAAACTGAGGGAAATACTTACCGTCGCTGTGCTACATCACCCTTTCCGCTTGGAGGGAACACGACCGCAAGGCTCCAAGGCCACGGGGGAAATCCTTGGCATACTTGCCTAGGAAGTCCCTTAAGGTGTAGCCATAGCTGAAGGATTCCTGGTGCCGTCGACACAACTACTTCCTGGCGCCATTGCCGGGGATCTTTGTGAGGTAGCAGAAGTATTTCTGGCGCTGTTGCAAGGGATACACAACAGAACAATCAGTATGCTTGAGAAACTGCTGGCTAATCCTTTTACAGGAGATGGATCATCACATCCAGACTTGCATCTAATCTATGTAGATGAAGTTTGTGGTTTATTTAAGCTTGCAGGTTTGCCCGAGGATGAGGTAAAGAAGAAAGTCTTTCCTTTATCTTTGAAGGATAAGGCGTTGACATGGTATAGGCTATGTGATGATACTGGATCATGGGACTACAATCGGTTGAAATTGGAATTTCATCAAAAGTTTTATCCTATGCATTTAGTGCATCGTAATCTGAATTATATTTATAAATTTTGGCCTCGTGACAGGGAAGCATAGCCCAAGCTTGGGGGAGGCTTAAATCAATGCTATATTCATGCCCCAATCATGAGCTCTCGAGAGAAATTATCACTCAAAACTTTTATGCTCGGCTTTCCCATGAAGATCGTACCATGCTTGACACTTCTTGTACCGGTTCTTTTATGAAGAAGGATATTGACCACAAGTGGAATTTATTGGAAAGAACCAAACTTAACTCTGAAGATTGGGAGCTGGAAGAAGGTAAGGAGTCAGGTATGAATTTCCAGTTTGATTGCGTTAAATCTTTTGTTGAAACAAACACTTCTAGAGATTTTAGCGCTAAGTATGGACTTGACTCTGAGATAGTAGCTTCTGTATGTGAATCTTTTGCTGCTCATGTTGATCTTCCCAAAGAGAAGTGGTTTAAGTATCATCCTCCTGTAGAAATCAACATAGTTAAACCCAATCTAGTTGAGGAGAAAGTCATTGCCTTTAGTGATCCTATTGTTCCTTGTGCTTACGCTGAGAAACCACCATACCCTGCTAGGAAAAAGGATTATTCTAAAGCTCCAACTGTGATACGTAGGGGTTACATTAGACCACTTGCGTCCCCTGAGGAAATTAGAGTTGAACCTAGTGTTGCTATTATCAAAGATCTCTTAGTCGAAGACATAGATGGGCATGTTATCAAATTCTGTGAGGACTCCGCTAGAATAGCTAAACCTCACGCGAAAGACAAATACGGACCTATAGTTGGCTTGCCCGTTGTCTCTATCAAGATAGGAGATCACTGTTAGCATGGTTTATGCGATATGGGTGCTAGTGTTAGTGCAATACCCCGTTCCCTATATGATGAAATCAAAGATAAGATTACACCTGCTGAGTTAGAACCCATTGATGTCACTATTACGCTAGCTAATAGAGAAACTATCTGCCCTCTAGGAATTGTGAGAGATGTAGTAGTCCTGTGTGGTAAGACGAAGTATCCAACTGATTTCCTCTTCCTTGCTACTTCACAAGATAGCTTTTGTCCCATCATATTTGGTAGACCCATTCTCAACACTGTCAATGCTCACATTGATTGCATTAAATAGACTGTCACTGTTAGTTTCGAGGGTGTGTGTCATGAATTTAACTTCTCCAAGTTTGGAAGACAACCCCATGAAAAAGAGTCGTCTGGTAGGGATGAAATCATTGCTCTTGCCTCTATTGCCGTACCTCCTACGGATCCTTTAGAGCAATATCTGCTTGAGCATGAAAATGGTATGCATATGGAGGAAAGAGATGAGATAGATAAAATTGTCTTAGAACAATATCCTATTCTCAAGAATAATCTGCCTGTTGAACTGTTTGGGGATCCTCCCCCACCAAAGGGTGATCCTGTGTTCGAGCTAAAACAGTTACCAGATACTCTTAAGTATGCCTATCTTGATGAGAAGGAGATATATCCTGTTATTATTATTGCTCACCTCTCGAGTCACGAAGAGAAGAAGTTATTAAAAACTTTGAGGAAGCACCGTGCTGCTATTGGATATACTCTTGATGATCTTAAGGGTATTAGCCCCACTCTATGTCAGCACAAGATTAAAACCGATCCTGATTCTAAGCCAGTTGCTGATCATCAACGGAGATTAAATCCGAGGATGAAAGAGGTCGTGAGAAAAGAAATATTGAAGCTTCTGGAAGCAAGAATCATCTATCCTGTTGCTCATAGTGATTGGGTAAGTCCAGTACATTGAGTACCTAAGAAGGGAGGTATCACCATCGTCCCTAATTACAAGGATTAACTAATCTCGCAGAGGATTATTACTGGCTATAGGATGGTGATAGACTTCCGGAAACTGAACAAGGCAACCAGGAAAGACCATTATCCTTTGCCGTTTATCGACCAAATGCTAGAAAGGCTATCTAAACACACACACTTCTGCTTTCTAGACGGTTATTCAGGTTTCTCGCAAATACCTGTTGCGCAATCTGATCAAGAGAAAACCACCTTCACATGCCCCTTCGGTACCTTCGCTTATAGACGCATGCCTTTTGGCTTGTGCAATGCACCTGCCACCTTTCAAAGATGTACGATGGCAATATTCTCTGACTTTTGTGAAAAGATTGTTGAGGTTTTCATGGATGATTTCTCCGTCTACAGTTCTTCCTTTGACGATTGCCTCAACAACCTTGATCGAGTCTTACACAGATGCCAAGATACCAACCTCGTATTGAATTGGGAGAAGTGCCACTTCATGGTTAATGAAGGCATCGTCTTAGGACACAAAATCTCTGAGAGAGGCATTGAAGTAGATAAGGCTAAGGTTGATGCAATTGAGAAAATGCCTTGCCCCACAGATATGAGAGGTATACAAAGTTTCCTAGGTCATGCTATTAAGTACCTCATGGAGAAGAAGGACGCTAAGCCTAGGCTAATCAGATGGGTTCTCCTGCTACAGGAATTTGATTTGCACGTTGTTGACCGAAAGGGTGCTGATAACCCTGTAGTAGATAACTTGTCTAGGCTAGAGAATGTCCTTGATGACCCACGACCTATTGATGACAGCTTTCCTGATGAGAAATTGAATGTCATCCACACTTCACATAGTGCACCGTGGTATGCTGACTACACAAACTATATCGTAGCCAAATACATACCACCCAGTTTCACCTACCAGCAAAAGAAGAAATTCTTCTTTGATTTGAGACACTACTTTTGGGATGATCCTCACCTTTATAAGGAAGGAGTAGATGGTGTTATTAGACGTTGTGTGCCTGAACATGAACAGGGACAGATCCTGCAGAAGTGTCATTCTGAAGCCTACGGAGGACACCATGCTGGAGACAGAACTGCCCATAAGGTATTGCAATCAGGTTTCTATTGGCCCACTCTCTTCAAGGATGCCCGTAAGTTTGTCTTGTCTTGTGACGAATGCCAAAGAATAGGGAATATCAGTAAGCGTCAGGAAATGCCTATGAACTATTCACTTGTCATTGAACCATTTGATGTCTGGGCTTTGATTATATGGGATCTTTCCCGAGTTCCAATGGGTACACTCACATCTTAGTTGCTGTGGATTTTGTCACTAAGTGGGTAGAGGCTATCCCCACTAAAAATGCTGATCACCACACCTCTATTAAGATGCTTAAAGAAGTCATTTTCCCAAGATTTGGAGTCCCTAGATATCTGATGACTGATGGCGGTTCACACTTCATGCATGGTGTTTTCTGCAAGATGCTCGCTAAGTACGATGTCAACCATAGAGTTGCATCTCCTTATCATCCTCAGTCTAGTGGTCAAGTGGAGTTGAGTAATAGGGAGATCAGATTGATCTTCCAAAAGACTGTCAATAGATCTCGAAAGAATTGGTCTAGCAAACTTGATGATGCACTATGGGCTTATAGGGCTGCTTATAAGAATCCCATGGACATGTCACCGTATAAAATGGTTTACGGTAAGGCCTGTCATTTACCTCTTGAGCTGGAACACAAAGCTTATTGGGCAATCAAAGATCTCAACTTTGATTTCAAACTTGCCGGTGAGAAGCGGTTGTTTGATATCAGCTCATTAGATGAATGGAGGGCCCAGACATATGAGAATAGCAAGTTGTTCAAGGAAAAGGTTAAGAGGTGGCACGATAAAAGAATACAAAAACGAGAGTTCAATGTAGCTGATTATGTCCTGCTATACAATTCTCGTTTAAGATTCTTCGCAGGCAAGCTTCTCTCTAAATGGGAAGGTCCCTACGTTGTCGAGGAAGTATATCGTTCCGGTGCCATCAAAATCAATAACACGGAAACAGGCAAAGAATCAAGCATTATATCTCTGGTACTCCCATAAATGTTGAGACCAATATCATCAATATCATAACTCCAGAGGAGTACATAAGGGATGTTTATCAGCCAGTTTCAGACCCTGAAAACCGAGAGGTATCTATTTCGGTAAGTAATTGGACTCCGAAACTTTTCCAATAGGAAATTTTCTCCGTTTTGGAATTTATGGAAAATTAGAAAAATAAAAAGCAGTCCGGAGAGCGCACGAGGCGGCCACAAGCTTGGTTGCCGCGGCCTCCCCCTGGCCACGGCAACAGGGCTTGTGGGCAGCTCGTGTGCCTCCCGGACTCCGTTTTCTTGCGGAGCACTCCTTCCGGTCCAGAAAAAACATTATATATATTCTCCCGAGGGTTTTGATCTCCGTATTGCGCAGTTTTCCTCTGTTTTCGTTTCGAGCGTGTTGTCTGCCGCAGATTTAGGTCAAGATGCCTTCTCAAGATTCAGAAGAAGAGATCTATGTGGCCGATGATCGTGCTAACTCCATGATTAATGGGGACTTGGAACCTTATGGCTGGACCACTAACAAGGAAGAGGACTATGAGCCCAAGGGGAAGGAACAAACGAGTTCCGATGAAGAGGAGGCTCCTCTACCCCAACCTGGACGCACTAACGTGGAGTTCAAGAAGTCAAGCCTCCCTGACCAAAGGAAGAAGCCTAAGACCTTGTTTATCCCTTCTCATTTCTTGCAGGAGAGTAAGCAGGAACTTTGTCATAGAGTGTTAAAGCTTGAGGAGGAAAATGACGATCTGAGGGAGCAGAACTTTTTTCTCAACTGGAAATTAGACAAGTTCAAGACTACTTCAACAACACCACCGCCATCACCACCAAAGGAAGACAACTAAGCATTGGTATGGCAATCCCCTTGGCTTATGCCAAGCTTGGGGGAGTTGCCCTGGTATCGTATCACCTTTATATATTTTGCTTTTACCTTTGTTTTAGTCCTTTCCTTTTCGATTTTTATTTCTTCTCTTACTGGAATAAGTCTTTAGTGTTTAGTTTGAGTCTTTTGCCTTGTGTCTCCCCCGATGTATTCGAGCTTGCGAGCTATATAATAAAGAGTATCTTAGTCAGGGGCTTTGTTTTGTGCCGTGATCAAAAGTATGAAAAGAACGATAGCATGAAAGATCCTGAGATGATCTTATAGAAAGTGATAGCTTCACATATAACAAGTATGATGATTGAAACTTGTTGAGAATAGACCAACATAGACCCCAGTCATTGTTGCAATCAATAAGAAGTAATAAGTAAAGAGAGGTTCACATATAAATATATCATCTTAGACACCTTCTATAATTGTGAGCACTCACCAAACTATTACATGCTTAGAAGTAGATGTTGGATAAGGAAGACAACATAATGAATTGTGTTTGCTTGGTTCCAAACAATGTTATATGATTAGAGATCCCTTAGCATGTGACGATTGCTTCCACCTCATATTAGCCAAAACTCCCGCACCAAGTAGAGATACTACTTGTGCATCCATAAACCTTCAAACCAGTCTTGCCATGAGTGTCCACCATACCTACCTATGGATTGAATAAGATCCCTCAAGTAAGTTGTCATCGGTGCAAGAAATAAAAATTTCTCTCTAATATGTATGATCTATTAGTGTGTGGAAAATAAGCTTTGTACGAACCTGTGATGAGGAAGACATAAAAGCGACAGACTGCATAATAAAGTTCTTTATCACAGGAGGCAACAAAAAGTGACGTTCCTCCGCACTAAGAGGACACGCATCCAAACCTCAAAAGCGCATGACAACCTCTGCTTCCCTCTGCGAAGGGCCTATCTTGTACCTTTACTTTTTGCCCTTGAAAGAGTCATGGTGATCTTCACCCATTCCCTATTTCGCCTTTATCTTGGCTAACGTCATATGCTTGGGAAAGATCTATATTCATATATCAACTTGGAGCTGAGTACTTATGCTTTATTATTGTTGACTTTACCCTTGAGGTAAATGGTTGGGAGGAAAACTATAAGCCCCTATCTTTCTCTGTGTCCAACTGAAACTTCGATACCATGAGTACCACGTGAGTTGTAACAATTGTGGAAAACAAAAGAGATGATTGAGTACGTGGATTTGCCTTACAAGCTCTTATTGTACTCTTTCTGATAATATGATAAATTGCAATTGCTTCAATGACTTTGGATGGTCGTTGGCCACTTCTCGGTAAGGTTTTTGTTTCATACTTTGCTTTGTGAAGGAATTGTTACTTTCCCATAAGAATCTCTATGATGCATTGCTGTTCTATGTGTAATCATGATGCCCTCATGTCCGTATTTTGTTTTATCGACACCTTCATCCCTAAACATGTGGACATGTTTTGGGTCTTGGTTTTCGCTTGAGGACAAGCGAGGTCTAAGCTTGGGGGAGTTGACACGTCCAATTTGCATCGTGCTTTCATGTTGATATTTGTCGCTTTATGGACTGTTATTATACTTTGTGGAACCTTACTTATACCTTTTCTCTCTTATTTTGCAAGGTTTATTTGAAGAGGGAGAATACCGGCAGCTGGAGTTCTGAACTGGAAAAGGAGCAAGTCTAAGTGCTCTATTCTGCGCAACTCCAAATGCCCTGAAAATCAACGTGGATTTTTTTTGGATTTTATAAAAAATACTGGGTGAAAGAAGTGTCAGAGGGGAGCAACCAGGGGCCCACAAGCCCGGTTGCCGCAGCCTATCCGTTGCTTCGTAAGGGGCTAATTTATCTTAATGCTATGGTTAGACGTTGTCTTAATTCTTCTTTCATAGTTGCAGATGCTTGCGAGAGGGCTTAATCATAAGTGGGATACTTGTCCAAGTAAGGGCAGTACCCAAGCGCCGGTCCACCCACATATCAAACTATCAAAGTAAAGAACGCGAATCATATGAGCATGATGAAACTAGCATGACAGAAATTCCCGTGTGTCCTCGGGAGCGCTTTTCCTCTTATAAGACTTTGTTCAGGCTTGTCCCTTGTTACAAAAGGGATTGGGCCACTTGCTGCACCGTTTCTACTACTTGTTACTTGTTACTTTTCACTTGCTACATTTCACCTCACTACACCATCACTTGTTACCGCTACTTTCAGTGCTTGCAGTTATTACCTTGCTGAAAACCTTTTATCAGAGCCTTCTCCTCCTCGTTGGGTTCGACACTCTTACTTATCGAAAGGACTACGATTGATCCCCTATACTTGTGGGTCATCAGTCTTTCGCCTATATATTCTCAATAATTCCAGAAAAAAATCCAAAGATCATCGAAAGTACTTTTCCGCCGCCACAAGCTTCTGTCTCCGCAAGATCCTATCTGGGGCACGTTCTAGTGCCTTTCCGAAGGGGGATTCGGATACGGATGGCTTCTTCATCAACACCATGACCTCTCCGATGATGCGTGAGTAGTTCACCATAGACCCATGGGTCCATAGCTAGTAGCTAGATGGCTTCTTCTCTCTCTTGGATCTTCAATACAAAGTTCTCCATGATCTTCATGGAGATCTATCCGATGTAATCTTCTTTTGCATTGTGTTTGTTGAGATCCGATGAATTGTGGATTTATGATCAGATTATCTATGGATCTTATTTGAGTTTCTTCTGATCTCTCTTATGCATGATTTCATATCCTTGTAATTCTCTTCGAGTTGTGGGTTTTGTTTGGCCAGCTTGATCTATGATTCTTGCAATGGGAGAATTGCTTGGTTTTGGGTTCATACCGTGCGGTGACCTCACCTAGTGACAGAAGGGGTAGCGAGGCACGCATCGTGTTGTTGCCATCAAGGGTAAAAAGATGGGGTTTTCATCATTGGTTTGAGTTTATCCCTCTACATCATGTCATCTTGCTTAAGGCGTTACTCTGTTCGGCATGAACTCAATACACTAGATGCATGCTGGATAGCAGTCGGTGTGTGGAGTAATAATAGTAGATGCAGAAAGTATCAGTCTACTTGTCTCGGACGTGATGCCTATATGTATGATCATTGCCTTAGATATCGTCATGACTTTGCGCGGTTCTATCAATTGCTCGACAGTAATTTGTTCACCCACCGTAATATTTGCTATTTTGAGAGAAGCCTCTAGTGAACACTATGGCCCCGGGGTCTACTTCACATCATATTTTCAGCGTTACACTTTTTCTTCGTTGCACTTTCCTCCTTCAAATCTCACTTTGCAATCAATCTTGAAGGGATTGACAACCCCTTTATAGCGTTGGGTGCAAGCTCTTTTGTGTTTGTGCAGGTACTCTGGAATTAACGAGATTCTCCTACTCGATTGATACCTTGGTTCTCAAACTGAGGGAAGTACTTACTGCTCCTGTGCTGCATCGCCCTTTCCTCTTCAAGGGAAAAACCAACGCAAGCTCAAGAGACGACAGAAGATTTCTGTCGCCGTTGCATAGAGCTTTAGCGCAAGCTACATCATAATTCGCAAAGACCTTTTGACTATGTTCATGATAATTAGTTCAATTAATCATATTACTTAAGAACTCCCACTCAAAAAATACATCCTTCTAGTCATTTAAGTGGTGCATGATCCAAATCCACTAACTCAAGTCCGATCATCACGTGAGTTGAGTATAGTTTCAGTGGTAAACATCTCTTATGCTAATCATATCAACTATACGATTCATGCTCGACCTTTCGGTCCCTTGTGTTGCGAGGCCATGTCTGCACATGCTAGGCTCGTCAAGTTTAACCCGAGTGTTCCGCGTGTGCAACTGTTTTGCACTTGTTGTATGTGAACGTTGAGTCTATCACACCCAATTATCACGTGGTGTCTCGAAACGACGAACTGTCGCAATGGTGCACAGTCGGGGAGAACACAATTTTATCTTGAAATTTTAGTGAGGGATCACCTTATAATGCTACCGTCATTCTAAGCAAAATAAGGTGCATAAAAGGATTAACATCAGTGACATGATATGGCCATGATCTTGTGCTTCTTGGTCCCCATCACCAAAGCACCGGCATGATCTTCTTGTCACTGACTCCACACCATGATCTCCTTCATCGTGCCGCCATCGAGGTTGTCGTGCTATCTATGCTATTACTACTAAAGCTACAACCTAGCAATATAGTAAAGGCATCTGCAAACACAAACGTTAGTTCAAAGAAAACCCTATGGCTCCTGTCGGTTGCCGTAGCATCGACGTGCAAGTCGATATTAATTATTACAACATGATCATCTCATACATCCAATATATCACATCATGTCTTTATCCATATCACATCACAAGCATACCCTGCAAAAACAAGTTAGACGTCCTCTAATTTGTTGTTGCATGTTTTACATGGTTGCTATGGGTGTCTAGTATGATCGCATCTTACTTACGCAAAAACCACAATGGAGATGTGCAAATTGCTATTTAACCTCTCTCCAAGGACCGCCTCGGTCAAATCCAATTCAACTAAAGTTGAAGAAACCGACACCCGCCAGTCATCTTTATGCAACAAGTTGCATGTTGGTCAATGAAAGCAGTCTCTCATAAGCGTACGAGTAATGTCGGTCCGGGCTGCTTTAATCCAACAATACCGCCAAATCGAGAAAAGACTAAGGAGGGCAGCAAATCGAACATCAACGCCCACAAAAACTTTGGTGTTCTACTCGAGATAACATCTACGCATGAACCTAGCTCTGATACCACTGTTGGGGAACGTTGCCTGGGAAACAAAAAAATTCCTACGCACACGAATACATGTCATGGTGGTGTTCATCTACGAGAGGAGATTAGATCCACATACCCTTATAGATCGCTAAGCGGGAATCCTTGAGAAACGCGGTTGATGTAGTGGTATAGCTTCGAGATTCAAATCACCGTCGTTCCACGATCCGTTCCGATCTAGCGCCGAACGGACGACACCTCCGCGTCCAGCACACGTACAGCTCGATGACGATGTCGGCCTTCTTGATCCAGCAAGAGATACAGAGAAGTTGATGAATTCTCCGGCAGCATGAAAACGCACCGGTGGTGGTGATGGTCTACTCCTGCAGGGCTCCGCCCGAGCTCTGCAGAAATCCGATCTAGAGGAAGAACTACGTGGTATAGGTTTGAGTTGCACGTGGCACAGTTGTGTCTCAAAAGCCCTAAAACCACCAATATATATATATGAGGAGGGGAGGGGCTAGACTTGAGGGCGCCGGCCAAGAAGACCTCCTTGGGTCGGCCGACTTGGGCAAGGGAGGAGTCCTTCTCCAATCCCACTTGCATTAGGACTCCTTCCTTATTTTCCCACCTCTTTTGAATTTTCCACTTTTTCCTCATGGGCTTTCCTTGGATGACTTTGTAAGACCATTATACCTTATTGTGCATCCAATAAACCCACGTGGACCCCTTGGGGTGTGGTGGGCCCACCCAGTGGGCCCCTGGAACCCATTCGTCACTCCCGGTACACTGCCGACAATGCCCGAAAACATTCCGGAATCCAAACACCAACTTCCTACATATCTATCTTTTTTTCTGGACCATTCTGGAAACCCTCGTGACGTCCATGATCTTATCTGGGACTCCGAACAACCTTCAGTCACCAACACATATAACTCAACTAAACTAAAACGTCACCGAACTTAAGTGTGCAGACCCTACGGGTTCGAGAACTATGTAGACATGACCCGAGACACTCCTCGGTCAATATCCAATAGAGGGACCTGGATTTCCATATTGGATCCTACATATTCTACGAAGATCTTATCGGTTGAACCTCTGTGCCAAGGATTCATATAATCTCGTATAACATTCCCTTTGTCCTTCGGTATGTTACTTGCCCGAGATTTGATCGTCGGTATCCCTATACCTATTTCAATATCGTTACCGGCAAGTCTCTTTACTCGATTTGTAATACAAGGTTCCGTGACTTACACTTGAGTCACATTGCTTGCAAGGCTTGTATGTGATGTTGTATTACCGAGTGGGCCCCGAGATACCTCTCCGTCACACGGAGTGACAAATCCCAGTCTTGATCCATGCTAACTCAACGGACACCTTCGGAGATACCTGTAGAGCACCTTTATAGTCACCGAGTAACGTTGTGACGTTTGATACACACAAGGTATTCCTCCGGTGTTAGTGAGTTACATGATCTCATGGTCATAGGAACGAATACATGACGCGCAGAAAACAATAGCAATAAAATGACACGATCACATGCTACATTCTTGATTTGGGTCTTGTCCATCACATGATTCTCCTGATGATGTGATCCCGTTATCAAATGACAACACTTGCCTATGGCCAGGAAACCTTGACCATCTTTGATCAACGAACTAGTCAACTAGAGGCTCACTAGGGATAGTGTGTTGTCTATGTATCCACACATGTATTTGAGTTTCCAATCAATACAATTCTAGTATGGATAATAAACGATTATTATGAACAAGGAAATATAATGATAACTAATTTATTATTGCCTCTAGGGCATATTTCCAACACTTTTTGCTTGTGGATCATGGTAACAATGCTTTATGAGATACTTATGTTGTTTAGTTTATTCATGATCCCACTGAAAATTATTATGAGAAGGGAACATATGCTTATAGATATTTCAATAATATCAAGTTCCCTCTCTTTATGTTGAAAGTTTTGAAGCTGCACTTGTTTTGCCTTCCTATGCTTATTGCTTTGTGCTTCAATGAATTATTCTATTGCAATATTCCTATGCATAGGAAGCATGTTAGACTTAAATGTGTTTGGTATTTTCTTCTTGATGCTCTCTTTTGTTCTACAACTCTTATTCCTACGAGAGCATCATTAAAATCTTAAGTCTATCTTTATGGCTACAAAGAAAGAGCTCTAGGGAGACAACCCTTGTTATCTTTACTTTAAGTTTTTTACTTTTAGTTTTTAGTAATCTTTATGTGTGTTAGTACTGTAGCAACATCATTGTATTTGTATTTTTAAGCATTGTGCCAAGTTTTAGCCTCCGATTGCAAGAAAGTTCAAAAGTTGTGACATGCTGTCCAGAAACAGATTATGTCTGCTTGACGGAAAAATTCACCAAAAATCACCATGTCATCTATTTGATCTGAAGTTTTTGAGAGGATGCTATATATAATTGGATTTATGGCATTTGTTCTGAGTTTTTTGATTTGAGTTGCAGAAGTGCCCTGAAAAAATTATTTACTACATCCTGGTCTGTTTTTCGCAGATTCTGTCACGTTTTGCGTTTTCATCGTTTTGCAAATCTTAAGCTTGCTTTTTCTTTGCAAAAACTTTTTTACAATCTTTAGAAACAGTAGCTCTTCATGAAAATATTTATTTCCAGTGGAGAAAAATATATTTTATTATGGACACTAACCACTCTAATCAGCTTATGATGAGTTTCGTATGAAGGGAGTTTTCAAGTATGCGATGGAAGATGATGAAAGAAGATCCAGGAGTGTCAAGCGCTCAAGCTTGGGGATGCCCCCATGCACCCCCAAGAAATATTGAAGGAGACTCAAGTATCTAAGCTTGGAGATGCCAACGGGCATCCCCTTCTCCATCAACAATCATTAGTTCGTCCTTCTCCATGCTATATTTTTATCACTTCATATGTTATGTGCTATGCTTGGAGCGTCCTCCTCTTTACTTTTTTTAGTTTGTTTTAGTTTTGCTTGTTTTTCATAACAAGTTGGACCCTAGCCTTCTTTTTTTGGAAGATAAACTCGCTCCACTCCACCCTAGAACACAACAGAGGGTTTCATGCTTATCTTTTTGTGTGTTCTTTATCTTTTCATAGCTGATGTCATGTTTAGCTCTTAGTTTTCATGCTTTATCTTTTTAAGAGCTTTTATTTAGGATTCTTTTGGAACTCTCTTGAGTTATCATGTTTATCATGTTTGGAGAGTTGGCTTGTTGCACAGAGTTGTGTGTCTTGCATGAGTAGGTAACTCAGGTTGCTATTTAAGTATAGTAGTAACTTACAATAGTTTTGAGGTATTGATTTGTGTAATATTTGGACTTTTGGTGTCAAGAGCTTGAGCCTATTAGTTATAGGTGTCGTATTTTAGGAAATCCGTGTCTATTTTCAAAAACAAAAAAATTAGTTGAGAACTCTAGCTACTAGATGGATCGTTAACCTGGGGAGGGGTTGGAATATATAGAGTACCCTCATGTTATCATGGGTCGACGATGCGCAAGGATAACCAAACCCCCCAAACACTACTCCTTGGGGTACTTGTCTCTTTGCGAATCTCCTGACTAGATAGAGAGTTACCGATCATAAGTGCATGAGTTCTTCAGACTAATGCGAGTATTCGATTGTTGGCACTTCCACCATCGATATTTTGCTCGCCTCTTCGGTACCGTGCTGTAATGCCCCAGAGTGTAACTTGCCATATTTGGAACCTTCATGTATGTGGGTCCATCTTGTCATTGCCTTGTGAGATATATGCATGTGTTATTTCATGTGATATTACCTTGTCTCCCCCTTGCATTCATGAATCCATATCATCCATGCCTTCTTTGTGTGTGTTGTTGTTGGTGATCCCTCGATGTGTTATGTGATGTTGATGTGCATGTGATGATGAGTGGTGTTTTAAAGTTGGGTTCAACTATGCTAGCTTTCAACTAGGTTTCAAGCCCCCCTTTCTCTATTTCTCAAGCTCAAGTTTTAGTTGCTGTCGTGGTAACGATTCCGACAATAGAAAGAGGGTAGGATAACGGAGCATGATCTATCAAGATGCACATGGGTGACATGGAAGTTTTAGCGAGTTCAGGCCTCTCACAGTGGAGATAACAACCCTACGTTTCGTGCTCCGGAGAGGCTTTGTTTTATCTGTCATGGACATGAGTTACATGGTGTAGAGAGAGAGAGCCAGAGCTCGAGGGAAAGAATGAGCCCGAAGGAGGAGAAGAAGAAGATGTCTAGCTATGTGGAGGGGGGTGGCTTATATAGAGTGCGCCACCCCCTCACCTCTTATGTTACAAGATGGGGCATTGATGCCATAATGTCAGCCCACTACAGATGCCTTGCCGACTATTGGTATTTGCATGACCGAGTGAGTCATACGGCCGAGTGGTTGACTGTCATCCGAGTGGATGGAATGTACTTGTCTGAGTGGATCCGTACCGAGTGGATTAGATGTTGTCACGATCCAGTAGGAATTTCCCTTGTAGTCCTTAAACTAATAGTGAGGTGCCCTTGGGTAGGACGTATTGGTCAGACCTATGACCCTACCCTAGGGCTATATCCCCGTCATTAGCCCCCGAATGGATCAGGGTCCGAGTGGTGAAGGTATCGATGTAAATCTTGTAGCAGCAGACCGAACTTGAACGTGCTTCAGGGCCTTGCAAAATTATGCGTTGATTGAAGTCTTCATCATTCGCCCTGATCGATTCCACTGAGTAGTACGTCCGAGTGAACTTAAGAATTGAAGTAGATCCGAGTGACCAACAGGATCTTGAGACTCTGACTGACTGCTGGTAGTCGGTTGGAATCTGTTGAATCTGTTGAACTTGGATGTTGTTGGTGGACCTGACCAAGCAGAATGTTTCTTTTTGTATTTCTCTTCCTGTGGGGGCACGCTCAGTGCACCCACTGGGTGTAGTCCCCGAGCCTCTGTCGGACTAGATGAGTCTGGCAGAGGGTTTAAGACTTGTCATGTTGAATGTTTGTTGAATCTGCATTATATGATTTCTGGATCAAAGTCAAGTCTCCGAGTGTATTTTTTAACTTAGGCGATACGGGGTCGCAGCTAAGTTCCCGAGTGTGGAGCGTGTCTGTACTCGGAGTAGTTTTAACTTAGGCGATACAGAGTCGCAGTGAAGCCCCCGAGTGTGGAGCATATCCACACTCAGAGTTGTTTTTAACTTAGGCGATACGAAGTCGCAGCTAAGCACCCGAGTGTGAAGCATGTCCGCACTTGGAGTAGTTTTTAACTTAGGCGATACAGAGTCGCAGTGAAGCCCCCGAGTGTGGAGCATGTCCGCACTCAGAGTTGTTTTTAACTAAGGCGATATGGAGTCGCAGCTAAGCCCCCGAGTGTGGAGCATGTCCGCACTCGGAGTAGTTTTGAACTTAGGCGACACGGAGTCGCAATGAAGCCCCCGAGTGCGGAGCATGTCCGCACTCAGAGTTGTTTTTAACTTAGGCGATACAGAGTCGCAGCTAAGCCCCCGAGTGTGAAGCGTGTCCGTACTCGAAGTAGTTTTAACTTAGGCGACACGGAGTCGCAGCTAAGTCCCCGAGTGTGGAGCATGTCCGCACTCGGAGTAGTTTTAACTTAGGCGATACGCAGTCGCAGCTAAGCCCCCGAGTGTGGAGCTTGTCCGTACTCAGAGTTGTTTTTAACTTAGGTGATACAGCGTCGCAGCTAAGCCCCCGAGTGTGGAGCATGTCCGCACTCGGAGTAGTTTTAACTTAGGCGACACGGAGTCGCAGCTAAGTCCCCGAGTGTGGAGCATGTCCGCACTCGGAGTAGTTTTGAGCTTAGGCGATACGGAGTCGCAGCTAAGCCCCCGAGTGTGGAGCATGTCCGCACTCAGAGTTGTTTTTAACTTAGGCGATACAGAGTCGCAGCTAAGCCCCCGAGTGTGGAGCATGTCCGCACTCGGAGTAGTTTTAACTTAGGTGACACGGAGTCGCAGCTAAGCTGAGCGGTGGCGCGTGGGGCAGCCAAATGATGAAGACATGCCACACGGAGTGGCGATGTGCATGGCATCCGAGTGAGGTAGACGATTCTGGCTGAGTGGCAACGCGCGGGGCGGCCAAGTGATGTATGTCGAGGAGGCGTCCGACCCACTGATGGCACGCGGGGCGGCCGTGTCCAGTACGTCATTGCAGGGGCTTCCGAACACGTGAAAACGCATGAATGATCATTGCGGCGACTGAGCCTGAGCAGCGACGAGGATGGCGCACAGATGCGTCGAGTAACCTGTGTATGAAAAATAGCACAAGCCAGCATAAAAAATTATCAAAGTAATATGATCTTTTCTGAAATAGTTCGTGTAGATTGCACCCATAGACACCCACTGGGTGTGCCACGTGATTGCTGGTTCGGAACCAGCAAGAGTCTAAAAGAGTGAAGGATCCGGCTGAACTCATTTGAGTACTGGACCCAAACGAAGCGAAAGTGAAGTGTTCCCACATAAAAACAAACAACCGAGTGTAGAGGTACACTCAGTGGCGTGGCCTCCGAGTGAACGTCATGTGCGACTTCCTCGACACTCGGTAATGTAGAAACGATTATTTAATAGAATGCAGTCTGTGAAAAAATGACTTAGTTGCCTGACGACGCGCGGGGCGGTCGAGCGAAGTAGACACGTCCGACTGAGTGGCGACGTGTTGGGCGGTCAAGCGATGAAGACGCGTCTAGCTGAGTGGCGACATGCAGGGCGGCCGAGTGATGACGCACAGAGCAACCAGGTGACGAAGGAGCCTCCAGCCGAGTGACGACACGCGAAGCTGCCGAGTGACGAAGGAGTCTCCAATCGAGTGGCGGATGGCGTGTGTTGCTGACTGGCGATGCGCGAAGCTACCGAGTGATGACGACGGGTCCGACTGAGGGACAACATGCAGGGCGGCCGTGTGATGACGAGACATCCGACTAAGGGACGGTGCGCGGGGCGACCGAGTGCTCACGGCGCGTCCGACTGAGCGACGGCATGTAGGGCGGCCAAGTGATGACGACGCGTCCGACCGAGCGACGGCATGTCCGACTGAGCGACGGTGCACAGAGTGGCCGAGTGATGACGATGCATCCGATCGAGTGACAGCATGTAGGGCGACCGAGTCACTGCATGTTGGTCATCTGTATGCAAAATTCATCTGAAATAATTTCTGTGTGTCATCGTGTTAGTAGCTCGAATGAACATTCTGTCTCAATAAACTATTGTTCGAAGACAATGACGGACGAGTGGCCATTAGTAGCAAACGTAGCTGTGAATATTTTTGGATGGATTAAGTGTCCTGTACATATGCTAATTTGTAACGATTAAAGACGTTACGCATGCATGCACGCATGATTACCTCGGGTTTTATTTGGCTCTTTTGATGAGGCGCTTAATGAGGCACTCAAATAACTCCTCGTAAAGTTATGCACGGATGCTATTTTGGCCCACTTGGTGAGGCGCTTAATAAGGCAGCCAAATAACTCCTCATAACGTTATGCATGCATGTAGGATTACCTGGTGGATCACCTGATGAGGTGCTTAATAAGGCAGCCGAATAACTCCTCGTAGAATTATTTACTCCCTTCTGTTTCTTCTCCTGCCACCTGGATGTGCCCTTAATTAACGGAGAGGTGACCCGCCCATGTTGCATGATAGAGGTTTGCAGAGACGAGAGCTCTACCAGCCCACGATACAGCCCGAGGGAGGAGCCACCGCATGCAGGTGGGCGCTTTCCCTGCAGCTCCCTCGCGGAGTTTGCTGCTGAGATGTTGATGCCGGAGGAAGGAGCCGCCGCGTGCTGGTCTGCGTTTTCTCTGCCGACAACCGAGAGGTGGCAATGAGGAGGATGAGCATCTAGCCGCAGACCAAGCACGGGAGTTGAGGGCCGACGCAGCTAAGGCCGAGGCCGACGCGACCGCTGATGGTCGCGTTTCACTCTTCGGGGAGCCGGAGCTGTGCGTCGTAGCCGTGCCTTATCACCCGAGGAACCGGGTCGACCGCCGGTCGTCGCGCTCGCTGGCCGAGGAACGAGACCGAGCGTTCGCGGATGTGCATGTATGGTCGCTTAGCGACGCCGTCACAGATGAGGCCGGAGATGACGACGAGCGGGCGGCGGAGTTTCATCATCCGGAACCAAGCCACCTAAACGGTGGCAGTGGAGGGGAACAACGGCGGCGGTGGTGATGAGAGGAGCTTCATCGCCGGTCACCACCTTCCCTTGAGATTCAGTTGGGATCCCGCCAGCGTCTGCTCGTACTATCGGGAGCCTGCGCCCTGCCGAGCTTCAGCCGGAGCCTCCTCGCTGCAGCAGGAGAGCCGGGCGGCCGAGCTTCAGCGGTAGTCGCCGCGCCTCCGGGATGTAGCAGGAGCGGTGGGTCACCGAGCTTCAGTGGAAGCCGCCGCCAAGATGGGGGCCAAGGTTCCATCGTCGACATCCTGTAGGTTTGTCACTCCACTCTGCTCCGGGTTTGTATGAGCTCGTGTATATACAGAAGGAAACAAACCATCGTTAGATCATTGTTTGATTGTAAAGAGAACGAGATGAGATGAACAACTCCCTGATCCTTCTGTATGATGAATATTTTGTGCTCCCGTAGATGGAGTGATGTCCGAAACATCCTGGATCAAATTCTCCATCGATGATTGTTAATCAGCGGACGAAGATTGAAAAAATAAAACCATTTGCATCATGGCTCGATAGACGCCATGCCCCACGGTGGGCGCCAAATGTCGTGGTAACAATTCCGACAATAGAAAGAGGGTAGGATAACGGAGCATGATCTATCAAGATGCACATGGGTGACACGGTGGTTTTAGCGAGTTCAGGCCTCTCACAGTGGAGATAACAACCCTACGTCTCGTGCTCCGGAGAGGCTTTGTTTTATGTGTCATGGACATGAGTTACATGGTGTAGAGAGAGAGAACCAGAGCTTGAGGGAAAGAATGAGCCCGAAGGAGGAGAAGAAGAAGATGTCTAGCTATGTGGAGGGGGTGGCTTATATAGAGTGCGCCACCCCCTCACCTCTTATGTTACAAGATGAGGCATTGATGCCATAATGTCAGCCCACTACAGATGTCTTGTCGACTGTTGGTATTTGCATGTCCGAGTGAGTCATACGGCCGAGTGGTTGAATGTCATCCGAGTGGATGGAATGTACTTGTCTGAGTGGATCCGTACCGAGTGGATTAGATGTTGCCACGATCCAGTCGGAATTTCCCTTGTAGTCCTTAAACTAATAATGAGGTTCCCTTGGTTAGGACGTATTGGTCACACCTATGACCCTACCCTAGGGCTATATCCCCGTCAGTTGCTCTAACACTGGTTCAAAAATGTTTATATTTTAGAGTGATTTGTGGTGGAAGTGGTGCTAGGTCTAATGTGATTTGAATCTATGTTTGAGAGGGGTAGATATTCACAAAACAGGTTATTTAATTCTGTTTTGTAAATATTTCCTTGCTCCAAAAATTATCTTTTCATTTTATTTAAATAGGTCATAATTCCTTATGACCAGGGGCAATTTTATTTTTATTTTGGAGCCATAGTTTACCTGGGGGTTTATTCATTTGCTGGTTTCTGTTTTAAATAGGAAAACCCCAAGGTTTTCCTCCTCTCTATCTCGCGCCAACACGAGCCCATCTCCCCCTCGCTGGCCCATTTTCCTCCCTCCTCTCGTTATCTAGCCCACCTCCACGACCGTCCCCTACCTCCCACTGGCATCACCTCTGTACGACCAAGCCTCCAGCACTGATCCACCATGCCTTGATCCTGCGGCTCCAGCTCGTCCCCCCAAGGCGATAAAAGCCGCCCACCGTCCTCTCCAGCTCTAGGGTTCCTCATTTTCCTCCCCTCTCTCTCTCTCTCTCTACGCCATCGGGGGCGATCCCGAGAAGCTCGACACCATGGCCTCCTCCTCGTAAGTACGACGCCGTAGATGCAGTGCCGCCTGATACGTCCATTTTGCATCATGCTTTCATGTTGATATTTATCACTTTTTGGGCTGTTATTTCACTTCACGGTACAACACTTACGCCTTTTCTCTCTTATTTTGCAAGGTTTACATGAAGAGGGAGAACGCCGGCAGCTGGAATTCTGGCCTGAAAAAGGAGTAGGTTTGAGATACCTATTCTGCGCAACTCCAAAAGCCGTGAAAATCAACAGGGAATTATTTTGGATTTTATGAAAAATACTGGGCGGAAGAAGTACTAGAGAGGCGCCACCAGGAGGCCACAAGCCTGCCAGGCCGGGCCTGGGGGGCTTGTGGGCCCCCTGTTGCCCCTCCGGCGCTCATATTTTGCTATATGAAGGGTTCCGTTCCAAAAAAAATCAGGAGGAGGCTTTTCGGAGGATTCGCCGCCGCCACGAGGCGGAACTTGAGCAGAACCAATCTAGAGCTCCGGTAGGACAATCCTGCCGGGGAAACTTCCCTCCCGGAGTGGGAAATCATCGCCATCGTCATCACCAACACTCCTCTCATCGGAGGGGACTCATCACCATCAACATCTTCATCATCACCATCTCATCTCCAAACCCTAGTTCATCACTTGTAACCAATCTCCGTCTCGCGACTCCAATTGGTACTTGTAAGGTTGCTAGTAGTGTTAATTACTCCTTGTAGTTGATGCTAGTTGGATTAGTTGGTGGAAGAGTTTATGTTCAGATCTTTGATGCTACTCATTACCTCTCTGGTCATGAATATGATTATGCTTTGTGAGCAGTTACTTTTGTTCCTCAGGACATGGGATAAGTCATGCTAATAGTAGTCATGTGAATTTGGTATTCGTTCGATATGTTGATGTCTTGTATGTTGTTTTTCCTCTAGTGGTGTTATGTGAACGTCGACTACATAACACTTCACCATTATTTGGGCCTAGAGGAAGGCATTGGGAAGTAGTAAGTAGATGATGGGTTGCTAGAGTGACAGAAGCTTAAACCCTAGTTTATGCGTTGCTTCGTAAGGGGCTGATTTGGATGCACTAGTTTAATGCTATGGTTAGACTTTGTCTTAATTCTTCTTTCGTAGTTGCAGATGCTTGCGAGAGGGTTTAATCATAAGTGGGATGCTTGTTCAAGTAAGGGCAGTACCCAAGCGCTCGTCCACCCACATATCAAACTATCAAAGTAACAAACGCGAATCATATGAACATGATGAAAACTAGCATGACAGAAATTCCCGTGTGTCCTCGGGAGCTTTTTCCTCCTATAAGACTTTGTCCAGGCTTGTCCCTTGCTACAAAAGGGATTGGTTCACTTTGCTGCACCGTTGTTACTTTTGTTACTTGTTACTTGCTACGAATCATCTCACCACACAACTACTTGTTACCGATAATTTCAGTTATTGCACATATTACCTTACTGAAAACCACTTGTCAGATCCTTCTGCTCCTCGTTGGGTTCGACACTCTTACTTATCAAAAGGACTATGATAGATCCCCTATACTTGTGGGTCATTAAGACTCTTTTCTGGCGCCGTTGCTGGGGAGTGAAGCGCCTTTGGTAAGTGGAACTTGGTAAGGAAACATTCAAATAGTGTGCTGAAATTTATTGTCACTTGTCACTATGGAAACTAATCCTTTGAGGGGCTTGTTCGGGGTATCTTCACCTCGAACGGAAGCACAAATAGTTGCCCCTCAACCTACTGCACCTACTGAAAATATTTTCTTTGAGTTTCCTTCGAGTATGCTTGAGAAACTGCTGGCTAATCCTTTTACACGAGATGGAACATCACATCCAGACTTGCATCTAATCTATGTAGATGAAGTTTGTGGTTTATTTAAGCTTGAAGGTTTTCCCGAGGATGAGGTCAAGAATACGTTCTTTCCTTTATCTTTGAAGGACAAGGCGTTGACATGGTATAGGCTATCTGATGATACTGGATCATGGAACTACAATCGGTTGAAATTAGAATTTCATCAAAAGTTTTATCCTATGCATTTAGTACATCGTGATCGGAATTATATTTATAATTTTTGGCCTCGTGACAGAGAAAGCATCGCTCAAGCTTGGGGAGGCTTAAATCAATGTTATATTCATGCCCCAACCATGAGCTCTCGAGAGAAATTATCATTGAGAACTTCTATGCTCGGCTTTCTCATGATGATTGCACCATGCTTGACACTTCTTGTACTGGTTCTTTTATGAAGAGAGATATTGACTTCAAATGGAATTTATTGGAGAGAATTAAACGCAACTCTGAAGATTGGGAGCTTGAAGAAGGTCAGGAGTCGGGTATGAATTTCCAGTTTGATTGTGTCAATGTAGTTAAACCCAATCCAGTTGAAGAGAGAGTCATTGCCTATAATGATCATGTTGTTCCTAGTGCTTACATTGAGAAACCACCTTTCCCTGTTAGGATAAAAGATCATTCTAAAGCTTCAACTCTGATACGTAGAGGCTACATTAGAACACCTACACCCCGTGAGCAAATTAGAGTTGAACCTAGCATTGCTATTATCAAAGATCTTCTGTCCGACGATGTTGAGGGGCATAATATTCACTTCTCTGAAGATGCTGCTAGAATTGCTAAACCTCACGCTAGAGACAAACATAGGCATGTTGTTGGCACGCCTGTTGTTTCTGTTAAGATAGGAGATCATTGCTATCATGGTTTATGTGACGTGGGTGCTAGTGTTAGTGCAATACCTCAATCCTTATATGATGGAATCAAAGATGAGATTGCACCAATTGAGATAGAGCCTATTGATGTCACTATTCGGCTTGCCAATAGAGATACTATCTGCCGTGTGGGTATTGTTCGGGATGTTGAAGTCTTGTGTGGTAAAACAAAGTATCCTACTGATTTCCTCGTTCCTGCTACCACCCAAGATAGCTTTTGTCCCATCATATTTGGCAGACCCTTCCTCAATACCATCAATGCTCATATTGACTGTGAGAAGCAGACTATCACTGTTGGTTTTGAAGGTGTGTCACATGAGTTCAGTTTCTCCAAGTTTGGTAGACAACCTCATAAAAAGGAGTTGCCTAGTAAGGATGAAACTATTGCCTTAGCTTCAATTGACGTGCCTCCTACTGATCCCTTAGAGCAATACTTGCTTGAGCATGCATATGGATTAAAGGGATGAGATAGATAGAGTTGTCTTAGAACAATATCCTATCCTTAAGAATAATCTGCCTGTTGAACTGCTTGGGGATCCACCCCCACCAAAGGGTGATCCTGTGTCCAAGCTTAAACAGTTGCCTGATACTCTTAAGTATGCTTATCTTGATGAAAAAGAGATATATCCTGTCATAATTAGTGTTAGCCTCTCAGAGCATGAAGAAAAGAAATTACTAAAAACTCCGAGGAAGCACCGTGTTGCTATTGGATATACTCTTGATGATCTTAAGGGCATTAGTCCCACTCTATGCCAGCACAAGATTAAAACGGATCTTGATTCCAAACCAACTGATGATCATCAAGGGAGATTAAATCCTAAGATGAAAGAGGTAGTAAGAAAAGAGATACTAAAGCTCCTGGAAGCAGGTATTATCTATTCTGTTGCTCATAGTGATTGGGTGAGTCCGGTGCATTGCGTCCCTAAGAAGGGAGGCATTACCGTTGTCCCTAATGATAAGGATAAATTGATCCCACAGAGGATTATTACTGGCTATAGGATGGTGATCGATTTTAGAAAATTGAATAAAGCCACTAGGAAAGATCATTACCCTTTGCCTTTTATCGACCAAATGCTAGAAAGACTGTCTAAACACACACACTTCTTCTTTCTAGACGGTTATTCTGGTTTCTCCCAAATACCAGTTGCACAATCTGATCAGGAAAAAACCACTTTCACCTGCCCTTTCGGTACCTTTTCTTATAGACGTATGCCTTTTGGCTTATGTAATGGACCTACCACCTTTCAAAGATGTATGATGGCTATATTCTCTGACTTCTGTGAAAAGATTGTTGAGGTTTTCATGGATGACTTCTCCGTTTACGGGTCTTCTTTTGATGATTGCCTCAGAAACCTTGATCAAGTCTTGCAGAGATGTAAAGGCACCAATCTTGTCTTGAATTGGGAGAAGTGCCACTTTATGGTTAATGAAGGCATCGTCTTAGGACATAAAATTTCTGAAAGAGGTATTGAAGTCGATAAGGCTAAGGTTGATGCAATCGAGAAAATGCCATACCCCACAAATATCAAAGGTATAAGAAGTTTCTTTGGTCATGCTGGTTTCTATAGAAGTTTTATTAGTGACTTGTCTAGGATTTCTAGGCCTCTTACCAATCTCTTGCAAAACGATATTCCTTTTGTTTTTGACGACGATTGTGAGGAAGCCTTCGAAATACTTAAGAAGGCTTTGAAAACCGCACCTATTGTTCAACCACCTGATTGGAACTTACCTTTTGAAATCATGTGTGATGCTAGTGATTATGCTGTTAGTGCTGTCCTAGGGCAAAGAGTTGATAAGAAGTTGAATGTTATTCACTATGCTAGTAAAACTCTAGACAATGCCCAAAGAAACTATGCTACTACGGAAAAGGAATTTTTAGCAGTTGTGTTTGCATGTGAAAAGTTCAGGTCTTACATAGTTGATTCCAAGGTCACTATTCACACTGATCATGCTGCTATTAAGTACCTCATGGATAAGAAAGACGCTAAACCTAGACTTATCAGATGGGTTCTCTTGCTACAAGAATTTGATTTGCACGTTGTCGACAGGAAGGGTGCGGATAACCCCGTAGCAGATAACTTGTCTAGGTTGGAGAACATTCTTGGTGACCCACAACCTATTGCTGATAGCTTTCCCGATGAGCAATTGAATGTCATCAATGCTTCATGTAGTGCACCGCGGTATGCTGATTATGCAAACTATATTGTTGCCAAATATATATCACCTAGTTTCACATACCAGCAAAAGAAAAAATTCTTCTTTGACTTGAGACATTACTTTTGGGATGATCCTCACCTTTATAAGGAAGGAGTAGATGGTGTTATTAGACGTTGTGTACCTGAACATGAACAGGGACAGATCCTACACAAGTGTCACTCCGAGGCCTACGGAGGACACCATGCGGGAGATATAATTGCACACAAGGTATTGCAATCAGGCTTCTATTGTCCCACTCCCTTCAAGGATGCCCGTAAGTTTGTCTTGTCCTGTGACGAATGTCAACGAATAGGTAATATTAGTAAATGTCAGGAAATGCCTATGAACTATTCACTTGTCATTGAACCATTTGATGTTTGGGGCTTTGATTATATGGGACCTTTTCCAAAATCCAATGGGTACACTCTTATCCTAGTTGGTGTTGATTACATCACTAAGTGGGTAGAAGCTATCCCTACTAGTAGTGGTGATCACAACACCTCTATCAGGATGCTTAAGGAAGTTATCTTCCCTAGATTTGGAGTCCCTAGATAACTAATGACCGACGGTGGTTCACATTTCATTCATGGTGCTTTCCATAAAACGCTTGCTAAGTACGATGTCAACCATAGAATTGTGTCTCCTTATCACCCTCACTCCAGTAGTCAAGTAGAGCTATGCCATAGAGAGATTAAACTGATTCTACAAAAGACTGTCAACAGGTCTAGAAAGAATTGGTCTAAGAAGCTCGATGATGCACTGTGGGCTTATAGAACTGCCTATAAGAATCCCATGGGCATGTCTCCGTACAAAATGGTGTATGGTAAAGCATGTCATCTACCTCTTGAGCTAGAGCATAAAGCTTATTGGGCAATTAAAGAGCTCAACTTTGATTTCAAACTTGCTCGTGAGAAGAGGTTATTTGACATTAGCTCGCTTGATGAATGGAGAACTCAGGCATATGAAAATGCCAAGTTGTTCAAAGAAAAGGTTAAGAGGTGGCATGATAAGAGGATACAAAAGCGTGAGTTCAATGTAGGTGATTATGTCTTGCTATAAAATTCTCGTTTAAGATTCTTTGCAGGCAAGCTTCTCTCTAAATGGGAAGGTCCCTACATTGTTGAGGAAGTATATCGTTCTGGTGCTATCAAGATCAACAACACGGAAGGTAATTGTCCGAGAGTTGTGAATGGGCAGAGAATCATGCATTACATCTCAGGTACTCCCATAAATGTTGAAAGCCATATTATCAATACCATAACTCTGGAGGAGTACTTAAGGGATATTTATCACCATGTTTTAGACTCCGAAAATGAAGAGGTATGTGATTCGGTAAGTAAACCGACTCCAAAACTTTTCCCGTAGCAATTTTTCTCCATTTTGGAATATTTGAAAAAATAGAAAAATTTAAAGTAGTCCGAAAAGTGCACGAGGAGGCGACAAGCCTGCTAGGCCCAGCCTACCCCCTGGTCGGGCCTAGGTGGCTTGTGGACACCTCGTGCGCCTCCCGGACTCCGTTTTCGTGCGGAGTACTCCTTCTGGTCTGGAAAAAATCATTATATATGCCCCCGAAAGGTCTGACCTTTGTATCACGCAGATTTCCTCTGTTTTCGTTTCGAGCTTGTTTTCTGCCGCGGATTTAGGGTAAGATGTCTTCTCAAGATTCAGAGAGGGAGAGCTATGTGGCTGATTACCTTGCTAACCCCAAGGTCTATGGGTTCTTGGATCCTTATGGCTGGACCACTGATGAGGAAGAAGATTATGATCCCAAGGGGAAGGAACAAACAAGTTCCGATGAGGAGGAGGCTCCTCTACCTCAATTTGGAGACACGCATGCGGAGTTCAAGAAGTCGAGCCTCCCCGACTCAAGGAAGAAGCCTAAGACTTTGTTTATCCCTTCTCGTTTCTTGCAGGAGAGTAAGCAGGAATTATGCCAAAGGGTGTTGAAGCTTGAAGAGGAAAATGACGATCTGAGGGAGCAGAATTTTGTGCTCAAGTGGAAATTAAACAAGCTCAAGACCTCTTCAACAACTCCACCACCATCACCTCCAAAGGAAGACAACTGAGCATGGGTATGGGCAATCCCCTTGGCTTGTGCCAAGCTTGGGGGAGTTGCCCCGGTATCGTATCACCATCATATCTTTTGCCTTTACCTTTTTTTAGTTTGTTCCTTTTCAGTTTTCTCTTTCTTTAGTAGAATAAAGGTCTTAGTGTTTTAGGCTTGAGTTTTGCTTTGTGTCACCCCCCGATGTATTCGAGCTAGTGAGCCATATAATAAAGAGTGTCTTAGTTGAAGGGCTTTGCATCTTGCCATCATCAAAAGATTGAGAAAGAACAAAAGCATGAAAAATCATGTAGTGATCTTATGGGAAGTGATGGCTTCACATATAAAAAGAATCATGATTGAAACTTGTTGAGGTTAGACAAACATAGACCTTATTCATTGTTGCAATTAATAGGAAGTGATAAAGAAGGAGAGGTTCACATATAAATATATCATCCTTGACACCATCTATGATTGTGAACACTCACTAAACTATTACATGCCTAGTAGTAGATGTTAGACAAGGAAGACAACATGATGAATTGTGTTTGCTTGGTTCCGAATAATGTTATATGATTAGAGATCCCTTAGCATGTGACGATTGCTTCCACCTCATATTAGCAAAACCTCCCTCACTAAGTAGAGATACTACTTGTGCATCCACAAACCTTCAACCCAGTTTTGCCATGAGAGTCCACCATACCTACCTATGGATTGAATAAGATCCCTCAAGTAAGTTGTCATCGGTGCAAGCAATAAAAATTGCTCCCTAATATGTATGATATATTAGTGTGTGGAAAATAAGCTTTGTACGAACCTGTGATGAGGAAGACATAAAAGCGACAGACTACATAATAAAGTTCTTTATCACAGGAGGCAATATAAAGTGACGTTCCTCCGGACTAAGAGGACATGCATCCAAACCTCAAAAGCGCATGAAAACCTCTGCTTCCCTCTGCGAATGGCCTATCTTGTACCTTTACTTTTTTCCCTTGAAAGAGTCATGGTGATCTTCACCAATTCCTTCTTTCGCCTTTTTCTTGGCTAACGTCAAATGCTAGGGAAAGATCTATATTCATATGTCAAATTGGAGGTAAGTATTCATGAATTATTATTGTTGACATTACCCTTGAGGTAAGTAGTTGGGAGGAAAAACTATAAGCCCCCGTCTTTCTCTGTGTCCAACTGAAACTTTGATCTCATGAGTACCACGTGAGTTGTAGCAATTGTAGAAGACAAAAGGATGATTGAGTATGTGGATTTGCTTTACAAGCTCTTATTTGACTCTGTCTGGTGTTGTGATAAATTGCAATTGCTTTAATGACTAAAGGCTATCGGTTGTTACTTCTCGGTAAGGTTCTTGACCCATACTTTATTTTGTGAAGGAATTGTCACTTTAGCATGAGAGATTATATGTTGGTATTGCTGTTCTAATCATGATCATGATGCTTGCATGTTCGTATATTGTTTTGTCGACACCTCTCTCCCTAAACATGTGGTCATGTTTATTGATCTAGGCTTTCGCTTGAGAACAAGCGAGGTCTAAGATTGGGGGAGTTGATACGTCCATTTTGCATCATGCTTTCATGTTGATATTTATCACTTTTTGGGCTGTTATTTCACTTCACGGTACAACAGTTATGCCTTTTCTCTCTTATTTTGCAAGGTTTACATGAAGAGGGAGAACGCCGGCAGCTGGAATTCTGGCCTGAAAAAGGAGCAAGTTTGAGATACCTATTCCGCCCAACTCCAAAATCCGTGAAAATCAACGGGGAATTATTTTGGATTTTATGAAAAATACTAGGCGGAAGAAGTACCAGAGGGGCGCCACCAGGAGGCCACAAGCCTGCCAGGGCCGGGCCTGGGGGCTTGTGGGCCCCCTGTTGCCCCTCGGCGCTCATCTTTTGCTATATGAAGGGTTTCGTTCCAGAAAAATCAGGAGGAGGCTTTTTGGAGGATTCGCCGCCGCCACGACGCGGAACTTGAGGAGAACTAATCTAGAGCTCCGGCAGGACGATCCTGCCGGGGAAACTTCCCTCCCGGAGGGGGAAATTGTCGCCATCGTCATCACCAACACTCCTTTCATCAGAGGGGACTCATCACCATCAACATCTTCATCAGCACCATCTCATCTCCAAACCCTAGTTCATCACTTGTAACCAATCTCTGTCTCGCGACTCCGATTGGTACTTGTAAGGTTGCTAGTAGTGTTAATTACTCCTTGTAGTTGATGCTAGTTGGATTACTTGGTGGAAGAGTTTATGTTCATATCTTTGATGCTACTCATTACCTCTCTGGTCATGAATATGATTATGCTTTGTGAGTAGTTACTTTTGTTCCTGAGGACATGGGATAAGTCATGCTAATAGTAGTCATGTGAATTTGTTATTCGTTCGATATTTTGATGTGTTGTATGTTGTTTTACCTCTAGTGGTGTTATGTGAACGTCAACTACATAACACTTCACCATTATTTGGGCCTATAGGAAGGCATTGGGAAGTAGTAAGTAGATGATGGGTTGCTAGAGTGACAGAAGCTTAAACCCTAGTTTATGTGTTGCTTCGTAAGGGGCTGATTTGGATCCACTAGTTTAATGCTATGGTTAGACTTTGTCTTAATTTTTCTTTCGTAGTTGCGGATTCTTGCGAGAGGGGTTAATCATAAGTGGGATGCTTGTCCAAGTAAGGGCAGTACCCAAGCGCTGGTCCAACCACATATCAAACTATCAAAGTAACGAACATCAATCATATGAACATGATGAAAACTAGCATGACAGAAATTCCCGTGTGTCCTCAGGAGCGTTTTTCAGTGCTTGCAGATATTACCCTGCTGAAAACCACTTGTAAGATCCTTCTGCTCCTCATTGGGTTCGACACTCTTACTTATTGAAAGGACTACGATAGATCACCTATACTTGTGGGTCATCACCGCCCCTTCTTCCCCGAGCGGTCCAGGCGCAAGCGGAGCACGGCGGGGTTCCATTCCCGTTGGAATCTCGTGGGGAGCTGCTTCCGACGCCCTCCCTCGACGCCGGTGCCTTCTTTGCTTCGGCTACTTCCTCTATGGCAACCTCCCGCAATGCTCGTCGTCGGCAGCTCTCTCCCTCGACGGGGCCTTGTCCCTTCATAACTACGTGAGCATCTGTGCGTCCTCCTTCCCCCTTCCTCCCCGGATAGCAGACGACCGAGCCCCGGCTCGAGGCTTGTCGGAGTTGCACTGGCAGGTTATATGTTGTTGTTGCTTGCTGTTGTGTAGCGTAGCTGCTGTGCATGTGGGCGTAGACGCACGAGTAGGTTTCCGTCTTCGAGGTGTAGTAGCAGATCCCCCGTAGTTCCATGTGTGTGTGTGAAGGGATCGGCTCCAGTGAGCTCGTCACCGGCGCCTCTCTGCGGAAGCAGAGCAAGGGCGGTCCTTTTGTTTGATTTCCTGGTAGGATTCCCCTGTTAGGCCAAGAACCGCGGCGTAGTAGAGTGGTAGCAGGGAGGTTTTGCTGCCAGCACGTCGTGGGTTCAAGACCCAGTGGTGACCCCCTTTTTTTTCTTGGTTTTGGGCACAGTGGCTCGACAGGGTAAACTTATCATGTTTACTTCCTCTGTTGTGTCGAGCCAGAGATGATAGCCTAGTGGTTGTGCTAGTGTGTGGAGTGTAGTAGGTCTTGGGTTCGACCCCCCAAGCCACCCCTTTTGTTTTTCTTTATTTTTCTTTTGCTGTTTTATTGTTTGTTGCTTGGGCAATGCTTGGACAACAAGTTGGTGGTTTTTGCCTCACAACCAGTAGGTTTTTCCCCTTGTTTAGTTTATGTGCATGTGTAGGGATTTAGTGGTGCGAGTGCATGTGTGTAGAGTGTTAAAGTGTGTGCAAGCTTCCATGTGTGGAGTGTGCTTGTGTGGTGCAAGCACCCAAGTGCTTGTGTAGGTGTATGTGACCATGTGTAGGTGTGCATATGTGCACTAGTGCTTGTGCAGGAGTAGAGTGTTGTTGTGGTTGCAAGCACACCCATGTGTGTGCTTTTGTGGATGGCCATGTGAGTGTGAGCTCACTAGCATGTGGAGTTGTGTGTGTGTGTGCATGTGTGAGTATGACACACACATGCCGAAGGCATGGTTTTGCCTTAGTGAGAACTTGTGTGCAAGCATGCACGCATGTGTGGGTGTTAGTGGTAGTGGATGTGAGTGTAAGTATGTGTGTGTGTTAGAAAGTAGCATGTGTAGGTGCTAGTGTGTGTATGCTTGGTGTATGGTGATGTGCTATGGTACACATACATGAGGTCTAAACCCTCATGTCACCATTGGAGTTGTGAGTGTGTGCAAGTGCATGTGCAGGTGATGAACTTGTGAGAAACACATGTGATATGGCACTATTTGCATCTATGTGATTCCATGTAGTTTTTCATCTTAGCTTTGTGCCTATTTGTTCTATGCAAGTACCTAGGTATTATATATGTTTTTGGGGTAGAATCATCCCAGGAATCCATTGGTGGAATCAGATTTCCCTTTGGAACACTTTCTGGAGATGTCATTTTTCTGTTTTGATCTATGTTTAGAGCTTGGTGCCATGTGTGATGAGCCTAAGAAGATGATTCCTTGACATGGCAGTAGTGGGTGAACCCCTCTACAGCATGGTGGTTTTGTTTTATGCTTAGGAGTTTGTATGTGCAAGTTGTTCTTTGTCAAAGTAGGCATGTGGCTGAAATTGTCAGCTTAGTGACAATCTGAGATTTTCACTAAGTCTGAGAAATTGCTGTTATTTTCTTCCCTTGTAGTTGTGGTTGCAAAAGTTCATGTGTTGGGAATCAGCCCTTGCAATCAACTAGAGAGTTGGAACTTTTGTGTTTATCTAGCTCTCTGTAGAAATTCATGCACTTTCATTTCCTGTAGATATTGTTTTGGGGGCTGTCAAAATGCTTCAGAGCATAAGCAGTTGGTGAGAATCTGAGAGTTTCACTAAGTCCTTGAAATCTGTTATTTTTGTCCAAGTTAGCACATGTAGATCTTTCTGTGTGTAACTCCTTTGTATTATCTTCTTGCTCATGCTTGTAGAGATTTTGAATAGCTTTTGCCACATATCTTGTTTGGCACATTTGGGTGGCTGTAGGTGCTTTGCATGTTGCTCACAAACTACTATCTTGCTGTTTAGGACAAATTGCATAGTTTTGTTGTTTTGAAGCTTGTGAGTGCATAGTTGGTGGTGTGGTGAGTTTCTTTGCATCACCCCATCTATATTGGTTTGTTTAATCATTTGGCAACCTGGGAATACCAGAAGTGTGCCATTGGAGTGTGCTTGTGGTAGATTTGATCCGTAGAACTCCGTATCTTGTTTCGTAGTTTCCGGCTGATCCGTAGCTCCGTTCTCTACGTTCTTTATATGTTTTTGCATCGTTTTCTCGTGATGCACCTGTTCATGTCATCTTCATGCATGTCAATATAGCTTAGAGTGAAGTTCTGTCCATGCATATGCAAGTGACTAGAATAGAGATGCATGTTCATTCTCATCTCATGCATCATGTGTATGTTGCATCATGTTGTGTTGTTGTTCATTGGATGTTATTTTTATTTTGTGTAGCACCGGGATCAGAGAGCGAGTACGTCGATTCGGGAGAGTACGTGCAGGACGAACAAGAGCAGTTCCAAGCTAAAGACATCACAGGCAAGATGACCATGACCTCGATACCGTCTCTAGCTTTGTTATGCCTAGATTCACGTTTCCTTCGTCATATGCTCCCTGCCTACCACTGATATACTTGCCTCCTGATATTGCCATGAAACCCAAACACTTTCCCCTCCTAGCAAATGTTGAATGGCTAGGTAGGCTTGCTCAGCTTCTAATGTTAGCGTTGCTAGTTGCAGGTGCTAGTTGTCTCATGTGATAACATGAGAATTGAAATCATTATGTTTTAAACTCCTATTTTAATTAATGCACCTATATACTTGGTAATGACGGGAGGCCTAGACTTTTGCCGGGTGTTTTGCTCCGTTATTGCCGCCTTAGTTTCCGGCTACCGGTGTTTGATTCCATAACTGATCGCTTCTAACACGTTCGGGGTTGTTATGGGGACCCCCTTGATATATCGTGTAGTGTTAAGACTTGTCCGGCAGGACCCAACATTGGTTTTAATTTTCTAATCACTTAATAATAATTTGCATAGGGAATAGCTACCCCGAGGATTTTAATCAACAACCCGGGCCAGTGCTCCTCATGAGTGTTGGTCCCACCTGAGCGATGTCCGGGGCCCCCTGGTCACCCACAGGTTTAGCCATCCCAACGTCTAGCTCATCCGTCGTGTCCTAAGACTGAGATACTCGGGTCTTATCGGGGTTGTCGACACGACAGGAGGTACTTCTAGCCTTGTCTTACCTTAGCGATATATCTTGCGTATAGGAATCCCGGTGAAGCTTTGGTTCTCCCCAGAGTTGAGGTTTTCCTCTAAGGAATCCGACGAGATCACGAGATTCATGATAGAGGATTACTTTGCGGCCCGTGACCGTTTGTGATGGACTAGTTGGAGCACCTCTGCAGGGTTTAATCTTTCGGAAAGTCGTGCCCGTGGTTATGTGGCAACATGGATTATTTGTTAACATCCGGTAATGGATAACTTGAATTAACTCTAATAAAACTTCCAACCGTGTGCGTAACCGTGACTGTCCCCTTCGAAGACCTCTCTTCGATCGGGAACACGGTGGGGTTATGTTTGACGTAAGTAGGTGTTCAGGATCACTTAGTGATCACCTAGTCTTCGACCGCTAGTGTAGACCACCACATCTATAACTTAGTTCTACGTAAGTTAGCCACCATAAATGCTTAGGATGTTGCAACCTAAACAGTGAACCTTCCTCACCTAATAACTTGACTAGTTTCGGTACCAAGGTCATAGATTGCTGAGTCCCCGTGGCTCACAGATTACTTCAACACCCCAACAGGTATAGGTACACCCGACACAGGTGATCCAAATGGCACGCAGCTGGCGTGGCAGTACGATGAGGAGAACAACCGCCTGTACGTGAACTATCCAGAAGACTGAGGTCGTGGTCGTGATCGTGGGCAAGCTTGCGGGATAGCATAGCCTTTTCTTATGTTATGTAGTCCGTAGCGGAACTACCTTGTCTGAATAAATGTGTGGATGTAAACTCTGATATTAACTATGTGAGATGGCAAACGATTAGCTATTTGTCATTCTTGAATTATGTATGTGCAATGTTTATCTTGCTTGCAAAATGCATAGAGGCGCTTCTTTCCATTTTTGGGGCATCGCCCCCTAAATCGGAAAGGACGCATCTTTATTCTACTCCTCTTCTCGCTCAAAAAAAAAATTAGGATCACGCGGGTATTTTGAAATCTATATGATATCGATGTCACGGAGTTCTGTCTTGGTGCCTCCTGTCTGCCTTGATTTCTTCCGGGAGTTGAGCTCCAGGGGATTTTGGTGCACATCGGCATCATTCAGATTTTTGAGTATCTCAGAACAAAGGATGTCCGTAATTGCTTCAATACTAGTAGTGGCGAGATAACCCCGATGTCCCCAGTACTGGTGCAGATTGTTCGGGAGTACTGCCATACTTTGTATCATTGTCATCACGAGGGTCTGTAGTAGATCAAGGTCCGTGATTCTGGTTATGTGTTGACGGATGTGATACATTGGACGGGTTAGTATAGGAGTTGTGTGAATATTACTCCTTGTATCCGTGTACCAGATTGCATGACCAGATATTTCGGGAATTCATAGGTGGGATATCAAGTAGTGACTTATAGGACAATCTTCCTACAGATGCATGATGTGAGGTTGGGATTCAACATTCAGTGGGTACGTTTGTTCACGGTCATCTTACAGCGGTTCTCGCTGTGTCTTAAAGAGTCCTTGTAGCTTGCTACAACTCAGGGATACTTCGTAAGCCGCATGCACTACCTTGCACATGATGGCTACTGTAAATTCGAGCATGTGCGATCTTTTCCACGAAGATATCGGACGGAATCTCGATCATACGTTTGTTTCGAGAAGTTCTAGCTCATACTTGTTTGCAAGTGGTCTTAATCAGAATTTTGTCGACAGTCACTTTGAGGAAGCATTCTTACTATTTTGTTCGAGTGCAATTGCTAATATTCCTGTACAGATATTCCTGCCTTTTTGATTCAGCCTTACCTTCAATGTTATTCTGTGGGCTAATGTGTTGTCCGTCTTCGGGATGGCTCCACCAACTCATCAGAATCCAGGTCGTGAGGGTGCTGAGATGCCACCACCACCCCCTCCTCCAGAAAATCATCCTCCGCCGCCTCCTCCTCCTGTAGAGGCTTGGCAAGCAGTGATGGCTGCTACAAATGCAAACACTCAGATGCTGATACAGTTGTTGCAAGAGAGGACTAATCAGCAGCAAGGCAACTTCAACCATGGTGGCAATCAGTTTGCTAATCTGAGTCAGTTCCTGTCAAATCAACCGAAGACCTTCACGTCGTGTGACCAGCCGTTTGATGCTGAGGATTGGATACGCGACATGAACAAGCACTTTGAGTGTAGCAATGTTCGTCCCCAGGATTTCGTCAAGTTTGCAACATTCCAGCTGAAGGGGAAAGCATCGATCTGGTGGCAGCAGTTGAAGGATTCCAGGGGTGCTAGAGTGATCACTTGGTATGAGTTCTGCACAAACTTCAGGTCCCACTACATCCCGTCTAGCTTTGTGGAGGAGATGCGTGAGAAGTTCAGGCGCTTGAAGCAAGGTGGTAACTCCGTGTACAAGTACAACGTCAAGTTCCACGAGCTGGCCTGATATGCCTTGCAGGATATTCCTGATCAGAAGAGCAAGATTTATCAGTTCAGAGGTGGTTTGAAAGAGGATTTGCAGCTAGCCCTCGCTTTGCACGATCCCAAGGAGTTTGATAAGTTCTACAACTTGGCTCTCCGGGTTGAGGCAGCTTTGCTCACGGTGGAGAATTCAAAGAAGCGCTTCAGAGATTCCAGCTCGTCTTCCTCAACTCAGGTGGTTCAGAAGCAACAGAAATATTGGGTGTCTCCTCCTCCTCCTCGGCACACGCAGCAGTTCGAGCAATCAGGTGGTTGTGGTTCTTCCCACCCACCCAACCCATCTTTACAGCAGAAGTTTCAGCAGCAGAAGCAAGGGCCTCCTGAGACACAGTACCGTCAGCCGGCAGAGGTTACTTGTCACAAGTGTGGGCAGAAGGGTCACTATGCCAACAAGTGCACTTCTCAGCTGTGTCTTACGCCTCCTCCTCCAGGCAAACCTCCAAGCAATGCTATCGTGAAGTTCAACCCCAGGTCTGCTAGAGTCAACATGGTGAATGCAGCTCAAGCACAGAACTCGTCAGATGTGATTATGGGTAACCTCCTCATTAATGATATTCCTGCTAAGGTTTTCTTTGATTCTGGTGCTTCGCATTTGTTCCTCTCCATTCCATTTGCATCCACGCATAATGTTCATGTTGAAGAGCTTCCTAGACCGTTGTCAGTAGTTTCTCCAGGCAAGTTCATGCATGCTAGTACTCGAGCCCCAGATGTTTCTATCAAGATGGGAAACTATGATTTTCTGGCATCTCCTATTGTTCTTGGCAAGTCTGACATCAATTTGATCCTTGGTATGGACTGGTTGGCTATGAACAAGGCACCGATTGATTGTGAAGCTAAAGAAGTGAAGCTAACTCACTCTTCGGAGGACGTGATTATCTTCGCGGCGCGCGATGACACAATCCGTCTATTTTCCTTAAATGAGAAGGGTGAGATTAATCCAATTTCGCAAGTCCCAGTGGTTTGTGAATATGAAGATGTGTTTCCAGAAGAACTGCCAGGAATGCCTCCGCACCGAGAAGTTGAATTCGTTATTGAGCTTGAACCGGGTACTGAGCCTGTGTGCAAACGGCCGTACAAATTGGGTCCAGAAGAGCTGAAGGAACTTAAGAGGCAACTCGATGAGTAGGAGCGTTTGGGTCTGATCAGACCAATCTCTTCTCCTTGGGGCTATGGAGTGTTGTTTGTCAAGAAGAAAGATGGCACGGACCGATTGTGTGTCGATTACCGTCCATTGAACAAGAAGACAATCAGAAACAAGTATCAACTTCCTAACATAAATGAGTTGTTCAAGAAGTTGAAAGGGGCTAAGGTCTTATCCAAGCTCGATCTCAGGATGGACTATCATCAAATTCGCATTCGCGAAGAGGATATTCCAAAGACTGCTTTCAAGACAAGTTTTGGCTCGTATGAGTATACGGTCATGTCTTTTGGTCTGGCAAATGCTCCACCGACATTTTGTCGAATGATGAACTACATATTCTCTCCGTTTAAGAATGAATTCGTCCTGCTGTATCTCGATGATATTCTGGTCTTTTCGGAAACTAAGGAAGAGCATGAAGAACATCTCAGGCTGGTGCTTTATAAGCTGAGAGAGCATAAATTCTATGCCAAGTTTTCCAAATGTGAGTTCTGGTTGAAAGAAGTTGTCTACCTTGGGCACATCATCTCTGCCGATGGCATCAAAGTTGATCCATCGAAGGTGCAGGCCATTGTTGAGTGGGAGCCTCCGCAGAATGTGAAACAACTTTGAAGCTTTATCGTGCTTGCAAGCTATTGTACAAGATTCGTTGAGAACTTCTCCAAGATTCCTAAGCCTCTCTCAAGTCTTCTTCAGAAGGGTGTGAAGTATGTATGGTCTCCAGAGTGTCAGTTGGCCTTCGACACACTCAAAGAGAAGCTCACCTCTTGTCCAGTCTTGGTTCCTCCTCATGACTTCAAACCTTACCAAGTGTTCTGCGACGCCTCCCTTCAAGGTCTTGGTGCAGTTCTGATGCAAGAGAATAAAGTGGTAGCTTATTGCTACTGCGACAACAGACCTTGCCTGGCAACGGCGCCAGGATTCCTGCTGCTATGGCTACGCCTATAGGGACTTCCTTGGCAAATATGCAAAGGATTTCCCTGTGGCCTTGGAGCCTTGCGTTGGTGTTCCCTTGAAGAGGAAAGGGTGACGTAGCACAGCGAAGGTAAGTATTTCCCTCAGTTTGAGAACCAAGGTATCGATCCAGTGGGAGGATCGCGTCAAGTCACAAGTACCTGCACAAACACAAAGAGCTTGCACCCAACGCTATGAAGGGGTTGTCAATCCCTTATAGATTGTTTGCAAAGTGAGAACTGAAAGCAAAAAGTAAACAAAGCAAAGTAAAAGTGAAAGTGGAGACGATAGTTGGGAATAGACCCGGGGGCCGTAGTGTTCACTAGTGGCTTCTCTCATGAAAGAAAGTAGACGGTGGGTGAACGAATTACTATCGAGCAATTGATAGAACCGCGCAAAGTCATGACGTTATCAAAGGCAATGATTATATCTATAAGCATCACGTCCAAAACAAGTAGACCGATACTTTCTGCATCTACTACTATTACTCCACACGTCGACCGCTATCCAGCATGCATCTAGTGTATTAAGTTCATAAGAATAGAGTAACGCCTTAAGAAAGATGACATGATGTAGATGGACAATCTCATATCTACGACAGAGCCCACCTTGTTACCCTTGATGGCAACTACACAATGTGTGCCTTGCGGCCCCTACTGTCACTGGGAAAGGTCACCACACGGTAAGAACCCAAAACCAAACACTTCTCCCATTGCAAGAATCATAGATCTAGTTGGCCAAACAAAACCCAAGACTCGGAGAGACTTACAAGGATATCAAATCATGCATATAAGAAATCAGCAAAGACTCAAATATAATTCATAGATAATTTGATCACAAATCCACAATTCATCAGATCTCGACAAACACACCGCCAAAGAGGATTACATCGGATAGATCTCCATGAAGATCATGGAGAACTTTGTATTGAAGATCCAAGAGAGAGAAGAAGCCATCTAGATACTAACTACGGACCCGTAGGTCTGAAGTGGACTACTCATGAGTCACTGGAGAGGCGATGATGTTGATGTAGAAGCCCTCCAACTCCAAAGTCCCCTCCGGCAGGGCACCGGGAAGGGTCTCCAGATGAGATCTCGCGGAAACGGAAGCTTGCGGCGGCGGAAAAGTGTTTTCGTGGATGCCCTGATTTTTTCTGGGATTTTAGGGAATATATAGGCGAAAGAGCTAGGGCACGGGAGCTCCAGGGGGGCCACAAGCCTGGTAGCCGCCCCCCCTAGTGGCGGCTATAGGGCTTGTGGGCCCCCTGTGGCTCTCCTGCCTTGGCCCTCAAGTCCCCCGATCTTCTTCTGTTCTGGAAAACTTTATTTCGGGATTTTATTCCATTTGGACTCCGTTCCAAAATCAGATATGAAAAGAGTCAAAAACACAGAAAAAACAGGAACTGACACTTGGCACTGAATTAATAAGTTAGTCCCAAAAAAGATATGAAAGGTATATAAAACATCCAAAGTTGACAAGATAACAACATGAAACCATCAAAAATTATAGATACGTTTGAGACGTATCAAGCATCCCCAAGCTTAACTCCTGCTCGTCCTCGAGTAAGGAAGTTGACAATGATCTAGCATGGCATAGACATTAATGGAAACATCATGCTAGCTATCTTACGATCATGCAATGGCAATGTAGAAGTTGTGGCACATGTCATGGTGGTAGTTGCATGGTAATATATCTCGGAATGGCTTTGAAAAAGCCATAGTAGGTAGGTGTGGTGGCTGTTTTGAGGGAGGCTAATGGTGGGTTTTGTGCACCAGCGAAAGTTGCACGACACTAAAGAAGATAGTGATGGTGGAAGGTGAAAGTGCATCTAAACCATGGACTCAACATTAGTCATGAAGAACTCATATACTTGTTGCAAAAGTTTTAGTAGTAATCGTAACAAAGCATTCAACGCATACTCCTAGGGGAAGGGTTGGTAGGTATAAACCATCGCGCGATCCCGACCGCTACACAAAGGATGACAATCAATAAACAAATCATGCTCACACTTCATCACATAGCGGTTCACCATACGTGCATGCTACGGGAATCACTAACTTCAACACAAGTATTTCTAGATCCACAACACCATACTAACATAACTTAAATATTACCACAACCACATCTCAAAACTAATTGAGAGGAATTAAACTTCTCTAACTATTCAATCACATGGAGATGGAAGTTTTCATATCCCTTTGGATAACTACCCCTTTTGAGACTACTTTTATAGCATAAGCCAACTACCAAACCACTCACCTTTGTGCTCTAAAAGATATAAGTGAAGCACATAGAGCAAAATCAACTAGCTCAAACGATATAAGTGAAGCACATGTGAGCTGAATTGTCTAACCAAAGGATATAAGTGAAGCTCGACAAAATCACGGTGAGTGCATGTGTCTCTCTCTAGGTGTGCAGCAAGGAAGATTGTGACACAACAAAAATAAAACACTCGTACGATACAAGACGCTCCAAGCAAAACACATAACATGTGGTGAATAAAAATATATCCCCAAGTAACGTTACCGATGGATTGAAGACGAAAGAGGGGATGCCTTCCCGGGGCATCACCAAGCTTAGGCTTTTACGGCATCCTTGAATCAACTTGGGGTGCCTTGGGCATCCCCAAGCTTGAGCTCTTGCCACTCTTTATCTATTTGTCCATAAGAACTTCACCCAAAACTTGTAAACTTCACAACACGAAACTTAAACAGAAATTCGTGATATCATTAGTATAAGAAAGCAAACCACCACTTCCTTAGGTACTGTAGCAAACTTAAATTCTACTTATGTTGATGTTGGGTTACTGTATTTTCAATCTTCCATAGCTAATACCCCTCGATACTATGCATAGTTTCATCAAAATAAGCAACCAACTCAACAAAAACAGAAATTGTTAACAGCAGACCAGTCTGTAGCAATCTGTATACTTCGTATACTTCTGGTACTTAAAAAATTCTGAAACATTACGACAGTATGAAGAATGTGCGTAGAAATCAGCAGCAAAAAGAATCAACTCAAAAGCTCTTGTAGAAATTATTTTCGTGAGCAGAAAGTTTCTGTCTTTTCTAGCATGACCAAATGATCATCCCCAAGACTAATCATAACGGTTTTACTTGGCACAAACGCAAAAGAAACACAAAAAACACAATCATAACAGAATTATGAAAGTGTGGAAAACACAAAACAGAAAGAAAAAGGATAGATTCGTTGGGTTGCCTCCCAACAAGCGCTATTGTTTAGCGCCCTTAGCTAGGCATAAGGTGATGGAATCATGTATAGTCATCTTTGGTGCTCAAACCATAAGTAGCCCTCATCATAGATTCATAAGGCAATCTTATTTTCTTTCTAGGAAAATGCTCCATGCCCTTCTTTAGAGGAAATTGAAATCTAATATTCCCTTCCTTCATATCGATTGTAGCACCAATAGTCCTTAGGAAAGGTCTACCAAGAATAATGGGACATGAAGGATTGCAATCTCTCTCAAGTACAATGAAATCCACGGGTACATAGTTCTTATTTGCAACAATAAGAACATCATCGGTCCTTCCCATGGGTTTCTTGACAGTAGAATCCGCAAGATGCAAATTAAGAGAACACTCTTCAATCTTATGAAAACCAAGAATATCACATAAAGACTTTGGAATCGCGGAAAAACTAGCACCCAAATCACACAAAACACTGCATTCATAGTTTTTGATTTTGATTTTGATAGTAGTTTCCCACTCATCATGAAGTTTTCTAGGTATAGAGACTTCTAATTCGAGTTTCTCTTCAAGAGATTTCATCATAGCATCTACGATATGTGCGGTAAAGGCTTTGCTTTGGCTATAAGCATGTGGAAAGTTTGCAATGGATTGCATCAAAGAAATGCATTCAAACAAGGAGCAACTATCATAATTGAATTCCTTGAAATCCAAAGTGGGAGTTTCATTACTACCCAATATTTTGATTTCTTCTACTCCACTCTCCACACCTTTATCATCAAGATAGGTGGACTCCGAATCGTTGGGGAATTTTTCAACCAAAGTGGATTCATATCTATCCCCTTCATCAATAGGTTTGACACGCGAAAACAAAGATTCAAGAGGAGTCACACCAAGCACTTTAAGATCTTCGTGATTTGCATCACTAGAACGCACCCTTTTAAATCATTCACGCCTAGCGCGAATTTGGGCGGTTCTTTCTTTGCTCTCATTCATGGAGTCATGCATAGCTTTTAAAGTTTCATCCAAGTTGACCTTGGGAGGAGCACATCTAACTTTCAAAGCATCAATATCACAAGACATCCTATCAATGCTCTTAGCCAAATCGTCTATTTTGAGTAGTTTTTCCTCTATGGACGCATTGAAAATCTTTTGAGAGTTGATGAACTCTTTGATATTACTCTCTAAATCAGAGGGTAATTTGTTGTGATTTCCATAAGTGTTGTAGGAATTGCCATAATTGTTAGAAGAGTTACTAGGAAAAGGCCTAGGAACATAGTTTCCTCTAAAAGCATTGTTGTTGCCAAAATTGTTCCTACCAACAAAATTAACGTCCAAACTAGCGTTGCTACTCTCAATCAAGGAAGATAGTGGCATGTCATTAGGATCTAAAGGAGCATTTCTACTAGCAACCAAATTCATCAACTCGTCCATCTTAGCACTAAGCGAGTTAATTTCTTCTATAGCGTGTACCTTTTTGCTAGCAAGTGACCTTTCAGTGTCCCACTGAGAGTAGTTGGTCATGATATTGTCTAGGAGTTTTGTAGCGTCTCCTAAAGTTATTTCCATGAACGTTCCACCTGAGGCGGAGTCCAAGATATTGCGACAAGAAAAATTCAAACCAGCGTAAAAGATTTGTATAATCATCCACAAACTCAAGCCATGAGCGGGACAATTTCTAATCATTAACTTCATCCTCTCCCAGGATTGTGCAACGTGTTCATGATCAAGTTGCTTGAAATTGATGATATCGTTACGTAGAGAGATAATCTTAGCCGACGGAAAATACTTGGATATGTAAGCATCGTTGCACTTATCCCAAGAATCGATACTATTTTTAGGCAAAGAAGAAAACCAAGTTTTCGCACGATCTCGCAAAGAGAACGGAAAAGGCTTCAATTTAATCATGTCATTATCCACATCTCTTTTCTTTTGCATATCGCAAAGCTCAATGAAGGTATTGAGATGGGATGCGGCATCTTCACTAGGAAGGCCAGTGAATTGCTCTTTCATAACATGATTCAGCAAGGCAGCGTTGATTTCATACGATTCCGCACTAGTGGCGGGAGCAATCCGAGTACTAATAAAATCATTATTATTAGTACTTGAAAAGTCACAAAGTTTGGTGTTTTCAGCCATGAAGACTTCAACAAACAAACAAGAACACAAGCAAGCAAGAAAATCGGCAAAGGAAACTGGCAAAAGGCAAATGAAAACGGCAAAGGAGAAAGGCAAATGAAAACGGAAAATGTGAAGTGGGGGAGAGGAAAACGAGAGGCAACTGGCAAAAAAGGTAAATGCAAGAGATGAGTTTGTGACACCTACTTGGATAGATGTTGACTTGATCTCTCCTCCCCGACAAAGGCGATAGAAATAGGCGTGTTGACGGGAGATTATTCTTGTCTTGATCTTTCTCGGCAAGCGATCCTCCTCCCCGGCAACGGCGCCAGAAATCCTTCTGCTACTGCGACAAGAGACCTTCCGTTGCAACGGCGCGAGGAATCCTGCTGCTACGGCTACGCCTATAGGGACTTCCTTGGCAAATATGCAAAGGATTTCCCCGCGGCCTTGGAGCCTTGCGTTGGTGTTCCCTTGAAGAGGAAAGGGTGATGTAGCACAGCGGTGGTAAGTATTTCCCTCAGTTTGAGAACCAAGGTATCGATCCAGTGGGAGGATCGCATCAAGTCACAAGTACCTTCACAAACACAAAGATCTTGCAACCAACGCTATGAAGGGGTTGTCAATCCCTTATATATTGTTTGCAAAGTGAGAACTGAAAGCAAAAAGTAAACAAAGCAAAGTAAAAGTGAAAGTGGAGACCATAGTTGGGAATAGACCCGGGGACCGTAGTGTTCACTAGTGGCTTCTCTCATGAAAGCAAGTAGACGGTGGGTGAACGAATTACTGTCGAACAATTGATAGAACCGTGCAAAATCATGACGTTATCTAAGGCAATGATTATATCTATAGGCATCACATCCAAAACAAGTAGACCGATACTTTCTGCATCTACTACTATTACTCCACACGTCGACCGCTATCCAACATGCGTCTAGTGTATTAAGTTCATAAGAACAGAGTAACGCCTTAAGCAAGATGACATGATGTAAATGGACAATCTCAAATCTATGATGAAAGCCCATCTTGTTACCCTTGATGGCAACAACATGATGCGTGCCTTGCTGCCCCTTCTGTCACTGGGAAAGGTCACCGCACGGTATGAACCCAAAACCAAGCACTTCTCCCATTACAAGAATCATAGATCTAGTTGGCCAAACAAAACCCAAGACTCGGAGAGACTTACAAGGATATCAAATCATGCATATAAGAAATCAGCAAAGACTCAAATATAATTCATAGATAATCTGATCACAAATCCACAATTCATCGAATCTCGACAAACACACCGCCAAAGAGGATTACATCGGATAGATCTCCATGAAGATCATGGAGAACTTTGTATTGAAGATCCAAGAGAGAGAAGAAGCCATCTAGCTACTAACTACGGACCCGTAGGTGTGAAGTGGACTACTCACGAGTCATTGGAGAGGCGATGATGTTGATGTAGAAGCCCTCCAACTCCAAAGTCCCCTCCAGCAGGGCACCGGGAAGGGTCTCCAGATGAGATCTCGCTGAAACGAAAGCTTGCGGCGGCGGAAAAGTGTTTTCGTGGATGCCCTGATTTTTCTGGGATTTTAGGGAATATATAGGCGAAAGAGCTAGGGCAGGGGAGCTCCAGGGGGGCCACAAGCCTAGTAGCCGCCGCCCCCGTGGTGGCGGCTACAGGGCTTGTGGGCCCCCTGTGGCTCTCCTGCCTTGGCCCTCAAGTCCCCCGATCTTCTTTTGTTCTGGAAAAATTTATTTCGGGGATTTTATTCCGTTTGGACTCCGTTCCAAAATCAGATCTGAAAAGAGCCAGAAACACAGAAAAAACAGGAACTGGCACTTGGCACTAAATTAATAAGTTAGTCCCAAGAAAGATATAAAAGGTATATAAAACATCCAAAGATGATAAGATAACAACATGAAACCATCAAAATTTATAGATACGTTTGAGACATAGTTGGAGGCCTCAAACGTATCTATAATTTTTGATGGTTTCATGCTGTTATCTTGTCATCTTTGGATGTTTTATGTACCTTTTATATCTTTTTTGGGACTAATTTATTAATTTAGTACCAAGTGCCTATAGATATAATCATTGCCATAGATGACATCACGACTTTGCGCGGTTCTATCAATTGCTCGACAATAATTTGTTCACCCACCGTCTACTTGCTTTCATGAGAGAAACCACTAGTAAACACTACGGCCCCCGGGTCTATTCACACCTATCGTTTCCACTTTCGCTTTTACTTTTCTTTGTTACTTTGTTGCTTTCAGTTCTCACTTGGCAAACAATCTATAAGGGATTGACAACCCCTTCATAGTGTTGGGAGCAAGCTTTTTGTGTTTGTGCAGGCTCTTGTGATACTCCTTCACTAGATTGATACCTTGGTTCTCAAACTGAGGGAAATACTTACCACCGCTACGCTACATCACCCTTTCCGCTTCGAGGGAACACCAACGCAAGGCTCCAAGGCCACGGGGGAAATCCTTTGCATATTTGCCTAGGAAGTCCCTTAAGGCGTAGCCGTAGCAGAAGGATTCCTGGTGCCGTCGACACACCTATTTCTGGCGCCATTGGAAGGTCTTTTGTTGCAGTAGCAGAAGTATCACTTATACCTCGAGGCAGTTGAAGCCAAGTGAGAATAATTATCCTGTGCATGATCTTGTGTTGGCGACAGTGGTACATGCTCTGATGACTTGGAGACACCTCTTGTTGGAACGAAAGGTTGAAGTGTTCACCGATCACAAGATTCTCAAGTACATCTTCACCCAGCTTAACCTCAATCTTCGGCAAACTCGTTGGGTGGAAATGCTCCAAGATTTTAATCCGAGCGTTGAGTACACTCCACGCAAAGCTAATGTCGTGGCAGATGCTTTGAGCAGGAAGGCTTACTACAACAGTCTCATTCTGAAGCCTCTCCAGCCTGACCTTTGTGAATCTTTCAGAAAGCTCAACCTTCAGTTAGTACCTTAGGGATTTCTTGCAAATCTTCAGATCTCTCCTACCTTGGAAGATCAGGTCCGAGAAGCACAACTTCTTACTGCAATGGTGAAGAAAGTTAAGATTGGCTTGGCAAAAGGAGTTCCCAAATATAAGTGCTTCAGTGTTAATGTCAGAGACACGTTATTCTTTGAGAATATTCTTGTCGTTCTCAAAGGTGATCTCAGAAAGGTTATCATAGAAAAATCTCATAACTCCGTGCTCTCAATACATCCAGGAAGCTCCAAGATGTATCAGGACTTGAAACAGACCTTCTAGTGGACTCGCATGAAGGGTGAGATTGCTCAGTTCGTAAATGAATGTGATTTATGTCGAAGGGTGAAAGCAGAGCATCAACGTCCAGCAGGTCTTTTGCATCCATTGCCCATTCCCGAGTGGAAGTTCGACCATATTGAGATGGATTTCGTCGCCGGTTTTCCGAAGTCCAGGAAGGGTAACGATGCCATCTTCGTCGTCATCGACAAGTTGAGTAAAGTGGCTCATTTTCTTCCAGTCAAGGAATCCATCTCGGCAGCTCAGCTTGCAAAGCTGTACACTTCCAGGATAGTGTCTTTGCACGGCGTGCCTACGTTGATTTCTTCGGATCGCGGAAGTATCTTCACTTCCAAGTTCTGGGACTCTTTTCAGTGTGCGATGGGTAGGAAGATACAATTCAGCACAACTTTTCATCCTTAGACTAGTGGGAAAGTGGAGAGAGTCAATAAGGTCCTTGAGGATATGCTCAGAGCCTGTGTCATTTCTTTTGGCATGAAGTGGGAAGACTGCCTGCCTTTCGCTGAGTTCTCGTATAACAACAGTTATCAAGCTAGTTCAGGCAAAGCTCCGTTTGAGATTCTCTATGGCAGCAAGTGTCGTACCCCGCTCAACTGGTCCGAGACCGGCGAGCATCAAATTCTTGGGAATGACTTGATCGAAGAAGCTGAAGAGATGTGTCGGGTCATTCGGGATAATCTCAGAGCAGCACAGTCCCTTCAGAAGAGCTATTATGATAGCAAGCATCGTGACATGTCTTATGAGCTCGATGACTTCGTCTATCTCAAAGTGTCTCCTATGAAGGGCACACATCGTTTTTGCATCAAAGGCAAGCTTGTGCCTCATTTCGTGGGTCCTTTCAGAGTTGTTGGCAAGAGAGGCGATCTTGCGTATCAACCTGAGCTCCCGTCCAACTTTGCAAATGTGCATGATGTGTTCCATGTCTCTCAGCTCCAGAGATGCTTCAAGACTCCCGAGCGCACAGTTGATCTTCAATACATCGACCTTCAACCCGACCTATCCTATCGTGAGCATCCAGTGGCAATTCTCAAGACGACTGAGCGCAAGACCCGCAACAAGTCTATCAAATTTCTCAAGGTGCAGTGGTCACATCATTCCGATAAAGAGGCCTCTTGGGAACGCGAGGATCACCTCCATTCAGAATTCCCAGAGTTCTTTCAGTCCTAGATCTCGGGGCGAGATCTTTTTGTAGTGTGGGAGAGTTTGTAATGCCCAGAGTGTAACTTGCCATATTTGGAACCTTCATGTATGTGGGTCCATCTTGTCATTGCCTTGTGAGATATATGCATGTGTTATTTCATGTGATATTACCTTGTCTCCCCCTTGCATTCATGCATCCATATCATCCATGCCTTCTTTGTGTGTGTTGTTGTTGGTGATCCATGGATGTGTTATGTGATGTTGATGTGCATGTGATGATGAGTGGTGTTTGAAAGTTGGGTTCAACTATGCTAGCTTTCAACTAGGTTTCAACCCCCCCCCCCTTTCTCTATTTCTCAAGCTCAAGTTTTACTTGCTCTAACACTGGTTCAAAAATGTTTATAGTTTAGAGTGATTTGTGGTGGAAGTGGTGCTAGGTCTAATGTGACTTGAATCTATGTTTGAGAGGAGTAGATATTCACAAAACAGGTTATTAAATTATGTTTTAAATATTTCCTTGCTCCAAAAATTCTCTTTTCATTTTATTTAAATAGGTCATAATTCCTTATGAACAGGGGCATTTTTATTTTTATTTTTGAGCCATAATTTACCTGGGGGTTTATTCATTTGCTGGTTTCTGTTTTAAATAGGAAAACCCCAGGGTTTTCCTCCTCTCTATCTGGCGCCAACAGGAGCACGTCTCCCCCTCACTGGCCCATTTTCCTCCCTCCTCTCGTTATCCAGCCCAGCTCCATGACCATCCCCTGCCTCCCGCTGGCGTCACCTCTGAACGACCAAGCCTCCACCACTGGTCCACCATGCCTCGATCATGCGGCTCCAGCTCGTCCCCCCGAGGCGATAGAAGCCGCCCATCGTCCTCTCCAGCTCTAGGGTTCCCCATTTTCCTCCCCTCTCTCTCTGCCCCGTCGGGGGCGATCCCGAGCAGCTCGACGCCATGGCCTCCTTGTGGTAAGTACGACGTCGGCGATCCAGTGCTGCCCCATCTTCCCCGAGCGGTCCAGGCGCAAGTGGAGGACGGCGGGGTTCCATTCCCGTTGGAATCTCGCGGGGAGCTCCTTCCGACGCCCTCTCTCGATGTCGGTGCCTTCTCTGCTTCAGCTACTTCCTCTACGGCAACCTCCCGCAGTGCTCATCATCGGTAGCTCTCTCCCTCGACGGGGCCTTGTCCCTTCATAGCTAGGTGAGCAGCCGTGCGTCCTCCTTCCCCCTTCCTCCCCGGATAGCAGACGACCGAGCCCCTGCTCGAGGCCTGCCGGAGTTGCACCGGCAGGTTATACATTGATGTTGCTTTCTGTTGTGTAGCGTAGCTGCTGTGCATGTGGGCGTAGACGCGCGAGTAGGTTTCCGTCTTCGAGGTGTAGTAGCAGATCCCCCGCAGTACCATGTGTGTATGTGAAGCGATCGGCTCCGGTGAGCTCGTCGTCGGCGCCTCTCTGCGGAAGTAGAGCAAGGGCGGTCCTTTTGTTTGATTTCCTGGTAGGATTCCCCTGTTAGGCCAAGAACCGCAGCGTAGCAGAGTGGCAGCAGGGAGGTTTTGCTGCCAGCACGTCGTGGGTTCCAGACCCAGTGGCGACCCCCTTTTTATTTCTTGGTTTTGGGCACAGTGGCTCGACAGGGTAAACTTATCATGTTTACTTCCTCTGTTCTGTCGAGCCAGAGGTGATAGTCCAGTGGTTGTGCTAGTGTGTGGAGTGCAGTAGGTCTTGGGTTCGACCCCCCAAGCCACCCCTTTTGTTTTTCTATATTTTTATTTTGCTGTTTTATTGTTTGTTGCTTGGGCAAGGCTTGGACAACAAGTTGGTGGTTTTTGCCTCACAACCAGTAGGTTTTCCCCTTGTTTAGTTTATGTGCATGTGTAGGGATTTAGTGGTGCTAGTGCATGTGTGTAGAGTGTTAAAGTGTGTGCAAGCTTCGACGTGTGGAGTGTGCTTGTGTAGGTGTATGTGACCATGTGTAGGTGTGCATATGTGCACTAGTGCTTGTGTAGGAGTAGAGTGTTGTTGTGGTTGCAAGCACACCCATCTGTGTGCTTGTGTGGATGGCCATGTGAGTGTGAGCTCACTAGCATGTGGAGTTGTGTCTGTGTGTCCATGTGTGAGTATGACACACACATGCCCAAGGCATGGTTTTGCCTTAGTGAGCACTTGTGTGCAAGCATGTATGCATGTGTGGGTGTTAGTGGTAGTGAATGTAGTGTAAGTATGTGTGTGTGTTAGAAACTAGCATGTGTAGGCGCTAGTGTGTGTATGCTTGGTGTATGGTGATGTGCTATGGCACACATACGTGAGGTCTAAACCCTCATGTCACAATTGGAGTTGTGAGTGTGTGCAAGTGCATGTGCAGGTGATGAACTTGTGAGAAACACATGTGATACGGCACTATTTCCATCTATGTGATTCCATGTAGTTTTTCATCTTACCTTTGTGCCTATTTGTTCTATGCAAGTACCTAGGTATTATATATGTTTTTGGGGTAGAATAATCCCAGGAATCCATTGGTGGAATCATATTTCCCTTTGGAACAATTTCTGGAGATGTCATTTTTCTGTTTTGATCTATGTTTAGAGCTTGGTGCCATGTGATGTGATGAGCCTAAGAGGATGATTCCATGACATGGCAGTAGTGGGTGAACCCCTCTACATCATGGTGGTTTTCTTTTATGCTTAGGAGTTTGTATGTGAAAGTTGTGCTTTGTCAAAGTAGGCATGTGGCTGAAATTGTCAGCTTAGTGAAAATCTGAGATTTTCACTAAGTCTGAGAAATTGCTGTTATTTTCTTCCCTTGTAGTTGTGGTTGCAAAATTTCATGTCTTGGGAATCAGCCCTTGTAATCAACTAGAGAGTTCGAGCTTGTGTGTTTTCTAGATCTCTGTAGAAATTCATGCACTTTTCACTTCCTGTAGATATTATTTTGGGGGTTGTCAAAATGCTTCAGAGCATAAGTAGCTCGTGAGAATCTGAGATTTTCACTAAGTCCATGAAATCTATTATTTTTGTCCAAGTTAGCACCTGTAGATCTTTCTGTGTGTAACTCCTTTGTATTATCTTCTTGCTCATGATTGTAGAGCTTTTGAATAGCTTTTTCCACATATCTTGTTTGGCACATTTGGGTGGTTGTAGGTGCTTTGCATGTTGCTCACAAACTACTATGTTGCTGTTTAGGACAGATTGCATAGTTTTGTTGTTTTGAAGCTTGTGAGTGCATAGTTGGTGGTGTGGTGAGTTTCTTTGCATCACCCCATATATATTGGTTTGTTTGACCATTTGGCAACCTGGGAATACCATAAGTGTGCCATTGGAGTGTGCTTGTGGTAGATTTGATCCGTAGAACTCTGTATCTTGTTTCGTAGTTTCTGATTGATCCGTAGCTCCGTTCTCTACGTTCTTCATATGTTTTTGCATCGTTTTCTCGTGATGCACCTGTTCATGTCATCTTCATGCATGTCAAGATAGCTTAGCGTGAAGTTATGTCCAGAAGTTTGTCTTTTCTTCTCATGCACATGCAAGTGACTAGAATAGAGATGTATGTTCATTCTCATCTCATGCATCATGTGTATGTTGCATCATGTTGTGCTGTTGTTCATTGGATGTTATTTTTATCTTGGGTAGCACCGGGATCAGAGAGAAAGTACGTGGATTCGGGAGAGTACGTGCAGGACGAACAAGAGCAGTTCCAAGCTGAAGACATCACAGGCAAGCTCACCATGACCTCGATACCGTCTCTAGCTTTGTTATGCCTAGATTCACGTTTCCTTCGTCATATGCTCGCTGCCTACCACTCATATACTTGCCTCCTTATATTGCCATGAAACCCAAACACTTTCCCCTCCTATCAAATGTTGAATGGCTAGGTAGGCTTGCTCAGCTTCTAATGTTAGCGTTGATAGTTGCAGGTGCCAGTTGTCTCATGTGATAACATGAGAATTGATATCATTATGTTTTAAACTGCTATTTTAATTAATGCACCTATATACTTGGTAATGACAGGAGGCATAGCCTTTCGTCGGGTGTTTTGCTCCGTTATTGCCGCCTTAGTTTCCGGCTACCGGTGTTTGATTCCATAACTGATCGCTCCTAACACGTTCAGAGTTGTTATGGGGACCCCCTTGATAAATCGTGTAGTGTTAAGACTTGTCCGGCAGGACCCAACATTGGTTTTAATTTGCTAATCACTTAATAATATTTTTCATAGGGAATAGCTACCCCGAGGATTTTAATCAACAACCCGGGCCAGTGCTCCTCATGAGTGTTGGTCCCACCTGAGCGATGTCCGGGGCCCCCTGGTCACCCAGAGGTTTAGCCATCCCAACGTCTAGCTCATCCGTCGTGTCCTCAGACTGAGATACGCGGCTCTTATCGGGGTCGTCGACACGACGGGAGGTCCTGCTAGTCTTGTCTTACCTTAGCGATATATCTTGCGTATAGGAATCCCGGTGAAGCTTTGGTTCTCCCCAGAGTTGAGGTTTTCCTCTAAGGAATCCGACGAGATCACGAGATTCGTGATAGAGGATTACTTTGCGGCCCGTGACCGTTTGTCATGGACTAGTTGGAGCACCCCTGCAGGGTTTAATCTTTCGGAAAGCCGTGCCCGCAGTTATGTGGCAACATGGATTATTTGTTAACATCCGGTTATAGATAACTTGAATTAACTCTAATAAAACTGCCAACCGTGTGCGTAGCCGTGACTGTCCCCTTCGAAGACCTCCCTTCGATCGGGAACACGGTGGGGTTATGTTTGACGTAAGTAGGTGTTTAGGATCACTTAGTGATCACCTAGTCTTCGACCGCTAGCGTAGACCACCACATCTATAACTTAGTTCTACGTAAGTTAGCCACCATAAATGCTTAGGATGCTGCAACCTAAACATTGAACCTTCCTCGCCTAATAACTTGACTAGTTTCGGTACCAATGTCATAGATTGCTGAGTCCCCGTGGATCATGGATTACTTCAACACCCCAACAGGTATAGGTACACCCGACATAGGTGATCCAGATGGCACGCAGCTGGCGTGGCAATACGATGAGGAGAACAACCGCCTGTACGTGAACTATCCAGAAGACTGAGGTCGTGGTCGTGATCGTGAGCAAGCTTGCGGGATAGCATAGCCTTTTCTTATGTTATGTAGTCCGTAGCGGAACTACCTTGTCTGAATAAATGTGTGGATGTAAACTCTGATATTATCTATGTGAGATGGCAAACGATTCCCTATTTGTCATTCTTTAATTATGTATGTGCTATGTTTATCTTGCTTGCTAAACGCATAGATGCGCTTCTTTCCATTTTTGGGGCATCGCCCCCTAAATCGGAAAGGACCGCATCTTAGTCGTTACACGTACATTTCCCTTTTCTCATCTTGGGAGTTGGTGCATACTTCGCCGGTGCATCCAAACCCTTGGCATGATACGCTCTGTCATCATAAGCCTCATTATATTCTTCCTCAAAACAGCCACCATACCTACCTATCAAGGCATTTCCATAGCCTTTCCGAGATACATTGCCATGCAACATCCACCATCTCATGACTTGATCTTCATTTCATACATGCTTTTGCTTGATCGAGGAGCCGCATGCTAGTTGGGCTTTGCCCTTATTATTGCTACATGACGTGCTAGTATCATTGCATATCCTGCTACACTCGCAGAGGCATACATTTTCATACATCATGATAGTTTTCATTTATCTTTATGTTGAGTACTTCTTATAAAGTGTGAAGATCTTCTTTTTATTTCTTGTAAAATATAGAGTGTTGCCCTTGAGTGAGGAAAATATCCCAAAGAGGACAAATTAAAAGATCCCAAAAGAGGACACATGGAAAGATCCCAAAGAGGACAAATGAGAGATAAATAGAAAGAGCCAAAGAGGCCAAAAAAATAAAAATAAAAGGAAAGAAAAAACAAGAGAGAAGGGGTCAACACTACTATTCCTTTTGAAAGATCCACACTCGTACTCCATTGTTATATTTGTACTCCATAGAGATTATCATTCATGCATAACTATGTGGGGACCCTTACACTATAGAACTTGGCTTGTATATTCCAACGACGAGCCTCCTCAAATGAGCTCTGGGTCTTCATGAGCAAGCAAGTTGGATGCACGCCCACTAGTTCCATTGGAGAGCTTACCTTAGCTCATATGTGCATCCGTTGCATGGCAATCCCTACTCCTCCCATCATATCTATCATTTGGCTTTCTCTCGCCTACGATTGTCCTCATTGATGTGAGCCTTTCACACCTTTTTTGTCTTCCTTCCCCATCATTATTCTCTTTGCCATCCTAAGTGCCAATATATCTTGCTCACGCTCATCCATTGCATGAGTGCTCAAAGTCGGAAGGGAGAGGATCATATTGACTTGTGCCTGACTAGTGGTCTGGGGATGAGTCAAAATAAGATTCTGAAAGAGACCAAGTGTTAAGTTTTAGTAGATTGAGTTATCAATTAAACTATATATTATTTTTTATGCTCTAAAACCATCTCCCACTTCTTGCACGCAAACACCATTTGGAGATGTTCGAGTCACGGACAGCGAGAGCTCTTGCACCTTTATGTTCTTACTTTGCTATTTCAATACTAAATATAGACTCTTGCTTGTTATTGTCTTGACTTGAATTGCATATCTTACTTGCTTTACTTTGAAGTTCTTATATGTGTGTTAGCATGTCACCACAAAAAGTATTTGTGTTATGATTTACCTACTCGAGGACGAGCGGGAATTAAGCTTGGGGATGTCGATACGTCCCAAATGCATCTATAATTTCTGCTTGCTCCATGCAAGTTTTGGGTGATATTGCTATGTTTTTTGTACACTTTCATACCTTTTTAACATATTTGGACTAACCTACTAACTCAGTGCACCCATTGCCAGTTTCTGTCTGCTGATGTCTGTGAATTGCAGGTTTATACCCATATTTACAGTTCCCAAAAAATTCCACAAAAAATATAAAAAAATCAGCATTCCAGAAGACTCCAGATGATCGAAGGTGGGCCAAAGGGGGTCACCAGGCCCCCAGGCGCCCTCGTGGCACGGCCTGCACCCTGGCCGCACAGGGAGGCCGCCTGGGTGGGGGCCACCCCCTCTGGTGCCCTACCTTGGCTCCTATTTTTACCCCCGTGGAGGAAACCCTGATTCCGGAACCCTTTTCTCTAGAAGCAATTCCGATCTCCGCCGCCATCGCCAACAAGTTTCGGGGGACCAGAATTCCTGTGCTGGCACCCTGCTGGGACGGGGAAGTCCCCCCGGATTCATCTCCATCGACGTTGCTTCCTCCCTCCATGAAGCGGGAGTAGTTCCTCCTCGGGGCTGAGGTCTTCTACAATATCTATGTGGTTAATTCTCTCTCCCATGATATGATCTTGATTGTGATCATAGGCTATGTTAACCTAGGGTGATCCCATGATGTTTCCCCTTCTTCTATGTATTGGATTGATGTACTCACTTGATCTTATCTAGTATAATCCCCGAGACCATGGTGATAGCGGTCTATTGGACATGGATTAGAAGAATATTTTCATGAGTGATTTCCTCTTTTGTGAATTGATTGAAGATTGAGAGTCTCTTGGTGCTTGTCTTTGACTATCCTTGAGATACATTGTGGTGATTGTGGTACTCTCTTTGGATGGCCACGATGACATTGGGAAATGCATAGATGAGAACCACGAACTCTAAGGTGTGCTTTTCTAGCCCTACATAATTCTCGTCCTCTCTTGATCACAAAGGAATGACCTCCGAGTACGTCACTATTGCATGTTTTAGTGGAAATATCATGTGATTAGACTATGTTAATGTTGTTGGGAGTTGCCACTAGTGAAAGAATGAAGCCTAGGCCTTGTTTCTCACCATTATTACACCGTTTATGCTCACTTTTGTCACTTGCTACCTTTCTGTAATTTTTATTACAGATTTATATTACCTTGCTTTGCCACACCTATCACCCATATTTTACCATCTCTTTGCTGAACTAGTGCACCTATACAATTTATCATTGTATTAGGTGTGTTGGGGACACAAGAGACTTCTTGTTTCTTAATTGCAGGGTTGCTTGAGAGAGACCATCTTCAACCTCTACTTCCCCGAGTTCGATAAACCTTAGGTCATCTACTTGAGGAAAATTGTTGATATCCTACAAACCTCTGCGCTTGGAGGCCCAACATAGTCTACAAGAATATAAGCGTGCATAGACATTAGCGGCGAGGCGGAAAACCGGGAGTGCGTGCGTGGCGTGCGGCTGCGTGGGCAGGCAGCAGCTAGGGTCGGGACCTAGAGTCGCTACGTTCCACTGCGTGATGGAGCAGTCCAACAGAATACGAAGGAGGAACCGTCCAAGCCGATGATCGCTTTTCTTTTTTACGTGAAAGGAAATACACCGCTGATCGCTCGCTATCAAAAGACTCGATCGTTGCCTCCTCGCTGGAATCGACAGATCGCATCGCGAGTTCGTCCCGTGTTGCTCCCTCGTGCGAGTCCGCTGGGCCATAGTGATACGTCCCGAACGTATATATAATTTCTGCTTGTTCCATGATCTTTTGGGTGGCATTGTTATATGCTTTGCCACACTTTTATATCATTTTACACATATATGGACTAACCTACTAACTCAGTGCACCCAGTGCCAGTTTTTGTCTGCTGATGTCTTTTTTGCAGGGGCTTCTACCCAATTTTACGAAGCCCGAAAAAATCCAGAAAAATATAAAAAAAATCAGCGAAACAGAAGCTTCGGGATCTCCGAAGGAGGGCCAGAGGGGGGCGAGGGGCCTCCCAGGCGGCCTGTTGGCGCGAGCTAGCCCTAGGCCGCGCCAAGAGGTCGCCTGGGTGGGCCCCACCTCCTCTAGTGCCCTCCTTTGGCCTATATTTAGTGTTCCGTGAGGAAATCCTCGCAAACTATCTGGAATCGCGAATTTCTCCATTGTTCCGCCGCCGCAGCGCTTCCGAGATCGGGAGCGTCAGGAGACCTCTTCCCGGCACCCTGTCGGAGGGAGGATTGACCTCTGGGGGCTTCTCCACCACCATGGACGCCTCCCGGATGTGCCGTGAGTAGTTTCCCTTGGACCATGAGTCCATGACCAGTAGTTATGTGATGTCTTCTCTCCAATCTTGTGCTTCAATGGTTAGTCCTTGTGAGCTGCCCTACATGATCAAGGCATCTATATATGTAATTCTCTTGCTATTGCTATGCTCGGTTTGTTGGGATCCGATGGATTATGAGATTATGTTCAGATTGTTATGAGTTATATATTTGATTATCCTTTTATATTATGTTCCTTAGTGATTCATGCATGTTCTCCGATGCTTTTTATTGGTTTGGCCAAGTAGTAGATCGTAACTCCAAGTGGGAGCGTTATGCATGATTGTGGGTTCGGGCCCCTCGATGTCTAGCTTGAGTGACAGAAACATGATACTAGGGAATGTGCTTGTTGCCACTAGGGAGAAAACAACGGTGGTTGTGACCACGGTTGCAAGGATTGTTTACCTTGCACATAGTTCATTAATGCAGTTGTCCATTGCTTTGAGTTTACACTTTGGGTGGGGCTCGCAACTTAATATCGGAGAGATGTTCTGGATAGATATCTCAAGGTGGATGATTAGTAAGTAGATTCTGATGAATAAATGGTCTACTTGTCTCGGTGTGTAGCCCATTACTATTGAACCTCTAACTATCAAGGAGCATAATTAGCATTGCGGTGCGATCATGATTCTGTCAGTTGCCCAACTCTGATTTGTTTACCCTAGCATAGTTGTTTATCGTCTTTTGGGAGAGAGACATCACTAGTGAATGTCATGTGACTCCGGTCCATATCACCATCATTTCTTACACCTCCACTATTTACCACTTTATTTACTTTTCCGTTGCAATCACTATTACCTTCCCGCTTGTGTTTTGATCCTTTGAAAACTACAAGGCCGGAGAGATTGACAACCTCTTTGTACTCGTTTGGAGCAAAGTTATTTGTTGTGTGTGCCGGTCCACGTCTTCTGCTAGTGCCAGGGTGGAAGACACCTACTTGTTGAGCCTAGGAGTCCTACTGGTTCGATAAACCTTACGGTCTCCGTGTAAGGGAAATTTGTTGTTGACTACATCTCCACCTTACACTTGGGGTCCAACGAGGGGCGAGAAGCATATACATCACCTCGTCATCAAGCGAATTTATGGCACCGTTGCCGGGGACTCCACTCTTCAAGATAGGGGAGTTGCACACTATCTTTTACCTTTTCTTTTTAGTCTTGTTAGTTTGCTTTTTAGTTTTTGCTTTAGAGTCTTATACCAAAAACCACAAAAAATTAGTTGCTTTGCTCTTGCTTTTTGTTGCTGCTATGGGTTCCACTGAGAACACCAAGTTGTGTGACTTCACTAGTCACAACAACAATGACTTTATCTGCACTCCTATTGCTGATCCCACCACTGGAGCCACGTCCTATGAGATTAAACCTGCTTTGCTGAACCTAGTTATGAAAGATCAATTCCCCGGTGCTGGAGATGATTCTGCCATGCACTTGAACAATTTTTTTGAGCTCTGTGATATCCAAAAATATAAATAAGTAGATGGTGATATTGTTAAACTTAAGCCTTTTCCTTTCTCCTTGAGAGGAGGAGCTAAAGTGTGGCTTCAACCTTTGCCTAGGAATAGCATAGATACTTGGGATAAGTGCAAAGATGCTTTTATTGGGAAGTATTACCCGCCTTCTAAGATTATCCAGTTGAGGAGTAACATCATGAATTTTAGGCAATTGAATAATGAACATGTTGATCAATCTTGGGAACAGATGAAATATCTTGTTAAAAATTTCCCTACTCATGCTTTGACTACTTGGATGGTTATTCAAACTTTCTATGCAGGATTGAGCTTTACCTCGCGGAATCTGTTAGACTCGATCGCGGAAGGAACCTTTATGTAAACTACACTTGGTGCTTCCACAAAGCTATTGGATGATATGATGACAAATTATTCTCAATGGCACACCGAGAGAGCTCCAACGGGTAGGAAGGTAAACTCTGTTGAGGAGATTTCCTCCCTTAATGATAAGGTTGACATGATCATGACTCTACTTACTAAGCAAGCTCCTATTGATCCTCATGATGTTCCTTTAAATTCTTTGGTTGCTCAAGAAGGAGAGCAAGTGAATGTAAATTTTATTTCTAGGAACAACTTCAATAACAATGCGTATAGGAGTAATTTTGGTAGCAATCCTAGACCGTTCCCATCCAACAACTATGGGAACAACAACAATTATCCCAGCACCAAAAACTCCACTTCTGAATTAGAGAGCATGCTTAAAGATTTTGTCACTTCTCAAAAAGCCTTCAACAAGCGTGTATAAGAGAAACTAGAAAAAAATATATAGTCTCTCTTTGAAGGTGGAAAACATAGCTCATGATGTGGAGATGCTTAAAATTAGAACTTCCCCACTTGAGGAAATGAACACCACACCAATGAATGCTATCCAAGTCCAAATTAATGAGAACATAAGAATGCTAGCCAAAATTAAAGAGAGATGGGCTAGAGAAAAGGAAGAGGAAGAGAGAATTAAGAGCCTTCCTACACACACTACCATTGCTACTATACAAGTTGTTGAGGATCTCAAAACTTTTAGCACCCATCGCACTCCTAGTCCAAGTGGACCTATTAATGGTGATTCTAATACCTCAACTATAGGATGAGAAGGTCCTATGAATTTAGAGACTACCAAAAGAATAAGCCTAGATGACATTACTACCACTTTAATTAATGGTAGTAACCTTGATTTTGACAATTGTAGTCTCTCCGAAGTCATCACCTTTTTGCAAAGAATGGCTAAAGACCCACACACTAGTACACTCAATATTGCCTTCAACGAGCATATTACCAATGCTCTTATCGAAGCTAGGGAGCAGAACCTCAAGCTAGAGACTTCTATTCCTAGGAAGCTAGAAGATGGTTGGGATCCTATGGTCAAAATTAAATTGAATAATATCTCTTGCTTTGCATTGTGTGATGTTGGAGCTAGTGCCTCCGTTATGCCCAAAAGAATGTATGATATGCTTGATTGGAAACCTTATGATCCATGTTATTTTTGTGTTCGTCTTGTTGATTCTTCCATAAAGAAACCTTTAGGGAGAATTGATGATGTGCTTATTATTGTCAGTGATAATTATGTGCCCGTTGATTTTCTTATTATGGACATTGAATGTGATCCTTCATGTCCAATTATTCTGGGACGTCCTTTTCTCCGCACCGTTGGTGCTATCATTGACATGAAAGAGGGAATTATTAAATTCCAATTTCCTCTTAAAAAGGGAATGGAACACTTCCCTATAAAGAAGATTAAGTTACCTTATGAGTCTGCTACACGGGCAAGCTATTCTTTTGGAGTTGATAACACTTGATCTTCTTGCATTATGCCTAGCTCAAAGGCATAAAAGAAAGCGCTTGTTGGGAGGCAACCCAATATGTTGTTACTTTCTGTTTTAGTGGTCTTGATGTGTGTTACTACTGTAGCAACATCATTGTATCTTTATTTTGAAGCTTTGTGCCAAGTTATAGCCTTCGGTTGCAAGAAAGTTCAAAAATTGTGACATGCTGTCCAGAAACAGATTATGTCTGCTTGACGGAAAAAATCGCCAAAAATCACTAGATCATCTTTTTGATCTGATTTTTTAAAAGCATGCTCTATATAATTTTCTTTCTGGCCTTTGTTTTGAGTTTTTTATATGAGTTGCAGAAGTGTCCCGAATAAATTATTTACTACATGTCGTTCTGTTTTTCACACATTCTGCCATGTTTTGTGTTTTCATTCTTTTGCGGATCCCAAGCTTGTTTTTATTTGCAAAAATCTTTTGGCATTCATGAGAAGCAGTAGCTGTTCATGAGAATCTTTATTTCCAGCAGGTATTGAATTATTTTATTAAGGGAACTAACTACTTTAATTAGCTTATGATGAGTTTTGTATGAAGAGAGTTTTCAAGTATTGCGATGGGAGAGATGATGAAAGAAGATAAAGGAGTGTCAAACACTCAAGCTTGGGGATGCCCCCATGCATCCCAACAAATATTCAAGAAGACTCATGCGTCTAATCTTGGGGATGCCCCCGTGCATCACCTTCTCTATCAACAATCATCAGGTTGTCCATCTCCATGCTATATTTTTATCACTTCATATGATATGTGCTATGCTTGGAGTGTCCCGCTATTTTCTTTTTAGTTTGTTTTAGTTTTTCTTGTTGTTAATAACAAGTCGGAACCTAGCCTACCTTGTTTGGGAGAGACACACGCTCCATTCCACTCTAGAACACAACATAGGTTTTCATGTTTATTGTTTTTGTGTGTTCTTCATCTTTTCGTAGCTACTGTCACGCTTAGCTCTTAGCTTTCATGCTTATCTTTTTAAGAGCTTTTACTTAGGTTGATTTTGGAACTCTCTTGAGTTATCATGCTTATCTTCTTTCGAGAGTTGGCTTGTTGCACTCAGTTGTGTGTCTTGCATAACTAGGTAACTGAGGTTGCTATTTAAGTATAGTAGTAACTTGCAATAGTTTTGAGGTATTCATTTGAGTAATGTTTGGACTATTGGTGCCAAGAGCTTGAGCCTATTAGTGATAGGTGTCGTATTTTGGGAAATCCGTGTGTTTTTCAAAAATTAAAAATTAGTTGAGAACTCTAGCTACTAAATTAATTGCTAACATCTAGAGGGGATGGAATATATAGAGTACCCACGAGTTACCATGAGTCGAGGATGCGCAAGGATAACCAAACCCCCAAACTTTCCTCCTCGGGGTACTTGTCTTTTTGTGAATTTCCTAACTATATAGAGAGTTACCGATAATAAGTGTATGAGTTCTTCGGAGTAATGTGAGTATTTGATTGTTGGCACTTCCAGCATCCATATTTTGCTAGCCTATTCGGTACCGAGCATTTCCCTTTCCCACACTGAGAGTTGGTGCAAACTCCGCTGGTGCATCCAAACCCATGACATGATACGCTCTGTCATACATAAACCTCATTACATCTTTCCTCAAAACAGCCACAATACCTACCTATTAAGGCATTTCCATAGCCTTTCCGAGATACATTGCCATGTAACATCCATCATCTCATGACTTGATCTTCATGTCATACATGCTTTTGCTTGATCACACAGCCGCATGCCAGTTGGGCATTGCCCTCATACTGCTACATGTCATGCTAGTATCATTGCATATCCTGCTACACTAGCAGAGGCATACATTTTCATACATCATGATAGTTTTCACTTGTCTTTATGTTGAGTACTTCTTATAAAGTGTGATGATTTTTATTTATATTCATGTAAAATATAGAAGGTTGCCCTTAAGTGAGGAAAAGATGCCTAAGAGGATAAACAAAAGATCCCAAAGAGGACAAATGAAAGATAAAAGAAAGAGCCAAAGAGGCCACAAAAAAATAAAAAATAAAATAAAAAATGTTGATGGGCTTTTGGAGTCACTTTATTTTGAATCACTTGACACGTGCGAACCATGCCTCATGGACAAGATGACTGAGACTCTGTTCTCTGGAACAATGGAGCGTGCAAGTGACTTGTTGGAAATCATACATACCGATGTATGCAGACCAATGAGTGTGGAGGCGCGCGGCGGATATCGTTATTTTCTCACCTTCACTTATGATTTGAGTACGTATGGATATATCTACTTGATGAAGCACAAGTCTAAAACGTTTGAAAAGTTCAAACAATTTCAGAGTGAAGTTGAAAATCATCGTACAAGAAGATCAAGTTCCTACGATCTGATTGAGGGGGTGAATATCTGAGTTGCAAGTTTGGTGCTCACTTAAGACAATGTGGAATCGTTTCACAGTTGAGATCGCGTGGAACACCACAGCTTAGTGGTGTGTCTGAACGTCGTAATCGTACTTTGTTAGATATGGTGCGATCTATGATGTCTCTTATCGATTTGCCATTATCGTTTTGGGGCTATGCATTAGAGATAGTTGCATTCACTTTAAATAGGGCACCATCAAAATCCGTTGAGACGACACCATATGAGCTATGGTGTGGCAAGAAGCCAAAGTTGTCGTTTCTTAAAGTTTGGGGATGTGATGCTTATGTCAAAAAGCTTCAGCCTGAAAAGCTGGAACCCAAAGAGGAAAAGTGTGTCTTCATAGGTTACCCAAAAGAGACAGTTGGGTACACCTTCTATCTCAGATCCGAGGGCAAAGTGTTTGTTGCTAAGGACAGAGCTCTTCTTGAGAAAGAGTTTCTATCGAAAGAATTGAGTGGGAGGAAGATAGAACTTGATGAGGTTGTGGAACCTCTACTTCAACATGATGGTGGCGCAGGGCAGAGGGGTATCTTTGTCGAGGCAACACCAGTTGACGAGGAAGCTAATGATGATGATCATGAAGCTTCAGATCAAGTTACTATCGGACCTGGCAGGTCGACAAGATCACGTAGTGCTCCTGAGTGGTACGGGAATCCTGTCTTATCTATCATGTTGTTAGGCAACAATGAACCTGCGAATTATGGAGAAGCAATGGTGGGCCCGGATTCCAACAAATGGTTAGAGGCCATGAAATCCGAGATAGGATCTATGTATGAAAACAAAGTGTGGACTTTGGAAGTATTACCTAAAGGTCGCAAGGCTATTCAGAACAAATGGATCTTTAAGAACAAGACGGACGCGGACGGTCATTTGACTGTTTATAAAGCTCGACTTGTGGCAAAGGTTTTTTCACAAGTTCAAGGAGTTTACTACAATGAGACATTCTCACCGGTAGCGATGCTTAAATCCGTCTAAATCATGTTAGCAACAGCTGCATTTTTCGATTATGAAATCTGGAGATGGATGTCAAAATGGCGTTCCTTAATGGTTTTCTTAAGGAAGAGTTGTATATGATGCAACCCGAAGGTTTTTTCGATCCAAAGAATGCTCACAAAGTATGCAAGCTCCAACGATCCATTTATGGACTGGTGCAAGCATCTCGGAGTTGGAATAAGCGCTTTGATGAGGTGATCAAGGCGTTTGGGTTTATACAAGTTGTAGGAGAATGTTGTATATACAAGAAAGTGAGTGGGAGCTCTGTAGAGTTTCTAATATATATCTCGATGACATATTGCTGATTGGAAACAATGTGGAGTTTTTGGAGAGCGTAAAGGAATACTTGAACAAAAAATTCAATGAAATACCTAGGAGAAGCTACTTACATATTAGGTATTAAGATCTATAGAGATAGATCAAGACGCCTGATAGGACTTTCACAAAGCACATACCTTGAGAGAAAGTTTTGAAGAAGTTCAAAATGGAACAATCCAAGAAAGGGTTCTTGAGTGTGTTACAACGTATAAAGTTGAGTAAGACTCAATGTCCAGTAACTGCAGAAGATAGAGAAAAGATGAGTATCGTCCCCTATGCTTCAGTCGTAGGGTCTATCATGTATGCAATGTTGTGCACAAGACCGGACGTCGACCTGGCCATAAGTATGGCAGGCACGTTTCAAAGTGATCCAGGAGTGGAACACTTGGCGGCGGTCAAGAATATTCTAAAGTACCTGAAAAGGACTAAGGAAATGTTTCTCGTTTATGGAGGTGACGAAGAGCTCGTCATAAAGGGTTACGTCAATGCAAGCTTTGACACTGATCCGGATGACTCTAAGTCTCAAACCGGATACGTCTTTATTCTCAATGGGGGTGCGGTAAGCTAGTGCAGTTCCAAGCAAAGCGTCGGAGCAGATTCTACATGTGAAGTAGAGTAGATGGCTGCCTCGGAGGCGGCTAAGGAGGGTGTCTGGATGAAGCAGCTCATGACGGATCTTGGAGTTGTGTCAAGTGCACTAAATCCAATAACTCTGTTCTGTGTCAACACTGGTGCCATTGCTCTAGCCAAGGAACCAAGGTTTCACAAGAAGACCAGACACATCAAACGACGCTTCAACCTCATTTGCGACTATGTCGAAGGAGAGCACGTAAATATTTGCAAAGTGCACAAGGATCTGAATGTTGCAGATCCGCTGACTAAACCTCTTCCACGAGCGAAGCAGGATCAACACCAGAACTGTATGGGTGTTAGATTCATTCCAATGTAAATCACATAGCGGTGTGAGACTAGACTATTGACTCTAGTGCAAGTGGGAGACTGTTGGAAATATTCCCTAGAGGCAATAATAAAATAATTATTATTATATTTCCTGTTTCAAGATAATCGTTTATTATCCATGCTATAATTTTATTGAATGAAAACATAAATGCAAGTGTGGATATATAGACAAAACTATGTCCCTAGTAAGCCTCTAGTTGACTAGCTAGTTGATCAAGGATGGTTAAGGTTTTCTGACCATATACAAGTGTTGTCACTTGATGACTGGATCACATCATTGGGAGAATGATGTGATGGACAAGACCCAAACTATAAACATAGCATGTGATCATGTCATTTTGTTGCTATTGTTTCTGCGTGTCAAGTATTCATTCCTATGACCATGAGATCATGTAACTCACTGACACCGGAGGAATACCTTGTGTGTATCAAACCTCGCAACTTTACAGGGTGACTATAAAGGTGCTCTACAGGTATCTTCGAAGTTGTCCATTGAGTTAGCATGGATCAAGACTAGGATTTGTCACTCCATGTGACGGAAGGTATCTCGGGGCCCACTCGGTAATACAACATCACATATAAGCCTTGAAAGCAATGTGACTAAAGTGTTAGTCACGGGATCTTGTATTACGGAACGAGTAAAGAGACTTGCCGGTAACGAGATTGAAATAGGTATAGGGATACCGATGATCAAATCTCGGGCAAGTAACATACCAAAGGACAAAGGGAATGGTATACGGGATTATATGAATCCTCAGCACAGATGTTCAACCGATAAGATCTTCATAGAATATGTAGGATCCAATATGGACATCCAGGTCCCGCTTTTGGATATTGACCGGGGAGTGTCTCAGGTCATGTGTGCATAGTTCTCGAAACCGCAGGGTCTGCACACTTAAGGTTCGGTGACGTTTCGGTATAGTTGAGTTATAGGTGATGGTGACCGAAGTTTTGTTCGGAGTCCCGGATGAGATCACGGACGTCACGAGGGTTTCCGGTATGGTCCGGAAACAAAGATTGATATATAGGATTGTTTCATTTGGCTTCCGGAAAGATTTCGGGCATTACCAGCAATGTACCGGGAGTGATGAATGGGTTCCAGGTTTTAACCGGGAGGGGCCACCCACCCCGGGAGAGAACCTAATAGGCCCATGGGTGGCGCACCAGCCCTTTGGGCTTGTGAGGCCAGCCCAATAGGACTAATTCGGCCAAGGGAAAAATCAAAGGAGAAAAGAAAAAAAAAGGACGTGGGAAGGAAGGAAGGGACTCCTCCTTCCAAACCGAATTGGAGTAGAAGTCCCTCCGCCTCCCTTTCGGCCGACGCCCTTGGGGCTCCCTTGAGCCTCAAGGCTATCCCCTCCCATCCTCCTATATATACTAGAGGTTTTAGGGTTTTTGAGACACAACTTAGCCACGTGCAACCCTAAACCTCTACTTCGTTGTTCTTCCTCTAGATCGGATTTCTGCGGAGCTCGGGAGGAGCCCTGCAGGAATAGATAATCACCATCACCGGTGCGTCGTCACGCTGCCGGAGAAGATGTTCTTGATAAATATCAAAAGGTGGATGATTAGTAAGTAGATGTTGATGAATAAACGGTCTACTTGTCTTGGCGTACTGCCCATTACTTTTGAGCCTCTAACTTTCTAGTAGCATGATTAGCATTGCGATGCGTTTATAATTCTGTCAATTGCCCAGCTATAACTTGTTTACCCAGCATAGTTGTTTATCGTCTTTTGGGAGAGAGACATCAGTAGTGAACATCATGGGACTCTGGTCCATATTACCACCATAGTTTACACCTCCATCATTTACTGCTTTTCTTTACTTTTTCGCTGTAATCACTATCACTATTCCCGCTTGTTTTTTGATCCTTTGCAAACTACAAGGCCGAAGAGATTGACAACCTCTCTGTACTCGTTGGGAGCAAAGTTATTTGTTGTGTGTGCAGGTCCACGTCTTCTGCTAGCGCCAGAGCAACGGACACCTACTTGTTGATCCTCGGAGTTCTCCTGGTTCGATAAACCTTACAGTCCCCGTGTAAGGGAAATCTGTTGCTGACTACATCTCCACCTTCCACTTGGGGTAACCAACAAGGGGAGAGAAGTATATCCATCAACTCTTCATTAGTGTCCCATGAATCCGACCCATAAAAATAGGCGAGAGGCCCAAGGACCCCTAAGTCCCGGACTCGCTCAACTGGGCATCCTTTTTACCAGCCTCTCTCGTCCAATGATAAGTGAATAGACACTCATCATGAGAATAATATGATTAGCATGGAATATAATGGTCGCCCCAATCGCTCCATGAGCGGTACGGACACACAAAACGGATGTTTATTTGAAGGTTTTAGAGGTGGCACGACAGCACTTAAATACAATATATAGGTCCGAATGGTGTACTCTCATGGAAGAAACTTAGCTCATGGATTTGTTGAAAATATGCCCTAGAGGCAATGATAAAATAGTTATTACTAGATTTCCTGTTTCAAGATAATCATTTATTATGCATGCTATAATTGTATTGAATGAAAACATAAATGCATGTGTGGATATATAGACAAAACAATGTCCCTAGTAAGCCTCTAGTTGACTAGCCAGTTGATCAAGGATGGTTAAGGTTTTCTGACCATATGCAAGTGTTGTCACTTGATGACCGGATCACATCATTGGGAGAATGATGTGATGGACAAGACCCAAACAACGAACGTAGCATGTGATCGTGTCATTTTGTTGCTATTATTTTTTGCGTGTCAAGTATTCATTTCTATGACCATGAGATCATGTAACTCACTGACACCAGAGGAATACCTTGTGTGTATCAAACGTTGCAACGTTACTGGGTGACTATAAATGTGCTCTATAGGTATCTCCGAAGGTGTCCGTTGAGTTAGCATGGATCAAGACTCGGATTTGTCACTCCGTGTGACGGAGAGGTATCTCGGGGCCCACTCGGTAATACAACATCACATATAAGCCTTGCAAGTAATGTGGCTAATGTGTTAGTCACGGGATCTTGTATTACGGAACGAGTAAAGAGACTTGCTGGTAAATAGATTGAAATAGGTATAGGGATACCGATGATCAAATCTCGGGCGAGTAACATACCGAAGGACAAAGGGAATGATATACGGGACTATATGAATCCTTGGCACAAAGGTTCAACCGATAAGATCTTCATAGAATATGTAGGATCCAATATGGAAATCCAGGTCCAGCTGTTGGATATTGACCGGGGAGTGTCTCAGGTCATGTCTACATAGTTCTCGAACCCGCAGGGTCTCCACACTTAAGGTTCGGTGACGTTTCAGTATAGTTGAGTTCTAGGTATTGGTGACCTAAGGTTGTTTGGAGTCCCGAATTAGATCACGGACCTGACGGGGGTTCCTGTAATGGTCTGGAAATGAAGATTGATATATAGGATTGTTCCATTTGGCCTTCGAAAAGATTTTGGGCATTACCGGGAGTGTACCGGGAGTGACGAATGGGTTCCGGGTCTTTACCGGGAGGGGGCCCACCCACTCGGGAGAGAACCCAATAGCCCAAGGGTGGCCCACCAGCCCTGAGTGGGATGGTGAGGCCAGCCTAAGTGGGCTATGTCAGGTAGAGAGAGAAAATCAAAGGAAAAAAAAGAGGGAGGTGGGAAGGAAGGAGGGGACTCCTCCTTCCCCAAACCGAATTGGAGTTGGAGTCCTCCTCCTCCTCTCTCGGTCGGCGCCATTGGGTATCTCTTGATCCTCAAGGCTAGCCCCTCCCATCCTCCTATATATACTAGAGGTTTTAGGGGTTTTGAGACACAACTTTGCCACGTGCAACCCTAAACCTCTACTTCATAGCTCTTCCTCTAGATCGGTTTTCTGCGTAGCTCGGGCGGAGCCCTGCGGGAATAGATCATCACCATCACCGGCGCGCCGTCATGCTGCCGGAGAACTCATCTACTTCCCCGTCTCTCTTGCTGGATCAAGAAGGCGGAGATCGTCATCGAGCTGTACGTGTGCTGAATGCGGAGGTGCCGTCCGTTCGGCGCTATATCGGAACGGATCGTGGGACGACGGCGATTTGAATCACGAAGTTGTACCACTACATCAACCGCGTTTCTTAACGCTTCCCGCTTAGCGATATACAAGGGTATGTGGATCCGATCTCCCTCTCGTAGATGAACATCACCATGATAGGTCTTCGTGTGCGTAGGAAAATTTTGTTTCCCATGCAATGTTCCCCAACAGTGGCATCATGAGCTAGGTTCATGCGTAGATGTAATCTCGAGTAGAACACAAAAGTTTTTGTGGGCGTTGATGTTCGATTTGCTGCCCTCCTTAGTCTTTCCTCGATTCGGCGGTATTGTTGGATTGAAGCGGCTTGGACCAACATTACTCGTACGCTTACGAGAGACCGGTTTCATCGACTAACATGCAACTTGTTGCATAAAGATGACTGGCGAGTGTCTGTTTCTTCAACTTTAGTTGAATTGGATTTGACCGAGGCGGTCCTTGGAGAGAGGTTAAATAGCAATTTTCACATCTCCGTTGTGGTTTTGCGTAAGTAATATGCGATCATACTAGATAGCCATAGCAGCCACGTAAAACATGCAACAACATATTAGAGGACGCCTAACTTGTTTTTAGAGGGTATGCATGTGATGTGATATGGCCAAAGACATAATGTGATATATTGGATGTATGAGATGATCATGTTGTAATAATTAAATATCGACTTGCACGTCGATGCTACGGCAACCGGCAGGAGCCATAGGGTTGTCTTTAAACTAACGTTTGTGTTTGCAGATGTGTTTACTATATTGCTAGGTTGTAGCTTTTGTAGTAATAGCATAGATAGCACGACAACCTCGATGGCGGCACGATGATGGAGATCATGGTGTGGCGCCGGTGACAATGAAGATCATGTCTGTGCTTTGGTGATGGAGATCAAGAAGCACAAGATCATGGCCGTATCATGTCACTTATGAATTGCATGTGATTTTAATCCTTTTATGCACCTTATCTTGCTTAGAACGACGGTAGCATTATAAGGTGATCCCTCACTAAAATTTCAAGATAAAATTATGTTCTCCCCGACTGTGCACCGTTGTGACAGCTCGTCGTTTCGAGACACCACGTGATGATCGGGTGTGATAGACTCAACGTTCACATACAATGGGTGCAAAACAGTTGCACACGCGGAACAGTTGGGTTAAACTTGACGAGCCTAGCATGTGCAGACATGGCCTCGGAACACATGAGACCGAAAGGTCGAGCATGAATCATATAATTGATATGATTAACATAGAGATGTTTACCACTGAAACTGCACTCAACTCACGTGATGATCGGACTTGACTTAGTAAATTTGGATCATGCCACACTCAAGTAACTAGAGGGATGTCTATTTGAGTGGGAGTTTATTAGTAATTTGATTAGCTAAACTCTAATTGTCTTGAACATAGTCTAAGTCCACTTTGCAATATTTTATGTTGTAGATCAATGGCTCACGCAGTAGCAACCGTGAACTTCAATACGTTCCTAGAGAAAGCTAAGCTGAAAGATGATGGTAGCAACTTTGTAGACTGGGCTCGTAATCTTAAGTTGCTACTGCAAGCTGGGAAGAAGTATTATGTCCTTAGTGCTGCGCTAGGAGATGAACCACCAGCTACGGCTGACCAAGATGTTAAGAACGCTTGGTTAACACGTAAGGAGGACTACTCAGTAGTTCAATGTGCAGTCTTGTATGGCTTAGAACCGGGACTTCAACGACACTTTGAACGTCATGGAGCATATGAGATGTTCCAGGATTTGAAGTTTATCTTTCAGAAGAATGCCCGGATCGAGAGGTATGATACCTACGATAAATTCTATCCTTGCAAAATGGAGGAGAATTTGTCTGTCAGTGAACACGTGCTCAAAATGTCTGGGTACTCAAACCGTCTAGCTGAGCTGGGAGTTGAACTTCCGCAAGAGGCTATCACTGACATAATTCTTCAATCAGTGCCACCTAGCTACAAGAGCTTTGTGTTGAACTATAACATGCAAGGGATGAACAAGTCACCCGACGAGTTATTCGCGATGCTGAAAGTCGCAGAGTCAGAACTCCGGAAAGAACATCAAGTGTTGATGGTCAATAAGATCGCTGGTTTCAAGAGAAACGGCAAAGGCAAGAAGTGTAAATCCAAGAAGAGCGGCAAAACTGTTGCCAATCCGACGAAAAAACCCAAGGATGGACCTAAGCCAGAAACAGAGTGCTATTATTGCAAGGGGATGGGTCACTGGAAGTGCAAGTGCCCCAAGTATTTGGCTGATAAGAAGGCGGCCAACGCCAAACTAGGTATATGTGATATACATGTTATTGATGTGTACCTAACCAACTCTTGTAGTAGTGCTTGGGTATTTGATACCGGTTTTGTTGCTCATATTTGCAACTCGAAGCAAGAATTGTGGAATAGACGAAGGCTCGCGAAGGATGAAGTGGCGATGCGCGTGGGAAATGGTTCCAAGGTTGATGCAATCGTCGTCGGTACAGTCTCACTTCAGTTACCATCAGGATTAGTTATGAACTTAAATAATTGTTATTTAGTGCTTGCGTTAAGCATGAACATTATATCTGGATCTTGTTTATTGCAAGATGGTTACTCATTTAAGTGAGAGAATAATGGTTGTTCTATTTTTATGAGTAATATCTTTTATGGTCATGCACTCAATGTGAGGGGTTTGTTCATATTGAATCTTGATTGTGATGACACACATATACATAACATTGAGACCAAAAGATGTAGAGTTAACAATGATAGCGCCACCTTTTTGTGGCATTGCCGCTTAGGTCATATTGGTGTAAAGCGCATGAAGAAACTCCATGCTTATGGGCTTTTGGAGTCACTTGATTCCGAATCACTTGACACGTGTGAACCATGCCTCATGGGAAAGATGACTAAGACTCCGTTCTCCGGAACAATGGAGCATGCAAGTGACTTGTTGGAGATCATACATACTGATGTGTGTGGTCCAATGAGTGTGGAGGCACGCGGCGGATATCATTATTTTTTCACCTTAACCGATGATTTGAGTAGCTATGGATATATCTACTTGATGAAGCACAAGTCTCAAATGTTTGAAAAGTTCAAGCAATTTCAGAGTGAAGTTGAAAATCATCGTAACACGAAGATCAAGTTCCTATGATCTGATCAGGGGGCGAATATCTGAGTTTCGAGTTTGTTGCTCACTTAAGACAATGTGGAATCGTTTCACAGTTGACACCGCCTGGAACACCACAGCGTAATGGTGTGTCCGAACGTCGTAATCGTACTTTGTTAGATATGGTGTGATCTATGATGTCTCTTACCGATTTGTCGTTATCGTTTTGGGGTTATGCATTAGAGACAGCTGCATTCACTTTAAACAGGGCACCATCAAAATCCGTTGAGACGACGCCATATGAGCTATGGCATGGCAAGAGGCCACAGTTGTCATTTCTTAAAGTTTGGGGATGTGATGCTTATGTCAAAAAGCTTCAGCCTGAAAAGCTGGAACCCAAAGCGGAAAAGTGTGTCTTCATAGGTTACCCAAAAGAGACAATTGGGTACACCTTCTATCTCAGATCCGAGGGCAAAGTGTTTGTTGCTAAGAACGGAGATTTTCTTGAGAAGGAGTTTCTCACAAAAGAATTGAGTGGGAGGAAGATAGAACTTGATGAGGTTGTGGAACCTCTGCTCCAAAAGGATGGTGGCGCAGGGCACAGAGAAATCTCTGTCGAGGCAACACCAGTTGAGGAGGAAGCTAATGATGATGATCATGAAGCTTCGGATCAAGTTACTATCGGACCTCGCAGGTCGACAAGATCACGTAGTGCTCCTGAGTGGTACGGGAATCATGTTTTATCGATCATGTTGTTAGACAACAATGAGCCTACGAATTATGAAGAAGCAATGGTGGGCCCGGATTCCAACAAATGTCTATTGGCCATGAAGTCTGAGATATTATCTATGTATGAAAACAAAGTATGGACTTTGGAAGTATTACCTGAAGGTCGTAAGGCTATTCAATAACTGTGTTCTGTCACAACACTGGTGCCATTTCTCTAGCAAAGGAACCAAGGTTTCACAAGAAGACCAGACACATCAAACGACGCTTCAACCTCATCTGCAACTATGTCGAAGGAGAGGATGTAAATATTTGCAAAGTGCACACGGATCTGAATGTTGCAGATCCGCTGACTAAACCTCTACCATGACCGAATCATGATCAACACCAGAACTATATGGGTGTTAGATTCATTCCAATGTAAATTGCATAGCGATGTGAGACTAGATTATTGACTCTAGTGCAAGTGGGAGACTATTGGAAATATGCCCTAGAGGCAATGATGAAATAGTTATTATTATATTTCCTGTTTCAAGATAATCGTGTATTATCCATGCTATAATTGTATTCAATGAAAACATAAATGCATGTGTGGATATATAGACAAAACAATGTCCCTAGTAAGCCTCTAGTTGACTAGCCAGTTGATCAAGGATGGTTAAGGTTTTCTGACCATATGCAAGTGTTGTGAGTTGATGACTGGATCACATCATTGGGAGAATGATGTGATGGACAACACCAAACTATGAACGTAGCATGTGATCGTGTCATTTTGTTGCTATTGTTTTCTACGTGTCAATTATTCATTTCTGACCACGAGGTCATGTAACTCACTGACACCGGAGAAATACCTTGTGTGTATCAAATGTTGCAATGTTAGTGGGTGACTACAAAGGTGCTCTACAGGTATCTCTGAAGGTGTCCGTTGAGTTAGCATGGATCAAGACTCGGATTTGTCACTCCGTGTGACGGAGAGGTATCTCGGGGCCCACTCGGTAATTCAACATCACATATAAACCTTGCTAGAAATGTGGCTAATGTGTTAGTCATGATATCTTGTATTACGGAACGAGTAAAGATACTTGTCGGTAACGAGATTGAAATAGGTATAGGGATACCGACGATCAAACCTCGGGCGAGTAACATACCGAAGGACAAAGGGAATGATATACGGGATTATATGAATCCTTGGCACAGAGGTTCAACCGATAAGATCTTCGTAGAATATGTAGGATCCAATATGGACATCCAAGTCCCGCTGTTGGATATTGACCGGGGAGTATCTCAAGTCATGTCTACATAGTTCTCGAACCCGCAGGGTCTACACACTTAAGGTTCGGTGACGTTTCGGTATGGTTGAGTTATAGGTATTGGTGACCGAAGGTTGTTCGGAGTCCCGGATGAGATCACGGACCTAACGAGGGTTTCTGGAATGGTCCGGAAACGAAGATTGATATATAAGATTGTTTCATTTGGCCTCTGGAATGATTTCGGGCATTACCGGGAGTGACGAATGGGTTCCGGGTGTTTACCGGGAGGGGCCCACCCACCCGGGAGAGAACCCAATAGCCCAAGGGTGGTGCACCAGCCCTTAGTGGGCTGGTGAGTCCAGCTCAAGTGGGCTATGTCGGCTAAAGGGAAAAAAACAAAGGAAAAAAAAGAGGGAGGTGGGAAGGAATGAGGGGACTCCTCCTTCCCCAAACCGAATTGGAGTTAGAGTCCTCCTCCTCCTCTCTCGGCCAGCGCCCTTGGGGCTCTTTTGAGCCTCATGGCTAGCCCCTCCCCTCCTCCTATATATACTAGAGGTTTTAGGGTTTTTGAGACACAACTTTGCCACGTGCAACCCTAAACCTCTACTTCGTAGTTCTTCCTCTAGATCGGTTTTTTGCGGAGCTCGGACGGAGCCTTGCAGGAATAGATCATCACCATCACCGGCGCGCCGTCACGCTGCCGGAGAACTCATCTACTTCCCCGTCTCTCTTGTTGGATCAAGAAGGCGGAGATCGTCATCGAGTTGTAGGTGTGCTGAACGCGGAGGTGCCGTCCGTTCGGCGCTAGATTGGAACGAATCGTGGGACGACGGTGATTTGAATCATGAAGTTGTACCACTACATCAACCGCGTTTCTTCACGCTTCCCGCTTAGCGATCTACAAGGGTATGTGGATCCGATCTCCCTCTCGTAGATGAACATCACCATGATAGGTCTTCATGTGCGTAGGAAAATTTTCTTTCCCATGCAACGTTCCCCCACAGGATTTGGATGTACAAGTAGTTTCTCTACTTAGTACGAAGTTTTGGCTAGCAAAGGATTCTAAACAAGCACCTCATGTTGGAGGGTCCGAAACAATATAATTTCTATGCAAATATACCCAAACATAACCATTACGTTGTTTCCTTGTCCAACTTCAACAATTTGATCAACGTTGAAAATAATTAATGGGTTCTCGCAAGAATAAAAGATGTCCAAGATAATATATTCGCATGTGAGAGTTTTCTTTCTTACAATAATCATTCAAGAATTGCATGTACGACCAATATTGTGATTGTCAAACTTCAATAGATTTTACTTTTTAAACCAAATGTATGATATTTCATTGATTCACAAAATACTCTTAGGATATAAGTGAAGCACAAGAGTGAACATGAAACTACTCTCAAAAAGATATGAGTGAAGATCAATGAGTAGTCAAACAATTAAGTAGATATGTGAGTACTATATCTTAATAAAGATTTTCAGTTCTCATAATTATATTCAAACATCAAACTAAATAAAAGTGTACTCCAAGAATAGCAAATATCATGTGGACAAATAAAAACTTAGGCTCAACATAGACTAACCGATATTTGTTGACGAAGACAGGTGGGATGTGTAGCATCCCCAAGCTTAGATGCTTGAGACTTCTTGTAATATTTACCTGGGTTGCCTTGGGAATCCCCAAGCTTGAGCTTTTGTATCTCGTTCAATCCTCTCATATCCCGGTTTCACCTAAGTCTCAAAAACTTCATCCACACAAAACTTGAAAAGAACTCATGGGATAGGTTAGTACACTTCATGTACTACCAAGATAAGTTTCATAATAATTTTCAAACATTAGGTATTGTATACTATCATTTCCACAATTTATATCTACCAATATAAGCCATGAAAACTCTAGGATACGTAGATAACAAAACGATAAAAGCAATTTGTCCAAACAGAATAGTCTATAGTAACTAATTTAAAAAGTATACTTCTTTAACTCCAAAAATTCTGAAAATTTAGGAAATCCTAAAGAATTTGTATGAAAGTACAGAATAAAAGTTTCAAAAAGTTTCCACGTACCAGTAAAATCTCATAATTCAAATACTACAGCAAAAGTTTTATTTTTGTACAGCACACATCACACATGCAATTCAAGTATTCTAAAGGGCAATTCTTACTACTTTATATTGAAAAACATGAATATAAATAACATTAAGAAAATATTAACAAAATAAATTATTCTTCAATAAAAACACATATCATGTGATGAATAAAAATATAGCTCCAAGTAAGATATACCAATAGAGTTGAAGACGAAAGAGGGGATGCCTTTCGGGGCATCCCCAAGCTTAGACGCTTGAGTCTTCCTTGGATGCTATCTTGCGGTTCCTTGGGAATCCCCAAGCTTAGTTTTTTTATGATATTTATTATCCATATAGGTATATGACCCAAAATTTGAAAACTTCAATCACACAAAACTTAACGGAACTTCGTGAGATGGGTTAGTGTAATAAAGATAGATCATTCACTTGGGTGCTGCCAAGACAAGATTAGTAATTGATATCAAATAATACCTATTGTATTCTATAATTCCCATAATTTATCTAACTAAATATAAGTATGCAAACATTAGAACAAGCAAATTATCCATGCAAAATAGAACCTATGAAAAACAAAACATATTGTAAAAAATCTGAACTTAAGCCATACTTACCTATCTCCGAAAATTAGGAAAAAATAGAAAACCCCAGATAATTTGCATAGAAAAACTATGTAAAAATTTCATAATTTTTGGACGCTTCAATAAAATCACATAATTCATATACTGGACAAAAAAGTTTCTATTTTTGCATAGAATCAAATCAACTAGTATCCACACTATCCCAAAGGCTTTACTTGGCACTTTATTGAAACAAAAGCTATAAAACATGATTACTACAGTAGCTTAATCATGTGTGCACACAAAAAGAGAAAGTAAAAGTGTTGGGTTGTCTCCCAAGATCCGCTTTTCTTTAATGCCTTTTAGCTAGGTATGATGATTTCAATGATGCTCACGTAAGAGTAGTAATTGAAACATGCAAGAGGGCATCGTGAAGCACATTGCAAGCATATTTAAGTCTAAACCACTTCCTAAGCATAGGTATTTTTCAAGCAAAAAATTTATTTGAGCAAGAATCAACTTGCATAGAAAGTCAAAACAAGCATAACTTCAAAACTTTGAACACATAGAGAGGAAACTTAATATTATTGAAACATAAGAATATATTCCCCTCTCATAATAATTTTCACTTGCATCATGAAGGAACTAAACAATATAACCATCACATAAAACATTCCTTTCATGATCCACAAGCATCAAATTTGCATTACTCTCCACATAGGCAATTTTCTTCTCATTCATAGTAGTGGGAGCAAACTTAACAAAATAAATATCATGAGACACTTGATTCACATAACCACATTGAATATTAAAATTGTGATGATAAGTTTCAAGGTCACTATCACTCTTTATAGCATACATGTCATCACCATAATCATCACAAATAGGGGGCATGTTGTTATCATAATAAATGTGCTCATCAAAACATAGGGGACTAAAAATATCATCTTCATCACACATAACATCCCCAAGCTTGTGGCTTTCCATATCATTAGCATCATGGATATTCATAGAATTTATAATAACAACATTTCCATCATGCTCATCATTCAAGGATTTAACGACAAACATTTTATTAAATCTTTCTTCTAACACTTTGACACAATTTTCCGATCCATCATTTTCACAAAAAATAGTATAAAGGTGAAGTAATTGAGGGAACCTAAACTCCATTTTTTTATAAATCAAACTAGTGATAAACAAGAAACTAAAAGATTAAATTGCAAGATTTAAATATATACCTTCAAGCTCTCACCTCCTCATCAATGGCGCCAGAAAAGAACTTGATGTGTACTACACAACTTTATTCTTGTAGACGTTGTTGGGCCTCCAAGTGAAGAGTTTTGTAGGACAGCGGATAATTTCCCTCAAGTGGGTGACCTAAGGTTTATTAATCCGTGGGAGGTGTAGATGAAGATGGTCTCTCTCAAACAACACTGCAATCAAATACAAGAAATCTCTTGTGTCCCTAACACATCCAATACAATGTCAAATTGTGTGCACTAGTTCGGCGAAGAGATGGTGATACAAGTGTAGTGTGGAAAGTAGAAATAGGTTTTTGCAATTTTAAAATAGAAAAATAGCAAGGTAATAGGTAGTAAAAGTGAGCATAAATGGTATTGAAATTCTTGGAAATAAGGCATAGGGTTCATACTTTCACTAGTGCAATTTCTCAATAGTGCTAACATAATAGAATCAAATGATCATTCCTCAACGTGTGACAAAGAATCACTCCAAAGTTCATATCTAGCAGAGAACATAAGATGAAATTGTTGTAGGTAGCAGAACCTCCTCAAAGATATTCTTTTCGGACAATCTATTCAGCTATTCCTATAAGTTTCACAAACAACCGTACAGTTCTTACTAGAATAACACCTATGACACACCTCAACCAACCCAAGTGTCACCTACATACTCCAATGTCACCTCAAGTATCTGTGGGTTAATTATTAGACATGCATCAAACGATTTCAGATTCATCATACTCAATGCAACACAAAGAATTTCAAAGCATACCTAAAGATTTCTATCGGAGAAAGTGGGACAATGACGTGTATCAACCCATATGCATAGATCACCCCATTGTCAACACGGGAATCCGCAAGTTGAGCACCAAAACATATATCAAGTGGATCAATAGACACCCCATTGTCACCACGGGTACCCACATGCAAGACATACATCAATTGATCTCAAATCCAATAATCAATTCAACATAACAAAATCTCAAAGGTAAAGATTCAATTCATCACATCAAGATAACAAGGGACAAACATCATATGATCCAACTATATTAGCAAATCCCATGATACATCAAGATCGTGACATCTCAAGAACATGAGCGAGAGAAAGATCAAACACATAGCTACTGGTACATACCCTCACCCCAAGGGTGAACTACTCCCTCCTCATCATGGACACTTCTAGGATGATGAAGATGGCCTCCGATGATGATTGACCCTCTAGTAGGGTGTCGGAATAGGGCTCCGGATGATATTTCTTTGGTATAGAGGCTTGCGGCGATGAAGCGGACGTTCTAGGTTAAGTTCTGTGGGTTTCCCAATATATAGGATTTTTTAGCGTTGGAATCATGTCAACCTAAGTCATGAGGTGGTCCCAAACCATCAGGGCGCACCTAGGGGGTGGGCGCGCCATGTTGGCTTGGCACCAATAGGTGCCCCCTACGGTGGGTTTTTTCGGTATTTCTTATTTGATCTAGAAAAATTATCAAAAAAATTCAGGCGATTCCGAAAACTTTTATTTTCTGCACAAAAACAACACCACAGTAATTCTGCTAAAAAATGCGTCAACCCGAATTAGTTCAAAACAAAGCATATAAAGTGCAGCGAAACCAAATAAAAGGATTGTAAACGTAGGTAAATATGGCATGAATACTTCATAAATTATTGATACGTTGGAGATGTATCACTCACACATAGGCATGGTGGCATCAAGGATGATGAAGATCGCTCTTGTGATGGATTTACCCTCTGGCGGATTACCGAAACATGCCTAAATATTGAATCTTCATGGAATAGAGAGACAACAACAGTGAAAAAATCTTGATAAATATGGCGATGATTTTTGGCGGCATATAAAAGCACGAGTGCTAGGAGGCGGTGGAACAAAGCAACCTCAGCCCCACGTGGCCCCACCTCACGGGATATGTGTAGCCCGCATGGGCACACAACATGGTGGCCCGAGAGCTCCCCTCTAGGGGCCTTGTTATTGGTTGGCTTTAGCCTCTTCTAAAAATTCCTGATACATTTTTATTTTATTTTATTAGTCCCAAAAAATCCTCCTTGAAAAGTCGAAAGACAACAACCGAGGCACTCGATTAATAGGTTTAGTTCAAAAAACATTGGTGCTAACACTATGCAATTATGATATTAATATAGGATGAAGAAAGCAAAGATTATAGATATGTTTGAGACGCATCAGTATGCGATGAAACTGTCTCCATAGCTGGAGATACAGTATATGGAGTCAGGACCAAGTGTGCCCTCGATGTCCTAAACCCATGACCGGGGGTGCATACCCTCATGGACTGTGCAAAGTTTTCAATGATGCAAAATTAGGGTGAAGACCAAGAGGTCCAACCCCGAGTTGAACTTCCCCTCGGTCCATTGGTCAGTCCACAAGAGGGAAGAGCTACCACCCCTAGCCACCATGAAGTAGATGCAAGTAAGATGCCCTAGATCTTGCTTCACATGGGAGATGCAGACGCTGAAAAGGGTGGGACTGATGTGCCTTCTGAATGCCTGAGCGTTGGAGATCTCCAATACCGAGAAGGCTCAACGAGGTTGGGCGACACATAGCCTGTCACTCGAGGAGGCATTGCCCACCACACGCGACCCTGCGTCCGAGCCAAAGGAAGCATTGGATGACACGATTAACCAAGTTCATGATCACTTTGTTGAAGGCGATGACGATGTTGTCGCCGCGAGAGGGCATCGAAGTCCTCCAAGTGGAGATATTCTCAAGCTTGTGAACAAGTGATAAGAGTGTCAAAGCGGGCACCTTCTGGATAGAGGGTCATATAACAAGGTATTGCACCGCAGGGGGTGGTAATACATCTCCTCTGCGATGACCGAAAGGTGCTCGTCGGAGCACTCAATAGGATTGGCGGAGCAATTGAAGAAGTTGGTGTCGAGGTCCGAGGGCCCATCAAAGACATGGAGAAGCTACTCAAAATTCCAATTCAAGATAGCTAAAAGACATATATGATGAATATAGTTCACATGATTTTTGTGTTTAGAATTTAGTTTTCAATGGGATAAACTACGGGAAGTAAACCTATATCTTATACTTGATTTTTTTAGCCGCAAATTGTAGAATAATAGTTATACAGTGAATTTTCATTAATATAAAAGTATGTTACATGGAGGAAGAAAGAACGAGAAAAGGAAAGAGAAACCAGAGAGGCGGAACCCAATCAACTAATTCTTGATCTAGGTATAAAATCCATACTTCACAGGTTAGGACATCTCAAAAGAGGACCCACAAACCTCCACTATATGCCCGGACCATAGTGTCCAGACCACTTTTGCCATATAACGGGAACCTGTAAATGTTTGCTCAAAAGTCCAGACGTACTGATTCTGGTATCCAAGAGACAAACGTCGGGAGGTTTTTCCAGAGTCTAGACATGCACTTGACCAATCACATGCATGGTGCCTCTCTTATCTCTGTCCTCCCAACCACACATGCATGGTACCCTCTCCTCCCTCTCCTCCCAACCGGACACTAAACCATAAATATCCCACTACATGCATGGTGTGCACCTACTTTTTGTCCTTCCAATAGGATACTTTGTGATTAGCATTTGATGGCTCTCTCCCGCATCATGTCCGTGGACCACGCCCCGACGTAAAAACGGCCATATACTGCAAACATTTGTTGGTCAGCTTTGGAGATGCCCCAATTATCTATCCAACAAGAAAATAGTGATGAATACTTGTCCTGTATTCTGAATTGGAATAACCTAAGGTCATATTTAAAGTAAAATCTCCAGGTCTAAATTGATGGTGGAATGGTTCTGAATACCTGGCCATTTCTTTGGATGCTTATATTATAGTATCCTAGCATAGTTATCTTTAGAGCAAATGGCCCAAGCAGTTCTTCCATGGCAAATTTTGTGTCTTCGTTGACTGAGGTGCCTCTCTTTTTTCTAGGGATCAAGGTTTTCCAGCAATCTTAGGCAAAGTTGGAATCTCGAAGCAAATGTTAGTTGAGGAGATATTGTCCACCACATGCGACCTTGCCTCCGAGCCAAAGGAAGTTGTGAATGACACGATTTACCAAGTTCATGATCACTTTGTTGAAGGCGATAAAAGCGTTGCCACCGCGAGAGAGCATCAAAGCCCGCCTATTGGAGAGCTTCTCAAGCCTATGAAGAAGTGATAAGAGTGTGGAAGTGGGAACCTTCTCGATAGAGAGCGGTAGAACAAGGTATTGCACTGCATGGGGCGGTAATACATCTCCTCCGCGATGACAAAAAAGTGCTCGTCGGAGCATTGGATAGCCTTGGTTGAGCACTTGAAGAAGTTAGCATGGAGGTCTGAGGCCCTACCAAAGACATGGAGAAGCTACTCAAAATTGCAATTCGAGATAGTTAAAAGACATATGTGATGAATATAGTTCACATGATTTTTGTGTATAGAATTTGGTTTTTGATGGGATAAATTGCGGGAAGTAAACCTATATCTTATAGTTGATTTTTTTAGCCGCAAACTATAGAATAATAGTTCTATGGTAATTTTCATTAATATAAAATTGTGTTACATGGGAGAAGAAAAAATAAGAAAAGAGAACGCGGAACCCAAACAAGCAATTCTTTCTCTAGGTATAAAAACCAGACTTTAGCGGATATTCAATTTGGCTCTAGGGAGCACATGCCCCTGGAGTCAAAAATGGATTTTACAAATATAAAAAAATGAAAATATAGATGTGTTTGTTGTCACACCCAAATGGTACATGCAAATTTTCAAGTGAAAACTTAAGCATTTTGAGTGTGCACAAAAAATCAAGTCGAACGCCAAATGTTACACTTTTTTTCACCCATGAAGCACCGCTATCCCATATGTCATGAAAATTGGCAAGCACACTTGACATACTAATATGAACATCTACAAAAAAACAGAATTTTTCAATTTTATTTATTATTTATTCTGATTTTACTGTTCATTAGGGCTCCGAGAGCCAAAAAAATGGTGTCCTTACTTCTGAGATTATTATCTATCCAACAAGCAAATTGTGCTGAATACTTGTCCTTTATTTTGAATTGGAGCAACCTAAGGTTAGCTTTGAAGTAAAATCTCTAGCTATGAATTAATGGTGGAATGGTTCTGAATACCTTGTCATTTCTTTGGATGCATATATTCCGGTCCCCTAGCACACTTATCTCCGGAGCAAAATGGCCCATAGATATTCCATAACAAATTTTGTGTCTTCTTAAACTGAGGTGCCTCTTTTCGTCTCTAGGGATCAAGGTTCTCCAGAAGTGTGAGGGAAAGGTGATCTTTTCTTGAAAAGGGTACCACCCATCGCCCCCACGCCGCTCCTGCAAGCGTATGGGGGAAACCCTAGCGCGCCTCCTCGCCCCCTTCTTCGGTCGTTCTCCCCTATTGTCTCCTAGCGGCTCCGCAGGGCAAAGCTCCGACGGCATTGGCGGTGGCGGGGCCTTCTCTTCCTCTCCGCTCAGGGGCCCTCGCTGGCACGGGATAGCAGCCCGAGGGAGGCGCCGGGCTACCGTGAGGCTCGGCGGCGTGACGTCGGATGCACGGGTTTGTGCAGCGTCGGTCTTCAATGACGTTGCGCCATCCTCTGGCCCGACGGGGTGCGACAACTGGAGGGTCTTCCTAGTCTCGCAGTGGTGGGCAGGCGTCCGGCCAGATCTGGTGTGAGGCACGCCATGTGGTGCAGGGTCTGGTGTGCAGGGGCGAGGGGCGCGTTAGTCCTGGTTCAGCGGCGTCGGCAGGATGACGTGTGCCTATCATGGTTGCCCAGATCCGATCGGGTTTCTGGGGTCCTCGTGGTGGAGGACAGCGCTGACGGTTGGGCTGTTGTTGCTTAAGTGACAGTGGCCATCGTATAGCTGTGGCAAAATTCATTATTTTGACATGAATGTTAAACCGGATCTGACCTCGGTGGGGAAAAAAATCCAGATCTGACCCTTTTGCTACCGTCGGACCCCTTGGCGGTAGGGTATAACAACCTACCGCCGAGGTCCCTGACGGTAGGGTTGCACGCCTACCGTAAAAAGAATTATAAGTTGGAGACAGAATGCGCGTGCGTACCTACCGTCGGACCCCCTTGGCGGTAGGGTTACACATGCTACCGCCAACCCCTCCGGCGGTAGGCTATTTTCCTACCGCCATAGACCTTGGTGGTAGGTTGTCATACCATACCGCCAAAGGGTCCATCGGTAACAAAAGGGTCAGATACGAAAAAAAATCCCCACCGGGTCAGAGCCGGCTTAACGTTCATAAAAGGGCCAAAACAGTGATTTTGGCCTATAGGTGTGCGACTGCGGGGGATGCGGGCTTGCATGTGGCCGGCATGGTGGTGCTGACTATTGGGCCTCTGCTGCTGGCGTAGGGACGTGAATGTGACCCCTCTTCTCATGGTATAGGTGGATGTCTCGTGGGGAGGGCCTGATGTCGGACGATCGGCACCGATGGCTCATGTGGCGTTGATGGCTTTATATGTGGGGCTCATGCTCGAGTGGACTGGCTGGACCCGGGGCGGGTCGGAGCTCGTGCTCCGGGTAGGTGGGGTTAGGCATGGTCGAGAGGTGCCCGCGGGCGAGGAGGTTCTTCTCCTCGCGGTGCGGAGGAAGTTAGCGGTGGTCGGGATTCCATTTCACGCTCGGCTAACTCGGCTTCGTGGCAACGGGTTTGACATTGAGCGAGGCCGTTCGGCGACGGTCGTCGGAAGTCTCGGGGTCCCATCCCCCTTGGTCCACCAGGACTTGCTGGGGATGCAGGCATCGACGCCTCCTACTATGGAGGTGTCGGCCCAGGCTCCAGGCTGATGACGTGCTAGGAGTAAAAGGAGACCCCTTTCGCTCTTTCTACCGTGTTTGGGATGTTGGGTTGGGGATATTGGCGGTTTCTCGGATATGGATGCTGGAGCAAGGGCTTCGGATTGTGATCCACATGGGTGGCTCTCCAGTGGGCTCCATGGTGGTGATGGTTGCTATCACTCTTGGCCATGTGGGCGGCAAGAGGGGTAGCAGTGTGTTGCTCTAGCGATTGTTCTCTATGACAACACCCGACCCTAACCTAGGGAGCTGGTCTCCTAGCACTTTTCTTGAAGACCTCATGGTGGCACGATGGAGTTACCGAGTGAAAACTCTGTGCTTTGGCGTCGACGGCGACGATGCTCAAGGTCATCGCTTTCTTCCTGAAGACATCGTCGACGGTGATCCTTTTCGTATCAGGGTTTGGGTGAAGACCCTTGTCCATCTGGAATCGGCAGTGGTGATGCTTTGCGCCGTTTTCCCTCCTCGGAGCGTTGTCATGGAACTTAGGTGTGTTAGGACGTAGCGCGGCGGTGTACTTAGTTCTTCCTGTGTTATTGTCTGGTATTGTTCGTGCTCCGGTTATCCCGGGGTTGACATTGCATGGGGGCGCCTCGTCATCTTGTACCGTTCGATCGTGTACTTTGTTGGTTGTTGCTTTATATATAAAGCGGGGCGAAAGCCTATGTCGAGGTTCTTCAGGAATCTTAGGCAAAGATAAAATCAAATGTTCCGCAACCCGTCATCGCCCGCCTTTGCCTACGATACGGATGCCTACATGCTCGTCGGACCCCGACGTCGTCGCCAGCACCTCCTCGCGCGCTTCCTCATCAGCCCCTGCCAACTTCTTCGACGATGCACACAAGTTGTTCGACGGTTTGCCTGCAAGGTACAAATAGACTCCGCCAATGACTTATTTTTTCACAATTTCATTTGCGACTCGGATATTCTTCATCCGACGATGAGGAATTGGTGGCCGATGTGTTGGTTCTGCAAGGCTCTGGTAACAGTGTTTGGACCTGAGTAATTGAGGAAGCCAAATGTTGTGGATACTGCCCAGTTGTTGGCGATGAATGCGAGCAGGGGCTTTCTGGGAATGCTTGGTAGCATAGATTGTATGCGTTGACAATGGAAGAACTGTCGTTTCTGCTTGGCAGGGACAGTATATGGGTCATGTCAAGTCTTGCACGGTCATACTCAAGGTTGTGGCATCACAGGATCTTCAGATCTCACAATGCTATCAACGTGCTTCAACGATCTTTGGTGTTTGGAAGACTTTCGGAAGGCAACAGGCCGAAGGTCAATGTTGAGATCAACAACCACATGTACAAAAATGGATACTACCTAGTCGATGGTATCTATAATCAATGGATTACTCTTGTGAAGACAATCACCGGCCTTGCAGAAGAGAAAAGAAATCTTGTCTAAGGGAATCTTGCCATACTTTTTGTGTCTATAACATGTAGGGTTTAGTACTCATTAAAAAATGCTTGCTTTAGGTGTGGCTAGAACCAAACACACACCTAACTTGATCAAACTTGCCTAAGGTAAGTTATGATAAAATGTGACAAGGTGTGGCTAGGAACCAAACAGCCCCTAAGTCCGTGAAGCAGACCCTGGAAGGCAGAAGAGAAGGAAGCAACAGAGAAGCAAGCGCCTTGTACCGGCCGGCTGGGAAGGTGACTGTTTTCTCTCACTCATTTGGCAGCTAGCAACCGCTCTGAAAACGACCGCGTCGCCTCAAAACCTGCCACCGGTAGCAAGCGGCAAGCAGCATCAGATTCAGAAGAGATGTGAAACTTGAAAGAGAAAACGACACCACCTCCCGGCACTGGATTCGGGGGTGAAAAAACCCCGGCTAATGTGAATGAAACAAGGTGCTACGTTATTATTAATCAACCTACGTATACAGCACGTACGTACGTAGCGAGGAGGGCAAGAGAGGGAGGGACCCAGAAGCTTCCCATACGAGCTAGTGGGAGAGTATCTCCACTCCAACCATCTCCCGGCAAAGCACCCAGCCAGGGAGAGGGAGGGAAATTAATTAATAATTAGTTAAAGCAGCTTCGGTCGAAAGAGGCCCGCGAGTCGACTGCGATCGCCCGTTGCTTGACGCGCACACTAGCCAGCCAGAGCAAACACACGTCAAATCCCACCCAGCTCCCAGCGTATACGCGGCAGCGCAACCGCATTGTGTGACCGTCAGCCTCACCCAGTCAGTCACGCGCCGACATGCGAAATCAACGAACAGCTGGGAAAAAAGGCCTCTTATTTTCCTCTTGGAAGTTGAAACGATTCTTCCTCTTTTATCTTTGAGTTTTCTGGCTGGTGTCCAGACTGCAAAAGTAGCTGTACAAAAAACCAAACCAAAGCGCGTGGAACGGCCGGCTGGGATATGGTCCGAGCAGAAGAGTTCGATCCAGTCCATTCTCCGAACACAGCTGTAGTACTACTACCTGCGAACGGCGTGTGTGGAGCTGACCTTGTGGGGCGAGATCCCGTTCCAGTTTCAACGAGTTGACCTTGAAAAAAAATACTACTTTTATTTACATGCCACGCCAACAGCAAGAATGGCTATCTTTCTTGTTCTCTTCCCTTTGTTTGTTTGGGTGGAAACGGAAATGGTCTGCCCACCCTACAATACAGGCTACAGCTAGTATGGATGGAATCCAGGGCAGCTTCTCCCTCTCCCTCTCCCTCTCCTCCTTGGTGGAGTGGCCCTCTTCTCTTCATAGTCATACATATTCATTCATATTGCCTTTCTAAACAGCACAAATTTCATATTGCCATTCTCAACAACAAATGATTCATACTATTGCCTGGTCCACTGTATCATATTGCCAGCCTGATTAACGTAGGTTGCTGTGTGATGAAATCATCGTACGCATCGGGTGTTTTACCGGTCAAATTACCACTATCAATCAAAATACTACTGGTATGTATGTATGTATGTATGTATGTATGTATGTATGTATGCGTCGGTATCTTTGACAGCGTGCATACACAGAGTGGGTAGAGGAGGGCTTAGCAATTCCGCATGGGTTTTTCTTTTTTATTTTTGGCTCATGTTTTCCTTCCTTTGTTGGTGAGCTACCGGAGACTTCACCAAATTATTTGTACCACTCGCAACAGTTGTTCACCTCATCAAGTTATCTGCCAACAGCAACTGTCCTTGAAATGGTCTTTAAATTTCGACGTAAGCCACAAGAAAAAATACCTAGCCTTTGCTTTGCTTTGCTTAGTACTACTCCTATATGCATGTTCATATTCACGTCATCATGTGGACGCTCAAGTATGTTTGTACAACAACTACTTGCACAGAATGAAATGAGAGATACTAAATCAGCAAGGGACATTATTGTGTATAGATAGTACAAGACGGTAGAGAATCAAATCATGGTACGACTTATAGTTGCATCCATGTACTCCATTTTTATTATATATGTGTATGTATGTACTATCAACAGATGTCTGTTGAGCTTTTAAGTATACCTCTACCTACAACCTAAAAGTACAATCCCTCCACTAACTACAATTTTCCCTAAATCTACACACTCCGTGATTTCATTTCATCTTCTCCACAGAACACAACGTTAAATTAACCGCCACAATTTACAGCAAACCCATTCATCCATCCATCTCTTTGCAAAATGATGAGGACTTGCATTGATTTCTCTATGTATTTTTTCACCCTGTAAATTTTTATGGACAAGAACTAATCCACCCATCCTACACAGACACCGTAAAAGAAGAAGAAAGTAAAAAAATCAAATCTTTACATGGTTGAGTAGGACCTGGCATGCCCGACTGCGGCGACCCGGCCGGACCCGAAGCTGAACTCGCGCGTGTGGAACGGGCTCCGGTCCTCCGACTCCGACCTCGACCTCGACCGCGACATGTCGGAGCCGCCGTTCCGGGAGCTGCTGTTCCGCCCGCCGCTCGCCGACCGGACCACGCACTCCTCGCAGAGCGTCACGGCCCACTCCAGCTCCGCCACCACCTCCGACATCACCGGCCGCCCGCGCCCGCGCGGCCGGACGCACTCCGCGCCGATCTTGGCCACGCGCGCCACCGCCTCCACCTCGTGCCCCCGCGGCTCCGGCACCCGGCCGTCGAGGATCTTGGCGATGTTCCCGGCCTCCACGGCCGGCACCGCGAACTCGATCACGTTCCTCGGCGACCCGCTCCCTTCCTGGCTCTGGTCCCGGTGGATCGCCTTCCTTCCGGTCACCAGCTCCAGCAGCACCACGCCGAAGCTGTACACGTCGCTCCGCTCCGTCAGCTCCTGTAGACGGTAGTACTCCGGGTCCATGTACCCCACCGTCCCCGCCGTCCCCGACGTCGTCGTCGGGCTCGTCGACGCCGAGGCGCCGCTCACGAGGGACAGGCCGAAGTCCGACACCTTGGCCGTCCAGTCATCGTCGAGCAGGATGTTGGACGGCTTGATGTCGCGGTGGATGATGGGCGGCACGGCGTAGCAATGCAGGTACTCGACGCCGCGGGCGGCGTCCAGCGCCACCCGGAGCCGCGCCTCCCATGACGAGAAGAGCGGGGAGTGGCCGGAGCCGGCGTCCTCGCCGTGGAGGTGGTCGTGGAGCGCGCCGTGCGGCATGAACTCGAACACCAGGATGCGCTCGCCGCGCTCCTCGCAGAAGCCCAGGAGGGACACCAGGTTGCGGTGGTTCACGCGGGACAGCAGCCTCAGCTCCGACCGGAACGCCCGCTCCGCGTCGAACCGCCGCCGCCGCCTCGCGCCCGTGGACGCGCGCTCGGCGCGCTTGATGGCGACCTCCCGCCCGTCGGGGAGCTTGGCGCGGTACACGGACCCGAAGCTGCCGCTCCCGATCTTGGCCTCCTCCGCGAACCCGTTGGTCAGCCGCGAGAGATCCTTGAGCGTGAACTCCTCGCACCCGAGCGGTCGCGCAGGCTGCAACCCCGAGCGCTCCGGCGCCGGCATGACCATGATCTCGACGTCGCGGCCGTCGCGGCAGAGCCGCCTGGACGACGACTCCCCGAGCCGGACGGTGTCGTGCGCCTTCTTGTGCGACCTCCTGGAGGCCAGCAGGTAGAACGTCAGCCCTGCCACGATGATCACCGCGACGCCGGCGCTGGCCACGCCGAGCGCCACCACCAGCTTCTTCTTATTCTTCTTGCCATCACCACCGTCGTCACCGAGCTGGGCCGTATTCCCATTGCTGACGACGATCCTGGACGCGTTCAGTGCCTGGCTGCACGGGCTGCACACGGCGAGTTCTTCGCCGGCCAATCCGCCGCCGGTGCCGCAGAGCCTCCCCGAGTCGGGTAGGATGTTGCAGGAGCAGTTACTCTTAGGGGTGCAGGCTCCCGGCATGGTGTCGTTGTAGACGAGGTGCCTCCCGTCGAAGCGGCCGTCGTTCCCCCAGCAGACGACGGAGTAGTTGATGGTCATGACGGCGCACACCGTGTCGCCGTCGGCCTCGATGGAGACGAAGGTGGTGTGCGTGTACTCCTCCGGCACCTTGACGCCCCAGCACCTCACGGTGCCGTTCCCGGCGAGTATGCACGTGGTGTTGCGGCCGAGCGCCATGGCCATCATGTCGGCGGGCAGCTGGTCGGCGCGGACCGTCGGGTTCCCGTCGCCCCAGCACACAAGGCCGCCCAACTTGTCGACGGCGCACGCGTGGCGGCGCCCGGCGGCGACCCTCTGGAACGGGGCGGCAAGCCCGTCGCCCTTGAAGGGCGGCGGCTGCAGCATGCCGCCGCCGTAGCAGGTCATGGCGGTGTCGTTGCCCTTGACGATGCCGCAGAGGAAGTCCTGGCCGAGGGCGATGAGGGAGAAGTCGAGGCCCTTGGGGAGGGAGAGGCCGGGCCACTCCCAGCAGGTGGGCTCGTGGTCGTCGGAGAGGCCGCAGACGTGCGGGCCGCCGGCGGACATGGCCCGGAGCGACGTGCCCCAGTAGATGCGCCGCCCTATTGGGCGGGAGCGCCTGGCCTCCTCCTCCTCGGAGAAGGACCACCAGCGCATGGCGGCGTGGCCGCCGACGGGCGCCATGAGGCCGCAGAGGAAGTCCCTGCCGGCGGCGATGGCGTTGAAGGGGATGTCGGCGGAGGGGTAGGACGTGACGCGGCCGTCGGGCATCGACTTGCACTGCAGCTTGGAGTTGCCGCCGCCATCCTCGTTGACCCTGTCGATGATGAGCGCGCAGACGAGCGTGCTGTTGGCGGTGTTGGAGATGGCGACGGTGGAGAACTGGCGCGGCGACGGCGGCGGCGCGGCGGCGGCCGCGGAGACGGCGACGAGGAGGAGGAGGAGCGGCGCTGTGTTGATCGCGAGGCCGAGGCGGCGCGGCGACATTAGCATTGAGAGGGAGAGGGAGGAGGCGACATGGGTGTATGGGTGGAGGGAGCTTGGCTTTGGTTTGATTTCTCGCTTGGTGGCTTGGCTTTCTGTTTCGGGGTTGTAGGTGGGTCGACCCGATGGAGAACGAGTCGAGGACACCGCGTCCGTGTTGGAGTTGGGTTGGGTTGGGTTGGTTATACTTTTATATTTTTTTCATATTCATACTCTATTTTATGTGCTTGTGTGTAAAAAATATGTGTGTGTGTGATTGTGATGATGGGTCGATGATGAGGTGAGGGAGGTTGTTTTGGTGTGGTGTGGTTTGGTTTGGTAGACTTGACTAGGTCCGTTGAAATTCAAGTGTCAATGCTACCTTGTGAATTTGTTTCTCCTCCCTCGCTTTGGTGCCTTCTCAGCTAGCTCTCTTGCTAGCTGCTTAGTGCCAAAACCACAATGATTGCCGGATTAGCGGTTACCAGGAGGCAAATTAGTGCATAGCCACTTAGCAGGGCATCTTTTTTTCTTCCTTTCTTGAGGAATTATCATCAGGGCATCTCTAACAGCAGAGAAGGAAGCCGATGCTATTCTCTGGTGCTTTCGTACAAACTTGGTATACAGTTCTCCTGGTGGGAGGAGGTTATCACTCTATCAATTTTAGCGATTGCATTAACCTTAAACATGTTCATAGTTAAAAATGACATTGGAAAAATAATGATAGATATAGATGGCATGTTGTGCAATGAAGATGGAATCAATCTCTCGGCCATGGACATGGAGAGATCATGCTTTCATTCACCAAGAGAAACTCAGCAACTGGCATATCTCCCGTACAGCAACAAACAAATTCCCTCACAAAACGACTGAATCCCCTCACAAAGCAAAAAGAAAATAAATAAACAGACGACTGAATCTACACTCAGAATCAAGAGCCCAGTCTGTACAGTCCCTGCAGAATTGCGGCCAAGCCGGAAGAAGTTAGTGGTGGTTTACTGTTTTAAAACTTTTGACATTTATTTGGTTGACGAAAACCCAAACCAGACGAGGTTTCGATCCAAGTTACGTGGGCTTGGAAACTTTCCTACTATTTTCAAGGCAAAAGGCTGAAAGTTACTGTACTACTTTTGTTCGCTGCACGTACTATCGCACAAGTATTACCCGGGTTATTTGCTATATATATATACTCCATGTATGTGCTTTTGGGGAGTGCCCAGTCTTTCCAGACAACTTGTGCATGCATTTATCGAAAAAAAGAAAGTGCTATTATTGAGGCCAGAAATGTGCCCAGATCTTTGAGGAAGAAAAAAGGACGTGCAAGACGGCAAAAGTGTTTACTCCAAAACTCTGCTTGCTGGCTAAGGCCAAGCGGAGAGACCTTATCAGCAAAACAGCAGATACACCATAAAAATCGCCACTTGTCCGCATACTATAGTGTTAACGTTGAGACGACTCGAGAGGGTAGGTGACAGTTTTAGGACACCCGATGAGAGAATGTATGTATAAATCTTCACTCACAATATTCAATCCTGAATCATGTATGCATCCCAATCCCAATCAAAACACCTTTTGTTTTTTGTTTTAGGCAAGCTCAAGAGTCAGGCACTAGTTGGCCGGAAGAATCGGCACAAAACACTAGTTTAATAGCCCTCCCTCCCTTGGGAATGAAATGAAATGAATTATAGCCTTGAGGACAACCCTATGCCAGGCCGGCAAGCAATGAGAGACACTGACGACATGTGATTATCGCATACAAAATTCAAGTCTACGCCCAAGAGAATTCTTCCTCGACAGGTATCCTCCAACTAATTTTGTACCCACATCATACCCGAGCATCACCACATCAGCGTTATTCCAACCAGCTTCCCATGTCTTCAGGGAAGAGGTTTCCCAAAGTCGCGACGCAGCTGCGCGGCATGGAGCTGCTTCTCTCACAAGAAAGAAACCACGCATGGAATTTCTTTCCTACCGTTTCATTATCGCTGTCAGGGCGGCGTGCAGGGGGCTCTCCTTTGATGCCACCACACGGCGCTGCTGACGGAACAGAGAATGGCGACCCCTGAAAGCGGAGCCCTGCTTGCTGGGGAAAAGGCGCGCGCAGACTTGCAAGAATGACTCGTTCTCCTGTTGAATGGGCAAATCCTCCATTTCAACCTCCTGGCCGATTTCGGTCTGTGCCTGCGGTCACATCACGAAAAGCAGAGTTTACGAAACAAAATCCAAAAATATGCAGGCATACAGAAATGACTTTTAAACCAATATTGTTGATGCCTATTGATCCGGTTACTAACATCTGATGTGGGTACACTAGAAAAGAGAAACGGCGCAACGTCCACTAATGGAAGAACCAACAACGCATGTGAGTGGGACAAAAAGCACATTGCAATACAAGTCAATGTTATATTTCCATATATTACTAGTTGCCGGGAACAATTTGATGGTTCAGCTACCAAAGGTAGCAATACAGGCTGAAAAACAAACCGCTTAACAAGACAATTATGAACCTTTTTGCCCATGTTGGTCCTAGCAACATTGTCAAATACCGCCACACCATACACAAAAAGAAGTTGAAATTTCCAGGATACCAGCCTGGCTAAAATTACCTTCTGTTCATGGCGCCCAACTACTGGGTCATCATTAGGCTGAGTGGAAGTAAGCTCGTCCTGACTGTTCAGATCTTTATACTCCTCTTCCTTTTCCTCCGAGTACTGTCTGGAGACCTCATCTTCATAGTCAGGAGATGGATTATTGACGGATTTTCCACGATCTTCCATCTGATCATCTGTTTCCATTGTCGCTTTAAACACATCAGTATGTCGTGGTTGCTCCTGACTAGAGGCTGTGTCATGACTACCATGATTATTATCACCGAAGTTTACCTGGTGTGCAAAAGCGTGAGTTAGTTCAAGCATTCAAGGTGAAGACGATCCACATAACCGGTAATGCAAATTTACATTATGAGAATAAGCCAAGTGTTTATGAAGTAAAAGCACACCTTCCAGTACGACAACTGAATGAATGGTGAGAAAAACTTATGACTACACAGTTATGGAGTTACCAAAACGACACCAGGAACACTTATGCCCCCAATATGGTGAAGAGTACTCTAGTGTCACCAGGAACACTTATGACTACACACAAACACAGATAACAGAAGCATGGCAATTCTACTGAGCATGGTCTATTACTCAAACATAAAATAAAGCAACTAGAGAAACAAATCCGATGTACATTACACAACACAACAGCCTCAACTCAAAAGGTAATAGGTGAAAAATGCATATATATGCATACAGAACACAAAGAATGCATGGATGTAGCTGTTGATTCTAACCTCCATGTTGCGCTCTTCAGAAATGTTCACCACAGTGACTTCATTATCAACAGATAAAAATTCATCCCTTTCCTTCTTACGCCGTGTAACTTGACAAACAGCACATGCACAATCATTTTTGTGTCGATCATTCCTGTATTCAAACACACATAAGAATATAGAATAATATCTCCTGCAGCAGCATAGAGAACCAAAAATTCAGCAGCTGGATATATTGGGATAATGTGCTTTCTGTTCGTTAGGAAGTCCACAGGAAAGTGTCCTGCCTTCCTATTAAATAATATTAATCTAACAAAAATAATCAAGAAAAAATATGTGCGCTGGACTACCCACCATGCCTCTGTTATATCTGTTAGGAAAGCAACTTATCTGTATTGAAGGCCCAAGGGGCATATATATATTACACATGACTTGAGGTGCAAGGAAAGTAAACATAGACTAATAAGAACTCCTAGACTAATACTAATAGACTAATAAGGACTCCTAGACTAATACTAATACTTCCTAACACCCCCCCTCAAATGCAAAGCGTATGCAATAGCATTGCATTTGAAGAAGTGTAATACTAAAAAACAATGATAATCCAAATCCGCGTCTTGAGAGTGTCGTCGTAGCATGAAGAGTCTTCAAAACTTGTCGAGTCGCCGAAGAAGAGAACGAAGAGATGGCACATCAGAGGTAGACACCACATCACTTTAAGATACAAGATAAGTATCAAGAGAAGATGGGTTGTCAAAAGAAGATGGCACATCAAGAGAATAAAGCATTGTGCAGGAAAATCGTAGTCCACGACAACCGTCGGCGAAAGAAGCTCGGCGGATAAGGCACGATGGACGTAGATCGACAATGCAAAAGAAGTCCAGAAAATCCTATAGAAAAACAACAAGGGCAAGTAGGCCACAAAAGTTGCATAGAAAGGATCAGGACCGGAAAAAGGCTGACGGACTAAGGTATGGTGGACTCGCATGACATGAGAATACACAAAATATCAACGGATTTGGTGGACGCAGCGGAATAGAAAGCTAGATGTGATAGCAGCGAAAGAAAATCAGAAAATTTATGGCGGCGAAAAAGAAAACACAGCAGAGTGGCAAGAGGCCAAGTGCCCACGTACACAGCAGGATCATGTGTACAAAATCAGAAGCAAATGGAAATAGCACGAGCTTGCGTCAGTAGGCAGAGGAACACGCAAGCAGCAGCAGAAGCATGCAACACGCTAGCACCACACACGTGCACAGGGAAGAGCAACCCGTGAGCAGCCCGGGACGCCCAATTCAGGCAAGAGAACAGCCGGGCGGGACGAGGCCGATGGATTGACGTGAAGTTGACCAGCGGTTCACCGATCTTGGACGGGATGCACGAGCGGAGAGGCCACCCACCAAGCTGCAGCTGGACTGATTTGGAGTACGCGTGAGCACGCAGGACTGCGTCTGCGCCGGCCTTCTGGATCACGCGCGCGAACGTTGTAGATGGCCCAACCGCCATAGTGGCAATGACAGCAAGAGCATGAGATCGATCCAGAAGAGGTCAATCGAAGATAGATGACCGGAAAAAAAAAAAATCGATCATGAAGCGAGTTGCGGCGCCAGCGGATCGGCAGCCTCGTGCTGCGAGAGCCAGCAGGGGCGGCTGGAGCACGACGACGACAGCAGCGCGAGCAGCAGGAAAACCACCCACGTTCTCGGCTGGATCGCCAGGTCGGGAAAGACGCGGTGCGACGCCTCGGCGACGGGCCACGAACGGGATCCAGACGGCACACCAGCAACAGGAGGAGATCGGGAGTTGGGTCCCTGCTTCGAGTGGGTCCAGCGGATCTCGCGAGCTCGAGCAGGAGCTAGCGATCAGCGATCAGATCAAGCCGGCTGGGGAGCGAGGGAATAGATTGGATCGGGAGGGCGAGTTGCGGCGCCCCAAAAAAAACCCTAAGCTCTAATACCATGTTAGGAAAGCAACTTATCTGTATTGAAGGCCCAAGGGGCATATATATATTACACATGACTTGAGGTGCAAGGAAAGTAAACATAGACTAATAAGAACTCCTAGACTAATACTACTAGACTAATAAGGACTCCTAGACTAATACTAATACTTCCTAACAATATCCAGTCTCACGAACATGACACGGTTAGATAAGCTACCATGAATAACCAATGCCCTTACCCCTTAGTGTCCATTGATGGTAATTCATCACTTAGCTAACTATTTGAGGGAACAATGGTTCAATGCCCCTCAACTAAAATGAGGCAACACAAACAGAATAGCCACATAGGTAAAAAAAAACCTAAACTGTTGCAACACGAACATAGCCACATAGGTCAGGAAAGTAGTACCTACTCGGTTACTCCATTCCAAAATACAAACAGAATAGCATAATAGCCCCTACATAATTGTAAGAACTTAAAGAAAGAATGCATATCACTGTTATAATCCTAAAAAAATTACAATTATGTTTTAGTCCGAAAAATTAGCTAATAATAATAATGAAAGTCAGTATCACCAGTTGATAGAAGTCAAGAGAATTCCTTATTTGACCCTTCCTTAAAATTTGCTTCCCTATTTGGCCCTAAACAAAAAATTCTTCCTTTTTTGACACTATATTTACAATTTTTTAACCAGACAGTGATGCTGCAGGTGACGGACATCGTCCTGGCAGACATGGACAAGGTGGACCTGTTCCTGCGCCACAGCCAGAGAGGAGGCTGATATCAGGACGAGACGACCGGTGGCAGCAACTGCCTCAGTCCAGGCGAGCGCGTGGTCTCCGGCTGCATGTGGCTGGCTGGCAGCGTTCCCCCGATCCTCCACTACCGGCTGTGTGCGTGGTCTCCAGCTGCTCGTGGCCAGCAGGAGGCGTTCTCGTCTGCTGACCGTGCGTGTGGTCTACAGGTGCCGGCACATGGGCGTTCTACGGCTAATTATGTATACGAGTTCCGGACATGGGCTATTTAGAGGATTTAATAGTGATTAATACTTTTGGAACATGATAAACTAACCAGTATGGTACTGATCTAGTACATGTTTTACAGAAGTTTCCTACGGCTTTTACACACAGATAAGTTCAGCTAAGGGCCAAATTACTGGAGTGCAACATCCGTGAACATCTGTAAAACATCGGTGAATTGATTGCTTCTTCTTTTGTGTGTGGAATTGATTGCTTGTTTACTTAGATATCCAGTATAGTCGCACAATGCACTAGGGGCAAAAATGGTCTTTTCATCTCACACTTAACACCGTAGCTGCCTAGAATAGAAGCAAAAGTTACATTGTGTGTCAAATAGGGAAGATAACATTATTTTGGGCTAAAAAAATAGGGAAGGAGATTTTAAGAAAGGGCCAAATAAGGAATTCTCTCATAAAAGTCGACAGGACACTATACATAGCCAAATAGGTCTTATTACTACTTGAAACTACGAGTTTACCTACAGCCAAAGTCTTCCTTGAGCTTATGACTCCCCTCAAGGGAAACAAAAGCTATGAACAGTAAGCTCTAGGGAAAGATGATTTTTGGGTGAAAATAAATGAGTAAAACTACAGTTAGTTTGGCCCCTAGGTAATGAAGACCACGCAGACACCATGCTGATTAAAAAATAGGAAGGAGGGTTCAGCAATACCACGTGAAAGCTATATTTCGGTGGGCAGCGTTTTTTTTCTTTTGTCATTTCCGCGCTAGTACCGTGCGTTTTATTTCGGCCCGCGGTGTCGGGTCCACTAGACAGTGACTATGGGCCAAAGGAGCTTGGCGCGAGTGGACGAAAAGTTTCGCCAAGTCTAGGTCTTCCAAGTCTGGCCATCTCACCAAATCCAGCGCCGCTGCTCCTCCTTCTCTCCCCCCGTCACAAATCAAGCAGCAAGCACCGCCGGTTGTGATTCCGCAGCATGCCAACCTAGGCCGTCGCCCCCACCCCCCACCCCTTCCTCACGCACCGACAGATCTTGGCGGCGACACAACCATAGGCGCTGCAAGGTGAACCAATGCGGCAATGGGACAAGGGCAAACATACGGCTACTCGGTTCCATGGTGTATAGGGAGACTGAGCGACGGCGGTGAGCAGGGGCTTGGGCTAGCGCCGACGAGCAGGGAACAACAGCGGTGGCGTCTGCAATCTCAGCCGGTTCGACTCTCAACGCAATAACTGCAGCACCCCAGTGAGATATGCTCCGCACTAACGGCCGCATATGTGCCTCTCTCTCTCATCTGCATGGCCCATGCACAGGCTAGTCTTCATTTTTTTATCTCGTTTTAATGACCAGTTTGGTGCATGCATGCAGTGGAGGGAAGGAAAGGAGTAACGACTTAGTTCTGATTTATTTTCTTTCGAGAACAGCAGACAGGGAATTAAATGCAGCATAGCGATCGAAACGACCTCAGCGCTTCAATCAAGCGGGCCACAAAACAAGCCTAATAAAACGGAAATCTGAAGATTTTGAATTGAGCCCTCTAAACGGAAAGGAGGGAGTAAAATAGATAAAGAAAACTTGTAGGTGGTCACAACACAAGATTAACTACATACCCTGGGCGACGCCGTTTTTGCTTAGACTTGCTTTTTGAACTAACTTTGGCATCCTCGTCACCAATGTTGTCATTGCCACCTAAAATTTTGGGAAATGCTGATCATATATATGAACACATGTATTCTATCAGGTAAAGAAAAACTATATACAGCTAAATAAATGATCATGCAGTGTACAACATTGCTAAACTTCTAAAATGTGGATTCCTGGAAGGGAGGTGGTATAACAGCATTACTATATATTAGAAGTCATTTTTTTCACTTGCTATGTTAAGTAATACATAAGTACAATAACGATATTTTTTCACTATGTCAAATAACTTATCGGTAAATTCATAAATACTGATGGTATAAGTGACTTGATAATAAAGATGGCTTATAGTATAGACAATATTTCCTTTGTTCCTTGGTATGGACTCATTTGTGGTACATATATATTACTATGTGAAACAGGAACTACTGAAAAGAACTCATATACAAGTTAAAGGTAAGATAAAAGTATTAATTAAGGACAAGTTCAGAGCTATCATCTGTTCAATACTTACCATTCTCCTGCACATCAGAATACAAGCCTGCTGCCAGCCAATTTTTCATGAAGGCCTTCTTTACCCGTTTCATAAGCTCTATTATGTAATCACCTTTACTGTTATACTTGGTACAGTTATCCCATATAAACTGCACATCCTTATAGACATCCTCTGAGTTCATATATTTGCTTCCACGTTCTAAATCTTGACATATTGTGCCAAAATCCATAGGAGTGTCGATAACATCAAGATAATCCTACACAATTTGCAAGTGTGAGTACAATAAAAAAATCACATGCAAATAGAGTGAATTATTTTCCATAAGAAATTGACTTAGGAGCTTGCATGTACTCCTTCTGTCCCAAAATAAGTGACTCAACTTTGTACTGAAGTTAGTACAAAGTTGAGTCACTTATTTTGGGACTGAGGGAGTATATAATTACTCCCTCTGTAAACTAATATAAGAGCGTTTAGATTCCTAAAGTAGTGTTCTAAATGCTCTTATATTAGTTTCTTAGGTAGTTAGAACGATGGTCACAAGACATGCAGCTACAGAAGTCTGTCTGAGACACTGCTGAGAAAGTGGTCTGCATTTGTAATAACTGTTTCTTACTCTCAGTATGTTCAAGAAAAACAAATACACTGGGGTTCAGAACTTGATCTTGTGAGTAAGGAAAGCTTTGACTAGGTTTTAGTCCAATAATCATATAATTAGGCAGAGCTTTCACGTATGCCATAGATTAATACCCCTATCATAACCATCAGTTTTATTTGCTCGATCATAGAATTAAAGATGGGGCATTTGCTCGACCATAGAATTAAAGATGGGGCAGCAACCCATTTTAAAATAGAGTTACCCCAGAAAAAAATGTGAAAGGAAAAATAGAGGGCGTGGGAAATGGAAACCTGCATACTCATAACAAGTAGATGTCTGAACCAATTCAGTGGAAGTGATCGATACCACACCACTGAAGACATTTTGTGGAAGTGACTATATGACACCGAGACTTATGAGGGGCTGAGTCAACTAAGTGTTTAAGATCTTTTAGAAGGAATATATTTATGTGTGAAGCCTACCAAACTTCCAGGTGATTTGGAAAGAAAGAAGCGACACCACAAAATACTCACAGGTATTCCCAAAGCAATAGGATCAACTGGGGTGTTAAATGGCTCAGCTGCGTCGACCTTCATAACCTTCTTGATAGCCTGAGAGCAAAAGAGAATTTCAGTAAAGGTTTCATGTATTTCCGGTCTTTACCATGTGATATTTGGAGAATCAAAAGACGCCATGTAAAGTTGAGCCAGCTTGTACTCACTTCAAGTGCAGCAGCCAACTCTTTCTCATCGCGCTGAGATTCAAGGGCAGACTGCTTTATCTCCGACCCTTGCGAGTTCTTTGGCTCCGATGCACTCTCGCTTTCCTCGGTGACTAAAACAGGTTCCTGTTTACTTGGAAGAGATTCATCTACTTCATCAACCTCCATGTGTTGGGTTTTATCTTGTGCTGAAGAAGATAATCCCGCGGACACGATCTTTATGCTTCCTACTTTCTTTGCCACCTTGTCCTTATCAGAACCACTCAACTCCGACTCTTGCCCATCAGTTGTCTGGCCATCTGAGGATGCAGCGATGCCTTTTTCGGCGGTAACTTGGTTGCTCACTTCAGGGGCGGCAGTCTGAGATTTACCAGCAGTGGCGGGTGCCTGTGCTACCGACGAACTATTGCTGAGCTCTGACGCCTTGGAGGTTTTGAACTTCAGCTTCACACGACCGTACACTGCCCCCACCTTGAGCCTGGCGTACGGTATATCAGCGGCAGGATGAGCCGCACCTGGGGCAAGGACGCTCGGCTTCTCCGGTACAGGAGGAAGAGATGGATCGGGCACTGCCGGGGTGGAGCCCGAGACAGGCGCATTCTCCGCTGCGATGTTCTCTTCGGTGCTTGGGCTGGACGGAGATGCCGACGAAGAGTCTGCCCCGGTGGAATTCGAAGAACTCTTCTTGCCCGGCGTGCGGCTGCGCTTGCGCTTCATCTTATCCGTCTCTTGCTAGCACCCAGAGATGAAATACTTGGAAATAGGCCGCTCCGTCACCTGCGCGCCGCGCCCTGAGGGGATCGATCTCGCGACGGACTGAATTGGGAGGACCTAGTCGGAGAAACCATGAACGGGTGGATGGATGGATGTGTTAGATTACCAGGGGCACAGGGGCATCCAAGAAAAACCAGGCAACAGAGAGAGAGAACGTCCCGCTGCCGCGTCGACGAGAGAAGCTAGGGTTCCTTACCGGCGGCAGCAGCAGAAGGACCGATCCACGGCAGTGCAGTACCAGCGGGGCTGGCTTGTAGAGTCGTTGGCGCGACGAACTTGTGAGGAACAAAAGACCGGGAACTGGGAGGCGACGAGTTTGGGGGGTGGATCGGGGAAGAAGAGAGGGGTAGGCTGGAGGAGGAGGAGGAAGAAGAGGATTGGAAATCTCGGGAGCCTTTGTGGGTTTGTCGACTGGGCTGCGTGCCTTTAAGACAGTTCATGTGGGCCGGGCTGATTCTTGCGCTGGCGGACTGTCGAAGGTTGTTTATGTCATGCCATGGATGTCTCAGAAACAATGTCATTCCCAAGGGATCTTCAACAAAAAAAAAAAGAGTGTGAGTGGCACACAAGAAAAGCTGTGAGTGCCCTAGACGATTAGGGTTTTGACCTACTCCATCAGGACCCGATTGGCGTTGAGTCTATACGATCGACAGTTGCAGCGTGCCCCTGCTCCATACGCTAGTGGTGATGAGATACCATGCATGGCAAGACGTCTTGTTGCATTGGTCTTGGATTCCTCAAACAATTGGAATGTGGCAACGACATCATCGGTAGACATGTCCTTAAAACCGTACTCTCTTCTTATGCCCCATGCCATTTTGTTGATGATAAGGACCATGTACATTTAGCAATTTGTGCACAAGGAATCGCTTGGTCATGTTGAAACAATCTTGGCTCCTGTCACAATTATATGACTCAATATAGTCGTCAAGAGCCATTAGGCGCTCGAGAAGATGCTTGGGGGTCTCACCCTTCTTTATACAAAATTATTGTAATGCCCCATTTGTGATCTTATATTGTGCAATTTGAAGGAAGGAGGTAACGATCTTGGTCATCATAATGCTATTCCAACTAGGAGCATGCGACACGAAGCAATACTTATAACCTCTTAAGAATTAATTACTTTATACATTAACTAGGTCCATGTCGAATATCCCCATCTAGTTTCCTCCTATGCGAGTAAATCATTGGGTGGGGTCACTGTCACCTACGCGAGATACCATATAGATTGCAAATGCTTCTTGAATGACCGTGAAAGTTGTCCTGTGGGCTCATTTGGGGGCCATGTAGGTTAGTTTTGCCTATTTATACGTCTGACTGGACTGTTATGCGTCTTACGGGAACCTCCAACATTGACCCCAAATCACGCATTGTATCCGTTAACATACTAGTGAGGAGAAGTTTGCGGAAAGTGATCCATGAGCCGACCATCCAACCCTATCCCCTAAAACTTCTACCGCTCTCTTAAGTCCGCAAGCTTAAAATAACAACATATCAAAACGTAGATGGTTGAAAATGTTCAAATACGACAGTAGTTTTAATTTAAATATTATTACCTTTGTCTTAAAATTCTTGTCTTAAATTTGTCTAGATATAATTGTATCTAACACTAAAACGTAACTAGATACATCTGTACTTATAAAATCTAAGTCAAGAATTTTAGGACACAAGGAGTATAATCTAACAAAGTTTTCAAATTAGAGTAGTTCAAATTTGAATTCAACTAGCATATATGTTATAGTTGTCCCCTTTAACCACCCAAATTCTCAATAAAATCTTCCTTGACTCGCTCATGAGTTGCTCCATGTCGAATTTGTTGATGCATTTGAACAAACTCTTCAAATATGAACAAATTATGATATGAAAAGTTGGATAGGTCACCCATGTTTTAGAATTCAAGAGTTACGACAACATATTCATCCTCATCATCCACAATCATATTGTGCATGATCACACAACATATCATCACCTCCCACAAGATCCACAAACAACTGCAAAACGGGCCTGGAGCACTCCAAATGCCATCTCTACATCCTTTCTAGCTCCTTCTTGTCTTTGGGCAAAGTGATAACTTTTCTAACCAATTGCACAAACATGGTCTTGACAAAGGTAGCCCACAGAGGACAGATATCGTCAACTAGATAGTAGCCCATGCTGCATTGATGCCCATAGTTGCAAGGAGAAGCTTGCCCTCCAGTCAGCCTAGCAAGCAATGGAGACCATGGCAACACATTGATGTCATTATGAGACCCAAGCATGCCAAATCCAGAGGTCATGTGATGTAATTGCTTCAAGAATGATGGTGGGCTTATTAACATGACCCTGATATTGCCTTTGTAGAGCTTTTACACAAGTCTTCCATCTCCAGTGCATGCAATCAAGAGATTCGAGCAAACTTGGTCACCCTCTTGCTTCGGATATTGCCAAGAGCCTCTCAGTGTTTGAGATAATAGGTTCTCTCAAGTACTTAGGTCCAAACACCTTGATCACGGTGTCAGTGTTAAATTCGTCATATGTCGAGGTAGGGATCCTAAGTTAGGCGTCTTGGAGCGATGGTAACATGGACACGAGATTTTACCCGGGTTCGGGCTCTCTCGAAGAGATAATCCCCTACATCATGCTTTTCATTGTAATGATGTGAGGGATAGTATAGAGTACATGTATCTATCACGATATTGTTGTAATGAATATGAGATGTCCCTCATTATCTAGCCTTGCCTTGATTTATATAATGCACGACATGTCTAGGGTTTAGAAAAGTCCTCGTCTTGGGCGGCAAGTCTTGTGTAATCTTCCATATATACGTCATGGGTTGCCCGACGAGGCCCATTAGTGAACCGCCATAGAGGTCCTCGGCCCGGCCCTCCTGGTCGGGGGACGGCGTGGTGAGTATCCCCTAATACATGACTCCATGTAACCCCTTGCACCGATCTTCAAATTGGGGACACTCCTCGGTTCTTCCCAACTGTTCTTTGTCTTTGGTTGTCGGTCTTGAAGGTCGGTTCAACAAATATTCTCATATCTGATCTCGAGGATGACTGAGGTGTATCTGAAGAATTCACACGTCGAACATCCGAGGAGCTCCTTTAATTTCTCGGCATTTATCAATGCCATGGATTACTGGGAAAGGGCTTATAGGTGGAACCCAACTAGTGGTGGGCACGGTGTGCTACCCACCACAACTATTTTTGAAAACAAGTAGTGGCAGGTGACAACAACCGCCCACCATAGCTAGTAGCATGATTGTGACGGGCAAAGCCGATTGCTAGCCACAAGTATAATCTCCCGGAGGAGACATGGTTGCCTAACTCAACAATGACGGGTAGTACCTAGCGCCCGCCATAGGTAGGTGACCAAGCAGTGACGGGCATGGGCTAGCAACCGCCACTAGTATTCCTAGCCAGATGTCCAGTTTTTACATAACATAGCTGTGGCGGGTGATAGTAACCGCCCGTCGCACCACGCGCACACTTTATCAACCCACGTGCACCCTCGTCCTCGACCCCGCACTTCATGCACTCACTCTCACCCTAACTCTCCCCGATGGATCTCGCTATCTCCATCACCGTCGCCTCAGCCTTGTTGTCCTCTTCGCCGGCTTTGTCTGTCCCACCGTCATCTTCGTCGCCACCGTCGGCCCCGTCATCCTCTTCATCGCCCCCATCACCCCACACTACTCGAATCAGGGGATTTTCCATCAGCCTGCTCTTTGCCGTCTGCTGGCTGATGGCAAACAGACTCTTTGTCATCAACTACCAACAAACGAATGGCAAAGAACTAGTTGATGGCAAAGAAGCTGCTTGCCATCAGTGCTTTCTTTGTCGTGTGCAAGATGTCGCATGCAGACGGAAAAGAGCCCAGGCGCCCCCTTCTTTGTCGTCTGCTCGCACACGACAAAGATTGGGCAGGCAGGCGTCAAAGAGCCCATGCGCCCCCCCTCTTCGTCGTCTGCCTCCCCCTCTTTGACTTCTGCTAGCACACGACAAAGGGGATGGCCGCATAACGGTCGGCGCCCCCGTCGCACCCCATCTCCCCACCTCTCTCTCTCCCCCACCTCCCCACCTCTCTCTCCCCTCCCCGTGCCACCACCACCATCGCGTCGCCCGACCACCCTCCCCGTGCCGCCCCCCTCCCCGCACTCTCTCCACCATCTCCCCACCCTCTCTCTCTCCCTCCCTTTCCCGCGCCACCACCACCACGACGACGCCCCATCACCCTCGCCGTGCCGCCACCCTCCCTGCATCATCCCCCTCCCTGTGTTATCTCCCCCCTCTCCCCTCAACCGCCTCCGTCGTGCCTGTCGTCCACGCCGCCCCGACGCCCCGCTGCCACCAACGCCCCGCCGCCCCGTCGTCCCCGCCACCCGCCGCCCACGCCGGTGAGTACCCCGCCGATCGCCCCCTTTTTTATTTTGGAATTTCTGTTTCTTATTTCTGTTAAATTAGTTAGGTTAGTTTATTAGGTTGGTCAGGTTAGTTCGTTAGGTTAGAAGACAAAAAAGAAGAAAATAAGAAGGAAAAGAAATGAAAAAGGAAATGGAAAAGAAGAAAAGAAGAAGAAGAAGAAGAAGAAGAAGAAGAAGGAGGAGGAGGAGGAGGAGGAGGAGGAGGAGGAAAAGAAGAAGGAAAAGAAGAACGAGAAGAATAAGAGGAGGAGGAGAAGAAAGAAGAAGAAGAAGAAGAAGAAGAAGAAGAAGAAGAAGAAGAAGAAGAAAAGGAAGAAAAGGAAGAAGATGAGGAAAAAGAAGAAGATGAAGAAGAAGAAAAGGAAGAAGAGGAAGAAGATGAAGATGAAGAAAAGGAAGAAGAGGAAAAAAGAAGAATATGAAGAAGAAGAAAACGACACCCCAACACCCTCACACGACACCCCGACACGACGCCCAACACAACACCCTGACACCCTTACACGATACCCCAACACCCGACACGATGCCCTGGCAGGACGCCCTGACACCCCGACACCCTTACAGGACACCCCAACACCTCGGCATGACACCACACACCTGCATCTGCGTGTGGCGACGTGAATATGTAACTAATAGATCGCCATTACAATCCCCCGCACATGTGTTAATATGCCGCCCCCGATGCCACTCACCCCCGACCCCCGACACCGTTTCGGCCTCTTTTTGATCAAAAAGGTCCTCTTCGGCCTTCCAGAGGCCGACGGGGTCATAGTTTTGTAAATTATGAATTAGGTCATATATCTTCCAATTTTGTTATAAAAAACAAAATATTTGTATTGATCGAGTGGATTTACATGTGTAGTTGTGTCGACACTGCGAGGTCTGGTGTTCGAAGACCTCCCGTGCATTCGACGAGCTCCGCCCCTGCGTTCATGTGTGAGCACAAATGACATGTCCTTCTCCCCCTTCATTTGCTCTATTCCAGTCTTCGTGCCGATTAAACTTGATAGATATAGGTACATTAAATCATCACTATGCGTGACCAGTATGCGTCTCCCGTTCGAAAGGGTTACATTTATAAATATGCATACATTTGCATATTTTTATAATTGTGATTCTTCCAAATTGTCCAATGGTATCCATGGACAACCCAAGTATGTGTAGATTGGGTTCGTTTTCCCATATGCTCTGTTCCGGATCCGATGCATAATTTCCTCAGTGCCTCCATGTTGTTCTCCGGGTACACATCCTCTCTGTTTATTGCCGAGACGTGTATCAAGAGAACAATGGGGAGGTGCTCTCATGATGTCTGCTAGAACTACGTCGGTATTTCCCCAAAGAGGAAGGGATGATGCAGTATAGCGATGGTAGGTATTTCCCTTAGTGATGAGATCAAGGTTATCGAACCGGTAGGAGAACCTCCTCACACCACGTAAACAACACCTGCACACAAATAACAAATACTCGCAACCCGACGTGTTAAAGGGGTTGTCAATCCCTCTGCGGCAACGGCGCCAGAAATTGGCACGTTGGCGGGAGACTATCTTGACTTGATCTTCCCCGGCAATGGCGTCAGAAATTCCTTTCGGGTACGGCGCCTCAAGATAGGCAAATAACGTGAGGTAAAAGTGGTAGATAGGATAAATAGATCGCGGAACAAATAAATTGCAACAAGTTATTTTTGTATTTTTGGTTTAATAGATTTGAAAATAAAAGCAAAGGAAAATAGATTGCAAAGGAAAATATGATGAAAAGAGACCCGGGGGCGTAGGTTTCACTAGTGGCTTCTCTCAAGAAAAATAGCAAACGGTGGGAAAACAATTACTGTTGGGCAATTGATAGAACTTCAAATAGTCATGACGATATCCAGGCAATGATCATTATATAGGCATCACGTCCAAGATTGGTAGACCGACTCCTGCCTGCATCTCCTAATATTACTCCACACATCGACCGCTATCCAGCATGCATCTAGTGTATTATGTTCATGGAAAAACGGAGTAATGCAATAAGAACGCTGACATGATGTAGACAAGATCTATTTACGTAGAAATAGACCCCATCTTGTTATCCTTAATAGCAATGATACATACGTGTCGTTTCCCTTTCTGTCACTGGGATCAAGCACCGTAAGATCGAACCCATCATAAAGCACCTCTTCCCATTGCAAGATAAATAGATCTAGTTGGCCAAACAAAACCCAAATATCACAGAAGAAATACGAGGCTATAATCAATCGCGCGTATAAGAGATCAAAGAAGACTCAAATAATTTCATGGATAAAAACATAGATCTGATCATAAACTCGAAGTTCATCGGATCCCAACAAACACACCACAAAAAGACTTACATCATATGGATCTCCAAGAGACCGTTGTATTGATAATCAAGAGAGAGAGAGAGAGGAATCCATCTAGCTACTAACTACGGACCCGTAGGTCTACAAAGAACTACTCACGCATCATCGGAGAGGCACCAATGGACATAATGAACCCCTCCGTGATGATGTCTATATTGGATCTGGTGTTTCTAGACTCCGTGGCGGCTGAAATTGATTTTCGCCCCCCTCCTAGGGTGTCAGGACCCTGATCCTAAGTCATAAGAACCCAACATGTAACACATCACATCACTTTGCGGCCTCATGCACGGTAAACTCTACGACTGCCACCTGACCTTGGTCGGGACCGTTTGTGTCTTTTGGCTCACGTATATGAATGTGTCGCTAGCATTCAAATGACAAAGAACCCGGGTCGACATGACTAGTTATAAACCCAAGTGGAACATCCGTACAGGGACATGCATACATAACCCAACAAAGCAGGTGTCGGTCAACAACGTGTGTAGATGAGTCGTAGCAAGCTACAAGGACTCCATTACACCGCGTGACATTTTCACGAGGGGACAGACACAACAACAAAGAAGGATACATGTCAGTCAATCAATGTGTCCAGAGCAGTAGCAAGCTACCAGGGCTCGGTGGAAGAACAAAGAGGCATTTCCCCGTAAAGAGTACTACTAAAGGCACACAACTAGGTGTCGAATCCCACACATACCAATGCATTTCAAACATACACACAATATGCACGATATGTGTAGATACAACATGGCATCTGATACATCTCCAACGTATCTATAATTTTTGATGGTTTCATGCTATTATCTTGTCAAACTTTGGATGTTTTGTATGCCTTATATATATATTTTGGAACTAACTTATTAACTCAGCGCCAAGTGCCAGTTCCTGTTTTTTTCATGTTTTTGACCCCTTTCAGAGGAGAATTTTAAACGGAGTCCAAACGGAACGAAACTGCCAAAAAGATTTTTTCCGAAACAGAAGAAGATCGGGAAGCGTGAGAATCAGGGCAGGGGGCCAGCAGGGAACCCACAAGCCCCCTAGCCGCGGCCAGGGGGGCCGCGCCTCCCAGGCTTGTGGGCTCCCTAGGCCTCCTATGCCCTAGGTATTTCACCTATAAATTCCCTAAAATCCCAGAAAAAATCAGGAGATCATCGAAAGTACTTTTCCGCCGCCGCAAGCTTGTGTCTCCGCAAGATCCCATGTGGGGCACGTTCTGGTGCCCTGCCGGAGGGGGGATTCGGATACGGAGGGCTTCTTCATCAACACCATGACCTGTTCGATGATGCGTGAGTAGTTCACCATAGACCTACGGGTCCATAGCTAGTAGCTAGATGGCTTCTTCTCTCTCTTGGATCTTCAATACAAAGTTCTCCATGATCTTCATGGAGATCTATCCGATGTAATCTTCTTTTGCGGTGTGTTTGTCGAGATCCGATGAATTGTGGATTTATGATTAGATTATCTATGAATCTTATTTGAGTTTCTTCTGATCTCTCTTATGCATGATTTCATGTCCTTGTAATTCTCTTCGAGTTGTGGGTTTTGTTTGGCCAACTAGATCTATGATTCTTGCAATGGGAGAAGTGCTTGGTTTTGGGTTCATACCGTGCGGTGACCTCACCCAGTGATACAAGGGGTAGCGAGGCACGCATCGTGTTGTTTCCATCAAGGGTAAAAAGATGGGGGTTTCATCATTGGTTTGAGTTTATCCCTCTACATCATGTCATCTTGCTTAAGGCGTTACTCTGTTCGTCATGAACTCAATACACTAGATGCATGCTGGATAGCGGTCGATGTGTGGAGTAATAGTAGTAGATGCAGAAAGTATCGGTCTACATGTCTCGTACGTGATGCCTATATGTATGATCATTGCCTTAGATATCGTCATGACTTTGCGCTGTTCTATCAATTGCTCGACAGTAATTTGTTCACCCACCGTGATATTTGCTATTTTGAGAGAAGCCTATAGTGAACACTATGGCCCCCGGGTCTACTCCGCACCATATTTTCAGCCTTACTCTTTTACTTCGTTTCACTTTCCGCCTTCAGATCTCACTTTGCAATCAATCTTGAAGGGATTGACAACCCCTTTATAGCGTTGGGTGCAAGCTCTTTTGTGTTTGCGCAGGTACTCTGGACTTGACGAGATTCTCCTACTGGATTGATATCTTTGTTCTCAAACTGAGGGAAATACTTACTGCTCCTGTGCTGCATCACCCTTTCCTCTTCAAGGGAAAAACCAACGCAAGCAAGTCTCCGTCAACGTGTCAAATTATGGCGTTGTTGTTTGAGAAGTAGCAGCATCACAACATAACTCTATGACTCAAGCATTTATTAAAGACTCATATGAGTCAACATAGTGTGATATTACAAACAGGGGTCACATGACCCAAAACTCAAGTCATACAAGCATCAAGCGGAAGCATAACATGTTTGGGTACATACATCTATTAAAAGTGGCTGGAAGAGCCTAAAAAGCTACAACGACCCTACCAAAGGAGCCAGACCTCTGTCTGGGATTCCCAAGCTATTCCGGTCAACGTCGATCACATCGTGCAGAACCAATAGTGAGACTAATGCCTCCTCTGCAAAAACATAAATAAGCAACCGTGAGTACATAGGTACTCAGCAAGACTTACGTCAGAACTATCTACATATGCATTAGTATCAATGAAGGGGTTGTGAAGTTTAATTGCAGCAAGCCAGCTTTGACTCTTGGCTAACCTATACTACGTCTACAAATACTTACTTCGAGGTGGGATAGCACACATGAGTCCACATATTCACCAAATCAATACACCACTATGGATCCACACTCGTCTCCCTACGAGAAGGCCATCCATATCACTCACACTTAACTTGCATGTTTTAGAGTATCCATTAAATTGTCTATGTACCACGTAATGTTTCCAAGTAGTCCATATCCGAGGACGCGGCTATTCGAACAGATTAATTCACCCTGCAGGGGTATACTTCTTCACACACGCTCTCACCACTTATCACCACATGCACGTCATGCATCTCGGCAGCCTTCAAGCGGAAGCACTGGCGTGGGTGTCGGCCACGACCGTTAACCACACAAGACCCTAGTCCAGGTTTATCGCCTATTTAAGGCTGAACCCGCAAGGAAGTCTGGCCGAAGTTTCCTCTACGACCCCAAACGATGTGTACAGGGTTCCCAAGCCCACCTCGACGGACGGTACTACACTTGGTACACCGGCCACGATGCCTAGTCTGTCCCAAGCCCACCTGTACGGGGTGCCACTCAGTAGACTACTAGCATGTCCTACAAACACCAGAAACTAGTTGCAACTCCTGGACAGAGATCTAAGTGATTAATAAGCCGAGAGAGTTAATTAAGGATCCCAATGTGCGGTAGTAGCTAGTCTTGGATAACATACACAGAACTCAGTTCTTTAGGACGGGCCCAATGAGACAACTCACCATGTACTCCTACATGGCCTCTCATCGCTACCTTTAACAAAATGGATTCACAACTTTATTCTCACACTGTAATACATGAACATGACCATTCTGATTCATCGTCCAGATGGGTTATATCCGACACAACTCTAAGCATAGGAGGCACAGTAAGCAAGCACGGATGAGTAAGCACAACAAGGCTCAGTTAGTTTCTACTCATGCTAAGTGGTTTCAACTATTTACTGTGGTAAAATCAGGTCATGCAGAGGAATGGGTTCAACTATCGAGAACAAATAACAGTTGAATCGATGTCGTCCTAATGCAGTAAAAGAATGCAGGAGCGAGAGAGTAGGATTGTATCGAAATGTTCAAGGGGGGTTTGCTTGCCTGATAGTTCTGAAGATAGCAATGAGTCTTCATCGATGTCAACGATCATATTGTCGGAACCATCGTCTACCGAGAGGGAACACCACCGGCAAACAGAAAAGAACACATTCAATGCAATGCACCAAACATGATGTATGATATGACATGTTAAGGTACTGAGTTACCTAGATCAATGTTTGATCATATTAATTGAAGTGGAATTCAAATAGGCATCAAATTCCAACTCCAAACTATTTATTAATTTTACCCTAATCATCAGTTTCCCTACTTGGTGATGTTAACTTGCTCAAACATGCATGCAAATGGTACCATTAGATTCCTTGCATTTTGTGATAATTTTTCATATATTATTTATTTAATTTGGATTTATATTTTGTTTTCTATGATTTTTAGAAATTTAGAATAATTTCTGGAATTATTTATAACCAGAAAATCATTTATTGCATCAGCATTAAGTCAGCATGACCTCAGCAGGTCAACCGACCTGGTCAAAGTAAAATCTGACGTGTGGGATCCACACGTCGGTGTCACATTTCTTTAACAGGGTTAATTTAACCTTAAATCCTAAATTAGAGCCATTGGGGCCCACTTTCAACGGCTCTAGGGATTAATTAGCACGGGTGGTTAGCGCTAATAGGCCGGCCACGTGAGCGCTCGCCGGAAACTGGCCGGCGGAGACCAAACCGACGGCGGGGCTCACCGGAGTTGCTCGAAATCGCGCCACATGGGGTGGACTCGAGCGCCGAGAGCACTGGGATGAAGCCCAAGCTCGGGCTCATCCAGCAGGAGCGACAAGAGGGGCTAGGGGTGGCCGGAGAGGCACCAGCGACGAGCTCGCGCGGTGGCCGAAGGCACGGTGGCGAGCTCGAGCAGAGCTCGACAATGGCAGAGGGGAGAAGGAGAGAGGAGCAGGGGAGAAAGGAAGAAATCGAGGGGAAATAGGAGAGGATAAGAGGGGCTCGAGCGAGAGTGTCGCGCTGGCGCTCTTAGAGGCCTCCAACGGCGAAGCAGGAGCTGGCGCGACGTTGGCCGTGCTCATCTTCCCCTGTGCCTACTGGCAAGAGGAGGAAGACGACACAGATGTCTTGTGGGCTGGGTTGGGCCACGTGAGCGCCAGGTAAGCCTATTCTGTTTTATTTGTTTTCTTCTATTTCTTTTCTATTTTTCGGGCATTTGTTTTGGCTTTAAATAAATATATAGCCATTTTTCAATATCCTGAAAATAATCATGTGGCCTTAGCGGATTTTTCCAATGCCACATAAAAAGTTTCAGAGTAATTGGAACTATATTTTATATAAAATAAATATAATTCCAATCCAAATAATTGTTTGTTTAATTCAAAAGTCCAATATAAAATGTTTATGTGATCCAAAAATATTGATTTTAATTTTACCTCATGCCAATATTTTCATAGAATATTTGGAACATTTTCTTGGATCATTTTTGAAGCAATTTTTATAATGCCTATTTTTCAAAATTTGGTTCCTCACGCTTGATCACTTCCCGGTTTCAGATTTAAAAGAATTTAAATGTGCATGCATGAATGCTTGGCAAGCAAAGTAAAATTGGGTTGTGACATAGGGTTTCTTGAATATTTCGGTATTTATAGAGCAAAGAGGCGGTGCGGGAGGCCAACGAGGAGGGAACAACCCACCGAGGCGCGCCTGGGCCCCCAGGCATGCTCTGGTGGGTTGTGCTCCCATCGGAGCTCCCCTAAGGTGCGTTCTTGGCCCACTAGATGTCTTCTGGCCCAAAATAAATCCACAAAAAGTTTTGCTGCGTTTGGACTACGTTTGATATTGATTTCCTGCGATGTAAAAAACATGCAGAAAACATCAACTTGGCAGTGGACACTATATCAATAGGATAGTACAAAAAATGATATAAAATGACTAGAAAATAATTGTAAAACATCCACTAATGATAATATAACAACATGTAACAATAAAAAATTATAGATACATTGGAGACATATCAGCATCCCCAAGCTTAATTCGTGCTCGTCCTCGAGTAGGTAAATGATAAAAACAGAAATTTTTATGTGGAATGTTGCCTAACATGTTCATCACATTTCTTTTCTTTATAGCATGGACATTTGGACTTTTATATGGTTCAAAGCAATAGTGTAGCTTTGACATGAAGACTTAGTACTCAAGCATACCAACAAGTAACCATGTCTTTCAAAATATCAACATTAAAGCAAGTTATCCCTAGCCCATTATGCTCAATCATTGATCCATTGATGAAACACACTCGAATATTAGCTACACCCAATGCTCAAATACGATCATAGTGCCCCTTAGTTGGTGCTTTATGAGAGAAGATGGAGACTCAAATTCAAAATAAAAATTGCATAAGTAAAAGAAAGGCCCTTCGCAGAGGGAAGTAGGGATTTGTAGAGGTGCTAGAGCTTGCTACATCTTGAGCTTGCGTTGGTTTTTCCCTTGAAGAGCAAAGGGTGATGCAACACAGTAGCAGTAAGTATTTTCCTCAGTTTGAGAACCAAGGTATCAATCCAGTAGGAGTATCAAGGCAAGTCTCCAAAGTACATGCGCAAAAACAACAAACTTGCACCCAACGCTACAAAGGGGTTGTCAATCCCTTCACGATTGATTGCAAGGTGAGATCTGAAGGTGGAAAGTGCAACAAAGTAAAAGTGTAGAGCTGAAAATATGATGTGAAGTAGACCCGGGGGCCATATTTTTCACTTGAGGCTACTCTCATGATAGCAAATATTACGGTGGGTGAACGAATTACTGTCGAGCAATTGATAGAACCGCGCAAAGTCATGACGATATCTAAGGCAATGATCATACATATAGGCATCATGTCCGAGACAAGTAGACCGATACTTTCTGCATCTACTACTATTACTCCACACATCGACCGCTATCCAGCATGCATCTAGTGTATTGAGTTCATAACAAACAGAGTACCGCCTTAAGCAAGATGACATGATGTAGAGGGATAAATTCATGCAATAGATATAAACCCCATCTTTTTACCCTTGATGGCAACAACATGATGTGTGCCTCGCTACCCCTTCTATCACTAGGTGAGGTCACCGCACGGTATGAATCCAAAACCAAGCACTTCTCCCATTGCAAGAATTATAGATCAAGTTGGCCAAACGAAACCCACAACTCGAAGAGAATTACAAGGATATGAAATCATGCATATAAGAGATCAGAGGAAACTCAAATAAGATTCATAGATAATCTGATCATAAATCCACAATTCATCGGATCTCGACAAACACACCACAAAAGAAGATTACATTGGATAGATCTCCATGAAGATCATGGAGAACTTTGTATTGAAGATCTAAGAGAGAGAAGAAGCCATCCAGCTACTAGCTATGGACCCGAAGGTTTGTGGTGAACTACTCACGCATCATCGGAGAGGCAATGGTGTTGATGAAGAAGCCCTCCGTGTTCGAATCCCCCTCCGGCACGGCACCAGAACATGCCCCAGATGGGATCTTGCGGAGACAGAAGCTTGCGGCGGTGGAAAAGTATTTTCGTGGCTCTCTCCCGTGGTTTCAGATTTTTAGGGGATTTATAGGCGGAAGAGGTAGGGAAAAGGAGACACGGGGGGCCCACAAGCCTGCTAGGCGTGCCCCCACATGCCGCTTCTAGGGGGGCTTGTGGCCTCCCCCGAAGCCCTTTGCCTTGGTTCTCAAGTTCCCTGCGTATCTTCTGTTCCGAAAAAAAATCTTTCTGGAGGTTTTATTTCGTTTGGACTCCGTTTAATATTCTCCTCTCAAAAAGGTCAAAAACACAGAAAAACAGGAACTGACACTTGGCACTGAGTTAATAGGTTAGTCCCAAAAAAGATATAAAAATGCATACAAAACATCCAAAGTTGACAAGATAATAGCATGGAACCATAAAAAATTATAGATACGTTGGAGACGTATCAAGCATCCCCAAGCTTAACTCCTGCTCGTCCTCGAGTAGGGAAGTGATAAAGACTGAATTTTTGATGTGGAATGCTACCTAACATATTTGTCCTTTGCAACTTCTTTCATGTGACGTGAATGTTCAGATCCCTAAGATTCAAAACAATAGTTTGCTATTGACATGAAAACAATAATACTTCAAGCAAACTACTATGGTAATCATGAACTTTCGAAATAACAAGGCCAAAGAAAGTTATCCCTACAAAATCATATAGTCTAGCTATGCTCCATCATCCCCACACAACGAATTTAAATCATGCACAACCCCGGTATTAGCCAAGTAATTGTTTTCGCACTCTTACTTTCTCAAACCTTTTTCAACTCTCACGCAATGTATGATCGCGAGCCATGGATATAGCACTATAGGTGGAATAGAGTGTGGTGGAGGTTGTGAGGCAAAAAGGAGGAGATGGTCACATTGACTCGGTGTATCAACGGGCTATGGAGATGCCCATCAATAATATCAATGTGAATGAGTAGGGATTACCATGCAACAGATGCACTTAGGGCTATAAGTGTGTGAAAGCTCAAAAGGAGAACTAGTGGGCGTGCATCCAACTTGCTTGCCGACGAAGACCTAGGGCAATTTTGAGGAAGCCCATCATTGGAATATACAAGCCAAGTTATATAATGAAGATTCCCACTTAGTACATGGTGGTGACAAAACAAGAGACTCTCAATCATGAAGAACATGGTGCTATTGTGAAGCACAAGTGTGGAAAAAGATAGTAGCATTGTCCCTTCTCTCTTTTTCTCTTTTTTTTGGGCTCTTTGGCATCTTTTCATTTTTTATTTTTTTAATTTCCTCGCATGGTACAATGCTCTAACAATGATGATCATCACACTTTTATTTACTCACAACTCAATACTTAGAGCAATGATGACTCTATAGGAAATGCCTCTGGCAGTGTACCGGGATGTGCAACGATCTAGCTTAGCGTATGACATTGAAACATCTCGCTAGCTATCTTACAATCATGCAATGTCAATATGAAAGTGACGGCACAAGTCATGAGACGGAACGGTGGGAGTTGCATGGCAATATATCTCGGAATGGCTATGAAAATGCCATAGTAGGTAGGTATAGTGGCTGTTTTGAGGAAGGTATATGATGGGTTTGTGCACCGGCGAAAGTTGCGCGACACTAGAGAGGCTAGCAATGGTGGAAAGTGAAAGTGCATCTATACCATGGACTCACATTAGTCATGAAGAACTCATATACTTATTGCGAACGTTTTTATTAGTAATTGAAACAAAGTGCTAAACGCGTACTCCTGGGGGAAGGGTTGGTAGGTGTTAACCATGGCGCGATCCCGACTTCCACACAAAGGATGACAATCAATAAATCAATTATGCTCTGACTTCCTAACATAGCGGTTCACCATACGTGCATGTTACGGGAATCACTAACTTTAACACAAGTATTTCTAGATTCACAACACCCTACTAACATAACTCTAATATTACCATATCCATGTCTCAAAACTAATTGAGAGGAATCAAACTTCTCTTTACTAATCAATGCACGTGAATATGGAAGTTTTATATCCTCTTTGGATGCCTATCATTTTTAGGACTACTTTCATAGCACAGGCCAACTACCAAGTTACTCAGAGACAACACTCTCAAAAAGATATAAGTGAAGATCGAGAGTTCTTATTTGTCCAAAATATGACACCGCCGTGCTCTAAAAAGATCTAAGTGAAGCACTAGAGCAAAGTTATCTAGCTCAAAAGATATAAGTGAAGCACATGCGAGCTAAATTGCGTGACTCAAAAGATATAAGTGAAGCTCGATGAGTATTCTAGCAAATTCACGATGAGTGCATGTATCTCTCAAAAAGTTGTGCAGCAAGGATGATTGTGACACAACAAAAAGAAAAGACTTCTATAATACACGATGCTCCAAGCAAAAGACATATCATGTGGTGAAGAAAAATATAGCTCCAAGTAACGTTACCGATGGATTGAAGACGAAAGAGGGGATGCCTTCCCGGTGCATCCCCAAGCTTAGGATTTTTGGTGTCCTTGAATTTGGCTTGTGATGCCTTGGGCATCCCCAAGTTTGAGCTCTTTCCACTCTTTATCCCATTGTCCATGAGAACATCACCCAAAACTTGAAAACTTCACAACACAAAACTTAAACAGAAACTCATGATATCATTAGCACAACAAAACAAACTACCACCTCTTCAGGTACTGTAGCAAACTTGATTTATATTTATATTGGTGTTAGATTACTGTATTCTCACTTTTCCATGGCTAGTACCCCCCGATACTATCCATAGTTTCATCAAAATAAGCAACCAACACAACAAAAACAGAATCTGTCAAAAACAGACCACTCTGTAGCAATCTGTATACTTCGTATACTTCTGGTATCTCAAAAATTCTTAAAAATTATGACAATTTGGGAAATTGGCATATAAACCAGAAGCAAAATGAATCAACTCCAAATCTCTTTCTGTATAGGAAGTAAAAATAATTTCATGAGCGCAAAGTTTATGTCTTTTTCAGCACGATCAAACAACCATCACCAAAACTAGTCGTAAAGGTTTTACTTGGCTCAAACACAGAAAGAAACACAAAAAACACAATCATAACATAATTATGATGGTGTGGACACAACAAAACAGAAAGCAAAAATCAAAGATAAATTCATTGGGTTGCCTCCCAACAAGCGCTATTGTTTAATGCCTTAGCTAGGCATAAGGCGATAGAATTATGTATCGTCATCTTTGGTGCTCAAACCATAAGTAGCCCTCATCATGGATTCATAAGGCAATCTTATTTTCTTTCTAGGAAAATGTTCCATGCCCTTCTTTAATGTAAATTGAATTCTAATATTCCCTTCCTTCATATCGATAACAACACCAATAGTCCTTAGGAAAGGTCTACCAAGAATGATAGGACACGTCGGATTGGAATCAATATCAAGCACAATGAAATCCACGGGTACATAGTTCCTATTTGCAATAATAAGAACATCATTGATCCTTCCCATGGGTTTCTTAACAGTAGAATCCGCAAGATGCAAATTAAGAGAGCACTCATCAATCTCGTTGAAGCCTAGAACATCACATAAGGACTTTGGAATAGCGGAAACACTAGCACCCAAATCACACAAAGCATTGCATTCATAGTTTTTGATCTTGATTTTGATAGTAGGTTCCCACTCATCATGAAGTTTTCTAGGAATAGAAACTTCCAACTCAAGTTTCTCTTCAAGAGATTTCATCATAGCATCGACAATATGATCGGTAAAGGCTTTGTTTTGGCTATAAGCATGTGGATTGCATCAAGGAAATACATTCAATCAAAGAGCAACTATCATAATTGAATTCCTTGAAATCCAAAGTAGTAATTTCATTACTACTCAAAGTGTTGATATCCTCTACTCCACTTTCAATGCTTTTAGCATCAAGATAGATAGACTCCGAATCATTGGGGCGTTTTTCAACCAAAGTGGATTCATATCCAGCCCCATCATCATTAGGTTTGACATTAGAAAACAAGGATTCAATGGGAGTTACACCAAACACTTTAAGATCTTCGTGATTCTCATCACATATTTCAGGTTTAGCAACCATTTTATTGAGTAAGGTAGCCTGTTTATCAGAAATCTGCCTACCATTTTTTTCAAGACGAGCAAACTGAGAATTTAGCGCAAGGAATTCTTTGGCCATATCATCAACTTCTTTATTCATATAAGCCATAAAAGAATTTTTCTCCCTTAGTTCTCTACAAAAGTAGCTGTTATGATTAAACTGTGTAGACATGAAGCTTTTAACACAAGTTTCAATCTCTTCCAACCTTTTATAGTGAGCATCATAATCATTTGGTTGGGCCATACAGGTCTTAGTAGGCAGACAAGTGTATAAGCAGACAGAAAGCAAGCGAAAGAAAAGGGCGAAGGAAAAAGGCAAATTTTTGTAAATTTTTGTTTTTCAGAAGTGGGGGAGAGGAAAACGAGAGGCAAAAAAGTAAATGCAAGAGATGAGTTTGCGACAGTTACTTGGATAGGCTTCGCTTAGAATAATCCCCGGTGCCAGAAATTGACACGTTGAAGGGAGACTATTCTTGACTTGATCCTCCTCCCCGGCAACGGCGCCAGAAATTGGCACGTTGACGGGAGACTATTATTGACTTGATCCTCCCCGGCAACGACACCAGAAATTGGCACGTTGACGGGAGACTATTCTTGACTTGATCCTCCTCCCCGACAACGGCGTGAGAAATTCTTCTTGCTACCTCTTGAGCTTGCGTTTGTTTTTTCCCTTGAAGAGGAAAGGGTGATGCAACATAGTAGCAGTAAGTGTTTCCCTCAGTTTGAGAACCAAGGTATCAATCCAAGTAGGAGTATCAAGGCAAGTCTCCAAAGTACCTGCATAAAAACAGCAAACTTGCACCCAACACTACAAAGGGGTTGTCAATCCCTTCACGATTGATTGCAAGGTGAGATCCGAAGGTGGAAAGTGCAACAAAGTAAAAGTGTAGAGCTGAAAATATGATGTGATGTAGACCCGGGGGCCATAGTGTTCACTAGAGGCTTCTCTTGTGATAGCAAATATTACGGTGGGTGAACGAATTACTGTCGAGCAATTGATAGAACCGTGCAAAGTCATGACGATATATAAGGCAATGATCATACATATAGGCATCACGTCCGAGAAAAGTAGACCGATACTTTCTGCATCTACTACTATTACTCCACACATCGACCGCTATCTAGAATGCATCTAGTGTATTGAGTTCATAACAAACAGAGTAACGCCTTAAGCAAGATGACATGATGTAGAGGGATAAATTCATGCAATAGATATAAACCCCATCTTTTTACCCTTGATGGCAACAACATGATGCGTGCCTCGCTACCCCTTGTGTCACTGGGTGAGGTCACCGCACGGTATGAACCCAAAACCAATCACTTCTCCCATTGCAAGAATTATAGATCAAGTTGGCCAAACGAAACCCACAACTCGATGAGAATTACAAGGATATGAAATCATGCATATAAGAGATCAGAGGAAACTCAAATAAGATTCATAGATAATCTGATCATAAATCCACAATTCATCGGACCTCGACAAACACACCACAAAAGAAGATTACATCGGATAGATCTCCATGAAGATCATGGAGAACTTTGTATTGAAGATCCAAGAGAGAGAAGAAGCCATCTAGCTACTAGCTATGGACCCGAAGGTCTGTGGTGAACTACTCACGCATCATCGGAGAGGCAATGGTGTTGATGAAGAAGCCCTCCGTGTTCCAATCCCCCTCCGACAGGGCACCAGAACGTGCCCCAGATGGGAGCTTGCGGAGACAGAAGCTTTTGGCGGCGGAAAAGTATTTTCGTGGCTCTCTCCTGTGGTTTCAGATTTTTAGGGGATTTATAGGCGGACGAGGTAGGGCAAAGGAGCCAGGGGGCCCACAAGCCTGCTAGGCGCGCCCCCCAGGCCGCGGCTAGGGGGCTTGTGGCCTTCCCCGGAGCCCTTTGCCTTGGTTCTCAAGTTCCGTGCGTATCTTCTATTCCGGAAAAAAAATCTTTTCGGAGGTTTTATTCCGTTTGGACTCCGTTTAATATTCTCCTCTGAAAAAGGTCAAAAACACGGAAAAACAGGAACTGGCACTTGGCACTGAGTTAATAGGTTAGTCCCAAAAAAGATATAAAAATGGATACAAAACATCCAAAGTTGACAAGATAATAGCATGGAACCATCAAAATTTATAGATACGTTGGAGACGTATCAGAGCTCAAAGCGAAAATTGAGAGATAAAAACATTTTGGGAGGCATACTTTTCTCACCAACGAAAAAGACTTAGAGGTCCCAACAGTTTCCATGCTAGATACATCATAGGCGGTTCCCAAACAGAAAATAAAGTTTATTCCTTTTTCCACCATTACTTTCACTTTCCATGGCTTGTCTGTATCCACGGTTGCCCTCCATACCAACACTTTCCAAGGAATTTATTATTTGACAACAAAAAGTGAATTCATTTTTTTTCATTTCGGGACTAGGCATCCCTAATACCTTTGCCGTACTCTCGTGCAATGACAAGTGAATAAACACTCATCGTGAGAATAACACATCTAGCATGGAAAATATTGGCCACCCCTCACCGCCTCGCGAGTGGTAGAGCACACAAAAGAGAAATTTATTTTGAAAATTAGAGATGGCACATGCAAATTTTCTTAGAATGACATGGAAATACTGCATATAGGTAGGTATAGTGGACTCATATGGCAAAACTGGTTTAAAGGGTTTTGGATGCACAAGTAGTGATCATACTTAGTGCAAAATGAAGGCTAGCAAAAAGATTGAGAAGCAACCAACCAAGAAACAAAAAATCTCGTACCCAAGCATTAAGCATAAGTAACACTGAATAATGCACCACAAGTAGGATATAAATTTAATTGCATAACTATTGACTTTCGTGCTTGCATAGGGAATCACAAACCTTAACATCAATATTCTTACTAAAGCACAATTACTCATCCACATGACTCACATATCATATCGTCATATCTCAAAACCATAACTAAGAATCAAATTTATTTTGTCCAATGATCTTCATGGAAGTTTTTATTATATCCTCTATGGATATCTATCACTTTGGGACTATTTTCATATGTTGCTTTTGATAAGCTCAAACAAATTTAAGTGAAGAACATGAGCATAATTTTTCTTTCTCTCAAAATAATATAAGTGAACCAAGAGAGAATTTCTTAAAAAAATATTAACTCCAAAATAAATCTAAGTGAAGCATGAGAGCATTTATTCAAAAATGACAAAGCACATCGTGCTCAAAAAGATATAAGTGAAGTACTAGAGCAAATCCATGGCTCTGAATTTTTTAGTGAAGCATAAGAGCAAGCATAGCATAATTTTGGCTCTCTCAAAAAGGTGTGTCCAACAAGGATTCAAGACTTAAAACACAAAGAAAAACAAGCAAATACTTATATCATACAATACGCTCCAAGCAAAACTCCTAATATGTGACGAATAAAAATAAAGTTTCAATTAAAATACTGATGGTTGTTAGAAGAAAGAGGGGATGCCACTCGGGGGCATCCCCAAGCTTAGTTGCTTGCTACTTCTTGAATATTATCTTGGGGTGCCTCGGGCATCCCCAAGCTTAGCCTTTTTCTAATCCTTATTCCTTCATCCATTGTAAGATCACCCAAAACTTGAAAACTTCAATCACACAAAACTCAACAAAACCTTCGTGAGATCCGTTAGTATAAGAAAGCAAACCACTACTATAAGTACTGTTGCAAACCTATTCATATTTTATTTTTTCATTATATATTATGTACTACAAATTTTCTATGGAAAAGTCTCATCAAAGAAAACCATAGAATCATCAAAACAAGCACACAATGCAAAAAAAAAACAGAATCTTTCAAAAAGAGAACAATTTGTAGCAATCTGACTACTTCGAATACTTCTGTAACTCCAAAAATTCTGAAAAATTAGGACGACGTGAATAATTTGTATATTAATATTCTTAAAGAATAATAAACTCAAAAGCACTCTTATGTTAAAAATGAAAAATAATTTCATGAGTGCAAAAGTTTCTGTTTTTCAGCAAGATCGAATCAACTTTCACCCAAATCATCCCAAAGGCCTTGCTTGGCACAAACACTAATTTAAACCACAAAACACATCTAACCAGAGGTATAATTTTGTATTTTACTGAAAAGAGCAAGAAAACCAAAAAGCAAAAAGATACAAGTTGGGTTGCCTCCCAACAAGCGCTATCGTTTTTCGCTCCTAGCTAGGCATAACGCGTAGGATCTAAGTGTTGTCATCTTTGTTTCTAGATCCATATGATTCCCTCATGATTGATTAATATGGTGGCCTAATTATTGTTCTAGGGAAGTGTTCCATTTCATTCCTTGGTGTAAATTGAAATTTAATATTGCCTTCTTTCATATCAATAACGGCACCAATGGTACGTAAAAACAGTCTACCAAGTATAATTGGACAAGACAGATTGCAATTAATATCAAGAACAATAAAATCTATGGGAACATGATTCCTATTTGCAAGAATAAGAACATCATTAATTATTTCCATATGATTTTTAATAGTAGAATCCGCTGAGTGCAAATTTAAAGAGTATTCTTCAATATTGTGTAAGACCAAGCACATCACATAAAGATTTCGGAATTGTAGAAACACTAGCACCCAAGTCACATAAAGCAAAACGGTCATAATTTTTTATCTTGACTTTGATAGTAGGTTCCCACTCATCATGCAAATTCTAGAAATTGAAACTTATAATTCCATTTTTTCTTCAAAAGCTTTCATCATAGCATCAATAATATGTTCAGTAAAAGCTTTATTTTGTTCATAAGCATGGGGTGAATTTATCATGGATTGCAACAAAGAAATACAATCAACCAAAGAGCAACTATGATAATTAAAGTCTTTGTAATCCAAAATAGTGGGCACATCACTAGTTAAAGTCTTGACCTCTTCAAACCCACTTTTATCAATTTTCTCAACAACATTTTCACCCTCCGAATCATAGGGACGCCTTCTAACTAAAGTTGAATCTTCTACAGTCCCTTTTTCATCGATCTTAATTTTACTAAACAAAGAATCAATAGAAGAAACACCAATCATTTTAAGATCTTCATTTTTATTTTCTAACGAGATTGGTTTGGCAGCCATTTGATTCACTAAAGTAGCTTGTGCATCGGATATTTTCCCCAACAAACTTTCAGCAAAAGCATACTTAGATTGGATATTGCAAACTTCTCTACTAATATCATCAAGTTGTTTCATTACAGCCTCTAACACAACGGAGTGTTCCTTAAGTTCTTCAGTAAAATACTTATTATGCTCAAATTGTGTAGTCATATATTCCTTAGTGCTTTTCTCAATTTCAAGCAAAATATTTGGGTAAGGAACATAGTATTTTCTTTGAGGCATCATGACTACGCAAACAAGATTGCACACAAAAGCAGATCTAACGAGAAAACAGCGAACAAAAAAGAAAGCGAATAAAACGACATTTTTTTGTGAAGTGGGGGAGAGGAAAACGAGAGGCAAATGGCAAATAATGTAAATTGAGAGGAGATGAGATTTGTGATTACGAACCTGGTTGATGTTGAAGATCCTCCCCAGAAACGGTGCCAGAAATTCCTTTTGATGTCTTCTAGAACTACGTCGGTATTTCCCAAAAGAGGAAGGGATGATGCAGTATAGCAACGGTGGGTATTTCTCTCAGTGATGAGACCAAGGTTGTCGAACCAGTAGGAGAACCTCTGATGACCCACAAGTATAGGGGATCAATCGTAGTCTTTTCGATAAGTAAGAGTGTCAAACCCAACGAGGAGGAGAAGGCTCTGATAAACGGTTTTCAGTAAGGTAATAACTGCAAGCACTGAAAGTAGCGGTAACAAGTGATGGTGTAGTGAGGTGAAACGTAGCAAGCGAAAAGTGACAAGTAACAAGTAGTAGCAACGGTGCAGAAAGTGTCCCAATCCCTTTTGTAGCAAGGGACAAGCCTGAACAAAGTCGTATAAGAGGAAAAACGCTCCCTAGGACACACGGGAAATTCTGTCATGCTAGTTTAATCATGTCCATATGATTCGCGTTCGTTACTTTGATAGTTTGATATGTGGGTGGACCGGCGCTTGGGTACTGCCCTTACTTGGACAAGCATCCCACTTATGATTAACCCCTCTCGCAAGCATCCACAACTACGAAAGAAGAATTAAGACAACGTCTAACCATAGCATTAAACTAGTGGATCCAAATCAGCCCCTTACGAAGCAACACATAGACTGGGGTTTAAGCTTCTGTCACTCCAGCAACCCATCATCTACTTACTACTCCCCAATGCCTTCCTTTAGGCCCAAATATGGTGAAGTGTTATGTAGTCGATGTTCACATAACACCACTAGAGGAAAAACAACATACAACATATCAAAATACCAAGCGAATACCAAATTCACATGACTATTATCAGCATGACTTATCCCATGTCCTCAGGAACAAAAGTAACTACTCACAAAGCATAATCATAATCATGATCGGAGGTGTAATGAATAGCATCAAGGATCTTAACATAAACTCTTCCACCAAGTAATCCAACTAGCATCAACTACAAAGAGTAATCAAAACTACTAGCAACCTTACAAGTACCAATCGGAGTCGCGAGACGGAGATTGGTTACAAGAGATGAACTAGGGTTTGGAGAGGAGATGGTGCTGATGAAGATGTTGATGGAGATGCCTCCCCTCCAACGAGAGGAGTGTTGGTGATGACGATGGCGACGATTTCCCCCTCCGGGAGGGAAGTTTCCCCGGCAGGATCGTCCCGTCGGAGCTCAAGATTGGATCTGCTCAAGTTCCACCTCGTGGCGGCGGGGAATCCACGAAAAAGCTCCACCCTGATTTTTTTCCGGACGAAACCCTTCATATAGCAAAAGAGGGGGCCAGTGGGCCACCAGGGTGCCCACAAGCCCTGTTGCCACGGCCAGGGGGTAGGCCGCGGCAACCAGGCTTGTGGGCCCCTGGTTGCTCCCCTCTGACACTTCTTTCGCACAGTATTTTTTATAAATTCCAAAAAAATCCACATTGATTTTTAGGGCGTTTGGATTTGCGCAGAATAGAGACTCAGACTTGCTCCTTTTCCAGTCCAGAATTCCAGCTGCCGGTATTCTCCCTCTTCAAATAAACCTTGCAAAATAAGAGAGAAAAGGCATAAGTAAGGTTCCACAAAGTATAATAACAGTCCATAAAGCGATAAATATCAACATGAAAGCATGATGCAAAATGGACGTATCAACTCCCCCAAGCTTAGACCTCGCTTGTCCTCAAGCGAAAACCAAGACCCAAAACATGTCCACATGTTTAGGGATGAAGGTGTCGATAAAACAAAATACGGACATGAGGGCATCATGATCACACATAGGAAAACAATACATCATAGAGATTCTTATGGGAAAGTAACAATTCCTTCACAAAGCAAAGTATGAGACAAAAACCTTACCGAGAAGTGGCCAACAACAGTCCATAGTCATTGAAGCAATTGCAATTTATCATATTATCAGAAAGAGTCAAATAAGAGCTTGCAAAGCAAATCCACATACTCAATCATCTCTTTTGTTTTCCACAATTATTACAACTCACGTGGTACTCATGGTATCAAAGTTTCAGTTGGACACAGCGAAAGATAGGGGCTTATAGTTTTTCCTCCCAACTATTTACCTCAAGGGTAAAGTCAACAATAATAAAGCATAAGTACTCAGCTCCAAGTTGATATATGAATATAGATCTTTCCCAAGCATACGACGTTCACCAAGAAAAAGGCTAAATAAGGAATTGGTGAAGATCACCTGACTCTTACAAGGGAAAAAAGTAAAGGTACAAGATAGGCCCTCTGCAGAGGGAAGCAGAGGTTGTCATGCGCTTTTGAGGTTTGGATGTGTGTCCTCTTAGTGCGGAGGAACGTCACTTTATATTGCCTCCCGTGATAAAGAACTTTATTATGCAATCCTTCTCTTTTATGTCTTCCTCATCACAGGTTCGTACAAAGCTTATTTTCCACACACTTATAGATCATACATATTAGAGAGCAATTTTTATTGCTTGCACCGATGACAACCTACTTGAGGGATCTTATTCAATCCATAGGTAGGTATGGTGGACACTCATGGCAAAACTGGGTTGAAGGTTTATGGATGCACAAGTAGTATCTCTACTTGGTGTAGGAGTTTTGGCTAATATGAGGTGGAAGAAAACGTCACATGCTAGGGGATATTTAATCATATAACTTTGTTTGGAACCAAGCAAACACAATTCATTATGTTGTCTTCCTTGTCCAACATCTACTTCTAAGCATGTAATAGTTTGGTGAGTGCTCACAATTATAGAAAGTGTCTAAGATGATATATTTATATGTGAACCTCTCTTTCCTTATTACTTCTTATTAATTGCAACAATGACTGAGGTCTATGTTGGTCTACTCTCAACAAGTTTCAATCATCATACTTGTTATACGTGAAGCTATCACTTTCCATAGGATCATCTCATGATCTTTCATGCTATCGTTCTTTTCATACTTTTGATCACGGCACAAAACAAAGCCCTTGACTAAGATACTCTTTATTATATAGCTCGCAAGCTCGAATACATCAGGGGAGACACAAGGCAAAAGACTCAAACTAAAACACTAAAGACTTATTCCACTAAGAGAAGAAATAAAAACTGAAAAGGAAAGAACTAAAACAAAGGTAAAAGCAAAAGATATAAAGGTGATACTATACCAGGGCAACTCCCCCAAGCTTGGCGAAAGCCAAGGGGATTGCCCATACCAATGCTTAGTTTTCTTCCTTTGGTGGTGATGGTGGTGGTGTTGTGGAAGTAGTCTGATCCTCCGTCTTCCAAGGCATAGGTGCTCCATCATGGCAGGATGAACGAGTTGCCGGAATCCTCAAATCTACAGCCAACCGTATTGATTTAAATCTATACTCATACTCACAGTTTTGGTTCTGCAGGTCATAGATCTAGCCCTGGAGTTGATCAACCCTGTCATAGAGCCTGGAGAGGTGCTTCCCAATGTCAATGACATCCATCTTGTGATTGCTGGTGAATTCCGTGATCATCATGTGGTTGGCGTTGAGTCCACGCTCCACCATCTCTTGGCACTTGAAGACTTGTTGCTCCATTGCTTTGAGCCTCATCTCCATGCTTCCGGTCTTCTTAGGCCCCTCAACATCACGGATGTGCAACATCCCCTTACTCATCTTAATAGATTGAGGGTGTTTCAGCACTTCCGTGAGGTAGCGATTGATGACCTTCTCGAAGATCTTGTCCTTAGGAGCTTTTGGGGAAGTCATGATGGTCTAGATCTGCGAGAGAAACAAGCTCAAAATGAAAACAGAGGAAAACTGCATGATATGGAGATCAAAACCCTTGGGCGTATATATAATGATTTTTTCTGGACCAGAAGGAGTGCTCCGCAAGAAAACGGAGTCCGGGAGGTACACGAGCTGCCCACAAACCTTGTTGCCGCGGCCGGGGGGGGGGGGGGAGGCCGCGGGAACCAAGCTTGTGGCCGCCTCGTGCGCTCTCCAGATTGCTTTTTATTTTTCTAATTTTCCATAAATTCCAAAACGGAGAAAATTTCCTATTGGAAAAGTTCCGGAGTCCAATTACTTACCGAAACAGATACCTCTTGGTTTTCAGGGTCTGGAACAGGCTGATAAACATCCCTTATGTACTCCTCTGGAGTTATGATATTGATGATATTGGTCTCAACATTTATGGGAGTACCATAGATGTAATGCTTGATTCTTTGCCCGTTTACCACCCTAGGAAAATTACCTTCCGTGTTATTGATTTTGATGGCACCGGAACGATATACTTCCTCGACAACGTAGGGACCTTCCCATTTAGAGAGAAGCTTGCGTGCGAAGAATCTTAGACGAGAATTATATAACAGGACATAATCACCTACAATGAACTCTCGTTTTTGTATTCTTTTATCATGCCACCTCTTAACATTTTGCTTGAACAACTTGGCATTCTCATATGCCTGCCCCCTCCATTCATCTAATGAGCTGATATCAAACAACCGCTTCTCACCGGCAAGTTTGAAATCAAAGTTGAGCTCTTTGATTGCCCAATAAGCTTTGTGTTCCAGCTCAAGAGGTAAATGACAGGCCTTACTGTAAACCATTTTATACGGCGACATGCCCATGGGATTCTTATAAGCAGCCCTATAAGCCCATAGTGCATCGTCAAGGTTGCTAGACCAATTCTTTCGAGATCTATTGACGGTCTTTTGTAAGATCAATTTGATCTCCCTATTACTCAACTCCACTTGACCACTAGACTGAGGATGATAAGGAGATGCAACTCTATGGTTGACATCGTACTTAGCGAGCATCTTGCGGAAAACACCATGAATGAAGTGTGAACCGCCATCAGTCATCAGATATCTAGGGACTCCAAATCTTGGGAAAATGACTTCTTTAAGCATCTTAATGGAGGTGTGGTGATCAACATTTTTAGTTGGGATAGCTTCTACCCACTTAGTGACGTAGTCCACAACAACTAAGATGTGAGTGTACCCATTGGAACTCGGGAAGGGTCCCATATAATCAAAGCCCCAGACATCAAACGGTTCAATGACAAGTGAATAGTTCATAGGCATTTCCGGACGCATACTGATGTTCCCCATTCTTTGGCATTCGTCACAAGACAAGACAAACTTACGGGCATCCTTGAAGAGAGTGGGCCAATAGAAACCTGATTGCAATATCTTATGAGCAGTTCTGTCTCCAGCATGGTGTCCTCCATAAGCCTCAGAATGACACTTCTGCAGGATCTATCCCTGTTCATGTTCAGGCACACAACATCTAATAACACCATCTACTCCTTCCTTATAAAGGTGAGGATCATCCCAAAAATAGTGTCTCAAATCAAAGAAGAATTTCTTCTTTTGCTGGTAGGTGAAACTGGGTGGTATGTATTTGGCTACGATATAGTTTGCGTAATCAGCATACCACGGTGCACTATGTGAAGTGCGGATGACATTCAATTGCTCATGAGGAAAGCTGTCATCAACAGGTCGTGGGTCATCAAGGACATTCTCTAGCCTAGACAAGTTATCTGCTACAGGGTTATCAGCACCCTTTCGGTCAACAACGTGCAAATCAAATTCTTCTAGCAGGAGAACCCATCTGATTAGCCTAGGCTTAGCGTCCTTCTTCTCCATGAGGTACTTAATAGCAACATGATCAGAGTGAATAGTGACTTTGGAGTCAAGTATATAAGATCTGAACTTTTCACATGCAAACACGACTGCTAAAAACTCCTTCTCCGTAGTGGCATAGTTTCTTTGGGTACTATCTAGAGTTTTACTAGCGTAGTGAAGGACATTCAACTTCTTGTCAACTCTTTGTCCTAGAATAGCACCAACGACATAATCACTAGCATCGCACATGATTTCAAAGGGCAAGTTCCAATCAGGTGGTTGAACAATAGGTGCGGTTATTAAGGCCTTCTTAAGTATTTCGAAAGCTTCCTCACAATCCTCATCAAAACCAAAAGGAACATCCTTCTGCAAGAGGTTGGTAAGAGGCCTAGAAATCTTAGAGAAGTCTTTAATGAACCTCCTATAGAAACCAGCATGACCTAGGAAACTTCGTATACCTCTGATATCTGTGGGACAAGGCATTTTCTCAATTGCATCTACCTTAGCCTTATCAACTTCAATGCCTTTCTCAGAGATTTTGTGTCCTAAGACGATGCCTTCATTAACCATGAAGTGGCACTTCTCCCATTTCAAGACGAGGTTGGTATCTTTGCATCTCTGTAAGACTCGATCAAGGTTGCTGAGGCAATCGTCAAAGGAAGAACCATAGACGGAGAAATCATCCATGAAAACCTCAACAATCTTTTCACAAAAGTCAGAGAATATAGCCATCATACATCTTTGAAAGGTGGCAGGTGCATTGCACAAGCCAAAAGGCATACGTCTATAAGCAAAGGTACCGAAGGGGCATGTGAAGGTGGTTTTCTCTTGATCAGATTGTGCAACAGGTATTTGCGAGAAACCTGAATAATCGTCTAGAAAGCAGAAGTGTGTGTGTTTAGATAGCCTTTCTAGCATCTGGTCGATAAACGGCAAGGGATAATGGTCCTTCCTGGTTGCCTTGTTAAGTTTCCGGAAGTCTATCACAATCCTATAGCCATTAATAATCCTTTGCAGGATTAGTTCATTCTTATCATTAGGAACGACGGTGATACCTCCCTTCTTAGGTACGCAATGTAATAGACTTACCCAATCACTATGAGCAACAGGATAAATGATTCCTGCTTCCAGAAGCTTCAATATTTATTTTCTCATGACCTCTTTCATCCTCGTATTTAATCTCCGTTGATGATCAACAACTGGCTTAGAATCAGGATCGGTTTTAATCTTGTGCTGACAGAGAGTGGGACTAATACCCTTAAGATCATCAAGAGCATATCCAATAGCAGCACGGTGCTTCCTCAAATTTTTTAATAACTTCTTCTCTTTGTGACTCGAGAGGTGAGCACTAATAATAACAGGATATATCTCCTTCTCATCAAGATAGGCATACTTAAGAGTATATGGTAACTGTTTCAGCTCGAACACAGGATCACCCTTTGGTGGGGGAGGATCCCCAAGCAGTTCAACAGGCAGATTATTCTTGAGAATAGGATATTGTTCTAACACAATTTTATCTATCTCATCTTTTTCATCCATATGCATATCATTTTCATGCTCAAGCAGATATTGCTCTAAAGGATCCGTAGGGGGTACGGTAATAGAGGCAAGAGCAATGATTTCATCCCTACCAGACGACTCTTTTTCATGGGGTTGTCTTCCAAACTTGGAGAAGTTAATTTCACGAGACACACCCTCGAAACTAACAGTGACAGTCTTTTTAATGCAATCAATGTGAGCATTGACAGTGTTGAGAAAGAGTCGACCAAATATGATGGGACAAAAGCTATCTTGTGCAGTAGCAAGGACGAGGAAATCAGTAGGATACTTCGTCTTACCACACAAGACTTCTACGTCTCTCATAATTCCCAGAGGGCAGATAGTGTCTCTATTAGCTAGCATAATAGTGACATCGATGGGTTCAAACTCAGCAGGTGCAATCTCATCTTTGATTTCATCATATAGGGAACGGGGTATTGCACTAACACTAGCACCCATATCACATAAACCATGGTAACAGTGATCTCCTATCTTGATAGAAACAACGGGCAGGCCAACTACAGGTCCGTATTTGTCTTTCACATGAGGTTTAGCTATTCTAGCGGAGTCCTCACAGAATTTGATAACATGCCCATCTATGTCTTCGGCTAAGAGATCTTTGATAATAGCAACACCAGGTTCAACTCTAATTTCCTCAGGGGGTGCAAGTGGTCTAATGTAACCCCTACGTATCACAGTTGGAGCTTTAGAATAATGCGTTTTCCTAGCAGGTTAAGGTGGTTTCTCAGCATAGGCACAAGGAACAATAGGATCACTAAAGGCAATGACTTTATCCTCAACTAGACTGGGTTTAACTATGTTGATTTCTACAGGAGGATGATACTTAAACCACTACTCTTTGGGAAGATCAACATGAGCAGCAAAAGATTCACATAGGGAAGCTACTATCTCAGAGTCAAGTCCATACTTAGCGCTAAAATCTCTAGAAGTGTTTGTTTCAACAAAATATTTAACGCAATCAAACTGGAAATTTGTACCTGACTCCTTACCTTCTTCTAGCTCCCAATCTTCAGAGTTACATTTGATTCTTTCCAATAAATTCCACTTGTGGTCAATATCCTTCTTCATAAAAGAACCAGTACAAGAAGTGTCAAGCATGGTACGATCTTCATGGGAAAGCCGAGAATAAAAGTTTTGAGTGATAATTTCTCTCGAGAGCTCATGATTGGGGCATGAATATAGCATTGATTTAAGCCTCCCCCAAGCTTGATCTATGCTTTCCTTGTCACGAGGCCAAAAGTTATAAATATAATTCCGATCACGATGTACTAAATGCATAGGATAAAACTTTTGATGAAATTCCAATTTCAACCGATTGTAGTCCCATGATCCAGTATCATCACATAGCCTATACCATGTCAACGCCTTATCCTTCAAAGATGAAGGAAAGACTTTCTTCTATACCTCATCCTCGGGCAAACCTGCAAGCTTAAATAAACCACAAACTTCATCTACATAGATTAGATGCAAGTCTGGATGTGAAGATCCATCTCCTGTAAAAGGATTAGCCAGCAGTTTCTCAAGCATACCCGAAGGAATTTCATAAAAGATATTTTCAATAGGTACCTCAGGTTGAGGAACAACTCCTCGTGCTTCCGCTCGTGGTGAAGATACCCCAAACAAACTCCTCAAAGGAACACTTTCCATAGTGACAAGTGACAATAAATTTCAGCACATTATATAAATGTTTCCTTACCAAATTCCACTTACCAAAGGCGCTTTCCTCCCCGGCAACGGCGCCAGAAAAGAGTCTTGATGACCCACAAGTATAGGGGATCGATCGTAGTCCTTTCGATAAGTAAGTGTGTCGAAACCAACGAGGAGGAGAAGGCTCTGATAAACGGTTTTCAACAAGGTAATAACTACAAGCACTGAAAGTAGCGGTAACAAGTGATGGTGTAGTGAGGTGAAACGTAGCAAGCGAAAAGTGACAAGTAACAAGTAGTAGCAACGGTGCAGAAAGTGGCCCAATCCCTTTTGTAGCAAGGGCCAAGCCTGAACAAAGTCTTATAAGAGGAAAAACGCTCCCGAGGACACACGGGAATTTCTGTCATGCTAGTTTCATCATGTTCATATGATTCGCGTTCGTTACTTTGATAGTTTGATATGTGGGTGGACCGGTGCTTGGTACTGCCCTTACTTGGACAAGCATCCCACTTATGATTAACCCCTCTCGCAAGCATCTGCAACTACGAAAGAAGAATTAAGACAACGTCTAACCATAACATTAAACTAGTGGATCCAAATCAGTCCCTTACGAAGCGACGCATAGACTGGGGTTTAAGCTTCTGTCACTCCATCAACCCATCATCTACTTACTACTACCCAATGCCTTCCTCTAGGCCCAAATATGGTTAAGTGTTATGTAGTCGATGTTCACATAACACCACTAGAGGAAAAACAACATACAACATATCAAAATACCGAACGAATACCAAATTCACATGACTATTATCAGCATGACTTATCCCATGTCCTCAGGAAAAAAAGTAACTACTCACAAAGCATAATCATAATCATGATCAGAGGTGTAATTAATAGCATCAAGTATCTGAACATAAACTCTTCCACCAAGTAATCCAACTAGCATCAACTACAAAGAGTAATCAACACTACTAGCAACCTTACAAGTACCAATCGGAGTCGCGAGACGGAGATTGGTTACAAGAGATGAACTAGGGTTTGGAGAGGAGATGGTGCTGATGAAGATGTTGATGGAGATGCCCCCCCTTCGACGAGAGGAGTGTTGGTGATGACGATGGCGGCGATTTCCCCCTCCAGGAGGAAAGTTTCCCCGGCAGGATCGTCCTGCCAGAGCTCTAGATTGGATCTGCTCAAGTTCCACCTCGTGGCGGCGGAGAATCCACGAAAAAGCTCCACCCTGATTTTTTTCCGGATGAAACCCTTCATATAGCAAAATAGGGGGGCCAGTGGGCCACCAGGGTGCCCACAAGCCCTGTTGCCTCGGCCAGGGGGGTAGGCCACGGCAACCAGGCTTGTGGGCCCCTAGTTGCTCCCCTGTGACACTTCTTTCGCCCAGTATTTTTTTGTAAAATCCAAAATAAAATCCACATTGATTTTCAGGGCGTTTGGATTTGCGCAGAATAGAGGACTCAAACTTGCTCCTTTTCCAGTCCAGAATTCCAGCTGCCGGTATTCTCCCTCTTCAAATAAACCTTGCAAAATAAGAAAGGAAAGGCATAAGTAAGGTTCCACAAAGTATAATAACAGTCCATAAAGCGATAAATATCAACATGAAAGCATGATGCAAAATGGACGTATCAACCTCCTCACACCATGTAAACAACACCTGCACACAAATAACAAATACTCGCAACCCAACGTGTTAAAGGGGTGTCAATCCCTCTTCGGCAACGGCGCCATAAATTGGCACATTGGAGGGAGACTATTTTGACTTGATCTTCCCCGACAATGGCGTCAGAAATTCCTTTCGGGTACGACGCCTCAAGATAGGCAAATAACAGGAGGTAAAAGTGGTAGATAGGATAAATAGGTCGCGAAAAAAATGTATTGCAGCAACTATTTTTGTATTTTTGGTTTAATATATCTGAAAATAAAAGCAAAGGAAAATAGATCACAAAGCAAATATGATGAAAAGAGACCCGGGGCCCGTAGGTTTCACTAGTGGATTCTCTCGAGAAAAATAGGAAACAGTGGGAAAACAATTACTGTTGGGCAATTGATAGAACTTCAAATAATCATGACGATATCCACGCGATGATCATTATATAGGCATCACGCCCATGATTAGTAGACCGACTCCTGCCTGCATCTACTAGTATTACTCCACACATCGACCGCTATCCATCATGCATCTAGTGTATTAAGTTCGTGGAAAAACGCAGTAATGCAATAAGAAAGATGACATGATGTAGACAAGATCTACTTATGTAGAAATAGACCCCATCTTGTTATCCTTAATAGCAATGATACATAAGTGTCGTTTCCCTTTCTATCACTGGGATCAAGCACCGTAAGATCGAACCCATCACAAAGCACCTCTTCCCATTGCAAGATAAATAGATCAAGTTGGAAAAACAAAAGCCAAATATGAGAGAAGAAATACGAGGCTATAATCAATCACGCATATAAGAGATCAAAGAAGACTCAAATAACTTTCATGGATCAAAACATAGATCTGATCATAAACTCAAAGTTCCAGATCGAAACAAACACACCGCAAAAAGACTTACATCATATGGATCTCCAAGAGACCAATGTATTGATAATCAAGAGAGAGGAAGCCATCTAGATACTAACTACGGACCCGTAGGTCTACAAAGAACTACTCACGCATCATCGGAGAGGCACCAATGGACATGATGAATCCCTCCATGATGGTGTCTAGATTGGATCTGGTGTTTCTGGACTCCGCGACGGTTGGAATTGATTTTCGTCCCCCTTCTAGGGTTTCTGGACTATTGCGGTATTTATAGAGCAAAGAAGCGGTGCGGGAGGCCAACCAGGAGGGCACAACCCACCGAGGCGCGCCTGGGCCCCCAGGTGCGCTCTGGTAGGTTGTGCTCCCATCGAAGCTCCCCTTAGGTGCGTTCCTGGCCCACTGGATGTCTTTTGGCCGAAAAAAATCCACAAAAAGTTTCGCTGCGTTTGGACTCTGTTTGATATTGATCCTGCGATGTAAAACATGCAGAAAACATCAGCTGGCACTGTGCACTATGTGAATAGGTTAGTTCCAAAAAATGATATAAAATGACTAGAAAATGATTGTAAAAAATCCAAGAATGTTAATATAACAACATGTAACAATCAAATATTATAGATACGTTGGAGACGTATCAACATCCCCAAGCTTAATTCGTGCTCGTCCTCGAGTAGGTAAATTGATAATAACAAATTTTTTTATGTGGAATGCTGCCTAACATGTTCATCACATTTTTTTCTTTATAGCATGGACATTTGGACTTTTATATGGTTCAAAGCAATAGTGTAGTTTTGACAGAAGACTTAATACTCAAGCATACCAACAAGCAACCATGTCTTTCAAAATATCAACACTAAAGCAAGTTATCCCTAGCCCATTATGGTCAATCATTGATCCATTCATGGAACACAGTCAAATATTAGCTATACCCAATGCTCAAATACGATCATAGTGCCCCTTAGTTGGTGATTTATGAGAGAAGATGGAGACTCAAATTCAAAATAAAAATTGCGTAAGTAAAAGAAAGGCCCTTCGCAGAGGGAAGTAGGGATTCGTAGAGGTGCCAGAGCTCAAAGCAAAAATTGAGAGATAAAAACATTTTGGGAGGCATACTTTTCCCATCAATGAAAACAACCTAGAGCTCCCAACGCTTTCCATGCTAGATACATCAGAGGCGGTTCCCAAACACAAAATAAAGTTTATTCCTTTTTCCACCATTACTTTCACTTTCCATGTCTTGTCCGTATCCACGGGTGCCCTCTATACCAACACTTTCCAAGGAATTTATTATTTGACAACAAAAAGTGAATTCATTTTTTTTTCATTTCGGGACTAGGCATCCCTAATACCTTTGCCGTACTCTCGTGCAATGACAAGTGAATAAACACTCATCGTGAGAATAACACATCTAGCATGGAAAATATTGGCCACCCCTCACCTCCTCGGGAGCGGTAGAGCACACAAAAGAGAAATTTATTTTGAAAATTAGAGATGGCACATGCAAATTTTCTTAGAACAGCATGGAAATACCGCATATAGGTAGGTATAGTGGATTCGTATGGCAAAACTAGTTTGAAGGGTTTTGGATGCACAAGTAGTGATCATATTTAGTGCAAAATGTAGGCTAGCAAAAAGATTGAGAAGCGACCAACGAAGAAACGAAAAATCTCGTACCCAAGCATTAAGAATAAGTAAGATTGAATAATACACCACAAGTAGGATATAAATTTCATTGCATAACAATTGACGTTCATGCTTGCATAGGGAATCACAAACCTTAACATCAATATTCTTACTAAAGCACAATTACTCATCAACATGACTCACATATCATATCGTCATATCTCAAAACCATTACTAAGAATCAAGTTTATTTTGTCCAATGATCATCATGGAAGTTTTTATTATATCCTCCTTGGATATCTATCACTTTAAGTTTTTTTTTCATATGTTTTTTTATAAGCTGAAACAAATTGAAGTGAAGAACATGAGCATAATTTTTCTTTCTCTCAAAATAATCTAAGTGAAGCAAGAGAGATTTTCCTAAAAAATTAACTAACTCCCAAATAAATCTAAGTAAAGCATGAGAGCATTTCTTCAAAAATAACAAAGCACACCGTGCTCAAAAAGATACAAGTGAAGTACTAGAGCAAATCCATGGCTCTAAAAATTTAAGTGAAGCATAGGAGCAAGCATAGAATAATTTTTGGCTCTCTCAAAAAGGTGTGTCCAGCAAGGATTCATGTCTTAAAACCCAAAGCAAAACAAGCAATGACTCATATCATACAAGACGCTCCAAGCAAAACTCATAATATGTGTTAGTTTCGAGTAAAATACCGATGGTTGTTAGAATAAAGAGGGGATGCCACTCGGGGGCATCCCCAAGCTTAGTTGCTTGCTACTTCTTGAATATTATATTGGGGTGACTCGAGAATACCGAAGTTTATCATTTTTCTAATCCTTATTCCTTCATCCATCGTAAGATCACCCCAAACTTGAAAACTTCAATCGAACAAAACTCAACAAAACCTTCATGAGATCCGTTAGTATAAGAAAGCAAACCGCTACGATAAGTACCGTTTTAAACCTATTCATATTTTATTTTTGCATTATATCTACTGTATTCCAACTTTTATATGGCAAAAACTCATCAAAGAAAACCATAGAATCATCAAAACAAGCACACAACACAAAGAAAATAGAATTTGTCAAAAACAGAACAGTCTATAACAATCTGACTACTTAGAATACTTCTGTAACTCCAAAAATTCTGAAAACTTAGGAAGACGTGAATAATTTGTTTATTTATCTTATGCAAAAGTAATCAACTCAAAATCAATCTTCTGTTAAAAAATAAAATAATTTCGTGAGCACAAAAGTTTCTATTTTTCAGCAAGATCGAATCAACTTTCACCCAAATCATCCCAAAGGCCTTGCTTGGCACAAACACTAATTTAAACCACAAAAACACATCTAACAAGAGGTATAATTGTGTATTTTATTGAAAACAGCAAGGAAACCAAAAAGCAAAAAGATACAAGTTGGGTTGCCTCCCAATAAGCGCTATCGTTTTACGCCCCTAGCTAGGCATAACGCGTAGCATCTAAGTGTTGTCATCTTTGTTTCTAGATCCATATAATGCCGTACCGATTGATTAATATGGTGTCCTAATTCTTGCTATAGGGAAGTGTTCCATTCCATTCCTCAGTGGAAATTGAAATCTAATATTGCCTTCTTTCATATCAATCACAACACCAATAGTACGTAAAAACGGTCTACCAAGTATAATTGGACAAGACGGATTGCAATCAATATTAAGAACAATAAAATATATGGGCATATAATTCCTGTTTGCAAGAAAAAGAACATCATTAATTCTTTCCATAGGATTTTTTATAGTAGAATCCGCCAAGTGCAAATTTAAAGAGCATTCTTCGATATTGGTAAGACCAAGCACATCACATAAAGATTTCGAAATTGTAGAAACACTAGCACCCAAGTCACATAAAGCAAAACACTCATAGTTTTTTTTATCTTGACATTGATAGTAGGTTCCCACTCATCATGAAATTTTCTAGGAATTGAAACTTCTAATTCCAATTTTTCTTCAAAAGCTTTCATCATAGCATCAACAATATGTTTAGTAAAAGCTTTATTTTGTTCATAAGCATGGGGTGAATTTATCATGGATTGCAACAAAGAAATACAATCAACCAAAGAGCAACTATCATAATTAAAGTCTTTGTAATCCAAAATAGTGGGCACATCACTAGTTAAAGCCCTGACCTCTTCGAACCCACTTTTATCAATTTTCTCAACAAAACTTTCACCCTCCAAATTATAGGGATGTCTTCTAACTACAGTTTACTCTTCTGAAGTCCCTTTTTCATCAATCTTAATTTTACTAAATGAAGAATCAATTGAAGAAACACCAATCATTTTAAGATCTTCATTTCTATTTTCTAACGAGATTGGTTTGGCGGCCATTTGATTCACTAAAGTAGCTTGTGCATCGGATATATTTCCCAACAAAATTTCAGCAAAAGCATACTTAGATTGGAGATTGTAAACTTCTCTACTAATATCATCAAGTTGTTTCTTTACAACCTCTAACACAACGGAGTGTTCCTTAAGTTCTTCATTAAAATACTTATTATGCTCAAATTGTGTAGTCATATATTCCTTAGTGCTTTTCTCAATTTCAAGCCAAATATTTGGGTAAGGAACATCATAATATTTTCTTTGAGGCATCATGACTACGCGAACAAGATTGCACACAAAAACAGATTTGACGAGAAAACGGCGAACAAAAAAGAGAGCAAATAAAACGGGAAATTTTTGTGAAGTGGGGGAGAGGAAAACGAGAGGCAAATGGCAAATAATGTAAATAGGGAGGACATGAGATTTGTGATTAGGAACCTGGTTGATGTTGAAGATCCTCCCCGGCAACGCCGCCAAAAATTCCTTTTGATGTGTGCAAGAACTACGTCGATATTTCCCCAAAGAGGAAGGGATGATGCAGTATAGCGATGGTAGGTATTTCCCTCAATGATGAGACCAAGGTTATCAAACCAGTAGGAGAACCTCCGCACACCACGTAAACAACACCTCCACACAAATAACAAATACTCGCAACCCGACGGGAGACTATCTTGACTTGATCTTCTTGGGCAATGGCGTCAGAAATTCCTTTCGGGTACGATGCCTCAAGATAGGCAAATAAGATGAGGTAAAAGTGGTAGATAGGATAAATAGATCGCGGAACAATTAAATTGCAGCAAGTTATTTTTGTATTTTTGGTTTAATAGATCTGAAATTAAAAGCAAAGGAAAATAGATCGCAAAGGCAAATATGATGAAAAGCGACCCCGGGGCCGTAGGTTTCACTAGTGGATTCTCTCGAGAAAAATAGCAAACGGTGGGAAAACAATTATTGTTGGGCAATTGATAGAACTTCAAATAACCATGACGATATCCAGGCAATGATCATTATATAGGCATCACGTCCATGATTAGTAGACCGACTCCTGCGTGCATCTACTACTATTACGCCACACATCGACCGCTATCCAACATGCATATAGTGTATTAAGTTCATGGAAAACAGAGTAATGCAATAAGAAAGATGACATGATGTAGACAAGATCTATTTATGTAGAAATAGACCCCATCTTGTTATCCTTAATAGCAATGATACTTACGTGTCGTTTCCCTTCGTGTCACTGGGATCAAGCACCGTAAGATCGAACCCATCACAAAGCATCTCTTCCCATTGCAAGATAAATAGATCAAGTTGGCCAAACAAAACCCAAATATCAGAGAAGAAGTATGAGGTTATAATCAATCACACATATAAGAGATCAAAGAAGACTCAAATAACTTTCATGGATAAAAACATAGATCTGATCATAAACTCAAAGTTCATCGGATCCCAACAAACACACCACAAAAAGACTTACATCATATGGATCTCCAAGAGACCATTGTATTGATAATAAAGAGAGAGAGAGAGAGGAAGCCATCTAGCTACTAACTATGGACCCGTAGGTCTACAAAGAACTACTCACGCATCATCGAAGAGGCACCAATGGACATGATGAACCCCTCCGTGATGGTATCTAGATTGGATCTGGTGTTTCTAGATTCTACGGCGTCTGGAATTGATTTTTGCCCCCTCCTATGGTTTCTGCAATATTGCGGTATTTATAGAGAAAAGAGGCGATGCAGGAGGCCAACGGGGAGGGCACAACCCACCGAGGCACGTCTGGGCCCCCAGGCGCGCTCTGGTGGGTTGTGCTCCCATCGGAGCTCCCGTGAGGTGTGTTCCTGGCCCACTCGATGTCTTCTGGCCCAAAAAAAATCCACAGAAAGTTCTGTTGCGTTTGGACTCCGTTTGGTATTGATTTCCTGCGATGTAAAAAACATACATAAAACAACAACTGGCACTGGGCACTATGTCAATAGGTTAGTACCAAAAAATGTTATAAAATGACTATAAAATGATTGTAAAACATCCAAGAATGATAATATAACATCATGGAACAATAAAAAAATTATAGATACATTGGAGACGTATCATACCAAAATTTTGTGTCGGATCCGGGGCAGAGCATGGGAAAACGAACCCAATCTACACATACTCGGGTGGGAATAGGACCTATATTTACCTATTAGCGTGTAGGTTGCATGGACGTAATAAAACTGACAAACTTGATTAACTGATGAATATATATGTTGAATTATATATATATATTTCTAGTGTGTTTAGTAGCTAGGCAAGATGAGTGATCGTGCGTATATGTACACCGGTCACACTAGTCAGAAAGAGATGACCAAAGAATGGTTTACAAAAACCAAGGAGTTTGTGCAAGCCACATTTGGAAATGGCCAGACAATAAACTGGTGCCCGTGTCCTGGGTACGACAACTTTAAAAAGAGGACACATGTTGTAATGGGTAAACACCTATAAAGGAGGGGTTTTAGTCTGATTATACGGTGTGGACATTTCATGGTGAGTCTGCCCAACGCATCGGAGCTGAGGTGGTTCGCCGTCGCACCGACGAGTATGGTACCGGGATCGAAGACATGGTGCAAGACTCTGATGATGCTCGAGATTCGGATGATGAGATGGGGGAATCTGCAAAGGCCTTCTATGAAATGTTGGAGTCTTCAAAACGTCCTCTATACGAGCACAATAAGCTTTATCACCTCGATGTCATTGCACAAGTAATGGTTGTGAAGGCTCAATTCAAAATGGGAAGAGAATGCTCGCAGTGATGATGACACTGTTTGGATGCTTTCTACCCAAAGGCTATGTCATGCCCGCAAACTTGTACCAGTCTGACAAAATACTTCGTGTACTTATGATGTCCTATGAGAAGATACATGTGTGTGAGAATGGATGTGCCTTATTTAGGCTTGAGTATGCGGACTTGAACTATTGTCCCATTTGCAAGTCTTCCAAGTATGTCGTTGTAGACAATAGTATGGGTGAGAAGAGCCAGACCCAAATACGAGTCAATGTTCTTCGGTATATGCCAATCATACCAAGGCTTGAACGTACTTTCATGGTAAAAGAGACGGCCAGACAGATGACATGGCACAAATTGGGCAAAAGAACCGAACTAGATGCAGATGGGAATAAGATGGCAGTACACACATCGTATGTAGAAGCGTGGAAGCACTTCGATGCATTACATCCAGATAAAGCGGTAGATCCAAGGCATCCTTGAGTCCGCGCCGCCATGGATGGGTTCAATCCCTTTGGTATGATGGCAACCCCATAAGTGCACTAGTGCCCCTTAGTGATTTTGGTCTATTGAAGACTAATAGGTTAAGAGTGTGGTATGTTTGTGAGTGTACACATGCTCTATAAGTCGCTGAGGAGTTTAAGTTATTCGAAGAATATCGACCCCTAAAAATGTATGTCTTCGGGTGAAGACTTTGCTATTTCTGTGAAGACTTTGCTATTTCCTATTTAGACTTTGAAAGTGAGGAAATTGGTGTGTCCGTGAAAAAATAAATGTGAAGACTTTGAAGCATGAAGACTTTTATTTTCATAGTTTCATTTTATGTATTTTGTGTCATAGGACCACCTACTGTTAAAGGGGGTTGAGGTAAAACTAAGGAAAAGTTTCCAAGTGAGGCTCATCTCAAAGCCTATACATTCAAACCCTTCGGATGAAGCCTTTGGAAATCTTCAACATCTTAGTCAAAATCTTGAGTTACAGAGACGAAGTTCTTCTGGTCTCTGAGGAATTTGCTCTAACTGAGGAGTTAGTTCTTCGCCAGTGCGAATCACCTACCAGTGAGGAACATGAGTGACATAAGGACTTTCACAGTTGAAAGGTTCCTACCGTTCCTGTGCTGCACGCCAGCTATCCCCAACCTTATCCACCAAATGGTCATATCATTGGGGCGTTAATGTCATTTCATGTCGGGATTGATCCCGACTATAATTAGACACCCCCGATAACCACTAGTGGGTTGGCTGCTTCATGAGAGAAAGTAACACTTGTCATTTGAGAGCAACCCAATCGTCGAAGACTTTGAGAGAATATCATCATTGAGGAAAAACCCCAAACACCCAAACCAAAACCCAAAAAACCCAAAGTGATTGAGCATCAATGAAGAGATTGTTCCTGTGTGGAATCGACACTTGTTATCTTTGAGGATTGTGCATCCTCCAGAGTCCAGACGGTTAGGCGTCATGGTCTAGAGCATCCAACAGTGAATTGTGGATCGCCGGGTGACCAAGTTTGTGAGGGTTTGGAAGTCTTCCCTGAATACTTACCACGAGTGTTGGGCGACGACTGTGTGTCCTTAGCTCAAGGAGAATACGTTAGGGACTGTGTGTCCCGAGACTTTTTGTCCTTTGGTTTAAATACCAAGACGCTCCAAACAAGACGTACGACTGTCAGAACAGTTGTAACTGGGTCATAAAATCATTGTCTTCATCGAGCAACGAGTTCTAATTCCTCAACTCTTTCATTTCCTCAATTGCATGTTGACGACTTTGATCTTTACTGTTTGAACAATTTGAGTGAAGACTTTCTCTAATTCCTCACCTCAAATTCTTCACCTAAGTTATTCGTCACCTGCTTATCCTAATCACGCGACCTGTGCAACATGAATGTTTCATTTCACTCTGGCGACTAAGTTATAACTATTTTTGCAAATCTATTTGAGTACTTATTCTGTTGCACTCAGTTCGTGACTGAGGACTTTCCTCACTAGGAATTTCCTGAGTGACGAATTTGTAAAAATCCCCTATTCACCCCCTCTAGTCGATATACCACACTTTCAATTGGTATCAGAGCAAGGTACTCCCTTGTTCTGTGTGATTTTGGTTTAACCACCTAGAATTTTAGTTATGTCGACCACAGGAATGATCAAGGTTACTACGGGTTGTCCTACCTTTGAAGGAAAGGATTTTCCCTACTAGAAGAACAAGATGCGCATGCACCTTGAAGCAATTGACAACGATCTCTGGTGTGTTGTGGAAAATGGTGTTCCCTCTGTCACTTCAACTATCACCGCCGCTGATGTAAAGAGATTCAAGCAACTCGACTCTCAAGCGAAGAATATCATCTGTGGCCATTTGAGCAAAGGTCAGTATGGCGTAGTGAGTGCTTTGGCTTCTGCAAAGCTTATCTCGGAAAGGCTGTCCAAAGTTAATGAAGGAATCTCCACACAACGTGACTCTCGTGTTGGTGTTCTTTGCAATCTCTTCAACCGCTTCAAGAGACTTGATAATGAAAGCTGTCAAGACACCTTTGATCGCCTCACTGACATCTCCAATGAGCTTCAGGGCCTTGGAGCCAGAGACATCACTGACCATGAAGTTGTGAAGAAACTGCTACGATCCCTTGATCCTTCATTTGACACACTGGTACAGATGATTCAAGAATGAAGAGACTACAAGCTACTTGATCATGCTGGTATTCTTTTGAGACTCAATACTCATGAATTCCAAAAAGAAGAGAAGAGAGACCTTTATGGACCAAGCTATACAAGACCTCGTGAGCTAAAGGCAAATGTTGTTTCCTCATCTGAAGAAGAAGACTCTGTTTGCAGTCTTGGTGATCCTGAAGAACTTGGTCAGGAACTTGCTATGCTTGTGAGGGAATTCCAGAAGTTCTCAAGGTGTGGCTAGTTTGGTAAGTCTTCAAGGAGAGATATGAGGAAATCAAAATCTTCATCTAAGGACTACAAGAAAAGAACCGGCCATAAATCCAAGAAATCTGGTCACTACATTGCTGATTGTCCACATTGGGTGAAGGAATCAAAGAAGAAGAAATACAAGGATGACAGTTCTGAAGACTCGAAGAAAAAGAAGAAATATTCAAAGTCCTCATCGCACAAGAAGACCAGCTTCAGAAAGGCTCAGGCACTTATTGGCAAAGAAATGGATTCTGAAGAAAAATCTAAAGAATGTGATGAAGAGGAAGGTTCTGAAGTGGAGTCAGAGTCGGTTGTGGCAAGCCTAGCTCTTGTTACCACATTCGTCAGCAAGTCCATCTTCAACCTCGAAGAAAAATGACAATGTCAACAACACTGATGTGTGTGATGAAGACTTTGCTCCCACCTATTGCTTCATGGCAAAAGGTTCAAAGGTACCAAGCCACACATCCTTTTCCGACTCTAGTGATCGTGAAACTGATGACGATCAAAAACCCAGTTACTATAAACTTGCCAATATTGCCACTAAACAACAAACTGCTATCGAAAAGCTTCAGAAACTGCTAGACAAAAGCGATTACCTGTTGGGTGAGGAAATGAATCAGACTCAAATCCTCACTGATGATGTTGAAAGTCTTCAGTCTAGGTTTGATAGTATTCAACATTATGACACACTCTTTGTCGTGGTTTTGTCATAGTAGATGTCCTCGTGAAAGGACTTAAGGATGGAGCCATCACACCTTGGTGGCGACTCAAAGGGGGTGAGCGAAAGCGAGACTCAGATTTACCCAGGTTCGGCCCCTCGTGTGGAGGTAAAAGCCTATGTCCTGCTTTGTGTAGATTGATGATGGTTTCGATTACAAGGAGGGTGTAACTCGCCTGACCTAGCTCTCGATGATTTCTGACCCGAGCCTATCTTCCCCAGGGACTCGCCTTTATACACAGGTCGAGGCCCTATGATTTACAAGAGTCCTGACTATGGTACAGATCGTAGCTTTCCCTATCTCTAAGTCGCCGTGCTTTCCAAGACTGGAAACCTTCCTTGGCAGCGCATGAACCGCCATCCGGCTCCTGGGCCCCTTGGGCCAAGGCTTGTATCTTTTGAACATGAGCCGCCCCTTTAGTGACCCGACCCGGTTGGGGCGGGTTACACGCAGATAATATCCCCAACATTAGGCCCCAAATTGTCTTGAATTTATTCACGTCAATAAACTTCCACTCATTTTGGGACGACTTGTATCACTTCTATCTTTTGACAAAATGACAAGCCGCCCTCCATCATGACTTGTTTGAGCCGCCAAACAGTGTTCGATGACGTCACCCTATCCCTTTAATTTAGGGACTTAATGATGCAGTCACCCAACGGATCTTTCGCACTGCCATTTATTTATCCCGAAAATCCAGGCGTCATCATTGCAAATTTTCAGTTTGTCGCCTCTATTCCCGCGCCTGCCGCCTCGATTCCAGCTCTGGTCGGGAGTGGGGGCACCGTCACCTACCTCCACTTCGGCTTTCTCATCGTCCTTCGTCTTCCTCACGCCAGCACCTCGGCCTCCTCGCCGTTTCCCGAAGCTCCGTTGCCAGCCGCTGCAACCTGGGCGTCTCCGGGCCAATCAAAGGCGCAAAGCTTTCCGCATCCATCTCTGGCGTCGTCCCCCTCTCTCAGGTAAACGCCTTTCTCCACTAGGGTTAGATTGAGGACCCCATGTTCTTCTAGGTTTAGTTCCGGAATACAATGAACACCCCCCTTTACTCTGGATCTGCTTAATATGTTTGCAGTAGATCCTTTGTAATAGCAAACCGCGATAGTTTCATCGCTTCTCTCGGACATTTGAGGTTTTACTTTGTAGATCCAGATGACTGATACATCTCAAACGTATCTATAATTTTTGATGGTTTCACGCTGTTATCTTGTCTTCTTTGTATGTTTTATGTACCTTTTTATATCTTTTTTTGGGGACTAACTTATTGATTCAGTGCCAAGTGCGAGTTCCTGTTTTGAAAGTTCATGATTACTTTGCTAGTTTGCTTGAATTATTATTGTTTCCACGTCAATAGCAAACTATTGTTTTGAATCTAATGGATCTGAACATTCACGTCACATAAGAGGAATTACAAAGGACACATATGCTAGGTAGCATGAATGCATCAAAAGTTCATTCTTATCACTTCCCTACTCGAGGACGAGCAGGAGTTAAGCTTGGTGATGCTTGGTACGTCTCAAACGTATCTATAATTTTTGATGGTTTCACGCTGTTATCTTGTCTTCTTTGTATGTTTTATGTACCTTTTTATATCTTTTTTTGGGGACTAACTTATTGATTCAGTGCCAAGTGCGAGTTCCTGTTTTTCCGTGTTTTTGACTCTTTTCAGATCTGATTTTGGAACGGAGTCCAAACGGAAGAAAAACCCCGAAATGATTTTTTCCCGAACGGAAGAAGTCCAGGGAGACTTTGGGCCAGGCCAGGTGGGCCCCAGGGAGCCCACAAGGGCCCACTCCGCCACCAGGGGGAGGTGGCGGTGGGCAAGCTTGTGGCTTCCCTGGCCGCCTCCCGACCTAGGTTTTGCACCTATATATTCCCAAATATTCCACAAAAAATCGGGGGAGCCTCGAAAATACTTTTCGCCGCCGCAAGCTTCCATTTCCGCGAGATCTCATATGGAGACCCTTCCCGGCGCCCTACCGAAGGGGACTTTGGAGGTGGAGGGCTTCTTCATCATTATCATCGCCCCTCCAATGACTCGTGAGTAGTTCACTTCAGACCTACGGGTCCGTAGTTAGTATCTAGATGGCTTCTTCTCTCTCTTGCATCTTCAATACAAAGTTCTCCATGATCTTCATGGAGATCTATCCGATGTAATCTTCTTTGGCGGTGTGTTTGTCGAGATCTGATGAATTGTGGACTTGTGATCAGATTATCTATGATATATATTTGAGTCTTTGCTGATTTCTTATATGCATGATTTGATATCCTTGTAAGTCTCTCCGAGTCTTGGGTTTTGTTTGGCCAACTAGATCTATGATTCTTGCAATGGGAGAAGTGCTTGGTTTTGGGTTCTGCCATGTGGTGACCTTTCCCTGTGACAGTGGGGGCAGCAAGGCACACATCAAGCGGTTGCCATCAAGGGTAAAAAGATGGGTTTTTTATCATTGGTTTGAGATTATCCCTCTACATCATGTCATTTTGCTTAAAGCATTACTCTGTTCTTATGGACTTAATACACTAGATGCATGCTGGATAGCGGTCGATGTGTGGAGTAATAGTAGTAGATGCAGAAAGTATCGGTCTACTTGTTTCGGACGCGATGCCTATAGAAATAATCACTGCATATATATCGTCATGACTCTACACAGTTCTATCAATTGCTCGGCAGTAATTTGTTCACCCACTGTCTACTTGCTTTCATGAGAGAAGTAACTAGTAAACACTACGGCCCCCGGGTCTATTCACATCCATCGTTTACAACTCTGCTTTTACTTTGCTTTGTTACTTTGTTACTTTCAGTTCTCACTTGGCAAACAATCTATAAGGGATTGACAACCCCTTCATAGCGTTGGGTGCAAGCTTTTGTGTTTGTGCAGGTTGGTGAGATACTCTTCCGCCGGATTGATACCTTGGTTCTCAAACTGAGGGAAATACTTACCGTCGCTGTGCTGCATCACCCTTTCCGCTTCGAGGGAATACCAACGTGCCATAGTAGGAGTATTTCTGGCACAATTGCCAAGGGTACACAGCAAACATCAATGACATCCCTGCCGCATTCTCATGTTCATAGCTTTTGCAGTTTCGCCAAGCATTATCCTTTTAATTTCGATCCACCCGTAGATCCATAATTCACTGCTTGCCTTTAGAAACATGTTTATCCTTCTCCGAGGAATATCCCTAAGGAAAAGAATCCTTTGAGAGTCGCCACTCACCTTCTTCCACCATGGCAAGTTAGAACATCACCATAGCTACGCCTTCTGTTGGTCGAAGGGCGAATCATAACTCCTTCGTAGACGTACCATAAATTGCTCAACTGGCGAGTTAGAATGCCCTTATATCCAGGTTTTTAGTCACCTGATGGCGAATCATAAGGTCTTTACAGACACATCGCAGATCTCCAACTGGCGAGTTATCACATTTCATGGTCCTTACTGAGCCGCCTTCTGTGGAGTAGACCCTCGGGGCCCTAGTGTTCACTAGAGGCTTCTCTCAAAATAGCAAGAATTACGGTGGGTGAACAAATTACCGTCGAGCAACTGATAGAACCGCGCAAAGTCATGACGATATCTAAGGTAATGATCATACATATAGACATCACGTCTGAGACAAGTAGACCGATACTTTCTGCATCTACTACTATTACTCCACACATCGACCGCTATCCAGCATGCATCTAGTGTATTGAGTTCATGACGAACAGAGTAACGCTTTAAGCAAGATGACATGATGTAGAGGGATAATCTCAAACCAATGATGAAAACCCCATCTTTTTACCCTTGATGGCAACAACCCGATGCGTGCCTCGCTACCCCTTCTGTCGCTGGGTGAGGTCACCGCACGGTATGAACCCAAAACCAAGCACTTCTCCCATTGCAAGAATCATAGATTTAGTTGGCCAGACAAAACCCACAACTCGAAGAGAATTACAAGGATATGAAATCATGCATAAGAGAGATCAGAAGAAACTCAAATATGATTCACAGATAATCTGATCATAAATTCACAATTCAGCGGATCTCGACAAACACACCGCAAAAGAAGATTACATCGGATAGATCTCCATGAAGATCATGGAGAACTTTGTATTGAAGATCCAAGAGAGAGAAGAAGCCATCTAGTTACTAGCTATGGACCCGTAGGTCTATGGTGAACTACTCACGCATCATCGGAGAGGTCATGGTGTTGATGAAGAAGCCCTCCGTGTCCGAATCCCCCCTCCGGCAGGGCACCAGAACGTGCCCCAGATGGGATCTTGCGGAGACAGAAGCTTGCGGCGGCGGAAAAGTACTTTCGATGATCTCCTGATTTTTTCTGGAATTTATGGGAATATATAGGCAAAAGACCTAGGGCAAAGGGCGTCCAGGGGGCCCACAAGCCTGGATGGCGCAGCCTCCCCCCTGGCCGCTGCGTGGGGGCTTGTGGGGCCCCTGGGGCTCCCCTGCCTTGGCTCCCAAGCTTCCCGATCTTCTTCCGTTCCAAAAAAAATATTTTCGGGGATTTTTTTCCGTTTGGACTCCGTTTCAAAATCTCCTCTGAAATGGGTCAAAAACATGGAAAAAACAGGAACTGGCACTTGGCACTGAGTTAATAAGTTAGTCCCAAAAAATATATAAAAGGCATGCAAAACATCCAAAGTTTGACAAGATAATAGCATGAAACCATCAAAAAATATAGATACGTTGGAGACGTATCAGGGCCCACGTGGCACCACCGCCTCCAAACTCAGCTTTATATGTTCCGTCTCGCCCGGAAAAAAATCGGAGAGAAGGATTCATCGCGTTTTACGATACGGAGGCGCCGCCACCCCCTGTTCTTCATCTGGAGGGTAGATCTGGAGTCCGTTTTGGGCTTCAGAGAGGGGAAATCGTCACCATCGTCATCATCAACCTTCCTCCATCGCCAATTCCATGATGCTCTTCATCATTCGTGAGTAATCTCATCGTAGGCTATTGGGGAACGTCGCAAGGGAAACAAAAAATTTCCGACGCGCACGAGGACCATCATGGTGATGTGCATCTACGAGAGGGGATTTCTGATCTACATACCCTTGTAGCTCGCACAGCAGGAAGCGTTAAGAAACGCGGTTGATGTTGTGGAACGTCCTCATGTCCCTTGACCCGCCTAGCAAACTGTCCCGCGATCCGTCCCACGATCCGCTCCGATCTAGTGCCAAACGGACGGAACCTCCGCGTTCAGCACACGTACAACTCGACGATGATCTCGGCCTTGTTGATCCAGCAAGAGAGACGGAGAGGTAAATGAGTTCTCTGGCAGCGTGACGGCACTCTGGAGGTTGGTGGTGATCTATCTCAGCAGGGCTTTGCCCGAGCTCCGCAGAAATACGATCTAGAGGAAAAACCGTGGAGGTATGTGGTCGGGCTGCCGTGGCAAAGTTGTCTGAAATCAGCCCTAATACCTCAGTATATATAGGAGGGAGGGGGAGGGACCTGCCTTGAGGCTCAAGAGAGTCCCAAGGGGTCGTACAAAGGGGGGGAGGAGGAGTCCTCCTCCAATCCTAGTCCAACTAGGATTGGAAGGTGGAGTCCTTCTTCCCACTTCCCCTTTTTTTCCTTTGATTTTTTCTTCTCCTGCGCATAGCGCCTCTTGGGCTGTCCCACCAGCCCACTAAGGGCTGGTGCGGCACCCTTAAGGCCTATGGGCTTCCTCTGGGTGGCCCGCCCCCCCGGTGAACATCCGGAACCCATCCGTCACTCCCGGTACATTCCCGGTGATGCCGAAAACTTTCCGGTAATCAAATGAGGTCATCCTATATATCAGTCTTCATTTCCGGACCATTCCGTAAACCCTCGTGACGTACGTGATCTCATTCGGGACTCCGAACAACATTCGGTAACCAACCATATAACTCAAATACGCATAAAACATCATCGAACCTTAAGTGAGCAGACCCTGCGGGTTCGAGAACTATGTAGACATGACCCGAGAGACTCCTCGATCAATATCCAATAGCGGGACCTGGATGCCCATATTGGATCCTACATATTCTCCGAAGATCTTATCGGTTGAACCTCAGTGTCAAGGATTCATATAATCCCGTATGTCATTCCCTTTGTCCTTCGGTATGTTACTTGCCCGAGATTCGATTGTCGGTATCCACATACCTATTTCAATCTCGTTTACCAACAAGTCTCTTTACTCGTTCCGTAATACAATATCCCGTTTCATACACTAAGTCACATTGCTTGCAAGGCTTGTGTGTGATGTTGTATTACCGAGTGGGCCCCGAGATACCTCTCCATCACACGGAGTGACAAATCCCATTCTTGATCCATACTAACTCAACGGACACCTTCGGAGATACCTGTAGAGAATCTTTATAGTCACCCAGTTACGTTGTGACGTTTGATACACACAAGGCATTCCTCCGGTGCTAGTGAGTTATATGATCTCATGGTCACAGGAATAAATACTTGACATGCAGAAAACAATAGCAATAAAATGACACGATCAATATGCTACGTTCATAGTTTGGGTCTTGTCCATCACATGATTCTCCTAATGATGTGATCCCCTTATCAAGTGACAACACTTGCCTATGGTCAGGAAACCTTGACCATCTTTGATCAACGAACTAGTCAACTAGAGGCTCACTAGGGACAGTGTGTTGTCTATTTATCCACACATGTATTTGAGTTTCCAATCAATATAATTCTAGCATGGATAATAAAAGATTATCATGAACAAGGAAATATAATAATAACTAATTTATTATTGCCTCTAGGGCATATTTCCGATAGTGTCCCACTTGCACTAGAGTCAACAATCTAGTTCACATCACCATGTGATTTCAACGAATCGAACACCCATGTAGTTCTGGGGTCTGATCACGTCTTGCTCGTGAGAGAGGTTTTAGTCAACGGTTCTGAAACTTTCAGATCCGTGTGTTTTTTACAAATCTTTATGTCATCTTATAGATGCTGCTACTACATGCTATTCAGAAATACTCCAAATATCTACTCTACTATATGAATCCGTTTCACTACTCATAGTTATTCGGATTAGTGTCAAAGATTGCATCGACGTAACCCTTTACGATGAACTCTTTAACCACCTCCATAATCGAGAAAAAATTCCTTTAGTCCATTATTTACGAAGGATAACTTTGACCGCTGTTCAGTGATTCAATCCTCGATCATTCTCTGTACCTCTTAACAGACTTGTGGCAAGGCACACATCAGGTGCGGTACACAGCATGACATACTGTAGAGTCTACGACTAAGGCATAGGGGACGACCTTCGTCCTTTCTCTTTCTTCTGTCGTGGTCGGGTTTTTGAGTCTTACTCAAATTCACACCTTACAACACAGCCAAGAACTCTTTCTTTGCTGATCTATTTTGAACTCCTTCAAAAAACTTGTTAAGGCATGTATTTCATTTGAAAGTTCTGTTTAGCATTTTGATCTATCTCCATACATCTTGATGCTCAATGTTCAAGTAGCTCTATCCAGGTCTTCCTTTGAAAAGCTCCTTTCAAACAACCTTTTATGCTTCACATAAATTCTACATTACTTCTGATTAACAATATGTCAACCACATATACTTTATCAGAAATACTATTGTGCTCCCACTCACTTCTTTGGAAATACAAGTTTTTCATAAACCTTGTACAAACCCAAAAGCTTCGATCAACTCATAAAAGCATATATTCCAACACCAAGATGCTTGCACCAGTCCATAGAAGGATCGATGAAGCTTGCATACTTGTTAGCATCCTTAGGATCGACAAAACTTTCCGGTTGTATCACATACAACCTTTCCATCGAGGAAAACAATGTTTTGACATCATATGTGCAATATTTCATAAATAATGCAGCAACTGCTAACATAATTCCAACAAAATCTTTAACATTGCTATGAGTGAGAAAGTCTCATCATACTCAACTCTTTGAACTTGTCGGAAAACTTGCTTGCGACAAGTCGAGCTTTTCTTAATAGTGACTTATCACCATCATCGTCTGTCTTCCTTTTAAAGATCCATCTTTACTTAATAGTCTTACTACCATCAAGTAGTTCTTCCAAAGTCTACACTTTGTTTTATACATGGATCCTCTCTCGGATTTCATGGCCTCCAACCATTTGTCGGAATCCGGGCCCATCATTGCTTCTCCATAACTCGTAGGTTCATTGTTGCTCAACAACATGACCTCCAAGACAGGGTTACCATACCACTCTGTAGTAGTACGCGACTTTTGTCGACCTATGAGGTTTGTAGTAGCTTGATCTGAAGCTCCAACAATCACTATCATCAGATTCCACTTCAATTGGTGTAGGCGCCACAGGAACAACTTCCTGTGCCCTGCTACACACTGGTTGAAGTGACGGTTCAATAACCTCATCAAGTTCCACCACTCTCCCACTCAATTCTTTCGAGAGAAACCTTTCCTCGAGAAAGGATCCGTTTCTAGAAACAAACACTTTGCTTCCGGATCTGAGATAGGAGATGTATCCAACTGTTTTGGATATCCTTTGGAGATGCTTTTATCCGCTTTGGGTTCGAGCTTATCAGGCTGAAACTTTTTCACATAAGCATCGCAGCCCCAAACTTTCAAGAAACGACATCTTAGATTTCTCTAAACCTCAATCTATACTGTGTCATCTCAACGGAAATACGCGGTGCCCTATTTAAAGTGAATGCGGTTGTCTCTAATGCATAAACCATAAACGATAGTGGTAATTAGATAAGAGACATCATAGTATGCACCATATCAAATAGGGCGTGACTATGACGTTCAGACACATCATCACACTATGGTGTTCCATGTGGCATGAAGTGCGAAACAATTTCCACATTGTCTTAACTGCGTACCAAAACTCGTAACTCAGACATTTATCTTTATGATTATATCGTAGACTGTTTATCCTCTTGTCACGACGATCTTCACTCTAAAATAGCTTTGAACTTTTCAATATTTCAGACTTGTGATTCATCAAGTAAATACTCATGTATCTACTCAAATCGTCAGTGAAGTAAGAACATAACAATATCCACTGCGTGCCTCAGCACTCATTGGACTGCACACATCAAAAATGTATTACTCCCAATAAGTTACTCTCTTGTTTCATGTGGCATGATCTGCATGTCTCAAGTGAGTCCAAACGATCCATCCGCATGGAGTTTCTTCATGCGTTTTATATCAACAGGTATGGTTTGCATGTCTCAAACATTTCAAAAATGAGTGAGTACAAAGATCCATCAGCATGGAGCTTCTTCATGCATTTTACACCAACATGACTCAAGTGGCAGTGCCACAACTAAGTGGTACTATCATTATTACTTTGTATCTTTTGGCACCAATATTATGAACATGTGTAACACTACGATCAAGATTCAATAAACCATTGAGGGTAATTATTCAAGCAAATATAATAACTATTATTCTCTTTTAAATGAATAATCTTATTGCAATAAACATGATCCAATCATGTTCATGCTCAACGCAAACACCAAATAACAATTATTTTGGTTTTCCGACCAATCCCGATGATAGAGGGAGCATGCGATGTTTGATCATATCAACCTTGGAAACACCTCCAACACGTATCGTCACCTCGCCTTTAGCTAGTCGCCGTTTACTCCGTAGCTTTCATTTCGTGTTACTAATCACTTAGCAACCGAACCGGTATCCAATACCCTCGCGCTACTAGGAGTACTAGTAAAGTACACATCAACATCATGTATATCAAATATACTTCTTTCGACTTTGCCAGCCTTCTTATCTACCAAGCATCTAGGGTAGCTCCGCCTCAGTGACCGTTCCCCTCATAACAGAAGCACTTAGTCTCGGGTTTGGGTTTAATCTTGGGTCTCTTCATTAGTGCAGCAACTGTTTTGCCGTTTCACGAAGTATCCCTTCTAGCCCTTGCCTTTCTTGAAACTTAGTGGTTTTACTAACCATCAACTATTGATGCTCCTTCTTGATTTCTACTTTCGCAGTGTCAAACATCGCGAATCGCTCAAGGATCATTGTATCTATCCTTGATATGTTATAGTTCATCACGAAGCTCTCACAGCTTGGTGGCAATGACTTTGGAGAACCATCACTATCTCATCTGGAAGATCAACTGCCACTTGATTCAAGCGATTGTCGTACTCAGACAATCTAAGCACACGCTCAACGATTGAGTTTTTCTCCTTTACTTCGTGGACAAAGAATCTTGTCGGAGGTCTCATACCTCTTAACAAGGGCACGCGTATGAAATCACAATTTCATCTCTTTAGAACATCTCTTACGTTCCGTGACGTTTCAAAACGTCTTCGGCACCTTGCTTCTAAGCCATTAAGCATTTTGCACTGAACTATCATGTAGTCATCAGAAACGTGTATGTCGGATGTTCACAACATCCACAGACGACGCTCGAGGTGCAACACACCGAGTGGTGCATTAAGGACATAAGCCTTCTGCGCAACAACGAGGACAATCCTTAGTTTTACAGACTCAGTCCGCAAAGTTTGCTACTATCAACTTTCAACTAAATTTTCTCTAGGAACGTATAAAAACAGTAGAGCTATAACGCAAGCTACATCGTAATTCGCAAAGACCATTAGACTATGTTCATGACAATTAGTTCAATTAATCATATTACTTAAGAACTCCGACTCAAAAAGTACATCTCTCTGGTCATTTGAGTGGTACATGATCCAAATCCACTATCTCAAGTCCGATCATCATGTGAGTCGAGAATAGTTTCAGTGGTAAGCATCTCTATGCTAATCATATCAACTATACGATTCATGCTCGACCTTTCGGTCTCTTGTGTTCCGAGGCCATGTCTGCACATGCTAGGCTCGTCAAGTTTAACCCGAGTGTTCCACGTGTGCAACTGTTTTGCACCCGTTGTATTTGAACGTTGAGTCTATCACACCCGATCATTACGTGGTGTCTCGAAACGATGAATTGTTGCAACGGTGCACAGTCGGGGAGAACACAATTTCATCTTGAAATTGTAGTGATAGATCACCTCATAATGCTACCGTCGTTCTAAGCAAGATAAGGTGCATAAAGGATTAACATCACATGCAATTCATAAGTGACATGATATGGCCATCATCAAGTGCTCCTTGATCTCCATCACCAAAGCACCGGTATGATCTTCTTGTCACCCGCGCCACACCATGATCACCATCATGATGATCTCCATCATTGTGCCGCCATCGAGGTTGTCGTGTATGCTATGCTATTACTACTAAAGCTACGTCCTAGCAATATAGTAAACACATCTGCAAACACAAACATTAGTTTGAAGACAACCCTATGGCTCCTGCCGGTTGCCGTAGCATCGACGTGCAAGTCGACATTAACTATTACAACATGATCATCTCATACATCCAATATATCACATCACCTCGTTGGCCATATCACATCACAAGCAGACCCTGCAAAAACAAGTTAGACGTCCTCTAATTGTTGTTGCATGTTTTACATGGTTGCCATGGGTATCTAGTAGGATCGCATCTTACTTACGCAAACACCACAACGGAGATGTATGAATTTCTATTTAACCTCTCTCCAAGGACCTCCTCGGTCAAATCCGATTCAACTAAAGTTGGAGAAACCGACACTCGCCAGTCATCTTTGAGCAACAGGGTTGCTCGTAGCGATAAACCAGTCTCTCGTAAGCGTACGAGTAATGTCGGTCCGAGCCGCTTCGATCCAACAATACCGCGGAATCAAGAAAAGACTAAGGAGGGCAGCAAATCGCACATCACCACCCACAAAAACTTTTGTGTTCTACTCGAGATGACATCTATGCATGAACCTAGCTCATGATGCCACTGTTGGGGAACGTCGCAAGGGAAACAAAAATTTTCCTACGCGCACGAAGACCTATCATGGTGATGTCCATCTACGAGAGGGGATTTCCGATCTACGTACCCAGATCGCACAACAGGAAGCGTTAAGAAATGTGGTTGATGTAGTGGAACGTCCTCACGTCCCTCAATCCGCCCCGCGAACCGTCCAACGAACCGTCCCGCGATTCGTCCCACGATCCGCTCCGATCTAGTGCCGAACGGACGACACCTCCGCGTTCAGCACACGTACAACTCAACGATGATCTCGACCTTCTTGATCCAGCAAGACAAACGGAGAGGTAGATGAGTTCTCTGGCAGCGTGACAGCGCTCCGGAGGTTGGTGGTGATCTATCTCAGCAGGGCTCCACCCGAGCTCCGCAGAAATACGATCTAGAGGAAAAACCGTGGAGGTATGTGGTCGGGCTGCCGTGGCAAAGTTGTCTCAAATCAGCCCTAATACCTCAGTATATATAGGATGGAGGGGGAGGGACCTGCCTTAAGGCTCAAGAGAGCCCCAAGGGGTAGGCCGAAGGGGGGGGGGGTGGAGTCCTCCTCCTCCAATCCTAGTCCAACTAGGATTGGAAGGTGGAGTCCTTCTCCACTTTCCCACTTCCCTTTTTTTGTTTTTCCTTTGATTTTTTCTTCTTCTGTGCATAGGGCCTCTTGGGCTGTCCCACCAGCCCACTAAGGGCTGGTGCAGAACCCCTAAGGCCTATGGGCTTCCCCCGGGTGGGCTGCCCCCCCAGTGAACATCCAAACCCATTCGTCACTCCCGGTACATTCCCGGTAATGCCGAAAACTTTTCGGTAATCAAATGAGGTCATCCTATATATTAATCTTCGTTTCCGGACCATTCCGGAAACCCTCGTGACGTCCGTGATCTCATCCGGGACTCCGAACGAAATTCGGTAACCAACCATATAACTCAAATACGCATAAAACATCATCGAACCTTAAGTGTGCAGACTCTGCGGGTTCGAGAACTATGTAGACATGACACGAGAGACTCCTCCGTCAATATCCAATAGCGGGACCTGGATGCCCATATTGGATCCTACATATTCTCCGAAGATCTTATCGGTTGAACCTCAGTGTCAAGGATTCATATAATCCCGTATGTCATTCCCTTTGTCCTTCGGTATGTTACTTGCCCGAGATTCGATCGTCGGTATCCGCATACCTATTTCAATCTCATTTACCGGCAAGTCTCTTTACTCATTCCGTAATACAAAATCCCGTGACATACACTAAGTCACATTTCTTGCAAGGCTTGTGTGTGATGTTGTATTACCGAGTGGGCCCCGAGATACCTCTCCGTCACACGGAGTGACAAATCCCAGTCTTGATCCATACTAACTCAACGGACACCTTCGGAGATACCTGTAGAGCATATTTATAGTCACCCAGTTACATTGTGACGTTTGATACACACAAGGCATTCCTCCGGTGCCAGTGAGTTATATGATCTCATGGTCATAGGAATAAATACTTGACATGCAGAAAACAATAGCAATAAAACGACACGATCAATATGCTACGTTCATAGTTTGGGTCTTGTACATCACATGATTCTCCTAATGATGTGATCCCGTTATCAAGTGGCAACACTTTCCTATGGTCAGGAAACCTTGACCATCCTTGATCAACGAACTAGTCAACTAGAGGCTCACTAGGGACAGTGTGTTGTCTATGTATCCACACATGTATTTGAGTTTCCAATCAATACAATTCTAGCATGGATAATAAACGATTATCATGAACAAGGAAATATAATAATAACTAATTTATTATTGCCTCTAGGGCATATTTCCAACATAGGCTTGCTGGACGGTGATGAGTTGGATGAGATCTATCATGTAATCGAGTTAGTTTTGATGGGGATTGATCCCTGGTATCCACTATGTTCTAGATTGATGTTGCTACTACTTGGCTATGCTTAATGCTTGTCACTAGGGCCCGAGTGCCAAGATTTCAGATCTGAACCTATTATGTTGTCGCCAATATATGTGTGTTTTAGATCCTATCTTGCAAGTTGTAGTCACCTACTATGTGTTATGACTCGGCAACCCCGGTGTGACAATAGCCGGAACCACTCCCGGAGATGACCATAGTATGAGGAGTTCATGTAGTCACCGCGTGTTAATGCATTGGTCCGGTTCTTTATTAAAAGGAGAACCTTAATATCCCGTAGTTTCCATTAGGACCCCGCTGCCACGGGAGGGATAGACAATAGATGTCATGCAAGTTCTTTTCTCTAAGCACGTATGACTTCATACGAAATACATGCCCACATTAGATTGACGAACGAGAGCTAGTTACTTATCCCTCCGTGTTATAGCTGTTACATGATGAATCACATCCATCATACTCATCCATCACCGATCCACTGCCTACGAGTCTTTTACTACTGGTCCTTGCTATGTTACTTTGTTCAGGCTTGTCCCTTGCTACAAGAGGGATTGGGCCACTTTGCTGCTACTGTTGCTATTGCTGTTACTTTGCTGCTGCTGCTACTGCTGTTCCTTGCTACTCTGCTGTTACTTGTTGCAAGATCTTTTCCGACACTGTTGTCGGGGAAGAATAGTTACTCGCCCACGTGCAACCTTCTGGCGCCATTAATACAATAGTTAGGAATAGTCTGCCGTCAACAGATCGTTTCTGGCACCGTTGTTATCATACTACTTTGCTACTGATACTTTGCTTGCAGACACTAATCTTTCAGGTGTGATTGAATCTGACAAACTCAACTGCTAATACTTGAGAATATTCTTTCGCTTCTCCTTTGGCGAACCAACAAATTTGGGTTGAATACTCTAACCTCGAAAACTTTTGCGATCCCCTATACTTGTGGGTTATCAAGACCTTTTTTCTGGCGCCGTTGCCTGGGAAGCACAACTATATTCTCTAAGTCACTTGGGATTGACGTCTGCTGATCACTATGAGGAATCCGAAAGATCCAAGAACTAAAATCCTGCCTTCCACTACAAGGAGCGGTAAGGAACTGCCATCTAGCTCTGCACTTGGTTCACCTTCAGTTATGAGTAAGTTTGCGACTTCGCCTCGTGCTAGAAATCTTGATATGTCGCGTGTGCTTGATGATGCTACTTCTGCTGCCCATGATGCTTATGATGATGCTATGCTTGATACTATGCCTGATACTGCTTTGCCACTTGGGGCCCTTGATGCACAAATTGCTAGAGTTGCTGCTAGATGTGATTATACTTTTGAAACTGCTGATACTATTAAAGTAGAACCTGCTATTTTGCCTGCTAGAACTAGCTCTCCTTTGCCTGATATGCCTGATACGCGCTATGTTATGGAGGAGAGATAGTTGAGGACTTTCTTGCGTGTAAGGATAGCTATGATTTTGAGAAATTACTGCACAAGTGGAAAGAAAAATCTCTGAACGCTAGGATGAAATATGACCCGAAGTTTGCCACTTCGCCTATCTTTGTGACCGATAAGGATTATGAATTCTCTGTCGACCCCGAGTTAATCACTCTAGTCGAATATGATCCTTTTCACGGTTATGAGTCTGAAATGGTTGTAGCCGATCTTACCAAACTGCACGATATAGCCACCCTATTCACTAGTGAGGAAAAGATCCGCCACTACTACATGCTCAAGCTGTTTCCTTTCTTGCTAAAGGATGAGGCTAAGACTTGGTTCACTTCTCTTGCTCCTGGTTGTGTACGTAGTCCCCAGGACATGGTCTACTACTTCTCTGAAAAATATTACCCTGCCCATAAGAAGCAAGCTGCCTTGTAGGAAATATACAACTTTGCTCAAGCTGAAGAAGAGAGTCTCCCACAAGCTTAGGGGAGGCTCATCCAGCTACTGAATGCTTTGCGTGATCACCCGTCTTGAGAAGAATGAAATACTTGATATCTTCTATAATGGACTTACCGATGCTTCCAAAGACCACCTAGATAGTTGTGCCGGTAGTGTTTTTAGGGAACGAACCGTAGAACAAGTTGAGATTCTACTGAAGAACATCTTGTGTAATGAGAATGCTTGGACTATTCCCGAACCATCTCCTAAGGCAACTCCGAAGGAAAGAGGTATTCTATTCCTCAGTCCTGAAGATATGCAAGAAGCCAAGGAATCTATGTGAGAGAAAGGCATTAAATCTGAAGATGTCAAAAATCTACCACCTATCGAAGAGATCCATGGTCTCGATAACCCAATACAGGTAGTAGAAGTAAATTCTCTGCGTAGGTTTGATGAGAGTGATATTCCTTTTGATAAACCTGCTAGCTTATGCATGGATGAATTTGATAACTTTGTTGCCAAACAATAGAGCTTCAATGATTATGTTAGCAGACAATTGGAAAAGAATGCTCGTATGCTTAGTCATTTAAGTGCTTGTGTGGACAGAAACATCAATGATCTTAAACTTCTGAGTAAACATGCTTCTATGGTTACTACTCAGGTAGAACAAGTACTTAAAGCTCAGAATGACTTGCTCAATGAGTTAAATGAAAATTCTGTCAGAGTCGTCACTAGAGGTGGTAGAATGACCCACGAACCTTTGTATCATGAGGATCATACGAAGAGAGTTGAACAAGATTCTCAAGGAGTTAGCACTGATGCACCTAGTCATCCTAGACAGAAGAAGAAAGATGATAGGGACGTGCACGCTAGCAACCCTGTTGCTGCTACACCTGAGAGTCCAAACGATGCCTCTGTCTCTGATGCTGAAACACAATCTGGTGATGAACATGAGCCTAATGATAATATCAATAGTGATGTTCATGATGATGCTCAACCTAGCAATGAAAATGATGTGGAGATGGAACCTAGTGTTGATCTTGATAACCCACAGCCTAAGACTAAGAGATACGATAAGAATGACTTTGCTGCTAGGAAGCATGGTAAAGAAAGGGAACCATGGGTTCAGAAACCTATGCCCTTTCCTCCCAAACCATCCAAGAAAAAGGATGATGAGGATTTTGAGCACTTCGTTGAAATGATCAGACCCGTCTTTCTGCAAATGTGTTTGACGGATATGCTCAAAATGTCTCCGTATGCTAAGTACATGAAGGATATTGTGACTAATAAGAGGAGGATACCTGATCTTGAGATCTCCGCCATGCTGGCCAATTACACTTTCAAGGGTGGAACTCCGAAGAAACTAGGTGATCCCGATGTACCCACTATACCTTGCTCCATTAAAGGTAACTATGTTAGAACTGCGTTATGCGATCTTGGAGCCGGTGTTAGTTTATGCCTCTCTCTCTTTATCGTAGGCTTGAACTGGATAAGTTGACACCCACTGAAATCTCTCTGCAAATGGCCGACAAATCAACTGCTTTCCCCATCGGCATTTGCGAGGATGTGCCTGTTGTGGTTGCTAACACCACTATCTTAACAGACTTTGTTATCTTGGATATTCTCGAGGACGATGCCATGGCTATCATCCTCGGAAGACCCTTTTTAAACACTGCAGGGGCTGTTATAGATTGCAACAAAGGCAATGTCACTTTCCATGTCAACGGTAATGAGCATACGGTGCACTTTCCGAAGAAACAATATCGAGTACATTGCATCAATGCTATCGAAAAAACTTCATCGATTCTTATTGGGAGCTTTGAATACCCTATTCCTTATGTCAAGATGAAGTATGATTTGCTTGTTGGGGAGATACTCATCCCCATTGGTGTGTGATATTTCTCAAACAACAGCGCCAGAAATTGGCACGTTGACGGAGGTTGGGCTTGCGTTGGTTTTTCCCTTGAAGAGGAAAGGGTGATGCAGCACAGGAGCAGTAAGTATTTCCCTCAGTTTGAGAACCAAGGTATCGATCCAGAAGGAGGGTCTCGTCAAGTCCAGAGTACCTACGCAAACACAAACAAACTTGCACCCAACGCTTCAAAGGGGTTGTCAATCCCTTCAAGATTGTTTGCAAAGTGAGATCTGAAGGTGGAAAGTGCAACGAAGTAAAAAGTATAAGGCTGAAAATATGGTGTGGAGTAGACCCTGGGGGCCATAGTGTTCACTACGGGCTTCTCTTAAAATAGCAAGTAATACGGTGGGTGAACAAATTACTGTCGAGCAATTGATAGAACCGTGCAAAGTCATGACGATATCTAAGGCAATGATCATACATATAGGCATCACGTCTGAGGAAAGTAGACCGATACTTTCTGCATCTACTACTATTACTCCACACATCGACCGCTATCCAGCATGCATCTAGTGTATTGAGTTCATGACGAAGAGAGTAACGCTTTACGCAAGATGACATGATGTAGAGGGATAATCTCAAACCAATGATGAAAACCCCATCTTTTTACCCTTGATGGCAACAACACGATGCGTGCCTCGCTACCCCTTCTGTCACTTGGTGAGGTCACCGCACGGTATGAACCCAAAACCAAGCACTTCTCCCATTGCAAGAATCATAGATCTAGTTGGCCAGACAAAACCCACAACTCGAAGAGAATTACAAGGATATGAAATCATGCATAAGAGAGATCAGAAGAAACTCAAATAAGATTCATAGATAATCTGATCATAAATCCACAATTCATCGGATCTCGACAAACACACTGTAAAAGAAGATTACATCGGATAGATCTCCATGAAGATCATGGAGAACTTTGTATTGAAAATCCAAGAGAGAGAAGAAGCCATCTAGTTACTAGCTATGGACCCGTAGGTCTATGGTGAACTACTCACGCATCATCGGAGAGGTCATGGTGTTGATGAAGAAGCCCTCCGTGTCCGAATCCCCCCTCCGACAGGGCACCAGAACGTGCCCCAGATGGGATCTTGTGGAGACAGAAGCTTGCGGCGGCGGAAAAGTGATTGCGATCGTCTCTTGTTTTTTGGGAATATTTGGTAATATATAGGCGCAAGATCTAGGTCAGGGGACCTCCAGGGGGCCCACAAGCCTGCATGGCGCGGCCCCCTGGCCGCGGGGTGGGGGCTTGTGGGGCCCTTGGGGCTCTTCTGGCTTGGCTCCCAAGTCCTCCGATCTTCTTCCGCATAAGCCAACTACCAAATCACGCACCGCCGTGCTCTAAAGATATAAGTGAAGCACAAGAGAAAAAGTATCTAGCTCAAAAGATATAAGTGAAGCACTAGAGCAAAAGTATCTAGCTCAAAAGATATAAGTGAAGCACTATGAGCATTCTAGCAAAATCACGATGAGTGCATGCCTCTCTCTCAAAAAGGTGTGCAACAAGGACGATTGTGACACAACAAAAAGAAAAGACTCCTAAGATACAAGACACTCCAAGGAAAACACATATCATGTGGTGAGTAAAAATATAGCTCCAAGTAATGTTACCGATGGATTGAAGACGAAAGAGGGGATGCCTTCCCAGGGCATCCCCAAGCTTAGGCTTTTTGGTGTCCTTGAATTTGGCTTGGGATGCCTTGGGCATACCCAAGCTTGAGATCTTTCCACTCCTTATCTCTTTGTCCATGAGAACATCACCCAAAACTTGAAAACTTCACAACACAAAACTTAAACACAAACTCGTGATAACATTAGTACAAGAAAACAAACTATCACTTCTTCTGGTACTGTAGCAAACTTGAATTCTATCTATATTGATGATGGGCTACTGTATTCTCACTTTCCCATGGCTAGTACCCCCCAATACTAACCATAGTTTCTTCAAAACAAGCAACCAACTCAACAAAAACAGAATCTGTCAAAAACAGACCAGTCTGTAGCAATATGTATACTTCGTATACTTCTGGTACCTCAAAAAATCTGAAAAATTATGATAGTCTGGGGAAAAAGCATATCAATCAGAAGCAAAAAGAATAAAATCAAAAGCTCTTTCTGAATAAAAATTAAAAATCATCTTGTGAGCGAAAAGTTTCTATCTTTTTCCAGCAGGATCAAACAACCATTACCAAGACTAACCATAAAGGTTTTGCTTGGTTCAAACACAAAAATAAACACAAAAACACAATCACAACAGAATTATGAAAGTGTGGACGCAACAAAACAGAAAGAAAACGATAAGTTCATTGGGTTGCCTCCCAACAAGCGCTATTGTTTAACGCCCTTAGCTAGGCATAGGAGCGATAGAATCACGTATCGTCGTCTTTGGTGCTCAAACCATAAGTGGCTCTCATCATGGATTCATAAGGCAATCTTATTTTATTTATAGTAAAGTGTTCCATGCCCTTCCTTAAAGGAAATTGAAATCTAATATTCCCTTCCTTCATATCGATGATAGCACCAATAGTCCTTAGGAAAGGTCTACCAAGAATAATAGGGCATGTAGGATTGCAACCAATGTCAAGTACAATGAAGTCCACGGGTACATAGTTCCTATTTGCAATAATAAGAACATCATTGATCCTTCCCATGGGTTTCTTGACAGTAGAATCAGCAAGATGCAAACTAAGAGAACACTCTTCAATCTCATTAAAACCCAGAACATCACATAAAGACTTTGGAATCGCACAAACACTAGCACCCAAATAATACAAAGCATTGCACTCATAGTTTTTGATTTTGATTTTGATGGTAGGTTCCCACTTATCATGAAGCTTTCTAGGGATAGAGACTTCTAATTCAAGTTTCTCTTCAAGAGCTTTTATCATAGCTTCGACGATATGATCGATAAAGGCTTTGTTTTGTCTATAAGCGTGTGGAGAGTTCAACATGGATTGCATCAAAGAAATGCATTCAATCAAGGAGCAACTATCATAATTGAGTTCCTTGAAATCCACGGTAGTAATTTCATTACTACTCAAAGTTTTAACGTCTTCTACTCCACTTTTAATGCTTTTAGCATCACGATAGATGGACTCCGAATCATTGGGGCACTTTTCAACCAAAGTGGATTCATATCCAGCCCCATAATCATTAGGTTTGACACAAGAAAACAAAGATTCAATGGGAGTCACACCAAGCACTTTAATATCTTCGTGATTATCATCACGAGAACACGCCTTTTTAAGCCATTCATGTCTAGCACGAATTTGGGCGGTTCTTTCTTGGCTCTCAATCATGGAAACACGCATAGCTTTCAAAGTTTCATCCATGTTGATTTTGGGAGGAGCACATCTAACTTTAAAAGCATCAACATCACAAGAAATCCTATCCACGCTTTTAGCCAAATCGTCAATTTTGAGTAGTTTTTCCTCTATGGACGCAGTGGAAATCTTTTGAAAGTTGATGAACTCTTTGCTATTACTCTCTAGATAAGAGGGTAATCTATTGTAGTTTCCACGAGTATTGTTGTAGGAGTTGCCAAAATTATTAGAGGAGTTACTAGGAAATGGCCTAGGAACATAGTTTCCTCTAAAAGCGTTGTTGTTGCCAAAGTTATTCCTACCAACAAAATTAACGTCCAAGCTAGCGCTGCTACTCTCAATCAAAGAAGAGAAAGACATATCATTAGGATCCAATGGAGCACTTCTACTAGCAACCAAATTCATTAACTCATCCATCTTAGCACTCAACGAGTTAATTTCTTCTATAGCGTGTACCTTCTTACTAGTAGGTGACCTTTGAGTGTGCCATTGAGAGTAGTTTGTCATGATGTTGTCTAAGAGATTTGTGGCTTCTCCTAACGTGATTTCCATGAACGTTCCACCTGAGGCGGAGTCCAAGATATTTCTAGAAGCGAAATTCAAGCCAGCGTAAAATATTTGAATAATCATCCAAAGACTCAAGCCATGAGCGGGACAATTTCTAATCATTAATTTCATTCTCTCCCAAGCTTGTGCAACATGTTCATGATCAAGTTGCTTGAAATTCATGATATCATTACGGAGAGGGATGATCTTAGCCGGCGGAAAATACTTGGATATATAAGCATCTTTGCACTTATCCCAAGAATCGATACTATTTTAGGGCAAAGAAGAAAACCAAGTTTTTGCGCGATCTCGCAACGAGAAAGGAAAAAAGCTTCAATTTAATCACGTCATTATCCACATCTTTTTTCTTTTGCATATCGCAAAGCTCAATGAAGGTATTGAGATGGGATGCGGCATCTTCACTAGGAAGGCCAGAGAATTGCTCTTTCATAACAAGATTCAGCAAAGCGGCATTGATTTCGTATGACTCCGCACTTGTGGCGGGAGCAATCGGAGTACTAATAAAATCATTATTATTAGTATTCGAGAAGTCACAAAGTTTGGTGTTTTCGTTCATGGTGACTTCAGCAAGCAAGCAAGCACACAAGCAAACAAAGAGCAGGCGAGAAAAAGGGCGAACGAAAAGGCGAACAAAAAAGGCAAATTGGTGAAGTGGGGGAGAGGAAAACAAGAGGCAACTCGCTAACAAAGTAAATGCAAGAGATGAGTTTGCGACACCTACTTGGATGAGTTTTTGACTTGATCTTCCTCCCCGGCAATGGTGCGAGAAATCCTTCTGCTACTTCTCAAACAACAGCGCCAGAAATTGACACGTTGACGGAGATTGGGTTTGCGTTGGTTTTTCCCTTGAAGAGGAAAGGCTGATGCATCACAGGAGCAGTAAGTATTTCCCTCAGTTTGAGAACCAAGGTATCGATCCAGAAGGAGGGTCTCGTCAAGTCCAGAGTACCTACGTGAACACAAACAAGCTTGCACCCAACACTTCAAAGGGGTTGTCAATCCCTTCAAGATTGTTTGCAAAGTGAGATCTGAAGGCGGAAAGTGCAACGAAGTAAAAAGTGTACGGCTGAAAATATGGTGTGGAGTAGACCCTGGGGGCCATAGTGTTCACTAGAGGCTTCTCTCAAAATAGCAAGAATTACGGTGGGTGAACATACCGTCGAGCAATTGATAGAACCGCGCAAAGTCATGACGATATCTAAGGCAATGATCATACATATAGGCATCACGTCCGAGACAAGTAGACCGATACTTTCTGCATCTACTACTATTACTCCACACATCGACCGCTATCCAGCATGCATCTAGTGTATTGAGTTCATGACGAACAGAGTAACGCTTTAAGCAAGATGACATGATGTAGAGGGATAATCTCAAACCAATGATGAAAACTCCATCTTTTTACCCTTGATGGCAACAACACGATGCGTGCCTCGCTACCCCTTCTGTCACTGGGTGAGGTCACCGAACGGTATGAACCCAAAACCAAGCACTTCTCCCATTGCAAGAATCATAGATCTAGTTGGCCAGACAAAACCCACAACTCGAAGAGAATTACAAGGATCTGAAATCATGCATAAGAGATATCAGAAGAAACTCAAATAAGATTCATAGATAATCTGATCATAAATCCACAATTCATCGGATCTCGACAAACACACTGCAAAAGAAGATTACATCGGATAGATCTCCATGAAGATCATGGATAACTTTGTATTGAAGATCCAAGAGAGAGAAGAAGCCATCTAGTTACTAGCTATGGACCCGAAGGTCTATGGTGAATTACTCACGCATCATCGGAGAGGTCATGGTGTTGATGAAGAAGCCCTCCGTGTCCGAATCCCCCTCCGGCAGGGCACCAGAACGTTCCCCAGATGGGATCTTGCGGAGACAGAAGCTTGCGGCGGCGGAAAAGTGATTGCGATCGTCTCTTGATTTTTTTGGGAATATTTGGGAATATATAGGTGCAAGATCTAGGTCAGGGGACCTCCAGGGGGCCCACAAGCCTGCATGGCGTGGCCCACCTGACAGCAGGGTGGGGGCTTGTGGGGCCCCTGGTGCTCTTCTGGCTTGGCTCCGAAGTCCTCCGATCTTCTTCCGTTCCAGAAAAAATCGTTTCGGGGATTTTCTTCCGTTTGGACTCCGTTTCAAAATCTCCTCTGAAAGGGGTCAAAGACATGGAAAAAACAGGAACTGGCACTTGGCACTGAGTTAATAAGTTAGTCCCAGAAAATAAATAAAAAGCATGCAAAAAATCCAAAGTTTTACAAGAAAATAGCATGAAACCATAAAAAATTATAGATACGTTGGAGACGTATTAAGGTGACCTAGTGACTATTCAAAAATTCTCCGTTCTCTTTTGTGATTCGAGAAAGTTTTGTCGAGGGGATTTGATCAACCCCATTGATAGATTTATTTCAATGACCATGAGATGGATGAATCAAGGAGTCACACACCTCTGTTCCAAGATTTCACTTTAGGTTGCTTAGAAGAAAAATGATAGATTTAGTTTAGTTTTCCCTGTGTTCTGTTTTAGCGTCTGGTAGAAAAGTACCCCGAAACTAAAAGTTCTCCGAACGTCTTGAAAATCTAGTATGATTTTTTCTGGAATTTTTGAAAAATTCTGAGACAAAGGGTTTGCCTGGGGCCCACACCAGTGGGCCACAAGCCCTAGGGGCGCGGGCACCCCCTGGCCGCGCCACCCAGGCTTGTGGGGGCCCACAGGCACCCCTCCACTCATTCTTGTTATCATCTTGTTCTCCTACCTCCCGAAAAATCATTTCGCAGCTCAAACCCTTGTTCTTGCTCCTCTTGCTGGGATTTTGATCTCTTTGGTCAAATAACCATTCTCCGAACTGTTTTGGGGAAATTACTCCTTGGTAAGTGACTCCTCCATTGGTCCAATTAGTTTTTGCTCTAGTGCCTTATACTCCGCGTATTTTTGATGCCTTGGTGACCATGTTCTTGAGCTTTGGATGCTGATTTTAGCTGGCCCCAAGTAGTTTTGATGCGTAATATGGTCTCTAGGCACTCGTTGGAGTAGTTGCTACAAGTTTAGTTGAACCTTGTTCACCTTTCCTTTGGGTCACTGAAAATTTCAGAAAAGGAAGATGTTCAGGAGAAACTTTCATGGTGGTTCCTCAAGCAAGAGAGGTCCCCGTCTTGCGATTCGGGAGCCTGATCCTTACCAACCTAGGGATGCGCAGGTACAACCATGTGAATGGCCTTGTGATGAATTTATGATTGAGGCAGGTTTCAAAGATGAGTTTGATGCACTTGTTCACAACGTCGGACTCGAAGAATTCATCTCCGATAAATGTGAACAGTATGTTCCTCTCACTGCCTCTTTTGTTCGTAGATTCAAATTTTCAGCTGGCCGTGAGCCATCGGTACTGTTTGATCTCTATGATAAATCGTATACCATGGATTTAGAGGATTTCAATAGAATTTGCAAAATACCTATTTAGGGTAGCCTCAATGATCCTCCTAAATCTTCAGTTAGAGATTTTTGCTGTGGTATCACGGTTGGAGAAACTAGAGATATTACGCTAGCTACCATGGGGAGTATTCATTTTCCTGCCTTGCATTACTTTGCCCTCTTCATAGGCAGATGCATTAATGGCAAGATTGAGCATTGTCACCTCTGCGCACCCGACCTCAGTATCCTTAAGAGCGCAGTGACGGGTGACAAAAGCTTCAACATGGGAGCTATTATAGCAAGGAGGCTGAATAATAATGCTATTGAAGGGGATTTATTTGGTGGCATCTATGCCACTCGCATAGCAAATTTTCTTGGAGTACCCATCCGCGAAGGAGATCCCCCGCTCCATACAGCTTTCCTTGACCGTGTTGCTTTTACACGCTACCAGTTCCTTGAGAGGGATGATGAATCCCTCCTATACCGTCTGATATTTAACCGGCAGCGTGTTTTCCATATTACCCTTCCTGCTCCTGCCTTCTTTGACTTTCAGGTAAAATGAAGATATTACATAACCAGAGGAGAGGCAGAGGAGTATGAGAGGGAGTCAAAGGCTGCTCGTCTCCGTGAGGCATCTATTCAGGCAGTGGCTGCAGCGCTCCCGTATAACCCCCATTATGACTTTGGGTTTCGCCAGGACCATCCTTGGGAGTAGACCAACTTAGGCCAAAAGCCTAAGCTTGGGGGAGTACGTGTTCTCACCGACTTTACATTCATGCTTATGCTTTCACTTTGTTAGCCGGTGTTCACACTTTGCCACTGTATCATCCATGCTAGTTTATTTTCCTTTTCTCATTTTCTTTTCGTGTGTGTGTCTAGTTTGAGAAAAACCAAAAATATTTTCTTTTCTTCTTTTGCCTGTTGGGAGCTTTCCCGTGTAGATAGTTTTCTTTTTCTTTGGGTCAAGGTAGAAAATAATGGTTACAATGTTTAGTGGCTTTTGCATGCATACCTGTTTAGCTTTCAAAGAGCCATATTACTTTGTCTTCTCCTTTGTGTTTGCCTGCAGATTCCAGCTTTAGTCCAATGCACGAGTACGCTTATTATTGTTGACACCGTTCGGTCGTGCAAGTGAAAGACAATAATGACGATATATGATGAAGTGACTGAGCCTAGAAAAGCTGGTATGAACTCGATCTATTTTGTTTTTGAGAATATGACTAGCTCATCATGCGTGATTCAGCTTTGTTGTGAGAGAAACATGTTTGCAATGATAACTTAGAGATCATAGTTGCTTATGCCATGCTTACTTAGCTAGGAGCTTATAATGGTTTGTCTTGGTTGCCAACATGAATGTTGAGATGACTATGATGTAGTATGATAGGATGATATCCTCCTTTGAATGTTTCAAGTGGCTTGACTTGGCGCATGTTTACGCATGTAGTTGAAACAAAATCAACATAGCCTCTATGATATTCATGTTCTTGGTGATTTATGTCCTACTCATGCTTGCACTCAATGTTAGTTAATCTCAATGCATTTTGATGAATGTTGTCGCCCTCTAGTTGGTCGCTTCCCAGTCTTTTGCTAGCCTTCACTTGTACTAAGCGGGAATACTGCTTGTGCATCCACATCCATAAACCCAAAGTTGTGCCATATGAGTCCACCATACCTACCTATGTGCGGTATCTACCTGCCGTTCCAAGTAAATTTGCATGTGCCATTCTCTAAATCTTCAAGAAATAATCTGTTTTGCATGCCCGAACCGCTCATGTGGTGACAGGGGGCTATTGGTATCTTCCATGCTAGGCGTGTTATCCTCGATATGTGTTTATTCACTATCATTCACGAGAAAGGGGCCGGTAATTGGAATTCCCAGTTCCATACTCAAATCGAAAAGATAATTCCAAACAAAACTCCCCCATGATTGATGTTGGTATGGACGGTACCCGAGGATTCGGCTAGCCGTGGAGTGTGATTGATTGGTGGTGGGGGAGTCAAAACTTTACTTTTCTGTTTGGGAACCGCCTATAGCATGTGTAGCGTGGAAGATGTTGAGAACTCTTAGTCATTGCGTTGAGAATGAAAGCATGCCACCCAAAATTATTATCTCTGTTTTCAAAGCTTGAGCCGTGGCACCTCTGCAAATCAATGCTTCCCTCTGCGAAGGGCCTGTCTATTTATGTTCCTGTAGAGTCATCCTCCTCTTAGAAAAGCACCAATTAGAGAGCACCTCTGTCATTTTTATGGTTTGATTTAACTGTGTTGAGTATGATTGTGACTGGATCTTCTTTTCCATGAATTACAATGTTTAGTCATCCCTTGGTCTTTGAAGGTGCTCTGCATTTATGTTTTGTGGTCTCAAAAAGAGCTAGCGAGATACCATCTGTTTGTACTGCTTCATGTTGTTTTGATTGAAGTGTTGACATTTGAGGCTTATTATTATTTGCTCACTAGTTGATTATGCCATTGATATGAGTTTACCGTGAGACCTAGATGTCATTTGCTTATGTGGTTTGCTTGTGATCTTGCTGAAACTCTAGATATGAGTTAGACATAGTTGCAACAACAAGATCAAACAGAGTTCGTCAAAGTTTTTCTTTTGTCTCTTTTAGTTTGTCAACTGAATTGCTTAAGGACAAGTAAGGCTTTAAGCTTGGGGGAGTTGATACGCCTCCGTCGTATCTACTTTTTCAACCTCTTTTGCCCTTGTTTTGGACTCTAATTTGCATGATTTGAATGGAACTAATCCGGACTAACGCTGTTTTTAGTAGAATTGCCATGGTGTTGTTTTTGTGCAGAAATAAAAGTTCTCGGAATGTCCTAAAAATTTATGGAGAATTTTTCTAGAATAAATGAAAAATACCTGCGCAAAGATCCACCGGAGGAGGTGTGCCAGTGGGCCACAAGCCCCTGGGCCGCGGCCACCCCCTGGTCGCGCCGTGAGGGCTTGTGGGGCCCACGTGGCACCACCGCCTCCAAACTCATCTCTATATCTTCCATCTCGCCCGGAAAAAAATCAGAGAGAAGGATTCATCACGTTTTACAATACGGAGGCGCCGCCACCCCCTGTTCTTCATCTGGAGGGCAGATCTGGAGTCCGTTTTGGGCTCCGGTGAGGGGAAATCGTCGCCATCGTCATCATCAACCTTCCTCCATCGCCAATTCCATGATGCTCTTCATCGTTCGTGAGTAATCTCATCGTAGGCTTGCTGGACGGTGATGAGTTGGATGAGATCTATCATGTAATCGAGTTAGTTTTGACGGGGATTGATCCCTAGTATCCACTATGTTCTAGATTGATGTTGCTACTACTTGGCTATGCTTAATGCTTGTCACTAGGGCCCGAGTGCCATGATTTCAGATCTGAACCTATTATGTTGTCGCCAATATATGTGTGTTTTAGATCCTATCTTGCAAGTTGTAGTCACCTACTATGTGTTATGACCTGGCAACCCCGGAGTGACAATAGCCGCAACCACTTCCGGAGATGACCATAGTATGAGGATTCATGTATTCACTGTGTGTTAATGTGTTGGTCCGGTTCTTTATTAAAAGGACAACCTTAATATCCCGTAGTTTCCATTAGGACCCCGCTGCCACGGGAGGGATGGACAATAGATGTCATGCAAGTTCTTTTCCCTAAGCATGTATGACTACATACGGAATACATGCCTACATTAGATTGACAAACGGGAGCTAGTTACTTATCTCTCCGTGTTATAGCTGTTACATGATGAATCACATCCGTCATACTCATCCATCACCGATCCACTGCCTACGAGTCTTTTACTACTGGTCCTTGCTACGTTACTTTGTTCAGGCTTGTCCCTTGCTACAAGAGGGATTCGACCACTTTGCTGCTACTGTTGCTATTGCTGTTACTTTGCTGCTACTGCTGTTCCTTGCTACTTCGCTGTTACTTGTTGCAAGATCTTTTCCGACACTGTTGTCAGGGAAGAATAGTTACTCGCCCACGTGCAACCTTCTGGCGCCATTGATACAACAGTTAGGAATAGTCTACCGTCAACAGATCGTTTCTGGCACCGTTGTTATCATACTACTTTGCTACTGATACTTTGCTTGCATACACTAATCTTTCAGGTGTGGTTGAATCTGACAAACTCAACTACTAATACTTGAGAATATTTTTTCGCTTCTCCTTAGGAGAACCAACAAATTTGGGTTGAATACTCTACCCTCGAAAACTGTTGCGATCCCCTATACTTGTGGGTAATCAACTGGCACATGGACAAAGTCATGCTTGTCGAATCCCTTGGGTTTAATCTGATGTCAGTATCAATGCTTTGTGATCTTAATATGATTGTCATCTTTGGGAAATATAGATGTGTAGTCATCATGGAATCTGGCAAGTCCAAAGTCTTCGAAGGCTTTAGGAGATGAGACTTGTATATTGTTGATTTATCTGCACGACCTCAGCCAACCACGTGTCTTCTTGCAAAAGCCTCAGAGGGCTGACTATGGCATTGACGACTTGGTCATGCGGGCATGAGGAATTTGCACTCACTAGCGAAGAAGCATGTCATTGGCATCGAAACCGTCAAATTCCTCAAGGACCATCTCTAGGGGGTTGCGAGTCTCGGAAGATAACCAGATCCAACCATCCCTCAAAGACTATCATGACCACCAATCGTCCTTTTGAATTGCTTCACATGGATCTCTTTGGACCTACTCATTATGCTACTCTAACCAATGCAACATCTCTATATGGCTTTGGCATCGTTGACGACTATTCTCGTTATACTTGGGTGCATACCATTCTTTACAAAACTGAAGTGCAGAAAGTCTTCATATGATTTTCCTCAAGGGAGTAAACAAACTTTGGCGTCAAGATCAAACACATCAGGAGTGCAGAAAGTCTTCATACAATTTTACTCAAGGTCCTAAACGTACTTTGGCAGAATTCAAAAATACATGCCTTCATGACTATCTTGATGAACTTGGTATTACTCACGAATTGTGTGCTCCTTATACTCCTCAACAGAATGGCATCGGCGAGCGCAAGAACGGGACTCTGGTTAAAATGGCATGAACTATGCTTGAAGAATATCAGACTCCTCGTCGCTTCTGGCCTGAGGCTATCAACACTGTCTGCCACATCATCAACAGGGTATATCTTCACAAATTCCTTCAGAAGACTTCATCCGAACTCCTCACTGACAAGAAATCCAATGTAAGTTATTTCAAAGTCTTTAGTGAAAGATGTTGGATTAGAGGTCCTCACCAGAGTTCAAAATTTGCACCAAAAGCACATGAGGGTTTTATGCTCGGTTACGTAAAGGACTTGCACACCTACAGAGTCTTCAACAACTATAACAACAAGGTTGTTGAAACTGTAGATATGCGGTTCGATGAAACTAATGGCTCGCAAAGAGAGAAACTGCCTCCTGTGTGCGATAAATTGACTCCTGGGGAAGTTATTAAGCTCAAGGCTACTGAAGATATCATTCCTACTCAGGAACAACCTCCTATTGAACAAGTCATCCCCAAAACTAACGAAATTCAAGCGGGTGCACCTGAGGAAATTGCTCGAGATCAAATTCCTCAACCCAATCAAAGTCTTCAACCCATTCATCCGAGGATTGCAAATGAAGTGGAAATTGACAAAATCCTCGATGACATCAATGCGCCAGGTCCCCTCACTCGCTCAAAAGCTTCACATTTAATTAACTTTTCTGGGCATTCTTCTTTTGTGTCTATCACAGAATCCTCAAAAGTGGATGAAGCCTTCATGAAACCTGAGTGGATTCAAGCCATGCAAGACGAACTTCATCAATTCAAGATAAACAACGTGTGGGAACTCGTCAAATAGCCTGATCCTTGCAAGCACAATGTCATCGATACCAAGGGATTTATCGAAGCAGGCAAGATGAGGATGGTCAGGTAGTGAGGAACAATGCATGACTTGTAGCCCAAGGCTACACACAGGTTGAAGGCATTGACCTTGATGAAATTCTTGCACCTGTTGCTAAACTTGAAGCTATTCATATATTTCTTGCTTATGCTAATCATAACAATATAACTCTGTATCAAATGGATGTGAAAAGTGCATTCCTCAATGGTAAGCTTGAGCAAGAAGTATATGTTGCTCAACCCGCATGTTTTGAAGATCCAAAGTATCCTGACAAAGTCTTGAGACTCAACAAAGCACTCTATGGCCTCAAGCAAGCCCCTCGGGCGTGATATGATACATTGAAGGAATTCCTAATGAAGAAAGGCTTCAAACCCGGTTCACTCGATCCCACTCTTTTCACAAAATCCTATGATAATGAACTCTTTGTATGCCAAATATATGTGGACGATATCATCTTTGGTTGTACTGACAAACGTTATAGTGACGAATTTGCCTACATGATGGGTGAAGAATATCAAATGTCAGTGAGGGGGGAGCTGAATTTCTTCCTAGGGCTTCAAGTTTGTCAACAACGCAACGACATCTTCATCTCTCAAGAGAAATACCTCAAGGATGTCTTGAAGAAATTTGGAAAAATTCCCATGCCTACCAACGACCACCTCTGCACTAACGAAAATGGTAAAGATTTCGATTAGCAGGTATATCGCTCTATGTTTGGTTCTTTATTGTACCTATGTGCATATAGGCCAGACATTGTGCTTAGTGTTTGCATTTGTGCCCGATTCCAAGCAAAACCGAAGGAATCACACCATAAGGCTGTGAAACATATTCTTCGATATCTAGCTCACACTCCAGCACTTGGTTTACAGTACCCCAACGGCTCAAATCTTAAACTCGTTGGATATTCTGATTCTGATTATGCTGGTGACCGTGTGGATCGCAATTCAACATCAGACACGTGCCATTTCTTGGGACAATCCTTAGTCTGTTGGTCCTGAAAGAAGCAGAACTGCGTGTCACTTTCCACTGCTAAAGGTGACTACATTGCTGCTAGTTCTTGCTATGCTCAACTGCTATGGATGAAGTAAACCTTAAGGACTACGACATCATTATAAATAATGTGCCACTCTAGTGTGACAATGAGAGTGCAATCAAGATTGCATACAACCCATTACAACACTCGAAGACCAAGCACATCTAGATTCGTCATCATTTTCTTCATGATCATGTACTCAAGGGCAACATCATCATCGACCACGTGAAGACCGAAGGCCAACTAGCGAATATCTTCACTAAGCCCTTGGATGAAAAGAGATTTTGCAAGTTGCGGTGTGAGCTAAATATCTTAGAATCTTTGAATGTTGTGTGAAAAAAGGCACGCAGCCTAACACTTATGCAAAATTGATGACTTAGATATGCAACACACGAAGTAACGTTTTTTTCAATCAATGAAGAATAACACTCTAAGTGTGAAGAAATTAATGAAGAATTTGATTCTCATGACCCTAGGACAATTGTATGCGGTGCGTGAAATCATCATTCTTATACGGTGGGTCACGCCACCACCCAATTTGAAATTCTGGAAATACTTCAGAATTGAGATTTTTTGCAAAATCTTCAAATTCTTCAAAGTCTTCAGATTTTCAAAATCCTCAAGATTGCAAAATTTTCAAAAGTAAAAATTCTTCAATTTTTTTTATGATCTTCATTGACTATATACTAAGTTATGAGCTTCCAAAGTCCTTAACAGCATTCACTTATAGCTAGGTCTTCATGCGATGTTTTTCTTCTATGTCATTGTGATCGGACCCTATCCCCATCTATGCTAAACTCAACCTAGTATGTTCTCAAATTCTTCATATGCATTCTATTTGAAACTTGTTCAAAGTCTTCACTAAGTCCTTGCCAGCTGAAGAATTTGCCAACAAAATCCTCAAAAATTTAATTCAAAATTTGCAGCCGTTATCGCTTAAACCGCACCCACTACCAACGATTGGATAAGCACTACCTCCACTACCTCCGTCCCTTAATACGTGGGTGCCGCCTATCACACGGAGAGGAAGGGCCAGGGCATTTTGGTTCGAAATTTTCGGACCAGACCATTTATCACCTGGGCTATAAATACCCCATTCTTGTCCCAGAGGTCATTTCTTCCCCTCGCTCTCACCTCTAACCGCTCGAAGCCACCTCGAGTGCCGATGTTGTAAATCATCACCGCCGGTGAGTAAAAGCTTCGCTGCCTCGACCTCATCAATGTCGTACTCATGCCGACCATGGATCGTCTTCCTCCGTCGTCACCGTAGCTGTCCTCAGTCGTCGAGTTAGGGCGTTGAAGATCTGGACCGACGAGCTTCCTTTTTCACCATCTATAGTTTGTCATGTTCTTCGTTTTCTTTGTCGAGGGTAATTAAAATTTAATTTTACTACCCCTGTTGATCTTCATATTTACATTAGATCTGTGAAAACTATCATTCCTCAACAAATTCATCAAATGAACACATCCATGCCTTAGAACACTTGAAATTTTTCACTAAGTCACTCAATTCCTCAAGAGATTCCTCAATTGTGTAAATTTTCGGATCTGCAAAACTCTCGAACCCAAGTCAAGGACACTTAGCAAAGTTCCTCAATATTGGTAAATTTCCTCAACTTGAGTCATTTTTGAGAATCTTCTCAGAACACATATGATCTCTTCAAATTCTCCGCACATATACTCTGTTCATAGGTACAAAATGTCAGCTCATGAATCACTAGGTTCTCATCAACTTAACTCATTTGCAACATTTCTTGAAGAAAATTTGCATACCTCTTCAGAGTCCTCAAAAGTTCAAATCCCAAGTGAAGAAAATGGCTGATGACAAGAAGCAAAAGGGTGGAAAGAAGGCAGAGTAGAACACTTCTTTTCAAATTCCTGATGATATTTATGATGAATGTTGCACACCTGATGAAAAAGTCTATGTAAAGGAAACCAAGGAGAAGCACAAAACTCGATTACAGAAAATGGAGAGGAGATGGGTGATACGCCTGCAACGTATCTACTTTTCCAAACTCTTTTGCCCTTGTTTTGGACTCTAATTTGCATGATTTGAATGGAACTAACCCGGACTGATGCTGTTTTCAGCGGAATTGCCTTGGTGTTATTTTTGTGCAGAAATAAAAGTTCTCGGATTGACTTGAAAATTTATGGAGAATATTTTTGGAATTAACAAAAAATATTGGCAAAAGAATCAACCAGAGAGGGGCCACCACTTGGCCACAGGCCTGCAGGGTGCGACCCCCCTAGGGCGCGCCCCCTGGCTTGTGGGGCCCCTGTGGCTCCTCCGACCACGTTTACACTCCTATATATTCCTATTAGGGAAGGAAAAAAATCAGAGAGAAGAGTTCATCGCATTTTACGATACGGAGCCGCCACCACCTCCTGTTCTTCCTCGAGAGGGCAGATCTGGAGTGTGAGTTGGGCTCCGGAAAGGGGAAATCGACGCCGTCGTCATCACCAACCATCCTTCATCACCAATTTCATGATGCTCTCCGCTGTTCGTGAGTAATTCCATCATATGCTTTCTGGACGATGATGGGTTGGATGAGATCTATCATGTAATCGAGTTAGTTTTGTTAGGGTTTGATCCCTAGTATCCATTATGTTCTGTGATTGATGTTGTTATGAATTTTCTATGCTTAATGCTTGTCACTAGGTCCCGAGTGCCATGATTTAAGATATGAACCTATTGTGTTTTCATGAATATATATGTGTTCTTGATCCTATCTTGCAAGTTGTAGACACCTATGACGAGTTATGATCCGCATCCCCCAGGGTGACAATAATTGGGATTCTTTCCGATGATTACTGTCACGCCCAAGATGCGACCCTATCCTCAATTTGGCACGAAGGCCTCGTCAGGGATAGAAGCGCATCTCGTCGTGTCACAAGAATGGATATCGTTACAAGTACATGTACTGAAAAGAAGAGATTTATATATAGAATTGGCTTACACTTGCCACAAGCTACATCAGAGTTAGAGAAGTATAATACATAATCATCATGAAGAAGAACAGGGTCCGGCTACGAACGAAAAAAAACGAGAAAAGAAGAACGACGTCCATCCTTGCTATCCCAGGCTGCCGGCCTGGAACCCATCCTAGATCGATGAAGAAGAAGAAGAAGCAACTCCAAATGAACAATCAATGCGCTCGCGTCAAGTAACCTTTACCTGTACCTGCAACTGGTGTTGTAGTAATCTATGAGCCACAGGGGACTCCGCAATCTCATTTCCAAAGGTATCAAAACTAGCAAAGATTATTAGGTGAGGCATGGATAAGTGGTGAGGTTGCAGCAGCGACTAGGCATATATTTGGTGGCTAAACTTACGAGTACAAGAAATAAGAGGGGGAAGATCTACGCATAGCGGACGTGAACTACTGATGATCAAACGAATGATCCTGAACACCTACCTATGTCAGACATAACCCCACCATGTCCTCGACCGGAGAAGGAACTCGCGAAAGAGACAATCACGGTTTAGGCACACAGTTGGCAAGTTTTAATTAAGTTAACTTCGAGTTATCTAGAACCAGTGTTAAACAAAGTTTCCACGTTGCCACATAACCGCGGGAACGGCTTTCCGAAAGATTTAACCCTGCACGGGTGCAAGAGGTGAAGCGCAAGTAATCTACCTATCTAGGCATTTTAAATGAGGTCGGAAATGACATATAGCACCTCCGAGACGACCTCACATGTTAATTTACAATTTGGTCCAGATCTGAACTAACACATTTAATTAGTTGTTAAACAGAAAAACAATAGGTTCACGTGATTCTACGCGTCGTTACAAGCAATTTACACATACAAAACTTCTCCAACGGAGCTACGGATCAAAAGATACAAGCACCGCAAGATATGATGGCATGGATGCAATATGTGTGCAACAACGGTCACGAGCACTTCAAAACATACAACCGGCAAGAGAAAATGAAACTACACGAGATTCTAAGCAAGTTTCATATAGGACACGATCAAAACGGAGCTACGGTTCAAAAACTACGAGCAAAACAAGAAATCACTACAATCTGCCAAAATCAGCCACATATCATTTTCTACATCCCACAGTTACGGGATACTCAACTCCGATATAATCAACCAAGGCATGACACAAAAGAGGGCAAGAAGCACTACAACAAATAACTAACAACAACTAGCATGGCAGCCAGGATCACTAGGGAAAGAAGTCACAAAATGGCACCTCACACACTATTTCAGACTTAGTGAAAATAACACTTCATGAAAGTGCACTTTTTGATCTGAAAGCATATTGACAGCAGAAAAACCATAAGCTACATGACTCCAAATGGCATGAAAATTCACAGCATTCTAGAGAATCACAAGGTCTACAACTAACTCCATTGTACCAACCTCAAAAGAGCTACATATCACAAGATAGAAGCAAGACAAGACAACAATAAAATATAACAGATCTCAGACTTAGAAATATTTCAGCACCTCCAAATCAGCACTATTTTTAGCAACTTGAGAGCAAGCAAACCACACCTAAACATGCATTTCTATTGCAACCAAAAATACAAGGGGCTAGAGTAAACATCAAAGATCAACTCTCTAGTTGACAACATCGTCCAATGAAGCACAGAATAAATCCTATGAAATAGACAAGAGGGCAACGTGGCAAAATATCGCGCAAACTAACTTGCTCAAAAGTTAAAACTAATTGCACAGAAAAATCCTATGGATTTTTCTACCCCGAAAACATATAAAATATGTGGGGTTGCAACACAAAAATATTACCACACGTAAATGCGAGATAATAACCTAGACATAGAAAATAATCTAGCGGCAAATCCCTACCCGCAAAAATATTAATGACCGCTCTAAAATACATGGAAAAGTGGTTCCTAAAACATGGACATCACTACTACGGCATTCGAGCAATCCGGACTCGCATGAAAAATAAATACGGGACGGAAACATAATAGGACAACACGTGAAACTGTGCATTTGGCACGACAAACCACGTCAAACAGACATGCAAGTTATAAATTCGGATTCTACGCGAAATTCTAGCCACGATACATATTTGAATCACTCCGATCCGAATTACGGAATAGAAGATACGACATTCAAAAAAAACATGCATCTCTCTTCTCAAATAGTAACTAGACCTGAGGTAAGCCTTTTTTAATAAAAAGAAATAACAAGGGCTGGATCACAGCAAGCCGAAGTGGCCCAAAGCAATTAGGCCCAAGTGGTGCTATGGACAAGAGAGAAAAAAATGCAGCAGCAAAAGAATTGAGGCCTCCACGGGATTCGATCCCGGGACCTCCTCGATGAGGCACTGGCTCGGCTGCCAGTCGGACTAGGGCACCGGTTCTGCTAGATGCGAATCCGACAGAAGATAGGATGACACGAGGCGGAGGCTCACCTCGGGCCAGATCGGCCTGCCTGGCGGAGGAAGCTGGGCCGGGGTGAGGCGGACTGGGCCGAAGCGGGGCGCTGGGAATCGGCCCAGGGCGAGGGGCTGGTGGCGCTGCTTGGAGCGCCTCGTCCTCCTCGTGTCCCTCCAGGGCAGAGGCGAGGCGGCGGTTGCAGGCTCCAGGGTGGCGGCTGGCGGAGGGCCTCGGTCCGGCCTGGACCGAGATGGCGGCGGTGGGGGCCGGCGGATCCGGGCGGCACCACCCAATTCCGTCGGCGACGAGCTTCGCAAGGGAACCGCGTATTGGCGCCCGAGCCATGGTTGCTCCTGCCAGATCCACGAACGAGAGAGAGGGAGGTGAGAGGAGGGAGACGGGGGGAAAGGACAGAGAGGAATGGGGTGAGGGGCGACCTGGTCGGCGGCGGGAGGCGCTCCGGCGAGAGGAGGGGCGCCGGTGGTGCTCCGACGAGAGGAGGCGGCTGCCATGGGAGGCGGTGCTCGGTGCCAGGGGCACGGGAGCACGGGAGGCGGCGGCGGTGGCGGTTCAGGCCCGGCGGGACTCGGCTGGGCTCGGCGGGCCCGTGGTGGCTGGCAGTGGAGAGAGGCTGCAGGACAGGCTAGGGTTTCGGGGGTAGGTGGCGCAGATCCCGAGGTGGAAGGGGGCTGTCTAAAAATGCACACGGGGACTATTTATAGACAAATGGGGGGGCTAGGTTTAGCGAAATTTCGTTCCGGATCCAACCGCGTGGTCGGATTCGACTAATTCCAAACGCGGGGCGCACGAGTGGCTGTGTAGAGTGGATATCCGGACACGAGAGGGAGAACGGGCGGCGCGACAACGATTTTGAAGACACCGACAACCGTCCGACGGTAGACCGAGTACGGTACCACTACGGTCGACCGTTCGGGTACCAGATGGACTCCGATCACGACGAAATTCGACAGGCGGCCTAGCTATATTAAAATAAGACCGCACGTCAAATTCCAACCCAATCAGAGAAGCTTTTACGCACACTTTTAAAAACAAGATTTGACGATGCCGCGGGCGCGTGCGTGTGCGGTCGGACTCAAAACGGACAACGACGAGAACCGGCAACTAACAACGGATGCAAGTTTTGAAAACTGGCGACAACGGGATGCCGATGCAATGCCGATGATGATGCGACAAAATAAAATAGACACACGACGAAAATGGATTAGAAGGGGAATCTTCTCGAACGTCGGCATCGGGCTGTCACATTACCGTAGTTTGAGGAGTTCATGTATTCACTAAGTGCTAATGCTTTGGTTTGGCTCTCTATTAAAAGGAGGCTTTAATATCCCTTAGTTTCCATTAGGACCCCGCTGCCATGGGAGGGTAGGAAAAAACATGTCATGCAAGTTCTTTTCCATAAGCACGTATGACTATATATGGAATACATGCCTACATTACATTGATGAATTGGAGCTAGTTCTGTATCACCCTATGTTATGACTGTTGCATGATGAATGCCATCCTACATAATTATCCATCACTAATCCATTGCCTACGAGCTTTCCACATATTGATCTTTGCTAAGTTACTTTCCATTGCTATTGTTACAATCACTACAAAACTGCTATTATCACGTTTGCCACCGTTACCGTTACTTCCATACTACTTTGCTATTAAATACTTTACTGCAGATATTAAGTCTTTCACATGTGGTTGAATTGACAACTCAGCTGCTAATACTCGAGAATATTCTTTGGCTCCCCTTGAATCGAATCAATAAATTTGGGTTGAATACTCTACCCTCGAAAACTATTGCGATCCCCTATACTTGTGGGTTATCAAGACCTTTTTCTGGCGCCGTTGCCGGGGAGCATAGCTTTATTCTCTGAGTCACTTGGAATTTATATGTGTTGATTACTATGAAGAATCTGAAAGACGCTAAAACCAAGAGATACCCCTCAACTACAAGGACAAGTAAGGAACTGCCATCTAGTTCTGCACTTGATTCACCGTGTGTTATGAGTAAATTCGCGACACCATCACCTGCTACTGAATCTAATATGCTGCAAGTAATTGATGATGCTACTTGTGCTATGCATGATGCTTATTATGATACTTTTCTTGATACTATTGTGCCACTTGGTGAATTTCTTGATGAACAAATTGCTAGAGTGAATGCTAAAACTGATGATATCTCTAAATCTGATGAAATTATTGAAACTGAACATCATGATGCACCTACTATACCTAGCTCTCCTAGATATGAATTTCCTAATATACCTAAGGGTTATGTTATGGAAGGAGAAGTAGCTAGGGACTTTCTTACTTGTAAGGATAGAGATGATCTTAAGAAATTCCTGTGCAAGTGGAAGGGAAATCTTTGAATGCTAGAATGCAATATGATCCCAAGTTTGCTACTTCACCTATCCGTGTTATTGATAAGGATTATGAATTCTCTGTCGATCCTGAGTTAATTACTTTGGTAGAATCTAATCCTTTCCATGGTTATGAATCTGAAATTGTTGTGGCACACCTTACTATATTCTTTAGCTGTTTTCGTTCTCATTAAAGGGTGATGCTAAGATATGGTTTAATTCTCTTGCTACTGGTTGTGTGCGTAGTCCCCGGGATATGATTTTCTACTTCTCCAAAAAATATTTTCCTGCCCATAAGAAACAAGCTGCCTTGCAGAAAATGTTTGACTTTGTGTAGATTGAAGAAGAGAGTCTCCCACAAGCTTGGGAGAGGCTTCTCCAGTTACTTAATGCTTTTCCTGATCACCCTCTCAAGAAAAATGAAATACTAGATATCTTTTATAATGGACTAATCAATGCTTCTAGGGACCACCTAGATAGTCGTGCTGGTTGTGTTTTTAGGGAACGAACTGTTGAATAAGCTGAACTACCATTGAATAATATATTGAGCAATGATAATGATTGGACTATTCCCGAACCACCTCCAAAACCAACTCCAAAGAAAAGAGGTATTCTATTCCTCAGTCCCGAAGATATGCAAGAGGCAAACAAATCTATGAAAGAAAAAGTATTAAAGCTGAAGATGTTAAGAATCTACCACTTATTGAAGAAATACATGGTCTTGATAACCCGACACAGGTAGTAGAGGTAAAATCTCTTTGTAGATTTGATGAACGTGATATACCTTATAATAAGTATGCTAGCCAATGCTTGGATGAATTTGATAACTTTGTTGTTAAACAAGAAATTTTCAATTCGTATGTTAGTAGACAATTGAAACATAATGCTTACATGCTTGATTGCTTGGGTGATTATATGAGTAGAACTGTTAACGACCTTAGGCTTATTAGTAAACATGCTTCCATGGTAACTACTCAAGTATAACATGTACTTAAGGAACAAAATGATTTGCTCAATGAGATGATTACTAAGAACAATGATCATTCTGTTAGAGTTGTGACTAGAGGTGGTAGAATGACTCAGGAACCTTTGTATCCTGAGGGCCATCCTAAGAGAATTGAGCAAGAATCTCAGAGAGTTAATATTGATGCACCTAGTCTTTGTAATAAAAGGAAAAAAGAATGACGATAGGACTTTGCATGCTGCTAGTGAACCTGTTGTAGAGTCACATGAAAACCCAAATGATATCTCTATTTTCTGATGCCGAGACACAATCTGGTAATGAACATGAACCTAGCAAAAATATTAATGATTATGTTCATGTCGATGCTCAACCTAGTAATGACAATGATGTGGAGATTGAAGCTGTTGTTGATCTTGATAACCCATAACCTAGGAATAAGAGATATGATAAAAGATATTTTATTGCTAGGAAGCATGGTAGAGAAAGAGAACTATGGGCTCAGAAACCCATGACCTTTCCTCCTAAATCATCCAAGAAGAAGGATGATGAGGATTTTGAGCGCTTTGCTGAAATACTAAGACGTGTCTTTTTATGTATGCACTTAACTGATATTCTGAAAATGTCTCCTTATGCTAAGTATATGAAAGATATTGTTACAAATAAAAGAAAGATACCGGAAGCTGAGATTTCCACCATGCTTGCCAATTATACTTTTAAGGGTGGAATACCAAAGAAACTAGGAAATCTCGGAGTACCTACTATACCATGCTCTATTAAAGGAAATTATGTTAAAACTGCTTTATGTGACCTCGGAGCTAGTATTAGTGTTATGCCATTCTCTTTATATCGAAGACTTGATTTGAATATGATGACACCTACTGAAATCTCTCTACACATGGCTGATAAATCAACTGCTTTATTGATACGTCCCAAACGTATCTATAATTTCTGCTTGTTCCATGATCTTTTGGGTGACATTGTTATATGTTTTGCAACACTTTTATATAATTTTACACATATTTGGACTAACCTACTAACTCAGTGCACCCAGTGCAAGTTTCTGTCTGTTGATGTATTTTTTGCAGGGGCTTTCACCCAATTTTCCGAAGCCCGAAAAAATCCAGAAAAAATATATAAAAAATCATCGAAACAGAAGCTTCGGGATCACCGAAGGAGGGCCAAGGGCCTCCCAGGGGGCCTGCTGGCGCGACCAGGCCCTAGGCCGCGCCAGGAGGTCGCCTGGGTGGGTCCCACCTCCTCCAGTGCCCTCCTTTCGCCTATATTTAGAGATCCATGAGGAAACCCTCGCAGACTTTCTGGAATCGCGAATTTCTCCATCGTCCCGCCGCCACAGCGCTTCGAAGATCGGGAGCGTCATGAGATCTCTTCCCGGCACCCTGCCGGATGGAGGATTGACCTCCAGGAGATTCTCAACCGCCATGGACGCTTCCCGGACGTGCCGTGAGTAGTCCTCCTTGGACCATGAGTTCATGACCAGTAGCTATGTGATGTCTTCTCTCCAATCTTGTGCTTCAATGGTTAGTCCTTGTGAGCTGTCCTACATGATCAAGGCGTCTATGTAATTCTCTTGCTATTTCTATGCTCGGTTTGTTGGGATCCGATGGATTATGAGATTATGTTCAGATTGTTATGAGTTATATATTTGATTATCCTTTTATATTATGTTCCTTAGTGATTCATGCATGTTCTCCGTTGCTTTTTATTGCTTTAGCCAAGTAGTAGATCGTAACTCCAAGAGGGAGCATTATGCATGATTGTGGGTTCGGGCCCGTCGATGTCTAGCTTGAGTGATAGAAACATGAGACTAGGGGATGTGCTTGTTGCCACGAGGGAGAAAACAATGGTGCCTCTGACCATGGTTGCAAGGATTGTTTACCTTACACATAGTTCGTTAACGCAGTTGTCCGTTGCTTTGAGTTTACACTTTGGGTGGGGCTCGCAACTTAATACTGGAGAGATGTTCCGGATAGATATCTGAAGGTGGATGATTAGTAAGTAGATGCTGATGAATAAACGGTCTACTTGTCTTGGCGTACTTGCCATTACTATTGAACCTCTAACTATCAAGGAGCATAATCAGCATTGCGGTGCGATCATAATTCTGTCAATTGCCCAACTGCGATTTGTGTACCCTAGCATAGTAGTTTATCGTCTTTTGGGAGAGAGACATCACTAGTGAACATCATGTGACTGAGGTCCATATCACCATCATTGTTTACACCTCCATCATTACCGCTTTCATTTACTTTTTCGTTGCAATCACTCTTACCTTCTCGCTTGTGTTTTGATCCTTTGCAAACTACAAGGCCGGAGAGATTGACACCCTCTTTGTACTCGTTGGGAGCAAAGTTCTTTGTTGTGTGTGCAGGTCCACATCTTCTGCTAGCGCCAGGGTGGAAGACACCTACTTGTTGAGCCTAGGAGTCCTCCTGGTTCGATAGACCTTACAGTCTCTCTGTTAGGGAAATTTGGTGCTGACTACATCTCCACTTTCCACTTGGGGTATCCAACGAGGGGCGACAAGTAAATACATCATCTCATCATCAAGCGAATTTTCGGCGCCCTTGCTCGGGACTCCAGTCTTCAAGATAGGGGAGTTGCACACTATCTTTTACCTTTGCTTTTTAGTCTTGTTAGTTTTCTTTCTAGTTTTTGCTTTATAGTCCTATTCCAAAAACCAAAAAAAAATTAGTTGCTTTGTTCTTGCTTGTTGCCGCTGCTATGGGTTCCACTCAGAACACCAAGTTGTGTGACTTCACTAGTCACAACAACAATGACTTTATCTGCACTCTTATTGCTGCTCCTGCCACTTAGGCCACATCCTATGAGATTAAACCTGCTTTACTCAACCTTGTTATGAAATATCAATTCTCCGGTAATGGAGACGATGCTGCCTTGCACTTGAACAATTTTGTTGAGCTCTGTGATATGCAAAAGTATAAAGAACTAGATGGTGATATTGTTAAACTTATGCTTTTTCCTTCCTCCTTGAGAGGAGGAGCTAAAGTGTGGCTTCAATCTTTGCCTAGGAATAGCATAGATTCTTGGGATAAGTGCAAATATGCTTTTATTGGGAAGTATTACCCGCCTGCTAAGATTATCCAATTGAGGAGTAACATTATGAATTTTAGACAATTGGATGATGAACACGTTGCTCAAACTTGGGAACGTATGGAATATCTTGTTAAGAATTGCCCTACTCATGGTTTGACTACTTGGATGGTTATCCAAACTTTTTATGCAGGATTGAAGTTTACCTCGCGGAATCTGTTAGACTCGACCATGGGAGGAACCTTTATATCAACTACACTTGGTGTTGCCACAAAGCTATTGGATGAGATGATGACAAATTATTCTCAATGGCACACCAAGAGAGCAAGTGGATGTTAATTTTACTTCTAGGAACAACTTCAATAACAATGCTTATAGGAGTAATTTAGGTAGCAATCCTAGACCGTTCCCATCCAACAACTATGGGAACAACAACAATTATCCTAGCACCAAAAACTCCACTTCTGAATTAGAGAGCATGCTTAAATATTTTATCACCTTTCAAAAAGCCTTTAACAAGAGTGTAGAAGATAAACTAGAAAAATTGGATAGTCTCTCTTTGAAGGTGGACAACATTGCTCATGATGTAGAGATGCTTAAAATAGAACTTCCCCATTTGAGGAAAGGAACACCACACCCGTGAATGCTATCCAAGTCCAAATTAATGAGAACATAAGAATGCAAGCCAAATTTAAAGAGATATGGGCTAGAGAAAAAGAAGAGGAAGAGAGAATTAAGAGCCTTTCTACACACACTAGCATTGCTACTTTACAAGTTGTTGAGGATCTCAAAACTTTTAGCACCCATCGCACTCCTAGTCCCAATGGACCTATTAGTGTTGATGCTAATACCTCAACTATAGGGCAAGAATGTCCTATGAATTTAGAGACTACCAAAAGAATGAGCTTAGATGACATTACTACCACTTTAATTAATGGTAGTAACCTTTATTTTGACAATTGTACTCTCTCCAAAGTCATCACCTTTTTTGCAAAGAATGGCTAAGGACCCCCACACTAGTACACTCAATATTGCCTTCAGCGAGCATATTACCAATGATCTTATCTAAGCTAGGGAGGAGAAGCTCAAGCTAGAGACTTCTATTCCTAGGAAGCTAGAAGATGGTTGGGGTCCCATGGTCAAAATAAAATTCAATAATATCTCTTGCTTTGCTTTATGTGATGTTGGAGCTAGTGCCTGTGTTATGCCGAAAAGAATGTATGATATGCTTGATTGGAAACCTTTTGATCCATGTTCTTTTGGTGTTCGTCTTGTTGATTCTTCCATACGGAAACCTTTAGGGAGAATTTATGATGTGCTTATTATTGTCAGTGATAATTATGTGCCCATTGATTTTCTTATTATGGACATTGAATGTGATCCTTCATGTCCAATTATTTTGGGACGTCCTTTTCTCCGCACCGTTGGTGCTATCATTGACATGAAAGAGGGAATTATTAAATTCCAATTTCCTCTTAAAAAGGGAATGGAACACTTCCCTAGAAAGCAGATTAAGTTACCCTATGAGTCCGCTACACGGGCAAGTTATTCTTTTGGAGTTGATAGCGCTTGATCTTCTTGCATTGTGGCTAACTCAAAGGCATAAAAGAAAGCTATTGTTGGGAGGCAACCCAATTTGTTTTTTAATTTCTGTTTTAGTGGTCTTGATGTGTGTTACTACTATATCAACATCATTGTATCTTTTATTTTTAAGCTTTGCTAAGTTATAGCCTCCAATTGCAAGAAACTTGAAAAGTTGTGACATGTTGTCCAGAAACAGATTGTGTCTGCTTGACGGAAATATTCACCAAAAATCACCAGATCATCTTTTTGATTTTAATGTCTTTGACAGCATGGTCTAAATAATTGTATTTCTGGCATTTGTTATGAGTTTTTTGATTTGAGTTGTAGAATTGCCCCGAATACATTATTTACTACCTGCTTTTCTGTTTTTCAGAGATTCTTCCATGGTTTGTGTTTTTATTGTTTTGCAAATCCTAAGCTTTCTTTTTATTTGCAAAAACCCTTTGGCATTCATGAGAAGCAGTAGATTTTCATGAAAATCTTTATTCCCAGCAGGTATTGAATTATTTTATTAAGGGAACTAACCACTCTAATCAGCTTATGATGAGTTTTGTATGAAGGTAGTTTTCAAGTATGCGATGGTAGAGATGATGAAAGAAGATGCAGGAGTGTCAAACGCTCAAGCTTGAGGATGCCCCCATGCATCCCAATAAATATTCAAGAAGAATCAAGCGTCTAAGCTTGGGGATACCCCCATGCATCCCAAGAAATATTCAAGGAGACTCAAGCGTCTAAGCTTGGGGATACCCTAGTCCATCCCCTCCTCTATCAACAATCATGAGTTCGTCCATATCCATGCTATATTTTTATCACTTCATATGATATGTGCTATGCTTGGAGCATCCCGCTATTTGATTTTTAGTTTGTTTTAGTTTTGCTTGCTTTTCATAACAAGGTGGAACCTAGCCTACCTTGTTTGGGAGACACACACGCTCCATTCCACTCTAGAACACAACATAGGTTTTCATGCTTATCCTTTTTGTGTGTTCTTCATCTTATCGTAGCTACTGTCATGCTTAGCTCTTAGTTTTCATGCTTATCTTTTTAAGAGCTATTATTTAGGTTGATTTTGGAACTCTCTTGAGTTATCATTCTTATCTTGTTTAGAGAGATGGCTCGTTGCACTGAGTCGTGTGTCTTGCATGAGTAGGTAAGCTATTTAAGTATAGTAGTAACCTACATTAGTTTTGAGGTATTGATTTGAGTATTGTTTGGACTATTGGTGCCAAGAGCTTGAGCCTATTAGTGATTGGTGTCGTATTTTGAGAAATCCTTGTGTTTTTCAAAAACTAAAAATTAGTTGAGAACTCTAGCTACTAAATTGATCGCTAACCTCTGGAGGGGTTGGAATATATAGGGTACCCTCACGTTACCATGAGTCGAGGATGCACAAGGAGAACCAAACCCCCAAACACTCCTCCTCGGGGTACTTGTCTCTTTGTGAATTTCCTAACTGGATAGAGAGTTACCGATAATAAGTGTATGAGTTCTTCGGACTAATGTGAGTATTCGATTGTTGGCACTTCCACCATCCATATTTTGCTAGCCTCTTCGGTACCGTGCATTGCCCTTGCTCACATTGAGAGTTGGTGCAAACTCCGCCGGTGCATCCAAACCCATGACATGATATGCTCTGTCATACATAAGCTTCATTATATATTTCCTCAAAAGAGCCACCATACCTACCTATTAAGGCATTTCCATAGCCTTTCCGAGATATACTGCCATGCCACATCCACCATATCATGACTTGATATTCATGTCATACATGCTTTTGCTTGATCATAGAGCCGCATGATAGTTGGTCCTTGCCCTCATTACTGCTACATGACGCGCTAGTATCATTATATATCCTGCTACACTGGTAGAGGCATATATTTGCATACATCATGATAGTTTTCACTTGTCTTTATGTTGAGTACTTCTTATAAAGTGTGATGATTTTTCTTTCTATTCATATAAAACATAGAGTGTTGCCCTTAAGTGAGGAAAAGATCCCAAAGTGGACAAAACAAAAGATCCCAAAGAGGACAAATGAGAGATAAAAAGAAAGAGCCAAAGAGGCCACAAAAATAATAAAAAAATAGAAAAAGAAAATGAATAAAAATAAATAAAAAGAGAGAAGGGGGCAACACTACTATTGCTTTTGAAAGATTCACACTCGTACTCCATTACTATATTGGTACTACATAGAGATTATCATTCGTGCATAACTATGTGGGGACCCTTACACTCTAGAACTTAGTTTGCATATTCCACTAACGAGCCTCCTCAAATGAGCTCTAGGTCTTCATGAGCAAACAAGTTGGATGTACCCCCACTAGTTCCATTGGAGAGCTTACCTTAGCTCATATGTGCATTCGTTGCATGGCAATCCCTACTCCTCACATCATATCTATCATTTGGTTTTCTCTCGCCTATGGTTGTCCTCACTGATGTGAGCCTTTCACACCTTTTTGTCTTCCTTCCCCATCATTATTCTATTTGCCATCCTAAGTGCCAACATATCTTGCTTACTCTCATTCATTGCATGAGTGCTCAAAATCGAAAGGGAGAGGATCATTTTGACTTGTGCCTGACAAGTGGTCTGGGGATGAGTCAAAATAAGATTCCGAAGGAGACTAAGTGTGAGGTTTAGTAGATTGAGTTCTCAACTAAAAACATATTTTATCTCCGAACCCATCTCCCACTTCTTGCACGCAAACACCATTTGGAAACATTCAAGTCACGGATAGCGAGAGCTCTTGCACCTTTATGTTCTTAATTTGCTAAATTCAATACTAAATATAGACTCTCGCTTGTTATTGTCTTGACTTGAATTGCATATCTCACTTTCTTTACTTTGAAGTTCTTATATGTGTGTTAGCATGTCACCTCAAAAATTATTGTGTTATCATTTATCTACACGAGGACGAGCAGAAATTAAGCTTGGGGATGTTGATACGTCCCAAACGTTTCTATAATTTTCTGCTTGTTCCATGATCTTTTGGGTGACATTGTTATATGTTTTTTACACTTTTATATCATTTTACACATATTTGGACTAACCTACTAACTCAGTGCACCCAGTGCCAGGTTCTGTCTGCTGACGTTATTTTTTCCAGGGCTTTTACCCAATTTTCCGAAGACCGAAAAAATCCAGAAAAAATATATCAAAAATCAGCGAAACAGAAGCTTCGGGATCACCGAAGGAGGGCCAGAGGGGGGCCAGGGGACTCCGAGGCGGCCTGCTGGTGCTGCCAGGCCCTAGGCCACGCCAGGAGCTCGCCTGGGTGGGTCTCACCTTCTCCGGTGTCCTCCTTTGGCCTATATTTAGAGATCCATGAGGAAACCCTTGCAAACTTTCTGGAATCGCAAATTTCTCCATCGTTCCGCCACCGCAGCGCTTCCAAGATCGGGAGCGTAAGGTGACCTCTTCCCGGCATCCTGTCGGAGGGAGGATTGACCTCCGGGAGCGTCTCCACCGCCATGGACGCTTCCCGGACGTGCCGTGAGTAGTCCTCCTTGGACCATGAGTCCATGAGAATTAGCTGTGTGATGTCTTCTCTCCAATCTTCTGCTTCAGTGGTTAGTCCTTGTGAGCTGCTCTACATGATCAAGGCATCTATGTAATTCTCTTGCTATTTCTATGCTCTATTCGTTGGGATCTGATGGATTATGAGATTATGTTCAGATTGTTATGAGTTATATATTTGATTATCCTTTTATATTATGTTCCTTAGTGATTCATGCATGTTATCCGTTGCTTTTTATTGGTTTGGCCAAGTAGTACATCGTAACTCCAAGAGGGAGCGTTATGCATGATTGTGGGTTCGGGCCCCTCGATGTCTAGCTTGAGTGACATAAACATGATACTAGGGGATGTACTTGTTGCCACAAGGGAGAAAACAACGGTGCTTGTGACCACGATTGCAAGGATTGTTTACCTTATGCATAGTTTGTTAATGCAGTTGTCCATTGCTTTGAGTTTACACTTCGGGTGGGGCTCTCAATTTAATACCGGAGAGATGACTGGATAGATATCTCAAGGTGGAAGATTAGTAAGTAGATACTGATGAATAAACGGTCTACTTGTCTTGGCGTACTGCCCATTACTATTGAACCTCTAACTATCAAGGAGCATAATTAGCATTGTGGTGCAATCATAATTCTGTCAATTGCCCCACTGTGATTTGTTTACCCTAGCTTAGTTGTTTATCGTCTTTTTGGAGAGAGACATCACTAGTGAACAACATGTGACTTAGGTCCATATCACCATCATTATTTACACCTCCATCATTACCGCTTTCATTTACTTTTCTGTTGCAATCACCATTACCATCCGTTTGTGTTTTGATCCTTTGCAAACTACAAGTTTGTAGAGATTGAAAACCTCTATGTACTCGTTGGGAGCAAAGTTATTTGTTGTGTGTGCAGGTCCACGTATTCTGCTAGCGCCAGGGTGGAAGACACCTACTTGTTGAGCCTAGGAGTCCTCCTGGTTCAATAAACCTTACAGTCTCTGTGTGAGGGAAATTTGCTACTGACTACATCTCCACCTTCCACTTGGGGTATCCAACAAGGGGCGAGAAGTATATACATCATCTCGTCATCAAGCAAATTTCTCACGCCGTTGCCGGGGACTCCAGTCTTCAAGATAGGGGAGTTGCACACTATCTTTTACCTTTGCTTTTTAGTCTTGCTAGTTTGCTTTTTAGTTTTTGCTTTAGAGGCCTATACAAAAAACCGCAAAAAATTAGTTGCTTTGTTCTTGCTTGTTGCCGCTGCTATTGGTTCCACTGAGAACACCAAGTTGTGTGACTTCACTAGTCACAACAATAATGACTTTATCTGCACTCCTATTGCTGCCCCTACCACTGAGGCCACGTCCTATGAGATTAAACCTGCTTTACTGAAACTTGTTATGAAAGATCAATTCTTCGATGCTGGAGATGATGTTGCCTTGCACTTGAACAATTTTGTTGAGCTGTGTGATATGCAAAAATATAATAAAGTAGATGGTGATATTGTTAAACTTAAGCTTTTTTTCCTTTCTCCTTGAGAGGAGGAGTTAAAGTGTGGCTTCAATCTTTGCCTAGGAATAGCATATATTCTAGGGATAAGTGCAAAGATGCTTTTATTGGGAAGTATTACCCGCCTGCTAAGATTATCCAGTTGAGGACTAACATTATGAATTTTAGACAATTGGATAATGAGCATGTTGCTCAAGCTTGGGAACATATGAAATCTCTTGTTATGAATTGCCCTACTCATGATTTGACTACTTGGATGGTTATCCAAACTTTTTTATGCAGGATTGAAGTTTACCTTGCGGAATCTGTTAGACTCGTCCACGGGAGGAACCTTTATGTCAACTACACTTGGTGCTTCCACAAAGCTATTGGATGATATGATGACAAATTATTCTCAGTGGCACACTGAGAGAGCTCCAACAGGTAGGAAGGTAAACTCTATTGAGGAGATTTCCACCCTTAGTGATAAGGTTGACATGATTATGACTCTACTTACTAAGCAAGCTCCTATTGATCCTCATGATGTTCCTTTAAATTCTTTGGTTGCTCAAGAAAGAGAGCAAGTTGATGTTAATTTTATTTCTAGGAACAACTTCAATAACAATGCTTATAGGAGTAATTTTGGTAGCAATCCTAGACCATTCCCATCCAACAACTATGAGAACAACAACAATTATCCTAGCACCAAAAAATGCACTTCTGAATTAGAGAGCATGCTTAAAGATTTTATCACCTCTCAAAAATCTTCAACAAGAGTGTAGAAGAGAAACTAGAAAAATTAGATAGTCTCTCTTTGAAGGTGGACAACATAGCTCATGATGTAGAGATGCTTAAAATTAGAACTTCCCCACTTGAGGAAAGGAACACCACACCGATGAATGCTATCCAAGTCCAAACTAATGATAACATAAGAATGCTAGCCAAACTTAAAGAGAGATGGGCTAGAGAAAAATAAGAGGAAGAGAGAATTAAGAGCCTTCCTACACACACTACCATTGCTACTATACAAGTTGTTGAGGATCTCAAAACTTTTAGCACCCATCGCACTCCTAGTCCCAATGGACCTATTAATGATGATGCTAATACCTCAACTATAAGACAAGAAGGTCCTATGAATTTAGAGACTACCAAAAGAATGAGCTTAGATGACATTACTACCACTTTAATTGATGGTAGTAACCTTGATTTTGACAATTGTACTCTCTCCGAAGTCATCACCTTTTTGCAAAGAATGGCTAAGGAGCCCCACACTAGTACCCTCAATATTGCCTTCACCGAGCATATTACCAATGCTCTTATCAAAGGTAGGGAGGAGAAGCTCAAGATAGAGACTTCTATTCCTAGGAAGCTAGAAGATGGTTGGGTTCCCATGGTCAAAATAAAATCGAATAATATCTCTTTCTTTGCTTTATGTGATGTTGGAGCTAGTGCCTCCGTTATGCCCAAAAGAATGTATGATATGCTTGATTGGAAACCTTTTGATCCATGTTCTTTTGGTGTTCGTCTTGTTGATACTTCCATAAAGAAACCTTTAGGGAGAATTTATGATGTTCTTATTATTTTCAATGATAATTATGTGCCCGTTGATTTTCTTATTATGGACATTGAATGTGATCCTTCATGTCCAATTATTTTGGGACGTCCTTTTCTCCGCATCGTTGGTGCTATCATTGACATGAAAGAGGGAATTATTAAATTCAAATTTACTCTTAAAAAGGTAATGGAACACTTCCCTAGAAAGAAGATTAAGTTACCTTATGAGTCCGTTACACGGGCAAGTTATTCTTTTGGAGTTGATAACACTTGATCTTCTTGCATTGTGCCTAGCTCAAAGGCATAAAAGAAAGCCCTTGTTGGGAGGCAACTCAATTTGTTTTTTACTTTCTGTTTTAGTGGTCTTGATGTGTGTTACTACTGTAGCAACATCATTGTATCTTTATTTTTAAGCTTTGTGTCAAGTTATAGCCTCCGATTGCAAGAAAGTTGAAAAGTTGTGACATGCTGTCCAGAAACAGATTCTGTCTGCTTGACTGAAAAATTCGGCAAAAATCACGAGATGATGTTTTTGATCTGAATTATTTTGAAAACATGATCTATATAATTTTCTTTTTGGCATCTGTTCTGAGGTTTTTGATTTGAGTTGCACAAGTGCCCCGAATAAATTATTTACTACATGTTGTTGTGTGTTTCACACATTCTGCCATGTTTTGTGTTTTCATTGTTTTGCGAATCCTAAGCTTGTTTTTTATTTGCAAAAACCCTTTGGAATTCATAAGAAGTAGTAGAGTTTCATGAAAATATTTATTTCTAGCAGGTATTGAATTATTTTATTAAGGGAACAAACCACTCTAATCAGCTTAGGATGAGTTTTGTATGAAGGGAGTTTTCAAGTATGCGATGGTAGAGATGATGAAAGAAGATGCAGGAGTGTAAAACGCTCAAGCTTAGGGATGCCCCCATGCATCCCAAGAAATATTCAAGGAGACTCAAGCGTCTAAGCTTGGGGATGCCCCCGTGCATCCCCTCCTCTATAAACAATCAATAGTTCACCATCTCCATGCTATATTTTTATCACTTCATATGATATGTGCTATGCTTGGAGCGTCCCGCTATTTGGTTTTTAGTTTGTTTTAGTTTTTCTTGATATTCATAACAAGTCGGAACCTAGCCTACCTTGTTTGGGAAAGACACACACTCCATTCCACTCTAGAACACATCATAGCTTTTCATGCTTATCCTTTTTGTGTGTTCTTCATCTTCTCGTAGCTACTGTCATGCTTAGCTCTTAGTTTTCATGCTTATCTTTTTAAGAGCTATTATTTAGGTTGATTTTGGAACTCTCTTGAGTTATCATTCTTATCTTGTTTAGAGAGATGGCTCGTTGCACTGAGTCGTGTGTCTTGCATGAGTAGGTAAGCTATTTAAGTATAGTAGTAACCTACATTAGTTTTGAGGTATTGATTTGAGTAATGTTTGGACTATTGGTGCCAAGAGCTTGAGCCTATTAGTTATAGGTGTCGTATTTTGAGAAATCTGTGTGTTTTCAAAAACTAAAAATTAGTTGAGAACTCTAGCTACTAAATTGATCGCTAACATCTGGAGGGGTTGGGATATATAGAATACCCTCACGTTACCATGAGTCGAGGATGCGCAAGGATAACCAAACCCCAAAAAACTCCTCCTCGAGGTACTTGTCTCTTTGTGAATTTCCTAACTAGATAGAGATTTACTGATAGTAAGTGTATGAGTTCTTCGGACTAATGTGAGTATTCGATTGTTGGCACTTCCACCATCCATATTTTGCTAGCCTCTTTGGTACCCTGCATTACCCTTTCTCACATTGAGAGTTGGTGCAAACTCCGCGGGTGCATCCAAACCCATGACATGATACGCTCTGTCATACATAAGCCTCATTATATATTTCCTCAAAACAGCCACCATACCTACCTATTAAGGCATTTCCATAGCCTATCTGAGATATATTGCCATGCAACATCCTCCATCTCATGACTTGATCTTGATGTCATACATGCTTTTGCTTGATCATAGGGCCGCATGATAGTTGGGGCTTGCCCTCATTACTGCTACATGACGTGCTAGTATCATTGCATATCCTGCTACACTGGCAGAGGCATACATTTGCATACATCATGATAGTTTTCACTTGTCTTTAAGTTGAGTACTTCTTATAAAGTGTGATGATTTTTCTTTCTATTCATGTAAAACATAGAGTGCTGCCCTTAAGGGAGGAAAAGATCCCAAAGTGGACAAAACAAAAGATCCCAAAGAGGACAAATGAGAGATAAAAATAAAGAGCCAAAGAGGCCACAAAAATAAAAAAAGATAAAAAGAAATACAAAGAAATAAAAAGAGAGAAGGGGGCAACACTAATATTCATTTTGAAATATCCACACTCGTACTCCATTACTATATTGGTACTACATAGAGATTATGATTCATGCATAACTATGTGAGGACCCTTACACTATAGAACTTGGTTTGCATATTCCACCGATGAGCCTCCTCAAATGAGCTCTAGGTCTTCAAGAGCAAACAAGTTGGATGCACCCCCACTAGTTCCATTGAAGAGCTTACGTTAGATCATATGTGCATCCGTTACATGGCAATCCCTACTCCTCACATCATATCTATCATTTGGTTTTATCTTGCCTATGGTTGTCCTCGTTGATGTGTGCCTTTCACACCTTTTTGTCTTCCTTCCCCATCATTATTCTATTTGCCTTCCTAAGTGTCAACATATCTTGGTTACGCTCATTTATTGCATGAGTGCTCAAAATCGAAAGGGAGGGGATCATTTTGACTTGTGCCTGACAAGTGGTCTGGGATGAGTCAAAATAATATTCCGAAGGAGAATAAGTCTGAGGTTTAGTAGATTGAATTCTCAATTAAAAAATATTTTATCTCTGAACCCATCTCCCACTTCTTTCATGCAAACACCATTTGGAGACATTCGAGTCACGGACAGCGAGAGCTCTTGCACCTTTATGTTCTTACTTTGCTAAATTCAATACTAAATATAGACTCTTGCTTGTTATTGTCTTGACTTGAATTGCATATCTCACTTGCTGTACTTTGAAGTTCTTATATGTGTGTTAGCATGTCACCATTTTTTTGTGTTATCATTTATCTACTCGAGGACGAGCAGAAATTAAGCTTGGGGATGTTGATACGTCCCAAACGTATCTATAATTTCTGCTTGTTCCACGATCTTTTGGGTGACCTTGTTATATGTTTTGCTACACTTTTATATCATTTTACACATATTTGGATTAACCTACTAACTCAGTGCACCCAGTGCCAGTTTCTGTCTGCTGATGTTATTTTTGCAGGGGCTTTTACCCAATTTTCCGAAGCCCAAAAAAATCCAGAAAAATATATAAAAAATCAACGAAACAGAAGCTTCGGGATCACTGAAGGAGGGCCTCCTAGGCGGCGCCAGGAGGTCGCCTGGGTGGGTCCCACATCCTCCGGTGCCCTCCTTTGCTCTATATTTAGAGATCCGTGAGGAAACCCTCGTAGACTTTTTGGAATCGCGAATTTCTCCATCGTTCCGCCGCCACAGCGCTTCTAATATCGGGAGCATCAGGAGACCTCTTCCTGGCACCCTGCCGGAGGGAGGATTGACCTCCGAGAGCTTCTCTACCGCCATGGACGCTTCCCGGACGTGCTATGAGTAGTCCTCCTTGGACCATGAGTCCATGAGCAGTAGCTATGTGATGTCTTCTCTCCAATCTTGTGCTTCAATGGTTAGTCCTTGTGAGATACCCTACATGATCAAGGCATCTATGTAATTCTTTTGCTATTGCTATGCTCGGTTTATTGGGATCCGATGGATTATGAGATTATGTTCAGATTGTTATGAGTTATATATTTGATTATCCTTTTATATTATGTTCCTTAGTGATTCATGCATGTTCTCCATTGCTTTTTATTGCTTTGGCCAAGAGTAGACCGTAACTCCAAGAGGGAGCGTTATGCATGATTGTGGGTTCGAGCCCCTCGATGTCTAGCTTGAGTGACAGAAACATGAGACTAGGGGATGTGCTTGTTGCCACCAGGGAGAAAACAACGGTGCTTGTGACTACGGTTGCAAGGATTGTTTACCTTACGCATAGTTCGTTAATACAGTTGTCCGTTGCTTTGAGTTTACACTTTGGGTGGGTCTCACAACTTAATACCGGAGAGATGTTCTGGATAGATATCTCATGGTGGATGATTAATAAGTAGATGCTGATGAATAAACGGTCTACTTTCTTGGCGTACTTCCCATTACTATTGAACCTCTAACTATCAAGGAGCATAATTAGCATTGCGGTGCGATCATAATTCTGTCAATTGCCCAACTGTGATTTGTTTACCCTAGCATAGTTGTTTATCGTCTTTTGGGGGAGAGACATCACTAGTGAACATCATGTGACTCAGGTCCATATCACCATCATTATTTACACCTCCATAATTACCGCTTTCATTTATTTTTCCGTTGCAATCACTATTACCTTCCGCTTGTGTTTTGATCCATTGCAAACTACAAGGCCGGAGAGATTGACAACCTCTCTGTACTCGTTGGGAGCAAAGTTATTTGTTGTGTGCGCAGGTCCATGTCTTCTGCTAGCGCCAGGGTGGAAGACACCTACTTTTTGAGGCTAGGAGTCCTCCTGGTTCGATAAACCTTACAGTCTCTATGTGAGGGAAATTTGCTGGTGACTACATCTCCACATTCGACTTGGGGTATCCAATGAGGGGCGAGAAGTATATACATCATCTCGTCATCATTTACCCATCGGTATTTGTGTGTATGTGCCTCTTGTGTTTGCAAATGTTACTATCCCAACGGAGTTTGTTATTCTTGATATTCTCGAGGACGACAATTTGTCGATCATCCTTGGTAGACCCTTTCTGAATACTGTAGGGGCTGTTATTAACTGCAACAAAGGCAATGCCACTTTTCATGTTAATGGTAATGAGCATACGGTACACTTTCCGAAGAAACAACCTCAAGTTCATAACATCAACTCCATTTAACAAATTCCAACATTTACTATTGGAGACTTTGAATTCGCTCTCCCTACTGTCAAAAACAAATATGATATACTTATTATTGGGGACATGCATATCCCCCTTGAGGTAATATAGTGTTATTCGGAAGTTCTCCGGTTCCATGTCATTCGAAAAAAGTGTGTCAATAAGACTTTGATCAACCTTATTGATGGATTCTTTTCGACGGGCATGAGATGGATGAATTTAGAAATCACAACCTTGTGTACCCAACTTTTATTTTCTGTTCCTTAGTTTCAATTTAGTAAAATGATATTATTTCTATGTTTTCCGTTTTATCCGTGCAATAGAAAAATGGTGTGAAAATAAAAGTTCTTAGAACTCCCTAAAAAATTAGTATGATTTTCCCGGAATATTTGAGAATTATTGGCACTAAGAACACATCATGGGGCTGCACCAGCGGGCCACAAGCCTGTAGGGCGTGGCCACCCCCGCTGGGCGCCCCGAGGCTTGTGGGTCCCAAGGGGGGGGCTTCACTTACCCCATTACCCATTCTCTCCTTTTTCCTGCAGAAAAAATCCCACCATTGCTCAAACCCGTGTTTTAGCTCATCTTGCTGCCATTTTCGATCTCCTTGCTCAAAGCCCCATTTGGAAAACTATTTTAGGGGATTGATCATAGGTATGTAACTCCTCCAATGGTCCAATTAGTTTTTGTTCTAGTGCTTTATATGTTGCAAATTTTTGCTGCTGTGGTGACCTTGTTCTTGAGATTGCATGTCAATTTTGTAGGGTCCCAAGTAGTTTTTATGCATGATATAGCTTCTAGACACTTCTGGGAGTAGTTGCTCTAAGTTTTGATTGAGTTTTGTTCATTTTTATGTGGAGTCACTAAAAATTTCAGATTTATTTTCAGAGAAATAAAATTGTTAAGGAAAATATACCAAGGTGGTTCCTCGAGCAAGAAGACCCCAAGACTCGCGATACGCGAGCCCGACTTTGAACACCCAAGGGAAGCTCAAGTGCGGCCTTGTGAATGGCTGACAGAATCATTCATTGTCCACACCGGATTCAAGGAAGAATTTTACGCATACGTACGAAATGCTGGCCTTGAAGATTTTGTTTCAGGCCAATGCAAGCAATATTATCAACTCACTGATTCCTTCGTGCGGAGGTTTGCATTTTCATCCATGCGTAATACACATTCCGTTCTATTTAATCTTTATGATGAATCTTATACTATGGACGTAGATGATTTTAACCATGCATGCAAAATTCCACAATGGGGTCGCCATAGTGATCCTCACAAAGCTGAATATAATGATTATCTTTCTAGCATCACCGTGGGAGAAACTAGAAATATTACACATGCTACCTTGGGGAGCATTCACTTTCCCGCCATACATTATCTTGCTCTCTTCATAGGTAGATGTATTAATGGTAAACATGATCATATCCACCTTTGCGTACTAGACCTTAGTATTCTTAAGAGTGCGGTCATGGGTGATAGACGATATAACTTAGGAGCTACTATTGCTAGGAGGCTACATAAAAATGCGACAAAGATTTCTTTGGTGGAATTTATGCCACCCGTGTAGCTAATTATCTTGGGATACCTATAAGGGGGGAATGATAGTGAGTTACCACTTTATTTTCTTGATTATGAGGCTATGGTGCACTACGAGTTCCTTAAGAGAAATGAACAACACCTCCTATACCGACTAATTTTTGATAGACAACATGCTATCCATATTACCCTTCCTGCTCCTGCCTTCTTTAACTTTCAGGAAAAACAGAGGTACTTTATAACCAGAGAGGAGGCAGACGAGTATGAGAGAGAGGCAAAGGCCGCTCGCCTCCATGCTGAAGCCGTTCAGGCGGCAGCTGCCGTAGCCCAGTACAACCCCAACTATGACTTTGGATATTATTCGGGCCAGCCATGGCCTTAGACCAACTTAGGCCAAAAGCATAAGCTTGGGGGATTACGTATTTCGCACCAACATTACATTCATGTTCACACACTCATTCCAGTTGCCGGTGTTCATACTTTTTCATTGTACCATCCATGGTAGTTTATTTCTTATTTTTGTTTTATTCTTGTGTGTTTCATTAACCTTGAGAAAATTCAAAAAAAAAGTTTTAGCTTTACCTTCTAGTTTGTTTAGTTGTAGTGTTAAAAGAAAACCCAATTTTTTTTTCGTTCTTCTTTTGCTTGTTGGGGGCTTTCTCATGTAAATAGTTTCTCTTTCTTCTTTGGGTCATAAGGAGAAGACCACGATGACATGCTGAGTGACTCTTATATGCATTATCGTTTATCTATTAGAGAGCCCATATTACCTTGTCTTCTCCTTTGAGTTACTGCTTGCAGATTCCAGCTTAGTCCAATGCACGTGCACTCTTATTATTATTATTTACACCATTCGTTCGTGCAAGTGAAAGGAAATAATGATGATATATGATGAAGTCACGGAGGTGGAGAAAAGCTGGTATGAACTCGACCTATTTTGTTTTTGTAAATATAATTAGCTCATTGTTCTGGATTCAGCTCATTATGAATTAAACATGTTTCTAATGACAATTGGAGATTATAGTTACTTATGCCATGCTTAATTAGCTAGGAGTAAATAATGGTTTGTCTTGAGTGCCAACATGCACATTAAAATGGTTGTGATGTAGTATGATAGAATGGTATCCTCCTCCGAATGATTCGAGTGGCTTGACTTGACACATGTTCACGCATGTAGTTGAAACAAAACCAACATAGCCTCCACGATGTTTATATTCATGGTGATTTATATCCCACTCATGCTTGCATTCAATGTTGGTTAATCTCAAAGGATGTTTATGACTATTGTCGCTCTCTAGTTGGTCGGTTCCCAATCCCTTGCTAGCCTCCATTTGTACTAAGGAGGAATACTACTTGTGCATCCATTTCCATAAACCCAAAGTTGTTCCATATGAGTCTGCCATACCTACCTATATGCGGTATTTACCTGCCATCCCACGTAAATTTGCATGTGCCATACTCTAAACCTTCAAATAATTATTCTATTTTGTAAGCCCGAATCACTCATGTAGTGACCAGGGGCTTTCAGTATCTTCCATGCTAGGTGGGTTATTCTCAAGATATGTGTTGATTCACTATCATTCACGAGAAAGTGGCTGGTAATCAGGATGCCCGATTCCATGCTCAAAAGTCAAATCAAGGTATAATGAAACAAAACTCCCCTAGGATTGTTGTTTGTATGGACGGTACCCGTGGATTCGGCCCGCCGTGGAGTGTGATCGATTGGTGGAGGGGGAGTAAGAACTTTACTTTTCTGTTTGGGAACCGCCTATAATGTATCTAGCATGGAAGATATTGAGATCTCTTAGTTGTTATGTTGACAATGAAAGCATACCGCCCAAAATCTTGATTCATCCCTGTTTAAAATCTCGAGCTCTGGCACCTCTGTAAATCAATGCTTCCCTCTGCGAAGGGCCTATCTATTTTACTTTATTGTTGAGTCATCCTCTTCTTATATAAAGGCACCAGTTAGAGATCACCTCCATCATTTGTGTGCTTTTTTATTAATTTATATTGAGTATAAGTATGACTGGATATCTTTTACCATGAATTACAATGTCTAGTCAGTCCTTGTTCTTCGGAGGTGCTCTCCATTCATGTTTTGCAGTCTCAGAAAGGGCTAGCGAGATACCAGTTTATCATATTGTATTATGATTGTTTTAATAAATAGTTGTCATCGGAGACTTATTATGATTGCTCGCTAGTTGATTATGCCATTGATATAAGTAAATATGTGACCTAAATATTATTGAGAATGCGGTTAGTCTATAATCTTAGCTGAAGATTTGAACATCAGTTACACATATTTACAACAACAAGATCAAACAGAGTTTGTAAAAGTTTTTATTTATCACTTTCAGTTTATCAACTGAATTTCTTGAGGACAAGCAAAGGTTTAAGCTTGGGGGAGTTGATATGTCTCCAACGTACCTACTTTTCCAAACTATTTCCCCTTGTTTTGGACTCTAATTTGCATGATTTGAATGGACCTAATCCGAACTGACGCTGTTTTCTGCAGAATTGCCTTGGTGTTATTTTTGTGCAGAAATAAAAGTTCTCAGATTGACCAAAAAATTTACAGAGAATATTTTTGGAATTAATAAAAAATATTGGCGAAACAATCAACCAGAGAGGGGCCACCACCTGGCCACAAGTCTGCAGGGCGCGCCCCCTGGCTTGTGGGGCCCCTATGGCTCCTCCGACCACATTTCCACTCCTATATATTCCTATTAGGAGAGGAAAAAATCACATAGAAGAATTCATCGCATTTTACGATATGGAGCCGCCACCACCTCATGTTCTTCCTCGGGAGGGCAGATTTGGAGTCTGATTTAGGCTCCGGAGAGGGGAAATCAACGCCATCATCATCACCAACCATCCTTCATCACTAATTTCATGATGCTCTCCGCCGTTCGTGAGTAATTCCATCGTAGGCTTGCTGGACGGTGACGGGTTGGATGAGATCTATCATGTAATCGAGTTAGTTTTGTTAGGGTTTGATCCCTAGTATCCATTATGTTCTGAGATTGATGTTGCTATGACTTTGCTATGCTTAATGCTTGTCACTAGGGCCCGAGTGCCATGATTTCAGATATGAACCTATTATGTTTTCATGAATATATATGTGTTCTTGATCCTAGCTTGCAAGTTGTCGACACCTATTACGAGTTATGATCCGCATCCCCCAGGGTGACAATAACTAGATTCTTTCCGATGATTACCGTAGTTTGAGGAGTTCATGTATTCACTAAGTGCTAATGCTTTGGTCCGATTCTCTATTAAAAGGAGGCCTTGATATCCCTTAGTTTCCATTAGGACCCCGCTGCCACAGGAGGGTAGGGCAAAAGATGTCATGCAAGTTCTTTTCCATAAGCACGTATGACTATATATGGAATACATGCCTACATTACATTGATGAATTGGAGCTAGTTCTGTATCACCCTATGTTATGACTGTTGCATGATGAATGCCATCCAACATAATTATCCATAACTGATCCATTGCCTACGAGCTTTCCACATATTGATCTTTGCTAAGTTACTTTTCCGTTGCTATTGTTACAATCACTACAAAACTGCTACTGTCATGTTTGCCACCGTTACCGTTACTTCCATACTACTTTGCTAGTAAATACTTTGCTGCAGATATTAAGTCTTTCATGTGTGGTTGAATTGACAACTTAGCTGCTAATACTCGAGAATATTCTTTGGCTCCCCTTGAGTCGAATCAATAAATTTGGGTTGAATACTCGACCCTCGAAAACTGTTGCGATCCCCTATACTTGTGGGTTATCAATGTTCGAAAGAATGGAGGGAGTACATGTATGTGACTCCCAAGCACATGAAGAAATTCGCCCTGAAGCCTCCATGCAAAAGGGCTCCTTTGTGTGATCAACAGGTTGCTGATCCATCAAGCCTTGCAACCATTCAAGACTTTCCTGAAGAATATGCCAAATACAAAGCCAAACTCGAGAAAGTTGCACACAAGGCTGTGAAGAGATTCAATGAGGATTCTGCTGCTGTAGTTGCTGCTGCCTCCTCCTGTGTTGCTGAGGCCTCTCGCACTATGACTGCTCCAAAACGAAGCATTCTGAAGAAATCTGGTGTCAAGCCAAAGTCCTCAGCTTTTCAACCTTCGTCACAAAATCCTCAAATAGCACCTATGGTGGCAGAAAAGTCCTCAACTACTATCACAAAGTCTTCAACACCACTGAAGTTGATGACAACACAACATCCCTCAGGGCCATCTGCTTCAGGCTCTGCACACACTTCTTCCAGTGCAAATGTGAAGAAGAAATTGACTGCTGGGTGAGGACCAAGGCCCAACCCTGGGAAAGTCCTCAATGTTCCTTGTGCATCAGAGGATGAAGATGAAGCTGATGATGGAACACTTGAAGCAATCATCAGAAACAAGCAAGAAAGGGTTGCACACGCCAAAGGTACCACCATTCCCCTCATGATGGAACCAAAGGTGATACTGGACTTCATAGACATCAGGTATGATAATCCTCAGATGGCAATTGATGACTTGAAGCTTCCTCCTGGACCAAGCCACATGCTGACTGCCTTCATTAATGATGAAAAGTGGAAGGTGTAGAAAGCCCAGCAAGCCAAAAAGGCCCAGGCTAGTAAAGAGAACTTTCTGAAGGATAACCTTCACACTATGTCCCATGAGCAACTCCTCAAAGCTCAGACTAAGATCAAAAACCTCAGTGAAGAATACAGAACATGAAATGCTGACTGGAAGGGCGCAAAGGTCAAATTCATCAATGTTGCCAACAAAGTCAGCACTGAGCATAACAAAAGGGTTGCAGACAAGATGCAACCTCAAACTACCAAGACACGATACATTGTTGAGTTGCGTGTTGACTCTGGTGATGACATTCCTCCAACTCACAAACCTGCCAGGACAGCTAAAGACATTGCTGCTCCTGAAGAAACTGTGCAAGCCAGGACGACTACATCAGTTGTGCCTGAAGAAAATGCCTCTCCTGCTCTAAAACCTTCACGAGTGAAGAAAGTGAAGCTTCCTTCTACAACAGAAGTGAAGAAAACCAAGGCTGCTGAGAAGGAAGGAGCCAAGAAGAGAAAAGCCTCAACAACCTCAGAGTCCTCAAAAGAAAAACGCTTGAGGACTTTGACAACTTACTCAACTGCTCCAATTGATGCCACCCCTATCAATGTTGCACCTGCCTATATGATGGTACCATTTGGTGCGGAGCATGTCATCCAAGAAGGGGATGAAGAAATGGAAGAAAATCGCTCTGTTGCTTTCACACCCATTAATGAGGAAATTGAAGCTGATCCAATTCCTCAAGCCTCAACTCCTCCTCCTCAGCAGAACACAAAGATGAATGATTAAGAAAAGGATGAAGATGTGGACATTGGCTGCAACACACTAGTGATCCATGATGAATTTTGGGAAAAGGTCATCCCAACTCACCATTGGCCACTCCAATTCCTCAAGTGCATGAATCCCATGCAGCAACTGAAATTCAGACAAGGTCTAAATAAGAGAGCACTTCGGTGAAGTCTGTCCCGGAAACTGAATCAACTGCATCAGCTGAAGACACTGCTAGTACTTCAACTAAGGAAATTGGTGCTCTAGATGCTGATGAACCTACACATCATATTCCTCAAACTAAGAAGAGTGCCACCGAAGAACATGTTCCTCTGACCGAAGACAACCCAACTGAACCTCATGTTGATAATCCTCAGTCTGCAGTTGTTGTGGCTGAAATTCCTCAAACAAAAAATATCCGAAGACTTGATAGGCATTTCAAGCCAAATCATCAACCCACGGGTATTCAGCCCTACAAAGGAAAAATGCCAAAGTTTGGCAGGGCTCAATTCTTTGATGAACATCACTACTTCATTGGCCCTAGTCCATATGAATCTCCTTAGTTCAGGTGCAACAGATTTTGGACCCTCAACCAAATGAACTATTATAGCGTTGTGCTCTTCAACAAGGAAAAGGTCTTTCCTCATAGGCAAATTCCTCATGGAGATATGGAGGAAATTCCTTGCTACGAACCAGTTTTCTGAGTTCTTCATGATTCTGGGCTGCTACAATTGTGCGCTGACATCTGTGACTGGAATGAAGTAATCATTCTTCAGTTCTAGGCTACACTGCACCTTTCAGGAGATGGCAACACTTGGGTTTTGGACTAGATGACACAAGATAGACACTTCAAAGCCCGTGCAACTGAATTGCTTCGGGATCTTCCAGTCCCAATTCCCTCAGAAGGAGCCAGATGCGTATATGAGGAATCTGAATTGCAAAATCATCTGATGCAAGTCCTCCTGAAGCCTTTGGCACCTGGTTATGCACCAAGAACCACATTCCTCGCAATTGAACTAATATATGTGCACAGGACAATGTACCGCATCTTGTCCAAAACCTTCTGTCCAATCAAGGGCCATGACTCAAATGATGAAGAGATTGTGGGCATCATGAAGAATTTGCTCTTCAACATCATCCATGGAATCCCATAAACCGTCATGACTTCTTCACGAGGGCTTTGTCCCACTCGGCTCTCTCACGATTTGATCTGAAGCCTTAGGCGCCATGGATTGTGAAATTCATCAACAAAAGGTCTGGAATTGCTTACAAGGCTGACATTATAAATCACGACACTTACTTGCCTCTGATTGAACTCGGCCCCTTGATGACCAATTTTGCAAAGCAGTGTCATACTCCACAAATGACGACACTGCATCACAAGAACCACCAAGCCGAGCTATACCGCATGTGATGACTGGCCATGAGCTCCTGCTAAGTCTTCATCAGAAGGTTGACCGCAACCATAAATGAGTTAAGCGTCAGTTTGGTGCCATTGTGAAAGACCTCAATGCAACTCAGAATGCAGTGAAGAAAAATCACTATTATCTTCATCAGATCTTTGACCGCACATGGGCCATTCTGTCTCACCTCAAGACTTCTGAGGAACTCACTGAAATGGAGTTCCAGCAAGACTTGACTGGTTGTGGCCTCCAAAGAAGTTCAAGAAGATTGTTGTTCCTCGACTAGTAGCCAACTCATTTTCCTCAACGCGTACCAGTGATGAAGTTGAAGACCTCGACGACAGTGCAATGATGAACGACCCCAACTGTCGGGACCCCGATCCTAAGCCATAGGAATCCAGCCTGTAACACATCGCATCCCTTTGTGGTCTCACGCACGGTTAACTCCACGGCTGCAGCCTTACCTTAGCCGGGACCGTTTGCGTCTTTTGACTCACGTATGCGATAGTGTTGCTAGCATTCCAATGTCAAAGAACCCGGATCGACATGTCTAGTCATAAATCAAAGTGGCAGTTCCGCACAAGGACAGGCATACATGACCCAACAAAGCAGGTGTCGGTCATCAACGAACGTAGACGAGTCGTAGCAAGCTACAAGGACTCCATTACGTCGCGTGACATTTCCCCAAAGGGGACAGACACATCAGCTAAGAAGGACACATGCCGGTCAACCAATGTGTCCGGAGCAGTAGCGAACTACCAAGGCTCGTTGGATCACAAAGGGGCATTTCCTTGTAAGGGGTGCTACTAAAGTTCACGACTAGGTATTCGAACCCCATACATATCAAGTAAGACACACGTACGCATGGCATACCGATATGTATAGATACATCGATGGCATCACAACATAACCATAAACATACAAGCTTTATTTAAGAGGCTCGGAAGAGCCACACACATATTATTACACATTAAGGGTCTCACGACCCATAATATCAGTCACACAATACAAGCCAGCGGAAGAGTTATAAACAGTCTGGTTACAGACAGAGCAACTAGTAGGCATATGGCCTGACTATACTACAGAGCCGACGTAGGCCAGATCGTAGCTGGGACACCAGCTACTCGTCGTCGTCGATGTCTACGAAGAACCCTCCATTAGGGTCACTAGCAACCTCTGCAACATTTATTAAACAAACATGAGTACGAAGGTACTCAGCAAGACTTTAGAAGAACTAACTACTCATGCAAGGTATCAAAAGGTATTGTGGGGTTTCATGCGGGAAGCCAACATTTGACTCATGCAAGACGGAAGTCCGGCCGAGGTTTCCGCCACGGCCTCAAACGATGTGCGCAGGGTTCCCAAGCCCACCATCCGGGTGCCACTTGGTACACCGTGCCACTGCCTACCGCATCACGGTCCACCTCTGAGGTCAGCACCATGCACGGCCTCCAGCATTACTATAAACACCAGAAACTACTTGCAACTCCTGGACCGAGTACTAAGCGATTAATAGGCCGAGCGGGGTCATATTTCAGGGCCCAGCATGTGGTAGTATCTAGTCTTGGATTACATACACGGAACTCAGTTCCTAAGGACGGTTCCAATGAAACAACCCGCCATGTACTCCTACACAGCCTTTCACCGGTACCTTTACCAAATCAAGTTCAACACACGACCTTTGCTCACCGAACACATTCCACATTTCTGTTCATCTCCCAGATGACAGACCATACACAACTCTAAGCATAGCATGCTTAGCAGGATAAGGCACATCATAGCTCAAGCAACTACCAGGTATGCTAGGTTGCAAGGTTCGGCTATTTACTGTGACAAGGTTAAGTTATGCAAAGGAAGTGGGTCCAACTATCGTGGCAAAAGCAGTTGAAGCATTTGATCCTAATGCAATAAATAGGTGCAGGAGCAAGAACATAGGTGTTATCAGGATGATCAAAAGGGTTGCTTGCCTTGTTGCTCAGAGGAGGAACGATATCCGTCGGACGGATATTCGGTGGAATCCGGGGGTGCGGAGCCTACCGAAATGAATGGCAACATTCAATAACAATCATATGCAATCAAAATGATGCATGAGCATGGCATGAGAATGCAAGTGATAAGTTATTATAATCAAGATGTTTTAGGTTTAGAGTTGATTTGAATCATACTCGAATAGCAATTCAAACGGGTATTCTCGGATACCGGTTTAATTGATTCGACCTGATGCTCAGATCAACCTAATGTTAACATGCATGAAATGTCATGTTATGGTACTGATTTATCTCTAGGGCAGTGTGTGATCATTGTATTTATAATGAAATTTGGATATTTTTGCAAATTCCATTTATAAAGTGATTAAAAGAATTGAATTATTCCTCATTTCACAATTTAGGGTTCTGTAACTTTTCCAAACATAGTTGAAAATAGCATAATCAGAATCCTTGAATTTTTCTGATACTTTTCCATATATAAATTATTTTCATTGGAGTTACAGATTAATTTCTATGATTTTTGCAATTTTTAGCAATTTCCTGAATTATTTTTATACTGGAAATTCCATTTATTGCATCAGGCTGACGTCAGCAGGTCAGCCGACCTGTTCAGGTCAAACCTGACAGGGGGGCCCCACTGGTCAGCCTCTCTGGGACTAATCCCGCGCTGACCAGCCCCTAATTGGGGTTTGACCAGGCGTGGGGCCCTCTGTCAGCGACTGAGGGGAGGGCGATTACGCCCTAATGGTCGGCCACGTCGACGGCCACGGGAGGGTGGTCGTCGGCGACCAAACCCGCGGCGGAGGGCTCGCCGGAGGCAACCTAGACGGCGCTGCACAGCACGAAAACGCACGCGGTTGGCAGCTACAACAAGCTCGCGAAGTGGCCGATCTGGCAGGACCAACTGGAGAGGCTAGGGTCGCCGGAAGAGGCGTCGGCGACGAGCCGGAGCGGCGGCCGAAGCTCAGGCGTCGTCGGGGGCTTTGAATCAGAGGGATCCACGCTTAGTTCTTAGCTGCTACGGCATCTACGCGTCGTCCTGGAGCTGCTGGTGCTCTCGGGAGGACGAGCTGGACATCGGAGGGCTACCGGCGACGAGCGGCAGCGGCGGTCCTCGTCGGGCTCCGGTGAAACTAGGGCTAGAGGAGGGGATCGACGGGGAAAACCTAGGGAAAACGACCGCATGCTCACAGGGAGTGCAGGGCAGAGCTCAGACGGCTCGGGGAAGGCCTGGGGGCGACGAATCGACGGGAGAGGTCCGGCGGCCGGAGGAGGAAGACAACGGCGTTGCGGGCGTTGCAGGGCTCGAGGAGGCTTCGGCTTCTGCAGAGACGACTAGGGCGACGAGGCGGAGCTAATGGTGTGCTCGGGGAGGGAATCCTATGGCCAGGGGCATGGCCAGCTCGAGCTCGAGCTCGGCTCTAATGGCGGTAGCAAGGAGAAGGAGGGGATCCGGGAGGAGGGGAAGAACCGAGGTGGGGAATGGATAGGGGAAGCTCTGGAGAGCTTATCCCCGTCGTCGCCAGCGCGAACCGGCGGCCAGGCAGGCACGCAGGTGCGTGGCCGCGCCGGAGGAGGCGGCGGCCACCTCCTGCTGCCTACTGGCGCGAGGGAGGGGACGAGCGGCGAGATGGGCCGGGCCTGGCTTGGGCGACAGGTAAGACTTTTTCCATTTTCTCTTTTTTTGTTTTTCTGTTTTGCTATTTATTGCTTTGCTAATTATTTCAGCTCCAAAACAAAAAGTAAAAACTATTTTTGACCTCCTGAGATATTTGTTATAATATCCCCACTCATTTCCAAGACTTTCAACATTTTTGGAAAATTATAGTTTCTGATTTCAAAATTTTAAATTTGAAACCAGTGGCTTTTGCAAATATTTGAAATGCTTAAAGTGTCAAGAAATAGTTTTCTCCTATGCTCATTTACTTTCATGATTTATCAGAAAGTTTGAACATTTCTTGAGGCCATTTTGGGTTCATTGATTTGAACTAGTTTGAGATTTCCTTTAATTGAAATGGTGGCTAGGGTTTTGAGTTTTTCCTTTGCCACTTTGTTGTTTTTGTTGAAACTTCTTCGATGCAAATGCAAAGAAGACATGAGCACAATGCTATCTTGGTTAAGGGTTAGGGATGTGACAACTCACCCCCACTCAAAAGAATCTCGTCCCGAGATTTAGAAGTCGTCGGGAATAATGCAGGATATTCGAGTCGGAGACGATCCTCTCTTTCCCAAGTTGCCTCTTTTTCAGAATGATTTGACCATTGAACTTTTAGAAACTTGAGGTTTCGACGTCGAGTGGTACGCTCAGCTTGATCGAGAATACGCACGGGGTATTCTCGGTAAGAAAGGTTATCTTGTAGATCAAGCGTTTCGTGGTCTACTTCACGGATAGGATCCGAAAAGCAACGCCTGAGTTGCGAGACGTGGAAAACATCATGAACCTTGGAAAGATGCGGAGGAAGTTCCAACTAGTAGGCAACTTCTCCTCGTTTGGCAAGAATGCGAAAAGGATCAATGTAACGAGGAGCCAACTTGCCCTTGATACCGAAACGATGGGTACCCTTCAAAGGTGTAACCCGAAGGTAAGCCTTCTCGTCAACTTCAAAGGTCACAGCCTTATGATGACGATCATATTGGCTCTTTTGACGAGACTGGGCTGTTTTCAACTTTTCACGAATAATGCGAACCTGCTCTTCTGCATCCTGGATCATGTCCGGGCCAAAGAGTTGCCTCTCTCCGGTTTCTGACCAATTAAGAGGTGTTCGACATCTTCGTCCATAGAGAACTTCAAAAGGGGCTTTGCCCAAGCTTGATTGATAACTGTTGTTATAAGCGAATTCGGCGAATGGAAGACACTTCTCCCAATTCATACCGAACGATATAACACAAGCTCGGAGCATATCTTCTAGAATTTGATTCACTCTTTCTACTTGACCACTTGATTGAGGATGGAAAGCAGTGCTAAAAGATAAGTGAGTCCCCATGGCATTCTGAAAACTTTCCCAGAAGCGAGAAGTAAAGATACTTCCACGGTCCGAGTTAATTTCCAGGGGAACACCATGAAGAGACACTATTCGAGAGATATATAACTCTGCTAGCTGGCTAGCTGTTATACTCTCACGAACAAGAAGAAAATGAGCCACTTTGGAAAGACGGTCAATGACCACAAAGATAGCATTATTTCCTTTCTTGGTCTTGGGAAATCCGGTAATGAAATCCATGCTAACTTTATCCCATTTCCATTCAGGAATAGCTAAAGGTTGAAGGGTGCCAGCAGGCCTTTGATGTTTTGCCTTAACTCGACGACAAACGTCGCAGTTAATAACGAACTCAGCAATTTCTCTCTTCATCCTAGTCCACCAGAACCTTTGGCGTAGGTCCTGATACATCTTAGTACTACCGGGATGAATGGTGAGAGGGGAATCATGAGCCTCCTTAAGGATTAACTGCCTTAGATGTGGGTTCTTAGGAACCACTAAACGATTCTGGAAGAATACCACACCTTGATCATTCATGGAAAATTCTTTAGCGTTTCCGCTAAAAATATTCTCCTTGATCCGTGATATACCCTTGTCACGCTTTTGTCCAGCTATAATTTGATCCTTAAGAGTAGGCTTCGCCACCAGGGTAGAAAGGAATCCTTGAGGAACAATATGAAGATTCAACCTCCGAAAGTCCTCATGGAGAAGTGGTTGACCTTGTTGTAGCATCAAATTGTTACAATAAGATTTACGACTTAGTGCATCGGCCATAACATTGGCCTTCCCCGGGGTGTAAGTTATCCCGAAGTCGTAATCCGAGATCAACTCAACCCACCGTCTTTGCGTGAGATTCAAATCCGGCTGGGTGAAGATATATTTCAGACTTTGGTGATCAGTGAATATTTCGCAACGATTACCCAGAAGGTAATGTCGCCAGGTTTTTAGTGCATGGACCACAGCTGCAAGCTCAAGGTCATGTGTGGGATAATTATCCTCATGTGGACGCAACTGTCGAGATGCGTATGCGATCACATGGCGATCTTGCATGAGAATGCAACCTAATCCTTGTCGCGAGGCGTCGCAATAGATAACAAAGTCCTTAGAAAAATATGGTGGTAGCAACACAGGTGCGGAAGTCAGGCGTCTTTTCAGTTCCTGAAAACTATGCTCACACTGTGGTGTCCACTCGAACTTTTTATCCTTCTTGAGGAGTTCTGTCAGAGGCTTTGCAACCTTGGAGAAATTCTCGACGAAGCGGCGGCAATAGCTCACTAGACCAAGAAAACTCCTAACTTGCTTAACCGATTCAGGTTGAGTCCAATCAAGGACAGCTTGAACTCTCTCGGGATTGACAGCCATACCCTTACCAGAGATTACGTGGCCTAGATAGGTCACTTCTGGTAACCAGAATTCACATTTTGAAAATTTGGCATAAAGGCGATGCTCTCGAAGTTTCATCAATACCAGCCTTAGATGCTCGGCATGTTCTTGTTCATTCTTGGAGTAGATGAGGATATCATCGAGGTATACTACGACGAATTTATCCAAATACTCCATAAAGATTGAATTCATCAGTCGAGAGAAGGTGGCTGGGGATTGGTTAAACCGAAGGACATAACGGTGTACTCATATTGGCCATAACGAGTAACAAAGGCCATTTTTGGAATGTCCCCGTTCTTAATCTTGATTTGATGGTATCCCAACCTCAAATCCATTTTGGAGAAGACTGAGGATCCAGCGAGCTGATCGTACAGATCGTTGATCCTGGGGAGCGGATACTTGTTCTTTATGGTGACCAGGTTAACTGGTCGGTAATCTACAACCATCCGATCCGTTCCGTCTTTCTTCTTGACGAAGAGGACGGGACAAGCCCAAGGATAAGAGCTAGGACGAATGAAACCCTTGTTCAAGGCCTCATCTAATTGCTTCTTAAGTTCGGCTAGCTCTAGGGGTGCCATCTTATAAGGTCTCCTGGCTATTGGGACAGTTCCCGGAACAAGATCTATCACAAACTCTACATCTCTGTCAGGTGGAATTCCTGGCAGTTCCTCTGGAAAAACATCCGGGAAGTCACGGACTACCGGAATGTCTTCAAGTTCCGGAAGAGGGTTGGCATTTAGGGAATAGAGCTGGCATTTGGCAACTCGAGTAGAGACATTTACTATCTCACCCGAGGGATGGGTAAGCTGGACATTTCTAGAGCGAGTATCAATCTTGGCATAGTGAGCTGACATCCAGTCCATGCCCAAGATAATATTAATATCCGAAGATTTCAACGCTATCAATGAGGCTAGAAAAACTAGCCTGTCTACTAGAATTTCATTGTCATAGGTTATCCTAGAGGTTTGCCATTTACTACCAGGGGTTTGGACAACCAATGGGATTGGCATATCACAAAATGACATGTTATGCAACTGTGCATAACTTTCTGAAATGAAGGAATGAGAAGACCCAGTGTCAAAGAGAACGGACGCTGGGTGATGATTAACAAGAAGCGTACCCAGCATGACGTCGGGATCCTCTGCAGCTTCTTCTGCTGACACATAGTTCACACGGCCACGTGCAGGAGTTGGCTTCACATAAAACGCTTTGCCCGACTTGGCCTGCCCGACGGACTTTCCGGGTTGCTTGGCACCCACATTCTGAGGACACCCACGGGAATAATGCCCTGGTTCTCCACACTTGTAGCATATCACCTGGTTGGCACGTGGTGCAGCATTGCTAGCTGGACCACCATAAGCTTTTGCTGAAGGGTTGGCCTGATTCGTCTGAGGCGCCACGTAGGATGGCCTCGGAGTGTATCTTGGCGGCAGAGAACTGTTTGGAACCCACAGCCTGCGTTTTGGAAACACGGAACCAGAGGACGAGCCAAAGTCACGGGAGTGCTTCCTTGTGGCTTCGAAGTCAGTATGACCAGTCTCCGCACTGATCGCTTTGTTGACCAGGGCTTGAAAGCTTGCACACTCATGGAGGCGCAGGTCTCGACGGAGCTCAGGGCTCAGACCCTTACGGAATCTTGCTTGCTTCTTGGCGTTAGTAGACACCTCCTCTGTTGCATAGCGGGAGAGGTTACCGAACTCGCGGCTATAGGCATCCACAGACAACTTGCCCTGAGTGAAGGCACAGAACTCCTCTCTCTTTCTGTCCATCAGGCCCTCTGGAATATGGTGCAGGCGAAAAGCTGCACTGAAGTCTGCCCATGTGGCCACTGGTTCAGCGGGACGCATAGCTTCAAAATTCTCCCACCACAGATTGGCGGGTCCCTCCAGGAAATACGCCGCAAAGGTCACCTTGTCGGCCTCAGACACATTCGCAGAGCGAATCTTGCGTGAAATGCTGCACAGCCAGTCATCAGCGTCGAGGGGATCGACGGAATGATGAAACTTTGGAGGATTCAGCTTCACAAAGTCATTGAGGGACACTGCAGCATTCCTAGGCTGTCGAGCCGTATTCTGCTCAATACGCTCTAGCAGTCGGTTGGTCTCCCTTTTATTTCTTTCTGCCTCAAGCATCACTTCTACCAGAGAAGGTGGGTGAGGCAGGTCTTCCTGCGACGCTTGACTACCCTCACCTTGCTCATGAGCAGGGGCACGGTTCAACCTGGTGAACACCATCCTGACAGACAAACTCATTGCTTAGACCAATATCATATCAATACTAACTATGGATTAAGAATGTACTGAAGACACGGAATGCGGAAATGAATATCCGAACAACATGGTAACAAGCAACTGCTATATATACACCATGGTTCATACACACCCTTACATAGTTCAGTACAAACTTACTCGAAGAGCAAACTACTGAAATGGTGGAACTACTCATCAGAGGCTTACAAGCTTCCTATACATTATTTATCTAGGCCTCCGGAATTCGTTTCACATTACTACCATACTCCACAAGTCACGCAAGACTGTGAACATACGGCTACTACCATACTATCCTTCCGCTCATAGCTCAGGCATTCGCATAGAACATCTCATAGAGGTTACCTCCATGACCCGGAAGCTCAACCTGCGGATCAGGAAACACTCCAGCCTGAGATCCCTGGGATCCATAAGGACACGGATGTGGCCTTGGTCCCCTGACTGGTGGTAAGAGGGGTCCCCGAAGAGGTGTGACTCCTCGTATAGCTGGCCAGTCAACGTGGGCCGGAAGATGGGTCCTAACAGGGTTCAGCATCTCCATCTCTCCATACCCTGTCTGGACTACCGGTGCCAGCTGCGTCAAAGCTGTCCACAGACGGGCACGGGTAGCGTAAAGCTCCATGCGGAGAGCACGAGCATCCTTGTCTCTGTTCTCTAGCATCTCAACAGTGGACTGCAGAAGTGGGTCCTCCATAGAGGAATCAAAATAGACTCCACTGAGGTATCCCTCTTCACCAGACTGAGAGGCCGGAACATAGCAGAACTCTGAATTCTGCAGCAGTGCATGTCTCGCTCTCATAATAGTCAGCATTGAATAGGCAGCATCCTGTACTGCCATGTCAACGGTGACCCCCAACCCATAGGACCAATGGATTGGCTTCTCCGCTCCAGGGTAGTCTGGAAATACCCTAACAGTGCAGATGTACTGGCTCTGGTTGAAGTCTCGGTACTGTTCCTCCACTTTGTACTCGGGGTACCAGCGGTAACCGCACACCGACATCACCCTGACCAGCATGGCCGTATGACCCGGTACATCAATGCACCTGGTCAAACGTACCACCTGACGAGAAGGACGGCCAAACATCTGTAAATAGAGAGTAATGCAAAAGCATTAGAGCTCTGAATGCAAAATTGGGCAGCATAACGGCTGTAAATGCTCAAAAACAAATTTTGAGACAACCCATAATGGAATAGCGTAACCACTCAACTATCAAGTTCAATTCTCTGGTCACCAAACTTACTTCCTGCTTCCTAGGAATAAAAGAAACCCAATTTCTCTCGACCCGTAGTCCTATAAGCTACCGATCGGAAACACGAGCCTAGGAGAAGATGAGTAACCTAGTCCTTAATTCCCGCAGAAAAGACGAGGATGACCAGAATAGAATATCTTGAGAAGAGAACAAGAGTGTTACGTTCCCTTCCACAAACAATTCCCTTATATATAACTAAAGCAATTCTAGACTCAACTTCGACCAGTTTGGCTTAGTAATCCTACAGTCAGTCATGCTCTGATACCAACGCTGTCGGGACCCCGATCCTAAGCCATAGGAATCCAGCCTGTAACACATCGCATCCCTTTGTGGTCTCACGCACGGTTAACTCCACGGCTGCAGCCTTACCTTAGCCGGGACCGTTTGCGTCTTTTGACTCACGTATGCGATAGTGTTGCTAGCATTCCAATGTCAAAGAACCCGGATCGACATGTCTAGTCATAAACCAAAGTGGCAGTTCCGCTCAAGGACAGGCATACATGACCCAACAAAGCAGGTGTCGGTCATCAACGAACGTAGACGAGTCGTAGCAAGCTACAAGGACTCCATTACGTCGCGTGACATTTCCCCAAAGGGGACAGACACAGCAGCTAAGAAGGACACATGCCGGTCAACCAATGTGTCCGGAGCAGTAGCGAACTACCAAGGCTCGTTGGATCACAAAGGGGCATTTCCTTGTAAGGGGTGCTACTAAAGTTCACGACTAGGTATTCAAACCCCATACATATCAAGTAAGACACACGTACGCATGGCATACCGATATGTATAGATACATCGATGGCATCACAACATAACCATAAACATACAAGCTTTACTTAAGAGGCTCGGAAGAGCCACACACATATTATTACACATTAAGGGTCTCACGACCCATAATATCAGTCACACAATACAAGCCAGCGGAAGAGTTATAAACTGTCTGGTTAAAGACAGAGCAACTAGTAGGCATATGGCCTGACTATACTACAGAGCCGACGTAGGGCCAGATCGTAGCTGGGACACCAGCTACTCGTCGTCGTCGATGTCTACGAAGAACCCTCCATTAGGGTCACTAGCAACCTCTGCAACATTTATTAAACAAACATGAGTACGAAGGTACTCAGCAAGACTTTAGAAGAACTAACTACTCATGCAAGGTATCAAAAGGTATTGTGGGGTTTCATGCGGGAAGCCAGCATTTGACTCGTGGCTAGACAACTTGCTTTTGAAATTAGTTTTGACAACTTGATTTCTCGCACACGAGTCCACTAACACCACAACAATACACTATCGTGGAATCATTCCGTCTCCGTACGGAAATGCCGTCCACGACACTCACGCTTATCTTGACAATTTTATGAGTAGCCATTGAACTTATCTATGAACAACATATGTCTCCAAGTAGTCCATATCCGCGGACGCAGCTATTCGAATAGATCATAACCCTGCAGGGGTGTACTTCGTCACACACGCTCCCGCCACTTATCGCCATGTGCACGTCATGCACCTCGACAACCTTCAAGCGGAAGCCCAGCGAGGGAGTCGGCCACGACCGTTAACCACACTAGTACCTAGTCCAGGTTTATCGCCTATTTGAGAGTAACCCATACGGAAGTCCGGCCGAGGTTTCCGCCACGGCCTCAAACGATGTGCGCAGGGTTCCCAAGCCCACCATTCGGGTGCCACTTGGTACACCGTGCCACTGCCTACCGCATCACGGTCCACCTCTCAGGTCAGCACCATGCACGGCCTCCAGCATTACTATAAACACCAGAAACTACTTGCAACTCCTGGACCGAGTACTAAGCGATTAATAGGCCGAGCGGGGTCATATTTCAGGGCCCAGCATGTGGTAGTATCTAGTCTTGGATTACATACACGGAACTCAGTTCCTAAGGACGGTTCCAATGAAACAACCCGCCATGTACTCCTACACAGCCTTTCACCGGTACCTTTACCAAATCAAGTTCAACACACGACCTTTGCTCACCAACACATTCCACATTTCTGTTCATCTCCCAGATGACAGACCATACACAACTCTAAGCATAGCATGCATAGTAGGATAAGGCACATCATAGCTCAAGCAACTACCAGGTATGCTAGGTTGCAAGGTTCGGCTATTTACTGTGACAAGGTTAAGTTATGCAAAGGAAGTGGGTCCAACTATCGTGGCAAAAGCAGTTGAAGCATTTGATCCTAATGCAATAAATAGGTGCAGGAGCAAGAACATAGGTGTTATCGGGATGATCAAAAGGGTTGCTTGCCTTGTTGCTCAGAGGAGGAACGATATCCGTCGGACGGATATTCGGTGGAATCCGGGGGTGCGGAGCCTACCGAAATGAATGGCAACATTCAATAACAATCATATGCAATCAAAATGATGCATGAGCATGGCATGAGAATGCAAGTGATAAGTTATTATAATCAAGATGTTTTAGGTTTAGAGTTGATTTGAATCACACTCGAATAGCAATTCAAACGGGTATTCTCGGATACCGGTTGAATTGATTCGACCTGATGCTCAGATCAACCTAATGTTAACATGCATGAAATGTCATGTTATCGTACTAATTTATCTCTAGGGCAGTGTGTGATCATTGTATTTATAATGAAATTTGGATATTTTTGCAAATTCCATTTATAAAGTGATTAAAAGAATTGAATTATTCCTTATTTCACAATTTAGGGTTCTGTAACTTTTCCAAACATAGTTGAAAATAGCATAATCAGAATCCTTGAATTTTTCTGATACTTTTCCATATATAAATTATTTTCATTGGAGTTACAGATTAATTTCTATGATTTTTGCAATTTTTAGCAATTTCCTGAATTATTTTTATACTGGAAATTCCATTTATTGCATCAGGCTGACGTCAGCAGGTCAGCCGACCTGTTCAGGTCAAACCTGACAGGGGGGCCCCACTGGTCAGCCTCTCTGGGACTAATCCCGCGCTGACCAGCCCCTAATTGGGGTTTGACCAGGCGTGGGGCCCTCTGTCAGCGACTGAGGGGAGGGCGATTACGCCCTAATGGTCGGCCACGTCGACGACCACCGGAGGGTGGTCGCCGGCGACCCAACCCGCGGCGGAGGGCTCGCCGGAGGCGACCTAGATGGCGCTGCACAGCACGAAAACGCACGCGGTTGGCAGCTACAGCAAGCTCGCGAAGTGGCCGATCTGGCAGGACCAACTGGAGAGGCTAGGGTCGCCGGAAGAGGCGTCGGCGACGAGCCGGAGCGGCGGCCGAAGCTCGGGCGTCGTCGGGGGCTTTGAATCAGAGGGATCCACGCTTAGTTCTTAGCTGCTACGGCATCTACGCGTCGTCCTAGAGCTGCTGGTGCTCTCGGGAGGACGAGCTGGACATCGGAGGGCTACCGGCGACGAGCGGCAGCGGCGGTCCTCGTCGGGCTCCGGTGAAACTAGGGCTAGAGGAGGGGATCGACGGGGAAAACCTAGGGAAAACGAACGCATGCTCACAGGGAGTGCAGGGCAGAGCTCAGACGGCTCGGGGAAGGCCTGGGGGCGACGAATCGACGGGAGAGGTCTGGCGGCCGGAGGAGGAAGACGACGGCATTGCGGGCGTTGCAGGGCTCGAGGAGGCTTCGGCTTCTGCAGAGACGACCAGGGCGACGAGGCGGAGCTAATGGCGTGCTCGGGGAGGGAATCCTATGGCCAGGGGCACGGCCAGCTCGAGCTCGAGCTCGGCTCTAATGGCGGCAGCAGGGAGAAGGAGGGGATCCGGGAGGAGGGGAAGAACCGAGGCGGGGAATGGATAGGGGAAGCTCTGGAGAGCTTATCCCCGTCGTCGCCAGCGCGAACCAGCGGCCAGGCAGGCACGCAGGTGCGTGGCCGTGCCGGAGGAGGCGGCGGCCACCTCCTGCTGCCTACTGGCGCGAGGGAGGGGACGAGCGGCGAGATGGGCCGGGCCTGGCTTGGGCGACAGGTATGACTTTTTCCATTTTCTCTTTTTTTATTTTTCTGTTTTGCTATTTATTGCTTTGCTAATTATTTCAGCTCCAAAACAAAAAGTAAAAACTATTTTTGACCTCGTGAGATATTTGTTATAATATCCCCACTCATTTCCAAGACTTTCAACATTTTTGGAAAATTATAGTTTCTGATTTCAAATTTTTAAATTTGAAACCAGTGGCTTTTGCAAATATTTAAAATGCTTAAAGTGTCAAGAAATAGTTTTCTCCAATGCTCATTTACTTTCATGATTTATCAGAAAGTTTGAACATTTCTTGAGGCCATTTTGGGTTCATTGATTTGAACTAGTTTGAGATTTCCTTTAATTGAAATGGTGGCTAGGGTTTTGAGTTTTTCCTTTGCCACTTTGTTGTTTTTGTTGAAACTTCTTAGATGCAAATGCAAAGAAGACATGAGCACAATGCTATCTTGGTTAAGGGTTAGGGATGTGACACCAACACTCCTCCTCCAACACAGAAGTGATATTCTTCTAGGGCGTTAGTCCTCAATTTTGTCCCTTTTCGTCACTTGATGACAAAGGGGGAGAAATCTTAGTTATTCTTCAAGCGGGTCTATTTTACCAATTTATGGGCATTTGAACTATATTTACTTTAAGTTGCAACTCTCGTTCTTGTGAAGTGTTTGGTTGTATGAGCTGTAAACTTATGCCTAGTGGTGGTCTAACACTTTTGAATCATTTTCCTTCATGCTTATTCCTTATGTTGATTAATGCATGCATGGTGAAATTCGTTAGGCACCACTTTCCATCATGCATTTAGTTTTCCTTAAATTGTATGACAAATGTCTCGCTGGATTACAGGATATAGGGGAGATGTCCATGGTATAAATCCTCAATGTGCATTTGCGGTCCAAAGCAAATTCCTCAAATATGCACATCTTCACGGGGAGTATCTCTATATCTTGCGTTCAAATTCCTCAAACTCTGTACTTACACTTCATATTATTATCCCCATTGAAAACTTGACCTATTTGTCATCGATCACCAAAAAGAGGGAGATTGTAAGTGCATCTAGTGCCCCTTAGTGATTTTGGTGTATTGAAGACTTATAGGTTAAGAGACTGATATGTTTGTGACTGTACATAGGGTCTATAAGTCCCTGAGGAGTTTGAGTTATTCAAAGAATATCGATCCCTAAAAATTTACGGCTGAAGACTTCGCTATTTCCTCTGAAGACTTTTCTGTTTCCTCTAAAGACTTTGAAAGTGAGGAAATTGGTGTGTCCGTGAAGAAATCGATGTGAATACTTTGAAGAATGAAGAATTTCGTTTTCATGGTTTCATTTTCTCTATTCTGTGTCATAGGACCACCATAATGTTAAAGGGGGTTGAGGTAAAACTAAGGAAAAGTGATTGAGCATCACTGACGAGATTGTTCCTGTGTGGAACTAATGCTTGTTACCTTTGAGGACTGTGCATCCTCCAGACGGTTAGGCGTCATGGTCTAGAGCATCTAGAAGTGAATTGTGGATCACCGGGTGACCGAGTTTGTGAGGGTTCGAAAGTCTGCCCTCAAGACTTACCACAAGTGTTGGGCGAGGACTGTATCCATAGCTCAAGGAGAATATGCTAGGGACTATGTGTCCTTTGGTTTAAATACCAAGCCGCTCCAAACCAAACGTATGACTGTCACAACAGTTGGAACTGGGTCATCAAATCCATGTCTTCATTGAGCAATGGGTTCTAATTCCTCAACTCTTTCATTTCCTCAATTGCATGTTGATGACTTTGATCTTTACTTTTGAAGAATTTGACTGAAGAATTTCTCTAATTCCTCACCTCAAATTCTTCACCTAAGTTATTAGTCACCTACTTATCCTGATCACGCGACCTGTGCAACCTGAACATTTCATTTCACTCTAACGACTAAGATATAGCTGTTTTTGCACATTTATTTGAGTACTTATTCCGCTGCACTCAGTTCGTTACTGAGGACTTTCCTCACTAGGAATTTCCTCAGTTGCGAATTTGTAAAAATCACCTATATAGTAGTTGGCATGTATTTGTCATTCCACTCAATCTCCCCCAGACAGATTATGAAAAGAAGTAATATATTCCTAACGTTGATAATTCCAGGGACCAACTATCCGAGGAATAATATGAATGTGTACATGGAACCGCTTAAGGATGAATTGCAAGAAGCTTAGGATAATAGGTTCAAGACATACGATGCTGCTAGAAAATAAAACTTCAAAATGCATGTCTAGTACATGTACTCGATGCATGACTTGCCGACGTATGCGCTATTCGCTGGCTGGTGTGTGCATGGAAGGTTCCCATGTCCCACATGCAAGGCAGCTCTTCAGTTTCATTGGCTGCACGTGGTTGGAAGTATTCTTGCTTTGACTTGCATAGACAGTTCCTGGATCCTCGCCATCGGTTCAGAAATGACAATAAGAACTTTATCAAAGGTAAAGTTGTCAAAAACTCAACACCACCCGCGTTGACAGGCCAACATATCCTGGATCAGTTAAATGCTCTTGAGCCTTATCCAGAGCGTCCATGGTATTTCAACGGGTATAATACATGACAAGCTTGGACTCACAAGACATGCTTGTGGGATCTGCCTTACTTCAAAGACCTCCTTCTTCCACACAACATCTACATGATGCACACTGAAAAGAATATTGGAGCGGCCATTTTTGGTACATTGTTCGGCATAGAGGGGAAGTCAAAGGATAATCCTAAGGCTAGAGTCGATCAAGAGACTCTATGTCATAGTCTGTTACAAAACTTGCGACAATCGAAAGGAAAGTAGAACTGCTCAAAACCAAAGGCCTGATTCAACCTTGGAAGGCCAGCTATGAGGGAAATTATCTGGTGTGTCAAAATGCACTTGATGTTCCCCGATGGGTATGCATCGAATCTAAAGAGGGGAGTGAGTCTTGAAAAAAATGAAAATATTTGGTCTCAAGAGTTATGATTGGCACATATGGCTTGAGCGTATAATGCCGACGATGTTACGTGGCTTTATTCTTGAGGATGAATGGCTAGTATTAGCAGAGCTGAGATATTTCTCCCATGTTCTTTGTGTGAAAGAACTATCACCTCGCGTAGTATATGACATGGAGGAGTTGGCGCCGGAGTTGTTGTGCAAGTTAGAGAAGATCTTTCCACCGGGCTTCTTTAATCCAATGGAGCATTTGATTTTACATCTCTCGATCGAGGCAAGATAGGGTGGACCCACACAAAATCGTTGGTGCTTTGAAGCTGAGAGGATGTAGAAGACGCTTCGAGCAAAATGTAAAAATAAACTTAGAATTGAAGCATCGATGGCCAAGGCATTCATTACCGAGGAGGTGTCTAACTTTGTAACAACACACTACGAAGCCAGAAATCGTCATTTGCATAATCCGAAGCCTGAGTACAATGATGGCGACCCTAAAAAAGTGGATCCAACTTTAGCCTATTCAAAGGGAAGCTCACACCAGCTGGTGCTTTGAAACCAATAATGTTGGATGTTGAATAATGGCGGACCATTTTGTTGTATATCTTCAACAACCTAACAGAAGTGTGGCCGTACATTGAGTAAGTTCTCGGTACATTTTTCCGCAACTTCTGATTCCTTTGAACTGCTCTTATTCTCGGATATTTGATATAGTCGATATGTTGCCAAATTCACGGATGGAGCCGTGATCCAAAATGATTATGTCGAAGAGTATGAGCTTCTGGCAAAGCATGGACGCGGCTATCCCGGTTTCATCTCTTGGTTCAAACAAACGGTAATTACCAATAATGGACCAATTCACTTCTTGGTCTAATTCGCGGCTAATTCAACAATCATTTCGTATTAAACTTGTAGGCTAATTCAGAGTCTATGGACACCGAACTAAGACAAGCCGCTAATGGTTTTGACTATAAGGTCCATTCAGTTGAGAAATACAACATCAACGAGTGTCGCTTTCGTACCTTTCGCAAATACCTATCTATGCCCGACCAAAAAAATACAAATTATGGTGTCTCTGCTATCGGCGAAGCAGGTACCAAGTATTATGGAAGAGTTGAAGCAATTTATGAACTTCAATTCTATGGTGAAAACTCACCGAACGTCGTAGTCTTCAAATGTTATTGGTTCCAGCCGAAGGAGACTAGAAGGACTCATGAACATATAGGGCTAGACGATATCAAACAAAGCACCCATATAGATGTTCCCAATGTCTATATTACAGCTCATCAGGCGACCCAAGTTTTCTATCTACCGTGGGCCTGCCAAACTAGTGAGAATCTAGATGGTTGGGATGTTGTTTATGAAGTGCCGCCACATGCTAGACCACCTCCCCCCAATGAAGAGGATTATGAACCTTAGATTAACCGAGACAGATATGATAGAGAATTCTTCTAAGAAACACGTATTTCCAAGAAAAGTTTCAAGAAACGCTCTACTTCACCCCAGAACATGGAAGTAGACAGCGACAGTGAATCCGACAGTGAATCTGACTTCACCCCTGAGCCAGAACCATCATATCCGGAACTAGAAGAGGTTACTGTTGCGGATGACATCTCAATGCTTGACCGATTACAGATAGACCTTCCACATCTTGATGCCGCTGAACCCGATGAGCACGTCATTCATGACGACACACGCATAGTGATGATGATGATGATGCATTTATTGATACCGAAGCATATATAGACGATCTAGACTATTATTAGGTTGTATGCATCCCAACTTAAATTGAATATATACATATTATTATTCATGTCAGGTATTCATTTTTTTATCTTGTACTAATTTCTTTTACTCTTTGTCATGGCAGGTGTTGGAAGATGGTGGGCGTGGGTTCAGATCGCTCGGCCGGTACTTCTTCATCGGCGGCCCGCGGGAGGGGTCCTTCCATTCAACCCCTATATCTCCGTAGAGTGTTGACAGAAAGTCTTGGGACACCCGCGAGTGCTTCTTCGCCGGGGTCGTTGCCCATCGGGAGAGGATGTCGGGTAGGGAAGAAGGCAAAGGTACATGACGTGGCCACAAGAGAGTTAGGCGGACTGCTACATCATCCTCGTCGCCACCCCAGCTCATTCACCCGAGGGCAGGACTACTAGGGTGGACCCGTTTGAGGTGGAGGCTACGGGGACTCTGGACTAGGAGCGTCGGTTCAATGGTCCTTCGGCCCATGAGACTCCGGTTCCAGAGGCTTCGGCCCATGAGACTCCTCTACCAGGGGCTACGTCCGAGGAGACTCTCGCCCGAGAGGTTTCGGCTAACGAGGAGATGTACGGATGGGGTACCTGGCCGAATCGGACCGAGGGGACGAGTGGACATGCTGATGGTGGCGGGCATGAGTGTACTGATAGCGAGGGCGAGGTGGTTGTGGGGGTCACTCTGTACCAGCATGGTAGTACATGCCTCCCAGCCGTGCGGGCGACCCACGAGCAAAGGCCGGTGATTAGGCCTGAAGGGGAGAAATAAGTGCATTTACTCTTTTTGTACCTTTCACCTTGAAGTTTCTTCAAATATCTAATGCGTTGACCTTGTCATACTGTAGGGGTTGGGATCACCCCCTTGGAGTCCGCAAGCCGAACACCGTCCTTGGTGTGCTTTGCCGGCAAAATTTCCCCGAGTTTGTCACGTTGCCTAGTGAGGGTGAGGTTCCTACACTAGGATTTAGCCGGGAGCACTACAAGGCTGCCCAGGCCCCACTGGAGGAGATTATCGATGGTGTCTTGTGCCACACGAGGGCCGAGATGGTGATCAACAACTTTTAGGTAAATTATCCTTTTACACAATCTAAAATTAACAACATAGCTATTTATTTTACTAATAAGTGTTGTCTCATTTGATTGCAGACCTTCTATAGGTGTGAGGAGGGATATGAGGAGGCTGCGGCCAAGGTTATTGAGGCCGAGTGCAAGCGGCCATTAGAGAACTTACGCCACAAGGCTCGACCGGCGGCTGTTCGAGACTAGTACACATCGTGTAGTATTAAGAAGGACAAGTAGGAGTGCCGCGGAAAGTTTTTGAAGAAGGAGCAGTACATGAAGGTAATTACCTATTCTTAAGGCCTTGTACTTAGTATTATTGATTTGATTCGTAGGCGTAGCGCTCAAATTTCTCTTTACTAACTTATAGGTGCCCCCGAGATGGTGTGCGAGTAAGATGGATTGTTGGGAGGCGTTGGTGGATGAGTGGTGCACATGCCAATGGTGAGCCGTCCACGACAATGCGAAGGACCGGCATGCCCAAATGGTTGGTGTGCCACACCATCAAGGCAGCGCCAACTTATTTCAGTTTGGACGGGACTGGGTATGTGGTTTGCTTCATGATTCATGCAATTCATTCTTCATGCTAGCTTGAGCCCTTTACTAATACTTTAGTATCTCTTTTAGGCGCATCACAATAACACAGGTGCCAGAGGTGTACGATCTCTATGGCATGGCCCATACTGCCTCCTACAAGAAGGTCAAGGCATTCTCTGAGTCTGACCTCGATCATCCAACGAAGTTCACCAACATCTCCTCCCACAACAAGCTTGTGAGATACAAGGAGGAGGGGAAGGCGAGGAAAGGGGAGGACTTTAATCCGAGCAAGGAACCTTTGGATCCAGAGATGGTGATGATATCTAGTGGCGGGAGGCCCCATGGCTCGATAGCCATTGGAGATGGGCTGATACGTTGTCCTCTCACTCTCCCGGAGATCAAGGCATGCCAAACGAGCTCATGTCCTGATATAAGGCCTCGTCTACGGCCAGGCGACCTCCCCATCGAGGTTAGTTATACAGATCCAGAAAACTTTCGTCCATTACATTGTGTGTGTGTGTGTGTGGCCATTGATGATTACAATGCTAACGA